>NC_090265.1:1781269518-1791269518 GCF_040414725.1 Anabrus simplex | reverse complement strand
AACATTTTTAATTGTATTGAGTAGGTGGAAGTGAAATAAACTTCTTACATCTATTATAAGATATTTTCAATACGGATTTGCAATGATTTTCGTTACTTATAAACGAGTTTTGCTTTCAGTTTCTCTTTCCCTAAATCGTTGTATAAAATCTTATGACACGTCACGATTCAAATTAAGCTCTTCTGATATCGCACGCACAGTTACACGACGGTCTTGTGGGGGTTTTCCCGAGCTTAACGCAAAACTTACTCTTTGTTCTCAATCAGCATCCATTATGTCACTGTCACTAAACCAAACAGTGTGTTGATAAGCACAGCCCTGCCACTAGTGCATGTGTGTGGAAACATGGCCAAGACTGTCTCAAAATGTACAAATAACATAAAACCAACACTTGTCCCGGAACTTTTCTGACAAAGAGTGTATTTTTATATGGAACCTAAGTTATAGTACATTTAAAAAGCATGCATATTATTTTAAACATGGTAGTATGTCTAGAGCAGGAACACGCTGACAGCTAAGACATAATTTACAGGTGATTAACACATTTACATTGTACTCATAATTTATTTAATAAAAAGAGCATATAATATGGTTTGACATTCATTCTTTACGTTTATTGTAATGTTAATTCAACAATCATTTACTGATCTCAGGCGTTCATCTTTTGCTGCAATAAAGAGATGAAGTGGCCAAAATAAAACCTTTCCAACAATGGAATGGATGTTTCAAGAAAGGAATAATCATACTTCACAGGGACAGTAACAGAACCCAGAGGTGAATATGCATAAAAATCTAGTTCCTGAAGCCCTGTGCAATACAACAGTATCTGACACTGTCTGTAATGAATATGGGTATTTTTCAGTCTCAAATTACCAGCTGAGTCTCTCTGCAAGTATTTAACATTGGTCTGTCATTGCACGAAATCGGGTACTTGGTGTCTAGAACCTTGGAAATATGTCCATCCTTTCCTAGAACCAACCCATCTGGTGTAGCACAAAGCCAGGGTTGTTTGTGGTATATTACTACCCCAGAGGTTAGACATTCCAATCTTGTTAAAGAAGAGCACTCTTTCAGGGCAATTCCCTTGGGTGACGGATGTGCGTAAGACCGGCTCCTCAATTTAAGTGAATTAGAAGGTGTTATTCTAAAGGGAGCTATATAATAAGTGGTACACGAGTGTGTGATACAGTGTTGAATCAAACCAGCGAGTATCAGTCATTGTAACAATCAGTTCACCAATATTAAGTAGTGATTTCTCAGGCATTATGGGCCGCAGCAAGTGCAACACCAGTAACTCGAGCAGTAGTGCCAACCACATCAGTGCCAACCCTGTTGAAGAAGCAGTCACCAGGATACTAAACGAAACCATCAGCTCTGGTAAGTTCCTTGAAAAGATAGTAGCCGCCATATCGAAGTGTGTGACAGAACTCGTCATAAAGGAATTAGAAAAATCTCTCCAGTTCAATTCTGAAATTGTGGCAGAATTGAACGCAAAACTCGAGAGCAGGGATAAAGAAATCCACGAGGTGAGGGAAGACTTTGCTGCAAGATGTGACTCACTGGAACAGTACATAGAAGAGCTAACGTTAGAATTTTGGGGTACAGGAAAGTGTAAGTAAAAATACGGACGAACTTGCAGTAAATGTTTTTAGGGAGATAGGTGTGAATGTGAATTTGCAAGACATTGATAGGAGTCACCTAGTCAGACCTAAATCTCCAAGGAAACCTCGGCCAATCATTGTCAAATTCACATCATATTTAACAAGGCAGGAAGTGTTTCGCAATAAGCGAAAATTGAAATGTACCCAGTAACTATTCGCGAGGATCTAACCTCCACCAGATTGTCAGTTCTTAAGGCTGCTATTCTCCGCTTTAATCAGAGCAATTGTTGGACCTCGAGTGGAGACATCATTATTAAGAAACCAGATGGCAGTAAAATTAGAATTAACCAGCTGAGTGATATTCCTAAGGACAGTGACAGCAACTGAATGTAACAATTCACTGAACTGAGTGCACCGAACAGAGTGGTGGAGGGATATGTGGCTATTTCCTAACCAGCCTCAAACCTAAGTTGTTAGGTCATTCACCAGGCAGGTATGAGAGAAAACCAAAATACATGTTCGTAGAAATAACGAACGTGATAAAAAGCCCTTCTAGGAGTAGTTTACAAACCTCCGAATACAGGTCACTTAGAAGATTTTGAAGCTGACTTAACTAAACTACTGCCAGACTAACCTCACACAATAATTATGGGAGGCTTAAATACGGATTTAACTGATGCAACTTCTTCCGAATCCACAAGACTCAAAACATTGTTTAAAGCTTATAATATGGAAATCTTACCTCTCTCTCCGACTCACCATATATCTCATTCGCACACACTATTAGAACTTACAGTTACCAGCAACTCAGACAGAGTTCTCAATGTTGGTCAAACCTCTGTACCCGGTATATCCGCACATGACGCAATATACATCTCGTATAACCTCCGGCCACCGAAACCCTCCAGAAATTTATCACCTATCGACCATTGAAAAATATAAATAAAGATAGACTCTTAGAGGATGCAGGCAAAATACCCTGGCATGACATAACGAACTATAACAATCTAGATGACAAAGCTGACTTCTTTAATAGCAAAGTAACGGAACTACTTGACAAGCATGCCCCAAAGCAGTGAGTGAGAATATCGAAAGGACCCTCCCCGTGGCTAAATGACGAAATTAGACAACTAATGAAACAAAGAGACTGCGCTCACAGACAGTAAAAAAATGACCCTACCGTACAAAACTTTGACGAATATAGGAAGTTAAGAAATAAGACAACACAACAAATACTAAATGGTAAACAGCGACATGCTTACAGTTTAATTACGCCTGACGGTAGAACAGCGACGACATTTTGGAAATCTATTAATAAGCTTGGATTTATGAAGAACAAGAACAGAGAAGAAATGACAGTACCTCTCGAGACTCTTAACGAGTACTTTACTACTAATTGCTCCGCAGTACGACCTGACGATAAACAAGACTTATGAATTATTACGTTACACACCCTACCCCTGACGGAGAGAAATTTTATTTCAGAAAAGCAGTCCTCAGAATAAGCACGAAAGCAAAAGGAATTTATGACATTGGGACTGACATGGTCAAACTAATTCTTGATTGTATATTACCAACCTTAACTCATATAATCAATTTCTCTCTTCTATACTCGACATATCCATTTCTCTGGAAGAAGGCTATTGTGCTACCTCTTCCGAAAAGTCAAACGCCTTTGAACGAGGGAGACTATCGTCCAATCTGTATTTTATCAGCTTTATCTAAAATCTTGGAATATGTAGTCCATACACAAACGTCTGAGTACCTTCGAATGCACAATTTCCTTAATCCTCTCCAGTCCGGTTTCTGACAAAGACATAGTACAACTACAGCCTTACTTTAAGTGACTGAGGACATAGATAAGCAATAGACAGAGGACGATTCACAGTTCTGGTACTACTAGATTACAGTAAAGCTTTCGACAGCGTAGACATTGACATTTTACTTGTAAAACTGAAGGCTCTACATTTTTCTCAGAGTACGATTACTTGGATGCATTCTTATCTTCACGGACGTCAACAATGTGTGAAAGGTAATAATAGAATCGTTTCCTCGTGGCGCCACGTGAACAGAGGAGTCCCTCAATGCTTTGTACTTGGTCATCTTCTTTTCACACTCTTTGTGAATGACATATCATGGAATTTAAGACACTGCAAATATCATATGTACGCTGACGATCTTCAAATCTACACAGACTCTACAGCACGAGACCTTCAAGAAAATATTGACTTACTAAACATTGACTTACAGGCTGTTAGTGATGGTCCGCTGCGCACGGCCTGAAATTGAACCCTACTAAGTCGTAAGTAATCCTTCTTGGCCATCAGAGTCAAATAACAAGTAAAACTAAACGCTCGTTGCTAGAGTAATCCTTCAGGATGTTCCAATTCCGTTTGTATCACAAGTGAAGAATCTCGGTGTTATCATGGACGAACGCATGACTTGCTCTGCACATGTCTTGCATATCTGTCAAAAAGTTTCCTCAGCTTCTTTATATAAACATAAATTTCAAATAAAGCTTAAAAAGAAATTAATTGAAGCTCTTGTAATGCCACATTTTTACTATTGTGATGTTGTTTTCAATGACGTGAGGCCGCAATTTCCCTAAGGCTACAGCGCGCTCAAAATGCATGTGTGTGATATATATGCAATTTGAGAAAGTATGACCACGTGTCACCATCTTTCCTAAAACTAGAGTGGTCACGACTCTATGTTCGTTGTAACCATCATACTTTGTCTCTCCTCCATCGAGTTCTTACTGCATCTTCCCCATCTTACCTTTCTTCGCGTTTCCATTACTTCTCAAATATTCATGAAAGACATACAAGAGCTCAAACATCCAACCTGCTCATCATCCCTTACCATCGAACTGTCATATATAACAGCTCATTCTCGGTGTTTGCCGCACGAGAATGTAATCGTTTACCGGACGACGTCAGAGGAATGCGAACTTGTAGTTGTTGTTGTTTTTTGAGCCATCAGTCCATAGACTGGTTTGATACATCTATCCATGGCACCCTATCCTGTGCTAACCTTTTCATTTCTACGTAACTATTGCATCCTATATCTGCTCTAATCTGTTTGTCATATTCATACCCTGATCTACCCCTACCATTCTTACCACCTACACTTCCTTCAAAAACCATCTGAAGAAGTCCTGGATGTCTCAAAATGTGTCCTATTATTCTATCTCTTCTTCTCGTCAAATTTAGCCAAATCGGTCTCCTCTCCTCAATTCGATTCAGTATCTCTTCATTCGTGATTCGATCTATCCATCTCACCTTCAGCATTCTTCTGTAACACCACATTTCAAAAGCTTCTATTCTATATCTTTCTGAGCTAGTAATTGTCCATGTTTCACTTCCATACAATGCCGCGCTCCATACGAAAGTCTTCAAAAACATCTTTATAATTCCTATATCAATGTTTGAAGTAAGCAAATTTCTTTTCTTAAGAAAACTCTTCCTTGCTTGTGCTAATCTGCATTTTATATCCTCCTTACTTCTGCCATCGTTAGTTATTTTACTACCGAAGTAACAATATTCATCTACTTCCTTCAAGACTTCATTTCCTAATTTAATATTTATTGCATCACCTGCCTTCGTTCGACTGCACTCCATTACTTTTGTTTTGGACTTATTTATTTTCATCTTGTACTCCTTACCCAAGACTTCGTCCATACCATTCAGCAGCTTCTCAGGATCTTCTGCAGTCTCAGATAAAATAACAATATCATCGGCAAATCTCAAGGTTTTGATTTCCTCTCCTTGGATTTTGATTTCCTTTACTGCCTGTTCTATGTAAACATTGAAAAGGAGGGGGACAAACTGCAGCCTTGCCTCACTCCTTTCTGGATTGCTGCTTCTTTTTCAAAGCCCTCAATTCTTATCACTGCAGACTGATTTTTATACAGATTGTAGATAATTCTTCGTTCTCAGTATCTGATCCCAATCATCTTCAGAATCTTAAATAGCTTGGTCCAATCAACATTATCAAATGCTTTTTCTAGATCTATGAATGCCATGTACGTGGGCCTGTCCTTGATTCGATCCTGTAAGATCAGACGTAAAGTCAGGATTGCTTCACGTGTTCCTACATTTCGTCTGAAGCCAAATTAATCTTCTCTCAACTCAGCTTCAACTTGTTTTTCCATTCATCGGTAAACAATACGTGTTAAAATTTTGCAGGCATGAGATACTAAGCTAATGGTGTGGTAATTTTCACACTTGTCAGCACCAGCTTTCCTGGGAATAGGTATAACAATATTCTGCCGAAAATTGGATGGGACTTCTCCTGTCTTACTTCTTACACATTAAATGGAATAACCTTGCCATGCTGGTTCCTCTAAGGCAGTCAGTAATTCAGAGGGAATGCCATCAATTCCAGGTGCCTTGTTCCTATTTAGGTCACTCACAGCTCTGTCAAACTCTGACCTCAAAATTGGGTCTCCCATTTCATCAGCATCAATAGCCTCTTCATGTTCCAGAACCAAATTATCTACACCTTTACCTTGATACAACTGTTGGTTATGCTCCTGCCATCTTTCTGCTTTGTCTTCTTTCCCTTGTCCCTATAAGTGGCTTTCCATCTGAGGTCTTAATATCCATACACCTAGATTTCCTTTCTCCAAAGGTTTCCTTGATTTTCCTGTATGCAGTGTCTACCTTTCCCAGGACCATACAACCTTCGACATACTTGCACTTCTCCTTCAGCCATTCTTCCTTAGCTACCTTACACTTTCTATCCACTTGATTCTTTAATTGCCTGTATTCTTTTGTGCCCTCTTCATTTCTAGCATTCTTGTATTTTTATCGTTCATCAATCAGGTCTATTATCTCCTGAGTTATCCACTGATTCTTAGTTGATCTTTTCTTCCTTCCTAACATTTCTTCAGCAGCCCTACTAACTTCATTTTTCATGACTATCCATTCTTCCTCTATTGTGTTTCCCTCAGCCTTTTCATTTAGCCCTTGTGCAACATGTTCCTTGAAATAATCCCTCACACTATTTTCTTTCAACTTGTCTAGATCCCATCTTTTTGCATTCTTTCCTTTCTTCATTTTCTTCAGCTTCAGATGGCATTTCATGACCAACAAGTTGTGGTCAATCAATCAATCAATCAATCAATCAATCAATCAATCAATCAATCAATCACAATCAATCAATACTGATCTGCATTTAGGGCAGTTGCCCAGGTGGCAGATTCCCTATCTGTTGCTTTCCTAGCCTTTTCCGAAATGATTTCAAAGAAATTGGAAATTTATTGAACATCTCCCTTGGTAATTTATTCCAATCCCTAACTCCCCTTCCTATAAATGAATATTTGCTCCAGTTTGTCCTCTTGAATTCCAACTTTATCTTCATATTGTGATCTTTCCTACTTTTATAGACGCCATTCAAACCTATTCGTCTACTAATGTCATTCCACGCTATCTCTCCGCTGACAGCTTGGAACATACCACTTAATGTCCAATAACGGACCATTTATATTGGTATTACGTACCACTTAGTCGAGCAGCTCTTCTTCTTTCTCTCAATTCTTCCCAACCCAAACATTGCAACATTTTTGTAACGCTACTCTTTTGTCGGAAATCACCCAGAACAAATCGAGCTGCTTTTCTTTGGATTTTTTCCAGTTCTTGAATCAGGTAATCCTGGTGAGGGTCCCATACACTGGAACCATACTCTAGTTGGGGTCTTACCAGAGAGTTATATGCACTCTCCTTTACATCCTTACTACAACCCCTAAACACCCTCATAACCATGTGCAGAGATCGGTACCCTTTATTTACAATCCCATTTATGTGATTACCCCAGTGAAGATCTTTCCTTATATTAACACCTAGATACTTACATTGATCCCCAAAAGGAACTTTCACCCCATCAACGCAGTAATTAAAACTGAGAGGACTTTTCCTATTTGTGAAACTCACAACCTGACTTTTAGCCCCGTTTATCAACATACCATTGCCTGCTGTCCATCGCACAATATTTTCGAGGTCACGTTGCAGTTGCTCACAATCTTGTAACTTATTTATCACTCTATAGAGAATAACATCATCCGCAAAAAGCCTTACCTCCGATTCCACTCCTTTACTCATATCATTTATATATATAAGAAAACATAAAGGTCCGATAACACTGCCTTGAGGAACTCCCCTCTCAATTATTACAGGGTCAGACAAAGCTTCACCTACTCTAACTCTCTGAGATCTATTTTCTAGAAATATAGTAACCCATTCAGTCACTCTTTTGTCTAGTCCAATTTCACTCATTTTTGCCAGTAGTCTCCCATGATCCACCCTATCAAATGCTTTAGACATGTCAATCGCGATACAGTCCATTTGACCTCCAGAATCCAAGATATCTGCTATATCTTGCTGGAATCCTACAAGTTGAGCTTCAGTGGAATAACCTTTCCTAAAACCGAATTGCCTTCTATCGAACCAGTTATTAATTTCACAAACATGTCTAATATAATCAGAAAGAATGCCTTCCCAAAGCTTACATACAATGCATGTCAAACTTACTGGCCTGTAATTTTCAGCTTTATGTCTATCACCCTTTCCTTTCCAGAGTCCATGCCTGCTCCTGAGAAAGTTTTGCAATCCAACACCTGATTTCTGAATCTCTGCCTAATCATAATGAAGTCTATTTGATACCTTCCAGTGTTCCCAGGTCTCATCCACGTATACAGCCGTCGTTTTTGGTGTTTGAACCAAGTATTGGCAAAGACTAAATTATGATCAGTGCAGAATTCAACCAGCCTTCTTCCTCTATCGTTCCTTTGACCCAATCCAAATTCTCCTACTGTATTACCTTCTCTTCCTTGGCCTACCACTGCATTCCAGTTTCCCATCACAATTAGGTTCTCGTCACCTGTTACATATTGTATTAAATCTTCTATCTCTTCATATATTCTTTTGATTTCCTCATCATCCGCTGAACTAGTATATAGCATATAGACCTGCACTATTTTGGTGGGGATTGGCTTGGCTGTCTTGACGACAATAATTCTTTCACTATGCTGGTCGTAGTAGCTTACCCGCTGTCCTATTTTCTTATTCATTATTAAACCAACTCCTGCATTTCCCCTGTTTGATTTTGTGTTGATAATTCGGTAGTCGCCTGACCAAAAATCCTGTTCTTCCTGTCAACGTACTTCACTTATACCAACTACATCTAACTTTAGTCTATCCATCTCCCTTTTCAGATTCTCTAACCTACCACAACAATTCAAACTTCTAACATTCCACGCTCTGACTCGCAGAATGTCTGTATCCATCTTCCTGATGATTGCCCCTTCTCGTGTAGTCCCCACCCAGAGATCCGAATGGGGGACTAATTTACCTCCGGAATATTTTATCCAGGAGGAAGCCATCATCAGTACATCATTCATACAGAGAGAGCTGCATGTCCTCGGGAGGTAGTTACGGCTGTAGTTTCCCGTTGCTTTTAGCCGTGTAGCGGTATGAACACAGCTAAGCCATGTTGAGTATTATTACAAGGCCGTACCAGTCAGTCATCTAGACTGCCGCCCTTGCAACTACCGAAAGGCTGCTACCTCCCTTTCGTTGAACCATTCCTTAGTCTGGTCTCTCAACAGATACCCATCCGACATGGTTGCACCTGCGGCTCGGCTATCTGCTTCATAGGGACATACAAGCATGCCCACTGCGGCATTATATTTTGATTGTGTGTAAATTGTGTCTTCTAGTATTAAGTACGGTAGTGTTACATATGACTTTCATGTATACTTATTGGTTTAGTGTAAGATAAGGCCCAATGGCCTTAACTACCCAATAAAGACATTTATCGCTCTATCTATCTAGCCTTGCCTTAAATGAGATTTTATGAGTCGGGGGGGGGGTGTTCCTTAGGGTATGATTTTGCTAATTTATGAGGGTTATGCATCCTACAGGCACGATGGGCTCAGCTTGAAGCAGAAATGCGTAGTGACTTCACCTGCAGCCATTCATCACATTCACTTTGAAACGGAGTTTTAAAGGCAATATCAAGTATTTATTCTCTTGTTACCATAATATTAGAATTATAAAAATCGTCACTTAAAACAAACTCTCCAGAACTGAACACCATGGATGTGTTTTGAAACTGTAGCAACTCGTTCATGAGTTTATTCAAAATTGTTCTTACGCTGAAGACACTCTCATTGCACAACTCTTTGCATAAACATTTGACTACTGATTCAGACTCTGTTTTCAGCTCCTCTCTAATCATTTCAGTCTAAGGCGAATTATCTAGATCAGATTTTTCTACTTCTTCGATGGTGATAACAGCACCCTTGTTAGTTCCGCCCTTTTCTTGGGAAAGAGATCTTCTGCCTTCTTCCCTTTCGCATATCTTGCGGGCCCTAGAACATATAAAATCTACACTGTATTAATTAAATTGTGTGCACTTCAGTTTATTACATGATTAACAGTGATAATATTACATACCAGCCGTTTTTAAATTTAGTTCCCACATTCTTCTGGAAAATTTATGTTAATAAATCTCGAATCAGAATTGCAGTACTGTATAATGGCACGTACACGTTTACAGTGCCCTCTGACACCAGCCACACAGTCACAATTTGCATCAGCACAGTTTCGTTGATTGTCAAGCTGGAATAGAAATTCGAAATACAGTAGAAGTCCGTTGTAGCGAGAATTCATAACAGCGGAAAATTTACTCGCTATAGCGGATTGTCGTTATATCCAATTTTTGTATAAAAGTCAGCAAACCCCCCATACACATTTAAATCGTTATGAAAGGGCAATCAATTTGTTCAAAACTTGCGTTTCCACGGATGATATCTACACTATGGCTTACTTGTTTGTTATTTTTTGAAATCTGCACAACACACACAATATTATATTTTGTACAGACTCTCATTTTTATTCAATTTGGACACAAATTTTAACTATGGGCAAGATTCTTTGGTGAGCATATTCGAACTACATGCTCGAAAATATGCAAGTACCACATGTCGTAGAAAGATGAAGATTGAGTTTTTGCCTCAGAAGCATAGTTTTAGACTGACGTTGATTTTTAATCATTTTATCATCACATGTTTCAATTTTTGTCCACGTGACAAATGACTTTGTATTCTAATTTGAGCCTTACAGTGTTGATTGTCTTTTCTCACATTTTTATTGTGTATTCAAGTTTAGCATTTTAAGTCTGACAAAAGGCTGAGGATGCCCTCTTGTAAGGGCGAAACATGTACCATTAATCTATGTATATAGCTGTTTTATAAATGTAACCACAGAACAGTGTGTTGTATTGAAAAGGTGGAACATTAAAAATACCTTTGTTGTTTCTTATGAGTGGTATGTTCCGAGCTGTCAGTGGAGATATGGCGTGGAATGACATCAGTAGACGAATAAGTTTGAGTGGTATCTTTAAAAGTAGGAAAGATCACAATACGAAGATAAAGTTGGAATTCAAGAGGACAAATTGGGGCAAATATTTGTTTATAGGGAGGGGAGTTAGTGATTGGAATAACTTACCAAGGATGATGTTCAATAAATTTCCAATTTCTTTGCAATCATTTAAGAAAAGTCTAGGAAAACAACAGATAGGGAATCAGCCATCTGGGCAACTGCCCTAAGTGCAGACCAGTATGATTGATTTTGATTCCCCCTTTAATAAACAAACATCACATTATTTCATATAAGTTGAGTGATTTGTTTGTAGTAATTTTATCCCATATTTCATTTCACAAATTTGTACTCTAATCTCAGATATATTAATAATCAAATGTTTGCATGTTGTATGTTCCGACTTTTTTTTCATTTCATTAGTTTTGATTAAGCAAAAATGTTCCCTATGAAATGCTGCAAATTTTGACAGTGCTTTAGTATGGAGTACTAAGTAACAGCAACTTCAGTCTTGCAGGAATCTTGAGTAGATTTGTGAAATAAAATTTGTAATGTGTACAGGTAAACATATCTCCTTCACTGCACTCGTCATCCCCGTTGGACCTTGCTGTGAAGGGTCCTATGGTACGTGATCTAATGAACATGGCTGGTTACCACATCCCCAGCAAGTTAGCTGCATCTTTGCATGAGGAACTTCTCAATTCATATGGAGTCAAAGACAAAGTGTCGTCTCTTTGTTTTGATCGACGGTTGTATACCACTGTACTCTCCAAGGAAGAGCGAATGAAGCATTCCACATTCCAGAATTCTCCCAGGGAAGAGGTAAGCAATGTATATGGTCAATAGTGTGAATTATTTTAATATTTCCTCCTAAGGACTTCCATTCTATGCAATGATTGAAAATGTTCTTTGCATTTAATCATAAGTACCTTCTTTGTGTATATATTTCTCCCATATTTTTGTTTTCTCTAAGCATCCCAGTGGCCTTATACTCTTGTTCATTAGTCTGTTTCAAAGTGAGTGAGAAAATCACATTTTTAACATTTTACATCGGCAACATGAGAGGAACTGGTAATGACTTGTCATTAATAAGTAATAAATAACAGATACAGAGCTTGAAGTCTATATTAAAGATCTGCAGATGCAACAACACAGTAAAAAGGCATATGACTCTGTGGACAGATAGAACTTGTTTGACACGTTAGAACAATTCATATTGGACAGGAAGATGTGCTGTCAGACCCTCACGACGCACATCATCCTAAGTGACATTTCGTGAAGAAATCTGAGCCTTTCAAAGTACATATCGGTGTCTGACAAGGAGACGGTGTCTTTCCACCCTGTTTTAACACGTTAACATTGAGGTGGAAAGTTGCTTTTTACTGGAAAACTGCGGAAATGCGATATGTGTATTTCAGGTTGTAATGTGCGTTTTTTCATTCCTAGATGATAACCAAAGATATATTTTTATTTCCAAAGTTACCATTTTTCTCTCCCCCTATTGGCGTGCCACGGTTATTAGGTTGGCTGTGCAATTGAAAAAGCACGCATCATTTCTTTTACAAGATATTAGAGAATTTCTTTTTTGTTGTTGTTGTTGTTGTTGTTGTTGTTGTTGTAGCACACTCTGTTGTGTGTTGTGTTGTGAATGGTTAGTTTACGTGTCTTTCAACGTTTTCCTTGTCGTTTATGGTTCTGTGAGAAGAATTTAATTCAAGTTATATGGATATCTGTGCTGAGTGGAGCCATGAATGAACATTGAAGCACTGTAGGACTAATATAATACTTTCTGAAGTGATGTAACAATAACATGTAAGAATAAAGCAATAATAGTTCAAATTCACATTTTTCCTTGCCACTAAGAATTCACATTATTTTCCTTGCCACTAAGAATTGAATTCTGATGGATGATGTCACCTGACTGATGTCAGTGAAATTCCATACTTACTTAATTACTTGGACGTATTCGTCACCAGGTATGACAACCACCTAGCATACAGTATTAGGAAGCCTACAAGCATGGCTATCGCTATAAAAAAGGACTCCACCCACCCTGAGGTACACAAAAATGCAGCCTATTACAGCATGATTAATAGGGCATTCAACATTCCCCTATTGAATGAAAACCTAAGTAAAGAACTAGATACATTTGTGTAGAAAAAACAAGTGCCCTTTATGACATAATCATTCCATTACTCAAAAGCCATCAACAAGAAAAATATACAACTATTCCCCCACTAGATCCAGATCCTCCCTCACCCACCCAAATCACTTCCCCTAATCCTTCTTCTCCCCGTCGACTACTCTCAACACTAGCCCTCTCCATACGATGAGCAGTGCACAACGCACCTCCAGCGGGGCAACGAGCATCCAGCCTCACCATCTGAGTAAGTAAACGACACCACACCTTCCATGTCATATTCCACACAACAGACGTCTCACATACAACTTTCCTCTTTTCTATTTAGATTCCACAAGTACCTAAGAGCTCAAAATCAAGACTGTTATTCCATAGGACAATTCCACCTATTTCAACTGCATAATAATCAGCTAGAAAACTTACATTAATAGAACACGACAGCCAATTTCCACAAGTCGATGTGTACCAATTTAGAAAGGTAAACAGTGCCAACAGGCATCAGGACAGCCCTGCTAGCACTAAATGTAACGTATCTCATTACCACTTCATTGCCATAAGCATTACATACCAGGACCTTTCAAACGCAGTTTAATCATGAAGAAGATATAGAACTCCAACACAAAGATGTAGGCATAATGAAACTTATAAGGGATCTATGGACATGTCAGTCAAAAATTTTATTGATTTTAACCTGTTATCAATGTTTTTTACTATGTTTTTTAACTACATTCTTAGATAAAGATAAAGTGATGTTCAATGATTTGTATATGTTATTAATCTTATGTTCTCAAGCAGCTGAGGATGATCGATTGTAGATCAGAATCGATCCTGCAGATGGTGTATTTTTAATGTTAATACAGTAGAAGTTCGATATAGCGAGTACGGAATATAGGGAGAACTCTGCTATAACAATAGCTTTTCAAAATATTTGTCCCAAATGAGTAAATTTATAATCCCAAAATAAATGGTCTGTTATTGGACATTATAAATTTTCCAGCTAACTCATTCCTGGTTGCCATTGTCCCGAATGAGTAAATTTATAATATCAACATAAATGGTCCGTTATTGGATATTATAAATTTTCCAGCTAACTCATTCCTGGTTGCCAGTGTTTCGCCCTCGTGTGCTAGGTTGGGCTCATCAGTTAGTACTTAGCATACCTACCAAGACGCTGGCTAGTGCATACCGTGGACGCCACTGCGTAGGCTACTTGGAGCCACCGGAGTGCCAATGCATTTTGAGAGACTTTGTCTCTTTGCCATAATTGATGCCTGCTTGGCTATCAGATGATATAGATTTTGATTCCCATACGGAATCTGAAATATTTGTCCCGAATGATTAAATTTATAATACCAGTATAAATGGTTCGTTACTGAACATTATAAATTTTCCAGCTAACTCGTTCCTGGTTGCCAGCGTTTCACCCTCGTGTGCTAGGTTGGGCTCATCAGTTGGTACCTAGCACACCTACCAAGACGCTGCATACCATGGAGGCCACTGCGTAGGCTACTTGGAGCCACCGGCAATGTCAATGCACTATGAGAGACTTTGTCTTTTCCTGTCCCTTGAAAATTCCTATATTAAACTGTGTATTATCCTTCATTTACAGCAAGAACCCTATCACTGATGCATCCAATATTACGAGTGATTAAGCGTGCATAATATTTTTCGGTATCAATATTTATGCACTCCAGCAATTTTATTGAATGTAATCGATCATTTTTGGTACAGATTTTTCGCTATGCGCACTAGCAAACACATTCATCGACATTCGAACTCAAAAGCGATATCGGAATCGATTATTAATACTTGTCGACTGGTGTTCTATAAGCACAATTCTACCATGGCCGATAGCAGTAGTTCATTCGTTAGAAACAAAGGATGAAGTAAACAATCGCTTAATATTAAAACTATGTACTGAAATTAAGCAAGAATGTGATACACATCAAAATATGTCACAGAGTGGATGACTGATTTTGGAGGTTAGTTTGTTCAGTAAAACCTCGTTAGGTGTTTCTGCAGGAACAAGGAAAGATAATGTGTTAAGCAAGAAAACGTACTGTTGAATACACGATTAGAAACTATTCGACACAAATATGTAAACACTTGATGTGGGGTTTGTTTTCGACATGCGTGCTGTCTACCAATTCTAAAGATGCGATCAGAGTATTAAAAGGTGTAAGAAGAGGCGAGAGAACTAATATGAAAACCTTTTCCATTGGGGCTTATTAAATAGTGTATTAAAAGGTGTGTAAAACACTTGAAAACAAATATAAAAACGTTTGCACTGGGGCCCCATAAAAGTATCTGCACATTATTGCAGATCACACACTTTATAAAACAAATGCTGAAGCCTTATATTTCGGACCAGGGGGTTAAACGTTTTCTGGTCACACTCTTCGACCATGAAATTGGAAGATGTACAATATTATAGGGAAGGATCCACCTTTCAATACTCCGTAGTAAGTTGAACTAAAAAGTAGTTAAAACCTGTTTATTGGGACCGGTTTCAACACATTTCAAGTGTCATCATCAGCCAATTAGCGAAGATCTTAAAACCACTAATATATTGAACACAGGCAAAAAATTAACATTGTATCATATCGTAGCAATTCAGTTAATGTTCAAAACACAAAAATCACAGTCAAGAGAGTAAACAGAACATCACTATCTTGCGCCAAAAACAAATATAGTTGAAGTTCATAAGCAGATCAAGTATGCACTTATGTAAAGTCGTTGCTAGGCAGGTCTTGTAGGCATTTGTTTCTCCGGCCGAAGAGTAAAAGGTGACGTGAATGAAGTCTTAGGAAAACAGTGTAGGATTTAATTTCGTCAAATTCAAAGTGGATATATAGGTTTTAAAATAATTTAAAACGTTAAAAAAGAATAAAGCCAAATAAAAATATATTAAAAAATAGGAAGAAATAATGAAAGAAATACGAGGTTCAACTCGAAACAACTTGCCGTAGTAATTGATAAAGAAATGATAAATAGAGAGAGGGGGTGGGGAACGTTTATTAGAGGGTGGTGATGTTGGTGGTTATTGTTATTAGAGGAAATACAATTGGGCAACAATCATTTATATAACACTAATTCGGGGAAATAAGAGGAAGAGAACCGACGCTTCAAAAAATGAAGATATCGGTTAAAGGAAGACAAGGGCCACGAAGGGCGTGAAAATGAAAGACTCCCTAGCCCTCGCAAACCTAATAACATGGGGGTCGGAAAAGAACAAGAGTTGACCAAGGGAGGTCGGACAGGATAGATAAGGTGAGGAGCCTGGCACAAGTAAGTGGAAGCAATGCCAGGACTCGGCTAAGGGCCCCGTGGTCGCCAACCCACGCTCCGAAGTTCAGAGCCCCTGGGGGATGGAGGGTGGGAAGGAAAGAAAAATGGAAGGGATCTGATACTTCGAAAAATGAAGATATCAGCCAAAGGAAGACAAGGGCCACGAAGGGCGTGAAAATGAAAGACTCCCTAGCCCTCAGAAACCTAATAGCGTCGGGGTCGGAAAGGAACAAGAGTTGACCAAGGGAGGTCGGACAGGATAGAAGAAAGTGAGGAGCCTGGCACAAGTAAGTGGAAGCAATGCCAGGACCCACGCTCCGAAGTTGGCGACCACGGGGCCCTTAGCTGAGTCCTGGCATTGCTTCCACTTACTTGTGCCAGGCTCCTCACTTTCTTCTATCCTGTCCGACCTCCCTTGGTCAACTCTTGTTCCTTTCCGACCCCGACGCTATTAGGTTTCCGAGGGCTAGGGAGTCTTTCATTTTCACGCCCTTCGTGGCCCTTGTCTTCCTTTGGCTGATATCTTCATTTTTCGAAGTATCGGATCCCTTCCATTTTTCTTTCCTTCCCACCCTCCATCCCCCAGGGGCTCTGAACTTCGGAGCGTGGGTTGGCGACCACGGGGCCCTTAGCTGAGTCCTGGCATTGCTTCCACTTACTTGTGCCAGGCTCCTCACCTTATCTATCCTGTCCGACCTCCCTTGGTCAACTCTTGTTCTTTTCCGACCCCGATGCTATTAGGTTTGCGAGGGCTAGGGAGTCTTTCATTTTCACGCCCTTCGTGGCCCTTGTCTTCCTTTAACCGATATCTTCATTTTTTGAAGTGTCGGTTCTCTTCCTCTTTTTTCCTCGAATTAGTGTTATATAAATGATTGTTGCCCAATTGTATTTCCTCTAATAACAATAACCACCACCATCACCACCCTCTAATAAACGTTCCCCACCCCCTTTCTCTATTTATCATTTCTTTATCAATTACTACGGCAAGTTGTTTCGAGTTGAACCTTGTATTTCTTTCATTATTTCTTCCTACTTTTTAATATATTTTTATTTGGCTTTATTCTTTTTTAACGTTTTAAATTATTTTAAAACCTATATATCCACTTTGCATTTGACGAAATTAAATCCTACACTGTTTTCCTAAGACTTCATTCACGTCACCTTTTACTCTTCGGCCTGAGAAACAAATGCCTACAAGACCTGCCTAGCAACGACTTTACATAAGTGCATACTTGATCTGCTTATGAACTTCAACTATATTTGTTTTTGGCGCAAGATAGTGATGTTCTGTTTACTCTCTTGACTGTGATTATTGTGTTTTGAACATTAACTGAATTGCTACGATATGATACAATGTTAATTTTTTGCCTGTGTTCAATATATTAGTGGTTTTAAGATCTTCGCTAATTGGCTGATGATGACACTTGAAATGTGTTGAAACCGGTCCCAATAAACAGGTTGTAACTACTTTTTAGTTCAACTTACTACGGAGTATTGAAAGGTGGATCCTTCCCTATAATATTGTACATCTTTTTATTTCTCTATTCAATATGGAACAATCATGAAGTTTTTAACTTTACATGAAATCGGAGTTTAAACTCAGCCATGTGCAAAAGAAATGACTTTGACCGTCATCTTGAATGCGACTACACTTGCATTGTTGGATGCGCTTGAGAACGGTTGGCTGTTGAGAGAGCTCTTGCATTATTGTAGTGATAAAGTAGTGAAAACCTATTGAAATAGCTTAATTTTGTGTATATCTGATTCATTTAGTGCTGTTTATATAGTGGTGTTTAGTGCTTGTTGGTAGAAATTGGGAGTAGTAATAATTATTTAAATTTTGTAACAAGTAATTCAGTTGGTCTTCAGTAAATTACGTTTTCTAGGTTAAGCAGGCTAGCTAGGTGCACCTTGTTTCGAATTTAGGTTTAGGTAATACTTTAGGTAACAATATTAACTTTAAAAATATTTGTAAATATCTGTAGATTCATTGGTTGTACTTACAAAGGCAGATTATCATAAGGAATAGTACCGTAACTTCTGCAGCAACTTCTCCGGTATTTCGTATAGATATACGTTCAAACTATCGCGAAGGTAATAATTTACTACATTAAAAAACACGATACGCCTGTAAACTTCCATTTAAAAAGAAGTTAAAGAGATTACACGGTAATAGTTAACAGTCGTATTGTTATTGATTATTGTCGCTCCTCATATTCAAATATTGCATTGTTGGCTACAGTCGTGAACACAGGGTGTAGTGTAGTCAAGTAAATATAAATAAAAATCAGCTGACCTTGTATTCCGTTCATTTGTACTTCTGAGTAGGTAGTTAGTATCCGTAATTTATATTTCGCTCCCTCGATCTTTCAGTATTTATGAGCGGTTAGCTAATAATAATAAAGTTCATATATCCCAGTAATTGCAGTTCAAGTCCCTGGAGTAGTAGTAGTAGTAGTAGTAGTAGTAGTTTTGATAGAAATATTTGAGAAATTATTGTAGACAACCTCGTATTTTTCAGTAGGCCTAATTAAGGACACTTTTTTTTTTCTCCGTCCCGTGGAGTAGGGAAAATAATAGTAATCCACCAGCTGTAATAATCACATTTCAGTAGAATTGTAGTGAAGATAAGGTATAATATATTAGATAGTATCTTGCCAGTTATATTCGTGTTTTTCTTCGTGTATGGCAATCCTTTTGATACTTAAGCATTTAACCAAACGCAGTGTAGTGTAGTGTAGATACATTGTAGTATAGATACAGTACATTTAGATAGTGCCGTATCTTGCGTGCTATATTCGTGTGTTATCTTTCGTGTATATCTATTAGACCGTAATACTAATAATAATTTGTCTAAGCATTTAGCTTCATTGGTAATCTTTGAGTACAGTAGTTCTTGCAAATTTCATTTCTGTTGTGCTTAGTAGTGACATACGGTACGGTACCGGTATCGTAATTAGGATACGTCTGAAAGTAGTTTAAAAATTACTGCAGTGTACTGTACAGTAGTATACGAGTAATATCCTATTAGAATTTAGTGTGCTTATTTTATTATTGTAAAATATTTGTGTAGTACTGGTGTGGTAGAGGTATCCGTAGAAACTCTTACTAAAATATTGTTGAAATTAGGATAGGCTTAATTGCAGTTTGGAATTGTGTAGTTCTTGTGTATTACTTTCGATATTCAGTAATTAACAGCAGCTTTTATCCTGTTAGGGGTTGTAGGATAAAAAAATAAAAAAATAAAAAATAATAGAGCACGACTAAGTAGTATTGTAGTGTAGTCGTATATTAATTACCTTATTGTTGTGTACTATCCCAGACAATATATCCCTCCGTTCATTTATTTTTTTGCAAATAAGTTATTTTATTTTTTTAATTTAAAATTTTCCCCCCCGTAAAGAATGGCTAAGGAGCGCGAGTGTACTTATTGTGGGTGTGGTGAGGCATTGAGGGGTATGAGGGAGGAGTTGGAAAGTTTGAGGGAGATAATTAGGATTCTCACAGAAGACAGGAAGGAAGATAGGACTCCCTCAAACAACGTACAGGTTACAGTAGGTGTACAAGAGGGATGGGAAGGAAAGGGAGGAGTTGTAGAAGACAGGTGGTCTAATGTTTTAAGGGGAAGGAGATTGCAGGCCAAGGGCTCTATTCAGGATCAGAATTCAGGACAGGTGTCTGTGCGAAATCGGTACGAGTCGCTCCAGGTAGAACAACAGAGGGAAGATGAGGGACAGGGAACTGTTGCTGAGATGCGTGGAAGTAGGAGGAAGGGAAAAGGTAGGAAAGGGAAATGTAGAGTAGAGGATAGGAAAAGACAGGTGGAACAGGGTCATGGGAAGGAGAAAAGGGAGGAGGAAGTAGCTTCTGCAGCTATCAGGAAAGATAGGGCTGACCAGGAGGGTAGGGTTGAGGCTCTGGTCATGGGGGATTCCATCGTTAGACACGTGGGGAAAGTGTGTGGAGCAAAGGGAACCAGGGTAGAATGTTATCCAGGAATTAGGTTGAGGCCGATGTTGAGGAAAGTAGAAGAGAGGGAGGAGGGGAAGGAGAAGGTGGTAGTGTTTCACGTTGGTACCAACAACGTAAGGCAAGCTGATATAAGTACCAACATAGTTGGAGATGTGTGGGATCTGGTAAATGCAGCACGGGTGAGGTTTAAGAAAGCGGAGATTGTTATTAGTGGAATACTGTGTAGGAGGGATACTGACTGGAGGGTGATTGGGGATTTAAATGAGACTATGGAGTGGGTATGTGGGAAACTGGGAGTGAAATTTCTAGATCCTAATGGGTGGGTAGGAGAAAGGGATCTGCGCTCGGATGGCCTTCATTTAAACCGCAGTGGTACGTACAAGTTAGGAAATTTGTTTGGAAGGGTAATAGGGAGGTACATTCAGGGAAACGGGATGGCCTAGGGAGCGGTGATAAGGGAACAGGGAACTGGAAATCAAGTAGGGATGACATAAAATTGTTAGTGTTGAACTGTAGAAGTATTGTAAAGAAAGGAATAGAATTAAGTAATTTAATAGATATATATTTACCAGATATTGTAATAGGAGTTGAATCATGGCTGAGAAATGATATAATGGATGCAGAAATTTTCTCACGGCACTGGAGTGTGTATCGTAGAGATAGGATAGGAAAGGTGGGAGGGGGAGTTTTCATTATGGTGAAAGAAGAATTTGTAAGCTACGAAAAAGTTAAAGATGAGACACATGAAATTCTAGGTGTAAGGCTCATTTCTAAAGATAATAGGCAACTTGATATATTTGGAGTGTATAGATCAGGAAAGGGTAGCACTGATGCGGATTCGGAATTATTTGATAGGATAGTCAGCTATGTGGGAAACGACATGGAAAGAAATGTGATTGTAGCGGGAGATCTGAATTTGCCAGATGTCAATTGGGAAGGAAATGCGAACGACAGGAAGCATGACCAACAAATGGCAAATAAGTTAATATGGGAAGGACAGCTGATTCAGAAAGTGATGGAACCAACCAGAGGGAAAAATATTTTGGATGTGGTGCTGATAAAACCAGATGAGCTCTATAGGGAAACTGAAGTAATAGATGGTATTAGTGATCATGAAGCTGTTTTTGTGGTAGTTAAAAATAAATGTGATAGAAAGGAAGGTCTTAAAAGTAGGACTGTTAGGCAGTACCATATGGCTGATAAAGCAGGTATGAGGCAGTTTCTAAAAAGTAACTATGATCGGTGGAAAACGGTAAATAAAAATGTAAACAGACTCTGGGATGGGTTTAAAGAAATTGTTGAGGAATGCGAAAACAGGTTTGTACCTTTAAGGGTGGTAAGGAATGGTAAAGACCCACCTTATTATAATAGAGAAATAAAGAGACTAAGAAGGAGGTGCAGACTGGAAAGAAATAGAGTTAGAAATGGTTGTGGAAGTAAGGAGAAATTGAAGGAACTTACTAGAAAATTGAATCTAGCAAAGAAGGCAGCTAAGGATAACATGATTGCAAGCATAATTGGCAGTCATACAAATTTTAGTGAAAAATGGAAGGGTATGTATAGGTATTTTAAGGCAGAAACAGGTTCCAAGAAGGACATTCCAGGAATAATTAATGAACAAGGGGAGTGTGTATGTGAGGATCTTCAAAAGGCAGAAGTATTCAGTCAGCAGTATGTAACAGAAGTAATAAATTTACGTATGATAACAATGACATTTACAATAAGATACAAAAGTTGAAAACTAGAAAAGCCGCTGCAATTGATCAGATTTCTGGGGATATACTAAAGACAATGGGTTGGGATATAGTACCATATCTGAAGTACTTATTTGATTATTGTTTGGCCGAAGGAGCTATACCAGATGAATGGAGAGTTGCTATAGTAGCCCCTGTGTATAAAGGAAAGGGTGATAGACATAAAGCTGAAAATTACAGGCCAGTAAGTTTGACATGCATTGTATGTAAGCTTTGGGAAGGCATTCTTTCTGATTATATTAGACATGTTTGTGAAATTAATAACTGGTTCGATAGAAGGCAATTCGGTTTTAGGAAAGGTTATTCCACTGAAGCTCAACTTGTAGGATTCCAGCAAGATATAGCAGATATCTTGGATTCTGGAGGTCAAATGGACTGTATCGCGATTGACATGTCTAAAGCATTTGATAGGGTGGATCATGGGATACTACTGGCAAAAATGAGTGCAATTGGACTAGACAAAAGAGTGACTGAATGGGTTACTATATTTCTAGAAAATAGATCTCAGAGAGTTAGAGTAGGTGAAGCTTTGTCTGACCCTGTAATCGTTGAGAGGGGAGTTCCTCAGGGCAGTGTTATCGGACCTTTATGTTTTCTTATATATATAAATGATATGAGTAAAGGAGTGGAATCGGAGGTAAGGCTTTTTGCGGATGATGTTATTCTCTATAGAGTGATAAATAAGTTACAAGATTGTGAGCAACTGCAACATGACCTCGAAAATATTGTGAGGTGGACAGCAGGCAATGGTATGTTGATAAACGGGGCTAAAAGTCAGGTTGTGAGTTTTACAAATAGGAAAAGTCCTCTCAGTTTTAATTACTGCGTTGATGGGGTGAAAGTTCCTTTTGGGGATCATTGTCAGTATCTAGGTGTTAATATAAGGAAAGATCTTCACTGGGGTAATCACATAAATGGGATTGTAAATAAAGTGTACCGATCTCTGCACATGGTTATGGGGGTGTTTAGGGGTTGTAGTAAGGATGTAAAGGAGATGGCATATAAGTCTCTGGTAAGACCCCAACTAGAGTATGGTTCCAGTGTATGGGACCCTCACCAGGATTACCTGATTCAAGAACTGGAAAAAATCCAAAGAAAAGCAGCTCGATTTGTTCTGGGTGATTTCCGACAAAAGAGTAGCGTTACAAAAATGTTGCAATGTTTGGGTTGGGAAGAATTGAGAGAAAGAAGAAGAGCTGCTCGACTAAGTGGTATGTTCCGAGCTGTCAGCGGAGAGATGGCGTGGAATGACATTACTAGACGAATAGGTTTGAATGGCGTCTATAAAAGTAGGAAAGATCACAATATGAAGATAAAGTTGGAATTCAAGAGGACAAACTGGGGCAAATATTCATTTATAGGAAGGGGAGTTAGGGATTGGAATAACTTACCAAGGGAGATGTTCAATAAATTTCCAATTCCTTTGAAATCATTTCGGAAAAGGCTAGGAAAGCAACAGATAGGGAATCTGCCACCTGGGCGACTGGCCTAAATGCAGATCAGTATTGATTGATTGATTGATTTTTTCAATCTACTCGAGTCCAAACTCAAAGATGCGAGTTTCAACATACGCGCCACAGTTGAAAGATATTACAAGTTGAAAGATGCGGATGCCTGTCCACTTCCTGGATTTTGTCTTCATTAGTAAGCAATTTCACGATTTTTTTCAGTATGTATAATTGCATTAATAATTATAGTATATTGGTTCCACCTTTTTGATACAAAATGTTCTGTAATGTAAGTTTCATTGCAAGTTGTTTATACATGGTACTTGTTTCGACTCCAGATCTGGGTAATCTTCAGCCAATGGCACAAATTATACATGGCATTAAAAAGTCCAAAAACAATGTACAAGCACATAACATAAAACTAAAGAGTCCAAATACAGTGTACAAGCACATAACATAAAACATGCATGGATTAAACTGATCAATTAAAAAGATTAAAATTGAGGAATGGTCACAGTAATGTTGAAACTTGGTCGTGCATATAATACCTTAGAATGGGGCATTTGAAAGCCAATGGATTGTTTTTAGGTAATGATTCTTGATGCTCAAGAGAATTTAATTCAATCAAAGTTATGATAAATAACGTGTGGAATGTAATTGCGCACAGAATGTATAATTGGGCTACCACAAGACAAATATCATCATGCTAGTCAACACTCATGCGATTATGTTCTTAATCCGTATGTTGTCTATCCACGTGGCAAATATTCGTCACCCTTCACTGTGTCACTCAGCACTTCAGAATTGAATGCGAAATACAAACACAAATAGTCTTACTGGGTTATTCAGCAATATCAATGAAAACTGGAAAGCATACTGAGGCTAATGCTTGCTTTCTGAAGCTATAATTTTCTCTGTAAATTTCCGGAATTCAAGGCCATTTCCTGTTTTCACGTAACTTTCCCCAACCTGGCTCCTGTGGAGAGGGCTCTAATCTCTGTTGAAAATCACGTTCCTTTCACAGGGGATGACAAAGAACAATTTCAGTGCTGGAAAAAATGTGATCGTACTGAGCAGTAATAATGAAAATTTGTGACGCATTAAGTGAGGTATGTTTACATTATTATTATTATACACTGTTATGCCTTTCAGTGTTCAGTTTGCAAGCCTCTGTGAATTTACTAAACGTCGCCAATGATCCTCTGTTTGCAACTAGTGCTGTGGCCTGATTTAGTTCTATACCTCTTATGTTTAAATCATTAGAAATTGAGTCTAACCATCGTCGTCTCAGTCTCCCTCCGCTTCTCTTACCCTCCATAGCAGAGCCCATTATTCTCCTAGGTAACCTATCCTCCTCCATTCGCCTCACATGACCCCATCACCAAAGCCAGTTTATGCATACAGCTTCATCCATCGAGTTCATTGTGAATCGGGACTTCAAATTTACGATGGGCTAAGCGATAAATTGTCTTAAATGAGGAACGCGCTACGAGGTTTCACTATATTTTCTTGTGTCTGGTTAAATTTCGGAAAGGCTATTCCAGAGTAATTTATAGCGAAAAGGTTATCATTACTGGTGCTTGAAATATGATGAGGTTAAGTTAGGTTAGATGACTCTTTTTGAGTAAGAAAACTGAAACTTTTGCCACAGAAGCCGCTGGAGTGGTACTACTTGAATTTTTCAGAATGAAATTGAACATATGTGTTCACATTGTCTCGGAATTAGAAAAATAACTTACGAGTAAGCCGTATTATGGAAATCTGTGGAAATTCAAGATTTGAACAAAAGGATTGCCATTACATACCGATTTTAATGTGTGTGGGTTTTTTTTCCAAATTTACAAAAAATCGGATATAACGACAATCCGCTATAGCGAGTAAATTTTTCGCCGTTATAAATTCTCGCTATAACGGACTTCTACTGTACGTTGTACTTGTAACAAGCAGTGTTGATTAGGTGGAATTATCCCTATTATATAATTTGTTACATGTAATTTTATCAGTCTGTTCATCACTGCGTTGATGTTAATCAGTTAAGTTTGATAGAAAGTGTAAGTATGATTATCATGATTCTTCCTTCACTTGTGTTTAGTACTTGGAGGACATCCTGCGTAATCTGACGCCTGACGACATTCGCCATCTGATCCAGTCAGAGGATGAACTTACCCAAGCTGGAAGGTAAGTTTTGAATTTAAATGCAGTTATAAAAATAAAATAAATGTTTTGAATTTAGTTCAAGACAACTTTTTAAAATAAATTTTAGATATCTATTTACTATATCCATTATATTTATGTTTCACAGATTTCTTAGGGTTTTTCCAACTCCGGAGACATATGTATATCATGAATTCTTTGAGTCACCGAGATACTACAACTTGATGTTTGATGCCTGGGAGACAAAATACAACCATAACAGAATTGAAGGTGTGTATTTTTGCCTGATAGTGTAGTTCTCTTCTGCATTCCTCTACTTAACTGTTTCTCCAGGGAGATTTTCACCTGCTAGGTGCCTGCTGTGTGTGTGACATTTATACCTATACGTTTAGTTTAGTACTAACATATTTTTATGTTGACTGTGACTGTTTACTAAATTACTGTATCCATTAGTAGAACAGGATTTTTAATGTCTTTTTACCCTTGAGCAGTGATTTTTTTCTTCATGAAAATAAGATAATATGTTATAAGTATTGTTTTATTTTCTGAAGACTAATATTATAAAAGTAAAATAATAAAATAGTAATAAGTGTCATATTTTGAGTCTGCCATTGATCATAAGTGGCGCAGCAGTTTTCAAAATGTGTTCTATTATGGAGCTGTTATCTAAAGAAAAACAATTGAGATAACATAACAAATACTGTATTCAGACCTCTCTTCAGTCTTTTCTATGTGTCTCCAAATATTGTAAAAGTACTTACAATGGGACATAAAACCAATAAGTCTCATGTGCCAGTAACCTTATAAGATGTTTGTGCATTGGATATCAGTACGAAGTCAAATGGAAGTTCTGACAAACATCAGCACAAGCTCAAACAAAGTACCAGTGTATTGCCACAAGATGTCTGCACACTGTCAAACATCAGTTTACTTCAGTACTGCTTTGGTGCAAAGTTCAATATATGCAGTTGCTATAAAGAAGAAAAGTAAAAGTAAAATATGTTTCTGATCGGATTCTTCACATAATGCTGAAATTGGATTCTTCCCAGAACATCATCATCATTCAGTGCTATGCACCACAGACTGGTTGTGAAGATGAAGAAAAACATTTTGAAGAAGACATAGAGGAAAGAATAAGAGGAGATGGAACGATTATCATAGGGGATATGAATGCTCAAGTAGGAACTATGAGAGATGGATATGAAAGTATTCTAGGAACACATGGCTGGGGTCCATGAAACACAGAAGGAACTAGTCTATTTCATCTCTGCCTGAGGAACAACCTTGTAATAGGGAACTCATGGTATCAAAAACAAAAAAGCCATAAGGTCACAAGATATGGATGGGATGGAAAAAGTGAATCTCTTATAGATTACTTTTTGATCGAGAAACAACTACAAAATAGACTGTTAGATGTAAAAGTGATTCTTAGTGTCTCCCTGGAAAGTGACCATAGACTCCTTATTGGATACTTCAAGTTTAACAAGTTAAAAGAAGTAAGAACCACACAGGTAAAGAAACTCAAGACTTGGAAGTTGAAGGACAATGATAGAATAATAGAGTTCCAAGAAAACATCAAAGCAGTAATACCAAAGACAGATGAAAGAACAGTTGAAGAGGAATGGAAGGATCTGAAAGAAAATTCAGTAATGATGCCTGAGAAGGTTTGTGGACGAACCAGTGGCACAAGAAGATGGAAGGAAACTCCATGGTGGAATGACAGAACAAGAACTGCTGTCCTGAACAAGAATAACATGTTCAGAAAATATTTCAAGGACCGGACTGATCATAATAAGGAACTATACAGGGTTGCTAAAAAACAAGCAAACAGAGTTGTTACAGAAGAACGAGAGAAGTGGTTGAACAAGTGGAGTGATGAATTGAAAGAGGATTTTAATGATGCCTTTGCTGGCAGGACCTAGTGTTTACAGCGCACTATGTCTTCTGGTATGGGCTAGAGCAATCTTGTTACCTTCATTGATCTGTCTCAGCTTTATCCTTGGCTTTGACAAAATGAAAGTGACTGAGGTATGAGTGATGCTAGTAATGCCATTCCTTCTGCAGCCAGTCCCTGCTATGAATGGTGTGAAAATATTGCTCATAGGGTCGGTTGGTGCATGCATTTCAGTGGGCTTGGCAGACTGATATGTAATAGCAACTTCTGGCTCAGTGAGGAAAGCAACGGGAAACTACCTCACTCCTCATTTCCCTAGTACACCTCTTCAGTGATGCCTAGGCCATCTATGACAGCTGATGGTGGAGCTGTTGAGGATCCAACCAGTCTTCGGGCTGAGGACTAAACATACATACAAGAAAATGTTATATGGGATGATGAAAAATAGAAAGAGAGATAAAGAACACTCCAAATACCTAAGAGATGATAATGAAAATCTGATCACTGGAGATGAGAAGATCAAAGAGACTTGGAGGACTGACTTTGATGAATTGCTAAACGTGAATTGCTTGCAGCCTACACAAAAAGACAGTACCCGTACTACCTCCTGCAAGTCTGCCTCTGACAATGGGTTAGACTTAACATGGAGTGATGTAGAATATGCCTGGAAATACATCAAAACTGGAAAATCAGCTGGTGCTGATGAAATTAATGGAGAAATGATCAAGGCTATGGGCACATCTGGAAAACATTGGAGCTACAGATTCTTTCGTAAGATCTGGAAAGAAGGGGACATACCAGTCGATTGGAAAACAGGCATCATAATTCCAATCTTCAAGAAAGGAGATAGAAAGAAATGTTCCAACTATAGAGGCATCACTTTAACATCTCAAGTTGGTAAACTTTATGAAAGAATTATAGAGCGTAAAATCAGACCCCTTATTGAAGAGAATCTCTTCGAAGAACAGTATGGATTCAGGAAGGGGAGATCAACAACTGATTTAATCTTTACAGTCCGTCAGTTAATGGAAAAATACTACGAACACAACCGAGATTTGTGGGTAGCCTTTCTGGATATCAAGAAAGCATTTGATGCAGTGAATAGAGAGAAGGTGTGGGAAACACTGAAGAAAATTGGAATACAGGATGACATGATACACCGGATCAAGAATTTGTATGAAGATACCGGAAGTAAAGTCAAAAGACCTGTAGGAATGACTGAAACCTTTGATATAAAATCTGGGTTAAGACAGGGTGGTGTTCTGTCTCCTCTTCTTTTCATCGCTATGATGAACGAGATTCAGAGAAAAGTTCACCATACCATTGGAGGTAAGAAAATGAAAGCTATCTTGTTCACGGATGATATATGCTTGTGGGGAGACTCTAAAGAAGACCTTCAAGGACAAACAAACTCCTGGACAGAAGCTGCTAAAGAATATGGACTCATCTTCAGCCAAGAGAAAAGTGAGGTTATGGTCATGAGATACGGACAACCAATGGGACACATGAAATAGAGGGGAAACAGTTACAGATGAACCATCAATTCAAATATCTTCGAAGTGTTATCTCTGATACTGGTTCTTCTTCTTCTTCTTTTATGACCACATAGGATCACTTTAGTCAGTCCGTCGTTCAGGTCTCTTTGAAGGGATTGTTCGGGCTTTGCGGTCCTCCCAGTACTTCTTCAGACGCTCCGATCTTCGTGCCCTTTCCTCAGTTGAAAATGTGCGTGTTGTTGGTTTGTTTTGTGTAAGGGTAAAGCGGAGGTTTGTATTCTTGAGTTTTGTATTCAATTTTATCTTATTTTTGGTGTCTTCTGTTGTAAGGCCTATTTCCTTCAGATCCTCTCTTACTTCTCTGATCCATTTACATCCTGTTGTGGTATTTTTTGAGACGAGATTGTGTTGTACTAGTTGTTTCAGAAGTCTCGAGTCCTGCATCCTCATGATATGTCCAAAGAATCCCAGTCTCCTCTTACGCATAGTATCTGTAATGGGTTCTAGCTCTTTGTACACGACTTTGTTAGGTATTAACCGCCACTGTCCATCTTTCTGATATTTTTTGTTGATACAGGTTCTTCCAATCCTCCTTTCAATTTTCTGAAGTCTGTCAGTCTTTGATTGTTTATTCAGGTAAAAGAGTGTTTCTGCTGCATATGTAGCTTCCGGTTTTATAACTGTGTTGTAGTGTTTTATTTTTGTATTTATTGATAGACATTTCTTTTTGTAGATATCCCATGTTAATTTTTGTGCTTTAGCTAATCTATTTGTTCTTACTTGGATTGAGATTTTTTCATTTAAGTTATGTGTTATTACTTCTCCAAGATATTTAAACTGAGTTACTATTTTGATTTTATTACCATTTATGGTGACTTCTTTTAGCTGTGTTGGTTTTTGGGGCATAATTTCTGTTTTTTCAAATGATATTTTGAGGCCAATTTTATTTGTTCTATAGACAAGGAAATTTCCCACAGAATTCAGGCAGGTAGCAACTTTTACAAAATAGTTAGACGTAATATGGAACAAGAAAATACCAAGAAAATGTAAGAGAATCATATATGAAACCTATTACATACCAATCCTGACCTATGGTTGCGAAACATGGACCATGAGAAATGAAGATGTTAGTAGAACCCAGGCAGCAGAAATGAAATTTGTCCGTAGCACGATCGGTAAAACACGGAGGGACAGAGTCCGTAATGAGGAAATCCGCAAGCAGGCTCGAGTTGTAAGACCGCAGGACAAAATAACAGTGCAGCGACTGAGATGGTATGAACATATGCGACACATGCGTGATAACAGATTACCAAAAAAAAATGTATGATCTAAAACTTGAAGACTGGTGGAGAAGCCTTGTGCATGAGTGCATGGTATTGTGCAAGTTCCTTGCAGGTACACTTTTCTCGGAAACAATTGAACCTATAGATATAATGTTTGTTGTGGTTTGAACCTACTTGGGAGCAAGTCTGATAAATTATTTAATGCAAAGAACGTAAAATACGATACGCTCTGTTTTTAGTGATTGAAAAATGTATGTCATTACTAGAGCTGATGTACTGCTCAAAGGTTTAAGGTTTTATTGAAGCATTGTAAATTGCCTGCTTGACTGTCAATGCTTATTTGATGGAGCTTCATTGAAGATTTTGTATTAGTTTCATAGTGCCATAGTATTTGGTGAAAAAAAAAAAAAACAACTTAGAACCAGACAGTTGGATGTGCTATGCTACATTCACATTTGAATCACCCAGAATGGAAACATCCTAAGTTTTGAAAACATAGCCAAGCAAAAAATGTTTTTGTTGTTGAGAAATCCATATATATATTTTAAGATATCTCTTATTTGGAGAAAAGCATTTAATGAAACAAATACACGCTAAATATTAAGAGAACTTATGATGTTTTGATGATCGTGAAATTCACTTCACAAAAGGTACATTCTGCGTGTCATAAGAGTTTACTAAAAGGGGTAACTCTCTATAGACTCTCAGCTAGGGAGCTTGAGTAAATGACTTACGAATCCCTAGCAGAATCTGATGTTACTTTTTCCGCTCACTTACGTAAGGCTCCTCAGATGGTCATCTATTGTTCTACCTTGACGGTGTAGTATTCAATTTGTGAGGCATATGGTGTCTTTAATTTTCATGCACTTCATGACCCCTTTCTTTAACTGTACCTTCAGTTTTCGCAGGATTGGACTACTTCCTTTTTCTTTAAGTGGGAATGGTTGTCTAGTTTTACTTCCCCTTAAAACAATAATCACCACTGCTGTTGGTGAGGGGGTTGTAGAATACATCCATGGTATCCCCCTGCTTGCAAGAAATCATCTTCATTTCCCATATCAAATCTTATTTACATTGATTCAGTAAAAGTAAATTTCCACCTTTTTGATACTTATATTTACTGGACGCAATTTTACGGTAAGATATCTTGAGCATGTCAATGCCGAGAGACATAAAAATGTTCCTTAATGGGCCAACATGAATGCTACCGGTCATCGGTTCACTACTATAGAGCAAGATTTGACAATATTACTTAAAACTAATAACGGTAGTCTACTTAATACACTAGAAAATATATATGTTTATTTAGATCAGCAAAGTAATCAGGATAATAACCTGAATGATATAATTGATAATAGGAACCCTTTATACGAAGGGATATTAACACATCTGGAAGCATTGGGCATTAAAAATAATATAGACAATAAAAGAAAGAAATTGATCAAACTTCCTTCCTCCCGTATATCTAGTCTCCCTACCCCCTCGCCTAAAGCCGAAACCGTGACCGTAAGCGACACACCTCCTCCCCACCCAACAGCCTTGCCTCCCCCGAAGGTAGAGCAAGCTTTGGAACACACACATCATTACTTCACAAGACGGAAGGCTGCATCAGCCGTTGCTCCTCCAAGAACACAGTATATTTGTCGTCAACAACAAGGTATGAAACCACTCTTTTAAACACTATGTTTCCTTGTGCAGATTTAAAACACGCTGTTAAAAGCAATCCTCCATTTTATTTCATTTCAGATTTCGGGGAAGCCCATTTAATAATAGTATGACAGCAATCAGCTTCAGGGATCCTGCATGAACTGAATTCAAGAGACACTTTTATAACATTAAAATAAACAACATTTGCCTCGGAAGGAGCTAGTAAAGAGAGCATCCTTGTAAAAAAAATAGAACAGTAGAAGAGAAAAATGAATTTTCAAAACTCTATTAGTAGATAACTAGGAAGTCATACATCATAGTCGAAAAAAGTGCTGGGGAAAAAAACATTTTTTAACGTCCGTTCAAATTAATAGATATACAGTAAAAGTCCGCTGGCGATGTTGGAGACTATTACTAATACCCAAAGACTGCTGTTCTCTAAAGAAAATTTGAAATGAAAGTAGATAACAAGTTTTCGTAATAAATGTGTAAATAACGTAGCCGATAGCAGTTGTTAACTCGTTAAAAATAACAGCTGAAGTAAACGATCTCTTAATTTTAATGTTATATACTGAAATTAAGTAAGAATGTGATGCACCTCAAGATATGGCAGAGTACATCACTAATTTCAGAGGATAGTTAATTTTTGCGTCTAATTAAATTTCGGAAAGGCTATTCACATGTACATTTTTAGCGAGGATAACTCATTTCTCTACATGCTTTTCAAATATGTTTTCATGACACATATACGGTTAGGTTACATGACGCCATTTGAAGAAGAAAACTTTGGAGTGATACCGTATTCCTCCGAATCCAAGACGGTGTTTTTTCCTCAGAATCTCAAGCGAAAAATCAAGGGTTGTCTTGCATTCGCGCCCTAACAGTAATAAATACCACTGACAACTACCATGGTAACCACGCTGCATCTTTTCTCCCCTGCACACACACACAAAATTAGTTGATAATAAACGACCGCGTCTTTATTATACATCGCTAGCCGTGACAATCGGTTGTACAGTGCCTGTGTATAACGTCACTGGGTCTCGGGAAATAGTGAAGAGAAAATGACATTCTATTAGCCTTTACAAAAAGTTTCTCAAATCTGCAGAATGACATCAAAACATGCAAGCATTCGAATTCTTAGAAAGGCCACGGCTACTCAGTGGCAGAGTTATAACGCGTTCACTGTACCTGACTCTTAGTAAAAATAAATTTTATAGACAGCAAGAATATTTTCGTGATGGATAGTTGTAAAGATACGTGGAACAGGTATTGCCGGCAGATTTTCAACGGGTTCTCGTCGATGTTATGATACCAATTTTAAGTTAATGGTTATTAAACACTTGGAAAAGTAGAATAATTGTGCAGCCGCAAGAAAATATGGCATAGGTCTAACTAAAGCTAATATTTGGCGTCACCGTGAAGACAAAGATACAAAAAATGCATTCAGTGGTCCGCAGCAAGGACGCTTTAAAGAAGTCGAAAATGAAGTTGTGAGGTACCGGTATGTGCACAAAATACGCAAGGACGGAAAGGTCATACCGTGGCGCAATAAACTCATTCGTTGACCTTCAACGTCCGCGATTAGGCCTATAAATTGCTAGCTGCTGAAGTTGGTCAAACCCAGCCAGCGAGACGTGCACGTAGCGGTAGCCGGTTATATCTGACGCTGAGTAAAAGTACCGTAGCAGTTTTATAGACAGCAAGAATATTTTCCTGACAGATCGCCGTATTGTAGAGACGCTTGGAATAGGTATTGCCGGCAAATTTTCAACAGGTTCTCTTTGGTATTATGATGCCAATTTTAAGTTAATGGTCATTAAACCCACGGAAATAAAGAATAATTGTGCAGCCACAAAAAAATGCGGCATAACGAAAGCCAATGTTCGGCATCTAAAATAAAATAAAAATGCGTACTGTACAACAAAGGCATTCATATGATTTCACAAAGCACTTCTTGAACCTGATTTAAATTTTTGAAGGAAAAAGTGGGGGATCGTCTTGGATTCAGAGAAATATGGAACTGTAAGTTTTTCAGAATGAAATTAAAGATACACTTTCACGTAGTATCGCATTTTGAAAAATAACAAACAAGTAAGTCGTAGTGTGGATCTCATTCGCAGAAACGCAAGTTTTGAACAAACTGATTGCCGTTTCATACCGATTTTAATGTGTATGGGGAGTTTTCTGACTTATACAACAATCTGATATAACAGCAATCCGCTATAGTGAATAAATTTTCCGCTGTTGTGATTTCTCTCTATAACGGTCTTCTACTGTAGTTTTAATATAGGTTAAAATAAATAAAACAACTTTCATTTTCATTTTACCGCCCCATTCAACCATCCACATTGTTTTTAATTATTATGATTTTTTTAATTGACAGAGATTTTAATCAAAACAAGGTACTCATTAAGATGTTTTAAGAAGATAATGAACTTCGTAATTTCACCTAAGCATTGTAATTATAGCTGAGGATGTTCCAAATGAAATGAAACGTACTGTAAATGATTAACTGATTTGCTTCAAGCAAATATAAATATCAGAAAGATGGAACTTTACTATTATTGATTCAATCCCCCTGCTTGTCGGAAGAGTGACCGAAAGGGGAACTCCCAGAGACTTTCAAGTTACGAGCATGGTTTGGCGATGACAGGCCTCCTAGTTGAGTCTACTATTGCTTCCACTTGTGCAGCCTTCTCGCTCTCTTCTTTGCTATCTGACCTCCCTTGGTCAGTTCTTGTTCTCTTTCGTCCCTGATGGTATTAGGTGTGCAAGGCATAGGGAGTTTTTTGTTTACATGCCCTTTGTGGCCTTTCCCTTTCTTCTGTCAATACCTTAATTCTTTGAAGGACTCCATTGCTCTTCGTTTTCCCCTATGATTAATGTAATTTGGCGAATGTAATCACTGCCACCATCTCAACCACCACAATAAAGCCATCCATGTATTTTATGATTTGAGGTGGAATAATCTTTGTTGGACCGGGCGAGTTGGCCGTGCGGTTAGGGGTTGGGGTTGTACCTTAACCTGTGGAGAGCCAGACAACGATATATCATTGTTTCGTATATACGCGTAAAGTGCCAACCATGACATATCGTTGTTTGGATAGTGCGCAATTCTATATGAGTTTGTACAACTTGGACCGTCAGATTGAAACATTTTATGTGTCCAGTTCATAGAGAATTGTCATTAGATTTTAACTACGTCGCTAGATAGTGCGTAAATTAATTCGTTATCATGCATTGAATTTCTAAAGTCCGTGTTCATCTACTACGTATGATCTCCATGCCGCGTGAGTAAAATGGCGACTAGCGGGAGAAGTTATTTTGTTAACGATGACGAACCAGCTGTATATCTTAATAATTTTTAGTAAAGAAGGGGTTGATGAAGACTCAGATAAGGAAATCGCTCCTCCAACAAGTGAGGAAGGGGAAAGTAAAAGTGTTATTTGGAGTGATAACGGCGAGTTTTCTGTAAACACTCCACCATGTGCTCATTGTCCGACATAGTGACAGTAATTCACTACATTTCTTATTCTTTGGTATTGAATAGGTGGAATCTCCTTATCAATTATTTCAATTTTAATTGTGATATTCTTCAATATGGAACAATGAAATTTTTAACTTTAAATACCTGCCCCTTTGTCAGACGCAAACCTATAGCGTATTTTTATTTTAATTTTCATGGCTCAGTTATGGAACCTCATAACTACAGAGACAAACAGATATGAGAAATTATGTCTTGTCACCACATGCCAGAGCACAGCAGTGCCGCCCGGTTACATTGATTGAAATGAAGGCTTTCATTGCTGTTTTGTTGGAAATGGGTATAGCTAGAAGGCCGAGCTTATTTTCTTATTGGGTAAAAAACTCGCGTTATATTCCATGATTTGGATATGTGAATCGTGTAGTTTCAAAACCCCCTATCTCCAAGAAAATAAATTTTTCAGGAAGGGCAAAAAACTGCCATGACTGCATTTTACACTCCTTTTTAACATTTTCTTTACTTTTACTTTAATTAGCTCGTATTGAACAGAATACACAAAATGTATGCAGTTTCATCTCTACATTTTTGTACTAGGACAATATTTATCTTGAACATAAGGGGTTTTGAAAGTCACAGGTAGACATGGCGGGGTTTGAAAGTAAACATGGATATTGCAAACATACTCTTACTGTCTAATGTTCAAAGAAACTATGTTTACTTCACTTGCTAACATCTATGTAGCACACTGAGATGGAAAACGAATTGCAAACATGAAATACAGTATAAAATGTTTAAATGTTCATTGAGAATATGGAATGCTTTTGTCTCTGAAGAATAAAAACATAATCATATTATTGCAATCTAATACAACAAGGATACGGAATCATCTCTTAGTTCACAGTAATCTTCTTCCTCTTGCTCTTTTGTCGTACTGCAACGATGTTCAGCCTGTCGTGTTTCCAGCGAAACATAAAACTGGAGATCTGCAAGCTCCCTCCATCTAGCCCCATAATGTTTCTCAACCAATCTGCACACATCCTTCACTTTTGCATTGTTTAATGCAACATTGCCTTTTTCGATTAACTTTGGAACAAGTCCAGAAAAGGTTTTGCCTCTCTTTAACACACTCTTTGGCTGGCCAAATGTGCAACTGTAACCAGCATCCCCTTGTACCAATATATTGCTTTTCTTTCTTTTTAGAAAAATTCTTTTCGCAGGACTGAACTGAAAATGCCACGAGCCGACAGGTTTCAAAACATCTCGAACAGCAGTCTTCCTGTCAAATATTGGTACTTCACAACCAGGCTGGAGAAGCTTCCCATGTCCACTGAAAATATTGTTGTATACCTCTGGCTTAAGGATAACTTCTCTTTTTCGAACAACTTTCTCTAAATGTATAATATAACTATTTATAATAGTTTATTTAAATCCGCCTTGATCAATACACTCATTAAATGAAAGAAACATTATTAATTAAACCATACATGTTTCGGGAAATCTCAACCATTCCCTTCATCAGTGGTTAGATCAAAGAATAACACAATATGACACAATCTTTTGTTTTACAATTTGAAGGAATATTGTGTCCCAATACATCATATCAAAGAGTAAAGAGAACTTATGAAATATTATAAAAATGATCAATACATACAATTTTGGTTGAACTGAATGAGAACACTATACAAATTTAGGATCTTCAAGTTTTTCTTCTTCTTTTTGTTCCTTAAATGATTATATGCTAGCCTAAACAATAGGTTATCTTCTGTACTTTTCTCATTTAAACTTGATTCAGAATTACATTTTTGTGTAAGGTAAATTTCTAAATTTTCCAAAACATTCATCAGTTTTCCCTTTTTGGTCGAATGTAATAATTTCATGTCATTGGAAATGTCTGTAAATTTATGATTCATTTCAACCATATGTTCTCCCATTGCCGAATATCTTTTATGTTTGACCGCACTAACGTGTTCTTTGTACCTTATAGCCAAACTTCTTCCGGACTGTCCTATGTATCATTGTTTACATGTTTGGCATGTTAATTTGTAAATTCCTGATTTATTAAATATACATTTATTCTCTATTTTGTCTGAATTGAAAATTATCTTATTAGTATTATTATCCGTTTTGTATGTGACATTGATGTTCTTTTTCCTGAAAATTTTAGCCAGTTGATAAGAGTGCTTATTTCGAAAAGTTAGAACTACGAATTTCTTTTTCTCTTTTCGCTCTTTAATTAAAGTTGTTTTAGGTTCATTTTTCACTTTATTTATCATTCTATTAATAAATCTGTTGGAATATCCGTTGCTACGAGCGATTTGATGGATTATATTTATCTCTCTATTATGATTCTTCTTAGACATAGGTATGTTCATAGCTCTGTTAATTAAACTGTAAAATGTTGCCTTTTTATGTTGACCGGGATGATTGGAGTCATTTCTGATATGTTAGCTAAAATACCTGAAGCCGGCGAACCCATTGCTAGGCCTTTAGACTGTTTGTAAATTTTGTTGTCAAAAACAAAATAGTTATTTTCCAAAGTAAATTCTAGTAATGTTAAAAATTCTTCAATTTCCACCTTGCTTAATTTGCTGTGTTGCATTAAATTCTTTCTTACTATTTTTATAGTATCTACAATAGGAATGTTGGAGTACATATCTTTGATATCCAAACTATGTATCGTGTAGTAGTCTGTTAGCTCAGTGTTTTTAATTCTGTTACAAAAGTCAATAGTATTAATTAGGTGCGTCTGGCTATAAAACTTATAGTGTTCTTTTAAAAATATTTGTATGAATTTGGCCGTATTATATACTGGACTATTTCTGAAATTAACTATTGGTCTAATCGGAATTTCTTGTTTATGAATTTTCGGTAGTGCCTTTAAAGTAGGTATTTCTGGGTTCATGTTAATTAAACAGTTAGTATCTTTGGAGTCTAATAAAAAATTTATGTTGTTGAGAATTTGTTTAAGTTTTTTCTGCAAAGAAGACGTGGGATCTTTTTTAATCAATTCAGAATTATTGCTAGTTAGAAAATTCTTAGTCTTTTCAATATAATCCTGTCTTCCTATCAGTACAATAGTATTACCTTTATCAGCTTTTGTCACAACAATATTATTATTATCTATCATTTCCAATGACATGAAATTATTACATTCGACCAAAAAGGGAAAACTGATGAATGTTTTGGAAAATTTAGAAATTTACCTTACACAAAAATGTAATTCTGAATGAAGTTTAAATGAGAAAAGTACAGAAGATAACCTATTGTTTAGGCTAGCATATAATCATTTAAGGAACAAAAAGAAGAAGAAAAGAAGAAAAACTTGAAGATCCTAAATTTGTATAGTGTTCTCATTCAGTCCAACCAAAATTGTATGTATTGATCATTTTTATAATATTTCATAAGTTCTCTTTACTCTTTGATATGATGTATTGGAACACAATATTCCTTCAAATTGTAAAACAAAAGATTGTGTCATATTGTGTTATTCTTTGATCTAACCACTGATGAAGGGAATGGTTGAGATTTCCCGAAACATGTATGGTTTAATTAATAATGTTTCTTTCATTTAATGAGTGTATTGATCAAGGCGGATTTAAATAAACTGTTATAAATAGTTATATTATACATTCAGACCAGTCAATACGGACCAAACACAGTATTAACCTATCATGGTTAAGTTTATTAACAACTTTCTCTATACGTGCAAACACCCTGTCGGGTGGTAAAAAGGAATGACCAACTATAGGAAAGTAATTTTCAACTTCTTTCACATTCACTGGTGCATATAGAAGCCACTTACTAACCATACCCACAAGAATACTGTTTTTATTTTGTCCACCGCATCCGTCTGCAAACACTACAGTGAATTTGTACACATTTATTTGCCTGCTGAAGTAAGCACTTTGGTCATTTAGCTTGAGCAATACCATGTTCTTCTGACAATCAAAGGAAACAGACTGAATAGACTCATCTTCTTATCTTAAATATTCATAGAATGCACTGTATTTTAACTTGTGGACTCGTTTCTTGGTCTGCAGGGCAACTTTTGCAAGTTCTGATGTGCAATTTTTTAGTTCCTCGTCTAGTTGTGAGCAAGTTGAGCAAACATCAGTCTTCGGACTTCCGAAACCAATATTATAGTTACGATTCAAGATCTTCCTGAAGAAGGCGTGCTTTGCCTGCAATTCAGGTTCAACAGTAGTATTGTATTGTCTCCACATTTCTTCATGGCAGGTACATACGTGCCGCTGACTTGGTACGGCAATAGTGCGGCTCTTTAGCACGAAATGATTCAATAAATTTACAGATGGCCTCACGTTTTGGTTTATTGGCATAGCTTCTTCTGTCTCCCCCTCTTCTCTCCACAGGCATTCCCCCAGATTCAAAATGATGCTTTAGTACCCCTTGAATTCTGTCCTTCTTCAATAGGAGAGCTCCCATAAATGCTTCTCAGCAAACTGATACCATCGTTCCATTCCGTGTGAGCTTTTCCTGATCTGATACTGTTACCCGGCCTGCGTCTCGCCACTGGTATACAAGAAACATTCTTGATAATGAAACTATCCTGCTGCAGTTTTGATGCTGTAGAGTAGAATACCGAATGAAACTTCTTCACATCCAACAAAGAAATATCTGCGCACTGGTAGGCCTTGGATTTATGGCCGCACATTGGTGTGACAAGAGTTCTAGCTGACGAGTACCTGTGTAATAAACACCCTTTTCACTTACGAGAATGTGTATATTTACTAAAATATCAAAGGTATTTATGAATGGCCTGCGTCAAAAAAGAAAGGGAAGTTCGCTTCTCAACGTGACCGTAGAAGGTAATATCAGAAGCTGCACAAAGCCACAATGGTACGGGCTTTTGGGAATTGAACGTGCACTGGCCGAGATTCGAACTGCAGCCATTTTTGTGAGAGGAGAACGACCGATCCGGCACAATACCGCGCGCCGACTTCATGCAGCAATACATGTTTTCTAAAGCTTATTCTAAAAGTGCAGTTTCTGATACAGTTCTACAATTATGCTCACAAGAGAGGAACGTAATAACATAATGTTACTATAAGAAAACATACCTTGATATTTTTGCTTCCTTGCATTTCCACTGCTGTTTGTTACGTAATTTCTTCCTACCCTTGCAAGGGCTACACTTCTCAATACATTTATGAGGTGACAATACAAGACACTGTGTCAACTCAAATGCTTCCTCTCACTGTCGCACCAAGTGCTCCTCACGCGCCTGACACATGGCCACGCATTGCCTTCCTATTGGCCAGCGGAGATGGCGGGTTATGTTATCTATGGCCGAGCGCAAGGCGTTGGAGATGGCGGAATATGAAAATAACCCCGTACTTTGACATTTAATTTCGAACGGTTAGAGTGGGTTTTGATGCGTACTAATAGTATACAGCGGTGGACATGCCCACAGCAAAATCAAATCAATCTTAATCTCCATTTTCGTGAAAATTGGAGATAGGGGGTTTTGAAACTACACAATTCATATGTTCTCAAGAAACAAGATTCCAATTGATCTTGAGATTCCTTCATCTCGTGAACAATGTTAATCTATCACCATCTGGTCACCCTGACTACAACCCATTTGCCAGGTTCGATCCCATTGTTGGCCATGCCAATTGCATATTACGATACCACTGTACATAACTCTTAAAATACTCAGGATAAAAATGTGAAAATTTACATGTTTATTCATCTGAAATAGGACATTGCAAAGAAGTCATCAATATATATCGTTGAGTTAAATTTTCTGTTTTTTTTTTTCTGTTTTGTTTCTGATTTTTAAATTTTGATGTTTGAAAATTGTTTGGAAAATATTTTTTTCAAAATACCCAAGGGCATTTTAGTGTTTTAATTTAGTTCAGCCGTAAGAGTGTGTTCTTGTTAACATTCAATAAAAATTTCAAGTCATGGTTATAACATTTGTGAACTATTTAGTCCAGAGAGTGAGAACCTGCAAAATTCTCTAAATCTGTCTGGCACTCTTGGCATACTGTGAGCACCCGGGCCTGGCACTAAGAGGGTTAATTAAGGCCATGGCTGCTTCCGTCCAACTCCTAGGCCTTTCCTATCCCATCGTCGCCATAAGACATATCTGTATCGGTGCGACGTGAAGCCACTGGCAAGAAAATTTTTTGTTGGGATATCCTTAGAAGTCACGAAGTAGAATTTCAACTATATCCCAAATACCAATGTTCACGTCTGTTACCTTCAGTTTTGAGATATGTGTCCCCATAAAAAGAATTCACTTTTTTTTTTCACTTCCTTTCACATTCTCCCTTTAAGTGAATTTTCCAGAAAAAAACTTGTTTGTTTATTAGTAAAGGTTCGTCTAAATACCAATTATCACGACTGTAACATCTTCAGTCTTTGAGATATGTGTCCTCATAAAAGGAATTTAACTCCTTTCCACCCCCACCCCCAACATGATTTTCCTCCAAAAATGCTTTTTTCTTTGTTTTTAATGAAGATCCAAATACCAATTTTCACGCCTGTAACAATTTTAGTTTTCATTAGATGTAAGTATCTTCCTACAATTAATTCAATTAATTTTCTATTCTTTCACCACCAACCCCCACCCTCCCAATTGGATTTTCCAAAATCAAAGGAATACGTGTTTCTTTACTTTTATAGCAGATTCCAAATACCAAATTTTCACGTCAGCAACATCTTTTGCTTTTGAGATAATAGTATCTTCATACGAATAATTCAACTAATTTTTTCAATTCTCCCCCTCCTCCGCCCCCCCTCCCCCGCTTTAAGTTGATTTACGAAAACAACAAATACGTATTTCTATATTTTTAAAGGAGATTCCAAATACCAAATTTCATGTCTGTAATTCTTAGTTTTTGAGGTATCAGTATCCTAATTAAAAGAATTCAACTCTATCTCCAGTCATTTTTACCCCCCCACCCGAGTGGTTTTTCCAAAAACAAAAAATACATGTTTCCTTGTTTTTAATAGAGATAAAAAATACCATTTTTCACTTCTGTAACATTAAGTATTTGAGATATACTGTAGACATGCTCATTTTGAAATTTCACCCCCTTTTTAGTTCCCCTTAAGTGGAGTTTAAAAAAAAAAAAATCACCTATGTTTCTTTACTTTTACAGGAGATTTCAGATATCAGTTTTTACGTCTGTAACATTTTACGTTTCTGAGATATACTGTAGATATAGTCTGTCTAAAAATTCACCCCGTTTGTCACTCCTGTTTAACCCCCATTCATTGGATTTTCCAAAAGCAAATAAAAATCGTGTTTCATTATTTTTAAAGGAGAATGTAAATACCAACTTTTACATGTGTAAACTTTTAAAGTTCTGAGATATAGATACACTCATAATAAAAATTCACCCCCTTAGCGATGGAATATCCAAAAATCTTCCCGTAGTGAGCACCTACATTGTAATATAAATGTATCCTCAAAATTTCATTTCTTTATGTCCAGTAGTTTTGGCTCGGCGATGATGGAGCCAGTCAGTCAGTACATGTTCTTTTATTTATATATACCGTATTTACGCGAATAATCCCCGCCACCATATTTATGCGAATAATACCCGCCACCGAATAATCCCGCACCCCAAGTTTAGGAAGGCTGGTTTTGAAAAAAAATGCCAACATTGACGCAAATAAAACCCGCACCCCAATTTCGTGCCCCAATTTTCTTTAAAAAATGTTCAGGTATTATTCGTGTAAATACGGTATATATAGAGGAGAGCAGCTGATGTACCTTTGCTTTGTTTTGCTACGGAATTCTACATTGTAAACGGAATTCTAGGTTAGGTAGTGTACACGTTGTGAGCAAGAGTGTATTAAATTGCATAGCTCTTAACGTTACCCTAGAAACGTGACGGGAAGGTCACCAAACGTCTTTTCTCATATGAAGACTCACTGTCCACCTGCCTTATTACATCCTCAGAAAGACTGTCTTAGTAGTTTTTCCCAACTGAAATGAATATACGTAATAACAGTGACATCAGTAGGAATGGTGCGATTAAAAGCAATGCTTTCATATGAAATACTCGATCAAATGAAAAACCACAGATTTTCTCAATTTTAATGATAATGAACAGTACTGCGCTGCCGATCTAACAGTCCAAAGTTCCAGAACTGGAATGACCAAGCTGCAGAATAGTTGAATAGTGGAGAGTGTCACGGCAAAAACTATGCTCTTTTACTTAATCTGTTTCCTAAGAGCACCCGATGAGTCGGAAAATCTCAATTCACTACACTGGCGGCCAAAAAATCTGAGCCAGAGGAGAACCTCCCTCTTCACTTTTAAAAAAAAATGCTATTTGTTCGGGGTGTTGACCCATGTGGATCTTTTGCCCCCACTGGCACAATGTTGTATGAACCTGCATGTAATTGGAATGGCGGTAGTGTGGAATGTTGTGTGTGAGGAAAGGAAGATTAAGGACGTCACAAACACCCAGTCCCCAGGCCAGTGATATTAATCACTACAATGAAGAACCCTTGACCCGACTGGGTGATAGGCGGAGGCATTGCCCCCTACACCACGGTACCGGACCTCTTCACTGCTACTTTGGAGTAAAATTAATATAGAATTTAATAAAAGTGAAGAGGAAGAAGCTATTCTTAAGAAACGGCTCTTTCAGGGTTGAATTTTGAGTTTTTTTAGTGAATTGTTGTGGTATAATTTGGAATAGGCCTAAATTGTAATACTAGACCAAGTCATAAGTTAGCCTCTGCCTTATGTGTGCACACTGCTCATTCAAAACAGTGCGTCAGAATAGCTGGAATACTATGATGAACCAGTGTGCTACGTACCAGTAGTATCAGAAAATATATGAACCAGAGGAATGGCATGCTAAAGTAGAAAGTTTTCTAACTCCCCAGCTATTTCCCGCCAATATTCAGTCAGGCTGTCATACTCAGTATGCAACAGTAATCCCATCTATCGGAGTTAGCGTAGGAGACCAAGAACATCTCTACAATCAATGGTCAATGTAATGCTATTGTTCATCAATGTTATGTGCTTTCGATATTGTAGGCCTTCACATTTAGTTTTCTTCCCACTCTGAAATACCACTCTTATCATAGTCGGTACTGTTGTTGTGTCAGGTCAGGAGTGATCCTGCTACCGTATGCGACAGTAGATGGTACTTACCTGCGACTGTCTGGCCGAGGGTTGGGTGGCTGACACCAAACCCGACAAACTAGGGGAAGACCAACAGCTACGGGTGGAGGAGTTTTCCCCTAGAAGGTTTGATGAGACCCTTGTGTAGGAAATGACACACAAATTCATCAGCTGCTGCCTTGCAGTGAGGTAGGGGACTGCCAAAGGCTAAGGGAGAATACCCCTGACAGAAAATCCCCAGCAGTGTTAGGCTTAGCAAGTCAACTGAAGGGTTATATCGATTGCTTTCAACTACAAAACGAGCCTCGGAACGCAAAAATACCGGGTAGAGACCTCTTCTCAAACATCTGCAATGTATGATGACTGTAAGGCTGATGTTCAAGTACAATGTTCTGAGAAGAAGCCCAAAAGAAAGAGTCCTAAACACAGAATTGGAACATTAAATATCCTGACCGTGGCTGGCAGAAGCGAGGAGCTGATAAATATGATGGAAAGGAGGAACCTCTGTATTCTTAGCCTGAGTGAGGCAAAGTGGAAGGGAAGCGGAACAAAAAAAGCTAAGAAAAGGATACAAACTACATTGGAATGGAAATAAAACAGAAGCCAAAAATGGCGTAGGTTTTATATTAAGAGAGGACATTGATGTCATCAGTGAGGTAATATATGTTAATGAAAGAATTATTAAGTTGAACATCTCTCTTAACAAGAGTGTGCTTTCAGTAGTCCAGGTGTATGCCCCACAGACTGGCTGTAACGAAGAGGAAAAAGATCAATTCCGAACTGATTTAGAAGAAGCTATAGAAAGAGAGGAAAATATCATAGTAATGGAAGATCGAAATGCTCAAGTTGGATCAGACTGACTTCGATATGAAAATGTACTAGGTCCACATGGTTATGGAGACAGGAACCCAGAAGGAGAAAGTCTTCTAGATCTATATGTAAGGAATGGCTTGAGAATAAACAACAGTTGGTTTCAGAAGCAGCTAAGTCAAAAACTAACAAGATACAGTTGGAATGGAGATACTAAAACTCTGATAGATTATTTTTATATCAGACAATGAAGCAGGAAAGACCATATGTGATGTCAGAGTTATACCAAGTGAAAGCCTGGACAGTGACCACAGACTTCTCTGCACAACAATAAAGCACATTGAAATTTATAGACTTCAGAAATACAGAAAACCAAAAATCAAGACATGGGAGCTAAAGAAGGCAGAGAAACAAGTTGAATACACAAAAAAAGTGACCAATAAATTACCATCAGGTGTATTACAAGAAGGCAACATCGATTGGACTTGATTCAAAGAAAGCATTGTCGGAGCTGCAGTAGAAATTTGTGGTAAAACTAATAGCAAAATGAAGGCAAAAGAAACTCCTTGGTGGAACGATCGGGTGAAGAGTGCTGTGGAAGCAAAAAAATGAAACCAGGAAAGCCAGAGACAAAGAAATGCAAAAAGGAAGTCAAAGGAATGAATCTAGAGTAAACGAACTGCAGCAGAAATACAGAGATCAGAAGCTACGAGTAAAGAAAATTGTGGCCGAAGAAAAACAGAAAGCTTGGACTGATTTCACAGATAAACTAGAGCAAGACAGCAAAGCTAATTCTAAACTACTTTACCGAACAATACGAAATATAAGAAGAGACAATGAATACATAACAGCAATAGAGGAACATAGTTAGGGAAGAGACAGAAATAAGGAAGATCATGAAATCCTATTTTGATAATTTATACAACAGTACTGGGAAAGACTCCAATGATGCAACCACGCAGGTCATTTTAAGCTGCATTGATGAGCCTGACCAAGAGAGCCCGCCAACATGGAAGGAAGTAGAGACGGCCCTTAATAGTATGCCCAATGAAAGATCAGCAGGATTTGATGAAGTCGGTGCAGATATGATCAAAGCAACTGGTGCAGTAGGAATACAGTGGCTTCATAGAGTAATTAGTGCAATATAGAAGGATAGGAAAGTCCTAGATGATAGAAAAAAGAGAATAATAATACCTCTCTTCAAAAAAGGAAGCCGGAAGAAATGTAGCAATTATAGAGGGATCACTTTATTGTCTCATGGTTTGGAAATATTTGAGAAAATACTTGAAAAAAGGCTAAGGAAAATAATAGAACCACAACTACAGGAAGAACAATATGGATTCAGAGAACACCGATCAACTACCGATCTCATATTTGCACTTAGAATACTGTTAGAAAAGCATTGGGAGAAGGGCAAAGACTTAACACTAGTGTTTTTGGATCTCTAAAAAGCATTTGATAGTGTTCCAAGGATGAGTACATGGGAATGGTTAAGAAAGAAAAATGTACCCAAAGGGCTTATCCAGAAAGTTAAAATGCTTTACGAAGACTGCTGCAGTTGCGTACATTTAGGAAACAGTAATTCTGATTGGTTCCAAACCACTAAAGGAGTGCAACAAGGCAGTACCCTTTCACCCTTACTTTTTATCACAGTCATGGATGAAGTCATGAAAGAAATTAAGCAGAAGAACAATATGGACATCAATGCATTTGCATTTGCAGATGATATAGTAATTTGGGGAAATACAGAGAAGAAAGTCCAATAGAGGCTGAACACCTGGAATGAACATTTGAAAGCACACGGATTAACAATAAATAAATCAAAAACTGTTACTATGTCTATCAACAGGCAGAAGAAGAAAGGAAAAATAATGCTGGAAGATACACAGCTGGAAACAGTACCCATCCCTGAATGAAAAAGTGACAAGGGCCCGTTTGAAATGGTTTGGCCATGTCAAACGAATGGACGATAAAAGGACAGCAAAACAATGGCTACACACAGTCGTGGCCGGAAAACGATCGGTAGGAAGACCTAGGAAGAGATGGCTGGACCAAGTGAAAGAGGACATAGGAACAAGAGGAGTCAGCTGGGATGTCGTCTTGAGAGAAGAGTGGCACATGGACAGACAGAAGTGGAGAGAGCTCATAAATCACACCCGGGCAACTGGAGTGGAAAACTGATGATGATGATCAGAGTCGGTACTGTGAGACTGAATAAAACATAAATGATAAGAAATTGTATTCTCTGTTGTTATGTAGTACTTTTTGATAGGACCATTAACATAGGTATTTAAAAATGAAATTTTAGATGCCTTCCCCTAAACTACAATTTTATCCAGTGTGAATAAAATTGTTTATAGCTTAGACTGTAGTTTCTTATTCGCCGACTCTACATGCCGATTTTCATTAAATTCTTTTAACCCATTTTCTCGTGGCTCGGCGTTGATATGGACTTAGCAACAAAAATACAAATTCATGAATATCTCTATCATAGCCGGCACGGTGAAAATGTATGAGACATAAACGATCGGAAATTTAATTCTTTATAAAAGTATGTATGGATAAAACCCGTAATGATATAAATATTTGCGAATTAAATTTTAGGCCTTCCCCTAATTTACCATTTTTCTCAGCGTGAGTATAATTATTTATGGCCTAGATTGAAGCGACTTATTCCCCAACTTCGCCTAGAGAATTTAGTTAAGATACGACCACTAATAACATAGATATTTGAGAATTAATTTGAGGCTTTCCCCTAAATTACCATTTCACTCACAGTGAATAAAATTAATTATAGCCTAGATTGTAGGGGCTCATCCACCGACTTTACGTACCGATTTTCACTAAATTCTATACAGCCGTTTTTTCGTGATGCATGTACATACATACATACATACATACATACATACATACATACATACATACATACATACATACATACATACATACTGTACCAGGTGCTTGACACAAATCTGATGAGCATGGACTATATCTTAGGGTGTGGCTTAAGAACATTGGAGTTGGTACAGAGAGGGGTATAGTTCATCGAACTTAGAGAGATTTTTTGGATAATCTGAGTTTACTGATCATTGAAAACAAGTTAATATCACCTTCATACAGTAGAATTGAAGTGTCGTGGCCGGTTGGTAACTCCGGGTCCTGGGATGGCGCTGGATACGGCCTGGGTAGGAACCACGCCCGCCTGGATGTGAAGTTCTGGAATTTCTGGACGCATACGTTCCGGGGTTCGATTTTTAAGACTTGATTCACGTGCAAGTCCCTGTATGGCACTCCGTTTATTTGTGGCACTGTTAAATAGATATGACCTTTCAATGATTGCATTTACTCATACAATGAAATGTGACAAGTGTTACTAAATCCTTGATTCAGACACTTCATTGAATCAAAAATGTTCCTAAACAAGTCACTTGAAAAACAGGATGATTGCATTAAATATTTGACCTTGTACTGGTGGAATTAATGTGTAAAATGTTAAGTTCGTGACGTGAGCTTACCAACACAGGCACGGTAAACTAGAATGTTCTATAGGATTGCAGTTTATAGTCACCACAGTTCTTAATGCACAGTTTATGAAGGTTCGGAACACGTTGGCATATTTGCAATAAGCTTAGTAAATGAAATAGCACTCGGAAAATGTCTTATTCCATCAATAAGCAAAGTAAATAATCATTAACGAAAAATGGTACTTGGAAAAATTTAACTCCATAAATTGTGAGTTCACTTACAACGCTGGAAAGTTCTATGTTCCCTCGGAACATGGCATGTGTATTCTAAGTTGTCACAGTCTATTATGTTGACACGAGCCTAAGCACAAGTCCTGATGCAGTACTCGGAAAGTATTTCATATTTTCACAATCGAACGCAATGTTTAAAAATACCTTAAGTTCCACAGTGTCATAAGACATAAGTTCAATGTGGTACTTGGAAGAAAAATCATACCATTCACACGAAAGTTTACGTTGACACAGCTTGTCACAGAACACAAGTCCAACGTACACACTCGGAGAATTTCTATGTTCCTGAAATTGATCCACGAAAGCACAAGTTCGAAATATAAGTTCAAACGTGGTACTTGTAGAAGTCACGGCACTCGCGAGAATTCTAAGTTCCTTCAATAGTCACTGGATAACAAAGTCCCAACACGACACTTGAGGAAAATAACTAAGTCCCATCGCGATACTTTAAGAAAATAACAAAGTCGCGACACGGCACTTTAAGAAAATAACAAAGTTCCAACACTCGTAATTCAAAGACTTTTCCAACTATAGGTTCGGTCTGCACTCACAGCGCTCCTCCCGTCACACGTGCTGCAGAGACGGTGGAGTGACAGATACTGAATTTGTAGTCCGGGTTGTCCTTTTATACCCGATTGTGGGGAAGTATCTAGAACGTGGGTATTATCGACACTTATAACTCTTAAAGTATACGGTGGTTTTCCCTGAAATGTTGACAGGTTGCGTCCATTATAATGGTCTTTACGATGGCAGTGTCAAAATAGCAATATTTTAACGCAAAATAGACTTTTGCAGGTAGGCTGGAACACGACCATATATGGTCATGTAGAGGACACCCGAGGCGGCTACGTCACTCGCTGTGTACGTCATTGAGTTCGGCGGGCTGCATATCTTCCGCCTCGCGCAAAGTTCAATAAACATGTTTCGAACTTCGCTTCCGTAGCGGCGTTCCCGCTACAATGCATACAGACAGACAGACAGAAATTACGGAAAAGTAAAAAGTGCATCTCTTTGTTACTGTAGACACGACCGATACAGAAATACCATTATTTTTAAATTCTGAGCAATGTAAGACAAAATTCTTATTTTATATACAGTGTATAGATCTACAGTGAAACCTCATTAAGATGTTTCTACAGGGGACAAGGACAAAGAACGTGTTAAGCGAGAAAGCGTACTAATGAATATACAGTAGAACCTCTATAATTCAAAATCACGCCTAATTCGAAGAAGCTCTCGTTCCCGGAAACATGAAGTACGGTTTTGCACATTGTTTAATTCGAAATACGGATAATTCGTAATTCGAAGAACAATGTCAGTCCTATTACCGAAATTCAGACTTTTAATTCAAAATTGCCATTAAGTTTTTAAAAAAAGTAGTATTTTACAGTGTAATTTAAATTCAAAATTTATCCGCGTCGTGATAGAACACGTCTTCTGAAACATACAAGGTTAGCCAACCGCACTTCCAGTCACTTCGGTGTGTCTACATTGTGCTTCATATTTGCTAAATTCAAGTGAAATCGTAAGTCTTTTGTATTCAGCGTTTTAAGGAACGCCATAATATCATGTAGCAGACAGTGTGCGAAGAAGCAGAATCCGCGAACGCTGGCGATGCCGACAGTTGGCAAAAAAGAGTGTCTCATATAATCAATGATCATGTGCACCGAACAATATTGTCAATGAAACTGCATTGATTTTTAAATGCCGAGCCCAAACGGACTTACGGTTTTAAACAAGAGAAGCGCCAGCTGGGAAATCGTACAAGGGTGGGGGTCATTGTACTGTGTTGAAACTTGTAATGCACACGCAAGCAAGAGATTTGCTCCCCTTGTCATAGGAAAGTTCGATAAGCCACAATGTTTTAAGGGCGTCGGGCAATTTCTGTGCAAGTACAAGGCATCTAAAAAAAAATGCAAACAGTAAAGTAACAAAAAAAGCATTTGCACAGGGGATCCAGCAATATTTGTCTTCATCTTCGAATCGTGTGGATATTTTTTCATCGTTGAGGTTATGTTTGCCAGTGATTTGTCCAAGTGCATAATATTCGAATAGGACTAATGTCATAGCACTTTGTTGGATACTTTTTGGAAATACTTTTCTCTATGGCACTTGGAAGGTTTAAACTATGAATCAAAGCGATTGCATGCATTAATGGGTCTTAGAATACTTTGTGACACGGCAAGGGCTGACATTTCTGAATTTCGAAGAGAGGTGCCGTGGGAAGAAATCGAAGAATGTTGTAATGCAGAAGGAAGCGAGAGACTTTCTCCCAGTTTCTGTGATCTCAGTTCAATACAGAAACAACAATGAAACTCATAACTTTGAAAACTTTCTCCCCTCGTCACGGGAAAGTTTGATAAGTCACAATGTTTTAAGAGCATCAGGTACTTTCCGTGCAACTGCAGGGCATCTGAAATGCCTACAGTACAGTAGTCCGATGAATACAGCACGTGCACAGGGGAGCCAGTATAGATTTATCCTCATGTTTGAAACATGCTTTTTTTATTTATTTATTTCGTTGCGTGAGGTTATGTTTATCAGTAAGTTATTAATTATTAATAGAGAAATGTACACTCAAGTTTGAGCATTAAATAAATTTCACATTTCAGTCTTTGCTATAGTCTGTAATTGTCCTGGTTCTTTTCGTGCATGTTATGATGTGATATCTACTACACTTCTGTCCACACAAAATGCACTTACAATCTTTGTCTGGCTCATGGAACTTCTGGTTTACGCATATCTTGTGGTGAAACCCATGTATGGAGAGTCGTGTTATCACGTGGCGTTGTGTGTTGCACTCTCTAGTCCATCTATCGTCCGTCATTGCTGGTGAGGCATAGAAGTCGAGGTCGATTTTACTTTTCTTCCTTTCCCTGATGTTTACTAGTGCCCTGCTTGCTTCCGTTGATTGTAGGTAGAATTGTGATCATATGTCTTCTATGAAATACGTCTCCCGCATCATTTCGTATACCATCCGGGATGGCGCTGTCTTTCCGTAAGTTATCAAAGTGCATTATTTGAATACTGTAAATGCACCTTGTAGGATACATTTTGGAAAAAGATTCTTGCCATGGCATTTGAAAGGTTTAAACTGTGAATCAAGGTTAATTGTATTCAGTAATGGGTCTTAGAATATTTTGTAATGCGGCAAGGGTTGGCATTTCTGAATTAGGAATTGGCGGTTAAGTCAAATCACGTAATTCGAAGTCTGATTTTTGCGTCCCAGCGACTTCGAATTAACAAGGTTTTACTGTATAAGTAAAAACTATCCAACAGGGATATGGAAACACTATATACGATTTCTTCCAACTTGAGGGCATTTTACGCTGTGTATCCATGAGTACAGTGAAAACTATAGGCCTGTCTACCATTTCTAAAGATGAAAGTATTAAAAAGGTGTGAAAAACACAAGAGAACAAACATGAAAACCTTTTCCCATGGGGATTATAAAATAACAAGTACCCTGAATGGTATGCAAAACACCAGACAAGAAATAGGAAAACATGTGCACAGGGGCCAATAAAAATATCGAAGTATTATTGCAGATCACACTCTTTCTAAAACAAATGTTAGTAGAAGCCTTTTATTTTGGAGCAGTGGGTTATAGTCGGAACTCGAAGGTGTGAGTTTCAACATTCGCGACCTCTGCACGCTTATGTCAGTCCACTTTCTGACAGGTTTTAATTTTGTTTCCATTAAGGAATGTCACGATATTTTCCATATCCATAACTGGGCTATCACAAGCCAGATATGCACTGCACTAGTCAGTTTCACACGATTATGTTCCTAATCGATATACAGGCTACCGTATCACGTGATAAATATTAAAACCACACTTTACTGTAGCACTCAACACAAAATACATTTTTACCTTCGGAATGGAATGCGAAATACAAGCACAAACAGGCTCACTCTGCTATTCAGCGATCTCGCTGTTATCTGGCAAGCAAAACTGAACATTCCTAAGGCTGACGGCTTGCTCCCTGAAAGTGCAACTTATCCTTTGAAGTTCAGGAAGGCCTTTTCCCGACAGCTGTTACCAGAGTTGGAAATAGTGTTTCTTCCACAAGGGATGACAAATACGGTAACATTTTGAAGTCTATGAAAAATGTGATCGTACTAAGCTGTAATAGCGAAAATTTGTGATGTGATAAGTGAGATATTTTTATATAGATTTAATACGATGAGAATTGGGGCTTTGAATTTAGGATGTGCTAAGCAGGAAAACATGCTAATGAGGAACGCAGTAACGAGATTTCACTGTATACAGTACACACACAATTGAACCTCATTTACATTATTCACTTCTATGTTTTTTGTATTTATACACTAAATTTCTTAGGCACTGAACTTTGTCCATTAATTTTTTAGCCCAGTTTTATGTTTTCTCATTAATATGTCACGTGTCTGATCTCCGTGAACGAAACATATTAATTTACTTAAAACACTTATACCTTTTTAAGTATTGAGGATATGAGGGTCGCAAAGAGAAAATTGGCAATGTCTAATCCCAACAACTTCAATAAATGGACTCTCTTCAGATAAACTTTGACATGACCTGCAGATAAAAGGGTTACCGCTGACAGTGTGTCTAGAGATGCAGCAATAGATGGCGGCGCTCCGTGTATTTATGGAATGCATTATCTCTATGCACGCATTAAGAATATGGTCGTCTTGTTCTGTGTTTGCAGTTCATAGAATTTTTAGAGTCACAAAGAAAAAATGTGTGCCTATCAACAGGTAAAGAAGAAACCCAGAAAAGCCTTAAGAAGTCAGGATACCAGTTGCTATGGAATGCGAGTAGCCATCTCGGACATATTCCAAGTCATGGCCCTCCTTGTGCTCAGGTAGCTAGAGCTTCACAGAATTTTCACCGTGGACACTCAGAGCGTTTTAAGCAAGCCTCAGACCTGTGGAGATAAGAGTCCCACTCCCATTTGACAGGCAAGGGACTCCTTGGAAACAACTTGGCGAACAAAATGGAATTCGATGGGGAGCTATTAATATTAATGTGGCTTATGGAAGAAAAAATGTAGAATTGGCTGAGTCAACGAAGAGGATGCATCTCAATGTGTTAGGAGTTATGATATTCAGGTAACAGGAGATAACAAGGAAGTAATAGGATAGTATAAAGTGTACTGGATGGTTGTTAAAAAGCGAAGGGCAGAGTGTGGGAGTAGGACTGTTCATCAGGAATACTATTGCACGCAACATAGTTTCTGTTAGGCACGTAAATGAGCAAATGATTTGGGTTGATTTGGCAGTTGGAGGAATTAGGACGAGAATTGTCTCAATGTACTCACCATGTGAGGGTGCAGATGAGGAGGAAGTTTTATGAAGCATTGAGTGACATTGTAGTCAGGGTCAACAGCAAGGATAGAATAGTGCTAATGGGTGATTTCAATGCGAGAGTTGGAAATAGAACTGAAGGATACGAAAGGGTGATTGGTAAATGTGGGGAAGATATGGAAGCTAATAGGAATGGGAAGAGTCTGCTGGACTTCTGTGCTAGTATGGGGTTAGCAATTACGAATACATTCTTCAAGATTAAGACTATTCGCTGCTACACATGGGACGGTAGGGGTACCAGATCTATAATAGACTATATCTTAACAGACTTTGAATTCAGAAAATCTGTTAGGAATGTGCAGATATTACAGGAATTTTTGATGATACAGACCACTAGTGAACTAAGTATCTCTAGGCCTAGGGTAGAGAAAGTGAAATCTGTCTGCAGACAAATAAGGGTAAAAAAACTCCCGGATGAGGAAATTGGACTGAAGTACATGGAAGTACATTAGTGAAAAGTTCCAAAGAGTGGTCAGCAAGCAGGTTCAGGAATTTGGAAAGAGAGTGGATGCCATACAGGGGTGTTGTAGTAGCAAAACAAGGGAATGCCTGGGAACAGCTGTGTGTAAAGGTTAGTAAGAGCACACATCATGGTGGAATGATAAATTGAGGGCAGCTTGTAAATGCAAAAAGATGGCATATCCGAAATGGCTCTTAACAAGGACTGATGCAGACAGGGAATTGTACATAGAGGAAAGAAACAGAACAAAACAAATAGTTGTTGAATCCAGGAAGACCGGGCCAGTTGGCCGTGCGGTTAGGAGCGCGCAGCTGTGAGCTCGCATCCTGGAGATAGCGGGTTCGAACCCCACTGTCGCGGCCGTGAAGATGGTTTTCCGTGGTTTCCCATTTTCACACCAAGCAAATGCTGGGGCTGTAACTTAATTAAGGCCACCGCCACTTCCTTCCCATTCAGGGCCTTTCCTGCCCCATCGTCACCATACAACCTATCTGTGTCGGTGCGATGTAAAAAGCAAAAAAAGAGAGAGAGAGAATCCAAGAAGACGTCTTTCGGTAATGAATGCTAGGTCAACAGCAGGGAAACCATTCTGGACAGTAATAAAAAATCCTAGGAAAGAAGGAAAAAGGTAATGAATAGTGTTTTGGGTAAATCCCGGTGAATCACTGGAGAGGTGGAAGGATTAATTTGAAAATCTCCCCAACATGAAAGGAAATCTTCATGGTGATGTCACGAACAACCGAGCTCATGGGGAGGAGGACAATGATGGTGAAATTATGCTTGAGGAAGTGGAAAGGATGGTAAATAATCTCCATTGTTCCAAAGCAGCAGAATTGATGAAATCTGATCTGAAATGGTGAAGTATATTGGGAATGCAGGGATGATGATGGGTTCATAGAGTAATAAATTTAATAGTTGTAATGTTATTGGCTTTACATTCCACTAACTACTTTTTTACGGTTTTCGGAGACGCCGAGTTGCTGGAATATAGTCCCGAGGGTGTTTTTTTACATGCCAGTAAATCTACCGACATAAGGCTGGCGTATTTGAGCACTTTCAAATACCACCGGACAGCCAGGATCGAATCTGCGAAGTTGGGGTCAGAAGGCCGGCGCCTTAACTGTCTGAGCCACTCAGCCTGGCAGTAATAAGATTAACATGGAGTATTAGTAAGGTACCTTCTCATTGGATATAAGCAGTAATTGCACCTATCTATAATCAAGAAAACGGGAAGGATTGCAACAACTATCGAAGTATCTCATTGATAAATACACCACGCTTGGTGTTCTCTGGCATAATAGAAGGGAGCGTGCGATCAGTGATCATAAGGGAGTTGGATGAAAATCAGTGTGGTTTCAGACCACAGATGTGCTGTCAGGATCTGATTTTCAGTATGCGCCAGATAATTGAAAAATGCTACAAGACTACTAGACAGTTATGTTTTGTAGGTCTAGGGAAGGCATATGACAGAGTACCAAGGTAAAAGTTCTTCACCATTCTGGGAGACTATGGGATTAAGTGTACATTACTAAAATCAATCAAAGGCTTTATGTTGACAATTGGGCTGTAGTGAGAATTGATGGTAGAATGAGTTCATGGTTCAAGGTACTTACAGGAGTTGGACAAAGCTGTAATCTTTCACCTTTTTTTGTTCATAGTTCGCATGGATCATCTGCTGAAAGGTATTCAGTTAGGTGAAAATGTAGTAAGCAGTCTGGCCTATGCCGATGACTGGGTCTTAATAGCAGATTGTGCCGAAAGCCTGCAGTGTAATATCTTGGAACCTGAAAATAGGAGCAATGGGTATGGTATGAAAATTGGCCTTTGCAAGACTAAAGTGATGTCAGCAAGAGAACTGAATGTCCAATTGGGGATACAAAGCTGGAGCAGGTAGATAATTTCAAGTATTAAGATATGTGTTCTCCCAGGATGGTAGTATAGTAAGTGAGATTGAATCAAGGTACAGTAAAGCTAATGCAGCGAGTTTGCAGTTGCGATCAACAGTATTCTGTAAGAAGGAAGTCATTTCCCGGACAAAATTATCTTTACATTGTTCTGTTTCCAGACCAACTTTGCTTTACAGGAGTGAAAACTGGGTGGACTCAGAATATCTTTTGTATAACCTAGATGGAAGTAACAGACACAAAAGTAATGAGAATGATTGCTGGTACAAACAGGTGGGAACATTGGCAGGAGGATACTCGGAATGAGGAGATCAGGGCTAAGTTAGGAATGAACTCGATGGATGAAGCTGTGTTCATAAACCAGCTTCAGTAGTGGGGTCATGTGAGACGAATGGAGGAGGATAGGTTACCTAGAAGAATAATGGACTCTGTTATGGAGGTTAAGATCAGAGGGAGACCAACACGTCGATGGTTAGACTCGGTTTCTGACAATTTAAAGAGAAGAGTTAGAAATAAACGAGGCCACAGAACTAGTTTCAAATAGAGGATTGTGGCAGCGATTAGTACATTCACAGAGGCTTGTAGATTGAACACTGATAGGCATAATAGTCTATGTATGATGTATGTTAAGTACCAGTACTGTGAAGGAAATTGAATTTTTAAGTTCTCATTTATAGATTCTATTTTAGCCGTCTCTCTTTGAAAACATATAAGTTACAGTAACTCATTTGTACATACATGTATACAAAGGGCCCTAGGAAAGTTTTGCAATGTGAGTGAACGCTTGGGACTTTTTCAAAATAATTTCCACCACACTCAATACACTTCTTCATACATCGGAACCAGTCACTGAACCAACTCTGCCACTTTTCATCGGTTACATTTTCACACTTCTGTTTTCATGCTGTCAGAAACTCCTCGTCGGATGCAAAACACTGCCCTTTCAGCTTCATCTTCACTTCTGGGAATCGTGCGTAGTCACATGGGGCAAGATCAGGACTGTATGGAGGGTGATCAAGCACAGTCAACTCAACTGACAAGAAAATCCATTGTTACATTGGCACGATGTGCTGGAGCATTGTCGTGATGCAAGAGCCAAGTGTTGAATCGTGACCTTGAACGGAGCTGCTTGATAGCCTGGATGACCTGAGGCAGACAACTCTCACTCTACCACTTCACAGTAACTGTCCTTTGTGTTTCTAGCACAACCCGAGTCAGGCTGCCCAGTTTAGTGAAGAATACTGCAATCATCCTTTTCTTTACTGACCTTGACTTTTGCACAGTCACAGGAGTACCCTCATCTTCAAACAGCCACACCTTATTCTGGGATTTTTTATGGACATCATAATAATAAAGCTAAGTTTCGTCACCTGTAATGATGCTATTGACGTTACGCGAAGTCCCATTTTCAAACTCTTTTAGCCTTTTTTGGTACCACTTCACTCGATGTGCCCTTAGTTCCTCTGAAAGTGAATGGGGCACCCAAAGGGAACAAACCTTTCTAACATGGACGTGGTCGTGTAGAATTGAATAAATAGCTGGTGCAGGGATGTGGAGGGTCTCCTCTACCTGCCGATATGTCAACCGCCTCTTTTGCTGCATCATTTTCCTCACAGCTTCAATGTTTTTCTCAGTCACTGATTCAGACGGTCGCCTAGAACGAGGATCATCTTCAACCCCAAAATTTCCCCTCTTGAACTCTTTTTACCTGAGCTTCTTAGAAGAATAATTAATTTTTTATACCAATCTTTAAGATAATCACTTATTTCCTTTTGTGTTCTTTTATATAGTTTTAAATAGAAATGCTTTATACTTATTCCTATATATATATTTGAAGAAGTAAATCTTTTATAGTTTATAGGACAGATTTATTGTTAGATTGCAGTTTTCTCCAAATTAGAAAGACAGAGGACGACTTGTCCAATATTTCTTGGTCAAGATAATGTTTGCAATCCTACAATTTTGTTAAAAATGGGGATAATGTAAGATATTTTAAGGCCCGGTTTCTTCAACTCTGTGTTAAATTTTACTTAACAAATGCCAACTAACAATTGTTATTAATTTAACACTTCGTTTAAAAGTACCCTGTTTCACAAACACATTTCCAACATTTGTTACGAAACAATTGTTACAGACAAATTAACACATTTCCGCGAGATTTCTGACCGCATTTGGCAGTGGCATCTTTTGTTTCTTTACATAAAGCGTTCTTAGTGGTGTGTTGAAATAGTATTTTGTCACACAGACACATGGTTGACATTATTATAGGTTATGGTTAGCGGAGACCGATAAGACGTAAACATTGTTGTTTATAAGTTTCATTTCCATATTGATAGATATTACTTTATAAAAACAATATAGATATAAGTCACCACCTTATCAATACAAAATTTATTCACATTCAGCTAGTAAATATGGTCAAGACCGGTTTCGCCCCTAGGGGGTCATCTTCAGTTGATATATTTTACAAAACCATCACATACAATGATTAAAACTTAAAATAAGTCCAACTGATCATAAATGTTGGTATGTATGTCTTGGTACATTTGAGCTATTGTATGTGTCAATCCTAAGTTTCCCAGCATACAGTGTCAAGGTAAGTAGTTAACTGATATAGCAGCAACCGGAGAAATATATCCAGGAGCTTCTATCAGCAGTGTTGTGGAAAACGTAGAAGCAGCAACTAGGAACTTCGGGAGCGGCGATGCAGTGCTTATCATCGGTGGGACGAACGACGTAGCTCGCGACGACGCCAAGAATGTAAGATCACAACTTAAACATACACTAGGGAAGCTGACCCACACTAACGTTTTTGTAGTGAACGTGCCCCACAGGCATGATTTGAGTAGAGACTCGTGTGTGAACATTGAAGTGGACAAGGTCAATACAGATATTGTTAAAATTTGTAAACATTTTCGGAATACTCAGGTTATTGAATGCAGCAGTTTTGAGAGATACTGTTATACAAAACATGGCCTCCATCTAAACAATTCAGGTAAACGAAAGATAGCAAATATTGTTCTAGATTTTATTAATCTTAAGATATGTACTGTAAAACAGGCAACTCCCTTGAGTTATAATACTGACCAGGAAAACTAGTAGAAAGAGCCAGCTGTACTTCAAGCTGGCTCAGTCAACTAGAAAAAGAAACCCAGGATAGTAAGGAATTTCAAGTTACCCATTTGCAACAGTCAAGTTTTAGGGAGGAAGGGGGTCTGAGATTGCTCTTGGTAAACTGTCAAAGTGTAGTAAATAAACAATTAAAATTCGGTACATTGATGGAATCTTATGAGACTGATGTGGTGATAGGAGTGGAATCGTGGTTGAAAGAAGGGGTGGGTAATAGAGAAGTATTTCCAGAAGGGTACACAGTCTATCGTAGAGACCGAGGAGATAAAAAGGGAGGGGGTGTGTTTATTCTGGTGAAGGAAACTTACTGTTCACATGAATGGTTTACCGATGAAAGGGATGAAATATTAGGGATAAAATTAGTTTGTGATAATATGAAGGAGGTGGGAATTATAGGAACATACAGGCCTGGAAGAGAGGAAAGAGACATGGAAATCTTTGAAAAAATAATAGATTATACTCATAAAAACAATAATAATGATATGGTAATAATTGGGGGAGATCTAAATTTGCCTGAAGTTGAATGGAAAGGAGCTGCAAGTGAAGCCCATGAACAGAAACTGGCAAATAAGTTAATTTGGGAGGGAGGATTTACACAAGTAGTACAAGAACCGACTCGTCTCAATAACTTACTAGATGTATTCTTGGTTAAACCATGGGAAATTGTTGATAAAACTGAGGTAATTGAAGGAATAGGAGACCATAAGGCTGTAATAATGGATGTAGGACTCGTACCAAAAAGGCTTAATAAGAGGGTTACACAAGACAAGAAATTGTACAGAAAAACTAAAGTTGATGAATTTGGGACTTACCTTAAATCACAATTCAGTTGTTGGATAAGTGAAGGGAGTAACGTGGATACACTTTGGGCTAAATTTAAAGGAATTATTTGGGAAGGAGAGAAGAGATTTGTACCTGTTAAGAAGGGTAAAATGACCTCAGACCCTGTTTATTATACAAGGGAAATAAGAAAATTAAAAAGAAAATGTAGAATAGTAAACAGGAAAATCAAAGAGGGTAGGGAGAGTAGAGAAACTAGAAAACAGCTAATGAGGGAACTGAATAGAGTGAAAAAGGAAGCAAAAGAGAATTATATGAATGGCATACTTCAAGAGGGTAATGACCACAAAGGGAAATGGAAAAAGCTGTATTCATATATCAGGAATCAAAAAGGAAAAGGAGTCCAAATTCCTACAATGGTGGGAGAAGGGGGTGAACACTATTTAACAGATACTGAGAAAGCAAACCTATTTAGTAGGGAATTTAGAGATTCAGTCGATGATTGTCAAGAGTTGGAAACCGAAACAGAAGATAGAGAGGGAGAGAGACAGAGGGAAACAAGAAGCTTCTCATTCACAAACGAAGATATTTTCAGAGAAATCCAACTGCTTCAGCAAGGAAAAGCTGCAGGAAGTGATCAAATTACTGGGGAGGTATTAAAGACAATGGGGTGGTACATAGTGCCTTATTTAAAATTTCTCTTTGACTATGTCATAAATAATAGTGTAATACCAAAGGAATGGAAGGAATCTATAATAATACCAATTTATAAAGGAAAGGGTGATAAAAGGAAACCAGAGAACTACAGACCAATCAGCCTGACCAGTATAGTTTGTAAAATTCTGGAGAGTTTAATATCAAAGTACATCAGAGGGATATGTGATGATAAAAATTGGTTCATGAGGAGCCAGTATGGATTTAGAAAGAAATTTTCTTGTGAGGCACAACTGGTGGGATTTCAGCAGGACATATCAGATCAGTTGGATTCAGGAGGTCAGTTAGATTGCATAGCCATAGATCTTTCCAAAGCCTTTGATAGAGTGGAACATGGAATATTATTAAAGAAATTGGAGGGAATAGGATTGGACGTAAGGGTTACACGTTGGATAAAAGCATTTTTAAATTCAAGGGTTCAGAAAGTCAAAGTAGGAAATAATGTATCGCAGGAAGAGAAAGTTTGGAAGGGAATTGCACAGGGTAGTATAATCGGTCCGTTACTTTTCTTAATATACGCAAATGATTTAGGGAACAATATAACATCAAAAATAAGACTGTATGCAGATGACATAATTGTTTATAGAGAAATAAACAACATTGAGGATTGTTCAGAATTACAAAGGGACCTTGAAAGTATCCAACAATGGGTTGAAGAAAATAATATGAAGGTTAATGGAGGCAAATCAACTGTTACAACTTTTACAAACAGGAGCTCTAAAACTGAATTTGAATATACTTTGGATGAGGTAGTTATCCCAAAAGATGGCAAGTGCAAATACTTAGGTGTGAGATTTGAAAGTAATTTGCACTGGAAGGGTCATATTGATGACATTGTTGGGAAAGCATACAGATCATTACATGTCATAATGAGGCTACTTAAAGGATGCAACAAAGAATTAAAAGAAAAAAGTTACTTGAGTATGGTTCGTCCATTATTGGAATATGCAAACAGTGTTTGGGATCCTCACCAAGAATACCTAATAAAAGAAATAGATAGTGTGCAGAGGAAAGCAGCAAGATTTGTAACAGGGGATTTCAGGAGAAAGAGTAGTGTATCAGAAATGTTAAAGGAACTTGGGTGGGAAACTTTAAGTAAGAGAAGGGAGAAAACTAGACTTACAGGATTATATAGAGCCTATACAGGAGAAGCAGCATGGGGAGATATCCGTGAGAGGCTTCAGTTGGAAAATAATTATATCGGCAGGACTGACCACAAATATAAAATTAGAAGGAATTTTAGCAGAAGCGATTGGGGTAAATTTTCATTCATTGGGAAGGGTGTGAAGGAGTGGAACAGTTTACCAGGGGCAGTGTTTGATCCTTTTCCAAAATCCGTACAGATATTCAAGAAGAGAATAAACAGCAACAGAGAAAATAAATGAAGTGTTAGAGGGCATTCGACCGGTGCAGGTTATTGTAAATAAAAAAAATGTGTATGAATAAATTAATTCCATCCCCTGGTCTAAGGAGTTTGGACAGCCAAAGTAGGGGACTGCCTGTAGGGGTGAAGTACAGTGGGGACTTCGAGGGCCCTGGGACCGCTACGGTAGCTGTGAAGGCCCTTCAGGAACTCTGAAAAGTGGTGGCAAAAGGGGCTCTGGTTAAGACGCAGCAGGTCGTTATGCTACTTAGGATCCAGAATGGGTAAAAATAAAAGTAAATAAATGCAATGTAAATATTAATGTTATACCAGTTTTATAGTATCATTTGAAGCAATTCCACATACTGTATATCAGTTGACTATATTTGTAAGTAGTACAGGAGATATTATAATTAGAATTTTGTAAACAATATAAATTTATTAAGGATGAGCTGTGTGTTTAATAGAAAACATTGTTAGCGTAAATTGTATAATATTGTATTATAGGAAAAATTTTCTTCTCTTGTTAATTTAATATTTAGTGCTTGACAATAATGTATTTTAGTGTACCATTTGCCACCGAGGTAGACACCTCATTTGCAAATAAAGAGATTTTGATTTGATTTGATTTTGATATACATCATCCATGAAATTACATGCTATTTTTCATGTTATCACTATCTAATTTGGGTTGTACAATGTGGAATGAGATATACATACATTTGTGTAAATTAATGGTAGTAAGTTCAGTAATCTACATTAAAAATTGGTTCTTAAATTACATTAATTGATTATTGATCAATCATATGAAAATGTAGAATTATTAGTTTGGACACTTGTGATTAAAATATTAGTATGCAATACCTTGTTGGCATATATCTTAAATACTAAAGTATCAGTTTATAAAGCCTATTATTCTTATTTTATGTCTTGGAATAGGGTTGAACTTTCAGAAAATTATTTGTTTTGTTGAGCATAGGCATTGGATAATCTTGTTAAATTGGACACATAACTAAAACAGTGGTATATATACCTTGTTAAAAATACACTGTATTAACATTATTAATATGTGGTGCTATATATACATTGTTTGGGGTAAAATGGGGTTAACAAAGTTTTCACATCAGTATTTGATTAGTTATGATGTTCCGATGTAATGGGTCCGTAAAAATATATAACTGTATACATAATTGCGGTTAGATAAGTGTTTGTATAATCTGCTTGCAATTCAGGTAATATTTGGTTGTAGTGTCTGGCGATATTTTAGGCAGCTACTGTTGTTAGAGCTATTAAGAGTCTTGAATATTATTGATGGAGCATGTTCTTCTTTTCGTGTGCCGTAATATGTTGAGTTGGTGACATTTGTAAGAACGCGTTGTATGTTATGCGTCCTGGTAGGGTGCACGTTGATTTTATCGTAGAAGCATATATGTTGTGAAAACAACATAAATTTAGACAAATACGTCAATCCGAACTCCAACTTAAATGAAAACATAGACAGAAATAATATTCTTTTTCATGCAGTAATTCCCTTACTAAAAGATTACTACCTTAAAAGAATTAATAAACAAAAATCCATACGTTCAAATCAACCGCTCCAAGACCTCCTCCCCTCCAACCCCACTCCCGTTACTAACACTCCACCCACCTCCCCAAACCTCCCCTCTACCGTCGCCAAATACAATCTCAGAGCAACACGCATTAGATCTCAACAGGCAGCTACACAGAGTGCACGGTTCCAACACCTAACGTAAGTGAAACGACATACGATTTACTATTACACTTTCATACCACATCATTTTCACACTCATTATTTCTACTTCCAGATACTTTGTTTTCACAACATATATGCTTCTACGATAAAATCAACGTGCACCCTACCAGGACGCATAACATTCAACGTGTTCTTACAAATGTCACCAACTCAACATATTACGGCACACGAAAAGAAGAACATGCTCCATCAATAATATTCAAGACTCTTAATAGCTCTAACAACAGTAGCTGCCTAAAATATCGCCAGACACTACAACCAAATATTACCTGAATTGCAAGCAGATTATACAAACACTTATCTAACCGCAATTATGTATACAGTTATATATTTTTACGGACCCATTACATCGGAACATCATAACTAATCAAATACTGTTGTGAAAACTTTGTTAACCCCATTTTACCCCAAACAATGTATATATAGCACCACATATTAATAATGTTAATACAGTGTATTTTTAACAAGGTATATATATACCACTGTTTTAGTTATGTGTCCAATTTAACAAGATTATCCAATGCCTATGCTCAACAAAACAAATAATTTTCTAAAAGTTCAACCCTATTCCAAGACATAAAATAAGAATAATAGGCTTTATAAACTGATACTTTAGTATTTAAGATATATGCCAACAAGGTATTGCATACTAATATTTTAATCACAAGTGTCCAAACTAATAATTCTACATTTTCATATGACTGATCAATAATCAATTAATGTAATTTAAGAACCAATTTTTAATGTAGATTACTGAACTTACTACCATTAATTTACACAAATGTATGTATATCTCATTCCACATTGTACAACCCAAATTAGATAGTGATAACATGAAAAATAGCATATAATTTCATGGATGATGTATATCAGTTAACTACTTACCTTGACACTGTATGCTGGGAAACTTAGGATTGACACATACAATAACTCAAATGTACCAAGACATACATACCAACATTTATGATCAGTTGGACTTATTTTAAGTTTTAATCATTGTATGTGATGTTTTTGTAAAATATATCTTTTATGCATGTCAACTGAAGGGGCCGAAACCGGTCTAGCTGAATGTGAATACATTTTGTATTGATAAGGTGGTGACTTACATCTATATTGTTTTTATAAAGACGTAAACATGTCAAGTAAGAGGCAACAAAAGCATTATTATGATGAATGCAAGACAAATGTTGTTCTAGTTTTAATTTAAAATTATGCGAATGTGCTTAAAAAATGATAGAACGGACTGTTATGTCACAACATTCGATATAGCATATTTTTATATTCTTATCACCGGGAAAATGTGATAATTGATATGTTTTGAATGATTTTCAGGCATTCTTTTATTGCGGAGAAAATAATGTAATGCCTTGTTAATCCTGCAGTGGCAGCATGAATTCTTTGCAGGATTCTACACACTTTTTCTTACACTCGTGAACATAGTCGCCTACAATTACATGAAAAGTGTCTCAGGAATAATATCTAACAAGTGGAGGTCAGACCCTGCGGTCAACCGATTTCACCGAGCTCAATGTGCCTGTGGGGAGACACTCAACAGTAACTCGTGTATAAAGGTTTAAGTCAATACCCTTTCGTTTTCGAAAAAAAGGAGGTCAGATGTCATTTCACAGAATCTGCTTCAGACAAAGTGGAGGTGGTAGAATACTAAAAGGCGAACAAATTTTACTTAAACATGCCAGGTCCACAACCTAATAACTTCTGAAAAATTGATGAATCCCCGATTCCAATTCAAGGTATATATATTTGGGAGTTACATCACAGCGAAACGGAGTGGTGGCCAAGTGCTCACCGTACTGTGTGCGAACCTCGTTCGAGTCTCATTGCAGCTATAATTATTGCACAAAATAAATTAATATGTCCGTTTCTATTGTGTAGTGGTTAGTGTGATTAGCTGCCACACCTGGAGGCCCGGGTTCGAATCCCGGCTCTGCCATGAAATTTGAAAAGTGGTAAGAGGGCTGGAACGGGGTCCACTCAGCCTTGGGAGGTCAACTGAGTAGCGGTGGGTTCGATCCTGGAAGTGGTTTTCCGTGGTTTCCCACTTCTCCTAAAAGCCACTGTCGCTTCCTTCCCTCTTCCTTGTCTATCCCTTCCAAGCCCGGCTCCATGGCTAAATGGTTAGCGTACTGGCCTTTGACAACAGGGGTCCCAGGTTCGATTCCCGGCAGGGTCGGGGATTTTAACCTTAATTGGTTAATTTCGCTGGTGCGGGGGCTGGCTGTATGTGTCGTCTTCATCATCATTTCGTCCTCATCACGACGAGCAGATCGCCTACGGGCGTCAAATCATAAGACCTGCATCTGGCGAGCCAAACTTGTCCTCTGACACTCCCGGCATTAAAAGCCATATGCCACTTCATTTCATCCCTTCTAATCTTCCCATCCCCCTGCAAGGTCCCTGTTCAGCATAGCAGGTGAGGTCGCTGTGTCATCCTCCCCAGTTGAATCCCTGACCCAGAGTCTGAAGCTCCAGGACACTGCCCTCATTGAGTCTGAGGTAAAAACCAACCCTGGTGGGTAAACAGAAGAAGAAGAAGAAATTAATATTTGAGGGAACGTTAAGATAAAAATTGGAACAAAAATATTACGCAAATTGCAGTACACTTTATTTTCTAATATATACCTAAACGCTCTCACAGTTACTGCTGAATCTCTTTCCTATACATATATATATTTTAATTTGAGGTAGAAAATAAAGTTCCACTGCAATTTGATTATTCATTTTATTCGTATTTTTACCTTCACATTCCCTGAAATAATGATTTAATTTGTATAAAAAATATGTCTATGGCTGGACTCGAACTCACGTATTCACGGTTTGGAGACAAATACGATGACCACTCGGCCACATCTCCACTTGTCTGTCTTGCAACTCTTCAAATATATACGCGTTGCATTAGAATTGGGGGATTCGTATGTTTTTCGGAAATTATTAGGTTGTGGACCTGACAAGTTTGAGGAAGATGTGTTCGCATTTTGGTCTTCTATCACCTCCATGTGGTCCAAAGCAGATTCTGCCTCATGATATTTGTCCTCACTGTTGGAAACTCTAACCTATTTTCAATATCGTCTAGTATCTTGTTCATTATGGCTTTGGAAATTAGAAATATTTCTTCTGACAACTCTAAAAAGTCGTTATTTCTTAGTATGGGTCATCCTTTGCCTTCTTCAGTTTATAAATAGTCTTCATACAGCAGTAAAAGTTCAAACTTACGTCTTCTACATGCCTCCATTTTGAAATATTAGCAGCTGTTAAGAGGTTTTTTTTTTTTTTTTTTTTTTTTTTTTTTAAAGAGGTTTAACACAGGGCTACTGCCAGGTTAATTTAACACAAGTATTAACAATTTGTTAGAGTTAACAATTCTTGATGACATGACCATTTTGTTAAATCATGTGTTAAGTCTCCTTAACAGCAAAGTTAACACTTAACATTCGTTGAAGAAACCGGGCCTAATTATTTTAGCAAGTGAGTTTTGTATATGTCTAGTGTCTAGTGAAGTTGTTAAAACTGGCGTGTCCCCACCCCAAGAACGTACGTTGACCTTCATAATATTATTTGCTACATAGGAGGTGGCTGAAAGTAATTGCTAAAATCATCTGTTTCATAGACCCCTTTTTTGCAGGATGCAGATGGTTATCATTGTTCAGGGCCTTTGTGCATGTTTGTTGCATATTGAGAAAAGCATGTGCCATGTTCCATTTAAGGCTCAAAATATTTTTATAGAAGTAATTCTCCTTCTTTTATTATGCATGTACTTCTCAAATAAATTACCATGAAAAATTGAAAAAGAAATCTGCCCATTCTGGAGTTTGAACATCAGCGCTCCTCGGCTTATTTCTCACTCCACTTAGTTGCTAAATTAGTATTAAATACCGTATTTACTCATGTATTAGACCTCCCCGCCCTGGCTTTTCAAGACAAAGAAAATTTTAAAAATGTTGCATACAAGACCCCCCCCCCCCAAACGTAACTCGTCAGAGTAGAAAACTGATTACACTTCGAACGAGGTACAAACATTACTGCAGCTCTGATGACATCACGCATATTTATAGAATAGTTTTGTCTGCACGACCCACGCAATGAAAATGCATTGAAGTATGCGGAACATCTGTGCTTCGTAGCTAAGAAATGTCCGCCACCTTAGCGTAGGCCTACTGCAGCTCTGATGACGTTGCACAGATAGGTGAATAGTTTCGTGTCCGACATGCGCATTGCAACAACGCATCAGTCATGCTATATATCTGTCTTTTTTAGTTAAGAATGTCTGCCAGTATAATGGTTAGTACAATTAGCTGCCATTCTTGGGAGCCTGAGTTTGATTCCCGGTACCGTACTGCCAGAGATTTAAAAATGGCAGAAAGGTTGTTACGCGGTAAAAGTGGTACATGCATCTCCCTTCCACTGGTGGCATGTCTAAAACGAGCTGTACCCTCGAAATGAGGAAACGAGTTTACTTTAGTTGAGAAATATTCACGGTTGTTGCTATTAATACAGCAGGCGAGATCATTAACAAAGTGATCATATAATATCTCTTAACTCAGACCAATACAGGCCTTCTTTCGAGAGAAGTAGGTTTAAAACATGATAAAAACAATACAATTATAACAGTGGTTTTACTCACCAACGTACCTAACAAATAATAATATTGATTTTACGTCCCCGCTTACTTTCAACAATTGTCGGAGACGCCAAACATAACATACTTTGCGTTAATAGCAAAAATGGAGACGAGGAATGTACAATAATAAAATGCATTACCACCTCACCTGTAGATATCCATAAATGCGGCAAACTTTCCTGTTATTTATTTTTATTCTTTCCGTTGTGGAACTTCTGGCACTATCCGGGCACTTGATAGCATAGCTAACCTAAACAAAGCGGTCTCTTATCGCATTTTACAGTTTTTAGTTAAATCCTGATGTGATAAATGTAGAGGACAAGCTTGAAATATACTTAAAAATAAGGATTTGGCTTTCAACAGCCGCAGTTATCCAAAGAATGCTTCCAGTCACTATGTATCACATTCAGAAGTGCAACTCGTAATATACGCTATTTATCAGCTGGTGGTTTGGCGCTTTCTACAGAACAGCTTTATTCGGAACAGGTGGCTTCTTACATACACACCATCTGGGAATATCAGAGACCATCTCCAGAAACCATTTGGGAATAGATTCTCACTGTTTGTACTCTTATAGTTGTGAACGAAACTATTTTTAAAAGATTCAAAAAGATGGGACCTCGAATGATCTCGGCAGTGCATGGCTGACGAGATGGCCAGTAGCAGGGAAGTTGGTGGCACACGATGATGATTCAAATGCAAGCAGTGATCAGGTTATGTGTGGTAGGCCTATTGCTCTACTGACAAACAAATGACTTTCCATGAAATTATTTTGTATCAATATTGCATAATATGATAATACGATAGATAACCTTATCCCTTTTCTCTACGGGGTCGAGTGTGAAGCAAGACGAATCTTTGTAGCGAGTTTTTACGACCACATGCCATTCCTGACGTCAACCTCATTATAGGAATTAATGAGATGGAACGAATGACGTGATGTGAGTAACTAAAACTGGCTATATTTACTTTATATGTAGGCCTAAAAATCATATTCACTATTTATTGTCTTTTTACATTTAGAAATACTGCCTTCCAATGAAAATAGCCAGTATAACTCAAATGCATTCATAAGTTTGTTAAAGAAGAATGTAGAATGTTTACTTGTACAATTTATAGCTCTTTATAGCCTAGAAGTTGTGTGTTCACTACACAAAATTTGAGGTTATCGCATATTGGACCCCTTTGGCTGTAAAAATGTAGAAAAAAGGGTCTAATACACGAGTAAATACGGTGCTTATTAAAGCTAAGTACTGCATTACTAGTTCTGTCTGCAATGGTATCTGAACATCATTTGCCTATTTCTTGTGTTATCACAAAAATCAAAGAAGTTCATGAGCATGTTTGTTTAAGTATTTAACGTGCATACTTCATGTGAGATGTCAGCAAGGTTGTATAGTTACTTCATACCTGCAGCTGTCCGGCTCCATGGCTAAATGATTAGCGTGCTGGCGTTTGGTCACAGGGGTCCTGGGTTCGATACCCAGCAGAGTCAGGAATTTTAACCATCATTGGTTAATTTCGCTGGCACGGGGGCTGGGTGTATGGTCGTCTTCATCATCGTTTCATCCTCATCACGATGCGCAGGTCGCCTACGGGTTTCAAATCAAAAGACCTGCACCTGGCAAGCCGAACATGTCCTTGGACACTCCTGGCACTAGAAGCCATACACCATTTCATTTTCCTGCAGCTTATGACTGATGGATTTAAAGCCTTGAACCATGCACGAAAATTCATTGACTATATTAAAATACGAACAAAAAACATATCTCGTAATTGAAAATATAATTAAATGCTAAATGAATGTGATGTGATCCATGAGAAAGGTCAAAATACTCTGAAATGACCTGTGAACTCGTGAACCTAAAATTAAATTGTGAAACTACTGGCTTGTTGAAATGGTTTTAGTGACAGTTCTTGGACTCTTCAGCCACCTTTTTCTTGTGTAAGAAAGGTTCCGTGATATACCAAATGTATTTCAACGCATAATCATCGCATCCTTTATTTTCAGTACAAAAATCTGATTTTAAAATTTTATCGCATAGTAGTCGCACAGGGGTAATGCAGGAGTTGGTTTAATAATGAATAAGAAAATAGGGCAGCGGATAAGCTACTACGACCAGCATAGTGAAAGAATTATTGTCGCCAAGATAGACACCAAACCAATGCCCACCACAATAGTGCAGGTCTATATGCCTACTAGTTCAGCGGATGATGAAGAAATTGAAAGAATATATGAGGAGATAGAAGATTTGATACAATATGTCAAAGGTGACGAGAATCTAATTGTGATGGGAGACTGGAACGCAGTGGTAGGCCAAGGAAGAGAAGGTAGCACAGTAGGAGAATTTGGATTGGGACAAAGGAACGAAAGAGGAAGTCGGCTGGTTGAATTCTGCACTGACCATAATTTAGTCCTCGCCAATACTTGGTTCAAACACCACAAACGACGGCTGTATACATGGACGAGACCTGGAGACACTGGAAGGTATCAAATAGACTTCATTATGATTAGGCAGAGATTCAGAAACCAGGTGTTGGATTGCAAAACTTTCCCAGGAGCAGACGTGGACTCTGACCACAACTTGTTGGTCATGAAATGCCATCTGAAGTTGAAGAAATTGAAGAAAGGAAAGAATGCAAAAAGATGGGATCTAGACAAGTTGAAAGAAAAGAGTGTGATGGATCGTTTCAAGGAACATGTTGCACAAGGACTAAATGAAAAGGCTGAAAGAAACACAGTAGAGGAAGAGTGGAGAGTCATGAAAAATGAAGTCAGTAGGGCTGCTGAAGAAATGTTAGGAAGGAAGAAAAGATCAACTAAGAATCAGTGGATAACTCAGGAGATACTAGACCTGATTGATGAACGACGAAAATACAAGAATGCTAGAAATGAAGAGGGCAGAAAAGAATACAGGCGATTAAAGAATGAAGTGGATAGAAAGTGCAAGGTAGCTAAGGAAGAATGGCTGAAGGAGAAGTGCAAGGATGTCGAAGGCTGTATGGTCCTGGGAAAGGTAGATGCTGCATACAGGAAAATCAAGGAAACCTTTGGAGAAAGGAAATCTAGGTGCATGAATATTAAGAGCTCAGATGGAAAGCCACTTCTAGGGAAAGAAGACAAAGCAGAAAGATGGCAGGAGTATATCCAACAGTTGTATCAAGGTAACGATGTAGATAATTTCGTTCTGGAACATGAAGAGGCTGTTGATGCTGGTGAAAAGGGAGACCCAATTTTGAGGCCAGAGTTTGACAGAGCTGTGAGTGACCTAAATAGGAACAAGGCACCTGGAATTGATGATATTCCCTCTGAATTACTGACTGCCTTAGGAGAAACCAGCATGGTAAGGTTATTTCATTTAGTGTGCAAGATGTATGAGACAGGAGAAGTCCCATCCGATTTTCGGCAGAATGTTGTTATACCTATTCCCAAGAAAGCCGGTGCTGACAGGTGTGAAAACTACCGCACTATTAGTTTAGTATCTCATGCCTGCAAAATTTTAACACGTATTATTTACAGAAGAATGGAAAAACAAGTTGAAGCTGAGTTGGGGGAAGATCAATTTGGCTTCAGAAGAAATGTAGGAACACGTGAAGCAATCCTGACTTTACGTCTGATCTTAGAGGATCGAATCAAGAAGGACAAGCCCACGTACATGGCATTCGTAGATCTAGAAAAGGCATTCGATAATGTTGATTGGACCAGGCTATTTATGATTCTGAAGATGATAGGGATCAGATACCGAGAACGAAGAATTATCTACAACCTGTATAAAAATCAGTCTGCAGTGATAAGAATCGAGGGCTTTGAAAAAGAAGCAACAATCCAGAAAGGAGTGATGCAAGGCTGCAGTTTGTCCCCTCTCCTTTTCAATGTTTACATAGAACAGGCAGTAAAGGAAATCAAAGAGAAATTTGGAAATGGAATCACAGTCCAAGGAGAGGAAATTAAAACCTTGAGATTTGCCGATGATATTGTTATTTTATCTGAGACTGCAGAAGATCTCGAGAAGTTGCTGAATGGTATGGATGAAGTCTTAGGTAAGGAGTACAAGATGAAAATAAATAAGTCCAAAACAAAAGTAATGGAGTGCAGTCGAACGAAGGCAGGTGATATAGGAAATATTAGATTAGGAAACGAAGTCTTAAAGGAAGTAGATGAATATTGTTACTTGGGTAGTAAAATAACCAACGATGGCAGAAGTAAGGAGGACATAAAATGCAGACTAGCACAAGCAAGGAAGAGCTTTCTTAAGAAAAGAAATTTGCTCACTTCAAACATTGATATCGGAATTAGAAAGATGTTTTTGAAGACTTTTGTGTGGAGCGTGGCATTGTATGGAAGTGAAACATGGACGATAACTAGCTCAGAAAGAAAGAGAATAGAAGCTTTTGAAATGTGGTGTTATAGAAGAATGCTGAAGGTGAGATGGATAGATCGAATCACGAATGAAGAGATACTGAATCGAATTGGTGAGAGGAGATCGATTTGGCTAAATTTGACGAGAAGAAGAGATAGAATGATAGGACACATCTTAAGACACCCAGGACTTGTTCAGTTGGTTTTTGAAGGAAGTGTAGGTGGCAAGAACGGTAGGGGTAGACCAAGGTATGAATATGACAGACAGATTAGAGCAGATGTAGGATGCAATAGTTACGTAGAAATGAAAAGGTTAGCACAGGATAGGGTGGCATGGAGGGCTGCATCAAACCAGTCTATGGACTGATGACTCAAACAACAACAGTAGTCGCACGTGCAAATTTTGTTCATCAATCTGTTTAAAATGTAAATGGATCTGCAATGTAAGTTACATATGAATGAGCAATATTAATTTGAATGTGGCTTATCGGCCATGTGGCAACACAGTCATGTTTGTGAGATGTCGTACAAAGTGTAAATCAATCAATAAATAAATAACTAATAGCAGTATACGTACAATGCATGGCTTATCGGTAGACTGACAATGTGGTCGCGAGACAGTGTACAATTTATTCACCAGTGACATATTACAAGTATTCGTTTGGAATACATAGTCAGGTCTGTAAGTTACCACTTATCGGCAACGTCGTTGGGAAATACCGGCACCGTGCACTTGTTTTCTAGTGCGACTCTCAAAGCCTTGCAACCAGAGGTGCCCTCGTATCGGAATGTGCAGGCAAGCGGCGACAGAATGAGTCAGAGAACCTAACTCACGAAAAAGAAAGTAAATATTTGCTCTTATCAGTGGTAAACATCAGAATAAATGTGTTCTTTTCTTCATAACATTATCGAATGTTTTGGTACTGGGAAATTTACAAGTAGGTAGACACCTGCTTGTAACCCTTCTACTTCACTTCTAGTGGACCTCTCCATGTTGTGGAGGTATTTAGGTTTTTCCTGTTTCGTGTTTATTAGATACTCTCGTGGAAGTATCGACTGCTCTGGAATGTACAGATGCATGTGTGTATTTGTAAGCTACTTGATTACCGTAGACATGTGTGCATGAGAATTTTAAGTTTTAGTTTGTTTTTGGGGTATTTGTAGAAGTATTTTGTTTTTAAATGTAATAATACTGAACAATTGTGGATAGTAATTTACATAGCAACACATTAACATGTAATTATGGATAATTATAGAAACTAACAACATAACAACTTACAGAGCAGAAACTTGGACAGTGACAAAGAAGGATGAGAGCTGAATACAGGCAGCCGAAATGAAGTTGTTGACGAGTGTGATACAGAAGAGTAGAAGAGACAAAATAAGGAATGAGAAAATCGGAGAAGAAATTGGAGTGGAAAAAAATGAATGATAGAATAGAGAAGAGCCGACTAAAATGGTTTGGGCACATAAAGCGAATTAGTGTTGAAAGGATGCCAAAAAAGGTGATGGAAATGTATGGAAGGAGAGGCCGTGGACGAACACGATTGAGATGGAAGGACACAATCCATCGCAGTATTATAGGAAGAAACCTGGACTGGGACACAGTGTTGGAGGAGTGGTAGAAAGACTGAAGAAAGTGGAGAGGAACCATATTTGCCCCTCGCCGGATGATGATGATGATGTAGAAACTGTTCTGCGGCCTTCAAGCTAAAGGTGAACAGCACAACTATTCTAGACGCGAATTTCGATGTCTGGAAACAGGGAAGTGTCCGGAAATTGAGGAAGTGTTTGTGTACATCAATGAAATACATAACAATGGTGGTACCATGCGAACACAACCTTTCCATAACTCAGTTTAGGGCGAGTCGATGGTGGGTTATGAGGTTCATGAGGCGACACAATCTGTCAGTGCAAAGGAGAACAACACTATGTCAAAGGTTGCTGATTAACATGGACAAGATTGTAAATTTTCACCGATTTGTCTTATGTTTGCACCAGGAAACTTCATACTTACTTTCTCAAATCAGTAATGCTGATCAGGTTCCAGGGTTTTTCGATATGTCTCACAACAGCTCTGTTGCCTGTTTTATGAAAATCGGCAGTAGTAAGAAATTAAGATGCATAGCTGACAAAAGAATGTTACCGCCTTTCATAATTTGCAAGAGAAAAATGATGTCTAAACAAATACAGTTTCCCCGTGGAATTCATGTATGAGTGCAACCAAAGGGTTGGATCGTCATAGAACTCATCTAGACTGGGTTAAAACTGTGTGGGATAGAAGACCCGGTGCACTACTGAAACAGCCGAGTCTGCTTATTTTGGATTAACTGTTGTACCCGTGCTTCGCTATGGAATTCTCAGAAAGATTGTCTTTATGATTATCCCAACTGAAGTCAACATGGTCACTACAATGACGCCAGTACAAATGTCGCGATTAAAAGCAATGCTGTCATATGAAATGCTCGATGAAATAAAAAACCGCTCATTTTCTCACCTTTAACGATAAGTACTATACCCTACAGGGCATAAGAAACAATGCATAAACGAACTTATCTGCTTACCTGTTACTAAATAACTGCACCTGCCTAGCTGCAATCAGCAGACGGTCGATTTCTGGGTTCTTGCGACGAGAGTATGGGGGTTAGGAAAATTTACTCTATTACTTTAATTACAGAATGAGGAACTCAGTTATAATTCATCATTTTACTAGACAAAGCATATTTGATTAATCAGATAAACAAGAATTTTTCTTATTACAATCTCTCCATTACAATGGATCGCACTCGTAGTGCGAAGACAACTGCCATAAAGGCGCATATTCATAAGTTACAAAGTTACATCCAGTGAGGACTCATTGCCGGAGAATAGATTCGTGAACCAAACTTGTATTCCTCTTTAAGGAATACCCATCGGACCTATAAAATAAAACGTGATGCCAGAATCAGAACTGTCTCACTTGTGCGTAACCACACCCAGCCTAGGGAATCACCTCCTGAGTTCCCGCGTTCTATATGGCATCACGCCCTTACAGTTGGCGTCATGTTGCGCAATATTATTTCTGTGTTAAATATCACTTAAAAATGACTGAACAGAATGGTACATTTGCTTCCCCACACACCAAAGAAAAATACGAAAAATCTAATTTTTTAATTTTTCTTTACGTCTGGTATTTAACGCTTATGTGGCACTTGTGTCTGTTGATCGTCGGCCACTACCAAGTCTAATTGTTCTTTAGTGTCTATCGACTGTGTTTCACCTGCTTCCGTAAGCTGTACTTTTATGTTAAAAATTAAATAACTGGAGGTTCAACCTATTCAATACTCAAAAGAAAGAAACGTAGCAATCACATTTCTATTTAAATGGGACCGGTTTCGACCTTAGTCTAGGTCATCATCAGCCCATTTAAATAGAAATGTGATTGCTACGTTTCTTTCTTTTGAGTATTGAATAGGTTGAACCTCCAGTTATTTAATTTTTAACATCAATAATTTCAATACGGAACAATGAAATTTTTATCTTTAAATATAAGCTGTACTTTTATGTCAGCAACCTGCATCTTTAACTGCCCTAATTTCATTTCCCATTCCTTCCTCATTTCGGCAAGCTGTGTCCTTATACACACTGTTCCCGCCTTCATTTCCTCACTCACTTCATCAAACTGTGCCTTGATCAGTCCTAATTCCTCCCTCAGCAGCTCAAGAAAACTTTCTAATGTCAGCGACATTTATTATCATGAGAAAACGCCAACCCTTCCAGAGGGAATTTGAGGTCTTTCTCCGCACGTCATCATCACCCTAAATTTCATTAAATTTCTATCCATCAACTTATGCTTTGTCTTATCACATATAAACCACAAAAATAACAGAATGTTGAAACTCAATAAATAACATATTACATAGTCTAATACAAATAACAAGGTACGCATGCCTCAACGGTTTATTTCTTGATCACCTCTCTGAAAGAAATCAACATTGCTATGATTAAGAAAACATTTTATTACCTATTGACACCAATTACATGTACTAATATTCGCTACTACTAACAACGCACAAAAATTTGAACAGATCCACTGGTTCCTCTGTTCATGTACCTCATTTATCAAAGAAAACGCATAACTAATTATCCACTTTCATTCAGACACATTTTATATCCTACATTGGATATTAATAGCGTCTGCATATTATACTCTTGTCATACACAATTTAAGGCAATTTGATATGCTACAGTGGATATTATTATTGTCTCCTATCGATACTCTCGCCACGCGCTATTGGACGACACTTTAATATGCCCAGTAATCCATAACAGCGGCCCATTTACGCTCGGGTGCCACTTGAATATCCCCTACAGGGCATAAGCAACAATGCATCGAACTTGCCTGCTTACCTGTTACTAAATAACTGCACCAGCGTAGCTGCAATCGGCAGATGGTCGATTTCTGGTTTCTTGTGACAAGAGTATGGGGGTTAGAAAAATTTACTCTATTACTTTAATTACGAAATGAGGAACTCTGTTATAATTCATCATTTTACTAGACAAAGCATATTCGATTAATCAGATAAACAAGAATTTTTCTTATTACAATCTATCCATCACAATGGATCGCACTCGTAGTGCAAAGACAACTGCCATAAAGGCGCATATTCATAATTTACAAAGTTACATCCAGTGAAGACTCGGTGCCGGAGAATAGATTGATGAACCAAACTTGTATTTCTCTTTAAGGAATACCCATCAGACCTATAAAATAAAACATGATGCCAGGATCACAACTGTCTCACTTTTCCATAACCACACCCAGCCTAGGGAATCACCTCCTGAGTTCCCGCGCTCTGTATGGCATCACGCCCTTACAGTTGGCGTCATGTTGCGCAATATTATTTCTGCGTTAAATATCACTTAAAAATGACCGAACAGAATGGTACAGTACTACGCTGCCGATCTAACAGTTCAAAGTTCCATAGCTAGAATTACCAGGCCCCAGACAGCTGTGAACACTCCTCTGGCATTGTTCCGTTTAAGTGTGCATACTGCTCATTCCAATCAATGCGACAGAGTAGGGAGTGAATAGCTGGAATACTATGACGAACCAATCAATCAATGCTGATTTGCATTTAGGGCAGTCGCCCAGGTGGCAGATTCCCTATCTGTTGTTTTCCTAGCCTTTTCCTAAATGATTTCAAAGAAATTGGAAATTTATTGAACATCTCCCTTGGTAAGTTATTCCAATCCCTCACTCCCCTTCCTATAAATGAATATTTGCCCCAGTTTGTCCTCTTGAATTCCAACTTTATCTTCATATTGTGATTTTTCCTACTTTTATAAACGCCACTCAAACTTATTCGTCTATTAATGTCATTCCACGCCATCTCTCCGCTGACAGCTCAGAACATACCACTTAGTCGAGCAGCTCTTCTTTCTCTCAGTTCTTCCCAGCCCAAACTTTGCAACATTTTTGTAACGCTACTCTTTTGTCGGAAATCGCCCAGAACAAATCGAACTGCTTTTTTTAAGATTTTTTCCAGTTCTTGTATCAGGTAATCCTGGTGAAGGTCCCATACACTGGAACCATACTCTAGTTGGGGTCTTACCAGAGACTTATATGCCCTCTCCTTTACATCCTTACTACAACCCCTACAGTAAACACCCTCATAACCATGTGCAGAGATCTGTACCCTTTATTTACAATCCCATTTATGTGATTACCCCAATGAAGATCTTTCCTTATATTAACACCCAGATACTTACAATGATCCCCAAAAGGAACTTTCACCCCATCAACGCAGTAATTAAAACTGAGAGGACTTTTCCTATTTGTGAAACTCACAACCTGACTTTTAACCCCGTTTATCAACATACCATTGCCTGCTGTCCACCTCACAACATTTTCGAGGTCACGTTGTAGTTGCTCACAATCTTGTAACTTATTTATCACTCTATGGAGAATAACATCATACGCAAAAAGCCTTACCTTTGATTCCACTCCTTTACTCATAGATTAGGAAACGAAGTCTTAAAGGAAGTAGATGAATATTGTTACTTGGGTAGTAAAGTAACTAACGATGACAGAAGTAAGGAGGACATAAAATGCAGACTAGCACAAACAAGGAAGAGCTTTCTTAAGAAAAGAAATTTGCTCACTTCAAACATTGATATCGGAATTAGAAAGATGTTTTTGAAGACTTTCGTGTGGAGCGTGGCATTGTATGGAAGTGAAACCTGGACGATAACTAGCTCAGAAAGAAAGAGAATAGAAGCTTTTGAAATGTGGTGTTACAGAAGAATGCTGAAGGTGAGATGGATAGATCGAATCACGAATGAAGAGATACTGAATCGAATTGGTCAGAGGAGATCGATTTGGCTGAATTTGAAGAGAAGAAGAGATAGAATGATAGGACACATCTTAAGACACCCTGGACTTGTTCAGTTGGTTTTTGAAGGAAGTGTAGGTGGTAAGAACGGTAGGGGTAGACCAAGGTATGAATATGACAAACAGATTAGAGCAGATGTAGGATGCAATAGTTACGTAGAAATGAAAAGGTTAGCACAGGATAGGGTGGGCTGCATCAAACCAGTCTATGGACTGATGACTCAAACACAACAAACTCATATCATTTATATATATATAAGAAAACATAAAGGTCTGATAATACTGCCTTGAGGAATTCCCCTCTTAATTATTACAGGGTCAGATAAAGCTTCACCTACTCTAATTCTCTGAGATCTGTTTTCTAGAAATATAGCTACCCATTCAGTCACTCTTTTGTCTAGTCCAGTTGCACTCATTTTTGCCAGTGGTCTCCCATTATCCACCGTATCAAATGCTTTAGACAGGTCAATCGCGATACAGTCCATTTGACCTCCTGAATCCAAGATATCTGCTATATCTTGCTGGAATCCTACAAGTTGAGCTTCAGTGGAATAAACTTTCCTAAAACCGACTGCCTTCTATTGAACCCGTTATTAATTTCACAAACATGTCTAATATAATCAGAAAGAATGCCTTTCCAAAGCTTACATACAATGCATGTCAAACTTACTGGCCTGTAATTTTCAGCTTTATGTCTATCACCCTTTCCTTTATACACAGGGGACACTATAGCAACTCTCCATTCATGTGGTAAAGTTCCTTCATGCAAACAATAATCGGATAAGTACATCAGATCTGGTACTATATCCCAACCAATTGTCTTTAGTATATCCCCAGAAATCTGATCAATTCCAGCTGCTTTTCTAGTTTTCAACTTTTGTATCTTATTGTAAATGTCATTGTTATCATATCTAAATTTTAATACTTCTTTAGCCTTAGTCTCCTCCTCTGTCTGGACATTATCCTTATAACCAACAATCTTTACATACTGCTAACTGAATACTTCTGCCTTTTGAAGATCCTCATGAACACACTCCCCTTGTTCATTAATTATTCCTGGAATGTCCTTCTTGGAACCTGTATCTGCCTTAAAATACCTATACACACCCTTCCATTTTTCACTAAAATTTGTATGACTGCCAATTATGCTTGCCATCATGTTATCCTTAGCTGCCTTCTTTGCTATATTCAATTTTCTAGCAAGTTCCTTCAATTTCTCACTACTTCCACAGCCATTTCTAACTTTATTTCTTTCCAGTCTGCACCTCCTTCTTAGTCTCTTTATTTCTCTATTATAGTAAAGTGGGTCTTTACCATTCCTTACCTCCCTTAAAGGTACAAACCTGTTTTCGCATTCTTCAACAATTTCTTTAAACCCATCCCAGAGTGTGTTTACATTTTTATTTATCATTTTCCACCGATCATAGTTACTTTTTAGAAGCTGCCTCATGCCTGCTTTATCAGCCATATGGTACTGCCTAATAGTCCTACTTTTAAGACGTTCCTTTCTATCACATTTATTTTGTAACTACGACAAAAAATCACTAATACCATCTATTACTTCAGTTTCTCTATAGAGCTCATCTGGTTTTATCAGCACCACATCCAGGATATGTTTCCCTCTGGTTGGTTCCATCACTTTCTGAATCAGCTGTCCTTCCCATATTAACTTATTTGCCATTTGTTGGTCATGCTTCCTGTCGTTCGCATTTCCTTCCCAATTGACATCTGGTAAATTCAGATCTCCCGCTACAATCACATTTCCTTCCTTGTCTTCCTACATAGCTGATTATCTTATCAAATAATTCTGAATCCGTGCTACCCTTTCCCGGTCTGTGGCACATATCGATAGTATCAGGAAATTTATGAACCAGAGGAATGGTATACTAAAGAAGAAAGAGTTCTAACTCCTCAGCTACTTCCCGCCAATATTCAATCAGGCTGTTATACTCGGAACGTAGCATTAATCCCATCTGTCGGGGATGAATGGCAGCAGAAGACACAAAGCACATCACAACAAACAATGGTCAATGTAATGTTATTATTGATCACTTTTATGAGCTTTTTATATTGCAGGCCTTCACACTTAGTTTTCTTCCGACTCTGTGATATTAGAGCATCTAATGTAAAGCGAGTCATCCTCCTTTCATGAACCTCTTGTGTTATCATTCAAGCGGTTGTTCATGATTTTTTTCTCATTCTTATAATCATCTTCACAATTTAATCACCATCACCACCAGTCTTATTATAGTCGGTTCAGTAAAACGGAATATAACATGAGTGATCAGAAATTGTTTCTTTATGACTTTTGTTATGTAGTACTTTTCGATATGACCAATAACATAGGTAAAAAAAATTAAATTTTAGCCACATTCCCCTAAAGTACCATTTCAACCAGGGTGAATAAAATCATTAATAGCGTAGACTATAGGTCCTTATTCCCAGACTTTATATACCGATTTTTATTAAATTCTGTTTACTCATTGTCTTGAGGCTTGGCTTTGATATGGACTTAGCAACAAAAATCGAAATTCATGAATATCTCTGTTATCATAGCTGGCACGGTAGAAATGTATAAGACATAAATGATCGGAAATGTAATACTATATAACTTAAGTTACGTAGTATTTATCGATAGGACCAATAATAACACACATATTTGAAAACTACGTTTTAGGCCTTCCCCTAAACTACCATTTCACTCAGCGTGAATACAATTATTTATGGCCTAGATTGTAGCGACTTATTCCCCGACTTTACATACCGATTTTCATAAATTTCTCTTCAGCGCGTACGTATCAAAAATTACGGAAAATTAAAAAGTTCATTTCCTTCTTACCGTGGTCACGACCGATGCAGAAATATCATCCTTCTTAAATTCCGAGCAATGTACAGACAAAACTCTTATTTTATATATAGATAGATTCTGATAACAGGGTGAAGCAATTTCTCACTGAAATTAAGACACAACAGGCATCATTCCCAGTGACCTAACATCTACTTTGCAGCCACTGGACATTAAAAAAATATTTAAAGACCACTTACGTTGATATATGAGTGGATGATGAGTGGCGATCAGCAATTAACATCCGCTGGGAATATTAGGCGTCAATCCTTCGACTTATTATGCTTGTGGGCAATGAAGGATTGCGACCTTATACCACCTGAACTAGCCTCAAAGAGCTTCAAAAAGACTTTCAATCAAAATCTCTTTATTTGCAAATGAGGTGTCTACCTCGGTTGCAAATGGTACACTAAAATACATCATTGTCAAGCACTAAATTTTAAATTAACAAGAGAAGAAGAAAATTTTCCTACAGTACAATATTATACAACTTACACTAACATTTTTTTCCTATTGAATACACAGCTCATCCTTAATAAATTTATATTGTTTACAAAATTCTACTTATAATATCTCCTGTACTTACAAACATAGACAACTCATATACAGTATGTGAAATTTTTCAAATAATACTATACAATAGGTATAAGATTAAAATTTACATTGCATTTAATTACTTATTTATTTTTTACCCATCTTGGAACCTAAGTATCATAACGATCTGCTGCGTCTTAACCAGAGCCCCTTTTGCCGCCGCTTTTCAGAGTTCCTGAAGGGCCTTCACAGCTACTGTAGCGGTCCCAGGGCCCTCAAAGTCCCCACTGTACTTCACCCCTTCAGGCAGTCCCCTACTTCAGCTGTCCAAACTCCATAGACCAGGGGATGGAATTCATTTATTCACACACATTTTTTATTTACAATAACCTGCACTGGTCGAATGCCCTCTAACATTTCATTTATTTTTTCTGTTGCTGTTTATTCTCTTCTTGAATATCTTTATAGATTTTGGAAAAGGATCAAACACTACCCCTGGTAAACTGTTCCACTCCTTCACGCTCTTCCCAATGAATGAAAATTTACCCCAATCGCTTCTGCTAAAATTCCTTCTAATTTTATATTTGTGGTCAGTCCTGCCGATATAATTATTTTCCAACTGAAGCCTCTCATGGAAGCCCTTGCTTATTCTCCTGTATAGGCTCTATATAATCCTGTAAGTCCAGTTTTCTCCCTTCTCTTAAAGTTTCCCTCCCAAGTTCCACTAACATTTCTGATACCTACTTTTTCTCCTGAAATCCCCTGTTACAAATCTTGCTGCTTTCCTCTGCACACTATCTATTTCTTTCATTAGGTATTCTTGGTGAGGATCCCAAACACTGTTTGCATATTCCAATAATGGACGAACCATACTTAAGTAACTTTTCTCTTTTAATTCTTGTTGCATCCTTTAAGTAGCCTCATTATGACATGTAACGATCTGTATGCTTTCCCAACAGTGTCATCAACAGGCCCTTCCAGTGCAAATTACTTTCAAATCTCACACCTAAGTATTTGCACTTGCCACCTTTTGGGATAACTACCTCATCCAAAGTATATTCAAATTCAGTTTTAAAGCTCCTGTTTGTAAAAGTTGTAACAGTTGATTTGCCTCCATTAACCTTCATATTATTTTCTTCAACCCATTGTTGGATACTTTCAAGGTCCCTTTGTAATTCTGAGCAATCCTCAATGTTATTTATTTCCCTATAAACAATTACGTCATCTGCATACAATCTTATTTTCGATGTTATATTGTTCCCTAAATCATTTGCGTATATTAAGAAAAGTAACGGACCGATTATACTACCCTGTGCAATTCCCTTCCAAACTTTCTCTTCCTGTGATACATTATTTCCTACTTTGACTTTCTGAACCCTTGAATTTAGAAATGTTCTTATCCAACGTGTAACCCTTACGTCCAATCCTGTTCCCTCCAATTTCTTTAATAATATTCCATGTTCCACTCTATCAAAGGCTTTGGAAAGATCTATGGCTATGCACTCTAACTGGCCTCCTGAATCCAATTGATCTGATATGTCCTGCTGAAATCCCACCAGTTGTGTCTCACAAGAAAATTTCTTTCTAAATCCATACTGGCTCCTCATGAACCAATTTTTATCATCACATATCCTCTGATGTACTTTGATATTAAACTCTCCAGTATTTTACAAACTATACTGGTCAGGCTGATTGGTCTGTAGTTCTCCAGTTTCCTTTTATCACCCTTTCCTTTATATATTGGTATTATTATAGATTCCTTCCATTCCTTTGGTATTACACTATTATTTATGACATAGTCAAAGAGAAATTTTAAATAAGGCACTATGTACCACCCCATTGTCTTTAATACCTCCCCAGTAATTTGATCACTTCCTGCTGCTTTTCCTTGCTGAAGCCATTGGATTTCTTTGAAAATATCTTCATTTGTGAATGAGAAGCTTCTTGTTTCCCACTGTGTCTTTCCCTCTCTATCTTCTGTTTTGGTTTCCAACTCCTGACAATCTTCTACTGAATCTCTGAATTCCCTACTAAATAGATTTGCTTTCTCAGTATCTGTTAAATAGTTTTCACCCCCTTCTCCCACCATTGTAGGAATTTGGATTCCTTTTCCTTTTTGATTCCTGATATATGATATGTGTGGTCATTACCCTCTTGAAGTATGCCATTCATATAATTCTCTTTTGCTTCCTTTTTCACTCTATTCAGTTCCCTTATTAGCTGTTTTCTAGTTTCTCTACTCTCCCTACCCTCTTTGATTTTCCTGTTTACTATTCTACATTTTTTTTAAATTTTCTTATTTCCCTTGTATAATAAACAGGGTCTGAGGTAATTTTACCCTTCTTAACGGGTACAAATCTCTTCTCTCCTTCCCAAATGATTCCTTTAAATTTAGCCCAAAGTGTATCCACATTACTCCCATCACTTATCCAACAACTGAATTGTGATTTAAGGTAAATCGCAAATTCATCAACTTTTGTTTTTCTGTACAATTTATTGTCTTGTGTGACCCTCTTATTAAGCCTTTTTGGTACCAGCCCTACATCCATTATTACAGCCTTGTGGTCACCTATTCCTTCAATTACCTCAATTTTATCAAGAATTTCCCATGGTTTAACCAAGAATACATCAAGCAAGTTATTGAGACGAGTCAGTTCTTGTACTACTTGTGTAAATCCTCCCTCCCAAATTAACTTATTTGCCAGTTTCTGTTCATGGGCTTCACTTGCAGCTCCATTCCATTCAACTTCAAGCAAGTTTAGATCTCCCCCAATTATTACCATATCATTATTATTGTTTTTATGAGTATAATCTATTATTTTCTCAAATGTTTCCATGTCTCTTTCTTCTCTTCCAGGCCTATTTGTTCCTATAATTCCCACCTCCTTCATCTTATCACAAACTAATTTTATCCCTTATATTTCATCCCTTTATCACAGGTCTAAGTATCTCCATTTTTAGCAAAACCAGCACTACCTGTACACTCAAAATGGTACCAAATTAAACACTTTTCACACTGGATACCATTCTTCACTCGCTTCTTTTTTACACCACACTTGTTCCCGATTATTTGGTAAGAGAACCGAGAGCTATCTTCACTTACATCCTTCACTGATGCCATCTTATGTAAGTGTAAGTAAGACTTGGATTTCGAACACGCTAGACGGATCTGAAGATGACTCAGTTTGGCAGAGTAACAAAGAATCTGATGCTGGTATGAGCAGTGGCGAGGACGATGCATCAGATACTGAAACCAGCGATAGTGACACAGAATATTTTTGACAATTAACCTAATAAGTTCATTTTTATTTTCAGATTGGAGAAATGTTCGCCGAACTTCTGTGAATAAATGATGAGTTTTGATTTGGAGTATTTTAATTCTATTGATGTATATATGTGATTATTACGTGCACCTTAAACTTAATACCAATATAATAATCCGTTATTGGACATTATAAATTTTCCAGCTAACTCATTCTTGGTTGCCTGCGTTTCGCCCCCGTGTGCTAAGTTGGGCTCGTCAGTTGGGACTTAGCACACCTCCCAAGACGCAAGGCTAGTGCCTGGCCAGGCAGGCATCAATTTTTGGAAATGAGACATAGCTCTCATAGTGCATTGGCACTGCTGGTGGCTTCAAGTAGCCTATGCAGTGGCCTCCACGGTATGCACTAGCCTTGCGTCTTGGGAGGTGTGCTAAGTCCCAACTGACGAGCCCAACTTAGCACACAGGGGTGAAACGCAGGCAAACAAGAATGAGTTAGCTGGAAAATTTATAATGTCCAATAACGGATTATTATATTGGTATTATAAATTTACTCATTCAGGACAAATAATTTTAAGTTCCCTATGGGAATCAATATATCATCACCTTAAACTTGTATGATGTACAATTCAGTTATAATTTTTTTTTCAGTAATACAATACTGGTATTAAAGTATTCTTCATGTAATAGTCGCACCCTAGTATTTGTTTCGTAAATGTTGGTATAAAAAGTGCGACAATTATGCGGTGAAATACAGTAGTATCATTTTTTCCACAGACTGTTTACTTGTAGTTGTATTATATCTGACCTCACTTTAGGGTTTTGTTTGAAAGTGAAGATTTTCAGAGTAATTGGGTTCTCATGACAGAAATTCTTGAAGTGTTATTGGATCACTAGCTCACAGTATTGAAGTTTCTTTTTCTATTGCAGTTTAATGTTATTTGCTATGGAATTTAGAATCCTTCCTTATGGTCATTCGTTTTTGTGAAAATAATGTCCTTTGGACAGAATGTAAGTTTCCATTGAATGTCTGATTTCTTTCCCTTTCAACAGAATTATCAGAGGTGGTCAGTATTGTAGCACTATTAATAAAGAGGATTATACTGTGGCGGGAGAGATTTTCTTTCTTGTTAGTGCATGCCCTGTGAAAGGTTGCTTTTGAAGATATTTTCTTCGCCATTATTTCGCAATTAATTTTAATTGTGATTATACAAGTAAAATATGAGATTTATAAGCTGTGATTGTGCATGTAGTCGTAAAAGTAATCTTGGTACTTTAAGCTATTATGTGAATTTTCCATATTTACAGTTAGTCTGGGATACAATTGTTTTATTTTCTTGCCAATTGTTGAAAATCTTGTCTTTGTTGAATTTAGAATTTTCTTACTATCCAAATGAAGAATCGACCTGTGAAAGGATATAATCTACAACAGAATGCATGAGCCACTGTTTGATATCCTGTTATTCAGTATTTATTTCTAGAATTGTGATTTTTATTTAGTCAGACTTAGACTCTGATTTCTTGATGCTTTAGGTATCCGTTTGTTGGAGCTGTCCTGCCGTCAGAAAGCACATCTTACCGTCCCTAGTTTGTCAGGTCCAAAGGTGAGTTTGGTTCTTAATTGATGATACATTGTAATGATTGTGTCATTCCATTGCTTTTTGTTTAAGGAAGAAGTGAATCTGTGTTGTCTATTTCATATCCAGCAAGATTGATCAAAAAAGCAGTCATCACAAGTCCTTGGCTGTATTGGCCATATAGTGTGGGCAGTAGGATAAATATAGTTCTTTGTCCACTGTAAATACAGGTATTATTAGTATGGAGAATGAGAAAGGGGAAAATAGCAACCAATAAGTGAGTTACTTAGTCAAAGTTGCAAGCTACGTGTATCTTACAATCAAAGGAAAACCTCTTACACGCGTGCTCACACACAAAATGTCGCTCTCTCCCTGCCCCTTCTGCCGTCCTGCTTCTTGGCTGAATGCTCAAGTATAGTGGCCTCCTTTCCTGAGGACCCCGGGTTTGATTACCTGACGAGTCAAGGATTATAATTTTAAATGGTTAATTCTCTTCACTCCAGTGAGCAAAAGAATTCCCTTGAGGATCCACCTATTCAATACTTCATATAATATTATTCATTACATATAGTACGCAAACCTTTTCTTGATACCTGAGCTCCCTAGTGCAGAATCGGTAGACCTCTTTTATCTTTGAGATTCTTATTGTCAACCTTTGACACACAAACTATGAATCGCTTATGCATTGCCGTGAGACATCTGGCGTACACTTTACGTACTAGTACTGTTGTTCTTTATACAGCAAAGCCAAACTATAGAATTCATGCTAATAACAAGATTTGCATCGAGAAATGTTACATAAATCAGATCAAAATTTGGATGTATGGCTTTTTAGGCCAAATGTTACATAATGTGTGTATGACACAGTTGTTGGTTTAAGATGATAAAGGTTTGGAAAATTCATATCATATAAATGCTTACAATATAGTGATTATTTTAATGAATTTAATTTGGATTAAAATAATTACTATATTGTAAGCATTTATAGCAAATTTCAATACGGGTCTAATCATGAGATTAATTACATGTAAAATTCATATCAATCGATCATATTATTGATTCAATTCAGATTTCATTTCCATTCAGTTTTCAGTATTACCGGAACTGGGAGAGTTCCCTCCTTACTCCTCACCCCCGTAAAACTTGGTATCAAGAAAAGGTTCACATACTATACACATTTATTTAAAAAATTAAAATTAAAAAGATTAAAATTAAGAGGATTCTTAAGCCATAAAACAAATTTTCAGACCTTATAAAGGTTATTTGACACAATGTGGTTGCCCTTGTCTGAATACATGAATTGAAATACAATGCAGATCATTATAACAATTCAATGTAGATAAAAATGTTTCGATGCAGTCAGTAGCTTATCACACATCTCTTGTAATAACTTGTGATATTTAGAAGGATGTTTCTATAGGAAAGATTTGGAAAACAGATATAAATTTTGAGATAAGTTAGTTTAACTCTCCCTCTTACTTCCTCTCTTGCAGCTGACTCTAAATGACGTGCCTTGTCTTGCTGGCTATTGCCACTTGCCTTGTATTGTCAAACTCTTTTTTAAAAATATGGATTATTTTAAATGATGATTCTGTGTGAATTTTTTAATGATCTGCATTGTATTTTAGTTCATGTATGTTCCACGGAAAAGAGCAACCTCATTGTGTCAAATAACCTTTATAAGGGACAGAACATTTGTTTTATAGCTTAAGAATTGTTAACAATTTTAATCTCAAAACTTTTATTATGCAGCTGAATAATGCCTTAAAATTAAGGCAAAACGTGTACCATAATTTGATTTTTTAATAAATGTGTATGTGATCAACAAGATTATATGAAGTATTGAATAGGTGGACCCTCAAGGGAATTCTTTTGCTCATTGGAGTACAGTAATATATTGTTCAATACGGACCAAAATCTCGAAATTTAAAACGTAATAATTCTCTTCATTTGGAAACTGGATGTTTGTGCTGTCCCCAACAATCCTGCAACTCGCACGCCATACACAACACTGTCTTCAACCACAATAACAAGCAGTTTTCCATACCTGCGAAATGCTGCCCACCCTTACAAGGGCTAACAGTAGCCACATGAAATTATGATTATTACTTCCTTGCTAAAGTAAATTCTTCTTTCTCTAATTTTATTTTCTTTCCCCAGTTTGTTTTTATTGCCTGTCGGCACTCTTAATTTGACAGTTCCTCTGTTTTAAATATGAAACAGCATTAAGATATTTGGTAATACTATCAAAGAGGGAACTGTCTTTTGCAGTTATCGTCTGTGAACTCAGAACTGGCATAACATGGCCAGGATATGGTTTTGAAGTATAGTCTTCTGTTTTTTGTAGTAAATTTTTGGTTAGGATATTTTAATACTGTATTTCTGCATCATGTCCCTACATCCTCTTACTGTTCACCATGAACTTAATTGGGTTTTTTCTGAATTACATAATTAATTCAGGTGTCAGTAGTTATGGAATCAGTATTGTGTAAGAACTTCTCTGGCTTGTAAGAGTACAGCATCTCTCAATGCCCTATAATATCCTGATATCTGTAAGTGCAAGATCATGGGTGCAAATAAACCTATGCAATATTCGGCGGAATCTATAGGTGGGCCGGTACAAGGTTGCACTTGACAGTTGTAGTTCATGTTGGCACTACTACAAAAAATAATTGAAGTGCATCACCCGTCAATCAGAATGACCAATCCATTACTTATGTCAGATACAGTTATGCGTTTTATACATATTAGTTTGTATTTTATTTTGTATAGTGCATATAACCTTTTATTTACTTACAAAAACATAAGCATTTTTTTTTTAAATGTAATGTTTACCAGGCAAGTTGGGCGTGCGATTAGGAGCGTGCAGCTGTGAGCTTGCATCTGGGAGATAGTGGGTTCAAACCCCAGTGTTAGCAGCCCTGAAGATGGTTTTCCATGGTTTCCCTAATTAAGGCCACGGCCGCTTCCTTCCCATTCCTGGGCCTTTCCTATCCCATCGTCCCCGTAAGACCTATCTGTGTCAGTGCGGCGTAAAACAAATAGCAAAATGTAATGTTTAACCCGTGAGGACTCGCGCGTGGTCTTAAGGACCACAATTACGCTTAAGTGAAATATCACTTTAAAATGGGCTGAATATTGACTTATTGCTTTTTATAATGTTTTGTTTTAGGCTTCTTTTCATGCTTTTATGATATTTTAATAATATTGTCTTATTTGCCATTACAACACACAACATAAAATTAAGTAGCATAAGCTACATCATGAAACAACACAAATTAGATTAATCAGTATACAAACTAAATTAACAATGCTACTTAAATTAAACAATTTCTCAAATTAAAATGGACATAAGAAATGAAATATATTGAAAAGAAATGCTATATAAAACTGAAATTTTCCGGACCAGATAAGGAAATATCTTTACATAGTACAACATACCGTGTCGTCAAGGTAATATTAACAGGGGAATAACCAAAAAACTCCTCTTAGTCCTCTTCTTCAGATTTTCCTTCCACAGTAAGCACACATTCCTCGATACTGCGGTTCTGTTTCAGCCAGTCTCGGTTCATTGCTGATCCCTAGAAATTCCTGGATCCTCATTTTGATGCCCCGGGGAATGCATGCCAGTGATGCGCGATATTCCATGTAGTCTCTGCTCAATCCTGTAGAAAGAGCCTTCAGAAACTGCCTTCGGTTCATCCTGTCGACTTTGTTTAGGAGAATGACATAATTGTTTATTCCACCAATATTTAGGAGGGAGTAGAAAAGAGTTAATGACCAATGGTTGCTGACTGTTGTAAAAGAGTAATTGCCCTTTAACTCATCGACAACGTCTACTCCACCTTTCGTAAGGTTATAAAATGTCAACATGTCAGGTTTATTGGCATCGCCTGAAGAGGGGTCAATTGCGTCATCTCTCTGCATGGACGAGTGCAATAACACAACCTTGTTCTTTATGGGGACGTATGATAATAAAACTCCTTCTTGGCCAAAACTAAACATACTGCTATTTTCTAGTCTGTTCTTTGTTTCGACGAAGATAGGTGGAATTTCCCGTTCATTTTTCCTGACGGTACAGACCAATGTAAGTCTGTGATTGGTCAGCAGGCTCTGAGCAAGAGGAATGGATGTGTACCAGTTGTCTGTGGTAACATTTCTCCTGATTTGTGAAATTGGTTCCACCAGCCTCTCAACGACAATTTGAGCACTGTTATTCAATGAAAACCATCCATCAGGCTGCCTGCGTATGCTTCCATGTTGCAAGTATAATATGTTCTTGCATCTGCAAGAGTGTAGACCTTGATGCCGTACTTTGCGGGCTTGTTAGCAATATACTGTCGAAATTGACACCTCCGGAACCCCTCAAGCATCTCATCGATGGTGACGTATTCTCAAGGTGAATAATTACTTTCGCAGCTGTCAACAAAACCTTCAAATATTTCTTGTATCGGAGCAAGTTTATCTTCTTTCCTCCTTTCCTTCCTGGTATGGATGTCGTCAAACTTAATAGCTTGCAGAAGGAATTGAAAACTTTTCCTTCAAGATTCCAGAAGCAGAAGAGCTTTCTCCTAGTATCATACTTCGCATCGTCTATTAATTCTACTTTATAAACATCTTGAGAAGACAATGTTACGATTCTTTATTTTCAATTGATCTCTGAATGAACAACATTATCGCTTAAGAACCAAGTTTTTTCGATTTCCATTTCCACAATTTATACGACGCACGGAACTTTTTTAAGGATCTCTATTTTTTAACATAGTATAACGCTTCTCTGGTTTCCTAAGCCTCCTCGCGCAACAATTGCCTTGTTCCAAAAAATGAAGAGCCTTTCCAACATCCATGTATTTTGACGTCTTTCAATACCTTATAAAATACGACGTAATCTTCTTCGAATATACAACAGCTAAGAAGAAGCCAGCATTCAACGTACTCTTCTTCTTTATTACATCATTTAGTGCACAGTGGTCTTTTATAATATACGGCGCACCGAACTTTACATAACTTCCGCTCAGTGCTTCGTCAATTGGAAGAGTTATTATTTTTAATATATCTCTACTCAAATTCCCACATGGTATGTACCTTTAAAAAGACTGTACTTGTGTTTACATTGTTTATGTTTTTCTTCGATATTTACGCTTTAATTTACTTCAGGCTGATGATGACCTATTACTAGGTCGAAACTAGTCCCTATGTAATTTTCATTTTGTATTGAAAAGGTGGACCAATAATAATATATTATTTTACTCTATTGTAATCACAGTTCAATACGGATCTATCATTATGAAACTTATTTCTTTTAATGACTCATAGTAGTACGGAATAGTTCTACACCAGTTCCGTCCGTTGCCCATAAATCTCTCAAATTAGTGTGGGAATTTTTTAGTAACCCAGCTAAGTACAGCGGTCCGATGACCACTTTGATCTCTGTTCTGTTAGTATCAACAGCATCCCTGTCCCTTTCATAATTTTCCCTTGCCTGTGCGATCCAAATATTGGTGTATGTAACAATCTGGTCCAGTACACCATCCGGAAAACAGAGCATCCAGGATTCCACACGTGAGGTGACATTTCTATCTCGGTTCCTTGGTCCAGTCAGGTGGGTAACAATATTACGCTGTCTGGTATACCCGCGGCCATTGTTTGTTCTGCAGTGCATGTCCCATACTCTACTGTCGGATTTTTTATTATGGACACTCGAGTTTAGGCTTTAATTACAAACGAACCAATAGGCCTATGGAAATTTGAGTTATACCAATATTTTCCTTGTTTAATTCTACATTAGCGTATATAAGACGCATTGTTTTCGACGTTCATTAAATATTTTTTATTTGTGGTTGTAGTGAATATTGCCCGGATTTTTGGCTTCTTCTCTACGAAGCGCTCACTTAGGAATATATACAAGGAAAACGACTTGTCTGATTCTAATGAAATTTGTATATATTATAACCGCATGCATTTATAGTATAATACTCAAGTTACAATTTTTTTCAACCACCCTGAAACAAGTTCTTATCATTTTTCTAAAGCAACTCTTTCTCAGCCCAGGATAAACGTACGGCAGAAAACTTGGGCTTATTATGAAGCACGCAGTCAGGGTTATCAGAAACTACAACAACTGTAACCGTACAGAGTGGTACCGAATTTATGAAGAGTAATATTGAAGGGAGGTTTTGTCCACGCCGGACAGTGCGATTAACAGCAGGCCGGGTGGTGAAATTGGGCGCAGTGTTGCCGCGTTCAGTAGTAATCACGCGCGCAACGAACAAAGTACACTCGTCCCGGGCAGTTGTGAAACGGAATGCCCGTGACCTTGGTTTGTCCGGAAGCTATTTTCAGTTTTCCTATGTTCTGCATGTTGACCACGTCACTTCAAGATGCCTCCGAGACCGCCGTTATCAGAGGGTGAACTTGCAATGATTTTTTTTAATTTGCTTTACGTCGCACCAACATAGATAAGTCTTATGGCGGCGATGGGAGAGGAAAGGCCGAGGAATGGGAAGAAAGCGGCCGTGGCCTTAATTAAGGTACAGCCCCAGCATTTTCCTGGTGTGAAAATGGGAAACCACGGAAAACCATCTTCAGGGCTGCCCTCAGTGAGGTTCGAACCCACTATCTCCCGGATGCGAGCTCACAGCTGCGCGTTCGTAACCGTATGGCCAACTCGCCCGGTTTGCAATGATTTCGAGTGCTATTTTTTCTTTCAATGTGAGGGGAAAAAGTAGGGGACAAGAGGTTCCCTGTGTACCAGAAGGTGGCAGATTGTCTTGGATTATCGCTGTCGTCAGTGAAGAGAGTAGGAGCCGCTTCAAAGGAGAATGATGGAAATACGTCATCCAGGTCATAATTTTACGTATCGGAAGTGAAGAACGATTTCTTGACGGTGCAGAACTTTGTTTTAATGGCAAGAAAAGTAGTGGTGATTACCAGAATGAGATGAACTCGACTCATTATGAAGAATGGTTCAAGAAAGTCCTGAGTTTATTTCCTCAAAGTTCAGCCGTCGTTATAGATCAAGCTCCATATCATACGAGGATCGATTCTTAATCTAAAAACCCGAACATGTCATGGCTGAAACGTGAAATTATACATTGGATAACGTCAAAGAATATTTCACTACAACCTGGAGTTGACGATTATAACAAATTAACTAAATCAGAGCTGATTGTCCTTGCCAGGCCTTAGTTTCAAACGCCGGTAAAGAAGCTGGAACAACTGACCAAACGACTTCGACCAGATGTAGAGATTATTTGGTTACCAGGGGCCCATTGCGAGCTTAATCCAATCGAGTTTATTTGTGCTTACGTAAAAGGGAAAATAAGCAAAAACAAATATCGCTAACACATTAGAAAATGGTAGAGGTATGGAAGCAATTTACGCTTTATGCCGAGAAGCCTTACGTACCGTGACCCCTGAACTCTGGAAACAATGTATTAAACACGCGAAGAAAATTGAAGACCACTACTGGAAAAATATAAAAAAAGATGGACTGTGTGCAAATGTCCCTTATTTCGAGCCAGTCATAAGCAACATGAATGAGAGCAGCACCGTTTCTTCGGAGCAAAGTGATTTTTCAGACGAAGAAAATTGATAGAATGAAATACCGTAAATATATGTAAATAATAATAAAAATAACTCTTGTAAAAATTGTACAGTGTGATATTTCTAAATTAGGAAGTTAACCATTTTTAAACCTGCCGTTGAAGGTCCAAAGTCCTTATGAGAAAAGGTGATGGGAAGTGGAATTTATAAGAGGAAATAAAATTAAAGGTTGAAAGTAAACGAAGAGCTGTGTTCGTTGCGCGCGTGATTACTACTGAACGCGGCAACACTGCGCCCGTTTTCACCACCCGGCCTGCTGTTAATCGCACGGTCCGGCGTACACAAAACCTCCTTTCAATATTACTCTTCATAAATTCGATACCACACTGTACGGTTACAGTTGTTGTAGTTTCTGATAACCATGACTGAGTGCTTCAAAACAAGCCCAAGTTTGCTGCTGTACGTTTATCCTGGGCTGAGAAAGAGTTGCGTTAGAAAAATGATAGGAACTTTTTTCAGGGTGGTTGAAAAAAATTGTAACTTGAGTATTACACTACAAATACATGTGGTTATAACATATACAAATTTCATTAGAATCAGACAAGTCGTTCTCCTTGTATATATTCCTAAGTGAGCGCTTCGTAGAGAAGAAGCCAAAAACCCGGGCAATATTTATTACAACCACAAATAAAAAATATTTAATGAACGTTGAAAACAATGCGTCTTATATACGCTAATGTAGAATTAAACAAAGAAAATATTGGTATAACTCGAATTTCAATAGGCCTATTGGTTCGTTTGTAATTAAAGCCTAAACTCGAGTGTCCATAATAAAAAATCCGACAGTAGTCATATCTCTTCCGGTATACTGAGGAATACTGATGTAAATCACATTCAATCCATCATCTTCAGAGTCAGCAAATGTGTCGGTGTTGTGGTCACTATTCTCAACAACATCTTCTACATCGTCTGCCTCTTCCTTCGAATACAAGTCTTTGTCACTTTCATTTTCCTCATCACCGAACAGATTTCTTTTCACTGCACCTAGTTCCCTTTCTAATTGTTCATTAGGTAACTCCTCTTTTTCAACCTTTCAAGCAACCTGAGAATGTTTTCTTGTTCAGTTGAATTCATCTTGGTAACAAATTGTAACATACGAGCTCTCATGCATGGTCCAACATTCGTTATGCGAGAGCGCGTGCGTGGTATAAAGCACCACAGTCTAACAGTCTTCATTCCAGACAAGACTCCTGGCAACTGCTGTAACAGCAGATTTGCTTGGTAGTACTCCCACCGTGGATATCGTGGATGGGGGGAACTGGTCTGCTAGCCGCACGACCAATGGCAGAGTAAAAGAGCCAGCATGTGGTATTTTTCCCGCCGCACGAGTTACCGTGGGTTAAGTGATCTGCAAAATAAAGATGAACAATTTTCATTTGGTTGTTAGCAATATGGCTAGTATGGTGGTGCCTTGACTTCCATACTGAAGTGTTGTCGCTAGCACATGGTCAAGTATGATTCGCACATTGATGAAAGTGGTGCTTTTTGTGAGATAACTGTGATTTTTTTTTTTAACTAGTGGTGTGTGATGTCATGGAAACAACAACATAGTGATGAATCATGAACTGATAATCCTTTGCGGTGAGGCATGCCCTTAATAGTCAGGCATATGAATTCGTGCGGAGAACTCGCAAGTTTTACGGGAGGGGGAGGGAATTCGTACGCTTGTATGGTCGTCCCTATGTTCCTGCAGATCAGGTCATGGAACGTATAAGTCAAACATTAGGGCTTTCAAAGCGTACCGATCATCTCCATTTTCCGTTTCCAGCTTCCCGGGTTGGGTTGTGAATCGAGGATCTCCATCGTTGCCTGTCTCTCCACCCCTCTTCTCCTTTTAAGTACATCTTTCTGTTTTCCTCACCTCTTCTCTATGCACTCCCACACTGAATCTGTCCCCCTCTTTCGGGGTCTTCCTCGTGGTCTCTTTCCTGTTAGCTTCTCTGAAAAAGCTTATTTTGGCAACTCTCTTCTCCCATTCTCATCATATGCCCATACCACTTTAGCTTTGTTGTTTCTATCCTGTCTTGAAGTTTCAAGAATCCTGTCCTTTTCCTTATCTCTTCATTTCTAATTTTATCCTTTCTGGTCTTGCCCTCGATACCTCTTGGGAATTTCATCTCCGCTGCCTGTATTCTACTCTTCTCTTGTTTTGTGGTAGTCCACGATTCATCTGCATAGGTTAGTATGGGTTCATAATAGGTTGAATATAATACTTTCTTACATTTCTTTGGGACATCTTGGTTCCACAAAATACCCCTTACACTCTGGTAGAAGCTGTTTGCTTGTTGTATTCTTTTCCTAATTTCCTCGGTTATCTTTCCGTGATCACAATTCCCAAGTACTTGAAACTTTTAAGCACTGCCAGAATTTTACCATTCAGTTTTATCTTTCCTCTTCCTTCCTTCCTTCCTTCCTTCCTTCCTTCCTTCCTTCCTTCCTTCCTTCCTTCCTTCCTTCCTTCCTTCCTTCCTTCCTTCCTTCCTTCCTTCCTTTCCCTTCCCTTGTCATCACTGTTGTACTTTTCTCTGTGTGTACTTTCATCCCAAATTTTTCTATCTCTTGATTCCATACATCTACTTGTTTTTGCACTTCCATTTCATCCTCACCCCATATCACTATATCGTCTGCAAACAACATGGCTTTTGTTGCCTGTACTCCAAGCGAACTGTTATTCAGGAAGGTGTTCTCCTCCAGGAACTGAAGGAAAAAGGGACTGGGGAACCTAGCAGTAGCAGAAACCGGGCTGATAGAGGGGACTTGTTTCTTAGCACTCCAGGAAAGAAATAATTTAAGCCATCTCCTGTAACAGAAATTGATTCTTTCCAGGCTGATGCAATACGAAGATACATGTACGGTTATTACAGCAGGGAGGAATACCCTATCGTGGCAAAATTACTAGTCTCCCTTAGACATGAAAAGCTTTTCTCCGGGGATAAATTCCCTAAAATCGGTACTGCGAGCCTTATGTTTCAGATATTAAAAACTGTACTGAAGAAAACTGTTCCTTGAAAAGTTGCACATCGTGATGGCTAGGAGTATTTTTCTGATTAACCCGTTGAACTGCAATTTTTCTTGAAAATAAATATACATTGATTGCAATTTAATCTAGCTTAAAAGAGAACATTTTTTGCTACAGCAAGTTAACACACTGAAACACAGTTCACATTCTAACAATAGTTCACCACAGTGTGCTAGATCTTAAAACACTCGTCTACATGCAGTGCAACCTTACACTTATCACATTCTTAACAGGATTCACCCCTGTTCTTTCCCTTGGGATTTTTTCCTCTGCAGTCATAGCAGATTGCTGTTATTTTGACAGGAAAGTGACTGCAATGTTTTCCTTGTAACCTCACTGGTGTACTTCCTGCACTGGGCCGGCCTCTGTTTGGATAATCAGTCAGAACAACACGCTCCAAAATTTGCTCCGCAACATCAACCCTGAAACTGGAAAAGCTGGGCCTCCTTTTTCTGGGATTCAGCGTGTGATGAATGACTCTAGCATTTTGCATTGCCATGTCGAGCATATAGAAGTTTAATTTCTTATACCCTTTGGCATATCGTCTTATTAAGGGGTATAATGCAAGACATTGGTCATGTGAATCAACAGCACCCATTACAGACTTGTAGCCCACAACCATGTTTGGTTTCAGAACAAGTTTGCCCCTTTTGTTTCTAGTTTCCACAAAATCTGGTCTTTGATGCACTGTTGATAGAAGATGTACATTCTTTTTATCCACCTATTTTGTGGCAAGGATGCCATTTGCTGAGGCAAAAGTTAGTTCTCCTTTCTTGAGGTTCGTTGCTGCAAAATGGGGTGGCATGAATTTCCGGTTTGGATGTACAGTTCCAATGGCATTGGTATGTTTCATTATCAGGTCCCTGAAAAGAGTAGGTGAACTATACCAATTGTCCATATAAATAGTCCTGCATGATCCTAGCAATTTGTCACACAATTTCAGAACAATTGGCTCACTGCACAGTAGTCTTCTGGCAACACCTGCCCCATCTACATACTGAGGTTCTTTGATGATGATGTCATCCGTTCAGTCTAATCCGACCATCGGCGATTCTATGAATTAGCGTGCTCCAAGTTGTCCTGTTCCACAGTGCCTCCTTTAGTTGTTGGGGGTGAGGGTTGTGTCTATTTTAATGGTGTCTAACCAACGAGTCCTCTGGCAAACTTGTCTTCTTGTACCGCTGATCATTCCTAGCATGATCGTTTATTCCAATGCATCTGATCGCATAACGTGGTCAAAGTTAGCTAGTCTCAGCTACATAATCTTACCAACCAATGACATATGGGGCTTGATGTGTTCTAAACTGCCTTATTGGTGATTTGTGCAGTCCATGGTTTTCGTAAGATTCTTCGCTAACACCAGAGCTCAAAAGTGTCGATCTTCCTTTTGTCTGCCTGTTTCAGCATCCAGCTCTTCACCAACATATATACTGTGCCCTACAATGTTTTTGATTTCTGTCAGGCGAATGCCGAGCTTGAACCAAGAACATCATAGTGACAAAACTCCCACTAACGTGGCTAGTGCACATAGCTTACCAAGAGATACGTATCCAGACTCAGTAACGCGGTAGAGTATGATTCAGGGGATCAGGGTACAAAGAAGGGCAAAATAATATAAAATAAGCGGATATGTATAAGTGCAGGGTAGTAGCAAAACCTACCAAAAAATATTTAACAGAAAACATCGCTGCATTCAGAAAATATTTACAATATGGTATTTATTCCAAGAATAGAAATCAAATTATTTACAAATAATATTTGCTTTCCAAACATAATGGGGTATTTAAAATGTTGCCGCAGACTTCCAGTTCACTATCATCGCGAAACAGCCAAACTGTAACAAGCCTGGAATCATGGAATAAGTCAAAAGGTAAAGAAAAAGAATTATATCTGCACAGATAAACGTCTAATAGCCATCTTCTATTCACAAAACTGCTATGTCTCAGCACCTCGAACCCACGATCTGTCACATGTGAACCTACTATGCACAAGGCCCGGACCGAAGGCCAATCACACGTCCTGCTAACATAAGACACCTAATCGCATCCATAAAATCATAGAAATACAAATGCATCGTCCTGTGGATAAAAATACAAAGGGCAAGTCATAGAAAATGAAACCAAACAAACAGAAAGGCGATCCCTGCTTGCAGCTTCTCATGAAGGTCGCCGTTCCCCTTCAAAACACTTGAACGAGCGTAGACAGCTATGCGGCAAGACACCAGGCTGTGACGTCAGATCCCTCTCCCTTTACAGGCATATAACATGTGACAAGTGGTAGCCATTATGAATAGCCCAGCTGACTTGTCAGAGAGAACTGCCCACCGGGCGACTTTCGTCTCACCTTATTCTCACGTAAATATAACTCCCTAGCGCTCTCGTACTCATATATGGGCCATGCGCCATCAGGTCCATATCAAAATAACTCAATCCTCATCTCATTTCCGCCTATATAGGGCTTATTTTTTCTCTCTCTCTCTCTCTCTCTCTCTCTCTCTCTCTCTCTCTCTCTCTCTCTCTCTCTCTCGTCTCTCTCTCTCTCTCTCTCTCTTCTCCTCTCTCTCTCTCTCTCTCTCTCTCTCTCTCTCTCTCTCTCTCTCTCTCTCTCTCTCTCTCTCTCTCTCTCTCTCTCTCTCTCTCTCTCTCTCTCTCTCTCTCTCTCTCTCTCTCTCTCTCTCTCTCTCTCTCTCTCTCTCTCTCTCTCTCTCTCTCTCTCTCTCTCTCTCTCTCTCTCTCTCTCTCTCTCTCTCTCTCTCTCTCTCTCTCTCTCTCTCTCTCTCTCTCTCTCTCTCTCTCTCTCTCTCTCTCTCTCTCTCTCTCTCTCTCTCTCTCTCTCTCTCTCTCTCTCTCTCTCTCTCTCTCTCTCTCTCTCTCTCTCTCTCTCTCTCTCTCTCTCTCTCTCTTAATCGTGCAGGTTGATTACTTACTTCATCTCCCCAGTCAATCGTGCTATGTGTATACAGCTCGAAGATAAGATGCTATTCTTGATGCCGACTCGCAACGTCGTTCCAGCAGCTGTACAGTCAAAGAATGAATCTTCAGTGCTCGGCGGCTCTGAATTTATAATGAGGCTGGCGTCATCACACTCACGGGTTGGCGGCTATTTTATCCCGCTCGCGCCATGAAGCTTTCCTGCACAAAGCACTTCGAGTACTTCACTGACCGTGTGCACTTCTAATTATACTCATGTTGCATATCAAAATTTAGCAAAAATTATGGAGGTTGCAAATCTCTTATCAGATCCAATGCATCTCTTCTGGAACCAAAGATATTAAATTAATTTCTTCCTTCCAAATCCTTTGTTGGCCCGCTACATACGTGAAGTGCTGAGCGTCCCCTGTCTTAATTGGGAAGAGTCGTTTGGGCTATAAATCCCCTTTGTGAGATTCTAGAAATTCCATAATGACATAACTGCTCTATTCCCATGAGAACTGCTCACACTCATCTTCTCTTATATAATAAACTAGTACACAAAGACTTCCTTGGTGGTCTCGAATATTCCTAATATCTCAGGCTAAAATCATGACCATTGGACCATGAATTAAAAGGTTCAATACTAAACTTCCAGCAGTAGCTAGTGTCAGAGCAGCAGACTTTATAGAATTTTATATCGAAACGTGCTCTTTTTGAAGGGTTGAATTGAACGAATGCCAAACGCCCCCTGAGCTTCATCAGACTTTCATCAATACTTATTCTTTTTCCAGGCATGTACACCTTCTGAAACTTGTCCAACACTAGCTGCAAAACAGGTTTGACTTTCCAGAGCTTATCACACTGGGTTTCCGGAGAATCTGGGGCAAAATGCAAGTATCTAGATATGATACTGAAATGTTTGTGAGGCATGGTTTCTGAAAATATTGGCATTTCTCTAATTCTTCTCTTAGTCGAATACAGTAGAACCTTGATAATTCGAAATCGGTTAATTCAAAATCTCGCCTAATTCAAAACAGCTCTCATTCCCGGAAACATGAGGTACGGTTCTACATGTTATTTAAATCGTTTAATTTGAAATACGGATAATTCGTAATTCGAAGAACAATGTCAGTCCCGTTACCGAAATTCAGACTTTTAATTCCAGACTGCCTTTACATTTTGAAAAATATAGTACTTTACAGAGTAATTTAAATTCAAAATTTCTCCGCACCATGAGAAAACGCATCTTCCGGAACGTGCAGGGGTTACTTTGGGCACTTTCACCTACTTCCGCATGTCTACAGTGTGTTTCATATCTGCTATGTTCGAGCGGAATCATAATTATTTTGTATTCAGCATTTTAAGGAATGCCACAATATCACGTAGGCCTAGCGGGAAGTGTGCGGAGAGGTAGGATCCGCGAACGCTGGCGATGCCGACACTTGGGGAAAAAGCGTGGCTTATAGCCTATAATCAATTCGTACGCACCAATCAATATTGTCAATGCCAATGAAACTGCATTGTTTGTTTGTTTTATTTTTTTAAATGCTGAGGCCAAACGGACTTATGGTTTTAAAGGAGAGAATTGCCAGCCGGGAAATGTACTGTTTTCCTATGCAGTGCACACGGAAGTGAGAGACTTCCTTCCCCTGTCATAGGAAAGTTCGAAAAGCGACGTTGTTTAAGGGCATCGGGCAATTTCCATGCCACGCCAGTACAAGGCATCTAAAAATGCAGACAGTACAGTAATCCAAAAGGTAAAGCATTTGCACAGGGGAGCCAGCATAATTTTTCCTTATCATTGAATCGTGTTTTTCTTCCTTTCGTTGCGTGAGGTTATGTTTGCCATTGTTTTATACAAGTGCATTATTGGAATAATGTAAAATGTTCTGAGCTCGGTAAATTCATGAAGACCGGGCGAGTTGGCCGTGCGCGTAGAGGCGCGTGGCTGTGAGCTTGCATCCGGGAGATAGTAGGTTCGAATCCCACTATCGGCAGCCCTGAAGATGGTTTTCCGTGGTTTCCCATTTTCACACCAGGCAAATGCTGGGGCTGTACCTTAATTAAGGCCACGGCCGCTTCCTTCCAACTCCTAGGCCTTTCCCATCCCATCGTCGCCATAAGACCTATCTGTGTCGGTGCGACGTAAAGCCCCTAGCAAAAAAAAAAAAAAAAAAAAAAAAATCATGAAGCAGGATCCTACCCTACTTGCACATAGTCCAAGTGAGGATCTCTCCTCTAACGGGTTATGGACCACCGGTGGATTGTATAGTCATAGCCGCCTGAGCACAAGGAAGGCCACGTTTCAGAATATGTCCGAGATGCCCACTCCCATTCCATAGCAACTGGTATCCCATCCCGACTCTCAGGACCACTTACTAGGCCACTCAGCCGTTGCCCATGGTTCACAAACTAGGACGTGATTACAGTAACCCACAAACATGAACCATCGTAAAGCAAATAGCAAAAAAAAAAAAAAATAATAATAATAAAAAATAAAAATAAAAAAATAATACTGTAAATGCACCTTTTTTGGATAGATTTTGGAAATGGTTATTTTCCATGGCATTTGAATGCTTTAAACTGTGAATCAAGGTTAATTGCATGCAGTAACAGGTCATAGAATATATTGTGACGCCACAAGGGTTGGCATTTCCGAAGTATGTGTTGGCGGTTAATTTGAAATCCTGTAATTCGAAGTCCGATTTTTGCGTCCCAACAACTTCGAATTAACGAGGTTTTACTGTATTCTTGAACCGAAGACTTTTTAGTCTGACACATCAATATACGTAACGCAAAATAATGAGCCTTCAGTTCATCCTTTGTCACAGGAAACCAGTTCTTCTCATCATAAGTTTTCTTTTTTTGTAGGGTTACTTTCAGTGTCGCAAAGACATTTTACTGCATTAGCATTATTTTCATTCTTTACAAGTTCACAGAATTTGTCAGTAAAAAAACCTCACCTAGCACTTCAGCATTCCCTGCATTCGCGCCTATTCTTCTTGCTACCACAGAGTTCAGTTCTCCATCTATAATACACCGCATATTATTTGGTTCATTGTCTGTCTGTTTACTTCCAGTCTTCCAGATTATACACACGCCCACTTGCGTCCTTGTCTTTATTTTCTTCAATAATGTCATCTAATTCTTCGGAACTACTAATGCTAACGTCACTCGAAGGTAATTCAGTATCACTTTCATCGGAAAAATCGTCACTGACATCGCTTTCCTCCAGAAAATGTAATATTCGAGCTTCATCCGACTCGGCCATGACCTTCACTAAAGCTTTACGTGGCAATTTACTCGATCATATTTAGACTCTTCGGCGGCTAAATACATAGTTGAAGGGCAAAGATTGAAATACGATTACCAACATCTCTTAGACATGTTGGGATTGCGAAGAAATATCAATATGTAGGAAACCTCAACAAAGCAATAAAGATAGTGGATGGAAATTTCCATCATTGCATTTATGGGAACCTGCGGATAACGATAAAAATATCTGTCATTGCAGGGCAATGGGTTAAACTTGTCGGTACCGGGCGAGTTGGCCGTGCGCCTAGAAGTGCGCGGCTGTGAGCTTGCATCCGAGAGATAGTAGGTTTGAATCCCACTATCGGCAGCCCTGAAAATGGTTTTCCGTGGTTTCCCATTTTCACACCAGGCAAATGCTGGGGCTGTACCTTAATTAAGGCTACGGCCGCTTCCTTCCAACTCCTAAGCCTTTCCTCTCCCATCGTCGCCATAAGACCTATCTGTGTCGGTGCGACGTAAAGCCCCTAGCAAAAAAAAAAAAAAAAAGAAGTGTCGGTAAGGATCTCCATGAGGTAATATGGTTAGACGAGACATGGGTGAGTGCTGGGGAGTGCATTGCTAAATCTTGGACTGATGACAGTCCTAAAGCTCCAGGAATCAACTGACTGGGAAGGGCGCCAGATTAATAGTAGCGCACGCAGGTTCATCCAGTGGTTTTGTGGAAGGTAGTCTTCTAATGTTCCGATCGGGGAAAAAAAAAAAAAAAAAACCGTTGATTATCACAAAGATACGGACCATATTTGCCCTTCTGTCATTGTTGTGGACAGTGTACCTTAGCACTCCGTAATAATGGACAAGACCCATATTTCGAGCGCCCGTAAAGAACTGTTTGTGGAATAGCAGCAGGCAAGATATATCCCAGCGCATATATGCACTGGTGAAACAAAACAAACCGGTTTCACTGACGTATGTAGTCGACGAAGTAGTGAAGGAACAAGGACACACGGTTGTTAGGTTGCTGCCGTACCTCTGTCACTTCGACCCTGTTGAGTTGGTATGGAGTACAGTGAAACATTACGTACGCACAAATAACAAGTCCTTCACAATTACTGAAGAGGAAAGACAGTTCCGAGAGGGTAATGCTCTAGTGGATGCGGTTTCGTGTCAGTTAAAAGAACACTAACGCACTGTTTGTTAACATGGCATTAAAAATTTAATCACCATGTTAAAATTCTTGCATTTGTCCAAATATTTCCTGGGAGTTGTTAGCTAATACAGTGTTAACTCTCTCAAGAGTCATGATCAGTGATAATCTAGAAGACGGTGATAGAACCATGCAGTTTTTTAACATGTTCTGATGCATTTTTGTTTGAATACAGCTGTAAACCAAGGCGCGTGAAGTCAACATTTATTAGAATTTTTCGTCTTGAGCGTCAAATTTCTGTTGCTCTATAGACCAATATGGAAAAAGCCGAGAAGAGAATGTGTGGTTCATATTTCTCTTCTTTTAGATATAATTCCCAAGTATTACCTATTATAGAAAGTAAGCAAACTAATGGATCCGTGCTCAAAGCTAAAAGAGATGCTTGGCAGAAAATTTGTAGTGAATTCAATGTGCACACTGATGTTAGCAGACATACGATCAAGCAACTGAAACACTGTATCGAAATTGTCTCTTGTTTTTTCTAACTCTTTCTGGAAAAGGCCAATCATATTCCGAATATTCAAGTTACAGAAGTTCTGCATCTAACACACCTGCGATATTTTTAGCTAACAGAGAATTTAAGTGCTTGAAACTGGGCAGTCCCTAAGATAGAAATTCCTTGTGGATAATGTGTTGACTATCAAAAAAGGTGATGATCATCGTTTTTATGCGCGACTTTTCAGCTCTGACCTTTTTCTGACGAGGGGATCCTGGAGAACGCCATTCCATGCTTTGCCGTTTTGTTTCAGGGTCATGCGTGAGACACCAGGTTTCATCCTCATTGAAAATACAGTTCAAGAAATTTGGTGTCGCATCCGCCCTTTCGACAAAATCCTGTGAAGCCTCTAAACGTGCCTGCTTCTAATCATCAGTCAAGTGATGTGGCACAAGACGAGGACATGTTTTCCTCTTCCCTAACTTCTGGGTAACGATTTGTCGCACGGATTCACGGTTAATCTGCAGTTCATCCCCTATCATGCACACAGTTAATCGCCAGTCATCGTTTATAATTAATGTCCTCACCTTCTCAATGTTTTCGTTACTGACAGCGGTCGCCGTTCTTCCGCTACGGGGGTTGTCAGAAACACTTTCCCGGCCTCCTCGAAAACAGGCGAACCACTCGTACACACACTTCAAGGACAGTGCTTGATCTTCATAAACACGTACCAGCATCGCATGCGTTTCTTTCAGTGTCTTGCCAAGCTTAAAACAAAACTGTACATTGATCTTTTGGTCGTTCATGTTCCTGTTTGCAGTTCAGAACCAGCGCTCTAAACACGCACTGTGTCAAACAGGTCTTACACGGCACACACACGATGCTCAACCGAACAACATTGGGAGCATTTGGTCAAAACCTGCTGCTACGCAGGTGCAGCGTTGTGTATCGCCAGTGTTGCCGGATCAACCATTCTGACTTCGTTCACCGAACTTTATTTTCACATGTTGTATATGTCAACACCATTATCAAATTTTGAAGTCATATAAACCAAAGTTGTATCTCAGGGAACTTTTTTCAGTAACTCATAACCAAATATGGAAAAATAATAATTTAAGATGATTTAATCAATCCCCTGCTTTGAAACTTCATATAATAGGTAATATTTACTTCATGAATGTGCTCACAAAATCACACCGATGTCTACAAAATTGTAGAAGTTGAAAATTTCAGTCATCACTCACTTAACTGAACTTCACTTTCCCAAGGATACCTATAGGTGATTGGAGTTAATCTAACGTAATTCTATATTTTAAAAATGCTATGAATTAGATTTTTTGTTTCCTTCTCTGTTTTGTATGATACAGTAAAACCTGTTAAGTTGACCACCTTTGCAAAGTGTTTTACGAAACCAACATTCCTCCAAACTCTTTAACTTGACCAAATGTTCATTTTGAATTTAAGTATGGGCTGGTTATGTCTTTCTATGATTTTAAAAAATTTTTTTTATTGATCTTTTATCTGATCTTAGTAAAGTCAATTATGCAGTTTACTAGATAGTGTACCTGCTCTCAATTTGTCTGTACTTAATGAGGCTACATGTTTAGTCAGATTTAGTCATAGTTGGTGACTAATGAAATTTCTCAGAATTCTGCACTAACTTTTTTCTACCCATGCCACTCAGAAATCTGTATAAATAGGTGTTGTCGTTTCTTCCTTCAAGTTGGAAAGCTCTTGTAATTTTCCATCAGCCAACCTACTGCACGTAGAAGAAAGACGACTATCTAGATTCCTTATTTTTTTTTTTATGTGATATTGCAGCCCTAAAATCTTGTAGAGCTTTGACATACAGACGGGAGCCTCTGAGCTGTGTTCCTCAGCTGCCTGCTGATAACATTATATTCATAGAAATTCTAGAGTCTGTTTCATTTAAAATTGAGTCAAGTTTAGTAGCATCAACATTGTAGTAGCTCAATTCTCCCTTTGTGACAAAGGCTTTTGTTTACTATTGATGTTTTTGAAGAAGTGGATGGAGTGCCTCAGACGGAAAGGAGTCTGGCTGCTGAGCCGATGGTCCCCTGTTCGAATCACACCTGCGGTAGGGAAATTTTGCCTGGATCTGAACCCATCCCCAGTCCTACCAGATCGTGCATGTGCCCTGGATGAAGGCGTTTTATTAAAAGTAATTACAATGGCTCCATAGTCTCACTAATTATAATATTTTATAAAATTAGGTCACTCTTGTGCTCAACCCATTATGTTGATTTATTGTAATGGTGTCATTGTTGCAAATACACTTAAATTTCCTGTAAGTTGACCACCTGTATAAGTTGACCACAATTTGTTACTGCCTTGGTGGTCAACATACACAGGTTTCACTGTATAGTTTGAAAAAAGTATACTAGCTCCCCTTTTGATTTTTCTAGATTATTTTCTATTCAGCATTTTAATTTTTATCAAACAATGACAGTTCATTTGGAAGTTGTTTAAAAGTAATTAAGTTGTTGCTAAATTTGTGAAAACTTGAACAGGAATAATGTATATAGTAGTTTTGTGTAAAATGAAATGCTATAATCTATGTGAAAACATCCCAGTATACATAGGTTTTACTTGGAAAGATAGATGTTGTGTAGGTCCAGCTTGCAGAACTAGTAAGGTTAAAAACAGGCAAGTTAACTGAATAATTAAGTAGTTGTTAATGTGAAGAACTAGACAGATGTGATTGAAATAGGCAATCTACTTTTATAATTGGCTACATAATTGAGCTGCCAAAGATTTCATATGTATAGGTGTGTTTGTGTGTGTCATTCCAGGAACATTCTGGGTTGTGCCTAAGGGTGCATTTATAGTAAAACATGAAGATGTGGAATGTGAGACGTTTAGCATCATGTCTTGGCAGAATTATTTTTAACATCCAGTTTGTATTCATAATATAGAAAAGTACAAGATGATGTCAGACATCACATAGTTTTCATTTTTCTGAACCTAACTATAATCTTAATTGTTGTATTTTATTTTGGCATACAGTGGCCCTTGAATAACCGTTTTAAAACCAGCTACGGTACTATATCAGTTAATAATGTTCTGCTTGATGTACTGTAAATCTTGACAGAGTATATTCTTTCAACTGTGCCAGTAATTAATTAACACAGTGCAACACACATACATAGAAGCATAGAAAGATGGCAGTCCTGCTGGAATCCATCTTTATGATGTATTAACGACTATTCAGCCTCCCTTGAAGTTGCTTATCCTGTTCTCTCCTCTGTTGCCAAACTGGATATCTTACTTTAAACACATAAAACACATTTCCACAAGTGCTGTTGCAGGTATCTCATTTACCACATCTTAATGGTTTGCTATAAATACTAACTTGTAGAAAGTCACCTGCTTATAGTATAAATGTTTCCCGTATGGTTGCTAGTCTGAATAATAAGCAAATTAAATTATAAAGAGATTTGTTAGAGCATTGCAGATCTCTAACCGGTCTTTCATGAGTTCCAGATGGACACTAAAGTACTTTGTCCTTGTGGCAGCCTCCGCATGGGGGAAGTTGTAATAATAAATAAAATAGTTGCCGTGAACTTGCACTATCTAGAACATTACAGCTCATTGTATGAGCATTTGAAAATGTTTAATATTAATTCTCAGATTGTTGAATGTGGTATTTCTCCGAAAGGTATTGAAATTAAAGGTAAAGAAGCCCTTGTAAAGTACAGTATATAATTTTTGCTTCACCTCAGGTTCAAGTCCATGCAGAATGTGTTGGGCAAAATTGTAGGTGTGGCAAATTATTTCCAGAATCTCTAGTTTTCCCTGATGTTGAAACTATACTGAAAAGAAAATATTTCCCATTAAATTAGTTTCATCCTGTATAGCTGATAAAATAGCTAATCTAAAAGTTAATTGTTCCTGTAGATTGGTTTGTTGTCCAGTAAATTAAGTTGGCAACACCTGAACATATTTTGAACTAACCCTTTATTATTACTTTATATATTGCTGGAACACAGTTGATTACATAGGCATACAATTTACATGCACAGATTTCTGCAGCCTATGGCTGAGTTGAGTTGTAACTGGCAGTCTGAACTGAGGAACGCATGGCTACGCTATGGAATCAGATGGTAGCTCAAACTGATACAATGGGAGACACAACTGATTCGGCTGATGAAATTACAAGTTTAACTTCAGATGCCACTCACTAACCAATTATTGTATAATCTTATTTAAATTTGTTTCAATGTCTGTCTTGGGTCAGTAAATTTGCAATAAAGAGTGGAAATCTCTCCCGTTAAGTCTCCTGGCTTTCCACTACATTCCAGTAAACTGACACCAGGGCGCTCACTCATAAACGCCAAGACTCTTGCAAGAGGTAATAAATTTTTGAATGTTTCTTACAAACTTCAACCCCCATTTGTAGGGATGGGGGCAGGAAAAGAATATAATTTCATACACATGAAATAGGCTTTTGGTCTTATGCCATGTCAAGAAAATAAGGTGAAATTCTTTACATTTCACAGAGAACTTTGTTCTACATCTTCAGAAAAAAATCTTGACTGTTCACGAGGAGGAATACAAATGAATGGCCCTCATCATTTGGCTAATTATATAAATGATTTCTTTCTATCCCTACCATACAAACTTGAAAAAACAAATAAATCAGATGTGTTACCAGAACTCCCAACCTTTGTACAAAAGTCTATGCAATTAACTCCAGTAACAGAATTGGAAGTTCTTAAAATCATACAGTCTTTGAAGAATAAAACTTCCACAGGTGTAGATGAAATTCCCACAAAACTCATTAAAAATGTGCTTCTTATGTGGTACAGCCTTTAACTTATCTCATCAAGGAATCTTTTTCTTGTGGTCAGTTTCCTAATCTCCTAAAAATAGCTAAAGTTATCCCAGTCTTTAAAAGTGGAAACTTACACGATTTACATAATTACAGACCAATATCAATACTTACTGTTATTTCAAAAATATTTGAATATGCTATGAAAGATCGGCTTACTAAATTTTTAATCAAAAATAACTTGTTAAATAATCCACAACACGGGTTCAGAGCTGGCAGAAGTACTTTGTCTGCTTTATCACATTTTACACAGTTCGTCGTAAATGCTCTTGATAATGATGAAACTGTGATAGGACTATTTCTTGACCTTTCAAAGGCATTTGTTACTGAAATATTGTTGCACAAATTATATCAGACTGGAGTTAGAGGAATTGTTAACGACTGGTTTAGATCACACCTGGATAAACGATCCCAGTTTGTTAAAATTACACATTGTAACAGTAAAGGGCATAATGAGACATATCACACTCAGGTAAAAAACATAGACTTAGGAATTCTGCAGGGTAGTATTTTGGGACCTTTTTTTTTTCTCGACCTATGTGAATGATCTTCCTCATAATAAAGTAGAAACTGCAGTTCTGTATGCTGATGATACAAACATAATTATTAATACTGTAATCCTGACCCTATGTCTATAGAAACTGCAGCAAATACAGTCCTGTCTAGGTTAGAATCATGGTCCAGGAAAAACAAATTAACATTGAACCTAAAATAGACCCAATATGTGGAATTCAAGGCATCTAACAACCATGACAAAACTGCACACAACCTTATATTAAATGCAAATGCAATTGAAAATACACTGACCTCAGAATTTTTAGGTGTCCATATAGATGAAAAATGAAGATGGAATTGTCACATTCCAAAAATAGGGAAGTCTTTTGAGTTAGTTTGTTTTGCCTTAAGGATTTTGTCTAATAGTTGTAGTGAAGAATATGTTAGAATAGCATATTTTGGATATCTCGATTCAGTCATCACTTATGCTATTGGTCTCTGGGACTGCTACAAATCAAATCTTGATGTTATTTTTTGAGTACAGAAACGAGCAGAAACATGCAATGCATTCTACAAGTGAAAAAAATATTGATCACTTCAGAAAGAATTTTGACAATCACAAATTACCAGACGCGAACAAGAAATATTTTTATCGAGCACAAGAGTAAAACCATTGCCTTGAGACATGTATAGATTGTTGGAATCAGATTGTATAATAAGCTTCCAAATAAGATTATTAAAGATGTTAGTCCCGTCAGTTCATTTACCACAGCTTTAAAAAAAGTCTCCTGCTGAGTATCTGCTTCTATAGTACAGAAGAATATATGATGAAGAGCTGGTAATGATGCTATTACTTATTAACTTGCAAACATTCTTAATATCTAGTATATATTTTAATGTCACATTGATTATGTATGTATTATTAACACCACACTCATAGATTTTTATTTTATCTTGTAAATATTGGTTATTAATATTATTAATTATTTTAAAAAATTAAGGTGTGCTGTCCTAACATTGAGGTATTTGATGTTCCTGTTTTTCTTTTTCTTCTTTTTCAAAATGTTCATTATTGTGCATTTCTAAATGTTCATTATTGTGCATTATATATATACACACACTTTTTTTTTTTTTTTTGCTAGTTGCTTTACGTTGCACCGACACGGATAGGTCTTATGGCGACGATGGGACAGGGAAGAGCTAGGAGTTGGAAGGAAGCGACCGTGGCCTTAATTAAGGTCCAGCCCCAGCATTTGCCTGGTGTGAAAATGGGAAACCACGGAAAACCATCTTCAGGGCTGCCGACAGTGGGGTTCAAACCTACTATCTTGCGAATACTGGATACTGGCCGCACTTAAGCGACTCCAACTATCGAGCTCGGTCATATATTATTGTTAGTATTAAGAAATCACTCGACAACTCCTATACTGTTGGCATATTTCAAAATATGTAATTGTACAGTCTGTGGAAGCTAAATAAATGAACGAATGACTGAAAAAGGACTTCTCAAAGAATGAGGTTGAATTTAGACGTAATAGAAGTGGAAGTGGTATGTTCATTCATCACCAGATGTCTCGCTGGATGCGGTACAGCGCTAGCGTTGGAAGCAGTAGCTGACGGAACCATCAGATCAGTCTGAGAGGGAGTCACATACCATAACAGGTGTACATACATATGCAAGTTCCACATTGACACAAGCCTGGAACGAAAAATCTGGTGATGAGGAACGTACGAATTTGGAAAACACCGAAACAAAATAACAGTAGTGAAGGGACAAGGAAGGGAACTACCTACATAAATCCTTAATGGCTGGCAACCACGTATTTATTGAAAGCCAGTGTCCCTGTGAAATTGTTAGGATTTCTATGTATTTCCACAGCTTTCCGTATAATCCTGGACCTGTAGTGTCTAGTGTGGGTAAGAGCTTGAGCATCTTGGAACAAGACATCATGACCCGACGATAGCATGTGTTTACCTATTGCCGATTTGTGTGGCTGGTTGAGACAAATATTTTGTTCATGTTCCTTGATTCAAGTACCAGTGGACCGGCATGTTTGGCCAGTGCATACCTTTCCCCAAGTACAGGGAATTCGTATACCACAGGATGTAAAAGTGGGGGCAATTTGTCCTTGGTTTTACCCAGACTGAGCAATTTTAGGACAATGTGTTTGCAGAGAACCTTGGCAATTCGATCTGTAGTGTTGTGAATGTAAGGAAGGTAGGCAGTTCCCTACACTTCTTCCTTCTATGAGTTTTGCTTGGTTGTTTTGTTATGTAACTCCCTCTCAGACTGATTGTGATGGTTCCGTCAGCTTCCGCTTTGCACTCTAGCGCTGTACCACGTCCGGTGAACCACCTGGTGACAAATGAACGTATCACTTCCACGTCTATTATAATGTCTAAATTCAACATCATTCTTTGAGAAGTCTTCCTCGCAAACAGTCAAGATTTTCTTCTGAAGAGGCAGAGCAAAGTTCTCTGCGAAACGTAAAGAATTTCACCTTATTTTCTTGACACGGCATAAGCCCAAAATGGGCCCTGAAAGCATCAATGGCAATATAATTTCATGCTGTGATTACTTCCTGATATTGTAAACGTTAAGCTTGGTCCAGAGAATACCACGTCCTGGGTGCCTGAACTAACGTCAGCAGTTAGTGTTGGCTTCTGTTTCTTCTCATATGACATGAGTTAACATGCGTAGGTAAGGGAATGGGAGAAATTATACTGTAATTCTTTCTGTAGCTTTTCTGCTTGAACCAAGCGAGTTGGCCCTGCGGTTAGGGACACGCAGCTGTGAGCTTGCATTCGGGAGAGAGTGGGTTCGAACCCCACTATCGTCAGCCTTGAAGATGGTTTGCCGTGGTTTCCCATTTTCACACTACGGAAATGCTGGGGATGTACCTTAATTAACGTCATGGCTGCTTCCTTCCCACTCCTAGCCCTTTCCTATGCCATCGTCGCCGTAAGACCTATCCATTTAAATCTTAAGAATTTCATTTTTTGTCCGTATTGAACTGTTTCATCTCAACCCCAAAAATATTTTTAAAATGTTATGTGCATTTTTGAGACGATTGTGTTTGTTGAAATCTAACCTATGTTTTGTACTACACTCGCGGCAGGAAACATTCAATGGAAGAATGTCTTGAAATAATTTGAATCTTCAGTGCCAATTTCATCTCGAACTTCCGCGTGGTTTTGTTGCGGTTTATATGTTTTTTAAGTGATTATGTTTTTGAGCCCTAACTCATGTTTATACAATTTTGACTCACCCCTCATGACCATTTTGTAAACTGACATTGTAATTCACTATTTCATGTCTCTTATTTAATCACACTGATTTAACATCTTGTATAATGTAAATGCCTGCGTGCTTACGCCTATGCCTATTTCCCACATTTTGGCTGAAGATGACGCCAAACAGCGTCGAAACTAGTTCTAAGTGTAAATATATGTTGTAAATAAACTTATAACATTTATTTGTATTGAAAAGGTGGACCCTTTTAAGACCTATCCATGTCGGTGAGACATGAAAGCAACTTGTAAAAAAGATGCATACTGTATATGTGCTTGCTTCGTTATATTTGATGTATCATTATACACCTTCAATTTGTGACGTTGCTATTTTTCTTGCCGGTTTGTTTCTCCAAAGCAAGCTTTCACACTTGTTTTGTTTTTTGTACATTATATGCTATTGTTTTGCAATATTGCAAGACAAGATCTTTTGTCATTATTGTTACTTTTGAACTTACCACTTTGTTACCTTTGCCTGCCTTAAGGTAACCTTGGTCGTCTTTTGAACGACATTGCCGGAAATTAGAGCACTGCCTGTTAACAGCACCTTTTATCATTTTCCGATCCATTATTGACTCTTAAGTTTAAATATTGTCCAGAAGCATCACAACAGTCTCCTATCAGGAGGAAAAGGCATAAAGGACACACCACATGTTGGCAACTGTTACTGTAGTATTGGGTGGCTTGAAATCTCAGAAAATTCCATCAGCTGTCCTTTTATTATCCTATGGATGAGAGAATGTTTTTCTTTATCCTGTATCATGTAAAGAAATTGCTGAGGATAATTGAATTACAACTGACTGGACCAATATAGACATGGAACAGTCAGAAGCCTTGAATATTTATCAGAACATCCTTCAAGGTATCACAGTTTTCTCTTATGTTTCTGAGGTAAAGATAATTATTCCTCGTGTCTTTTAGCGGGGATATGAAGAACTGACAGTTATGAGAACGCTAACTGAGAATCAGTTTCTTCAAGCTGTAACTTAACTGAATGATAAGTCTGTAAAATTATAGTGTGAATGGTGTTGAATTTCATTGTTTGGTGAGATCTAATGATATGGTTCGCTAGGATAAAGAGTCCAAGATACACTCCAATTAAAGTTCCTCAGCATTATTGGGACCAATGATGTGCACATCTATCTTCACATTTTTGTTAGTTGTATAGGTTGTCTTGTAAGAGATAATTAAAAAAAAAAAAAAAAGTGGTTTTCAAAGATAAAAATATCATCTCTTCTGTCTCTGAGAGAGGATTAGTAAGAACTGTGAGTTACGTGTACATTAACCGAGCAATTTTATGTGTGGATAACGTACATGTTTTTATTTATATTTTTTTAACTTTACAATGTGATCATTTCATATTTTCTTATTCATTCTTTGTAGCCTGAGCTCTCTAATTCTTTATTTGAACTATTTAGTGATTACTTACAGTGCAGTAGTGGTAATAGAGGATTATTTATATAGAACAGAATCCATTTTTTTTCTTTCGTTAATTGAATGATGAATGAAGGAAGAGTGAGTGAATACGAAAATATATTTTTTGAGATTCGTGGAACTTGTACAGTATATTTCAAAACTTTCATTCAAATGCATCTCCATCATCTTTGGTACTGTCAAAGATTAGTTCATCTCATTGTTATTTTTTCTAAATCAGCAAGAGGCCAGATTTGTTTCCAGTAAAATTTCTTCCTTTAAGAGAAAAAGATAAACTAGAAGCAGTATGCTAGAAATAATTACAGCTGATCTCTGGCCATTGTGGTGGCATTGAGTTTCGCAAATGAATGTCGTCCAAAGGGAATAACTCGGTATTGTCTCTAATAACTACAGAGTAGACACATTAAACTGCATTACTGAAAGTAGTATTCTAACAGTTTCACAAAATACTTTACAAATTGTATGGAACTTCACTATTATGCTTGTGGTTCAGTTTCTTTTCTGAAGTAGGACGGATGATCCTCTGACTAAATATGATGCTTAAAACTTTCAGTTTCTTTGAGTGCAAGGGTAATTTATGAAATTCTTGTTGTTTTTTTTCCCCTGTAGCCTAAATACTAATGTTATGTTAATTTAAATATAAGTTACAGCAATGATTCATGTGATGAGCACATAAATTTCCAGAATGATTTTCTTATTCATTGCAAAATAGTATGTGCATAACTTTTGATAGCGTTTGGTATTGGCGACCAACGGTTTTTTATATTTATTATGAAGAACCTGTTATCCTCAAATTTGGAGCCAAATAGTATAATGATGGCCGATAGAATTTGCTGGCTAATAACTTTTATACCCTATAGCTGGGAGAATTGCAAGGAAGAACACATGTTTCTTGAGTTCTGTTCCATATAAAATATCCTGTGTATGTTTACTTTTCTCACAAACCTTGTAAGTATTAGACTAAGTAGTCATACTTCCAGTAGGTTGCAGTTCACTTTCCATGTTTATACTTTGTCTTCATTGTTAAAATTTCCCAGCGAGTATGACTAATTTTGGTGGCAGCGTAGAAGGCGGTCAAGCTTTGTCCATTTGTGTTCTGAAGTGTTTTCTTTTTCTTTCAGTTGATACTCTTGTCTTATATTGTTTCCATGAATAATGATATAAAAGAATGTTTACTTTTAAAAGAATATTATGCATTAAAGGAGAATGTGTCATTTTTAAGGTCATGCATTGTTGAAATATTGCTCAGATTTAAAGATAATGGTTAGATTTGAATGAAATTGCACGAGGGTTCTGTTATGATGCATTGTCATTTTTCCTATAATCCTTTAACATATGTTACTCATTGGTTTAAAAAATGTGGTATTCAGTGATCTAAATCCTGCTGTGAAATTAGCTGGTTGATCACAAAATGAAAATATAATGCCATGCATAAGAGCCCTGTAAATATAGCTTGAATGAAATTAGCTTGATTACATCTGAATTTACAACTATTAACTATTTTCCACTATTATTTTTTCTTATTGTATAAATTGAATTGATACTGTATGATATAGTCCTAGTTTGTACATGTTTTCCTTAGCAACAATCATCTTGTGGTATTGTTTTAAAAGCTCTTTTTGTCATTTGCTTCTTACTAAGGACAAAGTGTATGGTCTGTTGAGGAAAATTTACAGCCAATATAAGAAAGCAGAAAAGAGTAAGTTTGTGATTGATCCTGTAGGTGGCAATGGGCCTACTAGCGTAGGAGGGCAGTTCCTTTATGTGTGGGTAGAGTTGACACTAGCAAGTGTAAAGTGAGTCCATGTATTATGTTGTGTCTGGCAAGTAATAAACATCTGGTAGATAAAATAGTATGTAACCTAGAGTGTAGAATTTGAGATCTAGCAGATGTCTTGTAACATGCACCTTTAGATCATCTCTTAACTGGTTATAAACTATATTGCCAGGTTACTTCAGAGTTCTTTGCTAAATAAACATCTACTTGCAGCATTCCTACCAGACATAAAGATTTAAATTGAACTCCTTTCTGTATCGTGATACCTCTATCTTTGGCTGATGACCACATTGTTCTGAAAACTTAATAAAAAATGACTGAATATGATGTAAAATTAACAAGGCAGCATTTGCTAGGCATCTGAGTGATTTGGTGTGGTTTGAGTCACATGGCTATCAGCTTGCTTTTGGGAGATAGTGAGTTTGAACCCCACTGCTGGCAGCCCTGAAGATGGTTTTCTAGTGGTTTCCCATTTTCACACCAGGCTGTACTTTAATTAAGGCATGAGTTGCTCCCCTCCCAGGCCTTACCCTTTCCTAATCCCTTAGTCACCGTAAGACCTGTCTGTGCCGGTACAGTGTAAAACAAATAGCAAAAGAAAAACTTCTAAATTTATTATTATTTATTTATTTACATATTTTACGCCCACATTGGAGCACTGAAATCAATACATTTGAGTTAATTTCTTCTTCTTCTTCTCCCAGAACTTTTTCATCCTCTCCGACCTGGAAGCCCTTTGTGTGTCCGATATAGTATATTGTTTCCGTTCAACTGCTTTTAGTTTGAGACTTATGCTTTTGTTCTTCAAAATCCTCTTCTCTTTTCTTCTAAATATTTTAATTAACTATCAATCAATCATTAATGAACTGCATTTAGGGCTGTTGCCCAGGTGCCGAGTTCCCTATCAGTTGTCCACCTAGCTTTTTCTTAAACATTTTCAAAGAACTTGAAAATTACTGAACATTCTCCTTGATAATTTATTCTAATCCCGTACTCCTCGGCATATAAATGAATATTTGGCCCAATTTGTCCTCTTTAATTCCAACTTTATCTTCGTGCTATGATCTTTCCTACTTTTAAAAGTTCCACGCAAGCTTTTTCGTCTACTTACGTTATAGCACGCCAATTCTCCACTTACAGCTGGAAACATACCACATAGTCGATCATCTCTTCTCCTTACTCCCAAGTCTTCCCAGCCCAAAATTTGTAACATTTTCATATCACTACTCCTTTATGAGAAATCACCCAGAACAAACCGTGCTGCTTTCCGGGAGTGGGTCCCATACACTGGGGCTATACTCTAACTGTGGTCTTACCAGAGATTTTTACATCCTTACTACAGCCCCGAAATACTCTCATAACCATGAGAAGAGATCTGTAACCTTTCTTCATAACGTCGTTAATATGATTTCCCCAATAAAGATCATTCCTTATTGTTTACTATTCGTCGCACCTTATGGCGACAATGGGATAGGAAAGGCCCAGGAGTGGGAACGAAGTTGCCATGACCTTAATTACGGTACAGCCCCAGCATTTGCGTGGTGTGATAATGGGAAACCATGGAAACCATCTTCAGGGCTGCTGACAGTGGGACTCGAACTCGCTCTCTCCCAGATACAAGCTCATAGCTGCGTGCCCCTAACCGCACGACCATCTCGCCCTGTAAAGACATTCCTTATATTAATACCTAGGTACTTACAGTGTTCCCCATGAGGTAGATTCACCCCATCAACACAATTAAAACTGAGAATACATTTCCTCTTGGTGAAACTTACAACTTGACTTTTCATCCCATTTACATTCATACCATTATCTGCTATCCATCTCGCTACATTGATTAAATCCCCCTGCAGTCGCTCACAATCCTGCAACTCATTTACTACTCTATCCAGTATAACATCATCCACAAATAGCCTTATCTGTGATTCCAGTTCTTTACTTGTATCATTTATATATAAGAAAATATAAAGGTCCAATAATACTGCCCTGCGTGACCCCCCCCCCTCCCTCGTAATCATTGCAGGATCAGATAACGCTTCACCTACTCTTAATTCTCAGAGTTGTATTTTCTGGAAATGTAGCCACCCTTTCTACCACTCTTCTTTCTAGTCCAATAGCCCTCATTTTCATCAGTAATCTCCCATGATCTGCCCTATCAAAATCCTTGGATAGGTTAATAGCGATGGAAGAACAGTGTAGGATCCAGGTTGCTACTTGATTTAAAATTGAATTGAATTCGTATTTACCAACTTTCGGAAGTTATTTCTCCCTTACCACTCCTGTGCAGATCAAAATCTTGTCACTGCCAAGACTTAAGCCTATGTTTACCACAAAGTGCTCAGTCATAACTAACTTTGAATTACTGGATATTTTTATTTCTTTTAAGAATACTATCTGATATCAGAATAGCCATTCATTCTGTGTCTATCCAGAATATATATATTTTTTTTTGTGCTATCAAAATCTGACGTGCAGACAATATTGTGATTTCCTGTTCGAAGTTCAGGCATTAATGTAATGGTATGTTCCAAGTCTTTAAATGTTGCGTAGTTACACTTGTGTGGCTCAGATGGTTGAGACGCTGGCCTTCTGACCCCAACTTGCCAAGTTCAATCCTGGCTCAGTCCAGTGGTGTTTGAAGGTGCTCCAATACGTCAGTCTTGTGTCAGTGGATTTACTGGCAAGTAAAAGAACTCCTGTGGAACAAAATTCCAGCACCTCGGCTTCTCCAAAAACCATCAAAAGTAGTTAGTGAGACATAAAAAGAGTAATATTATTAGTTACAATCATTAAAATGGATTTGTAAATGTATGAAATCAGACAGTGCACCTGCCTTTAATAATGTAAACACTTTATACTACAAACAAGTAGCCTGCACGGTCCAAGTCATGTAGTCGTGAGCTTGGATTAGAGATATGATGGATTCATACTCTCACCGTCACCAGTTCTGAAGTTGGTTTTCTGTGTTTTTTCACACCAAGCAATACCGTAATAAAGGTCACGGCTACTTCCTACTCGATCCCAGTCCTTCCCAGTCTTTGTTGTGTATGGTAAGAGACTCCTTTGCAGATTTGGACTTGTAGAAATTTAGAAATATTATGGACAAGGCTAGAATTGTGGTGCACACAACTAACTCACAACAAGACAATAGGATGAGGCTATGCATGTATGCGCGGCTAAACATTAGGTACCAACCGTGCGAAATGGAAATCCCTAGGGGGACGAAATTAGGCGTGGGGACGGAATTATGTGTTAGTGCAATTTTAAATCATCAGAAAGAAAGAAAAAACACCACAATACAGTAACAGAATCATAAATGAAAATGTCTTCTTATAAGTAATAAATACACACACACACACACACACACACACTACCTAAACCCCATGTCACTACAGCCCTTGAAGGGCCTTGGCCTACCAAGCGACCACTGCTCAGCTTGAAGGCCTGCAGATTACAAGGTGTCGTGTGGTCAGCACGACGAATCCTCTCAGCCATTATTCTTGGCTTTCTAGGCCAGAGCTACTATCTCACCGTCAGATAGCTCCTCAATTTTAATCACATAGGCTGAGTGGACCTCGAACCAGCCCTCAGGTCCAGGTAAATATCCCTGGCCTGGCCGGGAATCGAACCCGGGGCTTCCGGGTAAGAGGCAGGCACGCTACCCCTACACCATGGGGCCGGCGACACACACTCGTGCGCGCGCACACATACACACACACACACACTGCTGAATAGTATAATTTAAAAAATTTAAAACAGTAGAGGGACTTGGAGGACAGCTTAATATCGTTTGGTCAAGCACACATTTTTTACATCATAAGAAAGTAATTACTAAACCACAAATATGTTCAGATGTTATAAGATTGTCAGTTGTTATATATTAGGGGCATCATGTCCGACTCATTGGCTGAACGGTCAGCATACTGGCCTTCGGTTCAGAGGGTCCTGGGTTCGATTCCTGGCCGGGTTGGGGATTTTAACCTTAATTGGTTAATTCCAGTGGCACGGGGGCTGGGTGTATGTGTTGTCTTCATCATCATTTCATCCTCATCACGACGCGCAGGTCGCCTACGGGAGTCAAATAGAAAGACCTGCACCTGGCGAGCCGAACCCGTCCTGGGATATCCCGGCACTAAAAGCCATACGACATTTCATTTCAGGGGCATGATATTGTTGGAAAATTTTCTGTTTGGCAACTAGTGATGATTAATTTCAAGGGTGAACAGGGAGGAAAATTATTAATCCATATTCTGTATTTTAGCTCTCAGTCTGTTGATCTGTTTCAAACTTTACTTTGTGCTTTTGTGAACACATTTGACACTTTGAAAATTAGGAAACCATTCTAGAGCTTCTCCTTCAGCTAACTTTTTTTAACTATAGGTGGTTGGTTTAATTGCTTCCTTAAAATAAATTAGTGAAATTTGCAATATTTAAATTATAATACATAAAAGAATTAACCCATTTCTCTTTCTTACACTAACATTTGCTTAGAATTTTGAAAAATATGATAGCATGGTAGTGGTCTTGTTTTAACAATATTCAATTATTGTTCTCTATTATCGACTTGCTGCTTTAAGATTTGGTGTTCTATGTAGAGAATCAACATTCTTTAAGAAAAATTTTCTGTCATTTGTGTGTACAATTCACTCTCTGAAAGGAGTTCATACCGTATTCTCTGAAGGAAGTGGATTGACCTTTAGGTGCGTCTTACAAAATCTGCATTTCAACTATTATGTTATCTACCTTACTGGATATGTTGTAATCAGGGGCCTATAGAAACCTTTCATCAGCAAGAAAAGGCTGTTAGATTACATTATTATTAAGACCTTGATCTTCCTAGTGAAGAATTTAGACATTCTTATACATTATTTTTTACCGGGCGAGTTGGCCGTGCGGGTAGAGGCGCGCGGCTGTGAGCTTGCTTCCGGGAGATAGTAGGTTCGAATCCCACTATCGGCAGCCCTGAAAATGGTTTTCCGTGGTTTCCCATTTTCACACCAGGCAAATGCTGGGGCTGTACCTTAATTAAGGCCACGGCCGCTTCCTTCCAACTCCTAGGCCTTTCCTATCCCATCGTCGCCATAAGACCTATCTGTGTCGGTGCAACGTAAAGCCCATAGCAAAAAAAAAAAAAAAAAAAAAAACGAAAAAAAAAAAAACCATTATTTTATTAGTTCATCAAAGGGTGAATAGTTTTTGTTGCTCAGAAGAGTATGAAAGCTGATATGTTAGGGTGCTGTATGCCCATGATTCTCACTTACGATAGTATTTTTCTTAAAAGATCTACATTAGAACCTCTTTCAGATTACTGAATGCCTAAGAGTTAGTTCTTATAGTCACTAGATTTTAGTATATTGTAGATCTTTAATAAGTTTTTAAAGTTTTAAATTCAAACTATACCATTTTTAGGTGATAATAAAATTTCAGCTCTTAATTAGGTTTTTATCCAAGAATGTCTGCTATCTGTATTTCACCCTCTTCTTTAGTATCCAAACTTTGTTATTAATTTTTTGTTGTAGTAACCTTCTGATTGTAGAAGGAAGAATTAGTCTGAAAGTGCTATCCAATCTGAGTGCAGTGAAGTCTATAATGTAAAAATAAGAGAATATATCCTGTATTTTGTGTAGCAAAATGTGAATGTATTCCATACAGACTTATTCTTATCCCTTTTAATTTGTCTTGCAAACTTATTGAAATAGATATCTTGTTAATAGAATGAGAGTTACTGTAAGAGCTATAAAGTATATTGATATGTAGCTTTGGTTTTTGGTGGGAAAACCAGGATCGTGCGTGCGTGCGTGTGTGTGTGTGTGTGTGTAAAAACAATTGCATCAGAATGTTTCTTAAAGATTAATGATTTTATTTATTGTGTAGTTTGCTCTGTGTTATTAGAATGGCTAATTGGATTAGTATTATTAAATATTTTTCTGTACATTTCCTCTATAGAAAATTGTTCATTTCAGCAAACAATTTTTCTCATTAATTAGTTGTTGGTACTATAACATAAGTTTAGACATGATTCAGTCCTTCAGTTAAATGTGGGAAATGTGATGTGCTTGCACACTGTGTATGTTCTAGTTACATGCATTATTCGCTTCATTAACAAATTTACAATATCATATCACTCCCTCCCATTGTGTATAAATCATTAGTGAAATATATGAAATTCCACTTTCTTAATAATCTGCGAAGTAAAATAAATTAGGTATGAAGAAACCTTTTAAACTTCAAGTCGGACAATAGTATATTGAACAGTATCTGTTACTTACTATTATTACAAACTTCATCCCTCTTTTTTCAAAAGATGTATCTTACTGTAACATATCTATTCATTTACTGAGGCCACTGTTTGCATAGTGTCAAACTTAGAATATTTATAAGCAGAACTAATAGGCTAGTTGAGATGTTACTACCTTTGACATTCCAACATGAACTCCCTTTATTTCTTCCACAGTCCAAATTGAAAAATAGATTATATGTAGATATAGTTTGTATCAAAGCCTAAGTTGGAAGTTTGTGGTGGTGTGTTAAGATACGGTTAGCATATTGGGGCAGCCTTACAGAACTGTTCCTTGCAAACAAACATACAGAACCATAATTTTTAAACATGTAGCTCATGTGACTGACAAGAAATGGATATCGTCACACCTCTAATTTACTCTACACAGTATATAGTTTGAAGAGATTTCTAACTGGAATGCACCCTTGCAAGTTCAAGAAAAGTTATACTGTAGTCTCTCAACAATTCAAGGTGGACGAGGCCGAGACTCCTCAAACTGTAGCAAAACTTCATCATCATCATCATTTCCCTTTATCCAGCTGTAGCCGGGTAGGGGCAAATATGGTTCCTCTCCACTTTCTTCGGTCTTTCCACCACTCCTCCTCGAACACTGTGTCCCAGTCCAGGTTTCTTTCTATAATGCTGCGTTGGATGGTATCCTTCCATCTCAATCGTGGTCGTCCACGGCCTCTCCTTCCTTGGATTTGCATTTCCATCACCTTTTTTGGCATTCTTTCGTCGCTCATTCGCTTTATGTGCCCAAACCATCTTAGTCGGCTCTTCTCTATTCTATCGTTCATTTTTTCGACTCCAATTTCTTCCCGGATTTTCTCATTCCTTATTTTGTCTCTTCTACTCTTCTGTATCATACTCCTCAAGAACTTCATTTCGGCTGCCTGTATTCGACTCTCATCCCTCTTTGTCATTGTCCAAGTTTCTGCTCCGTAAGTTGTTATGGGTACGTAATACATCTTGTACATAGTATCCTTTGTTTCCGTTGGCACATCTTTGTCCCATAACATGTTTCTTACACTATGATAGAAACAACTTCCAGCTTGAATCCTTTTACTAATCTCAGCATCCAGTCGAGCATTCTCCATTAATTCACTCCCCAGGTATTTAAACGTTTCCACTACTTCCAGGGGCTTGTCTGCAAATCTAATCTGACCTTTCCCTTCTTTCTCCCCTCTAGTCATAACAAGAGTTTTACTCTTTTCTACACGTATTTTCAATCCACATTCTTCGATCTTCCCATTTACCACATTCAACTGTTCTTGAACCTTCCTGTCGTCTTCTCCCCAAATCACAATATCATCTGCAAATAACATCATGTTCATTTCTCTTCCTCCATATGCTGCTTTTGCTGTTCTCATGATGTCATCCATTACTATTGTAAACATGATTGGTGATAGAACACTTCCCTGTCTCAGCCCACTAGTTTTTTGAACCAACTTGTCCTGCCAACTTGTGTTTGCACGCAACTACAACATTTCTTATACAATGCCATGATCATCTTTATTAATCCCTGTCCAATTCCTTTTTGCACCAGGCTGTCCCAAACTTTCGTCCTGGGGACACTGTCATATGGCTTTTCAATGTCAATGAATGTCATCACCATATCATTCCCGTACTCCCAATGCTTTTCCATTAGTTGTCTCATAATGAAAATGGGCTCTATTGTTGGCCTTCCACTTCTGAAACCAAACTGATTTTCCTGTATCTGATTCTTAACCCTCAACCTTATTCTACTTTCCAGTATCCTTTCCATTATCTTAGCAACATGGGATATTAGAGTAATTCCCCTGTAGTTCTTCAAAACTTTCTTATCACCTTTCTTGAAAATTGGGATGATTATTCCTTTTTGCCAATCCTCAAGGACCTCCTTATTCTCCCAGACATTCCTGAGAACCCGATATGTCCACTGCAGGCCTACAGCTCCAGCTGCCTTTATCATCTCCACTGAAATTTCATCAATTCCAGCAGTTTTTCCATTCTTCATCTTTCTTACTGCCATTTCAATTTCATTCATTGTAATTTCTTTATCCATTTCTTCATCAACTAATTGCCTTTCCTGGTCGTCAATTGAATGACTGTCATCCGTTCTTATGTTCAGCAGCTTCTGAAAATACTCTCTCCATCTATTTCTTATTTCTTCTGGCTTTGTTAAAATTATGCCACCTTCATCCTTCACAAATCTGGTGTTTACTTGATCTCTCTTTTTGTTTCTTAAGATACCATACAGTAATTTCTTGCTGCCCTGCGTATCATCTCTCAATGTCTGTGTGAATAAGGCCCAGCTTTTCCTCTTTTCTTCCTCCACTACTTTCTTGGCCAAATTCTTTGCCTCCACATATTTTCTTCTACTTTCTTCAGTCTTAGATGTTTTCCATGCTTTCCATGCCATTTTCTTTTCCTTCACTTTAATCTTTACCCTATCATTCCACCAGTGTGTTTCTTTGTCTTTCACATTTCCTGATGTTCTACCACATACCTTTTCTGCACATCCAACCAGTGCTTCCTTAAATCTTTTCCATTCCTCTTCAACATTCCCCACCTCTGTCCTTGGTACCAAGGGTATTATTTCCCTTTGAAATTCTTCTTGTATGCTTTTCTCCTTCAATTTCCATACTTTAATTCTTTTCTCTCTTCTTAATTGAGGTTTTTCAATCTTTCCAACTTTCAATTTTCCTATCACAACTCTATGATCTCCACCAAAGGCTTCTTCAGGCATGGCTGTTACATCTACAAGGTTCTTCCGGTGTTCTTTCTCTATTATTATATAATCAGTCATGGTCTTTGTTCGTCTGTCTCCGCAACCATACCTTGTAATCTTCTGACTGTTCTTCTTCCTAAACCAGGTGTTTCCAACAATCATTTGATTCCTCATGCAGAAATCCACCAACAACTCGCCTTCTGGATTTACATTTCCATATCCAAAGGGCCCTACAACATCTTCCTTTCCTTGTCTCTCCATTCCAACTTGTGCATTTAGATCTCCCATCAACTCCTCAAACTGTAGCAAAACTTGGACTTACAAAATTACACAAAAAAGCATGTGTACACAAAAAATTACTTTTGAAGATTACACGACAGTAGTTCAGAGAACAAAAACAGACAGGTTGCCTTATGCTAATAGAAATTTTCAAGTGTCTTTTGAAAATAGAAATTTAAAAATACTTACAGTAGAGTCTCGCTCATCCGACCTTCGCTTATCCGACATTCCGTGTTATCCGACACTGGTAGACTTAATTTGAACTTTTGGTGGAGACTAAATTCAGGCACACCCGCTGTGGAGGGTGCGACCATGGGACAAGCACTGGCCTGACCGCTGGCGGTAGGACAGTTTTTTTTTCTCAAGGACAGGTGCAGTGAGTCTTCAGTCATTGTTCATTGTAGTATTGGTTGGGTGCGGATGTTGTAGTTTTCATATCCTCTGTGAGTATAGCGAGTAAATGGAAGAAAGTGATTGTTTCTATGGAAGACAAGTTGAGTGCATTAAAGAGACTGGACAAAGGGGAAATGTGCCTTCAGATTATGGATGTTGGATGTGTTACAGTGGGAGACTGGAAAAAACAGAGGGAAGAAATTTAAAAGGGGTGCTCTACCAGAGCAGAGAAAAAATGAAAAATGTGAGTACGAAAAAGTAAGTGAAGCACTGTTTCTTTGGTTATCTCAACACCGGGAGAAGGACCTGCCATTATCTGGCCCCATTCTCCAGGAAAAGGCTGTGTATTTCCAGAAGGAGTTTAATGAAGGGGACCCTAATTTTCCTGCCAGTGCTGGGTGGCTTGATCGGTGGAAGAAACGGTACTGCATTAGGCAGTTTAATATCTGTGGAGAAAAGTTTCTTTTCGTAAGACATCTGGAATGTTTTCGTTCAATACTGCATGTACTGTACAATGATAATTCAATAAACAAAGTACCATTTTAGTACTAGAGTATAGCCTTCCTGTTCGTTTCAGTTCATCTTCAAAGTTATTCTGTATTATCCGACATTTTCGGTGATCCGACGTACTCCAGGTCCCGTTTAGGTCGGATAATCGAGACTCTACTGTAATTTAACCATAGTAGGACTGATTTCAGTAGTTATGGAAACAAAAACACACATTTCAGTACAAGCTGCCTCTAGTGCAGCATGGCCCCGCTCTGGATCATCGACAGTATGGTATCCTTGTCTCTTTCACACTGTATTGGTGCACTCATCATTTCTATGATAGAGGCATTTGTAATTTCCAGCTGTTCATCGCCTTTTAAGCACTCCATTACGTCCATCTCATCAGTGCTTTCACGCCCTGGAAGTCTTTTAAGAAGATTTGAAAATGAGACAATGGGTGGTAGTTTTCAATGTTGTTTTCCTCCTCACTTTCTGTACTCTATTTCTTCAAAATTTCATTCCATGAATTAGAGAGTGCTTTTTACATGATTCAGCCACCCAGTACCTTTTTTTTTTTAAGCTCCAAAAATGCTAACCTTGCCTTCTGTTGTTTGTAGGAGAGGTTTTAACAACCAGCACTGATATTTCCCCTTGAGACATTCCAGAACTCTCTGATCCATAGGCTGAATTAAACTACTGATGTTAGATGGCAAAAATAAGTCATGGTTACAATCACTTATAATAATTTATTTAACGCGCACAATGTGCAAAGAATTACTATATAAAACATTAATCTTCGTTGCAAAATTTCACCAGTGATTCTGATCGCTGTTTACAATTTAAAACATGGTACCTAGTACAGTGTGCACCACATCTTAAACATACACAGTTCAAACCTGGTTCATGATAACGCTTTATATTACACAGTTTATAATGAAACCCATGATCGGAGAACCTTGTCAGCAGGTGTCGCAGTTCATATCCACCTTGAACCCACTCGCGATTTAGCATAGCGTCGGTAGAGTAGAAATCTTCCCAGATGTCAGCCTTCTTCGATCGTAGGTCTCGAAGCAGATCTATATAGGTTGTTGTTGCTGGAAGTAACAACTGTAACCTTAGCTCTTCCACATAAAATCCCTCTCTGGATAGCTCATACAAGAGCCGGGAAGGAGAATATTTGGAGAGGCACAGAGCCCGTTTCAAGTAGATTGCCTTCAACTTCTCGATTTTATCTAACTGTTTCATACTCAAATGTTCCCAAATGTTTTCTAAGCCATATGTTGCTATAGGGCTGATTTTTAGATGAAAGAGTTTTATGGCCGTTTCTAAAGACAAGTTTCTCAGATGCTTAATGTCAGATATTGCTTTCATAGATGCATTTAGACAGTCCATGAGATGGAGGGTGAAAACATTACCTTGGGTTTGAAAAATTACACCCAAGTATTTAAAATGCTTTACGGACTTAAGTTAACCTTCATTTGCGTATGAGGTCGCATTGTCCATTGTTAAAATTGTTTTGCAGGGCAAACCTTTCTCATTCAGAAACATTTCCATCTGTATATGAAATTATTAAAATAAACAATTCTTGAATATTTGCTGCTCCGTCCACGTGCTTTTCTGATATGTGTAGGTGATGGGCAGCACTGCCATGAAAACTTGTTGAACGCTCTAGGATATGCAGACTTTCTAATAACAAGTTTAAGCTTATGATTTCCCGGAGTGTTGGATGGTAGAGTCCTGCAGAGCAGCCCAGCCCATGAGCTGCTTTGGCAGTAGACTGCAATGGGCTTTGAAAGGTTCAAACATAGGAAGCCCAAGGCGTCATTGCACGGGCCGGTCTGGGCAGCGCTCTGTCATTCGTACGCGGTGAGCTAAGGACAGCGCTGTAGTAGTTCTATGGACTGACTGCTTCAATGTGTACAGTGTACTTCGTGTCAGCGGAGTGCATTGCATTACGGTCAAGTGGAAACGATCAAATTTGCTGTGGTTTTCAGTTTGACTTTTCCATCTATCCTGTTATCAGAAACAAATGTGGACTGTAGTTCCAAAAGAAAAGAAACCGTGGCAAAAAATCATGAAGTAAAAGAAAGAAGAAACAAACGAACTAAACACTGCACAATACAAGACTTCTGAACCAGATTCTAAACTTAAAGGTTGGTTGGTATTTAAGCCTGCAGTTGACGGTGATGGGAAAGACGTTAATTTTGTGTGCTGTACGATCTGCGGTTAACTTTATGTACACACTAGCAGTTACCCGTGGCTTCTCGCGTGGATTTCATAATTTGATAAAAGTAATCATTCCTCGGTACTGTACTAAGACATTATCTGAAAATCCCTGAAGTATAAAACCTCACTGAAAAACTGAGTTTCATTTACCCCAGAAACTCTTTGTAAACCACGTTTTTGGTATTGCCTTTTGGGGCTAAGATGACCATGCGACATAGAACTGTTCACATAAGAACGTCTTCTCTCAAGTTAAAAAAAAAAAAATTTCTTTATTTTTAAAGGAAATTCCAAATACATATTTCCACATCTGTAACATCTTCAGGTTTTGAGATTTAAGTATCCACATAAAAAGAATTCAATCCTTTTGTCAGCCCTTCCTCCACCCCCACCTGAGTGGATTTTCCAAAAACAAAATAAAAAGACATGTTTCTTTATTTTTAAAGGACATTCCACGTACCAAGTTCCATGTCTGTAACATGTAAAGTTTTTGACATACACTGTAGATATACCGGTTACTCATTTTAAAAATTCACCTGCTTTTTCAATTCTTTTCAGTCCCTTTAAGTGGTTTTCCGAAAACAAAAAATACGTGTTTATTGATAAAGGAAGTACCAAATACCAATTATCATGACTGTAACATCTTCAGTTTTTGAGATATTTGTATCCTCATGAAAAGAATTCAATACCTATTTCTAACCCCCTCCCCTCCTCTGAAGTTAATTTTACCCCCCAAAATGAGTGTTTTTTAAAATTAATTTTAAAGGTGAATTCAAATACCCATTTTCACGTCTGCAGCATCTTTAGCTTTTTAGATATAAGTATCCTCATACAAATAATTCAACTAATATTTCAGTCCTTTCATCCCCCCCCCCCCCCTTAAGTGGAATTTCCAGAATCAAACAAATACGTATTTCTTTCTTTTTAAAGGAGACTCTAAATACCAATTTTTATGTCTGTAACAACTTCAGTTTTTGAGATATCAGTACCCTAATAAAATTAATTCAACCCCCTTTTCAGTCCCTTTTACCCCCCACGTTAAGTGATTTTTCAAAAAACAAAAATAATACCTGTTTTTTTATTTTTAAAATATTAAAAATATCAATTTTCACATCTGTAACATGTTAAGTGTTTGAGATATACTGTAGATATGCTCATCTTAAAAATTCACGCCAACCCACATTTCAGTCCTTTTTACCCTCCCCCCTTAAGTGGTTTTTTTCCCAAAAACAAAATAATACATTTCTCTTTATTTTTAAAAGAGATTATAAATACCACTTCATGTCTGTAGTTTTTGAGACATATTGTAGATATATTATGTTCACAGATTATGTGTACAAGTTTTGGTTGGCAGCTATGTCCAAACATACACTCATAATCTCGCTGCTGTAGAATCCTGGAGCTGGCGTTGCCATAGTTACGGCAGTTCATTTCTTTATCTGATTCGGAGAGCAGGCGTAGTGTGGTGCCAATATCTCCATAACACTCGGTTTTAGGGCCCGTAGGGCTTACTGAGGTTTGTTCTTTGGGTCAAGGGGCTTAAAATGAGCTTAGTCTCGTTCTTGCATGACAAATTCGATATTTCGCCTATATTAGCCTATTGTTTTTATATCTCCCCCGGTTGCCTCCCACCTCAAATTGTTTTGAAAATAAAATACAACCCATGTACCTCAGGGATAATGTATATTTACATTAGTAAAAGGATTTTTAGAATCGGTCCAGTAGTTTCTGAGATTACCCTCCAGATATACACAAACTAACAAAATTCACGCTCTCTCTTTATTATATTAGTATATATTAAAGGATCGGACTGATTTTTCTTTTTATGATTAGATAAAAAAAACTTACGATGAACGAGGTGTGCTTGAATGACGAGCATTCTAATGTTTCCGTGTCATCAGACTCCACGACTATGCCACAACCTGCCAAAGTAATGAAGTTTTCTTCGTGGACTGACGTTCATGATGCTCCTTTTCCAACAGATGAGCTGGAAAGATATTTAAAGCAAAATTGTGGAATGGAAGAAGATAGATATAGAGTCCTATTGGAGAACAAATGGACAAAACTATCCAAAATTTCACCAGATCTCCAAGAAAGTAATATGTTTGCAAGCATCAAGTTCAGCGGGCTTCATTCTCAACGCACAACGGTCTCTTCTACAACCAGACAATGCTGATGCTCTTCTTTTCATTCACAGTAATTCCATTCCACCACATTAACAATGACTGATAAGTAAAAGCTATGTTTGTTTTTGTTGTTGGCATATTGCAAGTCATTTCTGTTTGTATTTTATTTTGAGGTAAACGCGAAAGAAGTCCTATGAATATGCTTCGTGTTATTAGATTCATTTTCAGTTAACTTGATGTCAATTGCAGATGAATATTAGTTTATAATAAGGTTTTTTCAATTATTATTATTATTATTATTATTATTATTATTATTATTATTATTATTATTATTATTATCATTACAGTGCAGGAAAAATCTTTACCGTTTAATTTCAAAATGTGATTAGCCTACTTTGAAATATGTTATTAGCGTACCGGTACAGGAATGCGTAGATTGAGTGATCCGAATAGTAGTGTGATGTGAACATTTTGTTGTGCACGGCGCACATTTCATTGTGGTGAAGTACTCAAGGTTATTCTACCGAGCCCGCCGACTGCGGTGGGCTGTATGAGACCAGTGCTGTGGACCAGTACGCTGCCGCATAGGCCCGTGGGTTTGAAGTGCTGCACGGTGGGCCTGGCTGCAGGACTCTGTTTAGATGCAGCCAGAAGTGTGAGCCATTCTTTGCTTTTTTTTGTGACCAAGAGCGCTGTTTTCTGGTCAGTTGTAAGGTTTTCATTTTTTTATGAGTTCTTAAAATTTTGTGGAAAATTGCACAATTGCCTCAGAATCAGCTGAGAGCTTCTCAACACACACCTGTAGTTGCCATACACCTCTTGTCCAACCAGCCAAGACTTGCAGTGAAATTAGCATCTCCTTCATTCAACTGGTTTCAAAACATCAAAGCCTTTTCCTGAACGATTGAGCCTGAAAGTGGGCTTAGTGGATAAACCACATGTACAGTGCCTCACTTGCTTTTTCGTACTTGGGCTTCTCCAAAGACTTTCTGTCAAAAGATTCATCAGGTGAAAATGTTTAATTTCTGTTTTGTCACCATTCGCCGACTGTGACCTTGTCAACACCGCATTCCATGGCAAGTCTTTTAATTGTCTCACCCTTGTCGAGACAGGCGTACACATCTGCAGTCAGGTTGTGTGGGATAACCACAAGAGTGCTCCTGCTGTCACAGAAAATTGCTCCCCAGACCAGAACTCCCAGTGTAGGTCCAGTGTGTCGATAGCGCAGACAGGTGGAATGCAGGCGCTCGCCTGGCTTCTAACCAACACACGGCCATCACTGGCACCAGGACAGAACCAGCTTTCATCAGAAAATATAACAGACCTCCACTCCATCCTCCAGTGAACTCTCGCTTGACACCACTGAAGTCACAGGCGGCGGTGGTTTGGTGCGAGTGGAATACACACCGCAGGTCATCTGGCTCGGAGCTATCTTGCAAGTAACCGATTTCGAACAGTTTGTTTCATCACTGTGGTGCCAACTGCCGCTCGAATTGCTGCTGCACCACAGCCATATGGCGGTCCTCCCTGTTGGTGGTGCCACGTGGACATCCGAAGCCCGGTCTTCTTGCGAGTGTACCTTCTCGTAACCACTCCTACCAGCACGCGTGCACAGTGGAGACATTCCTGCCAAGTCGTTCTGCAATAGCTCGGAAGGAAAATTTACCTTCACGAAGCCCTATTATACGGCCTCGTTCAACCACAGTGAGCTGTTGATACTGGCCTTTTCATCATCGCAAAGGCATTCTTACTCACGAGATCCGATGCAGAATTGAGCAGGCCAGAACTTCTTTTCAGAGACTTAGGAAACTTTTGACAAGCCGTGACCTTTTCATTTCACTACGGACACGACTACTCCGGTGCTACGTTTTCAGCATTCTGTTATACGGCGTTGAGGCATGGACACTAACTGAGACCATGTGCAAGAGATTGCAAGCATTTGAAATGTGGACATACCGAAGGATGCTGAAGATACCTTGGAGTCACCAAGGGAACTCTCACTTCTGCTTGGGGAAAGCTGAGACCTGACTGTGTTCTTGGACGTGCTTTTGAGGGGATTGTTGGTAATAATAATAATGTTATTTGCTTTACGTCCCACTAACTACTCCTTTTGCGGTCTTCGGAGACGCCGAGGTGCCAGAATTTAGTCCCGCAGGAGGTCCTTTACGTGCCAGTAAATCTACCAACACAAGGCTGACATATCTGAGCACCTTCAAATACCATCGGACTGAGCCAGGATCGAACCTGCCAAGTTGGGGTCAGAACGCCAGCGCCTCAACCGTCTGAGCCACTCAGCCCGGCAGGATTATTGGTGACAATGAGCCGCCGATTGTCGATGAAATTGTGTTGTTAGGGAAGACTATGGGGCTGGAGGTGAATGACGTGGACGTTCAAGAGCTGGTGGAAGAACATAGCCAGGAACTGACCACCAACGAACTGATGTACCTGCATCACGAACAACAGGAGCAGGTTATGGAGGAGATCTCGTCTGGGAAAAAGGAGGAGGAAAAGTCAATGGAATCTCTCACTTCAACTGAGAGTCGGGAGAAGTGCAAACTGTAGGAAACGGTGAAAAGTTTTGTAGAAAAACACCACCCGAATAAGGCTGTAGCAGTACGAGCAATGAATCAATTCAATGACAATACAGTGTCACATTTTCATGAAATCCTCAAAAAAGAGGCAAAAGAAACAGTCACTGGACAGGTTCCTCGTTAAAGTTGCATGAAAAGAAAACCATTCCAGTGAGCCAACAGATAGCAGTGATTCTGTTAGTGAAATTCGTGCTACACAAAAACTCTTCTCATGTCATTTCTCGTCTCCCTCACACCAACAATGATTCTATTGCAAGGTAAACTGCAATTTGATTTGTTTTACGTTATATTTTGTTTTAGAAATGGTATGCGAATAAATATTTTTGTGTTGTGGATGAATCATCCAGGTTTCAATTGTTTCTTATGGGAAAACCTGCTTTGATATACGAGCACTTTGGATTACGAGCATATTGCCGGAACGAATTATGCTCGGAATCCAAGGTTCCACTGTATTTAATTTCAGGGGTGATCATAACATACATTTGATTTGTATTAGTATTGTTTATAATCTCCCCCTTGCCGTCCTTTTCCATTATGTCTCAAGACTTTGCGACGCATGCTTGTGTTGTTAAAAATTTTCCACTTTTGGATATTCTGGATTTCTCTTTTAGAAAGTTGGCAGGTATGGTGTTATTAGCTGCTATCGCAGGAGGGCTGGTATGTGGTTGAAATGGTACATACAGCTCACCTCCAATGGGGGTGTGCCTGAAAGGGCACCACCTCAGGATAAGGACACGAGTTTGCATCATCTGAAAGATCTTGTGGGTAATGGCATTTGTTTTGGTTGTGAGATTTTGTTGTGCGAAAGATGTTAATTTCTCAAAAATTGCCTTTCTTACAAGTGAATGTTTAGCCATAAATTTCAGTCAGGATGTCATCATGTATTAAATTTCTGGCTAGTAATTCAATAAAATTTGATTGCTCGCCATATACAGAGGGGTAGTTGCTGCTACTGATTTCTTACAAAAAATACCATTACTTGTGGTTTTGCTTGCGTGTTTTTAGGTAAGCAGCGTGTTTTGAAGAAAGGCCAAAGAGGAGAGTATTTGAGTCGTTCAGTTGCAAAACGCGTTATGTCCATTTTTTTTTCTTTCTCGAAATGAGTTTATCACCGCCATTGTATGCAGCTCATCAAAATACACAATCCAGTAATGTAATACGTGAGCAAAGTCCATTTAATCCGTCCATTTAAAGGTGACAAATAACTGGAACTGCTGCAGAAGTCGTTATGTGCCGCATGTGTTATGCAGCAAAGCTCGTTATGTCCCAGAACCCTGTAAGAGGATCTTACTTACATTAACAAAGTCAGGCAACTGTGGGATAAGAGGTGAAGTAAACTGTAACAGCGATTGTGGTGGAAGCGAACAGCATATTGAAGCATGGGAAACCCTTTTATGCTATTGTGCCAGTACCAGTGGAGGAAGGGGTTCCTCTTAAGAAAGAAAAGCTCAATGACCTGAGCACATTGCTACCAAACAGTACAGGAAAGAGTGGATAATGAACGATGACCTCGTGTTCTAAGAGACGCTCTTTGACCAGCGGCAAATCTAAAACTGTGAAATGCCAGACTATGACATTGATGTGGGAGATTTTGTTGAAGACAATAACGGATTGTTATTATAACTGTACGAAATGTTAAGGAACTTATAAAACATTTTTAATGAATGATGATTTCTTGATGTAATCATAAAATCAAAGAGCGCGGATTAGATATCAAAACATTATATCCTAACCTTAAAATTATTTTCACCGGGCGAGTTGGCCATACGGTTTGGAGCGTGCAGCTGTGAGCTCGCATTCGGGAGATAGTGGGTTCGAATCCCACTGTCGGCAGCCCTGAAGATGGTTTTCCGTGGTTTCCCATTTTCACACCAGACAAATGCTGGGGCTGTACCTTAATTAAGGCCACGGCCGCTTCCTTCCCATTCCTAGGCCTTTCCTGTCCCATCGTCGCCATAAGACGTATCTGTGTCGGTGTGACGTAAAGCAAATAGCAAAAATATATATATTTTTTCATTCATGCTATATTCATAGTGTAATTCTTTCAAACGTAGCTAATAAAACATGTTCACCATAAATCTGCACATTCTATAACATATACTGCTGCACATACCTTCTAACTCCACGAAACTGCTGCAAACTTGTTATGTCCAAACATAATTGTTGGTGATTAGCACGTGGCACAACAGGTAAAACCTGTCTGAAATCTCCCCTATGAATAATAATCTGCAATGGCTGCGTGAACAGAACAAGGAGTGATACACAGCCCTGTGTCTCGCTGGAGGAAGGCCATAGAATGGGAAGGAAATTCCATGCAAAAGTAGGGAGTGTACAAGAAACATCATTCTTTTTTGTGTATAAGTTTCATTGTGTTCAATAAATAATTATTGAAGAAAAAAATTTGTTGCAGTAGTTTCTGGGCTACCCTCATATGTTCAAGCCTTGTTCTCTTTCTTTATGGGGTTGAGTATGAAGTGAGATGAATCTTTATAGCAAGATTATACAACCGGATATCCTTCCTAATGTCAACTTCCTCAGAAGTTAATGAGATGAAATGGATGATGTGATATATGGTAGAGGAAGGGAGAGGGTGAAATCTGGTGCTGGCACTGAATAGCACTAAAGGGCCTGTCATTTGATGGACAAATTGCCATTAACTAAATAATTCACGCTCACTCCATATGAGTATTGCGGAGAGATTAGGAATTGAACCCAGGCTGTTGGTAAATTTTTCCCGACCAACGGGACTCGAACTGGCTAAACACTGTGTCAAACCGTATAGACTTGTTGCCTTAACGATCATGGCTATCAAGCAGACATATTTGGAAACTACTAACAGACTAACTTCTCCTTGCATCTGTAGGCAATAAATAATACTTTTATTTTCATTTTGTTCGCTAGAGAAATTTACATACATAAGACCAGAAAGAGTGAATACTATCTGATCGTGACAAAACAGTTTTTATTTTGAAAAATGTTTTTCCTAAAATACTAAAATTGTATTCTCATCGAGTGATGTATAAGCTGTAATAATGCTGTATTATAAAGAGAGAAAGTTTGTGTGTTTGTATTGGGAGGCTAATCTCTGACTACTCAATGGATTTTAGTCATTCTTTTACCATTAGAAAACTAATTTTTAATTATTATAGGCTATATATAATTTTGCTAGTTTATCAGATTAGCTGGTAGTTTTAAAGGAGCAAGTCAGAAAAACTGTACATCTATCCTTAACAGTGAATATGGCACCTGAACTCTGTCTTGTTAACACATGGAGTCCTCCAGGTCTACTTTGAATGCATTTTTATATTAAAACGTTCACTTTCGTTTACTTCCTAGGTAGCAATTTCCAGGGAAAATAACTTTGTGTTTTGGCACATACTTTGGCCAGTAATACCCAAAATATTAGGTAAACTGTTAGTTGTATTGAAAAAGGAGTGTGCTTGCAGGATTTAGAATTAAATTTCCTACAGAAATGTCGTTATATATTTTCTTCATATTGTAACTCGTATAGTTTGCCAGATAATTACGCTTTTACATGTCAAAAGAGCATTTCGAGCATACTGCCTGGAGAGTTTGCATGTCAAGCGTGGTACAGCGGAATGGATTGTGGTCAAAATTATTATTGATACCCATTAGTGGAACAAGTCCAACAAATAATATGTTTTTTCACTCTGTGAGAGAAACTTTTCAAATACAAACAGCAATGAAAGAAAATGTGGATCACTCAAAGGAAATGTACGTCTGGAATCATAAACACGTTCACAGCTGGTGCTGGACACAAAATCAAGTTTTATTCCTATGCTGCTTTTGTGATAACTTGGCATAACAGCACATCACGGAAGGTATCTATGATGATGTATGGCATAGGTATACATTTAACAGCTACCTTATACCACAAAACACTGGTGACTCACTGGTGGAAGCAATATAGCTTTTACTGTTTGCTAAACAAGTTTCCAGTACCTCGCATTTCTACTAGATGTCCCACTCAGCTGCAGCGGACAATAGATGTTATATATTGTTGATAGAGTATGACAAACTAAGTAGAAAATTTTGGAAAAAGAGAACATTTGAAGAGACTTGAAAAAACCTTCAGGGAATTTTTCCCTGCTGTGTCCAATAATAACAAATTGATTCACAATCCCTTTTAAGAAATAACAATTTTGAAATCCACATCAAGCATAAATAAATAACAGCAGCTTATTGAAATTTTCACTGATTTTTTGTTACAGAAATAAATCTTTGTCGTTAATTGATTTTTGGTTAAGTTTAAAGGAGGAGTTTCCTGTTTGGTGGTATAAAGTAGATGTTAAATATATACCTATGTCATACATCATAGATACCCGGTGTGGTGTGCTGTCATGCGAAGTTATCACCATAGCAGCAGTCCAACTCCTTTGGCTGAACGGTCAGCGTACTGGCCTTCGGTTCCGAGGGTCCCGGGTTCGATTCCCAGCCGGGTCGGGGATTTTAACCTTAATTGATTAACTCCAATGGCACAGGGGCTGGGTGTATGTGTTTTCATCATCATTTCATCCTCATTACGACGCGCAGGTCGCCTACGGGAGTCAAATAGAAAGACCTGCACCTGGCGAGCCGAACCCACCCTGGGATATCCCGGCACTAAAAGCCATACGACATTTCATTTCACCATAGCAGCATAGGAATAAAACTTGATTTTGTGTCCAGCACCAGCAGTGAATGTGTTAATGATTCCACAATTAGAAGTAGGAAAGGATTTCCACCTATCAATACTTATTTATTGCACTTATTATGGTACAGGACCGGTTTTGACCCTTTACATAGGGTCATCTTTAGCTGAACCATACATTCACATCTATGTCATGAAGCTATGATTAAGATTACATTGTCTAGGGAATGCCATATGACAATAAACATTTGGTCACATCCAAGTGGGGCATGCCGAAACGGAATCTGGCGTGTATGTCACTATGTGCGACAATGCAATTGTATGTCTAAAATGATATGTTTTGGTCTTAAAATTGGTTTATTAAACACATCTCTACTTAAAACATATATATATAAGATGAATACAATATATATAGGAACACTTCATGCACGTTCGTGTCTTGCGTGTTGTTCAATTCATCGGTTGACTTCTGTGTTCAGGTCTTATTTACATAATTGTACACTTGGTTGCTATTCCTGGAGTTTAAATGTTATGATTTGCTTGTAAAATTGTCACGTTGTATGAATAAAAGATTTTGTCTTCATGTATATACAAAGAATAAAACACTTTCCAATTTTAAAAAAGGGTGCCATACGTATGGATAGAATTAGGCTGAAATATGTTCAGCTCTGCTGTGTGTTGAATCTTGTTGCTTTATGTTGAAATCGAATATGTTGTCCTGTGACATCCATAAAATTTGGGTGACATTTGGTTCAAAGTAGTAGCTCCTTTCCCATTTGTAGCTGTGCAGTGATGTTATATTATCTGTGGAAGATAAGATTGAGCTATGAGTGATATTTTATGTTGGAGAAATGTCTAAGGGTTGTGTATGCTAATTTGAATATGTACTTACTGTTATTGGTGTGGCTGAGTTGTGTTCGATATGCGAGCTAGTTGTTTACTACTTCGTGTTGTTCTTGGGCTCATATTAGCTGCTGTGAGGGGAAGGGAAGGAGGGGTAGGGAGAGTTGCTGTTGTGGGGGTGGAGCTAGGTGTGTTGTTTGATGTTTCTCTATCACGTGTCATGTTCTGTTTATTGATTATCTTAAGGTAAGAATTTTTTAGGGCGGGGATAACTGTAATGAAGATGATGTTAGTTTTTTCTGTAATTTCATCTGTTTGGGGCTTATGTTCAGGATTTGCATGTCGTTCTTGATGTTTGTGAAACTGTGTTTATAGTCTTCGACATGTTGGCCTATTGAGGAAAAATTATTGTGTTTTACCGCATTTATGTGTTCATTATATCGGGTTAGGAAGTTTCTACCGGTACATCTGACATAGCTTGTCTCACAGTTATTGCATTTGATACGGTATGCCCCTGGGTGGTTGTATTTGTTGTTGCTGTTGATTGTCCTGACGTTGTGTATGATGTTGGTACTGTTGTATGTAGTTTTAAATGCTATTCTTAAGTTATGTTTTTTTTTTTTAAACATTAGTAATGGGGTATATGTGTACATTGTTGAAGGTGAATAGTGCGTAATCTTTCTTGGATTTGTCTGCTTTTGTTAATTTGGTTTTGAGTTGGGATTTTATTTTGTGAATGATTTTGTTGACCATTTCTTTCTTGTATCCATTGTGTTTGGCTGTCATGAATTAGTTGTAATTCTTTGTTTAAATCTTCTTTTGTTAACAGTTTGTGTGTGTTGGGGTGGACGGAATCTATTTTGATTGCATTTGAGATATGCGTGGGTTTTCTGAATATTTTGTAAGAAAGGTGGTCTTCATGTCTGGTTATCGTTATGTCCAAGTAGTTCAGATTGCGATTGTTTTCAGTTTCCATGGTAAATTTTATATGGGGATCTATTGTGTTGAGTTTATGTAATATATCGGTTTCATTTGTGGATCTATTGTCGATGATGAAAATGTCGTCAACAAATCTACACCAAAAAAAAAAAAATTGTCGTTTTTACTAATTGATGTATGCTCTAAATGGTCTATGTAAATTTCAGCGAGTATACCAGAGGCGGGAGATCCCATCGGTAAACCCTGTTGCTGATAGATAGTATCATGAAATTTAAAGTAGTTGTTACTAAGGGCAAAATCAATTAATTTAATAAACTCTTCCATTTCTAAAGTGCTTAGAATGCTGTGACTTTTTAGATTGGATTCAATGATTTTTGTTGTTCATTTTGTGGGAATGTTGGGGTACATGTTTATTATGTCATGATGCGAGAATGTGGTATTGTTCAATCTTTAATCCTTTCGTTCTATTGCAAAAATCTATTGAATTCCGTACTGTTTTATTAGCTGAGAATATGTAGTGCGTTTTGAGGAATCTTACTACAGCATGATACACAGAGCATTCAATATACCGTTAACAAAAGGAGATTTAAACAAAGAATTACAACTAATTCATGACAGCCAAACACAATGGATACAAGAAAGAAATGATCAACAAAATTATTCACAAAATAAAATCCCAACCCAAAACCAAATTAACAAAAGCAGACAAATCCAAGAAAGATTACGCACTATTCACCTTCAACAATGTACACATATACCCCATAACTAACGTTAAAAAAAAATATAACTTAAGAATAGCATTTAAAACTACACACAACAGTATCAACATCATACACAACGTCAGGACAATCAACAGCAACAACAAATACAACCACTCAGGGGTATACCGTATCAAATGCAATAACTGTGAGACAAGCTATGTCAGATGTACCGGTAGAAACTTCCTAACCCGATATAATGAACACATAAATGCGGTAAAACACAATAATTTTTCCTCAATAGGCCAACATGTCGAAGACTATAAACACAGTTTCACAAACATCAAGAACGACATGCAAATCCTGAACATAAGCCCCAAACAGATGAAATTACAGAAAAAACTAACATCATCTTCAATACAGTTATCCCCGCCCTAAAAAATTCTTACCTTAAGATAATCAATAAACAGAACATGACACGTGATAGAGAAACATCAAACAACACACCTAGCTCCACCCCCACAACAGCAACTCTCCCTACCTCTCCTTCCCTTCCCCTCACAGCAGCTAATATGAGCCCAAGAACAACACGAAGTAGTAAACAACAAGCTTGCATATCGAACACAACTCAGCCACACCAATAACAGTAAGTACATATTCAAATTAGCATACACAACCCTTAGACATTTCTCCAACATAAAATATCACTCATAGCTCAATCTTATCTTCCACAGATAATATAACATCACTGCACAGCTACAAATGGGAAAGGAGCTACTACTTTGAACCAAATGTCACCCAAATTTTATGGACGTCACAGGACAACATATTCGATTTCAACATAAAGCAACAAGATTCAACACACAGCAGAGCTGAACATATTTCAGCCTAATTCTATCCATACGTATGGCACCCTTTTTTAAAATTGGAAAGTGTTTTATTCTTTGTATATACATGAAGACAAAATCTTTTATTCATACAACGTGACAATTTTACAAGCAAATCATAACATTTAAACTCCAGGAATAGCAACCAAGTGTACAATTATGTAAATAAGACCTGAACACAGAAGTCAACCGATGAATTGAACAACACGCAAGACACGAACGTGCATGAAGTGTTCCTATATATATTGTATTCATCTTATATATATATGTTTTAAGTAGAGATGTGTTTAATAAACCAATTTTAAGACCAAAACATATCATTTTAGACATACAATTGCATTGTCGCACATAGTGACATACACGCCAGATTCCGTTTCGGCATGCCCCATTTGGATGTGACCAAATGTTTATTGTCATATGGCATTCCCTAGACAATGTAATCTTAATCATAGCTTCATGACATAGATGTGAATGTATGGTTCAGCTAAAGATGACCCTATGTAAAGGGTCAAAACCGGTCCTGTACCATAATAAGTGCAATAAATAAGTATTGTTAGGTGGAAATCCTTTCCTATTTCTAATTGTGTAATTCGTCAGTACAGAAATGATTATAGATTACGATTGATTATTCCAGTCGTACATTTCCCTAGAGCGATTCACATTTTCTTTCATTGGTGTTTGTACCTCAAAAATTTCTCTCACAGAGTGAAAAAACATAACCTTTGAATAGGTGGACCTTTCTCTACCCTTTGATGGTGATCAGTTGTCAGTACGGACCATGATAAAATTCATAACTTATGAGATTATGGGAGGAGTTTCCTGTGTTAACGAATAAAGCCATATCAAATTTATTACCTTTTTTCATCTGCATATTTATGCAAAAAGTCTCTCTTCATGTGCCTATTTAAAAAATAAATACAGAAACAGTCGTGCTGAAAGTGATTTGAGACTCTGTTGAATTTGTGTGGTTCCTCACTTCAAAGTTATGTGCTATCCTTCTCACTGAATTCCAAGGAAGAGATCAGAAAATCAATAAAAACTTGTAGGTTAAGAGAGAAGTTTAAAATATGGCAACTAGGCCTACAAGGTGTGTAACTTCAGTCATAACTAGAGTAACTTCAGGTTACTTTAAGATTATTAAATCTTTTGCTTTCACTAAATAATTGTTGTATGCATGTCTGTTGTATGTACCTATATTTGTAAGTTAGAGGTTTGCGCTGCTCAGCTATTTATAAAAGGGCTCTATGAGTCAAATAAGTTTAGGAACTGCTGCTGTAATCAATAATGAAAAAATATTACTAAAATAGCACAATTTACAGAGTTAGGAGATAAACTTCCTTGGTCATAAATCAACAGTTTATTTGCAACTTCTACTACATACCATCCAAAAGTAAAGCAACTGAGTTATATATCTTTAATGGAAATATAGATATGATTTCTCCCTTTGTTCTCTTCAGTAGTTACTGAAGTATAGCAGATTTATTTTAAGAAGGTATGAAAAATGTCAAAATTTTCAATATTGAGAGTCTATGTTAAGATTATTGAGATTTCATTAAGACAATTATAAACAGAATATATGAAATATTTTGAGATGTTTTTATTATTTTAATTAAATGGTTCAATAAAATTTATTATTTCAAGAAAATGGTTAAATAATTTATCAGTTCTTTGGAAGTTAGGTAAATGATTCTAAGTTTATCTTCTAAAATTGGCAGATATGTTTTGTGCAACTTGTTAATTTATACTGTTTATGTGCATACATACTGTATTTGTATGTGTTCCTGTAGTCCTTAGCTATTCTTCTCATAGTCAATAAGTGCTTGGTTTTGATTTCTATTCGGATTAGCCTAAGTTTGTGATCTCTAAAAAGACAAATAATTGTGTGGCTACACAAGTCGGCTGCCAAAAATAATTGTGTTATTCGCATTGTAGTTAGATTTTCTTTACATTCAGAATTACTAGAAGTGTCTCAGGTATATTGCACTGTTCCTGGATTGAGTTTTGTATTAAAATATAATTTTCAAAAGTTCTGATCTTCTAACGTTTAGTACAAGTTCTTTAACTGGAGTTCAGTTCATACTAAGAAATGACAGTGGAATTTACAGTAACATTCGGCTAACTTAAATTAGTTTGAAGGAGGACACTTTCATGCTATCCATTGGCTGCTTGCTTGTAGAGAATCCTGGTTTCCATCATTTCTGTGATAAAAGTTATCTATCATGATAGCAAATCACATCTTTATTACTATATCTTTATGCTTGTCATTAGATTTCAATAGATAATGTCTGAGTACAAGGGTAGACCAAAATACTACAATATTTTTAATGATGTCCAATTGTGTGGTTTGTATAATGAATCATTTGGGGCCATTGTTTGACTATATGCCATAAGTTCTAATTTTGAAGAGTTAAAAGATATCTTTAAATGATTGCATGACTAACAGCCTAGTGTATAACTCTGAATGTTTGTATGCTGCAGGAAATCAGTTATTCAAATTTTTTATATTTGTTTCTTAGTGATTTTAATGCTTCTTGTAATACATGCTCAGTGTTAAAACTGGAATGCTAGAGTTCGCTATGTTTTTTCTCTGGTAAAGAGTAGTTTTAATTACTTCATACAGTATGATGTATTTGTATATAGAGCTATGAAATATGAATTTGTAGTCCTTGGTGGAGTGGGGTATCATGAGACCATAGGCTGATAATATTATTTTTTATACCACATTTGATGGACTTAAAAATTCATATTTATTATGTATCCTTAAGTCATCTTCAAACCCAAAAATATAGTACATGATGGAAAAGTTCTTGTAATTATGGGTCTCTCTGGTTTAAAAATGTTGTTTCTTTTTGGTAGCACTGAGCAAGTTGGCTGTGCGCTTAGTGTTGCGTAGCTGTGAGCTTGCATTCAGGAGATAGCGGGTTTGAATCCCACCGTTGGCAGCCCTGAAGATGGTTTTCCATGGTTTCTCATTTTCACTCTAGGCAAATGCTAGGGCTGTACCTTAGATCATGGCCACTACCTTCCCAATCATAGCCCTTTCCCATCCTTGTGTTGCCAAAAACCTTTGGTGTGTTAGTGCGACGCTAAAGAACTAACAAGAAAAATATTCTAGTAACTTTTCCTTTTGTAATAGTATCACTGTTGTAAACTGTGAACTAATTAGTAAATTATTATAAAGTATGTTTATTCTCAAAATAGACTTTCAACCTATTAGGTCGTGTTACGCACATTTAGTACGTGTTGAAGATATGTTAAGTACAGAACAAAAATGGCCAACCGGACACCAGTGGGATCCGAACCCGCAACCTTGGTCCACAGTAGGCAACTTGCATGCATTCTATAGTGTGATGGCAGTAGTACCAGACCTGTAGCTTATATCATACCTGCCAACACTTCCGATTTACTCAGAAACTTACTGTTTTTTAACTCGTGTTCAGATTTTCCGATTTATTTTTAATTCTTCCTATTTTTGACCATTATAACCTCCAGTGCGGTCAATACTCTAGGATAAAGGACAAATTCTTATGTGCTTGTGTAATTTATGCAACCTCATTTTCAAGCGTATTAATTTGATGCTTTATTTTGGGAGTGTACTATTCGTCGCCTTCATGTTCGGGATGGCAATCGTTCTGCAAGCAAGAGAGGCTAGCACGTGTTAGCGACTCAGTTAATCAGGTCTAAAGAATGAGTTTGTTATTGTGTGGTTCGCGCACTGTTAACATCGTTTCTGTGTATAATTTTGTTGGAGTTTGTAATACAGACGTGGCCGAATTATTAGAATAAAATTGGATTTTCAGAATTTATTGACATAAATTTTTGTTACATTGACAAATTAGGGAGATTGTTGTTTTAGTACTTTGTATGCCACCCTTTAGACTGAATTAGGGCCTTGATTCGCCTTGGCATCCCATTAATCAGTGTTTGGCATGCATTCCTGACGTCATTGTCCTTAAACCAGATTTCTTGGACCTTAGCAATGAGCTCATCCCGTGTTGTTATTTTGGTCTTTCTCAAATTTTTCTTGACAATAGCCGATAGATTTTCAATGGGGTTAATATCTGGGCTATTTCCAGGCCAATCCAGTAACTCTATGCCCTTCTGTTCAAAAAAAATCCATGACTTTTTTTGCTCTGTGGCATGGGGCACCATCCTGCATAAAGATGCAGTCTTCTCCTCCATACCATCGGTCCATTTGCGGTATCAGCTTGTTTTTCAGCACTTTTATGTACTGATCGTGTTTCATTGTCCCTTCAACAATGTACATTTCCCCGCAACCATGCCACGACATGACACTCCACGCCATAATTGCCGTAGGATGTTTCACGGTTTGCTGTATACATTTACAGAAAAACAATATATATACAGTCGACCTTGAACGCCTCTCCCTCCCTTCGTCACACATATTGGCAGGTCTCTTCTCCGATGGAGAAGATACTTTCATCGCTGAAGCATACCTGATGAAAGAAATAAAGCTTCCTCTAATAACTGGTCCATTACAGTGTTGTAAAATGTAGCAAACAATGGCAGGTACTTTTGTATTCCATGTGATCATAAAAGTAAATCAAATATATTAGCAGGTTTTAGCTCACAAAATGATTATAAAACCTTTGAAATACTACATACATTCTTCCATTCATCCGCTGACCAGTTTTGATGAATCTTAGCCCATTGAAGTTGCCGGGAAGCCATGGAAGGTGTAATCTTAGCCTTCTTCCGTGGTCTCTTTGCTTTCAAGCCGCTGTTGAACAACTATCTTCGTACAGATCTGGGGGATATATTAACCCCACACTGCTCCATTGTCTTGCTCAGGTCAGTACTTGTAAGTTTGCGATTACTAATCACAAGATTGTTAAGTTTTCTCGTGCTTCTGGGGCTCAAAATCTTGCTCCGTCCACACTTGCCTGCTCGGTGCTGAGCGTATACTTGTCCACCATTTTCTTTTTTTTTAATTCTATTCACTGAAGTTTGTGAAATACCTAATTTCTGGGCTATTGCTTGTTGTGTGTAAATCTTTTCAGCAAGTAAGGCCCTTACTATGCCAATTTTTCTTGGGGAAAGGTCACACTTTTTCCCCATAACCTCAAAATATTTCACTCACACAATAAATAGAACACCACTGACTCATCAGGGTTAGAACACACTTTGAATACTTCAAAATACCTTTTAGTTGAACTTTCTTACACAAAAACAATGATTAAATTGCAGTGCAAAACAGCAGAAACACAAAGGCTATGAACACTTGGCAGTAGTCACAAGGCGGGAAATCTCAGCTGAACAACATGTGCACTTCATCATTCATTTGTTCTTCATTCTTGCCAACTGTTGTCAAGCAAAAGTATCCCAGAGGTACAAAATATATCAAGTACCATTATGGGCCTGTACTACGACAGCCAGATAAAAGTGCGGTATAAATTTATTTGCCAGTTTGGACATTTATCTGGAAGTTCGGTTGACACCGCGTACTACGACTTTCGTTTATGTGCAATCTGGGAAAATATTCTCGAGTATAGCTATGCCGAAGTTGGAGAGGCTGTTAACGCTCTTATCTGGGACTTAGCTCTCATCGGGGACGCTACCGCAAAGAATCAAGATGGCTACTCATGAAGATTAATCTACATCTGCATGATGCTGTGCGAAATTAAGTTGTTACAATGTAATTTATGTATATATTTATGAAGTATGTCATGTTTCCTGTCCAGATATCACAGAATTCTAAAAGATTTCCCAAGCTAGAAAGTTGTTGCTGCTGAGTATATGAGTAGTACACACGCGGTTCACCGTAAGCTTCATGGGTAGCCGTGGTCGTTACGGCAGCAAAGTTTGCTGATAAGCAGTTTTTCGTGGGTTCGAGTCCCAATAGTCTAACATTTTTTTACCTTGTAAATTGTAGTCGGTTGGGTACTAGAGGTGATAGCACACATTTCCTAATCATTAAAATACGTGTCAAAAAGTGTGGGTTCTATTCCAAATCTATCCGCGACGCACATATGGAGTAAAGGTATACGACGTTGTTCATGGCGATTCGTCAGTCGAATGAGGATGTTAAGGAGGTTATATTTCTTTTACTTCATAACAACTTGCTACAAAAGTATTTACGCTAAAGTGAGATAAATGCTTGCCAGTTACTATTCCCACGTTGTATTGAAAAGAAAGAAACTAACTACTTATTCAGTGAGCAAACAATTTCTGAATTAATAATAAAATTAATGATCCCACGCTGCATCAATGGCATTAATTACGAATATAAACTTTACTTTCGACGTAACGCGCAACCTCGTAAATAGTACTAGACAAAAAAAATACATAACCTGAATCTTAACTTTTGCGTCCAGGTTACATTTATTTCCTATAACCGTTTCAGTTTCGTTATACAGTTAATTAATTTTAACATTTCTTCGTATGTGTATATTTCAGTCCTAATTCTGTTTTTGACCTGGACTTCCACATTATAGCTTAATAAAAGTCTGATATTGGACTATAGTAATACAATTTCAAAAGGAATAGAGCTAAACAAGCGAAAACACCAGGGAACACGTGTACCACCGCGCTAAATTTCACTATATTTTCAGTAACCTTATTACCAACCCAATAAAAATGTTACTACATCTTCCGCATTACAATACCGTAGTTAAAATCCGTTGGTAGTACGCAATAAAATATTTAACTTCTAGTTTGCAAAACTGCAGCCTACGTATCTGGCTGTTTATCTGACAGTCGTAGTACAGGCCCTATGCCTATCAGAATTAATCCACCACTTATCTACTTATGGGCATATTCAGCTATTTTAGGCACCATTAGACTGAAATCGAACTTTATTCTAATAATTTGGCCACATCTGTATATGTAAATAACTAATTATTTATAACCATTGCAATATGGTCAAAATCATTAAATATGAGTAAAATAAAATACTTAATCGCCTCACGCATGGGCGTAAATTGTAATCTAATTCAAAATATATGAATGAATAATTGAATAAATTACTAAAATAAATTAATAAAAATAATTAAGCTAAATGTCGATAATAATGGCGCCATTGTTCACCAGAATGGATCCCTCGAATTTTGATAGAGAATGATAATTCTCTCTCTCGCAGGGTATGTATATAAAGCTGCTTACTGGTACATCTGCTTCAGGCCTTGCCTAACCTTCTGAAAATGACTAAATAGGTAGGAACTGCACCCTAGGTTCATCCACTGATTCTAGAATAACTAACTATATTCTGAATAACATCCGTGCTTGAGCACCTCATCAGCACACCAAAATATATATAAAATACACACACAAAATACTGCTGGAAGACTCCATATTTACAACAACAACAAGAAAAACAGTAGGAAACCAAAAGCGAGGACCAAGCTACCATTTGCAGTTCGTCTGTTGAAAGTTCATTACAAAGCACATATATGTGGATGGATACTAACTGTCCTTGTGTATCAACATAACTTGCATATTCTCATAATTGGCACTTGTTATATCACACAGATACTGTACCTTTATAATACTCTGTTCACTGACTCTTAACACTTGGTTTAAAGATACATTCACTTGAGCAACACACGCTTGTCATTCCAAAACATAAATTATGGAAAGTCTGAAATACAGCACCCAATGGCTCTCACTGACATGTAATACCAATTTTGTGATAATTTGCTTATGTAATACCAAGCTGCCACAATTGATACAATACAATTGCCTTAAGCACTCCCCAGTTGTAAGTTATTACCACACTTCACAAACATAATAAGACCACGTTCAACAAAAGTTATGTCTCCTCTCTTCCGCTGTTTGAAATAAAGTCCAGTATACCAGTGTCCACCTCGCCATATGATTACATGCCTATATAGACCTCAGCTTCTTCTGATACGTTGAGATTGATCCTGGCCAGCCAATCACGAGTAGATCCTCTTGTGAAGACTTCGCCCTGAACCTCTCCTGGATCACATGACAATAACATCAACAGACTCTGGGGTGTTTTGCATGAGTTATAGGAACTTTCCGACTACAAAATCAATAAGGCCACCTCATCAAACTTTGGGATGCCCACATGTCTCATACAAAGTTCCTGAGTTGAAAATAACACTGTTTTCCCATCCGTTTGTACAAAACAAACTACCCATATCACATATGGAGACCTCCCAGCTTAAAATCTAATAATGACAATAATATCTCTTATTTCTGAATACTGTGCGAGGTTGTGATATTATGTACTATCACAAGTTGTAGGCCACGTGTTTTTCTTGCTGTTCTGTGCCTTTCCCCTGTCAAAGTCTTATGTTACATATGTATGTGACATATTGATCTGTATTGTATGTTATAGTTTTGTGTACTTCTGTACATTTGTGTTCATTCTTACTTCATAATTTTATTGACTTGAATGTATTTCAGGGAGTTGTGTCGGTGACAGTTTCTGGTATTTTCTCTTCACGTTATGGCCAAAAAACATAACAAATGTTATCTCCAAGTCTTCAGAGATACCTATAAAATTAAATTTCCATTCATTTGTCCGGCTCCATGGCTAAATGGTTAGCGTGCTGGCCTTTGGCCACAGGGGTCCCGGGTTCGATTCCCGGCAGGGTCAGGAATTTTAACCATAATCGGTTAATTCCGATGGCACTAGGGACGGGTGTATGTGTTGTCTTCATCCTCATTTCATCCTCATTACGACGCATGGGTCGCCTACGGGCGTCAAATCAAAAGACATGCATCTGGCGAGCCGAACTTGTCCTTGGGCACTCCCGGCACTAAAAGCCATACGCCACTTAATTTCCGTTCATTTTACAGTCTAACGAAGGAAACTATTTTGCGTTTTGTTGCGTGTGTCAATGTGATATAAGTATTAGTATTTGTATGTATGTGTCATAAATGAGAATGACTAGGTAAATTTTATTGTAACCATTTTTATGTTTTCTAAGTTTAAGGTTTTAAATTTAATGGTCAGTTCACATTGTAACTGTATATTTTTGTTTTCTAAAAGTTGGCAGCTATGTTATATCCTTTCCAACAGAACAAAGTTGACCTAGGCTACCATAGATCAATTGAATGGATGAAAACCATAACGGTATAAGTGACATTTTTTAAAAAATTAGTTAAGTGCAGGATATAACTCCAGGAGGATGTATCCTTTCACCAGAAAAGAGATACAAGTGATAGCGGCAATATTCTGCACTCTAGTGATGGGTGGTATAACTACAAATAGCATGCTTTATATGAGTGGCGACGATGTTTAAATGCCTTTTTCTCTGAATGACCAAAATGCTACTTATACCGTTATGGTTTTCATCCATTCAATTGGTAGAGCAACCAACGCAAAATTGGGAGGTTGTGGGTTCGGATCCCACTGGTGTCTGGTTGGCCCTTTTTGTTTTGTACTTAACATCTCTTCAACATGTACTAAACGTGTGTAGCACGACCTAATAGGTTGAAAATCCATATCTATTACAATGCGGTTGTGAAAACTCAATATTCATGTTTGTTCTATTGGTGAACATTATATTTCCAAATTCAATTACAAATCCATTGAAATAATTTGCTAAGTAAAATCCAAAAATGTTTTTCATTCAAAAGTTAGTGTCCTTAAATTATGAAAAAACTAGGTGAAGAGGGGCAGATAGTTCAAAATAATTGCTTTTCCATTGGTTACCAGATGGCTTACTTCAGCACTTAAATCCATTCTTATTTAATTAATTTATTTATCAGCAGTATTCTGTAAGAAGGAAGTCAGTTCCCAGACAAAACTATCTTTACATCGGTCTGTTTTCTGACCAACTTTACTTTATGGGAGCGAAAGCTGGGTGGACTCCGGATATGTTATTCATAAGTTAGAAGTAACAGACATGAAAGTAGCGAGAATGATTGCTGGTACAAACGGGTGGAAACAATGGCAGGAGGACACTCAGAATGAGGAGATAAAGGCTAATTTCGGAATGAACTCGATGGATGAAGCTGTACGCATAAACCGGCTTTGGTGGTGGAGTCATGTGCGGCGAATGGAGGAGGATAGGTTATCTAGGAGAATAATGGACTCTGTTGTGGAGGGTAAGAGACGTAGAGGGAGACCAAGACGACGATGGTTAGACTCAGTTTCTAACGATTTAAAGATAAGAGGTATAGAACTAAATGAGGTACTAGTTGCAAATAGAGGATTGTGGTGACGTTTAGTACGTTCACAGAGGCTTGCAGACTGAACGCTGAAAGGCATAACAGTCTATAATGATTATGTATGTATGTATGTATGCATGTTGTTTCTTTCTTTCTTTCTTTCTTTCTTTTTAGCAAAAACAGAAAGTAACATTGAAAGATAGTTACAAAATGTTTAACAGAGGAAATGGAGAGAATTCAGTGAACTGTGGTGCAGCAACCCTCACAGCTGATGATCAAGATTTTTCAGTCATTGAACTACCTCAGTGATTACAGCAGTGAAATCTTCTCCTTTGCCTGCATACGACCTGACAGGATATTAGATAGATAGATAGATAGATAGATAGATAGATAGATATGATGGCAAAGTTAGGGACACGTGTCCCTGTCTTACACTTAACCAGTGAAATACATAATTAACATAAAAATATATAACACTGAATAAATGAAAAAAAGAGACTGAAACAAATTACTACGATACTATGCTATCCTGCTGTACATAAAAATAACTATTATAATACACAATATAAATTAACATTTTGCTTCGTACGAAGAAATTAACATACAACAAAGAACGAATTACAATTTCAATAATAATAATAATAATAATAATAATAATAATATAGATAAACCTACTAATATTTACAATTAATTTGTCCAATTCCAGAAGTATATCACATTGACGAATGTTCAGTTTTCATGTGTTTACTGTGGGTGAAAAACATTGCCAAATGGGGATAGGGATAAGGATAACTATGCAGGAAACCACAGCTGAGTACTTTCTAACACTATTGATGAATAATAATAATAATAAGAAGAAGGACCATCTGGAGAATAAGAAGAAGAAGACGAAGAATGACCATGAGGAGAAGAAGAAACAGAAGACTGTCGCACTACGAGCTCGTTTCATAGAGATATTTTGAACACATACTTTTAAATCTTCCGTGGTTTGATATCCCTCTGACCTGCTGCGGAAGGAAGTTCCATTTACGGTTGGCCACAACAGTGAAGGAATTGTTGTAGGTTGAGGATTTATGCTTAGGAATAGCGAGCAATGTCGAGCTCAGCGCTCTGGTGTTTTTATCATGGTGTTCAGAAAGACTATGAAATCGTTCATACAGGTAAGATAGGGATTGTAAGGTAAGGATTCGATGCAATGAAGTCAGGGTATGCAGCTTGCGTCTGTCTTCAAGGCGTAGCCATCCGAGGTCGACGTAAGACTGGGTAACATGATCTGAAAATTTCAGATTACATATAAATCTTACACAGGCATTCTGTGCACGTTGTAGTTTGTCATGAAGCTCGGTTTTCACATCTTTGTAAACTACGTCATAATAATCGAATATTGGAAGAACGAGGGTTTCAACTAGTTTCTTCTTTAAGCTGAACGGAAAAGTAAATTTGAAATTGTTTAATGTGTGCAACGTAGCAAAAACTCGTCTACTCACAGATATTATCTGATCCGTCCACGAGAGGTGCTGGTCAATGGTTACTCCGAGATTTTTTACACTCTTGCAAAAGGGCAACACTCGATTTTGAAGTTGTACGTCGGGGATGGACATGCGGAAATTGTCGGAAATAAGTCTTGGGTGGGCAATTACTATAGTTTGGGACTTTTTTGGGTTCAAAATAAGTCCATGCTGGTAAGACCATTTACTTATGGCCTCTAGATCCATGTTAATTTTCTCGATTGCTGTCAAAACGTCTGTTGGTTTTGCATGGATGTAAAATTGTACGTCGTCAGCATAGATGTGACGTTTACAATGTGTCAGCTGTTTAGCTAGGTCGTTGATATAGACAGAAAATAGCAAAGGAGCAAGGGTTGACCCTTGTGGGACACCTCTTTTTTACATATTGCCACGAAGAAAATGCACCTCGATTGATGACACGTTGTTGGCGTTCGTGTAAATAAGCTCCCAACCATCTCGGAGTACTGTCGGAGAACCCTAGGTGATAAAGTTTGGATAGGAGCAACTCATGGTCTACAGAGTCAAATGCTTTGCTGAAGTCCAATAATACTAGGATAGTCAGTTTTTGCTCATCAATAGCCTGTCTTATATCGTCAGTCACGCTTAGTAAGGCAGTACATGTACTGTGATTGCGTCGGAAACTTGACTAGTGTGGGTCTAATATGTCGTGGTCGTTGAGATAGTTGGTGATTTGATTATGCACAATGTGTTCGAGTCCCTTGGCTACTATTGACAGTATATTTATACGTCTGTAGTCACTGTTTAGTCTAGGAGATTTTATCTTTGGTAAAGGCTGCACCAGGGCCATTTTCCAGACAGTTGGAAATACACTATTTTGAAGGGAGAAATTGTATATGAATGTCAATACTGGAATAATAGCGTCGATAATTTTCTTTAGCATTATAATACATATGTTGTCCACCCCTGTGGATTTAGTTTTGATTCGTATGATAGCCGCTTTCACTTGAAGGGGTGAGACATAACTAAAATAAAATTTGTCACTGTCTACGGGTGGTGTGTTGTAATTTGCACACAAAAGATTTTCTTTTGCTTCTTCGTTTAATTGTACATGGGAGGATACGAAGTGATTATTCAATTCATCAAGAGAAACTTCCAAATCGTCTATCTTGTCCGGTTTATTTAGTCCAAAATGGCGGATTGACTTCCATAAAGTAGCGGGTCTTACGTCAGGTTTTATAAGGTCATGGGCATACTGTAGTCGAGCGTTTCTTACTGTCTGAGTAGTTTTATTACGTAGTCTCTTACTGTTTGAGTAGTTTTATTACGTAGTCATTTGTAATAGATAAAGTTTTCCTCTGTCGGGTAATGTTTATATTTCCTATGAGCTGCATCCCGCTTAGCCATCATTGCTCTAATATCATCATTTAGCCACGGGGAGAGTCTTTTACAGACGTGTGCTGTTCGTATATGGGCATGTTTGTCAAAAATATGTAGTATCATGTTATTGAAAGTGGTGACCATGTCGTCAATATTAGTTTTATGAGTTATCTCCTGCCACGGCATCGAAAAAGCGTCTTCCAATAATTTTTCGTTGTTAATACGGCTATAGTCTCGGTAAGTCACGTACTTAGGTTTATGTTTAGGGCATTGCAGTGCGTAAGCCATAAAGATGATGTCATGGGCTGGTTATTTTCACAGTCGCAGGCAGCTAACTGCTTTAAGCCCTACTTCAGTGCTGATACAGACAGCGTCCATGATAGGTTCACATCCTGTTAAGATAATGATGGGGGTAGGATGAATCCTGGGAGCCTATCATTCTACGTTTCGATGATGTGCTGTTGTGGAGGTGCCTAAGGAGGAGACCTTCATTCTATTTTTGCTTAAAATTGAAAGCATTGTGGACTGAATGAAATCTGCTGATATTGTGGGGTTTCTTCATGTTAATCTAGGATGTCATGTCCTCTGGTCCAGCAGATCAGCATGAACTGCTAACTGAGGGTTAGAGAGTATCTTTCTGTACTTGAGGATGGGCATTCTGCCGTCTGAAATGTGAGGGAGCAATTGTGCAGAGTGTTGTAACCAGTACCAAGGAGTTGATTTAATGTTCCCTGATACCAGCTTCCTCATCTGGTACAGCTGAACGTCGATCATCTTAGCATGGTAGCTGCTGAGCCAATTCTGATGCGCAGTATTCAACAACGGAGTACACTAGGCCAAGTGCAGCATTAAAATTGGTAAGCTGCTCTGTTTGGAGTTCCAAGGTGGATAGTATCTGTTTCAAGTTATGTGATATTCATTCTTTTCATGCATGAACATGAATCTTGGCCAAATTATAGTGTTATTAGATTTAATTTTATTGTATTTCAGTTGAAAATATCGTTGCTGCAGATCCATCTTTGGTGAGATAGCATGTGGAGTACACTGTCTCCTTGTATGGGCTTAGATCGAGTTTGTTACTTCCATCTTTCTGTCTCGGCCTCATCCTTGGCTTTGACAATATGAAAGTGACCGAGGTATGAGTATTATTAGTCACACACCTGTGCCGAAAGGCTCAGACATGTGAGGCGCTGGTCTTCTAACTGCAACTTGGCAAGTTCAATCCTGGCTCAGTCCTGATGTCGGTGCGTAAAAGAACTCCTGCAGGACGGTATTCTGACACCTTGGAGTTTCTGAAAACCATCAGACGTAGTTAGTGGAATGTAAAACGAATATTATTATTATTATTATTTACTGCCAACACCATACGTTATGTAACCAATCCCAGTGATGAATAATGTGAAAGTGTTGATTATAGGTTTAGTTGATGTCTCTATTTCAGTGAGCTTCACAGACTAATATGTAATAATACCTTCTTCCTCGGTGAGGAAAGCAACAGGGAAACCACCTCAGCCCTATTTCCATAGTACACCTCTTCACTGACACGTGGACTACCTATGACAGCTGATAGTGTATGTTGAGGACCTAGTCAGCCTTTGGTCTGAATACTCAACATACAACTTTCTTAGACTTGGTGTGATTGTATAACTTTATTTTAATTATTGTTAAAGAACATTAAAAATTGTTTTTTCATTATATAGACTAAACATTTCAAGTGTCACAACTTTTTATGAGTTTGTAGTAATTTTTAAATCAGTGTAAGTGATCTATTAGAAACTTGCACGCCAACAGTGACATACTAGTTGGAGAATAAACTTTATCACTAATACATTTATAGTATGTGCCCTGTTTCCATCAGATATCTGGATCTAAACTGAACATTTCTCAAAAATATTTTGAGGAACGTGGAATAGTTCTAAATGACATTTTCAGAATTTAATATCAGGCTCCTATTATTCAGATTCCCCATAGATCTATGGCCCTATGATTTGTGATCAATACATGTAGTAATGTAAAATTGCAATCCTGTTTTGACTTTCTTTCTAAAATCTGAAGTAAGATGACCTATTTATCTTAGTTACTAATGTTAATTCTCTCACCCCACTCCACAATTATTGTTTTAATATAGTGATTTTAAAGAGAAATGTGGAATTTCTTGGTTTATTGCTGGACTAATCTTTTGCAAGACAGAATAATAACCAATTTTATGCTACTTGCATTTGAGTAGAAATTATCTACTGTATGTAGTTTAATTAGGTTTTATATTTGGTAGAGTAAAATGGCCATGTGTAGAAACATGCAACGTAACAATAAATGGAGAACTGACTGATGTATTACCTCATATGTAATATGAAAATTAAGATGTGTTCCTTGTGATTTTGCATTGACAGCATTGAACTACTTACAAGGCAAATTGAAACTAATGTTACAGATGTTTTATTTCCTGCTGGAATGTTTTCCATATATGAAACTGTTGTTCTGTCTTCCAGTTATCTGCCAGCCAGCCTGTCCTTCCTTTGACAGAAATGAATTCTGCCGGGTGGGAAGACAAGAACGAAGAAAAGAACCATCCAGAACGGTATGTGCATTATTGTTTGCCATTGAAATGATTTTGTCAGAAACGTGTTTTATAGATACTACTACTACTACTACTACTACTACTACTACTACTACTACTAAACATGATGCTTGGTTGTTCATAAAGATGTAGATTGGATTATTCCTTTTCAGTAAAAGAAAAGATCTCTGTTCTATGGGCCTATCTTCCATACGGTTAATGATCGACTAAGAATATAGAAATTTCTTTAAACCAAAGGCAACACAATTTAGGTAGTTTCAAGGATGTGAGAAAGACCTGAAGACAAAATTAGCAGCAAAGCTGTATTAATTTAGACAAATGATCAAAAGCTATCTGAGTTTTAAAGTAGAATCAGAGTCCAGAAGATAGAAGGAAGCATTGGATGAAGAACATAAGAAGGCACTAACAGTACGCCTCTAGAGAACCTAGCAGGATGTCAAGGCTGGCAGACAAGCAAGATTTAAACACTAGAAATGAGATTGGTTTTAACACGCAGCCCATAGAGGCTGAATTCAATGTAAAAAAACTATTTCTACTAATATGTTACTCTGATATTCATTGTTTTAATATTCTATTGTTATTGTATATGTACCAGTCATCCAAGGCTCCATAGGTTATAATTTTCTTGTTCCTAAAATCTCTATGGTTGCATTTGTTTTACTTGGTAGCATCATAACTACCTTCTGCCTTGTCTGATTTCATTGTTATATGCTTGAATTCCTGTATGACCTCTATACCCTTCAGTTTATATTTGGCCCAGTTCTGATACTTTTACCTTTGCTTCTTAAATCTAATATTGCACTTTGCCGCAACAAGTGTGTGGTCACTAGGATAACTGTATCTCTGTTTTACTATAGGATGACCAATAATATATCTCCTCCCACTATCACCTAGTGTGCAACGTCTTCTGTTCAGAACCTCATAATGTGTTTGTTTATAACCATCTCATGTTGTTCAAGGAATAATCCCCCATTAGAAAAACATTGTCTGTGGTGTTTACCATTTCTATTAACTCTTCAGTGCAGTCGTAAATTTGTTCTGCTTCTTCATTGCTGTTTTTTGTTGGAAAGTATACTTGGATCACTGTTATGTCAGTTGGGCTAGCTTTGAAGGGGCGAGACCCAGCTTAGCAAAGGAAAAGAAAAGGTTAATATTCATTTGTTTGTTAAATATGCTACAATTGTTGTTGACAATTGCTGCACATATCCCAGTATTGGCTTGCTTCCTGGCAACCAGAAGCAACTTCAATAATGTCAAAATTCTAATAATTCTAATGTTTTATAATAAATTGTTCAAAATTTCCTGCCTTTTTAACAATATATCACTGTTTCCCTTATAAATTCCAAGTTTATAAGAATTTTAGTACTTTTCTTTTTTAAAATGTGTATCAAACCTCCACCTACAAAATGAACCTCAATCACTAACATAGAATGCGATTTAGATATTTTTGTCGAGTTTTTATTCCGAGCACCTGAAAATATTAATATTTTTGTAAATAAATATGTTATATAAAATCTAATATAAATCCTATTGATCTGAATGAGGTGCAGATTGTAGTACAACACTATGGGAGGAAACCCTGAAGAATTCATAATTATCTGTGAAACAGTAAGAGAGTTATGAAGGAAACCATGATATATTGTTAAAAAGGCAGGAAATTTTGAACATTTTATTTAAAATTGTTATAATTATAATTTTGATATTATTGAAGTTGCTTCAGATTGCTAGGAAGCATGCCAATACTGGGATACGTGCAGCATTTGTCAACAACGTTTGTGGCATATATAACAATCGAATGAGTATTGACTTATTTTCCGCAGGTTAAGCTAGGTCTCTCCCCCCCCCCTTAACTGTATCGTTAATGTCCTGTCTCTCACATGTTAGGTGTTACATTATCTGTCTGTTTCGTTGTTAATATAATAGCTACTCCTTTCTTCCTTGACTGTTCACCACTGTGAATTATTCTTAACCCTAGAACTGGCAATGTTAATTCTTGTGGTGGTAGCCATATTTGGCAACTTTTACTCATCCAAATAAAATACGAAATATCTGCAAGATATTATATACTGTAAATCTACGTAAAGCTAATATACTGTGGATTGTCGTATTGACACGAAATTCAATAAATGTTTTGACTAGGAAAATGTACAGTAAATGTAATTATTCCTAAATTCAAAATAATAATAATTGTTACCGTGTTTTAGTGGTAGGTAGAGGTGAAAGAAGGTGCGGGCGTGAACGGGTCTCAAACTACGGAATCAAAATTAATGTAAAATTTAACAAGGTTATATTTTCTTTTTTAAAATAAAGAAATAACAAGAACAGCAGGTACGGTGTAACAAGGCAACAAGGTACAATTACAGTATTTGCAGGTTTTGGGCTTCGAGCCCTGAAAACACAATTCTTGAGCAACTAGCTCAACTTTAAGATATACCAATTTCAACAACGGGGCAGAAGACCCCAATCAAACCCTGGAGCACTTGCTCCACATTACACAGTAAAGCCTCCTCGAGGCATACAACACTCAGTTTTAGAAAAAGAGCCACTCGCTCTCAACTTTAAGCCTATCAAAGGCCACACCAAACTCCACCTTCAAGTTGTCCTCTCTGGACATAGACACAGGGGTAAACTACCCAACCTACTGAGGTCTATTAGATAAAAAAAGGGGGTAATTACATGACCTCTAAAATAACAATTTGAGAGGAGGCGATCTGCACTCCTAATGTATTTGTTTCAAAACCTAATTTGGCTCTAGGCCACTGATGCAAGGGCTAATCCCATACTACGGAGGTGACTTTCGAAAAGAAACAAATTTACATAATGTTACGGAAGAATAGGTTGAGAAAATAAGTTCACCTCAAAACAATGTGAGTGGGAGCTCGAGAGGGTTAAGCACTCTCTATCCCAATATGTAGTTTGAAAGATAGGATAGATACAAGTTTCTTTACATTTTAAAGAAGGTTACATAATGGAGAACTTCGGACCCGCCCCGAGAGTTAAACTGCTGAGCAAGCAAGAAAAGAAGTAATTAATCGGCCATTACCTGGTAGGTGATCGCTGCCGGAGAAAGAGGCGCTTCCCGCCCCCTGCTAGGTACTTTACACACTGAAAGATGGAACAGAAGTGGCGCAGAGACCCAAAAATCAGCAGTTTATATACTCTCGCGGAAGGTTCTAGGCGTTAGGGGAATGAGAACACCCGCCCACAATCACTTTATTGGGTAGGATACAGCAACATATTCAAGTTGGGGGAAGATACCACGGATTGGTCAGAAATAAATTGAAGAAATTCGGGATTGGATACATACGAAACAAGGGGAAGGAGAGGGGTATACAGCCAACTTAAACAATAACAGAAAGAAATTTAACAAAAAACAAACTTTTGAAAAAAATTTCTCCAAAAAAACAGTTCTCTCACTCCGCACTAGAGTGCACTATTGTTGATCTTCAGTAGTGTCCTCTAGAAGAGAAAGTTCACACTTCTTACTACAAGCAAAACAAAAATACGTCGAAAATGACACAGTTCAAAAACTCCAAATTTTCCACGTTGTGACATCTTCTGAGAAACTTGAAAATTAATACGGTCAATAAAGTTCAGACTTCCTCCAGCAGAGGAGTTTCGACTGGCGCAAATTTTAAATAAGCGGCGTGGAGGTGTACCGCCCGGTACAATAATAATAATAATAATATTGATCATATGTATACAAAACTGGACCATGTCACGAACAAACTAATATATACAGATTGTCAGTAATGTGGTTGTAATGCACTCTGAGAGGTATTTTCTTGAAAAATATTAGGGAAAATGTATTGGCATGCAATCAGTTGGAGGCATGCTCTTAGACCACGTTATTATGATAGGTTGCTTTATGGGAGGTTCATCATCACTTTCACTTTCCGAAGAAATAGCGGATAAAAATTTCAAATCTGACTCTGAATCTGTCAGTTCATTCTCAGTAACCTCAAAGTCAGATCTGTCACTTTCATCGTCATCTTCCAACTACTTTATTATTCATTTTCTATAATGACGTGAGGATGCTATATTTAGACACACACTGTACCAAAAATGTATATAATCAATCACATAACTATATATATATACATACAGAAGTAAATAACTCTCACCGAATGGAAAACTACAAAATAAAATTAAATAGAATAGCAAAACAGAGCTCCTGAAGGTTTGTTTACAAACGCTACAGAAATAGTGCTCAAGCATTGTCTGAAAACTGCATTCATTTATTTCTGTGAAATTGTACCCAAAGAGATTGCAAATATGAATGAAACTGATCTCATGGCTGTTGTCGACATGGAGAACGACGATAAGTAGACTTGCAAGTGACTAATCTCATGTTTTAATCCGTATTGAAATCTGTTGATAGACAATAACAAAGTTTTATTATAAATCCACCTGTTCAGTACATTATAATGTTGTCACATTTAAAATATCTTCATTAGTCAAAAAGTTATGTGGGACATGTTTCGCTCCTTTACAGAACATCATCAGCCAAATCTGAATCTCGAATAATTGTTATGTACGTAAATAATGACTTAAGAACTGTTAGACCATTTTTCAAAAACTTAAAACTTACTCTATTAGAATATCATAAAATACAAAATCTTAGTATTAATTACATGTGCTTAATAGGAAGATACATTAAAATTGTGGAAGAAAGAGTACTAAAATATTAAATAAAATAATATATATATAAAATAGGAGTTTTGTCTGTACATTGCTCAGAATTTGAAAAGAATGGTATTTCTGTATCGGTCATGTCCATAGTAACAAGGAAATGCACTTTTAACTTTTCCGTAATTTCTGTCTGTGTGTATGTATGTATGTACACGTATCACTAGAAAATGGCTAGAGAGAACTTAATGAAAATTGGTATGCAAAGTCGGGGAATAAGTCGCTACAATCTAGGCCATAAATAATTTTGTTCACACTGATGGAAATGGTAGTTTTAATTTTCGAGCCATTTTATCATATCTTTTAGCTTATGTATCATCTTAACATCAATGTATTTTAATTGTCTTGCCATTTTACCAATTTTAGCTGAAGATGTTCCATATCGGAACGAAACATGTACTAGAGGTTATATGGATTATATTATGTAATTAATAAGTCTATTATATAGAAATTGATAAGTATTGGAAGGTGGGAACTTACTCTTAACTTAACCTTAGTTGTGTTGAGCCAATACGGAATAAACATGAGATTTATAAGCATTGCTCAAAATTTAAAAAGGATGGTATTTCTGTATCAGTCATGTCCATAGTAACAAGGAAATGCATTTTATTAATTTTCCGTAATGTCTGTCTGTCTGTATGTATGTATGTATGTATGTATGTATGTATGTATGTACACGCATCAGGAGAAAACGGCTGAAGAGAATTTAATGAAAATCGGTATGTAAAGTCCGCGAATAAGTCGCTACAATCTAGGCCTAAAATGTAATTCTCAAATGTTAGTTATTAGTGGTGCTCTTAATGAAAACCGGTATGTAAAGTTCTAAAATAAGTCGCTACAATATAAACTATAAATAATCTTATTCACTCTGAAAGAAATGGTAGTTTAGGCGAAGGCCTCAAATTTTATTTGCAAATATTTATGTTATTAGTGGTCCCATTTTAATTAAAATAGGTATGACAAGTCGGCGAATAAGTCGCTACAATCTACGCCATAAATAATCTTATTCATGCTGAGAGAAATGGTAGTTTAGGGGAAGGCCCAAAATTTAAATCTCGAATATTTGTGTTATTAGTGGTCTTATTGACAATTACTATATAAATAAAGTTACGCGCTTACCTTACAATATCGACAGACGCTGCCCTTATTATTTCTGGTATAAAACCTCTGCATCTCACAGGACTCAGCATGTCAACTTCTGTAAGAAGAACAGAATACATCCTCGAGATTTGGAAAAAGTGGAACTTGAACTTCCTGCACATCATACTGCCGCCGGACATCCAGCAGACTATATGAGATCTGTATTTGACCAACCATGTACCAGAGATCACAGCCATTCAATATACACAGATGGTTCTCGGATTTCTAGCAACGGAACACTAGTGGGCTGCGCCTTCGTGGCATATGAGGGTGAAGACGAAGTTCATTCTGAGAAAATAAAACTAAAGGAATACTGTTCCGTGTTTCAAGCCGAGCTGCTTGCAATACTGAAAGCAGTCGAGTGCTGCATAAACAAAAATACGTGTGCAACTATACTCAGTGACTCACAAGCGGCACTGAACTCCATAAAAGATAAATATAACTTACACAATTTGGCAGTACATGTAAGAGAGAATATATCAAAGTACAATAAACATACATGTTTCGGTTGGCTGCGAGGTCATTCTGCCATAAAAGGGAACGAAAGAGCTGACCAATTGGCCAAAGAAGCTTGTAATTCTAACTTGTCAGAGAGTTATACTAAATGCCCATTTTCTTTTGTCAAAAGAACCGTAAAGGATGAAATGCTCTCTCGCTGGAATGAACTGTGGTTAACAAGTAAAAATGGCTCAGTTACCAAAGACCTGTTTTTTCCAAATGTATATAGTAGGCTGGGATGTAAATATATAGTGTGCAACTTTCTTTTAACTCAAGTGCTATCCGGTCATGGTAAATTCAATGCTTACTTCGAGCGATTCAAAATTCCAGCACAAAATGGCTCGCTGTGCTTCTGCACTGAAGACATTCAAACTGTAGAGCACATTGTGTTCAACTGTCCTGCTTTTGAGAGAGCACGTTTTGAACTTAAGATGCATTTGTTAACTTGCAGTTGCTATTTTGAAAAACCACTAAATTTCATATTTTATAAAAAATGCTGCACTTCCCAGTTTTCAGAATGAATTGACTATGTATGTAAACATATATAATTTGATACTGTCTGCTTTATTAGCTGCTTAACATATGTATTGCATATATTGTATATCTGGTACTTTTAAATATTAGTACAGTACTCTTAGTATTAAGGATTGTATATATCATACTTTTATTTTTCCATTTCTGTTCATGTCTATTTTGCTGTTTATGTATTTTGAATTTTATCAGAGAAATTGTATATATTGCATAAACTACAACCCTAACATACCTCACCGGGTGAGTTGGCCGTGCGCGTAGAGGCGCGCGGCTGTGAGCTTGCATCCGGGAGATAGGTTCGAATCCCACTATAGGCAGCCCTGAAGATGGTTTTCCGTGGTTTCCCATTTTCACACCAGGCAAATACTGGGGCTGTACCTTAATTAAGGCCACGGCCGCTTCCTTCCAACTCCTAGGCCTTTCCTATCCCATCGTCGCCATAAGACCTGTATGTGTCGGTGCGACGTAAAGCCCCTAGCTAACATACCTCATGGTAAAATAGGGTTCACAGCACTTTGGAGATTTAAAAAAATAAGAAATAGTATTAAATTTCCGATCATTTATGTCTTATACATTTTCACCGTACCAGCTGTGATAACGGAGATATTCATGAATATGGATTTTTGTTGCTAAGATCATATCAGCGCCATTACGAGAAAATGGGTAAACAGAATTTAATGAAAATCGGCATGTAAAGTTGGGGAATAAGGAACTACAGTTTATGCTATAATTAATTTTATAAGATGGCCTTATATTACAGAGTCGAAAGAAAACAAAATGTGAAGGCCTATAATAGAGAAAGCTCATAAGATTGATCAACAATAACATTACATTGACCATTGTTTGTTGTGATTTGCTTTGTGTCTCTGTTGTCATTCATCTCCGATAGATGAGATTACTGCTGTATACCGACTTTCTTTTATATTTGCTCTACGTCGCGCTGACACAGATAGGATTCATGGCGACGATGGAATACGAAAGGGCTAGGAGTGGGAAGGAATCAGCCCCTATGTTAATTACGTTATAGCCCCAGCATTGTCCTGGTGTGTAAATTGGAGACCACAGAAAACCATTTTCAGGGCTGTCGACAGTGGAGTTCGAACCCACTACCTCCCGGATCCAAGCTCACAGCTATGCACCCCTAACCGCACAGCCAACTCACCCGGTCATACCGAGTATAACGGCGTGCCTGAAAATTGGCGGGAAGTAGCTGGGGAGTTAGATAAATTTCTAATACTACTGATACGTAACAAACTGGTTCATCATAGCGTTCGAGCTATTCAATTCCTACTCTGCGGCACTGACTGGAAGGAGCAGTGTGCATATTTAATGGAAAATGGCAGAGAAGTGTTCATGGCTGTCTGCGGTCTGGTCATTGCAGCACTGGAACTTTGGACTGTTAGATCGGCACCGTAGTATTGTTCGTTAAAAGTGAGAAAATGTGCGGTTTATTAATTTGATAGAGTATTTTATATAACATTGCTTTTAATCACTACATTCCTGACGACTTCAGGTAGGAAAACCACAAAGACAGTCTTTCTGAGAATCCCGTAGCGAAGTACGGGTACATCAGCTAGTATATATATATATTCTGAAATCTTAGAAAGACGTGAAAATCAATCTTAGGAGCTAAATTTGAAGATTTTCTTGGCAATGAGATCTGGTAAAAAAGTTATTTATCCCTTGTGGATGAGAGTCTATAAAGATTCAAATTTATCGTCAATTTGATGATTGAACTTGTGACAGGATGAATGTTGGTCTTCAAGAAATTTAAATGCTTGTTGTCATTTGACCTTGGCAAATGCTGTTGAATAGATATGCTCTTATAGATGCTAATGTTCCCGTTAACAGCACCGTACAATTGATCAAGAACAATCTCTCCAAATTCAGCAGTTTAAGTATAGGCGAAATAGATGAATTTATTCGAATTCTGGAATTTACTTTGAACAACAATTTCTTCACTTTCAATAATGTCATTTACCAACAGATAGGTCTTCCCATGGGGTCACCAGCTTCAGGAATCATTTAGAGCATTCTCACATCAGTGCCAATCCTGTAATTCCAGCTACATAGGTCAAACAGGCCGCAATTTTGTCATAAGATACGCCGAACATTGCAACACTCTCAAATATAATTGTTTTTCAGCTATGAGTGAACATCATAAAGCATCCAGCCACGAATACACTTCAATAGATAAAGACCTGAAGATCTTGCATTATGAGCAAAAAGGCACCTTGCTTAACGTTCTCGAGAGCATCCACATCGATTTAGATCAGTTTATGAACCCCACTCACAATTTAAATGAAGTCAGCGAGAAAAAGAACATTCTATTTGAAACATTCATTCCATACATTTGTCAGAATTTCCATAACACAAACAAACCCCACCTCCATCTCCCCGACTCACCACCACTCCCCCCTCCTCACACCAGCCCTGCACCACCCCTTCCCCCTCCGCTCCTTCCATCCTAGCAAACACAGCCAAACCAACAATAGACTCGATCATGCGACCGAGACCATCACTTTGAGAAGGCCACGCTATTCGAGCTTTAGAAGTCAGCGAATAAACTAACATCCTCTTGAAACATTCATTCCATATATTTGCCAAACAAACCCCACCTCCATCTCTCCAACTCACCACCCCTCCCTTCCTCAAACCAGCCCTGCACCTCCCCTTCCCCCTCCGCTCCTTCCATCCTAGCAAACACAGCCGAACCAACAATAGACTCGATCGCGCAAACGAGACCGTTACTTTGAGAAGGCCAGGCCATTAGAGAGGACAACCACCTACTGCACACCGTAAGTTTAAGCTTTCTTCACAACCATTCCACACTTTTTACTTATCAACCCATGTTTCTCATACAACCTCATTTTTTTCCATTACAGATTAGAACTTCATTGACGGTTTCCACTAGATTACTTACAGTTTACTATGCATCTGTCTTCTACCTAACACAGCTTGTTAATTTTTATACACGGCCCTTCCAACCCCTTTATAATAAGGCAAGACACCAACCAACATTATGAAACAATAATGAAGAAAGGGACCGCTAGATTGAGAAGATATTGAGAATGCTGCTATTTCTAAAGCCTTAAATTTCATTGGTGTTTTTTCTCCTTGTCACAGGCTTTTCACCTGCAGGTTATATCAGGCTTGGTTTCTCAAAAATGTTTGCTCCCGCTCTCCTCTTGACCAATTTAATGTGATGGGTTTCTACTAGGATGATTTTGACAGCAATTTCAAACTGTTTTGTCATTTTTACTAAACCAGTAATTTGCAAACTATGAGGTCCACAACCTCACCATGTGCTACTATTATTCATTTCCATCTGAATCATTTGTTTTCTCATTCCCTTGTTTCTTAGGTTAACGCAGTTTTTAGTTTCAATTATTATTTTAAATTAACACCTGTTTCACTGAATTTTGTCGCAATAAGTTGTTTTTTTCTCTGCATATTGATGTAAATATTGTATATTTGTGCTAATTTTGTTTCCATCTAAGCTCTCTTTTGTTTGTTTTTGCATTTGCTCTTTCATTATGTTTTTTTAGCATTTTTTCAACTTATATTATGTAAATTATTCCAACCCCCCCCCCCCCCCAAATTTTTTCACTGAAGATGGCTCAAGCGAGCCGAAACATGTTTGAATTTGTTTGCTCCGTCTAATGACGGAATATATGATGTATTGATAAGGAGGATACTCTCATTTTTCGCCATTGTAAAATCCAAAACTTATTCGCCTTATTGGAATTACCCTTAAGAACACTCAATCTAAAGTCAGATTTAGAAATGAACTCTCAAAGCCATTTGATATTAACACTGGACTTCGGCAGGGAGATGGACTCTCACCATTATTGTTTAATTGTGTGTCGGAAAAAATCATGCGGGAATGGAATAAGATGTGTCAACCTAACATAAAGATTGGCAGAAAAATAAGACTCAATTGTTTAGCATTCGCTGATGATCTTGCACTACTTGCTAATGATATGGAAGAAGCTAAATTGCAAATAGAAGAACTTGATAACATAGCAAAAAAAGTTGGATTGCAAATTTCATATGAAAAAACAGAAATAATGCCAACCTTCCCTGTTACAACACCAACCATTACCTTAGCCAATACCAAACAAATTAAAATTGTGAATAGGTTTAAGTTTAATTTTTTTTTTTTGAAATTATAACTTGGAACACCAATGAAAAATCATCAATAGAAAGCAGAACATTTAAGTTTAAAAAAGCACAACGAATTACATGGCCAACGTACAAGAAAAAGTCTCTTTCAACAAATGCTTAACTTCAACATTACTGTTCCGTCATTAAACCTGAAGCGACTTATGCTTGTGAAACACTATTTAAATTGAACACCAAAGCAACAACTGATACACTGCAAAAGGTTGACAGAAGGATACTCAGAACAATCATTAATAAAAAACATCAGGTGGGTGGACAATGGAGATTATTGCCTAATGCAGTGGTTTATAGGGAAAGTGAATCTATAATAGATTCGATGAGAAAAAGAAGAATTGCCTTTTTCTGTCATCTTTCTAGATTAAATGATAATAGGATAATAAAACAACTATTTAATTACTTTTGGAAAAGTAAAACAAAAAATAATTAGTTTAAAAGAAGTTCAGAATGATTTAGAAGAGCTGAATATTACAATGAAGCAAATTGAAAATAGAGAAGCAAAAAGGATTCTCAAGAACAAACAAATAAGATTGTCATTAAAAACTGTACAACACAAACAATATGTCATATCTGATGAAGAAAGGGCATCCAGGCCAGCTAGAATGAAGAGGTTTTGGGAAAGGAAGAAGATGATGCAAGCTAAATCTTCAGTTAATTCTTTGTTAACGTAAATGTATTTGGGTTTGATTTAAGTGCTCCAATGTGGGTGTAAACTATGTAAATAAATAATTAAAATGTTGATCCAAGAAAATGTATGTATTTTCTAATCCAGTCATTAAGCTGCTTTTATTTACATATTTTATAATGTGGAGGTCCTGATCAATTGTAGAATAATTGTGGCCGGAATTCCTCATGTGGTTGCTCATGGCAGAGTACTTTTTATGCTTCAAGGAATTATAATGTTCCAAGTATCTAGTTCTAAAACTGCAGCCAGTTTGTCCGATATAAGAAAACTCACACTGGGGGCATTTGAGTCTGTAAATACCAGAGTTTGAAAATTTGTCCTGAGAAGTATTATTATTAATTATCGTATGGTTTACAATCACATCACAATAAAAGTATTTTAAAATTATTTTCACATCTGAACACATTAAGTCAAACTGTCAGATTGGTATCTCTAATATAATTAACACCGTTTTGAGTAGCCATCAGGAACTCGGCTGAATCTCCTGAGAAGGCTGATAGAGGGCATTCTTGGATAATATGCTGAACAGTTTGTCTTTCAGCACCACAACTACACTTGGGAGATGGAATTTTCTTCCATTTATAAAGGGAGCCTGTCTTTCAGCACCACAACTACACTCGGGAGATGGAATTTTCTTCCATTTATAAAGGGAGTCTGCACATCTACCACAATTAGTTCTGATTCGGTTTAGAGTACACCAAATTTTTCTGGCGAGCTCAAAACCTGGTGGCTTAGATGTGATGCATGGCATAGCTTGCTATTCTGGTGTTGCAGAGGTCTTCCATAATTGCTTCCAGCTGTCAATCATGTTGAAATTACGTTCAGCAAGCTTCCTTGCAGTATTCAATGGAGGGTGGCGAGAGCGAAGTATCTTCCTGTTAATAACAGGGAGGTTAAGATGTACAGGAGGAGAAGAATTGTTGCACATATTATTGTACACCTCGATAAGTGCTTGTTCTCTTCTCACGGATGGAGGTGGTATGTGACTTAATGATGGCAGCCAGTATGGTGGAGTACATCTGATTGTCCCTGATATTAAACGCATGGTTTGGTTGAGCTGAGTATCAACAAGCTTAACATGAGCGCTGTTTATCCAGATTGGAGCACAATATTCAGTCACGGGATAAACTAATCCAAGGGCAGAAGTCCGAAGTGTAGAAGCTGTTGACCCCCACGTAGTGCCGCACAGTTTCTGCAGGATATTATTTCTGGTTCTGAGTTTGGCGGCAGTTCTGCTAAGATGTTCTTTGAAACTTAGAGTCCTATCTAGAATGATTCCTAGAAATTTTGGATACTAGGTATGTGAGAGTAATCTGCCATCAAAGTGAACTTTCAGTTCTCTATTCGCTTCTTTATTGTTGAGATGGAACGAAGCAACTACTGTCTTTGCTGCGCTTGGCTGTAACCTCCAGTCACGAAAGTATCGTCCCATAGTAGATAAGTCTCTGGTTAGAATATCCTCGGTAACTTCGAAGTCTATATGGCTAACAGCAAGGGCCCAGTCATCTGCGTACCCAAACTTCCTAGATGTAGTCTCTGGCATATCTGCTATATATAAACAGAACAAAAGGGGAACCAGCACAGAACCTTGTGGGAGACCATTATTAAGATTCCTCAGTGATTTCATACTATTGCCAATTTGAACCCGGAAGTTTCTGTTACTGAGCATGTTGTTAATAAGATTTCCAATGTGCAGGCATGGAATGATTCGTAGAAGTTTGAGAATCAATCCTTGTCTCCACACAGTATCATATGCTGCTGTTAGATCAATGAAGGCAATTGAAGTTTTCTGGTGTTTCTTTGCCTTAAGTGTCAGCCATTTTGATTGACTTGCCACCAATACCACGGTAGTCATGGAGAAGATAGACGCTATGTATGGCCTTCCCGATATTCTTAAGACTCAGAGTCTACACTTCTGATTGCGGGGACAACGTTGTTCAACGTCCGTAGGTTTTACCTGAAATTTCCCTACACGTGTCCTCCGGGTGGTGCTAACTGAGCAACAACACTGGTTGCCAGATAATCCTTTGGATCTCCCGGCATAAATCACATCCTGAGAAGTATTTACCAAGTTGGAATTAAAGAATATATTCCGATTAGTGTTGCGGGTTCGGTAGGCAATTCTGATGTTATGCTTCTTAAATGGGTTAGTAATGCTGTATATGGCGGTGTTATTGAAGGTGAAGGTGGCAGTGTTTATTCTTTTGGGTTTATCTGGAATTAAATTTGTAGTATTTTTTGATTTGATTTTACCATTAATCTTATTTATCATGTTAGGTTTATAGCCGTTAAGTTTTGCAAGTTCTTTTATATATTCAAACTCTTTTTTCCAGTTAGAAGGGGATAGTGGAATATTTAATGCTCGATGAACTAAACTGTAGAAAGTTGCTTGTTTATGAGATTGAGGGTGTAAAGACTCATTCTTAGGAGCAGCGGAGGGCTTTCTGTAAAATTGGAAAATAAAATTATCACCGGCTCTGGTCAAGGTTAAGTCCAGGAAGTTTAAAGACCTGTTGATATTGTCTTCCTTAGTGAACCTGATATTGTGGTCAAGGTCATTAAGGCTCTTTAAAATGTTATCACTATTATTGCGATGTGTGTCAATGATGGCAAATGTGTCATCGACGTATCTTTGCCAAAGCTGTAGACCATTGATTTTATTGATTATCTTGTTAGTCTCAAGGTAATCCATAAAAATGTTAGCAAGGATTCCAGATATCGGGTCACCCATCGCTAGTCCCTTCTGTTGGTAAATTTTGTTATTGAATGTAAAGAAGTTATTGTTTACTACAAATTTTAGCAGGTTGATCAGTTCATCTATTTCACATTTGCTTATAGTGTTCTGTTTCAAAAGGTTAGTTAAACTAATGGTTTCATTTACTGGTATACTAGTATACAAATTGGTGACATCATACGAAACCATGACGCGATTGTCATGTAACTTGAAATTAGAAAGTTTATTACAAAAATCAACTGGATTTTTGACATAGGCTTCATTATTGAACTTATAATTGCTATTTAAAAAATGGTGTAAAAATTTAGAAACCTTGTAGGTGGGACTATTTCGACAGTTTATAATAGGGCGCATTGGCACCTCCTTTTTATGTACTTTTGGTAAGGCTTTAGCAGTAGGTAACCTGGGATTCATAATGGTAGGCCTTTGTTGTTCATGCTCTTGAAAGAGAAAAGATGAATTTTTCAGCAAGTTCTTTAAACCACGCTCGATCTTTAAAGTGGGATCCTTGTCAGCTAGTTTGTAGTTATTGCCAGCGAAGAAGTCTTCAGTTTTACTAATATATTCATTTTTGTTCAATAATACAGTTGTAGAGCGTTTGTCAGCTTTTGTGACTATTATATTATTGTTTCTGATTTTGTTCTTTAATTCAGTTATTTGCTTGTTAAGATTTAAACAAGGCTTGGAATTTATTTCACTGGTTAGTAACGGGAGATTCTTTTTAATTTCGTATTTAACATCATTACGGTGTTCTATAGGAAGTTTTGAAATATTTGATTCGGTTTCGGCAATGTCAATTTTATTGGGGTTGGGCCAATTGAATTTGAAACCTTTGTTCAAAAGATCCATTTCACTGTTTGAAAAGTTAGTGTTGGACAAATTTACAGTGTTTGGAACAACTTTGGGGAGAGGGTGTTCATGTGGTTTTGAAAGATTTGACGAATTTAGTTTTTGATTCTTTAAGGAAAGTCAATTCTTTGTCTAAAACTTCTTGTTTCTTATTTGCCGTGATTGTCACCTTGTCGTTAGCAAATTTAGAAAAGGAGTCCCATTCTAAAGGCGACATGTTGGACGAAGTTTTTAGATGAACTTTGTAAAGCTGCAAGTTCAGGAGTGATTTTTTTCCTGTAGAGTGTTTTGATTTCATTTTTCAGCCAAATAGAATTAATTTTTTCTTGGGTATTTGTAGATTTTCCAAATTTACAGAAAGCCCTCCGCTGCTCCTTTGACAATAAAGAATGAGTCTTTACACCCTCAATCTCATGAACAAGCAACTTTCTACAGTTTAGTTCATCGAGCATTAAATATTCCACTATCCCCTTCTAACTGGAAAAAAGAGTTTGAATATATAAAAGAACTTGCAAAACTTAACGGCTATAAACCTAACATGATAAATAAGATTAATGGTAAAATCAAATCAAAAAATACTACAAATTTAATTCCAGATAAGCCCAAAAGAATAAACACTGCCACCTTCACCTTCAGTAACACCGCCATATACAGCATTACTAACCCATTTAAGAAGCATAACATCAGAATTGCCTACCGAACCCGCAACACTAATCGGAATATATTCTTTAATTCCAACTTGGTAAATACTTCTCAGGACAAATTTTCAAACTCTGGTATTTACAGACTCAAATGCCCCCATTGTGAGTTTTCTTATATCGGACAAACTGGCCGCAGTTTTAGAACTAGATATTTGGAACATTATAATGCCTTGAAGCATAAAAATTACTCTGCCTTGAGCAACCACATGAGGAATTCCGGCCACAATTATTCTACAATTGATCAGGACCTCCATATTATAAAATATGTAAATAAAAGCAGCTTAATGACTGGATTAGAAAATACATACATTTTCTTGGATCAACATTTTAATAATAATAATAATAATAATAATAATAATAATAATAATAATAATTTGAATGAAGTCCAAGAGAACAACAGCCCATTAATTGAACAAGTTCCCAAGTTACTCACTAATTTTAATATAATTCATAACAATTTCACAAACATCTTCAATTATGAACCTTTAAATACCCCCTCGATCGTCATAACAGATTCCACCTTACTCCCTCCCCATAATACAACTTCCAGCACTCTCATTGTTGCGCCTACCCCTCCCGTCCCAACTTACTCTCCGCCTAAGCAAGCTCACAGATACAACACACACAGCAACGGGCATACGTTTAACAGACCCCCTCGAACGGCTAATCCAACATAAGAGGTAAGCGATCTTAGACTCCCATTTTGAACACCCTATTTTCAAGGCCCGAGTACATCTTTTTCCATTTTTCAGATTTCAGTTCACGCACTCGGCATCTTTTTTTTCCGTTACGATCTTGAACTCCCAGTAAAAATGAAGCGGCTTCAGGCGTGATCAATTCCTGTTTGAAGTGTTACCACTCCATGTCTGCTACAATATGTGATTTCTCTTGCCCGTCTCGCGTATCTATACAAGAGTGTGATTTAATTATTTCTTCTTTCAAAAGAATATAATCATCATTTTTGTCATGATGAACATTAACTGACTGGTAGCTATGAGTTTGATTATTACCCTGCCAGCTCTGTGTTGTACCTTATGTTCTTAACCTCTGGCAACACGAGTACGTGTTTTTTTCTCACTTAGCCATGATGAACACTTATACATTTTCACTCTTGGTTTATATTTGAACATTCTGATTGACTGACTGGTAGCAATGATACCCTAATGATTTTAATTATTTCACTACCTGCTCTGTATTGTACTTTCTGTTTTTATCCTCTGTTTCAACACGATTGTGTGTTTTTCTCTTAGCCATGTTGTAATATTTTATGTTTCTTTCACACTAGTTTTAAGCCTGTTTGATTTTCTAAATGTAAATGTTGTTTCTTAGGATACCACATATTTTAAGGACACTAGGTTCAGGGCCCTGGCCTAACTTTAGGCTAGGATTTATTTTCGGCTGATGATGCTTATGACAGTTAAGCGAAACATATCCCGTCTTACAACGTCTGTTGTAATGTTTATTTCCTAAATATAAGGAAAATTAAGTATTGGAAAGGTGGTGTTAGCTATTATTCTTATTTTAAAGTTCATAATCTGATGTCCAATACGGTCTACAATGAGATTTATTACTTGTAACATGGAACGTCGTCGTGAACTGACACAGTTCGAACGGGGTAAGGTGTTCGGTGCCCGACAGATGGGAAGTGCGATTTCGGAAGTGGTGTGGGAATTCGGCTTCACACGATAAACCGTGTCCAGGGTGTATTGTAAATGGTTGAATGCGGGTGTCACCGTCCACAACAGACGAACGACCGGCCGTCCAGCCACCCTCGATGACCGCGACCGGCGACATCTGAGACGGATTGTCAATAGTGACAAACGGGCAACCGTGCAACAAATCACCGCTTAATTCAACACAGGCCATGCTAGATACGTCTCCCAGTGGACATTCCGTAGGAACATGGGTTCTATGGGGTATGGGAGCCGGCGCCGCACACGGATGCCACTGTTAACCCAACGTCATCGGGCACAACAACGCGCATTTGTTGCCAGTCACTATTGATGGACACTGGAACAATGGCGTAACGTGATATGGTCGGACGAATCACGATTTCAACTGCACCCTGCCGATGAGAGGCACCGTGTATGGCGCAGACCACATGAAGCAATGGATTCCGCCTGCCTCGAAGGTGTGGTCCAGGGTGCTGGTGTCTCTGTTATGGTCTGGGGTGCATTTTCCTGTTATGGAATGGGCCCCCTAGTTGTTCTGGAAGAGACTTTGAATGGTTTGCGGTATGTTGGGCTGCTCGGAGACCATCTCCACCCATTTTTGGCCTTCCAGCACCCAGACGGTTCTGCGGTGTTTCAAGATGATAACGCGCCGCCACATCGCTCCCACGTCGCCCGGGAATGGTTCCAGGAACATGCAGCGGAGGTCGAACGACTGCCATGGCCACACAGGAGCCCCGATATGAACCCTATCGAGCATATCTGGAATGTCCTGGAACGTAGGCTCCGTGCTTGGATCCTGCACCCATGAACAGACCAGCACTGGCGGCCGCTCTGCAAACGATTTGGTGTCGGCTGCGTCCAGAGGACTACCAGGGACTTGTCGACTCACGTCCACGGTGTCTCACTGCAGTTCGCAGGGCCAGAGGAGGCCCCACATGCTATTAGGTGACTATCCCATGACATTTGCTAAGTCAGTGTACATTCAGTGTCAAAAACTCACTATCGTAAGGAGCAAACAATAATACTCATTTTGCGGCGGCTCACAGGAGCAGACTCCACTCGCCAGATAAGGTCATAATAAATCACAGAGTTACGTAAAGTCCAGGGGGAGATAAGATAACTATGACACAGTTATGAAATAGCTCGAAGCAAGATAAGATACCACAATAGTGAATCGAAAGACAACAAGTCCGGACATGAGAAATCCCTCCACGAAGAATTGCCTAGAACGCTACCAAACCTTATGTATTGAGTGAATAATTTCATGAGATAACTACTTTCTAAGATGACAGTTTGCAATAAGATCAAATAAATCTTGTACATCTGAGAATTTACTTCATTACGTATAGGAACAGAACTCCGGTGCCAAATATGAAGTTCATATTAACTGAAAACTTTAAATGTGAACTAACTAGGTTAAAATGAATACGAATAATAATAATAATAATAATAATAATAAGTAAAAAAAATTGTGACAACCAGTGATTACGAGACGCATAGAGACACGGGAAAATGGAGACAAAACTAACGGAATGAAAATAAATAACCCAAAACCAAATGACTAGATAAAAATTTAACGTCAACATGGGCAAGAATTACAAGAAACGACCAGCAATAAATTTAAGTAGCAACACAAAGCATGAATGACAACGTACCATGAAACACACATCAAACTAGCAGAAATAAATATGCATCAGATACGATTTTTAAAAAAGAAGGTGAGAAGGGACCAAGTAAACTTAAGGTCACTGGACAGACAATACCATATTATTTAAACAGCTCCAGCATGAAGTCCAAATGATGAATATGCGTAGAACATAAACCAAAACTCCCAATAATACGCACAGCACAATCACAATAACACACAAATAAAGGATAAAATGAACCCATAAAACAAAGAATTAAATAAGGTACTTACAGTAGAGAAGAGAAAAACTATAGCATATTACCAGTACCAAGCCATGCGCTCGCAACCACTGTCACACAACAAAATTAACACTACATTAGCTAATATTTACACTATTCTCTTTAAAAACAGAGATATATACAAGCTTAATCCCTAAAATGGTATACCCACAATACGTTTAGCCAATACCAGTTGAGTCAAGGCTCATTTTACAAAATGAGGTGGAAGACATTGCTTCAAGCGTCCGTCCTCCGTAAGTTCTAACGGCAGACAGCAGTTTTGTGAAGTAGCCCGCATGGAGCGGGAGTGCCTAGAGATGCTTGCGCGCTCTGGATATCAGAGTCCGAAACACGCTACTAGTTCCACAGTCCACAGATAGAGGGCGTTAGGGTGCACTTTCCAGTCCAATGTACACACATTGTTGCCAACATGGAAATATTACGTGCACCATGCATTTTATTATATAAGCTTAGCTGTGCAATACAGTCGGTGTGATTCAGGTATACGGATTCTCATATATAGTCAGGTCACAACTATACACCGTCAACATTGTATTGTCACAATTGCCTGTAATTATTACAGATTACACCTCACTATTAAGGAGAAATTAGAAAAGCAAAATTATCACAGAAAAAGAATTCTACAAAGAAAGACGTGTGTCATTGCTGCTTGTTTCTATGCACACTAGTTGACCAGCATGTGTATTCGAACAACACTTCCATGTGCTACAGGAACTGGGATCTCATTCCTGAGTTTCTGAACACTAACTCATATGTTTCTGTTATGAGCTTGTTTGGAAACTGGCATGCTGACTCAAGCCAATTTCAAGAATAAGGTCCTGGATGAACACAGGCATTCGTTCGAAGAATGATTGTTGGTTTGTCGTGAGCAGTGTAGTTCATTTTCATGGGTATTGGTGTTTCTTAGTGGCTGTTTACGATGGGATTAGTGATAACCCACTTCACAGATTGACACTTTATGATTAATTGTGCCTTGTTTGACTTATGATACATTTGTATCAATTTCTTTATGTGATTGTAAGTGTTTTGAGGAAAATATGTTTCAAGATGATGATTCCAGAGCATGAAAAACATACTCAAACGTCACTCTTGTGTACCGTGTCCTAATAAATTTACTACAGGGAGAACAGATTTAGGTTGCTAGTGGGTACCCTGAGGTAGATTTCAGCAGCAGAATGGCACCACTATCTGTCTTTATATTACTGTGGAAATGTCCATTGACATCTTTGCCAATAATGATTAGGCCGGCCTGCTCATTACTCTGGGTTTGAATCCAGGTGAGGATGGGAGAAATATCTAAGCACGTGCTTTTCTTTTGATAAAGAAGTTAAATCAGTCGGATCCTGCCATTGATGTTAGCATAATTTAAGATGCGAGCTGTAAATATAAATGAGAGTTGTGATCAGTAGAAGTTCATTCTTCAGCTTGTCGTTTTGCCTGGCTCTTTTTATTGAAATTCGAAGCATATTGTTGAGTTTACCCTGGTGTTGATAACCCATCATGTGATGGCCCAGGTACATTTTCTCCCCTCCTTCTTCTTCTTCTTCTTCTTCTTCTTCTTAAGTGTTTGATTTTATTTTTCTATATATGTATATAGCTTTAGATACCTTTAATGGTGGTGCTGTTCTTTCTACAACTTTTTGTATGACAGGCTCTGCATAAAGTAACACCAAATGCAGTGGACTGGTTGTTGAAGCTGGACATTCCAGTTTAATCATTTTGGGCTGCGGTATCCAACTGATGAGCCCATGCCGCACTCTGGGTGAAACACTGGTCATTTTTGACGATTGAGTTTCCTGAATTTTATTTTGGGCTTCAGTTTTCCCTTTTGCCAGGCTGAGTGACTCAGATGGTTGAGGCGCTGGCCTTCTGACCCGAACTTGTCAGATTCGATCCTGGCTCAGTCCAATGGTATTTGAAGGTACTTAAAGACGTTAGCCTTGTGTCTGTAGATTTACTGGCATGTAAAATAACTCCTGTGGAATTAAATTCCGGCACCTCAGCGTCTCCAAAAACCATAACAGTAGTTGGTGGAACGTAAAACGTATAGCATTATATTTAAAAAATCCATTATTAATTTTCCCTTACAGCTTCAAAATATTTCCGCAATGCACACACCATATTGTGAGCTTGACCACGAATGACAAAGCCAAGCCTCCCATTTACACTTGTCTTTTTCGAGGTGAATGAATTCTTGTGGTTCGTGATGTGGGTTACTGTAGTCGCATCGTAGGTCGTGAACCATGGCCAATGACTGGGTGGCCTGAGAGTCAGGATACCAGTTGATATGGAATGTGAGTGGACATGGGGACATATTCTAAGACAGGGCCCTCCTTGTGCCCAGGCAGCTAGGACTACACAATCAAGCGGTGGTCCCTAACCCGTTTGAGCAGAGATCCTCAATAGGACTACAGTAGAAGTCTGCTATAGCAAGTATGGCATATAACAAGAACTCCGTTATAGCGACGATTTTTTTTCTGTCCTTTCTAAATTTCTATATTAAACTATGTATCGTCCTTCGGTTACAGCGAAAGCCCTATCACTGACGCATCCATTATTACAAGCGATTAAGCGTGTGCGATTTTGTCCGTTACCGATATTTATGCACCCCAGCGATGATATTGCATGCGATCGATTACCTTCGGCATCGTTTCTTCGCTGTGTGCACTAGCAAATTCCCTTGTCAACATGCGAAGGTGATGTCGGAGTCAATTAATAATAATAATAATAATAATAATAATAATCGTATGGCCTCAGCTACCGTGTGCAGACATTTCAATTTGACGCCATCTGGCTGTCTGCTCGTCAATTTCGACGTTCCGTTTTATTCTAGGCCCACTAGATGGCAGACCGAGTAAACCGAAACTCTCGTAGGCGTCTATGCCTGAGATTTAATGAATTTTGTCATGTAAACACCAAATGTGTCACCAGAGATCTTTTACATGCCGACTTCGTATGACATGGATTGTCGAATGGACTTTTTTCTGCTCTTCAAAAATCCAACTACCTCTGCCAGGTAATACCCATCGACTGCTGTTCTGTAAAGAAAATTCGAAATGAAAGAGAGCATATTTTCATAATAAATGCGTTAATAACGTGTCCGATAATGGTTGTTTACTCCTTAAAAATTAAGGCTGACTACACGACCGCTTAATTTTGAGGCTATATATTGCAATTAAGTAAGAATGGAATACACCTCGGGACATGACAAAGTGCTGAATTGATTTCAGAGGTTAGTTTAAATTTTCTCGCGTCTGGTTAACTTGCGGAAAGGCAATTATGAAAATTTATAGCGAGAGGGTTATAATTTCTCTACTGGCACTTAAAGTGTGTTTTTATTATACGTATAATACTATAAGTTAGGATAGGTGACGCTGTTTGAATAAGAAAACTGAAACGTTTGCAACAAAATGCGATCGATCATCTTCGGTACGGCATATTTTTCTCCCTTTGTGCATTTGCAACATCAATCAATCAATACTGATCTGCATTTAGGGCAGCCGCCCAGGTGGCAGATTCCCTATCTGTTGCTTTCCTAGCCTTTTCCGAAATGATTTCAAAGAAATTGGAAATTTATTGAACATCTCCCTTGGTAAGTTATTCCAATCCCTAATTCCCCTTCCTATAAATTAATATTTGCCCCAGTTTGTCCTCTTGAATTCCATCTTTATCTTCATATTGTGATCTTTCCTACTTTTATAAACGCCATTCAAACTTATTCGTCTACTAATGTCATTCCACGCCATCTCTCCGCTGACAACTCGGAACATACAACTTAGATTCACAATTAAGTCGAGCAGCTCTTCTTCTTTCTCTCAATTCTTCTCAACCCAAACATTGCAACATTTTTGTAATGCCACTCTTTTGTCGGAAATCACCCAGAACAAATCGAGCTGCTTTTCTTTGGATTTTTTCCAGTTCCTGAATCAAGTAATCCTGGTGAGGGTCCCATACACTGGAACCATACTCTAGTTGGGGTCTTAACCAGAGACTTATATGCCCTCTCCTTTACATCCTTACTACAACCCCTAAACACGCTCATAACCATGTGCAGAGATCTGTACCCTTTATTTACAATCTCATTTATGTGATTACCCCAATGAAGATCTTTCCTTATATTAACACCTAGATACTTACCTTGATCCCCAAAAGGAACTTTCACCCCATCAACACAGTAATTAAAACTGAGAGGACTTTTCCTATTTATGAAACTCACAACCTGACTTTTAACCCCGTTTATCAACATACCATTGCCTGCTGTCCATCTCACAACATTTTCGAGGTCACATTGCAGTTGCTCACAATCTTGTAACTTATTTATCACTCTATAGAGAATAACATCATCCACGAAAAGCCTTACCTCCGATTCCACTCCTTTACTCATATAATTTATATATATAAGAAAACATAAAGGTCCAATAATACTGCCTTGAGGAATTCCCCTCTTAATTATTACAGGGTCAGATAAAGCTTTGCCTACTCTAATTCTCTGAGATCTATTTTCTAGAAATATAGCAACCCATTCAGTCACTCTTTTGTCTAGTCCAGTTGCACTCATTTTTGCCAGTAGTCTCCCATGATCCACCCTATCAAATGCTTTAGACAGGTCAATCGCGATACAGTCCATTTGACCTCCAGAATCCAAGATATCTGCTATATCTTGCTGGAATCCTACAAGTTGAGCTTCAGTGGAATAACCCTTCCTAAAACCGAATTGCCTTCTATCGAACCAGTTATTAATTTCACAAACATGTCTAATATAATCAGAAAGAATGCCTTCCCAAAGCTTACATACAATGCATGTCAAACTTACTGGCCTGTAATTTTCAGCTTTATGTCTATCACCCTTTCCTTTATACACCGGGGCTACTATAGCAACTCTCCATTCATCTGGTATAGCTCCTCTGACCAAACAATAATCAAATAAGTACTTCAGATATGGTACTATATCCCAACCCGTTGTCTTTAGTATATCCCCAGAAATCTGATCAATTCCAGCCGCTTTTCTAGTTTTCAACTTTTGTATCTTATTATAAATGTCATTGTTATCATACGTAAATTTTATTACTTCTTTGGCCGTAGTCTCCTCCTCTATCTCGACATCATCCTTGTAACCAACAATCTTTACATACTGCTGACTGAATACTTCTGCCTTTTGAAGATCATCACATATACACTCCCCTTGTTCATTAAATATTCCTGGAATGTCCTTCTTGGAACCTGTTTCTGCCTTAAAATACCTATGCATACCCTTCCATTTTTCACTAAAATTCGTATGACTGCCAATTATGCTTGCCATCATGTTATCCTTAGCTGCCTTCTTTGCTAGATTCAATTTTCTACTAAGTTCCTTCAATTTCGCCTTACTTCCACAGCCATTTATAACTCTATTTCTTTCCAGTCTGCACCTCCTTCTTAGTCTCTTTATTTCTCTATTATAATAAGGTGGGTCTTTACCATTCCTTACCACCCTTAATGGTACAAACCTGTTTTCGCATTCCTCAACAATTTCTTTAAACCCATCCCAGAGTCTGTTTACAGTTTTATTTACAGTTTTCCATCGATCATAGCTACTTTTTAGAAACTGCCTCATGCTTGCTTTATCAGCCATATGGTACTGCCTAACAGTCCTACTTTTAAGACCTTCCTTTCTATCACATTTATTTTTAACTACCACAAAAACAGCTTCATGATCACTAATACCATCTATTACTTCAGTTTTCCTATAGAGCTCATCTGGTTTTATCAGCACCACATCCAGGATATTTTTCCCTCTGGTTGGTTCCATCACTTTCTGAATCAGCTGTCCTTCCCATTTGCCATTTGTTGGTCATGCTTCCTGTCGTTCGCATTTCCTTCCCAATTGACATCTGGCAAATTCAGATCACCCGCTACAATCACATTTCTTTCCATGTCGTTTCCCACATAGCTGACTATCCTATCAAATAATTCCGAATCCGCGTCAGTGCTACCCTTTCCCGATCTGTACACTCCAAATATATCAAGTTGCCTATAATTTTTAGAAATGAGCCTTACACCTAGAATTTCATGTGTCTCATCTTTAACTTTTTCGTAGCTTACAAATTCTTCTTTCACCAGAATGAACACTCCCCCTCCCACCCTTCCTATCCTATCCCTACGATACACACTCCAGTGCCGTGAGAAAATTTCTGCATCCATTATATCATATCTCAGCCATGATTCAACTCCTATTACAATATCTGGTAAATATATATCTATTAAAATACTTAATTCTATTCCTTTCCTTACAATACTTCTACAGTTCAACACTAACAATTTTATGTCATCCCTACTTGATTTCCAGTTCCCTGTTCTCTTATCACCGCTCCCTAGGCCATCCCGTTTCCCTGAATGTACCTCCCTATTACCCTTCCAAACAAATTTCCTAACTTGTACGTACCACTGCGGTTTAAATGAAGGCCATCCGAGCGCAGATCCCTTTCTCCTACCCACCCATTAGGATCTAGAAATTTCACTCCCAGTTTCCCACATACCCACTCCATAGTCTCATTTAAATCCCCAATCACCCTCCAGTCAGTATCCCTTCTACACAGTATTCCACTAATAACAATCTCCGCTTTCTTAAACTTCACCCGTGCTGCATTTACCAGATCCCACACATCTCCAACTATGTTGGTACTTATATCAGCTTGCCTTACATTGTTGGTACCAACGTGAAACACTACCACCTTCTCCTTCCCCTCCTCCCTCTCTTCTACTTTCCTCAACATCTGCCTCAACCTAATTCCTGGATAACACTCTACCCTGGTACCCTTTCCTCCACACACTTTCCCCACGTGTCTAACGATGGAATCCCCCATGACCAGAGCCTCAACCCTACCCACCTCATTTGATCCCCTCCCCTCCTGGTCAGCCCTGTCTTTCCTGATAGCTGCAGAAGCTACTTCCTCCTCCCTTTTCTCCTTCCCATGACCCTGTTCCACCTGTCTTTTCCTATCCTCTACTCTACATTTTCCTTTCCTACCTTTTCCCTTCCTCCTACTTCCACACATCTCAGCAACAGTTCCCTGTCCCTCATCTTCCTTCTGTTGTTCTACCTGGGGCGACTCGTACCGATTTCGCACAGACACCTGTCCTGAATTCTGATCCTGGATAGAGCCCTTAGCCTGCAATCTCCTTCCCCTTAGAACATTAGACCACCTGTCTTCTACAACTCCTCCCTTTCCTTCCCCTCCCTCTTGTACACCTACTGTAACCTGTACATTGTTTGAGGGAGTCCTATCTTCCTTCCTGTCTTCTGTGAGAATCCTAATTATCTCCCTCTCTCTCGTCGACATTCAAAGGCGATTTTGGAGTTGATTAGTAATACATGTAGACTGCTGTTCTCTAATGAAGCAGGATAACACGTTTTCGTAATAAATGCGTAAATAACGTGGCCGATAGCAGTTGTAAACTCGTTAAAAACAAAAACCGAAGTAAACGATATCTTAATTTTAATGTTATATACGGAAATTAAGTAAGAATGTGATACTCCTCAAGATATCGCAGAGTATATCACTGTTCCCATAGGATATTTCATATCTTCTCACGTCTAGTTAAATTTCAGAAAGGCTATTTACATGGACATTTTTCGCGAGGAGATTATCATTTCTCTACATGCGTTTCAAATAATTATGTTTTCATGATACATATACGGTTAGGTTAGGTGACGCCGTTTGAAGAAGAAACCTGAAGTGTTAGCCACATAAACCTCTGGAGTGATGCCGTATTTTTTTATATTTTTTTCTCAGAATATCATGCGAAAACTCAAGGGTTGTCTTGCATTCGCGGCCTAACAGTAAGCTAATGGATACCACTGGCAACGTGGCAACTACCGCAGTAACCACGCTGCTCCTTTTCACACGCGCGCGCACACACAGAACTCGTTGACAATAAACGGCCGCCTCTTTACCATACATTGCTAGCCGCGACATCCGGTGGTACAGTGCCTGTGTGTAACGTCACTGGATCTCAGGAAGTAGTGAAGAGAGAATAGCGTTCTATTAGACTCTACAAAAGCGTTCCTCAAATCTGCAGTAAGGCATCAAAACATGCCAGGCTTCGAATTCTTAGAAAGGCCTTGGGTACTCAGTGGCAGAGTTATAACGCGTCTATTGTACTTGACGCTTAGTAAAATTAAGTTTTATAGACAGCAGGAATAGTTTCATGATTGGGTAGTTGTATTGTAAAGATACGTGGAAAAGGCATTGCCGGCAAATTTTCAATGGGTTCTCATCGATATTATAATGCCAGTTTTAAGTTAATGGTTATTAAACACTCGTAAATGTAGAATAATTGTGGAGCCGCAAGAAAATGCGGCATAGGCCTAACTAAATCCAATATTTGGCGGTAGCGTGAAGACAAAGAGCTAAAAAATGCGTAGTGGTCAAAAAATGCATTCAGTGGTCCGCAACAAGGACGCTTTAAAGAAGTCAAAGATGAAATTGTGAGGTATGTGCACGAAAAACGCAAGGACGGAATGGTCATACCGTGACGCAATAAACTCGTTCATTGACTTTCAACGTCCGCGATTAGGCCTATACATCGCTAGCCGCAGAATTTGGCCGAACCCGGCAAGCGAAACGTGCGTGTAGCGGTAGCCAGTTATATCTGACGCTGAGTAAAGGTAACAGTTTTATAGACAGCAAGAATAATTTCCTGATGGGATCGTCGTATTGTAGAGGAGACGCATGGAATAGGTATTGCCGGCAAATTTTCAACGGGTACTCTTCGGTATTATAATGCCAATTTTAAGTTAATGGTCCTTAACCCCGCAGAAATAAAGAATAATTGTGCAGCTACAAAAAAAAAAAACGCATGACGAAAGTCAATGTTCGGCGTCTAAAAATAGTCTAAAAATGCATAGGCCTACTTCTTCTTCTTGCGTTACGGCCTCTGTAGGACCACGGACAGCTCCTTCATGGATTGCATTTTCTCCTTCTCCTCCCAGAACCTCTTCATCCTTTTTCTTCTTCTCTCCCGCTCTTCTTCCGAGATATTCAGTCTCCTCTTCTCTTGTCTACTCCACTACTGTACAACAAAGGCATTCATATGATTTTACAAAGTACTTTTTGAGCCTGATTTAATTTTTTTTAAGGAAAATGTGGGGTTCATCTTGGATTCAGAGAAATACGGTACTGTATTTTTTTCAGAATGAAATGAAACTTACACTTTCACGTAGTATCGGATTTTTAAAAATGACAAACAAGTAAGCCGTAATGTGGATATCATCTGAGGAAACGCAAGCTTTGAACAAGCTGATTGCCATTTCATACAGATTTTAATGTGCATGGGGGTTTTCCGACTTTTATACAAAAATCGGATATAACGACAATCCGTTATAGCGTGTACCTTTTTCGTTGTTATGAATTCTCGCTATAACGGACTTCTACTGTATGTGTAAATAGGCTAGCATCCTGCTTCACAGAAATTTCACTGAGTGCACTCAGAACGTTTTAAGCAAGCCTCGGTCCTTTGGAAGTAACCAAATCCTACTTCCATTTGACAGGCGAGGAACTCTTTGGAAACAACTTGGCAAACAAAATGGAATTAGATGGGAATCTATTGGTATTAATGAGGATTGTGGAAAAAAAAGAAAGTAGAACTGGCTGTGTCAGCAAATAGGATATGTCTAGATATGTTAGCAGTTAGTGATATTCAGGTAAGGGGAGATAACAAGGAAGATATAGGTTATAAAGTATTCTTATCAGGTGTTGAAAAGGGTACGGCAGAGTGTGGGGATGGACTGTTCATCAGGAATACTATTGCTTACAACATTGTTTCTGTTAAGTACGTAAATGAGCAAATTATGTTATTATGGGTCCTTACTATACCTTACCACTTTTAAAGGTACATTCCTGTTTTCGCACTCCTCAACAATTGCTTTAAACCCATCCCGTAGCCTGTTTGCATATTTACATACCCTTTTCCATTGTTCATAGTTGCTTTTTAAAAATTCCCGCATTCCTTTCTAATTTTACAACTTTCCTTTCTATCACATTTATTTTTAACTACGACAAAAACAGCTTCGTGATCACTTATACCATCACTTCAAAGCTCATCTGGTTTTATCAACACCATGTTTAGAATATTTTTCCCTGTAATGTGTTCCGTTACTTTCTTATTCAGCTGTCCTTCCCATATTAATTTCTTCACCATTTTTTAATTGATGCTTTCATGGACCTTTTCTTTTTACATAGGACTAACACCAGAGAATCACAAGAGTTCAAAGTATGCGATTTTTACATTTACAAACCCAGGGATTTTTCAAATCATAAAATTATTTAAGAAACATGACTGTCAAGTCTCATTTTCAACATAGAACAATAATGGTCATATATTTTATAACCATAATAGTGTAAATTACAATAAAGAGAATTTCTTAGATTTCAGGAATCTATAAACTTCAGTGCGATCAGTGTGTTGTCACGTACGTGGGGCAAACAGGTAGGAGTTTTCAAACTAGATATCTTGAACACATCAACGCCAACAGACACAAGAAGTATTCTGCTATGAGTGTCCATATGGGAGATACTGGTCACCAATGTACTGACATAAATCGAGACTTGACCATTTTGAAAAAGTGAACAAAGAGAACCTGATGAGCAGTTACAAAAATATTTATATAGGTTTGGACCAGAGTATTAACGCAAACAAAAATTTGAACGACGTAGAAGAAAACAAAATCCGTTATATGAATAGATATTGTCGCTCTTATCATCTTGAAAAATTAATAATTTGAAGTCGCCTCCTCTAAAACAAACATCCCACCCTCCCGCTCTACCTATAGGCCGAGCTATTTCCCCTTCCCCTACTAATAGCACTCCTCCCCCCTTACCGCCCCTAGCCAAGTTCCGCCGGGCGAGAGGAAACATAATTATAACACATGAAGTAGCGTGACAAGAAGCAAGTCAGAGCGAGGCTCACGTGTGAACCAGCTATAGAGAGTTTCAACAAATTTGATGGTAAGCTTTTACGTCACGCAGTCGTGACAGAAATTCATTTCTTAAATATCTTGTAATAAATTTCTGAGGGTTTTTTAACCCATTAATTTTTAAATCTCTTTCTTTCCAGACCTTTTCTTTTTCTTTTTTAAATAGTAATATTCATAAGAATTAAGCCATCAATATGTTGGTCATGCAGTGCTGGTCTTTGTCATACGACAGGCTATCTCAGAAGTTTCAGATTCCTTATACCAGATTTAGCTTATTTTTGAAAGAAATTTCCATATGAGTCAAAGCTTTTAAATATTCTGATGTGGATTTGGTCCTATTCCAAGGCCAGAATTTCAATGTCCATCAGTCAGCACACTGAGACTACCAGCTACCAACACTGTATGTAATATTTTCAAGAAAGATGATTCAAAATTTAACAGTGAAGAAAGATTTTTTGCAAGAAATGTTGACTATTTTATTGTATATATGTGTACATATTTTGTCTTTAGTTATTCTTAACAGTTCATAAAGGACATGGGTTCGTCCGTTTTTAAATCACTAGACAGTAACAATGAGCTTTGTATTCTATTACGAGACGTTATGACTAACATGTCATGTTTCAAGAAATGTTTCAAATTTTAACATTGAAGATAAATTTTTTTTGCAAGAAGTGAGGACAATCTTTTGTAAATTATGTGTATATTTTATCTTTAATGTGTTCTCAAATAGTTCTTAAAAGACATAGGTTTTTCCATTTTTTCAATTACTAGACAGCAACAATGAGCTTTGAAATCTACTACGAGACGTTATGGCTGATGAAGTCTCAAATGAGACTAAACATGTTCCAGGGTATGTTTAATATGTTTAATAGTTTTCACTTGTAAAGTGAGGTGTGTTGATTGGGTGGACCATTGAACCTAACATTGTTTCTTATTTTAGTTTTGGCTGGGCGTTGATTAGTCAGTTGCACATTGTCTTACACACACACAGAATTTTATTTTTTATTTAAATTCATGTATTGAAAAACATAAGGCAATTACAGTTTATTTTTCCACGTAGTTTCCTGCTTTGGAAATGCATTTGTCTCGGCGTATGTGCAGCTTTTTGGTGCCACCAGCCAGTTGCACACAAAGTCTCTCGTCATCTTCAAATCCTTGCCCTCCTAGAGCTTCCTTAAGCGGTCCAAACAAATGGAAATCGCAGGGCAATAAGTCCGGGCTGTAAGGAGGATGATCAAGTGTAGTCCAGTGCATTTCCTGTAGCCTGGAGACAGTTAAGAGCTGCAGTATGGGGCCGCACATTGTCTTGGAGGAGGATTAATGTCGAATCGGTTGGTCTCGTTTTTTGCTGCGATATGAAACCCTTGCCTTGTTCAACAGCTTGCAGTAGTAAGAAGCATTCATTGTACGTCTCTCATGCAAAAAATCAATCAGCAAAATGCCTCGCCGATAAAAAAAAAAAAAAAAACTGTTGCAAGAACCTTGCCAGCTTACAGTCGAGTCTTGGCTTTCACTGGTGCTGCCTCCCCATGTTTCGTCGCAGGTGACAATCCGAGTCAAAAATGCATCACCTTCTCCCGCAAACCTTGCTGTAAGCCTCTGACAGACCTTCAAACATCTCAACTTCAGATTTTCGGTCGAAAGGCGAGGGTTCCATCTGGAACGTGCTTTACGGAACTGTAGGTCTTTTGTGATGATTGCTCGATAGCTCCCATAACTGATTCCGACTTGTTCTGCAACTTCTGATACTCTCGATCATCGTCAATAATGTCTTTAACCGCACGAATGTTTTTGTCTGTAATGCTGGTCCGAGGATGGCGATCGTGTTGCTGATTTTCCACACGTTCTCGTCCTTCCTTGAACTTTTTATGCGAGGCAAACACACATGTTCTTGACAATGTTTGATCACTGAACTGTGCATCAATCTCTGGCAAATTTCCGCTGCTGTAACTCCTTCACGAGCAAGAAATTTTATAATTACGCGTTGCGCAGTGGAGAGGTGCACCTGTTGCTCCGACATCGTGAGCGTTACTGACGAAACAGCGGGAAATATCTAACAGCATGCTCTCCCCATTCCTAATGGTCCAGTGTAAGTATAGCAGAAGTGCGAGCCAATCCTACCAACTGTTGATGTTCAGGAACAAAAATCCTGTTTATATTTGATTGACCTTCGTATCCTCATCTAACCAGTCTGTGTCCTATTGCCTTATGCTCTTGTTAACCAGAACCATTCATTGAATTCCACATTTTCCTAGCCTCTTACCTCTCATTTATAAATCTATACATGAATTTTTTTCCTCTACCAATATAAAATGAAATCATCTTGGTGTCTTCCCTTCCTTTTGTCAGTCAATCTTTCCACCTTAAGTTCTTTCCAAATGTCACCATTTCAACCAGGTTATTTTAATCAACCAAACTGCTTACTACATTTTTCATCCACCTGAATTCAGTCTTGCCTTTAAATTACTTTTTCAGCCAATGCTCTGTAGATTTATGAAGAACAAGGGGAAAGGATACAACTTTCCTGTTTAGATTAACTGGTGCATGGATACTTTACTGAAGAGAGTACAGTATATAGTAGTTCAAGACATTCTCTTCTTCATATTATGTGTTATGATAACCTAGAAAATGCAGATTGGAAGAGTTCTTAAAATGCAACGCTAAAATTTGATTTTCTCTTTCTTGGCAGGAAAGTCCTGAGTCTGTCATCAGTAGCATTGTATCGTGCAGCGAGACCTCGTAGTGGCAAGCCTGCGGTTGTGGTTAAGACTTTTCCACGCTCATCATACATTAGCAGGAAGCCAAAGTCAGCCTCCCTCAGCCCAACCACTACACGAGGGATAGCAAACTTGACCAGTTCGGACATTCCACATGAGGGGAATTCGGCTCACTCTTCTCCTGCCCACCACTGCCCTGAAACTGCCTCGTGTTCCTGTTGAAACCAAAGAACTTACTGGTCAATTTGCATACAAAACTGATTTTGTACATGAAAATAAAAGACCTCATATCAAAACATGAAAAAGAAGTGTTGTGCATTTCTTTTTCCTGTTTCTGCGTGTATCTAATTTTTTGAATTAATTCATTTCTGGCTGTTCTTGTTCAACATAACAAATTACCTTTTAAAAATTGTTTTAATAATTTTTCATTTTAATTTAGTGCATAAAATGTTTGGCCTGTGGAAGTAAAATATTATGATGTATGTACATTTTCATTCTGGCCTTAATAGCATTTTTGGCAACTTAAGACATTTGTATGTGGAGATAATTTTCTTAGGATAATTATTGTTCACTGTATTGTTTACTAAACCATTTTAGAAAGTATTATAAAATTTAAATAAAAATAAGAACACCCGGCATGGATTTTGCCAGATTATCAGCAATAATGGCTGAATCATGTTGAATTTGATTTGTACATCTTAAAGAGCAAGAAAAGAAAACAGAAATTTGCAAGTTCAGGTAATTTTGTGAGTTCATTTCAATTCCTTCAATAAGTGAAGTGCATTCAGAAGTTTGTGTTCAAGTTATGACAAGTCGACAATAACTGACTTCACTCTTTAGAGCTTTAGAAAGATAATCATCAAAACCTGTGCAGTATTTCTTAAGAGACCATTTTATAACATTCTCATTTCATTCCTTCCTCTCTTCACTATAATTTATTAAATGAGTAGTTGTTAAAAATGTGTTTCATTATTATTATTATTATTATTTGTATTTGAGGTGAAAGTATGCAACTTGGACCAGTATTGTATTAAATCCTGGAGTATTGAGATTTATAATCCACTTGTCTTGTTTTTGAATGAATACATGTCACGTTCATGAAAAACTCAGGCTTGTTTTATGTGATTTGTAAATATTAATGTGTTAAGGATGTTGATTAGGGCATATTGATTAGAGAAGGCAGTTCTGTAAAAATGTTGCATATGTAGGGGGTCACAATTTTTTTTTTTTTTTTAAGTTTCCACCATGAACCTATTTCCCACTGATTAAGAGAATATACAGATTTTACAAGTTGGCCTAAGGGGCTGAAATATAAATGAATTGTATGTAAAGTTCATAATTTTGCTAGAAAATGTTATAAAGAATGTTTTTGAGTGTTAAAGACGCTCAGTTTATTAGGAATTCTTGCAGTTGAACTTATGATTCTAAGCCATGGGACAGTTTATTGTATGGTTGGAAGAAGAAGTTATTCAAATATAATTTGAATTACATTAAGTTTCTCGTTGAGTACAACATTTTATGGTCTTAATGTTCAGATTAACTACCTCTTGGTTATTCTGTTCAGGTACAAAATAAATATAAGTGATCTGTGACAGGCTAATTTTGCTTGTCAATTTAAGTTAGTTTTATATTAAGACGGTGAGCTCATCAACGAATTTTCTCTTCCATATACATAGATTGATCTCATTTTTGGGTCATGAAGGTAATATTGATCATTTAGTCTTAACGTCATATTTTATAAACTTTTCTTTGACTTTTTCAATTTTTTTTTATTTATTTATTTATTTATTTTTTTTTTTTTCTGGAAAGGTTTGTTGTAATTCTCAAATATCTGAATCATGCTTCTACCAATGATAATCCAATAATCATGTGGTGGTATCTGTCCAGCAGTAAGAAAAGTGAAGAGATTAAATTGCAATAAAACTGATGTGATGTTAGTAATACTTTCTTTATGTTTACTTCTACAGTATTCCTAAAAATTGTCCCCTGTATTCATTACCTAAAAAAATAGTCAAAAGATGCTCATAAGTTCTGGATTTGTACCTACGTAATTTAAGCCACCTTCATCATGATCATGAATGTACCACTCCAGTCACCTGGGTGTGGTTAAGAATCCTCCTCCACTCCTTTTTGTCCTTCCACTTTTCCTGCTCCATTACTTCCGCCACATCCAACTCAGCTTCTCTAATGTCCCTCCATATCTGATCCATCCAGCTTCTTCTAGGTCTTCCAACTGGTCTCTTTCCCTTAACTTCTCTTTCCAATTCCCTTCTTGCTACACGATCCTTTCCCATTCTTTTTACATTTCCGAAACATCTCAGTCTTGTTTTCTGTATCTTCTGTACTAACGGTTCTATATTTAGCTCTTCTCTGATTTTAACATTTTGAATTCTATCTCTTGTCTTTTTAACCGATGTTCTTAAAAATATTTCATTTCTGCTGCTTGTACCTTACTATCTTGTCTCTTAGTTACCAGCGTTTCTAGTCCGTATGTTACAATTGGTATGAAATACTGTTTATATAATGTTAATTTCGTTCTCTTGGGTACTTTGTCATCCCATAAAAGCTCTCTGACTTGATGGTAAAAACTGTACCTTTACTTAGTCTGTTATTAATTTCTGGGTTGATTTCATTACTTCCATTAATAATGCTACCCAGATATGTAAACTGTACTGTATTCTCTACTCGTTCTCCGTCTATGTTCACTTGGCTTCTCTTTTCCACAGTGCATGACTACAGTTTTCTTTTTACTAGTTACCATTCCAAACTCCTTCAGATTTTCATTCCAAATATCCAGTCTCCCCTGTACTTCCTTTCCTCCCCTTCGCCAAATCACCCTTCATCACTACTGATACCTTGTTTTACACGTTTTATGATTTCATCCATCAATATAATAAACAATAATGGCGTCAGTGAACTTTCTTGCTTGAGACCTTTTTTTGTATAAAATGTTTCAGAGTCACCACTCCCCACTTGTACACTGCTTTTACTCTCATGATGCAACATTTTTATCTTCTTAATTAATGATTTTGGTACATTGCTTTTCAGTAGGCATTCCCATACATGTTTTCTCTTAACTGTATCATAAGCTTTTTCCAAATTAAAAAATATGAAGATGATTTCCTTGTTCCTTTCCAGATGTTTTCCACTGTAAAAATCAAGTCTATTTTGTCTAAAGCCATATTGTTCTTCCTCTAACCGTGTTTCTTTATCATATCCCTCAGTCTTTTGTCTATGACTTTCTCCATTATTTTTAGCCCATGTGATAAAAGAATTATACCTCTATAATTTTCACATTTCTTCGTATTTCCTTTTTTGAACAGTGGTACAATGCTTCCTTGTTGCCAATTTTCAGGTATCCTTTCATCCTTCCATTTGGCATTGAGGGCTCTGTATAGCCACTGTAGTCTGATGCTTCCTGCTGCCTTAATCATATCAGCATTAAATTTGTCTTTTCCACTTGCTTTACCTTTGGTAATTGCTTTCCTGCCCTTTCAAGTTCCAACCCTGTTATCAGGTTCTCTTCTTTTTCTCCTTTTATTATTTCTATTTTATCTCCTTCCTCCAAGCAGTCATCCTTATTATAAAGTTTTTTCAAAATACTTTGCCATCACCTTCTGAAGACACTTTTCGTCATGTACTATGGATCCATCTTCTCTCTCTCTCTCTCTATTGCCTTGATTTTTTCTTGATTCTTTTCGATTTTATTACTCTGTATTGCCCCCATTATTGCTAAGCTAAGCCCAGCCAGTGAGCAAGAGATCCCAAGGGGGACCGTTCGTTCATGGCTTTCTGTTTCTAGAAGCATATAAGGGAATAGGGGTGACGACCAAGCAAAAAAAAAAATTTTAATACAACATTCTGACATTTATTAACCCCTTAACTGGGGAATACTTTCATAACATCAACCAGCCAGTGGGTAATTATTGAGCCCAACACACACTTTTGGAATGGGTACAGTAGCATGTGGCAGATGTAAATACAAAAACAAACCCCCTGGCACTACAGCCCTTGAAGGGCCTTGGTCTACCAAGCACCCGCTGCTCAGCCCGAAGGCCTGCAGATTACGAGATGTCGTGTGGTCAGCATCTTGGCTTTCGAGACCGAGGCCGCTATTTCATCGTCAGATAGCTCTTCAATTCTAATCACGAAGGCTGAGTGGATCTCGAACCAGCCCTCAGGTCCAGGTAAAAATCCCTGACCTGGCCGGAAATCGAGCCCGGGGCCTCCGGGTAAGAGACAGGCAAGCTACCCCTACACCACGTGCCGGCATAGATGTAAATACTCAACAGAAAAATCTATTTTACTTGATTTATTTAAATTATGAGTGATATGGTAGAAATTCAATTGCATTATGTTATTACCGTTTTTCTTGTAAACCCGTAAATATATACATATATACACAGTGTGTTCATACAAAAGTGAATTTAAAAAGTGTTCCTTTCATTATTATGATGACATTTTTCAAGTTTTCAGATATGCATCAATAGTTTCTACATACTTTCTGGTTCATAGGTCATTCAGAAATTGCGCACAGTGTTGTAAGTACGGAAGCAAGGGCAAGCACAAAGTGCCACGTCACATTCCTCACAGTAGTAGACAGTTTCTCGTCGCCTCTGGTTTGACAGGCACACAACACAACTTTTTCTTGAGTGATTCCTACATCCAGTCGGCGGATTCTCAGATAATTCAACGTCTTTCCTAACCAAGCCATTATCACGTGACACGGAACAGTTTACAGTTACTTTACAAAAAGTTATCAAAACATGGACAATTTAGTTCACAGAACAACTGTATCGTAGTAACAACAACAACAACTTTGACAACAACTCGCAAATTTAGTTATTTCAATGTACATATACACAAATAAATTATTTACGAAGAATTTGGCGCGGTCCGTAAGAGGCAACACTAGACAGCTCTTGGACTGCCGCCTAGGCGCGAACTATCCGATTACATGTAATAAATATCATTTTTGGTACGTATTGATGATATTTGATTGAAATAATAACAGTACGTTATTTATTAGACCACCTAATCAATACAAAGTCTAGTCTTGGATGATTTACATAAATTTGTTAACTAATAGTGGTACATGTTTCGCCTTCCCTGAAAGCATCATCAGCCATAGTCTTAACCTTAAATTAAAAATAAGCGTCTAAATAACATGTAATAATGAAATGAATTTAAAAATCTTAAGTTCTACTTCAATATTTTCAAATATCTTTTCACACAATTAACTCTACGTTTCTTACTTCCTTTTACAGATTCCACTATTATATGCCTTTTCAACTAGAATATCTACAAACTCACAACGTGCAACATTTGAGCATTACTTCAAATTTTGAGATGGTCCATAGAGATCCTATTTGAAACTGTTATTCAACTTATATTCTACAACTTCATATCCTCGATGTGTTCTACAACTTCACCATATGCCCCCGACTTTCATCTTTTATCTTCAAGATTATGATTAACTTCGGATCTCTCGACCAACCTTTGACTTTTATTCTGTCTTCTTTACTTTGATTATATACGATTTTTCGCCATCGTTTAATTATAATCGCCAGACTATCAACTTTATTTTTATGCAATCTTACTACTTGTTGTATGACAATCTGTTGTTTTATCCATTGCACTTATTTTAGCAGCCTTCTAATGTTAATTTTGTTAATACTTCCACTATTATATCTCATCACATTGTTTATTTTAAACCATCATTGTTATTTTTAATGTTATTTTACTTCAAATCTCCCCAAGATTTTAAAATTCATTTCATTATTACATGTTATTTAGACGCTTATTTTTAATTTAAGGTTAAGACTATGGCTGATGATGCCTTCAGGGAAGGCGAAACATGTACCACTATTAGTTAACAAATTTATATAAATCATCCAAGACTAGACTTTGTATTGATTAGGTGGTCTAATAAATAACTTACTGTTATTATTCAAATCAACTACCCAATTGGCGTGAGACTGGATAAAAATGAATAGGACAGCAATTATCACATCTAATATGATTGGAATTTGTTTTAAATTATGATAGTAGGTGGCGGACGTGATTAAAAATAGTCAGACGCCTATAGGAAGCTAACCCTACGTAAGAACACATTTAGAAGTACAAGAACGCCTAAAGGCGTCAAACCTAATTCTCGTGCGACAACTGTTGACACTTTAGGCGTCAAACCCAGTTAAGGGATTAACATTAGCATTCGTTAAACAAACAAAATATCCTTGCTGATGTTGAATACATTATTTCTTTCATGTTGTCTTGTCCTCCAGTATTAAATTGCAACAACAAAATTAATCTTCATCCTTCCAGTTACAACGGTGAGGCTCTGAAAGTAAATCATAAGAAGGATTAGGCCTTTACTGCCTTTAAAGATTGTAAATGAAAGTATAGCTTGAGCCTCCTACAATTTACAAAAGAAATCAGCCGGCAGTCGTCTACTTTCCAGTAACAAAACAAATTAAAATTAAACTAAAGTCTTCCTTTTGATCCATTAGAACTTCAACACGTAGTAACTGTTTGCTAATAACCAAATACTTTGCTTAAGATAAGTAACGTTCACTAAAGACATGTAGAAATTCTACTATTAAATTTGAGTAAACTCTGAAGTCGTAATTAATTCATTATTGTTATTATTAATTATTTTCAATAAATTATCGAGGTAATATTTACTTCAGTTATCATCCGATCGTACTCACAAACTCTTATATTCCATCAGATAACTCTCACTCTGATCATGACACACTTGTCAAATTAATTAATTAATCATTTAATTACTGTCATTTTGCTTGTTATCTCCTTAGCTCAAATTAATTATGTCATTTGTAGACATTTAATCTTTACTTGCACAGTACTTTTAAGTTTAGAAATTGGTTAGAAATTCTTCGGAAAATTAATTATCAACACATTGAAATATTTTATTATAACCACGTGTGAATAAATGAAGACTTATTAATAAATCGCTTGCGCTTGCTGAAAATGAACTAGACGATCTTTCGTCTAAATCATCATTAAATAAAAATTAAATCCTAATCTAGTCTTACTTGACGTTATTATCAGCAAATTGTTCCTTAAATTCTACTAAACGAATTATCAAGGCGGCAAATGAACGTTGAGATAATCTGTATTGTCATGAACGCACGGCCAGATTAAAACACAATGAACACTTCAAACAAGAAAATATTCTTAACTACATCACACATCACATTCACACAAGGGTATCACGTATTTTATGTACACAATATTTACAACGAATCCTGCCTCAATGAATTAATCAATTATTTTTACATGGTCGCATCAATCAAATTCGGAGAGATAACTGGAAGATTCTAATAGAATTCAATAATCATCACCATCACCTGGTTTACAAATCGCAAGTCTAGCATTCGTGAGCCTTAAGCACATTTATCATTATTGCCTACACATGAATATATTCAACATGTGCTCCACCTTAATTATAATTCACACTGTGTATCCAAAAACACGAGCAACAAATTACTAAATAATATCCCGCAGGATCACTAATATTCCAGGCGCAAATATAAGCAGATCACTTCAAAAATCATGTGAGAATATTCTAAGTCAATTTATAGCTCACGACCATTAATTACATTTTCAACCCGGTCTTCTAATTTAATTTATTATTATTTTAGTGATTATTATGTCTATCAGTCCTAAAATATCATGAAATTAGATGACACAATCCTAAAGAATTGCAAGTGAGATTAGATGATACTATTTCACAAAATTAAGTACAACTCCATATCACGAAAATTCAAGCATCACATGTAAGCAAGAGAAATTTATCGTGTGGTCAGTTGATTTTTAACATATCTAAGTCCTGCATTTGAGAATTCATTCAAAGAACTACTACAACTAGTCTAATAGATCTCAAATTCCAGGCACACACATGCAACTCAACTACCATGACACCTTAAGAATGAAAATTGAAATAACTCAAACTACTGCCAAAACTAATAGAACTATGATCTAGGGAAGAAAGATCATCTAGTTTTACATAGATGAGAAAGATATCAGATAATTAAGAATGGTACTCAATTGTTAGCTGCAGTTCGATTCCAGGTTGAAGTCCGGCATTCCGGCATTTCCCGTCGGTCACCTTTCTCCAACCAGAAATGGCTTACATGTTTAGTAAGTCGGAGACACAGCAATAGACGTCCCACGATGAAATTTCGCTGAGTGTTGCGGAAGAATGATCCATCTTGAGGTTCACCACGGCGATCTGATGGGTTGAGTCTTTGCCACGCGCCAGTAATGTTAGGCTGCAACTGAGACACACCAGTCGGATGTTAAATATTCTTGTGGAGAAATGAACTAAACTTAGATCCATCAATTTCACAGTACACTTCGTGAGCTTTATCGTAAATCACTGTAGGAAGTTATCAGAGTAGCCTTCCGTCTACACGACTGAATTTATTTCCACGTGGTCCCGTAGCACAGCGCAGAATAATTTGCAGAGCAGATAGCAGAGAGAGATTTAATGTGAACACGAGGTTTTATAGCTTTAGCTCGGGAGCGTGTCATTTCTGAAGACGACGATTGGTTCAAGGTCTCTTGTAATTGGTTATGACTGTTCTGGAAGCTTGTCACCTCGCTGCTCACTGGGTAAACACGTACTTCTCGCCTCGGAAACCTGTTGATCATGTGACCAAGGCCTGCAAAATCGAAGACGGATCAATACTTTGTCCCTCGGAATTGACAAAAAAAAAAACCAGTCTGGTGCACTAGCATAGCTCCCAAATGATGAATCCAGCTCTGGGCAAACAATAACACTTTCAGTGTAGACCTGTAGTAAATGATCTAATAATGACCAAATTTGACGGGGACAGTACAATAGTTTCTGATTTCCTCGACTATCTTGCTCAATTTTGTTAGTAAACTCTCCCCAACATTTCTCTTTTTCTTCCTTGATACCTCCCTTTACTTATAGTTTCAATCTTTTGTATTCCACATGTAACCTTTCTCTATTATTCTCATCCCTCTGATAGGTTTTTTCTTATCCTTATCCATTTCTTTCTTCACCTTGTTCCTTTTTTATTTCTTTTTATATTTTATCTGTCCACCACCACTGTGTCTCCTTTCCCTTAACCTTTGCTTTTGTTTTCCAGCATACCTCAATATCTGCTTCCACAAATGTCTGTCTTAAATTGTCATTCTTTTATCCTCCTCCAATTCTCAAAGCCTGATCTTTGGTTTCTTCTTCAATACAATTTCAGGGGTTTTTACTTGTTTTAATTCCATCATCAATAATCTATGATCACCTTCCATACTTTCACTGGGGATTATCTTTGTATTCATGACATATCTTCCCCATTCTGATCTGTTGTTATAAAATCGATGAGTGTTCCATACTGTCCATCCCAACTATATTGGCTGATCTTATGGCTATTTCTCTTCATAAACCATGTGTTCTTTATTATCAGGTTATTTCTGGTACAGTGAAACCTCTTTAACCCGGACCAGTTTTGAAAAAGAAATTATGTTTTTCAGCGTAGTAAATGAAGACTTGTTTTACAGACGATAAATTGCTATTCTCGGTAGGTACATTACTCGAATTCTCTTGCCAACGGGCGAGTTCATTGCATTCACCCCACCTGCTGTTGCTACGCAGCAGACTGGTGACTCAGCCCCCTCCTACCCCCACCTGTGCCTCGCACTTGACATTGACTAAGAAACAACGTTCCTCAGTTACGCTGCAATCTCAGTAGTGTTCACGAGTTTTCCTAGCTTCACGGTCGAGGTACAGTATCGTTTTGCTGTTTCGTTTGCTCGTTCTCCGCGATGGCGACGAAACGTAAAAACGTTGTGACTATGGAAAAAAGGATGGAAGCATTGACAAGAATTGATAAGGGAGAATCGTTAAAGAACATTGCTGCTGAGTTTGGAGTAGGAACATCGACCGTATCTGATTAGAAAAAGAACAGAAATCGCATTGAAGACTTTTGTTTCAAGATGATTTCTAAGGACAGTTTGCATAATCGGTGTAAAACAAAAACTGCTAAACTAGAAACTCTAGATGAAGCATTGTTTGGCTGGTTTTGTGCTGAAAGAGAACATGGTTTGCCGATTTCTGGACCCATCATCCAACAGAAAGCATTGAGTTTGAACAAACAGTTGCCCCATGGAGATCCAAATTTTACAGCTAGCCAGGGATGGTTGGACAGATGGAAAAAACGGCATGGAGTGCGTCAACTTACAATCACTGGGGAAAGCTTGTCAGGTGATGTTGAAGCAGCAGGAAAATTTAAAAAAAGATTTTGAGGACTTTATTAAAAAGGAAGAATTGGCGCCAGATCAAGTTTACAATGCCGATGAATCCGGTTTATTCTACCAGATGTTGCCGAGTAAAACGCTAGCCTCAAAAGTAGAAGATTCAGCCAAAAGGGAAAGACCGCCTCACCATAATGGCTTGCAGTAATGCGTCAGGAAAGCACAAACTTCCTCTCCTTATAATAGGGAAGTCTAAAAAACCCGTGCATTAAAAAATGTGAAAACGATTCATTGCCTGTCATTTACAGATCACAAAAAAGTGCTTGGATGGTTTGTGACATTTTCAAACAATGGTTTTTCGAGAATTTTGTGCCATCAGTAAAATATATTTGACGAAGTGTGGCCTTCCCAACAAGGCGGTTTTGCTGATTGACAATGCACCTTCGCATCCATCTGTCAATGAACTAGTCAAAGATGAAATTTCAGTGAAGTTTTTACCACCTAATGTAACTTCTCTTGTTCAACCGATGGACCAAGGAGTTCTAGAAAAAATGAAAAAAGTGTACAAAAGGCAAATGGTAAGTCAACTGGTAGAGAACGAAGGAGATCATGGTGTGGTAGAGGTGCTGAAATCTTTCAACGTAAAGACTGTTATTTATATTATTGTGGAAGCTTGGGACCAGGTTGGTAGAGAAACTTTAATAAAGTCATGGAAAAAGTTGTGGCCTGGTGTGTGTGACTTGCCAGAAAGCAACATTGAAGAAGAAGAAAAAATAAGTGTGGAAGAACATTTTATAGACATTTTTAAAAATATCGATGGCTGTTCCAATGTTGATGAAGAAGACATTAACAATTGGTTGCAAATGGACAATGACGGAGGTTATAAACCGATTACAGATGAAGATATAATTGCATCATGCAGTGTTACTGAAAATTAAGAGGATTCAGATTCAGACAGTGTTGATGAACCAGCTGTGGTTATGACCCACGCAGAAGCAGTAGCAAACATTGAGAAATTGATGGTGTATTTCGAGAGTGAAGCCGAAACATTGCCAAATGAACTTCTACTGTTAAAGCGGATGCAAGATCGCACTGCTCGTAAGCGATGCACTAAACTGAGACAGCAGAAGCTCACTGCCTTTTTTACTACCGACTAGTTTGTAGCTATATTGAGTACAGTGCAAATACATAGGCTGTTACAGTGCATAAAGTGTATGTGTTTTTAGGTGAAGGTAAGGTAAGGGTTGTTCTGCCCGAAGGCAGGTCCGAACCTCCGCAGAGGTGTTTCTGAGCTGGAGTTTATGTGCGGTAGGGTGGCCAGTTCCTTTCCGCTCCTCCATTCCCTTACCCCCCACCAACAGCGTGTGGCAACCCATCCAACTCCTGACCACGCCCAATGTTGCTTAACTTCGGAGATCTCACGGGATCCGGTGTTTCAACACGGCTACGGCCGTTGGCTTTAGGTGAAAGTGTATCAATAATAATTTCTAAACTCCATTAAAAATATTTCGGTGATTTATGTGTTGGTTTTTTTTTTTTCTCTCTCTCTGGATAACCCGGATTTTCGTTAACTCGGATCATTGGCACTGGTCCCAGTTGATCCGGGTAAACGAGGTTCTACTGTACAAAAGTCAAACAGTTTCTCTCCATCTTAATTTCTATTGCCATACCCATGTGGGCCCAGAACATTCTCATATCCCATTCTATCAGTTCCCACATGAGCATTCAGATCTCCCATTATCATGATCCCATCTCCAACAATATGTGTTTCCAGTTCATTGAGGAACTCTTCTTTTTCTTCCACGCTACATCCTGTCTGTGGAGCATACACCTGTATTATCTTAAGTAGTTCTTTGGATGTATCTACATTATTATAATTCTTTCATTTACGTACTCAATTTCAGCTATTGGTTCAACATTCTGATTCACCACAAATCCCACTCCATTTCTTTTCTCTTAACTGTTACCCATCCAGTACAAGGTGTACCCCCTTCTTAGTTTCTTCATTCCTTTCCCTTTCCATTTTACTTCACTTAGTCCCAGGATGTCAAGTTTTCGTCTCGCCATTAGGTCAGTCAATTCATTTTCCTTCCCATCCATTGTTAAAATATTTATTGTTCCAAATCAGGTTTTGATCTCTGATCTAACCCTTGCAAGAACATCAGCATTACCATCATACTGTGCAACTGTATTCAGAGACTTGTCAGTTCCATTTCTATTTTTAAACTTCCATCCGAGGCTTGTATTGTAGTTGAAAGCAAGTACAAATATACTCATCTGCTGACCTGCTGAGCCTAATGCATCTGAGGAATTTCTTTCGGTGTTTACTCTCTTAGCCTTTGAAGATCCCTCTTCTCCACAAGGCAGTGGTTTCCTCTTCTAATTTTCCCCAAAGAGGATGGGTTGCCTCATACACCATCTCCACCATTCTGAAGGTCTCCTTTTCTGCCTAAGATGCTGTTAAGGTCTTCACCCATAACTCTGGGCATGGGTTTCACATTATACCCATGAGACTGGGTCCCTGCCTGAATTTAGCTCTCCTTCACACCAGCCTACTGATGAGGAGGATACTCACCCCCGCAACGCGGATGCGCCAGACAAGAATTACTTAAGCGAAGGATAGGGAAGGTGACCCTATCTCCCTTGAGCTGGGTTAATGGTTGTGTGTGATACCACAACCAGTGGAGAAAAATATACGATACAGAAAATAGCTACAAAGCTCAAAATCCCCCCATTCAACAGTTACTGATACCATTTCGTGTGTGGATAGAACAGAGTCTAACAAAGGCGAAAGTTGATGTGAAATGCCCCAAGTTAACATCATAAGATGAACGCAGGTATAATGTTGTAGTTAGCAAACAAGGCTGAGTGGACCTCAAACCAGCCCTCAGGTCCAGGTAAAAATCCTTGACTTGGCCTGGAATCAAACCCGGGGCCTGCGGCTGAAAGACAAATGTGCTACCCTTGACCGTAGGATGGTCCTCTAAAAAAACTATATCATAAAAAAAGCAAAATCTCTTCCTTACAGGCATGAAGGCTTTTGAAAAGGTGGAAGGTAAAGGCTTCCAATATCCATAACCTTACCTTTTGTTAGGGTAGAGTGGTTAGTTCTACGTCCAGCTGCCTCTTCCCCCAGGACTTAAGCTGGTACTCATTTTTGGTGTAGGCTGAGTGAACCTCAGAACTGTAAAGTCTTTGTACATCTCTCTATACTTTTTAAATATTAACCTGATACTATATGCACCTCCAGAAGTGGAAATCTTGTTTCCTAAATTTTTTTACTTCCCGGTGGGAAATCAAACCCTCGTCCTTCTGGGTGAACCGAGCATGCTTTTACTCCCTAGGTCAGGCGGCCCTTAAGCGACTATGTTGTGCAGTCTATCAAATCTTGAAAGGAATATTTTTATTTCTTTTAATGCACAAAACTACAACTTTGGTATACTGTTGGGCAAAATGAAATATTTAGCAATATTTTATTTATTTCCTTTCTATCTAGATTTTCAATGCTTTTATTTTATTTGTATGAAAAGTATTAAGAATTAGGGAATATATTTTGTATTTGTTTAGGTGGATATTGTGATAAGAATCTAAATTTAGTGAGCAGAATCACAAAGAGTCCAGTAAATAGGATACTTATATTGTAAATAGGATATCTAAGTAACAGGACATAGCACAAATGGGCAAGCTAAAATTGCCAGACACATTGATATTATTCAAATTCTCAAAAAAAAAATTTAAAAAAATGGCAAGATAGTTCAGTGACATCATTACTAGTTCTTCAGCAAGGGGACCACTGCTCACCATTGCACATAGAATTTTCAAAATAAAAAATCATATCTGTATGATTTTGTTTCCATCAAAAAGTTTCTGTTCAACGGCCGTACAGTCCCGAACTAGAATGCCAATCAGGCAAAATTGCCGTGAGCATTCAGGCGCTCATCCCACCGCACGCCATTGGTCTTCATAGCAACTCTTCATATAGCTAAGTTAATAAAGTGAGAATGGGTCCACTTACTCAATACACTTTGATGATTTAACTATGTTTTATTCATAGATTATTCATTAATGGGACTAGTTTCAACATCTATGTTGTGAGCCATAAAGTAAGATCCATAATTGGAATAACTTACTAAGGGAGATGTTCAATAAATTTCCAATTTCTTTGCAATTACTTAAGAAAAGGCTAGGAAAACAACAGTTAGGGCATCTGCCACCTGGGCGACTGCCGTAAATGCAGATCGTTAGTGATCGGTACAATATCAAAATAACTGAAGCACAAAACAGTGAAGTATGAAACACTTAAAAATCTTGAAGTTTGGTTTATATTTTCATTGAAGAAGAAAGCAGTAATGCATTATCCATCTATTCATTGGGTTATTATAATGGTGAGCATGATTAGCTGATAAGTGCAAAGTTAAGAGGTGGCTTGTCGTAACAGTTTGAAACTTTCATAAGGAATTGATGAAGAGTGTAACAATTATTTAAAAACTTATATGAACACTGGAAAACAGTACATCTAAAAATGATGGGAGACATTTCAAAAATCTTGAGTATTTGTTAGTGTGAACATAAAAGCATTGCCCTTTAATTCACTGTTTACTGTTTCTTGCCTGGTGATACCAGTTGATCGGCGCAATTGTAAAACGATCCTAAACTGACCTCTATCGCCCAGACTGGTGTATGAGCAAGTATTGAAATATTTAAATAACTATTCTCTCCTTGACCCATTACAATCGGGATTTAAGAAAGGGTACAGCACTGCCACGGCTCTCCTTAAAGTGACAGAAGACATCAGACTAGCTATGGAAAAACGACAAGTTACAGTACTAACGCTACTGGATTTCAGTGGTGCATTTGATACAATAGACTTACAGCTACTAATTAAGAAAATGGAATCTTACTTGTTTGACCCTCTAGTACTGAAGTTTTTTTACGTCATATTTGAAAGATCGGAGGCAGCGGGTGATAACTCCTCTAAACGTTATGTGATATATATTCACATCAATAAACATTCATGGTATTGAAAAGGTGGACCTTTAACATTTTCATTTTACTGTATATCAATGACATTTCATCTTCTCTCATCTATATGCTTATGATCTCCAATTTGATTACCATTGCAGCTAAAGCGAATTACCAAATGCAGTAAAATGCATAAATGATGACATGAAAAAACTCGGTGAATATGCTCTCGCAAACAGACTTCTCATAAATCCATCAAAATCGCAAGCTATCATTGTCGGTTCCCAGAAGCTCCTACATAAGATCAACGATTCGATCATTCCTCCTCTACATATAGATAATAGCACAATCCCGTACAGTAAAACAGTGAGAAATCTTGGGGTGACTATGACTGAAACTCTAAATTGGGCAGAACATATCAAAAACGTAATTCAGAAGGTGTTTGCTACTGAAATTAAATAAAGATATTATACCACTAAAAATGCGGCAAAGATTAACACAGACCCTAATTCTTCCTATCGTTGACTACTGTGATGTTATCTTGGTAGACGCTACTAAAGAACAAACTAGGAAACTGCAGCGTATTATGAATTGTTGCCTTAGGTTCATTTTTAACCTAAGGTATGATGTGCATAGTAACTCTCCACCAGTATATTTCATCCAAACTTCACTTCCTCTCTTCCTTCCATCGTAACACTCGCTTGGGCTCCACTTTAGCTATTCCTCTTCACCACTCTTCTGTGTATAATAAATCTTTTATTGTAACCGGTTCCAGGCTTTGGAATTCCCTGCCAGTGTCAGGGGCATTGACTCCTTCCTCAAATTTAAAATATCTTGCCGAGACTTCCTGTTGAGAGTTACCGAATGGAATACCATCTTTTTTTTTCTTAACGTCGCACCGACACAGATATGTCTTATGGCGACGATGGGATAGGAAAGGTCTAGGAAGTGGAAGGAAGCGGCCGTGGCTTTAATTAAGGTACAGTCCAGGCATTTGCCTGGTGTGAAAATGGGAAACCACGGAAAACCATCGTCAGGGCTGCCAACAGTGGGGCTCGAACCCACCATCTTCAGGGTTGTCCGGCAGTGGGGTTCGAATCCACTATCTCCCGGATGCAAGCTCACAGCTGCGCGCCCCTAACCACACGGTCAACTCGCTTGGTCGTACTGACTGTAACAGCCTGCCTGTATATTGGTGGGAAGTAGCTGGGGTGTAAGATAACTTTCTTCTTTAGCATGCCATTCCTCTGGTTCATACATTTTCTGATATATCTGGTACGTAACACACTGGTTCATCATAGTATTCGAGCTATACAATCCCTACTCTGAGCCACTGATTGGAATGAGTAGTGTGCATATTTAACGGAATAATGACAGAGGAGTGTTCACGGCAGTCTGCGACCTGGTTATTCCAGCTCTGGAATTTTGGACTCTTAGATCGGCACCGTAGTACTGTTCGTTGAAAGTGAGAAAGTGTGCGGTTTTTCATTTGATCGAATATTTTATATCATAACATTGCTTTCAATCGCTACATTCCTACTGACGTTTTTGTAATGACCTATGTTGAATTCAGTTAGGAAATCCACCAAGTCAGTCTTTCTGAGAATCCCGTAGCGAAGCACGGGTACATCAGCTAGTTTTATATAATGTAAACGTAAGGATACCGTAGTTGATAAGTGTGTACATGGTAAGTGTGTGTGCAAGTGTCTGTGTGAGATAGAAAAGAGGACTGAATTAACGAGCTAATAAGCTGCATATTGTGTTGGTGTGTAACTTAAGCTTAATTTAGCATATACTGTAAGTAGTATAATTAGTAATAGGCAACCTTAATATTATTTGTTGTATTGTGGTTAAGTGTAAGAGAGGGCCGTGTGCCCTAACTTCGCCACATGAAAGAAGCCATAATAAATAAATAAATGTGTTTGGAGTGTACAGACCACGAAAGGGTGGCACTGACACTGATTCAGAATTATTTGATGCAATAATCAGCTATGTGGGAAACAACATGGAAAGAAATGTGATTGTAGTGGGAGATCTCAATTTACCAAATGTCAATTGGGAAAGTATTGCAAACGACAGGAAGCATGACCAACAAATGGCAAATAAGTTAATATGGGAAGGACAGCTGATTCAGAAAGTGATGGAACCAACTAGAGGGAAGAATATTCTGGACGTGGTGCTGGTAGAACCAGGTGAGCTCTATAGAAAATCCAAAGTAATAGATGGTATTAGTGATAACGAAGCTGCTTTTGTTGTAGTTAAAAATAAATGTGACAGAAAGGAAGGTTTTAAAAGTAGGACTATTAGGCAATACCATATGGCTGATAAAAAAGGCATGAGGGAGTTTTTAAAAAGTAATTATGATCGGAAGACAATGGTAAGTAAAACTGTAAACATACTCTTGGTATGGGTTTAAAGCAATTGTTGGGGAATGTGAAAACAGGTTTGTCCTTTAAAGGTGGTAAGGAATGGTAAAGACCCACTTTATAACAGAGAAATAAAAAGACAAAGAGATGCAGATTGGAAAGAAATAGTTAGAAATGGCTGTGTTAGTAAGGAGAGATTGAAGGAACTTACTAAGAAATTTAATCTAGCAAAGCAGTCGGCTAAAGTTAACATCGCGGCGAGCATAATTGGCAGTCATCAATTTTAGTGAAAATTTGAAGGGTATGTATAGGTACTTTAAGGCAGAAACAGATTCCAAGAAGGACATTCCAGGAATCGTTAATGAGCGAAGGGAGTGTGTATGTGAGGATCCTCAAAAGGCAGAAGTATTCAGTAAAGATTGTTGGTTACAAGGTAGAGGAGGTGACTAATAATAAAGAAGTATTAAAATTTACCTCTGATAACAATGACATGTACAATAAAGATACAAAATTTGAAAACTAGAAAAGCGTCTGGAATTGATAAGATTCCTGGGAATATACCAAAGACAATGGGTTGCGATATAGTACCATATCTGAAGTACTTATTATTGTTTACATGAAAGAGCTATACCAAATGAATATATATATATATATATATATATCAAAATATCTTTATTTGCAAATGAGGTGTCTACCTCGGTGGCAAATGGTACACTAAAATACATTATTGTCAAGCACTAAATATTAAATTAACAAGGGAAGAAAATTTTCCTATAATACAATATTAGGCCTATACAATTTACGCTAACAATGTTTTCTATTAAACACACAGCTCATCATTAATAAATTTAGATTGTTTACAAAATTCTACTTATAATGTCACCTGTACTACTTACAAATACTGTATAGTCAACTGATATACAGTATGTGGAATTACTTCAAATGATACTATAAAACTGGTATAAGATTAATATTTACATTGCATTTACTTTTTTTTTTTTTTTTACCCGTTCTGGAACCTAAGTAGCATAACGACCTGCTGTGTCTTAACCAGAGCCCCTTTTGCCACCACTTTTCAGAGTTCCTGAAGGGCCTTCACAGCTACCGTAGCGGTCCCAGGGCCCTCGAAGTCCCCACTGTACTTCACCCCTACAGGCAGTCCCCTACTTTGGCTGTCCAAAGTCCTTAGACCAGGGGATGGAATTAATTTATTCACACACACATTTTTTTAAATTTACAATAACCTGCACTGGTCGAATGCCCTCTAACACGTCATTTATTTTCTCTGTTGCTGTTTATTCTCTTCTTGAATATCTGTACAGATTTTGGAAAAGGATCAAACACTACCCCTGGTAAACTGTTCCACTCCTTCACACCCTTCCCAATGAATGAAAATTTACCCCAATCGCTTCTGCTAAAATTCCTTCTAATTTTATATTTGTGGTCAGTCCTGCTGATATAATTATTTTCCAACTGAAGCCTCTCACGGATATCTCCCCATGCTTCTTCTCTTGTATAGGCTCTATATAATCCTATAAGTCTAGTTTTCTCCCTTCTCTTACTTAAAGTTTCCCACCCAAGTTCCTTTAACATTTCTGATACACTACTCTTTCTCCTGAAATCCCCTGTTACAAATCTTGCTGCTTTCCTCTGCACACTATCTATTTCTTTTATTAGGTATTCTTGGTGAGGATCCCAAACACTGTTTGCATATTCCAATAATGGACGAACCATACTCAAGTAACTTTTTTCTTTTAATTCTTTGTTGCATTCTTTAAGTAGCCTCATTATGACATGTAACGATCTGTATGCTTTCCCAACAATATCATCAACATGACCCTTCCAGTGCAAATTACTTTCAAATCTCACACCTAAGTATTTGCACTTGCCATCTTTTGGGATAACTACCTCGTCCAAAGTATATTCAAATTCAGTTTTAAAGCTCCTGTTTGTAAAAGTTGTAACAGTTGATTTGCCTCCATTAACCTTCATATTATTTTCTTCAACCCATTGTTGGATACTTTCAAGGTCCCTTTGTAATTCTGAACAATCCTCAATGTTGTTTATTTCTCTATAAACAATTATGTCATCTGCATACAATCTTATTTTTAATGTTATATTGTTCCCTAAATCATTTGCGTATATTAAGAAAAGTAACGGACCGATTATACTACCCTGTGCAATTCCCTTCCAAACTTTCTCTTCCTGAGATACATTATTTCCTACTTTGACTTTCTGAACCCTTGAATTTAGAAATGTTTTTATCCTACGTGTAACCCTTACATCCAATCCTATTCCCTCCAATTTCTTTAATAATATTCCGTGTTCCACTCTATCAAAGGCTTTGGAAAGATCTATGGCTATGCACTCTAACTGACCTCCTGAATCCAATTGATCTGATATGTCCTGCTGAAATCCCACCAGTTGTGCCTCACAAGAAAATTTCTTTCTAAATCCGTACTGGCTCCTCATGAACCAATTTTTATCATCACATATCCTCTGATGTACTTTGATATTAAACTCTCCAGTATTTTACAAACTATACTGGTCGGGCTGATTGGTCTGTAGTTCTCTGGTTTCCTTTAATCACCCTTTCCTTTATAAATTGGAATTATTATAGATTCCTTCCATTCCTTTGGTATTACACTATTATTTTTGACATAGTCAAAGAGAAATTTTAAATAAGGCACTATGTACCACCCCATTGTCTTTAATACCTCCCCAGTAATTTGATCACTTCCTGCTGCTTTTCCTTGCTGAAGCCATTGGATTTCTCTGAAAATATCTTCATTTGTGAATGAGAAGCTTCTTGTTTCCCTCTGTCTCTCTCCCTCTCTATCTTCTGTTTTGGTTTCCAACTCCTGACAATCATCTACTAAATCTCTGAATTCTCTTCTAAATAGGTTTGCTTTCTCAGTATCTGTTAAATAGAGTTCACCCTCTTCTCCCACCATTGTAGGAATTTGGATTCCTTTTCCTTTTTGATTCCTGATATATGAATACAGCTTTTTCCATTTCCTTTTGTGGTCATTACCCTCTTGAAGTATGGCATTCACATAATTCTCTTTTGCTTCCTTTTCACTCTATTCAGTTCCCTCATTAGCTGTTTTCTAGTTTCTCTATTCTTCCTACCCTCTTTGATTTTCCTGTTTACTATTCTACATTTTCTTTTTAATTTTCTTATTTCCCTTGTATAATAAACAGGGTCTGAGGTCATTTTACCCATCTTAACTGGTACAGATCTCTTCCCTCCTTCCCAAATGATTCCTTTAAATTTAGCCCAAAGTGTATCCACATTACTCCCTTCACTTATCCAACAACTGAATTGTGATTTTAAGGTAAGTCCCAAATTCATCAACTTTAGTTTTTCTGTACGATTTCTTGTCTTGTGTAACCCTCTTATTAAGCCTTTTTGGTACGAGTCCTACATCCATTATTACAGCCTGATGGTCTCCTACTCCTTCAAGTACCTTAGTTTTATCAACAATTTCCCATGGTTTAACCAAGAATACATCTAGCAAGTTGTTGAGACGAGTCGGTTCTTGTACTACTTGTGTAAATCCTCCCTCCCAAATTAACTTATTTGCCAGTTTCTGTTCATGGGCTTCACTAGCAGCTCCATTCCATTCAACTTAAGGCAAATTTAGATCTCCCCCAATTATTACCATACCGGTATCATTATTATTGTTTTTATGAGTATAATCTATTATTTCCTCAAATATTTCCAAGTTTCTTTCCTCTCTTCCAGGCCTGTATGTTCCTATAATTCCCACCTCCTTCATATTATCACAAACTAATTTTATCCCTAATATTTCATCCCTTTCATCAGTAAACCATTCATGTGAACAGTAAGTTTCCTTCACCAGAATAAACACCCGCCCTCCCTTTTTATCTCCTCGGTCTCTATGATAGACTGTGTACCCTTCTGGAAATACTTCTCTATTACCCACCCCTTCTCTCAACCACGATTCCACTCCTATCACCACATCAGTCTCATAAGATTCCATCAATGTACCGAATTTTAATTGTTTATTTACTACACTTTGACAGTTTACCAAGAGCAATCTCAGACCCCCTTCCTCCCTAAAACTTGACTGTTGCAATTGGGTAACTTGAAATTCCTTGCTATCCTGAGTTTCATTTTCTAGTTGACTGAGCCAGCTTGAAGCAAGGCCGCACTAGATAGACAGGCCACAAGGCTCGGAGCGTGACGTCACGCTAGTGGCTGGCGTTCATCATGGCAGTGTAGGGCCCGCTCTCACTTTCACCATGATATTGTTCATTTATTTTACCTTAACGATAAAATTGAACACTCCTTCAATTGTGGCTTTACTTAGGCTTGTATACTACACGAGTTTTATGCGGGGAGAAAACTGGAAGGGCAGTACATGTACATTTCTTTACGTAAAATTATGATGACATCTGTCACTTGTAACTCAACACGGTATCTTTAAAAGATTAGAACGCATAATACGTATACAAAAAGTTTTAATGTTACTAGGAAAATGCATGATGGCAATTCACAACAAATGTCCTGAAACCTTTCTTAGAAATTAAGCTGCAACTTAAAACTTACCTAAGAATTCCTAAGGTTTCAGTTTGTACATTTTTATTTTCCTGAGGATTTCTTCTTCTCAGCGAAGAGTTGATCTACGGTAACTTTTCTATTGTTATTCAATAATATATTACAAAAGATGTATATACATCTGTCAACGAGATGTTTAAAACTATTTATTTAATCACAGCATGTTTAAACATTTTCGTTTTCCAGAACATTGTTGACAAGCGAAGTCAGAATTTTTCTCTGAGAATCCTCATGTAAAAACATTAGTATACAGGTTTACATTTTGTAGCTCTAAAAGAGTCTGGCACGACACCTTTTTATACAGGGCAGGAGCAAGCCAAGGCCGCACTAGATAGACTCGGACATTTTTTTGTCTGACTCAGAGTTGTCAAAGTCAGGATAAGTTGTCAGCTTGATTAAGCCAGTTATTTATTAAGATTTTAAATAAATGACCAGTATCAAACAATTTTGTGTGTGTGTGTGTTTCGTCAAATGGATTTTGAAAAGTGGTTTGTAAATTGCTTTTGCACAGCTTTTCAAACATTTTCCTGTTATTATTAGAAATTATGCATGCTACCTTATAAGCTATAGGACTATCTGTTAATACTTTAAAGACTTGCAAAGTTAGTTCTTCTAAGAAATGTCATATTAGGTTCTTACATGGAAACAAATCAACAACGTCTTTATTTTTTTAAAGACTGGATGACAACATAAAAGTTTGTGCAGTTGTAGCTAATGTAGTGTTATTTTCTCCGCTTTTACTACTAAAAGCAACTCCCTCTACCTTTCCTCCTAGCGGGCGATCTGGCCGTGCGGCTGTGAACGTGCATCGGGAGATAGTGGGTTCGAATCCCACTGTCGGCAGCCCTGAAGAAGGTTTTCCGTAGTTTCCCTATTTTCACACCAGGCAAATGCTGGGGCTGTACCTTAATTAAGGCCACGGCCGCTTCCCTCCAGCTGTTATGCCTCTCCTATCCCATCGTCGCCATAAGACCTATCTGTGTCGGTGCGACGTAAAGCCACTAGCAAAAACAAAAATAAAACCTTTCCTCCTTTATAGTTCAGCTCACGTTTTATGTAGACTCCATTCAACAAGTTACAAAATATGTCATGCTCCTTTAACAATTTTGGTTTCTTTTTTCAAGTAATTCCAATGTGAATCATCAATACCCGAATTTCCCGTGCCTAGTTTTGCAGTAAAAGACTGTGAATAACCAAGTGGGGCATTGTAAGAAACGTTGACTGTCTTATCTTCTTTTACGCCCCAGGAAATGGGAAAAATATTGAAGTGAACCATGTTATTGGAATACAGGAGTAAGATACTTTCTTTGCAAAGGCTATATTTAACTGTTCCTTAAAAAAAATATAATTTATCAGTAATGATACACTCATTAACTTCACTTTCAATTTCATCGATTATTTTGTGTACAGATGTCCGCCTCTGTGGTGTAGTGGTTAGCGTGATTAGCTGCCACCCCCGGAGGTCCGGGTTCGATTCCCGGCTCTGCCACGAAAATTTGAAAAGTGGTACGAGGGCTGGAACGGGGTCCACTCAGCCTCGGGAGGTCAATTGAGTAGAGGTGGGTTCGATTCCCACCTCAGCCATCCTCGAAGTGGTTTTCCGTGGTTTCCCACTTCTCCAGGCGAATGCCGGGATGGTACCTAACTTAAGGCCACGGCCGCTTCCTTCCCTCTTCCTTGTCTATCCCTTCCAATCTTCCCATCCCTCCACAAGGCCCCTGTTCAGCATAACAGGTGAGGCCGCCTGGGCGAGGTACTGGTCATTCTCCCCAGTTGTATCTCCCGACCAAGAGTCTGAAGCTCCAGGACACTGCCCTTGAGGCGGTAGAGGTGGGATCCCTCGCTGAGTCCGAGGGAAAAGCCGAACCTGGAGGGTAAACAGATGATGATGATGATGATGATTTTGTGTACAGATTCTATTTTATCATGGACAGTCACTTTTGAGTTACGAGCAGGTCTAAACAGGAAGTTATAAATACTTTTCTAATTTGACCATTTAATATCTTGCCCCCATCACCTAATGCACGTATATCAGGGTTATAACTCATGAAAATATCATGTTTAATGGATTTAAAATCAAGAGCCTCGTTTAATGTTAAGGAAGTACCAATTTTCGGAATATTTTCCTCAGTCACATACATTTTGAAAATACAGACTTTGGCTGTTAAAGTTGACGGAAACTTTGTCCAAATCTAATTTGCGTTTAATACTGAAATTACCCTGAACGTCGTCGAAGTCCTTGATCCTGTCATATTCTTCCTCAGCTTTCTTTCTTTCCTTCCTCTTCCCGTTTTTCAATTTCTTCTTGTCTTTGAATAGGATTTTTGCTCGTTGTTGGAAGATTTTTTATACAGATAGGCAGGCACATTTTAAAACTTAGGAATAGCATCGTTTGAGAGTTTTAAATGGTTAGGTTTTACAGTTAAAAGAGACTCATCAGGTCTTTTAACGGAATCGTCCCTAATTACGAAACTTCGTCGAAGTGTTTTATGCACACAACTGAGCTTGCTGAAGGGATGAATTCGGTTCGATGGATAGCTATGATCCACTTTTGTTTCCGAAACACGCCAGTAGGAAATTTAAACACTGAAATATTAGGCTGTTTTGAACTGTAGTTTATTCTACAACCAGGTATACAACACGACGTGGCCATAATTCACAATGTTCACACACGTTTAAATCATTCAACACCATCGATAGCCTCACTGCTGCGAAGTTCAGATCAGCTTATAAGTCTTTTTTTCTTTCTTGATATTTGGTTGGGCTCTGTATGTAACTAACACCCAGTTCCAATACTTTGTAAATGAAACACCGTCGAACACTCAGAAACATTTAGTTATGGTGACTAAGAAATACTTCATCTCACAGTACAAGGATCACTGGTATGGGTGAACATCTACATCTTGTGGGTGTACGTGTAATAGACATAGGAGTAAGCACGGGGACACAAGGTACTATATCTTCACGCCGAAGTGGCTCATCTTGGCGTCTTCTACTTTGACATACGGAACGAGCCGACAATTGGGAAGTACAAAGGATAGCACACAACAACTAAAGGATCTAGTATTAAGGATGGAATAACACAAATGGAGGGGTAGAATGTATATATCGCGCAAAGTGTAATGAAAGCTTACCAAGGACATGTGATATAACTAACGTCTTGTTACCCTAAACCGTTTCTACCAAAGAGTATCTGACCTACCAAAGAGAATTTACCTACTGAATCTGGATCTTTCTAACAAATGAACAACGTATTAACATGTGTGCTAGGGGCGACAAAAGACAATAGTAACGCGAACTTTGTGCACATTGTCTGCTAGAGTTATATAATAACAAAATTTAAACAAAACCTAAGTAGGCATAGTCGGGAGTGTTATGAAGACTATGTAAGTGACACAACTATTAAAGAAACGTGAATCTTATGGTATGTTTACAATATGATGCCCGTGTCATCGAAATACCTGTTTAATATGGATATGATGTCCGGTGACGGATTGTAAACAAGACAAGCCACACTTGTTGGAAGCGGTATTCGTAAACGGGTGAGACTTGCAATTAATCGTGTACGAGCCTGAGGATATAACTGACATTGGAGAATGAGGTGGTTTTCATCCGCCTCATTTGAACCACACTGACATGTCGGTTGGCTGACAATATTGAAACGATACTTTAACATGGGCGTAAGCGAATGATTGAAACGTAGCCTAATAATAGTTATGATATGACGCCGTGTGTAAGTTGATCGTTGATACCAGTGTTTGATTGGCAGAGAGGGTTGGAGACTGTAATAGAATTTCCCTTTTATTCTTGCAGTGTCATTCCAGAACTGTTGCCATGTTGCTTTTTGATGTTGCTTTAGTAGTGGAATTAGATCAGTAACTGGAGTCATAAATGTCATTGGAGGGGTGTTGAGGAGTGATGCTTGTTTGGCAGCTTTATCCGCTGTTTCATTACCGGGAATATTTTTATGAGCTGGAATCCATATAATTGTAATCTGAGTTCCAGTAGTATGTAGGTCATATAATAGTTGCTTAACATTATAAACATACCAGTTCATCGTGAATTGAGAAGACTGGATCGATTGTAATGCTGATAGAGAATCTGTGAAGATATTAGCGTTCGGGATTGCTGCGTTTTTTATATACAGGAGCGTTTGTCTGATCGCTATAAGTTCTGCAGTGAATATAGAGAAATCCGGGTGGAGTTTATATAGTTCAATGTGTTGTATTCGTTCATAATAAAATGCTGCTCCTACCCCGCATGAATTCCGAGATCCATCGGTATAGAAATTATGTCCAATGTTAGAGTATGATAAGCGGATTTTTTTCGAGGGTGGTAAAAACATAGAGGTTTGATACTGTAGGAATGCAAAAGTAGTAGTTGTAGCTTGGAGCGTATTTGTGTGGTATTGTACTACCTCATACGGTACTGTATAATGGGGAAGTTTGGCGCACCTTATGATATTGTTTGTTAATGTCGATACATATTGGAAGACTGTTATTAGAGCAGGGGTTCTTTTGTCCCTGATATTATATGAGTTATATCGTTCATGTAGTAGGTGGAGTTTCGGTACAATAGGATGAGAAACTGTTATGAAACGTCGTAGTAGGTACTTGGAAGTAAGGAACTGCCGACGTATGTGGAGTGGTGGTTCTCCCGTTTCCACTTGTAGAGCATTCGTTGGTGTAGATGTGAGTGCACCAAAACAAATACGTAATGCGTGGTGTTGTATGGTATTTAGCTTATTCAGTGTTGCGGGATTAGCAATATCAATGATATGAGCGCAATAATCTAATCTGGAGCGAATTGTAGCACAGTATACTGTCTTGGCTGTTGTAGGGTCTGCCCCCCAAGATCGTCGTGTTATAGCTTTGAGGAGTTTTGTATAATTGTCTGCTATATTTCGGAGGTACTGGATATGTCTAGTAAAGTTTAGTTTATTATCTAGGATGATGCCGAGATATTTATGATATGTATGTATCGGTATCTCATAGGAAGCCACTTTTAATGGTTCAGTGTTGTAGACCCGTTTCTGCGTAAAAATGAGTGCTGAACACTTAGTTGGAGATATTGATAAACCATGGTCATTTAACCAGTTCTGTACTTCAAGCATGACTTTAGTAATAGTATTACGGGCATCATTAATATCCTGACCTGATGTATATATGACTATATCATCAGCATAGAGTAAGATACGTGCATGTTGGAGTACAAGTTGTTCGAGGTTTGAGAGATACAAGGCAAATAATATGCCACTAAAAATATCGCCCTGTGGAAGTCCATCTGTAGCTTGACGTGAAATCGGTGGTGCATCAGGGTGTTTGATTATGAGCTGTCTATATGTATGGAGGTTTCGGAGTAGTGTGATAAACGGAGTAGGAAGCCCTTTGGATGATAATGCGGCCCATAACATATGCAATGGGACTGAGTCAAACGCTCCCCGTATGTCCAGAAAGATTGCTATTGTGTGATATTTTCTTGTTTTAGAAAGTAATATGTCAGTGATGAGTATATTAATGGCATCTTGTGAACTGCGACCTTTAAAATAGGCATATTGGCATTTGGGAACCAATTCATAGTATTCTAGGTACCATAAAAAACGTTGTAGGAGTATTTTTAAAAATGCTTTGCGTATGCAAGAGGCTAATACAATTCCACGAATATGTTTATGATTATTCAACGGTAGCCGAGGTTTTGGAATAGGTACTAAGAAAAATGTATTCCAGTCGTTTGGAGGGGTAGAGGTTTGTAGTACGTGATTGTAGTGATTAACAAGTGCTTGTAATGCCGGGGTGGGGAGTGCTTTTAGCATTGTATAAGTAATGTAGTCCGGACCAGGTGTGGAGGTGGTACATTTTTTTAGCGTTGCTGTGAGTTCACGTAGGGTGATGTTCTGTAGCAAAACTGAAGACGATAGTGGAGAATCGTTACAATTAGGGACGAACTTTGGGACCACCGTATTGGGAGTTAATGAATAAAGGAATTGTTCCAAAATATCTGTCTGAATTAAAGGTCTAGTAATTTGTGTGGAGACACGCGCTAGTGCTCTAACCCCGTTCCATAATCTTGTGACGGATATATATTTATGGAAAGAATTGATAAAGGCTTTCCAAGCTGTGCGCCTTTTTTGATGAAATATGCGACGTATTGTAGCAGTATGGCGTTTCAGGCGAATATAATTCACTAAGGTTAGTGTTTTCCGATAGATTTTAAAAAGGCGTTTCCTTTTAAGAACGAGGTGGTGACATTCATCATCCCACCATCTGAGGCCACCAATATTGTGGGAGTGTGCATTAGGTGTTCGGTTAAATGGGTGATAACAGTCGAGATATTGATATATAATGTGATAGAGCTTATTGTAATTAAAGTCATCGACGGGACATTTGTCAACCTGTTTTAGTATAAATACCTTGAACGTCTCGGGATCAAACTTATGTAAAGAGCGTGTTGTACTCATTACGTGATTGGACCAGGGGGGTTTCATTATAGATCCGGAACCATGAGTTATAAATATTGGATAATGATCACTACTATGTGTATCACACAATGTACGCCAAGTAGTTGTGGATGCTATAGTATAACTGCATAATGAAATATCCACTGCACTGGGAGGTGCTCCAGGGGGAGTTAGTCTGGTCGGTGACCCATCATTGAGAATTACTAGATTACTTCGTTGTATTGCGTTTAAGAAGTTAGTTCCCCTAGGTGTGTCCACTTGGGAACCCCAATGTGTATGGTGAATATTCATGTCCCCTAAAATAAGTAGCTGGTTTTGGGCATGGAATTGTTGGAAAAATTGTTGCCATTGTCTATATGATATATATTGGTCAGGTGGGCAATATATATTTATGACATGTATATTATTAATTATTATACCAAGTACATATACGTTAGGTATTTGACATTGGGGATGAAATAGCTGATATGTGAATGATTGATGTATTAAAAACGCTACTCCATTATACCCCGGGCCATCTATGCGTTCAATTTGATAATAAGGTATAGAAAAAACTCGATCGGGCGCAAGCCATGTTTCTTGTAAGAGTACTATATCCGGTGATGTTTCGTTTATTAAGATTCGTAGTTCATGGTATTTATTCCGAATACTTCTAGCATTCCATTGAATTATCTTCATTGTCTTTAGAGAATAGGGACTGTAGGCTGTCGCAGAATTGTCCAATCATGGATAACATATTCGGTTGGTCCTTAAGTAATGGGGGTAATAGCAACATGAGCGTACGTAAGCATTGTATGACTTGGTCTTTTTGCATATCATGTTGAGATGTCAAAGCTGCTCCGTTTACCGTTTGCTGCGTTAAGGGTTGTCGTGATGTAGTTGGGTTCTGCTGGGGATGGGAAGCGGGGTGTGGCTGAGCTGGCATCGCTGCGTGGCGAGGAAGTTGATAGTTCTGCAGAATTTGCATGTGCCCAATACGATCATATCCGGGAGTCGGCTGGGGTGGCAAATCTTTTACAATAACCTGTGTAAACTTCCGCTTACGCGGAGCTTCAACAACCGGGGTAGGCGCAGGAGTATGCAAGGGGGGAAAATTTTGAAGAGTGTCTTGTGGGGCTATAGGCTGTGGGTATAGACGTGAAGCAGCCTCAGAATAAGATACATTCTCGAGGCACATTAGTTTTTTGATTTCAATTTGGCGTTTGTGTACCTCACAGTCAGTCGCTCCTGATGTGTGTTGCTTATTACAGTGCAAACATTGTATTATATTAGATAGGCAATCAGCTGTCGCATGATTTAAGGCACAATTTTTGAATCTAAAAGTGGACGACTGACAATTTCTGAGAGTGTGACCATATCTTTGGCATTTCCCACAAAGAATGGGAGAAAAAATAAATGGAGTCACTTCTAACACAACTTGAAAAATAGATACATATTTGGGAAGATGTTTCGCCCAAAAGACTACTTTGACTGATCCAGTCGGCACGTATACGACCTTCCCATCTTCGACAGTCTTACGATTTAACCGCTGTACAGAATGGACCTTAATATCACTTTTGATTAGAGCTAATATGTCAGGTTCAGTTAGATTTTTGTCAACTCCTCTAATGATACCTATGCGAAATAGGTTTGAGTGCGGAATAAATGCATGTAAGTTATGTGAGGTAAGAAATTTGCTTTGTAAAAATGAGTTAGCATGTAATGCAGATAGAAAAACAACCTGAATCCTGTTTCTCCCTTTGGGTTGAATGGAGTGAACATGGAAATTATTTTCATGTAGAAGTCTTCCAAGTGCCATTGGGTGTAGGTTGCCAATGTTATTCGTACTCTTACCTGACACAAATACAATATATGGTCCCGGATGGTTAGTAGGGTAGCTATATGCAGCAAGATTATGGTTAGTGGGTATAGTAGTCGGATTAGGAGAATTAGAAGGTTTATGATTATTAGTCACCGAGGAATTCTTAGAGATAGTTGTAGAATGTTGATTCGTCTTCACTGTTTCTTCATGATCGACATTATCATTAGCTAAAGGATCAGGGTCTTCACCTCCGCCACTGTCACTAGCCATGTCGACCTACGTGTAGCACGCTATCACTCGGCAAGCACTAAGTAGAACACTCTAGAACCGACTCGATACAAGCGCACGCGCTGTACAACCGCACCGCACGACAGAGCGAACGAGACTACGAGCTTATAAGTCACTGGCGAGAAGTGAAGCGGCTGGCGATTAGTGTGACGTAGCGCCCGAAGTGGAGGGGGAGCCTTATGGCCTGTATATCTAGTTGGCCTTGCTTGAAGTCAACTTTCTACTAGTTATACTGGTCAGTATTATAACGCAAGGGAGTTGCCTGTTTTACACTACATATCTTAAGATTAATAAAATCTAGAACAATATTTGCTATCTTTCGTTTACCTGAACTGTTTAGATGAAGGCCATGTTTTGTACAACAGTATCTCTCAAAACTGCTGCATTCAATAACCTGAGTATTCCGAAAAGGTTTACAAATTTTAACAATATCTGTATTGACCTTGTCCACTTCAATGTTCACACACGAGTCTCTACGCAAATCATGCCTGTGGGGCACGTTCACTACAAAGACGTTAGTGTGGGTCAGCTTTCCTAGTGTATGTCAGGGGGGTGAAACTCTAATAGGGCTTTTGGTTCCAATCCAAAGAGGATAGAATAGAATAGAGATGAAACTCAATGATAAATTTCGGTTCCAAGCCACTTGGCGCTAGTAGTTTTAGTCTCTTTTCCGAGATAGCGCCACAGTGTGCATTCTGGTGCAATACCTTAGTATTACTATCAACAGATAGCGCGGAGAATTAACATCCGGTGCAGTGACGCACATCCGGGTATGATTACGGTTCCTCCCCCCTCCTTTTCCTGCCCCTCGCCCTCCCCCCCCCCCCTAAACGGCTATAATAATGCAGTTCTACTACTTCCAAGCCCAATACATTGTAATTCATATATTTTTATTTCCAAGTACTTACTACGTTGTAAATAATGATCTGATACCCCTAGTTCGTATGGCATACTATGTTACTGAGAACATAACCACACACCTCAAAGCAGCTTTAACTTCAAATGAATGATAGACACATTAACACAAAGCTGATATTATAACAAATAAGAAATCCCTTCGAAAGCAAGACAACAGAGCACACCATATGCAAGACAATGGGGTATCACATCAATATCCAAGTACGACATGAAAATAAAAATAACATAATTAAATGCACTGAGACAGGAAATATATAGAACTACATTAATAGAACCATTCAGCTTTCAGTCCCTGATGTGTACTCAAACAGGAAATACAGGATTTCAGGAGGACTGGCGAAGATATATTTCAAATAAACAAGCACAAGGAACTAAGATTTACATCACAAGCACATGAGCACTTGGAATTCTATTCTATTCTATCCTCTTTGATTCAAACAACACAAATACTGTAGCATCATGGGAACTATCGATTAAAATCGATATAGGATCGAACAAGGTTAATCGATTAGGTAAAGTCGAATTCGATGCAATTCAGCAATATTATCTCCACAATGCTTGACGTTTTATGACTAATTAATTTATGAGAAGTGCCCACTGATTGAGGTTAGACTTGAAATACTTTAAATACTTCACTTCGAGACAAACTGCCTTTTAATTATTAACAACGCTCATTTCATGCTTACTTGCGTGCCATCTACAGAACATGTATATAACTATTTACACGTTATGAATGACCTCCAGCGCCATCTAGAAAAAGAGACTGAAACTACCTGAAGCTAGCCACAGATTGGAACCAAAAGCCCTATTAGAGTTTCACCCCCCTGTTCCAATCTGTGGCTAGCTTCAGGTAGTTTCAGTCTCTTTTTCTAGATGGCGCTGGAGGTCATTCATAACGTGTAAATAGTTATATACATGTTCTGTAGATGGCACGCAAGTAAGCATGAAATGAGCGTTGTTAATAATTAAAAGGCAGTTTGTCTCGAAGTGAAGTATTTAAAGTATTTCAAGTCTAACCTCAATCAGTGGGCACTTCTCATAAATTAATTAGTCATAAAACGTCAAGCATTGTGGAGATAATATTGCTGAATTGCATCGAATTCGACTTTACCTAATCGATTAACCTTGTTCGATCCTATATCGATTTTAATCGATAGTTCCCATGATGCTACAGTATTTGTGTTGTTTGAATCAAAGAGGATAGAATAGAATAGAATTACAAGTGCTCATGTGCTTGTGATGTAAATCTTAGTTCCTTGTGCTTGTTTATTTGAAATATATCTTCGCCAGTCCTCCTGAAATCCTGTATTTCCTGTTTGAGTACACATCAGGGACTGAAAGCTGAATGGTTCTATTAATGTAGTTCTATATATTTCCTGTCTCAGTGCATTTAATTATGTTATTTTTATTTTCATGTCGTACTTGGATATTGATGTGATACCCCATTGTCTTGCATATGGTGTGCTCTGTTGTCTTGCTTTCGAAGGGATTTCTTATTTGTTATAATATCAGCTTTGTGTTAATGTGTCTATCATTCATTTGAAGTTAAAGCTGCTTTGAGGTGTGTGGTTATGTTCTCAGTAACATAGTATGCCATACGAACTAGGGGTATCAGATCATTATTTACAACGTAGTAAGTACTTGGAAATAAAAATATATGAATTACAATGTATTGGGCTTGGAAGTAGTAGAACTGCATTATTATAGCCGTTTAGGGGGGGGGGGGGAGGGCGAGGGGCAGGAAAAGGAGGGGGGAGGAACCGTAATCATACCCGGATGTGCGTCACTGCACCGGATGTTAATTCTCCGCGCTATCTGTTGATAGTAATACTAAGGTATTGCACCAGAATGCACACTGTGGCGCTATCTCGGAAAAGAGACTAAAACTACTAGCGCCAAGTGGCTTGGAACCGAAATTTATCATTGAGTTTCATCTCTATTCTATTCTATCCTCTTTGGTGTATGTTTAAGTTGTGATCTCACATTCTTGGCGTCGTCGTGAGCTACGTCGTTCGTCCCACCGATGATAAGCACTGCATCGCCGCTCCCGAAATTCCTAGTTGCTTCTTCTACGTTTTCCAGGACACTGCTGATAGAAGCTCCTGGATATATTTCACCGGTTGCTGCTATATTCTCGTCGTTAATCACTCCCGCAATTCCCCTTCCTTGGCTATCACCAAACACAGCTACCTTTGCTGGTTTAGGACTAACTGGGTCTTGAATCTGAAATCTAGGCCTAAATTTCAAACTCGGCACGGCAACGGTAGGGGATCGCGATGATTTGGTTTCACGCGTGCGATCGTTGTCTTCCAGAATTAAATTATTTAGGACAGAAAACCTATTCTTGATGTTTATTTCCGGAAATTCAGTTGTAGATTTCTTCTTAGCCGGCCATCCACGAACTACTTGACACCACGTGCTCGAGTTTGTTGCTGGTAGGCATACCGGTATATCACTCGAAGAATGGTCAGTCCCAAATTCTAGCGATCGCAGTCTTTCTTTTAATTCTTCATTTTCAACTTTAAGAGTCTCCCATTGTCCTTTTGTAGAATGTTTATAATTTCTAACGCACTTTTATATTCCTCATCGATTGTTTTCGGTGCCTCATCGTCAACGCCGTCGCCAACTACAACATTCCGAACACACTGCTCACAAATCCAGTCAACATTTCCATTAGTTTTTTCGTCTCTAGGGCAATTTCCGCACTTATAATGCCACCATCAATCATACAGCATTCCATTTTTCACTAATCTTCGACATTTTCCGCACTTTTCGTAACATTTTACGGTTAATTTACTCGGAGGATAAAACACTACGTCGTCATTACCGGGCGCCATTTTATATATATTACCCCCTGTGTACAAAGGAAAGGGTGTAGCCATAAAGCTGAAAATTGTAGGCCAATCAGTTTGATGTGCATTGCATGTAAGCTTTGGGAAAGCATTTTTTCTGATTATATTAGACATGTTTGCGAAATTAATAACTGGTTCGATAGAAGGCAGTTCGGGTTTAGGAAGCTTTACTTGAAGGATTTCAGCTAGATATAGCAGATATCTTGGATTCGGGAGGTCAGCTGGACTGTATCGCGATTGACTTGTCTAAGGCTTTTGATGGGGTGGATTATGGGAGACTACTGGCAAAAATTAGTGCAGTTGGACTAGACAAAAGAGTGACTGAATGGGTTGCTATATTTTTAGAAAATAGAACTCAGAGAATTAGTGTAGGAGAAACTTTATTTGACCCTGTAATAATTAAGAGGGGAATTCCTCAAGGCAGTATTATTGTATCTTTGTTTTCTTATATATATAAATACTAGCGCTTTGCCCGTGGCTTCGCTCGCGTCATAGTTGAGTTATGTCGCATTCAATTTTTTATTTGCCATTTTCTTTTGAAGGCCACCGAACCAACCTTACGTGTTCATCGAGAGGGAGGGGAAAGAAAGGGGGTAGTTGTAGAAGATAGGTGGCCTAATGTTCTGAGGGGAAGGAGATTGGAGGCTAAGGGCTATATTCAGGATTCAGGATCAGAATTCTGGACAGGTGTCTGTGCGAAATCGGTACGAGTCGCTCCAGGTAGAACAACAGAGGGAGGATAAATTACAGGGAACTGTTGTTGAGATGTGGGAAAGTAGGAGGAAGGGAAAAGGTAGGAAAGGGAAATGTAGAGTAGAGGATAGGAAAAGACAGGTGGAACAGGGTCATGGGAAGGAGAAAAATGGAGGAAGAAGTAGCTTCTGCAGCTATCACAGAAGATAAGGCTGACCAGGAGAGGAGGGGATCAAATGAGGTGGGTATGGTTGAGGCTCTGGTCATGGGGATTCCATCGTTCGACACGTGGGGAAAGTGTGTGGAGGAAAGGGAACCAGGGTAGAGTGTTATCCAGGAATTAGGTTGAGGCAGATGTTGAGGAAAGTAGAAGAGAGGGAGGAGGGGAAAGAGAAGGTGGTAATGTTTCACGTTGGTACCAACAACGTAAGGCAAGCTGATATAAGTACCAAAATTGTTGGAGATGTCTTGGATCTGGTAAATGCAGCACGGTTGAAGTTTAAGAAAGCGGAGATTGTTATGAGTGGAATACTGTGTAGGAGGGATACTGACTGGAGGGTGATTGGGGATTTAAATGAGACTGGAGTAGGTATGTGGGGAAACTGGGAGTGAAATTTCTAGATCCTAATGGGTGGGTAGAAGATAGGGATCTGCGCTCAGATGGCCTTCACTTAAACCGCAGTGGTACGTATAAGGTAGGAAATTTGTTTTGAAGGGTAATAGGGAAGTATATTCAGGGCAACGGGGTGGCCTAGGGAGCAGTGATAAGGGAGCAGGGAACTGGAATTTAAGTAGGGATGACAAAAATGTTAGTGTTGAACTGTAGAAGTATTGTAAAGAAAGGAATAGAATTACAGTAAGTAGTTTAATAGATATATACTGTATTTACCAGATATTGTAATATGAGTTGAATCATGGCTGAGAAATGGTATAATAGATGCGGAAATTTTCTCAAGGAACTGGAGTGTGTATAATATGCTTACAATTTTGCATTTTATATTTTTATTCCACCTATTCAATACAATTATTTGTATTTTATATTTTTTATTCCACCTATTCAATACAATTAATGTAAACTGGAGTGTGTGTCGTAGAGATAGGATAGGAATGGGTGGGAGGGAGAGTATTCATTCTGGTGGAAGATGAATTTGTAAGCTACAAAAAAGTTAAAGATGAGAAACATAAGATTCTAGGTGTAAGGCTCATTTCTAAAGATAATAGGCAACAAGGTATATTTGGAGTGTACAGACTGGGAAAGGGTAGTGCTGACACGGATTCAGAATTATTTGATAACATAATCAGCTATGTGGGAAACGACATGGAAAGAAATGTGATTGTAGCGGGAGATCTGAATTTGTCTCGAATATTAGTACAATATTTTTTTAAGTCCACCTGTTCAGGTGTAATAATATTCGAGACATACGTCATATTCAATACGGAACCAAAATGAGAATAGTTACTTGTAAGATCTGAATTTACCAGATGTCAGTTGGGAAGGAAATGCGAACGACAGGAAGCATGACCAACAAATGGCAAATAAGTTAATATGGGAAGGACAGCTGATTCAGAAAGTGATGGAACCAACGAGGGGGAAAATATCCTGGATGTGGTGCTGGTAAAACCAGACGAGCTCTTTAGAGAAACCAAAGTAATAGACAGTATTAGTGATCATGAAACTGTTTTTGTCGTAGTTACAAATAAATGTGATGGAAAGGAAGGTCTTAAAAGTAGAACTATTATGCAATAACATATGGCTGATAAAGCAGGCATGAGGCAGTTTCTAAAAAGTAACTATGATAGGTGGAAAACAGTAAATAAAAATGTAAACAGACTCTGGGATGGGTTTAAAGCAATTGTTGAGGAACGTGAAAACAGGTTTTTAACTTTAAAGGTGGTAAGGAATAGTAAAGACCCACCTTATTATAATAGAGAAATAAAGAGACTAAGAAGGAGGTGCAGATTGGAAAGAAATAATTAGAAATGGCTGTGAAAGTAAGGAGGAATTGAAGGAACTTACTAGAAAATTGAATCTAGCAAAGAAGGCAGCTAAGGATAACATGATGGCAAGCATAATTGGCAGTCATACAAATTTTAGTGACAAATGGAAGGGTATGTATAGGAATTTTAAAGGCAGAAACAGGTTCCAAGAAGGACATTCCAGGAATAATTAATGAACAAGGGGAGTGTGTATGTGAGGATCTTCAAAAGGCAGAAGTATTCAGTCAGCAGAATGTAAAGATTGTTGGTTACAAGGATAATGTCGAGATAGAGGAGGAGACTAATGCTAAACAAGTATTAAAATTTACATATGATAACAATGGCATTTACAACAAGATACAAAAGTTGAAAACTAGAAAAGCGGCTGGAATTGATAAGATATCTGGGGATATACTACTAAAGAAAATGGGTTGGGATATAGTACCATATCTGAAGTACTTATTTGATTATTGTTTGGTTGAAGGAGCTATACCAGATGAATGGAGAGTTGCTATAGTAGCCCCTTTGTATAAAGGAAAGGGTGATAGACATAAAGCTGAAAATTACAGACCAGTAAGTTTGACATGCATTGTATGTAAGCTTTGGGAAGGCATTCTTTCTGATTATATTAGATATGTTTGCGAAATTAATAACTGGTTCAATAGAAGGCAGTTCAGTTTTAGGAAATGTTATTCCACTGAAGCTCAACTTGTAGGATTCCAGCAAGATATAGCAGATGTCTTGGATTCTGGAGGTCAAATGGACTGTATCGCGATTGACCTGTCTAATGCATTTGATAGGGTGGATCATGGGAGACTGCTGGCAAAAATGAGTGCTGAATGGGTTGCTATATTTCTGAAATAGATCTCAGAGAATTAGAATACGCAAAGCTTTATCTGATCGTGTAATAATTAAGAGGGGAATCCCTCAAGGCAGTAGTATTGGACCTTTATGTTTTGATATATATATAAATGATATGAGTAAAGGAGTGGAATCGGAGGCAAGGCTTTTTGCGGATGATGTTATTCTGTATAGAGTAATAAATAAGTTGCTAGATTGTGAGCAACTGCAACATGACCTCGATAATATTGTGAGATGGACAGCAGGCAATGGTATATTGATAAACGGTGTTAAAATTCAGGTTGTGAGTTTCACAAATAGGAAAAGTCCTCTGAGTTTTAATTACTGTGTTGATGGGGTGAAAGTTCCTTTTGGGGATCATTGTAAGTATCTAGGTGTTAATATAAGGAAAGACCTTCATTGTGGTAATCACATAAATGGGATTGTAAATAAAGGGTACAGATCTCTGCACATGGTTATGAGGGTGTTTAGGGGTTGTAGTAAGGATGTAAAGGAGAGGGTATATAAGTCTCTGGTAAGACCCCAACTAGAGTATGGTTCCAGTGTATGGGACCCTCACCAGGATTACCTGATTGAAGAACTGGAAAAAAATCCAAAGAAAAGCAGCCCGATTTGTTCTGGGTGATTTCCTACAAAAGAGTAGCATTACAAAAATGTTGTAATGTTAAGCCTGGGAAAAACTGGGAGAAAGAAGGAGAGCTGCTCGACTAAGTGGTATGTTCCGAGCTGTCAGTGGAGAGATTGCGTGGGATGACATTAGTAGATGAATAAGTTTGAGTGGCGTCTTTAAAAGTAGTAAAGGTCACAATATGAAGATAAAGTTGGAATTCAAGAGGACAAACTGGGGAAAATATTCATTTATAGGAAGGGGAGTTAGGGATTGTAATAACTTACCAAGGGAGATATTCAATAAATTTCCAATTTCTTTGAAATCATTTGGGAAAAAGCTACGAAAACAACAGATAGGGATTCTGCCACCTGGGCGACTGCCCTAAATGCAGATCAGTATTGATTGATTGATTGATTGATTGATTGATTGATTGATTGATTGATTGATTGATTGATTGATTGATTGATTGATTGATTCGTAAAAAATGTAAGACGTAAACGTATATGATGTGTATTCCGGCTTCGGCCGGAATTGAAAATTTTCACTTGTATTCCGAGTTCGCTGCTAAATGAAATGTAATATTCCCTGTGATCTCGAAATGTAAATATATTAATATTTTACATTACTTCTTTTGTAACAATTTATTTGCCTGCTTTATGAATGGAATGAAATAATAATGGAATACTAAAGATATAAATGAGCTTATTTAAATCGTCTTAATCTTTAAAAAAATATTAATTATGAATTCAAAACAGTGTTAAAATACAATTATTTGCTATCGAACTAAATTATAATTTTAAAGATTTAAGGAAACGCATTGTAAGTTATTATACCGGTATCTAAAGCCTAAGCATCAACAAAATTAAATATCTTTAAAAACATGAACTTTAATATACTTAATCAATGAATAAGTAACGTAAAATCGTACGTATCACATAAAAAGAAAGAAAAGAAGAATTTTAAATATAATTAATCCGTTTGGAACTTTTTATATACAATAGCGGCAGTTCTTCTGTCTGGTGCCAAAAGGATTCAGCTACATGGAGAACTTACTCTGGAACAGGCAACATAAAATTGTCCGTGGGAAAAACGTTCTTCGCGTAGGTCGATTTCTGCAAATGTTAAACTCCGGCCTTGGGATTTATTAATTGTCATAGCAAAGCATACTCTGATTGGTAACTGCGGTCTTTTAAGCTCAAACGGAGAATCTGATGGTATAAGTGGTATTCATGGAATGAACACTGATTCCCCTCGAGCACACCCTGTAAAAACAGTAGCTTCTATTTTTTTTAAACCCGTCACACATAATCGAGTGCCATTGCACAACTTAGGTGGTTTGTGGTTACGTAGCAACATTACAGGTACTCCTACTTTCAAACGAAGTTGGTGAGATGGGAATCCTGGAGGATAAAGATAATTTAAGAATTGTACTGGATAGTTCACAGCATCATCCGTTTGTAATACCGTTTCGAATGATTTATACTCTATTCCTTCTGCATCAAAATATGTAAGCATTGTTTCATTTATTTCATTGGCCATCTCATTTTGTGTGTGAGAATTGCTCGCTCGAATAGACAGTCCATAGATTCGTCTCTCAGATTAGCGACATCGGGATATATCTTTGAAATAAGACTTCCTAAAGAGTTTACTACTGAACCTAAAGCTTCAGAAATCAAAATTTTCTCAGCGACTTATGATAATTCTCCATTTGCGATTTTCAGAAGAAGTTCCGAAAGTTTCGAAACTGGTCCCATATTAAATAAATCTTGTGAATAACATCTACACAACACGTAATTTGTATTGAAAAGGTTGATCCTTATAAATAACGTATCTCTGTGACCATTCAAATGGACCCTCATATTTTTTCTCAAAATAAGTTTGTGTACATTAGACCATAAGTATGACGGTTTTACACGTGCCTTTGCCTTGTCAGCACGTGTCCCTCTTGGTATCACTGGTAAAGTTTTTCGAAAATCTCCAGCGAGTAACACATATCTTTGTTACTCCTTAAGTCTTGGAGAGTATTATCGAGTGCCTCATACCCGCATTTATGTCCCATGGTACTTTCATCCCAAGCAATGAGTTTACACTCTCGCAAAACCTGGACCGTGTTAGATTGGTTAGGAATATAACAGACGGGAGTCTCAGAGTGAGTAAAATTAAGAGGCAGCTTGAAGGCTGCGTGCGCTGTTTGACCCCCCTCCAGTAAAGTTGCGTCGATCCCAGACGATGCGGCAGCTACAGCAATGTTTCTGGTACTTCTGACTTTTGCCAATAGCAAATTTATCAGGAATGTTTTTCCCGTACAACGTGGAGCATCTAAGAAGAAGACTTTTCCATGTTCAGACTGTATTGTCCCCTTCAAATTTGGCTATCTTTAGATTACTTACGACAAGTCGACATTAACAATTTTATTGTTCACCGGTAGTTGTAATTCATCATTTGGAAAGCTGTGTGTGAGCACCAAACGGTATTTTCTGTCGTTCAGGGAGACAATGTATTGATCCGTGTTCGACTGAGTGCAGGGTAGATCGCGTGAATAGCCAGTGTTCCCAGCGAGCCACGCGCCGACAACCTGTGCTTCGAGCAAACTTTGAGAAACAGTCACAGCCAATTACAAGAGACCCCGTGAACCAATGCTCGTCTCTAAAACGTACACGCCTCCCGAGGAAGACTATAAAATGTCATGTTCGCAGTAAATCATTCTTTCTGCTGCTCTGCTTTGTTCTACTCCGATCTGCGCTGTCACTCTGCTCTTTCATCCGAACCACGTGGAAAGAAAATTCTGCCGTGCAAGCAGATATCCGCTCTGCTGAAATTAGTGCAATTTTATTTCCAAATCTTATGGAGTGAATCTCAACATTAGTGATCCAAGTTAAATTTATTTCTCCACGAGAACGTTTAGTATTCCAGCGTGTGTGTACATATTTTAATGTCTGTTGTATTAGTTACAGCCTACACTTCTGGAACGTGACGGAGTTCATCCCAGTGAATCGCCGTGTACATCAAGATGGATTCTTCCTCCACAATGTGCATCTTAATTTCATCGTGGGACGTCTACTGCCGTGTCTCCATGACCTTCTAGACATGTAAGGCACTTCTGATCGAAGAGGGTGACCGAACGGGAAAATGCCGCAATGACTGACTTCAACCTGGAATCGAACCTCAGCTAAACTTGAGTACCATTTTAACCTTTTATTTTCTATCTCATCTTTGTAAAGCTAGAGGATCTTTCTTCTATAAATCGTAGCACTATTAGTTCTTGTTGTAGATTGAGTTCTTTCATTTTCCATTTCTTGCGGTGTCATGGTAGTCGAGTTACATGTGTGTGACTAAAATTTGATATCTATTAGATTAGCTGTGTAGTCTGTATTTGAATGAGTTCTCATACATAGGATTTAGACAGACTTGAAAATCACTGACCACGTGATAAACTTCATTTCTTTACTTGTGATATTGGAAATAATCTGGATTGGAGTTACGTAAAAATTTGTGAAATAGGGTCGAATTTAGTGTCATTTTCAGATCACTTACACTTTTTGATGATGATGATGATGATGATGATGATGATGATGATGCTTGTTGTTTAAAGGGGCCTAACATCGAAGATCATAGGCCCCTAATGGAACGAGATGGACGACATGATATATGACAGTTAACATTTTAAAACGTATCCACTGACTAGAGTTAGAAAAATAGTGGTGAAAAATGAGTATGAGATTAAAAACAATCAGTGGATCTAATTCGCAACGCCTTATTTTGTAATAAAATTAGAGAAAATACAGGAGACAAAGGAATAAGGCATTGCCTGCTAGTACAGATACTTGCATTCTTTAGGATCGAGTTATCTAATTTCACGACATTTCAGGAGAACTGATAGATCTAATAATCACTTAAAATAATAATAAAATTAAGTAAAGATCGGTTTAGGAATGGAATTAATCGGTCGTGAGCTATAAATTATCGCTGAATCCTTATATGTGAGATTTAATGTGCTCAGTTCATGATGCGCCTGGAATATGGCAATCCTGTGGGATATTAATTGAATAATTTATTAACTGGAGAATTTATTAGTGAATGACTTGTTGTTGTGTCTTTGTGAGCATAATGTGATTTATTGTAAGTGGAGCACGCGTTGAATATATTTCATGAATAGGGAGTAATAAGGATCACGAACGCTACATTTGCGACTTGTAACCCATGTAATGGTGATGATTATGAATTCTATTAGAATCTTCAAATTAATATCAGAAATTTAGATTAATCTCCGTCGCTATTTAAGGAGTATTTCAATTCAAGTGAATTTCGATCACTGGCCACTATTGGAGTAAGAATATTTCCAGACACGAATTCATCCTCCGGATATTATTGACGCGGCCATGCTAAAAATAATGAATAAATTTATAAGGGCAGGATTCGTTGTAAATATCGTGTATATAAAAATTACGTGTTACCTTGTGTGAATGTGGTGTGTGTGTGTGTGTGTGTGTGTGTGTGTGTGTGTGTGTGTGTGTGTGTGTGTGTGTGTGTGTGTGTGTGTGTGTGTGTGTGTGTGTGTGTGTGTGTGTGTGTTGTAATTATGAATATTTTCCATGTTTTTGACTGTCTAGTGTAATTTAATCTGGTCGTGTATTTACCGCAATGGCACGGATTGTGTCCAACGTTGCTTGCCACCATGATGCCTTGTTTAGCACACCTTAAGGAACAATTTGATTAGATAAGTGTCGAGTAAGACTAGGCTAAGATCTAATTTATTTTTTCTAAAGATTTAGGTGAAAGATCGTCTCGTTATTGTTTTGCAAAGGCAAAGGATTTATGAATTAATCCTTAACTAACTCACACGTGGATATGAAAAATTTTCAATTTGAAACTTTAAATGCCATGCAAATATGAATTTAATGTTCACAAACGGCATAATCAGCTTCAATTTAGGTGATAACGAGTAATGATAATTATCATTAATTGGGAATCTACTTAATTAGAAAAATGTGAATTATAATTACCATGAGGATCATTCAGTGAGATACACTCATTTATAAACACGATCGTGTGATGATAAAGTAAAATGCTACACAGATAATTTAGAGATTAATAATAATAATAATAATTAATCAATTATACATTTTGGAATTAATTTTGATTTTTCATCAGAATTTCTACTGGTGTTATTAATGAACGTTACACACTTTAGTTATTGAAATCCATCAGAATTTAACATTGACCACGTGTTGAGACTGCTATAAATTAATGGAACCTTAAGTTAATTTTATTGTGGAATAATAAGCGAGATAGCTGCCTAATAATTTTGTGAAAATCTTTATTGAAGTCTCTGGACACAATATTTTAATTTTTGAAGGCAGGTGAAGGCCTAATATTTTGTTAATTTTCATTCCAGAACAGTTAAACTAGAGGACGTGGATTACATTTTGGTTGTTAATTGCTACAGGAAGACCAGACATTATAAAAGATTATTGTAATGAAATCCTAGCAAGGCTATTTTTGTGTTTTAGATGCTTATGGTAATAAATGTAAGAGTGTTGTTTTTAAAGTTTTTTGCTTGGTCGTCACCCCTTTTCCCTTAAATGCCTCTAAAGACGGAAAGCCAGGAACGAACGGTCCACCCCGGGATCTCTCCCTCACTGGCTGGGCTTAGCTCGGCAATAATGGGGGCAGTATGCTATCAAATACGGTAAAGACAATACGCGACACTCTGCGAGATATCGAGGGACAGCTATTAGAGCTCTCTCTAGCGGATTGACCTGAGAACTACTGATTCTGTCATAAGAGCACGTGTATTTGTGCGTGTAGTTTTTGGTGTTATTTATGCGTTTTCAATGAGTTGACATAATTAAATAGTAGCGTGTGTCATTCCTTGATATCTCCTCTCAACATGAGGGGAGAGGTACGTGCTGTGTTTGGCTGCAGTAACTATGAAGTAGAGAAGAATGCGCGGTCTTTCTTCCGTTTCCCTCGTGACAAGAAAATGTACGTAATATTGTGTTTGGATATATATTCTTCCAGTGACAAAGGGATTTTTATAGTACTTCATAATCTTCTGACCTGCTCGACCCATATTTTAATTGGCTTAAAATATAATACGCATATTTTATTGTACAGTGCAGCAGTTAACCTTCAATACCGATGTGTTGTTGTAGGTGTGATCTGTTGGTTTGATTTAATTCAGGAAAATACATATGCATATGAGTGTGGCTGGTTGTATTACAAGTTCCCCCATTTGAAATGCCGTAATGCGTTGTCAAGCACTGAAGAAAATGTGGGTGATTTAAGAAATGTACATATTTTGTTGAAACAATATGATGATGCAAATTTGCTTTACCCTAATATAATGGCATTATGGCAAGTATTGCTTATAGGGAAAGTTTGAATGTTTTTGAGGCTAAATTTATAGATTTTCTTTCTGTTAGTAGGATTCAAGCTAAAAGGAAAATTCTCCAGCTCCTAAATGTAAATTCATTGAATCATGTGTGTTAGGAATGTGCCGATATTTTTGTTGACAAGTGTTTTAATATGTTGATACAATGCCGTGAACGTTCAGGCAGGAATTGTAAAGCTAGAAGAGTAATGCATAAATGAAAGATCAAGCCCTTTCACAGCAGTCCATTTCACATCTTGATTATATGTCTAATTTCAGTCTTTAAATAATAACCTGTTAAATAATTCTTCATTCATTTATCCAGAATTTGTTTAGCAACATTGAAGTTGATATCTTAGTAACACTTTCTTTCTAGACGTAATTTATTTATCCATTTCCGAATATACATTTCCATTGAAAATTGAATTTTGCGCGAATTTTCAGGTCAAGCCACCGGGAGCGCCACTTGCGACTTGTCTCCCATTTTAACAAGGCTAAATCTGGAAGCGTCGCGTAATGTCTCTACTGTATTTGATGCTTCTTAGGATTTTACGATATATTGCAAGTTGTTCTGTAGTTAAAGATTTTTCGCTGGTAGTTATGTATCGTTCCAAAGACTGAATATCATAACTGCTTTCCTTTAAGTATTCTCAATTCATTTCATTTCCTGACCTTACGACTTGATGTAGGGGTGAGGGGGCAGTATGGAAAGGTTAAAACTTTTTCTATAAAATAATTGTTTCAACTGAATTTCACACACGCAATCATGTATTTTCATGGGATGTTATGGCAGTACGGTAAACCATAAATGTAATTACTTTGCTCTTCTTGAGAGTAAGCTGCTCATGTCATAAAAGCTGCATTCTTTCCATCTTGTCCCCTGCAAGCTTACGAGGGCAAAATGGAAAGTTCCACAATACATATGTTTCCTAATGTTAAAAGTTACCGGGCTTCGAATGGATGACCCACGCATAAGAATGCCTCCACGTAACGGGGTAAACACCCACGGATGAGATTGGATTGAAGAGCGGGTCGAATTGCTTAACGAGCTTCGAACCGCTCCCCTTCCTACTTTCTGTGCCGGCCCGGCAGCCTGAGCACTTGGGGGAGTGGTACGTTCGAAAGAAAAAAAAACTAAGATTTAAGATGGAGCCTTATGTCTATAATATGAAAGTAGGATCTCTGGGTTCAAATGCCTATTGGATACTGCTTAACACTGCTACAAATGACAAGAATCATAAAATAGGGGTTACGAATACAAGTTTATTCAAAATGACAATTTAAAAAAAAAGTTGACACAGCTCTATACAATGACTCTCCACATCTGGGAGGAAAAGAAAATAATAATCACTTTCGAATACGAATCGCCCATGGGCGTCGTCTGCATAACGGTATGATTGAGGTTTTGCGACTTGGTATCGTTCATTTTTCCTCATTAATTCATACCGTTCATGAAATTTGTACATTATTCTGTCGATCACACCGTGAGATGACCTGATGTCCCTATTCACAAATATTACTAGCTGTTCTAAGCACGAACATAACCGGGGCCTACACTACATAGTATCATATTAAAAGACACATTTGCATAATGCACAAACAAACACAAATACCATTTTTGCTAAACCCCGGACTCCTCATCTATCACCAAGACCACACAACGTGCACATAGGTTCTGTTTGAACTCAAAAATATGTGCACATAATTACGAAACATACACAGATATATGGATATATACACTTCATGCACAAGGGAGAGCCATTCCTAGAAAAAAACAGCATGGTTATCACTGTCTCCGGCCCAAGGCGTACGCCTGGAGCAACCCGCTCAAGGGCGCCATCATAATCCGGAGTCGAACTGGCCGACTCCCGACCGAGAGGTACTGTGGGTTTCTGTAGATCCCTAGAATAGTTACAATCTCATATCGCCGGATATCTGGGGGGATCCCTACTCATTTATTAAAAACCTTTAAAAGAAATCACCGTGATATTATCATTATACAAGTATCCTTAGCTAGGCCATTTAAACCAAACAAAGCACGCAGGCAGACCTGGGCTCCAAGCCCTACTACAATGGGACGCGGAATCCTTTTGTCACGAGGCCGAGAGCCAGACATTCACAAAAAAAAGGAAGGCCGGCCATTCACTTCGCACGGCCGTTCTGATTCTTCTCTCGCTCACACGTCTACCCCCTCATCTCGGGGACACATACCCATGGCCCGCTTCATTTGCTTATTCATATCATTATGGAATTCCCATGAAATACTCTTTTTATTCACTCCCTTCTCATTATTATCACTGAGACTGTGGGCACGATCACTTCTCAATCATCTCATCGTAAATTCCTATTCGGCCTTCTCACTACGTCTCATATCGCGTATCTTCTTCCCTTGGGCCTAGGCTCTCATGGCTCCTCGTTCATACCACATACAATACACTTATATTTAAACCTTCTGACCAAAGATCAAGGACTCCTGCCCCTGGGTCTCACCCCGGCTATAGATTAAAAAAAACACTCCAAACCATTATGGCCAATTAATCAAAAATCACGGGAAACTTGCACATGGTTCCACACACCTATCTAAATCACACAATATGTACCTCTCCCGGTCGGGATTTCTTCTTTCTTGCAGTCCATGCACTGATTATATCTGTAAGCTGGGCATGCATTGTCTGACTGACCCATGAGTTTCCCTGGCATATTCGACAATCACGTGGGACAATGACTACCAACATCTCGACATGTTTCCTCGCTCGCCAAATTCCATTTTTCCAACCGCCCCTACGGGAAACTCAAATATTCTCCTAACCTTGTTCCCATATTTGCTAGGACATTCTACATTTCACTAAAAATATAACCCTCACGATAAGCTAATCATTAAGAAAGAAATATGAGTCGTCCGGGAATTTAGCTCCCTTGAATTTACTTCAACATTATAAAAATCAATAAAATTTCCATATAGGACATGCATTAACTTACAACATTTTGATATTTACAAAAGAACGCTAATCCTATCCCCGGGTTATGTCATGCTTAGAAATTAAATTTGGACATCACTCATCTGTTTGGTGGCCGTTGTTTCTCCTTCCACGGGAGACCCATGGTGAAGTTCTTAGTACTCCATGACCACTCGGTAGGTGGCGGGCGTGCAGTCCTTCATCCCTGGTCCATACAAGTCCGACATCCTGGGGGACTCGTCACAGCTGAAATCTTACCGTAATCCAAGTGGGTAACACTTTACACTCGTCACACGTCCTCTATTTTCAGAGTTTACACCACGAATAAGACGGACTTTCAAATTACGGTGGGCGCGTTCACAGTAAGAATCGGGTGGCTCACGAGACTCGAGCCCCTGATTCAAAGCAACACTTTGGGTGATACCAAATTATGAATTTCACTGACTCATTAAACCGGCAGTTTCTCAGCCGTATTCTGCTACTTGTTGGTAAGTTATGCTCGCGGTTTTTACTAGTTTGACACACAGCACAGAAACAATACCTAGGCTCGTTTGGCCTCCCGTTCACTTCACAAAGCGTGCTGGGCACAATGTCGCTTTCAGTACGCGGTCAAGGGTTTCTGACTTAAACTGGGGCACAGCGGGACATAGTGTCCTCCTCAACGATCCGTAAAAGAACAACTGTCTCTGCAATGGCCTGCTCGGCCTATATTATCTTGCCCGCCGGAAGCTTGGGGGCGTCAACGTTCACGGTTCATTAAGAACAAGAACTCCTTTCGTACCAAGAATTGACGATATTTAAATATTGCATCTTGTAGCCCTCTGTCTCCTCTTTCATTTGAGCCAGGCGTGCTGGACCTACGATCAGCAGTTTTTATGTAATTTGCTTCCCGCCTTTGATTAATTCATTAGCGTCCCTCGGGAGGTGGAGTCGACTTTAAGCGCGACTCTTGGCTTGGGTGACGCCGCTGTATCCACATGTGTTAGCGATATGTTACATCTTGACAGCTGGTGACCTCATTTCTTCCCCTGCATAAGTTATTACATATTTTTAGTCTGGGGAACGCAGAAAATTCCGCTCTATTCAATGGTGTGTCTCACATAATTTTCCTATGTCTGGATTAAAATATCATTCCATTGTTTACGCGCCAAAGTCCGACGTTGGCACCCGTGACACGTGCATAAAAAACCGGAAGTTCCTTATGTTCGTTTGGAACTCTGGGAAGCTAGGCCACACCTCGGGGCGTATCTGACTACTCCAGCATCGCGTCCCCTTCTATCTCTCTCTGCAAGTTGAGAGCGTATTTCCGCGGGGGCTTGGCTTTTGCCCTGTCCTCCCTTTGTTCGCAGGCGTTCTTTTCGCGGGTTTCGTTCTGGCATGACGCCGCTCGATCCCCTTCGCCCATACTGCTACCAATGACGCGACCTTTAGGAGTAATTTTAATGGAGTATAAAAGCCCACATCATTCCCATGAGCTGTACAGGACACTGTACGGTTTCACTACTGTATTTGATGCTTCTAAGGATTTTACGATATATTGCAAGTTGTTCTGTAGTTAAAGATTTTTCGCTGGTAGTTATGTATCGTTCCAAAGACTGAATAACATAACTGCTTTCCTTTAAGTATTCTCAATTCATTTCATTTCCTGACCTTACGACTTGATGTAGGGGTGAGGGGGCAGTATGGAAAGGTTAAAACTTTTTCTATAAAATAATTGTTTCAACTGAATTTCACACACGCAATCATGTATTTTCATGGGATGTTATGGCAGTACGGTAAACCATAAATGTAATTACTTAGCTCTTCTTGAGAGTAAGCTGCTCATGTCATAAAAGCTGCATTCTTTCCATCTTGTCCCCTGCAAGCTTACGAGGGCAAAATGGAAAGTTCCAGAATACATATGTTTCCTAATGTTAAAAGTGATAAAATGCTTCTATTCCAAAATATTATATTTCTTGACACCAAACAAGCTTCTGTTTCTAAGTATTACGGCGAAAGTTCCAAATATAAAAGCTCTTCTTGCTGGTATAGTCATTGCATTGTTCATGAGCCCATTGGGCACAGAAGTTACACTGAACCCACTTTTCATTCTGCGCACTGTCAGCATAGGATTCATTAAAAAGGGCATAAATCACTTTCTTCTGGAACAGGATGATCTACAGGTGGCATCGGAAGTATGATTCTATGTTCCTCAGAAACTCGTGCACATCTTTTCTTACAGCCACATGTTGAAGCATTAGATCTAAGTTCAGGCTGTAAACACCTCTTGGTGGACTTCTTCTGTTTCTGAACAAGCTGCGTCTTGAATGGAGAACTAGTTAGTATTTCGGACTTATGGCTTCTGCGGCGTCGCTTGTTCCCTACCTGCTTCTTTGCCTGGGGGAGAGGTAAAATTTCTTGTGGGGTGACAATAAAATCCGCTGTTAAAATTCCCTCCCTGGATGGAGAACTGGCAGAAGTTCCAGAAGCAGATGACATTGTAGAACAACTCCCTAGAGCAATATGAAGACTAGAGGTAGAAGCATTAGTAATATCTTTAGAGGGCTCATATTTTCAGAAACAGAAGGGACAGCACATGAACTGACAGATGCAGCGGGATCTTCACTGGCCAGAACAGCTTGACAATCACGTGTCATTGCCAAATCTTCAGGAATGAAGTGAACCGTGGAGGGTGCAAAGTCGTCATTTGAAAACACATGCCTGTTACATGGCTATATACCAAATTTCTTGAAACCTGATGTTGCAGAACTTACGGTTGCACTCTTCTCAAAAGCTGTCTTCACCAACTTCAGAACAACATACTGATTAATTCTGCGGCCTGGGTGATTTTTCTGGAAGGTATACACTGCCCTTTCAAAACTATCCTTAAAAGACTTAAAGACAGTGTCATCCAGGGGTTGAAGCTTGTGCGTTGTATGGGGAGGCACAGATACCATGATTACCCCATTTTCACGAGCTATTTCAATAGATTCCAAATTTAGGTGAGCAGCATGATTGTCAAGGATTAAGAGGCATGTATGCTGAAGGGATAGTCGGACATTCTTCACATAGTACTTCAACCATTCATGAAAAATGCTTGCATTTATCCACCCAGAATCTGTACACCAGGCAACACTGCCTGCTGGTCCACCATCCAGCATTCCCTCTGGTACTCTTTTCCTTCTTCCAAATATAAAGCTTGTAGGTAGGGAAGTGCCTGAAGCATTGCAACAAGCGATAACTGTGGTCAGTTCTCCTTTCTCCGCAGTACTAATAACTAGTGATGGGCAGTCTGAGAAAAGAGCGTTGTCCCCAAAATGTGCGGCTAGCAGCGTGTCGTAGGCCTACAGGTATTCGGAGCTGAATGTTGTTTGTTCCGAATATGCAAATAGCCAACCACGGGCCTTCTCATTTTCGTAAATACTTGTCAACAAGCGGCTAGGGCGTTCATTTATACCGAGGTCTATTTTGACACAGTATAACATAATTATAAAGGATACGCATTCGGGCATTTTATGCACTGGTAGGTACACGAATGAGTGGTTTAAGTACAGAAGCTGACGGCTACTGTAGATACACGTAACTGGATACTAGAGGCGTGCATTATTCGAACTCGAGACGAGGCAAGATCCGCCTTGCTGCGTATGCAACCACCATTACGCATGAGTGGAATGTGCAATCTAATTTGCTATAGAGTATTCGCGTCATAATTAGGTAGGTACTTCGATATATGACGGTGCAATGTGAACTGTGTAAGGGGGGAGTTGTAGAAGACAGGTGGTCTAATGTTCTAAGGGGAAGGAGATTGCAGGCCAAGGGCTCTATTCAGGATCAGAATTCAGGACAGGTGTCTGTGCGAAATCGGTACGAATCACTCCAGGTAGAACAACAGAGGGAAGATGAGGGACAGGGAACTGTTGCTGAGATGTGTGGAAGTAGGAGGAAGGGAAAAGGTAGGAAAGGGAAATGTAGAGTAGAGGATAGGAAAAAACAGGTGGAACAGGGTCATGGGAAGGAGAAAAGGGAGGAGGAAGTAGCTTCTGCAGCTATCAGGAAAGATAGGGCTGACCAGGAGGGGAGGGGATCGAATGAGGTGGGTAGGGTTGAGGCACTGGTCATGGGGGATTCCATCGTTAGACACGTGGGGAAAGTGTGTGGAGGAAAGGGTACCAGGGTAGAATGATATCCAGGAATTAGGTTGAGGCAGATGTTGAGGAAAGTAGAAGAGAGGGAGGAGGGGAAGGCAGTGTTTTCCGCTAAATTTGGCGGAATTAGAAGACTGTCAGCGGAGAAATATATCATTTAGCGGACAGCGGAATTTTTGGCGGAATTCTAGATTTATTATAGCGGAATTTAGTGTTTGATCCATTTTACGTTTTTTTTACTCAAATTTATACTCCAGTCTGTCTCCGAGCTATTCCGTATTTCTTGTCAGGAGCTAGCAGTCACATGAGGAAAACATGTTATTTGGATCTGATGTTATGAGATCATGGTATCATAAATTTGTAATGCGTGGGGAATGGTACTTATCTCTTAGTTGACGAATGACGACAGATAATAAAAATGTGAGGGAGTAGCATTTATATTTTTGCTGTGAAGGAAGGCTGTTTTATGAAGTGGCCTGTTCTGTGTGTGGCCCTTGAGGTAGGGGATTCCTAGCCTTCACCCGGCAGTAAAACGCCTACAAGTTTTTGCTCGGCGGCTCGCAGGCAGGGGTTAATCCCAGTGAAACTCACAGATCAGGTGAGTGCAGACATTCACTTTTATTATTATTATTATTATTATTATTATTATTATTATTATTATTATTATTATTATTATTATTTCAGATCGGCTTTCTTGGCGGAATTTTAGCGGATTCTTAGTTGTATTTAGCGGATTTTGAAAATATAAGTTGGCAACACTGGGGGAAGGAGAAGGTGGCAGTATTTCACGTTGGTACCAACAACGTAAGGCAAGCTGATATAAGTACCAACATAGTTGGAGATGTGTGGGATCTGGTAAATGCAGCACGGGTGAAATTTAAGAAAGCGGAGATTGTTATTAGTGGAATACTGTGTAGGAGGTATACTGACTGGAGGGTGATTGGGGATTTAAATGAGACTATGGAGTGGGTATGTGGGAAACTGGGAGTTAAATTTCTAGATCCTAATGGGTGGGTAGGAGATAGGGATCTGCGCTCAGATGGCCTTCACTTAAACCGCAGTGGTACGTGTAAGTTAGGAAATTTGTTTGGAAGGGTAATAGGGAGGTAAATTCAGGGAAACGGGGTGGCTTAGGGGGCGGTGATAAGGAAACAGGGAACTAGAAATCAGGTAGGGATGACATAAAATTGTTAGTGTAGAACTGTAGAAGTATTGTAAAGAAAGGAATAGAATTAAGTAAATTAATAGATATATATTTACCAGATATTGTAATAGGAGTTGAATCATGGCTGAGAAATGATATAATGGATGCAAAAATTTTCTCACGGCATTGGAGTGTATATCGTAGAGAGGATGGGAATGGTGGGAGGGGGAGTACTCATTTTGGAGCAAGAAGAATTTGTAAGCTACGAAAAAGTTAAAGATGAGACACATGAAATTCTAGGTGTAAGGCTCATTTCTAAAAATAATAGGCAACTTGATATATTTGGAGTGTACAGACCGGGAAAGGCTAGCACTGACGCGGATTCGGAATTATTTGATAGGATAGTCAGCTATGTGGGAAACGACATGGAAAGAAATGTGATTGTAGCGGGAGATCTGAATTTGCCAGATGTCAATTGGGAAGGAAATGCGAACGACAGGAAGCATGACCAACAAATGGCAAATAAGTTAATATGGGAAAGACGGCTGATTCATAAAGTTATGGAACCAACCAGGGGGAAAATTACCCTGGATGTGGTGCTGATAAAACCGGATGAGCTGTATAGGAAAATGGAAGTAATAGATGGTGTTAGTGATCATGAAGCTATTTTTGTCGTAGTTACAAAATAAATGTGATAGAAAGGAACGTCTTAAAAGTAGGAATATTAGGCAGTTCCACATGGCTGATAGAGAAAGCATGAGGCAGTTTTTAATAAGTAACTATGATCGGTGGAAAACAGTAAATAAAAATGTAAACAGACTCTGGGATGTGTTTAAAGAAATTGTTGAGGAATACGGAAACAGGTTTGTACCTTTAAGGGTGGTAAGGAATGGTAAAGACCCACCTTATTATAATAGAGAAATAAAGAGACTAAGAAGGAGGTTCATATTGGAAGGAAACAGAGTTAGAAATGGCTGTGGAAGTAAGGAGAAATTGTAGGAACTTACTAGAAAATTGAATCTAGCAAAGAAGGCAGCTAAGGATAACATGATGGCAAGCATAATTGGCAGTCATACAAACGTTAGTGAAAAATGGAAGGGTATATATAGGAATTTTAAAGGCAGAAACAGGTTCCAAGAAGGACATTCCAGGAATCATTAATGAACTAGGGGTGTGTATATGTGAGGATCTTCAAAAGGCAGAAGTATTCAGTTAGCAGTATGTAAAGATTGTTGGTTACAAGGATAATGTCAAGATAGAGGAAGAGAGTAAGGTCAAAGAAGTATTAAAATTTACATATGATAACAATGACATTTACAATAAGTTACAAAGTTGAAAACTGGCAAAGCGGCTGGAATTGATCAGATTTCTGGGGATATACTAAAGACAATGGGTTGGGATATAGTACCATATCTAAAGTACTTATTTGATTATTGTTTGGTTGAAGGAGCTATACCAAATGAGTGGAGAGTTGCTATAGTATCCGCTGTGTATGAAGGAAAGGATGATAGACATAAAGCTGAAAATTACAGGCCAGTAAGTTTGACGTGCATTGTATGTAAGATTTGGGGTGACATTCTTTCTGATTATATTAGACATGTTTGTGATATTAATAACTGGTTCCATAGAAGGCAGTTCGATTATTAGGAAATGTTATTCCACTGAAGCTCAACTTGTAGGATTCCAGCAAGATATAGCAGATATCTTGGATTCTGGAGGACAAATGGACTGTATCGCAATTGACCTGTCTAAAGCATTTGATAGGGTGGATCATGGGAGACTACTGGCAAAAATGAGTGCAGTTGGACTAGACAAAAGAGTGACTGAATGGGTTGCTATATTTCTAGAAAATAGATCTCAGAGAATTAGAGTAGGTGAAGCTTTATCTGACCCTAATCATTAAGAGGGGAATTCCTCAAGGCAGTATTATCGGACCTTTATGTTTTCTTACATATATATAATGATATGAGTAAAGGAGTGGAATCAGAGATAAGGCTTTTTGCGGATGATGTTATTCTCTATAGAGTGATAAATAAGTTACACGATTCTGAGCAACTGGAACGTGACCTCGAAAATATTGTGAGAATGACAGGAGGCAATGGTATGTTGATAAACGGGGTTAAAAGTCAGGTTGTGAGTTTCACAAATAGGAAAAGTCCTCTGAGTTTTAATTACTGCGTTGATGGGGTGAAAGTTCCTTTTGGGGATCATTGTAAGTATCTAGGTGTTAATAAAAGGAAAGATCTTGATTGGGGTAATCACATAAATGGGATTGTAAATAAAGGGTACAGATCTCTGCACATGGTTATGAGGGTGTTTAGGGGTTGTAGTAAGGATGTAAAAGTGATATGTAGCTTTACAAAAATGTTGCAAAGTTTGGGATGGGAAGAACTGAGAGAAAGAAGAAGAGCTACTCGTCTAAGTGGTATGTTCCGAGCTGTCAGCGGAGAGATTGCGTGGAATGACATTAGTAGACGAATAAGTTTGAGTGGCGTTTATAAAAGTAGGAAAGATCACAATATGGAGATAAAGTTGGAATTCAAGAGGACAAACTGGGGCAAATATTCATTTATAGGAAGGGGAGTTAGGCATTGGAATAACTTACCAAGGGAGACGTTCAATAAATTTGCAATTTCTTTGAAATCATTTAGGAAAAGGCTAAAAAAAGCAACAGATAGGGAATCTGCCACCTGGGCGACTGCCCTAAATGCAGATCAGTATTGATTGATTGACTGACTGACTGACTGACTGACATTGATTGATTGATTGATTGATTGATTGATTGATTGATTGATTGATTGATTGATTGATTGTACGCGATAACTTGAAGACGATGTCCGAAAAGCAACGTAATTCTCGGATGTCGGTTATTTTTAAGAGATGTCACATAGCACATCCCACTGTGTTGCTTATTCAAAAGAAATAAAATACAGAAATACTTCTGGGATGATCCGGCACTTACAAACGGATAATATCAATGAAGAGGAATCGTCACAAAACACCTCCGCCCCGGTCTGAATGACAAGAAACTACCCTACCGACAACGATTGTGAGGCAGGTAGGTTTACATCATAATAACAGCTATTAACAAATTATAGGGTTATTCAGCTAAGAAGTCCACCTGAAATAACTCGTGAACAGTTGTCTTCACTTTCGCCGATAGTATTAAGGAGCTCATAGTTCAACATGCAGTGCTTTCCCAGGCTTTTGACAAAATTGATCGTCACACACGTTTCCATATGAGAACTGCTGATGCTAACTATTAAGCATATACTCGTAGTTACTGGGACGTCGCGTCGCACAGCTCGCAGCACACGAGAATCGGTCTCGAGAGCGTTGCCCATCAGCCCTGACGAAAGAATTCGAGCAAAGTCGGACATTTTAGATTACACGTTCCACTCATGTGTAATGGGGGTTACAGAAGTAATAAAGCACATCTTCCCCGTCTCAAGTTCTAATAATGCATCCCTCTAGCACCTAAGTAGGTGTTCAACCTATCTACAGTTTTCACAAATTATGCAGGGTTATTCAGCTAAGATGTCCACCTCAAATGAGTCGTGAACATTTTAAGATACTGACATTCTGTTTTCACTTTCCTTAATGGTATTAAGGGGTTCATATTTAAACATGCAGTACTTTTCTAGGCTTTTGACAGAATGTATTGGCTCACACGTTTTCATACGAGAACATTATTTCACACAATAACTGTCAATGATATACAGTCAAGTTTACAGTTGTAGTTACCGGTACGTCGCACAGCTTGCACTACACGAGGATCGGTCTCGAAATCTGCGACGTCAATCTCGAGTGAGAGCGTTGCCTATCACTAATTAAATGGTATTATGTTCAAAACAACCATTCTATGAAAGAGGTTAAGATGGAATGAGTTTCGTAAACGGTTTAGATATAGTACGGTACTTTATTAGGTTTTAACATTTCATAATACCTTACAATACATTAGAATTATTCAGTGTGCTTTTTGTAGTCAGTCCACAATCGCAGCCTAGCTATTGATTGTTTATATTTTTAAATTTATCACAACTGTTTGTAATTTCATTATATAAATTCGTAGATAGTTTTTAACATTTTAAACGATTTATTTATATCATGTCAGAAGGATACATAAGTGTTAATTAAATATGAGAAAGAACATAAAACTTAAAACAAAATATAAATTCTACAGTGACGAAGAGCCACATTAAACTATGTGAGCCCAAAACCTTGCGACATCAAGTGCATTTGGCTTCGCTTTAACTAGGTCTTCTGCTGTGCAACTGAATGGGCATGAACTACATTGCAGCAAATGGGCTGTGGTCTACTCTTCTCCACATACACACGAGGTACTGTCCACTTCGAAACCCCATTTCATCTGGTTGACGTTACACGGCGTAACACCAGAGCGCAGTCTATTCAGTGCTCTCCAATTCACCCAATCCGTAACATGGCCAGGAGGGAGTTCCTCTTTTGGGATCATCCATTGACTGATACTCGTATGTTGACTCCTAGTGCGCCATTCTTGAATTATTGCTTGCTGCGCTGTTCCTGCAAGTGTTTCGGTTACTCTCAAGAAGCTTTTCGTAGACTTGAGGCGCTGGCGTGGTGGCTCATATCCAAACAAAGGGTGGGCTTCAGATGTCAATGACTTTGTCTTTTCTTTCTTGGATGCCACTTCACGGCAGATATCGGGAGGTGCTATCCCTGCAAGCCAATACACTTTTTTCCAAAGGTGTAGGTCTCAAACATCCAGTAATAATGTGGCAGGTCTCGTTGAGTGCTACATCAACTGGTTCGGCATGGCAAGATTTGTACTACACTGGGCATGCGTATTCAGCTGCGGAATAGAAGAGCGAAAGGGCAAATGTCCTCACTGTGTCTGGTTGTGCTCCCTAAGATGTTCCAGTTAGCTTCCGCACAATATTGTTTCTAGCAACCACTTTCTGCTTGATGTTCAAACAATGTTTTCTGTAGGTTAAGGCACGATCCAGAGTGACTCCAAGGCACTTCGGGGTAGGGCAGTGTTTTAGTGCTATGCCTTTCCAAGTGACCTATAGAGTTCGGGAATCTTCTCTGTTGTTTAGATGGAAAACACAGGTTTGCGTCTTAGTTGGGTTTGGTGTTAGTTGATTGTTCTTGTAATAGCCAGCGAGAGTGTCTTGAGCTTTGGACAATGTTTGTTCAATCGTCTCAAAGTTGTCCCCCGAGAAGTGATGACACAATCATCAGCATAGATGAAACTATTTGTCCCGGCGGGAAGAGGCTGATAATTGGTGTAAATAATGAAAAGCATTGGTGCCAACACGCTTCCCTGAGGTAGACCGTTCTTCTGTATCCCCCACCTGCTTCTTTTTCCCTGGAACTCAACGAAGAAACTTCGATTTTGAAGTAGGTTTCTAATGGCACAAGTCAGATGAAAGGCCTTTGTCAGGCTATATATCTTTTCTAGGAGAATTCGGTGATTAACTGTATCATATGCTGCCGAGAGGTCTATAAATGCAGCTCCTGTGATTTTCCGGCCTTCAAAACCATCTTCTATATGTTGACTTAATTTCAACACCTGCGATGTGCAGCTTTTCCCTCTCCTGAAACCAGCTTGCTGTGGAATCAGAAATGGCTCGATTTTATCAATCAATCTATTGAGGATAAGTCTCTCCAGAATCTTAAAAAGATGACAAAATAAGGAGATTGATCTGTAGCTTCTAGAGTCATTTTTATCTTTGGCTTGTTTTAGTATGGCTATGACCCTAGCCTTCCTCCATATTTTAGGTATCATAGAAGACTGAACGCAGTTGTTCACGAGTTCTACCAACCAGCACTTCGCAGTAGGACCAAAGTTCTTAATTTGTTCCATTCGAAGGTCATCAAGACCTGCTGACTTCCCAATCTTACACTTACTGAGAGCTAATTCCAGTTCAGATAGTGTGAAATGCTTAGATAACTCGTTGTTCTCGTCTGGTTGTCTGACTATAGGATTCTTCCCTATTTTCATGGAAAGTTTTGTTATCCTAGACGGCTGATTCTCTCACACCAGAAGCAAAACTAATCAATCTTAAAATTGTAAACAATTTGATAATATCTCAGGATCCTGGTCTAAATCAGAGGTGATATGCTAGCTGATGATGCCTGAAATACAGGCGAAACGTCCCATTAGAAACAAATGTAACAAAGTTTGAATCCTAATCACAAGTAATTTCTTGTGTTGAACACGTGGTTGATATAATAAATAATTTGTAATTTTAAGAAGTATATACAGGAATATTCACCTAACAAGTTACATGGAAATAACTTCTAAACCATTAAAGTTATCGGCATTCTGTTTTCGTAGTCCTAAATGGTACCCAGGGCCTTGTAAAATAACGTGCTACTTAGTCTCATGGGGTAATTAACAACCGATATATTGATACTAACTCCATATTTTTAAATGGAATGGCACAAATTCATACAGCTGGCCTAAAAGATCAACTGCGTACAAGTTCAAATATGTATTTTCAAAATCGGATAATTACTTTTTCAGATATAAATAAGAACAGCATGCGCGGTTTTGCTGCCGCATCAGACGGCGTGAAGTCGGGCAAGGACATATTGAGGCGCAAACTGCTTCCTGGCCTTGATTCCAGCCACAGAACTGATACCAGGCATGAACTGTAAACATAATGTGATGTACCGTAACATACCCTGGGTGTGCAACGTCATTGTATGACTGGCGAACACATAACGGGGAAGGGAGATTAAAGTTGTATTGTTATGTTTTGACATGTAATAGGCTGCGCTCAGTTTAGCGTTTTTTCTCACGGATGGGAATGGGAAGGATTTGGAAAGAAAGTCGGCCGTGGCCTATCACAAAGGTACCTAGCCGGTATTTGCCTGATGTTGAACATGGGACACCATGAAAATCAATGCCAGGTTGGGCGAGGCGGGACTCGAACCTGCGCTCTCCCGAATGCACGCTACTGCAGTTGCGCTGGAGCTCTGCGGAGATTAATGCGTGTAAAATAAAACATAAATATTAGTGTTGCTGCCATCTCACTACGATCAGTTCTGAACATTTGCTCTTCTAGAAGGAGTTCTTCCGGTGTTTTGTGTTATGTTTATTTCTCAACTCATAGAGTAGTATGAACTGTACACTAAAACCAGTGATAATTATAGCTTTCGTTATGTTCCTTTCAAGGCAAAATACTTATTTTATTCGTTTTAAACACATCAACCCTTTCTGTCCTGTCATGTGTTCGCCTGTCATACACACTTTGCAAACCCATCACATGTGTGCGAGGTGCTTACAGTACATGCCTGGTATCCATTCTGTGGCTGAACTCACTCCAAAGAAACTGCTTGCGCCTCAATATGTCCTTGCCCGACTTCATGCCGACTGATGGGCCATGCAAAACCGCGCATACTGTTCTTAATTATATCTCAAAAAGTAATTGTCCGATTTTGTAAATAATTACATACTTGAACTTGTACGCAGTTAAGCTTTTAGACCAGCTGTATGAATTTGTACCGTTCCATTTAAAAATATGGAGTTAGTGTCAATATCTCGGTTATTAATCACCCCATGAGACTAAGTAGCGCGTTATTTTACAAGGCCCTGGTACGATTTATTAGCGTCCTAACGTTGTTATTATTATCGGCTTTAAATCATCAGTTCAATTCCTCTTTAACACATTTATCATTGTCCCTTCATTTAACACGGTCCAAATTTAGATCTGTATTATTATTATTATTATTATTATTATTATTATTATTATTATTATTATTATTATTATTATTATTATTATTATTATTATTACGATTACGATTATCATGATTATCATCACTCGTCATTCTTAATCATCACACCGTAAGATCATTTATGTGGAATCTGTACCTCTTTAGTGTATGGGTCCGTAGTCTTTCAAATGACCTCGTGCGCAGTCCCTCTATTTCGTACGTACCACTACGGGTTCAAATCCTGCCCTCTACGTAATTCAATTTTACTCTGTTACATTGCCCGTATTTGTACACTCATTTTCTCTGTGTTTATCGTTAATTTCTTACATTTTTTCGTATCACATTATCCTTACACACAGTTTTATTATACAGTAAGTATCCCCTTACGGAATTCCTCTCTCTTCATCACTCAACATAATTTTATTCAATTATTAATCACAGAGATTCAACTGACTCATTTTTCATCGACGCCATAGTACGATATATTTATGTCCTGACTGCGTGATCTTTACAACGTCTCTCTTCAAATGTTATTTACTTCTCAGGTCATTCTCCACAAATAATTGCAAAGGCCTGAAATTATATTCGCCTAAATTAGACAGTCATGAATACGTAATTATTAGGCCTACGTGGTCCTGCTAATACTTGCAGATTAAATATCTGGCATTCATAAAAAATTTTAGAGCCGTAATTTAAATAACACCTTTAGTAGCATTTAGGGTCTGTTATCACCGGTATCATTACTCATAATTATTATTTCACAAATTTGAATTATCACATATTTCAAGTCCAATAAAATAACTTCTGTCATTAACGATTCCCGTTTATCTTAACATATTATCCATTCAAATTTTAATGTTCATTACTGTTCACATTTGAATACGATATTTCATGAATTACTATTATTAGTTCGTGACCTGCCCTACAACATGTGTCAACGTAAAACATAACGCAACGGAAAACAGTGGCATTGCACGTGGCTGGATTTTCCATAGGAGTTACCACACAAATTGTCGTCAAATGACTGACATAAAAAAGCAAACTCTGGGTCAGTTCGAACACTAAACACAAATTTAATATCGAGAAAAAATCTTTACTAGATTAATATTATAATACATGTGTGACACTAAAATCACTACTACACCTACGATAAAATATGTACAACAAAGGAAATATATTGTCTGACCCGACATTTACCTTACTACCATTTAATTCCGTCCGTTTATCCTAAATTTAGAATGGACTCGGGAAGCGATCCATTTGTTACATGAAGTAACCAAGTCAAAAATTATACTACTCCCCCCTAATTACGGCAACGTCCCAAAATAAATTTACATATTAGTACTCACCTTTGGTTGGTATCCTTGGTCGGCATTGCGGACGAGAGGCCCGTTCGGCCCTCATCCGTCTTATTCTTCCATAGTGGCTGGTTTCATATCACATTCACATTTGATTACACAGCGTTCCGCCATTACAACACTGATTTAATACTTAAATATGATAACACTGACACACTGATATCTTAATTTTAACATATAATAACACTGAGGTATCTAAGACCCAATTTTATTTACACTGACTGACAGAGCAAATGCAACACCAAGAAGGAGTGGTTCGAAAGGGATGAAAGTTGGGGAAAAACAGAAACGGCACGGACGAATAATTGATGTTTATTTCAAACCGATATGCAGGTTATACAATGCGCACGGCATCGACTCAGTAGGATGTAGGACCATCGCGAGCGGCGATGCACGCCAGAAACACGTCGAGGTACAGAGTCAATAAGAGTGCGGATGGTGTCCTGAGGGATGGTTCTCCATTCTCTGTCAACCATTTGCCACAGTTGGTCGTCCGTACGAGGCTGGGGCAGAGTTTGCAAACGGCGTCCAATGAGATCCCACACGTGTTCGATTGGTGAGAGATCCGGAGAGTACGCTGGCCACGGAAGCATCTGTACACCTAGTAGAGCCTGTTGGGAGATGCGAGCAGTGTGTGGGCGGGCATTATCCTGCTGAAACAGAGCATTGGGCAGCCCCTGAAGGTACGGGAGTGCCACCGGCCGCAGCACATGCTGCACGTAGCGGTGGGCATTTAACGTGCCTTGAATACGCACCAGAGGTGACGTGGAATCATACGCAATAGCGCCCCAAACCATGATGCCGCGTTGTCTAGCGGTAGGGCGCTCCACAGTTACTGCCGGATTTGACCTATCTCCTCGCCGACGCCACAATCGTCTGCGGTGACTATCACTGACAGAACGGAAGCGTGACTCATCGGAGAACACGACGTTCCGCCATTCCCTCATCCAAGTCGCTCTAGCCCGGCACCATGCCAGGCGTGCACGTCTATGCTGTGGAGTCAATGGTAGTCTTCTGAGCGGACGCCGGGACTGCAGGCCTCCTTCAACCAATCGACGGGAAATTGTTCTGGTCGATATTGGAACAGCCAGGGTGTCTTGCACATGCTGAAGAATGGCGGTTGACGTGGCGTGCGGGGCTGCCACCACTTGGCGGCGGATGCGCCGATCCTCGCGTGCTGACGTCACTCGGGCTGCGCCTGGACCCCTCGCACGTGCCACATGTCCCTGCGCCAACCATCTTCGCCACAGGCGCTGCACCGTGGACACATCCCTATGGGTATCGGCTGCGATTTGACGAAGCGACCAACCTGCCCTTCTCAGCCCGATCACCATACCCCTCGTAAAGTCGTCTGTCTGCTGGAAATGCCTCCGTTGACGGCGGCCTGGCATTCTTAGCTATACACGTGTCCTGTGGCACACGACAACACGTTCTACAATGACTGCCGGCTGAGAAATCACGGTACGAAGTGGGCCATTCGCCAACGCCGTGTCCCATTTATCGTTCGCTACGTGCGCAGCACAGCGGCGCATTTCACATCATGAGCATACCTCAGTGACGTCAGTCTACCCTGCAATTAGCATAAAGTTCTGACCACTCCTTGGTGTTGCATTTGCTCTGTCAGTCAGTGTATATACACCAATTAATCTTCGTCCTTTACCGCACAAAGGACTGGACACCAAAGGACGGAAAGTCAATTAAATCGTCCGGCGCACTTCACGATCTCCAACACGGCCCGCCCGAATTATTTTCAAGCCGCACTCTTGATGTGTTCATATTGACGGCAGTTTATCTCAGTTACCTACAGTACAGGCTCAGTTATTCACTACGCCTTCCATTTACTATCGGTCACACAGTTTAATATACCTGCTTTCACAGTTACTTAAAAAGAAGATAGCTTATCACTCTCTGTTCTCACCGGTCACCACCCTCTAGGTCCCCGGTACGACCTAGGGATGATGAGGTCAATAACCTTACCCACCAGGGTGTGAGTAGAAGAGAGAGGCAAAAAGGACAGAGAGAGGAAGAGAGAGAGAGAGAAAGATAGAGACCCTGGTGACAAGGTTGCTAGCGTGTCCGCCCCAAAATGGGAGTTATAGCGAACACGAGGGAGAATGATGAGCACAAGAAGGACGACAACAAAGGTTCAAGCACAATAAAAAAACAAGAAACCATAGAGAAAAAACAAAGAATGAAGTTACCACACTTACCGGGAGCAGCGGAGGAAGACGACTTAAGGCCGGGGAAGTAAATACACAAGAAAATCGGTGACAGTGCTCCACCGAACGTGGCGAATGAAAACCAGCACTCAAATGAAGTTAAAGAATTTTTATTGAAGGGCAAATTGTAGGTAACAAACCAAATCATTAAGTTGATAAAACCTATGTTTATTTTAAGAAGTAAAGCCAAAATGTAAATAAATTCAACGTAAAGTTGAAAGGTGGAAAAGTAATTAACAATAAATAAAATAAATCAGAATATACCCATGTATGGTTTAAAAGAAAAATTAATTCATTATTAATTAACAATTAATGGTAAATAAATACTCTTTAACAGATAATAAATTGAAATTTTTATGAAAACAACAAAGAAAAGAAAAGGATGACCTCCGTACCTAATAAAATGTGATCAGAAAACAACGGAAAACCAATTGACTTCCTTACATAAATACTACCTTGAAATAAAATGTGATCGATCACGGATAGTTAATTAATTAAAAAAACATACTCAGTTAACAAGTTTTCAATAAAATGGATCTTCAACGCGGCCGCTTCTCATAATTACCAAAATTAAAAACGTTCAGTTTCCACCAAGGACAGTTTACAAGGCATATAGAATTTTACGTAAAAATACACACCACCCGGGGCAAGAAAATGGTAACACAACCTTAAAGGGTGGTCAGAATTAATAATTTAACATTTAAAACAGAAAACGATACACTCAACTCAGAAATATATAATTCAAGATCCACACAGGCTCCATGCGCCAGACAACATTAAAACCCGACAACAATCCCCACACAAAACCGTTGCCAAGGTAACCACCAAACAAAAGCAACGCCTCCAAAAAATCAAGGAGGAAAACAGGCTAGAGAAAATATTAATTCACCAAAAACCCCAGAAGGGGGAGGGGAGAAGAAAACATACCAAACGAATTGGAAAACAAAACACAGGAAAGCAAACAGAAAGCCGAAGAAAGTAAAGCCCGGTACCTTGGAGACTGTACCTTGGTTCTCAAGGAAGGTTACAATTTAAAGTGCCAAAAGAACTCATTTAAATTTTAAACTAAAAATCCCAATTCGGTTCACTGTGAACCTTCCACATTACTGTGATTAGTTGCCGAAACTGTTTTTCAGATTTTGATACCACACACGCAAATAGGTATTAATTTAACGACGAAGTCCAAATATTTATTATTATTATTATTATTATTTTTCCTGAAATCTTCGAAAATATCAAAATCCTCTTCTGGACGACGTTTAAAATGATTCAAACACTGGTGCATACCTTTGGTGGTGAAGAAATGAGAGGAATTTAAACCTGGCCATTGTTGACGAAGAATGCAGTCACACGACCGGCATCAGACCTTGTTAGCGAGTATCCAGACGAAATATAGATCCAAAAACATGATCAGAAGAAATGGCAGGAGGTCTCCAACTAGTTCACCTGGGGAAATCCCCGTTAATGCAGTAACTACGGGGGTTTTCTGGAAATCCACCTCTCCATGGCGTAGCACTCAAACACACAAGCGCGCGTCATGGCTGACCCAAGCGAACTGGCTTTCGCGTCAGACGCGAGGAAGAAGCAAGACTCTCTGGTAGTAGACCGGCGGGCGCATGCGCAGTACGCGCAACCTCACGGAGCCAGAACAATGCCGCGCGGAATACATTAGCTTAAAACGGTATATTGTAAAGCAGCCAATTGACACAGATATTCTAGGGCGCAAGGCCAGTTCAAAATGTTTATAAAGGGGCGGCTCACACAATTTAATATTGTCTCAGCCCTCCCGCCCCGAAACGACGACCAAAATCTCATGCATATGCCATCAATGATGTTGTGGTCACACATATACTAAATTTGGGCGAAGTAGTCCAACAGAAGACGACCACCAAGATTAACTAATTTTAGTTAGGAGTTCACATGACCAGGTTAATAGTCCAAGACACAGTTCCATATCACATAGTTTTTAGAAATAATTGGCGGGCTGCGATCAACATCAGTGTCCAGAAACGTTAACCGAGCACTCGGAAAATCACCAGAGTAATGTTTGTCATCAAATAGAGAGCACAATGACCAGAGTTCACCAAATATTCAGGTTCACCCAATACACATTGTTTCAATGCATCACACAATGATATAGTTTATGACACATGACGCAGTTCACCTTGAGGTTTGGCAACTCTCACACTAATCACAGATATACTGACCAAAATTAAACGAAAACCACATGATTATAAGTCCACGCATCCAGGTTATTTTCGCAAGCACGGTGGTAAATTAATTTTTAATGCACGAATACCTTTACAAGTCTCCTTTGATATTAAGGGAATGCATGATCTCGAGTTGCAAAAAGGTGACACCAGGATAATCAAACGCACAACGGAATCAGGGGAGGACCAAAAGAAGGCGCAATTGGTGAATGTAATCTTCAAAATAAGTGAACCGCAAAATCTAGATCAATACAGTTTTGTTACGCTTGATCGAGTCAGGGCCACGGTACACCACTCAAAACACAGTAGTAGGTAGTCAACGAGGTAAGCACCAGTTAGTACACGGAGTATCCATAATACCGGAATGGAACGAGCAACCACACCCATCACCATAGCCAAACAAGACCTCAAACTTCAACCCTCGGTTCGGTTAGCAATCAAATACCCAGAATTAAAATCACCCCAAAACAACAACCCGTAATCAAGAGCACCAACCACAACATAAGGTGCCGTGACCGCAGTGCCAAATAGCAATATTCCACAGAAGTTCAGATCAGAAGCTCTGAGTGAAACAACACCTAGCCTACAAGTACCATCACAACAGTACAACGGCTTACCATCACTAGCTAAACGTAATGAAATATGACATAGGTTAAGAAAGTTTTCATCTAGACGAAGGTCATTACACAGGCATACTCCAATGAAAGCAAGTTAAGTCCAAGATTTTGAATTTAGAAGATACAGGGCTACGACACAGTGAAGAATCAACCACTAGCAGATTCCAAAATCCACTGACAAGAGCATTAGGGAAAAAAAAATTTCAAATACAGGTTCAACTTCCCACATCAAAATACACCACCTAGTTGAATAAGAGTGAGGACAAACAACCAAGACGCAATAGATAAATCCAGCTTCAAGAAGTCAGTGTTAGGATATTAAATATGGAAAATCCAAGGCTTAAAAGGGTAAACATGTTTGGAGCAAGGGAAGGATTGACTGGACCGGTTGGAGACTTCTTAAGGTATCCAGATGGAGGGTTCGCGAATAGTCTGTCATCGACAACAGATCAGCCAAGCAACACCAAGCAACCGCACACATCATTAGTCACAAATAAACGACATGGACATAACGGAACAGAAATAGGGATAGAAGAATCACAGGAGGGAACACAATCTGGAATCAGTAACCAACCTACTACACAGAAACTTAAATACAATTAATTTCACAATGGCCAGCCAATCAAATTAAAAGGCAAAGTAAAACCTCAGATCGGAAGACCAAAATGGAAAATATCGAGCAATGACGCACACAACGTACACCACCAGATACCCAATAGGGTCTCGGCATTACCCGGTCTACATATACGTGACTTTCCCATCACACTGTCCCAATACGGCCACAGGTACTTTCTCCTATCCACCAGGAGAGCAAGCAAATAAAACATAAGTGGCGGAATACGAGGCGAGTCCATGGAAAATGCTCACAGTAGCATGAAGAAGGCAGTACTCTACAAGAAGACCCCATAATCTACTCGCAGGAAGATTCCAGTACCGACCAAAGGCGCACTACTCCGTCCCATACCAGAGTAGCAAACCCAGGGCACGGCAAGACGACAAACACCGATGTCAAGAGACACAAGAGATCCACTGAGAAAAATGAAACACCATAGAGTGGTAGGTAAAATTAAAATGAGCTTTACACCGGAAGAAGTTACAGACACGACATCAGATCAATAGGAAATGCATGGAGACAGGGAAAGTAAAACCCGAGCATACCAAACAGACACATTACTGAAAACCAACAAGCTAATTCTGAGAGTAGTAGATTCATGTAGAAGAAATGGCCATATCCACAGAACACGGAGGTAAATCAAAGACAGATACGAACACTGCCCATACCAAGGTGCCAACATCACCAAATAATACAACACAAAAGAATAACCCAACCATGACAAACCACACCGGACATGTGTCAGCTCCACAAAGGGATTAAAGGAACACAAACATCCTCAACAACATGCCGTGAAGTTCTCATGCCACCCCAAAATAGTTCCCCAAAAATAATCCACGGTACCGTCACAACACAACCACCTTACATATGTCCAAAGCCATCCCAATGAAGGTTCAAAAGGGCATATACCACCCCTCAGGCAGAGGATCATCAACAACACAACACAAGACCCAACAAGTAGATATGGTAAGGAATACTTGAACCCACAACTCAAAGTACCAATAGGTTAACAAAAATTTTGACCACACATATTCCAGGTACATGATTACCACGGCAGTGCACGATACCAACAATGCAGAGAATTAACAGGCATAAGAAACACCAAATTACCAAATAACGTTTACACCGGGATGAAAACCAAAGCAGTAGTACAGAAAAGGTCAGTCAGATTAATTAATACACAGCAAGACAAGTTACGAGTAGGAAACTAGAAGTGGCCCAGACACCAGATAAATGTACTTCAACTAGTTGATAGGTTACACGAGGAAGATGGTTCACGACACACCAGAAATAGCTAAGTACGTCCGACCAATAATCAGGAAGGAAAAAACCAGTTAAAACTATAATAGCTCAGGCACAAGGCCATCCAGTTATCCCAACCTAATACCGGCCAACATGGCCCAACCATAACTGATAACTGCCTCACAACCAGTTGACAGAAAAGATAACTCCAATCACAAACCAAGACCAGGCATACATACATATTCACGGATGGGATGATGAAATGAAAGGACACTCATGCCGACAACACACAGCACTCAGCCAAGGCACAAACACACAAGCTCGGTAATGATTGAGGCACATCATATAGGTAGATTCAATATACCAAATTCCACACAAGGATGGGAACACATCTCTAGTAACAGGTCGAATAAACCAGACATGATCTCACAAGGGTGCATATTTAACGGCACACTAAAACCCAACTACTCTTCAGATAACAGTAACCTAAACCAAATTTAAAGAAATAACAATAGACGAGTAAGGGTAAGCAATTTCCAAATTAAAAACCAACCCAAGAGAACAGAAACATTACAGGCTTGATAAGTTTCAAAATACCATGATGTTGTCCACTAGATTATCAGATACTAACAGCCAAGAACGGTTACTGGCATGGAAACAACAGAGATTAGCCATAAGTTAGTAGGGGCAAACAACTTTACCCACACAGCACCAATTAACTGGAAAGCACATACAACCATCAACGCCAAAACACCAGGTCACAGTTCAAAACCATGAAAGGGCATAACACATCACCGTACACTACAGCACATAACCGTTTACACATATAAGTAGGCATATTTGGACATGCTTAGTGGCCAGGTCAAATTATAATCAGAATCACACACCAGAGTTAACGCAGTAAGAAGGTATTAAATTTAGAAGACAAATAAATGGTTAGCATGTACACCACCGAGGTACCATACAGGAAATATGCTAGAAATGATAGTAACATCATTAAGTCTCGGAGCCCAAAGCAAGGCCAGAACAGATAACGCAATAAAATGATCCCAGGACACCCTATGTCACTCTCCAAAAGCAACCGAGCAACCCTCACATAACATAATGATCAGAAAAGCTCTCCACGATAAAACCAGATTAATTCCCACCGAAATCGCAACCACAGTATGCAGGTAGGCAGCAAAAATATAAGGTTGACAGCCAGTACACATAATACAGGACATGTACTAAGCGGTAGTACACCAGTAGCCCTGAGTCAACCAAGTCATACTCCATTACAAGTTGTTCAATTTTTACAACTTCCACCAACCCAGAATAATTAATTACATGCAGTCACTCACCAAATCCGCCGGGAAAAGGAGGAAAAATTTACAGGTCACCTCGAAACAGCAAGGCAGAAGCAGAATTCACAGCACAGGTACTCATAGGGTTTCAAAATCATAATCAGCAAGTAGGTAAGTCCATACAACTCAGCATAAACACAGTTGAAAGCAGCAGGGAACTCCAAAACACAGGTACATGAAACAAATAACATAGGGAATTACACGAGATCCTTGCATTTCCTTTTACAATAGTTATTGACAATAACACTTTTAGTTTCTTAGTCTTTGATTTCCATCCACCAACATTCGCCACAGCACTGCACCAAGCAAGGGTAGGAGGGGAGGAAAGTTAGGCTGCACAAGGCAGAAACAACAGAGATTAGGCAGCAGAGGAACAACAACAACAACAACAACAACAACAGGTCTGCTACCACTCAAATCGGGTTCAGAACAACAGTGGGACAACAAACAACCACCGCTCTGATACCACTCTCACCGCTCCACCACCCTCTAGGTCCCCGGTACGACCTAGGGATGATGAGGTCAATAACCTTACCCACCAGGGTGAGAGTAGAAGAGAGAGGAAAAAATGACAGAGAGAGAGAGGAAGAGAGAGAGAGAGAGAGGAAGAGAGAGAGAGAGAGAGAGAGAGATAGAGACCCTGGTGAGAAGGTTGCTAGCGTGTCCGCCCCAAAATGGGAGTTATAGCGAACACGAGGGAGAATGATGAGCACAAGAAGGACGACAACAAAGGTTCAAGCACAATAAAAAAACAAGAAACCATAGAGAAAAAACAAAGAATGAAGTTACCACACTTACCGGGAGCAGCGGAGGAAGACGACTTAAGGCCGGGGAAGTAAATACACAAGAAAATCGGTGACAGTGCTCCACCGAACGTGGCGAATGAAAACCAGCACTCAAATGAAGTTAAAGAATTTTTATTGAAGGGCAAATTGTAGGTAACAAACCAAATCATTAAGTTGATAAAACCTATGTTTATTTTAAGAAGTAAAGCCAAAATGTAAATAAATTCAACGTAAAGTTGAAAGGTGGAAAAGTAATTAACAATAAACAAAATAAATCAGAATATACCCAGGTATGGTTTAAAAGAAAAATTAATTCATTATTAATTAACAATTAATGGTAAATAAATACTCTTTAACAGATAATAAATTGAAATTTTTATGAAAATAACAAAGAAAAGAAAAGGATGACCTCCGTACCTAATAAAATGTGATCAGAAAACAACGGAAAACCAATTGACTTCCTTACATAAATACTACCTTGAAATAAAATGTGATCGATCACGGATAGTTAATTAATTAAAAAAACATACTCAGTTAACAAGTTTTCAATAAAATGGATCTTCAACGCGGCCGCTTCTCATAATTACCAAAATTAAAAACGTTCAGTTTCCACCAAGGACAGTTTACAAGGCATATAGAATTTTACGTAAAAATACACACCACCCGGGGCAAGAAAATGGTAACACAACCTTAAAGGGTGGTCAGAATTAATAATTTAACATTTAAAACAGAAAACGATACACTCAACTCAGAAATATATAATTCAAGATCCACACAGGCTCCATGCGCCAGACAACATTAAAACCCGACAACAATCCCCACACAAAACCGTTGCCAAGGTAACCACCAAACAAAAGCAACTCCTCCAAAAAAAACAAGGAGGAAAACAGGCTAGAGAAAATATTAATTCACCAAAAACCCCAGAAGGGGGAGGGGAGAAGAAAACATACCAAACGAATTGGAAAACAAAACACAGGAAAGCAAACAGAAAGCCGAAGAAAGTAAAGCCCGGTACCTTAGAGACTGTACCTTGGTTCACAAGGAAGGTTACAATTTAAAGTGCCAAAAGAACTCATTTAAATTTTAAACTAAAAATCCCAATTCGGTTCACTGTGAACCTTCCACATTACTGTGATTAGTTGCCGAAACTGTTTTTCAGATTTTGATACCACACACGCAAATAGGTATTAATTTAACGACGAAGTCCAAATATTTATTATTATTATTATTATTATTTTTCCTGAAATCTTCGAAAATATCAAAATCCTCTTCTGGACGACGTTTAAAATGATTCAAACACTGGTACATACCTTTGGTGGTGAAGAAATGAGAGGAATTTAAACCTGGCCATTGTTGACGAAGAATGCAGTCACACGACCGGCATCAGACCTTGTTAGCGAGTATCCAGACGAAATATAGATCCAAAAACATGATCAGAAGAAATGGCAGGAGGTCTCCAACTAGTTCACCTGGGGAAAATCCCCGTTAATGCAGTAACTACGGGGGTTTTCTGGAAATCCACCTCTCCATGGCGTAGCACTCAAACACACAAGCGCGCGTCATGGCTGACCCAAGCGAACTGGCTTTCGCGTCAGACGCGAGGAAGAAGCAAGACTCTCTGGTAGTAGACCGGCGGGCGCATGCGCAGTACGCGCAACCTCACGGAGCCAGAACAATGCCGCGCGGGATACATTAGCTTAAAACGGTATATTGCAAAGCAGCCAATTGACACAGATATTCTAGGGCGCAAGGCCAGTTCAAAATGTTTATAAAGGGGCGGCTCACACAATTTAATATTGTCTCACTGTTACCATTACATCTTCACTTGAATTTACCATATACAAATCGTAGGCTCAGACCGTAACATGACCTGGCTTGATCTAAAGTTTACTCGACACGCGGGTGACTGGGAGCAACGACCTGACACAGAATAACAAGTCACTTCGCCCGAGCTCCGAATACAATTGAGAGTATGGTTCGTTCCCTTCACTCGTATTTTTTGATGGAGGGCATTACTGATGGACTGCCTGACGTCATGCCTTGGATAGAGAGGAGTGGTTTTCTCAAATTGGCACTGGCAGTTCGAATAGAAAGTTATAATTAATACCAAACTAATCCCCTCATCTGGAACATACACTTGGTTTAATACGATCTCCTAACGATCGCAGATTTCGGAGATATTAGCAGATATCGTTCTTCAGTATTTCGCGGGTTCAGTAGCGTCTCTCACGGCGTGGTCACTTTTCGGCCAATAGCGTTCGAGATGCTGCATTTCCAGGAATTTCAGTCAATTTATTAAATTTGCAGCTTATTATTTCTTATTCTTCTACGCATGATATCTAAAAAGTTCCCTAATTTGATTCATATAATTGCAATATTTGATTACTGATTACTTTCGGAGATAATTGATATCTCATTTCATCTCTTTGAAGATGGTATTCCTGGCTGGCCAAATGAATTTTGTGATTGGACTAGAGCGAGCGGTTTTTTTTAATTTACCTCCGTGACACCTTGACAGACATTTGTCCGTGGGCGCTGGCCTTTTCCATTCTCCAGTTCCGAGAATGCGTGACGTCAAAGGAAACTCCTAACTGACATAAATACATCTTCGCAGCGCCTATGCCATTGTTCCTGGGTCGCCTTTCTCTTATTGTACGAAACACATTTGGGGGACATCCTTATCTTCTGGTCGGTAAATTAATAGGAGCCCTACGGGGAAGCAACTCTGGCCATTGTGACGGACTAATCCTCACGGCTCCAAACAGTCGCCTTGCCAGTTCGTGTTTCCACACTTCCCTTGGTCCCGAATCTTGTCCACCAATTCTTCCCATTACAATATGCGTACCATATTCTCCTTAGGATATCAAAATTATGATTATATTACGATCCCTATCATCCGGGTACAATATGAAGATAAAGTTGGAATTCAAGAGGACAAATTGGGGCAAATATTTTTATAGGTAGGGGGTTAGGGATTGGAATAACTTAACAAGGTAATTTCTTTGAAATCATTTAGGAAAAGGCTAGGAAAGCAACAGATAGGGAATCTGCCACATGGGCGACTGCCCTAAATGCAGATCAGTATTGATTGATTGAGGTAGATGTTCAATAAATTTCCAATTTCTTTGCAATAATTTAAGAAAAGGCTAGGAAAATAACAGATAGGGAATCTGCCACCTGGGCGACTGCTCTAAATGAGGTTAGTAGGTAGTGATTAATTGGCCGGGCGATTTGGCCGTGCGGTTAGGAGCATGTGGCTGTGAGCTTGCACCGGGAGATAATGGGTTCCAATCCCACTGTCGACAACCGTGAAGATGGTTTTCCGTGGTTTCCCATTTTGACACCACCGAGCTCGATAGCTACAATCGCTTAAGTGCGGCCAGTATACAGTAATCGGGAGATAGTGGGTTCGAGGCCCACTGTCGGCAGCCCTGAAGATGGTTTTCCGTGGTTTCCCATTTTCACACCAGGCAAATGCCGGGGCTGTACCTTAATTAACGCCATGGCCACTTCCTTCCACTTCCTAGGCATTTCCTATCCCACCGTCGCTATAAGACCTATCTGTGTCGGTGCGACGTAAAGCAACTAGCAAAAAAGGTGATTGATTGATTGATTGATTGATTGATTGATTGATTGATTGATTGATTGATTGATTGATTGATTGATTGATTGAAACAATTCTCTACAATATTGGGTAGGATACCTTTTTTAACATCCTTTAGAATAATCATGTTCAATAGATGTGAAACTATGTTTGAAATCAGACACGTGTTTTCCCATTGTGGGGAAATGATTATGTTTTATGGCATTGACGTGTTCTAGGTGCTACGTAGCTAAACTCATGCCCATTTGACCAATATATGAAGCCCCACAATCCATACCCTTATTGCATCGATTAATTTTATGTTTTGTGAAGGATAAAGAAATTATTGTTGCTAGTTTTGAAAGCTAATTTTTTTGGTTGTATGTGATAATGTAATGGGGTATATGTAATGTAGTATAATTATGTTCTCAGTATTGAATGTGAAAGACAAGTGCGTCGTTTCAGGGTCTCTCTCTCTGATTAAAGTGGAATGCGGACGATGTTCGATTGTATTGATTATTTTGCTAATAAACTGCTCTTGGCATTTGTGCAGATGATAGTTAATTCTTTCGCGAGGTCTTCTCTAAGTAAAGGAATGATGAAAGCTCTGTTGACCATGCTATAATAGGCGGCTTTTTAGGAGATTGAGGGTGTAGGGAATCTTGTTGTTTGGCCCTGGCCGTTTGCGTAGATTTTCAAAAATCAAATTAAAATCACTTTATTTGCAAATGAGGTGTCACCTCGGTGGTAAATGGTACACAAAAATACAATGTTATAACCTACAATTTGCACTATCAATTGTTCTATTAAACACACAGCTCATCCTTAATAAATTTATATTATTTACAAAATTCTACTCACATACCTGCCAACCCTTCCCATTTACCCAGAAACATTCCGTTTTTTAACTCGTCTTCCGAATTTCCGATTATTTTTACTTCCTATTTTTGTCCAATATAACCACCAGTACGGCCAATACTTTTCCCCTAGGATAAAGGATAAATTCTTATGTGCTTGTGTACTTTACGAAACGTCATTTTTAAACGTTTTTATTTGATGCTTTATTTCGTGAGTGTTCCTTCGCCTTCGTGTATCGTGTTTCGCGCTCAGCACAGCAGCGTGTGCGCTTTATACAGCTGTAGATTCGGGGCGGCAATCATCCTGCAAGCAAGAGAGGTAGTGCGCGTTAGCGACTCAGTTAATCGGGACGAAGGAATGCGTTTGTTATTGTGTTGTTTGCACGCTGTTGACATCGTTTCTGTGCGTAGTAAATTCGGTGTTGTAGGCCACGTTTTTTTCTTGCGTTTCTATGTTTTCCCCTCTGTCAAAGTCGTATGTTAATATTGTATGGGACATATTAAATTTCTTTATATATGGCAGTTCCGCGTATTTAAGTGAATAATTTTAATGAGTTGAATGTTTTTGAGGGGGTTGTGTCGGTGACAGTTCCTGGTATTTCCTCTTCAGTGTGATATTCTGACTGAGTGAATATTTAACATGTTTAAGCATGGCATCGAAACGGAGAACGAAATTTGAAGATGAATACACCAAAGATTTATCTTCAATAAAACGAGGCAGAAGTAAATATGAGGCGGAATGTAAACTATGCTAGTAAGTTTCTTTTATTTTTCATATAAGAAATAGAAAAAATGATTGGTGAAAGAATTTCTTTTACGGTTTACCGTTTACCTGAAGTCAGACTTGGTAATTAAAAAAATTTCTTTACAGTTCTTATTTTTCGATTGCTCATGGAGGGAAAAGTGACATCAAAGATCACGTAGGTGCAGTGAAGCACAGGAATTCCGTAAGTTCATGTGCATGTTTAAACTTGATCGCCAGGGATATAAAACTATGCTTTGACAGAGCGGGAGGAGGAGAAGGAGGAGCGGGAAGTCGTAACAGCCTATGTATAGCCACTATCTTACGCAAGCTGTTCAGAATTCTAGTCTTGTTACCATTGCAGTAGGTAATATATTTTTTCTCTGTTGGAATCCTATAAAATCCATCTTCTTGGCACAAAGGTATCCCCTGCTAAGCAGTAAACATGATTTAATAAGTTATTTAGTGTTCTGAACACAACAATCAGTGTTCTGAACACATGTTGTAAGTAACGGCAACAAAAACAAAGTCATAGAGTGTAGAAAAGTGCAGCTTGGTTTAAGTATACCTAAAAACTAGGTTCTCTAATATAATAGTATGTTGAGAATGGCAGCTCGCTATAAGACTGTAAGTATGTGTCGACAAATGCAGCTTGCATTATAACGAAGATGTAAGTTCAGAAGGGCAGCTTGCTTGTCCGCAGCATAGCTAAGTCCCGTCAAGATCAATTTATATTCCTCGCCATAAAGTTTACTTCCGTCAAAATAGCAGCACTCAAGAAAGCCATCTTCAAAACATGTGCACGTGGTTAAAGATAGTGGCTGTTATCTTGACAGATGTCAAAAAAGCATGTACAATTTCAAATTTCCCGCTACCACGTACATAAGGTGGCAGCCATAATGTTTTAGCCCCGTCAAGATGCTAGAACGATGCTTTCTTGTTTAAAGATGGCAGCTGTCAGCTGCCAAAAAAGCACGGGGAATTTCAAATTGCCCGCCACCATGTGCCTAAGGTAGTAGCTATGAAGTTTAGTGCCGTAAAGATGGCAGCACTGAAGTTAACGATGCGCTCTTGTTTAAAGATGACAGCTATCAAAAAGCACGCGGCTTTGTTTACAAATTCAAATTTCGCGCGCGCCGAATTCAAATTTCCCGCGTGGCTGAGTCAGCAGGCACCGAGCCCCGCTCCGTGGCCTCTGACCGGCGGGCTGTTGAACTCTCTTTGCTCATCTATGATGACGTCGTCGCTGCAGGTTAAGACAGAATAATAGTACGTAATCACTCTAGCCTTAAGCATAAGATCTCGTCGTTATAGTAATGCATGCTTAAACTTGTTCGATAGAGACATACAACTATGCCTTGGCAGAGGAGGAGGAAGATGAGGAGAAGGCCATAACACCCTATGTGTAGCCGCCATCTTGTGCAGTAGCCCCTAAGCTAGCTTTCTCCATATAAGCCTGTGTATAGCCGCCATCTTGTGTAGTAGGCCCCTCAGCCAGCTTTCTCCATAAGAGCAGCCGCCATCTTGCGCAAGCTTCCTTAAGCCGTCTCATAAGAGCAGCCGCCATCTTGCGCATGCGCCCTTGGCCATCACCTTTTTCCATAAGAGCCCATGTATAGCCACCATCTCGTGCAATCGTCCATGACCGGCATCTTTCTCCACAAGAGCTTATGTATAACAGTTATCTTGAGCAAGCTCCAATGGCCGGCATCTTTATTCATAAGAGCCTATGTATAGCCGCCATCTTGCGCAATCGCTTATAGTAGTCATCTTTCTCCATAAGAAGACGTGTATAGCCGCCATCTTGTGCAAGCGCCCCTAGGCCGTCTCATAAGGGGCTGTATATAGCCGCCATATTGTTCAATTGGCGTCGGGAAGGGCATTTATCCGCAAAACTAAGGATAGCCCCTTCAAGTTGGCGATTGTGAGGTTAAGCTCCCTCTGTTTGGCGTCTGGAAGGGCAACTAGTCGATAAAGTGAGGTTAAGCCCCTCAAGATAGCGACTGTGAGGTTAGGCTCTCTCTCTTATGCAAAATCCTTAAATAGCCATTGCTCTACTAATATACTAGGAGTCAATGACATCGGGTTAATGACCGTGGAGCTGCAGTCGGCCTGTAGGTACACTACTAGGTGTCAATGACCTCCCGTAGAATTCAAATTTCCCGCGCTGCTGACTCAGGAGTCACGTGACCCGCTCCGCGGCCTTTGATTGGCCCGCTCTTGAACTCTCTTTGCTCATCTACTGTGACATAATCAACTCGTATGCGGTATGTGGAATTACTTGAAATAATACTATACAATTGCCTTAAGATTAAAATTTGCATTGCATTTCAATCAATCAATCAATACTGATCTGCATTTAGGGCAGTCGCCCGGTGGCAGATTCCTTATCTGTTGTTTTCCTAGCCTTTTCCTAAATGATTTCAAAACAATTGGAAATTTATTGAACGTCTCCCTTGGTAAGTTATTCCAATCCCTAACTCACCTTCCTATAAATGAATGTTTGCCCCAGTTTGTCCTCTTGAACTCCAACTTTATCTTCATATTGTGATCTTTCCTACTTTTATAAACGCCACTCAAAATTATTCGTATATTAATGTCATTCCACGCCATCTCTCCGCTGACAGCTCGGAACATATCACTTAGTCGAGCAGCTCTCCTTCTTTCTCCCAAGTCTTCCCAACCCAAACTTTGCAACATTTTTGTAACACTACTCTTCTGTCGAAAATCACCCAGAACAAATCGAGCTGCTTTGGATTTTTTCTAGTTCTTGAATCAGGTAATCCTGGTGAGGGTCCCATACACTGGAACCATACTCTAGTTGGGGTCTTACCAGTGACTTATATGCCCTCTCCTTTACATCCTTACTACAACACCTGAACATCCTCATAACCATGTGCAGAGATCTGTACCCTTTATTTACATTCCCTTTTATGTGATTACCCCAATGGAGTTCTTTCCTTATATTATATTATTTATGTTTTCCCCATTTTGGAACGTAACAAGCATAACGACCTGCTGCGTCTAAACCAGAGCCCGTTTTGCCACCGCTTTTTTAGAGTTCCTGAAGGACCTTCACAGCCACCGTAGCACTCGGAGGACCCTCGAAGTTCCCAGTGTACTTCACCCCTACAGGAAGTCCCGTACTTCAGCTGCCCAGTCTCCATATCGTTGCTGAGGAGACAAAACCTCCTATGTGAAATATTTTGGCTTAGAACTTTGGCCGGTAAGGTTCTGTCATCTAAGGTGCAATATTGTGTGAATATTGTCAAGGCATTCTCGCTCTTCATAATGTTTGTGCTACGGGTGAGTATATCTCCAAAAGTAGTACCGGTATCACATAGGAGGTTTTGTCCCGGCAACGAAAATATATTTATTTAATTATTAGATACAGCCAATTGAGGGCCATTTGCCACCAATAATGTAACATTTAAATGAACATAATAAGACAACAATCGGGATAAACAACATAATTAAGTATCAACAGTAAATTAACAATAACAGTGTAACAAGGATGGCAGTGATAACTGGCAAGGTCGGTTACAAAGTTAGCAATAGAAAGATCATAGCAATAAATAAGTTACAAGATTGTGAGCAACTGCAACGTGACCTCGATAATGTTGTGAGATGGACAGTAGGCAATGGTATGTTGATAAACGGGGTTAAAAGTCAGGTTGTGAGTTTCACACATAGGAAAAGTCCTCTCAGTTTTAATTACTGCGTTGATGGGGTGAAAGTTCTTTTTTGGGGATCATTGTAAGTATCTAGGTGTTAATATAAGGAAAGATCTTCATTGGGGTAGGGAGATTGTTGTTGCAAGGTTAAGCATGGATGGGATACATGAATATGCCGGCTGCGTGTTGGGTGAGGGTACGTGTATAGGGAAGTATTGCATTTGTAAAGATCTCTGCACATGGTTATGCGGGTGTTTAGGGGTTGTAGTAAGGATGTAAAGGAGAGGGCATATAAGTCTCTGGTAAGACCCCAACTAGAGTATGGTTCCAGTGTATAGGACCCTCACCAGGATTACCTGATTCAAGAACTGTAAAAAAATCCAAAAAGCAGCCCGATTTGTTCTGGGTGATTTCCGATAGAATAGTAGTGTTACAAACATGTTGCAAAGTTTGGGTTGGGAAGACTTGGGAGAAAGAAGAAGAGCTGCTCGACTAAGTGATATGTTCGGAGCTGTCAGCGGAGAGATGGCGTGGAATGACATTAGTAGACGAATAAGTTTGAGTGGCGTTTATAAAAGTAGGAATGATCACAATATGAAGATAAAGTTGGAATTCAAGAGGACAAACTGGGGCAAACATTCATTTATAGGAAGGGGAGTTAGGGATTGGAATAACTTACCAAGGGAGACGTTCAATAAATTTCCAATTTCTTTGAAATTTTAGGAAAAGACTAGGAAAACAACAGATAGGGAATCTGCCACCTGGGCGACTGCCCTAAATGCAGATCAGTATTGATTGATTGATTGATTGAAATACAGAAGAAAATGGAAAGCTGGAGAGGAATTCTAAGGAATCTGTTAATGTTGTGTTTGAAGTTATCAACAGTAGGGAGACTGTTGTTGCAAGGTTAAGCATGGATGGGATACATGAATATGCCGGCTGCGTGTTAGGTGGGGGGTACGTGTATAGGGAAGTATTGCATTTGGTATAGCCATTGATTATTTTATGTAGGTAACAATAATCGAAGAATCGTAGCTCAATGGTTAGAGCAACCGTCTCAAAATCGGGAGGAATTGAACACAGGGAATGCTGACTGCTAACTTACATGGAACATGTTTGTGGCCTGTAAACTTGGGTTGGTAGCATCTGAGAATTCACAACTAATGGGAGAAGGACGCCTACAGTTGGTACCATGATGCTGAAGTCCGACATTTGAGCGGCGAAACCAGTAACTACAAAGTAAGCTGCGTTGTCATAGTTACCTCTATCTGCGGTTTATCACCCTTTCATAAAGGATGGATATTTAATCAAATATGTTTGCCTAATGCAATTCAATAAACTTAGGCCCATTCCTAAGCTCGTGCTAATAATCCCGGCATTTAAGACAGAAACCGTCATTGCCGATAAATAAGAGTTTTTATATTCACTAAACTGACAATAACTTCAACAAATGCACATGTTAAATAGAGAATATAACTGTACAACTAGCCACTGATTAACTTATAGAAAATAAACTAACAACGAAAACAATATTCAGGAAACAAACACTTAAATTATTACGTAAACCAGCAACAACTAACACAGCTAACACAGTACCACTCCGAATAATATCACAAAATCGACTGAGAAGAAAGCCAACCCACGTGGTGATAGCAACGTTAAATATGGCACCTCTGTTATCGTTGCCATACCAACAGACCATTCACGAGCAGCGTTAGTCAACTTTTTCTCGCCGGTGGCGCTAAACGTCAGACTTCAACTTTTGTGGGCCCAACTATAGTTTAGATTCTAGTCTCCGTATTTTCTTGTAGTTTGTGTTTCTTTTTTTGCAAAGAAATCTGAGTTTTTTCTCTTTGTACTCATTTTGGGTTCATGGCCAAACTGAACTGAGCTGACTGAGCTCTCTATAAGCATTATTGTACGGTATATATACTGAGTAGGTGGAGATGACTAACTTACAGTATACCCTTTTAAGAAGCAACTGGAAGTCTGACTCCCTGGTTGAATGGTCAGCATTGAGGCCTTCCGTTCAACTCCCGGCCGTGTTGGGATATTAAAGGTATCTGATTAATTCTTCCGGCTCGAAAACTGCGTGTTTTGTTTGTCCCAGCACTCTCCTCTTCATATTCAGAAAATACACCACACTACCAAGCACCACAGAAACACACAATAGCGATTACATACCTCAACAGACGGTTGGTGTCAGAAAGGGCACCAGCCGTAAAACAGGGCTAAATATCTATCTTCGACACAATCCGCACCAGTCACCCCAGAAGGTAAGAAAAAAGAGGTATGAGAGGCAGCCGAGAACCGATTCCTTTGCTTTGGGATGCCGCGTCTAATTAAAAATATTCGTCTTACTGTTGACGGAAAAGGAATACATTCGCTGAGTCGGACGTAGGACACACAGCGCGCTGCTGCGGCGCGTTAGTGCAACTAACCTTTTTATCCACCTACGTAGATGTGATTAAGTGCCCAAAGTGATAGGGAGCTATGCTGCAGTAATCCTGTTCAGCCAGGAACTGGAAATCCTGCTCTGCTGGCATCCTCAAACAGCCAGGCCAACGGCATTTCAAATTCCAGAAGTCAAAGAAAGTTACGATCACGAGTACCGAAAACAAGATCACTTTAGTTCAAGGCGATCCGTTTTACAACACTGACATTTGTGGACCTGAAAGTGTTTGCAGGAGGGTCAAAACTTCAGGCACATCACTATTGGAAACATTGACGAAACGGTTCAAGTGAAGACAACAAAACTAAAGGATATCAGGCGACTTTTGTGCCTCCATTTTGGTGAAAACTGGGTTGAAAATGAAAAGTTGCAGTTTTACAAAACGCTCCTTGCAGCTGATTATATTGCTACGAAAGAAGGTTGTATGGATGACGATTGTGAAAACGACAGTCAAAGTGCTTTTTAACATAAGCCAGGATCTATTGCATGCTCACTTGATGTTTTTACACTGATGGGTATTGTTATCGGCCAAAATCGGAATGAAGCTGATTCCTGTCCGTGGCGCCCTTGCATAGGTAGTCTGAATTGAGTTTCGGTTACTGAACTGAACGTCAGCATTCCAGAAGCACCATTAAAGTACTATATGAAATGATTCATTCTAGTAGGGAAAGGCTCTTATCAGAGCCCAGGAATGGGAAGGAAACGTCCGTGGCCTTAGTTAAAGTTCAGCCCCAGCATTTAACTGGTGTAAAAATGGGAAACCACGGAAAACCATCTTCAGGGCTGCCGACATTGGGGTTCGAACTCACTATCTCCCGAATCAATCAATCAATCAATCAATCAATCAATCAATCAATCAATCAATCAATCAATCAATCAATCAATCAATCAATCAATCAATCAATCAATCAATCAATCAATCAATCAATCAGTCAATACTGATCTGCATTTAGGGCAGTCGCCCAGGTGGCAGATTCCCTATTTGTTGTTTTCCTAGCCTTTTCCTAAATGATTTCAAATAAATTGGAAATTTATTGAACATCTCTCTTGGTAAGTTATTCCAATCCCTAACTCCCCTTCCTATAAATGAATATTTGCCCCAGTTTGTCCTCTTGAATTCCAACTTTATCTTCATATTGTGATCTTTCCTACTTTTATAAACGCCATTCAAACTTTTTCGTCTACTAATGTCATTCCACGCCATCTCTCCGCTGACAGCCCGGAACATACCACTTAGTCGAGCAGCTCTTCTTCTTTCTCTCAGTTCTTCCCAACCCAAACATTGCAACATTTTTGTAACGCTACTCTTTTGTCGGAAATCGCCCAGAACAATACTGGCCGCACTTCAGCGACTGCAGCTATCGAGCTCGGTAATTATTTCTCTTAACATTGAAGGACTGTCTTCTTGTAAATATCTTTTACATGAAATATGCCTAAAACGTAATTGTGATGTTTTATGCATACAAGAAACTCATAGGGATGTTAATCAACGACGTCTTAAAATCTCTGGAATGAGACGGACAGTCGATCGTCCTCATGGCCAATATGGAAGTGCCATTGCAAGTCTACTGATACTGGAATTTTGAACCATATACTGGAAAAATTATAAAACGTACCGGAACAAATTTCATCATTGCCATTGATGCTTTCACGGCCCGTACTTATAGACATGATACTGTATAGGCTGATCGGCTTATGCAGTGTCAAGAAAATAAGGTGAACTTCTTTACGTTTCGCAGAGAACAGTGCTCTGCGTCATCAGAAGAAAATCTCGACTGTCCGCGAGAAAGGCTTCTTAAATATGACTTTTTTTAATTTGACGTTATAATAGAAGTGCAAATGGTACGTTCATTCGTCACCAGATGGCTCCCCAGACGTGGCACAGCACTAGCGTTCGAAGCTGAACCTGACCGAACCATCAGAATCAGTCTAACAGGGTCCCATAACGTGTACGTAACATATGACATTGTCACAAGCCTGGAATGAAACATCTGGCGATGAGGAACGTAGGGTACGAATTTGAAAAACACCGAGACGAAATAACAATAGTGAAGGGACAGGGAAGGGAACTACCTACGTAAACCCGTAATGGCTGGCAACCAGGTATTATTTAATTGATAGCCAGTGTACCTGTTAAAATTGTTATTATTTCTACGCATTTCCACAGCTTCCCGTATAATCCTGGACCTGTAGTGTCTAGTGTGGGTAAGAGCTCGAGCATCTTGGAACATGACATCATGACCCGACGATAGAGCGTGCTCAGCTATTGCCGATTTGTCTGGCTGGTTGAGACGAATATTACGTTCATGTTCCGTGATACGGGTACCAATGGACCGGCATGTTTGGCCGATGTATATCTTACCACAAGTACGGGGAATTTCGTATACCCCAGGATGTAAAAGTGGGTACAATATGTCCTTGGCTTTACTCAGACAGTGAGTAATTTTAGTGGTGGTGCCGAACACGGTTTTTATATTGTGTTTGCGGAGGATCTTGGCAATTTGATCTGTGGTGTTGAGAATGTAAGGCAAGTAGGCAGTTCCCTTCACCTCTTCCTTCTGTGAGCTTTGCTTGGTCGTTTCTCTGGGTTGCAAGGCTCTATGAACCTGTAAATCACTGTAACCATTACCCTTGAACGTGACTTTGAGCGTGTCCATCTCCACCTGGAAATGTGATGGCTCACAAATTCGTCTCGCCCTCTTGGCGAGTGTCGTGAGAATGCATTGTTTTTTTGGTGGATGGTGGTGAGAATCTGCATGAAGATAGCGATGTGTGTGGGTAGGCTTACGATAGACAGTATGTCCTAAGGAGCCATGCGGTTTCTTTCTTACTAGAACATCCAAGAAAGGAAGGCATCCGTCCGACTCCATCTCCATAGTGAATTTAATTTAAAGGTGTTGCTGATTTAGGTGGTTTAGAAATAGATGTTCTCAGGGCCTTCTGTCCAGACCACAAATGCATCGTCAACATACCTCCACCATATCACAGGTTTGACGGGCGCCGAAGCAATAGCCTCCTCCACAAAATGATCCACTAAGAAATTAGCCACTACGGGCGAAAGTGGACTTCCCATAGCCACTCCGTCCGTCTGTTCGTAAAAATTCCCACCCCACAAGAAATAGCTGGACGTCATGCAGTGGTAAAATAGCTTAGTAATGTCCTCAGGGAACAGGTGTTCAATGAGAGACATGACCGAGTCAATTGGCACTTGAATGAACAAGGACTCCGCATCGAAACTCACCAAAAGTGCATTAGGTTGAAGGGTTATGGTTGACAGCTTGTTGACGAAATACCGAGAGTCCCTGACGTATGATTCAGTTCGTCCTATGTGTGGCCGAAGCAATTTGCTTAGGTATTTAGCCGGAGCATACGTAGGAGAACCTATCACACTAACAATAGGTCTGAGGGGAACATTTTTATGGACCTTAGTCAGTCCATATACTCTAGGTGGCACTGCATCCCCCGGGGACAGATGTTTAGTCTCTTCTTTTGGAACTTAAGAGTGCCGTAAGAGCTTCACGGTGGCGATGGACACAGGAGTGGTGGGGTCACGTGAGCTCAGTCTGTAAACAGGCTCTGACAATATAGCCGAGATCTTATTCTTATACTCGTCAGTGTCCATAACCACTGTAGCATCGGTCCAAATTACACGATCACCTGGTCCAAGTTAAACCCTTTAGGTCCAAATTACACGATCACCTGGTCCAAGTTACACGCTATCGATCCAAATTACACGATCACCTGGTCCAAGTTACACGCTATCGGTCCAAATTACACGATCACCTGGTCCAAGTTACACGCTATCGGTCCAAATTACACGATCACCTGGTCCAAGTTAAACCCTTTAGGTCCAAATTACACGATCACCTGGTCCAAGTTACACGATCACCTGGTCCAAATTACACGATCACCTGGTCCAAGTTACACGCTATCGGTCCAAATTACACGATCACCTGGTCCAAGTTACACGCTATCGGTCCAAATTACACGATCACCTGGTCCAAGTTACACGCTATCGGTCCAAATTACACGATCACCTGGTCCAAGTTACACGCTATCGGTGCAAATTACACGATCACCTCGTCCAAATTACACGCTATCGGTGCAAATTACACGATCACCTGGTCCAAGTTACACGCTATCGGTGCAAATTACATGATCACCTGGTCCAAGTTACACGCTATCGGTGCAAATTACACGATCACCTCGTCCAAATTACACGCTATCGGTGCAAATTACACGATCACCTGGTCCAAGTTACACGCTATCGGTCCAAATTACATGATCACCTGGTCCAAGTTACACGCTATCGGTGCAAATTACACGATCACCTGGTCCAAGTTACACGCTATCGGTCCAAATTACACGATCACCTCGTCCAAGTTACACGCTATCGGTGCAAATTACACGAAAATAAATTTTAGAAATGTTACTTTTAAACAAATCCTAAAGATAATGTTAACAATTACTTTCACCAAATCATTTGATACGTTGTAGGTACTAATTAAAGTGTATACAATCTGAGAATTATTATTATTGGCGTATAGCAACAAGTTAGGTACATATATACAAGTATATAATATTTACAAATATACACAGACAAGAAACATGATTTATAGCAGAATGTCCAGTTGGGTGATCCACTGTATGGCTTCCTCTGTTGGTTCCAAAACGTCACTCGGGCTACCTGAGAAATTATAATTACGGCCAATGGAGTTATGGACGTTAAAAGGTAAGTTGTGCAAATTACATGGACTTCCCCTCTTCACTATTGCACGTTTATATGGTCTGTTGTACGTAGGATGAATATCAACAACCAGTCCCGGAACCACATGTAATTAAAATCCTCTCGCCGGTGAGGGATCGTTCGCAGAACCCTCCGACCATTCAACCAATTAGCCGGACAAAATGTAAATAGAATAAGCATGTAAATTACCTTTTGTTGGGGGCCATATCATTCGGAGTTGAAGGCTGGCATCAACACTCCTCTTACACTATTTGCATTTCCGTATCACACATCTTTGTTTATACTTCACAGGCGTAATAAAAGACATTATTTACAACATGCTGTATGCCGTAGCTATGTCTGGGCACGTGGTGAGTTTTCTTATCATTGTGTCTCTGCCAGTTTCATGAACACCTGAACTGTGTTGGTGGCCCTCGAAGGAGGCACACGTAGAGGGATATCAGATGTGAACGTATAAACAGAAGATACTGTAAAGATAGCGACTTCTTTAAGGCTAAGCTAGTGGCTGCTTTGTTTACAAGAGAAGAGCTGTTCAAGATAAAACTCACCCTAAATGAGAATCCAGGCCAGGGTCTGCGGAGAATGGTTTCTCGTGCCTTGCAAAGATGGTAAGATGTTTTCGAATTTATACACATTATACTGTCACCGACAATGATATTCGTAAATATACAGTCGAAACTGGGTATAATGACTCTGAAGAGACCGTAAAATAACGGTCGTTACAGGCGATAGTCGCACAAGCCGGTCTTTCTTGTTGTTGTTGCTAAAATGTAATATCTGTAAGCTCTAGGCTGCATACTTACATGGTTAATTAAGAGAGTAACTTAAAACTTCAAAAATCGGAAGTGAAATAAGTATCGGTACAGCATTTGTGGAGTGGAAGTGGGAGGCAGTAATATGTCAACAGAATATACACTGACTGAGCAAATGTCATGGGATAGCGGAGCACTGATGCGCAGGTGTGTTGTCTGCGCACCACACATCCCCTGTGCCAGCGGCAGTTGTATAGGAGACCTTGTGAGCAGTGGCTGTGCATGTGGCAGGTGTAACATGGAACGTCGGCGTGAGCTGACACCGTTCGAACGGGGTAAGGTGGTCGGTGCCCGACGGATGGGAAGTGCGATTTCGGAATTGGTTCGGGAATTCGGCTTCACACGATCAACCGTGTCCAGGGTGTATCGTGAATGGTTGAATGCGGGTGTCACCGTCCACAACAGACGAACGACCGGCCGTCCAACCACCCTCGATGACCGTGACCGGCGACATCTGAGACGCATTGTCAATAGTGACAGACGGGCAACCGTGCAACAAATCACGGCTCAATTTAACACAGGCTGTGCTAGACACGTCTCCCAGTGGACAATCTGTAGGAACATGGGTTCTATGGGGTATGGGAGCCGGCGCCGCACACGGATGCCACTGTTAACTCAACTTCATCCGGCACAACGACCCGCATTTGTCGCCAGTCACCAGGGATGGACACCAGAACAATGGCGTAACGTGATATGGTCGGACGAATCACGATTTCAACTGCTCAATCAATCAATCAATCAATCAATCAATCAATCAATCAATCAATCAATCAATCAATCAATCAATCAATCAACTGCTCAATCAATCAATCAATCAATCGATCAATCAATCAATCAATCAATCAATCAATCAATCAATCAATCAATCAATCACTACTGATCTGCATTTAGGGCAGTCGGCCAGGTGACAGATTCCCTATCTGTTGTTTTCCTAGCCTTTTCTTAAATGATTGCAAAGAAATAGGAAATTTATTGAACATCTCCCTTGCTTCCAATCCCTAACTCCCCTTCCTATAAACGAATATTTGCCCCAATTTGTCCTCTTGAATTCCAACTTTATCTTTATACTGTGATCTTTCCTGCTTTTAAACACACCATCCAAACTTATTCGTCTACTGATGTCCTACCACGCCATCTCTCCACTGACAGCTCGGAACATACCACTTAGTCGAGCAGCTCGTCTCCTTTCTCCCAAGTCTTCCATGCCGATGGGAGGGACCGTGTATGGCGCAGACCACATGAAGCGATAGATCCCGCCTGCCTCGAAGGTGTGGTCCAGGGCGCTGGTGTCTCTGTTATGGTCTAGGGTGCATTTTCCTAGTATTGAATGGGCCCCCTAGTTGTTCTGGAAGAGACTTTGAATGGTACGCGGTATGTTGAGCTGCTCGGAGACCATCCCACCCATTTTTGGCCTTCCAGCGCCCAGACGGTTCTGCGTTGTTTCAAGATGATAACGAGCCGCCACACTGCTCCCAGGTCACCCGGGAATGGTTCCAGGAACATGCAGTGGAGGTCCAACGACAGCCATGGCCACCCAGGAGCCCCGATATGAACCGTATCGAGCATATCTGGGATGTGCTGGAACGCAGGCTCCGTGCCATGTATCCTGCACCCACGAACAGACCAGCATTGGCGGCCGCTCTGCAAACGATTTGGTGTCAGGTGCGTCCAGAGGACTACCAGGGACTTGTCGACTCACTTCCACGGTGTCTCACAGGGCCAGAGGAGGCCCCACACGCTATTAGGTGACTATCCCAGGACATTTGCTAAGTCAGTGTAAAATAAGTGAGGAAAGAAACAGCAACAATGTAAATTGATCAATAATGTATTGACCATCATTTCGGGAAAGAAAAGTTCAGAAACTAACTAATTCTAGGTGGATTAAAGGTGAAATAAAGCTTTTATATAGTAAAATATTGTCTCTAAATGCGCAGTTATATTTCTTTTAGCTGATTAAATAGTGTATTGAATTGGTGGATCCTTAACATTTGTATCTCTTCAGTATCTCTTCATTTGTGATTCACTCTACCCAAGTCAATTTCAACATTCTTTTGTAACACCACATTTCAAAAGCCTCTATTCTCTTTCTTTCTGAGCTAGTTATCGTCCATGTTTCACTTTCATACAATGCCACGCTCCAGATGAAAGTCTTCAAAAACATGGTTCTGTTTCCTCTATCCATGTTCGAAGTGAGCAAATTTATTTTCTTAGAAGGGCATTCCTTGCTTTGTCAGTCTGCATTTTATGTCCTTTACTTCTGCCATGATTAGGCATTTTAACATAGCACACCCATTCTTACGTTGTCGAACTTGGTGAGGAAAAAAGTCATAAATACACTGACTGACAGAGCAAATGCAACACCAAGAAGGAGTGGTCAGAACTTTATGCCAATTGCAGGGTAGACTGACGTCACTGAGGTATGCTCATGATGTGAAATGCGCTGCTGTGCTGCGCACGTAGCGAACGATAAATGGGACACGGCGTTGGCGAATGGCCCACTTCGTACCGTGATTTCTCAGCCGACAGTCATTGTAGAACGTGTTGTCGTGTGCCACAGGACACGTGTATAGCTAAGAATGCCAGGCCGCCGTCAACGGAGGCATTTCCAGCAGACAGACGACTTTACGAGGGGTATGGTGATCGGGCTTAGAAGGGCAGGTTGGTCGCTTCGTCAAATCGCAGCCGATACCCATAGGGATGTGTCCACGGTGCAGCGCCTGTGGCGAAGATGGTTGGCGCAGGGACATGTGGCACGTGCGAGGGGTCCAGGCGCAGCCCGAGTGACGTCAGCACGCGAGGATCGGCGCATCCGCCGCCAAGCGGTGGCAGCCCCGCACGCCACGTCAACCGCCATTCTTCAGCATGTGCAAGACACCCTGGCTGTTCCAATATCGACCAGAACAATTTCCCGTCGATTGGTTGAAGGAGGCCTGCACTCCCGGCGTCCGCTCAGAAAGACTACCATTGACTCCACAGCATAGACGTGCACGCCTGGCATGGTGCCGGGCTAGAGCGACTTGGATGAGGGAATGGCGGAACGTCGTGTTCTCCGATGAGTCACGCTTCTGTTCTGTCAGTGATAGTCACCGCAGACGAGTGTGGCGTCGGCGTGGAGAAAGGTCAAATCCGGCAGTAACTGTGGAGCGCCCTACCGCTAGACAACGCGGCATCATGGTTTGGGGAGCTATTGCGTATGATTCCACGTCACCTCTAGTGCGTATTCAAGGCACGTTAAATGCCCACCGCTACGTGCAGCATGTGCTGCGGCCGGTGGCACTCCCGTACCTTCAGGGGCTGCCCAATGCTCTGTTTCAGCAGGATAATGCCCGCCCACACACTGCTCGCATCTCCCAACAGGCTCTACGAGGTGTACAGATGCTTCCGTGGCCAGCGAACTCTCCGGATCTCTCACCAATCGAACACGTGTGGGATCTCATTGGACGCCGTTTGCAAACTCTGCCCCAGCCTCGTACGGACGACCAACTGTGGCGAAAGGTTGACAGAGAATGGAGAACCATCCCTCAGGACACCATCCGCACTCTTATTGACTCTGTACCTCGACGTGTTTCTGCGTGCATCGCCGCTCGCGGTGGTCCTGCATCCTACTGAGTCGATGCCGTGCGCATTGTGTAACCTGCATATCGGTTTGAAATAAACATCAATTATTCGTCCGTGCCGTCTCTGTTTTTTCCCCAACTTTCTTCCCTTTCGAACCACTCCTTCTTGGTGTTGCATTTGCTCTGTCAGTCAGTGTACATTTTTGAAGTATGCTCTCATGTTTTGCGCTAATAAGAGAAATCAGTTTATTTCAGTGGCACCGCGTAGGCTATCCAGGCGCATCACCTCAGCAGTGCAAAGTCAAGGAAAGATTATTTTTTATTAATAATAATTTTATTTGGTTTTACATCCCACTAACTACTTAACGGTGCCGCGATTTCGTTCCGCAGGAGTTCTTTTACGTGCGGACGTATTTGAGCGCCTTAAAATACCACCGGACTGAGCCAGGATCGAACCTGTCAAGTTGGGGTGAGAAGGCCTGTGCCTGAGCCACTCAGATAGTCACTAGACTATCTACAAAATCTATATGATTTGTGGTACGGTAAAGAAATAATAATTAAAAAACGTAAAGGAAGGAAAGTGCAATCATTGCTACAAAGCACCAGCATGGATGAAATTTATTTGCTGCACTTTAATTGCTTCTGTCGATGGATAACAGAATTCTTTTGAGTTTTAAGTTTTCTTTCTTTCCTTCTTAATCTGTTTACCCTCCAGGGTTGTTTTTCCCTCGGACTCAGCGAGGTATCCTACCTCTACCGCCTTAAGGGCTGTGTCTTGGAGCGTGAGACTTTGGGTCGGGGGATACAACTGGGGAGAATGACCAGCCTCACCTGCTACGTTGAACAGGGACCTTGTCGGGGGATGGGAAGATTGGAAGGGGTAGACAAGAAAGAGTGAAGGAAGCGTCCGTGGCCTTAAGTTAGGTACCATCCCAGCATTTGCCTGGAGTAGAAGTGGGGAAACCACGGAAAACCAATTCAAGGATGACTGAGGAGGGAATCGAACCCCCTCTACTCAGTTGACCTCCCGAGGCTGAATGGACCCCGTTCCAGCTCTCGTACCACGTTTCAAATTTCGTGGCAGAGCTGGACCTCCGGGGGAGGCAGCTAATCACACTAACCACTACACCACCCAGGCGGACTGGATAAATATTGCAGTTTCTAATTTTTGCCTGAGACTGAACAAGTTTATACGGATTATTTAGTTTTTTTCTGGGTTGAACCGTGTTGTTGTTTTCTGTACAGTACTTCAGTATCGTTTGCCGACATTTCAAATACATTGCAGTATTCTTTGTCAAGGCGACTGAAATACCCCTACTCGGTCCGAGGTAATCAGTTTCCCAGGCAGCAGTCACACTACGAGAGTGGTTCCTAACCTTGGCCTACACTTTCTGGCCAACGTAAGCCCCCTGGCTGTCTTGTGACAATTCTGGAACGTATGTGTCACAGTCAGGTAGTGTAATTAAAGGTACGTCCTGCGTGTTTATGTTGAGGTCTGTATGCCTTAATCTATGTATGAGTCCGGTTCCATGGCTAAATGTTTAGCGTGTTGGCCTTTGGTCACAGGGGTTCCGGGTTCGATTCCCGGCAGTGTCGGTAATTTTAACCCTAATTGATTAACTCCCGTGGCAAGGGGACTGCGTGGATGTGCTGTCTTCATCATCATTTCATCCTCACCACGACGCGCAAGTCGCCTATGCGGTGTCAAATCAAAAGATAGGCCACATGGCATTTTATATCCTTCTTCTAACTTCATGTTGTAATTTTGATAGCCTCGCGACCGAGCTCGATAGCTGCAGTCGCTTAAGTGCGGCCAGTATCCAGTAATCGGGAGACAGTGGGTTCGAACCCCACTGTCGGCAGCCCTGAAGATGGTTTTCCGTGGTTTCCCATTTTCACACCAGGCAAATGCTGGGGCTGTACCTTAATTAAGACCACGGCCGCTTCCTTCCCATTCCTAGGCCTTTCCCATCCCATCCCATCGTCGCCATAAGACCTATCTGTGTCGGTGCGACGCAAAGCAAATGGCAAAAAAAAATGGATAGCCTCGCGGATTTTCCTTTCCAGATTCCAAGGGATAGCTGCTAGGATCTTGGTCTTGTCAAATGCTATTCTGTGTATTGTTTTGTAGGAATACTTGGTTCTTGGTGTGAAGGATGTGTTCTTTTAGGCTGGTAGAGATCAGATGTTTTGTTTCACCGAGATAGTATTGTGCCCTATAATGACTTAGTTCCAGTCAGGCAACCGCCGAGATCGAACTAAGTGCACCATAGTGTACAATACATCCACCCGAAGTGAATATACATGGCACCTAGCTTACCTTGCAGTGAGTATATCCTCCAGCAGCTCAGGAATAACAGCATGAATCAGGGATTATGGGTATAAACGCGGTACCAAAATAACATTAAATATAGAGGATACTACAGAAAAGTATGCAAGGTCTAAGCAATCCTAACGAAAATAACTCAAATTTGCTGCATTCAATTTATAACAATGAGGTTTATTACAATAAAGTGGATTATGATGAGATACAAAGTACAAAGCAAATATGAGAGGTATAATACACATGAATCTGATTCCTAATCGTGGAGACGTCGATAATATATCCTACATTTTGGGGTAGAGGGAAACTCCGTCCTATCATTTCCAGTGCTGTAACAAGCAACAAATGGTGTAAGTAACTGAGTATTGAAAAGTGAATCTGCACAATAGGCAATTCTCGTAGTTCACATACGTCCTCCTATCTAACTAGATCCATGCCTCAGTGCTCCAAATATCCTACAACCTAAAACATGCTATTTACACAGCTCTGACGCGGAATCGATCCCTAGATATTCCAAGAGCAAGGCACCTATCATGTAAGATAAATTGACAAGAACTCAAATATCTCGTCCAACATACATCAAATGAAGGGTGGTCGTACAGAAATTACATTAACAAATGGGAATACAATATCTCTACTTGCACCGCAACATAAAGGTCGTTGTACACAACAAACACTTGACAGACACCAGCCTGCTCTCTCCTACACCGAGCGTGGTTTCTGACGTCACACACTACGGGCACGTGACAAGTGGGCGGCTACTCTTATTTTAAATGTAGCTAACAGCTGACGAAACGTAAACACATAGCGGGAAGTCTCATACTGCCTCCACATCCACGAATCTGGCCATCCTATCGCGCTCATCAATATGCACAGGCTACAAGCCATCATGATTATTACATTATCAACTTACATATTTATAGCTGCTACCTACAATGGGCTTATGTATCATTATTCCATGGCGCTATCCACAGCGCAGTCATTTCCTGGCCATCATAAGCGCGCTTACATCTCATAAAACATACTTCACAACAATATGCGATAGGACCTCATTTACCTCTCCATGCAATATCAGCTGATTACATAATTCTCATATGTATCTTAGGATTTGACTCGCTCCACCTGATACGTCAACCCGAGCGGGTTTAAGGGAATTTGAAGCTCATAAACGTATTATCTTAGTCCACAAATTTTATCTACTTGAATATGAGACATATCCTGTTAACCATATCTGTCTATCTAACTACTGTATAAAGACCGTGCTGGTCCGATATGCGAGATCTATAAAGCAAGTACACAACCATGATGATACCATACGCGAGAATTATTACCCGAAACAAAGATACAACAACTTGCGACTTACAATGAGCTTAACTGAGTTCGAGTCCTGAGGCATAGATACTATATAGCCTACACGACTATTTACCCTGACATATTTACATGTTGGCAGAAGGCCAACCTCTCTCATGTTTTGGCATCTAGTATGTCATGCTTATTACAATTGGATAGCTCTGACCTGTGTCTGTAAACATTACGGAACGGCTCCTCTATGGACGTCTCAAATTACTGCATCATGTCGCCTTTAGATGCAGGTGGTACACACGGTTTGATGGCTGTAGACTTCCTGGCTGGCAGTAGCATTTCTTGCAGCTGTTTCTGGCGGTTGGATGATCGCCCCTTTGATGTCGTGCTGAGTCGACGTGCCTGGTGGTCCTGGGTCGAGTGTTGATGCCGTGAAGACTCCTCGTCCGCTTCAATTCCCATTACCGCTCCACCAAACCACATGAGCAGTATCTCGTTCCGTGATGACGTAGGGAAAACTGTAAAAAATTGTACATTACACTGTATCCTTGGTTTGACGCCTGTCTCCTCTACCACCATAGCTTTATGGGGTATGGTATAAAAGTCCCTTTCCAAGTGTAGACCTGACACTCAAAATTGTTTATTCCACATTATATGATAACAGTATCACTAGATTGCTCTCACTTCGACCGAACTTTCTGACCCAATCGATAACCTGAGCCTACACGAATATGTGTCATTCGTTTGGTACCCTGTGAACCTCAAGTAACGTGAAGCGACTAGTCAAGAACAGCATTCTTTATGAGCAGAATATTTTCTCATGAAAGGCAGAACACTTGTTGTTTCATTATTAAGCTCAATTATCAGTGGTGGTTACTTACATTTTCCAAGACTTGGTTGAACCTTGAGTGCGGCTTGTGGATAAAGACAATCTTCGCCGAGTGGCATCGTGGCAGCCTTCTTGTAGCAGCAGTACACCCGATGAATGAGCCTCGCCTGCCTGGCGATGGTATTTATAATCAGGCTCGCGTCATCAACTACCAAGCTTGTTGTGGGTGGCCTCAACTGCGCGCGCCCGCATATGGAAATTTTTCCCGCAATTGTGTGTGTCAAGTCCCTCGACTATCATTTACGCTTACAACTATAGTCATATCAAAATTTTCAGGAATTTACGCTGTTTGCAGTTCTTCTATCAAATTCTGTGCCTTCCTCATGTGGCGGAAAATATTAATTAATTTCCTCTTTCCTCCAAGGAAAAACACCCATGAGATTCCAAGAAGCGCTGTGTGTTCGGCGCTACCGGTGAAGTGGCTTCGCTTGGGTAATCCATTTTTTATGAGTCTCTGGAAGCTTCATCACGCTTCTGATGCCTCGTTCCCACAGAAAAATGCGCACTCTAAGATACTCTTACATAAGGAATGCTATACACAGCGCCTTTCAGGGTGGTCTCATGCAATTCCCATTATTTATGATAAAATCAATATTCTTCGACCATGAACAGAATGGTTCAGTATATTCCATATTAAGCATTCCTAAGTACTTACAATGATCTCCAAAAGGAATTTTCACCCCATCAATTCAGTAATTGAAACTGAGAGGACTTTTCCTATTCGTGAAACTCACAACCTGACTTTTAACCCCGTTTATCATCATACCATTGCCTACTGTCCATCACACAACATTATCAAGGTCATTTTGCACTTGCTCACAATCTTGTAACTTATTTATTACTCTATACAGAAAATCATCCGCAAAAAGCCTTATCTCTGATTCCACTTCTTTAGTCATATCATTGATATATATAGGAAAACATAAAGGTCCAATAATACTCCCTTGAGAAATTCCTCTCTTAATTACAGTACTACAGGGTCGGATAAAGCTTTGCCTACTCTAATTCTCTGAGATCTGTTTTCTAGAAATATAGCCACCCATTCAGTCACTCTTTTGTCTAGTCCATTTGCACTTATTTTTGCCAGTAGTCTCCCATGATCCACCCTATCCAATGCTTTAGATAGATCAATTGTGATACAGCTCATTTGACCTCCTGAATCCAAGATATCTACTATATCTTGCCGAAATCCTGCAAGTTGAGTTTCAGTGGAATAACCTTTCCAAAACCTGAACTGCCTTCTATCGAACTAGTTACTGTATGAATTTTGCAAACATATCTAATATAATCAGAAAGAATGCTTTCCCAAAGCTTACATGCATCTGCTCTGTTTGAATGATCTTTCTAAGTAAGTTTTCAAGGAAAAGTACTCCTATTCTGCCTAAGTTTTTGAACACTCAGGGCCAACAGATTTCTTCTTCTTCTTCATTTTTGATAGTCATCGTCATCTTTGCTCCAGCAAGCCAGGTGTGGTTGTATACAAGCCTCCTCTACTTTATCCCATCCATCCACAGATGTTCATATTTGTGACGTCAGTTTACATCTCTGATTTCATGGTCATTGAAAATTTGCTTCTCCCAAAAATCATGAGGTCTTCCTCTTGGTCTCTTCCCAAGAACACTGCGGTCAAAGTATGCTCGACGAGTCCTGTGGGGATTCATCCTTTTCGTGTGACCATACCATTGCAATCTCTTCACTTCGAGGCTTTTCAATCTAAGCTGCTGTCAGATATCCACGTTTCTTATTTTATCAATTTTTGCTTTTTGTAGACAAGAACGGAGGAACTTCATCTCCGTTGCCTGAAGACGACTCTTTGTTGATCCATTAATTGTTGTTACTTCTAGACCGTACGCCAATATAGGTACCAGTTATATTTTGTACAAGCTGATCTTGGAAATTTATTGACATGTTTCATCCAAAAGTATTTGACGAACAGCGACATAGAATATGGATGCATTCTCCTGAAGTATGGTATCGTATTGTCTGAGGACAGGACACTACCCAAGTACTGGAAGTCATCTACAATATCCTTCTTCTCATCTCCAATTCTTAGATGAACATTTGGAGACCTTCTACTCATCACCATGTTTTGGTTTTGCAGATTTTTAATAGTGCCTTATTTATTTCAGTTCTGCCCACTAAGTTCATAGGTTTTTCAAGTTATAGCACAACTGTTTGATCTGTCCTCTCAAACTCTTCATACATCAGTTACTGGAAATACTCCTTCCATTTTTGTAAGATGTCCAGTTCCTTTGTCAGTAGTTGACCATGTTTGTCCTTTATCTGCTTTGACTAGTACAGATCCCTTGATTTTTTCTCTGTCTCCCTAATATTTCCCCAGTTGATTAACATAATTTCTGAGGCTTCAATAAATGAAGTGCTATGGAAGGTAGTGTGCAGATAAGCTGAATAATGGTGGACATGATGTCTTGATAATAAGTTGTCTTATTTTCATTAGTAAAGTTTGTTATGAATTCACCAGTATCTGATACTGCCACAGTTTCTATCACATTGAAATTTTACAGTAGTTCATTCAAGAAACAAGAATGAGTGCATGATATTTGCTGGGTCCATCCCACAAATACAGTATTTTCAGAAGATATTGAACCTACAGATACAATATTTATTGGGTATCAACAAGGTTTGTATCTATATGGGAGTTAAATCATGTTTTGATAACAATCAAAATTAAGCCTGATTAAATATTAAATGAAAGGAATATACAATACCATGTCCTTATACAGTTCCTGAGTGATTATACAACTGACAAGTGTCAACAAGAATGCCATGTTATATATATCCATAATGGGATTATTTCTTCCGAAGGGTTACAAAGTATACGCTGGCTGGGAGAGGAGGCAATACGGAGGTATTGTGTCCACCATCAACTTGTGTCAGAAACTGACAATTCATCACATCATAAGCTCAAACTCCATGCTATGAGGAGATTTAAAGGAGTTCTTCTTCACCTGGATGACATTATTAAAGACTGTCTGGATGATAATGATTCGATTACAGTAGGTAAGTTATTGAACTAAATTTCTCAAAATAACTTAAGAATGAAAAATATTAACACTGTTCACTCAGTAATTATTCTTTCCTATTATCAGATAACCAATAAAAATATACATGCCTTATTCTCTGCCTCCATGGCACTATTTTTTTTTTAATGTGTTCTTATAAAGGAAAATCGCATGTTAATGATTACTACCTGTTCTGCTTTGTACAGTATATCCTGTTCGCCTTTTCTTGTGATTCTGCATGTTGTTTGCATGTTGATGAAGGTTTCTAGATCCTTAGGAGATAACAGATAACATCCTTTCTGCATAATTGCTGGAAAATAATGATGAATTTTGGGATAATGGTCTAATTTTGTGGGGACTGCTTGCCAGGAAGACGAACAATTTACATATTCCACTTTTCCTTCTACGGAGGCACTTGGCTCTCAACCTGCACCAGTGTCAGGGAACATAGAGGTACCTCACTTGCTGTCTTGTAGATAACTCATCATTATTTAACCATCTTTGTTTTATAAAATCCTGTCACTTGTTTTGTGAATTACATAAAACCTCAATAATGTAGATGAAAGGGAACAAATGGAACTAGGTATGATCTAGATAGGTGGTATTCAAACTTTTTGGTAGATGTACCCCCAACTGTCTTAATTTTGCACCCTCAAAGTACGAGTACGTTTTTTATTAACAAATACATTGCAATTGCAAAATATCCTGGTGGCAATGGTCACTTACAGTAGTGTGATAATAAAGTAAAGTAAAAACATAATTAAACAACAACAACAACAGTACAATAAGCAATTCCATGGAAAGAAAATATTACAAGAAAAGCTACTAGTTTAATGTTCAAAATCCAGCATCAACATATACAAAGTCACATACAACTTAAGTATTTTTTTATTTTTTAGAGCCAAGGTACTTCTTGGTGCAATACAGATAAATTACAATGGCACTATGTAATTACAAAATAAAATACAGTAAATATACATCATGTAACATGATGTAATAGATAAGATAGGACAAAGTTTCCTAAACATAATTACCATACTACTTTAAGTATTTAGTTATACACTGACTGACAGAGCAAATGCAACACCAAGGAGGAGTGGTTCGAAAGGGATGAAAGTTGGGGAAAAAACAGAGACGGCACGGATGAATAATTGATGTTTATTTCAAACCGATATGCAGGTTACACAATGCGCACGGCATCGACTCAGTAGGATGTAGGACCACCGCGAGCGGCGATGCACGCAGAAACACGTCGAGGTACAGAGTCAATAAGAGTGCGGATGGTGTCCTGAGGGATGGTTCTCCATTCTCTGTCAACCATTTGCCACAGCTGGTCGTCCGTACGAGGCTGGGGCAGAGTTTGCAAACGGCGTCCAATGAGATCCCACACGTGTTCGATTGGTGAGAGATCCGGAGAGTACGCTGGCCACGGAAGCATCTGTACACCTCGTAGAGCCTGTTGGGAGATGCGAGCAGTGTGTGGGCAGGCATTATCCTGCTGAAACAGAATATTGGGCAGCCCCTGAAGGTACGGGAGTGCCACCGGCCGCAGCACATGCTGCACGTAGCGGTGGGCATTTAACGTGGCTTGAATACGCACTAGAGGTGACGTGGAATCATACGCAATAGCGCCCCAAACCATGATGCCGCGTTGTCTAGCGGTAGGGCGCTCCACAGTTACTGCCGGATTTGACCTTTCTCCACGCCGACGCCACACGCGTCTGCGGTGACTATCACTGACAGAACAGAAGCGTGACTCATCGAAGAACACGACATTCCGCCGTTCCCTCATCCAAGTCACTCTAGCCCGGCACCATGCCAGGCGTGCACGTCTATGCTGTGGAGTCAATGGTAGTCTTCTGAGCGGACGCTGGGAGTGCAGGCCTCCTTCAACCAATCGACGGGAAATTGTTCTGGTCGATATTGGAACAGCCAGGGTGTCTTGCACATGCTGAAGAATGGCGATTGACGTGGCGTGCGGGGCTGCCACCGCTTGGCGGCGGATGCGCCGATCCTCGCGTGCTGACGTCACTCGGGCTGCGCCTGGACCCCTCGCACGTGCCACATGTCCCTGCGCCAACCATCTTCGCCACAGGCGCTGCACCGTGGACACATCCCTATGGGTATCGGCTGCGATTTGACGAAGCGACCAACCTGCCCTTCTGAGCCCGATCACCATACCCCTCGTAAAGTCGTCTGTCTGCTGGAAATGCCTCCGTTGACGGCGGCCTGGCATTCTTAGCTATACACGTGTCCTGTGGCACACGACAACACGTTCTACAATGACTGTCGGCTGAGAAATCACGGTACGAAGTGGGCCATTCGCCAACGCCGTGTCCCATTTATCGTTCGCTACGTGCGCAGCACAGCAGCGCATTTCACATCATGAGCATACCTCAGTGACGTCAGTCTACCCTGCAATTGGCATAAAGTTCTGACCACTCCTTCTTGGTGTTGCATTTGCTCTGTCAGTCAGAGTATTACTTTTGATTATAGATAAAGTTGGTAAAATTTTTATACTTTTTGGAAGTGAGTTATACATAGTTATAGAAAAATGCCAAAGAGAATATTAACACTACAACTTACATTGCTATAGGTTGAGCCTGGTATTAGCTTAACATTACAAGTGATTTACCCAGCAACAACTACAACAAACAATTCCAATACTGCAATTATACCAGAAATAACAAATGATTATTGGGTAATTATGTTTAAAATAACATTAACTACAATCATCTTTATCTTCCGCAGCTTATCCCGCTCAAGGTCCCTGCACGCACTGAGGCATTAAAGAGTTGTGGCCAAAAATTTAAGGTCGCATACCCTTCCCGACACCACAAGATTTTCAATTGAAAATCTCACCCCAGCAACACCAGGAATGAAACCACGGTCACCGTGATGACAGGCAAACAGCTAAGCCACTACACCACCCTCCTCCCCAATAATAACAATAATGTATTGTATATTATACCGTGTGTTTGAGTCATCAGTCCACAGACTGGTTTGATGCAGCTCTCCATGCCACCCTATCCTCTGCTAACCTTTTCATTTCTACGTAACTGCTGCATCCTACATCTGCTCTGATCTGCTTGTCATACTCACACCTTGGTCTACCCCTAATGTTCTTACCGCCTACACTTCCTTCAAAAACCAACTGCAGAAGTCCTGAGTACATTAAGATGTGTCCTATCATTCTATCTCTTCTTCTTCATCAAATTTAGCCAAATCAATCTCCTCTCACTAATTTGATTCAGTAGCTCTTCATTTGTAATTCAATCTATCCATCTCACCTTCAGCATTCTTCTATAACACCACATTTAAAAAGCTTCTATTATCATTCTTTCCAAGCTAGTTATTGTCCTTGCTTGTGCTAGTCTGCATTTTATGTGCTTCTTACTTCTGCCATCGTTAATTATTTTACTACCCAGGTAATGTGACGGAATTAAAGTAATAAAACCCTCCTTTATTATGCTTTTCGATTTGGTAATCTATATCTTTGAAATTGGTGAAACTGTACTTTTGCCAAAGCATTGGCTAAAATTATTTAATCAACGTTTGCGGGTCTTTTGTGCACTGCACTGTCTCGGAGCGGTTATGTACTCGCCATTTGATCGCTTATCCTTGGCGCGTATGAGTGCGCATCTTACCTGGCCTGGCCAGACGATTTTAAGCGTGGCTTGGTAAAAGGGAACGTTGTTGATCGCCGACTAGAGAAGATGGAGGTTGGTTGTGCTTTGTACTCACGCTTTCACGTGAATTCATGAACCACGATGGACAAAGGATAGAAGAACTATCCTCCCGGGGCATTTCCCGGAGAGTTTGTTTTTATTTCTTCTAGAATATTTGGTAACTGATACATCCTCCAAAATTTATTTTATTATACGTTGGAACGTGTGATTATCTCATAGCCTCGTGGTCTCCTGTATTGGATATCTCATCAGAAACTTCAAGACTGTAAGTTCTGCATTATCGTCGCCATAAGACCTATCTGTGTCGGTGCGACGTAAAGCAACTAGCAAACAAAAAAAAGTTCTGCATTATTTGTTACTCTGGGAGTTGCTTTGAGCTGGGAACCTTGCCTCTTCAACTGCAAATGATCTCGTTTTAAAAGGATTGATTTACATTTGGTTTTCAAGAAGTTCGAAAACAGAGTTTGATTCTGGGAGAAATGACTTTCGTTTAATCACTAATGTTTACGGGGTTCTAATGTTGAAGCTACGTCTAACATGTTTCCAACCTGTTAATGGTTCTCTAAAAGTAAATGAATTTTATATTATTCTTTGGGTATATCTTAACTACATTATGATTTTTCTGGGCATTTGAAAATCAAAAATAATAATGTTAATTTCGCTGTGAGGTAAAATAGCAAGGAAGTTTTCACAAGGACTTTAGTATTGCATTTTTTCCTGTTCCTTTAGGGGTTTTATGGTTTTACTTCCTTATTTTTGTCCCTTTTTGGGTTCCTTACTCATCCGTTTTTCTTTTGTTTTACCTTATTTGCATTGTCGTGCTTGTGTCTTGTGATTGCGTTATCCTAGTAGGCCTAGTTATGGCGCTGTCCTGGCGGCTTGGTGATTATTATTATTTTGGTGTTGCGTTTTGCATTGTGTTGACTGGATACCCTGATTGGAATTAATTTTTCTGTTCGATTCCTTGGGGGCGATATTACCTTCCTGAATGAATATGGACATGATTTTGAAGTTGGTGTATTACTCCATTCCATCATTGGGGGTGATAGATGGATTATGTTTCATGAATCACTTCAAACTAATGATGGGTTGTAGTGATACACAACGATTTCTTGATAACTTTAGACCCGAAAACATGAAAAAAAGTTTCATCAGTTTTCATATTCCTTATATAAGTACAATTAAACTCAGGTAGCATACATAGTATTTTTTTAAAGTCAATATGCACATTATCATTCAACCATTACAAAGCTGAGAGTATTTTATGAAGATGGTAGCAACAGAAACACTGAAACATACGAAAAGAATCAAGTCTAACTCCTCTAGTTTATGTTTACTGCTCTAACTGATTATGGTGATAATAATGATTTTAAGGGAAAAATCTAACTGATAATCTCCATGAAGTCTCTCCCCTTCTTTTCCTACTTTATGTAAATTTTCAGACTTCTGAAATGTTTATTTGGCTAGGTAAAATATTCTTTACTTGTTAAAGTTACAAAACAAATCAAAATTGTATCTCAAAAAATTTCAGAGAATTAATAAAACTTGCTTATGCTCCTATTGCTTTCAGTTCTGTCTTCAGATCAAGCAGCTCAACGTGTAATTCCTGAGGATTTGGAGTATATTTTGGAACCAAAGTATCCTTTATCAGAAAAATTATCTTAAAATATAAAAATGAATATACCAGAGATAGTTGAATATTTTAGCAAGCAAAGTTTTTAAATACATATTCTTTGCATTTGTAGCTTTGTTAAATATCGGTATTAAAAACTGTATTTACTACAAGTTATAAAATTATGAAGAAACTCATCACATCATAATCTTCTTTAGTATAATCTAATCTTGCAGCATTTTGAAATATACTGATATCTGGTGTACATTACCAATTTGCAAGAGGAAAAATGCAAATTTCTCTGATCCAAACCAATAAAAAATTTGTGCAAATTCATAATCTCTTCTTTAGAATTGGCTGGGAGATGTTGCATAATACTAATTTTCCTATGAAAAATAAAATTGTTTCTTTCAAAAACATGTGTGAAACTATCCACGGCTAGCATATATACCTGTAACTTTTAACTCTCTAGCTATTGCTACAGCTTTCACTCATGACTGTACATCCAAACTGTCTCTTTTCAGTCATACATTAGGGGTGATCAAAATTTTTCCGTGAGACGGCTGTACAGTTCTGAATAAGGATGCTAATCAGGCAAAATCCCCATGAGCATTGAGACACTCATCCCACTGACACACTAGGTTGAAGATCCTCATGGGGTAAAACATTGTGTCCTGCTGCCTGCTGCATATCTTGATCTGACAGGAAGCATCAACCCTTCAAGTCCTTTTCGAGGGGACCGAAGGCGTCATAATCACATTGCACTAATCACCTCATCCATCCCCTTCTTGTTGTTGTCCATAATGGATGTGGCTGGCCTCAGAAATTGACTGGCGTCTTGTGTCAAAACACAACCCACACGGAAGATGGTGCACCATTCCACAATGGTGTTTTCGACAGTCATGCTGCCCCATAGACAGTCTTCCTTCCCTGATGGATGTCCACTGGTGTTTGTCCTTTGGCAACCAAGAACAGAATAACAGCACGTTGGTCCTGTTTGGACGCATTTGGTAATAACGTTGCCATAGTTCACGTGGTCGCATTTAACGCACGCACTTCGGCATGACACGACTGCCACACTAATCCCTTTGGCTACATGTCCATGCTTATATACCCGCATCGGAGTCGCGCTAAGTTGCATGTCTGCTGCAGCAACGCCCTCAAATGGAAACTTTTTGATCACGGCTTATTTTTGCATATTCTTTTTTCAATTTCTGGGAACTTTGTTTTTTGTCCACAAAATGTCCAGAGGTTGTTATCTGCCTATTCAAGACGAGCTTTCCTCCAATCATGCATTGCATTCCTTGTGCACATCGTACTTTCTTCCCACAGCATGATTACCTATTTCCCTCCTCAATACTCAGGAGGTTTGGCTGAGAATGACCTACCAGTGATCCTAAACACGTGTTACTACTGAACTGACGCCTCACAATATAGGCATGATCTTATTCCTGCTCGTGCCAGGAACAGAGTTGCTGACAGAGTGGGCAGAAAAATATCAACTTCCAGATTTCTGTGCGTAAGAAGCACTGTACCAACCTTAGTGCAAACAACGTGCGCACCCCAATTTTTCGGCATCATACTTGGAAAAAAAATATGTGGGGATTATCCGTGTATGTACGGTACTACTAGTATGATGTGGAAGAGTTCACACAAACTATAGATGCTAGAAGACAGAGTTTTGGAATGTATATGATTTATAAAATTACTTTAAACTTACAGCTTGTAGGAGGTACCATATATGTAAATCTTCACGCTTATTTCAAATATTGTAGCTGTACTGAAGATGGCTTGTCTTGACAAAAGTTTCAGATTTTCTATTTAGGGACAGGTATGAAGTGTTACTAATAAAAATAATACAGATCTGCTCTAAAGTAACTACCACAGTTATTCCTGTCAAATAATAAAAAATGATTGAGCAGTATGTTCCAAGCTTTTTCTTTGCTGGACTGAAACAGTTTTTATGCATTCAAAAGGAAATAAAATAAATAAATTGGAAAAGGAACAATCAAATGATTAAAAACCAAGGAAATCTTGGAACAAGGATAGGAGCATATAAGGTGGATCAGAACTATACCGAGAAAAAAATCAGGGATGTTCTTCGTATTATGTTAAAAACGATGGTGCAATTGGATTGGTGGAGAAAATTTTTCTTTTCGAGAAAATGAGATTACTTTTTATACTTCCATGCATGTGATTCAAGTTGATGAGGGAAGAGAAGGAGAGGGAGGGGAAGTGGGATGTATGTTGGAGACAGAGATAATGCTCCTCGTGTATGCACAAGTTTCCTGGTTTGACTCGCACAGGATTGTCCTTGTCTCTTACAGGAAATATGCGCAATTTGTTCATTAAACGGTCATAAATGCACACACAGTACAAGAACACACTTGTCAGTCGAGTAATGCCCCAGATCATTCCTTCTCTTGTCTGTTGGTCACAGTAACATCATTTATTATTTAACATGCTCGAAGATGTAACACTGCTGCCCCACGATTGTGTATTCCTTCACTCATGACATTGAAAATGGAATGAAACACTGCCCAATGGTTTGATTACAGTAGATGTTCAATATTCCCACCTCCTACTTCAATGCACAGTATCACAATGGTGTTGAAATGAACTTTTGACTCTGTTCTGGATGTTGTACAAATTCTTCTATTCTTTCTATGGTGTTCGCATAGTAGTCAATTTGTGAAGAACAAACTCTATCTGCATAGTGAGGCTGGTGACAATGTGAAACGAATGAGAAACTTATGCATTCGCAGACCTCTGTCTCCCAGTTTTAATTTCCTCTCCCTTCCCTTCCCTCCTCTGCCACACACCAACAGGCAGTGGCCGGCTCTCTGGCATAGCAAATATGACAAGTTCGTCAATTTGAATTGTGCACCCGGAAGAAACAAAGCAACCTCACTTCCTGAAAAAAAAAAAAAAGTTTCTGCCAATCTGATTGCACCATCATTCTTAACATAACACGAAGATAAGTGTGATAAACTGATATAACTTGAAAACAATATTCTCTCACCCATGGGTAAATAATGCAAGTATCAAGCTCAAATTATTATTATTATTATTATTTTACAATTGTGATTATTATTATTATTATTATTATTATTATTATTATGACTTGCAATGTACATCCACTTATTAGTATCATTATTAGTTTATGACTGCATTATTTGTGAGGTTATGTCATGAAACCTTTGTTGTATATAGATATTTATATGAGTACAGTTAATGTAAGAATCTGTACATAATTTATTATTACCTGTATATATGATTTGTAATCCACTACAGAATTGTGAAACACACTGTAACATCCAGAATGGTACTGGGTAGACGAGACATCAGTAAACAAATAAGTTTGAGTGATGTCTTTAAAAGTAGGAAAGATCATAATATGAAGATAAATTTGGAATTCAAGAGGGCAAATTGGGGCAAATATTCATTTATAGGAAGGGGAGTTAGGGATTGGAGTAACTTACCAAGGGAGATGTTCAATAAATTTCCAATTTCTTTGCAATCATTTAAGAAAAGTCTAGGAAAACAGCAGATAGGGAATCTTCCACCTGTGCAACTGCTCTAAATGCAGATTAGTAGTGATTGATTGATGAAGAACTCTGCAGAATATTCTGTACATTATATCTGGGTCTAAAGCACTCTAGAATTTACAAGAAAATGTATCTTTCTAGAAGCGTGGCCAGGCACATATATAAAGAGGTGGTCTTGATGGTAAAACGAGTTATTGTTTAGTTGGAGTTATGGTTTAACAGGAGTATACTTATGACCACGTGTTGTGGGTGACATGCTCTTAGCAGTCAATTGTTTCAACTGTATTTTAAGGTTTCAATCTCCATGTGGCGTGTGTTCAGTGATAGGTATTTATTAAAGATGGCAGTGTGTTGATGTGTATATTTTGATTGTGACAGCAGTGATTAAGGTTATGTGTACGTTTATGTGAAGTTAAGGTGAAATAAATAAGTGTACCAACTGACAGCATTTTGTGTGCGTGTTTGTGGATACATCAACTGGTGACTGTCTCGGGTGGTCATGTCAGGATTTATCCCTTCTGTCCGCCTGCTCCTAGCGGTTGATCATGCGTATACCTCTGTTTGGCAAGACAAAATGTTGCTGATCCTCAAACAATGGCAGTAGCTGTACAGATTAATTTAAAAGACAATTATAAGTTCAAACTTGGCGTCACTACTATCAAACGGTAACTCAAACTTCAAGGTTTAATGGGCCGGTGAGCAAGCAAGGTGTAAGAGAGGTAACTTAAAGGGTCCACCTTTCCAATACAAATAAATGTTATAATGGTTAAGTTACAACATATTTCCTTGGGACTAGTTTCAATGCTATTTAGCGACATCTTCAGCAAAAATGTGAGAAATAACATAGGTACATATATACAATCATATACATTACATAAAATATTATAACATTTAAGAGTAAAAAGGTGAATAAAATAGTGAATAGATTTTCAATCACAAGTTCAGAACTTGACAGTCATTACAAAAATAAAAAAAACCATAGAGGGTGGATTAAAATAACAATCTGATTGTACAAACATGAGTTAGGAACTCAACAAACATAATTTTTAAAATACATATAACACTTTAATTCTTTGCTTAAGTCCAAGATGAACTTGGTAGTCAAAGGTTCGAATTTGTAGTCACATTTTTCATTAAATGATATCACTTACTGACTAGGAGCATAATAAATATTTTCTTTGAGTAAAGATTTTGTCGCTTTTTGACCAGAATTACAATATTCAATTTGCGTAAGATGTTCCTCTGGCAGCTTTGAAGTTAGTTTTACATCATGACTGTGCTGTTGTCTGTGGTCTATTGTTTTTCTGTTGTAACGTAACGTGTGAGGTGGAGACCAAGTTTTGAGCCAAGGTTCCTATGATGTTCGCAGTTCAATGCGGGACCTGCAGTGTAAAAAGGAGATATTTATAAAAGTTTAAACAAATGAGGAGAAAGAGAGCTTGGGCTATAATTGAATGAGACTCACCTTGGGCGGCAAAGCTGTGACACGTGGTGAAGAGGAACTGAGCGTGATGGCCAAGCTTGGGTCATGGAAGCAGCTAGTGTTGGGGTAGGAAGGGAGAGGGAAGTCGGAGGAGGAGGAGGAGCAGGGGAAGTGTGAGGAAGGGAAGGAGGGGAAGTTAGGGAGGGTGATGCAGTGAAAGCGTGTGGCGTGAAAAATTATTACGCATAATATCAAAGACAGATTTATTATTCAGAATTTTAATATTTTTGAAAAATTCAATAAGAAAATCGAACAAGATTTTTGGTTTTTGTGAGATATCATTTAAGTTTAGGTTTGAATTAAAATATTGATCTAAATGAATATAGCAGTTTTCAGTAACATCTAGTGAAGGACCTTTATTCTTTATTTAGAATACCTCAAGATCTTGATGTATATCAGTAAAGTTATGTTTAAATTCTTTCATATGTTGGCTGACTGCAGAAAATTGGTTATGCTTTATAGCACTTACATGTTCTGTATATCTGATTTTAAAACTACATCTGGTTTGACCTAGGTATGAACTATTGCAGTCTTGACAAGAAAAATGGTCCAAAATTGCTGTCTCATGCCTTGAGAAATTGGAGGACTCATTTCCAACACGATGTGCAGCAATTGTACAAGCAAATGGCTACCCGACTAAATACTAGATGATACGAAGTACATATGAACTTCTGGAATGTTTTTTCTGCTTAGTTACGTGTGTCAAAACATTTACAGTCTCTATATATTATTCTAGTGTACTTATTTGTGTTATACATTTATGTTTTTATGAATATCATGGTGTGATTGGCTGTAGATATGTTCAAATTATTTGTGTTGTACAAGTGCACGCATTATTTTGAAAAGCAAATGATACCAGGGCAGGTTAATTGTCTATCAAATTACTTATGGCCAGTACTGTAGATGACCAAGGCATTGTTGAAGATACTCACAAGGGAAATGGGGAGTGATGTAGTTTCATGTTGCTCTCCTCACTGAGCCAGATGTTGCTATTACACATCAGTCTGCCAATGCATGTACTAACTGATTCCATGAATGACATTTTCACACCATTTTCAACAAGGACTGGTTGCAAAAAGAACATCACTCATACCTCAATCACTTTCACATTCTTAAGGTGAAGGATGATAAAGAGACATGTCAATGAAAGTAACACATTTGCTCTAGCTCATACGAGAACAATTGGTCTCACCAGCAAAGGCAGACTCATCTGTATCTGTACTTTACTGCTATCATCCATGGCCTATACATAACATAAAGTCATTTGATATAATTCCTTAATTTCTCTCAGGGAAGAGAACTTCACACGTCCAGATGATGTAAGTATACCAGTCTTGCACAGAGAACCATTTACAGTACCATAGTTTAGAAACACTATACAGTGAGTCTCTCGTCTATGGCAAAAAGCAAGGAGGTGATAAGGAACAGGGCTGCATGTGGCAACTGTCAGTCCCTAGTAAAACTCATAACTAAGGTTCAGATGTTAAGGAAAAGTCATATTTCTTTCCTGAGTTAATAATACCAGAAATCTGAGAAATAACTGTCAATAACTGTCTCTGACCCCGTTTGAAGCATATTTTGGCCTTTTCTTTCTTTGATCATATTTTACTCATTTTGGTGATCATCATCATCATCATCATCAATGTCCCACTTCAGTCACCCGGGTGTGGTTAACAAGCCTCCTCCACTCCTTTCTGTCCTTCCACTTTTCCTGCTCAATTACTTCTGCCACATCCAATCCAGCTTCTCTAATGTCCTTCCAAATCTGATCCATCCACCTTTTTCTCAGTTTTCCAACTGGTCTCTTTCCCTTAACTTCTCTTTCCAATTCCCTTCTTGCTACCCGTTCCTTTCCCATTCTTTTTACATGTCCGAACCATCTCTGTAGTCTGGCTTTCTGAATGTTCTGTACTAACGGTTCTATATTTAGCTCTTCTCTGATCTTAATATTTTGAATTCTATCTCTTCTTGTCTTTTTGACCGATGTTCTTAAAAATTTCATTTCTAGTGCTTGGATCTTACTATCTATTCTCTTATTAGTTACCAGCATTTCTAGTTCGTATGTTACAATTGGTATGAAATACTGTTTATATAATGTTAATTTCATTCTCTTGGGTACTTCGTCATCCCATAAAAGCTCTTTGACTTGATGATAAAATGCTGTACCTTTACTTCGTCTGTTATTAATTTCAGGGTTGATTTCATTACTTCCATTAATAATGCCACCCAAATATGTAAACTGTTCTACATTCTCTAACCGTTCTCCATCTGTGTTCACTTGCCTTCTCTATTTCTCTCTTCCACAGTCCATGAATACAGTTTTCTTTTTACTAATTACCATTCCAATCTCCTTAACATTTTCATTCCAAATGTCCAGTCGCCTTTGTACATCCTTTTCACCCTTTCCCCAAATCATCACACCATCTGCAAATGCCAAAGCGAAAGCATTTACTTCATCACTACTGATACTCTGTTTTACATGTTTTATGATTTCATCCATCAATATAATAAACAATAATGGCGACAGTGCACTTCCTTGCTTGAGACCTTATTTTGTATAAAAATATTTCAGAGTAACCTCTCCCCACTTGTACACTGCCTTTTACTATCATGATACAACATTTTTATCTTGTTAATTAATGATTTTGTTATATTCCTTTTCAGTATGCATTCCCATACATGTTTTCTCTTAACTGTATCATAAGCTTTTTCCAAATCCAAAAATATGAAGATGATTTCCTTGTTCCTTTCCAGATGTTTTTCCATTATTATTGTTCACACTGTACATATCAAGCCTATTGTTGATATATTCAGTCTAAAGCCATATTGTTCTTCCTCTAACTGTGTTTCTATTATATCCCTCAGTCTTTTGTCTGTGACTTTCTCCATTATTTTTAGCCCATGTGATGATATGATAGGGTTATACCTCTATAATTTTCACATTTCTTCCTATTTCCTTTTTTAAACAGTGGTGCAATGCTTCCTTCTTGCCAAACTTCAGGTATCCTTTCATCCTTCCATATGGCATTCAGGGCTCTGTATAGCCACTGTAGTTCAATACTTCCTGCTGCCTTAATCATATCAGCATTGAATTCGTCTCTTCGACTTGCTTTACCTTTGTTTATTGCTTTCCTGTCCTTTCAAGTTCCAACCATGCTATCGGGTTCTCTTCTTTTTCTCCATCTATTATTTCCTTTTTCTTATCTCCTTCTTCCTCCAAGCAGTCATCCTCATTATAAAGTTTTTCAAAATACTTTGCCATCCCCTTCTGAAAACCCCTTTCGTCATGTACTATGGATCCGTCTTCTCTCTCTAATGTCTTGATTTTTCCTTGATTTATTCTTTTTGATTTTATTACTCTGTATAACAGTTTCTGATTTCCTTGACTATCTTGCTCAATTTTGTTGGTAAACTCTCCCCAACATTTCTCCTTTTATTCCTTGATACTCCTCGTTACTTGTACTTTCAATCTTTTGTATTCCACATGTAACCCTTCTATCTTATTCTCATCCCTCTAAAACATTTTTTGATTTTCCTTATCCATTTCTTTCTTCACCTTGTTCCTTTCTTTTATTTCTTTTTTTTTATTTTGTCTGTCCACTACCATGTCTCCTTTCCCTTAAACTTTGCTTTTGTTTTCCCGCATACCTCAATTGCTGCTTCCACAAATGTCTGTCTTAAATTGTCCCACTCTTCTTCTCCACTTCGTACTTGTGTTAGGCAACTTCCTTTTTATCCAATCTTGGAATGCCATTCTTTTATCCTACTCCTCCAATTCCCAAATCCTGATCTTTGGTTTCTTCTTCAATACAACTTCAGGGATTTTTACTTGTTTTAATTCCATAAACAATAATCTATGATCACCTTCCATACTTTCACTGGGGATTATCTTCGTATTCATGACGTATCTTCCCCATTCTCGATCTGTTATTACAAAATCAATGAGTGTTCCATACTGTCCATCCCAATTATATCGGCTGATCTTATGGCTATTCCTCTTCATAAACCATGTGTTTTTTTATTATCAGGTTATTTCTGATACAAAAGTCCAACAGTTTCTCTCCATCTTCATTTCTATCGCCATACCGATATGGGCCCAGAACATTCTCATATCCCATTCAATCAGTTCCCACATGTGCATTCAGATCTCCCATTATGATGATCCCATCTCCAACAATATGTGCTTCCAGTTCATTGAGGAAATCTTTTGTTCCACGCTACATCCTGTCTGTGGAGCATACACCTGTATTATCTTCAGTAGTTCCTTGTTTACATGTATGTGCATTATTATAATTCTTTCATTTACAAACTCAACTTCAGCTATTAATTCAACATTCTGATTCACTACAAATCCCACTCCATTTCTTTTCTCTTTACTGTCACCCATCCAGTACAAGGTGTACCCCTTTCTTCATTTCTTCTTTCCTTTCCCTTTCCATTTTACTTCACTTAATCCCAGGTTGCCCAGTTTTCAGCTCTCCATTAGGTCAATAAATTCATTTTCCTTCCCATTTATTGTTAAAATATTTATTGCTCCAAATCGGGTTTTGTTCTCTGATCTAACACTTGCACGAACATCAGTATTACCATCATACTGCGCAACTGTAGCCAGAGACTTGTCAATTCCATTTCCGTTATTAAACTTCCATCCGAGGCTTGTATGATAGTTGAAAGCAAGTACAAATTTACTCATCTGCTGACCTGCTAAGCCTGAGGATTTTCTTTCGGGGTTAACTCCCTTAGCCTTTGAAGATTCCTCTTCACCACAAGGCAGTGGTTTCCTGTTCTAATTTTCCCCAGAGAGGATGGGTTGCCTCATCCACCATCTTCGCCATTCCGAAGGTCTCCTTCTCTGCCTAAGGTGCTGTAAAGGTTTCACCTGTAACCCTGGGCATGGGTTCCACGTTATACCCCGTGAGAAAGGGTCCCTGCCTGAACTTAGCTCTCCTTCACACCGGCCTACTGATGTGGAGGATACCCAACCCTGCAACGTGGATGCGCCAGACTCAAGTGAAGAATAGGGAAGACGACCCTATCTCCCCTGAGCCAGATTAATGGTTGTGTATAATGCCACAACCATGTTCAAACTGAAACGCTGTTTTAAACAAGGTACATGTTTTCTGCGTTGATTTTCAAATACTGGAAATCAAAATGCTGTAGTAGATGTATTTTTCTTCCTTTTCCTGAAAAATATAGGTAGAAGACATGATTCTGAGAAAGAGATAATGTACGAACATGCACCGGCAGATACTTAAAAGTATGCCAATACTTAATTATTCATTTTTTTTAGGAAAACAGGGCAAAAAGTGCACATCAGGGTTAAGATACTGAATGAAGTTGTAAGTTTCACCAAGAGGAAAGGTCCTCTCAGTTTTAAGTATTGTGTTGATGGGGTGATAGTGCCTCACTGTAAGTACCTAGGTGATAATATAAGGAATCAATACTGATCTGCATTTAGGGCAGTGACTACCTAGAGGTGGCAGATTCCCTATCTGTTCTTTTCCTAGCCTTTTCCTGAATGATTTCAAAGAATTTGGAAATTTATTGAACGTCTCCCTTGGTAAGTTATTCAAATCCCTAACTCCCCTTCCTATAAACGAACATTTGCCCCAATTTGTCATCTTGAATTCCAACTTTATCTTCATATTGTGATCTTTCCTACTTTTGAAGACACCACTCAGACTTATTCATCTACTGATGTCATTCCATGCCATCTCTCCACTGACAGCTCGGAACATACCGCTTATCAAGAGTATTACAAAAATGTTCATTAAGATCCCCTTTTCAATGCAATACAAGTTCTTGTAGTTAAGATTTACAAAATATTATACTTATACGGAACATGTTTCGCCCTCCTTCAGGTGCAACATCTGCCTTGACTCAAACCTTAAAGTCATTGGTCAGGATCCTGAACAATCCCCCTGAAGGAGGGCGAAACATGTACCAAATAAGTCTTTATAATATTATGTAAATCTTAACTACAAGAACTTGTTTTGTATTGAAAAGGTGGTCTTAATAAACATTTTTATAATACTCTTGATAAACATCAAATTCAATACGGACCAAACATGAGAATTATCACATGTAACATATCACATAGTCGAGCAGTTCATCTTAAAAAGGGATCATATTAACGAGGTAGTTCAAAAAGCTTACAGATCTCTGTACATAGTTATAAGAATACTTAGGGGTTGTAGTAAGGATTTAAAGGAGAGGGCATATAAGTCTCTAGTAAGACCCCAACTAGAGTATGATTCCAGTGTATGGGACCCTCACTAGGATTACTTGATATGAGAACTGCAAACAGTTGAAAAGAAAGCAGCACAACTTGTTCTCGGTGATTTCCGACAAAGGAGTAGATTTACTAGCATGTCGCAAAGTTTGGGCTGGGAAGACTTGGGAGTAAGGAGACGACATGCTCGACTATGTGGTATGTTTACATAAAATCAGCTTCCTGGTCTGTATCGCACTTTAACAGATTCACAACTAATGTATTGACAAGGTGGAAATTAAAAAAAAAAATAGAAAACTTAGTTGTGTACCGTATAAGTGATATGTTTCGAGCTATCAGTGGAGAGTTGGTGTTGAATGACATAAGTAGAAGAATAAGTTTGAGTGGAGCTTTTAAAAGTAGGAAAGATCATAATTTGAAGATAAAGTTAGAATTCAAGAGGAGAGATTGGGACAAATATTCGTGTATAGGGCGAGGAGTAAGGGATTGGAATAAATCATCAAGGGAAATGTTCGATAAATTTCCAAGTTTGTTGAAAATATTTAAGAAAAGGCTAGGAAAATAATTATAATCAAATGTAAATATGAGGCAAACAATTGATAGAGAAAGTGCCACCTGGGCAATCGCCCTAAATGCAGATGGCTAATGATTGATTGATAAAGTGTTAATTTACCTAGTGTAGCTCTGTCAGTTTGGATTTATGTAGAGCTTAATCACATCGTTACCTGCCACCACCAGAAATGATTAATGGTTATCATTCCAGATTTGTTATTGTCCTGTATTATTGTAAGTTATAATGTATTTTTCTGACAAGATTAAATAAATAAATAAATAAATAAATAAATAAATAAATAAATAAATAAATAAATAAATAAATAAATAAATAAATAAATAAATAAGTTTGGATGATTATATGTGTCTGCTGTATTTTTGCTAATAATTTTTTGGCATTTTTAATGTTAGTAATACTCTAATACCTATCCCTAAAATGTTTCAGTCATATTTTACCCTTTTTTTTTTTTTAGGTCATACTTTGTTAGGTTTTAGGGCTTATTTGCTTGCATATTTTGTACTTCTCTAGGTCGTAAACTTCCAAACCCTAATAAATACAAATGCAATTTAGGCATAAGTGTGAGTACTGGATGTATGCAAGACCTTTTCGTACTGGAATTTGTGGGTAGACTGTTCATTAGTATGTCTCATGTAACACTGTGCTGGGCCTTGGTGAAAAACAACATCACAGCAGTTGCTTGAAGTCACTTCCATCGGCATGCTAGAAGCATTGCATTCTCCTCCAACTTTGTTAAACTGTACAATAATTAGCAGTGTATTGGACCATATTTCTTAGCTTACCATCCTCTAGTCACCTCCCTGAATTTGACCATGGATGAGAAACTCACCTGTATAATATCATTTTCAATGACAGCTCCATGACACTTTAATGAGCTGGTCTTTGACGTTGTTAGTGGAACGAGGAAACATTTTAATGTGTGTATGCACATGCACCTTTCCAATTTCTGAATTATAAATATAAAATGTTTATATTACAGTACTTGCAGCTGGATGGCTCTAGTCTTTCAATTCATGACCTCGTGACTCTAGGGAAAGGACAATATAAAATTAAGGTAAACATTCATAAATTACTAAAATTTAGGGAGAGGCTTTTACCATGTGAATATCTTTTAAAATATTCCATAATTACAGCTACTCTAACAGCAATGTCATTCATTAATTGACATGTAACATTTTATGCACCACTTATGATAAGCAGAAAACCTAGCCTGATGGAAAGCAATTGGCCCATAGTACAATGTGGTCATATACAGTGGGCGCATTGGCACCGTACCTTGAGCCACATACAATATATTTCTCAACAAAAAAATATTGGCAATAAGATGTCATTATTGTAATGGCCACACACAGTCTTGAGGGTTTAGTAGACTTACTTATTAAATTTGTTATTCTATACAACTGACCACGATGTATTCACAAGGACAGCTGACCTCCAACTGACCACGCGAGTCTACACAGTGCCATCTTAGAGCAGAGTATACATGTGACGTCAATCTTTCTTTTCCATTATTAAATTTCTTATTCTATACAACTGACCATGATGTATTCACATCAACAGCTAACCTCCAACTGAGCGCGCGAGTCTACACAGCGCCATCCTATAGCAGAGTATACACTACTGGTCAAAAGTTTTCAATTACCTATCACAACTATGGATTTGTGGTTAAAACAGAGATGTAGTTTTAAATTATCTATCATAGCCCTGTTCTGATAATAAAACAAGTATAAACACGTAAAGACGGAAGGACTCTGTTGTGTATTTGACCGGTTCTCCGCATGGAAGGTCGCTGATGAGTAACCACAACAACACTGACGTGTCTTTACCCAAGACGTGTCCACTCGAATAGGCCTCATTCCTTCAGCTGTCTGTGTAGCAGGCAGTTCACATTAGTTTTCAGTACACTGTGTGCAGGTAGCAGTGTGTTTGTGTATCTGATCAGGTGCATACCATATTACCTCCAAATGGGACGGAAGCAGGAGATTGGAACTGAAAAACATGCTGTAATTGTAGCTCTGCATCACGAAGGGTATTCTAGTAGGACAATAGCAACAAAAGTTGGCGTAGCCCAATCTACAGTGGCGTATACATTGCAGTGGTTCAAGCAAACCGGTGCCAATGCAAATGTTTCACGATCTGGAAGACCCCGTGTAACACCATACAGGGAGGATCAGTTCATATGTGTACAGAGTAAATGTCAGAGGACTCGTACACCACCTGAAATTCACGAGGAAGTCAATAACATGCGAGCTGCTCCAATCTCTGTTTAAACAGTGCAATGCCGTCTTTGTGAGCGAGGTTTAAAGGGGTGCATAGCGGCCGAAAAAACCTTTATTACGGACACAAAATAAGGTGAAAAGAATGCAATGTGCACAGCAACATAAAAACTGGAATGTGCAGCAATGGTCCAAGGTGTTATTCATGGATGAATTGAAGTTTGAAGTATTTGGGAGCCATCGTCGAATGTTTGTTCACATGAATGTAAGAATACATACATAGGACAATCTGGCCGCAATTTTAAAGTTAGATATTTGGAACATGTGAATGCTGAAAAACATAGAAGATTCTCAGCAATGGGATCACACATGACTGCCACAGGTCATAAATTTACCAACATAGAACAAGACCTGACCATCATAAAAAAGTTAAAAAAGGGCAGCTTAATGAACACATATGAAGACCTGTACATTCATCTAGACCAACTTGTAAAGAAAAATGATAACCTTAATGAGGCTGTAGAATATAAGAATCCATTATATTATCAAATTCTAGTATATTTGAAAATGCTTGAGAAGGATCAAGAAAAAAGAATTGGAATTTCTCCACCTACAGATAGCCCTACAACTTATTCCTCCTCAGTTGAAGCTATAGGTGACAGCAAGGAAGTTCTTGATACACCTATATCCCCCGCTCCTCCACCTCCTCAGGTGCAACAGCAAGGAAGAACGCATCATCATTATTACACCCGGCGCAAAACTGTGAAAGAATGACAGGAGTTACTGTTCCAAAGGAAAGCAGGCTTAATAAGATTTGACAACTAGGAATTAGTTATATTTTCATCTACATTAATAATAAGAGCCGCACTGTGATATCAGGATTTCTTCATTTCGATAATTACTTATAAATTGTATAATTTTTAATTTATAAATTGATCTTTTTTCATGAATTATTAAGAAAAGAATATTTATTAGGACAATTTCTCTATGGAATATTGTACAAGTGTTTCCTTGACGACTGCTTTCTATTATAGAAATAATTTATATATTTTCTCTTGAGTTATTTGTTTGTTTTAATCTTGTCAATCTTATGTTAATTTTAAGGACACTTCCTCTAAAGCATTTCTTTGTCAATTTTATATATTTTTCATCTAAACAGTGTTATGTGGCTGAAGATGTTGATAATATACGAAACATGTACCACTTTTGACCATTAAAAATTGCCTTAAGCAATCATTGTATCGACTAGGTGGAAAATAAATAAATACTTAATTGTGAATCTATTGAAGTGCGATACGGACCATGAAGCTGATTTTATGTAATCCTAATGCCAACCAGGCAAGCAAAGAAGCTAACACCTACCTCAACTTAAAGATGAAAATAGCTAAAGTGACAAAAGATATAGTGTTTTTGAAGGAATGCCTTAAAAATAATTTGACTCCCACTTTTCTAAAAAGTGCCCAAAGAAAAACTGTATATTCTAATCATCATAAGTTTACTCAAATGAAGGTCAATAAAATATGGTTAAAAAGAGAAATTCAATTTATGTATAAAAGAAAGAAACTTCTTAATGAGAAAATGTACTTCGCGCACCTCTCAGCACCACTGAACTTGCTTCCTCTGGAATGGGATTCTTTCCAGAAACATATCAATGAAAAAATGGAGAACACACTTAAAATGAAACAAGAAATCTTGGATAATAAATTATTTAAGTTGAAAAATTTAACATCTAATAGAGAAGAAAGAAGGTTAGTTCCTAATGTTACGTTTGATGATAGTGTTTATCCACCTTCAATTAAAAACTTGTCTGAGATAGAATTTAATGAAGAAGAAACCTCTATTTTAAGTCAAGGCCCTAATTTCAATTGGCCAAGTTCAAACAAAAGTTATGATTTAATCACCACATTAGCTGAAACAGAAACAGCAATACAGAATCTACCTGTAGACTTACAGAATGACATAAGGTATGAAGCTAAGAAGAAAATTCCTATTTTAGTAAAAGGTTTACAATCACTTCGAGGCACCAACAAGGCGGTTAATAACTTGAAACAAAAAATCAAACTAAATAACTTAATTATCACAAAAGCAGATAAAGGAGGAACAGTTGTAGCCCTAGATAGAAATATTTATATTGAAAAAACAGAAACATTTTTTAATAACAATTCGTTTAGTACAGTTGATAAAGACCCGACATCACGTATTCAGAGGGATCTTAAAAAACTATTAAAAAGCACGTCTTTCTTGTTTAATGAACATGATGTGCAATCATTAATAAATATGAACCCTAGACTCCCGACTGCGAGAGCACTACCGAAATTACATAAACAGGGAGAACCGATTAGACCTATCATAAATTTCAAAAATAGCCCCATTTATAAAACTTCTAGATTTATACATAATTTCTTATCAAGTAAATACATATTTCATTGTAAAACACCTATCAAAAACTCAGTGGATTTTTGCAATCTAGTTAAAGATTTTAAACTTGGATCATCTCACACGACATGTTCGTTTGACATAACCAACATGTATACAAACATTCCAATAGAAGACACTATCAGAATCATTAAGAAGAATTTAACGAAGAACAAATTAGTAAGCATACCAGAAATTGAAGATTTTATTAATGTTTTAAAATTCGTGTTAAATCAAAATTATTTTACGTTTAATAATAAAATTTACCGACAAAAAGGACTCTCAATGGGAGCCCCAGCATCAGGAATATTGGCTAATATATACTTAGACTATTTGGAACACACGAAAATTATTAATCAAATAGAGGGTTTGGATTTTTGGACACGTTATGTGGACGATGTTTACGCTATAATAGATAACAGACTCACCGATAGCAATACAGTTTTAAATATATTGAATAATTTGGATTCCAATATAAAATTCACTTTAGAAGATGAAGTTGAAAAATCACTGAATTTTCTGGACATAGTCACAACAAGAGAAGAAAAAGGATTTTCTTTCAAAATACACAGAAAATCCACTTTCACACTGACCACTATCAAGAACAACTCGTTACACCCTGAGGCACAAAAAAGATCAGCATATTATAGTTACGTTAACAGAGCGTTTAGTATTTCTTTATCCAAATCTGAAAGGAATAAAGAACTGTTGTTTATCCGACAACAAGCCCTCTTGAATGGTTTCAACAATAACATGATTGATAAAATAATTAATAAATTTTCGGAGAAGCAACAATCTAAATTAGCAGTCGAACCTAGTAAAACTGAAAAATATATCAAGTTCACATATAATAATCCAAACATTCATGTAATAACAAATTTATTTAAGAGAAAAAATTTCAAAATTGCATTTTCCACCAATAACAACATGAAACATAGTATTTTCAACCATGATACAATAAATCTCTCGGAAAAAGATAAATTTTTTGATTCCGGTATATATAAACTCACATGCTTTGAATGTAAGAATACATACATAGGACAATCTGGCCGCAATTTTAAAGTTAGATATTTGGAACATGTGAATGCTGAAAAACATAGAAGATTCTCAGCAATGGGATCACACATGACTGCCACAGGTCATAAATTTACCAACATAGAACAAGACCTGACCATCATAAAAAAGTTAAAAAAGGGCAGCTTAATGAACACATATGAAGACCTGTACATTCATCTAGACCAACTTGTAAAGAAAAATGATAACCTTAATGAGGCTGTAGAATATAAGAATCCATTATATTATCAAATTCTAGTATATTTGAAAATGCTTGAGAAGGATCAAGAAAAAAGAATTGGAATTTCTCCACCTACAGATAGCCCTACAACTTATTCCTCCTCAGTTGAAGCTATAGGTGACAGCAAGGAAGTTCTTGATACACCTATATCCCCCGCTCCTCCACCTCCTCAGGTGCAACAGCAAGGAAGAACGCATCATCATTATTACACCCGGCGCAAAACTGTGAAAGAATGACAGGAGTTACTGTTCCAAAGGAAAGCAGGCTTAATAAGATTTGACAACTAGGAATTAGTTATATTTTCATCTACATTAATAATAAGAGCCGCACTGTGATATCAGGATTTCTTCATTTCGATAATTACTTATAAATTGTATAATTTTTAATTTATAAATTGATCTTTTTTCATGAATTATTAAGAAAAGAATATTTATTAGGACAATTTCTCTATGGAATATTGTACAAGTGTTTCCTTGATGACTGCTTTCTATTGTAGAAATAATTTATATATTTTCTCTTGAGTTATTTGTTTGTTTTAATCTTGTCAATCTTATGTTAATTTTAAGGACACTTCCTCTAAAGCATTTCTTTGTCAATTTTATATATTTTTCATCTAAACAGTGTTATGTGGCTGAAGATGTTGATAATATACGAAACATGTACCACTTTTGACCATTAAAAATTGCCTTAAGCAATCATTGTATCGACTAGGTGGAAAATAAATAAATACTTAATTGTGAATCGAATGTTTGTTCGTCGACTTCCTGGAGAACGTATGAAGAGTCAGTGTGTGACACCTACGGTGAAGCATGGTGGAGGGTCGGTTATGGTGTGGGGATGTTTTGCGGGTGATAAAGTCGGTGATATAGTGCGAATTAATGGAACATTAAAGAAGGAAGGATATCACAGGATCCTGATCAACAATGCAGTTCCATCTGGCAAGTGGCTTATTGGCCGCGGGTTTGTTCTGAAGCAGGACAATGACCCCAAACATTCTTCTAAATTGTGTAGAGGGTATGTCAATAGAAAAGAGAAAGGTGGGGAACTGAAAAATATGATTTGGCCAAGTCAGTCACCAGACTTAAATCCCATTGAACTGTTATGGAATGAACTTGACAGGGAGGTCCGAAAACTGAGGTCAACTAATGTTGAAGAGCTATGGAATAATTTACAGAGCTGTTGGACTGCAATATCTACACAAACACTACAAAATCTTATTTCCAGAATGCCAAGAGTTTGTGCAGCTGTTCGGAGGGCAAAGGGTGGATACTTTGAAGAGGCTGAAATATAAACCATATTGTATTCTACTTAATGATAGAGAGAGAAAATATATAAGTTGTTGGTCTATTTAGTTTTTACGATGCGTTTGTACATTGAAATAAAGTATCTAGTTTTGTGCATAGGTGATCGAAAACTTTTGACCAGTAGTGTACATGTGACATAAATCTTTCTTTTCCATTATTAAATTTTTTATTCTATACAACTGACCACGATGTATTCACAACAGTTAACCTCCAACTCAGCGCGTGAGTCAAGACAGCGCCATCTTATAACAGAGAACGTGGGTGATGTTGTCGCCCTTAAGTCCAACCCCTCATCCACGTCGTGGGAGGTTGGCTACGGCATAAAGTAGGGGACTGTGTGTGCCCCAGAACCGCTATGGTAGCTGTGAAGGCCCTTCAGGAACCCTGAAAGTGATGGCTAACAGGGCTCAGGTGCTGTCATCTAATAACTTGCACATCTTAAATCAAAGTATTAAAGAAATTGAAGTGAAATGAAACCAGATGGATACCTCAATGACGACCTCTGCTCGAAATGGAAAATTAGAATTAGTTGTTGGAATGTTAGAACTTTGGCAGTGGAAGGTAAACTAAAGCAGGTTGAGAAAGAGATGCAAAATTATGGCTTGGAAATTCTTGGCTTAAGTGAAGTGAGGTGATGTGATTTTGGAGAGATTATGATGCAAAATGAGAACACATTCATTTATTCTGGATAATCTGGGGAGGACTCTGAACAGAGAAATGGAGTGGGTATATTGCTATGTAGAATATCCAAGAACAGTTCAATTGGAGGGAGTCCCATCTCAGACAGAATGATGACAGCTAGATTTCAAGGTAAAATTCAAAATGTAACAATAGTAGTTTGTTACGCACCAACAGAAGTATCTGATGCCGAGATGAAGGATCAATTTTATCATCAGTTGAATGAAACTATGAAGAATATAAATAAAAGAAATATTGCTATTATTATGGTGATATGAATGCAAAGATTGGCTCAAATCTAGAGAATGTGATAGGAAACATAGATTAGATGAAACTGATAATAATTGATAATAATAATTTTTTATGCAAACTTGATTGTTTAAAACTTCAAGAAGATTTACATCATCTGGAAAAGTATTGTATTCAAAATGGGTTGAAACTTAATCATGAAAAATGTAAAATAATATAATTTTTTTAAAAACAAGAAGAAAATATCATTTCACTACAAATTTAGTAATAACAACATTCTAACTCCTGTTTCACAAGTTAACAACCTTGGTGTTTTATTCAGTTATAACCCTTTAATGAACATATTGAAAATATTTGTAAGAAATCATTACAAAACTGGGTTGCATTACTAGATTTTCCAGAGAATTTTCAAACTTAGCTACTATCGATTGCTGTATGTATGGTACGCCCTATACTAGAATACTGTACGATACACCTGTATGGAACCCTTCTCATTAGACTTCTATCCATAGATTAGATTCAGTTCAACATAAATTTCTTTGTTTATATTCATTTGGAGCAGGATTCTCATATGAAAATGTTGATTATACAGCCCTACAACAGTCGTTAAATCTGCATAGTCTGTCACAACGCCATGAATTCCTGGATACACTTTTCATTTTTAAATTGCTTCACTCCTTGGTGAACTGCCCATAACTCCTTGAAAAAATTAACATACATGTACCAGACAGGCGCACGAGGTTTAAGAATACATTGTCTATAAATTGGCATAGAACTAACTATGCATTCAATGGGCCAATTGAACGAATGTCAAGATCTCTAAGCAAAGTGGATATTGATATATTTAACTGCTCATTGTCAAAATTTAGAACTCACTTACATAATCTCCAGAATTGTCTATTACTTTCCTGTGCTTACTTGTAATATAACCTGTGTACATATCTGTACATATTTTTCTACTTATACTCCATTGAACTTTCTTTTTACTATGTCTTGTCTATACTTCTCTACTGTTATGTAAAATGGTATTTCCGTTAATAAAGTATTATTATTTAGGAGGTATAAGATAGAAATGCAAATGTGATTCTGATATAGCTGAGGATGACCTATGAAGGGTCGAAACCGGTCCTAGATTGTAATATTTTACAAGAAAATAAATGTATTGATTAGGTGGAATTTTTCTTTCCTTTTATGACGAACATATAACATAGTCGAGTATCACGTCCCCCTACTCCCAAGTCTTCCCAGCCTTAAGTTTGCATCATTTTAGTGACACTACTCGTTTGTTGGAAATCACGTAGAACAAATCATGCTGCTTTCCTTTGAATTGTTTCCAGTTCTCGTATCAAGTAATACTGGGGAGCGTCATACACTGGAGCCTTGTTCTAACTGTGGTCTTACCAGAGACTTATACGCCCTCTCCTTTACATCCTTACTACAACCCCTAAATATTCTCAGTGAAGAGACTTGTAACCTTTCTTTATGACCTCATTAATATGATTACTCCAATGAAGATCATTCCTTGGGTTAACATCTAGGTACTTAGGTTGTTCCCCATGAGGTATAGAACATCAGATTGACCATGTAGCTACTGGTAAGAAATTTAGAAAATCATTGACAGATTTGAGGAACAGAAGAGGAGCTGACATTGGTAGTGATCACCATCTAGTAGTAGCTGGGTTTAAATTTAAAATAAAGGCTGCATCAAAGAAGTTTGCAACTAGAAAAAAGAGATTCAGCATACAAAAGTTAAACAATGAAAAGAGGAAAAAAATTTGTTTGGAGTTGAAAAATTGGTTTGAAGTCCTTTTAAATCGTGATGAAGAGGAAGAGTGGAGTGTGGAAAGAATTTGGGAAAATGTTAAGAATACTTATATACAAATGTGTGAGAAAGTAATTGGTTATAGGAGCTATCAGCAGGAAGACTGGATGTCTGAGGGAACATGGGAGTTAATTCAAAAACAAAAGAGGCAAAAGCTATAGTAAAACAAAGCAGAACAAGACAGCAGAAGTCAGAAGCCCAAAGGAAATATTCGGAAATTGACAAAATGGTTAAAAGGAGTATGAGGAGCGATAAAAAAAAGATGGATTTACCAGCAGGCACAAATTTCAGAGGAAACTGAGAAGAGTGATTTGAAACAACTCTATAATTCAGGGCCTCTCAGAGTGCACGCACCAGTGCATTGCACTGTGCACGGTGTAAAAGAAGACTTCGCTTGGTTGACCAGAGTGCAGACCCCCATTCCTCAATTTGGAGCAATAGCGCTGTCTCTCTCTTTCCCCACGCCTGTCTCGCTCACTCCGCCTGTTTCCCTCCTCCTCACTTGCTCCGTAGTGCTCCAAATGCGAGCTTAGCCAAGTAGCCCAGAGACGAAACGTTGGTCCGAGCCGAACCGAGAGGGACCGATGCACTGTGCACAGAAACTCTGCGCCTCAGTTTGCACACGTGAGATTTTGGGCATTTGAGAGGCCCTGCTATAATATTACAAGGAAGTTGTCAAGAGGAGGTTATAGGAAGAGTAAACCAGTGAGGGATAAGCAAAGAAATACAGTATGTTGTTATCACAAGAAGGACAATTGAGAAGATGGCAAGAGTATTTTTGAGAAATATTAAACAAAGCTGATGGAAATGAGCAGGAAATGCAAGAAGTAAATGAAGGCTTAGATAGTAAAGATTGAAGAATAAAGGCATGAAGTTAGGTTAGCATTGAAACAATTAAAGAACGGTAACGCAGCAGGTATAGATAATATCGATCCAGAAATACTAAAAGTGGATGAAGAGGGCACCGTTAATTTACTCCTACCATTTTTGGGGAAATATGGAAAGAAGAGAGAATTCCAGGTGACTGGAAAGAGGGTTTGATTGTGAAACTTCCACCCCCCACCCCCCACAAAAAAAAAGTGACTCCACAGTGTGTAAGAATTGGAGAGGAATAACCCTACTGAGCATGCCAAGTAAAATTCTCTCTATAACAATTCTAAACAGAGTAAAGGACTCACTTGAGCAGTGTATTTGAAAAGATCAAGCTGGTTTCCGCAGACATTGCAGCTGTGTTCATCTAATAAATACGTTAAGAATAATTTCAGAGCAAAGTAATAAATGGCAGGCCACACTATACTTGAGCATTTCATTCAGAAAGAAGACTGTCATTGGGAAGACCTTTGTGAAATATGGAGTACCAAATAAGATCTTGAATCTCATGAAGAAAATGTATGAAGGGTAGATGCAAAGTAGTACATGAGAGAAAGCTCACAGATTATGTGAATGTCACAAGAGGAGTTTACCAGGGATTCATTCTTTCACCAAAAATCTTTTTAGTGGTGCTCGATAATATCATGAGAAAAATGTTGGGTAGAAGGAAAAGAGGAATATAATGGGGAAAAGACTGGAAAATTTAGAATTTGCAGATGATATTTGTCTTTTATCTTCAAGAATTAGTCATATAAAACACAGTTAGAAGGATTATGGAAGGAAGCAGAGGCTGCAGGACTCAATATAAATGTTGATCAGACCAAGGAAATGAGAGTAAATTCTAAAATTTATGAAAGATTGTTTCTGTCAGGAGAAGAGACTGATGAGGTTAAAACATATATCTACTAGGGAAGTGTAGTGGCAAGAGAAGGAGGGGTGGAAGAGGATGAGAGAGCCAGAATAAGGAAAGCAAATGGAGCCTTCATGCAACTGTATGCAGTGTGGAAGAACAAGAACATTTCAAGGAAGACAAAAATAAAAATTCTCAATACAAATGTTAAATCAGTTCTTCTATTTGCTTGTGAAATTTTCAAGGTTACACAAACTCTTGCAGACATTTATAAACCATTGCTTACAACGCATCGTAAACATCAGATGGCCTGAGATTATATCCAATGACGAGCTGTGGAGAGCAACAAAACAAGTTCTAGTTGCAGTGGAAATTAAGAACAAATGGAAATGGATAGGTCAGACTTTGAGAAAGCCAGCAAGGCCTATAGAACACACAGTAAGGTGCACGGAGGAGAGGTCATCCTAGGAAGGAAGGGTCCACCTATTCAGTACCTTTGACTTGTATAGTGTCTTATATAATTGGGACTAGTTTCGACCTCATATACGCTGGGTCATCTTCAGCCACGATCCAATTGTTGTATCCAATTATTATGTGTTGTATGTGAGCATATATTTTTCCAACTGGATCGTGGCTGAAGATGACTAAGTGTATATGGGGTCAAAAGTAGTCCCAATTATATAATTCACTAAACAAGCCAATGTATTGAATAGATGGACCCTTCTCTACCCTTTGATAATGATCAGTTGTCAATTACAGAGCATAATGAAATTCATAACCTACGAGTCGGAAGGAAGTTAAAGTAATGGCAAGTAGACGACCACAATGGAGACGTTTCACGGATGCCCTATGTTCCAGTGGGAACAAGAGAAATTAAGTAAAGTAAGTCCAGTGCGACATTAATCTTTCTTTGCCATTATTACATGTGTTATTCTATACAACTGATCACGATGTATTCACAATGACAACTAACCTCCAACTGAGCATACAAGTCAACATAGCGCCATCTTATAACAGAGTATCACATTTTAGCAAAAATTTTGCCTTACTGTGAATGCTGGTTTTTTTTTTTTTTTTACAACAGGTATTTTCCTCTCTTATCTGTCAATCATTAAATATAATCACAAGAAGTTAAATACTCTTCCTTTTTCTTTCCATGCACTCATTGTGGAGGAACATAAATCTACGTTAAAAACAAAGAATTTTCATCATTACTTGAAGTGAATTCTTCTGGAGTGTCTTTCTTATTGGGCTGATTTTGTTTCATCTGAAACAATTTCCTCTTGCAGGCTGAACTGCCATTATATTTCCTCTTCCCTGAGTTAAAACCTTTGATATTCTCTCTTTGTGTTTGTTTCTAGTTGGTATTTTTGGTAGTGGTAATTAAAATTCAGTTACAGATGTTTTAACAATTTTAAGGGTGTGTGAAATGTGTTGTGCTAGTGAAGGTTCAGAATTTTGCTGTTCTGGTCACCTCCATGGCCAAATTTGGATCTTGCCTACCTGTTTCATACAATGTAAGAAATCCCTTTTCTTGAAATATAGGTATTGTCATTTACAGGCCATATTCCTGTTGCAGTAAATAGTAAGCCCAATTCCAGTCAAATATTAATTTCTACAAGAATTGTACCTTAAGCCATGCCCTACATACTAATGTTATACGTAGTTCAAGGTTCAAGCCTGTTGCATATTTTATGACGTAAAATTTCTAGAAAATAGATGTCATCATAATAAGAAATAATTTAGGATATCTTCCTAAAGAAAATAAATAACAAGAATTGTAATTCATGCTCTGATGATCAAATTTAAAAAAAAATATATCCTCAACAGTTTCACCATCATCTATCATGGTGTGCCTAGGGAAATGAGGAATGAGGTAACTTCCCATAAGAAACACTTTCACACCATTCATTACAGGGACTAGCTCCAGGCTCAGCCAAACCCAAGGATGAGATAAACAGGCCAGTGTTCTCGTCCATACCAGAAGACATAGTACTCTGTAAACACTAGGTGTCACCAGCAACAACAACAACAACAACAATAATACCACAGCTGCAGTGTGAAGATTTAGGCTATCTGTGTAACAAACTCCACATTCTATTTTTCTCTACCAGATAACATAAAAACCAGAACTCTGTTGGGTGACTTATTACTGAATTTTACCTAATTTTGTTGAGCAAACATTGAGTGTGCAACCAAAGATCTTTTACATGTATGATATGGTATGTTGAATGGATCTTATCCCATTTCAGAAATTTGTCTTCTTTGCTGGGTTTGAGCCCTTGTTCTTGGTATCCATAAGCCAACATTCTGCCACTGATCCACATTATTATATTATAAGATATATTATTGAATGCATATTTCATAACTTTTTGTTAAAACTTTCCTTAATATTTCTTTTTAGCTCACTGAGAAGTCTGAAGCGAATGTGATAAAAGCCAGATTACTTGTAGAAGAAGTACTGAAGGAGAAAAAAGGTTGGTATGACTTTTTGTGTGTTAAAACTACCGATCACAAAGTTTTCCATAATAGTCTTATTTGCAGCTTATGCTAGGACATCTTCTTACCTTGAAGTCATTAAATAGAAAGTTTAGCATTGTTTCCTTTGAACAACCAATTCCTTTACCCTCCTCTATTCACTTCATGTTATGCCACCAACAAAGGTTCTGGATTCAAACCCTGACTATCTGAGTGAAAAGCACAACACTAATCACGCCATCTAACATGAATGGATGAATTTATGTATTATTACAAGTAATCATGCTCATATTGATCCATATTCACTATATAACTTGAGAAAAAAGAAATATATAGATTAACCATCTTGTGGTGACTTTGTGAACTTTTCATCAAAGAACTTTGTAATATACTATATTTAGCCAGCTTGTGGTAATTTTATGAACTTTTTATCAATGAGCTCCAATATTTTGTTTTGAACTGTCTCAATCATAAAGATATACACTCCTGGAAACTGAAAAAAGAACACCTTGACACAACTGAATAAAGCTTGCACAGAACACTATGAGAGGGCAGTACATGCAATGATCAAACACGCAGCACTGCGGACCCACCAGGGGAACCATGTTATCAGTCATGGAATGTTGCAAGCTATGCAACAGTTAATCACTGCCTGAGCCAGTGGCAGCCAGTTTGCTGTGGCAAACGGAGCTCCGTCTGTGTCTGCAGCATTGTTAGTATGCCACGACAGCGCGTACATGAACCATTTGTGCAATTCACGGAGTTTGAGCAAGGGTGTATAGTGGGCCTGCAGGAGGCCGAATGGTTGTACTGCAGAATTACACAACACATGGGGCGAGAGGTCTCCACAGTGCACTGACATTGTCGCCAGTGGTCAGCAGAAGGTACACATGCCCGTCGGCCTGGGTCTGGACAGCGGCGACGCACAGATGCATGCTAAGACCTTCGCATCTTACGAAGTGCCGTATTGGACGGCACCATGACTTCACAACAAATTAGGGACACTGTTGCTCCAGGGGTTTCAGCAAGGACCATTCACAACCGTATCTGTAAAGCAGGGCTATGATGCTGCGTGCCGTTTGGGCGCCTTCCGCTCACAGCCCTACATCGTGCAGCCCACTTCCAGTAGTGTCGTGATAGGTACTTATAGAAGGACAGATGGAAAGTGTCATCTTCAGTGATGAGAGACGCTTCTACCATAGTGCTTATAATGGTCATACGCATGTGTAGTGTCGTGCAGGTGCGCGCCATCATCCGGAGTGTAGACAACAGAGGCACATATGGCCAAAACCGGCATCATGGTGTGGGCAGCCATATCCTACACTGGCCGTTGTCCTCTGGTGATCGTCTAGGGAACATTGAACAGTGCACGATACATCCAAACCATCATTCAACCCGTTGTGCTACCATTCATGCACCAACAAGGCAATGTGCTTTTCCAACAGGACAGTGCACATCCACATGTATCCCGTGCCACCCAACACGCTCTCTAAAGTGAATGTCATATACCCTGGGCAGCACAATCCCAAAATCTGTCCACCATTGAACATGTTGGGACCGGATGAAGCGTCATCTTGCGCGCTCTGCACGACTGGCAGGAAATCTGACCCAATTGAGCCACCAGGTGGAAACTGCATGGCAGGTCATTCACTTTACAAAGGAAATTTAATATGTCCTCCTATTCAATACATGTACTGAATCTCCCCGATGGTGCAACAGCCCCGAAGGGCCATGGTCTACCAAACAACCGCTGTTCAGCCCGAAAGCCTGCAGATTATGAGGTGTCATGTGGTCAGCATGATGGATCCTCTTGACCGTTATGTTATAGGGAGACATATTAAATTTCATTTGTAAAGTGAAAACTGTCAATACGGAATGATTCTAATATCTTGTAATGGCAGGTCATTCCAAAAGACTTCACTTGTCACCTCTACGACTGTCTCCTTGGGGGAATTGCAGCCTCCATTGCTGCAAAAGGAGGGTGTACATGGTACTAGAGCTGATGCTGGGCACGCCCTGTTGGCTGTACTCAGATGCGAATGGCTCTGTTGGTGTGATCATGAGGTGTATACAACCTCAAGTGTTTGTCAATAAAATTTCCCTCTGCAGAGTCGATGAACTTGTGGTATTCTTTTTTCAATTTCCTGGAGTATTTGTCATTAGTACATTGATGATTTCCATTCAAATGTGTTTTATTTGCTATTAATGTTATTTAAGTTTTCATGTGCTTAGGATGGTTCCAAGAGTCAAAACATATCTATAGGTTCAATTGTTTCCGAGAAAAGTGTACCTGCAAGGAACTTATACAATAGCATGGGCTCATTTGTTTTTCAAGTAACTATAAATTTATATAGGTAATCTAAATTTGCCTGAAGTTGAATGGAAAGGAGCTGCAAGTGAAGCCCATGAACAGAAACTGGCAAATAAGTTAATTTGGGAGGGAGGATTTACACAAGTAGTACAAGAACCGACTCGTCTCAATAACTTACTAGATGTATTCTTGGTTAAACCATGGGAAATTGTTGATAAAACTGAGGTAATTGAAGGAATAGGAGACCATAAGGCTGTAATAATGGATGTAGGACTCGTACCAAAAAGGCTTAATAAGAGGGTTACACAAGACAAGAAATTGTACAGAAAAACTAAAGTTGATGAATTTGGGACTTACCTTAACTCACAATTCAGTTGTTGGATAAGTGAAGGGAGTAACGTGGATACACTTTGGGCTAAATTTAAAGGAATTATTTGGGAAGGAGAGAAGAGATTTGTACCTGTTAAGAAGGGTAAAATGACCTCAGACCCTGTTTATTATACAAGGGAAATAAGAAAATTAAAAAGAAAATGTAGAATAGTAAACAGGAAAATCAAAGAGGGTAGGGAGAGTAGAGAAACTAGAAAACAGCTAATGAGGGAACTGAATAGAGTGAAAAAGGAAGCAAAAGAGAATTATATGAATGGCATACTTCAAGAGGGTAATGACCACAAAGGGAAATGGAAAAAGCTGTATTCATATATCAGGAATCAAAAAGGAAAAGGAATCCAAATTCCTACAATGGTGGGAGAAGGGGGTGAACACTATTTAACAGATACTGAGAAAGCAAACCTATTTAGTAGGGAATTTAGAGATTCAGTAGATGATTGTCAAGAGTTGGAAACCAAAACAGAAGATAGAGAGGGAGAGAGACAGAGGGAAACAAGAAGCTTCTCATTCACAAACGAAGATATTTTCAGAGAAATCCAACTGCTTCAGCAAGGAAAAGCAGCAGGGAGTGATCAAATTACTGGGGAGGTATTAAAGACAATGGGGTGGTACATAGTGCCTTATTTAAAATTTCTCTTTGACTATGTCATAAATAATAGTGTAATACCAAAGGAATGGAAGGAATCTATAATAATACCAATTTATAAAGGAAAGGGTGATAAAAGGAAACCAGAGAACTACAGACCAATCAGCCTGACCAGTATAGTTTGTAAAATTCTGGAGAGTTTAATATCGAAGTACATCAGAGGGATATGTGATGATAAAAATTGGTTCATGAGGAGCCAGTATGGATTTAGAAAGAAATTTTCTTGTGAGGCACAACTGGTGGGATTTCAGCAGGACATATCAGATCAGTTGGATTCAGGAGGTCAGTTAGATTGCATAGCCATAGATCTTTCCAAAGCCTTTGATAGAGTGGAACATGGAATATTATTAAAGAAATTGGAGGGAATAGGATTGGACGTAAGGGTTACACGTTGGATAAAAGCATTTCTAAATTCAAGGGTTCAGAAAGTCAAGGTAGGAAATAATGTATCTCAGGAAGAGAAAGTTTGGAAGGGAATTGCACAGGGTAGTATAATCGGTCCGTTACTTTTCTTAATATACGCAAATGATTTAGGGAACAATATAACATCAAAAATAAGATTGTATGCAGATGACATAATTGTTTATAGAGAAATAAACAACATTGAGGATTGTTCAGAATTACAAAGGGACCTTGAAAGTATCCAACAATGGGTTGAAGAAAATAATATGAAGGTTAATGGAGGCAAATCAACTGTTACAACTTTTACAAACAGGAGCTTTAAAACTGAATTTGAATATACTTTGGATGAGGTAGTTATCCCAAAAGATGGCAAGTGCAAATACTTAGGTGTGAGATTTGAAAGTAATTTGCACTGGAAGGGTCATATTGATGACATTGTTGGGAAAGCATACAGATCATTACATGTCATAATGAGGCTACTTAAAGGATGCAACAAAGAATTAAAAGAAAAAAGTTACTTGAGTATGGTTCGTCCATTATTGGAATATGCAAACAGTGTTTGGGATCCTCACCAAGAATACCTAATAAAAGAAATAGATAGTGTGCAGAGGAAAGCAGCAAGATTTGTAACAGGGGATTTCAGGAGAAAGAGTAGTGTATCAGAAATGTTAAAGGAACTTGGGTGGGAAACTTTAAGTAAGAGAAGGGAGAAAACTAGACTTACAGGATTATATAGAGCCTATACAGGAGAAGAAGCATGGGGAGATATCCGTGAGAGGCTTCAGTTGGAAAATAATTATATCGGCAGGACTGACCACAAATATAAAATTAGAAGGAATTTTAGCAGAAGCGATTGGGGTAAATTTTCATTCATTGGGAAGGGTGTGAAGGAGTGGAACAGTTTACCAGGGGTAGTGTTTGATCCTTTTCCAAAATCTGTACAGATATTCAAGAAGAGAATAAACAGCAACAGAGAAAATAAATGAAATGTTAGAGGGCATTCGACCAGTGCAGGTTATTGTATATAAAAAAATGTGTGTGAATAAATTAATTCCATCCCCTGGTCTAAGGAGTTTGGACAGCCAAAGTAGGGGACTGCCTGTAGGGGTGAAGTACAGTGGGGACTTCGAGGGCCCTGGGACCGCTACGGTAGCTGTGAAGGCCCTTCAGGAACTCTGAAAAGTGGTGGCAAAAGGGGCTCTGGTTAAGACGCAGCAGGTCGTTATGCTACTTAGGATCCAGAACGGGTAAAAAAAAAAAAAATAGTAAATAAATAAATGCAATGTAAATATTAATGTTATACCAGTTTTATAGTATCATTTGAAGCAATTCCACATACTGTATATCAGTTGACTATATTTGTAAGTAGGACAGGATATATTATAAGTAGAATTTTGTAAACAATATAAATTTATTAAGGATGAGCTGTGTGTTTAATAGAAAGCATTGTTAGCGTAAATTGTATAATATTGTATTATAGGAAAAATTTTCTTCTCTTGTTAATTTAATATTTAGTGCTTGACAATAATGTATTTTAGTGTACCATTTGCCACCGAGGTAGACACCTCATTTGCAAATAAAGAGATTTTGATTTGATTTGATGTGACAAACAACCTCTTTCATTTCTGTCCTAATAATTTTGTAATTGTCAGGTTATTCTAGGCCACTGGAGTTTTCTTCATATGATCAATCAATCAATCAATCAATCAATCAATCAATCAATCAATCAATCAATCAATCAATCAATCAATCAATCAATCAATCAATCAATCAATCAATCAATCAATCAATCAATCAATCAACCAATCAACCAATCAACCAATCAATCAATCAATCAATCAATCAATCAATCAATCAATCAATCAATCAATGCACTTAGGGTGGTTGACCAGGTGGCAGATTCCTGATCAATTGTTTACCTCATACTTACATGTATTTACAATATTGTTCACTCGGCTTTTTCTTAAATATTTTTACAAACTTGGAAATTCATCAAACATTTCCCATGATAATTTATTCCATTTCCTCACTCCTCATCCTATAAATGAATATTTGCCCCAATCTGTCCTCTTGAATTCCCACTTTATCTTCATATTATGATCTTTCCTACTTTTAAAAGCTGTACTCAAGGTTATTCTTCTACTTATGTCATTCCACGCCAACTCTCCACTGACAGCTCAGAACATATCACATAGTCGAGCAGCTCGTCTCCTTACTCCCGAGTCTTCCCAGCCCAAAGTTTGCGACATTCTCGTAACACTACTTCTTTGTCAGAAATCACCCAGAACAAACCATGCTGCTTTTCTTTGGAATTTTTCTAGTTCTCGTGAGAGTCCCGTACACTGGAGCCATACTCTAGTTGGGGTCTTATCAGAGACTTATATGCCCTCTCCTTTACATCCTTACTACAACCCCTAAATACTCTCATAACCATTATCTGTAACCTTTCTTAACTACTTCATTAATATGATTAACCCAATGAAGATCATTCCTTATATTAACACCCAGGTACTTACAGTGTTCCCATGAGATACTATCACCCTACAACTTCACACCATTGTCTGCTCTCCATCTCACTACATTGTTTAAGTCTCCCTCCAGTCGCTCACAGTCCTGCGTATCATTTACTACTTTATACAGTGTAACATCGTCCACAAATAGCCTTATCTGTGATTCCAGATCTTTACTCATAGCGTTTATATATTGTGTTTTCAGTAGTGTATGGCATATCCACTGGACCTGGAAAATTTGCTACGACTGTCATCAATACAGAAAAATTAGAGTGAGTAAATGACCTACTTATATTGAATGCATTTTATTATACATAGTACAGTCCATTCCTCATACTTTCTGTATCTCTCTCTTTTAGGGAATTGCAGTATAATATAGTTACCTCACATGCTACTGGAGTTGCTCCCCTTTGAGTCCTGAGCGGACAAGAATGTTACTAGCTCTGCGTATAAATGTCTTAGCTAAAGGATACAGTGGCATTTCACTAGAAACTCTTCAACGTCTCATAGATGCATTCAATTGTATGTATAATGGCCATCTTTCACTTTTAAATGTAATTTAGATATAACCTAATACTGCCTTAGCCTGTGAAATAAATGAACACAATCTTAGAAAATCTTCCAGACTGATACCTGTAGAAAATAAGATATTGAACTTACCTATAATATCCATCCTCTTCAATGTATTTATCTCTGCTAATGACACACTCATGTCAACATCCCTCGTACCAAGCAGTATCAAGCATATACATTCACATGCCAAAAGTCATGGCATCCTGTAGGCCCTCCTCTAGCTCGACTAAGTGCAGCAACTTGTGTCATCCATTTCATAAGTGGAAAAAACATCTGAGGAGATATTCTGACCCATGTCATTTGGATAGCTATCCACAACTTCCTGTTATTCATAGATGCAGAGTCTTGGGTGAATGGTCTTCACTACTACATCCAATAAATGCTTGACAGGGTTCATATCAGGCAAACAAAATAGCTGCAGTAGTTGTTGAAACTCTTCAGAACGCTCCTCAAACCAGTTCTGCACAACTTTGTCCCGATGGCACGGTACTGGAATATCTAATCATTGTAGGGCTACATGAAATCCATGAAAGACTGCAAATGGTTATCAAGCAGTTCATTGTAACAGTCACTGATCGACGTCCTGTTCAGATGGATCATACTATGTGAATACACCCCACACCATTATGGAGCCACTATCAGCATGAACGGTGCCTTGTTGACAACTGGGGTCCATGGCTTCATGGGATCTGTGCCATATCTGAATTGTACAATCAGCTTGAAACAACAGGAACAGTGACTCATCGGATCAAGTTAGATGTTGCCATCCTTGGGTCCAATCAGCAACATCACGCACCCAGGTGAGACGCTGTGTGCAGTGTCGTGGTGTTAACAAGGGCAGACTGATAGGTCTTCTACTCCCATATCCCACTGTTGAATATGCACTGAATGTCGATGTGATCTGAGCTAGTGTGGCTTGTCTGTTATCACAAACGATTGTAGCCAATGGTGCTAATCGCAATCATTGACAATCTGTAGTCGGCCACTGTGGGTGGTATAGCCTTCCATGATGTATTCCCCATACACACATGATACTATTTACCGAGGAATGTTCAATGACCGCACAACTTCGAAAATGAAATGTTCTATCCATCTGGCCCCCACTATCATGCCCTGTTCAAAAGATGATAAAATTCACGTCGCCTTGCCTCACTAGCATAGACGGCATTTACATTCACTCTCAAGATGTCAGATCACACGTCTGGGCACTTCCAAGATATCATGGGACCGAGCTCGATAGCTGCAGTCACTTAAGTGCGGCCAGTATCCAGTATTTGAGAGATAGTAGGTTTGAACCCCACTGTCGGAAGCTCTGAAAGTGGTTTTCCGTTGTTTCCCATTTTCACACCAGGAAAATGCTGGGGCTGTACCTTAATTAAGGCCATGGCTGCTTCCTATCCACTCCTATCCACTCCTAGCCCTTTCCTGTCCCATTGTCGCCATAAGACGTATTTGTGTCGGTGCGACGTAAAGCAACTAGCTAGATATCATGGTACAGAAGCATCACCAACTCCTCCTCCTCATCATCATCAATGCAACGGCTACTCTAGATGTACTTAATAACATTGACCCACAGATTAAATTTACTTTGGAGTCAGAAAGTAATGAATCAATTAATTTTCTTGACTTAAAAATCAACAGATCGGATTCATCTTTTGCTTATAGTAGTTTTAGAAAGCCTACACAAACGGCAGTCACGATTAGACAAGACTCAGAACACCCACGGAGTCAAAAAAACTCTACATACAATAGTTTAGTAGAACGGACTTTTAGGATCCCCATGACAAAAGCTAATTTGAATAAAGAACTCAATACAATCCGTTCAATGGCTAAGGCTAATGGTTTTAGTGACTGCTTTATTGAACGTATCATCAACAAGTTCAGGTACCCAAAGACAAGCCTAATCAAATGGCGTTCGCAATATTTACTTATAATAAGGATATATATAAGTTTACTAATATTTTCAAGAAACATAATGTTAAGGTTTCGTTTTGTACTGATAATAATAATAATACAGTTGTATTGCACACTTCAGCCTCAGTTAATAGATCGAACCCATATTCCAAATCGGGTGTGTATAGATTTAAATGTAACGACTGTGGGTGCACATATCTGGGTCAAACAGGATGAAGTTTTAAAATTAGATACACGGAACATACTAATGCCATAAAATATAACAGATTTTCCACGGTAGGCCAGCATGTACATGATCTAAAGCATAAATTCACATCTATAGAACAGGACATTGAGATCTTGGAGAGCTTAGGAAATGGAAGTTTGCTGGATGTTACAGAGGGTTGCTATAATCCAAACCTTAATTTAAATGAAATTTCTGAAAAATCAAATATTTTTTTTAATTTCCTTATTGAGTTTTTTAAAAATATACATATCCCAGTCAATAGGACGGTGTTTCATACTATGCGTAATAGCTTTACTAGTTGCTTTTTACGACCACGCCCTCCGGAGCTCCAACAAGTTGCCACTCCTCAGTTGCTCCTCCCGCTTTGCCCTATTTCCCCCCTTCGGTCCCGACCAACCTTGGACACTTGATTACTATCACAACACTGCTCGCTAGGCTTCATTGTGCTTCGCATGGACAGCGATCTTTTGAGGTGAGTCACGTAAAAACATTTAAGTTATAAGATGTAATTTTATATATTGCCTCTTCAGTTAAGTGATAGTTTATTACAGGTCCGCATTGAACTGGGAACATTGTACTTGTTAACGTCTTACAGGACCGATTTCTCCCTTCCACCTCACTAGGATAGCTTCATTAAAGCGACTCTGAAGATTTTATTGAAGTATTTTAATACGATCCTACGTCGCGTTTTAAGAAGTGTGATAAATTAAGCTAATGTTTCTTCAAGACTATTTTATTTTTAAGTTGTTGTTCTTTTAAATCCACGTTATTTTATTAGTGAGCAAACCAGTTTGCATATGTTTTTATTTAAGATTTATGACTCGCAAGACTCGGACTTGTAGAAAATATGGACTTTGAGACAGTATAATCGTAACACAGTTTTAGGTTGTTAATATGGTTTTAAATTGTGTTCAATTTGACGTAGATAAACTTATCTTATTGCCAATTTTTCCAAGAACCTATATCAGCTGATGATGATGCAAATGGGCGTCAAAACTAGTTCTGATTGAAATATATGTTGTAATTTCATCTAAACAACAGTTTTTATGTATTGAATAAGGTGGATCCAAATTATAATAAAAGTTGTAATCTTGATTCAATACGGACAAACAATGAAATTTATTAATTAATTTATTAATTTAACACAACACTTCCGCATTTAGCCTTGTTAAAATGGGAAACAATTCGCAAGTGGCCCTCCTAGTGGTGTGACCTGGAAAGTCACGCTAAATTCAAATATCAATGGAAATTCATATACTGAAATGGATAAATAAATTACGCCTAGGAAGAAAGTGTTATTAAGATACTAACTTCCAAGTTGCTGAAGCAGTTCTGGATTTATTTTTTTTTTTTTTTTTTTTTTTTTTTTGCAAATTGCTTTACGTTGCGCTGACACAGATAGGTCTTACGGCGACGATGGACAGGAAAGGGCTAGGAGTGGAAAGGAAGTGTCCATGGCCTTAATTAAGGCACAGTCCCAACATATGCCTTGTGTGAAAATGGAAAACCATGGAAAACCATCTTCAGGGCTGCCGACAGTGGGGTTCGAACCCACTATCTCCCCAAGACTGGATACCTATTCTGGATAAATGAAAGAAGAATTATTTAACAGGTTGTTATTTAAAGAGTGAAATTAGACATGTAATCAAGATGTGAAATGCACTTCTGAGAAAGGGCTTGATCCTTCACTTATGCATTTGTTTTTTTGCTTTAGCATACCTGCCTGAACTTTTATTGTTAGATTCCAATTTAACTTTATTATTCTGCAGATGAGCAACTTGGACCTTTAATTTAGAAACCAAAGCATTTCTTTTAGAGATAATTTTTTGAGCTTTACGCAGTTTCTCTTTCAGGAGTGGATACTGACTTATTCTGTTTAGGGAGTCTTGTATCTGGCAGAATAGCTGGTGATACTACATGAATATTTTCAGCTGATGCTGATGTTCCATCATCCTTTTTTTTCTCTTTTGGAAGGGGCGGTGGCAATTGACATTTTAACTTTTGGGAGATTCTGTCTTGGTACAAATAGATAGATAGATATTTATTTCAATAATTAACTCCAACAAGCCAAAGGCTCAGATCCCGTCTTTAATCTGAGAAGAGGGGTAAAAGAAAGAAAGCATGAAAATGTTGTCGATAGTTATGTTTTGAGGAATATTTATGTACAATTAGAGTAAAAATATAACATACCATTGGCTGTATAGTCGGGGATTTCTAAAGTCGCTGGCCTGGAAATGATCTGAACAGATCTTATAGTTTTCATACAAGCGTATTGTCCCTTCATGCCTTTGCTGGTGGGACCTAGTGCTTACAGTGCACTATGTCTTCTGGTATGGGCTAGAGCAATGTTGTTACTTTTATTGATCTGTCTCTATCTTATCCTTGGCTTTGACAATATGAAAGTGACTGAGGTATGAGCGATGATGGTAATACCATTCCTTATGCAGCTAGTCCCTGTTATGAATGATGTAGAAATGTTGCTCATAGGGTCGGATGATGCATGCATTTTAGTGGGCTTGGCAGACTGATATGTATTAGCAACTTCTGGCTCAGTGAGGAAAGCAACGGGAAACTACCTCCCTCTTCATTTCCCTAGCGTTCCTCTTCAGTGATGGCTAGGCCATATATGACAGCTGATGGCGGAGCTGTTGAGGATACAACCAGCCTTCGGGCTAAGGACTGAACATACATCCATCGTCCCTTCTTCCTTGTACACCGTATCCAAATCAATTCTCTGACATTTCAAAACCCACAGATCACACCTGCAACAACACATCAGTATTGAAGGTTAACTGCTGCACTGTACAATAAAATAAGTTTATTCTGTTTTAAGCCAGTTAAAATGTGTGTCACACAGGTCAGAAGTTTAGGAAGTACTATAAAAATCCCTTTGTCACTGGAAGAATATATATGCAAACACAATATTTACTTACATTTTCTTGTCACGAGGGAAACGGAAGAAAGACAGCGAATCCTTCTGCACTTTTTAGTTATTGCAGCCAAACACAGCACATATCTTTCCACTCATGTTGAGAGGAGATAGAAAGGAATGACACACGCTACTACAGGGTCTTTTTTATGGCTTTCTCCGTGTGTCAGGGGAACACGCACGGAAGGCAATAGCCGGGTGACTCATTTGCCGAGAGATATATTGCTCTGAGTGGTGCTGCGGAGCCAACTAAAAAAAAGACCCTGTATTTACTTATGTTAACTTACTGCAAACGCATAAATAACACCAAAAAATTCACAAACATTACCTCTACTGTATTTGGTAGAAGCTTTCTGTATTCTGTAGCTAATCTCCTGATGTACCGGTATGGTATTGTCTGAAGACAGAACACTACCTACGTACTGGAAGTTTTATACAATATCCATCTCCTCATCTCCAATTCTTAGATGAAAAGTTGTAGAGTTTCTACTCATCACCAAGCCAACTGTCTTGGTTTTGCTGATTTTAAGACCTAAGGTTCTAAAAGCCTCCTCGTCTAGCTTGTACTTGTGCTTCTGTCTCACTGCAGACCAATACATCATTGCAAAAATCAGGGCATTAGTTGTTGGGTCCTTTCTTTTAACTTGTTTTAGGACTTCATCCATTATGATTACAAAGAGGAGTGGTGAAAGACAACTTTCTCGCTGGACTCCTCTTTTCATTTCGAACCAACCTGACCTTCCATCCTGGATGTGGACACAAATCTTGGTTTTATCATCATCATCATCATGATCATCTACTAAATACAATGCTTTGTCGCTATAAGCACATCTGACAACCTTCTTCTAGCCTCTTCATCTTGCTGTATGAACCACCCGCCAATTCCTGATATATGACATCCTTGGTCGTCCCCTGGTCCTCTTTTCCAGTACTTTACCTTCAATGATGGTTCGGAGAAGAGAGTCATGTCTCAGTACATGTCCAAGGAACTTTGTTTTCCTCTTCTTTATTGTGTTCATGAAAAAAAAAAAAAATGAGCAATCCCCTTTTGCATTCCTTAAAACAAGGTAATTTGTTTTTATCTCCATCCAACTTGTTTTTGTAATTCTTCTCTAAAACAACATTTCTGTAGCCTCAAGTATTGTTTCTTCCTGTTTCCCTAATGTCCAGGTTTCGCATCCATACAGTAGCAAACTCCAAACAAAATTCTTGAGAAATGATTTTCTGGTCTCCAAACTGAAATGGTTGTTTAGCAATAAGTTTTTCTTATTTTGGAAGTCTTGTTTTGCTACCACTATTCTTTTCATGGTTTCTGAAAAGGACCTGATATCAGAAGTAGTTACACTACCCAAATAAGGGAATTATATGACTTGTTCTATGGGTTTCATCATATTACCTTTAAATACTGCTATTGCATGACTTTTGGCATGTCAGTGTGTGTGTACTGTATCTACGAGTATATATCATGCAATGCATTCTATACATGAAACAAAATATTGATCGCTTCAGAAAGAAAGGTAGTCAGGTTGTGAGTTTCACAAATAGGAAAAGTCCTCTCAGTTTAAATTACTGCATTGATGAGGTAAAAGTTCCTTTTGGGGATTATTGTACGTACCTAGGTGTTAATATAAGGAAAGATCTTCATTGGGGTAATCACATAAATATGATTGTAAATAAAGGGTACAGCTCTCTGCATATGGTTATCAGGGTATTTAGGGGTTGTGGCAAGGACGTAAAGGAGAGAGCATATAATTCTCTCGTAAGACCCCAACTAGAGTATGTTTTCAGTATATGGGACCCTCACCAGGATTACTTCTGGAAAAAATCCAAAGAGCAGCTTGATTTGTTCTGGGTGATTTCCGACAAAAAAGCAGCATTACCAAAATGTTGCAAAGTTTGGTCTGGGAGGACTTGGGAGAAAGGAGACAAGCTGCTCGACTAAGTGGTATGTTGATAAAGAAGTTGTTTCCCATAAGGAACCTGAAATATTTGTCCCAAATGAGTAAATTTATAATACCAATATAATGGTCTGTTATTGGATATTATAAATTTTCCAGCTAAGTCATTCCTGGTTGCCAGCGTTTTGCCCCAGTGTGCTAAGTTGGGGTCGTCAGTTGGTACCTAGCACACCTACCAAAACGCATGGCTAGTGCATACTGTGGAGGCCACTGTGTAGGTTACTTGGAGCCACTGGCAGTGCCAATGCACTATGAGAGACTTTGTCTCTCTACCAAACATTGATGCCTGCTTGGCCATTAGATGATATAGATGTTGATTCCCATAGAGAATCTGAAATATTTGTCCTGAATGAATAAATTTATAATACCAATATAAATGGTCCATTATTGGACATTATAAATTTTCCAGCTAACTCATTCCTGATTGCCAGCGTTTTGCCCCAGTATACTAAGTTGGGCTCATCAGTTGGTAAATAATACACCCACCAAGATGCATGGCCCTAATTACAATACAGGCCAATACATTTCAATTGGTGAAAATATCCTTGAAACAGTTACTTTCAAACACTTGTACGGTTGTTGTAATTGTGATACACGTATTTCATATTGACTGCAAAATCGTAACCTAAAAGTTGCCTTTAAACATGATTATTTGGTTCGAATTTCGCTGTTCTGACCGTTCCTTCACATTCCTTCCAGCTTTACACTGCCCATAACTACACATACTGTAGCATGTCTGCTACAGGCACTTTCCTTTTCAAGCGGAGCATGCCATGTTGCCTCAGGTAGTTATCTCTACGGATATAGTTATAGTTCCGTATGTCGTGTGCCGGCACAGTATACCGAAACACTCCACCTCAAGCTCCTAATGTTTTGGAACAGCTCACTGTTCCTGTCTGCCCAGCCCTACTTCTAGCATACAACTGTAGGAATTACTTATGGTTATGCATGTCATCAGTCTTACCAATGCACTAATCAGCATTGACAGTACTGATTACGGCAAATATTTTGAAATCTTTGTATGTGAATGGTTGTTTATTAACTATTTATTTATGATTTGGAATAGGCTTCATGTGGACTCTTTCACAGCTTAACTTTAGTTGAAATATATTTGATAGGATAGTCAGCTATGTGGGAAACAACATGGAAAGAAATGTGATCGTAGTGGGAGATCTGAATTTGCCAGCTGTCAATTGGGAAGGAAATGTGAACGACAGGAAGCATGACCAACAAATGGCAAATAAGTTAATATGGGAAAGACAGCTGATTCAGAAAGTGATGGAACCAACCAGAGGGAAAAATATCCTGGACGTGGTGCTGATAAAAACCAGATGAGCTCTATAGAGAAACGGAAGTAATAGATGGTATTAGTGATCATGAAGCTGTTTTTGTTGTAGTCAAAAATAAATGTGATAGAAAGGAAGGTCTTGAAAGTAGGACTGTTAGGCAGTACCATATGGCTGATAAAGCAGGCATGAGGCAGTTTCTAAAAAGTAACTATGATCGGTGGAAAACGGTAAATAAAAATGTAAACAGACTCTGGGATGGGTTTAAAGAAATTGTTGAGGAATGCGAAAACAGGTTTGTACCATTAAGGGTGGTAAGGAATGGTAAAGACCCACCTTATTATAATAGAGAAATAAAGAGACTAAGAAGGAGGTGCAGACTGGAAAGAAATAGAAACGGCTGTGGAAGTAAGGAGAAATTGAAGGAACTTACTAGAAAATTGAATCTAGCAAAGAAGGCAGCTAAGGATAACATGATGGCAAGCATAATTGGCAGGCATACAAATTTTAGTGAAAAATGGAAGGGTATGTATAGGTATTTTACGGCAGAAACAGGTTCCAAGAAGGACATTCAAGGAATAATTGATGAACAAGGGGAGTGTGTATGTGAGGATCTTCAAAAGGCAGAAGTATTCAGTCAGCAGTATGTAAAGATTGTTGGTTACAAGGATAATGTCAAGATAGAGGAGGAGACTAAGGCCAAAGAAGTAATAAAATTTACATATGATAACAATGACATTTACAATAAGATACAAAAGTTGAAAACTAGAAAAGCGGCTGGAATTGATCAGATTTCTGGGGATATACTAAAGACAATGGGTTGGGATATAGTACCATATCTGAAGTACTTATTTGATTATTGTTTGGTCGGAGGAGCTATACCAGATGAATGGAGAGTTGCTATAGTAGCCCCTGTGTATAAAGGAAAGGGTGATAGACATAAAGCTGAAAATTACAGGCCAGTAAGTTTGACATGCATTATATGTAAGCTTTGGGAAGGCATTCTTTCTGATTATATTAGACCTGTTTGTGAAATTAATAACTGGTTCGATAGAAGGCAATTCGGTTTTAGGAAAGGTTATTCCACTGAAGCTCAACTTGTAGGATTCCAGCAAGATATAGCAGATATCTTGGATTCTGGAGGTCAAATGGACTGTATCGCGATTGACCTGTCTAAAGCATTTGATAGGGTGGATCATGGGAGACTACTGGCAAAAATGAGTGCAATTGGACTAGACAAAAGAGTGACTGAATGGGTTGCTATATTTCTAGAAAATAGATCTCAGAGAATTAGAGGAGGTGAAGCTTTATCTGACCCTGTAATAATTAAGAGGGGAATTCCTCGAGGCAGTATTATCGGACCTTTGTTTTCTTATATATTTATAAATGATATGAGTAAAGGAGTGGAATTGGAGGTAAGGCTTTTTGCGGATGATGTTATTCTCTATAGAGTGATAAATAAGTTACAAGATTGTGAGCAACTGCAATGTTACCTCGAAAATGTTGTGAGATGGACAGCAGGCAATGGTATGTTGATAAACGGGGTTAAAAGTCAGGTTGTGAGTTTCACAAATAGGAAAAGTCCTCTCAGTTTTAATTACTGCATTGATGGGGTGAAAGTTCCTTTTGGGGATCATTATAAGTATCTAGGTGTTAATATAAGGAAAGATCTTCATTGGGGTAATCACATAAAAGGGATTGTAAATAAAGGATGCAGATCTCTGCACATGGTCATGAGAGTCTTTAGGGGTTGTAGTAAGGATGTAAAGGAGAGGGCATATAAGTCTCTGGTAAGGCCCCAACTGGAGTATGGTTCCAATGTGTGGGACCCTCACCAGGATTACCTGATTCAAGAACTGGAAAAAATCCAAAGAAAAGCAGCTCGATTTGTTCTGGGTGATTTCCGACAAAAGAGTAGCGTTACAAAAATGTTGCAATGTTTGGGTTGGGAAGAATTGAGAGAAAGAAGAAGAGCTGCTCAACTAAGTGGTATGTTCCAAGCTGTCAGCGGAGAGATGGCGTGGAATGACATTAGTAGATGAATAAGTTTGAATGGCGTTTATAAAAGTAGGAAAGATCACAATATGAAGATAAAGTTAGAATTCAAGAGGCTAAACTGGGGCAAATATTCATTTATAGGAAGGGGAGTTAGGGATTGGAGTAACTTACCAAGGGAGATGTTCAATAAATTTCCAATTTCTTTCAAATCATTTAGGAAAAGGCTAGGAAAGCAACAGATAGGTAATCTGCCACCTGGGCGACTGCCCTAAATGCAGATCAGTATTGATTGATATTGATTGATTTTTGTTTGGGATGTAAATATTTTAAACAATTATGAAAAGACAAGAATAATTTTTTTTTTGCTCGAAGAAGCAAGTATTACAAATTTATTTTAAATGAATCCTTTTGGTAAATATTAACTAATATGTGAAGAACTATGTAAACAAGAATGAGAAATATTGCAGTAATTTGAGTATCATTTTATAGGTAAATATGTCCCTCAAAACACTTTCAATATACTCATTTCTAGCTTTCCTAGGTTTTGTTGTTGTTTCTTTTTAGTTTGGTCTGTCTGCTGAAGATTGGGCAAGGAGTGTAGGGATACATCCTTATTTTTTCCTACACTCCTTTGATATACAGTATTCAGTTCTGGGAATGATTCAATCATATTTATTCTTCTCTAATGAAAGTAAAATAAATATAATTTAATGTGGTTTTTATTTCTCTCATACAGTAATTCCTGATCCTTTCTTTGAACACAAACAGGCTCATGTCTATCACTGGTACCATCACAGGGTTCAGTAGGAGCCAGTGGAGATCTTGCACCATTGTCACATCTTGCACTGGGTCTCCTTGGTGAGGGCCAGATGTGGAGTCCAGAAACAGGATGGGGTAATGCTAAAGAGGTCAGTCAATTAATATAAAGAACCATAGAAGAGGGTAAATAATCCAAAAGATGTTACTTTATATTTAGAAAACTTTCCTAATCTGAATTTTATTTAATGTGTAATGGTCAGAGTTTCTCTTTCCCCTTCCACTCTACCAGCTATTAGCACTTTGTTCTAGAGGTGTGCATGGGCAGCCCGTGAGCTGGCCTTCAATTTGCAGTAGTCTCGTACAGCTGTGTACAATTTAGTAGAGGGGTGTATGTGTGTGTGTGCATGCGCGTGTGTGTGTGTGCGCGTGTGTGTGTGCGTGTGTGTGTGTGTGTGTGTGTGTGTGTGTGTGTGTGTGTGTGTGTGTGTGTGTGTGTGTGTGTGTGTGTGCACGTGCAGCTCATGGGCTAACAGCTTGATGTTCATTCACTGAACCCAAACAGCCTGTCTACCTCTCTGCGTCTTCAGCTGGTCTTTTGAATTTCTCTTGTACTCACAAATTTGAGCCCATTTTCACAGTCCTCTATGTCCATAATCTGCAGGATATTGGGTTTCTCGATGCCACTTGCCCCCTCTAAATCCAGTAGCATCCATCATCTCCATACCTCCAGAAGCTGCTCGATGACGGGACATGTCACGTAGATCCTCACACTGACAGGTTGTCCGGAGCGTTGCTGATCACCCGTTGGCACGTGCCCTTGTCAAACATTCCTACCCACCATGCTACTGTACAGTATGGGACGGCATTATTCCCATGGATTTCCACCAATTCACTGTGACATTGTCTCGCATTTCTCCCCAGAGAACAGCTATTTTGATGTATGCGTGCCGCTCTACATTGGTTACTTCCATCTCGCACGATGCTCGCCACAGCGCTCTCTGTGCAACTACCAGCAATCACAATCTGTTGTTGTGATGTAGCCATACAATAAATAAATGTTAAAATATAAAATTAGGCTGATATACTGAGTTTATGGTTAGTGATTATGGTATTGATTATTCTCTTTCATTTTAACACTATCATATCAGTATTGATCCAGTTCCCTCTTTCACATTTCAGAAGCAAACATACAAGAATATTGTCTGTTCTGTTGTGATGTTAACCCTTTCAAGTCTGCAGTGAGCTTTACTTCCAACCCATAAGTGGAATGAAGCAGAGCCGAAGCAATATGATCGTGTAACGTATTGTGCCTGCGTAAGCCATGCTCTAGTTCTTTTGTAGGTCATGGGATGGCTGTGCACACCTCTGTTTGGTTCTCAGTCCAAGTCATACAACAAAGTAGACTTACTTTTTAATACTTAACTTCAGAAATTTTGTGTGATTTGGTATTAAATTATGGGTAAAGAGGGCTGCCGTTGAGGCATTAAAGGTATGCTTGATTCACCCAGAAGAATTTGGATTCGATTTTCCATCAGGAAGTGGAAAACTTTAGGAACGAGATTTCCATCTTTGAAGGGACACATGGGCACTCCTCTTCACCAAAAATGATACCAGCTAATTTCCTTGGAACAAAGGTGGTGAGTCATAGAGCTATCACTCTACCTGACTTAGTGCCACGGTTACAGACAGTGTAAGCCACTCCTCCAAGAGCCTCCACGGCCTGCACAGAGATGGTAAGTTAGAAGAGAAATATCACATCAAGTTAGATGTATATACTGGTTTATACCTAACTAGTTCTGCACAGTTCTGTTTTATACATAACTAGCAATTACCTGCAGATTCGCTCACGTGGACTTCATAATTTGATCAAAGTAATCGTTCCTCTGCATTGTACTAAGACATTATCTGAAAATTCCTAAAGTATAAAAACTCACCCAAAAATTGAGTTTCATTTACCCCAGAAATTCTTTGTAAACCATGTTTGTGGTATTGCCTTTTGGGGCTAAGATGACCATGCAACATAGAACTGTACATCTGAGAAACAGTCTTCTCTCAAGTCCAAAAAATAAATACTGTACATGTTTCTTTATTTTTAAATGAGATTCTAAATACCTATTCCCACATCTGTAACATCTTCAGTTTTTGAGATATACATAAGTATCCCTTGATCAGTCCTTCCCCCACCCTCACCCCCATCTAACGAGGGAACGGTACGAAGGTGGACGGCAAATTTCGATTTGATTTTTACATGTTCGTGAAGGTCTTTTTAAGCTGAAACAGGTAGTGGAAGTCTAATTTTTCGCTGGTCTTTTTTAAGGGGCAATTTGGGAGCTCAAAGTTGGCGGTGCGCGCCCTGAATTGTACAGTACATTCTGGCACACGTCAGCGCTCACAGCCAGCGGCTGCCCTACCTCGCCTTCCCTCTCCACTCCTTCGGTTCTCCTCTGTCCCCCACTACATACGGCTGCCAAGAGTTGTGTATACGAGACGGTGAGTCCTATTCTATTCGGTCAAGTTCTCCACGACTGATCGCTATGCCACATACAGGAGATCACATTGGATTCTTTACTTTGTTATGGCCGCTTGCAACATTATTGCAGCTTTTAGTAATGCCTACGGTGTTAATATTCAAGAAGTTACAGAGCTTTCTGATGAAGAGCAAATCATATATATACAAATAAAGCCAACGTTAAGTCTTGTGATGGCTGAGGAGGACCTTGTAAGTCAGTGGAAGATTATGATTCCGAAGCATTGTTGGACATGTATCAAAACGTAAAGGAACGAGGACCTACAGTATGTGTACAGGCTTCCATTACCTATTAAGTCTCATATATTCACATTAACGATTGGAAAAGTGAAATAAAATGTACATTATGGGTAAAAACACGGTTTGTCAATGACAATTCATTAGTGAAAACCATACTTATTTACATACAGGCAAGAAGATTTGATATTAATGTGCCGGTATCAACAAACATGTGTATCAGTTGTATTCGTACACATGGACAGGATGATGAACACCGTTTGGTTGCGATGCACAGAAAAGTTTCAGTGACGGCATACGACTGGTCAAGTGTGATAGTCTCCTTCCTAGTGTATCTGTGGTGGACATCGGTAGTAGTGCAGATTTAAGTATGAAGCTCAAGAACACTATACTTAAAATGGCACTTAAAGGACTTTCATTATGTATTGAATAAGGTGGATCCAAATTATAATAAAAGTTGTAATCTTGGTTCAATACGGACAAACAATGAAGTTTATTAATTTAGCTGGTCAATAGAACACATTCTATGGTGCAATATGTGGTTGACACATTTATATACAAAGGCACTATTAAGAACATGCCAAGGAAACCCAAGAGAAAGTGTTTACCTGAAAGGAAAGAACGGCTTGTTGTTCAGCTTATAAGTCAGATTCCAAATTAAGTGCATCAGTATTGAGGCAACTCACAGAGGAATGAACTGGAAAGAAGATCAGCGACTCCACCATCCATCGGATCCTGTATCGGCATGGGTACTATGGAAGAATTCCTCGGAAAAGGCCATATGTGTAAGTATAAAAAACAGACGGCTTATACTGACATTCACTAAGGAGCATATAAATAAGGAGAAAGAATTCTGGAAGGATGTTATCTGGTCTGATGAGACAAAAATAAACCTTTCTTGGGTCAGATAGCATCCACAGAATATGGAGAAAAATTGGTACGGACAATGATGTGGCAAATACACTCCCAACTGTAAAATACCGTGGTGGGTCTGTAATGCTTTGGGGCTGTATGTCAGATGGAGGTGTGCATAACATACATTTCATCGGCAGAATAATGAACAAGGAAAGCTATAATGCAATCCCATGGGCAAACGTGAAGCAGAGTGCCGAAAATATGGGGATGCTACCTGTTTATATATTCCAGCATAATAATGAACCAAAACACACTGCTGACATTAAAAAGACATGGTTGATCTGGAACATTCCTAAGCAGCTAAGAACACTTTCCCAGTCTCCAGATTAAAATTCCATCGAACATCTTTGGGCTACGTTGAAGAGGAATCTCCGTAGGCAACATATGTGTACGAAGGAGGAACTTAAAATGTGATTCTTCAGGAATGGCAGAAAATCAACCCCGACATGTCCAAGAAAATAGTGTATTCTATGCGGCAACGATGTCAGGCAATTAAAAAGTCTTGAGGACATTCCACTAGATACTAATATGTTCCAGGAACCATTTATTTTCTTGTTTATTTCAAGTGTTCAGTTTGCTTGTACGAATAGGAATAATACAAGATTATAGGCCCGCTTTTCTTTATTAGAAGCTGTATGTTTGGTTAACATGATTGCAGACAGATACAGTCGATACACGTTTTCTGAAGGCTTTGTTGAATGTATGTTGAGTGAATAAAATCCTTTTCAGTTTATTATTTTCTGGCAGTGCATTAAAGTACTAAAGCAAACATCCCGTATGAATAGAATAGGTACATACTGTATGTACGCCGTACGGAAGTGACTCAGAGACAAATTTATGGAATCGTCAACCACGTTGAACACAATGGAGAAATTAGGAAATGTGCAATGGTTCGAGCTTATGTGAAAGAAGAGTTCACCAAGGCAAGGATGCGTTATTTATATGTCACAAAATCGGACATTTGATCATTGGATTGGTGAGGGTAGAGAGCTGTATTGCCCCAAACACTCTCTCCAAAGTGACTCATATTTGACAAACCTTAAAAGGCGTTTGAAAATTCAGTTCCGAAAAGTAACCAAACTAGTCAGTAAAACTTTTAAAACAGACGAAGAAGTACGACACGAAGTGGCTAAAAAGTTTGTAACATTCATTAATGAATTGCAAGAAAGGAAAGAGATCCCGGATGCCAATATCTGGAATTCAGACTAGTCCCGATTTGAGTACGAAATGGCAATACAGAGAAGTTATGATTTTCATTGTGTGAAAGACGTTCTTGCTATGCTTGTTTGCCGAAATAGTTTTACACACTCCCACACAGTGCAATATCACATTTCTAAAGCCGGAGAAATGGGACATTTGTTCTTGATCATTTTCCAAGAAATTAATGGAAAGTTTGGACCTAGAGTACAAGAAAGTATCAAAGCCTACATGGATGCCTTTAAATATGTCGTAATTGATTGTTCATCTTCAGGGAAAATGGGAACAGGGCATGTACGTGACTGGTTTCAAAACGTTTTCCATCTGCAGTTACAGGAAGACAGAAGAAATCTTCTTCTCATAGATTCATTCAGTGGCCAGGGCAAGAATGCACAACTTGAATCCCTGACGAACAAACATGTACAAATTGAATACATACCAAAGGGAACTACGTACCTTTGCCAGCCGTGTGATCTTGGACTCTTCCAACAACTAAAATGTTTAGTCCGTCGAATGGAAAACATTTGCCGAGTAAGGAATTTACATGGCCAATCAAAATTAAAACCAAAAAACAGACTTTTCATTATAACTAGTCAAATACTAGCGCATAACCAATTACAAGCCGATTGTTTTGTACCAATGCTGAAATATGGTTGGAATGTGGGTGCTTGTTCCATTAATGACAATATACCACAATTTCATACTGTCTCGCAAAAGAATTTTCATGATTTGACTGATACAATGTGTGCTGGAAATGATTGTACCAATTTTTCTGTTTATAAGGTGCGCACATTGTTGTCTTGTGTTTTGTTATTCACATTTTGTGTTAGATTTTCACTATCATGCCATAAACAATGGACCAATGCCAGACTGTGTTAGAATAAAGTAATTTCTTGAACACTTTGAATGTCATGATGATGCAGATTGTGTAGGAGGGATACTGACTGGAGGGTGATTGGGGATTTAAATGAGACTATGGAGTGGGTATGTGGGAAACTGGGAGTGAAATTTCTAGATCCTAATGGGTGGGTAGGAGAAAGGGATCTGCGCTCGGATGGCCTTCATTTAAACCGCAGTGGTACGTATAAGTTAGGAAATTTGTTTGGAAGGGTAATAGGGAGGTACATTCAGGGAAACGGGATGGCCTAGGGAGCGGTGATAAGGGAACAGGGAACTGGAAATCAAGTAGGGATGACATAAAATTGTTAGTGTTGAACTGTAGAAGTATTGTAAAGAAAGGAATAGAATTAAGTAATTTAATAGATATATATTTACCAGATATTGTAATAGGAGTTGAATCATGGCTGAGAAATGATATAATGGATGCAGAAATTTTCTCACGGCACTGGAGTGTGTATCGTAGAGATAGGATAGGAAAGGTGGGAGGGGGAGTTTTCATTCTGGTGAAAGAAGAATTTGTAAGCTACGAAAAAGTTAAAGATGAGACACATGAAATTCTAGGTGTAAGGCTCATTTCTAAAGATAATAGGCAACTTGATATATTTGGAGTGTACAGATCGGGAAAGGGTAGCACTGATGCGGATTCGGAATTATTTGATAGGATAGTCAGCTATGTGGGAAACGACATGGAAAGAAATGTGATTGTAGCGGGAGATCTGAATTTGCCAGATGTCAATTGGGAAGGAAATGCGAACGACAGGAAGCATGACCAACAAATGGCAAATAAGTTAATATGGGAAGGACAGCTGATTCAGAAAGTGATGGAACCAACCAGAGGGAAAAATATTTTGGATGTGGTGCTGATAAAATCAGATGAGCTCTGCAGGGAAACTGAAGTAATAGATGGTATTAGTGATCATGAAGCTGTTTTTGTGGTAGTTAAAAATAAATGTGATAGAAAGGAAGGTCTTAAACGTAGGACTGTTAGGCAGTACCATATGGCTGATAAAGCAGGTATGAGGCAGTTTCTAAAAAGTAACTATGATCGGTGGAAAACGGTAAATAAAAATGTAAACAGACTCTGGGATGGGTTTAAAGAAATTGTTGAGGAATGCGAAAACAGGTTTGTACCTTTAAGGGTGGTAAGGAATGGTAAAGACCCACCTTATTATAATAGAGAAATAAAGAGACTAAAAAGGAGGTGCAGACTGGAAAGAAATAGAGTTAGAAATGGCTGTGGATGTAAGGAGAAATTGAAGGAACTTACTAGAAAATTGAATCGAGCAAAGAAGGCAGCTAAGGATAACATGATGGCAAGCATAATTGGCAGTCATACAAATTTTAGTGAAAAATGGAAGGGTATGTATAGGTATTTTAAGGCAGAAACAGGTTCCAAGAAGGACATTCCAGGAATAATTAATGAACAAGGGGAGTGTGTATGTGAGGATCTTCAAAAGGCAGAAGTATTCAGTCAGCAGTATGTAAAGATTGTTGGTTACAAGGATAATGTCGAGATAGAGGAAGAGACTAAGGCCAAAGAAGTAATAAAATTTACGTATGATAACAATGACATTTACAATAAGATACAAAAGTTGAAAATTAGAAAAGCGGCTGGAATTGATCAGATTTCTGGGGATATACTAAAGACAATGGGTTGGGATATAGTACCATATCTGAAGTACTTATTTGATTATTGTTTGGCCGAAGGAGCTATACCAGCTGAATGGAGAGTTGCTATAGTAGCCCCTGTGTATAAAGGAAAGGGTGATAGACATAAAGCTGAAAATTACAGGCCAGTAAGTTTGACATGCATTGTATGTAAGCTTTGGGAAGGCATTCTTTCTGATTATATTAGACATGTTTGTGAAATTAATAACTGGTTCGATAGAAGGCAATTCGGTTTTAGGAAAGGTTATTCCACTGAAGCTCAACTTGTAGGATTCCAGCAAGATATAGCAGATATCTTGGATTCTGGAGGTCAAATGGACTGTATCGCGATTGACATGTCTAAAGCATTTGATAGGGTGGATCATGGGAGACTACTGGCAAAAATGAGTGCAATTGGACTAGACAAAAGAGTGACTGAATGGGTTGCTATATTTCTAGAAAATAGATCTCAGAGAGTTAGAGTAGGTGAAGCTTTGTCTGACCCTGTAATAGTTGAGAGGGGAGTTCCTCAGGGCAGTGTTATCGGACCTTTATGTTTTCTTATATATATAAATGATATGAGTAAAGGAGTGGAATCGGAGGTAAGGCTTTTTGCGGATGATGTTATTCTCTATAGAGTGATAAATAAGTTACAAGATTGTGAGCAACTGTAACGTGACCTCGAAAATATTGTGAGATGGACAGCAGGCAATGGTATGTTGATAAACGGGGCTAAAAGTCAGGTTGTGAGTTTTACAAATAGGAAAAGTCCTCTCAGTTTTAATTACTGCGTTGATGGGGTGAAAGTTCCTTTTGGGGATCATTGTAAGTATCTAGGTGTTAATATAAGGAAAGATCTTCACTGGGGTAATCACATAAATGGGATTGTAAATAAAGGGTACCGATCTCTGCACATGGTTATGAGGGTGTTTAGGGGTTGTAGTAAGGATGTAAAGGAGAGTGCATATAAGTCTCTGGTAAGACCCCAACTAGAGTATGGTTCCAGTGTATGGGACCCTCACCAGGATTATCTGATTCAAGAACTGGAAAAAATCCAAAGAAAAGCAGCTCGATTTGTTCTAGGTGATTTCCGACAAAAGAGTAGCGTTACAAAAATGTTGCAATGTTTGGGTTGGGAAGAATTGAGAGAAAGAAGAAGAGCTGCTCGACTAAGTGGTATGTTCCGAGCTGTCAGCGGAGAGATGGCGTGGAATGACATTAGTAGACGAATAGGTTTGAATGGCGTCTATAAAAGTAGGAAAGATCACAATATGAAGATAAAGTTGGAATTCAAGAGGACAAACTGGGGCAAATATTCATTTATAGGAAGGGGAGTTAGGGATTGGAATAACTTACCAAGGGAGATGTTCAATAAATTTCCAATTTCTTTGAAATCATTTCGGAAAAGGCTAGGAAAGCAACAGATAGGTAATCTGCCACCTGGGCGAGTGCCCTAAATGCAGATCAGTATTGATTGATTGATTGATTGATTGATTGATTGATTTGATTATGTATTATTTGTATGTTAAGTAGTGATTTGTAAACCACTTTTATTATTTATTTATTTCATAATGAATTCATCTTTGTAAATAAAATGCCCCAACTATCATCAGTCTTCACCCGTAATCCCGTGTACACAGCTGTTGGCAGCCGTATGTGGTGAGGGGTTCAGAGGAGAACCGAACGAGTGGAGAGGGAAGGCGAGGCAAGACAGCTGCTGGCTGTGAGCGCTGACGTGTGCCAGCATGTACTGTACATTTCATTGCATGCACCGTCAACTTTGAGCTCCCAAATGGCCCCTTAAAAAGGACCAGCGAAAAATTAGACTTCCACTACCTGTTTCAGCTTAAAAAGACCTTCACGAATATGTAAAAATCAAATCGAAATTCGCCATTCGACTTCGCACCGTTCCCTTGTAAGTGTATTTTCTGATAACAAAAATACATGTTTCTTTATTTTTAAAGGAGATTCCAAATACCAATTTTTACATCTGTAACATCTTCAGTTTTTAAGATATAAGTATCCTCATAAAAAATAATTCAACTATTTTTTACTTCTTTCACCCCCTGTTAAGTGCCTTCTCCGAAAATAAAAAGTTACAGGTTCCTGTATTTTTAAAGGACTTTCCAAATACCAAGTTTCTTGTGTCTAACATGTTAAGTTTTTTTACATATATTGTAGGTAAACCTTTTCCAATTCTTTTCAGCCCTTTAACTGGATTTTCTGAAAACAAAAAAAATACATGTTTTATTATTTTTAAAGCAGAATCCAAATACCAGTTTTCATGCCTGTACATCTGTAACACCTTCAGTTTTTGAGACAAATGTATACTCATAAGGATAACACAACTCCTTCTTCTTCACTTCTTTCCACCCCTCTCCCGCCTTAAGTGGACTTTCTGAAAACAAAAAATGCATGTTTCTTTATTCTGAAAGGAAATTCAAAATACCAACTTTCACGTCTGTAACAGCTTCAGTTTTTAAGATAAGGTATCCTCATAAACATATTTCAACTCCTTATTTACTTATTTTCAACCCAACACCACTTACGTCGATCTTCCGAAAAACAAAAAACAAATGCGTGTTTTTCATTTTTAAAGGAGATTCCAAATACTAATTTTCACGTCTTTAATATTTTTAGTTTCTGAGATATAAGTATCCTCATACAAAGAATTCAACTAATTTTTCAATTCATTCACCCCCCTTAAGTGGATTTTCCAAAGACAAAAGTACATGTGTTCAATCAATCAATCAATCAATCAATCAATCAATCAATCAATACTGATCTGCATTTAGGGCAGTCGCCCAGGTGGCAGATTCCCTATCTGTTGCTTTCCTAGCCTTTTCCTAAATGATTTCAAAGAAATTGGAAATTTATTGAACATCTCCCTTGGTAAGTTATTCCAATCCCTAACTCCCCTTCCTATAAATGAAAATTTGCCCCAGTTTGTCCTCTTGAACTCCAACTTTATCTTCATATTGTGATCTTTCCTACTTTTATAAACGCCATTCAAACTTATTCGTCTACTAATGTCATTCCATGCCAACTCTCCGCTGACAGCTCAGAACATACAACTTAGTCGAGCAGCTCTTCTTCTTTCTCTCAATTCTTCCCAACCCAAACATTGCAACATTTTTGTAACGCTACTGTTTTGTCGGAAATTACCCAGAACAAATCGAGCTGCTTTTCTTTGGATTTTTTCCAGTTCTTGAATCAGGTAATCCTGGTGAGGGTCCCATACACTGGAACCATACTCTAGTTGGGGTCTTACCAGAGACTTATATGCACTCTCCTTTACATCCTTACTACAACCCTTAAACACCCTCATAACCATGTGCAGAGATCTGTACCCTTTATTTACAATCCCATTTATGTGATTACCCCAATGAAGATCTTTCCTTATATTAACACCTAGATACTTACAATGATCCCCAAAAGGAACTTTCACCCCATCAACGCAGTAATTAAAACTGAGAGGACTTTTCCTATTTGTGAAACTCATAACCTGACTTTTAACCCCGTTTATCAACATACCATTGCCTGCTGTCCATCTCACAACATTTTCGAGGTCACATTGCAGTTGCTCACAATCTTGTAACTTATTTATCACTCTATAGAGAATAACATCATCTGCAAAAAGCCTTACCTCCGATTCCACTCCTTCACTCATATCATTTATATATATAAGAAAACATAAAGGTCCGATAATACTGCCTTGAGGAATTCCCCTCTTAATTATTACAGGGTCAGATAAAGCTTCACCTACCCTAATTCTCTGAGATCTATTTTCTAGAAATATAGCAACCCATTCAGTCACTCTTTTGTCTAGTCCAATTGCACTCATTTATGCCAGTAGTCTCCCATGATCCACCCTATCAAATGCTTTAGACATGTCAACCGCGATACAGTCCATTTGACCTCCAGAATCCAAGATATCTGCTATATCTTGCTGGAATCCTACAAGTTGAGCTTCAGTGGAATAACCTTTCCTAAAACCGAATTGCCTTCTATCGAACCAGTTATTAATTTCGCAAACATGTCTAATGTTTCTTTACTTTGAAAGAAAATTCCAAATACAAATGTTCATACCTCTAACATTTTCAGTTTTTGAGATATAAGTGTCCTCATAAAAAGAATTACATTTTTTCACTTCCTTTCACCCTCTCTCCTTAAGTGAATTTTCCAAAAACAAAAAAAACTTGTTTCTTTATTTATAAAGGAGCTTCCAAATGCCAATTATTATGACTGTAACATCTTCAGTTTTGAGGTATATGTATCCACATACAAAGGAATTAAGTTACTTTTTTACTGCCACCGCCCCCAAGTTGATTCCCCCACCCCCAATGCGTGTTTCTTACTTTTAAAGGAGATTCCAAATACTAATTTTCATGTCTGTAACATCTTTAGTTTTTGAGATATAAGTATCCTCATACAAAGTATTCAACTAATTTTTCAATTCATTCACCCCCTTTAAGTGGATTTTCCAAAGACAAAAGATTACATGTCTCTTTACATTGAAAGAAAATTCGAAATACAAATTTTCATGTCTGTAACATCTTCAGTTTTTGAGATATAAGTATCCTCATGAAAAGAATTCAACTCCTTTTTCACTCCACTCCCGCCCGTTAAGTTGGTTTTCCCCTACCCAAAAAATTCATGTTTATTTTTAAAGGAGATTCCAAATACCAATTTCCACCTTCAGTTTTCAGATATGTTTCTCCAAAAAAAAAATTCCATTTTTTTACTTCCTTTCACACTCCCCACTCAAGTGAATTTTCCAAAAACAAACAGTACCCATTTCTTTAAAAGAATTATCACAACCGTAACATCTCCGTTTTCATCCCCCCCTCCACCAAGTTGGTTCTCCCACCAAATGCGTGTTTCTTTATTTTTAAAGGAGATTCCAAATTTCAATTTTCATGTCTGTAACATCTTTATATTTTTTGCAATATATATACTCATAAAAATAATTCAACTAATTTTTCAACTACCACCACCCCCCAGTCCCCCACCCCACGCGTTAAGGGTTTTTCCCAAAAACCAAAGAATACATATTTCCTTATTTTTAAAGGATATTCCAAATACCAGTTTTCACGTCTGCAACATATTAAGTTTTTGAGATATACTGTAGACACACTAATTTTAAAAATTCTCCCCCTTTTTCCGTTCAGATCCCCATAAGAAGAAATTATATTTCTTTACTTTTGCAGGAAATTCCAAACACCAGTTTTCAAATCTGTAATACGTTACGTATCTGAGATAATTTGCAGATATAATTTTTTTTAAAATTCACCCCATTTGTCACTCCTGTTCACCCCCTATTCATCAGATTATCCAAAAACACAAAAATACATGTTTCTTTATTTTCAAAGGAGATTCCAAATTTCAATTTTCATGTCTGTAACATCTTCAGTTTTTGAGATATAAGTCTCCTCATAAAAAGTGTTCAACACCTTTTCCCCATTTTTTCACCCCGTTAATGGGATTTTCAGAAAACAAAAAATACGTGTTTTTTAAAGGAGATTCCAAATACCAATTTTTACGTCTGTAAACTTTAAGTTTTTGAGACATAGATAACCTCATTTTAAATAATCACCCCGGTTTTCACCATATTAGCGATGGATTATCCAAAAATCCTCCCTTAGTGAACACCTGCATGTTAATATAAATGTATCCCCAAAATTTCATCTCTTTATGTCCAGTAGTTTTGGCTCGCCGATGATGAATCAATCAGTCAGTCAGTCAGGACAAGTTATTTTGTATATATATATATATATATATATATATATGATGTGAGTAAAGAAGTGGAATCAGAGATAAGGCTTTTTGCAGATGATGTTATTCTGTATAGAGAATTAAATAAGTTACAAGATTGTGAGCAAATGCAAAATGACCTTGATAATGTTGTGAGATGGACAGAAGGCAATGGTATAATGATAAACGGGGTTAAAAGTCAGGTTGTGTGTTTCGCAAATAGGAAACGTCCTCTCAATTTTTAAATTATTGCACTGATGGTGTGAAAGTTCCTTATGGGGATCACTGTAAGTATCTCGTTGTTAATATAATGAAAGATCTCCATTGGGGTAATCACATAAATATGATTGTAAATAAGGGGTACAGATCTCTGCACATGGTTATGAGGGTATTTATGGGTTGTAATAAAGAGTCCCTGGTAAGACCCCAACTAGAGTATGACTTCAGTGTATGCGACCCTCACCAATTTTTATTTTTTAAATTTTTTTTTAGAACTGGAAAAAATCCAAAGAGGGACAGCTCAATTTATTCTGGGTGATTTCTGACAAAAGAGTAGCATTAGCATTACAAAAATGTTGTAAGGTTTGGGCTGGGAAGACTTGGGAGATAGCAGACGACCAGCTCAACCAAGTGGTTTGTTCCAAGCTGTCCATGGAGAGATGGTGTGGAATGACAGTAGTAGATGAATAGGTTTGAGTGGTGTTTTTAAAAGTAGGAAAGATCACAGTGCGAAGATAAAGTTCAATCAATCAGTCACTAGTGATCTGCATTTAGGGCAGTCAGCCAGGTGGCAGATTCCCTATCTGTTGCTTTCCTAGCCTTTTCTTAAATTATTGCAAAGAAATTGGAAATTTATTGAACATCTCCCTTGGTAAGTTATTCCAATCCCTAACCCCCTTTCTTATAAATGCATAATGTCCCCATTTGTCCTCTTAAAATCAAACTTTATCTTCATATTGTGATCTTTTCTACAGATCTCATTCCACGCCATCTCTCCATTGACAGCTCCGAATATACCACTTCGTCCAGCAGCTTGTCTCCTTTCTCCCAAGTCTTCCCAGCCCAAACTTTGCAACTTTTCGTAACACTACTCTTTTGTTGGAAATCACCGAGAACAAATCGGGCTGCTTGGCTTTTGGATTTTTTCCTGTTCTTGAATCAAGTATACTGGTGAGGGTCCCATACACTGGAACCATACTCTAGTTGGGGTCTTACCAGAGATTAATATGCCCTCTCCTTTACATCCTTACTACAACCCCTAAATACCCTCATAACCATGTGCAGAGATCTGTCCCTTTATTTACAATCATATTTATGTGATTACCCCAATGAAGATCTTTCCTTATATTAACACCTTGATACTTACAATGATCCCCAAAAGGAACTTTCACCCCATCAACGCAGTAATTAAAACTGAGAGGACTTTTCCTATGTGTGAAACTCACAACCTGATTTTAACCCCGTTCGAAATCATACCTTTGCCTACTGTTCTCACTACATTATCAAGGACATTTTGCAGTTGCTTACAATCTTGTAACTTATTTATTAGGCCTACTCTGTACAGAATAACATCATCTGCAAAAAGCCTTATCTCTGATTCCATTTTTTTACACATATCTTTGATATACATATAAGGAAGCATAAGGGTCCAATAATACTCTTAATTATTATAGGGACAGATAAAGCTTCGCCTACTCTTATTCTCTGAGTTTTATTTTCTCGAAACGTAGCCACCCATTCAGTCACTCTTTTGTCAAGTCCAATTGCATTCATTTTTGTCAGTAGTCTCCCATGATCCACCCTATCAAATGCCTTAAATAGGTCAATCGCGATACAATCCATTTGACCTCCTGAATTCAGGGTATCTGCTATACCTTGCTGGAATCCTACAAGTTGAGCTTCAGTGGAATAACCCTTCCCAAACCCAAACTCCATCAAACTAGTTATTAATTTTGCAAACATGTTTAATATAATCAGAAAGAATGGTTTCCCAAATTAACTGGCCTGTAATTTTCAGCTTTCTGTCCATCACTCTTTCCTTTATACACAGGGGCTACTCTAGCAACTCTCCATTCAGTTGGTAAAGTTCCTTCATGCAAACAATAATCAAATAAGTACATCAGATATGATACTATATCCCAACCCATTGCCTTTAGTATATCCCCTGTAATCTTATCAATTCCAGTTGCTTTTCCAGTTTTCAAATTTTTTATCTTACTGTAAATTTCAATGTTGTCATATGTAAATTTTAATACTTCTTTAGTATTAGTCTCCTCCTCTATCTGGACATTATCCTTGTAACCAACAATGTTTACATACTGCTGACTGAATAATTCTGCCTTTTGAAGATCCTAGTACCGGGTGAGTTGGCCGTGAGGTTAGAGTCACAGAGCTGTGAATTTGCATCCGGGAGGTAGTGGGTTCGAATCCCACTGTCGGCAGCCCTAAAAATGGTTTTCTGTGGTTTCCCATTTTCACACCAGGCAAATGCCGGGGCTCTACCTTAATTAAGGCCACAGCTGCTTCCTTCCCACTCCTAGGGCTTTCCTATCCCATTGTTGTCATAAGACCTATCTGTGTCGGCGCGACGTTAAGCAAATAGCACAAAAAAAAAAAAAAACTAAGATCCCCTAGCATCCCCTTGTTCATTAATGATTCCTGGAATGTCTTTGGAACCTGTTTCTGCCTTAAAGTACCTATACATACTCTTCCATTTTTCACTAAATTGGGGCAAATATTCGTTTATAGGAAGGGGAGTTAGGGATTAGAATAACTTACCAAGGGAGATGTTCAATCAATTTCCAATTTCTTTGCAATCATTTAAGAAAAGGCTAGGAAAACAAGGGATAGGGAATCCGCCACCTCGACGATTGCCTTAAATGTAGAGCAGTGGTGATTGATTGATTGATTGATTGATTGATTGATTGATTGATTGATTGATTGATTGATTGATTGATTTATTTATTTATTTATTTATTTATTTATTTATTTATTTATTTATTTATTTATTTATTTCCACACAGATGTGTCATTGTATTTATCCTTTATGACTTCTTAGGTAAGAAGCAAATGTGTAGCTGTATTTGAAAGTTTTCTTTGTTGTAATCATAAGTAACTAATTAGATATGTAAATTATTAATCTTGAAATGTATAAGTTTAATATGTGATTCATATATTGAACTGTCTTAGGTACTGGAGGCACACAACCTACAACCCATAAAACTTCATCCTAAAGAAGGTGTTTGCCTCATCAACGGCACTCAGCTCATCACTTCCTTGGGAGCCGAGGCGGTTGAACGTGCTCATCGCATTGCGCACCAAGCAGATGTGGTTGCAGCTCTTACCCTAGAGATGCTGAAGGGAACGTCCAGGGCTTTTGATCCGGATGTCCAGGATATTCGCCCTCATAAAGGACAGATTGCTGTAGCTCGTATACTAAGAGCACTTTCGCATTCTGACCTCTATCCATCAGAGATTGCTGGTAATTTTACTTTATATGCCGTAGTCAGAACTGTTTATAAGATACAATATAAGAAAGATTCATTGATAGATACATTATAGTATTGGTTGTAATAATATATATATTTTTTTTTTACATCGTTATGCCCTACTCAGAAGCACGGTTGAACTTGCTTAGCTGATGTGTTGGCCTTCTTTTCCTCCCAAAATCTCTTCATCCTTTCACTGAGCTTCTTCCTTTGTTCTTCTGTCCAAGTTATAGTAGCTCTGGTGTTGGGTTTATCTTCAAAGTGGTGATTGTCGATTTTGGTTCTGAATTTTCATCTGTCCTGTACAATGTCTTCCGAGATGTTGATTTCCTGGAGATCTGTTTCAATTTCACGAAGCCAGCTGTTCTTGGTTTTTAATGAAAGGGCCAGGTTGAGAATTCTTTTATTAGCCTCTTAGTGTTCATTCTGATAATGTGTCCATAAAATTTCAATCGTCTTTTCCGAAAAGTGTGAGAAATTTTTTCAGAATGACAATATATCTCCTGGGGTGATTTTTTTCCTGGGCCAAAACATTTTCGTAAAATTTTCCTTTCTTTTTTCTCAAGGTCCTTGCTTAAAGATTCGTCACCAATGATTAAGGTTTCTGAGGCATATAACGCTTCAGGTTTGATTACTGTATTATAGTGTCTAAGTTTTGCATTCCGAGATATTGATTTTTTATTATACCTGTTCCAAGTGATCCTGTATGCTTTCTGAAATATGGAAGTTCTTTCTTTATTTGCTTCGCGATTTAAACCAGAGGGCTGGATAATTTCTCCCAAATATTTAAATTGGTTCACTTGAACAATTTTGCCAAATTTAGTCCATCTAAGTATCGTGAGGCTCCTTCCATGTACTGAGTTTTCTCATACCAAATTTGAAGTCCCGTTTTGATGGCAATTTCATGTAATTTTTCAATGGAATGAATTGCTTCATGCCTATTATTGGAAAGGATTGCTATGTCATCAGCAAAGGGCAGATTATTATTATTATTATTATTATTATTATTATTATTATTATTATTATTATTATTATTATTATTGAGCCCTTCTCGCGTCCAGATATTACACAGCCATAATATCCCGACAGTGAGATGTAATCTCCTCTTCACATAAGAAAAATATTTAATTTTTCTTCTAGGCTAGGCTTTACGTGAATTCAGAGAAAAAGGTAGGGACCGCACGCGATAATCACCAATGAACATCTCCATCCTATCGCATATAAGTGTAAATTCATCACCGACCGCATAACTCTAACGCAAATCGCATGATAAACACCTTAAAAACTAAGTCAATCTACTCACAACTACTACAAATTATCACTCACTGTATTAGAAAATAATGAGAAAACATATTTATTAAACTAAGGAAAATAATAAAAAATTGAGAACTTGTATTGTTATGAACTTCGTTGCTTAAAATCAATAATAATTCATTAAATTCAACATTTAAGTCAGCGCTGGCTTACTAACAAAATAATATGATATACTGAATTCTCTATTTCTGAAATGAACTCAGTTTCCATATCCATAATCATCTTTAAAAAAATTAAATCAATCATTCACATCTATCACTGTATCACAATTACATCGTAGTTAAAAAAAATTTGGAATTCCTCCTTATAATTTATGAAGTTTGAAATTATGAAATCTGAATTCGTTAATGCAGTATATCATTGGTGAAGAAATGTATTATGATGACTGATGTGCTAAGGTTTCCATCCCTATTGCCTCTTAAATCACGGCTCCTAATTTACTATCTTCTCATTTAAAATTATAACATGAATTATAAATCAACACTCAAAATATAAAATAATCTATCTCACTATACTATCTAAATAATTCTTAATTTACTGCTATACGGCTCAATATGCATCCATTTGTTAAATTTATCTTTAATATGTCATATGTGCAAGTAATTCAATAAGCATCTACATTATGATATCTCGGTACTATTTATATGCGTCGCTTCTACTATCTATGTTGGCTTAATACACCTTTCACTTCACATATGTTACGAGAATACGTCATAAGATACACATATATTTAAATATTAACAGCTGTACTTGAAGTTACACCACCTCTCAAATCTCAACTATATGTGAATATTCACATATTTTATGTCACTCCCACGGTGTATGTCTTTCCTTGTGCTTGCATCGTCTAACTGATCCAATATATTCATATTTGGCATCTACCATCCATATATACATCTCATAATCACCAGAACACACATTATCATACTCAAATCAATTCATATATCTTTTTTCATTATAAAACCTTCAATTAATTCCATTTCATCTTTCTCAATACCTATTCTAATCATTCATAACCTCCTTCATAATAAATGCAATTACTAAGACGTAATATTCTTCTGTACATAAATACTCCTTTAAATAGATCAATTCTCTTCCAAAATTACGATGCTTAACCTTAAATATTGCGTTTGTGCATTTAACAACATTACTTTACAAGGAATAACTCGACTATACCTTTCACTCCACTCATGCGATCCACCTGTGACGTAATCGTTGACTGAATGGTTTTGCAAGATCTGTAGATATTATTCACCATATGACAATCTTTGCATTCAGCTGTTAGATAACTTTTCTTCCTACTCGTATTCTCAATTATCTTGGTAATTCCCTTATTCCATGCATAGCCATACTCCATGAGATATCAATCTAATTATACACTAACTTAATATAGTATTAGCAGCTTAAATGTAACACACTTCACTTCACTGTTTCACTTGTACTCTTAAATATTTCACACTTAGAATACTCTATTCTAATGCATATGCCTAGCTAAATTAAGAATTATAATACATATGGCAAACACTTAGCTCGTCTTTCATCATATCAGCCATCAGTTGCTCTCCTCCTGCTCGTCACATCGCTGGTTCATTGGCCATGGTTCGAGGTTCGGTTGGATTCCTCATCTCATCTTAGGTAGGTTCAGCTGGGTGGATGATATCTCCCTCCAGGTTGGTCCAGCTGGATGCTTAGCAAGTCATCTTATTCTTGGAATAACTGCCAATAAAATCAAAAAATATCGACAAGAAAATGTTCATTTTAAGTTTTTCTTAGAGCAATATTTCTTTTTAAATTATTCTATTAGTCTTCTCTTGTGTTTTAGCTAACCAATTCTCTAAATCTGCATAAGATCTTCCGTCTTGAGTCATGAAAATATTCAATTTTAAATTATTTGTTTTCTAAAAATATTATTCTTTCTTTGATTTTTCTTCTGACGGAGTAATTCCCTCCTATCCTTTTCTTTTCTTACGGCTTCCAATTAATGATTTCCGAAGTATCGCTGATCTTGCGCCTCAGGTCTATCAGTATACGTATTTAAATAAATTCTTGTATATCCCGCTGTATCTATATTTTTCCACAGTGTTTCTGTAGGTATTTTGCCGTCTTCTCTTAAATTATAATAGTTATTCTTTAAAACTTCTGCCGTAATTTTTACAATTTCCTTTCTTCTACGCAGCAACAGCAATTTGCTCCTCTCTTCTCGAGTTCAGTTTTTCAAGTAAGTATTTCAATAATCTCTATTATTTTACTAATTTTTTTGAAACAATTCCCCTGACATTGCTCTGTTCTGAACCGCCTTTGAAAGGTAGTCGTTCCAAGTTAATCATGGCCTCCTATTGTATTATTATTATTATTATTATTATTATTATTATTATTATTATTATTATTATTATTATTATTATTATTATAATATATAATTCGCTGGGGCCATCAAGGACCACGTTAAGTCTTGTTGCATTTGACACTGAACTTGGCCTTCTTTAGAGCCCAAATTTCCCTCATTCTTTGTGAGTGGGCCTGCTTACGCTCCTCTGTCCAAGGGGCACCGTGTCTTCTCTTCGGCTGCTCGTCTCGGTTTAGCCCGTTCGTCAATATTTTCTTGCGGAAGAGATCTCTGTTAAGGGCGTCTTCAGCTGAGATATGTAGCATTTGCAGGTCTTCTTTGGTATTTCTAAACCAGGGAATTGTGGTTTTGGAGTTTGAATCAAAAAAGTGAAAGATATCTTTAGTTAACTTTCTTCCGTCCATTCTTTTCAGATGACCATAAAATCGTGCCCGTCTTTTTCTGATTGTGTCGGTAATTTTCTCTATTTTGCTGTAGACTTCCTTGTTGGATCTCTTTTGATGGATTCCATTTCTGTACTTTGATCCCAAGATTCCTTTCACAATTTTGCGTTCTCTTTTCTCCAGTTCTTCAAGGAGTCCTTTGTTGGCATTTAGAGACAGGGTTTTGGCTGCATATAGAACTACTGGCTTCAGAACTGTTTCATAGTGACGTATCTTGGTGTTTTGGGAAAGGCATTTTTTGTTGTAGATTGTGCGGGATGCTTGGTAGGCTATTTCCAGTTTGCGTACTCGCTCCTGAAGTGCTTCTTTGTCCAGTCCATTTTTCATGATGATCTCACCCAGGTATTTGAATTTGTCTACTCGGGTGATGTCCCCGTATTTTGTATGGAGTTTTGGTGGAGCCTCTTTGATGTTAGTCATTACTTTTGTTTTCTCAAACGATATCTGCAAACCAGTTTGTTCAGCAATTTCCTTTAAAATTTCAACTTGAGCTCTAGCGGTTTCTATGTCGTTTGAGAGAACAGCAATATCATCGGCAAATGCTAAGCAGTCTGTTGCGATCCCCTTGGATTTGGTTCCTATTCTCAATGGACTGTAGTTGGTTTCCTGTAATCTCACCCGCCAGGTTCTGATGATCTTTTCAAGAACACAGTTGAAGAGTATCGGGGATAGCCCATCACCTTGTCGGACTCCTGTTTTGATGTCAAAGGAATGCGAGAGACATCCGTGGAACTTCACCTTGGATTTTGTATTGGTCAGGGTGGCTCTAATTAATGCCAGCAGTTTTAAATCAACTCCAAATTCATTTAAGATGTTTAGCAGGACTTCCCGGTCAATGGAGTTGTACACTTTCTTAAAGTCCACAAAGACAGACACATACTGCTTGGACCTTAGTGTACAATATCTGATGATCGTTTTGAGATTTTGGATCTGTTCAGCTGTTGAGCGACCTTTTCTGAACCCTCCTTGGTATTCACCTATTTGATGTTCGACTTGTGCTTCCAAACGCTCCAGGATGGCAAGTGATAGAATTTTGTAAGTCACGGGTAGCAAAGATATTCCTCTGTAGTTGTTGATGTTCTTCATGCTGCCTTTTTTGTGTAATGGATGGATCAAAGCTATTTTCCAATCTTCGGGTAGGGTCTCCTTGTTCCAAATTTCTTCTATTTGCTTTTGCAAGATATCAAGTGATTCCTCTGGGGCATATTTCCATAGTTCTGCTACTACTGAGTCTTCCCCCGGCGCTTTGTTATTTTTCAGACGGGCAGTGTGGCGCTTGATTTCATCTCTGTCGGGTGGTCTGGAATCTGGGTACCTGAGTAAGGGTTCCTTGGTCTCAATGGCGCTTTGAGGTTTAGAGCAATTAAGTAAATTCTTGAAGTAATCTGCCAGAATGCTGCAATTTTCTTCATTTGATGTCACCAGTGTGCCGTCCTTTCGCTCAAAGCATAGAGATGGTGGTTTATAGCCAGTGAGTTTTTTTTTTTTCACGGTGGTATTTTATTTCCCTACTACCCTCTGACTCTGCTGGCGGCAGAGCCAGCGAGCTTCCCCAATTCCAATGGGACGCGCCCGATGGAGGTAACCGGTAAATCCCCACACGGGTATTATTATTATTATTATTATTATTATTATTATTATTATTATTATTATTATTATTATTATTATTATTATTATTATTATTATTATTATTATTATTATTATTATTATTATTATTATTATTATTATTATTATTATTATTATTATTATTATTATTATTATTATTATTATTATTATTATTATTATTATTATTATTATTATTATTATTATTATTATTATTATTATTATTATTATTATTATTATTATTATTATTATTATTATTATTATTATTATTATTATTATTATTATTATTATTATTATTATTATTATTATTATTATTATTATTATTATTATTATTATTATTATTATTATTATTATTATTATTATTATTATTATTATTATTATTATTATTATTATTATTATTATTATTATTATTATTATTATTATTATTATTATTATTATTATTATTATTATTATTATTATTATTATTATTATTTGTATCAATTTAGGAAGGCTCGGCTTGTGCCGGTAACATAATGGGCTGACTCGGCCTAAGCAAGGAGTCACCCTCTTGATTATGAAACTACAGGTACATATATGTACAAATATTTACAACAGAAATAATTACAACATATACATTTATACAATAAATACAAACAACTTCAGACTTCTTATGTCCCCGTTTTGGGAATCTGTTCTTCAGTATTACTGGAACTGCGACCTGGAACTTCATGCTGTTTGGCGTGAGTCAGAGGAAAAGTCGTTCCTAGGAACTTTCTCACAATGTGGCAGGTGCTCAGGAGGGTGGCTTTCTGTAGTTCTACGTATGTGTGATGATGCAGGTTTAATGCGGCCAGAGAGCTGTGCAAGAATTTTGGAATAACACCGGTACATGATATTACTATTGGAACTGTGGTGACTGATTCTAGTTTCCACAGGCGTTGTATTTCTATTGCCAGTTCTGTGTATTTTGATATCTTTGTGGCTATTGTTGCTTGCAGATTGGAGGTATTTGGACAAGCAATTTCTATAAGGGATGCGGATCTTTTTGATTTATCGATTAGAATAATATCTGGCCTATTGTTGCTGAGCGTGACATCGGTTATGACTTCTCGGTCCCATAGTAGTTTATATGAAGAGTTTTCGAGAATGGGTGGAGGTGTATATTTCCAATATGCAGTTGATGACTGAAGAAATCCACATTTTACAGAAAGTTTCAGGTGAATGATTTTAGCTACCTGATCATGTCGGTGCTTATAATCGGTGTTGGCCAAGTGTGGGCAACCAGAGATGACGTGCTGTATGCTCTCTGTAGTTCTGGAACAGCGGCGGCAGTTGTCTGAGACAACTGTTGGATCCTTCATGATAAATCTACGGTAGTTCCGTGTAGCAATTACTTGATCTTGGATGGCCAGAACAAATCCTTCTGTTTCTGGGAAAAGACCGGAGTAGGTCAACCAAGCGTGCGACGCAGATTTGTCGATATGAGGTTGATCCAGTTCATGGAGGTATTTCCCGTGAAGAGGTTTTTGCTTCCACATGGCCATATTCATCTCTTTTGTAGGTGGGGTAGAAACAGGCATTTCTGGCGACGACAGATTGAGAGGTGTATAGTTTATATCGGCTCTGCAAACAGCATGATGAAGACACGATGTATCAGATCTCGAGTGGAAATATTCTCTTAGACTTGATATCAGATTGCTATGTAAATTGACAATGGATAAGAAGCCCCTACCACCTTCTGATCTCGGGAGTGTAAGACGTTCGGTTGCAGATTTAGGATGGTGCATATGGTACCGGGTGAGTGAAACTGCTGTTTTCGTTTGTAACTGCTGAAGTTCTGTTTGGGTCCATTTTATGATACCAAAGGAGTATGTGAGCAGTGGTACGGCGTACGTATTGACTGCTTTGGTAAGATGTTTAGCTGTCAGTTTTGATGATAGTACCTTGTTGAGACGCGTTATATATTGCTGCGTGACATTTCTCTTGATATTGGAGTGTTTCATACGAGTGCTCTGATGAAAACCGAGGTATTTGTACATTTCTTCTTCCTCCAGCTGTTGTATGGATTCGTCTCTTAAACTCAAAGGTGTCCCTTGTGCTGAGTAGGATCCTCTGATGACAGTTTGGGTTCTGCATTTGTCCAATCCAAACCGCATGCCTATATCTGAAGAAAACGTCTTGGTAATTGAGAAGAGATGTTGGAGATGGGGTTTGGTAGAGGCATACAGTTTAATGTCATCCATATAGAGTAGGTGGCTGATTTTGAATAGCTCTTCTCGCTTATTCTTAATGCTAAATCCATACCCACTTATGTTCAGTAGGTAGGATAGTGGATTTAATGCCATGCAGAACCATAATGGACTCAGTGAGTCCCCTTGGAAGATCCCTCGTCGTATTGGTATGGGTCTTGTTGCAACACTGTAGTTTCTTAGAGAAACGTGAAGTGAGGTGTTCCAGTCTGCCATTACCGTCTTAAGGAAGTGAATGATTGAGGGATCAACTTTATATAGTTCCAGAACATGTATGAGCCAAGTGTGTGGTACTGAATCAAAGGCCTTTTGGTAGTCAATGAAGCACGTGTATAGGTTCCTGGATTTATGGTGTGCTTGTTCCAGGACCACAGTGTCGATAATCAGTTGCTCCTTGCACCCCTTGGTATTCTTCTTGCAACCCTTTTGCTCCTCGGCAATGATGTGGTTTTCCTCGCAGTGTTTCAGAATTCTGTTGGCTATTATAGATGTAAATATCTTATATAGAGTAGATAGACATGTTATAGGCCGATACTTCGCTGGATTTTGCAGATTTTCATCCTTTGGTTTCAGATATGTGATGCCAGTGCACAGGAAAGCTGGGAATGTTGCCGGGTTGTCTAAGAATTTCTGGAAATGTTGAGTCAGAAGGAAATGAGTACATGTAAATTTCTTGTAGTAATAATTGTGTATACGATCAATGCCTGGGGCCTTCCAGTTCTGCAGTTTCTTGATGCTCTGTTGTATTTCTCCGATCTCAACAGCCTTGGTTGCCATATGCTTCACTTCATTACTTCTATCTTTCAGTTCATTGATCCAATGGGCTTCCGCATTGTGCTCTATTGGGTTCGACCATACTCCCGACCAGTAGCTGTGAATTTTTTCTTCGCTGGGCGTATTTCCATCTTGTGCTGCATCTTGTGTTCTCTCGTTCAGATTGTTGTAGAACTGTTTCTCATTTCTTTCGAACATTGCGTTCTGTGATTTTCTCTCTGTGGTGTTTTGGTATCTTTTGAGGCGCTTGGATAATGCGGCCAACTTTTGCTTCATGGTTTCGAGGGTTTCTTGTAGTACTGTGCTTCCAGGTTCCTCCAGACTCTGCCTTGAACTGATTTTCAGAATTCGAATAATTTTGTTATTTAGGCGTTTCCCTCTGACTCCATTCTTATATTGCTGCAGGCGATTTACGTCCTGGCGGATTTGGATGATGCGTTCTTTCAGGCGTTTTGCCCAAGGTGGTTCTCTCAATTTTTTCTTGACAGACTTATTGTTAGGCAAAAATGGCTTTCCATTGTTCAGTCGTACTGCGGCAAGTGCTGCACAGTATATTGCAGTATGTACTTCAGGGAACGTCTGCTGTTCTTTCAGATATTCTGGCAAGACTTTCGAATTAAGATCTTCAATGATTTTTGCAAACTTTTTGGATGATTGCTGCCTTGGCAGTATGGGTCTTTGTGTGGGATCGGTACCAGAATATTCTAGAAGGGCCTTGTAGAATTCAACATGTGTCTTGTCATGGAGGTCAGAGTTATCTGAAAATATCACTTCGGGAGTACTTGTATGTACTGTTATATCAGTATCAGGTGGACTGTTAACCGTTGAGTCAGACTCGGTACTTTCAAGATGTGGAAAGAGTTCTTGTGTTACTTCTTGTCTGATTCTACTAAGAACAGGACCCGGGATCAAATTGTTCTTGATGATTGATCTTCGTTGATCTGCAACGCGCTGTTCAGTAACTTTCATTGTTGGGTACTGATTTGTAAAGGCTGCGTGTAGTTGTTGCCTATATCCTGCAATTTCAGTTTCAAGATGAGTTATTCGAAGATATGCCCGCATGATAAATTCATTATTATTATTATTATTATTATTATTATTATTATTATTATTATTATTATTATTATGATTATTATTCCATATCTTGTCTAAACTTATTTTAAAATAATGTATATTTTCAGAGAGTCATCGCTTCTGTGATCGGGTCCAGGACCCTTACTCGTTACGATGCTGTCCACAAGTACATGGAATTGCTCATGACACCATTGAATTTGTGAAGGGAATCATAACAGTTGAAATGAATAGTGGAACTGATAACCCTGTATCCTTTGAACTCATGACACCAGTATATAAAGTACTGTGTTGCTGTCATTTGTATTTTTTTGCCTGAATTTCTTTTTGATGGAAATTAGTGGGCTTTTTTTGTAGAATTTTTCATCATCATAACCAATTTTCATTTTCCATGTATGGCTGTGTAGGAGCAAGTAAAGTCCTTCTCCAATTTCTCCTGTCATTCGACTACTGTCCAACCAACACTGTGTTCCAATCCAGTTTCCACCATCTTATGTTGTTTATTCAAAGAAGAAGCACGTTTTATACCACAGATGCCATGATAATTCAAGATTGGAAACAACATGTCATGACATGATTTACGGTGCATGACTTTCATCACAGAATATGTGACAATATGAAACATCATGATCCGCAGGATTATTGTGTGTGTGTCGGCTGTGCAAGAATCGTTGTCATCGCCATGACCTCCAGAAATGTGGAAAAAATGTGGTGTCTTTAAACAAATTTTGTAGTGATTAACACAGAGAACTACATATTGTATTCTAAGTGAACATTTATTCATCTATTTATACATATGTCTATTTCATGGCCATTGGCTGCATGAAATTATATTATTATGCTGTTTTGGACTAAGTCCCAAAGCGGAAGCAGGACAAGAAAATAGCGAACAACTCGAAAATCATTCTAGAATCGACAGGACCAGACACCCCCTTTTCTGAAAGCCCAACCCATGAAAATTTCCAGAACATTACAAAATATCACTCAACAATAACAACCCTTTATAATTTCCAAATTTAGATATACAAAAGGAATACAAATAAAATATTCTACAATAATACTTTACACCACATAGTAAACGTTTCTTTGAGAGAGACATATTCCACAGGTCTCAGTAATAATTAAGAACCGGGCGATTTGGTCGTGCGGTTAGGGACATGTGGCTGTGAGCTTGCATCTGGAAGACAATGGGTTCGAATCCCACTGTCGGCAGCCCTGAATATGGTTTTCCGTGGTTTACCATTTTCACACCAGGCAAATGCTGGGGCTGTACCTTAATTACGGCCATGGCTGCTTCCTTCCAACTCCTAGGCCTTTCCTATCCTATCATCGCAATAAGACCTATCTGTGTTGGTGCGATGTAAAGCCACTAGCAAAAAAAGAAAATAAGAGGGGAATTCCTCAAAGCAGTATTATTGGACCTTTATGTTTTCTTATATATCAATGATATGTGTAAAGAAGTGGAATCAGAGATATACATTTTTTTGGATGATGATATTCTGTATAGAGTAGATAAATAAGTTACAATATTGTGAGCAACTGAAAAATGACCTCGATAATGTTGTGAAATGGACAGTATGCAATGGTACGATGATAAACAGGGTTAAAGGTCAGGGAGTTTCACAAATCGGAAAAGTCCTCTCAGTTTTAATTACTGCGTTGATGGGGTGAAAATTCCTTTTGGAGATCATTGTAAATATCTAGGTGTTAATATAAGGAATGATCTTCATTGGGGAAATCGCATAAATGGGATTGTAAATAAAGGGTACAGATCTCTGCACATGGTTATGAGGGTATTTAGGGGTTGTAATAAGGATGTAAAGGAGAGAGCATATAAGTCTCTGGTAAGACCCTAACAAGAGTATGGTTCCATTGTATGGGACCCTCACCAGGATTACTTGATTCAAGAACTGGAATAAATCCAAAGAAAAGCAGCTCGATTTGTTTTGGGCGAATTCCGACAAAAGAGTAGCGTTACAAAAATGTTGCAAAGTGGGCTGGGAAGACTTGGGAGAAAGGAGATGAGCTGCTCGACTAGTGGTATGTGATATAGATGTTGATTCCCATAGGGAACCTGAAATATTTGTCCCAAATGAGTAAATTTATAATACCAATATAAATGGTCTGTTATTGGATATTATAAATTTTCTATCTAACTCATTCCTGGTTGCCAGCATTTCATCCCAGTGTGCTAAGTTGGGCTCATCAGTTGGTAAATAGCACACCTACCAAGATGCATGGCTAGTGCATACGGTGGAGGCCACTGCATAGGCTACTTGGAAATGATATATATCATCTGATGGCCAGGCAGGTATCAATTTTTGGTAATGAGACAAAGTCTCTCATAGTGCATTGGCACTGCCGGTGGCTCCAAGTAGCCTACTCAGTGGCCTCCACGGTATGCACTAGCCATGCGTCTTGGTGGGTCTGCTATTTACCAACTGATGAGCCTAACTTAGCACACTGGGGCGACACGCTGGCAGCCAGGAATGAGTTAGCTGGAAAATTGATAATGTCCAATAACGGACCATGTATATTGGTATTATAAGGGCTTTGTTCCGAGCTGTCAGTGGAGAGATGGTGTGGAATGACATCAGTTGATGAATAAGTTTGAGTGGTGTCTTTAAAACTAGGAAAGATCATAATATGAAGATAAAGTTGGAATTCAAGAGGACAAATTGAAGTAAATATTCATTCATAGGAAGGGGAGATAGGGATTGGAATAACTTACCAAGGGGGATGTTCAATAAATTTCCAATTTCTCAAAATCAAAATCTCTTTATTTGCAAATGAGGTGTCTACCTCAGTGGCAAATGGTACACTAAAATACATTATTGTCAAGCACTAAATATTAAATTAACAAGAGAAGAAAATTTTCCTATAATACAATATTATACAATTTACGCTAACAATGTTTTCTATTAAACACACAGCTCATCCTTAATAAATTTATATTGTTTACAAAATTATACTTATAATATCTCCTGTACTTACAAATACAGTCAACTGATATACAGTATGTGGAATTACTTCAAATGATACTATACAACCGGTATAAGATTAATATTTACATTGCATTTATTTATTTACCTTTTTTTTTTTTTTTTTACCCGTTCCAGATCCTAAGTAGCATAACAACCTGCTGCGTCTTAACCAGAGCCCCTTTTGCCACCACTTTTCAGAGTTCCTGAAGGGCCTTCACAGCTACCGTAGCGGTCCCAGGGCCCTCAAAGTCCCCACTGTACTTCACCCCTACAGCAGTCCCCTACTTTGGCTGTCCAAACTCCTTAGACCAGGGGATGGAATTAATTTATTCACACACATTTTTTTATTTACAATAACCTGCACTGGTTGAATTCCCTCTAACACTTCATTTATTTTCTCTGTTGCTGTTTATTCTCTTCTTGAATATCTGTACAGATTTTGGAAAAGGATCAAACACTACCCCTGGTAAACTGTTCCACTCCTTCACACCCTTCCCAATGAATGAAAATTTACCCCAATCGCTTCTGCTAAAATTCCTTCTAATTTTATATTTGTGGTCAGTCCTGCCGATATAATTATTTTCCAACTGAAGCCTCTCACGGATATCTCCCCATGCTTCTTCTCCTGTATAGGCTCTATATAATCCTATAAGTCTAGTTTTCTCCCTTCTCTTACTTAAAGTTTCCCACCCAAGTTCCTTTAACATTTCTGATACACTACTCTTTCTCCAGAAAACCCCTGTTACAAATCCTGCTGCTTTCCTCTGCACACTATCTATTTCTTTTATTAGGTATTCTTGGTGAGTATCCCAAACACTGTTTGCATATTCCAATAATGGACGAACCATTCTCAAGTAACTTTATTCTTTTAATTCTTTGTTGCATCCTTTAAGTAGCCTCATTATGACATGTAACGATCTGTATGCTTTCCCAACAATGTCATCAATATGACCCTTCCAGTGCAAATTACTTTCAAATCTCACACCTAAGTATTTGCACTTGCCATCTTTTGGGATAACTACCTCATCCAAAGTATATTCAAATTCAGTTTTAAAGCTCCTGCTTGTAAAAGTTGTAACAGTTGATTTGCCTCCATTAACCTTCATATTATTTTCTTCAACCCATTGTTGGATACTTTCAAGGTCCCTTTGTAATTCTGAACAATCCTCAATGTTGTTTATTTCCCTATAAACAATTATGTGATCTTCATACAATCTTATTTTTGATGTTATATTGTTCCCTAAATCATTTGCGTATATTAAGAAAAGTAACGGACCGATTATACTACCCTGTGCAATTCCCTTCCAAACTTTCTCTTCCTGAGATACATTATTTCCTACTTTGTCTTTCTGAACCCTTGAATTTAGAAATGTTTTTATCCAACGTGTAACCCTTACGTCCAATCCTATTCCCTCCAATTTCTTTAATAATATTCCATGTTCCACTCTATCAAAGGCTTTGGAAAGATCTATGGCTATGCAATCTAACTGACCTCCTGAATCCAGTTGATCTGATATGTCCTGCTGAAATCCCACCAGTTGTGCCTCACAAGAAAATTTCTTTCTAAATCCATACTGGCTCCTCATGAACCAATTTTTATCATCACATATCCCTCTGATGTACTTCGATATTAAACTCTCCAGTATTTTACAAACTATACTGGTCAGGCTGATTGGTCTATAGTTCTCTGGTTTCCTTTTATCACCCTTTCCTTTATAAATGGGTATTATTATAGATTCTTTCCATTCCTTTGGTATTACACTATTATTTATGACATAGTCAAAGAGAAATTTTAAATAAGGCACTATGTACCACCCCATTGTCTTTAATACCTCCCCAGTAATTTGATCACTTCCTGCTGCTTTTCCTTGCTGAAGCAGTTGGATTTCTCTGAAAATATCTTCATTTGTGAATGAGAAGCTTCTTGTTTCCCTCTGTTTCTCTCCCTCTCTATCTTCTGTTTGGTTTCCAACTCTTGACAATCATCTACTGAATCTCTAAATTCCCTACTAAATAGGTTTGCTTTCTCAGTATCTGTTAAATAGTGTTCACCCCCTTCTCCCACCATTGTAGGAATTTGGATTCCTTTTCCTTTTTGATTCCTGATATATGAATACAGCTTTTTCCATTTCCCTTTGTGGTCATTACCCTCTTGAAGTATGCAATTCATATAATTCTCTTTTGCTTCCTTTTTCACTCTATTCAGTTCCCTCATTAGCTGTTTTCTAGTTTCTCTACTTTCCCTACCCTCTTTGATTTTCCTGTTTACTATTCTACATTTTCATTTAATTTTCTTATTTCCCTTGTATAATAAACAAGGTCTGAGGTCATTTTACCCTTCTTAACAGGTACAAATCTCTTCTCTCCTTCCCAAATAATTCCTTTAAATTTAGCCCAAAGTGTATCCACGTTACTCCCTTCACTCATCCAACAACTGAATTGTGATTTAAGGTAAGTCCCAAATTCATCAACTTTAGTTTTTCTGTACAATTTCTTGTCTTGTGTAACCCTCTCATTAAGTCTTTTTGGTACGAGTGCTACATCCATTATTACAGCCTTATGGTCTCCTATTCCTTTAATTACCTCAGTTTTATCAACAATTTCCCATGGTTTAACCAAGAATACATCTAGTAAGTTATTGAGACGAGTCGGTTCTTGTACTACTTGTGTAAATCCTCCCTCCCAAATTAACTTATTTGCCAGTTTCTGTTCATGGGCTTCACTAGCAGCTCCATTCCATTCAACTTCAGGCAAATTTAGATCTCCCCCAATTATTACCATATCATTATTATTGTTTTTATGAGTATAATCTATTATTTTCTCAAAGATTTCCATGTCTCTTTCCTCTCTTCCAGGCCTGTATGTTCTATAATTCCCACCTCCTTCATATTATCACAAACTAATTTTATCCCTAATATTTCATCCCTTTCATCGGTAAACCATTCATGTGAACAGTAAGTTTCCTTCACCAGAATAAACACCCCCCCTCCCTTTTTATCTTCTTGATCTCTACGATAGACTGTGTACCCTTCTGGAAATACTTCTCTATTACCCACCCCTTCTTTCAACCACGATTCCACTCCTATCACCACATCAGTCTCATAAAATTCCATCAATGTACCGAATTTTAATTGTTTATTTACTACACTTTGACAGTTTACCAAGAGCAATCTCAGACCCCCTTCCTCCCTAAAACTTGACTGTTGCAATTGGGTAACTTGAAATTCCTTACTATCCTGAGTTTCTTTTTCTAGTTGACTGAGCCAGCTTGAAGTACAGCTGGCTCTTTCTACTAGTTTTCCTGGTCAGTATTATAACTCAAGGGAGTTGCCTGTTTTACAGTACATATCTTATGATTAATAAAATCTAGAACAATATTTGCTATCTTTCGTTTACCTGAACTGTTTAGATGGAGGCGATGTTTTGTACAACAGTATCTCTCAAAACTGCTGCATTCAATAACCTGAGTATTCCGAAAATGTTTACAAATTTTAACAATATCTGTATTGACCTTGTCCACTTCAATGTTCACACACGAGTCTCTACTCAAATCATGCCTGTGGGGCACGTTCACTACAAAGATGTTAGTGTGAGTCAGCTTCCCTATTGTATGTTTAAGTTGTGATCTTACATTCTTGGCATTGTCGTGAGCTACGTCGTTCGTCCCACCGATGATAAGCACTGCAATTGTTTAAGAAAAGGCTAGGAAAACAACAGATAGGGAATCTGCCACCTGGGCAACTACCCTAAATGCAGATCAGTAGTGACTGATTTGATATAAGCTGACAGATTATTACTTGAATTTGTATAAAAGATACCTTGAGGTTCACCTATTCAGTACAACTTAGTCTTATAGATTACATACACTTTATTTTATTCATACAAAAACACAGGATATGTTTCATCTCTTATTTGAGACACACTTTACAAAATAATAGGAATGTTCTCAATGGCCAGTCTTGTCACATTTTAATCTTAATATTTTTTTTACGACTGAAGATATCTCAAATACGAAATGAAACATGTCCCTTGTTTTTAATCCAAAATAAAATAAAGTGTATGTAATCTCTAAGACTGTAACTTGTATTGAATAGGTGAAACCTTGAGGTAAGGGTCATACAATTTTCAAGTAACACATTCTGCTTACTCGAGCAGGTCGTTCCCTTACCCCAAGTCTTCCCAGCCTAAACTTTGCAACATTTCCGTAACACTACACTTTTGTCAGAAATTGTCCAGAACACATTGTGCTGCTCTCATTTTCATATGTTGTACAACAGGTCTCAAGTACTTGAAGTCATTTTCTGCTGGCAGAGTTTTTCCTGTCCTATATTCCCTCTGCAGTCAAATATTCTGTTTTGGTCTCACTGATATCTTTTGAATAAATCAACCCAATTAAAAAAAACACACACACACCTTTCATAATGGAACTTTTTCTAATCATTTCTTGATGATGTAAGTTTCAAAGCCAAAAGAGTTGAAGGTGTGATCAGTCTTGGTGCTAGTAAGATTAATGATGCAAATTCCTCATAACTTATGTAGGAGGAAGCAGCCATTAAGAAATTCCTATGTGAGAAGCACTTGCATATACACAATTATAACATGCAGTCACATTCAGAGAGTGAAGAGGGAGCTAGTTTCTTCCCATAAATTTAACTTTTAAAATATCTATGACTGCCTAGGTAGTGTAGTGTTTAGTGTGATTAGCTGCCACGCCCAGAGGCCTGGATTTGATTCCCGGCTCTGCCACAAAATCTGAAAAGTGATCCGAGGACGGGAATGTGGTCCACTCAGCTTCTGGAGGTCAACTGAGTAGAAGTGGGTTCAATTCCCTCCTCAGCCATTCTAAAAGTGGTTTCCGTCGTTTCCCACTTCTCCTCCAGGCAAATGCCACGATGGTACCTACCTTGAGGCAACGGCCATTATCCTTCCCTCTTCCTTGTCTATCTCTTTCAATCTTCCCATCACCCCACAACCTACCTGTTCAGTACAGCAGGTGAGGCTGCGTGGGCGAGGTGCTGGTCCTCCTTCCCAGTTGTATCCCCCAACCCAAATCTCACGCTCTTGGACACTGTGCGTGAGGCAGTAGAAGGGAGATCCCTTGTTGAGTCTGGAGGAAAAACCAACCCTGGAGGGTAAACAGATTAAGAAGGAAAGAAAAATATCTATACAGAAATAAAAATAAGGAGCCCTTTAGTTTAAGACTAATCAAAATTTACATCAAAATAGAAGGAAGTGTTTCCTCAGCAGTGACAGATTGTATTTCCTGATCGAGGTGAAATTATTTCAGCTGGTAATTTTCATGGTGAATATCCAGCCAAGGCCCTGGATTATCTGTCTATAGCTATACATGAACTGGCATCTATAAGTGAACGGAGAACTGAAAGACTTGTCAATCCAGGTAAGAATTTAATATTCATTCTGTAAACCTTTCATATTTATATATTTTAGCAGGTGTTGTTGTTGTCTAGGTCATCAGTCCATACACTGGTTTGATGCAGCCCTCCATACCACCCTATCGTGTGCTAACCTTTTCATTTCTACATAACTGCTGCATCCTGCATCCTACATCTGCTCTAATCTGCTTGTCATATTAATACCTTGGTCTACCCCTACCATTCTTACCGCCTACACCTCCATCAAAAACCAAGTGAACAAGTCCTGAGTGTCGTTAGATGTATCCTGTCATTCTGCCTCTTCTTCTCGTCAAATATGGCCAAATTTTCTCCTGTCACCAATTAAATTCTTTATCTGTTACATACTAAAAGTTTCATATTGCTTCCATATTGAAGTCACTAAACATATACAAATGTTAAGGATCCATCAATTCAATACACTATTTTATCAGATAAAAGACATATGTAAATGTGCATTTAGAAACAATTTTTTACTATATAAAAACTTGATTTCATTTTTAATCCAGATAGGATTAGTTTCTGAACTTTCTTTAGTGAAATGATCTTAATACTTTTCTTTCTGGTTTAAACTAAGAAATTTTGGGGTAAGTTCTTCTAAAAGACTTTGTTTTAAAAAGCTATATCCCTACTGATCTTGGAAATTTTAGTTCTAAAGTTTAAAGTATTCACTGAATTTTTAAATTAATTTATTAATCTTTTATTATTATTATTATTATTATTATTATTATTATTATTATTATTATTATTATTAATAATTAAGTTTTAAGATCATTTCAGGACAGAAAAGTTCAGACACTAACTAATTCTATCTGGATTTGTTACGGTGTAACGCAATTTACCCTACCCTGAGAACCTATTTTGAACTGGCAACATTGCCGTAGAAAAACTTAATTATTCTATACGACTAAGCGTATGGTTTCCCTCGTACACTAAGTGTTTTAGTGATACTTATTGAACATTATTTATATGCCTTATTGTGGTCTAATGACGTCATTACATTCTCGCATTTCTGTATGGTGTGGACTGTTTCATTCCTCGTCTAATATGTGCTGCTATCTCCCGTCTATCACCTACAATAAGTTTCCCCTCCCCGTGCACTCTTCTACCTATCGGAGCGCGGCTACTGCCTGAAGGAGCAAACCTCGCCATTTTGTACTGTAAACAGTTTGTCGCTGCGAGTCATGGCGTGCAGTTGTGTTAATGGGATTCTCAAGATGTTGGCATCATGTTGGAGAGTAGACCCTGGGTGAGGGACTCAAGATATGGGTTTGAAACCTGTTTTACTTCATCTTCTGCATCGTCCTATTAGTAAATGGTTTTAACTAATTCTGACCTGGGAAACCAAACTCTTCAGTAACCGTCTGTAAGTATGTGAGAATCTAACTCATCTTCGCTGAGCGTCTGCTTCACCCAAGTAAGTGGTTTCATCATTTGGCAAGTTACATCCTGTGATTATGAAACTGCGAGGAAATTCATGTGATCCGTGTTCTGAAATTAAGTATTTCATGGTGGAAGTTTGAGAAATTAATTATTTTGGAAACTACAAACCGGACGGTCGTGTGGTTATTTCTACTAAAAGATCAAACTTATAGGCATGTAAAGACTATGAAAATAAGGAGATTTTACTTATTAACCATCATTTCCACCCGTTAATTAATCATGTAAATTCAAATTGTGTCGTGGCACTCTGTTGCCTTTATTCTGTGCGAGGTTTTGCAGTAGCATATAATTCTAGTTTCCTTGTTTTTTTTTTTAAGGATAACTTGCTTCTTCTGTTTTTCCGGCATTTTATGTTTAGTGAATTTCTAACTTTATTTTGGGTTTCTCTCCTTTGTTGTGCCTTGTACCATATTGTGGGACGCGGCGTGTGTTTTGGGTTGCCATGGCAATGCTTTTCTTTTGGGGCGGTATTGTTGATTGTTACATGCAATCTTACTACTTGTTGTATAACAATCTGTTGTTTTATCCATTGTACTTATTTTAGCAGCCTCCTAATGTTAATTTTGTTAATACTTCCACTATTATATCTCATCACATTGTATTTTCAAACCATCATTGTTATTTTTAATGTTATTTTACTTCAAATCTCTTCAAGATTTTAAAATTCATTTCATTACTACATGTTATCTAGACGCTTATTTTTAATTTAAGGTTAAGACTATGGCTGATGATGCCTTCAGGGAAGGCGAAACATGTACCACTATTAGCTAACAAATTTATGTAAATCATCCAAGACGATTTTGTATTGATTAGGTGGTCTAATAAATAACTTAATGTTATTATTTCAATTGATGATTGTTGCCGGTGGGTTTTGTGTGTTGGTTGTGAGACCTAAGATTACTGATGTATTTTCGACTGATGTGAAAGATTTCCCTATCCTCGCTTGGTCTCTTCTTGTTTTCCTCCTGTTTTCCTGTGTGATTATCGCTCGTGGATTGAATTTGTGCCCTCGTAGTTTATTTATTGGGCTAGAGTTTTATGTTTCTGCGAAGCCTCATATTGCTAACTATTTCAATTAAACTGATCAAATGAGTAGGTTTTCCCAAGGTTTAAACTTTAGTTTTAATTTCATTTTAGTTACGTTAACAAACGGGCCCGTGTACACTTTCTGTAGTCAACTTAAGTTTTTATTTGTATAATTTTCTGTAACAGTTATGTTATCAATCCGAACTATTTCTTGCAATGAACTTAGTGTTATAAATTAGAGCCACTTTCTTTTTAAGTTAATGATTTCCATCAGTGTTATTACCTGATAGGCCTGCGTTTCCAGTCTGTGTTATTCTCTATTTTTCACTGTTTATTTTGAAACTAAACAATTTTATTCTCTCAGATGGGACGATGTTAGTTTTACTTCAATGTTAAGTTTTCATTCCTTAATTAAAGTTTTGTTCGAAAAGATAATCAAGAGTTTTCTTTCATTATCTAAGTGGTTCAACGCCAAAACAAGGGATCTTGCTTTTTTTTTCCTCTGGGTGTTTTCATGGGCCGCATGGTAAGTACTTGATTGATGTAATTTTCCTATCATTGTTTCTGACTTTCATATTTTGCTTTTGGTAACTGTCTATTTCACACCGGTTCATAGGTTGTACCGACCGGTGTTTGTTAGCTAACCGCTAGTGTGGTGACCTAACTGTGCTGGTGGCTTAGGATTAAAAAAGAAATCAAGTTTTTATATAGTAAAATATCGTCTCTAAATGTGCAGTTATATGTCTTTTATCTGATTAAGTAGTGTATTGAATTGATGGATCCTTAACAGTTGTGTACGTTCAGTATCTCTTCATTTGTCATTCAATCTACCCAACTCAACTTCAGCATTCTTCTGTAACACCACATTTCAAAGCTGCTATTCTCTGTCTTTCCGAGCTAATTATCGTCCCTGTTTCACTTCCATACAATGCCATGCTTCAGACGAAAGTCTTCAAAAACATCTTTCTAATTCTTATATCAATTTTCGAAGTGAGCAAATTTCTTTTCTTAAGAAACACCTGCTTTGCATGTGCTAGTCTGCATTTTATATCCTCCTTACTTCTGCCTTCCTTAGTTATTTTACTACCCAAGTAACAATATTCATCTACTTCTGTTAAGACTTTATTTCCTGATCTAATATTACCTGCATCACACGAATTTGTTTGATTGCACTCCATTAGTTTTGTTTTGGACTTTTTTATTTTCATCTTCTACTCGTTCACCCAGACTGTGTCCAAGATCTTAAAAGAAAGGTAGAAAATAACCCTAATCTTCAAAGAGTCTTCCAAAGTACTTATTTCTACTTTTTGTGTTCAGAAATAATTTACCTTCGTTTCCTAATAAGTACTATACGTTTATTACACGATTTAGTACACAATTGTTTTTATAACTATAATTTGCATGTTAGAGTTGCTTTATTTCATATTAGTTAATTCATGGTACCTTATATTTCAGCTCTAAGTGAATTACCAGCATTTCTTGTGAAAGAAGGTGGATTGAATTCAGGATTCATGTTGGTCCACATGACTGCTGCAGCTCTTGGTGAGTTGCATCCCATTTAATTTTTTCTGAAGCTTAAATTCTGGAGTATTTATGTCCACAAGTCAGACCTACGTAAGCCCCGATTTCACTTTTACACTGAGTGTCCATAAGTCATGGAAGACACTGAATGTGATGTTAATAATGAGTTGCTCCTCCACGAGCCCTCAAAATGGCAGCAATACAGTGAGGCATCGACTCTACAAGATGTTGGAATTGTTCCGGAGGGATCTGGACCCACGCATCTTGCACTGCTATCCGCGATTGGTCTTGTGTAATTGGTGTGGTGTTCATGGAGGACACACCAGCATCCCATAAATGCTTGATTGGATTAAGATTGGGTGATCTGGAGGGCCAATTCATGGTCATAATTTCACTGGAGTGCTCCTCCGACCACCTGCATCCCATCACAGAGCAGTGACATGGTGCATTATCCTGTTGAAACATGGCGTCTCCATCAGTGTACTCTAGGGCCAGAAAGGGATGCAGATGGTCTGCAAGAATGTCCACATAATGTGCACCTGTCAGCGCTCCCTGCAGCTGGACAATGGGGCCTAATTGCGACCATGAGAACGCCGCCCAGAGCATAACTGAGCTACCTCCCGCCTGGACAGAAACTTGTTGACACTCAGGATCCATAGCTTCACGGGGCATGCGCTACACACTCACGCGCCCATCAGCTCGATACAACTGGAACTGGGAATCATCGGACTGTACCACATGCCGCCACTGTTCCATGGTCTATTGCCGATGTTCGCGGGCACATGCACGTTGTTGAGTTCTGTGTCGAGGTGTGAGCAAAAGGACACAAGTTGGTCGTCATCTGGTGAAACTGTGCGGTGCTCTCGCCCCTTACAGTCCTGGTAGAAATGGGTTCCTGACCGCCGCTATTCAAGTTGGCGGTGATCTGACTCACAGTAGCCCGTCGGGTGCCCAGTATGTTTCTGCAGAGGCGACATAATGTCCATTCGTTGAACACCTGTGGTCTTCCTGTGTGACTGTATATGTAGGTGGTAACATTCTCTCTGCGATACTGAAGATTCATCCTGAACACTGTTGACCTCAGAAACCTGAATTCACATGTAATCTCTGCAATGCTATGACCCATGCATCGTGCGCCAATGGTCATCTCACGTTCAAAGTTGGTTAACTCGCACCGTGTTGCCATCTTCACGACACTGGTGTCTGTGACAGACTGCTCAGCTACGCCACAGCTAGCCACAACTCTCAGGGATCATACGTGTTGCATTTTCTAATGGGACGCCCCTTCCCGTGACTTTTGGCCACTTAGAGTATATCACTTGCTTATTTTGATTTGGAGATGTTAGAGTGGCAAAAATTTGCTGTTTTCACTATTAATAGCATCACATCTACTCACCAGTGATATAGCAATGATGAGAAACGGATTGAAGAACTTCCGATGATAGCAAAGAAGTCTTAAGACTGAGTTCATAATCAGTATCAAAGAGGCCAACATCACTTGGAGTTGAGAGAGGAAAAGATAAAGAGAGTTAAGAGCTTTAAGTACATGCTTGGGAGAAAGAATACAAGAGAATGTGTTGGGAAAAAAATTCCATTTAAGGAGCAGTTAAGAATGGAACTGGCTTATCAACTGACAAAGGAGACATACAACAGCAACGTGTGATCCTATCTGGCTAAATTAAGGCACTAAGACACTATTATAAAACCCAAATGCTTGTATGCAATAGAAATATTAGACATGGTGGAAAAAAGTGGGCTCAAAGTCATCAAAAAGAGTGAAAGAAAAACGCTCAAAAAAATTCTGTCCCTGAAGTATGATTGATTGATTGATTGATTGATTGATTGACTGATTGATTGATTGATTGATTGATTGATTGATTGATTGATTGATTGATTGATTGATTGATTGATTGATTGATTTATTTATTTATTTATTTATTTATTTATTTATTTATTTATTTATTTATTTATTTAAAGCACAAAACAATGGGGAATAAACAAAGAAAATACAAACAAGTTTATGACAGACACCTTCCAGCAGCCCATATAAATTCCAGTCCAGGTTCTTGAGCCATTCAACTACATGAGGTGTCGCAACAATAAAATCTTGTCTCTTGCCTGGGTAACACCTGATAGGACACTCAAAGGCGAAGTGGTCGACTGTCTGTCATTCCCACAGTCGCAGGCCATCTGTGTGCCAAGGCAGCACAGCGACCATGATTAGTGTGTACCAGTTTAATTGGGTCCATAACTGACGGGGTAGCTGGAATCCCGGGGGTTATTTTATTAGGGGGAGAGGGGACTTGGACCTAACAATGATGAGGAAGACAAGGGTACAGTTTCATGGACACCTGCTGAGACAGAGTGATGAAAAGAATATTTGAAATCTTGAGGAAGAGGAAGTGGAAAGTGAGAACAGACCCAGCTAATATGGGAGTGAAAGAAGAAGACAAGCGAACAGGAATCTATTTAGACAACCAGTCAAGAAGTTCAGAGGTTTCTAAGAGACAGGAAAGGGGCTGGTGATTAAGATACTACATACGAAAACAGAAGGAGGAAGTGGAAGAAAGAATCAAAAGACACAAACAAATAGTGAAGAATCATGTAAAGCCACTCAAGCATGATTCATAGATGACAAAAATGAGAAGGAAGAAGATGATGTACCACACGGTGAATGCATCTTTAAAGGAAAATAAAGTGCCTTCTGTTAAAATAAACAAGTGTCTTGCCGTTAGTTTGTTTTATAAAAACTACCGTAGCTTAGTATCCTGTTACTGTGAATGTAACAAGTTTACAATGAGATCTCTCTTTTTTTTTTTGAAGTTGTTTTTACATTGCACCGACACAGATAGATCTGGAAATTCTAAGTTCCCATGGAGGGAATTAGATATTTTTCCACCAATAGAGCATATCAAAATCAGATCAAAAAATTAGTTATATGGCTTTTCAGGCGTTTGCTCTATTAACGAGCATTTCATCTTAGGTCTGACACTAGACTCTTCAGAGTGGGATGTGTCAGACCCTACCCACTGATGCTGGGGTGTATGCAGGTGAACTTTCTTGCTTGAGAGGTTTTCATTCCCCGTCCGAAGGCGGGGCGGGCCCCCTAGATCGTGTCGCGATCTCTCGGGCCGGGAGAAGGGAAAATAAGTAGAAGGTGTGATAGAAGAGGAAGATGGGTATAGCGATGTAAAAATTCATGGTGAAGTAACGGTGGGTCATCTTGGCTGGGGACTTGGGAATTGTGCTCTAGGAGTGAAGTTTAAATGAATGTAGCAGGGTGGAAATGGAATGTGAGGAGTTGCAGAATTGTTGTGATATTGTTAAGAGAAGTGATGAGGAGTCGGACGATATCTAGCGTTGGAGGTGGTTGATGGAAGAAACTAGGTGGGGAAAGGCGTGGGCAGACGGGTGTACTAGGTTGGAAGGGAGGAGCTGGCCGGGGGCGACAATATGGTGGGTTGAAATGTTGGCGAATAGGTTGAGGGGGGGAGAGAGAGGGCTCAACTTTATGACGATGGCGATAGATGTAAGCTCCATTGGCAATAAGTCGTTGGACATCTTCGGCAGTCGGAAGGTGTACGCGGACCATATACGTCGGGCCGGAGGAGTTCTTGATCAAAAAGACGCGACGGACTGGGACGCCTTCGGCTTGAAGTTCCTGGAGAATTGTTCGAGCTGAGAGAGCAGGATCCACTCCGCGTATCACACAACTGTACGTGGCGTGACAGGTCGATGCGGACTGCGTGGATGGTGGTGCGGCGGAGGCTGCGTTCGTAGATGGTGGTGACGAAGGCAGTGCTTCAGCTGTAGACAGGGATGTCTCAGTGGGCTGGTTCGGGTGGTGAGGTCCTTCAGGGGTAGGGCAGACAGGGAGGAAAGAAGTCATGAGAGGAGAAGGATGGCATGTTATAACAGTTGTGACGGTAGTGGTGATGGTGGTGCTTCATCGGCAAAGTACGAAGGACAAGACGTCACTTGATATACAGCGCCACTAGGCTCCATGAAGGTTCTGCACCATCACACGACGTCCTGCTTTTCTTCAAAACATCCACCGAACGTGACCATCTTCTCGCCACTGGTGCACAAATCTGCCAACGCCTCCATCAAATGGAAGACACTCCCAGCAATATTTTAGAGCAACTCCCGGACTATTCTCCTCGGCCACCTCCTTACACACCCCCGCCACAACCCTTGTCCTCTCCTTACACCACTACTACCACCCTCACAACCTCCCCAGTCCACACCTCCCTCACAATCTCCCTCACGACTACGGTTACAACCCACCCTATCCCTATCATGACCACTACTATCACCATGCCTCCCACCTCTACCTCATCAAGTCAAGAACCAGCGCTTGCAACTGACACTACCACCGATACAATGCCGCCACCATTGACCGATTGCACCTGCGTCATCCGAGGAGTGGACCCGCTCTTATCCAACGACGCCATACTTCAAGACCTCCGCCTGACAGGAACATCAGTTCGCCGAGCAACTCGGATTTTCAATGCTACAGGACCTACCCACCTCGTTCGCCTTCATCTGCCGACGCCAGACATTGCCCAGCATTTCATCAACAACGGCATCCATCTTCAAAGCCGCCATCATCACACTGAACCATCTCGCTCTCCTCCCCAACCTGCTAACCGATCTCATGCACCCCGTCGCCGTCCCCGGCCGGCTCCTCCTCCTTTCCTTCCACCGAGTCCACAAATCTGTTTTTACCCTCCTCCACCTGGCTTTTCTCCTTCAATACCACACCCAACAAACCCTCTCCACAACTTACTCACTTCCCTGCATAACTTCTCCTGTATCTTTCACATCTTAGCCCTTTCCCTTACCTCTAGCACTAACCCCACCTTCGTCCAACAGCCTTTATATCATCCTACTACGTACTTTTAAATCTGTGTCAAATCTTTTGAACTACTTTGTAACCATCTATGCTAATAAACTCCCCCAACGAAACTCAACACCTAGGCATAGGCATAATTCCCCTCCCATCTCCTACATATTCACATCCTTTACCCACCTCCTTCTTCCGTCACATCTCCCCAACCTGTCCGCATCTCTTGGCCAGAGAGAGGGCGTTACCCTCTAGGTGGGGAATGAAAGCATTGTTAGTCTGGTCACCTGCATACACCCCAGCATCAGTGGGTAGGGTCTGACACATCCCACTCTGACGAGTCTAGTGTGAGACCTAAGACGAATTGCTGGTTAATAGAGCAAACGCCTGAAAAGCCATATAACTAATTTTTTGATCTGACAGATAGATCTTACGGCAACGATGGGACAGGAAATGGCTAGGAGTGGGAAGGAAGTGGCTGTGGCCTTAAGTAAGTTACAGCCCCAGCTTTTGCCTGGTGTGAAAATTGGAAATCACGGAAAACCATCTTCAGGGCTGCCCACAGTGGGATTTGAACCCATTATCTCCCGAACACTGGATACTGGCCGCACTTAAGTGACTGCAGCTATCGAGCTCAGTACAATGAGATCTGCCATGAAAAATTCTCTGAGACAGTTTAGAAAGTACATGTCTGTAGAAGTAGCTGGTCTATTAAACATAAACATGCTGATATTGTGATTACTGATCATGAGAAGAACAGCGGATATAAATTGATATTATTGGTAATTTATGGCCAAGGAACTTTGAATCTCTATGGAAAATAATATTTAAAATCACTTCTATAAAGTAGTATTTCAAACAAATTTGATGTAAAAGTATTGGACATAAAAAAATCTTGAAATCCAAGAGTAGATGAATTTGTGAACTGATATTCCCTGATGTTACCTGACCCAGATATGTTTCTCCCTTTTCCTGTTTTCTTTAAACTTCAATTTTAAGTGTGTAATTGATTGCTTTATTATTTGTTTCTCACACTGTAGTATCTGAAAACAAAGTACTGTGTCACCCAGCTTCAGTTGATTCTATCAGCACAAACGCAGGAACTGAGGATCATGTCTCCATGGGATGCTTTGCAGCCCGCAAAGCTCTTCAGGTAAATTTGTTTCTTTTTTATTGAGATACATTACAAAAATATGTCCTAACCTTATTACCTTATGTACATTGTAAATCTACAGTAATCACATCTCATTTCATATTGTATCAGAAGATTTCTTTATGTTTTCCTGCCTTCAATAATGGCTTTTCCTTTTGAGTTTATGAGAAAATTTTCAAAAGATTAGCTGAAACCCATCAAATGTGACAGTCAATGGGGGTAAATATTTAGTGATGGATTTCCTTATATACAACATTTTTTATACAATATTACGGTTTGGCACTATTGCAACTTTAAGAACATCAAATGGTCGCACTCTTGACGTTGCAACATATCTGGCCATGGCTGAAATCTGGCTAAGGTAAGTAGAGACCTACATTTGAATTTATTAATGAACAACACAGGCGTTTAGCCCCAGTACATGTTCACAATAGAGTTCTACCTAAGCCACTCTACAACTATCAAATAAACAAATGAATAGCTAAATATAATAATAATAATAATAATAATAATAATAATAATAATAATAATAATAATAATAATAATAATAATAATAATAATAATATAATATTAATAATACTATTAATAATCAGCTGGCCAGCGGTTGATTCCCTCTATGAACCGTTTGCCAATATAAACATATAATATCACATGCGCGATCCCGGAGCCAGACAACTCCTTCTACCAAGTGTCCTTGTTGACACTGCACATTCCACACCACCATTGTTTTTCTACATGACCCACTCTGCATTGCTGTGCTCAGACAGACCTTGCCTCGCCAGTCATAACTATGTTTACCTTACACCTCACCTGTTGCAACTTTGTCCTTTAGCAATGCATATCTCCTACACCCCTCCGTCTCCACAATTTCGCCACCAATAGATTTGTATATTACACAATACATCAATGACTCACCATTTGCCAACCCGTATTCACTCTTACAAACTCACATACATTTTACACATACTTACTCCCATACTCTTCAGTTGCTCTTATTTCACTCAACACTTACATCACTATACAACTAATCAATCATCATTTCAGCACTTGCATACCAACTCCAAAAATTTCAGCAAAAGACAAAACCATCTCTACCAACCCGCATTAAAATCACCTCACCGACTCCAAAAATTCCCTACCACTCACAAATACTATTGCTTCCCCACTATATACCATCTCGTCCTTCAAAATACCACCTCATCTGAATCTCCTGTAATCATAATTAAACGATCAGATTTACCTACCAAGCTTTCTTCCACATTACGCCACCAAACCAAAATATCACCTATAAATACCAAACACTCATATCTACCGCCTCTCTAACACCACCTTTCACATATTATAGCAATACACTCGTTACTTTACCAATTTTCTTTGTATCTTACATTCGACTTTTGTTCCTATATCATACCAGCACAGATTCACATGCAAATAACTTCAACTTACTCCATTATTACCCTATACCTATTATACCTATTATACCAGCACATACCACTATCACCGTCAAGTTCACTATACAGACACATCTATTACAACTTCAACTCCACCTAATAAAACACCTCAAGACAATTATTCAAACAAAACCCCACTTCTCAAATCTCATCCCTTTCCACGCTTAAATTCTGCTATTACGTGTACCATTACTCCTCCATCTCCAAATATCAACAATAAATAAACACACTTCATTACGTACATATTCAACCATGCTTCGACAATAACACTCGCCTTCTGTCATCCACCATCTTATATCACCACTTCTCCAACACCTCATTTCAACAATATAACACCTCCTAATTTAATCATAACACATACTCATACATACCCAGCCCTCAAAAACTTCCAACACCACATTTCAGCAATATAACACCAACTCCACCTCACATACCACCTCTACTTCTTCGACCATTACACTCTCCTTCTAAACACACTTCATTACCTACATATTCAACCATGCTTCGACAATAACACTCACCTTCTGCATCAACCATCTTATATCACCACTTCTCCAACACCTCATTTCAGCCCCATAACACGTCATAACTTACATACCACTTCTCCATCACCACATTTCAGCCTTCACAAATAAATACCATCATAACTTCCAACTCCACAACACCACCTACATCTCTTACTTCTTTGACAATCATGCCTGTAATTACTTACTTACTCACTTTATTATTGTTATTTCTTCTTGTTATAAATAGCTCCCAACATGGCCCTAAATTCTCTATCTCTCTGTCCGCCCCGGCTCATATCGAAATTCTGCCCGAGCCTCTGCTGGGTTACCTCTGTCCTTACTTGTTTACCCTGATCTTGCCTTACTCTACTGTTTTCACTTCCCAGTCTTTGCGTTTCCCTTACTTCACTGCTTTCCCTTCCTTGCCTGCCCTCTTCACTGCTTTCCCTCCCCTGCCTTTCTTCCTCACTTCTTATGGTCACCTTTTCACTTGTCCTCTCTTCCTGAACTTGGGCTTCTTCCCTGTTTATGATCACATTTTCACTTGGCGCCTCTCCCCGACCCTCTTCACACTGCACACTGTTACTGATATCTCTCCTCACTTCCCCACCTTTCGTTGCACTACTCACTTTTTCTTCGTCTTCTTTTATCCTCCTGTCTAAGTCAATCAGTCCATTTACAGTCCAGATTTTCTTCCAATTTCTGCCTGCTACCACTAGCTCTTGCCTTTTAATAGTCGCTCTCAACCCTTGATTTATTGCATGAATCTTGTGTTTTCTAAGTATTTTCTCGTTCCTAATCGTCTCCCATCCCACGTCTCTCTTGATCCATATTTTCTCTCTCTGCATATTACTCGCATTTCTTATCACAGCATCAGCCATCAACGTAGAAAACAGTTCTAGTTTGATAGGCCTTTTGCCCCTAATTTTTCCCACCCTCTGCACATCATCTATATCTACTTCACTAAAATTAAGTTTCAAAATCCCCTGTATTAAGTCCACAACTTTGTAAGTTGTCAGTACTTTGTCTTCTCTCAACTCTTCAGGCACACCATAGATAAATAAGCACTTCTTTCTTCGATATAAAGTATTGGCTTCCACTTCTACTTTCAGCTTCAAGTTCTCCTTTTCTAATCGTCCTATTTTTTCCCTTAATGATACAACTTCTCCGGTGTTATGTCTCACTTGTGCTGTTATATCTTCTGTTTTTTCTCTTAACCATACCTCCATTTTTTCAAATTCCCTGGTTTGTTCCTTAATCATATTTTTAATTTGTTCAAAAGGGCCAGCTTCTTCCACCACCTCTTTTACGGCTCTTTTGAATGCATCCATATTTTCCCTTTCTTCATTTCTACTAAGGGTCGGGCCTGGGTTCAACTCGACCCCCCCAATGCATAGCAAAATTATAATCACCGCCGCTGATAGCAGTAATTCACCTTTTCTCTCCAAATCCATATTACACCTTCCTAATTTCATTTCTTCTTTCTTCATTCTTCCCTGCCATCTTCCTACCGTCGCCCTATACTGCTCTACACTAATCATTGTCGGCACACTTCTCCACAACCTTCCAGCTCTCGGCACTTTCACCCACACCTCCCACTCCCGGGACACTCCACTCAATGCGACCTCACTCGTCCGTGGCTTAGGCAAGACTGAGAGACCTACATGTTTTAATGGTTCCCAGAGAGCTATATTGATCGTGATACAGAAATGCCAGAATGCCAAAAAAGGTGATGGAAATGCAAATTCAAGGAAGGAGAGGCCGTGGACGACCACGATTGAGATGGAAGGATACCATCCAACGCAGCATTATAGAAAGAAACCTGAACTGGGACAGAGTGTTGGAAGAGGAGTGGTGGAAAGACCGAAGAAAGTGGAGAGGAGCCGTATTTGCCCCTACCCGGCTACAGCTGGATAAAGGGAAATGATGATGATGATGATGATGATGACAGGAATGCCAAGCGAATTGGAAATTGGTGCCTCTTAAAAAGAATCAAAGTGTCATATCGGATGGTGTTAAATCAACTCAAGGAATTAGAGCTCTATTTCCAAATCTAAACAATTTTCATATATATATTTCTTACAGTTAGTCAGGTCTCATTTAGGAGTAAATGGGAAACATTCAGATTTCTAAGGAATGTAACTATGGCTTCAATTTTTAATTGATGTGGAGGCAAAGCACTTAATACCAAGAAATTCAAAAATTCTATAAGAAATTAGAATAGTTGGCTTTGATCTTTAGTAATTAATTTGTTGACTCTGGTATATGTTTTTGAAATACTGGATATAAGCTCAAGGATTTTCAAATTAATTTCAATGTGTTCCTCATTTTTTCGGTGTAAGAATGGCAACTTTAGAGAAATTGACGACATCATTCGCACAAGTGAATATTTTGCCATAAATTTCAGTCAGAATGTCATCAAGTGTTAAAATTCTATTTGGGAATTCAATAACATTTCATCACTCACCATCCACAGAGGGACAGTCACCATAACCGATTTCTTACAAAAATTTGGCAAATTCCATTTCTTGTGGTTTTGTTTGTGTGTTTTATGTAAGTAGCATATTTTGAAGAAAGGAGAAAAAAAAGTACAGTATTTAATACAATGATCAATAATTGTTGGTGAGAAGCAAGTCGCACAATAGGTAAAACCTGTCTGAAATCTCCTCTATGAACAATAATCTTCCCATCAAAAGGAATGCCGTTACCCATAACATCTTTCAGAAGACAATTCACATACATTAGTGAATGACTATTTGCCACTGGGGTTTCATCCTATATTTTTTATTTTTACAATTTTTTTTTATGTTGGACCAACACAGATAGGTCTTACGGTGACAATGCGATACGAAAGGCCTAGGAGTGGAAAGGAAGCAGCCTTGGCTTTAATTAAGGTACAGCCCCAGCATTTGCCTGGTGTGAAAATGGGGAAACCACAGAAAACCATTTAAAGGGATGCCAACAGTGGGGTTTGAACGCACTATCTCCCGGATGCCAGCTCAGAACTGTGCGGCCCTAACCGCACAGCCAACTCGCCTGGTCATCCTCTATTATAAGCTGTGCTACTGAATATCGTCACCTGATTAGGCATTTAATTTTAATCCAGACTCCGAACTCTCATTTAAATTTAGAAGAATTTCAAATGTTGTTTGACTATTGGGCAACAAAACAGGGGGTATTCTTGTCCATACTACCAATATATATATTTTTTGCTGTTTTTATCACCAGATGCCCTTTCTATTGCCAACCTCAGTTGAAGAGCTGCAAGATGGTGAATGAAACTGCAGAACTAATGTATTGTTTCAGGTGGTAGAAAATGTAGAGAGAGTGATAGCAATTGAGTTGCTAACTGCGTGCCAAGCCATGGAGTTCTTACGGCCCTTGACAACTACTGCTCCTTTGGAAGAGGTGTACAAGCTTGTCCGGAGTAAGGTCAGGTGAGACGAAGTGTTAGAAGTCTGAGAACATCATTCACCTGCAGATAACAGTCACAAGTGCTCGAGTACTTTTTTTATTTTCTGCTTCAGTTCAGTTAAAATGATGATGGACTAGCTCTTAAAACAAAACCTTCACTGTGTGTTTTTAAATACGTAAGTATAAACAGCAGCTGAATCTGTTGTTCAACATGGACACTACTAAGGGAGAGGATGAGTCTTAACCAATGAGGTTTATCCGAGGTGCGATTATTGCTAGTTGAAAAATATACAGTACAGTGATACCTCATTAGTGTGTTCATCATTAACACATTTTCCTGCTTAACAAGCCATAAATTTGAAGTCCCAATTCTCATCATATTAAATCTATATTAAAATACCGCACTTATCACGTTACAAATTTTCGCTATTACCACTTACTATAATCACAGTTTTCTTAGCCCTGAAAATGTTATTTGTCATCCCTTGTGAAAGAAATCTGACTTCTAACTTGGGTCAGAGCTGTTGCCACAGTTGCTTGATTACAGGATAAGCTTCACCTTCGGGGAACAAGCCTCAGGAATGTTCTGTTCTACTTATCGGTTAGCAGTTGCTGTTTGAGCTTGTGTTTTGCATTCCATTCAGTAGTTATACTTTTTTTTGTTGTTGTTGAGTAGTACAGTGAAGAGTAGCAAATATTTGTCTTGTGGTAGCCTAATTTTTGATAGGGAAAATCTTGTGAAATTCTTTACTAATGAAAACAAGATTAAAACCTGTCAGAAAGTGGACTGGCATCTGAATCTTTAAGCACGCAGAGGATGATAATGTTAAAACTAGCACCTTGGAGTTTTGATTTGATCACTCGAATTGGTCAAAGTTTTGTCGGATTCAAAATGGCGACTAAATTCATTCCTGCCAGTCACACATGCTTGAGTGTAACCTCCAATTCATTGTCTAAGAGTATGACCAGAAAATAATATTTAATAACCCACTGATCTGAAATAAATGTCTTCTACTAACATTTTTTTTTAGAAAGAGTGTGATCTGCAATAATACTTCAATATTTTTATTGGCCCCAATGCACATGTTTTCATATCTCTTATCTGGTGTTTATCATACCTTTTAGTGCACTGTTGTTATTTTAGAAGTGCCAGCAGGAAAGGTTTTCATATTTTTCTCTCATGTTTCTTACATGTCTCAATACTTTCCCCTCATCTTTAGAAATGGTAGATATAGTTTACAGATATGATTTTTTATTTTGAAAATTCCATGTGCACTGGTGAGCAATGTCACTGAACTACCATGAAAACGAAAATTCATAGCTGGTTTCTAGTCAGTTGATGGTCAGGAATGGAATAAATCAAGCCTCCCATCTAGTGCCGGCTGCACTCCTCAGGAGCAATGATTAATGACCGACAGATGAAATGATATTGGAGAGTGTCGCTAGAATGAAGATTGACAGGGTAAACCACAGTACCCAGAGAAAAGTCTGTCCCACCTAAGCTTTGTCCAGCACAAATCTCACATGGAATGACCAGGATTTGAGCCACGGAACCCAGCGGCGAGAGGCTGGTGCGCTGCCACCTGAACCATGGAGGTTCTTCATGCCTATATTATTTTTTATTGAGATTATGAAACGGTTTCAAATGTCATACTTGCATAATATCAGTCTGCCTGGCAATTTTATCATGCCCATTTGTGCTAATGTTCTGTTACTTAGATATCCTATTTACAGAATTTTTTATTTGTGATTTTGTTTACTAAATTTAAATTCTTATCACAATATGTGGCTACAAAAAATATAAAATATATTCTGTAATTCCTAATACTTTTCTTACAAATAAAATAAAAGCAAAGAAAATGTAGATAGATAAGACATTAATGAATAAAATGTTGCAAAATATTTAATTTTGCCCAACATTATACTTGCAGTTTTATGCATTAAAAGTAAAGATATTCCTTTCCAGATTTGATGGTCTGCACAATATAGTGGTTTGGAGGCCACCTGACTGAGGCAGCAAAGGCATGCTCAGTTCACCCGGAAAGACATGGGTTCGATTCCCCGTCAGGAAATCAAAAAATTTAAGTAATGAGATTTCCACTTCCGGAGGTGCACATTGTGCTGAGATTCACTCAGCCTACACCAAAAATCAGTACCAGGTTAATTTCTGGGGGGCAAAGGTGGCCATGCATAGAGCTATCCACTCTACCCTATTAAGTGCCGAGGTTACGGATAGTGGAAGCGTTTCTTTACCTTCCACCCCTCCAAGGGCCCTCATGGCCTGTACAGAGACGACTTTCTTTTTTATAATATAGTTGTTTAGAGGTCCACCCTGTGGTATAGCATAGCACATCTGCCTCTCACCTGCAGGCGTTGGGTTTGATTCCTGTCCACGTCATGGATATTTGCCTGGAGCTGAGGGCTGGTTCGAGGTCCATTCAGCCTACGTGATTCCAAATGAGGAGCTGTCTGATGGTGAGGTGGTGACTACGGTCTAGAAAGCCAATGGGTGGCTACATTTCTAGAAAACAGAAGCCAGAGAATTAGAGTAGGTGAAGCATTATCTGATGCCATAATGATTAAGAGGGGGTCCGGCAGAGCTGTGTTATTGGACTTTTATGTTTTCTTGTATATATAAATAATGTAAGTAAAGATCTGAATCACAGATAAGGATATTTGCGGATGATGCTACATTGTATGGAGTAGTAAATGAGTTGCAGGATTGTGAGCAACTGAAGGTGAACTTAAACAATGTAGTGGAGATGGACAGCAGACAATGGTATGAATGCAAATGGGATGAAAAGTCAAGTTGTAAGTTTCACCAAAAAGAAAGGTCCTCTCAGTTTTAATTATTGTGTTTATGGGAATGATCCCCACTGGGGAAATCATATTAACAAGGTTGTTGCGAAAGGGTACAGATCTCTTCGTGAGGTTATGAGAGTATTTAGGAATTGTAGTAAGGATGTAAAGCAGAGGGCATATAAATCTCTGATAAGAACATGGTTAGAATATGGATCCAGTGTACTGGACCCTCACCAGGACTACTTGATACGAGAACTAGAAAAAAATTCAAAGTAAAGCAGCAAGATTTGTTCTGGGTGATTTCTGACAAAGGAGTAGTGTTACTAAAATTTTGCAATGTTTGTGCTGGGAAAACTTGGGAGTAAGGAGATGAGATTCTTGACAATTTGGTTTGTACTTATAAGATTACTAATTTATTTAACCATCTATTCAATGCATTTGGATCTTATATAATTAGGATCTTATCCTTATTATATTATAAAAATATGAGACATGTTTCGCCTTTCATAGAAGGCATCTTCAGTCATTGTATCACCTCGAGATAAATCAGGCACCTATTTAAAGTTAAAATATAATTATTAAAATTTAACATTTACACACTTAAAAATAGGGGAAAGAAAAGTTGGATAACAATTTTGGTTTTATCTTGGATAACATCATATCAGCCGTTAGCTATAAATAATTGATGGTTGTGTCAAAAGTACAGAGAACAATGCTTTGTAGTAGTAGTCTATCTGAATGTTTTTATAATGTTACAATTTTTCAAAATGTTTCTGGAAATGCATTCCAATGATATGGAATCTGTTAATTAAGATCTTATTCAGAAATAATGCCATTAAAGTTGTGAAACCATCTGGTTGATGTCTCTGGTTCAAGATTAAGATTTGTGGTTATTAACTTGTAAATACATAATTAATGATTTGGTATTTGACGTATAAATGGTCCGTTTTTGGACATTATAAATTTTCCAGCTAACTCATTCTTGGTTGCCAGCATTTCGCCCTCGTGTGCTAGGGTGGGCTCATCAGTTGGTACCTAGCACACCCACCAATACGTTGGCTAGTGCATACCGTGGAGGCCACTGCGTAGGCTAACTGGAGCCACCGGCAGTGCCAGTGCACTAAGAGACTTTGTCTCATCACCAAAAATTGATGCCTGCTTGGCCATCAGATGATATAGATGTTGATTCCCATAGGGAATCTGAAATATTTGTCCTGAATGAGTAAATTTATAATACCAATATAAATGGTCCGTTATTGGACATTATAAATTTTCCAGCTAACTCATTCTTCATTGCCAGCGTTTCGCCCTCATGTGCTAGGGTGGGCTCATCAGTTGGTACCTAGCACACCCACCAATACGCTGGCTAGTGCATACCGTGGAGGCCACTGCGTAGGCTAACTGGAGCCACCGGCAGTGCCAATGCACTAAGAGACTTTGTCTCATCACCAAAAATTGATGCCTGCTTGGCCATCAGATGATATAGATGTTGATTCCCATAGGGAATCTGAAATATTTGTCCTGAATGAGTAAATTTATAATACGCTGGCAACCAAGAATGAGTTAGCCGGAAAATTTATAATGTCCAATAACGGACCATTTATATTGGTATTATAAATTTACTCATTCAGGACAAATATTTCAGATTCCCTATGGGAATCAACATCTATATCATATTTGACGTAGTCCAGTATGAAGAGATCAAGTTTTAAAGTATGACAACAACTTGATTGGAGTATCTTGAATTAAAATAGGCCATCATTAATCTTGTTAAAGAAGTAAAGTTGTAAGTAGCACAGCTTGATGGTGTTGGTGCGTATTGAATGCCAGCGTGTTTGTCAAAAGGAACATCTGACTTGTGATGGATAATATAAGATGCCAAGCGTGTGTAGACTATCTGTAATTAAAGAAATGTCCGACTCGTTGGCTGAATGGTCAGCGTACTGGCCATCGGTTTAGAGGGTTTCGGGTTTGATTCCTGGCCGCGTTGGGGATTTTAAACTTCATTGGTTGAATTTTCACATCTACTAGTTGGTTTGCAGTTACGAATGTTAAATGGGAGAGACTCATGTCAGTGGATGTTGTAGCAAATTATTGAATGCTTCAGCCTGGCGAAATTTTGGCAGTCCAGCATCTCTTAATGTAAAGGGACTTAAACTTACTGAGATATTATTAACTTTCCCAGATTCAATTAAGTGCTGAAAATATCTTATAAGTTGAAAATCCAAAACAAAAATGCAAAATCTATTTCAAGACCTCACACACTCTATTACTTCTAACTTCACTGCAAGCTATCACATTTGAGTATATTGTGAAAACTTTCATTATCATCAACTTACTTATTCTGCCTGTAATAAGTTTAGTAAAGTCATAATTAATTAATTTGTAGATCCACCCAAATATTACAGAATAATTATATATTTTCTTCTGTTTCTAAAGGCCTTTAGACCAAGATCGATACATGGCACCTGACATGGAAGCAGTTACCACTTTGTTGAGGCAAGACAAAGTCTGGGAAGCAGTGAGACACTACGTAGACAAGGCTGTACATGTATGTATAAAAACTAAGGTCAGCCTAAGTATGTTGAGTAAATCTACATCTGAAAATCTAACTCATTTCTTTATCATTTCAGGAGACTGAACCAAGGACGTCCAATTCATCAGACACCATGAATGAGGAGAAGTTAAATGTAAATTCTCAAAAACTTGACCAGTTAGAAACAGATTCCTTGAAATTATGATGACAAAATCTTGAATTGTTGTTTCTGAAATTTAATTATGGCAAATGGCATTTTCCATGTTGATATATTTAAATCAAGAACATGTTTATGAGGTTATAAAATGAACTAAAAAGCAAACAGATTTACAAGTTATATTTTTATAATATCCCTCTCATACAAGCTTCATTTGTGATTAAAGAAAAGCACCTTTGGAGTGTGTTAGCTGTAACATGTTTAATGCATTGTCATGAAATGTACTTCTGGAATAGTTATAAATTTCACTGTCTTCTATAGAGTGCAAAAATGGCACTGGGAGCTGAAATTTCTTTTTAAGTCACGTGGTCAACATTCCTTCTTACATACATTACATACATTATCATTATAGACTGTTATGCCTTTCAGCGTTCAGTCTGCAAACCTCTGAGAATTTACTAAACGTCGCCACAATCCTGATTTGCAACTAGTGCTGTGGCCTCATTTAGTTCTATACCTCTTATCTTTAAATTGTTAGAAACCGAGTATAACCATCGTCGTCTTGGTCTCCCTTTACTTCTCTTACCCTCCATAACAGAGTCTATTATTCTCCTAGGTAACCTATCCTCCTCCATTCGCCTCACATAACCCCACCACCGAAGTCGGTTTATGCGTACAGCTTCATCCATCGAGTTCATTCCTAAATTAGCCTTTATCTCCTCATTCCGAGTACCCTCCTGCCATTGTTCCCACCTGTTTGTCCCAGCAATCATTCTTGCTACTTTCATGTCTGTTACTTCTAACTTATGAATAAGATATCCTGAGTCAACCCAACTTTCACTCCCGTAAAGCAAAGTCGGTCTGAAAACAGACCGATGTAAAGATAGTTTCATCTGGGAGCTGACTTCCTTCTTACAGAATACTGCTGATGCAACTGCGAGCTCACTGCATTAGCTTTACTACACCTTCATTCAATCTCACTTACTATATTACCATCCTGGGAGAACACATAACCTAAATACTTGAAATTATCGACCTGTTGTAGCTTTGTATCACCAATCTGACATTCAATTCTGTTAGATTTCTTACCTACTGACATCAATTTAGTCTTCGAGAGGCTAATTTTCATACCATACTCATTGCACCTATTTTCAAGTTCCAAGATATTAGACTGCAGGCTTTCGGCACAGTCTGCCATTAAGACCAAGTCGTCGGCATAGGCCAAACTGCTTACTACATTTCCACCTAACTGAATCCCTCCCTGCCATTTCATACCTTTCAGCAGATGATCCATGTAAACTACGAACAGCAAAGGTGAAAGATTACAGCCTTGTCCAACCCCTGTAAGTACCCTGAACCAAGAACTCATTCTACCATCAATTCTCACTGAAGCCCAATTGTCAACATAAATGCCTTTGATTGATTTTAATAATCTACCTTTAATTCCATAGTCCCCCAGTATAGTGAACATCTTTTCCCTCAGTACCCTGTCATATGCTTTCTCTAGATCTACGAAACATAAACACAACTGCCTATTCCTCTCGTAGCATTTTTCAATTACCTGCCGCATGCTGAAAATCTGATCCTGACAGCCTCTCTGTGATCTGAAACCACACTGGTTTTCATCCAACTTCCTCTCAACAACTGATCTCACCCTCCCTTCCAAGATGCCAGTGAATACTTTGCCTGGTATACTAATCAATGGGATACCTCGATAGTTGTTGCAGTCCTTCCTGTTCCCTTGCTTATAGATAGGTGTGATTACTGCTTTTGTCCAATCTGAAGGTACCTTACCAACACTCCACGCTAATTTTACTACTCTCTGAAGCCATTTCATCCCTGCCTTCCCACTATACTTCACCATTTCAGGTCTAATTTCATCTATTCCTGCTGCCTTATGGCAATGGAGTTTATTTACTATCCTTTCCACTTCCTCAAGCATAATTTCACCAACATAATTTTCCTTCTCCCCATGAGCTTGGCTGTTCACAACACCACCATGATGGTTTCCTTTTACATTGAGAAGATGTTCAAAATATTCCCTCCACCTCTCCAGTGATTCCCTGGGATCTGTTATGAGTTCACCTGAATTACTCAAAACACTGTTAATTTCCTTTTTCCCTCCCTTCCTAAGATTCTTTATCACTGTCCAGAAAGGTTTCCCTGCTGCTTGACCTAGCCTTTCCAGGTTATTACCAAAATCTTCCCATGACTTCTTTTTGGATTCAACAACTATTTGTTTCGCTCTGTTTCTTTCATCTACGTACAAACCCCTGTCTGCCTTGGTCCTTGTTTGGAGCCATTTCTAATAAGCCTTCTTTTTATGTTTACAGGCTGCTCTCACTTCATCATTCCACCAAGATGTTCGCCTTTTCCCATCTTTACACACAGTTGATCCTGGGCATTCCCTTGCTGTTTCTACTACAGCATCCCTGTATGCCACCCATTCACTTTCTATATCCTGAACCTGCTTACTGTCTACTGTTCGAAACTTCTCACTAATCATATCCATGTACTTCTGTGTAATTTCCTCATCCTGGAGATTTTCTACCCTTATTCGTTTGCAGACAGATTTCACTTTCTCTACCCTAGGCCTAGAGATACTTAGTTCAGTACAGATCAGATAGTGGTCTGTATCATCGAAAAATCTGCGAAAAACTCGTACATTCCTAACAGATTTCCTGAATTCAAAATCTGTTAAGATATAGTCTATTATGGATCTGGTACCCCTAGCCTCCCATGTGTAGCGGTGAATAACCTTATGCTTGAAGAATGTATTCATAACAGCTAAACCCATACTAGCACAGAAGTCCAGCAAACGCTTCCCATTCCCATGAGCTTCCATATCTTCCCCACATTTACCAATCACCCTTCCGTATCCTTCAGTTCTATTCCCAACTCTCACATTGAAATTGCCCATTAGCACTATTCTATCCTTGCTGTTGACCCTAACCACGATGTCACTCAATGCTTCATAAAACTTGTCAACTTCATTCTCATCTGCACCCTCACATGGTGAATACACGGACACAATTCTTGTCCTAATTTCTCCAACTGACAAATCTACCCACATCATTCGCTCATTTACGTGCCTAACAGAAACTATGTTGCGTGCAATGGTATTCCTGATAAAGAGCCCTACCCCAGACTCTGCCCTTCCCTTTCTAACGCCCGTCAAGTACACTTTATAATCTCCTATCTCTTCCTCATTATCTCCCCTTACCCGAATATCACTTACTCCTAGCACATCCATTTGCATCCTCTTTGCTGACTCAGCCAGTTCTACCTTCTTTCTTCCATAAGCCCCATTAATATTGATAGCTCCCCATCGAATTCCATTTCGTTCTCCAAGTTGTTTCCAAGGAGTCCCTCGCCTGTCAAATGGGAGTGGGACTCCATTACTCCCATAGGTCCGAGGCTTGCGTAAAGTGTTCTGAGCTCGGTAAATTCATGAAGCAGGATGCTATCTTACTTGCACATAGTCCAAGTGAGGATCTCTTCTCTAACGGGTTATGGACCACTGGTGAATTGTATAGTCCTAGCCGCCTGAGCACAAGGAGGGCCACGACTCAGAATATGCCCGAGATGCCCACTCCCATTCCATAGCAACTGGTATCCCGACTCTCAGGACCACTTACTAGGCCACTCAGCCATTGTCCATGGTTCACGAACTAGGTGTGACTACAGTAACCCACAAACATGAACCAACATTCCTTCTTTAAAAAAAAAGCGTGAGTGGTTTGTATTTTAAATTAGTAATCTGCTTTACAGGTTAACAATTGAAGGTGCTGTAAGCCCTGAAAAGATAAACATGAAGGCTGGGATGTCACAAAAAAAGTACTATCTCCAGTCAGAAATAAGCCACTAGAGGATGGACTACTCATTTTATGAAATGCCACGGACTGAGTATATGAAGAACAACTTGTTCCCAGAAGCTCCCGAAAGACCATTTGGACAAAGTTGTAGAATTTGATTGATATTGTATGCCAGCAGCAAGAACATGGATTTCTGTTTTCACAAACCAGAAACACAGATCAAAGAGTGGTATTTTTCAAGATGGCACAGCACACTATGGTAAATGAAATGGGTGCATCAAATGGTAGTTAGGATGACGGGAGGGAAGGAACGCCTACGCACAGTGTCAGGGGCGGCTTTTCCCGTGAATAAAGTTACTGCTCCACGGCACTTGTTATAACTCGTCTTGATGTGTCTGTCGCAGTCATATTGTTTTCTCTGGCCTTATCAATGAATACTGGTACATAATAATTGATTCATTCGTAACATAGTTTATAACAGATCTTTCCATACAATATTCACTGTCTATCGACCATTCGGCCTATGCGGATCTTAACATTTTCAAACAATCTTCCTGAGACAGTGCATCATAGAATTGCCCGTGTCTGAATACTGGTTGGGGTAAGTGGACCACTAACTGTGCTTTATTAATGGTCATACACAAGGCTGGTCGATTTGATACCTTCCCGTCTGTGCGTACGTTGACTGTTTTCTCCTGGCAGCATGTAAATTATTAGGAATGTTCTGCCATCAGTTGAGTATATTTAGAAGCTGGGGAAGGTCAGAGAATCAAAAAGTATGTAGTAGAGAATAGTATTTTTCCACAATCAGAGGAAGTGCACACTCTCTGGCTTGACAGGTAGCAATCAAACATGGCTACACGTAGTCACATTACTAAGGATGAAAATCACATATATCAGAATGTTAATGAAAGTGTTAGTCGCTTAGCAACCTGCTAAGTACAGAATGTATTGAGGGTTAGGGTAAGCCATCACCTGCAATTACTGGAGTGATCATTTAATGATTTGATTTTATGATTACTCAAAGTTGGCTGAACTTAGAGGCCTATCAGTGTCTCATAATTCACCGGCAGGAAATTCCAGAGAGAATAAAACAGAAATGAAGCAAATGAGTCCAGTAGAACAGATGGAAGGATATTTTCCAAAGCTGCTTTTAGTAAACTCTTTTAATATATAGATATTTCAGCATATATTCCTTGGGGAGCCTCCGTGACTGAGGCGGCAGCGTGCCGGCCTCTCACCGCTGGGTCCCGTGGTTCAAATCGCGGGCCATCCATGTGAAATTTGTGCTGGACAAAGCAGAGGTGGAGTAGGTTTTTCTCCGGGTACTCCGGTTTTCCCTGTCATCTTTCATTCCAGCAACACTCTCCTAGAGGAGTGCGACAGGCTTCGGCAGCTGGCACAATTCCTATCCTCGCTGCTAGATGGGGGATTCATTAATTCCATTCCTGACCCGGTCAAATGACTGGAAACAGGCTGTGGATATTCATATTCAGCATATATTCCAATCTTCTATTTGCTATTTCATCACTGTTCTTTCTGTACATGATCACAATGCTTCTCAAGTCAGTGCTAGACCGATGTCTGTCTTTTCAAGTAGAAAGAAGTAGAGGTATTTATTTTCTTTCTCCTTCACTCTATGCTCAGACTCCCATAGATAGCCTACGCGAAAGGACATCAGGTCTCCAAGAGCGTCTCTCGCTTATATTTACTTTTAACAGTTTGTTGCTATGGCAATCATGACATCATATTCCGCCAGGTATGTTGTCTTTGAAAGAACATGGAACTGAGGTGAAGAGACAATATTTAGAGGTCACCTGCCGTTCTCCTTCCAGAACACCTGGTAGAAATCTTTAGGCGAAGGCCACCTCCTCCATCCACAACATTCCTTCTTTATTCTTGCTTCAAATGCTGTCCAATTCCATTGGACATTTTGTGTTGAGTGGCTATTCTGTTACACTACAGTACTTGATGTTGGTTATAATTATAATATGCCACGCATAATTGAGGACCATTTTTCAAAACTGAACAAGGAAACACATTTTATTGATTACCTTCCAAAAGAAAAATTATATATTGAAATCAAAATTTACTTATAATATAGCATTAAGACAAAAGTGATTACTATAATGCACTTTTCAAAATAATTATTAACAACATTAGAAAACCAGGGTTGAAAATTGTGTGTTTTCTGCAAAACTCAATATCTACAGGAACAAAAGTTTACAAAACAATTTTCAAAGTTCATATTTCACATCTTATGTAGAACTACACATTGAAAATTAGTAGATTAGCTCGTTTGGATACTCATCATCATTATTATCTCACTTCACTCTAAGCAACCTTTCAACACTGCAAAATAGAACAGTTTTGCCTCCTCAAAATATTTCATAAGTTTCTTAACATCCTCACTTTTCTTTACATTGATGTGATTTGATAATTTGATAGGCAGCGTCTTGTCCGTACTTCTGAAGTTGGTTGTACTACTTTTCAACACCTCAACATAAATAGAACCACCAAAATAATTTGTTTGAACTTTGCACTGAACTTGATTATTTTTTGTCACACACGTTAAAACCCACACTTCTGTCATCTTGAAGGATAACTTGTGTTTCTAAATCTGTCTACTTTCTGATTTCAAGTCATACACTTCCCAGCTCTTCCCAAGAACAAGATTATGCCCGTGCTGATTCAGTATTTTGTGATATTTAGACAGGACTAATATTGTTTCCACTTTTCTCAATATTACCAAAAACTTACATGGTTGCCAAAAGTAAATATCAATAAAATCCAAAATAGTATGTAGATGTTCAGTTTAGCTAAATTCTGATGAGTGCAATTGATTTGTCCCTTATTAAACGACACAACCTTATGTAAATCATTTTCAGAAATTTTGTAGTTGTTTATTTTTGCAACAATGGTCTTCAATTAATACATGTTATGCAATTAAAATTTTAAATTTCGTGTGGCTATTTCTAGCCAAGTGCAGCCCTTGTAAGGCAGACCCTCCGATGAGGGTGGGCGGCATCTGCCATGTGTAGGTAACTGCGTGTTATTGTGGTGGAGGATAGCGTTCTGTGTGGTGTGTGAGTTGCAGGGATGTTGGGGACAGCACAAACACCCAGCCTCCGGGTCATTGGAATTAACCAATGAAGGTTAAAATCCCCGACCCAGCCAGGAATCGAACCCGAGACCCTCTGAACCGAAGGCCAGTATGCTGACCATTCAGCCAACGAGTCGGACATGTTATGCAATAAGATATTATGAATTCAGTTAACAATGAAGTGTGTTTTTCTAGAGATTGTCATTTTCTAAATGAAAAGATCACAAATGTGTCTTCTGCTCCCAAGGACACGACTGATTTAGTGTATGAACAATACACGAGTTCTGCATGCTGGAAAATCCTGCAGCGCACGTGGCCTCTACACCCGCCATTTCAACCTCCAATGGGGTGGGGCCAGCATGCGTAAGCCTTGTGATGTCGCCGGGCCAGAGCCTCATGAGAGAGGGTGCAGAAACGACTAGGCAGCGGACCGAGAGCTTTCCATATGTGGAGATTTCTATGGAGTTTGAGTGACCGACGTATCTCAAACGTTGGCCCAGGTGTATATAAGGCAGGAGCAATGTACGGAGTTGAGTGTGTGGACTCGTGAGAAGTGACCTGCGAGTGAGTTCAGTCAGTTGGAGCTCAGCCGGCGAAGGAGAACGGAGGGTGCTACAGTCACGAGGTCAGCGTGAACTTCGTCAATCAGTCGGAGAGAGCCATCGTGACAGTTGAGTTGCCAGTTAGTGGTCTAGTGTGAGTGACAGCCTGAGTTGAGTGGAGCAGTCTGTAAGCCTGTCATCGTGAGCTGTCTCTTGGGCCAGCTGTTGAAAGAGACATCAGGCGTGGGGCTGTGAACGGAGTTTTATCGAATGTAGACAGCGAACATCATCCGGAACAGTGACTGAAGTCTTTGTGAATAAACGGTAAGGACAAGAGAGAGCGCGAACTGTGTTAATGTGTGTCGTGTACTATTATGGTAAGTTGTGATCTCAGCATGCCTGTGAGTGTTGTTGTGTAGATTTAGTAATTAGTTTTAAAAAGTTAGAAGTTTTGCCACAGTGGGTGCTTCTATTCCATGCTCCCACATTTGCTCTCAGGTTTGAAGTGGTGAATCCATATTCCATCTCCAGTGATGATGCATTTCAGAAACGTTTCACCTTCGTTAGCATGAGGGTCCAGTAGGTGCTGACCGATTCACACACGATTGAGCTTCTACTCTTCATTGAGTTGTTATGGAACCCATCTCTAACAGACTTTGTGAAAGTTAAGCCTGTTATGCACAATTTCATATGCAGAACCATGGCTAATATGCATATGGTTTGCCATGTCATCAACAGTCATTCACCTGATATTCAGGATCATGTTCACTTGTTCAGTATTGGCATCAGTTATGGCTGCAGATGGACACCTGGATCTTTGCTCATCCTTCACGCTCGTGTGACCACTTTTGAACTCTTCAAACCACTGGTAAACACTGTGCTGTGGTAAAACATTGTCCCCGTCTTGTCTGAAAGTCTTCTATGAATTTCCGCTCCTGGTACACCCTCAGGCCACAAAAAACGGATTACGGAATGCTGTTCTTCCTTGGTACAAACAGAGAGTGGTGCAGAGATCTTTATGTCACAACAGTGCAAGCTTTACTGATCTGATAATGCTGAAACCTACCACAGACGTAGAGAACAGTGCCATCTAGCAGCTGGTGATCACACAACGACATAGAGCCAACATAAAGACATTTAGAGCAAAATTGCAGATACTTATTGACTTGCCCTCGTATATGGCTCCCTCATGTAGAATTAAGGGAAGTTTGTTGTAGCTAATAGTAACCCTACTACGCTGGGACGATCTTGCATCTGGGATTTGTCATGGTCTGACTTAACAGTACACCCAATGAAAGTTTTGGGTCTATATTCCTTATGGCTGCTATGATACCTAGGCCTTTCCCCACCAACGGTAAACCGGAAGCAAAAGGGCACGAAAATGAAAGAGTCCCTAAGCCTCGGAAACCTAACACCATCAAGATTGGAGAAGAACAAGAACTGGTCAGAGGAAGTGAGTAGTCTGGCACAAGTGTCAGACTCAGATAGGGGCCCAGTGGGCACCAAGCCACGGTCTCAAGATAAGAGCCAATTGGCTTCTCACAAAGGAAGCTGCTGTAGATTGAACGAGTGCATGTGTTTTGTTGAGTATGTTGAGTAATCAGCCTGAAGGCGGCTCTACCATCAGCTGTCATAGATCACCAATGCTTTACTTTACAACAAGAAAATTTATTAACTTTATTAACAATCTTCCTATTCAATACACTACCATTTATTAAGATGGAGTTACTTCACCCAAACATGTTTCAACTCATTTTTGAGCCATCTTCAGTCTGTTAGTGATAGCATTACCAAGACATATTGTTAAAAAATCAATCAATCAATAAATCAATGAATCAGTCACTACTGATCTGCATTTAGGGCAGTCGTCCAGGTGCCAGATTCCCTCTTTATTTTCCTAGCCTTTTCTTAAATGATTGCAAACAATTTGGAAATGTATTGAACAACTGTCTTGGTAAATTACTCCAACCCCTAACTCCCCCTGCTATAAATAAATATTTGTCCCAATTTGTTCTCTTGAATTCCAACTTTATCTTCATATTGTGATCTTTCCTAAAATGTATTTTATAAATGTTATTTTAAGTGCATATGTTGGTCTCAAGCAAGGAAGTGCACTGTCACCATTATTGTTTACTGATGGATGAAATCATAAAACATGTAGAACAGAGTATCAGTAGTGATGAAGTGAATGCTTTGGTGTTTGCAGATGATGTGGTGATTTGGGGAAAGGGAGAAAAGGAAGTAGAAAGAAAACTGGACATTTGGAATGAAAATCTGAAGGAGTTTGGATTGGTAATTAGTAAAAAGAAAACTGTAGTCATACACTGTGGAAGAAAAAGAGAAGCCAGGTGACCATAAACGGAGAACAGTTAGAGTTTACATATCTGGGTAGCATTATTAATGGAAGTAATGAAATCAACCCTGAAATTAATAACAGAGCTTTTATGGGATGACAAAGTACCCAAGAGAATGAAATTAACATTATATAAACAGTATTTCATACCAGTTGTAACATATGGACTAGAAATGCTGGTAACTAATAAGAGACAAGATAGTAAGATCCAAGCAGGAGAAATGAAATTTTTAAGAACATCAGTTAAAAAGACAAGAGATAGAATCCAAAATATTAAAATCAGAGAAGAGCTAAATATAGAACCGTTAGTACAGAACATACAGAAAGCAAGACTGAGATGGTTCAGACATGTAAAAAGAATGGGAAAGGAACGGGTAGCAGGAAGGGAATTGGAAAGAGACCAGTTGGAAGACCAAGAAGAAGGTGGATGGATCAGATTTGGAAGGACATTAGAGAAGCTGGATTGGATGTGATGGAACTAATGAAGCAGGAAAAGTGGAAGGACAGAAAGGAGTGGAGGAGGCTTGTTAACCACACCCAGGCAACTCGAGTGGGACATTCATGATGATGATGGTGGTGGTGGTGTTGTCAAGGTTGATGTAGCTGTTATAACAATATTTAATATTAAACACAATGTGCACATACAGTACGATTTTTAAAATAGAGAATTTCACTATCAATACAAGGTTTCATCTTTTGCGTAGTGAGAGAGAGAAAGTGTTCTTTGTGTGAGGTCGAACAGGTGATATAGTGAACAATGAGAGCCGCAGATTTCACAAACAAATTCGCTGGATACCTGGTGAAAACCTTTCTTATTACAAATACGGCAATGAAAGCCGTGAATTGCTCCTCTCGTATAGAGGTGACATAGCTCAAAATTGGCTGATTTCCATTCATCATTGTTCATGGCATGAGTATTAAAGAGTTCTGGGTCTATTTCTGCAGTTTTCTTGAGTCGTTTGTCCAGCAATCTTTTGGTAGCTGGGGTTGGTGTCAGAGTATAAGTTGTCATCAGATATTCTATGAAGGAAGGTGTTCCTGCTCGCCGGTATACAAGTCCATTTAGTGAGAACTTTGAGATGCAGAGTGCTCTGGCTTTAGTTCTGTCCAAAGTTTTCAGATTTCGGCATGAAAGGTACGGCCATGTTATCTCAATTGCATACGATCTTTGAGCTTGAATAATGACATTGGTGTTCTTAGTGAAAGGGATTTGAGATTGCGAATATCCATAGCAGCCTTTATCACAGCCACTGTGTAACGTTCCAGACGTCACAGTGTAATTATGTTAATTTTATTATGTGTAATTAATTCAGGAATTTAACGTCATGATATTTATCTTGGTATGTAATTTTATTATAATTCATGTTTAATCATTTGCTCACTATCATTTCATTACTTTGTAACTACGACTTGTAAACGAGGGCTGAATATCCTAATATTAACTTAGAACTTGCGACATTCGTTTAAATTTAACTTGCAGTAGATTTTCCTCTATCTTGCCACATCACCGAGGAAGAAGGAAGGACAAATTTAGACATCAAATTCTGGGAAAAGCGAGCACGTGTTCAAGCGTTGTAACGACAGCTAATGTATTTCGACCAGAATAATTCAAACTGATCACCACCTATATTTTCAAAGGAGCGTCATGTTGCCATGGATACTGAGTGAAAGGGCTAATAGAAGAACAGTTGATATCTTGGTTGGGACCCATCAACTCTAATATCTGGAGTGGGGAGAGACGTGTCAACTGATTGGACCACGTGTAGCGACCTGTAATTAGAGCCAGAAAAGGTTATAAAAGGGCGTGTTGGAGCTCTTGGCATCATTATTCTTCGGGATTCTTCTTGATTCTTCTATCTTGTATTTTGCTTTAGGTCTGATAACTTGTCTTATGGTTGTTGTACCATAGTGGACTAGTGTGATAGTTTATCACTTCTACATTCATTACTTCGTTACCACGACGTGGTACTTAGGAATTTCTGAATGATGGGTGTATAGCCACTCTCATCAGGAAGTACGAACAGCTCTGTATTAGACCAGTTTATACCAGTCTAAGACAATAGGTAGTATTAAACTAGATAGAAATGAAACTTCAGTGCACATTTTCAGTAAAGTTGGAAGGATTATTAATTGAGTATCCTCTCCACATAACCCAAGGAGGTTTTTCTAACTATGACTTAGGGCTCATCTCCAATATATGGGATAGAGCATAACAGGGAGTGATAGTTTCAAAGCCATCATCCAATTAGTGGTTGTTGCAATTTGCAAGGCAGGAATGGTACTTAGCTGCAGATGAAGAGATCTCAAAGACGACCGGTGATGTTCCAGCTACAAGGATGGAAGCTTTCCAAGGACCAGCAGAACAAGACTACATGGTGAGCAAGCGAGTTAAAAATATTGCAAGTTTTCGTGAAGTAGAGTCATTCAACTTTTTGTTAAATTCATTTCCTATTTTAAATTCAGTTCTCGTTAAACCGTCGTCATTTATATTCAATATAATAAATAGTATTTTCCTAGTTTACTTTAATCAATCTGCCTTAATTAGCCTTTTGATGTCTAATTCTCCTGCTTAATGATTAGTGCACTATCACCCTACCCCTGTGATAAGAGTCCGTCCAAGCTTGATTATAAATTTTTATCTTTAAGTCATCAACTTAAAGATTGGCGCCCTTAGCTTGCATGGTTGCATTTCTCGTTCGATGATTGTTCTCCCAAGAGGGGAAGTCACAGCTGTTCTATCTTCAGTGTGCCTTATGAAAGTGAATCCAGTTTGGTTTTCGCAGGTAAATATAGCCGTTGATGACAGTTTCCCTCCTTTTCAGAACTTCATGAATTTCATCTTATTCTGGTTTATATGCAGACCATTCCACTAGTCTATTAAGAGCTTCCTGTAATGAGCTCTTGCTGTTGCTCAATATAACCATATCATCTGCACATCTCGAGTTACTATTTTTTGTACTACGTCATTTTTCTCTTCACAATTGTTTTTTATGTCAACTGTTCTAAAGAATCTAAAAGATCCTAGTTACATACTTCAATTATACTAAATTATATTATATACATTTTCACAACCAAAATAATTACAGGCTGGATCATTAAGCTATTCACCGAGTTTCGTTGGCATTTGAAAGCACAGTGCCGGACATTGAGTATGTTGTGCTGATCTGCAGGAGCTAGCATTTTGCTTCAATCAAGCGACTCGTCTTCAACTACACAATTTTGGGACTTCATATTTATTAAATTGTGTAGTGACTTCGCGCCTGATAGTGTATGCAGACTGGCTCACTTAACTGTTCACCTCTTCTTGTAAACATTTTGAGACAGTGCTGAACTTTGTGTGTGTTGTGCTACTCTTCAGAAGATTGTGCCTTACTTCTTCTAGATTTTAGGATTTAAAATTGTGCAGTGCTAATCCCCATTATCTTATATTGCTTCTTCAACTGTTTTTGTGAAAGGCTCATCCTTTAATTTCTTGTTTTCCTATGCATTGTTTTTCTATTTTTATTCGGCTGATGATAACCCAGACTGGGGTCGAAACCGATACCGCTTCTGCTTATAATTAAATAAGAATGTAACACTACATTTCTTATTTACTTGTATTGAAGAGATTGATCTACGTTATTTGTTATTTCAATTTAATTGTTCTACCAACCAGTCAAAGATCCTGTCCCTAATTATATTGGATAGCATCTTAAAGGCTGCACATTCTAGTGCAATCCCTCCGTACGAGTCAGGAGAGCAATGGGGTACTTTACCTTTATATAAGACCTTTACCATTGATCTTCTCCAGGTGTTAGGGATAATTTGGCGTTCTGTACTTTTGTTATATAGTGCAGTCCATATGCTGACGGTGTACGGGAGGGCCTTCTTGATTAATTCATTTGTGATATTATCTAGACCAGCAGTTTCATGGGATTTACTTTTCTGTACAACTGACCATACTTCTGCTTCTGTTATGTCTGAGAAAGTCAAGGTTTCAGGTCGATTCCTTGTTCGGTCATGTTAGATGAGTTTTGTTTTTCTTAGCAGTTCAGAATAACTAGCCTCCCATGTTTTCATAGGGATGTCAGCTGTCATTGTGGTGTTCTTGCTGTTAAGTATTCTATAAGGTTTATTTTTTGCTTCTTCAATTAGTCACTGTTCCATCCTTTGTGCAAATTCATTTTTCTTGATGTAGCTGTTAAAACATATTATAATAATATTGTGAGGTTAGTGGGCCTCTTGTCTAAAATTTCTAAAATAACATCTTGGACTGTTTATCTTCAACATGTCAATGTTATGTGACTGTGGGCTGCATGTCCTGTTTGGCATAGGCCATAAAAGAACATCAATGTTGTTGTGATTATTTAACTCAAAGGAGTGAAACTGTCAACTCGTTAGTCTTATTGAATTTTGTATAATCTGTAATGGAAAAGAAAGAAAAAATAAATGTATATATTGGATAATATTCAACATCTATAGCTGGATAAATATAAACCTATGACTTACTCGTTTTCCTGTTGCCTCCTCCAATGGCCTGACTGTGTTTGTCTGGAAGTCTTGCTCCCACTGGACGTGTTCCCAACTAACGAAGTGACACTGGTGTGATTAGTGGGGAGAGCGGTGTTGAGGGGTGGCATCACTGAAGAGGCATCTTAGGGAAACAAGGGGTGAGGTGCTTTCCTCACTGAGCCAGAAGTTGCTATTACATATCACTGAAATGCACACACCAACCGACCCTATGAGTGACGTTTTCACTCCATTCACAACTGGCTGCTTAAGGAATGGCATTACTAGCATTGTTCATACCTCAGTCACTTTCATATTGTCCAAGCTAGCGACGAGACTGACAGATCAATGAAAGTCACAAATTTGATGTAATTAGTGCACTGTAAAGGCACCTAATGCATGAAAAGTTATGTCCTGTTGTGCAAATTTCATGTACATCAGGAGGTCTTTTTGCTATTTATTTGCGTTTTTTATATTAATTCCTTACAATTCTTGTCGTAGCTCAATGAAGTAATTTTGTTTCTTTCATTCCATTGCCACTACTAAAAATAGTCTATTCTTTCTGTACAACCTCTTTTTTCCCTTGGAATCAACAAGGGATCCCACCTCTACTGCCTCAAAGGTGGTGTTCTGGAGCTTGAGACTTTGGGTTGGGTGCATACTACTGGAGGAAAGGACGATTACCTCAAAAAGGGAGAAAGATTTGAACCAATAAACAAGGAAGAGGGAAGGAAGTGGCCATAGCTTTAGTTAGGCTTTTGCCTGGAGGAGAAGTGGAAAGCCAGCAAAAACCATTTCGAGGAGAATTGAGGTGAGAATCGAGCCCCCCACTCCACTCATTTGACCTCCCGAGGCTGAGAGGACCCCGTTCCAGCCCTTGTACCACTTTTCAAATTTCGTGGCAGAGCTGGGAATCGAACCCAGGCCTCCGGGGATGGCAGCTAATCACACTAATCACTACATCACAGAGGCAGACTAACAAGACCAAGCACAAATTATCCCCACTTTTACATCCTGGGGTATACAAAATTCCCTGTACTTGTGGCAAGGTATACATTGCCCAAACATGCCAGTCCATTGGTACTTGTATCAAGGAACATGAACGTAATATTCATCTCAACCAGCCAAACAAATCAGCAATAGCTGAGCACGCTCTATCGTCGGGTCATGATGTTGTGTACCAAGATGCTCGAGCTCTTACCCACACTAGACACTACAGGTCCAGGATTATATACAGGAAGCTGTTGAAATACGTAGAAATCCTAACAATTTCAACAGGGACACTGGCTATCAACTAATATGTGGTTGTTAGCCATTAAAGATTTACGTAGGTAGTTCCCTTCCCTATCCCTTCACTATTGTTATTTCGTTTCGGTGTTTTCCAAATTTGTACGTTTCTCATTGCCAGATGTTTCATTCCAGCTTGTATCGCTGTCATATTTTCATATGTGTGTACTCCTGTTGTTATGTGACTCCCTCCCAGACTGATTCCGATCGTTCCGTCAGCTTTCGCTTCGAACGCCAGCACTGTACCGCGTCCGGTGAGCCATCTGGTGACGAATGTACGAACCACTTCCACTTCTGTTATAACGTCTAAATTCAAGCCTCTTTCCTTGAGAAGCCTTTCTCGTGAACAGTCGAGATTTCCTTCTCATGACGCAAAGCAAATTTCTCTGCGAAACGTAAAGAATTTCACCTTATTTTCTTGACACGGCATGAGCCCAGAAGCCTACATTATTATATATTTTTTTTTTTTTTTTTTTTGCTACTTGCTTTACGTCGCACCGACACAGATATGTCTTATGGCGACGATGGGATAGGAAAGGCCTAGGAAGTGGAAGGAAGCGGCCGTGGCCTTAATTAAGGTACAGCCCCAGCATTTGCCTGGTGTGAAAATGGGAAACCACGGAAAACCATCTTCAGGGCTGCCGACAGTGGGGCTCGAACCCACGATCTCCCGATTACTGGATACTGGCCGCACTTAAGCGACTGCAGCTATCGAGCTCGGTGCCTACATTATGTCTATAAGTACGGGCCGTGAAAGCATCAATGGTAAGAACTTAAGTCTTATTAAATTATAGTTTTTATGGGTCAATTAAACTTATATATAATCACCACCCTTCCAGTGTTTTATTTCGGAAAGTTATGGTATTTTTAGTTTCTCAGTGCTCTCTCCAGAAACTAAGCTATTTCATCAATTTCTAAACAGAATAGTGAAAAACGGAACGATCAGCATACTGTTCAAAGGGCGTGCCGTACGCGGAAAAAATTATGAAAAGACGGTATTTGCGTACATATGGCAAACTTACGCAGGGGCTTCCCAAACGGGATTTCAATAGTATTCTGTATAACTGTAATAATTATTTAGAAGTTTGAGATAAGTAATTGTATTACCGAGTGATTTGGCCGTACGGTTAGGGGTGCACAGCTGTAAGCTTGAAATTCGGGAGATAGTGGGTTCGAACCCTACTGTTGGCAGCCCTGAAGACGGTTTTCCTTGGTTTCCTATTTTCACACCACGTTAATGTTGTGGGGATGTACCTTAATTAAGGCCACAGTCGCTTCCTTCCCACTGTTAGCCCTTTCCTATCCCTTCGTCGCCATAAGAACTATCGGTGTCGGTGCGACGTAAAAGCACTAGTAAAACACACACAAAAAACAAGTAACTGTTCCACGATTTTTCCCGAGTAGGCCTACTTATGGAAAAACCTTGAGAAATTCATATTCAGCCTAGTAACAGTCAGCGGTGATATTCCAGCTGCCCAACACGCTCGAGCGTGTAATTTAGATATTATGCATCTAAATGCTATAACTGATCATAAATTAAGTCAGGTATTTTAAAATATTCGTTAATTTACAACAAAGAAGGAGAAAAACATGTGACGCAGGTAGGTAATGGTGAGTGCGCGTGTATCGGCAGTTTACAGGCTTGCGATGACATTCCAAGGTTTCAGAATCTTAATGAAGTGGCTCAATGTTGTTCATAGATCATGGTCAATGGCTTCTTGCCAGAACCAATGAGGTGATGGTGCTTTGCCGTTGCCAACTGCCAGCATCTCGCTTGGTAGGTTAAAGCTAAGTAAACACCTACTTACAAGGAGAGACCAGACCCTGGGTCCAACCGTACCTGTGGGACGACACTCAACAGTAACTCGTGCAGAAGCGTTTAGGTCAATACGCTTTCGTTTTCGCCAAAAAAAAAAAAGGACAAACGTCATGCCGCAGGCTCCGGTTCCGACCAAGTGGAGGTGATAGAACACTAAAAGGCGAACATATCTTACTCAAACATGTCAGGTCTGCAACCTAATGATTTCCGAAAAAAATGATGAATCCCCGATTCCAATGCAACGTATATATACTTGGAGAGTTACCATACAGTCACGCGGTATGGTGTTCGAGTCGTCACCGTAATTGTCTACGAACCTCGACGACGTGAGTTCGAGTCTCGCAGCAAGTTGTTGTACGTCGCACCGACACAGATAGGACTTATGGCGTCGATAGGACAAGAAAGGGCTAAGAGTGGGAAGGAAGCGGCGTGGCCTTAGTAAGGTACCTACAGCCCCAGCGTTTGCCTAGTGTGAACAAGAGAAACCACGGGAAATCACTTTCGAGGCTGCCGAAATGAGGTTCGAATCCACTATCTCCCAAATCCTGCATACTGGCCGCACTTAAGCGACTGCAGCTATCGAGCTCGGTAAATCAATTATTACTTGAGGGAACGTGAAAATTTAAAAAAAAGCGGATAAAAATATTAGGCAAACAAGAGTGAACTTAATTTTCTATCTCAAATGAATATAGCGGGTGACTCACCAGCACTTCTTTTTTTTTTTTTTTTTTTTTTGGAGGTAACTAACTCATATATCATAGTCAACCGAAAAACATTAGTACCTGCTTCTTTATGGCCTTAGTACAACTACACCGTTTACATAATGCCCGTGAATGTGGTAGAAATCGTTAGCGGCAGTGTTATTTCCATTACTTAAACTATGATGAATGTGTAAAGTGATCACAGCTATCTTACGTTTGGACAGGAAGTGTCTATAAGGATTACAACGTGCTAGCTCTGAATCACGGCTCCGGGTAGCTGAGGTGGCTGAATCACGCAGTACTACTGTTGCATCGGGAAAGCTGTCTGGTAGTAGGTTCAGTTCATAGGCTAGTAGGCTACATTCTTCTTCGATTAACGTAGTTTATAGTGGCTATAATATGGCCGCATATCATCGAGTTCCGAAGAGTTAAGTTTTACTTGGTCCTGAAAAGGACCGTTTTTATCCGATGTTACGACATGATGGTCAACGTACTATTCATAGAATTCATCGTGAGAACATGAGTAAGTGCTCTGATGTGACCTGTTAGGTGTGGATTACTATTTGAGTGCGTTGGAGTCTGGAGGTTAATGGATTCGAATCCCAAGCTGCCCGTCCTGAAAATCGTTTTCCACGGTTTCCCATTTCCACCACCAGGCAAATGCCAGGACGGAACCTTAATAAAAGTCCAAGGTCGATTTCGTTCCTCCACCCATCCTTAGGGAAAACATGCCAAATCAGAGCGCACACTTTAAAACCAATAGCATTATTATTATTATTATTATTATTATTATTATTATTATTATTATTATTATTAATGTTGTTGTTGTTGTATTCCCGATAAAATGGAGCATCTCTGCCGTTAAAAAGATAACTCTCATGCTGGATTCAATCAATCAATCAATACTGATCTGCATTTAGGGCAGTCGCCCAAGTGGCAGATTCCTTATCTGTTGTTTTCCTAGCCTTTTCCTAAATGATTTCAAAGAAATTGGAAATTTATTGAACGTCTCCCTTGGTAAGTTATTCCAATCACTAACTCCCCTTCCTATAAATGAATATTTGCCCAATTTGTCCTCTTGAATTCCAACTTTTATCTACAAATTGTGATCTATCCTACTTTTAAAGACACCACTCAAACGTATTCGTCTACTGATGTCATTCCACGCCATCTCTCCACTGACAGCTCGGAACATACCACTTAGTCGAGCAGCTCGTCTCCTTTCTCCCAAGTCTTCCCAGCCCAAACTTTGCAATATTTTGGTAACGCTACTCTTTTGTCGGAACAAATCTTTGGACTTTTTTTTTTCAGTTCTTGAATCAAGTAATCCTGGTGAGGATCCCATACACTGGAACCATACTCTAGATGGGGTCTTACCAGAGACTTATATGCCCTCTCCTTTACATCCTTACTACAACCCCTAAATACCCTCATAACCATGCGCAGAGATCTGTACCCTTTATTTACAATCATATTTATGTGATTACCCCAACGTAGATCTTTCCCTATATTAACACCTAGATACTTACAATGATCCCCAAAAGGAACTTTCACCCCATCAACCCCATCAACTGAGAGGACTTTTCCTATTTGTGAAACTCACAACCTGACTTTTAACCCCGTTTATCATCATACCATTGCCTACTGTCCATCTCACAACATTATCGAGGTCATTTTGCAGTTGCTCACAATCTTGTTATTCATTACTCTGTACAGAATAACATCGTCCGCAAAACGCCTTATCTCTGATTCCACTTCTTAACACATATCATTGATATATATAAGAAAACATAAAGGTCCAATAATACTGCCTTGAGGAATTCCCTCTTTATTATTACAGGGACTGATAAAGCTTCACCTAGGCCTACTCTAATTCTTTGAGTTCTGTTTTTTAGAAGCAAAGCCACCCATTCAGTCACTCATTTGTCTAGTCCAACTGCACTCATTTTTGCCAATAGTCTCCCATGATCGACCCTATCAAATGCCTTAGATAGGTCAATTGCGATACAGTCCATTTGACTTCCTGAATCCAGGATATCTGCTATACCTTGCTGGAGTCCTATAAGTTGAGCTTCAGTGGAATAACCTTTCCCAAACCCAAACTGCCTTCTATCAAACCAGTTATTAATTTCGCAAACATGTCTAATATAATAAGAAAGAATACGTCCCCAAAGCTTACATGCAATGCATGTCAAACTTACTGGCCTGTAATTTTCAGCTTTATGTCTATCACCCTTTCCTTTATACACGGGGGTTACTATAGCAACTCTCCATTCATTTGGTGTAGCTCCTTCATGCAAGCAATAATCAAGTAAGTACTTCAGATATGGTACTATATCCCAACCCATTATCTTTAGTATATCTCCCGAAACTTTATCAATTCCAGCTGCTTTTCTAGTTTTCGACTTTTGTATCTTATTGTAAAAGTCATTGTTGTCATAAGTAAATTTTAATACTTCTTTGGTATTAGTCACGTCCTTTATCTGGACATTATCCTTGTAACCAACAATCTTTACATACTGCTGACTGAACGCTTCTGCCTCTTGAAGATCCTCGCATACACACTCCTCTTGCTCATTAATGTTTCCTGGAATGTCCTTGTTGGAACCTGTTTCTGCCTTAAAATACCTGTACATACTCTTCCATTTTTCATTAAACTTTTTATGACCGCCAATTATGCTTGCCATCATGTTATCCTTAGCTGACTTCTTTGCTAGATTCAACTTCCTAGTAAGTTCCTTCAATTTCTCCTTACTTCCACAGCCATTTGTAGCCATTTCGAACCACTACGGTGCCGATACTCGCAAACATTGTCCTCCAACCCTTAACCAATTCATTCACGAAGTCAACGTACATTATGATTGCTAAAGGTTTAGTACTTAAGTATGGCCGTTCCACCTCGAAAGTTAATATTCGTGTCAAAGTCTTCAATGATGTTTTACAGTGTTCACTTAACTTTTCTACATTACAGAGCGCGTGGCATAACCTATTAATTCGATCGTATTACGGGTACCTGCGTTATTTCAAGGCGCAGCAAATCAGATGTTTGCAGAATGCTCCTTCGTATTTCGCGCGGAATTGTGCGTAGTAGTTTGTCCTTTGGTAGGTCGATGGATCAATTTACACTGATGACACACAGGTAGGGGAGAGCCTTATCGACTATAAGGAGAAATTTCAATTTATTTGGTATTTGTAAAACTATATAAATATGAGGATCTTTAGGTTATGCTCGTTATTTGGGTTGCCTGTCTCCGAAAGAATAAGGGGCTGTTGAACCACCCGGTATATAGAGAGATTTCCAGCAGTAACTGTGAGAACGTTTAGGCCTATATTATGGTCAAATCTTTCCAAGACACTGGTGGCCAGTGCGCCGTTCAGTCACCAAGGGCAGCCTCCTTTGAAGGACAATGCAGTGGCAGTGCACTAGGGGCATACGTACTTCTATTTGCTGTAAATGCTTGAAGTTCGCAGTTTATCAAATGTGCAAGCCCAGGAAGCTAAAGTCCGACCAATCAAGCTACGTAATTAGTCGGGAATTCTTTCTTTCTTTTTCTCTTCCTTTATTTCCTTCTTTCTTAATCCGTTTACCCTCCAGGGTTGTTTTTTTCCCTAGGACTCAGCGAGGGATTCCATCTCTATAGCATCAAGGGCAGTGTTCTGGAGCGTGAGACTTTGGGTCGGGGAATACAACTGGAGAAGAGGACCACTGCTATGATGAACAAGGGCCTTGTTGGGGTGATGGGAAGATCGGAAGGGATAGACAAGGAAGAGGGAAGGAAGCGGCCGTGGCCTTAAGTTAGGTACCATCCATCCCGGCGTTTGCGTGGAGGAGAAGTGGAAAACAACTTCGAGGATGGCTGAGGTGGGAATCGAGTCCCCCTCTACTCAGTTGACCTCCCAAGGCTGAGTGGACCCTGTCCCACCCCTCGTACCTTTCAAATTTCGTGGCATAGCCGGGAATCGAACCCGGCCCTCCGCAGATGGCAGCTAATCACACTAAAACAGGCAATACATGATCATCAAAACAAACAGCAGACGACGTGGTAGGTACTCTTCTGTGTTTTGTTACACCTAATTAGTGTGTAGACCGGCAGTTACATGACCAAAAACATGGAAACTTCCTCTAATAAATAGAGAAGCCGCGATGCCGATCAAAGTTCCCTTTCTTCGGCGGTTGTGCTTAACGCAGAGTGGCGAGATTTTGCTTGACTGCCATATATCATATCGCTAAAGGCCAGAAAGCAGCTGCTAGTGAAGACAGTAGGGGTAGTGTACAATACAGGAAACTGGCTTGGATGAAATTCCTGAAGACATGGGCAAAGAAATTTTGATTGGCTACATGTAAAACGAATAAATTATGCCTTCTGGAGAACTTCTTCTGCCATGACATTAGAGCTATCACCAGCGGAAGTACTGCCCGATAACATCCTGTAATGGTCTCAGTTTAAAAATATCCAGGCTGAAACGCGCCATACATCACCAATACATAATACTGTAGTTAAGTGTAGGCTAATACACGTGGAGAGTACCGGTAAGTAGTTTCAATAGGTTCATTCTATCTTCACACGATTGAGATTTTCTTCTAATATACATTTCCTCAGTTTATAGGGCTGGCCACTTCATGCGGTTTGTATCCGTTTTACGATCAGATGCCCTTCCTGAAACCAAACCTATCTGAAGGGATGCACAAGTATTCACTGAGGTGGTTGCTAGTGCGGTTTGTTGTATGTAGATGGATGTATTACGAAGAACACAAACCCTAGTCCCCGAACCAGAGACATTCAGCCCTCTGAGCCGAAGATCAGTAGATTGACCATTCACCTAAGGGTCAATAACAAAGTGCCCTTCCAAATACCGTAGTAAAACCGCTACTGAACATTGTTCAGTAGATAATTTAAAGTGATGAGTAATAATATACGTATATAATAATTTTGATAGTACATATTTTAGCATTTTATGCCTGGTTAGGCTACATAAACATTTAAAGCCTAAAAGTCCTCGGCTTACTAATCACAATATTTTTCATTTCAAGGAAAGAAAGAATTTCCTTCAATTTTTTATGTATAGCTGTTCTTTCCAGTTCGTTAACCAATTACAAAGAAGGTACTAAATCGAGTTTATTAAGCCATATCCAAAATGAGAGATGTTTGCGAATTCTTAAAAGGAGAAATCTTCCTTGTTGTTATTTTCTTTTTGTGTAAACTTCAAACAACATCTCAGATGTGACGACTTCACAGAAGCTGCCAACAAGTTAACTGCGTCCTTCGCTACTGGGGGTGTGGTGAATATATCAAAGAGACGGCGACCTTCAAAGTATCGCATGGAGTCAACATCACCTTCCATAGGAACAGTGGGAGTGTTTCAATACTGCGTTCTTATTGGCTGTCACGTGTACTTACTGCGGACATCAACCGTGAGTTGTACAGTGGGTTGCATACGTCCGAGGGGAAAGAAACACAGTACGAATCACCATCACTACAGGAAGCTACGCAGCGGACAGTTGTGGTACCTGCACCAGAAGAAATATGCCTCAAAATAATAATAATAATAATAATAATAATAATAATAATAATAATAATAATAATAATAATAATATCCATTTCTCTGGTGTTATGGTTAGTGGGATTGGCTGCCACCCCTGGAGGCTCGTGTTCGATTCCCAGCTCTGCCATGAAATGTGAAAAGTGGTACGAGGGATCATGGTCGACTCAGCCTCGGGAGGTCAACTGAGTATAGGGGGATTCGATTCCCACCTCAGCGTTTTCTCGAAGTCTTTTTCTGTAGTTTCCCACTTCTCCTCTTTCAAGTGCCGGGATGGTCCCTAATTTGAGGCCATGGCCGATTCCTCCCCTTTTCCATGTCTATCCCTTCCAATCTTCCCATCCCCCCATCAGGCCCCTGTTCAGCATAGGAGGTGAGACCGTGTGGGCGAGATACTGGTCATCTTGTACAGTTGTATCCCCGACCCAAAGTCTCACGCCCCAAGACGTTGCCCTTGAGGCGGAAGATTTATGATCCCTCGCTGAGCCCCAGGGAAGAAGACAACCCTGAGCGCTAAACGAATTAAGAAAAAGAAAGAAAGAAAGATAATAATAATAATAATAATAATAATAACAATAATAATAATAATAATAATAATAATAATATAATAATAATAATAATGTGTTTGATATATGTTCAATTACTGTAGAGTTCATAGAGAATTTTGCTCTTAAAAGGGATTCCTTCCGATGCCAGTAATCTACTGACACGAATGTCTCGTATTAAATAAAACGTCAACTCTCTTTTCACGCATTTGATCCAAGAAATTTGGCACTGGAGGGGAGCGCCTAACCAACAACGCTATGTTGCTGTAGCAATAGTGATGACAGTTGTTGTTCTGACCATGGTTGGATCCTCAAATAGCGGTTATAGAGAAACCGCGATAACGTATGGTGGCACCGCAATGAGGCGTACAAGGAGAGATGAAGAGTGAAATAGTTTTCCATTGCTTTCCTCACTGGGCCAGAACGTGCTATTGCAGCATGACCGGCCCTATGAAAAAGTGAAATGGCGTACGGCTTTTAGTGTCCGATGACAAGTTCCCAGGCGACCAGTGCGTCGTGCTGAGGATGAATACGACGCATACACCCAGTCCCCGTGCCATCGGAATTAACGAATTATGGTTCAAATTCCAGAACCTGTTGGGAATCAAACCGGTACCCCTATGACCAAAGGTCAGCACGCTAACCATTTAGCCAGGGAGCTGGACACCGGTTCTGTTAGTAGCACCCTTCATAAAATTCAGATACAATAGCGGTGCTTCGAATGTCATAACTCAGCACTACCCATACCTTATCACTGTAAAGTCCAGACTTTATGGTGCTGATAGGTTAGAATGCAAACTTAGGCCTAGTTGACGGTTACGTTATGAGATTTGCATAGATATTAGGGGTATGGCTTATATAACTATAACTATTTATGTTACTCTTTCTACATTGTGGAAAAACGGGTTGCACGACACTTCCTATCATTATTCTGGATGAGTAGACTCTAAATACGAAGTTTGGTCGAGATCTATTCAGCCGTTTACTCATGATAATGGAACGAACAAACAAACAAACAAACAAACAAACAAACAAACACACGAAAGGTAAAAACTACTGATGCAATCTTTTATTTATTTATTTATTTATTTATTTATTTATTTATTTATTTATTTATTTATTTATTTATTTATTTATTTATTTATTTATTTATTTATTTATTTATTTATTTTGCTATTTGTTTAACGTCGCACTAACATATCGAAGGTTTTCGGCGACGGAAGGGTGGGAGATTGCGAAGGTAGCGGCGGTGGCCTTCATTAAGGTACAGCCCCAGCATTAGCCTGGTGTAAAATGGGAAAACATCTTCAGGGCTGCCGACAGTGGGGTTCAAACCCACTATCTCCCCGAATGTAAGCTCACGGCTGCTCGACGCCAATCGCACGGCCACTTGCTCGGTGTGACTGATGCAATCTTGAATTGACCTGAAACGCATAAATATATCAAAATTTGGCGACATAAAATGCATTACAAACAACGGACCCTCTAGAATTTTACTTATAAGATTTGTTTACCTATTCCAGGTAAATGCAAATAATATACCGTGAGTCCTCAGCCTGAAGGATGGCCAGATCCTCTACAGATCCACCATCAGATGCCACAGATAGTTTAGACGTCAATAAAGAGGCGAACTAGGAAAACAGGGAATGAGATATTCCCACTGCTTTCCTCCGCAAACCAGATGGTGTTGTTACTAGACCGCCAAGCTCACTGAAATGCTTAGGCCTACACCAACTGACCCTATGAGCAACACTTTCACACTTTCATGACAAGCGCACTGTTAGCATCATCGCTCACAGGGAAACCAAAACCAGGGATGAGACTGAGACAGCTCTTGAGATGGCCTGTACCAAGAGACACAGGGCACTATGCACACTGTACCTCATCAGAGATGGATATGCCAGAAATTGCAAATACACTTGTCTTAATTTTGCGACAAAGCCAGGATTCGAACCCCAGTCAAGAAGTCGGGAAGCTCCTCCATACCACGGCGGCGGATATTTCATCATAAAAGGTGATTCACCATGATCATCTGCCTTAGTTGTATCACGATACGGTAGGTCAGGCAATGTTGGTAGAATAAAGGTTCTTTATTTTGAGCAGGGAAAATATGAACATCAAAGGGTCGAAGAGGTCAGTAAATTAAATTTATAACCGATACATACAGTAGCTATTTAAAAAAAACTGTTTCCGAAGAAAAAGGGAAAATGTCATTTAAAAATATTGTTTTTTTGGGTAACATCATTATTTAAGTACAAATAATTCTCACACTAGCACAGCTACTCCTGTACTACCACGAGACTCGACAATGTGACTGGATGTTTGTCACGTGGCGAAGTTGTCTTTCCATAGCCTACTTGTCTCTTAAAATCTAATGATCAATGGTGTTGTTTGCACTGACGTAGGGAAGCTGTTAAACAGGTTGCGAGATATAAAACAGACCTGGTCACTTGGAGACAGAAAGAAAAACAACAACAATAAAAAATTGCAGGGAGGAAGCTATAAAGGGAAGTATATACGTCAAGGTTACTATATTTACTGTTGTCTTACCATCGAGTAAGGTGTGAGAATTTCCTAGTCCAGGTAGGATGAAAGTGTACGCCCGAGTTCGAGGAGAATGGCTTCTTGTGCCCTGTAAGGATGGTAAGTCTTGGCTTAGTAAGCAGCAATGATAAGATGCCCTTGTAGACGACATTACCGTAATTTATTCTTCTTAAATGAACATGAAAAGATTTCGCTTGGACGTGATACAAGAGAGGGCCACATAACATAACATATGGCGTATGGCTTTTAGTGCCGGGAGTGTCCAAGGACAAGTTCGGCTGGCCAGATACAGGTCTTTTTGATTTGACGCCCGTAGGCGACCTACGCGTGGTGATGAAGACGAAATGATGATGAAGGCGACACATACACCCAGCCCCCGTGTCAGCGAAATTAACCAATTATGGTTAAAATTCCCGACCCTGCCGGGAATCGAACCAGGGTCCCATGTGACCAAAGGCCAGCACGCTAACCATTTAGCCATAGAGCTGGACATTTATTGCCATGTAGTGGTTTTGCTCGTTCTGCGATATTTAAAACATCCCGAGCTTTCTCTAAAATTACGACATTACTATAAAGGCTGTCCGGCGTGATGCCTAAATTATTATTACGGTGGGATCCCGGATGGGCAGGAGATTTTAACTTTCGTTTAAATCCGCTGGTTCGGAGGCTGGTTATACGTGCCGTTTTCAGCATCAGAATTGTCCGGCTTCAACGATATACTGACCTTCCAACGGGTCCCGGGTTTGATTCCCAGACGGGTCGAGGATTTTAATTAATTCCTATGGCTCGGGGGTGGGTGTTTGTACGGCATCATTAGAATTCATTCCCACTGACGATCAGGTCGCCTACAAGGTGTCAACTCGAAAGACCTGCACCAGGCCTCTTCGGAGGTCACACGCCCATTTCATTTTTTTTACAAGTTGTTTTACGTCGCACCGACACAGATAGCTCTCATGGCGACGATGGGATAGGAAAGGTCTAGGAGTGGGAAGGTAGCGGCCGTGGCCTTAATTAAGGTACAGTACCAGCATTTGCCTTGTGTGTAAACGGGAAACCACGGAAAACCATCTTCAGGGCTGCCGATACTGGGGTTCGAACCCACCATCTCCCAGATGCTAGCTCATAGCTGCGCACCCCTAACCGCACGGCCAACTCACCCGCTTTTTATTTCATTGTAAAGAATATTTTTTTCTTAATAAGATTGTTATTTTGAGAAGGATTGTAAGATTATTCTGTCCGGCTCCTTGGATGGTCAACGTAGTGGCCTTCGGTTCAGAGGGCCGCGGGTTCGATTCCCGATCGGAACGGGGATATTGACTGTTTACAGTTAATTTCTCTAGCTCGGAAGCTGCGTGTTTATGTTCTTTTTTAATAAACATCTTCATTTACATATAAAACACTATCCTACAAACCACTACCTCCACACATTCTTGGGGTCTATCGTTAACGGTTTAGGTAGTGCAAGTCAACAGAGTGATTGGATGGCCGTTCTTGCTTTGACGCCCTTCACCAAAATCGCCAATGCTAGGCTCGCTTTTGTCATATTTTTATGTTTAACGTAGATAAACCTTCCTCCATAAATGCTCTATCCAACGCTGAGCCGCATCATAATTAATTCAGTAATTCTTGAGACTATGCTGCAGAAGCACGTATCGGGGACTTTATAAAACATCCCTCCACACAGGCAGTGGTGATGCTAAGGACCCGCAGACAGGGGCATGACTTGTGAGGGGCCCATGACTGTTTCTTATTCAGTACTGAAGAGTAATTTTACATATCGCTTAAGCTACAGCACACAACACAGTATTATTTGTATTACAGACGGTTATTCCAAACTTAGGCCGTCGTAGTGCAGAGCTTCTTTCATCAGTAGGAGTATGGTAGTTATTTCAGAAAGAATGTGGGTTTCCCAACCTGTTCCAATAACAACCATCCTTTGCTGCCACTCACGACAATCAACAAGGCTTTTGAAGTAATTAGCCAGTTCTGAGAACCCGGTAGTTGGCGAATATACGACAAGAAGGACAGCCTCCTTATCTAAACTCTCAATACTAAAGTTTCAAGCCTTTTTATAACTCGGCAGTCAGTGTAGCTAAGTAGGCTACGATACTCACCTTATTTTTGATTGTCCATTCTTCAGAAAAGCTAGATATATTTTGTAACAACACTTAAATTGTTGTACAGTAATGTTATGTTAGTCAAACCTATTTTTAGGATATTTCATAAGATCTGTTGTTTGAATGAATTTTTTAAGTTTATGCAGTTTATTTTAGAAAAAATTTAAACGAAGTTTTCCTTTTCTCCCAGTTTAATTGTTAAAGGTAACTAGTTATAACCTACAGCCCTAATATGCTAGACAAAGTAGGGCTTTTACATGGATAATAAATAAATAAATAAATAAATAGATAAATATAAATAAATAAATAAATAAATAAGTAGTCATACCATAGACGGTTGAGTTGTAAAGTATTTGGTCCTAGGAATGAGATTATTTCTTAATATTGGCAGCGTGTTTTGGTTACTATAAATCGAACATGCATTTCTTGTGTGTGTGTGTGTCTCTGTGTGTGTGTGTGTGTGTGTGTGTTCGTACCATTTTAATTACACTAACTGACAGAGCAAATGCAACACCAAGAAGGAGTGGTCAGAACTTTATGCCAATTGCAGGGTAGACTGACGTCACTGAGGTATGCTCATGATGTGAAATGCGCCGCTGTGCTGCGCACGTAGCGAACGATAAATGGGACACGGCGTTGGCGAATGGCCCACTTCGTACCGTGATTTCTCAGCCGACAGTCATTGTAGAACGTGTTGTCGTGTGCCACAGCACACGTGTATAGCTAAGAATGCCAGGCCGCCGACAACGGAGGCATTTCCAGCAGACAAACGACTTTACGAGGGGTATGGTGATCGGGCTGAGAAGGGCAGGTTGGTCGCTTCGTCAAATCGCAGCCGATACCCATAGGGATGTGTCCACGGTGCAGCGCCTGTGGCGAAGATGGTTGGCGCAGGGACATGTGGCACGTGCGAGGGGTCCAGGCGCAGCCCGAGTGACGTCAGCACGCGAGGATCGGCGCATCCGCCGCCAAGCGGTGGCAGCCCCGCACGCCACGTCAACCGCCATTCTTCAGCATGTGCAAGACACCCTGGCTGTTCCAATATCGACCAGAACAATTTCCCGTCGATTGATTGAAAGAGGCCTGCACTCCCGGCGTCCGCTCAGAAGACTACCATTGACTCCACAGCATAGACGTGCACGCCTGGCATGGTGCCGGGCTAGAGCGACTTGGATGAGGGAATGGCGGAACGTCGTGTTCTCCGATGAGTCACGCTTCTGTTCTGTCAGTGATAGTCACCGCAGACGAGTGTGGCGTCGGCGTGGAGAAAGGTCAAATCCGGCAGTAACTGTGGAGCGCCCTACCGCTAGACAACGCGGCATCATGGTTTGGGGCGCTATTGCGTATGATTCCACGTCACCTCTAGTGCGTATTCAAGGCACGTTAAATGCCCACCGCTACGTGCAGCATGTGCTGCAGCCGGTGGCACTCCCGTACCTTCAGGGGCTGCCCAATGCTCTGTTTCAGCAGGATAATGCCCGCTCACACACTGCTCGCATCTCCCAACAGGCTCTACGAGGTGTACAGATGCTTCCGTGGCCAGCGTACTCTCCGGATCTCTCACCAATCGAACACGTGTGGGATCTCATTGGACGCCGTTTGCAAACTCTGCCCCAGCCTCGTACGGACGACCAACTGTGGCAAATGGTTGACAGGGAATGGAGAACCATCCCTCAGGACACCATCCGCACTCTTATTGACTCTGTACCTCGACGTGTTTCTGCGTGCATCGCCGCTCGCGGTGGTCCTACATCCTACTGAGTCGATGCCGTGCGCATTGTGTAACCTGCATATCGGTTTGAAATAAACATCAATTATTCGTCCGTGCCGTCTCTGTTTTTTCCCCAACTTTCATCCCTTTCGAACCACTCCTTCTTGGTGTTGCATTTGCTCTGTCAGTCAGTGTACTTCGATTTGAAAACTAAATTATTATTATTATTATTATTATTATTATTATTATTATTATTATTATTATTATTATTATTATCGTTGCGTCGTTTTTGTTCATTGTAATAATGTACAATCCTGTACTACGAAATAAACTTGTAACTTTCCTTATCAGGAAGCGAGGGGCCCATTTTCAATTATTGCGGGGTGCGGGGGGGGTCCCGAACTTCTTAGAGCTGCTACTGCACATAGGGTTGACGTCAAGAAAGACATCCGGCCGTAACAGACGAGAAAGCGAGTTATGAGCGCCGTATAGACAACTCTACTCATCTAGTATACATAGACGAACACTGGTTGTCATGAAGATAATTCCAACCCAAAAACATATCACTGTTAAAAGGGAGTATTCTTGCAGAATTCATGAATTACATTTCATAAAACAAAGTCAATATTCAATGCATTTTTTGCCAGAAAATTGGACTTATCAATCACTACTGATCTGCATTTAGGGCAGTCGCCCAGGTGGCAGGTTCCCGATCTGTTGTTCTCCTAGCCATTTCTTAAATGATTGCAAAGAAATTGGAAATTTATTGAACATTTCCCTTGGTAAGTTACTCCAATCCTTAACTTCCCTTTCTATAAACGAATATTTGCCCCTATTTGTCCTCTTGAATTCCAGCCTTACTTTCATATTGTGATCTTTTCTACTTTTAAAGACACCACTCAGACTTTTCGTCTACTAACTTCATTCCACGCCATCTCTCCGCTGAGAGCTCGGAACATACCACTTAGTTGAGCAGCTCATCTCCTTTCTCCCAAGTCTTCCCAGCCCAAACTGTGCAACATTTTCGTAATGCTACTCTTTTGTCAGAAATCACCCAGAACAAATCGAGCTGATCTTCTTTGGAATTTTTCCAGTTCCTGAATCAAGTAATTCTGGTGAAGGTCCCATACACTGGAACCATACTCTAGTTGGGGTCTTCCCGAGACTTATATGCCCTCTCCTTTACATCCTTACTACAACCACTAAACACCCTCATAACCATGTGCAGAGATCTGTACCCTTTATTTACAACCCCATTTAGGTGATTACCCCAATGAAGATATTTCCTTATATTAAGACCTAGGTACTTACAATGATCCCCAGAAATAAATTTCACTGCATCAATGCAGTCATGAAAACTGAGAGGACTTGTCCTATTTGTGAAACTCACAACGTGACTTTTAACCCCGTTTATCATCATACCATTGCGTACTGTCTATCTCACAATATTATCGAGGTGATTTTGCAGTTGCTCATAAGCTTGTATGTTATATTTACACTATACAGAATAACATCATCCGCAAAAAGCATTATCTCTGATTCAACTTCTTTACTCACATCAATGATACATATAAGAAAACATAAAGATCCGATAATACTGCCTTGAGGAATTTCCCTCTTAATTATTACAGGGTCAGATAAAACTTCACCTACTCTAATTCTCTGATTTTAAAGAGCACTAGAAGCATACTCGAGAGGGATAGAGCTGGTGGGGTGGATTAGGGTGATATGCATCACTGGTGAAAGTCTAGGTATAGTTACAATTTCCCTCTGTGTGACAGGTGGTGGTGGTGGTGATTATTGTTTTAAGAGGAAGTACAACTAGGCAACCATCCTCTATGTAACACTAATCAGAGAGAAAAATGGAAAGGATCCGAGACTTCGAAAAATAAAGGTATCGGCCAAAGATAGGCAAGGGCCACGAAGGGCGTGAAAATGAATAACTCCCTAGGCCTTGATGCCTAATACCGTCGGGGTTGGAAAAGAAGAAGAGTTGACCAAGAGAGGTCGGATAGCCTAGATGAAAGTGAGGAGCCTGGCAGAAATAAGTGGAAGCAATGCTAGGACTCAGCTAAAGTCCCCGTGGTCGCCAACTCACGCTCCCAAGTTGAGAGACCCTGGGGGTCCTTTTAGTCGCCTCTTACGGCAGGCCGGGGATACCATGGGTGTTATTCTACCAACCCCCACCCTCAGGGGAATTTCTATGAGTGAAACTTTGTTAACGTGGAAGGCCCTACTGTACAATGAAGGAGAATGTAGAGGAAGCCAAAGGAAATGTACGTCTGGGAGCTTTAAATCCTGATCTCTCAGGAGTGCAAGTAATGTTTCCTTGATGGGAACTGCCAGGCCAATACTCATGTACAGGCTGAGGAGAGAGATGAAACGCGACAGGGACGTTGATCAGAAGGTAATTGTTATTGGTCTCAGTGTGACCGCGCGAATTATACCTGTAAAATGCCACGCATTTTGTGTAATGGTAACGTGTATGTATGTTAAGTTTATGTACCAACGCTCTGACACGAAATAATAATAATAATAATAATAATAATAATAATAATAATAATAATAATAATAATAATAATAATAATAATAATAATAATAGACGAAATTAGGTTGACCAGACAGATCTTTCACTTGTTTGATTCAGGCTCTAAAACCACGATACCTTGGTTTAGAAAGACCAAATAAGACTTTCAAGTGTTACAGATCAAACCGGAAGACATTTGACAGAGATCTTTTCCGAAAAAAGATAATAACGAACGGGCTCAACCGAGACGAACAAACGAAAAGAAGTCACGGTGTCCCTTGGATAGAGGAAATCAAGCAGGCTCACTCAGAAAGAATGAGGGAATTCTGAGCTCAAAAGAGAGCAACGTTCACTGCCAAATGTGACAAGACTTAGTGTGGTCCTGGATGACCCCGGCGAATAAATAATAATAATAATAATAATAATAATAATAATAATAATAATAATAATAATAATAATAATAATAATAACCAACGGGGTTCAATTTCGACTTGTAGTCCTGAGAGTTGAGCTGCTGGCACTGCTATTATCTAGACAAATTTATATTGAAAATTTGAAGAAAAATTAAGTATTTCTCTAAATGTATTGACTTATGTTACAAATTGGTATAACCTTGAATGGAGCCTACCAGACTGGAGAACAGCTGTGGGATCTGGCTATTCCTCTCTTGAATTACTGCAGTTTCTCCTTTCCTTATGCTTCAGAGTTGCGTTTATTTATTGCTGTTTTGATATTTCTCTTTTATCATGAATACTTAAACGTTGGCCTCATCCGTTGTTGTTGAACAGTGCATACAATTTTTAAACACAGTTAAAACTTCACAAGATTCTTTTTGTAGAGGTGTGTACAATGTGTAGAATTGCGAATCACGATGTTTCACAGCGTTTGTGGGATTAACCCACCATCTTCTCTTTTTCTTTACTTTAATATTAAAAATTTTATTAGTTTTTACGTTCCACTAACTATTTTTACGGTTTTCGGAGACGCCGAGGTTGCGGAGTTTTGTCCCGCAGTAGCTCTCTTACGTGTCAGAAAATCCACAGATACAATCTTCAAATACGACCGGACTGATCCAGGATCGAACCCGCTCAGAGGACCAGAGATCTACCGCCTGAACTACTCAGGTCTTAATTTATTTATTCTTTACATCCTCATTGTAGAACATTATGCCTTTGAGCGTTCAGTCTGCAAGCCTCTGTGACCTCATTTAGCTCTATACCTCTTATCTTTAAATCGTTATAAACTGAGTCTAACCATCGTCGTCTTGGTCTCTTTCTGTTTCCCTTACCCTCCATAGCAGAGTCCATTTTTCTCCTCCATTCGCCACCATCGGATCTTTACGCTGCGGCGTCTTTGAAAACCGTAAAATTAATATTCTTTAAATCACTATAACAATGATTTATTGTTGAGCAGAATCCTTTTGTTCAATACTTTCTGGTTAATATGAATTTTTGAAAACATAAATTTCACTTTCGTCACATCTATACAGGTTTCGATCCCAAATGGACCATCTTCACTAGATCGCTGAAATTGACCTTGCATATTGTAGTTAAAACATGTAAACCTGAAGTAAGAATGATGTTAAGAATGTAAAATTGTTCTTATTAAGAAAACGTGTGTGCTCTTATGAGGCCGTGCTTTAAAATCTTCAGCGTGCACTGTTATCCACTTGTCGTGATGTCCTCTCAATGTTGAAAGTCTACTAGTTGGACTAGGCGGTATATGATTAGTAATTGATATTACGTGATTTGGTTTGCTGCCAATTAGGATTACCATATTTGCATATGTCTCGGTGGTATGATTGCCTGTAATTGGAAAGTTATAGTAAATTGAACACCAAAGAAAGACCAAAATGCAGTCTCATGTGTTAGTAGTAACACAGTTTTGAAAAACCTTCTTTGCCCAGTTGAACGATGTGTTTACATGCGTGGTTCTTAAACCGCACACATTTTTTCTTAATAAGAACATTTTAATATTCATAACATCATTCTTACGTCAGTGTACATGTTTTAACTACAACATGCAATGCAAATTTTAGCAATCTACTGAAGATGATCTAATTAGGATCGAAACATGTATAGTTGTGATGAATGTGAAATTTAAGTTTTTTTAAAAAAAATTCACATTATACCATAATGTACTGAATATGGAGGATACTGTTCAATAATAAATCATTCTTATAGTGATTTAAATAATATTAGTTTAGCTGTCAGTACGGAAACATGAAATTTATATTTTGTGGTACCTTAAAACTATTATTATATTACCGAGCTCGATAGCTGCAGTCGCTTAAGCGCGGCCAGTATCCAGTATTCGGGAGATAGTAGGTTCGAACCCCACTATCGGCAGACCTGAAGATGGTTTTCCGTGGTTTCCCATTTTCATACCAGGCGAATGCTGGGGCTGTACCTTAATTAAGGCCACGGCCGCTTCCTTTCCACTCCTAGCCCTTTCCTGTCCCATCGTCGCCATAAGACCTATCTGTGTCGGTGCGACGTAAAGCAACTAGCAAAAAAAATGTATATATATATATATATATATATATATTATATTTATCGGGCGGTTAGTGGCGCGCAGCTGTGATCTTCCATCCGGGAGATAGTGCATTCGAACCCCACTGTCGGCAGCCCTGAAGATGGTTTTCCGTGGTTTCCCATTTTCACACCAGGCAAATGCTGGGGTTATACGTTAATTAAGGCCACGGCCGCTTCCTTCCCATTCCTAAGCCCTTCCTATCGCATCGTCACCATAAGACCTATCTGTGTCGGTGCGACGTAAAGCAAATAGCAAAATATTATTATTATTATTATTATTATTATTATTATTATTATTATTATTATTATTATTATTATTATTATTATTATATTAGATAGATAGCAGGAAAATAATTTGACTTGCATTTTATTTAATCTAATGTATGAAATATTCTACTATTTCATTTTCTACAACTTTATTGCTTGCGAAATATTTGATAAACATGTCTGAAAACTAAATTTGCACATACAACTGCGCAAAATTTGCTGCATTTACTCTACAAGATAAGTTAATAATTAGAGTGTCAGATCTATTGATGAAATGTTACAAGGGACCTCAGAAATGCTAGGTATGTATACCCTGGAGATAGTAACAGAACAGTCAAGTCTGTCTGGACTGAATTATTGCGCACAGCGGGTTGCATCGTAACACCAGTATAGAGCACAGGAAGGATAGCTGGTCGTTCACGGACTACACTTAGAAAGTGGGAGTGTAAACACTTCTTGTACAATCTGTCTCAAAACTCTGTACATATAATCGTTTGTACTGTCTGTACCCTTGATTTACTGTCAATGCGTGTCGCTATGTGTGTTAGATTGATGTTAAAATTAAAAAATACGGGGCGGACAGGCTGTGACACCGTGGCGAGATCAAATGTGACCGGGTGAAATGAAAAACGCCTTAGGTAGTAAATTCAATACGATTTTATTTACAAGTAGCAGGTGATAAATACAGTAAGAGAAGAATGGTATCGTAATGACATTTCTTCTTCTTTCTTCCTGAATCTGTTTACCCTCCAAGATCGGTTTTTCCCTCGGACTCAGCGAGGGATCCCACCTCTACCGCCTCAACAGCAGTGTACAGGAGCGCGAGACTTTAGGCGTGGGATACAACTGGAAAGAAAGACCAGTTCCTCACCCAGGCGGCGTCACCTGCTAAGTTGAATAGGGGCCTTGTGGGGGGGGGGGGGATGGGAAGATTGGAAAGGATAGACAAGGAAGAGGGAAGGAAGCGACCGTGGCCTTAACTGACCATCCCGGTATTTGCCTGGAGGAGAAGTGAGAAACCACAGAAAACCACTTCGAGGATGCCTGAGGTGGGAATCGAATCCACCTCTACTCCGTTGACCTCCCGAGATTGAGTCGACCCCGTTGCAGCCCTCGTATCACTTTTCAAATTTCATGGCAGAGCTAGGAATCGAACCCGGGCCTCCGGGGGTGGCAGCTAATCACACTAACCACTACACCACAGAGGCGGACAATGGCATTTCTTACGTAAATAAATAAATAAAGTGGAATAAATACTGTATTAACTAATTTTATTTTCACGGCTAGTATGTTACAGGACCCATGTTGCAGTCGTTATAAACAGGTCAGATCAGTAATCGGGAGATAGTGGGTTCGAGCCCCAATGTCGGCAGCCCTGAAGATGGTTTTCCGTGGTTTTCCATTTTCACACCAGGCAAATGATGCCGGGGCTGTACCTTAATTAAGGCCACGGCCGCTTCCTTCCAATTCCTAGGCCTTTCCTATCCCATCGTCGCCGTAAGACATATCTGTGTCGGTGCGACGTAAAGCAAAAAAAAAAAAACAGGTCAGATAACATTTCATGTTATCAAATTGCTCCGTGTGCTGCCTGGGTACTTTTCTTTAACGCCTTTTTGTATTGCCCGCCTGGTGGCCGTGATCGTTAAGGCGTTGAAGTCTGGCACCACGCGTAGCCGGTTCGAGTCCCGTTGGTCGAAAAAAATTGTCACAACCAGAATATTGGCCGGCAGGGTAGGGGAAGTAGTGGTATACAACTTCTAATCACTAGACTGCGTGCCAAAAGCCTGGATTAAGTTCCAAACCTTTCCGCATTGCTCATACGGAGTGGGGACCTTAAGCCTTGAGCAGACCCATTCACGTCATTCATTTCAACTCATTAACTTCTCTGATGAGGTTAACTTCAGGAAGGGCATCCGGTCATAAAAACTCGCCACTACAGATTCATATCACCTCATACCCGACCCCAAGAGAAACGGGACAGGGGTTGGACAAACAAACACACTTTTAGGATTTGTTAATTATGTGTGAAGTGAGATGTTTTTATTGTGACAATGAATGACATTTTACAAATGTTTTGTTTCGTTTTGCAATCTGTTTTATCACAGGTCTATGGCGACGATGGGGTCAGTACCATATACAATAGTAAGGGTTGCCTCGCTGAAACTCTCTCGGAGTTAATGCTTTATAAATATCTACAACCACAAGATTACAAAACTTCGGCACTTAAGGGCACAGCATGCTCACGTAACTGGTCATATTGTCATTCGAGAATAATTCTTACACGTTGCTACCGCACAACAACTCATTCTACTTAGTGACAGCAACACTTGTACGTGAAACTCACTTAGAGTTAAAACTTTATAAATATTTACAGGGCCGATGACCTTCGATGTTAGGCCCCTTTAAACAACAAGCATCATCATCAAATATTTACAAACACGAGATCGGCAATAAACGGGGTGTGGCGGGGGGAGACGATGGCGAGTGCGATGCGGGCTTGCTCTAGGGCTCACTTGGGGGTTGCGGTGATCTCTACGCCACGACACATATAAATCCCACATACTCCCCTATTTTTCATATCGCTCTATTCCCCTCCATTTTCAAAGGCCGAAGAGCCGCTCATTCGGCTGATGGCCCGCCTACCCCTCGTGGTGTACGATTTCAAACAATTCTTTGCTATGCTACACGAGATCGGTCGGTAGATACAGAGTGGGTTTCGGCCCTTAAGTGGCCACGGCTGGTCCATGGTCCAACAGCTCTACACTCTGACTGGCCAACCGAGCAGAGGGAGTGGCCATAGCTCTACTGTGGCTCTTCGGCTCTGCATTCGGGAGACGGGACAGGGCTGGACCTCACGGCTGGCCCCAACCGTCGGCTGTCCTGAGAACGGCTTTCTGTGGTTTTCCATTCTTCTGCACTAAGGCGAATGCCGGCAAGTTCCTAATTTAGGCCACAGCCGCCAACCCTCTCACTTTCGCCAAACATCTCCTTCACCCTAACAAATCTCCCGGCCTGAAAGGTGGCGTCACCAGCTAAGAGGCCCGCCTCTCCCTTCAGGGGAGCAATGTATAATAATAATAATAATAATGTTATTGGCTTTACGTCCCACTAACTACTTTATCGGTTTTCGGAGACGCCGAGGTTCGGAATTTAGGCCCGCACGAGTTTTTTTTTACCTTCCAGTAAATCTACCGACACGAGGCTGACGTATTTCAGCGCCTTCAAATACCACCGGACTGCCAAGTTGGGGTCAGAAGGTCAGCGCCTCAACCGTCTGAGCCACTCAGCCCGGCAGGGGAGGAGTGGAAACATTTTAGTATTACACGAGATCACAGGACATCAGCGCAGAACTGGTGATAAACAGAACAGAGAAAGTCGCAGTTAGGTACCAGGTATGAGGACCGTAACTTGTCTGGCTAGTGATGGCAGCCTCAAGGCCAGTCCTCTATATAGTCCGGCGACGGGATACGAAGCGGCTGCGTGGATCACAGCGAGGTGCCGTCATACTAGACGGTGCACCCTTCAGAATTTCCGTCACGCAAATGGCCGGCAGTGGACCAGCAGGTGGCCTTGAAGTAATGGCGAGCGCTTTGACCAATCAGAATGCTACATTTTTCTTTAATAATTTAAAAATGTACGCCAACAAATTGGTACACTTTTAAAGACACTGACTGCAAATCTCCATGCCAAGAGCTTTCGCCAGAATGCTTTATGGTGTAAATTGTCTCATCCGTTCTCTCAAACTCGCGGTAACAAGAATCAGCCCAGTGTTTTAAATACTGTCAGGCTTACTAATAAAATATCCTTATACAGTTGTTTAACATTTGTATAATTATTCACTGAATAAACCTCGTATAAGCATTGCATATTTTTCTTACTAATAAACGTGGTATACGCTTCGTATTACTATTCTGGTCCGCCTCTGTGGTGTAGTGGTTAGTGTGATTAGCTGCCACCCCCGGAGGTCCGGGTTCGATTCCCGGCTCTGCCACGAAATTTGAAAAGTGGTACGAGGGCTGGAACGGGGTCCACTCAGCCTCGGGAGGTCAACTGAGTAGAGGTGGGTTCGATTCCCACCTCAGCCATCCTGGAAGTGGTTTTCCGTGGTTTCCCACTTCTCCTCCAGGCGAATGCCGGGATGGTACCTAACTTAAGGCCACGGCCGCTTCCTTCCCTCTTCCTTGCCTATCCCTTCCAATCTTCCCATCCCTCCACAAGGCCCCTGTTCAGCATAGCAGGTGAGGCCGCCTGGGCGAGGTACTGGTCATACTCCCCAGTTGTATCCCCGACCAAGAGTCTGAAGCTCCAGGACACTGCCCTTGAGGCGGTAGAGGTGGGATCCCTCGCTAAGTCCGAGGGAAAAGCCGAACCTGGAGGGTAAACAGATGATGATGATGATGATGATTACTATTCTGATGTATACACTTGTTGCAAGCCGTAGGAATATCTTCCTGCAGTTCACTGGGGTGTTTCTTCACGTTCACTACTTTTATGATCGCTTTTGCTAGTTATCCAGGAGCAAAAGCTTTCGAGAAGCCACGTGGTAGCACGAATGGAATAGAATAAAGAAGAACAGAACAGTAATAGACATATTTCAGCGGTAACTTATTCTCGCTAGTAATAATTATGCCACTGTTAATAGTTACTCAGGGGCTGCCTGGCCGAAGCGGTAAAGGCGTGCTCGGTTCGCCCGGAAGGACGTGGGTTCGAATCCCCGTCAGGAACTCGTAAAATTTAAGAAACGAGATTTCCACTTTTGGAGGTGCATATGGCCGTGAGGTTCACTCAGCCTACACCAAAAATGAGTACCAGGTTAATTCCTGGGGGAAGCCTTTACCTTCCACTCCTCCAAGGGCCTTCAAGGCCTGTATGGAGGTGTCTTTGTCTTTAATAATTACTCACCTCATTCCGTGCTCATGTGAGAACTTGAAGTTCGCAATTTCGTCCAATTCGTATGTACAGAATTTAATTAGGATGTGAAAGAAGCAAGAAAAATCTGCAAGCTCTCCTCCGAAAAGGTATGCAACGTTACCTCCTCTATAAAGATCAATTCAGATGATCTGCAGGATCTTTCATAAAGTCATTTCTGTCTGTGGTAATGACAATACGAGCATACTCTTTCCTCATCTAGGAAAATTTGGACCACTCTGTCTCTTAGAGTGTTTTATTTTACGTACATATCCGCCCTCCATTAACTCAATGTTCTATGTCTTCTCATCATCATCATCTGTTTACCCTCCAGGGTCGGCTTTTCCCTCGGACACAGCGAGGGATCCTACCTCTACCGCCTCAAAGGCAGTGTCCTGGAGCTTCAGACTCTTGGTCGGGGATACAACTGGGGAGAATGACCAGTACCTCGCCCAGGCGGCCTCACCTGCTATACTGAACAGGGGCCTTGTGGAGGGATAGGAAGACTGGAAGGGATAGGCAAGGAAGAGGGAAGGGAGCGGCCGTGGCCTTATGTTAGGTACCATCCCGGCATTCGCCTGGAGGTGAAGTGGGAAACCACGGAAAACCACTTCCAGGATGGCTGAGGTGGGAATCGAACCCATCTCTACTCAGTTGACCTCCCGAGGCTGAGTGGACCCCGTTCCAGCCCTCGTACCACTTTTCAAATTTCGTGGCAGAGCCGGGAATCGAACCCGGGCCTCCGGGGGTGGCAGCTAATCACGCTAACCACTACACCACAGAGGCGGTCTATGTCTTCTGTGTTGCAAATTTCGGGGATCAATCTACCTTATCTTCCATTCTTTTAAGGTGTACTTAATGGGTAATTCGGATATTATCATATTACTGCAGACAGCAAATACCAGTAAAATGAACTGATCAGTCATTGTTCCATTTTCGTCACTCGCTGCTACACAACGCTTATACAAGGGTCCTGGTCTGTAAAAGCAATTCAGTGAATATAACTATAACGGTGTATAAACCTTGTATAAAAGTTATACACCGTTTATTATTAAGACTGTGTACGTAGACAGATTATATCAGTGTTTGCCTAGCGACAAGGATGGCTAATTAAAATCCCCCGAGTATATGTTTGTATACCACGTACATTCTACCATAACTGTCCTACGTACTGGACCCAACCCCAGTCCTAAGCCCTACCGCAATGGTACTATTTCGCCTGGCGAAATAAGATGTATTCAGTGGTACACACATCATGAGTCAGAATTTACATTCAGTAGTTGAATTAAAAGAGCCGGCTCCGTGGTGTAGGGGTAGCGTGCCTGCCTCTTACCCGGAGGCCCCGGGTTCGATTCCCGGCCAGGTCAGGGATTTTTACCTGGACCTGAGGGCTGGTTCGAGGTCCACTCAGCCTACGTGATTAGAATTGAGGAGCTGTCTGACGGTGAGATAGCGGCCCCGGTCTAGAAAGCCAAGAGTAACGGCCGAGAGGATTCGTCTTGCTGACCACACGACACCTCGTAATCTGCAGGCCTTCGGGCTGACCAGCGGTCGCTTGGTAGGCCAAGGCCCTTCAAGGGCTGTAGTGCCATGGGGTTTGGTTTGGTTTTTTAGTTGATTAAAAGAAATTAATAAATTCTCACATTTTCAATCCTGTATAACTTTGTCCCTAAGGATAGAAAGGCAAGCGTAGTGGTACCATCATGGTGAGGTCAGAGATCGCTTTTTAATGGTACCCTACATGGGGGCGGTGTCGGAGCTGATATCTGAACGGTCAAATCACAGATTTGGCTCAGACGAACTTGGCAGGTTGGATCCTGGCCCAGTCCGGTGGTATTTGAAGGTGCTGAAATACATCAGCCTCATGTCAGTAGATTTATTGGCACGTAAAAAACTCCTGCGGGACTAAAATCCGGCACATCGGCGTCTCCGAAAAGCGTAAAAGTAGTTAGTGGGGCGTAAAGCAAATAAGATAATAATAATAATAATAATAATAATAATAATAATAATAATAATAATAATAATAATAATAATAAATTATTATTATTATTAATAAGGTTCGGATGTTAAGGAAAAATTACATTTCATTCCTGAGCTCATTTTACCCGAAATCTGAAAAATAACTGTGAATGGTGGGTCCCTGAGCCCGTTTAAAGCATATAAATGCACATTGCTGCCATTTCCATTGGTTTGGTCACATTTTGGTCATTTTACTGATTTAAGGTGTATCTGGTTATATTTTGAGCATTTTTCTTCAAACTGAGATTTCGTTTTCTAATAAGGTACATGTCATCTGCGTCGATTTTCAAACGTAGGCCTTCAAAACACTGTAGTAAAATTTTTTCTTTCTCTTCCCAAAACAGGTAACAGGGTTTAGAAGACAAGATTCTGGGAAAGAGATGTTGTACGAATGTACGCGGAGAAGTTACCAAGAAGCACGCTAATACTTTTTTTTTGGTATTGGGGAGATATTGGTTCGAACCCGACTGTCCGCAGCCCTGAAGATGGTTTTTGTGTGGTTTACCATTTTCACACCAGGCAAATGCTGGGGCTGTACCTTAATTAAGGTCGCTGCTGATTCCTTCTCACTCCTAGTCCCAGTAGCGGTGATTAGGGGGCGGGGCGAGGAGGGCAGTCGCTCCCGCACACTTTGTGGATGAAACATTACATTTTTTATTCCATTTTAGCTGCCTGAAGCTACGAATTATTATAAAAATTGTACAAGTCCCGTTGTCTTATCAGTTAATTCTTTTCTTTATTTTTTAAATTATTAACAGAATGATTAGCAGAATTTTGTATGAAATGTTGTACGTCGCCACCAACCGATTTGTATAACGCCACAGCAAATAGTGGAGACTTTGCATGTGCTGTGAGGAAGGGTAGTAGAGTGGGTTTATTATTATTTTTTTTGCCAAGATCATAGACACTGAGGTATGGTTCACCCGCTTGCCATGCGCATTCGTCAGTCAGGCAGCCTCTTTAGTGTCTGTTAGTTCCATAGTGTGTAGTCATATACTAGATGATATTTAATTTTATAAACAAGCCGTACTTCTATTTAATTGTAATACATGTATAATATTCCTTTGGTGAAAGTTTTATTCTATAGTGCTGACAGTAGTCCAGGTGTATGCCCCACAGACTGGCTGTAACGAAGAGGAAAAAGAACAATTCCGAACTGATTTAGAAGAAGCTATAGAAAGAGAGGAAAATATCATAATAATGGGAGATCTAAATGCTTAAGTTGGATCAGACAGGCGTGGATATGAAAATGTACTAGGTCCACATGGTTATGGAGACAGGAACCCAGAAGGAGAAAGTCTTCTAGATCTATGTGTAAGGAATGGCTTGAGAATAAACAACAGTTGGTTTCAGAAGCAGCTAAGTCATAAACTAACAAGATACAGTTGGAATGGAGATACTAAAACTCTGATAGATTATTTTATATCTGACAATGAAGCAGGAAAGACCATATGTGATGTCAGAGTTATACCAAGTGAAAGCCTGGACAGTGACCACAGACTTCTCCTCGCAACAATAAAGCACATTGAAATTTATAGACCTCAGAAATACAGGAAACCAAAAATTAAGACATGGGAGCTAAAGAAGACAGAGAAACAAGTTGAATACACAAAAAAATGACCAATAAATTACCATCAGATGCATTACAAGAAGGCAACATCGAGTGGACTAGATTCAAAGAAAGCATTGTCGGAGCTGCATTAGAAGTTTGTGGTAAAACTAATAGCAAAATGAAGGGAAAAGAAACTCCTTGGTGGAACGATCGGGTGAAGATTGCTGTGAAAGTGAAAAATCAAACCAGGAAAGCCAGAGACAAAGAAATGCAAAAAGGAAGTCAAAGGAACGAATCTAGAGTAAACGAACTACAGCAGAAATACAGAGATCAGAAGTTATAAGTAAAGAAAATTGTGGCCGAAGAAAAACAGAAAGCTTGGACTGATTTCACAGATAAACTAGAGCAAGACAGCAAAGCTAATTCTAAACTACTTTACCGAACAATACGAAATATAAGAAGAGACAATGAATACATAACAGCAATAGAGGAACCAGATGGTAACATAGTTAGGGAGGAGACAGAAATAAGGAAGATCATGAAATCCTATTTTGATAATTTATACAACAGTACTGGGAAAGACTCCAATGATGTAACCACGCAGGTCAGTTTAAGCTGCAATGATGAGCCTGACCAAGAGAGTCCGCCAACATGGAAGGAAGTAGAGACGGCCAATAATAGTATGCCCAAAGAAAGATCTACAGGATTTGATGAAGTCAGTGCAGATATGATCAAAGCAACTGGTGCAATAGGAATCCAGTGGCTTCATAGAGTAATTAATACAATATGGAAGGATAGGAAAGTCCCAGATGATTGGAAAAAGGGAATAATAATACCTCTCTTCAAAAAAGGAAGCCGGAAGAAATGTAGCAATTATAGAGGGATCACTTTATTGTCTCATGGTTTGAAAATATTTGAGAAAATACTTGAAAAAAGGCTAAGGAAAATAATGGAACCACAACTACAGGAAGAACAATATGGATTCAGAGAACACCGATCAACTACCGATCTCATATTTGCACTTAGAATACTGTTAGAAAAGCATTGGGAGAAGGGCAAAGACTTAACACTAGTGTTTTTGGATCTCGAAAAAGCATTAAATAGTGTTCAAAGGAAGACTATATGGGGATGTTTAAGAAAGAAGAATGTACCCAAAGGGCTTATCCAGAAAGTTAAAATGCTTTACGAAGACTGCTGCAGTTGCGTACAGATAGGAAACGGTAATTCTGATTGGTTCCAAACCACTAAAGGAGTGCAACAAGGCAGTACCCTTTCACCATTACTTTTTATCACTGTCATGGATGAAGTCATAAGCAGAAGAACAATATGGACATCAATGCATTTGCATTTGCAGATGATGTAGTAATTTGGGGAAATACAGAGAAGGAAGTCCAAGAGAGGCTGAACACCTGGAATGAACATTTGAAAGCACACGGATTAACAATAAATAAATCGAAAACTGTTACTATGTCTGTCAACAGGCAGAAGAAGAAAGGAAAAATAATGCTGGAAGGTACACAACTGGAAACAGTAGACCAATATAAATATCTTGGGTGCATCATTTCAAGTGATAACAGAATACAGCATGAGATGAACAACCGCATTCAAAAATCAGCTCAATTTTACCATCAAGTTCGGAACCTCCTCTGGAACGAACAAGTTCCCTTAAGATCAAAGCAGATTCTATTCCAATCATACTTCACCCCCATAATAACATATGGCCTAGAAACCTGCACAACAACCCAACAAGTGGACAGCAAACTACAAGCCGCAGAAATGAAGTTCCTACGAACTATGGTACAGAAGACAAAAAGGGACAGGGTAAGGAATGAAAGAATAAGGGAGCAAGCTGGTGTGTACCCATCCCTGAATGAAAAAGTGACAAGGGCCCGTTTGAAATGGTTTGGCCATGTCAAACGAATGGACGATGGAAGGACAGCAAAACAATGGCTACACACAGTCGTGGCCGGAAAACGACCGGTAGGAAGACCTAGGAAGAGGTGGCTGGACCAAGTGAAAGAGGACATAGGAACAAGAGGAATCAGCTGGGATGTCGTCTTGAGAGAAGAGTGGTACATGGACAGACAGAAGTGGAGAGTGCTCGTAAACCACACCCGGGCAACTGGAGTGGAAAACTGATGATGATGATGAGTACTGAATCAAAATATATTTAAAAACCTGTTATTACTGCTCTTAAGTTGGTAAACTCTTAACACTTACCTTTCTGTCGGAATTTGCTTTTTTTTTTTTTTTTTTTCCCTTTCAGATTTTATGTATTGTACTCGCTATATTCCACAAACCTGGGTACCTTTTGTTGTCTGAACATTCTTTGCCCCCCACTTCATATTCGCAATCGCAGCTACTGCCCAGTTCTTTCCTATCCCATCGTCACCACATGACCTATCTGTGCAACTTGCAAGAAAACCTTCATGTTTGGTTATTTTTTAAGAAAACAGAATGAAAACTGTGTTTCAGGGTTATGATAATGAATGCATGTACAATGTTTTAATTTGCCTACAGTAGCTCTGCCGGTTTGTATACTTGAAAATATCTGTTGTGTTATCGTTTGTTGGCACGTCTAATGTTAAGTCATATTTTACCTTTTTCAAGTCTTATTTTACCTTCTTTAGGTCATAGACTTATGAGCCCTAATTATTACATTGTTTATTTTGGTTATAATGTCGCTATGTGTGTTTATTATTGTAGTCTGCTTGTTTAGGTACAAAATGACGCCAGAAGTGCTCCGATCAGATGAGCCGCGATACGATTATCTGTGAACGATGTAGTCCAAGGACTGATCTATGCAATAGTAGATTTGCATTAAACGTACTGCTTACTCTTGAAGAGCAACTACTGTACCATGGACTTGAGAACAACTTTTGTGACACTCACTTTCTGAACACGGGAAACTGAGTTGTGGGACGTAGTCTCGTCAAACCATCAGCATTGATTCTTCTTCATTTCCGTTTTCCAGTCTTCTGGGTCAGGTTGAGAATCAAAGATCTCCACAGTTTTCAATCTCTCCACCACTCCCTTCTTTCCTCCAGTATTTCTTCTACTTTAACTCCTCTCTTCTCTATACTCTCCTTCACTGTATCCGTCCACCTTTCCCCGTTGTCTTACTTTTCGGGATAGTGTAGTGACGTAAGATGGCGACAGCCGCACACTTCTGGCTTCAGAATCCTGCTGCTCATCGCCAGTCTAAATCTATATGTCTGTGTTCCACACTATACCTCTCACAAATCAGATTCTCTTTCCAATTTCTTCATTTATTTTCCCATCTTCTGCAAGTGAAGCTTTTCACAACTTCTAATTGTCTTCCTCTAGCTTCAAATTCTCTCTTTCTTCCCTGACACCTCTCGTCATCACGAGCCTCTTATTCTTCTCCACACTTACTTTCATTCCATATTCATCGATTAATGGTTACATTTATCCTCCTAAATATCACATTTCTCATACATTTTCGAGCGAATTGAATGAAAACCTATCGTCACATAAAAATTAATCTCAAGTTAGCTGGAAAGTACTAGTGCATCTATGGTGAATAGTGCCTCCACTCCTCCATTTCACCAATCTAAGTGGCTTTGGTTCGACAGCTCTGTATTTGGGAGACAGTGGCCTGGTCCTGAGAATGCTTTTCCATTCTCCTTACTACGGCGAATGCCGAGACAGTTCCTTTCATAGGCTACAGCCACTCCCCTTCACCTTTCTCCACACCAAATCTCCTGGCATGAGAGAGGACTTCACTCTAGGAGGTCCACCGTACCACATCAGGGTACAGAATGAGAACATTTTAGTAGCAGTCCTCCATTATCAGTGGTAGTTTATTACAAACTAGTGACCCTTTCTGTCCATGTCATACAATCCATTCCTGAGCTTTTATTGAAACTGTATTATTATTAATAACAACAGACGAGCTTCAGAACAAAACAGACAAAATTAAGATACTTCAAGGCACACACACCAGGCCAGAGTGCGTAATCGCAGGGGAGATGGGAGAGTTTTCCCTCCAGCGACGATGTTATCTCAAAGGCTCTTTCCCATTAAAATTGTCTGGGTGGGATTCTTTCATTATAAAAAGGAAAATGTAGAACACATATATTACTGAAATTAATGTCCTTTTTTTTTTGCTAGTTGTTTTACGTCGCACCGACGCAGATAGGTCTTATGGCGACGATTGGACAGGGAAGGGCTAGGAGTGCGAAGGAAGCGGCCGTGGCCTTAATTAAGGTACAACCCCAGCATTAGCTTGGTGTGAAAATGGGAAACCACTTCAGGGCTGCCGACAGTGGGGTTCGAACCTATTATCTCCCGAATACTGGCTACACTTAAGTGACTGCAGCTATAAAGCTCGGTTTAATGTCCTTTACTGTGCCTATTTTGATAAGAACTTCACCAACAAAACACATAATATAGATATAATGGAGACCTTGAGCAATAAAGCAACACAGTGATGGCAGCGTATTGTTCATGTTTCGCTCTGGCAAGTACATCTGAAACCCAGGAAAGATATAACTTGTTAAAGCTCCCCTCCCTCTTAAACACTCTAAGTAGCTTGAGCTTACACCACTCCCGTACTTTTTGGGGAAGGTGTGTTTCCGATAGGTAGCCGATAAGACAATGTTCACTTAAGAAGTGTTCAAACTGAAAAATTTGCTCAGTCAGCACATAGCCCTGGTAGAGGAAGGTTCCACTACTAAAGCAATAAATCAGCACAAATTGCACCTTACCTGGCCTTGGGACAGTCTCTCGTAAAATTCTCAGCTGATTGGAATTATAACAGAATCTTTTTTTTTTTTTTTTAGTTTTAAAATTTACATTTTTCTGGGAGAGGGGTAATTTACTGTACTTACAGGGGAATTTTATATCCCCTCCCCTGCCAGGTACTGCCTCAAATAAACACTAGTAGTTAAGCCCTATCAACCTCCCACCACCACCACCACCACCACCACCACCACCACCACCACCACCACCACCATTTCTTTCTGATTTCACAGCCTGCACCAGGCTACAGACCCAGGTTTATAAAATGGATGGGTGTTTTCAACTGAAGAAAGCATCTCTCGGTATGAAGAAATATTGGGCTGATAAAAGAAGCAAACTATTGTTCCAATGTAGGCCATAAACTAACTAACTGACAAACTAATAATAATAATAAAAAAAGTAAACTCATATCCTCATCCCGAGGTGGTGCAGCTCTTTTCAAGTACAAGCCCAATGGTGCATGTACCATTCCAACCACATACCAGCCCTCCTGCCTGCAGTACCAGTATCAAACCCAGGCCCCCAATAGTGCTAAGCAGACCCTTCCCATGTGATATCACTTTAGTCTTGGAAATGCTAAATTTCATATCATTCGCAATGCACATCTTTCAAACTGCAAGACAGAACGTAGGACAAAACAACAGACGAAGAATTGGAAATGTTAGGAAAGAGACAAATCACATCTACTAACTATAGATATGTTCCGTAAAGAGAATCATTTAACATTTGCTGCATTTTTGAATGATATGCTCAATCAGCATTGCAAACGATCGTGCCCGGTTCCCTTGGTTGAACTGTTAGTGCAGAAATTCTTTGATTCATACAGTCCTGGGTTAAATAAATAAATAAATAAATAAAATAAATAAAGTAAGTAAGTACCCTACATGTGATCTCCAGGTGGTCCTAAGAACACAAAAAACATTGGCTGCTGGAACAAAAGCTCTGCTTTTGGATATCCCAGCAATTATAGAGGATACACTACTATGACCAGTGGTATTCAAAGTGTGGTATGCATACCACTATGGGTAATTCCAATGTAAATGGTCCATTATTGGACATTATAAACTATCATATAACTCATTCTTGGTTGCCAGCATTTTGCCCCAGTGCACAAACTTGGGCTCATCAATTAGTAACTAGCACACCTAGTGCATATAGTGGAGGCCAATGCATAGGCTATTTGGAGCCACTGGGAGTGCCAATGAACTATGAGACACTTGGTCTCTTTTACCAAAATGAATGCCTGCCAGACCATGATGATGTAGATATCGATTAACATAGAAAAATGTATAATGTCCAATAATGGATCATTCATATTGGAATTATGAATATACTCATTCAGGACAAAAATCCAGTTCTAGCCCTTCATGCAAGCAAGTCAATGTTGAAAACATCCTAGAGATATGAGCTACAAATTTTACGTGAATAGAATATAATCAAGTATGAGAATATATTCTTTATTTATTCCTAAAAATTACAATCCTTTCCTTAATCATCGTTATCGGGTGGATTAGATTAGCAGTTTGCCTTTTTCTACAACTACGAATGGTAATGTGAGTCAATGCATTGTTTCACTTAAGCACTTATAACTACATTTGGTGTGGACATTTAAAAAAAATCAAAAGACACCTGAGGGTATTGAAACAAGGAACACATTACAGAAAGATTTATATAAATAAGTTAATTTGGCTAGGATTTGAATCAAAAAGAAAATGAGTAAAGAAACAAGCGATTTTAGGTAGTTTTTCCAGAACTACATTTAGACCGGAAGTGACTTTTGAAATTTTTTGTTTTTTTTTGTTTTTGTTTGATAGAGGTACCCAAGACTCACAATTTGAAACTTTTCCAGACCTTTAGCCCTTCAGTGTTTGGTACAAGTGAGGAAATTGCTCAATTTTATGTTTATCGCAATATGGGGACCCCCTACTTTGTCTGCTAAGGAATGTTTTGAACATTAATATTTCACTAGCTGTAGTTATGTCATTAGTGTTTAATGATTTAAAGCTATCGTATTCACAAGGATGCACACACGAGATGATGTCAATTGTGTACTCTGTTTTATTTACAAATTATATACATATTAATATTTGCACATCACATGAACCACAATCTCGAACTCAAACGGCTCCACTTTAGCATCTCAACCAATTACGGAACACTTGGTACCAACACAACATAACTACTTCAATGGCAAAACCACAACATGAGTTCACATACTTAACTCGACTAACGACTCTCACTAACAGCTCGACTAAACAACCCAAGACTGTCTTTTATATACCTTACCTAGCCAGGCTTCCAGAAAAGTATGACACAACATGCTTTCTTGTATCTTCTCGAGTCTCCCATAACCTATATACAAATGAATAGAACATTCTGTAAAACTCGAGTGACAAAGGTGCGTTGCTCTACACTCTTACCCTGTGTTGCACAACATTATATCGGATTTATACATCATATTTACAGGTAATAATAAATTATATACTATTAATTATGTGTTCTTGCATTAAATAAAGTTGTATTAATAAACATACAGCAGAAGTATCGTAACATAACCTCACACATTCTGTTACACAAGACAGATCATGCAACACACAAATAATAAATGATACGACCATGATTTGTACCAAATAAAGTCTTTACTGACAACCTGTTGTTCATAACTATGTATATAATAATAATAATAATAATAATAATAATAATAATAATAATAATAATAATAATAATAATAATAATAATAATAATAATAATAATAACAACACCAACACCTTCTAGTCGAGCTTGATATTTTTACTATTTAACCGTGGGTTTAGAGAACTGTTTCCAAGGTGTACTAGTCCATTACACACTTGTATCAAAGCTAAGAAACATGGAACAAAAGGAGACCACTGTGCTTGCTGCAAATAAAGGCTTGTAGAGGCACTTAACTTAATCACAGAGTCTTGCAGACTGAACACTGAAATACACAAGAGTCTTTATCAGAGATATATATATATATTTATTGTCATCTGAAAAATATTTTCTTTAAAATGAATGTTTCTTTCTTTTTCCTTGAGGCTCACAAAGTGTGCGCTGGCTGGGAGAAGAGGCCATACACCGCTACTGCATGCAACATCTACAAACAGCAGATATTGATGAGAAACCAAGTCACCAGAAACTGAAACTTCAAGAAGTGAGGAAGATGAGAGGCGCTCTACTTTACCTGGACGACATCATTCAAGACTGCCTGGATGATAATGATTCAATTGTAGCAGGTAAACACTTGATTAGCACTTCAAAATCTTTTAGGAGTTTACACCTAATAATAAAATTATAATTTCAGATTTATTGTTTATTTATTTAGCCACTGGTATTCTTTGATGGTGATGTTAGAAGTTCTGTTATATTATTACGTAAAAAGTATAGTCAAATTTAAAAATTATTTGATATAACAGATATGAATGTACGGATGTCTCTATGTATGTATAAGGGGGCAGTCAAATGAAAACCGAACACCCACTACAACGTGACCATGGAATCGTTTTATTCAAAAGTAATTACCAAAGCGTCAATACATTTATCACACTGTGAGACGAGATGATCAATTCCAGTTTTGTGGAAAGAGATAGGTCACTGACGGATTCACAACCACACCCACTCTTGCACTTCCTCATCTGAATCAAACCGATGTCTACAAATTTCTTCAGGTTGCCAAAAATGTGAAAATTACAAGGTGAAAGATTCGGGCTATGTGGAGGACGTTGAAGTGGTTGCCAACCAAATCGCTGAAGCATAGCCTTCGCCAAATCGGAAGTATGGGGGCGAGCATTATCGTGCAACAGGATGGCTCCGTCCGACAACATTCCAGGGCGTTTTGACTTTACGGCGCGTCGCAGTTTCTGCTAAGTGACTTCATAGCACTGCGCATTGATTGTGGTTCCATGCTCGCGGAAGTCGACAAACACCGCCCTGGCAGTCAAAGAATAATGTCATCACTTTACCGGAACTTGTGTGAACAGCTTTGGATTTTTTTGGCGGGGGAGAATTACGATGTTTCCATTGTTGACTTTTGCTGTTTCAGCTCGGGCTTGAAATGGTGGCACCACATTTCATCCCCTGTGACAATATGGGACAGAAATGGATATTTTTCCTTCTGGTACCACTGCAGATGACTCAGATATGATGCTATTCTGTCATTCTTTTGTCTTTGCGTCAGTTGATGCAGAACCCACTGTACATAAATTGTGCAGAAATGCAAGTGATCTTAGATAATGGCACGCACAGAGCCATGGCTAATGCTGACCTCAATAAGAATTTCTCCCCCAGTGATTCATCACTTTTCCTCGATAAGGTTACAATCCGCCCTATCACATCAGGAGTGCCTGCCCTGGGGGCGCCCTTCTTGCAATCTCCTATCCCACTGGTGCGCACTCGTGATGGACATGCAGTGTTCGCCATACACAGCAGACATGCGACAGTGAGTTTTGCATACTCCAGCACCCTAAGCCACCAGAAAAACCAAACTTCTCTGCTCTTCTTTGTTTGCCTCCATTTTTACAGCCAGACAACCACACTAGACCAGTCCATGCACCAACAAAGACATAACCCTACAACTGTAAATGAAATGAAATGTCGTATGGCTTTTAGTGCCGGGATATCCCAGGACGGGTTCGGCTCGCCAAGTCTTTCTATTTGACACCCATGGGCGACCTGCGTGTCGTGATGAGGATGAAATGATGACGAAGACAACACATACACCCAGCCCCCGTGCCATTGGAATTAACCAATTAAGGTTAAAATCCCCGACCCGGCCGGGAATCGAACCCAGGACCCTCTGACCCGAAGGCCAGTACGCTAACCGTTCAGCCAATGAGTCAGACACCCTACAACTGTGAGTGTCACTATGCAGTTCTCCTACCACAGCGATGGCAGCATCGATATATAACAACAATGTTGCCACCTTTTGCGCAGAATGTATGTTATGGTGGGTGATCGGCTTTCATTGACTGCCCCTTATACATTGAGTATTCAGCTCTGCCATCAGCTGTCGCAGATAGTCTAGACATCACATAAGAGGGAAATTACAGAAATGAGAAGTGGAGCATTTTCCCTGTTGCTCTCCTCATTGAGCCCGAGGTTGCTATTACATATCAGTCTGTCAAGCCCCTATGAGCAACATTTATTCATAACATTCATTACAAGGACTGGGTGCATATGTAATGGCATCACTCATACCTCAGTCACTTTCATATTGTCAAAGACAAGGATGAGACTGCGATAGGTCAATGAAAGTTACAAATTTGTTCTAAACACTGTACACACCGGAGCTGGCCCTGTGGTGTAAGGGTAGCATGCCTGCCTCTTACCAGAGGCTGCGGGTTTTATTCCCGGCCAGGTCAAAGATTTTCACCTGCATCTCAGGGCTGATTCGAGGTCCACTCAGCCTACGTGATTACAATTCAGGAGCTATCTGACAATGAGATAGCGGTCCTGGTCTAGAAAGCCAAGAATAACAGCCAAGAGGATTCATCATGCTGACCACATGACACCGCATAATCTGCAGGCCTTCGGGCTGAGCAGCGGTCGCTTGGTAGGCCAAGGCCCTTCAGCGCTGTAGTGCCGTGGGATTACTTAGTTAAACACTGGATCTTGGCAGCAAAGGCACTTATTATAACAGCACTAGAATTATAAATCATTACCAGAATTTGGTAGATACAGAGTGGTGCACGATAAGTCACCCAATTGAATTTTGATCCTACAAGTATACTATTGGGGCAATAGCTTTCAAATTGTGCGCTCAACTTCATGTAGTTCATGGAAATTACTCCAGATGTCGTTATGACTTCATCGCTTTTGTTTTGAGTCCGCCATTTCAGTTTGCCGCGATAGCGGATAAAGGACGGATGACAGTCGCACAAAAGACGAAGATTGTGTTACTCTTCGCGGCGATGAACAGTGTTACATTGACAGAGAGAAGGTTTCGTGCTCATTTAGTCACACGGTGGGCTCCCAGCCACAGACAATATGCAGATTACATCACAAATTTGCAGGTACTGGATCTGTTTTGGAGTGTAAGCGGCCACATGCACGTACCGTTCGTTCGCCGCAAAACATTGAAGCAGTTCGAGTGGCTTTGACTCGTAGTCCGAGTAAATCAACAAGAAGAGCCAGTGCCGAGTTGGGAATTTCACGCCGATCTGTACAAAGAATTATTCAATCCGAGCTTCGCTTGTATCCATACAAGATGACTGTGGCGCATAAGCTTACTGCGAGAGATAAGGAGCGGAGACTACAGTTTGCAAGGTGGGCAAGCGAGCAAGACCAAGAGGCAGTGCTACACAACACATGGATTTCGGACGAAGCTTAATTTTACGTGTTGTGAACAAACAGAACGTTCGATTTTGGGCACGTGAACCTCCGCGAATAATCCACATGAAAGACACCTACGGGGAGAAAGTGTGCGTGTGGGTCGCGATGTCAAGTCATAGAATCATCGGTCCATTTTTCTTTGATGCTACAGTAACCGGTGAACGCTATTTAGACATGCTGCGAAACCAGTTCTTTCCTCAACTCATGGCCACAGGTCTTCTATTGCAGACACAATGGTTAATGCAGGATGGAGTACGCCCCCATACTGCCAACATTGTGCTTGATTTTCTACACGAAAGACTTGGCCTTAGTGTATTGTCAAACAGATTTCCAGAACGTTATGAAGGAGGAGGAATGTGGCCGCCTCACAGCCCGGACATTAACCAATGTGACTTCTTCCTTTGGGGGTTCCTTAAAGAGAAGGTGTACCACAGAAAACCCGAAAATGCAGTGCAACTTAGGGCTATCATTGTAGAGTTATGCTGCGCCATTTCAGAAGATTTGTGTCGGAGAGTCATCACAAATGCATGTGTGCGATTTGAAGTTGTAAAATAAAACGGCAGTCATATTGAACATGTGATTCATTAGGTTGTATTTACAAGCTGTGTTCTTTACTTCTGCATCAATAAATTGCAAATCTTGTCAACAACAAATGTGTTATTCATGAAACAAGTCAGGTGACTTATCGTGCACCACCCTGTATAAGAAAAAGCCAAGCAAAGTAATCTCCTTGCCCTTAGGGGGGGAGGGAGGGTGGAAGGTGAATGCTCCCACTATTCGTAACTTCAGCACTTGGTGGGGTAGAGTTATTAGTTCTATGCCTGGCTGCCTTTGCCCCTAGGAATTAACCTGGTACTCATTTTTTATGTAGACTAAATGAACTTCAGGACCAAGTACACTTCCAGAAGTAAAACTCTTGTTTTTTAAATTTTCTGAATTCCTGATGAGGAATCAAACACACGTCCTTCCGGGTGAAACGAACATGCCTTTACTGCCTTAGTCAGGCAGCCCCTAACTTTGTAGACACGATGCAATGAATTATGTTGGATATGAATCCAAAATAATACCATAAAGGAAATTGCAATCTCAGCAGTTAAAGGATCTGTCACGATTTTACAAAACACTTATATGCTATTGTCCTTAATCTCTTCTACTATTTTCTTATCTTTTAACAGCAATTGTATAACCATATTATTTGTCTTTGTTAAGTTTTGTCCTTGTGGCAGTCACGATAATTTTCAGGAAGCTAATAAAATAAAATTATTATTATTATCATTACCATTATTATTATTATTATTATTATTATTATTATTATTATTATTATTATTATTATTATTATTATTATTATTATTATTATCATCAAATTATGTGACAGGTAGTTTTATTCAAATGTTATAATTTATGGTCTTGTTCTTTGCAGTTGTGGAATCAGATCGACAATCAAAATGTATAATTCCTGATGAAATGAAACACATTTTGGAACCAAAGTATCCTTTACCTTCAGAAGATTTTATTTCACTGTAAGTGTACAAGTGATTAAGCTGACCACCATATAAGTGTTATGGTTATAATTTGTTTATATATTTACTTGTAAATATCAGGGAAAAAAAGGTATGAAACATGAGGGATTAACTCATATACATGTTGATGCCATAATTCACATTAAGTAACATCATCAACTCTGACTTATACCTCGACAATTAGGTTACCCACTATAAATACATGTTCTCTCATTATAATATTAGCTTACATACAAAAATGTGTGTATAAAAAATGTAGATATAACAAATGAAAGAAGTAAGTTCATAAATTAGGTGTCATCACATAAACAGTTTTGTAAATAAAGGGTACAGATCTCTGCACATGATTATGAAGGTATTTAGGGATTTTAGTAAGGACATAGAAGAGAGGTTATAAGTCTGCGGTAACACCCTAATTAGAGTACGGTTCCAGTGTACGGAACCCTCACCATGATTACTTGGTTCGAGAACTGGAAAAATCCAGAGAAAAGGAACTCAATTTTTCTGGACGATTTCCAACAAAAGAGTAGCGTTACAAAAATCTTGCAAAATTTGGCCTGGGAAGACTTGGGAGAAAGGACACAAGCTACTCGACTAAGTGGTATGTATAAAATAAGAAGCAATGTTAGGTTCAATGGTTCACGCAGTCAATACACCTCACTTTACGAGTGAAAACTACTTAATATAAAAACATCCTGGAACATGTTTCATGTCATTGGATACTTCATCAGCCATAACGTATCATAGTACATTACAAAGCTCATTGTTGCTGTCTAGTAATTGAAAAAATGGAAGAACTCATGTCCTTTAAGAACAATACACTAAAAATAAAATACACACATTGTTTACACAAAATTGTCCTCACTTCTAGCAAAAAATGTTATCTTCAATGTGAAAATTTGAAACATTTCTTGAAACATGACATGCCAGCCATAATGTCTCGTAACAGAATACAAAGCTCATTGTTACTGTCTAGCAATTTAAAAACGGACGAATCCAGGTCCTTTATGAATTGTTGAGAATAACTAAAGACAAAATATGTACACACTATTTACAATAAAATAGTTCAACACTTCTTGCACAAAATCTTTCTTACTTACTTCCTCTTCATGGATTAGGCTAATAGCCTGTTCCGACCTCAGATTTCATTCCATCTCTTCATAGGATGACCAATATCTCTTCTTCCCGTAGGATGGTATTCCAGGGCAAGTTTTGGGATTCTGTTGTTATCCATCCTCAGAACATGGTTTTTCCAATTTATCCTGTTTTGGAATATTCTTTCATTCATTGAGAATATATTTAATTTTTGTCTTATCTCTTCATTTCGTATTTTATCTTTTAGGGAGTATCCTTTCACTGATCTTATGAATCTCATTTCAGATGACTGTATTTTATTCCTATAGCTTATTTTATCTACCCATGTCTCACTTACATATAGCAAAGTTGGTACAGCCATAAACTTATAGAATTTAAGTTGAGTATCTTCTCTTACTTTACCTTTCAGTGTTTGGCAAATTGTCCCACACGTATGTTGAAATTGATGAAGCTTCTTCTTCACCTTGTCATCATCATTAAAAGATATTTCACAACCAAGGTACTTAAAATTTGAGACTTGTTCTACAAGTTGATTGAAGTATTCAAGTTATATTCTCTTCTCTTCTCTTCTCCAGTATCTCTTTGAGGCTAAATATATTATCTGTACAGGATCTGCCTTTTCTAAATCCACATTGTTCTTCCAATAAGAGATTGTGAGCCACGATTTTAAGTCTATTGTAGATTATTTTAGTATATATTTTATAGCCAACATTTAATAAACTTATTCCTTGATATTGTTGCCACTGATACTTTCACATTCCGTACTTATAGACATGATACTGTATAGGCTTTGGGCTTATGCCGTGTCAAGAAAATAAGTTGAAATTCTTTACGTTTTGCAGAGAACTGTGGTCTGCGTCATCAGAAGAAAATCTCGACTGTCCACGAGAAAGACTTCTTAAACAATTAGTGACCAGTATCTCCCATATGGACACTCATAGCAGAATACTTCTTGTGTCTGTTGGCATAGACATGTTCGAGATACCTAGTTTTAAAAACTTCTACCTGTTTGTCCCACATACGTGACGAAACATTGATCGCACCAAAGTTTATAGATTCCTGAATCTAAAAAGTTTTCTTTATTGTAATTTACACTATTATTGTTCTTTGTTGAAAATGAGACTTGACAGTTGTGTTTCGTAAATAATTTTGTGATTTGAAAAATCCTTGGGTTTGTAAATGTAAAAGTCACATACTTTGAACTCTTGTGATTCTCTGGTGTTAGTTTTATGTTGTTCTTTCTTTTTACTTTACTTATAATTTTATTAATGGTATTAACACTGAACCCATAAATTTCCAATGTTATTGAAATCATTTAAGAAAAGGCTAGGAAAACAACAGATATGGAATCTGTCACCTGGGCAAATGCCCTAAATGCAGATCAGTATTGATTGATTGATTGATTGATAATGGCTATCTTCAATATGTACCGTAATTCTTTTTCTCTTTCTGTATGAGATAAAGGTAAATTGAAGACTCGATAAACCATACTGAAATAAGCAGCCATTTTATGACTCCCAGGATATAAGGAATCATTTTTAATGGTCACTGGAGTAAACATATTGTTTCTCTATACTTTATAAGAGAACTTACCAGGTTCCCTCTTAACGGTCACATCCAAGAACTTTAAAGCACTGTCCTTCTCGTTTTTAAGTGTAAATTTTATTCTGTCATCTAATGAATGTAAAAATTGTAAGATATTGTTACTATTGTTATAATGCTTATCTGTTATTACAAAAGTGTCCTCCATGAATCGTGTCCAAAATCCAAAAATCGAACACGTCAATGTCAACAGACACAAGAAGTATTCTGCTGTGAATGTCCATATAGAAGATACTGGTCACCAATATACTGACATAAAGAGAGACTTGACCATATAAATAAAGTGAGCAAAGAGAACCTGATGAGCAATTATGAAAATATTTATATAGGTATGGACCAGAGTATTAACGCAAACAAAAATTTGAATGATGTACAAGACAACAAAAATCTGTTATATGAACAGATACCGTCGCTCTTATCATCACGAAAAATTAATAATTTGAAATCACCTCCTCTAAAACAAACATCCCACCTTTCCGCTCTTCCTATAGGCCGAGCTATTTCCCCTTCCCCTACTAATAGCACTGCTCCCCCCTCTACCGCCCCTAGCCAAGTTCCGCCAGGCGAGAAGAAACAATTATAACACATGCAGTAGCGTAGCAAGAAGCAAGTCAGAGCGAGGCTCAGTTGTGAACCAGCTATAGGGAGTTTCACTAAATTTGATAGTAAGATTTTACGCAGTTGTGACGGAAACTCAGTTCTTAAATTTCCGAGGGTTTTTAAACCCATTAATTTTTAAATCTCTTTCTTTCCAGACCTTGTCTTTATAAAAAAAGTAGTAATATTCATAAGAATTAAGCCATCAATATGTTGGTCATGCAGTGCTGGTCTTTGTCATACGACAGGCTATCTCAGAAGCTTCAGATTCCTTATACCAGATTTAGCTTATTTTTGAAAGAAATTTCCATATGAATCAAAGCTTTTAAATATTCTGATGTGGATCTGGTCCTATTCCAACGCCAGAATTTCAATCTCGCTCAGTCAGCACACGGAGACTACCAGCTACCAACACTGTATGTAATATTTTCAAGAAAGATCAATCAAAATTTAACAATGAAGAAAGATTTTTTGCAAGAAATGTTGACTATTTTATTGTATATGTATGTATGTATGTTCAGTCCACAGCCCTAAGGCTGGTTGGATCCTCAACAGCTCCACCATCAGCTGTCATAAATGGCCTAGGCATCACTGAAGAGGCGTACTAGGGAAATGAGGAGTGAGGTAGTTTCCCGTTGCTTTCCTCGCCGAGCCAGGAATTGCGATTACATATCAGTCTGCCAAGCGCACTGAAATGCATGCACCAACTGACCCTATGAGCAACATTTTCACACCATTCATAGCAGGGACTGGCTGCAATATGTGTATATATTTTGCCTTTAGTTATTCTTAACAGTTCATAAAGGACATGAGTTTGTCCGTTTTTAAATCACTAGACAGTAACAATGAGCTTTGAATTCTGTTGCGAGACGTTATGGCTGGCATGTCATGTTTCAAGAAATGTTTCAAATTTTCACATTGAAGATAACATTTTTTTGCAAGAAGTGAAGACAATCTCTTGTAAATTATGTGTATATTTTATCTCTAACGTATTCTCAAATATGTCTTAAAGGGTTCTTCCATTTTTTTCAATTACTAGACAGCAACAATGAGCTCTGTAATCTGCTATGAGACGTTATGGCTGATGAAGTCTCAAATGAGATGAAACATGTTCCAGGGTTTGTTTAATATGTTTTTATATTAAATAGTTTTCACATGTAAAATGAGGTGTGTTGATTGGGTGGACCATTGAACCTAACATTGCTTCTTATTTTAAACTCTATCAATATGGATCTATATGATGAAGTTCATAAATTGTACTGAGTGGTATGTTCCGAACTGTCAGCGGAGAGATGGTGTGGAATGATATTAATAGGCGAATAAGTTTGAATGGTGTCTTTAAAAGTAGGAATGATCACAATATGAAGATAAAATTAGAATTCAAGAGGACAAATTGGGTCAAATATTCATTTATAAAAAGAGGAGTTAGGGATTGGAATAATTTTCCAAGGGAGATGTTCAATAAATTTCTAAATTCTTTGCAATCTTTTAAGAAAAGGCTAGGAAAACAACAGATAGGGAATGTGCCATGTGGGTGACTGCCCTAAAGGCAGATCAGTGGTGACTGATTGATTCATAAATATACACCAAAGTTTGTAAAAGATTCCTGAAATAATGTTAAATAGGTTATGAGTTAAATAAAAAGAAGAGAAAATTGGTATGGAAAATGCTACGTTTTAGGAGCCTGTTATATTGCTTTGCTGTCATTAGCGTACATTTCTCCGAGACAGGAAGAAGAATGAGAAGGCTAAGAATGAAATTAACTTGTTAGAACTTCTCACAAATCAAGTCATATATAGAAAAGTAGGAACATGAATAAGAACACATAATAAAATATACATGGTAACAGATTAGTGTCGGAAGAGGAAGCAATACAAAAGGAGACGAGCACAAACATGGGAACTCTTCATGTACTGCTGTCTTCTAACAGACAGCCTCTGTTATCATCAGTCCTAATTCCTCTACATCCACTGCTTCTCAGATCCGACAAGTTCATATCTGATACCCTCTTTATCAGGACACTCACTGATGGGCCACCTGGAGGGATCTTCGGTCTTGACGTAGCAACTCCGTAGCGAGTTTTTATGACTAGATGCCTTCCCTGACGTCAACCTGATCACAGAAGTTAATGAGATAAAATGAATTCTGTAATATACAACCTATGTCAGAATAGTTCCAGGACTGAGGTCGTAAAAAATAGAAAAGCTGCACTTACCAAGTAATTATCTTGGCTCCTGTTGAAGTAGTCCCCTTGGCTATCTATACACAATTGCCAGCATTTCTGGAGGTCCTGAAAGCAAGCAGGGAAACTGTCAACTGCAATGCTTGAAAGCTCACGTCTGTGACATCTTGATGAAGCTTTCCTTTCCGTCACAATTTCACTCGTGGACACACAGGGCGAGAGGTGGGGAGAATATGGTGGATGGGGGATGACAGTGACAGAATGTCTGGCCAGATACTCAAAAACAGATAAAGCAGTGTAAGGTCTTGCATTATCATGCAATAAGAACCAGTCCTATGACTGCCACAAATCATGGCGGCAACATCGAATTGCTTGTCAGAAACGGTTCAAGACTTCGATGTAAAGAGTTTGGTTCACTGTTTCACCTGGTGGAAGGTACTCATGGTCAACTAACCCTTTACTGTGAAAGAATGCGATCAACATTGTCTTTGTTCTCGAAGGTTGATGTTGGGCTTTTTTCGAGGCTAGTGATCCAGGACTCCGCCATTCTGCACTTTGACGCTTCATGTGGGGGTCATACTGGTAACACCAACCTTCATCCCCAGCAATAACCTTTGCTGAAAATGTGGGATCATGTCTGGATCTATCCAGTAGTTCAGCAGAAATTCTTCGTCTTTCCTCTTTCTGGTAGTCTGTTAGGGTGTGCTGGATGGGTTTTGCATTCAGTTTCCGTTTCCCTAAATCGTCGTGTGATATCTTATGACACATATCACGATATTGCATGCACAGTTACACAAGGTCTCCTTGCAATAAGTGCCTTACATGCTCCACATGTGCTATAGATGGGCGGCGAGTTCTGCACTGAATCTCTGCCTTCCCAAAACCTTTTGTCCCACTCAAACACACGACTTCTTGACAGTGTATCGCCTCCATTCGCTCGTGTAATCATTGTCCACTTTTCACTAGGGTTTTTCCCAAGCTTCACGCAAAACCTAATGTTCACTCTTTGTCCACAATCAGCATCCATTGTGTCACTGTCACTAAATCAAACGGGTGTTGCTATTCACAGCCCTTCCACCTAGTGCATGTGCATGGAAACATGGCCAAGGCCATCTCAGAATGTACACATATCAGGTAACATAAAAACAACATTTGTTCCTTTGTTCGCACTGCTACCTCACTTGTGCCGGAACTTTTCTGACAAAGGGTGTATGACAGTAGGAAGTGAGAGGGTGAAACCCAGTGCTGGCACATAGCACTAAGGGAATTGCTCAAAGCTTAACATCCCCATCCAACGAACGAATCACCATCAACAGCGTTAACACTTCTGATGTGGGGCAGTGGAAAAACTAGCGTGCATCAAATGACACAGAGTTACTAGAGGCAAACCCCAAGGGAAATTAAATAATCTACAAATTACATGGCTAGCAAAACTAGCAAAGGTTAATGCTAAGGCATCTGAAGTAACTGGGTGGCGAGTAGGGTAAACTCCTATGAGAAAATGCAGGCGGACATTAAATATAAATTAAGGTGGAACTGAGAGCAATAGTGCTTACCCCAAGGTAGCCCATCCTGGGAGCAAGGATACGCTGACACGCATCAAAACAGCTGGACTCACAAGAGAACGAAAGACCACAAAATCCAGTCTCGCTCACTTAAAAAGGGAAGACTGGCCTTGGTCCCATTACAGGGTGACCAATCAGAACGCAGGTGTTTGCCTATTGCGACCCAGATTCACCAATCACAACTCTTTATCCAGTTGCAATGTTTATACAATATTCCCGAACATATATAGACACAAATCGCGAACTTTCCATTTTCCAAAATTAGTAAGGACATATTTCTAGAATCGACAACCGACAGGGAACTTTTGCGTCACAAACTTTTCTGAACTGTTCCAGCTATTACAGAGCAATAATTTACAATACAGTAGTTACTTAAGTGGATAAAGTGAATACAAATAAAATATACTACAATAATATTTTACACCATACAGGTTAGATAGTTAATAATAATAATGTTATTTGTTTTACGTCCCACTAACTACTCTTTTACGGTTTTCGGAGACGCCGAGGTGCCGGAATTTAGTCCCGCAGGAGTTCTTTTACGTGCCAGTAAATCTACCGACACGAGGCTGACGTATTTGAGCACCTTCAAATACCACCGGACTGAGCCAGGATCGAACCTGCCAAGTTGGAGTCAGAAGGCCAGCGCCTTAACCGTCTGAGCCACTCAGCCTGGCGGTTAGATAGTTAAATGGAATACGAATAAAATATTCTAGATTTTACAACATTCCACATCACACAGTGAGTATTCTTTAAAAAAGATTTACAAATAAAATATTCTACAACAACTTTCCACATCACAGAAATTCTACACAGGTCTCATTCTTCCTCCCCCCAAAAATTGAGCTACGCTCGACAATTAACGTAACATACTTTGGGGGTGGGGGGGGAGGGGGCGTTGATCACTTCTGGAAACTTGCACACCATAGCACAGATTAGTAAACAGACCTAATGGTATTCACAACTGCAGTTCTTGGGAATTTCGACAGTCATCCTACCAACATTGATTTTCTTCAAGTTTAAATTTCAGTTTAAAAAAGAACACTGTCACTACACCAAAGTCCATTCAGTAACTAGCGGTATTTTACGGGTTACATATAAACAACATAAATGTCAAAATGTGATAAGCATACTACAGTTCAAAAATGCATTTCCAACATTCCAAAATTGCTTTGACCATCTTAACTCTGTCCACAGAAATTATGTACACTCTTTCATCCTGCTAAATGTCAGTAATTCAGAGCCCTTTCACTTTTGTAAGAAAGCGTCCTATGCCTCCTTCTTAGCAAAGTTACGAAATAAGTCGATCTTGCACCACTTTTCAGACCAATCATTGGATCAAAGTTGCACAACTAGGCCACAGGTTCTTCCTGATGATGTGGCTGCCGACACAGCCGTTTGCCAACATACACAGGTCTCATCTTTAATGTCCTCTTTTAAAACAGTTATGTAGTTCATTTTCTTGATTTATGAATCTCAGAGGAGTCTTGAATGAAAATAAGAAATATGACCAAACATATTCAATAGTGGGGAAAGACTAATTACAAAGGGCGTACTATATTGTTTTACACTTTATTTTTTCTACCCAAATGAAGTACATTACACGTCAGTTGTTACGTCCACCTTCTCAACATAATCTCCTTGTAACTGTATGCACTTTTGCCATCGGTTTGTCAGTCTCTCCAGACCTTCTTGAAACCATTCTTTTGGAGTGTTGCCTTGACAGCTGTGTCCAGTTCTGAAAAATCCACAAAACGGCAACCACGCAGAGGTTTCTTCGTGTTCCCAAACAGGTGATGATCACTGTTTTTGGTGGTGGACTGCCCCTATGCTTCCATTGCATTGATTGTTGTTTCTTTTGTGGCTCACGGTAATGAAGCCATGTCTCATCACCAGTCACAAGCCCAGCCATGAAGTCGGCTGGATCTTGATCAAGGCATTGCACACATCCACACGCCTCTGCTTTTCGTCTGCAGACAAGAGTCTAGGCACCCACGTGGCTGACACGTTCCCCAACTGTAAGTGGCCGTGCACGATCCGCTGCAGGGTGTTTTGGCTAATTCCCATGGCTACCTCCATTTCCGTAAATGGGATGCATTTGTTTCCTTGGATGGCCTGTTCAACCCAGGTAAAGTTGGCTGGTGTTGAACACTGTTACATTCCTTCCAGAAGGGGTTCCCTTGTCCACCAATGTGAGCCCTGTTTTCCAATCTTCCACCCAGTTGTAAACTGTTTTCCGTGACGGCGCATGTTCTCCACAGACTGCCACCAAGTGCCAATGAATTTCTGCAGTGGTCACGCCTTCTTTCCGTACGAACCAAGTGGTATAGCGCTGTCCTTGACGGTTGCTTTCCACGTTATCTGCTCCTACGCTGACAGTGTTGTTATGAAATGGCTATGACAAGTGCATTCATTGGCCCCTGTGCGTGTGCTGCGACCAAACGGTGGAAAAAGACGCTAGTTACACGTCACCACCTTCAAAATTGAAATGAGAACCATACCCGGATGTACGAAAAATAAAGTGTAAAACAATATAGTATGCCCCTCATAATTTTTCAATCTTTTGGTCCATTGTGTACAATGAGTTTCTCTCACTGGTTGGCCGGCAGGTGCGCCCCGCTTATCTTCCCCCATTGACTCATCACTGCACGCTCCGCGGATTAGCAACAAGGACAGCACTTTGTTCACTTTATCTGTGCATGTAACAAGATAACAATTAAAATTAGGAATTAAGAAAATAAGCTTGTACCTTATGACAGGAGATGTTGGAAATGTTCTCCTCCTGTATCCAAACATTTCTGGCATCCTCTTACGAAACTCTAAATCATGCGCACAAGTTCATCTTCCGTAACTGAGGCTATTTCTCTCTGGATATGTTCTCTCAGTTTGTTCAACATGGGAGGGTTTCTTGCATACCTGTATTTTTTTAAGCTTCCCCATAAATAAAAGTCACAAACAGTTAAATCTGGGGACCGTGATGGCCATAAGTCCATACTAACAATACAGTCTTCAAAAATTTCCTCAATTAAGTTTAATGTGTTATTAGCTGTATGCACGGTGGCAGAGTCTTGCTGAAAATATCCATTCTGACAGTCAGTTTGTCAAAAAATGGTTTGAGTATATTAACCTTGTATCTTTGTGCATTAATTTTGCCCTGAAAAAAGATAGGTCCTATAATGCTGTACCCATTCACTGTGCACCATACTCTGATCCATTCATTATGTAGAGGAATTTTGTATAGGTGATGGGGGTTTTCTGCACTCAAATATCTGTTATTCTGCACCGAAACATAGCCGTGTAAATGGAACCATGATTTGTCAGAGAAAAGTATTAAGCATGGATCAATTATTTCATCATGAACGTTTTGCAACATCCAATTACGAGAACGTATCCACTTATCACGATCACGTGGATGCAGATCGTGTACTACAGTTACCTTGTAAGGTTTCAATTATAACATTTGCATAGCCTGCCATGCTAAGCGGCTTCTTGTCCAAGTCGTCTTAGGGATTTTGTAGGTGTATGTTCTAATCTTTCTGTGTTTTCACTTACTTTTTCCTCATTACGTGCATGTTATAACACTTCACTTCTGATCGAGTAAAAAACCAGTTTCTCTCAATTTATTTACGAGTTTCTGCACAGTCTCTCTCTGTGGAGCGCATACACTTGAAAATGTGTTACAAGTCGCCTAACGTCTTCCCTGCAACACTCTGTTTTCATATAATTATCGTACATAAATACCCCTTCCTCTGCTGTGTATACATGGAGACATGAGAATTATACCCCGAAGTAACACTGCACAACTCGAGAACATTCAGAGTGACAGATAACACTTAATACACCTCCTAGGCACGGACCTGAACTGTGAAGTGCGGGCATTCCCGTGCTGTTGCTACGCAGTGTAATGGGGACTGATGAGTCAACAGGAGGCAGATAAGCTGGTCGCACCAATGAGAGAAACTCACTCTATCTTGTGTGCTTTTGTCCTGCTAATAATGTGAGTTAGATCTTGTATTGTTAATATCAGATTTCAGGCTATATTTAGATACTGTGCAATCTTATGTTGTTATGAATGAGAAATGGAAATTCTAAGTTCCCATAGAGGGAATTAGATATTTTTCCACCAATAGAGCATATAAAAAATCAGATCAAAAATTAGATGTATGGCTTTTCAGGCGTTTGCTCTATTAACCAGCGTTTCGTCTTAGGTCTGACATTAGACTCTTCAGAGTGGGATGTGTCAGACCTTACCCACTGACGCTGGGGTGTATGCAGGTGAAATTATCAGAAGCCTATTTAAGAGCCTGTTTCAGAGGCACAGACTGTGCTTTGAGTACTACAGTTACCTTGTATGGTTTCAATTATAACATTTAAGATAATTCTGATAATTTCATCTGCATACACTCCAGCGTCAGTGGGTAAGGTCTGACACATCCCACTCTGATGAGTCTAGTGTCAGACCTAAGACGAAACGTTGGTTAATAGAGCAAACGCCTGAAAAGCCATACATCTAATTTTTGATCTGATGAATGAGAAAGCCGATCAGAAAATGGCAATGGGTACTGGTAGATGACTATTAAGGATGGAAATGAGCTCCGAACTTACAAGCTATAAGATACGAACCATGAAAAAATAATGAATATTTTGAAAGATATAAAACATTCAGAATGGCAATATTTTCTGTATTATTATTATTATTATTATTATTATTATTATTATTATTATTATTATTATTATTATTATGTTATATTATAGGTACAATAAGAGCCTCCGAGGCTCAGGTGGTAGCACGCCGGGCTCTCATCGCTGATTTCCGTGGTTCAAATCCCGGTCACTCCATGTGAGATTTGTGCTGGACAAAGCAGAGACTAGACTGGTTTTTCTCTGGGTATTCCAGTTTTCCCTGCAATATTTGATTCCAGCAACACTCTCCAGTGTCATTGCATTTCATCTGTCATTCATTAATTATTGCCCCAGAGGAGTGCAACAGACTTCGGCAACCGGCACAATTCCTATCCTTGCCGCTAGAAAGGGGCTTCATTCATTTCATTCCTGACCCGGTCGAATGACTGGAAACAGGCTGTGGATTTTCATTTTCATTATAGGTACAGTAACATAAGTAAGAGATTAATCATAGGAAAGAACCACACTACATTTAATTGTAAGGTTGGGTAAGTCATTTTTATTGTATAACATGTACTCAAACACTAAAATGATTATTTTCTTAATATTTGCCAGGCAGGAGTCCTATGCACATTCAGATGACGTAAGTATTACCCTACTATTTTAAAATGGAAGTATTACATAGAAATAAAGTGGTATTGAGAATATGGACACATTTTGAACCTTTGATTGTCATTATTTGAACTGAAAATCAACGTTTTATTAATCTCAAAACAAGAATACTGTTATTTTCACTCAATGATAACTTTAATACTCGTATATATACTGTACAGTGTGCATTCTTACTCCACGGTAAGAACGAAATGCAATTTTTACTTTTCTGTCATATCTGTATGTATTTATGTATGCATATCTCAAGAAAATAGCAGAACAGATTTGAACGAAAAACAGTATATACTGTCGGAGAATAAGGCACTACAACCTAGGCTATAGATAATTTTATTCACGCCAGGTGTAATGTAGTTTAGGGGAAGGCCTAAAATTTGATTATCAAATATCTATGTTATTAATGATTCTATTGATAAATACTACATTACAAAAGTTATACAGTGTTTCAAACAGACCAATTTTGTGATAAGGAAAAGTGAAAGACAGATACATAGGTTTCTGTGATATCTGAACTGCTTCTCAGCTATCTCAAAATGTTATATGAGTAGAAAACTGAGATAAACTTGTAAAGCAAACATTAAACATATAACAGAGTTCCAATGATATGGGCTATATATGACTATTGCAATGTGCACTGCCTTAATCTGATTTTAGAAAAGGTTTTCTTTGAAACAATGTTTTCTTTATTTCGTTAGTTTTAAATGGAAACAAAAATCTTTAAACCTTACAGTGGGAAAGTGTTCACCAATTGTTTTCAATACAAGATGGAATTATATTTTTAAATCATTTTGGAAATGTAAAGTAATACTACAGTACTTCAGATCCAGCATACTTGGTAAAACAACTACTCAATGAAGACTATATAACAACTGCATTTACTGTTAATTCATGTTGCATATATTTCCAGTATCTGTATCTGGATGGCTCTAGTCTTTCAACCAATGACCTGATGGCACTAGGAAAAGGACAGTACAAAATCAAGGTAAAATTTTACACTTCAATTTTATTAATATTTACTAAATAGAAAAGAAGGAATGTAATATCAAAATTTTTCAAATTTGCCCAGTAGGGAAATATGACAAGAAAAAAATTATATCTAATCTGATAGATAGATTGTCTTTGTAATACATCACCAATTGATTTATTTAAGTTTCAAGTGATTAGCATATTAGAACTATTGTTAATATGGTCTAATGATTGAGAGAGATTTCTCTGAATTCTGAAAAAATAATATTCACTCAGTATTAAGTCATCACCTCGGAGGGGATATCTGATAGATACATATTGATGATGGTGATGATGATGATAATAATAATAATAATAATAATAATAATAACAATAATAATAATAATAATAATAATAATAATAATAATATTCTAATCGATAAATCAAAAAGATCCGCATCCCTTATAGAAATTGTTTGTCCAAATACCTCCAATCTGCAAATGACAATAGCCACAAAGATATCAAAATACACAGGACTGGCAGTAGAAATACAACGCCTGTGGAAACTAGAATCAGTCACCACAGTTCCAATAGTAATATCATGTACCGGTGTTATTCCAAAATGCTTGCACAGCTCTCTGGCTGCATTAAACCTGCATCATCACACATACGTAGAACTAAAGAAAGCCACCCTCCTGAGCACTTGCCACATTGTGAGAAAGTTCCTAGGAACGACTTTTCCTCTGACTCACGCCAAACAGCATGAAGTTCCAGGCCGCAGTTCCAGTAATACTGAAGAACAGATTCCTGAAACGGGGACATAAGAAGTCTGAAGTTGTTTGTATTTATTGTATAAATGTATATATTGTAATTATTTCTGTTTTAAATATTTGTACATATATGTACCTGTAGTTTCATAATCAAGAGGGTGACTCCTTGCTTAGGCCGAGTCAGCCCATTATGTTACCGGCACAAGCCGAGCCTTCCTAAATAAATAATAATAATAATAATAAAATAATAATAATAATTGAATGGTCTTAGCTTCTGTGTACAGGGCCATGTATACTGAGCAACTCAGATGGGTAGAGCGCTGGCCTTCTGAGCTCAAGTTGACAGGTTCGATCCTGGCTCAGTCCAGTTGTATTTGAAGGTGTTCAAATACGTCAGCCTCGGGTCGGTAGTTTTACTGGCATGCAAAGGATTTCCTGTGGGGGAAAATTCTGGCACCACAGCGACTGCAAAAACCACAAAAGTTGTTAGTAGGATGCAAAACCAAAAACATTATTATTATTCTTTCTGTGTGCTGGTATTATGATTTGCCTGTGTGCCGATTTTGATGTTCCGTTTTGCTCTACCAGATGGCAGACAAACCAGAACTTTAATGGGCAACCTACAGCAGAACTTCATTTAACATTGTTGGGTAGACACAGAGATCTTTTACATGCTGACACTATACAGCATAGACTTCTTTCCACCCTTCAAAAATCTGACCACCTCTGCCAGGTTTGAACTTCTGACCAGAGGCTGACACTCTACCACTGATCCACATAGGGCACATGACAGAGAGGCACCAATCCTCATCGCAAAAACTAATACTAACAGTTGTGTGACCAGCCAAGTCAGTCATGAGACACTCGCTACTATCCTATGGAAGCAAATTGTTAAACAGTGGGACATACAGGGAGTAAAAAATGTCTCCGTACACCAATGTCCATTGTTTCATTTTGGGTAATATCACACTCTACAGTGCAATGACACAACGCATGCGACATGGACGATGTACAGACCAGTCCTATGTATATTTACATCGACCAGTGGAGCTACCTACTTATAGACGTGGTCTTGTACACACGTCCAATGCAACAGGTAAACAGGAGGGGCATCCAAATAGTCTCCGTAAAGAGCACAGTCGTATAGCAGAAGCGTTACATTGCTGGTGTTGTTAAAGCACAGAATTAATATTGTGTTGTTGGCGGCAGACACAGGAAACTCACTGTGGGTGAGGCGGATGGAAATACCTATACCAATAAGGGAATTAATTGTACAATTACGGAAGGAGGGGCAATCGATAAGACACATAGCAACCATGTGCAATATGTGTTGGAAAGATATTAGGACACGAACTCCCTGGAGAGTAGACATTGTTCCAAGGGGCCCAGGAAACTGAATGCACACTAAAGGCGAGCAGTTATGAAACGTTTCGGAGAAGACGCAAAAATTAGGTGCTACCATAAACCATGTGTAATGTCATTAAAGAATGTGGATACAATGGCAGAGTGTCTTGAGAAAAGTCGTATTTCAGCAAAGTCAACAAGCTGAAACGACTGACATTCACCACGGAGCACACCAACAAACCTCAGGACTTCCCTAATTCGGTGATTTTCAGTGATGAATGTAAGTTTACAGTGTTTGGTTTGGATGGTAGGCAAATGGTGTGGCGAAAGCCCAACAAACACTTACAGACCAGAATTTATGTTTGACAGTCTGGGGAGGTCTCCTGGTTTGGGGCTGTATGAGTGCTGCCGGGGTGGGAAACTTAGTGTTCATTGATGGAATCAAGGACTGACGGGAGTACAATCTACATGCCAGTGCTGCAAAACTCAACATGGGGGAGTCATGCATACTTCAACAAGATAATGACACCAAACACACTGCCCTGATTGTTGTACATCACCAAGAAACAGTGTAGCAGCGATTGGGGGATTAATAGAACAATTATAAGAGAAAAAACCATTTAGAATTGTTAAATGCATATCATAAAATAAAAATTAAATAAGGCAAAATACAGGGAACTAACAGCAGGATGCGGACTGCAGAAGGAATCCTACGAGGTTGTGGATCGAAGGATTTTTGTGGCCGAAACTTCAACCAAATAATAATTTAGTTAACACCTACTTATAGTTAATACTTTTAAAAAATTATTTTATGCCCACATTGGAGCACTTTAATCAATCCATGTACATTTAAGTCTTAAGTGTATTAGCTACAAATTTGGCTTATGTTTCTTCTTCTGCTCCCGGAACTGCTTCATTGTTTCCGACCTGGCTGCCCTTTCTTCATCAGTTGTGTTGTACTGTTTGCATGTAAAAGATTTTAGTTTAAGTCTCAAGTCTCCATTTCTCAGGATCCTCTTCTCTTCTCGGACTTCAATTGGCTGCATTGTCAAGCCTAACTCATCTAAATCATCTTGGACTTCTTTGAACCACTTATTCTTGGTTTTACTTTTCCAAAAGTAGTTGTAAAGATGTTTCAGTGCCCTGGTTTCTGGTAATCTTGACATGTGGCAGATAAATGCAACTCTCCTTTTCCACAATGTGTATATTATTGTTGACTCAGTTTCCTGGTATACAACTTCATTAGGTTATTGTCCATCTACTTGGTGTTTTTTGTTTATGATTGTTCTAAGGAATCTTCTTTCTGTCTTCTGTAATTTATCTGTTGTTGATTTGGTGTTCAAATTGAATAGTATTTCACTAGCATAGGTTTCTTCAGGTTTAATAACAGAGTAGTGTAGAATTTTGCATTTATCGAGAGAGATTTCTTCTTGTAGGTTGGCCAAGTGATATGTTGTGCTTCTTTCAATTTAGTTGTTCTATTTTCTACTGAAACTTTCTCATTTAAGTTCCAAGTAATGATCTCCCCAAGATACTTGAATTTATTTACATACTTAATTTCTTTATTATTATTCAGTGTGATGGTGTTTCAACCATCAAGGATGGCATCATTTCTGTCTTTTCAAATGAGATTTGTAATCCGACTTTTGCTGCTGTTTTTCAAATACTTATATATTATAAAAACATTAAAGAAAAGGAAATAAGGAACACTACTGGTAGCATTAACACACACGCCCAAAAAAAAACACTGATGAAATTAAGTTGCATCAAAGGAAATTACAAGTTGAACATTTGAAGCGATCACCTACACAATGTGAAGGTGGATGTAAGACATCTTTACACCATCATAAATTAAAATCAATTTCTGATAGAAAGATTGATGGGTTAACTCGTGTGATAAAGAAAATTTGAAATAAAACAAAATTAAGTTACATTGGGAAATTTGACAGATCTCCCACGGAGCACAGAGCTCCCGGACAACACATCCGCACTACATGATGCCGAAGACAGAATTAAGACACCCTGTGCCGCACTTCCCGGAAGTAGCCTGTGCTGCGTGATGCAATAGGTAACGGCACAGCAAAATTAATGACCAATGACCACACAGGAGCTACCATTTGATTAATTTAAGCCAATCAAATTTAAAAGTTTAATCATCGGTCTGTTTTCAGACCAACTTTGCTTTACGGGAACGAAAGCTGAGTGGACTCAGGATATTTTATTCATAAGTTAGAAGTAACAGACATGAAAGGAGCGAGAATGACTGCTGGTACAAACAGGTGGGAACAATGGCAGGGGTACTCAGAATGAGGAGATAAAAGCTAAGTTAGGAATGAACTCGATGGACGAAGCTGTATGTATAAACTGGCTTCGATGGTGGGGTCATGTGAGGCAAATGGAGAAGGATAGGTTACCGAGGAGAATAATGGACTCTGTTATGAAGGGTAAGAGAAGTAGAGGGAGACCAAGACAACGATGGTTAGACTCAGTTTCTAACAATTTAAAGATAAGAGATATAGAACTAAAGAAGGCTACAGCACTAGTTGCAAATGGAGGATTGTGGCAACGTTTAGTAAATTCACAGACGCTTGCAGACTGAACGCTGAAAGGCATAATCTATATATATAAAATAACTTGTCCTGACTGACTGACTGACTGACTGACTGACTGACTGACTGACTGATTCATCATCGCCGAGCCAAAACTACTGGACATAAAGAAATGAAATTTTGGGCATAGATTCATATTAAGATGTAGGTGCTCGCTAAGAGAGGATTTTTGGATATTCCTTTGCTAAGGGGGTGAAAAGGGGGTTGAAATTTTAAAATGAGTGTATCTATATCTCAAAACTTTGAAAGTTTACAGATGTAAAAATTGGTATTTAGAATTTCCTTTAAAAATAAGGAAACGTGTATTTTTTTGTTTTCAGAAAATCCCAATAGGAGGGGTGAAAAACGGTGAAAAAGGGGTTGAATGCCTTTAATCAGAATACCGGTACTTATATCTCAGAAACTGAATAATATTACAGACCTGAAAATTGGTACTTTTGATCTCTTTTAAAAATAAAGAGACACGTATTTTTTTGTTTTTGGAAAATCCAATTAATGGAAGGGTGAAGAGGGAGTGAATTTTTAAAAACAGTGCATCTATATCTCAAAACTTTTAAATTTTACAGATGTAAAAATAGGTATTTAGAATCTTCATTAAAAATAAAGAAACACTTATTTTTTGTTTTCGAAAAATCCCAATAGGAGGGGAGAAAAGGGGTGAAAAATGGATTGAATGCCTTTAATGAGGATACCTATATCTCAGAAACTAAAGATATTACAGACCTGAAAATTGGTACTTTTGATCTCTTTTAAAAATAAAGAAACACGTATTTTTTTGTTTTTGGAAAATTGGAATAATGGGGGTGAAAAGGGGGGTGAATTTTGAAAATGATTGCATCTATATCTCATAACTTTCAAAGTTTACAGATGTAAAAATTGGTATTTAGAATCTTCATTAAACATAAAGAAACAGGTATTTTTTGTTTTTGGAAAATCCCAATAGAAGGGGTGAAAAGGGGTGAAAAATGGGTTGAATGCCTTTAATGAGGATACTTATATCTCAGAAACTGACGATATTACAAACCTAAAAACTGGTGTTTTAAATCCCCTTTAAAAATAAAAAGCATGTGGTTTTTTTGTTTTTGGAAAATCCAATTAATGGGGGGGGGCGTGAAAAGAGGGTTAATTTTTAAAATGTGTAGATCTATATCTCAAAACTTTTAATGTTTATAGATGTAAAAATTGGTATTTAGAATCTCCTTTAAAAATAAAGAAACACATATTTTTTGTTTTCGGAAAATCCCAATAGGAGGGGTGAAAAAGGGGTTGAATGCCTTTAATGAGGATACTTATATCTCAGAAACTGAAGATATTTCAGACCTGAAAATAGGTATTTGGGATCTCTTTTAAAAATAAAGAAACATTTTTTTTTGCTTTTGGAACATCCAAATTCTGGGGGTGAAAAGAGGGTGGAATTTTAAAATGACTGTATCTATATCTCAAAACTTTAAAAGTTTTCACATGTCAGAATTGATATTTAGAATCACCTTTAAAAGTAAAGGAACACATACTTTTTTGTTTCCTGTAAATCCCAATAGGAGGGGTGTAAAAGGGTGAATAATGGGTTGAATGCATTTAATGAGGATACTAATATCTCAGAAACTTCAGATATTACAGATCTGAAAATAGGTATTTGGGATCTCTTTAAAAATAAAGAAACAATTTTTTTGCTTTCGGAAAATCCAATTAATGTGGGGGGGGGGGTGAAAAGGGGGTGAATTTTTAAAATGAGTGTATCTATATCTCAAAACTTTTAAAGTTTATAGATGTAAAAATTGGTATTTAGAATCTCCTTTAAAAATAAAGAAACACGTATTTTTTCGGAAAATCCCAATGGAAAGGGTGGAAAAGAGGGAAAAAGGGGTTGAATGCCTTTAATGAGGCTACTTATATTTCAGAACCTGAAGATATTACAGACCTGAAAATAGGTATTTGGGATCTACTTTAAAAATGAAGAGGCAGGTATTTTTTCGTTTTTTCGAAAATCCAAATTATGGGAGGTTGAAAACGGGGGTGAATTTTTAAAATGAGTGTGTCTACATATTAAAACTTTAAAAGTTTACACATGTAAAAATTGGTATTTAGAATCTCCTTTAAAAATAAAGGAACACGTATTTTTTTGTTTTATGTAAATCCCAATAGGAGGGGTGTAAAAGGTTTGAATCCCTTTATGAGGATACATATATCTCAGAAACTGACGATATTACAGAACTGAAAATTTGTATATGGGATCTCCTTTAAAAATAAAGAAACACGTATTTTTTGTTTTTGGAAAATCCAATTAATGGCAGTTAAACTGGAGTGACAAATTGGGGTGAATTTTTTGAAAGACTATATCTACAGAATATCTGAGAAAGGTAAAATGTTACAGACGTAAAAAGTGGGTATTTGTAATTTCCTGTAAATGTAAAGAAACGTAGGTGATTTGTTTTTGGAAACTCCCCTTAATGGGAAATAAAAAGGGGTGAAATTTTAAAATGAGAATTTCTACAGTATATATATAAAAAAATAACATGTTACACAAGTGAAAATGGTATTTTTATCTCTATTAAAAACAAAGAAACGTGTATTTTTAGTTTTCGGAAATACCACTTGGGTGGAAGGGGGGTGTGTGTAAAAGTAACTTAAAATGGTGTCGATTTCTTTTAATTAGGCTACTGATATCTCAAAAATGAAGATGTTACAGACGTGAAATTTAATATTTGGAATCTGCTTTAAAAGTAAAGAAACACGTATTTTCCGAAAATCCAATGAAAGGGGGGGGGGGGGGTGAAAGAATTGAAAAATCAATTGACTTAATTGTATGAGAATACATACATCTAATAAAAACTAAAGTTGTTACAGACGTGAAAACTGGTATTTGGCTCTCCTTTAAAAACAAAGAAAAACGCGTTTTGAAGGAGAAACCATCTTGGGCGGCGGGAGTGAAAAGGAGTTGAATTCCTTTCATGAGGACACACAAATCAAAAACTGAAGAATTTAAGAGTCATGATAATTGGTATTTAGAAGATCATTTACTATTAAAAAAACAAGTTTTTTTTGCCGGAAAATTCACCTGCGGGTGGGGGGGGGGAGGTGAAAGGAAGTCAAAAAATGGTGAATTATAATTATGGGGATACTTATGTCTCAAAACTGATGATAATAGACGTGAACATTGGTGTTTGGAATCTCCTTTAAACATAAAGAAACAAGCCTTCTTTTAATTTTTTGGTGGGAGGGGGGGGTAAATAAACTTAACTGTGGTGGTGTGTAAAAGGAGGTGAGACCAATTGATTTTACTGTTCATAATGTACTTATAAGGAGCCTCCGTTGCTCACTCGGCAGCGCGCCGGCCTCTCACAGCTGGGTTCCGTTGTTCAAATCCCGATCACTCCATGTGATATTCGTGCTGGACAAATTGGAGGCCGGACAGGTTTTTCTCCGGATGCTCCGGTTTTCCCTGTCATCATTCATTCCAGAAACACTGTCCAATATTTAATTTCATTTGTCATTCATCGCTCATTGCCCCAGAAGAGTGCTTCGGCAGCCGGCACAATTCCTATTTTTGCCGCTAGATGGGGCTTTATTCATTCCATTCCTGACCCTGTCGAATGACTGCAAACAGGCTGTAGATTTTCAATGTACTTATTCTGATCATAAACCGATCATTTTTAATCTTTCCTGGGTTCGATTTCAACAGCCATCTTTTCCTTCGGAGAACATTCTTAGATTACAGTAGACTCTCCTGGCATATAAATAAAAATTTAAAAACATTTGAAATAAACGATAGGAATGAGATTGACCGTCAAATTGTTCACCTCTATAATAAAGTCAGTATGTCATTCGTATGGCCAGAAATCCCGCACACTTGCCTACGCGCGACAATGACATTGGTAGGAGATGTAATTTACCGCATCTTGCTGTGGGGTCCAGAACATCCAATGATAATAATAATAATAATAATAATAATAATAATAATAATAATAATAATAATAATAATAATAATAATGTTCTGGACCGTCGTCAAATTGTGCGGACCACGCGGGAAATGGGTCCTGGCCTGGTAATGACTACGAATACAGTCAAGCCACGGGTTCAGTACCGCCAAGGCACCCAAGACGACACCACGCAGGATCTCCTTCAGGATTTGATCCATACTAAAAATGCTTATAGGGAAAGATGGCAAAGATTTAGGGACCGAACTGACCACGTGGAATACCTGGACCTACCTCGGGAAGTACGAAATTGATTGCTGGAAAGAAAGATTGAAAAATGTGAGGAACTTTGCCGTAATCTCCCAGAAAACGAGTCAGATCGCGAATTTTGGCGGATTCTCTCAGAAAATGAGTCAGATCGCGAATATCGGAGGATTATATATAATACGTTAAGCATTTAATTATAAATTTCTGTATAATACCGTAGCGAAGCACGGGTATCTTGCTAGTAGTCTATAATGATGTTGTATGTATGTAATTTGATGCTTGTTGTCTCATCCTTGGAAACATCTTGCAGCTTGTATCTTGTGCAAGTCCCAGAAAAATCGACACATGCAGTACAGGGTGTCCCACAAATTCCGATGATAAAATTTAATGCAGTTTTAAATGATCCAAAATTTACTTGAAGAGAAGGTAAAATATATAAACTCTTGCAACACACATCACGAAAAGCTCCATACTCCTCCCTAATCCCCCCAACATGGACCCCCATTGAGAAGCACAATATCTGTAGCAAACAGCAGTTACGGGACAAAATTGTAGAAGAATGGAGTAACATTGAGTCACTGGTTCCAACTATGCCTAAAAGACTGAGGGAAGTGATAAGAACAAAAGGAGGAACAGATCATTGAGGTGGTGTTTAGCATACACATTGGGTGCAGTGTACGGACACTTATTTGATTTGTGTTTTCTGTCTCGAAGTTTTGAATGTAATTGGCAATGTTTTGTTCTCATTTTTGACACAGTTGATAGTCAATAGGTATTGTACATGAGCAGATCTATACATAATAGTGTTGTACATGTAATTATGTAAAGGAGATTACATTGCTGGTTGTGTACAGAGATATATTTTACTCACTGTACATTATATAGTGCACATTTTTAATTGAATTATTCTGAACAACATCTATCTTATAGAGACTACAGAGCATGTCCATCTGTTCAAAAATGCTGCTTCAGATGTTGGCTTAGATTCATAGCATAACATTTAGTAAGAATTGAGATGTTAATAAAATCTAACAGGTTAACTTTTATGATATTTCAGCTCACTCAGCAAGCTGAAACTAATGTGATAAAAGCCAGATTACTTATTGAACAAATACTTGATGAAAAGAAAGGTATGTAAGACTGTACTTCATTAAGTTATATATCCTTACAAAGCATACTTTAGTTTATATGACTTAGGTATACGGTTCTATTTATTTAACTAACACTGTATGTTAAAGAGTTAAAGCAAGAAATGCTTAAGACCTGTACCAACTGCACTGATTTCAACCCATTTTGTGAACAATACTTTTCTAGACAACTATATTTTCTTAGAGTTTTAAACAATCAAATGGACAATTAACATTAATTTAAAAATTGCAGCATCAGCAAATAAAAGCAATTCTGATTTTTTTTTTTTTTTTTTTTTTTTTTTTTTTTTTTACAATTGGCTTTACGTTGCACCGACACAGATAGATCTTATGGCAATGATGGGATAGGAAAGGGCTAGGAGTGGGGAGAAAGCAGCTGTGACCTTAACCCTCCAGTAGTCACGCGGATCACTATTGTAATCAAGGCTTATCTGTTTTATATCTGTGAACATAATACACTTGCTTTTTGTACATGCTGTTCAGTACCTTTCCTAGAAGATCTCCTCACTACAATCACTGTGAAATATTACATCACTAACCAATAGCGTGCCAGTTGCATATCAAAGACTTAACTCGGATTACAAATGTAGTCCACGCGACTATTTACTGAAGTACTTGTGAAGTGGCAGCATGTGAGTCACTGAATTGACACAGGTTGTTTTGTGGTATATGCGTTCTGTGACGCTCAAATTAGTGTTCTCTAGTGGTTATGAGTGAAGGACAGATACATCAATGCTTATTACAAGACCAGGGATTGTAGTGAGGTTTTGTTAGGAACACGGCTGAACGTATATTCCAAAAACAATAATTGTGAGAAGATAATGAGGAGGTCATTCCTACAAGATCTCTTCTTGTCACTTATGAAACCAGAAATGGAGAGGAGAACAAAGTGCAAAGCAGTGCCAAGGGCGAAAAGAGTATGTGGAAAGCTGCTACTCGGCATTCAGGAAGAGACTGCAATGTTAGTGGAACCCCCTAAAGGACATGTAGGACGATGCTTCGTTTGCAGTCGGCAGAGGAACAAGAGCACCCAGCACCACTGCAGTAAGTGCATGAACTGGGTATGTCCAGAGCACATGAACAAGGTTTGTGTGAAATGTTCAAGTGCTTGAACAAGACTGTGGCTGAGGTTCAGATTAGAATTCTTTAACTCTGTTGGTTTGATTGTACAGGTATAGGATTGGGAAACTGAATATATTATAAACAATTAATTCTAGAAAAATTGCTCATCTGTTATCAAATATTTCATGTTTTTATACAGTATGCAAAATGTTACCGAATTTCTTTAAAAAATTCAAATTAAATAAATTTTCCATGCTGTGTCAAATTATTTATATTTCACATATTTGTCTCTGATTAATATATACATCATACTCCACTCTTCTTATAAATTAAAAAATTGACATTCAAAAACAAAAAAACAGTTAACAAAATACCCATTGAAAGTTGGATTACTATTGTAATCCATACGACTACTGGCATTATATTTTTGAGCACGACCATCGGAGGGTTAATTAAGGTACAGCCCCAGCATTTGCCTGGTGTGAAAATGGGAAACCACGGAAGACATTCTTCAGGGCTGCAGACAGTGCAATTCAAATCCACTATCTCCCAAATACAAGCTCACAGGTGTGCGCCACTAACAAGGCCAACTCGCTCGGATCTGAATTCTTAAGTATATCTCTGATGTCATTTATGTAGAGGGTAACAAGTAAGGGAGCAAGGTGAGTTTGTTGTGCAACTCCAACAGTAACAGTGATAGGTTCAGAAAAATGATTCCCTATTTTAACAATCTCTATGCTAGAAAACTACTCAGGAGTATGATATGAAAATTACCATTTCTAAGACTAAAATAAGAGAGAAACCTAAGCTAAGAGGACTGAACGTCAGATCAGGAATACAAAACTGGTACAGGTAGATAGATCATTTCAAATATTTAGGGTGAGTACTGTTTGAGGATGGCAGTAAAATTGAATCAAAGTGCAGCAAAGCCAACACAGTGACCTCGTAGTTGCAACCGATGGTATTCTGTAATAAAGAAGGAGTTTTCAGACAAAACTATCTATTACATCAGTCTGTTTTCAGCCTGATTTTGATAAATGGGAGTGACAGCTGGGGGGGGACTGAGAATATCTTACGGAAGGTTGTTCGGGATCTCTGATGATAAGTTTGAAGGCCGCTGGTGGTGCTGTTATCAACTTGAACACGTCAAAACGGGGAGTGATGATTCAAGTCAGTTCTGAGAAAGTGTGTGTAGAGTTCCATGACATTGGCTGCATTGATGCCGAAGCAGATTGACCCTTACTGGGAGGGCTAGATAACAGCCCTTTCTCATGCTAAATCCAGGGAATGTGCAAGAAGTGTGATTTATTGATATCAAATAATGGGATCAGTGCTATATTGAATAAAAAAAGTCAAAGGCTGACTGAGCTTAATTCTAGATGTAAAAAACAGGCAAATCCACGACCAGCCACCAGCTTTACACCAGAAGTGGTGAGGAAAGTGAAGGCCCTTGTCTTAGGTGGTAACCCTGCCCAACAAAGGACTATCGCACATAAGTTGGAGATGTCTCAACAGTTAACACCATAATCGACAAGGACCTGCAATTATAAAAGTGGCATCAGCATCGAGTTCTCAAGCTGCTGCCTCGTCACATTTTGGAACGTCACACAAACTAGACGAACCATATGTGTTTCTTAGTGACTCTAACAAACCCCACTTGATTTACTCGTGCCCTAGAGACAAAAAAAATTATCAAACGTTGTGTAAAGAATGCCAGGGAAGTTTTTGAAGGGGTTTCATAATCATTGCTGGATACTGTTACAATGGCAACTTAACCATTTGCCGTGTTGCTAGTAATGTGAAGGCTAACTCTACATACTATCAGCAAGAGGTTCTAACACCCATTTACAACACAGATAACCCAGCACTGTGTGGGAGAGCAAAAAATGAAGTATGTGTACATCAAGATAAAACATCCAGCCACACCTCCCGTTCGACTCGTCTGTTCTTATAGAGAACGGAGATGGAAACTGGAATCTGTGCAATTCCTTTTACTGACATTCTGGTGAAGGCATCTGATGGGTCATCCATGGACTTCTGTGCATTTGTACTCCTAGAAAGGGCCTTGGGAAGTAATGTCCATGCACTATCAATGGCCTCTGAAAAGCCTGTCAGTAGCAGTGGGATAAACTAGACATGCTAGCTCTGCAAAAATGTCTGCTGCAATGGAAATTGCATTGTCAGGCTACAGCTAGAAAAGCTGGCTTGACAACTGAGCATGATGATTGGTGGAGACATGGCTTTTCATTAGCTAATTATCCTTCAAACATTGTCCCCCGAGATCCCGAACGACCTTCTGTATCCATAAGTTGGTAGTAACAGACAAGAAAGCAACACACAAAGGTGGGAACAACGGGAGGACGGAAGTCAGAATGAGGAGATAAAAGGCAAAGCTAAGAATATATTTGATGTATATGCATACACCAGGTTCAGTTGTGGGGGTCATTAGAAGCTAATGGAGGATAGTTTATGGTGGAAAATAATGGATTCAGCCATGAAGGGTAAGAGAAGTGGAGAGCGAGTAGACTCAATTTTTAAATACTCAGTGTAGAACTAAACAAGGCCACTGAAAACAGTGGATTGTGGAGGTGTTTCACACAGGCTGCAGTCTAGATGTTGCAAGGCAGAACAGTCTGCATTGAAGATGTATTCATTCATACCTTCTGAATTCTCTTCCTTTTCTTATTATTGTGAGGGACATTTTGTAGTTTTATTCTGTAACTGTCCACAACTCTCTTAAACATCATCTACCCCACAGCAAACTCCTCATACTAAACAAATATGCTTAATTTTAGCAGTATGATAATAACAAATTAAATTTCATCATAACCATCTCTGATTGCAGTTGTATACGGTATTACTACGGGATTTGGAAATTTTGCAAGAACTGTCATAGATGCAGAAAAACTGGAGTAAGTACATGTACAGATTTAAATTTGGATTGCACTTGGATTTCCTTGTATATGTAACTTAGTGAATTTCTTCTTGCAGAGAACTACAGTACAATCTAATAAGGTCACATGCAGCTGGAGTTGGAACACCTCTAAGTCCAGAGAAGACGAGAATGCTGTTGGCCCTTCGTATTAATGTTTTAGCAAAGGGTCATAGCGGCATATCACTTCGAACTCTACGATGTCTCATAGATGCATTTAACCGTAGGTAGCACTAATTTCTGAATTTTTCAAATCCATCTTAAGATCCGGTACTGATATAGCATAATTCTAAACTTTTACTGTGAATTGTGTTCTTGTTTCAAGTAAGAGTATGGTTCCAGTGTATGGAACCCTCACCGGGATTATTTGATTCACAAACTGGAAAAGATATAAATAAAATAAGTCCAAATTAGCACACTGGGGCAAAACGCTAGCAACCATGAATGACTTAGCTGGAAAATTTATAAAGTCCAATAACGGACCAACTACATTGGTATTCAGCAGTGATTTGTTTATTTATTTATTTATTTATTAATGCCTTTTTTTTCAGTGGCAAAGTTAGGGCTCGAGGTCCTCTCTTCTACTTAACCACATACTAATCAAAATCTTAAATAAAATACTGAGATATTTAAAATAGTTAGTGGAGAGTAGGCAAATACGCTTGAGTGGAACTTTTAAAGCTGGGAAAGATCACAATATGAAGATAAAGTTGGAATTCATAAGGACAGGTTGGTGCACATATTCATTTATAGGATGACGAGTAAGAGATTGGAATAATTAAATCACAGGAAATGTTCGATAAATTTCCAATTTCTTTGAAATCATATAAGAAAGACTATTAAACAATTGATAGGAAATCTGCCAGTTGGGTGACAGCCTTAAATGCAGATCACTGATTGATTGATTGATTGATTGATTGATTGATTGATTGATTGATTAAGAGGGCTGGAAAAAAGTAGTGGTAACATATAAAGTAAACCTCGTTAAGACGTTTCTGCAAGGGACAAGGAAAAAGAACGTGTTAAGCAAGAAAACGTACTAATAAAATCGTATCTGGTGTTTCCTGTTGTATCCAACAGGGATATGAAAACACTAGATACGATTTTTTCTGACATGAGGGCATTTTATTTATTTATTTATTTATTTATTTATTTATTTATTTATTTATTTATTTATTTATTTATTTATTTATTTATTTATTGATGTCTTTATTTGTGGCGAAGTTAGGGCTCTTGGTCCTCTCTTACACTTAACCACATTATGCGGCTTAATACTGAATCCAAACTTAATATTCAAACTTAACACAGTGTATATAATATAATAGTAATATAACTTAATATAGTCTAAATCTAAAAGATTACATCCTAAGTCTAAAATTAGAAAAATAAATTCAATAATAACTACTCTAGGTGGAAATCATAAAATATAATAGTAATTTATGTAAACTTTTGGGAACTATTTACTCCAGACATTCACACATAACTACATGACATAGCCTACGTATTCAAGAGGAAATCTTTAGACTGTCTTTTGAAGGTATTTAATGAGGAACAATTTCTAATTTCAGGGGGTAAAGCATTCCATATTCTAGCGCCCGACACAAGGAAAGAATTACTGAAGGCAGTGTTTCTGCTGGTACAGTGAAAACTATAGGCCTATCTACCATTTCTAAACATGAAAGGAAAGTATTAAAAGGTGTGAAAAACATGAGAGAACAAATATGAAAATCATTTCCAGAGAGGATTAAAAAATACCAAGTACAACAAATGGTGTAAAAAAAAAAAAACCAACTCCAGACAACAAATATGAAAACATGTGCACGGGGGCCAAAAAAAATATTGAAGTATTATTGCAGATCACACTCTTTCTAAAACAAATGTTAGTAAAAGCCTTTTATTTCGGAGCAGTGGTTATTATTTTCTGTACTTGCTCAGTCAAGTATGTCCCGCCCCTCTTCTGCATTCCACTAGTGTACTAGCTGTCAATCAACATGCGATAGATCCGCCAGCAGGCTTTGCCTTATGTTCCAAGTACCAAGTAGTCTTGACGCAGTTATAAAACGTGTAATACAGCAGTGACCAACAACAGTCACAAACAATGAAACTGACACATCTCACGTTCCCTTCAGAATTAAAACTTGTCACTTACGATAATCTGTATGCAAATTACAAGATTCTAAATCAGGCACTTAAGATGTAATAACTGATGCTAATGATAATCTGGTGTTCTGTATATTACTCATGGTGGTTACGATTATTTCTTTTTTTATGTTGTTTTTACCTTCTAGATTCACGATACTTTGCCAGCACATGCAGTGGAGTCCGATTGATGTATAAATATCGTAACCTCAATTTTGACAAAAATGTCACTTATGATACTTTGCCTTTCCAGAGAAGATATGTTTTCACACCTTTTTTTCTCCAACCCCTATAGTTGAAAAATACATCATGTTGCATACAAAACCACAGAAGATATCTTTAACAACAGATGCTAGAAACACAAAAAAATATCATATTGATGTTGATGCTTGTTGTTTAAAGGGGCCTAACATCTAGGTCATTGGTCCCTAACAGTACGAAATGAGACGAAATATAATGACAATTTAAAAGTCCAAAATCGTCCACTGACCAGAATTCAAAGTGTGATGACAAAGAATGAATGGATGGATGTGAATTTAAAACAATCAGCAATGCCCCACATTCCCAGAAACTAGCATTAAACAATAATATTACTGACCAAGGGACTGCTTCTAAAACACAATCCTGAATCGATGATGCTTGTAGTCTAAAGGGGTCCAAAATTGAGGTCATCGTCTGCTCATAATGGTACTTATCACAATGAAAGTAGAACCATGGTATTTTTCATGTTGCGGTATTAATCAAAAGTAGCGTAGACTCGCGGTATTCCACACATTATGGTACTACTCACAGGTAATGTAATGCGCACATGTAACACAGACCTATGGTGTTCCTCACATTGCGGTGCCATTTACAGGCAACGCAAACCTATGGTGTTCCTCACATTGCGGTGCCATTTACAGGCAACGCAAACCTATGGTGTTCCTCACATTGCGGTGCCATTTACAGGGAACGCAAACCTATGGTGTTCCTCACATAGGTGTACTAATCACAGGGACTCGTACTATCCCGTGGTGTTCGTCACATAGTGGGTACTAATCACAGACAAGGCAGGCGCATGGTGTCGCTCATAGAGTAGTACTAATCACAGGCACTGCAAAATCGACCCTGTTTCACACACTCTTGCTACTAATCACAAACCTATTGTGTACCTAACATAGTCGTACTACGCGCAAGTAAAGGCGACCCATGGTATTCCCTGCATGCTGGTACTAATTACAAGTAGTCTCATGGTTCTAATTTGATCATCCCTTGGTCGCCCCTTTTAGTCGCCTCTTATTACAGTCAGGAGGTACCGTGGGTGTATTCTTCATCTGCGTTCCCCACCCACAGGGGGATGTGTGTTTGGTCTGGAAGAGCTATTTTATTTCACTCAAGTCCGCCGGCAAGCCGGTTAGGATCCCCCTATCCGCCACCTGGGACATGCCACGTGAGAACATCCCCTCTCCCCCTGCTATGCCAGCGTAGTAGGTTCATAGGAAAATATCATATTAGTACCAGTAAATTATATCTGAACATATTTTATATTTGTGCCAGTTTCTACCCCCCAGTTTTAACTTGATTAGGAAGGACGAGTTCATTCATTTACATGACCTAATCTGTAATTTCTTCTCTTAACTCTCACAGATTCATGCCTGTCGTGGGTGCCATCACAAGGCTCAGTAGGAGCAAGTGGGGATCTTGCTCCTTTAGCCCATCTTGCTCTAGGTCTTCTTGGTGAAGGTCAGATGTGGAGCCCCAAAACTGGCTGGGGCAATGCCAAAGAGGTGATGATTTGTTATTATATATTTTACTGAAGTGTATATATAAAATTTCAAAATAAGTCATCATCATCATTATCAAATTCCCTTTTCTAGTTCCGGTCAGGTAGGGATGTTCACAGCACCTTTCCATCTTCAAGTTCCTTATTTTACTAATCTTGACTGAGTCCAACCACCATAGTCTGAGTCTACCTCTTGTTCTGCTTGCTCAAATATTAGCCTCCACCATCTGCTTTTGTATCCTTACCTCTTCTATATCAACCTAACATGTCCAAACCATCTCATCATCATTTCCCTTTATCCAGCTCCTGCCAGGTCAGAGTATTTATGGCACTTCTCTATCTTCCTCTTTCCTTTCACCATTCCTCTTCCACGATCTTGTCCGAGTCTAAATTTCATCTTCTTATGCTGCTTTTCACTGATTCAATCCACCTTGTTCTAGGTCTTCCTCTTGCTCTCTTGCCCTCGCACTTTGCCTCCAGCATGTCTTGGAATTCTATTCTCCTCCATCCTCTTTACATGTCCAAACCATCTTAGTTTATTCTTTTCAACTCTCTCATTTTTCTTTCCTATCCCAACTTCCTTCCTAACATATCCATTTCTCACTCTGTATTTCCTTGTCTTTCCTATCATACTTCTTAGAAATTTCATCTCACTGGCTTCAATACCCATATGCATTAATGTAGCCTGATACATCAAAATGAATATTAGCTTTTAAAGAAAAGATTTTATACAAAGGTGGAGCTTACACTAACCGTAGCAGCCCTCATATCAGTATGTTGTTCCACGGGTCAGGTACTGCAAGCATACAATCTGCAGCCCATGAAGCTTGGTCCAAAGGAAGGTATTTCTCTCATCAATGGCACTCAACTTATCACATCTTTGGGAGCCGAGGCTGTTGAGAGAGCGTACTACATAGCACGTCAGGCAGACGTAGCGGCAGCTCTCACTCTGGAGGTACTCAAGGGCACATCACGGGCATTTGATTCTGATGTACAACTCATTCGGCCTCACAAAGGACAGATAGCTGTTGCTCGCACTCTAAGAGCTTTGCTACATTCTGAATTCTTCCCATCGCAGATAGCAGGTACTTCAGATTAAAAAGTAATATGCAATTATAATCTGAAATGTAATTTTTTAATAAGAAATTAACATTATGAATGCTATTTTATGTACTGGCTTCAACATAAAATGTATACATTTGTACACAAAAAACTATTGATAAAAAGGACATTTTCTTAAAAATCCTATATCTCTGGTCACATGTTTGCATATAGAAATCATTTCCCTTATTTGGAATTCATAGAGAAAATTACTATATTAACATATTCTATCATTTAGTAACTCTTTAGGAAAACTTCTCATAAACATAAAGATCATAGGTATTTTTCTTAGAATTTTCATTCCATTCACCCTGTCAATAAATAGTAAGTCACTGGACAAAAAAATTAGTCACTCCAGTTCACACGCACAGAAGGATCGTCAAACCTGTACAGATCACGCAGTGAACGAGTCCTGTGCTCAACCAAATGCGCACTGCCTCTAAGTGAGCATAACACAGTAGCGATCAGTGAGACATTGATGTTTTAAGCGGACAGTGTACGATAACACGGATAGATGTAAGGATGTGACAGGGTGGCAAAAAAGAAGCAATCGTGTTTGGCCATGCCCATGGCTATACAGAGCATGAACTTGCTGGATTTGTCGGTGTTTTGCAGTGGATTGTTCAATGTGTCTACAAGGAGTGGTGCACTACACGAGGCCACGAAACACGACATCAGAATTGTGGTCGGAAAAAGATCCTGACTGAGAGGGACCGGAGACACGTTTCACACTTTTGTGAATCAAAATCGCTTCCAAACCTGACAGGAATTGCTGCAGTCAGGTGTCCATCTCAACCTGTTAGGAGAGAACATTGTGACGTAAACTGCACGCATTGAACATTTGGAGTCGGTCCTCTCTCAAGAGGCCGTTGCTCACACAGGCATGTAAAGATGCGGATCTTCAACGGGCTAGAAATCATGAAACGTGAACAGCAGCTACTGGCGGAATATAATGTGGCCTGATGAATCATGTTCTTGCCTGTCGTCGAGTGCACCGAAGGGCAAAATTGATGTGTGCAAGGTCAGATTCAAGCTGTCGGTCGGTCTGTTATGTTTGGGCCCGCTCACTCTGGTGACCACTAACATGAACCAGCATGTTTATTTAAACATTCTAGATGATCAGGTGTCGCCTATCAGTCAACATCTGCATCATGCGTATGCTATTAATATCCTGATTTTTCAAGATGACAACAGCAAAGTTCTTCGGGCTGGACGCATATGTGACTGGTTTTATGAACACTCCCCTCCCTATTAGATCTCGATTGGCCTGCAAAATCACCTGACTTGAACCCTGTTGAAAATCTGTGGGACATGTTGGAACAGCGTGTGAAACACGAATATCAGCATCCCCGCAATTTGGTGGAACTGTGCAATCTAATTCTCAGCGATTGGCTTATCCTGGATGTGACATACCTCCACAATCTTGTGGAACCTCTTCCTAACCGAATCCAGGTGGTTATCAAGTCCAGAGACGGAGTTACACGGTATGCTTGTAATGATTTCCCCAGGAGTGACTAATTTTTTGTCCGGTGAGCTTATCCTGTTGTATCGTAAGTTTCACTGAACTAAAAAAAGAGGTTAAATGTTTTTTCACTGAACTGTCACAAACTGACAGAACATCAATTATATACTTGAGATTTATCTAAATGTAATTAAATTATATAATTGGTTATGATTATCCACTTCCAGAAAGTCACCGCTTCTGTAACCGAGTACAAGATGCATACACGTTGAGGTGCTGTCCACAGGTACATGGTGTTGTTCATGACACCATTGATTTTGTCCAAGGAGTGATAACAGTGGAAATGAACAGTGGTACTGATAATCCTGTATCCTTTTTTCAAGTCTAGAGAGTACAGAAACACTTTTTTTTTGTTAGTGGCCTTACGTCGCACCGACGTAGATACGTCTTATGGCGACGATGGGATAGGAAGGGCCAGGAGTGGGAAGGAAGCGGCTGTGGCCTTAATTAAGGTACAGCCCCAGCATTTGTGTGGTGTGAAAATGGGAAACCATGGAGAACCGTCTTCAGGGCTGCCAACAATGGGATTTTAACCCATTATCTACCAGATGCAAGCTCACAGCTGCGCACCCCTAACCCCTAACCGCACGGCCAACTCGCCCGGTAGTACAGAAACTATACTGTGCAATACTGTGATGAGAATAATTTTGTGTGTCTATTACAGTTGGATGCAGCTCTTGTAAGAAGACAGTGAGCAGCATCTTCCATTTACAGGAAACCATGTTATTGAGGTGGAGGATAGTGTTATGCGAGTTGCAGGAAAGATGGGGACAGCACAAACAGAATGAAAATGTCCAAAGTAATTGAGATTATGGATGTTTGCGTGTATGTTCCACCATAGCTCTCAACCCAACTTGGTATACACATGACTTACTATCTGGGGGAATGAAAAATGAAAAAAAGAAAACAAAAACAAAACAAAACAAAACAAAACAAAATGTGGGAGCAAGACACTCGTAGAACCCAAGGGGAGGGGATGAAATATAAAAAATAACTAAAAAAACGACCAATATTAGTGTTTAATCCATAGTTTTCGGGGTCGCTGAGATGAATAGTGATATTCCGGATGTCGTTCAAGTCCAAGTTTGGACCCTATCGGAATGAGGGTTAGAAGTGGCGAAAAAAGAATGTCCAAAATTACCAAGATTATGGATATGTATGTTCCAGCATAGCTCTCAACCAAATTTGGTTAACATATGACTTACTATCATGAACAGTGTTGCCAACTTAGCAGATTTTCCACTAAATTTGGCGGAATTAGAAGACTGTCGGCGGAGAAATATACCATTTAGTGGACAGCAGATTTCTTGACGGAATTCCAGATTATAGCGGAATCAGGCGTTTTATTCATTTTACTTTAAAAAAAAAAATGTACTCCAGTCTGTCTCTGAGCTATTCCATATTTCTTGTCAGGAGCTAGCAGTCACATGAGGAAAACATGTTATTTTGATTTGATGTTATATGAGATCGTGGTATCATAAATTTGTAATGCGTGGGGAAAGGGTACTTATCTCTTAGTTGACGAATGATGGCAGATAATGAAACTGTGTAAGAGTACCATTTATATTTATGCTATGAAGGAAGACTTTAATGAACTGGCCTGTTTTGTGTGTGGCCTTTGAGGTAGGAGATCCACCTAGTTTACCCGGCAGTAAAACGCCTTCAAGTTTTAGCTCGCGGCTCACAGGCAGGGGGTTAATCCCAGTGGAACTCACAGATCAGGTGAGTACAGACATTTATGATGATGATGATGATGATGATGATGATGATGATTATTATTATTATTATTATTATTATTATTATTATTATTATTATTATTATTATTATTATTATTATTATTATTATGTGCATATGGACCCAAAGGATCACGCAAAGCTCTAACGATTCTGTTTTCTGAGTTGCCAAACAGCTCTCATTCTTTCTCCGTGGATCCTTTTTCGTTCTTCTGTCCAGTTTGCTCCAGTCTTCTTTTTCACTTCGTTCTCTGGTTGCACTTTCCATCCATTAATTTTTTTTCCTATAGAGGTTTCTGTTGGCGGTGTCATTTGAATTCATCTGGGCTTTATTCAGATCCTTCTTCACTTCCAGTACCCATGGAATATTTTTTAGATGTTCTATGTAGGTAAGGATATTGTGTGTTAGTCTACTTGCCACCAGTCTGCGAACGTGCCCATAAAATTTCAGACGTCTTTTACGGATGTCTGCTGCAATGCTGGAAAGTTCTTCTGTCACTTTGCGTGACCTCAGTCTATATCCATCTTCTGTTTTTTGGGAGCCGAGAATTTTCCTCAGATTATTATTATTATTATTATTATTATTATTATTATTATTATTATTATTATTATTATTATTATTATTATTATTATTATTATTACCCATTACTTGAGACTGAATTTCTTGGCGGAATTTTAGCGGATTTTTAGTATTATTTAGCGGATCTTGAAAATATAAGTTGGCAACACTGATCATGAAGAAATAGTGTGGAGGATAAAACAAGCCCTGGTGAGGGGACGGGGGTATTATGTAAAACTAACAGAAAACGACCAGAATTAGCATCAAATCTTGTTTTCAGAATCGCAGTGATGAATAGTGGCACTCCAGTTGCAGTTTAAGTCTATGTTGTGCCCCCATACCCTGTCGGCATGGAGAGTAAGAAGGGGTTAAAAGGAAAATATACAAAATGACTGACAATATGGATGTATGTGTGGATGTTCCAGTATAACTCTCATCAAACTTATCTCATATCAATTATCTGGAAAATCCACACCACTTAAATGGCTGCCAGTATTAACTAACATCCATTCTCCTCACCGCCGAAGGCTAACTGCTCTGAAGAAAGAATGGTTAAAATGTACTGCAAATACACTCTTGCTGATTCGTCAGGACTGCAACCCTCAGAAGCATGGAAATCTCAACATCCATCATGGCAACTAGGAAAGAGCCTGGTTGAATCACAGTACAACATGAATAATGCCTGGAGGGAAGAGTGGGCTGCTTCAAACCCTGACCAGCTGGGGTTAATATCTGACCCTTGTAGGAAACTTGCTGGGTTCAACTTGCCAAGAAGAATCTGGGCTTTGTTGAACAGAGTGCGGACCAGTCTTGGAAGATACAACTTATGGCTCCACAATTGGGGAAAAATTTCCAGCCCTCATTGCGACTGTTGTGACATGCCTCAGGTAGTCCACCATGTTGTAATGATGTGCCCACTTTGGAGCTTCCAGGGAGGATACCACGAACTTCATGCTGCAAGTGAAGAGGCAGTGAATTGGATAAATTCTCTGGATAGTAAATTTTAAATCATATTACCATCGACTGATCCTTTGTCCAATTGTTATTCTATTTACTTTAAGTGTATATAGGTTTAAGTGTATATTTTATATATATAGTTTCTCTGTACCTTCTATACACCATACGAAATAATAATAACTTATCTGGAAAAAACCACTGTGGTGGTAAGACACCCCTAGCACCCATAGTGGAGGTGTCCACAAGAACGACCAATATTAGTGTCGAATCAATAGTTTTGGGGGTTTCTGAGATAAATTGTGATTCTGTGCATGCCGTTTATGTCCAAGTTCAGCCTCCGTGACAGTAACTCTTAAACTACAAAATAGTTTATAAAATATTAGTCAACATCACAATAATAAAATCTGCAAAATTTTGCTTCACACATAATTAACAGGCAATGAAAAGCCTAAAAGTTCACATTCAGTTAAGTGTGGGGTAATATAGCTAGTAGCATTATATTCCTTAAACATTTCCATATGGCCAGCTAGTATTTTTCAGAAAGTTTATGTCTACAACAGTTCTTCCAAATGCATTTTGCACTGCAAGCCTCCACTTTTGCAAGGTTCTCTTTGAGGTTCTTCTATCTTTCATATTCCAGCAATGCTCCATAATGATTAATCGTTGATCATCAAAGTGAAGATATGTACCTAGCACCTCAGCACAAATCAGAGATAGGGATGATGGGTTATTATTATTATTATTATTATTATTATTATTATTATTATTATTATTATTATTATTATTATTATTATTATTATTATTATTATTATTATTATTATTATTATTATTATTATTATTATTATTATTATTATTATTATTATTATTATTATTATTATTATTATTATTATTATTATTATTATTATTATTATTATTATTATTATTATTATTATTATTATTATTATTATTATTATTATTATTATTATTATTATTATTATTATTATTATTATTATTATTATTATTATTATTATTATTATTATTATTATTATTATTATTATTATTATTATTATTATTATTATTATTATTATTATTATTATTATTATTATTATTATTATTATTATTATTATTATTATTATTATTATTATTATTATTATTATTATTATTATTATTATTATTATTATTATTATTATTATTATTATTATTATTATTATTATTATTATTATTATTATTATTATTATTATTATTATTATTATTATTATTATTATTATTATTATTATTATTATTATTATTATTATTATTATTATTATTATTATTATTATTATTATTATAAGCATACCAGGATTACTTGATTTGAGAACTGAAAATAATCCAAAGAAAAGCAGCTTGATTTGTTCTCGGTGATTTCCACCAAAAGAGTGACGTTACAAAAATGTTGCAAAGTTTGGCCTGGGAAGACTTGGAAGAAAGGAGATGAGCTGCTTGACTAAGTGGTATGTTACAGTCAAAGAAATATTAATGTTTACTAAATTCCACCTATTCAATACATAAAGAGTAATTTTAATTAAGAATTAAAACTTATGAAGTAAATTATAGGGACATGTTTCACACTTTTTTAAAGGGCATCTTCAGCCTTAATCTCAAACCTGAAAGATAATAAATCAGGATCCTGATTGCTCTTATTTGTAGTTTTTAAGAAAAATTACAAATTATAAATGTGAGGATGATGTTGTAGGTACATGTGTCAAGAAATGAGCGAGAGGGATGATAGTAGTTAAAATATTCTTATTATAAAGCCCTACAAACAATCCTTGTCTAAAAATGTGGTAACAAGTTGCACATTAGTAGTTCTATAAGAACACAATTATTGCTGCGTTGGATTGAACCTTGAGGGCATAAGAAATAAGCTTGGAGCCTAAACAGCTTAATCTTTAGAATAATAACGAAGAAGAGTGTTATTGATTACCCCAAGTGGAGTTAAAATGAATTTTAAAGTTGCTAGTTTGTTGTTAAACTTTTGTGATGAGATAAGTCTGCTGCCTTCTTAAATAACGTTGTAGGAGTGAGGAAAAATGCTTGATAGTAAGTAGCTGTAATTATAAAGTTCTATAAGAACACAGTTAATTCTGCGTTGAATTGAACTTTGTTAAAAGGCGCTCTGTAAAGGTTGAGGGCGTAAAAGATAAATTTAGAACTGAAACAGATTAATCTTTAGAGTAATGATCAAGAAAAGTATTTTTGATCAATGAATATTGAATTTTCAGAACCGCTTTGTAATCGAAACCAACCTTCAACCTATTAGGTCTGTTACGTACATTTAGTACATGTTGAAGAGATGTTAAGTACAGGACAAAAATGGCCAACCAGACACCAGTGGGATCCAAACCCACAACCTTCTGATTTCTCGTCGGTTGCACTACCAATTGAGCTATGGTGGCCTAGGCCATCTTTGTTCTGTTGGAAAGGATCTAACCTACAGGTCTGGCACTACTGCCGTCACACTGTAGTGTGCGTGCAAGTAGCCCGTTGTAGGCCAAGTCAATGAATATTGAATTTTCGCGACCACTTTGTAATCAAAACCAACTTTCAACTTATTAGGTCGTGTTACATACATTTAGTACGTGTTGAAGTGATGTTAAGTACAGAACAAAAATGGCCAATCAGACACCAGTGGGATCCGAACCCACAACCTCCCGATTTTGCATTGGTTGCTCTACCTGTAGCTTAGATCCTTTCCAACAGAACAAAGATGGCCTAAACCACCATAGCTCAGTTGGTAGAGCAACCAACGTGAAATTGGGAGGTTGTGGGTTCGGATCCCACTGGTTTCCGGTTGGCCATTTTTGTTCTGTACTTAACATCTCTTCAACACATACTAACTGTATGTAACACGACCTAATAGGTTGAAAGTTGGTTTCGATTATTTTGATCACCCCAAGTGGGGTTTAAAATAAAATTTAAAGTTGCTAGTTTGTTGTTAATCTCGTGTGATGAGATAAGAATTAACTGTGTTCTTATAGAACTTTAGAATTACGGCTCCTTACTATCAAGCATTTTTTCCCCATTCCTACAACGTAATTTGATGATGATGATGCTTGTTGTTTTAAGGGGCCTAACATTGAAGGTCATCGGCCCCTAACAACGTAATTTAAGAAGGCAACAGCCTTATCTCATCACAAAATATTAACAACAAACTAGCAACTTTAAAATTTATTTTAACTCCACTTGGAGTAATCAATAACACACTTCTTCATTATTATTCTAAATATTAAGCTGTTTAAGCTCCAAGTTTATATCTTTCGCCCTCAACCAATATAGGGCACCTTTAAACAAGGTTCAATTCAACGCAGCAATAATTGTGTTCTTATAGAACTACTAATGTGCAACTTGTTCGCAGCAATAATTGTGTTCTTATAGAACTACTAATGTGCAACTTGTTACCACATTTTTAGACAAGGATTGTTTATAGGGCTTTATAAAGGCTATATAATAAGTACTGTCATCCCTCTCGCTCATTTTTTGACGCATGTACCTACAACATCATCCTCGCATTTATCATTTGTTATTTTTCTTCAAAAACTACAATTAAGAACAATCAGGATCCTGATTTATTATCTTTCAGGTTTGAGATTAAGGCTGAAGATGTCCTTGAAAAAAGGGTAAAACAAGTTTCTATAATTTACTTCATAAGTTTTAATTCTTAATTAAAATTACTCTTTATGTATTGAATAGCTGGAATTTAATAAACATTAATATTTCTTTGACTTTAATGTATAATTGAATACGGACCAAAATATGAGAATTATAACGTGCAAGTGGTGTGTTCCGAGCTGTCAGTGGAGAGATGGTGTAGAATAACATTAGTAGATGAATAAATTTGAGTGGTGTCTTTAAAAGTAAGAAAGATCACAATATGAAGATAATATTGGAATTCAAGAGGACAAATTGGGACAAATATTTCTTTATAGGAAGGGGAGTTAGGGATTGAAATAACTTGCCAAGGGAGATGTTCAATAAATTTCCAATTTCTTTGCAATCATTTAAGAAAAGGCTAGGAAAACAACAGATAGGGAATCTGCCACCTGGGCGACTGCCTTAAATGCAGATCAGTGAGGATTGAGTTGTCATAATCATGTATCAGAAACTAAGTTTAAAGGATTACTTCCCAACCCCAATCATTACCCTTACACCAACAGGGTAAGGACAATTTTAAAGTCTGTAACTACTCTACAACTAGGGCATTTTGTGAACAGTAACTGGTCTAGAAAGCCCAGAATAACCACCAAGAGGATTTGTTGTGCCAACCACATGACACCTTGTAATCTCCAGGTCTTCGGGCTGAGCAACGGTCACTTGCTAGGTTATGGCCTTTTCAGGCTGTTGCATCCTAGGGTTTGGTTTTGTTTGTCAGTAATTATACAGTATTGTGATTTCTATGTAATTCACATGGCAACTGTATTTCCTTAACACAAATAGATTGTATTTGCTGATAGAGGAGAGATTATTTCAGCTGGTAATTTTCACGGGGAATATCCTGCCAAGGTCTTGGATTATCTAGCAATTGCTGTTCATGAGCTAGCATCAATGAGTGAAAGGAGAATTGAGCGACTTGTAAATCCAGGTAAGAATTTTTCAATAACAGCAAAACTGACAAGAATGTTTAAAAATTCAGTATGTTGGAAATATTTGATTATTACTCTGATTGTTATACGTTAACTTCACATTTTAAAGGCATTATTACATGCATGTTCATTTCAAGAACAGGCAAGGCCCCCAAGTTACATAGAGCAATGAGAAACAAGAGACTCAAGTAGCGTTTCTTGTTTAGTTTTTAGACTTTACCAATAACGTCACCTTTACAAACCTTCAGGATGCAAGTAACATGTTTTGTTATGACCTGTTATAAATGGGAATAAGTTTTAAGAGTGTTTGAGGAAACTCCACTTTTAATATACTTTAAAAATTCTTTATTCCTTTTTTTAGGAAAGGGACATGTTTTGTCTCTATTTTAGAGACATCTTCAGCCTAATAGCAAAAGTATGGTAAGATTCATGGTAGGGGCCAATGACCTAGATGTTAAGCCCATTTACACAACAAGCATCATCACTGAATCACGGTGTTCCTAATGAAATGCAACAACAAATAACACATCTAAAATTTCTAGTGTTAAACATTACTCCATCAAATGTACAATTAAAACATACATTTAAACAGGCCTACTTATGTTAAAAAAGTATTTGTAGATTAAAAATATGTCTTCAGAGATGATACAAGGTTTTTTTAATAGATCCTGTGAATGTCCAATAAGAAACGCTGAATGATAGTCCAACACTTGGCTGAGTGAATGTTATATTGTTTGAGTTAAAATGGACTTTTAATTCAGGTGAAACTTCCTCAAAATGCAGGTTGAGTTGCTACATAGGTTTAATGACTTCGTGTGTTATGGAGAAAATTTAGAGTACGAAGTTCCTTCGCCTGTCTCTCTCTCTCTCTCACTAGCCCAGCTGACCTGCATGTGGCCTTGTTTTGTTATCAGGCCCAAAATATCTCCAAAATAGAGATGAAACATGTCCCTTTCCTAAAAAAGGGAGAATAAAGAATTTTTTTAAGTATTGTAAAGGTGGAGTTTCAACATAAGATTGATACTGAAGCCTCCACCTTATCAATACATTTATTTACATACTATCATTCACAGTACCGGTTTCGACCCTTTAAGGGTCATCCTCAGCTGACAATTACAAATATAGTTCTTAAAACATCACAGTGGAAAATGTTGTACAGTCGTGACAATTGTCCAATTCAACAGACCGTCTAAAACAAATGATACAATTAAAATAGTAAAATAAGTCCTCTCTTCTTGGATTGTAAAAGGGTTACGTAGTATAAAAGGATATGTCATTTGCAAATGTTTTTGTTGTTTTGATCAGCGTAAAAATTAAAGGTGGAGTTTACTCAAACACTCTTAAAACTTGTTGAAGGTTGACAGTAGGGATTAATTATGAAGTTAATTTCTTGTGATAAATGGGAATGTTAAGCCAATTGGTTTTTGTCTTCTAAACATATCACCATTACCACAAATTTAGGTTTTGTTCTCAGCTTGCCTTTATTTTCAACTACACCACAGATTTACATGATCTGTACGAAGATGTTTGGATTTTTTCGCAATACCACTGAAGCCAAAAAAGTCTATTTACATTAGCCTGAAGAACTTTTTTTTTTACAAGTTGCTTTACGTCGCTCCGACACAGACAGTTCTTATGGCGACGATGGGACAGGAAAGGTCTAGGAATGGCAAGGAATCAGCCGTGGCCTTAATTAAGGTATAGCCCCAGCATTCGCGTGGTGTGATAATGGTAAACCATGGAAAACCATCTTCAGGGCTGCCGACAGTGGGATTCGAACCCACTATCTGCCAAATACAAGATACTGGCCGAACTTAAGCGACTGCAGCTATCGAGCTCAGTAGCTTGAAGAACAGACTTAACATGATTTCTCATTCTGTAAATAGAAAAATCATCAATCACTGAATTTGTGATATACTATATTTTTGCTCTTTAACATTAGTTTAATATAAGAGTGTGAAACTTAATTTTTTTAGGTTTGAAACATGGCAAAGCCTTGTTCAGTGTCCTTCATGTTTTCAAGCTCTATAGACAATACTTGCTTTTGCTCGTTAGGGGCTCCACCCCCAAACTCTTGGCTGCTCTTCATTAGAAGTGGTCATTTGGAAAATTACTGCGGCAAAACAATATGTCATATCGACAAACGGATTGCGCCGCCATTAGACAGCCCTTTTAGTGGACTACATTTTTGGTCATAGTATATTTCTCGTATCTCGTCTATTTTTACTGTAGATAGAGGTAAATGATTCGATCTAAGGCAAATTTTGTACAGTCTTCACAAGTTGAGAAATTATTTTGCCAACATAGCCAAGAGCTACAATCTTGAAACCTGGCAAGCATATCGAGGATGAAATGATCTAAAATTCTGGCTCTTTGACGTTCTTTTGTACCTCCATTGGCTACACCTTAGATTGGTTTACAATCTTAGATTAGGCTGAAATTTGAGTACAGTTTCCACATATTCCTTTCGCCTTCCTATATTAACATGGCAGCTAGAATCATGCAGTTTGGGCCACATATGACGAATGGCTGTGCCAAAGAGCCTGCCGAATTACAGGATTTTATCTATCTTATAAGTGTGTCAAGCAGTAAAATAATATATGGGAAATATACAAAATTGACCAAAAATCGAAATATGAAGCTATAAAATAGACAGTATCGAGAAAAGGTAAAAAGTTAAAAGACCAAAGTTGTAGATCTCTTCATGATAGATGCCGAAGGTGCTGTCCGTTTTTTGATATAAATTACTGTTTAGCCACAAAATACCTTGAAATGAAGGTCTGCACCGTCATTAAATTTGCCCCAATATTTTTATATTTCTTGGGGGTAAAAATTGAAATATTTGAACATCTTAGAATTTCTCCACCAGTTACAGGCTAAAGTCTATAATTTTGCCAAATTTTAATTTTACAGCGTAGGGGAACATTGCGTCCCCCATTTTGCTTTGGGTGGGGGGAAATTTGAACTTTTTGGAATTTTTCATTGGTTACAGGCTAATATTCATTCCTTCATTCATTTATTTAGCTTCCATAGACTGTACAATTAGATATTTTGAAATATGCTAACAGTATAGGAGCTGTCAAGTGATTTCCTAATACTAACAATACTATATGCACAATAATGAACATTTTGAAAAAGAAGAAAAACAGAAACACCAAATACCTCAATGTTAGGACAGCACATCTTAAATTTTTTAAATGATAAATAATATTAACAACCAGTATTTACAAGACAAAATAAAAATAAAAATCTATTGGTGTGGTGTTAATAATATGTAAATAATCAATGTAACATTAACATATTTCTAAGGCTATATACTAGATATTAGGAAAGTTTACAAGTTAATAAGTATTAGCATCATTACCAGCACTTCATCATGTATTCTTCTGTACTGTAGAAGCAGCTACTCAGCAGGAGATGTTTTAAAGCTATCGTAAATGAACTGACAGGACTAATATCTTTAATCTTATTTGGAAGCTTATTATATAATCTGATTCCAACAGAGTCTACATGTCTCAAGGCAATGGTTTTACTCTTGTGCTCGATAAAAATATTATTTCTTGTTCGCGTCTGGTAACTGTGATTGTCAAAATTCTTTCTGAAGTGATCAACTTTTTTTTTTCACATGAAAAATGCATTGTATGACGTATATGCTTGGTACTGGGAGTATCCTTAGTCTCTTAAATAATGGTCTGCAATGATGTAACCTGTTACGTCTCAATATAATTCTGATAGTTTGTTTCTGTATTCAAAAAATAATATCAAGATTTGATTTGTAGCAGCCCCAGAGACCAATAGCATAAGTGATGACTGAATGGAAATATCCAAAATATGCTATTCTAACATATTCTTCCCTACAACTACTAGACAAAATCCTTAAAGTGAAACAAACAGAACTCAGAGACTTTCCTATTTTTTTAAATATGATAATCCCATCTTAATTTTTCATCTATATGGACACCTAAGAATTTTGTGGTCAACGTATTTTCAATTGCATTTGCATTTAATATAAGGTTGTGTTTTTTTTTGCAATTTTGTCATGAGTTAGATGCCTTGAATTCCATGTATTGTGTCTTTTTTAAGTTCAATGTTAATTTGTTTTTCCTGAACCATGATTCTAACCTAGACAGGACTGTATTTGCTGCAGTTTCTATAGACATAGGGTCAGGATTATTAATAATTATGTTTGTATCATCAACATACAGAACTGCTGTTTCTACTTGATTATTGTGAGGAAGATCATTCACATAGATCAAGAAAAGAACAGGCCTTTTACTGTTACAATGTGTAATTTCAACAAACTGGGATCGTTTATCCAGGTATTATCTAAACCAGTCATTAACAATTCCTCTGACTCAAGTCTGATATAATTTGTGCAACAATATTTCATGATCAACAGTATCAAATGCCTTTGAAAGGTCAAGAAATAGTCCTATCACAGTTTCATCATTATCAAGAGCATTTACGATCTACTGTGTAAAATGTGATAAAGCAGACAAAGTACTTCTGCCAGCTCTGAACCCATATTGTGCATTATTTAACAAGTTATATTTGATTAAAAATTTAGTAAGCCGATCTTTCATAGCACATTCAAATATTTTTGAAATAACAGTAAGTATTGATATTGGTCTGTAGTTATGTAAATCGTGTAAGTTTCCACTTTTAAAGACTGCGATAACTTTAGCTATTTTTAGGAGATTAGGAAACTGACCACTAGAAAAAGATTCATTGATAAGTCAAAGGCTGTACCAGGTAAGGAGCACATTTTTTAATGAGTTTTGTGGGAACTTCATCTACACCTGTGGAAGTTTTGTTCTTCAAAGACTGTATGATTTTAAGAACTTCCAATTCTGTTACTAGAGTTAACTGCATAGAGTTTTGCACAAAGGTTGGGAGTTCTGGTAATACATCTGATTTATTTGCATTTTCAAGTTTGTGTGGTAGGGATAGAAAGAAATCATTTATATAATTAGCCAAATGATGAGGGTCATTCATTTGTATTCCCTTATCATTTTTTATGGGAGCAACTTTATCTCCAACTGCGTGTCTGTTGGTTTCTCCCTTGATTATATTCCATATGGTTCGTGATTTATTGCACGACTTTTTAACTTTCTTGTTATTGTGCATTATCTTAGCCGCCCTAAAAACTCTTCGATAGACTGATTTGTAGTTGTCAACATACTTTAGAAAATACCCGGTCACAACTCTGCTGTGCTAATCTACTTAGCAATTTACATTTTTGACTTGAAATCTGTATACCCTTCATGATCCATGGCTTTTTTGAAGATTCATTAATTACTGCAAGTTTTTTTGGAAAATGTAATTCAAATTGCATTAAAAAATGCTTAAAAAGGTTCTATAATTTTGGTCAATGCTATGAATTTGACAAATTTCAAGTTTCTAGCTCATCTGGAAGTGGGTAATCTTGAATTTCAGTCAGTTACCCATGCATCTTTATATTATATGGATGGAGACACAATAACTAAATGGTAGCTGATCATCACACCGTTTTGCCCTTTCAAATAATAATTTAACACAATAACTGGTTTCCTATCTAAAATATGAACATACTCTAGTATACATAAAACTAAACATAATCTGATATTACAGCTTTAAGTGAACTACCAGCCTTCCTGGTGAAAGAAGGTGGACTTAATTCAGGATTCATGCTGGCCCACTGTACTGCAGCATCACTGGGTGAGTACTTCTCTTCCATCCTGTTCCTGTTACGTATTCCTATTGTTCTATGCATGACTCGATCTGTCACTTGTTTGTTCCATTCCATTACTTATATGATTGTTTGTTTTCCTTTTACTGTCTTTGTCCTATATTCCTTCTGCATTCATCTTTCTCTTTGTCTCTTCCCTTTTCCCAAATTTATTTGGCTTCCTCCTGATAGTATACTTCCCAAATCAAGACTGAGGGGGCTGAAAAGAAATGGATGTACAAGAACAGGGACAGATGAAGAGAGATTCCATCTGTGTGAAGATGCAGAGATTGTCCCAGTCCTTTTGTGTTTACATCATCATAAAAATCATCATCATCAATCATACTGCTCTGCATTTAGGGTAGTCGCCCAGGTGGCAAATTCCCTATCTGTTGTTTTCCTAGCCTTTTCTTAAATGATTGCAAAGAAATTGGAAATTTATTGAACATCTCCCTTGGTAAGTTATTCCAATCCCTAACCCCCTTCCTATAAACAAATATTTGCCGCAATTTGTTCTCTTGTTTGTTTGTTCTCGTCTCCTCTTTCTCTTTCTCACACTGACCCTTCATTTTATTCATTCTATTACTTTTTCCGATACATGTGCCTATATTTCTATATCTCTTTTAAGCCCATTACATGGGTTTAAAATTTAATCTGAATAACATAAAGAACATGTGTATCAATTGCAGCAGGTCTTGAGATGCCTGTCGTAGTCATGTTGTTTTGCCTGCCCTTTTCTATGGTTTTATGAACATTTAATAAGAAGCGTGTTATGGTATGCCGCACTTCGTAGACAGAATTGAACCGTTCTGACGTCATCAGGCCGTCTGAACTTACCGAGACCTATCAATGCCTCATGATTCACTGGCATGTAATTCCAAAGAGAATAAACAAAAATGAAGCAAATCGATCCAGTAAGATGGACAGATGGATTTTCCAAAGCTATTTTTAGTAAATTTTCATATATAGATTTTTGCACATTGTTACATTTATCATGTGGTTTCACAGTGAAACCACTGGGCTTCTTGTGCTCTGCAAGGAGATGGTTCATTGTTATAGTCTCGCATGGAATCCTGAAAGCAATTTTGTTTGTTTGTCAGAAGTTAAGTCCCACATTTTATGCCACAATCTTGTGTGATGAAGTTCTCAGTTGTACTGCAGTGAATGTATCTTTGCAATATCTCCTCTCTGCCATATGGGAGCTTTATCATGTGTATCAGGAGCGATGCATGGTTCGAATTTGGTTTAATTCTTTTTCAGTCTCTTTTTTTATAGGAGTTGAGAGTTAGGGTACTCCAGTGAGAGCAGTGACCTAACGACAAAACTGCTTTAAATTAAGGCATCCTTCTAGGAACCTTATATTTTTTGCTTTAAAGTGGTTGCCTTAGTGGCACAGATTTCTTTGTGAATGATGATGTCACATACTTGTTAAGACATACTGTGTATTGAATAAAGTCAATAGTTGTACATTTTCTTCACAGCCTAATCAACGAATAATATCAGAAACTGGTTTCAAAATCATTATTTTATGATAAATACCACAAGCTCGATGAAAATGGGACATGTTCTCTTCCAAACTGGATAAATGCATTTGATGTATTCCATAAAAGCACTATAATTATAAGCATCTGACAGGAACATTTAAATTGTTGGCTAAGAAGAGCATCTCCAGAGGCTATAGAAGAGAATACATTCCTGGCTGGAACGCAAAGAGCACCGCTCTCTATAGCGAATACCTACAAAATGGTCACCCAGATATTGCTGACGAGCTTCTATCCAGTATAGATGCCACTCAAAGGGAACTGTGGATTGAAACAGTAGAAAACATCAACCAAAGTCATTCTAGCTGGAAGACAAGGGGTCTTCTCGAAAACTTGGAGGAAGCATCCCATTGGTTAAGCAGCAACCTGAAGTTAGTTACACCTGACCAAATAGCATCACATTTTGTGGCAATATCTCAGGTACTACCGGATAATTTAATTGTGTGTGGCCTCCGGACAGGCCTGAGAAGAAACATACCAGGCACATAAGTAGACAGAGCCTTGAAATCTAGAACGCCACAGACATCAAGCTACTCTCAACCATTTACAAAAAACATTGGTACTGCTCTGAAGGGTGTTAAGCCCAAATAAAGACCATGGTTTCGATAAAATTTTTCCAGAATTCCTGATTTGGTTACGAAATAAAACTAAAGGATGGTTGACAGATTTCTATACCGATCTTCTGCAGACTGGATGGATTCTACCAGAATTCAAAAGAAGAAAAATGATCTCCATCTTAAAAACAGGTACACCTTCCAACAGCCAGGCAGTTACAGAACAATAGCGCTTCTCAGTTGATGTCATAAGCTTTTAGAAAGGCTGATCTACGACAGAATCAGATCATATATCTTAACAACACATTCCACCAGTTCAAGCAGGCTTCAGATCCACTTGCAGCTGTTGCCATCTAGTCCTGTTGCTTACATCTGACACTGAGGCAGGATTCCAGAAAAAGCTCAAGGTATCAGTTGCATGCGTTGATCTTAGTTCAGCATTTGGTACAGTCTGGCGGGAAGGACTAATTTACAAACTTCTCTGCATTGTGCCCTGTAGAACCATAGCACAGGTAATCAATAATTTTCTCAGTGACAGAATATTCCAGGTATGTATGCAGAATATTATGAGCACAGAGAGGAAGCTTAAGAAATGGTTTATCTCAAGAATCAGTCCTATCTCCCCTGCTGTTCAGGCTAAAGGTAGAAAGTTCTGTAATGGTGATGACACAGGACGTACTAACCATTCAGTGTCAAGACATCAAAGAAAAGGAGGAAATTTTGTAAAGAGATCTGTCCTTTCCAGAGATTTACTTCAAGAAATGGAGGCTGAAACCTAATTCCAGCAAACATTTTTTTTGCTAGTTGTTTTACATCGCACCGACACAGATAGGTCTTATGGTGACGATGGGACAGGGAAGGGCTAGGAGTGGGAAGGAAGCGGCCGTGGCCTTAATTAAGGTACAGCCCCAGCATTTGCCTGGTATGAAAATGGGAAACCACGGAAAACCATTTTCAGAGCTGCCGACAGTGGGGTTCGAACCTACTATCTTCCGAATACTGGATACTGGCCGCACTTAAGCGAATACAGCTATCGAGCTCGGTCCAGCAAAAAAGAGGTGTCATTCTTTCACCTGAACAACCACCAGGCTAGTGCCCACCGGAAAATCAATTTCTGGGCTCAAAACCTGCAACATAACTGACAGTCAAAGTATCTGTGCATTGCCCTAGATCACATGTTTTCTTACAAACAATACTTTTTGAACCTATCCAAGAAGCTCAAAACATGCAACAATATCCTTAAAAGATTATATGAGTCAAGTATGCATCTAATATCTGGTACCATACAGTACACACCACTTCATTGGCTTTCAGTTCTGATGCCTTTGGTAGAGAATGTATGTAGATTTGCACTAACCCTCAAGTGTCTGTTCTAGAAGATCTCCCTGCTCTCAAACAGTAGAGGATCAGGTCAACTTGGTCACTAACAACTTTGACCCTTTGAAGGAATGGTGAGCTCATTGGAAAACCGTAACAGACATTTCCCTACACAACATCTTGTGTAGTAAAAACCTTGCCAGCAGATTCCATCTACTGTGCAAGATGTGGATCAAGCATTTCATGTGAAATCATTGCTTTTATTCGCGCCATTCTTACTGACGTCATTGTAATGACCTATGTTCATTTCAGTTGGGAAAACTACTAAGACATCTTTCTGAGGATGTAAAAAGGCAGGTGGAGAGTGAGTGTCTGCCATTACAATATAATTCCCCAACCTAATTGTGACTGATGATAGGCAAGCGGGCCTACGATTACAATGAAAATTCTGTAACACAGTCGTCATGTGAGAAAAGACGTTTGGAGATTTCTCCGTCGCGTTTCTAGGGCAAAGTTAAGAGCTATGCAATTTAATACAGTCTTTCTCACAACGTGTACTCTACCAAACCTACAATTCTGTATACAATGTAGAATTCCGTAGCAAAGCACGGGTACATCAGCTAGTGTATTACACAAGGCATGTTTTTTAAGTAAGTACTGTTTTGATGCAGACAAAATGTAATTCAATATTTTAAACAATTCCATTTTTACATATAAGCCTGTACCTTAAACTCCTTCATAACATAAGTCCCAAGCATATTAAGACACTTGTCATAACATAAAACCAGCTTCTGAATTCCATCCTCATAGAAATCTGCCGCTTGGTGTATAAGCCACTGCAGCACGGTCGTTTTAAGGTCATCGTCATTGTGGCGCTGACCTTCTAAATGCTTTTACAAGTGCAGGAACAAGTGGTAGTCAGTAGGCACTAGGTCAGGGCTATACGGAGGATGATCATACTGTCTCCAACCAAATGAAGCAATTAGGACTCGGGTTCAATTAGCTGTGTGAGGTAACGTTTTGTCATGAAGCAAAAGAATCCCCCCTTGTGAACATGCCACGCTGTTCGTATGGATTGCACGATGAAGTTTATGTAAGGTCTCAAAATACGTCTCGGTATTTATTGTGTGACCCTGGTGCAGCACATACTGCCTATCCAAAAACACGGTGCACATGTGTTTGTTTGCTTGCACTTCACTTTCTTGAGCGATGTCGAGTGTCTCCATCCCATGGATTGTTGTTTTTGATACTGGCATAACAAGTTCTTTTAGAGCACCTAGAGCAATAGTTTTTAGGATCTCATGGGACATAGTTTTAAGGTTTAATGTGCTTACTGTCCAAAAGTTTTCATCTAAGCTATCTTTATACAGCTGAAGATAACCACTAAGTGGTCGAAACATGTTCTGTGTGTGTTAACGTATTTTTAATTTTGCCCAAGGCAAAAAATTAAAGTATCGATCAGGTGGTTTTTAAATTAATTTTTTGATTTGTTGATTGGTGACCATTCAGCTTAGGAATGCATCAACTTCATTACAGTACTGCTTAAGGAAAGTCGACACACTGCCTATGCGTTTGGTTTTGTGCACCTCTGTCAACATCCTCAGTACCCAGCGTGAGCGCAACTTCCAATATAATCTAAGCGTCCTGACACAATTTCATAAAGAACACTCCTTGAAATTTGAAACAACTCAACATAATGATGAAATCATAAAGCATCTGTTTTCTCGAACCTTTGCATCAACTTTTTGCACCAAGTCTTCAGTAACGACAGAAAGTCACGCACTACGCTTCTCATCGTGGACATCAGTACAATCTCCTTTAAATGCTTTAACCCATTTTCTTACCATTCCTTTGTTCCTAGTGTGTTCTTCATACACTTCACTAATACGCTGATGAATTTCAACAGATTTCATGTCTTTTGCATTTAGAAAACAAATCACAGCGCGTACTTCACACTTGATGGAACCGTTAATTGTCAGAGGCATTCTCAATATGCCAGTGGCGTGCAGTGAACCCCATCTACCCCAGCGCTCCTGGGCTAAATAATTTTGTATTTACATTTCATTTTCATTATTCCTTAGAACAGTTTTTACAAAGTTTAAAAAACTGCGAACATCTAAGCCAAGTCATGTACAGCTGTCTCGACAATCCGCTTGCACTACCGCAGTTCAGCTTCTTCAGCGAACGGGATTTCCTTGCCGGCGCGAAAGAGACCTACCCCAGCGAAGTTTAAGTTGCTTGGTTGATGCATGCACTTGAAGCTTCCTTGTCCTGGGAGCATGGCAGGGCTGTGGGCCCTCCCCCGACAGCAATTTACGGCTAATACTTTAATACTTGAGCCAGTTTATACAATCAATTGTAATATAGAAGAATACATTTTATTTTCTGGATTTCGGTATGGATAAAAAAAATTTGAGCAGTTCATTGAAGGCACGTGTAGTGTGTTTTCCGATAGCCTCAGAAAAATATTTAGACTGCCCACCATGAACACAGAGTTAAGCACGAAGTAAAATAATTTTGTATAGTGGTATATAGTGAAGTTTTATAGTGTTCCTTTTGGATTATAGGTTAAGTTTTCGTAAGTTCTGTGCCATTCTTCATGAATATATCATGTGTTATACATTGTGATGAATATTTTCCCTCGTTTGTCCTTGATGTATGTATATTCAGCAAGCGAGAGAAACTATAGAACTTTGGCGACTGTAAAATACCAGTTAAGTTTTGCTGATTCAGTTTAGATTAGGCTTTTTAAGTTAAAAACAAATATTTAGTCCCAGTGTATTCTTGTGAAAACCATGATTGTACTATCACGAAGCGTCACCGGGTGAAACTGTAAGTACATTATTTAGAATCTGCTCTAGATTAAGGTACGATGGTGTCGTCACTGCCGTGAATATAAATTTGGAAATATGTGCGAGCGTGTGGTTTAAAATTAAACTATTCTTGACAAACTTTTTTCAGATAGACCTTTCCATGAAAAATGCAGCCTTATAAAATGGTAATGTTGACTTTAGAGAGTGTAGTGGGTCTACGATTGCTTATATTGAAAAAAATATTTTTGCAGCTGGGGTAACGAATATATTCACCGCACACCACTGCAAAGTGCACAAACAAACGTAAATACAGGCAAATGCTTCCATAATGGTGTTGTGGCTAGCCTACAGATGTACGTATTGAGCGCGCATGTTCTGAACGACGACTGAACTGCTGCAGTGGCCATATTTTAAAATGGTACTTACTTACAAAAACATACCTCGTATTTTCTTGTCACACCAATATAATTGGTCCGTTATTGGACATTATAAATTTTCCAGCTAACTCATTCCTGGTTGCCAGCAAATTCAAAAGTGTCATAATACTCAAAATTAATTTTGGTAAAGTCATTTGTCTTCACTGTTGGAAATCATCTGGAGCAAATTATGTGATTCTTTTATACTGTATCATATTTCATTTGGAAAAGTTATACTGCTCTTATTGATTCAAATAATTCTGCATGTGTGACAGATTGTAATTCATGTCAATTCTTATGTTATTTTATTTCTACTTGTGTAGTGTCTGAAAACAAGGTGTTGTGCCATCCAGCCTCAGTGGATTCCCTCAGCACCAGTGCTGGGACTGAAGATCATGTGTCCATGGGCTGCTTTGCAGCGCGCAAAGCACTACAGGTAACTCTTTTTTTGTGTTGTTTAGTCTTTTATCATTCCAATTTGATGATGAGAGATATCTTGGTCTAACTTCACAGTACACAAATAAATCACACCGTGACATACATTTCTCTTTTATACTGCACCTCAATCCTGGCTTCAACATTCGTTCAAATTTTTTCAAAATCCTGTGAAGCATCATTTCAAGGTCCCTTTGTGTACTGGTGATATCGTTTTTCTGCAAACCTCTGCAGTTGTCCACTAGAGGCCTCTGTATGCCATGCCACATTCGAGCTTTGCCTGCCGCTACGCCAGTCGAGACCCTCCAAATATCTTCTTAATGCTAGTGTGAGTGGGAAGATGACGAAAGAACATCTGAAGATGTTTCTTGGTCAGTTCTGAATCCACATTCGCCGACAATGTCACTCTTACTTTGCGACTCCAGGTCTGGACATAAGGATAAACAAGTACTACTGGAAGCCTCTGGAGGAAAAGTTGTACATTTGAAAATCATTCCACCTAAAACTACAAAATATGCACAACCTCTGGATGTGTATTTATTTCTTCAGGCAGTATAAAGTACATGCCAAGAGAATAAGACATTTTCTTAAACTATGTTCCAGTTACTGAAAGTTCTCACTTGCATTTATAGTTAAGATATCGACACTGCGTTTCGCTTCTACAATGACATTTACAGCATGTTTGCAAAGTCTTGCAGGGAAAAAAAAAGACACTTACTAGTACACTGAGCGGTACTTAATGGTCCTGTAACCAAAATTTCATACATATATGTTAGTTCAAGCCCAAATACTTTCCTCGTGAGTGTTGAAGCATACTGGTCAGTTTGATACAGCATGTATGAGAATTATATGAGTTATCAGAACGTCTTTCCAGATCTCTGGTCTCTCTTGTTCCAGGTAGTGGAAAATGTGGAGAGAGTTATAGCAATAGAACTGTTAGCAGCATGCCAAGCCATCGAGTTCTTACGGCCCCTGAAAACCACCGTACCTCTGGAAGAAGTGTACAAAGTAATACGCAGCAAAGTCAGGTAAACAGTGACACAGTTCTTAATTAGGCTGTATCTTCCTCTAAAATAGCAAACATCTAATGCATCACTGTTTCTTTAAGGCTCAACCTTATTCTTCTACTTATGTCATTCCACGCAAACTCTCCACTGACAGCTCGAAACATAACTCCATTTTCATCCTGTCTTTCCTCTAACTATTTCTATTAATCGACCCTTGCCAGTTATCATCATTATTCTTCTTATTTTGTTATTGTTTGTTAACTTTACTGTTGATACTTAACATTGTTGTTTATTTTGACTGTTATTTTATTAATACTTATCTACATATTCATTTTTTCAAATTCATTCTGACACCAATACGTGTTTACCAAAGGACACAGAATAGCTCAGAAGTTCTTTAAAAAATTAATTGAATTGTTGGTTTTGTAAAAGAAATATCAATGTATTCAAGAATATGAACACTTTTTTAATGTTGTCAGGAGGAAATGAAATAGTACGTTTTACAAACAAATGGCTCAACCATTATTGCCACTGAGAATTTTATAATCATGCTGATAATTTTATCTTGAATATTTCTCTCCAGTCTGTACGATTGCCACCATTTGACAAAATTTCTGGAGATGATCCCACTAGCATCCAGAAGCAGTCCTCTTACTCGTGTGTTCCTGACGCTGTAGGCTCACTGGAAGTAGGGAATTGTTGGCGCAGATATATATCCTGTTTTCCCCTAACTACATCATCTGGTTGGGAAAGAGAGTCTTCAAACCCTATCATAGGGTCAATGATTTCTGCTTTATTTTGTCTCCGATTGATGGCAATTATATCATTATGACGGTTACTTCCAGCTTCCGACACACAGTGGACTATTTCAAAGCTTTTTTTTTTTAAAGACTGCTCACTAATAATGAATAAATAAATAAATAGATCACATGGACTCAATCAACAGCAGTTCCAGCCATTTTGGGCTAAAATTGATTCTCAATCTGGAAATGCATTTTATCATGGCAAGGTATGCTGGTTTAACCATGCTTCTTTTAACTTCCAAAAACGGGGGGGGGGAGAATGGCATGCACCGACACAGGAGTGCACTCCCATCCTCTCAACTCGTATGCCCCTGGGCACAGTCGGATGTGTCAATGTATTTATGTGTTAGTGGAGGGAGGTGAAAGTGAGAATAACGTGGCTCGCTGTTTGTTGAGAAATCTGCCGTCTGACCTGCATGCAAATTAAATTGAGCACCCCTGACTTAGATCAATAGGATATTAGTTTCCCACTCACAATTTTTAGCTCTGATTTGGACCGTGGTATCTTCTTCCTTGGATTAGCGTTTTCCCGTAGGTAAGGAGTCAACGAGTCACATTTTAAGAGACTGTATGCAATGTTCAGTTTAAGTTAAACAATCATTTCGATCCTATTATGAGGATCAGAATGAGATGCACTCAATTTTGTAGGGACAGTGACAGTGAAAATGGATAACATTTAAGTGTATTATATTTGGCAACACAGCAAAGTGGTTGTGTTTATAAACACTACGTCCTCAACTAACAACTAGGGCATGAAACCTATACATTAGGCGGATAAATTATCTTTGGTTTAATACATCGGCGTATGATGTTGCCTGTGTTATTAGTGTTATTAGTAACATTCAGTTGTCCTTATATTGCACGTCTGAGAAAAAGAATAACGTTAGGTACTAAACAATCCACAATGTTGCGATTCAAACTTTACTGTACCAATGAGTATGTTTGTTTACATTGTGTGTTCATGTTACTCCTAAATTATCAGCCTGTCATGGTCAACCAAACCTCAACTGCGACTCGTCCCTCCTAGCTCAGCTGCAAACACGCAAAATTTGAATTAAATTGGAGTTTAACACCTCAAAAACTTCCCTTGTTTGTGCATGGCAGTGGTTTCTGTACCAATATATGTGTGTTTAATTAATTGAAATTAGAATTAGAAATGTATCAGATGTGATATGCACATTAGACATTAACATGTGACTTGACATTGACCCGGAAAATCAACTATTGGACTTCCAATAGTTGTGCCATCCATGCTACTCCTAAATTATCAGCCCGTCCTGGTCAGTCAACACTCAACTCTGACTCATCCCTCTCAACCTTACCTCAGGCACGAGCTACAGCATGCCGTATTTCTGCATGTATTTTCACAAACAGTAATTAAATATTAATCGGGCAGATACAGTGTTCACTTTTGGAATGTGCATTAGCTCATCTAGCCACATGCAAACTTCGAACAGAATCAAAGTGCAAGTGTACAGAAATGTTGACAACCATGTCCAAAGCCCATAAAACAAATCAAGAACAGTAACTATCAATTTTAGCCAACTGTATTATTTACTAATGCTGATCTGACAGGCTCAGGAGGAAAAGCACTAGCCTTCTGAGCGCAAGTTAGAGGGATTGATCCCTACTCAATCTCGTGGTATTTAAAGGTCAGCCTCGTGTCGGTAGACTTATTAGCATGAAAAGGAACTCCTGTGTGACAAAATTCTGGCACCTTGGCATTTCTGAAAATCCTAAGAGTAGATAGTGGGATGGAATATCAATAACTTTTATTACTAATAACAAAACTTTATTTCTCTTTTGCAAGGCCTTGGGATAAAGACCGCTACATGTCTCCAGACATAGAAGCAGTCACCACTTTGCTACGACAGGACAAGATTTGGGGAGCGGTGCGACATCACATCGACTATTATCTAGCACCACACGTAAGTAAAAACACTGTAATAAGTTTAAACAAGTTATACTGTTTGAGTACAGAATCTAATATGCTCTTTATGTAATTTCAGGAATACGAGACACGAGTTTTCAGTCCAACAGCTGTCATGATTGGAGAGAAACAGCGTGAGAAGCCACAAGTAGCAGAATCTCCCCTGGCAAAAAAGAGACGTACGGAATGAAACAACGACGGAGGAAATGATATAACTGTTGAACGTTCCTGAAGTTTTAATAAATTTGTTGTACATTAGATGTCAATCGCAAAGATCCTATGCTTTATTTATATTATTTACACTCTATTTAAGACCATTATCCTTGATATTTCCATTAGTATGAGTCACTGAATTATTATATAGTTCTCAAATCCCTTGAAAAATGAGCTAAGCTTATCATGTCTGCACAACTTAACTAAGTCTACACTGAGCTACCTCCAAGAAGCTAAATCCACAGGAAAGAAAGTGCAACAATGATCACACACCCATGGAATTACCCTTAGTCAGATGTTTTTGCAAGGCTACTATTGCAAAATACTTCCAATATTACCCTGCAGATACCGAAATACGCAAAATCTTGACTAGCATATGAACTTGTCAAGGAGATCTTCTTCATCGAGGATCTCTGGATGAAGAGAGGGCTACCATTCAAGACGCCTGGGAGAAACTAATGCAGGACAGAGTGAAAAGGGACGAAATCTGGATCGACTTTTATACAACGGAGGCCATAATGAAATAGGACATGGACAAACACTAACACTTTGTGAACTCGATGGTGGTACACGAATACCACCATAAGCTGTGTAACACCGAGTACTTGCATGACTCAGACCAATCCTGCCTATGTAAATTATGTGGTATGCAATGCAGCTGATACTATGTACTCACTTGTACAAATCAGAGATCTTCATATAAAATTTTTAAAAAGGTAGATGTCCAGTGATTTGGAGAGAAAAAGATTAAGTTCCAGGAATAGCGTACAACAACAATTAGAAATTGCTATCACATGGACCTCGAATTTGGTGTTTTTTACATTTTATTGAAACTTTGAAATCTATGATTGGTGAAAATATGAATCATTTCCAGACAGCCTTCTTTAAAAAAAAAAAAAAAAAAAGAGTAATACAAGCTGAAGACAACTGGCAAACAGAACTCAATCCTGCACTGTATTAACCAGTTAAGCTCCACATGGTTCCAAGTGTTGTTGACACTGCAATGCTGCCTGAAGCAATGTCGCCATAATAACTTTTTCAAAACATACTTTCAGTTTCAATGTGATGATACAGTACACAATACAAATGAAATCAGCCGACAAGAATCTCACTGTACAATAATATATACCGGAGCTGTCATAAAAGGTTACAAGTAAAATATACTAAATTTATGGAAATTTAGAAACCTTTTTATTTCTACTCGATTCACAATGTGCATTCCATAACATGATCTGTAGGAACAGAGGGACGGCCGTACATTCGTATGAATTATTTTCTCCTCTTGTAAAACTCACCAATTCTCTGCACTAATTCAAATGCCTGACTAAAACGGGGCACTCCTCGCCGCACTTCGCGATTCATCACATTTCCATGATACTGCACTGCACCAGTGGAAGATATTCATTTTTAAACCTTCACAATTATCTCACAAAGAACACAAAGCTATCCAAGTTCCATAAATGCTCGAACCACACCTGAGCATTAGGAAAATATAGACAACACCTAACTTAATAACAATATTCGCCTTTTGTACTGGACTATCAGCAGTTGCCCCTCACCTGGGCATTTATCTCTTCTGTTCTCTTCAGGAAAGATGGCAACACATCAATATCACAGTCACGCTACTTATAGATGGCACCACTACACTGGCCATATTGCCACCAACAATCAAATAAAAATAGTTCATCTTTATTTTGTGGCTAGCTCAAACTGTACATTAAAAAGTAAATTGTTATACGTTTACAAGTACCAGTAAATAAAAGGTTATAAGCACTATACAAAATTGAATATGAACTATTATGTACAAAAAGTATAACAATATCTGAAATAAAAAGCATTGGACTGGTCATCATGATTGACGGGTGACATTTCTCATTTACTTTTTGTAGTGGTGGCAATATCAAATGCAACTGTCAAGTGCAATCTTACGCCGGCCCACCTACAGTGGCTTGACTCCCCTTTCAGATAACTTTGACCACACACTGTCGTGCATCTAAAATCTATATTATTGTTGATCCTATGCAAAATCTTATGAAGCATCGGACAAATAAACCTACTTTTTGACAATTTCCATATGCTTTACACCTGGAGTCAATCATAAGACAGAATCCCAAATGGGTATCTATAAAACCCGTTTTTCTTTGTATCTTCAGCATATACAGTACAAACCTTTAAAATAGAAATGAGCCTCTCAGAGAGTGAGAAGAAAAAGGACTAACAGAACAACAAGAATTAGGGTCACGAGGAAAGAGTACACATAATGTGAGGATGTGGAGTTATCCTAGTCATGTCTCACTTTTCCATTGTTCCCTTTACCCACACTGACTAGTCATTGTGCTAATCTTTTGGGTACATTTCTATCGTCCTTCCTGTCTTAAGATGTAATTGTTTAGAACTTTTAAATTATTTTTATACTGAAACTCGGTTTAAAATGCTCAACAATTTTTGATGGAAATGCAAATCCAAGGAAGGAGAGGCCGTGGACGACCACGATTGAGATGGAAGGATACCATCCAACGCAGCATTATAGAAAGAAACCTGGACTGGGACACAGTGTTGGAGGAGGAGTGGTCGAAAGACCGAAGAAAGTGGAGAAGAACCATATTTGCCCCTACCCGGCTACAGCTAGATAAAGGGAAATGATGATGATGATGATGATGAGAGTGAATATCCACTTCTGCACTTCATGATAATTGCCCTTGTGTCCTCCCTCCGACACCTTGTCATTATGTTTATCCCATTCAAGTTCCTATCTTTCTATGTTGTTGTTTGAGTCATCAATCCATAGATCAGTTTGATGCAGCTTCCCATGCCACATTATCCTGTGCTAACCTTTCAATTCCTACTTAACTACTGCATCCTACATCTGCTCTAATCTGCTTGTTAAACTCATACCTTGGTCTATCCCTACCACTCTTGCAACCTACACTTCCCTCAAAAACTAACTGAACAAGTCTCGGGTGTTTTCAGATGTGTGTTATCATTCTCTCTCTTCTTCTCGTCAAATTTAGTCAAGCTATTAAAGAAACTACAGTACTGTATTTAAAATACTTTGTTGGGTCCACCTTGTCAATACACTTTTTGTGATTGAAATTATTTATTTTATCATGCATGTTTCAGGAAAAATATCCATTCCCTTCATCAGTGATGTCAATTCAAGGAACAAAACATTATAACTAGAGCCTGGATTTCCATGCAAATGCATGTTTTTATATAAACTGGTTACACTTCTCAAACTTTGCAAATATTTGTTTAATGGCCTGATTCCAAATACTGTAACAGTTCTTTTTCCATGCATGTTTGCATGTTTTGGCTTTTTTATGTGAAAATTCATGCATAATTCATATTTTGAAGATTTTGGATTTAATAGCGAATATTTGGATGTTTAATGCTATAAACTGAACCTTAAATTGTGCATTTCTCATTGACGGCTCATTTGTTCGTCTATGTTAGACGAATAAAACAAAACTCGTATCACACTTCTGTAATGCTGCGTAACTGAAATAGCAGCTTACAAACCTTGGTTTTGCACTGAACCTCTTCAGCTGTTATTCTGGAATTTCCTACCCGGAATTCTCACTCGTCACACGTCTTTGTTATCGCAACAGGCAATCGATACCAGTTATTGATCATCAGAGTGGGATGTGTCAGACCCACCCACTGACGTTGGGGTGTATGCAGGTGATGAGTCTAGTGTCAACCTAAAACGAAACGCTGGTTGATAGAGCAAACGCCTGAAAAGCCTTACATCTGATCTATTTTTGACAAGATCTATTGGTGAAAAATATCTAATTCCTTGTATGGGAACTTAGAATTTTCCAATCGGAATTGCTAGGCGGGCAATAATTACATTGTGGAGATTTATCTCCTGTATGCAGTTATCAGACTGTGCCTCTTCTGGTAAGTTCACCTGTATATACCACATTGTCAGTGGGCAGGGTCTGACACATCCCACTCTGATGAGTCTAGTGTCAGACCTAAGATGAAACGCTGGTTAATAGAGCAAACGCCTGAAAAGCCTTACATCTGATCAGCTAGAGATAGGTCGAACAAAGTAATCCGTTCAAATGCTGACTTTGAATTCGTAAAACTTATATAAGAAGCATTGTGGTGAAAATGCAAAAGACGTACAATCTGACCGCACTTTGTCCCAAATGTCTTAATTTAAGTATGCGCCAGCCACTTCTTGTGACGTAGAAAGATAATTTTTTGTGTGTAAGAACGTGCTGACAGATAAACGTGTGAGCTTAAACCAAGACAATTTGGAGAAATTACGGTAGTTGTTGAATAGTGTTTCAAAAGCAACTGAATTTGATAGTGCATATTTTCCAGTTTATTATGCATGTTTTCTCATATGATAGTGCATAAATGATGCATATTTTGAGATTTAATAGTGCATGGAAATCTGGCCTCTAATTATAACACTATCTTTTGTTTTTCTTACAATTTATGATGGTTATTTATTTATTTATTTATTTATTTATTTATTTATTTATTTATCACATGATGAATGTTTGTACATATATATATACACAGTTTCAGGATAAATGTGCGTAGTCACAAGTCCGAACAATACTACAACTCTAGGTCTAGTATTTTGACCCAATCAACTGCTTCATCCGATGTGTGGTGAATGTCCATTAGCGTTCCTTTGAAAGCTCGAATTGGGCAGTCAGCAACAATGTGGTGGATTGACTGAGAAGAGGCACCACAATCACGATCTCCAGAGCTAGTCCAACCCCCATTTGCACAACAGATAACCACATCTGCCTTGTCCAGTTCTTATCCGATTGATGATTCTCCACTGTCATCTTGGAAGATCAAATCCTTGTACGCGTTTAGAATGATTCTCAACTAGATGTTTGTTGACTACTGCTGATGATGATGATGATGCTTGTTGTTTAAAGGGGCCTAACATCTAAGGTCATCGGCCCATTCTTACAATTTAAAGGACTATTGTATCCTAATTCACCATATCAAAGAAGAAATAAACTAATGAAATATTATGATGATGATCATTAGATAAAATGTAATATTTTGATGAAAGGAAATGAGAATACCTAAATAAATGGATAGTTTTCCTCAAACGAGTATGATTAAATAAATAATTTCAATCATTAAAAGTGTATTGACAAGGTGGACCCAAAATAAACTAGTTTAAATAGTTTCTTCAATAGATTCAGACAAGTCAATACAGGATCAAATAAATACCTATTATGGTTAAGTTTATCAACAAATTTAGCCAAATCGATCTCCTCTTACCAATTCGATTCAGCATCTCTTCATTCGTGATTCGATCTATCCATCTCAACTTCAGCATTCTTCTGTAACACCACATTTCAAAAGCTTCTATTCTCCTCTATTCTTTCTATAAATGACTTTATTTATCACTTGTTCGTTCTTTTCCATTACTTACAATGACCTGATGGGTTCCCTTTTGCGTTAGCCCTTCATTTCTATTTTTTTTTTTTTGTTGCTATTCGCTTTACGTCGAACATAGATAGGTTCTATGGCAACAAGGGGACAGGAACGGCCTAGGAATGGGAAGGAAGCGGTCGTGGCCTTAATTAAGGTACAGCCCCAACATTTGCCTGGTGTGAAAATGGGAAAACACGGAAAACCATCTTCAGGGCTGCCAACAGTGGGATTCAAACCCACTATCTCCCAGATGCGACCTCATAGTCGCACGCCCCTAACTGCACGGCTAATTCGCCTGGTCATTCCTAGTCTTTTATAACATATAATCATCAAGGTATATTTTTGTCTCTTCCCTTTTCCTGTGTTTATTCAGCTTATTTCTTATCTTACAATTCTTATATCACTTGATCCCCTAATGAGAGTTGAACCCCAACCTCGTGATGAAGCTCGGAAGCAGAAAATAGCTCGTCAGGGCCTGTGAAGAAATGGATGTAGAAAAACTCAGATTGATGATGGAAGTGCCTTTCTACAGCATCTGAAGACAGCGGTGTGAAGATGTGGAGATTTTCCTTGCTGTTTTGGATTTCATGTTTGTCTTCTTCTTATTTTTAAAATTTACTTTTTTACAATTTTGCTTTATGTCACACCAACACTAGACCTTGCCATGTTCCTTTTTGTATAGGGTGTTTCAAAAATACACAACATAATTTCAGGGATTGATTCCTCACATATAGAGGAGGAAAAAAGGGTATATAAACTTGAGACCAGAAATGGGCACTTTCTTGGCCTCCACAATCACCTGATCTGAATCTGCTCATCATCTTTCTCTGAGGATAAGCAAAGTCTTTGGTGTATGACTTCTCTGATGGATGAAGCAACGCTTCATGGCAGAACTGTAAAGTGCTTTCAAACAGTACGTACAACACCAGACATATTCAAACGTGTTCGTAACTCCATGCGACGACAAGCACAAGCTTGTAGTATGGCAGGAGGCAGGCATTTTGAACACCTCTTATAAAGTAATGACCAGAGTACATCAGTACATGCAAGCTAGCCCACACCACCTGACGTTTTGGCCCATGACAGAGTCTGGCATCTCGGAAAGTACACATTTTTAGACCCGTGTTATATAGACTTTTTTCCTTCTCTATATCTGAGGAATCCAGCTCTAAAATTATGCTGTGTATTTCTTGAAACACCCTATATATGCCTTGATTTGTCACTTGTTTGTTCCTTTCCATTACTGATAGTGACCTGTCATTCTGTTAATCCTTTAAGAGTACTTCCATCTTCCTTCCTATCCCTGTCTTTAGATGTAATTATTTAGAAGTTCTAACTTACAAGGGGCAATCAAATGAAAACCGAACACCTGCCAAAACACACATTCCACCCGAAAGGTGGCAACACTGTTGTTACGCATCGAAATTGCCATCGCTGTGGTAGGAGAACTGCATAGTGACAACTCACAGGTGCACGCAGTTGTTGGGTTATGTCTTTGTTGGAGTGCGGACTGGTCTAGTGTGTTCGTCCAGCTGTAGAAATGCAGGCAAGCAAAGAAGAGCAGAGAAGTGAGGTTGGTTTTACGGTGGCTGAGGGTGCCGGACTAAGCGAAACTCATCGTCGCATGTCTGGTGTGTGTGGCGAACACTGCATGTCATGACGAGTGTGCACGAGTGGCCTAGGAGGTTCCGAGAAGGACGCACATCATTGCCCAGGTGAGGCCCATTGAGCCATAGGGCGGATTGATGGCCTTATCTGGGAAAACTGACAAATCACAGAGCAAGAAAGAAATTCGTGGACGTCGGTTCATTTGGACGAGGAAGTGCAAGAGTGGGTGCGGTTGTTGATCAGTAGCGACCTGTCTCTTTCTACAAAACTGGAATTAATCGTCTCGTCTCCCAGTGGGATGAAAGTATTAGCACTTTTGGTAATTGCTTCAGAATAAAACCATTCCATGGTGTCATAGCAGGTGTTTGGTTTTCATTTGACTGTCCCTTATACATTTTATGAAAATACTCTACCTAGTTTAACTTTTTAATTGGTATGGGAGCAAATCCACACTTCTGCAGTTTCATGATAAGAAACTAAATTCTATTCTATAAAACTGAGAATTTTAACTTTGTTTGAATAGAAAGATTAATAGACACATTTATCGAATCCACAGACAGTTGGAGCAACTGGAATATAATACAAACCTTGATGATGAAAAGTATTCATACTGCAATATTTGTGGATAAAGGTTTATCACACCACAAATCTTCCAAAATTTTAATGAATGTTTGATGTTCCTCTCCTACTTTCTTGATCACCTCCTTTCATGCTCGAGTCATTTCCAGTTTTACTATAAATAGTAGACCTTCCACGTATGAATTTCTGATTTCCATGTGTATTTCATTCTTAATTCAATTTTTAACAATATAAACTTTATGCTGTTGGAAAGAAGGAAATGGTGAATGGAAGGTGTATACGCAGAACAAACACAACTAAGAGTATATTGCACTTACAATATATTATTTAAAACAGTCTTGACCTAGACTCTGCCATAGACAATATAGTATCAACAATGTTGGCTCTATCTTTTAAAGTCTTCATGTCTTCCTCTGGGAGAGAATCAGTCTTACGAAGAAGGAAATGTTGAATGAAGAGGCGTATACTTTCTCGAAACATATGCAGTTTAGGTGCAATGGCCACTCTCTGGAAGACTTCCTGCATCACCTCCAGGGAGTCATGCAACAAGATGCCCAACAATATCTGTCGTAGAAGTCGGACCATAGCTTTATCAACTTCTGTGAAGTGTATCACCTGCAGAATAAGAGAGCATTGTTATTCTATTCAAACAACTTTTGAACGGTAACCTGTAAACAGTGCATTCTGGATAACTGGACCCAGCTAGTCTTATAAAGCATATCCTACTTTTAAGGAGTATTAAAAAAATCTTAACAACATTTGTCGAAACGATACTCACAGTTTCGTGTCTTATTGAGTGACCGGGTGTGAAATATCATTCCGAACACAGCCAAGAGGATGATGCTTCCGTCATGGTGAGTATTATTTTGCTATCATACTGTTACTTTTATTAGTAAATCGAACTGTTGTGTTAAATAAAATAACAAAATGTACATGAAACAGATTTTTAAGTCATCTGCTGTATACTGACAGTAGTTAGAGCACAAAAATTCTACATCAACACGTGTCGACAGTGGGAGCTACTTCAGCGTTGGTATAGACTGACTGTTGAGCAGATCCTTAGTGAGGAATCAGAAGACATCCTCGATGCTAATATACAGAGGGGCCCAGAAAAATGTAGACACTCTTTGATAGTCAATATTAATGGAACAAAATGACATACCATTATAATTCGTGCACGGGGGGAAGGTTATTTGATGTGTTCAAAGTAACCCGCATTAGCGGCCAAAAAACGCCGATGTCGCTGAACTGCTGACCAAACTGCGGCTGTCAGTGTTGCCGGTCTGATAGCCACATAGGACGTCCCGATGGTTTCTCGTGGCTCGTTCAGTGTAGCTGGCTTCTAATGATAAACTTAATTTTTCAAGGTCCCCCAAGGTCTGAAGGCCGTGGTGGATACTCAACAGCTCCTCTTCGACCTATCCGTGCCCACATAGATTTTCATCCAAGTAGGCTCTGATATTTCTGTGGTAGTGAGGCAGAGTGCCATCCTGTTGTAAGTAAAAATCTTTCATTTCCAAACACCCCTTGGATGGCAGGTAAAATCGGTGTTTGCAGTATATGAAGATACACCTCACCAGTTACGGTACCTTAAAGAAGAATGGGCCAATCAAACCGTGCGATGACAGACCACACCACACATTAACAACGGGTAGATTAACATGTTTGTCCACGTGAACATGAGGATTTTCAAGAGCCCATTACACGCAGTTGTGGTGGTTTACAGTACCGTTCAGATTGAATTGTGCCTCATCAGACCATGCAAACCGTTCATCCTCATGAACCGCGCCTTCAAACCACTTGCAGTACTCCATCCTTCGATCCGGGTCGTCCTTGTTAATAGCGTGCAGCGATCTCAGAATGTACATTTTGCAGCCTTCAGAATTCGCCGTACGGTTGATTGACTTACCCTGCTTTTATTACAAGTTGAGATTTTATGCCTTAACCTGCTTTTACGTGCACTCTGATGCACAGATTTTTGAGGTAACCTAGTAAAATGATGCAATATAGCAGCGCTGGAAGCTGGACTTGTTGAAGTTTTTGGTCGGCCAGAACTTACCTTACGCACATCCTGAACAGTACCGTTGGCTTCAAATTTATCCCAAATACGATAAATTATTGTACGTGTTGTTGGCTGAGTTCCGCACACATTATGCCATTGTCGTAACTCCATCATATGTTTGTACTTCCAGTACCACTTCAATATGGCCTCGCATTGCTCAAACGTCAATCTTACTTCATTCATTGTTGCACTGTCTTCTGCTGGAAAACATGCGCCAAGATTGTCACACCATTCATTTTACCTTCATCATCTTGTTGTTTGAGTCATCAGTCCACAGAGTGGTTTGATGGAGCACTCCATGCCACCCTATCCTAATCTGCTTGTCATGTTCATACCTTGGTCTACCTCTACCGTTCTTACCGCCTACACTTCCTTCAAAACCAACTGAACAAGTCCTGGGTGCCTTAACATGTGTCCTGTCATTCTATCTCTTCTTCTTGTCAAATTTAGGCAAATCGATTTCCTCTCACCAATTCGATTCAGCATCTCTTCATTGTGATTCGATCTATCCATCTCACCTTCAGCATTCTTATGTAACACCACATTTCAAAAGTTTCTATTCTCTTTCTTCCTGAGATATTTATCATGCATGTTTCACTTCCATACAATGCCACACTCCAGATGAAAGTCTTCAGAAACATCTTTCTAATTCCTACATCAATGTTTGAAGTGAGCAAATTTCTTTTCTTAAGAAAGCTCTTCCTTGCTTGTGCTAGTCTGCACTTTATGTACTCCTTACTCCTGCCATCGTTAGTTATTTTACTACCCAAGCACAACATTCATCTACTTCAAGACTTCATTTCCTAATTTAATATTTCCTGCATCGCCTGGCTTCGTACGACTGCACTCCATTACTTTTGTTTTGAACTTATTTATTTTCATCTTGTACTCTTTACCCAAGACTTCGTCCATACCATTCAGCAACTACTCTATATCTTCTGCAGTTTCAGATAAAATAACAATATCATCGGCAAATCTCAAGGTTTTGATTTCCTCTCCTTGGATTGTGATTCCCTTCCCAAATTCCTCTTTGATTTCCTTTACTGCCTGTTCTATGTAAACACTTAAAAGGAGGGGGGACAACAATGGACTAAGCTACCATGCAAGAATTGCAATGATATGTAATTTTATTCCAAAGATATTAACTATCAAAGAGTGTCTACATTTTTCTGGACCCCTCTGTACATATGGAACCACTTGAAAATGCTTTTCATAGTGATGTTGACGAGACCTGTGGGGATATAAACAGTCTCCCTGGCAATCACCTTTGGGCTAGTGCTGAACTAGTGTGTACAAAACTAACTGAAAATGGTACAATCTGTGTGTGGTATGGTGTACTGAATGAAGAAGAAGCGAGTCATGTTAGTGAAGAAGCAGCTAGTCCAGTACCGTCTAGATCTTCAAGTAATTCCGATGACAGGCAAGCCATTACAAGTAATGAAAATCATTTTTCGTCCGTATTGAAAGTATCATATAATGTATATAGAAAAATATTTATTATTTTGCCACTTATTCAATACAATACAGAAGTTAATGTATGAGTTAAAACAATGTTTAAATATAATGAGACATGTTTCGCCTCTTCTTATGAGGCATCCTCAGTCAATATCAAAACCTTACTTTTTATCAGGTATCTGGTTAAAATTATTCTAAAATATGGTTGAGATGATGTGTGTGAGATAATATTTACAGTTCATCATCAAAATATTTCTGAAATAATTAAAACTCTAATACAATGATAAATTTGTACGCAGTTCACTTAATGAAGGATTTGATTGTAAATAACATAATTGATGGCTTGAAGCCGTGGTCAATGCTTGATGTTGAAGGAAACTGACAGGCTAATACATGGTAGAAAGAATATAAAATCGCTTCAATGTTGAATATATTGTATTGTCCACTCCTTTCTCTCACAGAAGCCTATTTTTTTTTTGCAGAACTGTCCAGTGTTCTGGTCAGTCATTATCAGATCTGCTTCCTTTTGACTGACACCGTGGATTTTTAGTCTTGGTTTTGTGATCCTCTTCACCACGTTTATTTTCAGTGCTAGTTTTGTGTTTTACAGGATCACCAGAAGATTTCACAATTTCTACTTCTGCAGCCTTCCTTATTTTTTTATTTTTTTAAAGAATTTGTTTTATGTCGCACCGACACAGATAGGTCTCACGGCGACGATAGTATAGGAAAGGGCTAGAAGTGGGAAGGAATCGGCTGTGACCTTAATGAACGTTCAGCCTCAGCATTTGCCTGGTGTGAAAATGGGAAACCATGGAAAACCATCTTCAGAGCTGCCAATAGTGGGCTTTGAACCCACTATCTCCTGGATGAAAGCTCACAGCTGCGCGACCCTTACCGCACAGCTAACTTGCCCGGTCTTCCTTATTTTATGCATTAACATAAAGTACAGTGCTGGCGAACAGTTTAAGGACACCTGTCCAAAGCAGATAACCATCTACAGGCCTTAAACATTGTGCTAACATACATATTTTGATACTGGAGCTGAAAGTACAGCAGAAATGCCACCCAATTTAAGGTAGTTTTTGTAAGTTAAGGCATGCTTAAAAAAGCCATATATTTATAACAAAATAAATAATAACTTGAAAATGGTTTGAGCCAGTTTTCTGAATTTTGTATTACAAGCAGTTGTACCAGGTAGAACTCAGCCAGTTATTGCTAAAAGCCATTTAAAAATGTGTATTAAAATTCTCATGTTTGTGGGTTACTGTAGTCACGTCCTAGTTAGTGAACCATGGGCAATGGCTGAGTGGCCTAGTAAGTGGTCCTGAGAGTCGGGATACCAGTTGCTATGGAATGGGAGTGGGCATCTCGGACATATTCTGAGTCGTGGCCCTCCTTGTGCTCAGGCGACTAGGACTATACAATTCACCGGTGGTCCATAACCCGTTAGAGGAGAGATCCTCACTTGGACTATGTGCAAGTAGGGCAGCATCCTGCTTCATGAATTTACCGAGCTCAGAACACTTTAAGCAAGCCTCGGACTTATGGGAGTAATGGAGTCCTACTCCCATTTGACAGGCGAGGGTCTCCTTGGAAACAACTTGGCGAACGAAATGGAATTCGATGGGGAGCTATCAATATTAATGGAGCTTATGGAAGAAAGAAGGTAGAACTGGCTGAGTCAGCAAAGAGGATGCATCTGGATGTGCTAGGAGTAAGTGATATTCGGGTAAGGGGAGATAATGAGGAAGAGATAGGAGATTATAAAGTGTACTTGACGGGCGTTAGAAAGGGAAGGGCAGAGTCTGGGGTAGGGCTCTTTATCAGGAATACCATAGCACGCAACACAGTTTCTGTTAGGCACGTCAATGAGCGAATGATACGGATAGATTTGTCAGTGGGAGGAATTAGGACAAGAATTGTGTCCGTGTATTAACCATGTGAGGGTGCAGATGAGGATGAAGTTGACAAGTTTTATGAAGCATTGAGTGACATCGTGGTCAGGGTCAACAGCAAGGATAGAATAGTGTTAATGGGCGATTTCAATGTGAGAGTTGGGAATAGAACTGAAGGATACGAAAGGGTGATTGGTAAATGTGGGGAAGATATGGAAGCTAATGGGAATGGGAAGCGTTTGCTGGACTTCTGTGCTAGTATGGGTTTAGCTGTTACGAATACATTCTTCAAGCATAAGGCTATTCACCGCTACACATGGGAGGCTAGGGGTACCAGATCCATAATAGACTATATCTTAACAGACTTTGAATTCAGGAAATCTGTTAGGAATGTACGAGTTTTTCGCGGATTTTTCGATGATACAGACCACTATCTGATCTGTAGTGAACTAAGTATCTCTAGGCCTACGGTAGAGAAAGTGAAATCTGTCTGCAAACGAATAAGGGTAGAAAATCTCCAGGATGAGGAAATTAGACGGAAGAACATGGATATGATTAGTGAGAAGTTTCGAACAGTAGACAGTAAGCAGGTTCAGGATATAGAAAGTGAATGGGTGGCATACAGGGATGCTGTAGTAGAAACAGCAAAGGAATGCCTAGGAACAACTGTGTGTAAAGATGGGAAAAGGTGAACATCTTGGTGGAATGATGAAGTGAGAGCAGCCTGTAAACGTAAAAAGAAGGCTTATCAAAAATGGCTCCAAACAAGGGCCGAGGCAGACAGGGATTGGTACGTAGATGAAAGAAACAGAGCGAAACAAATAGTTGTTGAATCCAAAAAGAAGTCATGGGAAGATTTTGGTAATAACCTGGAAAGGATAGGTCAAGCAGCAGGGAAACCTTTCTGGACAGTAATAAAGAATCTTAGAAAGGGAGGGGAAAAAGGAAATGAACAGTGTTTTGAGTAATTCAGGTGAACTCATAACAGATCCCAGGGAATCACTGGAGAGGTGGAGGGAATATTTTGAATATCTTCTCAATGTATAAGGAAATCATCATGGTGGTGTTGCAAACAGCCAAGCTCATGGGGAGGAGGAAAATGATGTTGGTGAAATTATGCTTGAGGAAGTGGAAAGGATAGTAAATAAACTCCATTGTCATAAGGCAGCAGGAATAGATGAAATCAGACCTGAAATGGTGAAGTATAGTGGGAAGGCAGGGATGAAATGGCTTCATAAAATTAGCATGGAGTGTTGGTAAGGTACCTTCAGATTGGACAAAAGCAGTAATTGCACCTATCTATAAGCAAGGGAACAGGAAGGATTGCAACAACTATCGAGGTATCTCATTGATTAGTATACCAGGCAAAGTATTCACTGGCATCTTGGAAGGGAGGGTGCGATCAGTCATTGAGAGGAAGTTGGATGAAAACCAGTGTGGTTTCAGACCACAGTGAGGCTGTCAGGATCAGATTTTCAGTATGCGCCAGGTAATTGAAAAATGCTACGAGAGGAATAGGCAGTTGTGTTTATGTTTTGTAGATCTAGAGAGAGCATATGACAGGGTACCGAGGGAAAAGATGTTCACCATACTGGGGGACTATGGAATTAAAGGTAGATTATTAAAATCAATCAAAGGCATTTATGTTGACAATTGGGCTTCAGTGAGAATTGATGGTAGAATGAGTTCTTGGTTCAGGGTACTTACAGGAGTTAAACAAGGCTGTAATCTTTCACCTTTGCTGTTCGTAGTTTACATGGATCATCTGCTGAAAGGTATAAAATGGCAGGGAGGAATTCAGTTAGGTGGAAATGTAGTAAGCAGTTTGGCCTATGCTGACGACTTGGTCTTAATGTCAGACTGTGCCGAAAGCCTGCAGTCTAATATCTTGGAACTTGAAAATAGGTGCAATGAGTATGGTATGTAAAATTAGCCTCTCGAAGACTAAATTGATGTCAGTAGGTAAGAAATTCAACAGAATTAAATGTCAGATTGGTGATACAAAGCTAGAACAGGTCGATAATTTCAAGTATTTAGGTTGTGTGTACTCCCAGGTTGGTAATATAGTAAGTGAGATTGAATCAAGGTGTAGTAAAGCTAATGCAGTGAGCTCACAGTTGCGATCAGCAGTATTCTGTAAGAAGGAAGTCAGCTCCCAGACGAAACTATCTTTACATTGGTCTGTTTTCAGACCAACTTTGCTTTACGGGAGCGAAAGCTGGGTGGACTCAGGATATATTATTCAAGTTAGAAGTAACAGACATGAAATTAGCAAGAATTATTGTTGCTACAAACAGGTGGGAACAATGGCAGGAGGATACTCGGAATGAGGAGATAAAGGCTAATTTAGGAATGAACTTGATGGATGAAGCTGTACGCATAAACCGGCTTCGCTGGTGGGGTCATGTGAAGCGAATGGAGGAGGATAGGTTACCTAGGAGAATAATGGACTCTGTTATGGAGGGTAAGAGAAGTAGAGGGAGACCAAGACAACGATGGTTAGACTCGGTTTCTAACAATTTAAAGATAAGAGGTATAGAACTAAATGAGGCCACAACACTAGTTGCAAATCGAGGATTGTGGCGACGTTTAGTAAATTCTCAGATGCTTGCAGACTGAACGCTGAAAGGCATAACAGTCTATAATGATAATGTATGTATGTATGTATGTTGAATGTTTGCTGAAATTTATGAAAAAGAGATAAAATGTAGGAAGAAGAAAAATAATTTTGAATTTCCTTCCATATGATGGCCATGCAGCCGAAGACTTTCTAGCACACTGCAGTGACCCAAGGAGAGATGTTAGGAAGAACTAGTCATCACTGGATCTCTTTGGCATTGCAAAGAGTTGTTTATTCCTTTGGATGATTTGAGGTTAAGTCATTGTGGAAAAGTTTTATCGTGATAATGGGTTGTAAAAGTGTGTCTAACGAGACAAAATTGAAAATTATTGGGATGCATAAGGTGCATAAGATTTACAGGGAGATTGCAGCTTAGTTAAGTATTTCAAAAACATGTGTGGAACAGACTGTAAAAAGATTTAATGCCTCCAGAATAGTGCTTGATGCCGTTCGCAGTGGTCGCCCAAGAAAGACATCGCCTAGACTTGATAGAACAATTGTTGCTGTAAGTAAGGAGAACAGAAACGCTAGCAGCAGTGACGTTTCGAGTACTGTTAAGACATTGCACAACACTGACATTAGCGTAAGGACCATTTTCAATTGCTTACAAGATGCAGGGCTCCAATCAGTTTACACTTTACACAAGCCATTATTGAACGACATAGCCAAGAAAAGGAGATGGAAATGGTGTCTTGAAAGAAAGACTTGGTTAAGGGAAGCATGGAGAAGGGTTGTCTTTTCAGATGAATGCCGATTTGAGTTGTTTCCAAGACGAAAGATCAGAGATCGGTGAACCAAAACTGAAAAGTTTCTTCCGTCCTGTGTGGCACCGCTGTTCAGCAAGGAGGTGATTCGATAATGATATGGGGTTGCATCACTTCTGAAGGACCAGGAGAATGCAGGGTTGTTGCTAGGTCAATGAACAGTATCCAATATTGTGAGACAATGGAAGAAATGATGCTGCCTTCAGCAACACGCCTACTGGGAAACAACTTCATTTTTCAGCAGGACAATGCCCCTTGCCACAAATCCAAGGTCACTATTGAATGGTTTCCTGGAAAGAATGTCGAGGTATTACCATGGCCGGCAGGAAGACCTGACCTGAACCCTATAGAGAACCTCTGGAACTCTATGGCCTACAAGTTGGGGAAAATTAAACCTAAAAATAAGGAAGAATTGAGGTTCGAAGTCATGAATCTCTGGAGGCAGATCACCAGAGATGAGTGCGCTAAGCTAATCGACACGATGCCAGACAGGATCAAGCAATGCCAAAGGGAGCCAAATAGATTACTAATGGACTGACACCTGTTGATTAAGTTTTTGTAATTTATTATTAATTAATTAGTGAGATAAATAAAAGATGTTCTATTTCCCATAGGTGTCCTTAAACATTTTACCAGCACTGTAAATACTTAATTTACTCAGTCTGAACAATGATTGCACTGATTTAACTTACTGTAGATCAACGATCGGTCAGTCAATTATTATTATTATTATTATTATTATTATTAGAATCATTTTGATGGTAGTGGGGCTAAAATGTTTGATAAATCATGGATTGGAACAAAAGTTTTAGAATGAAATATGAACAAAGCAAAGTGTTATGGTATATTGATTGAAATCAGCAAGAAAATGCTCTGGCAAGGTACAAAGGAGAAATATATTTGTTAATGACAAGAGCTAAGGTGTTAATTATTTCTAAATAATATCCATATAAACTTACCTTTAGTATAGATAATGGAAGTCCTTTCTCAATAAATAATAATACTAACAACTGAGCAAGATTGCGAATCTGTACAGAAGTGAGGTTCTGGACTTCCTTGAATTTATCCCACAGACTATACTGGAGAATCATCTGAAAGAAAAGAATACAAATGTAAATGAACAGCAACAGTAAGATTCAAACTATTCTGTGGAAATTCAGGCATACAACAAAACTGAAATTTCTCGTTTACAAAGAAAATTAACAAAAAAATAATGCAGAGGCAACTTATAAGGAAATTCTTACCTGATATTTACGATCAAAATCACAAAACTTTTGTGTCAAATGACCATAGTATGGATTGAACTCCTTCTCATGAAGACAACAATCTAGGATGACATGGATGATTTCACGTTCCTGCTGATTTTTCAGGCCCAGGTGAAGCAACTTTTCGAATGCATCCAGGTAATCCTTAAAATAAATACAGTGTTAATTTTGTTTGTGCTTTTGCGTTTTTGTATACACAGAGGGCATAATTCATGGCTGTTAACACACTGACAACCCACCCCAAACGGAGGCTGTTACCCCAGGTAGACCGAATAGTTCAAGCCTCCAAGAAAGAAATTACACTGCTGCACTCAAACTATTGTAACTCGAAAAGTATTCAAGATATCGACCTCAAACTTGGAACATGTATTCACTAGGCTGCTTTGTAGTCTGTACAGTACAATACCGTTTGTGGCTCCATTTAATAGTCTTTCTAAGCACAGTGTAGTATGAACGCCCTGTCTGTGCCCTTCATGTACTCATTGTTTTCAAGTATGCAAGGATTTCTCTTTACAGTTAGTCCCCGTTTAGTGTTAGCCGTTAATCATTAGAAATATCTAACTCATTGTCACTCGGTACCTATTATAACCAGTCTGTACATAATCACTCACAATTATCGGTAGCCGTCGGCAACTGAATATGCCGCGCCATGTTGATAGCCTTACTGGAGCTCCAGAGAATAGCTCTAAATATCCGACAATATTTTGTTAAATACATGAAGGTTTAAAGAAAGAAAGAAAGAAAGAAAGAAAGAAAGAAAGAAAGAAAGAAAGAAAGAAAGATCCACAATAATTTATATTCCATGAATACACCGTTTAGAACTCCTAATCTCACCCACAATTTCAACAATAATCAAGGAAATACGAGGTGCCTAAAAGCGAGAATTCTCATAGCCCGTCACCTACTGTCAGCTGAGAAACTACGAGAATTCTCAGCGCTCATCACTAATAAGGCACATCAGACAATGAATCTGCATATAAATTTTTAAATACTTTGTCGTCACATAGGGCACGTTGCCATGGGCGAGCCACGTTGTGGGATGATCCTCGGCGCGTAAGAACACCCGTGCATATACAAAGTTTCCATGGCTACAAAGAGTGAACAATTTTAAAAATACATCGATACTACTCCTTGACATGATTGAAAGTAGTTAAAATGATAGCCAACAGATAGCACAACAAACTACAAATGATGCCCGTGTGTAAAAAACGGAGATCTCCGGGGCCCGTCGACAACCGCTGGCCGCAGTACTACAGAGATCTCTGAGGCCGGTCGTCAATGTGTTATGAAACTGCGTTTTATAAGCAAAAGTCTTCACATATTTTATCCGTATATAAAAAAATGGTAAAAGGCACTGATTAGGATAATAAGCAACAAAAATATCAATAGTATGCAGCAGTTGCCACGCAGTTCACCAACAGTAAGTAATGAGTTTACAGTATCTATGGTAAACGTAGGGGCAGATGATATTAGAATAAACTGAAGTGCAAATCAAGACAAGGGAGATAGGGACACGCAATAGGATCAAAAACAAAGACAGGTCAGTGCAGGAATAGGGAGAAATAGAAAAAAGATATACAAAACAACAAGGATAACCCCCACAACTTCGAACAGATTTGGTGACTTGTCATCATTTCTAGTTCTTCTACATCCATTCCTTCTCAGTTCCTCATGAGTTCATTTCTGCTTCCCGGTTTCATCAGAGGGCAGGTATCAACACTCACTGAGACAGACATCTATAGAGCATCCAGAGTTAAGAAAAGACTACAGGCCTTATGGGCCCGCTGCCTTCCACTGTTGCCATACTCGCTCACTCACCGCGGCTCTGACACTGTTCGTGAAATACAGTGATGACATAAAATTATACATCGCTTCGTACAGCTGTTTCAAGACTAGTAATAATATAAATGCCAGATTATCTCCAGTCACTAATGAAATTACAGTCATGAAATTTCGTTTTGCCATAACGTTTCCAAGGATAATAGCCCACTGACTGTATCATTTGAAATAGAGTAAGAGTTTGAACACGCAGGGATGCGAACTAAATAATAATAATAATAAGAAGAAGAAGAAGCATGTCCAGAAACCGAAATGATTGTCTTGTTTCTTATATCTGAGAAAGTTTCATGATCGTTGTTGCTTTAAGGGAGCGCGGTGCTGAGTCTATTAGCCCCCAGAAACATTTCATTATTAAGGCAAATACTGTGCGGTTACAACACAGGAAGTTGACGGCGAGATATCTCTATCTCAGTGATGTATCCTTCAGCTCATTTCAGATAAATTTACTCGTAAGTGACAACAGATGCAAGGGCTTCATGTTTATCACAAAATACGATAACTTAAATATTCTTCCGCAATATAAAATACAGAATGCTGAATGACCTATTCGAATGATTTCTTAAAATCAGGTAGTTCGGGGTTGCTGTTTACGGAAGTGAGGATTGTGTTCAGAGTTGGTGGTTCATCTCTAAAATAGAATTCATGAACTGTGGCCGTATTCCACTTCTGACAAAATCATCGTATTTAATGAGTCTGGAATTACTGCGAATTAACTTTTTCCTTTCCCACTTCTTGCTGGGACTCTGGAGTGGCCCTTCGCTGGCTTCCTTCCTTATTTTGAAGATGGAAAACCTCGAAATTCCTAAAAACTTTGCGGCTTTATCTACTACCCAGTTTAAACTTCATCCTGGATGCTTTGTTTTCAAATTTGAAAATGAATTAAGCACCATTTTCCGTTCCTTTCTCCTGACAACTTCACTACTTCTCGTTTTCACATGTTCAGCTATAATTTAAATGTATTACTCGCTGATTGATTATACAAAATACTAAACAGACAAAAACAATACACGATACACACAACCAAAAGCAATGCAATACACGAAAAATTAAACACAATATATTGTATTTATAACAAAACACTATGCGCCCCAGGAAGACGATCACTTCACTCTGCCGAATATCTCCCTTACATAAGCAATCACTGTAATGAATGACACACACAAGAAGGGAAACATGCCGCACTGACCTCACCAATGATGATTCGCAGTGGTTAAGCTGAGTTATTACACGTGTTGACGACTGTACACACTTCCGCACTACAGACTGAAATGTGGCGCGCAATGCAACAAGCATGGCTGGCTGTTCCGTGTACTGAACCCCATTTACGATATTTAAAAGGATAAACTCAAAGATATCAAAATTATTTTACGTCTTCTTCAGTATTGTATGGCACAACCAATGCTTGTTTCATAAGAAAAATTATACATTTTGATAGGATTTCATTATAATTTTTATATACATGTAGAACTAAAGTGGGCAACACCAATAGAAGTAAAAGCCCATAAGGCCTGTAGTCTTTTCTTAACGCTGGATGCTCTATAGACATATCTTCTTTCTTTATGTACAGTGTGAATGATAAACTGAAAGAAAAGGGAAAAAATAGAATATTCTTCTATTCTTCAGTTACCTCCAGACACGCCAGACAGCTCTCTATACCCTCCAAGGAAAATGAAGGGGCTTGGGCTGTGGAAGGCAGAATGGGAGGCACCACTTCAAACATCACAAAATCTGTCATTTACTAGAGAAGGCTGATAATGAGTACATAACATCATTGCACAATCCAGTAGAAGAGAGAAAACTGCGTGTTCAGAGACTTGACCTAAGAGAAGCAGATAATACTCAACTCGAAGAATTTAATGCACGGACGTTAAGAGAAATTAAAAAAACCAAACCCCATGGCACTACAGCCCTTGAAGGGCCTTGGCCTACCAAGCGACCGCTGCTCAGCCTGAAGGCCTGCAGATTATGGGGTGACGTGTGGTCAGCATGACGAATCCTCTTGGCCGTTATTTTGACTTCCCAGACCGGGGCTGCTATCTCACCGTCTGATAGCTCCTCAATTCTAATCATGTAGGCTGAGTGGACCTTGAACCAGCCCTCAGGTCCAGGTAAAAATCCCTGACCTGGCTGGGAATCGAACCCGGAGCCTGCGGGTAAGAGGCAGGCACGCTACCCCTACACCACGGGGACGGCAGTTAAGAGAAATGCTAAGGAAAAAAAAGAGTGTGCATTAAGAACTCATGAAAGGAGCCATCCTCTGTCAGGAATACACACCAGCTAACCGATGGATCGACACCTTAAATGGAATCTCCGGCTCAGAGTGAAAAGACGTGCTGTGGTTCCTGTACGGGCCCTCCCTGGACGTAACTGGGATGGAGTCCACTGCAGACACTGCAGTGAGCGTGAAACCCTAGCTTATGTTCTTGGTTCATGTCCATGGGGGGACTTAGAATACAGTAGTAGTAGTATTCTCCCAGAAAGGTTACGAGGTACATGAAGACGTGCCATGTATTGCTGACGGTGGAAGCCACAGGAGAATAGATATAATCGCAATTGACCGTGAAAAGGACTTTGCATATATTCTGGACCCCACCATTAGATGTGAGGTTAACTCCAGTCAGCCTACAGAGGTAGACGCAGAGAAGAAAGCCTTCTATGAACCGACCATTAGCTACTTCAAAGAATCATCCAACATCTCCTGTATATGGGTTGTAGGACTTTTCATCAGAGCAAGAGGTAACATACTTGAGTTTTTCAGAAGTGTGGGCATTCCCCCAAGAACATATACAGTGAAACCTTGTTAGTGCGTTCCTCATTAACACGTTTTCACGCTTAACAAGACGTAAACTCAAAGACCGGATTCTCACCGTATTAAAAATATATAAAAATACCTCACTTATAGAGTCATGAATTTTCATTATTACCGCTTAGTACGATGTTACTTCTCATCCCTTGTGAAAGGAACGTGATTTCCAACTCGGGTAATAAAGAGCCCCCCGGTACAGTTACATAATAACAGGAAAAGGCCTTGAATTTCAGAACTTCACAGGATAAGTTGCAACTTCGGGAAGCAAGCCGTTACCTCAGGAATGTTTAGTTTGGCTTGCTGGTTAGCAACGAGATTGCTGAACAACACATTGAGCCTGTCTGTGCTTGTATTTCGCATTTCATTCAGAAATTAAAAATTGATTTTGTGTTGAGTGGTATGGTGAAGGGTAGCGTATATTTTTTGCCTGATAGCGCATGTATGTCCGTATGTCTTAACGAGGTTTTGTTTATTATTGTGCTTTTACGGCCGCATTGGTTCGCTGTAGTCAATTTCTGTCCGGTCTTCTATGATGCTTTATGTTTCATAAGAAAAAAGAGAATATCATTCTTTGGTCAACTGTTGAGAACACCTCAAGACAGGTTAATACGCAGAATTTTGGAAAAGCTTTAGAAATAAAAGCAACAACCTGTCTGGATAAAAAAAATAAAAGAAGACATGAAAGAATTAGAAATAACACTGGAGGATTTAAAGAATAAATCAAACAAAGTAAATAAATTGAAGAATAGTAAAATTAGATTCGTACCAAAATGTGATGAAAGAGAAACAACTAAAAGGGTATTTCAGAAGAAGAATGACAACAAAGATAAGATACAATGAAGAAATACTGGAAGAACAGAAAAGAAAAAATGAAGAGTCTTTACTGTACTGTAATTTTTTTTTGCTATTGGCTTTACGTCGCACCGACACAGATGGGTCTTATGGCGACGATGGGATAGGAAAGGCCTAGGAATTGGAAGGAAGCGGCCGTGGCCTTAATTAAAGTACAACCTCAGCATTAGCCTGGTGTGAAAATGGGAAACCATGGAAAACCATGTTCAGGGCTGCCGACAGTGGAATTCGAACCCGCTATCTCCCGGATGCAAGCTCACATCCGCGCACTTCCAACCGCACGGCCTACTCGCCCGGTGTACTAAGATTTAGCCATCTTGGTCATTAAAGGCCCTGTCCAAGTTGTTAGAAATCACCTCTATAGTACTGCATACGAGAAGGACTAACTCCAGAAAACTCTTCGTGGTTAAACATACATTCAATATTTAACTGTTATGGCATACTTTGTCAGATTTAGGCAGCCTATCATTGTAGGAAGAACAAGTACATTAAAATAAAAACACTGAATAAAGAGAGGAGAAAAGGAATAAGAAAATTGTCTACCCTCATATCATAAAATATAGTCATTTGTCTTCAGATATATTGAAAAACAATAAGACAGTTACCTCAGCAGTCATGAGTATGCAGAATATGTTTCGTCTCACATCTGTATTCATGCGTTGTTTTCTAGCCAGATCCAATAGCTGTTGGCTATAATTCTGGCTTTGGGAAGGTGTTCTAGACTTCATTTCACCTTTTTGTTCACTTTGGGACTCCCCAGGCAACACTCCAGACCAAGCTGACCCCACTACCCACCATCGGCCTCGTTCCTCCGCTGAAACAATATTTATTTTTGAAATAAAGAGTAACTACAAATCACAGTGGTAATTTATCCATTTAATTATTCAACATAACAATCAAGAAAAGCTACCGCTAGTTGCTTTACGTCGCACCGACACAGATAGGTCTTATGGCGACGATGGGAGAGGAAAGGCCTAGGAAGGGGAAGGAAGCGGCCATGGATTTAATTACGGTACAGCTCCAGCATTTGCCTGGTGTGAAAATGGGAAACCACGGAAAACCACCATCAGGGCTGCCGACAGTAGGGTTCGAACCCACTATCTCCCGGATGCGAGCTCACAGCTGCGCGCTCCTAACCGCATGGCCAACTTGCCCGGTAATCAAGGAAAGATAAGGCAATAAATATGCTAACTGGATTATAGCCACTTATATACAGCACATTTACCAAAGCCGAGCTTTCCACCAAATTACATTGGCCTTCATCAGAATATGTGAAGGTCTACCTCTAACAAAGAGCAAAGAAATTCTTCAAAGGAACATGGAAGTCACGGAAAGCTTGGCTTTGTTAAATATATATCTTCTTTTATTTTCTTTCTTTTTCTTCAGTGTTTGTCCCTCCTCCTGGCGGAGTACGCTACATGGATTTGTTGTCTCCATTTAGTTCTGTCCTGGGCCATGTTGGGGTGAAGACTGACGCTCTTGAGATCTTTGTGAAGGGTATCGGCCCATCGCTGTTTTGGTCATCCTTTGGGTCTCCTACCGGCGAATTCTAATATATAATCCGTCTTCGCAATAGTGTCCCTAGTACTTGTCCAAACCATCGTAGATGACTCTCGCACATTTTTTTCTTGAATTGGTGCAACGTCAAATCTCTCCCTGATGGATTCATCAGAGATTCGATCCAGTTTAGCGATGCCAGCTGTCCATCTCAGCATCTTATTCTCCTTGACACCCAGTCGACGCTCTGTATCAGTCGTAGTCGGCCAACATTCGCAACCATGCAGCGCAACAGGTCGGATGATGACAGTACAATAGATTTTTGTTGAATATATATACGTGGCTTCAATCCAGTTAGCATGTTTATTTCTTTGTTTGAATACAATGAGCCACAAAAGCCTATGTTCATTAATCAAACAAAGATGATGCCATTACTGAAAGGTAAAAAAAAAAAAAAAAAAAAAAAAAAAAAAAAAAAAAAAAAAAAAAAAACCCACACACACACACACAAAAATAGTACTAATAGCTTCTATGATGTAACCCACATGTCTCAGCATTTCTGCCCACGACATTCAGCATTCATCAGTATGATTAGGGAGTACGACAGTCGGACGAGTTCATCCCTGGTTACTCACCAAGTCAGCCAAGTTCTTTTTTTTTTTTTTTTTTTTTTGCTAGGGGCTTTACGTCGCGCCGACACAGATAGGTCTTATGGCGACGATGGGAGAGGAAAGGCCTAGGAGTTGGAAGGAAGCGGCCGTGGCCTTAATTAAGGTACAGCCCCAGCATTCGCCTGGTGTGAAAATGGGAAACCACGGAAAACCATTTTCAGGGCTGCCGATAGTGGGATACGAACCCAGCCAAGTTCTTAAAGTGAAAAATGCAGTAATACTACAATATAACAAACTCTAGTATTAATAACTGACGTAAACAATGCAGGTTTTCCATACTCTGATATGATTCCATATTCTGCAAAACATTACTTACATGCCATCTCAACAAAAGACAAACTCTGTACAAGGTATAATGACTTCAAATGTGAACAAATGATCAAAGCAAGGAAAAGTTTATTAATTTTTGTTTACCTTTAAGTAAGTCTTCTAATGAGATTTTGAGCTCGGTGACATAGTTCCCTTTCCTTAGGAAACCTTTCAAGAGTTTTTTGAGATGTTCACTATGAGAAGTATCATAATTAGGGATCTTTGCCATGTTGTTGTTCTTAATTGCCATGAGAATGTCCAACATGAACTGCACTCGAGAACTGAAAATAATATTAGCACATTTCATTATCAAAGCCAAGTAAATTAAATGCAGTATATACATAAGACGAAGAGAAAATTAGTGGAGAGTAAGGCAAACTGGGTATATCTACACATCTCTAAGACATTCTATCTCAAGACTAATAATAGCTGCTCGTTTCGTACGGTTGAATCAACTTGCACATGTGAGAGTACTTCCATTCATCTCACAAAAATTGTTAACTATTTTTATGATGCATTTCTTTATTTTGGTATTAACAATCACAACTTTATAATTGTATACACTGCTTGATTGAGAACAAATGACTGCATACATTTTTTAATATATAAATTTATTATATACCAATAAAGCTAAGTTAGCTATGCCATATTTCATCAAAGACAATGTGCTAGAGCAAAACTGGGATTGCAAAGTTGGGGTAGCAAAAAAGGAAAGAAAAAGGCATTAACTCACTCAGCACCAAGCACGCCGATCGATAGCGTGTTGGGAGTGCCAAACATGTCGACTGACGTTTAAGTGCATATGTTTAAACAGTTGATTGTAGCTCCCACAGACGTCATCCAAATGCAGTCTAGCTTTCAAAGATTCAAAATGAAGGAACAATGTATCGATTGATAAACATACGAACCATATTCCTTGGTAAAGTAACTTCCTATTTACACCCCAACACGTGTTATCCTCACTTGTTGAGAAACCACATGATTGTTCTAAGTCAGTGTCTTTGCGCTCTTGTAAAATGGCTTGTAAATCATACAAAAGTGCAGATTACTTGCAAGAAAGTGATAAACGGGGCATGTTAAAAAAGTGTATGTGAGTCGGAAATTGATTTAGTGCCTTGTGTGGAAGAAATTTATAGCGATTCATTTGATGAAATCACAAGTGCTGAACCTAATGAGGTAGGTACGGGAATTTTTACGATTTATTTTCTGACGATATGTCTGTTGCTGATTCAGATGACTGGTCGGACACCGATTAACCTGGACACATGCCCAATTATTTGAAGAATGCCGCTAAGAGTGATGAATCTTGCGTGGCATACTTCATGTTGTTTTTCACGCTGGCATTTCTGTCATTTCTCGTAACAGAAACTAACCAATACGCGGGAAAAGTTTTGAGCATAGTAGAAAGACCATTTACCAAATACTTCGGGTATGGTAATTGGAGATCAGTTGCTTTGGATGAAATGAGAAATTTTTTAGGGCCCTGGATGATGACGGTATCATAAAAAAAGCCTAGGTCAGAAATGTATTGGGCAACAAATATGTTTGCTATTCTCATATTCAATGAAATTATGCCTACAAATTGCTTTCAGCTAATATTAAACATTACTGAAGGTAACTTGAAATTTTCATGCTATTACATGTGCTACTCTCCTTTAAAAAAAAATTAATAATAATAATAATAATAATAATAATAATAATAATAATAATAATAATAATAATAATGAAAAAACGCAATACATGGACTCCAAGTGCACACACCAAACATCACTAGCGACCAAATATGGCAACATTTTACAAGTCAAACAATTCCAGTACTTGGGTGAAATTATTGGTAATTCAGGCAATGAAAAAGCAGCCAATAAAATGCGCCCAGAAAAACTATGTAAAGTATACCTAATCACCTGGAACTTCTACAATAAGAAATCAATATCCACAAAAGCCAAACTCTGACACTACCACACTGTTGTCCTCCCTGAGGCACTCTACGCAACTGAGACATCATCACTCAGCATTAACATCAAGGACGTTGCGAAAATTGAACGACAGATACTAAGGAAGATATTCGGGCCCAAGTTTCAAGAGGGTATATGGATGCAAGAAAGCTTGGAAGAATTCTATGCATTAACTGAGCGATTCTCTTCAGTCGCACGCAAACGGCGTATGAAATTTAAGAAAATATATCTTATTATCAATGGAAACCGACAAACCAAAGTTTGCTGGCTAGTGGATGCACAAAAGGACCTCGCAGAAGTCAACATTGATCCAATGGCAACCACAAGGAATACATACAGACAAAAGATCAACACTCACAAATTTGCACCCAAGAATCCATCTGAGAAAAGCTTGAAACTCAAAAACTCATGGACACAACAAAGACAGCAGAGGAAGTTTTGGGAAGATAAGAACAAGATGAAGAATGCCAGTGCTATTTAATGGTTCCACGTGCTCCTTAAGGGGCTAAAAGAATGTATATTATAATAATAATAATAATAATAATAATAATAATAATAATAATAATAATAATAATAATAATAATAATAATTTGCACAATTTTTGCAACAGAAAGCTTTTCAAAGTATTTCATATAAGTTGAAGAAAAATATTTTTAACAATTTTGTTCTAATTTTCTTTACTGATATATTGGCAGAAAAAATTCTGATATTTTTCAAACTGTTATTATTTCTATTGTATGCATCAATTAACAATTACAAAATAAGAAGACATATCATTGTTGCCCCTCAAAATGTGACAATGTTGAGGAGAGAAATACTGACCCGCAGCACATGTATCACAAAAATTCGTTGATGTAGTTCACATAATATTGAACCTTAGATGAGAGAAACTTTCTGCTCAGAGTTCTAAGCTGAAATATCACCTTTTCTAGGTGCAAGGACAATATATTGATAGACATTTTGACCATCAAGCAATTCTTGCAGCAATGACTCATAAAAAACCATCACCCAAATCCTTACAAGAGCAGCTTATAATTTGTCCCGAACAAACTGGAACAATCTATCCACTTTACTGCCAAACCACCTCCGCGTTCTTCCCTCAAATCTCACCGGCAGTTGAGACATAAACAAGATATGGCAAGACTGGAAGAAAATCTTCTTTCAATGTGAAGAAGAAACCTCACCAATACTGAACATAACCAACAAATGGAATTCCCCATGGATTACCAAGGAGACCGTTTGAGAAATTTGAAGGAGGGACCACTTATTCCAAAAATGGAAAAGAAGCCCAACCAATAGCGATTGGGAGAAGTACAGGCTTAATGACTATCATCTTCCTCCTGTGTATTGAAGCTTACTTGATTTGATGATGATGCTTGTTGTTTAAAGGGGCCTAACATCTAGGTCATCAGCACCTAATGGTAGGAAATGATACGAAATGTAATGACAATTTAAAAGTCCAAAAACATCCACTGACCAGAATTCAAAATGTGATGACGAAGAATGAATGGGTGAATATGAATTTAAAACAATCAGTGGATCTGACCCGCAATACCCCACATTGCCAGAAACTATTGTAAGACAATAGTATTATTGACCAAGGGACTGCTGCTAAAGCACAATCCTGAATCAATGATGCTTGTTGTCTAAAGGGGTCCAAAATCCAAGTCATCGGCCCCTCATAATGGTATTTCATCATCACCATTTCCCCTTATCCAGCTCCTGCCAGGTCGGGGTATTTATGACACTTCTCCATCTTCCTCTTTCCTTCCACCATTCCTCTTCCAAGATCTTGTCACAGTCTAAATTTTGTCTTCTTATGCTGCTCTTCACTGATTCAATCCATCTTGTTCTAGGTCTTCCTCTTGCTCTCTTGCCCTTGCACTTTGTCTCTAGCATCTGTCATGGAATTCTATTCTCCTCCATCCTCTACATGTCCAAACCACCTTACTTTATTCTTTTCAACTCTCTCATTTAGCTTTCGTATCCCAACTCCCTTCCTAACATCTTCACTTCTCACTCTGTCTTTCCTTGTCTCTCCTATCAAACTTCTTAGGAATTTCATCTCACTGGCTTGAATTCTACTCTCTTGCCTGCTAGTCAAAATCCAAGTCTCAGCTGCATACATCAATATGGGTACATGGTACATTTTGTACATTATCTCTTTACTTTTCCTTGGTACTTCTTTGCTCCTAACACATTTTCTTACACTTTGGTAGAATGCATTACCCTGCTGTACCCTCCTGCTAATCTCCATGTCCACCCTAGCATTTTGCATTAATTCACTTCTTAGGTATTTAAAGCTGTCCACAATTTCCAGACTATGACTTCCAATTTTCACAATGCCCTTTCCTTGCCTTTCCCATCTTTTCTCTGTAATGATTTTCATGCCATACTTCTCATTTTTTTTTTGTTCAGTTCATCTAGTTGTTGTTGCACTTCTTTGCTGTTCTTTCCCCAGATCACAACATCATCTGCAAACAGCAGTATCTTCATCTCTCTATCTCCATAGGCTTCCTTTGTTTCCTTTACAATTTTGTCCATGACCATAATAAACAAGAGGTGACAGCACATTCCCCTGTCTAGTCCAGTCTTATTCTTAAACCATTATGTCTTTCCAACTGGGGTCAGTACTCTGCTAACACAGTTGTTGTACATTGCTTGCACCATTTCAAACATTTCTCTTCAGAGTCTCTTTTTAATCATGGTTTCCCAAACCTTCTCTCTGGGGACACTATCATATGCTTTTTCTATATCTATGAATGGTACTTATCGTTAGTAAAGTAGAACCATGGTAATTGTCATGTTGTGGTACTAATCAAAAGTGGTGTAATGGTTATAGTGTCCGCCATGCCAACTCGCTACGGGCCCGCCTCGTCACCGCATTCGGCCCACCCCCTTATTTCAGCCGCACCAATCATGTGCAGCACTTTAGTGCTAGGCCAGCCACTCTCTCCTCCGCCCGCGGTCCCATAGCAGAGGACTACAGAAACGACTGGAAGATTAATCTGGAGTCTTCTATTTCGCGAGGTTCCTGGATCCGTCGAACATCCGGTCTATTCCAGAAGGGCTGGCGCAGGTATATAAGAGCAGTTACTTGCCTGCAGTGAGTCAGTGAGAGTTAGACGGAGCTAGTGAGTAAGAGTGGGTGAGAGCGAGATTGAGTTCGTTGGAGCACAGTCAGTGATGGCCTGGGAGAGTGCAGCCTGATGCATTATCTGCCTGTTGGAACCGAGGACTCGTTCCTGTTTCCCTGATGTCGTGTGTGTGTGTCCCTTGAGGCTGGCTGCTGGAGGAGAACCTGGAGTGTTCTGGAGCAGCGCAAAGGGAACACTGGGTACCGACGTGTGCGGACTGCGAACGGGGTTCGACGGATTGAGTAAACAGCGGATATATCCCGACCTGCGAGACTGACGTGTAGGCTGTGGACAGTGACAGCGCTAACGAGTGTGACTGAGTGGCTGAGAGAGCGTACTGTAAATAATCGATTATTCTGTGTGTGTGTGTCATTGTAGATGGAACATAAGAGAGAGAGCACGAACTGTGAAAGTGTATAAGTGTACTTGTGTAACTTGTGGCTCGGCTATCGTCTGTGTGTGTGTAAATCTGTAATTGTACTGCTTAGTTAATAAATCTTAGAAATAGGACGCTACCAGGTTCTGTACTCATTTATTTACTTATTTACCCCGCCAACACGTTACAGTAGTATAGACTCGCGGTATTCCACACATTATGGTACTACTCACAGGTAATGTAATACGCACATGTAATGCAGACCTATGGTGTTTCTCACATAGTTGTACTAATCACAGGGACTCGTACTATCCCATGGTGTTTCTCACATAGTGGGTACTAATCATAGGCAACACAGACCCACGGTGTTGCTCATATAGTGGTACTAGTCACAGGCAACGCCCACACCCGTGGTGTTTCTCACAGAATGGTACTAATTACAGGCAACATAAGCCTGTGGTGTTCCGCATGTAGTGGTACTAATCATGGGTACTGTAAATCCCACCCTGATTCACACTCTGTTACTGCTAATCACAAACCTATTGTGTACCTAACATAGTGGTACTACTTGCAAGTAAAGGCAACCCATGGTGTTCTCTGTATGATGGTACTGATTACAAGTAGTCTCATGGTTCTAATTTGATCATCCCTTGGTCACCCCTTTTAGTCCCCTCTTATGACAGGCAGGGGATTCCGTGGGTGTATATTCGTCTGTGTCCTCCACCCACAGGGGGTTTGCGTTTGGTCCGCAAGAGCTGTTTTAGTTCGCTCAAGTCCGCCGGCAAGCCGGTTAGGACCCCTCTTATCCGTCACCTGGGATGCGCCACGTGGAAGTATCACCTCTCCCCCTGCTACGCCAGCTTAGTTGGTTCGTGATACCTGATTTGTGCACAAAGTCAGCAGCTTAAACAATCGATCGATCAGGGATTCCAAAAATTCTTATATTCACAGTCTCAACACCAACTCCAAGGAATGGTGGGGTTTTCTCAGAAGTAAAGATTGCAGCAACAGAGCTTCATCAGTATTTAAACATAATGGTATGTCAGTCTCCACACCACAAGAAATCACAGACATCAACAGTAAATTTAAAAATAATTTCTCTGCTCCAAGAAAGGAGAATAACAAGTTCTGTTCAAGGACAATATCTCACCCACCCCCACCTTTTTTCCTTTAAGCAACCTCTACTTCTCAACAAGTGAAGTCAAAGACAGCCTTCTAATAACAAAACCACATGCCACGATAGGTCCAGATCGAGTGCCGGCAAAAATTCTGAAGCACTGTGCCTTCTCTTTGCACGCTCTTCAACTAGTCCATGAATACTGGGATTGTGCATGAGAAATGGAAAGAAGTCAACATAGTTCTGGTTTCCAAAGAGGACGACAAGGAAAACGTAGATGATTACCACTGAGTTTTGATTACATCAGGGGTCTGTAAATGTATGTAACGTCTAGTTGTTAAATATATGTTGGATTTTCTCAAGGAAAGAAACCTGTTTAATTCAAACCAGCATGGCTTCCTTCCTGGAAAATCCTACACAACACTTTTAACAAAAGTGATTGATGACTGCGAGTTCTCTTTGAAGCAGACAAATGTCTCACAAATTGACTGTGTGACCCTGGACTGGAGCAAGGCTTTTGACCAGGCATCACATCAGACTTCTGTTAAAATTTAACTACTTCAGAATTAAGCAAAAAACTGATAGCATGATTTTGAAGACATTTTTGGTGGATCAAACACAGTGTGCTGTGTATGAACGAGCCAAATCTGACCAAACCAGAATTATTTCTGGAGTAATCAAGGGTAGAGTGATAGGGCCTCTTCTATACAGGATTTAGCTAGAATGTGTAATTCGGCTATGGCCAGTACAATGATGACACAGTCATTTACAAAGCCATGAAAAATAATGATATGGTACAACTCCAATCGGATCTGGATAATACAGCTTTGTGGTGTGATGTACATTAAAATGTATATAAATGTTAATACGTGTAAATATATCCAACTAAGCAGAGATATACAACCATTACAGAATCAGCATAATCTAGGTGGAAAGCAACTCCAAGAAACTGCTTGACATTCACACAATGATCAATCTAAAATGGAATAAGCATGTGGAGGAAGTGAGGTGCAAGACATACGGGCACTAGGTTTTATCCGTACATGTCTCTCTAGAGAAAGAAGTAAAGCCCTACGAACGGCATACATTTCCCCGGTGGGGCCCATACTAGTATAGACTAGTATAGACCCTAGCATACAATGACAACAGAAAATGTGAGAAAACTAGAAGGCATCCAGTGCCAAGCAGAACGTATAATAAACAAACACATCCAGATCATTGCCATCAGTGAACTCATTGTGTAAACAAATAGATGTAGCATTCCTTACAAAATCTTTGACAGATAACACACATCTCACCCTTCTCCACTGCCTGCTACTTAATTACTGCTCTTTTAAGAGAGGCCAAGGAGTTACTCTTGATATACCAATCCCCCCTCTCGCCAGAACAACCTTATATTTAGGTGGATTTTACTCAAGTAGTGCTCGGCTATGGAACATTCTGCCAACTGCAGTAAAACTGCTTTCTCTACCTCAGCAGAGTAAGGAAAATGTGAATGTAAATAAAAATCAATGTGTGATGCAAATAATTTGTATAAACTAGTACAGTATTTCAAGAATGATGTGAGCAAGTCCAGTAGAAATGTCTATATGTGTACACATGTGAGGTAAGTTATGAACGTGTCTGAGTTCGGAAAAGTGTGGCTAAGAATGACTCGATCTTGTTAGATTAAAAGCCTGCCCGACTGGTGGCCGTGATCGTTAAGGTGCCAAGCCTGTATGGTCTGACACCGTAGTTAGCCGGTTCGAGTCCAGTTTCACCATCAGAATGTTGGCTGGCATAGAGGTGGTGGTATCACAAGACTGTATATATATTGAATAGAAATAACCTTGATGCCTACTACCATTTTAAAAAAAATACAATCTACCATTTTTGCATGGATTATTTTTTTCTAGATATGAATATTTTAAATAGAATATTACTTTCCAAAACCTGGTGTGACTGAGCTATTTTGAGTGTGTTTTCTATTCGTAAAATTCTTTTATTTGCTGGGTTCCATGGTTAATTTTCTTTAGAATGAAAGGTATTTTAACAAACTTCATCTCAAAATGTCAACAAAATAAATTGTAAAAATTAAATTTTTCCTCATTTTACCCTTTTTTTCGATTTCAAGATATAGATATGAGGATGTTTAATACTCGGAAACATTTTTACAAAGTATTATGGACCAAAACGATTTTTTCCCATTTCCATTTTTTTGTAATTCAAACTCTGACGCATAATAACATGAAGAATATCAATTTTACAAAATGTTGTTACTTAGATGTTTTGGCTTATAGAAAAATTTTCTTATGGCTATTTTTGGGGGACCCCATTCATATACCGGTTTATATAATTTATACCTGTTCTGTACTTTCAGCTGCTGCTTTTTGTAAATTACTGCTCATGGAGGTGATGCTGATTCCTCCCCGTGGTGCCCCTGGATAGGTACAGGTAACTGTGTTACCAGTACTGAACTGAACGTCAGCTTTTGGTAGCCAGACTATCACTTGTGATCTCCTGGCTAATGGTACACGAAACGAACGATACTAGCTCTTTTCAGAGCCAATCTGCAAAGCCCTTGGGAACTGTTCTGAGAGTCCTTCAAATCAACATCGAAGGAATCAGTAGATCTAAAAGTGACTACCTTTCCAAACTGGCACTGGAAAATAATGTTGATGTAATATGCATTCAGGAAACTTATGCCTCTGATCAATCTCAGCTTCGTTCAAGAGGAAACATTCCTGGATACAAGTTATTACTGGGAGCTACTTATCATCAGTCTTATGGACCTGCAACCTTTGTTCGAAATTCCATCACCTGCTCTTATTTAGTCTTTGCTAATTCTGATGCAGGCATTTTCAACATCACTACAAAAGTTAATGATGTATCGATCACAAATATTTATAAACCTCCAGGAATTCAGTGGCCTAACAGTGTTCTTCAAACAATCTCTCATCCATCCATCTATGTGGGTGATTTCAATAGTCATCATACTCTGTGGGGTTATAGATATAGTGATCAGTGTGGAGAAAAACTTATAGAGTGGGCAGAGCTTTGTAACATGCAACAGATTTTCAATCCAAAAGACAAACCTACATTCAAATCAGGAAGATGGGACTCAGAAACCAATCCTGACTTGCGCTTTGCTTCATGTGATCAGGGATCCAGCTTACCTGTGTTTTGTAAAGTTCTTATAAACTTTCCACATGGTCAACATCGACCTGTCCTTCTGGAAACTGGAATGCAGATTCCTATTATAGGATCTTCTCCACTCCCTCGCTGGAACTTCAGTAAAGCTAGCTGGGAGAGCTATTCAGCTGATCTTGACAGTACCATACGATGGATTCCTCCTGAGGTTAGTAACTACTCTAGGTTTGTGAAAGCTATTCTAACATGTGCTAAAAGACATATTCCCCGTGGAGTGAGAAAGGACTTTATACCAGGGTGGGATGAGGCTTGTGAAGTACTTTATAAAGATTTCCAGAGGAGTGGTGAAAAAGATGTAGCTGACGAGTTCCTTCATAAACTAGATTAAGCCAGATGAAGCAGATGGAAGGAAACCATGGATACACTGGACTTCAGACACTCAAGTTGAAAAGCTTGGAGCCTTCTGAAGAAGCTAGGAAGAATACCTCACAGTCCCCAGCTGAAACTAGAGATTTCACCTAATCATATTGCCAGTTTGTCCAAATCCAAGCCAGACAAACTACACAAAAGGTTTATTAAAAATGAACTGTCTCATTTAAGAAACCAGTACACTACTTCTTCCAACATTTCTGCTCCTTTTACTGAGCAAGAGCTTTTGCTTGCCCTAAATGAATTGAAAAATGGAAAATCCCTGGGTTTTGATGGTATACACCCAGAATTTTTGAAGCACTGTGGAAAAAATGTAAGGAACTGGCTAATGCAGTTTTTCTCTAACATACTTTGAACAAGTCAACTCCCTTCAGAGTTTAAACGAACTAAGATACTAGCTATCTTAAAACCTGGTAAACCTACGGATTCTGTCGAAAGCTACAGACCAATTGCCTTAATGAGTGTCTGCTTTAAGCTCTTGGAATGGCTTATCTACAATAGAATAAGCCCTCTAATTTTTAGAATCATTCCAATTGAACAAGCTGGTTCTAGACCTCAACGTAGTTGTGAAGATCAGGTGCTTGCTCTGACAACACATATTGAGACAGGTTTTGAAAAGCAATTAAAGAGTGGAGCAGTATTTATTGATCTAACAGTTGCATATGATACAGTGTGGAGAGAAGGTATTGTGTATAAGTTCTTTAAACTGACAAAGTGTGGTCAAATATCGCGTCTGATTAACAATATGTTCTCAAATAGAATTATCCAGGTAGTCATGCATACAAATCACAACAAAATAAAGGTACTTAACAATGGTCTACCTCAAGGATCTGTTCTCTCTCCATTACTGTTTAACCTGTATATTGCAGACATACCTGTCACGAGCTCTCGTCAATTTGCTTATGCCGACGATCTGGCAATAATTAGTCAGCATGTGGATGGTAATGTGATAGAGAGAACTTTAAATGCAGACCTGGATGTTCTGTGCACATACTTCAAAATGTGGTGCTTGAAACCAAGCCCTAGTAAAACGGAAACCTGCTTCTTCCATTTAAATAACCGACAAGCGAATATCACCTTGAAAGTGTCACTTAATGGAAGTCTTCTCCCTCACAATGCCAACCCCAAATACCTTGGAGTTGCTCTCGACCGAACGCTATCGTACAGGAAACATCTAACCAACCTAGCAGCCAAATTAAGGTCACGCAACAACATCATCCACAAGCTTGCTGGCTCCACATGGGGAGCTTCTGCATCTACTTTGCGTACTTCAGCTATGGCGTTGGTGCTTTCCACAGCTGAGTACTGTTCTTCAGTTTGGATCAATAGCTCTCATACTAAAAAGGTGGACTCGGTCTTGAATGAAACAATGCGTGTCATAAGTGGCACAGTAAAATCTACTCCTCTTTTCTGGTTGCCAGTGCTCAGCCACATAGAACCTCCTAGAAGATTGAACAACTTGTTTAGAGAATACAACAAGATACTAACCAATCCTGATCTCCCTATCCATAAAGATGTTAATGTCAGATTCAGTCGCCTCAAATCAAGATCTCCTCCTATTCAAACAGCACAGGAACTTGTTAGGAGAGATTTCAATCCAAAAACTGATTGGCAACAAGAGTGGAACAGCGTAGCTCCGATTCAATGGCAGACACTGTTCAATTATAAGAATCTTCCAGCTGGCTTTGATTTGCCCCGCAAGACATGGGTAGCCCTCAACAGAGTATGTACTAACCATGGGAGATGTGGATCAATGTTGTTTAAATGGGGTATGAGATCATCTCCAGCCTGTGACTGTGGTGCAGTTAAGCAGACCATCAACCATATTGTGACCGAATGCATTGGAAGGGCATTCGCTGGATCCAGCCAGGACTTTGTGGTGGCTTCTTCTGAGGCCATACAATGGCTAGAGAACTCAGATCTAACTATTTGAACCCTTTTGCTTGCACGATTGTTTTCAATGTTATGTGTCTATCTTGTAATTATATATATAATATTTTGTGCTGTATATTTAATCTTTTTATTGTTTTGTGTACGTTACCATATGCTAATAATAATAATAATTACTGCTCGTATTCACATCAATGCAAACTCTTTTTGAAACAAACAAAAAAAAATCGAATATCTGCACCCCGCTTCATTATTTCTTATTAAGTGAAATAACTTGTCACACTTATGTAACAATATTGTAGAGGTATTAAACAGAACACATCTCTTATTTCATTTGATCCTCTGATACACATACAAAAGTGCAGTGATTGCACAAGTACAATTTCTCAAAGTATTTGCTGTTTAATTTCTAGTACAAATCTGACTCATAAACAACCACGCAGGTACTTTAATAGAGTATCTTCACTGACAACCAATGTGCTTGAAACAGCAGGTACTTCAGAAAGTTCCAGCCGTAAATCTATTTTTGGAAAGCTTACTTCCTACTATCTCATCAAGCAGACTACTGGAAAAACCCTGTTAACTTTTCAATCTATATACATTCTTGCATACTTATTTGTAATACTACAGTATTATATAATTAGAATTTAAATGAAACAGAACTACCTTATAACATCGTTTATTTCATTTTAATTTTTCTTTAAATGAGGGGGAGGGTTTAACCCCCCAAAACAACTCCCTGTGGGCATCGCCCTGGAGAGATCACTGAAGCCTAATTTGCAGTTGTGCAGCCTATTGTGGTCAAAAGAGAAATAAGCAGGTAACAGTATTTTTCTTCACTATTTTAGTAAAGTTGGATTTCGGCTAAGCAGAATTTTGCTGTAATGTTAAAATGAAGCAAAAGAAGATAAATCAACAGATCACAGTTATAGCCAACAATGTCGAACTTCAAAAACAGGATTGGAAACATAATAAGCACCCTGGCATAGATAATAGTTACAATGATTAAGGTTTTCTCCCTTGTTTTTCAATCGCTGCAGGTAAAAGTGAGAGAGTACATTCGTACTACAAATACCAGAACATAAGCTAATGGCCAAAAATGCCAAAGTTCCTAATATGAATCTACAACAGAAAATAAAATTAATATCATCCAAACAATACCACTTTTAAGAATTATTATTCGTTTGAAATATAAAGGTATCCATTTTACTGAATCGTCTCTCTTGAAAAGAAATAAACACAAATATATATGAGTGATAAAATTTTGCTACATTTGTTATTTGTATTTCACAGTTTTAAATATATAAGGCGTGATCAAAACGTTTCCATTTGAGGGCGTTGCTGCAGCAGACATGCAACGTGGCGCGACTCCGATGTGGATATATAAGCACGGACATGTAGGCAAAAGGATTACTACGGCAGTCGTGTCATGCTGAGATGCGTGCATTAAACGTAGCCATGTGAACTATGGCAACGATATTACCAAAAGCGTCCAAACAACACCAACATGCTGTTATTCTGTTCTTGTCTGCTGAAGGACAAATACCAGTGGCCATCCATCGGAGAAGGAAGACTGTGTATGAGGCAGCATGTCTGTCAAAAACCACCATTGTGGAATGGTGCACCAAGTTCCGTGCAGGTCGCGTTTCGGCACAAGGCGCCGGTCGACCTGGGAGGCAACGCAGAAGGGGGAGACACCTGAGCACCCGCCCTATAGTCCTGATCTCTCCCCATGCGATTAGCATGCCTTCTATCCCTTCAGAAAGGCCACGAAGGGTCGACGCTTCATGTCAGACGAAGATGTGCAGCAGGCAGGTGGTAACAGACTTCTTCACATAGCAGTGTTTTACCACACGAGGATCTTCAACCTGGTGCATCAGTGGGACGAGTGCCTCAATGCTCACGGCAATTTTGCCATCCCGATTCAGAACTGTAAGGCCGTCAAATGGAAAATTTTTGATCGCCCCTTATGTATCTTCCCAAGAAATGATTTCCTTCACATAAAAACAATGGATTTAAAGAGATATAAAATCATAGCATTTTGGCAAATTAAGTACTGTAACTGAAAATTTAAATTTTCCCACCCTTTTAGTACTTTTGTATAAAATATTAGTGATCCTAAATGACTTCCACTTCCTTACCTTGATAATTCCCTCCATGCATTATTATACACATACACAAACAGTGCAGAACACAATCTGTATATGGTAATGTTCAACGTGACAGTTGATCTTCACTTATTTAAAGTTAAAAACTTCATTATTGTTCCGTATTGAATAGAGAAATAAGATGTACAATATTATAGGTTAGGATCCACCTTTCAATACTCCGTAATAAGATGGTAAAAAGTAGTTACAGCCAATTTGCGAAGATCTTAAAACAATTAGCACATTGAATACAGGCAAAAAATTAACATTGTATCATAACGTAGCAATTCAGTAAATGTTCAAAACACAATAATCACAGTCAAGAGAGTAAACAGAACATCACTATCTTGCGCCGAAAACAAATATAGCTGAAGTTCATAAGCAGGTCAAATATTCGCTTATGTAAAGTCGTTGCTAGGCAGGTCTTGTAGGCATTTGTTTCTCCGGCCGAAGAGCAAAAGGTGACGTGAATGAAGTCCTAGGAAAACAGTGTAGGATTTAATTTCGTCAAATTTCAAAGTGGATATATAGGTTTTTTAAAATAATTTAAAACGTTAAAAAAGAATAAAGCCAAATAAAAAATATATTTAAAAAAATAGGAAGAAATAATGAAAGAAATACGAGGTTCAACTCGAAACAACTTGCCGTAGTAATTGATAAAGAAATGATAAATAGAGAAAGGGGGACGTTAATTAGAGGGTGGTGATGGTGGTGGTGGTGGTGGTGGTGGTGGTTATTGTTATTAGAGGAAATACAATTGGGCAACAATCCTTAATATAATACTAATTCGAAGAAAAAAGAAAAAAAAAAAAAGAAAAAGAACCGACACTTCGAAAAATGAAGATATCGGTTAAAGGAAGACAAGGGCCACGAAGGGCGTGAAAATGAAAGACTCCCTAGCCCTCGCAAACCTAATAGCATCGGGGTCGGAAAAGAACAAGAATTGACCAAGGGAGGTCGGACAGGATAGATGAAAGTGAGGAGCCTGGCACAAGTAAGTGGAAGCAATGCCAGGACTCAGCTAAGGGCCCCGTGGTCGCCAACCCACGCTCTGAAGTTCAGAGCCCCTGGGGGATGGAGGATGGGAAGGAAAGAAAAAATGGAAGGGATCCGATACTTCGAAAAATGAAGATATCAGCCAAAGGAAGACAAGGGCCACGAAGGGCGTGAAAATGAAAGACTCCCTAGCCCTCGGAAAACTAATAGCGTCGGGGTCGGAAAGGAACAAGAGTTGACCAAGGGAGGTCGGACAGGATAGATGAAAGTGAGGAGCCTGGCACAAGTAAGTGGAAGCAATGCCAGGACTCAGCTAAGGGTCCCCGTGGTCGTCAACCTACGTTCCGAAGTTCAGAGCCCCTGGGGGATGGAGGGTGGGAAGGAAAGAAAAATGGAAGGGATCCGATACTTCGAAAAATGAAGATATCAGCCAAAAGAAGACAAGGGCCAGCTGCTTACACCACATTCACATTCAATGCAAATACCTATAGTATAGCTAATGTCTTCAAAAAACATAATACTATGATTTCTTTTCGAACTAATAATAGAAACCTTGAATTATTACATAATTCCCACTCCTTAAATAGAACAAGTGTCTTTTCTAAATCAGGCGTATACCGTTTTAAGTGCCACAACTGTAATTCTTCTTACATAGGTCAAACTGGTCGCAACTTCAAAATTAGGTACTTTGAACACGTTAATGCAATAAAGCACAACAGATTTTCGGCAGTGGGACAACACATACATGACACAAAACATGCTTTCACTACAATAAACCAGGATATTGAAATTCTCAGCACTCTAAATAAAGGCCCTCTCCTAGACATCACCGAAAACTGTTTTATACACCTTGACCAGTTTTTCAATCCAAATCTTAATCTGAATGATATTTCTGAGAAACCCAATCCCCTTTTCGATTTTCTCATCTCCTTTTTAAATAACCTGAAGTCAACAAATAAGGAATCAATCTTTCACAATTTACACAATACCCTCTCATGCCAATTCCCCCTTCCGCAACACCCCCCTTGATCCTCCTCAGTTCTCCCCCTTCTCACCCAAGGGGCTCTGAACTTCGGAGCGTGGGTTGGCGACCACGGGGCCCTTAGCCGAGTCCTGGCATTGCTTCCACTTACTTGTGCCAGGCTCCTCACTTTCATCTATCCTGTCCGACCTCCCTTGGTCAACTCTTGTTCCTTTCCGACCCCGACGCTTTAGGTTTCCGAGGGCTAGGGAGTCTTTCATTTTCACGCCCTTCGTGGCCCCTTGTCTTCTTTTGGCTGATATCTTCATTTTTCGAAGTATCGGATCCCTTCCATTTTTCTTTCCTTCCCACCCTCCATCCCCCAGAGGTTCTGAACTTCGGAACGTGGGTTGGCGACCACGGGGGTCCTTAGCTGAGTCCTGGCATTGCTTCCACTTACTTGTACCAGGCTCCTCACTTTCATCTATCCTGTCCGACCTCCCTTGGTCAACTCTTGTTCCTTTCCGACCCCGACGCTTTTAGGTTTCCGAAGGGCTAGGGAGTCTTTCATTTTCACGCCCTTCGTTGGCCCTTGTCTTCTTTTGGCTGATATCTTCATTTTTCGAAGTATCGGATCCCTTCCATTTTTCTTTCCTTCCCACCCTCCATCCCCCAGGGGCTCTGAACTTCGGAACGTAGGTTGACGACCACGGGGACCCTTAGCTGAGTCCTGGCATTGCTTCCACTTACTTGTGCCAGGCTCCTCACTTTCATCTATCCTGTCCGACCTCCCTTGGTCAACTCTTGTTCCTTTCCGACCCCGACGCTATTAGTTTTCCGAGGGCTAGGGAGTCTTTCATTTTCACGCCCTTCGTGGCCCTTGTCTTCCTTTGGCTGATATCTTCATTTTTCGAAGTATCGGATCCCTTCCATTTTTTCTTTCCTTCCCATCCTCCATCCCCCAGGGGCTCTGAACTTCAGAGCGTGGGTTGGCGACCACGGGGCCCTTAGCTGAGTCCTGGCATTGCTTCCACTTACTTGTGCCAGGCTCCTCACTTTCATCTATCCTGTCCGACCTCCCTTGGTCAATTCTTGTTCTTTTCCGACCCCGATGCTATTAGGTTTGCGAGGGCTAGGGAGTCTTTCATTTTCACGCCCTTCGTGGCCCTTGTCTTCCTTTAACCGATATCTTCATTTTTCGAAGTGTCGGTTCTTTTTCTTTTTTTTTTTTTCTTTTTTCTTCGAATTAGTATTATATTAAGGATTGTTGCCCAATTGTATTTCCTCTAATAACAATAACCACCACCACCACCACCACCACCACCATCACCACCCTCTAATTAACGTCCCCCTTTCTCTATTTATCATTTCTTTATCAATTACTACGGCAAGTTGTTTCGAGTTGAACCTCGTATTTCTTTCATTATTTCTTCCTATTTTTTTAAATATATTTTTTATTTGGCTTTATTCTTTTTTAACGTTTTAAATTATTTTAAAAAACCTATATATCCACTTTGAAATTTGACGAAATTAAATCCTACACTGTTTTCCTAGGACTTCATTCACGTCACCTTTTGCTCTTCGGCCGGAGAAACAAATGCCTACAAGACCTGCCTAGCAACGACTTTACATAAGCGAATATTTGACCTGCTTATGAACTTCAGCTATATTTGTTTTCGGCGCAAGATAGTGATGTTCTGTTTACTCTCTTGACTGTGATTATTGTGTTTTGAACATTTACTGAATTGCTACGTTATGATACAATGTTAATTTTTTGCCTGTATTCAATGTGCTAATTGTTTTAAGATCTTCGCAAATTGGCTGATGATGACACTTAAAATGTGTTGAAACCGGTCCCATTAAACAGGTTGTAACTACTTTTTACCATCTTATTACGGAGTATTGAAAGGTGGATCCTAACCTATAATATTGTACATCTTATTGATCTTCACTTAGTTCCTCAGGTTCAAAAAAAGTTCAATATCTAGTTTCTGTGATCTCCATGTTTCCTCTCCCAAAAGCATTTCCTTTTTAAATATTGTAAACCTAATAGGTTTCTTTTAACAAAATTATTCAATTACTAGGATACACAAATTAAGAAATACACTAGAAATCTGAATTGAATATCATTAAGAAAATGATCATACTCATTTTGAGATTGGGAAGCTTTACTAGCTTTCTGTTGCAGTTGTAACACCAAGGCCTTTAGAGCAATCGGATCATCTTTACGCAAACTGAAACCAACGCTTCGCAGAACCAGCAATATCAGCTCAACTTCTTTTGGGCCAAAGGCCTCGGCCAGTTTATCCAGAATATTATACATTAAGAGGGAGTTGAACACCTAAACAAAATGAAAATAAAATCAATACTTAGATCATAATCATAGGGTCCCTGTCAAATAAAATGTCCTGAGAGTCATTTCATTGCTTAGAACTGACTACAAAAATCCTAAAATTTTACTCTATTCAGCAAGGGAAAAATACACAAATATGAAGTAGCAGCAACACAGATATACAGGGTATCTCTTATAAACCCAGACTGTCCAGCAGCAATTTTACTCTCCCAGACCTAAGTGGCTGTACGGGAGACGCGTGCATAGTTCTTGACCTTGCAAAGAGCGTACACGTGTTCGACCTAGCATCAGTAACCATTCTGAATCTCAGCTGTTAACAGGGTAAGGTAGTTATCATTGAAACATCATATTTTCATATGTAAAAGTTATTTAAAAGTTATTTTTAACCTGAATAAACAATCACTGACAGACTTGAGAAGATTGAAAGGAGGATCGGAAGGAACTGCATCAACAAAAAATACCAGAAAGATGCACAGTGGCAGATAATACCTAACAAAGTCATGTACAAAGAGCTAGAACCCATTACAGATACTATGTGTAAGAGGAGACTGGGATTCTTTGGTCGCAGGATTCGAGACTTCTGAAACAACTGTACAACACAATCTCGTCTCAAAAAATACCACAAGAGGATGTAAATGGATCAAAGAAGTAAGAGAGGATCTGAAGGAAAAAGGCCTTACAACAGAAGACACCATAAATAAGATAAAGCTGAATACAAAACTCAAGAATACAAACCTCCGCTTTACCCCTGTGTGAAACAAAACAGCAACATACATATTTTCAACCGAGGAAAGGGCACGAAGATTGGAGCATCTGAAGAAGTACTGGGAGGACTGCAAAGTCCGAAAAATCCCTTCAAAGAGACCTAAACGACGGACTGACTGAAGTGATCCTATGCAGCCATAAAACAAGAAGAAGAAGAAAGATTACGTGATGCATTTGTTCAGCAATTTCCAGGAGAAGTGCTACCTTCATGAGCACAGATTCACGTAATTGTAAATAAATTTGAATATACTGGCTCAGTGCTCAATAAAAAACATGTGCGCACACGAACAGTTTTAACAGAGGAAAAGCTAGATGACAATGGTGTGAATCCTGAATGGTCACTGAATAAATTACTCACAAAATTTGCACAAGTAGTGGTTTTAGTTTCTTCTGCACACAGAGCTACAAAGCTGTTACACATCAAACCGTACAGGTTTACCGGACCCATTGTTTAAAACCTGCTGATCCAGCCACAAGAGTGAGATACTGTGAGTGGCATCTTGCATCACTGAATGATCGTTTATTCGACCCACAGCTTGTGTTGTTTTCGGATGAGGCCTGGTTTCATCTTAATGGTCGTGTGAACAGTAATAACTCTCGTTACTGGTGTGCAGAAAATCCTAGTGGTGTTTATGAAGGACGATACTTCCAGCATCTTTTATAAGGTGAGATTTCACATAAGGTTGTATACACGCTTAAAGCGGGCTGGCGTAATTTGGGCTGAGGCAGCTGCTGTAGCGCAGAGTACAAACACCGTGTGCTCGGTGTGGGTTTATAAGAGAGACCCTGTATGCAGGAAGATAGTTGAAAACTGTAAGCATGATTTTAAATATGCATATGCACATCAAAAGCAGAAATAAAACACAAACGAAAGTCCTACATATTATAATGTAAGGAAACTGTCTCCTATTTCAAAAATCCTTGATTAACAAACTGAACATTCTAAATAAGTAAAAAGGCGTGCAAGTTTATGGTACATAATGGCTAAAATGTCTAGGCAAAACTGCATTTAACATTTTAATTATGCAGAGCCTAATGACCAAAATGAGGTGCAGTATATATCACAACATCTGACATTTTACTTCCATCAGTTAATGTCCTAAGCATTTTTCTCCTTGAATCTGTCTTGTTTGAAATATCCTTCTCTGAGTAATAACATAGCCTCGTAGTTCAATTCATGTTGTGACAGTGCACAGCAATTTGAAGTACGGCTTTGGGAGGAACAAGTTAGTCTGACGCCAGCAGCAAGCGCATTGAGTTAGGGATCTGCCCTCTTGCCACTGCAAGTAACCAGTTAGAGACAAGTCAAGCGCTAAGCAAGCCCCCTCTGCCACCACTATTGTCGTCACTATGTGATCTCATCGCAGGCCTCTCTGACAAAGCAAGAGGAACTCGGAGCTTTCCAATTCCAGAGAATCCTAGGGGCTTCTTCTCTCGCGAAGTATCTGGAAGGGCCAGCCCCTATACAGGCTGCATCAGAACTATACCGACAAAAGAAATCAGAAATGTTCTTCACGTCACTTTAAGAACGATGGTGTAATAGGATTGGCGGAGAAAATTTTTGTTTTCAAGAAAATGAGGTTACTTTGTTACTTGCGGGGGCAATTCAAATTGACGAAGTTGCTGTATTTGCTATGCCAGCCACTGCCTGTAGCTGTGCAACACAGGAGGGAAGGGAGGGGAAGTGGGAAGTGGGAGACAGGGGTAATGCACGACACACCACACATCCTGAACAGAGTCCCAGGTCATTACTACACCGTTGTGAACTGTGCCCCGAAGTAGGAGGAGGACATATTGAACATCTATTGTAATCAAACCACTGGGTGTATTATTTCCTTCGTTCATTATCTCATTCCATTTACAATGTTGTGAGTGAGGGAACACACAATTGCGGGGCGGCAGCGTTGCATCTTCGAGCGTGTGAAATAATAAAGAACGTTACTGTGACCAACAGACGAGAGAAGAAACGATCTGGTGCAATCATTGACTGACAAGTGTGTCTTAATTACAGTGTGTACTTGTACTGTGTGCATAGTTATGACTGTTCAATAAACAAACTGTGGATATTGTGTGTAAGAGACAAGGACAAACCTGTACGAGTCGAACGAGGAAACCTGTGCATACGCACGGAGCATTATCTCTGTCTCCATCATACACCCCACTTCCCTTCACTGAAGCATGGCAGCGGCTTGTGCTCCGGCATAACAAAAATGGTGAATTCATCAATTTGAATTGTGAGCCTGGAAGTAACTTCATTTTCTCAAAAAGAAATTATTTCTCCGCCAATCTGATTGCACTATTGTTCTTAACAGAACACAAAGAGCATCCTGATTTTTTTGTCGGTGTAGTAGGATGAGCTTGAGATGTTTCAGTTTGGGCTCAGTTCTGCCAGTAATTCAGTCAGAGACAGTGTTGTGAGTGTGCTGCTGTGGAATATTGGGTCAGCCAGTGGACAGTGGCAAGTGTGTGTGCGAGTGCTGGTGGCAACGAGGGACAACAGTGCAGCTGAGCAATGAGAGACAGTGAACTAAGTGTTTGTGGACTGTGTACCACCCACAGACTTGTAAGATAAGTTTAACACTGTGTGACCGCTATAGTTGTACAGTGAGTTTCATCGTGAACTGCCCAAGGGTCCAAGTGACAGTTACAGAAATGTGTGCAGAGCAATTATTATAGCTTGTAAGTGTCAAAGTGAACAAGTAGTGTGACTGAACAGACAGAGAGCACTGACTAAGAGTAATTTTGTGCATGTGTAGTTGTGTAAACGTGCAATTCTAAGAGGCTGTTAAATCCTCACGCGCATTTGAACTACACTCGCACCATTGCCATTCAACGAATGACTGAACGCAGATCTTTTATGCCAAATCCATCAAGAACCTACTTTTCCGAGTGTGTTACATGTGTTTTTTGCATTTATCGAGTCCAAACTCATGTTTGTGCAATTTCTGTCTCACCCTTCACAGCTGTTTTTTTGAATTGACGCTTATTGAATAATTGATTTCAATCCCTCACTACCAAATTTCATCTCAACCCAAATATTTTTTAAATGTTATGTGCATTTTTGAGAAGATTGTGTTTATTGAAATCTAACCTATGTTTTGTACTACACTCGGGGCAGGCAACATTCAATGGAAGAGTGTCTGAAATAATTTGAATCTCCAATGCCAATCATCTCGTACTTCCGCATGGTTTTGTTACAGTTTATATGTATATATGTTTTTTGTTTATGTGTTTATGTGTTTATGTTATCTCATGTTTATACAATTTTGACTCACCCTTCATGACCATTTTGAAACTGACATTGTACTTCACGTCTTCATATTCTCTCTTTTAATCACACTGATGTAACACCTTGTATAATATAAATGTCTACATGCTATGCCTATTTCCCACATTTTGGCTGAAGATGACGCCAAACAGCGTCGAAACTAGTTCCAAGTGTAAATATATGTTGTAAATAAACTATAACATTTATTTGTATTGAAAAGGTGGACCCTTTTAACTTTCCTATCTTCCATTCTCAGTTCAATACGGACAAAAATGAAATTCTTAGATTTAAATGTGTAAACATCAGTGCTAGAGTAAATGCTACCAGTCGTGTATTTACCATGTGTACGCATAAGTAAAGTTCAAGGTAAATTCATTTTTTGTTCATTCAAAATATTGACCGTTGGCTTCTACACACTTCGCCCAACTTTCAGGTAAGTTATGAATACCAGAAAAACTGCTTGTCTTTTGCGGTAAACCATTTGTCGAGCCATTCTCCAACTTTCTCGAAATTGCTGAAGTGCTGCTCTGCGAATGCATGCCCCATTGATGCGAAGAGGTGATAGTCAGATGGCACCAGGTCGGGAGAGTGCGGCAGGTGCGGAAGGATGTCCCATCCCAGCGATTTCAAGGTGTCTTTCACTGGTTTTGCTGTGTGAGGCGGCGCAATGTCGTGTAACAAAATCACTTTGCCATGTCTTCTCGCCCATTCCGCTCGTCTTTCGATCAAGGCTTGATTTAAATTAATCATTTGTCGGCGATGGCGTTGTGCATTAACGGTTTCGCCAGGCTTCAAGAGTTCATAAAACACAATACCGCTCTGGTCCCACGGACACAAAATATGGTCTTCTTGCCGAAACGATTTGGCCTTGGTGTTGAAGGACCGGCTTCACTAGGTGACAACCACGATTTTCTCCGCTTAGGATTTTCAAAAGAAATCCATTTTTTTGTCACCCGTCACAATTTCGTACAGGAATGATTTTCTTTCGTGGCATTGAAGCAGCATTTCACAAGTGACTTTGCGATTTTTCATTTGCCATTCATTCAAATTGTGTGGGACCCATTTAGCGAGTTTACTGATCTTCCCCATTGCTCGTAAATGTCTGCTGATTGTTTCCTGTGACACATTTAATGCTTGTGCCAATTGCTGTTGAGTCTGAGTTGGCTCATCATCCAGTAATGCACTGTCTTTCACACTGAAATAACCATGTTTAAATTGTGGAAACAATGTCTCACATGTTCTAATCAATGGAGCGTTTTCACCATATGTTTCCACCAGCAAACTATGACTTTCCAAAGCCTTTTCCTTTTGATTAAATAAGAAAAGCAGTGCATGCTGCAAATGTTCTTTTTCAGGCACAAACATCGACATGATCACTGAACGATACAACACCGATGCTAGTGTTTGGCGGATTCAACTTGTGTGTGTTGGTAGGTTAATGTCGGATAAACAAACTGACGTACATGCCAGATTCATACGCTGCGTACCATTTGCTGGCACCATCTCTTAGTGAAACAGGAAAAGACTAATACATACATCTGGCATTTACCTCCTACCCGCCAACACATGACAATATATCGGCTACAAATGATAACAACTATAATACCCAAGAAAGTATCATTACCTTGAAATTATACAGATGGCTGATAACAAGAATAACATTATCCAACTGCTTGTTCTCTACCTCACATTCTTCACTATGCAATTCATCAAATCTCTTAACGATGGCTTGTAAGAAATGAGCCCCTAAAACAGAAAATCAAAAATTATTATAAAGAAATTAATACAAAATCAATAACAGTTACTGTGCAGGATAAACGTACATTGGGTTCTCTAGAAAGTTCTGTGTTTCTTGAGGTGGAATGGTATAAGATGAGTTTGTTTAAAAATAATATCCTAGTATTCTGCTTTTTCCTTATGATTATAAGCCAGGCAGTTTTAAAATTCCATCAATGCTGACTCGCTCCAAGGCTAAGAAGACATCTGAAAACTTTATACTGTGTGATTCAGACGCCTCTTCCAATGTAGTTTCATGCAACCCAACCAACGTGCGACATGCTTATAACGTGGTTGTTGCCCTGAAGGCGTATTGCATGGTACTAATATCCAGTGAGCACATTTTACACACAATTCTGAACCCTACCGACAGGTTATATTTTCCACTTGCAAAACATGATGACTAGAAATCATGTAGCGACGTCCTTTGACCGTGTAACTCTGCTAATGTGCCATGTCCTATAACCGGGTGTAACGAAGAGGGGAATCAATGCATTAAAAAAAAAAGGTAACAGTGCAGTAACTAATCTCTTAAACACCAAACCGGACGGCGTATTTACTCTACTCTCGTCGTACTACCAGCATGTTCCCAGCAGTGTAGCATAGCGGATGTGGTTGGGCGTTAGCCTAGCAATTGACGGAATGTGCCATCGGCAGTTCAAATCCTGCATCGTTCAAATATTTTTGCATCAGTATGATGTTTGAATGCGTAAACACCGGCCCACATTTACCATGAATGCCTGCCTAGCAACTGCACCTGGAATGCTTCAGCATGCAAGACGATCTATTGGACACCGGGCCCGAATGTGCATAAACCAAAACGGTCATCATATCGAGCATTTGCTGCGATAAAACATTGTCAGGGCAGTTGTATTCCTATTATTTCCTGCCCATATGTGTCCGCCCTGATAACTAATCGGAACTTCTTGGGGCCACAAACACATTCATTCACACATAATTTGCATGAAAGCGGGTATTGAACTTACACTACGTGCAGTAGGTATTAAACAAATATTTCTAAAATATGGAATCTCCGCCCCAGCCTCGAACCTCCCATCCCACACGTAAGCCCTCTCCGCCGCACCTATATTAACTACGCTACGGTTCCATACGGCACACTGTGAAGCTTATAGGATGTATTAGGTTTACCGCGTACACAATATCAATTTAGTGTTTCGCCGGCGTGTCAGGTTCATATGATCTACAAGGCACACGCACGCCTTCCAGTATTTAATACGAGTATAATATTATGGCTTCCTATCTTGGTGAGGTGGTAAATATAAAGATATCCGGTTATGCTGTCTGAGCATACCAGCAGGGCAGATGTTTTCAAGGCAGAATTAATATTGCGGGTTGCATAAAACCTCATTAGAAGGGGCGACTGAATCACACAGTATAACACTGAAATCACCTGTTATGATCATTCACAAGCATGACATTGTAATTCTATACAGTATGCACAAAGCAATATAGCAGATGGTCTTGGTTACTTTTGCTCTTCATTTAAAACAAATAGGTTTATAGAAAACATGCTTATACCAAGTCAACCAGCTGCCTCTTACAATTTTGGAAGGTATGTATCCAGTAATATGCATTAGATGTGAGAATCAACTTGGCTCCCACATGGTAACAACCCACTGCAAGCATATCCTGCAAACAGACTTGACTCTATTAACCCTTTTTTGGAATAGCCTTGTTTCCATGGTGCAAAGGGTTAATAGGGTCAATAGAGTCAAGTCTGTGACATTCTTTTAATCATTTGTTACACATTAATCTAACAAGGTTTAATGAAATGTGCTATTAACCATTAAAACCACGAGACAGCGCCATGATACAATTAATTTATAATAATATAAGAAATTTACTTTACTCAACCTATTCAATACAGTACAAGATGTTAACGTCTTAGTTAAATATCGTTAAAAATAGTTGAGACATGTTTTGCCCCTTCTGTGGGGCATCATCAGTCATATCAAATACCTCTGGTAGAAATTAAGATTCTTTCAATACAGAGAAAATGATCTTCATTACTTGTAATAATACTATTATGAAACAGTGAAACAGAGAATTCCATGCTAGATACCCTTAATACAAGCAACTTGCACAGCTGTTGCATAGCTGAGTGGGATCAGCATCAGAATGGCAGTCAGTAAGTTGTTAGCTCGGCAGTTCAGTCCCACGCTGAATAAATATTTTTACTTCGCGCTTCAGTTTGCAAACACAGGCCCATTCTTGGTGACTATGACTGGAAAAACCAGGTATGTTTAACAGCTTTCTTTTAGTTCAAAGTGGGTGTATGTGTGGGAAATATTTGCATATTTTTTGACACACCTGTTTTCTCTAGCATTTACTGTGCAGTTTTGTGAGACTTGTGAAGTGAAAGTGGCAAGTAGCAACCTTTCTATTTTAAAGTCTGGAATTTCCAAATTGCAGCACTTCACTAGTTGAGTGCACGAGTCAGCACTGACCTGACACAGTAACGATCTGTGCAGTCTGTTACGAATATATTCCATGTGAGTGCTTCACTTATGTTCTGTAGTCTATTAATTTCTTGTTATTAAATCCACAATGAACAAGTGATACTGCATTGTATAAACTTGTGATATTCACGGAAATAGAGCAGAGGGCTGAAACTTCTCAGTGTCTGACCACAATGAGTGGTGTTGGTAGGAACAGAAAAATGCACTTCAAGCTAAGAACAAGTATCGGAAAGTGTTTCACAGCCAGAAATGGTAATGAGGGAATGGTTTAGAAAATGTCCCCCCAAAATAAAGATTGGCCGAAAAATCAAAACAAATTGCCTGGGTTTTGCTGACGATTTAGCATTACTAGCAGTGGACATAAAAGAAGCAAAAACCCAGATATCAGAACTTCAAAACATTGCAAATAAAATTGGCCTCAAAATATCATTTGAAAAAACAGAAATTATGCCCCAAAAACCAACACAGCTAAAAGAAGTCACCATAAATGGTAATAAAATCAAAATAGTAACTCAGTTTAAATATCTTGGAGAAGTAATAACACATAACTTAAATGAAAAAATCTCAATCCAAGTAAGAACAAATAGATTAGCTAAAGCACAAAAATTAACATGGGATATCTACAAAAAGAAATGTCTATCAATAAATACAAAAATAAAACACTACAACACAGTTATAAAACCGGAAGCTACATATGCAGCAGAAACACTCTTTTACCTGAATAAACAATCAAAGACTGACAGACTTCAGAAAATTGAAAGGAGGATTGGAAGAACCTGTATCAACAAAAAATATCAGAAAGATGGACAGTGGCGGTTAATACCTAACAAAGTCGTGTACAAAGAGCTAGAACCCATTACAGATACTATGCGTAAGAGGAGACTGGGATTCTTTGGACATATCATGAGGATGCAGGACTCGAGACTTCTGAAACAACTAGTACAACACAATCTCGTCTCAAAAAATACCACAACAGGATGTAAATGGATCAGAGAAGTAAGAGAGGATCTGAAGGAAATAGGCCTTACAACAGAAGACACCAAAAATAAGATAAAATTGAATACAAAACTCAAGAATACAAACCTCCGCTTTACCCTTACACAAAACAAACCAACAACACGCACATTTTCAACTGAGGAAAGGGCGCGAAGATCGGAGCGTCTGAAGAAGTACTGGGAGGACCGCAAAGCCCGAACAATCCCTTCAAAGAGACCTGAACGACGGACTGACTAAAGTGATCCTATGTGGTCATAAAAGAAGAATAAGAAGAATAAGAAGAAAAAATTCTGAAATAGGAAATATCATAGTGTAACAATGGATATGCCATTTCTCATGAAATGCAATATTATAAAAGACATGAAATAACTGATAAATAACTGACATGAAATCTCTGATTTTAAGATATGTCGAGACTGAATAGCAAACCTTATCACGAGAAATCATTTTTCTCTATGACGAATAACATCACAGTGCCAAAGAATGCCAAAAGATTTCACCCAAAGATTTTCGACCTTCATCGTTTGTGATAGGGAGGTGTAAAGAGAACAATTACATCGTCTTTCAAATTGGAAACACAGACCAGACCTCTCCTAGCTTCAACATGCCACAAAATTAAACAATCGATACGACAAAATCAGTGTTACTGTACGAACAACCTGAAGCAAAAACCAGATGTATGGTAATGCTTGCAGTAACAGCTGACAGCAGAAAACTTTGGCTGAATGTGGTTATACAATGAAAAACCATGCCAAAAGTTCAATTTCCATGAGGGATCCAAGTTTGTATCCAAGAGATAGGGTGAAAGGACACATCACTCATATAGGACTGGATACAAATGGTTTGGAGGAAAGGACCTGGATCTGTTCTTTGATGCTCTGCTCTTCTCTTGCTGAACAGCATTCGCGGCCACTAGACGGACGATTACCAAGAAGTTACCAGAAACAATGAAAACCGATTTGGTAGTGATTCATAGTGGACTGACATCTGTACTTCAACTCTCGGATGTTTCAGTAAGTAAGCCCTTCAAGAACTATGTACGAAAGTTCTACCAAGGCTGGATGGTAGAAAGTGTGGATGAAAAATATGGAAACCATCTGTGAACTTCTTCGCCAGTGGATTCTGCACACTTGGGGCAGGATTTATTCAGAAATAACATGTTAAAGACAGTTTCAAGAAAACGGAAATTTCAAACACGTTAGACCTAAGTGAAGATGATTTGCGCTGGAAAGATGCAAGTGGTGACAGTAGAAGCAGTTCTTTCCGCAGTAGCAATGACAAAGCTAACCAAGCAAAATTTAAAGCCCATCAATACATGGGCCTAAGAATAAAGATTGCAAAACTGGGCAAGGACATTCGCTTCTTAAAACAATGTTTATTATACAATTTAACTCCGAACTTTCTTAAAACTAACTCGAAAAAAATATAACGAAAATCTCCTCAGCACTCGAAAACCCAAGCCAAGGTAAATAAAATCTGGCTTAAGAATGAAATAAGATTCTTATACAAGAAAAAATCTTTCTTAAATAACAAACTATATGAGACGCACCTTGAGACAGCACATTTACTTTCCAAAGCTCAATGGGATATATTCCAAACTAAAATTGCGGATAAACTGTTCAATATACTTGAACAAAAACAAGCAACACATGAGAAGAAACTTAATAACCTTAAAAATAACACAAGGTTAAATAGTCCAACTACAATAATTCCTAACGAATCGAGTGCCCGTAACCTAGAGTCTTTAATAGAACATTTCCATTCCCCAGTAGCTAACTTAACAAAAATAACGCTTTCAGACAAGGAAAACGAGATCCTCGAAAAAGGACCAAAACACAATTGGCCTAATCCAAATAAAGTTAATATTGCTACCACACTAGTCATAGAATCCGAAACAGCCATAAATAAAATGCCTTTAGACGCACAAGATGAGGTTAGATTGGATGTCAAACGAACTTTAAACAAAATCAATAACCTAAAAAACAAAACAACTCCCACTAATATTAGTTCACATAAAAAACCTTCACAGAACGAGAACACATTACAAAACTCGCGAAGAAAATTAAAGTTCACAACCTTATCATCACAAAAGCCGTTAAGGGCAATACAACGGTCATCATGGATAAAAACGATTACATCGAAAAAACAAAAAGTTTTTTCAATAATGGTTCTTTCTCCATAGTCAAAAAAGATCCGACACAGCAAATCCAATGTCTCCTAAAACAAACTTTAAAAAACACATCATTCCTTTTTACAGAACAAGACGACACATTAGTAATTATTGATAAACAACTTAACAATAGTGATAACATCCTCATCATCATCATCATCATCATTTCCCTTTATCCAGCTGTAGCCGGGTAGGGGCAAATATGGTTCCTCTCCACTTTCTTCGGTCTTTCCACCACTCCTCCTCCAACACTGTGTCCCAGTCCAGGTTTCTTTCTATAATGCTGCGTTGGATGGTATCCTTCCATCTCAATTGTGGTCGTCCACGGCCTCTCCTTCCTTGGATTTGCATTTCCATCACCCTTTTTGGCATTCTTTCATCGCTCATTCGCTTTATGTGCCCAGACCATCTTAGTCGGCTCTTCTCTATTCTATCATTCATTTTTTCCACTCCAATTTCTTCCCGGATTTTCTCATTCCTTATTTTGTCTCGTCTACTCTTCTGTATCATACTCCTCAAGAATTTCATTTCGGCTGCCTGTATTCGACTCTCATCCTTCTTTGTCATTGTCCAAGTTTCTGCTCCGTAAGTTGTTATGGGTACGTAATACATCTTGTACATAGTATCCTTTGCTTCCATTGGCACATCTTTGTCCCATAACATATTTCTTACACTATGATAGAAACAACTTCCAGCTTGAATCCTAACATTTCTAAATGATTTAGACGATAATATAAAGTTCACAAAGGAAAACGAAAACAACAATTCAATCAATTTTCTAGACATCAAAATTACGCGAGTATTTATATCGTGTCAGAAGCATACATAAGTTTAAAATTAAAGATAAGGAAGAACATAAAACATAATATAAATACTCCAATGGCGAAGAGCCACATTAAACTATGTGAGCCCAAAACCTTGCAACATCAAGTGCATTTGGCTTCGCTTTAACCAGGTCTTCTGTTGTGCAGCTGAATGGGCATGAACTGCATTGCAGCAAATGGGCTGTGGTCTACTCTTCTCCACATACACACAAGGTACTGTCCACTTCGAAACCCCATTTCTTCTGGTTTACCCTGCACCGCGTAACACCAGAGCGCAGTCTGTTCAGTGCTCTCCAATTCACCCAATCTGTGACATGGCCAGGAGGGAGTTCCTCTTTTGGGGTCATCCATTGACTGATCCTCGTATGTTGACTCCTGACGCGCCATTCTTGAATTCTTGCTTGCTGCGCTGTTCCTGCAAGTGTTTCGGTTACTCTCAAGAAGCTTTTCCTAGACTTAAGCCGCTGGCGTGGTGGCTCATATCCAAACAAAGGGTGGGCTTCCGATGTCAACACCTTTCTCTTTTCTTTCTTGGCTGTCACTTCACGGCGAATATCGGGAGGTGCTATCCCTGCAAGGCAATACACTTTTTCCAAAGGTGTAGGTCTCAAACATCCAGTAATAATGCGGCAGGTTTCGTTGAGTGCTACATCAACTGCTTTGGTATGGCAAGATTTGTACCACACCGGGCATGCGTATTCAGCTGCGGAATAGCAGAGCGAAAGGGCAGATGTCCTCACTGTGTCTGGTTGTGCTCCCCAAAATGTTCCAGTTAGCTTCCGCACAATATTGTTTCTAGCAGCCACTTTCTGCTTGATGTTCAAACAATGTTTTCTGTAGGTTAAGGCACGATCCAGAGTGACTCCGAGGTACTTCGGGGTAGGATTGTGTTGTAATGCTATGCCTTGCCAATTGACCTTCAGAGTTCGGGAAGCTTCTCTGTTGTTTAGATGAAAAACACAGGTTTGCGTCTTAGTTGGGTTTGGTGTTAGTTGATTCTTCTTGTAATAGCCAGCAAGAGTGTCTAGAGCTGTGGACAATGTTTGTTCAATCGCCTCGAAGTTATCCCCCTGAGATGTGATGACACAATCATCAGCATAGATGAAACTATTCGTCCCGGCAGGAAGAGGCTGATCATTTGTGTAAATATTGAAAAGCATTGGTGCCAACACGCTTCCCTGAGGTAGTCCGTTCTTCTGTATCCTCCACCTGCTTCTTTTTCCCTGGAACTCAACGAAGAAACTTCGATTTTGAAGTAGGTTTCTAATGGCACAAGTCAGATGGAAGTCCTTTGTCATGCTGTATACCTTTCCAAGGAGAATTCGGTGATTAACAGTATCATATGCTGCCGAGAGATCTATAAATGCAGCTCCTGTGATTTTCCGGCTTTCAAAGCCATCTTCTATGTGTTGACTTAATTTCAACACCTGCGATGTGCAGCTTTTCCCTCTCCTGAATCCAGCTTGCTGTGGAATCAGAAGTGGCTCAATTTTATCAGTCAACCTATTGAGGATTAGTCTCTCCAGAATCTTAAAAAGATGGCATAATAAGGAGATTGGCCTGTAGCTCCTAGGGTCATTTTTATCTTTGCCTGGTTTTAAAATGGCTATGACCCTAGCCTTCCTCCATATTTTAGGTATCATGGAAGACTGAATGCAGTTATTCATGAGTTCTAGCAACCAGCACTTCGCAGTAGGACCAAAGTTATGAACAAATTTGATTTCCAAATTTACCGCAAGCCTTCATTTACTCCAATAACTATAAAAAACTAATCTCTGTTCCCAAATTCCCATAAACAAGCCACTTATTACAGTTTAGTATACAAAGCATTAAAAATCCCTCGTTCACCGAATAATCTAAAAAAAGAATAAGATTACATAAAAGAAATAGCCAGATTCAACGGGTTCAATCTAGATATGATCAACAAAATCATTAATAAAGTCAGACTAAAATTAACCACAAACCTTTCTCCAATAAAACCCAACAAACCAAAATATATACCAACCCAAAAATCCATCAAATCACCAATCCTTTAAGAAAACATGAGGTAAAAATCGCTTACACAACGCAGAATACAAATCAAAATTTATTTTTTAATCATAACTCAGTTTAATCATAACTCAGTCAATTCAATCAATAATAAATATTCATGCTCGGGTATATATAGACTCAACTGCTCAGTATGTAATTTTTCTTATGTTGGTCAAACTGGCCGCTGTTTTTCAACTAGATATGCAGAACATTATAACGCCCAAAAACATAATAAATTCTCTGCAATGAGTAACCACATGAAAGAAACAGGTCACAAATATACTACAATAGATCAGGATTTACAAATTTTAAAACGAATTGAAAAAGATAAGCTCATGACAGAATACGAAAACTTAGACATCATCTTAGATCAACAGTTTAACAGGGACAAGAACTTAAATGATGTAATAGATAACAAAAGTCCTCTTTATGAACAGATTTCAATTCTATTACAAAAGCCATTCCTTCTGAACAATAAGTTTTGCAAAATATTTAGCACCAAATCAGTTAACACGCCCACACCACCCCCTTCCCTCCTCCCACTGCCAACAACTCCTCCTCACGCGCAGCGAATGGGCCCTCAGCCACGCCTTCTCAAGCTCTACCCCCTCCACCAAGACTTCACAAATACAACAAATAAATGAAAATCAATATTTATTAACTTCAAGAACCTACGACCATTACCACTGCTCAACTTTCCATAAGTTTTAACAATACGCCATCTTTATAAGTTAAAAACTTCATTTTCCCGTATTGAACTGAGATTCACAATTAGAATTAAGGAAGGTTCAACCTTTTCAATACAAAACGTGTTGTATAAGATGTTCACAACATATTATTTATTATATTATTAGAACCGGTTTCGACGCTTGGGTGGCCCTACCAGGAACATATGCTCCCGCCGGCATAGCTCTAAGGATCATTTGAACACGCAAGCCTCCAAAACACCTGGCAAAATTCGTCAAGGTGGTGATACCATCGGCAGATCATCATGGATACACCCTGTAGATAATAAGGTATATATTAAAGAAAATTGACTCACCAACTTCAGTGCCAACATTAGCATGTAATATTGCAATAAGCATGCAGTGTTCCATAATAAGTCGTTCAGGTGTAAGAACTGGCGCTATCAGAGATTCGCACATTAACACTGTCAGTGTGTCGTTCATATCATTGCGACTGTTTGTCATATACAACTCATCCAGCTGAAAGAAAAGGAAATCATTCATACACTTCAGTAATATCAAACACTTCTTAATATAAAATTAGATCTTTCAAAACAGTGAGTAATTTATGAGAAAAAAGAAAATCAAGTGATGGAAAGTGCAGGCCAATTCCTCAAAGAAATTGGATGTTTCACTGAAATCATACACCTTAATCTATATCACAGTGCACAACAGGAACTCAATGCACTGCATTTAAAAAAGCTGATGTCAGGTTGAGTGGCACAGACAGTAGACAGTAGAAGCCCAAGTTGATGGGTTCAATCCTGGCTCAGAGCAGAATAGGAGTTCTGGTAACAGAAATATAAATTACAAAATACCTGCCCGATGCAGACCATTCATTACAGTGACATCAAAAAATGATAATGTGATCTAACAATTGACAATCCCTTCAAACTACCCCTCCTAATAAGAGTGGATACCAGTAATGTTTCAACTTCTGCAACCAATCAAAAATCCACAGTTCCTAGCTTTTCAGGCAAGCAACTCAATGTTGAAAACATCCTCAACTATGAAGCTATGAGCTATGAATTTTAGGTAAATAAAATATAATAAAAAGTACGAGAATATATTATTTATTCCTAAAAATTTTAATCCTTTTCTTAATCATTGTTATCTGGTTGATTAAATTAGCAGCTAGCCTTTTTCTACCACTACGAGCGCTAATGTGAGTCAATGTACAGTTTCACTTAAGCCCTTATGACAAACATTTGGTGTGGACATTTTTCAAAAAATCAAAAAACACCTGAGGATATTGAACCAAGGAACACATTACAGAAAGAATTATGTAAATAAGTTAAGTTGGCGAGGATCTGAATAAAAAATAAAAAAAATAAAACAAGTAATGAAAAAAGCAGGTTTTCTGGAACTGCATTTAGTCCGGAAGTGATTTTCGAAATTTGCTTTTTTATTTTGATAGAGCTATGCAAGGTTCACAATTTGAAACCTTCTGGGCCCTTTAGCCCTTCAACTTTCGGCACAACTGAGGAAATTGCTTAATTTTACATTTTTCATACTAAGGGGACACATACTTTGCTAAGAAAGGTATTCAACATTAAAAATCTGAGTCATGGCTCATCCAAGAAGGATGTTCATTATGTGGACATAGAGTTTCTAAAAGTAGAAAACTAATTTGAAATCATGTAAATCATTTAAGAAAAGACTACATGAACACTGATAGGGAATCTGCCCCCTGAGCGACTGCCCTAAATACAAATCAATGGTGACTGACTGATCGATCATTCAATAAATGGAAGAGGACTTTTTGTAAAACTTTCAGCCGACATGCTAACCTTAACATTATAAAAAGGAGCATTCAGAAAAACATGAAAATTTGCTAAAATTTATAAATTTACAAAGAAAAAAAAACAGGAGGCAAATGAGATAGTGTGAAACATGAAATGCTCACACAGTCATTCACATATTTTAGAAAGTCCATTGAATAAAAAACTCATCAAAATACAACATGATTATTCTCTTTCAGTTAATCATTTGGCACATCATCTTCCCGTTTTCCTAAATTAATAACAATTGTGTGTGGCAATTACAGCCAGGCGCAGCCCTCGTAAGGCAGACCCTACATTGAAGGTAGACGGCGGCATCTGCCTTGTATGGGAAGATGCATTATTGTGCGGAGAGAGAGAGAGAGAGAAAATTTAAAAACTAGCACTGAAGTTCATTTACCTGCATAGCTATACTGTTCATGTTGTTCTCAGCCAAGCGATTTAGAAGCCCCTTCATCTGCTTCCGAAGCCTTTGGAGTTGCTCTTTCTTCTTGGCATCGGCAGACGCCGCTTGAGCTCGTAATTGCGGAGGGATATATTTGCCAGCTGAAACCTAGTTCCACAATTTACAAAATTATAATTAGAGTCCAAATGATCAAACTTCAATTCCAGGATTTAATTTCCAATAGGATAATGCTACAATGCTAAAAAGAGAAAGATGTTCCACCTATTCAATACAATAACACTGTTGCACGAATCAATGTAGCAACATATTTAATTTGTTATGGGACCGGTTTCGACATATGTCCATGTCATCATCAGCCTACACAAAAATGGCAAGAAGTCAGCACAATTGTAACACTTATGACACTTTTCTTGAAGTAAAAATAATGCTACGAAGGCGGATTAAGTATAAACGGGAATTTGAATGTACCGCTGCTGTCAGTAATAATTCTGAGGCAGGACGATGCCAGAATGTTGATAGGCGTGTCTGGAGAAGGGGTTTGCGAGCGCGAATGACGTGAAGAGCTGGGTAGCTTCAAAACGCCATGAGTGAGCAAGAGGTGCACACTTCTGTTGCACAACACATCACTATCAAATTTCTCGCAAAAGAGGGCAACAAACCTTCCGAAATTTTTGAGAGGGCTCCGCACACAGTTTGGAGAAGAAACGCTTCCGCAGACTCGAGTGTATTAGTGGGCTAAAAAATTTGTGGCAGGAAGAGAAGCTGTGGAAAATGAACCTCATGAAAGGACACCACAGACAAGCATCACTGCAGACAACGTTGTTGCCATTCGTGATATTATTGGTGAAGATCGGCGAATAAACATTTCACAAATTGTTTTAGCCGTAGGAATAAGTTACAGAAATGTTCAAACCATCATCCGAGATTAACTCCATTTTAGAAAAGTGTCTGCCAGGTGGGTTTCTCGTCTCCTCAACCAGGAACAAAAAAACTTTATGCCAGGAAGTTTGTCAGAGACCCTTGTGGCACTATGAGGAGGAAGGAGTGGATTTCTTGCATCGTATTGTGACTTGTGATGAAACTTGGGTGCATCATTACACCCCAGAGTCAAAGCAAGCAAGCAAGCAAGCAAGCAAGCAAGCATGAAGTGGTGGTGAAAAGACTAAACAGGTCCGGTCAGGGCCAAAACACGCCTATCTGCTGGGAAGGTGCTTGGAACCGTTTTCTGGGACTCTGCAGGCATTTTGCTGGTGGATTTTCTTCACAAACAAAGGACGATTAATGCAGCCTATTACTGTTGCCTTTACGATGAAGCAAAAGCTGCACATCGCAACAAGCGATGCCGGCAACTGACCCGAAATGTCATTCTTCTCCATGACAATGCAAGGCTTTAACGAGGGAAAAACTGGACGAAATTCGCTGGACATCTCTGGAACACCCTCTGTGCAGTCCAAATTTATTGCCCTGTGACTACCATTTGTTCGGACCACTCAAACAAGACTTAGGAGGACAGCGGTAAGATGATGATGGAAGTGTAGAAGAGTTTGTGCGCAACTGGCTCCACACACGACCCTCTTCTTTCTATCAGGACAGCTTCAAAAACTTACCAATCTGATAGAGAAAATGTGTATCAAAGGCAGAACACTATGTAGGAAAGTGATCTCTATATGTATATTTTTTTGGTTGATGTAATAAATTTTTTTTTTAAATTCCCATTCCCATTTGATCTGCCCTACTCTATGCTGAGTTTCAATATCATTTGAAAGTATCAATTGGTTAGAAGCCGTGCTTCTCAAGTGTTGACTTATTAAGAGTAAAAATGAGGATGTGAGAATCTTTGCAGGTGTTTGAAAATAATGTCTTTTTCTTCGTTGCACATGGCTAACTTAGGACCACATGGAATCAACATTTCTTGGCTTTTTCTTACAGCCCAGTATCAATCAATGCAATCAATCAATCAATCAATCAATCAATCAATCAATCAATCAATCAATCAATCAATCAATCAATCAATCAATCAGTCATCAGTGGTCGCCCAGGTGGCAGGTTCCCTATCAATTGTTTACCTCATATTTACATTTATTTATAAGTGGTTTACCTATCTTTTTCTTAACTATTTTCAAACATTTCACTTGATAAATTACTCCAATCCCTTACTCATCATCCTATAAATGAATATTTGCCCCAATCTGTCCTCCTGAATTCCAACTTTATCTTTTTAAAGCTACTTTTAAAAGCTCCAAACATACCACATAGTCGAGCATCTCGTCTCCCTACTCCCAAGTTCTCCCTCTCCAAAGTTTGCAACATTTTCGTAACACTACTCCTTTGTCAGAAATCACCCAGAAGAAATCATGCTGCTTTCCTTTGAATTTTTTCTAGTTCTTGTATCAAGTAATCCTGGTGAGGGTCCCATACACTTTAACTGCAGTCCTACCAGAGACTTATATGCCCTCTCCTTTACATCCTTACTACAACCCCTAAATACTCTCATAACCATATGAAGAGATCTGAAACCTTTCTTAACTACCTTGTTAATTTGATTACCCCAATGAAGATCATTCCTTATATTAACACCTAGGTGCTCATTCCTTCATATCTTATAGTGAATGGGTGTGTTTTCGTTGCAGGGGCCATACATCATACATGTCAGTTAGTCTTTTTCGCAAAACAAATAGCAAAAAAAAAAAAGAAAAAAAATTTAGTCTTTCTCTCATCATCCTCAAAACCCCGTGTGTGTGATTTTTCTGATTTCAATAATGTATTTTTGTAATACAAAATAATATTAAGACATGAAATCTGAAATTAATTTATTATTATTGTTTTCGAATAGGTCTACTATGGACCACGTTAAGCATCATTCATTTACGGTTCTTCCTCTTTCGATCGGCCCAGTACTTCTTCATCCTTTCGGAGTGGGCTTCTTTACGTTCTCGTGACCAGTTGTTGCCGGTCCGTTTTTTGCTACTTTGATCTTTGAATCCCTTAATTTTGTTGATGATTTTTCTGTATTCCTGTCTGTTGTATACTGCCTGCTGTGATATATTATTTTCCTCCATATCCTCCTTGACCCCTTTAAGCCAGCTAGTTTGTGTCTTCCTGTTCTCCATGTATTCCAGAATTCGCTTGGCTGTTCTCTCTGGTGGCATTCTTTTAATGTGTCCGTAGAAGCAGAGTCTTCTCTTCTTGAAGGATGTTGTGATTTTTTCGGTCCTTTTGTATAGTTCCTCATTTGGTCGCAGTCTAAATTCTTGACCCACTTTCCTGGGCCCTAGTATCTTCCTCAAGATCTTCCTTTCTGTCTTTTCAATGTTTTCTAGTAAGCCCTTCCTGTTCAGTGGAATACATTCGATCGCATATAGACTTTCTGGTTTGATGACAGTGTTGTAATGTCTGATTTTTGCAGTGAATGAAACTGATTTTTTATTGTAGACATTTCGACATAACTGGTATGCTGCTTCCATCTTTCTTGCCCTTTCCTGTAATGCTATTCCTGGTAGTCCTGTTGGGGTTATCCATTCCCCTAGATATTTAAACTTCTGTACTCTTTTAATTGTTCCATATTTGGTGACAATATTTTGTGTCGGATCCTTTTTGTCCTGAATCATTAGTTCCGTCTTTTCGAAGGATATCTGAAGTCCCGTCTTTACAGCAGTCTCTTGAAGTGTTTCAATTTGTACCTTGGCTGTTTCAGTGTCTTCTGCCAGTATTGCCATATCATCTGCGAATGCTAGACAGTCAATTTTGACTCGAGATCTTCCCAGTGATATTCCATTTTTCACCCCTAATTCCATCAGTCTCTTCCTCCACTCTCTGACCACTTTTTCAAGTATAACATTAAACAGAAGTGGTGACATCCCGTCCCCTTGTCGGACACCTGTTTCGATCTTGAATGGTTTTGACAACATACCCATAAACTTAACCTGTGATGTAGTGTCAGTGATGGTTTCTTTGATTAAATTTCTAGTTTTTTTATCTATCCCAAACTCTTCTAACGTGCTTATCAAGGTTGCTCTGTCGACTGAATCATAGGCTTTCTTAAAATCCACAAATATAATGACTAGATTTTTGGCTGTGAGTGCACGTAGTTGTATTATGGAGATTAGGTTGAAAATTTGCTCGCTGCATGATCTCCCTTTCCGGAATCCTGCCTGGTATTCACCAAGTTCTTTTTCTATTATCCCTTCAGTCCTGTTTTGTAGTGCCTTGGATAGAATTTTAGAGGCAACTGGTGGCAATGATATTCCTCTGTAATTGTTAACGTTTGTTCTGTCTCCTTTTTTGTGCAGCGGGTGTATTAATGATGTCTTCCATTCCTTTGGGATGCTCTCCGTTTGCCAAATCTCCTCCAACAGTGCTTCTAGCTGAGTCACTAAGTGTTCTCCGGCATATTTCAATAACTCTGCAACTATTGAATCTTCACCTGACGTCTTATTGTTCTTCAGTCCTGTTATTATTCCCCTGATTTCTTCTTTATTAGGTGGTTCTGAGTCCGGTGTCTGGTTCTTGGGTTTCTCAAACATTAGAGTTTCCTCAGGTTTTTTACAGTTCAGTAGTTTCTGGAAATAATTTGCAAGGTGTTGGCAATTCTGTTCATTTCCAGTGATTAGATTTCCTTCGTCATCTTTGAAGCATAGGGTTGGCGGTTTGTATCTTGTTAAGTTCCTCCTGAATGTCTGGTAGAAATTACGTGTATTGTTTTTCACGAAATCTTCTTCTAGTTTCTTTAGTTGCTGTGTGTCATAATGTTTTCGTTCACCTCTTATGGTTTTAGCTGTTGTTTTCCTTTGTGCTTTGAATGACTCCCAGTCTTCTGGTTTCTTAGTTGAGTTCCATTTCTTCCATGTCTGAGCCCTTCTTTGTAGTGCTTCTTCGCAAACTTCATTCCACCACGGATGTTTCTTCTTTTTACTTCGTAGGATTGTTTGTTCCGCTGCTTGTTGTATTGATGTTGCCATCTCAGTCCAACTGTGACTTTGAATCTTATTTATCCTGTTCTGGTATTCATTCACAGTCTGCTGATTGAACTTCAGATCTTCTATTCTGTATCTTGTAATTTTTGTACCACTACTTTTTCTCCTTTCTGGTGTTAATTTCATCTTAATTTTTGTCAGATAGTGGTCAGAGTCGAAGTTTGCTCCTCTAGCTACATGTACATCTTGAATTTCTCTGGAGTTTTCATAACTGATTGCAACATGGTCAATCTGAAATTCACCCAATAACTTGTTAGGTGATATCCATGTTGTTTGTTTCTTTGGCTTCTTCTGGAACTTGGTGGTCATGATGTTCAAATTGAATTTTTCACACAACTCTTACTTTTATTTAATTTTTTTTTTTTCTTTTTCAGATCTTACATCTTAAACTTTTGTTTGTTTGAACAGTGTTCAACCAATGGAAAGATTTTTCACATTCTCAATAATTGAAAGTATTCACACAATTTGAAGATCTCATGAATATTATGCAATTCGTTTTAACCCAACGTCTGGTACACTATGGAGGTGTACCATTTTTCTCAGTGTAAAAATAAAATAAGCTTAATACCAAATATTGGTGACTATGTTAATTCTTAACTGATGAGATGATTTTCTTGTGACATATCTGGAAAAGTAGGGTCTATTACACCCCAGAAGAAACTGGCTTTAATGGGGAAACTGAAAATAATAAAGTGACATTTACTGTCATAATTAACACAAAAAAAGCAACATACAAATAATTACATATATCTTAAACATAATTTCAAACATGGATACTGGAATAATGTCAGCAAAGTCAATTTCCATTCACAAATGTAATTATTCAAATATTTAAAAGAAATTAACTGCTAATGTATTTATGTATATGTTCAGTCTTCAGCCCGAAGGCTGGTTGGATCCTCAACAGCTCCACCATCAGGTGTCATAGATGGCCTAGGCATCATTGAAAAGGTGTACTAGGAAAATAAAGAGTGAGGTAGTTTACTTCAAAAACAAATTAACTCCTATTAACTATCACAGTGGGGGAGAAATGTCAGTGGTTTACACGAAGACAAGTTCAGAGGGTGAAATATTTCACTATACATGTACCACTGACTGGCGTTTTACAATCAGAACACCTAAAGATTCCTCCCCTGATTCATCCTGTCTATCGAAGATATATTGCTCTGTTTTTCTGTCATGATTGCTTTGGAAACCTGGTGCAACTGTATTTCCTTCATCACCATTATAATCGCTCCTTTCAACACAGACAATTTTGCTTACACAGTGTCGAAATCGGGGATTCACATTCAAAGCTATTTTTGAGGACGTCAACACTATAATACGAAGTAAAGTTCTAAGGAATAAAAACTTTCAAATTAAAATACCATTCACATACAACGTGCCTAAACAGGCTAAAACATGTCCTGACTTTTTAAGAATTTTCACTATCTTCAACAAGACAGTACCAAATAGGTGGACCCAATACTAAAATTCTTTTATACGAATTGAACTTATGTAAATCAAACTACTGGGGCATAAAATTGTTGCATATGTGATGAGCTGGGATTTGTTGAACCATTTACAATAAACGGCAAAATTCTAAAGGCAAGCTGTAGTATACTGCATCCACTCAGTGACTGCCACAGCTCCTACCACACTGAGGAGTGGCAGCTTGCATTTTTGTTGCGGTTAAAGAAACCCTACTTCACCAGTCACGAGTAAGAAACTTTTACTTTAAATAATCAAGCATGACAAACACAACAAGAAAATAGATAAGGACTACACATTAGCACAGTGTGGCAACCCCTGATCACTGCGAGACACAAGAATAACACCAAGGCACATGGCACAAATTCTGGTAACAACGATTTAGGAAATACCAGCACCAACCCTTTCCACTGCTACAAAATAAAGGGTGTTCATCTGGATTGTGTTATTTCATCTTGAAAAAGGCAACTGAAGAATACAATCACTGAAGAGGTGTGGTAGAAGAAGATACAAAAGTTGAAAACTAGAAAAGCGGCTGGAATTCATAAGATTTCTGGGGATATACTAAAGACAATGGGTTGGGATATAGTATCATATCTGAAGTACTTATTTGATTATTGTTTGGTCAAAGGAGCTATACCAAATGAACGGAGTAGCCCCTGTGTATAAAGGAAAGGGTGATAGACATAAAGCTGAAAATTACAGGCCAGTAAGTTTGACATGCATTGTATGTAAGCTTTGGGAAGGCATTCTTTCTGATTATATTAGACATGTTTGCAAAATTAATAACTAGTTCGATAGAAGGCAGTTCGGTTTTAGGAAAGGTTATTCCACTGAAGCTCAACTTGTAGGATTCCAGCAAGATATAGCAGATATCTTGGATTCAGGAGGTCAAATGGACTGTATCGTGATTGACATGTCTAAAGCATTTGATAGGGTGGATCATGGGAGACTACTGGCAAAAATGAGTGCAATTGACTAGACAAAAGAGTGACTGAATGGGTTGCAATATTTCTAGAAAATAGATCTCAGATAATTAGAGTAGGAGAAGCTTTATCCGACACTGTAATAATTAAGAGGGGAATTCCTCAAGGCAGTATTATTGGACTTTTATGTTTTCTTATATATAAATGATATGAGTAAACAAGTGGAATCAGAGGTAAGGCTTTTTGCAGATGATGTTATTCTGTATAGAATAATAAATAAATTACAAGGTTGTGAGCAACTGCAACGTGACCTCGATAATGTTGTAAGATGGACAGCAGGCAATGGTATGTTGATAAACGGGGTTGTGAGTTTCACAAATAGGAAAAGTCCTCTCAGTTTTAATTACTGCATTGATGGGGTGAAAGTTCCTTTTGGGGATCATTGTAAGTATCTAGGTGTTAATATAAGGAAAGATCTTCATTGGGGTAATCACATAAATATGATTGTTAATAAAGGGTACAGATCTCTGCACATGGTTATGAGGGTGTTTAGGGGTTGTAGTAAGGATCTAAAGGAGAGGGCATATAAATCTCTGGTACGACCCCAACTAGAGTATGGTTCCAGTGTATGGGACCCTCACCAGGATTACCTGATTCAAGAACTGGAAAAAATCCAAAGAAAAGCAGCTCGATTTGTTCTGGGTGATTTCCGACAAAAGAGTAGCGTTACAAAAATGTTGCAAAGTTTGGGCTGGGAAGAATTGGGAGAAAGAAGACGAGCTGCTCGACTAAGTGGTATGTTACAAACCATCACAAGCATGTTCCGAGCTGTCAGCGGAGAGATGGCGTGGAATGACATTAGTAGACAAATAAGTTTGAGTGGCATTTATAAAAGTAGGAGAGATCACAATATGAAGATAAAGTTGGAATTCAAGACGACAAATTGGGGCAAATATTCATTTATAGGAAGGGGAGTTAGGGATTGGAATAACTTACCAAGGGAGATGTTCATTAAATTTCCAATTTCTTTGAAATCATTTAAGAAAAGGCTAGGAAAACAACAGATAGGGAATCTGCCATCTGGGCAACTGACCTAAATGCAGATCAGTAGTGACTGATTGATTGATTGATTGATTGACTGATTGGAAGGAGAGGCAGCAGTGGAGAAGTGCCATCAACACCCTGACCTGGCAGGAGCTGGACAAGGAGAGATGAAAATGATGATGAAAAATGACTAAATGTAACTGAAGAATACGGTAGTTAACATATTATGTCATATATGTACAGTAGGACCTTGATAATTCGAAATCGGTTAATTCAAAATCTTGCCTAACTCGAAGAAGCTCTCATTCCCGGAAACATGAGGTACGGTTTTGCATGTTATTTAAATTGTTTAATTCGAAATACGGATTTCGTAATTCGAAGAATGTCAGTCCCATTAATGAAATTCATTCTTTTAATTCAAAACTGCCTTTACATTAAAAAAAACAAAAAACAGTCTTTTACAGAGTGATTTAAATTCAAAATTTCTCCGCGTCATGAAAGAACGCATCTTCCGGAAGAGGCAGGGGTAGCTTTCTGCACTTTCACTTACTTCAGTGTGTCTACAGTGTGCTTCATATATGCTAAGTTTGAGTGAAATCGCAATTCTTTTGTATTCAGCGTTTTAAGGAACGCCACAATATCATTTAACAGGCAGTGTATGGAGAAACATGCTCCACGAACACTGACAATGCCGACAGTTGGCGAAAAGCGTGGCTCATATTTATAATCAATTCGTACGCACCAAACAGTATTGTCAGTGCCGATGAAACTCCATTTTTTAAATGCCAAACCCAAATGGACTTATGGTTTTAAAGGAGAGAAATGCCAGGTCATGATGACCTTAGAAGGGGTCACTGTATTGTGTTGCAATACACACAAAAGCGAGAGACTTTCTTCCCTCGTCACATGAAAGTTCGATAAGCCACAATGTTTTAAGGGCGTCGGGCACTTTCTGTGCAAGTGTAAGGCATCTAAAAATGCAAACAGCACAGAAATCCAACAGATGGACGGACGGATAGATGGATTTGCACGGGAGAGCCAGCATAATTTGTCCTCATCTTTGAATGGTTTTTTTCTTTCGTTGCGTGAGGTTATGTTTACCAGTGTTTTATCCATGTGCATTATTGAATAATGTAAATGCACCTTGTTTGCATACATTTCAGAAATAGTGTTTTCCATGGCATTTGAAAGATTTAAACTGAGAATCAAGGTGGTTGCATGCATTAATGGGTCTTAGAATACTTAGTGACGCGACAAGAGTTGGTATTTTGAATTACGAGACAAGGCAGTCATGGACAAGTGGCATGGCGGGAAATCGTACAAGGGTAATCACTGTACTGTGTTGTAGTACACACAGACAGACCGAAGCGAGAGACTTTCTCCCCTCGTCATAGGAAAGTTACATTAGCCACGATGTTTTAAGGTCATTGGATACTTTCCGTGTTATTACAAGGCATCTAAAATGCATACAGTACAGTAATCCAATGAATAAAGCACTTGCACAGGGGAGCCAGTATAGATTTTTCCTCATTTTTGAATCGTTTTTTCTTTTCTTTTTAAATTTCATTGCGTGAGGTTATGTTTGCCGGTGGTGCATTATTTGAATACTGTAAATCCACCTTGATGGATGGATACATTTTGGAATTTATTTTTTTCATGGCATTTGGCATGCGAATCAAGGTTAATTGCATGCAGTAACTAGTCTTTAAATACTTTGTGATGGCATTTCTGAACTACAATTTGGCGGTTAATTCGAAGTCTGATTTTTGCGTTCCAACGACTTCGAATTAACGAGGTTTTACTGTATATGAAACAGACGGACAGCACCAACTTACAGTGCAAGCATATGTAAGAGTACACACAATTTTACAGAGAGTCCTTTGAAAGTTTGAGTAAGATTTCAACTAATAAAACTAGTGTTTGAGCTAGTTTTAGCAGTACTAATACGTACATCAATAATCTTGGAATTAATTTACTTTCTTCTACTTATTCATCAATTAATGATGTAAATGATACATTAAGTTGAGTCAAACAATGGAACATACATTATCATCTCTTTGTACTGATAACCTTATAGTGAGTTTCGTAAGTAGAAAAACCCTCCCTGGCTAATGTTCAAGGCAGTTTATGGGTCAGGCTTGAGGATGAATGTTCATCAAGACACTTTCAAAGCTGCACTAGGGCTTTCTGCACAAGGAGCTACCTTGCAGCGATGTGAAGTTGTTTGTAAGTCACTTCCAATGCAATCTAACTGGGCACTGTATATGGTGCTATTTTAAGGTGACCAGTAGAGAATGCATATTCTATGGGTATCTAACTGGTTGCTTGCAATAAATGAGTAACAGATTAATTCCTGGGGGCACAGACGGCCGGGTGTAGAGCTAACCACTCTATGCCACCAAATGGCGAGGTTACTAATAGTGGAAGCCTTTACCTTCCACCCCTCCAAGGGCCTTCATGGCTTGTACGGAGATGACTTTGCTTTGCTTTTGCTATATGTTTATTTAATAGAAGTACAGTAAAAGCTCCCCATATATATTTCTGAGTGTACTGGAGGATAGCTAAGACTTAATTTAGCTTAAAGAAATTATGTATAAAGATTCTCTTTTCAAAGAGCCCTGATTAAGGGCCACAGTCGCATTCTCCCTGAGCTCTAGTCAGGTCCTCTCATAGACATACAGTTAATCAGTCACAACTGGAAGCAAGTTTCATTAATGACACATAGCAGCATGCATACTGTTAAAAGCCAGCCATGTCACTGCCCCCCTTCGGAACTTGCTGGAAGGGGCTAGCGAGTCAACTGGGAGCTCCCAGTCTCAGGGCATGGCAGGGCTTTCCCTGTAGCATTCTCTTTGTCTGGTTTGCCTGTGCGCTTTCTGAAAGTTGCATTGAGAATGTTCCGTCTCTAGTCGAGTCCTGAATATTCCAGCACCATATCACCAGGATGTAAAAAAAGGAGGCTAGACGCAAACACAGTGAGTCGGTGTTAGAATCCAGTCATCAGACTGGGGCAACAGCAGTGTTGGCTCTCGCCAGTGTCCCACCGGTGTCAGAGTATCATTGTGTTGGAATACGGAGTAGTGTCTGTAAACTGCCTTGGAGAACTCTCTGTGTGTGTGTGTGTGTGTGTGTGTGTGTGTGCGCGCGTGTGCGTGTGCGCACATGCTACCATGGACTGTAGAATGTCTTGGAGTCTGTGTGCAGAACAGTGTCTTAAGTGTAATTGGAACATTGTTAATGGTAGTTGTTGTGAGGAGTATTGTCCTGCTGGTTAGCACTGTTGACCTGTTGCTGGTTAGTTGTCAGTGTTAAGTAGTTTACTATGTGCATTACTAGACTTTCTCTGGAGTCAAACCAAGGAACAGTCATCATGTTTTGTGGGGGTCAGCAGCCCTGGTTTGTATCTGTCCATCTGTAACTAACATGCAGGGTGACTGGACTTACAAGCAAAAGTGAAAGTGAGGCAAGCATGTCAATAATACCGAGCCGGACTACCTACTGTGTGGAGAGGACAGAGAACTGTACATAGGCACTAATTAGTGATCGTGGTCATTCAAGTTTGAATAAAATTGTGTGTGTACTTACTGGGTCATCCTGAAATAAATTAGAGCGATAAAACAGATGGTGTTTTATTCACAGGTAGAAGGAAAGCTACATACAGTTACTGAACAGCGTATTACTTTTCCAAATGATGGGTGAACACATGCATGTAGATCTACAAGTCATAACACTGGAAATGAATGACCCTGATAATGAACTGTCAGCAAGCTTCAAATTCCTCTCAAAACTTATCCAAAGATGTTTTATTTTTTTTAATTTTACATAGTAGAGAACAATTGCAAAATAAATTCAGAATAATTATAAAATCTTACAGGGAACACAATAGTATTAACTGGTTATTTGAAAGTTAAAATTCTCTCCTAAATAAAATCCTAATTTCCTCTTAAGTTCATGATAAAACACAAACAGTAAGTAAACTCAATTAAAAGGAGGGGAAAAAAAAGCCTACCATATATGAAATTAATAATCTAAGAAAATAAACAAAAACATGCACATACCTGTACAACATTGCCTTTCTTATCTCGTGTTCTGCCATAGATATCTTCCCAAAATTCATTATTTTCTGATCCTTTATCACTTGCTCCCTCCTCTCCTTCAACACTGTCATCACCACAATCATCTATATCATCATCATCAGAATTATAAGACACGGCACTTTGCTCGGGTTCAGAACCTTTCATCTTTTTATGTTTGCTCTTTCCCATTTCATGCCTGAGTTTCACGTATAACCCACCTTCACTATGAAGATTCTCCGCATTACTTACACTGCTTACTTCTTTTTCACTACTCCTGTCCTTTTTACATTCTGATTTAGGCTTTCTTACTACTAATGGGGAATTCTGTTCAGACACATCTGAACCACAACTGTCTTCCCTCTTTCGTTTCTTTCTCACTGTATCATTTGTTTTGTCAGTTTTTCCTACTTTAGAATTTGATTTATTTTGGCTGCTAGCAACATTATTTGTTCTTTGCTGCGGTGACTTAGAATGATGTTCCATCATAGCACCTCCATCCACCTCATCAGTTTCATAATCATCTTCACTACCATCATTCTCATCAGATAATTCATTTCCACTTATGCTATCATTGTCGTCATCTTCTTGTTCTTCGCCATCACTATTAATGACATCAGAATGACTGCCATCCCCAATCACACTGTTATCATCTCCATTAGTACTTATTTCACTATCACTATCACCACCTATCACACTGTCATCATTTTCATCACCATTATCATCCCCCTTACCTCTCTTGGTCACTTTGGGCTTCTTCCCTCTTCCTGTTACCATAGCGAAGTCCTCTTCAAATTCCGAACCTGATTCGTGTAGAGTTTGTTCCAATAACATTGCTTGTTTTATTTTATCCTCGTCACATATTTCCAAGAGATCTGGGGCAAGGTTAAGGAACAACAAATTAATGTCCAGATGAAATATATTCTGGAGGACAGTGGAAGTAACATGTACCATTTTCATAAGCACACTAAAAGATATTCTGAAGAAGTTTAAAATACACAAGTATGCTTGTAAATCAGCAATCTATTACCAATTTACAGGAATCAGTTACTTCTGTAGAGCTATAGTTCTACATCAATACACTTTATAAAAGATTATTTCAGCACCAAGATTGATAGATCTTGTTATGTTATCTAATTTAATATCAATCTATTCCATCTTAATCGTTCACCAATTGCTTTTTCAACAAATTATTTCTATATTTTCAAGACAGTGATTTATATTTACTGAAGTATACCAACAGATCATAAGAATTGTCAAGTGTTGTATTATATCCTCAAGACTTATTTTAGTGGATACTGTATAATGGATCAGAACAATTTTCAAGTATTTTGCTATCTATTTTTGTTATATGTATGGCCAATTAGTTTTGTAAGCGTTTTAAGATCTTATAGTTGATGATGGCCTAAAATCAATAGGCTGAAACTAGTACAAAGATTAAAATAAATTGAAATTTGGGAAACAGAAAAGATCCCAGAGGATTGGAAAGTGGCTCTAATACACCCATTACGCAAGAAGGGTAACAAGCAAGATGTCAACAACTACAGAGGTATATCTCTCTTGCCAGTTGCTTACAAGATATTCTCAACAATACTACTAAACAGAGTAAAATTGACACTGGACAGTCAATTGGGTGAATATCAAAGTGGATTTAGAGAGGGAAGATCTTGCTCCGAACAGATTTTTCAACCTGAAATCTATAATTCGACACAGATTAATAAACTCCAAAGACATAGTTGTAACATTTATTGACTTTAAAAAAGCTTTTGACGCTGTTGATAGGGAAACCCTAGATAAAGTAATCCGTGAATTTGGAGTTAAAACTAAACTGGCAAACCTAATTCATGATACACTTACAGACACTACCTCGAAAGTAAAATTTATGGGTGAAACATCTCGACCTTTCAAAATAAATACAGGTATCAGGCAGGGCGAAGGTCTATCTCCGCTCCTTTTCAATTGTGTCATGGAGAAAATTGTAAGAATTTGGAATGAAAAACTGAAAGAATCCAAAATATTGGCAACTCATGCTGGGGAAGAAGAACAAAGGTGTTGCAATAAATTGCCTAGCATTTGCAGAAGACTTTGCCATACTTTCAGAAAGCCTTACAGATGTAGCAATGCAAGTCAATCTCCTTGAAAAGACAGCCAACATAACGGGCTTGAGAATTTCTGCTGAGAAAACAAAATTTTTTACGAATATAAAAAGTGCCCCAAAGTTTTTAGTAACGGATACTGGTCAAATAGAAAACGTAAAGAAATTCAAATATTTGGGTGAGACAATTCGAGAAAACTGTTCAGAAAAATCTGCTATAAGGCCACGACCAGATAGCACCTGAGATGCTCAAGTTTATGGGCAAAAGTGGTGAAGATTTGTTCCACCGTATTATTAACCTGGCCTGGAAAACAAAGAAGGTACCAACTGATTGGGAGTACAGTGTCATTGTTCCAATATTCAAGAAAGGGGACAATAGAGACTGCACAAACCATCATGGCATATCGCTCCTGAGCGTGCCGGGAAAAATATATGCAAGGATCCTGGAAGATAGATTAAGGCAAGTTGTAGAACCACAGTTCGATGAAGCGCAGTGTGGGTTTCGGCCAGGAAGAAGCACCCAAGACCTCATTTTCACCATCAGACAGATCAGCGAGAAAGTGATGAGGTACGGAAAAGAGGCGCATCTCGCCTTCATCGACCTAGAGAAAGCCTTTGACACCATTCCGAGAGTTGAAATTTGGAAGACACTAAAGAAAAGAAATGTTGACCAACAGCTAACAGCAGCAATTCAAAGCCTGTACAGTCGATGTCAGAATTATGTTAAAACCTGCAATGCAGAGTCTCAGGTGTTTGAGACCTCAGTGGGACTCAAACAAGGCTGCATCTTCAGTCCACTTCTCTTCATTACCTTAATGGATGATGTGATCAAATCATGTAATAGGAAGGTGCAGAAATTCAAGCTCAGCCATAAGTTTCTGAGGCCAGTTTATATCACCCATTGTGCCTTTGCTGATGACATATTGCTGCTGGGAGATTCGGATAGGAATCTACAAAAGAACTTGTTAATCTGGGAAGAAGAGCCTGAAAAGAGGGGCATGAAAATCAATGCAAGAAAAACTCAGACCATGATGATGTCACGACAGCCTACCTCACAGCAGATTGCACTGAATGACGGTACAATATTGGAGCAGACCACCCATTTTAAATACCTTGGAGCCACATTGCAGGAAGATGGCAGAATAGATGGAGAAATTATAGCTTGAACCCAAGCCTCTGGGCGGCTCTTCAATGCAATGAAGAGAAATTTTATTAACAACCCTTCTGTGTCTAAATCCACGAAACTCCGTGTACAAGGTGATATATCTGCCAACCTTGCTCTATGGCTGTGAAACCTGGGCATTGACCAGCAAACACCAGAGTAGAATTCAGGCATCAGAAATGCGATTTCTCTGCAAAAGTGAAGGGAAAACGAGAAGGGACAGAATCAGGAATCAGACCATCAGAACCAGTCTTGACGTCTCACCTGTTCTCGAGAAAATTGAACAGAGCCAACTACGATGGTTTGGACATGTCCAAAGAATGGAGGATACGAGAATGGCCAAACAAGCTTTGAACGCCAGAATGCAAGGAGCTAGACCGCGTGGCAAACCCAGAAGAATGTGCGAAGAAGACGTAAAGGCAGCTGTGGAAGGCAAGGGTGGGGAATGGAGGAAAGTGAAGGAGCTGGCCCGAGACAGAACCCGCTGGAGGACCCTCTGGAAAACCTCTACACCGCAAGGTAGAAGAGGACCGACTAAGTAAGTAAGTAAAATCTGCTATAGAGGAGAGGATACAAAAGATGGAAAGAGCGTACAGTATAACTAAGAATACTTACAACAAAAAGTGCTTATCAAGAAAACTTAAAATAAAGCACTACAACACAGTAGTGAAACCAGAATGCCTTTATGCCAGCAAATGTCTAGCACTGAACTACAAGCTTGATAAATTAGAAATATTAGAAAGAAGAATTATAAGGAAAATATTCGGTCCTCTAAGAATTGCAGTTTTGGAAATTAGTAAGTAACAATGAAATTTACCAGAACATAGAAAACATATCAGAAACAATAAGAAAATTGCTATTTCTTGGACACATTTACAGAATGGATGACAATAGACTAACTAAACAAATCTTCAAGTACCTTTGGGAAAAGAAATCAACTACCACTTGGATTCAAGAAGTCAAGAAAGACCTGGAAAGGAACAACATACAAGAAGAAGAATTATTGGAAAGAAAGATTTTAGGAAGAAAGTCTTACAAATGGAAGGATTCCAAGGGAGGAAGGAAAAGAAAACAGACACAAAGTGGACTGAAGACAGGAAAAAGAAGCACAGTGAAGCAATGAAAGAATACTGGAAGAAAAGGAAAGAACAACTAAGGAGGAAGAATTGAAATTGTAACGTGGTCCTTAGAAGGCCGGAACGCAAGAAGAAGAAGAAGAAGAAGAATTACTAATTTTATATTGTATTGATTAGGTGGATTACTTCATGTGTCTACAATAATTTCAGGGTTATGTCGCTCAAAGTTCTATGGAAGTCTCCGAACTGACACGATTCCACATCACGTGTTTTGTTTCATGTGCAAGACATCCGACTGATTGTTTATTGTCCATTTCAGTAGTATTATTGTTCTCAGAACAAAGTAGCGTCAATACGGATCTATATGATGAAGTCCGTAAATTATAACATACCCCATATTCGAGCATCTCGTCTCCTTACTCCCAAGTCTTCACAACCTGAAGTTTGTAATATTTTAGTAGCACTACTCCTTTGTTCGAAATCACCCAGAACAAATCGAGCTGCTTTCCTTTGGATTTTTTCCAGTTCTCATACCAAATAATCCTGATGAGGGTCCCATACACTGGAGCCATACTCTAACTGCGGTCTTACCAGTATACGCCCTCTCCTTTACATCCTTACTACAACTCCTAAATACTCTCATAACCATGTGAAGAGATCTGTAACCCTTCTTTCAACCTTGTTAATATGATTACCCCAATGAACATTATTCCTTATATTAACATCTAGGTACTTCTATTGTTCCCCATGAGGTACTATCACCCCATTTCAAGTTTTAGCTAGTGTGTAATGTGACTCTGACCATGTGGTGTTACTTTTGTGAAAGCCGGGTTGAGTAGCTCAGATGATTGAGGTGCTGGCTTTCTGACCCCAACTTGGCAGGTTCAATCCGGGCTCAGTCCGGTCGTATTTGAAGGTGCTCAAATACGTCATCCTCGTGTCAGTAGATTTACTGGCAGGTAAAAGAACTCCTCCGGGACTAAATTCTGGCACCTTGGCGTCTCCGAAAACCATAAAAGTAGTTAGTAGGACGTAAAGCAAATAACATTATTATTATTATTATTATTATTATTATTATTATTACTTTTGTGAAATGGCTGAACCGTGTGTAATACAACAGTTACACTGGATAAACCATCCTCACAACTGAAGTATGAAGATAAATTACTGATATTTATAGGATGAGCACAAGAAAAAGAAGGTATACAAAGGGTATTCCAATGCAAATAATTATCGGAGTATTACAATTTTCTTTTATTTTTATAGGCAGACCTGCTAACATGAAGGTTTAGTGTAATCTTTCGTTCTTTGGGACTGAACCCGACACCATGGGTTGGACATCACCACTGATCTACTGATGAAGTTAATAAACCAGTGAACAACGGATGCGACCGCTGGTAATGCTGTACAATTCTGAATTTTAATTTATTACTACTCCTAATAATAATTTTTCCGGGGTTTTCATGGAACGCAGAGGTGAAAGAAGGTGCGGGCTGAAATGGCTCTATCTACTATCGTCAAAGATCAATTTAAAACCTTAAAATAAAGGTTATATTTCTTTTCAGATCTTAAATTTTAACAAAACTCTTCACTTGGTGAAAGAACAAGATTTCAGGTACAGAGCAATTTTGGTACAAAACTGAAAAACCAAGAATTGGTCATTTACAATTTTAAGCTTCAAGCTCATAATTTACAAGGTCCCAACATCGCTCATGTTGCGTTTAGTTAGATAGACAAAGAGAGATATCTCCAGAAACACAATTTTCAAGAGCACTTTGCTCCAACGGTTACAAGTTACAGCCTTCCAAAGGCACCACTCAATATTACACAAATATCTGTTACATTACCAGAAAAGAGCTTACATGCTACCAAGGAGACTGCGCTCCCAAACACTTACGGCCTACTCAAGGCAACTTTTACCTTTGCATAATACTTTACAATTTCTGGCCTCTCTAGGCACAACCTACATTTGACAAGACTGTAGCAGTTGGATTTAAGAAACAATACAGGGGTATCGAGTACCCATTCTACTGGGCCTTCGTGGATAATAACAGGTTCAATTACTGGCCCAAAAATCAAAATGTATGGAGGCGAACACTTGCGCTCCTCGAAATCAGAAATTAAAACCCTACTTGGGCTTGTGGCCCGATGATGCAGACGCTAACCCCAAACTACTGACGTGACTAGATGGACAAGTTAATTTACAATTTACAAGAGAAAAGCAGTTACAAAATCGTAGTCACCTCAGAAGGGGAATTCGAGAGGGTAACGCACTCTCTATCTCCAATTTACAGTTTAAGTCCTTAGGACTTACATGAAATTTTACATGAGAAGGAAGAAAGTTTACATTTTAGGAAACTGACTGTTACAAAGTTAAAGACTGGAACCTTCCCCTCGAGTTCAGATTGCGGAGATAACTACAGAGATAGAAAACTGGTGGCCATTACCTGGGCTGATGTTCTGCCTGTCGAAGAATGAGGACCCCCGCCTCTTCTCTTAACACACACACACTGAGTAATACAACGATCAATAAGAGACAAGTTAGTTCGAAAAGGCATCAGCTTTTATACTTGAGAGGAAGCTTCAAGAAGGCTCTGGACTAAATCCGGACACACCCTCTCATTTTTATTGGATAGTCGAAAAAATACAAGAAGCTTATACATAAAATTTCTGATTGGTCAGAAACCAACGCTGGCGGGATGAGTAAGAAGTGTTGCAAACCTTGAAGTATCAAAAATAAGGAAAGTCAATTTAGTTCAGAAAACCTATATGTAACCGCTACTACAGTGGTTACACAAAACAAAGCACTAAACACAATAGGGGGGGGGGGGAGGTGCCTTTACGCCGTACCAGAAAAACTTCACACACACAGTTGAACATCAGTTGGAACTACGCGGATCTCCGCCGAGAACAACATACGCAAAAATATCAGTAGGGCCAACTAGTGGATAATAAACCAGGAAGGTGGAAAGAGCTAGGACTTACCGAGGGCATGGACATGGCTTAGATTGCAGACTCCAAAATGATCAACCGTGATCCTTTAATTTAAAAATATTATTTACAAAAGGATTTTACAAATACATTCCGAACAAAATTCCCCAACTTGCAACTTACGAACTATATGCTCTGTGGTACACATAACTTAGAGGTTCTTTGATAATATCTTCCTAGAAGTTCAAAATTTCAAACCAACTATACATCTAGTTACATATCCAGTTATACAATGCAATTTACACAGTGAAGTAAACGTACTCTCAAAACTCTAGCGTACATCAAGTGACACTGAACTACCAGAGGCAAACTGCAAGGTAAATATATTAAAACTACAATCTACATATTTAGTGAAACAAGAAATGGGAATGCCTCGAAAACAAACAGGCAAGCCCAGCTGAAAAGCTAAGGCGTCATAAATAATTAATTTGGCGAATCTAGGTTAGGCTAGGGCTGACTCCTATACAAAATAACAACCGAACATTACGGAAATTTTAGCCGGAACGGAATTCAAGAGTGCTTACCCGAAGGTGGCCCATCCCATTAGCGAGGCATCGCACACAACGTAAAACTTCAGACAGACCAAGGCAGACTAAGGCAGACCAGGCCAAGACAAGATGACGAAATACTGCCTCGCACTCTATATAAGGGTAAACCCTGGCCTTGGAGTAGCCAATCAGAATGCATGAGTCCGCCTACCGCCACCTAGATTCACCAATCACAACTCCTACTTTCAGTCGCGAACTTTAAATAAGTTTCTCGAATACGTACGTTCGCGAATCTTCCATTTCCAGAATACTTAGCAAATGCCTTCTAGAACACATAACCAACAAAAGACAACACACCCTGTTCAAAAATTCATGTAACAATTTTCTAGATACTTCCAGTAAGTACAGAACTGAAATCTACTATTTACAAATACCACATGTTATGAAATATTACACTGTACAGGTTAGGTCATTACAAATAAAACATTTTACCATACTTTACAAATAAAGTCTTCAACAAACATTTTCCACTTCCACTACATTGTTCACCTGCAATACTATAAACACAAAATTTCTTTAAATTTCTAGTTATTCCACTTTGCACCAGAGTGCATGACATCAGTTCTTTAATAGAGGCATCTATGGAGAAAAGTTCAAACTTCTTGAAATAGTTGTTGCAACCTATGTAACCTGTGATTTACAAAAAACAATAATTAAAAAAAATCCAGTCAGTTTAGGAAACTTTAAAACAACACATTACTCTATCACTTAAGTAGTGACATCTTTTGATCAACATCCCAACTTCTTGTACTAGTTGTTTCAATTTTAATATGATAGGCTGCGTTCTTGGAGGCGCTTCATTTAAATGCACGGGAATGAGCTGTACCTCCCGGTACAATAATAATAACAACAACAACACTAACCAAACAAACCCCATGGCGCAACAGCCCCGAAGGGCATGACCTACCAAGCGACCATTTGTCAGTCCAAAGGCCTGTATATTACGAGGTGTCGTATGGTCTGCACAACAAATCCTCTTGACCATTACTCTTGGCTTTCTAAACCAGGGCTGCTATCTCACCATCAGATAGCTCCTCAACTGTAATCATGGAGGATGAGTGGACTTCAAACCAGCCCTCAGATCCAGGTAAAAATCCCTGACCTGGCTGGGAATCAAACCCGGGGCCTCCAGGTAAGAGGCAGGCACGCTACCCCTACACTGCAGGTCCAGCAACTACTAATACTACTACTACTAATAATAATAATAATAATAATAATAATTAGGGGCCTTATTTTTGGTGAAATAAAACTGTTGATTTCGGTGTTAAAACTTACACTATTTCGGTAGGTATTTCGTGAAATAAATTATTATATTGATCGATGTTTCCTGCGAAATCTTCCTTGTAGTAGCGCATGGGGTAAATGTAACTAACTTTGTGATAAGGGGTTTTAAAGTAAACTCTTGTAATGTATCATTGTTATTAAATCTTAGAAAAACCAAATATGCAAATTGTTATAGAAATAAATATATAAATCACTGATACTTTGAAATGAAGTTAGGTGATCTGCCCTGTGATATATATTTATACTTAGCCTGCATTTTTAGACATTGAATTACTTGTCTCCAGAGTACAAACTAAGCATGGTTTCAACATTATCAGGATGCAGAGTTGTGCGACAGTCAGGAAGTTATGCTACTTAGGTTCCAGAAGGGGTAAAAAAAAAAGTAAATAAATGCAATGTAAAGTTTAATCTTATCCTCATAGTGAACTTTTAAGGAATACGCGTCATCATAACATCCGCTCCTTAATTGCGGCGACGCTAAAAGAGCATGGTTTCCAGGTATTTGAAGAGGTTCATGGCTTAGCGAACAACGGATGCCACAGAAGGATTGACATCATTGCTTTCAAGAATAAGAAGAGAGGTTACATCATCAACCCCACAATTCGCTTTGAAAGCCATAAGTCGCAGCCCTCAGATATTAACCTAGAGAAGAGGAATATATACTTACCAACAAATCCTTACTACAGGGAGAAATACCAGTTAGAGGAAATCGACATAGTAGGTCTGATGATTGGAGCAAGGGGAACGATTCCCACTTTTGCCGCTAATTTCTGGAAACAGATGTCTCTGCCAGTTACAACGTTACGGGAGATTGCCATCATAGCCTTAATGGGCTCACTGATAATTCTAAGAAATCACTGTTACAATTAGGTTACCTTCAACAATTCTCAAGTACAGAATATCTATTTCTCTTCTAAATATAAATGTAAAAGTATACTTTGTCGCAAGGCAGCCTCTGCATGAGCGGAAGCATTTCATAAAATAAAATATCATTTGAAGTAATTCCACATACTGTATAAAAGTTGACTATATTTGTAAGTAGTACATGGGATATTATAAGTAGAATTTTGTAAACAATATAAATTTATTAAGGATGAGCTGTGTGTTTAATAGAAAAAATTGTTAGCGTAAATTGTATAATATTATAGGAAAATTTTCTTCTCCTGTTAATTTAATATTTAGTGCTTGACAATAATGTATTTTAGTGTACCATTTGCCACCGAGGTAGATACCTCATTTGCAAAGAAAGAGATTTTGATTTGATTTGAAGTGTCTTTGTGTAAGCAGAGAAGCTCCTCTCGCTGACCACATTAGATGTCGGAAATCATAATGCTTGCGAACACTTGGTTGCAAATTCACTGTAGTCTTTTATAAAACCACCTAAAACTTTGCTAACACTGCCTTCTTTCATTTCCTCAACCAGATGTGCTTTCATTGCATTTTGCAAAGTCATATAACTCTGGAAGATGTTCATGGATATGCTCTTTTTCCCCGGTCGGGGATGAGTAGCTCAAATGGTTAAAGCGCTGGCTTTCTGACCCCAATTTGGCAGGTTCGATCCTGGCTCAGTCCAGTGGTATTTGAAGGAGTTCAAATACGTCAGCCTCGTTTCAGTACTTTACTGGCACGTAAAAGAACTCCTGCGGGACAACATTCCGGTATCTCGGCATCTCCGGAAAACGCAACAGAGGTTAGTGGGACATAAAAACAATAACATTATTACTACTCAAACAGGCGATTTATTTACAATAGGCCTACCAATACTGTCATATTTTACAGTAACAGGGTGTCCACCAAATCCAGATTTTAAAATTCCCTGACATTTCCCTGTTTTCCAGATACAAAAACCAGTTTTTTCCCTGACACATGATGACAAACAACATAATTATAAAGGAAGTGTCAGTAATATTAAAATACATTTTTAAAACTTCCAAAAAAATAAATGAGCAATTAATGTGCATATTAAAACTTGGAAGTTTAATTTAGTCTAATTAAATTCACTTTAAGTTTTTTTTAAATGTATTACCATTACTGCTTCAGCGAAGAAACTTCTTTGTAGCCACCAACGACTCGAGCTTCTGCCATCACCCTCCACTTCTTTTCTTCGAATTCCTTCAGCAACAAAGCGGCCTTTCTCTTATTTTTTGCAAAGAATCTTCTGCTTCCAATGCTTCACGTTTCTCCTTTAGATTTTGTCCATAGAAAGCATGAGCACTCCTTGCAGCATGGAGCGTTCTTATTAATGGAGACCTTTTCAATTCCACCAGGGTTTGGGATAGAATCATATATTATTCTTTGTGCTACAAGGGATACTTGTAGCAAGTTCTCTACTATAATTTCTTTATTAACAGGAAAACCACATTCAAGTGAAGCATTTCCAAGAAACAATATTAGTATCATTTTGAGAAATGAAGCCAACTTTTCTGTTTTCAAATTTACTATTGGAAGAACAGTGCGAAGCCAAAAGTGATCTAACCTCTCGTCTTTAGAATACAAAGAATTCACTTCTTTCAAAGTATCATTCTCACAAACAGAAGTGAACTCCCTTTGTACATGAATGGCTCCATTACCCGAGATCCATTTGTTTTCAACAAAGGCATTTAAAGCTATCCTTAGCAGTGTGATGCTTAGAGGCTACTTGGCTACACTTGGATCGAAACAAGAAATTAATTTAGTTAGTTTATATGCTAGCGGTGAGCAGATGTGTCCAACAGATGGAAACTGCAGATGATGACGATATGCCAGCGGTGACCTTTCCAGTAACTATTTGCACAAAACTACCATTCCTCTTAGATAATGTGTGCAAAACACTAATATATCTCTATCATTTAATCCAGGATTGCCACGAAGTGCTGCTTTAGCAGCATAACCTATGTCAATTTTTAGATGCAGGCAGAAGATTTTCTTTACAGTCTAAATATGTTTTAGGAGATTTTCTGAAGACTGCAGTGACTCAGACTTAATAAACCTTGTCATGATATTTATCATCAATGAAAGATGTATAAAGGAGTGATGCATATGGGAGATCTGTCAAACTTTTAGGAATGGTTCCAAATCTCCAACAAGTGATAATAAAAATGACAACTTGGCCTTAAGAACCTTATCTTTAAGTGAAGTTGATACTATTTTGAAGCTGTTACAGCTTGGGATTTTCTTGTCTCTGTTTGTTCCTTCCACATACTTTTCGACATTAGGTAGGATATCTATAGCATGTTCAATGACTTGAAAATTTTCAAGCCATCTTATAGCACAATATTTCGAAGGAAATACGTTTGAACCTGAATCATGTATATAATCAGCACGACTTGCAGGACCGTAGCAAAACAAGAAGTGAAGAGCACAAAGAAACTCTGCAATATTCCACTGGGTTTCTTTTACTGCCATTTTATATGAATTGTGCACAATATGCAAGCCACAAGATCCAATGTTCAACAAAATAGGAGCATCTAGATCATCTAATAAATTACCAAAATCCTGAAGGAACTTTTTATTAACATTTTGACCATCCACTGAAATTTGTAATTTTTTTTAGATAGAGTCCTTGCTGTGCTTGCAAAAAACCATTTAACAAATCTGAGGAGGTAGAGTGACCAAGAAACATGGAATCAAAATGAGAAGTGCATACTTCATTGGTATCAGGATTGAAACAATGAACTACAAGATCCATTTGGCCTATCTGAGAAACTTTATTCAGTGACTCGTCAAACCCAACGGTGCAATGTGTGCACTTACTACCCATCTTAAGAACTTGTTTATAGAAATAGAGAGCCAAACCATGAGTGATTGTATATGCAACTTTTGTTCTGTGCAGTTGAACTTTCGAAGTTGTTTCAGAGTCTGGAAACATTACTGGAAAGAACTGAGAACGCAATATAGGTCTAATTCATCGAACTCACCATTCCCCAACAACATAGAATATCCAATAGTAAGCAGATCAAAACAACGAAAATTCGATTGATCAATCATATAGCTATTGATATTATTGATTACTTCACATTCAAGATCACACTTTAACTTTTCATTAAAATTTATTCCTGGCATAAAAGACATGCCCTAGATTAATGTTATAAAAACTGAAAAATGTGTTTGTATTACACGGATAAATACGGTATGTCAATTTTATCTAGCAGAAGAATGAATTTCCAGATTTTTTCCTGAATTCCCTGACATTTCCAGGTTTTCCCGTTAATTATCAAATTCCCTGACATTTCCCTGTTTCCCAGGTTTTCCATACGGGTGGACACCCCGAGTAAAGACAGTATTATTTATCTTTTCTTTTATATTCATTCTCTTCCTAATCCAGGATTATCCTATTTTTCTAGAGGAATGTTGGCTTGCATGAATGCTTTTTTTGTGTCTATTACAAATTGCTCTCTATAATTTTTCAACACCTTTATGATCTGTAAAGTATCGCCAATTGTTATTTGCCGCTTAGAATTATGTTCATTTGCTTCATTCTGATTCTCTGCAGTGTATATCGCATGTTTCCACTTTACGAATATTACTGGTACGCGATTGGTACATTAGAATCTTTCTTGCAGCATCAAATACATAGAACGCCTCACTGTTGTATTCCTCGGCTCTCGAAAAACCTGTTGTGACTTCAGTTTTCGGCATTTTTATACTTAAATGTTGGACATTTGCCGATAAATGTTCATAAGTAACGAACTCTCATTGCGCACTGCTGTATCTACGACCGGTCTTGTATCTTGTTATGACCACAACGCTATTTGCTGTAACTAATAACAGATATTGATTTTTATCGACTGCCTTAGAGATCACGGAACTAAATACAAATACTTTCGATTCACAGTGCGTACCGCTTTGTATGCATTTGTGTGGAGAATATACAGCGCTTTCAAGCAAATGAGAAGGAAACTACGATAGTCAAGTTCTCAGAAGCATTTAAACATTTATTGGAGAGCTCTTCCGGTGCCATTTCACATTTTTCGCACCAAGTGGTGTATATTTCATGATTATTTGCACAATTCGCACAATAAATCAAATTTTGCAATATTTCGCGAGTACATTTTGCTAAAATACGGTATTTTTAGTACCCGGGAAGTCATATATAGACAAGACAAAACATATAAAAAAAACTCGTGCATATCATTATTACCAAAAAAATACAGGCCCTAATAATAATAATAATAATCAAATGGCGCATGCCCCCTGAAAAGGCTTGGTGGTAACCTAATGAGATAAAATGAATAGCGAAGACGTCATAAACACCCAGTCTCCGAGCCAGGCAAATTAAGAGTACGAGAAGGTTAAATCCGAGAACTGAACCGCGGCCTTCGGACCAAAGGCAAGCATTCTATTCCTTAAGCCACAAAGCCGATCAACAGCTGATGCTGTGCTACCCAATACTCTACATTCACCTGCGCGAGGAATAACTAAAGTTTGTTTACTTCCCTCGCAGTCTTCTCGCAGAGAACGTGTGTACGTGCTCGAGCGATCAACAATGCTGCCAACGTGTTTAGTTGGGAACTAAGAATAGTGACAAAACTATTGGACTAAGGTCAAGCATTTTAGGTCTCTAGCATTCTGTACGGTGATAACAGCACTGTCTATGTTGGACAGTGTGGAAAAGTTGAATTAATTTATAATTCAGGTCAGTGACAAAGCGATTGGTCTGGATTGGTTAGGTCCGGCTAGTGACCAAACCATTGGACTGTGATCAAACACAGGGTGTCTGGGGGCATAAGACCCCAGGTTAGAGCTGCAAAGCGGCTTTGAGGTCTTTAGCATTTCGTAGGTCAATAGCAGCACTGTCTATGTTGGACAGTGTGGAAAAGCTGAATTAATTTATATCTGGGGTCAGTGAGAAAGCAATTGGTCCAGATTGGTTAGGTCCGGCTAGTGACAAACCATTGGTTTGGGTTGGTTAGGTCCGGTTAGTGACAAAACCATTGGACTGTGACCAAGCAAAGGGGTTCTGGGAGCATATAAGCCCCCCAGATTAGGGCCGCAAAGCAGCTTTTAGGTCTCTAGCATTCTGTAGAGCGATAAGAGCACGTTCTATTTTGTCTAAGGCGACAGGCAAATCGCTATTTAAGAGCTCCTTCCCCGCTAGACGCGACGATGCATGAAATCCTTACGGCTGCCGCAGCCCTGTATCCACCACTGCACTAAGATAGGTTTCATATAAAATTATTGCTGTTATGTATTTCACATTGTTTCCTTAACAACATGGTGTTTTTATTTGTGCTTTTATTCTGTCACATTCTGTTCACGTTGGCCAATAGGATTGCAAGCAGCTACTTTAGCAATGGACAATGGCGGGTGCTGCTCATTATTAGGTTATAAAAGTAAATACACTTCTAGTGGTGGGATGGTGGGTTCCTAGACATTGCAATGAACACATCTCTCCTCTAAAAGCAATTCCAAGTAAGATTTGCAAAATTTCCACTTCACTGATCTGGAGTTGAGTATTGGCAGTGGCAGAGGTCAGGGCAGTAGCTTGTAACACAGCACTGACAACACAGCAGACTACTCAGGTAATTATTGGCTACAGCTCAAAACATGTCAAACTTGATGTTCACTAAACCAACTATCAAACCTAAGTCTAGTGGTAACCCAAGTCTTGATCCACAAATATGCCACTGATGGGTAATGGCAGAAAACAAATAAAATAGTCTAGACAATGAGAAGGATGGTAGCTGATGTTAGAGTGATTAGACAGAGAGAGAAAATGGAAGATGAGATAGTCGTGTTTGTATCATACATCACAAGGAGTGTGTACAGGAAGCAGTAGGGGGAAAAAACACAGAATAAAGCACTGCACGAACATAATTTAACAAAATGAGATCTTTGGGTAAATATGGTAAAAGGAGTAGGCCTACTTGGAGTTGATAGTATCTCAGTGTATCCGCCCATAATAATAATTTAAGGCCTTTTGAAAAAACACGAATATTTAAACAAGCTGCACACTACCTTTGCCTGCCTATAGAGAGAAAATTGGCATACGGTGTATTATAAAAAAGGATACAATCCAAACCATCAGAAGCAAACGATTTTGGCACACTTTTGCTCTTACGCTTGTTCAATTTCAATTGCTTTTCTAGTTTCTTTATAATCTTATCTTCTTCGCGATTTGCTTGTTTCATCTGAATTTTACGAGTCTTTTGCATTTCTTTTTCGAGTTTCTCTCGTCTTAATCGTTCCTTCTCCTTTTCACGTAATTGATGTTTGATAAATCCATCGCTGCTCTTACGTTGATTCAGTATGGCATCACCTGTCAACCGTGGCTCCGAAGTGCCACTATGCCTATTCAGATCACTGGGTTTATTAAGAGCTTGTTTTCCTATTTTACCACCAGCATTCTTCTTTCTTGAGAAAAATTCGTGCTTTCTCACTCCTTTCTGTTTTCTCTTCTCTTTCCTAATTTCTTTTCTTGTCTTTACAGCCCGTTGATCAACTTTGTTTCTACCATTCATTCGACGTTTCTTTCCAGGCACTGTCATGCTGATTAAAATATAAACTTCAGGAGGGAATAACTTGTATAATAAAGATCACACACATCTGGATGCACACCTTAGACACAAAATCTAACACGTGTTTGAAACCATTGTTTGTTTATATGGGTTTATGTCTTCTTCTTATTCTTTAATTTCCTGCCAGGGCCGACTTGATGCTTCGCACTACGTAGGAGCAAGCAAAAAGAATAAGTAGTCTCCAATCCTCAGAAAGAACGAATGGTGTTCGTCCTGCTCAGGCGTACAGTTGGGCCCGCGAGAGTTTTATATTTTTATATAAAATCCATTTTTGTGTCCCTAACCACAAGTTAATGAATGTAAGATCGTCTGTTCATAACAAATGCTAGGTAATTTCAGACGAAGGTTATGTCCTTATTGTAACGACACCACATATTAAAGTAATATGAATGCAGCAAACTAAACTAAATGAAAAGACAACATATTTTCCTAGGAACAAATATAGTGGATATAATAATTTTAAAATAATTCCATTCATGTAAGGTTAATGTTCAATCATTAGAGGTTCATGGTTCGTATATGGGAAGTATTTATATAAACTATAACATGATTATCTATTGATAAAGTGCACAATATTAAAATTGCATTTATCATTATATAACTTTGAGTCAGATTAGTGCTTCTCTTTCATCTTCACCAACAAAGTAAATCTGCAAAAATTCAGGATCTTTATGAGCATTTGGCAATAGACTGCCCATGGAATGATAAATTTGAGCTTGTACTTTGAAAGTTGTCCGCCTCTGTGGTGTACTGGTTAGTGTGATTAGCTGCCACTCCCGGAGGCCCGGGTTCGATTCCCGGCTCTGCCACGAAATTTGAAAAGTGGTACGAGGGCTGGAACGGGGTCCACTCAGCCTCGGGAGGTCAACTGAGTAGAGGTGGGTTCGATTCCCACCTCAGCCATCCTCGAAGTGGTTTTCCGTGGTTTACCACTTCTCATCCAGGAAAATGCCGGGATGGTACCCAAGTTAAGGCCACGGCCGCTTCCTTCCCACTTCCTCGTCTATCCCTTCCAATCTTCCCATCCCACCACAAAGCCCCTGTTCAGCATAGCAGGTGAGGTCGCCTGGGCGAGGTACTGGTCATCCTCCCCAGTTGTATCCCCAGACCCAGAGTCTGAAGCTCCAGGACACTGCCCTTAAAGCGGTAGAGGTGGGTTCGTTCGCTGAGTCCGAGGGAAAAACCGACCCTGGAGGGTAAACAGATTACGATACGATTCCTTGAAAGTTGGCATAAAGCCGTGTTGGATGACTTGTTTAGCACCAAAAGATTGCTAATGACGCATGCGCGCCGGTCATAATGAGGGTTACCAGTTGTACGGAATAAATAATTCCTTTAAACGGCTGCATAACTCACTAACGAAATATAAAACGGTAATAATTCTCCTTGATAAAACAATACTCCTATGTTAAAAACAGTCGCCAATAGGAAGATTCGAACCTGAATCCCCACTCTTTGCAGCTCGTTGATTTACCCGTTGCGCTATCAGCGTTACTCGTAGTGAGTGCTCATTAATTTACTCATAAACCCTCGTATAAGTAGGCCTATATACTAGTAATTGCATTTTATTTTCATTAGAGATTTGGTTGATTACCGTCTTGGGGTACACAGAAGCGGAGTGAATTAGCGCGTACACTTATATGTTGAAAACTACCGCAGCCATTTTTATAATAAATGACTGACCACTCCGTGACGAAAGAGGTGGCGATTTCAGCGCTAACTAGCGGAAACAATTGGAATTTGCGATCCGAATGAAAACCCGAATGCAAACGGAAACAATCGGTTGTAACGGTAGTTGACAACTATCGAATAATTCGGTAGTTTTCATTCGATAGTCCCATCACTACTACGAAGTACACTGCGTTGTCATAGATACTTCCATCTGCGGCATATCACCCTTCCATACAGGCTGAATATTGTAACAACTATGTGGCCTAATGAAATGCAATAACCTCTGATCCATTCCTAAGCTTGTGCTAATAATTTCGGCATTTAAGATAGAACACGTCATTACCGATAAGTATGAGATTTCATTCACTAAACTGACAATAACCTCCACAAATGCACATGTTAAATAGACGATAGAACTATACAACTGGCCACTGATTTACTTACAAAAAAATTAACTAACGAAAATAATATTCAGGAAACAAACACTTAAATTATTAAATAAACCAGCAACAATTAACACTGTATTACTCCGAATAATATCACAAAAGCGGCTGAGAGCAAGCCAACCCACGTGGCGATAACTTCATTAACTGTGGCATCACTTACCGTTGCCATAGCAACGGACCATTTTCAAGCAGTTAGTCAACTGTTTCTCGCCGGTGGCGCTAAAAGTCAGACATCAACTCTCGTGGGCCCAACTCTACGGCAAGACCAACTACAATTACATCAGACCGTAATCCAGAATAAACATGGCGGACATCGGCGTGCGATATGAGAGGCTGAGGGAAAGGTTCGAGTCACCTAAAGAAAATATCACAAGTCGAACGTCATGAAATGCAACTCACTAACTCAAAATACGAATAATTAAACACCAAAAGTAGCGTTATAGCGTATTGTAAGTCTAAATGAAATTTCAGAGGGGAAAATAACGAAGGGAGAATTATTGTATCAACGTCAGGTTGAAACAGACAGAGAGTATTAAAATATTTCACATATGAATCTCCGGTCAGCAAATACGATATATAGATATCAACAAAGAACATTATTAACCGTACATGGAATACTATGTAACACCACCATTAACCCCAGCCCATTATGTAAAACACGCAAACAAATTTCTCCAACAAAATTTCAACCCTCCAAAATCCGCCTGTATTGTTGAGTAGGTACACTTGACCAGCTTAAAACTCACCAGAATTGATGGCATAATTGTATTTTATAGAAAAGAACACAATCCTCATGTTCACTCCACGGGAAATGGGGTTAGGTTTAGTTAAAGAATGTTCATTGTAAAACGTTGAAAATTTATTACATCATTCTTGCGCCACCGCTTAAGGTTAATTTAGTCTGTAAATCATAAATTTTAGTCATGATTTCTGGGACTGATTTAATGTTCTTTGTAGTAAGGGACGTTGGCTGATAAGGCAAATGCTAGGATAGGCATCATTAGTTTAAACTTCGGAAGTTTGCGCGGCACTCGAATTAGATCACCACTTTCTATGGGTATATAATGTCTTCCCTAACAACACATTTGATTTCAAAAATGATAAAATGATTAATCCACACAACATTGTTAGTCCTATGATTCTGTTCGAAGTTTTCCTTACGAATGCTCTTAACCCAATTTTGTCTTAATACTAGGTCGTTTGGAAACGGGAACACTTAAGCTCTTACTTACATCCAGGCACACAGCACATTAAACTTTAAACATATTGCATAGGTAACTAAAAATGAAGAAAACTTTCAGAGAAGAACACGAGAAACAACATTAACCTTATCACCACCGATATTGTTGGAATAAATAAGCTCTTTGAGAAAAAATAGCTTCTTACGGCACTGAAAGAGGATCTGTAACCTTCTTAAGACTATAAATAAATATAATGTATGATTAAAAATTATCAAATTTCCGTAAATATTTGGTAACAACACGGATTACACAAATCAAAACAAACGCATGCTAGCACTCCAGCTGCCGCCATTATGGACAGTTTCGATAGGTCGGTTCAGGTCTGATATATTGTAGTTGCTCTAAGCAAGTTGTTAGGGAAGACATTATATACCCATAGAAGGTGGTGATCTAATTCGAGTGCCGCGCAAACTTCCGAAGTTTAAACTAATGATGCCTATCCTAGCATTTGCCTTATCAGCCAACGTCCCTTACTACAAAGAACATTAAATCAGTCCCAGAAATCATGACTAAAATTTATGATTTACAGACTAAATTAACCTTAAGCGGTGGCGCAAGAATGATGTAATAAATTTTCAACGTTTTACAATGAACATGCTTTAACTAAACCTAACCCCATTTCCCGTGGAGTGAACATGAGGATTGTGTTCTTTTCTATAAAATACAATTATGCCATCAATTCTGGTGAGTTTTAAGCTGGTCAAGTGTACCTACTCAACAATACAGGCGGATTTTGGAGGGTTGAAATTTTGTTGGAGAAATTTGTTTGCGTGTTTTACATAATGGGCTGGGGTTAATGGTGGTGTTACATAGTATTCCATGTACGGTTAATAATGTTCTTTGTTGATATCTATATATCGTATTTGCTGACCGGAGATTCATATGTGAAATATTTTAATACTCTCTGTCTGTTTCAACCTGACGTTGATACAATAATTCTCCCTTCATTATTTTCCCCTCTGAAATTTCATTTAGACTTACAATACGCTATAACGCTACTTTTGGTGTTTAATTATTCGTATTTTGAGTTAGTGAGTTGCATTTCATGACGTTCGACTTGTGATATTTTCTTTAGGTGACTCGAAATAAACATGCATAACCTTTCCCTCAACCTCTCATATCGCACGCCGATGTCCGCCATGTTTATTCTGGATTACGGTCTGATGTAATTGTAGTTGGTCTTGCTCTAAGTGTCGTTTCACCCTCTTTGGGGTATGTTGAATCGATTCTCTCTGTCTGTGTTGTTCTCTTCTTAGTGCCCAGTATTTCTTCATTCTTTCTGATCTTCGTTTCCTCTCGTCTTCCGAGATAATAGATTTGGCTTTTAATGTAGATTTGTTTTGGAACCTTATATTTTCTTCTTTAGTTATTGCTTTAGCTGTTGGACCGAACAATGAATTTTCTGTAACTTTTAATTCTACCAGGTCTTTTTCAGTTACTTTAAACCAGTTCGGTTTTGTTTTGGGTTACGGAAGAAGTCAAAGATTTGTTCGGTTAATCTATTAAGCCCCATTCACAATGCAAACGTAACGTAACGTAACGTAAACTTAAAATTAACGTTAACTTAGATGTTAGCGGCCATCTTATCTAATGGATCCATTCACAATGCGCCGACGTAAGTAGAGTATCTAGAAGAATTCTGGACCAGCGCTGCGAGAGAAGAATTCTGGACCAGCGGCAGCCACTGCGCATGCCCCGTGCGCTTCACTCCCTGAAGGGGCCTCTCACTTGCCAAGGCACGTGCGGGGGGGGCGCCTATCGCTGTAAAGGCTACACACAAGTGTGGAATGTCGCTCCTTGCGGTGGCTTACTACTGCTATGCTTAGGGTGGGTGGGCGTGATAGGTGACATCACTTGTTTTGGTGCGTAATTGAGTATCTTTTTACTGAAAGGTATTGTAAGAGCAAAACAAGGTCACTATTAACCTTACTCTTCTAGTAGAGATTTAAAAAAAAAGATCCTCTATTGAGTGTAATAAAACTGCTTAGCTCAATTATCAAAAAAAATATTCTACCCTACTTGCCTATGTGATTACCTCTTGAATTGTTTATGTTGGTGACAGGAAAGACATTTTGACAAAAATCATCATGTTAGATATGGTACTAAATTTATATATATTTTTTTGCAGAGTTCTTTTTACTTGTTAGGGTGCATGTAGGAAATGTTAACTACACTTCCCAGAGGTCTTTATGTAAGAGGTAAATATTTCTTGAAAGGCAAGGTTCTGTGAGTAGATTTGCTTCTAAAAGTTATTTGCTGGAGTTCCTCTCACTGCTCAAGGTGAGACAGCTACATGTTAAATAATTGCAGCAACTGGATTTGCTTGACAAGGTTACTTGCTGCCCAAAAGGTGAACAGGATATGAGATTTTTTTTGTAAAAAAGAATCGCTCCTCTCCTCCTGCTTTGGTCTGTTGAAGGTTAGCGAGTAACAACTCTAGCCAACTGGTGATGAGTGACGGACAACACAAAAGTGCTTAGTTTAATTAAATAATAAAAATATTTTTCTTGACTACTTACCTTTAATTATTTTTTCAACAGGATGCACATCTAGCTGTAATTCTTGACGATAGATACACGCATTGTTTACTAACCTTACATCAATAAATGTCATCTATGAAATATCATTGTACTAGGTAAAAAACAAATTTAAAAAAACTCGGATAAAGTCTGAAATCAGAGGTTGATTAAGACATTCCGTTGTTACGAACGCGATAGTATGAATTTTTACATACGGAATAAAACAAAAACATCTCGCCATTTTTGTTGGATACGTCGGCAACTGTGTATACTCATCGAGGTCAAACAGCTCATACATGAGAGTGTCATGTCTGTGATTTCTTATTATCTTTGTCCAAGATGGCTAACACAAAAAAATGCATTATGATCTCTGAACTAATAAATTAGTTAGGCAAACACATGATGTGCTATCTCATCAAAAATTATATCGAATATATATGTTTAGCACGGAAGATGAAATAATAAATCGTCTAATGAATCGGTTAGGGGCGCGTGAATTCACCGCAAAGAACAACAGCAAAGAACTTCAGTGAACAAAGACATCAAACACGACAGTGTTTTAACAAAACAAAAGAACGTGCTGCCACGTAGCTGAAATATTGGTTGAAAAACTGTAAAGCATGGTTTCTTTTTAAATAAAATATTACGAATTATTTCTTAATCACCCTCTGAATTGAGACAGTGTGTGAGTGAAAGCTCTAATTTGTCACACCTACACAGGTTGGTGATTTGAGGATAGAAAAAATAAAATCTGGTAAAGGATTCAAGGTTATAGCATTTGGATGGTGTAAAAACAAAAAAAAAATATGTGTATGCATATATAGGTTAGGATGAATTATTCAAGCAACTCGAATAATAAGTGGAACATCACACTGTTTTATTTACCTGTTAGTTCAAAATACATGATTAAATTCTTTCTTACATGCTTCACAGTCTTTAATCATTGGATTCGCTCCGTCAAAACCATCAACTTCATCCTGTCCTCTGTAGCAATAATGTCTGACACATGGGCTGCAGACTGCTATTTCCAGTTTTGCTTTTACATAGTAGGGTAGTTTCTCCCATGCTTCATCTAAATCTTTAGCGGCATATGTTGAGAGAAACCCAGATGGTAAATAGCGAATTAGATGTTGTGGCATTCGAAGTAAACTGCCATGTGTATAGTATGATGTAATAGCCTCACTTACTAATGAGAAATATATTGTACGTAAAGGATCAGGTTTAATACTTGGTGTACAAAGTTCACATTTACACTGGATGTTACGGTTTCTCTTCACACCAAACTCATTCTTTACTTGTCGCTTCATGACTGATGACACGCACACACTGTTGCCAACAAAGACAATACCTTAATATTTATTCACACACTTTTTTAAATAATGTGCTACAGTTTACGTTACGTCACACTGACATGGTGTATACTCCAGTTAGCTTTAAAGTACACTTCTCTTAGCAGTTACCTAGTGTTAAAATAGCGAACTAGAGAGAATAATTTTATGATTGCCAACGAGGAGGATCGAACTTGTACTCATCTAGATGTGAGCGAATTCACTTGCTTTATATAAAAATTTTAATGCTAGGTGTAAGATAATCTCACATTATATTACCAGACGCAACTTTATTGTGTGTAAAATTATTATTTTGTAGACATATGTTTGAAGCAGAACATTCCTTTGTAGTGTATATCTATCCCGGATGTTTTCTGCAAGCAGCTTTCGCATAAACCGGTTAACGCCTTACTTCTTTCGCGGTCATTGCTGGTCATGGTCGTGCTTTGACCACGGTTTCATCAAGGCTACAAAAAAAGAGGATGCGTGAACTCAAGTCCGGATCGCTACGCAGCTTACTAGCAGATGTTGTATCCAGGCAGGTTTTTTTGAAACTAGTTGTTTTTTTCAAATTACATATCGCCGTTAGAACAGGTATATATACTGCGATCGCTTGCTGTAGGTACGTTACAGTTTCAAACTGCCTTCGAAATGCCGTCCGTCCAAGAAACTCTCTTTGAAAAGCTTCTAGCGCTGCGGGAAATAGTTAGATTAATGGAAATGTGTGAGATAAATAATATAGTGGAAGTACAGGGCTCATTTGAAAGAGCGATTGTAAACAGAATACGTCATATGACTAACGAAGAGTTTCGGCTTCTCATTAGGCTGCATACACGTATTTTGTTACGGCGCGAAAGCCCGAACTTCAATATATTATTTATCCACAAATTTAGTTTCTTTTCCTGCAACGCGATGTTAGCAGAACTAAGAGAGCTAATGGACAATCACGGAAGTGATGGCGATATTTTTGGTGAGTTTTAACTTTTTTCTAAATTTCAAGACTTCGTCTATTGTCGGATTGCGAAAGATTTTAATCTTACATTAACTTTTTCTTTCTATATAGGAGAAGATTAAGAAGTGAGCCTGGAGGAGGAGGAGAATTTAATTTATTTGAACTGTTATAGGTGAGTGCAAAAATATATTTTATTTATCTTGCTTTCTTTTCTGCTCTTAGGAAGATAAACTAATTAAATATAATTTTTTTACGTCGCACTAACACAGATACGTAAAGGAGTAGGAAAAAGGATGGAATTTAATTTAATATTAAAAAATTACAAGAGGTTATCTTTAGTTAAATTTTGTTTATTATAATTTATTAAGATACATGTTACACAAATGTTTCGAATTAATTATGCAGAGTTGAGGTGGAAATATCTTCTTGCTTGAGGTAATGTCCAACGTTGTCATCAACAAAACAAACAGCACAGTTTCTTGAGCAAGGGAAGTCTGCAACAATAGAGAGAGCACACTATAAGATGGTAAATCTATCAGACATTAGAGTAAAAAATTAAAAATATATTATACTAGCGTACTTACTATTGATTTTTTAGAATACATATTCCTTCGGAATCCATGAATTATGCGTGGCGTCGAATCCTAGCCACGATACGAAAACTTTGTCGTTCTTTCTTTTTAAAATTTTATCAATGAGGTATATTTTAGGATGTTTTGTCTTCTGCAGTTCTTGTTCATAGAACGCACCAAATATTGGTTTATTTTGATAGTCGTGAAGCAAGTAAGTTCTCGGTGATGTTTCTTTTACTTTTCTTACAGTAAATAATTCATTACTCCAATTAGGAGTATAGCCCTTTGTAAAATATCGCTTAATTTTACTTATTCGTACTGTGTCACCTACTTTAAATTTTGGTGGATAAGGTGACTTCTTTTTCTTCATTTCCCGTAATTTGTACACAGTAGCAAGTTGTTGTAGATTGTTTGTGACGTCTATAGGTTTCATACCAATCGTACGATGTTTTCGATTATTATATTCATCTAATAGTTTTGGTAGTATGCGAAGCCAGTGGTATGATCCGCACGCCGAGAATTTCCTCCACATCCACTGCTTCAGTGTTCGATTGAAGCGTTCAACTACGCTTGCCTTCAAGCTGCTCCCTGTCGAATAGTGCTTAATTTTTCTTATTGTAATCCACTGTTGAAAAATCTTATTATAAAATTCTTTTCCCCTGTCAGTTTGCAGATGTTTTGGATAGCGTTTACATTTTGAATAGATGCGTTCCATATTCTCCACTACTTCGTTTCCTGTTTTTGTTTTAAGTGGAACTGCCCAGGCATACTTTGAATAAACATCAATAACAGTTAACATGTATTTATATCCACTATTAACTTTCGAAAACAGAGACATATCAACAAGATCCGCTTGATGTAAATCATCTCTCCCCCGGCTAATAACGCTCCGTCTTTCAAAATTCTTTCGCACTGGAGCGTGGAGTTCTTTCGCTATTTCTTCTCTGATATTGTTCATAAAGTATAGGTAAAAGAATTCGTTCTGTGTCGTCTATTCGTTTCTTGAATCGCAGTCGATCTATAGCCAGTTGTTGCCAGTTGCTTCTTCTGTCTTCACATCCAATTTCATAGATTACTGAAATATCCTTTGAGAATCTAACCGCTTTAAATATATTTGCGAACGGAAGTTCGTCCCACCGCGCAGTGTTCATTTATTCGATGTACCTCGACTTTCGAAGTTCTTCTTCGATTGACAAGATTTCGTTTTCGTGTGACGAATGACCAGCACTTCTAGATGCTATTAACTTTTTCAGTCTCTCCACTAGACTGTTTGGATCATTCCAGTGAACTAATTCGATCTTCTTTCTTTGTTCATTTTTCCACTTGGCTACTTTTGATCCTCTTCCTGTACGTTTGTATTTGTGTACACTTACAAATTTTGGTGTGCTCCTTCCTTTTTTCACTTTTGCATCTTCTACTAATGGCTTGATAATTTTTTGAAATTTGAGCGATTTCGTGCCTCTCATTGGCTTGCCTGCGTCATACTGTTTCCTGTGCACGTTAGTGTAATTTAATATATGACTGTAAGCTGACAGATCCTTATCATCATACAACTGTGCGTCCGGATCTTTCTGAAATATTAATTCAAGGAGACCTTCAGTTAAAGGATAGTTAAAATTGTCAATTATAAGATTGTTATCGCGAAACAGTACTTTTTTACTCCCTAAATAGTGTTCTCCATGAACTACTCGAACCCCGAATATTCTATCAACTTTGTGTCTCAATTGTGGGTTAAGATAATTTTGCAGGAGAGTTGTAACCTTTCTGTCCAGAGTTTCTTCTTCTTCTTCTTCCGATTCTTCTTCTTCCTCATCACTTATATAACTATTTAATTTTCGATTTTTCTTTGCAATTAATCCATTCGAGTTAACTGTAAGCTGCTGTAGTTTATTTAATGGTGCAGTTATTGGTTTAAATGTTTCTTCTAACTTTAGTTGGTTTAAAGCCATATCTGCTTTAAGAGAGTTATATTTTTTTGACATCTTTTCTTAATTTTGCTAGTTTGTCCTTTACACGACTTTTTTCCACTATGTTCGCCTGCATTTTTTAAACTGAAGCGTAACGTCTATTGTTTTACTCATATATAGTATATTCAAAGAGTATATGGAGCGGAAGATCGTTAGTATTCCATTGTTCTGGGTCTTTTAGGCGGAATTGAATTTCATCACCTTCCTTTACAGCAATTGGTGTACCTACTTCTAATTCGATTGGATTGTTCACGTGATTAATCATCGCATATACCAGAGAACCACGTGAAACTGTTAACGGTGTAAGTGTACCCGTGTAGGGAAGCTTATACATAAGACGACAGTTTTGTAGCATATATATTGGTGACTGATTTGACGGTAGACTGTTAATTTGAAAAAGAGCTTTTCTTGGTTTTTTGTGCAGTTCCTTTTTCATCACTTCAAACTCTTCTTTTGCAGTAGCAAACGTTTCTAAATACTGTTTGTTAACAACATCTTGCTCGTGGATAGGTGAATCAACATTTGTAATTCGTTTGTTCTTCATATTTAATTCTCCGTTAGATTCTACTGGTAGAGAATTTTTCTGAAGTTTAGATATGACAAGTTTTAACTCGTCAACTTCTCTCCGCGCAGCTGCATACTGTTCTACAAAGACTTTATTTGCAACATCTTTCTCATTTAACGGATTATGTACGTTAGTAATTCGCTTATTTTCCATACTCAAAGTACCACCCACATCAACGTTTAGTTTCTGTTGATTGCTTATTTCATTCTTCAGTTTTTCGAGTTCTTCACGCGCTGCTGAATGTTTTTCTAGGTATGCTTTATTAATCGCATCCGTCGAATGAATAGGTTTACCGATGTTTGTTACTCGTTTATTTTGCATATCTATCGATCCATCGTCATTCACTTGTAGTAGTCTACCTTTTGTATGCTTTTCTAAAAATAAAAGCGAAATTGCATCTTGTTCCTCTTCAGGATCTGCCACACCCGATATTCTCTTGTTGTTCATGTTGAGGTTATTGTCAGTTACAGGAAGGTGATCATCCACAATATCACGTAAAAGAGAATCAACATATTCTATGCGTGCAGAAACGTCGTTAACTCGTTTCTCTAAATTTCTCTGCACATGGTTAGTGTGCGTACGCATTGTGTCAAGCGAAACTGCTTCGTTTCCATTCATCGCTGGAGCTATTCCTTTCAGCCTTTTGTTCTTAAAATCAACTGCATCCTCTTCTACTTCACATATGTCATGTATTTCATTTTTAAGATCTAAAATGTCACGTTGTATTTCTTCTTTATTAATACTGTCCTTAACGGTTTTTAACACATAATTTTTATTACAAGCATCCTCCATGTTTATAGGATTGCCGACGTTCTTTAAACGTTTACCATGAATACTTAAGTTTCCGTCAGATGTTGATGTTACGTAATTTGTATTAACCATCATTTTTTCATCTACATATGATTTAGTAGCAATATCATGACGTGATGATGGTCGCGTTACATACACGTTACTGGTTCTGTTGTTTGATGCCATCGTGATGTTCTTTCTCTACTCAACAATTCGAAAATGAGTTCGTTAATGTATACACTCTCGTATTTATATCACATAAAATATATCGAATCCATTTCGATATCGACCTTTGCTTATTTCGCTATCCTTATCGATAACGAGAAAGCTGAATTTCGACTGTGACCAACAACGATAACATAAATCAGTGAACTGGTTGTAACTCATATGGGTGTTCACGTGATCGTCGTAGACATGCCGAAGATTTCTTGCATCTTGTTTAAACAGAATAATGAAATTAGCGTTGTCTCTAATAAGTTGTTTGGGAATGCAGGAATAGGTCTGACATAAGTAAAAAACATCCACGATATGGTGTCGACCTCTACTAAAGTAGTCTTTCATGTGCTGCTGTTTGTCGCTTGCTACATCGTCAAAAATAAACACGGAATTTCTTTGAGCTTTTTCTGGCGGTATTACTTGCTCACGATCAGAGTAAAACTCGCATTTTATTTCTTTAATAGATTTTAAAAGCTTCTCTAGCTCAATATATTTCTTCTGCGACAATGATTTTGAGTAAACATACACATTCTCAAAACGTAACCCGTTCGGTTGCAATAACAAATTAATCATTACATTAGTCTTCCCTGCATTCGATGGTCCGCATATGAGACAGCGTATTGTGTCCGGCAACAGTTTACTATGTTTATTTTTCTTTCCTACTGAACGTTTTGTGTCGTTCAGATTTGCAACAGGTAAAGATATCGATTGTTTTATTGTCTTCACCATCACTTTCTTTTGATGATGATAACTTTCAACGATCGAGTGCACAGTGGATTTCTTTTTTCTCAAAGTTATTGTTGATTACTAAATAAACACGAACTTTTTTTTACCTTCTGTTTTACTTATCTAGTTCCAAAATGGTTCGTGCATCACACTACACGTAGTGTTAAGAAGTGCTGGAAGAGCTGTCCTGTTATAGTGATCTAATACTATGTTGCCAACTTCACAACCTCTCATATACCGACAAGAAGGCGACCATTTTCTATGTTCTGTTAACGGATCATCATCTTTATCCCACGAAAATAATTCGATTCCGCAAAAAATACATTTAATTGCGTCTAGGTATCCCGTGAAGTAAAATCCAGCTTTAGCTAAACTTAAGGGGTCTATCCACGGTACACGCCATCTAGCGAAAGTCCTTATCCGATCTACCTCAGATTTTAAATTTAACGGACGAGGAATGTACGCCATGTCGCTGTAAAATGAGGAGAGCAGAAAAATATCTCTCTTATATATATCTTTCTACCTTTCAGAGAAAAAAAAGAAAAAAAATAAACTTACATACATTTTTAGTACTCAACAGTTGCACATCGTGTAAAAATGTAATTCGTATATAACAACACACTTGATAGCAGGAGCTCTTATTTGAGTATGCTGCGTCGAAGACGCAACGTTGTAGCAGCTCCATGTAAACGAGTAGGGAAAGGAGGAATAATAGGCAAAGTTCTTAATAAAGCTATAGATAATTTACCAGTAGAATTGCACATACCAGGTTATGAATTCTGTGGACCTGGGACAAAGTTAGAAAAACGACTTAAGCGTGGTGATCAAGGAATAAATCCATTAGATAAGGCATGTAAAGAACACGATATCGCTTACGCTACATACAAAGACCAGAACAGAAGGAAAGAAGCAGATGAAATCTTAGCCTCTAAGGCTTGGTCTCGTGTAAACTCTCAGGACGCATCATTAGGAGAAAGAGCAGCTGCACTAGCAGTTACGGGTATTATGAAAGCGAAAACTAAAGTAGGTGGTGGTAGACGAAGAAGAAAATCAAAACATCGAAGAGAACGAGTAAAACCAAAAAAAGACAACATGCTGTAAAAAAAAGAAAGGTGGTTTTCTTCCACTCCTTCCGATATTTGCAGCCTTGTCGGGCTTGGGCGGTCTAGCAAGTGGAGCTGCGGGCATAGCATCGGCTGTAAACAAGGCGAAAGCCGCACAGGAAGAATTAAAAGAAATGAAGCGCCACAATCGAATGCTAGAAGCGATGCGTGGGAAAGGGCTTTCTACTCGAAACAAAGGAAAGGGCATTTACTTAAATCCTCCAGCATACAAAAGATAATGGAAGGTCTGCCGAATAGAGCATTAACTAACATAGATGTGTATCGTTATGCATATCGTTTAAAAATTCCCTACTTCAGAGGTGTGTTTATGCGAGATACGTTACCGAAAATTTCTCGTAAAAATGAGAGTTGTATTTTGAATTTAGATCCGATAAGTAAATCTGGTTCGCACTGGGTTGCGTTCAGTAAACGAGGTGCGTATGTCTACTACTTCGATAGTTTTGGTAATTTACGTCCCCCTAAAGAGGTATGAGAATATTTAAGAAACTGTTACATTCGATATAATTTTCATTCTTATCAAACTTTTAATTCATCAATTTGTGGTCATCTGTGTTTACTATTTTTATACTGTATAAATAAAGCAAGACCTTAGTATTTGTGTTCAGTGTGCACGATGCCGTATGAAAGACGGATTACACTCGAGGGTAGAGGATCGAAGATTGATGTAGTATTAGAAACTCCGATTTATTTGAATAGAGCTTCTTTCTATGAAATAGGTCTTGCTGCACTATTTACATCTAATAGTATTCGAAATGTCAGTAGTAAAAATAATAAGTTTGCTATATATTTGAATGGTAAAAAAATTCTTTTGAGTGTAGCAGAAGGCATTTATGAATTCGAAGATCTTGTTGCAAAAATAGAAAGTTTGCTAACTATTAAAAATGTGAAACTATTTCTGCGGGAGTACACTCCAAAACTTAGTTTTTTTATCTCGACTATTAACAACAAACCTACTATGCATTCTCCGTTTGACATTGATTTCAATGTACCGAACAGTGTTGGCACTAGCTTAGGTTATCTGTTAAATGTATATGAGAAATATGCTAACCATGAATCACAGCTGAATGAAATAGGTAACGTAATCGTTAATAGCACAAATAACCAGATTGATATTAAAATGAAGGGAGACAAAACAACTGTACTCACATTACCGGAAGGTAGTTACACTTTTTCGGAAATAGGAGCTCTAGTTCAAGAAGCAATAATTAACAACTTTCCTATTCTCGAAGAGGAGAATGATCCTCTAGATGGAGATTGTAAACTTATTACTATTACTTACGAAAAGACCTATCTTCGCTGTAAAATGTCCTCCAACCTAGACGTAGACTTTGATGTTTCCGATTCAATTGCTGATTTGTTAGGATTTTCACGTCGAAAATATGATGCTAATAAATTACATATTTCAGGAGAGATTATTAAAATTAATAACGTGAACTCGATTCGTGTATGTTGTAATCTCGTGTTAGGTTCCGGTTCCTACCTCAACGGTAAACAAACACATTCGTTATACAATTTTAAACCGCTTGTTCCAGCAGGCTATCCTATCGTAGTTCAACCGTCAACTATAAGCTTCTTACCGGTAAACACTAGTGTTATTCAACATATATCCGTTGTACTCGAAGATCAGTTCGAAAACCCAATCGACTTACAAAATGAGGATGTAACAGTAGAGTTAATTATTCGTCCAGTAAAAATACAGTAATCATATATAACATAAAGCGTACACTTATGTACTATCATTCGAGTAAGGAACAGTTGAACAACAACATCATGGTAGTAATTTACAACAACCAGTCAAAAAACCGAGGATTAAAAGAGGAAGCAGCTAGAGTAGTAAAATATAGAGTAAAGCTAAAAAAACAATCTCATCGTGTACGCGACAAGAAAAAATTAACCACAAACAATAAAGACTTTTTACAATCGCTAGGCTACCGACTACTATAAGTTCTATTTCTCCTACAGAAACTACTTTACTCTCTTTTCGTGTGCGTAATCAAGGTAACATCACTCTCTTTTTGTGTGAAATCACTTTACAATGCTACCGACTACCCCCCTAGGATAAAGCATATAAATTCTAATTCTCTACCAAAAACTACTTTAGTCTCTTTTTGTGTACAATCACGCGAACATCAAGGAGAAATATGTTCAACGTAACGGACAAAGTTATATTTGACAACAGAGTTGCTAGGCGGGAAGTAAGGAGCTATCATCCATATGCTGGCACGAAATATGAAAACAACGATGAAATTCGAGTTCCTGTACACAACCAAGAACATATATTTTTACCCTCTGAAGCTGATGTTCACATCGAAGGTGAAATAGTTAGATCAAGCGCAGATAATACACCATCAGCTACAGCCGTTCCCGATCAAAACTTTGCAGCAAATCTCTTCGATGAAATGCGTATTGAATTGAATGGGAAAGAGATTGAAAGAACACGACGTGTAGGCACAACTAGTGCTATAAAAACTTTCGCCTCTTATTCTAAAAATGAAATGTTAGCGCTGCAAAATGCTGGCTATTTTCTATCAATTTCTACACCACCAAACGAAGCTAATATTGCCCACGCAACTACAAAGCTGTTCCATGCAATTATCCCACTGAGTCTTCTTTGTGGATTATTTGAAGACTACAGGAAACCATTCATAAACTGTAAACTTGAATTTATCTTTATTCGTTCTAGAGATGACAAATGTGCACTGTTTTCCGCCAACGCGGAAGATACAGCTAAGGTCAAAGTACGAAAAATGTATATAAAGCTACCAACTCTAATACTGTCCGACGAGGAAGAAGTTAAACGCATAAAGTTAATCCAAAAAAATCCTTCTATTCCTGTAGCATTTCGATCGTGGAGTTATCACGAGTTACCTACTATTCCAAATTCAACGAAAATTAATTGGACTGTTATGACTACGTCACAAATAGAAAAACCGAGAGTTTTTATGCTTGCTTTCCAAACCGATCGTAAGAAAATTAATGTTTCTTCTTCTCTGTTCGATCACTGTAATATTCGATCCGTTGGCGTATTCTTAAATTCAAACTTTTATCCCTATGAAAAGGCTGTAGCTAATTTTAACAATGGTGACTACAGTGAATTGTATGATATGTTCATCAAGTTTCGTAATGCGTACTATCAGCTTGATGATAATCGTTCCGAACCGAACATATCACGAAGTGAATTTCACTCGCATTGTCCTATTGTTGTTGTTAATTGCATGGAACAGGTTGAATCGATAAAATCTTCTTCTGTAGATGTTCGCGTTGAAATTGAAACGAACGAACCTATTCCAGCCAACACTACTCTGCATTGCATTATTATTCATGATCGCATAATAAATTATAAACCACTAACGAATGAAGTATTTTTCTTCCAATAATCTTGCGCGAGTTTTTCTTCCTTTTTTTCTTTCTAATAGTGTATATAAACGAGAGAGTGAAGATTCTCTGCTTCAGTTCTTCGATATCAAGCACACCATGAGTGCAAAACCCAGAGGAGTGATAGTTGACATTCAGAGGTTACCTACTGGAGGTTACGAGATAGCCTGTTGTAATATAGATTCGTCTACAAATGTGTTATCTACTGCTCTATTAGGTATGAGTGTACCTAATTTAGATTTCACGCTTACGTCGTTTTTCAATCTTCTCAGTGAACAACAATACCAATATCTGGTTGTGTGCAACTGTGTTAATGAGTTACGTCTATTAGCACTGCAAGAGTATCCTCGTACATGCATAATTGACTTGAACACTATAGAAGGTGTACCTGATTTAAGAACAATGCGTAACGAGTGTTTCCCTGTTGACTGTCCGCGCCATTTACCACATGTTGCAAGACATTCAGGCAGCTGTGCTATGTTCAACGTTCACGCAGTTCATAGTTGGCTAAAATCGACAGATGGTGTGATGAGAATAGTGTGTTCAGTGATAAACAAATTTAAGAAAGAAGGTGTGAGCAGATTCAATAAATTTGAGTGGGCTTTCTTCCCTGAAAACATATTATCTATTTACGAACAACATCAGTTAAGTGCGCTCTGGCAGTATCTACCAGATCATCTGAAGGCGAACTTACACCAGGCTTGTCAGGATTCAGGAGCTAACAACAACGACATCGTCCGAGCTTGATATCAGCTACTAATACATCAATTATTAAGGTGAAAAAAAATATAGATATAATACCATCCTTTTTTCCTTGGTTGTTTTTTCGGTTTTATTCTGCTTCTAACTAATTTATTTATTTTTTCTCCTCTGCAGGTGTCTCCTCATAGTGGGATCAACAACAACAACAACAACGACGTCTGAGCTTGATATTAGTTACTATTTCATCAATTATTAAGGTAAAGAAAAAAATAGTTTCCTTTTTTTTCTTGCTTGCTTTTTCTGTTTTATGCTGCTATCAACTAATTTTTCTTTCTTTTTTTCCCCTATGCAGGACTCTCCTCTGGTGGCGGTAGAAGATTCAGTCTCTGCAGATCTCTCCTCGTGGTTGCAGTTACAAATTCAATCAGAAGTTTATATTTTGAAAAACCTCTGTAGTTTCCTATTCAATAAACTTGATTGTAAAAAAGAAATATGTTCTCTTTTTTTTCATTCTCCTACTCCTACTTTAGTTAAGAGTACAAGGAATAAAAGGAGAGGCTGCGCAGGATAGTTTGAAAGAAAATCAACTTTTTGATCATCTAGTGTAGAGTTTTTATTTTTTTCGAAAAAGAAAAAAAGATTAAATAAAGGTTTACAATGCACTTTAATATATAAATGATAGAAAATTAACTTACAGTACAATACTAGTTAGTACAATAGTATACAATGTACTTAAACAGCGAGTGTAATTCTATAAGATTCCTTTTTTTTCATAATTAAATAAATATAATAGTATGCAATGTACTTTAAAAGTATAAATACAGTACAATACATTGAATAAAAGAAACAGCGAGTGAAATGTTTATCTAGTTTGAAATTCTATAAGCTTACATTTTTTTTCATTAATTACAGAATGAAACAAAAGTTTCTCTAAAATAAAAATGATTAAAGTAATCATAGGAGCTTCTCCTCTTATTACTTAATATTCACCTTCAGAGAAAATTACATTATTTTACATACAGAGGGGTAAACTGATGACAAAGTGGAGGAGGTGTTCACAAAAAAAAGCAAACCTACTTTGTAAGATAGCTATACATTAGTTATACTTCTTTTCTCTGCAAGACTGTAATGTCCAAATGGTAATGTATTAATTTTGTTATGTGATGTACCTTTTGTCATCATTAGCTGTGAGTGCTAGTTTGTATTGACGAACCGTGAACACTGAATGAGAATTGGAAGTAATGCACACTTGTAGTTTGGTCACTTGTTCACCTTCATACAGACAACGTCTATACTGATCAATTGTAAGGTGATCGACAACACTTTCTTTGACACCCTTAGCTTTACATGTAGGTTTCTCTTTTTCACACAACTTAATAGCATACATCTTTGGTCTCAAACCTACAAATTCTTCAACAATACTTCCACCGTTTTCATCCTTCATCAAACCTATTTCACCTGAATTTTTTCTTTCAATTTGGAAAGGATTATTTTCATCATAATTTCCTGTATCAAACAAAACTGAATTTTCCTTCATAAACTCATATATATCAAATGAAAAATTGTATATTAAACTGTCGGTGTCAGTGTAGAGTAGTTGTGAGTTTGATTCTGTGTTTCTCAAAATAACGTTGTAGTTAAAAATCGTTCATTTTCATTTTTGACAAATCTAAAATTGTAGCACCGAGGTAAACCGGTTGATTGTGATGAATTTGAAGTTTCTTCATTTCGATAACCATACACTATTCGTCTACTATAATACGACGTTTGAAGTTTGCTCTTGAGATCAACGTACCAGCACCATAACGTCCCTTCCACTGTGTGACCCATCTGACGTCGCGCAGCTTCCTTACGTTCATTAATGAACGACCAAAAATTGCGTTATTCATTAATTTATAGAAACTTTTCTCGAACTCATTTTTTGCTAACTTTCGTTTCTCTGTGTTCAAATCAATGTAGCATTTTAACCATGCGCTCTGATTAAACTGAATCGCTCTGTAAATGTGAGCTACTTTCATACCTAATTCTACACACTGTTTTAATAGCCTATAATGAAGAACATACCGTTCCTTGTTGTAAAGAGTGCTCATTAGTTTCGTAGATTTTTCAGGACACAATGGATAATCGGCATGTTTATCATGAAGTTCTAGCGGGTAGATTAAATCAACTTCTACCATAAACCCAACATCTGCTTCATCTCCTACATTCATAATGTCTAAATTCTCAACGTTTTCGACCCATTGAAAGCCGCCCGTTGGAAGAAACTGTTGCATAGCGAATCCATACAAATTGTTCACGTCAAAGTACATTATGTATGATTCCGGTTTGGACTCATCGTATGTTAACATGTACTTGTTATTTGCTACTGCATGCCGCGTAACGCATTGCACATTACCACCGCGTATAGAGCGTTCGAAAAACTGCAGCATGTCGATATCCTGAAGTAATTCTAGCTGGACAGCTGTTATTTTCTTCATAGCACTCCATGCCATAGACGGTACCGTGTAGAAATGAGCGGCATCAATACCATATGTCTCTTTTCCACTCAATCTAAAGTTTTCAAATACATCGGCCAAGAGTAAAGTATCGATTTTCAAGTAAAGATCAGAATATTCACCCAACGATTTACAGTTAAACTTATTCCAATAAGCTGAGCAAACGCGTAGTTTTCTTCCGAAACAGTTTCACCCTTTAAAGAGCTAAAGAATGAACTCCTTGACGGTAAACTAGTGTCGTCTAACACCTCCATACTAGTAACATATTCGTATGGAAATATCCCTTTCCGAGAAGCGAGTTTAAACTGTAAATCATCGGTGAAATACCGTCTCGTTACAAGCTTTGACTCGTCACTAAGTAATAGCGACATTTTGTCCAGCGAAAAAGGAATAAAGTTGTAAGTGTCTATAAATCTTAGTTCAACACACTGTCTTTGGTTATAACGTATAAAGTTTGAAAATCCTTTGTATCGTTCCATGTTCACTGCTAATAGTTTAATGTTCGTTCTGAGATTTGTCACATGCAGTTCTCTAATTATGAAATGACCATCATAGGCTGTCAAATTATGGAATGCTACCGGCAAGATAGAAATTTTACGATACTGTAAGTTACACAATTGATGTGCTGATCCCCTGTAAACACCCGTTAAATGACAATGATCGCGAACTTTAATTTCATTATCTGCAATTTCCTTCTCACATATGTGACATAATGTAGACGAAAGAAATTCATTTTCTTGCTCAACAGTTAATGCTAACATTGGTTTCGTATCAAAATAATAGGGCGCAAGCGTGTCCACCAAGTTATACATCTCATCTACGAACCATTTTACACAATCACTACCTCGATAGAGTTTGAAAGAGCACAAATCTCTGTCAAAACTACAGTGTAAATAATATGCTACGCTGTATGGCACATGTTCGTGAATTGGAGTTGAATGTGAGGTGACATCACTTGGAAAACAAGTAGACACAGGTTTCAGTATGCATTCTGTGTCAGCATACACAATAAAAGGCACTGGCTCTTTAACCTTATACTCGGTAAAGTACACTAGCCGTTCGCTATCCGAAGGCATTATACTTTTGCCCACCGGAAATTGTATACAGTTATTAGTATGCAAAGCTAATTTTTCCTTATTAGAAAAGTAAGACAAACACCGTCTGCAAATATAAATTCTATTATGGTTCTTCGTAAGAGATGAGCGCACAAGACGTGGAAGATTCTTAATCAAACAAAAGTGATACTTCTCACTGTCGCCAATCTGAAGCATTAGAAGATCTACGATCTTTTCACACGTTTTATGTGAAATGTACAAAGGTACAAGAGTAAACTCTTTTTTGTCATCATTCCGTCCTATGCACACCCAGTTGTTCTCGTCATACTGCGCTCCGAATACATTCACGGAGATTTCGTTTTGATCTTCAAATTTTCTCATGTATCTCATTTCCATCGGGATTGGTATGTCTTTTAAATTTAAAATTGCATTATAATGTGGATAAGAAGAAATGCGATCTACATGATGTTTAGCTGGAACTAAGCCAGCAACTACACTCCACGCAAAGCAAGCATCTCGTGTGTTCCGCAGATTAATAACTGCTTTCTTGTTTCGAATTGCTGTAGGCAACGTTAGACTAGTTTTCGACTTGCCCACGTGAAAACCTACATTTTTATTAATGTTTATCCGCAATTCGCGAATTCGTAGCAGAGACCATCCCGAATCACGAGCCTCGAACTCTGATAATTTTTTCAGAATCGGTCTCGTTACATGTTCGTTGTACCATTCTCTTAAATTAGTACCTTCAGTAATTTCAGCGTTCCTTGAATGAAAATAATTGTTATCGATTTTATCGTGAAGGACATGTTGTGTGCAGAGAACGGTATTTACTTTTAATGCTTGTGTCTTGAGTGCTTCCTTCACGTATTTATTAAACCACACGTAAGATTTATCTAGGAACTCTTCGGGGAGTAAGAAATCATTGTTAACATTTACCACCGCTAGTGTGTACACTCTGCGCCGAAAAGCTTCCTCGATTTGTTTACACTGGAAAGCAGACAAATCTTCTATCTGAAAAGTTAGTCCATTAACAGCGCGAGCGTGAAAATAAATTTCTAACATCTGATTACGCATTTCCTCTAGCTCGTTAAGATTTTCAATCAGCTTGAACTGAGCTTCTTCTCGCTCGTCGCTAGGTTCGAACCGATATGAAATTAGTATTGATCCATTTACCTCCCTCATAAACGCGCGAATGCGTTCAAACGCTCTATCAAAATGAGTTTGCATTCTACCCGCATCTTCATCTGTCTGTAAATTAATGTCTAGTTTCCTACGTTTGCTGCTCGAAGGATACTCCATGACTACAAAAAAAATTACGATTTGGTGCTAAATTTTTCAGCAATCTCAAGACAAGTCCAGCAGTTGCTGTAGCAACGACTTATCAAGAATGTACAATCCGTCATTACACAGTATAACCATCGAGCTAGGTCACTACCTTCTGCATCGCGTGAACAGTGTACAGCTTCGCTAGGAAACTCCTCCTGAAGCTTCCCTAGCAATGTATTACGGTAATAGGAAATGTTATTTGAATTTTGTGACGAAAAGGAAAATTCAATTTTATAAATTTCTTCGAATGTATTATAGCCAAGAAATAGTAGAAAATGTTCATTACTTGAAAGTTCACTCAAAAGAAATCGCACTACAGCAGCTGTCACTTCCTGCTGGCTTTCATAAGCTTTACTCAGGTTCGTCACATATACTGTATAATTAAAAAGAGAACCCCCTCTGTTCCATAGTTCAATACAATTAGCACTCACTTCTTGTTCTTGTTGTGCGCTCAGTTGTCCCGCTTCATCTTCAACAGGCTGTGAAGTAGCAACCACATCCTCCTCTCGATGTACTTGAAGACGACGACTCTGTATGCTTGGATATGCTTGATGTTCAGTTCCTGGTTTAATCTCAACTTTCTTCCACTTCATCATATTACCACCTCGGACCTGAAAAGAAACACCACATACTATTTTCAATTAACAAAACAATTATGCGAATACGGCGAAAAAAAAATTACATTAAGAACGAAAATACTCTCTGCATACTTACTTAGTTAAAATAGATGTCGTAACTGATGACATTCTACTGTAGGAAGCACACTTGATGGTAGCCCCTCTCCATGCCTCTGTACATCATTTTCAAGTTGTTTTTTAAAGAATTTATTTCTTCTATTTCTTCTGCTGTAAGTTTTGAGAATTGCGCCGGCAGGAAAACACTCACAGTCTCCTCATCTTCCCCTTCTATATCAACGATTATTTTCCTCCCAAATCTTGTTTCTACCGCTCTCAGCGCTTTAACCTTAAATGGATGGTTAAGTTGCAACTCACTTAACTTTCTATTATGAAATTGTGGTGCCTTGGCAATTTTGTTTAATTTCATTAACATATCCATTCTGTTGAAACTGCTATATCTTTTTTAAAATTAACAAACTAAATAAACTTACACTTACTGAAGAGGAAAGAAAAGTAGTAGTAGTAGAGAACTCTTCCCACTAGATGATAGTTTTCATGTTGCGCTCTGCTCCTTAAATACTCCCTGCCACCACCTTCACTCCTCACCAGTAGGCTGGACTTGTCACTAGTTCACCTTCACTCAAAATTACAACCTACAATAAACATCCTGTTCGTGACAGAGATAACCTTCAACAAGTTAGAAAGCGGATCTTGCCTAGTAACAGCTGCACTGTAGCACTCCTTAGTGTTTCCCCCTCACCCCTCTAGTAAGAGAGGAGTGAGGGATCATTTTTTTTACATAAACTAACATCCTGTTCAGCTTTCACCAGCAAGTGACCTATTAAAGCAAATCCAGTTGCCACATAGTTACTGTACCTTGGCCACAAGAGTAACCTTTCAAGAAAATTAATTACCTCTTACATAAAGACCTCTGAGTGTGTTGTCCTCATTCTGCATGTGGTTGACCCCCTTAGCCAGTGAAAGCTACTCCAGCAAATCCAGTCACATCACCTTGCCCCCCACACCTTTCAAGAATTAATTACCTCTCACATTAAGACCTTGCAATATGTGTAGTTAACATTCCACACACGCCTTGCCAAGTGAGAGGCCCCTTCAGGGAGTGAAGCGCACGGGGCATGCGCAGTGGCTGCCGCTGGTCCAGAATTCTTCTCTCGCAGCGCTGGTCCAGAATTCTTCTAGATACTCTACTGACGTAAACTTAACTGCGAGTCCGTAAAATTAAGGGATTGCAAACTCCAAGCTCTTGCGGTTAATTTTACGTTAACTTTAAAAACCAGCCAATCAGAGCAGAGGTAAACATTGTGTATTGTGCACGATATAATGACTACTTTCGACGAAACACTTGTAATTCTCTTTCAAAATAATATTTGTGTATAGGCTATGTATGATAGAAGGAAAAAGAATTACAAATACGCTGTACCGAAAAATAATAGGTGGAAATTAATATCCTGTAGTAATGAAATCTGACAATAAATGGCGGGAGACAAGCTCGCAGAGCTGGCAAACGGACGAGAGAAGATCAATGTCATAAATAAAACAGTGTCCCTGTATATTTCTTAACATTATGACGGACTACTAGTTTACGGAAACGATATCATCCAAACAAATAGATCCAAATATCTCATCGGGGTGTGATAGATAGGGTCATAGATGTCGGTAAAGGAGACCTTTTACATTTCTTTTTATTACAAAAGGGGAAGCAAATCGTAAGAAAGGCAAACAGTTCAGGTTTCATCCGCATGTCCAAAACGAACTGATGAGGGTCATTTCTTACAGTAGATTACCGAAATCGCCCTGAGATAACCTTCTTTGATTCAAGGGATGGACCCATTTTCTGCACCGTTGTTTAGATCGCCTTTTCAGGTACCGTAGGCCTACACAGCTCCCAGGAGCAAAGCAATAGATGTTTGAAGTAATATGGATTCCGCTATCACGTTGTTTGATTCCATCGAGTTATTGAAATATAAAACTGCGAGATAGCCCAAAACCTGACTTCCGTACTAAATAACATGGCAGTGTTTTGATTGGCTGCTGTGTACTCTTTACGTTAATGTTACGATCCTCCATTGTGAATACCACAAATTTTACGTTAATTTTACGGTTACGTTACGTCGTTAAGTTTACGGTTATGTTTGGATTGTGAATGGGGCCTTAAAGTTCATTCTGAGAAAAAGATTGCCGTAAAAAAATTTTTTGCTGGTTGTTTTACGTCGCACCGACACAGATAGGTCTTACGGCGACGATGGGACAGGAAAGGGCTAGGAGTGGGAAGGAAGCGGCCGTGGCCTTAATTAAGGTACAGCTCCAGCATTTGCCTAGTGTGAAAATGGGAAACCACGGAAAACCATTTTCAGGGCTGCCGACAGTGGGGTTCGAACCTACTATCTCCCGAATACTGGATACTGGCCGCACTTAAGCGACTGCAGCTATCGAGCTCGGTCCGTAAAAAATTAACCTCCTTCTTCGCATCGTATCTGAGAATTTTTCAATTTCCTTGTACTCTGTTTCATTCTTGATGTATATTATATTATTACTATTATCACCGAGTTATTTTACAGGACGTGGCTGTACATCTACAGTGTCCTAAAATTAATTTTACATCAAATTGTAATTTAAAATAAGGACTACGCAAAGGATACACGAAAACGATTTTGACAGCTACTATAATAAGAATAGGGATGTAGGCGGGGAAAGTTCGCGCCAGATAGCGCTCGTGTACTAATGGGTAAGCGCAAGGCGATCGTCTTATGTTTCTCCCTGTCACCTGCGAGTAATGTATAGAATGCGACCGAGTTTTCTGAGATAAAGCCGATTGTATCTTCTCTAATTTTACTCCAAGACTATATTAATTAATTGTATAGGTATATCCCCTAGTATATTACGGACGATTTTTATCGTTTAAGCCTTAAACAGCTGCAATATGAGCTACGGACCAGAAACGCTAAAACTATCTGGAAGAAAGAAGAGTTAGTACAACGGTAATTAGAAATTCTAACACGCTTTATTATCCTAACAATGAACAGGAGTGAGCATGCCTTTGAGTACTGCGCATTGATAAATATATGTACATCCACGAGACTTAAATCATAACTAGATGTTTAAACACGCACTTGCTCTCCTTGCTTATAAACTTCGATTCATGTATTTTTTTAAGGTTGATGGCTTACATGAAACTGTAGATACAGCCTTTGTCCACCACCAAAAGCATGTGAATGTTCTTGAGTTTCCCAGTGCCGGTTCCTTTGAATATTTGACCATCAGCCATAAGCTGAAGATCACTATCACAAATTTCCATCTGATGGATTATTTCGTATTTAGAAAATCGGAAACAGATGGAGCACCTGTTTCCAACTACAAATCATTGTGTTATGCTGGATACAGACTTTTCAGTGAAAAGTTTGTTTTGTTTATAAAAGGTTAATTTGAGTCGGGTGAAATTCTAAAATGCAGTGCTGTGAAATATGAGTACACAAAACATAAAACCTATAATGTGAAGCTTATTTTAGGAGTACCTGGTGACATTATAGGAGGGAATGTGAACGTTTTGCTGGAGCAGGCCCCAAGGCATGTTGTAAGCATATTGCTGCTGTAAGCTACATATTAGAGCACTTCCACAACACTGGTATTATCCAGTGTTCAAAAACATGCAGCCAAAATTTATAAACTTTTCAGCATCCCCCTACCAAACGGTTGAGGCCAGTTAGCCCTATGAAAGTGGAATGTTTGCCCTTGGAACAAGTTTTGCTATTATAATCTCAGTTGCACCAGTTATAACTCTAGTCGAGGGGTATTTCTGTCTGAAAGAAGGGAGGCTGTTTTCAAGGGCATTTTCTCTATCAGGCCAAATGTTCAATTCTTTAAATTGGCAGTACATGAAATTGATCCAAACGTTAAATATTCTCCCAACAGTAGTTTTATGGATTCCGAAGTTAAGGCCTAGATCTTTGTCAGATTTGTTGGTCCTTAGCTTCATAACTGTCAAGAAGAAACACAGTCTGGGTTCAAGAGGGAATATAGTAAATTGTATCTGTTTTTTTCCAGAAAAGCAAACACCAAATTACAATGTTGGACGTCTACAAATCCTGTTTAAAGCAATATGGCATCAGGATTACGCATTGTTTGCTCAACAACCAAATTACCTGTAGTATTTTTTGAGTGCTGATGTCTTTGAAAATGAGAGCCACAAAAATGTAACATTCACTTCTTTCGGTATATTCACGATTTCTTCCCGTACTTCAAAGGAGGTGGTTTCTTCATATTCCGATATTGTAGGTTTATCGTGGTAATCTGGCAATTTTCTGGTGTTTGGCCTCTTCCTTGTTTTTGTTCTGTTCGTGGTCCACGGAAAAAGCGATGGAGCAGCGCCCAGTTTTAATCTTGATCTCTCACCTTTAAATACAAACGCATACATTCGGAGGTTGTTATCAAATTGCCTAATCAGTTTGTAGGTAGAAAATAGGAATTATATCCCTTCGTAAATCGCACTTACCCAACAGTGTTTTCGTGAAGTCACCGGGTTGAAAATAATGGGAACACACTTTAATATTTCGGTCATATTCTTCTCACCGAAATTTTTCCTTCTAATAGCATGTAACCATTTCTTCCTCATTTCTTTATTTTGTGGAAACTGGTGAAACGAAAATGAGCTTCCCCGATTTTTTCAAAGAGGAACACTGCAATAGCTCGGCACAGACACGAAAATAACAATTTAAGCAACTTAAATTCGTGATTATTTAGCGGCATGAGTACACAGAAGACAAATAAAGAGCGCATTGCACTTACCCAGTACAACAGCAGTGCGCTCTATTGGTGCTGGTTCTATACATCCCTATTATGTTCTAACTCTTTAATTCTATCTGTCATCTGTAACATTCATTTCGGCTAGATATGTCTGTAATATACAGCTGGAAGGGAATTACACTAACTGAAAAACTGCGGAGCTTTACATGGCAGTTATAACAAATATTTCGGGTCAACTGTACGTCGCTACAACCATTGCCTACGAGATATCTCGTAGGCAACGCTACAACACTGAGCGAGAAGGGGAGGTTAGCGTTCTCATTCCCACGGATCTGCTTTCTCAGTCGCACACTTACCCTCACCGGGTGTCTTCTACAGTGACTTTATATGTACGGTGTGGCCAACGAGTGCTTCATTCTGACTGGCTTCGCCATGTTTTAGCCAAATGTCCCGTCAGCTGATTTAAACGTATGTATTCAGCACAGGGTAAGATAATTCTTTATGTAATTTCAGTGAAGAGCAGGCTATCTGTTTTAACCTTAATACACCGAAAATATGTTCTTATTAAACACGGAAGATTATACAGTATTATTAATTAAGAAATGTGTGTGAATTTACGTACTTCTGAGGTCTGAGTTTTGAAGAAAATTACGCCAGTCTGTTATGCTTATGGTTGCAGAAACAGACCAGGAAAGGTTTTTAAAATGAAACTAGGCAATTGCTTGTTTCGAGCAGGTTATAAGACGCTCCCAGCAACGAGAAGAGTTGTTTTATGTATTATAATGGTAACAATAATACAAAATGTGTTAGTAATTTTATAGAGGCCAAGACAGTAAATGCCAGTTTTCTCCGTTAATATTCGCCGTATCGAAAACCTGTACATACAGAAGGTTGTTTAGAATATAATTTCCGACATTTTACGTTTTGTGCAATTTTACCGTGTAAGGAAAATAACAGATATTTTCACGATTATATTATTTTTCACAAATTTGCAAGTATCCCCTAAAATATCTGGTTTAACTGAAAGTTGTACTTAACAAAACTTACAGGAAAGATTACTCCCGATCATTCAATGTATGAGGTATTATGATTGATATATTCTCGAATTCAAACTTTTATGGCTATTCATCTATTAAAGGACGTGGTTATAAGTGCCGCCTAGCATCAAGTTGAGTTTTCTCATACATTATAATGATAACAATAATAGTCTGACTCCATGGTTGAATGGTCAGCGCACTGCCTTTCGGTTCAGAGTGTCCTGGATTCGATTCCCGGCCGTGTGGGGTATTTTAATAGCTCGGGCTTGGGGACTGGGTGTTTGCGTTTGTCCCAACACTCTCCTCTTCATACTCAGACACCTTACCACACTACAAATCACCACAGAAACACGCAATAGTGATTACATTCCTCCATATACGATTTGCGTCAGGAATAGCATCCGGCAATTAAACAGGACCAAATCCACATGTGTGACGCAGTTCTCACCCACAACCCCACAGTTGTGGGAAGAGCGGTAGAAAAAGAAGAAGCTATAGTAGCAAATAGAATGTTTAAAATACAGCAGAAATCTACCAACACTAACCGAACCGGGGCACAGAATTATTCGTACATCACGGAAATCGAACAGCAGCTGGTCGATAACAGAGTCCCGAATACAAGCATACCGGGACCAAGAAAACTGCTTGTTTTTACCGAGTAACGAGTAGTATTTTCTCAAACGATAGGTGTGTTGTATAGTGTTACTAATATTTAATTTCTCGCTGCGGGGATCAAACCGTAGCCATCATTAAAGGAGCACTATACACAACCCGGGGACCATGGCAGTTGCTTGTTTTCGTCACTAAAGAGTAGCAGGTTTTCGCTATTATTTCTATTAGTACCAAGAGTAAAATGGTACAGTATATTATGTTAACTTATATTACGTTAACATAAATATGGAACTAGGTAATACAATTTTGTCTACCCATCGGTTAACTAGTCATATTATTTTCTATCTTCTGCGAGTGTTTAGATTATATACATACCGATAAGTCATAATATATAAAAAGTACATTTCTATGTATAGTTTTATGATACTGCGTTGTATATTCTGATATGTAAAACCATGTAACCTGATATATGGTAATATTATAATTGTTTAAAATTTAAATGACCGGGCGAGTTGGCCATGCAGTTAGGGGCGCGCAGATGTGACTTTGCATCCGGGAGATAATGGGTTCGAACCCCACTGCCGGCAGCCCTGAAGATGGTTTTCCGTGGTTTCCCATTTTCACACCAGGCAAATGCTGCGGCTGTACCTTAATTAAGGCAGCGGCCGCTTCCTTCCTATTCCTAGGCCTTTCCTGTCCTATCGTCGCCATAAGATCTATCTGTGTCGGTGCGACGTAAAGCAAATAGAAAAATTAAATATAGGCTAACTTTATAGTCATCACATACATTATTCAAGACAATGACTATGCTATTTTATGCCACATGTATTTTATAATATAAATGATATGATAGGCCTAGCTACAAAGACAGAATTTCTAACCTCTTCTGTAATGGAGTTGTATTACTCCATTACCTTAGAACTACATATATTGGATTCCATTTATATAGTTTAATATTATGGTGTGCGTGTCCACGAATTAAGAGTTCGAGATACCATGGTCCCTTCTCGGATTTGCGCATGGGGAGCCATCTTGCGGTGGACTTGGTTATAGAAACACGAGGTGGCTAGTGTGTGCTGCGATCTGTCTGCGAAACGTGAAGTTTACCTGGCGAGGCACCGTGCTCGACAATGATGTCTGAGCGTTTTTGGTTTTTTTTAATTCTTGGGACTGAATTGAAGAGACGCTCTGAAGCTAAGCTCTTGGTTGTGGTTTAACGACAAGTTAATTATTCAAGAAAAGAAGATGTTGGTGAATTTCGATCCGGGTTAAAGGATTTCCACCTGAGCGTTAGGCTCGAAGTTTGGTTTGTTCCTTTTGAAAAGATTATTCACTTCTAACTATCCGACCTCGTAAGTAGATTCATATGTACTTCTGAACTGGGTTGGTCTCGCCGAAGAAACTACTAATAATGACGTTTGAAGACATGGAGAAAATTTATGGCTATGATATCTGAGAAATGGAATATTTGATGTTTCGGACATTTGTTTTGAGCATTTAAAGTGAAGGACTTTTCCTACTGGTCTTGTTATGAGCTTGTAAAATTCAATCTAGGTTTGCGGTTTCAAGGTTCGATGGTAACTATGATATTAATTTTAACTTTTGGTTCTGTTACTTAAGGTTTCATGCGCATGAAACAAGATTTTATATTTGGGGAGCTCCTCACTATGGTAAATATGTATGTAGTATCGGTGCAACCTAATTCATTTTTCTTATTTCCTTTTAAATAATAATAATAATTATTTGATTACTAAATTTTTCAAACCTATTCGAGGGTGTTAGGTAATGTTGGAATTTTGTTAAGATGAAAACCTTTCTGTGGTTAACTCGGTACTGGTGTAGCCATTTTGAATTATGGTGACTGTGTTTTGTTACTGCCGATGTAATAGAATGTACACGTGCGTGGGCGTTGTCCTGTTGCCTGTGACAGCCGAGGATCTGAGTTGATTATTGACGGCTAGAACCGTGTGCTGTAATGGTCTTGATTTTGCCGCCTAGTGGTGGACCGGTTGCTGTTTGGTGATATTCAAGTGATTTAAGTTTCGGTCTCTGATGTAATGTTCTCTTAGTTAATACTTCTGGAAGATCATGTACCTTCATTTGGATTATTTCTTGAAGATTACTGAAGTAATATGGGTTGGTAGGGTATGACCGAGGAAGTTTTCATCTTCAAGAGTGTAACTGTGAATTTATAGATTTTAATTGTCATTTGATTCTCTTTAATTAATGCATCGACCTTGATGGTTTAATTTTCAGTTAATTTTCCCTTTTAATTGATCCTGTTGCAACATTTAAATTTTAAATCAATTGTAGTTAGAGAGGTCGGTTATTTTTCTTTAGAAGATTTTGTTAATTAAAGTTTTCTTTTCTTTCAAATTTATTCAGTAGTTATTATTCCAGCCTTTAGCTAATTTAATTTGTTTTATTGATTCGCCTGGCCTCTTGGCCCTGTTGCTTCTACAAATTGCGACGACCTTCTATTGGGATTGCACGGTAAGTGATGTGGTACCTATTATTCTTGTTTTCTTGGTACAATCCCTGGTCGTGCTATACGCTCTACCTTCGTATTTCATGTTGTGAGATCTTCAATAATTGTGACTTGTAGGCCTAACTACGTATAACTCTACATTTAGAAGTCTTACGTCAGGTAGTCAGACTCTGAATATAACAAATACTGATAGGCCTATATACATTCAGCATAAGCAAAATAAATAACATCTTAAAACATTGACCTAGTCTATTCTTTATTCAAATAATAATAATATCACTCTCCTTCACCTATCAGCTGATTGAGTACTTGGCTAAAACATGGCGGATGGACTGGACTTGGCCACACTGTACATATAGAGTCACTGTAGTGTCTTCCTACCTGGCCCGATCTCTACCGGTTGAATTTCAAACACTTACATCTCTTATTTCCAGCTACTATCAAAAGTCAAACAAATCCGATTTGACTGCAGAAAGCGTAACCAAGCGCGGATATTCAAAATCCGTAAAATAACGTTCATTCGTACAACCTTAAAACACACTCAAAATTCGTACATTTTACGGAAAAACCGGAATACTTGGCAGATATGTAATGGGCTTCGCTAAAAGCGGTTTACCCAGTCACTGGAACGAGTGTAAATAGTCCAACGAATACAAGAAAATTCGAAGCACTAAGTTATAACACAAAAACTCGAACACTTCATTAAAATATATCATAACCTTAAAAGGCCAACAAAGAACAACAATCACGTGGTCAAAGAATATAGGTTAAATCACAAGCAACGGAGCGGAACAAAGAATTTGCGGAGCAGAGTCTGCCGACAGCTAACATTCACACAGAAGAACTGTTATCCCGGCTTTAAATTCAATTCCAATAACAACACAAACATCACACGGTTATACCTGAGGCCGACGAGAAAGACAAGCCACGGCGCGCACGTCATACACTGAATGTCACGTGACTTGGCCGGTCTTACCAAATACAGTAGAGACAATACGCGAAACTCAGTGAGATATCGAGGGACAACTATTGGAGCTCTCTCTAGCGAGTAGACCTGACAATTACTGATTTTGTCATAAGAGCACGTGTATTTGTGTGTGAAGTTTTTGGTGTTATTTATGCGTTTTCAGTGAGTTGACATAATTAAATAGTAGCGTGTGTCATTCCTTGATATCTCCTCTTAACGTGAGGGGAAAGGTATGTGCTGTGTTTGGCTGCAGTAACTATGAAGTAGAGAAGTATACGCGATCTTTCTTTCCCAACACTCGTGACAAGAAAATGTAAGTAATATTGTGTTTGCATATATATTCTTCCAGTGACAAAGAGACTTTTATAGTACTTCATAATATTCTGACCTGCTCGACCCATATTTTAATTGGCTTAAAATATAATACGCATATTTTATTGTATAGTGCAGCAGTTAACCTTCAATACCGATGTGTTGTTGTAGGTGTGATCAGTGCGTTTTGAAACGTCACAGAAGTGATATGGATAAGGTGTACAAGAAAGAAGGGACGTTACGCTTATATAAGAATTATAAGATCTGTTCAGGTCATTTCCAGGCCAGCGACTTTAGAAATCCTCGACTATACAGCCAAGTGTATGTTATATTGTTACTCCAATTGTACGTAAATATTCCTCAAAGCATCACTATCGACAACATTTTCATAATTTTCTTTCTTTTATCCCTCGTGTCAGATTAAAGCCGGGATTTTATAGATATTCTTTCTGTTAGTAGGCTTCATGTTAAGAGGAAAATTTTCCAGCTTTTAAATGTTAATTCATTGCATCATGTGTATAAGGAATGTGCCGATATTTTTATTGACAAGTGTCTTAATGTGATGAAACCATGTTTTTTTAAATGAGAAAAAAGACAAATCTAACCGTAAATGTTCAGGCAGGAATGCTAAAACAAAAAAGTAATGCATAAATGAAAGATCAAGCCATTTCGCAGCAGTCCATTTCACATCTTGTTTATATGTCTAATTTTGGTCTTTAAATAATAACCCTTTAAATAATTCTTCATTTATGTATCCAAAATTGCTTTAGCAACTTCGAAGTTAATATCTCAATAACACTTTTTTTCTAGACGTAATTTATTTATCCACTTTCGTCTATCCATTTCCATTGATATTTTAATATAGCGCGATTTTTTCAGGTCAAGTCACTAGGAGCGCCACCGTCGAATTGTCTCCCATTTTAGCAAGGCTAAATCCGTAAGTGCCGCGTATTCTCTCTACTGTATTTGGTCTTACTGTAGAGAATGCATCCCCAGGCTCACGCGAGAGACTATCATAGCGCGGTAAATAAAATACATTTCAGCGCATTTTAACCTACTAAATGAACACTACTGAACTACAGATCAAATGAAACATAGAGTCTCTTATTATTGTTGGTTGAACAAAACAAAAATAACATTCATGTAAGGAATATCTGATTGAATCCAGGGTGAAAGGTAGCCTATTGTAAGCTATTTAAATGTCTTACATTTGTTCCACTCCGTACCTGGCTTCAGCATCATATCTAATACTTAAATTACGTTCTCTTCCTGAAAGTTATATTGGAACCACCCTATTCAATTAGAAATTAAATGAAACATAATGTCTCTTTACTAGCCTTGGATGACAAAAACTATAAATCTTACTACAGTAAAAAAAATACACAGTCATAGAAATCAAATATTGCTAATGAAACTGGTTAATGTACAATTAAGCCTATATTTACAATAACATTCATGAAGAAATATCTTATTGAATCCAGGGTGAAAGGTAGGTCTATTGAAAGCTATTTACAAATCTTACATTTGTTCCAATCCATACACGGCTTCAGCATCATATCTAATACCAAATACAGTAGAGACAATACGCGACACTTACGCATTTAGCCTTGTTAAAATGGGAGACAATTCGACGGTGGCGCTCCTAGTGACTTGACCTGAAAAGTCGCGCTAAATTTCAAATATCAATGGAAATGCATATACGAAAAAGGATAAATAAATTACGTCTAGAAAGAATTATTGAGATATTAACTTCGAAGTCGCTAAAGCAATTCAGGATAAATGAATGAAGAATTATTTAAAAGATTATTATTCAAAGACTGAAGTTAGAAATCAAGATGTGAAGTGGGTTGACCTTTCATTCATGCATTACATTTTTAGCTTTAGCATTCCTGCCTGAACTTATACGGTTAGATTTGTCTTTTTCCTCATTTAAAAAAACATTGTATCATCACATTAAGACACATGTCAATAAAAATATCGGCATATTCCTTACACACATGATGCAATGAATTGACATTTAATAGCTGGACAAGTTTCCTCTTAACATAAAGCCTACTAACAGAAAGAATATCTATAAAATCCCGGCTTTAATCTGAGAAGAGGGATAAAAGAAAGAAAAATATGAAAATGTTGTCGATAGTGATGCTTTAATGAATATTTACGTACAAGTAGAGTAAAAATGGAACATACCCTTGGCTGTATAGTCGAGGATTTTTAAAATCGCTGGCCTGAAATGATCTGAACAGATCTTATACCGGTAATTCTTATATAAGCGTAACGTCACTTCTTTCTTGTACACCTTATCCAAATCACTTCTGTGACATTTCAAAACCAATAGATCACACCTACAACAACACATCGGTATTGAAGATTAACTGCTGCACTATACAATGAAATATGCGTATTATATTTTAAGCCAATTATAATATGGGTCGAGCAGGTCAGAATATTATGAAGTACTATAAAAGTCTCTTTGTCACTGGAAGAATATATATGCAAACACAATATTACTTACATTTTCTTGTCACGAGTGTAGCGAAAGAAAGACCGCGTATTCTTCTCTACTTCATAGTTACTGCTGCCAAACAGAGCACATACCTTTCCCCTCATGTTGAGAGGAGATATCAAGGAATGACACATGCTACTAGTTAATTATGTAAACCAGTGGCGGTTCGTGACATTTTACTCTGGCAGGGCTGTGCCGTCATCTCCCCCCCCCCCCTCCAACGACTTAGTTTTCACTGTCCAGCAGCATGATAATTATAGATGAAATATAATAATAATAATAATAATAATAATAATAATAATAATAATAATAATAATAATAATAATAATAATAATAATAATAATCTGATGACACTGGCTAAATATTGTATGTATCTTCTTCCGAGGCAGAACGATCACGTAGCGAAAATCAGATAATATCGCGAAGCGGAAAAACATAGAAACTTAAAGCATCGCAATTCCGGAAGCATTACAATCTACATATCCTTAAAACATCGACAATAAACATATACTTATGTTCACAAAACCACTAAATTCATGACTCGATATACTTTTCAGGTTGAGGTTAAAAAACATAGGCTAATATATTACAAAAGGAAGTGAAGTGAAGTGAAGTGAAGTGAAGTGAAGTGAAGTGAAGTGAAGTGAAGTGAAGTGAAGTGAAGTGAAGTGAAGTGTGAAGACATCTAAGCGAACACCACTAACAAGAAAACTCAACAACTGTATCCGAAAAACAATTCTAGTAGATTACGAAATGTCAGTCAATTGTTATTATAAGTATACAGTTCGTACTTTGATGATGATGATAATGACGGGATGAAGATACATATGAAAATAATACAAGAAAGTAGGTAACGATACCTTAGGTGACTTGCTTGTATGCAAAAGCCATTCTCCTCTCCTTCTGCTCTGCGAAGTGGTTGATGACACGTTCGTTGAAGTTAGGAACTGCCAACAGCTGTTTCTCGATGGAGCACATAGCAAAGCGCGTTAAGTCGGTCTCCCTCCATGGTATTCCTAGTGAACGACTTAATCCTTTTCAGCGTAGAGAAGCACCTTTCATTTCCTGACGTTGTCATGGGAATTGTACAAATAATTCGTAATAACTTAATTGACTCGGGAAGAAGTACTTCCAGGTTGTTATCACAAATGCATGTCAGAAGAGTTAAGGCACCTGAAGCGTTAGCAAAATCACTTCTACCGTATAAAACTGAGAGTTCATGCCTTAATTTAATTTGGTTAATAGGAAATAATCTAGCAGCAATTTCAAATTCAGTTTGCGGGAACAGTATCCTATACCTCGGAAATTAACTAGGCTGGAAAAGTCTGGCAACAGACAGATGATCACTGAACAAAAAACGGTCCTCTATCCCGGATAAAATAACATCGCACACCTCTCTCGCTGCAATCTTTCTATTATCTTCAAACCGTGCGCGTTTCTGACTTGAGCCTGCTGGATTTCCATCGGTGGTGTCTGTGCCATTAAGCAAGTGATGGTCGTAATCGAGAGAGTTTCTGACTCGTTGCACCGATAACTTGAAATCAGATATACATTTTTGAGCTTTTATACTATCAATTTCGCGCTGCTGAAGATCGTTGAATAGAAAGTCACAGTGAGGCATAACTTTAGAGAATACCTCTAGCCAGAATAGAAAATCGGGATCCTTCAGTAGATTCCTTAGGCCTACAGCTGTTCTCACTGCCGAATAGTCATTATTGTCATCGGCGATCTTCTCGAGACATTCCGATATTTCATTTCTGTACATAAAAACCGTACTTACACATCGTGCCTTGAAGTTCCACCTTGTGGCGGCATGTTTTGGGATGCGCCTTTTTACCACTTCGTCCAAAACAGCAGTTCGTTTCGCAGATTTTGAAAAAAGTTATGAAAACCCTTCTAAATTACTAAAAAAGATCCTGACCTGCTTATTCTGAATAGCACATCGCTCAACAATTAAATTTAATTGATGCGCGTAGCAGTGCACAAAATGAGCGTTTTTGTAAACGACCTTGACCCTTGCTTGACCGCCGGTCTGCCTTCCACTCATTACTGAATGGCCGTCGTACATCTGCGCTATGACTTGTCCGGAGTTTGGTCCAGCTTAAGTTTTTCCAACTCCCGGAATACTGCAGAGGTAATGCCTTCTGTTGAGTGATTATCAGGCGACACAAAACTTATGAATCTTTCATTTATTTTGCTACCCAGCTCGTACCGTACAACAAAAACGAGTTGAGATAAGGTGGAACAATCGGTGGTTTCATCAACTTGAATTGCCACAAAATTTGTTTGAGAGATTTCTTCCGAAATCATTTGATGGCACACGGCATAGATTGAATTCAGAAGCTCGTTCTGTATGGTATTAGATAACCCAACAAATACTCTGTTATTTGCTCTTTCGATATGTTCTTTCAGTGTGCTGTCTAGCTCTGACATTAAATTGAGTAAACTTCGAAAAATGCCTGGGTTATCAGACGTGTATGTCTCATCGTGGCCCCTGAGCACTAATTCAAACTTCCCACAGAACTTAATAGCATCAATTAATTTACTAAGAATGTATCGATTCTTTGAAACCTGTTCATTTGATTAATTTAATTTTAAGTCTGTATGCACTGTCTAATTGGCATCGGATATCTACTCTACCAAGCAAAGCAAATTCAATACCAGCGTTTATATGTTTCTCGCTCATTTTATGCTTTTTCACTATTTCACCTAGGTGTTTTATGTGTGATACCCCGACTGATGTCCATGGAGCGTCAACGACATTCATTGCTAAACAAGAGTAACAGAAGAACGCATTCTTTATCTCACATCCGCACAGCCAGTCAGCCTGCTTATAAAGTGACGGACTGAATTTCCTAGTATATGCATTTTTGTTCTTGTAACCCTTCTGTTCTTGTGCAATATTTAAATTCGGTTGAGGAGGCCTTAATTTCTTTAATTCCATCCTATGTTCAAAACTTAAATTCCCGTCACTACTTAAAATACTATTTACAGAATTCATCTTCCTTGTCTTCTTAAATTAAGACTGTAACATTTAATTTTCAAATGGGCAGGTAAGTACTAAACACACGAATGAAGATATTAAAACGGCACTTAAAACTGAAGGTAGAATTTAAATGTTATTTAAACTATTATGGTACCGTAGTTTTATCTACTGAACACTTGCACAGCAACACGACACTACAATGGCATTTATAAACACACACACACACATTAGCCGGCTGACAGCTGCTACAATCACGGCTACTCCTGTTTCACTGATCACAAACGACTATGACATTCACGAGAACAAATAAACAATGCACGCCAGAATTCCTTTCGGCTTCCTCAAATCTCCAAGCAATGTGACCAACGTACAAATATCAAATAAATAAATAAATAAATAAATAAATAAATAAATAAATAAATAAATAAATAAATAAATAAATAAATAAATAAATAAATAAATAAATAAATAAATAAATCAATCAATCAATCAATCAATCAATCAATCAATCAATCAATCAATCAATCAATCAATCAATCAATCAATCCTGATCTGCATTTAGGGCAGTCGCCCAGGTGGCAGATTCCCTATCTGTTGCTTTCCTAGCCTTTTCCGAAATGATTTCAAAAATTGGAAATTTATTGAACATCTCCCTTGGTAAGTTATTCCAATCCCTAACTCCCCTTCCTATAAATGAATATTTGCCCCAGTTTGTCCTCTTGAATTCCAACTTTAACTTCATATTGTGATTTTTCCTACTTTTATAAATGCCATTCAAACTTATTCGTCTACTAATGTCATTCCATGCCAACACTCCGCTGACAGCTCGGAACATACCACTTAGTCGAGCAGCTCTTCTTCTTTCTCTCAATTCTTCCCAACCCAAACATTGCAACATTTTTGTAACGCTACCCTTTTGTCGGAAATCACCCAGAAGAAATCGAGCTGCTTTTCTTTGGATTTTTTCCAGTTCTCGAATCAGGTAATCCTGGTGAGGGTCCCATACACTGGCACCATACTCTAGTTGGGATCTTATCAGAGACTTATATGCCCTCTCCTTTACATCCTTACTACAACCCCTAAACACCCTCATAACCATGTGTTGAGATCTGTACCCTTTATTAACACTCATATTTATTACCGTGTTTTGGTGGATCAGCAGAGGTGGAAGAAGGTGCGGGCTGGAATGGGTCTAACTACAAGTCCGAAAGATGCATTAAAATTTCAATAAAGGTTATATTTTCAAAACTTAACAATGGTGACATAGAATTTTTGAGCATACAACAAATAACAAGCAGTTAAATCAGGTACACAATCAAGAAGTACAAGATTAGAGAACAACTTAATGATCTGGGCTTCAAGCCCCACCGTATACAAATCTGAGCTCTCAGCTCACAATCACCAAATACCAAAGGGCAGAAAACCCTTAATTACCTGGAGCTCTTGCTCCCGCTTAATAATACCAGAAAGAGCGGACCTGCTCTCAATTTTAAAAACCTATGAAAGGCCACAACAAACTCCACTACTAACTGCCCTCAAGGCACACAAAGAAACAGGGGTATTTAATACCCAACCTACAGGGACTTCGCATGAAGGAAACAAGACATCAGGTTAAGTTACTGGCCCAAAGTACAGCAAGGACTGGAGGCGTGAACTTGCACTCCTAAATATACATTTTAAAACCTAAGTGGCTCTAGGCCGATGCACAGGGGCTAATCCCAAGCTAGGGAGGTGACCCGTATGAGAAAATGTTAATACATTAAAGAAGAGAAGAACGGTTATGAAAACGTAGTCACCTCCATTTCAAAATGAAAGGGGGCTCCAGAGGGTAAAGCATTCTCTATCCCCGACTTAAAGTTCAAGAAAACAGAAGTTTAGGAATAAAAAGGGTTTACATGTTTAGTTGTTTACATATTAAAGGTTTCAAACCCTCCCCGAGAGTTACACTGCTGAGCTAGCAAGAAATAACATTACCTTGTATAAGAACTGCTGCTTGAAGAAAGAGGCGCTTCCCGCCCCCTGCTACATATCCACACACTAAGCTAGATGTTACTGAAGTGGCACCGAGACAAGAAAATCAGCAGTTTTTATACTCTCGTGGAAAATTCGAGACTTTTCAGGAATGAGTAGACCCCCCATTTTATTGGGTCGCTAAAAGTTATACATCAACATCGAAGAAGAAAGACACTATTGGTCAAAATTTAATTAAAGAAATTCGGGATTGGCTGAGTTCAAAACTGGCGGACAGAAAGATTAATATTGCCAACCCAAAAAGTAAAAGAACAAAATTTAGTAAAGACAAAACTTAAGAATACAAAATGTCTTCAAGAGAGTTCATTCCATTGCGCCAGAGTGTATTACCATACTTTTTTGGTAGAGACATCTGTTAGAGAATGTTCACTCTTCTTGATCAATGAAAAACAAAAGCAAATTAAAAACACTCAGTGACCTCTTCTGATAACTAGTAGAGTTAGTTCAGTGGTTAAAGTTCCGGGTTTCTCCAGTAGAGAAGTTTTAATTGGCGCAAGATTTGAACTTGGGTCGCGTAGAGGTGTACCGCCCGGTACAATATTTATGTGATTACCCCAATGAAGATCTTTCCTTATATTAACACCTAGACACTTACAATGATCTCCAAAAGGAACTTTCACCCCATCAACGCAGTAATTAAAACTGAGAGGACTTTTCCTATTTGTGAAACTCACAACCTGACTTTTGACCCCGTTTATCAACATACCATTGCCTGTTGTCCATCTCACAACAATTTCAAGGTCACGTTGCAGTTGCTCACAATCTTGTAACTTATTTATTTCTCTATACAGAATAACATCATCCGCAAAAAGTCTTACCTCCGATTCGACTCCTTTACTCATATCAATTATATATATAAGAAAACATAAAGGTCCGATAATACTGCCTTGAGGAATTCCCCTCTTAATTATTACAGGGTCAGATAAAGCTTTGCCTACTCTAATTCTCTGAGATCTATTTTCTAGAAATATAGCAACCCATTCAGTCACTCTTTTGTCTAGTCCAATAGCACTCATTTTTGCCAGTAGTCTCCCATGATCCACCCTATCAAATGCTTTAGACAGGTCATTCGCGATACAGACCATTTGACCTCCAGAATCCAAGATATCTGCTATATCTTGCTCGAATCCTACAAGTTGAGCTTCAGTGGAATAACCTTTCCTAAAACCGAATTGCCTTCTATCGAACCAGTTATTAATTTCACAAACATGTCTAATATAATCAGAAAGAATGCCTTCCCAAAGCTTACATACAATGCATGTCAAACTTACTGGCCTGTAATTTTCAGCTTTATGTCTATCACCCATTCCTTTATACACAAAGCCTACTATAGCAACTCTCCATTCATCTGGTATAGTTCCTCTGACCAAACAATAATCAAATAAGTACTTCAGATATGGTACTATATCTCAACCCATTGTCTTTAGTATATCCCCAGAAATCTGATCAATTCCAGCCGCTTTTCTAGTTTTCAACTTTTGTATCTTATTGTAAATGTCATTGTTATCATATGTAAATTTTATTACTTCTTTGGCCTTAGTCTCCTCCTCTATCTCGACATTATCCTTGTAACCAACAATCTTTACATACTGCTGACTGAATACTTCTGCCTTTTGAAGATCCTCATATACACACTCCCCTTGTTCATTAATTATTCCTGGAATGTCCTTCTTGGAACCTGTTTCTGCCTTAAAATACCTATACATATCCTTCCATTGTTCACTAAAATTCGTATGACTGCCAATTATGCTTGCCATCATGTTATGCTTAGCTGCCTTCTTTGCTAGATTCAATTTTCTAGTAAGTTCCTTCAATTTCTCTTTACTTCCACAGCCATTTCTAACTTTATTTCTTTCCAGTCTGCACCTCCTTCTTAGTCTCTTTATTTCTATATTATAATAAGGTGGGTCTTTACCATTCCTTACCACCCTTAATGGTACAAACCTGTTTTCACATTCCTGAACAATTTTCTTAAACCCATCCCGGAGTCTGTTTACATTTTGATTTACCGTTTTCCACCGATCATAGTTACTTTTTAGAAACTGCCTCATGCCTGCTTTATCAGCCATATGGTACTGCCTAGCAGTCCTACTTTTAAGACCTTCCTTTCTATCACATGTATTTTTAACTACCACAAAAACAGCTTCATGATCACTAATACCATCTATTACTTCAGTTTCCCTATAGAGCTCATCTGGTTTTATCAGCACGACATCCAGGATGTTTTTCCCTCTGGTTGGTTCCATCACTTTCTGAATCAGCTGTCCTTCCCATATTAACTTATTTGCCATTTGTTGGCCATGCTTCGTCACCTTATGATTAGATTTTAAATATTTATTTTAGCCTATTTTTAGAACTGAATTGTTTAAATAGCCAGTCCAATGGAATCCATTGTTTTGTGAACATTTTTAGAATTAACCTCTAACTACAGTTAACGTAAGACATGTGGGAAAAGGCCTAGGTACATTCAAAAGTGGTTGGGGACGTTGCTACGGGCTCTGTCGGACAGACCAAGTATTAAATGCTCTAAGCATACACCCCGCCTGCACTCTTCCTTCCCCTGACAATCCCATATCGTCTTCCAAGGCTCCTCCCGCACCCCTCACCCTTGTTAAACTCTAGGAGCTTACTGAGGGCTCTCCTGCCAGCACCCGACCGGCTAATGTCTAAAGAGAAAACATTGTGCTGGACTAAAGAGAAAACATCGTGCTTGCTGAACGGATGCCACGGTCAGACAGCCTTTGCCATGTCTTTGAAAATAAAAAAGCGAAACGTTTACAGCCAAAACAATAAAGATAACATTGTATAACTGAATAGCACACTACCATAAGTTAGACATTGCTACATTGTCCATTTCTTTATATAATCAGCTATGGAGTGAAATTATGTTACGTGTTTTAGTAAAGGCGGCGGGGCGGCGCCCGAAAGCCCTTCATGCACGAACCGCCACTGATGTGTACTCACTGAAAACGCATAAATGACACAAAAAACTTCACACACAAGTACACGTGCTCTTATGGCAGATTCAGTAGTTCTCAGGTCTACCCACTGGAGAGAGCTCTAACAGCTGTCCCTCGATATCTCGCTGAGTGTCGCGTATTGTCTCTACTGTATTTGCTAATACTTAAATTATGTTCTCTTCCTGAAAGTTATCTTGGAACCACCCTATTCAATTAGGAATTAAATGAAACTTAGTGTCTCTTACTAGCGTTGGATGACAAAAAATATAAATCTTACTGCAGTAAAAAATACACAGTCATAGAAAACAAATATTGCTCATTAAACTGGTTAATGTTTTGATTGATTGATACACACACACACATATATATATATATACCCTAATTAAGCCTTTATTTACAATAACATTCATGTAAGAAATATCTTATTGAATGCAGGGTGAAAGGTAGGCCTATTGTAAGCTATTTACAAGTTTACATTCGTTCCACTCCATACCTGGCTTCAGCCTCATATCTAATACTTAAATTTTGCTACCTTCCTGGAAGTTATCTTGGGACCACCCTATTCAATTAGAAATTAAATGAAACGTAGTGTATCTTACTAGCCTTGGATGACAAAAACTAAACATCTTACTGCAGTAAAAAAATACACAGTCATAGAAATCAAATATTGCTAATGAAACTGGTTAATGTACAATTAAGCCTATATTTACAATAACATTCATGTAGAAAATATCTTATTGAATCCAGGGTGAAAGGTAGGCCTATGGTAATTTATTTATAAGTCTTACATTTGTTCCACTCCATACCTGGCTTCAGCATCATATTTAATACTTAAATTATGCTCCCTTCCTGAAAGTTATCTTGGAACCACCCTATTCAATTAGAAATTAAGTGAAACATAGTGTCTCTTACTAGCCTTGGATGAAAAAAAACTAAAAATCTTACTGCAGTAAGAAAAATACACCGTCATAGAAATCAAATATTGCTAATGGTACTGGTTAATGTACAATTAAGCCTATATTTACAATAATATTCATGTAGGAAATATCTTACTGAATCCAGGGGCCTATTATAAGCTATTTACAAGTCTTACATTTGTTCTACTCCATACCTGGCTTCCGCATATTTAATACTTAAATTATGCTCCCTTCCTGAAAGTTATTTTGGAACCACCCTATTCAATTAGAAATTAAATGAAACATAGTGTCGCTTACTAGTCTTGGATGACAAAAACTAAAAATCTTACTGCAGTAAAAATATACAGTCATAGAAATCAAATGTTGCTAATGAAACTGGTTAATGTACAAGTAAGCCTACATTTACAATAGCATTCTTGTAAGAAATATCTTATTGAATGCAGGATCAGAGGTAGGCCTATAGTAAGTAAGCTATTTACAAGTCTTACATTTGTTTCACTCCATATCTGGTTTCAACATCATACTTAATTCATAAGTTTTTCTATCTTCCTCGAAGTCACCTTGGAACAACATGGTTTATCATTTGACTTTTTCTCAAAATTATTGAGTAGAATTTTGTTTGTACAGAAAGAGACACTTTCAAGTTTGTTTAACAGTGTTTTGTTAAGAGAACACTTACATTCGGCATTATGTATGTCTGATTTCTCTAATTTTGACAAACTTATCTTTTGAGCAACAAAGAGTTGTTTGCCACATGACATAAAATGCTGAATGAAATCTTTTATAAGTAGAGAGACTGTATGCCACACCAATCCAACTGTAAATACAACTACCTCAGATGGCAAAGTGAGTTTAGCCTTATCCAGTTCCTTAACAAAATCATGATGGATCTACCTCAACTTCCTTACGTAACTGAAGCCATACACTACATATATCATATTTAGCTGCCTGTTGTCATTTCTTGATGGATACAGCACTTTTGCATCCATCTCTTGGCACAGGCGAGAGTAAAGTGTAGCTTCCACTGAAGTCCCAGTCTCATCCATGGCTGTGACAATATGGAAGCTTGCTGGGGTATGGGTGGTGCTGATTGACATTCAGAGCACAACCAGTGTCTCTGAATGTCATGAAAGGTGTTGCTCATAGGGTTAGTTGTGTCGTGTACCGACCTCCCACGGACTCGAACCGGCGGACTGCCAGGTGGAAGGCAGCCGGGGTTCGCAGCCGAGTCTTGAGCTCAGGGTGTCAGAGGAGATTAATTAGCGTTAGAATGATGATCAAAGACAGGAGACACCTTGTAGCATTAAGGTAATTGAATAATAATTATAGTCAGATTTAGTTACTGTAAGAAAAGGGAAATATTTCAAGAAGTTACATGTAGTGGAGAGAGTTTGCGAAGTGCGCTTACACAAGTGTTGACTAAGAGCGGGGACTTGTTGATCACAACAAAGTATTTACTGTGTATCGACAAACAGAGCTAGTATGCCAGCGGGCCAGGCGGCCCGCCCGAGAACCGACAAAGGAACAAAGCCGAGTGCAAGGCCAATCAGGGTCAGTACAGATGCACTTAGGAAACAAGGAAAGATGAGGACAAAGTAAGACAGAAGACAGTAGTGCCTAGGTAGCAGCACTTACAGTGACAACTTTTGAGAATAGCTGCTTGAAGGCGCCACGGACTGGATGAACAGTTTGGTAATGCCTGTAAGACCAACCCCTTGGTAGGAGGTAGGGATAGAACTTTGAGTTCAGAAACGGAGATATAATCCCTGGCCAAGATGGCGCGGGGCCTTCTTCCAGCCAGTAGTTCGTACTTGTCAGGACGAGATTCTGTTCGGACATAGCCCAAGTGCCGTAGGGCAAGATTAAGATAGACGCGTAGTAGAACAGTAGGCGCGTGGAACAAGCTCGCTCTCTCTACAGATCATTACATTCAGACTTGTAAATATACTGTACATAGTAGTTTTAGTGTCCTCAGTAATGAAGGACAGGGAAATAACTTCTTCTTTTATTTCGGGAGTTGCGGGACGAGTCATACCTACAATTACCTCCCTACATTCCGCTCTGCAGGACAGGTAATACTTCAACATCGAATGGCCTGGTGACCAACCTACGAGAACGTCTCTCAGGACAGGTAGGTCACGACAGGCACGTATAAAAATTTGGTGTCAGGTAGTGCAGGGTCCCGAGTTCGATTCTCGAACAGTGTCAACTCACCGAAATAACGTGAGAACCGCGACTTCGTAGAAGATTGTCCGTAAGAGAACCGCGACTTCGCAGAAGATTTCCGTGTGAGAAATCGCGACTTCGCAGAAGATTGTTCGAACCGCGCTACCGCGTAGTTTCGTTCGTGTGCCGAGCATCGCAGAAGAGGAGCATCACTACCGCAGCCTACTATGCCAGCCCAGCAGAGGGGTAGCAGTCCAGTAGCAGACAACGCCATCCGGTGGAGACGCAGAAATACAGCCGACTACACATCCAGCCCAGCAGTGATGCAGCATTGCAGATTAAGGTAAGCTGAATATTTATTTCAAATGGCACGACAGGAAATTTCAGTACCAGCAGACCAAGGCACTGAGATGCTTGACGAGGTGGAATCAGTAAGTATGAGTGGGCCTTTTGTGACAGTAGTAGAAGGACATCGCCTCATTGGACGAGAGATTGATGGCAGTCAACCAGATAGATTGCATGAGTTCATAGCCAACGTAGATGCTGCTGTTCGTATGATTAAGGATGAGGATCAAGAGTTGTTTTTCAAGTACATTTTAACTAAGGTTACCGGCAGAGCCCGAGATAAATTATTTTACAGACGTGATATACATAATTGGGAGAAAGCCAAGCGGGCATTAACAGAATATTATGGCCAGCAAGGCACATTAAATTTGTACATTTGTCAAATGTTCCAAACAGCGCAGGACCCGCGAGAATCAGTCGCACTTTGGGCACACAAAATAGAAACATTGTCAGCTTCTTTTAGAGAGGCAATACTTGAGGATGAATTAGAGGAAGATCGCGATGCACAGCAAAAAATTACAAGAAAAATATGTGTAGCTAGTTTCATACAAGGGTTAGCCAACCCTAGAATACAAGCTAGGGTACAGTCAGAAAAGGGCATTACTTTTGAGAGGGCAGTTGCACTTGCACAACAGGAAGAAACCGTAATATTGTCAAAGAAGGCACGAGAGGGCCTACAACACAAACGTAGCTCAGGGTTTAGCAAGCGCAGACCAGAACAGGAGCGCAGTGCAGCACCAAAGTGGCATACTAAGCCAACACATGCTAGGGAGCGCAGTGCAGCACCACAGTGGCATACTAAGCCAACACAAGCTAGGGAGCGCAGTGCAGCACCACAGTGGCATACTAAGCCAACACATGCTAGTGTTAGGGTGGTCTGCTACAATTGTAGCAAGGAAGGCCACATAGCAAGGAACTGTAAGAACACAGGAACGCAGGGAGCTCACACCACACAGACCGCTAGTTCCTATACAGCTACAGGGGGCACCTTCAGTAAATTAAAATGACGCTATTGTGGGAAGACAGTTCACATTGAACGTGACTGTAGAAAGAAACAGAGGGACAAGGAAACAGAGGTACGAGAAACAGTGCGCATAGTACGCACACAACCAAACACAGTGACAAGGGAAAACAGAATATGTTATCGTTGCGGTCGGAAAGGGCATATACAGGTGAATTGCCGACAAAGTATACACACCCAAGGTTCACGCACACAAGGGGCACACACTCCGGTGATGCGAACGGATAGCCGTAGGTGCTACTCGTGTGGCCAACAGGGCCACATTCAGAGAAATTGTCGAAAGCCCAAGGCAAGTCCACGGGCAATAGGGCCATGAAAGGCCAAACTCAGGGTGATCGCGTAGGGGGCAAGACCGTAAGATCCCAATGCGAACATTGTGATAGGTGGTCACATCGAACCCAAGACTGTTGGTTCAAAAAGAAGGGTGGCAGTACGCACGTCACGAAAACCTCCGTGGCTCAGGCGGCAAACTAAAACGGGCCCGTAGCAAGGGGACAGTTACGGAGGCCTGCACACCAGAAGGTCCCAAGAATTCTGACGTAGAAGGCACGGTGCTGATCCAGGTTGCGAACCAAGGAAGACCGTTGAGATTTTTGATAGATACTGGGTCCGATGTCAGCCTAGTTAAGAGGCAATCGGTACCCAAGGAATGCCTGATTGACGGGAGTAAATCAATTGAATTAGCGGGTGTAAGTAAGGGAATAATTTACACCCAGGGTACTGTACGTTTTGCCATTGGAGACACAAATCACACATTTCATGTGGTAGGGAGTGATTTCCAATTAACACAGGATGGTATAATTGGACGAGACATCCTGACAGATTGTGTGATTGACTACAAGGAGGGTCATGTCACCATAAGAGGGCGTCAATACCCTATGGGGGCACGAGAGACGAAGGTGATCCGTCTCGAACCAAGGACCCAGAAGGTCGTTGTTATAGAAGTAGATCGAAATCTACCTTTAGGAATTATTGAGAAGGAAGAGGTGATACCAGGGGTGTACCTCGCAGGGTGCCTAACCAAATCAGAGCGCCACGAAGCAGTGGTTAGCATGATGAATACCACTGAAAAGGCAGTGACTTTACACAATCCACGAGTGCACATACAGGAGGTAGATAAGACCTGCCTAGCACAAGTGCGAAAGGTAGAGCAGAACAGTAGAGTGGCAAACGGAGAACCGGCCACCCAGAAGCCCCGATCACAGCGGGTGATAGACTGTTTGCGAGTTGATCACCTCACGCAGGTAGATAAGGAAGGGATATACGCCATCTGTGCTGAGTACAATGATATCTTCCATCTTGAGGGAGACAAAATAACTCACACTGATGTACTACAGCATGAGATCCCTACACCCCAAGATCAACCTCCAATTAATGTACGACCATATAGACTTCCCGAAGCACAGAAGGGGGAGATACAAGCTCAGATAGATAAGATGCTGAATGATGGAAATTATCACACCTAGCACATCAGCCTGGAATGCGCCATTACTTTTAATTCCAAAGAAATTAGACGCCTCAGGGAAACACAAATGGAGGCTCGTGATCGACATTAGGAAATTGAACGAGATAACGATAGGAACAAGTTATCCCCAGCCATTAATTTCAGAACTGTTAGACGCCCTTGGCAAGGCGAGATACTTTTCAACTTTAGATCTCGCGAGTGGCTATCACCAGGTGTTGTTGAAGCCTGAAGACAGGCCAAAGACAGCATTCTCTGCGCTAGGACGCAAGTACAAATTCAGGAAAATGCCCATGGGTTTGATGGACGCGCCAGCCACGTTTACGAGGCTGATGAACAATGTGCTCACAGGGTTAACGGGTATAAAGTGTCTGTGTTACCTGGATGACGTCTTTGTGTACGGGAGTTCAATCCAGGAGGACTATGCGAAGCTAAGAGACGTATTTCAAAGGCTGAGAGAGAACACGTTGAAACTCCAGCCAGATAAGTGTGAATTCCTAAGAACCGAAGTAGCATTCCTAGGGCATGTAATCACTGACGAAGGTGTCTTACCAGACCCGCGTAAAGTACAGGCCGTTAAGGACTTTCCGAGGCCGACCACTAGCCGCCAGATCAAGCAGTTCTGCGGACTGAGTGGGTACTATAGGAAGTTCGTACCTAACTACAGCAAAATCGCGAAACCGCTGTATCAGTTAGTGAAGAAGGACGTTCCCTTTGTATGGGGAGACGATCAGGAACAAGCGTTCCAGACACTAAAGCAAAAGCTAATTGAGGAACCTATATTGCAGTATACGGATTTTGAAAAACCATTCGTTGTTACCACTGATGCGAGCAACGAAGCGGTTGGGGGAGTATTGTCACAAGGACCTATCGGGAAAGACCTTCCAATAGCCTATGCAAGTAGAACGCTTAACAAAGCAGAAATGAATTACAGCGTAACTGAGAAAGAATTGTTGGAAATAGTGTGGGCAGTAAAGTATTTCAGACCATATTTGTTTGGTAGAAAATTCACTGTTGTGACAGACCATAAGCCGTTGAAGTGGGTCTTCAACGTGCAAGATCCGTCTTCACGCCTGCTAAAGTTCAGACTGAAGCTGGCGGAATACGACTTCGACGTCGTATATAAGCAGGGCAAACAGAACTGCAATGCAGATGCCCTGAGTAGGAATCCCACTGAACCCAAGTGCCAAGCGCGAGTGGTTAACTCGGCTCAGCACAGGTCTCACTCAGAGACAACAGTAGAAACTCAGGCCTCAGACGAGAATAGAGAGGAGGTACTGTCTTCAAAACCCGAGGACGCTACGGCAGAGGGAATTGAAGCGGACGGTAGCGAGGTTTCCGAGGACGCTAACGCAGAGGAGATCTCGCCCGAAGGTAGCTCATCTGAGGAAGAGAACGAATTAGGCGAAGTTGAAAAGCTAGCCATTTTGAAAGAATGTCATGATTCTTTGGTGGGAGGCCACCAAGGAATAGCGCGCACGTACGCCAGGGTACGTGAACGAATTCAGTGGAAGGGCATGAAAGGTGACATTGAGCGCTATGTACGCACATGTCCCTCCTGCCAAAAGAATAAAGGGACCAGACCAGACGTCAGGGCTCCTATGAGAATCACGGATACCCCGAACACAGTCTTTGAGAAGATATCCCTAGACGTAGTTGGACCTCTTCCGTTGACAGAGGCAGGAAACAGGTACATACTGACATGCCACGATCAGCTGTCAAAGTACCTAGCAGCGAGTGCCATGCCTAATCAGGAGGCAGAAACCGTGGCACATACGCTAATCAATAACGTAATAAGTATCTACGGGATACCAGAGCAGATTCTCACTGACCAGGGTAGTAATTTCATGAGTGATGTGTTTAAGACGCTGTGTAAAACGCTGCGCATTCGGAAAACACACACTACGGCCTTCAGGCCACAATCGAACGGTAGCATAGAAAGATCCCATAAGGTGCTCACGGAGTACCTAAGGCATTATGTCTGCTCAGGGGAGCAGAATGACTGGGACAAGTATTTGCCTACAGCTAGCTTTGTGTATAATACCACAAAGAGCACAAGTACATGGTTCACACCCTACGAATTAATTTTTGGAAGGAAGTCAAATATCCCAGGTGTGCTGCAAAAGCCACCTGAAATGAATTACAATGAACACCAGAACGTGGTGGAGGAACTGACGGCACAGCTTAGGCGAAATCAAAAGGCCGCCAGAAAGACCTTAATAGAGCGAAAGGAATTAGAGGAAGATCACTACGACAAAAAGCAAAATGAGGTCACCTTTCAGGTAGGTGATAAGGTTCTCTTGCGCAATGACGCATTGCGAAGAGGAAAATCCAGAAAGCTAAGCCCACCATTCGAAGGTCCTTACGAGATAGTAGAAGTTTCAGGGGTGAATTGCACCCTACAGATGAACAAGAAAGGAAAAAGGGTTAAGGTACATAAGAATCATTTGAAATTGTACTTGTAGATGAGTGAAGCGAGAACTGGGAAGCGAATGTATTCACAGATAAAAGGGTAACACCTATCCGTCTTTACCTTGCAGGTAGACAGCAGATATGGCGCGAATGCTAGGATTGTTGTCCATCGTAGTAGCAATGATAGTCGTGACGTCACATCGCTACAGAATAGCCGGAGAAGTACTGGATGTCAAGGTGACACCATATGAGAGTACTCCAGGGGTATACTTCGACAATCAGGGTGAGATACAGTTATACCATACGGAATGGACACTAGTTACCTATGTAAACCTGAATAAATTAAGTGATGTATTTTCAAATGTCAAGAGACACATACACTGGACTCAACTAATATGTACAGAGTTAGGAAGAAGTACTAACCTAACATGTCAACAGGATGTTAAAATGCTAAGTGCACAATTAGATAGAATTAAGGAATCGAAGGAATTAATTACGAGGATTACTAAACCAATAGGGGAAACGGATAACACTAGGCGAAAACGAGGCCTAATTAACGCAATAGGTTCCATCGCAAAGGCGTTATTTGGAACATTAAGTCAAGATGATGCCGATAAATATGAGTCAAAAATTAGTGAGTTAGAGCAGGAACAGCTTTCAATTATGAAAATTGCAAAAGACCAGATGATAGTAGTAAAATCAACATTGCAATCTATGAACAGCACCATTTACGATGTCACAGCCAATGAGCAGAGATTAACTCAAAACATTGCAGAAATTAGATCTTATCTTGCCAATAGCACGCTTCAGATTACAGAAGCACTTAAGCAAGTAGAATTAGAAAACTCAGTGAATAGGCATTTAATTGAGATTGATCAGTCACGCAGTGATAGTGGTACGGTACACTACTCTACTTGTGCGAGTCAGAGGTGCGCGGTAGTGGTAACCACTTGTGTTTTCGTTCAAGTGTGGTGCGGGAGTGACAAGCAATGGAGACCGACAGTGGAGGAACGTCGGCGGTAACCGGGAATTCCTTACGAGTGGAGCGTGAAATAGTAGTACCTATGGAAGAGGAACCCATAACCAATTCATCCAGTAATACGACACGACAGCAAGGTTGTCTGATGAACAGAGGCGTAATACGGAAGTGGTAGACCGTTCTAATTCCGAACAATCTAACAATCAATCCGAGGCGTCCCAAGTGGCTTCTACCCCGGAATATTATAATCGTTTTCATCATGGACCTTTCTTTGTATTTGTTGAATCCATAAACGAGCAAAACATCGGCGATTTACACCCCATGGCACTTGGTCGCCGATTTTACGAAACTAAACTCAATGTCAAATCGATCCAACGTAAAGGGCGTAATCGACTACAAGTTACCTTCCATACGGCTTCTCAAGCAAACGCATTTTTGAGTAATCCTGTGCTTGAAACCCTCAAAATTAAAGCTTACATTCCATCATCACAAGTGTTAAGAGTAGGCATTATTCGTGGAGTTGAAAAAGGTTTATCGAATGTCATAGTACCTGGAATCCGAGGCACCAGTTAAAAGCGTGCAACGACTTAATCGCCGTGCAATTCAAGATGGCGAAACCCAATACCTTCCTACGGGTTCAGTAAAATTGTTTTCAGATCACAAACATTACCCTCCCATGTCGCCTTATACAAGGTGTACATGGAAGTTGAACCTTACATCTTTTCACCCATTCGCTGTCGCAAATGCCAGCGCTATGGGCATACAATTCGGCAATGTCAAGCGAAAAACGCTCGTTGTGGGAAATGTGCGCAACAACATGAAACCCAGGCGTGTACGGAGCAATTTACACAATGTGCGTACTGTAAGAAAAAACATGTCACAGGTTCCTCAATTTGTCCTGAACATAAGTATCAGGTCACCATTAAAAAATTAATGAGTACTGAAAACATATCTTTTCCCGAAGCTAAAGCCCGAATCGCCCTTCCAATTTATCATGCCGAGCAACAAGAACTTCAGTTCCCTCCTCTACCGTCGAATCCCCCATCCCCTGCGACTCCCAACCCGCGTAAGCGTAAGTTCACCCAAGTGATCATGCAATCTCCCCCTCCTACACCCGAACCCGGTTTCGACCGACAAGGATACATGGCCATTCTGCGAAACGAATCTTCGGTTCCAGTACATTCGATCCCGTCAACGAGTGCCATACAACAACCTCTGCAACTAGCATATCCCTCAAGTGCGCCCACATCTGCTAGGCAGCAACCCTCTACAACCCTTCAAGATATACATTATCCTCCTTCCAAGGAACGCCTTCAACAAGAAATCCAGCAATTGCTGGCAATGTTAATCCAAAGTATGGGTCACGAACCTCAACTTCACCATGTATTATATTAACTACGAGACTCTATCATGAACATACTAGCATGATTACTTTCCTCCAATGGAATTGTTGAAGTGCCGCCTCTAAACGACATGAGTTACAAATATGGCTGAATGAAACACGAGCTCATTTTATCTGCTTACAAGAAACGTGGTTTCAACCGAATTTCATTTTTCGATTACGAGGTTATCAAGTTTTCCGACATGATGGTAACGGCTTTGATGGAGTTGCCACATGTGTTCATACTTCCTTATCAGTTACACATTTCTCTTTACAATATATCATCCCGCACACTTATGCTGTAGGAATAGTACACCATAACACTCGTTTCTTAAACATCTATTGCCCTCCCCACATTTACATTACTCAGAATCAATGGATGCATTTTATTCAACAATTTGACACATTTTCACATCTTTTTCTTCTCGGTGATTTTAATTGCCACCACACTGAATGGGGATGTATGGTGGATACAATCAAATGTTCCAATTTACTTACTACTTCAACTCATCAGAATTTGTTTCTTTTAAATGACGGCTTCCCGACCCGTTTAACTCCGCCTGGATCTCCACCCAGCGCAGTAGACCTTACTTTCTGCCGCACAACTATGGCCCCTGTCACCACCTGGCATACATTATCTGATACTCACACTGGTGACCACTTCCCAATTCTCATCACATATGGTATTCACCCACCACATTCCCAGTTTCAGACATCCTCCTGTATAAGTAACGTTCGATCTTATAAAAATTTCAATGTTTCTAACTATCAATCATACCTCAATTATATCTTGCAGCAGAAACACAAGTCCCCTATTTCCTTTTCCCTCTTACTCCCTTATTTAACCCAATATTTAAACATGTTTCATCCGTGTCGACCATTAAAAGTGACGACCCACCCAAAGGAATATGAACTAAATTTCTTGGGACAAAGAATGTCACGATCTTATTCATAAGCGCAAACAATTATTCAAACAATATCGCCAATCAATGACGCAGCAGCACTATTTTCAATTGCGAAATCATATTGCGAAAACAAAGCTCGTCTTTAATGCAAAAAAGCGAAAAGCTTGGCAATCTTTTATTTCTCAATTAACTCCACAACTTCCAGCAACGAAATTTTGGAACGCGATCCGCATGATGACGAGAACTTTCCAATACCAAACTTCTTCTGCTTATCCGCGACAAGTTCTAGAAGATTTTTTATACACCCTTGCCCCTGTTACCGTAAATCCACTCTTTTTACCCACCTCACAGAATAATTCTTGCTCTTTTCTTTCCCTTTTGAATCCAATTACATATAACGAATTACACTCTGTATTATGTACCGTCAATAGCTCATCACCAGGACCTGATGCAATTACATATCAAATGCTCAAGGCCTTACCCCCCCCCATGTCCAAATTTATTTACTCAAATTTTATAATAGTATTTTCGAGACATTACATGTACCAGCATCATGGAACGAGTTTTTCATCACACCCATTCTGAAACCAACAAAACGACCTACCGAACCTGAAAATTTCCGAGGCTTAGTTCTGGGATCGTGTATACGCAAAGTCTTTTGTAAAATCCTTATGAAACGAATGGCGTGGGTATTGGAATATCACTCGCTATTACCCAAGTATCAGTTTGCCTTTCGACGGGGTAATAGTACACAAGACCCTATCATTATTTTCTTACTCGACATCTTGTTAGCAAAATGGCGGAAACAATCTATCGTGGCAGTTTTTTTGGATATTAAAGGGGCCTATGTTGCTGTGTTATTGTATATCCTCTGGGAGAAATTATTTAGTGCTGGATTCCCCATCCAATTCCTTTCTATCTTAAATCAACTATTTACTAACCGCCGGTTAACTATTAAATCTCCCCAACACACAATTGATAGCCGTTATACATCACAAGGTTTACCACAGGGTTCGATACTCAGTGGAATTTTGTTTGCCCTTTACATGAAAGAGCTCGAATCTCTCGTGCTACCACACGCTCGTATTCTAGCTTACGCGGATGATTATGTTATTTATTGTGCTGACTCCCACATTGACCTTTGTAGAGCCGCAATATCTCGGGTTTTAAGTTTAGTCTTTCAGTGGCTAACGGCCCATGGACTTTCCCTTTCTATACCTAAATGTGCAGCGATGATCTTTACACATAAACGAACCTTTGATAAAAGCCCTATTAACTTTGACACCTATAGCATTCCCTTGGTTTCACAACACTTATATTTAGGAATATATATCGATCAAAAACTCACATGGCAAACTCATATACGACATCTTATTAGGAAATCTGCTCGTTATGTCACCATCCTACGAACGGTAACGAAACGTGCACTACAGCACTACAGCTATATCATGCAACCATTCGGTCCATACTTGATTATAGTGCCCACATTATTGATTTAACCTCTAAACATAGTTTATTAGCTTTGGATCGTCTCCAATTTTCTGCACTACGTATCAGTGTGGGTGCCCTCCGCACAACGCCAACTAACGCTTTATTAGTAGAAACTACGGAAGAACCACTGTATATTCGCAGGATAAAACTTTCCAAAAAAATCTTACTTAAACATATTAGTAGAACGAACTCCCTTATTGTCCCTAAATTACAATTATTATATGAATATTATCAACAGCGTCCTCCTCCCAATCATCGGTATCCCGCCATATACATGGCTTATGCTGAAATCCACCATCTTACTGAGACTATACTTCGTACACCACGAGTTAATACGCATTCATACCACTATGACATTCAAACATTCCGTCCTTCTATTATCATTGCCCCTTCTGATGCATCAAACCAAGCAATGTGTGCACCTTATCCCACATTATACGCTCATAAGAAATTTAAAAGTCCCATAACCTCACCAGATTACCACCTATTTACCGATGGGTCAAAATCAAATACTGGAGTCGGAGCAGCATTTTACGATCCACAATTACTCATTAGCTTTAAATATCCGTTACCTAATAATTTAACTATCTTTACAGCAGAATTATATGCCATATACCAAGCCCTCGTATATGTTCAACAGTTGCACTCCAAAAAAATAAATATATTCAGCGATTCTCAAAGTGTTTTACAAGCTCTGCAATCACTCGCCCCTCATACAAATACATATGTCTACCAAGTTAAGTCTCTTCTACTTCGACTTGAAACATCCGGTTTTGTTATAACGCTAATATGGATTAAAGGGCACAATCGGCACGTAGGCAACGATATGGCCGATATAGCAGCGAAAGACGCCAGTGCAGATACCGCGAATATATTACAAATCAAAATTCCGATTCCCGACTTTTTTCCACATATCAAAACTGCAGCTCAACACACATGGTGCACACAATGGCGATTATCTGCTCGTACGAAAGGCCAACATTACTATCAAATTCAAGCGAGTATTCCCACACTGCCGTGGTTTGCAAATGGTACGTATACACGACGTCACATTACCAATATCATCCGACTACGTCTTAATCATGCCTTAACCCCAGTATATTTAACACGATTTCATATTACGAACGACCCAACTTGTTCCTGCGGAGAATCTGAGGGCGATAGTGACCACTTGTTTTTTCATTGCCCCCAATATGCACATCACCAGGCCATTTTAATGCAGAAATTACTTAAAGTTCAAGTATCTTTCCCTACACGACTTTCAGTTTTGTTGCACCAACCTTCGCCTACGATCATTACTATTTTAAACGAATACCTTGATAACACTCACATAAAATTGTAATTATGATCTAGTTTTTCAGTTGTTTTGTTCCGACATGTTTGTGAGGTGGCACTTCTATATGTTCCTGGTGAGTAGATACTGTATCAGGGGTTTTTTTTTTACTTTCCGATCTTGTACAGTGTAACACGTTACTCCTATTCCAGCTTACTAAGTTATTTGTGTCTCTGCTCAGTATAGAATGTAATACTTCCATGAACCTACTCATACCCGATATAATTTTGCTTCTTTAAGTGCACCTATCTACGTGTGATCATGCTAAAATCGGGCATTAGTGATGTAACCGTGTGTTTTTGTGATATAAGTGTAATATATTAATTGTCTCGTGACTGGGAAAGAATTTGTTGAATCCCAAATAAATATCCGCAAGACAAGACAAGACAATTGAGATTGAAGGCCTTCTCATACAACTGTATGAGCATTACAGTGTTGTATTATCAGGTATAATGAATGCTCAGGTAGGAGTCATTCAGGTGCAAATAATTTCACCAGATGATATTATTAAAGGTTATAAGAAAGCTCAGGGAGATTTCCCTAAAGGATTGTCCTTGCCATTTGATTTAAAATCAGCTTACGGCTACTTGGTTTACAAAGTAGCCACAGTGGAAGTGTTCGCTAACAAAAATTATCTAGTGTACGTCATCAAGACACCCCTTACAGATAGGGTAACTTATACATTGTATCACATGATTCCATTCCCCACATATATGAAGAGTAATCCACACCATTTTGTTTATATTCAAGAGACCAAGGACTATATCCTTATGGACAAGGAGAAACAAACTTATGTTCAATTAGACAAAGATCAGGTAAATCAATGTAAGGTAGTAACACCCAGTTGGAGACTATGTCATGTTAAATTCCCTATTAATACAGTGTACACTCAAAAGAATTGCGCGATCCAGTTAATTACTGGAGTTAGTCAAATCCCAGATAATTGTGATAAAAGAGTGCTTCCCGTTCAACAGCTCATGTGGATACCTATCAGAGCTAACAGATATATATACGTATCCCCAGAAGAAGTTAAAGTAACATGTATGTGTAAGGATACCACCAGTGATATCAGGTTAACAGGCACTGGTATTCTTGTTTTAAGTGCAGGTTGCACAGTATATGGGCCACATAGTAAAATACAAGGTGTAGGTGAAGTGAACACTACACAAAGTAAAGACTTTGTACCAGAAGTCACACTTGATTATGACTGTTGTGAACAGATAGGTAGTGAAATCAAGTTAGAACAGATACCCGAAATGAATAAGTTGTCATTAAATAATTTGCTAAATCACATTAACGATTTACAATGGGCTACCCATAAGACACAAGAAGTGGAAGATATGGTGAGACAAAAAGAAGAAGAACTGCAAAGACAAATGGTCTATCAGCATATTAATGTGTACAGATATATTGTGTGGATAGTTGTTGGTATCACAAGTTTAATTTTAATTTGTTATTGTTGTAATTGTTGCTGTCCGAAACTAGGGTTTCCAGCAAAGAGATGGTTTGATGATGCACGGGCTCATTGCCCTAATATATGTGTAAAACAAACGGTAATCACGAAGGGAGATAAGGTTAAGACTTCAGATGAGGATTTAACTATATTCCAATGTCCCAGGCGGATCCGGGGACGCTCGGAGATGTCTGAGGAGATCATGGAATTACACTCCAGGCCTGCTGGGGGACGCCCTAGTACGCCTGTGAGATCTATAGAAGCAATAGAAATGGATACAAGTGTTAATCAGAGTAGAGAACAACCTTCCCCTTCACCACAGGGTCGCCGATCCTTACGTACCGGCAACATCAGAGTATAAATAGTGTAGGACAGAAATGGACGCAACGTATGGTTGCATCCATTTCTTCCCTAAGGGGGGAGATGTCGTGTACCGACCTCCCACGGACTCGAACCGGCGGACTGCCAGGTGGAAGGCAGCCGGGGTTCGCAGCCGAGTCTTGAGCTCAAGGTGTCAGAGGAGATTAATTAGTGTTAGAATGATGATCAAAGACAGGAGACACCTTGTAGCATTAAGGTAATTGAATAATAATTATAGTCAGATTTAGTTACTGTAAGAAAAGGGAAATATTTCAAGAAGTTACATGTAGTGGAGAGAGTTTGCGAAGTGCGCTTACACAAGTGTTGACTAAGAGCGGGGACTTGTTGATCACAACAAAGTATTTACTGTGTATCGACAAACAGAGCTAGTATGCCAGCGGGCCAGGCGGCCCGCCCGAGAACCGACAAAGGAACAAAGCCGAGTGCAAGGCCAATCAGGGTCAGTACAGATGCACTTAGGAAACAAGGAAAGATGAGGACAAAGTAAGACAGAAGACAGTAGTGCCTAGGTAGCAGCACTTACAGTGACAACTTTTGAGAATAGCTGCTTGAAGGCGCCACGTACTGGATGAACAGTTTGGTAATGCCTGTAAGTAGAGGTCTGCATTTTCTCTGATTTTTACCGGCGAGTACCGCTCGCCTCTCTGGCTCTCGGGAGTAAGCGGCCGAGCGTCCTGTGCAGCCGGTTGCGGGCTATCGATCATCAGCGACTGGCCGAGCGCGCCAAACTCTCGGTCGGTCGCCAGTAACCGGCGGACTCAGTGCTAGCCAGCCAGTGAGCTGCGCTTCACCGGACTCGAGATCATAGGCCACTACTTTACATTAATCCTCACCTATTTCTTTTACAAATGTCTTTCGTTTTTTACTGTGTGTTTGAGTCATCAGTCCATAGACTGGTTTGATGCAGCTCTCCATGCCACCCTATCCTGTGCTAACCTTTTCATTTCTACGTAACTATTGCATCCTACATCTGCTCTAATCTGTTTGTCATATTCATACCTTGGTCTACCCCTACCGTTCTTGCCACCTACACTTCCTTCAAAAACCAACTGAACAAGTCCTGGGTGTCTTAAGATGTGTCCTATCATTCTATCTCTTCTTCTCGTCAAATTTAGCCAAATCGATCTCCTCTCACCAATTCGATTCAGTATCTCTTCATTCGTGATTCGATCTATCCATCTCACCTTCAGCATTCTTCTGTAACACCACATTTCAAAAGCTTCTATTCTCTTTCTTTCTGAGCTAGTTATCGTCCATGTTTCACTTCCATACAATGCCACGCTCCACACAAAAGTCTTCAAAAACATCTTTCTAATTCCCATATCAATGTTTGAAGTGAGCAAATTTCTTTTCTTAAGAAAGCTCTTCCTGGCTTGTGCTAGTCTGCATTTTATGTCCTCCTTACTTCTGCCATCGTTAGTTATTTTACTACCCAAGTAACAATATTCATCTACTTCCTTTAAGACTTCGCTTCCTAATCTAATATTTCCTACATCACCTGCCTTCGTTCGACTGCACTCCATTACTTTTGTTTCGTTTTTTACTATCAGTTCTATAACCTAAATATTACAATTGTATATGTTACATTTGAAGTGTGTTAAACTGTTGCAGACTATTGGATTTTCGTCTTTGAGGTGATTATGTATTCCAATAATTGTAACGTTATGAACTGTAATGTCTTCATATAGTATTTTGTTCCGTTCGCTAGATAAACGGAGACACAGTAATAGTGGGCTATGTGTAGCCTATCTCCAGACTCGGCCACATATACACTGTACTAATATCAAATGCAGGATCAAGAAGGAATGCAGGATTGTTTTTAAACAAATACTCATCAATTTTCATTTTATAGGCGTTAACTTATAAACAAATTATGACCTGGAAATAAAGTTATATGTGAATCATAAATATACAATTCGGTTTTCATCATTGGTGCTGCCTGATGCACAAGATTCATTTGTGTTCCTGGAGCTACTACTACAGCTGGCGGTTTGCACTTCTTCATGTGAAGTAAATGAAAGTGGAGTCATACATTTATAGCGTTTGAGGAATGTTTCCTTTCTTTTGATTACGTGTTATGTTCAGAATACTTACGAAATTGTGATGGACCAATAAGCGATCATCCACCTTGTCTGATTCCAAGCACGATCTTTTGCTGGATAGCAGGTGACCGGCCTGGCTAAAATTTCTCTCGCTGGCAGCACTAGTGGCAGGAATGCAGAGTACTCTTCTGGCTACTACCGACAGCCTTCGAAATAACTCCGCATGCGTTTTCCACCACTTCAAAATGTGTTCTTCGGCACAGCTACAGTCGGATTTGGAGAGCGAAAGGTACCTGTCGAGATCATTAGTAGTATTTGTGTGTTTGTGTGTCCATCTTCGTCGTCCTCATCCGAAGTCTCCACCTTGGACTTTTTCATGGGAAGAACTTGGTCACTGTTTGCTTGAATGGGCTATAAAAATGAACAAAACATCCGTAATGCATTCCTGTCACCTTTAAATATGTATAAAACTTAGGACTACTGGTTACTAAGAAGCTATATTTCCAGTGAATTCCTAAATATATCGCAAAAGTTACATCAAAACGCATTGTGGAATTTTTAGACTGCGAAGCCCTTCCCAAATATTGTATATTTTAGACGGCATAATCGCTGATCTAACGAAAGGTGGAAGATTAGACAAACAAACATTCGTTTTGCTGTCATTAATGCTTTCCCGGCCCGTACTTAAAGACATGATCTTGTATGGGATTTTGGGCTTATGCCTCATTTTCTTGACACGGCATAAGCCCAAAAGCCTATACAGAAACATTCCTTTACTAATTTGTTTCAGTGATTCGACCTTACCATTTACAGGCAGTTCCGAGCACAATCGTCGAACTTCAGCATACGCGACCTGCTTTTCTTCTGCTGTGACTTTCTTCAAATGACGTCGTGATGGCCATAGAACCGTGGCTTTGTAATGGATAGCCTCCAATTTGCACTTCTCTCTGATGAAGTATGCTGCTCTCGTTTTTATTTTCGTCATGCACTGAAAAGGATAAACAATATATACATAATTAAATTCCGATAATTCAGCAGGTTTATAAACGATCGTAACTTATAAAAATATTTCTTACTTCGTTGTGACTCTCTTCTGGTTCACAATGATGAAACAGACGCGTGTACCAAGGCAGCACACGTTACAGCCTTGTTACACTTTCCAAATCCAAACTCGCTTCTTTAAAGGGGGTTGGAAAAGCGATAACTTCTCGTACGCACTCTTCATGGAAAGTTTCTAAGAGTTTCGATTGCCCGCGCGATTCTAGTAGATCTCGAATGTCGTCAATTTGACTTATGATGGAATTGAGCATTAACAGTATACTGTTCCACTGCGTTACAGCTTCTTGCTTCACAGAGTGCTGCAGACGCCCCGAGTGACCCGATCTCTTCAAATAGCCTACTATAGCTCTTGCTGATAGCAGACACGACAGGATTTCAGGAGCTTCGTCTTCTAAAAACGTCTCTTAAAATGGGTGACGAAGCGCAGTCATCAGGAAGTGATCAAAGCAAGGCAAACGGTCGTAAGATTCAAGTGCCTTCTTCATATTAGCTCCTTGGTTGGTGACAAAGTAACATTTTGTAAGATCATTCTTGTTAATTGCTAACTGAAGCAACCGCTCTTCGATTTCATGCCGAATGTTCTCTCGCTTAGTTATGTCCGGAAACTCAGTTGTTAGCAAAACAAGCGTTTCTAGCTGCCACTCATCGTTAACATAATGCGATATCACAGTCAAAAAATTTCTCTTCTTGTAGTTATCAGACCACAGATCAGCGTCTAAAGCGCACATTTTGTTCTTTATGGCACATATTAGCTTGAGCACCATTGTCGCCCGTATTTTGTCCGGCCTTTTCTTTAACATGCCGTGATACAGTGGTAGGGTGCGGAAGAACATCTTCTATAATTGACTTTGCCATAAGTGGCGCTAACATTGATGAGCTCCGGCGAATAATTCTTGAAGCCAATCTTACTACAAGTATTTAACGGCAGCAAATCTATTCCACTCATATCGACCAACTTATCAACACCATCTTTCTTTGTGCTGCTTGGTACTGTACGTGTTCGGTGGAATTCTGATCCTCAGTTACTTTTGCAGCGCCAAATCATACCTGTTGTGTTTGACTGGTAAGAAAGTATAGTATCACATGTGCACACTGCACGAACCCAGAAGAAGCCTGCGTGACAGGATCCACTACAAGTGCAAACGATTTCCAAGCTTCACTCTTCTCCTCCTCTTCCGACATATCTTTCTTCTTCAGGACTAACGAGCCGCTCCTAATTCTCTCCAGAATACTTCTCTTCGTTTCTTGAATGCAGCGTTTACGACCTATACTTGGTTGATCCATAACGCTGTCTGCACTGCTCAAAGCCCAGTCACCAACTGATTTTACACACGATTTCTAATGAATTCCGCACTGTATAGAGCGCGGCGGTTTTACTGTCACCGACCGGGATTACGATTACGCTCGAGCGCCCGGCAGTGCTCGACTGATCACCGAGAGGTGAAGGAAGGCCGGCCACATGGTCCGTTAGACGGCCACAGCCTTATCACAGCGCGGGCTTTTCCCAGCCGTCGAGCAGCGGCACGGAGTGGGCAATGCTCGAGCGGTTGTTTTCTTGCAAATGCAGAGCTCTACCTGTAAGACCCAACCCCTTGGTAGGAGGTAGGGATAGAACTTTAGAGTTCAGAAACGGAGATATAATCCCTGGCCAAGATGGCGCGGGGCCTTCTTCCAGCCAGTAGTTCGTACTTGTCAGGACGAGATTCTGTTCGGGCATAGCCCAAGTGCCGTAGGGCAAGATTAAGATAGACGCGTAGTAGAACAGTAGGCGCGTGGAACAAGCTCGCTCTCTCTACAGATCATTACATTCAGCATTGTTGGATGCGCTTGAGAACGGTTGGCTGTTGAGAGAGCTCTTGCATTATTGTAGTGATAAAGTAGTGAAAACCTATTGAAATAGCTTAATTTTGTGTATATCTGATTCATTTAGTGCTGTTTATATAGTGGTGTTTAGTGCTTGTTGGTAGAAATTGGGAGTAGTGATATTTATTTAAATTTTGTAACAAGTAATTCAGTTGGTCTTCAGTAAATTACGTTTTCTAGGTTAAGTAGGCTAGCTAGGTGTACCTTGTTTCGAATTTAGGTTTAGGAAATACTTTAGGTAATAATATTAACTTTAAAAATATTTGTAAATATCGGTAGGTTCGTTGGTTATACTTACAAAGGCAGATTATCATAAGGAATAGTACCGTAACTTCTGCAGCAACTTCTCCGGTATTTCGTACAGATATCCGTTCAAACTATCGCGAAGGTAATAATTTACTACATTAAAAAACACGAAACGCCTGTAAACTTCTATTTAAAAAGAAGTTAAAGAGATTACAGGTAATAGTTAACAGTCGTATTGTTATTGATTATTGTCGCTCCTCATATTCAAATATTGCATTGTTGGCTACAGTCGTGAACAAAGGGTGTAGTGTAGTCAAGTAAATATAAATAAAAATCAGCTGACCTTGTATTCCATTCATTTGTACTTCTGAGTACCGGTAGGTAGTTAAAGTATCCGTAATTTATATTTCGCTCCCTCGATCTTTCAGTATTTATGAGCGGTTAGCTAATAATAATAAAGTTCATATATCCCAGTAATTGCAGTTCAAGTCCCTGGAGGAGGAGTAGTAGTAGTAGTAGTAGTAGTAGTAGTAGTAGTAGTAGTAGTAGTAGTAGTTTTGATAGAAATATTTGAGAAATTGTAGACAACCTTGTATTTTTCAGTAGGCCTAATTAAGGACACTTTTGTTTTTCTCCGTCCCGTGGAGTAGGGAAAATAATAGTAATCCACCAGCTGTAATAATCACATAACCATATTTCAGTAGAATTGTAGTGAAGATAAGGTATAATATATTAGATAGTATCTTGCCAGTTATATTCGTGTTTTTCTTCGTGTACGGCAATCCTTTTGATACTTAAGCATTTAACCAAACACAGTGTAGTGTAGTGTAGATACATTGTAGTACATTTAGATAGTGCCGTATCTTGCGTGCTATATTCGTGTGTTATCTTTCGTGTATATCTATTAGACCGTAATACTAATAATAATTTGTCTAAGCATTTAGCTTCGTTGGTAATCTTTGAGTACAGTAGTTCTTGCAAATTTCATTTCTGTTGTGCTTAGTAGTGACATACGGTACGGTACCGGTATCGTAATTAGGATAAGTCTGAAAGTAGTTTAAAAATTACTGTAGTGTACTGTACAGTAGTATACGAGTAATATCCTATTAGAATTTAGTGTGCTTATTTTATTATTGTAAAATATTTGTGTAGTACTGGTGTGGTAGAGGTATCCGTAGAAACTCTTACTAAAATATTGTTGAAATTAGGATAGGCTTAATTGCAGTTTGGAATTGTGTAGTTCTTGTGTATTACTTTCGATATTCAGTAATTAACAGCAGATTTTATCCTGTTAGGGGTTGTAGATTAAAAATTTAAAAAAATAATAATAGAGCACGACTAAGTAGTATTGTAGTGTAGTCGTATATTAATTACCTTATTGTTGTGTACTATCCCAGACAATATATCCCTACGTTCATTTATTTTTTTGCAAATAAGTTATTTTATTTTTTTAATTTAAAATTTCCCCCCCGTAAAGAATGGCTAAGGAGCGCGAGTGTACTTATTGTGGGTGTGGTGAGGCATTGAGGGGTATGAGGGAGGAGTTGGAAAGTTTGAGGGAGATAATTAGGATTCTCACAGAAGACGGGAAGGAAGATAGGACTCCCTCAAACAATGTACAGGTTACAGTAGGTGTACAAGAGGGAGGGGAAGGAAAGGGAGGAGTTGTAGAAGACAGGTCGTCTAATGTTCTAAGGGGAAGGAGATTGCAGGCCAAGGGCTCTATTCAGGATCAGAATTCAGGACAGGTGTCTGTGCGAAATCGGTACGAGTCACTCCAGGTAGAACAACAGAGGGAAGATGAGGGACAGGGAACTGTTGCTGAGATGCGTGGAAGTAGGAGGAAGGGAAAAGGTAGGAAAGGGAAATGTAGAGTAGAGGATAGGAAAAGACAGGTGGAACGGGGTCATGGGAAGGAGAAAAGGGAGGAGGAAGTAGCTTCTGCAGCTATCAGGAAAGATAGGGCTGACCAGGAGGGGAGGGGATCAAATGAGGTGGGTAGGGTTGAGGCTCTGGTCATGGGGGATTCCATCGTTAGACACGTGGGGAAAGTGTGTGGAGGAAAGGGAACCAGGGTAGAATGTTATCCAGGAATTAGGTTGAGGCAGATGTTGAGGAAAGTAGAAGAGAGGGAGGAGGGGAAGGAGAAGGTGGTAGTGTTTCACGTTGGTACCAACAACGTAAGGCAAGCTGATATAAGTACGAACATAGTTGGAGATGTGTGGGATCTGGTAAATGCAGCACGGGTGAAGTTTAAGAAAGCGGAGATTGTTATTAGTGGAATACTGTGTAGGAGGGATACTGACTGGAGGGTGATTGGGGATTTAAATGAGACTATGGAGTGGGTATGTGGGAAACTGGGAGTGAAATTTCTAGATCCTAATGGGTGGGTAGGAGAAAGGGATCTGCGCTCGGATGGCCTTCATTTAAACCGCAGTGGTACGTATAAGTTAGGAAATTTGTTTGGAAGGGTAATAGGGAGGTACATTCAGGGAAACGGGATGGCCTAGGGAGCGGTGATAAGGGAACAGGGAACTGGAAATCAAGTAGGGATGACATAAAATTGTTAGTGTTGAACTGTAGAAGTATTGTAAAGAAAGGAATAGAATTGAGTAATTTAATAGATATATATTTACCAGATATTGTAATAGGAGTTGAATCATGGCTGAGAAATGATATAATGGATGCAGAAATTTTCTCACGGCACTGGAGTGTGTATCGTAGAGATAGGATAGGAAAGGTGGGAGGGGGAGTTTTCATTCTGGTGAAAGAAGAATTTGTAAGCTACGAAAAAGTTAAAGATGAGACACATGAAATTCTAGGTGTAAGGCTCATTTCTAAAGATAATAGGCAACTTGATATATTTGGAGTGTACAGATCGGGAAAGGGTAGCACTGATGCGGATTCGGAATTATTTGATAGGATAGTCAGCTATGTGGGAAACGACATGGAAAGAAATGTGATTGTAGCGGGAGATCTGAATTTGCCAGATGTCAATTGGGAAGGAAATGCGAACGACAGGAAGCATGACCAACAAATGGCAAATAAGTTAATATGGGAAGGACAGCTGATTCAGAAAGTGATGGAACCAACCAGAGGGAAAAATATTTTGGATGTGGTGCTGATAAAACCCGATGAGCTCTATAGGGAAACTGAAGTAATAGATGGTATTAGTGATCATGAAGCTGTTTTTGTGGTAGTTAAAAATAAATGTGATAGAAAGGAAGGTCTTAAAAGTAGGACTGTTAGGCAGTACCATATGGCTGATAAAGCAGGTATGAGGCAGTTTCTAAAAAGTAACTATGATCGGTGGAAAACTGTAAATAAAAATGTAAACAGACTCTGGGATAGGTTTAAAGAAATTGTTGAGGAATGCGAAAACAGGTTTGTACCTTTAAGGGTGGTAAGGAATGGTAAAGACCCACCTTATTATAATAGAGAAATAAAGAGACTAAGAAGGAGGTGCAGACTGGAAAGAAATAGAGTTAGAAATGGCTGTGGAAGTAAGGAGAAATTGAAGGAACTTACTAGAAAATTGAATCTAGCAAAGAAGGCAGCTAAGGATAACATGATGGCAAGCATAATTGGCAGTCATACAAATTTTAGTGAAAAATGGAAGGGTATGTACAGGTATTTTAAGGCAGAAACAGGTTCCAAGAAGGACATTCCAGGAATAATTAATGAACAAGGGGAGTGTGTATGTGAGGATCTTCAAAAGGCAGAAGTATTCAGTCAGCAGTATGTAAAGATTGTTGGTTACAAGGATAATGTCGAGATAGAGGAAGAGACTAAGGCCAAAGAAGTAATAAAATTTACGTATGATAACAATGACATTTACAATAAGATACAAAAGTTGAAAACTAGAAAAGCGGCTGGAATTGATCAGATTTCTGGGGATATACTAAAGACAATGGGTTGGGATATAGTACCATATCTGAAGTACTTATTTGATTATTGTTTGGCCGAAGGAGCTATACCAGATGAATGGAGAGTTGCTATAGTAGCCCCTGTGTATAAAGGAAAGGGTGATAGACATAAAGCTGAAAATTACAGGCCAGTAAGTTTGACATGCATTGTATGTAAGCTTTGGGAAGGCATTCTTTCTGATTATATTAGACATGTTTGTGAAATTAATAACTGGTTCGATAGAAGGCAATTCGGTTTTAGGAAAGGTTATTCCACTGAAGCTCAACTTGTAGGATTCCAGCAAGATATAGCAGATATCTTGGATTCTGGAGGTCAAATGGACTGTATCGCGATTGACATGTCTAAAGCATTTGATAGGGTGGATCATGGGAGACTACTGGCAAAAATGAGTGCAATTGGACTAGACAAAAGAGTGACTGAATGGGTTGCTATATTTCTAGAAAATAGATCTCAGAGAGTTAGAGTAGGTGAAGCTTTGTCTGACCCTGTAATAGTTGAGAGGGGAGTTCCTCAGGGCAGTGTTATCGGACCTTTATGTTTTCTTATCTATATAAATGATATGAGTAAAGGAGTGGAATCGGAGGTAAGGCTTTTTGCGGATGATGTTATTCTCTATAGAGTGATAAATAAGTTACAAGATTGTGAGCAACTGCAACGTGACCTCGAAAATATTGTGAGATGGACAGCAGGCAATGGTATGTTGATAAACAGGGCTAAAAGTCAGGTTGTGAGTTTTACAAATAGGAAAAGTCCTCTCAGTTTTAATTACTGCGTTGATGGGGTGAAAGTTCCTTTTGGGGATCATTGTAAGTATCTAGGTGTTAATATAAGGAAAGATCTTCACTGGGGTAATCACATAAATGGGATTGTAAATAAAGGGTACCGATCTCTGCACATGGTTATGAGGGTGTTTAGGGGTTGTAGTAAGGATGTAAAGGAGAGTGCATATAAGTCTCTGGTAAGACCCCAACTAGAGTATGGTTCCAGTGTATGGGACCCTCACCAGGATTACCTGATTCAAGAACTGGAAAAAATCCAAAGAAAAGCAGCTCGATTTGTTCTGGGTGATTTCCGACAAAAGAGTAGCGTTACAAAAATGTTGCAATGTTTGGGTTGGGAAGAATTGAGAGAAAGAAGAAGAGCTGCTCGACTAAGTGGTATGTTCCGAGCTGTCAGCGGAGAGATGGCGTGGAATGACATTAGTAGACGAATAGGTTTGAATGGCGTCTATAAAAGTAGGAAAGATCACAATATGAAGATAAAGTTGGAATTCAAGAGGACAAACTGGGGCAAATATTCATTTATAGGAAGGGGAGTTAGGGATTGGAATAACTTACCAAGGGAGATGTTCAATAAATTTCCAATTTCTTTGAAATCATTTCGGAAAATGCTAGGAAAGCAACAGATAGGGAATCTGCCACCTGGGCGACTGCCCTAAATGCAGATCAGTATTGATTGATTGACTTGTAAATATACTGTACATAGTAGTTTTAGTGTCCTCAGTAATAAAGGACAGGGAAATAACTTCTTCTTTTATTTCGGGAGTTGCGGGACGAGTCATACCTACAATTACCTCCCTACATTCCGCTCGGCAGGACAGGTAATACTTCAACATCGAATGGCCTGGTGACCAACCTACAAGAACGTCTCTCAGGACAGGTAGGTCACGACAGTTGTGCTACAATAGCACTGTCTGGCCCAGTGAGGAAAGCAATTGCAAACTATCTTACTCCTCATCTTGCCTGGTACGCCTCATTTTGGTACTGCCATTGGTTTTTGTGGTTTCCCTATAACTGCATAGCCTTTGGTGATGCTATTTGAGGATCCAACCAGCCTCTGGGCTGATTACCTAACAGACAGACATCACATTTAGACTTTTGTAAAATCTTTCTATCTGCATACCCTCCTATATAGGTCAGTATGGGCAAAGTATTACAAGGAATAACATCCATTTTGAATGGTACATCCAGAATTTCAGAAATTAGTTGTAAATCAATATTACAATCTTGCTTCTCTTTAACAGGGATCAAGGTTTTTAAGCTTATATTACCATTCTGAATGGTTCATGTTTGTGGGTTACTGTAGTCACGTCGTAGTTCGTGAACCATGTGCAACGGCCGAGTGGCCTAGTAAGTGGTCCTGAGAATCGGGATAGCAGTTGCTATGGAATGGGGGTGGGCATCTCAGACATATTCTGAGTCATGGCCCTCCTTGTGCTCAGGCGGCTAGGACTATACAATTCACTGGTGGTCCATAACCCGTTAGAGGAGAGATCCTCACTTGGACTATGTGCAAGTAGGGCAGCATTCTGCTTCATGAATTTATCGAGCTCAGAACACTTTAAGCAAGCCTCGGACCTATGGGAGTAAGGGAGTCCCACTCCCATTTGACAGGCGAGGGACTCCTTGGAAACAACTTGGTGAACGAAATGGAATTCGATGGGGAGCTATCAATATTAATGGGGCTTATGGAGAAAGTAGAACTGCCTGAGTCAGCAAAGAGGATGCATCTGGATGTGCTAGGAGTAAGTGATATTCGGGTAAGGGGAGATAACGAGGAAGAGATAGGAGATTATAAAGTGTACTTGATGGGTGTTAGAAAGGGAAGGGCAGAGTCTGAGGTAGGGCTCTTTATCAGGAATACCATAGCACGCAACATAGTTTCTGTTAGGCACGTAAATGAGCGAATGATGTGGGTAGATTTGTCAGTGGGAGGAATTAGGACAAGAATTGTGTCCGTGTATTCACCATGTGAGGGTGCAGATGATGATGAAGTTGACAAGTTTTATGAAGCATTGAGTGACATCGTGGTCAGGGTCAACAGCAAGGATAGAATAGTGCTAATGGGCGATTTCAATGCGACAGTTGGGAATAGAACTGAAGGATACGAAAGGGCGATTGGTAAATGTGGAGAAGATATGGAAGCTAATGGGAATGGGAAGCATTTGCTGGACTTCTGTGCTAGTATGGGTTTAGCAGTTACGAATACATTCTTCAAGCATAAGACTATTCACCGTTTCACATGGGAGGCTAGGGGTACCAGATCCATAATAGACTATATCTTAACAGACTTTGAATTCAGGAAATCTGTTAGGAATGTACGAGTTTTTCGCGGATTTTTCGACGATACAGACCACTATCTGATCTGTAGTGAACTAAGTATCTCTAGGTCTAGTGTAGAGAAAGTGAAATCTGTCTGCAAACAAATAAGGGTAGAAAATCTCCAGGACGAGGAAATTAGATGGAAATACATGGATATGATTAGTGAGACGCTTCGAACAGTAGACAGTAAACAGGTTCAGGATATAGAAAGTGAATGGGTGGCATACAGGGATGCTGAAGTAGAAACAGCAAGGGAATGCATAGGAACAACTCTGTGTAAAGATGGGAAAAGGCGAAGAACATCTTGGTGGAATGATGAAGTGAGAGCAGCCTGTAAATGTTAAAAGAAGGCTCATCAGAAATGGCTCCAAACAAGGGCCGATGCAGACAGGGATTGGTACGTAGATGAAAGAAACAGAGCTAAACAAATAGTTGTTGAATCCAAAAAGAAGTCATGGGAAGATTTTGGTAACAACCTGGAAAGGATAGGTCAAGCAGCAGGGAAACCTTTCTGGACAGTAATAAAGAATCTTAGAAAGGGAGGGAAAAAGGAAATGAACAGTGTTTTGAGTAATTCAGGTGAACTCATAACAGATCCCAGGGAATCACTGGAGAGGTGGAGGGAATATTTTGAACATCTTCTCAATGTATAAGGAAATCATCATGGTGGTGTTGCAAACAGCCAAGCTCATGGGGAGGAGGAAAATGATGTTGGTGAAATTATGCTTGAGGAAGTGGAAAGGATAGTAAATAAACTCCATTGTCATAAGGCAGCAGGAATAGATGAAATCAGACCTGAAATGGTGAAGTATAGCGGGAAGGCAGGGATGAAATGGCTTCATAGAGTAGTAAAATTAGCGTGGAGTGTTGGTAAGGTACCTTCAGATTGGACACAAGCAGTAATTGCACCTATCTATAAGCAAGGGAACAGGAAGGATTGCAACAACTATCGAGGTATCTCATTGATTAGCATACCAGGCAAAGTATTCACTGGCATCATGGAAGGGAGGGTGCGATCAGTCGTCGAGAGGAAGTTGGATGAAAACCAGTGTGGTTTCAGACCACAGAGAGGCTGTCAGGATCAGATTTTCAGTATGCGCCAGGTAATTGAAAAATGCTACGAGAGGAATAGGTAGCTGTGTTTATGTTTCGTAGATCTAGAGAAAGCATATGACAGGGTATCGAGGGAAAAGATGTTTGCCATAATGGGGGACTATGGAATTAAAGGTAGATTATTAAAATCAATCAAAAGCATTTATGTTGACAATTGGGCTTCAGTGAGAATTGATGGTAGAATGAGTTCTTGGTTCAGGGTACTTACAGGAGTTAGAAAAGGCTGTAATCTTTCACCTTTGCTGTTCGTAGTTTACATGGATCATCTGCTGAAAGGTATAAAATGGCAGGGAGGAATTCAGTTAGGTGGAAATGTAGTAAGCAGTTTGGCCTATGCTGACAACTTGGTCTTAATGTCAGAGTGTGCCGAAAGCCTGCAGTCTAATATCTTGGAACTTGAAAATAGGTGCAATGAGTATGGTATGAAAATTAGCCTCTCGAAGACTAAATTGATGTCAGTAGGTAAGAAATTCAACAGAATTGAATGTCAGATTGGTGATACAAAGCTAGAACAGGTCGATAATTTCAAGTATTTAGTTTGTGTGTTCTCCCAGGATGGTAATATAGTAAGTGAGATTGAATCAAGGTGTAGTAAAGCTAATGCAGTGAGCTCGCAGTTGCGATCAGCAGTATTCTGTAAGAAGGAAGTCAGCTCCCAGATGAAACTGTCTTTACATTGGTCTGTTTTCAGACCAACTTTGCTTTACGGGAGCGAAAGCTGGGTGGACTCAGGATATCTTATTCATAAGTTACTGTAGAAGTAACAGACATGAAAGTAGCAAGAATGATTGTTGGTACAAACAGGTGGGAGCAATGGCAGGAGGGTACTCAGAATGAGGAGATAAAGGCTAATTTAGGAATGAACTCAATGGATGAAGCTGCACGCATAAACCGGCTTCGGTGGTGGGGTCATGTGAGGCGAAATGAGGAGGATAGGTTACCGAGGAGAATAATGGACTCTGTTATGGAGGGTAAGAGAAGTAGAGGGAGACCAAGATGACGATGGTTAGACTCTGTTTCTAACGATTTAACGATAAGGGGTATAGAACTAAATGAGACCACAACACTAGTTGCAAATCGAGGATTGTGGCGACATTTAGTAAATTCTCAGAGGCTTGCAGACTGAACGCTGAAAGGCATAACAGTTATAATGATAATGTAATGTACCATTCTGAGCTGTAAACAGTACATCATTTTTGAACCTTAGTTTCCTTTCATTTTCTAGAACCCGAATGTAACTAATGTAGTAATTGGCACCACTTAGCTGTCTGTATGATCCAAAACAACCTTCTAGGCTGTCACTTTGAAATTTACCCAACAAGATATAATCCACCCTATATTTGTCAAACAAATATGGAATGATCTGAAGAAAAGATTCAGTTGTTACAATCAAGGACTGAAAAGTCTGTGATGTTAAAGCATCACTCGGTCGAACTGAGGCCCTCCAAATTTTCAGCCACTGACACATGCCACTTAAGAACTGAAACTGCTCATCTGTTAGTTTTCTAATTGCTTCCCTAAAGGGATCATTGAATCTCTTCCCTTCAAATGCACTTTTAACATTAACGATCTTCCACCAGTTCACAATCACTTGTAGAAAGATGACAGTCTGGTTTATCTCTTCAGAAACTCCAGGGAGGTCTTTCGCGGCATGCTTCAAGGCTACTATGTTATCATCATTAAAAATGTTTAAAGCTAATTTCATATTTTGCTTCTGAATAGATGATGGGTACAAAACTTTAGTTGAAAGCGTATGCCCATATTTAACTAAAGAGTCTTTTTCTTTCTCAAATACCAGTTCCAAATGTCTGTACTGTGCTGACAATACTGAATGATTATTCACATCAGGAAAATGCATAGTCTTGTTGACATTACACTTTGTTTCCCAGTTGTTCCTAATACATTTCAAAATGTGTACAGTGTCAAACATAAAAAACAGTTTCCTGGAGGAATCCAAGGGATGCTCAATACTGGGTTGAAGAATTTTGTTAGGAGTGAAAAGTTCAAATGATTTCCTATTCACACTGTTGTCTGCTATGAGACTAACGACTTTGAAACCAACTCTCTCCACCATGCACAAAACAGAAGTTAATGATTTCAACTGTTCACTTGTCATATTTGCAACTGGAATTATAGCCAACACATCAACATACTTAGACAAAAGAGATGATACCATGAACACTTGAGCAGTTCTTGCACATGCCTGTGCATCAAAATTGTTACTTCCATATATCTCACCACCCTTAAATGACAACTGTGGCTGTATATATATCTCGTCCATCAACAGAGAAACTAAGAGCTCATGTCCTTTTAAATGCTTAACCCTGTTTTCCAAGTAGGAACTGCTTTGTAGTGAAGAGTTCACTAGCTGATAATTACAAATAAGTTTCTGTAAGGTACGAGGATGTGGTAAAAACATTAAATCACATTTTCGAAGAGCATTGTATGCAGAGACTAAATAAATATATAAACAAGATGCTACTATCATAGTTCTGTTACCATATTGTCTGTTGTTTTTTGAGGTCTGTGACACATTAAGTTGTTCTACTATAAATTTTAACTGTTCGTTGTCATCATAATTGGGAATAGTTTGCAAAAGTTGAATAATGCAGTCAACCTTATCCCTAATATTAGGCACTATTTTTCCCTTTTCCACCTGTGACATAATATTTTCTAGAGCGATAAGAGAGTTCAATATCTTAATGTTTTTGAAGGAAGCATTTACACTGAAGTCATTACCGGTTTTTATATTTACACTGAATGTCAAATCTTCCAGTGCAGTGATAAAGGAAGTAACGCATGACATTCCCCTATCAACTCCCAGGAGACAAATAATTTCCCCTCATGCTTAATTACAGTCCACTTATTGGAATAAACTTGCTGGGTTTCTAGAAATAAACTAATATCGTTCAGACACTTCAATAAATCCACTGCCAGCTAAATTTTATTGGATTCGATACTATCCTGAATAGCTGTTCGAAGATTATCCTCTTCTACATCAGCAAGACGTCTTACTTTGGGAGTGGACTTTGAACAATATGAAGGTGTATTTGGAAAAATAGTTGGCACAGCATTTTCAGTCATTGTGGAATTATTCTTGGAAACTCTTTCAGTTCTCCCTTAATTGTAACCCTCTCCACTCGAATTATGCACGACTCATCAAAACGTTTTATGCATACCATTGGGTTTTTCGGTTTAGAAAAATCTGTCGGTATTTAACAAAGCCATAGCTTACGGCGGCTTTCATCTGTCGGTAAGGAAAAAGTCTATGTTTTTTCAGTTTCAGTGTCATAATTAGACTGACAGCTGAAGACACTACAGCGACGAGGCATTTTCATATATCTGTAATTAAATAGGATATATATGTATTACCTATAAATACTCAGCACTGGAGTTGTAAGTTATCCAACTTGTGTATTGCAGTCCAACATTGCTGAATGAAGTGAAGAACGTTGAGGTTATATATAAATTTTTGTAAAGAAATACTTACTTACACTTCCGCACACAACACTATGAATGTAAGGAACTGTTGCACAACACCAACATATTCAAATAAACACAAAATCTTCGTTATTTCCTTCCATAATCCACAATAAACTATCAATAACACTGCAAGAACACATGTAATAATTGGCTTCGCTCTGCCATTCCTGGGACGGGTCTTGTCAAGTGACTTTAGTGGACCATGTCCTGTCTCACACGTCGGCCTCGGTTATACCAATCATATCAAAGAATGAGTTATCGACTATCGTGGTCTTGCCTTCAACCAAGACAGAGCGTGCTTCGACCCACGCAAACAACCGATTGTACGGAAGTGGAGCGATTATATCATGTTAACGTTTCAAATTTTTGTCCGCGAAGTCGTAAAATGACACCATCCACCCGTAAAATGGTGCAATTTCTGTAAATTTTACGGATAAACTGTAAAAGTTGGTAGGTAGCCTATGCATTGCTAATGGAATGGTCTACACTGAGAAAAATATATGGGGTTGGGACTCTTCTGCACCACTTGGGAAGCACATCTTCAGCACATTAACATCTGTAAGGTACTATTAAGCTCAGACGACAAATACATCCATGCTACAAGAAATCTGAAACAAGAAATATCTCTCTCACTACAATTCTTCAATTGTCTGCCATCTGACAATCTGCAACATCCTCACTTAAGAATTAACTGATGTCAGAAAAGTGAGAAGAGTACTGAGAGAAAGGGTATTCAGCGAGTGGAGTCAGTTGCAGCAGAAAGGACGAGGTGTATGTTTATACAATGAACACACTCCTGCCAGCTCTGGATTCGAGATCAACAAGGCTTGTCATGTAGTGAATGGCATGAGGCAATAAGATGGCAGCAAACATTTCAGCAGTTAGATCAGTACCGGGAGGATCTCAGAATGATTCCCTTTGCAGGCGCTGCCTCATGGAGATCGAAACTTTTGTGCATGTTCTGGGGGTCTTGTCCTCATGGTGAACTTTTAAGGAATACGTGTCGTCATAACATCCGCTCATTAATTGGGACAAGACTGAAAGACTATGGTTTCCAGGTATTCGAAGAGGTTCATGATTTAGCAGACAACGGAAGCCAGAGAAGGATCAACATCACTGCCTTCAAGAATAAGAGAGGTTACATCAACAACCCCACTGTCTGCTTTGAAAGCCATAAATTGCAGCCCCCAGATGTCAACCTCAAGAAGAGGAATATTTACCTACCAACAATTCCTTACTACAGGGAAAAATACCAGCTAGACAAAATTGACATAGTGGGTCTGATGATTGGAGCGAGGGGAACAATTTCCCTTTTTGCCGCCAATTTTTGGCAACAGATGCCCCTGCCAGTTATGTTATGGGAGATTTCCATTATAGCCTTACGAGGTTCATTGATAATTCTCAGAAATCTATTTCTCTTCTAAAAATGAATGTACAAGTATACTTTGTCGCAAGGCAGCCTCTGCATACAGCTGATTGGTTCCACTAGTGCTGCTCAGCAGGAGCGCGCTTGAACACCGAGTGATCTCACTAGGTCATGGTAAAAGTAGACTACTTTTTTTATGCATGCCACCCATCATCACGTATTCTTTACAAATTATTGAGAATAATTTTGGCTGTTCATCCACTCAGATATCATTCATAAAGAAAGGAAATAAAGAATGAACAACACACAATCTTATTTCAAAAATTTAATTTAATATTATAGACAAAACATCCACAGTAAGCAATAATTACTGAGGCACATAAATGGCAACATTATTATATTTTATTAAAGGAAGCAATATCAACTGACTGCACCAAATCCTCAAAGTTCTGAATTTCTTCAACAAGCAAGTCAACTGACACCTTTTCATCTTCAACAACACACATAATTTGAAGCTTGTTGATGCCATAGCCAACTGGTACAAGTTTAGCTGAAAGAAAGATAAGTTTCAGATATTAGTTATAAGGATACACATCATCATCATTTACAAGTTTAAAACCTGTATTTTTTGTTTGTAGAAAGGAATATACTAATAATTAGAAGAAAGAAACAGGCCAGAAGGAAGAGTGTGTCATCAGCTGCACTTGGCCAATATTTATAAGATTATGACTTATTCCTAATCCACTTCTATCAGACTAGATTTTTACAGGATCACCCTAGCTTGTGTAGATTCAACCGCTTAGTAACACACAATCGTAATCTATAATCTTCATTTCCGTATTGACAATTGCACAATTAAAAATAGGAGAGGATTTCCACCAATCAATACTTATTTATTGTATATATTAAACTACAGGACCGGTTTCGACCTCATATTCAAGGTCATCTTCAGCTGAACCATATATACATATTAATATAATGAAGCTTTGATTAAGATTGTGGTGTTGAAGGAATGCCATATGATGATGATGTACATTTAGTTACATACAAATGGGGCACGTCTTAGCGTGAGCTGGCGTATATGTCATTCTGTGCAATATTGCAACTGTATGTCTAAAATGTTGAAGGTCTTAAAACTAGTGTATAAAACACATCTTTTCCTAAACTAACTTATATATATGTACAAGATAAAAACAATACATAAAAACACTTCATGTACATGAACATTCGTTCTTGCTTGGTGGTCAATACATCGACTAACTTCCGTATTTAAGTCTTATTCACAGTTGTACACTTCAGCTGCTATTCTTAGAGTTTGTAAAATTGCATGGATAAAAGTTTTGTCTTCCTGTGCGTATGTGAGATAAAACACTTTCAATTTAAAAAGGGTGCCAAATGTATGGATGAAATTAAAGTAAAATATGTTCAGCTCTGCTGTGTGTGTTGCCCTTTTATAAGAACCAATTCATGTTATCTTATTGACGTCCGTAAATTTGGGTGACATTGGTTTCAAAGTAGTGGCTCCTTTCCCATTTGTAGCTGTGCAATGATGTTATGTTTATCATAAACATAACATGTAGTTAACAAGTTAGTCGATGTATTGACCACCAAGCAAGAACGAATGTTCATGTACATGAAGTGTTTTTATGTATTGTTTTTATCTTGTACATATATATAAGTTAGTTTAGGAAAAGATGTGTTTTATACACTAGTTTTAAGACCTTCAACATTTTAGACATACAGTTGCAATATTGCACAGAATGACATATACGCCAGCTCACGCTAAGACGTGCCCCATTTGTATGTAACTAAATGTACATCATCATCATATGGCATTCCTTCAACACCACAATCTTAATCAAAGCTTCATTATATTAATATGTATATATGGTTCAGCTGAAGATGACCTTGAATATGAGGTCGAAACCGGTCCTGTAGTTTAATATATACAATAAATAAGTATTGATTGGTGGAAATCCTCTCCTATTTTTAATAGTAACACACAATACGTCTACAGTTTCGGAACCAGACATCGACCAGTGAGAATTACAAAAACATGAACGACTTTAAATAAAAATGCATTTAGATGACAAGTGATGACAGAGTTCAATATATTTTAGAAATGAAGGACCAGTGTATCTAGCAACCATGGTCTGACCTCAGTATGTCATCACTGGGTGATGCAAAGCTGTTGCCATCTCCAGGTTCTAATATCAATAATCTGCATGGCTAACAATTACACTAGAGCCTACGAGAGTTGGAGTCTAATGTTTAGCGGTAACAGTGAGAAAAAAATTCACTAACTGTGCTCCAAAATGGTCTGTTGCTATGGCAACTATCTCAACGATGCCAACACTTTATGCTCCACACAGCTTTAGTTCTAAATTGACAGTTTGCAAAACCTGTGAGATTCGCATTAGATCTGTTGCCATCTCTCTACTGCTGCAGGAACTGCTGATGCAATACGACTGTGATACAAAGCCCTTGTGAAATGTAATATTGTAATCAGAAAAGTTAATGAATTACGAGTGAAAACAAATCCAAAAAAAACATTGTTTTTTTGCTAGTTGCTTTACGCCGCACCGACACAGATAGGTCTTTTGACGACGATGGGAAAGGAAAGGCCTAGGAATGGGAAGGAAGCGGCCGTGGTCTTAATTAAAGTACAGCCCCAGCCTTCGCCTGGTGTGAAAATGGGAAATCATAGAAAACCATCTTCAGGGCTGCCGACAGTGGGGTTCGAACCCACTACCTCCTAGATGCGAGCTCACAGCTGCGTCCTCCTAACCGCACGGACAACTCGCCCGGTTACAAAAACTTTAGACATTGTATGAACTTAATAACATCTAACACTAAAACAATAATATATTATTAAATAAAAGAGAATGAGGAATAACAAATTATTCAAAACTAATGGCTGGCACAGGTAGGAGGTTATGGCCTTCACTGATATAGAATCACCTTCTTGCCACTTGTCCTTCCTGAACTACACCTAAATAAGGTATACATAGATGAACTAGATACACTAACACACAGACGCACAACCACCAGATAGAGCCAAAAATGAGCTAAAACATCAATTTAGAAGCTATAATGTTCAGAGTACATGGTTGCTATCGCCATGTCACTTTGCTTGCTCTCAGTCACTTTTGTGATATCATTCCTAGTAGAACTGTTTTATTGATTTAAGTGTATGTTTTCTGAATATTATTTTCGTTGTTAGTTTATTTTTTGTTAGTTAACTGGTGGCTAGTTTTACAGTTTTTTTCTGGCTTTATTCGTTTGTAGATTTTGTGGTCTTTTAGTGTGATTAGTGTTGGTCAGAAAGGCTTCATCATTCATTAGCTGAGTAGTTTTATTTTCATTTTCTTTGAATGTGTTTTTATGGCTTGTTTCTAAACGCTGCAACTTATTTCCTGGAAGTAGAATGTCTCTGAAGAGATTATTATACAAAATTGTGAGAAGGAGCAAGATAGTGCAGAAAAAGATATGGATGCACAAGCACCCCTTCTTGATTACTGTTGGTAGAGCAGTGAGCACAAATCTTTTACAAACACTGTAATATTAAGAGTGTTGTTTACATTACATGTCGTAACATTTCACTCCCATTTTCTGGACATGCCACTGTGAAATAAAAAGAATATTTACTGCAGCACTTTTCATACATTTAATATGTATGGGAAAAACAACAAGCAGGCTGTACGAACGTTGCGGATGAAAATAGCAAAATACCCAAGTAAAATTATCTATATCTCCTGTAAGAATTACCTTATCTCCTGTATACATTGCCTGGAACTTAATGATGAAACTTCTGGTTCGATTTCATTGCTGCACTGTAAGCATCAGCCCATACTCATTCAGATCTATACAAGAGACAACTAAGGCTCTTGTACTGAGGTTTCTTCTAAAAACAAGATATCCTCAACTTTTCTTTTTTTCATGCTTTCATCCTATATTTTAACATCAAGAAGAAAACAGTAATTTTTCGTAGTAGAAATTTATTTGAACATTCTCCTTATTTATTAAACAATGAGTTAATCCAGCACACTTTTCTAGAAGTTGCCACTTACAATATTACAAGTACCAAAAACGTTATTTAGGCAGGTAGCAGGTAGGGACTGGTGCCCTTGCCTATGTGAGTCCCAGAGCACACTGACCCGATGTGTAGCATCTGGTAAGGGTCCCAGCCTTAGGGTTGTGAACGAAGAGGTCACCGGAATCTAAAGTGGAGAAAATGGACTTTAGAACGGTGGAAATTTGTGGAAATAGTAAGAGTACACTATTCATCAGTATGTTTGTTTCCCACGTTAGGGACGGCTACAAGGGCGTCTGTTCCCTGTGAACGTGATGGCCTGAACAATTGCTGGCAGTAGCTCTAAAATGCCTTTGGGAGTGGCGACCCCATCATAACAATAGCCTAAAATGAGTGGTGGTAATTATAAGCCTCGGAAAATGTTAGGACGCACCCTGTTAAAAGCGACACACAGTTCTTGTGCTGGAAGAGCTGTGATAAGTGGACAACCAGCAATTAATATTATGAATATGGGAATAATAAATGTTGTGACCCTGACAGGAAAATCAGAACAGTTAACTGATTTTATGGAGAAAGAGAATGTTGCAATGATGGGACTGAGTGAGGTCAAGTGGAAGGGGAAGGGAGTGAAGAGGATGAGCAGAGGGTACACAATATACTGGAGTGGAGGAGGTGAGGCAAAGAATGGAGTAAGAGCGATTGTTAACAAAATTCTGGATGAAAATTTGGATAGGGTAGACTACGTTAATGATAGAATACAGTAGAACCTCCATTATACGTCCCCGTAAACTATGTTTTCCCGTATTATTCGTTCAAATTATGTGGTCCCGCGAGCATCCTAATTAAATCACGTTGTAAAGATCCTGCATTATTCGCTCCTTGAAGAAACGATTTCCCAGATCAACCGTCCAGATATTTCAGTCCAATCAATGCTAAATCCTCGATCACGTATTTTTCAAGAAACTGTATCTCATGAAAAGACGGCTCCAACATACTTACAGATCTTCATGTTAACGTCCTGTCAATGTGGTAATTTGAGGAAGTACTGTACCATACTGGAGAAGCGACTGGCGGTGAACTTGCATAAGGGACCATCTTAGCATCACACCCGGGTGGTATTGTTTAGATAATCCTTGGAAATCATAAAGCAGAGTGTGTCCACAACAATTGGAAGGAGACAGAGTGAATTTCGACAGCTCTACTTGATTGATATTTAGAAATTTCATGATCCATATTGAAGTGGGATTACAATAATTGAAATTAATTAATAAATAGGGGTCCTCGTATTCAATAAACAGACATTTATTAATGTGAATCAATCACATGTTCACATGAGGTACTAGTTTTGGCACTAAACTTGTGCCATCATCAGCCGAGTCAAATCAAGCAAACACAATAACCAAAAACAACTTTAAAACACACTGTAGCATCTACATAGATGAATATGAAATAAAATATGGTACATGATAATATTACACTTCAGTATAAAATCATTTTAAAATGACGACTCCATTGTTTTTTACATATGGTGGTTTGTTCAGCTTGTATATGTCTTTAGTTCTTTGATCTTGTTGAAATTATGCTGCAGAGTTGAAAGTCATATGAAGTTAACACTTCGTTTGATCTGTGGTTTGGTTCCGAAAATAAATGTGCATATGATGGACTTGGTTAGACCCAAAGAATTAATTCTCACTTCAATATGGGGTTTTTGGAACCTGGAGAAGAAATTAAAAGCCGAATTAGGCAAAAGATAGAAAGGAAAGACTAAAAAGAAAAATCTAGAAATGACGAGAAACGACTACGAACTCACCTTGAGCAGCCTGTTTGATCAGTGGACGGAGCTGGACTGATGGAAGGAATCATGAGGCTAAGGGCCGAAACTAGTACCTCATGTGAACAACATGTGATTGATTCACATTAATAAATGTCTGTCTTGAATAGGAGGACCCCTATTAATTAATTTCAATTATTGTAGCTCTACTTGAAGAAGGAACGAGTTTCATCAAATGTTCGTACGCACTTGCAAAATGTCTACATTATGTCCAGGTTTACATTTTTTTTTAGTTTATTGCACTCTATAGTCACTGGGCTTTCAGCCAGGAATCGAAACTGCTCCTTCTTAAGTAACTCAAATTTAGTATTTTAATATTATCGTACACGATTACGTTATCCAGACCAGAACACATGTTGCACCTTACATACATAAAGCCATGGGAGGCTTTGGGATTGCCTATTAGTACTGTTTTGGTCCTGGGAATCTCAGGTTTTTGTGGACTGGGACACAGTGTTGGAGGAGGAGTGGTGGAAAAACCGAAGAAAGTGGAGAGGAACCATATTTGACCATACCCGGCTACAGCTTGATACAGGGAAATGATGATGATGATGTGTTAAAATGTTATAAAAACTGCAGTCGGCACGTTACATTTAGAAACTATGTATTATTTCGCAGTCGTACCGACTTGTACAGTGAGCACACTTTCCAGCTGAGCTCAAGGTTGCGTGCTTTCCAATCTGATTGTGATTAGTGACGGGCAGAATTGAACATAATGCATTCGAGAACTGCAGGACCGATACATTCAGAACCATATTCTCGAGTTCAACATAACCTTTAAAAGTCAATGTAGGCCTAATTTACGCGGTACAAGTATCTTTGTGATGTTTAGCCAAATTGTTAATGGTTCATTCGTTCAAATTAATAAGATGACGTAATATACAGTAGAACCTCGATAATTCAAAATCCCGCCTAATTCGAAGAAGCTCTCGTTCCCGGAAACATGAGATACAGTTTTGCATGTTATTACAATTGTTTAATTCGAAATACGGATAATTCGTAATTCGAAGTACAATGTCGGCCCCATTATCGAAATTCAGACTTTTAATTCGAAACTGCCTTTACATTTTAAAACAATAATATTTTACAGAGTAATTTCAACTCGAAATTTGTCCGCTCCGCGTCATAATAGAACGCGCGTTCTGGAACGTGGAGGGGTAGCTTTCTGCACTTACACTCACTTTGGTGGGTCTACAGTGCGCTTCATGATTGCTAAGTTGAATGAAATCGGAATTATTTTGTATTCAACCTTTTAAGGAACGCTGTAATATCATGCGGGAAAAAAAGAATCCGCGAACACTGGCGATGCCGACAGCTGAAAAACAAAACGTGGCTTATATAGTAGATTCGTAGGCACCGAAGAATATTGTCATTACCGGCGAAACTGCATTGCTTTATTTTAATGCGAGCCCAAATGGTCTTATGGTTTTAAAGGAGAAATTGCCAGCCGGGAAATCGTACAATGGTGAAGGATGGGGGTCATAGTAGTGCGTTGCAATGCACATGGAAGCGAGAAACTTTATCCCCTCGTCATAGGAAAGTTCGATAAGCACGTTTTAAGGGCGTCGGGCATCTGAAAATGCAAACAGTACAGAAATCCAAAAAATAATGCATTTGCACAGGGGAACCGGCATCATTTATCCTCGTCTTTGAATTGTGCTATTTTTTTTCTTTCGTTGCGTGAGGTTATGTTTGTCAGTGATTTATCGTAGTGCATTATTTGAACATTGTAAATGCACTTTGTTGGATACATTTCGGAAATAGATTTTTCCATGGCATTTGAAAGGTTTAAACTGTGAATCGAGGTGACTGCATGTATTAATGGGTCTTAAGGCCGGTCTCCACTGTTTAACATTTAACACTAACATGTTAAATTTAACATGTTACAGTTGACATGTATATTGTGTTTGTGCCTTCCAATTAGTATTATATTAAGGATTGTTGCCCAATTGTATTTCCTCTAATAACAATAACCACCACCACCACCACCATCACCACCCTCTAATTAACGTCCCCCCCCTTTCTCTATTTATCATTTCTTTATCAATTACTACGGCAAGTTGTTTCGAGTTGAACCTCGTATTTCTTTCATTATTTCTTCCTATTTTTTTAAATATATTTTTTATTTGGCTTTATTCTTTTTTAACGTTTTAAATTATTTTATAAAACCTATATATCCACTTTGAAATTTGACGAAATTAAATCCTACACTGTTTTCCTAGGACTTCATTCACGTCACCTTTTGCTCTTCGGCCGGAGAAACAAATGCCTACAAGACCTGCCTAGCAACGACTTTACATAAGCGAATATTTGACCTGCTTATGAACTTCAGCTATATTTGTTTTCGGCGCAAGATAGTGATGTTCTGTTTACTCTCTTGACTGTGATTATTGTGTTTTGAACATTTACTGAATTGCTATGTTATGATACATTGTTAATTTTTTGCCTGTATTCAATGTGCTAGTTGTTTTAAGATCTTCGCAAATTGGCTGATGATGACACTTAAAATGTGTTGAAACCGGTCCCATTAAACAGGTTGTAACTACTTTTTACCATCTTATTACGGAGTATTGAAAGGTGGATCCTAACCTATAATATTGTACATCTTAACACATAACCTAAACGACGCAAACGACGTGCTCCTCATGAAGTAGGATTATAATTACAACACTCCGCAACACTCCTTCTCTTTGTTATAAGCTACAAATACAGTACACACACGTGTGTCGTTCTCTCTGCACTATACTAAAATGTATAGTCAGAAATGGAGTAGAGTAAGGAGATTACTCTGGACTTAATTAATGATATAATAGAAAGGCCTTATTTGTGGGATGTCTCATCAGAGGAATACAGATATAAAGGAAAGAAAGCCGATAGTTTCCAGAAACTCGAAAATATCTATAATTGGTCCCGCGAGTAAATCGAAAAGAAAACTAGCGTCCCTCTGCTCCCAGTACAGTCGAGAATTGCAGAAAGTTCAGAAAATTCGATAGTCGGGAGCGGACGAAGTTTATACTTCAAAGTGGTTTGCTTTTGAAGCAATGAGCAGAGTGAGGGGAGGAAATGTGCCTAATAAAACTGCATTTCTAAATCATAACAAGACGCAACAGTGGCAATAACAAAGGCCAATTCCTCTTCATCTGAGTCCATAGTCCTTATTTAAAAATACTAGATACCATCTAAATGCATCACCATAAATTGATATGATGAACTACCTGTATATAAACAAAGAATGTCAAGTTTAACATGTTTATTAAGTGTGGACACAATGTTAAATGAAACAGTTTTTGACATTTAACATTTAACATGTTGATGGTGTCACCAGTTAACATTTAACACTTTTAACATTTAACATGTTGTTGTTAAATGTTTATCAGTGGAGACCGGCCTTTAGAATACTTTGTGACGCGGCAAGTGTTTACATTTCTGAAGTATGAGAGAAGTGCCATGGCGGGAAGTCGTACAAGGATAGAGTCATAAGAAAGTTCGATTTTAAGGGCATCGCCGATGCCGCATCGGGTACTTTCTGTGTAAATACAAGGCATCTAAAATGCATACAGTATAGTAATCCAATTAATAAAGCACTTGCACATGGGAGCCAGCATAGATTTCTCCTCGCCTTTGAATCGTGCTTTTTTCTTTCTTGCGTTGTGTGAGGTTATGTTTACCAGCGAGATATCCGAGTGCATTATTTGAATACTGTAAATGCACCTTCTTGGATACATTTTGGAAATAGTTCTTTTTTTATGGCATTTGAAAGGTATAAACTGTGAATCAAGGTTAACTGCATGCAGTAACGGGCCTTAGAATATTTTGTAACGCGGCAATGGTTGGTACTTCTGAATTGCGAATTGGCGGTTAATTCGAAATCACGTAATTCGAAGTCCGATTTTTGAGTCCCAACGACTTCGAATTAACAAGGTTTTACTGTATAAAGCTTTATATTTAAGAGATTTTTATAGTTTATTTTTAACAGTAAACGATGAGTGTGAGTTCTAGAATAATGTTACCGGTTTATCCTTGTAAGAATGTTTATAGCTGAAGATGTTCAAAATTTGAACGAAACATGTCCTATGTTTTAGTAATTAAGCAATAAAATAAGGATGAGATTCTAATTTTATAATTGCTTTTTAATGTATTGAATAGGTGGAAATCAAGGTTTTATTGTTCTCCTTTAACAGACTTTCAATACGGAAAAATGAGGATAGTCTCTTGCAATATTAGGACATATCGAAAAGACTTATGTGAGGAATTTACAATGTTTGTTGCCCCTTTAAACGGTCCCCTAGGATTACACAGGGGTCATCATATTTCAACACTTAATTTTTGTTGTTAAAGTGGAAGCCAATTTCTTTTCAGTTTCAATGTAGTTAATATACAGGGTCTTTTTATTTTAGCCCTGGGCGAGTTTCTGGGGAGCTACACAGAAAGGCAACAGCACAGCCAGGTACCTCATTTGCCGAGAGATATATTGCTTCATGTCCAATGACATGATCTAACGAGTAGTGATTATGTGATAAGTCCTGTGTCTTCATCGTAATATAATACCAATATAATGGTCTGTTATTGGACATTATAAATTTTCCAGCTAACTCATTCTTGGTTGGCAGCGTTTTGCCCCAGTGTGCTAAGTTGGGCTCATCAATTGGTAAATAGCACACCTACCACGACGCATGGCTAGAGCACACCGTGGAGGCCACTGTGTAGGCTTCATGGAGTCACCAGCATTGCCAACGCATTATGAGAGACTTTGTTTCATTTCCAAAAAATGACGCCTGTCTGGCCATTAGATGATGATTCCCATAGGGAAGTTGAAATGTTTGCCCTGAATGAGTAAATTTATGATAGGTGTGCTATTTACTAACTGATGAGCCCAACTTAGCATACTGGAGCAAAATGCTGGCAAACAAGAATGAGTTAGCTGGAAAATTTATTATGTCCAATAACGGACCATTAAATTGGTATTACAAATTTACTCATTCAGGACAAATATTTCAGGTTCCCCATGGGAATGAACATCTATTCCATCGTAATAGTTCAGTTTATGAGTAAGGGTTACTTCATGGAAGATAATGCGACGACATACACTGCTGATCAGTCTATGCAGATAATACGGCAAGTTTTCTAAGATCATGTAGTTTTTTATCCTTCTAGATCTCCTGATTCAAATTCCTGTGATTATTATCTGTGTAGGATGCAGAAGGGAAAAAAAAAGTTGTAAACAACCCTCACACAAGAGAACATTACACAAGTTATTTTGAACATCACATGGGCCATGATTCATCGAGTGTCTGCAAACCTGTTTATGAGATGTAAGGTGTGTTTGACATCTGAGGGACAACATTTCGAACATTGAATGTAATGCCAGGTATGTTTTGGACTAGTAATTTCACCAGAAATAGCTTTCTATAAATGCGAATTTTCGAGATGTAATGGGAAGGAAAGATGTGTATTGTACCGGCTAGTGACTGTCATTGTGCCAGCCGTGCCCTGCTCCAAGTGTTGCTGTGAACAAAGCTAAAGAAAGAGATGCTGTAGCCTACTATAACCTTTTAAATTTTCAGCCTGACAAAAATTAGGCAAGATTAATACCAAAAAATACCTGAAAAGAAAACAATTACTTAACAACAGAATATATCTGAAAAAGAAAACATTCAATTAATAACGGAATGACATATTTTTTCTTGGAAGAGTACGGCTCCTTGGCAGAATGGGAGCATACTGGCTTTTGGTTCAGAGGGCCCCCGGTTTGATCCCCACCCAGGTTAGGATGCTGGACTTGGTTGGAGATTTTAAGTGTGTATGGGTAATTTCTCTGGTTCGTGGACTGCGCATCTGTGTTATTTTAATACACTTCCCTTCATTTACTTTCAACTCACTACCGACCACCTCACAAACATGTAATAGCGAGTACAGTAAAACCTCGTTAATTCAAAGTTGTTGGGACGCAAAAATCGAACTTCAAATTACGTGATTTCGAATTAACCGCCAACTCGTAACTCAGAAATGTCAACCCTTGGGACATCACAAGTTATTCAAAGACCCATTACTGCATGCAATTAACTTTCATTCACAGTTTAAACCTTTAAAAAAAATGTATCCAACAAGGTGCATTTACAGTATTGAAATGATGCACTTGGATAACTCACTGGCAAACACAACCTCACGCAATGGAACAAAAAAGTGCTTTCTTCATTGGATTATACTCCGCATGGCCTTACTTCTAAATTGAAGTTTCGCAAAACAAATGAGCATCGCCTTCCCTCTGTTGCCAGCGCGCTACGCCTGCAAGAACAGCTGATGCAATATGACCGCGGTAAACAGCCCTTTTAAATTGTAATACAGTACTCAGAAAAACGAATGAATATGGATTGAAAACAAATTCACAAGAACTACACTTTCTAACAATGTCTGGCACTAAAAGAGAATATATTATTAACAATAAAAAAGAATGAGGAAATAACACATCACTAACGGCTAATGGCTGGCACAGAAAGGAGGTTATGGCCTACAAAGAGAACACTCTACTTACCTCAGAGTCACTGGAACCCTCCAACAATATGAAAAACACACTAAATATTGAAGGAAAATGCAAAAGATCGCGAACCGTACCGAATACCATACACGCTGAGCGAGATAGGTTAACCACGCGGCGAATGTAAATATTAGAGTTGGCAACTAAGTTTCGAGATCGTGCTCTGCCGATATAAATCGATATGAATGGCAGCTTGGGATTGGTTGGATGTCTATGCTTCAGCGCATAACCACCAGACAGAGCCAAAAACTGCTAAAACGTCAATTTAGAAGTAGGAGCCCTACGGAGTATAGTGTACTATATGCATTTTAGATATCTTATACTTGCGTGGAAAGTACCCAATGCCGTTAAAACATTGTGGCTTACCGTACTTTCCTATGATGAGGGGAGAAAATCTCTCGCTTCTGTCTGCATTACAACACAGTACAGTGACTATCCTTGTACGATTTTCTGCGTAAATCAGAAATGCCAACCCCTGCTGCGTCACAAAGTATTCTAAGACCCATTAATGCATGCAAATCGTCTTGATTCTCAGTTTAAACGTTTCAAATGCCGTAGAAAACACTATTTCCAAAATGTATCCAACAAGTGCATTTACATTATTCAAATAATGCACTTGCTGACACCCAAAAAGATCTCGCAGAAGTCGGCGTTGACCCACTGACAACTACATGGGCTACACTTAGACACAAAATTAACTTGCACAGCTTTGCAGCCAGACAATGTACAAGAAACTTGAAACTCCAGGAGGCATGGACTCAAGAAAGACGACAGACTCACAGTGCGAGGATGAAGAAGTTTTGGGAGGATAAGAGAAACAAGAAGAAGAATGCTAACTAATGGTTCTACGTGCTCCTTAGAGGGCCTAACGCATATATATATATATAATGCACTTGGATAAAACAATGGCAAAACATAACTTCATGCAACGAAACAAAAAAAACCCACACGGTTCGAAGACAAGGATAAATTATGCTGGCTCCCCTGTGAAAATGCCTCATCTTTTGGATTACTGTACTGTTTGCATATTTAGACACCTTTACTTGCACGGAAAGTGCTCGAAGCCCTTAAAACATCGTGGCTTATCAAACTTTCCTATGACGAGGGAAGGAAGTCTCTCGCTTCCATGTGCATTGCAACACAGTAAACACAGTACGGGGACCTTCACTCTTGTACGGTTTCCCGGCTGGCCCTTCTCTCCTTTAAAACTATAAGCCCGTTCGGGCCCGCCACTGAAAAAAAAAAAAAAAAAAAAAAAAAAAAAAAAAGCAGCTACGCAATTTCATCGGCAATGACAATATTGTTTAGTGCATACGAATTGATTGCTTCTCCGCACACTACCTGCTTCGTGATATTGTGGAGTTTCTTAAAACGCAGAATACAAAACAATTATAATTTCATTCGAACATAGCAAATAAGCAGCACACTGTACAAACACCGAAGTGAAAGTGCGGAAAGCTACCCTTGCGTGTTCCAGAAGACGAGTTCTTTCAAAGACGCGGAGAAATTTTTATTTCAATTAATCTGAAACAGACTATTTTGAATGTAAAGACAGTTTGGAATTAAAAGTCTGAATTTCGGTAACAGGACCGACATTGTTCTTCGAATGACGAATTATCCATATTTCGAATTAAACAATTTAAATAACATGCAAAACCATACCTCATATTTCTGGGAACAAGAGCTTCTTCGAATTAGGCGGGATGTTGAATTAATCAATTATGAATTATCGAGGTTCTACTGTACATCCCTTCACATAGGATTAGCACCAGCACGGCCTGGCTCCATGGCGAAATGGTTAACGTGCTGGCCTTTGGCCACAGGGGTCCCGGGTTCGATTCCAGGCAAGGTTGGGATTTTTAACCATAATTGGTTAATTTCAATGGCACGGGGGTTGGGTGTATGTAACGTCTTCATAATTTCATCCTCAAGGAATTTTAACTATAATTTGTTAATTTCACTGGCACGGGGGCTGGGTGTATGGAATGTCTTCATAATTTCATCCTCATCACGATATGCAGGTCGCCTATGGGCGACAAATCAAAAGATCTGCAGCTGGCGAGTCGAACATGTCCTCAGACATTCCCGGCCCTAAAAGCCATATGGCATTAGCACCAGCACGGACAGCCGAGAAAAATCCAAATTGTCTATCTCAATAAATTGGGAGAAAAGCACAGGAGGAAGACCTTGTGACTATTATGAACAATGTATCAAATTGTGTATAAGGTTTTACGATTTCCTAATAATAGTTACTGATATGAGTTTTCAGATGTGCTTCAAAATAAACCATCCATCCATAGCCACTGCATGATCCCACTTATGACTTATGCTGTAACAACAAACGTAAGAGAATGTTGCAGATTTAATCCCTTTGATGGTTTTCTTATTGCAATCCAATTTCCACACAAAAGAAAGAAATGACTATGTACTTACATGCTCCCCAGACAAGACCATCCATAACAATACTTCGAACTTTAGCCTCCATTTCCTTCATGTCAGTCTCATCGTCCCAAGGTTTGACGTCCAAAACAATACTGGATTTGGCAATGAGGGCAGGTTTCTTGGACTTCTTCTCAGCATATGCCTTCAGTCTTTCTTCTCTGATCCTTGCTGCCTCTGCATCCTGAAAATTACAATGAATCGAATGTCCCATCACTACCTCACAGGACTCCTCGAACATACTTTGACCACAATGTTCTTGCGAAGAGACAAAGAGGAAGACCTCGCGATGTTTGGGAAAAACAGATATTGAAGGACCTTGAAATTAGAGATGTGAACTGTCGTCGCATATATGAGCAGCATCTGTGGATGGATAGGACAAACTGGAGGAGGCTCGTACACAACCGCACCCAGCTTGCTGGAGCGAAGAAATTATGATAGAACACACATGTTAACATGATAAAAAATACTTTTCAAGTGTAATGCAAAATTAAAAACTGTTATAAGTTCAAATATTTTGCATTACCTTTCCTCAAAAGCCACCTATGATCAACAGGTTACGTAGAAGAGCTAAGAATGAATCTAAAGAAGACAGAATTAATGGTATTCAGGAGAGGAGGACGCTTATCGAAAGGGGATGTGATCACCAAAAGTGTACTTCCAACAACAGTCGCTGAATTAGCAATGCTGTCGCACCTAACTGAACCTAACCTAACCTGTCACTATCAGTGGTATTCGGTGGATCACAACCTAACCTGTCACTATCAGTGGTTTTCGGTGGATCACCCCGTTCAATTAGCAATGCTGTCACACCAAACCTAACCTAACATGTCACTATCAGTGGTTTTCGGTGGATCACAACCTAACCTGTCACTATCAATGGTTTTCGGTGGATCACAACCTAACCTGTCACTATCAGTGGTTTTCGGCGAAACACAATTGCTTTCGTAAGTGAACCATATCACCATATGCCATTGACTTTCGATTTATCTCTAGTCAACAAATACTGACAGTCACATGATCGTATTTCACAATTATTTTATTCTACATTTTTATTAAATACGATTATCATTGTCATTTTCGTTGTAACCGCTGGTCGGCCAACATAATTTTTAGCAATCCTATCACTCGTTTATGACAGACTGTTGCTTTGTTCTTTCCTTATAATTATAATAGAAGCCTTCTAATGTCATATCACCATTACTTTCACCAATTGTAATTTTACTCGCTCATTGTAATATCTTTATAACCAGCTTAACTTTAATTCTTTTACTATATGTTAATTGTAATTCTAGTCTCTCCAAGGTTTTTTGTTTTATTTCATGTATATATAAATCAAGTGCCTGTTTCTATTTTAAAGTTGAGATAATGGCTGATGATGCCTGAATTCAAGGCGAAACATGTACCATTTTAGTTAATATGCCAAAGTAACTAACTAAAATAAGACATCTTGTATTGATTAGGTGGTAAATTCAATAAATTAACTTATTGATATTATTCCATTCAAGTATCATCAATACGGATCAAGAATGATATTAATCACATGTAACTGCAGTGAGACGCCGTGGAAGTGAGTTGGACAAGTCCCTGATAGTCCTCTGGACGCAGCTGACACCAAATCGTTTGCAGAGCGGCCGCCAATGCTGGTCTGTTCGTGGGTGCAGGATCCATGGCACAGAGCCTGCGTTCCAGGACATCCCAGATATGCTCGATAGGGTTCATAATGGGGCTCCTGGGTGGCCATGGCAGTCGTTTGACCTCTGCTGCATGTTCCTGGAACCATTCCCGGGTGACATGGGAGCGATGTGGCGGCATGGTATCATCTTGAAACACTGCAGAACCGTCTGTCCGCTGGAAGGCCGAAAATGGGTGGAGATGGTCTCTGAGCAGCTCAACATACCGCGTACCATTCAAAGTCTTTTCCAGAACAACTAGGGGGCTACATTGTATGTGGGGGACATACATTAACACCGAAAAACCAGTTCACATATCACGTATGGGAAGGCAACACTATACATACGAGTCTACTGCAATCACTGAGACAGGATATGAATATATGGGTACTCACCATAAATTGACAGAGGAGTGGACAGAAGATGGACTTCTTTGTTTACGTAGATGCACTCCCTCTTAAAATAATAATTACTAGTATGGATACAGCACCGAACAGGAGTTTTAATTGTTTTGGCTAGTTGTAATTCGTCTTAAAACAATAATTACGACTATGACAGAGCTGGACACACAACTCGATTGCTTTCGTCTAGTTGTAGGCCTACTTCCTCTTAAGACAGTAATCACGACTATAACACAGCTGGAGATACGACACACACGACTGGTTTGTTTTCGTCTTAGTTGTACCAAATACAGTAGAGACAATACGCAACACTTACGGATTTAGCCTTGTTAAAATGGGAGACATTTCGACGGTGGCGCTCCTAGTGACTTGACCTGAAAAAATCGCGCTAAATTCAAATATCAATGGTAATGTATATACGGAAATGGATAAATAAATTACGTCTAGAAAGAAAGTGTTATTGAGATATTAACTTCGAAGTTGCTAATGCAATTCTGGATAAATTAATGAAGAATTATTTAAAAGGTTATTATTCAAAGACTGAAATTAGACATACAGTATAAACAAGATATGAAATGGACTGCTGTGAAATGACTTCATCTTGCATTTATGCATTACTTTTTTAGCTTTAGCATTCCTGCCTGAACTCTTACGAGTGGATTTTTATTGACAAGTGTCAATAAAAATATCGGCATATTCCTTACACATATGATGCAATGAATTAACATTTAATAGCTGGACAATTTTCCTCTTAACATGAAGCCTACTAACCGAAAGAAAATCTATAAAATCCCAGCTTTAATCTGAGAAGAGGGATAAAAGAATGAAAAGTATGAAAATGTTGTCGATAGTGATGCTTTGAGGAATATTTACGTACAATTAAGAGTAAAAATGTAACATACCCTTGGCTGTATAGTCGAGGATTTTTAAAGTCGCTGGCCTGGAAATGATCTGAACAGATCTTATAATTCGTATATAAGCGTAACGTCCCTTCTTTCTTGTACACCTTATCCAAATCACTTCTGTTACATTTCAAAACCCACAGAACACACCTACAACACCACATCGGTATTGAAGGTTAACTGCTGCACAATACAGTAAAATATGCATATTACATTTTAAGCCAGTTAAAATATGGGTCGAGCAGGTCAGAAGATATTTTTTTTTATTTACACAGAAAAGCGCACAATGTGCAGGGGTATAAACTTAATCACTACAAAGTTTTGCCAGAGAACACGGTCTCTTTGGGCACTCCAGTGCGTGGTAACGACTACAGAACTTCTCACACCATCAACATACACAGTCATGGCTCGGATCGTGAAATCTAGGTACAACACATGCCTTGTGATGGAAGCCATGGACAGCTGCACGGGTCACTGTATGTCTGAGTTCGAAGCAACTCTGACACCAATTGGCTGTTGTCATTGCATCAGTTAGGCTATATAGATATCACTCCAAATTTTTGTCTTCTTTAATTCATGTAAGAGCTCTTGATATGCCTTTGTTGATTGTAGAGTCATTGTATGTCTCAAGTCCTCAATGAAGAAAGGTTCTCGGGTCAGTTCATACACAAGTATAGAGTGTGTGCATTTAGATACACATGGGGCTCTTTTGAGGAAAATTGCTTTCACCCTTTCTATCTCTTTTAGATCTTTCTTTTTCAGGAAGGTCCAAATTGTTTCAATGCCGTAGGTGACAGTTGGAGTAACTCTGAGGCGGAAGAGTTTCAAGGCCGTTTTGACTGACAGTTGACTAAGGTGATCTATGTCATTTATTGCTATGATTGCAGCCAGAGTCCTTTCCTTTATGTGAGCTGTAAATGTGGTTCCAGTTGTCTGAAAAGTCATTCCGAGATACTTGAATTTATTGACAATCCTTAAAGGTGAACCTTCGTAGCGTATTATGTCTGATGCTGCTCTTCTTCCTCCCCTTCAAAAAACCATGACTACTGTCTTCTGATCATTAATTTCTAAATTGTTTTCTTTTGACCAATTTGTCAGATTGGTGACTGCTTTTTGAAGTTCATCTCGATATGACGAAACAATTACCATGTCATCAGCGTATAGATACATTTTTGCATGAATCGTAGCAATTGCTTCTGTAACATCACGTGTTATTACATTAAAAAGGAGTGGGGTCAGAGGATCCCCTTCAAGGGCCCCTACCGTCTGAAGGATTGGTTTCGACTGTGTTAAATCATCGCATATTCACACATAGTTTTCTGATAACATATTTTTAATAAGCTTTGTGTAACAGTTTTTCCCTGTTATCTCTTCCAGTTTCCGAAGGATCAGGCTCCTGCTTGTGGAGTCAAAGGCTTTGTGGAAATCTATAAACACTGCATAGAGCTTTCCTTTCTGCAACCTGAGTGCTTCTTGTATATCTTCAAGCAAGCAATTGATTGCCTGGATTGTTGATCTGCCTCTTCTAAATCCAAACTGTTCTTCCGGTATTTTATCATCTACTATATCCCTCAATCGATCTGTCAGTGTTCTTGTAAGAATCTTCAGTAGTGTGCACTCAAGAGCGATTCCACAGTAGGTATTCCGATAACTCACATCTCCTTTACCCTTAACTTAACCGCAGTGGTACGAATAATTAGGAAATTTGTTTGGAAGGGTAATAGGGAGGTACATTCAGGGAAACGGGATGGCCTAGGGAGCGGTGATAAGGGAACAGGGAACTGGAAATCAAGTAGGGATAACATAAAATTGTTAGTGTTGAACTGTAGAAGTATTGTAAAGAAAGGAATAGAATTAAGTAATTTAATAGATATATATTTACCAGATATTGTAATAGGAGTTTAATCATGGCTGAGAAATGATATAATGGATGCAGAAATTTTCTCACGGCACTGGAGTGTGTATCGTAGAGATAGGATAGGAATGGTGGGAGGGGGAGTGTTCATTCTGGTGAAAGAAGAATTTGTAAGCTACAAAAAAGTTAAAGATGAGACACATGAAATTCTAGGTGTAAGGCTCATTTCTAAAGATAATAGGCAACTTGATATATTTGGAGTGTACAGATCGGGAAAGGGTAGCACTGACGTGGATTCGGAATTATTTGATAGGATAGTCAGCTATGTGGGAAACGACATGGAAAGAAATGTGATTGTAGCGGGAGATCTGAAGTTGCCAGATGTCAATTGGGAAGGAAATGCGAACGACAGGAAGCATGACCAACAAATGGCAAATAAGTTAATATGGGAAGGACAGCTGATTCAGAATGTGATGGAACCAACCAGAGGGAAAAATATCCTGGATGTCGTGCTGATAAAACCAGATGAGCTCTATAGGGAAACTGAAGTAATAGATGGTATTAGTGATCATGAAGCTGTTTTTGTGGTAGTTAAAAATAAATGCGATAGAAAGGAAGGTCTTAAAAGTAAGACTGTTAGGCAGTACCATATGGCTGACAAAGCAGGCATGAGGCAGTTTCTAAAAAGTAACTATGATCGGTGGAAAACGGTAAATAAAAATGTAAACAGACTCTGAGATGGGTTTAAAGAAATTGTTGAGGAATGCGAAAACAAGTTTGTACCTTTAAGGGTGGTAAGGAATGGTAAAGACCCGCCTTATTATAATAGAGAAATAAAGAGACTAAGAAGGAGGTGCAGACAGGAAAGAAATAGAGTTAGAAATGGCTGTGGAAGTAAGGAGAAATTGAAGGAACTTACTAGAAAATTGAATCTAGCAAAGAAGGCAGCTAAGGATAACATGATGGCAAGCATAATTGGTAGTCATACAAATTTTAGTGAAAAATGGAAGGGTATGTATAGGTATTTTAAGGCAGAAACAGGTTCCAAGAAGGACATTCCAGGAATAATTAATGAACAAGGGGAGTGTGTATGTGAGGATCTTCAAAAGGCAGAAGTATTCAGTCAGCAGTATGTAAAGATTGTTGGTTACAAGGATAATGTCGAGATAGAGGAGGAGACTAAGGCCAAAGAAGTAATAAAATTTACGTATGATAACAATGACATTTACAATAAGATACAAAAGTTGAAAACTAGAAAAGTGGCTGGAATTGATCAGATTTCTGAGGATATACTAAAGACAATGGGTTGGGATATAGTACCATATCTGAAGTACTTATTTGATTATTGTTTGGTTGGAGGAGCTATACCAGATGAATGGAGAGTTGCTATAGTAGCCCCTGTGTATAAAGGAAAGGGTGATAAACATAAAGCTGAAAATTACAGGCCAGTAAGTTTGACATGCATTGTATGTAAGCTTTGGGAAGGCATTCTTTCGGATTATATTAGACATGTTTGTGAAATTAATAACTGGTTCGATAGAAGGCAATTCGGTTTTAGGAAAGGCTATTCCACTGAAGCTCAACTTGTAGGATTCCAGCACGATATAGCAGATATATTGGATTCTGGAGGTCAAATGGACTGTATCGCGATTGACCTGTCTACAGCATTTGATAGGGTGGATCATGGGAGACTACTGGCAAAAATGAGTGCAATTGGACTAGACAAAAGAGTGACTGAATGGGTTGCTATATTTCTAGAAAATAGATCTCAGAGAGTTAGAGTAGGTGAAGCTTTGTCTGACCCTGTAATAGTTGAGAGGGGAGTTCCTCAGGGCAGTGTTATCGGACCTTTATGTTTTCTTATATATATAAATGATATGAGTAGAGGAGTGGAATCGGAGGTAAGGCTTTTTGCGGATGATGTTATTCTCTATAGAGTGATAAATAAGTTACAAGATTGTGGCAACTGCAACGTGACCTCGAAAATGTTGAGAGATGGACAGCAGGCAATGGTATGTTGATAAACGGGGTTAAAAGTCAGGTTGTGAGTTTCACAAATAGGAAAAGTCCTCTCAGTTTTAATTACTACGTTGATGGGGTGAAAGTTCCTTTTGGGGATCATTGTAAGTATCTAGGTGTTAATATAAGGAAAGATCTTCATTGGGGTAATCACATAAATGGGATTGTAAATAAAGGGTACCGATCTCTGCACATGGTTATGAGGGTGTTTAGGGGTTGTAGTAAGGATGTAAAGGAGAGGGCATATAAGTCTCTGGTAAGAGCCCAACTAGAGTATGGTTCCAGTGTATGGGACCCTCACCAGGATTACCTGATTCAAGAACTGGAAAAAATCCAACGAAAAGCAGCTCGATTTGTTCTGGGTGATTTCCGACAAAAGAGTAGCGTTACAAAAATGTTGCAATGTTTGGGTTGGGAAGAATTGAGAGAAAGAAGAAAGCTGCTCGACTAAGTGGTATGTATTTAAAGATAAAAATTTCATTGTTCCGTATTGAAAGTATTAAATAATTGAAAAAGTATAATTGAATACTCATTCAATTATACTGATTTGCGTTGTATATTTCTATATATACGTACTTAACTTCCCGCAACCGAGACAAATACTGGATCTTCAGGATATTCTCCATTCTACTTTGGCGTTCGAGACCGCAGCGCATGACCTTGAATGTGCCCCGCTGATCACCGGGAGCTGGCGGTTTGCTTCTACAAATCTATTCGTCTGCGACTTCAAGTTATTTATGATCTTCATATATTATTTGATAGTGTTGTGACTTTGTGCCTGACAGAGTGTGGAAACTGACCCATTTGACCGTTCTCCAATATTCATAAACATTGTGAGACTTCGCCTATCATTGCGTGTGCCATACTACCATTCTTAATATTACGTACTGTTTTCTTTTAAGTGACTCACAATTTCTACCCCCATCGTTAATTTATGTTTCATCTTATACCGATCCAGAGTTCACTTAATCTTTTTCTTTTTCATATGCATTGTTTTACATGTTTTTACGGCTGACGATGACCTGGACTAGGGTCGAAACCAGTCCCATTTATAGTTACTATTAAATAAGAATGTAATCACTACATTTCTTTCTTTTATGTATTGAATAGGTTGAACCTCTTTTTCAATTATTTAATTTTTAAGTGGTATGTTCTGAGCTGTCAGCGGAGAGATGGCGTGGAATGACACTGGTAGACGAATAAGTTTGAATGGTGTTTATAAAAGTAGGAAAGATCACAATATGAAGATAAAGTTGGAATTCAAGAGGACAAACTGGGGCAAATATTCATTTATAGGAAGGGGAGTTAGGGATTGGAATAACTTACCAAGGGAGATGTTCAATAAATTTCAAATTTCTTTGAAATCATTTCGGAAAAGGCTAGGAAAGCAACAGATAGGGAATCTGCCACCTGGGCGACTGCCCTAAATGCAGATCAGTATTGATTGTATTGTATATTAAAGTTGATTCCCGCCATTTGTCTGGTATTCTTCCTTGTTTGAGACATTGATTCATAAGTTCTGTGACAGGTTCTTTTAGGGTTACCCAAATGTCTTTGATATGTTCGTAGAGTATGTTACTGGACCTCCTGCTCTCCTAGTCTTACTCTCAGGGACGAATTCTTCTAATTCGTCAACTGTGAATAATTCAATTGGTGCTACATCCCAGTCACTATCTTCAGTGAAGTCTCGGGTTTCCTTTGCTTGTAGTAGTTTAGTGAAATGATTTTCCCAGGTTTCTAGTGGGATCTGCCTCGTATATTTTGGTTGTCTCTGCTTCAGGATTGAAAATGGTTCCTCTTCTGCTTTCTTGATCATATTTTCTTCTGACGTTTCCTGGAATTCTTCCTTTGCATCTTTAATTATTGCTTTATACTGTTTCCTTCTTTTGGAATATATTGCAAGTGTTTCTGGTGTTTGAAATTCCAGGGCTTTATGAAGGGCATCTAACGCTTCTTTCCTGGATTTGTAGCAGATATGGTTAAATCATGGTTTAGACTTCCTTTCTTTGTTATCTCGTTGAACCAACGTTTGCTTAATTATATCTTCTATGTGTTGAAGGGGCCCATTTAAGTCACCACTATGTATTTCATTCAAGATCATTGGTACTAATACAGTGCAGGCCTCTAATTTATCCTCATCGATTTTCTGCAGCGGCAGCTTCTTATGGTTGGTTTTGATTAACGAATCGAAGTTTCCTGTTATGACAATTTCTACTGGTAAGTGTTTCCTTATTGCTATTTCTTTTAGTACCGATGGCCTCACTCCCTTGGGACCTATCTTATTGCTGAATATAAGATCAATAGTGCTGCTTCCATTTGGGCCTATGTATGTCTTCTCATTTTTCTTGTTTAGTAATGAAAATCCCTCTGTCTCCAGGGAATTTACTACCATCTCCGCTCTTTTGTTTGCAAAGTCTATACGGCAGTTTAGGTCCCCGGCAATTATAAGATGATCTGTATTTCTCAATTTAGAGATGCCTAACATCAGTTCATTTATAATGTCGTGTTCTTTCCATTCAGGTTGAAAATAGGCGCACATCACGGATAAGGGTGCTGTTTTGATCATTAAAATATTGTCTGTCTTATGCACTATACTGAAAGGTGACATTCTAGTTGATAACAGACATGCTAGCCCTCCCTTTGGTCTCCCAGAGTCACCTTGAGTTGCTAACACGTGGATTGCGTATTTATTATTTCTTTCAATGAGAATGTTTCTGTAAGGTCAGAAGATTATGAAGTACTATAGAAATCTCTGTCACTGGAAGAATATATATGCAAACACAAGATTACGTACATTTTCTTGTTACGAGGGAACCTGAAGAACGACAGCGCATTCTTCTCTACTTCATAGTTACTGCAGCCAAACACAGCACATACTTTTCCCCTCATGTTGAGAGGAGATATCAAGGAATGACACACGCTACTATTTAATTATGTCAACTCACTGAAAACGCATAAATAACATCAAAAATTTCACAGAAAAATACACGTGCTCTTATGACAGAATCCGTAGTTTTCAGGTATACTCGCTAGAGAGAGCTTCAATAGCTGTCCCTCGATATCTCGCTCAGTGTCACGTATTGTCTCTACTGTATTTGGTTGTACTCCCTGTTCAAACAATAACCACACTGCCGGTAATGAAACTCGTGATTTGAGTTTGATGTATTTTTGTTACTTGTAGAAGTTAAGTTGGTAACAGTTGAGAGAGAGAAGACAGAGTCATCTTTTGGGGCAAATATTAATTACTTTGCGATGCCATCTCTTTTACTGGTAATGTACTATATGTATCTATATATACATCGTTTACACGTGAAACTATCAAGTAACACGTTAGCTGAGTGGATAAGCTGGTGGACTACAGAGTTGAAGATCGCTGGTTCAAGACGGCCTATTGCCATGAATTTATAACAGGTAAGTAAAATAGTATGCGAATATGAATGTGGAATAAGTACGTATAAATTAGGTTAAATGGATGCCAGTGAAGCACATGCGGGAGTTGAAAGAAGGTGAAGAGATTGAAAGTAAAGGCGAAATTTCTTCAGTATGTTTTAATTTCTCCCCACCCGAAACCCCTCCTACCCAGAGGTCCCGTAAGTATGTCGTCATAGCTGTGCCAGCGAATTCTGGCCTTGTTCCCTAGGCCTCTAGTTTCATGTAGAAACATGATTGATCTGGACGTGCGGATAAAACCTGGACAAGACCATTGGTCTGGACTGTTTAGCAGGCTCTACATTAATGTAAGTATTTAAATTAAATTACTACTGTTGTGTATTTCACATTGTTTCCTTTACATGGTGATTTTTCTTTGTGCTTTTATTCAGCCAGGGCTGGTAATGCAATGTATTTATCACCATTGATGGCAATGACGTCACATTCTATTCATGTTGACCAATGAGAATGCAAGTACTATCTGTGCACTTTTTAGCAATAGATTTGTGTACAGGTTTGAGGAGTAAGGAGCGAGCGCTTCTGGTTCCGTTAGTACTGCCAACTGAATGGAAATGAAATCTGAATTGAATCGATAATATGATCGATATGAATTTTCTAAACCTTTGTTATTTTAAGCCAAGAACTGTCACATACACACATTATATAACATTTCTCGATGCGAATCTTATTCCTAGTGAATTCAATAGTTTGGCTTTGCTGTGTAAATAAGAACAGTACTAGTACGTACAGTGTACGCCAGACGTCGCACAGCGAAGCATAAGCGATTCATAGTTTAAGTTTCAAAGATTGCCGAGGTCGACCGCTTCAGCACTAGGGTGTAAATCTATTGCTAAAAAGTGCGCAGATAGTAGTTACTTTAGCCATGGCTGATAGCGGGTGCTGCTCTTATTAGGTTATAAAAGTAACTGTACTTCTGGGGGCGGGATGGTGGGTTCCTAGACATCACAATGAACACATCTCTCCTCTAAAAGAAATTCCTAGTAAGATTTGCCTTCTTTTTGCTTCCGGGTATAGTGCGCATTGGTATCACCTAAATATCACTATAAAATTTGTCACAAATGGAACATAATAATTACTTTTACACATATCAAGTGAAAAATCCCTGGCAAATTAAGAAATATATGTTTTTGGAGAATATGAATACGTACTTTACTACTTTACAAGTACATTTGGTGTTGCGCTCACAGTGACACACGTATGTCTTTTGTCTTACACTTTGAACAATTTCGTGTGTGATATCTGTGTTCACTGAAGTTCTTTGCTTTCGTTTCATTCTTCACTTGTCAATGACATCATTTCATGAATTGTATCGTGATATGCAATATTTAATAGGCGACAAAATGATATGGCCAATGTACATAAGAAAAACTCAGTGGACTAGTGATTTCGTTCGAACAGAAATAAAAATATTTGTTGGTCCAGGGATCATGCTATTTTTCTTTTGACCTCCATTTTGCTGTTTGTACTGGCCAAAGATAATGAGAATCTACAGACATAGCACTCCCATTCCACGGTGCTAGCCCTGGACCTGAATAAAGTAACAAAAGACGGCACCAGCAGCGAATGGACAAAGATAATGAGAATCCACAGACATAGCCCTGGACCTGAAGAAAGTAACAAAAGACGGCACCAGCAGCGTAGTACGACATAAACCAGTCCTGTCTACAAGCCTTAAGTATGTTTTCATATTTCTCAAATAACGACGGTATTTCTTAATTTGCCAGGGATTTTTCACTTGATATGTGTAAAAGCAATTATTATGTTCCATTTGTGACAAATTTTATAGTGATATTTGGGTGATACCTTTGTGCATCATACCCTTTGCTTCCTTATAATGTTATAAACTCTGGGCTGCAGAAGGAAAAATTATACCCAGATACTCAAGTAGTTAGTGAATGGTTGGGGGTAACCTTGACTTATTAAGTCTTGAGTCTATGTGCTAGGATTCTGCCCCTAATGAAAACCAGCCAGAGGGTCTTGTCATTAGCCGGACCTAACCTATTCAGCTCAATGGTGGATTCACTAGCTGGACCTGACTAGACTAGACTAGGAGCGCACTTTAAGATCGTCCAAACACTTCCATGCTTTGCTAGATAACAACAAGCAGTATATTACCTAGGGTTTTAATACCGATAATAATTAAAAAAAAAATCTTTCTCTACTGGGCCGATTAAGTGAGGTTCTGATATACAACTGGAAAAAGTTATTTGAAAACCAAACGCTCAAAACTTTCATCCAAGATAATCTCCTTAAACGAAACAGAACGAGAACACTTACATCCTCTTCGTCAGAGCCGAATAAATCCACATCGTCATCATCGTCCTCTTTCGCAGGAGCAGCTGTACCATTTGCAACAGCAGCACCAAATATGCTGGGAAGTTTCTTTTCACCTGGGAGTTTCTTGCGTTCCTCTCCACCGTATGACTTAATATGATTGTACCAACGAAGAGCATGAGGTGTTGATGCGCTGGGTGCCTTAGCTATACTTTCGAACACACTGATGTCAGCCTGAGTAGGCTGATATCTGAAACAGGGGGAATGTTTAAGTACAATCAATCTACACTTTAACAACTTGTATGTATAAAACATTCAGAGTATGATATACGAGAGATGATATATATTGTAGCAATAGCCAAATAGGTCGGCTATATTTTCCTAGCAAGAAGAACACGTGCTGTCATCAAACTCCAAATTTCTTCCGACCAAATCTACGACTTACCCTTCAACGTAACTCCTATCGGCGAGGTATGCATCCAGAGATTTAATTCCTTGCTCAGTTTTTAAGTCGCCAACAACCATTTTGAAATATAAATAACGATATTACTGCAAGAGTTAAATGTCTGCCAGCTGTTGTGCTGGATACACAGCAAAGAAGAAAGAGAGGGTAGCACTACGAGTATCATGAAACTTCATATAAACATAAATTGTCGTGTTCTATTTTGGGATAATATATCAGAATGAATTTTAATATTATTATTTTCTTAAGAACTCGTCTCATACAAGATAGCAATTTTCATTTCTTTAAATATTCGTACAGGAAGTATCAAATGATTGGTCAGCTGAAGTCGGCCATGATTTTCAATGACTGGATTTATATGCCCTCTTTATGGGACATTCGGAAGTTCGTTGCAGATGCAGAGTAAATGAACTAAGGGGAACTTTTGGTAAATTATAATATGTTTTGGCCTCAACTATTTATGCTCTATCATAATGATCTAAATAATTCATTCACTGCTCGAAAGTGTCATGGGAGTTCTGTGTGATATTGATCATTATTTTACTTTCTACATAAGTTCGCGAGTAGGTTAAGGTTAATCTTCACAATATGCCAGTTTATTTATTAAATTGTTTGCTACATAAACATACTTATCTTCAAGAATGTTTATTAATTGAGGAGTGCATTAGTAATATGACTTTAGAATTTGCAGAATAACAACACCATGTTACGGCTGCCGCTGTGCAGGGCTCTGGGCTACCCCAGTAGCCAAGTAGTATCCCTCCTCGTCAGAGGAACAGCTTCCAAGGCTCCAGAAAAGATAGAAGTCTTTATCGACGATAAAAAAGTTATGGTTGACCCAGGCACCACAGTTCTGCAGGTGAGTGATTCTTGTGTTATACTTTTATGAGTAGTTCGATGATGTGTATTACTTCTAGGGCCTATGGATAATCACGAATAAAAGTCTGTTTCTAATTCCTAGGCGGCTGCTATGGTTGGTGTGGAAATTCCAAGGTTTTGTTACCATGAACGTCTTTCGGTAGCTGGCAATTGTCGAATGTGTCTTGTAGAAGTGGAGAAGTCACCTAAGGTAGGTCTAACCTAACAGGTGGTGGTAAATAATGTAACACTCTCAGGGTGCCAGCTGCTTCAGGCTGAGGTGCCCCTTTAATTGAGTGTGCTGGCTCCCCAGTAGAGATAAGTTAAGCCACTGAAATCCAGCAGGCAGCATCTGTTCTCCAAGTTCTTGCAGTAGGGTTCCTTTATAGTCACTGACAGTGGTGGAAAAAATTAATTAAAGTGTCATTATTTATTAGACAAAAAAAGACAGTGAATTAAACTAATTTATATAACTACATAGGCCTATTTGAAATGTTTGGTTTGGGTAAGCCCATAGTGTAAATAGTGAAAAGCTGTGACATCATTAGTCCAGCCCGTGGACCGCTATTCGCACAGACGCGTAACGACTGTCGTTTGTTTTCTCGCTCGCGGCCGCCTTGGAAAGGATGTTCTGCACCAGTGCTCAGTGTTGCCAACCTCTGTACTAAGGAACTATGCTTCAAATTGTATACGTTTAGGACAGGATCTAGGCAAGACGATTGGTCTGGACGGTTAGGATTATTGCCGTGGATAAGACCATTGGTCTGGACGGTTAGGATTCTTGCCGTGGACAAAACCATTGGTTTGGGCGATTAGAAGCCGCGAAGCGGCGCTAGGCCCCTAGTTTCGTATACGGTTAGGATAGGATCTAGGCAAGACCATTGGTCTGGATGGTTAGGATTCTTGCCGTGGACAAGACCATTGGCCTGGACGGTTAGGATTCTTGCCGTGGACAAGACCATTGGTCTGGGCGGTTAGAAGCGGCGTTAGGACTCTAGTTTCTTATACGGTTAGGATAGGATCAAGGCAAGATCATTGGTCTGGACGGTTAAGATTCTTGCCGTGGATAAGACCATTGGTCTGGGCGGTTAGAAGCCGCGAAGCGGCGTTAGGCCCCTAGTTTCGTATACGGTTAGGATAGGATCTAGGCAAGACCATTGGTCTGGATGGTTAGGATTCTTGCCGTGGACAAGACCATTGGCCTGGATGGTTAGGATTCTTGCCGTGGACAAGACCATTGGTCTGGACGGTTAGGATTCTTGCCGTGGACAAGACCATTGGTCTGGGCGGTTAGAAGCCGTGAAGCGGCGTTAGGCCCCTAGTTTCGTATACGGTTAGGATAGGATCAAGGCAAGACCATTGGTCTGGACGGTTAGGATTCTTGCCGTGGATAAAACCATTCGTCTGGACGGTTAGGATTCTTGCCGTGGACAAGACCATTGGTCTGGGCGGTTAGAAGCCGCGAAGCGGCGTTAGGCCCCTAGTTTCGTATACGACTTGCGCTTTTATTGTGCTGCGGTTGGTAACGGATTATCATCAACATACTTGACAGGAAGGAGATCCCGTGCCACTTTACATTGGCCAATAAGAATACAAGTACTTACTTCAGAAATGAGCATGGCGTGTAATAATCTTTATTAGGTTATAAAAGTAAATATACTTCTTGGGGCGGGATGGTGGGTTCCTGGACATCGCAAAGAACACACCTCTCCTCTGAGACGCTCTCCAAGTAAGATTTCACTAATTCCACTCGCTTGTAACATTAAAAATTACGCCGGTCTACGGGCTGTACTAATGCCTGACTGTATATCGAGATGATGAATGTGATGATTTATTTATTTGTCTTCTCTCAAGTGGCGAAGTTAGGGCGCATGGCCCTCTCTTACACTTAACCGCACTTACATTACTTTTATGCAGATATGTTATAATTTATTAGATTTATATTATACTAACACACTCGCTATGACTCTCGCTCACATTTATAAAGGAATTAAAATAATATACTACCGGGCGAGTTGGCCGTGCGCGTAGAGGCGCGCGGCTGTGAGCTTGCATCCGGGAGATAGTAGGTTCGAATCCCACTATCGGCAGCCCTGAAAATGGTTTTCCGTGGTTTCCCATTTTCACACCAGGCAAATGCTGGGGCTGTACCTTAATTAAGGCCACGGCCGCTTCCTTCCAACTCCTAGGCCTTTCCTATCCCATCGTCGCCATAAGACCTATCTGTGTCGGTGCGACGTAAAGCCCCTAGCAAAAAAAAAATAATATACTGTAAATTAACCAATATGAAATAATATTGCTCACACACACACACACACACACACACACACACACACACACACACTCAATCAATCAATCAATCAATCAATCAATACTGATCTGTATTTAGGGCAGTCGCCCAGGTGGCAGATTCCCTATCTGTTGCTTTCCTAGCCTTTTCCGAAATGATTTCAAAGAAATTGGAAATTTATTGAACATCTCCCTTGGTAAGTTATTCCAATCCCTAACTTCCCTTCCTATAAATGAATATTTGCCCCAGTTTGTCCTCCTGAATTCCAACTTTATCTTCATATTGTGATCTTTCCTACTTTTATAAACGCCATTCAAACATATTCGTCTACTAATGTCATTCTACGCCATCTCTCCGCTGACAGCTCGGAACATACCACTTAGTCGAGCAGCTCTTCTTCTTTCTCTCAATTCTTCCCAACCCAAACATTGCAACATTTTTGTAACGCTACTCTTTTGTCGGAAATCACCCAGAACAAATCGAGCTGCTTTTCTTTGGATTTTTTCCAGTTCCTGAATCGGGTAATCCTTGTGAGGGTCCCATACACTGGAACCATACTCTAGTTGGGGTCTTACCAGAGACTTATATGCACTCTCCTTTACATCCTTACTACAACCCCTAAACACCCTCATAACCATGTGCAGAGATCTGTACCCTTTATTTACAATCTCATTTATGTGAAATATCATCTCTCTGATTTGGTCCTACTGCAATAAAGCATTTGTATCTCTTGCACCTGCAAAACCAAACCAATAAACACATTCACATTTTCTTTACATATAACGCACATATCCACTGTCATATAGGCATTATATAAGTATAATTTCAATAATGGCAAAAATACAACATTACATTCTTGTATCAAGATGTTAACAAGATTTTGGAGGTTAGAAAAGATATTCGAATTACCTGCAGTCATCTCCAACTCTCTTGGCACTTATTTGTTTGCCTACATGGTTAATATGCGCTTCACCACTGAGTTTTGCTTTCTTGATTAGGTCCTTTTTATGAAGTGCTCTCTTTCGCTTTCGAGGCCTAATATCAAGAGCTACATCATTGCAGCTGTTACCATCCATGTTGTTATTCCTTCAATGCAAATGTTGCCAAACTTCTGAGAAAAACAACCCATGTCATTTGACAAGGGTCGTTCTTCCAGAACTGGCAATTGACATAGGTTGTTTTTCCAGAACCACTGATATTATCAAAGGCTATATTCTTTGACAAGGCCTGTTTTTCTCGAAACCATAAGCACAAACAGATGCCAGACGTCCTGCACTCCCCGTTGATATCGATAACTCGTTTTTGACAAAAAAGTGACGTGGGTTGTTTTTCCTATCAACCCTTCAATTAATAACTGGTTTGATAGAAGGCAGTTTGGGTTTAGGAAAGGTTATTCCACTGAAGCTCAACTTGTAGGATTCCAGCAAGATATAGCAGATATCCTGGATTCACAAGGTCAATTGGAATGTATTGCGATTGACTTGTCTAAGGCATGTGATAGGGTAGGTCATGGGAGATTACTGGCAAAAATAAGTGCAATTGGACTTGACAAAAGAGTGACTGAATGGGTGGCTCTGTTTCTAGAAAATATAACGCAGAGAATTAGAGTAGGTGAAGCTTTATCTGTCCCTATAAAAATTAAGAGGGGAATTCCTCAAGGCAGTATTATTGGACCTTTACGTTTTCTTATATATATCATTGATATGTGTAAAGAAGTGGAATCAGAGATAAGGCTTTTCGCAGATGATGTTATTCTGTACAGAGTAATAAATTTATAAGATTGTGAGCAACTGCAAAATGACCTCGATAATGTTGTGAGATGGACAGTAGGCAATGGTATGATGATAAACGGGGATCAAAGTCAGGTTGTGAGTTTGACAAATAGGAAAAGTCCCCTCAGTTTTAATTACTGTGTTGATGGGGTGAAAGTTCCCTTTGGGGATCATTGTAAATACCTAGGTATTAATATAAGGAAAGATCTTCATTGGCAGGGGTAGAAGAAAATAGAAATAATTCAGTAGCCAGCCTCTTTTTATCAGGCGCCAGCATATTTTTTTACATGATGAAAACCACAGGTTAGACTAGAATAAAGCTACGTATTGTTTTTGAAATGTGACAAAGTAGTATAGTCTCAGTTCATATAATGGAAATTTATATTTTAAGAGGTACCCAAATAATCACGTCACCTTCAAGGTCAGCGTCTTTTAAAATTACACTACTCGTGCCTGTTTGATTTCCCACCAAAACACCAACGATCAATACATTTTGTTGCATCAAAGTCCTTTAAAGATATTATCATGAGATCACAAAAGTTTTTCTCGGCAAGCTTGGTTCGCAGTTTGTGTTTAATCATGTTCATCGTGCTGAACCCTCGCTCACGTGATGAGTCTATACAGGAGTTGTTGCCACTATATACTAAGCTATTTTTTATTTGTTTTACGTCGCACCGACACAGATAGGTCTTATGGTGACGATGGGATAGGAAAGGCCCAGGATTGGGAAGGAAGCGGCCATGGTCTTAATTAAAGAACAGCCCCAGCATTTGCCTGGTGTGAAAGGAGGTTTCTTAAAATCGGAAATCGTCCTTTCACAGTCCGCGATTTTTCAAGTAGATCATTCAGTGGAAAACCTTTCCAGACTACTTCGAACTTGTACCACTTGCTCAGTATGTCTTCTACGTTGTTCTCCTCAATTTGAAGGTGTTTTGAAAAATGAATGGCAAGAAGCTGTATTTCACTATTGCCATAATTTTCCAGTTGCTTTCCTGATTGCCAGAAATATGTGTCAATAAGACCAGTGGAACTTTGTATGTCTTCATTTTGAAGAAATGTGTCTTTCAGAAAGGTAACTCCACTTGCCAAAATATGTTCCTTGTCGCTCGTGAAATTCTTATTCGACACACCCGATAACTGTATTCCACTGAAAACTCCTGAAAGTATTATAGGAGAAAAAATGTTCTGCCATTGGGCCCTTGGTGTTGTGAAGTTGCTGCAATGAATTGCATTATTTGCATGCACTCTTATCTGACTTAAAATCAGAACATGCCTCAGAAATACAAGTGAAAGTCTTTTGAATATACTTAGAAGTCACACAAGAAGTGAATTATTATGACAAATTTGAAGTCCTTGATCTTCTTTAGAAGACCTTTAGCCGTGATTCAGTCTTCACCTTTCCTTTCAGAAATACTCTCTAAATACACAACTAACCATTCCCAGTCTTTGACAGCTGCATGCAAAGCATTTAATTTGCTTGCTACCCATCTAACTTGGTGTAGGTATACTCCAATTTAGATATTACACATTTCAGCAACTCCGAAATTTCCTTCACTTCGCGAAGTCGTTTTGGCGAATGTCGATAAAACATATAGTTTCCTGAGTATAGAATCAATTTCATCAATGATTTTTAAGTTTCAAATTTTTCAGTGAGTTAAGAGTAATGAGTTGGTGTTGACTGTGCAACACAGTGAACGTTTTACCAAGTTCTCAATTTTTTTCAGATATTTTTGTAACCATATCATTATGGACACCACTCACACATGGTGTTCCATCAGACCCTATACCTATTAGTTTTGTACCGTGAAGAGTTCTCCAAGCCCTAACTGAAGCAATTCTGTTTCTAGAGCCTCCATATAGCTATTGCTTGTTGCATTCTCCTATGACACAATAGAAAGTCACCTTATTTAAAAGAAAAGAATGTGAAGTATCAGCTCCTCATCATCAGATTTATCTGTTGATCCATCGAGTAAGATACTGACATGAAGTTTCCTTAATGCCACATATAAAATCTTCACGAAGATCTAAGGCAATGTATGAAATAAATTCTCTGCATTGTGTATCATTCACATACTTCTCAAAATCAGTACCATTCAACTTGCGTAACAATGTAACCAAACCTTCAAAATCAGCGTAGGGTCTGCTATTTTTTGCAATATGATAAGATGCCATTAACAATGCATTCATATGCTGTAACATATTAATATTAATTTTCTTTACGCACTTCGCTAAAAGTACTGAAATTTCCGTTTGCCTGAAAATTGAAATTTCGAAGTATTTTTAATGTTTGACCTATCATTGTCTTGAACACCATAACACTACAGTCGGCACTTCCATCAAGTGTTTTCTCGCATTCGCTCGCTTCTGTATCACTTAGTGTTACATTTACGGGCCCTACTTACGAAGAAATCTGAAAGAGTACACTGTTCTTTACTCGCATCAGTCAATTTGTGCGGCTTTGTTCCTTTCATTTTGCCGATTTTCTCAAGTATAACACAGGAACGTAAAACATATCAGTGTCAAATGGCTTCCGAGTTCGCGGGCTTCGATGTCTGATGCTACGTTGCCAATTTTCCATAAACGCACAGGAATAAAAACAACCGTATTTATAAAGTGCAAACCGTTCAATACCAAGATTCTGTAATTAAATTAAAAGCATAAATATTGTTCGGTGAAAATACAATAATTGATAAACACATCATTCCGTATGTTCTAAATGCAAAGAATGAATTCCACGGGAATTTATCAGCACTGCTTTGGCGGCAATAGTTTGGGAACGGCTAGTCACGGGAAGGAAGGCGGTAATGTAGTGTTTGTGGAATTATTTAATGTAGTAGTTCTCTGCATTTCTCCACAACTCTGGTCTGATCTTTGTACTCGGCTACCGACAGCTGATCATCTGTAATGGAACTCGATGTGTTACTATAGGCCTATATCCACATGAAAGGATTCTTGTTTGACAGGTTACAACGATGTCTCCCATGACCGCTAGGCAGCTCCCGCGCAGAAATGAAACGTCCAGTTCCAAGGTACGAAGAGCAATTACAGAATTCAAGACTCTGCCAAAAGCACTGCAAATGTTTATTGCACATATTAGAATATATGAGCTACAGGAAAAAACGTGAAACACCACACGACTTGTTACTTTGTAAAGTGGTGGGAACGTACATGTAAGGGAACTCCGCATTTCAAAAAATAAATTTTCAAAACCGAATTTGAAAATTCAGGAGCCAGGTAAAAATGTTCAGGCGCCATGGCGACTGGGCGCCCGGTATTTTTCGACCCCTGTTCATTGGGGTAATCGCATAAATATGATTGTAAATAAAGGGTACAGATCACTGCACATTGTTATGAGGGTATTTAGGGGTTGTAGTAAGGATTTGTTCTGAGCGATTTCCGACAAAATAGTAGCGTTACAAAAATGTTGCAAACTTTGGCCTGGGAAGTCTTGGGAGAAAGGAGACGAGCTGCTCGACTAAGTGGTAGGCCTATGTAAAATTTTTCTTGAATAAAATTACTGTGTCCACCTATTCAATACAATTGTATTTTGTAGTGATTAAATTGTATTGTATAGGTGGGCACAGTAATTTTACTCAAGAAAGAATTTTACTTATTGTATCTTCAATACTGAACAAAATGAGATTAGTTACTTGTAAGTGGTATGTTCCGAGCTGTCAGTGGAGAGATGGCGTGGGCGGACATCAGTAGACGAATAATTTTGAGTGGTGTCTTTAAAAGTAGGAAAGATCACAATATGAAGATAAAGTTGGAATTCAAGAGGACAAATTGGGGCAAATATTCGTTTATAGGAAGGGGATTTAAGGATTGGAATAACTTATGTTGAATAAATTTCCAATATCTTTGCAATCATTTAAGAAAAGTCTAGGGAAACAACAGATAGGGAATCTGCCACCAGGGCAACTGCCCTAAATGCAGATCAGTAGTGATTGATTGATTGATTGATTGATTGATTGATTGATTGATTGATTGATTGAAACAAACCAGTGATAATGCAGAATGCAATGACCAAAACTACCAGTTTACTGATAACCACGGAAAGGACGGAAAAGAAAACGTCCACATAAGAGTAGAAAAGAACGAAAGAAAAGATGCCAGCGGAATGAAGCATACATTAGCCAACAAGGTAATGTTATTGAACCAAGAGAATTCCGAGACTTTCACTGCCGATCAGAATATCATAAGAAAGTAAGTTGAGAAGACAGGAAAAACGAGTTTGACCAATTTTGGAACCTGCCATATGAAGGTAAATTTCTATACATTGCTAAAAAAGTAATTGTAAGCCAAGTGAAGAGGAAGAGGACAAAAGATGCGAGTAGAAGGTCGTTCTATTAAAGAACTATTTAAAATAGTGTTTACTTGAGTCCGCCTTGTCAATACATCTTACAATGATAGAAAACTATTTATTTTACCATACATGTTTCGGGAAAATCATCCATTCCCTTCATCAGTGATGTCAGGTCAAGGAATAAAACATTGTTTACATGTTTGGCATGTCAATTTGTAAATTCCTGATTTATTAAAAATAAATTTATTCTCTGTTTTATCTGAATTGAAAGTTATCTTATTAGTATTATCATCAGTTTTGTTGAGACATTGATGTTCCTTTTCCTGGAAAAAAAAAAAAAAAAATTGAATCAAGTTTAAATGAGAGAAGTACAGAAGATAACCCATTGTATAAACTAGCATTTGATCATTTAAGGAAGAAAATGAAGAAAAACTAGAAGATCTCTACGTAGGCATTGGCATTCCACAGTGCTGGATATAGGCTATATACTATTGTCTGAAACCTTGTCAGGAAATGTCAGTAGAAACTGGAAAACGGTGCTTAGGGCCACTTCTACAATATTTCAACTGATACTTCTGTTTCACCTTATGCACACTTATTCATCAGCGGCCTTGAACATGGTGTATTTATGACATTCACGTTAGTGCTTGTGTTCACGCCCTCATGTTGTTGGCATTATGTTCTTATCACTGTGGTATTCCACTAACAATTTTTAATGAACTGTTTTAATTAGATTGTTTTTAGGCTGAAGATGTCCTAAATTAAGGGTGAAATATGTCCCATTTAACTGATAGTCTGTTTATGTAACCACAATAAGTGAAAAGAATAGTATTGAATAGGTGGGTTGAAAATTTTCAATACGGACCAAAAATGAGATAACATGTAACACGCCGGGCTGAGTGGCTCAGACGGCTAAGGCGCTGGCTTTCTGACCCCAACTTGGCAGGTTCGATCCTGGCGCAGTCCGGTGGTATTTTAAGGTGCTCAAATATGTCAGCTTCGTGTCGGTAGATTTACTGGCACGTAGAACTACTCCTGCAGGACTAAATTCCGGCACCTCGGCGTCTCTGAAAATCATAAGAGTAGTTAGTGGGACGTAAAACAAATAACATTATTAAGATGTAACACAGCTGTTTGCCCAATGATGTTGATTTTCGATACATTGAAAGTGCCCTTAAGTTCCAGCAAAGATTATATTCACCAGCAGATTATATGGAAGTTATGAGCAAATGCCGAAAGAACAACAAACTTGTCGTCAAAGAAATGAGAAAAGAGAATTTTAAACGCACATCTTCTATTGCAAAAGAGACAATAAACAGGAAGAAAGACACCAATGGTAAGGTGGCTAAAAACACGGTAAATTGAAATAAGTAAGGAGAAGCCATGGTTGCCTACTTTGAAATGAGCTTTTGATGACACAGAAGGCTAAGAAATGAATTTGAAAAGGAGAAGCACACGCCAGGATGACCAGAACAACTTTAGTTTTTGCCTTGATGATCTATGGCAGGGCCTCTCAAACGCCCAAAATCTCACGCGTGCAGATCGAAGCGCAAGAGCTCCGTGCACTGTGCATCGCTGCCGCTCGGCATGGCTCGGATCAACGCTTCGTCTCTGGGCTACTCGGCTAAGCTCGGCTCAACTCGCCTATTCTCGGCTCAAGTCAGCCTGGATTTGGAGCGCTACGGCGCAAGTGGGGCAGAAGGAGACAGGCGGAGCGAGCGAGACAGGCGTGAGGAAAGAGAGAGTAAGCGCTATTGCTTCAAATCGAGGAGTGGGGGCTCTGCACTCTGTTCAACCAAGCCAAGTCGTCTCTTGCACCGTGCACAGTGCATGCACCACGCGCATGCACCCTGAGAGGCCCTGATCTATGGCCTAAAGGGAAAGCTATATCTCAGACGAAATTGCAGGACATTAAAAGTATCGTGCATCTGATACCGTCTGATGCCAAGGAGTTCTATGAAGGTCTTTATTGAGAAGGGAACAGTTTTGACGACATCAAGGGTTTTGGCAGTGAGCTTGATTTCTCAATAGAAGATGAAACCTAAGACAGTATCAGTTTAACATTATTTCATTTTGTATTCTTATTCTTATTTTATTATTATGATCAAGAAATATATTCGATGTATTTGTGCTTTGACTTAAGATATTGAAAATAAAATTTCTTCAACTTACTTGTCCAGGATCCTGAAATAGTCTAATGTACGAATAAAAAGGGTTCTTAGCCATTTTATGCATAACTGTTGTTTGATAGAATAACGTAATAACAAGCTATGCACCAAAAATCGCGCTTAGCAGTTTTATGCATAACTAAACTCACTAATAATTTTTTTTTTTTTTGCTATTTGCTTTACGTCGCACCGACACAGATAGGTCTTATGGCGACGATGGGACAAGTAAGGGCTAGGAGTGGGAAGAAAGCGGCCGTGGCCTTAATTAAGGTACAGCCCCAGCATTTGCCTGGTGTGAAAATGGGAAACCACGGAAAACCATTTTCAGGGCTGCCGACAGTGGGGTTCGAACCTATCGAGCTCGGTAAACTCACAAATAAGATAAAGCATCTAAGTGACAAATGCTCATAAGTCAATTTCCTGCAGTATTTTTCTGATTTAAACACAAGAACTGTAAACAGTGCACAGAAATAAGACTTTATTTGTTTTAGGAACTCAAAGAGGGCTGACAAGGGAGATTTAACGGTTGTTTAAACGTCCAAACTTTCAGTCATGTTTTTCACAGTTTCATCATTTGGAGGATAGCTGTTTAATGCATAGCACCGGCCATTTCTAAAAGAATTTAATAGTATAAAGTCCACCTGTTCAATACACGTTTGCCATTTGATGAAGGGTCTGTCTAAAAAGCTACATAGGACATGTTTTGACCTAGCCTAGAGGCCATCATCAGCTAAAATAACACAAAGGGGAAAGACATAGAAAACAGTGATACATTAAAAAAATTGAGATAAAATACAATCGACAAATGCAATGAAAATCTATGTTTAAAATGTACATAGCTTCCATCTTGGATGAATTTAGTTGTAACAGGTGTGGTTCCAACTGTCTTTAATACAAGTATTGGTTGGTTGGAGGAAATACTTAAAATTATGAAGACTGTTAAATATTGTTCTATTTTTCATGCTTCTGGAAACGGAGTGAAGTTTTAAAAATCTGTTGCATTTCTTCATGGAGAATACAAGTGTAGCCAGAATCTAAAAGTGAAAGCAAAAAGTCGAGTGTGAGAAGATAATATTACTCACTTCCTCTTTCCTCCAGCCCTGTGCTTGTATAGATCAGATTGGGTCAGTGTTGACCTCTACACTGACTGGCGACCGTTCTTTTGTTGTGTTAGGTGGGGGGGAACAGCGGATGAGGGGAGGGAGAGTGAGTACATGTTGCGACAGACTTAATTGAGCTATGCTTCAGATCTTTCTCGATTATTGGGTCAACCAGGATGTTCCTTTTTTTCTTGGATTCCCTTAATATTATGGATGGGATTGGAGTTTTGATCGAGGTTTATATAAATATTTTCTAACATGTTTATTAAAGTTACCTTTTTGGTTATATGTAGGATATCTAGATCTTTATCTATGTTTGAGATTGAGTGATTGTGATCTTCCATGTGTTCACTCGTAGCGGAAAATCATCTGTATTCAGCTGCATTAAAATGTTCTTTGTAGCGGATTTGCAAGCTACTCCCAGTCTCTCCGATATAACTGGTGTCGCACTGGTTACACGTCAATTTCTGTTCTATTTAAAAAAAATGGTTTTAAATAATTTTTAAATAACAGAAACTCATTGTCGTCCTTAGAACTAACAACACTACCTCTAAACGTTTCTATGACACAAACTTAACAATTCTGACAAATATTTGCAATGAGGGATCATGTAACCAGTGCGATGCCAGTTATGTTGCATAGACTGGGAGGAAATCCGCTACAAAGAACATTTTAATGCAGCTAAATACAGAAGATTTTCCGCTGTGAGTGAACACATGAAACATCACAATCACTTATTCTCCTCCATAGATAAAGATCTAGATAATCCTAAATATAACCAAAAAGGGAACTTTATTAAATATTTTAGAAAATATTTATATAAACCTTGATCAAAAATCGAATCCCATCCATAATCTTAACGGAATCCAAGAAAAAACAAACTTCGTGGTTAACACAATCGAGAATGATCTGAAGCAAAGTTCAATTAAGTCTGTCACAACACGCATTACTGATCTGTCCTCCCATTCTTGCACTCACACCCCCTCCCCTCACCCTCTGTTTTTCCCACCCAGCATCGCATCAGAACGGTCGCCAGTCAATGGGGAAGTTAACACCAACCCAATCTGATCTATACAAGCACAGGACTGGAGGAAAGAGGAAGTGAGTAATATTTTGCAACTCTTCACTCTGCATCTTTTTTACTTCTACTTCATTTTTTGTTCTCACACTCGACTTTTTGTTTTTACTTTTAGATCCTTTCTAAACTTGTACTCTCCATGAAGAAATGTAACGGACTTTTAAAACTTCACTTTGTTTCCCGAAGCATGACAAATAGAACAACATTTAACAGTCTTCACAATTGTAAGTACCGGTATTTTCTCCAGTCAACCAATAGTTGCTTTAAATACGGTCAGACCCACACCTGTTACAAGTAAATTTGTCCAAGATTGATTTCTAGGTACGTTTTAAACATAGATTTTCATTGCATTTGTTGATTATATTTTGTCTCGTGTTTTTTATGTCTGTTTTTTATGTCTTTCATCTTTGACCTCAGACATACCATTTATCAAATGGCAAACATGTATTGAACAGGTGGACTTTATACAATTAAATTCTTTTAGAATTTTATCTTAGAAAATCAATTCACGTAAGTTCACATCCAAGAACCCAACAGCCAGGAAATTGAAACTCAAAAATGCTTGGATACAAGAGAGAAGAAAAGCCCACAGTGAAAGGATGAGGGAGTTTCGGGAAGACAAGGAGTCCAGTGCTAAATAATGGTCATACGTGCTCCTTAGAGGGCAAAACACACATATATAAATAGCAATGCTTGCAGATCGTTAGATAATGTTTGTTTTGGAAGCTATTATACAGCTTTAATGACAAAATTGTAAGGCATTTGTATCAAAACACAAGAGGACAGCATCACAAGAGGGGACAGTAGAAAAGCAGACAAGGACAAACATGTACACTTAAAAGGGCGAGGACAGTCTCCATATCTTCATACACTGCCATCGCCTGGCTTAAACGAAGACCTGTCAAATAAGAGCAAATTTTTAAACATGTTATCCATTTGCATAGTGACATTCACTATGTCTAGGCAATGTGTGTTCTAATGAAGTTTTGAATATGAATGAGGACGCCAGTAGATGGATGACAATCCCATGAAGACTCTCGTCCAGACTAAAACAGAATTGATGATCCAGTTTTTGGCGAGCTAGTATAGATGAACATTTAAATAATGGAGATGATTAAACATATTCCAAATCAAGTCATATATAGAAAGATAGGAACATGAACACATAATACGATAAACCCAGTGACAGGAGATCATCGGAAGAGGGGGCAGTAGAAAAAGAGACGAGGATGAACATGAAAGGACAAGAACAATCACCACATCCTCATATACTGCCAGTGTCAAATTAGGTTCTCTCTCCTCATTTTCAGTTCTAGAATGTAGAAGAAGACTGGCCGAGCGAGTTGGTCGTGCAGTTAGGGTCGTGCAGCTGTGAGCTTGCATTAGGGAGATAATGGGTCCGAACCTCACTGTCTGAGCCCTGAAGATGATTTTCCATGGTTTCCAATCTTCATATCAGGAAAATGCTGGGGCTGTACCCCAATTAAGGCCATGGCCGCTTCCTTCCCACCCTTAGCCTTTTCCTATCCCATTGTCACCATAAGATCTATCTCTGTTGGTGTGACGTAAAGCAAATTTTAAAGGAGACTGAAGTTATAGACGGCAGTCGCTTAAGTGCGGGCCGTATTCAGTATTCGGGAGATAGTGGGTTTGACCCCACTGTCGGCAGCCCTGAAGATGGCTTTCCGTGATTTCCCATTTTTCACACCAGGAAAATGCTGGGGCTGTACCTCAATTATGGCCATGGCCGCTTCCTTCCCACTCCTAGCCCTTGCCTATCCCACAAGACCTATCAGTGTTGGTGCTACGTAAAGCAACTACGAAAAAAAAAAAAAGACCTGCTTGCTGTGTAGTTTAGAGTAACTTACTCGGGACTGTTAGGACAAAACATTTGGACGTGAATGTCCTAGAGCATGTGTGTTATATGCTGGTTTTTGACATTGTTACACTCACTCTATAAAATGATGGACTTTCTACCTGTCAAACCGAGGTAACTGCTCGTTCAAGGACTAATACCAATATTTGATTATGGTGATGCAGTCTATAATAACATAAGTTATTCACTTGGTTCTAAACTTCAATGGGTGCATAATGCCTGCATTCGATTTATTCTAAATGTTCTGCTCAATTCCCACATCAGCCCATTCCTCTATCAGCTGTCCTGGTTAAGATTATGTGATAGATGCAAGTACCGTGCTGTTTCTCTTCTGCACAAAATACCGCGAACAGGTGAACCAGATTACCTGAGAATAGATTTCAACTACCTCTCTCCTTCAGATAGGACACCCTCAAGGTCATCAATACGATCCCTGCTGTCCATCCCCACTCAGCACAGTAGTACATATAACTAATTTGTACCAGGGACCATACGTTCCTGGAATTCTCGCCTGGCTGAAATTAGAGACGTAACTAACCTAAAGCTATTCAGAAGAATGTGCTGGGAATTTTACCTGCATTGAGATTAATTTACTCTAAGAAGCACCCTGAAATGTTAGATGATTAAGATAAGTAAATAAGTGAAATGTAAATGTAAGGTTTGTAATATTATAGTTTAAATTTTTTGAGCTATAGTTTTAATAATAATGCTATAAAGGCGTAGGGATGTGGCGACCCCATCGCCCAGTGGGAAACCACTGCAGTCAGCCACCCGAGTATTGGCGGGAAAACTATAGCTATTCGGGGAGTATGGAGGAAATGCCTACTCCCAGCCCTGACCAACTAGGGTGAACATTATCCTGGCAGAAGGTATAAAATGCCCTCTGGGGCTCATTACCTCAGTTGTAACAATGCTACCGATATTGCGGTAGCCCAGCTTAATACTTCGGCTTGTGAAGTAACCATGGAGCACATGATAATCACTACTTTACCCCAGGGGGTTAATCCCCCGTCGACTGAGGTCGACGCAAGCAGGTTGTCGGATTCTGGGGAACCTGTATTGTGTGCGGAGGGAGAGTCGGAGCTCCCCAATACCTCAACATCCTCAATACGCCGGTCACAAAAGATCAGACCCAAGAGAACTTTTAAATTGGGAACCATCAACATACAGACCATGATCAGAGTGGGGAAACTGAAACAAGTCCTAGATGCAATGAGAGAACATGGAATCGGCATACTGGCTCTACAGGAAACGAGATGCAGAGATGAAGATACGGTGGAATCAGAAGGATATGTAATTTTGAAGGGAAAACCGGGTATCAAGATGAAGCAACAGCCGTTTATGTTTGGTACGGCGTTTATAGTAGACCGAAGCTTCTTGAGTAGTGTCATTGACTGGAAGGGTGTGAATGAGAGACTGTCATACTTGATGATGAAAATTGGCAATAAAACTTATACACTTGTCAATGCACATGCCCCCACAAATGATAAGAACAAAACAGACAAGGCAGGGACAGAGAACTTCTGGAACACACTGGATAAGGTAGTAACGGAAGCAAGCAAGAGAGGTGTCACGATCTTGCTGGGGGATTTCAATGCACAGCTAGGCACTGAAAGGAGATTCAAAGGCCCTGTAGGGGATTACCCTGCACACAAGAGAACAAATAAGAATGGAGAAAGGCTTGCAAACTTGTGCAAAAGACACAAGATGAGAATCATGACCACACACTACAAAGCCAAGGCGAGTAAAAAGACAACCTGGGTAAGTCCGGGCAATAGAATTAGTGAAAGGCAGATAGACCACGTAGCGATCCGAGACAAAAACCATGCAGAGATCATGAACACCAAAGTCAGGAAAAACAGCAGGATGGAGTCTGACCACTATCTTAGGGTACGTTTATGCTGCAGCCTGGCTGCTGGCACATCGCTAAGCCTCGCTGCTCGATGTTAGGCGATGATGAAACAAACCAATGAATCTCAATCAGTGCATTTACCCTGGAGCCCGGCTCATAGCTGCGCTGCTGTCTGCTATCCTTGCCACATCCATGGTCTCAAACACGTTTGATTTTCGAGCCTGGCCCATCGCTGGCAATCCTGTAACTTGGACTGTGATTGGTTCTTTCAAGGTCACCCGCTCTCCCACTCTTCCTCTCTTCGCACTCTATACACACGTTCAGTGATCACTTGCTCACTTGCTATCTGAACCTGTCTTCGAACGCAATGCGATTTGGAGCCAGCGGCATGCGGATCATCACACGAGTTTCATATGAGATAAAAGGAGTGACGAGATGACGAGCGGCCAGTAGACCTTTTCCTACGTTTTATGAGAGTGGCTTGTTTTATCGTGTTTAAAAGTAAAGTAACTATCTGTGTTTTAATTGGTTTATTGTTAACTACTATTTTACCCTACCGGGCGAGTTGGCCGTGCGATCAGGGGCGTGCAGCTGTGAGCTTGCATCCTGGAGACAGTGGGTTCGAACCCCACTGTCGGCGGCCCTGAAGATGGTTTTCCGTGGTTTCCCATTTTCACACCAGGAAAATGCTGGGGTTGTACCTTAATTAAGACCACGACTGCTTCCTTCCTATTCAGAGGCCTCTTCTATCCCATCGTCGCCATAAAACGTTTCGGTGTCGGTGCGACGTAAAGCAAATAGCATTTTCCTAATCCTAGTCAGTGGGTTAATTATAACTTTTAATCCATTTCGTCTCATCTCGTACCATCAGGGGCCGATGACCTACATGTTAGCCCACTTTAAACAACAAGCATCATCATCATCATCAAACTATCGAATGACGTGGCAAAAGAATGCGGAACGATTACATCAACTTTGTTCTTTTAATCTTGCCATTTTGGGGACCTCTATTTTTACAAGCAGATGATTTATATGAAGTACCTCGTTTTTCATGGAAAGTTCGACAGTTATTTTTTCAAACTCTAAACACATTTTGTTAAGGAAACCTAACTAAAGTCAAAATGACATACTCCATAACCCCCTATTTTACATTATTTGAAAGTACACTATTAAATTACGAAATGAAGCATTTGTAGCTTCATTCTTCAATCAACTCCCGCAGTAGAAATGCACTGCAAAATCCAGGCAAAGCATTTTACACTTTTTATTTCACATTCAGTACACCAAATTATTGTAAGATACACTCGCCAACAGAACTGCGACTCACTCGTTAAAAAAATCTCTGAATTTATTCCGCACTTCAGAAGCTTCAGCTGGAGCTGTGTTGTTTCTCCTCGACGAGCTCTTGGAAGTACGTCTTCGTAGTCTAAGAGGTGTTTTTTTTTTTTTTGCTTTACGTCGCACCGACACAGATATGGCTTACGGCGACGGTGGGATAGGAAAGGCCTAGGAATTGGAAGGAAGCGGCCGTGGCCTTAATTAAGGTACAGCCCCGGCATTTGCCTGGTGTGAAAATGGGAAGCCACGAAAAACCATCTTCAGGGCTGCCGACAGTGGGGCTCGAACCCACTATCTCCCGATTACTGGATACTGGCCGCACTTAAGCGACTGCAGCTATCGAGCTCGGTAGTCTAAGTGTTCATGCCCTCTATATCTATAATCAAATTATGCAAAGTAAAAACCGCCTTAACTATCAGTTCCTCTGTTTTGAATTTTCGACTACAGCTGAGAGCTGCCAGCAGCGTGCGCGCGGGGCTGCTGCAGGGTAAAAGCTCCATGGCGAGCAGCCAGGCTATAGCCAGTTGCGAAGTGCTAGGGCGAGCATCCATGATCCGGCAGCGAAGCTGCAGCATAAACGTACCCTTACTGAAATCAAATGTAGATAGATACCAAACAGAACTAGGAGAAACACGAACACAAACTCACACCAGATCGACAGAGAACTGCTGAACAAAAACCAAGATCAGTACATGAAGAACCTGACAGTGGAGAGTAAATGGGAAAACTTAAAGGATAAGGTTAGAGAAGAATCCAAACGATTGGCCACTAATAACAAGAGAAGGAAGCATGAGTGGTGGACAGAAGAATGTGAAGAGGCGGTAGAGTACAGGAGGAAGATGTGGGTAAGGTGGCAGACTACCAAGAAGGAAGAGGACCTGTCAACTTTCGAGACAGCGAGAAAGATGGCTGCCAAGACGATCAGGAATGCCAGAAGGAAAAGGTGGAATGAGAGGCTGGAAGAAGCTGATCATGTGTTTAAGAAAAACAAATCACGATCCTTCTTTAAGGAGATGAAGAGCAGGATAAAGGGTTATGAGGCGAGAGAACCTTTTGTGAAAGGACAAGATGGCGAGTTGAAAATAGGAGAAAAAGATGTATGCGAGGAAATGGCAAGATATTTCAAAGATCTACTGAACACAGAAGCACCCACAGGGAGCATTACTCTACAGTATAGCAGAGACATCAACCAAGGACGAGCACCCACCAAAACAGAAGTTGTGAAGGCAATCAAGGATCTCAAGAACAACAAAGCGGCAGGTAATGATGGTATATGCGCCGAGGAGATCAAATGGGGTGGTCCTGCAATGGAAGAAAGCATGTACAGAATAATAATGGACATCTGGATAAATAAGAAGATACCTAGCGACTGGAAAGAAGCCATAATTATACCAGTACATAAGAAAGGAGACAAAAGAATACTGGATAACTACAGAGGTATCTCACTGCTAAATATTGGGTACAAGATACTCTCGAGATTATTGCTGAACAGAGTGGAAGGACAGCTTGAATCGACCATAGGAGAATACCAGGGTGGTTTCCGGAAAGGGAGAAACTCCGTAGAACAGATCTTTGGACTAAAGAGAATCATAGAACACAGACACAGGAAAGGAAAAGACACAATAGTTACATTTGTAGACTTCGCAAAAGCCTACGATTCAATAGACAGGAACACACTACTGAACATCCTACGCGACAGAGGATTGGATTCTACGATGCATGGATTGGTGGGGGAAACATTGAAGGATACAACTGCTAGAGTAAGATACCGGAGTATGTTGTCAGACAGCTTTGAAATTAAGACAGGAGTCCGACAAGGGGATGGGCTTTACATGTAATAAATATCATTTTTGGTCCGTATTGATGATATTAGATTGAAATAATAACATTAAGTTATTTATTAGACCACCTAATCAATACAAAATCGTCTTGGATGATTTACATAAATTTGTTAGCTAATAGTGGGACATGTTTCGCCTTCCCTGAAGGCATCATCAGCCATAGTCTTAACCTTAAATTAAAAATAAGCGTCTAAATAACATGTAGTAATGAAATGAATTTTAAAAATCTTGAAGAGATTTGAAGTAAAATAACATTAAAAATAACAATGATGGTTTGAAAATACAATGTGATGAGATACAATAGTGGAAGTATTAACAAAATTAACATTAGAAGGCTGCTAAAATAAGTACAATGGATAAAACAACAGATTGTTATACAACAAGTAGTAAGATTGCATAAAAGTAAAGTTGATAGTCATGGCGGTTATAATTAGACGATAGCGAAAAATCTTATATAATCAAAGTAAAGAGGAGAGAATAAAAGTCAAAGTTAGTCGAGAGATCCAAAGTTCATCATGATCTTGAAGATAAAAGACGAAAGTCAGATGCATATGGTGAAGTTGTAGAACACGTTGAGGATATGAAGTAGGTGAATAGAAGTTGAAGAACAGTTTCAAATAGGATCACTATGGACCATCTCAAAATTTGAAGTGATGTTCAAATGTTGTAAATTGTGAGTTTGTAGATATTCTAGTTGAAAAAGCATATAAAAGTGGAATCTGTAAATGGAAGCAAGAAACGTAGAGTTAATTGTGTGAAAAGATATTTGAAAAATATTGAAGTAGAATCGTATGCACTTACCATTTGATGGTGACAAAGATAGCTTGTAATATTATGAGTTAGAAGAATTTGCAACCGTAGACTTCTTGCTACGTGTGTTATAACTGAAGTTTTGTGCTGGAGGGGGATCTGTTTGCGTTGACGTAACTATTGGAGGGGGGCTGCTATTGGTGGGAGGGAAGGAAGAGAGTGTATTACTGCGCGTGTTGTAACGGTGTAAGGCTATTGGAGGGAGCGATGTTCCGGTGGGTGTGGCTATGGGTTTATTGGTTGTATTTGAATTAGAGGTACTAGCGGCGGGGGGAAGGGAGGGGGGTATATTAGCTGTAGGGGAGGTGGGAACTCTAATTGATGTGAGGTTGAAGATTTTTAAGAATTTGTTGGTGAGGTATGATAGTATGTTATTGCAAATAACATTCCTCAACAACTTAGATAATAATATTAAATTCACTAAAGAAGATGAGTTCAATAACTCTTTGAACTTCTTAGATATCAAAATCACACGAGCATTGAACAAATTCGACTTCCAAATATACAGAAAAGCCACCTTTTCTCCAACAACCATAAAAAATGATTCTTTACATCCCAACTCACATAAAAAAGCCACTTATCACAGTTTAATATGTAGAGCATTAACCTGGATCCGCCCAAGATTGAATTTTTTGAGAATAAAATTGTAACTTTTAGCGTTGGATACAGTGCGCGCGGTTACAATAATAAGAGTCCAAGAAGACTGTGTAGTTTGCCGTGCCATATATGGCACGCTGGGCGGATTCAGGTTAAAGATCCCTATGTCCTCTACTAATTTAAAGAAAGAATTACTATTCATCAAGGAAATAGCTAAATTCAATGGATTTAACACGAGTATGATTGATAAAATCATCAATAAAACCAAACTGAAACTAGCTACCAATTTAACCCCATTAAAACCCGTCAAACCAAAATACGCTAAATTCACGTTCACTAACCATAGCATTTACCCGATAACCAATTCATTAATGAAGCACGAAATAAAAATAGCCTACACAACAAAAAACACTAATCGTAATTTATTCTTCAATCACAACTCTATCAACATCACAGACAATAGTTACTCTGGATCAGGAATATACAGATTGAAATGCTCTACATGTAATTTTTCTTATGTTGGCCAAACTGGCCGCAGCTTCTCTACCAGATATGCCGAGCATTACAATGTCCAAAGGCACAACAAATTCTCCGCAATGGCCAACCATATGAGGGACACCGGGCATAAATTCACCACAATAGAACAAGACCTCCATATCCTAAAAAGAGTCGATAAAAGCAAACTCATGACAGAATATGAAAACTTATTTATTTTCCTCGACCAACATTTTAATAAAGATAAAAATCTAAATGACACTATTGATAAAAAAAGCCCCTTGTATGAACAGATTCTTATTTTATTACGAAAATCAACTTCCCTCACCAACAAATTCTTAAAAATCTTCAACCTCACATCAATTAGAGTTCCCACCTCCCCTACAGCTAATATACCCCCCTCCCTTCCCCCCGCCGCTAGTACCTCTAATTCAAATACAACCAATAAACCCATAGCCACACCCACCGGAACATCGCTCCCTCCAATAGCCTTACACCGTTACAACACGCGCAGTAATACACTCTCTTCCTTCCCTCCCACCAATAGCAGCCCCCCTCCAATAGTTACGTCAACGCAAACAGATCCCCCTCCAGCACAAAACTTCAGTTATAACACACGTAGCAAGAAGTCTACGGTTGCAAATTCTTCTAACTCATAATATTACAAGCTATCTTTGTCACCATCAAATGGTAAGTGCATACGATTCTACTTCAATATTTTTCAAATATCTTTTCACACAATTAACTCTACGTTTCTTGCTTCCATTTACAGATTCCACTTTTATATGCTTTTTCAACTAGAATATCTACAAACTCACAATTTACAACATTTGAACATCACTTCAAATTTTGAGATGGTCCATAGTGATCCTATTTGAAACTGTTCTTCAACTTCTATTCACCTACTTCATATCCTCAACGTGTTCTACAACTTCACTATATGCATCTGACTTTCGTCTTTTATCTTCAAGATCATGATGAACTTTGGATCTCTCGACTAACTTTGACTTTTATTCTCTCCTCTTTACTTTGATTATATAAGATTTTTCGCTATCGTCTAATTATAACCGCCATGACTATCAACTTTACTTTTATGCAATCTTACTACTTGTTGTATAACAATCTGTTGTTTTATCCATTGTACTTATTTTAGCAGCCTTCTAATGTTAATTTTGTTAATACTTCCACTATTGTATCTCATCACATTGTATTTTCAAACCATCATTGTTATTTTTAATGTTATTTTACTTCAAATCTCTTCAAGATTTTTAAAATTCATTTCATTACTACATGTTATTTAGACGCTTATTTTTAATTTAAGGTTAAGACTATGGCTGATGATGCCTTCAGGGAAGGCGAAACATGTCCCACTATTAGCTAACAAATTTATGTAAATCATCCAAGACGATTTTGTATTGATTAGGTGGTCTAATAAATAACTTAATGTTATTATTTCAAGGGGATGGGCTGTCGCCAATATTATTTAACCTAGTTTTGGATGAAGTGGTGAAGCAGTGGAGACAGTTGAATAGAACCATGGGAATTGAAGGTGTACATATTGGATATAAGATCAAAAACAATGTCATAGTGGATTGCCTTGCCTTCGCAGATGATATGGTGTTGTTACATGAGAAGGAAGAAGAAGCAAAGTTGGCACTAGCAAATCTAGCAGAAACTGCAGCAAAGGTTGGTCTGAAAATAGCCTACAACAAGACGAAGACCGATTGGAATGTAAAAGGCCAGGTGGTAGAGAGAGTCGACAGCTTCCGGTACCTAGGTGGGAACATCACGGGTAAAGTACAAAGCAACAAAAGTACCACAGACAGAGCTCAACTGCTGCTGAAACTTCGATACGCAGCCATGACTACATATGGAAATAAGAACCTTTCGAGGAACGCCAGACTGCGACACACACACAACCGAGCTCGATAGCTGCAGTCGCTTAAGTGCGGCCAGTATCCAGTAATCGGGAGATCGTGGGTTCGAGCCCCACTGTCGCCAGCCCTGAAGATGGTTTTCCGTGGTTTCCCATTTTCACACCAGGCAAATGCCGGGGCTGTACCTTAATTAAGGCCACGGCCGCTTCCTTCCACTTCCTAGGCCTTTCCCGTCCCATCGTCGCCATAAGACATATCTGTGTCGGTGCGACGTAAAGCAAAAAAAAAAAAAAAAAAAAAAAAAAGACTGCGACACTACATGATAACCATCAGGAATGCTGCATTATATGCAACTGAAACGCTGACATTAGGCAAGAGAGCTTGCATACAATTGGAGAAGGAGGAAAGAAGAATCTTGAGACATATATGGGGCACCAAAAAGCAAGGTGAAATTTGGGTACACAGATCAAGGCAGGAACTATATGTGAGTATAGAACCAATCTCGAGTGTGATAAGAAAGAGAAGGTTAGGATTTGTTGGACATCTCATGAGGATGGATGACAGTAGGCTGACGAAGAAGATATGGAATGCAACCTGCTTAACTGGAAATAAGTGGATGAAGGAAGTCAGAGAAGATTGGGAGACTATTGGCATAAAGGAAAAATATCCACTGATGACAGTACAGGATAGGTCCAAATACAAAAAGCTCGTGGAAGGTCACAGATGGACAGACACCAGGATCCAGATTCAGATCCCGGAAGCCGAGAGAAAGAGGAGGAGTGAGAGAATGAAGAGGTATTGGGAAGAAAGAAGACGTACCGAACAAGTCACTCGTGATCCTCAGGGGTCGCAACGAACCTAATAGTAATAATAATAATAATAATGCTATAAATTCATTTTAAAATGTTAACATTATTTTTATGATACTTTAAATTTCAGTTAAATTACATTTTATGTGAACTTTAAATAATATTAAATTTATTTTAAGTAGTTATAATGCTCAGTATATTGTGTTTGTGCAGGGGTATAATTATATGGTTTGGCATAATAGCAGATTTCATAGCCTGACCCCTGCCATGTACATAAATAAATAAATAAATAAATAAATAAATAAATAAATAAGCTGTGTGGAACAACCGAAGGATGTTCTAAGTGCGAGAGATCATTCCTCAGGAATCGATCTGGGATCTAATATGCAGTGTTCAACACTTTCAAGCTGTTATTGAAGCCAGAGGTGGCAGGCATTACCTGTTTTTGATGTTTAATTAAAATATTATTCTGTTTAAAAAAAGAAAGTAGTTCCTAAAAATCAACTGTACGTAATACCACGGCCGACTGGATCCATCACTGCGCTCCTTATACCGGCCTTGACAATCGCTTGTGAAGCCCGGCATAAAGCTGTAATTGGAGAGTTTCACCATAATGCCGCTGGAGTGCTGGCCTCCTACTCACTGACAGGAAGCTGTATACCGCAAATTGCCGCATTTCCAGTTTTATTTATATTGTTTTGCTGTCGTAAATGTTGGCAATGAGGTGCTTGTTGGGTTGATATTGAGAGCTGATAGTTATGCGCTAGTGAGTTAATTTTTTTTATTGAGTAGTTTGGTATATTTTTAAAATTGAGTTTTCAAATCTTGGAATTTGTGACATTATAATGCGCCTTTTTGTACTTCGAGCAGAATTTTTTGCAAACAAGAACAAATGTAATGAGTGGCTCAAAGTGATTTCTCGCTGTAACTTCGTCCTAAACAAGAATATTAATTTATGCGCTAATTCGTTTTTTAAAAAAATGGTGTAGTGATTTGCTTTTCTTTAACCGTGTTTGGAAATATTCAAATATATATTGCTGTGTGCCTTTTTGTATTTCGAACAGGAAAAAAGAGCAAAGGGACACTATCAATTTACGAATTCTCTGTAGACCAGGACAAAACTACGGGGTGGCTCAAAGCAGTTAGCACTTTCATCTTAGGTTTCCATTTCTATTTTGGGTATTTATCTTCTTTCTTTCTTGATCTGTTTACCCCTTCAGGGTTGGCCACTGATCTCTATACATGGATGGCTGGTGGCTTGGGTAGCAGTAAGCCGAATAGAAGATGACTGGCGTAGTAAGATGGCAGCGAGCGCACCGTGCAGTAGACCCATTGAATAGACCACGAGGAGCGGGCTTGCTTTGTTTATGCTTAGTTCAGTGACACCAACCCCCTTGATTGTAGTTCCACGGGTGTTCTGTGCTGTGTTATTTCAAAAGAAATAGTAGTGTATTTTATGAATTTAGGTTTGTTGCCTTGTAGTATGCTTGTAAATTCGTTCGTAATCTGTTTATCCTCCAGGGTTGGTTTTTCCCTCGGACTCAGCGAGGGATCCCACCTCTACCGCCTCAAGGGCAGTGTCCTGGAGATTCAGACTTTCGGTCGGGGATACAACTGGGGAGTATGGCCAGTACCTCGCACAGGCGGCTTCACCTGCTATGCTGAACAGGCGCTTTGTTGGGGGATGGGAAGTTTGAAAGGGATAGAGACAAGGAAGAGGGAAGGAAGCGGCCATGGCCTTAAGTTAGGTACCATCCCGTCATTTGCCTGGAGGAGAAGTGGGAAACCACGGAAAACCACTTCCAGGATGGCTGACGAGGGAATCGAACCCCCCTCTACTCAGTTGACCTCCCGAGGCTGAGTGGACCCCGTTCCAGCGCTCATACAACTTTTCAAATTTCGTGGCAGAGCCGGGAATCGAACCCGGGCCTCTGGGGGTGGCAGCTAATCACACTAACCACTACACCACAGAGGCGGACACTGCTTGTAAATTACAAAATTAAATTTAAATGTGCATGTATTTATGTGAAATCCGAATGAAGAAACATCCCACCGGGTATTAACATACCGCAGTGGATGTACAAACAGAAACGATCAGCAGAAGGAGAAATCATTTCATCGGTGAGTTTTATACTGTACATAATAATCTTACTAGGGTAGTGTTTTGAGTTTTAGGTTTATTGTATCTTATTTTGCATATTCTGGGAGCAAAATGGCAATTTTTCTAGGTTTCCTTTCTCGAAACCCGAACATCTAAGATCGTGGATTAGGAGTATCAGGCGGGAGACTTGGGAGCCTTCTAAAACAGCTGTTATCTGCTCCCATCACGTTGAGGAAGACTATTTAGATAAAAATGGACAAACCGCACGCCTTAGAAGTGATGTATAGCTAACTGTTTTCAATTTTACTGAACATTAACTGCAAGTAAAGATTTACTTATATTTTTATTTGTCATAATTAAACTGACGGTTTTGATGAAATAATTGACGTGACCTTATAACAATCTTAGAAAATGAAGTTTGGAGGAATTCTAGACCTCATTTACATCAGTAATAATTATGGGTTTCAGACACTGGAGTGGTGGGATAAGGCAAAGTGTGGTGGGTGTTTTAGTCTATCCCATTATACTAGTTGTGGTATTTGGGGCTCATTTAACGGGTGTTACATATTTCTGATGATGACCCTCAATATTACTTTGGTAGCTGAATTTACTTAAAGAGGTCTGTAATAGTAAATTAAGCTGCAGGTAATGTGATATATTGACAAGTTTTGAATATTTGCTGGTTTTATGAATGTGTACATTTGCTTCAATTATATTTTAATTTAATAAACTGCGCGTTATTTCATAGAAACAGGAAACAGGAATTCATTATCAAGCACCGATTATAGTATGTCGAATCTAGGCCTGTATAGTGAGCTACGTTTATAGGTACATCATTTTAAGAATGCATAATTTCGTGACATACATGTATACAATTTACAGCAATGTTTCCAGAAACTGATTTCCACTCGTATTGTGTTACCGATCGCTAATTGCATGTATTCAGCACCTAAGTTAATATTAGTTGGCCGTTATTATACACTCATTTTTATTTCTATCCCGGAGATTTATTGACCTCGGAACGACGTGTCAGTGATCCCAATGTCCTTATGCTTTGAGTGAACATGTCCCTATATTTTTAATTATTCCAACGCGTCATTAATTGCGATTTAAAATTGACTATATTATCATTGTTTCCCCATAAGGAGAGCTCTAGGATGGGTACGCCAACATGGCGAACCGCGCGCTCAACTTGGCGTACTTTCTCCTGCAGCGGAGAGCTGCCATCAGCGATCCATGTATAGAGATCAGTGGGGTTGGCTTTTCCCTCGGACTCAGCGAGGGATCCCACCTCTACCACCTCAAGGATAGTGTCCTGGAATGTGGGACTTGGGGTCGGGGATACAACTGGGAAGGATGACCAGTACCTCACCCAGGTAGCCGCCACTGCTATGCTGAACATGGGCCTTGTGTTGGGATGAGAAGATTGGAAGGGATAGATAAGGAAGAGGGAAGGAAGCGGCCATGGTCTTATGTTAGGTACCGTCCCCGCATTTGCCTGGAGAAGTGGGAAACTATGGAAAACCACTTCGAGGATGGCTGAGGTGGGAATTGATACTCCTCTACTCAGTTGACCTCCCAAGGCTGAGTGGATCCCGTTCCAGCCCTCATACCACTTTGGAAATTTCGTGGCAGGGCCAGGTATCGAACCTGGGCCTCGGGGTGGGGCATCTAATCGCGCTAATCGGGTATTTTTTACCCCTACATTTTCTTTCATTAAATAATCCTTTAAGCGGACCCATATTTGTCATATGACAGCAACACAACACATTTTTATCCAAGATAATTTGAACTTTACATGTAAACACTGACAAGTAAGAACCATTAGTGTTACGACGGTAAGGCCAACGTATGAAGTGGTGTTACCTGAGCAATGAACACTTTACAAAGTATTTACTCAAAATACTTTCCTTTCACTGAATTTTTATTTAAAATTTTTCTTTTTTTTTTGCTATTTGTTTTACGTCGCACCGACACAGATAGGTCTTAGGTGACGGTGGGATAGGAAAGGGCTAGGAGTGAGGAGGAATCGGCCGTGGCCTTAATTAAGGTGCAGCCTGATGTGAAAATGGAAAATCACTGAAAACCATCTTCAGGGTTGCCGACAGTGCGGTTCAAACCCACTATCTCCCGAATGCAAGCTCACAGCTGTGCGCCCCTAACCGCACGGCCAACTCGCCTGGTATTTAAAATTCTAGTGCAAGGTATGAATGAAATGTAATCTGAAACTATATATATTGAAATTAAAATTTAAAAATGTTTGATTTAAAATATTTGTTACGCATATAACGAATATAGAAAAAAGTAAGACTTTTATGTTTTACCAGCCCCCTTCCTGAGAGATGGACTTAAAACAATTTAAAACTCCAATTGAACAGTGACTCTTAATCTCAAGATTAACAACAGAAGACAAAAGTATTGTGGTAAGTTCTGCTATGTATCTAAATGCCATGATAATAAAAGCGACTACTATTATTTCTCACAGTTAAGGAACATCAGTTGGACTACTCCAGCTCTGCGCAGTTTCATTTCACGATGTTATTTTGGCACATATCAATGAAAGTAGCCTTTAGGATTAATCATTTTAACAGTATTAACCTATGTAACATTATCTATAACTCTAAATTACGATAAATCGGCAATCAAAGTCATATCTTTTCCATAAAGAAGTATGCATTTCTACCGCAAATAGTTAGGCCGCCAGCACCACGTATCGAGCTATGTAACTACTCTGATTACACTGCATGGACCCAATTGTCAAGGCCGGTAAGGAGCTAGCTAGAGCGGCGCATCAAGTTGGCCGTGGTAATACATACATACATACATACATATACCACATCGTTCCATCTTAAGCGGTGGTTCGGTGAGTGAGGCTTCTCCACCAGTTCCGGTCTCTGAACATCTCTCCTTCTTCAGTGCTTTCCAAAGTATGTCCTCGCTGTTCAATGTTAGTCTTTACCATGTCCTTGTACGTGAGTGTTGGTCACCCTCTTGGTCTTTTGTCTTCAAGTTTTAGATCATACATTTGTTTTGGCAATCTGTTATCTTAAAATAATAGCGAGCAGGACCTAATACAAATTTTTTCTGAAATTATCCAAATTTCCTAAGAGATTTTTATTGAAAGGACATTTTTGTTTCTTTTTTTTTCCTAAGCATTTCATTTAAAAAAATTGTACACTCTTTAATTTAAACATGCTTGTTGCATAGAAAAATGACATTTTCTAAAATATTGTAAATTATCCACTTGTTTTGCTGGTCATTAAGTTTATTTTTTATGTTTCACATTCTAAGTGTCAATCATCAGTGACTGAATAATTCTTGAATAACCAGATAAGACACACACATTTGATTTTTATGGGAATGAAGTTCAATAAGACAGTTGTTCATGTTAAACTAGATTTTTAATAGCTTAGATCCTGTTATTTTTCTCTATAGAAATAGATCAGGAATAGTTGAAAATGTATAGTTTGTGGTGTCTTTTGTATTTGTGTTTTTGAAAATTTCTGTCCTATAGGGGAGTATGATACTGTACTTTGGTAAATCAGCTCTGTTACTCCTATTTTGTTTGCTCTTACTATACTTTAGTTGGAAATGTATTTATGTGGTAATTTTTGTTGTTGGCAGCCGGTGGCAGCTTGTGCAATGCCTGTAATGAAGGGTTGGCGTATCAAAACTAACTCCGACATGACTCGCAAGGCTCGTGAAGGTGTGATGGAATTCCTTTTGGTGAACCACCCTCTTGATTGTCCTATTTGTGATCAGGGTGGTGAGTGTGATCTGCAGGACCAGAGCATGGCCTTTGGGAGTGATAGAAGCAGATTTGTTGATATCAATTTCTCTGGAAAGCGGTGAGACACATTCCAATCATATAATTAATTCTTCTTAACCCTTAGAATAACAAATGTGATGTAATTGTAACATTGACTTTCTTAACATTTCTTTTTTGTTACAAACCCTAGAATGTTATAACTGTGCTATGGCTAGCTAGGAGTTCAAGCTACCATTTCTTGACTGTATGGGGATCGTTCTGAAAGCCATGAAATTCAGTTTTTTTGAAGCATTGTTAACCTCTTGGTGCCAACTTCCATGCATGATATAGATCTCTGCATGCCTAACTTCATTTTGTTATAGCTTGTAAAGTTTAAAAGTTTTCAAGATGGAAATGGTGTATTTTTTAAGGTGAAGATCTCTGCCTGCCTCGTATGTATGAATCAGCCCAAATCAGTATTTTTCTTCTTTCTAAAGTGTTTGAAATAGTTCAACCTCTTTCCGCTTGAGAGGATATAAGCTTAAATTTCTTCTACATTCTAGTGGATATATGTTTCATTACAAGATGTTTCTTTATGTAGATTGATAGTATAAATTGTCACCTCTTCACGGATATGAATGTTGACATCATCCAGTGAGAATTCCTATAATTCTTTCAACGCTTTGCAACCTCTTACGACTTGTAATTCCTTGACTAGCTGTCACTTTGAAATACGATAGTGTGTGGTGCAGAATCATGGTACGGTGCAGTTTGAAGGAAAGACAAGTACCACATTTTCTCGCGTTATTAACACACTTTTTGACAAAAAATGCAGTCGAAAACTTCGGATGCGTAAATTATTTGAGGAATTCAGATATTTAAAATATTATTTACAATTCATTTACATTTAAAAGATACATCAAATATACACACACACCGTTGGTTCAACTCATTTGTGGTTAATCATCATTTAACTTAAAATCCAATAAAGGTATTTTATTAGTCCACCTATTCAATACACTGACTTTGGTGTATATAATCGTATGTATTTGTAACCACTTATAAGTAGACAGGATTGAATATGTGGACTAATAAAATACCTTTATTGGATTTTAAGTTATGATAACTTTCAATGCGGAATAATCGTGAAGTTTATAACATGTAATCATCATTTGGTGCAAAATCCCGGCGTGAGATTTTTCTGAAAAGTCAAATAGGGTACATCAGGCAAGTTGGTCTCGTGGGTTTGAAGTACCGTCACTGGAAAATATTCTTCCTGTTACAAGCTGGCAATATGACCTGAAGTGAAATAAACATGTAGTAATAAAAGTACAATTCAATTAAGTACCTAATCACGACATGCCGGCAAGAAAAAGAAAACTGTCCAACACGAGAAGGGCCGGGCATTGAAGGAGGGACACTGCTATATTTCCCCAAACCGTTTGTATCCAATCCATGTCCATCCACCCTTTTTCTTGGATACAAACGTGGATCCCTCGCGGAAATTTTACTTTGTCGTAGGTACAACATCCTGTTGTAAAACCTTCAATTATTGTGTTTAATATATTTTAATTATATATATTTATATTTTATTATACACTAGAGTCCCGTTATTCCGAACCCCGTTAATCCAAAAGTCTGGTTAATCCGAACTGAAATTTTCTTTATTGAAATGAACGAACCTATTATAGAATGAAGATTTACTTGCATTTTATTAGTCATATTTTACTAGAATAACTTAATAAAACATAATTACACATCATAAACTATCAACCACTGGTCATTTATCTTTACAGAGTCTGTTAGTTTCTTTTGCTGTAGTGATAAACCAGCGTCTCATAAACATCACATCAGTGGGCGTAGCAGGGGAGTTTGCTCGACGTAGCGTATGGCAAGTTCTACTCGTAAGGTGGCCACGGCATCTGAACGTGACACTAGTTGTTTATTGTGGTCTTCCAAGGTAACTAGAATAAAGTGGTCGTCTTCGTCTTTACTCTATTCCTCATCAACTCCATATTCTTTCTCCACCGTAGCTACAATTTCTTGGTCTGTTCGTAATTGATGACAGTCAGCTTCCATCCACTCGGCAATGTCATTTTCATTGTCGTTTTCTCCTCTACGGATTCTTAACTACCCTACTGTAATTTTATACAGTATTTTATTAATGTAACTGCTAAAGAATGGACATTTCAAATTACAGTATGTACTCTACTGTATTGTAGAAAATATTTTCCTCAGATGGTTGAGGCGCTGGCCTTCTGACTCCAACTTGGCAGGTTCGATCCTGGCTCTGTCTGGTGGTATTTGAAGGTGCTCAAATACGTCAGCCTTGTGTAAGTAGATTTACTACCAGGTAAAAGAATTCCTGCAGAAGAAAATCCCGGCACCTAGGCGTCTCCGGAAACCGTAAAAGTAGTTAGCGGGACGTAAAAACAATAACATTATTATTAGAAAACATTTTCCGGTTAATCCGAAAATTTCGTAATCCGAACAGACTCCGGTCCCAATTAGTTCGGATTAACGAGACTCTACTGTATTTTCATATTATATTATTATTAGCAGGTAGGGACCCTCTTTGGAGGCAGCCCTACCCAGGGAGTGGCGCCCCTGCCTATGTGAGTCCCAGAGCACACTGACCCGGTGTGTAACATCTGGTATGGGTCCCAGCTCACGGTTACGAGTGAAGACCTCAACGGCATCTACGGCGGAGAAGGTGGACTTCGGTACGGCGGGGATGGCGGAAGGGGCAAACCCGTAGCGTCTGTACTCCAGAGGAGCGGCTACGAAAGGCGTCTGTCTCCATGTTAGGGGCGGCCTAATTTTGAACCTGGCAGTAGGTATAAAATGCCTTTGGGTGTGGCGAGCCCATCGTAACAATAGCCTATATGGACAAAGCAAATATGGTGCCTCGGAAAAGGTTAGGGCGTCCCCTGCTAAAAGCGACGCGCAGCTCTTCAGGTGCTGGGGGAACTGTGAAAAATGGGCAACCAGCACCAAACTACATCAAAATTGCAACAGTTAATGTACTGACACTGACGGGAAAGACAGAAGAACTGGTTGACTTCATGATAGAAAAAGATATAGCCATACTTGGACTGTGCGAGACCAAGAAGAGGGGTAAAGGGAAGATCCCTCTGAGAGAAGGATACAGGCTGTATTACAGCGGAGGACCTGAAGCAAAAAATGGAGTGGCCATCATAGAAGAGAAATCCAAGAATATCTGGAATATACAAAGTACGTCAGCGATAGGATGATGATGATGAGACTCCAGTTTGAAAATGGCGTGAAAGATCTATTTCAGTTGTATGCCCCACAAACTGGTTGCATAGATGAACATCTAGAGGACTTCTTAGAGGAAGTGGAGAGACAGATAGAAGATAAGGAAGTGCTATTGATGGGAGATCTAAATGCACAAGTTGGAATGGAAAGACAAGGAAAGGAAGATGTTGTAGGGCCCTTTGGATATGGAAATGTAAATCCAGAAGGTGAGTTGTTGGTGGATTTTTGCATGAGGAATCAAATGATTGTTGGAAACACCTGGTTTAGGAAGAAGAACAGTCAGAAGATTAGAAGGTATGGCTGGGGAGACAGACGGACAAAGACCATGATTGATTATATAATCATAGAGAAAGAACACCGGAAGAACCTTGTAAATGTAACAGCCATGCCTGAAGAAGCCTTTGGTGGAGATCATAGAGTTGTGATAGGAAAATTGAAAGTTGGAAAGATTGAAAAACCCCAATTAAGAAGAGAGAAAAGAATTAAAGTATGGAAGTTGAAGGAGAAAAGCATACAAGAAGAATTTCAAAGGGAAATAATACCCTTGGTACCCAGGACAGAGGTGGGGAATGTTGAAGAGGAATGGAAAAGATTTAAGGAAGCACTGGTTGGATGTGCAGAAAAGGTGTGTGGTAGAACATCAGGAAATGTGAAAGACAAAGAAACACACTGGTGGAATGATAGGGTAAAGATTAAAGTGAAGGAAAAGAAAATGGCATGGAAAGCATGGAAAACATCTAAGACTGAAGAAAGTAGAAGAAAATATGTGGAGGCAAAGAATTTGGCCAAGAAAGTAGTGGAGGAAGAAAAGAGGAGAAGCTGGGCCTTATTCACACAGACATTGAGAGATGATACACAGGGCAGCAAGAAATTACTGTATGGTATCTTAAGAAACAAAAAGAGAGATCAAGTAAACACCAGATTTGTGAAGGATGAAGGTGGCATAATTTTAACAAAGCCAGAAGAAATAAGAAATAGATGGAGAGAGTATTTTCAGAAGCTGCTGAACTTAAGAACGGATGACAGTCATTCAATGGACGACCAGGAAAGGCAATTAGTTGACGAAGAAATGGATAAAGAAATTACAATGAATGAAATTGAAATGGCAGTAAGAAAGATGAAAAATGGGAAAACTGCTGGAATAGATGAAATTTCAGTGGAGATGATAAAGGCAGCTGGAGCTGTAGGCCTGCAGTGGACATATCGGATTCTCAGGAATGTCGGGGAGAATAAGGAGGTCCCTGAGGATTGGCAAAAAGGAATAATCATCCCAATTTTCAAGAAAGGTGATAAGAAAGTTTTGAAGAACTACAGGGGAATTACTCTAATATCCCATGTTGCTAAGATAATGGAAAGGATACTGGAAAGTAGAATAAGGTTGAGGGTTGAGAAGCAGATACAGGAAAATCAGTTTGGTTTCAGAAGTGGAAGGTCAACAATAGAGCCCATTTTCATTATGAGACAACTAATGGAAAAGCATTGGGAGTACGGGAATGATATGGTGATGACATTCATTGATATTGAAAAGGCATATGACAGTGTCCCTAGGACGAAAGTTTGGGACAGTCTGGTGCAAAAAGGAATTGGACAGTGATTAATAAAAATGATCATGGCATTGTATAAGGAATGTTGTAGTTGCGTTCAAACACAAGTTGGCAGGACAAGTTGGTTCAAAATAACTAGTGGGCTGAGACAGGGAAGTGTTCTATCACCAATCCTGTTTACAATAGTAATGGATGATGACATGAGAATGGCAAAAGCAGCATATGGAGGAAGAGAAATGAACATGATGTTATTTGCAGATGATATTGTGATTTGGGGAGAAGACGACAGGAAGGTTCAAGAACAGTTGAATGTGGTGAATGGGAAGATTGAAGAATGTGGATTGAAAATAAGTGTAGAAAAGAGTAAAACTCTTGTTATGACTAGAGGGGAGAAAGAAGGGAAAGGTCAGATTAGACTTGCAGACAAGTCCCTGGAAGTAGTGGAAACGTTTAAATACCTGGGGAGTGAATTAATGGAGAATGCTCGACTGGATGCTGAGATTAGTAAAAGGATTCAAGCTGGAAGTTGTTTCTATCATAGTGTAAGAAATATGTTATGGGACAAAGATGTGCCAATGGAAGCAAAGGATACTATGTACAAGATGTATTACGTACCTATAACAACTTACGGAGCAGAAACTTGGACAATGACAAAGAAGGATGAGAGTCGAATACAGGCAGCCGAAATGAAATTCTTGAGGAGTATGATACAGAAGAGTAGAAGAGACAAAATAAGGAATGAGAAAATCCGGGAAGAAATTGGAGTGGAAAAAATGAATGATAGAATAGAGAAGAGCCGACTAAGATGGTTTGGGCACAAAGCGAATGAGCGACGAAAGAATGCCAAAAAAGGTGATGGAAATGCAAATCCAAGGAAGGAGAGGCCGTGGACGACCACGATTGAGATGGAAGGATACCATCCAACGCAGCATTATAGAAAGAAACCTGGAGAGGAACCATATTTGCCCCTACCCGGCTACAGCTGGATAAAGGGAAATGATGATGATGATGATGATGATGATGATGATTATTATTATTATTATTATTATTATTATTATTATATTTTGATTATTTTTTAACTTTAATGTTATTAAAAGCTAAATTATCTTTTATTAAATGTTAAATATGACTAAAACATGGTTTCCCTGTAAATATGTGTATTATAAATTTGTATAATCTCAAATATGTATTGTGTATAAGTTTAACCTCAAAATCTATGTAGTCAAAAGCTGTAGAAAAGTCTATAATGTTCAGATATTAGGTGTATTCTGCTATAATTTGGTATGTATGAAGGGTTCTGGAAACTTACTCTAAGGTTTATTATCCAGATACATGTAGAGACATTAGGAATGTTGGAGAGATTTCCATGTGTGTTGGTGAACAGCAATCGAAAGTTCGAGCTGGATCCATTACTGGAGTACTCCATTCGACTAGCTGGTCGATTGACGTTTAGAGTGTGCTCCATTTAGTGTGTTGTAAGAACCCTTCCAGAAATCGATAATTCTAGATATTTGATCAAACAGTATGTATATCGAGCTGTCAGTCAGTGTTACATAAAATCAGCTTCATGGTCCGTATCGCACTTCAATAGATTCACAATTAAGTATTTATTTTCCACCTAGTCGATACAATGATTGCTTAAGGCAATTTTTAATGGTCAAAAGTGGTACATGTTTCGTATATTATCAACATCTTCAGCCACATAACACTGTTTAGATGAAAAATGTATAAAATTGACAAAGTAATGCTTTAGAGGAAGTGTGTGTTATAGTTAGCAAGTCAGTGTTGTTGATATCTGTACTTGCTGTACTTGTCAGAATCGACTTCAGATTACTCCGCTATTAAGTGTTGTAGTGTCGCTTGAAGTGGAATGGGTAATAATACCAATATAGTTCATCCGTTATTGGACATTATAGAAAGAAGTTTGGTCACTGCACTTATTTGCTTATTTGCAATAAATTTCACACTATCGCAATGCTCAACCATGACGAATAGAATAACAAGTGCGATGACTCAGCCATTATAGCATGGTAGTTTGTGGACTCACCACTGCGAGCGACAGTGTCCAACACGTGCTCCAGTAATGCCGGCAAGCCATGTGTAGGAAAGTGCGGGAGACGTTATTATGCGAGATATTTCAAGTCAATAAGTTGAATTTTCTTTGCTTTCAGTTCCTAAACTCATTTTATTGTGTGTTGTGCACTTAAAGCACGTGTGTTATGTGGCTTGATTAAATTAATAGTTCAATATGCCGTACTGTTTTGTGCCTGGCTGAAAGTCAGACTGTAGTAGAGTAGTTAATGGTATTAAGATTCTTTTCACCACCGAAGGATATAAATAAATTTGAAGAATGTGCCAGAGCTATTCCACGAAAGGAAATTGTGTTAACTCATAATAGTAGAATTTGTCAAGTTCATTTCTCTGATGATTTGATAGTAAAATCAGATAATTTTATAATGAATGGTGAAAAAAAGTGGTTATATCTCGTGTGAGATGGAAATTACGTCCAGGAGCAGTGTCTCAGATTTTTCCTAATTAGCGGAAATACCTTTCAAGTAAGATTAAGTCCCGTGAAACTCCCAGTAGGAAATAGAATCTAGACACCACTAGGAAAAGAAGAAAGGAGATTGAAGACGGGAGTGCATCAGCGAATGGAGAATTAAAAGGTCAGTCTAATGTTGATAAAAATTTGGGTTATTATTCTAGTGGACTCTCTGATGCCGAAAAGACCTTTTCATGACCATTCGATTTAGATGCTAGTCGATACATTTTGAAGTTTTAATTTTAATTTGCATTTCGTTGCTCTTTGTACCATTAGGTGCCGATGACATAGCTGTTAGGCCCCTTTAAACAACAATCATCTTTCTAATACCTGTATCAGTGTTCGAAGCTGGTATATTTCTTTTCGTAAGAAAGCTCTTCCTTGCTCGTGCTAGTCTGCATGCTATTTTGTCCTTACTTCTGCCATCATTAGTTATTATTTTACTACCCATGTAACAATATTCATCTACTTTCTTTTAAGGCTTCATTTCCTAATCAAACATTACCTAAATCACCTGACTAGGTACGACTGCACTCCATTACTTTTGTTTTGGACTTTTTAAAAACTCCTTAACCAAGACTCCGTCCATACCATTCAGCAATTTCTCCAGACCTTGATTGGGTACGTTGTTACTCATAATCACTCTTCTAAATTTATTAAGTGTTCGCCCTGTGCCCATTCTCTACGTGACAATAATCAGAGTACATTTTCAGTTCTCTCCGAAATAACAGACTATGGTTCAAGCAATAATGAAGTGTTTTTAATACGCCCTTCGAAAAGTATATGCGACATTATTGTCCAGGCCGAGAAAGTAATTCGTGAAAAACTGAACTGAAAATCGCTTACTTCAAACATCTCTTATAGGCGACCCTAGCCTCTCGCCCGGGCATCCGAAATGTTGTCCGTTGGAGTTCTATTGTTCCCTTGTTCGGCTTTGTGTGCGTCATGTCGAAATTCCACCTTTCAAACTTAGCTGGTGAGCAAACAAACCCGAGCTCCAAGCTCCCTGCAGAAATTGCAACATGTGCTGCTGAATGTAGATGCTTCCTGCCAGTTACTGGTACTTAATAAAAATGAAATATTCTCTGTATATTCGAATTAATGACTGATTAATTAAATGAGCACTTCAGTAAGGGCTCAATGTGAACTTTTTACAGGACATTAGGCATGACGTGAATCATATTCATTATTTTGTTTCTGTTACAGAGCTGTGGAGGATAAGGACATTGGACCTCTAATTAAAACTATCATGACTAGATGCATCCATTGCACTCGCTGCATTAGATTTGCATCAGAAGTTGCTGGAATAGATGATCTTGGAACTACAGGTCGTGGTAATGATATGCAGGTAACTGAAGTTTTGCCATTTTTTGGTGGGATAGAATTGTTTGTAGATTTTTTGGTCCGTATATTTCCAAAAATATGCCTTTTATATTGTATTAAATGAGTGACTACAGGGATCTGGAAAGTGAGAGTAATTATTTTATGCTGTATAAGGCCAAATAGGATTTATTATGGCATAAATTAAATTCCAATGGAAATAATGCTGCGATACTGGAAGTGCAGGTATCGATTGAAATAGAGATGGTGATACAGTATGTGGAGATAGTCCTTGGTTGTTCCTTTGAGTTTACTTCTCAAATAATTTTGGGTGTATCTAATAATAATCGTATGGCCTCAGCTACTGTGTGTAGACGGTTTAATTTGACGCTGTCTGTCTGCCAGTATTACTGTAGGCCTACTAAATGGCAGACAGAGTAAACTGGCTCTCTCTTGGGCGTCTGTGGATGAGTTATAATTCATTATGGTATATGTGGGGAATTGTGTTCGAAAGATTGTATTCTCGAAAAAAACAACATAAAATTTGCATTAGGCTATTGAAGCAAGGCAACTGGCATACTTACCCCTATCCATTGTCCCTGCCTTCATTTTCCGAGCTACCGGGCGAGTTGGCCGTACGCGTAGAGGCGCGCGGCTGTGAGCTTGCATCTGGGAGATAGTAGGTTCGAATCCCACTATCGGCAGCCCTGAAGATGGTTTTCCATGGTTTCCCATTTTCACACCAGGCAAATGCTGGGGCTGTACCTTAATTAAGGCCACGGCCGCTTCCTTCCAACTCCTAGGCCTTTCCTATCCCATCGTCGCCATAGGATCTATCTGTGTCGGTGCGACGTAAAGCCCCTAGCAAAAAATTTTCCGAGCTATTCTCACATTCATCATTCTGGTCACCATCCTATACTGCATCATCCTGACTTCCGTCCAACGTATTTACGATGACCGTCTTCAAGAAACTCTTCACAATAACGTCTGTCGACACCATAACCCATGCCCTCATAACCCAATCGCACACGAGTTCAACTGACGACCTCTTTATTTTGCCTGCTGGCATCGGCTCATGCTCCCCTCCTGCCATCCATTCGGCGTACAGTTAACACATGTTGTCCTTGAAGAGCTTGTTGACGGAAATATCTTAAGGGCTGTAGACAGTGTGCGAGTCCATCAGGAATTGAAATAATAACATTAAGTTATTTATTAGACCACCTAATCAATTTTGTATTGATTAGGTGGTCTAATAAATAACTTAATGTTATTATTTCAATCTACATCATCAATACGGACCAAAAATGATATTTATTACATGTAATTCCATCAGGAATTACGACATCAGTTTTCATTTCCTGAAAATGTTTCTTTGTGTCTTCCAAGTGTCCGCAGAAACCGTCCCACATTAGCATTGCTGGCCGTCGAAGCAGTGTCCCTGGCCGTGCTCCCCACACTGTACGGACCCAGTCCAGGATCAGAGATGTATCCATCCTTTCTCTTGAAACCGCACATGAATGCCTTTGGGAAACTTCGCATTAGGCACTGTTTTTCTTTTGAAAACAATGTGCAGTGGCAATTTTTTTCCGTCTGCGGTTATTGCTACCATGACAGTGCAACTCTGTTTTTCACATCCAGTTGCAAGTACAAGCATGCTAGATTCTCCCTTCTTGTTGACGGTGGTGTTGCGTGGCATGTCGAAGTTTATCAGGGTTTGAACTGCATTGCCAATTTCAGATAAGGGGTAATTGTTTTTCTTTCACATTGCTAACGCATGGCAATGAACATCTATGATTTTGTTGTTACTGATATCGCTTGGCATTCTCTGACGGAGAGATGTTCGCCTTTGCAGACACAATCCCTTTTTATTACTACATGTGTCATGAATCTGCGGATCCAACCTCGGCTCACTTTCAGATCCAAACAGCTTATTCCTCTTTTTTTTTTTTTTTTTTTTGCTATGGGCTTTACGTCGCACCGACACAGATAGGTCTTACGGCGACGATATTCCTCCTTTAATTGCTGGTTCGTGCGCTTTGAAATGTAGCATATCTTGAGAGATCCTGAAGCTATCATTTTGCAACTCTGTAATGTTATGAAGCAACTCGTCTTCCAGCTCAAGAAACTTACCAGTTTTTGGCCCTCTGAATACCTTAAGTGTTTGGTTGGTGGTTTCTAGCGTAGCTTTCTGTTTACGCCAGTAGCGAACATTAAACTCTGTCACACTGAACTCTTGACCGGCAGCTCTGTTACCATGTTGCTCAGCGTATTTAATCACTTTGAGTTTAAACCCAGCCATATAACCACGTTTCTCCATAACTTAAAGATCAACCTACACAAGAAAACTTCACTGAGAAACAATAAAATGTGAAAACAGAATACTTGTCGACAATGCAACAGATGGACGATACCTAAAACCGTGATCACTTGACTGCCTGGACAGGGAAACACTCACAGTTCACGTGACCAGCTCTGTAGGATGGGTACCAATAAGTATATTGGCAAAGACGGAAGACTGAGAGGGATGGCTGAGTGTGACTGACAGGCTAGGAATGCGGCCTTGGTGCGGGGGTTTGCAAGTTAGGTATTTTTGTTGCAACTGTTCTGCGGGTAGAAAGAAATGCAGTTTCTTTTTTTTACTGTCACATACAAAGTACCGTAACAGCAATTGGTACAGTTCCGATATTTAATGTAGGCATGTCCACGGAATAGCCAAACTTTATTTTGTGTATATACGGTACGTCTTTATGACAATGTGAGAAATTAATGCAAGTTATGTGTGGGATTTTTCCTGCTATTTCAGATGTTAAAAATGGGGTGCGAGATATACACGGTGGCAAGTTATATGTGAGCAAATGCAGTAGTAATTGCATATGAATGAACGACCAAGTAAAGAAAAAAGGGAGAGGTTCATACTTGATTTAGTCTGATGGAATTGTAATAAGGTTTGAAATGGACTGATACATATTTATAGCTATTTAGGAATATATTTTAATAATATCCTTGTTAGATTGTTAGATTTGTAAGTTCAAACAACTGTTTCTTTGCTTGGTAGCAATCTTGAAGTAATCTTATATCAATGACGTTCGGTGATGATTTTCAGCATTTTGGAGAAGTGTATAAAGTTGTGAGTGGCCGTGTTCTTCACATGTTGATATAAGTAATTTTTGTTTTATTTTTCAGGTTGGAACTTACGTTGAAAAGTTCTTCCTATCTGAACTGTCCGGAAATGTAATCGACCTTTGTCCTGTGGGTGCTTTGACGTCAAAGCCTTACTCCTTCTCGGCAAGACCGTGGGAAACAAGGAAAACAGAAAGTGTGGATGTCTTGGATGCAGTTGGCAGTAATATTGTTGTCACCACACGGACGGGTGAAGTGCTTAGGATACTGCCTCGTGAGAATGATGTTAGTTTGATTATGCAGTTGAGTTTGTATTTCGCTTGAGTGTTCTCCCTAGGATCTTTTTAATGGGCTTTTTACAGAATGCCCGGCTAACATAACCTAGATTTGAGCTAGTTACATAACATTGATACATATTTGAGTCATCGGGTGATCCAAATTAAAATGTAGGCCTAAACACTATAAAACTGGTAATTTAAATGATAAATCTTTGTTACTGTCAACATAATTGCATAAATTACCCTGGAGTTTAAATATTTAGCTTGACTATCACATAGTGTCGTGCGTGGGCGATGTCTGGATTGGCATGAAATCGCAAGTGAGCGCTCTATTTTGCATGATGTCACAAACTCGTAGGGCATTCCACAGCAACATAGTGGTAAGCCCCAGTGCTACGTGATCAGGAACAAGGAGTAGAACACTAGAAGTTCAAAATACTCTGTTATGACTTGTTCGGGATAACAACACTAAAATAGTTCAGTTTTGCTGTTAATGTACCTGTCTGATACTACTGTTAATGGCCTGAGGGGAATACATTAAAATTTTATTATTTATTTTGTACATTGTATTCCCTGCCCGGCTACTCATCCCTGCCATCTGACTGATGAAAATTTCTGGGGAGAACACTGCATGAATTGATGTTTTCGTGTCAAATATTCCATTTCTCTTTTGGTTTTTGAAGACTTGTTTCTTTTAATGCTATTAGTTCGCTTGAAACTAGGAAATACAGTAAACTTTGTTATTGTGACATTGGTTTCACTGGCACCTTGTCTATAACATATGGTATTGTGTGGTACAAAAATATTCCTCGTGTCTTGCTTAATGTGACAAACATGTATGCGTCTACCTCTTATAACGTCATTTTAAACATCATTTTGGATTATCATTTTCTAAGATACATAGTATTTTAAGATTGCTGTTGTCACTTGAACATTCATAACTTGGAATTGGAAGATGGCGAACAGACAGATTACTTCCTCTCCCCTTCTGTCATTGGCCCTTGGAAATTGCTGCAGACAATCCCCTCCATTGTTTTATGAAATTTAGTACTGTATTTTCTGTTGTACGTACTTCAGTTTTGCACGCTAAAATCAGGCTTAAAAATACAGTAAATATGTACAGTCTTTTGGCTATGACCATTACAACATGAAGTCTATAGGATCTGAGACCGTAGTTAGCCAGTTTAAGTCCTGTTGGTCGAAAAAAGTTTTCACCATCAGAATATTGGCCAACAGGGTAGGGGAGGTGGTGTACAATTTCTGATCACTAGATTGCGTGCCAAAAGCCTGGATTCAATTCCGAACCTCTCCGCAATGTTCATATGGAGTGAAAGTATATGATGTTGTTGATGGTTATTTGTCTGTTGGATGGATATGTTAAGCCTTGAGCAGACTTCTTGGTGCATTTTGACAGGAGTAGGTTATGTGATAGCACTGGGTTTCACCCTTTCTCTTCCTACTATCATGTATCAAGTTGTTCATTTCATCTCACCATGTCCTTTCATACCCGACCCCTCAGAGGAACAGGACGAGGGTTGGATGTACAATGTACAGTCAAAAGCCTAAAGTCTAAATCTCGGTTACGACGACACAATTTATCAGATCCTGTGGATGTTGTTATAATAGAGTAGATATTCAATAACCATAATCATCAATACGTAGTCCGGCTCCATGGCTAAATGGTTAGCGTGCTGGCCTTTGGTCAAGCGGGTTGTGGGTTCGATTCCCGGCCTAGGTGAGGATTTTTAACTTCATTGGTTAATTCTAATGGCTTGGGGTGCTTCAGCATTGCAGTTCATCAAAGGTAGGGCCCCATCCTCACAGATATGCAGGTTGCCTATACGGTGTCAACTTGAAAGACCTGCACCAGGCCTCTGGAGGCCATACAACATTAAATTAAATTGTCAATACGTACATGCCAATATAATGGTCCATTATTGGACATTACAAATTTTCCAGCTAACTCATTCTTGGTTGCCTGCGTTTCGCCCTCGTGTGCTAAGTTAGGCTCATCAGTTGGGACTTGATCCTGGCTGTGATGTCTCATCATCATCATCATCATCATCATCATCATCATCATCATTTCCTAGAGGCTATGCTTTTGTCATTCCAACCTTTGATCTCTTCTCTCTACAATTAGTTTCATATGTATCATAACCTTGGCACCCCATGATCTCAATTACCTCTTCTATGATCTTCTTGTGTGGTTTTCCTCTGCCCTTCTTACCTAGTACCTTGTGTTCAAATATATTCTGCAGGAAATGTTTGTGCTGGAAATGACCAAATACTGATGTTTTCCTCTTCTTTACTGCTGGCAGAAGAAGCCTCCGAGTGCTTATTTCTACAACCCACTCATGCCCATATTTAAATGCTATTTATCCCAGAATAAAGATAACTCTTTTTAGCCATCAACCTGAAAATGCAGACATTTATATTAAAAAAATTAAAAAATAAAAATCAATAACTGCATTGTACAGAAACTAATGGAGCTAGAGATATAATTCTTTCACCAAATGAAAGTCGGCAGCCCTCGGCTTCAGCGTAAGAATCTGTTTATCTGTCCACTGAAGTTTAGGCCTACAACTTATGTCATCACGCATGTATAGACAGTTATTTCCCCTAATGTTATCAATATTATTTTCACTTTCCCAGTTCACTAATTATACTTAAGCCACTACTAACACTTGCACAGTCAGAATTATTCAGCAAATGTTCCATCTTGGAGGTGGCGACGTCGACTGGGGTGGGGAATTCACTTCACGTGCTTCGGTGGGATGTCCACGGTGACCTCTGTGACAGTGATCATTTCCCCATTATTCTTTCTTTGTAGAAACAGAAATCCATCAAGGTTCCTTCCCGATGGATTTTTAAGCATGCTGATTGGCCGAAGTTCACATAATTAGCTGTCGTCAACGATGCGGATAGTCGGAGCGTAGATGATAATATAACATACAGGTTATTCTTGCTGCTGCTGAGGAGCCCATTCAATCTTTTTCTGGGACTACTCGGCATAAACTTGTTCCTTGGTGGAAGAAAGAAATTGCAGCAGCTATAAAAGAATGTCGTCGTGTTCATAAGCGCTGACATAAGCAGCCTACATCCTCATTTCACGTATCCTCCTGCCATTGCTCCCACCTGTTTGTACCTGCAATAATTCTTGTTACTTTTATATCGGTTACTTCTAACTTACGAATAAGATATTATGGGTCCACCCATATTTCACTCGAGTACAGCAAAGTCTGCCTGAAAATAAACCAACAAAAATACAATTTTGTTGTAGGAATAGTTTCTTTATTTCAGAATACTGCTGATTGCAATTGCAAACTCACTGCATTTGCTTTGCTCCATCTTGATTCAGTTTCACTTATTTTATTACCATCCTGTAAGAATGCACATACAAAATACTTAAATGATCCTCCTGTTTCAGTTTTGTATATTCAATTCTGTTTTGTTTCTTCCTTACCAACATCAATATAGTCTTGCAAATGCTCATTTTCATATCATACTCGTATTTTATTGTATCTTGTTTGAGATATGCATATATTCGTCGGAACCAAATGGATAATTCTGGGAAACTGATGTGAAGTCTTATGATCATGTTTGAAATCTATTTTGCTTAATTCATATCTGGTGCCTAGATTCTGAAAGGTCACAGATTTTGTTTTCTTACTTAAGAGAAGTATTTAAGGATAGTTCTCATCTCTCATTCCAGGCAGTGTACCCTGATTGCATGTTCCTCTGATGCTACCTGTATCCTCTCTTGGTCCAAATCGTTCATCATTCACCATGATTGACGGCAGCAGTTTTCATTCATAGTATCGGAAACTCTTTACAAGATTATTCAATTTTGTTTGATATGTCTCGCATAGCAGAGAATTGATGATGTATCTTTTGTAGTAGTGAGGAATTGATTAAGGTGAGTTGCAATTTTTTACTTGTCAATTTCGTAAGGAATGTTTCAGTTTGGATGTTGAAGTCTTCATTTACAACTTGTAAGTTGGGATCATTTTGTATTATTTTTGTGCGGAAAAAGTTAATAAAGGTGTTTGGTACCTGTGTTAGTGCTGCCAAGATTAAATATTTTATAGCACTGAAAATTTTGATGAGAGATTGAAAAATAAAACTGAGTAGTTTAGTCAAAGGCCTAAGCAATGTCTGTCTATTATCCTTATGGCCAGTTTCTGGAATGACAGTTACGTGTAGAAGCATAGTTATCAGTGACTTGAGAGAGAGAGAGCAAAAAACAAAAAAGGATTAGTCACCTAGTCAATACACAATATAATCTCAAAAGATTATTTATCTAACAAAAGTGCAGTAAAAATTTACAGCTTGTCACAAGATTTTTCTAATGTTATAAGTAAATGGACAGTAATGAAATCTTACTTAGAATGCATCTCAGAGGAGAGATGTGTTCATTGTGATGTCCAGGAACCCACCATCCTGCCCCCTGAAGTACATTTACTTTTATAACATAATAAAGAGCAGCACTCACCATTTTCATTGCTGAAGTAGCTATTTGCATTCCTATTGGCAAACGTAAAGTGGCACGTGACCTCATTCCCATCAATTATTGTAATAAAATTCTGTTACCAACCCCGGCACAATAAAAGCTGAAGCAAACCTGCGGGTTTACGCCCTCGGATCCCATTTGCTTGTCCGTATGTCACTGGTCTTGTCCAGTCCCTATCCTAACAGTCTGTACAGCAAGAAAAATACAGGCCCTAAAAACAATAACAACCATCACCACCACCAATTAGTTCCTCAAGCACCACCCATTTGTTCCTAAGTAGAGAGATTGCCAGCATTGTGCACTGCCTGACAACGTCCTCCCTGAGAAGGCCGCGAGAAGTAAACAAACGACAGTTGTGCCGCGCGTACGTCTGTGTTGCTAAAGTCTTCTCTCAGGGCAGCAAGTATTGATAATAGTGGACATGTTTTGGCTCTTGGAGCCATCATCAGCGCACAAACACTTAAATAACATTAATAGCAGATCAACATATTTGAAAGGAAATGATGAATGTAGTAATGATGTAATTATATATTGATGATTGAGATAATTCAGAATAAAATATTGGAGCTCATTGATAAAAAGTTCATAGTGACCACCAGATGGCTAAATATATACCGCATTTACTCGTGTATTAGACCCCCTCGCATAAAGGCTTTTCGAGACAAAGAAAATGAAAAAAATAAACCTTGCATTCAAGTCCCCCTCTCAGCGTGATTCGTCAGCGAAGAATGATCATTTTCACAACAAGGGTTTTCACCATGAATCAATATGACATACATCAGCCATAGAATATTCCCGAAGATCACTTTATGCAACTAAATTAACATAGATATAGAAGCGCAAGAACTATAAAGAAGATTGAAGAAGGAACTCCACGCAACACGAACTCTCAAATTTTAACAAGTGTTTTAATATACATGTACCATATTTTAATGTGTTTAACTTATTGTTTTATACTGTGCTATATGTATTTTAATATGTTTAATGTACTCGGTATGTCCAATGTACACTCAATAGGTTTTAGTTTACTGTAGCCTTCACCACCAAATTGATCATAGATATTTTAACCCCACATAGACAAAACATTACTACAATATATTTTAGGTTCATCCCCATTAGACATCCGGATGATCTAACCATAATAACATCTTTGTGATATTGTGTAATGGCTGTAATATATTAATGTACTAGCTGATAATGGCCATGGAAGGCCGAAACCGGTAAATGTAAATTCATTTATAATCAATAAGTATTGATAGGTGGAACACATTTCTTGTCTGTACAGTAGACCTGTAGATATCCATAAATGCGGCAAACTGTCCTGTTATTTATTTTTATTCTTTCCGTCGTGGAACTTTTGGCACTATCCGAGCGATAGCATACCTAACCTAAACAATGCGGTCTCTTCTCATTTACAGCTGTTTAGGTAAATCCTGATAGGATTAGAGAACAAGCATGAAATATACCTCAAAATAAGGGTCTGGCTTTCAACAGCTGCAGTTATCAAAAAAATTCTTCCAGTCACTATGTATTACATTCAGAAGTACAACTCGCAACATATGCTAGTTATCAGCTGGTGGTTTGGCACACATTCTACAGTTTGGGTTTATTCGGAAGGAGTGGCTTCGCTACACATTCACCAAACGCGAATATCGGAGACCATCTCCAGAAACCATTTGGGAATAGATTCTCACTGTTTGGACTCTATAGTCTGGAACAAAACTATTTTTAAAAGGTTCAAGAAGACGGTACCTCAAATGCTCTTGATTGCAGTGCATGACGAATGAGATGGCAGTGAAGATGACGTCACTTGGAATGACGAAACGCCAGTAGCAGGGAAGTTGACGGCGCAAACAATTAAAATGAAAGCAGTGATCAAGTTTGCTGTGATGTAGGTCTACTTCTTAACTGACAGAGACAAATGACTGGCCATGAAGTTATTTTGTATCAGTATTGCATAATATGATAATACGATACCCTTATCCCTTTTCTCTACGGGGTTGAGTATGAAGCGAGACGAATCTTTGTAGAGAGTTTTTATGACCATATGCCCTTCCTGACGTCAACCTCATCAGAGGAATTAATGAGATGAAATGAATGACGTGATATGAGTAACTGAAACTGACTATATTTACTTCATATATAGCCCTAAAAGTAGTGTTCACCATTTATTGTCTTTTTACATTTAGGACTACTTCTTTCCAACGAAAATAGTATAACTCAAATACATTCATAAGTTTGTTAAAGAATAGTGTAGAATGTTTACACATACAATTTATAGCCTAGAAGTTAGGTATTCACTGCAGAAAATTTGTGGTTATCACATATTGGACCCCCTGTTTTTTTTTTTTTTTGCTGTAAAAGTGGGATAAAGGGGGATCTGATACGTGAGTAAATACGGTAATATTAAGAATAAACACACCAAAGATGAGAACTTAACACTTGAGCTGCCACAGGGTATCCATGCAATAGTCTAGTTGAGAAGAATGTTAAGTTTTATTATAATCTCTTGGTTTCATTAACTGTATTGGTGATTCTAATCATCGCAAATATAAAGATAGGAACTTTCCACCTAATCAATACAGTTATTTCTTTTAAGGTACTTAAAATATTATTACATAACAGGGCCGCTTTCGACCCTATTTGTGGGTCATTTTCAGAGATGCCAACTATTACGATTCAATCGTAATAATTACGAATTACCCAATATAATTACGCCTTTACGAATGACACACCACAAATTACGATTTTTGTTGATTTTTAAATCTAAGTGTATGAAGTGTTTAAAAGGATACACAAGGCGTCTTGAATTCTCAGAATATTATTTTTGGATTTCTCAGTAATAATTTATACCCCTTTCCTGTTCCTCGTTTAAGAATATTTCGAGTTTTCACGCGCCGAACGCAGTGTGTGCTTCCAGTACCGGAAATATAGGCACCTGTGAAGTGGTATATCTTGTGGAGTTGTTGTCTTTGTTCGTCACATGATCAGACTTCCATGCAAGTATGAGAGTTCTTTTGTCTTTGTTTTGGTGGTAAAGTGGTGACAAACTCCGTTTAATTGTGAATACTGTGTGCGTGACTGTTGAAGAAATATTCATTGCGATTTTGGTTGCCAAATTTACATATATTGCTCTTCTAGGATATATGCTAATCGTGTGTTACGACATGCGAAAGGTTTGAAATAATGAAGCGATTTCTTGTGCAGGAAATTACGTTACCGTGACTAGTGACGCTAGTAATAAATATAGTTGAAAAATTTAGGGAGGTATACTCGGAAGAATGGCCATGTTTAATGCGTTCCTCAAAATCTCATTCACACGTTTTTGTACTGTGAGTAGCCGTGTGTTTTGGATGCGCATGAAGAAGACGAACAAGACTGAATTTCGTGCTGATATGAACTCCGAACTGTTAAGTGCTCTGTTAGTGCAGAGGATGCACATGATATGAAAAGAAAAAAGCATGTCACCAGTGTACGTTTACCAAACAGCAACTACAAGCTTTAAATGATATGTAAGTTAGTAAGATCACAAAAAAAATCTATGACTGCCCCCGCCCCCTGTGCCCTACGGCTGCATTACGATTTGCCTTTCTTGAAAGTTGGCATCTGCATTTTCAGCTGCTGAAGAACCTTCGTCTTAATAAAAACAATATATAATATTAAAACAATACTTATCTTAATTACAAATGACGAATGCTAAATTATAATGATATGTTGTGGTAATAAAATATGCTTGAAAGAGTAGTTTTGTCTAAAATGTTCACCAGACACTGTTCATTCAATCCATTGTTATAATGTTGACATACTTATTTTAAATTAAAAACATCTTAATGCTGCGTTACATAGTACTGTATTTTATAAAATCCGCCTCAGTAGGAGATTTGGTAATGAATAGAGCCCGGATTTTTATGCATTAATAGATTAGAATGCAAATTTACTCAAGCGAGTAGCAAGTATAGTCTACCTTCACAACGATTAAGCTATCGGGTTTGCATAACATTAGGGGTACGGCCCATCAGAACCCCTATAAATTATGTTACTCCTGCTACATTAACGAAGAGCGGGTGGCCAACACTCCCTTGCTAACCAAGTTAGTTTGCAATCTAACCTGTCGCTGCATAAAAATCCGGTCTTTAGTAATGAATAATGATGTTTTGTTGATAAGTTTGTGCGATGAGGTAGGTGCGAGTCGTGTGTTTTTAACAATACATTTAAAATCTTCTTAAGCTTAGCTCAGGGTCAAGTTGTTGGGTTTGATATCCCATTGACTAAGGTGTGAATGTTCCCCTCTTCATAATCGCATTCTAGTGTACTGTGTCTATAAACAGTCGGGCCTCCCTATGGGGTCACCAGCCTCGGGAATATTAGCTGAGATGAGTAATATTGAGAATATTTTCTTTTGGTGTAGGTTTGTGGACAGCATTTTTGTTGTTGTAGACTAGATTCACAGGTGAAAATAACATACTAGAACAGATAAACAGACTGGACACATACATAAAATTCACAATGGAGACTGAAAGAGATCACACTTTAAATTACCTAGACATATGTCACCAAGCATGAAGATCACCTAACGTATAAAATATACAGGAAACCTTCTCAGACATCTGATACAATAAAGCAAGACTCCACTCATCCCAATGCCCACAAAAAAGCTGCCTACTATAGCGTGATGTATAGAGCATTTAACATACCCTTATCTAACGAAGATATTAAAAAAAAGAATTAAACTTAATCCATGAAATAGCTAAACAAACCGATATAATAAAAACATGATCAATAAAATCATCCAAAAAATAAAACATCAGCCAAAATCAACACTAATCAAAGAAAACAAATCAGAGAAAGACTGTGATTTTCACTCTTAACAACGCCAATATTCACCCCATAACTAACATCTTTAAAAGATGCAATTTAAGAATAGCTTATAAAACCTCACGCTATAATGCCACTATCCTGCACAACACTAAATCCGTCAATGAAAATATAAAGTACATTTAAATTTAAGAATTTCATCTTATATCCGTAATGAACTGAGAACGTAAGAGAGGTAACTTAAAGGATCCACTTTTTCAATACAAATTAATGTTATAATGGTTAAATTACAACATATATACGTGGGACTAGTTTCAACGCTGTTTAGTGTCATCTTCAGCCAAAATGCGAGAACAAGCATAGGTACATATATACAAACATACACAATACACAAAATATTATAACATTATGCTTCAGTGTGAGTAAAATGGGGAATTAAATAGTGAATAGATTTTCAATCGCAAGTTCAGAACTTCATTGATTAATCATAACATCACTTTCTATAAGTAACATACATATAAAGCAATTCAATGAAATATATTATTAACAAAAGAACGTATGAAAAGAGGCATACAGATTAACACAACGCTAATAATGGAAATAAAAAAGATTCGTCATAAGACTCGAACCTGGACACCTCGTATTACGAAGTGAGCGTGTTAGCCATTACGCTACGAGAACGCTTGAGGTAGTTGGGATACATACATTAAATTATACCTCATGTCTGAAAACTGAAAAAGTAGAAAATTAAAGCCCATTTGAAATGATTTCTAAATAGATTTGGATTTTATATCCTTTTAAGGTTTCTTTACGAAAGCTTGAAGTATAAAATTTGTTCCCTAAGCTACCGATACGAGAGGCTCGTGTGACCGTTGCAACCCAAGGGAAGCATTAATGTTCAAGATCCTGCAATACAGTATTGCCCACTGTTGCAGTATCATGCTTTTTTCAGTATACTAAGCTAATTTAAGTTGTATGTCACCAGAAATACAGCTAATAATGTTCAACTCTCAAAACTTGCCCGGCAGGTAGTCTTATCGGGCCCTCGAAGTGGCTGATAAATTATGCGCCAGGTAACTAAGATTTATGCTGCCGATAGCGCTACTTGGGGTTGGTCGAACGGAAACATCCTTTTATGCGGAGGGCAAGTTACGCGCTACTTTACCAGTAGGTGGTAGAACCAACCCTAAAACAAATAAATAACTTGGAAAATGTTTTTCCAGAATGTCCGATTGATCGGACGTTGGTGTTTTTAAACAACCTAGAATGTCCGATCTATCGGACGTTTTATTATTTACATTTTTATTTGTCTATTACTATCGGACGTTGGCGGTTAAAGGGTTAAAAGTATACAAAGAAACTCTATTTTACAGCATCACTTTAATTAAAACCCTTATTATAGTAACTTTTTAAAGACAGGATACAGTACATACAGTAGTGAAATAAGAAACATAGCTCCGTTAACACATTTGGAAAAAAAATTCATTAGTCTCTTCTGTTTGTTGCGGTTAACCTTTCCTCCCTTCACGTTGAAACTTTTCGTCAATACCACGCAGCCGAGTTTCGTAAATGGAGCTTGTCATCCGCGACTTCTGGGGTTGCTTTCATACGTGACGGATAATTAATTGACACATGAGAAACGGCGAGGATTTGCCGATCACTAGAAGTTCGAGTTTTTCGGTTCCTGTCATATTAGTTTCCAGCTTCACTGCAACCCTTTCTATACTTGTTAACTGTTCCTCACAAACCGCAAATGCCGTATTGCACACTTAATGTTGCACAAAATTTGAGTTAGAGTATTTTTTGCTTCAAGGAAGGAAATGTTTGCTACGATAAATCGAGAAATTTGTATAACCGAATTTCAAGGATAGAGAGATAAATACACGTGAAGAATAGAACAAATGGCCGGAAAATCTAAGTTAGTTCGAGATACTGAAAATTCGAGTAATGGAGTTTCAAGATATCGAGGTTCGACTGTATTATTATTCGTATGTATGTGTCATAAATGAGAGTGATTGGGTACATTTTCTTGTAACCATTTTTTTTTGTTTTTTTGTTTTTTTGAAATTTAAGAATTTAAATTTAACAATCAAATCACATTGTAACTGTAGGTATGCATGCCTTTTATCTTGTCCATTTTTCATTTAGACCTAGCACAATATATGTGAAGAAATCCAAGAATTAAAAAAATCTTCCTATTTTTGATTTCTAAAAGCTGGCAGCTATGAATGGGCAACCAGCACCAAACTACATCAAGATTGCGACAGTAAATGTCCTGACACTGATGGGAAAGACGGAAGAACTGGCTGACTTCAAGAAAGAAAAAGATATAGCCATACTTGGACTGTGTGAGACCAAGAAGAGGGGTACGGGAGGGATTCCTCTGAAAGAAGGATACAGGCTGTATTACAGCAGAGGACCATAAGCAAAAATTGGAGTGGCCATCATACTTAGAGAAGAAATCCAAGAATATGTGGAGTCTACAAAATGCGTCAGCGATAGGATGATGGTGATGAGACTCCAGTTTGAAAATGGCATGAAAGATATTCCAGATGTATGCCCCACAAACGGGTCGCATAGATGAACATCTAGAGGAGCGGGCGAGTTGGCCATGCGGTTAGAGGCGCGCGAGGGTGAGCCTGCATCTGGGAGTTAGCGAGTTCGAATCCCACTGTCGGCAGCCCTGAAGAGGGTTTTCCATGGTTTCCCATTTTCCCACCTTGCAAATGCTGGGGCTGTTACCTTAATTAAGGCCACAGCTGCTTCCTTCCAACTCCTAGGTCTTTCCTATCCCAATTTTAGCACTGTCATTTTAAATTGTTGAACTATCCATTGTGTTTATAAATGCCTATATTCATGTACAAAGTGTCTTTTTTAAGTAAGGTCCGTTTTGTTGTACACACTAGTAGTTCACGCGCATATCGCAGCGAGCGCGTGCGTCGTGTACTGGCATGCCTCGGGAGCAACTGTGCTCAGTTTCAGCTCAGTAGCTAACCTGTGCGGTTTTGTTCTGTGCTTTCAAAATGTTTAAGACTATCAACTTGCCCGCCACGTGTGAGGTTCGGTCAGTGATACGGTTTTTGTCAGCAAGGAACCTGTCTGCTGCAGAAATTCATTGACAGATTTGCGAAGTGTACGGTGATACTCTTACGAGTGAAAGCAAATTGCGTAAGTGGGTACGACAATTCAAAGATGTTACGAGTAACTATTCTCATTTTGGTTCCGTATTGAAGTTGACGTATGTCTCAAATATTATTACAATATTCTTAAGTCCACCTGTTCAATACAGTACAACATAATTCACTATTTCATATGGTTAAAATTTTATACATAATACATAAGTCAATGGTACATGTTTCACCTGTAACCATAAAGGTTACCGTAAAGGAGGGTGAAACATGTACCATTGACTTTTATGTATTATGTATAAAATTTTAACCATATGAAATAGTGAATTATTTTGTATTGTATTGAACAGGTGGACTTAAAAATATTGTAATAATATTTGAGACATACATAATTCAAAGATGGCCGTGACAACGTCCATGATGAGGACCGCTCCGGTTGCCCTTCTTCGATTAGACGATTTGGTGGCTTCAGTTTGAAGCGAAGATTCGTGAGAACAGGCGCTTCACAATAACAAGTATCTCAAACGAATTTCCTGACGTGTCGAGATCAGTGCTGTACAGCATTGTTTCTGAACACCTAAAGTTCAGGAAACTGTGCTCCCGTTGGGTCCTGAAACTCCTAACAGAGGACCACAAAAACCAAAGATTTGAGTGTGCGATGAAGTTCTTGACTCGTTATGACGAAGAAGGTGATGGCTTCTTGAGTCAGATTGTAACTGGAGACGAAACATGGGTTTCGCATATCTCGCCCGAATCAAAGCAACAGAGCATGGAATGGAGACACACACACTCGCCTGTAAAGGTGAAGACCAAACAGACTCTGTCCCAGCGCAAAATCATGGCGTCGGTGTTTTGCGATAGGCATGGTGTTTTGTTGGTCGACTTCATGCAAGGAGGAACCACTATCAAAGCAGAAGCATACTGCCAAACCCTGAGAAAGCTTCGCAGAGCGATTCAAAACAAAAGACGCAGCATGCTGACAAAGGGAATTGTCCTTCTCCATGACAATGCAAGACCTCACACTGCAGGTCAGACGTGCGATTTTATTGGACAGTTTTGGCTGGGAAGTTTTAGACCACCCACCCTACAGTCCTGATCTTGCATCGAGTGATTACCATCTGTTCCTCCACCTCAAACAGCACCTCAGTGGCAACCATTACAATGACAACGTCAAAATGGCAGTGAACTCTTGGTTATTGGAGCAGGTGGCAAGTTTCTATGAAGAGGGCATTTTCAAATTGGTTACGAGGTATGATAAGTGTTTGAACAAACTTGGCAATTATGTCGAAAAATAGAATGAAGTATGTACTTTCTGAAAATAAATTTACTTTTTGAAATAACCTTTCGTTGTGTACTTATTTTCAAACGGACCTTACTTAAAAAACACGCCTCGTATTTTACCACTTAGTTTTTAGAATCATAATTAAGTACAAATTAGTTATAAGCAAATTAACAATGACAGGTCTTAACCTTGAGATAAGCCTGAGGATGGTGGAAACCAAGCAAAACCTGTCCCTTTTAATGTAGTGTTGTAGTAATAAGAATTTCTAACACCTCGCAATAAATTGTATTGAATAGGTGGAATAAGAAAAATAAAAATTTGTTTGCAAATTATAGCAAATTTCAATACGGGTCTAAACATGAGAATAGTTACATGCAATAGTTGTTTTACTCAACCTATAATCTCATTCTCAGACATTCCCATATGTGCTTACGTGGTACATGATCATATGCCTTCTCAGTATCCAAGAATACGACTATAACCATTCTATTCTTATCCCAGTATTCTTGTTGAAAAAATTAGGTTTATCATTGATCTGTTTGCTCTAAATCCATGTTGTTTTTCCGCATGTTTAGGTTCAACAGACTTTCTGATTTTTCTCTCCAGGATGGTCTCATATATTTTTAACCCATGATATAGAAGGGTTATGCCTCTATAGTTGTTACACTTCTTTCGGTCATCTTTCTTAAATAGTGGAATAATCACTCCTTGCCTCGGGCCACCGGGGATTTCATTTTCTTCCCAAATTTTATTTAGTACTCTGTACAACCATTGTATTTCAGGTTCTCCAAGTGCTTTGATCATGTCCACACTGAACTCATCCAATCCTGCAGACTTTTTTTTCATTTTACATATTGCTGTCTCCACTTCCAGCCAAGTCAAACTTTCTACCTTAAAATTTATAGGGTTTAGAGGGTCATTTTGTTTGTCATCAGTTGTATTACAGTTCAGTAAGTGATTGACATATCTACTGAACTGTAATATTTCATTTTCATTTCTAGTTACCTCTCCGTTTGGAAACTCTACTGTGTTGATAGTACTATTATCATTTTTGTTTTTAACAGTGCTATTCAGGAACTTCTTATGTTTGTCTTGCCCTATTCTATTGGCAAGATCATCTTTGCATTTCCATTTCTCAATGTCAACTATTCTTTGACTTATAATATTTTTTCTCTGTAAAATGATAGTTTATCCTCGATTTCACTTAGATTTCCTCTCACTGGCACGGTACAAAGCTCTTCTTGCGCATTTCTAGCTTTGACAGCAGCTTTTGCATCCTCATTCCACCATGCTGTTTCTTTGGATTTTCTTATTTGGCTCTGCCTTCCACATACTCCCTCAGCTGTCTTCATCAGTACTCTCCTCAGGTTATCCCATTCCTCATTTGCAGATCTCAGATCTTCTTTAGGCAACATCTTCCGAACGTTTTCTCAAAACATTTCCTTCACCCTTGGTTCAGATAGTCTCTAAATTTTTAGTGTTCTTTTGTTGTAAACTTTAGGAGGTCTTCTCTTTGTGATATCCACGACCAACAGCCTGTGGTCTCCATCCAAATTTTCACTAGGAATTACTTTGACATCATTTACAATCTTCCAAACTTCTTGGTCAGCGAGTATATAATCAGTTACCATTCCATATTGATCATCCCAACTATATCTTGTGATCTTATGCGTGTCCCTTTTCTTGAACCAAGTGTTACTTACATCCATATTGTTCCTCATGCAAAGATCTAGAAGATGTTCGCCCCCTGTCATCCTATTCCCTATTCCATGAGGACTTGGGGAGGATTCATAGCCCAGTCTGTCCGATCCAACCTGAGCATTAAAATCTCCCATTACTACCAAATTTTCACAAGCCATATGTTCCTCCAAGCTGGACAAGAAGGCTTCTTTCCCTTCTTTTGAACATCCTGATTGTGGAGCAGAGACCTGGATTATATATTTGTCTCCATGCCAATTTACTGACACTTTAATTATTCTGTCACTGACAAATTCATTCTGGCTACAAACAGCAATATCTTTATAGAGTATTCTCCATTTCTTGACTCCAAGTTATTTGCTGACCAGTATGGTTTATAGACCAGACGGAGGTGTCTTTTTCCTGTTGCCTTCCATATGGTTTCACTCATCCCCATGATAAGAATTTTCCTCCTTTCCATCATATAAAGTATTTCTTCAGTTTTATTTGTCAGTGTTAGAATATTCAAGGTTCTAATCCGGCCACAGGGTCTTGATTTAGGTTTCGTAGCTGGTGAAGCTTCAAGCTGTAAACCGTCATACGTGCCTAGCTGTTGTCGTTGTCTTGAGTTCTTTGATCCAAGACTTGTATTTTTCTTGAAAGCGATTTCAATTACTCTCCAACTGACCTGCTAGGCCTAACATTAGAGAAGATTTTCTGTCAGGGTTATCTCCCTTAGCCTTTAGCAGTCCCTTGCCATATCTGCATGGCAGCAGCTTCCTATTGAATATGTGTCATTTCCTACACAAAGGCTTCAACAACTACCCTTAAGGGTGAACCCCTCTGGCCATAGCCATCGGTCTTCCTTAGTTTGATATAGATGTTGATTCCCATAGGGAACCTAAAATATTTGTCCTGAATGAGTAAATTTATAATACCAATATAATGGTCCGTTATTGGACATTATATTGGTATTACTTCCTTAGTTTGTCAGGTTTGGTAATGGCCGCCCAACCCTCGGCCAGACAGTTGCAGGTGGTGCCGTCTACTGTCGCATACGGTAGCAGGATGTACCTGACCTGACTTTTAGACTGCTGTTCTCTAAAAGAAAATTCAAAATGAAAGAGGATAGCAAGTTTTCTTAATAGATGTGTAAATAACATGGCCGATAGCAATTGTTGACTCGTTCGAGATAAAGGCTGAAGTAAAAGATCGCTTATTTTTCAATGTTGTACACTGAAATTAAATAAGAATGGGATACACCTCAAGATATGGCAGAGTACACCACTTATTCAGTGGATAGTGTATATTTTCTCATGTCTAGGTAAATTTCAGAAAGGCTGTTCCCATGCATACTTGTAGCGAAGAGGTAATCATTTCTCTATGTGTGCTTGAAATAATTTTTCATGATACATATACGGTTAGGTGACGCTGTTTGAAGGAGAAAACTGGAACGTTTGCCACAGAGGCTTCTGCAGTAATTTTTTCAGAATGAAATTAATTATGAACTTTCACGTAGTATCGGATTTTGAAGAATAACAAACAAACAAACAAGCCGCAGTATGGACATCATTCACCAAAATGCAAGTTTTGAACAAACTGATTGCTGTTTCATACCAATTTTATTGTGTATGAGTTTTTTCTGACTTTTACGAAAATCCAGATATAACGACAATCTGTTATAGCAAGTTAATCTTTCGCTGTTATGAATTCTCGCTATAACAGACTTCTACTGTATTTTAGTTCTAAGGCTGTCCTGAATGAGTTGATGCAGTCATGCCTTTCTCCATGTGTATGTTGATCATTGAACTCCAACTGTGCAGGGCATTCCACTCACCTTTGCCTTTTAATCCCTTGTGTTTAAACTTTCCTAGTTCGTTTCTGACCATGATGGTATCAGGTTAGTGAGGTCTAGGAAGAATTTCATTTTCCCATTTTTATGGTCCTTCCCTTTACAGAACTGTTCTTCTTTGAGTTTGTGGAACTTTCTGTTTTCCTGCCTTTGTCTTGAGGCTTCATGTTGATGTCCCTTAAGCTGAATCAATCAATCAATCAATCAATCAATCAATCAATCAATCAATCAATCAATCAATCAATCAATCAATCAATCAATCAATCAGTCATTCATGAAGCCATAGCTTATAGAGTACTGAGTTCAGGAAAGAGAATGCTACCAAATACTGGGGGTGATGGCTATGGATAAGTCTTTAGCCTGGAGCTGGTTAGTTCTTTATATAGCCCCACTGAAGTTATAGTGAAACTGCAGAAACCAGTAGTGGCACCATAATGAGGTGCACACAGCATGATGAATGAACTAGTTTGTCATTCCTTTTCTCACAATGGAACATTACAAGAATTGATTAGAAGCTAGAGAAAATTAACTTTTTTCTATCTCTTAATTCTGTCAAGCACAATCACAGAAAATATGAACCCAGTACTGTATTTTATAGTATAAAAATCTATGTTTAAACTATCTGAGCCACACTGGGGCCTTATTTTAATATAACAATTTTTTCTGTAGTAAAGTCATATATATACGTGAATAATTTGTGTCGTTGAACAATCCACATACCCTAGTTTTAGGAAATAATTAGAAAAAAGAAAATTAGCTTTTATTTGTGTTTTATTTACAAGAAATTAATACTCCAGAACTGAATACAGTAAAATATAAATTTGTTTTAAGAAACCCATCATAATCTTTTGTTTGGTAGGATAGAGGGTGGGTCCCTAGTTGTACTCCCTCTTAGAACAGTAATCACCACCACACCACCACCACTGTAGGGTAGTCAACCACACCATATCATTTTATGGTACGTTTGCCTTTTCTGAAGTCTTCACGTTCCTAGCGAACTCTTGTATCTATGCACTATTACTCTTTCCCATCATGTCTTGTTACCACTATGTAATCTTTCCTTATTCCGATAGATGGCATCTCATACGTTAGCGTAGGTCAAAGCATTTCTTTTCTGCTCTGTCTTGTTGGGTTAGTAGGTAACCCACTCGATGAGAATTGTTATGCTGTTTTCTTATCTTCCCCTGGTATTTATAATCGACTAGTTTTACCTGTGTGTTGTCATAATGAGTGTGCTGTCTGCTATTAACTTTACAGGAATGTGTTGTGCAAAATGCCCTGCAAATAACAATTTTTTTTTTTTGCCATTCATGAGTGCAACATTCTCTGACATACTTCTGTCCTGCTGCATGGTTTCCAATGTTCTCTGCATCTTGAATAGCTGTTAAGCTTTTCTTTAGCCTTGGTCAAGAGATTACGAGAACTTGAAGCCATACTTAATATGTGGTTCACACTTCACTTCTAATGTCCTACCATACAGACAGAGGCCAGACAATGCTATAGTTTTACGGGATCCATTGCTTCAGGCGAAGCGATACAAACTTTGCTAAATTCTGGAAAAAATGTGCATGTAGTATTCGCGTATGTATGTTATATGATAATATGGCTTGTATAGATATGTAGGTTATAGAGGTAATTATATTAACTTCTTTACTTGGAGCGTGATCAAAACAGAATGGAATTTCAAGTGTCAATGATATAGTAATGCTTTCTAAACTTATTTATGATTTTTTATGTTTATAATCTGCAGGAAATCAATGAAGAATGGCTGTCGGACAAATCAAGGTTTTCTTGTGATGGCTTGAAACGTCAAAGACTGATTACACCCATGCTCAGGAATTCTGATGGCGATCTGGTTCATGTGGAATGGGAAGATGCCCTCATAGCAGTCTGCAAAGCTATGAAGGCTGTACCTGGTGACAAAATAGCTGCTGTAGCTGGAGGTTTCTCAGATGCTGAGGTACATCACTGTGTGTTATTTAAATTGTGTTGAATTGTAGAGATGTGTTTTAAAAATATCATTACAGTAGAGATTTCTTTACAGGCTCTTATTGCACTGAAAGATCTGCTGAATAGGCTTGGCTCAGAATCGTTGTGCACCGAGCAAGCTTTTCCTTTGGATGGTTCCGGAACCGATTTTCGCTCCAGCTACATTCTGAACACGAGAATAGCAGGTAGTTGTTTACCATTATATGTGTTTTAAAGGAGTTATGGTTCATTGATTGACTTTGTTACTGGGTTTTCATTGTGGTTGCTGCAAATCAAATCCTCTCATTTAGTGGTCATAAAAGTCTACTTTTTGAGATTACTAATTATGGTTAATTACATTAGAGATATTTGGAATGGAATATCATGATGCTGTCAGGTTGGATTTCATATAGAATGGAGGTTTCATGGCTATGACGACGACGACGACGACGCTTCATTAATGGTTATACCATTTTACACAAGCAAGACTTTGATCATGACGAGAGGTAACAGAAAATCCAGGGGAGTGGTAAAAATAGGAAATGAACCTCTTGAAGTAGTGAAAAGTTTTAAATATTTAGGCAGCATGATGTCACAAGATGGAAATTTGGATAGAGAAATTGCAAGTTTCTACCAGTGTGTTAGAGACATTGTATGTAACAAAGATGTGCCAATGAAGTGCAAGATGGTTTTATACTCGTCCTATTATAAACCTATACTGACCTATGCTCCAGCAGCCTGGACGTTGACTAAGCGGAACCAAAGTAAGATACAAGCAGCTGAAATGAGGTTCTTGAGGAGCATACAGGGAAAGACAAGACGAGATAGAATATTATTGATGGTTATGAATTTCATGTTTTTGGTCCGTATTGAACAATATATAAGTAATAATAATAATAACTTAAATGTTTCCACCTTTTCAATACAATATATTCACAAATTTACAAAATTATACGGTACTAGTTTCGACCCATCTAGGGGTCATCATCAGCCGTATTGAAGCAAAGATCATTTGTGGCGAAATCCTAAGACAATATTATTTTAAAGAATAACAAGTGAAATGAGATGTTATTATGTTATTATTAACTATTACCATAACATCTCATTTCACTTGTTATTCTTTAAAATAATATTGTCTTAGGATTTCGCCACAAATGATCTTTGCTTCAATACGGCTGATGATGACCCCTAGATGGGTCGAAACTAGTACCGTATAATTTTGTAAATTTGTGAATATATTGTATTGAAAAGGTGGAAACATTTAAGTTATTATTATTATTACTTATAGAATATTAAGTGAGGAAATAAGGAGAAGCGTGGGAGTGTGTTCAATTCAAGAAGAGATTGATATAGCAAAGCTAAAATGGTTTGAACACATGATGAGAATGCCAGGAGAGAGAATACCAAAGATAACATTCATGGATACAGAGACTGAAAAGAGGCCAAGGGGACATCCTAGAGTGAGATGGAGGAGCTCTGTTGTAGACTGTATTGCAAATAGAGGGGTCAATAGCAATAAAGTACTGGAAGAGGAATGGTGAAGAGCTTTGGTACACTACCCTACCCAGAGAGAATCTGGAAAAGGGAATGGAAGATGAAGAAGACCATTTCACACAATAGAGAAAAAAATAAACAAAACAAAACACACTTAAGAAGAGAGGTCAGTGGAGTATAAGAAGAAAAAGATGTACAGAGATATACACAGGTTATATTACAAGTAAGCACAGGAAAGTAATAGTCACTTCTGGAGATTATGTAAGCGATTTCTAAATTTTGACAATGAGCAGTTAAATATATCAATATCCACTTTGTTTAGAAATCTTGACATTCGTTCAATTGGCCCATTGACTGCATAATTTGTTCTATGCCAATTTGTAGGCAATGTAATCTCAAACCTCGTGTGTCTGTCTGGTACATGTAGGTTACTTTTTTCAAGGAGTTGTGGGCATTTCAATAAGGAGTGAAGCGATTTAAAAATGAAAAGTGTATCCGGGAATTCATGGCGTTGTGACAGACTATGCAGATAAGACTGTTGTAGGGCTGTGTAATCAACATTTTTATATGAGAATCCTGCTCTAAATGAATATAAACAAAAAAATTTGTTGTACTGAATCTAATCTATGGACAGAGGTCTGATGAGAAGTGTTCCATACAGGTGTACAGTATTCTAGTATAGGGCGTACCATAGATACATACAGCAATCGATACCTACCTAAGTATGAAAATTCTCTGGAATATCTAGTAATGCAACCCAGTCTCTGTAATGATTTGTTATAAATGTTTTCTATATGTTCATTAAAATATAGGTCATAACTGAATAAAACACAAAGGTTGTTAACTTGTGAAACAGGAGTTAGAATGTTATTACTAAATTTGTCCTACATTTTTCATGATTAAGTTTCAACCTATTTCAAATACAGTACTTTTCCAGATGATGTAAATTTTTTTAAAGTTTTAAACAACCGAGTGGACAATTAATTTGCATAAATTTTTTTGCATCGTCAGCAAACAAGCAATTCAGAATTCTTAACCTTTTTCTTGTGCGAGCGGCCGTGCGTGCGCGTATCGCTTGGTGGATGGAGTGTTAGGAAGGTCCAAGCCCATGCCGGCCGGAGATTTTTTCCTAGGGACAGCATGAACTACACCGTTATACTTATACCCTCATAGAAATTAGAAATATTGAAAGAACAACTTCGAATAAGGATTGGATTGTTCCATACAAAGTGGGGAATGCTATGATAGTAAAGGATTTATAAGACACTAGGTACAATTTATTATAAATCCAATTAATGTCTTTTTACACTACATTACTTTTGAATTTGTGCACAATATTGCACGTAAGAAAACCTTCAAAATGAGATGAAAACCTCACTGAGTCAGTCATTACATATGGAGCAATAGTATTGCGAGACATGGCAATTTATGTTTCTAAGGTCAGGCGATGTCAGTAACAGGAAACTAATCTGTTGACACAGTGACAGGCAACTCTGAGGTGAAGACTGTACAAGGAAGTAGTGAGTTATTTTGTTTTCATTTTATATCACATCACACTTCTCGAGGCACAAAAACAACATTCAAACGAATGAAAGATTTCATAAAGAAAAATGTGAAACCATGGACCTTAACCCAATGAGCAATACTGCCGTTTATTTACGTTCTCGAAATTTGCATCTGAACAGTACCACCGTCTATTTGCGTTTCATGTTGAATGTTTGAAATTGTTTCCTTGCATCGTACTGGAAGGTTTTTACAACAAAGTTGGGGTACATTTGACATATTTAGTGAACTTTATTCCGTGTTTTATTACATCTCGTATGTTCTGTGATGAAGTTCTGTCCCATTATCCGTACGGTATTACATAACCCAACTTATTACGCGATTTTGCTACAAATTACAGCACCCAGGAACTGTTTTCTATTGTTGTTGCCTGTGAGAGCATTGTATGACTATTCCTTGACAACACACATTATTTTTCTTTTCCCTCATCTCTGGTTTCCGTAGAAAGAAACACTCTCTGATAGTAAACAAATACACGTGGTAATGACTGGATCGAATCGAGGATGCGAGCTTGCTCCAGAAGATGTAAGTAATATTTTGACTAACGAGGAGTCTGACGACGAAATTGATATTTATAGATGGTGATGGTGATAGTGATTGTATTGTGTCCGATGAGTGAAATTGGTTATTCCTTGAAAGACGACAACACGGAAATTGAGGACGAAGTGCAGAGCTCCGCTGTCGCAAAGAACGCTAAGCTGTCAGCTGTTCAAACTGAAGGAAGAAAGTTGAGTTCTGTAGGCAGGTTTCTTCCTACCCTTTCTGCTCATTTTGATACATCAAATTCAAGGGTTAGTGATAATCTTCATTTGAATGATAATGACAACAATTCAAGATTTGAAGTGTCAATTTTCAAAGAAGTTGTTGATCGTAATATTATGAACTTGATAGTGTCAGAAATGAGCAAGTACTACTTATTTTTTTCCAGAAATATGGACGTAAAGGAAAAATCGAGGTTACATAAGTGGCAAAGCATAACCGTAGAGACTCTTTATCTTTTCCTGGCAACTGTTTTGTTGATGGGCCATGTGAAGAAAAGAATGAAAAAATCTATTGATATTATTGTTTATACTGGAAAGGATACGGACATTGTACACGATGCAAAACTCGAGTGTCTGTTGATAGGTGATGCTGTTGTAAAATCAAGTCTGTGTGTTGTAAAGGTTATAAATTTGATCACATATAGACAGTAGGCCTAATTATATTTGTGTCAATTTTATTATTCCTTTCATTATTTTGAGAAAAATATTTTCTATGCCACTGATTTCAATTAAATTCAAGGTATCAGTTGTATACCTAAGTGTAAATTATGTAAATTTATTAATAGAGAAAAGTTAGAATCGAAGAACATAAAATTAAGAATTCAAAATTTTGAAGAAAAAACTCGCTCCTGGTGGCCTGGGAGTGTCACCAAAACTCATTGATCAAAAGGTTAAAACGTACTCTTCATATGGTACATTTTCGCAAATATAAAGGCACGAATTTTCCACCTATCCAATACATTTATTCTATTATAAAGTACTTAAAACATGCTAATATGTCAGTACCGGTTTTGACCCTTTTAGTGGGTCATCTTCAGCCGAAGAACCTATCATTTTAATAATAACTTATAATGCTAAAAAGCCTGTCCTAATTATGGTTTCATAAAAACATTTTTCCACTCATATTTTATTACCACAGTACATCACCTTAAGTTAGCATGAGTCATTCATGATTAGGACAAGCTGTGTTTTAGCATTGTACGTTGTTCAAAAGGCGAGAGAGGTTGTGCAACACTGGTAACCGGTCTGCCAAGATTAGTGGATGGTAGTTCTGGGTTCATGTCTTGAGCAGCTTGTATTAGATTCCTAACAAGTAGCTCACAAAACTCCTTTTCAGACAGCTTTCCTTCACATGACGTGTGAATGATGGTGTTCAAAATAATGATGGAAAAATAGTTTCTTTGTCCGCTTCCATGTTCGGCGGGAAATATCGTAACTATTGGCCATATGATCACTTGTCACAATAACCCATATGTGCATTGTAGCTCTCAATTATTGCAGGTTTTGGTGCAATCCCATTGTCATCAATAAAGTGACCGGATGGTGGAGAGTTATTCATGTTAGTCAGCAAATACACTTTCCTCTTATCTTTCCAACTTATTGTACACAGGTTTCCCTTCACTTTTGCTAATAATATCTCCCTTCTTCAGTTTCAAATCTTTAGGTCCAAATTTTTTCGGAATGTCCTTCCGGTTATGTCTTCCTTAACTTTGCTTAGGATGATTCCAGATTTTGATGTTCTGTGTGTGGTTTACTTTCTTTCCATGCAAATCATTGAAAAGGGCAGGAGAGGAAATGTAATTGTCCATGAACAATTTATTCTCTCTCTTCTGGTCAAGTTTTGCAAAATCGTTCTCCTTTCACCAATTCGGTTCAGTATCTCTTCATACATGATTTTATCTACTATCTCGCTTTCAGTATTCTTCTGCAACACCACATTTCTATTCTCTTTCTGAACTACCGTAGTTATCATCCATGTTTCACTTCCATACATTGCTGTGCTGCATAGGAAAGTCTACATAAAGGTCTTTCTAATTCCTGTTTCATTGTTCAAAGTGAGCAGTTTTATTTTCTTAAGACAGGCCATCCTTGCTTGTGCTTTCACTTTTATATGCATATAGAGATTATCCACAAATCTCTTGTCTTTTGGTTCACATTCACTCTTGTGTCCGGCAAACAACTTACAAACATTTTTTTCATTTTCAAAGCTCTGAAACATTTAAATTTGTTCTTCCTTAACTTTGCTTAGGATGATTCCAGATTTTGATGTTCTCTGTGTGGTCTAGAGAAATGACAAAACCTTTGTACTGAACTGAAACCACTCCTCCATGCCTTAGCCTTCTTCGCCTGTAATCCTCAGGCATCATCCCAATGTACAGTAGTCTGAAGTGCACTGTGCTTTTCTTCTACAGTACATTGGACAAAGGTTATACAGTTTGAACTGCTTTATACATAGTTCAAGGGTAAGACATTCAGCTACATCCAACTCAGAATTACTGTACGTTCAAATAAGAGTACATTTTTGAGGGGATATGTTAATTGACTGCCTTAACAAACCCATAAAATGAATACTGTACTGAATTTGTTTTGCTGTGTGTATTTTCAACTGCAGCTGTGTTAAACTGACTGTACGATACATTTCAGAGAATGAACTGATGTCACTGTAAAATAAGATCTTTGATAGCAGAAGAGCTCTGAAAGGAAAACTCTGATGTGAATGAAGAAGTTAACAGCATATTTTTGATTGGCAGCACATGGCAAATTAACCTTACAGTCTACAGAAATAACAAGGACGGATTCATTATCAATCCCACCGTGCTATTAGAGGACCATACAAGACAGTCGAAGGAAGTTCATCTCAAAAAACAAAATATTTACAAACCGACAATTGCCTTTCTACAAGCTGAAGTATCAGCCTAGCAATATCAACGTTATCAGGTTGATGATTGGAGCACATGGTACCGTCCCAGTCTCTCTTATAAACTTTCAGTTGCCTGCGGAAAGCATCGATAAAGTTGTCATTGCTCCAATTTGAGGATCTGATCTCATTTAAATGGACCTTCTTGATTTCATGTTAAACATACCATTTTTTTGTCCTAAAAGATTTTCAGTATTTACATTTTACAAACAGTATTACTGTAATCTCAGTCACTTACTGTTATTTATGAACTTTTCTTGTATTTTACTATAAATTGACTTACACTTCATGTACAGTAATTAGAAGACTCACTAAATAATTGCAAATATAAGATTATTTATTTATTTATTTATTTATTTATCGTGTCAGAAGTACAAAGTAAACGAGACAACAATTAAACAGGGAATTTTAAACATTGGTTGACCAAAAATTGGCCACGACAAGCGCATTTGGAGTTGCCCTCATTAGGTCTTTAATGGTACAAGTGGCTGGAGAAGAAGGACACAGTAGAAGATGCTCGTTAGTCTGCTTAGTACCATTGCAGTAAACTGTCTCCACAGGAAGGCCCCATTTCTGTAGGTTGGTCTTGCATCTCGTGGTACTGGAGCGTAATCGATTGAGAGCCTTCCATGTTGTCCACTTTTCAGAATGTCCAGGAGGAAGTTCTTCCTTTGGAATCATCCATTCTCTCAAATGTTGACATTTTTCCCACCACATTGAGATTCTTGCTTGTTGTGGTGTTCCTTTAAGAGCTTCAGTGGTTGTCAAGAAGCTCTTGATTTCAGCCTAGGATGTGCTGGTTGACAGGCATAGTCATAGCCTTGCTTTTCTTATACCTAGCAGCAATCTCGCGTCGGATTTCAGGTGGTGCTATACCAGCGAGACAGTGGAGTTTATCTATGGGAGTAGGTGAATGTTTCATTTACTGTTATTCTTGTCATGAAAACAAATTTTTGTTGCTCAGGAAAAAAAAAAAATAAATAAAAAATCCTGCACTGTTTGACACTTTTTGTATGGAGTTAATACACCTCTTCTGGAAGTTGATCGGTGATGTTAACACTCTCTCACCATTTTGGTTGACCACAGAGAATGCTTGCACAAATTTGTTGCACTAATCACTTCGCCAAGAGCTGGAATAGAGAATGGAGGATTTTCCTCTTCTCGGTCCCTATCATCTTCCTCATTTCTGGATGTACGTGCTACATAGACTATTTCCCTGTCACCTTGTTCTCTTGTTCAGAAAGGTTGTCATAAAAATGAACATAACAGTTGAGTTTGGATCTTCATCAGCGAGCATTGAGTCAGTTTCATTCTCATTGCTTTCTTCATCACTTTTTTTTTTTAAACAATTTGTTTTACGTCGCACCGACACATATAGGTCTTGTGGTGACGATGGGATGGGAAAGGCCTGGAAGTGGGAGGTAGCGGCAGTAGCCTTAATGAAGGTACAGCCTCAGCAATTTCTCTGGTGTGAAAATGGGAAACCACACAGAAAACTATCTTCAGGGTTGGCGACAGTGGGGTTCGAACTCCCTATCTTCCGAATGCAAGGTGCACGCCCCTAACCGTAAGGCCAACTCGCCCTGTATAACTTTTTACAATGCCTTCTTTGTGAAAGTAATTTATAGAGGTCATTGTCCCAAAAGACAGAAATATCCTATCAAAAGCTAGTAAAACAGAGAAAAGAAACTACCCAAGTCTTAAGAAGAATAAAAAGACAACATCATAAGGACACCCTGCAGTTAATTGAAGAACAGTTCAGTAAAACTAAATCAAGGGACTACTACAAAACCTTCAGAAAGCAGCTCCAAAAATATGAACCCCCGACCCTACTGATGAAGGATGAAGATGGTAAGCTGGCCCATAACAATAAAGACAATGCAGAAATTCTGGCTAAACATTTCAACAAGCTTTTAAATTGTGAGGAACCTACAGAACTCCTTCATTTGGACACCAACACCCCGATAAAAACATCACCAGAAAACATCAATCCCCCCACAATAAAGAAAGTCTACCAAGCTCTGAATAAATTAAAAAACTACAAAGCGCCAGGAGAAGATCAGACCTTTGCGGAAATCTGGAAATATGCAGGAACCTCAGCAAAAGTTGCCCTCCATCAACAACTTGTCTCTATCTGGATTAAAGAAGAACTACCAGAACACTGGACAACAGCCCTCATTCATCCTCTGCACAAAAAAGGGGACAAAACCGACCCTAATAACTACAGGGGAATCTCTCTCCTAGACATAACATACAAAATATTTTCAATAATCATCCTTAATAGGATAAGTTTACAACTTGAGAAAGAACTAGGAGAATATCAAGGAGGTTTCAGACCCTGGAGGAGCTGTCCTGATCAGATCATGAGTCTTAAGTTGATAATGGACTATAACAGGAGAAGAAACAGAGATATGGTGATAACATTTGTAGATTTCAAGAAAGCTTATGATTGCATCCATAGAGAATCTCTGTTTAAAATTTTAAGACACCTTGGACTACACCCCAAATTAATAAACATGATAAAATTGACTCTCACCAATACCAAGTCAAAAGTGAAGTTTAGGGGGGAAACATCAGAGACATTTGAAATTAAAACTGGACTACGGCAGGGAGATGGGCTCTCACCACTATTATTTAACTGTGCTCTAGAAATGGTAATGAGGGAATGGTTTAGAAAATGTCCCCCCAAAATAAAGATTTGCCGAAAAATCAAAACAAATTGCCTGGGTTTTGCTGACGATTTAGCATTACTAGCAGTGGACATAAAAGAAGCAAAAACCCAGATATCAGAACTTCAAAACATTGCAAATAAAATTGGCCTCAAAATATCATTTGAAAAAACAGAAATTATGCCCCAAAAACCAACACAGCTAAAAGAAGTCACCATAAATGGTAATAAAATCAAAATAGTAACTCAGTTTAAATATCTTGGAGAAGTAATAACACATAACTTAAATGAAAAAATCTCAATCCAAGTAAGAACAAATAGATTAGCTAAAGCACAAAAATTAACATGGGATATCTACAAAAAGAAATGTCTATCAATAAATACAAAAATAAAACACTACAACACAGTTATAAAACCGGAAGCTACATATGCAGCAGAAACACTCTTTTACCTGAATAAACAATCAAAGACTGACAGACTTCAGAAAATTGAAAGGAGGATTGGAAGAACCTGTATCAACAAAAAATATCAGAAAGATGGACAGTGGCGGTTAATACCTAACAAAGTCGTGTACAAAGAGCTAGAACCCATTACAGATACTATGCGTAAGAGGAGACTGGGATTCTTTGGACATATCATGAGGATGCAGGACTAGAGACTTCTGAAACAACTAGTACAACACAATCTCGTCTCAAAAAATACCACAACAGGATGTAAATGGATCAGAGAAGTAAGAGAGGATCTGAAGGAAATAGGCCTTACAACAGAAGACACCAAAAATAAGATAAAATTGAATACAAAACTCAAGAATACAAACCTCCGCTTTACCCTTACACAAAACAAACCAACAACACGCACATTTTCAACTGAGGAAAGGGCACGAAGATCGGAGCGTCTGGGAGGACCGCAAAGCCCGAACAATCCCTTCAAAGAGACCTGAACGACGGACTGACTAAAGTGATCCTATGTGTCATAAAAGAAGAAGAAGAAGAGGTCATTGTTTCTAATGTAGTTGATGAATTTCATTGCGTCTAAAGGTGAAATACCCACTATCGGCAGCCCTGAAGATGGTTTTCCGTGGTTTCCCATTTTCACACCAGGCAAATGCTGGGGCTGTACCTTAATTAAGGCCACGGCCGCTTCCTTCCAACTCCCAGGCCTTTCCTATCCCATTGTCGCCATAAGACCTATCTGTGTCGGTGCGACGTAAAGCCCCTAGCAAAAAAAAAAAAAAAAGGTGAAATAATCAGATTGTAAGCATACTGATGTTACAGTACTGTATACAGTAGATTTCTTTAAAAAAATAAACAATAAAAGGCCGTTGTCATCCCTAGAATGTTGACCATGGAATTCTCTTTTCCTGCATCAGTTTCAGCAGTATGTGTTGTACCAGATTTTGTTGTGTTGGACTTGGAGATTGGCAGTGATGCCCTAGTCAAGGGCCTGAAGCACACTGGTACAGTTGATTGAAAAGAACTCAACTCACACACTCGGTAAAGAAATTTGAATGTGAATTTTGAGACTTTTCTGTGACTATGGGTTGGAGCTTGTACAAATCATCAGCATTTGTATTCAACAAGACAGTTGTGTGAACTTTACTCTTCTTCCCTCCATGACTTTGGTCTCGGCAAGAGTTTTACTTGATATCTTATTGTAAAAGAGACCAGTCTCATCACTGTTGTGCTTATTGTTATATATGTAATCTTCAGTATGTTGTGATTGAATGTCCTTCATCCTGTGCTATACTCTGTGTCGCCTGTAGCTTTCGACTCTCCATAAATCATTCTTTCTGTTATACTACAGCAATTCTCGAACCCCTGCAGCCGATCAGTGGATGTCTTAAAGTAATGTGTTATATTAATCATCTTGGAAAATACTATAGCCTTCGATTTTAGCACGTCGCCACTAACAGGTGGGCTACTGGAATTCATTCCCGTTGGTGAGCTGCTTCAGCATCTCTGAAGGCGAGCTCACTGGCAGTGTTGCAGGCTCGGTTTGAAGATTGTAGAAGAGTTGGCGGATGAACCATCTGTGGTTAACGGCAGCACTCAGGTCTTCCAAGCATACAACCACCGTGGCATCAGGTGGCAACCAGCTGTAAAACTTTTTACTATTACTTATGGTAACCATGAGATACAAAAGGATGGCTCCTTCTAATAAGGAAAGCTGTTATCTCTAAGCCAGGACAATGCTAGGATTGATATTGGTGCGACAACAAGCATTTCCAGAAGTTTTACTATTATGGCCTAGTAGCAGTGTGATTAGTCTTAGTGCCACTATAACTTAACCCTTTAAGCTTGTACGTTGGAAATGTTCTGACATTGCGATTTTCTGTTTTGCTCATACGTCGGAAATGTTCCGACATAATGATTACTCCCAAGAGAACGGGCCGATTGCAGAAACGATGACTAGTTTTAAGCCTTAGACATCGTCTACCTAACCAACGCCTAAATCGTTCACGATCTTCCATTGCATAAACAATGTTCAGGCGATGTTTAACTAGACATCCCTTAAAGTTTCAATTTTGGTTTGAAAATGGATACAGAAGTATCTTTCATGCAACTCTTTGCTTGTCGCAACCAATGAAATTCGCCGGTGCGCGCGCCGAACGCCAGTCAGCTGTTTGTCTCCCCACACATTACTCAAATATGGCTGAGCATGACTTGCCCACAGATAAGAGTATCGCTTTCGGTGGAAATTAAATCTCATCATATTATCGACACTAAAGCAACACGGCACCGTACGGGGAAGTGTAGCTTTCATTATAGCGTTGTTACAGTGAGTGTAATCTACTCATAAATACGGTAGCTTCGACGAAGGGAAGATGAAGCAATAGTAATGTGTAACCGAGTGTGTTGTACGGGCCAAATAGATGTAGCTTGCATTCTGGAGATTGTAGGTTCGAAACGCATCATCGGCAGCCGTGAAGATTGTTTTCCGTAGTTTCCCTATTTTTTACACCAGGCAAATACTAGGGATGTTGTTATGGCCACGGCTCTTCTTCCTCAGTCCTCTTTAAACGATAATCACCACCACTTGCCTTTTCCTATCTGATAGTTGCCGATGATATATATATAAAAATCCCATACAACCTACTTTTTAGTTTTCACTATTATGTGTGTTTACTTGGCAGTAAATATAAGTGAATCCCTCCTGATTGATATATGTGACAGCCCTCAGACGATCGGGACACATAATTCTGATATGTATGTAGTCGAAGTGACCTATAATTCCATGGAAATTACCTCATGTACATAATAAAATATATCGGTTGCCAAGAATTGTATTCAAGTTGACAGTTACCGGACTGTCACTTTGTCAGTCTCAAGAAACAAGTCTCTCGTAAAGCGAAACCTTATTTTGATTATCTCCCCGTGCATGCGATTTAGCAGCGGGCGACCCACAGAGAGGCCGTCGGACTAACCTTTCTTTCCGGAACCGTTTCAATATGATCATACAAATGACATATTTTATGGTACATAACCTCTAATTGTGATTCACTCCTCTCATTTGAGGTTAAACAGTGCTCTCGGCAGTGTTTAAACATGACCGGTTGAACATCGGTTTTAGACAGTGTCTAAGTGATAAATAACGTCTCTGCAATGCGGCAGCCATGCTTAGGCATTGTTTAACCGTAGACATCGTCTAAATACCGTTTCTGCAATCGGCCCAACTTGTTTTAATGGAAGAATGAAAGTAACTAGCGATTCTCAGGCGATACCTGGACTTCAGAGAATCCATGGCCTTGTGAGTATAATTCTTAGTGTGATTTAGGCAGGCAATCTGCAGGTTGTACATTGAGCTCTGTGTTTACACTTGGAAGGAGCAAAATAGCTTCAAGCAAATCAAGTGGGCTGAGTAGTACTGACATGAACACGGTTGTGAAGGATTTGAACTTGATTCGGGAAGTGAGAATCAGGGTGCTTCAGAAATATTCAATGAATCTGAAGTTAAAGAAGGCTCCAGTTCACTAGAAGATTATGATTGCTCTGCCTAGGTAACCTAAAAGTCTATCCATGCTGATTTTATGAATTTCCCGCATAATTTGACAAGTGAATACATACAGGGGCATTCGTAAATTCTGCTTATTCCGTGTTTGTATGTGCATGTAAAGTCATTTATTCCAGTCTTGAGTTCTGCAAAGTAAATTGTTGTGGCCTTAAGAACAGATACCAGATGTTACTTCTAGAAATATGAGTAGAGGTATATGGCCAGCTAAACAATTTGAAGTGCTAAGGGTTAAACAGTTGTAAATGGTGAAAGCTATGCTTTAGCATGTTTAAATGTCATTCAAGACCCAATCTGTTCTTACCTGACAACGCACTCTTCTGCACTGCGATGGTGCTAACATAAATCATCTTCTGGTTCCATATGCTGATCATTTATAACTGCCCAGTATTTATCTTTTGAACTTTTGCTGCCATACTGTAAATTACAGGAAAGAAAGAACCATCAGTTTAGGAGTTTTGATTTTAATGATATTTTTATTTAGTGCGATGGCTCCATGGCTGGTGTGCTAGCCCTTTTTCCAAGAGGTTTTGTGTTTGATTCCCGGGTGGGTCGGGGATTTTAACCTTCATTGTTAATTCCAGTGGCTTGGGAGCTGGGTGTCTGTGCTGTCTTCAGTGTTAGATTTCATCATAGGTAGGGTCCGTAAGCTCTCTACAAACTACTACTACTACTACTACTACTACTACTACTACTACTACTACTACTACTACTACTACTACTACTACTACTACTACTACTAGTGTTGTTGTATGGGCCTATATATTTCTCTTTCCAGGTGTCGAAGAAGCAGACCATATCCTTTTGATTGGAACCAACCCTAGATTCGAAGCACCACTGTTTAATGCGCGTATTCGGAAAGCTTACCTTCATAATGAGTTAGAGGTTGCTCTTGTTGGACCACAAGTGGACTTGACGTATAATTATAATGTGAGTAATATTTGATTGCTGACCACTTCCAAAGCACTTAACACATTCACTGCGTATTTGTAGAGCATGACATGCCCTGCAACCTGAGCAAGATATTTGCGTGGAACTCTTTAAAAGTTGTAATAATTGGAGTTTTGGATGTTGGTAGGACAAGTTATATCAAACTCGTGCACTTACCCCACTCACGCGCCCGGTGCGTGACCTGCACGGTTGGTTGAAATACAGAGGTAATACTGGTAATCGGGCGGATCATGTGCCAGGCCCGTGGATAGATTATTGTGCATTATTTAATGTGGATAACAATCAAATGCATAAATATATTCGTATTTACACTTTCCTATTATACAATTTTACATTATTGCAAAACTGACAGCTGCTGAAGCGTATTGTCTTCTTTCGAAGGGCACCATTTATCGGGTGGACCTCATGATGCTGAAGGAACTGCATTGTCGGCCTTCTGAACAAAATATAAATAAAATGATAACATAAGCATTATGACTCGGTCAAAAATGATTTCTACAAGTTCTTTCATGTTACTCATAAATATGATACAATAATAAATGACAATTATAAGTTCAGTCCTTTTACTGAACTAATTGCTGTAGTGGAATTTATTTCAGAAGTGGAATCATTTGTAATTCTCTTGAAGTAATAAACAGTAAACCTCGCATTGAAGTTGTCTTCCTGCTCAAGGATCCCAAAAAGAATGATCATGTATGACGAAAACATGGAAAATACGAGGGGAAACTGAGCATGCACACAATGTGCAGGTTGATAAGGAGAGTCTTTCTTACCATACGGGAAATCTGAAATTCACATTTTCTAGCACCCTTCCCATAATGCGCTAGGTGTGTGCTCCGCACATGCTTAAAAGCTAGCATTACGCGCCCGGCGTGTGATCCGCACTGAACGTGTTATAGGAAGTTTTACATGTGAATAAAAAAAAAACAGAAAAACATCCTAAAATTTTAAAATGTGTCTTTGATTATCAAGTTAATTCAAATGTTCTAATGGAAACAGTATACATTGTGTAGATTTTGCTGTATATACAGTGATTTTTAAGTCGCTGTACAAGCTTTGTGAGTATAATGTAGAGGTAAAAGTCAGACTAAGATGTTATGTAAAACTTTTTCCAAAATCGCTGTATTTCAGAGTTGTGTAACACAAACAAAATACATTCCTACCAAGAGTTTATTAATTTGAGAATCACAAATTCAACTAAGCTACTGTATGTTGTGTAAACTTAGAGTAAATGCTTTCTATCCAGTGCAACACAAACAAAACAACACAAAATTAATTCCTCCCAGAGTTCAACTTAATAAAGAAATCACAAATTTGACACAATCTAACCACAGTATAGTAAAGTACATTCAGTTTACCACAAAGCACTTTCAAAGTGAGTCCATAAAAGTGTAGACAGAGACGTGCTGGTTGTCGTACCAATTCGGGAACGTCGCAGAATCCTTTCTTGTCGGAATCAACTGTGCGTAGTGGAGTGTGCAAATGAATCACGAACATCTACTGTAGTCACTAGTGAACAGATCAACATCTTAAGAATGAAACATAATGAAGAGGTAAAACTCAACAGATTGTAATTGTTGTAACTATCAGTTTGTATTCAGGAGATAGTGGGTTTGAACTCCACTGTCGGTAGCCTTGAAGAGGGTTTACAGTGTCTTCCCATTTTCACACCAAGCAAATACTGGAGTGTACCTTAATTAAGGCCACATTCACTTTCTTCTCACTCCTAGCCCTTTCTTATCCCATCATTGCCATAAGACCTATCTGTGTCAGCACGACATAAAGCAATTATAATAAAAAACATTTTGAAAAAAATGTATTCTGGCCATGCAAGAATTTTCTTCCACAGGCCACGGGAAGATTGAATTTTTACTTCATTGTTGCAATTTTGAATCGCTGTGTGACAAGCGTGGCATGTCCGAAGGTTGTGCTGGCACATGTTTTTAATGCCTTGCATCATAACTCTGAAATAAAGCATTTTCAGAACGAAGTTGTATATTACTTATTTTTACCTCTACAGTACCCCCCAAAAGTTTGTAGTGACTTAACAAATTGCTCTGTATAGTCATATTGTTTTTGAAATACTATTGATATATACTGCCAGTGCTGTGAGTTTCTTTGGAAATTGGGAAGAGTTTGCTTATGAACATGGAAAACCTGAAACACACATTGAATTTTGAATTAGACAATTTGCCTAATGAAGCGAATAAGGTGATTTTTTTCTACATGTATCTTTTTTGGAGGTAGTTGTACAATTTTTTTCCCTTTGTTTAGCACTTAGGCGATGCTCCAAACATTCTGGAAGAGCTGGCAAATGGTAGTCACCCTTATTCAAAGACACTGAAATCGGCGAAAAAGCCCATGGTTGTCCTTGGTGCGGACCAGCTGGAGCGACCTGATGGAGCAGCTATTCTGTCTTTGGTGCAGAAAATTGCACGTGATACTGCTGTAGCATGTGGGGTAAGTCAATTATTGTTATATGTACAACATAGGTTATGGTTTAACTATACCATTTCTCGATGACATTGGGCATTGTCAGTACTGTGACAGGTTATCAGGATCCTGTGTTCTGTGTCCTAGCCTCTTCAGCCTTATAACACTCAGCCTTTCTTCCATGGTCAGGCTGATCTGCAGGTCTCTTCCTATCTGATCATTCCTAATTCTGTCCTTCCTTGTTTTTTGTACAGCTGATCTAAGGAACATTTTAACAGCTTGCAGTTGATTTGCTTCTCTTTTATGTATGACGTAACTGTTCAGACTATACATCACGATGGGCAGGAGATAAGTCTTAAACAGGGTCTGTTTAGCTCTCTGAGGAACCCCTTGTCCCATACTATGTTCCGTACTTGTGCTTTACTATCGACTAAATTTATTAAAACTACTATGTACATTTATCTCAAGTGCACTTGAGTTCGAGTTTTCTGGTTCCATAGTTTGTACTGACTAACTTGGCTGGCCACACAGCCCTCCGGAGCATTGAACTTCTGCTCTGCAACAGGACCTCTCACAGCACATTGTTGTACCTGGGGTAGTTCAGTCCACAATAATTGCAGTTCAAGTCCCTGGCATAGTTTAGACAGAAATACTTTTGAAAAATTATTGTAAACAACCTCATATTTTTCAGCATGTAAGGACACTTTTATTCTCCGTCCTGCAGAGTAGGGAAAATAATAGTAATCCACCATCTCTAAAGATCACATAACCGCATTTGTTGAGAATTGTAGTGTAGATACGGTATATTAGATAGTATCTTGCCTATTATATTTGTGTGTATTTTTGTGCAAACGGCAGGTTTCATTTCTTTTACAGCATAGTAAGACAAAGTAGTACTAATATTAATCTCTATATGTGTTTAACTTTGTTGGTAATCTTTGAGTACCTACCAGTAGTTCTTGCGAATATCTAAATTTAGGCCTAGTTGGAATTTTCATTTCTGTTGTGCTTAGTAAGAAGCTAAGATACGTCTGAATGTAGTTTTAACATTATTGCAGTGTAGTATAGTAACTTATTAGAAATTAGAGTGCCTATTCTATAATTTTGAGTAGTTTTGTGAATTTTAAACTTTAATGGTAATTTTCTTTTCTGCTTTTGCTTGGTAATAACATGTTGCAATTGTAATACGTCTGAACTTAGTTTAAAATTATTGTAGTGTATTGTAGTATCTTATTAGAAAGTAGTGTGTTTATTCTATTACTGTGAAAAATTTGTGTAGTATAGTACCGTCCCTGTGCTATCTGTAGTAACTCTCTTACTAAATTCTGTTGTTGTGATTAGGGTAGACTTAACTGCAGTTAAAACTTGTGTAATTCTTGTGTATTATTCTCTGTTTCCAGTAATTAACAGCAATTTTCATTGTGTTAGCGTGCTGTAGGAATAAAAATAGTACAATTAAGTAGTATTGTAGTGTAGTAGTAGTCTATATTAATTAACTTAGTGTCGTGTGATCTTTGTGAACTAACCTAGACAATATTTCTTTCCTTTCATTTTTATTTTGCACAGACTAAGTTATCTTATTTTTCCTTTTCTTTTCATTATTTAGTAAAACGTGTAGGAACTGTGGGTGTGGCCAGGTATTAAGGAGTATGAGGGAGGAGTTGGAGAGCTTGAGGAAGTTAATTAGGATTCTCCCAGAGGACAGGAAGGAAAGTAAGCAACCAAACGATGTACAGGATACAGTAGGTGTAATAGAGGGGTTGGGGAGGAAAGGGGGGGAAATGTGGAAGACAGGTGGTCTAATGTTTTAAGGGGAAGGAGATTGCAGGCTAAGGGCTCCATTCAGGATCAAAATTCAGGACAGGTGTTGGTGAGAAATCGATACTCTAACCGGTCACCACCCTCTAGGACCCCGGTAACATCCTAGCGGTGATGAGGTTAATAACCTTACCCACCAGTTGAGGGAAAAGGAGATAGAAAAAGAGAGGGAGAGAGAGGGAGAAAAAGAGAGAGAGAGAGAGAGAGAGAGAGACTGGTGTGAAGGTTGCTATTGTGTCCGCCCCAAGAGGGTAGATTAAGCGAACACAAGAGAGAACAAGGGCGAAAAAGAAGCAACAAGTCACAGTACATCAAAAAAATTCAAGGATAAAACGGCACCAGCCCACAACATGATACTAAAATTACCCAAAAGGAAGAAAAGAGAGACACTTACCCAAAACGTGGAGGAAAAGCGACTTAAGGTCCGTGGACAACCAAACAAAGAAATAGTTGCAGCGCTGCACCAAATGTGGCAAATGAAAACCAACTTTTAAGTGATATGAAAGAAAACTTTAATAGACTTTTAAAAGAGAGGTAACATTTCAAGATAATATCAGGAGTAGACCTAGGTTCATTAATAATTCAGATAATACCTTGAACCATATTGTTTAAAAGAATGTAAATACTCGATTAACAATAATTGGATTAACCTGCAAGAAATTAATATGATTAATAAATAAATACCCAATGAGGCAGCTTTAAATAAGAAAATGCAGACTACATTTAACAAAAATAAAGGAACTAAATCGTAAAAATCAACAAGAAAAAAAAACAACAGTGACCTCCATACCGTCAAACAAGATAATTAAATATTGATTTAAATGTGATCGATCACGCGTTTAAGAGAAAAAAAACAAATACCATGTTTAGTAAACAAACCGTAGTTCTATGACCTTTAGGCCGGTTGCCTTTTAACTTTACCACAATTCGTTCCAATTTCTACCAAGGGCAATTTCCAAGGGCACACGAAAATAAAGGAAGAAGTTACACATTTCGCCCAGCCAAAGAACGAGACGAAAAGACAAAAGGTAGGCCGAAATAAATCACTTTATATGAAAGAAATGCCAACGATACCAGGCAACAAAAATATTTTCAACCCAGAAGCACACACCAACAACAACAATCGCGGTAAAACAAAAAGCCACAACAATTACCCAAAAACACGTTGCCATAGTAACGGACAAGCAAAGCACGGTCTACAAATGAGAAGAAAACCAACGGTTTTAAATCAAAAATAAAACAGAGATCCCAGAAACAATGCAAAAAGAACAAAAAGGAGAAATAAATCCCAGAAGGCAAGGAACCCGAAGGAAAGCTAACCCCGCTACCTTGGAAACTGCGCCTTGGTTCACACCTTATTGTACAATCTAGTGCAAAAAAAAACTTTTACAGAATTTTACGATAAACATACTAATTTTTTTTCCACCGTGCGAACTGCATTCTAAAATTATTAATTGCCGAAACCGTTTCCTAAGGTTCACAGACGCACACGATATCCAGCACAATTTTCGAAGAGGAAGTCTTAATCCAAATATTATTATTATTATCATTACAGTATCTTGAAGTACGCCGAAACACATAAATCTTCTTGCTTCCCCAGAATTACTTTAATCCAAAACAGTTACATACCTTTGAGTCCAGAAAAATTGAGAAGTTCAAACCTTGGCCATTGTTATTGAAGACCGGCAACCACGAGGCCGTGAACTAAAGTTGTTCACCAAGGATCCTGGAGGATTATCGCAGCAAAAACATAATCCAATGAAACAGTAGGAGGCCAGCAACTAATAGAATAAGGGATAATCCCTCTTAAGTTGGTTTCATGGGGGTTTCAGCACCACCACCCGCCGCATAGCGGAACACTCACACACACGTCTATCCATGGCGGCTACAGCACGCCGACTCGCTCGGAAGTCGTTGCTAGGGGTGAACAGTAGACTCGCCTCACCACTCGCGCACGCGCAGTAGGCGCAGACCAAAACTCCGTTCAACAGCGCGCGGCATATCATAACAAAGGAGATATTGGCGAAAGCCGATTGACATAGAATTTCCAAATGGCAACACACATGCCGTCTCGAAAAGGTTATGGGGGGGGGGGGTCACAAACTGCTTAATACTGTCTCAGTCCTCCCGCCCCGAAAGACGACAAATCTGGAGCATAACACGATGATGATGTGGTGGCCACATATATACTAAATTTGGGCGAAGTAGTCCAACAGGAAACGACCACCAAGATTAACTAATTTTAGTTAGGAGTTCACATGACCAGGTTAATAGTCCAAGACACGTTTCCATATCACATAGTTTTTAGAAATAATTGGCGGGGTGCGATCAACATCAGTGTCCAGAAACGTTAACCGAGCACTCGGAAAATCACCAGAGTAAGGTTTGTCATCAAATAGAGAGCACAATGACCAGAGTTCGCCAAATATTCAGTTTCACCCAATACACATTGTTTCAATGCATCAGACAATGATATAGTTTATGACACATGACGCAGTTCACCTTGAGGTTTGGCAATTCTCACACTAATCACAGATGTACTGACCAAAATTAAACGAAAACCACATAATTATAAGTCCACGCATCCAGGTTATTTCCTCAAGCACGGTGGTAAATTAATTTTTAATGCATGAATACCTTTACAAGTCTCCTTTGATATTAAGGAAATGCATGATCTCGTGTTGCAAAAGGTTACAACAGGGGAAATGAAATGCACCGGAAAACCCGAATGGGGGCAAAACCACAAGAAGAGGGAGAAAAAAAAAGCAAACCAGGGAATTAAAGTAGGTGAGTTTTCAGTTACAGGATCCACAGATCCGCCAATTAACTTTACATAGGCAAGTTACCAACAAACTAGCTGAAGCCCAGAGCTTTCCACTTGGTCCAATATAGTACCGAAGGAAAAGAAGGGTCCATACCACGACAATTAACAAATCAAAGGGAAACTACATAAAATATACCATGTTACTCTTCCACGAAGGACACATAGCCATGGTACGTGGAGAAACAATTAACAAGAACACATAGAAACATAGGGTACAATCCAACACATAATACCAACCAGGACTAAGACAGATATCCCGAAGGATCATGAACATAACGGAAGGGAAAGCAGTAATATTATTCAAGCACAAATCACCCATAAGAAAAAAATATGTAAGTAAAGGTACAGGACCACTCCAAAGAATAGACGTCCTTGGAACATATGGTTTAGAATAGCAGGAGTTAAACTAAGAGGACACATGAAAGACCTATCAAATTACACTTTTAGATATTGGAGTGACACACACACAACCACAGAGTGGCGAACTCGTCAATCGGTCCAAGGGTCAAGAACGAGGGGTTGAGCAAGATACAAACCACACTGGGATCGGCAACTTATCCTAGTTCACCAACAAACACAGGTAAGGACTCAAGCATAGAAACCTAATTTTGAACAAACCAACGGAAAACCATTAGAGAGAAGGGACGCAGAAACCACACGAGTTACAGATAGGTAAGACAGGCAACAGTAGCATCGATGGGCAATCAGGAGACTCCTATAGGTTACCAGATGGAAAAAATCGCGATCAGTCAATCATCCATAACGGCCACATCAAGGTACAACTACCAAAAATAAATGCACGGGGCAACGTGGTACAGAATAGTAACCACAAACCTAATTCTGCGTGAGGAAGAACAAGTCGAAAATCCCAGAGCCAACAGATAACTAAGAATTGCCCACCCGAAGGTGTACTTCCTCGGAGTAGTGGATACCAAACCAACAGCCAAATCTACCGCGACACAGAGGTAAATTAAAGGACAAATCACATCCCAACCAAGGTGTCTTGACAGCCAAACAACGTAATCCAAAACACGATTACCTAAATAATGACAAGGTAGCAGCACGGGTTATTCATAGAGAGATAAAGGATAGCAATCCTCAACGCGTGCTCACAGACCACACAAAACAGCACAATACAAAGCAGAAATTACAACAGCAAACCAGGTACAGATTAAGGACTAGGTCCATCCCACAGAAGCACCAAAGGAGAAATATCCTCAGGAAGGAAGTCCGACCGTACCACCGAAACTCCACACGCCAACCAGTAGATAAGGAAAATTACACTACGTTACCAACCGTCCACAATTCAAAAGGATCCAAACAACCCACAACAACATTACCAAGTTACAACACAGGAGATACAACCATAATGCTGGCAGGAGTGCACCAACCGAACGCCCACAGAAAAAAATCGCAGACAGATTTTCTACATAACCCCAAAACGACCCCCAAAATCAAAGGTTAGGAAGATAAATTCAGCCCAAAAACCCATTACAGGAAAAATAATATAGAGGGTTCACGCATAGGAAACCACTTTTAGAACAGCCGCGAAGGGTGCCCAAAAGGAGGAGTGTCAGATCACTCGATCATGGATGAATACAAACATCAGTATCCGGAACAGAAACACCTTTAAGACACGCAGTCCATGCAGAAGGCAAGCAGGAAACTTTTCCGACACCGATAGATCGAAACACACCACAATCGGAAATCGTACAATACTAAAATGGCACAAATAGCAACCCAATCATGACTAAGCACCACACAACTTCAGACACACGCACACAATGAAAGGATGACAAAATGGTAAACACTCAGGCACCAGACACACTCCCTTACATTCCATCCCAGGCACACCATAGCTCAGCAATGATTAAGTCACAAGATGATCGAAGGGTACAGCGGAAGGAATCCGATGCGGAGCCACAGAAGAAACAAGTCATTGAAATTACATACCCAAAGCCTAGAGAAAACAGAGGGACAACAAAGCACAATTTAAGTTAGATGTCATTAGATTTCCCCAATGGAACTTCGGTAGCGCACCACATAAGCATAAGGTTAGATAACGAGGATATCTATTCCAAGGTATTAATACCACCATCACAAGACAATAAAGGAAAGGCAATTTCTAACTACGAGGATCCACACCTAGAAACAGTAACATACAAGGTACTAAATTAGAGTCACCAACACGAGGCACAGAAGGACCAGATTGACTCGCTCGCCATCCCACAGTATGTGTGCTAAATTCACTAACGATACAGGTCAGTTACCAAAGGTGCATCCATCCAGCGGAAGATGCGGTACAATTTGCCAGATCAACCGGGTTTAATTTGAGAAACATGAACGCGCCTGATACGCTTTGCTACAGGGTCACTTACCAAAATAGAAACGGGAGACAAGAACTCCAACACAGTGCACGGGCCTTGGTACCTAGGGGCAAGTTTTGCCGAAAACTTATTCACGGCCTTACTCATTGGGTAGCACTTAACATACACGAGATCACCAACATTGAATTTTGACGGTTTCCTACCTTTATCATACTGCCTTTTGACCTTTTCGTATGACACAGCTAGATTCCTTTTTGCTTCGTTCCAGATCTTTTGAACATCATTAGGCCTAGATAGGTCTGGGAGAAGATCCTCAATACATAGCAGGTTAGACATAGGGGAGTACGGAGTATAGCCAAACATTAAAGACATAGGCGTCTTACCATGGGACTCATGAGTAGCGGAATTGAAAGCATGTGCCAACCAATGCAGACAGGAGTCCCATTTGGACTGGTTGTCATGATGATACGCTATCAACGCAGATTTTAAGTTCCGATTCAACCTCTCTGCATAAGAAGGATTTGGATAGTATGGAATAGTGGTGACATGTGAAATGCCCAACTCAAACAGATACCTTTTGAAGGAGTTACTGGTGAAAGAACTAGCGTTGTCAGATACTAAGAACTTAGGTGGGCCAAAGGATGCAAAGATGGAATTTAGACAGGAGATAGAGGTACGTGAATTAGTGGACCTGGTGGGAAAGATCCAACAGAACCGGGAGAAGGCATCTATACATACAAAAATGTGGGTGTTTCCCAAGGAAGATCGGGGAAGGGGTCCTACGAAATCTATGAACAGTCGTTCCATGGGGCGCGAAGCTTGTGATGAAGACAATAATCCCACCCGGTTATTCAAATTAGGTTTGCTGATGGCGCAAGATTTACAAGATTTGACCATGTTCCTGATATCACTATCCATTTTCTTCCAAACAAAGAATTGCCTGATTTTCAAACGAGTTTTGAAATTTCCTAGATGACCGCCAAGGGGTGAACAGTGGTAATACTTGAAAATGACAGGTACCAGAACTTTAGGAACGACAATTTTGGAATTATGGTCCTTGCGACCCTTACAACAGAGAACACCCTTAGATAAGGAGTAAGGTTTTACTTCGATCCCGCTATTGATTGTATCAATGATCCTTTTCAGATCCGGATCAGTTTTTTGATGATCTCCAATTTCTTGGTACAGCAATGGGGAATCGGTGAGGATGGCACTAACTCCAACCGTATTGACAGCAAGCTCATCGACACATGGGTTGGCATTACATGTAATAAATAATAGCTAACAAATTTATGTAAATCATCCAAGACGATTTTGTATTGATTAGGTGGTCTAATAAATAACTTAATGTTATTATTTCAAACATGGGTTGGCTTCCGCACAAGGATTACCTTCAAACATCCTGCTCAAGCCATCGGCAATGACGTTCTCAGACCCACGAATGTGACGAACATTGAAATTAAAGGATGAGATCCGTAATGCCCATCTAGTTATCCTACCGGTCCTTCTTGGTCGGTTCAAAACCCAAGAAAGAGCCTGATTATCGGTCTCCAGATCAAAGTTGACGTGTTCAATGAAAGATCGAAATTTCTCCAGAGCAAACAGCACAGCTAGACACTCTAGTTCATAAATGGAGTACTTAGACTCCAGATCATTGAGGACCCTGGATACGTAGGCCACGGGCCTACGCCCATCTTCATGTTCTTGTAACAGAACGCCAGCAATAGCACGCCCGGAGGCATCAGTTTGGACAATGAAACGTTTCTCAAAATCAGGAATAGCTAACAAAGGTGCATTAATCAGTGCGACCTTCAATGAATTGAAAGCTTCCTCCTGGGCTTTACCCCAAGTAAATTTTACATTCTTTTTCCTAAGGTCGTTCAACGGGGCAGCCACTTCAGCAAAGTTAGGGATGAATTTTCTAAAGAAATTGACCATACCAATGAATCGAGCAACGCCCTTGACATCTTTGGGAGGTGGAAAATCCCTAATGGCTTGGGTTCTGGAATGATCTATGGAAACGCCTTCAGAAGAAACTACATGTCCCAAGAAAGACATGCTGGGTCTGGCGAAAGCTACCTTTGATAACTTCACTGTAAGGCTGGCTTTCCTTAACCGTAGCAATACTTCCCTAACGTGCACCATATGTTCCTCGAAGGTATTCGAATAAATTAATAAATCGTCCAGGTAATTAAAGACATAGCTGAACTTAATGTCAGAGAGAATGGAATTTAACAACCTCGACAACACAGCTGCTCCACAGCTGAGTCCGAACGGAAGTCTGAGGAACTCATACAAGTTCCAGTCGGTGATGAAGGCAGTGAGGGGAATTGATCTCTTCGATAAAGGCACTTGGTAATAAGCCTGGTTCAAATCCAGGACAGTGAAAAATTTCGCACCTGAGAACCATCCAAAACAGGTATGAAGGTCGGGTAGAGGAATAGATTGGAGTACAATCTTACTATTTAGGGCCCTATAGTCAATCACAGCACGATAACCACCAGAAGGTTTGGGTACCAAGAACACAGGGGACGCATACGGGGAAGTCGAAGGTCTGATCACTCCGTCTCTCTCCATTTGCTCAATGATTTTCTTTAATTCCAACATACGGGGTGGGGAAAGGCGATAAGGAGGGGATCGAACAGGCTGCAGGTCAGACAACTCAATGTCATACTCGAGTACGTCGGTCAAGCCTAACTTGCTAGTGAACACATCGGGAAATTCCCTGCAAAGATCACGAACTTGCCGTGCTTCGGCATCTCCTAAATGATTCAGGTCAAGCCGATCGATGTCACTAGACTCATCTGACTCAGGGTAACCCGCACACAAAACTTTAGGCATTTTCAAGGGAACGTTAATCAATTCAAATTTCAGGTCAGGAGAAAATTTAAAAAAGAAATTTCGACACTGAGGATCCAAAACGACACCGGCCCAAGATAGAAAATTGGTACCCAGAATAATGTTACATGATAAATTGGATGTCACCAAGCACTTGATCTTCCAAGTGAAATTCCCAATCCTCAACTTGACCTTCACAGTCCCCAAAATATTTAAAAACTGACAATTAGCCGAAACGCATCTTAGATTAGTGGGTTTTATTCCTGGAAGTTTACACGAGGATCTCTTTTGACAATACCAGGCATAATTCATCAAGCATACTACGCTTCCAGTATCAAGAAGGGCATCTACGGGTTCATTGTTGACTTCGACAAATGTGCACGTGCCAGAGGAGGGGGCATGAGCAGAAATACTATTGCACCTTGGGGGACACACCGGTCTTTTACGAGATTCAGGGTTTACCAACTTAGTATGGGCAGACCTTGCCCTTTCCCTTTCTAGTCATTGAGTACCATTTCTGTCTACCAAGGGGCAATTTCTTTTAACATGCTGTCTAGAGCCACAGGAATAGCAAGCGCCTGGACCACGTCTAACGTCAGGGCAGGAATTTCTTAGATGATTTCGGGACCCACAGTTGTAACATTTACGGGCATTCACTACTTTAGGTGTTGACGGAAGGACGGGACAATTGGTAGTAGTAGGGGGAGGGAAATTCACAGGTCTGGAGGCATCCCCATGTTTGACATCTTCAGCGAAGGAACAGGCCTCTTCCAATTCTTGAAAGGTAGTAGGGCAACGGGTTAAGGAAAGATAGGAGCGGTACGCAGGAGATATTCCTTTTAAAATTCTAGAGACCATTTCACATTCTGGCACAGAAATTCTAAAAACCTTGCAAAAGAATCGCAGATCCAGCACATAAGTTAGCAAGTTCTCATGCAGGAACTGGGTCCGGAAACAGTGTTGGGGCACAAGACTTTGGAGAGCAAGAGAGGGAATGAATTTGGAAAGGACAAGTTCATGAAAGGTACTAATCGATAAATTTTTAGAGATAGCTTCAGAAATTTCTCTCTTTAGAATCCCTTCACAATGAGGGAAGAGGGCGCGGAAAATCCCCAAATCATCGACTGAGTACACATTACCAGTCTCGGTTAACTCCACCAGAAACCGTAGGAATCGAATACACTCATCGATAGAATTTACAGAAAAGGACTTCACTCCCCGAAAAACTTCCTTTAAACAGTTAGGCGATGACGCCGAATTTAGCTTAGAAACTAAGGTTTCCAGTAAAGGAGCAGTCACACAACACTGACCTTGGGCATGGGTCGGGGACACAATTTGGTGGGAAGGGACACTCGGGGTAGGTACAGTAGGGTTAAGTCCAGTAGAAATAGAACAATTCTCCATATCTCTGTTAATCAACAGCAAATCTAAATCAGAGGTGATGCCAGAAACCACCGTTAACAATCTAGCACATTCTGACACAAAAACAGAATCAGGCTTAATAGATAATATATCCTGAATTCGGCCCGAGTAGTGGTCAGCTCTGGCCCTCAGCCGGTTTACTTGGGCTTTGGACGGAGGCAATTCAATAAATTCTTCACGAATAATATTAATTTCGTTAAGATTGTCACAGATTAGGTTAAGGTACTCACCCACTCGACTCCTGTCAATAGAAAATACATTAATGGGGACCTGGGAGTTGGCTGATAGCAAGGCAGCGCACTCAGCGACAGTACGGGCAGGTTCAAGGCCACGAATGGATAACTCGTACTCCAATTCGGCACGACGCACGAAGGAGGGGTTCGTAACGGCACGCGCCATGGTAGCAAACATAGAACAAAATAATCAAAAAAATTACACAAGATCCTTGCACTCCCTTTTACAATAGTTATTGACAATAACACTTTTAGCTTCTTAATTTTTGATTTCCATCCACCAACATTCGCCACAGCACTGCACCGCGCAAGGGTAGGAGGGGAGGAAAGTTAGGCTGCACAAGGCAGAAACAACAGAGATTAGGCAGCAGAGCAACAACAGTGGAACAACAAACAACCACCGCTCTGATACCACTCTAACCGGTCACCACCCTCTAGGACCCCGGTAACATCCTAGCGGTGATGAGGTTAATAACCTTACCCACCAGTTGAGGGAAAAGAAGGAGATAGAAAAAGAGAGGGAGAGAGAGGGAGAAAAAGAGAGAGAGAGAGAGAGAGAGAGAGAGAGAGAGACTGGTGTGAAGGTTGCTATTGTGTCCGCCCCAAGAGGGTAGATTAAGCGAACACAAGAGAGAACAAGGGCGAAAAAGAAGCAACAAGTCACAGTACATCAAAAAAATTCAAGGATAAAACGGCACCAGCCCACAACATGATACTAAAATTACCCAAAAGGAAGAAAAGAGAGACACTTACCCAAAACGTGGAGGAAAAGCGACTTAAGGTCCGTGGACAACCAAACAAAGAAATAGTTGCAGCGCTGCACCAAATGTGGCAAATGAAAACCAACTTTTAAGTGATATGAAAGAAAACTTTAATAGACTTTTAAAAGAGAGGTAACATTTCAAGATAATATCAGGAGTAGACCTAGGTTCATTAATAATTCAGATAATACCTTGAACCATATTGTTTAAAAGAATGTAAATACTCGATTAACAATAATTGGATTAACCTGCAAGAAATTAATATGATTAATAAATAAATACCCAATGAGGCAGCTTTAAATAAGAAAATGCAGACTACATTTAACAAAAATAAAGGAACTAAATCGTAAAAATCAACAAGAAAAAAAAACAACAGTGACCTCCATACCGTCAAACAAGATAATTAAATATTGATTTAAATGTGATCGATCACGCGTTTAAGAGAAAAAAAACAAATACCATGTTTAGTAAACAAACCGTAGTTCTATGACCTTTAGGCCGGTTGCCTTTTAACTTTACCACAATTCGTTCCAATTTCTACCAAGGGCAATTTCCAAGGGCACACGAAAATAAAGGAAGAAGTTACACATTTCGCCCAGCCAAAGAACGAGACGAAAAGACAAAAGGTAGGCCGAAATAAATCACTTTATATGAAAGAAATGCCAACGATACCAGGCAACAAAAATATTTTCAACCCAGAAGCACACACCAACAACAACAATCGCGGTAAAACAAAAAGCCACAACAATTACCCAAAAACACGTTGCCATAGTAACGGACAAGCAAAGCACGGTCTACAAATGAGAAGAAAACCAACGGTTTTAAATCAAAAATAAAACAGAGATCCCAGAAACAATGCAAAAAGAACAAAAAGGAGAAATAAATCCCAGAAGGCAAGGAACCCGAAGGAAAGCTAACCCCGCTACCTTGGAAACTGCGCCTTGGTTCACACCTTATTGTACAATCTAGTGCAAAAAAAAACTTTTACAGAATTTTACGATAAACATACTAATTTTTTTTCCACCGTGCGAACTGCATTCTAAAATTATTAATTGCCGAAACCGTTTCCTAAGGTTCACAGACGCACACGATATCCAGCACAATTTTCGAAGAGGAAGTCTTAATCCAAATATTATTATTATTATCATTACAGTATCTTGAAGTACGCCGAAACACATAAATCTTCTTGCTTCCCCAGAATTACTTTAATCCAAAACAGTTACATACCTTTGAGTCCAGAAAAATTGAGAAGTTCAAACCTTGGCCATTGTTATTGAAGACCGGCAACCACGAGGCCGTGAACTAAAGTTGTTCACCAAGGATCCTGGAGGATTATCGCAGCAAAAACATAATCCAATGAAACAGTAGGAGGCCAGCAACTAATAGAATAAGGGATAATCCCTCTTAAGTTGGTTTCATGGGGGTTTCAGCACCACCACCCGCCGCATAGCGGAACACTCACACACACGTCTATCCATGGCGGCTACAGCACGCCGACTCGCTCGGAAGTCGTTGCTAGGGGTGAACAGTAGACTCGCCTCACCACTCGCGCACGCGCAGTAGGCGCAGACCAAAACTCCGTTCAACAGCGCGCGGCATATCATAACAAAGGAGATATTGGCGAAAGCCGATTGACATAGAATTTCCAAATGGCAACACACATGCCGTCTCGAAAAGGTTATGGGGGGGGGGGGTCACAAACTGCTTAATACTGTCTCAATACGAGTCACTAGGTAGAACAACAGAGGGAAGATGAGGAACAGGGAACTGTTGCCGAGAAGTGTGGAAGTAGGAGAAAGGGAAGAGGTAGGAAAGGGAAATGTGGAGTAGTGGATAGGAAAAGACAGGTGGAGCAGGGTCATGGGATGGAGAAAAGGGAAGAGGAAGTAGCTTCTGCAGCTGTCAGGAAAGATAGGACTGACCAGGAGGGGAGGGGATCAAATGAGGTGGGTAGGGTTGAGGCTCTGGTCATGGGGGATTCTATCGTTAGACATGTCGGGGAAAGTGTGTGGAGGAAAGGGTACCAGGGTAGAGTGTTATCCAGGAATTAGGTTAAGGCAGATGTTGAGGAAAGTAGAAGAGAAGGAGGAGGGAAAGGAGAAGTTGGTAGTGTTTCACGTTGGTACTAACATAGTTGGGGATGTGTGGGATTTGGTAAATGCAGCACGGGTGAAGTTTAAGGAAGCAGAGATTATCAGTGGAATACTGTGTAGGAGGGATACTGGAAGGTGATTGGGGATTTAAATGAGAGTATGGAGTGGGTATGTGGGAAACTGGGAGTGAAATTTCTAGATCCTAATTGGTGGGTAGGAGATAGGGATCTGCACTCAGATGGCCTTCACTTAAACTGCAGTGGTACATATAAGTTAGGAAATTTGTTTAGAAGGGTTATAGGGAGTTACATTCAGGGAAACAGGGTGCCCTAGGGAGCGGTGTTAAGGGAACAGGGAACTGTAAATCAAGTAGGGATGACATAAAACTGTTAGTGCTCAACTGTAGAAGTACCATATTGTAAAGAAAGGAATAGAATTAAGTAATTTAATATATATATATACTTACCAGATATTGTAATAGGAGTTGAATCGTGGCTGAGAAATGATATAATGGATGCAGAAATTTTCTCATGGAACTGGAGGGTGTATCGTAGAGTTAGGATAGGAATGGTAGGAGAGGGAGTATTCATTCTGGTGAAAGAAGAATTTGTAAGCTACGAAAAAGTTAAAGATGACAAACATGAAATTCTACGGGTAAGGCTCATCTCTAAAGATAATAGGCAACTCGATGCCTTTGGAGTGTACAGACCAGGAAAGGGTAGCGCAGATGCTGATCCAGAATTATTTGATAAGATAATCAGCTATGTGGGAAACGATAAGGAAAGGAACGTGATTGTAGCGGGTGATCTCAACTCCCCTTCCTATAAATGAATATTTGCCCCAGTTTGTCCTCTTGAATTCCAACTTTATCTTCATATTGTGATCTTTCCTACTTTTATAAACGCCATTCAAACTTATTCATCTACTAACGTCATTCCACACCATCTCTCCGCTGACAGCTCGGAACATACCACTTAAAATACCAATATAATGGTCCGTTATTGGACATTATAAATTTTCCAGCTAACTCATTCTTGGTTGCCTGCGTTTCGCCCTCGTGTGCTAAGTTAGGCTCGTCAGTTGGGACTTAGCACACCACCCAAGACGCAAGGCTGGTGCATACCGTGGAGGCCACTGCATAGGCTATTTGAAGCCATCAGCAGTGCCAATGCACTATGAGAGCCATGTCTCATTTCCAAAAATAGATGCCTGCCTGGCCATCAAATGATGTAGATGTTGATTCCCATAGGGAACCTAAAATATTTGTCCTGAATGAGTAAATTTATAATACCAATATAATGGTCCGTTATTGGACATTATAAATTTTCCAGCTAACTCATTCTTGGTTGCCTGCGTTTCGCCCTCGTGTGCTAAGTTAGGCTCGTCAGTTGGGACTTAGCACACCACCCAAGACGCAAGGCTGGTGCATATCGTGGAGGCCACTGCATAGGCTATTTGAAGCCACCAGCAGTGCCAATGCACTGTGAGAGCCATGTCTCATTTCCAAAAATAGATGCCTGCCTGGCCATCAAATGATGTAGATGTTGAGACCATTATATTGGTATTATAAATTTACTCATTCAGGACAAATATTTTAGGTTCCCTATGGGAATCAACATCTACATCATTTGATGGCCAGGCAGGCATCTATTTTTGGAAATGAGACATGGCTCTCACAGTGCATTGGCACTGCTGGTGGCTTCAAATAGCCTATGCAGTGGCCTCCACGGTATGCACCAGCCTTGCGTCTTGGGTGGTGTGCTAAGTCCCAACTGACGAGCCTAACTTAGCACACGAGGGCGAAACGCAGGCAACCAAGAATGAGTTAGCTGGAAAATTTATAATGTCCAATAACGGACCATTATATTGGTATTATAAATTTACTCATTCAGGACAAATATTTTAGGTTCCCTATGGGAATCAACATCTACATCACATACCACTTAGTCGAGCAGCTCTTCTTCTTTCTCTCAATTCTTCCCAACCCAAACATTGCAACATTTTTGTAACGCTACTCTTTTGTCGGAAATCACCCAGAACAAATCGAGTTGCTTTTCTTTGGATTTTTTCCAGTTCTTGAATCAGGTAATCCTGATGAGGGTCCCATACACTGGAACCATACTCTAGTTGGGGTCTTACCAGAGACTTATATGCACTCTCCTTTACATCCTTACTACAACCCCTAAACACCCTCATAACCATGTATGATGATAAACGGGGATAAAAGTCAGGTTGTGAGTTTCACAAATAGGAAAGGTCCTCTCAGTTGTAAGTACTGTGTTGATGGGATGAAAGTTCCCTTTGGGGATCATTGTCAGTATGTAGGTGTTAATATAAGAAAAGATCTTCATTGGGGTAATCACATAAATGGAATTGTAAATAAAGGGTACAGATCTCTGCACATGGTTATGAGAGTATTTAGGGGTTCTGGTAGGGATGTAAATGAGAGAGCGTATTTGTCTGTGGTGAGACCCCAACTACAGTATGGTTCCAGTGTATGGGACCCTTACCAGGATTACTTGATTTGTTAACAGGAAAAAATCCAAAGAAAAGCAGCTCGATTTGTTCTGAGCGGTTTCCGACAAAAGAGTAGAGTTACAAAAATGTTGCGAAGTTTGGGCTGGGAAGACTTGGGAGAAAGGAGACGAGCTGCTCGACTAAGTGGTATGTTCTGAGCTGTCAGTGTAGAGATGGCGTGGGAGGACATCAGTAGACGAGTAAGTTTGGATGGTGTCTTTAAAAGTAGGAAAGATCACAAATGAAGATAAAGTCTGAATTCAAGAGGGCAAATTGTGGCAAATATTCGTTAGGTAGGGATTGGAATAACTTACCAAGGGAGATGTTCAGTAAATTTCCAATTTCTTTGCAATCATTTAAGTAAAAGGTTAGGAAAACAACAGATAGGGAATCTGCCACCTGGGCGACTGCCCTAAATGCAGATCAGTAGTGATTGATTGATTGATTGATTGATTGATTGATTGATTGAGCTCGCAATGGGCCACTGGTAACCAAATAAACTGTTCATCTGGTCGAGGTCGTTTAGTCAGTTGTTCCAGCTTCTTTACCGGTGTATGAAAATAAGGCCTGGCAAGGACAATCAGCTCTGATTTAGTTAATTTGTTATAATCGTCCAATCCAGCTGGTAGTGAAATATTCTTTGATGTAATCCAGGATATAATTTCAGGTTTCAGCCATGATATGTTCGGGTTTTTAGATGAAGGATCGACCATCGTATGATATGGAGCTTGATCTATAACGACAGCCGACGTTTGAGGCAATAAACTCAGGACTTTCCTGAACCATTCTTCATAATGAGTCAAGTTCAACTCATTGTAGTAATCACCACTTCCTTTCTTGCCAATTAAACAAAGTTCTGCACCGTCAAGAAAACCTTCACTTCCGATGTGTAAAATTATGCTGCGTTTTCCAGCTCCAGACGGTGTTTTGAACCCTCCACGCCATCTCTAAATTTACTGAATGTACCCTCTGTACAGATTATAGTTGCCAAAGTTGTTTTCTAAAGCTTCAACCACGTTTTCTTGCCACCCGTATTTCATAGTGTGGTTCTGTCCGCACCAGGTCTCGTCTGTGAAGAAGGTCTTGTAACCCTGTGCTCTTAAGTCTCTAATTCGTCTAAGGTAGGTATTACAATAGAGTAAAATAATATATTATTATTGGTCCACCTTTTCAATACAAAATGAAAATTACATAGGGACTAGTTTCGACCTAGTAATAGGTCATCATCAGCCTGAAGTAAGTCAGAGATCGAAGAAAACATAAACAATGTAAACACAAGTACAGTCTCTTTAAAGGTACATACCAAGTGGGAAGTTGAGTAGAGATATATTAAAAATAATAACTCATCCAAATTGACGAAGCACTGAGCGGAATTTATGTAAAGTTCGGTGCGCCGTATATTATAAAAGACCACTGTGCACTAAATGATGCAATAAAGAAGAATAGTAGGTTGAATGCTGGCTTCTTCTTAGCTGTTGTATAATCGAAGAAGATTACGTCGTGTTTTATAAGGTATTGATAGACGTCAAAATACATGGATGTTGGAAGGCTCTTCAGTTTTTTTGAACATGGCAATAGTTGCGTGTGGAGGCTTAGGAAACCAGAGAAGCGTTATATTATGTTAAAAAATAGAGATCCTTAAAAAAGTCCCGTGCGTTGTATAAATTGTGGAAATGGAAATCGAAAAAACTTGGTTCTTAAGCGATAATGTTGTTCATTCAGAGATCGATTGAAAATAAAGAATCGTAACATAGTCTTCTCAAGATGTTCATAAACCAGAATTAATAGACGATGCGAAGTATGATGCTAGGAGAAAGCTCTTCTGCTTCTGGAATCTTGAAGGACGATGGATGTTTCACGAGGTGGAGCAACATATATGGAGTTAAATAAAGGTGGAAATAAATTCGCAGTTTCTTCTTTAAAATACGATACCTTGAACATGTCAATGCCCAAAAACACAATAAATTTTCTGCAGTTGGTCAGCACATGAATGATTGTAATCATAAATTTACTGACATTAAACAAGATATGACAGTTCTCAAAATTATGAATAAAGGACCCCTCCTTAACATAACAGAGAATTGCTTTATAAATTTAGACCAATATTTCAATCCCAATTTCAATCTCAATGACATTTCCGAAAAATCAAACATTCTTTTTGACCTGCTAATTCAACTTTTCAGACAATCAAAATCTAATATTAAAGGTCCGATTGTTCATTCTGTTTTTAGCACTTTTCTTAATCTTTCTTCCATATTCCCACATCCCTCAGCCCCACCTTAAAAAAAAAAAAAAAAAAAAAAAATCTCAGACCTTTATTTTCCTTCCTTCACCTCAAAAAAAAAAAAAAAAATCCGACCTTTATTTTCCTTCCTTCACCTCAAAAAAAAATCCTTTGATCCTTACCTACCTTCGTTTCTCTCTTCAGATATAAAAAAATTCCGTTGATCCTTACCTACCTCCGTTTCACGCTTCAGCTTAAAAAAAAAAAAAAAACTCAGACCTTTATTTTCCTTCCTTCACCTCCTCAAAAAAAAAAAAAATTATATATTCTTCTCCTGCCTTCATTTTTCTTCCCTCACCTCCTCAAAATTTCCTTTGATCCTTTCCTACTTCCGTTTCTCTCTTCAGCTCATCACATCACGCTTGAGTTTTCCTTTTGACATATTATAAAAAAAAAAAAAAAAAATATCTTACTGTCTTTTATTCAGAATCAAATTTATGGTCCGCATTGAACTGCGAATTTATTTCCACCTTTATTTAACTCCATATATGTTGCTCCACCTCGTGAAACATCCATCGTCCTTCAAGATTCCAGAAGCAGAAGAGCTTTCTCCTAGCATCATACTTCGCATCGTCTATTAATTCTGGTTTATGAACATCTTGAGAAGACTATGTTACGATTCTTTATTTTCAATCGATCTCTGAATGAACAACATTATCGCTTAAGAACCAAGTTTTTTCGATTTCCATTTCCACAATTTATACAACGCACGGGACTTTTTTAAGGATCTCTATTTTTTAACATAATATAACGCTTCTCTGGTTTCCTAAGCCTCCACACGCAACTATTGCCATGTTCAAAAAAACTGAAGAGCCTTCCAACATCCATGTATTTTGACGTCTATCAATACCTTATAAAACACGACGTAATCTTCTTCGATTATACAACAGCTAAGAAGAAGCCAGCATTCAACCTACTATTCTTCTTTATTGCATCATTTAGTGCACAGTGGTCTTTTATAATATACGGCGCACCGAACTTTACATAAATTCCGCTCAGTGCTTCGTCAATTTGGATGAGTTATTATTTTTAATATATCTCTACTCAACTTCCCACTTGGTATGTACCTTTAAAGAGACTGTACTTGTGTTTACATTGTTTATGTTTTCTTCGATCTTTGACTTACTTCAGGCTGATGATGACCTATTACTAGGTCGAAACTAGTCCCTATGTAATTTTCATTTTGTATTGAAAAGGTGGACCAATAATAATATATTATTTTACTCTATTGTAATCACAGTTCAATACGGATCTATCATTATGAAACTTATTTCTTTTAATTAAGGTAGGTATGTCGGGATGCAGCAACTGTGGAATTTATAAGAGGCAATAAAATTAAAGCCGGCCCCGTGGTGTAGGTGTAGCGTGCCAGCCTCTTACCTGGAGGCCCTGGGTTTGATCTGGATCTGAAGGCTGGTTCGAGGTCCACTCAACCTACGTGATTAGAATTGAGGAGCTATCTGATGGTGAGATAGCGACCTCGGTCTAGAAAGCCAAGAAGAACGGCCGAGAGGATTCGTCGTGCTGACTACACGACACCCCGCAATCTGCAGGCCTTCAGGCTGAGCAGCGGTCGCTTGGTAGGCCAAGGCCCTTCCATGGCTGTAGAGCCATGGGGTTTGGTTTTTGTTTTTTAATAAAATTAAAGGTTGAAATTAAACGAAAAGCTGTGTTCGTTGCGTGTGTGATTACTACTGAATGCGGCAACACTGGGCCCGATTTCACTATCTGGCCTGCTGTTAATCGCACGGTCCGGCGTACGCAAAACCTCCTTTCAATATAACTCTTCATAAATTTGGTACCACACTGCACGGTTACAGTTGTTGTAGTGTCTGATAACCATGACTGAGCGCTTCAAAACAAGCCCAAGTTTGGTGCTGAACATTTATCCTGGGCTGAGAAAAAGTTGCTTTAGGAAAATAAGTACTTTTTTGGGGTGGCTTAAAAAAATTGTAACTTGAGTATTACACTACAAATACATGTGGTTATAACATATAAAAATTTCATTACCATCTGACAAGTGGTTTTCCTTGTATATATTCCTAAGTGAGCACTTCCTAGAGAAGAAGCCAAAAACCCAGCCAATATTTAATACAACCACAAATAAAAAATATTTAATAAATGTTGAAAACAATGTGTCTTATGTGCGCTAATGTAGAATTAAACAAGGAAAATATTGGTATAAGTTGCATTACAATAGGCCTATTGGTTTGTTTGTAATTAAAGCCTAAACTTGAGTGTCCATAATAAAAAATCCGACAGTAGTACAGACCATCTCACTTGGGAGTCTTGTTTCTTATTGACTGGACTAGGGGACTAGGTGTTTACACAGATGATGTATGATATTATACTGAGCCCATTCTATTTTATTAACCCTTAGCAGTCAAATAAGTTGGCTGATTACATAAGTCGTATTTAATTTTCTGGAAAAAAAAAAAAAGGGGGTGGTGTATTGCTATCTGTTCATAGGGTTGAAATGTTCTTAATAAAAGTCTTGAATGGAAATAATTTACTCGAATGCAGGAAATGCCAAATTTATATGTATACTTCTCTTATTTACCTTTAATCTATAACACGTTTCAAAGCAAACAGCCTGATGAAGGCTCAGTTTATCATTGGAAAGTTTCGTAGAAGAAATGGTTTTGTCTTTCCTTGTTCTGTCTGTTTCTGCAATCAGCACAGACTGTTGTAATCCTCAGAGTCCGGGCTAGATGAAGCCGAGCGCGTAGAGGCGCGCGGCTGTGAGCTTGAATCCGGGAGATACCGTATTTCACGGCATAATCGTCGCCACCGCGTAATCGTCGCATCCTTTATTTTCAATACAAAAATCGGACTTTAAACCTTTAATTACATAATCGTCGCACGTCCAAATTTTGTTCACTAATCTGGTTAAAAGGTAAATGGAACTGCAACGTAAGTTGCACATGAATGCGCAATTTAAATACGTGTATGGTTTATGGGCAATTTGGCAACACAGTCACGTTTGTGACATGTTGCACAACGTATAAATAAATAATACCGGTATATGTACGACGCATGGCTTACCGGTAGACTATCGGCAGTTTGACAACGTGGTCGCGAGACAGTGTACTATTTATTCACCACCTACATATTATGAGTTCCCATTTGAAACACGTAAGGCTGTAAGTTATCGCTTATCGGCAACGTCGCCAGGAAATACCGGCTAGGTAGGTTGAATGGACCTCGAACCAGCCCTCAGATACAGGTAAAATTCCCTGACCCGGCCGTGAATTGAACCCGAGGCCTCTGTGTAAGAGGCAAGCACGCTACCCCTACACCATGGGGCCGGCTCCTGTGTTATTGCGCACGAAGTGAAATCCAAGACGATAACGCAGATTTCCACGGAATTATTCAGCCGAATTATTTACGATGTCTCAGTTGTCATCGCTAGACTCTTATCTTACTACTACGTCATAAGTGTCCGGGCATGGGATGAAAACTTTTATCCAAACAGTCAAGATAATTATTATCCAATGCTATTAAAGTTTTATTTTATAAACTCGTCAGTAATGTAATGTAAAATCATCAATAACTGGGAAGAAATATTAACCTAATTACCGTATGTTTAAAAGAAATTGAAAAAAATGAATGTTTGTTACTGACGTCTCGGAATACAGTCAACTATACAGTAGATTTACACCGCGCTAGCTAGAGCTCCGGTTTGCGAGCTCTGCGCAAGCGCAGTAGTGTGTCGCAACCAACGAGCTAAACTGATAAATTGTTACATACTTCCTTGCTGCCTAACAGTATTGGCTGCTCTGGAATGGACAGATCACAGGTGCATTTATTTGTTTCAGATTTACGTGATTACTGTAGACATGTGTGCGTGAGAATTTAAGTTTTTAATTTGTGTTTTGGGTGTTTGCAGAAATAATTTGTTTTAATAGTGAACAATTACGGAAAGTCATTTATATCGCAAAACATTAACGTGTGAAGCATTTATAAGCGATTATGGGTAAATATAGAAACTATTCTGCGGGCTTCAAGCTAAGCGTAATTGCCTTCGCTGAACAGCACAGGAACAGAGCTGCAGAAAGAAAGTTTTCTGTGAGTGAAAAGTTGGTGCGTGACTGGCGGAAAGTAAAAAAACAAGCTAAAAAGCACAAACCCTTCTAGACGCGCGTTTAGAGGTCCTAAAACAGGGAAGTTTCCTATAATTGACGAAGAAGTGTTTAGGTACGTCAGTGAAATACGTAACAATGGCTGCAGTGTATCATATGAAATGTTACAAATTAAGGGACAGGGGGTAGCGCGCAAACACAACATTACATAAAATAAACTTCATTATAAAGCCCGTATTGTCGTGAGTATACGTTACATAATGGACTCATTCCAAATTTTTTGAAGTTCAATCAAAATAAGAACAACAGTTCTTATTGGCACAGAAAAACCCAATCTAGGTCTAATTCATTATGGATCAGGAATGAAATTAAGTTTCTACACAGGAAAAAAATCTTTACTTAACACAAAGTTATATGAAGCACATCTGTTTGCTTCGTCCTCCCTAACCCCTCTAGAATGGGATTCTTTTCAGAAATTCGCTCTTACGAAGATAGAGAATGTAATTGTCAAAAAATAGGCCACTTTAGACAACAAATTCAACTCACTTTTGCGTAATAATAGTCACAATAAAAACTTCCTTCCATACAATAGGCACATCAACGATTCCGACTCGGAAGACGTGAAGTTCCATGATCCGGTTATAAATCTTTCTAATGCCCAACTTAGCGCTTCGGATATCGAAATTTTAGAGAAGGGCCCTAAATTCAATTGGCCTACTGCTTTTAAGTTGAAAGATGCCATTACTATCACTGCCGAAACTGAAAACGCCATACAAAAACTACCAATTGACAGCCAAACAGAAATCAGACTTAATATTCGCAAAAAAATTTCTAATTTAATTAAAGTCAGCAAATCTACAGCTCCTTTATTTCCCAAAAAAGCCATAGACTCGTTAAAAAAGAAGATTAACGAAAATGATCTAATAGTTACGAAAGCGGACAAAGGCAATGCCACAGTTATTATGAACAAAGAAACTTACGTGCAAAAAACTGAAACCTTCTTTTCTGATAACTCTTTTAAACTGATAAAAAAAGATCCTACTAACAATATCCAAAAAAACTTAAAACAATTATTGAAACAAACGTCCTTTATTCTTACTGAACATGATTCTCAAAAACTCATTAATATGAATCCCAGTATCCCCACAGCTAAAGCATTGCCTAAAGTCCACAAAATAGATATTCCCATTAGACCCATAGTTAACTACAGGAACAGCCCGACTTACAAAACTTCCAAATTTATTCATAATTTCTTGAAGAAATACTACAAATTTGAAAATCCCAACTCCATCAAGAATTCTATAGAATTTTGTAATTTGACAAAAAACCTAGAATTACAGCCGCAACAAAAAATGTACTCATTTGACATTAAAAACATGTATTCCAATATACCAGTCAAGAAAACTTTAAAGATCATCAAGGATAATTTTCTAAAACACAGAAAATTAAGCATACAAGAAATAGAATTTTTAAATATTTTAGAATTTGTAACTTCCAACAACTATTTCACTTTTAATGGGAAAATTTATAAGCAGGATAGTCTTCCTATGGGCTCCCCGGCTTCAGGAATAATGGCAGAAATTTATTTAGACCACTTGGAAAATTCCAAAATTCTTAACAAAATTAAAGGTATCGTATTCTGGACACGCTTTGTTGATGATACATTTACTTTAATAGATCACAACGTCTCCAACGGTGATATCGTTCTTGAACAGTTGAATGCAGTTGATCCATGGATCAAGTTTACTTCCGAAGCGGAAGTCAATAATTCATTAAACTTCTTAGATGTCACTATTAACAATAGCTCCAACAAATTCTCTTATACCATATTTAGGAAGCCCACCCAAACTATTAATACTATTCGACAAGACTCAACGCATCCGGAATCTCAAAAAAGAGCAACATTTTATAGTTTAATCCACAGAGCTTTTCACGTCCCTTTATCAAATGCTAATCGTAAAAAAGAACTTGAATTTATCCGCTTAATAGCGAGTAAAAATGGTTTTAGCAGGCATTTCATTGACAGGATAATCAATAAAGTTACTAACAAATCCAGTTCAACTTTACTTAGAGAAACAAAAAGAAAAACAGACAAATATGCCACTTTCACTTATACAAATAGTAAGATTTATGATATCACCAACACCCTCAAGAAACATAAGATCAACATTGCTTTTAAAACAGTCAACAATAATACTAATCTTTTTTACAACCAACATAAAATTAACAACACTACGAATAAATATAATAGGTCAGGCGTTTATAAGTTAAAGTGTAACCAATGTTCCGCGAGCTACATTGGGCAAACCGGAAGAGGCTTTTCAGTTAGATATAAGGAACATATCAACGCCGCTAAACATAGAAGGTACTCCGCCATGAGTACTCACATGACAGAATCCAATCATTCCTTCACTTCCATAGAACAGGAAAATTCTTTATTTTCATAATAAAAGCACTTTACTCAATGTTTTAGAAAACATCTATATTAATATAGATCATAAATGCAATCCTTTTCACAATTTAAATGAAATTTCCGAAACTGCGAACGTAATTTTTGAGGCATTGCTCAATAGTTCTTACTTTAACAAATCCAATAACAAGCTTCCATGTGACGGCTTCCCGCCTACTGATCCTAACCTTCCCCTAATTTCCCCTCATGGCGGCTCCCTTCACACACGACCTCCATAGTTCGCTCTCAGTCAACCACAGGCTTCCACACTGAACTAGTCGCTGTCAGACAGGCGAGAACGTAAGTAATCAGATGTGCCGCACTTCTCATTTTCATTACTTTACATCTCAATACACAAAAACTTGCCTATTTTAACACTAACAACAGCTATCTTTCTTATTCTAGGGCCCTCTACTGCTCATTCCACATTACGTCATCACGTTCAAATTTTCCACCTAACTTCTCAACAGGAAATGCCAATACTACACCAATAAGACGGCTTTAACATATGCTCGCTGTATTTCTTATACATCGTTATTATCCTATTGGAATGAACATTGTGCAATTCATTATCAAGCCTTCACGACATAACAGAATATTATATATTAACACATCACACAAAAAAGAAGAATTTTAACGCAAGTTTTTACTGTATCATCCCATGTGGACAATTTTAATTTTAATGTCAACGATATTCTTAAGTGCTGTGCTCAAAACAGTTCTGAATTCTTCACCATTTTAAATGACATATTCGGTTACCCGAATTGTTTTAATGTGTTATTTTGTCCTTGTCCTTGTAGCTTTTTCTCAAAAGTTTTTATGGCTGATGATGTCTACAAGGTAGACGAAACATGTCCCGATATAATTAAAAATCATGTAAATATTTAGTTAATAAAGAATCTTAGTATTGTAAAGGTGGAACATTTGACCTAACCTTCAACGTACAAACACAACATACCGGTAACTCAGTTTAAGGCGACTCGTGGGTGGATTAAGGGGTTCATGCGACGACACAATCTGTCAGTCCGAAGGAGAACAACACTAAGCCAAAAGTTGCCTGCTGATTACACGGACAAGATTGTAAATTTGCACCGATTTGTCATACGTTTGCGCAAGGAAACTTCGTACTTGCTTTCTCAAATCGGTAATGCCGATCGGACTCCAATCTTTTTTGATATGCCTCGCAAGAGCACTATTGTGCTAAAAGGATCACGGAGTGTATTAATGAAAACCAGCGGTAGTGAGAAGTTGCGATGCACGGCAATGCTAGCCATTACAGCTGACGGGAGAAAGTTGCCACCTTACATCATTTTCAAGAGGAAAACGATGCCTAAGAATATACAGTTTCCCCGTGGAATTCATGTATGAGTGCAACCAAAGGGTTGGATGGACGTAGAACTCATGCTGGACTGGGTTAAAACTGTGTGGAATAGAAGACCTGGTGCACTACTAAAACAACCAGCTCTGCTTGTTTTAGATAGTTTCCGAGGTCACCTCGTGAACGAAGTGAAGCAAATTCTCACTACAAATAAGACGACAGATAGTCATTCCTGGTGGCCTAACATCTGCTTTGCAGCCACTAGACGTATGTGTTAATAAACCCTTTAAAGACCACTTACGTCGATTTTACAACGAGTGGATGATGAGCGGCGATCAGCAATTGACGCCCGCCGGAAATATCAGGCGTCCACCCTTGGACTTGTTATGCTCGTGGGTGAAGAAGAGTTGGGATCTTATACCACCTGAACTAGTCTCCAAGAGCTTCAAAAGGACTGGGATTTCGAATGCACTAGACGGTTCAGAAGATGACGCAGTGTGGCAGGGAGACGAAGAATCTGATACTGGTATTAACAGAGGCGAGGACGGCACATCAGATAGCGAAACCTGTGATAGCGACACCGAAGATTTGGAATAAATTGCGCACTGGTAAGTCCGCATTTCACAACAAAGCGATAATTTTTTGCAAGTGTAATATTTTAACTTTAATACTCAAATTAATGACAAATTAACTTAATACGTTCATTTTTATTTTCAGGTTGGAAAAACGTTCGCCAAATTGTTGCGAAAAATTATGAATTTTGTTTTAGACTGTTTTAATTATTTTGATGTATAAACGCGAGTATTACGTGCATCTTAAATTTGTATCAAATACAATTTAGTTATAAATAAATTTTTTGAGTAATACAAATACTGGTATTAAATATTCATCGTATAATGGTCGCACCCTACAATTTTTTTCGAAAATTTTGGTATAAAAAGTGCGACGATTATGCCGTGAAATACGGTAGTAGGTTCGAATCCCACTATCGGTAGCCCTGAAGATGGTTTTCCGTGGTTTCCCATTTTCACACCAGGCGAATGCTGGGGCTGTACCTTAATTAAGGCCACGGCCGCTTCCTTCCAGCTCCTAGGCCTTTTCTATTCCACCGTCGCCATAAGACCTATCTGTGTCGGTGCGATGTAAAGCCCCTAGCAAAAAAAAAAAGTATGAGTTTATTTAATGTAAGAACACAAATTAATATTATATAATTTCTTCTTCTTCTACTTTATACATTCCCTTTTCCAGATTCTGTCTGGATCTTTTCACCATTCCTCTTCTAGTACTTTATTGCTATCGATTCCTCTATTTGCAATACAGTCCACAACATAGCTCCTCCATCTCACTTTAGGATGTCCCCTTGGCCTCTTTCTAGTCTCTGTATCCATGAATGTTCTCTTTGGTATTCTCTCTCCTGGCATTCTCATCATGTGTCCAGACCATTTTAGCTTTGCTATATCAATCTCTTTTTGAAGTTTACAGACTCCCACGCTGCTCCTTATTTCCTCATTTCATATTCTATCTCGTCTTGTCTTTCCCTGTATGCTCCTCAAGAACCTAATTTCAGCTGATTGTATCTTACTTTGGTTCCGCTTAGTTAATGGGCAGGTTGCTGAAGCATAGGTCAGTATAGGTCTATAATACGATGAGTATAAAACCTTCTTGCACTTTATTGGCACATCTTTGTTCCATACAATGTCTCTTAACACACTGGTAGAAACTTGCAGACTGCTGTATTCTTAAATCAATTTCTCTATCCAAATTTCCACTTTGTGATATCACACTGCCCAAATATTTAAAATTTTTCACTACTTCAATAGGTCATTTCCAATTTCTATCACTCCCCTGGATTTTCTGTTATCTCTTGTCATGATCAAAGTCTTGCTTTTCGCAGTACTAATCTAATTCCAAAATTTCTTATCTCCTCATTCCTTAAATCAACTTGTGTGTGTACTTCCTCTTCATTATCTCCCCGAACTACAATGTCCTCAGCAAAGAGCATAGACTTTACTTGCTTGCCCATCATCTTCTCCTTGATATTATGTAGAATTCTATTCATGATGATAATGAAGAGTAAGAGAGACAATACGCTTCCCTGTCTTAAGCCTGTTTCAACTCTGAAGCATTCAGTTTGACCCACTTTGGTTCTAACGCAGCTTTCGCAATTTTGATACAATGCTATTACCATTTGCATTGTTTCGTTCCCAATCTGCGCCTCTGTTCCATATCAAATTCCTTGAGACACTGTCATATGCCTGTTCATTGTCTAGAAATGTTACTACCGTCTCCTTTCCATATTTCCAATACCTTTCCATCATTTGATGCGATGTAAATATTGGGTCGAATGTGGACCTGCCTCTGCTGAATTCATACTGGTGTTCTGCCAATTTTCCCTCTACTGTGTCTCTTATTCGTCTATCCAAGATTCTTTCAAGGATCTTAGCTGTATAAGGTATCAGTGTCATTCCTCTGTAATTTTCACATTGCTTCCTGTCTCCTTCCTTGAAAATTGGTATAATGACCCCTTTTGTCCACTCTTTTGGAACAGTTTTTTTCTCTCCATATCCCTCTGAAGAGTGTATACAACTACTGTTGACCGACTAATCCTGGCTGCTATTATCATTTCTATGGTGACCTCGTCAATTCCAGCTGCCTTGACTTGTTTCATTCTTTTGGTGGCCCACTCAATCTCTGCCAAGGACACCTCGTTTTCCTTATCTTCCATCTGTACTAAATCTGGTTCTTCAATTTCTCCTTGTACCGAGGTATTTTACACGTTGTAAAGCTGTTCAAAGTATTTTCCCCACCTCTGCAATCTATCCTGCTTATGTGTCATCATTTCCTCCTGTTAATTTTTAATGAAGTTAGCACCTTCTCCTGGGTTTTTCTTCTTTTTAACCCACTGGGGTAAGATCTTTTTGTTCTCAGTTGTATCTTCTTGCAGAGATTCGGTGAATTTTTGTAAGCATTTCTTTTTTTCTTCTTGAACCACCTTGGAGCACTCCTTCTTGCAGTGCCTGTATTCTGTTATGCATTCTGTTGTTCTTTTTCTCAGCCATCTTTTCCAAGCTTGTTTCTTCCTTTTAACTATATCTTTTACCCTGTCATTCCACCAGGGTGTTTCTTGATCTTTCTTCCTGCCTGATACTCTTCCACAGGTCTTTTCTGCAGACTTAACCATGACTGTTTTAAATTATGCCAATTCTTCTTCGACCCTTCCGATTTCTTCCTTAGGTATAATCGTTTTAATGTGTGCCTGGAAGTCTTCCTTTATTTCCTTCTCCTGCAATTTCCACATCCTTAGCTTTCTCTGCCTAATCTGTCATCTTTTGTATCTTTCCCGTCTTTACCTTAGCTATCACAACTCTGTGATCTCCTTCGAAAGATTTACTTGGGAGGGCTGTTACATCTACCAACATTTTCCTGTTACCTTTCTCAACCAAAATGTAATCTATCAGAGTTTTGATTTTGTTATCCCAACTATATCTTGTTATCTTCTGACTGTTTTTCTTTCGAAACCATGTGTTACCAATGATCAGCTCATTTCTTCTACAAAAGTCTACCAAAATATCTCCAGCCTTATTTCTCTTCCCATATCCAAATGGACCTATAATCTCCTCATCTCCTTTTCTTTCCTGGCCTAATTGGGCAGTCATGTCTCCTTATGATCACAACTTGTTTGTCCTGTATATGGCCTTCCAGATATTCAAGGTATTCCTCTAGATCCATATCTGTATTTGCTGTTTGTGGAGCATACCCTTGAATTATATATGTAACACCAGTTTCAAGTCTCAATCTGACCTTAATCAACCTGTCATTTATGTTTTCCACCAATTCTAGGTATTCCTTTAGGTCTTTTCTAATTATGAAACCTACACCATTTTTGGCTTCTCTTCCTCCACTGTAGTATAAAGCAGGGCCTCTCAGAGTGCATGCACCAGATGCATGCACTGTGCACGGTGCAAAAGACGACTTTGCTTGGTTGACCGGAGTGCAGACCCCTACTCCTCAATTTGGAGCAATAGTGCTGTCTCTCTCTTTCCCCACGCCTGTCTCGCTCATTCCGCCTGTCTCCCTCTTCCTCACTTTCTCCGTAGCGCTCCACATCTGAGCCGAGATTAGCAGAGTAGCTTAGAGACGAAGCGTTTGTCTGAAGCGAACCGAGCGGGAACGATGCACAGTGCACGGAGCTCTTGCGCCTCGATTTGCACGCGTGAGATTTTGGGCGTTTGAGAGGCCCTGGTATAAGGTGTATCCTTTCTTTAGTTTCCTCTCACCTTTTCCTTTCCATTTGGTCTCACTGATTCCCAGCAATGCTGTATCTTTGTCAACCATAAAATCTACAATTTCTTCCACTTTCCCTGTTAATGTCACTACATTGATGGTTGCTATCTTGATGTATTTGGTTGCTGGTTGCCCATTCTGCACATTTCTCCCAGCATCACAAGAATTGCACGTCGCATGTGGGGAACGCCCTAGCATTTTCCAAGGCTTCGGTACACTTGTCATCATATAGGCTTTTATTACGATGGGTTCGCCACTCCCAAAGGCATTTTAGAGCTTCTGCCAGCCGAAACTTGTAGGTCGCTCCTAACATGGAGAGCAGACGCCTTTTGTAGCCGCTCTTCTGGAGTACAGACACTACAGCTGATATGGGGTTTCAGTGGTATTTTCTCCACTGAGGGGCCCATTTCCCTTCTATAAGGACTCCTCCGCCCTTAGCCGTTGGTCCTTAGAGTGGGTCAGACTATTTACCGGCTGTTTGGTTTACTCCATTACCATAGCAGATTAACTGGCCTGACATACAGTTTGGAATGGTAATTATTAAAAAGAAAACTGTAGTCATGCACTATGGAAAAGGGAAAAAGCGAAGCCAAGTGAGCATAGACACAGAACAGTTAGAGAATGTAGAACAGTTTACATATGTGGGTAGCATTATTAATGGAAGTAATGATATCATCACTGAAATTAATAACAGACTAAGTAAAGGTGCAACATTTTATCATCTTGTCAGAGAGCTTTTATGGGATGACAAAGTACCCAAGAGAACAAAATTAACATTATGTAAACAGTATTTCATACCAGTTGTAACATACGGACTAGAGACAAGGTCTAAATGAAATTTTAAAGAACATTGGTTGAAAAGACAAGAAGAGATATATTTCAAAATATTAAAATCAGAGAAGAGCTAAATATAGAACCATTGGTACAGAAACAGAAAGCAAGACTGAGATGGTTCGGACATGTGAAAAGAATGGGTAAGGAACGGGTAGCAAGAAGGGAATTGCAAAGAGAAGTTAAAGGAAGGAGACCAGTTGGGAGACCGAGAAGGTGGATGGATCAGATTTGGAAGGTCATTAGAGAAGCTGGATTGGATGTGGCGGAAGTAATGGAACAGGAAAAGTGGAAGGACAGAAAGGAGTGGAGGAGGCTTGTTAACCACACACGCCGCCATTTTGAAAAAAAACAACCAACTCGAGTAATTGAGCCTAAACTCGAAGGTGCGAGTTCAACATCCGCGACCTCTGCACGTTTTAAGATGCGGACGCCTTCCACTTTCTGACAGATTTGAATTTTATCTTTCACGATTTTTTTTGTATCCATAACTAGGATATTCAGTTTTAATTGGACTGCAGTTAGTAATAGATTAGTCCTAATTTGTAAATATGTAAAGTTGCTGCGAGTTTGCACATATTGGTACTGTTGTAACAGTGTATTCTTTTGCCATACGAAATAAATAAACTAGGCTATCACAAGACAAATATGCACCACGCTAGTTAGTTTCACACGATCATCTTCCTAATCCAGATATAGGCTACCATAACACGCAACAAATGTTTGCTACACTTCACTGTACCATCATGGCATGTGGACTCCGAAAAGCCTGGTGCAGGTCTTTTAGAGCCGACGCTGTATAGGCGATCTGCGTGTCTGTGAGGATGGAGCCCTACCTATGATGAAGACGGCACAAACACCCAGCTCCCGAGCCATCGGAATCAACTGGATACGCAACACAAAATAAATTTCTATCTTCTGATTGGAATGCAGAATACAAGCACATGTAGGCTCACTGTGTTATTCATCAGTCTCGCTGCTAACTGGCAAGCAAAACTGAACATTCCTGAGTCTTGCTCCCCGTAGGTACAACTTTTCCTGTGAAATTCAGGAATTCAAGGCGTTTTCCCATAATCACGCAACTGTGGTGATGGCTCTTACCGGAGTTGGAAATCACGTTTCTTTCACAAGGGATGACAAATAACATTTTCAGGACTAGGAAAAATGTGATCATACCAAGTGGTAATAGCAAAAATTCGTGACTTGATAAGTGAGGCATTTTTATATAGATTTAATACGATGAGCGAATTTACGATGTGCTTAGTTGGAGAGTGTGTTAATGAGGAACACACTAATGGGGTTTCACTGTATATTTGATAGTATCCTATTTACCTCTGAAGAATTATTAATTATTGTGTAGCAGATAATTGTTATTTCCCTAGATTTGTACCATTCTTTATTGTTGACCTGTATGATTGAAGAAGTTGAAAATCAAGCATTTCATAAGGGTAAGCAGTTCAGCATTTATATGTTGGTAGTTTGTAGGATTGATGGGTTCCTAGCAGTACGAGTTCATTTGACAATGTAATGTTTGTGCAGTAACATTACTCTTTGTCATGCGAAAATACCGAAACTAGTTGGAAAGATATGAGGTCTGGTGATTTGAATATAAGTTGTGTGATTGGGAAGATTGGAGATACACATTTCCACCTTACTGGCCCCATTTCTTGGAATGCTTATCTCAGAAAGCAAATCTACAAGTTCATCTAGCAGCTGAATAAACCTTAATTTGCTTATACAATTATTAAAAAAGGCACAAGTGAGAGTATCCCATTATTTTGTTTCGAACATACAGTACTTTTTATTAAAAGTTTAAATTGGATATGCTGGGGCTGTATTAAGGCCACGATATGATGTGAAGCAAAATTGTAAATCTGTTTTTTTGACACTTGTCATTTTCTGCAGTTTCTCACATAATCATATAGAAATGAACAGACAAAATTGGGGTCCTTTCTTACCTCAGTTTCATAAGAGCAGTAAAATATATTGCTGTCATATTAAATTGAAAATTTACGCCTCAAAAGTTGCTTGTATAACTGGGCAATAATATTCAAATGGAAAATTCTAAATTTCCATGGAGGGAATTAGATATTTTTCACTAATAGATCATGTAAAAATGTCAAACATTTCAGATGTAAGGCTTTTCAGGTGTTTGCTCTATTAACCAGCGTTTTGTCTTTGGTCTGACACTAGACTCATCAGAGTGGGATGTGTCAACCTGCATACACCCCAGTGTCGGTGGGTAGGGTTTGCCACATCCCACTCTGATGAGTCAAGTGTGAGACCTAAGACGAAACGCTGGTAATAGAGCAAACGCCTGAAAAGCCTTACATCTGATATGTTTTTGGCAATAATATTCCGTTGAGGTAGAGGAGGATTTTGTGCATAGTCAAACAGTGTTACGTGGCTGAAGATGTTGATAATATACGAAACATGTACCACTTTTGACCATTAAAAAGTGCCTTAAGCAATCATTGTATCGACTAGGTGGAAAATAAATTAAATACTTAATTGTGAATCTATTGAAGTGCGATACGGACCATGAAGCTGATTTTATGTAATAGTCAAACTCTACGATAAGTGTATCATCATCATCCACCTTTGTAGAGTTCAGGTGTTCCTCTGACATTGTCATACCTCATTGCTCTCAGTTTGTGAAACTCATAGCGAACCGAGGCGCAAAGGTTCTGTGCACCGTCATCGGTTCGAGTCAGCTCGGTTCGGACCAGCGTTTTGTCTCGGGGCGACTTGGCTAAGCTGGGGTCAACTCGGCTCAGATGGTGGAGCTCTGCAGAGCAAGCGAGGAAGGGGGAAACGGGCGGAGCAAGAGAGACGGCGCTATTGCTCAAGCTTGAGGAGTAGGGGTTTGCACTCTCGTCGACCTAGCGAAGCTGTCTTTTGCACCTTGCATCGTGCAATGCACCCTGAGAAGCCCTGCTTAAGATCTGCTGTGTGACTGAAATCACAAGTGTTATTTCTGGGCTTATGGAAAGCGTAAGGGATATTCTCTGTGAAAAACTGATGGTAGTGCACCCGCTCAAAACCTAAGTCCCAACCAGCATTTATCTCAGGGGTGTTACGGTTCGAATCTAACGCAATTAATATACAACAACAACAAAAAATTAAAAATAAAGATATGGAATCTCCAATAAAATATCTGGGCGCCATGTAATCAGTACTACAGGGTTGAACGGGGCACTCAAATTATTAACTTTAAGGCTCATCATAAAAACAAACAAAAATACTTTACATCAGATCGAAGGGAAAAATTTTGAGGCTCCGTCCTAGGAAAGGGGACGGATATTTTAAGCGGTCACCAAGGGTTTACTATTCTACAAGAACAAGAACCCATCCACTTGGGTGGTTAAACCGTTGATTGCTGAGGGTTGAAATACGACCCCCGTGACAACACCATGACCATTTGTGGTAGGGACCTATTATCTGTTGGCCAAGTGGGCGCAATCACACGAATTATGTATTTGCCTCTGCCTTTATTCAGATGAGACCAACCTGGGATAGTACAATACCGTCCCCGGTTTCCTAACCAAGATATGCTATCGTTAACTGAAGGAAACGACAGAGGGACTCTAACCTAATGGTCCAAAGGTAGGGATTTGCCATCACATTTAACATCACAAACTTAACTTATCATTTACAAAAACTTGATGTCATTATGTTATTTCACCAGCTGACTTCCCTAGTATCCGTGAACATCATCATCCGAAATAATTCATTAAAAAAATTATTATTATTATTATTATCATCATCATCATCATCATCATTAGTGGAGATCATCATTATCGTAACACTTAATCATCACCAATTTAATATTTCAGTTTCATTTTTACCATTAATATTATTCTCAAATTTAATATAATAAATTCTTCTTATGCCCCTTCAAATTATTATGATGATAAATTAGTACCCTTGTTACATGGCCATTAACTATTATTATTTTGAATGCATATCCCTTTACAATTTCGGTCTTGTTTGGCACTAAGCACTCAGTTAAGACACGATTTACTTGGATTATTATTATTATTATTATTATTATTATTATTATTATTATTATTATTATTATTATTAATTTGAAATTTTAATTTCCAATCTTTAGAATTTAGTCACATGTTAAATCCCATATGAACCACCAAGATCCGACTTACCGAGCTCGATAGCTGCAGTCGCTTAAGTGCGGCCAGTATTCAGTATTCAGGAGATAGGTGGTTCGAACCCCACTGTCGGCAGCCCTGAAGATGGTTTTCCGTGGTTTCCCATTTTCACACCAGGCAAATGCTGGGGCTGTACCTTAATTACGGCCACGGCCGCTTCCTTTCCAGTCGTAGCCCTTTCCTGTCCCATCATCGCATAAGACCTATCTGTGTCAGTGCGACGTAAAACAACTAGCAAAAAAGATCAGACTTCACATCAGTCGGGACACAATAACTGTATTCGAACCACAACCTTACTTCATTTCGTACTGTCGTTAATTTATGGGAACACCATGTCCTCCCAAGACAAATCTCAAATCCCCTGGCATCTCGCAGCTGGGAATCTCCAGTCCCTGCAAGTGCTAAATTATTCCTTCCTTCTCTTTTGAAGTCCATTTATTCCACTGAAACTTTTCAAACCATTTAATTTATTAATCCTCGGTGCGTAGATTCTTCTGCCACTCATAACACCAGAATCGGCATATAATATCGATATAGGCCTCGGGATTCATATATTTCTTCATCATCATCAGTACGACTCAATTTTTACTCATGCCGGATTTTTGTACCACGCGAGTTCCAAAATAAAAAATGGGCTTAACCCACTCTGGGCCTTCAACTTAATGTGACCATCATATACAAGTGTCTCTATCGCTTCTAAACAAATTACATATTATGATTATTATGGAGTCCAAAAACATTAAATCAACAAATAATATTCTACATCAACTTTACTGCTGAAGTAAAGTCTCCATGTGCCACATGCCATCTCCACATTTAAATTACTTTAACTTGCAATCATTCTATCAAACTAGGCCCGTGCCATTATTCACAAAGAATTATTATTAAACACTCATTTAGACATTACCCGTGTTCATTTATACTCCGATACTTCTACTGATTATTATTATTATTATTATTATTATTATTATTATTATTATTATTATTATTATTATTATTATTATTATTATTGCTGCCCACTGGCGAACTTTGCAGCACACACAATCATTGATATTTACAAACAAACGGACTTCAGTGCATTCCCACAACATTTAAATTCACTGGCAACCCTCTACCTCTGGATAACCGTACAACATATCTTAATATCTACAAATTTACGATAAACTGACCTAAGTCAAACACTTCTAAAATGAATCTCAATTTATCGTTTGCTCCTATACAATAATGAACACTTCAAGCACTTGAACAAACCAAAATCAATCCTAATCTACTCTACTAAACAATCAAGAATATTATGAGTGCTTGATATAAATATTTACATATTAATTTGTCCCTTTGTCTACCTACATCTGAATTTGATGAGCCGGGAAGCGGCTCGTTTAACAATCAAGTTACCATATTTAAAGAATATGATCTCCTTCCGCTAACATCTAGCAATCTACAAAATTACATTGATATGGTACTCATCTCAGCCTGTAGACTGCTAAACTGGACGCGGAGCACATGCCCCGTACCAGTTTAGCATGCCACCATGCTGGTCTCCTTGTCAGCAAGTAGAGGTAGTCCTTTACACTTTTCAATTTCACACAGTTTTAATTGTAGAGAAACAAATAAAAATTAACACTTGGAAGATTTTACACTCTAATTATAACGAAGGAACTTTTACACTGCTGGCCCACTTAATGTGAACATACATTCTTCATTCCTTCCCGGCACTAAGGAACTCGTGACACAACGGTATCACCTTCAATGGCCCAGCGCGCACTCGAGTTTCGACCCAGCACGTTTGTGTTTCTCGCGGCTTCCGTTCACTTGGCTGACCAGGTATCAGTTTGTAACCGACTGTTCACTGGTGTCTAATTATGCCTAGATATATTATATCACTCCTACCCGTAGGTTTCTGTTTAATTAGTTCCGTAAATGTTTATACATTTCTATGGATCTGTCTGTAGGAACTACTTGTAACTTTTTCCGGTATTCAAACTCCTGATAATGTTGAATGTTCAAGTCCGTAACGCGTACTACTTCACATACTGGATCACTGTGCTAACTGGTGTAGTAACAGCTCCAACAACTTTTTCCAAGTGTCTACTCGCACTGGCGTAGTAACAGCTCGAACAACTTTTTCCAAGTGTCTGCTCCTTCACCCTGACCTGGCTTTTATGTAAATCTCATCCCCTCTCAGAGTTCACAAGAGGTCACCTTAGAGCGAGCATTTCCAATCTCCTTATACGACTATTTGCGGACCTGCCAGTGGCTTAAACTTGGGATCCACTGATGTGATTATATTATTCTAGCCTCTATGTCAAATCCCAACTCAATTTGGTCGCTGGTAATTTATATAATTGTGAATTTAGCTCCTGTATTCTGGGTGGACAAATACGCGCCATTTGTGACGTCCCTTGCCTTCAACCACTCAGCGAATAATGTCGTTGATTTCTCAGAATTATGACGGTCAATCTTCATTAATTAATAACTTTTAATATTTGGTTAGGCTTCTAAATTTCTCCTTATCTCAAATCTGTAATCAGTTTTCTTTTGCAAATTTAATCAGTGGAGTTACATTTGATAGCATCTCCTATAATATGAGGATGGCTCGACTGCTTCTCCTCGGTGAATTTTACTATTGGTGCATGCCTACACGGGAGTGTGAAATTTCATATTTTTTTCCTTAAGTGCCAACAGCTCGCTTCACCCCCGGCTGCCACCTTGGTCTTTCCCTGACATCATTTCCAGGAATCTTGCGCGCCGTATTTTCCCTGTTCCAAATATTACTTTCCACTGATTTGGAAATAACCATTCACTTCTCTTTTCAACTTGGCAATAATTTCTGAGAGTACTAATTTAGCTGGGCATTGTGTTTTATAATCTCTAGTGGAGACAAGGTTCTGTGGTAGGTTTCACAGTACCTTCCGAACTGGCCAGTATGCCTACGTGATATAATGTAATATTTTATTGCTTAGCGAATATTAATATATTCTTTAATAAATAATTATAATTGAATGGTGCAGCTGACACCTCCATCAGGGAAAACTAGGTCTCATACTTCATCTCGAGACATTCCACTCACTCTTCTAAAAAATGTTTCTGAAAGGGTCCATGCAACTTAACAACTTCAAGATCAGGATTGTCAAAGTATTTCCACTGAGAATTCTTCTACCCATAATGCAAACTATTCGAAGGAAACAAATTCCAGTGTTTTTAAAAAACTATAGCCTAAACATTAGTGTTAATTTTATGCGGCCAATTTTGATGATGTCCCATATTGACTTCAGCACAAAGTTCACTTGAAGTTCCTGCATTTAAAATAGTTTTCAGTCAACCTTTCCTAATTTGGAGAACTTGTACTAGAAATGATTTACAAACAGGCACTCTTTTTAGCCTTGGAGCTCTAATTACTTGGAGACAGAAAATGTCCTGAAGAAAATTAAAAGTGGAAAGATGGCTGGAACAGGTGAACTAACAGCAGACATGATTAAGGCAGTTGGAATCCCTGGAATGCAGTGGCTACATCGAACACTGGGAGTTATATGCAAAGAGAACAAGTTGCCAGATGACGGGAAAAATGGCATTACAATACCATTGTTTAAAAAAAGGAAGTAGGAAGTGCACCATTAATAGAGGCATCACCCCTTTTGTCACATTACCTTAAGATAATGGAGAAGATTATAGAACAGAGACTGAGAGAAATAACGGAAGATCAATTTGAAGAGGAACAACATGGATTTAGAAGACAGGCAGCTAATGAAAACATTTTGGGAAAAAGGGAAGGACTTGATAATAGTCTTTTTGGATTTGAAAAAAAAAACATATGACAGGGTGGAGAGAGGAGAAATATGGGAATGTTTAGAAAAACATAACATCTCAGAAGAACTAATTAAAAAAGTTCAGATGTTACATAATGGTAGTGAAAGAAGTGTGCAAGTCGGAGCTGGAAGATCTCAGTGGTTTAAAACAAGGAGAGGTGTCCAGCAAGGGAGTTCTCTTTCCCCACTGCTCTTCATTTCACTCATGGATACTATTCTAAAGGAACTCAGCAAAATAGATAAGGAAGATCTTAATGCATTTGTTTTTGCTGCTGATGTTGCCATTTGGGGAGAAACTGAGAGAGATGTTCAGAGGAGACTGGATCTATGGAACACAAAGTTTAAAGAATATAATTTAACTGTGTGCAAGAGCAAAACAGTGGTAATGAAAAGGAGGACAAATACACCTTGTAACTTCACCCTTAAGGGCAAAAAGATTGAATTTGTGAATACCTTTAAATATCTGGGGAGTACAATGTCAAATGACAGAAGTGCTAAGAACGAAGTGTTGAACTGGGTGCAAAAAGTATCCAACTTCTTCCATCAAGTACAGAACATAGTATGGGACAAGGGAGTTCCTCAGAGGGCTAAACAGATTCTGTTTAAAACTTATCTCCTGCCCATCATTACATATAGTCTGGAGAGTTGCATCATACATGAAGGAGATGTCAGTCAACTGCAAGCTGTTGAAATGAAGTTCTTTAGATCAGCTGTACAGAAAACAAGGACAGAATTAGGAGTGATCAGACAGGAAGAGACCTGCAGGTCAACCTAACCATGGAAGAAAGGCCAAGTGTTGCAAGGCTGAAGTGGCTAGGACACGTTAAGCGGATGCAGGTGACTCGAACCCCAAGGAAATATCTTGAAGAGATTGTTTCGGGATGAAGACCAATTAAATGCCCTAGTTAAAGGTGGTTAGATAAGTTAAGAGAAGACCTAGAGAAGAGAGAAGAAACATGGGATGCGCTAGAGAGAAAGTAAGCATAGCAGGGCTGTAATAAATGGAGGCACATTATTCTTAAACATCCTACCCAGCTCGCTGGAAGGAGATGATGATGATGATGTTGATGACTATTTTAATTCTTTTTCACATGTTTCTGTGTTTACCTTACTATTTTTCGCTTGCCTTTCTCAGCACACATCTTTAATTTATAAGACCTTAAAGTATTGTAGCTGGATTTTTTTTTTTCTTTTTCTTGCACACAGTATAAAAGGTGGTGTGAAGTGTTTCCTGTTTAGCAACATCCACTTGGATGAAACATTTTTTGGGGCAACACTTCTTAGAAACTTCAAACTTTTTGCCTTTGACTGTTCTCCCTGTTACTACAGAAACATAATTATGATTTTCCAGGGTTTCTTTTATTTTTGGCAGTTTTTTCTTCCTTCCCACTTTGTATTTTTCTCTTAACACTAACGTTTTGTGCTGCATATGAATGTGATGTACTTGAGCAGCTGCTGCTATACAGATCAGATTCTTCAGAATTTTCAGCCATCTCTACACTCAGTACACAAATTTAATGAACTACTTTACAAAACAAATTCCTTTGCATCGTTTGTAATATAAGACTTAAAACTCTTTAACTTGTTGAGAAGCACAACACACTGTTTACATCCACCTCGTGACTGACTGTTGGAAATGCCTTAAGCTCGTACAGCGAGCCCTCATGTTGTATGGAACTGCTTTGGATGGTGATGTTAAAATGCTGACCATGCATTCTATGGAGGAAATATTGAATTAATATATTCTGAGTTGACGAATAGAACACGCAGAATATTATTTGTGCAATAAATGGAGGAACTACATAATGACGTTAAGTTATTCTCTCAAATTTCACTCTTGGTGTGTATGGGTCTATTTGTTGCTATTATCACCCTTAACTCAAGTTTTTTATTTTGTAGAGCCCCCCGCCCCCCCACACACATTTTAATACCCTTTTGTAATGATTGGTAAGATTTATTTGTGAATGATTTGGTTAAATTGCAGGCTCCTCCAGAATGGAAGATTTTGAATATGTTGCATCGTGTTGCCTCCCAAGTAGCTGCCCTAGATTTAGGCTACAAAGCTGGAGTTGCTGATATTCGATCTAATCCACCTCAAGTTTTGTTCCTTCTTGGTGCTGATGAAGGTCTCATTACAAGGAATGATCTTCCCAAGGATGCTTTTGTGATATATCAAGGTAATGGACTAATGATTCTTTCACCTGTGATTTTTCTTAAATTTATCCATTATTTCAGAACATGTACTTTTTAAATCTTCATATTTGTGTATACCTATTTTTCTCGCATAATTAACGCACTTTTTTGACGAAAAGTACAGGCGAAAACTTTGGATGCGTAAATTATTCAAGGAACTCAGATATTAAAAAATTATTTACAATTCATTTACATTTAAAAGATACATCAAATGTAATGTAAACGCAATTTGTTCTACTCATCTGCAGTTATCGTCATTTGGTGTAAGATTCCGGTGTGAGAATTTTCCCTGAAAAGTCAAATAGGGCACATCAGGTAAGTTGGACACGTGATTTTGAAGTACCAACTGGAAAATATGAGCTGACAATATGACCTGAAGTGAAATAAACATGAACTAATAAAAGTACAATTCATGTAATGTTAATATTACGATATACCGACAAAAAAACAACCACCTGTCCAACACTGAAGGGCTGCTCATCGAAGGAGGGACCCTGCAAGATTTCCCCAAACCATTTGTATCCAATCTTTTATTACAAGATATTAAAATCATTCTGTATTGACGGTTTTCACTTTACAAAGGAAATTGAATACGTCCTCCTATTCAGTACTTTTACATATCTCCATCTTTAGATGGAGTAATATTGGTGATACATGTTTCAGCTTATTTGAGCCATCTTCAGTGACAGAAGTTTAAAATTTACATAATTGATGCTAAAATAATATTTTGAAACACCTTTCTTCATTGTGTCTTCGACGAATAACATTCTTCTTCTTTTATGACCACATAGGATCACTTTAGTCAGTTCGTCGTTCAGGTATCTTTGCCAGCTCCCGGTGATCAGCGCGACACATTCAATATCAGGCGCTGTGGTTTCAAACTCCAAAGTAAAATGGAGAATAGCTTGATGATCCAGTTATTTTCCTTGGTTGCTTCAATGAATCTGCTCGTCTTCAACTCCTACACGAATATGGACCTTCGTATGTGTTCGATTGTGATGTGACTTTATGCCTGACAGTGTTTAAATAACTGGCTTTGAACAGTTCTCCGCTATTCGTAATCATTGTGGGACTTTGCCTAGCGCTGCGTGTGCCTTGCTGCCGCTAAGAGAATTGCGCACTGTTTTTCTTTTGAATGACTTGTATTTTACGTCTAAGTTTTACAGTGTCTACCCCCGTTTATTTCCTTTTCATATTGCCTCTTCTACTGATCCTATGCATTGTTTTCCATTTCTTAATCGGCTGATGATGACCTGTAATAGGGTCGAAACCGGTACCATTTCTAATTATTATTAAATGAGAATGTAATTCACTACATATTCTTTGGTATTGAATAGGTGGAATCTCCTTATCAATTATTTCAATTTTAATTGTGATATTCTTCAACACGGAACAATGAAATTTTTAACTTTAAATATAAATCGGCCTAGTCGATCGTGGAAAACATTAAAGTAGTGCCTAGAACACCAGGGAAGTGTTGTACATCGAAAAAATCACGCATGATTTTCCTCATGTCAATTTGTTTGGAAGACATTTTGATAAACTCGTGTTTCAGTGCAGTAATAAGGTTAGATACACGATGAATGGTTCTGCAAACTGTCGCTGTGTCTACGTGCAGTAAATCATCGATGACTAACTGAAAACTTTCCGTGGCAAAGAATCTCAAATATAGTAACGACATGTGAATTGGAGACAAAGGGTTGTTTCTCTTGGTAGGTTTAACTAGAATATCATGCAACCTGAGTTCTAGCTGTTCTACGGGATCTTTTCCCAAGGGATACGGCACCTCGGTTTAAACTTCTTATCACTCAATTCTCCCATTGGATTTCCTCTTTCACAGAACACACGGGGAGCTCGGCAAAATTAATCATTTTTATCATCGGAAGATATCGTCCGTGCTCTGGCAAACTAGTGAAACTGACAAACTAAGGAATCTGTAGTTCTGAAGTTCTGGTCTAGATTTTGTTATTTATATATTGTCTAACTTCTGACAAAGTATCACATCTGCAGCTCATTCTGTATGCCTAACACATAAAACCAATAATTAAATATAAAAATTGATTTGACATGAGTAATCACAACTTCTTTCAGCTCTCCTAAACTTTTGACAATTTTCAGATTCGTTAGTTTGCCAGAGCAGGGACGATATATCAGAGAAATCAGATTAATCTGACATCCGTAATATACGAATGAGATGACTTAAGCAATTTATCGAGGTTATGTTATAGTATTATTACATTACACTGCGGTAAGAAGCGTAATATTGCCTATATACGGACGACAACTGTAGCTAGTGCACCATCCTTCGGGGGGAACATCTTCCTTGCGCCACGACGGGCTACCCATCTATTGCACCGGCTGTTTCCCCTCTTCCGACTACATCATGTATTGGAATCAACTGAATGGATCATGCATTAAAAATGATGCTAAGTATCGGCAGCAACGTTTATCTCCGTTAATCGGCCAATAATAAATTCATTACGCCTACATAATTTCCGATCAAGGTACATATCTCCATTCCGCGTTTCACTGTAAGCGTCAAAATATTCTCCGATTTGCTACATGATACCTGTCAGGGGTAACTAATGTGCATCAATAAAGTATATTAATAAATTCATTACGCCTACATAATTTCCGATCAAGGTACATATCTCCATTCCGCATTTCACTGTAAGCGTCAAAATATTCTCAGATTTGCTACACGATACCTGTCAGGGGTAACTAATGTGCATCAATAAAGTATATTTTTTACACGAGGTCGACTGGGAACCCGCATATCCTTTCATATATTTTACTAGCAATTCTATCCTTCCTTAAATATCAATTAAATTCATCACTCAAACTCATTCAACCAAAAATAATCCTGCAAGAATTCCGTGTAAGCTGATCTGCTTTAATAATGAACTAAATTTAAATGTTTAAATGTTTAAATTCTCGATTTCTTCATGATCATGAATTGCTTTGGGATGAATTAATATATTGATATAATATCTAATTACATTCAACGTCTCTTCATTCAAAAGATAAACCAACAAAGTCTTTGATTGAGCTCAAAACATTCTTTCGTTAAAGAATTATGGTTCTCATAACATAAAGCAAAGAAAAGTTTACGAAGTCTCATAAGTCGTAATTATCAATCTCATTAAGTAGCAATCTTGCTGAATATTCATGAAATTAAAGTGTCAAGAAAGTCAAAAATGTGAATGAAATCATAAGTAAATAAAATCAAAAATGGTTAAAATCAAAATTGAATTTGATCAAAAGTGCTTATTATCTTTTCATTAAGTGATTAATCTTCTCATTCTTCTTTGTTTAGTTTTCAGTTGTAACGCTAGCAGAAAAAGCAAGTTCCAAATATTTTAGTTTCAAATGGCTATTCTAAATATATTCTGATGCAAAAAAAAAAAAAAAAAAAAAAAAAATCAATCCTTTTCACCATGATACTGGATAAATATATCCATATTATTTCCTAAGAAATAAATGTAGGTATCGCATAATAATAAATTATAACCATTATCCTATCAGGTCTTACATCCAGCGAGATTCATGGTCACATCTAAGTTCAATTACTATCTCATGGAATTCTAGAGAATATTGTTGATGTCAATTATTTACTTGTCAATGGCAGAGACTTAAATTAAGAAAATGCTTCCTCCTATCAAATCATGGCTTCGACAGCAAGTACCAAACAAGACTCATTTCAACATGTGAAATCCTCCTAGAAGAAATCAGGTTTACACTTTATTATTTGGAAATTTTATTTTGATGACTGTATATGGTTGTCAGCCTACGGATTCTGTAACGTATTTCACCGTATGAATATCCTATCCATCCAAAAACATCTTATGCCGCTATTAAAATCGTGCCGCAAACACGTCAATTATAATCAGTGGTTAGTATCACGTCACGTAATTACTACCAATAAATCGCAAATATATCTCTCTCTCTCCATATTCCAAACGTAAACATTATAACTTCGCACTATTCATATCAACATATATATCCCTCAGAATATTTATACTTATAATCTCTTCATTACGACGTATATGCTCTTAATTACACATATAAATATAAATTTCTCCTTTAGCGGCATATCGTCTCGATATTCCATTATCAAATGACAACGATGCGTTAATGGATTAAATTTCTATTCAAAATGAAAAAGAAATACATGTATTGGGACCTTTCCCACCGTCCCCCATGACTCATGGGACCATGTGACAACAAACCGACCCTTTCGGGTCACGAACACATGGGACCATGCTCCACGGAAGTCGATAGTCAAGGGATCTTTTTTGGTCTGTGCCGATTTCTCCTCATTGGGATTGTATACTTAATCCACTCACATGAAGAGTTATCGACCATTCGACTCGGCTAGATCAGAGCTACTCTCCCGTTCCTGAGGTCTGAACACGGACTCCTCAGGGCCGAAGAACGTTCGCGGCAAATAGAGGCAATAAAACATAAACTACCTTAAAGGCCTACAATGAACGGAAGAGGATTTTGGATGCTTGTTTTTCGGCAAAGAATAAGCACAAATAAGTTTTCCAAATTTACTAAGGCGCTCGTTGAAATATACACATACACTATGACATCCTTGGTAAATTAATATATATTGACAAGTTGAATACAAATATTTAGCAACGGTAAAATCCGTGCTACCATCCATCAGTTAAACTTCATCCACATTCCATAAGAATATTTATGTGGATGACCACAGTTCCTAAGGATATTTCAAATGAAAGAATACTTCCATCCGAACTAACAAGCTGATGGATACCTGATTTGACATACACAGAAAAATATACATCCCCGAGGGATGTCCAATCTCGTTGACATACTACGTCCATACCATTTGTTTTGTCTGTCTATCTCCCGTTGGATATCAAAAACTGTTGAGTGATACACAAATAAAATATAACACAGATTACCTATTTACAGTTACAATTCGAACCATTTTCCTCCAAATATCAGTATTCCCTGGGACCGAATCCCATGTCATGAAGTTAAACATTTACTTACACTAATTCAACTACCCCGGAGTGGTCATTTTATCTTATATCTACCGCCACCAAATATCTGTACGTGAATAAAAAGTATACTGGAGAAATAAACATATTTTTACGTAAACCATGGAAAAGACAATAATATTGCGCGTCTCCACCAATTGGAAGACAAATGAAATAAAAATCACACGAACACAGGCTCGACAACGAACCCGTCACTTCCAACAACTACCAGTGAAAAATTCACGAAGTCTAAATTCGCGCAGAACAGTATATAACCCAAAACAAGATCACACTCTGAAAAAGAAACACATATTATACACCAACACAAAGTATAAATGGCTGTATTTCATCTCGCAGCACCCGCTACTTGAGCGAGCTATCGGTCCCTTCTGTGCTCTATTGAGGTTCGAACCTGAGACTCTGGTCGTCTCCATCAGGGACACTGAAAATAAAAACCCTAATTAACCTAATCATGTCAAGAACAGTCATAAATTCCTACATTGCCTTTAGATTATGGCTGGTGGATCGTGTGTGGTAATTACGTAAATATTCTGTCTTTATTCTCACAGAAGACTGCACCGTCTTAAAAAGAACACTTCTCGGCCAAACGACTTCCCTCAGCTGCCCTCTCACAAGGACCTTCCCATTCTGGGGCCATAAATCTTCCCTTCGCACAGCGGCGAGAGACCATTTAACGCACTCAATATCGGCAGCCACCGAGTCATCAAAATAATATAACCGAGCTAATGCAGGGTACACCTGCTCGAACCAGCTCATACTATAATTATGTCCTTGAATCATTTCTCAAATTAAGCCGCTATCTTATACCAAAAATCCCGTCAACTCTCCATGAGTCTGGGGTTCAACCATACATTTCTTCCGTCGTACGTTTTTACCACAGTTACGTCAGCCTTTAACCCAAAGAACAATGCCCCCTAATCTCTCCCCCTTGAGGCGAGATTGTGTACCTGTCATATACTACCCTACTACTCGAGCTATATCGGTATATAAAAATCACCGATCACATTACTTTAAGAAAATACATATAATAATAATAATAATAATAATAATAATAATAATAATAATAATAATAATAATAATAATCCATTAATCTGTTGCTTAAAAATGAATCGGTACAAAACACTGATCAAGTTACATTAAATAATAATAATAATAATAATAATAATAATAATAATAATAATAATAATAATAATAGTAATAATAATAATGATAATAATAATATTCAGACATGATCAAAATCAACTAGAAAAATCTCTACTCTGTTAGCCTAGCTAATGTGTAGGGTGGGCCAGGTTTGAACCTCCGCACGTATTTTCTCGAACGTCTTCAGTTACAGCCAAACTTATACACTAGCATGCAAAAACTAACTACTGTCTCTACTTTTATGAATTGAGTGCTGTCACTATCCCACATTAACTTCTGTATAGGCACATGTTAATGATACTGACACCTACTAATCCCTGCTCGTATTATGCAGTCACGCAGATGAAATTATGGCATTAACCTGGCCAAATTTCTATTCATTTTTCCCCCCTCAAATCTTTCTCAGCACTCATGACAAAATAAAATATAGTATAGCATGCGCATGCATCCTCTAAAAGGGGTCCCAAACTCTATACATCCTTCCTGGTTCACTTCCTTCCCATATCTACTTACAAAAAACAAATTAAACACGGGTCATCCGACCACTCCAGGTAATTAACCTATCAATTACCTCATCATTAACCCTATCTTTACAGTAACTCTATTTACAAGGGGAAATACTAACATTGGAAGAAATTAGCTCAATACTCAACAGTTTATGATGTTTTTCTGGCCCCCGCCCGAAGTTTTCAGGGGCCTGCCATCGGTGCTCACTCCATGTCGCTGGCTCGTGCAGTCCTTGGTTCTAGGAGTGTGATGACTTTGCTGGAGTAATCCATCTTCCTGGTAAACAAATCACTGCATTTATATTTACACAATCTTGCACACTTGTTGATCACTCGACACCATCCAACTTCCCCTCTATCGTTCTAGAGCGATGCTAGTTACGTGATGCTAATTATTATGGATATCTCAGCTAGTCTATTTAGTTAAATTTAGGCGAGTTGTAAATTCATGGTCTCCTCCTTCCCAAGTCTATCGCCTCCTACGTCCGTGACTTATATCAACCGTCCTTTTCTTACTTTCTTATCTCGATTAAATCAGATCCTGTACTTATCATTCCCCTTTACTTGGTGTTATAATCTGTTCCGGAAATCCTGCTCTCAATGTTACATGGATTTAAACTGATAGTATTTCTTCACACGATCTGATTTTCTTTGAAACAGAGTTTACCAAATCCCAAAGTTAGACTCCTTGAAAAGCTGGGCTCCCTTACTGCTACAGACATTAGCCTTTTACAGTCACTACCTAAGACATAATGACAAATATTCAGAGTTTACTTCGCGATTGGATGTCGCACAAGTACCTCTGTCATATAGTTACATTTCCTACTATCACTGCACACTGGAAAACACTTTTAAAACTTCACTCCCGTTTCTTTGTGTCAGTTATTCAGACAGAGAAGAGGTGGACCTCGCTCGCGGACCGCACGTAGTTCCACCTTCTGAAGCTCGTTTCTGACTACTCACTCCCCCGAGAAACTGCAACAACTTATAGCCAAACCGGGAATAGGGGTGCTAGCGCGTCCTTCTCCCACTCTGATTCTGGCCTTTCCTGGATAAACCAGCCTGTCGAAATTAGCAATACGCTAGACTGTGTGACTTAGTTATGCACAATTACGCTATGATATGCGGAGTTGAATATGTTCGGCGGATCTGCAGTAATTAATTAATCAGCTTGGAGGGGAAATAGGGAATCCCCAAAGGCATCTGGTTTCAGCCATCGCGTCCGTACGCTATGGGTCTTATATAACTTGTTTACCAACGCCTTTCGCTTGGAGAGTATTTTCTATCAGAACTCTTGACTTTATAATTCCACCAAAATTCAGCACACTCCTCTAACAGGTGCAGTTTTGTTAATCAAGTCTTATTTACGCCAAAAATGCATTAAATTTAGCCCGATCGCTCTGGCATCGCTGTACGCTGGCAGATGTTTTCCAATATGGAGTCGCTAAATAGTGTTCTTCTCCTGCTTCTTCTATGACGTGTGCCTAATTCGGGGATTCTTTAAGCCACCCAGTGGGCGGGTGAAGGCGCCTCTCTGGCGGGCTTCGTATTGCACAACCTGACGATACCCCCAGCATCCACACAAAGAAAGCTTGCTGCCAGCTTCCTTACCAAGCATATCACTTGAAATAAATACTAATTGTGCCGGTACGGTCACAGTATGAACATATCAGGTTCATATTTACTTACATGTGGTCACGAACTGGCGATAATCAAGTCTTAATAACCTACGAAAACATCTAACTCCACTCCGCATTACAGTTAGATTAGAACACTTCTCTTTGGTAATTGTCGAAACATCGTTTTTCAATCTCTCCACATTTGACTATAACCATCCCTACATAAGGATATTGGTTTACGTAATCGAAGATTACCTACATCCATGGTTTTAAAGCAATTATGATAATTTCTTTGCGAAGACACTGCAAATTGAAATCAAATCTCGAAGATATAAATTACGACCTTCACCAAATCACATTACTAACCTCTACGCACTACATCTTAAATTTAAGCATTTATGGTTACTTTGAATAAATAAAACTGCTTGGAACTTGGCTTTTATCTGCTGGCGTTACAGGACTGGGCTAGACTCCAATGTGGTCATCTTTGGTTCGCTGGCCGGCTCCAGGTGATAGCTGCGTCATATATGGGCAGTGGCAACCAGTTAGAGGCTTGTAGAATCAGCTGGCACGGTGTCCATCAGTCGTCAGCCCCATTTCCGATTTAGCTATTCATCTCGAGGCCGTTGTTAGCATGTGATAAAAACATATTCAATACCATCATTAGTATCGCAATTCAGTCTTTCAACAAATTCTCCTGTATCTAAATTATAATTTTAAACGGGTTATTCTACCAAAATTCAATGACAGTTTTTAGTTATAAGCTTTGTAATAGTACTCCGGTTAACTTCTAGCCTCAATTAAAAATAGGAGAGGATTTCCACCAATCAATACTTATTTATTGTATATATTAAACTACAGGACCAGTTTCGACCTCATATACAAGGTCATCTTCAGCTGAACCATACATACATATTTATATAATGAAGCTTTGATTAAGATTGTGTTGTTAAAGGAATGCTATATGATGATGATGTACTTTTAGTCACATACAAATGGGGCACGTCTTAGCGTGAACTGACGTATATGTCATTCTGTACAATATTGCAACTGTATGTCTAAAATATTATGTTGAAGGTCTTAAAATTAGTGTATAAAATATGTCTTTACTTAAACTAACTTATATATATATATATATACACAAGATAAATACAATATATAAAAACACTTCATGCATATGAACATTCGTTCTTGCTTGTTGGTCAGTACATCGACTAACTTCCGTATTTAAGTCTTATTTACAGTTGTACACTTCAGCTGCTATTCTTGGAGTTTGTAAAATTGCATGGGTAATTTTTTTTTTTTTTTTGTCTTCCTGTGTGTATGTGGGATAAAACACTTTCAATTTTAAAAATGTGCCAAATGTATGGATGAAATTCAACTAAAATATGTTCAGCTCTGCTGTGTGTGTTGCCCTTTTATTGGAACCAATTCATGTTGTCCTGTGGCGTTCGTAAATTTGGATGACATTGGGTTAAAAGTAGTGGCTCCTTTCCCATTTGTAGCTGTGCGATGATATGTTTATCTGTGGAAGATAAGATTGAGTTATAAGTGATATCATGTTGGAGGATTGGTGGAAATCCTCTCCTATTTTTAATTGTGCAATTCGTCAATACGGAAATGAAGATTATAGATTACGATAACTTCTAGCCTTTCGTAAATATGTTTTGAGTTGGCAATATCTTATTTTCATTAGGTAACTCGTGTTAACTTTCGATTTGAGCTTCGGTCTCCGATAATTTAATTATTCTTCTCTTTTCTTTAAGTTTTCCTCCTCGTTAATCTTGATTTATAGTTGTAGATAGGCGTAATTTCTTTATAATATTACTCGATGTTCTAATTATTCTTCAAATCTTGCACTGTAGAAAACTTCCTCCTTCTTTACGTAACGAATTTTACGTGAATAATTTCGTTTTGATGCTCAACGTAATTGTGATTGTTCACTTTGCCTTTTAACAATTTAAAACATTCTGCATTTTTCTTAATCACGGCCACGTGGATTCTACAGGTGTGAATGTTTTACTTCCTGACCATGGCTTATTTGATTCGTTAAATCGGTATTCTTTTCGACACGTTCACGGCTTCTTTGATTCTATGTGTCCGTATTTTTATTATAACGTAATCACGGCCTATTTAATTCTGTATGTCCGTACTTTCTTCAGATGTATTGCTCTACTATATAATCTTTGTAATTTTGTTACGGTGCATGGCAGACGTTGATGTTGTAATACCTCGTTTTTCGTATGATCAGGGCAATGAAATAGTACACTAGCAATGTATGAGGATAGACTTCAGTGTATTTTTTAAATCATTTATCGTAACAACACAGGTAATATTTTGTTAACAGTCAGCTGTTCTTGTATCTCAAATAGAAAGCATTGCCTTGATCTGAGATCGAGTTTGGTCCAAGAAACTTCTCTAGTCAAAGTTGATTTTTGTTCAGTCCGAAGTGATCTCCCATTAATGTTTATACAGTACAAATGTCCGAGTTTTGCGTTAACCGAGATTAATTTTGTCCCTGATCTAAGATCAAACGGTTTATACAATCGGCCCCAAGAAATATAAAACTTTAATCACCATAGCATTTAATAAATAAACCGCAGCTGGGTATCTCAGACACTGCCATAAACACATTATAAAATCCCAAGACTGAACCAGAAACTTATTACCCAATAAAGCACAAGGGATACAAATCAGAAATACACCTTATGGGTATATACTAGGATTTACATGCAACTCAAATGAAGGAAAATATAACTAGGAACGACATGTTTACTAAGCCAGATTACTGTGCCTGTTACACAGACTACTGAAATTTTGTTTTTAACAATAATAATTTTGTAATATTTAAGTGGGCAACATAAAATATTGTTGTGAATAATTAATTTAGTTTTTAGTGATATAACATTCGATGGCATGGCACTTATTTCATGATCGAAATATTGTGGCGACAGGGTCCGAATTTTTAATTTGTAGTACACAGATGGCTTCGTTCTACAGGAAAAAGTTGAATTTCGGTGGTAATGCATGTATATTCTGAAGTTTTTCTGACTTGCCAACTGTAGAGGAGTTAATATCCAATTTCAAGGTACTCTCATAGCCAAAGAATTATTTAAAACTAGCCTCGCTACAATTGTACTTTTTCAGGTCTGCATTGTGAAGTGAAGCAAATACATCACACATCCAAGAACAGTTTTAAAACTGCCAACCAAAATTATACATATCAAAGCATTGGGAAGAATTGAGAGAAAGAAGAAGAGCTGCTCGACTAAGTGGTATGTTCAACAATGATAAAGGTGTTTTAATTTATTCCACCTATTCAATACTTATATTATCACGTATAGTTGTTACATAATTAAATTCTTAGTTACATGGGACATGTTTCGCCCTCAATTAAGGGCATCTTCAGCCTAAATACAATAATCAAAAATACAACTAAATTAAAAGTGGACGTTAAATACAATCATCAAAAATACAACTAAAATAAAAAGTGGAAGTTAAAAGTTTAGTCTGTTCTTAAAATTCAGAACAATAAAATTGTGAAAAATGATAAAATAAAAAGATGCTAATGGAAATGGAAGACTTAGAGCCAACAGACGGGCAGCAACCAACTCAACAGTAGTTAAGAAATAACAACTTCCACTTACATAAAACTTATTTCTGCATCTGTTGACATTTTCTGGCAAGGATTCAGCCATTTTATTACCTACCGGTGCTAACGGCCTCTTACAATTTTTCAATAGATGCTTCTGCCTTACTTACTACGAATTTCATCAACGGCCTTGAAAAGATTGTATTCATGACAATCAAGTTTATGCTTGTGTACACGCCCTCATGTCGTTGGCTTTTTATTACTACCACTTTGATTTTCCAATATTTTATATGAACTGTTTTAATTCGAATTTTAATAGAAGTTTTAGTCTCTGACAAGATTATAGTTTAATCATAAGACAGTTTTCCATTAGCATCTTTTTATTTTATCATTTTTCACAATTTTATTGTTCTGAATTTTAAGAACAGACTAAACTTTTAACTTCCACTTTTTATTTTAGTTGTATTTTTGATGATTGTATTTAACGTCCACTTTTAATTTAGTTGTATTTTTGATTATTGTATTTAGGCTGAAGATGCCCTTAATTGAGGGCGAAACATGTCCCATGTAACTAAGAATTTAATTATGTAACAACTATACGTGATAATATAAGTATTGAATAGGTGGAATAAATTAAAACACCTTTATCATTGTTGAACTGTTAAATTTTCAATACGGACCTAAAATGAGGTTTATAACATGTAAGTGGTATGTTCCGAGCTGTCAGTGGAGAGATGGCGTGGAATGACATTAGTAGACGAATAAGTTTGAATGGCGTTTATAAAAGTAGGAAAGATCACAATATGAAGATAAAGTTGGAATTCAAGAGGACAAACTGGGGCAAATATTCATTTATAGGAAGGGGAGTTAGGGATTGGAATAACTTACCAAGGGTAATGTTCAATAAATTTCAAATTTTTTTGAAATCATTTAGGAAAAGGCTAGGAAAGCAACAGATAGAAAATCTGCCACCTGGGCGACTGCCCTAAATGCAGATCAGGATTGATTGATTGATTGATTGATTGATTGATTGATTGATATCGCTTGTCTTCAGCTTTATTTTATGGAGGTTTAAAACTCCACACCAAGCAAGGGCGACTCATCATTGAACCTGGTGATATAAGACATCGTGCCTGGAAGAGGCTCACAGCATGACTAAGAACAAGATTCCAGGGAGAACCACACTGACAATCGAAGATCGGTTCACGCAGTAACCCATAAGGATGTGATAGCAAACAATTAATGAGCAGTCAATGACAGATCAGCAGTTCAGAGGGCATTATTGCGTCGCAGAGTTTGAAAATAGAATAAACACTTGTGCTATTCTATTACATCACATGATTATTATTATGAAATAAATTGTATCATAAACTTACACAGACAAATCGTAGCTCTTAAAATATTTTGGACTATTCCAGGCGTTGCGTGTTTACATTTGTAAATTTCTTTTTAACACATATATGAATCTTACCATCTAAACAAATTGAGATTTATGCATAACAACGTCTAGATGATACTTAAGAACCCCCACAAATTTCATTGTCGTAAACCCGATGTATGCGATTTTATAAACATTTGAACTTAATGATCGGTGTTTACATGGAACGGACTTTTAACGTCGCATACCTTTACGTTATTCTAAATTCTGCAAATTGCGGTAACTTTTATTGGTAATGTTAAGATATTGTTTACAAGAAGGAAAAATGTTCATTTTGAAAAAAAAAAAAAAAAAAGAAAACCACCCAAATGTGTGAGTTGCATAATGTACTTAAAGGTGATCGTCACGTGTTTACTTGACAGCATTGCGGGATTACACACACGAATCTGTACTATGGCGACATGGCATGAGGTAAAGGCACCTGTTTTTCGCAGAATCGCAAAATTTTTGCCAAATTTTACAAATTTGGCTCAAAAACACAAAACTATTTTTGTTTAAGCAAACTCGCAAAATAATTAACGAAATTATTTGGAATTGCATCATTTGAAGTTCACGACAGAGATTCGAGGCGAGTTGTGGCTATAAAATCCGATAATCGATGCCACAATCATCTTTATACCCTTTTTGATATATATTGAAAGGTAAGGTATAGTATATCGATTATCGCTAAATTATCTTCCTGTGAAGCGAGATATACTTAGAGCACGAGAATTTGAAGCTTGGTGTGCATATCCACAGAAAGGAAGAGGTGTTGAGTTATTTGCTCAAGTTCCTGCTGCTTATTCTTGGGTTTCCAGAAGGGATGGTTTAACTTGTTGGGAATGGAGGGAGATGTTGAAGATGACCGCGATGGTTGCACCAGTACATACTCTGCCAGCACAGGCCACTGCAGACACTGCAGTGAGTATGAAACCTTACCACATGTGCTGGGGAGTTGCCCTCAAGGAGAACTGCTTAGGATCAAATGCCATAACATCATCAGAAACCTGATTTTTAATGCTCTTCGTCTCAAAAATCTAGAAGTGTACGAAGAAATCCACTGCATCGCCGATGGAGGCAGCACTCGCAGGATTGATGATATAGCGATGGACAGACAGAGGAACGAAGCAGAAATTATTGATCTTACGGTATGCTTTGAATCTTCAGCCTCTCAGCCGACTGACGTAGACAATGAGAAAAAGGATATCTATAATCCAACCATTCCTTTCTTTCTTAAGTCGTATAACCTTAAAAAAAATTTACTGTGACTGGACTTTTCTTTGGTGCGAGGGTAACAATACCCAAATCTTTCATCACATGGCGACAAAAATATAAACTAGTGAGAAGTCTACAAGGTGAGATAATCGTCTCACTCATCAAATACTCCGTTTCGATTCTTCGACACCATTTATATGGAGTTCTTGCCATTTAATATGGTTAATTGTAACCTATCATTTTTTAAAAACATTAATCTTCTTTATCTTCCCTGAAAATTGATTGAGAAAAAGAATTTGCAATCGAAGGATTTTACGTGTTTGACAAAACTAGAAAGATACTGATGTGCAAATACTGCAATGTGCGAATTGCAGAGAATGGCAGAGAAAGGACACATGCCTAAAACATATTAATAACAGGGTTTCACATAAGAAGAACAAGGAAAAGGCGCTAACGACAACAGGCATCAGAAGACAAGCTAGTCTAACAGACACTAGTTCAACGGCAGAAAGAGTGAAACATGAAAAAGACACATTCATTTTATCTACAACTCGAGCTTTTATGGAGGCAAATATTCCACTGGAAAAAGTTGATCATCCGAAGCTGAGAGAGTGGATGGAGAAATATATACCAAGTTTGTGCAATACTACAAATTTTTTCTGAGGAAGAGATGTGAGGTTATGTTTTTCTGATAACTTTGTACGTTTATTATAGCTTTGTACGGTTATTACAGTTTTCTTGTTTAATGATACTTAGGCCTAGATAATGCAAGCTAGATCCCTCATTTACTTACAATTATAAATAGTTTAATTAATTCAAATGATGATAAATAGCCCTCTAATATAATATTAGGCTTATTGATTTTTTCAAGGTGCTGGAGACTTGCCCACAGCTGGGAAGACTGAGGGAAGGTTCTGTACCTCGAATCATCAAAGAGGAGGAGGAAAGATTAAAAGGAGCTGTGAAAGATGAGTTTCAATTCTTTGTGATGAAACTACTGATTAAAAAAAGGGCAATGTCCATTTATGGTTCTGATAAAAGTGCTTAGTTGTGGGGATAGTACAGTTCAGAAGTTACTTGTAGGGGGAGTGAAAGTTATTGCAAATGCTATTGCTGCAGAATGTTCACAAGCAATTATAAGTGTAATTCACAAACTTGAAATTCGGTACCAGAATGCAGTTTCTATAACTTCAGATTCAGCACATTACATGGGCAAACACAATTAGGGTTCTAGTTTCAGAAGGGTTGGTACACACACAGTGCTGGGCTCATAAACTGAATTTGGTGGGCTGTGGAACTTAGGGCTTTGAACAAGCAAAACACATCTTCCTTAATACACAAAAGAGAAAGCATGCATACATTCAATTCCTGAAGCAGAAATATGAAGATGAACCCACTAAAGCTAAACTCTTCCCTATTCCTGTGATCAGCAGTTAGAACTCGTGGTTTAAAAGTGTTGAGTACCTTGGAGAATATCTTCATGATCTAGTAGACTTTGTTGAAACTATTGAAGACGAGAGTGTTGCTGTGAACTATTTCAAAACTTTGACGCCAAATGAAGTAACAAAAATTAATTACCTAGCTACGTATTTTTCTTGTTGAGCATTGCTCAAAATGTTGCAACTTGCTGCTCACATTAGAGTGTTCCGACATGCCGTTAATTCATGTACTTAAGTCTAAGCTTAGTGACCTTTCAAAGGGCTTTAAATGACTAGAGGACGTATTTTTTTTGAGACAACCTCAGATAAACTTTCCAAACTACCAAAACCAATGCAGACACAATTAACATCTTTGTTTCAATCTGTAGGTAGAGCAAGCCTGAAAATTAATAGAGTATGAGACACAGGAAAGTTTATTATTTCTTCTCTTGGTAAACTGTTTGATCCAAGAAGCGTAATGGAAGGGGTTTTAGAAAATGGTGAACTCTCTCGTCTAATAAAGCAAATTCCCATCTTACGAGAACTTTCAACGTCGGAATACCTTGAACCATACACTGTGTTTAGGGATCTAGTTACTAGTTCATGTAGAGCGGTTAGAGATATTGATGTGATTGCCATTCTTCTTTCCCTGAAACCAGAATATGAGCATTTTGTGGAAGCTGCAGTGAAGACTTTATGGATCCCTGTCAGTAATGTTGATAGTGAGAGGGCATTCTCAACGTATTGTAATGTCATGTCTGACAGGAGAACAACTCTGACTCCCAGTAATATGGAACTCATGGTATCTCTGTCTTTTTCAGACTGATATGTAAATCATATACTTAGGCTAGGCAATACTTGTTAGTGACAGCTGATACAAATTTTTCAAACTTCCACGTTTTGATGAAAATGAAAACCTACAACCTGTTTTCCAGTCATTGACCGGGTCAGGGATGTAATGAATGAAGCAGATATAGGCTGTTAGTACGATGGGGTCGCCACTCCCAAAGTGATTTATTAATGAATGAGAGATGCTATGAAATGAGAATGGAAAGTGTTGCTGGAATGAAAGATAACAGGGAAAACCGGAGTACCCGGAGAAAAACCTGTCCTGCCTCCGCTTTGTCCAGCACAAATCTCACATGGAGTGACCGGGATTTGAACCACGGTATCCAGCGATGAGAGGCCAATGCGCTGCCGTCTGAGCCACGGAGGCTCCTCCATGTTTTGATATAATGTGTAATACTGTATGTGTCTTAAGCAGAAGCGTAACTCATGTATTTATATACTTATGTAAAATGCAGCGTTGTTATACTGCAAATATGCATTCAACTAAGTTATTGGTTTACCTTTTATAGCTGAAAAGTGGAAATAAAATTTAGCAAAATTATTGACGAAATAAAATAAAAGTAGCTAAAAATATACCGAAATAACTGTTAAAAAATGACAAAATTAGGCAAAAATTTTCAACACAAACAGGTGCCTCTAGGCGTGACGGCTAATAAATCTTAAAACTCCACATCAAATATGATCACTGAATGATAAAACGTATATTTAATATTGCAGTAAGTAATAATAAAGAAGGGGTGTGATGGCGCAGTGGTCAAGCTGCTTGCAACCATCGAGGCGGATTGGGTTCGAGTCCTGATTAATGCATGTGTGATTTTCGAGGTGAAAGTCCGGTGGTTCGGATTTCGCGTAAAACATGAGGCCCTGTGGCTTATGATTGTGAGATTATTGGTTACGTAAAACTACAAGCTTCATTCCTCCCAATAATAATAATAATAATAATAATAATAATAATAATAATGGTAATAACATGATGGAGCTCGATAGCTGCAGTCGCTTAAGTGCGGCCGGTATCCAGTAATCGGGAGATAGTGGGTTTGAGCCCCACTGTCGGCAACCCTGAAGATGGTTTTCCGTCGTTTCCCATTTTCACACCAGGCAAATGCCGGGGCTGTACCTTAATTAAGGCCACTGCTGCTTCCTTCCACTTCCTAGGCCTTTCCTATCCCATCATCGCCATAAGACCTATTTGTGTCGGTGCGACGTAAAAAAAAAAAAGATACTGATATGTGGCCTACTTAATAAAGTAAAATGCTTTTATGAATTGTCACACATTTAACACTAATAACAGTGAATGTAAAATGAACTAAATTATTAAAAAATAACCGAACATTCAATGCTAAAGTAGCCTACAGTTTGAATGAAAGCTTGATCAGAAAAACTATAAAATGAAAAAAACAATTTTTGTTCATTCTACTTCTGGTATGGACTCATCAAAATACCATTTCCCACAAGTAAAATGAGACACCGGTAATTTTCTTTCGATTTCACTTTCATTGACAAAGCACTCGTCTTTCGTCGGTGGTTCAGAAAACAGTTGCCAAAAATGGTTACGAAATAAACACCACCGTCACTTTCAGTTATGGTACAAACATAATGTTTCTTGCATTGTGACGCACATGAATTGTTTGTTGTTTTAAGTTTTGTCCCGAACTCTCCTTTATGGTGATAAAATCTCTTGCTTGAGGAGATGGCCAACTGATATCATCCCGTTTGAGAAATTCAAGAACTTCTTGATTTGGTAGTAAAGACTTTTTATGTTTGCCAGAGGTGGATGAACTTGCATCAAATTTAACTTGCACCAAATTTTGTGCACAGCGCAGAAACAACTTCCCGTTTCTTCCGCGGATTCACTGTTAAAGGCTGCTCGAAACGCTTTACAGGTTTCCCCAGCGTTTCTATTTATAAGCAGATGTTGGCGTACTTGGCTCTGTTATCGATGTTGATCATTTTGTTGTTGGACTTGTAGAACAGGAAGTAACTGTTGTTAAGCCCTGAAGTTTCTTCTCACTCTGTTTCTTCACATATTCTCGTACCTACTGGCGGCATACGCGTAACTGGGCAGCATCTTCCTTCTCCTTGCATGCCTTTCCTTTTCCTTTCTTTCAAAATCCTCGTCATCCTTTTTCCTTCTTATGATTCTGTTTACAATGTTCCTTGTGAGTAAGCGGCATTATGTTTTTGTTTGCTATTTGCTTTACGTCGCACCGGCACAGTTGCGATGATGGGACAGGAAAGGCCTAGGAATGGGAAGGAAGTAACCGTGGCCTTAATTAAGGTACAGCCCTAGCATTTGCCTGGTGTGAAAATGGGAAACCACGGAAAACCATCTTCAGGGCTACTGACAGTGGGGTTCGAACCCACTATCTCCGGGATGCAAGCTCACAGTTGCGCGCCCCTAACCGCACGACCAACTCCCCTGGTAGCAGCATTATTAAAATCACCTCAGTTTGAAATATGTCCTTTACAAGCGAGTGTGATGCAAAACTGAATCGTGTGGGCTATGTGTTGCGCCACATAATGCATTCCTGTACACGTGGCTCCATGCGATGGGGAACGTGCTCGCAAAAACGTTGTAAACAAGTGACGTATTTTACTGTCAGCTTCTTATGAATCCATTGGAAATTTTAAATGAATGATATTGCAGCTTGAAAGGGTGTACAGTATTGGCTTTGCATACCAAATTTTATTCGAATTGAGCCACGCACTTTTCGTGTACAGAAACTTTTATACCTTTTTTGTCGCGTGTTTACATGGCCTGCAGCATTTTGCCTTATTACACCCTATATGAACTGTTAATAACCTAAATAAGTACTTTACTATGAAGAGAAAGAGCATTCAAATTAACATTTACCATAATTATTTTGATACCTTTTCATCATAATAAACAGTAATACCTAAAACCATTGAGAAATACCGAATAATTTAGTCTGTACATAAAGGTTCAATTAACCACATAATTAAAAACTGAAAGACATCAATGAATGAATACATATCATAAAATGAATAGAATTTCATGTTTTATCTAAAAGACAAATTGTTGAGTTTTATTTCCAACTTAACTTTTTTCCTACTAGTGTGGACGATTCTCTGGAATCAGCCTTTTGCTCTTAAATGTATATGAGTTCAACTACAAGTTTATTAGACTTGTAAATTAAATGGATTTTTAAGGAATTGATTAATGAATTATAAAAGAAAAATCGAGGGTTTCAGAACTCAGTTTAATTGCTGTTGGTGTTTTCAGGCCACCATGGAGATGCAGGAGCAGCTATAGCAGATGTTGTTCTGCCTGGTGCTGCCTACACCGAGAAGCAAGCATCGTATGTGAATACCGAAGGAAGAGCGCAGCAAACCTTGGTAGCTGTAACTGCCCCAGGACTTGCCAGGGAGGATTGGAAAATCATACGAGCTCTTTCGGAGGTAAATGTATGGCAGAAAATTATTTTGTTGTGTACTTCTGACACAAAAAGTGATTGGTTGAACATTTCTAAGTCCTCAGGTACAAGTATGACAGGAAGATATTTCTGCACTTTGCTGGTAAAAGGATACACACTTCTGTGCTTGTAGAATGACTTTAAATGAGATCATCCTCCTCCTCCTTCTTTCCCCTTATCCATCTCCTGCTAGGTCGGGGCATTTATGGCACTTTTCTACCCTTTCTCCTTCCACCATTTTGGCCCAGTCCAGATCATCATCGTCTTCTTCTCCTTCTTCTTCTACTTCCACTCCTCCTTATTGAATCGATCTACCTTGTTCTAGGTCCCCACCTTGCTCTTTTTCTCGAACTCCACTTCCATTTGTTTTGGTAATCTTTTTTGTCCATCTTCTCTGCATGTCCAAACCAGTTATTCCTATCAAATAACTGGAATTTGTTGTTTCAGTCTCTCTAGAAATTCTGTCTGTACTTTACCTTTTAATTTTCACACTTTTTACCTTTTAATTTTCACACTTTTATTTTATCTGTTATGTCCTTTAATTATTCCATTTTCCCCTCTCTCATTTTTGCTATCACAACTTTATCTCCATCGAGTGTTTCTCCTAGTAAAGCTGTTATATCCATCAACTCTTTGTGATTTGTTGTCGTTTCTACCAGAAACGAATCATTTATGGATTTTATTCTTTTATCGCTCCTACCATATCTTGTAATTTCCCTGCCGTTTTCTTGCAAAACTGGGGTGGTACCCTAGTTTCTTTCCTTTTCGATTATCCATATCATCCAATTACTTCTTCCTTTCCTTGCCTTTCGTTTCCTATCTGTGCATTTAAGTCTCCCATTATAATCACTTCCCCATCAGTTAGCTCCTTTTCTAATTTCTCCAGGAATTCTTCGATATCCTCCTCTTTGTTCCCTGCTTGTGGTGCATACACTTGTATGAAATTTTTGTTCCCAATTCTCAGTCTGTCTTTATCCTGTCGCTGATGTACACTGTCATATCCTCATACTCTTAAAGTTGTTTTGAAATTATCACGCCCACTCCATTTCTTGCCTCTCGGCCACCTCTCCAGTATAGTGCATATCCTTTCCTCATTCTCTTCTGCCTCCTTTCCATTTAACTTCGCTGACCCCCATAATTTCTTTTTCCATAAAATCTACCTTTTCTTCTGCCTTTCCTGTAATGGTCTATGGAGCAAGCTACATAAAATTCACACTAATTGTAAACTTCATTCCATTACAGATTTCAGAGTAAAAGGACAGGTGATTCAATTTTGAGGAGAAGTAGGTGAGGAGGCATTCCTGGTGGATTTAATGAGTTCAGGAATTATACAGGATAATTCGCTGCTTGTTATGTATCTACAGTGTCTCCTGGTAATTTTTCTACAATGAGACAACTAATGTTACACACATTATCATTTTGTGGCCCTAGAATGGCTCGTTCTTGAAACCAGGCTTTATTTGTAGTTTTCCAGAATGTTGCAAAAAACTTTCATTACAATATCTCACATCGAACTCTCAACATTACAGGAATTGGATGAAAGTGAAATGTACAGTAAAACCTCGATGCATCATTCCTGGAACTGTCGTTCTCCCATATCCATAGTTCAATTTCAATTTATTTGTTCCCAGAAATGTTCCATATAAACCAGTGTTAAATTTCCCCGCATCTGTTGTTCGTCGAACTATCGTTTCATCGCATCGATTGTCAAAAAAATATTTGTCCTCGGTCACAATTTTCCCACACGGATTGATGTAAGAAAAATATACGCAAAAGTTTTTTGAATTTAAAGAGACAGCTGAATACTCTAGCATATAATAGCGGCAACCTGTTACGCGAAAATGTACGAGCAATTACGAGTTGCTAGTCTCGAGCAGTGATCTCGTAGGCTGGAGTGCTGTGCAGGTTATTCACACGCAACCTCACTGCGAACCTCCTGGCGCCAACGCCTCTCCTCGACCCATTAACTAGTCCCTAGAAGTATTCTTATTTACAAGAATTAAAACAGAGGGACTGTAAAACTAAAATTTAACACCATTTTGTGTGTTACTATTGGCTGGCTAGGGCTGCCAGCTTCGTTGAAAATGAGACAATTGTGCAATAAAAAATAGTCACGGTGTGTGCCGGATATGTTTTAGTCACAGGGTTATTAATCGCGTCGTACCTTCTGATGTGCGTGGGATGCTAGAGGCCAGTTGACCACTTTGTTGCCTCTTGCCCAGTTGTCTTGTTACAAGCCGAATGAATAATCTTTTCATTAGCCTGGTCTTGAAACTAATTCCTAAGTTGGCAGCATCGCTTAGCCCGCTGTGACATCGTCCGAGGCATGCCATGTTGAATTTCTAACCTCTGTGACATCATCTGAGCCGCGCCATGTGGGATCTCTAACCTATCAAATTGACCTTGCAGGTTTTTTAATTACTACGAGATGCAAGGAAAAGTGGAACGAACCGTTGTAAAAGTCACGCTTTTTATTTTCATCGCATATATCACGATTGCAATGATTTGATACCGTTATCTATAGTATGAGCATGTCTGGCTCCATGGCTAAAAGGTTAGCACGTGTTGGCCTTCAGTTCAAAAGATCCCGATCGGGTCGGGGATTTTATCTTTCGTTTGTTAATTCCGAAAGTTCGGGGGCTGTGTGTGTGCTCCAACTTATGTATTAGAATTCATCTTAGGTAGAACCTCATTTTCGTAAGCGCGTAGATCGCCTGTCACGCAGCAACTCGAAAGATTGCACCTGGCTTGGGAGACGACACGCCATTATTGTTATTGTTGTTATTATTATTATTATTATTATTATTATTATTATTATTATTATTATTATTATTATTGTTAGTGTTCTTCTTCTTATTATATTTACATGACGAAAAATGCCCCAAAACAGTACCCATATTTTATTATTTTGCTTTCCCCCTATTTTATATATCACCCACATTTATCGTTTTCCGGCATCCATTGTCATCCCCCCCCCCATGAAAAACGATGCATCAAGGTTTTACTTAATTACTTTCCTCTGTTGTTGGAAATGTTCCTTCCCCAACCTGCAAATGTTGTGTTTAAATTTCTGCTGATAGATTGTAGCCTTAATGTACTCCCATATTAGTGGTTCATATGTGCCACCATTTGGTGTGATGATTTTAAGGAAGCATTGAGCTCATCTGTGGGTGCAGATTTTGGAATGATGGACACAGTATGGTGGAAGTCTCCTGATAGAAGTAAAAGCCCCACCCATTGGCTGATGATTACTTTTCAAATCTCCTGAGAGTTCTCTCTAGGGCAGAGATGGCGAACCTTTTCCAGCTAGTGTGCTATTTTAAGTCTATTTTATTAGTCTCAACTGTTTACTGTGCCACTTGTTATTTTCTTTTAAGGAATGGCTATACACCCCCTCCAGGACGACTTCCTTTCTTAATTCCCAATTATGTTTCATAATATGTTATTCATTTAGTGATTTATTCACTTATTTAATATATATATATCTTGTAAGTAAATTTGACTGCATGTTTAGTGGTTGTATTTTGCAAAAACATTAAAAATACTTTTATAAATATTTCGAAAATACCTAACATTACTTGTAAAAATATATAATAAGCTCCCATTGTAACACACCTCATCATTAAATGTTATTAGATATAACAATTAAAATACTAATATTGCTAATGAACTTGGAGTGAAATATTGTTCTCACATTTAGTACCCATGTCATTTATATTAGGTTCATAACTTCTTGTCTTCAATAAGACACAAGAAGAACATAGGTCTGAACCAAGATGGATTCTAACTGTTGACTTCACAATGTTCATTGTAGGGTGTTTAACGTTTTATTTAAGAAATTACACAAACCCATTATGAATACCCACCATACTTGAGGCTATTCTGTAAGTCATAGCCCATTTTTAACCCTCTCATGCGCACAAGCCTCATATGAGGTCCCAAAATTATGTTTCGTTTAGTGCGCAGTTTATATAATATTGTTATGAATTTGTGGAAAATTATGAGTCTGTTCTTCACTTTAGACCTCATGTGAGGTGTGATATTAGTTACAACAATACCTATGAGATGACAGCACTTCCTTGCAGCTGCAAAGTTGTAGGCAGTTGTGGCGCTCTTGTTATTAGGTGTGTTTCATATGTAGACTAAATTATTGAAATAGATACGTCCTTTACAAATATATGCAACTGATAAGCAAAAATGTTTTATGTAGGAGAAAAGCATGCTCTCTCCAATGGTATTAGTATTTTTATTGTACATGCAATTTATTACCATTATTTTGTGTAATAATATAGGGGCCTCATATGAGGTCTAAATGTACGAGAGGTTATGGTTATGTTTTATGGCACATTTGTCATATGTTCTCATTTCTGTGTATTTAGAACAAAATGGATGAAGAACCAGCGCCGTCTGTAGAAAATGTAGTCTTTACAACGAATGTCACAATATACTCTGCGCCCTGCAAGTAATACCTGACAATATGACATACAATCGCTTTTGCGAGATACGGAAGTATTTGCACTTCATTGACAATCAGAACATTCCAGAAGACATCAATGATCGGCTTATACGTTTACGTCCTATGATTGACCATTTCAAGCACATCTTTAGATTTCTTCCCAGCCAGAAGAATTTTCATCAGGTGATGAGATGGCCCCTTTCAAAGGCCGATCAAAGCTGAAATAATGTATGAAGAGTAAACCCTAAAAATGGGGATTCAAAATTTGGGTCTTAACCAGTTCCTCAGGATACATCCATAGCTTTGAGATCTATCAAGGAAAAGTGCAAAATGGTAAGGTCATTCTGAATTTCGAGCTGTTAGTGATGATGTTCTTAGGTTGCATGAAGACGTAAAGTTCAAAAGCCATAAGCTTTTGATAATCTGTTTACGTCGATTAATCTTCTCCAGAAACTTCTTGAAGATGGCATTTATGCTTCCAGGACTATCAGAGCTAACAGGCTTTGTGGTGCTGATCTCAAGCGGCGGTCTGTGAAAACCATGAAGAAGGAACCAAGAGGGTTGTACACTGTTACGTCGCAGTCCAACATCACAATAACCTGCTGGCATGATAATTCATTTTTATACGAATCATCTACATTTGCTGGAGCAGAACCTGAGGTGTTGCTAAGAGATGGTGTCGAAAACTGCGCGCAATCATTGAGATTCCACGACCATATTCCATCAGCATTTACAGTTCCCACATGGGTGGCGTACATCTAATGGACTCGCTCGTAGGTCTTTATAGGCACACCATAAGGCACAAAAGGGAGTACTTCAGAGTATTCCATTATCTACTGAATGCGACCATTGTAAACTGTTGGATCCTCTGGAGAATGAACCCAGATTGTGAGAAGCTGGATCTGTTAGAATTCAAGTCCTCAGTAACTACTTCTCTCATTTACATGGGAAGCAATCATCAACCAAAGAAAGGAAGACCCGCTTCACAGACACCACCAGCAACCAAAAAATGGTTGAAAGTGAAGGCTACCGATAAGCTGAGAAAGGATAGAAGTACCACCTTCACGGTTGTTCAAGGAAAACCAGGTATGTCTGCCTTCGCTGCCAATATGCCTTTTGTCCACAGTCTTTTGAGGAATTCCATAGCAGGAAATAACAACAACAGCCACTCCTTAATGCAAAATATAGTTTGGTAAAACGTGCATGTAAAACTGACATCCAGCGCACAGTATCTCCCAAGAAAATTATTCCTCAGTTCATTTGTGTTGTGGTGTGTGTGGACTCCCTTCATGCACATAGGCCTCATATGAGGTCCGTGGGATTTTCAAAGAAAATGAACTATTATTTCGTTTTCTTTAACGTGATTGTATTTTGTAACCTTCCAATGAATAAAAAATCAAGACAATATTTTTTTTCACTTCAAACTGAAAATGCGTGCACGAGAGGGTTAATACAAGTTCTTGCTTCACATCCTTCATTATATCCTTACCTATTGTCGTACTTCGTAAACTCAACAATTTTACTAATTCCTCCCTCCCCTCATCATATTTTCACCAGGAAATCAGACAAAACAGCAATCCTTTCTTGTAAGGTCACATGCGTGTTTTCATCAAGACATACTGAATACATCTGGGAGTTATCCGAATCAGCTTTCAAATTCTCTGAAACATCTTCACTCATTCTTATTATTCTACCCTTGACAGTATTTCGGCTGGCTGGCATTTCTTTAGTTCTGTTAATTATTTGCTGTTTATTAGGTAAGTCTTCAATTAATGTATCAGACGTCGGTAAAAAAGTATCTTTCAAGAACTCACCGTCAAAAGTCGCCTTCCCATGCTCTGATATGCAGTGAGACAGCTGCACTGATAGTATTCCTTGGACTGAAAGATGATACAAAAGGTAGTTTGCTTTGTGTATTCTTCGATTTTCTGTGAAGCAAGCTCTCTTCTTTCTTCATTTGACATGGAATGAACATTTAAATGATTCGTCCCGAAATGGTGCTTTTGGCCTCCATTAAATGTGCGGTTTTCAGTCACAGGCAACACAAAGCATCATTGTTTATTTCCATCACTCTGAATTCCGTTGCCCACTGTTCTTGAAGAATCCGGTTACTACTTTTGTTAAGTTTCTGTTTTTTCAGCACCGAAAACATATTTGTGAGGTTCGTATACAAACGACATTCAATAAACAGTAACACACAACGAATAATTACGCGCTACTGGCTACCACACACACGTCAAACCTCACTCATCGACTGACTGAGCGCCAGGTTTTCGATATTTATTTCTTACACGTGAAACACTATGACTATACGATCCATATGATCTTGTATAGTCTGTAACACAAGACGTATATAAAAACTTTAATATGTTCATGTGGCGTGCCAGAGAAATCCTGCTCACGTGTCACCTAGTGACACGCGTGACATAGGTTCACCATCCCTGCTCTAGGGTTTCTAAGGATTCTTTATGTGCCATTGTGCATTCATCACAAATTGTTATTTTGCACTTTATGAGAATTGTAGCCTGACACAAACTTTTACTTATGTTGCATATAGGTGTATCAGACGTTGATAGGTTGTCACAATTTTAATGCTGAACCCAGTGTTCTTGCTGCTACTGCTGCTGTTCCTGATGAAACTATGGCAAAAGTAATATCCTACTTAATCCATATTTCAGCCAAAATCAAATTTAGAAGAAATGTCTTTCCTGTTCATCCAAAAAAATCAAACTACAGTAGAAGTCCACTATAGCGAGTACATCATACAACGAGAAATCCGTTATAGCGACGATTTTTTTCTGTCCCTTCAACATTCCTATATTAAACTGTGTATCGTCCTTCGGTTACAGCGAGCACCCTATGACTGGCGTATCCGTTATTACGAGCGATTAAGCGCGCGCGATTTTTTCTGTTGCTGATATTTATGCACCCCAGCGATGATACTGCATGCGATCGATTACCTTTGGCATCGTTTCCTCGCTATGTGCACTAGCGATTTCTCTCGTCGACATTCAAAGGCGATGTCGGAGTCGATTAGTAATATCCGTCGACAGCTGTTCCGTAAAGAAAATTCGAAATGAAAGAGAACATACTTTTGTAATAAATGCGTAAATAACGTGTCCGATAACGGTTGTTAACTCGTTAAAAATTAAGGCTGACTAAACGACCGCTTAATTTTGAGGTGACATACTGCAATTAAGTAAGAATGGGATACACCTCGAGATATGGCAGAGTGCTTAATTGATTTCAGAGGTTAGTTTATATTTTGTCGTGTCTGGTTAAATTACGGAAAGGCTATTATCAAAATTTATAGCCAGAAAGGTATAATTTCTCTACTGGCACTTTAAGTGTGTTTTCATCATACGTATAGTACGGTTAAGTTAGGATACGTGACGCTGTTTGTATAAGAAAACTGAAACGTTTGCAACAAAATGCGATCGATCATCTTCGGAACGGTATAGTTTTCTCACTTTGTGCAGTTGCGAGCTCTCTCGTTGGCATTCAAAGGCGATGTTGGAGTTGATTAGTAATATCCATCGACTTCTGTTCTCTAAAGAAAATTCGAAATGAAAGGCGATAACATGTTTTCGTAATAAATGCATAAATAACATGGCCGATAGCAGTTGTTAACTCGTTAAAAATAGACTGAAGTAAACAGTATCTTAATTTTAATGTTATATACGGAAATTAAGTAAGAATGTGATACACCTCAAGATATGGCAGAGTACATCACTGATTTCAAAGGATATTTCATATCTTCTCGCGTCTAGTTACGGCTATTTACATGCGTTTCAAGTATGTTTTCATGATAAGCTACATATACGGTTAGGTGACGCTGTTTGAAGAAGAAAGCTGAGGTGTTTGCCACAGAAATCTCTGGAGTGATGCCGTATTTCTCCGAATCCAAAACTTTTTTTTCCTCGGAATCTCATGCGAAAACTCAAGGGTTGTTGCATTTGCGGCCTAACATGGATCCCACTGGCAACTACCGCGGTAACCACGCTGCTTCTTTTCACACACGCACAGAACTCGTTGACAATAAACGACCGCCTCTTTACTACACATCGCTAGCCGCGACAACCGTTGTACAGTGCCTGTGTGTTTCTCAAATCTGCAGAATGGTATCAAAACATGCGACCCTTCGAATTCTTAGAAAAGCCATGGCTACTCAGTGGCAGAGTCATAACACGTCTATTGTACTTGACGCTTAGTAAAATTAAGGTTTGTAGACAGCAGGAATATTTTCGTGATGGATAGTCGTATTGTAAAGATATGTGGAAAAGTTATTGCCAGCAAATTTTCAACGGGTTCTAAACTTAATGTTTATTGAACACTCGGAAATGTAGAATAATTGTGCAGCCGCAAGAAAATACGTCATAGGCCTAACTAAAGCCAATATTTGGCGTTAGCGTGAAGGCAAAGTGCTAAAAAAATGCATACTGTACAAAAAAATGCATACAGTGGTCCGCAAAAAGGACGCTTTAAAGAAGTCGAAGATGAAATTGTGAGGTATGTGCACGAAAAACACAAGGGTGGAATGCCCATACCGTGGCGCAATAAACTCGTTCGTTGACTTTCAACGTTCGCGATTAGGCCTATACATCGCTAGCCGCTGAATTTGGCCGAACCCGACAAGCGAGACGTGCGTATAGCAGTAGCCGGTTATATCTGACGCTGCGTAAAAGTAACAATTTTATAGAGAGCAAGAATAATTTCTGTGTATTATAGAGGCGCATGGAATAGATATTGCCGGAAAATTTTCAACGAGTTCTCTTCGGTATTATGATGCCAATGTTAAGTTAATGGTCCTTAAACCCGCGGAAATTAAGAATAATTGTGCAGCCGCAAAAAAGAAAAAGAAATACGGCATGACGAAAGTCAATGTTCGGCGTCTAAAAATTGTCTAAAATGCGTAGGCCTACAGTACAACAAGGCATTCATGTGAGTTTACAAACTTCTTTTTGAGCCTAATTTAAATTTTTTGAAGGAAAAAGTGGGGTTCATCTTGGATTCGGAGAAATACGGTACTATATTTTTTTCAGATGAAATTAAACGTACACTTTCACGTAGTATCGGATTACGAAAAATAACAAACAAATAAGCCATAGTGTGGATATCATCTGCGGAAACGCAAGTTCTGAACAAACTGATTGCCGTTTCATACCGATTTCAAAGTACATGAAGGGTTTTCCGACTTTTATACAAAAATCGGATATAACGACAATCCGTTCTAGCGAGTAAAATTTTCGCTGTTATGAATTCTCGCTATAACGGACTTCTACTCTACTTTCTTTATCCTAAACACGTCGCATTGTAATTCATATGCCTTTCTTTGTTCGGGGAACAACAGAGTTTTATTATTTTTGATGAACGTAATTTTTCTGTGTCAGCTTTTTTCCACTTAACACATTTCTAACAGTAACGTCAGTGCAAGTTATAAATTTTATATTGGGATCCTAAGTGAATTACGTATAAGCTCATGAAAGAATTATCTCATAGAATTGATATAATTTGTGGTTCATTAGAAATCAAAACCTATGTTACATAATGGAATAACGGGACATGTTCTGCCTAAATATATTAGGCATCTTCAGTCTTGTTGTCTTAAATTAAAATTAAAACTAAAATTTGGATAGCCACAGAAAGAACCTTCTCTCCCCTCTTCTACTCTGTCCATGTAGGACTGCTTAGTCTTCACTATGTATGTGAATAATGCCCAGATACTATGACATAAATTTGCAATTTAAAATGCTACAATTACAAACATGATCAACAGTAGCATTTTTTATTCCAACGGAGTTATAAGTTTTTGAAATACATTTACAAATGTACCTGAGTGTGTGTAAATATTAACTATTACAGGCAATCAGCAAAAGCGTTATTTTATGCAAATTAAGTCAAGTGCACGTAAGTGTTCATTTTATGTAAATGTTGTGTATTTTTGTGATAATTCTTTCAGTATTACAAGCCATTTTATGTAGTGTTTTCAGCATAGCGTTAGGCCTTGTTAACCATTTTAATTTTAGTATTAAGGAAACACGGCTGAAGGTGCCTAATATATTTAGGCAAAATTTGTCCCTATTTCTTAACTGCGAAACACAGACGTTGCGCATGTCTTTGACGCATGTTTTCATTGCGCAGGGTTGTATGGACGAAACTATTCAAAAATTTGTGTGATGTCATCGGAGCTGCAGTAAGGCTTGTACCCACTTTGAAGTGGAATCGTTAGTTCTTCTCTGATGAATTTACATTGGGAAGTCTTGTATACGAGATATATTTTTTCATTTTCTTTGTCTCGAAAAGCCAGGGGGAGGCTTCTTCTTGTTTCCGAATTTGGCCAACTGTGGACCACGGGTAACTTAATGCTTTCTGGCCAGTCTTCTTCTTTTGTCTTCCCAGAACTGCTTCATTTGTTCACTCCTTATTTTTCTCTCCTCCTCAGATATTACAAATTTGGGCCTGTTCTTCTGCTGCTCTTCATGGAATTTGTGGTCATCTATTAGAGTTCTGAACTTCTTTCTGTTGAGGATCAATTCTGGTGTCATTTTAATTTCTTCTGTGTCCTCCTTAACCTCGTCCACCCGTTTTGTTGTCCTCCTCAATCCAATTATATATTCAAATATTCTTTTAGTCAGGCTGTTGTCATTCATTCCGACAAGATGTCTGTAAAATTTTAGTCTTCGTTTTTGCATTGTGTCTGTGATCTTTTCGGAATACTTGTAGAGATCCTCATTTCTCCTTTTTCTCCATGTCCCATGTGTCGTTTTCTGAGGTCCAAGAATTTTCCTTAGAATTTTTATTTCCTTCTCGATTTTTTTCAGTTCCCCTTTTTTATTTAATATAAGGCATTCTGAACTGTACAGCCCCTCTGGTTTTACAACAACGTTGTAGTGTTTAATTTGGGCTTTGTAGGATATTGCCTGTTTATTGTACCTGTTCTGTGTCAGTCTGTAGGCTAGTTCCAATTTTCTAGCTCTTTCCTTGTTTGCCTCCTTGTCTAGTCCATTGGGTTGGATCAGTTCTCCTAAATACTTAAACCTTTCTACTATTCTAATCTCTCTGCACTTCACTTTCATGCTTTACTCTCCCTGATGTCGGTACTCCATGTACTTTGTCTTTTTATAGGAGACTTAGAGACCTGTTTTCTTCGCATTGTCATGAAGAAGCTCCAGCATCGTTTGGGCATTCTCACTGTTTTGAGCTAAGAGAGAAAGATCAGCAAAAGCCAGACATTTAATTTCCAAGATTTGTCCCTTGCGTCAAAAATGAATTCTCTGTATGCCTTCTACTTTCAGAAAGTTTTCCCAGTTTCTTATGACTTTCTCCATTACATTGTTAAACAGGATGGGTGATAATCCATCTCCTTGTCTGACTCCAGGGTGGTCTAATACACGAGTAAATACAGTATTTAACCACATACCAGCAGTACCAGAAATCAAATCCGGGTCTCCAAGAAGGGCAACTAATAGCGCTAACCTCTGCACTATGGAGGTGGATAATAATGTACGGAGTGGGGAGAATACTTTGCCTAATGTTGAAGTATAAGGTAATTGGCTGAAACATCATTTCTTTCCCCCTTTTTTTTTTCTTTTCATCTTGAGGTCTGCTACATCATGAGATCTTGTGAATTAGATGGAAGTGGCTTATTTGTAGACTTCCCTGCAAGTTGGTTGAGGTTGGAATCATGATGGATTTTACAGTGAATTTTTGTGTGTAAATTACGTGGAGTCAGGAAACATATCTGATGTTAAACTCCTGGCTAAAGTGCAAATGAGCCTAAGTGGCTCCAATGACCCCAGAAATACTTTGTTTTAGTGTGACCAAGCAAACTGGCTGCATGGTTTGGGTCACGTATCTGTGAGCTTGTATTTGTGGGTTTGAACACTACTCTTAGCAGCTCTGAAGATGATTTTCCATGTTTTCTCGTTTTCACATCAGGTTGTAATTAATTAGGGCCATGATAGCTTCCTTCTCATTCCTAGCCCTGTCCTATACCATGATTGCCATAAGACCTGTCTTGTCAGTTCAGCAGCAGCAGCAGCAACTACTACTACTACTACTACTACTACTACTACTACTACTACTACTACTACTTTGGCTAAGTGCTTAAAATATTTGCCTTCTTTGTATGGAATCTTCCTTTGCCTTTTTGTATGTTCATACTTTAACTTACTAATTTTATAGCAGATATGTTAAAGAAGTTGAACGTTAGAGACTTTACCCACTAATTTTGTGAAGTGTAGAAAACCTAGGCACATGGTTTGTTTAACCAGGTCTTGGAACTTTTCATTTTCTTTAAATCAGTTTTTAGATTGTATGTCTTCATTCGTATGTTCTCTTTTAGATTGTAGGTCACAAGCTCCCGTATGATAATTTGAATGAGATTCGGCGACGTTTGGAGGAGGTGTCTCCAAACATAACTCGATATGGAGAAGTTGAAGATGCAAACTACTTTGTCCAAGCTTTGGAATTATCAAAGGTAAAAAGATTCTGTTTTCCTTTGTTTGACTACCAAAGTCATTTTTTTGGAAGTAACAAATGATCAAGAGAGAGTGTGTGTGCACACGCACACAAGAGATCCTATCTTTTTGAAGATGGCAGTTCATGAAGATGTGGATATTGTCCTGGGCTTTGCGATTTCATGTTTGTCCTTATCTCCTTTCCTGTTTCCCTCCTCTTCTGATGCATTGTGTTTGTCCTGTTATGTGTTCCTATTCATGTATAATTCTATGTGTGACATGTAATTTTTTGTCAGAAAGCTTGGAGACTGCTAAAGGAACTAATGATCCTATTAAGAGCACCACATATGCAAACATCACTGCTAATAAAATTGCATCACAACTGGTAAATAATAGTTCACCAAGATCTTCATTTAGACTCAGACTTCAAAGTTGAGAAGGCACACAATCAAAATAGTGAACTCGCTAGACCATTTGGCCTTCATGAATTAGAAGCGGCCATGCGGTTAGGGGCGCACAGCTGTGAGCTTGCATCCGGCATATAGTGGGTTCGAATCCCACTGTCAGCAGGCCTGAAGATGCTTTTCTGTGGTTTCCCATTTTCACACCAGGCAAATGCTGGGGCTGTACCTTAATTATGGCCACAGCTGCTTCCAACTCCTAGGCCTTTCCTATCCTATCGTCGCCTTAAGACCTATCTGTGTCGGTGCAGCGTACTAGTAAAAAAATTTTTTTTTTATACCTCAAGGTATGGAATGTACTGTAAGAGTCCACGTTTTTGCTCCATGTAACATGTATTACAGTATAATATTTAGGAATGAGCCTTCATGGCTCAGACGGCAACGCGTCGGCCTCTCACCACTGGATACCATGGTTCAAATCCCAGTCACTCCATGTGAGATTTGTGCTGGACAAAGCAGGGGCAGGACAGGTTTTTGTCCGGGTACTCTGGTTTTCCCTGTCATCTTTTATTCCAGCTACACTCTCCATTCTCATTTCATAGCATCAATTAGTCATTCACAAATCACTTTGAGAGTGGCGATCCCATCGTATTAATAGCCTATATATATATCATTCATTCATTACATCCCTGACCTGGTCACTGACTGGAAAACAGGTTGTAGGTTTTCATTTTCAATATTTAGGAATGATGGGGCTCTCAGATAATTGTGATTAGTTCATGAAACAGTCAAAAGTCAAATGGTCTCTTAAAAAACTGTCACCTGCAGTTGATCATGCCAATAGTGCTATACATTTTCTGTAATTATCCATTATTTTTATGCATATTTCAGAAGTGAATATTCTTTCCTTCAAATATTGAAAGAGAAACAGTGTAATTATTTTATTTGTGTAGGAATGACTTATAAAAATTAATCTGTTTCAAGATTTTTGAAATTCGATGTTGCATTTCTTTCATTGTAGGACATCGCATTGCAGCTGGAATGTTCACCATTGGATGTAAAACAGAAATGTCTAGAAGACTTCTTCATGACTGATACAATCAGTCGTGCGTCACCAACGATGGCCAAATGTGTGCAGGCGGTCATGAAACAAAAATGTAACAAGTATTCAAATGTATAGAACTTAGAGTGTATTTATAGTTTTATCTGATGCAGTAGTAAATGTGTTTTCTTTTCTGATCTTCATTCCGTAGCATATATATCCATCTGTAATTATTATGAGTACTTGTTACTCACGTGATGAACTAGTATTTGATTTCAACTCTAGTATGAATCCATAGATACCTACACATTCAAGAAATACGCCAGATGAGGATTTGCCATGTAAATACAGTTACGTTTTGGTGCTTGTTTGGGGATGTGAAAAGAAAAGCGTTTATAAAGTTTTGTACATAATATTTATGAGATGACTGTCCAGATGTGTAAGTGGTTGAATAAAGAGTATGAGTATGTTATTTGAATGTACTAAATAAACCAGTACACATTGTTTACTTACATGTTTACTTATTTTATCAAGGAGTCAGATGGTCAAAGTTAGTAACCTCATTTCACTTCAGGAAATCTGCATGATCATCCCCTCAGAAAGAACCACTTATCACATGTATTAACTTAGCTTTTGTTTCTCCTAAACATTTTCATCTCTGCAACATTCAAATAATGAGAAGTGGCATAGTTTAACTCTTTCTTTGCTGTGGATGGAGCTATCTTGGCAACAGTGAAAAGTTTGGTACTGGTGAGATAATTTAACAGGTGGCAGGTATAAACCTTCTTTTGAAGTATCTCTACTCAGGGAGTGGCAACCCTGCCCAGGTGAGTCCCTGAGTGTACTGATCCGGTGTGTAGCATCTGGTATGGGTCTTAGCTCAGGGTTACAAGCGAAGACCTCATTGGTACCCCCAGCGGAGAAAAAAGGGCTTCAGTACGGAGTAGGTGACAGAAGAGGCAGCTCAGACCTCTGGTAATTGAGTAAAAGATGTCCGTATCAAAGTTGGGTGCAAATATCAGAAGCGGCTACAGCAGTGTCTGTTCGCTATGTTGCGGGCAGCCAACAAAGGCCTAAAATGGCATTGAGGAAAGCAATGAGAAGCCTCCTAATTTTTTCCCATGATGTCATCGGTATGGCTGAACAATCAAATACCTTGCCCCGCAGTCCCCGGCATGCCTTCTGTGGTCAGAGGGTGCTAAGAATCTCCAGGTCACCTGTAATGAGGATATGCACTTGGAATGTAAGGTGTATACGAAGGAGGAAGGATCCACAGCACCATCAGATAAATAGAAAGACTCAAAATAAACATCTGGGGAATAAGCAAAATGTGGTGGGCTGATTCAGGTACTCGCAGAATCAAAGATCATTTTGTCTATTACTCAGGAAACAGTGAACCAGATCTTCTAAAATGGTGCTGGTATCATAATAGCTAAGCAAGAAAATAATGCTGTTTAGGATCTACATTTTGTAATTAAACAGAGTTTTATTACAATAATAGTTAAATATTTTATAATGTCCACCTTTTCAATAAAAATTATTAATTATATACATTTATATCAACATTCAGGGACTAGTTTCGACCTAAATCGTAGGTCATCATCAGCCATGAAGCAAATTACACAAATGCAGATGTGCCAGGTCTCCTGATTTTTCATCATTCTTCTCAATCGCCAGGTCCGATCTCTCGATTTTCAGAGCAATATCCGTAATTTTCGTATTATTTTAAACTCCTGCGGATTTCCTCGTTCTATCGATATATGGCCGAGTATGGCTTTTCGATAGTTCTAAAAATGATACCAGATGGCAGTGAAGACCCCAATGGCATGAGTGGTGGAGAAGGTGGACTTCGGTATGACATTGGTGGAGGAAGAGGGAAATTTGTAGCATCTGTACTCCAGAGGAGCGGCTACAGAAGGCATCTGTACTCCAGTGGAGCGGCCCAGATTAACACCGGACAGTAGGTATAAAATGCCTTTGGGAGTGGGGATCCCATCATAATAATAGCCTATATATGATATGGTACTAGGAAATCAACCTCGGAAAAGGCTAGGGTGTCCCCTGCTTAAGGCGACACGCCGTTCTCCACGTACTGGGGGAACTGTGAGAAATTTTCAAAAACGGCTTTCACAGCTGCAGATCTTCTATTACTGTGACAAATGCGCGACCAGTAACCAACATTAAGATAGAAATAATAAATCTTATGACCCTAATAGGAAATCAATCAGTCAATCAATCAGTCAATACTGATCTGCCATTTAGGGCAGTTGCCCAGGTGGCAGATTCCCTATCTGTTGATTTCCTAGCCTTTTATTAAATGATTTCAATGACATTGGAAATTTATTGAACATCTCACTTAGTAAGTTATTCCAATCCCTAAACTCCCCTTCCTATAAATGAATATTTGCCCCAATTTGTCCTCTTGAATTCCAACTTTATCTTCATATTGTGACCTTTCCTACTTTTAAAGACGCCACTCAAACTTATTCGTCTACTAATGTCATTCCACGCCATCTCTCCGCTGACAGCTCGGAACATACCACTCATTACATGTTATGATTCTCATATTTTGGTCCGTATTGAAATGTACAATAAAGTCAAATAAATATGAAAGTTTATTTGTTCCACCTTTTCAATACATAAAAAGAATTAAAACTGTAGGGACATGTTTCGCTCTTTAATTAAGAACATCATCAGCCTATATCTCAAACTGAAAGGTAAATAATCAGGTAACTTACTCCTTCCAACTACCACTTGACAAGCCGCTTACCATCAAGCACCCTTCTTCTCTTGGACTTCTGGAGGACTACAATTTTATTTCTTCACATAATATTATAAACCTCACTTAAAATGGACTACAGAAGCGTTTCTATGCTATAAATTTTAAGAATTGGATCTGAACTCCACTCTGATTTATTCCCAACATTCGAAATATTTAACACTGATAAATTTTCTCTACTACTCTTCTTGTTTCAACTTAGCAATTTACCGTAGACCTCACTTGAAGCATAGCGTATCGAAGAGGAAGTGCGACATCTTCTCTGTTCGCCCGTAAGAGAGCTCAAGAGGTTGGTGGGACACCCGCTTGGTGGCAGCACAGGCGATTGCGATGTCAACAGAGACCCTTGGCCATTAGCCCGCGTTATATTTGCCTTTAATTTTTATTTCTCATTATTGTCGCTGTCAGAGATGTTTCAACAGTTTGCATTATTAGTGTATTCACGATTGAGTTGTGTGAGAAGTGTTACGTTTTAAATACCTCGGTCTTTGTTGCTATTGTGCTATAAGGCAACGTATATCAGTGCGGGAGGAAACTATCACATCATGCCCTCATGTTTTGTACCCGGCTGCAGATCTGGATATGACCGATCATCTTCAGCTAGGTATTTCTTTAGGCCCCCTAAAGAGAGTGGTGTTTTACTGAAATGGGAGAAGGCTATCCATAGAAAAGACCGAAAATTAACTCAGAACTGTTTCGTTTGTGACATTCATTTTTGCGATGACTTTCTAGTAAAAGTAGACTCGTTTACAGTGAATGGTGAAAGAGTAGAGATACCAAGACAGCGCTGGAAATTAAAACCAGAAGCATTTCCTCACATATTTCCTAATCTACCCAAGTATATTTCTAAGGCAGTCAAGAAATGCAACTCCCCCACGAATAAGCAATCCACACGAAGAGATTTCTCTAATAAAAGCCCTGAACAGATCGTAAATATCAGTGATAGTGATCAACCTGTATGCTCAGTAGTTGAAGATAGCTCTATTGTCGCAGATGCTAGGAAAACAATTGCGCTATTAAAGAGGTGATTGAAGAATCAGAAACGTAATTTCATTAGAACGCAAAATCAACTCAATGTCGCTAAAGCTAAGATACATTTGCTTGAAAAAGACATTTCTGATATAAAATCAAAGAGAAATTTCACTGAGTCAAAACAATTCGGTTCTCTCAGCAAAAACAGAAAATTATAGTCGATACAATGTTAAAGAAATGTCAAGCGAAAAGTAAAAAAGGAATGAGATATAGTGATGAATTTCTTCTTGATGCACTTCTTTTAAAAATAAAGTCTCCCAAGGGTTATCGGCACTGTTTAAATCATGACTTGCTGCCTTTGCCTTCTGAATCCCACTTGAGAAATTTGGTGAAGGGCCTAAAATGTTCGTACGGCATAAATGAGCATGCTGCAGCTGCCATAGCAGATTTTTTTTAATGGAAAGGAGGAACATGAACGCTTAGGGATGTTGATATTTGACGAGGTGAAGTTACGAGAAGAAATTCGCTTTAACTCGGAATCGTTGCAAGTGAATGGTTTTGTTGATTTGGGGAAATTTACTGAAGATAAAAGCAAGGGTCAGTTGGCAAATCATGCTCTAGTTTTTATGTTTGTTCCTTTTCTATATATCCATAGCGATATATGCTAGCTGGAACGCCACCCCTGGTGATATAATTGCAAACTTTCTCATTCAAGTCATCATTCAATTAGAGCAAGTAGGTGTCCGAATCATTGGTTTCACATTGGATGGTAGCCAGTCGAATAAAAAGTTGTGGAAATGCTTAGGAATATCTGGTAACATAAAGAATCTGAAGTGTTATATTTCCAATCCAGCTGACTTCAACAGAAAATTATGGGCATTTTCAGACGCGCCACATATATTTAAATGTGTAAGAAATAATTTTCATGACAAAGGACAGGTTAATTATAATGGCAATATTGTTGATTATTCATTCTACAGAAATGTTTACGAATGTGACTCGTCTCCTGAATTTTCCGGATTGAAAGTTTGCTACAAACTGACCTCTGCCCACTTGGGTCCTACTTCGTCTCAGCGAATGAATGTAAGACTGGCATTTCAACTATTCAATAGATCAGTCGCTAATGGTATAGCATTTTATCGGGGTGTTAAAACACAGGGTTTAGAAGACAGTAAACAAACGGAAATTTTCACAAGCGATTTAAACTGTCTGATTGACGCATTAAATTAGTCTATTCCCACTCAAGCACTGTATAAAGGATCACAGGCACATGAAACATTACTTAAATGGCAGAATGTTCTCAGAGATACTCAAAATTCATTCGCTTCACAAAGGACACTGGAGTCCTTAAGAGTTACCGTGGAAAGTACCTTAGAAATGTCTGAATATTTGTGGGAACACAATTTGACAGAAAAATTTAATCAAGATCCCCTAGAACGTCATTTTGGTATCCTGTGATCACTAAGTTGTGATGATCGTCCGTCCACTATTGACTTTCTACATTTACACACGTTGCAGTCTATTTACGTACCGTCTAAACTTGCCTTATCGTCTGGCGGAAACTGTGAGTACAGAGCTGAATCCCCATTGACGTCTCTTGTTAATCAAATGCATATTCTTGCAAGAGAAATTGAAAGTAAAAATCGTGCAGTAAAGACACAAGCTGTAGGTGAAATCAGGGAAAAAATTGTGAACATTGAATATGACATTCAAATACTAGACTGGGAAAACAGTTTACCTGAGTTAAGTGGGCAGAATTGTAACAAAGAGTACTTAGTTAATCATTTAGCCGGATACATAGTGAGGAATATTTCAAAAGTGATTCAGTGTGATTTATGTCGTCCTTTCCTTTTCGGCAAACCGACTGATAGTGTGCCTGCTTCCCTAACACTAATTAAAGATTACGGCTCAATGCAAAGTGCCACATATCTCGCGTATGCATCGGAAAGTGTTTATAATGTGTTGTTGAGAGTGGAAAATGTTGTTGCGGAAAAGCTATCGTGTGTGGATAGTTTATGGGGTGATACTTTCTTCGAGTGCTTGGATAAATTAGATGTTGTTAAAGTGAAGTCATCGCAGTCGGGGTGCTGTGAACATCATGTGCTGTGTTTGCTACCAAAACTCGTATTTCACTACTTGAAATGTTGATTCTTCTTCCTCACGAAGGAGATAAGAAGGGAGCTGGTTACTTCGAAGGCAGCGAAATCATCCAGGAAATATTCCAAAGTGTCCAGCAGATGAAATCATTTTCAAACATAAGTTGCATGCTTGAGTTTCTTAGTAGATTTTGAAGTAGTAGTCCCGATAATGCCTCTGTTATCCTCTCGCTCAGACATCACTGTGGATGGCAGTGCCATCTGTGCTGCGGTCCACGGTAACTAGTGAAGACGTCGCACTTCCTCTTCGATACGCTATGCTTGAAGTGAGCAATGTATTAATGCACCATTTGGAATTGTCAAGCTACATTTTATTCATTAATGTGTTAATCAATCTGTTTAGGATCTATTAGTTTTCTATTACGTCCTCAACCTTCACAGGACACCTATTTGCTATAGTTAAACAAGGACTTTTAGGAGGGTGTATAAATTTTACGACTATTCATATTTTAATCTTTAAACTATTGTCAACCATTTCGCTCACCATTTGTAACATCATCTTCACATTTATATTTAATTTACATTACAATCAGTACCTGATTATTTACCTTTCAGTTTGAGATATAGGCTGATGATGCTCTTAATTAAAGAGCGAAACATGTCCCTACTGTTTTAATTCTTTTTAAAATTCTTTTTATGTATTGAAAAGGTGGAACAAATAAACTTTCATATTTATTTGACTTTACATACCACTCGGTCGAGCAGCTCATCTCCTTTCTCCCAGTTCTTCCCAGCCCAAACTTTGCAACATTTTTGTAACACTATGATATGGGTGTGCTAGAACGAAAATAGCGGCAAAATGACCTCGATGATGTTGTGAGATGGACAGTAGGCAATGGTATGGTGATAAACGGGGTTAAGTCAGGTTGTGAGTTTCACAAATAGGAAAAAAGTCCTCTGAGTTTTAATTACTGAAAATATATTCTAAAACTGTATTAAGGCAGTGAAGACTTATTCTGGTGCTGCTGTTTCATTGGGTCTTATTCGATAGGTTACTAAAATTCAGCTGAAATTAAAGATCATGAAAAGGTGTGTCAGTCCTCAACTTCATACAGCAAAACTTGAAGGAACAAACAGGAGAAAAATTGTTAGTTCTTCCTCCGGGTTGAACCGTGTAGTTGTTTTATGTATCTTGCATACAGTTTGCTGACATTTCGCTGTACATGGTGCCATAAACTGGGGTGGATACGATAAAAAGTTAGAATTATTTTTAAAAATTTCCATTCACTGCAGTTAGATTGCAATGTAAATTTGAAATTTTTACTATTTAACTTTGATGATGATAGATCCACGAGTTCAAATTTTCACCTATTATTTAAATTTGTTGGTGTGTTTCACCTCTCAAAGTGGGGTGAATCCGATCAGTTAACTAATTTTATGTATAAGAATGGAATCAATCTACCAGTGTGTGAATCCGATCACTGTTTTGAGTTTAAGGAAATGTGTCAAGAATTTATAACAATGTATCAAGTTTTATTACAGTCTTTATTTGTAAAAATAGTACAATACACTTAATTTTGTCAGTACAGTTGTGCTATAAAAACATTTGAATTATGAATGATTCCCAAATAAATCTAAATTATACGAGTTCCAAGTGGTAAAATATATACACTGATAAAGACGGCAGATAGTGAATAGTCACGCGAAAGTAAGGCTCGTGGAAGAAGCAAAGTAAGCAGGTGTGTTATCGAAGTTTGAAAAGTAAAACTTATTCGAAGTGATTCTTGAACTGAAGTGTGTTAACACAAGTGTTAGTGAAGTGTTCTAAGCAGCCATTCCCTAGTAACTAGATAAAGAATATGCCACCCAAATACAAGCAAGTTCCTATGGAGACCCTGGTAAAGTAGGCCATGCAGGAAGCGCTGAGCAGTCTAGCCAACATAATTCTTGAACTGGTAACCAAAGTAGTAGTAGAGAAACTGAAGGAAACTAATTATAGACTTCAATACAAAAGTGTTTGAAGAGAACATTAGCTGAGAGAGACTTTCATATCAAGAACCTCGAGACCCAGTTGCACGTGAAGATGGGCGAGCTGGAGCAGCACTCGAGGTGGCAGTGTCTTCGAGTGTTTGGGGTGCCCAGTCTGAGCGAGAAAATACAGACGACACTATCATTAATTTGGCTAGAGACAGAGTTGGCTAGAGTTGACCTTAGTCTGCAGGACACAGATAGGTCACATAGGAAGGGGAAAGGGAAACCAGGACAGCGGAGACCCATCATAGTGAAGTTTGTATCCTACAGGAAGAGGAATGAAATATTCATCAGTAAGAAAAAACTGAAAGGAATGAACAAAACAATCCATGAAGACCTCAAACAGGCCTGCTTGGAGCCCATGGTAGGAATTTTCATATTACAAACAAAGAAGACTTAAAAAACATTCGCTGACCACTAGCCAAAGCTTTAAGCAAGGATAAAATTTTGTAAACCAATATTTTAAGAAGATAGAACCTAGGTATAGAATAGCACTGTCAATAGTAATTAAGGTAGGTTAGTCAGTTCTAAATTTTACTATTGACTATCTAAGTTTAGGCTAGCATAGTAAACGTGAAGTTGGCAACGCAAAGGCGTAGGGAAACAAGTGTGACTAATCTCGGCTTGCAATCTCCGGGAAGAACACAACCAGTCCCAACCCTCGCCACCACTGTAGCTAGTACCGCTAATCTAAGCTGCTTGGTTCCTTGTTTGTTAGTCATGTCAACACACAAAGCATAGATCCTCGCTTTGCTGATTTCTCAGATATATTCACCGGAAATCTTATGCACGTAATAATGGTATCTGAGTCCTGGCTTAAAGAATCAAACCCTTCTTCAATAGTCCATATAGAAGGCTACTCATTAATCAGGAATTACAGAATGGGGAAGGAAGGGAGAGGTGTGGCAATGTACGTACAAAATGACCTGAAATTTAATTCTTAAAATACTGAATCAGTTCACCAATAGTTCCGAATTCCTATTTATTGAATTACAAGTTCGTAGTACGAAGTGCCTGCTTGGTGTAGTGTATCATGCGCCGAAGACTGGATGTATGGAAGAGCTGGAAGTAGCACTTCAGGACTTACTACCCAGGTATGAGCATGTAATTTTAATGGGGACTTTAATACTGATTTGACAAATCATGACTTGTTGGAGACTTAAGTGATTTAAAAACATGTTTACTTCCCTTAATATGTCAATCCTATCCCTAAATCCTACTCACCACACAGCCACTACCCATACCCTGTTAGACCTAATCATAACCAGTAACACAGGCAGAATACAGACCCACGGACAGTTACCTGCCCCTGGATTATCACACCATGACCTCATTTATGCTGCCTACTCCCTCAAGTGCCTAAAAATACGAACCCAAAAATGATTGCATACCGAGACATTAAAAACATAAACGAAGACGAGTTTATATTAGACCATTAAACACACCGTGACATGACATCCAATACGTACACAACATAGACGATAAGGTTACCCTCTTTAACAAATTACTTACGACTCTCTACAACAAGTATGCTCCAGTTTGGACAGCTAGAATAAAAAGAAAACCTGCATCATGGCTGACACAAGACATCAGACAAAAATGTATGACAGAGACTCAGCGTATAAACGCTCCAATAAATATCTGACAGCTGAAAATTTTGAAAAATACAAAAAAACTACGTAATCCAACAACTCAAGCAACCAGAAACTCAAAAATACAACAAGCATGAAATCTTGAAAAGCATACATCAGCAAATCACGAGAGGTGAACCGAGGGGAGTGGGACTTATCGCCTGGGCTGCATTGTTGGTCTCCGATGCCTTGCTCTCAGAAATATGTGCAAAGTTTTTTCCCTTTGATTTGAAGTTTTTTAAATGGAACAATGTGTCAGATGTTTGCATTATAATGTGCTTTAGATTTCCATCGTTCTCATCTGAGGTATGGACTTCACCGATAGCCTTGGTAGCCCTCAGTATATGCCACTGAAAAGTAGACATACCACTGGACAACCTCAACAGACATTTTAGCACCCAATCATCAGCACAGACAGATGAAAAAACCAAAAATGAAACAATAGAAAGAATTATTTCTGAACGGAGTCATTTGAGCAATACATTTCAATTTTCCCACGTTACACCACATGACGTTAGGACAATAATATATCTGAAATAAAATTGGACGAAACTGGTTGTGACAGAATAAACTTGCCGCAGATAAAATAACTTACAGAAATCGTTCTCACCACAATCACACACGTTATAAACACTTCTCTCATGACTGGGGTTTTTCCTTCAGAATGGAAGAGTTACAATAAAATAAGGTATATTTAAGGATCCACCTTTTCACTGTAATACAGTTTTGATGTGCAAATTATATCACAACATGCTTATCATGGTACCGGTTTCAACACTATTTTGTGTCATGATCAGCTGATGAATTAAAGGCAGCAAGTAAACAAAAACACAAGGTAATGTACACACACATGACACAAAAAGTAACAAGTGTGACACTGAAAAATAAGGTAGTCCTAGGTATGAGTCAAAATTAAAATTAAAAACATATATCTTCATAATGTAAGAAGTTTTTCCTTCTTCGTAATGTAATGTATTTGAGTAAGAAATGTTATCATAAAAAGAAAGAAAGGTTCCACCTAATCAATACTTATTTATTATCACATGTATGATGGAATATCACATGTATAATAGGACCGGTTTTGACCTCTTACAAGGTTATCCTCAGCTACGTTAGAATCCTATGTTTGCATTTTGTATTATGCCTCATTCCTAAAAGCTTTATGACATATTTTGAAATTTAACAACATTATGTTGATTACACTTTTGCTAGGAGTTCCAGTGTTACAATATAGCTAAAATTATGACAAGTTAAATACTCTTATTACATAATATAATGACCCAATATACACATGTAATTATAATAAAATGGATTCGTCTTTTCTTTCTAATGCATAATGTAAGAATAATTTACCATAGGCTTTTGCCTATTCAGTTAAAACAAGTTCCATTCTTATAAATGTTTAGTCATATATGAGGCGAGCTTGGTTGATATTTGTGAATATTACAGTAGCAACTTAGCAGTAAAATACGCCAGTCAAGTGTAATTATATGCTGATGGCTCAATAAAATATATTACATATCTACATTAAAATATTGATAACAATAAATCTTGCGTTGTTTTGCGTTACGTATTACCTTGAAATAATGTGAAATTTGCCCATTATACAAACATATAAACACATTAAAGTATTTAAAACATTGCAAGGTATGCTTAGACGCAAATGTCTGTTTGTAGTTTAAATTAACAAGTGACAGCACATTCTTATGTTGTTTTAAAAAAGACTGATGAACATGCGAGTTCAAAGTCTGAATTTGCATAAGCCTTAGCCGATACACTTTGTGTAAAACTCAACCACTTAATCTTTCTAATTTTGTTTTCGTGACTTGAACGTGGCTTGTTTGACTTGGCTGATGTTCTGGAAATTGTTCAATTTGAATGACAAGATCGTAATTGTTGGTGGCTCTTTCCTTTCTTATGATGTTGGTGTTGATAAATATCTGTAAGTCGAAATAAACGAATTAGAGATATTAAATATAAGTTGCGTACTATTGTATGAGTTCTGTAATAATCTACTTACTGTTGTGGAGTGGTTGAGATGTATACTGCTTGGCTGTCTGTCGCGTATTGTATCTCGTACTTCTGATGCTGGTGTCGCCTATTGTGAGGGGTGTGGAGGGGTGAGTGGGGGAAGCTTCGGCGTGTGTATGGGCGGAGCCATGTATGTCCGCTGTCTGCGCTATAGCTTGCGTATGAGGTTGTTTGTTGACTAATCTGAGGTAATCATTCTTTATGATGGGAATAATCTTATTAAATAAAATATTAGTTTTCTCAGTTATTTCATTAATATTGTAATTGGGGTTTGTATATTGATCAAATGTTATGTACAGTTCTTCGTTTATATTCTTTAGGATTTGTATTTAATATTTTCAAATCATTACCTATATCCGTGAATTTATGCTTGTACTCGTGCATGTGCTGACCTATTGCAGAAAAATGATTATGCTTGATGGCATTGACGTGCTCCTTATATGTGATCATAAAATCTCTACCAGTACGCCCTATGTAACTTGTAAAGCAGTTATTACAACTAATTCGATAAACTCCTGACTAAAGATATTTATTATTACTGTTAACTGTCTTGGTGTTATGTATGCTGTGCCTACTATTATGTGTAGTTCTGAAAGCTATTTTAAGATTATGCTTTTTAAAGATATTAGTTAGAAAATATATACTCGTGTTATTAAAAGTGAAAGTTGCGTAATCTTTCTTGGATTGATCTAGTGGGATTTGATCTTTCGAATAATGGAATTAACCATTTCTTTTTTATAACCATTTTTTCTGGCTATTTCATGAATTAGTTGAGTACAAGCATAAATTCACGGATATAGGTAATGATTTGAAAATATTAAATACAAATCCTAAAGGTCCTTTGCTTAATATAAACGAAGAACTGTACATAACATTTGATCAATATACAAACCCCAATTACAATATTAATGAAATAACTGAGAAAACTAATATTTTATTTAATAAGATTATTCCCATCATAAAGAATGATTACCTCAGATCAGTCAACAAACAACGTCACACGCAGTCTATAGCGCAGACAGCGGACATACATTGCTCCGTCCATACACTCGCCCCTCCACCCCACTCACAATAGGCGACACCAACACCAGAAGTACGAGATACAATACGCGACAGACAGCCAAGCAGCATACATCTCAACCACTCCACAACAGTAAGTAGATTATTACAGAACTCATACAATAGTACGCAACTTATATTTAATATCTCTAATTCGTTTATTTCGACTTACAGACATTTATCAACACCAACATCATAAGAAAGGAAAGAGCCACCAACAATTACGACCTTGTCATTCAAATTGAACAATTTCCAGAACATCAGCCAAGTCAAACAAGCCACGTTCAAGTCACGAAAACAAAATTAGAAAGATTAAGTGGTTGAGTTTTACACAAAGTGTATCGGCTAAGGCTTATGCAAATTCAGACTTTTAACTCGCATGTTCATCAGTCTTTTTTAAAACAACATAAGAATGTGCTGTCACTTGTTAATTTAAACTACAAACAGACATTTGCGTCTAAGCATACCTTGCAATGTTTTAAATACTTTACTGTGTTTATATGTTTGTATAATGGGCAAATTTCACATTATTTCAAGGTAATACGTAACGCAAAACAACGCAAGATTTATTGTTATCAACTGTTTTAGACTTTCAAAAGAGCATTTAAGCACGTTCAACCATGTTAGCTAATATTTTAATGTAGATATGTAATATATTTTATTGAGCCATCAGCATATAATTACACTTGACTGGCGTATTTTACTGCTAAGTTGCTACTGTAATATTCACAAATATCAACCAAGCTCGCCTCATATATGACTAAACATTTATAAGAATGGAACTTGTTTTAACTGAATAGGCAAAAGCCTATGGTAAATTATTCTTACATTATGCATTAGAAAGAAAAGACGAATCCATTTTATTATAATTACATGTGTATATTGGGTCATTATATTATGTAATAAGAGTATTTAACTTGTCATAATTTTAGCTATACAGGGTGTTTCAAAAAGGACTTTACAACTTTGACAGCTTATAGTTATTTATTCATTTTACTTACAGAAATGGTTTTGGTGTCATCTTGACTGACAATAGATCAAGTTTTACCTAAACAGGTTGAATGTGACCTCCATCGGTCATGGGGCACACCCCATCTGAAGTCGATTTCTTGCCAAACTCGCTGCAGAAGGTTAGGCGTGACTCGTTCAATTGCGATGCAGATTCTACGTCTGAGTTCTGGCAGAGAAGCCGGTAAGGGTGGAACAAACACTGTATCCTTGACGAACCCCCACAAGAAAAAGTCAAGAGGTGTCAGGTCTGGTGAGCGTGGGGGCCATGCAATTGGTGCACCCCATCCAATCCACTTACCCGGAAAGCGTACATGCAGGAAATCCCGGACGTTGGAGAGGTAGTGTGGCGGTGCACCATTTTGCATGAAGTGTATGCCGAGTTCTTGGTCATCAGCGTCAATCTGCGGGATTAAAAAGTTTTCCAGCATATCTAAGTACTCTATTCCATTGATAGCTTTCTCACTGAAGAAGTAAGGCCCGTAAACTCTGCTCTTGCTCAATGCACAAAACACGTTCAATTTTGGGCTATCACGTTCATGTTCTAGCACTTCACTGGATTTTCACTGCCCCAGATCCTACAGTTGTGTCTATTAACTTTACCTCATCGCTAAAGATGATCTTTCCAATGAAATGTTCATCTTCTTCCAACCGATGTAACATGTCCACACAAAAGTCCTTACGAGCAATCTTATCAGTGTCTTTTAGCTGCTGTGCCATTGTGAATTTGTATAGTTTGAGATGTACCCGTTTTCTCAACACACGCCAAATAGTCGTATGTGCGACGCCCAGCTCTCGAGAAGCACGCCGTGTCGATTTTCGAGGACTGTGCTCAAAGCGTTGTCTCACTTGCTCTACGACATCGTCAGACGTGCGTGGACGACCTGAGGATTTCTTATCGCTTACCGAACATCCAGTTTCTATAAAACACATATGCCACTCATAAATAGGAGGCCTACTGGGAGGATCTTTACCATACTTTGTACGAAAATTACGCTGCGCAGTTGTCGCCAACTTCGACTCTTCAAACTAAAACACACAGCGAGTGCGCTCGGGACCGGTGAAGGCAGCCATCTTTGCTGCAACTGCCGCTAGCGCTTGCAGTGGCGCGATTCTGTACTAGCGTACCACGCGAGGCAAAACTTGATCTATTGTCAGTCAAGATGACACATAAACCATGCCTGTAACTGAAATGAATAAATAACTATGAGCTGTCAAAGTTGTAAAGTTCTTTTTGAAACACATTGGAACTCTTAGCAAAAGTGTAATCAACATAATGTTGTTAAATTTTAGAATATGTCATAAAGCTTTTAGGAATGAGACATAATACAAAATGCAAACATAGGATTCTAATGTAGCTGAGGATGACCTTGTAAGAGGTCAAAACTGGTCCTATTATACATGTGATATTTCATCATACATGTGATAATAAATAAGTATTGATTAGGTGGAACCTTTCTTTCTTTTTATGATATTTGGTGGCTATCAATACGGAACAAAAATGAAATTTATAAATCAGGATAAGAAATGTTAGTCGGTGATCTTGATGTAAAGAGGAAAGCCAGTTATTAATGCTAAGGCTTAACTAAGCGAATGTCTTTATAGTTGTTGTCTTGTTATGACACTGATGTGAGAGTTAATATAGGGTGCAGCTTTGAATGCAGTTGATATTCAGCAGCGGCTATAAAATTGCATATTCCGGTACGTCGTGAAGTGGCAAGCTATACAGGTGAAAGTCCTTTGTGTTTAAGACCAAAATTTCTCAGTTCGACGCAGAGCGGAAACCTTGCTCAGTGTGTTGTGAAGTCTGATGTATCGAGAGGAACGGAGCTTGAAATCGTGTACGGAGAGAGGGACAGAGGCCTCCGTGTGTGTTCTACTTTTATTCTGTCATAACAAGACAACAGATTTTAATATGTCTACTCAATGTTTTAACATATACCTAGTTAAGCCTCAGCATTAATACCTGGCTTTCCTCTTTACGTCAAGATTACAAAGACTAATATTTCCTACTCAAATACGTTAAATTACGAAGAAAGAAAAACTTCTTACATTATGAAGATAAATGTTTTTAATTTTAATGTGGACTGTTACCTAGGACTATGTTATTTTTAAGTGTAACCCTTGTTATTTTTTGTGTCATGTGTGTGTACTTTACCTTGTGTTTTTGTTTGCTTGCTCTCTTTAATTGATCGGTTGATGATGACACAAAATAGTGCTGAAACCAGGACCATAATAAGCATGTTGTGATATAATTTACACAGCAAAACTGTATTGTATTGAAAAGGTGGATCCTTAAATATATCTTATTTTATTGTAATTCTCAGTTCAATACGGAACAATTATGAAATTTTAACTTTGAATGGAAGTGTGCCATAATACGATCTTTAGGAAAACAGGGGAACGTAGGAAAACGGGGGAACGCAAGCAACCCAGAAGACTTTCGACCAATTTGTATATTACCCTGCCTACTGGACAGATATCTATCAGCATTCCGACCTAAACACAGGACCACCACAGCATTACTGAAAGTTACCAATGACATTCAATTAGAAATGGACAAAGGACAAATGACAGTTTTCATACTATTAGACTTAAGTAAAGCATTTGACTGCATTTGATTGCTGGAAAAATTCAAAGCTATCAATTTTTCCCCTACATCTTTATCTTGGCTGCAGTCATATCTGACAGGATGTCAACAATGTGTATCAGTAGGCACTAATACCTCAAACTGGGAACAGACAGAAGCAGGCATAATTCAAGGCAGTGTCCTGACACCAGTCTTGTTCTCCATGTTCCTAAATGACTTGTCAGAAAATCTAAATAACTGTAAATACCATGCTGCTTTTGTTGGCACGTTTTCCAGTTCTTGAATCAAGTAATCCTGGTGAGAGTCCCATATACTGGAACTATACTCTAGTTGGGGTCTTACCCTCTCCTTTACATCCTTACTACAACCCCTAAATACCCTCATAACCATGTGCAGAGATCTGTACCCTGTATTTACTATCCCATTTATGTGATTACCCCAATGAAGATCTTCGTAGGTAGTTAACAGTGATTCCCGTAAGAATATTTCACCCCGTCAACTCGGTAATTAAAACTGAGAGCACTTTCCCTATTTACTCAGAAAGCGCGCTTAGATGGAGTACACACAAAAGAAAGACATGGGACCAAACTTCTCGGCTGCAGCCTTTCAGTGGAGGATAAAATAGTCCACAGATTCTTTATGCAGTAAATGTTTGAGGTAGGAGTGATGCTAGTCATGTCGTTGCTCATGCAGTTGGTCTATGTTATGAATGGTATGAAAATGTCACTTGCTGGGTTGATTGGTGGGCTTGGCAGACTGATACGTAATAGCAACTTCTGGCTCGGTGAGAAAAGCAACAGGAAACTACGCTACCACTCATCTCCTTTGTATGCCTCTTCAGTGACATCTAGGCCTTGTATGCCAGCTGATGGGGACGTACACATAACTTTCTTTCTTCAACATATCCCGACTATTTCTCGGGTCGCTGGAGCCACCCAGGCTCATTTTAGTTTTTGTCGGGATCTGACAACACGTGATTTTTGAGATGGAAATTTGAACCCAGGATCGACCGGGATTCGAACCTCAGGCTTCTGGGTGTTAATTTAGTGGTTAAGCTATTGATCTCTGGTGGTGGTGATTATTGTTTTAAGAGGAAGTACAAATAGGCAAGCATCCTCTATTAACACTAATCACAGAGAAAAAATAGAAGGGATCTGACACTTCGAAAAATGAAGTACCGGACAGAGGAAGACAAGGGCCATGAAGGGCGTGAAAATGAAAGCCTCCCTAGGCCTTGAGTACTTTAATAGCAGTATTTACAATTCTTGTTTCTATTATCCACTCAATTCATTCAATACATAAAATGTTTACTGTCTCTAAAGAGACATTACAATACAAACGTTATTGGGACATGTTTCGCTCGCTGTATCGAGCATCGTCAGCCATCTTTTATACAATTTTCTCAAGGTTGAGTCATACATTAAACCTTACTTACAATAATTATGTTCATTGAAAATGTTTTACACAATAAATTTTCTTTGTCACTGCTTAAAAAGTAAACAAGTAAAATTGACAATTAAATTGTATCATTAATAGACTAGACGTAATTACATATTGATAAAATGTCGTCGCTACTCAAAAAGTAAACAATTTTTTTTTTTACAATTAAAATGTATCATTGATGGAATAGATGTTATTGACATAATATTGATGTCCAAGTCATATTAAATATGCCAATTAAATTGAAAGATTTGGCTAATTCTCGTTTGTTTCTTGATTTTTCAAATACTGTTAGTGTATTTATCGGAGTTTCAAATGAAATTAGTGAAAGTTAAAGGATTAAACTTGCAGTATTTTCTCCATTGTGTTTTTGTTAATTAAGAACTACATCATTATTAAGGGATGGATCATTCTAGGTTTGTACTCTGTTGTGTGCATCATACTTGTAGTCTTCACAATCTTCAACTGATTTAAGTTGGCCTATATTCACTGGTCAGTTTGTTGTTAAGTGTAGTTTAAAGGGACATCAATAATTGTTATATATACTGACTGAGCAAATGTCATGGGATAGTGGAGCACTGATGCGCAGGTGTGTTGTCTGCGCACCACACGTCCCCTGTGCCAGTGGCAGTTGTATAGGAGACCTTGTGAGCAGTGGCTGTGCATGTGACAGGTGTAACATGGAACGTCGTCGTGAGCTGACACCGTTCGAAGGGGGTATGGTAGTCGGTGCCCGACGGATGGGAAGTGCGATTTCGGAAGTGGTGCGGTAATTCGGCTTCACGCGATCAACCGTGTCCAGGGTGTATTGTGAATGTTTGGATGCTGGTGTCACGGTCCACAATAGACGAACGACCGGCTGTCCAGCCACCCTCGATGACCGTGACTGGCGAAATCTGAGATGGATTGTCAATAGTGACAGACGGGCAACCGTGCAACAAATTACGGCTCAATTCAACACAGGCTGTGTTAGACACATCTTCCACTGGACATTCCATAGGAACATGGGTTCTATGGGGTATGGGAGCTGGCGCCGCACACGGGTGCCACTGTTAACCCAACGTCATGGGGCACAACGACGTGCATTTGTCGCCAGTCACCTGGGAGGGACACTGGAACAATGACGTAACGTGATATGGTTGGACCAATCACGATTTCAAATGCATCATGCCGATGGGAGGCACCGTGTATGACGCAGACCACATGAAGCGATGGATCCCGCCTGCCTTGAAGGTGTGGTCCAGGGCGCTGGTGTGTCTGTTATGGTCTGGGGTGCATTTTCCTGGTATGGAATGGGCTCCTTAGTTGTTCTGGAAGAGACTTTGAATGGTACGCGGTATGTTGAGCTGCTCGGAGACCATCTCCACCCATTTTTGGCCTTCCAGCGCCCAGATGGTTCTGCGGCATTTCAAGATGATAACGCGCTGCCACATCGCTCCCACGTCGCCCAGGAATGGTTCCAGGAACATGCAGCGGAGGTCCAACGAATGCCATGGCCACCCAGGAGCCCTGAAATGAATCCTATCGAGCATATCTGGGATGTCCTGGAACTCAGGCTCCGTGCCATGGATCCTGCACCCACGAACAGACCAGCATTAGCGACCGCTCTGCAAACGATTTGGTGTCAGCTGCGTCCAGAGAACTACCAGGGACTTGTCGACTCACTTCCATGGTGTCTCACTACAGTTCGCAGGGCCAGAGGAGGCCCCACACGCTATTAGGTGACTATCCCATGACATTTGCTAAATCATTGTAGATGTTACGTGTTGTATACTGCAACGTTATGGATGGTTGTGTCCCCTTGTTAACAAGCGCAACTAAACAAGAAAGTATTGCAACAAGCACAACTAAACAAAAAAGCGAAACAAAGGGACCCAACCATCCATAATGTTGCAGTATACAACACGTCACATTTATATAACAATTATTGGTGTCCCTTTAAACTACACCAAACAACAAACTGACCAGTGAATATAGGCCGACTGAAATCAGTTGAGGATTGTGAAGACTACAAGTATGATGCACACAACAGAGTATAAACCTCCAGTGATCCATCTATACTAATAATATTATAAAGAGGAAAATTTTGTATATTTGTTTGTAACAGATAGAATCAAAAACTTCTGAACCAATTAAAAAAAATTACTTCATCAATAGATAGTTACATTGCCAGTGAGTAACATGGGCTGTATTTTATTTTCAAAACAATTTGAGGGGGGGGGAGATATAAAGATAACTCATTAATTTTATGCCCCTTGATAAGAACAAAACTCAGGCCCGAAAACCATGTTTTAAGGCCCTAAAACTAACCGTTATGGAGATATTGGCACCACACTACCTGTGCTCTAGAAATCGGATAAAAAAAATGAACTGCTGTAACCATGGCAACGTCAGCTCCAAGATTCTAGAGCAGCGAGATTATGCATGTACATTTGGGCATAGCTGCCAACCAAAATTGGTACACATATGACTTACTATCTGGAAAAAATATACTGTTGTGTAAGACACTCATAGGATTCCTTTAGGCGGGGATGGAAAGGGGGTGAAGTGTAAAAATAATATGTATAAATGTCATTGTTTGTTTGCATGTGTGTATGTATTACATCTCCTCCTAAACTACTGGAGCGATTTCAACCAAATTTGGTGCACTTACGATTTAGTATCAGGAGACAAACCACATGGGGGTAAGACACCCCTAGCACCCTTATGGGCAGGGGGAAAGGGGGTAAGGTATAAAAATAATCTAGAACAGTATCGAATCCATAATTTTCGTGGTCGCTGAAATGAATAGTGACACTCCAAATTTTTTAAAGTTCATGTTCAGCCCCCTTTGGGGTGGGGGAGAAGGGGAAGTGAGATATAAAAATAATTGAAAATAGTGTCGAATTCACAGTTTTCGGGGTCACTGAGATGAATGGTGACAATCCCGATTTTTTATCTCTTAGGGGGTGAGAGGCGGATAGTCTCATTGACAGTTGAAATCCTGTACATCGTATCTATAGTGCGATGGTTTTTTGACAGGATCAAATACTTCCCAGTCGATTCGAGCTTCCACTTGGAGAAAGTTTTACTCGAAGATTAAATAATCTAAAACTTGAAATCACACACATCTAAATAATTCTAAAACTACATAATAGATTGTAACATATCAATCTGCAAGTCAAAGAGGAATTCTATAAAAATTCACTTCACACACAACTACAGTAACTGGTAATACAAATCTTAAAGGTAAATATTCAGAAACTATCCGGGCAACACCGAGTACTACAGCTAGTCCCTTAATGATGTAGTTCTCAATTAACGAAAACACAATAGAGAAAATACTGCAAGTTTAATCCTTTAAATTTAATTAATTTCATTTGAAACTCCGATAAATACACTAACAGTATTTGAAAAATCAAGAAACAAACGAGAATTAGTCAAATCTTTCAATTAATTGGGCATATTTAATATGAGTTGGACATCAGTATTATGTCATTAACGTCTTTTCCATTAATGATACATTTTAATAGTAAAACATTTTTTTGTAATATCTCTTTAGAGATAATAAACATTTTATGCATTGAATTGAATGGATAATAAAAACAAGAATTGTAAATACTAGTAGTAAGTTCAATACGGGTAAAAACATGAAATTACAAAGTATAGCAAACTTACACCTAATTAATCAATGACAGCATCAAAACCCTTCCAGTACATGCATTTACTTGCCCGCCTTCCTTCGTCGTGCAGCCACGCCAGATTCTTATGCAAAATGCTCTAATACCGTCAGGGTTGGAAACGAACAAGAGTTGACCAAGAGAGGTTGGATAGGATAGATGAAAGTGAGGAGCCTGGCAAAAGTAAGTGGAAGCAATGCCAGGACTCAGCTGAGAGCCCTGTGGTTGTAAACCCACTCTCCCAAGTTGAGAGCCCCTGAGGCCCCTTTTAGTCACCTCTTATAACAGGCAGGAGATACCGTGGGTGTTATTCTACTGCCCCCACCGACAGGGGGTCTCCCCTCCCTCCTTTGACATACACACACACACCAAGTGAGACTAACTACGTTACCTTGAAATTTTCAAAATGATTGCTCCCAAGCTGTTATCATTTTACACTCATGTTCTCATTATTTTGAGGGCTAATGAATTCAGAATATTTATTCAAATAGGGGAATAGAGATTTCTTAACCCCTTCACTGGCACGCGTTAATTCCAGTTCCTTTATTGACCACGTGTATTCTCATAAAGTTGTCATGCATGATTTTCTGAATCTCTACCAGTAACCACAAGAAGCTGCAAGTAAATGAAGGAGTGCATATTACCGTCCTGCAAGTGCTGGGACTTCGAAGTTGCCAAACTCTTGATGCGATGTAACTTTTACAATTTTATTTCAAGAAGTAAATTATAATAAGAATTGCACTTCGTGGAAAGAAAGAATTATGAGTAAATATTGCTTTAAAAAAATGTATCTGTTACATGTAATTTGATTAATTTTACTCAATTTCTTCCCAACTCAGATGTTTCATTAATATCAAATAAGCATGTGGCTTTTGGTAATTATAAAGTATTCTAATATATGAACTAATAAAACTTTTCTTAAGCCTTTATTGTTATCTGTCTCAAATCATACAGGTAGAAATTCTTGTGGTTGATGAGCCGCATACAGTACTATGTTAATTCATTCTTATTTAAGCAGCAGGTCAACAGATGGGAATTCAAGTTAGTTAAGTTCTGTAAGAAGTTTGACTTGTTGTTTACCTGGATGAAATAGGATAGAGTACACACAAAAGAAAGACATGGATCCAGACTTCTCTGTTGCAGCCTTTCAGTGGAGGATAAAATAGTCCACACATTCTTCATGCAGTAAATATTTGAGGTATGAATGATGCTAGCGATGTCGTTGTTCATGCAGTCAGTCTATGTTATGAATGGTATGAAAATGTCACTCGCTGCCTAACATCTGGGTACTTGAGGACATGGCAATGAGTATGACAGGTTGGAAATTGGGTGTGGTGCAGATATGAGGATATTAAAAACTCTGACAGCAAGGCTGGTAATAATGGCAGGTACTGGTTCTTATAAACATATTACTGCTGAATTTTTATATTGCTTTGCTTAGTACTGACCATCATGGACTTTATATACCTCCAGAATGTTGCTATACTGTGGCAAGATAATGCATCATGTGACTGGCCAAGTTGTGTAGAAATGGTTGTAGAATTCTGGAGGAGTGTGAGGAACTTCTGAGGCGCTACCAATACAGTGTTGTTAAACGTATCCCGATCTCTTGTGTCCAATCAATATGAATAATCTTATTGGTTTTACGTCTCCTTAACTACTTTTACAGTTTTTGGAGACTGCAGGAGTTTATTTACTTGCCAGTAAATCTACCAACATGAGGCTGACGTGTTTGAGCTCCTTCAAATACCATTCCGACAAAAGAGTAGCGTTACAAAAATGTTGCAAAGTTTGGGTTGGGAAGAATTGAGAGAAAGAAGAAGAGCTGCTCGACTAAGTGGTACGTTACAAGTAACTATTCTCATTTTGGTTCCATATTGAAGTTGACGTATGTCTCAAGTATTATTACAATATCATAAGTCCACCTGTTCAATACAATACAATATGATCCACTATTTCATATGGTCAAATATTTTTATACATAATACATACTTTTATGTATTATGTATTATTATTATGTATTATTATTACTTTTATGTATTATGTATAAAAATATTTGACCATATGAAATAGTGGATCATATTGTATTGTATTGAACAGGTGGACTTATGATATTGTAATAATACTTGAGACATAAGTGGTACGTTCCGAGCTGTCAGCAGAGAGATGGCGTGGAATGACATTAGTAGACGAATGAATTGAGTGGCGTTTATAAAAGTAGGAAAGATCACAATATGAAGATAAAGTTGGAATTCAAGAGGACAAACTGGGGCAAATATTCATTTATAGGAAGGGGAGTTAGGGATTGGAATAACTTACCAAGGGAGACGTTCAATAAATTTCCAATTTCTTTGAAATCATTTAGGAAAAGGCTAGGAAAACAACAGATAGGGAATCTGCCACCTGGGTGACTGCCCTAAATGCAGATCAGTATTGATTGATTGATTGACAGGATCAAATCTGCCAAGTTAGGCTCTGAAGGCCAGTGTTTTACTATCTGAGCTACTCAGCCTGGCCCAATGTCAGTGTCATGTTGAGTTGTTACTGGTACTCTTGGCTAGACTAGAATATCTTAAATGGTTCTAGGTACTTACCACAATGCATTTGGCACTCGAGTGTACAGTACATAACAAGGGAATCAGAATGACCCCTGATTGAAGAGCTTGAATATGAACAAAATGTTCAGATAATTAACAGTTTGAATTGAAGAGGACAAATTGGGTCAAATATTCATTTAGAAGAAGAGGAATGAGGAGCAGAAGTAATTTACCAAGGGAGATATTTGATAAATTTTGAACTTCTTTGGAATCATTGAACAAAAGACTAGGTAAATAACTGACAGAGAATCTGCCATCTGAGTGACAGCCCTAAATGCAGATCAATGGTGATTGATTGAATGATTGATCGAATCTGAAATTTAAACCTTACAGAATACAGTACCAGCAACTGAAGTATGAAGTTCAAGCTCAAAGGACAGCTGCAGGCTCTTTCAGTTGAGAAACGGTGAATTAAATTCAGAGTCTGATATTTAGAGCAAATAATACGAGGGTCGAGTCATAAGTCATGGCAACTATTTTTTATCTCGCGAACAGGAGACAACATGGAAAATCTAAGATATGCATTTGGAAATATAGGGCATGTATTTATGCATATTGCCTGAAGACAAATTCTGACTTCAGGAGATTCTCGTAGGCAAGTGACAGAACACAGGCCATTGGTAAACTTTGTTTTATTATGGTATAGACAGCAAATACACAAGACTACATACAAAGGACAGGTCTCCACTGGTTACAGACCTTCAAAATAATCACCCAAGGTTTCCACCGTGCGTTGCCAGTGGTGGGGCAGGCGCTGAATACTATTTGCTAACGTGTGGCACCTCTCTTCTAAATGCTTGTTAGTAAACTGTTGTTCACATAATGGCTTCTGGACTTGAGGGATTAGATGATAGTCACATGGGCTCAGATCAGCAAATGAGGAGGGTGTGGAAGAACCTCCCATCCCCACTATTGTAAGGGATGCTGAACGATGGCTGCTGTGTGAGCTGTTGCGTTATCGTGTAGGATTATGGCGTTGTCGAAAAGAAATGGACATTTGGTTCACACTGCACAGCGCAATCAGCACAACAAAAAGGAATTGTAATAAAAATCTTTGTCCATGGACACTGGACGGTCTGGGCGAGGCAAATCGACAGTTGATACTCTACCCTGTTTGAACGTTTCCACCCACCTCGCCACTGTTCTAAAGGGCATGGCATGCACACCTAATGCTTCCCGCAGCTCTGCATGGCATTGGCGTGCATTTCTGCCGCAGAGAACTGCTATTTTAATATTCGATCGTTGCTCCTGCTTGTTGACTTCCATTTTATGACGCTCTCACTCACGCACTGAACTTGGGGGCATGCTTAGACCTACACTGTTGTTTACATACATCATCTAGTGGCATCATACGCAAGTACATACCGTACGTTTACAAATGCATATCTTAGATTTTCCGTGTTGTCTCCTGTTCGGGAGAAAAACGTTTAGTTGCCATGACTTATGACTCGACCTACGTATGTGGCCTCCGGTGTGGTCTGGTGCAGGTTTTTCGAATTGACGCCCGTGAACGTGAGGATGGGGCCCTACCTAGGATGAAATCTAATGTTGAAGTCGGCACAAACATCCAGTTCCCAAGGCAGAGAAAATAACTAATGAACATCACATTTCACCACCCCCAATCGAGCCCTTGGATCAAAGGTCAGCATGCTAACCAGTTATCTACGGAGCCGACATGAGGTATACACTGTTGAGGCGCGATTTCGTTTACATGGACATGTAAATCCGCAGGATAGCCAGTATTGGTCACGTGGTCGCATGTCTAATTCACGACAGTCCACTCAACGACCCAAAATTTTATGTTTGGTATGCTATTACAATGTCCGCCTCTGTGGTGTAGTGGTTAGCGTGATTAGCTGCCACCCCCGGAGGCCCGGGTTCGATTCCCGGCTCTGCCACGAAATTTGAAAAGTGGTATGAGGGCTGGAACGGGGTCCACTCAGCCTCGGGAGGTCAACTGAGTAGAGGTGGGTTCGATTCCCACCTCAGCCATCCTGGAAGTGGTTTTCCGTGGTTTCCCACTTCTCCTCCAGGCGAATGCCGGGATGGTACCTAACATAAGGCCACGGCCGCTTCCTTCCCTCTTCCTTGCCTATCCCTTCCAATCTTCCCATCCCTCCACAAGGCCCCTGTTCAGCATAGCAGGTGAGGCCGCCTGGGCGAGGTACTGGTCATTCTCCCCAGTTGTATCCCCGACCAAGAGTCTGAAGCTCCAGGACACTGCCCTTGAGGCGGTAGAGGTGGGATCCCTCGCTGTGTCCGAGGGAAAAGCCGACCCTGGAGGGTAAACAGATGATGATCATGATGCTATTACAATAAGAATAATGGCTCCAAGAACATAACATGAATTCGGGTTGATACAGGTGGCAGATTCCCTATCTGTTATTTTCCTAGCCTTTTCTTAAATGATTGCAAAGAAATTGGAAATTTATTGAACATCTCCCTTGGTAAGTTATTCCAATCCCTAACTCCCCTTCCTATAAAGGAATATTTTTCCTTATTTGTCCTCTTGAATTCCGTTACGTTTTCACGTTTTCATTCCCCGCCCGAAGGGCGGGGCGGGCCCTCTAGAGAGTGACGCTCTCGCTCGGGCCGGGAGATGTGAAGAGAGCAGTGCGATGTGACTGAATGAATAGGATGGATAAGCGATGTGAATATTTATTGAGAAGAGAAGTTGGGATCTCTTGGTTATGGAGATGGGAAGAAATGGACGTTTATACGGGAGTGTTTAAATGGAAGTTGCGGGGAAGGGTGAGGTGGTAAAGTGTGGAGGCGATATGATACAGTATAGTTGTGAGTTGTCGGAAATGTTCGAGTGTTGGCGGCGGTGGGAAGGAGATATTAAATGGGGGAGATGGCGGACGGACGTTGTGGGGTGGTTGAAAAGGAGAATGATTAGGCCGGGTGCGGCGACGTTGTGGGGGGAAAGGGTTATCTAGATTGTGGAGAGGAACGAAAGGGTTCAACGTTATGGAGACGACCGTAGATGGGGGCACCAGTGGCAATGAGATGGTCGACGGCTGTTGCAGTGGCAGTGGCGTATGCTGCAATCAAGACATGGGCTATCACTAGACTTAGGCTACCCATTTTCGATAGTTGGTTTAGTGAACGTCAAGCCTTAAGGGTTTTGAGCTGCTGTGTTAAGGATGATTCACAAGCTCTAGCCTCTGCTACTGCCAATACTCAACACCTGATCAATGTAGATTGTAGCCAACGAATCAGCCTCCTCGTACTCTTAATTCCCCTAGCTCGGGGACTGGGTGCTTATGACGTCTTCACCATTCATTTCACAGGTCACCATCAAGCCTTTCCAGAGGCTATGCATTATTATTATTATTATTATTATTATTATTATTATTATTATTATTATTATTATTATTATTATTATTATTATCTCAGTTGCAGACAATAAGCATGGCCAACAATAAAGTTTGTGAAGTTCGCATGAGCCACATAACCGCAAATACTTTTCATACTTACTTAAGTTGAAATACCCTTTGTATGGATTCTAGTTTTTCTCCTCCTGTTCACACTGTAACTGAGTAAGAGGTGGGGCAGGCTTACCATTTTTAATTATCAGCAATTTATCTTCATATTTCAGTTGCGTGAATGGTTTATCTACCTACTTACAGACGGTTCAGCCACTTCACAAAAGTAACATCACAAGGTCACAGTCACGTTAAACACTATAACTTCAGATAAACTAAAATTGTTCTGCGATCAACTGAAATATACTACTAATAATTTCCAACTATAAGCAACCCATAAGATGTCCTACACATGCAAAAACAAACTCGTGATACTGTAGCACATGGGTGAATTCCATCAATTCGGACACTACCGGAGAACTTCGAGTCTTTGGGCCTTCTCTTTCCACCGCTGTCTCTCTCGTTAGCGGCGGCGATTTGACGGACCGAAGCCTAGCACAGCTGAAGGTTAGTATCCCCTCGTTCCTCGCACTATTCCGACATTCGCCAGCAAGCCTCGCGCGGATGGTCGAGGGGAGTGGGCCGAAGGCCTGGGCTGCGATGTTAGTCTCCGATGCCATGCTCTCAGAAATACGAGCGACGTTCTTTCTCAATGCTTTCAAGTTTTGTAAATGGAATAATCTGTCAGATGCTTACATTACAATAAGATTTAGATTTCCATCGTTCTCATTTGAGGCTTGGGCTTCACTGATAGCCTTGGTAGCCCTCAGTATACGCCACTGTGCAGTGGGTAGCTGTAGGCGCACTAAGTATGTTGGGCCCGTGGTGTTGAAGATCCGAAACGCCCTCCGGACTGGTATGGCGTGAAGGCGTAGCTGGCGTTGGACTTCTGTTACGGAGATGAGTGGGTCGACGCAACTGAAGACTGTATCTGATGTTGATGGCGGTGATGCTGGTTGACGGGCGGCCAATGCTGATGCGGCTGGAGTTGACGATGTCGTAGATGGTGGCTGTGCAGACGAAGAGACAGGCGCAGAAAGCGAGGAGGTTGTACACTGATTTGAGGAAAAGTTTGTGGCACGGAGAAAGATGAGGACATAAGTGGTGTAGGATGGGATGACGTAATAGTCGTCATAGAGTGGAAGGAAAAGTTGAGGGCGGAAGTCGTTGTGGTGGTCGTCATTGTTGAGCGTAATTGGGAGGCTGACATCCAAGTAGGAGTCGGCCGTTATACTGATTCAGGTCGGCGGGAGCTGTTATTATAGATGTGAAGAAGCCACCCGGCCGATCAAAAGACACTGGAGGTGCTGCTACGAAGATACGTCCACGTACAGCGAGGTTTTGAGAGTTTTTATACTGAAGGGAAACCAGAGCTGCCGTTGAATTCCAGCTTTATCTTAATATTGTGATCTTTCCTACTTTTAAAGACAGCACTCAAACTTATTCGTCTACTGATGTCCTCCCACTTCATCTCTCCATTTACAGTTCGGAACATGCCACTTAGTCGAGCAGCTCGCTTCCTTTCTCCTCTTGAATTCTAACTTTATCTTCATATTGTGATCTTTCTTACTTTTAAAGACACCGCTCAAACTTATTCGTCTACTGATGTCCTCCCACTCCATCTCTCTATTTACAGTTCGGAACATACCACTTAGTCGAGCAGCTCCTCTCCTTGCATATACAGCACGTAACTAAAGAAATGAATTGGAGGCTGGACATTCAGAAACAAGCATCGAGTACATTCGGGAAGGTACTTTACTTGGAGAAACCTCCAAATACTAATTCAGAGATATCTGACGGTGAACTTTGAATCCCATGTCTCGGTTCATTGTTATTTGCCGAACAAGCTTGTTAGGTAGCGCTTTATCTCTTTGAGCTAGGAACTCTGGACGGCCCAGTTTTCATTCTAGGACTACAATACCTACCGTAGTCGGGCTCCATGGCTAAATGGTTAGTGTGTTGGTCCTAAAAAAAAGGCGTTAGGCCTCGGAAGACCATGCGGCCAGCATTTACAGAGTGAGCATACAGTTATGGTACATACATTTCGTGGTAGAAAAGAAAAAGTAATACCTCATAAATTCATATTACAGTCTGATAAATAATGGCAAATTACAGTGCATAATTGTGGAGTAAGGTTTGATAACAGGATGGCAACTATGTGCTGGTCTTTGGTCACAGGAGTCCCGGGTTTGATCCCCGGCAGGCTCGGGAATTTTAACCATAATTGGTTACTTCCCCTGGCACGGGGACTGGGTATATGTGTCGTCTTCATCATCATTTCATCCTCATCACGGGCGTCAAATCAAAGACCTGCTCCTGGCGAGCCGAAGTTCTCGGACACATCCCGCCACTGAAAGCCATACGCTATATCATTTCAGTACATCGTCAATAGCTCCGTGTAAAGAAGTAACCTTAACTAAAAACCAAAGCTTACACAGCTGGATGTTTCACACCCTGCATCTTCTAGGAAGTAAAATTCGTAACACTGCCTCTCGCATCGTTAAATCAATCAATCAATCAATCAATCAATCAATCAATCAATCAATCAATCAATCAATCAATCAATCAATCAATCAATCAATCAATCAATCAATCAATCAATCAATCAATCAATCAATCAATCAATCAATCAATCAATCAATCAATCAATCAATCAATCAATCAATCAATCAATCAATCCATCCTGATCTGCATTTAGGGCAGTCGCCCAGGTGGCAGATTCCCCATCTGTTGTTTTCCTAGCTTTTTTCTTAAATGATTTCAATGACATTGGAAATGTATTGAGCATCTCCCTTGGTAAGTTATTCCCATGCTTAACTCCCCTTCCTATAAATTAATATTTGCCCCAATTTGTCCTCTTCAATTCCAACATTACCTTCATAATGTGATCTTTCCTACTTTTAAAGACGCCACTCAAACTTACTCGTCTACTAATGTTATTCCACGCCATCTCTCCACTGACAGCTCGGAAAATACCACTTAGTCGAACAGCTCGTCTTCTTTCTCCCAGTTCTTCCCAGCCCAAACTTTGCAACTTTTTTTTGTAACGCTACTCTTTTGTCGGAAATCACCCAGAACAAATCGAGCTGCTTTTCTTTGGATTTTTTTCCAGTTCTTGAATCAATGAATCCCGGTGAGGGTCCCATGCACTGGAACCATACTGTAGTTGGTGTCTTACCAGAGACTTAACACATTTTTGTCAGGCCTAAGTCTAGATATTCAATACTTCTTTCATTTTATAATGTAAGTTTCTCCTACCGATATGCAATCATTTCGCGCCGGTCTTGCCGTATCTGGTATTGTGAAACATTGTTTTAAGGTAGGTCTATTGCGAGAGTATTCTGACTCCTGTAAGATGGATTGATTCCCTAAATCAGGTACCGTACTATTGTACTGCCTCTGTGGTTGCGTTTTAGGAATAGGTACATCGCTGTTATCAAACGCAGTTTACACAATAAAACATGATGGGAGTTCGTGTTACTTCGATGTATTTTCTAGTATGGTAATACGGTTGTATTATGGTTTTGTTTGGAAAGGGATTCCTGAGACTGGAAATAAGGCTTGTAGAATGAGGTGGGTGGTAGGAGAACCACGGAAAGATGCATGCTCAAGTGGCCACGGTCAGGTCTGAGCTCGAGCCGGGGTTTTCCAAACGGTGCAGCTTGCAAGGGCGACACTCACTCGTTTAAAACATCAGTACCGGTACTCTACTACTCATGCACTGCACGATTATCACCCAGATTAAGAAAATTGGGATGATGAATTTGGTATCCCTAATCTGTAATATTACCCCTGTTTCAGAAATTATTCAAAAAGTTCGACATTTAGTTAGGCCTACAGTTTTATTCGAGTTAAGAATTTGGCACTTAATGTTCTGCTTGTAGGCCTGATGATGTATAACTAGAGTGAAAGATGTTCATCCTTTACTTTTGTCACGCACCTGAACGTTTGTTCGCAAGCTACTACTAATTTAGATGATCTTAATTAGTCATTGGTTTTGTGTCTCGAAGGAGGTGCGAGAAGTGGATGGAGGTCAATGATTCAAGGCCCGACCAGGAGCTCCCTGGATGAGGGTGTCGGAAGAAAAGAAGAAGAAGAAGGGCAAGAAGCAGCAGAAGAAGAGTTGTGATGATTATTGTTTTAAGAAGTAGTACAACTGGGTAACCATCCTCTATTAACACTGATCAGGGGAGAAATAATGGAAGGGAGTCCGACTCTTCGAAAAATGAAGAAGACATTAACGTAGGTTACAGTAGTCGGTGCCTTTCCTGGTCTCCATGTCGGAAGGTAGAGTTACGAAATTATTGACCTATTCATCCATAAAAAACGTTGTCTCTCGTATCTACAGGCCAACAATGGGAGGTCTTGTTTTGGAAGGGGACGTTTTGAACCTCTTGAGTGCTTTCGTGTCGAAAGACGTGTGTAATGGCAAGATAAAGATCAGAATTCTTCGCTGATATCTTAGGATGTTATAATTTATCAACATATATTGTCCCGCCATCTGTTCTTATAATCAAACTAAAGCAAATACTTACTGTTATAAAGAATTTAAAAGAAATGTTGCTAACCTTCACTCCATTAAATATATTTATATTGGCACATCTTATGAATTATATTTCTCATTTCTTTCAGAAATGTTTATTTACTCCCAATTATCAAACACTGAGACATTTAAATAGGCTTGATCTTAAAATGCAGTGCAACTAGCGAAAATACAAAACACTTTAAGTCTTGTACTAAGTAATAGAATGTTTTTAAACCCTCCGGGTCTCTAGTTTGATTGACATCAGTAAGAGAACCCAGTTTTGTTGTAGCGAAGGAAATATGTTTGTCACCGACCACTATTTCTAATTCTTGACGTCCAACTCGATCTGGTTGAGGCCATAATGTGTCGTCTTCCTGCATAATGTCAGATTCATCAACAATTCGCATCAGTTCCTCTTGCACTTTGCGATGGACGTAAGTTTCTTTTCTAATGATAATATCATTTTTATAATTTGAGTTATTAGCGTACCTAAGTTTTCCGTCTGGTCGGAATTCAAATTCCAGAAATTCATGACCAAATTTCCCTAAATGACCAACGTAGTATCGTAAGTAAAATTCTTTCGACATAATCCTTTATAATTCTATTATAGCATAACCACACTGTACAAAACCATAGGAATGAATACACACATTGAGCACTTGAGTTGTAAGTGTCTTCATGCGAGAATTAAGGGTTACTTGCGGTACTGCTAACTTGGTTTGACTATTTTCTCACTCTGTGAAGGTTGTTTTTAGAATCTCGATGGAACTATAACGAGGTTCTGGTTCTTTCAGACATGAAGCATAAGATAAAAACAAACAAAATGTGCAGATTATGATGCACGCGTGCGCGTTTGTCTGCATTATTACTCCAAGGTGGGAAGCTCTGTTGCCAAGCCGAATGATACAGTTATGTTGCCAATTGATTTATTCTCTTGTGGAACTCTGAATCGGATCGATAGTTGAATCAATCAATCAATCAATCAATCAATCAATCAATCAATCAATCAATCAATCAATCAATCAATCAATCAATCAATCAATCAATCAATCAATCAATCAATCAATCAATCAATCAATCAATCAATCAATCAATCAATCAATCAATCAATCAATCAATCAATCAATCAATCAATCAATCAATCAATCAATCAATCAATCAATCAGGATATACAATTCCTATTTTATCGTTCTGAAATATTCGTCTTTGATAATTTATTATTGTTATTATTAAGATTTGCTTACTTTCCACTTGGAACATAGCACAGTATTACTTATGGAAAAATAAATATAGTTACATTTAAAAATAGCTTCATAGAGACTATTCCAAGGACTTTTCATGGTGTTTATTGCATTTTTTTAAATTTCCTCCATAATACATCGAATATAACTTTTTGGCTGAAGGGTCAGCGTTGAGGTCTTCGGTTCAGAGGGTCCCGCGTTCGTTTCGCAGCCGGGTCGAGGATTTTCATCGCGTCTGGTTAATTCCTCCGGCTCGGAACTGGGCGTTTGTGTTTCTCCCAATGGTCTCCTCTTCCTGTTCACACAAGACACCAACCAACCACCAGAAACACGCAATAGTGAATATATCCCTCCAGATAGGGTTGGCGTCAGGAAGGACATCCGGCTGTACAGTGAGGCCAAATCCTCAGTTCACACCCGCGACCCTATCAGATGTGGGATAAGTGGTAGAAGAAGATGATAGCTACTACTGGAGAGTGTCTGATTCAAGATCCCTAGATCAGGGAATCGTTCCTGGGTGAGGTAGCCGATGTTTGAAGGATGGGAAAAAAAATTGGCACTCCATTTGTTAGTGCATCCTGCAATCTACCCGTCAAAATTAATGCAGCCGTAGGGACCATGCAGTAGAATTCCACTTCGATTTTAGATTGAAGTAAATCGGAATATCGAAGTTAAGTAGGCCTACGCAGGCCTCCTAAATTACACTACTTAATTACTGAAAGCTAGAACTATATTCTTCTTCTTCTTCTTCTTCTTCTTCTTGTTTTCGAATGGGTCTACTATGGACCACGTTAACCATCATTCATTTATGGTTCTTCCTCTTTCGATCGGCCCAGTACTTCTTCATCCTTTCGGAGTGGGCTTCTTTACGTTCTCGTGACCAGTTGTTGCCGGTCCGTTTTTTGCTACTTTGATCTTGGAATCCCTTAATTTTGTTGATGATTTTTCTGTATTCCTGTCTGTTGTATACTACCTGCTGTGATATATTATTTTCCTCCATATCCTCCTTGACCCCTTTAAGCCAGCTAGTTTGTGTCTTCCTGTTCTCCATGTATTCCAGAATTCGCTTGGCTGTTCTCTCTGGTGGCATTCTTTTAATGTGTCCGTAGAAGCAGAGTCTTCTCTTCTTGAAGGATGTTGTGAGTTTTTCGGTCCTTTTGTATAGTTCCTCATTTGGTCGCAGTCTAAATTCTTGACCCACTTTCCTGGGCCCTAGTATCTTCCTCAAGATCTTCCTTTCTGTCTTTTCAATGTTTCCTAGTAAGCCCTTCCTGTTCAGTGGAATATATTCGATCGCATATAGACTTTCTGGTTTGATGACAGTGTTGTAATGTCTGATTTTTTCAGTGAATGAAACTGATTTTTTATTGTAGACATTTCGACATAACTGGTATGCTGCTTCCATCTTTCTTACCCTTTCCTGTAATGCTATTCCTGGTAGTCCTGTTGGGGTTATCCATACCCCCAGATATTTAAACTTCTGTACTCTTTTAATTGTTCCATATTTGGTGACAATATTTTGTGTCGGATCCTTTTTGTCCTGAATCATTAGTTCCGTCTTTTCGAAGGATATCTGAAGTCCCGTCTTTACAGCAGTCTCTTGAAGTGTTTCAATTTGTACCTTGGCTGTTTCAGTGTCTTCTGCCAGTATTGCCATATCATCTGCGAATGCTAGACAGTCAATTTTGACTCCAGATCTTCCCAGTGATATTCCATTTTCCACCCCTAATTCCGTCAGTCTCTTCCTCCACTCTCTGACCACTTTTTCAAGTATAACATTAAACATGAGTGACATCCCGTCCCCTTGTCGGACACCTGTTTCGATCTTGAATGGTTTTGACAACATACCCATAAACTTAACCTGTGATGTAGTGTCAGTGATGGTTTCTTTGATTAAGTTTCTAGTTTTTTTATCTATCCCAAACTCTTCTAACGTGCTTATCAAGGTTGCTCTGTCGACTGAATCATAGGCTTTCTTAAAATCCACAAATACAATCACTAGATTTTTGGCTGTGAGTGCACGTAGTTGTATTATGGAGATTAGGTTGAAAATTTGCTCGCTGCATGATCTCCCTTTCCGGAATCCTGCCTGGTATTCACCAAGTTCTTTTTCTATTATCCCTTCAGTCCTGTTTTGTAGTGCCTTGGATACAATTTTAGAGGCAACTGGTGGCAACGATATTCCTCTGTAATTGTTAACGTTTGTTCTGTCTCCTTTTTTGTGCAGCGGGTGTATTAATGATGTCTTCCATTCCTTTGGGATGCTCTCTGTCTGCCAAATCTCCTCAAACAGTGCTTCTAGCTGAGTCACTAAGTGTTCTCCGGCATATTTCAATAACTCTGCGACTATTGAATCTTCCCCTGACGTCTTATTGTTCTTCAGTCCTGTTATTATTCCCCTGATTTCTTCTTTATTAGGTGGTTCTGAGTCCGGTGTCTGGTTCTTGGGTTTCTCAAACATTAGAGTTTCCTCAGGTTTTTTACAGTTCAGTAGTTTCTGGAAATAATTTGCAAGGTGTTGGCAATTCTGTTCATTTCCAGTGATTAGATTTCCTTCGTCATCTTTGAAGCATAGGGTTGGCGGTTTGTATCTTGTTAAGTTCCTCCTGAATGTCTGGTAGAAATTACGTGTATTGTTTTTCACGAAATCTTCTTCTAGTTTCTTTAGTTGCTGTGTGTCATAATGTTTCCGTTCACCTCTTATGGTTTTAGCTGTTGTTTTCCTTTGTGCTTTGAAAGCCTCCCAGTCTTCTGGTTTCTTAGTTGAGTTCCATTTCTTCCATGTCTGAGCCCTTCTTTGTAGTGCTTCTTCGCAAACTTCATTCCACCACGGATGTTTCTTCTTTTTACTTCGTAGGATTGTTTGTTCTGCTGCTTGTTGTATTGATGTTGCCATCTCAGTCCAACTGTGACTTTGAATCTTATTTATCCTGTTCTGGTATTCATTCACAGTCTGCTGATTGAACTTCAGATCTTCTATTCTGTATCTTGTAATTTTTGTACCACTACTTTTTCTCCTTTCTGGTGTTAATTTCATCTTAATTTTTGTCAGATAGTGGTCAGAGTCGAAGTTTGCTCCTCTAGTTATATGTACATCTTGAATTTCTCTGGAGTTTTCATAACTGATTGCAACATGGTCAATCTGAAATTCGCCCAATAATTTGTTAGGTGATATCCATGTTGTTTGTTTCTTTGGTTTCTTCTGGAACTTGGTGGTCATGATGTTCAAATTGAATTTTTCACACAACTCTATCAACCTCTTACCATTCATGTTTGTCTTGCTGTGAGCCGTGAATTTTCCTGTGGTTCTTGATGGTTCATTCCTTCCAATTTGTGCATTGAAGTCTCCTACCAGAATTACAACATTTTTCTCTGGAGTATTTCCTAGGATTTCTTCCAGACCTTCCCAAAATGTTTCTACTTTCTGTGGATTTTGTTGGTTGTCCTTATTTATTGGTGCATGTGCATTTATTATTGTGTATTTCTTGTTCTTGTTTTTGAAAGTTAGTGTTGACATCCTTGGTGAGGTGGATTTGAATTCCGTTATCTTGTCTGCCAGTGAATTGTGTACTACAAATGCTGTTCCAAACATCCAAAGACCTTTAGTGTTTTGTATTTTCTCTGCTGGTTTACCTTTATAAATCCTGTAGTTGTGTGTTTGTACCGTATTTTCGTCTCGGTGTCTTGTTTCTTGTATAGCTAATATTTTCATCTCTTGTTCATCCATCATTTTAGTCAGTTCCATTTGTTTCCCTATTTTCAACATCGATTTTACATTCAGTGTCCCTATGAACGTTCTGTGTTTACATTTGTGATTTGTCTTTGGGATTCTAAGACCCTCCGACTGGTCTTGACTTGCGCAATGCTGCTGGACCCCCGGATCCGAATGCCCAGCTTCGGTAGCTTCGCCACCACGAGGATATGGGTTACTCATTATTATTATTATTATTATTATTATTATTATTATTATTATTATTATTATTATTATTATTATTATTATTATTATTATTATTATTAGCGGAACGTTCCCGTCGTTGATGGGCCGATCGTTGGCGATGCCACCAACTTCTGTTTGTACCATTCGCTGACATTTAATTTTTAAGCAGCGACCTTCGCACACTCTGGTGTCCAGTGTGAAATAGCAAGAACCGACATAATACTCAGCCGGAATGCGCTCGGCCAGTTGATAACACGTGCTTTATCACTCAAAACCCGAATTTCCTGAAGAATCATTAGAATGACAAAGAACATGCGTATGGTTTTCTTTGGTAAAAGGAACTAACCATTTGCTCACTATTTTATATTTTAGCGGAAAAATACCAGAAAGTTCAGAAATACCTAAATGTTAGGCCTAATGGCTGCCATTTAGGAAACGATTATTGAAAGGTAAAATTGGGCTGGAATTTTGAACTGGAAATCTAAGATATATCCGGTCATAAAAACCCGCCACGACAAATTCATCTCACCTCATATCCGACCCCGTAGGGAAAACGGGACAAGGGTTGGACAAACAAATAAAGAAGACAAATAATAGCGTACGTCGGGCTCAGTTCAAGTTTTGTGTGTTAGTTACAGCTTTAGGGGGATTAGTGGATTTTCATGAAATTTGATATCTAAGTTTAGAATAAGGTTCTCAGCTATAATTCGTTCAAAGGAACCAGCTAGAAGGGGCCTTAAACATAAAACTCGGCGTATCGCTTTTTACGGTTGGTTTTACAGGAAAGTTGCTCATCATAACATTTATAGAGAATATTATTTACAAACATTTTTCTTCTACATCTTTTACTGATAGAGTGAAAAATAAGAGTGATATCAGTGCTGGTAGTATGAAAGTTTAAGTCCAAGAGCCGATAAGGAACTCTATGGGGAACTCCTGTGGAAATGTTACTGGCAACGCATAAAGGTTTTATCAATCAATCAATACTGATCTGCATTTAGGGCAGTCGCCCAGGTGGCAGATTTCCTATCTGTTGTTTTCCTAGCCTTTTCTTAAACGATTTCAAAGAAATCGGAAATTTATTGAACATCTCCCATGGTAAGTTATTCCAACCCCTAACTCCCCTTCCTATAAATGAATATTTGCCCCAATTTGTCCTATTGAATTCCAACTTTATCTTCATATTGTGATCTTTCCTACTTTTAAAAAAGCCACTCAAACTTATTCGTCTACTGATGTCATTCCACGCCATCTCTCCGCTGACAGCTCGGAACATACCATTTAGTCGAGTAGCTCGTCTTCTTTCTCCCAATTCTTCCGAGCCCAAACTTTGCAACATTTTTGTAACGCTACTCTTTCTTCGGAAATCACTCAGAACAAATCGAGCTGCTTTTCTTTGAATTTTTTCCTGTTCTTGGATCAGGTAATCCTGGTGAGGACCTCCGATTCCACTCCTTTACTCATATCATTTATATATATATAAGAAAATATAAAGGTCCAATAATACTGCCTTGAGGAATTCCCCTCTTAATTATTACAGGGTCAGATAAAACTTCGCCTACTCTAATTCTCTGAGATCTATTTTCTAGAAATATAGCCACCCATTCAGTCACTCTTTTGTCTAGTCCAATTGTACTCACTTTTGCCAGTAGTCTCCCATGATCCACCCTATCAAATGCTTTAGACAGGTCAATCGCGATACAGTCCATTTGACCTCCTGAATCCAAGATATCTGCTATATCTTGCTGGAATCCTACAAATTGAGCTTAAGTGGAATGACCTTTCCTAAAACCGAATTTCGCTCTATCGAACTAGTTATTAATTTCGCAAACGTCACTAATATAATCAGAGAGAATACTTTCCCAAAACTTACATACAACGCATGTCAAACTTACTGGCCTGGAATTTTTGGCTTTATGTCTACCACCCTTTCCTTTATACACAGGGGCTACTATAGCAACTCTCAGTTCATTTGGTATAGCTCCTTCAACCAAACAATAATCAAATCAGTACTTCAGATATGGTACTATATCCCAATCCATTGTCTTTAGTATATCCCCAAAAATCTTATCATGATATGTAAAAATTGTTGATTACAAGGATAATGTTCAGATAGAGGAGGAGACTAATGCTAAAGAAGTATTAACATTTACATATGATAACAATGACATTTACAATAAGATACACAAGTTGAAAACTCGAAAAGCGGCTGGTTTCTGATTTTACAATTCATCCAATGTTCTTCCCATTGCTCTGACGCGTGATTTCTGGTTAAACTATCCTTTATTTCAGCCGAAAATACCTTTAAAATCACCCCATCGCTTTGGCATCGCTGTACGTTGGCATTTGTTTTTCAAGATGGAGTCAGCAAAACGATGTTCTTCTTCTCCTTCTTCCATGACGCGCGCCCAGTTCGGGGGTTTTCTGAGCCACCCACTGGGTGCTCCAGGCGCCTCTATGTCGCGAAGTGTTGTGCAAAATGATGCAACTGCCAGCATCCACACAAAGAAAGCTACAAGCCTACTTCTTTCCCAAATATATAATTCGAAATAATTATTCACTGTGGCGATACGGTCACAATACATGACGTCTGTAACATAAAATAGTGGAACATTTTACGAAATTCTGACGACAGACTAACTTGGTTAACCTTTATGACGTTTATTGAAGAGGTTCAATCCAATGCAGACCAAACACGTAAAATCAGCAAAGAAACACACGACGCTATCCAAATAGCAACAAATTCGACTGTGAAATGTATTCGGTATTTATTATCAACAGGCTTTCATTACATTTTAAGTCGCAACCTGAGTAGTGACGACAGTGAACTCTTCTTCGGTCACTCACGAACGAAAGGTGGATATAATGCGAAATCATGCTTGTATGTCATGGAAACAACGTTGAAAACTGGCTTGATAAAAGTAGTGCAGAAACGAATACGTTCAAGACATTAGATGCCATCAAGCAGCAATGTTCCGAGGTAGAGATACAAAAAAGTAACTGACATTTTCTACCCAAGGCCATTTCAGAGTTAGGCTACTCGACTTACCACTAAAGAGATCAGTTAGAAATAATATTTTCTTTGTATAAGACGTCTGAAGTAAACACGCATTAACGTGTCTTTTTCAGAATGCCCAATCTCAAAAATACTGTCATCATTGGCTATGATAGGTGGATACTTTGTTGGAATTGCCGAGAAAAATTCACAATGTTTGATATGACTAGAGCAACTTCCCGGAATCAATCCCAACAGCCTTTTGATGTGCCTAATCAAGGCACAAGACTGAGGTGCATTGCGTTACCATCGAGAAAGTTTGTTTACTTCTTAAGAAATGTTCATAAATTCACTTCGCTTGCCGTACAATATGTAATAATAATAAAGTTCCTTGCTTTACATCCCACTAACTATACTGTATTTACGGTTTGAGGAGATGCCGAGGTGCTGGAATTATGTCCCCCGGGAGTTCTTTTACGTGCTAGTAAATCTACCGATACGAGGCTGACGTATTTGAGCACCTTCAAATACCACCGGACTGACCCAGGATCGAACCTGCCAAGTTGGGGTCAGATGGCCAGCGCATCAAAGAATATGTACAAAATGCAAATATAATTAAGAAATTAAAAGTATTTTTTGTTCCCAAATTTATACAAAATATGTGAGGAATGTAATCAGGAGCCACTCCCTGACATTATTGCAACAAATACGGTAGAGACAATACGCGACACTTACGGATTTAGCGTTGCTAAAATGAGAGACAATTCGACGGTGGCGCTCCTAGTGACTTGACCTGGAAAAATCGCGCTAAATTCAAATATCAATGGAAATGTATATACGGAAATGGATAAATAAATTACGTCTAGAAAGAAAGTGTTATTGAGATAATAACTTCGAAGTTGCTAAAGCAATTCTGGATAAATGAATGAAGAATTATTTAAAAGGTTATTATTCAAAGACTGAAATTAGACATATAAACAAGATGTGAAATGGACTACTGTGAAATGGCTTGATCTTTCATTTATGCATTACTTTTTTAGCTTTAGCATTCGTGCCTGAACTGTTACGATTGGATTTGTCTTTTTTCTCATTTAAAAACATTGTATCATCACATTAAGACACCTGTCAATAAAAATATCGGCACATTCCTTACACACATGATGCAATGATTTAACATTTAATAGCTGGACAATTTTCCTCTTAACATGAAGCCTACTAACAGAAAGAAAATCTATAAAATCCCGGCTTTTATCTGAGAAGAGAGATAAAAGAAAGAAAAGTATGAAAATGATGTCGATAGTGATGCTTTCAGGAATATTTACGGTAGGTACAATTAGAGTAAAAATGTAACATAACCTTGGCTGTATAGTCGAGGATTTTTAAAGTCGCTGGCCTGGAAATGATCTGAACAGATCTTATAATTCTTATATAAGCGTAACGTCTCTTCTTTCTTGTATACCTTATCCAAATCACTTCTATGACATTTCAAAACCCACAGATCACACCTGCAACAACACATCGGTATTGAAGGTTAACTGCTGCACTACACAATAAAATATGCGTATTACATTTTAAGCCAGTTAAAATATGGGTCGAGCAGGTCAGATGATTATGAAGTACTATAAACATCTCTGTCACTGGAAGAATATATATGCAAACACAATATTACTTACATTTTCTTGTCACGAGGGAACCTGAAGAACGACCGCGCATTCTTCTCTACTCCATAGTTACTGCAGCCAAACACAGCACATACCCTTCCCCTCATGTTGAGAGGAGATATCAAGGAATGACACACGCTACTATTTAATTATGTCAACTCACTGAAAACGCATAAATAACACCAAAAACTTCACACAAAAATACACGTGCTCTTATGACAGAATTAGTAGTTTTCAGGTCTACTCGCTGGAGAGAGCTCCAATAGCTGTCCCTCGATATCTCGCTCAGTGTCGCGTATTGTCTCTACTGTATTTGATTGCAACGAAGGTCCTCAAACCAATACTTGACAATCAAGCAGGAAATGTTACAAATGACTGATTTCGTGAAGAATTTCATGACAAAGCCTTTAAGTCGGAAACTGTTAAAATTATGGTCCTCATTACGCAGCAGAGTATTTGCAGGTATTTGACGTTTATTATTAAAACAGTTATTTATTGAAAGGTGAAATAATTCCCGTAAGTGAGTAATATCTATTAATTCAATTCAAATGTGATAAATTGTTATGAATCGCCGCCTAATAAAAACCCTATTGTTAACAGGTCTAAACAATGCGATCTAGCGGTGCATTCTCAAACAACGCCGAGCCGCTTCTCAGAACGGCTCTTTCACGACCTTGTGAGTGTATAACGTAGGCAACGGTAAGGCGACAACATTTGTGACGGAAATGATGTCTGAGTAGTCGTTACCGTACGCCTTCGAGCATGCTCGAAGCCGTAGGTCTTGTTTGCCAAAGATGCTGCGGCTGTGGATTTTATAAAAAGAGTGTGTTGAAATAGAAAAGTGCACCCTCAGTGACGGCACAGTAGTCGTTACCGTAGGCTTTGGTCGCCAAAGATGCTCTGTGAAATGATGCTAATAAATCGTTCGTTATCAATATTTGACTTTATTTTATTGAAAGACATATTAATGATAATTAACATTTTTCTTCTTGTTTTAAATTATTTCTCTATTTTCTTCATTATCATGGAGTTTCTTGCTTGTTTTTGTCTACCCACAAAAAGTAGTCCAAATGCGTTATATCGGGTGAGCAAGTTGGCCCTGCGAGAGGTCCAGCGCGGCCAGTCCAGCTATCATCAAATTTCTCGTTTACCAGTTCACGTGTACGTTGGGCGAAATGTGGTGGTGCACCATCTTGTTGATACCACATTTCTATTCTCGCACTGATGGAAATGTTTTCCAAAAGCGGAGTTAATTCCTAGTTGACAAAATGACAATACGTTTAAGCAGTAATTGCGCCTACAGAGAAGTAACGATCGATAGCAAAGTTGTAAAAACTCCCACACTTGACATTCAGTGACCGCCAATGCTGAAAAGGCACTTCTCATCCATTTTTGGGGTTTTCAGGTGCCCAATAATGCATATTATGCCTATTAACATGTCCAGTGTTCGAGAATGTTGCTTCATCTGAAAATAATGTTTGCTAAGAATGAACTGCAATAGCGTTGCATAGCGTTACATAACCACACACAAAAACAACCCTAACCTAGAAATGTTGATGCAAACACATAATGATAAGGACGGTAATCCTTCTGCTTTAGTATCCGCTGTACTGAAGAGCGGCGAATACCACTGTCTTTGGCCAATTCACTTTGACTTATCTGTGGATTTACTTCTACAGCGGCAAGAATACGTATAACATTTTCATAATTTAATTTTGATGTTATATTTAAGCGATTCTTATTCTTTACACTCCATGCTTACGTAACCGTGTTTCCAGTTGGTTGAATTTTGCATGTGACATTTGCATGCCATGAATAGTGACTCAACTCAAAGACCAAAGTTTCCAAAAAAAAGTTTAAAACTTTAGAACACCATATCAAAACAAGGATAATATTTTATCAGACTATTTCTGCATGATAAAGTTTAGCATATAACTTATTACATCACATTTTCACAGAGTTTCAATGAAATAAATCACAACTAAGGAGTGTCAACATTCTTGAAGTGGTATAACGGCATTCGTGATTCAATCACTACTGATCTGCATTTAGGGCAGTCGCCCAGGTGGCATATTCCCTATCTGTTGTTTTCCTAGCTTTTCTTAAATGATTTTTCGCGAGAAGAAAGGATTTCTACGTATGACAGTTTTCTAGATCGAAAGAGTGATTATAAGGTGCATGCCGTAACTAAAAAAATGACATATTTGAGTTGTGCCACTATTCTTGCGGGGATGCGATATCTTTCATTGAACCAGGACCATCTCCAGTAGTATCAGATCTTAATACAAAATCAACATGGCCGACGCATAGGTTGAATCACTGCTTTCGTGATATACTGTAGCTCCGATGACGTCACGCAAGGAAGCGAACAGTTTCTTCCGTCCGACCCGTGCAATGCAAGGACATGATACATCTGTACATTAAATTCTGAAATATTCACAAATGTTGTGTTAATATAACAGTCGAGGTCATTAACACTTATAATCACATCATGATTCATAAGTCAGGTCTATGTAATTTTATGAGAAGTAGGTTTGAAGTGTGGTATATGCGGTCAAAGCTTGAGGTGTTTACTCGTCAATGTTACCAATAAATAATTATTATGCAATAATGCAAGTGTGGAGACAACAAACGTACAATAATAATAATAATAATAATAATAATAATAATAATAATAATAATAATAATAATAATAATAATAATAATAATAATAATAATAATAATAGTAATAGTAATAATAATAACAATAATTAGGATACGCCTGAACGTAGTTTAAAATTATTGTAGTGTACTGTATAGTATACGAGTAACATCTTATTAGAATTTAGCGTGCTTATTTTATTGTAAAATATTTGTGGAGTACCGGTATAGTAGAGGTATCCGTAGAAACTCTCTTACTAAAATTTTGAGTTGTAATTAGGATAGGCTTAATTACAGTTTAGAATTGTGTAATTCTTGTGTATTCCTTTCGGTATCCAGTAATTAACAGCAGTTTTTTCCTGTTAGGGTGTTGTAGGATAAAAGTATAATTCGACTAAGCAGTATAATAGTGTAGTCGTATATGAATCACCTTATTGTCGTGTGATTTTTGAGTACTATCCCAGACAATATATCCCTTCGTAAATTTTTTTGCACATAAGTTATTTTATATTTCCTTTTATTTTCACTTTCCCCCGTAAAGAATGGCTAAGGAGCGCAAGTGTAGGAACTGTGGGTGTGGCGAGGCATTGAGGGGTATGAGGGAGGAGTTGGAGAGTTTGAGGGAGATAATTAGGATTCTCACAGAAGACAGGAAGGAAGATAGGCCTCCCTAAAACAATGTACAGGTTACAGTAGGTATACAAGAGGGAGAGGAAGGAAAGGGGGAGTTGTAGAAGACAGGTGGTCTAATGTTCTAAGGGGAAGGAGATTGCAGGCTAAGGGCTCTGTTCAGGATCAGAATTCAGGACAGGTGTCTGTGCGACATCGGTACGAATCACTCCAGGTAGAACAACAGAGGGAATATGAGGAACAGGGAACTGTTGCTGAGATGTGTGGAAGTAGGAGGAAGAGAAAAGGTAGGAAAGGGAAATGTAGAGTAGAGGATAGGAAAAGACAGGTGGAACAGGATCATGGGAAGGAGAAAAGGGAAGGGAAGTAGCTTCTGTAGCTATTAGGAAAGATAGGGCCTACCAGGAGGAGAAGGGATCAAATGAGCTGGGTAGGGTTGAGGCTCTGGTCATGGGGGATTGCATTGTTAGATATGTGGTGAAAGTGTGTGGAGGAAAGGGAACCAGGGTAGAGTGTTATCCAGGAATTAGGTAGAGGCAGATGTTGAGGCAAGTAGAAGAGAAGGAGGAGGGGAAGGAGAAGGTGATAATAATCCACGTTGGTAGCAACAATGTAAGGCAAGCTGATATAAGTACCAACATAGTTGGGGATGTGTGGGATCTGTTAAATGCAGCACGGGTGAAGTTTAAGGAAGCGGAGATTGTTATCAGTGGAATACTGTATACGAGGGATATTGACTGGAGTGTGATTGGGGGATTTAAATGAGACTATGGAGTGGGTATGTGAGATACTGGGAGTGCAATTTCTAGATCCTAATGGGTGGGTAGGAGATAAGGATCTGCGCTCAGATGGCTCTCACTTAAACCGCAGTGGTACGTATAAGTTAGGAAATTTGTTTGGAAGGGTAATAGGGGGGTACATTCAGGGAAACGGGGTTGTCTAGGGAGCGGTGATAAAGGTACAGAGATCTAAAAGTCAAGTAAGGATGACATAAAAATGTTAGTGCTCAACTGCAGAAGTATTGTAAAGAAAGGAATAGAATTAAGTAATTTAATAGATACATATTTACCAGATATTGTAATAGGAGTTGAATCATGGCTGAGAAATGATACAAAGGATGCAGAAATTGTCTCACAGAACTGGAGAGTGTATCGTAGAGATAGGGTAGGAATGGTGGGAGGGGGAGTATTCAAACTGGTGAAAGAAGTTTTTTTGCTAGTGGATTTTTTTGCTAGTTGTTTTACGTCGCACCGACACAGATAGGTCTTATGGCGACGATGGGATAGGGAAGGGCTAGGAGTGGGAAGGAAGCGGCCGTGGCCTTAATGAAGGTACAGCCCCAGCATTTGCCTGGTGTGAAAATGGGAAACCACGGAAAACCATTTTCAGGGCTGCCGACAGTGGGGTTCGAACCTACTATCTCCCGAATACTGGACACTGGCCGCACTTAAGTGCTAGTGGATTTACGTAGCACCGACACAGATAGGTCTTATGGCGACGGTGGGATAGGAAAGGTCTAGGAGATGGAAGGAAGTGGCCGTGGCCTTAGTTAAGGTAGAGCACCAGCATTTGCCTGGTATGAAAATGGGAAACCACGGAAAAACCATCTTCAGGGCTGCCGACAGTGGGATTCGAACCCACTATCTCCCGGATGCAAGCTCACAGCCCCGCGCTCCTAACCGCACGGCCAACTCGCCCGGTGAAAGGAGAATTTGTAAGATACAAAAAAGTTAAAGATGAGAAACATGAAATTCTAGGTATAAGGCTCATTTCTAAAGATAATAGGCAACTTGGTCTTTGGAGTGTACAGATCGGGAAATGGGAGCGCTGATACGGATTCAGAATTATTTGAAAAGATAATCAGCTATGTGGGAAATGACATGGAAAGAAATGTGATTGTAGCGGGTGATCTCAATTTACCAAATGTCAACTGGGAATGAATTGCGAACGACAGGAAGCATGACCAACAAATTGCAAATAAGCTAATATGGGAAGAACAGATGATTCAAACAGTGGTGGAACCAACTAATTAAGTGGGAGAAATATCCTGCATGTGGTGCTGGTAAAACCAGATGAGCTCTATAGATAAACCGAAGTAGGTAATAGATGGTATTAGTGATCATGAAGCAGTTTTTGTCGTAGTTAAAAATAAATGTGATAGAAAGGAAGGTCTTAAAAGTAGGACTATTAGGCAGTACCATATGGCTGATAAAGCAGGCATGAGGCAGTTTCTAAAAAGAAACTATCATCGGTGGAAAACGGTAAATAAAAATGTAAAAAGACTCTGGGATGGGTTTAAAGCAATTATTGAGGAATGTGATAACAGGTTTGTACCTATAAAGGTGGTAAGGAATGGTAAAGACCCACCTTATTATAATAGAGAAATAAAGAAACTAAGAAGGAGGTGCAGACTGAAAAGAAAAAGCGTTAGGAATAGCTGTGGAAGTAAGGAGAAATTGAAGGAACTTAATAGGAAATTTAATCTAGCAAAGAAGGCAGCTAAGGATAACATGATGGCAGGAATAATTGGCAGTCATACAAATATTAGTGAGAAATGGATGGGTATGTATAGGTATTTTAAGGCAGAAACAGGTTCCAAGAAGGACATTCCAGGAATAATTAATGAATAAGGGGGTGTGTATATGAGGATCTTCAAAAGGCAGAAGTATTCAGTCAGCAGTATGTAAATTTGTTGGTTACAAGGATAATGTCAAAGATAGAGGAGGAGACTAAGGCCAAGGAGGTATTAAAATTTACATAATATGATAACAATGACATTTACAATAAGATACAAAAGTTAAAAACTCAAAACGCGGCTGCAAATTTCTGGGGATATACTACAGACAATGGGTTAGGATATAGTACCATATCTGAAGTACTTATTTGATTATTGTTTGGTTGAAGGAGGTATACCAAATGAAAGGGGAGTTGCTGTAGTATCCCCTGTGTATAAAGGAAAGGGTGGTAGACATAAAGCCAAAAATTACAGGCCAGTAAGTTTGACACGCGTTGCATGTAAGTTTTGAGAAGGCATTCTTTCTGATTATATTAGACATGTTTGCGAAATTAATAACTGGTTCGATAGAAGGCAGTTCGGTTTTAGCAAAGGTTATTCCACTGAAGCTAAGTTTGTAGGATTCCAGCAAGATATCGCAGATATCTTTGATTCAGGAGGTCAAATGAACTATATCGGGATTGACCTGTCTAAAGCATTTGATAGGGTAGATCACGGGAGACTACTGGCAGAAATGAATGCAATTGGACTAGACAAAAGAGTGACTGAATGGGTTGCTATTTCTAGAAAATATATCTCAGAGAATTAGAGTAGGCGAAGCTTTATCTGACCCTGTAATAATTAAGAGGGGAATTCCTCAAGGCAGTATTATTGGACCTTTATGATTTCTTATATATATATATAAATGATATGAGTAAAGGAGTGGAATCAGAGGTAAGCCTTTTTGCGGATGATTTTATTCTGTATAGAGTAATAAATAAGTTACAAGATTATGAGCAACTGCAACATGACCTTGATAATGTTGTGTTTTGGACAGCAGGCATTAGTATGATGATAAACGGGGTTAAAAGTCAGGCTGTGAGTTTCACAAATAGGCAAAATCCTCTCAGTTTTAATTACTGCGTTGATGGGGTGAAATTTCCTTTTGGGGATCATTGTAAGTACTTAGGTGTTATTATAAGGAAAGATCTTCATTGGGGTGATCACATAAATGGGATTGTAAATAAAGGGTACAGATCTCTGTACATGATTATGAGGGTGTTTAGGGGTGGTTGTAAGGATGTAAAGGAGAGGGCATATAAGTCTCTGGTAAGACCCCAACTAGAGTATGGTTCCAGTGTATGGGACCCTCACCTGGATTACTTGATTCAAGAACTGAAAAAATCCCAATGGAAAACAGCTCGATTTCTTCTGGGTGATTTCCGACAAAAGAGTAGCGTTACAAAAATGTTGCAAAGTTTGTGCTGGGAGGGATTGGGAGAGAGTAGACGAGCTGCTCGACTATGTGGTGTATTCCGGGCTGTCAGTGGAGAATTCGCGTGGAATGACATTAGTAGACGAATAAGTTTGAGTGGCGTGTTTAAAAGTAGGAAAGATCACAATATGAAGATAAAGTTGGAATTCAAGAGGACAAATTGGGGCCAATATTCATTTATAGGAAGGGGAGTTGGGGAATGGAATATCTTACCAAGGGATATGTTCAGTAAATTTCCAATTTCTTTGAAATCATTTAAGGAAAAGCCAGGAAAACAACAGATAAGAAATATACCACCTGGGCGACTGCGCTAAATGCTGATCAGTATTGATTGATAATAATAATAATAGACTTTACCTCCATACCTCTAGATGGCCGCAACTACAGTAGCTGTCTTTTTTTTTCTTTTGACACTCTGACACTATCCTTTGGACCCTTTCTTCCTCACAGACATGTATATAATTTTTTGTTTAGGTATAGCCCATATTTTCCCAAATATGAATGCACTGACCGGCAAGTTCTGTTAGTTACTCTTCACTTTCACAGAAATTGCTGAGGAATAATATTTTAATTATTACTTAATTATTAAGTTGCATTTCTTCCAGCATCTAAATGTTATCTACCAGCAATAGTTTAATTTTAAAATTTTAAACGTATTGTAACGGTTCAAATCCCGTTACAAGATAATATCTGTATTATTATTATTATTATTATTATTATTATTATTATTATTATTATTATTATTATTATTATTATTATTATTATTATTATTATTATTATTATTATTATTTTATCTGTGGGATTAGTATTATTTTGTTATAATTCTTATTCAATTCAATTTTGCAATGCTTGTCGCTTGCAGGATTGTTCGTAGATGTATGCATATATACGTATGTGTAAAATAACACTCAATACATGTACAGTGAGAATTGTTATATGTCAGATGTTGGATATGGCATCGTTACATTGTGCAATAATGCTGGCGATTCTGCCAAGTCATCGCCACGTCATGGCTACGTCATCGTGCTCACTTAGCACTGAGCTCTGTTACTTTGAGTTTCTTCGGGAGCCCCGGGGAAATTCACCATTACATGCAATAGTTTGAGGCGTTGTGGGAGTATGTCATTGTTATTTCTGGAGATTACGTAGCTGTGTCAACCAACGTCTATAAAAGGTGGCTGCATATTGTAGCGTCAGTCATTAGTTAAACGGAAGCTGAACAGTGAAGAAGTCTACGAGATGAAGAAGCCTCAGTCGGTCAGTCAACGAGTGTGAACGAGAGATGGAGAAGACTCAGTGAGCCATTAATTATTGGTCATTGAGAGAGTGAGGCCAAGGTTGGTCGGTCGCTTAGTTGAAGACACGGACGCAAGGGCTTACCATGGAGTCAGAGAGGGACACCACCTGCCATGAGGTAATACCATATTGACTTACAAAGAAGTCAGATGATATGGAGAAGAAGCAGTCACAAGGATGTATCACCAAGTTAGGCGTGACACATCTACAGTTAACACCAGATCAAAGGAATACGTCGTAATTACACTCAAAGTGTTGAAGGTACAGTCAAGTGAATCAGTGAGGGAAATATTTCGTATAAATTGTTAAATGTCCGGTCAAGAAGAATTCAAATTCATGCCTAGTTTCTTTCATGTTAAAAATTAAATAACTGGAAAGGAGGTTCAACCTATTCAATACTCAAAAGAAAGAAACGTAGCAATCACATTTCTATTTAAATGGGACCGGTTTCGACCTTAGTCTAGGTCATCATCAGCCATAAAAAACATGTAAAATGTTTATGAATGTTGGAGGTCAGTTTCACTCTCTGTTAGGCACAAAGACACGACACCACATTCTGTCCTGCACAAAGTCACAACACTACCAATCAACATGCGAAGATCAAAAAGGCTTGAATTCGCAGACGAACAGATCTGTAGTAGAAAGCCGCCAGCTCCCGGTGACCAGCGCGGCACACTCAAGGTCACGCGCTGCGGCCAAACACCAAAGTAGAGTGGAGAACGTTTCGAAGGTCCAGAACCTGTCACGGCTGCGGGAAGCAAAGTACGTATATAAAAATATACGACGCCAATTAGTACAACCGAATGAGCACCCGTACTCCAGTTAAGTTCTTGGTAAAACAGTTGACTTGAAAAAAACAATTGTAGAGAGAAGAAAAAATGTAGTAAAAAGCGCAATATCGGAAAACAAATGAAAACTTATATGCACAGTGCGCTATTTTTAAAAAGAAAATTTTTTTAGGTTATGATTGAAGTAGTCGAAGTTGGCGCAAGACAAAAAAGTTTTGAAAGAGGAGAATAAATTAAACGAGGAAGAGTGATAGTGAAATAAGAGAAAGAATAAAAGAAATTGGAGTTAGATGGTAATGAGGAAAGATAAGATAGGGAAATGAAGGAGGGGTAGTTTAAGGTGGGTTAGGAGGGTGGGTTATTGGAGGTAGAAAATGTGGGTGGGAACTATGTAAGACATGGAAAATAGAATTGGGGTTTTGGAATTTGGAATTTTTGAGAAGAAGAATTAGGAAGTCAAAAAGGATATTGGGTTTTTCAGAAATGTCGTTTAAATTGAAATTAGGGTTGAAGTACTGGTCAAGGTGGATAAAGCAATTTTCAGTAATGTTTAAGAGGGGGCCTTTGTTAATGATTTTAAGTATGTTTATGTCATTGTCAATACTGGTGAAACTATGTTTGGAGTCTTGTATGTGCTGTCCTATGGCAGAGAATCTGTTGTATTTAAAGGCGTTGACATGTTCAGAGTACCTGATATTGAAGTTGCGGCCAGTTTGTCCGACGTAGGAGGAACTGCAGTTGTTGCATTTAAATCTGTATACACCAGATTTAGAAAAAGCATTAGACTTATTTAGAGATTTAGAGTTGTGTAAGATATCAAGACTTCTATTGTTAGTTCTAAAAGAAATTTTCATAATATGTTTTTTAAAGATATTAGTTATTTTATAAGCATCCTGAGTAAAAGTGAAGTTGGAAAAAGCAGTTGGTTTTATTTTGTCTTTAGATAAAGTGGTTTTTGGACGGTGTTTGAATTTGTTGATGATGCGGTTAATGAAGGAGTTGTTAAAGCCATTAAATTTAGCAATGTTGCGGATGGTGTTTAATTCATTATTTAAATCTTTTTTGGACATAGGGGTGTTGAAGGCACGAACAATTAAGCTGTTATAAGTAGCACGTTTATGAGCTTGGGGGTGCGAAGAATCTTGTCTTATTGTAGTTGCTGTTTGGGTTGGTTTTCTGAAAATTTTCTTTCAGTCATTAGTTAAACGGAAGCTGAACAGTGAAGAAGTCTACGAGATGAAGAAGCCTCAGTCGGTCAGTCAACGAGTGTGAACGAGAGATGGAGAAGACTCAGTGAGCCATTAATTATTGGTCATTGAGAGAGTGAGGCCAAGGTTGGTCGGTCACTTAGTTGAAGACACGGACGCAAGGGCTTACCATGGAGTCAGAGAGGGACACCACCTGCCATGAGGTAATACCATATTGACTTACAAGAAGTCAGATGATATGGAGAAGAAGCAGTCACAAGGATGTATCACCAAGTTAGGCGTGACACATCTACAGTTAACACCAGATCAAAGGAATACGTCGTAATTACACTCAAAGTGTTGAAGGTACAGTCAAGTGAATCAGTGAGGGAAATATTTCGTATAAATTGTTAAATGTCCGGTCAAGAAGAATTCAAATTCATGCCTAGTTTCTTTCAGTTGCAATGTCATAATTTCATATTCTCATCTGTTTTATCGCAACAAGACTCACTATTTTTTATATATTATTTAAAGAATATATTTTGTTCTATCAAACGAATTAATAGTTTTATTTCAATGACAGTAAAATATCTTAACCTCAAAATTAATGGGGAAACCAAACGCCAATCTCCTTTTCCCAGAACTTATATGGTATGTTGTCAAAAGTAAGCTTATTACCCCACACCCTAGAGATAGTCAAGAGTCTCATTCTATTATTGCTGCACTGAGTGGCAGCTGGCGCCCTTCAAATAACGTATGTGTAAGTAAGCAGGTAACAAGTAAGTGTGAGTACAAGGTCCGACGAGTGTGTATTTTATTTAATGAATATTAATTTTCAGATTTTCCATTTTAAATGCAGATATTTCATATTTTTCAAGTTAAATGCAGTTTTATAATGTTTGTAAATTCAGTAAAGGAGTTAGGAATTTATTACATTATGCATAAAAGTGCTAAAATTATTTAACAGAATGTTAGGTTTTATAAATTGCATTTCGTTTTGCTTTTACCATATGTAGGTTGAACTGGTTAATGCCCGCTGTTATGCTTGTTATGTATCAACACTAAAAGGCCCTGTTGTAAATCTGTGTAACAAGAAAGTCAAAAACAGGACTCCTCATCAGCTCGGGAAAATGAGTGAAACATACTGCTTTATTCTTTGTAAGAGTTACAGTTTCGGTTGGAATTTTCTTTTTTCATGAATGTATCATGCGCTCATATGAAGAAAGTGAAAATAATAGTGTGTATTGTACCCGTCCACCACGGAGTAAATGGCACTACTGCAGGAACTTCATAAAAGAGAAACAACATATCGGACGATTTTTACCTCAGCAACGCAATGATTAACTTGGAGTGGATGCAAGGAGGTTATGAATTAAGACATATATCACCAATGTTCACCGTGCATGGATTTCACCATAAACTGTGTGAATCCAAGCAATTCCATGACCCCTGCAATGACTGTAAGTGCAGAAGTTGTGGTGAACTCTGCGAGAGATACCATGTACTAATGTGCAAATTGAGAACATGATCTCTGAGAAGCTTTTGTGAGACAGTGTAATACTTTCTATACTTGTATTCATGCACATTGTGCGCAATTAAATATTTATTAATATTTAATTTGCGTGAAATTTCATGCATACGCACGGACGTGGTATCAGGCAGATAGACAGGCCGTCCTGTTGCGAGCAGAGAGCCGGAACTGGGTCGAGCGGTCAAGGACAGTGGAGCTACGTCACACCGGTGCGCTCGTAATGCAGCGGAAAGTTGGGGAAGGGGTGAGTGAATTCTGGAATAATCCGTACACTCGCAAGAGAGGACGAATCACATTTAAGCATTAATTTCGACCAATAGAAATCATATTCAGTAGATTACGTCACTTTTTACTTGTTCGTTGGTCGAGGGGTGAACATTTTACGGCGTAAAGGAGCGAACAATTAAGTTAGTGCAGTGTGAGATAGCGAGAACACAGTATTCTTCTTGTTAAGTCAAGAACAGTTATATATTCTAGTACTTTCTGGAGAATAAGATGTTAAGGGACAAACCTTTCTTTTGAAGGAGTATAAATGATACGACTTCGTCCGAAAGAATACGTCCGGAAACTTCGAGTACATTTTGTCTAATCTTATGGACTTGGTTTGAAAATATCCTAATGAGTTCGTATTTTGACTTTGAATTCTAGAATTATTCCACGATTTCATGTGGACTATTTCATTCCGAAGTACACTTGGAACAATTTAAGCCGTTGAGAATAGAACATTATTTACCTAGTGAACTTGTGAAAACGTACGACATAGACTACTGCGGGGTGTGAGTTGAGTGACAACTTGAGTAGTTAACGACGTGTTGAGCCACTGTAAGGACATCTAATCCAAGGATTAACGAGAAGTAGATGTATAGTACATTATTCTACGGTGCCAGAGAAATAGGACATCAAATGTTGTACATCGTTGCATCGAGTGTTAGATAAGTTAAGTATGATAGTGCAGAACTTAGTGAGATAATATAAGTGGAGCAAACCTCTAATTTAAATTTTAGTTTCAGCCTGACTACGAAAGCCAGATCTTCAGTTATGGATAACGAGGGAGGATTTCCACGATAACCTCAAGCAATTATCGCTGCAACTTCATATTGCCTGACTGCGCTGACATCATGGACTTATGCTGAAATTGTGTGAGTCAGCACAATGAACATGTACGATCCGCCGTAATCGAGAGAGGAGACCTGTCCTCATGTCTACACATCCCAGATGATGTCTACATCGAAACCATGAATACCCATTAAACAATATTCTTTCTTTCTGTAGATTTTCGTAAGATTGTATTCTTGATTGATTAATTTCTCTGCTATTAGTTGGATTTGAATTTCTTTCACTGTGGTGTTGGTTGAGTAAGCATATGTGTTATTAGTTCATTGATGATATATGTGTGTTACTTAAGATCTTCAAAGATTCTCACTGGTATATTGAGGCAATAATAATAATAATAATAATAATAATAATAATAATAATAATAATAATAATAATAATAATAATAATAATAATAATAATAAAGTATTTTATTAATATTCAGGATGATAATAATAATAATAACGTGTTCAGTAGTCGACCTTAAAGCGATGATCTAAACTAGAATCTGTATAGAGATGTATTCTGATTATTTAAATCTTATCATAAAATGTATTTCATTCATTTGGCAGCCACGGAATTTATTTCTTCGGATATTTAATGAGATCGAGAACAATGATCATGGAAATAAAAGTAAAGATTAGGACGGAAGAATTAAAAATATTGTTGAGATATAAAATTTTGTTGGAAGTGATACTTGTACTGCCGAAGGCGCCCAATTCGACTATGGTGTTTATATAATTGAATCCATCCGGCGAATATGGTGCATGATGCTTTATTGAAATGAGGAGTGTATTAACCACGTGGTGACTGGTACAGGCGGTCATGGTCATTGTTATTAGGGATAATAATAATAATAATAATAATAATAATAATAATAATAATAATAATAATAATAATAATAATAATAATAATAATTTGATGAAGTAAACCCAACAACAAATTAAAGATGTGTTTGCTATGATTTAGGATTCGATTTCATGAGGTGTTATCCGCAGTATCCGTGATTGTACGTGACCGAGGCTGTTAAACTTAGTCTGATCGTGATCGTTTGTCGTCTCATTCTATTTCATTTCATTGCTATGAGTCGTGTGTGTCATCATTTTAGGGCAGTCTACAGAATCCGAGAGCTCGTGATATAATAATAATAATAATAATAATAATAATAATAATAATAATAATAATAATAATAATAATAATAATAATAATAATAATAATAATACCGGGAAGTACCCCTTCACCCCGCACATTTAAAAGAAGCGCCTTACGGAACACTATCTATCGAACAAATCTTTAAACAGCTAATGCATAAAGTTCGGACATTGACTAGAAAAGGTCACTACTGAATAACTGAGTAATATGTTATTTTAAAGTTTCGTAATCTGATTGGATGTATTTGTTTTGGTTTTGGCGTACATCAAGAAGTTTGAAAATTTCTCCATAGATGTCTACATAGAGGTCATGCACTCTGGTGCAGGGTGGAAGAATGAGTGATTTAAGGAAGTTTTGTGTTTATAAGTTTTCTCAACTAAATTAACCTTTATTTATTTTGGTACTTCAAGATTTGCAACACTTCCTTCTCTTCCCGCCAGCTTTTGAGTCTGGCCAATTACAAATTTTCTGTAATATTTTTCAGCCAATCACAGGCTTCTTGTAGTTTTGGTTTAGCCAATAAATTGAGAGGGTGTGTCCGGTTTTAGTCCAGAGCCTTCTCGAGCCCTCCTCTCGGGTATATAAGCTGCGGCTTTTTCAAGCTACCTTGTCTTATTGATCGTCGAATTACTGAGTGTGTGTGTTAAGACAGGAGACGGAGTGCCTCAGTCTTCGGCAGGCAGAACTTCAGCCCAGGTAACGGCCACCAGTTTTACATCTCTGTAGCTATCTCCGCAAACTTACCCGAGGGGAAATTTCTAATTTCTAACTATGTAACCATCCGTTTCCTAGACATGAAAACTACTTCTTGATAATGTAAAATTTCATAAAGGTTTAAACTGTAAATTCGGGGATAGAGAGTGCGTTACCCTCTCAAGTTCCCCTTCAATTTATCTGGAGGTGACTACGATTTTGTAACTGTTTTTCTCATGTAAACCATAAATTATCTTGTCCTTTGAGTCAACTCAGTAGTTTACGATTAGCCTCTGCATTATCGGGCCACTAGCCCACGTAGAGTTTTAAAACTTGGTTTTCAAGGAGCGCAAGTGTACGCCTCCATACATTTTCAGTTGCGGCCAGTAATTTAACCTCTTCTTCTTTTCACGAAGGCCCAGTAGTATGGGTACTAGATACCCCTGTAGTAACTAGAGTGTAAATTGTAGGTTGTGCCGAGAGAGGCCAGATTGTAAAGTTTTTTGTAAAGTTGCCTTCTGTACGCTATAAGAGTTTGGGAGCGCAGCCACCTTGGTTGAATTTGTAGAGCATATAAACTCTTTTCTGAGATTTGTGTAATTTTTGAGTGGCGCCTTTGGAAGGCCGTAAATTGTTACTGTTGGAGCCAAGTGCTCGTGGAAATGGTGTATTGGGAGATCTCTCTCGCTATCTAACTAAACCCAACATTTGGGACGTGGTAAACTTGTCAATTTGGAGCCTGAAGCTCAAAACGGGTAAATTCCCTATTTTGGGGTTTTTCTATTCTTGTAGCAAAATTGTTATTGTACCTGATAACTTGCTCCTTCACCTAGTGAAGAATTTTGTTAAGTTTGAGATCTGAAAAGAAATATAGCCTTTATTTTAAAGTTTTATATTAATCTTTGATATTGTAGGTAGACCCATTCCCACTAGCACCTTCTTTCCCCTCTGCGTTCCACAGATAACCCCGGAATAATAATAATAATAATAATAATAATAATAATAATAATAATAATAATAATAATAATAATAATAATAAACCCATACGGCAATAAATTTATTTCCGGAAAATCTGAGGTGATGGTTTGCTTGTGATATTTTTGCATCTGTATACTTTATTTTCTTGTGTTTACTCATGTGATTTTCAGAACTCTATTATGCATATTCCCGTAGTAAGTGATTCTGATTATTGTCGAACCTAGACCTTTGTTTTGTTCTAAGAAAGGCCTAGGTAGTCACGTTGCTAACAGTTTCCAAGCGAATAGCCCTAGTAGCCAAACATACAAAAATTGATACATAACATTTCAGCTTTGCACTATTTTTACGAGAGCCTGATGTTATATACAGTGTGTCAGCGTAGTCAGTCCCGCAGTGTAGGAATGGATTGGCAGGTGATACTCTGTAGCTTGGCAACTGACCCATTAGTTACTGGGCATTTTTTGCCTTGAGCTTATGGCAGACAAGACAATGGTGTATGATTTTCCGAATGGTATTCCTTCCGTTTGGTATCCAGTATTGCTGTCGAAGAGAAGAAAGTAGCAATTGACACCCAGCGTGTAATATTCGTCGATGTTCGTTCTCGATAATCAATTTAGTTAGATGGTGACTTGGGGGCAAGATCATTTGATGTTGTTGGTTGAAAGGGAGCTCCGATCATTGTAATCTGCCCCCAACTCGAAGAAGTCCTTGCTCGCAGAGGAATGGATTAAGGGATATAAATTTGCTCTTCTTACTAATCGCCTTTGTAGTCCGAAGGGCATCAATCTCTGCACCATATGCTGATGCTTGGACACTCTTGATACATGCATATAGTCCACAACGTAACCCTTGAAGGTCTAATTCGCCAGTCTTCCTTTCTGTAGGACAAAGTTTGGCGTTCGCGGCAAATCTGAGACAGTATGCAGTCGTGCAAGCTTAGAGAATCACTTCATGAACTCATCTTCAGGTTGAAGCGCTATGAGACTGACCACTGGCTTCCGCTGTTCTGGGATGTCCTGAGTCTCCGCAGAAGGGATTGAATCAGGCCATGACAGAGTATCCTCCACAAGCCACGGTGGTCCATTCCACCAGAGTGATTTAGCGATAAGGGTGTCTGGGGTGAGTCCTCGTAAAATCAGATCCGCAGGATTACCTCCTGAAGCAACGTGCTTCCAATCTGCAATAGATGTGCTGTCTTGAATCTCTGCAACTCTGTTGGCAATGAAAATCTTCCACCGTGTAGGCGATGCTGCAATCCATGAAAGAACTATGGTCGAATCTGTCCATAAATGGATGCTGCTAATAGACAAATTTAAGATTGATGTCACTTTCTTGAGAAGACGAGCTAGAACCAATACTTCACATAACTCGAGACGAGGAAGGGAGACCTTTGACTTAGCGCACAGTAGCCTTGTGGTACACTCTCCCTGTTGATTTTAGGATCTTATATAAATGCAGCATCCACAACCCTTCTCAGATGCATCCGAAAACCCATGCAATTGAATGTTAGTTACAATGCCCTTCGCCAACACTAGTCTGTCGATTCGAATTCGACTAACAAGAGGAAACTGATTTTGTAATTGCTCCCAGAACTGGAGTAGTTCTGTCGATAGCTTCTCATCCCAACCTAAACGCAGTTGCCAGAGTAGCTGCAGGAAATATTTGCAGGAGGTGATGAATGGACCCATCAGTCCCAAAGGATCGTATATTGACGCTATGACGGCAAGTACCTTTCTTTTCGTAACAGGTCCGTTAACGTCAGTACTCCCAGTGCCATTCACAATCTGTAGCTGATCAGTGGCAGGATGCCACAAGAGTCCTAAAGTTTTTAGATTATTGCCGTTATCGGGTTAAAGGGGCAATTCAGCTTCTCTGTATTCTGGAGGAACAGCTTCGAGTAGTCGTGGATGATTGGAACACCACTTTAGAAGTTGGAAACCTCCCCTTTGAAGGAGATCGATGAATTGTTCTTGCATTCGTAGAGCTGCCTCAAGGGTTTCTGCCCCAGACATGCAGTCGTCCACATAGAAATCTCTCTGGAGAATTTCTGCTGCCTTGGGTAGACTGATAGACTCCTCAATAGCGAGCTGGTGAAGGCACCTAGTAGCGAGAAAGGAGTCTAAAGCTGTTCCGTACGTGACTGTTTTCAGCTGGTAATGTTTTTTACGTACCTCCGGCGATCGACGCCATACGATTGTCTGAAGGTTGCAGTCAGTCACGACTATCGACATTTACTTGTCGATACATCTGGCGAATGTCGGCTGTAAAGCACACTTGGTGAGTGCGGTATCTTGTAATGATGGACCAGATATCTTGTTGGATAGTCGGTCCAATTCGGAGGATGTTGTTGAGTGATTTCCCACTTGTAGTGGTGGCAGAAGCGTCAAATACAACCCTCGTCTTCGTAGTAGAGCATGCCTCTTTAAGAACTGGGTGATGGGGCATGTAGTAGCTATGTTCATTAAGTTGCGACGTGTCGATGGCCTCCATATGTCCCAGAGCTTCGTAATCCTCTAAGTTCACGTAGTCTTTCTCGAGTTGGGTGTTCCTCTTCAGTCGTCTCTCAAGATGATGAAGCCGTGACCTAGCCATTGTGAGCGAGTCACCAAGCTCTGTTGAATCCTCGCAAAGTGCAAGCCGTACAGTGAATCTTCCCTCAGCATCTCGCCTGGTGTTGGCAGTAAAATGTTTCTCACACTCCAAGTCGTTCTTTGATCGGCTGACTGATGTCTTCTAATTCCCAGAAGCGTTGAACCAGGTGGTCAAGGGAATTGTCACTCGTGGCGAAGGTCTGTACGGTCTGTGGAGGTGCTTCAGCGATTCTGTTTAACTGAAACCGCCCTGCAAGTATCCACCCAAGTTCCGTGTTCTGGAGAACAGGATAGTCACCTCGTCTCACCCATCTCTCCGGTCGAAGAAGCTGGAAGAATACCTCTGCACCAATTAGCATGTCAATTCTCCCAGGTTGGTTGAAAGTCGAGTCGGCTAGAGGGAGCTCTTCCGGTATACCCCAGTCAGCAAAGTTAATATACGATCCTGGGAGATCAGCCGAAATTCTTGGCAACACAGCACAGTTGATTTCTATTTGGTAATCGCTGTGCATGGAGTGAACATTAACGGTAGCGCTGTGACGAGATTCTGTAGCAGCGTTACTTATACCTTGTATTGGTATTCGGTTTCGAACCTTCCTAAAGCTGAGACGTTCTGCACAGGCATTTGTAATGAAGTGTGACTGGCTACATGAGTCTAGGAGCGCTCTACAAGTTTGCAGTCTTCCATATCCATCACGTACTTTAACCAGGGCAGTGGAAAGTAATGTCTGGGTTTGAGGTTTTGCCTTTAACGAACAATACGTTGCTGGTTGACATCAGCGCTGCTAGGCGTGGCTTCAAGTTGCCTTCGCGGGACTGATTGATTGGCTCGATGAAGTAGAGTGTGATGTTCTTAGGCCGCATGAATAACAGGGGCCTGAAGAACAGTTACTAACGATGTGTCCAGGCCTAAGACAATTTGAACACAATCTACGCTGTTTGACAAAGTCCATTCGTTGTTGTACATTGCTGCTAGAGAAATCTAAACATTTGTAAAGAGGATGAACACCATCACAAAATAAACAACTACTGCCAGTAGAGACACACGCCTGTCTTACTGCTTTAGTGTGTTTGATGTCAATAGCATGCCGTAAGTGGGACGATACAGCTGGTTTGGATGTCTGATCTGATTTAATGAGTTCAAGGGCATGGCACCTGTCTTCTAAAAATCGACATAATTCGTCTAGTCTCGCAAATTTCAATTTTGATGACGACAGCTCCCATTGATTTCTGCTGGTCTGATCAATTTGTTGCAGAATCAACTGTGATATGAGAATTTCATGCAAAGGAATATCAAGTTCAAGTGCCTCAAGTGCATTTAGATTACTTGAAACTTGATTTAGAAGTGATCGTAGATCAGTCGATGACTCTTTACTTACAGATGGAAGGTTTAGCAGGTTCTTAACATGAGATGTTGCAATAAGTTTAGGGTTATTGCATCTTTGACACAATGTTTGCCACGCAAACTTAAAAGTTTTGGTGGTTATGGGAAGATTCTTAATTTGGTCATGTGCTTCACCTGTAAGTGAGTATAGCAAATAATGGTACCATTGTATATCTTCAACTGAGTCATTGTTTATAACTAAACTGGTAAAAGTATCAGAAAAATGACGAAAATCAATAATATTGCCCCAAATGGTGGCAATTTAATAGTTGGAAGAGCTAGTTCTCTCTTGAATGAACCAGAGTGAGTATCATGTGTTGCACCTGAAAAGTTGCCTTGTTTCAACCGTACTTCCGCACTCTCTACTATTAATGTTGTATTTTGATCTACTACGGCATAGTACGATTCAAAATTATCACGATCTTCACTATGATCTTCAGTTTCATCCTCCAGTTCTAATTTATCTTGAGCATTTTCGTACCTTTCTCGTATTCTGGGTAGATCGTCTAGTCTTGCCTTGATTGCATTCATGCTTGACCCTGTTTTAAAGTTAACTACGAAGTTGTACTCACGTGTAATACTGGCTTTCTCTAGGCCTCTAGTCTTAAGAAGGAGTTGTTTTTTCTTTGGAATCCATAGTGGGGAAGAATAGGAATCAGAAACTGAGTATGTACTTGAAGTATGAAGTTGGTCTGCGTGGCTGTCGTATTTCCTCTGGCGCTGACAGGAGATCACTGGTTGCCATAAACTGGACCAAAGATGGCGACATTCGAAGTGGAAATCACATTGGCGGACGAACTGAAGGGAGTTGGAACCATTGAACTGTAGGTAATACCTATACCTATAGTTCAGTGGTTGGAACAAACATGGTTGCCACCGAGAGCTGTAGTATTCCTTGCAAATATGGCTGCTATCAGGAGCAGTCATTGAACTCTACAGTTCAGTGGGAGCAGTTGTATTCTTTGCCCAGATGGCTACTATATGAAGCAGTAGTATTCTTTGCCAAGATGGCTGCTATGACGCTTCGGTCCCGCCACAAATACACGTGTTGCACATTAACGAAGAGTCCACAGAAATCCGGTTTTGGAGGACCATGAATTGAGGTGGGATAGGAATGTAAACAAGTTTGAATTGAGTGAGTTAGCATATGTAGGCTACAACGTTTAGGTAGGATAGCACGAGGAATGTAGTGGATTGTCGGTATAGGACACAAGGTAGGTAGCCGCTTCATATCACAGGATTCCTGTGGAATTATTAACGAGATATATTTACACATTTAAATACACACGTGATACACAATACAAGAACACTCGCTACACATATTTACATTCACATAAAACTCCGAATGTGCTAGTTGCATTGACTACTATGTCATTGTCCTTACGTCACGCGACAGACTGTCCGTGTCCGCTTCATCTCACTGACTCCCACCGTTGCCTACGAGATATACAAGGCCGGGACATAGCTACTAATTTGTCGCTGAAAAGGCGGTCCGACCGTGTTCACGGTTTGGCCGCTAGATGTCAGGTTTCCGTTCTGTTCTTGGCGGACTTTAACATTGTGATATGCGGAGTAATTGTGATGCTGCGTTGATTTTGTGCAACTTATTGTGAATATTGTTTCTGTCGGTGAGTGTCTGTGAAGTTGAAAAGAAGGTGCACTGTTGTGTACCTCTCTGTATTTCGGATGACACTAAAAAGCATGAAAACTGACGCTCCATACTTTCCCTTCCGAGTGCGGTTTAAGGGAGAAATGGAAGCAAACTATTTCTAGACAAGGTGATATAGTAGGATCTCTTTAGGTACCTAGCAATTCTTCCCAAAAAAACAGATTTCAGTGTAAGCACATAAATCAAACTTCCTTATGTTTTCATTGTGTATCCTGTTCACAAACAGGAAAATGTCAAACGCAGGAAGCGTCCAGCTCCCAAAAATGATGTATTGCTATCAACATTTAGTAAAAGTTCCGATTCAGATAGCGATGAACATACCATATCTTCATACGTCAGCCACAAACGAAAAAGGAGTACAAGTCTCGTTTCTATATCAAGGAAAGTCTACGAGTATCTCTGTTAAATCTAAAAAAATATACGGTGAGAAAATTAAATACCAGATTACAGAAAACAATCTGTAAATTGAGAAGTAGAATACGGGTAATGAAATCAGAAAAAAAGTTTTACGGTATCTGAACTTTACCACAAAGCAAACCAAATTGAAAAGCATGCTAAAATTGGTCATTTAGGAGCTGAGTGGACCCCGTTCCAGCCCTCGTACCACTTTTCAAATTTGGTGGCAGGACCGGGAATCAAACCCGGACCTCCGGGGATGCCAGCTAATCACACTAACCACTTCACCACAGAGGCGAACACAAATTTAATTTTACGGGAAGGAAAAGGAGAACTACGGTGAAACGACGCTAAATATTTGCGTCCTCTGGCATAGGAAAGCACTTACCAGTTACAGATTTCTGTGATCATTGCACATCCTAACTACCGTATCAGAAGACGCTAAAAATTACATAGGATTTTCTAACGGCGAAACGGGAATAACATCGCTCACCAAACAACGGCTCCAATACGAATGTCAAAATATCAGATATGCGGAGGAAACGATTGGATCGCTAATAATTGGCGAAAGGGCGATTAAACCCAAAGTTATTTATGACCGCAATCTCGATCCGCTTATCGGATACTCTGAGGCACAATTAAAGGAATCGGTAAGAAATGACAAACTCGCTATCAGATTTCTCTGCTTCTTTCGTGCTATTTGCTTTACGTCGCACCGACACAGATATGTCTTATGGCGACGATGGGATAGGAAAGGGCTAGGAATGGGAAGGAATTGGCCGTGGCCTTAATTAAGGTACAGCCCCAGCATTTGCCTGGTGTGAAAATGGGAAACCACGGAAAACATCTTCAGGGCTGCCGTCAGTGGGGTTCGAACCCACTGTCTCCCGATTACTGGATACTGGCCGCACTTAAGCGACTGCAGCTATCGAGCTCGGTGCTTCTTTCGTGAATTACTTATTTCGTTTAAGCATATTGTAAGAAATACGTTGCAGAAAATAAGTCAAACAATTGCTCTTGGTCTATCTTTGATCTCAAATTTGTTTGCTGCCTTCTGAAATTACTAGTTTTAAATGAATTTTTATAGTTTTTCATATTCGAACGTGTTCCAATGAGCGGGCGAGACAGATCAGTAAAGAGAGCTCTAGCGGCACTTGTCGGAAGTATCTCGAGGACGAGTCTAGTGTGCTGTATTTCCCGGCCTTGTGTATCTCGTAGGCAACGCTCCCACCGAGTGTCGTCGCCAGAAGTAGCAGGTAGAGCAGTCTACCGCATCCTAGTGGCAATGCAAAATAGCACTGTCCAAATCTGACCTCTGGTGAGGGCTTGCTGAATTAGAGTGGAAGCAAAGAGGCAAATTTAAGTCTGGTGATCAAACAGCGATCTATACTTTTAATTAAATATTTAATTCTGTAAATATAAAGGTTATTGGCGATTAACCAATTGAATACAATCAAGCGAGATCTGGGGAAAGAGAGAATAAGCCAAAGAATCTGAAAATGTAAAGAATATGGAAAACCTGATATGTAAAATCTGAAACTTAAAAAAAAAAAGAGAAATGCAAGAATCTGAAATGTAAACATTGAAGTGACAGGTTATAAGCCCAAAAGCATATATCATGTCTATAAGCAGCATCAAGTTCGTGCATTACATGTAAAACGTCAATTATGAGGTTATACGGTGGAACAGGTTGAACATATTTTAGCAGGGAAGGTGAATAGTATCCTTATTTCGTGGATATGATATTGAAGAAATGAACACCGGCGTGTACCCTGTTAGCTTTAGTTGGTGTAATAGAACCGATACTATCTGAACATACATTTAGATAAGCAATGTGTGGAAAATTCAAAACATCAGTATTATTTATAAATTAGTAACAATCTGGGGATTTCATTCTAAAATAACAGTGTGAAAAGGATATAAGTTTTCCGCATGTAATTTTTACCATACACGTGTTCGTGAGACAATGATAGTGCAGAAAGTCGCCGTGTGCTGGTATTAGGTCTACGCTGCATCATTTCAACAATGTGTTGCTATTCCTGCACAGGTTGTTGAAGTACACGTTCAGAAGAAAAATGGGAACTTGGAAGAATACCTGATTCACGCAATGTGCTGAAAACTCTGGTAAACACTCCACGATAAGGAATTCGACGTGTCGGAAAGTGCCAACGATATTCCTTGACAGCAGCAGAAGCGGTAAACATGGACCATATCTGCATATTCTTCATTAGTGTAGATGTATGGCGTTTCAGTCATTTTAGTTAACCGATGCTTCTCTCTGATACACTCTCAATCCCTACACACAACACACCATTGACAACTCCGCATTCAGCGGGCTAGTTTAATGGCAGAAAGACATCCCGAGTAGTGTCATGCAAAACACGCTCAATGCTCGGTTCATATTTGTCGAGTATGGCCATGACCGAAGTTCGCTTCTCTGGGGCGAGGCGAGCTATACTCGCTCCTTTACGCGCTATCTCAGTCACAGGTAGATGTGCTCGCCTCCCTCCATCCTGTTTAGCCGTTCTCTGCTAAGCTTGTTTCGAATATCTTTAACTCTCGAAACATAACGCTTTTGCCACAATGCTGGGCTCATGACTGGGCATGGAAATACCAATAGTTACTCACAATTCTAGACTGTGTTTCTGCGTCGTAAGTAAGCAAAACTGGAAATAATGTAGTAAATATCACTCTTTTCGGAGAAATGGTGAATGACGTTCACGTGCTGCCACGTGGCTAGCGTACTTCACTGCTCTATATACGAAAACTAAATACACGTTATTAATGCATAAGTCATATACTACTAGCCATACCAAATGCATTTTATACAAATTCTGCAAATGTATTAATCGTTATATCACATAAAGTTAAATATAAACCTCAAACAATTTTGTTAAATCCTCTTTGCTCAAAGTTTCTATCCAAGGAGATATGGCTAGTGCAAAAATCTAGCTCCTATTTGGGAATGAATTGAAAATTAATTAATTATTTATTGTTATGAATTAATAACAAGTCAATGACTTGGCCTGGGTCTAGCTAACTCCTACGACTCGTTAAAAGCATTCTGGCTTTACTGAGGTTTCTTTCGCTGCTTGATGGAATGCACAACGTACGTCTGGCAATTACTGAGAGAGTAGGTAGACTAATTTCATGCTCCTTGCACCGGGACAAGAGGAAACCACGGAAAACCATTCTCAGGACAGTTGACTGTGTGGATCGGCCTCTCTCCGTCTCCCTAATACAGTGCGTAGAATCGTGGCCACCCCTCCTCTGCTCGGTTGGCCAGTCTGAGTGCAGAGCTGTCGGACCGCGCACCAGCCACATCTGCCCCGAGACTCACTCTGCATCCATCGCCCCTTAACCAACCATTCCATCGCCCTCCCGGCCATTGCTCTTTGTAAACAAGGGCTTACTCATATCTGGACGAACCACAACGTCAGTAAAGCAAGTAGGTCAGCAAACTTCGCTTCGAACATGCCTTGTCGAACGAATTGGAGCAAACTCGGGCATTTTAGTTTACACGCTCTACTCACGCGTGATAGTGGTTGCATATACAGCACGTGTTGCTCTGTCGTGGTTACCCGTCTCAATTTCGAACAATGCACGACAATAATCCCGAGCAAAGAGGTTGAAAGCAACGAGGTAGGTTGGGCTAGAATTAAACGTTAAAGAGGTTGAGTGGGTAAGACACATATGTACGTGCCACTAGCCGAAAAACATCTGTACATTAAATATATTCTATCTCGGAAAGTATTTGGAATAGGGCGTATGTCCTTATGAAGTTCTTTGCTTCAAATTATCGTTCCTGTCATATCCCTGAATATTGACCATTCATCCTGGTATATCCTGTATATAAGAAAATATAAATTTGTTTAGTACGGTTTTCCCTTGAATATACATAGATAATCTCTTTTTTTTAATATTTCTCTTTGTCGGTATTTATGTTCCCTGTTGCTCGTTTTATCCTCTAGGTATATTTTATTTTACAACTAAAGATAACTGTTGAATCTGTAAGACCTTTGGATCTCATTCAAGCAGACTGACTCAGTTGCGAACTGCAGGCTGTGTTCCCAAGGGATGGATATAGCAAGTAAACAAATACGCGCAAACTAGTTGACATGCAAATTAATCTCGACACAGGGAGAGTTGGGGAGTCCATTTGCCTAACACAGAATAGCATTTTCGTCTAGAATGGAACTTATAGCGAGAAATTGCTTTATGTAACTTCGTCATGTACGAAATTGCTATCTCTGTTTATACTCTGTAGTACAACACTGAAATCACTATAATGTTTCATTTGTTTATTTACATTATTTTATTCGTTGTATTTAAAGCCATGAAATAATAATAATAATAATAATAATAATAATAATAATAATAATAATAATAATAATAATAATAATAATAATAATAATAATCTGATCGCGCGAGTTGGCTTCGCGGTTCGAGGGTCATATAAGCGTCAGCTAGCATTCGGAAGATGGTGGGTTTGAACCTCACTGTCGGCAGCCCCAAGGATGGTTTTCCATTGTTCCCCATTTTCACACCAGGCTGTGACTTAACGACACGGTCACTTCCTTCTCAGGCCTTGCTTGTAATATTCTATCGTCTGCATGACCGAATCGATGTACGTAAAATCAACACAAAAAATAAATCGATTAGGAAATTAAAACAGCAGCGGTAAAAGTATAACACTGTAAATTTCCAATAAATGGAATTCTGGACTTAACATTGGTGCCACGGACGAACTGAATCTCACGCAACATGGGATTTTTTGGTACTGCATATTGCCATGTCGTCACTTCCTGTTATTCCAGTGAATTTAGTGTAGATTTGAAGCTTAGTTCCTTGAGTTGAGCTCCGCAAACAACTTTTCTTTGAAGGAATAGAGTCACAGCCTGTCAGTTCACCCATCTAACTGGTGGCTTCTAAACTGTATCAACTCTCCGTACACCACAATCGACTATCTTTTATTGTTTCTGTTACACTATTATTTGCCAGTTAAATGCACTTGTATAGAATACAAGCAACATGACCGTTCCAGTTGTCTCGCTATTCTTGGAGTCAGTCGTCGTATTCTTTCACCTTTTATTAATACTAAGAGTAGTTCAAAATCTTGTTATTTTATCTCCCAAAGATACCAACCACCACTACCACTTCTCTCTTCGGCCATGGACTGGTGAACTCAGGTTAATGTCACAACCGTAAATACTTACTTCTCCTTCCGCCATCACCTGGTGGGATCGTAGGGTTGAACTGTGCCGTAAATGAGGACTTGGCCCTGTTTAATGGTCGGATACCCTTCACTATACACTGTTGCGTGTTTCTGTGATGGTCAATAGTTTGGTGTGGTGTGTATATAAGGACAAACGTTAACACCTAGATTCCGAGTCACAGACATTAATCGGACGCGGCTAAAAATCTCTGACCTCCCCTGGAATCGAGCCCGGGTCCGTCTGAACCGAACCTTGATGCTGATCGTTCAGTCAAATCTTCATGAGATTGTCCAATATCCTTTTCACTATCGCTTCAAGAAATTTAATCTGAAGCTTTCACCGGGCAAGTTTCTATCTCAAAAATCCTAAAATATCCTGCCGTCACAACCATCACCACCACTATCTGGACATTATCCTTGTAACCAAGAATATTTACATACTGCTGACTGAATACTTCTGCCTTTTGAAGATCCTCACATACACACTCCCCTTGTTCATTAATAATTCCTGGAATGTCCTTCTTGGAACCTATACATACCCTTGCATTTTTCACTAAAATGTGTATGACTGTCAATTATGGTTGCCATCATGTTATCCTTAGTTGACTTCTTTGGTAGATTCAATTTCCTAGTAAGTTCCTTCAATTTCTCCTTACTTCCACAGCCATTTCTAACTCAATTTCTTTCCAATCTGCACCTCCTTCTTAGTCTCTTTATTTCTCTATTATAATAAGGTGGCTCTTTACCATTCCTTACCACCTTTAAAGGTACAAACCTGTTTTCACATTCCTCAACAATTGCTTTAAACCCATTCCAGTGTCCGTTTACATTTTTATTTACCATTTTCCACCGATCATATGTACTTTTTTTAAACTCCCTCATGCCTGTTTTATCAGCCACATGGTACTGTCTAATAGTCCTACTTTTAAGACCTTCCTTTCTATCACACTTATTTTAACTACAACAAAAACAGCTTCGTGATCACTAATACCACCTATTACTTCGGTTTCTCTATAGAGCTCATCTGGTTTTACCAGCACCACGTCCAGAATATTCTCCCCTCTAGTTGGTTCCATCACTTTCTAGGTAAACTATTCAGAGGGAATCTACCACCTGGGCGACAGTCCTAAATGTAGATTATTAATGATTGATTTAAAAGATAAGTAGTAACTGTTGTACGAGTAGATGATGTTTCATATAGATCTCTTGAAGCTTTTTCATTTCTTTCTCCTATACTCTCATAAACTTTTTGCTGTGGCTACGGTTCCTTTGTCAGACTCACAAGTGTTTGTTTGCAGGAGCCACACTTCTAGCTCTAGACCTCAGTACAGCACTACATTATCACAAGCTCGTTACGCCTGTCGACCCAACGAAAGATAAAAGTCTCACTAATTCGATCTCCTCACTAACCTTGACTCAGCCCAGTTTTTCCAAGGTCAAAGACTATATTATGTTCAGAACAAAGTAAGTTAGAAATTCGATTTGAATAATCTTGTCAGTAATACCTATAGTAAGAACTATGACAAAAGGAGATAATTTGGATCAAATTTCAATTAATTTCAGTAAAAAATTTTACAACTGCCACACTGGGGCGAATTGCTACCAACTTCACGATTGGAAAGGTCTGAAGATCTTGAATATTTTAAACATTTACAATCGATGAAATTATGGTTTCATTCTGGGAACTTAATTTTTGATAAGCGCATCTAATTATTTTAGATATGAGAGAACATAAAAATGAAAAGAGAACGCTATCTTTTACCTTTATTCGCTCAAAACAAATGTTCCCGTTTGGGGTTTATTTCTACGTACTTTTACTGTAAGCCTATTTGACTTCCGTGCGTATCGTTCAGAAAATACATATATGAATTTGGAAACGTTACTGAAAGACAGCATCTCTTTATTAAGTGGTAATAATTTGTGCCTCATACATTGACAAAAATTTAAGGGGCAAAGCAATGAGACCATTCAAAGAATGGAGGTATCGGATAAAGGAAGGAAAGGCCATGAAATGTCGGAAGATTGATGTTTTTTGGTTCGCGTCAATGCCGGAGGAGAATGGGTTGTCGGATAGAAAAGACTTGACACAAAAAGGTGGGACTAATGCAGAGGGTACGTGCTTGTTCCTCATGTGGCATTTGTGAGCCCCTAAGGAATAGTATAAGATGTCTGATGGTATTGTCAACGTCAGTGCATCCATAATACACAATGTCGTTCATGACATCATGTAAACGACCTACAGTTAACACATTAGGGCTTCTTTCAACAAATTTCTTTCGGTCTGCTTAGAATTCTTGTTTTCATACTAGAGGCGCTGGCAGCGAAAACGTACTGTCGCAATTAACGCACACATCACCCAGTTACCGCAGTTAAAGACTTATTATTATTATTATTATTATTATTATTATTATTATTATTGCCGGACTGAGTGGTTCAGACACTTGAAGTGCTGGCCTTCTGAGCCTAACTTGGCAGGTTCGATCCTGTCTCAGTCCGGAGGGATTTGAACGTACTCATATACGTCACCCTCGTGTCGGTAGATTTACTGGCACGGAGAAGAATTCTTACGGAACTAAATTCCGGCACCTTGGTGTCTCTAAAAAACGTAAACTAGTAGAGGGACGAAAAGCAAACAACATTATTATTATTATTATTATTATTATTATTATTATTATTATTATTATTATTATTATTCCTTACTTAATCCGTTTACCCTCCTGGGTTGGTTTTCCCTCGCAATCTCGCTTCTACCGCCTAAAGGGCAGTGTCCTGGAACGTGACACTTTGGGTCGGGGATACAACTGGGTGGGAGGACCAGTACCTCACCCACGTGGCCTCACCTGCAATACTGGACAGGGGCATTGTGGGAGAGGGATTGAGAGATTGGAAGGGATAGACAAAGGAAGAGTGAAGGAAGCGGTCGTGGCCTTAAGTTAGGCACCATCCCGCCTTTGCCTGGAGGAGAAGTGGGATACCACGGAAAACCACTTCGAAGATGGCTGAGGTGGGGATCGCACCCCCTCTACTGAGTTGACCTCCGGAGGCTGAGTGAACTCCGTTGAAGTCCTCGTACTACTTTTCAAATTTCGTAGCAGAGCCGGGAATCGAACCCGAGCCTCCGGGAGTGGCAGATAATCACAGTAACCACTACACTGCAGAAGCGGACTATTATTATTATTAACTATTTGTAATATATCCCATTTTCCTCGGGAGTTCACAAATTATGAGTGTAGAGTGGCTACCACATGGCCCAAGTTGAGCCTGACTTTCCTTTAATCTTTTCACTGCGACGCAAAAAAAAAAAAAAAAAAAAAAAAAAAAAAAAAAAAAAAAAAAAAAAAAAACTTTTCACTGTGATCTCCCGATGTCTAACATTGTTTTCTTGAGACCTCGACGTCTTGAGACCGGGTAGTCTTTCATTTTATTGCCCTTCGTGCCCCTTCTCTTTCTTCAGTCGAGTGCTCTATGCGTCGGAACTGTTCCTTTCTTCCCTACGATTGGTGTTCAAAAGGGCTAAAAATCCAAGTTTTGACTCTTGCAACTACAATCCTCACAATCACGAGATTTAAAATTACCCTTCAAGGAAGCGAACAGTTAATCTTTGCTAATGTAATTCTCTCTTTCGAAAGCGGAACACACTTAGTGCATTGGGATTTAACTCTAGAATGTGGGCTTCACATTGAAGCCGCATCCAAAAGCAAATCATACATTCTGAAAGTTTCACTCACTCTTCATGTCAAGACGGTATTCCTTCAAACTGCGCGTGTAGGAAATTAATAGCTACAGTACCTTATATTACAAGAATACACATGACCTCGTGTTCATGTCAAAAGATAGTAATCTTGATATGTTTTGAAACGGAGTAGATAGACGTGGAGAAGGTAATGCACTGTGTGAAGAGAGATAATTAGCATAAATGAGAAGAAAGCTGACGTCTTTTCAACATCATGGTCGGAAGACAGATGAAATAAAATAAGTTTTTACTGTTCGCAAGAGAGGAGAGGAGATCCGTCCTTCCATCCACCTGGAGCTAGAAGAAGTACTCGTTGGCATCTCTCGACCAAACTATAAACTGTGCTAGAACAAGGTTTCGGCCTGATCATTGACTTGAACAGTATGGAAGCGACTAAGGTGGTGGTGGTCGTGGGAGTAATTATTGTTGTAAGAGGAATTATCACTGGACAAACATCATTTTTTAACACTAATCAGAGAAGCTTGTATCAGTCTTCACTGTGTTGTTCGGAACTTCCGTTTAAATGTAATTGCAGTTAATTTTTACCCTTTTTAACGACTGCATTTAATTTGCAACATCCCAGCTGTCAGAACAGCAGCAACATTTAGACCTTTACTTGACTTCCTTTTGAAATCTTGCCAGCAGTGTGGTGTGAGCAAACGTTACTGTTGGAATTGAGAGTGAATCACGTATTCTTCTGACAATGACTATTTAAACGACGAGGCCCGCCTCTTCGAAGAATGAAGGTATCGTCAAATAAAGAAAGGGGGCGTGAGGAGCGTGAAGAGGAAAGATTCCTTAAGCCTTGGGGTGGCGGGGTGAGGGTGGGGTGATGGGGAGATCTGAAGGGATATACAAGGAAGAGGTCGTGACGTTAAGTTAGATACCATCTCGGCATTTGCCTGGAGGAGAAGTGGGGTAGCACGGAAAACCAGTGGCTGAGGTGTAAAAAAAATCTGAGGTAAATAAGAAAACAATAATACAAATGGATACATACACAATAGGTCGGGGTCGGAAACCAACAAGAATTGACCAAGGGAAGTTGGAGAAGAAAGTAGAAGGCAGGTCGCTTGATTCAAATAAGTAAACAACAATGCCAGACTCAGCTAGGGGCCTAATGGTCACCAAACCACGCTCCCAAGTTTCGAGCCCCCGGAGGTCAACCTATTAGTCAGCTGTTACGATAGTCAGGGGGTACCCTGTTCGTATTCTACCAGCTCTCCCCTATCTGCAAGGAACTGCATTCTTCGTATACTAGTTGGAGGACGCAAGCTCAGACAATAAGAACTAATGATTTAGCACTGAGCCGGCCTCATGGTGTGGGGTTAGCGTGCCTGCCTCTTATCCGGAGGCCCCGGGTTCGATTCTCGGCCAGGTCAGGGATTTTTTACCTGGACCTGAGGGCTGGTTCGAGGTCCACTCAGCCTACGTGATTAGAATTGAGGAGCTATCTGACGGTGAGATAGCGGCCCCGGTCTCGAAAGCCAACAATAACGGCCGAGAGGATTCGTCGTGCTGACTACACGACACCTGGTAATCTGCAGGCCTTCGGGCTGAGCAGCGGTCGCTTGGTAGGCTAAGGCCCTTCAAGGGCTGTAGTGCCATGGGGTTTGGAGGCTTTAGCCCTGTTTGGTATAGGTCAAGTCATACCAAAGCAGGTAGACAAATGCAGATTGAGACCTGCACCATGCGAGAAGGTATTGCATCTCCAGGTATCAGACGTGCAGTGGCAGCAGATATAAAATGGCTGTGTCACAAGCGCATCCATCGCACGAATATCAACCTACCCATCAGCGGATAACGTCTAGGAGAAGTTTCGTGCATTCAAGATTCATCTCAATCATCAAAGCGCTGGGCTGAATGGTTCAGACGGTTGAGGTGCTGGCTTTCTGACCCTAACTTGGCAGGTTCGATCGTGCCACAGCCCGGTGGTATTTGAAGATCTCAAATACGTCAGCCTCTTGTCGGTAAATTTACTGGCACGTAAAAGAACTCCTGCTGGACAAAATTCTGACACCTCGGCGTCTCCCAAAACCGAATAAGTAGTTATTGGGACTTAAAGCCAATAACGTGATTATTATTAAACATCATCAAGGTTAACATCATGAAGGACTAGAAGCCCTCACCTTTCTGGGTGTGTGGATCCATTAGAAAATCCCTCAGCAGGCCATGAAGAGACTTGGACCACGTGGAAGTGTTCTATGTTTGGTAGGTGCAAGACCAACATTAAGAAGTGAGACTTAACTTGTGACTCGACCCAGCCTTTGTGAATGTGGAGATGAATTGTGATGAGCTGACTGAAACCAATAGTTAGATATACGCACGTAAAAAATTCAAACTAAAAAAAGAAATAGAAAGCAAAATCAACATGCAAACAAAACAAAAACATTGTTAAAGCTGGCATTAGAGTTCCAAAGCAAAGCCGTTGGAAAATGTTTTTCATGGCCTTTTAATACCATTTGTTTCCATGGTAATCAAACAGCCTCCGTGTCTCAGGCGGCAGCGTGCCGGCCTCTCACCGCTGGGTTCCGTGATACACATCCTGGTCATCCCTTGTGAGATTTGTGCTGGACAAAGCGGAGGCGGTACAGGTTTTTCTCCGGGTACTTCTGTTTTCCCTGTCATCTTTCATTCCAGCAACACTCTCCAATACGAGGTATCATTTCATTTCATCTGCCATTCATTAATCATTGCCCCAAAGGAGTGCGACAGGCTTCGGCAGCCGGCACAATTTCTATCTTCGCCGCTAGATGGGGCTTCATTCATTCCATTCGTGACCCAATCGAATGACTGGAAACAGGCTGTGCATTTTAATTTCATTTTTTAAAACCAATCATCAATCAATCACTACTGATCTGCATTTAGGGCAGTCGCCCAGGTGGCAGATTCCCTATCTGTTGTTTTCCTAGCCTTTTCTTAAATGATTGCAAAGAAATTGGAAATTTATTGAACATCTCCCTTGGTAAGTTATTCCAATCCCTAACTCCCCTTCCTATAAACGAATATTTGCCCCAATTTGTCCTCTTGAATTCCAACTTTATCTTCATATTGTGATCTTTCCTACTTTTAAAGACACCATCCAGACTTATTCGTCTACTGATGTCCTCCCATGCCATCTCTCTACTGACAGCTCGGAACATACCACTTAGTCGATCAGCTCGTCTCCTTTCTCCCAAGTCTTCCCAGCCGAAACTTTGCAACATTTTTGTAACGCTACTCTTTTGTCGGAAATCGCCGAGAACAAATCGAGCTGCTTTTCTTTGGATTTTTTCCAGTTCCTGAATCAAGTAATCCTGGTAAGGGTCCCATACACTGGAACCATACTCTAGTTGGGGTCTTACCAGAGACTTATATGCTCTCTCCTTTACAACCTTACTACAACCCCTAAATACTCTCATAACCATGTGCAGTGATCAGTACCTTTTATTTACAATCATATTTATGTGATTACCCCAATGAAGATCTTTCCTTATATTTATACATAGGTATTTACAATGCTCCCCAAAGGGAACTTTCACCCCATCAACGCAGTAATTAAAACTGAGAGGACTTTTCCTATTTGTGAAACTCACAACCTGACTTTTATCCCCGTTTATCATCATGCCATTGCCTACTGTCCATCTCACAACATTATCGAGGTCATTTTGCAGTTGCTCACAATCTTGTAACTTATTTATTACTCTGTACAGATTAACATCATCTGCGAAAAGCCTTATCTCTGATTCCACTTCTTTACACATATCATTGAAATAAACGCTAATTATTGAGGGTCGTATTGAAAAACAAGACTTTGAGCGAATAGTTTACAAAGTGTACTTAGATAGGAAAGTCTTTGCTCTAAGTCTGTTTCATAGGCGCTATTTTCTCCAGAGTCGGCTGGCTGAAGTAAACTCTGCAAAGTCGAGATTTTATATACTGTATTTGAAGTTGGCAATGATAATAATAATAACAACAGAAAAACAAGAGAAGAGCGGCTTCCGTCAAGCACTTTTAGTTATTTCTGATCAGTTTGGACGATAACACATGAGTCCAACCACACCTTTCAAGAAGAAGAAGAAGAATTTCTGATCAGTTCTAGCGTATTGTAGATTTTCGTATTTCCCTTTTCTCAACCATAGAAGAAAGAAAAAAGTTTTTCAGCTTGTGAAAACTTGAGAAACTGAGGTCTTTTCCTGGCAATCAGTACAGATAACCTTCTAACACTTCGTAAGTCAGTAAATTACTATAACAAACTAGAGCATTGCTCTTATTCATTTAACATAACCTCAGTCAGTTACCTGTAAAAGTATTACAGTAAGTAATAAATTAAAGAGTGTAGTAATTCACATTTACCCGTGTCATAGTATCTTAAAGCAATTAACAGTTGTATTGGGGGAATTAGTCACGAATGAAGAGGTGTTTAGAATAGCAGGAGAGACAAGATGTTTTATGACACAAACAAAAAGACGGCGGGATCATCTTAATAGGCCACATACTTAGACATGATGGGTTATTGAAGAAAGTAATTCCATAGCCTTCCATAGAGGGAAGAAACATTATTGAGGACGACCAAGATTAGAGTACATGACGCAAATAGGGGATGACATGAGATGTGGTTCCTACTACGATCTGAAAAGGAAAGCAGAGAAACGCGAAGAATGGAGAGTTGCTGCCCCCCAGGCTCACGGCTGATGACTAGAGAGGGAGATTGGAGGAACATTACACTAATTCTCCGGCATTAGTGTAATGTACCTTCGAACATCGCGAAGATGTCTAACACACTTCTGTACCTAATTTTGAATTCGTTATCCCTGTAAAACTCAGTCGGGTTTTGCACATCTCGTGTAGCTCGACGAGCAGTATTTGAGGCTTGTATAATCTCCTGGACGTATTCAAAATCTTCCAGAAAGTGGATTATGTTTAAAATGTCCGCCATTGTATTATCCTCTACAACCGACTTTGTGAAGTCAAAGAATGGGCCATTGGCAACTTTGAAACAAAATTTCGGCTATGAATGCGAAAATGCTGACTTTGTTGGGTACAAAGTTGACTTTACCTCAAAGTTCTGTTCTTGAATACGATCCTAAATACCGGAGGACGCTTTTAAGCAAATGTAACTCTACATTCAACTTGTAATTAGTAGATTCAACTCCGAGCGAGGCGTGGCAACGCCGCACGACTTTCCCTGCACCGGCCAGCTACTGGTTCTATCATTCTGCCCAATAAAAATACAAAATTAAAAGGGAATTAATTTTTTCACAGCCATACTGCCTAACCATTGGATATGTAAATATCACAACGCGACAGAGAATGCAATTTTAGAACCACACAGATCCGAGGAAAACTTTACCTTACAAAACTGATAACTTTTCCTTGGAAAAATACAATTCTGAAATTTATAAACAATGTATAAACATTCCAGTGCATAGTATGTTAAAATTTGTATTGGATCAGATGGCAGGTTTTTGAGAAACAATGTCTTAAAGTTGACGGATGGTTGAAACATCTTTAAAATCTGATATTTGTGTTCTACGTGCGATAAAAGATGTTAAATATAAATAAAAAAATTCGAAACTGAGATACATTCTAAGCACAAAGAGGAAAATTATGGTGTTATTGGATTTTCTTTAGTGCTATTAATTATTTTACAAAAATGCGCTAGCGAGCTCGATAGCTGCAGTCGCCTAAGTGCGGCCAGTATCCAGTATTCGGGAGATAGTAGGTTCGAACCCCACTGTCGGCAGTCCTGAAGATGGTTTTCCGTGGTTTCCCATTTTCACACCAGACAAATGCTGGGGCTGTACCTTAATTAAGGCCACGGCCGCTTCCTTCTCAGTCCTAGCCCTTTCCCCTGTCCCATCGTTGCCATAAGACATATCTGTGTCGGTGCGGCGTAAAAAAAAACCCCTCCAAACCCGAGTACACAGAATATTTTGGGCAACTGTTAGTGGCATGTCTTCTAAGAGATTTCCATATTTACTCGTTAACATTGTTCTAACATTTAACTGCTACAATACGTATTTTGTTGTTTCAGGTACTGTGGCATAAATCACATTAACAGAAAGAGATGTACGTGTTACTTTGTTTGCCTGTTCTCTTAAATTTTCACTCGTTTTACGTTTTTTATTAGGGGTAGCGTTCCTACCTCTTATCCAGAGGGTGCGGGTTCGATTTTCGACCAGGTCAAGGAGTTTTACCTCAATCTGAGGGCTGGTTCGAGGTCCTCTTGGCCTACGTGATTGAAATCCAGGAGCTATCTGACGGTGAGACGGCGGTACCTGTCTAGAAATCCACGAATAACGGCCGAGAGGATTCATCGTGCTGACCACACGACACCTCGTATCGGCAGGCCTTCGGGCTGAGCAGCGGACACTTGGTAGCACATGGCGCCTCCCTGGGGAAGTGGGTGGGGGTGGGGTGTTTGGTTAAGTGATACAAGACAAAAACATAAAGGACCGTAATAAAGCATCGTATGATGAAGCGTAATTATTTCAAATTACGACACTATTTTTAGAAATATAACCAATTTTGATACCTTAACGGAAGAATTCCTGTTTTAAACTTCATTTCTCTTTGTGTATAATATTTTACATTCATTAGCAAGGATGATTTAGTTGTTGTTGTTGGGTAATTATGTTTTAACTTTATTAACAGACTACTGTAAGTCATCATTGCCACCGGGATATTTCCCTATTGCGATGCATTTGTTACTACTACTACTACTACTACTACTAATATTCTTCTTCTTCATCTGCTTACCCTCCAGGGTTGGTTTTTCCCTTGGACTCAGCGAAGGATGCCACCTCTACCGCCTCCAGGGCAGTAGGGCAGGAGCTTCACCTGCTATGCTGGACAGGGGTCTTGTGGGGGGATGGGAAGTTTGGAAGGGATGGACAAGAAAGAGGGAAGGAAGCGGCCGTGGCCTTAAGTTAGGTACCATCCCGGCATTTGCCTGGAGGAGAAGTGGGAAACCACGGAAAACCACTGCCAGGATGGCTAAGGAGGGAATCGAACCCCCCTCTACTCAGTTGACTTCCAGAGGCTGAGTGGACCCCGTTCCAGCACTCGTACCACGTTTTCAAATTTTTGTGGCAGACCCTGGAATCGAACCCGGGCCTCCGGGGGTGGCAGCTAAACACACTAACCACTACACCACAAAGGCGAACAATAATAGTAATAATAATAATAATAATAATAATAATAATAATAATAATAATAATAATAATAATAACTTAGGATTTTCGGTTTGTGCAATTATTTCCAAAAACGCTATATAGGGCTTGGCGAAGTGATGCATTGATAATTTTATTGGTTTTACGGGATTTACGTCACAATAACTACTTTTATGGTCTTCAGTGCCAGTATTTTGTTCGGCTGGAATACTTTTTTATTTCCTTGCGTGTCAGTGAGTGTACCGACACGAGGTTGGCGCATCTTCAGACTGAGCCGGGATCGAACCCGCCAACTTGCGCTCAGAAGGCAGCGCTTCCACCTTTTGAACAACTCAGCATGGCGCCAGAAAATTGAGATCTCATGACCGAAATTATATTTTCTCTTATTAACGTAACAATAAATCCTTTTTATTAATTTCACGTTTTTTAAAAAGAAACTTGTACGAGAATGACGTGAACTCAAGATATCATGAAAGTAAAGACTTAGCTTCCGCTGCTGATGTCTCAGAGCGCCCATTTTTTTTTCAATTTGTTTAACGTGCACCGGCACAGATAGGTCTTATGGCGACGAGGGATAGGGAAGGGAAGGAAGCGGCCGTAGCCTTTTGTTACGACCGCGCTACTACGTCTTACCTTCTGCCGCATTCTTCTGCTTGCTCGCCCAGCTGTTCACTAACTGGCCTGCTATCTCACACTGCTGTTTCCTCGTTGTGACGTCACACCTACGTATTTTTCATCGAGTAACTTCTCGAATATGTTCACCACCCATATAAGCAGCCTATTCCTTACTCTCGGCGGTCAGACATTCAGTTGGAAAACAACTCGAGTGGAGAGAGCGGAACTGTTCCCCAACGGCTGGTCCGTTGCGACGTTTTACCTTTTATTTGTGAATTGCTGCATTGATTTATCAACAGACTGGGTGAGCAAAAGTTACAATCTTTTATATCTTTCGCTTTCAGTATCAAGATTTGAACTTTGAATGTTGAATTATTTGGGGTTTCGTGGTTTCAATTCTAACTAAGTCCTTCAGACTGGAACCTTTTATCAACCTCATGCGCCAGAATCAACTGTGCTTGGACAAGTGAGAGTAGTGTTGCCACACCTTGAACTTTTCACTGACCCGAGTGGTCGTTTACCTTGCCAACGTGATAGCGTCTAAGCAGCCTGGAAGGATCCCCCCCCCTTTTTCATTCTTTTTTTTCTCTTCTTCCCTCCTTACTCCGCTTTCTTTTTCTTTCCTTTTCTTCCTTTCGGATATTGAGTACTAAAAATTCTTGTCCTCCGATGCGCTATAACCTTCCTGCCCTCCTTTGGGTGCAAAATCGAGATTGTAAGGGTGGCCTTAAATCATTGTTTATCTAAAGATTTAGTGGCTTTGTTTCTTAATTAAAGTGTTTGTGTACTTATATAGGTGTTGAATATAGTTTTCCCTGTCGAACCTTGCTCTTGGGCTTTTCTTGAAAGTCATAATAATAGATCCCAAGAAATCTTAATAATTATTATTCTTGATTGTGTCTTGGTTGTCAAACGGGCTGAGCCCTTATCAAAAGTTTGTAATTCCCCTTCTTTGCTTGTTGTACCCTGCTTATTCTAGTCATTTGAAGTTTAAAATACAACTTGTTTTAAAACCATTTTCCTCTTCTTACATTTGGTCAGTTGTGCGTTCTCTCTCATTCTTTACCTTTCCCTTTTCCTTTCTTCTTTTTAAAACAAAAATTGTACTTACCACGGACACTCCTCTCGGGTAGCCCGCCGTGGCGTCCACTGGCTCTGCTGATTGGTGAATGATAAAATCTGATATACTAGGTTTCACCCAACGAGGCATTGACCGCAAGTCTTTCCGTGGTTCGACAAGTCGCCACCAGTGAAATAACTTTGGTTTACCTTGAGCGTTGTGGTGTCCCAATGATTATCTTTTGACGATCTTTGTTGTTATGGGTCGGCTATCTCATTTTCTATGCTAAGGTTTTCGTTCCTTTTGCCACTGGTATGAATAAAATATTTATTGGCACCCCACATTGACTCTTCACGCCACACTTTTAGGCACAGCCTCAGCATTTGACTGGACTCAAAATTTTGTAAGATGGTAAACTCGTGGTCTCCTGTAGCAAAGGTTGTGAAATTTCGCAAACTTCGTTCACAGGAAAGGATGGAAAAACTAATATCAAGGCTCAGGAGGTGTTGGGAACGAAAATTAACTAAGTGCTTTCAGTGGGCTTAAAACTGTAATAATTAATTAACATAGACAACATGAAAAGCTGTTCATGTTTTAGGGGTTCATTTAACCATACTTTCTGACTATTAATTACACAATTCTTTCAACAGGAAATAAATATGTTGACGTTGCTGCTTTCACGGCCCGTACTTGGTATGGGCTTATGAGGCGAATCAGGGACGAATGTGCTAGAATAAATAAATAGAAATTAATACAGTAAAATGCAACGAAAGACACCAGTATAGAATTGAACAGAGCCGAAGAATGAAATTAAAGTGTGTGGACAGGATGATAATGATGTGAGACGGTGTGGGAGTGCGGCTTAACCGGTGAAAGTATCACACTTAACACATACCTTGGAATGAACCATGTGGTGATGACGAATGCACGAATTTGGAAAAGACTGAAATGAAATAACAATAGAGAAAGGACAGGGAAGAGAACTAGCCGAGTAAATCCTTAATCCTACGTAATCCTTAATCATATAAGAAATACAAACATTTTTTGAGCAAGACGAAAGACATTTTTCGTTTCCGGTGAAGATTAACATGATGAATACGAGAATGTTATTATTTAGATCCTGATACATTTCGAGAAAAGTAGCTTTGACATTTCATTAACATTTTTGACCATAGGAGAAAGACAAAGATTTCAAAAATATTTTTTCTTAAAAATCAAATATCTCGAATAGTTCGCCCATATATATAGTAGTCAAGAGGTAGGCGCGAACACACTGAGATGGTCACACTGAAGTGGTTATTTGTTCGATGACGGTCACGTTTCTAGGTTGCCTACGAGGCCACGTGTAGTCTTCTACTCCAATTCCTTCCGGAACGCTCTTGGTAGGCCGCAGAGTTCTGTGTACTCCATTTCTGTTTGCACCGTAAAGTTCGTAATCCATGACGTAGTTGCAAGGGAAGACGCCTTGATTTGCCCACCCCGGTGGGACGTCAGGTAAGTCAAGTGCGTGGGCGAATGAGATGCTCTTGTGCAGGCGAGGGCGATGAAAATAAGCAGGGGACGGTGGAACGCACGAACACATATTTGGTATAGGCGCGAATGCTGGGATTGGAGGTGGATCTGGAGGTGGTCGCTTTCGAGTTCCAACCAGGAACAGCAGCGCCGCTCCAACCATCGTGGAAAGGAACGAGAAGTAGTAGCCAGCTTTAGGATGGTTCTCGTTGATGTAACCTGAAACATAGAAACAATAACAGTCCTGCTTTATTCTCCCAGAGGTTCTAACACAGGCGACACTAGGGTGGGAAATGCACTAGGACATGGAAGCTAGTGACCGTGGTGTTAGTTAAGGTGTGAAAATGGGAAACCACGGAAAACTGACATGACGGTGGGATTCAAACACACCGTCTGCCGAATGCAAGCTAAGAGCTATGTGACCCGAACCGCACATCCGACTCACTCCGTATATGGAGTACTGGCAGTGCCCGTGCACCTGGCTACACGTACACTTAGCTTAAAGAAAGTTCACTGATAAATACTAATTAATAGAATGGACTGTTCATCTACATACAACGAGTGACCAAAAGTCATGGGAAGACGCTGAATGTGATGTTAAGAACGAGTTGCTCTCCGCGAGCCCTCACAGCAATGTGGCGAGGCATCGAATCGTTCTGGAGGGATCGGACCCACGTATCTTGCACTGCTACCCACAATTGGTCTTTTGTAGTTGGTACGGTGTTCATGGAGCGTATGTCAGCATCGGACACATCCCATAAATGCTCGATTGGATTAGGATCGGGGGATCTGGAGGGCCAATCCATGGTCGTAGCTTCACAAACAGAAGTGCTCCTCCAACACCTGCGTGTCACCACAGAGTGGTGACATGGCGCATTGTCCTGTTGAAACATGGCATCTCCATCAGGGTATTCTAGGGCCAGAGAGGGATGCAAATGGTCTGAAAGAATGTCCATAACGTGTACCTTTCAGTGCTCCTTGCAGCCTGACAATAGGGTCTAACTGCGACCAGAAGAACGCGCCCAGACCAGAACTGAGCCACCTCCCGCCTGGACACAACGCCACACACTCAAGCGCCCATCAGCCCGATACAACTGGAAGCGGGATTCATCGGACCATACGACACGCCGCCACTGTTCCCCTGACGAGCCCCTGCTCGTCGTTGGGCTCTGTGTCGAGATGTCGGCAAAGGGACACGAGTTGATGTCAGCTGGTGAAGCCTACGTGGTGCAGTTGCCTCCCTACACTACTGGTAGAAATGGGTTCCTGACTCCCAACATTCAACTGGGCGGTGATCTGACTCACAGTAGTCCGTAGAGCGCCCAGTCCGTTCGTTAAGCATCTGTGGTCTTGCCGTGCGGCGGTTTACGCGGTTGGCAACATTCTCTCTGCCATATTGAAGATCCACCCTCGACACTGTTGACGTCGGAAGCCCGAATTCATGTGCAATCTCCGCAATGCTGTGACCCATGCGCCGTGCCGCGATAATCACCCCACGTTCAAAGTCGGTTAACTCGCGACTTGTTGCCATCTTCACGACACTGGTGTCTGTGACAGACTACTCAGCTACGCCCCAGCTAGCCGCAACCCTCAGGGGCATACACGGCACATTTTCTAATGGGACACCCCTTCCTGTGACTTTTGGCTACTCAGTGTATTATTAACACACAGGTAAACCAGATCCATCGTGTTCTTAAACTTACAGGGCCAAAAAACATTCAGAAAAAGCACACACATTATTTCTTTCATATAGATTTATTTTAACATATGTATTACTTGAACTTTCTGCACATGTATTCTCCTCCCAAGCACACACTTTGAATGTACATGTAAACCTTCGGATAAAGGAGTTTCCCATTGGGTGAAAAGAATATTTACGTTCACGAACTTATGCTCTTTGGCTTCTGAGCTCCAATTTCAATCAATCAATCAATCAATACTGATCTGCATTTAGGGCAGTCGCCCAGGTGGCAGATTCCCTATTTGTTGTTTTCCTAGCCTTTTCCTAAATGATTTCAAAGAAATTGGAAATTTATTGAACATCTCTCTTGGTAAGTTATTCCAATCCCTAACTCCCCTTCCTATAAATGAATATTTGCCCCAGTTTGTCCTCTTGAATTCCAACTTTATCTTCATATTGTGATCTTTCCTACTTTTATAAACGCCATTCAAACTTATTCGTCTACTAATGTCATTCCACGCCATCTCTCCGCTGACAGCCCGGAACATACCACTTAGTCGAGCAGCTCTTCTTCTTTCTCTTAATTCTTCCCAACCCAAACATTGCAACATTTTTGTAACGCTACTCTTTTGTCGGAAATCGCCCAGAACAAATCGAGCTGCTTTTCTTTGGATTTTTTCCAGTTCTTGAATCAGGTAATCCTGGTGAGGGTCCCATACACTGGAACCATACTCTAGTTGAGGTCTTACCAGAGACTTATATGCCCTCTCCTTTACATCCTTACTACAACCCCTAAACACCCTCATAACCATGTGCAGAGATCTGTACCCTTTATTTACAATCCCATTTATGTGATTACCCCAATGAAGATCTTTCCTTATATTAACACCTAGATACTTACAATGATTCCCAAAAGGAACTTTCATCCCATCAACGCAGTAATTAAAACTGAGAGGACTTTTCCTATTTGTAAAACTCACAACCTGACTTTTAACCCCGTTTATCAACATACCATTGCCTGCTGTCCATCTCACAACATTTTCGAGGTCACGTTGCAGTTGCTCACAATCTTCTAACTTATTTATCGCTCTATAGAGAATAACATCATCCGCAAAAAGCCTTACCTCCGATTCCACTCCTTTACTCATATCATTTATATATATAAGAAAACATAAAGGTCCGATAATACTGCCTTGAGGAATTCCCCTCTTAATTATTACAGGGTCAGATAAAGCTTCACCTACTCTAATTCTCTGAGATCTATTTTCTAGAAATATAGCAACCCATTCAGTCACTCTTTTGTCTAGTCCAATTGCACTCATTTTTGCCAGTAGTCTCCCATGATCCACCCTATCAAATGCTTTAGACAGGTCAATCGCGATACAGTCCATTTGACCTCCTGAATCCAAGATATCTGCTATATCTTGCTGGAATCCTACAAGTTGAGCTTTAGTGGAATAACCTTTCCTAAAACCGAATTGCCTTCTATCGAACCAGTTATTAATTTCACAAACATGTCTAATATAATCAGAAAGAATGCCTTCCCAAAGCTTACATACAATGCATGTCAAACTTACTGGCCTGTAATTTTCAGCTTTATGTCTATCACCCTTTCCTTTATACACAGGGGCAACTATAGCAACTCTCCATTCATCTGGTATAGCTCCTCCGACCAAACAATAATCAAATAAGTACTTCAGATATGGTACTATATCCCAACCCATTGTCTTTAGTATATCCCCAGAAATCTGATCAATTCCAGTCGCTTTTCTAGTTTTTAACTTTTGTATCTTATTGTAAATGTCATTGTTATCATATGTAAATTTTATTACTTCTTTGGCCTTAGTCTCCTCCTCTATCTCGACATTATCCTTGTAACCAACAATCTTTACATACTGCTGAATGAATACTTCTGCCTTTTGAAGATCCTCACATACACACTCCCCTTGTTCATTAATTATTCCTGGAATGTCCTTCTTGGAACCTGTTTCTGTCTTAAAATACCTATACATACCCTTCCATTTTTCACTAAAATTCGTATGACTGCCAATTATGCTTGCCATCATATTATCCTTAGCTGCCTTCTTTGCTAGATTCAATTTTCTAGTAAGTTCCTTCAATTTCTCCTTACTTCCATAGCCATTTCTAACTCTATTTCTTTCCAGTCTGCACCTCCTTCTTAGTCTCTTTATTTCTCTATTATAATAAGGTGGGTCTTTACGATTCCTTACCACCCTTAACGGTACAAGCCTGTTTTCGCATTCCTCAACAATTTCTTTAAACCCATCCCAGAGTCTGTTTACATTTATATTTACCGTTTTCCACCGATCATAGCTACTTTTTAGAAACTGCCTCATGCCTGCTTTATCAGCCATGTGGTACTGCCTAACAGTCCTACTTTTAAGACCTTCCTTTCTATCACATTTATTTTTAACTGCCACAAAAACAGCTTCATGATCACCAATACCATCTATTACTTCAGTTTCCCTATAGAGCTCATCTGGTTTTATCAGCACGACATCCAGGATATTTTTCCCTCTGGTTGGTTCCATCACTTTCTGAATCAGCTGTCCTTCCCATATTAACTTATTTGCCATTTGTTGGTCATGTTTCCTGTCGTTCGCATTTCCTTCCCAATTGACATCTGGCAAATTCAGATCTCCTGCTACAATCACATTTCTTTCCATGTCGTTTCCCACATAGCTGACTATCCTATCAAATAATTCTGAATCCGCGTCAGTGCTACCCTTTCCCGTTCTGTACACTCCAAATATATCAAGTTGCCTATTATCTTTAGAAATGAGCCTTACACCTAGAATTTCATGTGTCTCATCTTTAACTTTTTCGTAGCTTACAAATTCTTCTTTCACCAGAATGAACACTCCGCCTCCCACCCTTCCTATCCTATCTCTACGATACACACTCCAGTGCCGTGAGAAAATTTCTGCATCCATTATATCATTTCTCAGCCATGATTCAACTCCTATTACAATATCTGGTGAATATATATCTATTAAATTACTTAATTCTATTCCTTTCCTTACAATACTTCTACAGTTCAACACTAACAATTTTATGTCATCCCTACTTGATTTCCAGTTCCCTGTTCCCTCAACCTCAACCCCAATCTGGTCCGTCCAGGGAGTTTCTCAAAGTTTGTATTGTGGGGATATCAGATTCTCTGGTACCAAGTTTTAAGTTTCCATGGCCCTGGAAGTACCTCATTAATTCAAGTCTATCTTCATTTTATATCTACCCTTTTCCATTACGGTCAACGTCGCCATTTGCTGAATGATCCACATAAAACAGGTGGTGTTCATACTACACGAATTCAAGCGGTTTTTTAAACAATTTTGGAACTATGGGAATTTAGTTCTGTGTAGGTATATTTGAGTGATGTCGCCACAGTCCATACATTACTCTTTTGACGTAAATATGTCATATGGCTGGGGACATCCGAAAATTTGTGTAACATGACGCGGCAAACTGCGTGACGGGAGTGTAACCATAGCAACTTTGCAGGCAGAAATGTGTGGTATGGATGGATGACCAGACAATGTTTCCTAGCAATCATGCAGGCAGTGATGTAACGTATGGATGTATGACCAGACAATGTTACCTAGGAACCGTGCAGGCAGTGATATAAAGTATGGATGTATGACCAGACAATATCACCTAGCAACAGTACAGGCAGTGATGTAAGGTATGGATGTATGACCGGACAATGTTACCTAGCAACCTTTCAGGCAGAGATGTGAAGTATGGATGTATGACCGGACAATGTTACCTAGCAACCTTTCAGGCAGAGATGTGAAGTATGGATGGATGACCAGACAATGTTACCTAGCAACCGTGCAGGCAGAAATGTGTGGTATGGATGGATGACCAGACAATGTTTCCTAGCAATCATGCAGGCAGTGATGTAAGGTATGGATGTATGACCAGACAATATCACCTAGCAACAGTGCAGGCAGTGATGTAAGGTATGGATGTATGACCGGACAATGTTACCTAGCAACCTTGCAGGCAGAGATGTGAAGTATGGATGGATGACCAGACAATGTTACCTAGCAACCTTGCAGGCAGTGATGTGAAATATGGATGGATGACCAGACAATGTTACCTAGCAACAGTGCAGCCTTTGTCTTGTGGCTGGTTGTCATCTGAATTAGCCGGTGACAGATGCCCACGACCGCGAGACATATTTATGATCATTTGATCTTTGCAAAGGGAAAAGTGGTTTCTTTTTCTCCAGCTCAATTTTGATATCGAAATGCATCACTGCTACACAAAGAGAATATGATGCACGTATTCCTCCGAAGAGAGAGAGACAATCATGGCTTTGGTTAGGAAGTCATACTGGCAAGCATCGCACATCTCGTTTGCAAAACTCAGCGGAAGATGTCCTGGCCCGTCTAGAACAGTCTACTCGCAAAACATAACGTCGTTTGTTTGAGGAGAAGGTTATTCTTCCACTACACGTCAAATGAATCCCTCGCCCTAAGCAAAGTGTCTTTGATGACCAGATCATTTCACTACTACTACTACATAGGGTCACGATCTCTGTCAGCCATATTGCGGGCGCACAGCACTGCAAGCAGGCGATGAGCGTATGCGATTCAACCACAGTGACGTTGTGATTACGACACAAGCCGTGACGTTTGGCCAAGTTCTCCCAGTCACTCTTGATCACTGCGGCGATCCCCGAGTTTGAAATCGAACCAGAAAAAATGAAAGAAAGAAGGCAGTAATCTACTCCATTTTCAAATTATTTATGTTCATTGGAGTTTATGTATGTTGACCAAATACTATGAAGACTTAGGCCTTTAACCTCAAATATTTTTGTAATGTACGTACGTAGTAAATTACAGTTTTAACTCTTCAATTTTAGGAGGTGTTATAAAACATTTCTAATATAACTAACATAATACAGAGTTAAGGTGGATAAGCTGTGGCTTGTGGTTGCTTGGGTTTAAATTATCTGATAAACTCACCAACAATCCAGTTATGCTTATCGGGAATAAAATCAATGAGGTTATTTACTTGCAGGCATACTGTATATCTATCTGGTAGATAATTCCGTTGTTGTTGGACAGTAAATATCTGCGTCCTCACTCGTGATAAAACTCCCTCTCACAATTCAGAGGGTAGCTATTATCACCGGACGCCTGTTAAATTTTAATACTATTTTCAGAAATTCAGTGAATAGAGAAAGTCACACAACACTACAACGTTGTGCAAAATCATAGTTGTATTATGTAATTATATTACTGTTTGTTTAATGAATAACAGGAATTTTATTTTTTAAACGGAAATAGTGTACTATAATTCCTCTCCAAGGAATTGTATATCGTAGCTTGTACGCTTAAACCCTGTACCTTTTCACAATATTATAACTTGGCAGTTTTCTTTGAATGAATAAGTATAAGAAAATAAAACTGATTGTTTATATCGAGTGCAGTATAATTTAAACACGAATATCGTGAAAAGGTCAGTTTTTTGCTATTATAGTGTTTAAAAATTACTCTACCCCAATCAACATTTCGCTGAATAGTGGAAGAGGAATTCGTAATCACAATCGAACGTCACTATTCCCTTTCCCGCAAAGTGTGTTCGTTCTCTCGCTGTACTGTGACGTATGCTTGCTACGTAAGCTGCCCGCATTGGTCGCTCTGGTATCACCTCAACGGGCACCTCTGGTCTAACGTGCACGAGAGTCTTTCCTGGTTTGTTTTCCAAGATAATGCGCTTTTCCATATCTCATGATGTGACCAAACAATTGGAGATACCTGTCGATAACTTGATGTCGATGTTATGCTTCTTGAGGATGAATTCACTGATACGAAATGCTGCCCAGGTATGCGACACTTTCAAATGAGTCGACCTTCTTTAGATCCATAAAGTCACAACGAGAACCGCAGGTACATTTTACCAGTCGGTGGTGGTGTGCTGACATATCGATGTGGACCTTGAACCTCAGGGTCGACGTGGTTCAAATGCTAATCATTTCTTCAGAACATAATAATGGACATGTTCTGTGAATATGAACTTCCTAACTGTAGTCTTTCAAGGTGTTCTGTTTTAATGAGCATTAGTTTAATCCAAAATGTGTTTGGATACATGCATTATTTTGCTTATTACTACTTTCTTTTGCTAGTTGCTTTACATCACACCGACACGGATAGGTCTTATGGCGATGATGGGACAGGGAAGGGCTAGGAGTGGGAAGGAAGCGGCCGTGGCCTTAATTAAGGTACAGGCCTAGCATTTGTCTGGTGTGAAAATGGGAAACCACGGAAAACCATCTTCAGGGCTGCCGACTGTGGGGTTCGAACCCACTATCTCCCGAATACTGGATACTGGCCGCACTTAAACGACTGCAGCTATCGAGCACGGTACTTATCTATTAGTACATTAACCATTACCATTAAACTTATTAAATATTTCAACCCAATTTCTAAAATGTAGTTTTCTTTTAAAAGTTTATTTATCTATTTTATTCGTTTCGACCCTTAGGATCTTGTTCATCACGTCTTCCCAATACCTCTTCATCCTTTCACTCATCTTGTTTCACTACGCTTCTGTGGTTTGGATCTTAATCTTAGTATCGGTCCATTTGTGACATTCGACTAGCTTTTTGTAAATAGATCTATTCTTCACAGTCGTTAGTGGATATTTATCCATTATGCCAATAGCCTTCCAATCCTCCCTAACTTCTTTCACCCAGTTATTTCCCGTTAAACATGTCGCATTCCATAACTCTTTTGTTAACCTGTTATCATCCATCCTCATCAAATGTCTCACGAAACTCAACCTTCTTTTCTGTAACACATTTGAAATCGGTTCCACTTTCCCGTATATCTCCTGCCTTGATCTACGCATGCATACTTAATCCTAGATTTTGGTACTCCATATATCTCTCAGAATCTTTCTTTCCTCCTTTTCCAATCGAATACAAGCTCTTTTGCCTAATGTCGTGGTGTCAGCAGCGTACAACGCAGCGTTCCGGTTTGTCATAGTATATAGTCGCAGCTTGGCGTTCCTCGATAGGTTCTTTTTCCCATAGGTCATCTTGCCTGTGAATCGTAGTTTCTGAAGGAGTTGTGTTCCGTCTCCCGTACTCTTATTATTCTGTAGTTTGCATTATTATTCTCTTCTAGGTACCGGAAACTGTCGACATTCTCTACTACTTGATCTGCAACAATCCAGTTGATCTTTGCATTCAGTATCTTGGTCTTCGTGTACGCTATCGTCAGGCCACCCTCCGTCTTAGAGTTATATATAGCGTAGGGCAAGCATGTATCTCACCCTCCCTAAGTTGCATTAGTGCTCACTTTTGTGTCACAAGTCTTTATATAGTAATCGTACAATTACAACGTACTGTACGTACATTTTGAATGAATTGGTGAATGAATGATTGTTAGAACTAGTATCACGCGTGTTGCTTGAATAGAGAGTGTTATATTACCTGTGATGGGAACTCCAAGCAGTACCGGTAAAGCCTCTGCTCCTTGAACGAAGCTCCAAGCTCGTGTGAAATGCCTTGTTCTCACTCGTTCCATGGTGAACATTTTGAGGGAGTAGAGGAAGCCGCCAAGACACACTCCGTACAGCCACACGAACAGTACGTAACCATGGTAACCCTGCACCGTGCTAAGGGCGAGCAAGGACACACCTGAAACAAAACCGCAGATAGTTCTGTTATTTTTATTAAACACTTACTAATTTACACACTGTACAGTGATTTTTTCGTCAAAGACTATCCGTGCTTTTCACCGAAATAGTTGGTTTTATAGACTGAAAATTTGATCTCGAAGCGTGGGTGCTAATGGAAGGCTTCAATTCAGCTTAGAACCAATGAATGATGGGACAATATTAGTTCTAGAAATGGATCCGAAAAGAAGACAAATTTGCTGTCACTGAAACGTAGAATTGTCAGCAGCATTCTACAGCCCTATAACCTAAGCTATAACTTGCTAACAGTGCATTGAAACAACATTGTTATTACCCTGCAACTAACAAAAGAACCTGCGCAAAGCTCACTTCTCCGCGCATTCTCTCCGAGTGGATGTCTGACATCATAGGGAGTAGTGGAGGGGGTCACATGCTGCCTGGCCACCGTACTGTGTACACTGTGAAGCGCGGTTACACAAGAGTTTCGCTGTCACTTCTGTATCCGTTTTAGCGCTCTTGCTGTTTTGTCAGTTTTATTCGCATTTCTTTCTTTAGTTGTATTAATTATAGTCCTATAATTCCTTCGCGTGTAGCGTGTACTATATTGGTAAATGTTTTTATGTATATAGTGTTGAACAGTGATCAAGGGTCATTACTCATTACGGAGCACATTAACCAGGTGAATAAACTAAATTCTTGACTGTGTAAAAAACAGAATTAGAAGTATCGGCAGTTGCGCAACTTGTATGCCAACACACACACACACACACACACACACACACACACACACACACACACACACACACACACACACACACACACACACACACACACACACACACACACACACACACACACACACACACACATCTAAAGCCGCTCAGCAGCGAAATAATTGACGGCAGCCCAGTCTTCCAGCTATATAGTGTTGTGTACCATGTTATTCTAGCGAGAGTGTCATTTAAATGTACAGTAGTTATGGCTGCTACTTGGAAGTCTGGTAGCAAATCTGGACAGCCTGTAAGGGGACAAGCCAGAGAAATAGTATATAACGTAGCTGCTCACTTACGAGAACAGAAAACAGTTCATAAACTGAATTATAATGTAGTGGCTTCAACAAGTGAAGCAACAGGGGTTTCAAAGTCACTGGTGAAACGTATTTTAGCGGAAGGGAAGACGTCTATAGCCAAGGGTCGTTTGCATTTTTCTACACCTGATGGCAAGAAAACAGTCCACAAGAAAAGAATCGAAACAGACGACTTCACAAAAGATGTGATACGTCGGAAAATAAGCGAATTTTACGTGATGAAAAAACTGTACCTACACTGGACAAATCGAAGCGTGTGTTAAAATCGGAAAAGATACTTGACTGTAGCAGAGAGTATCTTCGACGGTTATTTTGTGTTGTTCATATTATGTCCTCTGTGTGTACGCTTATTGGAACAGTATACTTTTATTATTTTTATTTTTAAAAATATGGTTTACAGCTTGGGTACTGTAAGTAGTTCCATTCAACTCCATGCTTAATACTTTTGGTCACTTTACGTTTACTTTCGTTCTTTTAATTGCATTGCGTTTCCGGCTTTAATGAAAGAATAACCTCAATCGAAGAGCCTGACTGCATCTACTTGCAGTATGTGTTAACGCCAGCTTGACAGCCGGCATGTCTGTCAGCCAGTTGCACTTGTGCTTGTCCTTGATTCGTCGGGTAACATCGGGATGAACCCGAACAAGCTGCGCGATCCGAAGTAGCCGAGGGTTCTTTTGTTTGTTGTCAGTTAATACGTGTCAGCGGCGTGGTAGCCCCTTTTTGTACTTGTTCTCGTCGGCCGGCTCCGTGGTGGAGCTACAGCTAGTGTTGGTGCTGGACTCCGTGGTGAAGTCAGTGAGAGACTCAGTTTATTAGGGTTCGGTGGCTGGGGTGAGGGCGACAGAGGTTTTGGCTGTCGCTAGTGTCCCACTGAGGTCTGAATGAGGAGCTGTTGTTGCGGCGTAGGAGAGACCACTGAGTGGATGGGCTGGAGACGACGGAACGGAAACTGTACTGCGTGTTCGTGTATTTCTGTAGACTGAGGCTCGGCGCGAATCTGCGCGAGAAGCCGCTGTCGTCAGTGTAAGGATAAATGGACCTGTGTTAATGTTCGCTGTTGTGAGCATCGTCCTGCTGTTGTTCACTGCATGTAAATGTGTGCATTACTGGACTGTCTGTGGAGTCGAGCCAACCAACAGTCATCGTGTGTCGACTGGTCTGTAGCCCTGTGTTCAGATCCAGCGGTGTGCACGGCTGCTGTATGAGGTGACTGGACTTGGGAAGTGAAATTAAGGCTTAACCGTCCGCAGGTATAGTAGCGGGCTGGACCGCCTACTGTGCCATAAGGAAGGGAGACTTGCAAATATACAGCAATGAGTACGTGTGGCCATTCATAGCTGATTAGAACTGTGTGTGTGCATTTATTGGGTCATTCTGAAATAAATTGGATGAATGAAACAGATGGAGTTTTATTCTTAACAATATCGATGAACGATATATATGCACCTGATCGGAAACAAAGGCTGAATGGGCGTTAGAGGGTTGGTCATACTGATGAATAATTTGAAAGAAACATTTCAATATCTCGCGCCGTTGTCAATTTATTAGCTACTGAATGTAGCCTATCAGATCGCTTCGCGGGCGAACATAAATATGCTTTGCGTGGAGATGTTGCTAAATCTGGACTTGACTTAAGAACTGCTTCAGAGGCACGCCGAGAAATCAGCATCAAACAGAAATACAGTGTCACCGTAGTGTGCTTGCTTTAGCGTTATCCTGTCAGCTAGTAAGTCTGTATTCAAAGCTCTCCTCTGGCGAAAATATATTCTTCTACTGGTGCTGTTATGCCGGTCTGAAGTCACCGGCACAGCCGCGCAAAGCCCATTTGAATTCGCACGTGAAGTGATCTGACTGGCTACTCCATCGGTTGATATAATTAAAACGGCGAGAGATATGAAATTATTTCTTTCGAATTATTTATCAGTATGACCAACCCTCTAACACTCATATACCCGGTTCACGTTGTTTCCGACCACTCTGTATAAATATTTCCTTAGAAAAGTGGTAAATTTTGCTCAAATCATTTATTGAAAGAATATGTAAAAATGTAATATCAACAACATTTGTACCCAGCTACCTAAACCGTTAGATAAAACGGCCGTGATCGTGGTTCAGAACGGACCAAAAGCCGTCCGGATCCAGGCTCTTAGGACCTAAACACGCTAAACACCAATAAACTAGTCCACTTCATAGAAATGATAAGATGAAATCACACGTATTTATTAAGGCACCAATTAATGAAACTGAAGAAAAGAAGCTGAGTAATTCTATAACTAATATATAGAATCACATAATTAAAAGATTGCGGAGCAGGCCCCGTGAAAACTCATTAATAACATAGCCATACATAGGATAAGGGATATAAGGTTGATAATAGGCTAGAACTTACGGATTTTGATTTATTTATTGGAGTTTCCAGATTATAATGGGGAGCTCATTTAAGCTCCTTCTGCTTGCCTTACTTACTTTATTGTTCATTACAAATTCAGTTGCTATTATTCACCGTTTCCAAGATAACGTTCCTGGCGGAAAGCCTATTTTGAAGCGGAGCAGACATAGTGTCACAAGGAGTAAAATAGAAGGGCAATTAACAAAGAAAAGAAATATGTTTTATGTCTACCTGGGGGCACTTGACGTCTCGATGATACAATGTCCTCCCACAAAAGAAAAGGGAAGATTATGTAATGGCATACAAAATCAAAGAATCCAAATTAGAAACAAGGGGAAATATTAACACAGTCATTCAAATCTCGATCACACAAGTAGGGAGAATAGATAGGAGACCAGAAAATACCGGATGAAATAGAGCACAAATTTTGAATAGCTCCTCATATATCCCATGCGACGGTAGAAGCCCATCACTTAACTTCCGTACAAATACACATATTTCTGCGACAGGTAAATTAACGCAGTTTGGGTTCATAATACCTTACCTCTGCAGAACGTGTGGGTGTATATGCTGCTGGAGCACGTGCGACTGAACCAACAGTGCGTATGAACAAATCTCCAATAAACCATGGCAATAAAAGAAACACACACAAAACCAAATCTCATCAAAATATCTCGCGTTGTTTATAATCAAGATACTAGGAAAACAAAAGGAAATTAAACGAAAATAAGGACACCCCCACTTGGAATGGGCTGGCCGAATAATGAAAGAATGAATAAAATCGAAATGACTGAAACACCTCACATAAAGGAATGAAAAAGGAAACACTAATTCAAGTTATCGTGTCCGTCAATACACTCGCATCGACGTGAAGCAAAACATAAACTTTGCATGAGGTCAAGATACTACTAAATATAAATTATGAGCCTTCCTCCTGGAGCTATGCCTTACATACCATGCAAACACGGAGGTCGTTAGAGAGTCCATCCTAGTCAGATTACGTATCTTAACTTTTAATATAAGGAATACAATCCGCCCGTAGGGATAGTAAAAGGCAAAGAGTCAGGTTAGCGAAAAGCACAGAACCGAATAGTTCTTTCCTGAAGGAGATCACAAGAGCGATCTCACTGCCATCTGTTCTGACCACCATATTAAAATATCACAACATTAATAGGACAGAACAGAAAGTAAAGTGTCAAGAAAAGGTTTCTTGGCTCGCATTTTATCAACAAAGTGAAGGCAATTACTGGATTCATCCTTCTAAGTATTATTAAGCTCCTGATCTTTAGACATCTCTCTGTTAGGATAAAGAATAATACGAGGGCTGTAAATGAAGTAGTCCAGACACTCGCAGGACATCAGGCATGCGAAAATAGGATATGTGAGCGGTCAGATGGTGCTGTTATCGATGTGTAGTGAGCATTTGATGGGCATCCAGTTCGGAATGTTGTAGCTGTGTGGCGTTGAAGTGAAGAGCGTCTATTTCACCTTTCTAAAGCATATTTTCAAAAGCTGATTAGCACTCGTGGATTAAGACCGAGGTTGTCTGTTGCAAAATGAATCAGGATGTTATCGAGCTTTACGTGAAACCTGTGGTGAGAATGCATTATCGTATAGGATGGTTCCACGATGGGTCAAGGCGTTTCTTGCGGGTCGGAGTGAGATTGCGAATTTGCACCGCACAGGTCGGCCGCCCATTCCTCAAGATCAGATTGACATTGTGAGTGGTCTCGTTTCCGTAGACCTTCGATGGGCTATCCGGGAATTATCCTTAGAGGCTCGTCTTATTCATCAAACGGTGTGGCACATACTGACAACATGACTTGAAATGAAGAAAATTGTGCCCCTTTGGGTTCCACATCATCTCACCAACGTACAGAAACGATACCGGTTTGCACTGGCTGGCATCCACCTGGAGAGATACCGCAACGAAGGAGATGCATTTCTGCAGCGTATTGTCGCCATTGATGAGACGTGGCCACGAGCCTGCGAGCCTGAATTAAAGCGTCAATCGAGTGAATGGCATCACCCAGGTTCGCCACGTTCACAGAAATTTCGACAAGAACCCAGTCGCGGGAAGCGAAGCAAAGCCTTGACTGGTGCCAGGTATCGGTACATGCTAGAAGCGGACATCGAGTTGAGTGCCAGGACCATAGTATTGGTAGCAAAGAAAGTAATTTGCACTGGAAGGGTCATATTGATGACATTGTTGGGAAAGCATACAGATCGTTACATGTCATAATGAGGCTACTTAAAGGATGCAACAAAGAATTAAAAGAAAAAAGTTACTTGAGTATGGTTCGTCCATTATTGGAATATGCAAACAGTGTTTGGGATCCTCACCAAGAATACCTAATAAAAGAAATAGATAGTGTGCAGAGGAAAGCAGCAAGATTTGTAACAGGGGATTTCAGGAGAAAGAGTAGTGTATCAGAAATGTTAAAGGAACTTGGGTGGGAAACTTTAAGTAAGAGAAGGGAGAAAACTAGACTTATAGGATTATATAGAGCCTATACAGGAGAAGAAGCATGGAGAGATATCCGTGAGAGGCTTCAGTTGGAAAATAATTATATCGGCAGGACTGACCACAAATATAAAATTAGAAGGAATTTTAGCAGAAGCGATTGGGGTAAATTTTCATTCATTGGGAAAGGTGTGAAGGAGTGGAACAGTTTACCAGGGGTAGTGTTTGATCCCTTTCCAAAATCTGTACAGATATTCAAGAAGAGATTAAACAGCAACAGAGAAAATAAATGAAGTGTTAGAGGGCATTCGACCAGTGCAGGTTATTGTAAATAAAAAATGTGTGTGAATAAATTAATTCCATCCCCTGGTCTAAGGAGTTTGGACAGCCAAAGTAGGGGACTGCCTGTAGGGGTGAAGTACAGTGGGGACTTCGAGGGCCCTGGGACCGCTACGGTAGCTGTGAAGGCCCTTCAGGAACTCTGAGAAGTGGTGGCGAAAGGGGCTCTGGTTAAGACGCAGCAGGTCGTTATGCTACTTAGGATCCAGAACGGGTAAAAAAAAGATAGTAAATAAATAAATGCAATGTAAATATTAATCTTATGCCAGTTGTATAGTTCATTTGAAGTAATTGCACATACTGTATATCAGTTGACTATATTTGTAAGTAGTACAGGAGATATTATAAGTAGAATTTTGTAAACAATATAAATTTATTAAGGATGAGCTGTGTGTTTAATAGAAAACATTGTTAGCGTAAATTGTATAATATTGTATTATAGGAAAACTTTCCTCTCTTGTTAATTTAATATTAAGTGCTTGACAATAATGTATTGCACCGTTTGGTTTATTAATGTTCCCGCGGTGATTTCCTCTATTGCGCCGCGTTGGAGCATTAATTAAATATACACCTGTTTAAACATTGCTCCGGCTACGAAATTCACAACATCGGGTTAAAAATCATACCTAGACTCTGTGTTATATCATTTACGGATAATTTACATGAAAACTGGGATATCATGTATGAACACGAGCAATAACAATAAGGTGCATATTCGTTTCTCAGGGTAAATTACTTTCATTGCATTCCCATATACTCTAGATAAGTCGTAGATTCCGTTGAAGAGTAGCTATATGCTCAACCAGTCATTCAGTCTCCATACATTAGGAAATTGCCTGATCAACGCTTAGTATTCGGCATAAACAAATTCAATTGATCCATATATTATCTTACTACTACGTACTATAAGTTACTTTAGGAATAGAAACGCAATATTAATACTATATCTAGTTTATTAGCATGCTAATATATTATAAAGTGGAATAATCATGCATCTATCGGCAATAAAGAAAGAAAATCGTACTAAATTACAAAGATCATTCTTAAATTCTTGACCTCTGAGATAAACATAGTTGAAAATTATTAAATTACCATTATATTTGTTTACATTTACGTTAACCTTCAATACTATTTCATATTTTCAGTATTTAAGTTGATTCATGGGGGAAAATTAGGGACCAAAACTTTATTCATCAAGGAGGATTGGAATATCTTCCTGTTATTACTGTTTGGGATTGTCTTTGGGGCATCATTTAGGTTTCATCTTTCTTTTCGGTCTATTTGTCTGAATTTATTTGGATACTTGTTTGGATTCTCACTTCTGACTCATCACGTCACGAGGTAAGCATTACGTTGTTTAAATTTGGGTTCAAAAACACCAATGCAGTTATTAACATTCCTATCAGGCCAAAATTGAGTAAATTAAAACTGTACACCATCATATGTACATAATAAACCAAATATCCTTACTACAGAGTGCCATAGATATAATAGTAAGTCAGTCTAACCTGCGAAAATCGTGCCACGAATTCCTAATCATATGCCAATATATTTACTTATTCTCAAATATCTCTTCGCTGTGCCAAGATTTTGTCAAAAAAACCGTTCTTTATATTAGCGTTGACGCGCTGAACTTCAAATATATATATATGCGAGACTCCATCTTATTCTTCTATATATATTACGTAACGTATAATAAACAAGTAACCTATCAATACCTTCAGCTTGAAAGTCACTACGAAACATATTATGTTTGGCTCAAGTCATACACTCAACTTAACATGGCCTAAATCCTTCATTTGCAGTGCTAATCCTAATATAAATATTATATGTAACACAGGAATTCGCAATTCAATCAGCTATCCCTTACTCATGCAACGAACAGAAAACGTATCTCCTCATTCTAACTACATCTTGGCACATTAATATTCCATTTTCTTTATATATACCTCCATATTTAAAAAAAGATATTCATTTAAGTCCATTTAAATAACCTCTGTGTTACGGTAGAAATACTTAATAGCCTGAATATTCTTTCACACACTGCATCTCCGTAATATTTCAACATTTCCTTACAATACAATTATCGTACTGGCCATGACTGCAACACATATTGACCTCAAATATTAGGTTACGTCTCGTATCTCGCATGCATTTTCTACAACCACAACTGGTTTAATGTTTCACGGTCTGCTCGTATGGATTGGCACTAAACATGCACAAATGCTCAATCTGATCTTGTTTCCATTAACCTAAAATTATCTCATAAGCACCATAGTTATACTGCAGAAATTGGCACATATCATCGGTTAATAATTGGCATTTATACTCTAGTATCCGTTCATTGGCACTAAATCTCTTACTTCTAGCACTCCTGCACACATACGAAATATTTTTCATCAACTGATTTCAAATTCAATACGATGCAACTCATAATACTTATCTCGTAACGGGATTTCGCTGCTGGATTTCTCCTGGTCTAGGACATCTTGGAACAGGCAGCCCTTGCAGTCCAAAGATTACGTCATCTGCGGCTCCGGCTGGAAATCTTGGCTTGAGCTATTTCATCTTGAGCGATCAATTCCATCTGTTTAAGCTGACTCCATCTTGTCACCAGTTCTCATGAAATGATAAAACAACAAATACATGGTAGAATGCATATTTCACTGGTGAATAGTAAGTTACTCAATACGTATTAATTGCCTTGTGATTCTTGTATTGTTCGTAAATATCTTTCTTAATTTGTTAATTTCTTTAATTCGACCTACTTTTGTTAATTCTTTAGCCTAAACAGATATTGTTTCCCACTTGGAAACAATAAATTATGCCTTCCTTAGCATAAATTTGCCGCTATAATATTGATTTCGGCAATGTTCGACTCGGCTGTAGTCTCTTTTTGCTTCTGAATTTGGCTGTTGCAATAATAAATATTCTCCTTCAAATCTTCGTTTTTTCTGCCGATATTTTGCAGATAAAATCTTCAACGATGGCTGTATATTATTACTTTAATATTTAACGTTGCGCTAATCTTTTTCTTCTCCTTCAGTAAGTTGTGCTGATCCTCTTCAACTCGTAACTTTTTCTCAAGGTAGTCAAGAATTGGTTCCATTCAAATTTTTTATGGTCCATCATTATTTAATCTTGAGACTCTTTTCTTTGCGACCGGTCGATATCGATTTACTATATCTCTACTCTGTGCATTTGCACATTGCCTGAAGCTATTGTACGCCATATTTGTCCACTGTTTCCATGACATTTACGGCCGCTAATGTAACGTAATGGTACAGTATTTTAGTGTACCATTTGCCACCGAGGTAGACACCTCATTTGCAAATAAAGAGATTTTGATTTTTTGATTTTGAAGAAGATGAACCTCAAAAGGAAATGCTTTATAAGGGAAGACAGAGTGAGTAGAAGTCCAATGACGGAGAGAGGAAATAAGTATGGAACTGATCAATTGACGTAGAATTGAAGAAACTTGTCATATAAGTTGGAAAGCAAGAAGGTGAATACAATAGGTCAAATGACGAAGGGATTGCGAATGTAACTGATCTACTAATTTAGATGGAAGGAAATTGTGAGCATTAACACTCACACAATCTGCAAGGGTACAACGGGGTATAAAAGACTAATTATATTCTTTAACCTGTCACTGACTACATTGTTTTACAGTGAAAGAAGAAAGTTGAATGAAAGAACGTTCTTGCATATTCTACTGTTATCCTCAGAAGATTCATGAAGAGATCTCGGCCATTGAAATGCTGATAGAAGTAAGACACTCACCAATCCCCACCATCGCTGCTTGACACAAGTACTGCTTGGAGATAAGGCACTGTTCGCTGGGACGGACCACGACGATGCCGAAACCAACACATCCAAGCGATGTGGCGAACCCAAAGAACGTCTGCATGAGCACCAGGGTACTATCGTCTAGTCCCTCCTTGTACCCCTGCAGTGCCTGTAACCAACAGAACAAAATATAGCAGTACACAACAGAGAGTTTAGAAACTATTACTAGGTATTTCAGAGGAAAGAAAAGAAACAGAGAAAGGTGGAAACAATTTGTTAAAATATCACAGCTTAGTTGGATTGTTTGAATTTTACTTTAAACCAAACGGCAACCGATATATTGGATGTTTAGAATGGAAGGTTTGGAAAGAATAAAAAAAAGTATCAAAATGTAGATCGAAGGGTTATGGTACATGGTTTAAGAAATAACTTTGGAGGCTGACTTTCAAGCCCCCAGATTTCGCAGGAGCAGAGCAAGCAACCCACTACACAAAGTTGTTAGACTCTGTGTATATGACAAGGCTATTTAGGGGCTCCTGCTGTACGACCTACAATGGGAAAGAAAACTCTCGAGCAACAGACGGCCTGACTACATTGTATTACGTTCTTTGGAGCATACGTGTTTGAGGGGAAATGAAGATCAGTAGTAGAATTTAAACAGGAGAGTACACTCAATCTGTATGCCGCCGTACTTCACGAGTTCACAATGGTACTGTCATATACAGAATGTACCAAAACTCGACGGCAAAAATTTAGGAATGGATTCCTCACATAGAGAGAAGAAAAAAAGTTATGACCACATGGGTCCTGAAACGTGTACTTACATATTTATTCAAACGTCGGGACACAAATTCATTTTAGTAATAATTTACATGTCCTCATGCAATCATCCAATCGTCTCATCAACAGAGGTTCGCCATTAACATCTGGGCAGGCATTGTTGGTGATTCCTTGTTGGGACCCTACGTTCTTCAGAATGGGCATACTGGACAGAACTACACGAATTTCTTGCGTACTGCATTGCCTGATTACTTGGAAGTCATGCCACTTGCATTCCGTCGACAAATGTTTTTCATGAATGATGGTGCTCCCGCACATTTCAGTCTGCTGCACACGGGTACCTGAATACCCACTTTCCTGAGCGCTGGATAGGTAGAGGAGGACCGATTGCTTGGACACCACAACGCTCTCCTGACTTGAACCCCTGGACTTTTACCTGTGGGGACACGTTGAGTCTCTCGTGCATGCGACTTCTGTTCCTGATGAAGCAACTTTGTGTGAGCGCATTGTGACAACCTCTAGGCAGTGCGCACTACACCATGCATTCTGATCGCGTGCGTAACTCCATGCGACGACGAGCGGAGGCTTCTGTTGAAGCTGAAGGTCGTCACTTTGAACATTTCCTCTGATACACGATCAAAGTGTTTCATCTGCCGGTACAGATGCACGGTGTAAATGTACAAACGTTTAAATAAATCTGTAAGTATACGTCTCCAGACGCATGTTGTAATAAACTTCTTTTCTTCTCTCTATGTCAGGAATCCATTCCTAAATTTTTGCTTTCGAGTTTTGGTACATCCTGTATTTTTAACGTCCGACTCGTTGGCTGAATGTTCAGCGTACTGGCCTTCGGTTCAGAGGGTACCGGCTTCGATTTCTGGCCGGGTCGGGGATTTTCACCTTCATTGATCACTTCCACTGGCTCGGGGCTGGGTGTTTGTGCTCTCTCCAACATCCCTGCAACTCACACACCACATATAAACACTATCCGCCACCACAATAACACACAGTTACCTACACATGGCAGATGCCACCCCCCTTATAGGAGGGTCTACCTTACAAGGGCTGCACCGGGCTAGAAATAGCCACACGAAATTAATTATATATTTTAACAAGCAATTTGCCGAATGAAGTTTTTCGTAATCTTAATCCCGTACACTGAACGTTATAAAATGTTATAGGTTTTAGTTTTTCGTATTAGAATATTCATTACAAGTTCATCATCATCATCATCATCATCATCGGTGACATCTCCATTTTCCCAGGTCTGGTGTACAAGCCTCCTCCGTCTTTGTCTGTCCATGAACCACTGTTCTCTCTTATCTTCTCCCAAACTTGTTCCCTCTGCTTGACGCCTTTCTTCACCAGATCGGTCCATTTTCCTCTGGGTCTGCCCACTGATCTTTTTCCTTTTACTTACATTTCATATTCTCTTGGTGGAGATCTGCTTGCACTCATCCTTCTTACACGGCCAAACCACTTCAGTCTTGCTTTCTGGATCCTCTGTAGTAGGGAGTCTCCTGTTGCCACCTCATCTTGGACTGAGCTTGTCCTTCCCGGTCTTCTGTGTCATGGCGCGTAAGAAATTCATTTCTGCAGCTTGGAGTTTTGAGTTGTTTTGTCTCATTAACGTGGTGGTTCGAAGCTATACGTGAGGATAGGTAATTATATGATTGATATAATGTCATCTTGGCTTTCAATGGTACTTGTTTATGCCGCAGCAGTTGTCTTACCTGGTGTTAAAATTGAGTTATTTTGCTAAATCGACTGTCTGCCTCATATTTTGCAAGGCTGTCTTTTGATACTACACTACCCAGTTACTTAAACGTTGGAACACTGTCCAGATTGGTGTCATTTATTCTGATTTGTGGTTTGTCATCTCCCCTCTGTAACTTCGTCACTTCCGTCTTAACCTTGCTGATATTTAAATCATACGTCTTAAACTTTTGACTCCATTTCTGAAGCTTTTCCTCCAAATCATTTTCGGCTTCACCCCAGATCATCACGTCGTCTGCAATGATGAAAGATTCCATGACCTGCTGCTCCTTCCTTTTCAGTGCCTTTGTTATGACATCCATCACAGTGATAAATAAGAGGGGTGACAAAACACTGCCTTGCTGTACTCCTCTCTTAGCTTCAAACCATTGCCCGCAACCACTTTGTAAACAACTTCTGTTTTTTATCATACAGCATCTTCACTTTTGCAATAAGACTGTCACGAACTCATTAGTAGTTATGGCCTGATGTATGGTAAACTGTATAGATCCTCAAATGCTTTTATCGACATTTAAATTAATGGCTCCGTTTCTATTTTATATTAATGGGATGAGAACCTTAATTTACAGTTCGTAAAATTCAAATAATGTTCTAAACATGCGAAAGTACGGCACTCAGAATATTATTTCGTTCTTTCTTAATTCGTTTGCCCTCCAGGGTTGGTTTCTCCCTCGGAACCAGCGAGGGATCCTATCTCTACCACCTCAAGGGCAGTGTCCTGGAGCACCGAACTTAGGGAAGGGAATACAGCTGCAGCGGAGGGCCAGTACCATGCCAAGTGGCCTCACCTGCCATGCTGAACATGAGCCTTGTGGGGGATGGGAAGATTGGAAGTGTTAGACAAGGAAGAGGGAAGGAAGCGGCCGTGGCCTTAAGTTAGGTACAATCTCGGCATTTACCAGGAGAAGTGGGGAAACCAAAGTAAAACCACTTCGAGGATGGCCCAGCTGGTAATCGAACCCCTTATACTCAGTTGACCTCCCGAGGCTGAGTGAACCTGTTCCAGCCTTCGTACCACTTTTCAAATGTCGTGTCAGAACCGGGAATCGAGCCCGAGCCTCCCGGAGCGGCAGCTAGTCACACTAACCACTATACCACAGAGGTGCACACATTCTGTTGATATAGCTGTTCACAGATACATCAGTACAAAATAAAAATGTATTTTAAGCGTTTTAAGCACGAGGTTACAGCGGGCAGAGGTTGAATCGTTGCGCTAAATTTATCGTTGAGGCATTTATATGAGACCTCGGGTTACCAAGCGATATCGAATAATGGATTTTATAAGCAGGCTGATTTCCGTTATACTAATTTTTCCTGAACGCTGTCTCGTCAATAGAGTTCCGAGTAAAGGATGGGGAGGATTATGAAACACGAGGAAACGGAAGGCCGCCATCAGATGCATGAGGAAGTTACCAGGTAGAAGATGGGAGTATAGAGGCCCAGCGCTGCAGTGGCGGATGACAGAAGCAACATCTGCACCGTCCGAGTGCGTAGAGGAGCAAGGTCGAAGAACGGAGTCTTTGGAATCCTCAAGTGCGTCTTCTTCTCCTTCATCTTCTTGCGCTGGTTCTTGAGGTGGAGGATGGCGCGTCTCTGAGGATGGTACATGGAGGCCGAGCGGTAGAGAGTGCCCAGGAAGAAGGCGAGGCACAAGACTGCAGTGATGGCCTGGAGTCCGAGCCTCCATCCCCACTTTCTGAAAACGAACAAGAGAATGTTATTGTACTAATAAAGTTTTAAAAACAATGTTAAGTAATACGTCGTAACATTTTGTTTTTGTTACGTTACGTTTCTGTAACAGTGAAATGACGCGAAGATATATATGAAAATATTATTGAACTAGCAAATAAACCCGTGATTCGCTACGGTATTCTACATTGTATACGGATTTCAACGTAAATTACTGTAAAAGCAGTAAGATTATATTAAATTCCATGTCTCTTAGCGATATGCAAGAAACAAAACAGACGTTACATGGGATATAAGTTAGGCACTGGGGAAGTTTTGTTGAAAATGACAGGCCACATATCCTACTGCCAATCACAGTCGATTTCGGGAGTTTCTACTATAACGGCAGGCTCACATGACAATTGCCATTCACAGTAAAGATGGGGAGCTTTCATTATAAAGACAGGCCCCATATCATAATGCCAGTCACAATCAAGTAGGAGAGATTTGATTATAATCGAGAAATGCAGCGCCATCTGACGTATCACCAATCGAGACACGACAATAAATTATAGGATCAAAGTTGTAGATCTCTCCAAATTGAACGGCGATTGTGCTATCAGTTTTGTAAAAAGACTTACCGTTTAGCCTCCAACTACCCAGAAACAAAAGTCTGCACCGTCATTAAAATGCATCCATATTTCATATATTTTTTGGCGCCAAAAGTTATACATTTGAAGAGCTTGGAATTTTTCCTCAAAGAAAGGAGTGTCCAGGTTTCTGGATGAGCACTCGCATACAGAATGGTCCATTGACGTCTGTATTGCTTTCTACCGAAGAAACAACCACGAGTTTACAGGAATGATGGCGAAAATGGCAATACGTTACTTCCCTGCTGGCAAGCAGTCAGAGCCGTAGCCATGGTAACGTGTAGGTTCGTTGTGGCTTTGTCGGTCACTCAATGCAGAGCATGAGATCCGCAGAAAATTGTAATTTTCTCCGTCATTTGAGGAGTAAGCAAGGTTATGAATATAAGAAAATTTGGTTGTAATGAAGGAACGTTAAACCACCGTCTATTCAGATATTTTAAATCATATGCATATCAAAACCTTCTCCGGGATGAGTATACTCTAAATATGAAGTTTGGTCGAGATCTTTTCAGCAGTTTCGCCGTGATGATGGAACAAACAGACACCGAGAACTTTTATATTTAATACTAAACTAACTAACTAACTAACTAACAGGGTGTGGGGTAATAAGCTTACTTTTGACAACATACCATATAAGTTCTGGGAAAAGGAGATTGGCGTTCGGTTTCCCCATTAATTTTGAGGTTAAGATATTTTACTTTCAATGAAATGAAACTATGAATTCGTTTGATAGAACAATATATATTCTTTAAATAATATATAAAAAATAGTGAGTCTTGTTGCGATAAAACAGATGAGAATATGAAATTATGACATTGCAACTGAAAGAAACTGAAAGAATTCTACTTGACCGGACATTTAACATTTTATACGAAATATTTCCCTCACTGATTCACTTGACTGTACCTTCAACACTTTTAGTGTAATTACGACGTATTCCTTTGATCTGGTGTTTACTGTAGATGTGTCACGCCTAACTTGGTGATACATCCTTGCGACTGCTTCTTCTCCATATCATCTGACTTCTTTGTAAGTCAGTATGGTATGACCTCTTGGCAGGTCCAGGGTTGCCCTCTCTGACTCCTTGGTAAGCCTTGCGTCCGCGTCTTCCACTAAGTGACGGACCAACCATTTGGTCTCACTCTCTCAATGACCAAAATAATGGCTCACTGAGTCTTCTGCATCTCTCGTTCACACTCGTTCACTGACCAACTAAGGTCTCTTGATCTAGTAGACTTCTTCACTGTACTGCATCCGTATAAGTAATGACTGACGCTACAATATGCACCCACCTTATATAGACGTTGGTTGACACAGCTACGTAATCTCCAGAAATAACAATGACATACTCCCACCTACGGGACAGATATTACATCCAGTGGTGAAATAGCCCCGGGGCGGTCGACTTTCTGAGCGCATATTCTAAATAAATACGATGACATAGCCATGGAGTGGCGATGACTTGGCAGAATCGCCAACAATATTGCACAATGCACCAACGTCACACCCAATCTCTGATATATACAACAATTCTCACTGTACAGGTATTGAGTGTTATACTACACATGCGTATATATGCATACATCTAAGTACAATCTTGCAAGCAACAGGCAATTGCAAAATCGAATTGAATAAAACGGATAATTACAATAATAGTAACAATATCACAGATAACATAATAATAATACTGACATAATAATAATGATAATAATAATAATAATAATAATAATAATAATAATAATAATAATAATAATAATAAAATACAGATAAAATCATACAATAATAAAAATACAGATATCATCTTGTAACGGGATTTGAACCGTTACAACAAGGAAAATTAAAACCACTGATTCGGTCTTGAGTAGACCTAAAACGGATAATTATCTGAAAATCGGCAAAACGAACGAAATTGCAGACAGCTTTATTTATATAGATTTCTCTCTGGGACGCGATGCTACTTAGCAACCGTGTAGGCTGTGATGTGAAGTACTGATGCAGATCCATTGTCTGTGCACCTCTCAAGGTACCGTTGCTAGGTAACACATATTGTGACATGACACAATTTCGTTCCACGCATTTTCGAATATATTCTGACATATTTATGTCAACAAAGATTTATAACATTTTACTATGACTCCTTCGTGACTCAGATGGCGGACCGTTGGCCTCTGAGTGCTGGGGTGCGTGGTTCAAATCCCCATCACCCCATGTCAGATTTGTGGTGGGCAAACCGGGGGTAGGACAGATTATTTCCGAGCACTCTGGTTTCGTCCGCCATCTTTCATTCCAGCCTTCCTTTCCAGACTCACTTCATTTCATTTGTAATTCATTAATCATTGTCCCAGAGCCGGCACAATTTCCTATCGTGGATGCACAACCATGTAAATGTACACTATATCATTGTTGATATCTTCGTAACGGAGTAGTGAGTGTCTAACGTCAGAATCTGTTTCGTGATCAGCGTGCGGTACATTATGAGATGTATGATGACATTCCTTGAATTTTGAGGTATAACATATTAGTCGACTGCTCCAGAATACGAACGTGAAAAGGGCTCTGTTCGTCTAAGAATAAGGTTGTTAGGGTGCACTTGGCGAAGGACTACGACATCTATATATAAGAAATAAGAGTTTTGTCTGTACATTGCTCAGAATTTGAAAAGAATGGTATTTCTGTATCGGTCATGTCCACAGTAACAAGGAAATGCACTTGTTACTTTTCCGTAATGTCTGTCTGTCTGTCTGTCTGTCTGTCTATCTGTCTGTCTGTCTGTCTGTCTGTCTGTCTGTACACGCATCACTAGAAAACGGCTAAAGAGAACTTAATGAAAATCGGTATGCAAAGTCGGGGAATAAGTCGCTACAATCTAGGCCATAAATAATTTTATTTACGCTGATAGAAATGGTAGTTTAGGGGAAGGCCTAAAATTTAATGTTCAAATATTTATATTATTAGTGGTCCTATTGTAATGAAAATGGGTATTCAAAGCCGAGGAATGAGTCGGTACAATCTAAACTATAAATAATTTTATTCACGCTGAGTGGAATGGTAGTTTAGGGGAAGGTCAAAAAATTTAATATTTGAATATTTACGTCATGAGTGTTCCTATCTCAATGAAAATTGGCATGCGTAGTCGGAGAATGAGCCATTATAATCTAGGTTATGAATCATTCTATTAACACTGAGTGAAATGATGGTTTAGGGGAAGGCCTAAAATTTAATTCTCAAATATTTAAATTATTAGTGGTCGTATCGATAAATACTACATAACCAAAGTTATATAGAATTAAATTTCCGACCATTTATGTCTTAAACAATTTTACCGTACCGACTGTGATAAAACATATTCATGAATTTGTAATATTTTTGCTAAGTCCATATCAACGCCGAGCCACGAGAAAATGGGTTAACATAATTTAATGAAAATCGTTATATAGAGTCGGGAAATGAGAAACAACAGTCTAAGCTATAAACAAATTTATTCACCCTGGATGGAATTGCAGTTTAGGGGAAGGCGCCTAAAATGTAATTTTTAAATACCTATGTTATTGGTGCTATCGAATAGTATTACATAACAAAAGTTATAGAGAATACAATTTCCGATCATTTATGTTTTAATCAGTTTTACCGTACCGACTATTTCAGAGTCGGAAGAAAACTAAAAATGAAGACCTACAATATCAAAAGCGCATAGCATTGTTCAACAGTGACATTACATTGACCATTGTTTGTTGTGATGTTCTTTGTCTCTTATGCTGCCTCTCAACTCCAATAGATGGGATTACTGCTGCGTACCGAGTATAACAGCCTGACTGAATGTTAGCGGAAAATAGCTGGGGAGATAGAAAACTTTCTTCTTTAGCATGTCATTCCTCTGGTTCATACACTTTCTGATACAACTGGTACGAAACACACAGTTTCTTCATAGTATTCCAGCTATGCGATCCCTCATCTGACGCGCTGTTTTGAATGAGCAGCGTGCATACTTAAGGCAGAGGCTCACTTAGTAGTAGTAGTAGTAGTAGTAGTAGTAGTAGTAGTAGTAGTAGTATAGAATAACAGTTTAGGCCTATTGTAAATTATAGCACCACAATTCACTAAATAACTCAAAATTTGACACTGAAAAGAGCCGTTTCTTAATTAAAGCTTCTTCCTCTTTACTTTTATTAAATTCTACATTCATTTTATTCCAAATTAGCTGTGAAGAGTGGGTTTCTCCTCTTGCTTGGAGGAAGAATTTGTCTCCAAATCAGATAGATTTTTCCGCCGCCAGTGTAGTGAATTAAGATTTTCCGACTCATTGGGCACTCCTAGGAAAAAGATTGGTAGAAGGGCATAGTTTATGCCGTGGGAGTCTCCACTATTCGACCCCCTCCCTGCCAAAAAAAAAAAAAAAAAAAAAAAGAAAAAAAAGACGAAGGGTGGTCACGGATCACGGCTATCTGCGGCTTTGATTATTCCAGCTCTGGAACTTTGAACTGTTAGATCGGCAGCGTAGTCCTGGTCATTAAAGTCAGAAAATGTGCGGTTTTTCATTTGATCGAGTATGTTATATGATATCATTGCTTTTAATCGCTACTTTCCTATCGACGTTTTTGTAATGACCTATGTTGACTTCAGTTAGGAAAACCACAAGGTCAGTCTCTCTGAGAATCCAATCCCATAGCGAAGCACGGGTACGTCAGCTAGTGAATCATCAATGTCTCTTATCCCCATATCACTAGAAAAGGATATACGTTGATGAAAGAAAGATGAAAGAAAAGAACTTTACAGAAGTACACTATGTGATACCAATACAGGACCTAATTGGGACCCTATAATTTTTCTCCATGGTTAAATATTTTGGAACCATTGAGTGGTAATCAGGGGCTTAATCAGACGAAAAGTATTTTCTTCGAAGTTATTTCGTTGAGTTCCAATGCTATTACTAAAAAGGGCGATTCCTCTCGGTTGTGTTCTTTCTTTCTTTCTTTCTTAATCCGTTTACCGTCCAGGGTTGATTTTCCCTCGGACTCAGCCAGTGATCCTACTTCTACCGCCTCAAGGGCAGTATCCTGGAGCGTGAGACGTTTGGGTCGGAGGATACAGTTGGAGAGGACGACCAGTACATCCCCCAGGCCGCCTCACCTGTTATGCTGAACAGGGACTTTGCAGCGGGATGGGAAGATTGGAAGGGATGGACAAGGAAGAGGGAAGGAAGCGGCAGTGGCCTTAAGTTAGGTACCATCCCGGAATTTGCCTGGAGGAGAAGTGGGAAACCACGAAAAATCACTTCGAAGTTGGCTGGGGTGGGAACCGAACCCCCTCTAATCAGTTGACGTCCCGAGGCTGAGTGGACTCCGTTCCAGACCTCGTACGACTTTTCAAATTTCGTGGCATAGGCGAGAATCGAATGTGGGCCTTCGGGAGTGGCAGCTAATCACACTTATCACCACACTACAGAGGCGGACATGTAGGAACTTCTTGACAAAGTATACAACTTTGGACATACACCTCCAATTTTCTAAGTATCCTCTTGGCATTTTTTTTGTTTGATCTGTTTCTGGTTATATTTCTGTTACCGAGTGAGTTGGCCATGCAGTTAGGGGGTCGCAGCTGTTAACTTGTATTCGGGAGATAGTGGATTCGAACCCCACTGACGGCAAACGTGAAAATGGTCACCAGGCAAATGCTGGGGCTGTACCTTAATTAAGGCCACGGCCGCTTCCTTCCCACTCCTAGCCCCTTCCTATACCATCGTCGCAATAAGACCCATCTGTGTTGGCGTGACGTAAAGCATTGTGTAAGAAAACATATTTCTATTACTGCTATTGGCTTTACGTCGCACCGTCACAGATATGTCTTATGGCGACGATGGGACAGAAAATGGCTAGGACTGGGAAGGAAGCGGCCGTGGCCTTAATTAAGGTACAGCCCCAGCATTTGCCTGGTATGAAAATGGGAAACCACGGAAAATCATCTTCAGGGCTGCCGACAGTGGGGTTCGAACACACTATCTGCCGAATACTGGATACGAGCCGCACTTACGCGACTGCAGCTATCGAGCTCGGTCATATTTCTATTACTGTAGGACTGTCCTCATTCAAGTTCTATTTAGAATACAAGATAAAAATGTAGTGAAATATTTATTTTTATCTTGTTGAAAGTGTTATTTCGGTTTCCGACAGCATACGTTGAAATATGTCGCATATGAACTGAAGCTTATGGGGGATTGACTTTCTAAACTTGGAAAGATACTTCTGTTAATTTTATAACAATAATTCTATTTTTAATAGAGCCTCTGTGGCTCAGGTGGCAGTACGCCGGCCTCTCACCGCTGGGTTCCGTGGTTCAAATCCCGGTCACTCCATGTGAGATTTGTGCTGGACAAAGCGGAGGCGGGACGGGTTTTTCTCCGGGTACTCCGGTTTTCCCTGTCATATTTCATTCCCGCAACACTCTCCAACATCATTTCATTTCATCTGTCATTCATTAATCATTGCCCCCAAAAGAGTGCGACAGGCTTCGGCAGCCGGCACATTTCCTATCCTCGCCGCTAGATGGGGTCTTCATTAATTCCATTCTTGACCCGTTCAAATGACTGGAAACAGCCTGTGGATTTTCATTCATTTTCCATTCTATTCTTAATTCCGGCCTTTCATTTTAGAACTAGCATATGTACCCGTTCTTCGCACGGGAATTGGTAATCGATTTCAGGACTCCTTCATGAATTTATGAGAAGTTACATGCCTGTATTCAAAGGTTCATGTTAAAGTGATATTCTTCTACGAAGGCACGTCGCAGCACGTGAAGTACGACAAGCTGAACAAAGTGGAGAGAGAATGAGCTACCGTTCCTGGTCTGAGGTTGTGCGTAATTCTCCATACTTTTCGGTTCACGTGAAACCTGTAGCTCAACACTCATTAAACCAATCGTTGAAGATAACCTCTCTTATTATCTGTTCTATCAAAACGAGTAAAATGGCTCTTTAGTTAAACCCTTCAACCCACCTTGAAATGACGTAACAGCCTGTAAAACAGTCCGTTAACGAGTATCTCCCGCGTTATCCTCCTATCCAAAAGATGCACATGAGAAAAAAGATTTTAGAAATCGGTAGTTTTCCATTAAAGTTGGTCATGAATATTTTGTGGAAGGGTAAACCCACCGTTTCGACTTACTATAAGCTCCCAAACCAAACCGGGATTTAGAAATAATATTGGCCCCAAAACGTACTCTAGGAAAGGTAGATTCTAAATATAAAGTTCGGTAGAAATATATCATGTAGTTTCCCACTTATAAGAACTCAACAAACGAACAAAGAGACACCAGTTCAAAAAAATATGCACATTGTCATTACTGAACCTGAAAGGATTTTATTTATATACGGTAGATAAGGAATCTACTCCACGAACAACACGCTTTGGGATATGTCCACTGGACATCTCCCTTATTAATCTTCGTATCGAAATGATGCACATGAGAAAAAGTTTTAGAAATTGATTTCCCTTCAGGCAGGTAGATTTCCATTAAGCTTGGTTGTTTATATTTTGTGGGAGTGCAAAATCACGCTTTTGGTTTCGTATAAACCCCCAGTCATTTCAGTGATTTAGAAACAATATTGGACCTAAAAGCTGACCAAGGACAGGTGGATTCTAAACATGAAGTTTGGTAGAAATATATCCAGTAGAACTCAGAAAAACAGACACCAAAGCTAAAAGAAGCAGATGGCCATTATTTCAGCTGAAACGGATAACTGAACGAGAATTCAGCCAAAATAATCAATGTACAGACGCACGGTCGTTACCATTTTATTTTATTTATATAGATATTGTAAAATGATGAAGTTTTTGTTTTGACAATGTCTGATTGCAGCCATTTCACTTTTGCTTCCTTTGAAATCTCTTTGGACCGAGCTCGATAGCTACAGTCGCTTAAGTGCGGCCAGTATCCAGTATTCGGGAGATCGTGGGTTCGAGCCCCACTGTCGGCAGCCCTGAAAATGGTTTTCCGTGGTTTCCCATTCTCACACCAGGCAAATGCTGGGGCTGTACCTTAATTAAGGCTACGGCCGCTTCCTTCCCACTCCTAGCCCCTTCCTGCCTCATCGTCGCCATAAGACCTATCTGTGTCGGCGCGACGTAAAGCAAATAACAAAAAAAAAAAAAAAGTTCTTTGGGGGATGTTCCTACTTCAAACTGAACCCTGTAAACGTGATGCACCAGAATTTCACGTCCTTGTTGACAGAGGATGCTGTTTTATTGGTGGTGACGCGGCACTGCTGTATTGATATTTGCAAACTGTCGTGTTAGCAGTTCTAGCTTTGGGCGTTGTGGCTTTCACAGTTAACACTGCTGCCACCAACAACTCTAAGAGAAAGAAACGAACTTGACGATGTTATGTCATACAGCCAAATATTTCCGGTGCTACTGAAGGGTTTCGGCAAAAACAATGTCAAAAAATATTATCAGATATTTTGGAGAAACAACAAACTGTCTGAAAGTGGTTCTGTGTTACAATGAAAGCAGGTAACATTTCTGTACATTTGTTCAGTTCGTTGAAGGTTTTGATGTTGAAAGTTTAAAACTGTCCTCTTAAAAAGTATTATTACATTGGTTGTTTTTTGCCTGAAATAGTCACGGAAAAACATAATACTTCTTACATTGACTTTTAATGTAGCAGAATATTTCCTTATAAATGTATATTTAAGTCAATGGCAATATTATCACAGTTTATTCAGCAGAACGTTTATTTTACAATTGGCTTTTACATCGCATCGATACAGATAGGTCGTATTGTGACCATGGGATAAGTAATGGCTGGGAGTAGGAAGGAAGCGGCCGTTGCCTTAATTAATGTACAGCCCCAAGATTTGCCTGGTGTGATCACGGTTGATAATCTTTGAGGTTTCTTTGCCTTCTATGCCTTTAATCTCTCTGTAAGCCTATTATTATTATTATTATTATTATTATTATTATTATTATTATTATTATTATTATTATTATTATTATTATTATTATTATTATTATTATTATTATTATTTCGTTTTCTCAGAACTTAGGTATTAATACTGAAGGTTATGTGTAAGTTATGACAATTACAAGCAAAAAAAATAATATGCCTTTGTACTTTACTGGAAATTCTCACCCCACAGCCTCCTTGTAGAGCACGGAGAAGAGTGCTATTCCCACACCTCCCCCCGCCTGCACCACCATTTCCACGAACTCCCGTCTCCTCTTGAAGTAGTGACCCAGCATCAACGACGAAGTCTCTCGCACCATTCCTGTTCCTACTCCCATAACGACGCCGTAACTGTGACAGAAAACACAATTTTATTGTTAGTAATGGGAGTAACAACCTGAAAAGGTAAAAGTGCTGGAATTAATTCGCAGACGCACAGTTACAAGTCCCTAGATATTGTACGTTACACATCCAATGGAGAAACTACCCTCTACTTGTCTGTCTGTTGAACATTTAGCCCGTAGGCTTCTTCGATTCTCAAATAGCACCACCGAATGTTATGCAGGTCAAAAGGACTGTGTCGCGATTTAACCTATCTAAGGCATTTGCCAGGGCAGGGTAGATCATAGGAGACTAGTGGCAAAAATGAGTGCGATTGGAGTAGACAAAAGAGTGACTGAATGGGTGGCTATATTTCTAGAAAATAGAACTCAGAGAATTAGAGTAGGTGAAGCATTATCTGACCGTGTAATCATTAAGGGGGAATTCCTCAAGCCAGTATTATTGTACCTGTATGTTTCCTTATAGGCCTATATATACATGCGTAAAGAAGTGGAATCAGGGGTAAGACTTTTTGCGGGCGATGTTATTATGTATAGAGTAATAAATAAGTTACAAAATTGTTAGACAACTGCGAAAAGACCTTGATAACGTTGCGAAATGGACAGCAGGCAATGGTATGGTGATAAACGGGGTTAAAAGTCAAGTTGTGAGTTTCATAAATAGGAAAGTCCTCTCAGTTTTAATTACTGCGTTGATGGGGTTACAGTTCCTTTTGGGGATAATTAGAAGTACGTAGGTGTTAACATAAGGAAACACTTTTATTGGGGTAATCACATAACTGGGAATGTAAATAAAGGGTACAGATCTCTGCACATGGTTGTGAGGGTATTTAGGGGTTGTAGTAAGGATGTACAGAAGAGGGCATATAAGTCTCTGGTAAGACCCCACGTACAGTATGGTTTCCAGTGTATGGGACCCTCACCAGGATTACTTGATTCGGGAACTGGAAACAATCCAAAGAAAAGCAGCTCGATTTTTTGGGGTGATTTTCGACAAAAGAATAGCGTTATGGGAATGTTGCAAAGTTTAGGCTGGGAAGACTTAGGAGAAAGAAGACGAGCTGCTCGACTAAGTGGTATGACATTAGTAGACGAATAATTTTGAGTGGTGTCTTTAAACGTAGGATAATGTTGGAATTCAAGAGGACAAATTGGGGCAAATAGTGATTTATAGGAAGGTAACTTAGGGATTGGATTAACTTACCAAGGGAGATGTTCAATACATTTCTAAATTCTTCGGGTTTATTTAAGAAGGGGGAAGGAAGACAACAGATCTGCCACTTGGGCGACTGTCCTAAGTGCAGATCAGTACTGATGAAGTGATATAGCAACAGGTGGATATATATTAATACCTGAGGATGACTTGATGTAGCTCCTCAGCGAAGGAGGTGAAGAGGCACGCCAGAGCCATGACGAGCCCACCCAACACGGCCGTCAGTCTAGTGGACTTGTGATGGCACAGCGCTACCACTAGTGGCGCTGTTCCTAGAGATACGGCGAGACAGAGGCATCCCAGCCAGGCTGAAAAACAATACATTCCAATTAGCTCTCACCCCCCTTTCTTTCTTACATTTTTCTCTTGCGTCACATTGACTCGCATAGGTCTTATGGCAACGAAAGGATAGGAAAGGGCTAGGAGTGGGAAGGAAGCGGCGGTGGCCTCAATTAAGGTACAGCCCCAGAATTTGCCTGGTACGAAAATGGGAAACCACGGAAAACCATCTTCAGGGCGCCCCTTCTCACAACTAGTGACACTTTAATAAGTAGTAGTAAGATTTATTAAAAATCATCCAGTGAGGGTTGTGCCAGGTGGTACACCCCCCACGCCGCTAATTCAAACTTTGCGCCAGTTGAAACTCCTCTACTGGAGGAAGTCTGAACTTTATCTACTGTGTTAATTTTCAAGTTTCTCAGAAGATGTCACTACTTGGAAATTTTGAAGTTTCTGAACTGGGTCGTTTTCGATGTATTTTTGTTTCGCCTGTAGTAAGAAGTGTGGACATTCTCTTCCAGATGGCACTACTGAAGAACTACAATTGTGCACCCTAGTGCGAAGTGAAAGAACTATGTTTTTGGAGAAATTTTGAATTCATAAGTTTGTTCTTTGTTAAATTTCTTTCAGTTTTTGTTTAAGTTGGCAATATTAACCCTTTCTTTCTGCCAGTTTTGAAACTGGCCAATCATAATTTTCTGTAATTAATTTTCCACCAATAAGGTGTTTCTTCCTCATCTAGTGTAGGGGTTTTCGTCGTTAACCAATAAAATTTTTTGGGAGGGTGTTCTCATTCCTGAAACGCCTCGAACTGTCCACGAGGTATATAAACTGCTGATTTTCGGGTCTCCGGGCCACTTCAGTAACATCTATCAGTGTGTAAAGTACGTAGCAGGGGGCGGGAAGCGCCTCTTTCTTCGGGCAGCAGTTCAGCCACCAGGTAATGGCCGTTTAATAACTTCTTTTCTTGCTAGCTCAGCAGTTTAACTCTCGGGGCAGGTCCGAAGCCTTTCTACCATGTAACTTTTCCCCTAAAATGTAAAGACACCTTTTATCAATTCTATCTTTTAAACTACATATTGGGATAGAGAGTGCTTAACCCTCTCGAGCTCCCACTTATATTGCGTTGAGGTGAACTTATTTTCTCAACCGTTTCTTCCTTAATGTAATGTAAATTGTCTTCTTCTATAAGTCACCTCTTTAGTATGGGATTAGCCCTTGCAGTAACGGCCTAGTGCCAAGTAGGTTTTATATAAAGTGTATTAGGAGTGCAAGAACGCCTCCTCTCAAGTTGGTATTTTAGAGGCCATGTAATTGACCTGTTTCTTTACTTAATAGGCCTCAGTAGGTTGGGTATTTTTTCCCCTGTTTTCATGTCCTTGGAGGACAACTTGAAAGTGGAGTTTGGTGTGGCCTTTGATAGGCTTAAATTTTGAGAGCGAGTTGCTCTTTCTTGAAAATTGAGTTGCTGTATGCCTCGAGGAGGCTTTTCCGTGTAAAGAGGAGCAAGTGCTCCTAGGCCTGATTGGGGTTTTCTGCCCCTTTGTTGAACCTTGAATATAAGTAAAGTTGGGCTCATTGCTCAAGAATTATGTGTCTGGCTCTCGGAGCCCAAATCTTGTAATCACTGTAATTGTACATTTTCGAATTGTGTTTCGGCTACTGAGTACCTGTTCTACTTGTTATTTCTTAATCTTGAAAAGAAAATATAACATTGTTACATTTTATCTTAACTTTAATTTCGTATTTTGAGACCTGTTCACCCCCGCACCTTCTTTTACCACTGCACATCCACTATACTCCGTAACAAGGGTGACCGTTAAGGTCCAGAATACATAACTTACAGTATATAATTTTAATAATGAATCGTAGATCTAGAGAAGGCATTCGATAATGTTGATTGGACCAAGCTATTTGAGATTCTGAAGGTGAGCGGGATCAGGTTCCGAGGAAGGAGAATTATCTGCGATCTATATAAAAATCAGTCTGCAGTAATAAGAATTGAGGGCTTTGAAAAGAAAGCAGCAATCCACAAAGGAGTGAGGCAAAGCTGCTATTTTTAATCCCTCCTTTTCAGTGTTTATATAGAACAGGCAGTAAAGGGAATCGAAGAGGAATTTGGGAAGGGAATCACAATCCAAGGAGAGGAAATCAAAACCCTGAGATTTGCCGATGATATTGTATTTTATCTGAGATTGCAGAAGATCTGCTGAATGGTATGGACGGAGTCTTGGGTGAGGAGTACAAGACGAAAATAAATAAGTCCAAAACAAAAGTAATGGAGTGCAGCCGTACGAAGTCAGGCGAGGCAAGAAATATTAGATTAGGAGCTGAAGTCTTAAAGGAAGTAGATGAATATTGTTACTTGGGTAGCAACATAACTAACGATGGCAGAAGTAAGGGTCCGCGTCTGTGGTGTAGTGGTTAGCGTGATTAGCTGCCACCCCTGGCGGTCCGGGTTCGATTCCCGGCTCTGCCACGAAATTTGAAAAAGTGGTATGAGGGCTGGAACGGGGTCCACTCAGCCTCGGGAGGTCAGATGAGTAGAGGTGGGTTCGATTCCCACGTCAGACATCCTGGAAGTGGTTTTCCGTGGTTTCCCACTTCTCCTCCAGGTAAATGCCGGGATGGTACCTCACTGAAGGCCACGACCGCTTCCTTCCCTTGCCTGTCCCATCCAATCTTCCCATCCCTCCACAAGGCCCTTGTTCAGTATAGCAGGGGAGGCCGCCTGGGCGAGGTACTGGTCATTCTCCCCAGTTGTATCCCCAGACCAAGAGTCTGAAACTCCAGGACACTGCCCTTGAGGCGGTAGAGGTGGGATCCCTCGCTGAGTCCGAGGGAAAAACCGACCCTGGAGGGTAAACAGATTAAGTAGAAGAAGAAAAAGTAACGACATAAAATGCAGGCCAGCACAAGCAACGAAGGCCTTTCTTAAGAAAAGAAGTTTGCTCGCTTCATACACCGATATAGTAATTAGGTTTGTGAAGACATTCATCTGGAGCGTGGCCTTGTATGGAAGTACAGTAAAATGAAATGGTGTATGGCTTTTAGTGCCGGGAGTGTCCGAGAACATGTTCGGCTCGCCAGATGCAATTCTTTCGATTTAAGTCGCGTAGGCGTCCTGCGCGTCATGATGGGGATGAAATGATGATGAAGACGACACATACACTTAGCCCCCGTGCCAGAGAAATTAACCAATCTGGGTTAAAAATTACCGACCCTGCTGGGAATCGAACACGGGACCCCTCTGACCAAAGGCCAGCATGCTAACCATTTAGCCATGAAGCAGGACTGTATGGAAGTGAAACATGGACGATAACTAACTCAGAAAGAAAGAGAACAGAAGCTTTTGAAATGTGGTGTTTCAGGAGAATGCTGAAAGTGAGATGGATAGATCGAATCACGAATGAAGGGACGGTGAATTGGATTGGTGAGAGGAGATCGTTGTGGCTAAATTTGACGAGAAGAAGAGATAGAATGATAGGACACATCTTAAGGCACCCAGGACTGGGCAGTTGGTTTTTGAGGGAAGTGTAGGTGGTAAGAACAATAGGTGCAGACCAAGGTATGAATATGACAAGCAGATTAGAGCAGATGTAGGATGCAATAGTTACGTAGAAATGAAAAGGTTAGCACAGGATAGGGTGGCATGGAGCGCTGCATCAAATCAGTCTATAGACTGACGACTCAAACAAGCTTTTTTCTGGAAAATTCATCGTAAGAAGATTACAATTTCAAGTAGAACCTCTTACCTCCTTGTAACCTCCTAAGATTTTCTCTGCGGTATGTCGTAAAGAGGAATTTTAAAATTTTGAAGGATAGTTGCTGTGTTCCTGGATCCAGACAGGACCATTGACCAAGAGGAGTATTAACATCCTGATGGATATGGCAGATGAACATCCTGAGCTTGTTGCTGGTCCCGCTCTCTTTCTTATTGATGGCTATGGTGTCTAGTCTTCACGTTGAGTCGTACCCACGTTGCCTCAGGTCTTGAACAATTGATGCCCTTACTCGGTCGCCGCGTTTCACAAAGTTGTTTCCAAGGAGTCCCTCGCCTGTCAAATGGGAGTGAGACTCCATTACTCCCATAGGCCCGAGGCTTGCTTAAAATGTTCTGAGCTCGGTAAATTCACGAAGCAGGATGCTACCCTACTTGCACATAGTCCAAGTGAGGATCTCTCCTTTAACGGGTTATGGACCACCGGTGAATTGTATAGTCCTAGCCGCCTGAGCACAAGGAGGGCCATGACTCAGAATATGCCCGAGATGCCCACTCCCATTCCATAGCAACTGGTATTCCGTCTCTCAGGATCACTTACTAAGCCACTCAGCCGTTGCCTATGGTTCACGAACTAGGACGTGACTACAGCAACCCACAAACATGAACCATCGTCCCACCTCTGCTTTGTTCAGCACAATTCTCATATGGATTGACCGGGATATGAACCACGGAACCCAGCGATGAGAGGCCGACGCGCTCCCGCCTGAGCCACGTAGGCTCCCTCGGTATACGAGTCCACTCAGCAGATGATCAAACAGGGACTTGTTGCCTGGTTTCTGCTGAGTTACGATTGTTGTTTTCAATGATGGCGCGAATAAGAAGGCTGTACTGTAAAGATATGCTGAGAAGTAATGTACGTGCCAGTGAGTGAGTCACTTTAATTTGAGAATTTCCTACTTTCTCGATCTGTCCGAACTTGTTCTCCTCGATACCATGGACAACTGGGTAGACTCATTTGTTCAGTAAAGTAGTAATAATAATGCTTTCAGCTTTACGTCCCACTAACTACTTTTATGGTTTTCGGAGACGCCGAGGTGCCGGAATTTAGTCCCGCAGGAGTTCTTTTACGTGCCAGTCAATCCACCGACACGAAGGTGACGTATTTGAGCACCTTCAAATAGTATCGGACTGAACCAGGATCGAACCTGCCAAGTTGGGTTCAGAAGGCCAGCGCCTCAACCCTCTGAGCCACTTCAGTGAAGTTGAGCGCCTTTCCGAGTTTCGTTCTTTTAGACACTCATTGACCAGAGTGCTCGAGCAGGAAGCTTAGAATGAGTCTAGAATTCGAAATACTAAGCGAGGTCCACTTCTTATAAATGAGTTTGAGCGAATCTACAATGTCGTTCTGTGCAGTTCTTCTCTGAGCGCACATCGCTGATTACTGCAATGCGTAAAAGGAGATATACAGTATATGAATTGTAAAAAGAGCGCTTTCGGGACAAAGTTGACAGTATCTGTCCACCAGCGCAGTTTTTGAATTCTTCGTATCTTCCTGTGGTGAAAGTATATCGTAAATGGACAAATGGTGAGTACGAAGTATACGTGAGGGCTGACCGATACGATACGCTGCACCAGCGATCGGCAGAAAAGGCTCCAATTTTCACTTAACTATCGCGATTGGACCTCCACCGATTAGGGAAGGGTTAACCAAACCAAACCTCGTGGTGCAACAGCCCCGAAGGGCCATAGCCTACCAAGCGACCTGCAGATTATCGGCTGTGGTGTGGTCAGCACGACGAATACCCTCAGTCATTATTATTAGCTTTGTAGACCGGGGCCGCTATCTCACCGTCAGATAGCTCCTCAATTCTAATCACATAGGGTGAGTGAACCTCGAACCAGCCCTCAGATGCAGGTTAAACCTGACCAGGAATCGAACCTGGGGCCTCTGGATAAGGCGCAGGGACGCTACCCCTACACCGTGGGGTGGGCTAGGGAAGGGTTACCATATCCGATTTGTTACGTTTTCTGTTTCATGAGTGTAGTACGCGAGGTGAGAAACAGTGGAGACCAAAATAAATACTGGAAGAACACCAACTGGTGTGGGGTCTGACGTCTAACGCTGCTCGAAAACTGTCTGTTGCTATGGCAGCGATAACAGAGAAGCCACATTTAAGGAAGCTTTCGCCACTTGGGTTGGCGTGCTCTTTACAAGGGGGCATTCCCTACTCGTCACCACCGATTTCGCTCAAATTTATAGAACGTGCAGGCCTTGGCTAGAAAGGAATCTGCCCGAAGTGGGAACTCCAGATGGACAACGTATAGAAAATAAAAATGAAAATAAAAATGTTGACGCGGCTCTCGCACCGTATAAGCCACTTACGTTATCACGCACGTCGAGCAGTAATTGGCGTAGCGGTAAGAGCTCGGACTAGTAATTCGATGGTCGTGGGTTATACACCTCGTGTATTTAGGCCTGTAATACATATTTACATAAACAACGACGTTCAAGTATGAAGGATGAGTTCTCCACCTAATCAATACTTTATTTTACATAGTGTCAATATTATTTACATGAAAATAGTACCGGTTTCGACACGACTGTTTTTATGTACACTGACTGACAGAGCAAATGCAACACCAAGAAGGAGTGGTCAGAACTTTATGCCAATTGCAGGGTAGACTGACGTCACTGAGGTATGCTCATGATGTGAAATGCGCCGCTGTGCTGCACACGTAGCGAACGATAAATGGAACACGGCGTTGGCGAATGGCCCACTTCGTAAAGTGATTTCTCAGCCGACAGTCATTGTAGAACGTGTTGTCGTGTGCCACAGGACACGTGTATAGCTAAGAATGCCAGGCCGCCGTCAACGGAGGCATTTCCAGCAGACAGACGACTTTACGAGGGGTATGGTGATCGGGCTGAGAAGGGCAGGTTGGTCGCTTCGTCAAATCGCAGCCGATACCCATAGGGATGTGTCCACGGTGCAGCGCCTGTGGCGAAGATGGTTGGCGCAGGGACATGTGGCACGTGCGAGGGGTCCAGGCGCAGCCCGAGTGACGTCAGCACGCGAGGATCGGCGCATCCGCCGCCAAGCGGTGGCAGCCCCGCACGCCACGTCAACCGCCATTCTTCAGCATGTGCAAGACACCCTGGCTGTTCCAATATCGACCAGAACAATTTCCCGTCGATTGGTTGAAGGAGGCCTGCACTCCCGGCGTCCGCTCAGAAGACTACCATTGACTCCACAGCATACACGTGCACGCCTGGCATGGTGCCGGGCTAGAGCGACTTGGATGAGGGAATGGCGGAACGTCGTGTTCTCCGATGAGTCACGCTTCTGTTCTGTCAGTGATAGTCACCGCAGACGAGTGTGGCGTCGGCGTGGAGAAAGGTCAAATCCGGCAGTAACTGTGGAGCGCCCTACCGCTAGACAACGCGGCATCATGGTTTGGGGCGCTATTGCGTATGATTCCACGTCACCTCTAGTGCGTATTCAAGGCACGTTAAATGCCCACCGCTACGTGCAGCATGTGCAGCATGTGCTGCGGCCGGTGGCACTCCCGTACCTTCAGGGGCTGCCCAATGCTCTGTTTCAGCAGGATAATGCCCGCCCACACACTGCTCGCATCTCCCAACAGGCTCTACGAGGTGTACAGATGCTTCCGTGGCCAGCGTACTCTCCGGATCTCTCACCAATCGAACACGTGTGGGATCTCATTGGACGCCGTTTGCAAACACTGCCCCAGCCTCGTACGGACGACCAACTGTGGCAAATGGTTGACAGAGAATGGAGAACCATCCCTCAGGACACCATCCGCACTCTTATTGACTCTGTACTTCGACGTGTTTCTGCGTGCATCGCCGCTCGCGGTGGTCCTACATCCTACTGAGTCGATGCCGTGCGCATTGTGTAACCTGCATATCAGTTTGAAATAAACATCAATTATTCGTCCGTGCCGTCTCTGTTTTTTCCCCAACTTTCATCCCTTTCGAACCACTCCTTCTTGGTGTTGCATTTGCTCTGTCAGTCAGTGTAAATACTATTGACACTATATAAAATAAAGTATTGATTAGGTGGAGAACTCATCCTTCATACTTGTACTTGAACTATCAATACGGACCATGAAATTAATAGATTATAACTAGGGAGCGGATTTTTATGTAATTACATTTTTTGCATAAGTTTTAACGCAAGTTACGAAGTTCATTATTCCTATTGTGCATCCCCAAGTGTAAAAACTGAATCATATTTCACATAAAAACACATATTTTCACATTTTTAAAATGTAAATACATATTTTAAGAAAATCTATAATAAGCACATAAATCGGCAATATTTGTTGATCAATAACATTTAAAATGCTTCTGTGTTATAAAACAATGCTCATATTTTCATTTTACGATTACGGTATTGTTTTTAACAGTGTATTTAACATAACGTATCTGAATGTTTCGGCTATTTATGGACTTCCCTCCATAAGTTCTAAAACTTGCTGGTCACTGGCTACGTCGTTACATTTAGACAGCGATTTGATTTGCTGCACAAGATGTTTCTTTGCATGATGTCATTCTAACTCTTTATGAGTCAGCCCTCTCGGGTTTTGTTTATAGAATATCAGCGAAAGGCAATCACGGAGAGATAAGGTGACGTAATTCCGTTACGACATGGGAGACTCGGAAGAATATTGCCCCACCATTAGGTAGTGGAATTTCATCACTCCTAAAAATAAGGTTAGCTGTTCGGGTCCATATATCATTCCCGTGGTCGTGTGATTTTGTGTGGATTTATAAGAAATATTTCCTACAGTGTCCGCTGCTATTCTTTTTAATGAAACAGTGATTCACCGTAAATGCGTGTGTCGTAACCTGCAAAATAATGCCAAAAGAGAGGTCGAGTACAAGGTCGCGTCTTCAACAATATGTAGTGGAATATGAAAGCATTTTCACTACCGATGGAAAAGTATTTATTTTGCCAAACGTGTGGTAAAACAGTACGTGAAGATCAACGTTCTCAAGTAATCCAGCATTTGTCTGGAAATAAGCATACTACGGCTGCTTCGCGTGTGCGTTCGCGACAATTACTAATAGCTGAACCAGCTACTTCAAATGCAGGCCCATCTAAATATTCCCAGTATTATTTAGATGTGTGCAGAGCATTTGTTTGCGCCGACATTCCTCTTGGTAAAATAAATAATCCGGGACTGAGAAATTTCCTAACAAAGTACATTAATTTTGAGCCTCCAGACGAATCCACATTAAGGAAAAACTATCTCCCAAAATGTTACGAAGAAACTTTACAGAGAATTCGGGCAGTATGTGATAGCGAAAAACTGTGGGTGAACATTGACGAAACCACTGATTCAAGTGGCAGAAAAGTAGGAAATGTTGTAGTTGGTGTGTTGAAAAATGACAAAACTGCTTGCGAACATTCTTATTTGCTAGCGTGTAAAGAAATGCTTGCTGCAAACCATGTCACTGTAGCTAGGTTATTCAATGATGCCATACACTTACTTTGGCCAAAAGGTATAAAATACGACCATGTATTGCTTTTCCTTACTGACAGTGCAGCTTACATGAAAAAGGCAGCCGAAGGCCTTTCTGTGAGCTTTCCGAAAATGATACACGTAACTTGCGTTGTTCATGCTCTACACAGGTTATGTGAAACTGTGCGGGCTCAGTATCCTCAAGTGGATAAATTAGTGTCTAATGGCAAAAGAGTCTTCGTAAAAGCACCCTCAAGAATCGATCTCTTTAAAGAGAAAATCCCGGGTCTTGCGCTTCCTCCTCTGCCTATTGTTACGCGGTGGGGTACCTGGCTTAGCGCTGTGGTATACTACGCAGACAATTTCGAAAGTTTTGCATCCGTTGTGAACGTGCTAGATGAAAACGACGCGTCGTCAATTGAGATTCTTCAAGAGATACTAAAAGACAGCTCCTTGAAAAATGATTTGGCGTTTATATCTGCCAATCTAAGCTTCTTGTGTAAAACTATAGACATACTTGAAAAATCCACTAACCTGTTGTCCGAAACAGTGAAGGAAGTGCGCGCTGTTGAAAATAAATTAGATTCACTCCCGGCTTCGCAGGTACAGGGACTGTTAAAGGTCAAATATCAAAATTTGTTCAGGAAAAACAGAGGATTTCAAACAATGTGCCAAATTTCTAATGTATTAGAGGGTGCTCATGTTGGCGAAATTGATGACGTTATTGTTGGTGATATTCCTCTCTTTAACTATGCTCGCCTGACTTCCTGTGATGTGGAGCGATCGTTTTTGCAGTGTAAGGCGTTCTTTAGAGATAATCGGCATGCATTTGTGATGGACAATTTGGAGATGACCTTTGTTGTTCACTGCAATTCTGAGACTACTTCTAGCAATTAATACTCCAGCGTGTGATGGGTGAGTACGAACTTGTATTATTTTTTCAAAGATGATAGGTTGCTTTTGCCATATTTAAGCAAATCATTACCTTTAAAAAATAACCATTCATAATATCTACTCTGGCATATCAAAAATTAATATACCATACAGCACGTTTCCATACACAGACACCATTTTGCCTTAAGGAGCACGTTTGGTAGCACCATATTCTAATACAAAACATTATACTTATGTACTTCTTGAGCGCGACTAGTTATGTGATATTTAAAGGAACATAATTTCAATTTTTAATCACATATTTTAAAGTTTTTCAGCACATAAAAAATAAATATTTTTCACATTTTTAGCACGTAAAAATCCGCTCCCTAATTATAACAACGACGTTAACGAAGGAAAATACATTGGCAGTAAATGCAGGAGAAGAAATAGGAAAAAATCAAGAAGGAAAATTAAGTTATATGGTAAATATCATGACAGAAGGAAGGAAACGATACGACGATGTCTAGATTCTTGTTGACAGATAAGGTATTAAACACTGCTGGAATACGTACAGGAAAGGATCTTTTGGTGAGAGAAAGCCAGGAGTAAGGAATATGGAATAGGGTCTTCAATCTGGTATTACGGGATGGGACGTGGAGGGGAATAAGGAAACTACATCTGGAGACCTAAATAGACCATTAGCTGCTTGGTATAGCAGCTTTAGGTCCGCTACTTTCCTCCGAGCAGAAAGAGTCTTGAGTTTCAGTTTCCCAAGTGTGGATAGTGATTAAGTTGCGGCAGGCAAGGGACCCTGGTTCTGACGCTAGCACAGTAAAAAGATTGTTCACGGTCAAGGTGGCTGAGATTTGAAGAAGCAGATACGGACTAGACTGAAGAGGGGTATTCAACAATAGGTAACATACAGAAAACGTAGAGTGCTCTGAGGGAGTTTACATGTGTGATATCACAAAACCTGTAGAGTAACACAGCACGTTGAGGTGACCCTGTTTATGTGCGATACAAACAAGAATTTACTGTCAAAATGCACCCCTAAGTCTTTTTGATTGTCAACAATTGCAATCTGTTGGTTCAGTAGGTGACATTCTTGTAGAACAGGGAATTTACGAAGTGTGAATGAAATGTTGAAACACTTGGAGCGATGAGGTTTAAGACGCCATGTAGTACACCAACCTGACAGTGAATAAAATGCACTTTGCAAATAGATTGTATCTGTGGGAGAATCGATCTGCTTGAAGCATTTTAAAATCATCTGTAAAGAGAAGGATTTCACATGAATGATAGGAAATAGTATCGATAAGGTCATCAATAAACAGCGTAAAAAGGAGGGCACCTAGGACACTGCCCTGCGGGACACTGGAGAGGTTGGTGGGGACGGAGAAACTCTGCATCCATCAAGAATGAATGAGAATTCATTCATGCATGCTGAAAAGCGAAGGAAACTCTTCACTCCCAGTAACGAAGAGATTGATTCATTGATTGATTGAATTATTAATAAATTACATATATACATATATTATCATTATAGACTGTTATGCCTTTCAGTGTTCAGTCTGCAAGCCCCTGTGAATGTAGTAAACGTCGCCAAAATCCTCTATTTGCAACTAGTGCTGTGACCTCATTTAGTTCTATACCTCCTATCTTTAAATCGTTAGAAACTGAGTCTAACCTTCGTCGTCTTGGTCTACCTCTACTTCTCTTACCCTCCATAACAGAGTTCATTATTCTCCTAGGTAACCTATCCTCCTCCATTCGCCCCACATGACCCCACCACCGAAGCCAGTTTATGCGTACAGCTTCATCCATTGAGTTCATTCCTAAATTAGCCTTTATCTCCTCATTCCGAGTACCCTCCTGCCATTGTTCTCACCAGTTTGTACCAGCAATCATTCTTGCTACTTTCATGTCTGTTACTTCTAACTTATGAATAAGATATCCTGAGTCCACCCAGCTTTCGCTTCCGTAAAGCAAAGTTGGTCTGAAAACAGACCGATGTAAAAATACTGTAGTTTAGTCTGGGAGCTGACTTTCTTCTTACAGAATACTGTTGATCGCAACTACGAGCTCACTGCATTAGCTTTACGACACCTTGATTCAATCTAACTTACTAAATTACCATCTTGGGAGAACACACAACCTAAGTACTTGAAATTATCAACCTGTTCTAGTTTTGTATCGCCAATCTGACATTCAGTTCTGTTGAATTTCTTACCCACTGACATCAATTTAGCCTTCGAAAGGCTAATTTTCATACCATACTCATTGCACCTATTTTCAAGTCCCAAGATATTAGACTGCAGGCTTTCGGCACAGTCTGCCATTAAGACCAAGTCGTCAGCATAGGCCAAACTGCTTATTACATTTCCACCTAACTGAATCCCTCGCTGCCATTTTATACCTTTCAGCAGTTGATCCATGTAAACTACGAGCACCAACGGTGAAAGATTACAGCCTTGCCTAACCCCTGTAAGTACCCTGAACTAAGAACTCATTCTGCCATCAATTCTCACTGAAGCCCAATTGTCAACATAAATGCCTTTGATTGATTTTAATAATCCACCTTTAATTCCATAGGCCCCCAGTATGGCGAACATCTTTTCCCTCAGTACCCTGTCATATGCCTTCTCTAGATCTACGAAACATAAACACAACTGCCTATTTCTCTCGTAGCATTTTTCAATTACCTGGCGCATACTGAAAATCTGATCCTGACAGCCCCCCTGTGGTCTGAAACCACACTGGTTTTCATCCAACTTCCTCTCAACGACTGATTGCACCCTCCCTTCCCACTATACTTCACGATTTCATGTCTTATTTCAGGAATTCCTGCTGCAGATGATGTTATTCTGTACAAAGTAATAAATAAGTTACAAGATTGTGAGCGGCTGCAGGGTGACCTCGATAGTGTTATGAGATGGACAGTAGCCAATGGTATGATGATAAGCGGAGTTAAGTGTCAGGTTGTGAGTTTCATAAATAGGAAAAGTCCTCTCAGTTTTAATTACTGCGTTGATGGGGTGAAAGTTCCTTTTGGGGATCATTGTAAGTATCTAGGTGTTAATATAAGGAAAGACCTTCATTGGGGTAATCACATAAATATGATCGTTAATAAGGGGTACAGATCTCTGCACATGGTTTCGAGGGTATTTAGGAGTTGCAGTAAGGATGTAAAGGAGAGGGCATATAAGTCTCTCCTAAGACCCCAACTAGAGTATGGTTCCAGTGTATGGGACCCTCACCAGGATTACTTCATTCAAGAACTGGAAAAGATGCAAAGAAAAGCAGCTCGATTTGTTCTGGGTGATTTCCGACAAAAGAGTAGTGTTACAAAAATGTTGCAAAGTTTGGGCTAGGAAGACTTGGGAGAAAGGAGACGAGCTGCTCGATTAAGTGGTATGTTCCGAGCTGTCAGTGGAGAGATGGCGTGGGAGGACATCAGTAGACGAATAATTTTGAGTGGAGTCTTTAAAAGTAGGAAAGATCACAATATGAAGATAAAGTTGGAATTCAAGAGGACAAATTGGGGCAAATATTCGTTTATAGGAAGGGGAGTTACGGATTGGAATAACTTACCAAGGGAAATGATCAATAATTTTCCAATTTCTTTGCGATCGTTTAAGAAAAGGCTAGGAAAAACAACAGATAGGGAATCTGTCACCTGGGTGACTGCCCTAAATGCAGATCAGTAGTGAATGATTGATTGACAGTGGAGTTTATTTACCATTCTCTCCACTTCCTCAAGCGTAATTTCACCAACATCATTTTCCTCCTCTACATGAGCTTGGCTGTTCGCAGCACCACCAGGAAGATTTCCTTTTACGTTGAGGCGATGTTCAAAATATTCCCTCCACCTCTCCAGTGATTCCCTGGGATCTATTATGAGTTCACGTAAATTACTCAAAACACTCTTAATTTTCTTTTTCTCTCACATCCTAAGATTCTTTATTACTGTCCAGAAACGTTTCCCTTCTGCCTGACCTAGCCTTTCCAGGTTATTACCAAAGTCTTCCCACGACTTCTTTTTGGATTCAACTACTATTTGTTTCGCTCTGTTTCCTTCATCTGCGTACAAATCCCTGCCTGCGTCGGCCCTAGGCCTAGAGATACATAGTTAACTACAGATCAGATAGTGGTCTATATCATCGAAAAATACCCGGAAAACTCGTACATTCCTAATAGATTTCCTGGATACGAAGTCGGTTAAGATATAGTCTATTATGGATCTGGTACTCCTAGCCTCCAATGTGTAGCGGTGAATAGCCATATTCTTGAAGAATGTATTCGTAACTGCTAAACCCATACTAGCACAGGAGTCCAGCAAACGCTTCCCATTCCCATTAGCTTCCATATCTTCCACACATTTACCAATCACCCTTTCGTATCCTTCAGTTCTATTTCCAACTCTCGCATTGAAATCGCCCATTAGCACTATTCTATCCTTGCTGTTGACCCTGACCACGATGTCACTCAATGCTTCATAAAACTTGTCCACTTCATCCTCATCTGCACCCTCACACGGTGAATACACGGACACAATTCTTGTCCTAATTCCTCCAACTGACAAATCTACCCACATCATTCGCTCATTTACGTGCCTAACAGAAACTATGTTCCGTGCAATGGTATTTCTGATAAAGAGCCCTACCCCAGACTCTGCCCTTCCCTTTCTAACACCCGTCAAGTACACCTTATAATCTCCTATCTCTTCCTCGTTATCTCCCCTTACCCGAATATCACTTACTCCTAGCACATCGAGATGCATCCTCTTTGCTGACTCAGCCAGTTCTGCTTTCTTTCTTCCATAAGCCCCATTAATACTGTTAGATCCCCATCGAATTCCATTTCGTTCGTCAAGTTGTTTCCAAGGAGTCCCTCGCCTGTCAAATGGGAGTGGGACTCCATTACTCCCATAGGTCCGAGGCTTGCTTAAAATATTCTGAGCTCGGTAAATTTATGAAGCAGGATGCTACCCTACTTGCACATAGTCCATGTGAGGATCTCTCCTCTAACGGGTTATGGACCACCGGTGAATTGTAGGCCTATATTCCTAGCCGCTTGAGCACAAGGAGGGCCACGACTCAGAATCTGTCCGAGATGCCCATTCCCATTCCATAGCAACTGGTATCCCGACTCTCTGGACCACTTACTAGGCCACTCAGCCGTTGCCCATGGTTCACGAACTAGGACGTGACTATAGTAACCCACACCATGTTTTGTTTAATTTGCTGCACGTTGCACCAACACAGATAGGTCTTATGGTGACGATGGTATAAGAACGGACTAGGAGTGGGAAGGAAGCGATCGCGGCTTTAATTAAGGTGCAGGCCCAGCATTTGGCTGGTATGAAAATGGAAAACCACGGAAAATAATCTTCAAAGCTGCCGACAATGAGCGAACGAATCCACCATCTCCCGAATGCAAGCTGAGAGCTACGTGATCTAAACTGCTCAGCCTCTTGCTCGGTGGTTGTTTTATGGAAAGGAAAATGAATTTAAAGGAGAGACATGCTGAAGGTTTTTATGTCCTTTGGAGGTAAATGTATTCAACAGTTTGCTAACTGCTGCAATGGTTACATTCTTGTGCGAATGGTGCAATTATTTAAAAACAGAGGCTTTCCCTCTGTCACAATGTGGGCCACAGAGATCTGGTAAATGGCGTGCAATTAAAGAAATGTACTGAGCATTAGACTGGGACATTACCCGGTTCCCATTTATTAACATTCAATCCAGGTATATTTCCCTATCCTAAGCGTTCTTTTGCTGGAATGTTAAACGTACTCGCTGACCACAGTAACTTGTCTTTCCTCTGACATTTTAATCTAACCGTAGTTGTATGCTGGGGGTCGCCCTTTAATCCAACCTGCCGCATCTTGCATATTCATGTGTTTCTCTCTTATTTACATGTACCAAGAACTTTTTTTCCAGAGTTTTATCGGGGCACGAGCTTGGGTCATATCAGGACTGTAAAGCATCAACCATTTCAGCTGTGCAGAGGGGCAGTTAAGTGAATCTGGACTTCAGTAGAGAAGCATGTAACTTTATTCACGAGGCTATCATATTAAAGCAATTCCCTCGGCGCTGCACAGAGTGTTTTTCATTTGACTGTAAACATTGTCGCAGCTCGGAGTATCCACATTTATAGTGCACGACCACTGTGTCGACAATCAAATAGCTGGTGAGTTAACTTCTTGTCACTACGATTACGTTATCTATCGCTCCTGAATTTGGTGGATAGGAGTTCGTATTTAATCAAGTCGTCCCCCATAGCACGTAAAAATGTCCGTGTCCGCCCAAGAAACCTTAACTGGCATTCCAACTGACGAGCCCGTTGCCACACTGGGAATAAACGCTGATTATCTCACTGTTGTAGAGGCCTGAAAACTTGGACATTGATATGATGTTGTAATTCTCTGAAATTAAATCATGGTGTGCTACAAGAAACTTAATTTTTGATATGAAAGGCAAAAACTGGCAGATATTGCAAGCAGGGTACATATCTTCCCTAGTGCACTGTCACTTCATTGTGTTTTAGGGGACGCTTGGATTAGTGTCCCAGGGCGGATAGATGTCTTGTAGCCGAGGCCTCAATACTCCCATTCGTAAGTGGAGAGCCCACGGACGGAGAGGTGACACATTCTAGTACAGGGTGAGAGTAATTGGGTATATTTCATCCTCCCTCCCACAGGGATATTTTCGAGACTAGTCGAAATACACTATATATAATAACGCAACTGCGACTTCTGGAGAAACACTTGACCCTGGAGTTCACTCAGTCAATACTGGAAATGAATACCTGGTCAATATCTGGTGGCTAACAAAGCGGGAGAATGAGTGATGACTTGCAGGAAACAGGAATAGAGCACGTGCCAGCGGGTTTGCTGACAGCTACAGAGAATGAGGACATTGTCAGTTGTGGCGAGTGGTGGCTCGTGAGTAAATGTTTAACACCTGATGTTGAATGGGGGACTAAGCACCAGTAGCTGTAAAAAGCACTAGCAAATAGAAGATCCTAAGAAAAATGAACAAGAATATAATCTGAAAGGCATTGGGCCCGAAAAGGGGAATCCCGTGGATGTAAAGCGAAATCAACGGGAAGAAAAGGTGGTAGGGGGAATCTATAGCTCTCATCGTGGAAGTATAGTCTAAATAACGGGTTTCCAATTTGTAAGTACTCGAGGGCCACGTCGGCAACCTTAGGTAGGATCGCAGGACGCACTTCAATAAAAGGCAAATTTTCGTAAAATTTAATAACTTTAATTTCTAAACACTATTTTACAATTGCATAAAAGAGTGAAATTAAACCTAAAGACTATTATACTCAGGACAGTTGAATTTGACAGAAGAGCACCCAACAATATCAGTTCATTTGAATTAATGTTTGAAAAATGACAAAGATTAAAAGAAATACCAAAAGAAAAACTGAAATTAATAATGTAGTCAAAACAAAAGTTAAAGGAGGACAATTTAGTGGGAGTAGTGTGAGGGGAAAATCCCACCAATATATTTCCCTGAAAATGTCTTCAAGTGTGCAGCACTGCGTACAGACGTGCACATTAATGGTGTCCCGACATAAACAATCAACACTGCCCCACTCCAGTACTGAAAAGAAGAGGAGAGAGTGAAGGGGTAGTGTTGAAGGCCAATCCAGTACAAAACATTGGGGAAGGGAGTGAAGGGGTAGTGTCGAAGGCACAATGACTCACCTTCTCGCTTAACGCATTGCTGCATGGACTGCATGCAGACAGCCCGCTACAAGACATCGTTGTGATCGAAATGGGCATAATGGCGGATGTATTGAAGTACAGCATTAGGTTACCTACTCGTCCGGCCCCGCGGTATACGGGGCAACGCGTCCGGCCGCCCCGGGTTCGATTCTCGGCCGGGAAAGGGGGTTTTAATTGTAAATGATTATATCCCTGGCCTGGGGACTGCGTGTTTGTGTTGTCCTTAACGTTTCTCACATTCGACACTCAACACTTCCGCAATTCCAATTACATGCAGGTTCATATATAGTGCAAGCAGGGGCAAAAGAACTCTATATAGTTCGACGCCCCGAACAAATAGCATTTTAACATAAAAAATTAAAGAGTAACCTACTCTGTTAATTACAGTATTAAGAGGTAAAGGAGGTTTTTAAGCGAAAAGTATTTTATACTAGTTAGGAATATTTTGTAGCTGCGTTATGTCGGGTCTACCAATCCTTCTTCACCTCGTTCTTGCCATATTTCTATCCATCTCCAAACTGTCTTAAGACTGCATGGTATTGCTTGTGCTATTGCTTGGAACCATGTGAGCCTCCCACATGCCAATAATACGGCCTCGATTCACATGTGATAGGATAGGAGCCATCTTATTACAATGTTACAGTATAACGCCGGAATACACACACTGTGTATTCAGCACTACCTGTTCATTCACTTCCCCTCCTTTTCAGTACTGGAGTGGCCTTCAAAACTATACCTTCATTCTCTCCCCTCCTTTTCAGTACTGGAGTGGCCTTCAACACTATACCTTCACTCTCTCCCCTCCTTTTTAGTACTGGAGTGGGGCAGTGTTGATTGTTTATATCGGGACACCATTAATGTGCGTGCATGTACCAGCCAGTACAACCAATGAGAGAAGAACGAAGAATTGAAACCGTTTCTTCCACCAGTGGCAATTAAAGTATTTCTTGGTATTCACTGCACGTTACGTTGCATAAAATCTCCACAGTGAGTTTGGCACGGAGTTCAAGATTTAGTATGGATCCCATACCCATTTTAATAATGGTTTAAAGATCCAGCACTGGCATTTGTGAGGGCTCATTTTCCTCCGAAGTTTGGATTTTAAGTTTTAAAATAAACAATAATCTATTCAGCCCAAGCGAATAGTTCTGTCTTGGGTCTATAAAGGGTATAAATATTAATACATTTTGAATGATCTATGAAATATTTTTTGTAAATATCCTTCACAGTTTAAAAATAATTCTTTAAAGTTCTCGCGGTCTGCCATTTGGAAATCCCTGTTTTAAGTTGATAAGCAAATACATACAAGAAGTAAAGCACGAAGTGTGACTGGAGTGTTCGAGCTTGTGGAAAATGTTGAGATATTTGCGTTCTTAGAAACATAACTGCCGGAAGTGAGGCTCTTGTCCAGGAAGGGGTGTGTTACGAGGGAGAGATATCACTTGTAATAAAGGAGAGAGATATAAGAATTACCTGACGGTATGGAGGATGTCGTTTGCATAAAGCTCAAAGTAGTTGGTAATAGGCTTCCTGTTTGGTGGCTAAAATGGCCGGGAAGATAACTAACTGAGGTTACGAATAGTGAGAGCCGTCTTACCTTCCATATCTCTAAGGGTCTTCTTGGCCTTTACGGAAATGACTCTGCTATTCTTGGTGTGGAGGAAGACAACACCTATCACACAGATGGGACTTCTGTTAGTAACTTACCAGCATCCATAGGTGACTGTGGTTCCCCCAGGTGGTGCAGCGCGTACACGTAGAGCAGCCCGAAGGCGAGCTGAAGACCGGAGGTGAGAAGATGGACGAGGAAGCCAGCACCACACACTATCCACCCCCAGCCACCCTCGGGGTAGTAGTGCTGCCTAATGGTGGTGGTATCCACGTCACGTCGCCGCAGCGCCGGGACATTGCGATGCAGACTGTACATGTCACGCTCACAGAGCACCACGGGGCACGAGTCGTCATCGTCCTGCAGAGGGCGTCGAGGTGTCCCTGGGGTGCCTGGAGCTCTCGCAGGCCGGCCATCTGGAAACATGTGGTGGTGTTGTTTCTAAGTACAAATACGAGGCGTTAAGAAGCATCAATACGGCAAAGAGTGTGGCTAGAGACAGATCAATTGTTCATACAGTGTGATCCGAAAGTACATAAACATTTGACGAGGCAATACTTAACGGAATATTGGAGGTAGAGACGTATTAATTGGCATGACATGGGGTTTTATTGACACCAAAATAAAGTACACAAAATGTCCAACAGATGACGCTGGACAGCAACACATCAGGTACAACTGGCCACACCTGCTTGACATGACATGAGGTTTTATTGACGCCAAAATAAAGTAGATAAAATGTCCAACAGATGACGCTGGACAGCAACACGTCAGGTACAAATGGTCACACCTCCTTGACATGACATGGGGTTTTATTGACACCAAAATAAAGTAGACAAAATGTCCAACAGATGACGCTGGACAGCAACACGTCAGATACAAATGGCCACACCTGCTTGACATGACATGGGGTTTTATTGACACCAAAATAAAGTAGACAGAATCTCCAACAGATGACGCTAGACAGCAACACGTCAGGTACCAAATGACCACACCTGCTTGACATGACATGGGGTTTTATTGACACCAAAATAAAGTAGACAAAATGTCCAACAGATGACGCTGGACAGCAACACGTCAGATACAAATGGCCACACCTGCTTGACATGACATGGGGTTTTATTGACACCAAAATAAAGTAGACAGAATCTCCAACAGATGACGCTAGACAGCAACACGTCAGGTACCAAATGACCACACCTGCTTGACATGACATGGGGTTTTATTGACACCAAAATAAAGTAGACAAAATGTCCAACAGATGACGCTGGACAGCAACACGTCAGGTACAAATGGCCACACCTGCTTGACATGACACGAGGTGTTATTGACGTCAAAACAAAGTAGACAAAATGTTCAACAGATGACGCTGGACAGCAACACGTGAGGTACAACTGGCCACACCTGCTTGACATGACATGGGGTTTTATTGACGCCAAGAGAATTGCTTCATTCCTCGCCTGGCCGAGAAACACCTGCTGGAAAGTACGACGTTTGTACGGGATGGCGCTCCGCCCTGTATTGCTACACGTCTGAAAGATTTTTTACGCACATCGTTTGGCTAGGATCGAGTGCTGAACCGCCACTTCCATCATGCATGGCCTCCCTAGTCCCCCGACCTCAATCAGTGTGATTATTGGTTGTGGAATATGCAAGTGTACCGCGATCCTCCGACCGCATTAGGGATGCTAGAGACAAGTTCCGACGGTAATATATCACCATAACTACGGTCTACAGTGCTGTTCACAACATTGTTCCTCGACTACAGGTAATGACGACCGACATGCTGAGCATGCGCTATAAAGAACATCGTCTTTGCTAAACCTCGATTATTATGCTAATGTTTGCTTGTGTATCGGATGAAGCGTCATCTGTTGGCCAGTTTGTGTATTTTATTTTGGTGTCAATAAAACCCCATGTCAGGCCAATAATGTGTCAGTTATTACCGCGAAGAACTGCCTCGTCAAATGTTAACGGACTTTTGGGTCACGCTGTACATTTTAAAAGTACTGGGCGCTGTGTTTAAGTGTCGCGAATAAAGAATATTACTACAGGGAATAATTTTTAACTATGCTCACCTTGTGATCGTGCAAGGGAAATTTGAGAATTATCTTCATTTTATCAAAGATACGTACGGCCACTTACAAAAACAAGACTTTTTGAAATGTTGTTTACTTAGTCTGAATTTCCTAAAAGTCGCAGTTCGAATAACATTACGCAGTTACTCGTATGACCGAGCAAGTTAGCTGTGCGGTTTGCCTCGCGTAGCTTGCATTTAGAAGATGGTATGTTCGTATCTCACTGTCGGCGGCCCTGAAGATGTTTCTCCGTGGTTTCCCATTTTTACACTTGGCGAATGCCGGGGCTATACCTTAATTAAGGACATGGTCACTTAATCCCCAATAATATCACTTTCCCATCCTTGAAAACCAAACCCCAAACTCCATGGTCGCGTGGGGCCATGCCCTACGAAGCCACCGCTACTTAGCCCGAAGGCCTACAGATTATGACAAACCCTCTCGGCCGCTATTCTTGGCTTTCTAGACCGGGGCCGCTATTTCACCGTCAGATAGCTTGTCAGTTGTAATCCAGCCCTCAGGACCAGGCAAAATCACTGGCCTAGTCGGGAATCGAACGCGGGACCTGAGGATGAGACACAGGCACGATATCCCTACACCGTGGCTCCGGCTAATAACAATAATTACAATAATAATATTAATAATAATAATAATAATAATAATAATAATAATAATAATAATATAGATTCAGCTATCATTTTACAGGCATTAGATTTGATATCATTTAGTTTGTCTGCTCGTCAATATCGTTGTTGAACTTTACTCCACTAAATTCAAGAGAGAAAGCGGGACCCTGTTTGGCGACTTATGTTTGAGCTGTTGATTAATTTTGTGGGTTAACACCAATTATTTCATCAGAGATATTTTACAGGACATTATACGACATGTACAGTGTCAAACGGACTTCTCTTTCGCCCTTCGATAAACCGACTTCCTCTACCGTGTTGGAATCTGTGACTTCGGCATCTCTACCACTGATGTACAGAGGGAGATGAAAAGGATCATGCAAGAGGGCGCAAACAAACAAACAAACAAACAAACAAACAAACAAACAAACAAACAAACAAACAAACAAACAAACAAACAAACAAACAAACAAACAAACAAACAAACAAACAAACAAACAAACAAACAAACAAACATGAATGGGAATAATAATAATAATAATAATAATAATAGTAATAATAATAACACACTCATAGTTTGTTATTTTATCGGGAGATGCCCAGGTGCCGGAATTTTGTCTCGCAGGGGTTCTATGTGCCTGTAAATCTACCGATACTACCACAATGAGCCGGGATCCAACACGCCAACTTCAATCACTACTGATCTGCATTTAGGGCAGTCGCCCAAGTGGCAGATTCCCTATATATTCTTTACCTAGCCTTTTCTTAAATAACTGCAAAGAAATTGCAAATTTATTGAATATCTCCTTTGGTAAATTATTCCAATCCCTAACTCCTCTGCCTATAACCGAAATTTTGCCCCTATTTGTCCTCTTCAATCCCAAATTTATCTTCAGATTGTGATCATTCCTACTTTTAAAGACACCACTCAAACTTATTCGTCTACTGATGTCCTCCCACGCCATCTGTCCACTGACAGCTCGGAACATACCACTTAGTTGAGCAGCTCGTCTCCTCTCTCCCAAGTCTCCCCAGTCCAAACTTCGCAACATTTTCGCAACCCTACAGTTTTGTCGGAAATCATCCAGAACAAATCGATCTGTTTTTCTTTGGATTTTTCCAGTTCTCGAATCAGGTAATCCTGGTGAGGGTCCCTTACACTGGAACCATACTCTAGTGGGGTCTTACCAGAGACTTACGTGCCCTCTCGTTTACATCCTTACTACAACCATGTGCAGAGATCCCATTTACAATCCCATTCGTGTGATTATGTGATTTATGTGATTACCCCAATGGAGATCTTTCCTCATACTAACACCTAGGTACGCCATTGTCAAGGTATTTTGAAGTTGCTCACAATCTTATTAATCTATACAGAACAACATGATCCGCAAAAAGCTGTACCTATGATTCCAGTTCCAGTTGTTTACTCGTATCCCTTGAGTTCAGAAGGCCAGCGCTCTGCCATCTGATTTTCTCAAGGAAGTTCGGAGAGAAATATAAATAAGAGATTCCTGGCATAAGTAAATGAAATCAATGCATGACTCAGCTGGGACCATGTAGTAAACACAGAACTTATCTCAATGAACTTCTGGAGATGGAGTCGGATGGAAATTAACTCAGCAACCCCGCAAACACAAAGACAGATGCACGCTGCTCTTTGAGATCCTGGCGCTCATTAGCATTGATTTGAGATCTACAGGTCATATCGGGAGTTCTTAAACTGCTGAATATTCAACGGCTAAATGCATACAATATAATGACGGCTCTTAACACATAATGGCCGCATTATACGCACATAACTGCTTGTAATCCTCACAACATAAACTGATGCTGAGATATGATCAAAATGCGTGTTTAATATAATGAGAATGTGAATAATGCATAGCACATATTAATGAAGGCGGAAGTTTTATGAACCCATACCTTATTAGTTGGATACGCCCTCGATGGAGAACATAGTTAGCAATAGATTTTCTTATTTTTAGGCCATATTCAGTTTGTGTAGTAGAACTACGTGCCGATATTTGAGATATTTTAAGTCCAGGAGGTCAAATGAACTGTATCGCTATTGATCTATCCCAGGCCTTGACAGGGTACATCAAGGGAGATTGTTGCTAAAAAGAGTGACTGAATGGGTGGCTACATTTCTAGAAGGCAGAATTCAGAAAACTGTTGAAGTAATGATTTACAGGGGATCCCCAAGGAAGTATTATCGGACCTCTGTATTTTCTTATATACATCAATTATATGAGTAGAGATCTGGAATCACAGATGAAACTTTTCGTGGATGTTGTTATAGTTAACGAAATAATAAATAGGTCACAGGACTGTGAGCAACTGAAAATAGATCTTGTCAATGTTGTCAGATGGACAGCAGACAATGGTATGATGGTGAAAAGTGTTGCTGTCCAGTGCCATCTGTTGGCCTGTTTGTCCACTCGCTGTTGGTGTCAATGAAACCCCACGTCATGTCAAGTATGTGTGGCCATTTGTACATGACGTGTTGCTGTTCACTGCCATCTGCTGGTTGTTTTGTGTACTTTATTTTAGTGTCAGTAAAATCCGATGTCATGCCAATCCTGTGTGTCAGTTATTACTTCTCTACCTCCAATATGCTGAAATATTGCCTCGTCCAATATTAACGGACTTTAGGATCACGCTATGTGTATACATACCATCTCAGAAAGAACCAATACAAGACTGCAAACTACAGAGATGGAGTGTCGTCGAGATAATATGCGCATACCCATGTGGACTACCAAGTTTTAAATAAATTTTAACCACTGACGATGGACCGTAGTGTCTGAAAACCGGTTATAAACTAAAAATGTGTGTGCTGATACTTTTAAAAATAATAACAATAATAATAGTATTAATAATGGTAAAAATAATGGCGACCTGCACGCGTGTGAAGATGGCGCCCTACCTACGATGAATTCAAATTTTGAAGACCACACACACACACACACACACACACACACACACACACACACACACACACACACACACACACACACACACACACACACACACACACACACACACACACACACACACACACACACACACACACACACACACAACGCCCCTCCATCAGCTCCCTACTTATCGGAATTAACCAGTGAAGTTTAAAATCATCGACCGGATCGGGAATCGAATCCGGGACCTCTTGAATCAACAACAGTTTCCTAACCAGTTAGCCACGGAGCAGGACATGATAATAATAATGAAAAAAAATGAAATGAAATGACGTATGGCTTTTAGTGCCGGGAGTGTCCGAAGACAAGTTCGGGTCGCCAGGTGCAGGTCTTTTGATTTGTCACCCGTAGGCGACCTGCGCGTCGTGATGAGGATGAAATGACGATGAAGACGACACATACACCCAGCCCCCGTGCCAGCGAAATTAACCAATTATGGTTAAAATTCCCGACCCTGCCGGGAATCGAACCCGGGACCCTATGACCAAAGGCCAGCACGCTAACCGTTTAGCCATGGAGCCGGACATAATAATAATAATAATAATAATAATAATAATAATAATAATAATAATAATAAATTCACCGGCCTGCGAAAAAACATTTTCTTTCCGGCGAAAGGTTGAAGAGGTGATTTACCTTAATTTAGGTGTGCTGAATTCAAATATGTAAACCATTTTTGCCTATTACGTATTTTTTTCTATTTGAAATCCAAATTTGACATATTGTTGTAATTTCCATAGAAAACACCATAATACAGAATATATGTAATTTTAATGAGACATGAACAAATTGCAACGAATATAGAAAAAGTAACATGTTCATTGCTGGAATGTACGAATCTCACTACAAGAACACTACTGATTGATGCACTTTGATGTGAATGAGCGCTGTGTGGATTTGCGTTTGTGTTCCTCAGTAGTGTTATCTCGCACTAGACACCAACAAACTGACATCACGGAGACGTCCCATCGCCCCTGATACCTTCGTTCCATTTCTTTTAGATCCTGTTGGAGCCGCTCGCCATGTTCCTCTCTGAATGCTCCTAAATTTGCAGGAAAATAATCTAAATGACTGTGCAGGAAATGTAATTTTAAGCTCATGCGGCAACCCTAGATCTGGAAGTTGTACAGCATGGTTTCCACAGTCTGTTGGTAGTTGACATCTTTAACATTACCCAGGAACTTGCATATGATTCCCATGCCTGAAGCTGTGTTTCGTTCATCGTCGTACTGAATATCGGATTTTTCATAAGCTTCCGAATTTTGGGGGCCGTCAAAAACACCTTCCTTAAATTTGACATCCGACATTCCTGGAAATTTCTGACAGAGTTACCGAAAGCAGGGACTGCCCCTACCCAAACTCTTCAAGTACTGCTTCATAATTCCCAATTTAATATGTAAAGAGGGCAATTGAGGATCAATTAATGGACGATTTACAACGATTTTTTCTCCAGCCACAAACTGTTTCCTCTTGGGTCATTCAGACACTAACCAGTGATGATCCCTGTCCCGAGAGTCCCACTCACACAGAAAACAGAGGAACTTTGTATATCCTCCTTGCTGCCCTGATATGATACCGCACACTTTTAAATCACAGCCCAGTAACCATCCGTGTTCATTGTAGTGCAGTTTCTGCAACACCATAGATAAATTGTGATAGAGATGTTGAATGGGCGACTGGCACTGAAGCAAGTTTATTTCCATTGTGCAGAAGAACACCTTTGAGACTTCTTTTACTGGTATCACTAAATAGACGCCAGCCCTCTGCTTGGTAAATAGTTCCAAGACGATGAATCAAGCCAGGGATATCACAGCAAAACACAAGTCCGTCTTCGTGAGCAAAATCTGCCGGAATTCTTCCTACCGATTTCTGAGTTTGTCCCAGTAAGTAAAACATTTCTCTCTTTTAATCCTCATCCTGAAAGTTCACTCTTTTCTTTAGTGAGGCCTAGATCACGCGCGAAATCATTTAAGTCACACTTATCCTCAACATCCGGTACAAAGGTATCATCATCACCATGATCCGGATGACGGAGACACACCCACTGGTAACTGTATTGGTAGTTTTGGGACAGGAATGTCGGGCCCATGTGGTACGGGGGTTATGGCAGATACAAGGCAGGGATACACAATACGCTTTTTGTTTTTGTACTGAATCCGGACACTTTACACACACAAAAATAACATTCGTCAAAATGATTTCTTTGTTCCCGCCAAGCCATTGGGATTCGGAATGGTATTGACAGCAACAAACCATTGTACCATTGCCGTAGGTTTTTACACACGGTTTACATACAATATGGTGTGCTAAATTCCTGTCCTGATCACCTAACTTCATGTTAAAATATGCCAAGTACAGGCTTTTTATAAATGGCTTAATATTTCGCTTCTGGCCTTTAAATGTATACATATAACAGAAAGAGTTGGAATTGTTGACACATCACTGCCACTTGCCATTTTAACACAAACTAACTCACTTGTTCACTCAATCGACTTCAAGTGCACGTTGTCACTTGTAGACAAAGGCGTGACACACGTTCTCAGATTCTCCTCCCAGACTACAGAGAAACGCCATCTTGTCTGACATTACGCATGCGCTAACTGCAACGGTTCTAATTCTTCTTCCGGTGTTCCTGTATGATTACCTACTCCCCTCCAAAACAGAGCACATACAATATTTTCTCTCTGACATGTCCATACCTGCATTCCATACAACCAACCCAAACCTCATTTACATCAACGGAGCTCCATTAGCATAAACATGAGACGGACTTGTGACAAATCTGTACGTTATACGAAACAACTGGTATTATTTTTTACATATGGACACTAAATTGTATATCACATACAATTACTTTTGCCGGAAATTCTTCGCAGGCCGGTGAAACTGGACGCCGTATAGGGGAGTGTTCGTCTGTGAGGATGGGACCCTGCTTAAGATGAATTCTAATGAAGTAGTGTCATAAAAATCTTGCCCCGAACCACTGGAATTGACTAATGAGAGTTATAATCCCGCAGTCGACTGGAAATCGAACCCAGGACCTATTGGACGAAAGCGTAGCATGCTAACCATTCAGCTGTGGAGTTCGACATAATAATATAAATGCTTATATTACATTATTTAAATGACTAAACGCGCTGATGCTATAAAAACACAGAATTCCAATATTCGATTGTTCCGTCACAGTGGTTTGCACGTAGTCCTGCAGTCACTGCTTTAAAATAAAAGCAAAGAAAAAAAATAGTAATTTGAAACTCTTCTTCAGTGTTTGAGTCCTGTAACATGTGAACTTGTCACGGAGACGTGGCTTGCGGTCTGGAATGTGCAGCGGACCAAACTGTCTCCAGGGAAAACTAAAATGTGGAATATGTAGGAAGAGAGAGTTTGAAGCGGTGAACCGAGACTTTAAATTTTTCTTTTTCTCTAAACAATAACGAGCAACACCTTCACGTTCTGCTTAAGTAGGGTGAAGAACCCTGGAGAGACAGCACAGGTCCGATAGTCTTTTGGGTTTTATTTTATGTTAAAGAGAATAGTCCGGCTTCTTCACTGAATGGTCAGCGTACTGCTCTTCGGTTCAGAGGGTCCCTGGTTCGGTTCTCGGCCAGACCGAGTGTTTTAACTGCTATGTCTAATTTCTCTGGCTTGGAGACTGGGTGTTTGTGTTTCTCTCCTCATGTAACTAAAACATACCACATACCACACACAGGAAGGGTATCCGGCCGTACAACTGGGACAAATCCACATAAATTGCAGACCGCAATATATTGGGAAAAATGTCAGGGAGGAAAAGAAGAAGACGACGTTACTTTGTACTGGTTTGACCTCGCACTAATAAATCGAGCGTTTTCAGCGTCGGAATTATGGGGAAGGTCTAGGATTGGAAAGGTAGGAGCCGTGGCCTGAATTAACCACAGTGTTTGCCTGGTGTGAAAGTAAGAAACCTTGGAAGACCATCTTCAGAGCTGCCAACGGTGGTTACCTTGTAACGTTGAGCTAGTAGTAAGGTCAATTGGACTTGACAAAAGAGTGACTGAACGGTGGCTCTGTTTCTAGAAAATAGAACTCAGAGAATTAGAGTAGGTGAAGCTTTATCTGTCCCTGTAAAAATTAAGAGGGGAATTCATCAAGGCAGTATTATTGGACCTTTATGTTTTCTTATATATATAAATGATATGTGTAAAGAAGTGGAATCAGAGATAAGGCTTTTCGCAGATGATGTTATTCTGTACAGAGTAATAAATAAGTTACAAGATTGCGACCAACTGCAAAATGACCTCGATAATGTTGTGGGATTGACAGTAGGCAATGGTACGTTGATAAACGGGATTAAAAGTCAGGTTGTGAGTTTCACAAATAGGAAAAGTCCTCTCAGTTTTAATTAATGCATCGATGGGGTGAAAGTTTCCTTTGGGGATCATTGTAAATACCTAGGTATAAATATAAGGAAATATCTTCATTGGGGTAATCACATAAATATGATTGTAAATAAAGGCTATAGATCTCTGCACATGGTTATGAGAGTATTTAGGGGTTGTAGTAAGGATGTAAAGGAGAGAGCATATTTGTCTCTGGTAAGACCTCAACTTGAGTATGGTACTCTTACCAGGATTACTTGATTTTTTTTTGCTAGGGACTTTACGTCGCACCGACACAGATAGGTCCTATGGCTACGATGGGATAGGAAAGGCCTAGGAGTTGGAAGGAAGCGGTCGTGGCCTTAATTAAGGTACTGCACCCATCAGATGAGTCTGATTGGCTAAATTTTAATAATTGTATTTAATAACTAATAGTAATAGTCCGGCAGGTTGAAACAAAGGACAGCATTAAAAATTTCTAGTAGCCAGTGCGTGAGAACGAAGCCTTGATAGAAACCCACGCTTCTTTCTCTGCTAAAAATAAATTGATATCTCTGGAACACCTGTTATTGCGTCATCTTTGAAACTACGCAGCAGTAGTGGAAAAGTACTAAAGTGTGTGAGTGAGATAGAGAATCATGGTCCTAGCTACCTGAATTCCCTTAATTTGAAATGGACCCGTCCATACAGATGAACATCGGAGTGTGCGCTCCAATCAGATCACTGCATTCAAATAATTTCAAAATTAGCGCGACCAAATGGTATGTGGCTTATAATTAATCCCGGTCAGTAATTAATGAAGATTATGTCAAGAGGAGATGTCAATAATTATTGTAATAATTCTTGACCAACTTACTGGTTTGTTGGAAACGGATTGAAGTATTTGTGTACCCAGGTGTTCGATAGCAACAGCAGTGGGAATCCCTTGCCAGCGCGGAGAGTGGTTCAGCAGTGCAGGACGAGATATAGTCCAACTGACGCCTACTATATTCTGAGAGTAATTATGAACAGTTCAAGAATCATGGTGCATCCTGGTAGTAACAAGAATTTATGCAAACTGTGTGTACAAGGCATTTCGTTTTTTAATAACTTTATTTTGGAGCTACCCAGCACTATTTTAATTGGGATTTTAGGGGTCAAAATTTGGTGTTCTTACGCCGATAAGTGCGCCAACATCCCCGAGCAGTAGCTTCCCACTGGCCAGTCATCACCCAGAGTCTGCTTGCGTTCAGACGTGTTTTAATTTTGCTCCGTACTCAAGTACAATTGTATTGAGTTATGTGTATTTACTACTATATTGGAGATGGAATCAAGTTTATAAACATAAGTTGAGTTGATAAAGTGTTTCAAACCACATTAGTGAGTGGATTAACAGATTAACAGATTTTATAAGTGGTCAATCTACGCAGGGTTGAAATGAAACTTTGAATTATGCAGTAGTTGCGGTAAATAATGACACAGTTTGAATATGTAGCCCGCAGAAGAACTTATACATTCTAACATGTATTGTAAGTCGTAGTTGAGTGGATAATATTGTGCCTGCTACTCTGAGCTGTTAGTTGTGTTTGAAACGTTGAGCGGAGAAGGTACTTTCACTATCTATAGATATTTAGGTCAAGTGAGGGTAGACGCTTCCCCAGCTGCTTGGTGTATACAAAGGGGTGCAGATCCCACGGAAGACTTCGCTACATTAGAAGCAAATGTGAGCTAGAGAATAGTACGTGAAATCAGGCTTAAGTTACAAGATATCTGAGTACTGCGTGTGTTATATATATATTATAGTGTTTAATGTTGAGTGTTATAACAAGTTGTCATATTTAATATCATGAGCAGGAAAGAAACGTGTGTAAAGTGTTAACACGGGTGGAAATTAGTATATAAGCCAATGTCGGATACAGCAAGAATGATCAATGGTATTAATATGTTTGTCATGAATCTGTAAAACAACATGGCTGCCTCAAGTCCTGGTGATCCCGAGGTGTCATCAATGTGAGTACAAATCTCATATTTAAAGTAGAATCTAAAGCTTTTCTTTGATAATGATATCTTGATGTAAATAGGTATGCGAGTGACGGTGGTATAACTAGAAAACCCGGGTACACAGCCAGATAATTAGGATAATTCAGTTCATGAACAATGTAAATATTATTATTATTATTAATCGTGTGTGATATAGTTTGTAGGTATAAATTTGATCTGTCAGTATCGACTAAATTTAATTTTATTTTTTTGAGGCAATTATAATGAGCAGTTTGCGTATACTTGCGCTATTATTATTATTATTATTATTATTATTATTATTATTATTATTATTATTATTATTAATATTGTCAGTATTTCATTTATGCAGATATTTATTTGTTTGACGCAAACATAGACACCGTGGTAGATGAGTGATGAAGTCAATGTCTGCAAACGGTAGCTGAGGCCATACGATTATTATTATTATTATTAACGATGAAACCACATATATATGATAGTTACTGTCGAAAATTCTGGTTGGGCGACAGTAACACAGCTACATCCATATATTTCTTTGTTGCTATGGCAAGTGCCATAATTAGACGGTTGGGTGGACAGTGCTAATAAAAATATTTTTGTTCAGGTAAATCGAAGTGTTGTTGAGCAATAAGAACGATATTGAGTGACGGTAAGAATGTTTGAGATGTTTGAAGGTCCATAGTTATGAGCATATAGTAATACATGATGTTATTGGCTGTAGAAAAATATATAGAATAAAGAGTATGGTGAACATATTCTCTAATATGACTGGAAATGAAGGTAGCCAGCGTGATAGCTGAGATGTAGTAGAATTTATGCAGAATGAAATGGAAATGACTCCGTAAATGAAAAAGGTAGTAGGAGAATAAGCCAGTCAAAGATGGTGTATGATTTAGAAGGACCAAATGATGCTTATGATGTTAACTGTGACACAATATCGCTTACTAAGAGAAAGGTTATCGTATGCATTTTGAGTGCCATTTTAATATTATGTTGGCAACATTGTACACCCAACTGAGCTGTTGTGAATGCTCGCTAGTAGGAACTACTTTCGTTGGTTGCAACAGATGATTATTATTATTATTATTATTATTATTATTATTATTATTATATTATATTTTTTTATTATTTTTTTATTTGCCTCTTATTAGCAATCTTTAGGTGCATTCTTTATTGTCTTTACATTGTCAGTGTATTCTATTGTGTGGGGACCACAGTAATATTTGTACTGGGTTGTGGTCAGGTTTCAGCGAATTAAAATATATTTGGACTCTGAAATAAACCGATAATTTGAGATTGTGCATATGTCAATGTACATTTATGTATATATTAGCGCAAATTTAGGCATTAGGTTATGGTTTCTGGCTGTGTTAGCTCGCTTGGTGTATATAGTAGAATAATTTAGGGTATATTATATTTTAAGTGAGAGAATATGTTTTCTCCGAATTATTTTATGCTATCTAAGAAAGAGACACTCGCATATATGAAAAGCAAAGTTTTAGATTCTTATACAGCAACAACAAAGGTCCATTATGTGAGTTAAAGGTTACTGAATTCTCAGGTTAAAAATTATTGTTTATTGTACCTGGAAGGAGGATATTTGAAAGTATAAATTCCACATGGGAAGTCAGTAACAGTTTATTCAGAGAAATGTTATTATTATTATTAGTATTGTAAAACCTATTATGAGAAGGTCATGTTTACGCCTTTACACTGTGTATCAGGTATTTCATTAAATTATAATCTATCCTGGCAAATATTGTTTTATAAAGGAAGAAAATTCAGTAAGCACTGTTAATAAAGTTTATATTCCAATGGTATTAATTATGGTAAATGAATATTCTAAGGTAACAGACACAAACACATTATGGTTTATCAGGATGGTGGATCAATAGTATCATAATTCCAGGTCAGGTTAAAAATATTATTATTATTATTAATATTATTATTATTATTATTATTATTAATATTGGTTCTTATTATTTAACATTTTACCAGTGCAATTCACAGGCTATTAGGGAGTCCTGATGAGTATAATATTAATCACTTGTGTCAGTCAATTGTGGATTTATTAGCTAATCTAATATTAACATTTTATATTTTTTTTATTCAATTTTATCTACGATTTGGTTATCAACAGAATTGGATTTGGTATGCAAATATTAATTCTTAAGGATTTATTTAATGATATTCAATATAGAAATAATATTCATTAAATGATATTATTATTATTATTATTATTATTATTATTATTATTATTATTATTATTATTATTGCAATATTATTATTATCATCTCAATGCATTGCTAATTCATTTGATATCACTATATTGGAAGATTTGAGTCATAAGATAATTGGTTTACAGTGGTCAGTTAGGTAATTGATAAATTAATAAATTTGATTGCAATTTAATTAGTAAAAATTAATTAATATTTTTTATAGTAACTTCTTGTATGTTTGTTTGTAAACTTATTTTACATATTTGAGGAGTTATTAATAATATTTCTGGACTATGATTTACGCAAAATCGTCGTATTATGTCAGTTATTATTATTATTATTATTATTATTATTATTATTATTATTATTATTATTATTATTATTATTATTGTATTACATTTTCAGGTTGGTTTTCCAAACTTTATACACGCATTTATGATGCATTGTGGAGACATTTCTGAATTTTTTAAAAATAGTTTACAATGCATTTCAGTGATACCAAAATAATTTTATTAATTAATTAGTATCAACATTTTATTTATTTTAATATCTTAGAAGTATCTATTATGATTATTTTGACTGATGGCAAATAGTATTTCGACGAATAACTTGGATTAGCAACATTAAATTTTATTCACATCGATATTATTATTATTATTATTATTATTATTATTATTATTATTATTATTATTAATATTCTTCTTATTATTATTACTGTTATTCATTGATCCACCTGTTATATAAACGCTACAATCCTAGTAAATGTGTACAGTTACACTGATATCAAGTAATTGGGTGAACAAATCTGGCAGTTATTAATTTGATATAAAAATTAATAATTAATTATTAATATTTTTTTAAATTAACAAATGAAGTGGTCATGTGTGTTATTATGAGGATTTTAGTTTGTACAGTCTCATAAGGTAATGATATAATATTAACAAAATTTTATTTTACATTTTATAACAATTATCTTCACTTTTCTTTCTTTTTGATTTTATCAATAAAACATTTTATATAGATTTAAAATTTGAAATCAGTCTGTGTCATAAATTATTATAGTGAGTAGTTTTCCTAATGCACTATCCCTATGCATCCCTATTCGACGACGGGGACTGATCGCGCCTGAGAAGAGGATCTCACACACCTTCGGTAAGTATTTTTTTTTTAGGACAGCGGAGGCAACATTGACATCCAGTCAACACCGAAGGAGCTCTGCAAGGGTGCAGTACAGCCCCAGCATTTGCCTGGTGTGAAAATGGGAAACCACGGAAAACCATTTTCAGGGCTGCCGATAGTGGGATTCGAACCTACTATCTCCCGGATGCAAGCTCACAGCCGCGCGCCTCTACACGCACGGCCAACTCGCCCGGTGGATTACTTGATTCAGGAACTGGAAAAAATCCAAAGAAAAGGAGCTCGATTTGTTCTGGGCGATTTCCGACAAAAGAATAGCGTTACAAAAATGTTACAAAGTTTAGGCTGGGAAGACTTGGGAGAAAGGAGACGAGTTGCTTGACTAAGTGGTATGTTCCGAGCTGTCAGTGGAGAGATGGCGTGGGAGGACATCAGTAGACGAATAAGTTTGGATGGTGTCTTTAAAAGTAGGAAAGATCACAATATGAAGATAAAGTTGGAATTCAAGAGGACAAATTGGGGCAAATATTCGTTTATAGGAAGGGGAGTTAGGGATTGGAATAACTTACCAAGGGAGATGTTCAATAAATTTCCAATTTCTTTGCAATCATTTAAGAAAAGGCTAGGAAAACAACAGATAGGAAATCTGCCACCTGGGTGACTGCCCTAAATGCAGATCAGTATTGATTGATTGATAGTCAAGCTATAGTATTTTAAGCCGTAGTGTTAAACACTGGAAATACTTAAGTTGTGTGTGAATTTGTATATGATGATGCTGGATTTAGAATGTTAAACTAGTAGTATTTCTTGTAATACTTTCTTTTCACGGAATTGCTTGTTGTACTCTTGTTGTTTGTTTGTTGTTGTTGTTGTTGGGTAATTATGTTAACTTTATTATTATACTACTGTAAGTGACCAATGCTACAGGGATATTTCCCATTTGCGATGTTTTTTAATGCGGCAAAGACTAACACAGAGCCTAATTCTTCCTATCCTTGACTACTGTGAGGTAATCTTGGTAGACGCTACTAAAGAACAAACTAGGAAACTGCAGCGTATTATGAATTGTTGCCTTAGATTCATTTTTAACGTAAGGTATGATGTGCATATTACTCCTTATTATCAAGCACTGCACTGGTTAAAACCTGTTAAGAGACGTGAATACCATATACTTGTCTTAATACACAAACTCCTGCATAGTAACTCCCACCAGTATATTTCATCTAAACTTCACTTCCTCTCTTCCTTCCATAACCGTAACACTCGCTCGGGCTCCACTCTAGCTATTCCTCTTCACCACTCTTCTGTGTATAATAATTATTTTATTGTAACAGGTTCCAGGCTTTGAAATTCCCTGCCAGTAAGTGTCAGGGGCATTGGCTCTTTCTTCAAATTTAAAATAACTTGCCGAGACTTCCTGTTGAGAGTAACAGATTGAAGCGTGTATATGTGTGTGTGATTGGCAATTGAAAAATTAAAAACGGTTCTGTTAATTTTATATAATGTAAACGTAAGGGTAGTTGATAAGTGTGTAAATTTTATGTGTGTAAGTGTCTATGTGAGAGAGAAAAGAGGACTGAATTAACGAGCTAATAAGCTAATAAGCTGCATATTGTCTGCTTAATTAGGAAATAGTATAAGTAGTATAATTAGTATAATAAGTAATAGGCAGCCTTAATATTATTTGTTGTATTGTGGTTGAATGTAAGAGAGGGTTGGGTGTCCTAACTTGCCACATGAAAGAAGCCATAAATAAATAAATAAATAAATAAATAAATAAATAAATAAATAAATAAATAAATAAATAAATAAATAAATAAATAAATAAATAAATTAAATAAATAAATAAATAATATACTAGTGTTCAAAAGTTAAGCATAAGGTACGAGTAAGCAGGGCAACATGAAATAGACCGCAAATCGCACGACATATGCACCTACCAACCTTACGTGTTCGCTCTGTATAGGAAAGGAGTGTTCCCTGCATTGACTAGTGGCGTAACCGCAAGGTAAACACAGCCAGTGCCTCCGTCCCACATTCCCTCAGTCGTGTTTGCCCTGTTATAGTGTGCTGAGTGTAGCCTCGTGGTGAAAGTCACAACATAATGGAACAACGACGCCATTTGGACCCCATTTTGCCGGGTAGAATACTCGGCCGCCTGGAAGCAGGCCAGACACGGACCGAAGTCGCCGTATCCATGAATGTGCCACAAAGTGTCATTTCCAGACTTTGCAGACGATTTCAGGATACGGGAGATGTTAGTTGTAGGCCAGTACCAGGTCGACCAAGGGTAACCCCTCCATAGCAGGACCGATATCTGGCCTTAACAGCCCGACGAAATCGGAGTGCACCTGCAAGACAATTGTCGGGGGAGCTTGCAGCCGTCTCAGGGGTTGCCGTTTCCCGGCAAACTGTGTACCGGAGGCTCAGAACAGCAGCGCTGTTTGCCCGACGTCCAGCGGTGTGCGGCCCGCTCACTCCAGCACAGAGACGGGCCCGTTTACTGTGGAGCCGTCAACATCGAAACTGGACCATGAATGAATGGAGGCATGTGCTCTTCACAGATGAATCCCGCTTCAGTTTGCAGAACGATTTTCGTCGCACATTGATCTGGAGAGGACCGGGTAGCCGATACAACCACAGGGACATCGTGGAACGGGACCAGTATGGTGGTAGTGGCGTCGTGGTGCGGGGCGGCATCATGTTGAATGGTCGTACGGACCTGTACATCTTCATGGGTGGTCCGAGGAACACTGTTAACGCTCGGAGATACAGGGATGGGGTACTGAGACTACATGTTCGACTCTTCAGAAGTGCGGTTGGACAAGACTTCCTGTTAATGAACGATAATGCCCGACCGCACCGCACTGCTCCGGTGGATGAATTTCTGGCTGGGGAAGAAATTCATCGCATGGACTGGCCAGCGAGGTCTGCGGATCTGAATCCTATAGAACATACCTGGGATGTATTGGGGAGGCGGATTGCATCCCGTCAGCCTCCACCAAGGACCCTCCAACACCTTCGCATTGCCCTCTCTGAGGAATGGGATCGATTGCCACAAGAGCTCTTGGACCATCTGATAGAGAAAATGCCACGTCGCTGCGAAGCATGTGTGGCTGTTAGGGGTAACCATAAACCCTATTAACAGCATATTTTTTTGTGGAAGACATTGCCAAGTTTTGTTGGTTGTTGTCAAAGGTGTACTTTACTGTAGCTATCAGAACCTTTCTGACACTGTTTTCTTGGACAAGTTGTGTGACATATGGTGTGTGAGTCAGCTTCCGTTCGTTCAGCAATCCGTCTGACATTCCTATCAGGCGGTATGTCCGACTCGTTGGCTGAACTGTCAGCGTACTGGCTTTCGGTTCAAAGGGTCCCGGGTTCGATTCCCGGCCGGGTCGGGGATTTTAACCTTAATTGGTTAATTCCAATGGCACGGGGTCTGGGTGTATGTGTTGTCTTCATCATCATTTCGTCCTCATCACGACGCGCAGGTCGCCTACAGGAGTCAATTAGAAAGACCTGCACCTGGCGAGCCGAACCCGTCCTGGGATATCTCGGCACTAAAAGCCATACGACATTTAATTTAATTATCAGGCGGTATGGCCTCGTTTAGTGATTATGTTTAACTTTTGGACACTAGTGTAATAGTATTGCCACCTCGCTCGGTGAGAAGGAAACTGAAAATGAGCTCTGTTAAATAAAATACAGCATCGTGATTTAGGTCAAAGAATTAGGCATTATATTAGCATTTCATTGGTGTCAGAATAAATGAGTGAAATTAATGCGTCCCGCTATAGGTATGGTGTACACGATTTCAACTGTCATTGAGACTGTCACCAATTAATCTAGGGAACCCGAAAACTGGGGATACAACACTTATCTCGGTCAGTTTGGACATTTTCTTCTGACCGCCATGCCGATGGAGGCTGAACTTGGAGTTAAACGCCTTGCAGAGTTAGAATTCAATTCAGCGACTAATATTGGTCGTTTTCGGTTATTTTTTTATGTCACTCCCTCCCCACTCCCCCGCTCTAGCTATGTCTTTCTCCCGGATATATCTCTTTCTCCTGATAGTATTAAGTCATATGCGTACCAAGTTTAGTTGAAATTGCAGAATTGCCTATAGTTTCCCCCATTTTTAATAGTTTGCTAGTTACTTTACGTCGCACCGACGATGGGATAGGAAAGGCCTAGGGGTTGGAAGGAGGTGGCCGTGGCCTTAATTAAGGTACAGCCCCAGGATTTGCCTGGTGTGAAAATGGGAAACCACGGAAAACCATTTTCAGGGCTGCCGATAGTGGGATTCGAACCTACTATCTCCTGGATGCAAGCTCACAGCTGCGCGCCAACTCGCCCGGTTTTTAATAGTTTAGCTTCGCTGATATCTTTATGTAAAAATATTGCTCCTGAACCGTATGCGACCCGCTAAGTACAGAATGTATTGCGGGCTGGAGTAAGCCTTCGCCTGCAATTATTGGAGAGGTCATTTAATGGTGTTATTTTAGGATTACTCACAGGTGACTGACTGGAGAGACTTGTCAATGTCTCATGATTCACCAGCAGGTAATTCCGGAGAGAATAAAACAGAAATGAAGCAAATCGGTCCAGTAGAACGGCCGGACGGACTGGACAAAGTGTTGTAAAACATACATCTTGCGCCCTGCAGAAAGTGTCTATAAAACTCGTTTGATATTCATCGTGAAGCATTTAATAAATACATCTTATGTTCAGACAGCCTTGAGCAGTGTGAGCACCTGCAAGACTGGTCACTTTAGTTTTCTGCCTGGCGATATTCTCTCCACTTTACAACCCCTCTACTGTATTGTCATATCGTAACTGGAATGTCATTACGGTATTATCTAAAATCCTTTGCTGGCGAGCAGGCGCTCTCACTTCGGGTCATTATTGGCGGGGTGGGGGTTGGAGCATGATTAACATGGACACAGGAACAACTATTAATACAAACATTCCTAAACAATAACAGTATTCACAAACAAACAGAACAATAACAGAACTTGTTTCTCAAATACATTTTCGAACGAGACTTACGTACGGAGTTTTCAATAATATTCACAAGTAAACGGAAACAAAGAACTTGGTTCATAAATAAAGTAAATATTTTGAAGGAATGTTTTATGCACGAAGCTATCAAAAGTAATCAGAAGTAAAAAAATTAGAGCTTTCTTCAAAAATACATTTTCTTAACAAATATCCTATTACTGTACTGTGTATTATACATTTCATGATACGAAATGTGAAAAGTTCTACCATCAGATGTATCGCCTGAACAGTCTCTGAAGGAATGCCGGCTTTCTAATCTCACTTCTTGAAATAAAACCAAACGCCCTAACAGTCTCCTAAGGCTAACAAACTTAGTGTTTTAAGGGGACTTAACAGGTAGGAGGAGATTTTTTTGGTGGGGGACAAAATGGCACTCTGCTCCTTAAGATCATTTATGGTAGGGGCAGAAAACGTTGGCGAGAACAAAGTGTTTACAGTGCACTATGTTGTCTAGAACAAATGACCTTTCTCAGTCTTATCCTTCGCTTTGACAACGTGAAAGTGTCCGAGGTATGAGTGATGATGCTAATGCCATTCCTTATGCAGCCAGTCCCTGTTATGAATGGTGTGAAACTGTCACTCACTGGGTCGGTTCGTGTGGGCATTTCAGTGGGCTTGGCAGCCTAATATGTAAGAGCAACTTCCGTGAGTAAAGCAGCGGGAAACTGCCTCACTCCTCATTTCCCTAGTGCACAGTTACACTGATGTCCAGCTCTTCTATGCAAGCTTACGACGGAGCTGTTGAATAGTCGACATACACATAAGCAGCCATGTGCCTAATCATGGCCATGAGACCTTCAGTTTAGCGTGGCACCCGAATCCCACGGACATTATTTTTCATTCGAAAATTCCACTTACAGTGGCCGACATTCAGCCCGCCTTGGTGAGAAACTAGTGATAATGCCACAGACGGTATTATTTCTTCCCGGAAGTGGGGAAGCAATATCTTCCTTCCTGTAACAACTCCAGTATTAGCGTTGTGTGTCACAACTCCTTAGCTGAGATAATAATAATAATAATAATAATAATAATAATAATAATAATAATAATAATAATGTCCGCCTCTTTGGTGTAGTGGTTAGCGTGATTAGCTGCCCGGAGGCCCGGGTTCGATTCCCGGCTCTGCCACGAAATTTGAAAAGTGATACGAGGACTGGAACGGGGTTCACTCAGCCTCTGGAGATCAACTGAGTAGAGGGGGTTTCGATTCCCACCTCAGCTATCTTTGAAATGGTTTTCCGTCGTTTCCCACTTCTGCTCCAGGCAAATGCCAGAATGCTACCTAACTTAAAGCCACGTCTGCTTCCTTCCCTCTTCCTTGTCTATTCCTTCCAAAATTCCCTTCCCCCCTCACAAGTCCCCTGTTCAGCATAGCAGGTGAGGTCTTCTGAGAGAGGTACTGGTCCTCTTTCCCAGTTGTATGTTCCCGACCCAAAGTCTCAAGCTCCAGGACACTGCCCTTGAGGCGGTAGAGGTGGGATCCCTCGAGAGATCGAGGGAAAAAAATCCTGGATGGTAAACAGATTAAGAAAGAAAGAAAGAAAGAAAGAAATACATAATAATAATAATAATAATAATAATAATAATAATAATAATAATAATAATAATAATAATAAACGTAAACAAGCCTTCTCGGAAACAATGAAAACCTAATGGTAAAGAAAAGAAGAATCCACAGAGAAAGCGGCAGGCAAATAGCTTTTTTCTTTTCCCATACTACTCAATAAGATCATGTTATAGATTTCACATCGAGCTCATTCCCCGGTTATGACCACATTGTTTGCAGATTACATTATTATTCAAGTCATTTCTTGACAATATCATAAGAATGTGTTCCATTATGTCAGAATATTCTCTTTAACACTGCGAGGTACTGTATAAAAAGACTTTGCGAGGGTGTATGACCTCCAGATATCCCAGGTATTAGTTTTATTGCCTCTACGATATTATACAGGATATGTTTTTTGATTACGCACCTTTCTTTCTCTCGTTTTTTCTCCAATATAGTCGTGCTGTAGTCCTAGCACACTTGTTTTTTCAACAAGGGGCTTTGCTGCGGGCAATACTTAAGAACATTGGAGCCATACTCACGGCAATCAGCTGTAATTTAGTAGGCCTTGGGGGAGTTCCAACACCCACATGATCGTGGCGTCGTCCTAGCAACCATTTGAGTCCAAGCTGCAGAGCCCCCTGTATTTCCACTAAAGCTTTTATTTGCTCCACACTGCGAAACGAACGTTCGGAACGAAGGCGCAGAGGGATAATATATCGTGTTGTGAACCATTGAAGCAGGTTCGTTTTCTAAACAAGAGATAAGCGTACTGATCCTAGACAATGATTTCACACCAATACTCTGATTGTATGCTATTTCTAATATGCATAAACTAAATAATGTATCTATTCTTCGGCACTGCAGCCGACTTGATATGTAAAGTTAAAGCCCAATACTGAAGTTATTTTGGACAGTGAGGCGGCTACGTTACGTCTTTGTATTCCTCGGTTTAATTAGTTTGAATGGGGAAATCTCATAAGTGGGATTGTAAATAAGGGGTACAGATCTCTGCACATGGATGAAGGTATATAGTGATTGTAGTAAGGATGTGAAGGAGAGGGTATATAAGTCTCTGGTAAGACCTCCAACTAGAGTATGGTTCCAGTGTATGGAACCCTCACCAGGATTACTTGATTCAAGAAGTGGAAAAAATCCAAAGAAAAGCAGCTCGATTTGTTCTGGGTGAATTCTAACAAAAGAGTAGCGTTACAAAATTGTTGCAAAGTTTGGGAGAGAGGAGACGAGCTGCTCGACTAAATGGAATGTTCCGAGCTGTTAGTGGAGAGATGGCGTGGAACGACATTACTAGACGAATAAGTTTGAGTGGTGTCTTTGAAAGTAGGAAAGATCACAATATGCAGATAAAGTTGGAATTTAAGAGGACAAATTGGGGCAAATATTCGTTTATAGGAAGGGGAGTTAGGGATTGGAATAATTTACCAAGGGAAATGTTTAATAAATTTCCAATAACCTTGCAATCATTTAAGAAAAGCCTAGGAAAACAACAGAGAGAGAATCTGCTACCTGGGCGACTGCCATAAATACAGATCAGTGGTGATTGATTATTGCCCCAGAGTAGTACGACAGCCGGCACAATTCCTATCCTGGCCGCTACTTGGGGGCTTCATTCATTCTATTCCTGACCCGGTCGAATGACTGGAAACAGGCTGTGGATTTTCAGTGATTGATTGATTGATTGATTGAATGATTTAACAGCTTGAGGTTTCTAGTATGTGTGAAGTGACAACGTCTATAGAATGGGGACACATAGCTTCGAACCTCACAAGTTAGTGTATAGTTCATCCAGATCTACTTTTTCTGAACGTTTGGATAGATGTTGCCAAGTTCGAAACAACTGACGATCTATTTTGTTTCCGCGCAATACCATCAAATGGCAGCTGCAATCAGTTGAATGAATCACTCGCTAATGTTGAGTTCACAGGTAACGTGTAAGATCTCAAACAGAGAATTACATGTGTCTATATTTGTGAAAAACGAAAACAAACGGCTAGGGTTAGCGAGGAACATAATATGACTATCCAGCAGTTACAAGATTAACGTAAGAAAAGTACAGGGCCTCAGTCGCCAGTCTGAATCTCAGCTGTTAACATGGTGAGACAGTTATCATTGCAACACCATACTTTCATATGTAAAAGTTATTTTAAGTACGAGTCGGCTCGACGGGTACGCGATGCATTTGTTCAGCAATTTCCTGGCGTATATGAAATTCCATGTGGTTGTGGTTGTTGTTGGCATGACAAAAAGGCTTGTTAGCACCATAGTGAAAGAACACATCAGGTCGGTAAAGAATGTCGCTCTTTCATCCTCCACGGAGAACGCTATAAGCCAGTCTGCCATAGCAGAACATTTCTACAGTACAGACCATGAAATCCTCTTTGACCAGGCGAAGGTCATCGCGCCTGTAAAAGATTTTCATGCTCGTCTTGTGAGGGAAGCCATAGAGACAGAGCCGCGCCCAAATAACATCAACAGGGAAGACGGCTTCAAGTTATCAAATACATGGAGATCTGTACTGCAGAAATACATGCATAACACCACCATGGCACAGCGGGACGCACTCAAACTATCGACAGAGGGCGGTGCATCAGTAACTTCCCTCCCAACCACCACAGCACAGCGCGACGATCCTCGAGTCCAGTTAGTGGGGTAGGCCGTGGATATTACGGGCATGACTTCCACGTTCCTTGGGAGAATTTCTTTGCTCACTGTCGGAGGCAAAACTTCACATGCCCTGATGAAGGCCAATGCAATTTGGCTGAAAGCTTGGCTTTGTTATTAAATATATATATATATAGTGGCTTTAATCCAGTTCATTTACTTCTTTATGTTAATAGTAATAATAATTGTACCGGGGATACACCCGCCTTGTACCGTTAAATTAAGAGCCTTGGAGAATGCCATCTGATATAAATGAAGTTTGCAACAACTAATAGAATACAAGAAGTTTGGACTTTTCTCCATAGATGTCGCTACCATAAACTTATGTTATAGCCTCTGGTATGAAGATTGACTATTAAAATTGTAGAGTAATTTTGCATGTTAAGGTTTACTAAACTGAATTGTTACTTCTTTCTTTTTGGTGTGTTAAAGTTTACAATACTTCTAACTCTTCCCGCCAACTTCACATGTTGGCCAGTAGAAAATTTTGTATATTTATTTTTCATCCAATGAAAAGTTTCTGGTATTTATTTGATCATTCAATAACAACTGTGGGTGTGTCGGGCCTTAGCCCAGGGCTTTCTGGAACTTTCCCATTGACTGTAAAAGCTGGCATATTTTCGGGCCAGGTTGTCTTATTGATCGCTCCAGTCTTTGTGTGTGTTGGTAAAGGGAGGCGGGGGCGCCACGTCCATCTTCAGGAGGTCCACCAGCTCAAGGTAATGGCAGATACAGTCTAAAATCTGATAGTCTTTTTAAGTTACCTCGAGGGGAAGGTAACTTCTTTTTTCTAAAATGTAAATTTCAAACTCTAAATGTAAATTTTAAACAAGTCGAAAGAACTTAGCCGAAATCAGGGAATAGAGAGTGAGATGCTCTCTCGAATTCCTTTTCAACTAGCTTTTGAGGTGACTATGATTTTGTAATCTTTTCTATGTTGTAATTTCCGTAATTTAAATATCGTCTCCATCTAGTCACCTCAGTAGTATAGGCTTAGCCTCTGTAACGTCGGGACATAAGCCCAACTAGGATTTTATGAATTCTATTTTAAATTTCTAGGAGTGCAAGAGACCGCCTCCTTTCCATTTTGGTTTTTTGGCCAGTAAGTTAACCTTTTGTTTTTACCAAAGGCCTTGTAGAATAGGTACGTGCTACCCCTGTTACAATCAATATCATTCCTTTTCATCTTAAAGATATCAGTCTGTTGAGCATTCAAGACAGAAACGGTTCGATTTAATAAAATGTAGGTTGTGCCTTTGATAGTCCTGGACATTTCTGGAATTAGGTTCCTAAGTGTAGAGCAAGGACGCTCTCTCTATTAATGTAAAGGTTGAATGGTGCCATTCGAAGGCTGGAATGTTATAATGTTCGGAGAATAGTCTCGGCGATACTTTTGTGGAGTAAAGGTGCTCTTGTAAGATTGTATTTTTTGGATACTCTGTCTCCTAGGGGTGTTAAAGGAATTGGGAGGTCCTTCTCCGTGACTGTGCTCATGTAAAGTTGTAACTGGGAGCTTTAAATTGTTATTTTAGATCTCTGTGTTGTTTCAGGCCTACGGGCGAATAACTGTTAATTACTTGGCAAGATATTAAGATTGTGTTATTTGCTTAGCGAATTGTTTTGTTAAAATTTAACATCTGGAAAGAGAAGAGAAAGACCAATTTTAAAGTTTTATATCAATCTTTCGATTGTGTTATGTCCACCCATTCATGCCCGCACCTTCTTTCACCTCTGTCCACCACGGAATCTCCGTAACGATAATAACAATAATAAGAACAATAAGGAAGATAGGTACCCTCTGGACATAGTAAAGGAAGGAAGAACACAGCCAGAGGATGCGCAAATACTAAGGGAACATCAAAATCCACCGCAAACGCAAGAATTGAATATCGTGGTCTTTAGTCGGCCTATACGAAACAAGAAAAAGAATTATGTTAATGTACGGGTCCTGGGTTCAATAAACTGTAAAATGGCCTTTGGTTCAGTTGGTTCCGGTCGGCACGGGGTGGTTCGAGGATTACGTGCCTCTTGACGCAACACAACACAACAGGAACACGCAGTAGTACGAGTACATCCTTCCACACAGGGTTAGCGTCAGGGAGGGCATAAAGTCGTAAAACCGAGCCAAATTAATATGAATTGTCGATCCCAAGTAATTGAGAAATTGCCAAGAAGAGGAAGAAGAATAAGAAAGTAATATTATTATTGGTTTTAAGTTCCACTAAAGAGTTTTACAATTTTCGGAGACGCCGAGGTGCTGGGATTTTGAAACGGAAGAGTTTTTTTGACGTGCCTGTAAATCTACTGATTGGAGGCTGCGCAACATCTTCAAATACCATCGGTCTGTGCCGAAATCGAACCAACTTAATGCCGGATGGCCAGCGTTCTGAACTACTCAGCTCGGCGTATCTTGTTGTTGGTGGAGCTTGTACTAGATTACCCGTTACACACAGTATCAGTCGTACCCGATGTTACCTGGTGATGTGTTCGATTCCCTTTCCCCTGTAAGACTGCTTCTCAGCTCCATCCCCTTCCTCTCACTAAACGTAGTTCTCTGTGTCCAAAGAACGTTAAGTAGAGTTGATTTTTGATACATAGAAACCGAGATTTTCTGAAGTCTAAATCGACGGTGGCATTTTTCCATATTTTTGTTATTTAAACAGATATATACGCTTTTGTTACAACTGGAACCAATCAAGTCAAGTTACAACATGATGACAGAACACAATAAAGGTGCTTGTGTGTGTATGGTGCGCGCTTGCAAGACTTGTCAACTGATACCAGTCAATTATGTTGACATGCCAATTGCAAAATGTTACATTAAAATACCGAACAAGAACAATATGATTTAGGTAAACAGTTTTACAGCGAATGATTTGTTCAATTTACAAAAATACAAATTCGAGGCTTCTTAGAAAATATATTCAACAGATCTGTTGGTTGTACAATTATGTCCTCCAATGTTTATTTAGTTTGTTGTTTATTGCCAGGTGTTTATTTTATTTTTGTAAAATCTCCATGGAAGACGATCTAACCTCCAGTAACGTCCCTGTCTGCTATGCCGCTCCTATAAACGAATATTTGCCCCAATTTATACTCTTAAATTCCAACTTTATCCTCATATTATGATCTTTCCTGCTTTTAAAAACACCACTCAAATTTATTCGTCTACTGATGTCATTCCATACCATCTCTCCATTGACAGCTCGGAACATACCACTTAGTCGAGCAGCTCGTCTCCTTTCTCTTACGTCTTCCAAGCCTAAACTTAGCAACATTTTGGTTACGCTACTCTTTTGTCGGAAATCACCCAGAACATACCGAGTTACTTTTCTTTGGACTGTTTCCAGTTCTCCAATTAGCAAATCCTGGTGAGGGTCCCATACACTGGAATCGGCAGCAGAGGATGTACGGAAGCAAGTTCACCGCTGGGGGGTGGGAACTCCCGCCATACTCACTGGACATGTCCCCGCGGGATTATCACCTCATCCCCAAAGTGAAAGAACCATTGCGTCGGGGATGTTTTGGGACACGCGAGGGCACTGTCAACGCTGTGAAACACGAGACTGCTAAATTCACGCATGGTCAGGCAACTGGTATCTGACGTTTTGCGCGTCGTCGGAAACGTGTTATTAACAGTCTAGGTGACTTCTTTGAGAGTTTATCATATACTCTACTCCCTGAACACAAGGATTTCATGGGTGACAGATTCGTTACTTTATATCCTACACCTACACACATTCCAGAACACCTTACACTCCCCATTCCCATCTACATATTTCCATTTCCCTTTTAGATCCCAATTCCTACGAAAATATAAGCTCACCACACACACACACACACACACACACACACACACACACACACACACACACACACACACACACACACACACACACACACACACACACACACACACACACACACACACACACACACACACACACACACACACACACACACAAACCTATCCACTCCTGGAGAAATCTTACAAGCGTAATTTAATACCGTAAAACTCCGCCTGTGGACTTGATAACCGCCTACATTCGGTCAGGAAGTGAGTCCACAAGCTTGTGCAGGGACGTCTCATCCAGGTTAAGCCACTCGCTGAGGATTTCATCTTGCCATTCCACCAAATTGCGGGGATGCTGATATCGGCATTTTATCCTCTGTTCCAACATGTCCCACATATTTTCAATGGGATTCAAGTCAGGCGATTTTGCAGGCCATTCGGTATGTAGGTGAGTGAGTGATCATAAAACTATCACAAACGTATGAAGACGGATGAACTTTTTCAGGGTATCAGTAGTCTACGCAGATGTTGACTGAAAGGCAACAACTGATCATCCATAATGTTTAAATAACGATACTGGCCGATGTTAGTGGTCACTGCAGTGGGAGGGCCCAAACCATGATACGAAGAACACCCAAAGCACCACAGACCTACTTCCAGCTTGACCTTGCACACATCCACGATAAAATGCTTTATTTGGCCTTCGCTGCGCTCGACGACGTCGTATTTCGCGGCGACATGTAGGATACCACTGCTTGTAGAAACAGCAGACAATGCAGCAACTGCACGCACCGTATGGCCATGGGCACCCTGTCACATCCTTACATCTATTCATGTTGACGTGCAGTGTCCTCTCACTGATCGTTACTGCCTGATGCTCACGTAGAGGAAGTGCGCGCGCGGTTGAGCACGGGACTCGTTCGCTGCGTCATCTCTGCTTAACGATCGTACTGTGCGAGCGCACTACGGTGACTAATTTTTGTCCGGTGAGCTTATTTGCCACGACATAATGCCCCAACCGTTGTATTTACTCCTAGAAAATGCTGGGGTGTACCTTAATGGAGGCTACGGTTCCTACTATCATAGTTCTGATTCTCTCCTTCCCACCTTTAGGAGTTTGTGTCACGTTAAAAGGAATTGTACCAGGTATATACTACAACTCAAGTTTTTCCACCACGCAGAGCATATTCCTGTAAATTAGTCCGTATTGAACGTATCATTTAAATGCAAAGCTCGTCGTCACGTGGGAGCTAATGAAAAAAGTGTGCCCCACTTTAGCAGTCTTGAAGCACATCTGTGAGTGATCGCATTGAAGACAAGGGCCACGCATGGTCAGTGAGCTGGTAGGTCTATGAACTAACCGGTGGCTTGAATCTGTCCAGACGGGCTACTCAACAATGTCTTGGCTGTAAACGGCCACACAGACCATATCAGATAATTAGATCTCCGAGAATATTGAACATTTAACGTCTAGCGTAGCTCTCATACAACACGTTCATTCTGATAAGCAATCTTCACGAGTTACTGGAACTGGGCAGACGTTTTGGACGATAATAGGGAGAATGGATATTTGTAGCTAGTGGACGAATAGGTTTGACCTAGGTAATGGAGTAGTACTGTGGTTGACTAGGTGTTCTGTGCTCAAGATGGTGGGACCCATTCCCCGCAGAGTAGAGAGGAATTGAACATAGATCTGTACTGGTAGACTTATATTTCCCGGCAATTTCTGGCACTCTAGGGTATGTTAAAATATTACAGCCCTAATGAACTACAGCTAGCTCCCGTTTTCCTAATACTGACCCCTCCTTCTTCCCATAGTTTTAACACATACATTAGGTTAATAATGCTTATATTACCTCATCATTCCTCTTTCTTTCTTAATCCGTTTACTCTCCAGGGATCCCTCGGACTCAGCGACGGATCCCACTCAAGGGCAGTGTCCTGGAGCGTGAGACTTTGGGTCGGCGGATGAAACTGGGAAGGAGAAACAGTACCTCACCCAGGCGGCCTTACCTGCTATGCTGAACAAGGGCCTTGTGGGCGGATGGAGAAATTAGAAGGGATAGACAAGGAAGAGGGAAGGAAGCCGCGTGGCATTAAGCTAGGTACCATCCCGGCATTTTCCTGGAGGAGAAGTGGGAAACCACGGAAAACCACTTCGAGAATGGCTGAGAGGGGAATCGCACCCCAATCGACACAATTGACCTTCCGAGGCTGAGTGGACCCCGTTCTAGCCCTCGTAACACTTTTAAAATTTCGTGTCAGAGCCTGGAATCGAACCCGGACCACCGCGGGTGGCAGCTTATCACGCTAACCAGTACATCACAGAGGCGGACATTATGTCATAATAATAATAATAATAATAATAATAATAATAATAATAATAATAATAATAATAATAATAATAATAATAATAATAATACAGTAAAACGTGCTCAAAGCGGAACCTCAATAAAGCGGAAACTTGCCCACTACAGAATAATTTCTCGGTCCCGTCGAATCTTACGGCGTTATAATGTTCTTACTTTTGTATAATGCGGAAACAGAAACGAATAACGAAATAATTTTCAAAAATCTGCTTGTAAAATGCGGAAGATATTACGAACTGATGTAGTGCTACGTACAATATTTGTGCGTTGCTGCTGCTGATATTATGGATGTCATTGTGTGGAAAAACTGAAGCATACTGTAGGTTTGGACATCCCTGCCTTTCTATTTATTCACTGGGACACTTCAGGAATCTCTGTAAGGGAAAGGCCAGTAATCCGTCTTCTAAGATGGATGCAGATGTGAGTAAAGTACTGGAGTAAGCATTAAGGATGTTTGCGGCTGATGTTATCCTGTATAAATAAGTTACGATGATAGTGAGAAACTGCAAAATGACCTTGATAATGTTGCGAGATGGATAGTAGGCAAAGGTATGATGATAAACGGGGTTAAAAGTCAGGTAGTGAGTTTTACGAATAAGAAAAAATCCTCTGAGTTCTAATTACCGAGATGTTGGGGTGAAAGTTCCTTTTGTGGATCACTGTAAGTATCTAGTGTTAATATAAGGAAAGATCTTCATTGGGGTAATCACACAAATGGGATTGTAAATAAAGGGTACAGATCTCTGCACGTGGTTATGAGGGCGTTCGTGGATTGTAGTAAGGATGTAAAGGAGAGGGCATATAAGTCTCTGGTAAGACCCTAACCAGAGTATGGTTCCTATGTATAGTACCCTCTCCAGCATTACTTGATTCGAGAATGTGAAAAAATCAAAAGAAATGCAGCTCGATTTCCTTTGGGTGATTTCCGACAAAAGAGTAGTGTTACGAAAATGTTACAAAGCCTGGGCTGGGAAGACTTGGGAGAGAGGAGACGAGCTGATCGACTAAGTGGTATGTTCCGAGCTGTCAGTGAAGAGATGGCGTGTGATGACATCAGTAGACGAATAATGTTGAGTGGTGCCTTTAAAAGTAAGAAAGATCACAATATGAAGATAAAGTTGGAATTCAAGAGAACAAATTGGGGCAAATATTCCTTTATAGGAAGGGGAGTTAGGGATTGGAATAACTTACCAAGGGACATGTTCAATAAATTTCCAATTTCTTGGCAATCACTTAAGAAAAGCCTAGGAAAAGAACAGATAGGGAATCTGACACCTGCGCGACTGCCCTAAATGCAGATCAGTGTTGATGTTCATTGATTTCTTAATTGATGGTTGAACGAATGAAGCGCTTGAAAATGTATCAGCAGTATCGGACCTGTGTTGAAAAAGAAAAGTTTTCTGAGAATTAAGGAACTTTATTCGAAGTGATAAATTACATGGTGCATGTCTTTTAGTGCCAGGAGTGTCTGAGGACATGTTCGACTCGCCAGATGCAGGTCTTTTGATTTGGCACCCGTAGGCGACCTTCGCGTAGTGTTGAGGATGAAATGACGATGATGACGACACGTATATCAACCCCTGTGCCAGGGGAATTATCCAATTATGGTTAAAATCTCCGACCCTATCGGGTATCGAACCCGTTATCTCTGCGACAAAAACCAGCACGGTAACTATTTAGCCATGGAGCCGGACTTCGAAGTGGTAAACAACTTACGACACATTACAATTTCGAATCAGCTACAGCTCTCCTAGCAGTGAGAAAGGCCCAGTTTGGAGGAACAGAAGAAGGAAGGGGACGAGAAAGAAGATGAAGATCAACTCAAGATTGAAATCCATGAACAGGCCCTACAGTGCATTTGTGCCATTACATCCAACATACGATGATGGTGGTTTTAGAATGTTAAACTAGTAGTACTTTTGTAATATTTTCTTTCCATGGAATCGCTTGTTGTAGTGATTGTTGGGTGATTATGTTTGAATTTTGCTCTATTATAACTTGTAATATTAAGCTATTAGAAAGCCCAACCTATAGTATTTTAAGCCGTAGTGTTAAGTACTGGAAATACTTAAGGTGTATGAATTTGTATATGATGATGCTGGATTTAGAATGTTAACATAGTAGTATTTTTTTTGACATTTTCTTTCAATGGAGTTACTTGTTACATTGTTGTTGTTGTCGGGTAATTATGTTTAAACTTTATTTTCACACTACTTTCAGTGACCATTGCTACCGGGATATTTCTCAATTGCGATGTGTTTGTTAATAATAATAATAATAATAATAATAATAATAATAATAATAATAATAATAATAATAATAATAATAATAATAATAATAATAATAATACATTTTCCACGCTTCTCAAACTAACGCTGTCAGCTTAGGTCTGCATTCAGAAAGAAGTGGAAACAAGTTTCTTTGTTTGATCTGTGGAAGAAAGCTTAGTGTTGTGAAGTACTGTAGAGAGTTTTATGATGGCAATAAGTTTAAGGAGCGTACATCCAGTGTTGTGAAACAGTGTAACGCAGTGTTGTGATAGTGTCGAAATCGTATACATACTGTGTGTCATAATGTATGCAATAATAAAGCGCAGTAATAATAATAATTAAGAAATCAGTGTAGTACGGTATTACGTACATCAATCTGGACAACCGAGTGTGATGCAGGTAAGCTCTAAGTAATACACATTTCTGTATACTGTATCGTGGTTTGTGTACCAGCGGTCAAGATTGGTGTTTTAAGTCAAAAATATGTTTTTTGTTTCTGGGGAAACTTGTCTAATTCAGAAAATAAATGTGGTCCGCTGAGATTCCGCTTTGAAGAAGTTTTACTGTAATAATAATAATAATAATAATAATAATAATAATAATAATAATAATAATAATAATAATAATAATAATACAAAAATGTTTATCTAAAAACTTCAAAATACAACAGAGTAGTCAAACCGGAATGCCTATACGCGAGTGAATATCTAGTGTTGAAATTTGAGCTAAATAAGTTAGAAGTACTGCAAAGGAAAATTAACGGAAAATACTCGGTCCGCTAAGAAGTACAGAACTCTGGAAATCACGAAGTAATGATGAAATAGAAAACATAACAGAAACAATGCGGAAGAGGCGAATTGTATTTTTTGGACATTTATGCAGAATGCATGGCAAGAGGTTAACCAAAGAGATCTTCAAATATCTTTGGAAAAAGAAGTCAACAACAACCTGGATTCATGAAGTCAAGGAAGATTTGGAAAGAAATAACATAAGGGAAGAAGAAGCAACAGAGAGAGAGAGAGAGAGAAAGAGAGAGAGAGAGAAATTTTTAGAAAGAAAGTATTAAAAATGGAAGTATTCCAAGGTCGGGAGGGAAAGAAAATAGGCTAAAAATGGTCACAGGAGAGGAAAAGGGGGCATAGTGAGCAGATGGAGGAGTATTGGAGGAAGATGAAGGAACAACAAAGGATGAAGAACTGAAATTGTCACGTGGTCCCTAGAAGACCCTAACGGAGAAATAAGAATAAGAATAAGAATAAGAATAACTGTTACGGAGATTTCTGTGTAGCTGAGAGGGAAAACGGTGTGACCAAATTTTTCAGTTTTGATAACTATATCTTTTGAAATATATTTTCTTTTCTTTTCTTTTCTTTTCTTTTCTTTTCTTTTCTTTTCTTTTCTTTTCTTTTCTTTTCTTTTCTTTTCTTTTCTTTTCTTTTCCTCCTTTCAAACCGACAATAACAAGAGATTTAATAAGAGGGAAACGTTAACATCAAATAACAGGGAGCTTACAAGATCAGTTAATTTACTAACAGGGGAGAAAGGACTCCTATTTCATACAAGTCTATGAGTAAAACTCAGACCAGTATGTCTTGTAAATTTACAAGGTTTTGGGTATAGGATACGCTTTACAATTAAAATCCCACAGCAGAGGAAACGTATACATTTTATACAGTTCAAAGAAGAAGCCGTAGCTTCTAGAACAAAGTTATCAAGCTGGGAATCGAACCCTCAATATTAAGGTTACTTTTCAATGAAACAGGTTCTCGAACCCTGCCAAAATGTTTTCATATTACACTTTACAAATGCCTTTTAGGGCATCGAGACTACTGGCAAAAATGAGTGCAATCGGACTAGACAAAAGAGTGACTGAATGGGTTGCTATATTTCTAGAAAATAGATCTCAGAGAATTAGAGTAGGTGAAGCTTTATCAGACCCTGTAATAATTAAGAGGGGAATTCCTCAAGGCAGTATGATTGGACCTTTACGTTTTCTTATAGATACATGATATGAGTAAAGGAGTGGAATCGGAGGTAAGGTTTTTGCGGATGATGTTATTCTCTATAGAGTAATAAATAAGTTACAAGATTGTGAGCAACTGCAAAATGACCTGGATAATGTTGTGAGATGGACAGCAGGCAATGGTATGTTGATATACGGGGTTAAAAGTCAGGTTGTGAGTTTCACAAATAGGAAAAGTCCTCTCAGTTTTAATTACTGCGTTGATGGGGTGAAAGTTCTTTTTGGGGATCATTGTAAGTATCTAGGTGTTAATATAAGGAAAGACCTTCATTGGGGTAATCACATAAATGGGATTCTAAATAAAGGGTACAGAGGGTTATGAGTGTGTTTAGGGGTTGTAGTAAGGATGTAAAGGAGAGGGCATATAAGTCTCTGGTAAGACCCCAACTAGAGTATAGGTCCAGTGTATGGGACCCTCACCAGGATTACCTGATTCAAGAACTGGAAAAGCAGCTCGATTTGTTCTGGGTGAATTCCGACAAAAAGAGTAGCGTTATAAAAATGTTGCAAAGTTTGGGTTGGGAAGAATTGAGAGAAAGAAAAAGAACTGCTCGACTAAGTGGTATGTTCCGAGCTGTCAGCGGAGAGATGGCGTGGGAGGACATTAGTAGATGAATAAGTTTGAGTAGCGTTTATAAAAGTAGGAAAGATCACAATATGAAGATAAATTTTGAATTCAAGAGGACAAACTGGGGCAAATATTCATTCATAGGAAGGGGAGTTAGGGATTGGAATAACTTACCAAGGGAGACGTTCAATAAATTTCCAATTTCTTTGAAATCATTTAGGAAAAGGCTAGGAGAACACCAGATAGGGAATCTGCCACCTGAGCGACTGCCCTAAATGCAGATCAGTATTGATTGATATTGATTGATAATGTCCTTGTGTCAAAGCACCACTTATTACTTTAACCAACTTTTGCACTCGCTACCCTTATATCACAGGGGAGCCACCTTGGAAAGACGAATCGAAAGATCCAGAAAAGAAACAATGGCCGAAGCCCATACTACACGACCAAGGAAAGAAGAAATGGAGAAAGGCCGAGAACAAAATATGAAAAAGGAGGCTTAATACACTCATACTAAAGAGGGCATCGGGCCCGATGACGCAGTGGACGAGCCATATTACTTGGTGACTAACGCAGAAACATTAAAGTCCAAAAGGACGGTAGAAAAAATTAGAAATTAAAACATAGTCACCAGAAAACAACGAGGGTACACACTCGTGCGTCATTACATTTTACAAAATCCCCATGAGGGGTATAGACAGTAAGTCTTCAGACCACCAAGAAAACCCACATTTTTACATTAAACAAAAGAAAATCCTACATTAAAGTAAAGTAAACGCAGGTCTATCTGACCGTTATATGCCAAAGGGGAACGCTGTTATCTCCCTTTTGTTACACGTAGATTAATTTCACATGGTTAGATTAAGTTCTGCTTTTACCTCATGCCAGCCTCCAGCCTGAGCAAATCTAGCACTCTTACGGTCCAGATGAAGACTGATGACTTAGATCTAAATCGCACTGAATTTAGAGGGAGGCTGGCTGATAGTTCTAGAGCAGTGGCGTAATACGTTTTTCCATTGTTGGAATCTAATGCCACAAGGGATAATTTCCACTTGTAGATCAAAGATTAAGACAGTAAAGCCAACTCCAAAATAAAAAGTATAAAAACACTAACCGAGGGCTATCAGGTTATAAAACCTTAAAATATGAACATTCTTCAAAAACTTAATTACAGTAAGGAACATTACATAGCACCGGAAAATCAACACTAGAGCTAATCTAAACACATAGAACTTCTTGGATATGGTATAGTTGCGAGAGGTTTTAGAAGACAGCACAATAGTCGGAAGATGTGGCGGTAATTCAAACTCAGGGAGAGGTCTAACTAATATCATTATATTTTTTTCCTACTGGCTTTACGTCGCACCGACACAGATATGTCTTATGGCGACGATGGGATAAGAAAGGGCTAGGACTGGGAAGGAAGCGGCTGTGGCCTTAATTAAAGTACAGCCCCAGCAGTTGCCTGGTGTGAAAATGGGAAACCACGGAAAACCTTCTTCAGCGCTGCCGATAGTGGGGTTCGAACCTACTATCTCCCGAATACTGGATACTGGCCGCACTTAAGCGACCGCAGCTATCGAGCTCGGTGTTTCATAATAATAATAATAATAATAATAATAATAATAATAATAATAATAATAATAATAATAATAATAATTGTTACGGAGTTATCCGTGGTAGTTAGAGGTGAAAGAAGGTGCTGGGATGAATAGGTCCCAACCTACGAAATTAAAGTTAATTTAAAATTTAACAAGATTATATTTTGTTTTTCAAAATCAAGAAATAACAAATATAACAGGTACTCAGTAGCCTAGCAACAATTCGAGAATGTACAATTACAGTTATTACAGGATTTGGGGTCCGAGGGCCAGACACACAATTCTTGAGCAATAAGCCCAACTTCACTTATATACAAGGTTCAACACAGGGGCAGAAAACCCCAATCATGCCTAGGAGCACTTGCTCCCCTTTACACGGTAAAGCCTCCTCGAGGCATACAGAAACCAAATTTTAAGGAAGAGCAACTCGCTCTCAAAGTTCAAGCCCATCAAAGGCCACACCTAACTCCACATTCAAGCTGTCCTCCAAGTACAATAACACAGGGGTAAAAATACCCAACCTACTGAGGCCTATTAAGTAAAGAAACAGGTCAATGACATGGCCCCAAAATACCAATTTGAGTGGAGGCGTACTTGCACTCCTAATACACTTTATTAAAACCTAATTTGGCCCTAGGCCGCTTATGCAAGGGCTAATCCCATTCTACGGAGGTGACACGATAGAAAACTTTATGACATTACGAGTAGAAGGGAAACTGTTATGAAAACGTAGTCACCTCAAAACAAAATGAATGGGAGCTCGAGAGGGTTAGGCACTCTCTATCCCAATTTGTAGTTTAAAGAGACAAAATTAATACCAAGAGTCTTTTACATTTCAGAGGAGAGTTACATGGTAAAAGGTATCGAACCTGCCCCGAGAGTTACACTGCTGAGCTAGCAAGAAAAGAAGTTGTTAAAAGGCCATTACCTTATTGAAGAACTGCTACCCGACGAAAGAGGCGCTTCCCGCCCCCTGCTACATAATTTACACTATGATAGATGTTACTGAAGTGGCGAGGAGATCAGAAAATCAGCAGTTTATATACCCTCGTGGAACATTCGAGACCTTTCAAGAATAAGAACACCCGCCCACAAGCTTTTATTGGCTAACAACGAAAACCACTACACCAGATGAGGAAGAAACACATTATTGGTGGAAAATTAATTACAAAAATTACTCATTGGTCGAATTCAAAACTGGCGGAAAGAGAAGGGTTATACAGCCAACCTAAACAATGACTGAAAGAAATTTAACAAAGAACAAACTTATGAACACAAAATTTCTCCAAAAAAACAGTTCTTTCACTTCGCACTAGGGTGCACAATTGTAGTCCTTCAGTAGTGCCATCTAGAAGAGAATGTTCACACTTCTTACTACAGGGAAAACAAAAATACATCGAAAACGACCCAGTTCAGAACACTTCAAAATTTACAAGTAGGGACATCTTCTGAGAAACTTGAGAATTAACACGGTAGTTAAAGTTCAGGCTTCCTCCAGTAGAGGAGTTTCAACGGGCGCAATGTTTTAATTAGCGGAGCGGAGGTGTACCGCTCGGTACAGACCTCCCCCCCCCCCAAAAGTCCCTCCAAGGGGTAACACAGAAGAACATAAACTTTTGTTTTAAAATAAGGTCCAAGTTATGATGTTGATATAGAACTTAATTGCAGAAGTATTTACAACCAAATTTTCTTAAATGATTGGATCCAGTTTCAAAATTCTTTGTAGTAACTTTTGATGTAATGTCTTTATGTTTGTAGAAGTTGAATTCAGAAGGAAAAACTTTTAATTCTTGAAAGGGAAGAAAAATTTTCTAAGTCCACCAAATATTGCCGTTGAATAAAAAAGTCGTAATTGTTGATATTAAATGTCCATGTAGCTGATTAAGTACATTCAATGTTGATAAGGTTTGACGGCCAGACCAGCCGCTGCTGCATGTGTCCAAAGGAGACCGCTCGGACCCCTCAAGTACCCAGAGATACCCCTCGCCCGCACTATGAGAGGAGTAGTGGAGTTGAAGTACGCCGCGCCCGCGGCGAACATACAGGTCGCGGGCAAGTTGCAGGTTGTGCGACGCACATCAGCCTTGGCCGGGAGGAGGACTCCGGCTCGCCGTACACTGGATGGCCTCACTGGAGAGGGGCGGGCCCATACCCCACCTCAGTGGCCGTACGGCGCCGCGCTGCTGCGGGGGCACTGAAACATTAAGATCTCGGCGGCAGAATTTTGTTGGACCAGAATGATTTTAGGGTACATTCGTTGTGGTGGAACTGAGGGGCCAGCGGCGTGGAAATATTTATTTCATTTAAATAGCCACTGTGTGTTGTTGAGCAGGAGACGGGAGCGTGGTAATGGCCATGGTAAGGACAGGATGGCAGTTTAACTGGTCGGGGAAGGTTTTACAATAAATGCTTAAATACAAAGAACCTGATTTCAAGGGCAGAAGGCCTCAAAATGAAACCCCCCCCCCCAAAAAAATATAACCTTCCGAATACTTTCAAAATGTTAAAACAATTATAAAATCAGCTACGTTAGCGCGGAAGTTACACAGGTTTCACCTGCGACGGGTGAACCCTAAATATCCTCTCGGTGGCTGGATTGCTTAATAACAACGTAACCGGCGTAAGAAAATCAAGGATTATGCACGGCCCATGAAATCTGGGGGCAAGCTTGCCCGCGGGAACAAAATGTTTGACCATCACCTGGTCACCTACCTTCAAATTGATGGGTCTCCGTCCACGATCATATCTTTCCCTAACTTTTTCATGAGACACTTTAAGATTGGCTTTAGCCTTCTTCCAAAGATCTTTAATATTATCTGGATCTATTGTCTCGGGTAGAATGTCACTCAGAGACCAGAGGTTAGAGAGCGGCGTGTTGGGAACAAACTTGAACATCAACGAAGCTGGAGTAAACTTATGGGATTCGTGAACCGCCGAATTCAAAGCAAAAGCTAACCAATGCAGGGACGTGTCCCACCTAGAATGATCTTCATGATGATAGGCAATCAAGGCGGACCTCAGATTACGATTAACCCGTTCAGCCAGAGATGGTTGAGGATAATAAGCAGAAGTTGTCACATGAGATATGGACAGATCAAAACAGAATTTACGAAATAGATTGATGTAAAAGCCTTAGCATTGTCAGACATAATATATTGACACGGACCAAAGAAGCAAAGATTGAATTTAAACAAATAATGGTGGACTGAGCGGTAGCCAGCTTAGTTGGAAATAACCAAGACAATCTTCACATACAAGGATGAACTTGTTGGCATTCCCCTTTGACTGGGGGAAAGGTCCTACGTAATCAATATACAGGCGTTCCATTGGGCGCGATGCTTGATGAGAAGACAAAAGGCCTATCTTGGTAGACATGGTGGGTTTACTAAGCAAACAAGATTTACAAGCTTTAACTAGTTCCCGAATTTCACCGTCCATACCCTTCCAGATAAACATTTCACGGATCTTTTCACGGGATTTAAAGATGCCTAAATGCCCCCCTAATGGGGTCTCATGATAGTACTTGAAGATCATTGGTACAAGAACAGCTGGAACTACAACTTTCATCATCTGATCATGCCTCGAAGGGCAACATAAAACACCATTCCTCAGTACATAAGGGACAACATGTTCCCCAGAAGAAAGGGTTTCCATGATCGGAGCCAGCGTTGGATCTTCACGTTGATATTTCTCAATATCCCTAAAGAGCATGGGGGCATCTGTTAAGATGGCATTAACCTCAGATAGCATGGACTCGGGAGGTGATGAACTATCGACCGGTTCATGGGTCTCGACGTCGTTGGAAAACATACGTCCGTCTGCGACAACATTTTCAGTACCTCTGATATGCCTAACGTCAAATTGGAAGGCAGAAATTCGGATGGCCCACCGGGCTATACGACCAGTACGACGCGGCCTACCTAAGACCCAGCTTAAGGCTTGATTATCAGTCTCCAGGTCGAATTTGACATGTTCCAGATAGAGACGGAACTTTTCTAAGGCAAATAAGGCTGCCAAACCTTCGAGCTCATAGATGGAATACTTGGCTTCTTGAGCCGATAGAGTCCTAGATGCATAGGCGATGGGTCGCCTCCCTAGTTCAGTCTCTTGGAGAAGGACTGCAGCTACCGCCGACGACGACGCGTCGGTTTGGACGATGAATTTCTTCGAGAAATCTGGCATAGCAAGGACAGGGGCATTACAACGAGCTAATTTCAGGTCTTCAAAAGCGGCTTGTTGCGAAGGCCCCCACTCGAATTTGATGCCTTTCCTACGAAGATGGTTCAAGGGCACCGCTCTATTAGCGAAGTTAGGAATACATTTCCTGAAGAAATTCGATATACCAATGAACCTAGCAATACCTTTGATGTCCTTGGGAGGTTTGAAATCACGGGTGGCCTGTGTTCTAGAGTGATCGACTGCGACACCATCGGGTGAGACAATATGCCCTAGGAATGACATGGAAGGTTTAGCGAAAGCTACCTTGGACAACTTCACAGTTAGCCCAGCCTTACGAAGGCGATTGAGAACTTCCTTTAGATGATCTAGATGTTCTTCAAAAGTCTCCGAAAATACGACGACATCATCCAGATGGTGGTACAGGTACTCAAATTTGATGTCGGAGAAGACCCTATCTAGTAGCCTCGTAAGCACAGCTGCTCCGGTGGGGAGCCCGAAAGGCACGCGGTTGTATTCATACAAATTCCAATCCGTGGCAAACGCTGTAAGATGTTTGGATTCTTCAGCCAGAGGAATTTGATTATAAGCTTTATTCAGGTCCAAGATGGTAAAGAATTTAGCTTTACGAAACCATGAAAAACAAGAATGAAGGTCAGGAAGGGGCACAGATTGTAACACCACCTTCCGATTGAGAGCGCTATAATCAATGACAGGCCTGAAGCCACCTTGGGGTTTCGGGACTAGAAAAATAGGCGAAGAATACGCCGACTTTGAGGGCCTAATAATACCATCCTTTAACATTTGATCGATGATTTCTTTCAATGCCTTCATTTTAGGTGGAGATAGCCTATAAGGTGGAAAACGGACAAGAATCGAATCCGTGACCTCAATTTTGTATTCAGTAAGATCAGTAACACCAAGAGTCTCAGAGAACACCTCTGGAAACGACTGACACAACTTACGAATACTGTCAGCCTGCTCCTCAGGTAGATGTCTAAGGTCTAACAACATCTCATCCTGGGTAGGCGAAATAGATGAACACGATACAGAATTACACTTCAACAACGGGATTTTACAATTAGAAGCAAATTTGAATGTGCATGACTTACTTTGAAGATCGAGCACTAGACCCGTATGGGACATGAAGTCGGCTCCCAATATAATGGGGCAAGATAAGTGCTTAGCCACAAACAATTTAACTTTCCAAGTAAATTTAGAAATACGAATTTTGATATTTAAGGAGCCTAAAATTTCTAATGGAGAAGAATTAGCCGAAACATATTGAACAGGAGATGAGCAATAGTCAGGAAGCTTACAAAAAGATTTCAATTTCGAATACCATTCGGCCGAAATAATAGAACAAACACTGCCTGAATCTAGTAAAGCTGTTACAGGTTCATTATTTAACTCACTTTTGAGAAAAGGCACAGGTGCGGGGGTATCCGCCGCAATCCTAAGACATTCTTTGGGACCTTCAAAGGATAAATTTGAAGACAGAGTTTTCCCTGAAATTTGGACGTGTTTACAAGGGGCTGAGCCTCGGGAAGATGGATTAGTCGACTCAGCCGAAGCCACTAGTCACTTATTATTATTGGCATTGGTGGAAGTTGCACCAGAAGTTGAGCAGGAATGGGTGCTATTAGAATTTGGGCAATTCTTGGCGATATGGGAAAGCGCGCCGCATTTAAAACAACCTCGAGATGAACTGACTCCATTATTTGTCCTACTTGATCTGATCAATGGACATTTGTTGCGAAGATGGTCAGGCTACCCGCAAGCATAACATTTACGGGGTGTGATGGGTCGGCGAGGTGGAGGCCGAAAACTACCAGTGGATGGAGGGGGATCTTTAGCTACACGCAAGGTATCGGCGTATCTGACTCCTTCGGCTGAGACAGCCATAGCCTCTAACTCAGCGAAAGTTTGCGGACGCGACGCAAAACACAAGTATGAGCGGTATGATGGAAAAATACCTTCCACTATGGTCTGAACAATTTTATCTTCGGGAAAATGCAGGGCAAATACCCTAGTATAGATTTTGATGTCTTGTATGAAGTCAGCAAGATTTTCATCCGGTCTCTGTACTCGATAATAGTACTTCTGAATCAGAGATGACCTCGCACGAGCAGGGATGAAATTAGCAAGAAAGTGTGCATGAAAATCTTCAATAGATGACTGTTCCGCTATTGCCCTAACAATTTTGTCTGAGAGAACACCAATTGCATAGGGATAAATGATCTGCAAAATTTGACACGGAGAAAGAGAAAAAACAAGGGCATGATCCTGAAATTCAACTAAAAACCTTAAGAATGAAATAACTTCACTGGTAGAGTTAACCGAAAACTTAGAAATACCTCTGAGCAACATTGCTAATGGATGAGGCAAGCCGCTGAACCCGGGTGACATAGTAGGTAAAAGTTTAAGTGGCGAGGAAGCTAATTCAGGACGTGCGTTATTCAACGAGGTACGGCGTTCAGACTCGTTGTCCAATGGGGCAGAGATTTGTTGAGCTCCAACGGTTTTCCTATTGACTTCTCCCTTAGGAGACTCTTCCTCGCTACCTACGTTCACCGTAGTGGGTTGATCAGTTTTGGGAGGAACTTCCCCAGTTAACAATTGGGTAACCTTACTGGACAATTCAGAAAGATTTTCAAGAACCACACTAGCTTCCTTCCTCTGAATGTCATTCAACTTCAGAGACAACAGATCGTTAACTCTATTAGAAAAATGAAATAACCTGGCTTGCACACGTTTAATTTGATTAGGAGAAGGATCATTTTCTTCAAAAAGCTAACTACAGATGCTAGCTCAGTAGTATTGTCAGTGATCGTGGAAAGAGAGTCGTCAATTTCTTTCTCTCCCAAAGTGGGGATGGAAATGGGCAAATCAAGGGACTCTCTAAGCTTATTTGTGTCTACCGCAACCGTGCCTCCAGATTGCACATTTCTAATTGTTAATTCATAGATCAACTCCTCCTTGCGCAAATAGTTGAGATGGAGGACATCGCGAGGGCCGGGCATGATGACGAAACAATGTTGAAAAAGGAAACATCAAAAAATTCCAGCAACTGAGAAAATTGTTAGAGTTCGAAAACAAAGCAATGTTTAGCCGTCAAAAGGGGCTAAATTGAGACCCATTCAACCACGCTCTGCTACCTCTTGTTACGGAGTTATCCGTGGTAGTTAGAGGTGAAAGAAGGTGCTGGGATGAATAGGTCTCAACCTACGAAATTAAAGTTAATTTAAAATTTAACAAGGTTATATTTTGTTTTTCAAAATCAAGAAATAACGAATATAACAGGTACTCAGTAGCCTAGCGACAAATCGCGAATGTACAATTACAGTTATTACAGGATTTGGGGTCCGAGGGCCAGACACACAATTCTTGAGCAATAAGCCCAACTTCACTTATATACAAGGTTCAACACAGGGGCAGAAAACCCCAATCATGCCTAGGAGCACTTGCTCCCCTTTACACGGTAAAGCCTCCTCGAGGCATACAGAAACCAAATTTTAAGGAAGAGCAACTCGCTCTCAAAGTTCAAGCCCATCAAAGGCCACACCTAACTCCACATTCAAGCTGTCCTCCAAGTACAATAACACAGGGGTAAAAATACCCAACCTACTGAGGCCTATTAAGTAAAGAAACAGGTCAATGACATGGCCCCAAAATACCAATTTGAGTGGAGGCGTACTTGCACTCCTAATACACTTTATTAAAACCTAATTTGGCCCTAGGCCGCTTATGGAAGGGCTAATCCCATTCTACGGAGGTGACACGATAGAAAACTTTATGACATTACGAGTAGAAGGGAAACTGTTATGAAAACGTAGTCACCTCAAAACAAAATGAATGGGAGCTCGAGAGGGATAGGCACTCTATCCCAATTTGTAGTTTAAAGAGACAAAATTAATACCAAGAGTCTTTTACATTTTAGAGGAGCGTTACATGGTAAAAGGTATCGAACCTGCCCCGAGAGTTACACTGCTGAGCTAGCAAGAAAAGAAGTTGTTAAAAGGCCATTACCTTATTGAAGAACTGCTGCCCGACGAAAGAGGCGCTTCCCGCCCCCTGCTGCATAATTTACACTATGATAGATGTTACTGAAGTGGCGAGGAGACCAGAAAATCAGCAGTTTATATACCCTCGTGGAACATTCGAGACCTTTCAAGAATAAGAACACCCGCCCACAAGCTTTTATTAGCTAACAACGAAAACCACTACACCAGATGAGGAAGAAACACATTATTGGTGGAAAATTAATTACAAAAATTACTCATTGGTCGAATTCAAAACTGGCGGAAAGAGAAGGGTTATACAGCCAACCTAAACAATGACTGAAAGAAATTTAACAAAGAACAAACTTATGAACACAAAATTTCTCCAAAAAAACAGTTCTTTCACTTCGCACTAGGGTGCACAATTGTAGTCCTTCAGTAGTGCCATCTAGAAGAGAATGTTCACACTTCTTACTACAGGGAAAACAAAAATACATCGAAAACGACCCAGTTCAGAACACTTCAAAATTTACAAGTAGGGACATCTTCTGAGAAACTTGAGAATTAACACGGTAGTTAAACAGGCTTCCTCCAGTAGAGGAGTTTCAACGGGCGCAATGTTTGAATTAGCGGAGCGGAGGTGTACCGCCCGGTACAACAATAATAATAATAATAATAATAATAATAATAATAATAATAATAATAATAATAATAATAATAATAATAATAATAATAATAATAATAATAATAATAATAATAATCATAATAAATGTCTTTGGTAAGACCCCAACTATAGTATGGTTCCAGTGTATGGGACCCTCACCTGGATTACCTGATTGAAGAACGGGAAAAAATCGAAAGAAAAGCAGCTCGATTTGTTCTGGGTGATTTCCGACAAAAGAGTAGCGTTACAAAAATGTTGCAATGTTTGGGTTGGGGGAAGAATGGAGAGAAAGAAGAAGAGTTGCTCGACTAAGTGGCATGTTCCGAGCTGTCAGCGGAGAGATGACGTGGAATGACATTACTAGACGAATAAATTTGAGTGGCGTTTATAAAAGTAGGAAAGATCACAATATGAAGATAAAGTTGGAATTCAAGAGGACAAACTGGGGCAAATATTCATTTATAGGAAGGAAAGTTAGGGATTGGAGTAACTTACCAAGGGAGATGTTCAATAAAATTCCAATTTATTTGAAATCATTTAGGAAAAGGCTAGGAAAACAACAGATAGGGAATCTGCCACCTGGACTACTGCCCTAAATGCAGATCAGTATTGATTGAATAATAATAGTAATAATAATAATAATAATTGTACCGGGCAGTACACCTCCACGCCGCTAATGTAAAATGTGCGCCAATTGAAACTCCTCTGCTGGAGGAAGTCTGAACTTTATTGATGGTATTAATTTTCAAGTTTCTCAGAAGATGTCACTACGTGGAAAATTTGGAGTTTTTGAACTATGTCATTTTCGACGTATTTTTGTTTTGCTTGTAGTAAGAAGTGTGAACTTTCTCTTCTACAGGACACTACTGAAGAACTACAATAGTGCACCCTAGTGCGAAGAAAAAGAACTGTTCTTTGGAGAAAATTTTATTTCAAAAGTTTGTTCTTTGTTAAATTTCTTTCAGTCATTGGTTAAGTTGGCAATATTACCCCTTTCTTTCCCCTTGTTTTAAATCTAGCCAATCCAGAATTTCTGAAATTAATTTTCCACCAATAATGTGTTTCTTCTTCATCTTGTGTAGGGGTTTCTCTTTATTCTCCAATAAAGTGATTGTGGGCGGGTGTTCTCATTCCCCTAACGCCTAGAACCTTCCGCGAGAGTATTTAAACTGCTGATTTTAGGGTCTCTGCGCCACTTCTGTTCCATCTTTCAGTGTGTAAAGTACATAGCAGGGGGCGGGAAGCGCCTCTTTCTTCGGCGACAGTCAACAACCAGGTAATGGCCGATTAATTACTTCTTTTCTTGCTTGCTCAGCAGTTTAACTCTCGGGGCGGGTCCGTAGTTTTTCCAGTATGTAACCTTCCTTTAAATGTAAAGAAACTGGTATCTATTCCATCTTTTAAAATGCATATCGGGATAGAGAGTGCTTAACCCTCTCGAGATCCCAATCATATTGTTTTGAGGTGAACTTATTTTTCTCAACCTATTCTTCGTTAATGTAATGTAAATTGGTCTTCTCTAAGTCACCTCTGTAGTATGGGATTAGCCCTTGTATTAGCGGCCTAGAGCCCGATCAGGTTTTGAACGAATGTATTAGGAGAGCAGATCGCCTCCTCCCAAATTGTTATTTTAGAGGCCATGTAATTTTCCTTTTTTTTAATTAATAGGCCTCAGTAGGTTGGGTATTTTACCCCTGTGTCTAGGTCCGTAGAGGACAACTTGAAGGTGGAGTTTGGTGTGGCCTTTGATAGGCTTAAAGTTGAGAGCGAGTGGCTCTTTTTTGAAAACTGAGTGTTGGATGCCTCGTGGAGGCTTTTCGGTGTAATTTGGAGCAAGTGCTCCTGAGCATGAATGGGGTTTTCTGCCCCTCTGTTAATACTCATTTTGAAGTAAGGTTGGGCTGATTGCCCAAGCATTGTGAAGTCAGGGCTCGAAGCCCAAATTCTGTAAATATTGTAATTACCCTTTTGACTTGCTACTCTGTACCTGCCATGTTTGTTATTTCTTTATTTTAAAAAGAAAATATAACCTTGTTAAATTTTACATTAACTTTGATTCCGTAGTTTGAGACCCGTTCACGCCCGCACCTTCTTTCACCTCTACCTACCACTAAAACGCGGTAACAAGTGGTAGCAGAGCGTGGTTGAATGGGTCTCATTTTAGCCCCTTTTGACGGCTAAATATTGTTCTGTTCCGAACTCTAACCATTTTCTCAGTTGCTGGAATTTTTTGAGTTTTTCAAAATTGTTCTGTCATCATGCCCGGCCCTCGCGATGTTCTCCATCTTAACTATTTGCGCAAGGAGGAGTTAATCTATGAGTTAACTATCAGAAATGTACAATCTGGAGGCACGGTTGCAGTAGACACAAACAAGCTTAGAGAGTCCCTTGATTTGCCCATTTCCATCCCCACTTTGGGAGAGAAAGAAATTGACGACTCTCTTTCCACGATCGTCGAGAATATTACTGGGCTAGCTTCTGTAGTTAGTCTTTTTGATGAAAATGATCCTTCTCCTAATCAAATTAAGCGTGTGCAAGCTAGGCTGTTTCACTTTTCAAATAGAGTTAACGATCTATTGTCTCTGAAGTTGAATGACGTTCAGAGGAAGGAAGCTAGTACGCTGCTTGAAAATATTTCTGATTTGTCTAGCAAGGTCACTCAATTGTTAACGGGGGAGGTTCCTCCCAAAAGCGATCTACCCACCACAGTGAATGTAGGTAGTGAGGAAGAGCCTCCTAAGGGAGAAGCAAATAGGAAAACCATTGCTGCTCAAACAACCTCTGCCCCATTGGACGAGTCTGAGCGCCGTAACTCATTAAATAATGTACGTTCTGAATTAACTTCCTTGCCATTGAAACCTTTACCTACTATGTCACCAGGGTTCAGTAGTTTGCCCCATCCATTGGCAATGTTGCTCAGGGGTATCTCTAAGTTTTCAGTTAATACCACCAGTGAAGTAATTTCATTTTTAAGATTTCTAGTTGAATTTCAGGATCATGCCCTTGTGTTTTCTCTTTCTCCATGTCAAATTTTGCAAATTATCTATCCTTATGCAATAGGTATTCTCTCAGACAAAATAGTTAGAGCCATAGCCGAACAGTCATCTATTGAAGATTTTCATGCACACTTGCTTGCAAATTTTATTCCTGCTCGCGCGAGGTCATCTCTGATTCAGAAGTACTATTACCGTGTACAACGCTTGGATGAAAACTTGGCTGATTTCATACAGGGCATTAAGTTTTATACTAGGGTGTTTGCTCTTCACTTCCCTGAGGATCAGATTGTACAAGCCATTGTGGAAGGTATTTCACCATCTTATAGATCATATTTGTGTTTCGCGGCGTGCCCGCAAACCTTCTCTGAACTTGAGGCATTAGCCGTCTCAGCGGAAGGAGTTAGATACGCCGATTCATTGCGTGTCGCGAAAGAACCCCCGCCTTCTTTTAGTAATACTCGGCCTCCACCTCGCCGATCAGTCACACCCCGTAAATGCTATGCTTGCGGGTCGCCCGACCACCTTCGGAACAAGTGCCCATTGCTCAAATCTAGTGTGACAAGGAATGGAGCTGGTTCATCACAAGGCTGTTTTAAATGTGGGGCTTTCTCACATATTGCCAAGAATTGTCCCAATTCGAATAGCACCCCCTCCTGCTCAACTTCTGGTGCAACTTCCAACAACAATATAAAGTGACTAGTGCCTTCGGCTGAGTCGATTAATCCATCTTCCCGAGACTCAGCCCCGGGTAAACAGATCGAAAAATCAGGGAAATTTCAATCTTCAAATCCATCCCTTGAATGCCCCAAGGAGTGTCTTAGGATTGCGGCGGATACCCCCGCACCGGTTCCTTTTCTTAAGATTGAGTTAAATAATGAACCTGTAACAGCTCTCTTAGATTCAGGCAGTGTTTGTTCGATTATTTCGGCTGAATGGTATACTAAATTGAAATCTGTTTGTAAACTACCTGACTATGTCTCATCTCCTGTTCAATATGTTTCGGCTAATTCATCTCCATTAGAAATTCTAGGTTTTGTAAATGCCAAAATTCGTATTTTTAAATTTACATGGAAAATCAAACTGTTTGTGGCTAAGCACTTGTCTTGCCCCATCATACTGGGAGCGGACTTTATTTCTCACACTGGTCTTGTGCTCGATCTCCAGAGTAAGTCGTGCACATTCAAGTTTGCGTCCAATTGTAAAATTCCCTTGTTAAAGTGTAATTCAGTATCATGTTCATCTATTTCGCCTACCCAGGATGAGATGTTGTTAGACCTTAGACATCTACCTGAGGAGCAGGCTCATAGTATTCGTAAATTATGTCAGTCATTTCCAGAGGTGTTCTCTGATACTCTTGGTGTTACTGACCTTATTGAATACAAAATTGAGGTCACGGATTCAATTCCTGTCCGTTTTCCACCTTATAGGCATTCTCCACCTAAAATGAAGGCTCTGAAAGAAATCATCGATCAGATGTTGAAGGACGGTATTATTAGGCCCTTTAAGTCGGCGTATTCGTCACCTATTTTTCTAGTCCCGAAACCCCAAGGAGGCTTCAGGCCTGTCATTGATTATAGGGCTCTCAATCGGAAGGTGGTGTTACAATCTGTGCCCCTTCCTGACCTTCATTCTTGTTTTTCATGGTTTCGTAAGGCCAAGTTCTTTACTATCTTGGACTTGAATCAGGCCTATAATCAAATTCCCCTTGCCGAAGAGTCTAAACACCTCACAGCGTTTGCCACGGACTGGAACTTATACGAATACAACCGCGTGCCTTTCGGGCTCCCCACGGGAGCAGTTGTACTCACTAGGCTACTAGATAGGGTCTTCTCCGACATCAAATTTGAGTACTTATATCACTACTTGGATGATGTCGTCGTATTTTCAGAGACTTTTGAAGAACATCTAGATCATCTGCGAGAAGTTCTCGATCGCCTTCGTAAGGCTGGGTTAACTGTCAAGTTGTCCAAGGTTGCCTTTGCTAAGCCCTCTATGTCATTCCTAGGGCATATTGTGTCACCTGATGGTGTAGCAGTCGATCATTCTAGAACACAGGCCATCCGTGATTTTAAACCTCCCAAGGACATTAAAGGTATTGCCAGGTTCATAGGTATGGTGAATTTCTTCAGGAAGTTTATTCCTAACTTCGCTAATAGAGCGGCGCCCTTGAACCTTCTTCGTAGGAAAGGCATCAAATTCGAGTGGGGACCTTCTCAACAAGCCGCTTTTGAAGATCTGAAATTAGCTCTCTGTAATGCCCCTGTCCTTGCTATGCCTGATTTCTCAAAGAAATTCATCGTCCAAACGGACGCGTCGTCGTCAGCAGTAGCTGCAGTCCTTCTTCAAGAGACTGAACTAGGGAGGCGACCCATCGCCTATGCATCTAGGACTCTATCGGCTCAAGAAGCAAAATACTCCATATATGAGCTCGAAGGTTTGGCAGTCTTATTCGCCTTAGAGAAGTTCCGTCTCTATCTGGAACATGTCAAATTCGACCTGGAGACAGATAATCAAGCCTTAAGCTGGGTCTTAGGTAGGCCGCGTCGTACTGGTCGTATAGCCCGTTGGGCCATCCGTATTTCTGCCTTCCAATTCGATGTCCGGCATATCAGAGGCACCGAAAATGTTGTCGCTGATGGACTCAGCCGTATGTTTTCCAACGACGTCGAGACCCTCGAACCGGTCGACAGTTCATCACCTCCCGAGTCCATACCATCTGGGGTCAATGCCATCTTAACAGATGCTCCCATGCTCTTTAGGGATATCGAGATATACTAACGTGAAGATCCGACGCTGGCTCCGATAATGGAAACCCTTTCTTCTGGGGAACGTGTGGTCCCTTATGTTCTGAGGAATGGTGTTCTATGTTGCCCTTCGAGGCATGATCAGATGATGAAAGTTGTAGTTCCAGCTGTTCTTGTACCTATGATCTTCAAGTACTATCATGAGACCCCATTAGGGGGGCATCTTGGAATCTTTAAAACTCGTGAAAAGATTCGTGAAAGGTTCATCTGGAAGGGTATGGACGGTGAAATCCGTGAACTTGTAAAAGCTTGTAAATCTTGTTTGCTTAGTAAACCCACTATGTCCACCAAGGTAGGCCTTCTGTCTTCGCATCAAGCGTCGCGCCCCATGGAACGCCTGTATATTGATTATGTAGGACCCTTCCCCCAGTCAAAGGGAAATGCCAACAAGTTCATCTTTGTATGTGTAGATGGTTTTACAAGATTTTCCTGGTTATTTCCGACTAAGCTGGCTACCGCTCAGTCCACCATTACTTGCCTAAATTCTATTTTTGCTTCTTTTGGTCCGTGCCAATATGTTGTGTCTGATAATGCTAAGGCGTTCACATCAAACCTTTTTCGTAAATTCTGTTTTGACTTGTCTATCTCTCATGTAACTACTTCTGCTTATTACCCTCAACCATCGCTGGCTGAACGGGTTAACCGTAATCTCAGGTCCGCGCTTATTGCCTATCATCATGAAGATCATTCCAGGTGGGACACGTCCTTGCATTGGTTAGCTTTTGCTTTGAATTCGGCGGTTCATGAATCACATAAATTTACTCCAGCCTCTTTGATGTTCAAGTTTGTTCCCAACACGCCGCTCTCTAACCTCTAGTCTCTGAGTGACATTCTACCCGAGACAATAGATCCGGACAACATCAAAGATCTTTGGAAGAAGGCTAAAGCCAATCTTAAAGTCTCTCATGAAAAGGTTAGGGAAAGGTATGATCGTGGACGGAGACCCACCCCTTTGAAGGTAGGTGACCAAGTTATGGTCAAGAACTTTGTTCCCGCGGGCAAGCTTGCCCCCAGATTTCATGGGCCTTGCATCATTCTCGATTTTCTTACGCCGGTTACGTTGTTATTAAGTAATCCAGCCACCGAGAGGATATTTAGGGTTCACCTGTCACAGGTGAAACCAGTGTAAATTTTGTGTCAACTTGCTTCATATAATCGTGAAAGGAATATGAAGGTTATATTTTTTTTGAGTTTTTACTTTTAAGGCATTCTGCCCCTTATATAATGTTTAGTTTCATATGTAAGTATTTTTGTAAACCCTCCCCGCACCGTTAAACTGCCATTCTGTCCTTACCAAGGCCATTACCACGCTCCCGTCTCCTGCTATACACACTGTGGCTTGCTTATATTAAATGCCATGGATATCTGCACGCCGCTGGCCCCTCAACCTCTCCACCAAGCCTGTGCCCTCAAAAATGATGATGGTCCAACAAATTCTGCCGCCTAGTTTTAATGTTTCAGTGCCCCCGCAGCCGCGCGGCGCCGTGCCGCGAGTGGGCTCGAGGACGGGCCCCCTCGACCCCAGCGAAGACGACATGTGCACGGCGAGCCGGAGCTCTCCTCCCGGCCAAGGCTGATGTGCGGCGCACGACCTGCTACTTGCCCGCAGCCTGTATATGTTCACCGCGGGCGCGGCGTGCTTCAACACCACTGCTCCCCTCATAGGGCGGGCGAGCGGTATCTCAGGGTACTTGAGGGGTCCGAGCGGCCTCCTCTGGACGCAAGCTGCAACGGCCGGTCTGGCCATCCAAATTGATCAACATTAACTACATGAACTATTACTATCAGCAATAACTGCACTTGGGAATTCAACAGCAATATTTGGTGGACATTGCAAAAATTTTCTTCACTTTCAAGTATTAAAAGTTTATCTTCTGAATTCAACTTCTACAACCATAAAGACTTTACTTCAGCTGCAACAACAAAATTTTGAAACTGAATCAAACCACATTAAGAAAATCTTATAAATTTCTTTTTGGCAATTAATCTCCATATCTACATCAAAACTTGGACCTTGTTTGCAAACAAACTTCATGTGTCACCCCTGGAGGAACTTTTGGGGGGGGAGGTCTGTACCGGGCGGTACACCTCTACGCCGCTAATGTAAAATGTGCGCCAATTGAAACTCCTCTGCTGGAGGAAGTCTGAACTTTATTGATGGTATTAATTTTCAAGTTTCTCAGAAGATGTCACTACGTGGAAAATTTGGAGTTTTTGAACTATGTCATTTTCGACGTATTTTTGTTTTGCTTGTAGTAAGAAGTGTGAACTTTCTCTTCTACAGGACACTACTGAAGAACTACAATAGTGCACCCTAGTGCGAAGAAAAAGAACTGTTCTTTGGAGAAAATTTTATTTCAAAAGTTTGTTCTTTGTTAAATTTCTTTCAGTCATTGGTTAAGTTGGCAATATTACCCCTTTCTTTCCCCTTGTTTTAAATCTAGTCAATCCCGAATTTCTGAAATTAATTTTCCACCAATAATGTGTTTCTTCTTCATCTTGTGTAGGGGTTTCTCTTTATTCTCCAATAAAGTGATTGTGGGCGGGTGTTCTCATTCCCCTAACGCCTAGAACCTTCCGCGAGAGTATTTAAACTGCTGATTTTAGGGTCTCTGCGCCACTTCTGTTCCATCTTTCAGTGTGTAAAGTACATAGCAGGGGGCGGGAAGCGCCTCTTTCTTCGGCGACAGTCAACAACCAGGTAATGGCCGATTAATTACTTCTTTTCTTGCTTGCTCAGCAGTTTAACTCTCGGGGCGGGTCCGTAGTTTTTCCAGTATGTAACCTTCCTTTAAATGTAAAGAAACTGGTATCTATTCCATCTTTTAAAATGCATATCGGGATAGAGAGTGCTTAACCCTCTCGAGCTCCCAATCATATTGTTTTGAGGTGAACTTATTTTTCTCAACCTATTCTTCGTTAATGTAATGTAAATTGGTCTTCTCTAAGTCACCTCTGTAGTATGGGATTAGCCCTTGTATTAGCGGCCTAGAGCCCGATCAGGTTTTGAACGAATGTATTAGGAGAGCAGATCGCCTCCTCCCAAATTGTTATTTTAGAGGTCGTGTAATTTTCCTTTTTTTTTAATTAATAGGCCTCAGTAGGTTGGGTATTTTACCCCTGTGTCTAGGTCCGTAGAGGACAACTTGAAGGTGGAGTTTGGTGTGGCCTTTGATAGGCTTAAAGTTGAGAGCGAGTGGCTCTTTTTTGAAAACTGAGTGTTGGATGCCTCGTGGAGGCTTTTCGGTGTAATTTGGAGCAAGTGCTCCTGAGCATGAATGGGGTTTTCTGCCCCTCTGTTAATACTCATTTTGAAGTAAGGTTGGGCTGATTGCCCAAGCATTGTGAAGTCAGGGCTCGAAGCCCAAATTCTGTAAATATTGTAATTACCCTTTTGACTTGCTACTCTGTACCTGCCATGTTTGTTATTTCTTTATTTTAAAAAGAAAATATAACCTTGTTAAATTTTACATTAACTTTGATTCCGTATTTTGAGACCCGTTCACGCCCGCACCTTCTTTCACCTCTACCTACCTCTAAAACGCGGTAACAATAATAACAATAATAATAATAATAATAATAATAATAATAATAATAATAATAATAATAATAATAATAATTTTACGATTTTTGGAGACACAGAAGTCTAGATTTTTGTTCCAAAGGAGTTCATTCCCGTTTCGGTAAATCTACCGCACGAAGCTGGCGTATTAATTATAATCATGTTATTCTCCCACTAACTACTTTTACGGTGTCGGTGTCGTAGTTGTCGGAATTTAGTCCCACAGGAGTTCTTTTACGTGCCAGTAAATCTACCGACACGAGGCTGACGTATTTGATCACCTTTAAATACCACCTATTTAATCTGGATGGAACTAGGACTCAAATGACAGCACTCTACTACCTGAGTCATTTAACACGGCTATTATTATTATTATTATTATTATTATTATTATTATTATTATTATTATTATTATTATTATTATTATTATATTATCGCAGTAGCAGTCGACTTAGTTGGTCCTGGTTCACTTCCGGCCATTCCACTACTTTTAAAGTGCACCTGAGTCAGGGCCACTTTCAGCATTGGGGACACAACTAATGGTGAAACTCCACTGTCATGTCATCTTACAAGAATATTCTCTTGTTCGCCACTTTCACACCCGTCAAACTTCGAATCTATAGCACGGATTAATCATAATAATACACAAAAAGTACCTCTGAAAATCAAAATCTACCTGTAAATCGCACACTTTCGGTGCTACGATTTTACAACTTTGTAAACAGGTAATTTATCTACCTAGGATTCATTTGGTGTCTACTGACAGTAAACTGAGTTTCAAATTCAAAGGGGGGAAGTTTCCATTACGTCGTGCTTTCGCAATGACCATTAACAAAGCACAGGGTCAAACATTGGCAAAATAGGTATTTAATTATCTCGGTATGTTTTCGTCCACGGTCAGTTATGTGTAGCATTTCGTAAAGGGATGTCAAAATTGAAATTATAACCAAATCATATCAGGGTCAGTTCCCCGAAACTGAAGGGTATTTACAAAGAAACATAGGGCCGATGGCGTAATGGTTTTTAGGCGTTGAGATCACAATATGAAGATGAAGTTGGAATTCAAGAGGACAAATTGGGGCAAATATTTATAGGAAGGGGAGTTAGGGATTGGAATAACTTACCGAGGGAGATGTTCAATAAATTTCCAATTTCTTTGAAATCATTTAAGAAAAGGCTAGGAAAACAACAGATAGGGAATCTGCCACCTGGACGACTGTCCTAAATGCAAATCAGTATTGGTTGATTGAATGACTGATTTTTTAAACAATGTCTGAGTAAGGCTGCCGCATTCCAAATGCATTATTTTTTACTTAGACACTGTCTAAAACCGATGTTCAATACACTATGTTTTAAACACTACCGAGAACACTGTTTGACCTCAAATGTGAGGAGTGAATCGAAATCATAGGTTATGTAACATCAACCATATACGAGGGCAAGTCAGTAAGTATCTGCAATTTTGCTCTAATTGTATTTAGGTTCGCTCTCTGGCACTGTGTCACCAGCCGCTAGATGGCACCGTTTTCTATGTCTGTGGTAGGTTTCAGCGTTATCTAATCAGTGCAGCTTGCGCTGTTGCGACGTAAAGATGGCCGCGCCAAGGAACAATAGCGTTCCGTAAACAGTTTTTGTGGTCTGAGGGTGTACCAGGAGAGGAAATTCATAGAACAGTCACTCGTCTGTTATTTAGGATCAAATCACGTACTTAATTAATATTGGCATCAGTTACGAAGGCAGATGTACGCCCGGATCTTTCCTCATCCTTCACGCTCGTGCGACCTCTTTTGAACTCCACTGGTAAATACTTCCCTGTGGCAAAACATTGTCCTAGTATTGTGCTGAAAGTCTTCTGTGAATTTCCGCTCCTGCTACACCCTCAGACCACAAGAAACGGATTACGGAACTCTGTTCTTCCTCGGTGCAAACATAAAGTGGCGCGGCCATTTTTACGTCCCAACAGCGCAAGCTGTACTGATCAGATAACGCTGAAACAAGACCAACTACAATTACATCAGACCGTAATCCAGAGAAAACATGGCGGACATCGGTGTGTGATATGAGAGGTTGAGAGAAGGTTATGCATGATTATTCCGAGTCTCCTAAGGAAAATATCACAAGTCGAACGTCATGAAATGCAACTCACTAACTCAAAATATGAATAATTAAACACCAAAAGTAGCGTTATCGCGTATTGTAAGTCTAAATGAAATTTCAGAGGGGAAAATAACAAATGGAGAATTACTGTATCAATGTCAGGTTGAAACAGACACAGAGTGTAAAAATATTTCACATATGAATCTCCGGTCAGCAAATACGATGTCAACAAAGAACATTATTAACCTTACATGAACTACTATGCAAAATCACCATTAACCATAGCCCATTATGAAAAACACGCAAACAAATTTCTCCAACAAAATTTAAACCCTCCAAAATCCACCTGTATTGTCCAGAAGGTACAAGCGATGTTTGTATGATACACTTGACCATCTAAAGCACTGGTCATCTTAAAACTCACCAGAATTGATGACATAATTGTATTTTATATAAAAAAGAACATAATCCTCATGTTCACTCACGGGAAATGGGGTTAGGTTTAGTTTACGCATGTTCATTGTAAAACGTTGAAAATTAGTTACATCATTCTTGCACCACTGTTTAAGATTAATTTAGTCTCTAAATCATAAACCTAGGTCATGATTTTCCGGATCTTTCTGGGACTGATTTAATTTTCTTTGTTGTAAGGTACGTTGGCTGATAGGGCAAATGCTAGGATAGGCATCATTAGTTTTAACTTTGGAAGTTTGCGCGGCACTCGAATTAGATCACCACCTTCTATGGGTATATAATGTCTTCCTCCACAATACATTCGATTTCAAAAATGATAAATGCACACAACATTATTAGTCCTATGATTCGGTTCAAAGTTTTCCTTACGAATGCTCTTAACCCAATTTTGCCTTAACACTAGGTCTTTTGGAAACGGGAACATTGAAGCTCTTACTTACATCCAGCCACACAGCACATTAAACTATAAACATACTGCATAGCTAACTGAAAGTGAAGAAAATACTTTCAGAGAAGAACACGAGAATCAACATTAACCTAATCACCGCCGATATTGTTGGAATAAATAGACTCATTGAGAACAAACAGCTTCTTATGGCAATGAAAGTCTTAAGACTATAAATAAATATAATGTACGATTAATATTATTCAAATTTCCTTAAATATTTGGTAACAACACAGCTTACACAAATCAAAACAAACGCATGCTAGCACTCCAGCTGCCGCAAATATGGACAGTTTCGATAGGTCGGTTAAGGTCTGAGATACTCTAGTTGATCTTGGCTGATACCTACCACAGTCGCAGTCAACGGTGCCATCTGGCGACTGGTGAGCACACAACGCCATAGAGCGAACCTAAAGACAATTAGAGCAAAATTACAGATACTTAGTGACTTGCCTACGTAATTTGTATTATCATGTTGAGATGATTGCGGCAAGAAAGGTTAGTCCGACAGCCTGCTAGGAGCCATCTGCTGCGAAATCGCAGCAATTCATTTGAAATGTACTGTTTAAAATACGATTTCGCTTTTCAGGAGACTTTTGTTGAGACGGTCACAAGGTAACTGTGAACTTGACTACAATTCTTGGAAACCGACATATTTTATTATATTTGAGATAATATACGAGACTTTTGCTGAGACGGTCACAAGGTAACTGTGAACTTGACTACAATTCTTGGAAACCGACATATTATATTTGAGATAATATACGAGACTTTTGCTGAGACGGTCACAAGGTAACTGTGAACTTGACTACAATTCTTGGCAACCGACATATTTTATTATATTTGAGATAATATACGAGACTTTTGCTGAGACGGTCACAAGGTAACTGTGAACTTGACTACAATTCTTGGCAACCGACATATTTTATTATATTTGAGATCATTTCCCTGGAATTATAGGTCACTTCGGCTACATCCATATCAGAATAACTTGTCCGATCCTCAGAGAGCAGTCACATACATCAACCGGGAGGAATTCACTTATATTTACTGCCAAGTAAGCACACAGAATAGTGACACTAAAAAGTAGGTTGGGGATAATTCTAAGTTTTCGGCAAATATCAGATAGGAAAAGGCAAGGACTGGGAAGGAAGAGCCGTGGCCATAATAATAGCCCCGGTATTTGCTGTAATACAGGAGAAACTAAGGAAAACAGGGCTGCCAATAGTGCGTTTCGAGCCTATGATCTCCAGAATGCAAGCCCATACAACTCATTCGGTTACACAGTACTATAGTTTCATATTCCCTTCACTGAAGCTATTTAGATACACTCACCGTAACAACACTATAATCAATCGTAGAGTGGCGTGTCGATATTCTTATCTGTGAACAAGTCGTGCTCATACAAAGGGCACTAGGAAAGTTTTGCAATACGCAAAAACGGTTGACCGGACACCCCTGTTATGGTAAAAAAATGAAATGGCGTGTCGCTTTTGTGCCGGGAGTGTCCAAGGACAAGTTCGGCTCGCCAGATGCAGGTCTTTTCATTTGATTCCCGTAGGCGACCTGCGCGTCGTGATGAGAATGAAATGATGATGAAGACGACACATACACCCTGCCGGGAATCGAACCCGGGACCCCTGTGGCCAAAGGCCAGCACGCTAACCATTTAGCCATGGAGCTGGACACCCTGTTATGGTGAGGGATGAAAAGAGAGGTGAAAACCGGTCTAGAAGACAGCAAGGCGCGACCTCCACACCAGTTATTACCAAGCAGTGAAAATGAAAGCAAGTTAAGATGTCAGTGTGGTCTAAAGGTGAATGTCACGCAAGTATGCCCTACAATTTTGCTCGTGGATTAACTGTTGACCAGTGCCTGGAGGAAATGACTCCTGTGCTGGGGAAAGACTGTCCGCATCGGACAGCAATTATCCGCTGGTACAAAGAGTTCCAGAGGGGAAATTTTGAGGTTGAAGACGATCCTCGTTCTGGGCGACCGTGTGAATCAGCGACTGAGGAAAACATTGAAGCTGTGAGGAAAATGTTGCAGCAAAAGAGGCGGTTGACATATCGGCAGGTAGAAGAGACCCTTCACATCCCTGCATCACCACCTCCATGTTAGGAAGGTTTGTTCCCTTTCGGTGCCCCATTCACTTTCAGAGGAACAAAGGGCACGTCGAGTGAAATGGTGCCGAGAAATGCTAAAACAGTTTGAAAATGGGACTTCGCGTAACGTCAATAGCATCGTTACAGGTGACAAAACTTAGCTTTATTATTACGATGTCCCAACGAAATCCCGGAACAAGGTGTGGCTGTTTGAAGATGAGGGTACTCCTGTGACTGTATGAAAGTCAAGATCAGTGAAGGAAAGGATGATTGCAGTATTCTTCACTAAACGGGGAATCCTAACTCGGGTTGTGCTAGAAACACAAAGGACAGTTACTGCGAAGTGGTACAGTGAGACCTGTCTGCCTCAGGTCATCCTGGCTCTCAAGCAGCTCCGTCCAAGGTCACGGCTCAACACTTGGCTCTTGCATCACGACAATGCTCCAGCACATCGTGGTAATGTAACAATGGACTTTCTTGCCAGATCAGGGTTGACTGTGCTTGATCACCCTCCATACAGTCCTGATCTTGCCCCATGTGACTTCGCGCCCTTCCCAGAAGTGAAGATGAAGCTGAAAGGGCGGTGTCTTGCATCCGACGAGGAGCTTCTGGCAGCATGGGATCAAGAGTGTGAAAATGTAACCGATGAAAAGTGGCAGAGTTGGTTCAGTGACTGGTTTCGACGTATGGAGAAGTGTATTGAGTGTGGTGGAAAGTATTTTGAAAAAGTCTAAAGCGTTCACTCACATTGCAAAACTTTCCTAGTGCCCTTTGTACTTAGAAATATTTGAGTAATGTGTAGGAAGACAACAGTTGACTAACGTTTGGCGCGCGCACCGAGGAATTTCATTCGTTGCGACAGGCAAAGAGTTGCATAGAAGATATTTCTACAGGGTCCGGCAGAAACAATCCCTCAGTTTCAAAGGTTGGTAGAATGCAGTGGGGATAAAGCCGAGCAGGTTAGCGTGTAGCAGGAAAGATGCCATTTTACTGTAGTTACCATGGAGCGTTGGACCGCGACGCATCGCGCTTTTGTGATTGAATTGTATTTTAAGAGTTGTGACAGTGAGGTAACTACGCAGCAGAAGTTTCGACAGCAATTCAACATTGGGAGACATGGAAGAGTACCAGAACTGGGTCGAGCAGTTTCGTGCTCCCGCAAGTGCCACGAAAAAGAAGCTTCTAGGAAAGCCGAGGATAGTACGGATGCTAGGAAACATTGAGAGAGTAAGGAATGCTACTGACAGAAGTCCTAGGCGTTCAGTAAAAAAAAAACACGCATGGACACACAATTTATGTCAGACAGAAGTGTACGCCGCATTCTACACAATGATTTAGCTTATCACAAAATGCAGGTGACTCGTAAGTTATCGCAGCGTGACTATGCCTCCCGGAAATAATTCTGTACCGACTTAATCGACTTATTGGACGAGAATAGGGACATTCTTCCCAACCTGATAATGTCGGATGAGGCACACTTTGAACCGACAGGATATGTCAACAAGCAAAACATGCGATACTGGAGTAATCTGAATCTACAAGAACTCCATAAAAAATCACTCCATAGTGCAAGTGTCACGGTTGGGTGCGGTGTTTCGGCTTCCAGGATTATTGACCCTACTTTTTTTTTTTAAGGATCAACACGGAAACGCAATCACAGTCAATTCGGAACTTTACAGAGGCCTACTAACGACCTCCTAGATTCCCGAATTGCAGAGACAGAGCTTTAATTTGACATCACTGTTTGCAGCAACTGCGCATACAGCTCGAGATAAGACGGCAACGTTACGTACGGCGTTCGCCAGAAGAATTATCTCTCGTTTCGGGGACATACCGTGGTCGGCCAGGTCCCCCGATTTGAGTATTTTCGACTTCGTTCCGTCGGGGTACCTCAAGAGCCAAGTGTTCACATGACGTATCACCAACTTAGAGAGTCTGAGGCGCCGCATTCGTGAAAAGGTCCACGCAATTACACCTGAAATGCTGGTGCAAGTAACGGACAACTTCGTTCGTCGACTCGGTGGGTGCATCACAAGAAAAGGTGGTTATCTAAAAGATGTGATTTTCAAAAAATAAAAATAAATCGTGACTTGTGTTATTGTCATAAAATGGCATTATGTTACCTGTTAATTACCACTCCAGTCGTTTGCATTCCCTCTTTAGTGTTACAATAGGACCTATACTAAGATGGTGGATTGTTTATGCCGGACCCTGTATTTTCATTTTCGAATCAATATTGAAAGTTTGAACGACGCCTAGCTAAACACTGGATAAGTATTGTTTATGCCAAGCGATTCCAACTGAAGTGCTCCCACGGCCCCGGCAGCAGCCCCGGTGCTGTGCTGTAGCACCGTTGAGGTGGTGGGGGAAGGAGGGGAAGTGACAGAGGCAGAACCACAGGTCGTCAAGTCAGCGCGCAGCTTATGAAAACAATATTACTTATGACAGTTCTGTGAACACATAAACACACAATTTATTCTGTACATACTTTGCGTTTGCGTTTGTACATTTAGCGTTTAAGTCAATTGCTGACATCGTTTTGCGGCAACTAATTTACCAATAATGGGTACAATCGATTTGGCAGTAGAAATTCTAAGTACAACCTCTAAGTCCGCATCAGACAGAGAAGTCCTAGTTCTCCATTTATTTAAATTCAGAATTGAAAACATCTGTTTTTTTTGCAATTTTCAGAGCAACAATAGCCCATAACGTGCTCGAACTGCGCCTTCTAAAGTATTGGGTTCAAGTATCTGTGGGACAGGGAGATAAAATAATTAAAATAATTATCTTTGTGGGTTCTCTTTGCAATAGGTGTTATGGCGATGATGGGATAGGAAAAGGCTATGAATGGGAAGGAAGCGGCCGTGGCCTTAATTAAGGAACAGCTCCAGCATTTTCTTGCTTTGAAAATGGGAATCCTGAAGATGGTTTTCCGTGGTTTCCCATTTTCACAACAGGCGAATGCTGGGGCTGTACCTTAATTAAGGCCACGGCCGCTTCCTTCCCACTTCTGGCCCTTTCCTGCCCCATCGTCGCCACAAGACCTATCTGTGTCGGTGCAACGTAAAGCAACTAGCAAAAAATATGCGAACCACGGAAAACCATTTTCAGCGCTGCCGACAGTGGGGTTCGAACCCAACATCTCCCGGATGCAAGCTTGCAACTGAGCGCCCCTAACCGCGCCGCTAACTCACCCGGTGTTTTTTCTTAGGAGCACATCTAAGTCTAATTCTAAACAGTTCTTAATAATACAAAACCAAAAACGAAAACAAATCTCCTAAATTGCATGTAAAACAATTCCTAATGAGTAAGTTATTACGTATCTCTGAAGAACTTGGCAATTCCTATTTTAACTTAGCAATCTGTTCGGTTCTTGCTGCGCCAACAATGTCATCATAGGTGGAAACATGTTTATTGTGGTAGTGTCGTCGCACGGTTGAAGACTTTACGCTTAAAATGACATGACAAGTTAAACACTGAGCTTTCCCTTCGGTATTGAGAACAAAATATGAATCCAGTCATGAAGGATTAAACGACATTTTAAACGAAGGTGAAACCAACTGCTCCGCTATCTGTTCTATCGAATAGATTCTACTGAGATTGACACACACAGAGAATGAGAAGGAATGTACTGTCTCTTACGCACACATGCACTGAGTAGTGATGGGACATTCAATTTATTTTACTGAATCGATTCATTTGATTCCGTTCACGTTACTGAATCGATACAGTGATCCGATTCACGGCTCATTGGTCACCGCTCCTACTGCATCAGTGTAGTATGTGCTGGTAAGACAGCAGCAACAGCATTCAGTGCTCGCAGCTGCCATCTGGTCTTCATACTATGAATTCCTTTCTTAGAAAAAAATGCTAGTTACTCCAATACATCGAAGGTTTCCGGCGACGCAGGGTGGGAAAGGTTACGAAGGTAGCAGCCATGGCCTGAATTAAGGTACAGTCCCAGCATTTCCTGGTGTGAAAATGGGGAAACTACGGAAAAACCATCTCAACGGCTGCCGACGGTGGGATTCGAACTCACCATCCCCCGAATGCAAGCGCATAGCCACGCGATATTAACCGCACGACGACTCGCTCAGTCATTTAAAAAAAAGTATTTTTCTACCAGCTGAGGATTGTTTTTAATCGTCATATTTTGTATAGGCTACCCGAGATGTACAGTAGCCCGCTGGTTTTCTGATTCAACATACTGTTATTGCGTCTGTCCACATATGATTGAAGTCTTGTGCAACGATGTGACATATGAACTGAGAGAATACTAAGCCGTTCTTCCCAATATAAAACAGGTACTTTTGAGTGGTCATGAGCATGACTCATAGTCATAAGGCAGGTTAGAGTCGAGTTTAATTGTCAAATGTCAACTAAGTTATAATACTAAGATTCATTAAACTAATAAATAGTATAACCTAATAGCCTACCTACTTACTAGCTACTTCAGAATTATGTTGTGACTACCTTTTTAACACTGCAAATAAATCCATCTATTATTTAAACCTCCCTGTAAGAAGAGGACAGTGAATGCAAATGGGTGTTATTTTCAAATGAGCTGAGCTCGAGAGTCCATTATAGCATACGATTCTTTCAGTGTAGCATGGCTCACTGTATGTCTCGCTGCAGCGGAAGCTCGGCTCTCCGCGTGTCCAGCGAGCCGATAAGGAGCCGTGTGTATCATGTGTCTCACTGAGCCGCGCTCGTTCACGATTCTTTCGATGTGCCATGATTCACTGTCTCACTGCAGCGGAAGCTCGGCTCCCCGTCAACGTCCAGTGAGTGCGCCACTCAGCACTGTCCGCTGGGAGTAAGCTGAATCGTGTGCCGTGAGCTCGCCGTTCATGTGAATCGATTCACTCGGACACTTGAATGAATCGATACACTGCTTCGAATCATGCATTCAGTAGCCAACACTAGCACTGAGGTAGGTGGGCAAGGAGGGGAACGGTGCTGCTGAGTGCAGCGCTGGTGCGCCCCAGCAGTAAGTGCTCGAGTTGGAAAGGCCTGGTTTATGCAATGGAACATCGTACGTAACTTAGAAGTTGTTCAGGTAGACGTTGTCTAAGGCTTAAAACTAGTCATCGTTTCTGCAATCGGCCCATAGTTTACAATGAAAAACTAAAACCAGTCAATGAATAGGACAGTCAAATACAATCATTTTATTAAAGTGATTAAAACATGACTGCTACAATCATGCACAAGAAGATTATGGGAGGGCAATTGCCAAGGTTAAAAAAATCCGTACGTTTAGTCACAACGGAAATGTAAGTTTAATGACAAATAAGTTCTCTTTTGGAGTTCAGTAGCCTATATTTTCCGTTACTTTTATCACGCTTCCTTTATTGTCAGTTTCATTTTTAGTCTTTTTTTCTCAACTATTGCTGTGACAGTCCACTAGCAACATAAAGACATATACGCCATGGTGAGCTATGAATTACTTAAAATACCCCTAATCTCGTTCGGAAATCGTACCCGAGTTCTGAGACATAACACGCTAACTATTAAGCCCTCCCCTACTGCTACTATTACGGTAAAAACATTATCAGTAAATTTAATTCATCAAACATAGATCAGCATTTTTTAAATGCTTGTGTCATTCTGATGAAACCAATATTCAACTCCTCTCAGAAATTGAATATTTAATGGAAATCCATTTATATCAGAAATCCATTACGTTTAGTCTATATTATTTCACATTACAAGGTTCAACATTTGGCTTGCAGTCTGGAGCGACTCTCGCTAGTTTGTGTCGAGTGCAGTTCACTTCTGAACTCATCCTGCGTAATCAGTGATACACACATGAACATCACTCCCTCGCCTGGCGGTCTTCAGAGATTACTGTTACACCGGGCTGAGTGGCTCAGAGGGTCGAGGCGCTGGCCTCTGGCCCCAAATTGGCAGGTTCGATGCTGGCTCAGTCCGGTGGTATTTGAAGGTGCTCAGATACGTCAGCCTCGTGTCGGTAGATTTACTGGCATGTAAACGAACTACTGTGGTACTAAATTCTGGTACCTCGGTGTCTCCGAAAAGTTTAAAAGTAGTTAGCTGGACGTAAAGCCACAATAATAATAATAATAATAATAATAATAATAATAATAATAATAATAATAATTGTTACCGTGTTTTTGTGGTAGTTATGCATGAAAGAAGGTGCTGGGTGGTGAATAGGTCTCAAGCTACTAAAGTGAAATTAATTTTAAAATTTAACAAGGTTATATTTTCTTTGCAAAATTAGGTAACAACAAATAGAACAGGTACTTAGTAGCCGAAACACGATTGAAAAAATACATTTACATAGGTACCCCATTTGGGGCTTCAAAAGTCAGAAACATAATTCTTGGGCAATCAGCTCAGTTTTACCCCAAACACAATTTTAACAGAGGGGCAGAAAACCCCATTCATACCTAGGAGCCCTTGCTCCACATTACACTGAAAAGCCTCCTCGAGGCATACAACATACAATTTTCAAAAGAGCCACTCGCTCTCAAATTTAAGCCTCTCCCAGGCCACACCAAACTCCACCTTTAAGCTGTCCTCAAAGGACATATACACAGGGGTAAAATACCCAACCTACTGAGGTCTATTAAATGACAAGAAGGTTAATACATGACCTCTAAAATACAATTTGAGGGGAGGCGAACTTGCACTCCCAATACACTTTGTTTAAGACCTACTTGGCCTTAGGCCGTTAGCGCAAGGGCTAATCCCATACTACAGAGGTGACTTAAGAAAATAACAATTTACATTACATAACGGAAGAATTGGTTGAGAAAATAAGTTCACCTCAAGACAATGTGAGTGGGAGCTCGAGAGGGTTAGCACTCTCTATCCCAGTATGTAGCTTTACAAGAGAATGGATGAAAAGAGAAGTTACATTTTAGGAAAAGGTTACATAGTGGAACGCTTAGAACCCGCCCCGAAAGTTAAACTGCTGAGCTAGCAAAGAAATAATTTATTAATCGGCCATTACCTTGTTGTTGACCGCTGCCGAGGAAAGAGGCGCTTCCCGCCTCCTGCTAAGTACTTAATACACTGAAAGATGGAACAGAAGTGGCCGAGAGACCCAAAATCAGCAGTTTAAATACTCTCGCGGAAGTTTCTAGGCGTTAGGGGAATGAAAACACCCTCCCACAAACACTTTATTGGGTAGGACACAGCAACATATTCAAGTTGGGGGAAGATACATCTGATTGGATAGAAATTAATTTAAGAAATTCGGGATTGGTTAGGTTCAACACAAGGGGAAAGAAGGGGTGAATATTGCCAACTTAAACAATGACTGAAAGAAATTTAACAAAGAACAAACTCTTGAAATTAAATTTTCTCCAAAAAACAGTTCTTTCACTTCGCACTAGAGTGCACCGTTGTTGATCTTCAGTAGTGTCCTCTAGAAGAGAAAGTTCACACTTCTAACTACAAGTGAAACAAAAACACATAAAAAATGACACAGTTCAAAAACTCAAACTTTTCCACGTGGTGACATCTTCTGAGAAAGTAGAAAATTAATACCGTCAATAAAGTTCAGACTTCCTCCAGCAGAGGAGTTTCAATTGGCGCACATTTTAAATTAACGGCGTGGAGGTGTACCGCCTGGTACAATAATAATAATAATAATAATAATAATAATAATAATAATAATAATAATAATAATAATAATAATAATAATAATAATAATAATAATAATAATAATAATAATAATAATAACAATAATAATAATAACTGTAGTTTCACGTCTTCAGCGAAAGACTTTCTCAACCGTATTGCTTGCTATTTTAATGTCGAAAACATTTCTCAGCAGACAAAGTAGTGGTCCCCATACCACGAAACACGTAAAATTAAGCAACTTCCTCAGTTGTGCCGAAAGTTGAGAGGATAAAGAGCCCGGAAAGTTTCAAATTGTGAGTCTTGGATAGCACTATCGATCTAAAAAGAAAAAACTTACGAAAATAAATTCCCGCCTAAATGCACTGCCGAAAAAGCAGCCTAAAACCAACTGTTTTTTTTTTTTTTTACTTTTGATTCAAATCATAGCAAAATTAACTTATTTTCATAATTCTTTCTGTAATGTGTTCCTTGCTTCAATACCCTCAAGGGATTTTTGAATTTTGAAAAATGTCCACACCAAATGTTCGGATAAGGGCTTAAGTGAATCTCTGCATTGTCTCACATTAGCGCTCGTAGTGGTGCTTAAGTGAAACAATGCATTGACTCACGTTAGCGCTCGTAGTGGTGCTGAAGTTAAACAATGCACTGACTCACATCAGCGCTCGTAGTGGAGCTTAAGTGAAACAATGCATTGACTCACGTTAGCGCTCGTAGTGGTAGAAAAAGGCAAACTGTTAATCTCATCGACCAGATAACGATGATTAAGGAAAGCATTTTAATTTTTAGGAATAAATGTTTCTTTCTTTCTTTCTTAATCTGTTTACCCTCGGACTGAGCGACGGATCCCACCCCTACCGCCTCAAGGGCAGTGTCCTGGAGCGTGAGGCATTAGGTCGGGGATACAACTGGGGAGGATGACCAGTACCTCGCCCAGGCGGCCTCACCTGCTATGCTGAACAGGTTCCTTATGAGGGCATGGGAAGATTGGAAGGGATAGATAAGAAAGAGGGAAGGAAGCTATTATTTTTTTGCTAGTGGCTTTACGTCGCACCGACACAGGTAGGTCTTATGGTAACGATGGGATAGCAAAGGCCAAGGAGTTGGAAGGAAGCGGCCGTGGCCTTAATTGAAGTACAGCCCCAGTATTTGCCTGGTGTGAAAATGGGAAACCACAGAAAACCATCTTCAGGGCTGCCGACAGTGGGATTCGAACCCACTATCTTCCGGATGCAAGCTCACAACCGCGCGCCTCTAACCGCACGGCCAACTCACCCGGTAGGGAAGGAAGCGGCCTTGGCCTTAAATTAGGTTTATCACTTCTATTATGTTCGTATAGGATTCAACATTATTACACAAAGTATTTCTGTTAAAACGTTTGCCGATTTTTTAAGAAAAAAGATTAGGTTTGGTAGTACGTTTAACACTAAAACTCCTAATACTTCTATCTGAAAGGCATAAATTTCCCTGCAGTAATCAAAAAACAGACTGTATTTGAATATGCAACGATCAAAATTAAGTTATTTACAGTGAAGACAGATACTAGTTAAATAATATTACATAAAATCATGTTACACAAGAATGTAAATTAAACGGTCTGTCCAGGTCACATGCCCCAGAAATAGTTGTTCATTGGCTGAATGGATGCTTTATATTTTGGCCAATTTGTCTCGTGAGATTTGGTAGTTATTGGCATCAAACGTGATTTTCTACGCCCTATATGACATGGCTTAGGCGAGAGAATTTGACCATTAAAGCAAAAGGTAGTTTAAAGAATTCATCAAAAGTTAGGCATTGCACATATTTGTTTTAGTATTTATGCCCAACATGGCGACTTCAAATTTTTGAATTTTTTTCTGTAATAATCTCTTTTATTATACATACATTAACATTATAGAATGTTATGCCTTTCAGCGTTCAGTCTGCAAGCCACTGTGAACTTTCTAGACGTCGCCACAATCCCCCTATTTGCAACTAATGCTCTGGCCTCATTTAGTTCTCTACTTCTTATCTTTAAATCGTTAGAAACTGAGACTAACCATCGTCGTCTTGGTCTCCCTCTACTTCTCTTACCCTTCATAACAGAGTCCATTATCCTCCTCCATTCGCCTCACATGACCACACCACCGAAGCCGGTTTATGCGTACAGCTTCATCCATCGAGTTCATTCCTAAATTAGCCTTTATCTCCTCATTCCGAGTACCCTCCTGCCATTGTTCCCACCTGTTTGTACCAGCAATCATTCTCGCTACTTTCATGTCTGCTACTTCCAACTTATGAATAAGATGACCTGAGTACACCCAGCTCGCAATTGCGAGCTTATTGCATTATCAATCAATCAATCAATCAATCAATCAATCAATCAATCAATCAATCAATCAATCAATCAATCAATCAATCAATCAATCAATCAATCAATCAATCAATCAATCAATCAATCAATCAATCAATCAATCAATCAATCAATCCTGATTTGCATTTAGGGCAGTCGCACAGGTGGCAGATTTCCTATCTGTTGTTTTCCTAGCCTTTTCTTAAATGATCGCAAAGACATTGGAAAAGTATTGAACATTTCCCTTGATAAGTTATTCCAATCCCTAACTCCCCTTCCGATAAACGAATATTTGCCCCAATTTGTCCTCTTGAATTCCAACTTTATCTTCATATTGTAATCATTCTTACTTTTAAAGACACCACTCAAACTTATTCGTCTGCTGATGTCCTCCCACGCCATCTCTCCACTGACAGCTCGGAACGTACCACTTAATCGGGCAGCTCGTCTCCTTTCTCCCAGTTCTTCCCAGCCCAAACATAGTAACATTTTTGTAACGCTACTCTTTTGTCGGAAATCACCCAGAACCAATCGAGCTGCTTTTCTTTGGATTTTTTCCAGTTCTTGAATCAAGTAATCCTGGTGAGGGTCCCATACACTGGAACCATACCCTAGTTGGGGTCTTACCAGAGACTTATATGCCTGCTCCTTTACATCCTTACTACAACCCCTAAATGCCCTCATAACCATGTGCAGAGATATATACCCTTTATTAACAATCATATTTATGTGATTACCCCAACGAAGGTCTTTTCTTATATTAATGCCTACAACGGTCCCCAAAAGGAACTTCCACCCCATCAACGCAGTAATTAAAACTGAGAGGACCTTTCCTATTTGTGAAACTCACAACTTGACTTTTAACCTCGTTTATCATCATACCTTTGCCCACCGTCCATCTCACAACACTATCGAGGTCACCCTGCAGCCGCTCGCAATCTTGTAACTTATTTATTACTATGTACAGAATAACTTCATCTGCAAACAGCCTTATCTCTGATTCTACTTCTTTACACATATCATTTATATATATAAGAAAATATAAAAGGTTCAATAATACTGCCTTGAGGAATTCCCTTCTTAATTATTACAGGGTCAGATAAAGCTTCACCTACTCTAATTCTCTGAGTTCTATTTTCTAGAAATATAGCCACCCATTCAGTCACTCTTTTCTCTAGTCCAATAGCACTCACATTTGCCAGTAGTCTTCCATGATCTACCCTGTCAAATGCTTTAGATAGGTCAAGCTTTACAACACCTTGATTCAATCTCATTTACTAAATTACCATCCTGGGAGAACACAAAACCTAAATACTTGAAATTATCTACCTGTCTTAGCTTTGTATCACCAATATGACATTCAATTCTGTTGAATTTCTTACCTACTGACATCAATTTGGTCTCTGAAAGGCTAATTTTTATACCTTACTCATTGCACCTATTTTCAGGTTGCAAGACATTATACTGCAGGCTTTCGGCACAATCTGCCATTAAGACCAAGTCGTCAGCATAGGCCAGCTTACAACATTTCCACCTAACTGAATCCCTCCCTGCCATTTTATACCTTTCAGCACATGATCCATGAGAACTACGAACAGCAAAGGTGAAAAATTACAGCCTTGTCTAACCCCTGTAAGTACCCTGAACCAAGAACTCATTCTACCATCAGTTCTCACTGAAGCCCAATTGTCAACATAAATACCTTTGATTGATTTAATAAGCTACCTTTAATTCCATAGTCCCCCAGTATATTGAACATCTTTTCCCTCGGTACCCTGTCATATGCCTTCTCTAGATCGACGAAACATAAACACAACTGCCTAATCATCTCGTAGCATCTTTTAACTAACTGCCATATACTGAAAATCTGATCCTGACAGCCCCTCTGTGGTCTGAAACCAACTTCCTCTCAACGACTGATCGCACCCTCCCTTCCACGATGCCAGTGAATACTTTGCCTGGTACACTAATAAATGAGATACCTCGATAGTCGTTGCAATCCTTCCTGTTCCCTTGCTTATAGTTAGGTGGAATTACTGCTTTTGTCTAATCTGAAGGTACCCTACCTTAACAACACTCCATTCTAATATTATTCTCTGAAGCCATTTCATCCCTGCATTCCCACTATACTTCACCATTTCAGGTCTAATTCCATCTATTCCTGCTGCTTTATGACAATGGAGTTTATTTACCATCCTTTCCACTTCCTCAAGCGTAATTTCACCAACATCATTTTCCTCCTCCCCATGAACTTGGCTTTTCGCAACACCACCAGGAAGATTTCCTTTTACGTTGAGAAGATGTTCAAAATATTCCCTCCACCTCTCCAGTGATTCCCTGGGATCTATTAAGAGTTCATCTGAATTGCTCAAAGCACTGTTCATTTCCGTTTTCCCTCCCTTCCTAAGATTCTGTATTACTGTTCAGAAAGGTTTCCCTGCTGCTTGACCCACCCTTTCCAGGTTATTACCAACATTTTCCCAAGACTTCTTTTTGGATTCAACAACTATTTGTTTCGCTCTGTTTCTTTCATCTACGTATAAATCCCTGTCTGCCTCGGTCCTTGTTTGGAGCCACCTCTGATAAGTCTTCTTTTTACGTTTACAAGCTTCTTTCACTTCATCATTCCACCAAGATGTTCTCGTTTTTCCATCTTTACACACAGTTGTTCCTAGGCATTCCCTTGCTGTTTCTACTACACCATCCCTGTATGCCACCCATTCTCTTTCTATATCTTGAACCTGACTACTGTCTACTGTTCGAAACTTCTCACTAATCATATCCATGTACTTCTGTCTAATTTCCTCGTCCTGGAGATTTTCTACCCTTATCCGTTTGAAGACCTATTTCACTTTCTCTATCCTAGGCCTAGAGATACTTAGTTCACTACAGATCAGATAGTGGTCTGTATCATCGAAAATTCTCCGGAAAACTCGTACATTCCTAACAGATTTTCTGAATTGGAAGTCGGTTAATATATAGTCTGTTATGGATCTGTTACACCTAGCCTCCCATGTGTAGCGGTGAATAGCCTTATGCTTGAAGAATGTATTCGTAACTGCTAAACCCATACTAGCACAGAAATCCAGCAAACGCTTCCCATTCCTATTAGCTTCCATATCTTCCCCATATTTACCAATCGCCCTTTCGTATCGTTCAGTTCTATTCCCAACTCTCGCATTGAAATCGCCCATTAGCACTATTCTATCCTTGCTGTTGACCCTGACCACGATGTCACTCAATGCTTCATAAAACTTGTCAGCTTCATCCTCATCTGCACCCTCACATGGTGAATACTCTGAGACAATTCTCGTCCTAATTCTTCCAAATGCCAAATCTACCCACATCATTCGCTCATTTACGTGCCTAACAGAAACCATGTTGCGTGCAATGGTATTCCTGATAAACAGCCCTACCCCATACTCTGCCCTCCCCTTTCTAACATCCGTCAAGTACACTTTATAATCTCCTATCTCTTCCTCGTTATCTCCCCTTACCCGAATATCATTTACTCCTAGCATATCCAGATGCATCCTCTTTGCTGACTCAGCCAGTTCTACTTTCTTTCTTCCTTAAGCCCCATTAATATTGATAGCTCCCCATCGAATTCCATTTCGTTCGCCAAGTTGTTTCCAAGGAGTCCCTCGCCTGTCAAATGGGAGTGGGACTCCGTTACTCCCATAGGTCCGAGGCTTGCTTAAAGTGTTCTGAGCTCGGTAAATTCATGAAGCAGGATGCTGCCCTACTTGCACATAGTCCAAGTGAGGATCTCTCCTCTAACGGGTTATGGACCACCGGTGAATTGTATAGTCCTAGCTGCCTGCGCACAAGCAGGGCCATGACTCAGAATATGTCCGAGATGCCCACTCCCATTCAATAGCAACTGGTATCCCGACTCTCAGGGCCACTTACTAGGCCACTCAGCCGTTGCCCATGGTTCACGATCTATGATGTGACTACAGTAACCCACACCTCTTTTATTATAAATTCCTTAAACTCTTGCTGTAGGAAAGCGTGTATTTTCTCCATTTTATTTTATTAGGTAACCGCGTAAAAATGGTGAGGGGAAATTCAGTGGAGTAGCTTGTTTCTGAGGGACTTTAGATACCGTGGAGGGAATTGGCTAAAAGCAAAGTAAAGTCATCACCGTACAGACTCCGGAGGCCCATGGAGGAGTAGGCTTCGACTATCCGTAACCTCAGTTGTTGGTGGGATAGAGTGGTTAGATCTATGCCAGGCGGCCATTATCCTCAGGAAATAGCCTGGCACTCATTTTTGGTGTAGGCTGAGTGAACCTGAAGAAATGACTCAGCAATGCTAAGAATTTAAAGAAGTAGTGTGTAGTATTGGACCTTTGTGTCGAGAATACTATTTGAAATTCCAGAAATTGTCCATTTATGGGACTTCAGTTTTAGAACTCAGAGAGATAGGAAAACATTACTGCGAGGAAATCAAAAGTTTCTAAATCGTTCTAGTAAAATGATGAAATACACCAGTAAATTGGATAGGTAACCTAGCAGTCTGTTCTTGTTATCAATTAGAGGTAGAAACTTGGTGAGTTTAGTCACGTGCACAGTGCGCGCAGAGCAGCGTTTCTCAGCCGTAATTAGACCGCGGCAGGGCTCAGTCCTCTTAGAGGTAAACAATGTTTAGGTTTAGAATTGTTTCATTGTAAAACAGAACCTTATCTTTCACAATCTTAATGTGAGATAATGTATGTCTCAGAACTGATGTGGTATCAGTAACAATATCAGTTATAAATACTATATTATACTGTATTTTATAAAAGGTAAACAATTCCACTGTTTAGAGAGTACTACTATTAACCAAACGAAACCCCATGGCACAACAGCCCCTAAGGGCCATGGTCTTCCAAGAAACCGCTGCTCAGTCCGAAGGCCTGCAGATGTTTGCAGAAGTGTCGCGAGGTTGGCACGACGAATCATCTCGGCCACTATTCTTGGCTTTCTATACCGGGGCCGCTATCTCTCGGTTAGATAGCACCTCACTTGTAATCACGTAGGCTGAGTGGACCTCGGATGAAAATATCATGTGAAAATACCTTACCTGGCCAGGAATCGAACCCCGGGGCAGGCACTACTAATTGAAGAAAATAATAAATTTACTTCAGCTGGTGAAAATCGAAGAAAGAAGAAGAATTTTATTGACAAAATCTGGGCGACTCACGATTCAGTTTTGACGTTCTGTTCTCACTATGAGAGGTTGGATAAAATTGCCGGGAGAATTTAGTCGAATGAACTCGGAGTGCATTCACTGGTGTTACGCAGGTATTTGGCAACAATAACATGACGTGATGTGGATATTCCCATATTCAAGAATCCACTGGCCTCTATTATGATGGAACCTGCTGTTTTCATAGTAAACCACGATAGTTATTGTCAACCAATGATTAAAGATAAATTCTACATCAGAGAATTCACGGTCAAACTTACGCTTATTCTCATTCAAGTCCCATCATTAGACATTAAGGCTAGGTGACCAGACGTCTTGTGTTGAAGTTCAAATGTTGTAGAGCAGAGATGCACAAAACGTGACTCTGGGAGCAAGAGCGCACGCCGCTCAGAACTCACGTCCTCGGTCGTAGCTGTTCACTATTCCTATAACACACACACTCGTCGCCCTGCTACTTGTTTGTTGCTGTGACCCTCGCATACGTTAAATTGTATGGTTCCAGTGTAGTGGGCCCACACCACGACTACTGAATATAAGTACTACAAAATATCCAAAGGAAGGCAGTACGACTTGTTCTGATTGACTTCCGTCAAAAGAGAAGTGTTACGAAAATACTGCAAACTTTGGGCTGGGAAGACTTTGGAGTAAGGAGACGAGATGCTGGACTAAGCGGTATGTGCAGGGATGTCGTGGCATCACATTATTAGATAAATAACCTTGAGTGGAGCTTTTGTAGGTAGAAAAGATTACAATATCAAGAATTAAAGAGGACAAATTTGGGCAAATATTCATTTATAAGAAAAAGAGTTAGGGATTGGAATAATTTACCAATTATTTATTATTTATTTATTTAGCGTATGGCAACACATTAGAATATACAACAATATATAAATCATACTAAAATAACTAGGGCCTTATTTCTATTAGACATGAAACAGAGTATGCAGTGACAATGTATGCACTTATATTGTGAGAGTCAATTTGTCTATCCAGTTAACAGCATCTGGAGTCAACGACAGAAAGTCCTTCAGATCTTCCGAGTAGGACGTAATACTACACTGCTGCACGATGTGTTGGATAGTCTGGGGAGTCGCTCCACAAACACAAGATGGATCAGAAATTTTGTTCCATTTGTAGAAGAAGTCATTAGATACTCCATGGTTTGTACGAATCCTGTTGGCAGTTTTCCACGTACGTCGAGGCAGATGAAAACCAGCTGGTTTAGTTTGGGTGTTAAAAAAAGTTATAATGTCTGGTGGTGCATGCTGGATCAATTTTTCTTCCCAATGATCATTTATATTGAAGGCCGTATTGAAAAGTTCGACAGCACATTTAATTGCTGGATGTCTGGATTTTAACCTGCCAGATATTGCACTTGGAATGTAGTCATGAATAGGAAGGCTCGGGTGATCCAATATTTTCTTATATTCACGTAACAAAGCATTCTGTCTTCTCAGTGCAGGTGGATGAATGTGACTTAAAGTTGGGAGCCAGAATGTTGGTGTAGTTTTTAGACAACCTGTGATTGTACGTATTGTAGTATTGAGCTGGATGTCGAGCTTGCTGGTATGGTTGCTGTTCAGCCAGACTGGAGCACATGTATTATAGACTAGTCCCAGTGCAAAGCAACGAAGTGTTGCAGCTGTTGATCCCCATGTACTACCACACAGCTTTTGAAGGCTGTTGTATTATTCAGGTGTTGTCGATAAGTTAGGGATCTGTCAAGTGTGACGCCCAAATACTTTGGAGTAGGATTATATTTAACTAGATTTTCATTAAAATAGATTTTCAGTTGTTGGTTTGCCTGTTTGTTATGAAGATGAAAACATGAAGATTCTGTTTTACTTGGGCTTGGTGTGAGTCGCCACTTGTGGTAATACTGCCATAGGACTGAAAGATCGTCTGTCAATATCCTTTCAGTTTCCTCTATGCATTTTCTACTGATGCCAATGGCTAGATCATCTGCATAAGTAAATTTCCTGCTTACAGTATGAGGGATGTCTGCAATATATAGATTGAAAAGGATTGGTGCGAGTACAGAGCCCTGTGGAAGACCGTTTTTCAAAGTTCTTTCCTTACTGATTTCCATACCCAGGATAATTTGAAAATATCTATCGCATAGCATGTTATTTATTAATTGGGCTAGAGTTCTGCAGGGAATCACTCTTAAGAATTTTAAAAGGTGGCCCTCTCTCCATACTGTGTCATAGGCTGCTGTCAAATCAATAAATACTACAGACGTCTTCATACCATCTTGAAAGCCTGCCTCGATATAAGTCGTAAGACTAAGGACTTGATTTGTACAGCTCCTCCCTGTTCGGAAACCAGCTCCTTCATGTGGGATATGGTCCATAATTTTGCTGTTAATTCGGTTTAGAATCAATCTTTCCAGTAGTTTATAGCAAGTACTGAGGGGAGCTATAGGGCGATAGTTTTCTGCCTTATTTGTTTCCTTTCCTGGTTTAGGAATTGCTATTATTTTTATTCCCTTTAGCTCTTTAGGAATGCGACCAATCTTCAGGATATCACTACAGAACCTTGCTAACCATAGTTTGGTATATGGACCAGTATTCAGTAGGAATTCATCATCTATACCATCAAACCCACTGGCGTTCCCAGCTTTTATGCTTTTAAGTGCTGTACTAACCTCTTCTTGCGTAAATGGTTGTGAATATTCTGTATGAGTTTGGCAATTAGCTTTGACTTTTCTAAGTTCCTGTTTTACCATTCTTGTATGTATTTTGTCTCTAGGAGATCTTGACAAAGAGACGATTCGATCAGCAACTTGGTTAGATGATACCAGGGTTTCCCTCCTCTGAACAGGTGGGCTAGCCCCAAGCTTCTTCAGTAAGCTCCAAGCTTTTCTACTGGAATGTTTGAAGTCAAGATTTTTTGTAGTTTTCATCCGTTTCTCCCGAAGAGCTACATCAAGTGTTCTGAGCAGTTCCTATCCAGTTTCATTGCCACCACTTCTAAGAAATTCTTTATAAAGGTCCTGACTTTCTTTATTCCAACTAGGTATATACTTCTTTCGATAACCTCTTGGGATATGTTTTTTAGCTGTTGATATTATAGCGCCTACAAACCGCTTATAATTAGATGATATGGCTGGCATCCATCTCAAGCATTTGCCAAGATCTACGGAAAAATTCTGCGAATCAGCTTTCTGGAAGCTCCATCTTGGTCTAGGGAAAGATGAGATGGCAGGGACCTGGATACCAAGTTCAAGGAGAACAGGTCTGTGCTGGCTTTTGGGGAAACCTTGAAGAACCTTTCTGATGGCCTGAAGGGGTTGATTTGTAGTATCCCTAGAGACAAAAATAAGGTCAGGATTGTAATCTTTGTTCCAAGCAGCTGATCGCAAGGTGGACGGATCTTAGGCATCAAAAATTAGGTGAAGGTTGTTTTCATCTGCCCAGTTTGACAAGTGTTCTCCATTTATATAAGTTGAGTTGTACTTCCAGTCAGTATGATGGCTGTTGAAATCACCACAGTAAGCTGATGGATGTCGATAAACTTCCAGGACATGTGATGGCCAAAAGATTGGAGGAGTTTTGTATAAATTTACAATTATTAATTCACCAACTTTAATTGTAATTGTGTGGATGTTTTCATCTGTTGATGTTGTTAATAGACAGGTATCTGCAATATTAGCACGAACATATGTTATATTACCATAATGACGATGATAGCTTATCCCTATCACATCATATCCAGGAATTGTTGCTCTCCTTCTGGCTTGATCTTCATTCTCTATGTGAGATTCTTGTACGATAAGCACGTCAACTTTCTATTTTTGTAAGAGCCTTGAGATATATTGACACTGATGCCTTCTATGTTGATCTGACAAACACGGATGTTCTGTCCAAGTTTCAATGTCTGGGGATGATCGTTGCTCACGTCTGTAGGAATTGCCTCATCAATACCCTACACGTGTCCCCTGGGTGGTGCTAAGCGAGCAAAAGTTGTTGATCTGGCCATAATGCACATGGATAATTATAATTTATCATTGCTCGATATATTTCCAAGTTCATTGAAATCATTAAAAAAGTATAGTTTTTTCAGCCTGTCGAAACACGATATATAACACTTAGAACACTATACAGTAATATTCCTTCTTAATCCGTTTACCCTTCAGGGTTGGTTTATTCCTCGGACTCAGCGAGGGGATCTCACCTCTACCGCCTCAAGGGCAGTGTCGTGGAGCGTGAGATTTTGGGTCGGCGTATACAACTGGAAAGAGGACCAGTACCTCGCCCAGGCGGCCTCACCTACTTTGCTGAACAGGGGCCTTGTAGCGGGGTGGGAAGATTGGAAGGGATAGACAAGGAAGAGGGAAGGAAGCGGCCGTGGCCTTAAGTTAGATACCATCCCGGCATTTGCCTGGAAGATAAGTGAGAAACCCCGGAAAACCACTTCGAGGAAAGCTAAGGTGGGAATCGAACCCACCTCTTCTCAGTTGACCTCGCGAGGCTGAGTGGAGCCCGTTCCAGCCCTCGTACCACTTTTCAAATTTCGTGGCAGAGCCGGGAATCGAACCTGCGCCTCCGGGGATGGCAGCTAATTACACTAACGACTACAGCATAGAGGCGGACTATACGGTAACATACCTGAAAAATCTACGCGAACAACATTTTGCTTATAGTAAAGTGTTTGTTTTCTACAGGTACAGTATGTTACTGTATAGTATTGTAAGGGTTATATTAAATTCGTGTTTCGACAGACTGAGAAAGTTTTTAAATGTCATATGGCCTCCGGAAAACCTGGTGGTGGTCTTTCGAGTTGACATCTATAGACGACCTGCGCTTCTGTGAGGATGAGGCCTTTCCTAGTGTGATTTCTGATCTTCAAGACGACAGACACACCCCAGCCCCCCAAATTATCGGAATTAACTAATTAAGATTAAATTTCCGGCCTTGTCGGGAGTCGAGCGCGGGACCCCTTGGAACAGACACTACAATGCTAACCATTTAGCTATGGAGAGGACACTTTTAGGTTATACTAGCTCAGTCAAAACTGAAAACAATGGCTTCTTTATTTAAAACAATTAGGAAAAGACTATGCAAACAACTGAAAGGAAGTCTGCCCCCTGTGCGACAGCCCTAAACGCGAATCAGTGATGGTTGCGTGCTTGATTGATTGATTGATTGATATGAAGTGCTTACGCCTTAACGAAACGCAGGAAGCCTCGCCTGAGAGTAAACATTCAGTCCATATACTGTAATGTGCCCAAACTCCCTCATTCCAGTTGTTGTAACATTACCGCAAAAAGAAACGTAGGATTCCCTAGTCCGCTATAGATGTTTCGATATCTGTGTTGAAAACGTTAGCTTTATTTTTACCATTTTTGTTTTAATTTTCGTTGCTGTGTTAGTAGCTGTGGTTGTTTTGAAGTAATTCGTCGTATGCACGTCCTGCACACCTGTCAAATTGATCTTCCTATCCTTAAAAGTTGACATGTATCTACAAACTGAACATGTGTCCTTCTTTTTTCTACCGCTTTTCCCACACCTGCGCAGTCGCGGGTGCGCGATGTGGCGCACGGGTGGATCTGGCTCAGTGTTACAGCGGGATGTCCTTCCTGGCGCTAAACCTACATGAAGGAATGGAACGCAGTTTCTGTATTGTTTTTTTATAAACAGGAACGGCACTTGTCCGTTGCAAGCGTCGCTCTCGGACACGGCTTGCATACAGCGAAGGATTGCGAAAAGTTACTGACACTTTAGCCGGTGCTTCCGCGTATGTGGACTGCGTAAAATACTTGCTTTATTCCCGAGTGGTGGGGATAGAATGCGCGCAGCGAGCATGGTTAGCGGTAAGTGTATGGAATTAATATTAAATTACGAGTGGAGTTCTTGTTGAACGCACATTATTGGTGTTGTATTGCTACACGTGTTGTTTAGTTATCCGTGTGGTGTCATACAGTATTTATATTGGAGGCATTTCCACTAAATAAGAAATCGTAAGACAGAACGGTTCATAAATATCTACGTCGTTTCTGTAGCATTGAATTGCCTTCAAAACAACACACAACCAAGTTATACAGGAAATAGCGATAAACAGGGTCTGTTTTAACCAAAAAGAAAGAAACGCAAAAGAGGGTATTAACAGAGGAGAAGCTTGCAGGGATTCAAGCAAGAATGGGTATCAGCCCGAGGAAATATTCACGCCGATTGTGCTATTTCACAAACAGTTGCATTACAGGGGCTGACAATGCTACAGTTTCATCTTTACAAAGTGTCGGCGGTTCATCAGTTACCGTCAGGTGGACCTGCTGCAGCCTGTCCATGATACCACTGTCGATCCTTCTCTTTTAATTACGACGGACAAAGCTCATTTAGAATTAGTCATTCAGTCGCGTATAGGGATTCCGGTTTGTAGTATTGTATTTTGAGGTTTTTTAGATAAACACATTTTGTTGTAGATATTTCTAGTTATACCGTGTGCTCTTTCCATCTTCGGTATCCTTTATTCTACAGCGGATTTTTCTAAACCGTTTTCTTGAATTGTTTATCCCAAATATTTGAAATCCTTTACCTTCCTTATTCAACCAATTTCTCTTATTAGAAATTCTAGAGCATTTTTTGTATTTGCCATAAATTTGTTTTATTCTTAAGCCTGTTATCTTGGCTATCTCTTTCAAGAGATTGATTTGCTTTGTTGCATTTTTCACGTTTTCTGAAATCATCTGCGAATGCTAGACAGTTTATTTCAACACCTTTGTTCTTTCTTCCCAGTGTTATTGGCGATAGTTTTTCATTGAACGTTCTTATTCTTGTTTCCTTATGCCCATTCATGGAGTGCTTCGGAACTTGATGACTCTCGCCCTCGTATTCTCCCAAAATCTCTGCGTGAACTCACTGTGTTGCCTCTCCCGTTCTTCTGACCACTTTGTACCAGACCTGCTGCTAGCTTTCATCACAAATGTGTGTTTATTTACTGAGGTCTTGAAGACGTTGCGGTTTTCCTTCATGTCTTCCCAGCTGTTCAATTCATTCAGGTATCTTCTTGTTTCCTCCAGCCAATTAGTTTTATGTTTTGGGAATTTTTTACATTGAATAATCTTTTTGTGAGTCTATTATTATTCTTCCTAAAAATGTGTCCAAAAAATTTCATACGTCTCCTCCGTACAGTAATAATCAGTGGCGGCTGGTGGTTTAAAAGTTCAGTGGTGCACAATTTTTACCATTGATATAATATGATTACAGGCTAATTTTCAAATCCAGGTACATCAACAACGCTTTTTATTATTAAAAATAAAACAAACATTTTACATTTCTATTTTCAGGAATATTACTACAACCCAGGAATATTTTTTTTTCATTCAAGAACTCTTTTACCATATTGAAATGAAACACTTTGGGGTAGACTAATTCCGGTAATGTGTCTGGTTTCGAAATTAAACGTCGCGTGGGCCTACCCATTCGTTTCACCTCGGATTTTTCTTCGGCAGTCTGTTGCGGAAACGGCCCAGACATTAAAGACTGCACCGAATGCATGATCTGGCAAATCAATCAATCAATCAATCAATCAATCAATCAATCAATCAATCAATCAATCAATCAATCAATCAATCAATCAATCAATCAATCAATCAATCAATCAATCAATCAATCAATCAATCAATCAATCAATCAATCAATCAATCAATCAATCAATCAATCAATCAATACTGATCTACGTTTAGGGCAGTCGCCCAGGTGGCAGATTCCCTATCTGTTGCTTTCCTAGCCTTTTCCGAAATGATTTCAAAGAAATTGGAAATTTATTGAACATCTCCCTTGGTAAGTTATTCTAATCCCTAACTCCCCTTCCTATAAACGAATATTTGCCCCAGTTTGTCCTCTTGAATTCCAACTTTATCTTCATATTGTGATCTTTCCTACTTTTATAAACGCCATTCAAACTTATTCGTCTACTAATGTCATTCCACGCCATCTCTCCGCTGACAGCTTGGAACATACCACTTAGTCGAGCAGCTCTTCTTCTTTCTCCCAGTTCTTCCCAACCCAAACTTTGCAACATTTTTGTAACGCTACTCTTTTGTCGGAAATCACCCAGAACAAATCGAGGTGCTTTTCTTTAGATTCTTTGGATCACTAACTGATATAAACGTACAATAATAAAAACACACGCTGACACGAATGTTTACACAGTGAAATCAATAAGCTACTTAGCTTGTGCGCACAGCTACAGTATACTGAAAGAAATGGCGGTTTTTATTTTCAAATTTAAAGCCATTAATTATATATCCAGGAGATGAACTTTCATCCAATGTCGCTAGGTGGCATCCCTGTTCTATAACAGACTCTCACATTGAGCGCTAATCGTCTCTAGCGATTTTGCTAGTAGTTGGTTAAGTAGGAGCACGGCCGACTGGATCCCTCGCTGCGCTGCAAGGAGCTGCAACGTTGATTTATCGTGCCCTCAAAAGGGTTATTCAAAGAAGAAGAATATCTGCAAGAAATGAACATCATGGTTCAAGACATCCACAACGGAACCACTCTCAGGAACAAGATACAGACATCTGAGAGTTTCCTAGAGCGAGAAACAGCGACCAAGGTGAAGCAACATTGGACGGCTGAAAAGCAAGAGAATGGAGGAATATTGACCCCAAAGAGAACTGAAATCATGACGAGTTATTTATGTGGACCATAGTTGCATAAAATCGGTTATTAATGATTAATAATAATAATAATAATAATAATACCGTCCGCCTCTGTGGTGTAGTGGTTAGCGTGATTAGCTGCCACCCCCGGAGGTCCGCGTTCGATTCCCGGCTCTACCACGAAATTTGAAAAGTGGTACGAGGGCTGGAACGGGGTCCACTCAGCCTCAGGAGGTCAACTGAGTAGAGGTGGGTTCGATTCCCACCTCAGCCATCCTGGAAGTGGTTTTCCGTGGTTTCCCACTTCTCCTCCAGACAAATGCCGGGATGGTACCTAACTTAAGGCCACGGCCGCTTCCTTCCCTCTTCCTTGTCTATCCCTTCCAATCTTCCCCATCCCCCGCAATGCCCCTGTTCAGCATAGCAGGTGAGGCCGCCTGGGAGAGGTACTGGTCATTCTCCCCAGTTGTATCCCCCGACCAAGAGTCTGAAGCTCCTGGACACTGCACTTGAGGCGGTATAGGTGGTATCCCTCGCTGAGTCCGAGGGAAAAACCGAACCTGGAGGGTAAACAGATGATGATGATAATAATAATAATAATAATAATAATAATAATAATAATAATAATAATAATAATAATAATAATAATAATAGTATGCAGCATTTTCAGAAAAAGTACAAGAAAGGTAAAATAGCAACGGCATACTGGACAATTTCCTCCTTTTCAAATGCCTTGGAGAAATAATTCTTCTTTCGGGATTGGACAGTTTGGCCAATACAGAAAGGGCCTCAGAACTTCAGAGAGCATTTAGACCGACAAGGGATCACCGCAATAAACGTCCGACTCGTTGGCTGAATGGTCAGCGTACTGGCCTTCGGTTCAGAAGGTCTCGGGTTCGATTCCCGAGCGGGTCGGGGATTTTAACCTTAATTGGTTGATTCCAATGGCTCAGGGGCTGGGTGTGTGTGGCTTATTCAACATTAGAAATCATCCTAGGTAGGGTCCTCATCTTCACAGACATCCAGGTCGCATAATAGGCCGTATATTAGAAAAAGACCTCCACCAGGCCTCTCCGGAGGCCATACGCCATTATTATTATTATTATTATTACCACAATAAACGAGTAATGTCACTTGATGTTAAATTGAAACATTACAAATCAGTTGTCCTACCGGAAACTCCATTTGCATAAGAAACCTTAACTTTAGAAGGTCATTCTAAAATTTCAGATATTGAAAAACAAGAATGTAAAATTCTTAGCAAAATTTTCAATCCCACGTTAATGTACCATGGAATTGTTGTTTTCGGTTTTGAGTTAAATAATAATAATAGTAATAATAATAATAATAATAATAATAATAATAATAATAATAATAAAATAATAATATATTCTCCACTTAGGGCAAGGTACAATGAAACTGTTATAACGTAAGGTAGTCAATATCTATCATAAACACTACAAAAACTAAACTACCAGAAATGTGTTCGTAATTTCGTCCCCCAACCAAATTTATGAAAAGTACAGTTAATTTTAATATATTTTTCCTTTCTAACGTTACCAAAGACTTTCCCTTTCCCAATTTATGAAAACATATTTTCTTCGTATTCTTTTTAACATAGTCTTTCAGCGTTGCTTGTGGGATGTTAAACGCTTTACTTGCACGTTTGTTGCCCATTATCTTGTCCCTCACTCTCTTAATACCTTTTTTTCATAGCTTCGGTATCCCACTGCTTGCATTTCCCACCTGAACATAATATTAAACTTCATAAATAACAAATAAAATGAAGGGGGGACGAAATTACGAACATTCCCTGATTTATTATAATGGCCCCTACAGTGACTGACGCCAACCACCTCACTGTGCCAGGAACTACACCACACGGCTGAACTTCATACACATATCAGTGGTCACTGTAGGCTTTTAATTCGAATGCTGCACTGACTCAGCTCAGCATGAAATATGAATCCTCCTTGTACACGGAAACTAAACGTGGTAAATACAACCAAGACAATGGGATGAAGCTACGCGCATGCGTGCGGCTTAACATTAGGTACTAACCGTGCAAGCTGGAAATCCCTAGGAGGACGAAATTAGGTGCGGGGACGGAATGTGTCTCCCCTACAACAACAATAATAATAATATAAGCTTTAGCACTAGCTTTTGCACCATCTGGAAGGTTAAGCATAGTATCACAAGTATTATTTACGAATTATATGCAAATAGATTTCTTCAAGTTGTAGAAAAGTAAGCATGGTTGTAGTTTTCTGCGTGCAGCTCTGAGCTTGCATCTGGGAGATACTGAGTTCGAATCACAACTGTCGACCGCCCTGAAGAGGGTTTTCCATGGTTTTCAATTTTCACACGAGGCAAATTCTGGGGCGGCTTCCTTCCCACTCCTAGCCCTTTCCTATCCCATCGTCGCTATACGACCTAAGTGTCAGAGTGACATAACGCAAATTGAAAAATATGCTGGGATTCGAATACCAGCAGCCTTGGAGAGAAACAAGTAGGTTGTCATCCCTCTTCAGACCAACGATGTGGATCAATAATTTCTATTCGGTATCTCCTGCGGCACCTTTCAGACAGGAAATGTTATTGCTGCCACAAGTACACGTAATTGTGGGGATGTCTCATGGTCATCTTCGCTATTACGTTCCATCACAAGCGGTTAATTGAAGGAAAGTAGTTCAAAACAACTCCTAAACCACTACATTACGTTTCTTGTGACAGGCGAAGGTAATAGAGATGAAAGAAACCGTGTGTAGATAATAGCAGATGATGTCACGAAGTACCTAAATGAAACACGCTACATGAGAAAACTGTTTCTCAGATTAAGTCTTCAAGAAGCCGACAACAGTCATAAAAGTGTTGTTAATAATAATAATGATATTAGAGATCTTACGTGATGACATCTTGCAACGTGACCCTTTACAGAAGAAACTTGAAAGTCTACAGAGTTTTCGAACAGAACCTAAAATGAGGACAGGCAAGACGAAGATCGAAGCACAGTGCACCAGCAATCATATCTAGCTGGTCAAAAGTCGCTTTGGGAAGTTAATTGAAACAATATTTTACCCTACGTATTTCATCTACCATTGTTTGAACTACACTAGCCTGAGTTTGTTTTGACTCTCACTGTTATAAATCAAGATAAAAATAAACGCTGAATTTGCGATGCGTCAGCCGTTTCCGATGACGCGCCTCTTGATGCGTTAGTAGACAAGGGACTCTCTTTGTGATAACACGGTGAGGAAGAAACGCATCAGTATAACACGCGAGAGATCACACCCGCGGCAATTTGCAGCACTTTTAAATATTTGTTAATAATTTCTTTGCTAGCCGCTGTAGGGCTTAGGGCGCTCGTTTCATCCCTCCCCTCCCTCTTTCCCGCCTGACGTTGATTATCGTTCAGGAGTAGTTTTAAGTTTTCTTTCACTCTCGCGTCTGCCGCGGCAAATTGCCTTCGAGCGACCCCTCGCGTAGTACATTCTTATATGACTGCATTTCCAAGAAAGTTTCTTAAGTAAAGTTCATGAGGTTTGTGGTGGCTTTCAGCGAAGTGTGGTGCTGTAGTTTTATCTTGGATTGTGACCAAATCATTCATTGAAATGTACAAATGGAAACGTTGCGGCAATTTGCTCACGCGCGACCTCTCGCGCTCTTTTAAAACTGTCGTAACTTTACCAGATTTTGCGACAAAATTCATTAATTTTTTTACATTGGGAACATATTGTCACTGGATAATTATGTCAGTACTAGTCGAAAGGCAGTTACTCAGGGTACATATTCATATTTTTATCAGAGCATTCACCGCCAAAGGAAAATAACAGCTCAGCGAGAGCAATTTGCCTTCGCGCGACCTCTCGCGTGTTAATCTTGGTACTGTATTAGGTTGTCACAATGGGTAAGCACTATTCATTGTGTTATACAGGGTCAGCAGTGACCAGTGAAAAAGTAATGACCACTTTCAAATTCATTAAATTCCCGTAGACTTATACAAAAATACTTGTAAGAATTCAGCCCTATACATGACCACAACCGTGTGTTCCTCAATTTCCATTCTTAAAGTGTTGTGCATATTTGCGCCTTTTTGATAAATCTGTACAGAAGTAACTTTTGTGGAAAGACGAGAATTCTGAGGGTAGGAATTGTACATTAGGACTTTGTAACGAAAGTGAAGTGCTCCCCTCCAAAGGCAGCTCTCAATGTGATGGAGATCTCTGCGGAAGTAACATAGACTCTTGTCTTTTTTTGCTAGTTGCTTTACGTCGCACCGACACACATAGGTCTTATGGCGACGATGGGACAAGGAAGGGCTAGGAGTGGGAAAGAAGCGGCCGTGGCCTTAATTAAGGTACAGCCCCAGCATTTGCCTGCTGTGAAAATGGGAAACCACGGAAAACCATTTTCAGGGCTGCCGATAGTGGGGTTCGAACCTACTATCTCCCGAATACTGGATACTGGCCGCACTTAAGCGACTGCAGCTATCGAGCTCGGTATAGACTCTTGTAGACCACACAATTCATCGACTTGTAAGTGTGCAAGCTGATGTTATAACACAATGTATTAAAGATACTGATACGGTAAAAGCAGTGTTCAAGTGGGGCTGTGACGGCAGTAGTAATAAAAGTGTTTACAAACAAAAATTCCAGTCGTAAAATACAGAATTAAGTGACTCAGATATGTTTGTTATTTCTTTGGTGCCTTTGCAGTTAAATTCCGTTTCAAATGGGGACAAACATAATAGAGTTCTATGGCAAAATCCTCGTCCTTCCTCTCCAATATTTTGTCGCCCAATGAAGATTTTGTACGAAAAGGAGACATTAAACATAAATACGAGAAAAGTTCGCTGTACAGAGGAGCAAATACGATCTTTGGTTCCCACTAAAGTTGTTGCTGAAGGCGTGAATTTAATGTAATTACTGAATTTGTCCTGACTATGGTTGGTGGTAAAGTCTGCAAATTTTCAGTGAAATGGCAGCACGAAAATGTTATGTATGTGGAGCTACACGTAAAACCATAAACGATATTCAGTTAAGATCAAAAGGAGATAATGTCAGCCATTTTGCATTTGGTCTTCTGCATGTTGCCTAAGTAAGAGAGAGAAGTTCGTTGTATTGAGGAATAAATACGACCTTTGGTTCACACTGAAGTGAATTTTAATGTAATTACTGACTTTGTCCTGTCTGTGGTTCATGTAAAAGCATGGCAGATTAGAAAACCCGAAGACAAAGTCAAAGTTGCTATGAGGAAGCACCAGATAGTAGCATGATTTCACTCTGAAATGGGTCTAATCGTTGATCAGCCTAGATGTGGAGGAATTGTAAATTCCAATGACGGGGATACTGCTTGAAGATTCTTTCGTGACCCAGTCAAATCAGCTATAATTACCGGAATCAATGAAGTACCAGTACATGTCTTCTTCTTCTCCTCCTTAATCTGTTTACCCTCCAGGTTTGGTTTTCCCTCGGAATCAACGAGGGATCCCACCTCTACCGCCACAAGGGCAGTGTCCTGGAGCGTGAGACTTTGGGTCGGAGGATACAACTGTGGAGGAGGACCAGTGCCTAGCCCAGGCGGCCTCACCTGCTATGCTGAACAGGGGCCTTGTGGAGGGATGGGAAGATTGGAAGGGATAGGCAAGGAAGAGGGAAGGAAGCGGCCGTGGCCTTAAGGTAGGTACCATCCCGGCATTCGCCTGGAGGAGAAGTGGGAAACCACGGAAAACCACTTCCAGGGTGGCTGAGGTGGGAATCGAACCCACCTCTACTCAGTTGACCTCCCGAGGCTGAGTGGACCCCGTTCCAGCCCTCGTACCACTTTTCAAATTTCGTGGCAGAGCCGGGAATCGAACCCGGGCCTCCGGGGGTGGCTGCTAATCACGCTAACCACTACACCACAGAGGCGGACAATGTTTTCATTATTTTTTAATTTTATCTCCCCGGTGGAGAATTCAATGCTGCAAGTCTGCCTCAAGTTCGTTGTTACATTTCCAGTCCTTTTCAATCTACTGTTAAAGCAGCCCCTTTTTTTCTATTTAGCTTCGTCATTTGATGTTTTTGAATATTTATTTATTACTCTGTTAAATTTCGATACTGGTTTGGCTTGTGCAAGCCTTCCACATTAATGTAAATTTCAGATGTTCTGAATTTATCAGTTTCAATTTATATTCACTATTATGTGCACAGCCGGTGGTCAGTTCGGCTCAAGGCTAGGTGTACGTTACTTGAATTTCGAATTTAATCATTGATCAAATTATTCAAATCATTTATTGTTATTTTCTTCCTCTAAGATTATAATAAATGTTGTTAACTGCTGATCCTTTTATCTTTCATTCCCGTAAAACTGAGAATTACTCCTTGTCCTTTCCTGGTTTTACCAACTTGTAAAGTAATGTGTATTGATTGGGTGGACCAAGCCTAACATTGTTTCTTAATACTTCTACAGTTCAGCACTAACGTTTTTATGCCTTTCTTGTCATCCCTACTTGACTTCCGTTCCCTGTATCCTTATTAGGGATCTGGAAGTTAAGTAGGGTGCATGAATGCTTTAAAACACAGATGTTCAACCACCTGAAGTGTTGAATCCCCTTGGGATCAATGGTAGAATGTCCGCCTGGACCCCAAGACGGTAGAAGTGGCTGGATTTTTGAAGCGTTGGGGGGGAAAGTCTACTCGACAATCCATATCGTAGAATGTAAAGGATTTCTGGTGAAACACTTCGTGTTTACCGCAAAAACTCAGCTATAGCTGACTCAACACATCGACATTGATTACAGGCCGCCTAAATAGCGCCACATCGGACCACGGTAACGGACGCATATAATTAATAACTTCTACTGTACCTTCAATCCTCCTCTTGAGTGACCATGCACTATTGCCAAAATTAACGATGTTAGTTTGTAAATCGGGGAACTGATGATTGGAATGTATTGCCTGCAGCTGTCTTAGAGCCTTTTCCCCAAAATGCAAGATGCTCCAAGAATAGACTCCACCATTCTGTAAATCGTGTGTAAATTTCTATGTAATGGTGTCATGTTTTTATGCAACGCACAACCCACTGTAGAAAGTGCTGTATTTACAATGCTAAGGTAAGGTAAGGGTGTATTCTGGCCGGAGGCAGGGCCCAACCTCCGCAGAGGTGTGCCTGAGCTGGAGTTTACGTACGGTAGGGTGGCCAGTTCCTTCGTTCCTCCACTCCCTTATCCCCCCTCCCACCACCACCACCACCACCACCACGAACAACAACAGCAACAACAACAGCGCGTGGCAACCAAGGCCGCACTAGATAGACAGGCCACAAGGCTCGGACCGTGACGTCACGCCAGTGGCTGGCGTTCAGCATGGGAGTATACGGCCCGCTCTCACTGTTTCCATGATATTATTAATTTATTGAACCTTAACGATATAACTGAACACGCCTTTAATTGTGGTTTTATTTAGGCTTGTGCACTACATCAGTTTTATGCGGGGGAAAACTAGCGGAACAGTTTATGTACATTTATTTACGTAAAATTAAGCTGACATCTGTCATTTGTAACGGAACACGGTTTCATGCAAAAGATTAAAACCCATAATACGTATAAAAATAGTTTTAATGTTACTATGCAAATACATGATAGCAATTCACAACAATAGTCTGGAATCTTTCTTAGAAATTAGGCTTCAACTTAAAACTTATCTAACAATTCTTAAGGTTTCAGTTTATCAATTTTCCTTTTCTTCGCCGATTTATGGCTATCCTTACTTGAGGATTTCTTCTTCTTAGCAACGAGTTATGCCTTTGCTGGCGGGACCTAGTGTTTACACTGCACTAAGTCTTCTGTTATGGGCTAGAGCAATTTTGTTACTTTCATTGATCTGTCTCTGTCTTAACCTTGGCTCTGACAAAATGAAAGTGACTGAGGTATGAGCGATGATAGTAATGCCATTCCTTACGCAGCCAGTCCCTGCTATGAATGGTGTGAAACTGTTGCTCACAGGGTCGGTTGGTGCATCCATTTCAGTGGGCTTGGCAGACTGATATGTAATAGCAACTTCTGGCTCGGTGAGAAAAGCAACGGGAAACTACCTCACTCCTCATTTCCCTAGTACGCCTCTTCAGTGATGCCTAGGCCATCTATGACAGCTCATGGCGGAACTGTTGAGGATCCAACCAGCCTTCGGGCTGATGACTAAACATACATACATACAGCAACGAGTTTGTCTGCGATAACTTTTCTATAGTTATTCAATAATATATTACAAAAGATGTATATACATTTGTCAACGTAATCTTTAAAACTACAGTACTTCTACAATCACTGCATGTTTCAAACATGACGTTTTCATTTTCCAGAACTTTGTTGACAAGCAAAATCAGAATTTTTCTTTGAGAATCACCATGTAAAAACCTCGATTCAAATTTATCTCTTATAAGTACACTAAATAATTTAAACTGTGTGATCAAAATGTTACTGTTAAAATAGACCCATCAGGTCTTTTAACAGAATCCTCCCTAATTACGAAACGTTCGTCGAAGTGTTTTATGCACACAACTTAGCTTGCTGAAGGGACAAATTCTGCTCGATGGATCCACTTTTGTTTCCGAACCAAATCAGTACGAAATTTAAACACTGAAATACTGGGCTCTTCTGAACTATAGTTGCTTCTACAACCAGGTACACATTACGACGTGGGCATAATTCACAATGTTCACACACGTTTAAGTCATTCAACACCATTGATAGCCTACTGTTGCGAGGTCCATATCAGCCTACAAGTCACTGGCGAAAAATGAAGCGGATGGCTCTTCGTGTGACGTAGCGCCGGAAGTGGAGGGGGAGCCTTATGGCCTGTATATCTAGTTGGCCTTGGTGGCAACCCATCCAAATCTTGACGACGCTCAATGTTGCTTAACTTTTGAGTTCTCACGGGATCCGGTGTTTCAACACGGCTACGGCCGTTGGCTACAATGCTAAGATCTACTGTAAGTCAGAGTGTAAAATTTGGAAAGGTAAGTGTGAACTTATACATGACGGTGTTGTAATATTAAGCAGTGGAAATCTTCTTCTTATTATTATTAATCTGTTTAACCTCCAGGGTTGGCTTTTCCCTCGGAATCAGCGAGGGATCCCACCTCTACCGCCTCAAAGGCAGTGTCCTGGAGCTTCAGACTCTGGGTCGGGGATACAACTGGGGAGGATGACCAGTACCTCGCCCAGGCGGCCTCACCTGCTTTGTTGAACAGGGGCCTTGTGGGGGGATGGGAAGACTGGAAGGGATAGATAAGGAAGAGGGAAGGAAGTGGCCGTGGCCTTAAGTTAGGTACCATCCCGGCATTTGCCTGGAGAAGTGGGAAAACAAGGAAAACCACTTCCAGGATGGCTGAGGTGGGAATCGAACCCATCTCTACTCAGTTGACCTCCCGAGGCTGAGTGGACCCAGTTCCAGCCCTCGTAACACTTTTCAAATTTCGTGGCAGAGCCGGGAATCGAACCCGGGCCTCCGGGGGTGGCAGCTAATCACACTGACCACTACATCACAAAGGCGGACAAGCAGTGGAAATATCTAAGTTATGTGTGAATTTGTCCATGATGATGCTGTAGTAGTATTTTCTTTCCATGGAATTGTTTGTCGTACTCCTTTTGTTGGTTAATAATGTTTTAACTCCACTTTATTATCACACTACTGAAAGCGACCATTGCCACCGGAATATTTCTCAATTGCGAAGTATTTGTTAATAATAATAAAAGCATCCGGAAGCACTTCATATTTTGCACCCTCCTATAATGAATCGTAAGATGCGAATTTTACTTCCTTTGTTGATGAGAATTGACTTCCCTTCAGATGATTTCATCCTTGGACAGTGATAAAGTTACAGGAGGCTAAATTGGGCGAGCAGATGAGATGTTAAAGTACAGTGTTTGGTGAAAACTCTCAAATCACTAGGGACCTTTTATACGGTGCTTGCCAAGGGGAAGTGCCATTACCCACTTAACCGTATCTCAGCCTGCTTTTCACGGATAAACTTTGGCTTGGTTTACTTTTCTTTAAAGGAAGCGGGTAGTGTGAAATGACCAAAAATTGATATTTTGTTTTTAGGCTCAAAATTCTTCTTTCTTTCCCGATTTCGGCAATATATAACGCATTGTAATAAGGAGCATTTTTAGGTCATTATGGGTATTTTAATGTAACCATGGATACGTGCACATGTTGTGGTGCCACGCCCTCTTTTTGTTTTCAAGCAATATTTCATATTTTAATTCGCGTAACTGAGAGCAGTAAAGTTTGTTGTCTTCGGGGGTAATTCTGTTCGTTTCATTGGCTAGACTGAGTCTGCTTTAACAATCTTCAATTCTTTTCCCGCCTACTTAATGTTTATCTTTAGATGTCGTATCCTCTTTGGCTTATGTTGTGATTGTGTTCAGTAATATGTGTCATGGTTGTGATTGTCCGGCTGCATGACTAAATGGTTAGCGTGCTGGCCTTTGGTCACAGGGGTCCCGGGTTAGATTCCCAGCAGGGTCGGAACTTGTAACCATCATTGGTTAATTTCTCTGACGCGGGGGCTGGGTGTATGTGTCGTCTTCATCATCATTTCATCGCCTACGGGAGTCGAATCAAAAGACCTGCACCTGGCGAGACGAACATGTTCTCGGATACTCCCGGCACTAGAAGCCGTATGCAATTTTATGCCTGTGATTAATGTGTTTTTCAAACGGAAATTCCGTGTAAACCAGCATACACCGTCTGGGAAGAAACAGGCGTGCGAAAAAGCTATTTCTGATAAAATTACTGACCAAGATACAACTCTACCTGCGTCCGCAGTTTATGAACAACAGAAATAGAGAAAGAGAAATCGTTCGAAAACCCATATATTATGCCGGTAGAGCAGCTGAATATTCAAGCAAAGAAGGCAGAATGAGAAAAATACAGGAAAAGAAAAGCGATGAAGATGAAAAAGATGATTATTGCCCTAGAATGTTTCAAAGTCGTCGGCTTCAATCTCATTATTTTCAAAATGCCGTTTTTGCTCAGTTATGTGCCTTTCCCTAGGAAAATACGAAGTGTACGGCCGAAAAATCCCTATCACATACTGAGCAAATACCAGCACATACACTGTAGCAGAATGGGTCTGATTTCATTGGTGGTTATGGAGATATTAACCAAAAAAATGTCTTAAAACTCTAAACAAATTCTGGAATAGAATTTTTTAAATATAAAATCAACCATAAATGCAATCATTATAAATCTGCTATAGGGTATCAAACACGTGTATTTCAATGTATATACCAATATTCATTACTCCGTGTCATCTAGATCACAAGAAAAAGATATAAAAGTGCAGTGTGGTTTTTTTTTTCGTTTTCGTTAATGGTTCATGCTTGTGGGTTACTGTAGTCACGTCCTAGTTCGTGAACCATGGGCAACGGGTGAGTGGCCTAGTAAGTGGTCCTGAGAGTCGGGATACCAGTTGCTATGGAATGGGAGTGGGCATCTCGGACATATTCTGAGTCGTGGCCCTCCTTGTGCTCAGGCGGCTAGGACTACAGCATACAATTCACCGGTGGTCCATAACCCGTTAGAGGAGAGATCCTCACTTGGACTATGTGCAAGTAGGCCAGCATCCTACTTCATGAATTCACCGAGCTCAGAACACTTTAAGCAAGCCTCGGACCTATGGGAGTAAGGGAGTCCCACTCCCATTTGACAGGCAAGGGACTCCTTGGAAACAACTTGGCGAACGAAATGGAATTCGATGGGGAGCTATCAATATTAATGGGGCTTATGGAAGAAAGAAGGTAGAACTGGCTGAGTCAGCAAAGAAGATGCATCTGGATGTGCTAGGAGTAAGTGATATTCGGGTAAGGGGAGATAATGAGGAAGAGATAGGAGATTATAAAGTGTACTTGACGGGTGTTAGAAAGGGAAGGGCAGAGTCTGGGGTAGGGCTCTTTATCAGGAATACCATTGCACGCAACATAGTTTCTGTTAGGCACGTAAATGAGCGAATGATGTGGGTAGATTTGTCAGTGGGAGGAATTAGGACAAGAATTGTGTCCGTGTATTCACCATGTGGGGGTGCAGATGAGGATGAAGTTGACAAGTTTTATGAAGCATTGAGTGACATCGTAATCAGGGTCAACAGCAAGGATAGAATAGTGCTAATGGGCGATTTCAATGCGAGAGTTGGGAATAGAACTGAAGGATACGAAAGGGTGATTGGTAAATGTGGGGAAGATATGGAAGCTAATGGGAATGGGAAGCGTTTGCTGGACTTCTGTGCTAGTATGGGTTTAGCTGTTACGAATACATTCTTCAAGCATAAGGCTATTCATCGCTACACATGGGAGGCTAGGGGTACCAGATCCATAATAGACTATATCTTAACAGACTTTGAATTCAGGAAATCTGTTAGGAACGTACGAGTTTTTCGCGGATTTTTCGATGATACAGACCACTATCTGATCTGTAGTGAACTAAGTATCTCTAGGCCTAGGGTAGAGAAAGTGAAATCTGTCTGCAAACGAATAAGGGTAGAAAGTCTCCAGGATGAGGAAATTAGACAGAAGTACATGGATATGATTAGTGAGAAGTTTCAAACAGTAGACAGTAAGCAGGTCCAGGATATAGAAAGTGAATGGGTGGCATACAGGGATGCTGTAATAGAAACAGCAAGGGAATGCCTAGGACCAACTGTGTGCAAAGATGGGAAAAGGCGAACATCTTGGTGGAATGATGAAGTGAGAGCAGCCTGTAAACGTAAAAAGAAGGCTTATCAGAAATGGATCCAAACAAGGGCCAAGGTAGACAGGGATTGGTACGTAGATGAAAGAAACTGAGCGAAACAAATAGTTGTTGAATTCAAAAAGAAGTCATGGGAAGATTTTGGTAATAACCTGGAAAGGCTAGGTCAAGCAGCAGGGAAACCTTTCTGGACAGTAATAAAGAATCTTAGGAAGGGAGGGAAAAAGGAAATGAACAGTGTTTTGAGTAATTCAGGTGAACTCATAATAGATCCCAGGGAATCACTGGAGAGGTGGAAGGAATATTTTTGAACATCTTCTCAATGTAAAAGGAAATAATCATGGTGGTGTGGCGAACAGCCAAGCTCATGGGGAGGAGGAAAAGGATGTTGGTGAAGTTATGCTTGAGGAAGTGGAAAGGATAGTAAATAAACTCCATTGTCATAAAGCAGCAGGAATAGATGAAATTAGACCTGAAATGGTGAAGTATAGTGGGAAGGTAGGGATGAAATGGGTTCATAGAGTAGTAAAATTAGCGTGGAGTGTTGGTAAGGTACCTTCAGATTGGACAAAAGCAGTAATTGCACCTATATATAAGCAAGGGAATAGGAAGGATTGCAACAACTATCGAGGTATCTCATTGATTAGTATACCAGGCAAAGTATTCACTGGCATCCTGGAAGGGAGGGTGCGAGCAGTCGTTGAGAGAAAGTTGGATGAAAACCAGTGTGGTTTCAGACCACAGAGAGGCTGTCAGGATCAGATTTTCAGTATGCGCCAGGTAATTGAAAAATGCTACGAGAAGAATAGGCAGTTGTGTTTATGTTTCGTAGATCTAGAGAAAACATATGACAGGGTACCGAGGGAAAAGATGTTCGCCATATTGGGGGACTATGGAATTAAAGGTAGAATATTAGAATCAATCAAAGGCATTTATGTTGACAATTGGGCTTCAGTGAGAATTGATGGTAGAATGAGTTCTTGGTTCAGGGTACTTACAGGAGTTAGACAAGGCTGTAATCTTTCACCTTTGCTGTTCGTAGTTTACATGGATCATCTGCTGAAAGGTATAAAATGGCGGGGAGGGATTCAGTTAGGTGGAAATGTAGTAAGCAGTTTGGCCTATGCTGACGACTTGGTCTTAATGGCAAACTGTGCCGAAAGTCTGCAGTCTAATTTCTTGGAACTTGAAAATAGGTGCAATGAGTATGGTATGAAAATTAGCCTCTCGAAGACTAAATTGATGTCAGTAGGTAAGAAATTCAACAGAATTGAATGTCAGATTGGTAATACAAAGCTAGAACAGGTCAATAATTTCAAGTATTTAGGTTGTGTGTTCTTCCAGGATGGTAACATAGTAAGTGAGATTGAATCAAGGTGTAGTAAAGCTAATGCAGTGAGCTCGCAGTTGCGATCAACAGTATTCTGTAAGAAGGAAGTCAGCTCCCAGACGAAACTATCTTTACATCGGTCTGTTTTCAGACCAACTTTGCTTTACGGGAGCGAAAGCTGGGTGGACTCAGGATATGTTATTCATAAGTTAGAAGTAACAGACATGAAAGTAGCGAGAATGATTGCTGGTACAAGCAGGTGGGAACAATGGCAGGAGGGTACTCTGAATGAGGATATAAAGGCTAATTTAGGAATGAACTCGATGGATGAAGCTGTACGCATAAACCGGCTTCGGCGGTGGGGTCATGTGAGGCGAATGGAGGAGGATAGGTTACCTAGGAGAACAATGGACTCTGTTGTGGAGGGTAAGAGAAGTAGAGGGAGACCAAGACGACGATGGTTAGACTCGATTTCTAACGATTTAAAGATAAGAGGTATAGAACTAAATGAGGCCACAACACTAGTTGCAAATCGAGGATTGTGGCGACGTTTAGTAAATTCTCAGAGGCTTGCAGACTGAACGCTGAAAGGCATAACAGTCTATAATGATAATGTATGTATGTATGTCGAAAACTTTAAATCTCCTTCACTGCTCAGTGGACCAATCAAACCTTACTAAATTTACAGCTTACGCCTATACCCAGAAGTCATTGTAGCAATACTTCAACATATCTCATAGGTTGTTCGAGTAGTTTAGATGATATTACGGTGACCCGCGTTTATACTACCCGGTTCGCTTAAGACAATACAAACAACCAGCCACCGAGCCAGGAAATTAACCAATTAAGGTTGAGTCTCCAACCCTGAAGGGAATCGAACCCGGGGCCCATTAAACCAAAGACCAGCATGCTAACAGTTTAGCCATGGAACCGAACATGATGATGATGATTAGGCTGTGGTTAATATTATTTTTACTTCCAGCAACAATTATTTGTTATTTCTGGTATAATCGCAATATACTCGTACGAAGGTAAAACACTTGGGTTGTGGGGGGTACGCTACACTCAGCATCACCAACTCCCTTTAAGCCAAACGCCCCTATACCCGACCACTTTTATCCGCCGTGGAGTAATATGCTCTCGAGACGAATATAGGATGCTTGTATTTTCACCCTCTTGGAGATGACCATCGTTTCCCCCCACAAATGACCATGAATTTTGGTCATAAATCAACAATATATCCCCTTTCCGATTTCCAGAAAACTGTGAAAAAATATTTACGGTGTGGTATTGTACATCTTCAACCACTACTGATCTGCATTTAGGGCAGTCTCTCAGGTGGCAAATTCCCTATCTACTGTTTTCCTAGCCTTTTCTTAAATGATTGCAAAGAAATTGGAAATTTATTGAACATCTCCCTTGGTAAGTTATTCCAATCCCTAACTCCGCTTCCTATAAACGAATATTTGCCCTAATTTGTTCTTTTGAATTCCAACTTTATCTTTATATTGTGATCTTTCCTACTTTTAAAAGCACCACTCGAACTTATTCGTCTACTGATGTTATTCCACGCCATCTGTCCGTTGACAGCTCGGAACATACTACTTACTCGAGCAGCTGGTCTCATTTCTCCCAGTTCTTCCCAGCCCAAACTTTGCAACAATTTTGTAACGTTACTCTTTTCTCGGAAATCACCCAGAGCAAATCGAGGTGCTTTTCTTGGGATATATTTTTTCCAGTTCTTGAATCAAGTAATCCTGGTGAGGGGCCCATACACTGGAACCATACGCTTCGTACACAAGCCCCGACTGCGACGTCAAGGTCATGGTGTCCCTAGAGAGGAGGGTGCTCTATGGATGAAGCTATGTATACACCGAGGCAGATGGTGGGGTCGTTTGAGGCGAATTGTGGATTATCTAGGAAATTATTCCAATCGGTTATGGCGACTAAGAGAAGTAGAGGGAGACCAGGATGATGATGATTAGACTCAGTTTCCAATGATTTAAAGAGGTACAGAACTAAACGAGGCCACACGGCTAGTTACAAGTAAAGTCAAAGAGGCTTGCAGACGGAACGCTGAAAGGCATATATCTCAAGTCTATTATGAAGTACAGTACATATACACAGCATTATCCAGCCGCCCCTTCCAATGTAGTTTTATGCAACCCACAATATTCATTCCGTCCTGAAAACACCTGCCCTGGCGGTATACTCAGACAAGACAAGCGGATATCTTGGTATTTACCGCCTCCCTATGATTGGACGCCGTAATGTTATACTCGTATTAAGCATTGGAAGACATGTGTGTGCCTTCTACATCATATGAACGTGAAAAGCTGGCGAAACACTAGGCCTAAATTGATGTTGTGACCGCAGTAAACCTTTTACTTGCTACAAGCTGCCCAGTGTGCCGTACGGAACTGTAGTGTAGTTGGTAAAGACGTGGCGGAGCGGGCTTGCTTGTCAGGTGGCAGGTGCGAGTCCGGAGCGGAGATTACAAATCTATATAAATAAAATCGTAACGACCGTGTGTCTGTACATTGATTATTTTGGCGAAATTTCCGTACAGTTATCCGTTTCAGGTGTAATAATGACCACCTGCATAATTTTAGCTTTGGTGTCTGTTTGTTTGTCTGTTTGTCTGTTTGTCTGTCCTTCTATAACTTGAAAACTACTGGATATATTTCCACCAAACTTCATATTTAGAATCCACCTGTCCTTGGGTAGGTTTTAGCGTAAATATCGTTTCTAAATCCCTGAACTAATTGGGGGTTTATACGAAACAGAAACCGTGATTTTGCACTCCCTCAAAATATACACAACCGAACTTAATGGAAATCTACCTGCCTTAATGAAAATTAATTTCTAAACTTTTTTTCTCATGTGCATCATTTCGATAACAGGATTTAATAAGGGAGATATCATTAACGGACCGTTTTTCGGTACAAGTCCCAGCGGACTTAAACGCAAGAGCGGATGCGTGTAAAGCGTATTTCTTACAACTTGAAAACTACTGAAGATACTTGAACCAAACTTTATATATAGCATCCATCTGTCCAAGGGTAGATTTCCTTGGTGTCTGTTAGTTAGTTAGTTAGTTAGTTTGTTTGTTTGTCTGTTTGTCTTTCTATAACTTGAAAACTACTGGATATATTTCCACCAAACTTCATATTTAGAATCCACCTGTCATTGGGAAGGTTTTGGGCAAATATTATTTCTAAATCCCTGAACTAATTGGGGGTTTATACGAAACCGAAACCGTGATTTTGCACTCCCTCAAAATATACACAACCAAACTTAATGAAAATCTACCTGCCTTAATGAAAATTAATTTCTAAACCTTTTTTTATCATGTGCATCATTTCGATACCAGGGTTAATAACGGAGATATCATTAACGGACCGTTTTTCGGTACAAGTCCCACCGGACTTAACGCAAGAGAGGGTGCGCGTAAAGCGTATTTCTTACAACTTGAAAACTACTGAGATATTTGAACCAAACTTTATATTTAGCATCCACCCCTCCAAGGGTAGGTTTTAAGGTTTACACAATTTCAAATTCCCGGAATGGACTGGGGTTTTATAGGGTACCGAAATGGTGATTTTTACTCTCCCACAATATATAAAGTACAAGACCAACCTGACTGGAAATCGATCAAACTGTTTTGAAATCCAATTCTAATTTCTTTTTCTCACGTGCATTTTTCAACGGGAGGATTAATAAGGGAGATAACATGAAAGGTCGGTTTTAGGCTAAGTCTAGCGGACATAGCCCAAAAGGTGTTATACGTGGAGCAGATTCCTTATCTATCTAGATAAATCATATCGTAACGACCGTGTGTCTGTGCATTGACTATTTTGGCGAAATTTTCGTACAGCTTTCCGTTTAAGGGGTAATAATGACCACCTGCATTTTTTTTAGCTATAGTTTCCTGGAAGTCCTAAATTTTAACTCCCCCCCCCTCGCCCAAAATCAAGATTGCCTCACAATCTGCCACACGAGCTGAAAAATTGAAATTAAGCAAATTTATATGTTTTAGCCGGTAACCTAAGGAAAACTTCCAAGATCTTTAAATATTTCACTTCTTATGCCGAATAATATCGAAATATAGGCAATTTAATTCGAGGTATTTCGCGGCTAAACGGTAAGTCCTATCACAAAACGGATGGCACGATCTCCGTTCAATTTCGAGTGATCTACAACTTTGGTCCTCTGATATTTTGTCGTCTCTCTCTCTCTCCCTTATAGGGTAGATTTGGCTGTATATTTCGATGGTTCGTAAATTTTGTGCTTTTTACACGTGTATTACTTAGTTTGACATACTTATAGGAAAGGTAGAGTCATCGAATTTGGCACGCACATTGACACGACCAATGGCTATATGCGAACCTAATTTCATGATTCTAGCTTCCACATAAGTATGTGAAAAATAATGTAAAATGATGAAAATGTACCCAAATTTCACCCCATTTAAATATCGTAACTCAATTGAACCCATAAATATGTGAGATACGAGAAAATGTTTTTAACACCAAACATGTAGAGCGATAAAAGGGACGTCTGAGGGTGCAAACCGTTTGTTGGTATGATATAGCGTTTAGGAGCAGTACCGTAAATCTCGAAATGAAGGTTTGCGCTTTCAAACGTGCCCATGCTTATCTGTCATCTATATAAATATAATCGCAACGACCGTCTGTCTATACATTGGATATTTTGGCGGAATTTCCGTACAGTTGTCCGTTTCAGTTGTAATAATGACCATCTGCATATTTCTTAACTTTGGTGTCTGTTTGTCGGTTTGATTTATGAGTTTTTATAACTTGAAAACTACTGAATATATTTCTACCAAACTTGATATTTAGAATCCACCTGTTCTTGTGTAGGTTTTAGGGCCAATATTATTTCTGAATACCTAAATTCACGTGGGGTTTATCCGAAACCGGAACCATGATTTTGCACTTCCTCAAAATATGCACATCCGAAATTAATCGAAATCTACAATCCTTAATGGAAATCCATTTCTAAAACTTTTTTTCTCATGTGAATTTTTCGACAGGAGGATTAATAAGTGAGATATCATGAATGGTTGGTTTTGCAGGTTAAGTCCAGCTGACGTAGCCAAAATGTGTTGTACGTGGAGCAGATTCCTTATCTATCTATATAAATAAAATCGTAACGACTGTGTGTGCCTGTACATTGACTATTTTGGTGAAATTTTCGTACAGATATCCGTTTGAGGGGTAATAATGATCTTCTGCATATTTTTTGGTTTAATTTCCTGAAAGTCATAATTTGTACCCCCTCACCCTAAATCCAGATTGCACCATAATCTGCCAGACAAGCAAGAAAATTGAAATTTGGCAAAATTATACGTTTCAGCCTGTAACGGACGAAAACTTCACAGATCTTTAATTTTTTCATTTTTATCCCCGAAGAATATCGAAATATGGAAGCAATTTTAATGATGGTGCAGACCTTCGTTTCGAGGTATTTCGTGGGATAAACGGGAAGTCCTATCACATAACGGATGGCACAATCTTCGTTGAATTAGGAGTGATCTTCAACCTTCGTCTTATGACTTTTTGTCGTATCTGTATCGCTTATACTTTAGATTCGTCTCTATTTCTCGATTTTAAGTAAATTTGGACTCTTTAGCTATATAATTCATACTTTCAATCACTTACAGGAAAGATAGTATGATCAAACTCTACACGAACATTGGCCCACCCAGTACCCATATGTGAGCCAAATGCTATGTCACATAATTATCCAAAAAGTAATGCAAGGTAAGATAATCTTACACAAATTTCAACCTATTCAACGTTTCTGACTCAATCTGACCCATGAATAGATGAGATGCGAGAAAATATCATAGGACCAGCCATTTAGATCGCTAAATACTACGCCTTACGGTACAATCCTTTGTCAATATGACGTACCGTTTAGCAGCAGTTAATCTGTAAATGAAAGTCTGCAATATTGTAAACATGTCCATCTATATATATTCATTGATGTCGATTTGTAGCGATCGAGAAAGGGTGTGTCTGCTTTTGTGATCAGTACTCCCTACACCGACTTTGACTGCTGGCTGTAGGAATGGGGTCCTTCTCCAACTCCTGTGTAACTGGCATTAGTAGGAGGGCCTACCATTTTAATGAATAATTCACTTCTCGATTTGTCTTGCAGAAGGCAAGGGATCATGCAGTTTTGTTCGAAAGTCCCCTACCCTATTGTGTTTGGCTCTAGGCCAGGGTGCCCGCCATTATAAACAAATGTTCCAATCTAAAATTTGACTAGCATTAGGCATAGTGGCCTGCTATTTTCATGGAAACTCACTAATTCTGTGTGACTGACAGTAAGCTTGCTGGCAGCAGTAAAAAGGGCCTGTCATTTTAATGATAACTGCACAACTCAATTTTGACTGGTTGTAGGTAAGTTGCCTGCTATTATAATAAAAACTCCTCAACTGTAATCTGTCTGAAAGTAGGAAATGGGTCTGCCGTTGTAACTAAAACTCCCCAAATCGATTGTGACCGCGCAGTAGGCAATTGGGCCTGCAATTATAATGTAAACTTGCCAACTCGATTGTGAATGGCAGTAGGCAAGTGAGTCTGCCGTTATCATCACAACTCCGCAACCCTCACTTTTCATTGGAAACAACGTATGGGGACTTCTCCATGCTATTTCTCGGATAAGGCTAAGAGACATGCAATTTTAAAACAATCTCATTTACTGCACGCACAGTCTTTACGTCGATATCCGTATACAATATAGAATACTGTAGCGAAGCACGGGTACATTTGCTAGTTTTTGAAATATTTGTTTAATACGTACCTCACGCAATATAATTTCACTACCCGCTTTCATGCAAATTGTGTGTGAATTTAGCAGGCCGGACACATACAGACCTGAAATAATAGGAACACAACTGCCCTGGCAGTGTTTTATCGCAGCGAATGCTCGATGTGATGACCGTTTTGGTTTATGCACATTCGAGCCCGGTGTCCAATAGGTCGCCTTGCGCGCTGATGCATTCCGGGTGTAATTGCTCATCAGGCGTCCATGATGAGTTGCCGGTGCTGGTCGGGGTTTTCCGGCGCAGGAGTGTAAATGACGTTCTTCAAAAGTCCCCACAAGAAAAAGTCTAACGGGGTTAAATCCGGTGATCTGGCGGGCCAAGAAACAGGGCCTCCTCGTCCTATCCCTTTCCCTGGCAGTTCCTCGTTCAGATGGTTACGATCGGGCAGTATCGAATGTGGTGGAGCTCCATCCTTTTGCAACCACATCGTCAAACGATCGTGCAAGGATTCATCCTCCAGCAGCAGTGGGATTTCCTGACGCACAAAGTGCAGGAAGCGTGGGCCCGTCCAATGGCCCTCGAATAAACAGGGTCAGTGAGGCAATCCCCCAAGATTCCACAAACATTCACTCCCCATCGTACTTGATGGCCCGCCTGTCACACCGAGTGAGGATTGTCCGGACTCCAATATTGCATGTTGTAGCGATTGACGTTCCCATTATTATGGAAGCGTGATTCATCCGTGAACAAGATATGCGATACGAATGCTGCATCATTGTCCAGCCTGTCTAATAGCCACCGACAGAAATCCATTCTAGCTTCTAAATCCCGCCCATGGAGATCTTGGCGCACCTCAAGATAGTATGGGTGAAATTTATGTTTATGCAGTATTCGCCAGACGGTCCACTGGCTGGTGTTCACCTGTCGTTTAAGGGGGGGGGGGAGACCTAGCTCAACACGGGAAAAAACAGGCCAATATTCATTCGATTGTTAAATATGCTACACACGTTGTTGAAAAATTCTGCACGTATCCCAGTATTGGCATGCTTCCTAGCAATCAGAAGCAACTGCAATAATGTCAAAATTCTAATTATAACATTGTAAATTAAATTTCCCGCCTTTTTAACAAAATATCACTGTTTCGCTTATAAGTTCCAAGTTTATAAGAATGTTCGTACTTTTCCTTTTTTAAAGTGTATATCAAACCCCCACCTACAAAATGAACCTCAATCACTAACATAGATTGTGATTTAGATATTTTTGTCGAGTTTTTATTCTGCGCACCTGAAAATACTAAAAAGAAATATTTTATATAAAATCTAATATAAATCCCATTGACCTGAATGAGGTACAGATTGTAGTACAACACTATGGGAGGAAACTCTGAAAAAACCGTTATTATCCGTGAATCAGTAAAAGAGTTTTGTCTTGCTTCCCCATAACTGAGAAGCATATCAACGTATTCTTCTATGGAAAACATGCCGAATGACAGCAGAGATTACAGTACATTCAGGCCCTAACAAGCGGAGCATGCGCAGGGCACAAGTTGAATAACAGCGCCATTCTACTGTTTGAATGTAGCAAACGTGGGCTTGTGTTTGAAACATCATACCAATGCAAAAATATGTGAACGATACAGGGTTCGAACCGTCGCTGGCACATTCCGTCTATTGCTAGCGAATGCCTAACCACATCCGTTACGCTACACTACTGAAAATATGCTGGTAGTACGACGATAGCAGAGCACATATTCCATCCGGTTCGGTGTTTAAGACATTAGTTACTGCACTGTTATCCAGTTTCACGCATTGATTCCACTCTGCGTTACATCCGGTCACGAGGCACGACACATTAACATAGTTCATCATCATCATGTCCGCCTCCGTAGCGTAACGGTTAGTGTTGTTAGCTGCCGTCCTCGGAGGCCCGGGTTCGATTCCCGGTACTGCCAGAAATTTAAGAATGGCAGGAGGGCTGGTATGTGGTTGAAATGGTACACGCAGCTCACCTCCAATGGGGGTGTGCCTGAAAAGAGCTGCACGACCTCGGGAGGAGGACACGAGTTTACTTTATCATCATCATCATCTGTTTACCCTCCAGGGTCGGCTTTTCCCTCGGACACAGCGAGGGATCCTACCTCTACCGCCTCAAGGGGCCTTGTGGAGGGATGGGAAGATTGGAAGGGATAGGCAAGGAAGAGGGAAGGAAGTGGCCGTGGCCTTATGTTAGGTACCATCCCGGCATTCGCCTGGAGGAGAAGTGGGAAACCACGGAAAACCACTTCCAGGATGACTGAGGTGGGAATCGAACCCACCTCTACTCAGTTGACCTCCCGAGGGTGAGTGGACCCCGTTCCAGCCCTCATACCACTTTTCAAATTTCGTGGCATAGCCGGGAATCGAACCCGGGCCTCCGGGGGTGGCAGCTAATCACGCTAACCACTACACCACAGAGGCGGACATTAACATAGTTACATTGTAAAATTACGTTGCTACATGGTTTCAGGGCGTTATGCTTGGCGAACGGATGATATAACACTTCACTAGGGTCAGAATCGTGTGCAAAATGTGCTCATTGAACATTAGTAACATACATTACGCTTGCAGGGGAATAGCACCCCTAAAACCATGTGCATGTTAGTTGGGCTGCAGCGAACGATATTGCAGGAGGCTACTGAAACACTCTGTATGTGTGCATGCATGGATCTTGCAAAATCATTTTGGAGTTATCCAGTCAATATATTTGTATCTACCTTCAGACAGTTTGTCTTGTGAAAGGTGAATATATGTGATAAGGCGCTCATGATGGAAACACAAATACGAATGGTTGAACGTGGTTGATTTAGTATAGCTTACTACTCACCCAAGTGTTATCACTCGATATGCGGAGGTGAGATAAGAACAAGGGCTGCGATAGAAAATAACAATTCATGTCTTCTTTCTTGCAGCTTCGTAACGTTCGAATTTGGTTAAAGAATTTTACAGTGTAGATAGATAATTTCGAAAGAGGATAGATTATGAAAAGACAGAGGAATAAGGATGGAATAGATTGAAAACATGTCCACCAGCGGAAGTAGAAGAACACATGGATCCAAGTATTAATTTTCTATATGCAATTTGAATACACGTGGATAAAGGAGAATAAAATTATCGACATTCAAATGAAGAGTGATGATGGTGGTAATTGAACAGAAACAGAAACCATAATCATCATATTCCCTACAAATATTATCCATAAAGCCTTGTTACTATTTGTTATAATAATTTTCCCGTACTCTTCCCACTGTGCATGGTCGTGTCATCCTTCCATTTGGATAGAATGAAAATATGCTCTGGAGATCCAGTCTCGCGATTTCCTTGATATGTTAATGCCATTTCACTCTCTTTCCTTCTTTCATTATTCCTGTCAGAAGTTTATATTGTTCACTCTAGAGTGGCTTATATAGTAAAAAGCATAATAATAATATGGGTCATGCTGTAACTAGACCTAAATATACATTTGCGATATTATCAGACTGACAGCTATTCCTGAGACACGATTCTAAGAGGATAGCCATGTAATGTAAGAACCTTTCCTATAGTGTCGAGGCTGGCTGACACACTGTTGATATCACAGTGTTTTGGTGTGGGCCCCACCCCGCCCGACACTCGTGGCGATCACCCAGGTAATATCACCTCTGGTATTGTGAGTTTGCCGAATAAGAGCGTACCCGAAGACCCGAAGGCCCTCGAAGGCAGTGGCTCACGGCCTGTTGAGAGGGAATTGGTGGCCGCATAAGAGCGTACGTGAAGGCAGAGGCTTACGGCGCTGTAGTGGAGGAAGTTGGTGGCCGCATATAAGAGCGTACCGGAAGGCAGAGACTCACGGCGCTGTAGTGGAGGAAGTTGGTGGCCGCATAAGAGCGTACGTGAAGGCAGAGGCTTACGGCGCTGTAGTGGAGGAAGTTGGTGGCCGCATATAAGAGCGTACCGGAAGGCAGAGGCTCACGGCACTGAAGTGGAGGAAGTTGGTGGTCGCACATAAGAGCGTACCGGAAGGCAGAGGCTTACGGCGCTGTAGTGGAGGAAGTTGGTGGCCGCATATAAGAGCGTACGTGAAGGCAGAGGCTCACGGCGCTGTAGTGGAGGAAGTTGGTGGCCGCATAAGAGCGTACGTGAAGGCAGAGGCTTACGGCGCTGTAGTGGAGGAAGTTGGTGGCCGCATATAAGAGCGTACGTGAAGGCAGAGGCTCATGGCGCTGTAGTGGAGGAAGTTGGTGGCCGCATAAGAGCGTACGTGAAGGCAGAGGCTTACGGCGCTGTAGTGGAGGAAGTTGGTGGCCGCATATAAGAGCGTACCAGTAGGCAGAGGCTCATGGCGCTGTAGTGGAGGAAGTTGCTGGCCGCATATAAGAGCGTATCAGTAGGCAGAGGCTCATGGCGCTGTAGTGGAGGAAGTTGCTGGCCGCATATAAGAGCGTATCAGTAGGCAGAGGCTCATGGCGCTGTAGTGGAGGAAGTTGCTGGCCGCATATAAGAGCGTACCGGAAGGCAGAGGCTCATGGCGCTGTAGTGGAGGAAGTTGCTGGCCGCATATAAGAGCGTATCAGTAGGCAGAGGCTCATGGCGCTGTAGTGGAGGAAGTTGGTGGCCGCATATAAGAGCGTACCAGTAGGCAGAGGCTCATGGCGCTGTAGTGGAGGAAGTTGCTGGCCGCATATAAGAGCGTATCAGTAGGCAGAGGCTCATGGCGCTGTAGTGGAGGAAGTTGCTGGCCGCATATAAGAGCGTATCAGTAGGCAGAGGCTCATGGCGCTGTAGTGGAGGAAGTTGGTGGCCGCATATAAGAGCGTATCAGTAGGCAGAGGCTCATGGCGCTGTAGTGGAGGAAGTTGCTGGCCGCATATAAGAGCGTACCAGTAGGCAGAGGCTCATGGCGCTGTAGTGGAGGAAGTTGGTGGCCGCATATAAGAGCGTATCAGTAGGCAGAGGCTCATGGCGCTGTAGTGGAGGAAGTTGGTGGCCGCATATAAGAGCGTATCAGTAGGCAGAGGCTCATGGCGCTGTAGTGGAGGAAGTTGCTGGCCGCATATAAGAGCGTACCGGAAGGCAGAGGCTCACGGCGCTGTAGTGGAGGAAGTTGCTGGCCGCATATAAGAGCGTATCAGTAGGCAGAGGCTCATGGCGCTGTAGTGGAGGAAGTTGCTGGCCGCATATAAGAGCGTATCAGTAGGCAGAGGCTCATGGCGCTGTAGTGGAGGAAGTTGGTGGCCGCATATAAGAGCGTATCAGTAGGCAGAGGCTCATGGCGCTGTAGTGGAGGAAGTTGCTGGCCGCATATAAGAGCGTACCGGAAGGCAGAGGCTCACGGCGCTGTAGTGGAGGAAGTTGCTGGCCGCATATAAGAGCGTACCGGAAGGCAGAGGCTCATGGCGCTGTAGTGGAGGAAGTTGGTGGCCGCATATAAGAGCGTATCAGTAGGCAGAGGCTCATGGCGCTGTAGTGGAGGAAGTTGCTGGCCGCATATAAGAGCGTACCGGAAGGCAGAGGCTCATGGCGCTGTAGTGGAGGAAGTTGCTGGCCGCATATAAGAGCGTACCGGAAGGCAGAGGCTCATGGCGCTGTAGTGGAGGAAGTTGCTGGCCGCATATAAGAGCGTATCAGTAGGCAGAGGCTCATGGCGCTGTAGTGGAGGAAGTTGCTGGCCGCATATAAGAGCGTATCAGTAGGCAGAGGCTCATGGCGCTGTAGTGGAGGAAGTTGCTGGCCGCATATAAGAGCGTATCAGTAGGCAGAGGCTCATGGCGCTGTAGTGGAGGAAGTTGCTGGCCGCATATAAGAGCGTATCAGTAGGCAGAGGCTCATGGCGCTGTAGTGGAGGAAGTTGCTGGCCGCATATAAGAGCGTACCAGTAGGCAGAGGCTCATGGCGCTGTAGTGGAGGAAGTTGCTGGCCGCATATAAGAGCGTATCAGTAGGCAGAGGCTCATGGCGCTGTAGTGGAGGAAGTTGCTGGCCGCATATAAGAGCGTACCGGAAGGCAGAGGCTCATGGCGCTGTAGTGGAGGAAGTTGCTGGCCGCATATAAGAGCGTATCAGTAGGCAGAGGCTCATGGCGCTGTAGTGGAGGAAGTTGCTGGCCGCATATAAGAGCGTATCAGTAGGCAGAGGCTCATGGCGCTGTAGTGGAGGAAGTTGCTGGCCGCATATAAGAGCGTATCAGTAGGCAGAGGCTCATGGCGCTGTAGTGGAGGAAGTTGCTGGCCGCATATAAGAGCGTATCAGTAGGCAGAGGCTCATGGCGCTGTAGTGGAGGAAGTTGCTGGCCGCATATAAGAGCGTACCAGTAGGCAGAGGCTCATGGCGCTGTAGTGGAGGAAGTTGCTGGCCGCATATAAGAGCGTATCAGTAGGCAGAGGCTCATGGCGCTGTAGTGGAGGAAGTTGCTGGCCGCATATAAGAGCGTACCGGAAGGCAGAGGCTCATGGCGCTGTAGTGGAGGAAGTTGCTGGCCGCATATAAGAGCGTATCAGTAGGCAGAGGCTCATGGCGCTGTAGTGGAGGAAGTTGCTGGCCGCATATAAGAGCGTACCGGAAGGCAGAGGCTCATGGCGCTGTAGTGGAGGAAGTTGGTGGCCGCATATAAGAGCGTATCAGTAGGCAGAGGCTCATGGCGCTGTAGTGGAGGAAGTTGCTGGCCGCATATAAGAGCGTATCAGTAGGCAGAGGCTCATGGCGCTGTAGTGGAGGAAGTTGCTGGCCGCATATAAGAGCGTACCGGAAGGCAGAGGCTCACGGCGCTGTAGTGGAGGAAGTTGCTGGCCGCATATAAGAGCGTATCAGTAGGCAGAGGCTCATGGCGCTGTAGTGGAGGAAGTTGCTGGCCGCATATAAGAGCGTACCGGAAGGCAGAGGCTCACGACGCTGTAGTGGAGGAAGTTGCTGGCCGCATATAAGAGCGTACCGGAAGGCAGAGGCTCATGGCGCTGTAGTGGAGGAAGTTGCTGGCCGCATATAAGAGCGTATCAGTAGGCAGAGGCTCATGGCGCTGTAGTGGAGGAAGTTGCTGGCCGCATATAAGAGCGTACCGGAAGGCAGAGGCTCATGGCGCTGTAGTGGAGGAAGTTGCTGGCCGCATATAAGAGCGTACCGGAAGGCAGAGGCTCATGGCGCTGTAGTGGAGGAAGTTGCTGGCCGCATATAAGAGCGTATCAGTAGGCAGAGGCTCATGGCGCTGTAGTGGAGGAAGTTGCTGGCCGCATATAAGAGCGTACCGGAAGGCAGAGGCTCACGGCGCTGTAGTGGAGGAAGTTGCTGGCCGCATATAAGAGCGTATCAGTAGGCAGAGGCTCATGGCGCTGTAGTGGAGGAAGTTGCTGGCCGCATATAAGAGCGTACCGGAAGGCAGAGGCTCACGACGCTGTAGTGGAGGAAGTTGCTGGCCGCATATAAGAGCGTACCGGAAGGCAGAGGCTTACGGCGCTGTAGTGGAGGAAGTTGCTGGCCGCATATAAGAGCGTATCAGTAGGCAGAGGCTCATGGCGCTGTAGTGGAGGAAGTTGCTGGCCGCATATAAGAGCGTATCAGTAGGCAGAGGCTCATGGCGCTGTAGTGGAGGAAGTTGGTGGCCGCATAAGAGCGTACGTGAAGGCAGAGGCTTACGGCGCTGTAGTGGAGGAAGTTGGTGGCCGCATATAAGAGCGTACGTGAAGGCAGAGGCTCATGGCGCTGTAGTGGAGGAAGTTGGTGGCCGCATAAGAGCGTACGTGAAGGCAGAGGCTTACGGCGCTGTAGTGGAGGAAGTTGGTGGCCGCATATAAGAGCGTACCAGTAGGCAGAGGCTCATGGCGCTGTAGTGGAGGAAGTTGCTGGCCGCATATAAGAGCGTATCAGTAGGCAGAGGCTCATGGCGCTGTAGTGGAGGAAGTTGCTGGCCGCATATAAGAGCGTATCAGTAGGCAGAGGCTCATGGCGCTGTAGTGGAGGAAGTTGCTGGCCGCATATAAGAGCGTACCGGAAGGCAGAGGCTCATGGCGCTGTAGTGGAGGAAGTTGGTGGCCGCATATAAGAGCGTATCAGTAGGCAGAGGCTCATGGCGCTGTAGTGGAGGAAGTTGGTGGCCGCATATAAGAGCGTACCAGTAGGCAGAGGCTCATGGCGCTGTAGTGGAGGAAGTTGCTGGCCGCATATAAGAGCGTATCAGTAGGCAGAGGCTCATGGCGCTGTAGTGGAGGAAGTTGCTGGCCGCATATAAGAGCGTATCAGTAGGCAGAGGCTCATGGCGCTGTAGTGGAGGAAGTTGGTGGCCGCATATAAGAGCGTATCAGTAGGCAGAGGCTCATGGCGCTGTAGTGGAGGAAGTTGCTGGCCGCATATAAGAGCGTACCAGTAGGCAGAGGCTCATGGCGCTCTAGTGGAGGAAGTTGGTGGCCGCATATAAGAGCGTATCAGTAGGCAGAGGCTCATGGCGCTGTAGTGGAGGAAGTTGGTGGCCGCATATAAGAGCGTATCAGTAGGCAGAGGCTCATGGCGCTGTAGTGGAGGAAGTTGCTGGCCGCATATAAGAGCGTACCGGAAGGCAGAGGCTCACGGCGCTGTAGTGGAGGAAGTTGCTGGCCGCATATAAGAGCGTATCAGTAGGCAGAGGCTCATGGCGCTGTAGTGGAGGAAGTTGCTGGCCGCATATAAGAGCGTATCAGTAGGCAGAGGCTCATGGCGCTGTAGTGGAGGAAGTTGGTGGCCGCATATAAGAGCGTATCAGTAGGCAGAGGCTCATGGCGCTGTAGTGGAGGAAGTTGCTGGCCGCATATAAGAGCGTACCGGAAGGCAGAGGCTCACGGCGCTGTAGTGGAGGAAGTTGCTGGCCGCATATAAGAGCGTACCGGAAGGCAGAGGCTCATGGCGCTGTAGTGGAGGAAGTTGGTGGCCGCATATAAGAGCGTATCAGTAGGCAGAGGCTCATGGCGCTGTAGTGGAGGAAGTTGCTGGCCGCATATAAGAGCGTACCGGAAAGCAGAGGCTCATGGCGCTGTAGTGGAGGAAGTTGCTGGCCGCATATAAGAGCGTACCGGAAGGCAGAGGCTCATGGCGCTGTAGTGGAGGAAGTTGCTGGCCGCATATAAGAGCGTATCAGTAGGCAGAGGCTCATGGCGCTGTAGTGGAGGAAGTTGCTGGCCGCATATAAGAGCGTATCAGTAGGCAGAGGCTCATGGCGCTGTAGTGGAGGAAGTTGCTGGCCGCATATAAGAGCGTATCAGTAGGCAGAGGCTCATGGCGCTGTAGTGGAGGAAGTTGCTGGCCGCATATAAGAGCGTATCAGTAGGCAGAGGCTCATGGCGCTGTAGTGGAGGAAGTTGCTGGCCGCATATAAGAGCGTACCAGTAGGCAGAGGCTCATGGCGCTGTAGTGGAGGAAGTTGCTGGCCGCATATAAGAGCGTATCAGTAGGCAGAGGCTCATGGCGCTGTAGTGGAGGAAGTTGCTGGCCGCATATAAGAGCGTACCGGAAGGCAGAGGCTCATGGCGCTGTAGTGGAGGAAGTTGCTGGCCGCATATAAGAGCGTATCAGTAGGCAGAGGCTCATGGCGCTGTAGTGGAGGAAGTTGCTGGCCGCATATAAGAGCGTACCGGAAGGCAGAGGCTCATGGCGCTGTAGTGGAGGAAGTTGGTGGCCGCATATAAGAGCGTATCAGTAGGCAGAGGCTCATGGCGCTGTAGTGGAGGAAGTTGCTGGCCGCATATAAGAGCGTATCAGTAGGCAGAGGCTCATGGCGCTGTAGTGGAGGAAGTTGCTGGCCGCATATAAGAGCGTACCGGAAGGCAGAGGCTCACGGCGCTGTAGTGGAGGAAGTTGCTGGCCGCATATAAGAGCGTATCAGTAGGCAGAGGCTCATGGCGCTGTAGTGGAGGAAGTTGCTGGCCGCATATAAGAGCGTACCGGAAGGCAGAGGCTCATGGCGCTGTAGTGGAGGAAGTTGCTGGCCGCATATAAGAGCGTATCAGTAGGCAGAGGCTCATGGCGCTGTAGTGGAGGAAGTTGCTGGCCGCATATAAGAGCGTATCAGTAGGCAGAGGCTCATGGCGCTGTAGTGGAGGAAGTTGCTGGCCGCATATAAGAGCGTACCGGAAGGCAGAGGCTCACGGCGCTGTAGTGGAGGAAGTTGCTGGCCGCATATAAGAGCGTATCAGTAGGCAGAGGCTCATGGCGCTGTAGTGGAGGAAGTTGCTGGCCGCATATAAGAGCGTACCGGAAGGCAGAGGCTCACGGCGCTGTAGTGGAGGAAGTTGCTGGCCGCATATAAGAGCGTATCAGTAGGCAGAGGCTCATGGCGCTGTAGTGGAGGAAGTTGCTGGCCGCATATAAGAGCGTACCGGAAGGCAGAGGCTCACGACGCTGTAGTGGAGGAAGTTGGTGGCCGCATATAAGAGCGTACCGGAAGGCAGAGGCTCATGGCGCTGTAGTGGAGGAAGTTGCTGGCCGCATATAAGAGCGTATCAGTAGGCAGAGGCTCATGGCGCTGTAGTGGAGGAAGTTGCTGGCCGCATATAAGAGCGTACCGGAAGGCAGAGGCTCATGGCGCTGTAGTGGAGGAAGTTGCTGGCCGCATATAAGAGCGTACCGGAAGGCAGAGGCTCATGGCGCTGTAGTGGAGGAAGTTGCTGGCCGCATATAAGAGCGTATCAGTAGGCAGAGGCTCATGGCGCTGTAGTGGAGGAAGTTGCTGGCCGCATATAAGAGCGTACCGGAAGGCAGAGGCTCACGGCGCTGTAGTGGAGGAAGTTGCTGGCCGCATATAAGAGCGTATCAGTAGGCAGAGGCTCATGGCGCTGTAGTGGAGGAAGTTGCTGGCCGCATATAAGAGCGTATCAGTAGGCAGAGGCTCATGGCGCTGTAGTGGAGGAAGTTGCTGGCCGCATATAAGAGCGTACCGGAAGGCAGAGGCTCATGGCGCTGTAGTGGAGGAAGTTGCTGGCCGCATATAAGAGCGTATCAGTAGGCAGAGGCTCATGGCGCTGTAGTGGAGGAAGTTGCTGGCCGCATATAAGAGCGTATCAGTAGGCAGAGGCTCATGGCGCTGTAGTGGAGGAAGTTGCTGGCCGCATATAAGAGCGTATCAGTAGGCAGAGGCTCATGGCGCTGTAGTGGAGGAAGTTGGTGGCCGCATATAAGAGCGTATCAGTAGGCAGAGGCTCATGGCGCTGTAGTGGAGGAAGTTGGTGGCCGCATATAAGAGCGTACCGGAAGGCAGAGGCTCACGGCGCTGTAGTGGAGGAAGTTGCTGGCCGCATATAAGAGCGTACCGGAAGGCAGAGGCTCATGGCGCTGTAGTGGAGGAAGTTGGTGGCCGCATATAAGAGCGTATCAGTAGGCAGAGGCTCATGGCGCTGTAGTGGAGGAAGTTGCTGGCCGCATATAAGAGCGTATCAGTAGGCAGAGGCTCATGGCGCTGTAGTGGAGGAAGTTGGTGGCCGCATATAAGAGCGTACCAGTAGGCAGAGGCTCACGGCGCTGTAGTGGAGGAAGTTGCTGGCCGCATATAAGAGCGTATCAGTAGGCAGAGGCTCATGGCGCTGTAGTGGAGGAAGTTGGTGGCCGCATATAAGAGCGTACCGGAAGGCAGAGGCTCATGGCGCTGTAGTGGAGGAAGTTGGTGGCCGCATATAAGAGCGTATCAGTAGGCAGAGGCTCATGGCGCTGTAGTGGAGGAAGTTGCTGGCCGCATATAAGAGCGTACCGGAAGGCAGAGGCTCATGGCGCTGTAGTGGAGGAAGTTGGTGGCCGCATATAAGAGCGTACCGGAAGGCAGAGGCTCATGGCGCTGTAGTGGAGGAAGTTGCTGGCCGCATATAAGAGCGTATCAGTAGGCAGAGGCTCACGGCGCTGTAGTGGAGGAAGTTGCTGGCCGCATATAAGAGCGTACCGGAAGGCAGAGGCTCATGGCGCTGTAGTGGAGGAAGTTGCTGGCCGCATATAAGAGCGTACCGGAAGGCAGAGGCTCATGGCGCTGTAGTGGAGGAAGTTGGTGGCCGCATATAAGAGCGTACCGGAAGGCAGAGGCTCATGGCGCTGTAGTGGAGGAAGTTGGTGGCCGCATATAAGAGCGTACCGGAAGGCAGAGGCTCATGGCGCTGTAGTGGAGGAAGTTGCTGGCCGCATATAAGAGCGTACCGGAAGGCAGAGGCTTACGGCGCTGTAGTGGAGGAAGTTGGTGGCCGCATATAAGAGCGTACCGGAAGGCAGAGGCTCATGGCGCTGTAGTGGAGGAAGTTGGTGGCCGCATATAAGAGCGTACCGGAAGGCAGAGGCTTACGGCGCTGTAGTGGAGGAAGTTGGTGGCCGCATATAAGAGCGTACCGGAAGGCAGAGGCTCATGGCGCTGTAGTGGAGGAAGTTGCTGGCCGCATATAAGAGCGTACCGGAAGGCAGAGGCTCATGGCGCTGTAGTGGAGGAAGTTGCTGGCCGCATATAAGAGCGTACCGGAAGGCAGAGGCTTACGGCGCTGTAGTGGAGGAAGTTGGTGGCCGCATATAAGAGCGTACCGGAAGGCAGAGGCTCATGGCGCTGTAGTGGAGGAAGTTGGTGGCCGCATATAAGAGCGTACCGGAAGGCAGAGGCTCATGGCGCTGTAGTGGAGGAAGTTGGTGGCCGCATATAAGAGCGTACCGGAAGGCAGAGGCTCACGGCGCTGTAGTGGAGGAAGTTGCTGGCCGCATATAAGAGCGTATCAGTAGGCAGAGGCTCATGGCGCTGTAGTGGAGGAAGTTGCTGGCCGCATATAAGAGCGTATCAGTAGGCAGAGGCTCATGGCGCTGTAGTGGAGGAAGTTGCTGGCCGCATATAAGAGCGTACCGGAAGGCAGAGGCTCACGGCGCTGTAGTGGAGGAAGTTGCTGGCCGCATATAAGAGCGTATCAGTAGGCAGAGGCTCATGGCGCTGTAGTGGAGGAAGTTGCTGGCCGCATATAAGAGCGTACCGGAAGGCAGAGGCTCACGGCGCTGTAGTGGAGGAAGTTGCTGGCCGCATATAAGAGCGTACCGGAAGGCAGAGGCTCACGGCGCTGTAGTGGAGGAAGTTGCTGGCCGCATATAAGAGCGTATCAGTAGGCAGAGGCTCACGGCGCTGTAGTGGAGGAAGTTGCTGGCCGCATATAAGAGCGTATCAGTAGGCAGAGGCTCACGACCTGTAGGGATATTGGTGTATCCCAAATGGGGCATACTTACCTGGCGTACAGGTTCCCTGAAATCCTAATGCACTTCTTTATCTAAGCCAAGCACGGACCGCACAGGAAACCATACAGTGGCGCAGTGATAATTATGTGTTCTGGCTTTTTCCGGCATCGGTATAGAGAATGATTCATTTGATATTGTGTTTATGACTACAAAACAGGGAAATGTTACCGTGTGTAACAGAACCTGGGAGTTTCATTCGTTGGTTCTATAGCACATCTCCACCTGGAGCGGCATCATTCTCTCTCGAATGTGAGCAGTAGAGATCACCGGACAAAAGATGAGTCACTCCCTGGAGAAATAATTACAAGCATACCGAGTAACTCCGCCTTTGGAATTGATAACCAGGTGGATTCAGTTAGGAAGCCAGCCCACAGCAGGTATGTCGGATCCAGGTTAAGCCACTCGCTGAGGATTTGATCGCACATTTTCATAAAATTGCGGGGATGTTGATATCGGCGTTTCACCCGCTGTTCTAACATGTCCCACAGATTTTCAATGGGGTTCAAGTCAGGTGATTTTGCAGGCCAGTCTAAATATGATAGTCCGATGAATGTTACTGTTGTCATCTTGAAAAGTAGCATACTCATCATGCAGGTGTTGACTGAAAGGCAGCAACTCCTGATCATCCAGAATGTTTAAGTAAACATGCTTGTTAATGTTAGTGGTCACCTCAATGATACGAGAAACACCATGGACCTACCTCCGGCTTGAATCTGATTTTGCACACATCCAGGATAAAATGCTTCATTTGGTCTTCCGTGCACTCGATGACGTGCGCCATTGGAATACAGGCAAAAACGTGATTTGCCAGACCACATAACGTTCCGCCAGTCAGCTACTGTCCACGTTCCAGCCCACTGAAGACGCGCAGATTTATGTGCTCGTGTCTTGCGAGGTGACCAACTCCAAATGTTTATTGAATGCAGTTCCCATCGCAATGTTCTCTCGCTGACGTCTTGGAATGGACCTTCATACACTGACCACAACAATTTCTGCCGGGTCTGAAAGCGATTTTGATTCACAAGCCGTGAAACGCGTCTCCAGTCCCTCTCAGTCAGGATCTTTTTCCGACCACAATTCTGTCGTCGTGTTTCGTGGCCACACACCACTGCTTGTAGTCACGTTGAACAGTCCGGTGCAAATTTGCCGTTCTGTCACATCCTTACATCTACCCGTGTTGACGTATTCTGTTCGCTTGAAACATCAATGTCTCAATGTCTCACTGATAGCTACTGCCTAATGCTCACGTAGAGGCAGGCGTTTGCGGTTGAGCACGCGATTCGTTCTCTGCGCTATGTGTACAGGCTTAACGAGCCATCTGCGCGCGCGCACTAGGGTGACTAGTTTTGTGTCCTCTGAAGTGCCAATTCACTCCTTTCAAACTATGAAATGCACTTGCTCTTAAAACAGTAACAGCCATCACAACCGAAACTTTTTTTTTGCTAGTTGCTTCACGTCGCACCGACACAGATAGGTCTTATGGCGACGATGGGACAGGAAAGGGCTAGGAGTGGGAAGGAAGCGGCCGTGGCCTTAATGAAGGTACAGCCCCAGCATTTGCCTGGTGTGAAAATGGGAAACCACGGAAAACCATTTTCAGGGCTGCCGACAGTGGGGTTCGAACCGACTATCTCCCGAATACTGGATACTGACCGCACTTAAGCGACTGCAGCTATGTAGCTCGGTACAACCGAAACTAATTGATCGTATTCGCCGAATTAAATTCCGAACAATGTAAGCAAGGTCAAGAATAGAATCAAATGTTTCCTTAGAAACTGACGAATGGTGCTGTTCTAATAACTTTGTTTTACTCGTATAGATGTAATCCCTCAACTTTGCCGTGATAACGAGACCTATCCCTTCAAGAATGAAGGAAAGTTCCGAAGAAAGGAAATGATCGAGGAAGGCGTGAAAAACCTAAACTCGCAAGACCTCACAAACCTAACACCTTCGGAGCTGAAGGGAATGGATAGAGGAGCCTTTCAAACACGTTTTTTCTCTCTATGGGCAAAATACACCAACGGTATCCCCTGTCTGCAGTAAGAGGAAACTGAACTGGGGTCCTCAGAGCTCTCAACTTGGGAGTTTGGATTGCTATCAGAAGGCCCTAGCTGAGTATAACCCTTAACTACGGACGTTAAAGTTTTGTACGAAGTTACTACTAGCCACTACTAGAAATATGGGTTGGAGAATTCCAAAGTATTAATTTGGATGCATTCTAATAAAACACACATTAAAATAGGTAAAACATAAATAGTTAATAGCAATAGACATGATACAGAGAAAAGTTCTCTGCGAAACGTAAAGAATTTCACCTTATTTTGTTGACACGGCATAAGCCCAAAAGCCTATATCATGTCTATAAGTACGGGCCGTGAAAGCGTCAATGGCAACAGTTAATAGCAATATTAAAGCACCGAAATTAATATCACTGTCCGCCTCTGTGGTGTAGTGGTTAGTGTGATTAGCTGCCACCCCCGGAGGCCCGGGTTCGATTCCCTGCTCTGCTACGAAATTTGAAAAAGTGGTACGAGGGCTGGAACGGGGATCACTCAGCCTCGGGATGTCAACTGAGTAGAGGTGCGTTCGATTCCCACCTCAGCCATCCTAGAAGTGGTTTTCCGTGGTTTCCCACTTCTCCTCCAGGCGAATGCCGGAATGGTACCTAAATTAAGGCCACGGTCGCTTCCTTCCCTCTTCCTTGTCTATCCCTTCCAATCTTCCCATCCCCCACCAAAGGCCCCTGTTCAGCATAGCAGGTGAGGCCGCCTGGGCGAGGTACTGGTCATACTACCCAGTTATATCCCCCGACCCAATGTCTCACGCTCCAGGACACTGTCCTTGAGGCGGTAGAGGTGGGATCCCTCGCTGAGACCGAGGAAAAAACCAACCCTGAAGGGTAAGGTAATATTACTTGTAAGGTTGCAGTTTAAATGGTACACAATGGAGAGTCTTCGGAAATGTCTGAGTATTCGCAGTCTGTAACTCACATTTTTACAACTGCATACTAAACGTAGTGTTCACACAGCGGATCATATTAGAAGGTGCTTAGTGCAATTACCACAACCAACAGAAAAAATTGTGCAACCTTTCTTTCATCTTATAATTCTTGTAACATAAGAATGTCTTTGTTTACAAAGCATGGACTCATCTTACTATATACAAAAAATGGATGTATGTGTGTATGTAAATGACACATCTCCTCCTAAACCACTAGAGCAATTTCAATCAAATTTTGAACACATATTATTTGCTATCTGAGGACGAGCACTGTGGGTGTAAGCCACCTCTAGCCCCCTTAGGGGTGCGGGTTAGGGGGGATCAGGTAAAAATATCGAAAATAGTGTCGAATCCATAGTTTTGGGGTCGCCGAGGTGAATAGCGACACTCCCGAATTTTTAAAAGTCAAATTTCTACTCCGATTTGGGTGGGGGGGGGCGAGGGTGGACTGATATATAAAATAAAACGAAAATAGTGTCGAATACATAGTTTTCGGGGTTGTCAAGGTGAATTGTACACTTCGGATTTTTAGTATCAGGAGATAAACCACGTGGGGAGAAGACAGCACAGGGACCCTTAGGGGCTGGGGGGGGGGGCAAGGGGATCAGATATACAAATTAACGAAAATAGTGTCGAATCCATACTTTTCGGGGTCGCCGAGATGAATAGTCACACTCCGGGTTTTTTAAAGTCCAAGTTCAGCCCCCTTTGGGGGGTAAGGGGGGAGTGATATATAAAAATAAAATAAAATAGTGTCGAATACATAGTTTTCGGGGTCACCGAGGTGAATTGTACACTCCGGATTTTTAGTATCAGGAGATAAACCACGTGGGGGTAAGACAGCACAGGGACCCTTAGGGGCTGGGGTGTGAGGGGGTCAGATATACAAATTAACGAAAACAGTGTCGAATCCATACTTTTCGGGGTCGGTGGGATGAATAGTGACACTCCGGATTTTTAGTATCAGGAGACAAACCACGTGGGGGTAATACACCCCATACACCCCAAGAAACCTTAGGGGCAGGGGGGCAAGGGGGCTCAGATACAAAAATCATCAAAAGTAGTGTTGAATCCATACTTTTCGTGGCCACTGAGATGAATAGTCACACTCCGGAATTTTTTAAAGGCCAAGTTCAGCCCCCTTCGTGGTAGGGGGCGATGGGAGAGTGATATATGAAAATAATCGAATAGAGTGTCGAATCCACAGATGTCGCGGTCGCTGAGATGAATAGTAACACTCCCGATTTTTTAAAACTCAAAGTTTAACCCCTTTTAGGAGGGAGGGGGATTGAGATGTAATAATAATCGAATATACTGCCTAATCCATAGTTTTCCGGGTCGCTGAGATGAATAGTAACATTCCGGATTTTTAAAGTCCAGCTTCAGCCCCCTTTGGCTTAGAGGGTGGGGAAGGGTAAAAAATACATTTTCAAAAATGCCCCCCTTTGGCATAGAAGGTGAGAAAGGGTGAAAAAATAAATTGTCAAGAATGCCCAAGGCAATTGACGTGTGTATGTTCCAGTATGACTTTTAAGTATGACTTACTAACTGGAAAACATACTGTGGGAGTAAGATGCCCCTAGAACCACTTCGGAAGCGGGTGAAATATATAATGCATAATATATATAATAAATTTGGCGCGATCTATATTTACTGTACTGTATATATATGTATTAAGGCATAAAAATGAAAACAGACGTGAATTAATGAGCCCATTCTAGGCATTCTAGAAACTGGAAACTTGGTACTAGACAACCTGATGACTTCAAGATCCCTAGAAAAATCTAAAATTCTCAAAATTCTCTGAGAGGGACACGTTGGGAGTTTGAAATCTGCATAAGAACACAGTCGGTGATATTTATCCTGAACGATAACCTATAGGTTCCATGGGCTTTAAAGTTTCCTGAAAGTCCTTTTTCTTAACCCCCTCCCCCATATCAAGATGGTAGCACAACCTCCCAGACAAGTTAGAAAATATAAATTTGGCAAAATTATAGCTTTTTGCCTGTAACCGATGGAAAATTTACGAGATGTTTAAAAAATTTATTTTTTTATCGAAATATGGAGGCAATTTTAATGACGGTGAAGACCTTCCTTTCGAGGTATTTGGTGGCTAAACGGTAAGTCTTATCACAAAACGGATGACACAATTTCCGTTCAATTTGGAGTGATCTCAACTTTGGTCCTATGACTTTTTGTCGTATCTCTATCCCTTACGTTAAATTTGGCTCTATTTCTGGTTTTACCTCAATTTTGCACTTTGTACACGTATATTTGATGGTTTGATTCACTTATAGGAAAGATGAGATCATCAAATTCTACACGAATATTGGCCCACCCAGCCAAATTCTATGTTTGAAGCTGTCGCATAAGTATCTGAAAAGTAATTCACTGTGTGAAAACCTTACACAAATTTCACCCTATTCAACGTTTCTAAAATAATCTTGCCTTTAAATAGATGAGATACGAGGAAATATCATAGGGCCAGCCATTCAGATAGCAAAATGAGGCCAGAGTCGTCATTTTATACAATCCGTTTTTCAATATGAATGCACCGTTTAGCAGCAGTTATTCGGTAAATGAAGGTGAACATGCATATGCTTCCGTATGTCGATCTACATTTATTAATTTAAGTCGACTTGTAGCGATCTAGAAGGGTGTGTGTCTTACTTTGTAATTAATACTTTACAAATCAATAGTGACTGTCAGCAGGAGGGCGTCTGCTGTTGTAATCAGTACTCCTCACATTGACTTTAACTAGCAATAGGAATGCCTATGTACCATTGTAATGCATAATTCCCTTCTTGATTTGACTAGCAGAAGGCAAGGGATCGTGCATTTTTTAAAAACTCTTTTACCTGATTCACTTTATCATTAGGTATAGGTGCCCCCGATTATAAACAAATTTACCTATCAAAATGTGACTGACGTTACGCATAGTGAATTGCGGCAGACAAGTTGACCTGTCGTTATTATCACAACTCTGCAACTCGCACTTCACATTGGAAACAACGTCTGCGGACCTCCCTATGCTTTTTCTCGGATAACGCCAAGAGACATGCAATTAAAACATTTTTATTCACTTTATGAACAGCAATTTACTTCGATATCCGTATACATTGTAGAATACCGTAGCGAAGCACGGATACACTTGCTAGTTATTATAATAATTATATTATTATTATCCATATACGAATTCAATGCGAATATCTGCACTTTACAAATAAAGGTAAAGTCCTGTCCTCGTCCCGAGGTGGTGGAGCATTTTTCTTGCACGCTTCCAATTAGAGGTGAGCTGCATGAACCCTTTTTGACCCTATGACAGGCCTTCTGCCATTTTTAGATATATTTGGCAGCACTGGGAATTGAACGTGCGCCTCTGAAGGTGCTGGGTACTAGTGCTAACTATTACACTGTGGAAGCGGACATTTCACAAATGATGAATATAAAGAATCGCACGTGAGGTCCCAGCTGTTGCAAGAGTCACTTCCAGAAAACATTGCTGGCTTTGATCATGATGGGAACATAGAGAAGTTTAAGTTAGGAATATAGACAGAGAAAGAGATTTTTAAGACCACTGATGCAAAGGAAGAGCGGAAAATTCGGCGCTGAACGGTCCCAGGAACTTCAGGTCAATAGTTAAGTGGGGAGACCTAGCTTAACACGGGGAAAATAGGCCAATATTCATTCGATTGTTATATTATATGCTACAAACGTTGTTGAAAAATGCTGCACATATCCCTGTATAGGCATGCTTCAGAACAATCAGAAGCAAATTCAATAATGTGAAAATTCCAGTTATAACATTTTCAAATAAAATGTTCAAAATGTCCTACCTTTTTAACAATATATCACGGTTTCCTTCATAACTCTATTACTGATTCATGGATAATTATGAATTTTTCAGGGTTTCCTCCCATTGTGTTGTACTACAATCTGTACCTCGTTCAGATCAATAGGATTTAAATTAGATTTTATATAACATTTTCATTTAAAAAACTATCAGTATTTTCTGGTGCTCGGAATAAAAACGCGACAAAAAAATCCAAATCACAGTCTATGTTAATGATTGAGGTTCATTTTGTAGCTGGAGTTTTGATATACACTTTAAAAAAGGAAAAGTACGAATTTTCTTATAAAGTTGGAATTTATAACGGAAACAGTGATATACTGTTAAAAAGGCGTGAAATTTTGAACATTTTATTTTAAAATATTAAAATTATTAAAATTTTGACATTACTAAAGTTGCTTCTGGTTGCCAGAAAGCATGCCAATGCGGGGCTTTGTGCAGCAATTGTCAACAACAATTGTAGCATATTTAACAATCGAATGAATATTAACCTATTTTTTTCCTTTGTTAAGCTGGGTCTCCCCCCTTTTAAGGGCTAACATTCCTTGCACTCGTACCAGGCTACTTGTTTTTATTTATATCCGATCACTCTTGGTTAACATAGACTTACGTTCCTCAACAACGAGTACATGGAAAGAACAATTTCAAGACGCTCTTAGTGTTTCTGTAGAACGCGTAATGTTTCAATTGACAGATAACAGAGGAGACTGCCTGTAGCAAAACAAAAATATAAAATTTGTAACGTAGTTTTCATGAAACAGGGCTTCGAACACGTTGTGCTAAATGTGTGACGTCACGTTATAGATGGCGCTGTGTTGACTCGGGCGCTCAGCTGTCGTTGTGAATACACCGTGGTCAGTTGAATAGAATAGCAAATATAATAAGAAAGTCTACGAAACACGGTATGGCCTTTACAATAGTGAGAGCTGGCCCTCAAATTTTTCGTCACCTCCGCTTTCCACCTCAAACATTTTCTTAACAGAGTGAAAAAAAAATAATGAATACACCGAACGAGTTGGCTGTACGGTTTGGTTCACGTACCTATGCGCTTGCACTAGGGAAATAGTGGGTTCCAACAATACTGTCGGGAGCTCTGTTGATGGTTTTCCATGGTTTCGCATTTTCACACCAGACAATGTTGAGGCTGTACCTTCGCAGTTGATTCTTGTGATCGTCGGAATGTGGTGATGCGACACAAAACAAATAACGTGCCTCCGTGGCTCAGGCGGCAGCAAGCTGGCCTCTCACCGCGGGATTCTGTGTTTCAAATCCCGGTCACTCCATGCGAGATTTGTGCCAGACAAAGCGGAGTCGGGACAGCTTTTTCTCCGCGAACTCCGGTTTTCCCTGTCATATTTCTTACCAGCAACACTCTCCGATATCATTTCATTTCATCTGTCAGTCATTAATCATTGCCCCCAGGGGAGTGTGACAGGCTTCGGCAACCAGCACAGTTCCTATCGTCGTCGCTTGATGGGGGTTTCATTAATTCCATACCTCACCCGGTCGAATGACTGGAAACAGGCTGTGGATTTTCATTTTTTGACAAATAACGATGTTTACCCTGAACACCGCGGTTCAGCAGCGTATTCACTTTTAAGGGCCCTGGACGCACAGTTTCTCCGACTTGTTAGACTTTTTAAAAACTACTTGCTTCCCTAATAAGCTGGCATAATTCCGTGAAGCCTATAAATAATCTGAAAGAAATAAACTTTATAATAGTGGGAGATATACTGAAATTGGTTGAATGCTGTATCAGGAAATGTATGAACCAGAGGAATGGCATGTTAAAGAAGAAATTTATCTATAGCTCATTCCACGTTAAGAAAACAGTATTGCTCTTAGGAACTACAAGGAATGAACACACCGTCTCTTAGGCACTCATAATTCCTGGTGAATATTATATTGTACTTAATATTGTATTATGAAAGAAAGAAAACAGATGGGGTATGTTTTTGTCCGTGAGTTATTAAAATGATTACTGAACATTCTTCTTCTTAATCTGTTTTCCTTCCATGGTTGGCTTTTCCCTCGGACTCAGCGAGGGATTCCACCTCTACCGCCTCAAGGGCAGTGTCCTGGAGCTTCAGACTTTGGGTCGCTGGATACAACTGGGGAGAATGACCAGTACCTCGCCCAGGCGGCCTCACCTGGTATGCTGAGCAGGGGCCTTGCGGGGGGATGGGAAGATTGGAAGGGATCGACAAGGAAGAGGGAAGGAAGCGGCCGTGGCCTTAAGTGAGGTACCATCCCGGCATTCGCCTGGAGGAGAAGTGGGAAACCACGGAAAACCACTTCCCGGATGGCTGAGGTGGGAATCGAACCCACCTCTACTCAGTTGTCCTCCCGAGGCTGAGTGGACCCCGTTCCAGCCCTCATACCACTTTTCAAATTTCGTGGCAGAGCCGGGAATCGAACCCGGGCCTCCGGGGGTGGCAGCTAATCACGCTAACCACTACACCACAGAGGCGGACATTAACATAGTTACATTGTAAAATTACGTTGCTACATGGTTTCAGGGCGTTATGCTTTGCGAACGGATGATATAACATTTCACTAGGGTCAGAATCGTGTGCAAAATGTGCTCATTGAACATTAGTAACATACAGTACGCCTGCAGGGGAATAGCACTCCTAGAAAACCATGCGCATGTTAGTTGGGCTGCAGCGAACGATATTGCAGGAGGCTACTGAATCACTCTGTATGTGTGCATGCATGTATCTTGCAAAATCATTTTGGAGTTATCCAGTCAATATATTTGTATCTACCTTCAGACATTTTGTCTTGTGAAAGGAGAATATATGTGATAAGGCGCTCATGATGGAAACACAAATACGAATGGTTGAACGTGGTTGATTTAGTATAGCTTACTACACACCCAAGTGTCGTTACTCGATATGCGGAGGTGAGATAAGAACAAGGGCTGCGATAGAAAATAACAATTCATGTCTTCTTTCTTGCAGCTTCGTAACGTTCGAATTTTTTAAAAAAAATTTACAGTGTAGATAGATAATTTCGAAAGAGGATAGATTATGAAAAGACAGAGGAATAAGGATGGAATAGATTGAAAACATGTCCACCAGCGGAAGTAGAACAACACATGGATCCAAGTATTAATTTTCTATATGCAATTTGAATACACGTGGATAAAGGAGAATAAATATATCGACATTCAAATGAAGAGTGATGATGGTGGTAATTGAACAGAAACAGAAACCATAATCATCATATTCCCTACAAGTATTATCCATAAAGCCTTGTTACTATTTGTTATAATAATTTTCCCGTACTCTTCCCACAGTGCATGCTCGTGTCATCCTTCCATTTGGATAGAATGAAAATATGCTCTGGAGATCCAGTCTCGCGATTTCCTTGATATGTTAATGGCATTTCACTCTCTTTCCTTCTTTCATTATTCCTGTCAGAAGTTTATATTGTTCACCGTAGAGTGGCTTATATAGTAAAACGCATAATAATAATATGGGTCATGCTGTAACTAGACGTAAATATACATTTGCGATATTATCAGACTGACAGCCATTCCTGAGGCACAGTTCTAAGAGGATAGCCATGTAATGTAAGAACCTTTCCTATAGTCTCGAGGCTGGCTGACACACTGTTGATATCACAGTGTTTTGGTGTGGCACCACCCCGCCCGACACTCGTGGCGATCATCCAGATAATATCGCCTCTGGTATTGTGACTTTGCCGTATAAGAGTGTACCCGAAGACCCGAAGGCCCCCGAAGGCAGTGGCTCACGGCCTGTTGAGAGGGAATTGGTGGCCGCATAAGAGCGTACCAGTAGGCAGAGGCTCATGGCGCTGTAGTGGAGGAAGTTGCTGGCCGCATATAAGAGCGTATCAGTAGGCAGAGGCTCATGGCGCTGTAGTGGAGGAAGTTGCTGGCCGCATATAAGAGCGTATCAGTAGGCAGAGGCTCATGGCGCTGTAGTGGAGGAAGTTGCTGGCCGCATATAAGAGCGTATCAGTAGGCAGAGGCTCATGGCGCTGTAGTGGAGGAAGTTGCTGGCCGCATATAAGAGCGTACCGGAAGGCAGAGGCTCATGGCGCTGTAGTGGAGGAAGTTGCTGGCCGCATATAAGAGCGTACCGGAAGGCAGAGGCTCACGGCGCTGTAGTGGAGGAAGTTGCTGGCCGCATATAAGAGCGTACCAGTAGGCAGAGGCTCACGGCGCTGTAGTGGAGGAAGTTGCTGGCCGCATATAAGAGCGTATCAGTAGGCAGAGGCTCATGGCGCTGTAGTGGAGGAAGTTGCTGGCCGCATATAAGAGCGTACCAGTAGGCAGAGGCTCACGGCGCTGTAGTGGAGGAAGTTGCTGGCCGCATATAAGAGCGTATCAGTAGGCAGAGGCTCATGGCGCTGTAGTGGAGGAAGTTGCTGGCCGCATATAAGAGCGTACCGGAAGGCAGAGGCTCATGGCGCTGTAGTGGAGGAAGTTGGTGGCCGCATATAAGAGCGTACCGGAAGGCAGAGGCTCATGGCGCTGTAGTGGAGGAAGTTGCTGGCCGCATATAAGAGCGTACCGGAAGGCAGAGGCTCATGGCGCTGTAGTGGAGGAAGTTGGTGGCCGCATATAAGAGCGTATCAGTAGGCAGAGGCTCATGGCGCTGTAGTGATATTGGTGTATCCCAAACGGGGCATACTTACCTGGCGTACAGGTTCCCTGAAATCCTAATGCACTTCTTTATCTAAGCCAAGCACGGACCGCACAGGAAACCATACAGTGGCGCAGTGATATGTGTTCTGGCTTTGTCTGGCATGATTCATTTGATATTGTGTTTATGACTACCAAACAGGGAAATGTTACCGTGTGTAACAGAACCTGGGAGTTTCATTCATTGGTTCAATAGAACATCTCCATCTGGAGCGGCATCATTCTCTCTCGAATGTGAGCAGTATTTACACCCAAATATATGAGAATAAGCTTCATAAAGAGCTCACCGAACAAAAAATTAGTCATTACAAGCATACCGTGTAACTCCGCCTTTGGAATTGAGAACCACCTGGATTCAGTTAGGAAGTCAGCCCACAAGGTTCTGCAGGTATGTCGCATCCAGGTTAAGCCACTCGCTGAGGATTTGATCGCAAATTTTCATCAAATTGCGGGAATGTTGATATCGGCGTTTCACCGGCTGTTCTAACATGTCCCATAGATTTCCAATGGGGTTCAAGTCTGGTGATTTTGCAGGCCAGTCTAAATATAATAGCCCGATGAATTTTACTGTTGTCATCTTGAAAAATAACATACTCATCATGCAGGTGTTGACTGAAAGGCAGCAACTCCTGATCGTCCAGAATGTTTAAGTAAACATGCCTGTTCATGTTAGTGGTCACTTCAATGATACGAGAAACACCACGAAGACATCACGGACCCACCTCCGGCTTGAATCTGATCTTGCACACAGCCAGGATAAAATGCTTCATTTGGCCTTCCGTGCACTCGATGACGTGCGCCATTGGAATACAGGCAAAAAAGTGATTTGCCAGACCACATAACGTTCCGCCAGTCAGCTACTGTCCACGTTCTATGATTTCCAGCCCATTGAAGACGCGCAGATTTATGTGCTCGTGTCTTGCGAGGTGACCAACTCCAAATGTTTATTGAATGCAGTTCCCATCGCAATGTTCTCTCGCTGACGTCTTGGAATGGACCTTCATACACTGACCACAACAATTTCTGTCGGGTTTGAAAGCGATTTTGATTCACAAGCCGTGAAACGCGTCTCCAGTCCCTCTCAGTCAGGATCTTTTCCCGACGACAATTCTGACGTCGTGTTTCGTAGCCACAAATGGTACACCACTGCTTGTAGTCACGTTGAACAGTCTGCTGCAAATTTTCCGTTCTGTCACATCCTTACATCTACCCGTGTTGACGTATACTGTTCGCTTGAAACTTCAATGTCTCAATGTCTCACTGTTCGCTACTGCCTAATGCTCACATAGAGGCAGGCGTTTGCGGTTGAGCACGCGATTCGTTCGCTGCGCTATATGCACAGGCTTAACGATCCATCTGCGCACTAGGGTGACTACTTTTTTGTCCTCTGAAGTGCCAATTCACTCCTTTCAAACTATGAAATGCACTTGTTCTTAAAACAGTAATAGCCACCACAACCGAAACTAATTGATCGTATTCGCCGAATGAAATTACGAACAATGTAAGCAAGGTCAAGGATAGAATCAAATGTTTCCTTAGAAACTGACGAATGGTGCTGTTCTAATAACTTTGTTTTACTCGTATAGATGTAATCCCTCAACTTTGCCGTGATAACGAGACCTATCCCTTCAAGAATGAAGGGAAGTTCCGAAGAAAGGAAATGATCGAGGAAGGCGTGAAAAACCTAAACTCGCAAGACCTCACAAACCTAACACCTTCGGAGCTGAAGGGAATGGATAGAGGAGCCTTTCAAACACGTTTTTTCTCTCTATGGGCAAAATACACCAACGGTATCTCCTGTCTGCAGTAAGAGGAAACTGAACTGGGGTCCTCAGAGCTCTCAACTTGGGAGTTTGGATTGCGATCAGAACCCCCTAGCTGAGTATAACCCTTAACTACGGACGTTAAAATTGTGTACGTAGTTACTGTCATGAGGTCCCACGGGCCACTACTAGAAATATGGGTTGGAGAATTCCAAAGTATTAATTTGGATGCATTCTAATAAAACACACATTAAAATAGGTAAAACATAAATAGTTAATAGCAATAGACATGATACAGAGAAAAGTTCTCTTCGAAACGTAAAGAATTTCAACTTATTTTGTTGACACGGCATAAGCCCAAAAGCCTATATCATGTCTATAAGTACGGGCCGTGAAAGCGTCAATGGCAACAGTTAATAGCAATATTAAAGCACCGAAATTAATATCACTGTCCGCCTCTGTGGTGTAGTGGTTAGTGTGATTAGCTGCCACCCCCGGAGGCCAGGGTTCGATTCCCTGCTCTGCTACGAAATTTGAAAAAGTGGTACGACGGCTGGAATGGGGATCAATCAGCCTCGGGAGGTCAACTGAGTAGAGGTGGGTTCGATTCCCGGGTTCGATTCCCACCTCATCCATCCGCGAAGCGGTTTTCCGTGGTCTCCCACTTCTCCTCCAGGCAAATGCCGGAATGCTACGTAACTTAAGGCCACGGCCGCTTCCTTCCCTCTTCCTTGTCTATCTCTTCCAATCTACCCATCCCCCACCAAAGGCCCCTGTTCAGCATAGCAGGTGAGGCCGCCTGGGTGAGGTACTGGTCATACTCCCCAGTTATATCCCCCGACCCAATGTCTCACGCTCCAGGACACTGTCCTTGAGGCAGTAGAGGTGGGATCCCTCGCTGAGACCGAGGAAAAAACCAACCCTGAAGGGTAAGGTAATATTACTTGTAAGGTTGCAGTTTAAATGGTACATAATGGAGAGTCTTCGGAAATGTCTGAGTATTCGCAGTCTGTAACTCACATTTTTACAACTGCATACTAAACGTAGTGTTCACACAGCGGATCATATTAGAAGGTGCTTAGTGCAATTACCACAACCAACAGAAAAAATTGTGCAACCTTTCTTTCATCTTATAATTCTTGTAACATAAGAATGTCTTTGTTTACAAAGCATGGACTCATCTTACTATATACAAAAAATGGATGTATGTGTGTATGTAAATGACACATCTCCTCCTAAACCACTAGAGCAATTTCAATCAAATTTTGAACACATATTATTTGCTATCTGAAGACGAGCACTGTGGGTGTAAGCCACCTCTAGCCCCCTTAGGGGTGCGGGTTAGGGGGGATCAGGTAAAAAAATCGAAAATAGTGTCGAATCCATAGTTTTTGGGGTCGCCGAGGTGAATAGCGACACTCCCGATTTTTTAAAAGTCAAATTTCTACTCCGATTTGGGTGGGGGGCGAGGGTGGACTGATATATAAAATAAAACGAAAATAGTGTCGAATACATAGTTTTCGGCGTTGTCAAGGTGAATTGTACACTTCGGATTTTTAGTATCAGGAGATAAACCACGTGGGGAGAAGACAGCACAGGGACCCTTAGGGGCTGGGGTGTGAGGGGGTCAGATATACAAATTAACGAAAACAGTGTCGAATCCATACTTTTCGGGGTCGGTGGGATGAATAGTGACACTCCGGATTTTTAGTATCAGGAGACAAACCACGTGGGGGTAATACACCCCATACACCCCAAGAAACCTTAGGGGCAGGGGGGCAAGGGGGCTCAGATACAAAAATCATCAAAAGTAGTGTTGAATCCATACTTTTCGTGGTCACTGAGATGAATAGTCACACTCCGGAATTTTTTAAAGGCCAAGTTCAGCCCCCTTCGTGGTAGGGGGCGATGGGAGAGTGATATATGAAAATAATCGAATAGAGTGTCGAATCCACAGATGTTGGGGTCGCTGAGATGAATAGTGAGACTGCGGATATTTTATAAGTTCATCCCCCTTTTGGGTGGGGGGCGAGGGGGGAGTGATATATAAAATTAATCGAAAATAGTGTCGAATACATAGTTTTCGATTTCGCCGAGGTGAATTGTACACTTCGAAATTTTAGTATCAGGAGACAAACCACGTGGGAGTAGGACACCCCGGGAACCCTTAGGGACGGGGGCGAAGGGGCTGAGAAATAAAAATAAACGAAAATAATGTTGAATCCATAGTTGTCAGGGTCGCTGAGATGAATGGTGAGACCCCGGATATTTTACAAGTCCAAGTTCATCCCCCTTTCTGGTGGGGGGTGAGGAAGATTCAGATTTTAAAATAATCGAAAATGTTTCGAAGCCATAGTTTTTGGGGTCACTGAGATGAATAGTAACACTCCCGATTTTTTAAAACTCAAAGTTTAACCCCTTTTAGGGGGGAGGGGGATTGAGATATAATAATATTCGAATATACTGCCTAATCCATAGTTTTCCGGGTCGCTGAGATGAATAGTAACATTCTGGATTTTTAAAGTCCAGCTTCAGCCCCCTTTGGCTTAGAGGGTGGGGAAGGGTAAAAAATACATTTTCCAAAATGCCCCCCTTTGGCATAGAGGGTGAGAAAGGGTGAAAAAATAAATTGTCAATGCCCAAGGCAATAGATGTGTGTATATTCCAGTATGACTTTCAAGTATGACTTACTAACTGGAATGGGAGTAAGACGCCCCTAGAACCACTTCGGAAGCGGGTGAAATATATAATGCACATTAATAATAAATTTGGCGTGATCTATATATACTGTACTGTATATATATGTATTACGGCATAAAAATGAAAACAGACGTGAATTAATGAGCCCATTCTAGGCATTCTAGAAACTGGAAACTTGGTACCAGACAACCTGATGACTTCGGGATCCTTAGAAAAATCTAAAATTCTCAAAATTCTCTGAGAGGGACACGTTGGGAGTTTGAAATCTGCATAAGAACACAGTCGGTGATATTTATCCTGAACGATAACCTATAGGTTCTATGGGATTTAAAGTTTCCTGAAAGTCCTAATTTTTAACCCCCTCCCCCATATCAAGATGGTAGCACAACCTCCCAGACAAGTTAGAAAATATAAATTTGGCAAAATTATAGCTTTTTGCCTGTAACCGATGGAAAATTTACGAGATGTTTAAAAAAATTATTTTTTATCGAAATATGGAGGTAATTTTAATGACGGTGAAGACCTTCCTTTCGAGGTATTTGGTGGCTAAACGGTAAGTCTTATCACAAAACGGATGACACAATTTCCGTTCAATTTGGAGTGATCTCAACTTTGGTCCTATGACTTTTTGTCGTATCTCTATCCCTTACGTTAAATTTGGCTCTATTTCTGGTTTTACCTCAATTTTGCACTTTGTACACGTATATTTGATGGTTTGATTCACTTATAGGAAAGATGAGATCATCAAATTCTACACGAATATTGGCCCACCCAGCCAAATTCTATGTTTGAAGCTGTTGCATAAGTATCTGAAAAGTAATTCACTGTGTGAAAACCTTACACAAATTTCACCCTATTCAACGTTTCTAAAATAATCTTGCCTTTAAATAGATGAGATACGAGGAAATATCATAGGGCCAGCCATTCAGATAGCAAAATGAGGCCAGAGTCGTCATTTTATACAATCCGTTTTTCAATATGAATGCACCGTTTAGCAGCAGTTATTCTGTAAATGAAGGTGAACATGCATATGCTTCCGTATGTCGATCTACATTTATTAATTTAAGTCGACTTGTAGCGATCTAGAAGGGTGTGTGTCTTACTTTGTAATTAATACTTTACAAATCAATAGTAACTGTCAGCAGGAGGGCGTCTGCTGTTGTAATCAGTACTCCTCACATTGACTTTAACTAGCAATAGGAACGCCTGTGTACCATTGTAATGTATAATTCCCTTCTTGATTTGACTAGCAGAAGGCAAGGGAGCGTGAATTTTTTTAAAACTCTTTTACCTGATTCACTTTATCATTAGGTATAGGTGCCCCCGATTATAAACAAATTTACCCATCAAAATGTGACTGACGTTACGCATAGTGAATTGCGGCAGACAAGTGGACCTGTCGTTATCATCACAACTCTGCAACTCGCACTTCACATTGGAAACAACATCTGCGGACCTCCCTATGCTTTTTCTCGGATAACGCCAAGAGACATGCAATTAAAACATTTTTATTCACTTTATGAACAGCAATTTACTTCGATATCCGTATACATTGTAGAATACCGTAGCAAAGCACGGGTACACTTGCTAGTTATTATTATCCATATACGAATTCAATGCGAATATCTGCACTTCACAAATAAAGGTAAAGTCCTGTCCTCGTCCCGAGGTGGTGGAGCACATTTCTTGCACGCTTCCAATTAGAGGTGAGCTGCATGAACCATTTTGACCCTATGACAGGCCTTCTGCCATTTTTAGATATATTTGGCAGCACTGGGAATTGAACGTGCGCCTCTGAGGGTGATGGGTACTAGTGCTAACTATTACACTGTGGAAGCGGACATTTCACAAATGAGGAATCTAAAGAATCGCACGTGAGGTCCCAGCTGTTGCAAGAGTCACTTCCAGAAAACATTGCTGGCCTTGATCATGATGGGAACATAGAGAAGTTTGGAAGTTAGGAAGATAGACAGAGAAAGAGATTTTTAAGACCACTGATGCAAAGGAAGAGCGGAAAATTCGGCGCTGAACGGTCCCAGGAACTTCAGGTCAATAGTTAAGTGGGGAGACCTAGCTTAACACGGGGAAAATAGGCCAATATTCATTCGATTGTTATATTATATGCTACAAACGTTGTTGAAAAATGCTGCACATATCCCTGTATAGGCATGCTTCAGAACAATCAGAAGCAAATTCAATAATGTGAAAATTCTAGTTATAACATTTTCAAATAAAATGTTCAAAATGTCCTGCCTTTTTAACAATATATCACGGTTTCCTTCATAACTCTCTTACTGATTCATGGATAATTATGAATTTTTCAGGGTTTCCTCGCATTGTGTTGTACTACAATCTGTACCTCGTTCAGATCAATGGGATTTAAATTAGATTTTATATAAATTTTTTATTTAAAACTATTAATATTTTCTGGTGCTCGTAATAAAAAACGCGACAAAAATAATCCAAATCACAGTCTATGTTAATGATTGAGGTTCATTTTGTAGCTGGAGTTTTGATATACACTTTAAAAAAGGAAAAGTACGAACATTCTTATAAAGTTGGAATTTATAAGGGAAACAGTGATATACTGTTAAAAAGGCGTGAAATTTTGAACATTTTATTTTAAAATATTAAAATTATTAAAATTTTGACATTACTAAAGTTGCTTCTGGTTGCCAGAAAGCATGCCAATGCGGGGCTTTGTGCAGCAATTGTCAACAACAATTGTAGGATATTTAACAATCGAATGAATATTAACCTATTTTTTCCTTTGTTAAGCTGGGTCTCCCCCTTTTAAGGGCTAACATTCCTTCCACTCGTACCAGGCTGCTTGTTTTCATTTATATCCGATCACTCTTGGTTAACATAGACTTACGTTTCTCAACAACGAGTACATGGAAAGAACAATTTTAAGACGCTCTTAGTGTTTCTGTAGAACGCGTAATGTCTCAACTGACAGATAACAGAGGAGAACGCCTGTAGCAAAACAAAAATATAAAATTTGTTACGTAGTTTTCATGAACCAGTGCTTCGAACACGTTGTGCTAAATGTGTGACGTCACGTTATAAGATGGCGCTGTGTTGACTCGGGCGCTGTTAGCTGTCGTTGTGAATACACCGTGGTCAGTTGAATAGAATAACAAATATAGTAAGAAAGTCTACGAAACACGGTATGGCCTTTACAATAGTGAGAGCTGGCCCTCAAATTTTTCGTCACCTCCGCTTTCCACCTCAAACATTTTCTTAACAGAGTGAAAAAAAAAATAATGAATACACCGAACGAGTTGGCTGTACGGTTTGGTTCACGTACCTATGCGCTTGCACTAGGGAAATAGTGGGTTCCAACAATACTGTCGGGAGCTCTGTTGATGGTTTTCCATGGTTTCGCATTTTCACACCAGACAATGTTGAGGCTGTACCTTCGCAGTTGAGTCTTGTGATCGTCAGAATGTGGTGATGCGACACAAAACAAATAACGTGCCTCCGTGGCTCAGGCGGCAGCAAGCTGGCCTCTCACCGCGGGATTCTGTGTTTCAAATCCCGGTCACTCCATGCGAGATTTGTGTCGGACAAAGCGGAGGCGGGACAGCTTTTTCTCCGCGAACTCCGGTTTTGCCTGTCATATTTCTTACCAGCAACACTCTCCGATATCATTTCATTTCATCTGTCAGTCATTAATCATTGCCCCAGGGGAGTGTGACAGGCTTCGGCAACCAGCACAATTCCTATCGTCGTCGCTAGATGGGGGTTTCATTCGCTCCATACCTCACCCGGTCGAATGACTGGAAACAGGCTGTGGATTTTCATTTTTTGACAAATAACGATGTTTCCCTGAACACCGCGGTTCAGCAGCGTATTCACTTTTAAGCGCCCTGGACGCACAGTTTCTCCGACTTGTTAGACTTTTTAAAAACTACTTGCTCCCCTAATAAGCTGGCATAATTCCGTGAAGCCTATAAATAATCTGAAAGAAATAAACTTTAAATAGTGGGAGATATACTGAAATTGGTTGAATGCTGTATCAGAAAACGTATGAACCAGAGGAATGGCATCTTACAGAAGAAAGTTATCTATAGCTCATTCCACGTCAAGAAAACAGTATTGCTCTTAGGAACTACAAGGAATGAACACACCGTCTCTTAGGCACTCATAATTCCTGGTGAATATTATATTGTACTTAATATTGTATAATGAAAGAAAGAAAACAGATGGGGTATGTTTTTGTCCGTGAGTTATTAAAATGATTACTGAACATTCTTCTTCTTAATCTGTTTTCCTTCCATGGTTGGCTTTTCCCTCGGACTCAGCGAGGGATTCCACCTCTACCGCCTCAAGGTCAGTGTCCTGGAGCTTCAGACATCGGGTCGCTGGATACAACTGGGCAGAATGACCAGTACCTCGCCCAGGCGGCCTCACCTGCTATGCTGAGCAGGGGGGATGGGAAGATTGGAAGGGATCGACAAGGAATAGGGAAGGAAGCGACCGTGGCCTTAAGTGAGGTACCATCCCGGCATTCGCCTGGAGGAGAAGTGGGAAACCACGGAAAACCACTTCCAGGATGGCTGAGGTGGGAATCGAACCCACCTCTACTCAGTTGACCTCTCGAGGCTGAGTGGACCCCGTTCCAGCCCTCGTACCACTTTTCAAATTTCGTGGCAGAGCCGGGAATCGAACCCGGACCTCCGGAGGTGGCAGCTAATCACGCTAACCACTACACCACAGAGGCGGCATTACTGAACATTCACTGTTTGATAAATATGTTCGCAGGGAGGAAGCACAATGGAGGGAACAGCCATCGCTTTGTTGCCTTACTTCATTTTCCTACTGAGTCGCTCCGGAACATATAACGCGTGATCCGTTACGCTGTAAATCGCCGACAGCTTATCTCTGTTGTAGAGAATTCATCTCTTTATTTATGTGTGTGTTCTCATAATGTACAGCAGATGTCACTGAAGATTTTGATGCTGTGGTGTGCAGGGATACATCACACAATGACTTGTACTGATACAGAAGTTCGCTATGATTTTTATCTGTGCTTGGTTTTGTCATTTAGCTTTTGTTCCTTAAGGGCATTTTATTATTGACACATTTTTATAGCTTTTTTCAAAGCGCATTTAATTGTTACCATTATTTTCGTGGGGCGACACGACAACACAGTAGTACCCGACGTTGCCTCGGCGAATTTATTAAATACAATTAACTGCATCCCCTACCCCGAGCCTATAAAAATGATCTTTTGTCTATTTTCTCCCAGTTTGCTTTGATCTTCAATTTTGAGGTTTTGTATGTGGAGTAGTTTACCCATGTTGCTGTAAAAATCTAGTAAGCCGCCACCCCCACACCTTTACAACCCCTGTACCTTAGAATTTTAAAATGCAGCCTAGTTTCTTCCTTATTTTATTTTGAACTTAAGAACTGAGTTTCACCAATATACACTGACTGACAGAGCAAATGCAACACCAAGAAGGAGTGGTCAGAACTTTATGCCAATTGCAGGGTAGACTGACGTCACTGAGGTATGCTCATGATGTGAAATGCGCCGCTGTGCTGCACACGTAGCGAACGATAAATGGGACACGGCGTTGGCGAATGGCCCACTTCGTACCGTGATTTCTCAGCCGACAGTCATTGTAGAACGTGTTGTCTTGTGCCACAGGACACGTGTATAGCTAAGAATGCCAGGCCGCCGTCAACGGAGGCATTTCCAGCAGACAGACGACTTTACGAGGGGTATGGTGATCGGGCTGAGAAGGGCAGGTTGGTCGCTTCGTCAAATCGCAGCCGATACCCATAGGGATGTGTCCACGGTGCAGCGCCTGTGGCGAAGATGGTTGGCGCAGGGACATGTGGCACGTGCGAGGGGTCCAGGCGCAGCCCGAGTGACGTCAGCACGCGAGGATCGGCGCATCCGCCGCCAAGCGGTGGCAGCCCCGTACGCCACGTCAACCGCCATTCTTCAGCATGTGCAAGACACCCCGGCTGTTCCAATATCGACCAGAACAATTTCCCGTCGATTAGTTGAAGGAGGCCTGCACTCCCGGCGTCCGCTCAGAAGACTACCATTGACTCCACAGCATAGGCGTGCACGCCTGGCATGGTGCCGGGCTAGAGCGACTTGGATGAGGGAATGGCGGAACGTCGTGTTCTCCGATGAGTCACGCTTCTGTTCTGTCAGTGATAGTCACCGCAGACGAGTGTGGCGTCGGCGTGGAGAAAGGTCAAATCCGGCAGTAACTGTTGAGCGCCCTACCGCTAGACAACGCGGCATCATGGTTTGGGGCGCTATTGCGTATGATTCCACGTCACCTCTAGTGCGTATTCAAGGCACGTTAAATGCCCACCGCTACGTGCAGCATGTGCTCCGGCCGGTGGCACTCCCGTACCTTCAGGGGCTGCCCAATGCTCAGTTTCAGCAGGATAATGCCTGCCCACACACTGCTCGCATCTCCCAACAGGCTCTATGAGATGTGCAGATGCTTCCGTGGCCAGCGTACTCTCCGGATCTCTCACCAATCGAACACTTGTGGGATCTCATTGGACGCCGTTTGCAAACTCTGCCCCAGCCTCGTACGGACGACCAACTGTGGCAAATGGTTGACAGAGAATGGAGAACCATCCCTTAGGACACCATCCGCACTCTTATTGACTCTGTACCTCGACGTGTTTCTGCGTGCATCGCCGCTCGCGGTGGTCCTACATCCTACTGAGTCGATGCCGTGCGCATTGTGTAACCTGCATATCGGTTTGAAATAAACATCAATTATTCGTCCGTGCCGTCTCTGTTTTTTCCCCAACTTTCATCCCTTTCGAACCACTCCTTCTTGGTGTTGCATTTGCTCTGGCAGTCAGTGTATATATATATGCCGCGGTTTTCCCGTAATGCTGTTATGCAGAGGAGTTCCATATGGCAACCTTGTAGTCATAAGAGCAATACTGTTTCCTTACCATGGAATAAACTATAACTCCTCAGCTATTTCCCGCCTGTTATACTCGGTACGCAGCAGTAATCCCATCTATCGGAGATGAATGGCAGCATAAGATACAAAGAACATCACAACAAGCAATGTCCGACTCGTTGGCTGAACGGTCAGCGTACTGGCCTTCGGTTCAGAGGGTCTCGGGTTCGATTCCCGGCCGGGTCGGGGATTTTAACCTTAATTGGTTAATTCCAATGGCACGGGGGCTGGGTGTATGTGTTGTCTTCATCATCATTTCATCCTCATCACGACGCGCAGGTCACCTACGGGTGTGAAATAGAAAGACCTGCACCTGGCGAGCCGAACCCTTCCTGGGATATCCCGGCACTAAAAGCCATACGCCATTTCCATTTACAACAAACAATGGTCAAATGTAATGTTATTGTTGATCGATTTTATGGGTTTCACATTTAGTTTTCTTCCGACTCCAAAATACCACTCTTATCATAATCGGTACGGTAAAACTGAATGAAACATAAAAGATCGGAAATCGTATTCTCTAGAATTTTTTTTTTTTGCTAATCGCTTTACGTCTCACCGACACAGATAGGTCTTATGGCGACGATGGGATAGGGAAGGCCTAGGAATGAGAAAGAAGTGGCTGTGGCCTTAATTAAGGTACAGCCCCAACATTTGCCTGGTGTGAAAATGGGAAACCACGGAAAAATGTGGTTTCAGGGAGTCGAAGTTCAGAAAGGCGCGAAGAAGTAGCTTGGAGCGCGAAAGGGGGAGAACAAGCCAAGACGGGCGTGACACGCTGTGAGAGAGAGAGGAAAGTAATCCCATGTAGAGGATAGAGCGACTCGTATGGTGTTAGGGGAACCACATGTGCCACACTGATAAGAAGAAAGGCGGCAGAGAACAGGTCTGGCAAGTTATGAAACCAGAAGTATATCTTCGCTTAGGGTCGAAATCAAGGGAAATGGAAAATACACAAAATTTGTTCATGATTTTCTGAGTGCTAAGAATTGATTTGTGGTATTAGTAGTCATTGCCTCCCATTATACAACTTGCGCGGAATAAATGTGGGAACCAAACTCTTCTCTGCACAAAGAAGTGAAGTGTGTATCTTGGTGAGTCCCCTGGCGTGGCGTCTCTAGCTGGACAAATAAACAGAGCGCGCTAAGTGGAGAGAGCGTCATATGTGTGTTCAGTCTTGCGTTGTGGATGTCAACCATGTAGGAAGCTGCGTCGTGATTTTGCAAGCTACATAGAGATATAACCATTTGCTTATTTGCTAATATTCGAACTAGGAAGGGAACAATTTATAGATTTCAGCTCATGCGGTTGAGCACTGGGCAAATCTGTTAGCCCTAACGAGTTAATAGAGAGGAGTGATTGGAATGTGCCAGCGCACGTTTAATTGAATGTCTAATTGCAGTCAGTGCGGTGTGGAAACTACGACAAGTGCTGCCAATAGCACGAGACCTCCCAACAACCATTAGTCAAAGAGACGGTGTCGCGTCAAGTAGACGGCATCACAATGAATCAACTCCAGGAGCTGAACCGACGATCATCGACCCAGGACGTCGATAGAGTGTTGTTGAGCTAAGTCCAATAGCTGAGTCCGGCATGGGGTAGCCATAAGTTCATAATGACAAGATGAGTTTGAACAGATTTTATTAGCATGAGATAGGGACAGTCAGCTTCGCATATATTTTACTTGTAAATAAATATTCAATAAGCCTCTATGGCAATAATGTATTTTAACACAGGACTTGTGCATGTATAGTGAGTGTAGTAGCTTCTTATAGTTTTTTATTTGGATATGAGGGAGTTAGGTTTGAGTTAGGTTTGATTTAGTCTCAGTAATGTTATGTTATTTCTTCTTCTTCTTAATCTGCTTACACTCCAGCGTTGGTTTTTCCTTCAGACTCAGGGATCTCACCTCTGCCACCTCAAGGGCAGTATCCTGGGTTAGGGGATACAACTGGGAAGAATAAGCAGTACCTCGCCCAGGCGGCCTCACCTGCTATGCTGAACGGGGGCCTTGGTGGGGGATGGGAAGTTTGGAAGGGATAGACAAGCAAGAGAGAAGGAAGCGGCCGTGGCCTTAAGTTAGGTACCATCCCGACATTTGCCTGGAGGAGAAATGGGAAACCACGGAAAATCACTTCCAGGATGGCTGAGGTGGGAATCGAACCCATCTTTACTCAGTTGACCCGTTCCAGCCCTCGTACCACTTTTCAAATTTCGTGGCAGAACCGGGAATCGAACCCGGGCCTCCGGGGGTGGCAGCTAATCACACTAACCACTACACTACAGAGGCCGGCTATGTTATTTCTTTGGGTTATTTTATGTAGTATTTTTGCGGAGGTAGGATGTTTCAAATGTAAAGGACATAGATGACTTAAAATGTCGAGTGGGACACCCTTAATGGAAGACCGGACAATCTAAGGAGAGGGTTTGCATGCTATAAGTTTGTGCATGAATTTTGCAGGTGCAGAAGAGGCTGAGGGTCATGTATCCCTAACGTTGTATTACAGCGGTCATCCATATGTTTCCGGCGAGTTTTCTCATGACTGTGCACGTGGCTTGAACTGCGGACTGTTGTATGAGAGATGTAATGCACGGATTATATTCCGTTTAAATTTGAATGGCCTGAAATGAGGCCCGGCATGTAAGCCTAATTAAGAGTCTGAGGAAAGTGACTCTCATATAAGAAGTAATGATAATCAGAAGGCCAAGAGCGCTTGCAGTATGCCCATGCTTTGAAGGGATGAATGTTTACCCGGCTGACAGCTCAGTGGAATGGAGTGAGATCCCAGACTCAGCCGTGTAGCAGGACGTCAGGTGACGTAATATTTTGTTTGTACCCGAGGGACAGGCGACCTTGCCACCCCTTTATCACCAGCGAAGGTCAACGCTCTCACCCATATAAGACGACGGAGGGAGACCTGTTTTACCAGGCCGCAAGTTGAGTGTATTTCCTTGTAATTTTTGTTTCAGGTGCGGTGACATTTGAGTTGTGCTGTGTTACTCTTGCTGTATGTTGTTTTGTTTTTTCAGTGTTTATCGTTTGATTGTGTCTTGTTAGAAGGGATAGCACGTATGCTAGCTAGGGATCGCGAGTTCAAGACTCGTCTCTGAAAATGAGCGCGGGCTCATCTTAACTTCAGTGCTCTTTGGGGGTAACAGTCCTATATTTGTATTTATGTGTATTTGTATCCCGAATTTAAGGGAGTAATGTTATATTTAATTTCTTTATGTGCGAAGTATTTCTGTTTCTAATCTCGTAAATCAGGACGTTTGATACCACGATTTCAGGAGTGAATATGTTCGAACTTATCAAGATGTAAATAAGTGTTTATGTAATTTTCACACGGCTTCCGACGAGATTATTTGATCAGGTTGCTACCTCTTGGCCACTGATGTGAACTTGTATTTTATATGTATAAATTCATGAGATTATTAATGTTATTTTAGCCGATTCTTATGATTTCGATCATTAAAGTTTAGTTTGTGTATATCTGATCCTCATTCACTCACTCACACAATCGCGATTCCTGTCCTATTATATCTTTGAGTTTTCGTTTATTTGATCAAGTCATCGAACGTCCGTGAGCTTGCCGCTGACTGGCCAGGTAAGAAGAGGAAAGGAATACTTTGGTAAGATGTGCCTTCTTACTCTGTGACCCACTTTTTCTATTTGTCAACGACGCAGTAAGACACACTACATAAACTGTAAATATGTCTTAGTTTGTGGATCTCTCCGCCTTTGATGGGTTACTTTCTGTGCAATTACAGCAGTAATGCCATCTAGGGGAGGCGAGTGGCTGCAAGGAGACCAAACACACGTCAAGTAACAATGTAAAGTTATTGTTGACTTGTTCCTGGGCCGCTTAAAACAACAATCAACAACTTGTTCCTGGGGCTCCCTCTGATCGTCAGTGGTGGAGTGTCGGCTTCCGATTCGAAAATAGCAAGTCTTGACATCAGTAACTTCTCACAATTAAATTTGAAGTATTTATAAATAGAGCTTTATTTTTTATATTTGTTTTACGTCGCACCGCTACAGATAGGTCTTGCGGGGACGATAAGATAGGAAAGGCGTGGGAGTAGGAAGGAAGCGGCTATGACCTTATCTAAGGTACAACCCATGCATTTACTTTGTGCGAAAATAGGAAATCACGAAAACCACCTTCAGGCTTGCCGGCAGCGGGGTTCGAACCTACTATCTCCCGGATGCAAGCTCACAGCCACGCGCCCCTAACCGTACGGCCAACTCGCCCGGTCTAAATAGAGCTAACAAAATATTAGCAAGAATATATCTAAATAGAGCTAACAAAATATTAGCAAGAATATATTTGAACTCCCCGTTCCTCCTTTGAATATCATAGTCCAGCATCTACGTTAACACAATACATATTCCATGCTTCACACATGTATACTCCGCCACTTTCACGTGACAATGAATTGAAACAAACAAACAAACAAACAAACAAACAAACAAACAAACAAACAAACAAACAAACAAACAAACAAACAAACAAACAAACAAACAAACAAACAAACAAACAAACAAACAAACAAACAAACAAACAAACAAACAAACAAACAAACAAACAAACAAACAAACAAACAAACAAACAAACAAACAAACAAACAAACAAACAAACAAACAAACAAACAAACAAACAAACAAACAAACAAACAAACAAACAAACAAACAAACAAACAAACAAACAAACAAACAAACAAACAAACAAACAAACAAACAAACAAACAAACAAACAAACAAACAAACAAACAAACAAACAAACAAACAAACAAACAAACAAACAAACAAACAAACAAACAAACAAACAAACAAACAAACAAACAAACAAACAAACAAACAAACAAACAAACAAACAAACAAACAAACAAACAAACAAACAAACAAACAAACAAACAAACAAACAAACAAACAAACAAACAAACAAACAAACAAACAAACAAACAAACAAACAAACAAACAAACAAACAAACAAACAAACAAACAAACAAACAAACAAACAAACAAACAAACAAACAAACAAACAAACAAACAAACAAACAAACAAACAAACAAACAAACAAACAAACAAACAAACAAACAAACAAACAAACAAACAAACAAACAAACAAACAAACAAACAAACAAACAAACAAACAAACAAACAAACAAACAAACAAACAAACAAACAAACAAACAAACAAACAAACAAACAAACAAACAAACAAACAAACAAACAAACAAACAAACAAACAAACAAACAAACAAACAAACAAACAAACAAACAAACAAACAAACAAACAAACAAACAAACAAACAAACAAACAAACAAACAAACAAACAAACAAACAAACAAACAAACAAACAAACAAACAAACAAACAAACAAACAAACAAACAAACAAACAAACAAACAAACAAACAAACAAACAAACAAACAAACAAACAAACAAACAAACAAACAAACAAACAAACAAACAAACAAACAAACAAACAAACAAACAAACAAACAAACAAACAAACAAACAAACAAACAAACAAACAAACAAACAAACAAACAAACAAACAAACAAACAAACAAACAAACAAACAAACAAACAAACAAACAAACAAACAAACAAACAAACAAACAAACAAACAAACAAACAAACAAACAAACAAACAAACAAACAAACAAACAAACAAACAAACAAACAAACAAACAAACAAACAAACAAACAAACAAACAAACAAACAAACAAACAAACAAACAAACAAACAAACAAACAAACAAACAAACAAACAAACAAACAAACAAACAAACAAACAAACAAACAAACAAACAAACAAACAAACAAACAAACAAACAAACAAACAAACAAACAAACAAACAAACAAACAAACAAACAAACAAACAAACAAACAAACAAACAAACAAACAAACAAACAAACAAACAAACAAACAAACAAACAAACAAACAAACAAACAAACAAACAAACAAACAAACAAACAAACAAACAAACAAACAAACAAACAAACAAACAAACAAACAAACAAACAAACAAACAAACAAACAAACAAACAAACAAACAAACAAACAAACAAACAAACAAACAAACAAACAAACAAACAAACAAACAAACAAACAAACAAACAAACAAACAAACAAACAAACAAACAAACAAACAAACAAACAAACAAACAAACAAACAAACAAACAAACAAACAAACAAACAAACAAACAAACAAACAAACAAACAAACAAACAAACAAACAAACAAACAAACAAACAAACAAACAAACAAACAAACAAACAAACAAACAAACAAACAAACAAACAAACAAACAAACAAACAAACAAACAAACAAACAAACAAACAAACAAACAAACAAACAAACAAACAAACAAACAAACAAACAAACAAACAAACAAACAAACAAACAAACAAACAAACAAACAAACAAACAAACAAACAAACAAACAAACAAACAAACAAACAAACAAACAAACAAACAAACAAACAAACAAACAAACAAACAAACAAACAAACAAACAAACAAACAAACAAACAAACAAACAAACAAACAAACAAACAAACAAACAAACAAACAAACAAACAAACAAACAAACAAACAAACAAACAAACAAACAAACAAACAAACAAACAAACAAACAAACAAACAAACAAACAAACAAACAAACAAACAAACAAACAAACAAACAAACAAACAAACAAACAAACAAACAAACAAACAAACAAACAAACAAACAAACAAACAAACAAACAAACAAACAAACAAACAAACAAACAAACAAACAAACAAACAAACAAACAAACAAACAAACAAACAAACAAACAAACAAACAAACAAACAAACAAACAAACAAACAAACAAACAAACAAACAAACAAACAAACAAACAAACAAACAAACAAACAAACAAACAAACAAACAAACAAACAAACAAACAAACAAACAAACAAACAAACAAACAAACAAACAAACAAACAAACAAACAAACAAACAAACAAACAAACAAACAAACAAACAAACAAACAAACAAACAAACAAACAAACAAACAAACAAACAAACAAACAAACAAACAAACAAACAAACAAACAAACAAACAAACAAACAAACAAACAAACAAACAAACAAACAAACAAACAAACAAACAAACAAACAAACAAACAAACAAACAAACAAACAAACAAACAAACAAACAAACAAACAAACAAACAAACAAACAAACAAACAAACAAACAAACAAACAAACAAACAAACAAACAAACAAACAAACAAACAAACAAACAAACAAACAAACAAACAAACAAACAAACAAACAAACAAACAAACAAACAAACAAACAAACAAACAAACAAACAAACAAACAAACAAACAAACAAACAAACAAACAAACAAACAAACAAACAAACAAACAAACAAACAAACAAACAAACAAACAAACAAACAAACAAACAAACAAACAAACAAACAAACAAACAAACAAACAAACAAACAAACAAACAAACAAACAAACAAACAAACAAACAAACAAACAAACAAACAAACAAACAAACAAACAAACAAACAAACAAACAAACAAACAAACAAACAAACAAACAAACAAACAAACAAACAAACAAACAAACAAACAAACAAACAAACAAACAAACAAACAAACAAACAAACAAACAAACAAACAAACAAACAAACAAACAAACAAACAAACAAACAAACAAACAAACAAACAAACAAACAAACAAACAAACAAACAAACAAACAAACAAACAAACAAACAAACAAACAAACAAACAAACAAACAAACAAACACATACCAGCACGAGGGCCGCACTTACAATTGTCCCGCATGCACGAGTGATGCCTGATCACTTGTTTTTGAAGGAGTGACAACGTGCTATGTTTTGCATGTTGTGAAACAAACAGCCGTCATCTTACTTGACACGTTCTATAACAGGGTGCATTTGTAAATGCGTCAAAGATGCAGAAAAACTGTAGATAACGCCTGCCGGTGATCCTAGGGGCTATAAAAACAGGCCCAATGATGTAGTCTCCCAGAACAACGCACCACAAATGAATTCACCACTGGAGTTGCATATGCTGTGTTCGATCCCACTTGGGGTTGCTGGAGCCCAATAATGGAGACTGTGAGTGTTGACGATGGAATCATTCGTAAAATAATATTCATCGCTCTACAGGATATTACACCGGGCGAGTTGGCCGTGCGCGTAGAGGCGTGCGGCTGTGAGCTTGCATCCGGGAGATAGTAGGTTCGAATCCCACTATCGGCAGCCCTGAAAATGGTTTTGCGTGGTTTACCATTTTCACACCAGGCAAATGCTGGGGCTGTACCTTAATTAAGGCCACGGCCGCTTCCATCCAACTCCTAGGCCTTTCCTATCCCATCGTCGCCATAAGACCTATCTGTGTCGGCGCGACGTAAAGCCCCTAGCAAAAACAAAAAAGAGCAGGATATTCCGGAGGAAATGCCGCGGCCATTCTTGGGCAGCATGTCACCCTGCGATCAAAATCGACTCCATAGAGTTGCTGATCTAGCCACCTTTATATGGGTGCCATTCTCTTTCCTTCAGAATCCTTTGTGTTGACGTTCATCCAGTTCATCTCTGCCCTAAGTAACATTAAACATAATTATGTACGTTGTAACAATGATTTTTTGTATATTATTAGTATTATTACTATTATTATTATTATTATTATTATTATTATGATTATTATTATTATTATTATTATTATTATTATTATTATTATTATTATTATTATTATTATTATATCATCGCAGTTAGATGAAGGTCAACGTACCGTGTGAAGGATTGCGTTGAAGGTATTCCAGTACATTCTGCACTACGTTAGCATTATCACAGACGGGTCCGTCTCTGCTGCTATGTGTCTTGTAGTGTTGGCTACTGAATGCATTATTCGAAGCAATGTATCGATTCATTCAAGTGTCCGAGTGAATCGATTCACAGGAACGGCGAGCTCACGGCACACGATTCAGCATACTCCCAGCGGACAGTGCTGAGTGGCGCTCTCACTGGACGTTGACGGGGAGCCGAGCTTCCGCTGCAGCGAGACAGTGAATCATGGCACATCGAAAGAATCGTGAACGAGCGCGGCTCAGTGAGACACATGATACACACGGCTCCTTATCGGCTCACTGGACACGCGGAGAGCCGAGCTTCCACTGCAGCGAGACATACAGTGAGCCATAGCACACCGAAAGAATCGTGAACGAGCACGGTTCAGTGAGACAAAAGATACACACGGCTCCTTATTGGCACACTGGCGGAGAGCCGGGCTTCCTCTGAAGCAGTACATACAGAAACATAGTGCACTGAAAGAATCGTACGCTAAATGGACTCCCGAGCTCAGCTCATTTGAAAATAATACCCACTTGCATTCACTGTCCTCTTCTTACAGGAAGGTTTAAATAATAGATGGATTTATTTTCAGTGTTAAAAAGGTAGTCAAAACATAATTGTAAAGTAGCTAGTAAGTAGATAGGCTATTAGGTTATACTATTTATTAGTTTAATGAATCGTAGTATTGTAACTTAGTTGACATTTGACAATTAATTAAACTCGACTCTAGCCTGCCCTATGACTATGAGTCATGCTCATGACCTCTCAAAAGAACGGCTCAGTATTGTCTTAGTTCGTATGTCACATCGTTGCACAAGACTTCAATCATATGTGGACAGTAAGTGAGCCGACTGACGCAATAACTTAACCAACAGTATGTTAAATCAGAAAACCAGTGGGCTACTGCACATCTCGGGTAGCCTATACAAAATATGACGATTTAAAATAATCTTCTGCTGATATAAAAATACAGTACATATTTTCAAAAATGACTTAGCGAGTTGGACGTGCGGTTAGTATCGCGTAGCTATGCGCTTGATTTCGGGGGATGGTAAGTTCGAATCCCACCGCCGGCAGCCGTTAAGATGGTTTTCCGTAGTTTCCCCAATTTTACACCAGAAAATCCTGGGACTGTGCCTTAATTAAGGCCATGACTGCTACCTTCCTAATCCAGGACCTTTCCCATCCTGCGTCGTCGGAAACCTTCGATGTATTAGAGTGACTAACATTTTTTTTCCTAAGAAAGGAGTTCATAGTATGAAGACCAGGTGGCAGCAGCGAACAATGAATGCTGTTGCTGCTGTCTTACCATTACATACTACACAGATGCAGTAGGAGCGGTGACTCTAATGTGCCGTGAATCGGATCACTGTATCGATTCAGTAACGTGAACGGAATCAAATGAATAAAATGAATCGAATGTCGCATGACTAGTGTCTTGAACGATCCATTAGCTTTTATTGCAGTTCTGTTTGGCTAAATACCTGTGTAGAAGGCAGACGTCTGTTTTGAAACTCGTCTGCATACAGTCTGCGAACTTCGGCTGCATTCCGACCAGATTCTCCATACATTAAAATGATTGCTGTGTATTCGTCGTTGCTGAACACAATAGCCATTGTCGATATGCAGACAACAAATGTAGTGTTGCTGTACCATACACCAGCTAGTACTATGCGGTTGAAAACGAGGCTTACTATGCAAGGGGTTGCATTAGACGGGTAGCGCTGAGAAACATGCTGCGAACAACCGTCCGGTTGTTGTCTCTTCATATTCTGACGTACCATGCCTATTGTCCGCCTCCGTAGCGTAACGGTTAGTATTATTAACTGCCGTCCTCGGGGGCCAGGGTTCGATTCCCGGTACTGACATAAATTTAAAAATGGCGCGAGGGCTGGTATGTGGTTAAAATAGTTAATGGTGCTCACCTCCATTGGGGGTGTGCCTGAAAAGAGCTGCACCACCTCGGGATGAGGACACGAGTTTACGATGCGCAGGTCGCCAACGGCCGTCAAAGCGAAAGACCTGTACCAGGCCTCTCCGGAGGCCACACGTCATTATTATTATTATTATTACCTGCCTCTTGTCAGTAGTGCCCCTGTGAAAATCACTTAATAGACATCCCATTCATTATTAGTGCATGCGGGACATTTATAAGTCGAAAGTACGGCAATCGCGGGCCGCCTGGTATAGGCCTACATAAAGAAACTGAAACGTGGTGCCTTGAGGTTTTTGTTTGACAAGGAAAGGTTTATTTAATCGAACTAAATGATTATTTTTCTTACAGTACAGGTTGTAATTGCAGTAATGAAAAGTTGAAACAGTTTTCAAATAGTAGGTACCTTCAAGAAAACTTTCTGCTTACTCGAGCTTTATTAGAATTTTAATCACATCGAATGCCAAGTCATGAGCATGAGATTCTGCAGACAGCCGCTAAGCCTGCGGTAAAAACCTCTCCAGAAAATGAATGTTTCTATTTACGTCCAAATACGGATGCCGAGCCTCTGAGTCTTGATCCACCAGCGAGTGTAGTGTGGAGTCAGCAGCACTTCACTTAATTAACGATCTACTGAACATGGCTTTCTATCACTGTCATAAGAGAATGTTGGCACTCACTTCTGTGCTATGTTATAGCAGGCTAAAGAGTGACTGGGAGTTATTATAATTTCCTGAGAACAGTATTATCAAATATGGAATTATTCTCCGTTCATTGAAAAATTGATAATGAGGCGTTCTTTTAGCTATTTGTTTTACATCGCGCATATACAGATAGGTCTTATGGCGCCTGGGATAGGGCAGGGCTGGGATTGGCAAGGAAGTGATTGTCGTCTAATTAAGGTACAACTCCGGCATTGCCCTCGTGAGAAAATGGGAAACAACGGAAAAACATGTTCAGGGCTGCCGACAGTGGGGTCCGAACCCACCATCTGTCGAGTGCAAGCTAACAGCTACACGCTTCGAAACCTGTAGTCAACCCGCTCGGTGGTAATTGAGGCGATGCGAAGCAAAATGTTAAACTGAACATCGGACTAACATGCTCTTTCATGTTTTGAATTATGAGCCATGGAGAACAGTAACGTGTAATCACCATGGCAAGGATTTTGGTCACCTAATAACGTTTAAAACATCATCTAAAAATGATGGCAAGAATGCGTTAAAATGCCCCGAAAACTTAAAAAAAGCATACATTTTAAACGAATTTTACAATAAATTTACTAATCGAGTTGGTATAGTCTATATTTATGTTGTATACATTATAATAAGCGGTTGAGTTTTCCCATGTCAAGAAAACAAGGCGAAATTCCTTACGTTTTGCTGAGAAATTCACTCCGCGTCTTCAGAAGACAATATGGACTGCTCACGAGGAAGAATCTCTCTCCGTATTTATCCTCGTTTAGAGTTGCGGTAATATCCAATAAGACACGCGTAAATGTTTCAAAATCCTCAAACGTGCAAGAAAATAATAATAATAATAATAATAATAATAATAATAATAATAATAATAATAATAATAATAATAATAATAATAATAATAATAATGTTTGTAATAAATTTTGTTTTTCTACGGAGATTATTATTATTATTATTATTATTATTATTATTATTATTATTATTATTATTATTATTATTATCATTATTATTTGTTTCTTTATTAAGTGGCGAATTTCGGGCTCTTGGTTCTTTCTTACAGACTTTTATTATTATTATTATTATTATTATTATTATTATTATTATTATTATTATTATTATTATTTTCGATGAGGCCTACTAAGGACCACGTGCCAATTTCAATTCAGTTCTTCATACTTTGTTGTTTTCTCTTCCGCTCCTTCCAAAATTCTTTCATCCTTTCACTATGCTCTTTCCTTCTGTCCACGGACCACTTCGCACCAGGCTTCTTGTTCAATCTTCCTTGGAATCCTTCCATACTTACTGCCCTCTTTCTAAAAATTTTTCTGTCCATAGTTTCTTCTTATATTATTTCTTTCTGAATGTTTCTTTACTTCTTGAGTCAAGCTAGTTGTTGCCTTTTTGTTCGAAAGGTACTTGAAAATCCTTTTTGTTAATCTGGAATCATCCATTCTTAAACATGTCCGAAAAATTGCAATCTCCTTTTTTCTTATGTTTCTGTTATCTTTTCTAAGTTCCTGTATATTTCATCATTAGATCTTGATTTCCATACTTCTGTTTTTTCACATATCCTAAGATTTTTCTCATGATTCTCCTTCCTAGTACCTCAAGTTTATCTAATCTATAGTTTAGTACTAGGCATTCATTCGCATATAAGCATTCCTGTTTCACCACTGTAGTGTGGTGTCTTATTTTAAGATTTTTAGATAGACACTTTTTGTTATAAAAATTCTTTGTGATACCATATGCTTCTTCCATCTTATGTACCCTTTTTTCTACTGCAGATTTGTCTAAACCATTTTCTTGAATTATTTATCCCAGATATTTGAACTTCGTTACTCTGGAACAATATCTGTTGCCAAAAATTTTGGAGCATTCTTGATGTTTGTAATAAATTTTGCTCTTCTACGGAGATTATTATTATTATTATTATTATTATTATTATTATTATTATTATTATTATTATTTGTTTCTTTATTAAGTGGCGAAGTTAGGGCTCTTGGTTCTTTCTTACAGACTTTTACAGCATTAATTTAAAATATCATGGCAATCAATTACAGTTTACAACATAAGACAAGTAAGTCAGATAAGAAGTAACAATAATACATTTAGCTAAGATTACCATTCATGAAAACATTATGCGATAAGCTGAGAGTGAACAATAACAGAAAGATATCAGATTAATAACTGAAGTGTATATCTACTAACTAGCTAGGAAAGCTTATTCTAATATGTGGTAAAAATAATTTAACTGAATATTACTGTGTTACAATATGAGGTCGCTAAAGAACACGTTACTATGTTTTCTATTTATAGGAATAGGGCATAGTCTTAAATGAGAAGGGTAAAAAATGTACATGGGATAGCCTAAGATACTGAAATCCAGTGCGTAATGTTTGGTTTCATTCATACATCACTCGCTCCTACATTCATTCGAGTCAACTGTGTGTACTCTGGAGGAATTTACGGTTGTTGTTGTTTGAATCATTTGTCCATAGACTGGTTTGATGCAGCTCTCCATGCCACCCTATCCTGTGCTTACCTTTTCATTTCTACATAACTACTACATACTACTGCTTCTAATATTCATACTCTGGTCTACCTCTACCGTTCTTACCGCCCACACTTCCCTCCAAAGCCAACTAAACAAATCGTGGATGTCTTAAGATGTGTCCTATCATTCTAGTCTAATTTAGCCAAATCGATCTCCTCTCGCCAATTCGATTCAGTATCTCAAGCTTCCATTCTCTTTCTTTCTGAGCTAGTTATCGTCCATGTTTCACTTCCATAGAATGCCACTTTCCACACGAAAGTCTTCCAAAACCTCTTTCTAATTATTCCTGTTCGAAGTGAGCAAATCCCCCCCCCCCTTTTTCTTCTTCTTTTTTTTAGAAAGACCTTCCTTGCTTGTGCTAGTCTGCATTTTGTGTTCTCCTTACTTCTGCCATCGTTAGTTATTTTACTACCCAAGTAACAATATTCATCTACTTCCTTTAAGACTTCATTTCCTAATCTAATGTTTCCTGCACCACCTGACCTCGTTCGACTGCACTCCATTACTTTTGTTTAGGACTTATTTATTTTCATTATGTTCTTCTCACCCAAGACCCTCTCCATACCATTCAGCAATTTCTCCACATCTTCTGCAGTCTCAGATAAAGTAAGAATTTCACCAGCAAATCTGAGGGTGTTGATTTCCTCTCCTTGGATTGTCATTCCCTTCACAAACGGTAGGCTGTTGTAAACGTCATATCCTGCGGGATAGTATTCCATAACCTCGAAGCAGAGACCAGGAACGAATGGCTGTAGGTATTTGTTCGATGAGTAAAAAAGTATAAAATTGCCCATTAAATTCCATAAAATGATCAAACAATGACGTATAATTTTCGAAAATGACCTAAGGAAATGGCAAAAAAGGCAAAAATGACCTAATAAATGAGCATTTCTACAATGTGGGAAATGTGACAGTTAGCAGTGTCTGTTGTGGATCAATTAAAAGATGAGAGCTCCTGGCCCTGGTAATCACCTTATTGAATTTATTCTTCCTTCTTTTCGATAACGAACTGACCATAGATTACGAAGGACGAGTTCCTTCTTTAGATAAGTGTGAGTACGCACAGGATAAGGGAATAAGAAGGCTGACGAGATGATTAACTACGAATACGTGATTCAGTTTGATTTTTGTAATGGAAGAAGATTAGTCGGAGACAGCTTGCTAATTTTTTCATTAGAGGCTGGGCTCAGTGGCTCAGACAGTTAAGGCGCTGGCGGTCTAACCGCAACTTGGCAGGTTCGATCCTAGCTCAGTCTGGTGGTATTTGAAGGCGCTCAAATACGTCAGCCACGTATTGGTAGATTTACTGACACATAAAAGAACTCCTGCGGAACTCAATTCCGTCACCTCGGCGTCTCCGAAAACCGTTAACAAGTAGTTAGTCGGACATTTAGCTCGTTTTGGTTCGTTTTGTCCCACTAGGGACCACGGTGCTCGTCTTAACTCTTCTACTTTTTCTTGACCCAGAACGCTTTAATTTTCTGGCTGTGTGCCTGCTTCCTTCCATCCGTCCACTTAGGTCTCGTGGTCAGTGTACTTTATTATGTCTGCCACCCCTGGAGGCGCTGGTTCGATTCCCGGCTCTCCCACGAAATTTGAAATGTGATATGAGGACTGAAACGGGGTCCATTCAGCCTCGGGAGGTCAACAGAGTAGGAGTGAGTTCCATTCTCACCTCAGCCATCCTCGAAGTGGTTTTCCGTGGTTTCCCACTTCTCCGGGCCACGGCCGCTTCCTTCCCTCATCCTTGCCTGTCCTTTCAGATCTTCCCATCCCCCAACAACGCCCCTGTTTATTTCTTCTTCTTCTTCTTAATCTGTTTACCCTCCAGGGTTGGTTTTCCCTCGGACTCAGCGAGGCATCTTCTTCCCCAGTTGTATTCCCCGACCCAAAGTCTCACGATTCAAGACACTGCCCTTGAGGTGGTAGAGGTGGGATCCCTCGCTGAGTCCGACGGAAAAACCGACCATGGGGGTAAACAAATTGAGAAAGAAACAAGAAAGGTTATTATTATTATTATTATTATTATTATTATTATTATTATTATTATTATTATTATTATTATTATTCCATGATACTCAGTGGACTGATTTTCTGTCTAGTTCTAAATGGAAACTGTAAAATCTGAATTATAGATTGCATAACTAATGTGGAAGCATGTTACTTGTTTATATGCCGAGAATTATGGTGCAACTTCATTAGCAGTTAAATTAATTCGAGTGAGGCTGGAAATATAAAATGAACTTGAATAATTAACACTTAATATTCATGAAGCTACTTGAGTAGATCACTGCTCTCTACACAGTAACTGTCTTCATCAACTGAGACCTTCACAGTATTCTATTTTTTACATTTCACGTGCCGAGTTCTGAGGAAATGACTTGCGTAGCAAAGCAAGCAAGTTTGTTGTCTTATGTGAGTGTTGACGTCGGACTCTGTTACGTTGAACCCGTACTATAGGGATCATCAGGCTTTGTCCGGCCGGCTTGGTGAGAAACCAATGGGATGGCTATCATGCCCCAATCATGTATGACGACCACATGAGTCTGGCAACGTTCCGGCGAAATGTTGATATGCCTGTTGTGTTGACCTTTTTTATTAGTTCAGCCGTCTACTTTTGGGCGGTAGAAGACGTCTACTGCATCCCTTACCTGTCGTAAGAGGCAAATAAAATATTTTGTTTGCTTAATATCCGAAGCAGAGCCTCCATGGCTCAGGCGGCAGCGCGCCGGCCTCTCACCGCTGAATACCGTGGTTCAAATCCCGGTCGCTCCATGTGAGATTTGTGCTGGACAAAGCGGAGGCGGGACAGGTTTTGTGGTTTTCCCTGTCTGCTTTCCTTCCAGCAACCCTCTCCCATATCATTTCATTTCACCTGTTAGTCATTTATCATTGCCCCAGAGGAGTGCGACAGGCTTCGGCAGCTGGCACAATTCCTATCCTCGCCGCTAGATGGGGCTTCATTCATTCCATTACTGACCCGGTAACTGACTGGAAAACAGGTTGTAGATTTTCATCTTTAATATCTGAAGCAATATTTTTTTCAGTATCGACTAAGATCTGTTAGGCTGTTCAGTCTGCTGAAACTAACTTTGACTAATGAATTTATAAACTACCTGAAAGAGAAAACATATGCTAACAGTAATAAATAACTGTCCGCCTCTGTGGTGTAGTGGTTAGGGTGATTAGCTGCCACCCCACGAGGCCCGGGTTCGATTCCCGGCTCTGCCACGAAATTTGAAAAGGGCTGGAACTGGGTCCACTCAGCCTCGGGAGCTTAAATGAGAAGAGGGTTCGATTCCCAACTCAGCCATCCTTGAAGTGGTTTTCCGTGATTTTCCACTTCTCCTCCAGACAAATGCTGGGATGGTACCTAACTTAAGGACACGGCCGCTTCCTTCCCTCTTCGTTGTCTATTCCTTCCAGTCTTCCCATCCCCCCGCAAGGCCCCTGTTCAGCATAGCAGGTGAGGCTGCCTGGCGAGATACTGGTCATTCTCCCCAGTTGTATACACCGACCCAATGTCTCGTTCCAGGACACTGCTCTTGAGGCGGTTGATGTGGGATGCCTCGCTGAGTCCGGGGGAAAACCAACCCTGGAGGGTAAACAGATTAGGAAGAAGAAGGAGAAGAAGAAGAAGTAAACAAAATCAAAATAGAATGACATGTTTCGTTCTTGAGAGAACATCATCAAGTCACACTCAAATACTTAGAAATGTAGAAACATTTACGTTTATTTCTGTTTAAATACTTTAAATGTAGAATTCATCTTAAAGCACAGAATGCGAGGCGTTGAAACACCGCTCCTCTGTCATTGGCGCGAGTCCAACTGGCTAGTCAGTCCGTTGACATTCCGCCATGTCACGCCTCTACCCCTGGCTACGTCAATTACATGCTGTACTTTGCTTTTAGGTGCTATATTTTTAGTGCTCACCTTATTATTATTATTATTATTATTATTATTATTATTATTATTATTATTATTATTATTATTATTATTATTATTATTATTGCGAATTACCACTTAGGATCACGATATCGTTTAATTTATTGTTCGTCTGAAGTTTCCTCTTCCTCCAGTATTCCTTCATACTTGATTCAAGACAAAGACAAACACAAAGTCACCACCGTACAGGCTATGAAGGCCCTTGGAGGAGTGGAAGGTAAAGGCTTCCACTATTGTTAACCGCGGCACGTAATGGGGCAGAGTGGTTAGCACTATGCCCGGCCGCCTTTGCCCCGAGGAATTAACCTGGTACTCTTCTTTGATGTAGGCTGAGTGAGCCTCAGGGCCATATGCACCTCCGGAAGTAGAAATCTTGTTTCTTACGGGGATTCGAACCCACGTCCTTCCGGACGAACCGAGCACGCGTTTACCGCCTCGGCTAGGCAGACCCAACTTGTTTCAAGAATTGGAAAAAATCCGAAGAAAAGCAGCTCGATTTGTTCTGGGTGATTTCCGACAAAAGACTACCTTACAAAAATGTTGCAAAGTTTGGGCTGCGAAGAATTGGGAAAAAGAAGACGAGCTGCTCGACTAAGTGGTATGTTCCGAGCTGTCAGCGCAGAAATGGCGTGGAATGACATGAGTAGACGAATAAGTTTGAGTGGCATCTTTAAAAGTAGGAAAGATCACAATATGAAGATAAAGTTGGAATTCAAGATTACAAATTGGGGCAAATATTCATTTATAGGAAAGGGAGTTAGGGATTGGAATAACTTACCAAGGGAGATGTTCAATAAATTTCCAATGTCATTGAAATCATTTAAGAAAAGGCTAGGAAAACAACAGGGGGGAAATCTGCCACCTGTGCGACTGCCCTAAATGGAGATCAGTAGTGATTGATTGATATGGGTGCTCTGCCATTTCTTCTGTTTATCCATCCATGCTCTTCCCGTCTTTGCAGTTCTTTACACTTGAAACCCTTCCAAATTTTGAATCATAATCCGAAATATTTCTCTGTCTAACATCTGAACTTCCAGGATGTTTGACTTCTCTACATCTTTACGAACTTCCTTCGTCGTTGTCTTCTTTTTCCGCAGGTAGTCGAATAATTTTTTGGTTAGTCTGGTTTTGTCCATTCTATAGAAATGTCCGAGAAATAATAACCTTCTCCTTTTCATGGTCCCTGAAGTTTTCTCCTCATTTTTGCAGGCTTCAACATTGTTCCGATTATTATTACTGTTTATATTATTATTATTAATTATCAATCAATGTTATTTGCTTTACGTCCCACTAACTATTTGTACGGTTTTCGTAGATGCCGAGGCGCCGGAATTTAGTCCCGCAGGATTTCTTTTACGTGCTTGTAAATATACCGACACGAGGCTCATGTATTTGAGCACCCTCAAATACCACCAGGTCGAATCTGCCAAGTTGGGGTCAGAGGGCTAGCGCTTCAGCCCTCTGAACCACTCAGCCCAGCATTATTATTATTATTATTATTATTATTATTATTATTATACTGACAGTATTAGGTCTGCTAGAGTCAGAAAGTTTAATAATAAATGATGATGTTATTGGCTTTACGTCCCACTAACTACTTTTATGGGTTTTAGAGAAGCCGAGGTGCCGGAATTTAGACCGATCGGAGTTCTTTTACGTGCCTGTAAATCTACAGACATGGGGATGACGCATTTGAGCACCTTCAGATACTACCGGACTGAGCCAGGATCGAACCTGCTAATTTAAGATTAGATGACCAGAGTTCTTCTCGATGAGCTAGTCAGATCGGTGGGAATACAATTCCTACGTTGGTGTAGTGTTAGGTTTTAAATCGCTTCAGTAGTCAAGAGTCGAAGTTGAGCCTGAGTATACCTTCTAACCACTCGTGAATTTACGATAGAGCTGAGAATCGAAGGAAGTCTAACTGGGCGAGAAGCTGCAGTGTTAATCCTTAGGCTGTACCTGAGGAAGATCTGAAGGGTACAGAGTTTGTTAATAAGCAGAAATGAAAACAGTTTCAGATCTGCATTCCTATTTACATCAGCTATGGTCTGTTCGAGGTGGGGGCAGGGGAAGACGAAGGTAAGCGAAGGGAAGGTAAAAGCAATAGAGTTTCGTAACAACAGCCGTCATCAAAACACTTTTCTTGAGAAAAACACTTTAATAATGTTCCCCTTTCTCAGAGGCTGTTATTCATGACCTCTTAAACGGAGGATTATGAAAGTCACCAGAGGAATATGGCTTTTGATTAATAACTTGTCCAGGTTGTCAGATTTAATTATTGGTAGCAAAACAGTTACGAAATCAATGGTTATAAAGTATTATGGCCAACATTAATTAAGAAAAACGGAATCGTGAGCATCATTAAGCAACTGGGAGTAATTTTAGAAACTTTCAAATTCCACTCAAATTAGATCACCGCTGCTTTACTACAACAACAACTATTAATAGATAGAATAGTTAGAAAGAAATGCATCACCTTCGCTGTGTATGAGGAATGAATGTATTGCTGGTTGCGTGTCTTATGGCTGTAAGGGAAATAATGTTACACCTACTCTGATGGCGTGAGTACTCGGGGTAATAGTTGTTTGGCTTCCATTTTTATGTAATTTCAGATGGTGTCAAAGCGAGGCAGTGAAGGCGTGCTCGTTCGCCTCGAAGGCTGAGGATTGGATTCAATCAATCACTACTGATCTGCATTTAGGGCAGTTGCCCTGGTGGCAGATTTCCTATCTGTTGTTTTCCTCGTCTCCTCTTAAATGATTGCAAAGAAATTGGAAATCCATTGACTGTCTCCATTGGTAAGTTATTACAATCCCTAACTCCCCTTCCTATAAACGAATATTTTCCCCAATTTGTCCTCTTGAATTCAAAATTTATCAACTTTTAAAGGCACCACTCAAACGTTTTCTTCTACTAATGTCATTCCACGCCATCTCTCCGCTGACAGGTTGGAACATACCACTTAGTCGAGTAGCTCGTCTCCTTTCTCCCAAGTCTTCCCAGCAGAAACTTTGCAAAATTTTTGTTACGCTACTCTTTTGTCGGAAATCACCCAGAACAAATCGAGCTGCTTTTCTTTGGATTTTCCCAGTTTTTGAGTCAAGTAATCCTGGTGAGGGTCCCATACAGGAACCATACTCTAGTTGGGGTCTGACCAGAGACTTATATGCCCCTCCTTTACATCCTTACTACAACCCCTAAATACCCTCATAACCATGTGCAGAGATCTGTACCCTTTATTTACAATAATATTTATGTGATCACCCCAATGAAGTTCTTTCCTTATTTTAACAACTAGGTACTTAGAATGATCCCCATAAGGAACTTTCACCCCATCAATGCAGTAATTAAAACTGAGATGTCTGTTCCTATTTGTGAAACTCACAACCTGACTTTTAATCACGGTTATCATCATACCATTGCCTACCGTTCATCTCACAATATTATCGAGGTCATTTTGCAGTGTTGCTCACAGTCTTGTAATATTTACTCCTCTGTACAGAATAACATCATCTGCGAAAAGCCTTATCTCTGATTCTACTTCTTTACACATATCATTGATATACATAAGAAAATATAAAGTTCCAATAATACTGTCTTGAGGAATTCCCCTCTTAATTATTGCAGGTACAGGGAAAGCTTCGCCTACTCTAATTCTCTGAGTTCTATTTTCTAGAAATATAGCCACGCATTCAGTCACTCTTTTGTCAAGTCCAATTGACTCATTTTTGCCAGTTGTCTCCCATGATCTATCCTATCAAATGCCTTAGATAGGTCAGTCGCGATACAGTCCCCGTCAAGGAGTGGAAAGCTTTAGAAACAAAAGGATCGTGGCACCTGTTGTAAGAGGCGACTAGAAAGGTGATCCTAGGAGTCTAGCATTGGTTCCACTTCCTTACGCCGGGCTCCTCTGTACTTTACATTTTGCTTCGCGTCGCACCGACACAGATCATATGACGGCGATAGGATATGAAAGGGTTAGGACTGAGAAGGAAGCGGCCATTGTCCTCATTAAGGTACAGCCCCAGCATTTGCCTGGTTTGAAAATGGGAAACCTCGGAAAAACATCTTGAAAACTGCCGCCAGTGATGTTCGAACTGACGGTATTAGTCTTGTAAAGCCTAAGGAGTCTTTCATTTTTACGACTTACGTGATTCTTCCTTCCTTTATCGGGTAAGTGGCTGTGTAGTTAGGTACTGGTTTCGAACCCCACTGATGGCAGCCCTAAAATGATTTCCGTGGTTTCCCATTTTTACACCAGTCAAGTACTGGGGCTGTACCTTAATTAAGGCTACGGCTGCACTTTCCAATCCCATCGTCGCCATAAGACTTCTCTGTGTCGGTGCGACGCGAAGCAAATTGTAACAATAAAAATAAATAAAAAGCCTTAAATATTTCCTTTCTTTTCCCGATACCCTCATTGTCCGAACGGTCTGCTTCATCTTTCCCCTCTCACATGGTTGCCAACTTCTCTTTAAACAAGAGTCACCGCCGCTGTCGCAGAAGCACATGGCCTATATCAAACATGAGTAGCAGATTAATTCCTGGGAGCAAAGAGCTAACCACTCTACTTCCTTAGTGCCGATTTTACGTAGAGTACAAAACTTTACCTTTCGTTCCTCAAAGGACATTTCCGTGCGTACGGAAGTCACTTTGCTTTTACTCCTACCAGTAGTGGTACAGATACATACTCTTCCTAGATCTCGCTCATTTCAGTCCTCGGACGTAGTTACTTTAGGGCATGTCCCTCATCTTCTTCTGGACAGTAGGCAATGGTATGTTGATAAACGGGGTTAAAAGTCAGGTTGTGAGTTTCACAAATAGGAAACGTCCTCTCAATTTTAATTACTTCGTTGATGGGGTGAAATTTCCTTTTGGGGATCATTGTAAATACCTAGGTATTAATATAAGGAAAGATCTTCATTGGGGTAATCACATAAATGGGATTGTAAATAAAGGGTACAGATCTCTGCACATGGTTATGAGGGTATTTAGGGGCTGTAGTAAGGATGAAAAGGAGACGGCATATGAGTCTCTGGTAAGACCCCAGCTAGAGTATGGTTCCAGTATATGGGACCCTCAACAGGATTTCTTGATTCAAGAACTGAAGAAAATCCAAAGGAAAGCAGCTCGATTTGTTGTAGGTGATTTCCGACAAAAGAGTAGCGTTACAAAAATTTTTGCAAAATTTGGGCTGGAGACACTTGGAAAAAGAAGACGAGCTGCTCGATTAAGTGGTATGTTGCGATCTGTCAGTGGAGAGATGGCGTGGAATGACATCAGTAGACGAATAAGTTTGAGTGGCGTCTTTAAAAGTAGGAAAGATCACAATATGAAGATAAAGCTGGAATTTAAGAGAAAAATAGGGACAAATATTAGTGTTAAGGAAGGGGAGTTAGGAATTGGAATAACGGAGATGTGTAATAAATTTCCAATGTCTTTGCAATCATTTAAGAGGAGGCCAGGAAAACAACAGATAGGGAATCTGCCACCTGGGCGACTGCCCTAAATGCAGATCGGTATTGATTGATTGATTGATTGATGGGTTTATTGATTGATTGATTGTGGATTTTCTAAGGAATATTCAACAATTATTATTATTATTATTATTATTATTATTATTATTATTATTATTATTATTATTATTATTATTATTATTATTATTATTATTATTATTATTATTATTATTATTATTATTATTATTATTGGGTGGCGGTGAGAGAATAACACTCACGGTATTGCCGTAAGATGCGACTAGAAAGGGTGCCCGAAGTTCTTAATTTGTGAACGTGGGTTGGCGAGCATGGGGCCTTCACATACTTTCCCCAGGCTGCTCGCGTTCATCTATCCCATGTTCAACTTTTGCTCTTTCCGGACCCCGACGGTGTTAGAGAATTCGAGGCCCTCTGGAGTCTTTCATTTTCACCCCCTTCGTGGCCTTTGCCTTTGTTTGGCCGATATCTTCATTTTTCCAAATGTTGGACCCCTTCCATTTCCTTCCCTCCGATTAGTGTTATATAGAGGATGGGTGCCTAGTTGTACTTCCTCTTAAAACAATAATCACCACCACGTCATTTCAACTTAATATTTGCCCAGTACTCTCGCATTCGTTGGTGGTGTTGTTCCTTTCTTTCTTCGGTCCACGCTTTATCTGTTTTAGGCTTTTCTTGAAAAGTCTTGTGATCTTAAAGTTTCTTCTTAAGTGGGTTACGCTCCAGAATATCATCATGTGTGATGTCCACCTCTTGTAGACCTTTCTTTCTACCTCACTGAACCCGGCCCCTTTCGTCTTCATATGTTGGAAGTAGGAGAAGATCCACTTGGTTGATCCCTGTTATAATAATAATAATAATAATAATAATAATAATAATAATAATAATAATAATAATAATAATAATAATAATAATAATAATAATAATAATAATAATAATAATAATAATAATCATAATAATAATAATAATAATAATAATTACCGTCATCATTATTAAATGAGATTTCATAGAAAGCGTACGAGAGGAACTGGTACATGTGTATACAGCGGGATGCTCTGATAAAGCATTCAACTACGTCTCTCTGATGTCGATTTAAACCATAATTTGTGATTTAACGTGCACACCTGCAGCAGTAATGTAACTTGATGCTCTATGAATTTGTAATGTTACGCCTTTATCCCTCAGAGGTTTACTTCTTGCTGCGATGTGGCAATACGAGAGCATCAGTTGCACTGATAGCTGCATTGGTCAAAAATCAGAAATGTGGTGTGAAACGTGAACATACCTGCTCTACTATACTCACTTTAACGTTGAAGCAGAGCCCACAATCATTAACTGACATTGATGGTTTAGCTCCTTACCTTAATGGTCAGAGGTTCAGAGGACCTCGGTTTGATTCTCGGTCAGCCCGACGATTTAGAACTGCATATTATTTATTCCTCTTTCTCGAGAAGTAATTGTTTGTATTAATTTTGATAATGATGATGATGCTTATTGTCTACAGGGGCCTAACATCTAGGTCATCGGCCCCTAATGGTACGAAGTGAGACGAAATATTATGACAATTTAAAAGTCCAAAGTCATCCACTGTCCAGAATTCAAAACGTGATGCCGAAGAATGAATGGATGGATATAAAATTAACACCATCATTGGATCCGACCCGCAATGCCCCACATTCCCAGAAACTAGCGTTAAACAATAGTATTAGTGACCAAGGGGCTGCTTCTAAACCACAATCCCGAATCGATGATGCTTGTAGTCTAAAGGGGTCCAATATCCTGGTCATCGGCCCCTCATAATGGTACTTATCGCTAGGAAAGTGAAACCATGGTATTTGTCATGTTGCGTTACTAATCAAAAGTAGCGTAGACTCGCGGTATTCCACACATTACGGTACTACTCACAGGTAATGTAATGCGCACATGTAACACAGACCTATGGTGTTCCACATATTACGGTACTACTCACAGGTAATGTAATGCGCACATGTAACACAGACCTATGGTGTTCCACACATTACGGTACTACTCACAGGTAATGTAATGCGCACATGTAACGCAGACCTATGGTGTTCCACACATTACGGTACTACTCACAGGTAATGTAATGCGCACATGTAACACAGACCTATGGTGTTCCACACATTACGGTACTACTCACAGGTAATGTAATGCGCACATGTAACACAGACCTATGGTGTTCCACACATTACGGTACTACTCACAGGTAATGTAACACAGACCTATGGTGTTCCACACATTACGGTACTACTCACAGGTAATGTAACACAGACCTATGGTGTTCCACACTACGGTACTACTCACAGGTAATGTAACACAGACCTATGGTGTTCCACACATTACGGTACTACTCACAGGTAATGTAACGCAGACCTATGGTGTTCCACATATTAGGTACTACTCACAGGTAATGTAACACAGACCTATGGTGTTCCACACATTACGGTACTACTCACAGGTAATGTAACGCAGACCTATGGTGTTCCACACATTACGGTACTACTCACAGGTAATGTAACGCAGACCTATGGTGTTCCACACATTACGGTACTACTCACAGGTAATGTAACGCAGACCTATGGTGTTCCACACATTACGGTACTACTCACAGGTAATGTAACGCAGACCTATGGTGTTCCACACATTACGGTACTACTCACAGGTAATGTAACGCAGACCTATGGTGTTCCACACATTACGGTACTACTCACAGGTAATGTAACGCAGACCTATGGTGTTCCACACACTACGGTACAACTCACAGGTAATGTAACGCAGACCTATGGTGTTCCACACATTACGGTACTACTCACAGGTAATGTAACGCAGACCTATGGTGTTCCACACATTACGGTACTACTCACAGGTAATGTAACGCAGACCTATGGTGTTCCACACATTACGGTACTACTCACAGGTAATGTAACACAGACCTATGGTGTTCCACACATTACGGTACTACTCACAGGTAATGTAATGCGCACATGTAACACAGACCTATGGTGTTCCACATATTACGGTACTACTCACAGGTAATGTAACGCAGACCTATGGTGTTCCACACATTACGGTACTACTCACAGGTAATGTAATGCAGACCTATGGTGTTCCACACATTACGGTACTACTCACAGGTATTGTAATGCAGACCTATGGTGTTCCACACATTACGGTAGTACTCACAGGTAATGTAACGCAGACCTATGGTGTTCCACACATTACGGTACTACTCACAGGTAATGTAACGCAGACCTATGGTGTTCCACACATTACGGTACTACTCACAGGTAATGTAACGCAGACCTATGGTGTTCCACACATTACGGTACTACTCACAGGTAATTGAACGCAGACCTATGGTGTTCCACACATTACGGTACTACTCACAGGAAATGTAACGCAGACCTATGGTGTTCCACACATTACGTTACTACTCACAGATAATGTAACACAGACCTATGGTGTTCTACACATTACGGTACTACTCACAGGTAATGTAACGCAGACCTATGGTGTTCCACACATTACGGTACTACTCTCAGGTAATGTAACGCAGACCTATGGTGTTCCACACATTACGGTACTACTCACAGGTAATGTAACGCAGACCTATGGTGTTCCACACATTACGGTACTACTCACAGGTAATGTAACGCAGACCTATGGTGTTCCACACATTACGGTACTACTCACAGGTAATGTAACGCAGACCTATGGTGTTCCACACATTACGGTAATACTCACAGGTAATGTAACGCAGACCTATGGTGTTCCACACATTACGGTACTACTCACAGGTAATGTAACGCAGACCTATGGTGTTCCACACATTACGGTACTACTCACAGGTAATGTAATGCGCACATGTAACACAGAACTATGGTGTTCCACATATTACGGTACTACTCACAGGTAATGTAAAGCGCACGTGTAACACAGACCTATGGTGTTCCACATATTACGGTACTACTCACAGGTAATGTAATGCGCACATGTAACACAGACCTATGGTGTTCCACATATTACGGTACTACTCACAGGTAATGTAACGCGCACATATAACACAGACCTATGGTGTTCCACATATTACGGTACTACTCACAGGTAATGTAACGCAGAGCTATGGTGTTCCACACATTACGCTACTACTCACAGGTAATGTAATGCGCACATGTAACACAGACCTATGGTGTTCCACATATTACGGTACTACTCACAGGTAATGTAACACAGACCTATGGTGTTCCACATATTACGGTACTACTCACAGGTAATGTAACGCAGACCTATGGTGTTCCACACATTACGGTACTACTCACAGGTAATGTAACGCAGACCTATGGTGTTCCACACATTACGGTACTACTCACAGGTAATGTAACGCAGACCTATGGTGTTCCACACATTACGGTACTACTCACAGGTAATGTAATGCGCACATGTAACACAGACCTATGGTGTTCCACATATTACGGTACTACTCACAGGTAATGTAATGCGCACATGTAACACAGACCTATGGTGTTCCACACATTACGGTACTACTCACAGGTAATGTAATGCGCACATGTAACACAGACCTATGGTGTTCCACATATTACGGTACTACTCACAGGTAATGTAATGCGCACATGTAACACAGACCTATGGTGTTCCACATATTACGGTACTACTCACAGGTAATGTAACACAGACCTATGGTGTTCCACACATTACGGTACTACTCACAGGTAATGTAACGCAGACCTATGGTGTTCCACACATTACGGTACTACTCACAGGTAATGTAACGCAGACCTATGGTGTTCCACACATTACGGTACTACTCACAGGTAATGTAACGCAGACCTATGGTGTTCCACACATTACGGTACTACTCACAGGTAATGTAACGCAGACCTATGGTGTTCCACACATTACGGTACTACTCACAGGTGATGTAACGCAGACCTATGGTGTTCCACACATTACGGTACTACTCACAGGTAATGTAACACAGACCTATGGTGTTCCACACATTACGGTACTACTCACAGGTAATGTAACGCAGACCTATGGTGTTCCACACATTACGGTACTACTCACAGGTAATGTAACGCAGACCTATGGTGTTCCACACATTACGTTACTACTCACAGATAATGTAACACAGACCTATGGTGTTCTACACATTACGGTACTACTCACAGGTAATGTAACGCAGACCTATGGTGTTCCACACATTACGGTACTACTCTCAGGTAATGTAACGCAGACCTATGGTGTTCCACACATTACGGTACTACTCACAGGTAATGTAACGCAGACCTATGGTGTTCCACACATTACGGTACTACTCACAGGTAATGTAACGCAGACCTATGGTGTTCCACACATTACGGTACTACTCACAGGTAATGTAACGCAGACCTATGGTGTTCCACACATTACGGTACTACTCACAGGTAATGTAACGCAGACCTATGGTGTTCCACACATTACGGTACTACTCACAGGTAATGTAACGCAGACCTATGGTGTTCCACACATTACGGTACTACTCACAGGTAATGTAATGCGCACATGTAACACAGACCTATGGTGTTCCACATATTACGGTACTACTCACAGGTAATGTAATGCGCACGTGTAACACAGACCTATGGTGTTCCACATATTACGGTACTACTCATAGGTAATGTAATGCGCACATGTAACACAGACCTATGGTGTTCCACATATTACGGTACTACTCACAGGTAATGTAATGCGCACATATAACACAGACCTATTATGTTCCACATATTACGGTACTACTCACAGGTAATGTAACGCAGAGCTATGGTGTTCCACACATTACGCTACTACTCACAGGTAATGTAATGCGCACATGTAACACAGACCTATGGTGTTCCACATATTACGGTACTACTCACAGGTAATGTAACACAGACCTATGGTGTTCCACATATTACGGTACTACTCACAGGTAATGTAACGCAGACCTATGGTGTTCCACACATTACGGTACTACTCACAGGTAATGTAACGCAGACCTATGGTGTTCCACACATTACGGTACTACTCACAGGTAATGTAACGCAGACCTATGGTGTTCCACACATTACGGTACTACTCACAGGTAATGTAATGCGCACATGTAACACAGACCTATGGTGTTCCACATATTACGGTACTACTCACAGGTAATGTAATGCGCACATGTAACACAGTCCTATGGTGTTCCACACATTACGGTACTACTCACAGGTAATGTAATGCGCACATGTAACACAGACCTATGGTGTTCCACATATTACGGTACTACTCACAGGTAATGTAATGCGCACATGTAACACAGACCTATGGTGTTCCACATATTACGGTACTACTCACAGGTAATGTAACACAGACCTATGGTGTTCCACACATTACGGTACTACTCACAGGTAATGTAACGCAGACCTATGGTGTTCCACACATTACGGTACTACTCACAGGTAATGTAACGCAAACCTATGGTGTTCCACACATTACGGTACTACTCACAGGTAATGTAACGCAGACCTATGGTGTTCCACACATTACGGTACTACTCACAGGTAATGTAACGCAGACCTATGGTGTTCCACACATTACGGTACTACTCACAGGTGATGTAACGCAGACCTATGGTGTTCCACACATTACGGTACTACTCACAGGTAATGTAACACAGACCTATGGTGTTCCACACATTACGGTACTACTCACAGGTAATGTAACGCAGACCTATGGTGTTCCACACATTACGGTACTACTCACAGGTAATGTAACGCAGACCTATGGTGTTCCACACATTACGGTACTACTCACAGGTAATGTAACACAGACCTATGGTGTTCCACACATTACGGTACTACTCACAGGTAATGTAACGCAGACCTATGGAGTTCCACACATTACGGTACTACTCACAGGTAATGTAACGCAGACCTATGGTGTTCCACACATTACGGTACTACTCACAGGTAATGTAACACAGACCTATGGTGTTCCACACATTACGGTACTACTCACAGGTAATGTAACGCAGACCTATGGTGTTCCACACATTACGGTACTACTCACAGGTAATGTAACACAGACCTATGGTGTTCTACACATTACGGTACTACTCACAGGTAATGTAACGCAGACCTATGGTGTTCCACACATTACGGTACTACTCACAGGTAATGTAACGCAGACCTATGGTGTTCCACACATTACGGTACTACTCACAGGTAATGTAACGCAGACCTATGGTGTTCCACACATTACGGTACTACTCACAGGTAATGTAACACAGACCTATGGTGTTCCACACATTACGGTACTACTCACAGGTAATGTAACGCAGACCTATGGTGTTCCACACATTACGGTACTACTCACAGGTAATGTAACGCAGACCTATGGTGTTCCACACATTACGTTACTACTCACAGATAATGTAACACAGACCTATGGTGTTCCACACATTACGGTACTACTCACAGGTAATGTAACACAGACCTATGGTGTTCCACACATTACGGTACTACTCACAGGTAATGTAACACAGACCTATGGTGTTCCACACATTACGGTACTACTCACAGGTAATGTAACGCAGACCTATGGTGTTCCACACATTACGGTACTACTCACAGGTAATGTAACACAGACGTATGGTGTTCCACACATTACGATACTACTCACAGGTAATGTAACGCAGACCTATGGTGTTCCACACATTACGGTACTACTCACAGGTAATGTAACGCAGACCTATGGTGTTCCACACATTACGGTACTACTCACAGGTAATGTAACGCAGACCTATGGTGTTCCACACATTACGGTACTACTCACAGGTAATGTAACGCAGACCTATGGTGTTCCACACATTACGGTACTACTCACAGGTAATGTAACACAGACCTATGGTGTTCCACACATTACGGTACTACTCACAGGTAATGTAACGCAGACCTATGGTGTTCCACACATTACGGTACTACTCACAGGTAATGTAACACAGACCTATGGTGTTCCACACATTACGGTACTACTCACAGGTAATGTAATGCGCACATGTAACACAGACCTATGGTGTTCCACATATTACGGTACTACTCACAGGTAATGTAACGCAGACCTATGGTGTTTCACACATTACGGTACTACTCACAGGTAATGTAACACAGACCTATGGTGTTCCACACATTACGGTACTACTCACAGGTAATGTAACGCAGACCTATGGTGTTCCACACATTACGGTACTACTCACAGGTAATGTAACACAGACCTATGGTGTTCCACACATTACGGTACTACTCACAGGTATTGTAATGCAGGCCTATGGTGTTCCACACATTACGGTACTACTCACAGGTAATGTAACGCAGACCTATGGTGTTCCACACATTACGGTACTACTCACAGGTAATGTAACGCAGACCTATGGTGTTCCACACATTACGGTACTACTCACAGGTAATGTAACGCAGACCTATGGTGTTCCACACATTACGGTACTACTCACAGGTAATGTAACGCAGACCTATGGTGTTCCACACATTACGGTACTACTCACAGGTAATGTAACACAGACCTATGGTGTTCCACACATTACGGTACTACTCACAGGTATTGTAATGCAGACCTATGGTGTTCCACACATTACGGTACTACTCACAGGTAATGTAACACAGACCTATGGTGTTCCACACATTACGGTACTACTCACAGGTAATGTAACGCAGACCTATGGTGTTCCACAGATTACGGTACTACTCACAGGTAATGTAACGCAGACCTATGGTGTTCCACACATTACGGTACTACTCACAGGTAATGTAACACAGACCTATGGTGTTCCACACATTACGGTACTACTCACAGGTATTGTAATGCAGACCTATGGTGTTCCACACATTACGGTACTACTCACAGGTATTGTAATGCAGACCTATGGTGTTCCACACATTACGGTACTACTCACAGGTATTGTAATGCAGACCTATGGTGTTCCACACATTACGGTACTACTCACAGGTATTGTAATGCAGACCTATGGTGTTCCACACATTACGGTACTACTCACAGGTAATGTAACGCAGACCTATGGTGTTCCACACATTACGGTACTACTCACAGGTATTGTAATGCAGACCTATGGTGTTCCACACATTACGGTACTACTCACAGGTAATGTAACGCAGACCTATGGTGTTCCACACATTACGGTACTACTCAGAGGTAATGTAACGCAGACCTATGGTGTTCCACACATTACGGTACTACTCAGAGGTAATGTAACGCAGACCTATGGTGTTCCACACATTACGGTACTACTCACAGGTAATGTAACGCAGACCTATGGTGTTCCACACATTACGGTACTACTCACAGGTGATGTAACGCAGACCTATGGTGTTCCACACATTACGGTACTACTCACAGGTAATGTAACACAGACCTATGGTGTTCCACACATTACGGTACTACTCACAGGTAATGTAACGCAGACCTATGGTGTTCCACACATTACGGTACTACTCACAGGTAATGTAACGCAGACCTATGGTGTTCCACACATTACGGTACTACTCACAGGTAATGTAACACAGACCTATGGTGTTCCACACATTACGGTACTACTCACAGGTAATGTAACGCAGACCTATGGTGTTCCACACATTACGGTACTACTCACAGGTAATGTAACGCAGACCTATGGTGTTCCACACATTACGGTACTACTCACAGGTAATGTAACACAGACCTATGGTGTTCCACACATTACGGTACTACTCACAGGTAATGTAACGCAGACCTATGGTGTTCCACACATTACGGTACTACTCACAGGTAATGTAACGCAGACCTATGGTGTTCTACACATTACGGTACTACTCACAGGTAATGTAACGCAGACCTATGGTGTTCCACACATTACGGTACTACTCACAGGTAATGTAACGCAGACCTATGGTGTTCCACACATTACGGTACTACTCACAGGTAATGTAACGCAGACCTATGGTGTTCCACACATTACGGTACTACTCACAGGTAATGTAACACAGACCTATGGTGTTCCACACATTACGGTACTACTCACAGGTAATGTAACGCAGACCTATGGTGTTCTACACATTACGGTACTACTCACAGGTAATGTAACGCAGACCTATGGTGTTCCACACATTACGTTACTACTCACAGATAATGTAACACAGACCTATGGTGTTCCACACATTACGGTACTACTCACAGGTAATGTAACACAGACCTATGGTGTTCCACACATTACGGTACTACTCACAGTTAATGTAACACAGACCTATGGTGTTCCACACATTACGGTACTACTCACAGGTAATGTAACGCAGACCTATGGTGTTCCACACATTACGGTACTACTCTCAGGTAATGTAACGCAGACCTATGGTGTTCCACACATTACGGTACTACTCACAGGTAATGTAACGCAGACCTATGGTGTTCCACACATTACGGTACTACTCACAGGTAATGTAACGCAGACCTATGGTGTTCCACACATTACGGTACTACTCACAGGTAATGTAACGCAGACCTATGGTGTTCCACACATTACGGTAATACTCACAGGTAATGTAACGCAGACCTATGGTGTTCCACACATTACGGTACTACTCACAGGTAATGTAACGCAGACCTATGGTGTTCCACACATTACGGTACTACTCACAGGTAATGTAATGCGCACATGTAACACAGAACTATGGTGTTCCACATATTACGGTACTACTCACAGGTAATGTAAAGCGCACGTGTAACACAGACCTATGGTGTTCCACATATTACGGTACTACTCACAGGTAATGTAATGCGCACATGTAACACAGACCTATGGTGTTCCACATATTACGGTACTACTCACAGGTAATGTAACGCGCACATATAACACAGACCTATGGTGTTCCACATATTACGGTACTACTCACAGGTAATGTAACGCAGAGCTATGGTGTTCCACACATTACGCTACTACTCACAGGTAATGTAATGCGCACATGTAACACAGACCTATGGTGTTCCACATATTACGGTACTACTCACAGGTAATGTAACACAGACCTATGGTGTTCCACATATTACGGTACTACTCACAGGTAATGTAACGCAGACCTATGGTGTTCCACACATTACGGTACTACTCACAGGTAATGTAACGCAGACCTATGGTGTTCCACACATTACGGTACTACTCACAGGTAATGTAACGCAGACCTATGGTGTTCCACACATTACGGTACTACTCACAGGTAATGTAATGCGCACATGTAACACAGACCTATGGTGTTCCACATATTACGGTACTACTCACAGGTAATGTAATGCGCACATGTAACACAGACCTATGGTGTTCCACACATTACGGTACTACTCACAGGTAATGTAATGCGCACATGTAACACAGACCTATGGTGTTCCACATATTACGGTACTACTCACAGGTAATGTAATGCGCACATGTAACACAGACCTATGGTGTTCCACATATTACGGTACTACTCACAGGTAATGTAACACAGACCTATGGTGTTCCACACATTACGGTACTACTCACAGGTAATGTAACGCAGACCTATGGTGTTCCACACATTACGGTACTACTCACAGGTAATGTAACGCAGACCTATGGTGTTCCACACATTACGGTACTACTCACAGGTAATGTAACGCAGACCTATGGTGTTCCACACATTACGGTACTACTCACAGGTAATGTAACGCAGACCTATGGTGTTCCACACATTACGGTACTACTCACAGGTGATGTAACGCAGACCTATGGTGTTCCACACATTACGGTACTACTCACAGGTAATGTAACACAGACCTATGGTGTTCCACACATTACGGTACTACTCACAGGTAATGTAACGCAGACCTATGGTGTTCCACACATTACGGTACTACTCACAGGTAATGTAACGCAGACCTATGGTGTTCCACACATTACGTTACTACTCACAGATAATGTAACACAGACCTATGGTGTTCTACACATTACGGTACTACTCACAGGTAATGTAACGCAGACCTATGGTGTTCCACACATTACGGTACTACTCTCAGGTAATGTAACGCAGACCTATGGTGTTCCACACATTACGGTACTACTCACAGGTAATGTAACGCAGACCTATGGTGTTCCACACATTACGGTACTACTCACAGGTAATGTAACGCAGACCTATGGTGTTCCACACATTACGGTACTACTCACAGGTAATGTAACGCAGACCTATGGTGTTCCACACATTACGGTACTACTCACAGGTAATGTAACGCAGACCTATGGTGTTCCACACATTACGGTACTACTCACAGGTAATGTAACGCAGACCTATGGTGTTCCACACATTACGGTACTACTCACAGGTAATGTAATGCGCACATGTAACACAGACCTATGGTGTTCCACATATTACGGTACTACTCACAGGTAATGTAATGCGCACGTGTAACACAGACCTATGGTGTTCCACATATTACGGTACTACTCATAGGTAATGTAATGCGCACATGTAACACAGACCTATGGTGTTCCACATATTACGGTACTACTCACAGGTAATGTAATGCGCACATATAACACAGACCTATTATGTTCCACATATTACGGTACTACTCACAGGTAATGTAACGCAGAGCTATGGTGTTCCACACATTACGCTACTACTCACAGGTAATGTAATGCGCACATGTAACACAGACCTATGGTGTTCCACATATTACGGTACTACTCACAGGTAATGTAACACAGACCTATGGTGTTCCACATATTACGGTACTACTCACAGGTAATGTAACGCAGACCTATGGTGTTCCACACATTACGGTACTACTCACAGGTAATGTAACGCAGACCTATGGTGTTCCACACATTACGGTACTACTCACAGGTAATGTAACGCAGACCTATGGTGTTCCACACATTACGGTACTACTCACAGGTAATGTAATGCGCACATGTAACACAGACCTATGGTGTTCCACATATTACGGTACTACTCACAGGTAATGTAATGCGCACATGTAACACAGTCCTATGGTGTTCCACACATTACGGTACTACTCACAGGTAATGTAATGCGCACATGTAACACAGACCTATGGTGTTCCACATATTACGGTACTACTCACAGGTAATGTAATGCGCACATGTAACACAGACCTATGGTGTTCCACATATTACGGTACTACTCACAGGTAATGTAACACAGACCTATGGTGTTCCACACATTACGGTACTACTCACAGGTAATGTAACGCAGACCTATGGTGTTCCACACATTACGGTACTACTCACAGGTAATGTAACGCAAACCTATGGTGTTCCACACATTACGGTACTACTCACAGGTAATGTAACGCAGACCTATGGTGTTCCACACATTACGGTACTACTCACAGGTAATGTAACGCAGACCTATGGTGTTCCACACATTACGGTACTACTCACAGGTGATGTAACGCAGACCTATGGTGTTCCACACATTACGGTACTACTCACAGGTAATGTAACACAGACCTATGGTGTTCCACACATTACGGTACTACTCACAGGTAATGTAACGCAGACCTATGGTGTTCCACACATTACGGTACTACTCACAGGTAATGTAACGCAGACCTATGGTGTTCCACACATTACGGTACTACTCACAGGTAATGTAACACAGACCTATGGTGTTCCACACATTACGGTACTACTCACAGGTAATGTAACGCAGACCTATGGTGTTCCACACATTACGGTACTACTCACAGGTAATGTAACGCAGACCTATGGTGTTCCACACATTACGGTACTACTCACAGGTAATGTAACACAGACCTATGGTGTTCCACACATTACGGTACTACTCACAGGTAATGTAACGCAGACCTATGGTGTTCCACACATTACGGTACTACTCACAGGTAATGTAACGCAGACCTATGGTGTTCTACACATTACGGTACTACTCACAGGTAATGTAACGCAGACCTATGGTGTTCCACACATTACGGTACTACTCACAGGTAATGTAACGCAGACCTATGGTGTTCCACACATTACGGTACTACTCACAGGTAATGTAACGCAGACCTATGGTGTTCCACACATTACGGTACTACTCACAGGTAATGTAACACAGACCTATGGTGTTCCACACATTACGGTACTACTCACAGGTAATGTAACGCAGACCTATGGTGTTCCACACATTACGGTACTACTCACAGGTAATGTAACGCAGACCAATGGTGTTCCACACATTACGTTACTACTCACAGATAATGTAACACAGACCTATGGTGTTCCACACATTACGGTACTACTCACAGGTAATGTAACACAGACCTATGGTGTTCCACACATTACGGTACTACTCACAGGTAATGTAACACAGACCTATGGTGTTCCACACATTACGGTACTACTCACAGGTAATGTAACGCAGACCTATGGTGTTCCACACATTACGGTACTACTCACAGGTAATGTAACACAGACGTATGGTGTTCCACACATTACGATACTACTCACAGGTAATGTAACGCAGACCTATGGTGTTCCACACATTACGGTACTACTCACAGGTAATGTAACGCAGACCTATGGTGTTCCACAGATTACGGTACTACTCACAGGTAATGTAACGCAGACCTATGGTGTTCCACACATTACGGTACTACTCACAGGTAATGTAACGCAGACCTATGGTGTTCCACACATTACGGTACTACTCACAGGTAATGTAACACAGACCTATGGTGTTCCACACATTACGGTACTACTCACAGGTAATGTAACGCAGACCTATGGTGTTCCACACATTACGGTACTACTCACAGGTAATGTAACACAGACCTATGGTGTTCCACACATTACGGTACTACTCACAGGTAATGTAATGCGCACATGTAACACAGACCTATGGTGTTCCACATATTACGGTACTACTCACAGGTAATGTAACGCAGACCTATGGTTTTTCACACATTACGGTACTACTCACAGGTAATGTAACACAGACCTATGGTGTTCCACACATTACGGTACTACTCACAGGTAATGTAACGCAGACCTATGGTGTTCCACACATTACGGTACTACTCACAGGTAATGTAACACAGACCTATGGTGTTCCACACATTACGGTACTACTCACAGGTATTGTAATGCAGGCCTATGGTGTTCCACACATTACGGTACTACTCACAAGTAATGTAACGCAGACCTATGGTGTTCCACACATTACGGTACTACTCACAGGTAATATAACGCAGACCTATGGTGTTCCACACATTACGGTACTACTCACAGGTAATGTAACGCAGACCTATGGTGTTCCACACATTACGGTACTACTCACAGGTAATGTAACGCAGACCTATGGTGTTCCACACATTACGGTACTACTCACAGGTAATGTAACACAGACCTATGGTGTTCCACACATTACGGTACTACTCACAGGTATTGTAATGCAGACCTATGGTGTTCCACACATTACGGTACTACTCACAGGTAATGTAACACAGACCTATGGTGTTCCACACATTACGGTACTACTCACAGGTAATGTAACGCAGACCTATGGTGTTCCACAGATTACGGTACTACTCACAGGTAATGTAACGCAGACCTATGGTGTTCCACACATTACGGTACTACTCACAGGTAATGTAACACAGACCTATGGTGTTCCACACATTACGGTACTACTCACAGGTATTGTAATGCAGACCTATGGTGTTCCACACATTACGGTACTACTCACAGGTATTGTAATGCAGACCTATGGTGTTCCACACATTACGGTACTACTCACAGGTATTGTAATGCAGACCTATGGTGTTCCACACATTACGGTACTACTCACAGGTATTGTAATGCAGACCTATGGTGTTCCACACATTACGGTACTACTCACAGGTAATGTAACGCAGACCTATGGTGTTCCACACATTACGGTACTACTCACAGGTATTGTAATGCAGACCTATGGTGTTCCACACATTACGGTACTACTCACAGGTAATGTAACGCAGACCTATGGTGTTCCACACATTACGGTACTACTCAGAGGTAATGTAACGCAGACCTATGGTGTTCCACACATTACGGTACTACTCAGAGGTAATGTAACGCAGACCTATGGTGTTCCACACATTACGGTACTACTCACAGGTAATGTAACGCAGACCTATGGTGTTCCACACATTACGGTACTACTCACAGGTAATGTAACGCAGACCTATGGTGTTCCACACATTACGGTACTACTCACAGGTAATGTAACGCAGACCTATGGTGTTCCACACATTACGGTACTACTCACAGGTAATGTAACACAGACCTATGGTGTTCCACACATTACGGTACTACTCACAGGTAATGTAACGCAGACCTATGGTGTTCCACACATTACGGTACTACTCACAGGTAATGTAACGCAGACCTATGGTGTTCCACACATTACGGTACTACTCACAGGTAATGTAACACAGACCTATGGTGTTCCACACATTACGGTACTACTCACAGGTAATGTAACGCAGACCTATGGTGTTCCACACATTACGGTACTACTCACAGGTAATGTAACGCAGACCTATGGTGTTCTACACATTACGGTACTACTCACAGGTAATGTAACGCAGACCTATGGTGTTCCACACATTACGGTACTACTCACAGGTAATGTAACGCAGACCTATGGTGTTCCACACATTACGGTACTACTCACAGGTAATGTAACGCAGACCTATGGTGTTCCACACATTACGGTACTACTCACAGGTAATGTAACACAGACCTATGGTGTTCCACACATTACGGTACTACTCACAGGTAATGTAACGCAGACCTATGGTGTTCTACACATTACGGTACTACTCACAGGTAATGTAACGCAGACCTATGGTGTTCCACACATTACGTTACTACTCACAGATAATGTAACACAGACCTATGGTGTTCCACACATTACGGTACTACTCACAGGTAATGTAACACAGACCTATGGTGTTCCACACATTACGGTACTACTCACAGTTAATGTAACACAGACCTATGGTGTTCCACACATTACGGTACTACTCACAGGTAATGTAACGCAGACCTATGGTGTTCCACACATTACGGTACTACTCACAGGTAATGTAACACTGACCTATGGTGTTCCACACATTACGGTACTACTCACAGGTAATGTAACGCAGACCTATGGTGTTCCACACATTACGGTACTACTCACAGGTAATGTAACGCAGACCTATGGTGTTCCACACATTACGGTACTACTCACTGGTAATGTAACGCAGACCTATGGTGTTCCACACATTACGGTACTACTCACAGGTAATGTAACACAGACCTATGGTGTTCCATACATTACGGTACTACTCACAGGTAATGTAACGCAGACCTATGGTGTTCCACACATTACGGTACTACTCACAGGTAATGTAACGCAGACCTATGGTGTTCCACACATTACGGTACTACTCACAGGTAATGTAACACAGACCTATGGTGTTCCACACATTACGGTACTACTCACAGGTAATGTAATGCGCACATGTAACACAGACCTATGGTGTTCCACATATTACGGTACTACTCACAGGTAATGTAACGCAGACCTATGGTGTTCCACACATTACGGTACTACTCACAGGTAATGTAACACAGACCTATGGTGTTCCACACATTACGGTACTACTCACAGGTAATGTAACGCAGACCTATGGTGTTCCACACATTACGGTACTACTCACAGGTAATGTAACACAGACCTATGGTGTTCCACACATTACGGTACTACTCACAGGTATTGTAATGCAGGCCTATGGTGTTCCACACATTACGGTACTACTCACAGGTAATGTAACGCAGACCTATGGTGTTCCACACATTACGGTACTACTCACAGGTAATGTAACGCAGACCTATGGTGTTCCACACATTACGGTACTACTCACAGGTAATGTAACGCAGACCTATGGTGTTCCACACATTACGGTACTACTCACAGGTAATGTAACGCAGACCTATGGTGTTCCACACATTACGGTACTACTCACAGGTAATGTAACACAGACCTATGGTGTTCCACACATTACGGTACTACTCACAGGTATTGTAATGCAGACCTATGGTGTTCCACACATTACGGTACTACTCACAGGTAATGTAACACAGACCTATGGTGTTCCACACATTACGGTACTACTCACAGGTAATGTAACGCAGACCTATGGTGTTCCACAGATTACGGTACTACTCACAGGTAATGTAACGCAGACCTATGGTGTTCCACACATTACGGTACTACTCACAGGTAATGTAACACAGACCTATGGTGTTCCACACATTACGGTACTACTCACAGGTATTGTAATGCATACCTATGGTGTTCCACACATTACGGTACTACTCACAGGTAATGTAACGCAGACCTATGGTGTTCTACACATTACGGTACTACTCACAGGTAATGTAATGCGCACATGTAACACAGAACTATGGTGTTCTACACATTACGGTACTACTCACAGGTAATGTAATGCGCACATGTAACACAGACCTATGGTGTTCTACACATTACGGTACTACTCACAGGTAATGTAACGCAGACCTATGGTGTTCTACACATTACGGTACTACTCACAGGTAATGTAATGCGCACATGTAACACAGAACTATGGTGTTCTACACATTACGGTACTACTCACAGGTAATGTAATGCGCACATGTAACACAGACCTATGGTGTTCTACACATTACGGTACTACTCACAGGTAATGTAACGCAGACCTATGGTGTTCCACACATTACGGTACTACTCACAGGTAATGTAACGCAGACCTATGGTGTTCCACACATTACGGTACTACTCACAGGTAATGTAACGCAGACCTATGGTGTTCCACACATTACGGTACTACTCACAGGTAATGTAACACAGACCTATGGTGTTCCACACATTACGGTACTACTCACAGGTATTGTAATGCAGACCTATGGTGTTCCACACATTACGGTACTACTCACAGGTAATGTAACACAGACCTATGGTGTTCCACACATTACGGTACTACTCACATGTAATGTAACGCAGACCTATGGTGTTCCACAGATTACGGTACTACTCACAGGTAATGTAACGCAGACCTATGGTGTTCCACACATTTCGGTACTACTCACAGGTAATGTAACACAGACCTATGGTGTTCCACACATTACGGTACTACTCACAGGTATTGTAATGCAGACCTATGGTGTTCCACACATTACGGTACTACTCACAGGTAATGTAACGCAGACCTATGGTGTTCCACACATTACGGTACTACTCACAGGTAATGTAACGCAGACCTATGGTGTTCCACACATTACGGTACTACTCACAGGTAATGTAACGCAGACCTATGGTGTTCCACACATTACGGTACTACTCACAGGTAATGTAACGCAGACCTATGGTGTTCCACACATTACGGTACTACTCACAGGTATTGTAATGCAGACCTATGGTGTTCCACACATTACGGTACTACTCACAGGTAATGTAAAACCCACCAGGATTCACACACTGTTGCTACTGATCACACACCTATTGTGTACCTAACATACTGGCACTACGCGCAAGTAAGAGCGACCCATGGTATTCCCTGGGCGATGGTATTAATTACAAGCAGACTCATGGCTCTAATTCGATCATACCTTGGTCACCCCTTTTAGTCGCCTCTTACGACAGGCACGGGATAGTCTTGTGTATTCTTTGTCTGCGTCTCCCACCCACAGGCGGTTGTGTACTTTGTCCGTGAGAGCTATTTTATTTTGCTCAAGTCCGCCGGCAAGCCGGTTAGGAACTCCCCTATCCGCCACCTGGGACGCGCCATGTGCGAGTATCATTCCCCCTCCCCACTGCTGCGCCAGCGTAGTAGGTTCGTGGTGTATTCGTTTTTGATACTCTTCTGTTCATCTCCATCAAACAGGCCACACCACTGCAGAATCACGCAATGGCGAATACTTCCTTCCACCTTGGGCTGACTTCAGAAAGGGCATCTGGCCGTGAAACAGTGCCACATCCACATCCACAAAAATGGGGGAAAATGCCGGTAGGAGAAGAATAATACTGCATGATGTGTTAATTTAGCTGAAATTAATTTTCGTTTTGATTTGTTAGCTTCCTTTTACTTGTCTTTCTGCACTGTTATTTGTTGGGCAATAATGTATGATTATTATTATTATTATTATTATAATTTTTATTATTATTATTATTATTATTATTATTATTATTATTATTATTATTATTATGCTGAAATTCGTCGATCTGTACAACTTTAGTAAGGAATTAATTGTCATACATTTGTACGTAATTCATATACTGTAATTTTATACATGATTGTAGCTTTCAAATTTTTAATGTTATTTGCATTACTCCTCCTTCTTTCTGTATATGCCCATTATGTAGTAGACACAACTCTGACACAGTCTGTAGTAATTTCGGAGTATTCCTGTCATGGATGTCAATAAATTAAATTAAATACGACACATAAATACATATTTTATCCTTTTACCATGGCTTTACACGCCACATCGACACCTTATGGCGACAATGGATAAGAAAGGTCTAGGATTAGGAGCGAAAAGGTCATGGCCTTAATTAAAGCACAGCCCAGCTTTTACCTAGTGTGAACATTGGAAACCACCGAAAACCATATTCAGGGCTGCCGACAGTGGGGTTCGAAGCTACTATCTCCCGATGCGCGCTCCCAACTGCACGGCCAACTCACCCGGTCTGCATTGTTGTCTGACAGGAACGTGAGTTGCCATGGAAACCGCAACCCCTTCCTCACCCGCCTCCTTATCGTACCAGGCGAACAAAAAGAGCTGTGACATTGACTACCGTTATAAGTAACATCGGACAAAAGAGTAGCGTTAAAAATGTTGCAAAGTTTGTTCTGGGAAAAACTGGGAGAAAGGAGACGAGCTGCTCGACTAAGTGGTATTTTCCGAGCTGTCAGCGGAGAGATGGCGTGGAATGACATCAGTAGACGAATAAGTTTGAGTGGTGTCTTTAAAAGTAGGAAAGATCACAATATGAAGATAAAGTTGGAATTCAAGAGGACAAATTGGGGCAAATATTCATTTATACGAAGGGAAGTTAGGAATTGGAATAACTTACCAAAGGAGATCTCCAATAAATTTCCAATTTCTTTGAAATCATTTAAGAAAACGCTAGGAAAACAACAGATAGGGAATCTGCCACCTGGGGGACTACCCTAAATGCTGATCAGTATTGATTGATTGATTGATTGATTGATTGATTGATTGATTGATTGATTGATTGATTGATTGATTGATTGATTGATTGATTGATTGATTGATTGATTGATACATTCAAGGAAGTAGCAAGTCCCAGATGTGGCAAGTTCAAAACCAAACCCATGGCGCAATAGCCCCTAAGGACCTTGGCCTACCAAGCGACCGCTGCTCAGCCCGAAGGCCTGCAGATTAAAAGGTGTCGTGCGGTCAGCACGTATGCTTTATTCATGGGGGCGTAATTTCGGAGGGTGACTTCGGGGCTCAAGATGGCGGCTAATGGGACTAGGGAAATGGTGTAAGGCTTAGTACATATACTTTATTCATAGGGGCGTAACATTTAGGAAGCATCTTTTGGGCACCTTTATAGACTCAAGTTGGGTGCTAAGGAGTGTTAACTTAACCTGATTGCCAACGTGATTCTAGATGAGAGTGCTAGCTTATCCTAACAGCTCAATCCGCTACAGAAAAAGGAATGCTGACAAAGTATTATGAAGCGAACAATGTCACGTCTCAGCAGAATTGTTTCTGCAAGCAGCAAGGGTTACCAACCTTGCAAAAATTTGCGAACGTAGCTTTTTGTGCATTTAGCTAGGTGCTCGCACATGTCGTTGTCCGGTCTGCGTGTGGAAAAATGTTATGCATACGTCTGAATTTTGGATTGCTATTTAAAGTCGGAGGCTATCAACAGTGTGTTTGTTATTAATCATCAGAAGCTCGTCGTTATTCATAGGGGCGTAACGTTGGAAGGTGAAATCGGAGAAAATGGCGGCTACACATGGGACTAGGGAGATGGTGTAAGACTTAATACATATGCTTTATTCATCTGGGCGTAACGATGATCTCATCCTCCTCATAGACTTAGACTTCCTCCTTCTAATAGACTTAGAAGCGTATGACTATCTGTATGTTTGAGGAGGAGGAGAAAAAGGTAGTCGAGATGCAAATAGTTTATTTGCGATATGCTGATGTCGAATGTATAATCTCTGTCTTTATTTCACTTTATAGCATGGATGAAATTAATAGTATTCGTCGTTCTGCAGCAGATGAGACTCTAAGCCTTAGTGAGTTGCCTGTCAATGAAAGATTCCATATTATTTCAGTGCAAAGAATATCTACAGGATATGGACATCGCATACTATGTACTTGCGAAAATTTTAAAGTGTTCCTACCTACTAGATTCAATGCAATTTCAGATGATGTACTGGAGAATTTAAACAATCGTAGCACACGTATGACATATGAAGGTATGCGAAACAAAACTGTATTGTCAGCTTTAAGGTAGTATAGAATCTACAAATTTGATTATAGCATTTTAGTATACATGTTAAATTTTAGCAAAGCTGTGTTATTTTCAGATATGTAATGCACATTGTATGATTGAAATAACAGACAGGAAAAGAAGAAACAAACAAAAGTATACTGTTTCTTTCCTTTAATAACACGTCCCTATAAATATTATTCGTAGCGCCTATATCAAACGTTCTTGATATAAAACAAAATATTTTTATTCTACCTCTATCAAACGATGATGATAATGAACTAAAATGTATATCACGTCGCAAGCAAGTATCATTTTATGTGTAAAGGGTATACTCTAGCTATAAGATACAGCATTTTGTAAGTATAATCATAGGTAAGTATGCGGTCCAAATCGCTCGAAAAAGAGAGAGAAGAGCCCCGAGTTCGACTCTCATTCGAATGTATCGCGAACGTTTTTGCTTCGGGTTCTATCCACACTCTTAGCAACTATAGATAGGAATAGGTTGTTCCATGACAGACGAATTTATAATACCACAACTCTCGCAATATTCAAAAGATGAATCTCTGCCTAAGGGCTCCTTCTCTTGACTGCAAAGCTTTGAAAAGTTGACTTCGTCGAGCAATAAAATGTTACAAAGAGCGTTAGAATAAGTCACGGAACTTAGTGCTGGGAGGTTAGGTTAGGATAACGGGTTGTCAGCATAACGTTAAGCGTGCAGTTTTATGCAGTTAGCCCGCGTGTTGAACTTTGTGTCTCTTAGGTTAAGCTTGTACTCTTAGACTTCGAACTAGGGTCTGTACGGTTAACGCCCTTAAATTCGAGGTCTGTAAGATTAAGCCTGGACACCTAGCCAGCGTAAGGTCATGTGAGGTTAAGAGCGCGCTCTTAGCTAGCAGCCCACACCGCGCTGTAACGTCACCGATCGGATCAGGCCTCTCCCAGTGGGCCGGTGGAGCAAGTGGCCGTCGAACCATCCACTTTCTACCACTCACACGCTCCCATAAACCACTACAATCGAAAGATCCGCAAAAGGTACATGAATTCTGGGAACTACTAGAGGAAATAACAAACTAAACTCCTGGACACCACGTCAAAATGATGGAAGACTTTAATGTACAAGTTGGTATAGAAAAAAATGTTGGAAAACAATGGGATTGAATCCAGCACATAAAAGGACAAGCTAAAATTGTGAAAGATTAACTGACTTTTGACAAAGGTTTGGTTTAAAAATAATGTCAACCCACTTTCTGGCACTACCCAGCAGGAAGAATACTTGGATGTTCCCTAATAATCAGCAAGGTCAATTTCAAAATGATCATGTAGGAGTCACCAGCTAGAATCAGAGAGAAATAATGATTGTTAAATTGAAACAAAAAGGTATTATACATTCAGACAATCACTTATCACTAATAAAAATAATGTTTCAACCTTGCTTCTATTATATATCTTATATTATCATACGCTAAATAAAAAATAATTGCCATAGTGCTTTGTTTCTAGCATCTCCACTGTTAAACTCAGAGGGCATTGGAATCCCTGAATATAGTCTTGAAAAATGAATTCTTCAAGTAGTCAGAAAATTTAAAGACATGGGCCTATCACCTTTAATCATTCCTAAAATCAACCACCTGTACCTGTATTCGAACCAATTCTCTTGGACATAGGAACTAGTGGTTAGCCTACTAAACTACTTGGAAAATGTGGTAAAGATACTAGGAGGACTGAGCAGGTAGAGAACTAGACGAAACTATACTCGAGCTGGCTGCTAAATGCAGTAAACCCCGATATGGAATCAATAAAGTTAGTGTCATGACAGATATCTTGGAACATGAGAAGGGGAGAGGTATTTTATTTATGATAGTCTTCTATTACTAATGAACTGAGTGTTACGGTTTAGGAGCCCATTACTGTTCCGAGACTCTGGAGGAAGACGAAGTCAACCAGGAGGGAGAAAAGAAAATAATAGGACGAGAGCAATCACGTCGAGAAGAGGAACATCACAGCAGCTGCTTCGAAAGAAATACAAATTCCAATTACCGTCTTTTCTGGGAAACTGCTGGAAAGTAGAAAAAAGACAGGAGCGTTGAGATCTCTGTATAAACTGATAAACAGCGTCTACGAATAATAATAATAATAATAATAATAATAATAATAATAATAATAATAATAATAATAATAATAATAATAATAATAACTTCATGTAGCTATTGCTAGTCTCTAACGAGTGCAGGTGGCGTGTTTGTGTGATAGTGTTGTATGTGGTTTATGAGCTGCGGGATGTGAGGGACACAAACATCTAGTTCCCGAGCCAAGGGAGTGAACAATTTAAGATTATAATCTCTCAGCCGTACCGCGAATCGAACCCGGAGTCCTGAGAACTGAAAGTCAATACGCGCACTGCTCATTTTAGGAACCGGACAACAAAAGCAACAAAAATAACAAAACAACAACAATAATAATATTACTATCAACGAGGTAGAAGTGGCATACCAACTAACTAGAAATATCTACAACAAAAGACCAGTGTCCATCAATGCCAAGAATAGGCAATATTCTTCAGTCTTTCGTTCAGCGAAGTTGAAAAATCTTTCAAGAAATAGGGCTACACAAGGAAAAGTAGAGGAACGTGCGGGCATATCAGCGATTGCAAGGAAAGATAAAGTTGAAAACAGACAAGAAGTTGCCTGATGAGAGAAAGGCAAGTTGCTTTACGTCGCACCGACACAGATGCGTCTTACGGTGACGATGGGATAGGAAAGGCTAGGCGTGGGAAGGACGCGGCCGTGGCCTTAATTAAGGTACAGGCCTGGTATTTGCCTGATAAGAAAATGGGAAACCACGGAAAACTACCTTCAGGGCTGCCGACAATGGGGTTTGTACCCACTATCTCCCGATTGCATTCTTATAGAATAAAGCATCTTCCTATTATAGATTTCATGCATTGTTTGACTGATGTCGTGTGGCCTGGAGCAGGTCTTTCTAGTTGGCATCCATGGGCAACCTGCGCGACTAGGTGTGTGAGTGTGTGTGATGATAATGAGGTAGGGAGAGGGTGAAACCTACTGTCGGCACCTAATCTACTCCTGTCGAATGACACTAAGGGGTCTGCTAAAGACTTTACGTCACCTTCCGACAGCATGATATGCCCTGATTCCATACGAACACTGCAGAGATATGTTAAATTGAACCCAGGGTTATGCCACACAATCTGCTGATCAGAAATTGTATACCAACATAGTTCCTATCCTGACTGCCAACGTTCTGGTGGTGAAAACGTTTTCCATCAACGGGACTCAAATCCGCTAACCACAGTGTGAGAGCATAAAGACCCCGCGCCTTAACCATCACGGACACCAAGTGGGCTGCTTTCAGGAGTATTACTCGTAATACTCAGTGGTACAGGAACATTGTTCCCAAAACAGTGGGCGCAATCATTTCTGACCTTGGGCTTCAGGAAGCTAAAGAATTATTGTTGTACAATATTGCGAGACCTCGTAGTATCTGTAATAATTAAACCTCGGGCTTTTCTGTGGTAATAGGTTAGAATGCAACGTAATTTGGTTTGTAGGAAGGATGATGTAACACGTTGTACCACAGTGTGGGAAGAGTAACATAAATTCAAGGAGTTCTCTAGGCCATACCCCTAGCATCTATGCAAATCGCATAGCATAACCGCTGTAAAGGATAGGGCATTCTTGTTGTTCGCTTAACTAAGTTTGCATTTTGACGTGTCAGTACCTAAAAATTCCGACTCTAGTAATACTCCATAATTATTTCTTCCTTAATCCGTTTAGCGTCAAGGGGTGGGTTTCCCCTCGGACTCAGCTAGGGATCCCCCCTCTACCGCCTCAAGGGCAGTAAAATGAAATGTCGTATGGCTTTTTTTAGTGCCGAGATATCCCAGGACGGGTTCGGCTCGCCAGGTGCAGGTGTTTCTATTTGACACCCGTAGGCGACCTGCGCGTCGTGATGAGGATGAAATGATGATGAAGAAGACACATACACCCAGCCCCCGTGCCATTGGAATTAACCAATTAAGGTTGAAATCCCCGACCTGACCGGGAATCGAACCCGGGACCCTCTGAACCGAAGGCCAGTACGCCGACCGTTCAGCCAACGAGTCGGACTCAAGGGCAGTGTTCTGGAGCGTCAGACTTTGGGCCGGGGGACACAACTGGATAGGAGGACCTTTACCTCGCCCAAGCGTCCTCACCTGCTATGCTGAACAGGGGCCTTATGGTGGATGGAAGAGATAGACAAGGAAGAGGGAAGGAAGCGGCTGTGGCCTTAAGTTAGGTACCATCCCGGCATTTGCCTGGAGGAGAAATGGGTAACCACGGAAAACCACTTAGAGGAGAGCTGAGGTGGGAATTGAACCCTCTACTCAGTTGACCTCCCGAGGCTGAGTGGACCCCGTTCCATCCCTCGTACAACTTTTCAAATTTCGTGGCAGAGCCGGCAAAGGAACCCGGGCCTCTGTGGGTGGAAACTTATCACACTAAGCACTACACCACAGAGACGAATGGTAATATATTTTATGACTCTGAAATCCAACATCATTCAGTTCATTATAACCTGTCGTAAGAGGCAAGGGTAACCTCAGGGGGCTCTCAGATAGGTATCGTAGATTCCTCGACTCGAGAAACAAAGGAAATCAGCACGATTTTTGTGAGTGACTTCCAAAAAAAGATGTTGCAATTTTGGGCTGCGAAGATTTGTGAGAAAGGAAAAGGAACAGTTCAATGCAGCGGTATATTCCAAACTATCAATGGAGAGATAGTGCGGAATGATATTAAGAGACAAATAACCTTGAATGTAGCCTTTAAATGTAGGAAATATTATAATATGAAACTAAGGTTCGAATTCAAGAGGACAAGTTGGTGCGTATAAGCGTTTATAGGAAGAGGAGTCAGAATATGGAGTAATTTTCTAAGTGAGGTTCTTTGAAATCATTTAAGAAAGGACTAGATAAAAACTGTCCTTTCCCTGACAGTGTCGAACTTAGATGCAGATCAGCGCTATCGGATCTCTAGTGCTTGTCTAGTTAAAGCTACTCATTGTCTGTTTCCACACACTTGCCATGATAATGTATTCCCTTTAACTTGAGTCTAGATATGCGAATGGCTTACAGCAAACTGCTGAAGGCGACGGAGAGCACACAGGTGCCAAGAAGAAGAGACGCTTCCTCTCGGCACATTACTTAAGCTCTTGAGCACGTAATGTAATCAAAGCTCAGCTGATCCCAAGACAGGGTAGAAACAAAGACAAATAAAGAGGTCGTAAATTAAATAAGCTTCTGTCCTACTTTGAGGAACATTTCTGAGTCTGAGGAGAGACCTCCAACGTTAACTAAAATGTTCCGAAACTGTAAACTTAGTTAAGTAGCTGTACGGGGTAGCCCAGTATTTCAATTCTGGAGTGAAAGTGTTGAATCTTAAACTGATTCTTCCAGACCCGTGTCCGTCTCCACACCTAAATTATTAGGTGCAGGCCTTTGGTCACAGGGGTTTCGGGTTCGATTCCTGCCGGCGTCAGAAATTTTAACTACCATTGGTTAGTTCCGCTGACATGGGGGCTGGGCGTATGTGTCGTATTCATCGTCTTCATCATAATGTCATACTCATCACGACGCACAGGTCGCCTACAGGCGTCATATCAAAACCTAAACCTGGCGAGCCGAAGATACCCTCGGACATACCCGGCACTAAACGCCTTACGCCATTTAATTTTCCGGACCCTTGCGGGGTCGTGGATATGATCTATGTCTCATATGTCAACTCTGCTATGTTTTACTGCCGGATGCCCTTCTTGACGTAACCCCTATGTGGAGAGATATATTCACAGCTGTGTGTTTCCATCGTTGTTGGCTGCGTGGTGTGTTATGGAGTCCCCGAACTAGAAGAAATAAGCAGATGAGGGTAGAATCCCCGACTGGGCCAGGAATCAAACCCTGAGTCTTCTGAAACGAAGGCCTCGGCGCCACCCATTCAGCCTCGGAGCCGGACAAACTGAACAAGCGAGGATTTTTTCATTACATGATCGTCGCCTTGTCACCATTCTGATGATTGCTATCCTTAGGGTGTAATCATCAAGGTACTCAGCCCCTATTTAAGAGTGCCTAGGTTTGCGTCGGTAGGGTGAAGTAAGCAAGCGACTACTGAAAACGTGATCATAGTTAGGTTGAAAAACATGCAATATAAAACAAAGAGGCGGCACTTAACATTTCAAGAATTGCACTTGCATTGGCCGGGGTTTGAACATCGGTCTCAGTGATGAGAATGTTGTAACAATGTTTCTTGGCCATAACGTTTCTATTCAATAGAATTAACATGCATGTTCTTTTCAAAAGTGAAAATATCCTTTTGGAGTCACAATACCGTCTCTTGATTTTTCACAAAGTTCCTTTTTTTTTGTACACGTATTATCAAAAGCTATCGTTGAGAGCCTAAAACTCAAATGTTATCGACTCTTGAACAAGCAGTGATGGTGAAGTAGAGTATAAACAAAACTTGCATAGTGTTTCAATAAATCAATGCTGTTAGTTTCACATCCCTCTAACTACTTTCCGAATTTTCAAAGACGCTGTGGTGCCGGAAATTTTACCCAGCAGAAATTATTTTACGTGTAACTAAACTTACCAACGCGAGGCTGGATTATTTGAATCACTGGGCTGAGCAAATGTTGGACCCACCATCATGGACTCTGAAAACAAGCGCCCTCTTCTCTGGGCGCTAAACACAAAACGAAGTGTTCAGTTCAGTCATAAAATATGGTCCGATAAAACACAAAACTGTAACACAAATATAAATACAGGTGACTCACTGACACAATTATTTGTGTGTTAAATACTGGAGTCACTGTTGGACATGATCTATAGTTTCCCCATATGTCAAAGAATAAATATATAAAGACAATTCCGGATATAATGAACCTCTACAGACTCAAATATTCACTATAGCCGAAGCTCAATATAACGGAAAATATTCTTCCACGCAGAATCAAGTGAGCAAAAATGTTATCTTAAAAGTATTATAGAAATAAGGAGTATAAATCTGTAGAAACAAATCCCTTTAACCCCAAAACTGTACCATAAGTATATAGTAGCTTAACAGTAAATATTTTTTAGAATAGTGGCATTCACTAACATGATTTTCAGCATTGATATAGACTGAGAATGAGCTATGTATCTGTAAACAGGTTACTGAACCTCTTTTTATAATGAATACGACGTCCCCGCATATTTGCGTCCCAACAATGAACTTTGAAACATCTCATAAAACCGTTGGACATATTGTTGGCATTTAACGTACATATTCGAAGTTGACACCAGAATGACAGTGATTCTTGATAAACTCTTAGAATTGTATCCAATTTCAACCTCAGCAAGTATAATTTTTGAAATAAATAGAAATCATGGGGCCATGGTAAAAGCCCTCTATCCCCCAAAACTGTACCATATGTACGTATCTTAACGTTAAGTATTTTTTAGAATAGTGGCATTCATGTTTAATTTTAATTTTAGTAGTATTTATCCTGTACAGTCGCTATTAAGCAGGTTCTTCAACAGCCGAAGATGACTTATTTACAGGTTAAAACCGGTACTGTCATTTTATGTAAATAATATTGACACTATGTAAAATAAAGTATTGATAAGGTGGAGAACTCATCCTTCATACTTGTGTACTCACGGTCATTGAACGCCGAAGAAGTGTGCTATTTGTAACTGTTTACTGAGCACTGTTTTAACGAAAATGCTCTGTGAATCCTTCTGTAGAGCCTGTGCATTCTCAGCACAACATTTCACATTATTCACAGTTTCTAAAAACTTTAGAACATTTTTATACTTTGATACCTACGATTTTTACCCGACACTCATAGGCCCTTCTTTGCTCAGAAGACAAAGGAGGATACAGGAAAAACCTCTCCTTGTTTCCTACCTGGTGGCCCACTATGGCCATTACACTGACAAAGAGAGAATTTATGACACAGACAATGAGAGGGTTTGCCTTTTCCAAGCGTGAGGTTGTCTTTTGTTCGGAGATTAGTAGGCTGATTCTCTCGCCTCGCCTCGTGGAGCTCCATCTGGTTTTAATTCTTAACAAAACAAAGGAGACAATGCTGTGAATAAAGTAGCAGCGATGTTGATAGAACTTAATATTTAATGAACTAGCAAGTACAATTGCATTTCTTTCCTTCTGTCAAATGTCGGGAAGCCATTGGGGACCGTTCTGTGTTGATGATAGCCAAGGAGCGCCCTACTGCCCGGAGTACAGGTGTTACGTCAGGAAATCGGCGGTTTCGGGAGAGTTCCTTCAACTTCGGAAACAGGTCGAAGTCTGGTGAGTATGGAGGGTGTTCCAAGACTTCCCAGACTTCCCAATGCCACTGTTGCAATGAGAGCTTGACACTGTTTGTCACATAATAGGGCGATCGTCTTGCAATGAACGTGGATGTTTGCGCCGCGTAGCCGGACGCAGATGTCGCTCCAGAAATCGGCAATAGCAGTCAGTGTGGACGGTTTGTCCGTCTGGTAGAGCATGCGCAAGAATAAAACCTCGTACTCGCATGCCACAATCAGCATAAGCTTCATCTGACTGAGTTGCTGCGGACATTTCTGTGGACGTCGCGAACCTGGGTGATGCCATTCATTCCATTCTGGCCCGTAGGCTCGCGCCCACGTGTCATCAATGGCGACAGTACGCTGAAGAACTGCGTCTCCTTCGTTACGGTATCTGTCGAGGTGGATGCCAGCCAGTGCATACCGGTGCCTTTTCTGTACGTCGGTGAGTTGATGTGTGTTTGCCTCATGCTAAGGCATTTCTTAATCGATGATCTACGGACACGGGGCAGGACGACCGACCTTTGCGGTGCAAATCCTCAGTCTCATTCCGACCGCACAAAACGCCTTGTCCCATCTTGCAACCATCCTATTCGTTAACGAATTCTCGCTCCTGGCTTCACGTAAACCTCGATAAACATTATGTTGCATTTTTGCCACGGGAAATCCTCGATTTTAATCCACGAAGGCTGATCACCTTTTGAAAAAATGCTTTAAAACGGTGAATTTGGCACTCTTTACTTCAACGCCACACAGCAACAACACTCCCAAATGGATGCCCGTCAAATGTACACAATACACCGATAACAGCGCCACCTGACCGCTCCCATGCCCAATCTCCTGCGAGTGTCTCGACTACCTTGCCCCTACTTCATTTACGGCCCTCATTAATGAACCACATAACATATCTTTCTTTACATTTCAGTGTTTATGTACATTAAAACCGTAGTGGTAGTTCCCTATAACCAAAATTTTAGTATGTGTTATAATGTATGGGAATCGGGACCAGTATATACGAATGTTCATTATAACCGAGTTCACTATATGAACAGATTGACGCAAGCGCGATAACAGGTATAACTTAAAACCAATATTCTCTCACCCATGGGTAACTAATACAAGTATCGAACTCGAATTATTATTATTGTTAATCTGCTGAAAGGTATAAAATGGCAGGGAAGGATTCAGTTAGGTGGAAATGTAGTAAGCAGTTTGGCCTATGCTGAGACTTGGTTTTAATGGCAGATTGTGCCGAAAGCCTGCAGTCTAATATCTTGGAACTTGAAAATAGGTGCAATGAATACGGTATGAAAATTAGCCTCTCGAAGACTAAATTGATGTCAGTAGGTAAGAAATTCAACAGAATTGAATGTCAGATTGGTGATACAAAGCTAGAACAGGTCGATAATTTCAAGTATTTAGGTTGTGTATTCTCACAAGATGGTAATATTGTCCCCTTCAAATTTGGTTATCTTGTGAATATTTACGACAAGTTAACATTAAAAGTTTTATTGTTCTCCGGGAGCTATATTTGTCATTTGGGAAGCAGTCAGCGAGCTACAAACCAGTTTTTTCGTCATTCAGAGGGGCGATGTATTGATCCACGTTCGACCGAGCGCAAGGTAAATCACGTGACGAGCCTGTGTTTCTAGCCTGCCACGCTCGGACGACCTGACTGCCAGCAAGCTTCTCGAACAGTCATAGTCAATTATAAGAGACCCCGGGAACCAATGATCGTCTTCAAAAGGTACACGCCTCCCAAGCCAAGGATATGAAAAACCATGTTCAATGTAAATCGCTTTCTACTCTGATGTGCTCTACTCTGGTCTACGTTATTCTGGCGTCACTCTGCTGTTTATCGTGACCACGTGGGAGAGAACTTTGCCGTACGAGCAGACGTCCGTTCTGCCGAATTTAGTGGAAATTATTTATTAACTCTTATGGAGTAAAGTGCAACTTAGGTGATCCAAGTTAAGTGTATTTATCCAGGAGGACATTCAGTGATTCTGCGTGTGTGAATTTATCTTAATATTTGTCGTCTCAGTTACAGCCTGCACTTCTGGAACGCGACAGAAGTCATCCCGGTGATCGCGTGTACATCAAGATGGATTATTCCTCTACAATGTGCGTCTTAACTTCATCGTGGGACGTCTACTGCCGTGTCTCCATGACCTTCTAAGTATGTGAGGCGTATCTGGACAGAGAAGGTGACTGACCGGGGAAATGCTGGAATGACTGACTACAACATGGGATCGAACCTCATCTAAAACTTGAGTTCCATTTAAAAGTTTATTTATTTCCCATCTTTGTAAAGCTAGAAGATCTTTCTTCTTTAAATCGTAGATCTATTAGTTTTGTTGCAGATAGAAGCATTTCATTTTTCCATTTCTTGAGGTGTCATGGTAGTCGAGTTTCATGTGTGTGACTGAAATGTGGAACCTATTAGATAAGATGTGTAGCCTGTCTTTGAGTGTGTTCCCATGCATATGAGTTAGATATATCTAAAAATCACTGACCACGCGATAAACTTTATGTATTTGCCTGTGATATTGAAATTAATCTGATTTGGATTTACGTGTACAATTTGTGAGATAGGATAGAAACCTAGTGTCATTTTAAGATCACTTGTATTCTTTAGGATCGAGGCATCTAATTTTACGATATTTCATGAGGATTGATAGATATAATAATCACTTGAGTAATAATAAAATCAAGTAAAGATCGGGTTAAAATGGAATTAAACGGTCGTGAGCTATAAATTATCTTAGATTCCTTATATGTGAGATTTAATGTGCTCAGTTCAGGATGTGCCTGGAATACGGCAATCCTGCGGAATGTTAATTATGTAATTTATTAATTGGAGAATTTTTTATTGGTGAATGACTTGTTGTGTCTTTGGGAGCACAATGGAATTTATTGTAAGTAGAGCACGTGTTGTGTATGTATTTCACGGACAGGGAATAATAATAATGCGATTGAGGCTCACGAACGCGATGTTTGCGACTCGTAACCCATGTGATGGTGATGATTATGGAATCTTATTGGAATCTTCAAATAAATTTCAGGAGTTTAGATTAATCTCCATCGTTGTGTGAGGAATATTTCAACCCAAGTGATATCCCGAATTTCGATCACTAGCCACTATTGAAGAAAGAGTATTTTCCGTACACGAATTTATCCTCTGCAGACTGTTGTCGTGACCATGCTTAAAATTAAAGAATACACTTATAAGGGCACGATTCGCTGTAAATAATGTAAATAAAAGTACGTGTTAGCTTGTATGAATGTGGTGTGTGTGTGTGTGTATGCTGTAAATATGCATATTTTCCATGTTTGATTGTTCAATTTGATTTAATCTGGTCGTGCATTTATGGCGACAGAGATTGTGTTCAACGTTGTGTGCCACCTTGAGAGTTTATTTTTGCTCACCTTCAGGAAAAAAATAATGAGTTTTATGTCGAGGAAGACTAGAATATGATTTTATTCCGCTGTTTATTATGATTTAAGGGAAAGATCGTGTCGTTATTTTTCCGCAAAGGCAAGCGATTTGTAATTTAATATTTTAATTAACTCACACGTGGATAAGAAAAATTTCCAATACATTTACACTGACTGACAGAGCAAATGCAACGCCAAGAAGGAGAGGTTCGAAAGGTATGAAAGTTGGGGAAAAAACAGAGACGGCACGGACGAATAATTGATATTTATTTCAAACCGATATGCAGGTTACACATTGCGCACGGCATCGACTCAGTAGGATGCAGGACCACCGCGAGCGGCGATGCACGCAGAAACACGTCGAGGTACAGAGTCAATAAGAGTGCGGATGGTGTCCTGAGGGATGGTTCTCCATTCTGTGTCAACCATTTGCCACAGTTGGTCGTCCGTACGAGGCTGGGGCAGAGTTTGCAAACGGCGTCCAATGAGATCCCACACGTGTTCGATTGGTGAGAGATCCGGAGAGTACGCTGGCCACGGAAGCATCTGTACACCTCGTAGAGCCTGTTGGGAGATGCGAGCAGTGTGTGGGCGGGCATTATGCTGCTGAAACAGAGCATTGGGCAGCCCCTGAAGGTACGGGAGTGCCACCGGCCGCAGCACATGCTGCACGTAGCGGTGGGCATTTAACGTGCCTTGAATACGCAGTAGAGGTGACGTGGAATCATACGCAATAGCGCCCCAAACCATGATGCCGGGTTGTCTAGCGGTAGGGCGCTCCACAGTTACTGCCGGATTTGACCTTTCTCCACGCCGACGCCACACTCGTCTGCGGTGACTATCACTGACAGAACAGAAGCGTGACTCATCGGAGAACACGACGTTCCGCCATTCCCTCATCCAAGTCGCTCTAGCCCGGCAACATGCCAGGCGTGCACGTCTATGCTGTGGAGTCAATGGTAGTGTTCTGAGCGGACGCCGGGAGTGCAGGCCTCCTTCAACCAATCGACGGGAAATTGTTCTGGTCGATATTGGAACAGCCAGGGTGTCTTGCACATGCTGAAGAATGGCGGTTGACGTGGCGTGCGGGGCTGCCACCGCTTGGCGGCGGATGCGCCGATCCTCGCGTGCTGACGTCACTCGGGCTGCGCCTGGACCCCTCGCACGTGCCACATGTCCCTGCGCCAACCATCTTCGCCACAGGCGCTGCACCGTGGACACATCCCTATGGGTATCGACTGCGATTTGACGAAGCGACCAACCTGCCCTTCTCAGCCCGATCACCATACCCCTCGTAAAGTCGTCTGTCTGCTGGAAATGCCTCCGTTGACGACGGCCTGGCATTCTTAGCTATACACGTGTCCTGTGGCACACGACAACACGTTCTACAATGACTGTCGGCTGAGAAATCACGGTACGAAGTGGGCCATTCGCCAACGCCGTGTCCCATTTATCGTTCGATACGTGCGCAGCACAGCGGCGCATTTCACATCCTGAGCATACCTCAGTGACGTCAGTCTACCCTGCAATTGGCATAAAGTTCTGACCACTCCTTCTTGGTGTTGCATTTGCTCTGTCAGTCAGTGTATATTCAAATTCAGAAACATTTTAAATTCATTTGAAAGCTATGCAAATGTCACAATTAAATGTTCACAAATGGCATAATTAACTTGAATTCTAGAAATAATGAGTCATAGTAATTAACTGAAGAATATTGGTTCATGTTTGTGGGTTACTGTTGTCACGTCCTAGTTTGTGAACCATGGGCAACGGCTGAGTGGCCTAGTAAGTGGTCCTGAGAATCGGGATACTAGTTGCTATGGAAAGGGAGTGGGCTTCTCTGACATATTCTGAGTCGTGGCCTTCCTTGTGCTCAGGCGGCTAGGACTATACAATTCACCGGTGGTCCATAACCCGTTAGAGGAGAGATCCTCACTTGGACTATGTGCAAGTAGGCCAGCATCCTGCTTCATGAATTTACCGAGCTCAGAACACTTTAAGCAAGCCTCGGACCTATGGGAATAATGGAGTCCCACTCCCATTTGACAGGCGAGGGACTCCTTGGAAACAACTTGGCGAACGAAATGGAATTCGATGGGGAGCTATCAATATTACTGGGGCTTATGGAAGAAAGAAGGTAGAACTGGCTGAGTCAGCAAAGAGGATGCATTTGGATGTGCTAGGAGAAAGTGATATTCGGGTAAGGGGAGATAATGAGGAAGAGATAGGCGATTATAAAGTGTGCTTGACGGGTGTTAGAAAGGGAAGGGCAGAGTCTGGGGTAGGGCTCTTTATCAGGAATACCATTGCACGCAACATAGTTTCTGTTAGGCTCGTAAATGAAAGAATGATGTGGGTAGATTTGTCAGTGGGAGGAATTAGGACAAGAATTGTGTCCGTGTATTCACCATGTGAGGGTGCAGATGAGGATGAAGTTGACAAGTTTTATGAAGCATTGAGTGACATCGTGGTCAGGGTGAACAGCAAGGATAGAATAGTGGTTATGGGCGATAGGAGAATATAAAGTGTACTTGACGGGTGTTAGAAAGGGAAGGGCAGAGTCTGGGGTAGGGCTCTTTATCAGGAATACCATTGCACGCAACATAGTTTCTGTTAGGCACGTAAATGAGCGAATGATGTGGGTAGATTTGTCAGTGGGAGGAATTAGGACGAGAATTGTCTCAGAGTATTCACCATGTGAGGGTGCAGATGAGGATGAAGTTGACAAGTTTTATGAAGCATTGAGTGACATCGTGGTCAGGGTCAACAGCAAGGATAGAATAGTGCTAATGGGCGATTTCAATGCGAGAGTTGGGAATAGAACTGAAGGATACGAAAGGGTGATTGGTAAATGTGGGGAAGATATGGAAGCTAATGGGTATGGGAAGCGTTTGCTGGACTTCTGTGATAGTATGGGTTTAGCTGTTACGAATACATTCTTCAAGCATAAGGCTATTCACCGCTACACATGGGAGGCTAGGGGTACCAGATCCATAATAGAATATATCTTAACAGACTTTGAATTCAGGAAATCTGTTTGGAATGTACGAGTTTTTCGCGGATTTTTCGATGAAACAGACCACTATCTGATCTGTAGTGAACTAAGTATCTCTAGGCCTAGGATAAAGAAAGTGAAATCTCTCTGCAAACGAATAAGTGTAGAAAATCACCAGGACGAGGAAATTAGACAGAAGTACATGGATATGATTAGTGAGAAGTTTCGAACAGTAGACAGTAAGCAGGTTCAGGATATAGAAAGTGAATGGGTGGCATATAGGGATGCTGTAGTAGAAACAGCAAGGGAATGCCTAGGAACAACTGTGTGTAAAGATGGGAAAAGGCGAACATCTTGGTGGAATGATGAAGTGAGAACAGCCTGTAAACGTAAAAAGAAGGCTTATCAGAAATGGCTCCAAACAAGGGCCGAGGCAGACAGGGGTTTGTACGTAGATGAAAGAAACAGAGCGAAACAAATAGTTGTTGAATCCAAAAAGAAGTCATGGGAAGATTTTGGTAATAACCTGGAAAGGCTAGGTCAAGCAGCAGGGAAACCTTTCTGGACAGTAATAAAGAATCTTAGGATGGGAGGGAAAAAGAAAATGAACAGTGTTTTGAGTAATTCAGGTGAACTCATAATAGATCCCAGGGAATCACTGGAGAGGTGGAGTGAATATTTTGAACATCTTCTCAATGTAAAAGGAAATCATCATGCTGGTGTTGCAAACAGCCAAGCTCATGGGGAGGCGGAAAATGATGTTGGTGAAATTATGCTTGAGGAAATGGAAAGGATAGTAAATAAACTCCATTGAAATAAGGCAGCAGGAATAGATGAAATTAGACCTGAAATGGTGAAGTACCGGGGGAAGGCAGGGATGAAATGGCTTCATAGAGTAGTAAAATTAGCGTGGAGTGTTGGTAAGGTACCTTCAGATTGGACAGAAGCAGTAATTGCACGTATCTATAAGCAAGGGAACAGGAAGGATTGCAACAACTATCGAGGTATCTCATTGATTAGTATACCAGGCAAAGTATTCACTGGCATCTTGGAAGGGATGGTGCGATCAGTCGTTGAGAGGAAGTTGGATGAAAACCAGTGTGGTTTCAGACCACGGAGAGGCTGTCAGGATCAGATTTTCAGTGTGCGCCAGGTAATTGAAAAATGCTACGAGAGGAATAGGCAGTTGTGTTTATGTTTCGTAGATCTAGAGAAAGCATACGACAGGGTACCGAGGGAAAAGATGTTCGCCATACTGGGGGACTATGGAATTAAAGGTAGATTATTAAAATCAATCAAAGGCATCTATGTTGACAATTGGGCTTCAGTGAGAATTGATGGTAGAATGAGTTCTTGGTTCAGGGTACTTACAGGATTTAGACAAGGCTGTAATCTTTCACCTTTGCTGTTCGTAGTTTACATGGATCATCTGCTGAAAGGTATAAAATGGCAGGGAGGGATTCAGTTAGGTGGAAATGTAATAAGCAGTTTGGCTTATGCTGACGACTTGGTCTTATTGGCAGACTGTGTCGAAAGCCTGCAGTCTAATATCTTGGAACTTGAAAATAGGTGCAATGGTATGAAAATTAGCCTCTCGAAGACTAAATTGATGTCAGTAGGTAAGAAATTAAACAGAATTGAATGTCAGATTGGTGATACAAAGCTAGAACAGGTCGATAATTTCAAGTACTTAGGTTGTGTCTTCTCCCAGGATGGTAATATAGTAAGTGAAATTGAATCAAGGTGTAGTAAAGCTAATGCAGTGAGCTCACAGTTGCGATCAGCAGTATTCTGTAAGAAGGAAGTCAACTCCCAGACTAAACTATCTTTACATAGGTCTGTTTTCAGACCAACTTTGCTTTACGGGAGCGAAAGCTGGGTGGACTCAGGATATCTTATTCATAAGTTAGAAGTAGCAAGAATGATTGCTGGTACAAACAGGTGGGAACAATGGCAGGAGAGTACTCGGAATGAGGAGATAAAGGCTAATTTAGGAATGAATTCGATGGATGAAGCTGTAGGCATAAACCGGCTTCGGTGGTGGGGTCATGTGAGGCGAATGGAGGAGGATAGGTAACCTAGGAGAATAATGGACTCTGTTATGGAGGGTACGAGAAGTAGGGGTAGACCAAGACGACGATGGTTAGACTCAGTTTCTAACGATTTAAAGATAAGAGGTATGGAACTAAATGAGGCCACAACACTAGTTGCAAATCGAGGATTGTGGCGACGTTTAGTAAATTCTCAGCGGCTTGCAGACTGAACGCTGAAAGGCATAACAGTCTATAATGATAATGTATGTATGATATTATTAAAAATGTGAATTATAATTGCCATGAGGTTTATTCAGTGGGATACACTAGTTAGAAAACACGATCGTGTGATGATAAAGGAAAATGTTACACAGACAAGGTTAGAGATTATTACTACTACTAATAATAATTAATTAATTATACAATTTTGAAATTAATTTTTATTTTCACTAAAGCTGCTACTGGTTTTTGACGAATATTATACATTTTAAATAATTAGATTCATCAGAATTCAACTTTGACCACGTGTTGAGATTACTGTAAATTCATGGAACCTTTAGCAACTTTTCCTGTGAAATAATAAGCAAGACAGCTGCCTAATAATATTGTAAAAACCTTTATTGAAGTCTTTAACTCTTTCAAGTAAATATTTTAATTTTAAAGGCAGTAAAGGCCTAATTTTTCTTTGTTAATTTTCATTCCAGAACAGTAAGGCTGGAGGACGAGAAATACATGTGGTTCTAAAACACTACTGAAGAATGACATATTATGGAAGTTCGTTGTAAAAAATAAAAATAAAAAATAAAATCCAGCAAGGATATTTTTGTTGTTGTGAAATGCTTATATTAATAAATATAAGTGTTGTTTTTGAAATTTTATTTTGCTTGGACGTCAACCCCTTTACCCTGAAATGCCTCTAGAAAACGGAAGCCAGGAACGAACGGTCCATCTCGGGATCTCTCGCTCACTGGCTGGGCTTAGGCAGACAATAATGGGGGCAATATAGTGAGATTGAATCAAGTTGTCGTAAAGCTAATGCACTAGCTGACAGTTGCAATCAGCAGTATTCTGTAAGGAGGAAGGCAGCTCCCAGACGAAACTATCTTTACATCGGTCTGCTTTACGGGAGCGAAATTAGCAAGAATGATTGCTGGTACAAACAGGTGGGAACAATGACAGGAGGGTACTCGGAATGAGGAGATAAAGGTTAATTTAGGAATGAACTCGATGGATGAAGCTGTACGCATAAACCGGCTTCGGTGTTGGGGTCATGTGAGGCGAATGGAGGAGGATAGGTTACCTAGGAGAATAATGGACTCTGTTATGGAGGGTACGAGAAGTAGGGGTAGACCAAGACGACGATGGTTAGACTCAGTTTCTAACGATTTAAAGATAAGAGGTATGGAACTAAATGAGGTCACAACACTAGTTGCAAATCGAGGATTGTGGCGATGTTTAGTAAATTCACAGAGGCTTGCAGACTGAACGCTGAAAGGCATAACAGTCTATAATGATAATGTATGTATGTATGTATGTATGTATGTATGTATGTATGTATGTATGTATGTATGTATGTATGTATGAGGAAAGCAACGGGAAACTACCTCACTCCTCATTTCCCTAGTACGCCTCTTCAGTGATGTCTAGACCATCTATGACAGCTGATGGCAGAGCTGTTGAGGATCCCACCAGCGGAATCGCTGACGGACTGAACATACATACATTATTATTATTATTATTATTATTATTATTATTATTATTATTATTATTATTATTATTATTATTATTATTATTATTATTATTCCTTGTATGTATGTCTGTGAAGTGTTAGATCCATTTAGTATTACTATTATGCACGTAGTCGAATGATCGTATTATGTGTGAGGTTATGTCATGGACCATATGTTGTACATAGACAATGGTATCAGTTCCGTTAATGTAAATACCTGTAAATTAATATTATGCAATTTATTCTTACCTGTATATAAACTGTAATCCATAATTGTGAAACACAGTGTAACTTCCATTATGGTATAGGCACGAGAACAGTGGACAATATTCTGTACATTGTAATTTATGTATTGGACACTCTGGAATACTCAAGAAGGTAGTTTTTTTGTAACGTATCTTTCTGAAAATCTGGCCAGATATATATAAAGAGACCATCATGACGGTGAAGTTAGTTACTGTTGAGTTGTGGTTTGGAAGCTATTGGAAGAGGGTTATTGTTTAGTAGCACGTGGCTGACATGCCGAATTTGGCAGCCTCCATGTTGAATTGATCGGTAGTCATCTGTTTTATCTGTGTTTCAAAGTGTAACCTCTGTGGTATTCGGTGTGGGATCCTCAAGTGTTTTTTGCTTGTGATAAGGTGATTAAGGTTATGTGTGTATTAATTTGTGAATTTGTAAATAAAAGTATTGTTCAACTGACAGCATCTCGTGTGCGTCTTTGTGGATACATTAAGATCACAGGGATTTTAAAAATCACTGTCACTGCATTATGCTACGGAGGAGGCTTGCAGTGGTGTACAAGCTAGCGTCTTTGAGAGGTGTGGCTTTCCAAGTGATCAGCTCGCTGCCAGTAAGGGGCGAAACGCTGGTTGCTTAAATTTTGAAACGGTATTGTCACTCCAGCAAAGCAAAGTAAAGTCGCCTCCATACTGGTCATGAAGGCCCTTGGAGGGGTGGAAAGTAAAGGCTTCCACTATCCGTAACCTCGGCACTTGATCGGGTAGAGTGGATAGCTCTATTCACGTCCACCTTTGCCCCAGGAATTAACCTGGTTCTCATTTTTGGTGTAGGCTAAGTGATTGTCATCTCCAGATGGGGAAGTCTCTTTTCTTAAATTTTTCAACTTGCTGACGGGGAATCGATCCCTTGTCCTTCCGGTTGAACCTAGCACGCTTTTACCGGATAGGCCAGACAGCCCCTGGTATTGTCTACTGGTGAAATTAAATTATAGTTACCTAACCGACCATAATTTTTGATATGGAAGCGAAAGGCAGGTAATATTTTACCAATGGAGGTGCATTGTGTTTGAAGTCCGCTTCTGTGGTGTAGTGGTTAGCGTAATTAGCTGCCATCCCCGGAGGCCCGGGTTCGATTCCAGGCTCTGCCACGAAATTTGAAAGTGGTACGAGGGCTGGAACGGGTCCACTCAGCCTTGGAAAGTCAACTGATTCCGGGATGGTACCTAACTTAAGACCACGACCGCTTTCTTCGCTCTTCCAATCTTCCAATCCTCCCCCCCATCCCCCACAAAGCCCCTGTTCAGCACACCAGGTGAGGCCGCCTGGGCGCAGTACTGCTCCTCCTAACCACTTTTATCCTCCCGGCCCAGAGTCTCACGCTCCAGGAACTGGCCCTTGAGGCGGTAAAGGTGGGATCCCTCGGTGAGCCCCAGGGAAAACCAACCCTAGAGGGTAAACAGGTTTGGAGGTTAGCCCGTGTCCGTCATTACTTCCTGACGACAGGGTACAGAATTATCCATCTTCCCAGTTTGATGAAATCTGTCAGTTGCAAAGTGGATTAGTCTAGTTGAAACTTCAGTGCAGGGTTTAGGAAGAAATGGTCAGGCAAGAAAGTTGTGATGGCAAAGGTATTGCTGGTATAGTACGCGAACTTTTTCTTGAGCCCTAGTTCCCATTCAGTACTATGGAGCTCAGGGCTCAAGAAAAAGTTCGCGTACTGTACTTGTATCATGACGAATATAAGAACAAGTGACTTCTCGAGTTCAAGCGCGCCCCGCCAGGCAGCGCTAGAGTGGGCAAACTCCACAGAATCGATCAGGAGTCTTAGGAATGGCGCCAGAGGAAACGTATTACTCCGTAACTGATAAGTATATGCATTGTTAAAAAAACAGTGAGACATTACAATGATAAAATACCACGGCAGGGTACAATGGGAAAAAAGTCATACATGAAAAAAGAGCTACGGCCTTCATCACACGTTGTAAATATACAGACAAATAACGCATAACTCTCAGAATATTAAAACAAACACCCATGAACTGACCCATTCGCTGCTGCACTCCCGTCTTCAATCTTCTATTCCTGATGGTGTCTAGGTTCTATATCCTTTTGGAAGTTTCACGGAACTTAATCTCACTTGAAAGGAATTTCGGCAAATTAGGGAAAATGTGACGCACTGCTCCTGGACGTAATTTCCATCTCACACGAGAGATATCCATTTTTTCACCTTTCATTATAAAATTATCTGATTTCACCATCAAATTATCAGAGAAATGAATATGACAAATTCTGCTATTACGCTTTAACTCAGTATCCTTCCAATGCATAGCTCTGGTCCATTTTTCAAATTGTGGTGAAAACAATCATAATCATCAACTACTCCACCATAGTCTGACTTACAGCCAGGCACAAAACAGTACAGCATGCTGAACTATTAAATTAATCAAGCCGCATAAGATACATGCTTGTAGTATACAACACACTATGAACTGAGTTTAAGAACTGAAAGCAAAGAAAAATCAACTTATTCACTGAAATATCTCGCACAGTAAAGTCTCCCGCACTTTTCTATACCCGGCTTGCTGGAACTACTGGAGCACGTATTGGATTTAATCGCTTGCAGCGCTTGCAGTGGCGGGACCACAAACTTCCATGCTATAATGGCTGAGTCCTCACACTTGGTCTTATATTCGTCATGCTTGTATATTAACAGATGCTATTGTTGATAAAGTGCAACTGTATTAAGGGAATGCCATCACAGAAAACAAAGTTGATGTTAACAAAATGAGGAAAGCTATCTGGGCCACATGGTATCATGAATCTTCAACTGATACTGAACCACAACACTGGATGTGCCCATCAGGCCTTGATTCATGGTGTGGTCATCGTCGAGTCGAGGCAGAAAGAGCTGAAGTGCATTACAGGTATCCTCACCCATGCCCAATGAGCATTAGGGTGGAGGTACAGCTGATTTTCAAAGGCCTAGTAACTACAGAACTTTTGCGGAAATTGCCCGAAAGGTCGCACACAAAATGCGAATGAATCTTTTAAAAACAAGGTTTGGTTAGTGTGCCCCAAAACCAGTAATAGTGGTCAGAAAATAGTCAGAATTGCTGCTGATGCAGTAGTTTCTTTCAACGATGGGAATAGCAGTTAATTATAAATTCTGGTACATTGGGATGTTGGTGTTGGGAAATGTGCTAGGAGTGCACTGGGTCAACGTGACTGTGAAAGGGTGAGGTCAACAGAAAAGCGCCTTCGTGAGTCCACTAAGGAGGCAAGGAGGACAAGACGAAGGCTGAGACTCGAACAGCACAACACAAACTTCGAGAAGGAGGGCACAACATACTCTACTGGAACATTTTAATGAAGTATGAAAGCAGTTTTCTCTGCTTTACTTTTAAAGCTGATTCCTCGAAAGTTGCTAATTTGGTTCCCAGAACATGATAACTCTCACATTTACCGCTCAAATTCCATGAAACGTTGCAAGTGTATTACTTTATACAGTTTCTAGAGGATGTACTAAAATAATTACAAACAATCCGAAAATCAGTGAAATATTGATAGATGTATAGAGGAAAAATAATAATTTTACGTAACTGAAGCTTAAATTTTTTTAGAATTTTTTGTAATAGTCCCACAACATTCGTACTAGTTCACCCTCGGCTACGTGCCGTCTGCTACTCAGTAAACAAAATTCAAACTAATAGCATGAGTAGTTTTGCTGAAATCATGTTTTTGCGAGATGTTATCATACAAAGTTGGATAATTCTTTCTTTATAAATACTTTCATCATACTACCAAAGAATTAGGTTTATGGACATTAAACGTAATTAGGTTTCCTTTGTTGGTTTACAAAATTTCATGCAGTTACATCGAAAAACAACCTAGATAGAGTGTTTTGAATCGCAACAATGCAGAGATGGCTATGAGCGGTATACGAGCCCCCTTAGGGAAAAGAGAAGAAAGATTCTGTTTAAAATGAGGATTGCTGTGGTGTTCCTACAATGTGCTAACCAGCGTCTTGTAAAGATGGTCGGCAGATACACAGTAGGTGTCGGCGTACAAGTGGCCACGGCTGGTTCGTGGTCCGACAGCTCTGCATTCCGTCCGACCAACCGAGCAGAGGAGGGATGGCCACGGCTCTACCATTGCTCTATGCCTCTCTATTTGGGAGACGGAGAGAGGCTGATCCCCACCGTCAGCTGTCCTGTCAATGGTTTTCCGTAGTTTTCCATTCTCGTGCACTAAGGCAACGCCGGGACAATCCCTACTATACGCCACGGTCGCCAACCTTCTCACCTTCTCGGAATAAAATCTGCAGGCCTGAGAGACGGCGTTACCGTCCAGGAGACCCGCCGCCCCCTTGAGGGAGTGAAATCTTGTGTAGTAGTGTTTGAAAAGGTACAGTTCAAGTCCGCTGCTACACTGGGGTAAAAGACTGCCAATTTCACGGCTGGAAAAGCCTAAAAACTGTCAACTGGGGAAATTAAATTATTGATAATTTCTGAGAATTTCATGAAAACTTAAGACAGGCATTTCTTGCGTACATACCTCATCTTGTGGCTGTCACTCCTTTGTGTTTCAAACACGGCTTACTGTGATGTCACCGTGGTGCGATAACCAGCGGTTTGAAAAGGTGTGGTGTGAGCTTACTGTCACGCTGGGGCAAAATATTGCTTATTTCACGATTTAAAAGGTCTAAAAGTCTTGAAAATCAAAATTAGTGCATTTAGGGCAGTCGACCAGGTGGCTTATTCATTATCTGTTGTTTTCCTAGTCTTTTCGTAAATGTTTGGAACGAAATTGGAAATTTGTTGAACATCTCCCTTGGTAAGTTATTCCAATCCCTAACTCCCCTTTATATAAACGAATATTTGCCGCAATTTGCCCTCCTGAATTCCAGCTTTATATTCATATTGTGATCTTTCCTACTTTTTAAGACACCACTCAAACTTATTCGTCTACTAATGTCATTCCACGCCATCTCTCCACTGACAGCACGGAACACATCACTTAGTCGAGCAGCTCATCTCCTTTCTCCCAAGTCTTTCCAGCTGAAACTTTGGGACAATTTTGTAGAGTCAAGTTACTCCGTGATATCAAGTAACTCCGTGATAAATCGTATTTCCTGTATTGCTACGTTGTTTCAGTTCGAAAGGTTACGGAATTTTGCCAGTAGATGGCAGAAGAATCCAGGAGTCTGGCAAACCCTCGCGCTCCATCTTTGGGCAGCTCAAAGAGATTTTAAGAATGTATTCCTATTATGTTGTTATGTGAGCAGGTCGTGCACAGGCAGTGAAATCAGTAGTGAACATATTAGTTTCTTACAAACAGCTATTCCAGCGTATAAGTTCCATTTTAACACCAGTCACAGGTAAGATACAGATCATTCACATATAAAATTTTCATGCACATAATACCACGCGTTGAAGGTGTGTGAGCTTAGCAATGGGTTCGTTTTTCTTAGGTTGGACGCTGAGATGGCGCCAAAGCGGGATAAAGTGGCGCGCTCTTACATATCTGGAACGCTTAAAGAAGCGTTGTGGTTGGTGAAAGAAGACGGATGTATAGTATACAAGGCCAGTAAACGATTTGGTATCCCGTGGAGTACACTTAAAGATTATTGCAAACAATTTTTAGACGATCCAGGAAGCGCAACTCTTTCAAAAATTGGAAAGCCATTTGTTATGCCACCTGAACTTGAAGTGAAGATAGTAAACTACATAACAACGATGCAGTCGTTAGGCTTCGGGCTTACAGTAAACCAAGTCAGACGCGTTGGGTTATTGGGTTGCTGAAGTTAAGGGGTCAATCATCCTTTCTCTAGAGATAAGCAGATGGCTGGTTGGTTTTGGTGGGATAGATTAAGACAGAGATATAAACTAACTCTCAGAACACCAGAAACCCTATCTCTTGACCGTGCTTCTATGGCAAATAGAGCTCAGTTAAATGATTTTTATGAAAAGACGAAACAATTAATGGACGAATTGAATTTAGGGAACAAGCCAGCACGACTGTGGAACTGAACAGGGCTTTCTTACGTTCTGAAGTCTGGCAAGGTTGTCAGTAAAGTGGGAAAAAAGTATATTTATAAGCAAAGCTTCGGAGAAAGGGGAGTTACTACAACTGTCCTTTGTTGTGTAAGTGCTTCTGGAATGAGCATCCCACCGATGGTTATTTTTAAAGGGGTAAGGATGAATGACAGATTGGCTGAGTCACCCATGCCTTCACTAATCCGCCTCTCTCCGAAAGGTTGGATAAATGCAGACTTATTTCTAGAATGGTTTCAGCATTTGCTGGAATGCATTCCTCCCTACCGACCCGTAATATTATTCATGGATTCTCATGCAAGCCATATGACCCCGAAAACTATGTCTTTGGCAGCTGAGAATGATGTCCACATTGTGACATTCCCGGCCCACACAACTCACCTTCTCCAGCCTCTGGACGTCGGGGTTTATAAACCTCTTAAGGAATCATGGAGGAAAGAGCTGGCTAGATTTTTGGTTGATCATCCTGGAGGGAAACCAGTTCGCTATGATTTCAACAGACTTCTGGCTACAGCTTACCAAGGCGCCTTTCAATCCACCACTATCTGCAACAGCTTCGCAAGGACTGGGATTTTCCCTTACAACAAAGATGCTGTTTCCGATGATGCTCTTGCTCCTTCCTTTGTTACGCAGGGTCAGAGGCAGGAAACATGTGAAAAGTTGACGGCTACTGTAGAAGACATTTTGAAACTCCGCGCGTGCCAAACAGAGCGTAAAGAAAGAAGTGTCCCTTCTACGAAGGTAATTTCGCCAAACCACAACAAGCCAACGACGTCAGGAGTGGGCAAATCCATGAAAACGATAAATCAGTCTAGGCCTAAAATCAGACCACAGAAAAATGATGATGACTTGTGGTGCGTGTGGTGGTTCCTATGCGGATGACGCCAAGAAGAAGAACAGAGCCGAGTGGATCGAGTGCCAATTCTGTAATGTCTGGTACCATGTGAAGTGCCAGAAAGTGTTAGATAATGTCTATTTTATGTGTGATGAGTATCAGGAATCAGATAGTGACTAGGAACAGCCAGGCAGACTGAAAACAAGAGCAGAATTTTGTTTGTGCATATTTTTTGTGGAATATACACTGACTGACAGAGCAAACGCAACACCAAGAAGGAGTGGTCAGAACTTTATGCCAATTGCAGGGTAGACTGACGTCACTGAGGTATGCTCATGATGTGAAACGCGCCGCTGTGCTGCGCACCTAGCGAACGATAAATGGGACACGGCGTTGGCGAATGGCCCACTTCGTACCGTGATTTCTCAGCCGACAGTCATTGTAGAACGTGTTGTCGTGTGCCACAGGACACGTGTATAGCTAAGAATGCCAGGCCGCCGTCAACGGAGGCATTTCCAGCAGACAGACGACTTTACGAGGGGTATGATGATCGGGCTGAGAAGGGCAGGTTGGTCACTTCGTCAAATCGCAGCCGATACCCATAGGGATGTGTCCACGGTGCAGCGCCTGTGGCGAAGATGGTTGGCGCAGGGACATGTGGCACGTGCGAGGGGTCCAGGCGCAGCCCGAGTGACGTCAGCACGCGAGGATCGGCGCATCCGCCGCCAAGCGGTGGCAGCCCCGCACGCCACGTCAACCGCCATTCTTCAGCATGTGCAAGACACCCTGGCTGTTCCAATATCGACCAGAACAATTTCCCGTCGATTGATAGAAGGAGGCCTGCACTCCCGGCGTCCGCTCAGAAGACTACTATTGACTCCACAGCATAGACGTGCACGCCTGGCATGGTGCCGGGCTAGAGCGACTTGGATGAGGGAATGGCGGAACGTCGTGTTCTCCGATGAGTCACGCTTCTGTTCTGTCAGTGATGGTCACCGCAGACGAGTGTGGTGTCGGCGTGGAGAAAGATCAAATCCGGCAGTAACTGTGGAGCGCCCTACCGCTAGACAACGCGGCATCATGGTTTGGGGCGCTATTGCGTATGATTCCACGTCACCTCTAGTGCGTATTCAAGGCACGTTAAATGCCCACCGCTACGTGCAGCATGTGCTGCGGCCGGTGGCACTCCCGTACCTTCAGGGGCTGCCCAATGCTCTGTTTCAGCAGGATAATGCCCGCCCACACACTGCTCGTATCTCCCAACAGGCTCTACGAGGTGTACAGATGCTTCCGTGGCCAGCGTACTCTCCGGATCTCTCACCAATCGAACACGTGTGGGATCTCATTGGACGCCGTTTGCAAACTCTGCCCTAGCCTCGTACGGACGACCAACTGTGGCAAATGGTTGACAGAGAATTGAGAACTATCCCTCAGGACACCATCCGCACTCTTATTGACTCTGTACCTCGACGTGTTTCTGCGTGCATCGCCGCTCGCGGTGGTCCTACATCCTACTGATTCGATGCCGTGCGCATTGTGTAACCTGCATATCGGTTTGAAATAAACATCAATTATTCATCCGTGCCGTCTCTGTTTTTTCCCCAACTTTCATCCCTTTCGAACCACTCCTTCTTGGTGTTGCATTTGCTCTGTCAGTCAGTGTAAATGTATTGGAAATTTTTCTTATCCACGTGTGAGTTAATGAAAATATTAAATTACAAATCGCTTGCCTTTGCGGAAAAATAACGAGACGATCTTTCCCTTAAATCATAATAAACAGCGAAATAAAATCCTATTCTAGGAGTCTCCTGGTATGGGCTAGATACAGTTTGTTACTTTCATTTCTTATTCTCATCCTTGGCTTTGACATACCGCAAATGACCCTCGTAACGCCATTCCTTATGCAGCCAGTCGTTTGACCAATGGTGTGACAATGTTGGTCGCAGGGCCCGTTTTCAGTGGGCTTGGCAGGGTAATACAGTCTTGTACATAATATTGATGTGAAGAACTGGGTAAAGGGGTTAAAACTGTTTCCAGCCAATTCTTAACAACACTATGGGTGCCCATTTTGGAGGGAGGTAATTGTAGTTAGTGTTTGCGTTTGAAGCTTCATATTTGACATGAATATGTAGCTGTTAGAAACTACATTCAGTAAGTGTCAGTCATAAGGGATACAACACCGGAGAAGAGAAGTAAGATTATAACCCTCCACGAATTTAGTGGTATGGCTCAGAGACAAATGTAAGCTGAATGTAATGTAAGTTTGGGTGCTGTTCGTAATATAATTGGGAGGAAAAATGAGGCTAGGTACCTTTCACCTCAAAGGAAAGGGCGATGTTACCTATCTCCTCAGAACTAGCAAGATTCATCCTGAAAAGAATCGTATCGATTTAGAAAGGATTTGGAGCACGCAGGAGTAAAAATTGATGCCTCAACAGTGCGTAGGGAGCTTTTAGAAGCTGGAAGGAAATCTCGAAGACCTATCAAAAAACAGCTATTAATGTATCCCATAAAGAAAAAGAGATTGGAATGGGCAAGAAAATTTCAGAAATGAACACAAGAAAAGTGGAGAAGGCTTTCATCATTTTGCAGTGCAATGTTATAACATCTCACAGTTAATGAGAAAGCCTCACCGAAGGACATCAGACAGTAAAGAAGATGTTTTGGGGCTGTTTTATCTGAATGTTTGGTTCCTGTCGGTGGAATGACGAACAGCGACAAGTACATCCCAATTCTAGGGAGAAAAGCTGCCCCAGAACGAAGAGATTGCCTGAGGAACTGAACTTCGAAGACCTCGCCCCTAACCATGTATCGAAAATAGTCATAGACTTTACGATCAAAAATGGTTTCCATTATTTGGACTGGCCTGAGCATTCACTGGATATTAACCCTATAGAAAATCTTTGAGCAACTGTCAAGAAAGAGGTGAGGAAAACGGACTGCACTACGAAGGAAAATATGTTTTGTGCTGTAGTGAACGTGTGATTTCATGACCAAAAACAAAGGGAAATATGTAAGAAACTCTTTGACTCTATGTCCAAGCGAATGGAAATGTTAATTAAAGCCAAGGGGGGACATCTTAAATACTGAAATATTGTTTAAAAAGAATTAACATTGATGATTTTTAAACCGGACGAGTTGGCCGTGCGGTAACGGTAGCGCAGCTGTGAACTTAATTCGGGAGATAGTGGGCTCGAGCCCCACTGTCGGCATCACTGAAGACGATTTTCCGTGGTTTCCAATTTTCAGACCAGGTAAACGCTCGGGCTGTACCTCAATTAAGGCCATAGCCGCTTCCTTTCCACTCCTAGGCCTTACCTATTCCATCGTCGTCATAAGACCTATCTGCGTCGGTGTTACGTAAAGCAACTTGTGTGATGATTTATAAAATAAATTTTAAAAAATGTATCTCTGTTCACATTAATATGCACAAGACTGTACATCTGGCTAGCATCTCACTCCTCACTTCTCTAGTACGCCTCTTGATTGGCTATTGAACTATCTATACAGCTGATGGAGCATATGTTGAGGATCCAGTCAGCCTTCAGTCCTAACAACTCAAACCACACAATCACACATACAGTCATCGAGTGAGTTGGCGACGCGGTTAGGGTCACGCACCTGTGAGCTTGCATTCGAGAGATATAGGGTTCGAATCTTTTTATTCTAGTGGCTTTACGTCGTCGCACGTCACACACATATGTCTTATGGCGACGATGGGACAGGAAAGGGCTAGGAGTGGGAAGAAAGCCACCGAGGCCTTAATTAAGATACAGCCCCTGTATTTGCCAGGTGTGAAAATAAGAAGCCACGGAAAAACATATTCAGGGCTGCCGACAGTGGGATTCGAATCCACTATCTCCCGGATGCAAGCTCACAACTGCGCGCCCCTAACCGCATGGCCAACTCGCCCGGTCGGGTTCGAATCTCAACGTCGGCAGCCATGAAAATATTTCCGTGGTTTCCCATTTTCACATCAGGCAAATGCTGGGGCTGAACTCCAGTTAAGGCCACGGCTGCTTCTTTCCCATCCTTGTGTCGCCGACGTTAAACTACTAACAAAAACGAAAACAGCACACGCCCACACACACACATATACACACACTGGAAATTTAATTTTTGTTAACTGCATTAGAAGATTCGATGTTTTTAGGATATTTTCACTGGGCTGAGTAGCTCAGACGGTTAAGGTGCTAGTTTTCTGTGCGCATGTTGTCAGGTTTGATTCTTGTTCAGTTCAGTGGTTTTCGAAGGTGCTCAAGTACATCAACCCCGTGTTGGTAGATTTACAGGAAGGAAAGGAACTCCTTTCTTTCTTTCTTTCTTTCTTTCTTTCTTTCTTTCTTTCTTTCTTTCTTTCTTTTTTAATCTGTTTACCCTCCAGGGTTGGTTTTCCCTCGGACTCAGCGAGGGATCCCACCTCTATCACCTCAAAGGTACTGTTCTGGAGCGTCAGACATTGCGTCCGAATATACAACTGGGGAGAAGGACAAGTACCCTGCCCAGGCGGCCTCACCTGCGTTGCTGAACAGGGGCCTTGTGGGCGATGGAAAAATTGGAAGGGATAGACAAGGAAGAGGGAAGGAAGCGGCCGTGGCCTTAAGTTAGGTAGCATCCCGTTATTTGCGTGGAGGAGAAATGGGAAACCACGGAAAACCACTTCCAGGATGGTCGAGGTGGGGATCGAACCCACCTATACTCAGTTGACCTCCAGAGGCTGAGTGGACCCCGTTCCAGCCCTCGTATCACTTTTCAAATTTCGTGGCAGAGCCAAGACTCCATCCCGAGCCTCCGGGGGGAGGGAGGAGGTGGCCGCTAATCACACTAACCACTACACCACAGGAAAGGAACTCCTGCGGGATAAAATTCTGGTAACTCGGCGTCTCCGAAAATCATAAAACTAGTTAGTGTGACATAAAACCAGTAACAAAGATAAAAAATAATAATGGAGCTACTTTGAACTTCAATGGCGCTCAAATCAAATACAGATTTTGAAATATTTACAATCTCACGTACGCGATGTCCCGTTCAATACCCTAATCATGATTAGACTGATGTTCGTCAGTCCATTTTCTCCTAGATCTGCTGGGCTTATCTTCTGAAGCAACTTCCCAAGTGTAGACGTCTGAAAATATTGCGGTCTTCGATATCTCTAGGTGAGATGTTGGCGTTATTGAGGTCAGTTTGGGCTTGTTTATCCAAGCCGTTGTCGTCTTTAATGTTCGTGAGTACATCAATATTTTCCTTGTTAGCCGGTTGACGATGATGACTATTATTATTATTATTATTATTATTATTATTATTATTATTATTATTATTATTATTATTATTATTATTCTTTCGTTATGCCCATTCATAGAGCGCGTTGGAACTTGTTCATTGGCTTGATGACTTTCGCCTTCCTATTCTTCTAAATTCTCTTCATTAACTCACCGTGTTGCCTCTTTCGTTCTTCTGACCACTTTGTACCAGTCCTGCTGCTACTTTTCACCACTTTGAGAATTTTAATGATGTCTTCCCCGATGTTCAATTCACACGGGCTCTCTTTTGTTTCCTTGAGCCAATTTATTCTCCTGTTTATGGATTTTATTACAATGAATAATCCTTTTGTGAGTCTATTTTACCCATCCTAAAAATGTGTCCAAAAATTTCCTCTTCCGTATAATATTGATAAAACTATCTGTGTAAATTATTAGAATAGTTTTCATATGTTCTACATTTGATACCATGAGGTGTTAGAGGCAAGTAGACAGTGGTTGAATACAGCGGGAATGTTTTCTGATATGATACTGGAGGCGATTCTCGCACAATAGAAATAATACACTCTGCTTGGTTTTGTGTGATATTACGTTATGATATTTCATTTATAAATATATTCAGAAAGGAAAGAGTATTCTAGTTCATTCTATGATGTTTATCCTTTGTCTGGTGCTCTTGAATTTCATTCCACGCTGATTGCCGTGGTCATAAAACGGAAATTGCTTCCTGTCGGTTATGACAGAACACATGTAAGTAAGGAGGACAAAAAGTAAACATATGAATTCAATGCGAACCGATCTGCGTTGCGCAGTCGCACAGTCCTGTTGATAAGTTCGCAAGTTCGATCTCGGCTGAGGTCGTTGGTTCAATTCTCTGTTGGAACTCCACACTGGACATTGAGATGCCATAGATACAATTATGAAATTCTGCAAATTTTGATTCTCAGGCACTGGCATTCATTTAATTTGGATTAAAAGATATTTAGGTATTATCCACCACAGCTAAACAGTTAGTAACAGGCGCTCTTTTTGGTGCTGTTGTCCTTTCGTATAGAGACTTCTTTTAGTTACTCCATCATCACACTCGAGAAGAACGGTCTCTACTTTGAATAGTAATGCAAAGAGATACAGGGCAGTTTTACGCTTCACATCAACAAAACTTGGTTCTCTGACTGGAATGACGACAGAAGATACATAACGTGTGCGACTCTCAATCCTGGAAGCCACTGTGACTCTGCACGCGATAATCAGCCAATTAAAATCTTAAGGGAATACGGCACCGTTTATCTTATGTTCCTTTTCCTCAGGATCTAATAAAGTTATGATAATGAAATTTCTGCCACATATTCTTCATAGCTATATTAACACATTAACACATCCGTTATTTGATTGGGCTTCAGTTGAATCAGAGAATATTTTTAAAGTGAGAAAGTTTAATTACTTTTCTTAAAATAAACAGCCAGATCTCGAAGAGAATTGCTTAAATAAAAAAATCCCTCCATTAAAATGTGAATGAATATAAGACAGTTTGATGGTGAAAATTACACAGATCTGTGATAAATAGCCACATAGGAAAAGGAATATATATTGACAAAGTAAGAAACTGAGAAAACTGCAATTAAGTATTTTCTCACACGTGTTCATATCTCAGTACATCCCCGTCCCATACGACGGAGAATCTGGATCTTTCTGTGATTCGTGCAAGTGTTCTATGTTTCGTTTAGCCTCGTCTCTGGACTCCCCAGCTATTTTTTTTTTTTGCACTTCCTGAGCCATTCTTTCAGCTTGTCGTAGTCTCTCTCGGCCCAGCTTCTTCATGGCATTGACACAATTCCTTGCTACTTTTAGTCCTGACTCGTGTAATACATGATATTTGGCAATGTTACATTTATTAAAATGACACTGCACCCAGAACTCCAAATCTTCATGTTTTTATGCGAGATCATATAATATTGTTTACCGATTCATTGGGGTTTTTAATTTAGCCATGAAGACACTTCTCTAACAGCTGGGGACTGGACAGATCTCTAAAAAGGAGCTTCATTTTCCCCATACAGGCAAAAGGAAGATGTATGTGTTTGGAAAAGACATAGGGAATTGTTTATTATTTTGCTTTTAAATATTTGCACCAGTTATGGCAATGTTATTCATCTAATTTTCGCTGGCATTGCTGGCAATTTTCTTATTGCTAGTGCATGTTTAAATTAAATTTATGACAATTTCCAGTGGTTAAACTATCATGTATTATACGTCATTTTAAAGGGCAGAATTCAGGAATTCATAAAATATAAAAACATAAAATATGAAGATTTTTACTAATTTAACCGTTCCGTATGAACTTCAATAACATTTTCTTTGCGTGTGACCTCTATCGAGTACAACGGCGATCGTTTGTGTGTGTTGGGACCGCAGTTCCTATTTACTTTTCTCAAACAACTGTCATGTTTATAATGCCATTGCCATTCTTCGAGGACAGATCAATCGATAGAATAGTCATTAAATCAGAATGACTTTATGGATCCAAAACGCTAATTTTGAACAGGAAAGCAGACATTGAAAATATTGAGAAAAAGGAATGCAAAATCGTAAGAAAAATTCTAGGCCCAAAACTCGCCGACGGACAGTACCAAGTCAGATGCAGACAGCAAATCAAAAATTACACAAATATTCACAGTGTCGTTAGAAAACGCAGGTTAAGATTCTATGGACACATTAAAATAATGCACCCAGGCAGACTTAAAAAAAAAGTCGAATTCTATGTAAACGAGAGTTAAGCCAAAACAAACACAATTAAATGGATTGGTAAAGTCAAAACTGACCTGAAACAAGCAGAAATTACATCAGCAATTTTCCAGAAGTGGTTAACCTTCAGGTCCAAAATTCACAAATGGCAAGTTGGCCAACAGGAAGGACCGTTGTTGTTGCTATTGGCTTTACGTCGCACCGAGACACATAGGTCTTATGGCGACGAAGGGACAGGAAAGGCCTAGGAATGGGAAGGAAGCGGCCGTGGCCTTAATTAAGGTACAGCTCCAGCACTTGCCTGGTCTGAAAATGGGAAACCACGGAAAACCATCTTCAGGGCTATTTCCCGGATGCAAGCTCACAGCCGCGTGCTCATAACCGCACGGCCAACTCGCCCGGTAGAGGAAGGACCAAAGAAGAAGACCGGAACAACCTGGTCTGAATGCGGTGAGGAAGCCCACAATAAAAGAATGGAAGAAATATGGGCACAGAGGAAGGAAAGCGCACGCTTGTTAGTGCTCTGCATAGTCTTAATGGGCTTATTCGCAATAATAATAATAATAATAATAATAATAATAATAATAATAATAATAATAATAATAATAATAATAATAATAGTAATAGTCCGCCTCTGTGGTGTAGTGGTTAGCGTGATTAGCTGCCACCCCCGGAGGCCCGGGTTCGATTCCAGGCTCTGCCTCGAAATTTGAAAAAAGTGGTTCGAGGGCTGGAACGGGGTCCACTCAGCCTCGGGAGGTCAACTGAGTAGAGGTGGGTTCGATTCCCACCTCAGCCATCCTGGAAGTGGTTTTCCGTGGTTTCCCACTTCTCCTCCAGGCGAATGTCGGGATGGTACCTAACTTAAGGCCACGGCCGCTTCCTTCCCTCTTCCTTGCCTATCCCTTCCAATCTTCCCATCCCTCCACAAGGCCCCTGTTCAGCATAGCAGGTGAGGCCGCCTGGGAGAGGTACTGGTCATACTCCCCAGTTGTATCCCCCGACCAAGAGTCTGAAGCTCTAGGACACTGCCCTTGAGGCGGTAGAGGTGGGATCCCTCGGTAAGTCCGAGGGAAAAACCGAACCTGGGGGGTAAACAGATGATGATGATGATGATGATAATAATAATAATAATAATAATAATAATAATAATAATAATAATAATAATAGTAATAATAATAGAGACTTTACAGTTCAGAGTGTCTGATACCGAATAAGAAAGGGAAAATGAATGAGCTAGAGAAGAAAGAAAAATCTTGAGAAAGGTCTTAGGACCCTGAAAAAGAAAGGATGGCACAAGCAGGAGGAAATCCATAGAGACAGAGATCACGTACACCATACGTAAATGGATACTGAGGTTCTATGGGCACCTCGCAAGAATGAACGAAAATCGACTAACAAAAAAAAAAAAAAAAATAATTACTTCATCACATTAAGAGCAAGTGTCCGCGTCCGTAGTGTAACGTTCAATGTTATTGGTTGCCGTTCTCGGGGGCCTGGGTTCGGTTCCTGGTACTGCTAGAAATTTAAGAATGGCAGGAGGGCTGGTATGTGGCTGAAATAGTACATGCAGCTCACGTCCAATGGGGGGTGTGCCTGAAAAAAGCTGCACCACCTCGGGATGAGGACACGAGTTTACTTTATTATTAAGAGCAAGTACTAAATGGGTAGAAGAAAGAAGAAAAGACATGAAGGAAGTTGGCATCAATCCAAAAGAAATCTTTATTCGAGATATGTTTCGAGCTAAAATTGATAAATTCAAGGGGTTCCAGGAAAAGCAAATTGAATAGTCCAAGAACATGTGATCAGAGGAAAGGAAGAGGTACCACAGCGAAATGATGAACACGTTTTGGGAGAAGAAAAAAGGACCAACCAGCAAGTCAATTGTCCAATGTAGGCCAAAATCCAAAAAAAGAACAATGATAATCCATTAGAGTGATCAAGTCTTGGACTTCAGGAGGGAGAAAAAGCGATTATTCTTTATCATCACCACACATTAAAGGTTAAGCCTTGTCGCTGTAACTATTTCCCTCTCAATCCTGATGTTCTCTTCTAGCTTTTACATTCCATCAATTTTCTCACGTCCTCGAATTATAACTTCACCGAGCTTGATAGCTGCAAGTGCGGCCAGTGTCCAGTATTCGGGAGATGATAGGATCGAACCCCACTGTCGGCAGCCCTGAAGATGGTTTTCCGTGGTTTCCCATTTTCACACCAGGCAAATGCTGGGGCTGTACCTTAATTAAGGCCACGGCCGCTTCCTTGACATTCCTAGGCCTTTCCTGTCCCTTCGTCGCCATAAGACCTATCTGTGTCGGTGCGACGTAAAGGCAATAGCAAAAAAAGAAAGACTTCCTTAGTCTTCCTTTTTTACCTAGTAGTTTTCCTTCAAAGGCGTTTACTATGAAGTCATTATGTCTCAGGATATGACCCATCTTCCTTCTTTCCATATCTTTATCAGTCTTCGTTGCTCATTGATGTCCTTTAGAACACCTCGATTCGTGTTTTTTAAAGTCGAGCATTTCCTCGTCATTTTCTTTGAAACCGAATTTCAGTTCCTTCCTTCCTTTTTCCAATAGTACAGCTCTCACAACTGTAAAATAGTACACTCTAGACACAAATGAAGTATTGGAAGAGATAACAGACAGGACAAATGATAAGACGGGTCCTCAAGTAACCAGGCACCAATTTGATAAAGGTCTGTCCAAGCGATTATTAGTCCAAGAAATTGAGATTTCAGAGTTTCTTGTGAGATGTGATTCGCAAGTACAAGTTCTCAAAACTAGAATGCGACACGTCTTTTGTAGTCGTATGGCTTTTAGTGCCGGGATATCCCAGGACGGGTTCGGCTCGCCAGGTGCAGGTCTTTCTATTTGACTCCCTAGGCGACCTGCGCGTCGTGATGAGGATGAAATGATGATGAAGACAACACATACACCCAGCCATTGCCATTGCAATAAACCAATTAAGATTAAAATCTCCGACTCGGCCGAGAATTGAACTCGGGACCCTCTGAACCGAAGGGCAGTACGCTGAGCGTTCAGCCAACGAGTCGGACGTCTTTTGTAGTGAAACCCTCTCATTGCTACATTTTCCCATATCATGTCGTATTACACGCTGTAATGACTATTCAATACCATCGGCTCCGTTCCTGAAACCATCTCTATTCAGTGGAAAGTACACGAAGTCGCGATGAGAATATAAAGTTGGAAACCGACCAAGAAATTAACATAGAAGACGCTACATGCGAACTTCTGCTCTTTGTTCACGTAGAGTCCATTTTCACAGATTCCCCTTTTAAGCACGTAGCACAAGTTTCAATGTTACCTGAAGTGAAGGTAGAGAGCAAAAAGAAGATTGCCGATGAAGAAGTTAAACAGAAAAGATTCAAGGATAGAAACCTTTATAGCCTATTATGTTGTCTGAATGGTAATGCTTCCAGTGATCTTCATGTGACGATTGCAATGGAAGTTATGACCGCAAGGCGCCAGTTGATCTTAAAAGTTTCTTCCACTTATATTCCCAGGCACTTCCTTCATCTTCTTTATCTGCCACTCTTTGGTCAAATCTTGTTTTCTTCTCTGCTGGTATTAGATTATTACAACTTATAAAGTCCGCCTCTGTGGTGTAGTGATTGGTGTGATTACCTGCCACCCCGGAGGCCCGAGTTCGATTCCTGGCTCTGCCACCAAATTTGAAAAGTGGTACAAGGGCTGGAACGGGGTCCACTCAGCCTCAGGAGGTCAACTGATTAGAGCGGGGTTCTATTCCCACTTCAGCCATCCTCGAAGGGGTTTCCGTGGTTTCCCACTTCTCCTCCAGGCAAATACCGGGATGCTACCTAACTGAAGGTCGCGGCCGCTTCCTTCCCTCTTCCTTGTCTACCCCTTCCAATCTTCCCATTCCCCCCAGAAGAACCCTGTTGAGCATAGCAGGCGAGGCCACCTGGGAGAGGTACTGGCCTACGTTCCACCTGTATCCACGACCCCTAGTAATATCTCACTCTCCAGGACACTGCCCTTAAGGCGGTAGAGGTGGGATCCTTCGCTGAGTCCGAGGGGAAAGCCAGCCTTGGAAGTGAAAGCAATAAAATAATAATAATAATAATAATAATAATAATAATAATAATAATAATAATAATAATAATAATAATAATAATAATAATAATAATAACTTTTTGGATATTTATACAGAATGGATCACAACACAGATCTTAAAATATCTTTGGAACAAGAAGTCAAGAACAACCAGGAGTCGTGCAGTCTAGAAAGATTTGGAAAGAAACAGCATAAGGGAATAAGAAGCAATAGAGAGAAGAGATTTTTAGAAAGAAAGTGTTAAAAATGGAAGGATTTTCACGAGGGAAAGAAAACAGGCTCAAAATGGTCTGAGATGTGGAAAAGGAGGCAAAGTGAACATTGAAAAAGTATTGGAGGATAAAGAAGAAACAACAAAGGATGAACCACTGAAATTGTCTCGTGGTCTCCAGAAGACCCTAACGGAGAAATAATACAAATAATAATAAAATAATACTAATAACTGTCCCAGAGGCGTCTGCGCATCTGTGACGATGGGTTCCTATCTGAGATGACTTCTAATGTTGAAGACGGTGCAAACACGCAGACCCCGAGCCATATGAATTAACCAATGAAACTTAAATCCCTCATCGGAATAGAAACTTGAAACAAAGGCCTGCTTGCTATTTTACCGAACACTAGCATTGTCAGCGTTTGCACTCGTTGAGCAATACGTAAATAATTACTCAATTTGGTCTTGCGAAATATCCACCTCCCCTCTTAAGAGGACGGTATTATTAAAACGTTATAAACTAAATTTATATTTAGACTTCTGACTTTTCTTATTTCATATTCTGTTATAACGTCAGGATAATATAGAAGGTGGGGAGGAGCGTCAGTATTCTGTTGTATTTGAATCCTTGGATGTAGAGAAGGGAGCACAGTCGAGGTACGTGACAGCTTGCGGACGTGTTTATTAGCTTACACGACAACAGCTCCAGGCTGTGCTAACTTGGTTTACAATGTTCGCAACATTATTAAATTGTGTGATCCGCAGAAATGCTAACATATGCTTCCCAGCGACCCTTAATGGCGCTGGACGCAGAGTCACAGGGAGATTTGTGGAGCTGTGTTCCTACCACTAAAGCATTGCGGCCTCAATAGAACTGGCGGGCTCTGCAAAGTCATTCTGTTCCGTTGATGAAATAATTTGAGTGCACAATAAACTTTGCTCACTGAAGTCGGATATAATAATAATATTGTTTTTATGTTCCACTAACTTCATTTTAAAATGTTTTTCGGAGTCGCCGAGGTGCCGGAATTTTGTCCTACATGATTTATTTTATGTGCCTGTAAATGCAGACCTACTGACAAGAGGCTGACTATTCGAGCATCTTTAAATACCACCGGACTGACCCAGTTTCGAACATGATAAGTAGGGGTCAGAAGGCCAGCGCATCAACCGTCTGAACCACTCAGTCCGTTGAAGTCAAATTAGGCATATGAAAATGAAAACTCACAGCCTGTTTCCAGTCATTCGAACGGATCAGGGATGGAATGAATGAAGCCCGCATCTAGCGCGAGAGGATAGGAATTGTACCGGCTGCCGAAGCGTGTCGCACTCCTCTGGGCCAATGATTAATGACTGACAGATGAAATGAAATGATACTGGAGACTGTTTCTGGAATGAAATATGACAGGGAAAATGGAGTACTCGGAGAAAAACCTGTTCCACCTCAGCTTTGTCCAGCACAAATCTCACATGGATTGACCGGGATCTGAACCACGGAGCCCAGTGGTGAGAGGTTGGCCCGCTGCCGCCTGAGCCACGGAGGCTCTCGGATATAATAATAATAATAATAATAATAATAATAATAATAATAACCAAGGAAGTTCCTATTTCTTGGTTATTATTATTTTATTATTATTATTATTCACCAATACCGTACGCAGGAGACGATTGAAATTCTTTGGCCACATCTGTAGAATGGACGACACTAGATATGCAAAAAGCTGCTTGGTATAATTAATTCAAAGAAGGTCAAAATAAGCTGGTTTGAGGAAATAAAGCAGGACTTAAAAGAAATGAACATCACAGAAGATGTCATCAGGGATCGCAAGGCTTTTCGGAATCTGGTTGCAAAGCACACGTTCACGGAAAAGGCTAAAAGAACCACAGGGAAACAATGGACGGAAAAACGCAAGAAACAGCATAGCGAGTTCATGAAGAGATTTTGGGAGGAGAAGAAGAAAGGAAAACCATCATCAAACTAACAAGTTCCAATGCGCTCTGTAAACGGGCATAACGAAGAAAGAATAATAATAATAACCTTTCTTAATCGGTTTACCCTCCAGTGTTGGCTTTTCCCTCAGACTCAGCGAGGGATCCCACCTCTAGCGCCTCAAGAGCAGTGTCCTGGAGAGACATCGAATCGGGGGATACATCTGGGGAGGATGAACAGTACCTCCCCAGGCGATTTAACCTGCTATGCTGAACAGGGGCCTTGGTGGGGGATGGGAAGATTGGAAGGGATAGAGAAGGAAGAGAGAAGGAAGCGGCCGTGGCCTTAATTTAGGTACCATCCTGGCATTTGCCTGGAGGAGAAGTGGGAAACCACGGAAAACCACTTCGAGGATGGCTCAGGTGTGAATCGAACCCACCTCTACTCAGTTGACCTCCCGAGGCTGAGTGGACCCCGTTCCAGCCCTAGTACCACTTTTCAAATTTCGTGGCAGAGCCGGGAATGGAACCCGGGCCTCCGGGGAGGGGCAGCTAATCACACGAACCACTACACTACGTAGGCGGACAATGATAATAATAATAATAATAATAATAATAATAATAATAATAATAATAATAATAATAATAATAATAATAATAATAATATTTTATTAATTATAGTTAATATATTAATATATAATAATTAATATTTATTATTATTATTATTATTATTATTATTATTATTATTATTATTATTATTATTATTATTATTATTATTATTAAATCCGTTTACTTCCAGGGTTGGTTTTCCTACGGACTCAGCGAGGGATCCCACCTCTGCCACCTGAAGGGCAACATCCTGGAGCACGAGACATTTCATCAGGAATTAAATTGGGGAGGAAGGAGGACCAGTACCTCGCCCAGACAGCCTCACCTTCTATGCTGAACAGGGACCTCGTGAAGGCATGGGTAGATTGGAAGGGACAGGCAAAGAAGAGGGAAGGAAGTGGCCACACCCTTAAGTTATATACCATCCCGGCATTTTCCTGGAGAGTGGGAAACCACGGAAAAAAACTTCGACGGTGGCTGAGGTGGGAATGGAACCCGAATCTACTCAGTTTAACCTCGCAAGGCTGAGTGGACCCAGTTCCAAGCCCTCGTGCCTATTTTCAAATTTCGTTGCAGAGCCTGGAATCGAACCTGGGCCTCCGTGGGTGGCGGCTAATCACGCCTCACCTACTATGCTGAACAGGGCCCTTGTGGGGGATGAGAGGTTTGGAAATGATTGGAAACGAAACGGCCGTGGCCTTAAGTTAGATACCACCCCGGCATTTGCGTGGAGAAAAAGTGGGAAACCACGGAAAACCACTTCGATGATGGCTGAAATTGGAATGGAACCCCCTTTACTCAGTTGACCTCCCGAGGCTAGTAGACTCCGTTCCAGTCCTTATACCAATTTTCAAATTTCATGGCTTTGGATAAGCACATGGTATGTATCCGTCTGTTTTAACCCATCTTCATTACTCTTCTTACAGTAAAGGTAACCTCGATACCAGGTCTACCCAAATCAAAGCGTTCACGACGTGGGTGAAATTCCGCGGTAAGTACTGTTGAATTCCTATTAGATTGGTAGAGGCTGTCTAGAACCACGTGTAACGTTCCTGAATACCTGTTCATTTGCTGACGGGGGGATGGAAATTAAAAGATTAGTTCACAACTCATGGAAGCTTACGGCACTTTTACATCCCTATAGGTTGTTGAAAACGCTGTACTTTTGCGTGGTAGTGGTTTCACCCGATTAACTAAAAATGGGTGAGATTTTTATATATTTTACATTCTCGGCCAAATCAGTTACACAAAGGACGTCCGCACTTTGGGTCCGTTCTCATTGAAACAGGTGTGCATTATCAGTCTCAGATAATTCCAATTATTACGGAGCGAGTTGGCCGTGCGGTTAGGGGCGCGCAGCTATGAGCTTGCAATCGGAGAAAGTGGATTCGAACCCCACTGTCGGCAGCCCTGAAGATGATATTCTATGGTTTCCCATTTTCAAACCATGTAAATGCTGGGGCTGTTCCTTAATTAAGGCCACGGCCTCTTCCTCCCCATGCTTAGCTCTTTCCTGTCCCATCGTCGACATTTAGAATATTAAACTAGTTGTATTTCTTGTAACAATTTCTTTCCATGAAATTGCTTGTTGTACTCCTGTTGTTGTAGTAGTTGTTGTTGTTGGGAAATTATGTTTTAACTTTATTATCACTTGTAATGTTAAGCTAGTAGTAAGCTCAACCTATAGTACTCTAAGCCGTAGTGTTAAGCAATGGAAGTACTTAAGTTGTGTGTGAATTTTTATACGATGATACTGAATTTAGAATGTTAAACAAATAGTGTTTCTTGTAATATTTTATTTCCATGGAATTCCTAGTTGTTGTTGTTCTTGTTGTGTGATTATGTTTTAACTTTATTTTATTATGTTACTAGTGTGAGAATTATTGCTACCGGGATATTTCCCAGTGAAATGTGATTGATAATAATAATAATAATAATAATAATAATAATAATAATAATAATAATAATAATAATAATAATAATTTATTGAAGTCGGGAAAGTATGTAGATTTGTCCCAGTTTTAAGACCCGATGCCCTTCCCGACACCAAGCGTATGTGGAGAGATATATTCACTATTGCGTGTTTTTGTGGAGGTTCGTAGGGCGAGGTGTTGTGTGTAGATGAGTATTTGTACTAACAGTAACACAAATACCCACTCCTCGAGCCAGAAGAAAAAACTCTACGCAGTTAAAATATCTGACACTGCCGGGAATGCAATTGGGGCCCTCTGAATTGGACAACAATACGCTGACATTTCAGCCAAAATAAACGATCAAGACACAACTTTATTAATTAGACTACTAATTGCTCCACATATCCTCTATACCTGGTAAAAAGTTTATTGGAATAGAATTCAGTGATTTCAGAATTTTTAACTTTTTTGTCAAGAGGTTGCCTTTTAAAATATTTGTCGGATAAATATACTATTGAAGATTTGACATTAATTTGAGTCCGGATTTTTAGATACTGATAGGATAGAATGTAAACTTACCTAAGTACACCCTACCCTGTACAACGGTTATGCTATGAGATTTGCATAGATATTAGGGTTACTGCCTATAGAACTCCTTCATTTTATGTTACTCTTCTTACACTGTGGAAGAACGGGTTGCACTACACACTCCTACTGATGAAATTAGTATTACCATCTAAAAAACCGAGGTGACAAGCAGTTCCTCCCACACTATGTTGGAATATAAGTATAGATCTTACGGTACCTCTGTGAACAGACTCCACGTAGCTGTGAAGGGTCGTGGCCGAGCGGGTGCTGTACGCACTGTTGCACCGATGTAGTCCTGGTCCTCTCCTCATTTCGTGCCATCGCGGGGGTACGACAGCTGCAGGGGGTGGGGGAGGCGGCGACGGTGAGATTGACGGCGACGCTGACTGGGACCCCGGCATCATTTCGACACTGTAGCATCTCTCATTCCCTCGTGAGTACATGGTTCGGCATAAACATATATCACTTATTGCAACACTTTTCTATTCACTCTCACAGAATACACAACACTCACTGCGCCGAGACGTTTACTCACGATTCACATTTGACAGTCCATTTCGATGAATGAGAATTAAAAGATCACGAATCACCTACTTCATTCTTTTCATTGAACGATACTAAACGCACTAAAAGAAGTGAAATCTGCATAACTCACTGTGTTTGAAATGCATATTTTGAAAACAATTTTTCTAGGTGGGAACATTCTCGCGTTTTATTAGAAATGCGATTATTAAAATTAAAATGAACGTCTGTTGAGTTGTGTTCACCTTCTGTCATCAAGACTCAGGTTCGTAACCCGCCTCAGTGCATTGCATTTTACGAGTGCCTCAGTAGGGAAACTTTGTCTCAATTGTAAATAATTTTTAGGGCAAAGTTTTGACTTTCCTTTGTCCCACCAAATCGATATTCTTATTGTTATTCTTCTTCTTATTATTATTGCATAACCTAGTAATCATTGTACAGTTTTCACACGTTTTTCGAAGCAATCATTTGTTAAAGGTTTTATTATTATAATAATTTTTCTCAACCTGAGTTTACGTACAGATCCAATCACTCTTTACCGAGGAGAACTTCATGAAACAGTTCGTTGCACTTTCCCGACGGTTCCGATAATGTATTTCGAGACTGGCCGATATCTCTCAATGTTATAAATTAAAGGAGCACCTTGGCAGTTTCTTAGTACTTTCCACTATTATATTCTTCTTTGTTATCCCTCGAGATAGGACATTTCATGTGCTTTTCTTGTCTGTTTACTCTGGTTAAACGTGTATTTGTAGAGCCGGTGGTTTTGGTTTTCACCATTCAATATTGTTGACACTTCAGGAGAAGAATTGAATAGGTTTCGCGTTGAGATGTTCATTTTGTTCATGATACACACACACACATTCCGTTGTCATATTTTACGGATGAAAGAGCCTCCTGCAACTCATCCTCGGCCACCTGAAATAAAAATACAAAAGTTTAGAAATTAAGTGAATGGAATGACAATGAACTATAAAAGACTGAAGAAACTTACGATGTAATGGATCATATAGATGGCTGACAACGAAAGGATTACATCATTTAAGAAGTATATTTTTGATATTTTACCATCAACGTGCAGCTTATTTTGACCTCTACAACCTCGTAAAATGTTACAACACAAAATCTAATGTATTCATGCCAGAAAGCACTTCTAGTAGTTTTCAATGTTCTAATATAAACCTAAAAACTTTTCAGTATGTCGAACACACGACTTCAATGTACATATTACACTGTAAGATACCTGTAAAATAACATTATTAAACAAGGAATAAACACACACTCTTAAAAAGTATGACAAGTTTCGTTCTTATAAAAAACTTCATCAGATTCTCCAGAGTCGGCTGTCCTGAGAATGGTGTTAGGTGGTTTCCCATTCAACTGTAGTAAGACGAATATCGGAAAACTTCCTATTTAGGTCACTTTCTCCACAGATCACACCACACCAGGTCTGAGAGATGGCTACCGTCTAGGAGGCCCGCCGTACTTTGTCCGGATATGGAATTAAAATTACCTCCCCCTCCCCCCTCCAACTTGTTCTGCAACTATGTGCTTTGCTAAACACACCGAAAAGTAGAGTGGAGCCCTGCGCTCCCCGCTTCTGACTTTTGAGCATCGTCGAAGTGTGCTAATTAGCTTTTCTTAGCTGTTGGTTTTTCGTATCATACCGTGTGTTGTTACGAGTAGATGCAGTGGTAGAATCTGACTATGGCAAGCACATCAGACATTATAAGGTGGCTAAATGAATCTTCGTGAATTCAGGAGGTCAGATGGACTGTATCGCGATTGACATATCTAAGGCATTTGATAGGGTAGATCAGGGGTTTCCAAATGGCGGCCCGCGGGCCGCATGTGGCTCGCGAAGCCTTTTTTGCGGCCCGCGAGAGCACTGTAAGAAATAATGTGAAGAAAAGTCACCAACATATATATTAGCTCGTTCAAAAACATATTAATTTTTATAGACCTTATAGACCCAAGTCAGAACTAATTACTCTTTAATACTAGTTCCTCTTTTCAAGTATTCACTTGTTCTCAACAGATTATGTTTGATTTTAAAACATTTAAAATCCAAATTACAGGTAATAATCTTATTATTTTTGCGTCCCACTGACTACATTTGATGGTTTTTGGAGACGCTGAGGTGTTGAAATTTTGTCCCACGGATGTTCTTTTACGTGCCAGTAAATCTACAGACACGAGGCCGACGTATTTGAGCACCTTCAAATACCACCGGAGTGAGCCAGAATCGAACCTGCCAAGCTGAGGTCAGAAGGCCAGCGCCTCAACCGTCTGAGCCACTCGGCCCGGCTCCAAATTTCACTCTTTTATGCAATTTTAAAATAATGTTTTAAGCAATTAAAATGATCAAACCCTCATTTCAAATGAACTATGCATATTATTTCATAACGGTGCTTATGTACTATTTGCAGAATTTTACGAAAATTGATCTATTCAAGTGCGGCCCGCGAACATGACTAAGGTTTCCAAAATGGCCCTCGAGCCCTTACAAATTGGAAAACCCTGGGAGACCACTGACAAAAATAAGGGCTATTGGACTAGACAAAAGACTGACTGAATGGGTGGCTATATCTCTAGAAAATATAACTTAGAGAATTAGAGTAGTTATAGCATTATCTGACCCTGTAATAATTAAGAGAGGAAATCCTCAAGACAGTATTATTTTACCTTTATATTTTCTCATATATATCAATGATATGAGTAAAGAAGTGGAATCTGAAATAAGGCTTTTGCGTGTGATGTTATTCTTTAAAGAGTAACAAATAAGTTACAAGATTGTGAACAACTGCAAAATGACCTCGATAATGTTGTGAGATGAACAGCAGGCAATGGTGTGATGATAAAAGGGGTTAAACGTCAGGTTGTGAGTTTCACAAATGGGAAAATTCCTCTCAGTTTTAATTACTGCATTGATGGGGTGAACGTTCCTTTTGGGCTTCATTGTAAATACCGAGGTGTTAATGTAAGTAAAGACCTTCATTGGGGTGATCACATAAATGGGGTTATAAATAAAGAGTCTGATCTATGCACATAGTTATAAGGGTGTTTAAAGGTATTATTTTAATTATTTTTCTCAACATTTTACGTACAGATCCAATCACTCCTTACAAGAAACAGTTCATTGCACTTTCCCCATGGTCCAGATAATATATTTTGGAGACTGGCCGATATCTCTCAATGGTAGAAATTAAAGGAGCTCCTTCGAAGTTTCTTAGTACTTTCCATTATTATATCCTTCATTGTTATCCCTCGAGATAGGACATTTCATGTGTTTTTCTTGTCTGTTTACTCTGATTAAACATGTAAAAGAGAGGGCATATAAGTCTCTGGTAAGACCCCAACTAGAGTATGGTTCCAGTGTATGGGACCCTCACCAGGATTACTTGAATCAAGAACAGAAAAAAAAAATCCAAAGAAAAGCAGCTCGATTTGTTCTGGGTGATTTCCGACAAAAGAGTAACGTTACAAAAATGTTGGAAAGTTTGGGCTGGAAGGACTTGGGAGAAAGGAGACGAACTGCTCGACTAAGTGGTATGTTCCGAGCTGTCGGTGGAGAGATGGCGTGGAATGACTTTAGTAGACATATAAGTTTGAAGAATGTTTTTGAAAGTAGGAAGGATCACACTATGGAGATAAAGTTGGAATTCAAGAGGACAAATTGGGGCAAATATTCGTTTATAGGAAGGAGAGCGATTGGAATAATTTACCAAGGGAGATGTTCAATAAATTTCCAATTTCTTTGCAATCATTTAAGAAAAGGCTACGAAAACAATAGATAGGAAATCTGCCACCTGGGCGACTGCCCTAAATGCAAATCAGTAGTGATTGATTGATTGATTGATTGATTGATTGATTGATTGATTGATTTGAGAGAAAACGATGAAGACGTGTTTGGTGTCGAAGATGGCGATGCATTCCATTTTTTTTACTTTTGTTATTTGTTTGTATAAGGTTAAGAGAATAAACTTAATAAGGTACGTTATAATAATCCGCAGCCTGTTTCAAGACATTCGACCGTGTCAGGGATGGAAGGAATGAAGCCCTATCTAGCGGCGAGGATACCGACTATGCGGGCTGTTGAAGTCAGTCTGTCGCACTCCTCTGGGCCAATGATTAATGAATGACAGGTGAAATGAAGTGATATTGGGGAGCGTTACTGGAATGAAAAATGACAGAGAATAGCTGAGTCCCCGGCAAAAAACCTGTCCTACCTTCGCTCAGATGGAGCAACCGGGATTCGAACGACGGAGTCCAGGGTGTGAGGGCGGCACTCTGCCGCGCGAGCCAAGGAGGCTCCAGCATTGCTATGTTAATTTAAATAATAATATTATTGGTTTCTACGTTCCACTAACTATTTTTACGGTTTTCGGTGACGCCAAGGTGCCGGAATTTGGTATTGCATGAATTATTTCACGTGCCAGTAAATCTACCGACACGAGGCTGACGTTTTCGGACAGCTTCAAATATCACCAGACTGAGCCACGGTCGAACCTGCCAACTTGCGTTCAAAAGGTCAGCGCTCTACCATCTGAGATACTCAGTAAAAAATCCACAGTCTTTTCCCAGTCATTCGAGCGGGTCAGGAATGGAATGATTGAAACCCCCAGCTAGTGGCGAGGATAGCAATTGTGCCGGCTGTCGAAGCCTGTCGCACTCCTCTGAGGCAATGATTAATGAATGACAGATTAAATGCTATTGGGGAGTGTTGCAGGAATGATATATGACAGGGAAAACCGGAGTAACCGGGGAAAAACCCGCTCCTCCTCCGCTTCGTCCAGCACAAATCTCACATGGAGTGACCGGGATTTGAACCATGGAACCGAGCGGTGAGAGGCCAGCGCGCTGCCGCCTGAGCCACGGTGGCTCTGTCTGAGCTACTCAGTCCGACTGTTAATTTAAACCAAGAAATGATGGCATGCATTATTTTTTATACTGTAGAGTATTGCAATACATGAAACTAACTGTCTTCCTCGCGTGTACTGGAGGGTTAATTAGGATTTCCTTTTCTTCTGTTCTTTATCCTTAAATATTAGATATTAAATATATTGCTGCCACAATCCACAACCGCCACATATGGGTTGACAGTACCTGACAGAAATTTCTTGTCTCGGAAATTGGGAGCCGTCAGGTTCTCTTCCTGTTCGGTTTGTCACTGTTGTCCACCCCGGGCCATCATAAACAAATGGTCGTCAGGTTCTCTGCACTCTAGTGAGTGTAACTTTTCTTGTGAGGATGTTGTTAACCTGGCGCAGCCCTTGTGAGACAGAGGCGAAGGAGTCCTCACGTCTCCGACCTGGTCGAGGATCGAACCCGGGGCTCGCTACGCTGAAAATTCAGCCATGAAGCCGGACGACAGTATTGATAACGAGCAAATTCTAGAACATTTAAATGAGGCATTGAGTGAGAATGAAGAAAGTGAGTTCTTCAGAGAGAGTGACAAGTGTGATAAGTGTCCAAACTGCTACGTAGAAATTACAACTTGGAGCTATAGTAGACAATAAAATTCAGTGAAATATTCCTCTGTGGTTGGGAGTGGTAGAATAACATCCGCAGTGTCCACTATCAGTTTTATGAGGTGAGCATAGAGCCCATAGCCGCATCCTGGATTTGTTTCTACTTACTTATGCCATGTTCCTCACTTTCGCCTATTCTATCCTATCTCCCTTGGTCTCACTTTTGGAAAGTTTAATTCCCCCTCATCCCACCTTCGCGATCATAGTGTTTCTTTGGCTGATACCTTCATTTTTGCGTACTGGACCTTTTCATGATTTACCCTCTGATTTGCGTTAATAGAGGATTACTGCTCAGTTACACTCCGTCTTCACCACCGGCACAGCCACCATTCAATGACGTAGATTTCTTTGCACCTGCAATAAGCGGCTAACGTTTGAAATGCCTGTCAGAGTACCTTATTATAGACATCATGTAATATTTCTCTTTCAAGATAAGTGAGTGAATTCTTCAGTTTAAAATATTAGTGTGAGAAATAAGGCATTTTCAGTTTTCCACAAATTATTAGTTCAACTAAAATATTGCAAAGAAAAAGTGACTACCGTAGTTGTTGAATGGATTTTCAAAAAAGTACTTTATTGGTATAACCATTTTTTAAATTCATGTCTTGGTTACTAAAAAAAGAAACATTGTAAACAATATTTAGTATAAAACTAGGATCATCTCTTTAGACAGAAGTGACTTACTTTATTTTCATCAATCTGCTGCGAACATTTGCAAACATATCCTTTGCACCTATGTGTGCCTTAAGCGTAATTTCTTCATGTGTTACGGGTTAACTCTGGTCATATTTCATTTCGCTGATTTGGTAACCTTGTAGGGGGTGTGAAGCACGGGGACAGGTAAGGAAGGGGGCACTGACGATGAGTTTTTAAAGTCGAGGAATCGGTGAACCGAAAAAGCTTGAGAACGACTGATTAAACCGATCACGTTAAGGCTGACTCACTCACACACGCAATATTTTTTCACGGTCAAGTCAACGTTTATTATGGAACTGTTCAATAGAGAAAATGAATGAGTTAGTAAGAAGATATTTCAAGAAGTTAAAAAAGTTTTCTAAGCATGTAACGAATATAATATTTGTAATTTAGTTGAGAACAATAGAGGTTACCTTCTAGGTATTATTTGACTGTGTATCTGGTAAGTGTGTATGTAAGAACTCACGAGTGATCAAAGAACAGGCTGCTGTATCGAACATCGCGTGTGCACTGCCGGGCCAGGAAGCACCCGACAACAGAAGATCGCTAGTCACGTGACGGAGGGGGGAGATGTTACAAGACCACTAATGACATCCTCACTGCACTCAGCTGTTCTGAATCAGCCGTGTGATGGGCGGCCGGAAATAGATGTCCCAATCTTAGCCGTGTCGTTTTTTTATATTTGAATATTTCTACATCGTGTAACTTGTAAGGCCTATTATTCAATTTAGTTCCCTCCCATCGAGCGGGTTAGCTGCACGGTACGGAGCAAGTAGCTGTAAACTTACGTACGGGAGATGGTGAGTTGGAATCCCACCACAGGAAGCGCTGAAGATGGTTCCCGTAATTTTTTATTTCCACGCGATACAACTGATGGGGAAATTTCCTGCCCAGTCTTAACGCTCTCCTATGCAATTGTCGCTGAAAACTTATTTGAGTTAGTGTGATGTGAAACCATCACTTAAACGAAACACCTTCAGGCATTTCATTTCCCTAAGAATGAAGAGTATCTTATCTTGGTAAGTCAGGCTTCAAGTCAAATCTCTTGGGTTCGGAAAGTTTCACAGTGGCTTATTGAAAGGTGTTCTTGTCATTGGCTCCAACTAGGCCAGAGGTATCCTGAGCAGGACTTTACTTCATGTATTGAGGCTAGCTTCTATTTCTCCTCCAGCCAACAGCGCGTGAACTACTCATCCAAGTGGTAAACACGCTCAATGTTGCTTAACTTCGGACACCTCACGGTACTTTGTATTTCAACATTCCTGCGATGTTGGTCATGGTGGATATACAGGGTGGCCTTGAAAAAGGTTCCGTTATTTAGAGAGGAGGCAGCACTCAACAAACGAAGCAGAAGGTCCTATATCTTCAGAGTTATGGTCCGCTACTGCTGGAATCAGTGATCACCTTGACATTGATCTACTCTTCACAACAGGTGCTCGATGTGACAGACTTCCTCCCTCTACAAATTACAGTGCTGGGATGTCAATAAAACACGTGCCATTTGAGCTCTGACGAAACTAACCTACTGTACTCGACTGCGAGAGCAACACGCGGTGGAAATACTTGCTTGATACAGTACAAATGAACATACGATGTACTGCATTAAATGTCTATGTACAATAGTTTAGCCCTTGTTTCGTGACAAAGAGCTCGGAGTGCGAGACATGCCCCTCCCACGTTATAAGTACACAACACTAAGACCAATGTTTACGCAGGAACGTATCTCCATCTTTTGTTGCAAACGACCCTCCGTAAATTATTGGAACATGGTGATTGATTGTAGTGAAGCAGACCATAACTCAGGAATTACCAATGTTTATAGGACCATTTATCCTTCTCAGTTTTAATTACTCCGTTGATGGAGTGAAAGTTCCTTATGGGGATCACTGTAAGTATCTAGGTGTTAATATCCGGAAAGATCTTCATTGGGGTAATCACATAAATATGATTGTAAATAAAGGGTACAAATCTCTGCACATGGTTATGAGGGTATTTGGGGTTGTAGTAAGGTAGTAAATAAGAGGGCATATAAGTCTCTGGTAAGACCCCAAGTAGAGTATGGTTCCAGTGTATGGAACCCTTACCAGGATTACTTGATTCAGAAACTGGAAAACAATCCAAAGAAAAGCAGCTCGATTTGTTCTGGATGATTTCCGACAAAAGAGTAGCGTTACAAAAATGTTGCCAAGTTTGGGCTGGCAAGAACTGAGAGAAAGGAAACGAGCTGCTCGACTAAGTGATATGTTCCGAGCTGTCAGTGGAGAGATGGCGTGGAATGACATTAGCAGACAAATGTCTGAAAATGGTCTTTAAAAGTAGGAAAGATCACAATATGAAGATAAAGTTGGAATTAAAGAGAACAGATTGGGACAAATATCGTTTATAGAAAGGGGAGGTAGGGGCTGGAATAACTTACCAAGGGAGATGTTCAATAAATTTCCAGTTTCTTTGAAATCATTTAAGAAAAGGCTAAGAAAACAACAGATAGGGAAACCACCACCTGGGCGACTGCCCTAAATGCAGATCAGTAGTGATTGATTGATTGATTGATTGATTGATTGATTGCTTGTGCGCTGTCAGTAGTATAATGGGATGGTTCTGCGGCCTCCTCCTCCTCAGACGGCGCGGGAAATTTCAATTCTGGCGGGAAATTTGAATTTTGGCGCGAGATTTGAATCTTGGCGGGAGATTTGAATTTGTAAACAAAGCCACGTGCTTTTTGACAGCTGTCATCGACAACAACGCATCGCTAACCTCATTGCTGCCATCTTGACGGGCCTAAACCTCACTAGTGCCAACTTAACCTAACTAGCATGAGGTAAACAAAGCCACGTGTTTTTTGACAGCCACGTGCTTTTTGACAGACAACAACGCATCGCTAACCTCAGTACTGCCATCTTGACGGGCCTAAACCTCAGTAGTGCCAACTTAACCTAACTAGCGCGTGGTAAACAAAGCCACGTGCTTTTTGACAGCCACGTGCTTTTTGACAGCTGTCACTTAACCTAACTAGTGTGAGGTAAACAAAGCCACGTGTTTTCGACAGCCACGTGCTTTTTGACAGACAACAACGCATCGCTAACCTCAGTACTGCCATCTTGACAGGCCTAAACTTTAGAGGTACCAACTTAACCTCACTAGCGCGTGGTAAACAAAGCCACGTGCTTTTTTGACAGCTGTCATCCGCCATCTTTAAACACTGTGATGCCCTCTTAAATTCGTCACCTGTCATCGGCAGTGCTGCCATCTTGGCGGGTCTAAACCTTAGTGCTACCAACTTAACCTCACTAGCGTGAGATAAACAAATCCACGTGCAGCTGTCATCCGCCATCTTTAATCACAGTGCTGCTCTCTTTAGCTACTTACCTTTGAAATGTGGTGGCGGATAATTTGAAAAATGCTTTTTGACAGCAGCCATCTTTGAGCACCGTGCTGCCCTCTTTAGCTACTTACCTTTGAAATGTGGTGGCGGTAAATTCCACGTGCTCTTGTTTGGAAACAAATCAACATGCTTTTTTGACAGCTGTCAACCGCCATCTTTAATCACCGTGCTGCCCTCTTTAGCTACTTACCTTTGAAATGTGGTGGTGGTAAATTCCACGTGCTTTACAAACCTATATGCTTTTCTGACAGCTGTCATCCGCCATCTTTAATCACAGTGCTGCCCGGTGGCGGTAAATTCCACGTGCTCTTGTTTGGAAACAAACTCACGTGCTTTTTTCTGACAGCTGCCATCCGCCATCTTGCATCACAAACCTCAGTGCTGCACTCTTTAGCTAGATGCCTTTGAAATGTGGTGGTGGCAATTTGAAAAATTCTATGTGCTCTTGTTTGGAAACAAAGCCACGTGCTTTTTTGACAGCTGACATCTGCCATCTTTAATCAATAGAGCACTGTGCTGCTATCATGCGGGCAATTTCGTCAGCTGTCATCCGCCATCTTTAATCCACAGAGCACCGTGCTGCCCTCTTTATGACATGTAGTAGCGGGCAATTTGAAAAGTTCTGTTAGCTATCATCCGCCATCTTTAATCAAGAGAGCACCGTGCTGCCATCTTTAGCTAGATACCTTTGAAATGTGGTGGCGGCAATTTGAAAAATTCTATGTGCTCTTGTTTAGTAAACAAAGCCACGTGCTTTTTTGACAGCTGTCATCCGCCATCGTTAATCAATAGAGCACTGTGCTGCTATCATGCGGACAATTTCGTCAGCTGTCATCCGCCATCTTTAATCTACAGTGCACCGTGCTGCCCTCTTTATGACATGTAGTAGCGGGCAATTTGAAAAGTTCTGTTAGCTGTCATCCGCCATCTTTAATCAAGAGAGCACCGTGCTGCCATCTTTAGCTAGATACCTTTGAAATGTGGTGGCGGCAAATTGAAAAATTCCACGTGCTCTTGTTTAGTAAACAAACTCACGCGCTTTTTTGTCAGCTGTCATCCGCCATCTTACATCGCAAACCTCAGTGCTACACTCTTTAGGTACATACCTTTGAAATATGGTGGCGGATAATTTAAAAAGAAAAATTCTACAGCAGCCATCTCTCGGCGCTAATTGCACAAGATGGTGGCTATACATGACTCTTTAAAGGTGCTTATGCAAGATGGCCGCTATACATAGACGCCCTTGGGATGCTTACGCAAGATGGCGGTTATACATGGCTCCTTATGAGATGCCCTAGGGATGCTTGCGCAAGATGGCGGTTGCTCTTATGAGGCGGCCTAAGGATCCTTGGCTAGAGACGCCCTAAGGATGCTTGCGCAAGATGGCGCATGCAAGATGGCGGCTATACATAGCTCTTTATGAGACAGCCAGTACTCAATACAACATGTGATCAGAACATTGATTGATGTGTTCAGAACACAAAATAAGTAGAATCGAACACTGTACTCGATACAACATGTGATTAAAACATTGTCTGGTGTGTTCAGAACACTACATAAGTAGAATCGAACGCTGTACAACATGTTAGGGGATACCTTTGTTTAGATTGAAACATAACAAGACTAGAATTGAACACTGCACTCGATGTCGTTACATGTGATCAGAACAATGATTGATGTGTTCAGATCACTAAACAAGTAGAACCGAACACAGTACAACATGTTAGGGGATACCTTTGTTTAGATTGAAACATAACAAGACTAGAATTGAACACAGCACTCGATACAACATGTAATCAGAACATTGATTGATGTGTTCAGATCACTAAACAAGTAGAACCGAACACTGTACAACATGTTAGGGGATACCTTTGTTCTAAGAAGATCAGACTGAAACATAACAAGACTAGAATTGAACACTGCACTCGATACAACATGTAATCAGAACATTGATTGATGTGTTCAGATCACTAAACAAGTAGAACCGAACACTGTACAACATGTTAGGGGATACCTTTGTTCTAAGAAGATCAGACTGAAACATAACAAGACTAGAATCGAACACTGCACTCGATGTCGTTACATGTGATCCGATACAACATGTTTGGGGATACCTTTGTTCTAAGAAAATTAGATTGAAACATAGCAAGCCTAGAATCGAACACTGTAAGAACATTGTTTGATGTGTTCAGTACAACTTCAATGCTAACACACACTGTGCACATATCGCATAGCTATCTCGCCTAGTATGAAAATCAAAAAACACACTCTGCACATATCGCATAGCTAACACTTCAAATGATTTGCTTAGTACGAAAATAAAAAAATCTATACCGCGTAGCTAACTCGTTCATCGCACTGCTCAGACGCTTAGTAATTGCGAATACACTCATACGAAAATCAAGAAAGCACACTGCGTAGCCAACTCGCTCGGCTCACTCGCTTAGTAATTGCAACACTGATACACACACGGATAAGAATGTTCCGAGATACTACATACTTACATGTTTTTAAGGGGGGGTAAAAGGTCATAAATTATATGTACTCATGTTGTCTCCTCCAAGTTGTAAGATGAAATAGACGCAGTACTGCGAGTTTCCGCTCTAGCTGGCGAACGGAAGTAGCATGATATCTCAGCAAAAAAAAAAAAAAAAAAAAAAAAAAATACGCGTGAGCTTGCAAGTCAGACACAATGATGGATACCGCGATTCAAATCCTGGCAATTTATGCCGTCGGGAAGGGCATCCGGCGAGCATCTAGCTGTAAAACCCCCGATTCTCGACAGATTCTTAATCCCAGTTCTTTGACGTCAGGAAGGGCAACCGGTTGAAAACAATAGTGTATGATGTAAGAGGCTAGATACTGCCAGTTTTGCGTCAGGAAGGGCAACTCAACAAATTCTTGCGATTTAAAATCTTAGTCAGGAAGGGCATCCGGCTGTAAAACAATAGTTCGTGATTTAAAATCTAAGAAGAGCATCTAGCTGTAAAACCCCCGATTCTCGACAGATTTTTAATCCGAGTTCTTTGACGTTAGGAAGGGCAACCGGTTGAAAACAATTATCGAACACGCATCGTGAAGGCAAGAGTGTGCAGCGATATGCATGTTTAGACTTGCAGATTACAAAAGAAACATAACAAGACTTGAGTCTTAAAACAAATTCTTGCGATTTAAAATCTTAGTCAGGAAGGGCATCCGGCAGTAAAACAATAGTTCGTGATACAGCGATTTAAAATCTAAGAAGAGCATCTAGCTGTAAAACCCCCGATTCTCGACAGATTCTTAATCCGAGTTCTTTGACGTCAGGAAGGGCAACCGGTCGAAAACAATTATCGAACACGCATCGCGAAGGCAAAAGTGTGCAGCGATGTGCATGTTTAGACTTGCAGATTACGAAAGAAACATAACAAGACTTGAGTCTTAAAACAAATTCTTGCGATTTAAAATCTTAGTCAGGGAGGGCATCCGGCTGTAAAACAATAGTTCGTGATACAGCCATTTAAAATCTAAGAAGAGCATCTAGCTGTAAAACCCCCGATTCTCGACAGATTCTTAATCCGAGTTCTTTGACGTCAGGAAGGGCAACCGGTCGAAAACAATTATCGAACACGCATCGCGAAGGCAAGAGTGTGCAGCGATGTGCATGTTTAGACTTGCAGATTACGAAAGAAACATAACAAGACTGGAGTCTTAAAACAAATTCTTGCGATTTAAAATCTTAGTCAGGAAGGGCATCCGGCAGTAAAACAATAGTTCGTGATACAGCGATTTAAAATCTAAGAAGAGCATCTAGCTGTAAATCAACCGATTCTCGACAGATTCTTAATCCGAGTTCTTTGACGTCAGGAAGGGCAACCGGTCGAAAACAATAGCGTATGATGTAAGAGCTTAGATACTATCCGTTTTGCGTCAGGAAGGACAACTAGTCTTAAAACAAAACGGATTCTTAATCCGAGTTCTTTGACATCAGGAAGGGCAACCGGTTGAAAACTATAGTGTATGATGTAAGAGGTTAGATACTGCTAGTTTTGCGTCAGGAAGGACAACTCAACAAATTCTTGCGATTTAAAATCTGTAAAACACATTTTTATTCCCAAGATTATCGAACCTGAGACTACCGGGTGAGAGGCATGCATACTGTAGGCTATGGGTTTGTTCTACAGTCTTTGAAGTTGTATCGACGTAGTCATTCTGAGCGAGTTGTGGAATGCATGTGTTAGCTGAAATTGTACACGTATCTTCCGGCTGTAGTAGTAACCTTGAACGAAGACACGGTGTGCTGATAAGCGACTTGTAACTCACGAACGTCTTCTTAGCTGAGTAGCATTCAGCCCATGTAAGCTCTGTACGGAGAGGTTAAAACACAGTACTAATTAAGGTTGTAAAATATTCTGTTCTGTAAAACTGAAATTGTCCTCCTCTGTGGTGTAGTAGTTAGTGTGATTAGCTGCTACCCCCGGAGGTCCGAGTTCGATTCTAGCCTACTCCTACCGAAGAAGCCTGCACAAGGCTTATTACCTCCATCCGACAGATGAATCACCATCAACACTCTTGTACTCACAATCATTTTCGAAGGAGTCTGCACAAGGTTTGACGCCCCCTATCAACAGCCCTTACTTAATGCTGGCTTTTTTGCACACCCCGCCTCTTAGATCATACACCATAGTTTTACGACCAGTTGCCCTTCCTGACTAGGATTTTAAATCGATAACTAGATATCCCGACATAGCCTACGCCTACTGAAGAAGCCTGCACAAGGCTTATTGTCTCCATCCGACAGATGAATCACCCTCAACACTCTTGTACACAAAATCATTTTCGAAGGAGTCTGCACAAGGTTTAACGCCCCCATCAACAACCCTTACTTAATGCTGGCTTTTTTGCACACCCCGCCTCTTAGATCATACACCATAGTTTTATACGACCGGTTGCCCTTCCTGACTAGGATTTTAAATCGATAACTAGATGTCCCGACATAGCAGCCTGCACACAGCTTATTGCCCCCATCCGACAGATGAATCACCCTCAACGTCTTGTACTCAAAATCATTTTCGAGGGAGTCTGCACAAGGTTTAACGTCCCCATCAACAACCCTTACTTATTGCTAGCTTTTTTGCACACCCCACCTCTTAGATCATACACCATAGTTTTACGACCGGTTGCCCTTCCTGACGAGGATTTTAAATCGATAACTAGATGTCCCGACATAGCCTACTCCTACCGAAGAAGCCTGCACATAGCTTAACGCCTCCATCTGACAAATGAATCACCCTCAAACACTCTTCAATCATTTTCACTACTTCGGAAGATAGCGGGTTCGAACTGGAAGCTGTAAAAAATAGCAAATGCTAGGCGAGGGACCTGCGCGATCGTCATTACATGATCTAGCCGGATGCCCTTCCCGACGGCATAAGTTGCCAGCATTTGAATCGTGGTATCCATCATTGTGTCTGACTTGCAAGCTCACGCGTATTTATTTTTTTTTTGCTGAGATATCATGCTACTTCTGTTCGCCAGCTAGAGCGGAAACTCGCAGTACTGCGTCTATTTCATCTTACAACTTGGAGGAGACAACATGTGTACATATAATTTATGATCTTTCACCCCCCTTAAAAAACATGTAAGTATGCAGTATCTCGGAACATTCTTATCCGTGTGTGTATCAGTGTTGCAATTACTAAGCGAGTGAGCCGAGCGAGTTGGCTACGCAGTGTGCTTTCTTGATTTTCGTATGAGTGTATTCGCAATTACTAAGTGTCTGAGCAGTGCGATGAACGAGTTAGCTACGCGGTATAGATTTTTTTATTTTCGTACTAAGCAAATCATTTGAAGTGTTAGCTATGCGATATGCGCAGAGTGTGTTTTTTTGATTTTCATACTAGGCGAGATAGCTATGCGATATGTGCACAGTGTGTGTTAATCATTGAAGTTGTACTGAACACATCAAACAATGTTCTTACAGTGTTCGATTCTAGGCTTGCTATGTTTCAATCTAATTTTCTTAGAACAAAGGTATCCCCAAACATGTTGTATCGGATCACATGTAACGACATCGAGTGCAGTGTTCGATTCTAGTCTTGTTAGTTTCAATCTAAACAAAGGTATCCCCTAACATGTTGTACAGTGTTCGGTTCTACATGTTTAGTGATCTGAACACATCAATCAATGTTCTGATTACATGTTGTATCGAGTGCAGTGTTCAATTCTAGTCTTGTTATGTTTCAGTCTGATCTTCTTAGAACAAAGGTATCCCCTAACATGTTGTACAGTGTTCGGTTCTACTTGTTTAGTGATCTGAACACATCAATCAATGTTCTGATTACATGTTGTATCGAGTGCAGTGTTCAATTCTAGTCTTGTTATGTTTCAGTCTGATCTTCTTAGAACAAAGGTATCCCCTAACATGTTGTACAGTGTTCGGTTCTACTTGTTTAGTGATCTGAACACATCAATCAATGTTCTGATTACATGTTGTATCGAGTGCTGTGTTCAATTCTAGTCTTGTTATGTTTCAATCTAAACAAAGGTATCCCCTAACATGTTGTACTGTGTTCGGTTCTACTTGTTTAGTGATCTGAACACATCAATCATTGTTCTGATCACATGTAACGACATCGAGTGCAGTGTTCAATTCTAGTCTTGTTATGTTTCAATCTAAACAAAGGTATCCCCTAACATGTTGTACAGCGTTCGATTCTACTTATGTAGTGTTCTGAACACACCAGACAATGTTTTAATCACATGTTGTATCGAGTACAGTGTTCGATTCTACTTATTTTGTGTTCTGAACACATCAATCAATGTTCTGATCACATGTTGTATTGAGTACTGGCTGTCTCATAAAGAGCTATGTATAGCCGCCATCTTGCATGCGCCATCTTGCGCAAGCATCCTTAGGGCGTCTCTAGCCAAGGATCCTTAGGCCGCCTCATAAGAGCAACCGCCATCTTGCGCATGCATCCCTAGGGCATCTCATAAGGAGCCATGTATAACCGCCATCTTGCGTAAGCATCCCAAGGGCGTCTATGTATAGCGGCCATCTTGCATAAGCACCTTTAAAGAGTCATGTATAGCCACCATCTTGTGCAATTAGCGCCGAGAGATGGCTGCTGTAGAATTTTTCTTTTTAAATTATCCGCCACCATATTTCAAAGGTATGTACCTAAAGAGTGTAGCACTGAGGTTTGCGATGTAAGATGGCGGATGACAGCTGACAAAAAAGCGCGTGAGTTTGTTTACTAAACAAGAGCACGTGGAATTTTTCAATTTGCCGCCACCACATTTCAAAGGTATCTAGCTAAAGATGGCAGCACGGTGCTCTCTTGATTAAAGATGGCGGATGACAGCTAACAGAACTTTTCAAATTGCCCGCTACTACATGTCATAAAGAGGGCAGCACGGTGCACTGTAGATTAAAGATGGCGGATAACAGCTGACGAAATTGTCCGCATGATAGCAGCACAGTGCTCTATTGATTAACGATGGCGGATGACAGCTGTCAAAAAAGCACGTGGCTTTGTTTACTAAACAAGAGCACATAGAATTTTTCAAATTGCCGCCACCACATTTCAAAGGTATCTAGCTAAAGATGGCAGCACGGTGCTCTCTTGATTAAAGATGGCGGATGATAGCTAACAGAACTTTTCAAATTGCCCGCTACTACATGTCATAAAGAGGGCAGCACGGTGCTCTGTGGATTAAAGATGGCGGATGACAGCTGACGAAATTGCCCGCATGATAGCAGCACAGTGCTGTATTGATTAAAGATGGCGGATGTCAGCTGTCAAAAAAGCACGTGGCTTTGTTTCCAAACAAGAGCACATAGAATTTTTCAAATTGCCACCACCACATTTCAAAGGCATCTAGCTAAAGAGTGCAGCACTGAGGTTTGTGATGCAAGATGGCGGATGGCAGCTGTCAGAAAAAAGCACGTGAGTTTGTTTCCAAACAAGAGCACGTGGAATTTACCGCCACCGGGCAGCACTGTGATTAAAGATGGCGGATGACAGCTGTCAGAAAAGCATATAGGTTTGTAAAGCACGTGGAATATACCACCACCACATTTCAAAGGTAAGTAGCTAAAGAGGGCAGCACGGTGATTAAAGATGGCGGTTGACAGCTGTCAAAAAAGCATGTTGATTTGTTTCCAAACAAGAGCACGTGGAATTTGCCGCCACTGGGCAGTACTGTGATTAAAGATGGCGGATGACAGCTGTCAGAAAAGCATATAGGTTTGTAAAGCACGTGGAATTTACCGCCACCACATTTCAAAGGTAAGTAGCTAAAGAGGGCAGCACGGTGCTCAAAGATGGCTGCTGTCAAAAAGCATTTTTCAAATTATCCGCCACCACATTTCAAAGGTAAGTAGCTAAAGAGAGCAGCACTGTGATTAAAGATGGCGGATGACAGCTGCACGTGGATTTGTTTATCTCACGCTAGTGAGGTTAAGTTGGTAGCACTAAGGTTTAGACCCGCCAAGATGGCAGCACTGCCGATGACAGGTGACGAATTTAAGAGGGCATCACAGTGTTTAAAGATGGCGGATGACAGCTGTCAAAAAAGCACGTGGCTTTGTTTACCACGCGCTAGTGAGGTTAAGTTGGTACCTCTAAAGTTTAGGCCTGTCAAGGTGGCAGTACTGAGGTTAGCGATGCGTTGTTGTCTGTCAAAAAGCACGTGGCTGTCGAAAAACACGTGGCTTTGTTTACCTCACACTAGTTAGGTTAAGTGACAGCTGTCAAAAAAGCACGTGGCTGTCAAAAAGCTCGTGGCTGTCAAAAAGCTCGTGGCTTTGTTTACCACGCGCTAGTTAGGTTAAGTTGGCACTACTGAGGTTTAGGCCCGTCAAGATGGCAGTACTGAGGTTAGCGATGCGTTGTTGTCTGTCAAAAAGCACGTGGCTGTCAAAAAACACGTGGCTTTGTTTACCTCATGCTAGTTAGGTTAAGTTGGCACTAGTGAGGTTTAGGCCCGTCAAGATGGCAGCAATGAGGTTAGCGATGCGTTGTTGTCGATGACAGCTGTCAAAAAGCACGTGGCTTTGTTTACAAATTCAAATCTCCCGCCAAGATTCAAATCTCCCGCCAAAATTCAAATTTCCCGCCAGAATTCAAATTTCCCGCGCCGCGGGAGGAGGAGGAGGCCGCAGAACCATCCCATTATACTACTGCTGTCTCCTCTGTAAATATTCGAACCTTTTTCAAGAACACTCTGTACATACGTTTTCAAAAGAACTTTGGATCGATGGTGGTGGTGATTAATGCTTCTCCTCAAAACAAACTTGTACTTTTACGTGAATATTGATAACGACCTAATATCCATGGGCCCCAAGTTTTACGTGGAATGCAAACTATAGGGACGTAATTTTCATGTCACAAATCCCACTCGCATAGACCGACATTCGAATCACGGCTCCCTAAGTGAGAAGTCGGTGTCGATGTCACTCGCCTATCATGCCCCTTGAGCATTGTTCTTGTGGGAACACTTATGCAGTGAGTTAACCGTTCTCTTTGGGTCACGCAGCTCTCTGCTTGTATTCGGCAAATAGTGGGTTCGAACCCCATTGTCGGCAGTCTTGATTCTCTGTGGTTTCCTATTTTCACACAGCGCAGGTGCTGAGGCTGTACCTTAATTAAGGCCACGGTCGATTTTTTGCCGCTCCTAGCCCTTTCGTATTTCATCGTCCCCGCAACACCTGTCCGTGGTGGTGCGACATAAAAATAAATAAATAAATAAATAAATATAAATAAATAAATAAATAAATAAATAAATAAATAAATAAATAAATAAATAAATAAATAAATAAATAAATAAATAAATAAATAAATAAATAAATAAATAAATAAATAAATAAATAAATAAATAAATAAATAAACTCTACGCAGAAAAGGAAAAGTATGAAATCTGACGTCACGTGAATTTCGACGAGGAAATTCAGTAGCTAAGTCACTGGTTTTATCACGTCCGACTGCTGCTGACTTGAACCGAGGACTTCAAATTGTAAAGCGGGCTAGGAACCAAAATCACTAGCAAAAATCATTTCCAGATACAATATAAGCAAAACACAAATGTAAAGGCTTCGCAATGCATGAATACAGCCGAATATATCATGACTTTAAACTACAAAATCAGGAGAAACGTTTTACAGTTTATAATGTTTCTTCACATACGTAGTACGTACATGTCACTCATATGATAACAAAAGGAACTTCGGAAATGAACGAAGTCCAGGTGGTTATTTCTTGTGCTCTTCATATTATAAATTAAGCAGTAATTGAATATTTGACCAAATTCAAATGAAATTTGTATCTACTGGAAAATATTCTGATGACAAATATAATTCTGAATAAACGTACCTAAGGCTAGGTAACACATATTTATTTATTTATTTATTTATTTATTTATTTATTTATTTATTTATTTATTTATTTATTTATTTATTTATTTATTTATTTATTTATTTATTTAAAATTTCACAGGCAGTAGGCCCGATACAGTTTCTTCTCAACATACCCATACATATAATCAAACATACGTAAGAAAAATATATACAAAATAAAAACATAGAAAATAAAGGCAAGGAAGAAGAAGAAAAATAAGAAAAATAGACATGCAAAGAAATAATTAGTAACTCAGTAGCTAAGCCACTGGGGTTATCATGCCCAACTGCCGCTGAAGACCGACATTGTAATGATAAAACGAACTTTTTAGATACCATGATAATGCACTTTGAGAGCTTGCAGTGGGGTACGAGTATATAAAACTTTGAATATGAGCCCATGTCCATAAACGTACAATCTCCTCAGTAAAATCAGGGTGGATGGGTCGTGGTAGGCCAGTTGATTCATTGGTCTTGACGCCGTTGGATTATTTCCTGTGGGGCTACATGAGGAGATTCCGGTGGAGTCAGAGGAAGGTCTACTTGCGCAACGGTGGACGTTAAACTACCAGGTGTTCGTGAGCGAATGACCTGGAACATGACGCGCAAGTACAAAGTTTTCATCACCACGTCGAGCCATTCTTGTAAGTGGACACGACAACGTGCGTACTCCGCAACAGATGCGTGTTTTGATTGGAACTGAGCATTTCCCTACACGAATTCTCATCCATAAAAGGAAGTGTCTATGTGTGCATGTGTGATGCCTAGCCAAACCTACGGAGCACATAAATCCAAAACTTTTAACATACGTGCACACTGCATTTCAACGATCACTCATGCCTGTCTCAGAAAAGAATTCTTGCTCCTAGAAATAAAGCTGTCGACGTCATCAACAAGCAACTTTTACAAGAATGACTTGTTTTTCTATCAATGTACAAGTCTATCGACACGACATGCCCAGCATCATTATTGGACATACCACGGGCGAAGTCCTATTCATTCGTCGGATATGTCGTTTCAATTCAGACGTCTGCAGCTTCTCGTTCGTTTCAGTTTCGCTGTGTGCATCAACAATGGACAAGGACAATTGCTTAAAGTTCGATCTTCGGAAACCGTGCTTCTCCCATGGTCAACTGTACGTGGGTTATTCAAGAGTTGGAAAGGCAAACACACTATAGGTCTGTAACTTAGCTCCAAATGGAATGACGTGTAATGCAGTTTATCCGGAAACTGTATAAGGGAAAAAATACTTTGCTTTTTATATAATATGGTCTTTCATATTGTTTTAGCGCTATTTGTAGCATCCACAGACCCTTTATCTTAAGCACTGAAAGTAACAAAATAATTTACTTCAAAACAATGTGTGTCGACAAATGTAATTGTTTATTTTTGGTTTTAAATAAATGATTTAGAAACATGTATCAATTGCGTTTGCCAGAAACATTTACCAAGAGTGATGTTCAATAAACTTCCAAATTCTTTGCAATCATTTAAGAAAAGGCTATAAAAACAACAGGTAGGGAATCTGCCACCTGAGCGACTGCTCTAAATACAGATCAGTGTCGATTGATTGATCTAACGGTTGACTTAATAAACGTGGCCGAAGCCGCGGGCACATGCTAGTTCTAAATACAATCTAGTCCCCCCCCCTGTGGTAGTTACCTCCTTTTGGGTGTCAACATTCACTGTGTTTATTTCAAGCCAAACTGAGAGGCTCAGATGGTAGAAACGCAAGCCTTTTGGGCCGAAGAAAACGTGTTCGATGTCGGCTCAGTTCGATGATTTTTAAAGGTGGTGGAATATGCCTGTCTCGTGTGGGCAAATTTACTGTCACATAAAAGAAAGTCCTGCAGGGCCAACATGCCCCACTTCGAAACTCGTAAATCTACGTAAGTGATGCGTAAAACCAATAACATTATACTTATTATTAAAATATAGTATTTATTCTATGCCTTTGCTGGGAGGACCTCGTGTTACAGTGCACTATGTCTGCTGGTATGCGCTAGAGCAATCTTGTTACTTTCATTGACCTGTCTCAGTCTTATCCTTGGCTTTCACGGTGTGAAAGTGACTGAGGTATAAGCGATGCTAGTAATGCCATTCCTTATGCAGCCAGTCCCTGCTATGAATGGTGTGAAAATGTTGCTCATAGGGTCGGTTGATGTATACATTTCAGTCGACTTGCCAGACTGATATGTAATAGAAACTTCTGGCTCAGTGAGGAAAGCAACGGGAAACTACCTCATTCCTCATTACCTTAGTACGCCTCTTCAGTGTTGCCTAAGCCATCTATGACAGCTGATGGCAGAGCTGTTGGGGATCCAACCACCCTTGGGGCTGAAGACTGAACATGCATATATACAGTATTTATTCCCTTTGAATTTCAAGTCTTCAATTACTGCGGGAATATTGTTGAGGGCCATTATTTTGAATTGATCTCTTATATGAGGACAGTAAACTTAACCTGCCACGCATTAACGTCTAAACTACTTTTTAATACCAACTGAATCCTGAGTTAAGACTGTTGGTAGAGCCAGTTTACTTACGTTGTTATGACGGCAGTAGAAAGGCAGAACCTTATTATTGGTTCTTTTCATTTCGCTTCAAATGACCACCTGCAACTAAATTTGTCATCGTTCTCCTACTTAAAAATCGATCCACTGGAAGATATGTTGTGTCCACTCCAAGTTGCTTGGCCGAAGGGGAGACGCGGTAAGTTAGCCAGATGGTGGTGTAAGATAACAGTGTCCAGCGACCAACAGAAGGAGTGATGGATTGCCGATAATGATACAGAAAACAGAACTCAATCTGAGATTAGACGCAAATCAAAACTTCTGATCTATAATGTCTTAATTGCGAGCCGTATGTCATGACGGAGCCTGTATTAGAGATGAATTATTACGAACTCTTTCGGGACAGTCCTTGAGGCGTATCTTGGCTGTGATTTCTGGACGTGTTACTGAATACGCCAGGAACTTGTGCTCTTTATTTCTCCTTCTACTTGTGTTACATATCGTATGTATTGAACTTACACTCCTTACTTTCTATTTTTAATAATAACAGGTGGTCGTGGTGGTGGTGATTATTGTTTTTAGACCAATCAATCAATCAATCAATCAATCAATCAATCAATCAATCAATCAATCAATCAATCAATCAATCAATCAATCAATCAATCAATCAATCAATCAATCAATCAATCAATCAATCAATCAATCAATCAATCAATCAATCAATCAATCAATCAATCAATCAATCAATCAATCAATCAATCAATCAATCAATCAATCAATCAATCAATACTGATCTGCATTTAGGGCACTCGCCCAAGTGGCAGATTCCCTATCTGTTGCTTTCCTAGCCTTTTCCGAAATGATTTCAAAGAAATTGGAAATTTATTGAACATCTCCCTTGGTAAGTTATTCCAATCCCTAACTCCCCTTCCTATAAATGAATATTTGCCCCCGTTTGTCCTCTTGAATTCCAACTTTATCTTCATATTGTGATCTTTCCTACTTTTATAAACGCCATTCAAACTTATATGTCTACTAATGTCATTCCACGCCATCTCTCCGGTGACAGATCGGAACATACCACTTAATCGTGCAGCTCTTCTTCTTTCTCTCAATTCTTCCCAACCCAAACATTGCAACATTTTTGTAACGCTACTCTTTTGTCGGAAATCACCCAGAACAAATCGAGCTGCTTTTCTTTGGATTTTTTCCAGTTCTTGAATCAGGTAATCCTGGTGAGGGTCCCATACACTGGAACCATACTCTAGTTGGGGTCTTACCAGAGACTTATATGCCCTCTCCTTTACATCCTCACTACAACCCCTAAACACCCTCATAACCATGTGCAGAGATTTGTACCCTTTATTTACAATCCCTTTTATGTGATTACCCCAATGAAGATCTTTCCTTATATTAACACCTAGATACTTACAATGATCCTCAAAAGGACCTTTCACCCCATCAACGCAGTAATTAAAACTGAGAGGACTTTTCCTATTTGTGAAACTCACAACCTGACTTTTAACCCCGTTTATCAACATACCATTGCCTGCTGTCCATCTCACAACATTTTCGAGGTCACGTTGCAGTTGCTCACAATCTTGTAACTTATTTATCACTCTATAGAGAATAACATCATCCGCAAGAAGCCTTATCTCTGATTCCACTCCTTTACTCATATAATTTATATATATAAGAAAACATAAAGGTCCGATAATACTGTCTTGAGGAATTCCCCTCTTAATTATTACAGGGTCAGATAAAGCTTCACCTACTCTAATTCTCTGAGATCTATTTTCTAGAAATATAGCAACCCATTCAGTCACTCTTTTGTCTAGTCCAATTGCACTCATTTTTGCCAGTAGTCTCCCATGATCCACCCTATCAAATGCTTTAGACAGGTCAGTCGCGATACAGTCCATACATGCAGTTCGTTATAAACTTTTAGCTTTTGAGCGTTCTGTCTGCAAGCCTCTATGAATTCACTAAATACCACCACAATGATGCTGGATTTAGAATGTTAAACTGGTAGTATTTCTAGTAATATTTTCTTTCCATGGAATTGCTTGTTATACTCTTGTTTTTGTAGTAGCCGTTGTTGCTAATAATGTTTTAACTTTATTATCATTTGAATTTAAAACCCTCTATTGCTCCGTGTTACATATGTGTAACATTGGGAATTTAGTACTTTCCCGTCGCTAAGAAATATCTATGCCGCTATTGCCCTCTGTGACATATTAGTAAAAATAGGTACCGTGAAGTTTTCAATAATGCGTAGAATCTTTATAGAACAATCGTATAAATAAAATTCTAGACGAAAATGGTAGCAGGGCGTGGTTTCGATCCACGGACCTCTGGGTTATGGGCCCAGCGCGCTTCCTCTGCGCGTGGTGTACGGGTAGCGTGCCTGCCTCTCGCCCGGAGACCCCGGGTTCGATTCCAGGCCAGGTCATGGATTTTTCTTTCGACCTGAGGGCTGGTTCGAGGTCCACTCAGCCTAGGAGATTATAATTGAGGAGCTATCTGACGGTGAGATGGCGGCCCCGGTCTCGAAAGCCCAGAATAACGGCCGAGAGGATGCGTCGTGCTGACCACACGGGCCCTCGTAATCTGCAGGCCTTCGGGCTGAGCAGCGGTCGTTGGGCAGGCCAAAGCCCTTTCAAGGGAAATGAAAATATTTTTCCTATGGAGACCTATCCTATGCAATAGAGGGAGCTAGTTGTAAGCTCAACCTATAGTATTGTAAGTCGTATTGTTAAGCACTGAAAATACTTAAGTTGTATGCGAAATTGTATATGATGAAACTGGATTTAGAATGTTAAACTAGTAGTATTTCTTGCAATATTTTCTTTCCACGGAATTGTTTGTTGTACTGTGTTGCTGTTGTATTTGGGTAGTTATGTTCTTCATTATCACACTACTGCACGTGATCATTGCCAGAGGGATAATTCCCTATTGCGATTTATTTCTTCATAATGTTTGTAACGAACTTTGTAGTATCGCTTAGTTCTATGCCTCTTATATTTAAACCACTGAGTCTAACCATCATCCTCTTGGTCTTCCTCTACTTCTCTTACCACCCGTTGTTGAGTCCATTAGTCTCCTAGGTAAACTATCCTTCTCCATTCTACTCACATGACCCCACCACCGAAGACGTACAGCTTTATCCATCGAGTTCATTCCTAACTTTGGAGCTGTGGAATAAGAGAATTCCTCACCTCCGTGAATGGAGCCAGCACCTGAGGAGTTACCATCTGAAAGCTGGCTGGTGTGAAAGTCCCTGAACATGAGTTGGGAGATCCAGGGATAACTTGAAGAAATGGTGGTTCAATACAAGTGATACAATGTGTGAATGTGGACAAGAATAAATCACGAGCTACGTGCTTCAGTGTCCAACATCTAGCGCAGAGGATGGACATTGCAAAATACTGGGTAACTGTAATATGATCTCACATGTTATGTTTTGTGTACTTCAAACTGACTCGTACATTAACTGAAAATTTTTACATTTTGACACGAGAATAATAATAATAATAATAATAATAATAATAATAATAATAATAATAATAATCCTATCTTAGCCTTTATCTCATCATTCCGAGTACCCTCCTTTAATTGTTCCCATCTGTTCGTACCAGCGATCATTGCCGCTAGTTTCATGTCCGTTACTTCTAACTTACGAATAAGATATCCTGAATCTGACAATAGACCTGTGTAAAGATAGTTTCGTCCGAGTGTTTACTTCTTTCTTACAGAATACTGTTGATCGCAATTGCGAGTTCACTGTATTAGCTGTTCTGCACTTTGATTCAATCTCACTTACTACATTACCATCCTGGGAGAACACTTGAAATTATCTAGCTTTGTATCACCAATCCGAAATTCAGTTCTCTGGGATTTCTTACCTACTGACTAACTTCAGTATTGCAAAAGCTTTTGTTCATATCATACTCATTGCACCTATTTTCAAGTTCCAAGATATTACATTACAGGCTTTCAGCTCAGTCTGCCATTAAAACCAAAATCGTCAGCAAAGACCAAACTGCTTACTACATTACCATTTAATTGAATCTCTCCCTGCCACATTTTTAAATATGGATGGTCCATGTAAGTTATGAACAGCAAAGATGAAGGATTATAACCCTGTATATTTTTAATACCATGAACAAAGAACTCATTCTAATAATAATAATAATAATAATAATAATAATAATAATAATAATAATAATAATAATAATGATAATAATAATACTGTTATCGGTGTAACCGGGATTTGAACCACGGAACCTAGCGGTGAAAAAGCCAGCGTGCTCCCGCCTGAACCACGGAAATATGTTTAAATATGTTACCTATGCGTTATAATAATCTATTTCTGTTCATTTTATTTTATATATTTTCCTTTCACTAACCTTTCTTCTGTTCTAATATAATACCATTTTACCATATTATCTGTCCGACTCGTTGGCTGAATGGTCAGCGTACTGGCCTTTTGTTCAGAGGCTCCAGGGTTCGATTCCCGGCGGGGTCGGGGATTTTAACCTTCATTGGTTAATTCCAATGGCACGGGGGCTGGGTGTTTGTGCTGTTGCATCCCTGCAACTCACACACCACACATAACACTATCCTCCACCACAATAACACGCAGTTACCTACACATGGCTGATGCCTCATCGGAGGGTCTGCCTTACAAGGGCTGCACTCGGCTAGAAATAGTCACACGAAATTATTATTACCATATTATCTGCCCATTTTCGAATTTTAATTTCGTGATTTATTGGGTTACTTCATTTATTATTTCTAATCTATTTTGTTTACACACATAAAATTGTTTTGTACCAACTAGAATGTATGTACTATAGTTCGTGATACTTAACACAAGATGCTGACCTGATTTGTATTGCAATAATTGCAGCACAGAAAGTTCAAAAAGTAAATACTTCAAAATCACATCATTGTGGAAGTTTTTACAATAATCATGACTATTGGGTAGCACGTACCCATGCCCGGATATAAGGGCATAAAGGTATTTTTGATCCAATTGTTTCCATTCATTTCTGGCGATACTGCGGTAAGTTGGGAGATTACCCGGTCGATCAGAAGGGCCTTTATAATAGTCCTATCAACTTATTTTAAGCATGTTCAATGCTGTTCATGTCTGGAAAACATGTAGGCTACTCTGTTCGGATGACACCAGCATGATGAAGGCAAGATGTTAACGACACGCTAGTTATCGCCCATTGATATGAAGTCGTCTCCGAATGTCGGAGATACGGTTCCACTCTTGGTGCGAGAAGGTTGTTTCTGTATTTTGGAATATTCAGTGTTACACTAGAAAATAGACTCACAAACAGGGGAAGAGGGCATTTTTTTGAACAGAAGATAGTAGAGGATATTTTTAAAGTCGAGAGTTCTTGTACTGGGGAACCAGAGAGCTTTCTCAGAAAATAACATTAATTATAGAGCATACGTAGAAGAGGGCATTATTTCGAATACTGTCGAAGAGCTTACGTAGAAAAAGGTATTATTTCGAATAGAAGAGCTTACTAGAATAATGTATTATTGCGAATACAAGGACACGGTATTTTTTCGAATAGGAGTGCGTATTATTTGTAATAGGCGAGCTTACGTAGAAGAGGGTATTGTCACGAACAAGAGAGCTTATGTAGAAGAGGATACTGCTTCCAAAGCGAGCTATAGTAAAAATAGGGTATTATTTAAAAAATAGGGCTTGCCTAGAAGAGGCTGTATTCCAAAGAGGATAGCTATAATAGAAAATTGTATAAGAGTAGGAGAGCTATCGCAATCTAATGCATTAATTAAAAAGGAACACAATTATAGAGGAGTATTTCTAATAAATGAAAGTCATTGTAGAAGAAAGTCTTCTTCTCCTCTTCTTCTTGCCTTTTCTCGTGTACTTGGGGTGGGCATTTTGTATAGATTTAGATCAATGTTTGGCCGGTTAGCTTTTCTGACGCCAACCTTGTGTGGACGAATACAAACATCCAGCTGTCAAGCTACAGGAGTTCACCAGAGAAGGTTTAAATCTCCGATCCTGAGTGAATCGAACCTGGAGTCCTTTGAACCGAAGGCAACTACGCTGAGAATTCAGCCATGGAGTCAGGCTCATGGCAGAATAGGATATTATATCAAAAGGAGGGTCATCGTAAATATCTTGAAAAGGAATATTATAAGAAATAGTATCTTGAGTAAGATCACGTACAAGGGAGTATTTTTCAGAAAATAAAGCTGCCGCAGAAAATTGTACCACGAATAGTGAACTGTAGTAATTTTTGCTAGTAGTTTCACTTCACTTCTGGGACGTAAGGGTGAGAAACGTTTAGGACTGGGAAGGTAGCAATTGTGGCGTCGTGTGAGAAAGGGAAACCATTGAAAATCATCCTACGAATGCCAACTATGGCCATCGAAGTCACCATATCCTGAATACAAATCCACTGCTGTACGACGCGAACCTCGCAGCCAATTCGCTCAGTGGAGAGCTATTGTAGAAAACAGTGTTACGAATAGGAGAGCAAACGGTAGAGGAGGTTATTAGTCAGGAAAGGAAACCGAAGTAGAAGGGGGTATTACATCAGCAAGGAGGTCAATTGTACCTCGGTAGTGTTACCGCGAGCAACTCATTGCTGAAAACATCCTAGGGAATGTTAGGTTAATGTATGAGAATATATTCTTTATTTATTCCTAACAATTACAATTCTTTTCTCAATGATGGTTATTCGGTCGATTAGATTAGCAGTTTGCCTTTTTCTACCACATCGAGTGCTGATGTGAGTCAATGCAGAATTTCACTTAAGCACCACTACGAGTGCTAATGCAAAGCCTACTAGATACTAGAAGGCCTGGACAGAAAGCCAATTTCTTGCATTAAAAGCGGGGTAATAGTTTTTCTCTTTTCCACCGCTAGGTTCGCGTTTATGTTCTGTTGTTTGGCGTGAATTCTATGATGACGTGTGTTACTGCAACATGTTTTATGAGAAGAAATTACATATTAAACATCGTTTTCTAAGGAAAGGCCTTATCTAACATGAAATATGAAGAGTTTTGTCGTTTTTAAATTTATTTGGTCTCACGATTTGCAATATATGGATGGTTGCTGAGATGCATTTACAGTAACATTTGTTTAGTTATGTGCTTCCAAATTACCGTCAAGGTGGTGGTGATTATTGTTTTAAGAGGAAGTACAACTAGGCAACCATCCCCTATATAACACTAATCAGAGAGAAAAACTGGAAGGGGTCCGACACTTCGAAAAATGAAAGTATCGGCCAAAGCAAGACAAGGGCCATGAAGGGCTTGAAAATAAAAGACTCCCTAACCCTCGGAAACCTAATAGCGTAGGGGTCGGCAAAGAACTAGAGTTGACCAAGGAAGGTCGGATAGGATAGATGAAAGTGAGGAGCCTGGCACAAGTAAGTGGAAGAAATACCAGGACTCAGCTAGGGGCCCCGTTGTTGCCAACCCACTCCCAAAATTTAAGAGTCCCTGGGGCCAATTACCGTCAAGTTTCTCTTTCCATTCTGTAGGTTAAGATGGTTTATTGCCGGGCTGAGTGACTCAGACGGTCGAGGCGCTGGCCTTCCGACCCCAACTTGACAGGTTCGATCCTGGCTCAATCCGGTAGTATTTAAAGGTGCTCAAATACGTCAGCCTCCTGCCGGTAGATTTACTGGCACGTAAAAGAACTCCTGCGGGACAAAATTCCGGTACCTCGGCGTCTCCGAAAACCGAAAATGTAATTAGTGGGACGTAAAGCCAATAACATTATTTATTATTAATACTAATAAGATATTTAATTTTGCGTGCCTAACTGCACATCTGACACAGCGAAGAAATATACACAAATATAAATTTTCATCTTTTTCCTAGAGATCCGAGTTTACGGGAGAAATGGAGGCTTGCTATTTCTGGACAGGGCAACAAAAAAGTATCTCTTCCGGCTCCTAATGATAACTCCAGAATATGTAGCTTGCACTTTGTCGAATCAGATTACGGTGTAAGTAATGCGAAGGGAATTCTGTCTCCCCGACAAAGTGCCGATGCAAATTCTTCTTATTAAAAATGTGTTAATATTTACAACGCGGGCGTTAGGATACCTCGGAAAATGTAAACTTGTCCGAAAGCTGAAATTCCTTACCGCTCCAAAGTTTAAAGAGACGTTTCAGTACCGGGCGAGTTGCCGTGCGCGTAGAGGCGCGCGGCTGTGAGCTTGCATCCGGGAGATAGTAGGTTCGAGTCCCACTATCGGCAGTCCTGAAGATGGTTTTCCGTGGTTTCCCATTTTCACACCAGGCAAATACTGGGGCTGTACCTTAATTAAGGCCACGGCAGCTTCCTTCCAACTCCTAGGCCTTTCCTATCCCATCGTCGCCATAAGACCTATCTGTGTCAGTGCGACGTAAAGCCCCTAGCAAAAAAAAAAAGAAAGACGTTTCAGTGACGCGACTGTGATCAAGCACACATCACATGCGTTATACTTACAACATTTTTCAGGCCTGTTCTTGATAATAATGCAAAGAAAGTGACTAATGACTGTGATTTATTAAACAAATTCAAGAGCAAGCCTCTGAGTAGAAAAGTGTTGAAATTATAGAAATAGGGGAAAATCGGATCAGTCCTTTTATTTAGGCCTATTTCCCTATTCTTTACTCCTTCGTGATAAACAAGTGCAAAATGAAAGAACTCTATGAAGTGTAGTGTGTTCTAAGTTGTTTTATATATTTCTATCTCCTTCACACCGGACGTAATGATAATAAAAATGTATTATTTCCCGTTATTGTATGAATCCTCAATATAAGGTTATAGACAGAACATGAGAAGAACAGAGCATAAACACGATCCAAGCGGCCATTGCCTGAACTACTTCGTTCGCCCAGAAATAAGTCGGCTTGTCCAGGCCTTCTATTATAGCGTAGGCGTGAGCGTAGGCAACGGCTAATGTGAGTCAATGCAGAGTTTCACTTAAGCACCACTACGAGCGGTAATGTGAGTCAATGCAGAGTTTCACTTAAGCACTACTACGAGCGCTAATGTGAGTCAATGCATTGTTTCATCACGGTCGACTGGATCCCTCGCTGCGCTCCTTATACAAGTCGGCCGTGGTTTCACTTAAGCCCTTATAACTACATCCGGTGAGGACATTTTTCAAAAACTCAAAAATTCGTTGAGAGTATTGAAACAAGGATCTCATTACAGAACGAAGTATGTAAATAAGTTAATTTGTCTAGGATTTTAATCAAAAATAAAAATAAAGAAACAAGCGATTTTAGGCTGCATTTAGGCCAGAAGTGATTTTCGAATTTTTTAAATTTGATAGAGCTATGCAAGACCTAGAATTGAAACCTTTCCGGGACCTTTATCCCTTCAACCTTATGCACAGTTGAGGAAATTGAGTAATTTTACGTTTTTCTTAGTATGGGGAACCCTAGTTTGTCTGCTAAGAGATGTTTTGGACATTAGAAAGTCCGCTCCCGTAGCGTAGCGTCCTTGGGCACCCGTGTTGAATTCCTGGTACTGCGAGAAATTTAAGGACGGCAGGAGGGCTGGTATGAGGTTGGAATGGTACATGCAGATCACCTTCTGTGCCTGCAAAGAGCTGCACCACCTCGGGATGAGGCCACGAATTTAGTTATTTTACTATCTGATAAAGGAGAGCTATCGAAGGAAATGGTATGACGAACAAGAGATTTTACGTAAAAGAAGGTATTATTAAAAAAAAGGACTATCGTGGAAGAAGGATTACAAGGAGGACATTTATTGTAGAAAACTGTATCACGAATAAGACAGCAATCGTAAAAGAGGGTATTACGAACAGGAGAACTTACCTAGAAGAGGGTATTATCTCGAAGAGGAGAGCCACACTGCACATGGAATTTACTTGTTAACGGGAGATATTGCTTCCTTCTGAGGATATTACCTGAAAGAGTACAACTGTGAGATCCACGGGGCTTGTGGTCGCTCTGCGGGAGCCTGCAGAGAAACACTGAGCCAGATGTAAATCAATAAAATCCCACGACAGAGGACAAAGCTGCATACAAAGAGCTTTAAAGTGTAACAGATGGCTTCTTCTCTGATTTACGATCCGTTCTCTCCACAGATCCTCCTCTCAGCACATTAAAACTAGTAATAACGTATTGCTCGTTCCGTTTAGTAGTATGGGGGAAATGGAGCTCTTGAATAAAACACTCTGTTGAGCGCTTTTCAGATTCCCTACGTCGCTTTAATATAACAAATATTTGTAAAGAATTCTTATTAGTATGCAAGACGTTTCTCTTTTAAGTGAAATATCTACTTTAGATTATTTATTTACTGGCAGGTCCACATTACATATATTTTTTTTTACAATTTATGTCACACCGACACAGATAGATCTTATAGGGATGGTGGGATAGGAAAGGGCTAGGAGTGGGAAGGAAACAGCCGTACCCTTAATTAAGGTACAGCCCCATCATTTTCCAGATGTGAAAATGGAAAACTATCTTCAGGGCTGCCAACAGTCGGGTTCGAACCCACTATCTCCCGAAAACTTGATACTGGCCGCATCTAAGCGACCGCAGCTCCCGAGCTCGATTCATCTATCCTTTCTTTATCACTGAGTATGGTGTTATGATGTGTTTAGAGACGAAAGTGAAATATACCTCTGTATTGTATTGAATTGAGTGAATCCTGGGCTGAATGGTCAGAGGGTCCCGGCTTTGATTCCCGGCACGACAGGGCCTACGATTTTAACAGTGTATGTTTAAACCTCTGGCTCGCATTAAACTTATCTTCATCCATAAGCAATAGGTCACTTTACCAACCTCGTAGAAAAACGCAATAATGAATTCATCCCTTCACAGAGGGTTGGCATCAGTGAACAGGGCCAAATCCTCATGAGTTTCGACTCCAATAAGCTGACAAGTGAGAGCAAGGCCAGCTTGCTATTGACAACGGGCAGTTTAAAAAATAGAATGGAGCTTTGTACGTGTTGACGGAGAATACGCACATTGCGACAGATATTGCCCAAATAAGGTATCTACTGTAGTTTGGACATTATCCACCGCTAGGGCAGGGGCTCCAGTTACACAGAACTCGCCTTAACTTTGGGACACTCCCAATAAGGATTTTAGCATTCGGCATTGGTGATGCTGAACTTTTAAGAAATATAAAATAAAAACCGCTCTATCCTCTCGAATGCATTTTAAAATCATTTTCAAGTCATTTATTGTCCAGATGACGTGACATTTTGCGAAAGAAATAACTTTTTGCATTTCTTCGCACCGCAGTTTACTCAAATATTCATTGTTTAATTTCTTTGCGTCGTGTACTTGTACAATTGACCGAGGGGAATCAAGCAACACCTTAAACTAAAGTCCGGTAATAATTCAGGCAAGCTGTTGGCTGTGTGTGGCCTGGCGTTGTCGTGCAGCTACACGATGTCTCTTGAAATACATACTGGTGTTTTCTGCGAATTCCTATCTGCAAACGCAGCAGTGTATAAGAATGAACTCGAACTCTGTAACCCTGAAGTAGCAAAACATAAAGTTGAGGAAAAGGATCAGTTACGCACGTACTCAGCGACTCTCCCCTTAGGAAGTTGTAAATGGAGGTGGGGTCATCGAAGACCCCTCGAGTATCCACTGGATACTAGAGGACTGTTGGCCGCTCTGACCTGGGGGATTTTCCCCTAGCCCTCTTTGCTTGTCTCCGATCGAATGGTCTTGTCGCTAGCTGGACATAACCAATCTAGTCCAACGGTCTTGTCTCTAGACGGACATAACCAATCCAGTCCAACGGTCTTGTCTCTAGACGGACATAACCAATCCAGTCCAATGGTCTTGTCTCTAGACGGACATAACCAATCCAGTCCAATGGTCTTGTCTCTAGACGGACATAACCAATCCAGACCAACGGTCTTGTCTCTAGACGGACATAACCAATCTAGTCCAATGGTCTTGTCTCTAGACGGACATAACCAATCCAGTCCGATGGTCTTGTCACTAGCTGGAGATAACCAATACTGACAGTGGTGTGAGGCGTGCAATGTTGGATACTGAAGTTGCCTAGATGCGTTTGCTCAGGAGGCGGATTTTGGGACAGTTGCCGAATTCGTGCGTTTACCAGAACAGCGGAATGTTTCCGAATTAGGGCAAGTTCGTGTGTAGGAGGAACTGGCTTCATTCGCTGATTAAATCAAACATTTGTACCATCCTCCCTACAGTTTGGACCTGTCACCCAGTGATTTCCATCTTTCCGGAGCGTTGAAGAAGCTCCTTTGTGATAAGTAATTCAACGACGATGCGTCTCTTCAGCTGGCCGCGATGACGTGGCTTCCGGGACGGGATGTGATTCCTGCCATGCCGGAATCGACGCCTTTTGTACCGTTGGAGCAAGTGCTTGGACAAGAATGGTGACTATGTTGAATAGTAATATGAATCATCAGTGTTCTACTGCTGTGTATGCTTATATTCGGGTGTAAATTACTGTTTCTCCGTGCGAGCTCTTTTAATCTTAATTTTTTGAAGCACCTTTGTATCTTGTTTTCCTACAAGTTGATCATTACTCCTTCGTGATTAATTCTAGGCTCAAACTAGGTTAACTGGCATTCCTTGATAAGTTTCATGAGTCACGATTTCCCATGCACTTGGTCCATAATATCAGCATTTGACATCCTTTATTTGTTATGAACTTTCCAGGCTGAGTGCTCAATTAAGTCATCCTCGCGTTGCCGGAATTATCGGAACGTCAAAGAACTCGTATGAGACAAAACTTGTGACACCTTGGAGTCTCCAAATATAGTAAAATTAGTTAGTTAATGCACACATCATTCTAAACGTCAACACCTCTCCATTTAAAAAGTTCTCAGTCTTTTAATAATGTATTGATTTAATGTCCATGTTGCAGTCCACTATAACGTGACGGGAAGTTCAAGATTTCGCTAAGAACATTCTTGAACCGATGAACTTTACTTCCTGGCATGTTTTCCAGAAAATTACTTTTAAATCACAGAAGGAGAAAATGTTTATTCAAAATACCACGGTCCCAATTGCCGTCGTTCTGACGACTTTCATTCCAAATCATCATCTTACTCCGATGCTAAAAAATAATTTTAAAAGAGAAGACGTGATGTTTACTTTCTCTTTTCACTGTTTTGTGAACGTTTTTTAACTTAACGTAATAACCACAATACATAATTTATGACATGAAATACGTGCCTGGCTATTTATTTATTTATTTATTTATTTATTTATTTATTTATTTATTTATTTATTTATTTATTTATTTATTTGTTTATTACATATTTTATTTCATAATGATTGTTTCTGTCTTTCGTCTTCAAGACAAACAACGTGTTAATTAATGTTTTCTAAACTTTTCAGATCAACTTGCTGACAGGTAATGTTATTTTCTACTCATAGTTACTACCATACCCTCATAATTATCATCACCATCTTGTTTTGATTGTGGACATCCATAGAACATTCTGTTCTCTTCTGGAATGATAATAATAATAATATTATTTGCTTTACGTTCCACTAAGTACGTTTACAGTTTTCGGAGACGCCGAGGTGCCGGAATTTAGTTCCTCAGGTGTTCTTTTACGTGCCAGTAAATCTACCGACATGAGACTGACGTATTTGAGCACCTTCAAATACTACCGGACTGAGCTAGGATCAAACCTGCCAAGTTGGGGTCAGAAAGCCAGCGCCTCAACCGCCTGAGCCGTTCAGTCCGGCTTTTGGAATGACCTCCACGGGCAAAACTGATAGTGCTGATTATCATTTATGGACAATGTACTGAATTATTGTTTGCTTTATCACACACCTGTAATCTACCTCTAGTTCGGCCCCTTACGTTCTAAACTTTGTTGTATATATTGTATGTTCTTCTTCAATGAATATTCATTTTTATTTCTTTTCCTGTTGACATCGCAATCAGATTCACTTGAAGACATGTTGGAAACAGTTTGTTTAGTTGTCAGTTACTAACATTTTTGACATTCGATCTAATCTATACCCATCTGTAACTGTTTCCATTGATGAGTGCTCTCGTCTGCTGGAAAGGGTCTAACACTTTGGTGGGAATATTGTTGAATGCTGCCCACTGTCGGTTTTTACCTGAATTAAAATCATGCCAACCACCAGCTCCAATAACCAGCTCCAATAATCACCAGTATGAATTCCTTCGTAATGTACAGTACAAGCCGTACTGTAGCTCCGGTGACGTGATACGAAGAGGCGAACGGTTTGCACCGTCCGACTAAAGCAATGCAAATGCATGATTCGTTTGTGTTTTGGAGTAAAGAAATATTCACAAATATAACAGGTGAGCCCTATGATCGTTTCACATTTCGTAAGTCAGGCATGTGTAATTTTAGGAGCAGTGAGTTTAAAATATGACGAACTGGTCAAAGCATAACGATTGTTTTACTCGTAAACGAACCCAAAATATCATAATTATTATTAGAGGACCCGTCCTGCTCCGGTCATCTTCATACACCTGTCGTACTCACATTGCTTTGCCTGCCCTTTTCTATCATTCTATGAACATTCAATAAGAAGCGCAGTTCGTATTCAGAATTCACCCGGTCTGAAGTCATCATGCCGTCTATTTGGTAAAAATCTACCCAAATATTCGCTTTTTTTAAAATCCTGCAGTTCTTGATGTAAAGCTTGGTAGTGTGTCGTAGAAGGTAAAGGTAATATTAATCGCAGTTCTTCTGTATAGAACGGTTGTCTTCTAAGCTCATACAGTAGGTTAGTCTCGAAGGAGGGTTTTTTGTTAGGCAGAGAACTTTTTTAAGATACATGCTCTTTCTAGTTTAGCCTTCGGTAGGTGTTCCCAGACAATGTCCAAGGCGTATGTCATGATGGGATTAGTTCGTAAGTAGACCTTTTTCTCTTAGCAGCTTGTAAGTTATTATGAGCGCTCTGTTGAATATATTTGGAAACTGGGAAAGGTTGGAGAATCAAAGAGTATCTAGCAGGGAATAGTAAGTTATTCTTCCGTCATCAGAGGAAGGCCTGGCAGGTAGTAATCAAGCATAGCTGCACGCAATTACATTACTACGGATGAAAATCACATGTATGAGAATATTAATGAAAGGTGGCTTGGCAACCCGCTAGGCACAGAATGTACTGCGGGTTAGGATAAGCCTTCGCCTGCAATTATTGGAGTGATCATTTAATGATTTGATTTTTTGATTTCTCAAAGTTGGCTGAACTTAGAGACCTATCAATACTTCATGATTCACCGGCAGATAATTCCTTAGATAATAAAACAATATGAAGCAAATAGGTCCAGTAGAACGGCCGGACGGATTTTGCAAAGCTGTTTTTAGTAAACTCTTTTTAATATACAGATTATTAGCCTTTAATGCAAGGCCAACCCTCCATAGCTCTAAATGACCATAAATACGGTTGCTTCCATGTTTTCCTTTTCTTCTTGCAACTTCGCATTATCCTTCAAAAACCCTCCTGAGGACCTTTCATTAGAGGGAAACGAAAATATTTATTATTCCCTTGTACATTTGGACTGGCATTGTGGCATTTCGCACCCTGTACTTAAACTCACAACAAATTATGTTCCTTAAAATAAAGTGGCATACCTTAACAATTAGATGGATGAATTTCATGTGAATCACTACGTCCCTCAAATGCACCAGCATATCTCATCCCGTGAAGGTAGCATACCTAACCTGAACTATGAGGCTTCATTATCTTAAATAACAGCTGTTTACGTCAAGCTGATGTGATAAAATAAAATAACGAGCACAAAAAATACTAAAAAATAAAGGTCTGCCTTTCAACAGTCACAATTATCCGAAGAATACTCCCAATCCTTATGTATTACATTCACAAGTACAACTCGTAACAGTCACTCAATGATTCAGCTGAGGGGCTTGGCGCGCTTTCTACAGTACGGCCTGCATATTACGAAGGCATTACCAGTATATTTCTGGACACGGTATGAATCGGAATTCAGAAATATTTCCAATGGTACATTTTAATTGGTATTCAGCATAATTTACACTGTCCCTGTGTTACAGTTACATTTCTAACCCGAAAGTGTGCTTAACTCATTTTCGATTGTTTGGAGTTACCAAGTTTCAGAATACATTTCTTCGTATCTTTGGCTGAATGATCAGCAAAATGGTTTCGATTCAGAAGACTCTGGGTTCGGAGAATTTTAGCGGCGTCCGGCTAATTCTTCCAGCCCGGGGGATGGGTGCTCGTGGTCGCTTTAATACACACAGCACATCACAGGAATACGCAATACTGCATACATCTGTCGACGTGAGGAAGGCGTAAGGAAAGGCATCAAGCCGTAAAACTGTGCTTAACCGATAGCTATGCTGACCCCAAGTAATTAGGAAAGGCCAAGAAGAAATGGGTTGTAGTAAGGGTGTAAAGGAGTGGGCATATAAGTCTCTGGTAAGAGCCCAATTAGAGTATGGTTTCAGTGAAAGGGACCCTCACCAGGATTACTTGATTCAAGTACTGGAAAGAAGAAAAGGAAAAGCATCTCGATTTGTTCTGGGTGATTTCCGACAAAAGTGTAGCGTTACAAAAATATTGCAAAGTTTGGGCTGGGAAGACTTGGGAGAAAGGAGATGAGCTGTTCCACTAAGTGGTATGTTCCGAGCTGTCAGTGGAGAGATGGCTTGGAATGATATCAGTAGACGAATAAGTTTGAGTTGTGTCTTTAAAAGTAGGAAAGATCACAATATGAAGACAAAGTTGGAATTAAAGGGGACAAATTTGGGCAAATATTCGTTTATAGGAAGGGGAGTTAGGGATTGGAATAAGTTACCAAGGGAGAAGTTCAATAAATTTCCAATTTCTTTGCATTCATTTAAGAAAAGGCTAGGAAAACATCAGATGGGGAATCTGCCACCTGGGCGACTGCCCTAAATGCACATCAGTAGTGACTGATTGATTGATTGAAGAGGAAGAAAAAGAAGTTACAATTTAGAATTCAATTCAGTTCCTCAGTTGTTCAAATGAAAGTAAAGAAACTGTTGGCAAATGTATTTTTGGACTATTGGGAATGATGGTTTAATTGTAGTAAATACAAGCACGAGGAGCGGCGAGTTTATCACAGGTAGAGAAGCCTCTGCGACAGACAACAGGGGCTATAAATAATGTTTATATGCACCATGAAGTTGTTTGTTTATTCTACTGTAAAATTATTTGTAAATTTATGATTCAAGCGAACAGCTGGGCATTTTCTGTCTACGACCTGTGTAATATAATTCATAGCCATTAAATGTTGCTTGTTGTAAAATTAGGCTGAGCTGACGCAGAAAAAATTCTCGCCCACACTCTCGACACACACAGGCTCAGCGTCAAAGGAAGGAAGACTGAAATAGCTCCGACATAAAAGGCTGTATAACAGTAAAACCCGCGCCACAGAGTCTTCAAAGACCAAGTCGGGGCCTAAAATAAAGAAGAATAGGATTCTTGGCATGTACACAATATCATGGAGAAAACATGGACAAGGTAATTAAATCCAGTCACAATATTCTATTAATGACACATTTTAACCCACAAACTAGTTTTCGTCATCTCCGGACGCTTGGAAGCAATCACCCGCATTTTCTGTATCGATGTTGTACATTGTTAAAAGAGGTAAAAACACAACGGTTGCACCTGATCGATACTGCTTATTTGCTTAAGGACAATTAAAAACTGCATATTTTTAGGCGAATTGTATCCCCCTTTTTCCCTGACATGCACTTTTTAGTATAATGAAGTTAATTTTTAAAATGTTTTAATGCGTGTTTTAACATTAAGGTAGTAAGAAAGTGTCCTGGTTAAATATACATAAACATATATAGCTGAAGATGTCTACAAAGTAGACGAAACATATTCTACTGTACAGTTTTTAATTAACCTTCAGCAAATAAACAGTATCGATCAGGTGCAACCGTTGTGTTGTTAACTTATTTTAACAATCTGCCTGAAGGTCCATGGCGGGGTGGAAGGTAAAGGATTCCACTACCCGTAACCCCGGCACTTGATGGGCGCTGTACGATCGGCCACCTTTACTCCCAGGAATTAAACTGGTATCATTTTTGGTGTAGGCTGAGTGAACCTCAGGACCATGTGCAACACCGGAAGTGGGAAACTTATATCTTAAAGATTTCGACTTCCTGACGGGGATTCGAACCCACGTCCTTCCGAGTGGACCCAGCACGCTTTTACCGCCTCGGCCAGGCAGCCGCTACAACCTTGAAATGAGGGATTTTTTATGATTTCGAACTTACCTTGGGATATTTATTTCATATCATGAAGTTGAAGAAACCGGAAATGAGACTTCTGGAGAGCTATATGGGCCTTGACGAGTGAGTTGGCCTTGCGGTTAGGGCCATGTGGCTGAGAACTTGAATTCGGGAGATGGTGGGTTTGAATACTACCGGCACTAAACCTGAAGATGGTTTCTCATTTTCACACCAGCCAAATGGTGGGGCTGTATCTTAATTGAGGCCACTTCCTTCCCAGCCAGGCTGAGTGTCTCAGACAAGTAAGGCTCTGACTTTCTGAGCCCAACTTGGCAGATTCCATCCTGGATCAGTCCGGTGGTATTTGAAGGTGCTCAACTATGTCAGCTCTGTGTGCGTAGATTTAGCGGCACGTACAAGAGCCCATGTGGGACAAAATTCTGGCACCTCGGCGTCTCGGAAGAGCCTTCAAAGTAATTAATGGACGTAAAACCACTAACATTTTTAAAACTTCTCAATTTTAGCCCTTACCTGGGTGTTAATATAAGGAAAGATCTTTATTGGATTAATCACATAAATGGGATTGTAAATAAAGGGTGCAGATCTCTGCACATGGTTATGAGGGTATTTAGGGGTTGTAGTAACGATGTAAAGCAGTAGGCATATAAGTCTCTGGTAAGACCCCAACTAGAGTATGGTTCCAGTGTATGGGACCCTCACCAGCATTACTTGATTCGAGAAATGGAAAAAATCTAAAGAAAAGCAGCTCGATTTGTTCTGGGTGATTTCCGACAAAAGAGTAGCGTTACAAAAATGTTGGAAAGTTTGGGCTGGGAAGACTTGGGAGAAAGGAGACAAGCTGCTCGACTAAGTGATATGTTTCGAGCTGTCAGTGGAGAGATGGCGTGGAATGACATCAGTAGAAGAATACGTTTGTGTGGGGTCGTTAAAAGTAGGAAAGATCAAAATATGAAGATAAAGTTGGAATTCAAGAGGACAAATTGGGCCAAATATTCGTTTATAGGCAAGGGGAGTTAGGGATTGGAATAACTTACCAAGGGAGATGTTCAATAAATTTCCACTTTCTATGAAATCATTTAAGAAAAGGCTAGGAAAACAACAAATAGGGGATCTGCCACCTCTAAGTGGAGATCAGCGGTGATTGATTGATTGATTGATTGATTGATTGATTGATTGATTGATTGATTGATTGATTGATTGATTGATTGATTGATTGAACTGGCGTGTGGCTCATATACCAACACGAACAGGCTAGCAGGAGGTAATCAGATGTTGCTATAGCAACAAGCAGATGATGGTGATGATGGCGTCATCGAACATCTTCGATTTTAAACCACTAGGAAACCCGCACGGTGGTCGCAGACAACTCGAGCCGGGTGTATGAGTGTCAGCTCAGTGGTGTTGAAAGTGTGGCACGCGCGGATGTCCAACGGGGTACGCTAGTTTATCATAGCTTCTAACTGTTTTCAGTGAGAACTTCAGAAAAGAGTCGAACCTGCTCATTTTCAATAAAATCGTGTTTTAGTGTTTTTGCCTACCATTATACAAATTCCCCTTTTCGAACTATTCATTCTAAAACTTGTGCCACTTTGTACCTACCATGTAAAAATGCTTAAATATGCTGCATTGCTCATGTTTTATTTTCTTTGTTTTTAAATCCACTCATTCCTTCAATTTGTTTAGTAGCAGTGTATACACCGGGCGAGCAGAATAAAGCGGAACCGCTCCACCTGTGCGCGGGAATTCCTGAGTGAGTGAGACGAAATACAGTGCTGGGTGTACTCAAGGCCGCGCGCGCTACCGCGCCAGGTTTCAGTCTTTGTTCAACGTTCGCAAACGTGTCACGTGTGAAATTAATACAGTGTGTGAATTCAGTGAAATGGCTCAGGTGGCTCAAGTCGGCTACCGGTATTCTGTACCCCAAGGAGTATTCATTTACGATTCGAATGCCCGTACAGTGTGAGGGCCGTAAAAAGATTGTTTCAAGAGAAGTTTCCTGATGTTCAAGTTCCATGTCGGACTTCGATTCATAGATTAGTAATTAAGTTACGTAAGACGGGAAGTACGAACAGTAATCACACAAGAAGCTGTAGCTAACATTGGTAATGCTCTGGAAAGGTCTCCTACAAAATCACTTCGACGACTTGCTCGGGAAATGGAATTTTCCTATGGGTCTGTTCGAACGGGTACAAAGTTACTGAAGTCAAAGCCGTATAAAATTACTGCAGTGCAAGAACTTAAACCGAGTGATCCTCCATTACGAATGCAATTTTGTGAATGGGTTTGAATGCGATACATGACGGAGAAATTGACCCTAATCCAATGTTCTTTACGGACGAATCGTGGTATCACCTGAGTGGTATCACACACACACACACACACACACACACACACACACACACACACACACACACACACACACACACACACACACACACACACACACGCACACATACACACACACAATCGTTATTGGATTACTGAAAAGCCTAATCTGCTTCATCAAGTACCCCTGCATGATGAAAAAATAGGAGAGTGAGGCGTTATTGTGTTGTTTTGTGTTTTTATTTGTTTGTTAGTGGTGGGGGTGGTGATTATTGTTTTAAGAGGAAGTACAACTAGGCAACCATCCTCAATATAACACTAATCAGAGGGGAAGAATGGAAGGGATCCGACACTTCGAAAAATGAAGGTATCGGTCAAAGAAAGACAAGGGCCACGAAGGGCGAGAAAAAGAATGACTCCCTCGGCCTCGACGGCTCTAATAGCGTCGGGATCGGAAAAGAACAAGAGTTGACCAAGGGAGGTCGGATAGGATAGATGACAGTCAGGACCCTGGCACAAGTAATTGGAAGCAATGCCAGGACTTTACTGAGGGCCCCGTGGTCGCCACCCCATGCTCCCAAGTTAAGAGCCCCTGGGGCCCCTGTTAGTCGCCTCTTAGGACAGGCAGGGGATACTGTGGGTGTTATTCTACCGCCCCCACCCACAGGGGGATTGTTCGTTTGTTAGAAGTAGCTTACGAGACAATGTATTTTCTGCGGACTTCCTGTCACGCACGCATCTCTTGTGGGCAGACTGCGTTGCCGGGCAGCGGGGCTGGTTCCCCTTATGTTGCTCACCTTGCAGTACAATAGTAATTGTTACATTAATATTACCCGTAAATACATCGTTGCTAGGCAATAAAAGTAATTCCTCTCACGACAAAACCACGTTTCTCCTTTTGTCTTGTGAAGGCATTCTACATTGCCTGAAAAGAGAAACAGACCGAGCTTGATAGCTGCAATCGCTTAAGTGCGGCTAGTATCCAGTATTCGGGAGATAGTCGGTTCGAACCCCACTGTCGGCAGCCTTGAAGATGGTTTTCAGTGGTTTTCCATTTTCACACCAGGCAAATGCTGGGGCTGTACCTTAATGAAGGCCATGGCCGCTTCCTTCCCATTCCTAGTCCTTTCCTCTCCCATCGTCGCCGTAAGACATATCTGTGTCGGTGCGCCGTAAAGCAACTTTAAAAAAAACCTCCAATGGTCGAATAATTGGGGAATGAAATGCCAGGAACAGTTCTCCGCCCATTGTTCACCGCTCACTTCTCGGCCTCCTCAGTAAACTTTACTCCGAAGGAGTTACGAGCTTTCCTTTACACAGTGACTATATATTTAACATAATATTATTGTTATTATGGGGGAACAGGGTGGTGTAGCGGTTTAGCTGCTTGTCTGTCATGCCGGCGACCGTGGCTTGTTTCGTGCTGTTGCTGAGCTGCAGTTTTCTGGTGTGAGGAAGGGCATACGACCTTAAGATCGATCGATCGATCGATCGATCGATCGATCGATCGGATCCATCCATCCATCCATCCATCCATCCATCCATCCATCCATCCATCCATCCATCCATCCATCCATCCATCCATCCATCCATCCATCCATCCATCCATCCATCCATCCATCCATCCATCCATCCATCCATCCATCCATCCATCCATCCATCCATCCATCCATCCATCCATCCATCCATCCATCCATCCATCCATCCATCCATCCATCCATCCATCCATCCATCCATCCATCCATCCATCCATCCATCCATCCATCCATCCATCCATCCATCCATCCATCCATCCATCCATCCATCCATCCATCCATCCATCCATCCATCCATCCATCCATCCATCCATCCATCCATCCATCCATCCATCCATCCATCCATCCATCCATCCATCCATCCATCCATCCATCCATCCATCCATCCATCCATCCATCCATCCATCCATCCATCCATCCATCCATCCATCCATCCATCCATCCATCCATCCATCCATCCATCCATCCATCCATCCATCCATCCATCCATCCATCCATCCATCCATCCATCCATCCATCCATCCATCCATCCATCCATCCATCCATCCATCCATCCATCCATCCATCCATCCATCCATCCATCCATCCATCCATCCATCCATCCATCCATCCATCCATCCATCCATCCATCCATCCATCCATCCATCCATCCATCCATCCATCCATCCATCCATCCATCCATCCATCCATCCATCCATCCATCCATCCATCCATCCATCCATCCATCCATCCATCCATCCATCCATCCATCCATCCATCCATCCATCCATCCATCCATCCATCCATCCATCCATCCATCCATCCATCCATCCATCCATCCATCCATCCATCCATCCATCCATCCATCCATCCATCCATCCATCCATCCATCCATCCATCCATCCATCCATCCATCCATCCATCCATCCATCCATCCATCCATCCATCCATCCATCCATCCATCCATCCATCCATCCATCCATCCATCCATCCATCCATCCATCCATCCATCCATCCATCCATCCATCCATCCATCCATCCATCCATCCATCCATCCATCCATCCATCCATCCATCCATCCATCCATCCATCCATCCATCCATCCATCCATCCATCCATCCATCCATCCATCCATCCATCCATCCATCCATCCATCCATCCATCCATCCATCCATCCATCCATCCATCCATCCATCCATCCATCCATCCATCCATCCATCCATCCATCCATCCATCCATCCATCCATCCATCCATCCATCCATCCATCCATCCATCCATCCATCCATCCATCCATCCATCCATCCATCCATCCATCCATCCATCCATCCATCCATCCATCCATCCATCCATCCATCCATCCATCCATCCATCCATCCATCCATCCATCCATCCATCCATCCATCCATCCATCCATCCATCCATCCATCCATCCATCCATCCATCCATCCATCCATCCATCCATCCATCCATCCATCCATCCATCCATCCATCCATCCATCCATCCATCCATCCATCCATCCATCCATCCATCCATCCATCCATCCATCCATCCATCCATCCATCCATCCATCCATCCATCCATCCATCCATCCATCCATCCATCCATCCATCCATCCATCCATCCATCCATCCATCCATCCATCCATCCATCCATCCATCCATCCATCCATCCATCCATCCATCCATCCATCCATCCATCCATCCATCCATCCATCCATCCATCCATCCATCCATCCATCCATCCATCCATCCATCCATCCATCCATCCATCCATCCATCCATCCATCCATCCATCCATCCATCCATCCATCCATCCATCCATCCATCCATCCATCCATCCATCCATCCATCCATCCATCCATCCATCCATCCATCCATCCATCCATCCATCCATCCATCCATCCATCCATCCATCCATCCATCCATCCATCCATCCATCCATCCATCCATCCATCCATCCATCCATCCATCCATCCATCCATCCATCCATCCATCCATCCATCCATCCATCCATCCATCCATCCATCCATCCATCCATCCATCCATCCATCCATCCATCCATCCATCCATCCATCCATCCATCCATCCATCCATCCATCCATCCATCCATCCATCCATCCATCCATCCATCCATCCATCCATCCATCCATCCATCCATCCATCCATCCATCCATCCATCCATCCATCCATCCATCCATCCATCCATCCATCCATCCATCCATCCATCCATCCATCCATCCATCCATCCATCCATCCATCCATCCATCCATCCATCCATCCATCCATCCATCCATCCATCCATCCATCCATCCATCCATCCATCCATCCATCCATCCATCCATCCATCCATCCATCCATCCATCCATCCATCCATCCATCCATCCATCCATCCATCCATCCATCCATCCATCCATCCATCCATCCATCCATCCATCCATCCATCCATCCATCCATCCATCCATCCATCCATCCATCCATCCATCCATCCATCCATCCATCCATCCATCCATCCATCCATCCATCCATCCATCCATCCATCCATCCATCCATCCATCCATCCATCCATCCATCCATCCATCCATCCATCCATCCATCCATCCATCCATCCATCCATCCATCCATCCATCCATCCATCCATCCATCCATCCATCCATCCATCCATCCATCCATCCATCCATCCATCCATCCATCCATCCATCCATCCATCCATCCATCCATCCATCCACCCACCCACCCACCCACCCACCCACCCACCCACCCACCCGTCCGTCCGTCCGTCCGTCCGTCCGTCAATCACGCAGTAATTAAAACTGAGAGGACTTTCCCTATTTCTGGAACTCACAACCTGTCTTTTAACCCCGGTTATCATCATACCATTGCCTACTGTCCATCTCACAACATTATCGAGGTCATTTTGCAGTTGCTCACAATCTTGTAACTTATTTATTACTCTATACAGAATAACATCATCTGCGAAAAGCCTTATCTCTGATTTCAGTTCTTTACACATATCATTGATATATATAAGAAAACATAAAGTTCAAATAATATTGCCTTGAGGAATTCCCCTCTTAATTTTTACAGGGACAGATAAAGATTCACCTACTCTAATTCTCTGAGATCTATTTTCTAGAAATATAGCAACCCATTCAGTCACTCGTTTTCCTAGTTCAGTATCTGTTGACTTCCTCTCTAGTTTTTCAACAGTGTACGAATTCTATGGGGGCCACACATGTAACGACACTAAATAAAAGAACGGATGTATGAATGAAATCCATATATTCTGAATGAATTCTTTTAGCAAGCAAGCATATCATTACATGGATAGTCGAGCAATGTTGTGTGCGCCCGACCGTTCACTTCCTCGCTATATTCTAGCTGTGCGGTTAGGAGGGAAATGTGTCTTTAATTCTGCTCCATACATGTTGGCAACTTGCCCATCTCGTCCTGCCGAACTACAACGTGGTTGATTCTCTAAATTGAAAGTTAATTTCAGCGCATTAGCAATTACTCTGTTAAAGGGAGTAAAAAATATCCGTGGTTTTCAGACTTCGTTTTTCACGTAGTCCCTGGTAATTATATGAGATTATAATTGGTTTCTTAAGAGGCCCATAGTAGCTTCAAGACACGTCCGTATTGATTTCAGGAAACATAACTTGGTCTTTCGAGATTGGTGTTAGGATTTCCCTGAGAATCCACGAGGGTCTTGTGTGAGGTCTCCTGGGGTTTCATGAAAGAGAATGGGAAGTTAACTATTGAAGTTTCAACCATTAAGTCAGTAACACAGATTCTGAACGGATACAAATGAGACTTCAAGATTATCGGGGCAGAGTTGTAACAATAAGAAATTTAACATCGTTCGATTATTTGAAAAATAGATTTACAATGGTTGTACTCACGCTACGGACTACATAAGTAATTGTAACATACACTGAGCCTGAAATATTATTGTTATTCCTCTTCAATTAGGAGAAAAGTCATCAGTTTTGTCCTTAGCAAAGTGGATTTCATCCATTTAGAGGGAACATACAGTTACAGTCACGAGGTCTTGAAATTTTAGGTAAATACATATTTATTTGCTGAGCTGTAGAATCTCTCAGTTTCTAAATGTTAGATAATGTCACCTGAGGAAATGCAACAATCAATCTTCATAGTAAGTGTTTTGTTTGTATGTCCAACCCTTGTCCCGTTTCCCTACGGGGTCTGGTCTGATGTGAGATGAATCTATCGTGGCGGGTTTTTATGACCGAATGCCCTTCCTGACGTCAACCTCATCAGAGGACTACTGAGGTGAAATGAATGACGTGATATATGATAGTACGGAGAGGGTGAAACTCGGTGCCGGCACATAGCCTACTCCTGTCGAACAGCACCAAGGGGTCTGCTCAAGGCTTAACGTCTCCATCCGACGGACGAATCACCATCACATCGTCATATGCCCTCACACCATATGAGCACTGCAGAGAGGTTTGGAATTTAATCCAGGATTTAGGCACGCAAACTAATGATTACAAGTTGTATTCCACCACCTCCCCTACCCTGCCAGCCAACATTCTGACGGTGAAAATTTCTTCGACCAACGGGACTAAAACCTCAGCGTCAGACGTTTTAGACTTCAACACATTAACGATCATGGTCACCAGGCGGGCTTAATCTTACATAGTAAGTATATTTTGGAAAGTGTTATATACAGGGTGTATCAAGACTATACCGATGAAAATGTCACGGATGCTCTTGGTGTTATGTTAAGAACGATGGTGCGATGAGATTTGCGGATAAAATGAGGTTACTTTCTTACTTCCTGGCGCGCGATTCAAATTGTCGAACTTTTCGTATTTGCTAAGCCAGAGAGCCAGTAGCTGTCGTGCTTCAGGGAACAGAAGGGGAGGGAGGGGAAGTGGCATGTATGATGGAGACAGAGATAATGCTCTGTACGTATGCACAAGTTTCCTCGTCCGTCTCGCACAGGATTCTCCTTGTCTCTTACAGGCAATATAAAACCTCCGTAACTGCACACACAGTACGAAAACACACTGTAATTAGTCACACTTGTCAGTCAAGGAATTCACCAGATCATTTTTCCTCTCGTCTGTTGGTCACAGTAACGATCTTTATTATTTAACATGCTCGAACGTGCAACGATGCTGCCCCACGATTGTGTATTCCTTCAATCATAACATTGTAAATGGCATAAAACACTGAACGAAGTAAACAAAACTTCCAGAGGACAGAGGGCAGGAAGGAAAGTAGGCCTCCAAACAATGTACACGATACAGTAGATGTAATAAAGGGATGGGAAGGAAAGGGGGGTATTGTATAGGACAGGTGGTCTAATGTTTTAAGGGGAAAGAGATTGCAAGCTAAGGGCTCCATTCACGATCAAAATTCAGGACAGGTGTCGGTGAGAAATCAGTACGAGTCACTGCAGGTGGAACAACCGAGGGAAGATGAGGAACAGGGAACTGTTGCCGAGAAGTGTGGAAGTAAGAGAAAGGGAAGAAGTAGGAAAGGGAAATGTGGAGAAGTGGATGGGAAAAGAAACGTGGAACAGGGTCATGGGATGGAGAAAAGGGAGGAGGAAGTAGCTTCTGCAGCTGTCAGGAAAGATAGGACTGACCAGGAGGGGAGGGGATCAAATGTGGTGGATAGGATTGAGGCTCTGGTCACGGAGGATTCTATCGTTAGACATGTCGGGAAAGTGTGTGGAGGAAAGGGTACCAGGGTAGAATGTTATCCAGGAATTAGATGTTGAGGAAAGTAGAAGAGAAGGGGGAGGGAAAGGAGAAGGTGGTAGTGTTTCACGTTGGTACTAACAACGTAAGCCAAGCAGGTATAAGTACCAACATAGTTGGAGATGTATGGGATCTGGTAAATGCAGCACGAGTCAAGTTTAAGGAAGCAGAGATTGTTATCAGCGGAATACTGTGTATGAGGGATACTGACTGGAAGGTGATTGGGGATTTAAATGAGACTATGGAGCGGGTATGTGGGAACTGGGAGTGAGATTTCTAGATCCTAATCGGTGGGTAGGAGATAGGGATCTGTGCTCAGATGGCCTTCACTTAAACCGCAGTGGTACATATAAGTTAGGAAATTTGTTTAGAAGGGTAATAGGGAGGTACATTCAGGAAAACAGGATGGCTTAGGAAGCGGTGTTAAGCGAATAGGGAACTGGAAATCAAGTAGGGATGACATAAAACTGTTAGTGCTCAACTGTAGAAGTATTGTAAATAAAGGAATAGAATTAAGTAATTTAATAGATATATACTTACCAGATATTGTAACAGGAGTTGAATCATGGCTGAGAAATGATATAACGGATGCAGAAATTTTCTCACGGAACTGGAGGGTGTATCGTAGAGATAGGATAGGAAGGGCGGGAGGGGGAGTATTAATTCTGGTGAAAGCAGAATTTGTATGCTACGAAAAAGTTAAGGATGACAAACACGAAATTCTAGGGGTAAGGCTCACCTCTAAAGATAATAGGCAACTTGATGTCTTTGGGGTGTACAGGCCAGGAAATGGTAGCGCAGATGCTGATTCAGAATTATTTGATAAGATATAATCAGCTATGTGGGAAACGATAAGGAAAGGAACGTGATTGTAGCGGGTGATCTCAATTTACCAAATGTCAATTGGGAAGGTAATGCGACCAACAAATAGCAAATAAGTTAAAATGGGAAGGGCACCTGATTCAGAAAGTGATGCAACCAAGTAGCCCTACAGGGAAGAATATTCTGGATGTGGTGCTGGTAAAACCAGATGAGCTCTATAGAGAAACCGAAGTAATAGATGGTATTTGTGATCACAAAGAAAGGAAGAGATTAAAAATAGGACTATTAGGCAGTACCATATGGCTGATAAAACAGGCATGAGGGAGTTTTTAATAACTATGATCGGTGGAGAACGGTAAATAAATATTTAAACGGACTCTCGGATGGGTTTAAAGCAATTGTTGAGGAACTATAATCTATTAGTTTTTATGTAAATAATATTGACACTATGTAAAATAAAGTATTGATTAGGTGGAGAACTCATGCTTCATCCTTGTATTGTTGAGGAATGTGAAAATAGGTTTGTGCCTTTAAAGGTGGTAAGGAGTGGTAAAGATCCACTATATTATAAAAGGGAAGTTAAGAAGGAGGTGCAGATTGGAAAGAAATAGGGCTAGAAATGGCTGTGGAAGTAAGGAGAAATTGAAGGAACTTACTAGGAAATTGAGTCTAGCAAAGAAGTCAGCTAAGGATAACATGATGGCAAGCATAACTGGTGGCCATACATATTTTAGTGTAAAATGGAAGAGTATGTATAGGTACTTTAAGGCAGAAACAGGTTCCAAGAAGGACACACCAGGAATCATTAATGAACAAGGAGAGTGTGTATGCGAGGATCTTCAAAATGCAAAAGTATTCAGTGAGCAGTATGTAAAGATTGTTGGTTACAAGGATACTGTCCAGATAGAGGAGGTGACTAATAATAAAGAAGTATTCAAATTTACCTATGATAACAATGGCATTTACAATAAGATACAAAAGTTGAAAACTAGAAAAGCAACTGGAATTGATAAGGTTTTGGGGGATATACTAAAGACAATGGGTTGGGATATAATACCATATCTGAAGTACTTATTTGATTATTATTTGCATGAAGGAACTTTACGAAACGAATGGAGATGTGCTATAGTAGCCTCTATATATAAAGGAAAGGGTGATAGACATAAAGCTGAATATTACAGGCCAGTCAGTTTGACATGCATTGTATGCAAGCTTTGGGAATGCATTCGTTCTGATTATATAAGACATGTTTGCGAAATTAATAACTGGTTTGATAGAAGGCAGTTTGGGTTTAGGAAAGGTTATTTCAGTGAAGCCCAACTTGTAGGATTCAAGCAAGATATAGCAGATATCCTGTATTCAGGAGGTCAATTGGGCTGTATCGCGATTGACCTGTCTAAGGCATTTGATAGGGTAGATGGGGGACTACTGGCAAAAAAGAGTGCAATTAGACTTGACAAAAGAGTGACAGAATGGGTGGCTCTGTTTCTAGAAATAAGAACCCAGGGAATTAGAGTAGGTGAAGCTTTATCTGTCCCTGTAATAATTAAGAGGGGAATTCCTCAAGGCAGTATTATTGGACCTTAATGTTTTCTTATATATATCAAAGATATGTGTCAAGAAATGGAATCAGAGATAAGATGATGTTATTCTGTACAGAGTAATAAATAGGTTACACTATTGTGAGCAACTGCAGTATGACCTCGATAAGGTTTTGAGATGGACAGTAGGCAATGGAATGGTGAAAAACGGGATAAAAGTCAGGTTGTGAGTTTCACAAATAGGGCAAGTACTCTCAGTTTTAATTACTGCGTTGATGGTTTGAAAGTTCCCTTTGGGGATCATTGTAAATACCTAGGTATTAATATAAGGAAAGATCTTCGTTGGGGTAATCACATAAATGGGATTGTAAATAAAGGGTACAAATCTCTGCACATGGTTATGAGGGTGTTTAGGGGTTGTAGTAAGGATGTAAAGCAGAGTGCATATAAGTCTCTGGTAAGACCCCAACTAGAGTATGGTTTTAGTGTATGGGACCCTCACCAGGATTACTTGATTTAGAAACTGGAAACAATCCAAAGAAAAACAGCTCGATTTGTTCTGGGACGATTTCCGACAATAGCGTTACAAATATGTTACAAAGTTTGGGCTGTGAAGACTTGGGTGAAAGGAACGAGCTGCTCGACTAAGTGGTATGTTCCGAGCTGTCAGTGGAGAGATGGCGTGGGAGGATATCAGTAGACGAATAAAGGCGTGTTCGGTACGCCCGGAAGGACGAATCCCCGTCAGGAAGTCATAAAATTTAAGAAACGAGATTTCCACTTCTGGAGATGCACATGGCCCTGAGGTTCACTCAGCCTACACCAAAAATGAGTGCCAGGTTAATTCTTGCGGGAAAAGGCGGCCGGCCGTAGAGCTAACCACTCTACCCCATCAAGTGCCGAGGTTATGGATAGTGGAAGCCTTTACCTTGATTGATCAATCAATTTTTTCAATTTTTCAATTTTTTTCTTTTTCGTTTTCCGTTATAACATAACTTCATTTCCCCCCTTTTTCTTTTCATTTCAAATTCCAAACTCCAATTTGTGCCATAATCTGCTCTATTCATCTAAGAATTGCCAGAACTCTCCTTATATTCAAGATCGTCGTTACTCTTATCGAGTCCATTATTGCTGTTCTATGTTATATACGATTTTAGTTATACTGCTAGCGCGTGAATATGGACTAGTTAACTTGTATTTCCTTCTGGGATCGAGATTACCTCTCCTGCAAAATTCGCAACTATTGGAGATAACGTCATATCAACCTTAGTTTCGTCTTCATGCGCCTTTTGACAGGTACAATTTGGACTCTTATTAGTTAAAAGTAAAAGATCAGATAAAGAAGCAATTACAGCTCTGGAGACAGCAGATGGGGATATAGTTCGCAATATGAAAGATATCACGGATACAATGGGGCAGTATTTTGACAAGCTCCTAAATGGCCCTAAAGAGATCTCTGTTGAGGATGTAGGACAGAAAACAATAGAGGAAGATATCCCAATTACATGGACAGAAGTAGAGCAAGCTCTCCACAGGATGAGGAGTGGTAAGTCAGCAGGAGCTGATGAAATTACAGTTGTCATGATTAAAGATGCTGGTCCACCCGGAATACAGTGGCTGTATAGAGTTCTCAGAACAATATGGAAGGATAATGAAATACCTGAAGATTGGACAAAAGGGGTGATAGTTCCTATCTTTAAGAAAGGGAGTAGCAGGAAAAGTGAAAATTACAGAGGCATTACCCTCCTATCACACGGCCTTAAAATTATGGAGAAGATCATTGAAGCCAGAGTAAGGGATATACTAGAGCCTACCTTAGAAGAGGAACAACATGGCTTTAGGACTGGAAGAAGCACAACAGATCTGATATTTGCTTTGAGGATGTTGGCAGAGAAACACTGGGAAAGAGGAAAAGACCTAATTATTGTGTTTATGGACCTTGAAAAGGCGTATGATAATGTTCCTAGATCAACTATTTGGAAAAGTCTTAGAAAACTTGGTGTACCAGAGTACCTTATTAGGAAGATCCAAATGCTATATAGTAATTGTAAAAGCTGTGTCACAATTGGAGATGGTCACTCTGAATGGTTCAATACAACCAAAGGAGTACAACAGGGAAGTGCCTTGTCACCACTTCTATTCATAGCAGTTATGGATACCATTTTAAAGGAACTAAAAGGAAAAGGTAATAAAGATCTTCAGGCTCTGGTGTTTGCAGATGATGTGGCAATATGGGATGAAACAGAGGGAGTGCAAAATAATCTGAATGCATGGTGTAAGAAGTTTGATGATTATGGAATGAAATTGAACCCATCAAAAACAGTAGCATTAAAAATCAGCAGGCATTATACAGAATGCAACATAAAAATACAGGACCACCAAGTTGAAGTAGTACACCAATTCAGTTATTTAGGAAGCGTAATCGCTAGTAATAACAGAGCTGAGAGAGAAATAACAAACAGAGTAACCAAAGGCTCTAACTTTTACAGCATCGTTAGACACCTACTATGGGATCAGAAAGTCCCACAAAGAACAAAAATGACCCTGTACAAGTCATATTTCATTCCCATCCTTACATATTCTCTGGAAACCTGCACACTAACATCAAAGGATTGTAGTAGGATTCAAGCCTGTGAAATGAAATTTCTTAGAACTGCCCTCCAAAAGACCCGACTTGATCATGTGAAAAATGATGAGATCCGATCTAACCGAGGTCTAAATGAATCGATGGAGGAAAGACTTGGGTCATCTAGACTTAAATTTTTTGGGCATGTTAAACGAATGAATAGCACAAGGTTACCATGTGCTTATTTGGAAAAGAGAATAACAGGTAGAAGACCAGCTGGAAGACCAAGAAGAAGATAGATGGACCAACTGAGGGAAGACGTGAGAGAAGAGGATGGAATTGGGAATCTGTCTTGGACAACGAAATGTTTTTGAATAGGCAACTTTGGAAGACGCTCGTTTTCAAACACCCTACCCGGCTCGCTGGAAGGGCAAACCGATGATGTTGATGATGATTATTATTCAATGAACTCTATTTCAACTCTTGTTTTTGTATAACTGAAGGAACGCCATCCTCAATAACTAATCCACGCTTCACGCTTGACGTATATTTTAATGTCCACAATATCTATTTTTTACTTTAACAATCCATAATTGTTTTTAACTTCACAGACTGCCATCGTTCAATGTATTCCACGACAAATTCTTGCTGTTAATCTGCACACATTGTTGCAATCTAAATCTAATGTTATATTATTACTTTTTGTTAAGACACTGTTATTCTTTTAATATGAGGACGTCCGACTCGTTGGCTGAACGGTGAGCGTACCAGCCTTCGGTTCAGAGGGTCCCGGGTTAGATTCCCGGCCGGGTCGGGAATTTTAACCTTAATTGATTAATTCCAATGGCACGGGGGCTGGGTGTATGTGTTGTCTTCATCATCATTTCATCCTCATAACGACGCGCAGGTCGCCTACGGGTGTCAAATAGAAAGAGCTGCATCTGGCGAGCCGAACCCGTCCTGGGATATCCCGCCACTAAAAGCCATACGACATTTCATTTCAATATGAGGACACAATTTTGATCATTTTAAGCTCAGGGCCCTGACCTAGTCTTTGTACTTTAACGGCTGATGATGTTCGCTATGCCGCACGAAACATGTCCCATTATTTAAGACACCTCATGATTATTTTATAATTCAATGAGTGTATTGTATTGTATTGAGTAGGTGGTTGTAAATAAAAGGATTTTACAATTTTAATATATTATCTTCAATACGGTTCTATTATGAGATTAATTACATGTAACTAGACACGAGTGCCAGGCTGATTGCTGGTGGAAAAGACGGTCGGGGACAGAGCTAACCACTTCGTCTCACTTAGTGCTAAGGATGGGAATAGTAGAAACCTTTAACTTCCACTTCTCCAAAGACTTTACTTATGTAGTCTGTTTGGAGATGACTTTTCTTTGATACTAGTGTTTGGTAAACATTCTCGCCCACACAGTCGCACTCAGGTTCTACATCAAAAGCAGGGAGATTGAAATAGCTCCGACATAAAAGGGAGGGAAAACACTAAAACTCTCGCCGCATAGACTTGAGAGACTAAGTCGAAGACTAAAATAGAGAACAATGGGTTTCTTGGCTTATAAACAATTTGATGGGGAAATTGCAATATTATATTAATAGTGTCACGTGTTAACGCTGAAATGCGTTTTCTTTTAAATTTTGATGCTTCGAAATTATTTCTTAAATTATGAGAAATATTTGTTACCTGTCTGGATATTGAGAATACATTCTGAAGAGGTGTAGGAGCACGAGTTCACTCAGTCCACATCCGAAATATGTAGCAAGTACATTCCTGAGGCCAAAGCTGCACAATATTAAAGCTCGCAAGACAGCTGCGAGACATCTACAGCTTGTTGAAACCTGCAGCAAGTATAAAAGAGGATGTTTTCTATAATTATATATACAGACTGTGTAGGAATGAAGGATCTGGAGCCAAATTTCTCTTTATTTTGACAATTTTGTGAGTAACTACAAACTTAAACAAGTAATGAAATGTCGTATGGCTTTTAGTGCCGGGATATCCCAGGACGGGTTCGGCTCGCCAGTTGCAGGTCTTTCTTTTTGACACCAGTAGGCGACCTGCGCGTCGTGATGAGGATTAAATGATGATGAAGACAACACATACACCCAGCCCCCGTGCCGTAGGAATTAACCAATTAAGGTTAAAATCCCCGACCCGGCCGGGAATCGAATCCGAGGACCTCTGAACTGAAGGCCAGTACGCTGACCGTTCAGCCAACGAGTCGAGCACTTAAACAAGTAATGATAATAAATAAGACCGTTCAATACATTTTTCTTAGGGCCGATTGCATAAAACGTTTGATCTTAGATCAAAGAGGAAATTGATCTCAGTTCACGCTAAAGGATTAACTTTGAGTGGAGAAATTTCTCCGATCACACTCTTTGATCTCAATTCAAGGAGTTGTTTTCTGTTCGAGATACAAGAATAGTTGACTGTTAACATAATATTACCTGTGCTGTTACGATAAATAAATAAGAAAATACACAAAAGAATACATTGTTAGCTGTAGCTCTTGTCCGTATACAAGCTGTATTACGCTTCTTATAATGCAGTGAAACATAATTCCTCAACATAACCTCTATGAATTGCTTATGATAATACATCATCTCGTTCACATTTTACAGAAGTCTGATTAGTGGGATATAGAGGGTTATTCATCTAAGTTGTCCATCTCAAATAACATATCGACCGTTCAAAATAGAATGGCATCAATATCCTCTGAGGCAATGCTATTAACTTTGCTTTTAAAATGGAATTACACAGTTTTCTACACCTAGCATTAAATGTACAAGCATTACAAGTTCAGCGCTGTGATTATTCCGAAAATCGATCCGAATGTAACGTATTCACACGTGTTTAATTTGCCAGCTGGAGACTGCTCTGTTACGTATTCGCTCTCATAAAAGCACTATGACCAAATGAATGATTTAACACCTTTAATATCGCCGTAGGTAACACGTAGCGCAAAGGAAAAACGGGCATGTGATGGGCTCTATGTGACAACATTTTATCCTGACGTGGTATTAAATCACTCAAGACCAAACGAACCTAGTGCAGCTGGCCAATCACTCCTTCTTCACACTAATCGATTCTTCAAAGAATGAATACAAGAAAGAGAGCGACCACGAACGCCGTGGAAATGACAGACTTCGCAAACCTTCGGATATCCATTTTTCCTTGACCTGTGTTCGCTGCAAGAAAACCATAAAAGAAATTCCAGTACATGCTGCAAACGTCGCAGTCAAAGCCAGCTCAATTCGACGTGTATGTATTATCCAATGGGCAAAGCTATTTCGTATTTCATTTGTTTTGCGGTATTGCAACATTCACTTTTCTAAACTTCGATGACATTTGAACTACACATGTGTAAACAGAGTTCACTTTTGTACAACACGGCGAAGTCTTAATCTCAGTTCATTTCCAGAACTAGGTTCTAAATTGAACTCCGGCCAGACGTCTTTGTAGAAGCGGGCCTTAATATTCTATGGATGATTGAAAAATATCATGTCTTATTCACATGACTTCTTCGGTGATTTGATTGATATTTATCCACCGTTGTTATCATTACTTAATTAGTCCGACTCCTTGGCTGAATGGTCGTGAGTCCTTCGGTTCAGAGCGTCCCGGATTCGATTCCCGGCCGGGTCGGGGACTTTTAACGCGTGTGATTAATTCTTCTGGTTCGGGGACTGGGTGTTTGTGTTTGTCCCAACATTCTCCTCTGCACATTCAGACAACACACCATACTACCAACCACCACAGAAACACGCAGTAGTGATTAGTGATTACATCCTTCCATATAGGGTTGGTGTCAGGAAGGGCAATCGTCCGTAAAACGGCCAAATATAGGGCCTACATGTGTAGCACAGTTCGCACCCGCTATCCCAAATGTGTGGGAAAAAGCGGTAGAAGAAAAGAAGAAAAAAAATATCATTACTTAATTAATTTTCCAGTTATTCGCTAAAGATTCAAAATAAGTACAATACGAGATTCATATACTTTCTAGATAACTTCTAGAGCTCGGGTTATATTATTGCAGATAATGACCTACTGAACCTGAGCGAGTTGGCCGTGCGGGTAGGATCGCGCAGCTGTGAGCTCGCATTCGGGAAAGAGAGGATTCGAACCTCACTGTCGGCAGTTCCGAAGATGGCGGCTGCAATATATTTCTGTTTGAAAATGAGAAACCACGGAAAATCATCTTAAGGGCTGCTGATAACAGTTTTCTAATTAATGTATTATTGAAGACAAGTGAAGCATAGTATTAGAGTAAAAAGCAACGTCATCACCGTACAGGCGTTGGAGGCCCTAGGAGGGTTGGAAGATAAAGGCTTCCATTATCTGTAACCTGGGCTGGTTAGCTCTACGCCCGGTCAGCTGTGTCCGCGGACAACCTGGTACTCATTTTTGATATAGGATGAGTGAACCTGAGGACCATATACACATTCGGAAGTGAAAATCTTGTTTCTCAAATTTTTCGTCTTCCTGACGGGGAATCGAACCGACGTTCTTCTGGGTGAACTATCCACGGTTTTACCCCGTCGACCAAGCAGTTCCTGTGATATTAGAGCAAATAAGCTATGAAGTTGTCTAAGTTAATTTTTCTGACAAATTTACATATTGTTACGTGCCAGCTCCGTGGTAGCTCCTTTCACTACTTCCAGCTATCGACTCAGACGACCTGGGATCTCCCAGATGGCTTGTGGGGTGGGGCCAGCCATTCCGTGTATTGTTGTCGTCAGCCGGCTTATCTGTGAGTTTCTTGCAGATTCAACGGCAATGTTCCGCCTCTAGCCACCTCGCGAAAATTCTGGCTCAGATCACCCGAGCTATAAAAAGGGACGCTATCCGCGTACAGTCACTCACAGTTGGGCTCCGTGGTGAAGTCAATGTGTTGGGGTTCGGTGGCTGGGCTGAGAGCGACAGAGGTGTTGTTTGTCGCTAGTGTCCCACCGAGGTTTGAACGAGGAGCTGTTGTTGTGAAGTCGGAGAGACCAGTGATTGAGTGGGCTGGAGACGACGGAACAAAATACTTTGCCGTGTGATTGTGTATTTCTTTCGACTGAGGCTTGGCGTGAGTCACCGAGGGAAGCTGTTTCCGTGAGTGCGAGGGTAAATGGACCTGTGTTAATGTTCGCTGTTGTGAGTATCGTCTTGCTGTTGAATACTGTTGAGCTGTTTAATTATTCACTGGATAGGACTGTGTGAATTACTGGACTGCCTGTGGAGTCGAACCAACGAACAGTCATCGTGTGTTGAGTGGTCCATAGCCCTGTGTTCAGATCCAGCGGTCTACACAGCTCCTGCATGAGGTGACTGGAATTGGGGAAGTGAAAGTAAGGCTTAACCGTCCGCAGGTATAGCGGCGGGCTGGATCGCCTTCTGTGCCGTAAGGAAGAGGGACTTATAAATAGACAGCAATTAGTAAGTGTTGCCATTCATAGCTGATTCGAATTGTGTGTGCATTTATTGGGTCATCCTGAAATAAATTAGAGTAATGGAACAAATGGAGTTTTATTCCTAACAGTATAAAGAAGTCTGTATACGTAAATGCAATAATAGGAAAACGATCATAACGTTGCAAAAAACGGGTGTTGAGTGGTTGAAGTATTTGATATTCTTATACCGGATTGGTGATTGGAGCCATGAGCTAAATAGCCATAATTTCTTTAATATGTGTAAACATTGGATGTAAGGAAAATCATAGTTTATTCCCGACTTAATTAACGCACGGAACTACAGTGCAGGCCTATGCTAAACACCACACTTCACTCAGAAATGTGCTTGCAGATGCTCTTCTGGATGCCAGTAATTAACACCCCCCGTAATCCTCGCCGCCGGAAGCACACGTCACCTCTTGGAGCGGACAGCAGACAGCTTAATCACTGTTTACTCATCAAATATGGGGACCCGACGTTAATTTCACAGCCGATTAGCGGCCTAAGTGCCGGCTTCTGAGGTCCTCGTCAGGTACTCTACCACATGCAATCACGGCGAGCTAGTCTTGAGCAAACTTACTTCACTAGTCTAATCTACATAAAGGAGGTCCCATGGCCAATACGAGGGGTTCACATCAAGTCCTCCTATACAATATAGTCCAGTGAGCAGTGTGCCGACCAACCAGGGGATTGATCTTCGTTGAGAAACTTGTATTTTCTCTATGAACAGGCTAAAGGGATATGGTGACAGTGGGCAGCCGTGTCGTACTCGATTTTTGCTTCTCTTGTAGTACCATTAATATTAACTCCCGTCGTTTGAGCTTTGTATCGATTCAGAATAAGATGCCTGTCTTTCCAGTCAAGTCACGTATTCCTCATGAATTCAGGTGCACAGTATCCGCTTTTCAGATGATATTGCTCTCTTAGCTAATTCTGTAAAGGATGAGTAAGATGCTAAGAGCATCCAACAAATCCTCAGGAAAATTTAAACTAAAAATAAATATAAAAACAAAATTCATGAAAGTAAACAAAAAGAAGTCCACAGGTAGAAAACACTTAAAATTAAATAGCATACCGATAGAACAAGTCACATAATTCTCCTGTATGGGTAGCCTAATTACGTCTGGTAACAGGCCCCTTTCGGAAATAAAAAATAGGATAGTGGTAGCAAAACAAGCCTCCCAAAATAAGAAAAACTTATTGCTAAACAACCATTTCAGTTTGGAGACCAGAAAATTATTTTTCAAGACCTTTGTTTGGAGTGTGCTACTGTATGGATGCGAAACCTGGACATTAGGGAAACAGGAAGAAACAAAACTTGAGGCTACAGAAATGTGGTTTTGGAGAAGAATTACAAAAACAAGTTGGATGGATAAAAAACAAATTACCTTTTTTAAAGAACGTAAAAGAGGATCGATGTTTATTAAATACAATAAAGAAAAGGAAAACAAAGTTCGTTGGACGCGTACTGGCACATCACTCTCTTCCCCAAACAATCACTGAAGGTAAAGTACTGGGAGAGAGACCCAGGGGACATCAGGAACTGGCATCTGGTTCATATAGCAACATGAAGAGGCTAGCAGAAGATCGTCAGATGTGGCTACACGGACAAGGCATTGCCTTTAGTAGATGATGGTGATGAACTTTAATTTGCTATTTAGGTACGATAATACTAAAGTTTGTTCTATAAATTTTTTCCACGTGAATCTGTAGGTGATTTTGTTTTCTTGTGTTTAATAGTGAAGAAATGGAGGAAATCCGATGCAAATTATATGCACGGTCATCTTGAATGAGCTTAGAATGTGGAGAGATTCTTCAAGAACCTCAAGAAGTACGTTAGCTACGGGACCATTCTTATGTTCTATATTCTTAAAAGGGCTGGTAATATTTAGTTTTTACTGTTAACAATAAAAAAAATCCACAGTTCTAGCCCTTCAGGCAAGCAATTCATTTAAAAAAAATATCCTAGGGATATGGGCTACGAATTTTTGGTAAATACAATATAACAAGGTATGAGAATATATTTTTTAATTATTCATAGAAATGACAATCCTTTTCTTAATCATTGTCATCTGGTCGATTAGATTAGCAGTTTGCCTTTTCTCTACTACTACGAGCGCTAATGTGAGCGTTGCCTGCTGCCTACGAGATATTAAAGGCCGGAAAATACAGCGCATTAGACTCGGCCTCGAGATACTCCCGACATCACCACTAGAGTTCTCTTTACTGAGCTGTCTCACCCGCTCATTGCAACAAGTTCGTATAAAATATTAATTGAAACTTGTAAATTTTAGAAGACACCAAACAGAGATTAGACAAAAATAGATCAAGAGCAATTGTATGACATACTCTTTACAACGTATTTTGTACAGTGTGCTAAAACGAAACAAATCATTCACGAAAAATTTGTGATAAATTAAGACAAATATTTCAGCAGCATTAATGTTCAAATGTTCGCAAGGACTACTTCATTATTCATCTCATAGAAATATTTTCTTTCTTCTATGGCGTACTGATACATAATGTTACCGTGTTTTTGCGGTAGGTAGAGGTGAAAGAAGGTGCGGGCTTGAACGGGTCTCAAACTACGGAATCAAAGTTAATGTAAAATTTAACAAGGTTATATTTTCTTTTCAAAATTAAGAAATAACAAGTACGGCAGGTACAGAGTAGCAAGGCAACAAAAGGTGCAATTACAGTATTTACAGTATTTGGGCTTCGAGCCCCAAATTCACACTTCTAGGGCAATTAGCCCAACCTTACTCCAAAATAAGTTTTACCAGAGGGGCAGAAAACCCCATTCATGTTCAAGAGCACTTGCTCCAAATTACACAGAAAAGCCTCCTCGAGGCATACAACACTTAATTTTCAAGAAAGGGCCACACGCTCTCAAACTTTAAGCCTCTCAAAGGCCACACCAAACTCCACCTTCAAGTTGTCCTCTCAGGACATAGACAGAGGGGTAACATACCCAACCTACTGAGGTCTATTAAGTGAGAAAAAGATTAATTACATGACCTCTAAAATAACAATTTGAGAGGAGGCGAACTTGCGCTCCTAATACACTTCGTTTAAAACCTACTTGGCCCTAGGCCGTTAATACAAGGGCTAATCCCATACTAAAGAGGTGACTTAAGAAAGAAACAATTTACATTACGTTAAAGAAGAATAGGTTGAGAAAAAAATAAGTTCACCTCAACACAGTATGAGTGGGAGCTCGAGAGGGTTAAGCAATCTCTATCCCGATATGCAGTTTAAAGATAGAATAGATACCAAGGGTCTTTAAATTTTAAGGAAGGTTACATTATGGAAAAACTTCGGACCCGCCCCGAGAGTTAAACTGCTGAGCTAGCAAAGAAATAAGTTATTAATCGGCCATTACCTTGTTGTTGACCGCTGCCGAAGAAAGAGGCGCTTCCCGCCCCCTGCTATGTACTTTACACACTGAAAGATGGAACAGAAGTGGCGCAGAGACCCAAAACTCAGCAGTTTATATACTCTCGCGGAAAGTTCGAGGCGTTTTAGGGAAGAAAACACCCGCCCACAATCACTTTATTGGTTAGGGATAAGCAGCATATTCAAGTTGGGGGAAAATACATCAGATTGGTCAGAAATTAATTAAAGAAATTCGGGATTGGCTAAATACAAAACAAAGGGAAAGAGAGGGGTATACAGCCAACTTAAACAATAACAGAAAGAAATTTAACAAGAAACAAACTTTTGAAATAAAAATTTCTCCAAAAAACAGTTCTTTCACATCGCACAAGGGTGCACCATTGTAGTTTTTCAGTAGTGTCCTCTAGAAGAGAAAGTTCACACTTCTTACTACCGGTAAAACAAAAATACATCAAAAGTGGCACAGTTCAAAAACTCCAAACTTTCCACGTAGTGACATCTTCTGAGAAGCTTGAAAATTAATACCGTCAATAAAGTTCAGACTTCCTCCAGCAGAGGAGTTTCAACTGGCGCACATTTTAAATTAGCGGCGTGGAGGTGTACCGCCCGGTACAGACCTCCCCCCCCCAAAAGTTCCTCCAAGGGGTAACACAGAAGAACATAAACTTTTGTTTGAAATAAGGTTCAAGTTTTGATGCTGATATGGAGATTAATTGCAGGAGTATTTATAAGATTTTCTTCATTTGGTTTGTTTCAGTTTCAAAATTTTTGTTGTAACTGGTGAAGTAAAGTCTTTATGTTTGTAGAAGTTGAATTCAGAAGGAAAACTTTAGTTTTTAAGGTTGAGGAAAATTTTCAAAGTCCACCAAATATTGCTGTTGAATTCCCAAGAAAAGGTAGTAAAGTTGAACTTGAATGTCCATATAGCTGGATATGTACTCCAAACGTTGATGATTTTAACGGCCAGACCAGCCGCCACTGCTTGCATTCAGAGGAGGCCGCCCGGGCCCCTCAAGTACCCTGAGATACCGCTCGCCCGCACTATGAGGGGAGCAGTGGTGTTGAACCACGCCGCGCCCGCGGTGAACATATACAGGCTGCGGGCCAGTAGCAGGTCGTGCGCCGCACATCAGCCTTGGCCGGGAGGAGAGCTCCGGCTCGCCGTGCACATGTCGTCCTCGCTGGGGTCGAGGGGGCCCTTCCTCTGTCCCAGACGCGGCGCAGTGCCGCGCGGCTGCGGGGGCACTGAAACATTAAAGTTAGGTGGCAGAATTTTTGTTGGACCAGAATAATAGTAGGGTACATTCATCGTGGAGAGGTTGAGGGGCCAGCAGCGTGCAGCAATTCATTTCAGATGCGAGCCACTGTGTGTAGTGGAGCAGGAGACGGGAGCGTGGTAATGGCCGTGGTAAGGACAGAATGGCAGTTTAACTAATCGGGGGAGGTTTACAAAAAATGCTTACATATAAAACAAAATATTATAGAAGGTGCAGAATGCCTTAAAAGTAGAAACTCAAAAAAAAATATAACCTTCATAATCCTTTCAAATTATATAAAGCAAGTTGACACAAAATTTACACTGGTTTCACCTGCGACAGGTGAACCCTAAATATCCTCTCGGTGGCTGGGTTGCTTAATAACAACGTAACCGGTGTAAGGAAATCGAGAATTATGCACGGCCCATGAAATCTGGGGGCAACCTTGCCCGCGGGAACAAAATTCTTGACCATCACTTGGTCGCCTACCTTCAAATTGGTGGGTCTCCGTCCACGATCATATCTTTCCCTAACCTTTTCATGAGATACTTTAAGATTGGCTTTAGCCTTCTTCCAAAGATCTTTGATATTATCCGGATCTATTGTCTCAGGTAGAATGTCACTCAGAGACCAGAGGTTAGAGAGCGGCGTATTGGGAACAAACTTGAACATCAAAGAAGCTGGAGTAAACTTGTGAGATTCATGAACCGCCGAATTCAAAGCAAAAGCTAACCAATGCAGGGACGTGTCCCACCTAGAATGATCTTCATGATGATAGGCAATAAGCGCGGACCTGAGATTACGATTAACCCGTTCAGCCAGAGATGGTTGAGGGTAATAAGCCGAAGTCGTCACATGAGAGATGGACAAGTCAAAACAGAATTTACGAAAAAGGTTTGATGTAAACGCCTTAGCATTATCAGACACAATGAATTGGCACGGACCAAAAGAAGCAAAAATAGAATTTAAGCAAGTAATGGTGGACTGAGCGGTAGCCAGCTTAGTCGGAAATAACCAGGAAAATCTTGTAAAACCATCTACGCATACAAAGATGAACTTGTTGGCATTTCCCTTCGACTGGGGGAAGGGTCCTACATAATCAATATACAGGCGTTCCATGGGGCGCAACGCTTGATGCGAAGACAAACGGCCTACCTTGGTGGACATGGTTGGTTTACTAAGCAAACAAGATTTACAAGCTTTTACTAGTTCACGGATTTCACCGTCCATACCCTTCCAGATGAACATTTCACGAATCTTCTCACGAGTTTTAAAGATGCCTAGATGCCCTCCTAATGGGGTTTCATGATAATACTTGAAGATCATAGGTACAAGAACCGCTGGAACGACAACCTTCATCATTTTATCATGCCTGGATGGGCAACATAAAACTCCATTCCTCAGAACATAAGGGACGACATGATCCCCAGAAGAAAGGGTTTCCATTATCGGAGCCAGCGTCGGATCTTCACGTTGGTATTTCTCGATATCCCTAAAGAGCATGGGAGCATCAGTTAAGATGGCATTAACATCAGATAGTATGGACTCGGAAGGTGATGAACTGTCGACCGGTTCATGGGTCTCGATGTCGTTGGAAAACATACGGCTGAGTCCATCAGCAACAACATTTTCGGTACCTCGGATATGCCTGACATCGAATTGGAAGGCAGAAATACGGATGGCCCAACGGGCTATACGACCAGTACGACGCGGCCTACCTAAGACCCAGCTTAAGGCTTGATTATCTGTCTCCAGGTCGAATTTGACATGTTCCAGATAGAGACGGAACTTTTCTAAGGCAAATAAGGCTGCCAAACCTTCGAGCTCATAGATGGAATACTTGGCTTCTTGAGCCGACAAGGTCCTAGATGCATAGGCGATGGGTCGCCTCTCTAGTTCAGTCTCTTGAAGAAGGACTGCAGCTACTGCTGATGACGACGCGTCGGTTTGGACGATGAATTTCTTTGAGAAATCAGGCATAGCAAGTACAGGGGCATTACAGAGAGCTAATTTAAGATCTTCAAAAGCGGCTTGTTGAGAAGGTCCCCACTAGAATTTGATGCCTTTCCTACGAAGAAGGTTCAAGGGCGCCGCTCTATTAGCGAAGTTAGGAATGAACTTCCTGAAGAAATTCACCATACCAATGAACCTGGCGATACCTTTAATGTCCTTGGGAGGCTTAAAATCACGGATGGCCTGTGTTCTAGAATGATCGACGGCAACACCATCAGGTGACACAATATGCCCTACGAATGACATAGAGGGCTTAGCAAAGGCAACCTTGGACAACTTGACAGTTAACCCAGCCTTACGAAGGCGATTGAGAACTTCTCGCAGATGATCTAGATGTTCTTCAAAGGTCTCAGAAAATACGACGACATCATCCAAGTAGTGATACAAGTACTCAAATTTGATGTCGGAGAAGACCCTATCTAGCAGCCTAGTGAGTACAGCTGCTCCCGTGGGGAGCCCGAAAGGCACGCGGTTGTATTCGTATAAATTCCAGTCCGTGGCAAACGCTGTAAGATGTTTAGACTCTTCCGCTAGGGGAATTTGATTATAGGCCTGATTCAAGTCCAAGATAGTAAAGAACTTGGCCTTACGAAACCATGAAAAACAAGAATGAAGGTCAGGAAGGGGCACAGATTGTAACACCACCTTCCGATTGAGAGCCCTATAATCAATGACAGGCCTGAAGCCACCTTGGGGTTTCGGGACTAGAAAAATAGGCGAAGAATACGCCGACTTAGAGGGCCTAATAATACCATCCTTCAACATCTGATCGATGATTTCTTTCAGAGCCTTCATTTTAGGTGGAGATAGCCTATAAGGTGGAAAACGGACAGGAATTGAATCCGTGACCTCAATTTTGTATTCAATAAGGTCAGTAACACCAAGAGTATCAGAGAACACCTCTGGAAATGACTGACATAATTTACGAATACTATCAGCCTGCTCCTCAGGTAGATGTGTAAGGTCTAACAACATCTCATCCTGGGTAGGCGAAATAGATGAACATGATACAGAATTACACTTTAACAAGGGAATTTTACAATTGGACGCAAATTTGAATGTGCACGACTTACTCTGAAGATCGAGCACAAGACCAGTGTGAGAAATGAAGTCCGCTCCCAGTATGATGGGGCAAGACAAGTGCTTAGCCACAAACAGTTTGGTTTTCCATGTAAATTTAAAAATACGAATTTTGACCTGTACAGAACCTAGAATTTCTAATGGAGATGAATTAGCCGAAACATATTGAACAGTAGATGAGCCATAGTCAGGTAATTTACAAACAGACTTCAATTTTGAATACCATTGGTCCGAAATAATTGAAACAAACTTTTGAAATAAAAATTTCTCCAAAAAACTGTTCTTTCACATCGCACTAGGGTGCACCATTGTAGTTTTTCAGTAGTGTCCTCTAGAAGAGAAAGTTCACACTTCTTACTACCGGTAAAACAAAAATACATCAAAAGTGGCACAGTTCAAAAACTCCAAACTTTCCACGTAGTGACATCTTCTGAGAAGCTTGAAAATTAATACCGTCAATAAAGTTCAGACTTCCTCCAGCAGAGGAGTTTCAACTGGCGCACATTTTAAATTAGCGGCGTGGAGGTGTACCGCCCGGTACACATAATATTAGATTACCTGAATTTCAGGAATTTATCACAAATTCAACACTTTGTGTTCAGGGATTTCGTTCCGAAATTCTTGATCATCCTGACAGATACCCTAAAATTGTTTTTCCGGTTTCATTACCCGTGTCCTACTTCTCAATTAAAAATAGTTTTCCTTTTTCTTTGCTGGTGGCTTTACGTCGCACCGAAACAGATAGGTCTTATGGCGACGATGGGATAGGAAAGGCCTAGGAGTCGGAAGGAAGCCTCCGTGGCCTTAATTAAGGTACAGGCCCAGCATTTGCCTGGTGTTCAAATGGGAAACCACGGAAAACCACCTTCAGGGCTGCCGACAGTGGGATTCGAACCCACTATCTTCCGGATGCAAGCTCACAGCCGCGTGCCTGTAACCGCACAGCCAACTCGGCCGGTTGTTTTCCTTAATCTGGTATTTAATTTTCTCATTAATTTATTTTTAACAGAGCTGCTCGTAGCCTTTTCTCGATACAGAAATGGGACTTGTGCTTCGTTTTCGTTTTCGTTTGTGGATGACGTAGAACAGTTATTTATTGAAGATATAGCAAGTTCATCTTTATTCGAATCGGAAATGTTACTAAATTTTGATGACAATACGTCATTTCTGGGAGATGGTTCCATCGGGCGTTTGACACTTTTATGTTTGTGACAGGATACACACTAAAAACAAGAGGAAATTTGTTGGGAAGAATTCGTTCTACTGATGTGTTTACACTGAAATCTGACGTCTTAAAATGCAAGCTACACACTCGGGAATATTGTTAGTTGGCCAATGGGATCCTACTTTATCACCTTGCCTCGAAATAGCTTGCCTCCATTTCTATTTTAAACCGCACTTCGAAAGGAAACTATGAAACGTCACATAGAAGTACATAGAGGTACACAACTGTTCACCATCTGATCAAACTCACAGACATTCACTGACGGAATCAATTCTCACAATAAAGTGCACAAAATCTACAAAGTTACAATTACTCCGCACATCTCTATGTAAAAATTCCGCCCAAAACAGAACAGAACAGAATCCTGACATCTAGTGGCCAAACCATGAACCCGGTCGGGGCGTCTCTTCAGCGGCGAATTAGTTGCCATGTCCTGGCCTTGAATATCCCGTAGGCAACGACATGAGTCAATACAGAGTTTCACTTAAGCACCACTACGAGCGCTAATGTGAGGCAATGCAGAGTTTCACTTAAGCACCACTACGAGCGCTAATGTGAGGCAATGCAGAGTTTCACTTAAGCACCACTACGAGCGCTAATGTGAGTCAATGCAGAGTTTCACTTAAGCACCACTAAGAGCGCTAATGTGAGTCAGTGCATTATTTCACTTAAGCACCACTACGAGCGCTAATGAGAGTCAGTGCATTATTTCACTTAAGCACCACTACCAGCGCTAATGTGAGTCAGTGCATTATTTCACTTATGGACCACTACGAGCGCTAATGTGAGTCAGTGCATTATTTCACTTAAGCACCACTACCAGCGCTAATGTGAGTCAGTGCATTATTTCACTTATGGACCACTACGAGCGCTAATGTGAGTCAGTGCATTATTTCACTTAAGCACCACTACGAGCGCTAATGAGAGTCAGTGCATTATTTCACTTAAGCACCACTACCAGCGCTAATGTGAGTCAGTGCATTATTTCACTTATGGACCACTACGAGCGCTAATGTGAGTCAGTGCATTATTTCACTTAAGCACCACTACCAGCGCTAATGTGAGTCAGTGCATTATTTCACTTATGGACCACTACGAGCGCTAATGTGAGTCAGTGCATTATTTCACTTAAGCACCACTACCAGCGCTAATGTGAATCAATGCAGAGTTTCACTTGAGCCCTTATAACTACATTCGCTGTGGGCATTTTTCAAAACTCAAAGAACGCCTGAGGGTGTTGCACACATTAGAGAAATATGTATGTAAATAAGTTAATTTGGCTAGGATTTCAATAAAGAATGGAAACGAGTAAATAAACAAGCGATTTTAGGCTTTTCCAAAAATGCAATGAAGCCGGAAGTGCTTACCGAATTTTTTTAATTTGATAGAGCTATTCAATACTCATAGTTTGAAAACTTTCCGGGCCCTTTGGCCCTTCAACATTCGGCACAATTGAAAAAACTGCTTAATTATACGTTTTTCGTGGTTTGGGGTCCCCTACTTTGTGTGCTAACAAATGGTTTCAACATTAAATGAAGAAAGAAATGTAAGGCTCTGCATAGTTCAAATTCTGTTGGCTCATGTCCATGTTATTCTGCAGTATTTAATGTTCATGTTATAATGACGGAAGTAATCTGAGTAAGATTAACCGACGTACTGGCAAATCATATTTTAAATTGCAGGTGAAAGTGTTCGTAAATATCCAGATGAAAGACTGGACGAACAAGAACTTCTGAGATACAGATCAAAACAGCAATACGCCAAGGTTGCGTACTTCTACCGCTCGTATTTAGTCTCCATGCCGATCACATCTTCAAAGAAGACCTTCGTAATATTGAGCAAGGAGTCATCATAAAGAATATTAGAAATGCCAATGACACACTAATTATATGCGACACCACTGAAGGTCTTCAGAGACTGTTCAGTAGAATTCATCTCAGTGGATTAAGATGTGGGGATCACTATAAGTACCCAGCTGTTAATATAAGGGAAGATCTTCATTGGGGTAAGTTCAACGTACGAAAGCTATGCCGAAAGTTTTTAGCAGAGTGTGAGAACAAGGGTACAGTGTTTAGGGGTTGTAGTAAGGATGTAAAGGAGAGAGCTTATAAGTCTCTGGTAAGACCCAAATAGAGTATGGTTCCAGCGTATGGGAACTTCATCAAGATTACTTGATTCGAGAACTGGAAATAATCCAAAGAAAAGCAGCTCGATTTGTTCTGGGTGATTTACGACAAAAGAGTAGCGTTACAAAAATGTTGCAATGTTTCGGCTGGGTAGACTTGGGAGAAAGAAGACGAGTTGCTTGACTAAGTGGTATGTTCCGAGCTGTAAGTGGTGGGATGGCGTGGAATGACATTAGTAGACGAATAAGTTTGAGTGGTATCTTTAAAAGTAGAAAAGATCACAATATGAAGAAAAAGTTGGAAATCAAGAGCACAAATTGGGGCAAATATTCGTTTATAGGAAGGGGAGTTAGGAATTGGAATAACTTACCAAGGGAGATGTTCAATAAATTTCCAATTTCTTTGCAATCCTTTAAGAAAGGGATGGGAGAAAAACAGATAGGGAATCTGCCACCTGGGTGACTCCCCTAAATGCAGATCCGTACTGATTGATTGATGGATTGATTGATTGATTAATTGAACATTAATATCAGAGAAACTAATTTCATGGTAATTAGCAGAAGCAACCATGAAGGTGTCTCGATTCCATTCAATAATCAAAAGATCGAAAGAGTACTAATTCAGCTCATATATCTCGGGAGCACCATAACAGACAATCTGAAACTTGAAAAAGAGATCAGAAGCCGTAGTGGAGCTTCCAGATCTTTTTTCCTAAAGATGAGATCTATCTTTTATGATGATAATCTAAACCTCAAACTCGTGCAAAAACTGTTGAGATGTTACGTCTGGTCAACATTGGTTTATTGTAAAATAACAGATTAGAGGCCTTTGATATGAGAATGCTCAGAACAGCCTGGACAGATTTTGCAGTCAATAATGAAGAGTTAAGGAGGTCTAGAGCTGGCAAACACCACCAAAGCCAGGAAAACAGCTTATTTAGGCCATGTTCTATGAGGTTCTACACCTCACATTACAAGGAAAGAGGAGCTGGTAGAGCACCGATGTCATGGCTCCAGAACATCAAAGACTGGACTTGCATCAACAACAACGAACAAATCTTCAATTTGGTGAAAGAAAGGGATGCTTTCTCCAGGGTGATCGCCAACGTCTGGGGACCGGATATGGCACTTGAGGAAGAAGCAATGTTTGTAATATAAAATAAGTTTGAGTCCGCCGCGTATGATATCAATTATTCTTCAACATTTAAAGGTGCTATTTACACAATAATTATGATGACAGTATTTTGGGATAAAGATCCAACATAGCTCAACACGATTAGGTTACGTTAGGCTAAATTAGATTAGATCAAGTTTGGTCGGGTTACATTAAGTCAACGTGGAGGTTAGATCTGACTAGAATAGGGGTAAGATTTTATGTCAATTTTTCTTGTTAAAATTGATGGGTTCTGGTGAAATGTACTCTGGATTGTAAGTAACGTTATGCTGATACTAATTTATTTTTTCTTACTTTTCAGTTGCCTGTGCTCGTTCTAAGGCTACCTATATGGCATTCAGTTTCTTCATCAGTAATAAGCAGATTAAGCCCACAAGATAATATTTGTTATCATTTTGTTATTGCTTGAGTTATAAGTCTGATTTGATGCAGCTCTCCATGTCATCCTATTCTGTGCTGATATTTTCATTTCTACGTAACCATTGCACCCTACATCTGCTCTAATCTGTTTGTCTTATTCATACCTTGGTCTGCACCTACCGTTCTTACCACCTACACTTCCCTCAAAAACCAACTGCACAAGTCCTGGGTGTCTTAAGATGTGTCCTATCATTCTATCTCTTCTTCCCGTCAAATTTAGCCAAATCGATCTCCTCTCAGCAATTAGATTAACTATCTCTTTATACATGATTCGATCTGTCCGTCTCACCTTCAGCATTCTTCTATAACACCACATTTCAAAAGCTTCTATTCTCTTTCTTTCTGAGATACTTATCGTCCATGTTTCATTTCCATGCAATGGCACGCTCCAGACAAAAGACTTCAAAAGTCTTCTACTAGTCTGCATTTCATGTTTTCCTCACTTATGTCATCGTTAATTATTTTACTACGCAAGTAACAACAATGATCTACTTCCTTTAAGTTTAATTTCCTAATCTGATATTTCCACATGAAATTTTAATTAATATTTGAAAGCAATATTTTTTTTTGCATTTGAATAAATATTCCTATTTTTTCTTAACAGTACCATCAATTAAGAAGGCCCTTGGTTCGCATCCTATCCGGGCCAGGATTTTGACTATGTCTATTTATCTCAGTCACTTGGTATTTATCTGTATGTTAATACGCATATCTTCATACACACAGGAGTACTAACAACCCTCCACATGCTAAACCAGTAGTATTTCTTGTAATGCTTCCTTTCGATGGACTTGCTTGTTGTCCTCTTTTTGTTGCTGTTATACGTAATAGTGTAAAATTTTGAAATACATAAGTTTCGTGTGAATTTGTATATGATGGTGTTGTAATATTAAGCTAGTAGTAAGTTCAACGTACGAAGGCTATGCCGAAAGTGTGAGAACAATTTTTTATTTGCGAAACAACAATTACAACCCTTCAAAATGCTCTCCGTTAGCACGTATACATTTTTCCATTCTCTTAAACCACTTAGAAAACGTTTCGTGGTCCAAGCTTCTTTCGGGATGTCACTTAGTGCACTCTCGTACGTTGCAATGGCCTCTTCATCTGACGAAAGCCGCTACCCACGTATTTTTCCCTTGGTCTTAGGGAACAGAAGGAAGTCACATGGGTCAGGTCAGGTTAATAGGGGGATGAGACAACACTCGCACTTTTCCCTTTCCAAAAAGTCCATTGTTCTGGCAGCCCTGTGTGCAGATGCATTGTCGTGACGCAGCAGAAGGTGGCTACGCTTGGACTTTGGGTGCTGTGACCTACAAGTGGCAAGGACTTTGGGATGTCAGTCAGTCACATACCATTCAGCATTAATTGTACGACATGTGTCCAAGGTCACAGATGTGACATTCCCCATTTTCGTAAAAAAAAAAAAGTTGCCACCATCTTCTTTCCGGAGCTCCGACTTCGTCGAACTTTTGTGGGTGGCTCCTTCCCTGGAAAGCACCACACAGAAGACTGTCTCTTCGTTTCAGGGTCATAATGGTAGACCCATGTTTCATCACCGGTGACGAAATTGTAGGTGTCTTCGGACTGCCATCCATTGAATTTTTCTAGCATGAAATGACACCAGTTCACTCTCTCCTCATTTTGGCTTTCTGTCACTGAATGTGGCACCCAATGGGCACATCTCTTGGTAAGGCCTAAATAATCGCGAACGATGGTCTGCGCTGCTCTTGACCCAATATTTAAGGTCCCTTCAATGTCACAAAATGTAAGATGTGGATCTGCTTTGACCATTTCCCTCACAACATCAACGTTTTCTTGAGTCACAGCTGTTGCTGGGCGACCGGGACGAGGTTCATCTTCAATTGACAGCCGATCCCTTGAAATCTAGCGAAACCAATTTCCAATTGTGGCTCTAGAAGGGGCAGTCTCACCAAATCATTGCTCAAAAATCCGTCTTGCACCGTGTCTGACTCAGCACTGCCTATGCTTTCTTCCCTCGCTGTGGAGGAACTACCGCTAGGAGGGGTTGCGCGCGCTTGTTCCAAGGTCGAAAAACATCGCTCTTTCAAATGAAAATAATCCCATTGTCCTCAGAATTACGGCTTACGCGCTGCTAAAAACTTCCGGCACAACCCTTGTATAGTATTGTAAGCTGTAGTGTTAAGCGCTGGAAATACTTATGTTGTTTGTGAATTTGTATGTGATAATGCTGTATTTGGAATGTTAAACTAGGAGTATTTCTTGAAATATCTTCTCTTCATGGATTTGCTGGTTGTACTCTTGATGTTGTTGTTCTTGTTGTAAGTAATAGTGTAAAATGTTGAAATACTAAGGTACGTGTGAATTTGTATGTGATGATGCTGGATTTAGAATGTTAAACTAGTGGTATTTATTGTAATATTTACTTTGCATGGAATTGTTTTTTGTTGTTGTCGTGTAATTATGTTTTCTTTCTTAGTTTAATACCTCACTACTGTAAGTGATGATTCCCACAGGGATATTTTCCAATTGCGATGCATTTGGTAATATTAATGATAATAAACATTTCGGGTTGCATCAGGAAAAAGATCCGAATGTAAAACAATCACCCAAGGAGACGGACTGGAACAGAACATAATTAATAAAGCAAAATACAGTCCTACGAGGAATTGAACCTTATGCGGGGACTCGAATTTCTGCACGAGTTCTGAACACTGTAATTGCTTACACTCCATTCACTTGTTAATCGAAAATTGTAACAATTAAATACGATATTTTTTCAGCCTGATGATTTCAAATGAAGCTTTTAATTATCGTTTAATTTGCACGAATACGCACAAGCGAAGATAATTTCTTCCTGTTGTAATTATAGGGGAGCAGAACACACTGCATCATTAACACATATTATTTGAACGTCACGAGTAATTTACATATAGAGATCGCTCTAATCATAATAGCATCCGCATTCATTCAGAAAACTCAACAAAGCTTGTTATGAACATGGGCCATGTCTCTGACAGGGAAGGAAATTGTAATGCATTCAACTCATAGCCGTTTTATTCACCGAGTAAGTAACAAACTGCAACTTTTATTCTAACAATCTCTGTAGTGGAGCATGATGATTATCGTTTCAACTCTCTCGCGTTTGCATTTTCATTTCGAAGTGAAAATTAAGTTTTCTCAATGTTTTATTCACTGTAAAGTTACAAAATAGAGTTCGGATGTTGTTTGCCTGAAAACATAACTGAATATGATCAATAAAATCCCCTTAAATTCATGGAAAAATGCTATAAAATTAGTAAAAAATGACTTTAAATACTTTATGCTCGACGATGCCGAAATATAAATATTATATGCCAGAAATCTGAATCTTAATGAGGCTCATTATCGTTCAAGTTTCATTGTGAAACAGGTTCTCCACCAATCAGAGTTCAGATTTTCATTATGATACAACTATTTGACCATTTAGCTAAGGATAGCATCGCACCTGCGCTCAACGCACTAGCTTCGCACTTGTTTCCAAAATCAAACATGTCAGACATACATATTGACATTAATGCACCTTCTACTTCCAATATTCCACAACCGCGTGGCACATTTCCGCAAGTTCGCTTCACCAACAGTACAATAAACAATTTGTATTTGAAATAAAGCTAGGTTATGATATCAAAGCTTTGAAAACATATGACATTGTCAAGGTCTCTGATCCACTCACGGAAAATCAATAACCCGGCGCATGCGCCCTGCGCTCTGTTCAGTAAACTCAAACGTCAAGCGACATCTTGACAGATATTTATGAATATTTAGAATGCACGCACTTTCGTAGTATTCAAAAGCGAAAGCTCCCAGCCTCAATAATGGAGTTATCGTTTCGCTTATGTGAAACCTGTCGGTAATATAAATAGCACTACAATGTTGAAACACGGCCCCCTCGGTTCTGCGTACGGGTATCGAGATGGCTTCGGGCTGCAACTAAGTCAAGTGGGCGGTGGATTAACGCCACCTGGAGACAACCGCGTGGTGTTGAGTGAATTGAGAAGGCCGCCAATTTCCAATAATGCCAAGAGTTCCAAAGAAGTCCGTGAAGGTGAAGGCTAATTTAATTTATTTTTTGAGAGTTTTATTTAGAGTTTTTCGTGTTAAATACTCGACATGGATGGTCGAACACGATTACGGTAAGTGGTGCAAATTATCGTAAATTAGCAGAAGAGAAGAGGAGGAGGAAAGTGAATTGTTCTCTCAAATACCAACATTAGATTTGTTACTCCACAGAAGCTAAACAATAACTCGAACAACTTTCTCTCACGCAGTAACGAAAATAGAAATGATACGAGTATCGGCATAGAAACTGATGAGTGTTCGTCCAGTTTTACATGCATTTCGATTGGTCTGCTGTAGGAATTGTAAGTCAATGTCGTGAAGACGATCTAGTACCAAGAGAAGGTATCTTAACACCAAACTATTACCCTCATTCTTGGCTTGTGAACAATGTAACTAGAGACTACTATGCTAAAAGTGGTGTGAAACAGAATCAGGACAATTTCTGTAATTCTATGTGGATCTATCCAGACAATTAACGATTTCTGACAAAAGTGCTGTTTGGAAGAAATATTTTAAATGGAGATATTATGAAACGCGAGTATTTGGTTTTTTTCTTGCAGCCAACGATCTGTTTTCTTGTGCTACTTGTGAACTTTTCGGAGAGACATCCCAAAATGCAACAACTTGCTTCAGTGATTGGAAGCACGGAAATCTGCGGTTAACGGAACATGAGAATTACCACTCTCATTGTGGTTACGTGGTAATGTTTAAAAGATGGGGTAGTGAATTGTTCAGAGTTGACAGTCGTCTTCTGTCTCAGTTGGAATTATTATTATTATTATTATTATTATTATTATTATTATTATTATTATTATTATTATTATTATATATATATTCGTTTACGGCCATTAGAGACCACGTTAGATAACAATTACATGTTTCTGGAAGCCTTCCTCACAGCCCAGAACTTCAGCATCCTCTCTCTGGCAACCTGTCTTCTTTCGTCCGTCCACCCACGGTTAAGTTTTGGTTCGTCATGGAATCCCTGAAATCTGTCGATCACTGACCTAAACTTTGTTCGGTTTGAGATGTCTTCCGAATTTAGTCCCACCTGTCTGAGATCCTTTCTCACCTCCCTGAACCATTTGTCCGACACTTTAGGTCTGCTGTCTAGTATTGTGAAAATCCTTTTCGTTAGTCTCTTCTCATCCATTCTAAATAAATGCCCATACAATTTAAGTCTCCGTTTTCTCATGGACTCAGTTAGCCTTTCATTGTCTGCTGTATTCCTTTATTCATTATATAAGATAATAGTAATTCCAATTTTGTCTTATGAAGTTTAAGGAAGGTGGAGGCGGGGGCGAGTTTACTTGGGTACAGAGACGATGCGGCAGTTAAAATCGGCCCTGCAAGCAATATATCCCTGTTCTATTTACTGCACAGCTTTTGTTAATATTTGATTATCTTCCAATTTACTTGGAAGTGTATAGAATAAAATTTCCTTGATGCCCGGAAGAACCTAGATCTCTTGTTGTTGTTCGCATACGTGATAGATTTCAGATGTTTCCTCGTTTAAAGCGCGGCTGTATATTAAACTTACTTTCCGCACTTGCTTTAACACTGCACAGTTTATAAAATAAAATACCCATCTTTTGTAAACACCTCTTTTTCCGAATTCATTCGCTAGTTGATTTAAAAATCCACAGTTCTAGTCCTTCAGGCAAGCAACTCAATGATGAAAAAATCCTAGGGATATGAGTTACGAATTTTAGGTAAATAAAGTATAAGAAAGTATGAAAGTATATTCTTTATTACAATCCTTTTTTAATCATCGTTATCCGGTCGATTAGATGAGCAGTTTGCCTTTTTCTACCACTACGAGCGCTAATGTGAGTCAATGCACAGTTTCAGTGAAGCCGTTATAACTACATTCAGTGTGCACATTTTTTCAAAAAGCGTGAATACAATTATTTGTGGGCTAGATTATAGCGACTTATTCACCGCCTTGCATACCGAATTTCATTAAAATAAGACCACTAATAACATAAATATTTGAGAATTAAATTTTATGCCTTCCCCTAAACTACCATTTCAATCAGTTCGAATAAAATTAGTTTGTAGCGACTTATTCCCTGACTTTGCATACCGATTTTTATTACATTCCCTTCAGACGTTTTCTCGTGATGCGTGTACAGACAGACAGACAGACAGACAGACAGACAGACAGACAGACAGACAGACAGACAGACAGACAGACAGACAGACAGACAGACAGACAGACAGACAGACAGACAGACAGACAGACAGACAGACAGACAGACAGACAGACAGACAGACAGACAGACAGACAGACAGACAGACAGACAGACAGACAGACAGACAGACAGACAGACAGACAATTAAAAAGTGCATTTCCTTGTTACTGTGGACAGACTGATACAGAAATACCATCTTTTTTAAATTCTGAGCAATGTACATGACAAAACTTGAAATCGTACAGTGTCCTGTACAGCTCACTGAAATCATAGGTGCCTTTCTACCCTATTAAAATCACTTCTAAAAGTCGCGTCATTGGTAGGATGATGGGCGATAGGGATCGAGCAGCGTCTGGCCATAACGGAACCCGCGAAATATCGCCTGGAAAACAAAGCAAAAGTTGGGCTGGAACCAAGCCCTCGTGAAAAAGCCCTCTCAACTCGCAGACAGAGTTGGAGATATGACGCGACGCTACGGTAGTCAAACACGCCCCGCGGTGTGGCCTAGTTTCCCGGGGTTACAAACTAACAGGAGGACCTTCCGGTTTTTAATGCTCGTTTCACGGGTGCCAACGTCGAATTTTGGTGCTAAAAATTATAGGATATTTTGATCCAGACATGGGAAAGTTATGGGAGGCACATCAATGAATAGAGCTGAATTTTCTGCGTATCCCAAACAAAAAATATGGAATACTTTATTCAAGGGACGAAAGGAGGTCACCATATGTCCAGTGGTAACAGATTGCAAACACGTGTGGATGTAAGGCGTCCCCCAAGCTAAGAATCGCGCTCAAAGATGACTCCACCCCCCAGAGGACGCTAATGGTTTAAGTAAAAGGCGGGAATGAAATGACGGGAAAACTGTCGATTGTTGGCCGAGCGCAACTGGTTCAATGGTAGAGGAAAGAGAGGGTTACAATACACACCATTGAAATGGTTTGAATTCCTGGGATGAAAGGAGCTGTTGTCCTTAATGAACCGTGAAAGATATACGCCCCCAGTTTTCCGTTGTAAATACTGTATAATAAAGGCCAGGTTGGCCTTGGCTGGAGACAGTTCCTAGCGGGTCGCTAAGAGAGGACAGTGTGTTACATTGTGTTCCAGTCCGAAACCTATTGACCGCATACTAAGACAGTGTTATTGTGTCCGTCGCGGTCGTGAATCAGAAGCCTTTGGGGAGTGTAGACGGGAAGCCAAGCGAGCCTAGGCGAATGTCTCTGTGCCGCATGCTAATTATTTAAGCTGCGAGCATAATTTATAAACGAGTAGCGGGAGTCGGCTATGGACAATGCCGGCCTAAAGGAGTCCGTGATATTAATAAATTGGTATCATCTAAATTGCTACTCTGAGTCAGGGTCCTCAAGGGGGTATTGTGAGCCACTTGATTCATGCTGTGAACGCACCCGCGGTGACTGGAATGACCTGCCTGTTTATTGTGTAAATTCTATGTGTGTATCGCGATAAACAGAGGACCGTGTGACGAGTTGTGGAGTGTTACCCCTTTGGATTTCTCTAAGATTTCAGCAGTGAACGAGCTAGCCAGGATGATGGACTTGTGTGGACCAGGGACGAAGAACAACACGCTCGTTTCCAGCGCTGAGGCCATGCAGCAGTAAGCTCCGCCATGGGTCTCCCGTGGAAGGAAAAACCACGGCCACCAAACAGATGAGTTGATGTCAAAATATAATTTTTCTTAGCACGTTATAGTATAACCGGGTCGGAGGATGAGCTTTTCCTTTGTAATACCTAAATGCTGTAAAATAATGCATATACCAATATGGAAATTTTATTGTTCTTTATCATGTTAACGTAGATTCAAGGAAGCTAACTCCCCGAACGACCCATTTTTTCTTAATGATTAGTTTATCGTGGGGGGTTATTCTTAGTAATTTGTAGAATATCCTAGCAAGTATGGGAAACAAGGATAGGAGAATATTTGAGTTCCCCTAGCGGTGGTTGGAACAATAGTGTTGATGAGCAGGGGAAACCATGTCCGAAGGCTGTAAGTTAATGTCCAAGATGGCTATCGTATATGCTGAGGAAGCTCATGGGTCAGTCAGACGATGCATGCGTAACTTATACATATAATAATTGCATGTGCAGCAAGAGAGAAGAGATCCTGACCGAGAGAGGTACATAAATGTGGTATTTAGGTATAATTGTGAGGGACAGTTCGCGAGTTTCCCGTGATTCTTGATTATAAACCAGAAATGTATGGAGATTTTTGTCTGCAACCGGCTGAGACCCAGGGAAGCCAGAGTCTTTTGTATGGTAAAAATATAAATATATGCATAAGTTTGGGCGGTGAACGAAGGGGATGAGAGGCGTGGAATTGAAGAATCATGAGAGTCCTATGCCCAAGGAAAGAAGATACGCGATATGAGACGTAATGAGAGGGCAGAATGTCCAGATCAGGTTACGATGAGACAACTCGGAAGTGATGTTGCGCACACTCGGCGCTCAATGATAAGAATGAGAAGGTAGAGAATAAATGAGTATTTCTTGGAAATTCTGCGGTAAGATGAATAACCAAATGGGCCGGAGATATGTGTCTCCGAGAAAGGAGGGCTGGCCATTGTAATTGAGAGGAGTCAAGAATCCGGCGTAGCTAATGAATGAGTGATGGTTGCAGTAAAACGAATGACCTCCCCTTCTTTTTTGTGAGTGTTTGCTCCTCTCCCTTCGCGACAAAGTGGCCCCGCTGTGCTATTGTAGTAAGGCTCGAGGCTCTCGGCCTCCACACCGTGCCCGCTTGTTGTTTTAAATGGTTTGGCTAAGAACACTTATGCAATGATAATACCACGGTGATTTAGGAGGTAATTAATAAATGATTATGGATCTCTCCCAATATCCGGGAGTATGAACCGTAGCTAGTTTAGAGATTTCAGGAATGTACCTCTCAGTCGGAAGTCGTCCAGTTCGAACCCAGGTCAGATTGGGCTACCTTGGGCAAGCTTCCATTAAAGCTTGAGCTGGGGCAGAAGACAGTGATAACCACGTTTTTCTTACAGGAATGGCCCCATTTATGCATGATGTGTACATATGAGTGTGTTTAGTATTTAGTGTGCTTTATTTTTGAGAGCAAAGAGAACCGATGTTCAACGTTGTTTGTCTTGGTGACAGATAAGGGAAGTCCGGGGTTTAGCTCAATGGGATGTGTGTTTTTGTCCATGCATTATGTAAATATCTCTTTTAATATGGTAATCATGTAGTGCAGGAACCGGTTAATTATGTGCTAAGAACAGTATGTATCAAGTAGGGGGACATCAACTCATATCACGGTGTGATCGACAGAATATTAAAATGTAATGACAACGGTATGAACTAATGAGGGAAATATAGACGATAGTGGTCGCAGAACCTCAATTATACCTTTGTGCAGACGACGCCTTCAGTCGAGTCAAATTCAAAGTGTTAATTATTTTCTTTTTCTCCCGTAGGTGGAGAATTCATTGTATAGGGTTGTATTTTTTATTATGTCATATTTTGAATAAATTAGTATTCGTAACCCCCATTATATGATTCTTGTCATTTGTAGCAGTGCTAAGCAGTATCCAGTAGACAATTGAACCCAGAGAATCCTACTTTCATATTATTACATAAGGCTCCGTCTTAAGTATTGGTTTTTCTTTCTTTCGAACGTACCACTCCCTAAGTGCTCGAGCTGCCGAGGCCAGCACGGAAAGTAGGAAGGGGAGGGGTTCGAAGCTCGTTAGCCAATTCGAGCCGCTCTTCACTCTAGTCTCATCCGTGGGTGTTTACCCTGTTATGTGGAGGCATTCTTATGCGCGGGTCGTCTGTTCGAGGCCCGGAAGCGTGTAATATAGATTTATAGATTTACATGCCACTGCGGTTGAAAAGTCTCTTTGTGTAGTGTCTTCATGTAATACAATACAGGTTTATGAATACACTAGCTACATTTTTATAATATTAAATTATTAAACTAAACATCGTCGCTTAAGTGCGGCCAGTATCCAGTAATCGGGAGATAGTAGGTTCGATCCCCACTGTCGGCAGCCCTGAAGATGGTTTTCCGTGGTTTCCCATTTTCACACCAGGCAAATGCTGGGGCTGTACCTTAATTAAGGCCACGGCCGCTTCCTTCCCACTCCTAGCCCTTCCCTGTCCCATCGTCGCCATAAGACCTATCTGTGTCGGTGCGACGTAAAGCAACTAGCCAAAAAAAAAAAACTAAACATTAAACTTTAAAAATAAAATACAGATACCAAATCCAATAAAATTTAAACATAAATTATATAAGAAGTAAGAAAGTATATCATTAAGCCTATTTATTATTTTAGGCTGCAAGAATCTAAAGTATATGAAGCTGAAACAGAAACAATTTTCTTAGAAATACACGTATTTCTGATTGTTAGACCCAAGAATGACTGATCTCAGCCCCTTGCGTACTCTTCCAGGAAGACAGATGTTAAGGACTGAAGAGATATTGGGAAGAGGAGAAGAAAAACCAAAAAAAGTGCTAATACCTAAGTTTACACGCGCTCCTTAGTTAGGCATAACGAATCAATAATAATAATAATAATAATAATAATAATAATAATAATAATAATAATAATAATAATAATAATAATAATAATAATAATAATAATAATAATAATAATAATAATAATAATTGTTACCGTGTTTTTGTGGTAGTTATGCATGAAAGAAGGTGCTGGGTGGTGAATAGGTCTCAAGCTACTAAAGTGAAATTAATTTTAAAATTTAACAAGGTTATATTTTCTTTTCAAAATTAGGTAACAACAAATAGAACAGGTACTTAGTAGCCGAAACACGATTGAAAAATACATTTACATAGGTACCCCATTTGGGGCTTCAAAAGTCAGAAACATAATTCTTGAGCAATGAGCCCAACCTTACAATGAACACCATACAACAAAGGGGCCGAAAACCCCCAAACATGCCAGAAACATTTGCTTCCAATTACACCCAAAAGCCTCCTTGAGGCAGAAACACAATTTTCAAGAAAGGGCAACTTCCCCCTAAAATACAAGCCTATCATAGGCCACTCCGAACTCCACCTTTAAGCTGTCCTCCAAGGACATATACACAGGGGTAAAATACCCAACCTACTGAGGTCTGTTAAATGACAAGAAGGTTAATGCATGACCTCTAAAATACAATTTGAGAGGAGGCGAACTTGCACTCCCAATACACTTTGCTTAAGACCTACTTGGCCTTAGGCCGTTAATACAAGGGCTAATCCCATACTAAAGAGGTGACTTAAGAAGAGAACAATTTGTTTTACGTTAACGAAGAATAGGTTGAGAAAACTAAGTTCACCTCACAACAATATGAGTGGGAGCTCGAGAGGGTTAGCACTCTCTATCCCAGTATGAAGCTTTAAAAGAGAATATATAAAAAGAGTAGTTACATTTTAGGAAAAGGTTACATGGTTGAACGCTTAGAACCCGCCCCGAAAGTTAAACTGCTGAGCTAGCAAAGAAAGAAGTTATAAATCGGCCATTACCTTGTTGTTGACCGCTGCCGAAGAAAGAGGCGCTTCCCGCCCCCTGCTATGTACTTAATACACTGAAAGATGGAACAGAAGTGGCGCAGAGACCCAAAAATCAGCAGTTTATATCCTCTCGCGGAAGGTTCTAGGCGTTAGGGGAATGAAAACACCCGCCCACAATAATTTTATTGGCTAGGGTACAGAAACATATCCAAGTTGGGGGAAAATACATCGGATTGGTCGGAAATTACTAAAAGAAATTCGGGATTGGATAAACCTAAAACAAGGGGAAAAAGAGGGGTATACAGCCAACTTAAACAATAACAGAAGGAAATTTAACAAGAAACAAACATTTGAAATAAAAATTTCTCCAACAAAATAGTTCTTTGACTCCGCACTAGGGTGCACTATTGTTGATCTTCAGTAGTGTCCTCTAGGAGAGAAAGTTTACACTTCTTACTTCAAGCGAAACAAAAACACATCAAAAATGACACAGTTCAAAAACTCAAAATTTTCCACGTGGTGACATCTTCTGAGAAGGTAAAGAATTAACAGCGTAGATTAAGTTCAGACTTCCTCCAGCAGAGGAGTTTCCCCTGGCGCAATTTTTAAATTAGCGGCGTGGAGGTGTACCGCCCGGTACAATAATAATAATAACTTCCTTTTTACGAAACTATTATTATCGACTATTTATACGCATGAACTACCACTTAAAACATCCTACAACCTTCTGGATTGTAAAATTGATTACAGATTCAAATTGTTTACTGGGTTTGTGGTTCTTGTTTTAAGGTGAAAATCAAGAGAAATATTCACCATCACGTGCTATACTTACAGGAGAGAAATACTTCGTATCTGCAAGCTTTCTGTCGCATCTTACAGTGAAGCAGGACGATAAACTCACAGACTCAACACGACTGCCAGTTGCTCGGAATAATCCAAGTATCAATTCTGGTCCGCAAGTCGCACAGATGGGATCATAAAGTTGATGTCATTTCTGGAATACTGTTACGAACAGTATTTCCTAGTTAATTATTATATGGGCTTATAAATGTCAAGCGGGATGTGGTTTGAGTTATAGAGCGTCATGTCGCAGGTTTAATTGACAAGCCACAATGTACAGCCATTCATTGTAGGATCGGAGCTGAAATAATTCTCATAAAAGGCACTCCATGTCTCGCGCTGCCATATGTTCAATGCTCATTTTCTGTCATTTTCAATGTACACATGATTTTCATCATCATTAAAGAAAACTATTAAAGATAATTGTATGATATTTGGCATAATAGTGTACTATTATAAAAAACATAATTTATGATCTTTTCTCCACACAAGCAGTAAGAATACAAAAATGATATGTCCACCTCTGTGGTGTAGTGGTTAGTATGATTCGTTGCCACCCCTGGAGGCCCGGGATCGATTCCCGGCTCTGCCACGAAATTTGAAAAGTGGTACGAGGACTGGAACGGGGTCCACTGAGCCTCGTGAGGTTAACTGAGTAGAGGGGGTTCGATTCCCTCCTCAGCCATCCTAGAAGTGATTTTTCCTTGGTTTCTCACTTCTACAGGCAAATGCCGGGATGGTACCTACCTTAAGGCCACGACCGCTTCCTTCCTTTTTCTTTGTCTATCTCTTCCAATCTCCCCCCCCCCTCCCCTCGAAGAATGCACCGGTTCAGCATAGCAGGTGCGGCCGCCTGGGCGAGGTACCCACAGTCTAAAGCCTCACGCTCCAGGACACTAGCCTTGAGGCGGTAGAGGTGGGATCTCTTTCTGAGTCCGAGGGAAAAACCGACCCTGGAGGGTAAACAGGTTAAGAAAGAAAGAAAGAAAGAAAGAAAGAAAGAAAGAAAGAAAGAAAGATAAAATTATATGAAAGTAAAAAATTGTGAAACGCCGTTTTTCTAATTAAATGAATTATTACAAGTCGCAGCGAGACAGATGGGTCTTACGGCGATGATGTGATGGGAGAGGACTCGGGGTAGGAAGGAAGCCTTAATTCAGGTACAACCCCAGCATTTGCTTGGTGTGAAAATGGAAATCACGGAAAAACGTATTCAGGCTGCTGACAGTGGGATTCGAAAGCAAGCTAATCTATACGGTACCGACACCGTACTGCCGCTTGCTCGGTGGAGTGTACGTCGAGTGATTGGCGCACATATACGTAGTACAGAGCTAAAATGGCACAGTTTCAAGTAGAATATCTCTTGAAATATCTTCCTTTAAGGAAAATGGTTTTAAATGAGCTTCAGGGTATGTTAGTTCTGCTCCAAAGTACTGTTTGTGTTCAATTCACTCTCCATAGCTAATAACTAGTTTCAGTTGCGTTTCACCATATTCTCATAATTCCCAGATGCTCCTTTCTGAGGACTCCAGAGGGGGTCTGACATGCCGACAAGCAGCTGCTCGTGGGACTGTTTTAGCGTGACGCCAGAATCCTTAGCCAATTACACACCAGAGCTGTGGCCGCCCATCCATTCAGCTGCCACCTGGAGTCACTCTGGATTTATGCCAAAGACAACGAAAGGATAAATTCATTCGTACACATGCATCTGCTGACCTAGAAATAATGTTTAGTCAGACCGGATGACATAGTTATATGTTGTGACGTAATACAGGGGATTAGCGACCACAGGGCAGTGGTACTCGATTTCTTCTGGAAAAATTGTAATACGAGGCATGTGGAAATTTCTAAGACTATTTGGTGCTATGCGAGGAGAGACTCCGTAGGTTTTCAAAACTATTTGAGATTGGGCTATTATAATTGGTTGAAAGTGGGCAAGGGGATGGACGATATTTGGGATCACTTCAAAACCATTTTAAATACTGGAGTGAATAAATTGTTTCCCAAAAAGGTAATTAGGGAAAATTCAGTTCCGCCGTACTACACCGCAACTATTTCAAACGTAAGACTAGGAAAGCATTCAACAGAAGAAATAATAACGATGCGTGCAAAGCGGAGTATAGAAGTTTGGTGAAGCTTTTGCTAGCAGGAAAGAAAATGGCTGAAGAGAAATTTCTTGACAATATCCTAAACGAAAATCGAAATTCCTCAAGCCCTTTTATTCTTAAATATATAGAAGACTGAAGGAAGAGAACAAGTTAGTTCCTTCTCTTTGTATAGGAGGGGATTAATTGGCGACAATAGATATAGATAAAGCGGAAGCATTAAATAAGCACTACGGAAAGGTTTTTAATCCGGCGGCACAGTTATTCAGGTACAGGTTTCCTAAAACCAAAAATGATTAAAAAATTAAAGCTTCATTATTGCGTAAAGGTCTTTCTAAACTCAGAAGAAGTAAATCTTGTTGGCCAGATTATATTTCCGGAGAGGCACTTAAACTCTGGGGTGAAGCGATCCTACCATATTTAACAAGAATCTTTAATACAATACGAAGGTTCCAGAAGATTGGACATCGGCCATTGTAGTTCCTATTAGTCACAAGAGCGACTTGAATAACCACAGACCGGTAAGTTTGACGTCAATCGTATGCAAACAAATGGAGCAATTAATAGTAGATTATTTGAGGTTAAAATGGGATTCTTCTAGAATGATATTTGAAGGGTGGCATGGTTTTAGGGAAGGCTTCTCCTGCGAAAGCCAGTTCTGTTCCGTACGTGAAGATATATCGGATAAGCTGGACAATGGGTCAAGGGTAGACGCAGTAGTAATAGATTTTGCTAAGGCATTTGATATTGTGCCACATGACATCCTACTTAACAAGTTAACACGTACAGACATTGACATCAGAGTTGTGAGATGGATATGAGAACTCCTCAGAGGTTGCGAGTGGGAGAAATGCTGTCTTCTTCAATAAACGTTACGTCTGGCGTGGCTCAGGGTAGCGTTATTCCGCCATTTCTTTTCATACTTTTCATAAATGATATGCCTGATTCAATAAAATCGGAAGTGGGTCTCTTTGCTGATGATTGCGTCATATAACGGGAGATAAAGACAGAAGAGGACGAACTATTGCTTCAGCAGGATTTAGATACGATTAAGAAATGGGGGCGTGAAAATCTAAAGAAAATGAACAGCGGAAAAAGCAAGAAATTGGGTTTCAGTAAAAAACAAATGACAGGAAAGAAGGATTACGAACTTGGAAGGGAAAGTGTTGTTGAAGTTGATAATTGTACGTACTTAGGTGGTACTATTAGAAAAGATTTAAACTGGTCAGAGCAAGTGGAAATGTAGTAAAGAAATCCTGAAGATCGTTACATTTTATTATACGCAATCTCAAGAAAGCTAATTCTGGTGCCAAAAATAAAGCTTATAAATGCTTGGTAAGACTCATTCTCGACTATGGATCAGCGTGCTAGGATCCATACAGGGTAGGTTTAAAACATTCCCTAGAAATAGTTCAAAGAAGAGCGACGCGTTTCGTAACCGGCAATAGGAGGAATGCCATTAATTTGGAAAGTCTTGAATCTAGAAGAACTAGTGCTCGCGTGTGTGGTCTTTAAATGAGATATATGGGAATGGCTGCCTGGAGTAGTGTTAGGAATAGGTTGGAACCTCCTTCGTACATATCGAGAAAGGATCACAAGCAGAAAATTATGGCCAGAAACCAGCATACGGATGTGGGCAAGTTTTCCTTTGTAAACAGGACCACAAAGGATTAGAATAAATTACCAGCAGCAGTCTTTGATAGATTCCCTCCCTGTATCATGTGATTTAAGAAGACCATTAGTGCTAGTGTAAACTGAAAAGTAAAAGTTGTACATTACAGACACTGAATTTGTGATTTAAACTAGTAGTATTCTCTTTCGGGAGAATTGTCTGTTACTGTACACTCATGTTTTAGTTGTTGTTGTTGTTGGGTAATTGTTTTAACTTTATCCTATTATCACTCTACTGAAAATGACCATTGCCACCGGGTATTTCCCAAATGCGATGTATTTCTTAATAAAAAAAAATTAATAACCACTATACCGCAGAGGCGGACATTATTATTATTATTATTATTATTATTATTATTATTATTATTATTATTATTATTATTATTATTATTATTATTATTCCTTTCCCTGTCCTAATAGACTACAGCAGTTCACACCCTGAGATACACTGAAGAAAATGGAAATTGCAACACCCAGAACGAGTGGTGCTACATTGCTGTAATTGAACATGCAAGACGAGTGTTCGATTGTAATACGATGATTACACTTTCAGGTCCCTCTTGACCGCAAGTTTGAACAACAATCAATACAGGATGTGCCCACCACGAGCTGCAATACATTGATGAATTCGTCGCGGCATGGAGTCAATAAGGCCCTGGATCTCTTCCTGAGGAATTGTGGTCCATGCTTGCTGCATTGCACGGGTCAGTTGTTCCAGAGTTGTGGGTGGCTGAGGGCGATTGGCCAGTTGTCGACCCATCATTTCCCACACATGCTCAATAGGACTGAGGTCCGGGGATCTGGTGGGCCATTCTAATGTTGTGATGTCGTGGAGAGCTTCTCTGGATATGCGTGCAGTGTGAACCCGGGCATTGTCCTGCTGAAACATCCCATTAGCAATGTTCGTCATCATAGGGGCAACCACTGGATTGAGTACCCTATCAACGAACTGTCGAGCAGTCATAGTGCCCTCAACAGGCACTAATTGTGATTTCCCATTAAAGCAAATAGCTCCCCAGACCATAATACTTGGTGTTGGCCCTGTGTGCCTCTCGACAGTAAGATCTGGGCAACCCCTCTCCCCGATACGTCGGTGCACACGATTCCGGCGATCACTGCGGGCAAGACAGAAGCGCGATTCATCACTAAAGACGACCCTATGCCATTCGTCGACCCACGTCGATCTTCCTCGACACCAGGCCAGCCTTACACGTCGCTGTTGTGGGGTCAGTGGAACACCTTCTGCAGGGACACGGGCTCGTAAGCCAGCTGCACGCAGGCGATTACCAACTGTTTGTTGTGGAACGTGGGGTGCCACAGCTGCTCGAATTTGCGCTGCTGTTGCATGGGGTTCCATCCGGGCCATCCGAATGATGCGGCGATCCTCTCTCACAGTTGTCTGTCGCGCTGGGCCTGTGCCATGTCTACGAGTGTGGGTACCTTCATTTGACCACTGCTGCCAAACGCGTCGTACCGTAGGTGCCTGTCGGCCAACACGTGCAGCGACAGTCCTTAGCAATGATCCAGCCTCGCACAGCCTAATTATCCGAGCCCTCTCAAACGGCGACAGTTGTTGATAGCGTACTCTTCTCTGTTGTCGAAGCATGTTTCACGGGGAACACTTCACTGCACAGACTGAAAGTCAACTACGTTACACCAGAGTCCGTATACTGGAGTTGATTCCTCCGCGACCAATCACGTGGGGAGACCTGTAGCAACAATCCAATGGGTCTGAAACTTTGATCGTTTACATACCTACATGGCATTATTCCATATCTTGAAAATTAACACAAACGACCAATGCCTTCATGGTGTTGCAATTTCCATTTTCTTAAGTGTATTAATATAACACGCGTTGCTCTTGTAGAGCGATTCGCAGTAATAACGACATGTACAAGCATTGTAATGGCAACCCTTTTAGGACGGAAGGTAGTTTTGATTCTGGTTTATTCCTATATAGTTAGGGAGCTGCGTAGCCAATATGGTGAGAGCAAGAGCGTGCGCGACTTACTCGTAATGACGTGGGTTCTATTCCCTGTCCGAAAGTGGAAAATAAACAAAATAGATTTTCAAGTTTGGAGAGACATATGGCCGTGGAGTTCACTCAGCCTACGTCAGAAGTTAACTCGTGTGCAAGAAACAAAGATTAGAATCAATTTATATCATGTGCTAATTAGGAATTAGCTAGCCTTTATCAAATGTTATGTTTTCTGATTACTAAGGCTCAAGAGTCGTCCAAGGTAATTGAACACTTACGGTGCAAACTTACTATTATTATTACTAATAAATACATGTCAAATGGGAAATATTCCGGTGGCAATTATCACTTACACAAGTGTGATAATCAAGTAAAGTAAAAACATAATTACCCAGTAACAACAACAACATCAAAAACAACAGAACCAAGAACAACAGTAGCAGTAACAATAAAAACAAAACAACAAAAACAACAAGAAGTAAAACAAGATTATAACAAGCAATTCCATGGACAGAATATAGGCCTATTACAAGAAATACTACTAGTTTAACATTCTAAAACCAGCATCATCACGTATAAATTCACAAGAACCTTAATTATTTCAAAATTTTACTAAGGCGTACAGTAGATTGAGCGGCCCAATCAATAACTACTATCTTAGCATTGTTTATACAGCACGTTCATATAAAAAATCATGTATACCTTAAATAATTCAGATGCCTTAATACTACAATTTACAGAGAATTAAAATATGACACAATCACATAGGAATTTACACGCAATTTACGTAGTATTGGAGTCTATTCTTGAAGCATCTTACATTTTTGGGAGAAGGCTCTAAGAGAGCTCCAGTCATCAGTTCCCCGATTTATGAACGAATATTTACCATAGTTATTTTCTCCGATCTACTTTTTGCGGATGATCTGTGCGACTCATGTAACAGGGATTTTCTAGTCGACTGTTCAACTCTCCCCAAGCTGGCTTATCCGTGAAAGCATTATACATGGCACATAACCGTATTCGTTTCCTCCTAGTCCTCAGTGTCTCCCACCCAAGTTTTTCTTTCATACTGGTCACACTACTTACAGGATTTAAATAATTAAGAATGAATCTTAATTTCGAACCTAACATAAAAGGCATAAGGTTACAAAGAATTTGAATGACATAGTGGTTAACTGTTGTTTAAGACCATTTATTTTCTTTGGCGAGGAAAGTGTTGAAATTATTTTATTTCATGAACCTTTTCAAGTGTTCAGTTTTGTTTAGGCTATGTCTTGATTTGATATCTTCTTGACTTGAGATGAAGTAATGAGTAAATTACTTTTTAAAAACAACTGTCAGCTTCTCAGAGCGATATTGAGGAAATGGGAACATTTCAACCGCTGAAACTCGCACCAGCTATAGATTGTTATCTCCACTTTACGCGAACAAGACTCTGAACCTCTCATGAATATGATTTTCGTAGTCTTTAAAGGAAAATAACCTTCAGTGAAGTGATTGTGGCGTATTCGTCATGTTGACTTCTACTGACGTCAGTTCGAACAACGTCCATCCCCGAGTTTTTCCACAGCGCTACGTTCGGAATAGTGAAACTGGTACGAGATATATATCTTCTTCTTCTTCTTCTTAATCTGTTTACTCTCCAGGGTTGACTTTTCCCCCGGACTCAGCGAGGGATCCCACTTCTACCGCCTCAAGGGCAGTGTCCTGGAGCTTCAGACTCTGGGTCGGGGATACAACTGGGGAGGACGACCAGTACCTCGCCCAGGCGGCCTCACCTGCTATGCTGAACAGGGTTCTTGCGGGGAGGGGGGAGATTGGAAGGGATAGACAAAGAAGAGTGAAGGAAGCGGCCGTGGCCTTAAGTTAGGTGCCATCCCGGCATTTGCCTATGGAGAAGTGGGAAACCACGGAAAACCACTTCCAGGATGGCTGAGGTGGGAATCGAACCCACCTCTATTCAGTTGACCTCCCGAGGCTGACTGGACCCCGTTCCAGCCCTCGTACCACTTTTCAAATTTCGTGGCAGAGCCGGGAATCGAACCCGGACCCCCAGGGGTGGACACTAACCACTACAGCACAGAGGCGGCACGAGATATATATGTTACAACAAAAATCCAATGATGGCATTTATATTTAATCTGTTTTGTGAAACACACCTACTTTCAGAGAGGTGAATTAATCATTTCGACCAATACCACAATATTTTAGCTATGATAATAATAATAATAATAATAATAATAATAATAATAATAATAATAATAATAATAATAATAATAATAATAATAATAATTATAATCCGATGCATTGGTTAAATCAAAATGTGCTTTTGAGACAGAACGATCACTTAGCGAAAATCAGATAGCATTTAAAAAAAACTCGAAATATACCTGGGTTGTCAGATGTATGTGCCTGAGCGCTAGTTCAAACTGCTCACAGAGCTTGAGGGCACATATTAACTTAATAAGATTGCGGGATTTACGACATTCATTCCCAAACAAGAGTAACAAAAGAACGCATTCCTTATTTCACATCTGCACAGCCAGTCAGCTTGCATATAACGTGATGGACTGAACTTCCTAGCTCATGAATTTTCGTTCATATAACCCTTCTATCCTTATGCACATTTAAATTCGGCCGAGGAGTCCCTAACTTCCTTAATTCTAGCCACTATTTAAAGTGCTACTTACAGAATTCATCTTATTTGTCTTCTTAAGAGCGTGACACTTGCTGTAGTTTTCAACTAAACGGATAAACACTCTTCACACGAATGGAGATGTTAACACGAGATTGAAACAGTGAAGGGAGAATTTAAACTAGAATGGTGCCGTAGTTTCGGGTATGCTGGCACTACACTACAATGGCACTTATACACACATTAATAGGCTAACAGCTACTGCAGTCACGAGTCTACGGCACTGTACTGTTTCACTGATTACAAACAGTAGCGACATTCGCGAAAACAAATAAACAGCACACGTACAAATTTCACACGTCTTGTCCAAACCTCAAAGGGTGAAAACTTATTTAATGATTTGACCAACCTACAAATGGTGCCGTCATCTTATAGTTACATTTTAAATCGCTATTTTGTCTTCTGTGTAGAAATGAATTGTTTCAATAGTCAACGTAATGGAATTCATTGTTTTGTAAAACGATTTGGAGTTAATCTCTAATAACAATTATTGGAGGACGTGGAGAAAAAAGCCTAAGCACATTGTACGGTGATTGGCGATGTTGCTGCGGGCTCTGCCAGGCAGACCATACACCCGCCTGGACTCTTCCTTCCCCTGACACGCCCATATCGTCCTTCCAGGCTCCTCCCGCACCTCGCACACTTGCTACCTACTGAGGGCTCTCCTGCCGGAGCCCGATCGCCTCAAGACTAACGAGAAAACATCGTGCTTGCTGAACGGCTGCCACGGTCTGACAGCCTTTGCCATATCTTTGAAAATAGTAAAGTGAAATGTTTACAGCCAAAATAGTAAAGGTAACATTGTATAACTGAATAGCTCCATAAAATGGATTACATTTGTCCATCTCTTTATGTAACTAGTTACAGGACGAAATTACGTTAAGTGTCTTTGTAAAGGCAACGGGGCGGCGCCTAAAAGGCCTTCATGCACGAACCGCCACTGGTATTTCCATGATAGGTAAATGATTCCAGTCAGGTGAAATTTCGCTTGCTTGGTTCTTTCATGAATCAAATGCGTGTCATTGAACTAGGTGGCACAGATATTTTATTGTACGCTAGCAAATGTACCTGTGCTACGCTACGGTGTTCTAGATTGAAAACTATAGGTCATCGATTTGGAAAAATATACCCCAACGGGTGAAAGAAAAGCTTGCAGAGGCCAATCCCGTACTAAAAAGGGTGACTAAAGGAGGAGCATTTAAAGCCGAGATAAGAGTTTTAAAATTTAAGGGCTGAAAACTTTAGTCACTGAGTTCCAAGTTGAAGGGGAGACGACTGAGGGTCATCACTCGCGTTCCCTTACATATTTCCCATTAGGGAACAGTACTAGAGTCCGAGAACTACGCAGAAGGTCCTACATTTAAACCAACAAAATACACAATTACATTAAGAAACGGCTGAAACCTTCCCGTCAAACTACTAGCAGACACGATCACATGTTTACGCAAATTCCTTGTATCGCTGGATCTTCTTCAAGCAGGCAACGCCTCTCCCTCCCTAGCCCTCTATGGCCTCCGTCAAGTCGCACTCTTAAACACTGGAGCAATTCAGACAAGACGGCCCTAAAGTGACCTGCTTATATAGTTCCATAGGGGAAAGTTACAGACTAAATTAAAATACATTATGCTGATAGACAGAATTTCCATACACACCCCCGGGTTTGATTGGCTAGAGAACATATTTGCAAGCATATGATAGGTAGATTGCAATAGAGGAGGAACCAGCTGAAGTGTTGACAACTTCGGTATATAAAAAAACTCAGAAAAAGTTTACCAATAACAAAAAATGAAATATCCTAAGCTATTAGTTTATTTGTAGTCCATAAATTATTGTCATTAGTGAATAGACGGCAGAGCCATCTCACCCTCGAGGAAGAAAGTTTTTGGGACATTAGAAGTTCAAGTCTGTTGGTTGGGGAAGGTGTACCCCTGGTGCAATTATTATTATTATTATTATTATTATTATTATTATTATTATTATTATTATTATTATTATTATTATTATTATTATTATTATTATTATTATTAGTATTTATTGGTACGGCTACCTGTGGGCCACGTTTACACAATCTCCCTTCTATCACGCAGACTGATACCCTTCTCTTTACACTCTCGCCAAAGATTTTTGAGTCTTTGACTTCTTGCTCGCTCTTCCACCGAGCTGTTCTGTGGCTTCGCATGTGCTCTTCAGACGCATCCCTCACTGCCGCAACCTTCTTCCTAAATGATGCCCTTTCTTTTATATCCTCCTGCCAGGTCATTGTGCACCTGTGTAAGCCATCCCGGTTGTTTTTTCCGGGCAGAAGAAGTATCCTGTTAGCCAATGTCTCACGGTTCATTCTTTTGATATGCTCATAAAACGTCAGTCTCCTTTTACTCATCACAGTCGTGATTCTTTCTACTGTCTTGTAGAGCTCCAAATTCGATCTTAACCGAAATGTGTTTGGGTCACTCTTCGACTTTCTTGGGCCTAAGATTTTTCGTAAGAATCTTCTTTCTCTTTTTCAAGGACTGGGTCAGCCATTCTCGTCAAGGTTTCTGGCCCATAAAGGCACTCCGTTCTAACCACTGTGCAGTAATGTTTTAACTTGGCCTGAACTGAGAGAGACTTGGACTTATAGGTGTCATGACGTAGTCTGAATGCCAACTCCATCCTTCTCACCCTCTCCTTTAATCCCTCCTTTTGATCTCCATTGGGGGTGAGTATTTCTCCCAAGTATTTAAATTTTTGCACACGCTGGATATTCCCATACAGTGTAACAAGTCTCTGCAGATCAATAGAAGAGTGCCAGCCTCCGGATCCTGATAAAGTGGGTTCAAACCCGACAGATATACTGTAGCCTGTTTTTGACGAATGGAAAAAAATCCATTCTCACTCCGTACGATGTCGCCTTGTGACACATTTGGTGTTAACCCGACAAAATTAATTAAAACGGCCATAACTCACTCAACTGATTTCTGGTTTCTGTATTCTAAAAAGGTGGAGTGAAGAGCCAAAACTGCCACGTAGACATCCAAGATAGCGTCAAATTGTAATATCTCCAAATTATTATTATCGAAAGATTAGCATGATTCCTTGGATGAGTGGTCGGCGTAGCCGTCTTCTGTTCTGAGGGCCCCAGGTTCGTATCCCGGGCTGATTAATTCCTCTGATACGGGGATTGCGTGATTGTCTTAATGTAGACCTATTCTCGAAGCCTCCGTACAGTAACGCTTAGTGTTACTAGCTGCCGTACTTGGAGGCTTGGCTTCGATTCCTGGGACTGTCAGGAATTTAAGAATAGCAGGAGGGCTGAAATGTGGTTGAAATTTTATATGCAGCTCACCTCCGATGGTGATGTGCCTTTAAAGAGTTTAACCACCTCGGAATGAGGACACGAGTTTATTACAGCCCGGCTCTGTGGCCATATGTGGTCTAAGGGCTCCAGGGTTCGATTCCGGTCGGGTCGGCGTTTTTAACTTTCGTTGGTTAATTCCGCTGGTTTGAGGGCTGAGTCTGTGTGCCGCCTTCAGCATCATTATTAGGGCCTCATCCTCACAGACGCGTCACATCCGGAGGCCAGAAGCCTTCATCATCATCAAGCCACGTTACCAAGGACCTCAGAAACATGTAATAAATTACTGAATAACTCAATCCACACAGTGTTTTTATCCAGAAGGGCAATGAACATGTCGTACGAACCCAGGTAAATGTGAAAAGGCCAGGGAAGGAAAAATACTATTCTAGAATGGAGTCTTGAAGAAACACCAGCGAACTGTTCAAGAAGCGCAGTATAAATCTTCAGATTAATCTGAACATCAGCTGGGAATTATAGCCCAACGGTGAATTGTCTTTTCTTATTTCTGAGCATCCAGGATAGAAAAATAAGGTGGTTATTTATTTATCCGACTATTTCCCGTGAAAAGAATGACATCTTTGTGCAAAAAACGTAGCATTTTATTACTCTGAAAGGAATGAAGTATTGACTGTCACACTTATAATAAAATGCTGCTATTTTCAACTTGTAGTGTGTAGATTCGCGGAAGCGAGTCTCAGATATTAATGTGCGCACTGCGGAGAGAGAGATGGTCTGAACGCTTAGCACACACAAGTTCTGAGAAGAAAGTTTTTGAGAAAGGATCGCTAATAAAGTTTTCAAGGAGGTCAACAAATATCTCACGTCCACTGGATCATGACAAAAATGTTTTGAAGAGACAAGAAACACATATCCAAATAAAGTTCGTAAGAAAGCTTCTAAATATGAATAGTGGAGGAGGACAAGGATGGGAGGGAGGTAAAAATACGGTAAAAAGCTAACACCTAAGACTATGCTGATAGAATTACGGAACATGTAGTACATACTTAACTTTTGTTTTGTCATCTAGTGCCGCATTTATTACTCTTGTCGGGTGGTTCGGTTGATAACAGGTGAAGTACTTGATTCATAATTTGTAGTTTGCTGTTTCGGTTCCCTCTGACGTAAAGTATTTTTAAAGGTCAACCAAAAATATTCGCACCGGGCGAGTTGGCCATGCGGATAGGGGCGCACGGCTTTGAGCTTGCATCCGAGAGATAATGGGTTCGAACCCCACTGTCGGCAGCCCTGAAGATGGTTTTCAGTGGTTTCCCATTTTCACACCAGGAAAATGCTGGGGCTGTACCTTAATTAAGGCACGGCCGCTTACTTCCCAATGCTAGGCCTTTCCTATCCCTTCGTCGCCATAAGACTTATCTGTGTCTGTGCGACGTAAAGCCAATTGCAAAAGAAAAATATTCGCACTCCATGCCACAGTCGTTGCTATGTTATGGTGGTGATGGTGAATATGGTGAAAAGGAAGTACAACTAGGCAACCGTCCTCCAAATAACACTAATCAGAGAGGAAAAAAGGAATGGAGCTGACACTTCGAAAAATGAAGGTATCGGCCAAAGAAAGACAAGGAACACGAAGGGCGTGAAAATGAAAGACTCCCTAGCCCCCGGAAACCTAGTAGCGTCGGGGTCTTAAAAGAGCAATAGTTGACCAAGGGAGGTCGGATAGGATAGATGACAGTGAGGAGCCTGGCACAAGTAAGTGGAAGCAATGCCAGGACTCAGCTAAGGGCCCAGTGGTCGCCAGCCCACGCTCCAAATTTCAGAGCCCCTGGGGCACCTATTAGTCGCCTCTTACAACAGGCAGGGGATACCGTGTGTGTTGTTCTATCTCCCCCACCCACAGGGGATTGGTATGTTATAGTACCTATATTTATGTAGATAAAAACTATTTTCAGTTATCACCGATTGTTTTAGGGTTCTCGGTTTGGTAAAAGATTCTCTGTCAACTTTTTACCTAGTGTTTATGAAAATAATTTCAAAGAAGATAGAAATTTATATCGAACTTCTCCTCTGGTAAATTATTTCAATCCCTAATTCCTATCTATGTAAAAGCAAGCCGGTCTCTCGCGATCTCTATATAAAGGTATACAAAATGAAAGGGACTCGTGTTAATGAGGCACCGCCAGAAATCTAGGAAATTTGGAACTTGGTACCAGAGAAGCTGATGTCCTCAGGATTCCTAGAAAAATCGGAAGTTCTGGAAATTCCCTGAGGGGGACACGCGGGGGGCTTCAAATTCTGTGTTCAGCGTAAGAACGCAGTCGTATAATTTATCCGAAGCGACAACTCATAGGTTTTGTGGGATTAAAAACTTTCAGAAAATTCTTAGTTTTTACCCCCTTACCCCCAAATCAAGATGGCGGCGCAGTCTGCCAGATGAGCTACAAAACTGAAATTTGGCGAAATTATAGCTTTAAGATAGAATGTATTAGATTTGCTGATTACATGGTCCTACTGGCAGAGTGTGAACGAGATATGATGACGATGCTAACAGATCTAAATGTTGTCTGTGAAGAATTTGGAATGAGAATTAATAAGAAAAAGACAAAATGTATGGTGATAACCACATGAAAAGTGAAGACAAACATAAAGTTAGGCCAGAAATTGATAGAACAGGAGGATGCTTTCAAATACTTGGGAAGTGTAATAATAAAGGACGTAAGGTATAGTCGAGATGCGGTTGCGAAGGAGGCATTTAATAAGAAGAGTAGACCTTTCTGTGGGGGAATGGATAGCGATTCGTGAAGTGTATGGAGTGTGGCACTGTATGGAGCTGAGACATGGACATTGAGAAAAGAAGTCGAAAGAAGACTGGAAGCATTTGAGATGCGGATTTGGAGGAGAATGAAATGAAATGAGATGTCGTAGTGCCGCGATATCCCAGGACGGGTTCTGCTCGCCAGGTGCAGGCTGATGAGGATGAGGATGAGGATGAAATGATGATGAAGACAACACATACACCCAGACAAAGCGGACGGAGAAGATATCAGATGCTGGACAGTATCAGGATAGAATATAAGTATGAGGAAACAAAGTGGGTGGCAAGAGACAGGATTGCATGGAGAGCTGCCATGTGAAGACCTGCCATACGGCATACGCCTGTAACCGACGGAAAAATTCCAATAAGTTTAAATTTTTCACTTTTTACCACCGAGAGATATCGAAATATGGAGTAAGTTTTAATGACTGTGCAGACATTCGTTTCGAGGTATTTGGGGCCTAAGTGATAAGTCGTATCACAAAACGGATGGCACACTTCTAGTTCAATTTGGAGTGATCTACAACTTTGGTCCTATGACTGTTTGTCGTAATGACATTAGTAGACAAATCGGTTTGAGTGGTGTTTTTAAAAGTAGGAAAGTTCACAATTTGAAGATGAAGTTGAAATTCAACGGGACAAGTTGGGGCAAATATTCGTTTATAGGAAGAGGAGTTAGAGATTGGAATAACACCAAGGGAGATGTTCAATAAATTTCCAATTTCTTTGCAATCATTTATGGAAAAACTAGGAAAACAACAGACAGGCAATCTGCCACTTGGGCGACTGCCCTAAATGCAGATCAGTGGTGATTGATTGATTGATTGATTGATTGATTGATTCATTCATTCATTGAATTTCTTTGTGTCCTAAAACAATAATAGTCATAAAATTTGAAAGTATTGCAAGTAAAGTTTTATGTCGCATCGGCCTACCTGCCATTCTGAATACGAAGTGGAGGAGCAAGAACGAAGTTGTATTACTGGCAGAACAACCAGTGTGTCGAATAAACAAGGTAGAAGCAAAATATTACTAAGCCTTTTGAGGGAATGTACTGCAAATATGCCTGAAATTTTCTGAGTTTCTGAAATGGCAGATTTGCGAGAGCTCCGTAAAATAATCAGATTAAACTGCGAATGGACTCGAAGGGTGAATAAAAGAGAAACACTGTAGAACCTTCCTGCAAAGTTCTTTAAGCTAATGCTCCGCTTGAAATAATGTTATATAGAGAAATACAAGAATTCAGTCAAGCCAGCAAATTTTAAATGAGAGATACTGTTGCCTTGTAAACAATGGATGTGATTTTTAAATATTTTAGTTCCTACGTATTTTATATGTTCCAAAATGTGTCCTCGTTGCGTTACAATGTTAACCTGCCTATATTAGTGTAACGTTAACCGTCTAAATTATGAAAAACTACTGGAGTTCTCATGGCCCCGATCACGCTGCCGACAATCATCAAAAGTACAATCTTGATTTCCTATCCGGAAGGTATTGAATTGTAGAATAGAATATCATCTTGCCCCGGTTCCGAAACACCAGAAACTAATGAAGGAACGTATCGTTTATTGTAATCTAAATAGGCTTGATCCATGCACATTAAATAACCCTTATTACAGTTAGTTTTATCTATTACTGCATTAAAAATTATATTTAGAACTACGAAGCGATTTATACCTTTAGTCTATACATCTCCATTTTCAGATTCTCTAACCTACCACAACGATTTAAACTTCTAACATTCCACTCGCAAAATGTTAGTATCAACCTTTCTGATGATCGGTTTGTCTCGTGTAGTCCCCACGTGGGGGACTATTTTACTAGGGAGGAAGCCATGATCAGTACATCATTCATACAGAGAGAGCTGCATGTCCTAGGGAGTTAGTTACGGCTTTAGTTCCCCGTTGGCTTCAGCCGTGCAGCAGTATCACCACAGCTAAGCCATGTTGAGTATTATTACAAGGCCATATCAGTCTATCATCTAGACGGCCTCACCCCCACCCCAACTTCTGAAAGGATGCTACCCCGCTTTCGATGATTCATTCATTAGTCTGCTCTTGCGACAGATACGCAACCGATATGGTTGCAACTGCGGCTTGGCTATCTGCTTCACCCCACCGCGGCAGGGCCACATGGTTCACAGGGGAGGATTATTATTATTACTATTATCATCTGTAAGTAGGGAATCTTCTGCTGTATGAGCAGGGACTGAATCCTGTTGAAACTACCCACGCGATTTCCTTCTTCCATTAACTGATGCGAGAACGGTGCCAAAATGTCATCTTGGTACCGAAAAAAATGACGTTTGCATACGAAAATACGGTGTTACTATGGTGACTGTCGCACCGTGTTATTAGCTGAGATTCAGACTGGCGACTGATGCTTGCCAGGTCGACCATGTGCACGCTGCATGCAAGGTCAAGAAACTATGCGTGCACCTCTATTACAGCACCTTACGTATCGGAGAGGAAAGTCGTCGCTTGGACGGTCTTGGTTTGTATAGGAGACCCTGTTAGTTATCAGAATGTGTATGTTCCAGAGGAATGGAAAGATAAAAAATTAAAGTTATCTAACTACCTTGTCCCTCCTCACGAATATTCAGGGCGGGGCTGTCACACCTCCACATCGAGTATCAGGCGGATATCAGCTCGAGGCCCGCTTTGGGACAGAAAATACATTCAAGTATCAGGAACGGAAAACTTTCTGCTGCGATAAAAATGTACGGGGAATGAGACGTCATAATTTAGTACAACATGTTATGCAGTTTTTTTTATCGATAGGGCTATTCTTCCTCTTTCTCGCATTCTGTTCATCATATGTGAGGTCTGCCTTCTTGCATTTCGCCCTCCATTTTTCCCGGTCTTCAGAGTCAGCAGGAAGAATACCTGCAGATTTCATGTCCTCCCTCAGCTTCTTTAGGCCGTCCTCGAGACCGTTCTCCATCTGGGCTGAGATTAAGTGCCATTAGGGTAGGGATCGCAAACCTATGACACGCGTGTTATGGCACATCACAAAACATACTACCATATTTTAATGATTTTAACATGTAATAAATAGATCTTGCTGGGAAAAAAGCATATTTTAACATTACGTTTTGATAAAGGTGTGTGTTAAAATTATAACATTTTATTTACAACCACCTATTCAACACATTACAATATACTCATTGGATTTGTTTTGTTCTGCATAGCCAACATCGTCAGTCATTAATGCACAACGACTAACTCCGTGCCCTGAGTTTAAATATGATAAAAAAGTGTCCTCGTATCAAAAGAGTAACCGTGTCATAATAAGTGATCGTCAACGATTAACACAGTATAAACAATAGACTTGAGTTTGTAACAAAAGTGCAAATTAAAAACAAGTTTTTACCCTGAAATTATTAACAATAAACAATCAGGAAAATAAAAACTACTATGGGTTTTTTAAAGTATGACCATACGAATTGTGAACATTAAAATATACATCAGTGCGTGAAGCGTTGATTAAATTAAAAATTGTAAGGTTGGAATTTCTTCAAATTAATTACAAACAAAAGTTAAAATAGCGTTTGTTGAATCATCGCATGTCCAAATTGAACCAGTCAAAAGGCACATAACAGCAGTACAGACTAAGGTTACGTATGACGTGTACACCAATATTTGTGAATTCCATAGGAGAGACACAATCTTGATACCATAAAAGTTCAAGTTGAGCTAGTCAATAAGACTAGGGAACTGCATATGACGTGGAACACGAAATAGTGGACTTCTTCTATATGAACTACAACATTGAACATAGAGGAAGTTCTAGCAATCCTTAGGTGAAAGTGAGCAGATTATGGCGCGTATTGGAGTTTGGAATCTGAAAAAGTAAAAAAAAAAAGGTGGGGGGGAATTAAAGTTGAGATGAAAACGGGAGATGTAAAGGAAAAATTGAAAAAGAAAGCTTACCCCTAGGGCTCGTATGATGCGTCCTGTAGCGTTGGCTGCGTGAAGCAAATTGACGAGTAGTCTTATTACTGCTTGTAATATTGTACGGGATTGAGTCATGTGGGCAGTTCAGCATGAAGGGATGGTGGACCAGCAGCTGTAGTTACAGAAGAAATGCTCTAAGCGGTTCATAATCAAAGATATTCATAAAATTATTTATATATATATTGAAAAGCGAAAGTAGTCCTGGAATTTTTTCTATTATTGGACTTTTAGTTTATGAAGTGTCATTTAAATTTTGATTTCCATTAAAGTGCTGGTCTAAAAATATATAAATGTTCTCGAACTCTGTCATAATTTTACATTTATTAACGTATTTTAAGATTTGAAGATCTTCTTCAATTATCGTAAAACTGTGACCGATCTCCTCCATGTGGGTGCTCATGGCGGAATTCTTATTATGTTTTGAAGCGTTGTAATGTTCAAGGTATCTGGTCAAAGAGCTAAGTCCAGTCTAATATATTGCAACTTGAAAATAGGAGCAATGCGTATGCTATGAAAATTAGCCTTTCGAAGAATAAATTGATGTGAGTAGGTAAGAAATTCAACAGAACTGAATGTCAAATTGGTGATACAAAGCTGGAAAAGGTAGATAATTTTAAGTACTTAGGTTGTGTGTTCTCCCAGGTTGGTAATATGGTAAGTGAGATTGAATCAATTTGCAGTAAAACTAATGCAGTGAGCTCGCAGTTGCGATCAACAGTATTCTGTAAGAAGGAAGTCAGCTCCCGGACGAAACTATCAATCAATCAATCAATCAATCAATCAATCAATCAATCAATCAATCAATCAATCAATCAATCAATCAATCAATCAATCAATCAATCAATCAATCAATCAATCAATCAATCAATCAATCAATCAATCAATCAATCAATCAATCAATCAATCAATCAATCAATCAATCAATCAATCAATCAATCAATCAATCAATCAATCAATCAATCAATCAATCAATCAATCAATCAATCAATCAATCAATCAATCAATCAATCAATCAATCAATCAATCAATCAATCAATCAATCAATCAATCAATCAATCAATCAATCAATCAATCAATCAATCAATCAATCAATCAATCAATCAATCAATCAATCAATCAATCAATCAATCAATCAATCAATCAATCAATCAATCAATCAATCAATCAATCAATCAATCAATCAATCAATCAATCAATCAATCAATCAATCAATCAATCAATCAATCAATCAATCAATCAATCAATCAATCAATCAATCAATCAATCAATCAATCAATCAATCAATCAATCAATCAATCAATCAATCAATCAATCAGTCAATCAATCAATCAATCAATCAATCAATCATTACGGATCTGCATTTAGGGCAGTCGCCCAGGTGGCAGATTTCCTATCTGTTGTTTTCCTAGCCTTTTCCTAAATGATTGCAAAGAAATTGGAAATTTATTGAATATCTCCCTTGGTAAGTTTTTCCAATCCCTAACTCCCCTTCCTATAAATGAATATTTGCCCCAGTTTGTCCTCTTGAATTCCAACTTTATCTTCATATTGTGATCTTTCCTACTTTTATAAACGCCACTCAAATGTATTCGTCTACTAATGTCATTCCACGCCATCTCTCCACTGACAGCTCGGAACATACAACTTAGTCGAGCAGCTCTTCTTCTTTCTCTCAATTCTTCCCAGCCCAAACATTGCAACATTTTTGTAACGCTACTCTTTTGTCGGAAATCACCCAGAACAAATCGAGCTGTTTTTCTTTGGATTTTTTCCAGTTCTTGAATCAAGTAGTCCTGGTGAGGGTCCCATACACAGGAACCATACTCTAGTTGGGGTCTTACCAGAGACTTATGTGCTCTCTCCATTACATCCTTACTACAACCCCTAAACACCCTCATGACCATGTGCAGAGATCTGTACCCCTTATTTAGAATCCCATTTATGTGATTACCCCAATGAAGACCTTTCCTTAGATTAACACCTAGATACTTACAATGATCCTCAAAGGGAACTTTCACCCCATCAACGCAGTAATTAAAACTGAGAGGAATTTTCCTATTTGTGAAACTCACAACCTGACTTTTAACCCCGTTTATCAACATACCATTGCCTGCTGTACATCTCACAACATTTTCGAGGTCACGTTGCAGTTCCTCACAACCTTGTAACTTATTTATTACTCTATAGAGAATAACATCATCCGCAAAAATCCTTACCTCTGATTCCACTCCTTTACTTATATCATTTATATTGCACCCATAAGCCGATTAGCCTAAAGGAATGCGTTAATTAAATTATTAAAAGTCATACATGTGAATACTGCAAATAGCGAGGTAGAGCCAGCAGTTTCACAGAGTTTCCAGGCTGAGACCTCAAAAGATGGAAATATATCCCCAGAAACTCTTTGAAATCAGGTACCGGAAATAGGGTGGCTAAAAGCTCCCTCCAATATATTTTTATGACACCGCCAAGTGCGGAACTTTCTACAGTTTTCTCACGGGAAACGGCAGAAAGGAATGCGGCGCACCTAAATTGTGCGACAAGAACAGAACGAATACCTGTCACCCCTTGACAGAATTTGGTTTCACCCAAACCAAGACAAGCGGCAAGATTTTAACCAATCAGAAATTCCTAAATTCAACTGCCTTGTTCCAGCGGGAATATTTATCCAGTATTTCGTGATTTTGTGACGAGAGAAGTAGCAAAATATCGTGTCATAATCTGGAAATAATATTAGGAAATTTATTTATTCGAATATGTGATTAATTATTCTATAAATAATTTGTCAGTGAATGGTTTCATCCATGACAATGACTGTCATGGCGGGAAAATGCCAGGGTGCGAAAGTAAATAGGCCCTGTGACGCATTTCAATTTATAAATAATTCAACGATCATTTCGGATAGCGGAGTGCAGCAGATGAATTTAGAAATTTAGAAATCGTCAGAATCCTGTTACGGAATATTAAATCTACGGGCAATTAAAAACTTAATCCAAGGTGTCGTATCACTACGCCACACCCCTCCAGTGGAACTACGTGGGAGGCGGAGCTTCCCAAATTTACAAAAGTAGTGGCGACACTTGCCAATCTCTCAGTCTTAGTTGCAATTTCTGAGTCTACGGTCAAGTCTTCAAGTGCAGCGCAGGGTGATGGTATGTGAAACGGCTACTCATATTTTAGTCATCGCTTAGTGAGATTCATGGGTTAAATCAGCTGACGAACATTTAGGAGAACTCTGATAATATTAGGAGATCAGGTCGTAGAAAATGTTGACTCAAGTTTATACAGTCAAAATGTTGAGGATTTTATTTCCTAGAATGTTTTATAATGAACACTTAACGCGGTAAGCTGCACGAGAACACTGACTGAACTATGGGACCTTTCTGAACATTTAGTTTCGCAGCAGTTTTCTAGCTCACATAACTCACACACTAGTAACTGAGCGAAGAAGGCATTACATTCTGTAGGACAATATAATTCCATATAATTTCACTCTGTGACTGATCGGAAAACTTTGCAATTACATTTGCACATTGGATAAAATTTACTATTTCATTTGTGACATTCAAACCAAGCACTATTCGTGCTATTTTAGAGGGAGAGACCTTTTATTTACCAGTGGAATGTAACGGAAGAAGTGGTAGAGGTACACTTTCTATTTCCAAGAGAGGTGAATAACATTTTAATCCCTTGTTGAAACAACGAAAGGGGCTAGCTTTGCAGACCTAGTGGGAAGGAGATCAACGAGCCAGGTGACTTGTTCCTGACAATGGACGCCAACTCAATGGATGCTAATTCCGTGTATACTGTGTAAATTATATTTATGTGTTAAAGTCAAGATTGTGCGTGTGCTTCGGAAAAATCTTACGAGTGCTACGTAAAGTAATATGGATCCAAATCGTGTGTGCGAAGTGTTATATATTCCCAGCAAGATGATCAAGATGGATTAAGACCATGTAAGGGAGGCTGGCGAGGATGCAACCCACCTGCCGGCACATAAAGGTAAAGAGCATGTTGTATTTATGTGATATGTAATTGAGGATGACATGAATAATTCGTGGTCAATTTTAGGTTAGTGATATCAGGTATCCTTGCGTATATAAAAATTCACGTACCCAAGGGAGCTTATTTTTTTGTAGGAATGAGACCACGGCAATTACATCTAACGATAAGGGATGTAAATGTCAGGGTGTCAGTAAAATCATAATAATCATTAAATAATAATCATATTTCTTTTGAGTTTCTCGTTAATCTTGTTGGAGTTATTTTGGACAGGAGTTTTGTGTGATTAACGTATAAAATATATATTTTACTTTACAGCAGGTGTTTCTTGCGCAAGGTATTTTCACTTCTCATAATAATAATAATAATAATAATAATAATAATAATAATAATAATAATAATAATAATAATAATAATAATAATAATGGTAACAAGTATAATTATAATAATATTTTTGATTTTTGTGGATGTTGCTGAGTTACTTTTATTTTCAGCTGATGCGAATTTACAGGGTATCTGAGTTATTGTTATCTTATGTGATCACAGTTTAATATCCAGTCTTGGATTTTCTTTCCTTTGTTTTGGTGGTTTATGTTGTTAAGTGCACGATTTTTATTTTCTTCGTAGGTACGCAGTTTCGAGTTTTCGACAGTTGAGTGTGGCAGGCAATCTTGTTTATATTCAATGTTAGAATTAGGAATTGTTGCCAGCCGGCTCTGAAATTCATGGCAGCTTGTGAATATGAAATGAAAGATCGAAGTAACCGAGTATAAAAATGCAGTAACGTCCCTGATAATAATAATGGTGAAATGGAAAACAGAGTCGTGTGGACCATGTCGTATAATAATGTCGTATTTTTGAATATGAGAACGACACGATGAATTTGTGAAGTTAGGGAGCCTGCGAGATAAATGAGCAGGGTTTGTTGACAAATGAGATAAATGCTACGTTAAGAGTAATGAGATAAATACGTAGAGAGTAATGAAATAAATACGTTGAGAAGAATGAGATAAATGTGAGAATTGAATGATAATCATTTTGAATGATAGAGTTAAATATACGACAGTACATGTGATAATTATAGGCGGAAGATTTAAGTACGCGAATATTTTTCCAGGGATGACGTAACACTCGGAGATATTCTAGTAATAGGCCAAGTGGAGCCATGGAACGGAGCGAGCTTGCAATGTATAATTTTGAACATTTCTGATTATGATGACGCGTATTTCTCAGTTATTCAAATTCGAGAATATCGGTTTCAGATATTTACGTCCTATGATCTGGGATTGCCGCCAAATTCAACTCAGGTGTAGCTGAGGTTTATTTTTGATAGCGATTGTTTGCATTATTAAATTTCCGTGTTATTTTTTGATTAAATTTTGATAGGCAGTGATCACGTTATTTTTGTGAATAGTGTTCCTTTCTTTTCTTTCCTTCTGATATTTTTTATCTGCCGTATTTTATAGCGTAGAGGCCGAAGGCACGTGAATCTGACTTGTACTTGTTTGATTTAAATGTAGGAGTAGGTAGGTTATTTTGCATTTGATTTCTTCTTTTGATTGGAGCATTTATTTCTCCGGTATTGTGTATAATTGTGTAAATACTAATTTTAAGTATTGAGTTAAATGGACCACATGTTATTCATCGTCAGAATCAGATGAAACAAGTTCTTTACGCAGACATGAAGGCAACGTAACAAACAAATGAAATTGGACACCACCACTACTAATTAATTATGCAAATGAAACAACCTCTGGTAAAAGGTTATGTGATAAACGCCGAAAATTAGCTAATTAAGATGGAATCTGCCTCCATTAAGAGTAGAACAACACAGTTTGGTTATTCTCAGTACAAATGCAGACAGCGGCAGTATAAAGTAAATCAATATTGTGAAGAGGCGAGCTCACTTGGCACTTGGCCTAATTTATTTTTGTTTTGAGTGTCTAGAACTATCACAGGAGGTAAACATATGATATAGAATCGATGTGTTCAGAATAAATATTGTGTTCTTGATAATTTCCTTGGTTTAGCCACCAGTTATTTTTGTTGTGGCGAAGTTTATGAATGTTAATGAGATATTATTCGGCAAAACGGAAGTGTTCATGGATTTTTCTTGTCTTTTCCACTTATTTTGTTCACAAAACATTGATATTACAATGAGAAATTGACAAGTTAATTAGGAGTTGTAACCATAAATTTAAGATACCCAATTTTTTGATTTGAGAGTATTTGAATAATTAATTATTTAATTAATTATAAGTTTTTAAAATCCCATTTAGTTGAGTTTTCAGTTGGAATGTAAGTCTTGGAATATTTTCTGGGTATGGCAAGTCTTGGCAGATTATTGGTTCGTTTTATTTGAGTGTCAATGGACATTGGAGTCTTTGGTTCGATGGTGATGACTGACATTTCAATTTGTGTCCTTCAGTCAAGTTTATAAAGGCAGATTTTGATTTCTAAACATTTGAGCTTTGTTACTTCCAGTTATTTTTCATTATTTTTATTCCATTTTATTTCGATTCATTTTAATTTCTGTTTTGCTTTCCTTTTTGCCAATTTTGTTAATACATTTTTGTTCATTTAAATTCAATTCAGTCTTTTGGGTACCGTTATTTGTAGTTAGTTGACCCGCCGACAATTTTTTACTTCCTCACCCCTCATTTTGTGTGGCCCGACCAACTCGAGGAAAGCTGAGGGACGGTACCACGACCAGGAGATGGAGTCTACGTGAGCGGTACGTATACTTAAATGTCTTTATTTACAGGAGCAGCCGGAGCAACAGTCAAGCAAGAGGTGTACCGCCACACATGCCTTGAAAGGGGCACAATATATATAGGAAAACATAAAGGTCCGATAATACTGCCTTGAGGAATTCCCCTCTTAATTATGACAGGGTTAGATAAAGCTTCACCTACTCTATATCAGTCTGTTTTCAGACCAATTTTGATTTACGGGAGCGGAAGCTGGGTGGACTCAGGATATCTTATTCATAAGTTAGAAGTAACAGACATGAAAGTAGCGAGAATGATTGCTGGTACAAACAGGTGGGAACAATGGCAGGTGGGAACTCGGAATGAGGAGATAAATGCTAATTTAGGAATGAACTCGATAGATGAAGCTGTACGCATAAACCGGCTTCGGTTGTGGGGACATGTAAGGCGAATGGATGTGGATAGGTTACCTAGGGGCATAATGGACTCAGTACTGAGAGTAAGAGAAGTAGAGGGAGACAAAAACGACGATGGTTAGACTCAGTTTCCAGCGATTTAAAGATAAGAGGTATATAACTAAATGAGGCCCCAGTACTAGTTGCAAATAGAGGATTGTGGGGACATTTAGTAAATTCACAGAGGCTTGCAGACTGAACGCTGAAAGGCATAACGGTCTATAATGATGTATGTATGTATGTATGTATGTATGTTCCAGAACTCCTCATCCGAGCAGGTGTGGTCCCTGCCCAGTCAATGTCCAGCACCATCCCAGGACTTGGAGGTACCAACCAGCCACGACACTTCCACGCTGCTGTACGAAGGTGATATGAACTTGCTTTTGATGATCAATAAACTCAATTTATCAAAATAATCTCTCAAATTGATAACTATACCTCTCTCTGTACCAGCTCCAATGATAAAGCCACACCCTTGATTAAGAATCATGCTCGTTCATTGAATATCAAGCGCCTTAAAGATATGAACACATTTTTACGGGTACAGAGAGGAGGCGGTACCGGGAACACCGCTACGACAGAAGTCCGAAGTATGTTTGTTGAACTTCGCGCGAGGTGGAAGGTAGGCAGCCCGCCGAACGCAGTGACGTACCCAGCGAGTGACGTGGCCGCCGTAAGCCAGCTATCCGCTACCATATATGGTAATGATCCAGCCCGTCCTCAAAAGTACATTTTGAGCTAAGTTATCGCTATTTTGACACTGCCAACTTAAAAGCCTTTACAATGGACATCATATCTTAAGATTTTAAGAAAATCCGCCGAGTATTATAGAAGTTATAAGGGTAGATAGTACCCGAGTTCTAGACACTTCCATGCGAACGTGTATAAAAGGAGGCCCACCCGACCTACGAATTCAGTGTCTGTCACTCCGCCGTATCTGTGACACGGGTGACAAGAGAAGTGTTGTGCGTGTCGAACTTCTAGTCGACAGTCTGCGAAATCCAAGTTCGGTATTTTCTCTAAGTGTTGTATCAAGACTTTATCATATTCTTGAAGTGCCTGAATGGGACTTTACTTTTGAGAGCATCGTATTGGAACTTTGTCATATTGCCACATTGGGACTTTGTTTTTTTCGTGTGTCGTGATTGGACTTTGATATTTTCTTAAAGTGCCATATAAGAACTTTGTTTTTTCTGAAGCGTCTCATTGGAACTTAGTTATTTTCGCCAAGTGTCGCGATAAGACTTTATTATTTTCTTAAGGTGACGTACTGGAACATTGTCATCGGAACTTTATTTTCTTCGAGTGTCGTGTTGGGACTTTAATATTTCGACACGTTGGAACTTTGTTTTTCTTCGAGTGTCGTGTTGGGACTTTAACATTTCGACACCACATAGCTTTATTTTCTTCGAGTGTTGTGTTGGGACTTTAACATTTCGGCACATTGGAACTTTGTTATTTCTACACATTGGAACTTTGTTTTTTTTTGAAGTGCCACATAAGGACTTACTTATTCGACGGCGATTGAATTTCACGTGTGTTGTGAATCGCACTGAACTTACGTTTCGAACTTATTCGAACTTATATTTTTGAATCAATTTCTGGAACATTGAACTTAGGGGACATTCAACATTACGTTTAATTGTGAAATATGCAATGCTTTCCAAGTGCTGCACGGGGAGTTATGTTTTGATTCTTAAAGACTGTGACAATTCAGAATACGCATATCGCATTACCAGAAAGCATAGAACTTTCCAGTATTTTGAGTGATCCATAATTTATGAAGTCAGACTTTTTCTTTCAAATATTATTTTCTTTAATGGCTATTCACTTCGCCTATTAATGCAACAGGACAGTTTCCGAGTACTACTCATTCAGTTCATTGCCAATATGTTTTAAATCTTCAGAACTATGCATTTAGGACTGCAGTGACAGTAATCCTCTAGAACATTCTGACTTACAGTGGGCTTGCATTATGAACCTGCATTTCTACCAGTACTTGTTCTTCGAGTGATTATTCCAGAACGTTTTGATTTAATATCTAGAGTGCAGTAACCATAATTAAAGGGTCATATCTGTTCAGACAGTGCCCTGAATGTGTGGAGTGCCGTGCAGGAAATTCAGGTGTGAATTACGTCTCGAATCGAACCCAGGAACGTGTGCCAATCTTCGAGACATTCCAGAACGTCGAGACTTCCAGAACGTCGAGACTTCCAGAACGTCGAGACATTTCCAGAACCTCCAGACATTCCAGAACTCCTCATCCGAGCAGGTGTGGTCCCTGCGCAGTCGATGTCCAGCACCTTCCCAGGACTTGGAGGTGCCAACCAGCCACGACACTTCCACGCTGCTGTACGAAGGTGATATGAACTTGCTTTTGATGATCAATAAACTAAGTTTATCAAAATAATCTCTCAAATTGATGACTATACCTCTCTCTGTACCAGCTCCAATGATAAAGCCACTCCCGCGATTAAGAATCATGCTCGTTCATTTAATATCAAGCGCCTTAAAGATATGAACACATTTTTACGGGTACAGAGAGGAGGTAGTATACGTGGCGCCCACCTTTAGGGGCCAGATTTCATTGGAGCTTAACACGAAAGACTTACATACAGCTCAAACTATGGTGACTAAATTCAATCAGAATAGGAGTGTTTTCAAATTTCAGTGGACACTAACTTAACTGAAATATAAGTGCATAATATAAGTGATTTTGTAGAGGTGATTTGCAAAGACTTGGTTTAATTAATTTGTGTGGAAACATTGGCACTAGGACTTAAAACTTTGAACTTTTGACTGAATGCAAGTTTTGACAATCTTAAATTTTTTTTGAAGTGTGTCAATCATTATTTCTGTACTTGGTACTAGAGTTATATATTTTAATAAAATGGAGGAGATTATGGCAGCGATTGAAGCCCTTAGGCTCAGTATGAATGTAGCAAATGAAAACTTAGAACGCCGATTTAATGAGTCTAGTTCTAATCTTGAACAGTCATTGAGAGAACAATTAAATGAGTCTAATTCTAATCTTGAACGTCAACTTAGGGAATCCGTAGTTCAAATTAATGCTGAAGTAGATAAGAAGTTTGTAGAAGCGAATGCCAACCTAGAACAAAGGCTTACTCAGGCTGGTGCTCGCATTGAACAAAAATTTAAAGAGTCCAACGCTAGGGTAGATGAAAAATTTTCCGAAATCAATGACCAATTGAAAAGTAACATGGAGGTCATGAAAGAAGAAATTAAAACCCAAGTTGTAGCTCTTCTTAAAGATGACTTCAAAGCCATTCTCCCCACTTCTCAGGCAATTGCTAAAGAGATGGAAGGCTTAAAAACTCAGTTACAGGAATCACATTCACAATTATCTTTAGCCCAGGTTAAAATAGCCTCTATTCAGGAGAACCTTAGAGATACGCTTAAAAATGACATTCAAAGAGTAAACAATGAAGTCAGTCTTATAAAGAGTAAACAGGGAGAGTTTGATAAAAAAATTTACATCTCAATTAGATACTAGACACACTCAGGTTAGGCGTATATGTCGAGACGTATCCGAATTAAAAAAGGGTCTCCAAGATGAAGTTAAGGTAGTAGACGATACCATTAAACAACAGGTGAAGGATGTTAAAACAGAACTACAAGGACAGATAGAAACCCTTGGTAGTAAAGTCTCTAATTTAGAACTGAAGGATACTCCCTTATTTTCTTCTAGTCTATTAAAAACTAATGAAAACGCAAACATTACTACTATCATCCGAATGACCGATGAAAAACCTGCTAAATTCTCTGGGAAGGAGGAATACACCGCTAGGGAATTTTTACTCAACACTGAAGAATATTTTCAAGAAAATAAAATCAGTCCTGATCGACAGCTTCGTGTCGTTTCCAAGTTACTAGAGGGACGCGCTCTATCATGGTATTCCGCTTTTAAATCTTGCTTTAACACTTATTCTGAATTCAAGGAAGCTCTATTGAAGCGTTTTTGGAATTCAGAGACGCAATATTTAATTAAGTTGCAGTTGTATGCTAAGAAGTACAATACTTCTATAAGCACATCCCGTTACTCAGATTATTTCATCGGGCAACTTAAGAAGATGCAATTTTTGGATCCACCATTGCCTGAGCAAGAGCTGATCCAGGCGATCACGTTGCAATTCCCAGCCCAAGTTCAGGAGATTTTGGTAGCTGCTAACATACAATCTTTAGAACAAATGGATGGGATACTTCGTAGATTGGACACAGCCCACACTCAATGCTTACCGAAAGGGAGTAAGACTAAAGAAATGACTACCAGTCATGTCGCCATTGTGACACAAGGACGTCCAGATCCGGAAGTACCAGAGGAACGGCCTACATCACGAAACACACCTACCCGATATCGAGGGTATAAAGGACGGCCGGACCGAGGGAAAGTGCCATACCAAAATAGATTAACATGGAAAAAGCCAACAGAGGCCCAACAAGTAGAGGATAGGGTTTCTTATCGAGATGAATTCAATAGACGATGGCGAGATACTCAAGAGTACTTGAAAGAACAGCGAAAGGGCGAGGATCAAGAAGGAGCCGCCTCGCTAGAGTATCAGCAAGCCGCTGGTAAGGCAAACGAAACACCTGCCCCGAACCCTAACACAACGGGTGCAAGAAAAACAACTCCAATGTTTTCTTAAGAAGATTGCCTGAAAAAGGAAGGAGGGAAGAGCCGCTCTGCGTAACTCAGGTACATTATTGGCACGTAGAGGACTCGGAACTACTCCATGAAAACATGACACCGTCTAGGCCAAGAATCCAACGTAGCCTGCCAGTAATCACCATTAGGGTTGGCAGTATTAAAGTTATGTCATTGGTAGATTCAGGAGCTCAAGCCTCACTTATTTCAGCCAGACTATTAGAAGCCATAAAGGAGAGACGTGATGTACTTGCGATGCCTGTTTCCCACCTTAGGATCAAAGGGATTGTTCCAGATAAGTGCATTAAATGTAAATTACAGGCGTTTATGGAATTCGTCGTGGGACATGTTCAATTTGAGCATGTTTTTCTAGTAATCTCTCAGATGAAATTCAATGTTATCCTTGGATCGGATTTTCTCATCAAATATGGAGGAGTGATCGATTACACAGCAAATGTCATTACATTTCATACCGTTGACCCTGTAGAATTACGGCTGATCGAAGGAGACGACGGTCGGATACAAGGGATAGATACCCCGCAAGAAGAATTCGATGGTGGAAATAGCGATGCTGCACCAGTCGGAGATGAAGAGGGTGATCCCGAAGAAGTGGGACCCGTCGAATATGTACCCCTGATAGATGAGATGTACGACCACGGTCCAGACTAAGTGAGCTCCGTAATCGGTGTGATTGAAGACCCAGTGGCCAACAAAGACGTTGCGGATTCAGTCAAGGAAATCTTCGAGACTTATCCAGACGTGTTCAGTGATAAACCCGGAGAGATCCGAGATTGTAAATATCATTTAGATGTCAAGGATACTTCCACTTATAAAAGACGTCCCTATTCCATAGTATGGAGATGCAGAGCATAAGCAAGAACACACATCATGAAACCACCGAAGACATATATAACGCTTCTAGCCTAAAAACATACTTCGAGAGAGAAGCCTAAAGAAAATCCTTGTCGAATTTTCTTTGCCCTAAGAGGGGGGACATGTACCGGGAACACCGCTACGACAGAAGTCCGAAGTATGTTTGTTGAACTTCGCGCGAGGTGGAAGGTAGGCAGCCCGCCGAACGCAGTGACGTACCCAGCGAGTGACGTGGCCGCCGTAAGCCAGCTATCCGCTACCATATATGGTAATGATCCAGCCCGTCCTCAAAAGTACATTTTGAGCTAAGTTATCGCTATTTTGACACTGCCAACTTAAAAGCCTTTACAATGGACATCATATCTTAAGATTTTAAGAAAATCCGCCGAGTATTATAGAAGTTATAAGGGTAGATAGTACCCGAGTTCTAGACACTTCCATGCGAACGTGTATAAAAGGAGGCCCACCCGACCTACGAATTCAGTGTCTGTCACTCCGCCGTCTCTGTGACACGGGTGACAAGAGAAGTGTTGTGCGTGTCGAACTTCTAGTCGACAGTCTGCGAAATCCAAGTTCGGTATTTTCTCTAAGTGTTGTATCAAGACTTTATCATATTCTTGAAGTGCCTGAATGGGACTTTACTTTTGAGAGCATCGTATTGGAACTTTGTCATATTGCCACATTGGGACTTTGTTTTTTTCGTGTGTCGTGATTGGACTTTGATATTTTCTTAAAGTGCCATATAAGAACTTTGTTTTTTCTGAAGCGTCTCATTGGAACTTAGTTATTTTCGCCAAGTGTCGCGATAAGACTTTATTATTTTCTTAAGGTGACGTACTGGAACATTGTCATCGGAACTTTATTTTCTTCGAGTGTCGTGTTGGGACTTTAATATTTCGACACGTTGGAACTTTGTTTTTCTTCGAGTGTCGTGTTGGGACTTTAACATTTCGACACCACGGAGCTTTATTTTCTTCGAGTGTTGTGTTGGGACTTTAACATTTCGGCACATTGGAACTTTGTTATTTCTACACATTGGAACTTTGTTTTTTTTGAAGTGCCACATAAGGACTTACTTATTCGACGGCGATTGAATTTCACGTGTGTTGTGTATCGCATTGAACTTACGTTTCGAACTTATTCGACTTATATTTTTGAATCAATTTCTGGAACATTGAACTTAGGGGACATTCAACATTACGTTTAATTGTGAAATATGCAATGCTTTCCAAGTGCTGCACGGGGAGTTATGTTTTGATTCTTAAAGACTGTGACAATTCAGAATACGCATATCGCATTACCAGAAAGCATAGAACTTTCCAGTATTTTGAGTGATCCATAATTTATGAAGTCAGACTTTTTCTTTCAAATATTATTTTCTTTAATGGCTATTCACTTCGCCTATTAATGCAACAGGACAGTTTCCGAGTGCTACTCATTCAGTTCATTGCCAATATGTTTTAAATCTTCAGAACTATGCATTTAGGACTGCAGTGACAGTAATCCTCTAGAACATTCTGACTTACAGTGGGCTTGCATTATGAACCTGCATTTCTACCAGTACTTGTTCTTCGAGTGATTATTCCAGAACGTTTTGATTTAATATCTAGAGTGCAGTAACCATAATTAAAGGGTCATATCTGTTCAGACAGTGCCATGAATGTGTGGAGTGCCGTGCAGGAAATTCAGGTGTGAATTACGTCTCGAATCGAACACAGGAACGTGTGCCAATCTTCGAGACATTCCAGAACGTCGGGACATTCCAGAACGTCGAGACTTCCAGAACGTCGAGACTTCCAGAACGTCGAGACATTTCCAGAACCTCCAGACATTCCAGAACTCCTCATCCGAGCAGGTGTGGTCCCTGCCCAGTCGATGTCCAGCACCATCCCAGGACTTGGAGGTGCCAACCAGCCACGACACTTCCACGCTGCTGTACGAAGGTGATATGAACTTGCTTTTGATGATCAATAAACTAAGTTTATCAAAATAATCTCTCAAATTGATTACTATACCTCTCTCTGTACCAGCTCCAATGATGAAGCCACTCCCGAGATTAAGAATCATGCTCGTTCATTTAATATCAAGCGCCTTAAAGATATGAACACATTTTCACGGGTACAGTATGTATGTATGTTTAATTTATTAGTGGTCCTATCGAGATATACTATATAACTAAAGTTATGTGGTATTAAATTTCCGATCATTTATCTCATACATTTTTACCGTATCGGATATGACAGCAGAGATATTCATAAATTTGTATTTTTTTGCTAAGTCCATATCAGCGCCGAGTCACGAGGAAATGGGTAACAGAATTTAACGAAAATCGGTATTAAAGTCGGGGAATAAGGAACTACAGTCTACGCTATAAATAATTTTATGAGGCACCCTAATATCACAGAGTCGAAACAAAACTAAATGTGAAGGCTTACAATATAGACAGCTCACAAAATTGATCAAAAATCACATTACATCGACCTTTACTTGTTGTGACGTCCTTTGTAACTTCTGTTGCCACTCATCTCCGATAGATGTGATTACTGCTGCGTACCGAGTATAACAGCCTGACCGAATATTGGCGGGAAGTAGATGGGGAGTTAGATTTCTTCTTTAGCATGCCATTCCTATGGTTCACAAATTTTATGGTACTACTGGTTCATCATACCATTCTAGCTATTCAGTCCGTACTCTGAGGCGCTGATTGGAATGAGGAGTGTGCACATTTAACGGAATAATGGCAAAGGAGTGTTCATTTGTGTCTGCGGCTTGGTCATTCCAGCACTGGAACTTTGGACTGTTAGATCAGCACCGTAGCACTGTTCGTTAAAAGTGAGAAAATGTGCTGTTTTTCACTTGATCGCGTATTTTATGTGATAACATTACTTTTCATTGCTGCGTTTCTACTGAAGTTATTGTAATGACGTATGTCGACTACAATTGGGTAAACCACAAAAACAGACTTCCTGACAAATCCGTAGCGAAGCACGGTACATCAGCTAGTCCGTATGTATATATATATATACACGTGGCTTTAACACAGTTCGCATATTATTTTATTTATTTATTTTAAAACAAGAACTCAATTGATACGCTAGTCGGTAAAGGTTTGCCATCCCTGGCCTAGGAGATACACCACGGACATCCTAGTACTAGTCCCGATACTGGAGAAGGGAGGAGGGTAGGACAAGTCAACTGCACTGCGGTTAGGGGCGCGGAGCAATGAGCTTGCATCCGTGAGATAGTGGTTCGAACCTCACTATCGGCAGTACTGAATATGGTTTCCCGTGGTTTCCCATTTTAACACCAGGCAAATGCTGAAGCTGTACCTTCATTAGGCCACGGCCGCTTCCTACACACTCCTATCCCTTTCTTGTACCTTTGACTCCATAATACCTATCTTTGCTGGTGGAATTTGAAGCAAATTATAAAAAAAATGTCACATCAAAACGCATCAGAGCCTAAATCTGTAGGACTAGTATAAACTGAGATATTTGAGAAAAGTTTTAGAATTTCCCTAAACTACTATTTCATTTAGCGTACTGGTACATAAAATTATTTCTAGCGTAGATTGTAGTGCCTTCTCTCCTGGCCTTAAATAGGCCTACGAATTTTTAATAAATTCCGTTCAGACGTTTTCTCATAGTGCGCTTACATAAATGCAGACATGTAGATAGACATGACGGAAATGTAAATATTGTAACTAACGATGGCAGAAGTAAGAGGCCATAAAATGCAGACTAACACAACAAAGAAGGCCTTTCTTAAGAAAAGAAATTTGTTGACTTCGAACACTGAGATAGGAATTAGAAAGATGTTTTTGATGACTTTCATCTGGCGCGTGGCATTGTATTGGAAGTGAAACATGGACGATAACTCATTCAGAAAGAAAGAGAATAGAAAATTTGAAATATGGTGTTACAGAAGAATGCTGAAGGTGAGATGGATAGATCAAATCATTTATGAAGAGATACTGAATCGAATTGGTGAAAGGAGATCAATTTGGCTAAATTTTACCTGAAGAAGAGATAGATTGATAGGACACATCTTAAGACACTCAGGAATTCTGCAGTTGGTTTCTGAGGGAAGTGCAGCCGGTAAGAACGGTAGCGGTAGACCAAGGCATGTATATGACAAGCAGATTAGAGCAGATGTGAGATGCAGCAGTTACGTAGAAACGAAAAGGTTAGCACATGGTAGGGTGACATGGCCAGCTGCATCAAACCAGTCTATGGCCTGATGACACAAACAACAACATTCTTCTTATTCTGGACATGACCAACACATAAATACATTTCTTGAAAAATTCCGACAACAGTAAAGGCAAAACTCCCATTTTATTTATAGATTTCAGAAACAGAAAGGTTACTCGATATTTATGGTGCGTTGCCGATGTAAAATGTAGACTCTATTTATTTATGAAGTGTATGTCGCAACATTTTCTTAGTTCACGTTCTTTTATATCAGAAATGACAGACGTTTGAAGGAAATGGAACAACTTGGAAAAGATAAAGGCTCGTTTCTTTTGGCTATCGGCGAGAATTCAGCTTGAGGTGCGGAATTAACTTATAACGCGAGCGAGACAGACGAAATGCTGCACTTTGAACTTTTTGTATGTGTTCACCGACGGAAGGCGCGAACGGTGAGTTATTTATGACACAAGTCAAAGTACGCGAGTGGGGACTGAGGATAAAGCAGGAATCGTTTTCTTTTTTTAAAGAGTGAAGGCAAGTGTGCATCGGAACTGTGAGCTTTTTGAGACAGAGATCTGTAAAAGACTGTGCTGGAGATAATTATTCCTTCAAGAGGAAAAAAGCAATGAAAACATTAATTGAAAGAAGTGGAAAAACAGGCGAAGTAAAGGGAAGGGTCATGGAAGGCAGGATCAGGAAAGTGACATCGCACAAACTACACATAATTTAGTTTTAGCCATTCTCCAGCACTCTTGCGCCTTTTCCATAATTTACTTAACAATACGATAGGTTAAGAAGAAATAATTACCCGTTTACTGTACTGCCCTTCAGTTCTTATCAAAGTGGCACAGCTCCCTCGCTCATTAAGCCCTTCAAATATGACGAATGGCACTTGGTACTGTGATGTCTTGAACATCACATCATGTACATAAAATTATCAAAATGTGTAATTAATTGGAAAGATGTATAAATTTTATTTTTGGCTGGTCATTCTAGATTAGTATGCGTGTATATAGGATTTTTAGTCATCTATTTCACATTATCATCACATTTCTTTGTACAGCGGCAATAACGAAATCTGAACGACTTAATCCTTGAGTAACGTATTACAACATCACCCGTATTAATACCTTGCAGTAATTTCCAGTAGCCCGAGGTCAATCGATCGGACACGCCATGCTAATTTTAGCCCTTTACCACGAAAAGGACGTCGTCGAGATTACATGTTTACCTTGCCCCACCAATTTCGAGCGAGGCAATTGGAATTTTTCAACTCCCACGTTTTGAAGCTGGTCATCCGACGCTTGCGAAACCCGCGAACTTTCAACCTATGTGAATGAATGTTACGGAGCAAGATGATGCATATACAGCGATGGGAAGAAGAAATATAACATCAGATCTTACTGGACTATGTGATATCGGGGATGGAGGGAGATTTCGGAGCCTATATACATCAACGACAAGAGCTCGAAAGGGTCTTAACATCTTAATACCTTAACACCTTTACATCTTAACATCTGAGGACCTTAGCGTTTGATGGTCATGATGATAGAGGAAGAAGGTCTTTCTCGTCATTCTTATTATACATGAGAAGACAGGGCAGATAACAAGAGGAGGTTCTCCGTTTAGTTTACCAGTTCACTTCACATCTGAATAGAGCACTACTCAAACAAACTCCCGTTGAGAACTGGCTATCTCAATGACGAGAGATAAAGTGAGTGAGAGACCAGTTTTGACTTGTCTAGAACGGAGATCTTTTTGTTATATCTTTAGTTACGCCACATTTCTATAATACGGAAGAATATAAGTGTATTTTCTCCATGAACGCAACCCAAGGTGGTTTTGATATTTAAATTACGCAATGATTATTATAGGAAGTGTTAAGGTCAGGAAAGTCGTTGTCCAAATAGTGGGCAATGCATGAATCGGAAATAAGACTACTACTTACTACGAGAGATGACAATGGCAGGACGAGAGGACCAGGAAACAACATATACATCGATCGAACCCGGATATCAGAATCTACAAATGGTGAGCTAATGGCATAAATTACTGCAAGTCTCCGCGTAAGAGTTAATTTTATTAAATTTTATTTCATTCAATTTTCTTATGTTTCCGTTAAGTTTAGTTTCATAAATACGCCGTCACGTTAATCATCCTAATAAATCGTTATTTTAATTGGTACTTTTATAAATTCTTATTAATGATCCTTAGGTTCCTAGTTTGAGTGTAGTTGATGGTTAGTATTCTGTGTTCTAGATACCTCTGGGAGTATCTAGAGTGTCATTACTTATTAGTATTAATTATCAACTATTGTCTTCAAGCCATAAGTGTGAATGTTAGCGCCCTAGAGATATTGCTTACGTAGAGGAAAATGAGCGAGTATTTATTTATATTAAAATTAAGGTGACCCGGAACGTCACAGTACAATGAAGAAGTGTCATTCGAACGCAATGATGCCAACCCATTCCTTAGTGAACCTCTGCTAACCAACTGTATCAAGTGAAAAATAAAGAAGTAAAGAAAAAATAAATAAACAGAAGCGGAAAAGCACACAATGGATATTGATAAAAATGAAGACAAATGACCCTCTCATGGAAGAGGGTAAATGTAATTTTAAGCTATTACAAAAGTGAATAAGTATGAACACTCACCAATTCTTTTCTACAAACATTTGTTAGAGTTTGTAGTTCCCAAGGATTAATTATAATCATATATTTGCTGGTTGTGTAACCAGATGGTAGTCAGTAATTTTGTAAGTCCTACGCTCCTTGTTTTTGAGTTTGTTAAGAAGAAATGATTAAGAAAGAAAAGAAGAAAGAACTAAAACAAAAATGGAAGGAAAATTATAAGAAAAGGTAATAAAGTACATGTTCAATTTTCTTTGTAGGTTGACACATGTGTTTTCTTCATCGCTCTTACGGAAAACTCTAAGGTGCCTCTGGCGGTCATAAAAGACGCACCAGGGTGCCATGGCGCACCGTCTGAAAACCTGTACCTTAGCAGAAGAAAGCTTCAGAGGGGGCGTAAACTTAAAACTTGAAGTCCAAGAGTGGGAGAGTTGCTGTGGAGGTCATCTCGACAACGTTTCTGTGCTTTGTAAATCTGTCTCTCTTTTTGAATACTAACCTAATACTTAGAAGGAAGGAAGAGTTCATCTAAAGAACAGAAATTATACAAAAGAGACTAAACTGCAAAGGGCAGAAAGGGCCAGGAATCGAGTATGTCACGACAAGTCGCTAATAGACAGAGGCATGTCTACCTACGTGTCTCATGATATCAGGAACAACATGAGGAGTCTACAAAATGTATTCACTCACATGCTAAACGACTGTCCCCAGCCACGTCAACATGATGTTCAAGAACTTCGTCTTCGTCCTAGTTACTTGACGAGGCTGCAGAACCGGAATTTAAATTGCCCCATTTGCGACGGCAATAACTAAGTGGGTCACATAACTTCCGCAGTGAGAACGATCAGTTTTATTCTCATCTGAAGTACGTAGAAGTACTTTTATTCAGGTTTAGTTTATTAGAATCTCGAAAGGGCACAAGTACACCTGCTTGAAAAATGTACGTGTTTAATAATTGCGTGTGTTTTTTTTCTTTGCGTTTAGGCCATCTGTGGACCACGGTGCTTGTGTTCTAGCTGTGTTTTTGTCGTCGTCTGCCCCTTTTAGCGTACTGGATTGTGTTCTTAGTGGCCTCTTGTGCCTTCCTGTTGGCCCGGTATTCCTTCATTTTATTGCTGAATTCTTTCCTGCGCTCCTCTGACAAATTCCCTGCTCGTTTGTGGCTAGCTGATGTAAGGGATGTTAGGAAAGGTTTAGTTTTGACCATTAAACGGTATACATTTCTGTCAGTAATGGCGGCTTGATTAATATTAAGCTCTGCAAGATCTTTGTCCACTTGTTTGGTCCAAGGGAATCCAGTAGCTTTGCCTTTGTTAGCAACCTTAAAGATCTTATGGGATAATCTATTAGGATTCATTCTGTATAGGTATCCATAGAAAGTCAGACGTTTTCTTCTGATGGCATCTACGAGGTTTTCTTGATGTTGGTAGAGCTCATTGTTGGGTTTGTACCATCGCCTTCCATCCGGTAGGATCCTTGGCCCTATTATTCTTCTCAGGAATTTCCGTTCTTGCACTTCCAGGGCTCTGAGTGGGGTCTTCTTAGTTAGGGATAGGCATTTTGCTGCGTAGAGTACTGATGGTCTGACTACTGCATTATAGTGTCTCAGTTCTACATTCTTTGATAAATGCTTTGAGGCATACAGTTTTCTGCAGGCATAGTAGGCCTTGTCTAATTTGATTTTCCTTTGTTCGAGAGCCCCCAGCACTGATCGGTTCACTGACCCAGTTTCCCGCTGGGATTGGTTACCCAACCTTCCACTGGGTTGCTCAGGTTAACAGGGACACCTCTTGTAGGTTATCTAGGAGGTGTTGGTGAAACAATGCATTGACTCATATTAGCGCTCGTAGTGGTGCTTAAGTGAAACGATACATTGACTCACATTAGCGCTCGTAGTGGTGCTTAAGTGAAACAATGCATTGACTCTCATTAGCGCTCGAAGTGGTAGAAAAAGGCAAACTGCTAATCTAATCGACCGGATAACTATAATGAAGAAAAGGATTGTAAATTTTAGGAATAAATAAAGAATATATACTCGTACTTTATTATATGTTATTTACCTAAAATTCGTAGTTCATATACATAGGAAGTTTTCAACACTTAGTGAGTTGCCTGAAGGGCTACAACTGTGGACATTTTAAATAGAATTTGCTTTACGTCGCACCGACACAGATAGATCTTATGGCGACGATGGGACAGAAAAGGCCTAGGAGTGGAATCTACGGAAAACCATCCTCAGGGCTGCCGACAGTGGGGTTCGAACTCACTATCTCCTGAATGCAAGCTGATAGCTACATGGACCCATCCCGTGCAGCCACTTGCTCGGAGAGGCGCTCTCACTAAGTGATCTACCCATCTCACTCTAAATTTGTATGTAAAAACGACCAAATACTCACTCATCTGCAAGAGTGAAGTGTCACTCGGGAGTAACGGTCAACCTGTATAGAGGGTAATTGTGTTCACCTCCTTGCGTTTAATGCAGGGAGGAATCCTACCGGGTTGAGTGGCTCAGGTGGTTAAGGCCTTCTGACTTAATTTGGCAGGTTCAGTCCGATGGTATTCGAAGGTGCTTAAACATGTCAGCCATATATCGGTAGATTAACTGGCATGTAAGAGAACTACTGCGGGACTATATTCCTGCACTTCATCGACCCCTAAAACAGTAAAAGTAGTTAGTGGGACGTAAATCCAAAAACATTATTATTTATTAGAGAAGAACCCTTCTTTAGAAATCAGGTGCTGGATAGAAGGAACAAGAAATACCTTCATGAAATGGAAAAAAGTGCTACGCAGTCATGACTACAGTCTAAATGCGAAGAAACGAATAGTGAGGTATCATATCTACTCCGCACTTCTTTTCGATGTCAAAGCTTGGCCACTAACCGATGCCATGGAAAAGAAATTCGAAGCCTTTGAAATGTAGATCTACTAGTGGCTGCTCATGATCTCGTGGGATGTTAAGAAAACAGTACTGCTCTTATGGACCTAAAAGAAGTGAACAAACGCCCTCTTGGACACACACAGTTCCTCGTGATTAACGAATAATATAGAGTAATTTACAATGTAGTATGAAAAAATGGATGAGGCATATTTTTTCCCTGAGTTATTAAAATAACTACTTCACATTCTCTAGTTCATAAATACATTCGCAGGGAAGAAGTACAATGGCGGGAACAGCCATCGCTTTGTTGCCCTCGTTCATTTTTCTTCTGAGTTGCTCTGGCACATGTAACGCTGCGTATCACCGGCAGCTTATTGCTATTGAAGAGAAGTTATCTCTGTGTGTGTTTTTTCCTAATATGCTCGTAGATGTTACTGAAGATTTTGATGTTGGAGTGTGCACGGCATGATTTGTACTGATACAGACATTCACTATCTGTGTTGTTATGTAGCTGTTGTTTCTTAGGCGTATTTAATTTTTACCGTACTTTTGTGGGACGATACGACGTCACAGTAGAACCTGCCATTACCTGGACAAATGTATTAAATCCAATTAACTGCATCCCACATTCTCCGATATTAGAACAATTAAATTTTTTGTATTTTCTGCCCTAATTACCCTTGAACTTCAATACTGAGCTTTCGTATGTACAGTAGTGCACTACTTTACTCTTGTTGCTGTAAAAACCTAAACCCTAGATTTCATAAATCTAACTTCCAGCTTAGTTTTCTCCTCCTCTTTTTATGATCTTAAGTGCTGAGTTGCATAAATTTATGTTCCAGCGTTTTCCTGTATTGCTGTGAAAATCAAAATGAGCCCCCTTCTAGAATCCCCGTCCCCTTGAATTCTTAAAAATAATGTTGAGGTTAGTTTATTCCCCTTTTATCTAGAAATTAAATACTCAGTATCACCAATTTGTGCAACGCCGTTTTCCCGTGATGGTCTTGAACAAAACCGTTCGATGTGACAAGAGCAATACTGCTTTCTTAACATAGAATCAGCTGTATCAAGTCAATCAGTCACTACTGATCTGCATTTAGGGCAGTCGCCCAGGTAGCCTTTTCTTAAATTATTTCAAAGAAATTGGAAAATGGCCTCGATAATGTTGTGAGATGGACAGCAGGCAATAGTATGTTCATAAACGGGGTTAAAAGTCAGGTTATGAGTTTCACAAATAGGAAAAGTCCTCTCAGTTTTAATTACTGCGTTGATGGGGTGAAAGTTCCTTATGGGGATCATTGTAAGTATCTGGGTGTTAATATAAGGAAAGATCTTCATTGGGGGTAATCACATAAATAGGATTGTAAATAAAGGATACAGATCTCCGCACATAGTTATGAGGGTATTTAGGGATTGTAGTAAGAATGCAAAGGAGAGGGCTTATAAGTCCCTGGTAAGACCCCAACTAGAGTATGGTTCCAGTGTATGGGACCCTCACCAGAATTACTTGATTCATGACCTGAAAAAATCCAAAGAAAAGCAGCTCGATATGTTCCCGGTGATTTCCGACAAAAGAGTAGCGTTACAAAAATGTTGCAAAGTCTGGGCTGGGAAGAGTTGGGAGAAAGGAGACGAGCTGTTCCACTAAGTGGTATGTTCCGAACTGTCAGTGGAGAGATGGCGTGGGAGGACATGAGTACACGAATAAGTTTGAGTGGTGTCTTTAAAAGTAGGACAGATCACAATATGAAGATAAAGTTGGAATTCAAGAGGACAAAGTGGGGCAAATATTCGTTTATAGGAAAGGGAGTAAGGGATTGGAACAATTTACCAAGGGAGATGTTCAATAATTTTCCAATTTATTTGCAATCATTTAAGAAAGGCTAGGAAAACAACAGATGCAGAATCTGCACTTAATGCTGACCAGTGGTGTGATTGAATTTTTTGTACTTTTTTAGGACATAGACTTTCTAACCCTACTTACAACCGTAGACAGAAATTTCGTTCATCTCAAATTTTAGTGCCGTCAGCAGTAAGAAATAAGTTGTGAAACATATTTAACTACATTGGAGATACGTTTGAGAGTACAAAAATAGAAATCCTCACAATTACTAAAAATAATATTTCGACTTTCGTAACTCACAGAGGTTTTTCCAGTGGTAGTTAATTAATGATGCCATATGCTCTGCTGTTGTCTGAGAGACAGGCTAGGAATTTAGCTCAGCAGAGAGCGGAGATGCCATGTGCGACGTGCCGATGACTGAAATGTTTATTCTTAAAATAATTTCTCATAGAGTGACTCTAATTCTTACAATAAACTGTGCGGCGAGCAGTGGTCGGATCAATGGCCAAGTGTTATGAATTCCTGTCACTTACAAAACGTTGATAGAAGCTTTTTAGAACGTTCAAGTAATTTCCAGGGTTATTTTAAACCTGGCAGTTACAGAAATTACAGGGAGGGAGGACTTAGGCAGAACCGAGTGGGTTTACATGAACGGTTTGTACTCACTCATGTGATCAGTTGCAGGGCGCTGCAGAAGGATAATTTTGAAATATATACAAAAATGTGTCAAGGATTTACAGCACTCCACTTCAATCAATCACTCACTCAATCACTACTGATCTGCATTTAGGGCAGTCGCCCAGGTGGCAGATTCCCTATCTGTTGTTTTCCTAGCCTTTTCTTAAATGATTGCAAGGAAATTGGAAATTTATTGAACATTTCCCTTGGTAAGTTATTCCAATCCTTAACTCCCCTTCCTATGAATGAATATTTGCCCCAATTTGTCCTCTTAAATTCCAACTTTATCTTCATATTGTGATATTTCCTACTTTTAAAGATACCATCCAAACTTATTCGTCTACTGATGTCCTCCCACGCGATCTCTCCACTGACAGCTCGGAACATACCACTTAGTCGAGCAGCTCGTCTCCTTTCTCCCCTTTCTCCTTTATCTTCAAAGTAGAACACAAAGGAAATTTGATATGTTTATATTCTTCAAAAAATATCAAATTTATTTGTTTATTTACACGGCAATCAACTTATACCATCAGAAAACATTTTCAGTGCATGTATAGTTACTTAGATATTCACTAGATGGCTACACTGCTTGATGTGGGCGAGTCTACCTATCTATTCTTTCATGGATGCCGTCCACTGTTTGAATGATGGGTCTGAACTGAATATAATGTGTTCATTTCAATATTTAAAAAAAATAAGAACAAGTTCGCTTTTGTGGTGCAGTGGTTAGTATGATTAGCTCCACTCCCGAAGGCCCGCGTTTGATTCGGGACTCTACCACGAAATTTTGAAAGAGGTACGAGATCTGGAACGGAATCACTCAGCTTCGGCAGGTCAACTGAGTAGAGGGGGTTCCATTCCCACCTCAGCCATCCGCGATGTGGTTTTCCGTGGTTTCCTACTTCTTCTCCAGGCAAATGCTGGGGTAGTACCTTACTTAAGGCCACGGCCGCTTCCTTCCCTCTTCCTCGTCTACATCTTCCAATGTTCCCATTCCCCCCCTCCTCCCACAAAGCCCCTGTTGAGGATAGCAGTTGAGGCCGCCTGGGCGAGATACTGGTCCTCCTCTCCTGTAGGGTCTGCCCGAACCAAAACCTCACACTCCAGGACACTGCCCTTGAGGATGTAGAGATGGGATTCCTCGTTGAGTCCGAAGGAAATACCAACCCTCGAGAGTAAACGGATTGAGAAAGAAAGAAAAAATAAGAACAAAATCATTCAACTTACTGTAAAATAAAATATTGCACTTCACAAGGGAGAAAGTGTTTTACTAAGGTATTCATTTAGAAATTCGTAAGTATATCACCTCGAAGTTAAGCCCCACTTTCTGCCCTTGTAATATAAATAACTAACCATGGCTAAATGGTTAGCATGCTGACTTTGGTCGAAGGGGTGCCGGCTTTTCTTCCCGTCCGGGTCGGTTTCTTAAACTTCATTCTTTAAATCCGATGCTCGGGGACTGGGTGTGTGCCGTATTTACCATTAGAATTCATCACAGGCATTGCCTCATCGTCACACCCTCATAAATGCGCAGGTCGCCTATAACTTGTCAACTCTTAATACTTGTACCACGCCATTATTATTAATCATAATCTGAAGACGTAGACTTTAACGATCACTAAATTACATTATAATACTTAATTTTTGGGATGTTAGGTCGTCTTATACTTATAATACGCTAATGCTTTTCGAACCTGCAACCAGGATCGCCTTCAGAAAGAAAAAACAAGAAAAAACATTTTATACCTAGAATCATTCGTGAGGCTAGAAATAGATAAACACCCGAATAATTTTAACAAATATGACGGTTATATACCGAGTAGATCATGGCCACCCTCGTCAACATCTTTCTCTTTGACTCTGGAGACCATGGAATGAACTATATTTTTAACAGGGTCTCCCTGTCTTGAATCTGGTTATTATGGAGTGACGGTTGCCATTGCGTTATTTTTTATTGCTCTGAAACGTGTCAGCGTATTGTAAGTAGTACAGTCCCCAAAACGTTTAGTGATACCTCGTTTTACGGGGCTGAGGAGGAGGGAGGTACCCCGGTTCCGGTAATACTGCCAACTGAATGAAAATGAAATCTGAATTGAATCGATAGCATGATTCTATCGATATGAATTTTCTAAACCATCATTTCCATGTAGGAGTTCTAGGTTGTTCCTATGACGTACCTTGATTTTTCTCACTCATGTTCAAGCTTAACCTATATTTTTGCTTTGCTGTGTAAATAATAACAGTATTTAAAGTGTTGCGATTTTACCGCCAGATGTCTCACGGTGATCCATAATGGGTTTTTTTTTCAGCGGCTGCCAATACGAATCTCGAAGCTAACCGAGGTCTACCGATTCAGCACTAGCGAGCCGAAGTATCGCTAAAAGTTTTGCGTACTGTACACGACCTAATATACTCAAAGGTAAGTAAGTATTATAATGTAAGAATTATCATTATCATGATTATTATTATTATCTAACTACTATTACTAGACATGAAAATGCAGATTGATGTATCCTCACGTCGCACCGACACAGTTAGGTCTTACGGCGACGATGGGATAGGAAACAGCTAGGATTGGGAAGGAAGGGGCCGTGGCCTTAATTAAGGTACATTCCAACATTTGCCTGGTGTGAAAATGGGAAACCACGGAAAACAATCTTCAGGGCTGCCGACAGTGGAGTTCGAACCCACTATCTCTCGGTTGCAAGCTGACAGATGGGCGCCCCTAACCGCACGGCCAATTCGCTCGGTGACAGATGTATCGAAATATTCGTAAATAAGACACTCATGCATCACAAAACACAGTACTTTACAGTCAGTATACCATATTGGTTCATCAAACTCTAATACAACCATACATCCGATGTCAATTATTGTAGTAAAGGAGCGCTGCGTATTGGTGTTTAAAATGAGATCAAAGTAAGAGCAAGTGAAGTTTTCAAGTCTAGAAAGTCATATCGTTCACAAACTGAACTTAAAAGTCCACATTTCTAGCCCTGCAGGCAAGCAACTCAATGTTGAAAATATCCTAGGGACATGGGCTGCGAATTTTAGGTAACTAACATAATAAAGCAAGATAATATATTCTTAATGTATTCCTAAAAATTACAATCCAATTCTCAATCATCGTTATCCGGTCGATTAAATTAGCAGTTTCCCTTTTTGTACCACTACGAGCGCTAATGTGAGTCAATGCATTGTTTGACTTAACCACCACTACGAGCGCTAATGTGAGTCAATGCAGAGTTTCACGTAAGTCCTTATAACTACATTCGGTGTGGATATTTTTCAAACTCTAAAAACTCCTGAGGACATTGAACCAAGGAACACATTACAGAAAGAATTATGTAAATTTGATTGGCTAGGATTGGAATTAAAAAGAAAACGACCGAGCTCGATAGCTGCAGTCGCTTAAGTGCGGCCAGTATACAGTAATCGGGAGATAGTGGGTTCGAGCCCCAATGTCGGCAGCCCTGAAGATGGTTTTCCGTGGTTTCCCATTTTTTACACCAGGCGAATGCCGGAGGTGTACCTTAATTAAGGCCACGGCCGCTACCTTCCAATTCCTAGGCCTTTCCTATCCCATCGTCGCCGTAAGACAAATCTGTGTCGGTGCGACGCAAAGGAAATAGCAAAAAAAAAGAAAAAAAAAGAGAGAGAGAAAACGATTAAAGAAACAAGGTATATTAGGCTGTTTTTTCCGGAATTGCATTTAGGCCGGATGTGATTTTCGAAATTTGCGTTTTAGCTTGATAGATCTATCCAAGACTCACAATTTGATACCTTTCTGGGACGTTTAACCCTTGTACGTTTGGCATAATAGAGGAAAATGCTTAATTTTCCGTTTTCCGTGGTATGTACACCCCTACTTTGTCTGCTAAGAAATACCTAAACGTTCAGTTCGTATAGAAAACGATGATCTGCTGTACATTTCCCCGCAAGCTTTGAACTATCCTGGTGAAATTCATTGAGCGGATGTTTGACCATCTAATTAGGTCGATCCAACCACTGCGCGGCGGTTTGTAGCGGCATCCACTAAAACCCATAACAAAACATATGATTGTCATAAGTGGTTCATTCTAAGACTAAAATAAATATATGCACTCCTGCACATCCAAACTTGTGTAGATAGAGTTCAGAGAAGTTTCCTTTCTGAATTGGTGCCGAGTTAATGAGAAACTGGAAGACACAACACCTTGGTTTACTGGTTAGAGCGGATTGCATCTTTGAAACGTCACATCTTTTCTCTCCTCGTATCCTAAAAGTCCGCCTCTGTGGTGTAATGGTTTGTGTGATTACCTGCCAACCCGGGAGGCCCGGGTTCGATTACTGGCTCTGCCATGAAACTTGAAAAGTGGTACGAGGGCTAGAACGGCGTCCCCTCAGCCTCGGGAGGTCAACTGAGTAGAGGGGGGTTCGATTCCCACCTCAGCCATCCTCGAAGTGTCTTTCTGTGGTTTCTCACTTCTCCTCCAGGCCCCTCTTCAGCATAACAGGTGAGGCCGCCCGATCCAAAGTCTCACGCTCAAGGACACTGCACTTGAGGTGGGATTCCTCACCGAGTCCGAGGAATAAACCAACCCTGAGGGTAAACGGATTAAGGAAGAAAGAGATATTATATAACGAGCGAATTATCTTAGAGCCTGCATTCGGGACATAGGGGGGTGTTTCAGCCCCCACCGTCGGCAGCCCTGAAGATGGAATTTTTGTGGTTTCCCATTTTCACACCAGGAAAATGCTTGAGCTCTACCTTCATTAGGCCACTGCCACTTCCTTCCCAATCCTAGTCCTTTCGAAATCCATCGTCGCTATAAAACCTATCTGTGTCAGTGCGACGTAAAGCAACTTGTATAATAATAATAATAATAATAATAATAATAATAATAATAATAATAATAATAATAATAATAATAATAATAATAATAATAATAATAATAATAATAATAATAATAAATGTGTATAATTTTAGGCTCCTTAACTTAATCACCAGCGTCGTGGGTTCAGATTTAGAGTGACCCTGTTTCGATTCTCGGTCAGGTCGAGGATTTTAGCCGCGTCTGGTCAATTCTTCTGGCTCGGAGACTGGATGTTTGTCTCAATGCACACAGAACGCATCTCACTACTAGAGAGATTCGCAATAGTGAATACATTCTTGTAGGTAGTTTTGGAGGTAGGAGGACCCTCCGGACGCAAAACAGGGTCAAGTCTTGAGGTGCGATATATTTCCCACTCATGACCCCACCATTGGGTGGAAGAAATGGCAGAAGAATAATAACTGTATATTAAAATCAGGATTTACTGCAGCTCTTTTGAATCCAGTTTACAGCAAATAATTTTATTGTTCTCATTGTAAAGACATTCCACTGGCTGACAAATAGCGAGAGTTTACGAACCAAACGGAGTGGCTCAGCCGGAATTGGCAGGTTCCATCCTTTGTCGGACCAGTAGTAATTGAATATAATATTACGTATCGTGTCGGTATTTTCTAAATTTACCGGCAAGTAGAACTCCTGCTGGAGAAATTTGTGGCATCTCGGCGTCTCCAAACACCGTAAAAGTAATCAGCGGGACGTGTTGTTGCTTTCTTCTTCTCCTTCCAATACTCCTTCACTTGCTGATTACGAGCGAGCTTTCTCTCCTCTGTCCACTTAGTTCCTGTAGTCTTCTTACATGTAAGGGACGGTGGGAAAACCCGCTGTCGGATGGCTTGACGGAACAGTAGTCGGTCATGAGTTTGTCCCAGTGGGATATCTAGCTGCTCCGCCTTGCCTCTTCCTGTTACTGTGAATATCCTGTTGGTGAGTCTTTCGGAATGCAGGCGGGCCAAGTGTCCATAAAAGGTCAGGCCTTTTCCTTATAGACGTCACGATGTCCTCCTGGTGTTCATACAGTTCATCATTACGGCGGATTCTGTAAATGCCTCCTTCCTCTCTGATTGGCCTTAATATCGTCCTCAGGATCTTCCTCTCCTTTAACTTCAGCTTTCTGAGTGGATCCTTCCTGGCCATTGCAAGGCACTCAGAAGCTACTACTACTACTACTACTACTGCTACTACTACTAAAAACGTTTTCATTCCTTCCCTGAAGGGGGAGGCGGGCCTCTTAGACGGTGACGCCGTCTTTCAGGCCGGGAGATTTGTTACGGTGAAGGAGATGTGCGGAGAAGGTGAGGCGGTGGGCGGCCGTGGCCTATACTACGAACTGTCCCGGCATTCGCCTTAGTGCAGGAGAATGAAAAACCATGGAAAACCATTCTCAGGACAGCCGACGGGTGGGACCAAGCGTGAAGTCCGGCACTGTGCCCCAGGCTCGTCTCCCGAATGCAGAGGCGCAGAGTCACGGTAGAGCCGTGGCCAGCTTTCCTCTGCTCGGTTTGCCGGTCAGAGTACAGAGCTGTTGGACCACGGGACCAAGGGACGAAACCCACTCTGCACCCACCGACCACACAGAAGCGTACAGAACAGGTAATTGTAGTGTCTGAGTTTAAGGTTTTTGGAGAGGAACTTAGATAAATAGATACTACAATAGGAGTGATAAGCCCTTCTTCTTCTTCTTATTCAAGCTTAAATTACTCACGTAATGTATGTGCCATATTTTTGATAGCTGTGGGGCAAGGAGCTGTTTCAGTTGGGCTTCTTTCCAAAGCGATGAATTGCGGGAGCACGTCCCTTTCAATTTCGATACACAGAATTAGTTTAGCTGCTGCTGACAGGAGATATTGTTTCCAGATATCCTCTTGGCAACGACGTAATGTGCTACAGATGGAGCGTCCAGCGCCAATAATACGCAATTGCAGTGAATGTCATTTCCATGCGACATGCCTTATTATTGGTCGCCGGAGTAGAACTAGAGTGAGGGAATTAATTTTAATTTTTATTACAATTTATTCTTAAAAATACATTTTCGTTGGAGACTCTTATGCGTCTGTAAACTTCTTTGATAGTATAAGTACCACCAAAATAGCACTATTGCTCCCCTCTCCCCTGTCTTCTACGCTTCGATGACTTTACTGGACCGCGGTGAAGCTTGTTTACTCATTTATAGACCTGATGATCCGATGGGTTCCTTTTCTCCTTTTTCGTTTGTCCTGTGTTTCGAGCCTTTTACCACCTGATTTCATCTTTTATTTCCTTGTCTCTATCCATTTACAACTTCTCCGCTTTCTTCTCATCATAGGACCGCCCAACCGAGGCTGTAAAGTGGTGCTCCGTTCACTCGGAAGGCTATGGGGTCGATCACCCATCAAGAAGTCGAAAGAAGAGTAGAAGCGATATTTACACTGCCGAAGAGGCACATGGCCGTGAAGTTCACTTAGCCTACAGAAAAAATGAGTACCACTACTACTAAGCCTACTTTTTTTTTTTTTTTTGCTAGGGGCTTTACGTCGCACCGACACAGATAGGTCTTATGGCGACGATGGGATGGGAAAGGCCTAGGAGTTGGAAGGAAGCGGCCGTGGCCTTAATTAAGGTACAGCCCCAGCATTTGCCTGGTGTGAAAATGGGAAACCACGGAAAACCATTTTCAGGGCTGCCGATAGTGGGATTCGAACCTACTATCTCCCGGATGAAAGCTCACAGCCGCGCGCCTCTACGTGCACGGCCAACTCGCCCGGTAAGCCTACTTTTGGCCCAATACAAAGCACCACCACCCACAACACCAACAGGCCTAACAAGAACCCTCCTCCCCCCCAGGACGAGTAAGACCATCTACACCAAGACATCATCCCTGAATAAGCTCTCACTTCATCTGTTCTTTTCTTAATCCGTCCACCGTTCACTGTTGGCTTTTCCCTCCGACTTAGGGAGGGATCCCACCTCTACCCCCTCAAGGGCAGTGTCCTGGAGCGTGACACTTTGGGTCGTGGTTATACAACTGGAAAGGAGGACCAGTACCTCGCCCAGGCAGCCTCACTTGCTATACTGTACAAAGGCCTCGTGGGGGGATTGCAAATTCGGAAGGGATAGACAAGGAAGAGGGAAGGAAGCAGCCGTGGCCTTAAGTTAGGTACCATCCGGACATTTGCTGGAGGAGAAGTGGGAAATCATGGAAACCACTTCGAGGATGGCTGAGGTGGGAATCGACCCCCCTCTACTCCGTTTACCTCCCGAGGTTGAGAGCACCACGTTCCAGTCCTCGTACCTCTTTTCAAATTTAGTGGCAGAGCCGGGAATCGAACGCGGATCACCGGGGGCTAATCACACTAACCACTACACCACGGAGGCTTCCTATGCCACACATCTCATATCAAGACAATGTGTGTCAAGATGGTCCCTAAAGAGCGAGATGGCTACACGGTTTGAGTTGTGTAGCTGGGAGCTTGCCTTCGAAAGGCAATGGGTTCGAACACCGTTATCGGTTGCCCTGGAGATGGTTTTCCTTGGTTTCCCATTTTCACACCATGCAAACGTTTGGCCTGTACCATAATTAAGGCCGCGTTCGCTCACTTCTCAATCAAAGCCTTTCCAACCCCATCTTTATCAGAACCTCATTCTCCTGGTAAAGTTATGAAGCAGAAAGGAGTTCGTAGGTGGCTGACAAGAATTGCGAGTGAGGAGGAGCGAACCCGTCTATTATTTGTCCTTTTGTTTCTCATGTGCCGGGCTGAGTAACTCAGACGGTTGCGGCGCTGGCCTTCTGAACTCAACTTGGAGGTTCGATCCTGGCTCAGTCCGGTGGTATTCGAAGGTGCTCAAATACGTCAGCCCCTTGTCGGTAGATTTACTGCCACGTAAAAGTACTCCTGCGGGACTAAATTCCGGAATCTCGGCGTCTCCGAAAACCATAAATGTATGGTTAGTGGGACGTAAAATCACTAAAATTAAAAAATAGAGAATGCATTAATTAGCAATTTCCTGCATAATATGTTTAAATATGTCAGGTATCTTGTTTAGAAATTGTGAGTCATTAATCTATCATAGCGGCTTCATGAGAAATACGTTTGTGAAATTTCGTGTCAAGAAGTAATTTAGATGCATCTGGGTTGTATGATAATTTGCGCTACCTGTTGCGTAAAACGCGCTGCTCGCCATTTTCTTAAAATAATGGGAAACTGTGTATTGATCAAATTTATGTTAAAGAGTAAGGCAAGAAATATTTTACTTCGCAAAGTCATTACACGGGACGCAGTGTACATACAAGAGTATTTCTGCTACGTCTGTGACATCATTACTGATATTGCAACTTATCTTGAATTTATTTGTTAATCCGTTTACCGACGTGTGTTGGCTTTTTCCCTCAGACTCAGCGAGGGATCTCACCTTTACCGCCTCAAGGGCGGTGTCATGGAGTGTGAGACTTGGGTCGGGGATAAAACTGGGGAGGAGGACCAGTACCTCTCCCAGGCACCGTCACCTGCTGTGCTCAACAGGGGCCTTGTGGGGGTGGTAAGATTGGAATAGATAGACAAGGAAGAGGGGAGGAAGCGGCAATGGCCTTAAATTAGGGACCATCCCAGCATTTTCCTGGAGAAGAATTGGGAAACCACGGAAAAACACTTCGAGGATGGTTGAGATGGGAATTGAACACCCCTCCACTCAGTTGACCTCACGAGGCTGAGCAGACCCCGTTTCAGTCCTCGTACACTTTTTAAGTTTCGTGGCAGAGCCGGGAATCGAAACCGAGTCTCTGGTGGGGGCAGCTAATTATACTAACCCTTACACCACAGAGGCGGACCTTACTACATTAACTATACTGTTCCCAATATAGTTTATTGCCTCTTTTGGCAAATATTACACTTTTTTGCCCTAGATATTTTATTCGGCTCTTGTTACAAGGGGTCGCGGGTTCGATTCCCGGCCGGCCTTCATTGTTTAATTCCAGTGGTTCTGGGTCGTCTTCAGCATTAGAATTCATTATATGTACGGCCCCATTCTCACAGACCCGCAGGGCGTCTATCAGGCACCAGCCCTCTTCGGAAGCCAGGCCAAGGCACCTTCGTGTATGTGCGGCTATGCTCTTTCTCCATTCACCATCCTTGTATTGTATCTACAATCTGTACAAAATTAGGAATAATAATTAGGACAAGTTTATATCCTATCGTTCATTGGTTAAGTTAGTGCTTGATTTGTTTTCTATTATTTCCTTTTGCCACATAGCCTACTTTTTTAAATGCACAAACATTTTGCTGTCCTTTGTGTATTCCATTCTTTACTTAAACATTTTAAAATTGTATGGAATTATTTCTCTTACTTTATATTCAGTACCTAGATACATAAACCTGAGAGAATCAGGTTCCCTGAATACTGAATCAATCATCACTGATCTGCATTTAGGGCAATCGCCCAGGTGGCAGATACTCTATCTGTTGTTTACCTAGCCTTTTCTTAAATAACTGCAAAGAATTCAGAAATTCATTGAACGTCTCCCTTAGTAAGTTATTCCAATCCCTAACTCCCCTTCCTATAAACAAATATTTACCACAATTTGCCCTCTTGAATTCCAACTTTATCTTCATAAATTGTGATCTTTCCTACTTAAAAACATCGTTAAAACTTATTCGTCTACTAATGTCATTTTACGCCATATCTCCACCGACAGCTCGAAACATACCACTTTGTTGAGCAGCTCGCCTCCTTTCTCCCAAGTTTTCCTAGGCCAAACAGCCTTGAGGAATTCCCCTCTTAATAGTTACAAGTTCAGATAAAGCTTCACCTACTTTAACTCTCTGAGTTCTATTATCTAGAAATATACCCACCCATCCAGTCACTCTTTTGTCTAGTCCAATTGCACTCACTTTTGCCGGTAGTCTCCTATGATCTACCCTGACAATTGCGAGACAGTCCATTTGTCCTCCTGAATGAAGGATATCTTCTATATCTTGCTATAATTCTACAAGTTCAGCTTCAGTAGAATAACTTTTCCTAAACCCGAACTGCCTTCTATCAAATCAGTTATTAATTTCGCAAACCTGTCTATTATAATCACAAAGAATGCTTTCCGAAATCTTAGATGCAATGCATGTCAAACTTACTGGTCTGAAATTTTCAGCTTTATGTCTATCACCCTTTTCTTTACACACAGGGTCTACTATACCAACTCTACAACTGTACATTTATTTGGTACAGTGATCAAATACGTACTTCAGATATGTTTTTGTGTAATAAAATGCTATTTGTTCGGGGCGTCCACCTATAGAAATCTTTTGCCCCTACTTGCACCATGTGATATGAACCTGCGTGTAATTGGAATGCAGGAAGTGTAGAGTGTTGAATGTGAAGAAAGGAACGTTAAGGAGAACACAAACACCCAGTCCCCAGGCCAGGGATATTAATCATTTACAATTAAAAACACCTGACCCAGCCGGGAATCGAACTTGGGGCCACCAGGTTCAGATATGGTACTATATTCCAAACCATTGTCTGAAGTATATCCCCAGAAATCTTATCAATTCCAGCAACCTTTCTAGTTTTCAACTTTTGTATTTTATTGTAATTGTCTTCGTTATCTAAGAAAATTTCAATTCTTCGTTAGTATTATTCACTTCTTCTACCTGGACCTTCTCTTGTACTCTTAATAGATGAGCCTCTTCCATTGATTCTTCCCAGATTAAACAAGTATTTTAACTCAGAACATGCTTCAGGACTGTCATGAGTCACGGATGAAAAATGTTTGAATATGCTGAGGGCCTTAACAAAATTGCTTTCTTGGTCTGTTACAAATATGTTGACGATAAACGCCCAAACGGTCTTCCATCTCACCCGTTTTTGGTCAATTGTGAACATTCTGCCTGCACGTCGCTAATATAACCGGATGTAACCCACGTATCGATCAAAGTTCAATATCTGTCGGCATTTTTGCTACAATATATGATTCTGCGTTCACATCGCTAGCATAACCGGATGTGACTTAGCATATGAGGCAGTTTTACACTTACTATAATGTTCTATGCAGTGTAGTAAAAATATTCCATTCTTTTGCTGAATGCAGTCCATCACATTTAAAACATGGATATGTAAGTATACGGTATGTATAAAAATACGATTCAAGTGTATAATTAATACCATCGGGGTGCTGTAACATATTTTACATCCCGGTCGGGCTGAGCAGCGGTCGCTGGCTGCGCGGGTTGTGTCACGTAGCTATCAGCATGCATTCGGGGATAGCGGGGTCGAACCCCACTGTCGGCAGCCATGAAGATGGGTTTCCGTGCTTTCTCATTTTCACACCAGGCAAATGCTGGGGCTGTAACTTAGCGTAGCTCTAGAGTAATAATAATAATAATACTCATATTTTTTATACTGTTAAGTTTTAGTAGCGTTATGTGTTAATGCCATTGCAACACAGCTATACCAAGCGAATTGGCTACGCGGTTAGGAATGCGTAACTGTAGAATAATAATAATCATATTTTGTATATTGTAAAGTTCTAGTAGCATTATGTGATATTGCCAATGCAACACACCTATATCGAGTGGATTGGCTACACGGTTAGGGATGTATACTCAATGGTAAGTGTATATATATTTTATTCAATATAATCTACGGTTAAAACGTGTTATTTTTTATGCTGTGTAGCTTTGTTAAAACTGTCGGGAATCGAATAACTAGCGTATGCTAGGTCCCGGGGCTCGATTCGCCTGGAGTGAAAATATAAAACCACGGGTAGCATTATGTGATAATGTCAATGCAACACCCCTATACCGAGCGAATTAGCCGCGCGGTTAGTGATGTGTAGCTTATATCTTCAGGGGCCTTAGCCTACCAAGCGACCGCTGATCAGCGTAATAAGGTAGAACAATATTGTTAGGTGCTGTAACGTAGAGTTCTACCATTTGCTTAGGCAAATTCTTGAGGCAACTGTATTTCACCGTCTTTATATTCTTACAATATATCATTTTCGTTACGTTTTCAAGTAAGTACTGTGATATGTGTTCACGTTCGAGCAAAATTCCGTTACCACAATATTATCTGTCTACAACTTAGCATATCCGATCCTGGCTTTCCAAAATGTATTTTTCTACTTTGACGGCCTAGGGAGAAATGCGCAATATGGCGGATATCAGCAGCCCATACCTGGCCAGGCCCAGGGATTCCTTATTTTACGGTGACTAAGTAAGAGATCAAAGTTCGAATCTATATCTGTAATACAGATTCTTTTTGTTGCATGTGTCAGTGTTCGAATCCCCGCAATTCCATCGCCTTAACACAATACGAAGTAGAATTATAGTTAGGACAAATCTTTTTTGATATCCCCTGCTAAGTAGTAACTAAAAGAGTAAAATTATTTTATCTGCATGTTGGTAGTGATTATTGTTCTAAGGGGAAGTACAACTGTACAATAAACACATTTCTATTCCTCTCCCTTTTCCCTCTATTTATATAAAACTAGATTATGATTAAATTATAAAATCTCATCAATCAACAAGATACTGCGTGTCCTCCTCCTCCTATCAAATAATCAAGGTAAGTTCTTCTGTTAAGAACACAATATGAAATGTATGCTGTCTATTCAAATATTTACTGTAAGATAACAACTGTCCTCTGTAACAGGATTGAACCTGTACAGATGGTCAACATGTTTCGTCTTGTCGGATAGAGACATACAGTATTTGCTTGTGTTACAGTCAATTCCATATTTTTGCGAGTATGCTGATTGCATACATAAATTAAAGAAGTGCGTTTGTAATCATGTATAGCCTATTTTAAACCAAGAGGACAGTGTTCGAATCCCATAATGCATGCATTAAGAGATTTTTCTAATATTGAATAGAAAGGGAAAATAATTGAAATCCTACGACTTTTTATTCTGTTACGGTAACTATTGTTTGGGTTATAATCAAGGTAAGATTTTCTGTTCAGAACACGATAGGAAATGTATAATGTCTAATAGTCAACATGTTTTATCTTGTCGGATGGAGACATACATTATTTGCTTGTCCTACAATCAATTCTATATTTTTGCGTGTGGGCTGATTGCATATATAACTTAAAGAAGTGCGTTTGTTTTCATGTATAGCCTGTTTTAAACAAAGCGATTAGTGTTCACATCCCATAATGCATGTATTAAGAGATTTTTCTAATGTTGAATAGAAAGGGAACAGAGTTGGAATCCTACGATTTTTTATTCTGTTACGGTAACTATTGTGCTTGCGTTATAATCAAGCTACGTTTTCTGTTTAGAACACGATAGGAGATGTATGCTGTCTATTCAAATCTTTACTGTAAGATAACAACTGTCCTCTGTAACAGGATTGAACCTGTACAGATAGTCATCATGTTTTGTCTTGTCGGATGGAGACGTAAAGTCTTAGCGACGGTGTAGGTAGGAGGGCTATCTAGCTCAGGATCTTCTTTTATCAATCAGAAAGAAAAATAATATATTGTTTAGTTTTACAAAATTAGATTATCATCAGACACATCTATTCCTCTTCCTTCGTCCATCTATTTATGATTTTTAGAACAAAAACTTGTAATTCAAATGGGTAAAAAAGTATTACCTTCACCTTACCGCATCCTCCACCTCCTACCGCTCCCTCATCTTCTTTTATCAAACGAAAAGAGTAAAATGGCAAGTAGAAACTTACGCGACACATCATGACAGGAGGTAAAAAGTACAAGAGGACAACGCTACAACATGCTTTCCAGTTTAATAACGTAAGTATCTCCGGTAAAAAGGTAATATTAACGATAAATATTTGACTAATCCTCTTATCCATTATTCTTTGCAAACTAGACTAGGAGATCGTTATCAGTTAGCTCTTTAATTGTATTAATAACAAAATTATGATTTCTAGCAAGATAGTGTCGAGAAGGACAGCTAGCCTTAATCCTATGAGGTTAGGCTCCCTGGCTATGTTCCGTTAGGATCGTTCGCTTTTTCAAAAGAATTCCCACTCCTGCACACGGCTAAGTCCTGTGAAGATGACAGCAGTGAGGTTATAGGGGATCGTTTACTTCCCGCTCCAAGATGGCGTCGAGAAGAGCAGCTTGTTTTAAAACTATAATCCTCTCTCCAAAATGATGTCGTTGAAGGGTTATGTCGAGAAGGGTAACTTGCCTTGAAACTCTAAGGTTAGGCCACATGACTATGTCCCGTCAAGGTAATAGCAGTAAGATTAGGTTCATTCCTTTTTCAAAAAATTTCCGCGTCTGCATATTGCTAAGTCCCATCAAGATATTCACAGCAAAGTTATTGGGATTGTCTACTTTTTCAAAATTCCGCGGCAAAACAAGTGCACGTGGTTAGGACTTGAGAAGATAGAAACTATCAGCTTCACAGCTGTTCAAATTCCGCGCCCCTCTACGTCGTTAAGATGGCAGCAGTGAGGTTAGCTGTGTTCACTTGTTCAACAAGTGCACGTGTTTAGGACCTGTCAAGATGGCAGCTGTCAAAAGCACGTGGATCTCAAATTCCGTGCGCCCACGTGCATAAGTTGGCAACAATGAGGTTAGGCTCTCTTAAGATGGCAGCAGTGAGGTTAGCTGTGTTAACTTGTTCAACAAGTGCATGTGGTTAGGATCTGTCAAGATGGCAGCCGTCAAAAGCACGTTGATTTCAAATTCCGGGCCTCTATGAGCATAAGGTGAGGTTAGGCTCTGTCAGGATAGCAGCAGTGAGGTTAGCCGCGTTCACTTGTTCAACAAATGCACGTGTTTAGGACCTGTCAAGATGGCAGCTGTCAAAAGCACGTGGATCTTAAATTCCGTGCGCCCACGTGCATAAGTTGGCAACAATGAGGTTAGGCTCTCTTAAGATGGCAGCAGTGAGGTTAGCGATGTTCACTTCTCGAAAGTGAGGTTAGGGCCCGTCATGATGACAGCTGTCATCTTTACAGCTGTAAAATGCACGTAGTTAAGCACGTGGCTTTGTTTACAAACAAGAGCACGTGGTCGTGACGTCACGGTCACGTGGTCATGACGTCATGGGGTCAATGTCCTTGGCCGGGGTCAATGACCTCGGGTGCTGACTCAGCAGAAAAAAATTCTGACTAATGATTTGGTACCACTACTGCTCTCCTACTTGGCAGGTTATATAATGGCTCAGGCCGGTGGTATTTGAAGGTGCTTCAGTACGTCAACCTTTACTGGTACGTGAAAGAACTCCTGCGGGAAAAATTCCAGCACCTCGGCGTCTCAAAAAACATAAAAAGTAGTTACTGGGATGTAAAGCCATTATTATTACGCCTTCAGTCACTTTCACACCCTTCCCCATTAAGTGGTCTTTCCGAAAACGAAAATATGGGCTTCTTCATTTTGAAAGGAGAATCCAATTATCTGTTTTTACGTCTGTAACGTCCTCAGTTTCTGAGATACAAGTGTTCTCATAAAAACGATTCAGCTCCTTTTTTCACTTAATTTTGCTCCCCCCCCCCCCGACTTTAAGTGTTTTTTCCGAAAACAGAAAAATACGTATTTCTAATTTTTTAAGGAGATTCCAATACTAATTTTCACGTCTTTAAAATGTTAAGGTTTTAAGATATAGACGTATTCATTTTAAAAGTTCATCCCCCTTTTCACCCCGTTAGCGACGAAATATCCAAAAATTCCTTCCTTAGTGAGCACGCACAGTACACTCTAATATAAATGCATGCCCAAAATTTCATTATTTATGACCAGTAGTTTTGTCACGGCCATAATGAATCAGTCAGTCATTCATAGATAACATCATCCGCAAAAAACGCCTTTCCTGTGGTTCCAGTTCTTTACTCTTATCATTTGTACACTGACTGACAGAGCAGATGCAACACCAAGAAGGAGTGGTCAGAACTTTATGCCAATTGCAGGGTAGACTGACGTCACTGAGGTATGCTCATGATGTGAAATGCGCCGCTGTGCTGCGCACGTAGCGAACGATAAATGGGACACGGCGTTGGCGAATGGCCCACTTCGTACCGTGATTTCTCAGCCGACATTCATTGCAGAACGTGTTGTCGTATGCCATAGGACACGTGTATAGCTAAGAATGCCAGGCCGCCGTCAACGGAGGCATTTCCAGCAGACAGACGACTTTACGATGGGTATGGTGATCGGGCTGAGAAGGGCAGGTTGGTCGCTTCGTCAAATCGCAGCCGATACCCATAGGGATGTGTCCACGGTGCAGCGCCTGTGGCGAAGATGGTTGGCGCAGGGACATGTGGCACGTGCGAGGGGCCCAGGCGCAGCCCGAGTGACGTCAGCACGCGAGGATCGGCGCATCCGCCGCCAAGCGGTGACAGCCCCGCACGCCACGTCAACCGCCATTCTTCAGCATGTGCAAGACAGCCTGGCTGTTCCAATATCGACCAGAACAATTTCCCGTCGATTGGTTGAAGGAGGCCTGCACTCCCGGCGTCCGCTCAGAAGACTACCATTGACTCCACAGCATAGACGTGCACGCCTGGCATGGTGCCGGGCTAGAGCGACTTGGATGAGGGAATGGCGGAACGTCGTGTTCTCCGATGAGTCACGCTTCTGTTCTGTCAGTGATAGTCACCGCAAACGAGTGTGGCGTCGGCGTGGAGAAAGGTCAAATCCGGCAGTAACTGTGGAGCGCCCTACCGCTAGACAACGCGGCATCATGGTTTGGGTGCTATTGCGTATGATTCCACGTCACCTCTAGTGCGTATTCAAGGCACGTTAAATGCCCACCGCTGCGTGCAGCATGTGCTGCGGCTGGTGGCACTCCCGTACCTTCAGGGGCTGCCCAATGCTCTGTTTCAGCAGGATAATGCCCGCCCATACACTGCTCGCATCTCCCAACAGGCTCTACGAGGTGTACAGATGCTTCCGTGGCCAGCGTACTCTCTGGATCTCTCACCAATCGAACACGTGTGGGATCTCATTGGACGCCGTTTGCAAACTCTGCCCCAGCCTCGTACGGACGACCAACTGTGGCAAATGGTTGACAGAGAATGGAGAACCATCCCTCAGGACACCATCCGCACTCTTATTGACTCTGTACCTCGACGTGTTTCTGCGTGCATCGCCGCTCGCGGTGGTCCTACATCCTACTGAGTCGATGCCGTGCGCATTGTGTAACCTGCATATCGGTTTGAAATAAACATCAATTATTCGTCCGTGCCGTCTCTGTTTTTTCCCCAACTTTCATCCCTTTCGAACCGCTCCTTCTTGGTGTTGCATTTGCTCTGTCAGTCAGTGTACATATAAGAAAACACGAAGTTCCAATAATGCTTGCTTGAGAAATTCCCATTTTAATGGTTACACTTTCAAATAATGCATCACGTACCCTAATTCTCTGAGCTCTATTACCTAGAAATATAGCCACCTATTCAGTCATTCTTTTGTCTAGTCCTAAAGCCCTCATTTTTGGCAGTAGTCTCCCATTATATACCCAATCAAATGCTTTAGACACGTCAATCGCGATACAGTCCCATTACCTCCAGAGCCTAAGATATCTGCTATACCTTCCTGGAATCTTACAAGTTGAGCTTGAGTGGAATAACCTCTCCTAAACCCGGAACCAGTTATTAACTTCATAAACATGTCTAATATAATCAGGAAGAATGTTTTCCCAAAGCTTACATGCAATGCATGTCAAACATACTGGCCTGTCATTTTTAGCTTTATGTCTATCACACTTTCCTTTATACACAGGGGCTACTATAGCATTCATTTTGTATAGGGAGTATCATGCAAAAAATATTAAAATTAGTACTTCAGATATGGTACTATATCCCAACCCATTCACCAACTACCGCGCCGTCAACGACGGACATATTCTCCTATAATAATAATAATAATAATAATAATAATAATAATAATAATAATAATAATAATAATAATAATAATAATAATAATAATAATAATAATCACTACTGATCTGCGTTTAGGGCAGTCGCCATGTGGTAGATTCCCTATCTCTTGTTTCCCTAGCATTTCCCTAAAAGATTGCAAAGAAATTGGAAATTTATTGAACATCTCCCGTGGTAAGTTATTCCAGTCACTAACTCGCCTTCCTATAAACGAATATTTGTCCCAATTTGTCCTCTTGAATCCCAACTTTATCTTCACATAGTGATCTTTCCTACATTTAAAGACACCACTCAAACTTATTCGTCTACTGATGTCATACCACGCCATCTCTCACTGACAGCTCGGAACATACCACTTAGTCGGGCAGCTCGACTCCTTTTTCCTCAAGTCTTCCCAGCCCAAACTTTGCAAATTGTTTGTAACGCTACTCTTTTGATGGAGATCATCAAGGAAAAATCGAGCTTCTTTTCTTTGGGTTTTGTCCAGCTTTTCAATCAAGTAATCCAGGTGAAGGTCCCATACACGGGAACCATACTCTAGTTGGGGTCTTACCAGACACTTATATGCCCTCTCCTTTACATCCTTACTACAACTCCTAAGCATGTGGTGATATCGGTATCCTTGACCTTGCCGCGGTGGGGAGGCTTGCGTGTCCCAATGATGCAGATAGCCGAGCCGCAGGTGCAACCATATCGGATGGGTAACTGTTGAGAGACCAGACTAACGAATGGTTCATCGAAACAGGGGTAGCAGCCTTTCGATAGTTGCAAGGGCGGCAGTCTAGATGATTGACTGATACGGCCTTGTAATAATACTCAACATGGCTTAGCTGTGTTGATACTGCTACACGGCTGAAAGCAACGGGAAACTACAGCCGTAACTACCTCCCGAGGACATGCAGCTCTCTCTGTATGAATGATGTACTGATGATGGCTTCCTCCCGGGTAAAATATTCCGGAGGTAAACTAGTCCCCCATTCGGATCTCCGGGTGGGGACTACACGAGAGGGGGCGATCATCAGGAAGATGGATACTGACATTCTGCGAGTCGGAGCGTGGAATGTTAGAAGTTTGAATCGTTGTGGTAGGTTAGAGAACCTGAAAAGGGAGATGGATAGGCTAAAGTTAGATGTAGTTGGTATAAGTGAAGTACGTTGGCAGGAAGAACAAGATTTTTGGTCAGGCGACTACCGAATTATCAACACAAAATCAAACAGGGGAAATGTAGGAGTTGGTTTAATAATGAATAAGAAAATAGGGCAGCGGATAAGCTACTACGACCAGCATAGTGAAAGAATTATTGTCGTCAAGATAGACACCAAACCAATGCCCACCACAATAGTGCAGGTCTATATGCCTACTAGTTCAGCGGATGATGAAGAAATCGAAAGAATATATGAGGAGATAGATGATTTAATACAATATGTAAAAGGTGACGAGAATCTAATTGTGATGGGAGACTGGAATGCAGTGGTAGGCAAAGGAAGAGAAGGTAATACAGTAGGAGAATTTGGATTGGGACAAATGAACGAAAGAGGAAGTCGGCTGGTTGAATTCTGCACTGATCATAATTTAGTCCTTGCCAATACTTGGTTCAAACACCACAAACGACGGCTGTATACGTGGACGAGACCTGGAGACACCGGAAGGTATCAAATAGTCTTCATTATGATTAGGCAGAGATTCAGAAACCGGGTGTTGGATTGCAAAACTTTCCCAGGAGCAGACGTGGACTCTGACCATAACTTGTTGTCATGAAATGCCATCTGAAGTTGAAGAAATTGAAGAAAGGAGAGAATGAAAAAAGATGGGATCTAGACAAGTTGAAAGAAAAGAGTGTGAGGGATAGTTTCAAGGAACATGTTGCACAAGGACTAAATGGAAAGGCTGAAGGAAAAACTATAGAGGAAGAGTGGAGAGTCATGAAGAATGAAGTCAGTAGGGCTGCTGAAGAAATGTTAGGAAGGAAGGAAAGATCAACTAAGAATCAGTGGATAACTCAGGAGATACTAGACCTGATTGATGAACGACGAAAATACAAGAATGCTAGAAATGAATAGGGCAGAAAAGAATACAGGCGATTAAAGAATCAAGTGGATAGAAAGTGCAAGGTAGCTAAGGAAGAATGGCTGAAGGAGAAGTGCAAGGATGTCGAAGGCTGTATGGTCCTGGGTAAGGTAGATGCTGCATACAGGAAAATCAAGGAAACCTTTGGAGAAAGGAAATATAGGCGTATGAATATTAAGAGCTCAGATGGAAAGCCACTTCTAGGGAAAGAAGACAAAACAGAAAGATGGCAGGAGCATATCCAACAGTTGTATGAAGGTAAAGATGTAGATAATTTGGTTCTGGAACATGACGAGGCTGTTGATGCTGATGAAATGGGAGACCCAATTTTGAGGTCAGAGTTTGACAGAGCTGTGAGTGACCTCAATAGGAACAAGGCACCTGGAATTGATGACATTCCCTCTGAATTACTGACTGCCTTAGGAGAAACCAGCATGGCAAGGTTATCTCATTTAGTGTGCAAGATGTATGAGACAGGAGAAGTCCCATCCTATTTTCGGAAGAATGTTGTTGTACCTATTCCCAAGAAAGCCGGTGCTGACAGGTGTGAAAACTACCGCATCATTAGTTTAGTATCTCATGCCTGCAAAATTTTAACACGTATTATTTACAGAAGAATGGAAAAACAAGTAGAAGCTGAGTTGGGAGAAGATCAATTTGGCTTCAGAAGAAATGTAGGCACACGTGAAGCAATCCTGACTTTACGTCTGATCTTAGAGGATCGAATCAAGAAGGACAAGCCCACATACATGGCATTCGTAGATCTAGAAAAGGCATTCGATAATGTTGATTGGACCAAGCTATTTATGATTCTGAAGATGATAGGGATCAGATACCGAGAACGAACAATTATCTACGATCTGTATAAAAATCAGTCTGCAGTGATAAGGATCGAGGGCTTTGAAAAAGAAGCAGCAATCCAGAAAGGAGTGAGGCAAGGCTGCAGGTTGTCCCCTCTCCTTTTCATTGTTTACATAGAACAGGCAGTAAAGGAAATCAAAGAGAAATTTGGAAATGGAAACACAGTCCAAGGAGAGGAAATTAAAACCTTGAGATTTGCCGATGATATTGTTATTTTATCTGAGACTGCAGAAGATCTCGAGAAGTTGCTGAATGGTATGGATGAAGTCTTGGGTAAGGAGTACAAGATGAAAATAAATAAGTCCAAAACAAAAGTAATGGAGTGCAGTCGAACGAAGGCAGGTGATGTAGGAAATATTAGACTAGGAAATGAACTCTTAAAGGAAGTAGATGAATATTGTTACTTGGGTAGTAAAATAACTAACGATGGCAGAAGTAAGGAGGACATGAAATGCAGACTAGCACAAGCAAGGAAGAGCTTTCTTAAGAAAAGAAATTTGCTCACTTCAAACATTGATATCGGAATTAGAAAGATGTTTTTGAAGACGTTCGTGTGGAGCGTGGCATTGTATGGAAGTGAAACATGGACGATAACTAGCTCAGAAAGAAAGAGAATAGAAGCTTTTGAAATGTGGTGTTACAGAAGAATGCTGAAGGTGAGATGGATAGATCGAATCACGAATGACGAGGTACTGAATCGAATTGGAGAGAGGAGATCGATTTGGCTAAATTTGACGAGAAGAAGTGAAAAGATGATAGGACACATCTTAAGACACTCAGGACTTGTTCAGTTGGTTTGTGAAGGAAGTGTAGGTGGTAAGAACGGTAGGGGTAGACCAAGGTATGAATATGACAAGCAGATTAGAGCAGATGTAGGATGCAATAGTTACGTAGAAATGAAAAGGTTAGCGCAGGATAGAGGGGCATGGAGAGCTGCATCAAACCAGTCTATGGACTGATGACTCAAAAAACACAACCCCAATGAAGATCTTTCCTTATATTAACACCTAGATACTTACAATCATCCCCAGAACAAACTTGCAACCCATCAACGCAGTGATTAAAACTGAGAGGACCTTTTCGTTTTGTGAAACTCACAACCTGACTTTTTACCCCGTTTGTCATCATACCATTGCTTCCTGTCCATCTCACGGCATTATCGAGGTCATTTTACAGTTGCTCACAATCTTGTAACTTATTTATTACTATGCACAGAGTAACATTGTCTGCAAAAAGCCTTTTCTGTGATACACCTCTTTACACATATCATATATATATATATATATACAAGAAAACGTAAAGGTCCAATAATACTACCTTGAGGAATTCGCTCTTAATTATTACAGGGTCAACTAAAGCGTTGCCTTCTCTAATTCTCTGAGATCTCTTTTCTAGAAACAGATTCACCCATTCAGTCACTCTTTTGTCAAGTCCAAATGCACTCATTTTTGCCAGTAGTCTCCCATGATCTACCTTATTAAATGCGTTAGAATAATCAATTGCGATACAGTCCATTTGACCTCCTGAATCTAGGATATCCGCTATATCTTGCTGGAATCCTACAAGTTGAGCTTCAGTGGAATAACCTTTCCTAAACCCAAACTGCCTTCTATCAAACTAGTTATTAATGCATAATACAATCAGAAATAATGCTTCCCAAAGATTACATAGAATTCATGTCATACTGACAGGTCTGTAATTTTCAGCTCCTTCTTAGTCTCTTTACTTCTCTATAATAATACTTACCTCTGAGAAGGAAGAGTGTCTCTGTCATTATTAGAAAGAGTATGCAAGTTAAGTATTATTCTAAATTCTGTACATGTTCAATATCTTCAATGCTGTACATATTTACGTTATGAGATGAGCTAAAGTAGTTGGTAATTTGCTCTCTAAGTTAACATTCCACCGAACCCCAAGTGGCTTTGAAGGTTCTCAGTTGGTAAAGACTACTTTCCTAATTAGTTAATAAGAACCTGAACATGCAAAGTATAAACGTGTGGTATGTTTCTTTCCACAACTTGCGAGAAATTCTTAAACTATTAGAGTGAAACTTTGTCAACTTTTAAGAAGCTGGGGGTTGAATTTTAAGATAGGGTTAATTTGTATTCATATTTAATACAATTATCAAAACTTTCCTGACTTACTAGATTATATAAGTAATCCAATAAAGGACAAAGTTAATTAAATATAAACCCTTAAATTCTGGATGAATCTTTTCTCATTGCTCCTGTTGCTATAACACTGTAGCCTCTTTAATGTAGACAAGTACAGTATATTATGATATTATTATTATTATTATTATTATTATTATTATTATTATTATTATTATTATTATTATTATTTGATTAATATTGTTACTTGGGTAGTAAAATAACTAACGATGGCAGAATTAAGGAGGACATGAAATGCAGACTAGCACAAGCAAGGAAGAGCTTTCTTAAGAAAAGAGATTTGCTCACTTCAAACATTAAAATCGGAATTAAAAGATGTTTTTGAAGACTTTCGTGTGAAGCGTGGCATTGTATGGAAGTGAAACATGGGCAATAACTAGCTCAGAAAGGAAGAGAATAGAAGCTTTTGAAATGTGGAGTTACAGAAAAATGCTGAAGGTGAGATGGATAGATCGAATCACGAATGAAGAGATACTGAATCGAATTGGTGAAAGGAGGTATATTTGGCTGAATTTGAAGAGAAGAAGAGATAGAATGATAGGACACATCTTAAGACACCCAGGACTTGTTCAGTTGGTTTGTGAAGGAAGTGTAGGTGGTAAGAACGGTAGGGGTAGACCAAGGTATGAATATGACAAGCAGATTAAAGCAGATATAGGATGTACTAGTTACGTGGAATTGAAAAGGTTAGCACTGGATAGGGTGGCATGGAGAGGTGCGTCAAACCAGTCTATGGACTGATGACTCTAACAACAACAACATTGTTGTTATTCATTGTTAGGGCCACGAAGGATCGCGAGATGTCTTCTTGCGGTCCTACCAGGTTTTTATCATTTCGGAGTGTTCTGGACATTCTTCAGTCGAGTTGGGACTTCTTCTTGATGAACCCGAGTGCTGCTCGGAGTTGAACGTTTCTTTCTGTGATTCCATACTTTAAAACATGCTTATCGATCTCCACCAGTCAAAGAGGGATCGTTTTGGGACTTCTGAAGTAGGACAACACACGCTTACAGATTATTTCAGCTGGAAATCTTAAAGAGGTGAGCGTAAAATGTTATCTTCCTTTCCCAATTACGCTTGATATCGTGTCGGTGTGGTGTATATTTCTACGTTGCTCCGAGGTCTGTGAACACCATCATTGTGCCTGGAATCGAGACTTTTTCGGATAATCCTCCTTTCCTTAAATGCCAGTTTTTCAATGCTTCAGGTCTAATTACAGTGTTATAATGTCTAATTTTTGCATTTCCAGAGATATATTTTTTTGTTATTATTTTGAGTGAGTTCGAAAGCTGTTTAAAACATGTTGATACGTATTAAGACGGCGACTCCTCAGAATTGTGGAATTCATTAAAATAATATTAATAATTATTTTTAAGTATAATAATAATTATTATTGTTATTGAGTTCATTTAACAACCAGGGTTGGTTTTTCCCTCAGACTCAGCGAGAGATTCCACCTCTACCGCCTCAAGGGCAGTGTCTTGGAGCGTGAGTCATTTGGTCGGGGATATAACCAAGCCGGAGAACCAGTACTTCGCCTTGGCGGCTTCACCTGCTATGACAAACTGGGGCATTGTGGGGGGTGGAAAAATCGGAAGGGATAGACTAGGAGGTGGGAAGGAATTGGCCGTGGCCTTAAGTTAGGTACCATTCCGACATTTGCCTGTAGGAGAAGTGGGAAACCACAGAAAACCACTTCGAAGATGGCTGAGGAGGAAATCGAATGCCCTCTATTCAATGTACCTCCCGCGGCTGAGCGCAACCCGTCCCACTACTCGTACCACTAAGAAGGGGTTGATATGGGCGTTAAGGCAAGAAATCGACAATGTGGCATGCATGTTATCCAGGAGGTACGCGGTAGTAAGGGAAGGATTTGCTAAATGCAAGCGTGACGTTTGAGCGTTCTTCTTTATCGCACACATGACTTACCTTTCAGAACGCTGGAGATTACGTATGAAAGCAGTTTAATATTGGTGTCACATAGCCACGCTAACTCTCCTCCCCGGAGACACATTAATCTTTGTAACTTAATTCCTCGGGTATTAAATGTGCCTTCTACGGACTTCAACAGAGAAACCATGCCACGTTCCCCTTTACTACTCCTGGAAGAGGTAAACTACAGGATTGTTAAAAGGGGTTATTGTTGTTGCTTTTACTGCATTCTTGAACAAAGGGATTAGACGCTGTCTATCACCTCTGCACAGTACTTGGCGTAAGTTTCGATCAGTCTACAAAGGAAATAAGTGTTACCATTGATGCTTTCACGTCCCGTACTTATAGATATGATACTGTATAGACTTTTGGGCTTGTGCCGCGTCAAGAAAATACGGTGAAATTCTTTACGTTTTGCAGAGAACTGTGCTCTGCGTCATCAGAAGAAATCTAGACTGTCCACGAGAAAGGCTTCTTAAACAATGACTTTTAAATTTAGAAGTTATAATAGAAGTGGAAATGGTACGTTCGTTCGCCACCAGATGGCTCCCCGGATGTGACACAGCGCTAGCGTTCGAAGCGGAAGCTGACCGAATCATGATCAATCTAAGAGATTCACATAATATGTGTACCTAACATATGACATTGACACAAGCCTGGAATGAAACATCTGGCGATGAGGAACGTACGAATTTGGAAAACACCAAGACGAAATAACAATAGTGAAGGGACAGGGAAGGGAATTACCTACGTAAATCCTTAATGGCTGGCAACCAGTATTACTTAATTGTTAGCCGGTGTCCCTGTTGAAATTGTTAGGATTTCTACGTATTTCCACAGCTTCCCGTACAATCCTGGACCTGTAGTGTCTAGTGTGGGTAAGAGCTCGAGCATCTTGGAACATGACATCATGACCCGACGATAGAGCGTGCTCAGCTGTTGCCGATTTGTCTGGCTGGTTGAGATGAATATTACGTTCATGTTCCTTGTTACGGGTACCAATGGACCGGCATGTTTGGCCGATGTATACCTTACCGCAAGTACTGGGAATTTCGTATACCCCAGGATGTAAAAGTGGGGACAATTTGTCCTTGGTTTTACTCAAATTGTGAGCAATTTTAATGGTGGCCTCAAACACGGTTTTTATATTGTGTTTGCGTAGGATCTTGGCAATTCGATCTGTGATGTTGTGAATGTAAGGCATGAAGGCAGTTCCCTTCACTTCTTCCTTCTGTGAGCTTTGCTTGGTCGTTTCTCTGGGATGCAGGGCTCTATGAATCTGTAAATCGCTGTAAATATTACTCTTGAACGCGACTTTGAGCATGTCCATCTCCACCTGAATATTTGATGCCCCACAAATTCGTCTCGCCCTCTTGACGAGTGTCGTGAGAATGCCTTGATTTTGTGCTGGATGGTGGTGAGAATCTGCATGAAGGTAGGGATTTGTGTGGCTAGGCTTACGATATACGGTATGTTCTAAGGAGCCATCCGGTTTCCTTCTTACTAGAACATCCAAGAAAGGAAGGCATCCGTCCGACTCCATCTTCATAGTGAATTTAATTGAAGGATGTTGTTGATTTAGGAGGTTTAGAAATAGATGAAGTTTCTCAGGACCTTCAGTCCAGACCACAAATGCATCATCAACATACCTCCACCATATCATAGGTTTAATAGGCGTCGAAGCAATAGCCTCCTCCTCAAAATGCTCCATAAAGAAATTAGCCACTATGGGCGAAAGTGGACTTCCCATAGCCACTCCGTCCGTCTATTTTTAAAAATTCCCACCCCACAAGAAATAGCTGGAACTCATGCAGTGGCAAATTTAGTAATGTCCTCAGGGAACAGGTGTTCAACGAGAGACATGACCGAGTCAACTGGCACTTTAGTGAACAAGGATTCCACATCGAAACTCACCAAAAGTGCATTAGGTTGAAGGGTTATGGTTGATAGCGAAATATCAAGAGTCCCTGACGTATGATTCAGTACGTCCTATGTGTGGCTGAAGCAATTTGTTTAGGTATTTAGCCAGAGCATACATAGGAGAACCTATCGCACTAACGATAGGTCTGAGGGGAACATCTTTTTTATTGATCTTAGGCAGTCCATATAACCTAGGTTGCACTGCATCCCCCGGGACAGATGTTTAGCCTCCTCTTTTGGAATTGAAGATTGCTGTAAGAGCTTCACGGTGGCATTGGAAACACGAGGGGTGGGGTCACGTGAGCTCAGTCTGTAGACAGGCTCTGACAGTATTGCCGAGATCTTATTCTTATACTCGTCAGTGTCCATAACCACTGTCGCATTACCCTTATCAGCTCAGAGAATGGTCAGTTCAGAATCATCTCTAAGTTCCTTCAGAGTTCTCCTTTCGCCTCTTGTTAAATTCGGCGCGGGTACAACAGCGGACCTTATGAGTTTCACATATTTCTGTCTTAACTCCTCAGCCTCATCCGTAGTATGTGGATGACTGCCTCAACGGAAGTAATTAACTCCTCAGTGGGAATTTTAGAGGGAGCGACAGCGAAATTAAGACCCCTAGCTAACTCTGCCGTTTGGTTCTCGTCAAAGGATTTCTTGAAAAGATTGACGACAGTTTTACAAGCATCGGGGTTCGTGCGAGAGACCGCCTGTTTCTGAGCTAGACGGAGGAACTTTGATTTCTGTCTGAATAACATTTCCACTTCTATTATAACGTCTAAGTTTAAAGAGTTATTGTTTAAGAAGCCTTTCTCGTGAACAGTCGAGATTTTCTTCTGATGACGCAGAGCACAGTTCTCTGCGAAACGTAAAGAATTTCACCTTATTTTCTTGACACAGCATTAGCCCAAAAGCCTATACAGTATCATATCTAGAAATAAGTGTTAGTTTAAATAATGGAGGACCGGGCGATTTGGCCGTGAGGTTAGGGGCGCGCGGCTGTGAGCTTGCATCCGGAAGATAGTGGGTTCGAGCCCCACTCTCGGCAGCCCTGCAAATGGTTTTCCGTGGTTTCTCATTTTCACACCAGGAAAATACTGGGGCTGGTCACGGCCGCTTCCTTCACACTCCTAGGCCTTTCCTATGCCTTCGTCGCCATAAGACCTGTCTCTCTCGGTGTGACGTAAAGCAAATAGCAAAAAAAAAAAAAAAAAAAGCAAGCCAGGAGGTTTGTATCGGAGAAGATGTGCGGTGAAGTTGAGCGGGTTGGCAGCCGTGGGGACCAGGCCGTCCCCCTTTCCAGAATGCAGAGGTGTAGAGCCACGGTAAAGCCGTCGGTTGGTCGGTCAGAGTGCAAATCTTTTGGACCACGGACCAATGTGATAGTCCACCTCCCCCTTCAGGGGAGAAATGAAAATATTTAGTAGTAACTAAGTTCGCTTTTGATTCCAATGGGCCGAACTTTCGTGTTCAATTCAGTGAATTGCTCTACATTCAATGCCCATGCTGGAAGCTAAATGTCTATTTTAACCAATGGTATGGTCTTGAGTCGACATAAAACGGATAAATATGTCAAAATGAGGCAATCTAAATGAGATTACAGACACGGGACCTCCTACAATTTTATCTATAAGATGATGCTGTATACGTAGTCATTAGAGTCTGTTTTGTCAGTCATCAATTCTGGTTTGGCAGACAGTAGACTTGTCATCTGTCACACGTCTTGACAGGGACCGACAATATATGGGATGACTGAAGCTAATCACACCTGCGCACAGAAATACAATATGCAACACCATTAACTACAAACAATCATCACCGCACAGGCCATGAAGGACCTTCCAGGGGTGGAACTCCGACTGTAACCTCAGTACTTCGTGAGGTAGAGTGGTTATCTCTATACCCGCCCACTTTTCCCTCCAGGAATGATCCAGATACCCATTTTTGGTGTAGGCTGAGTGAATCTCAGGACTCTACGCCCCTCCAGAAGTGGAAATTTCATTTCTATATTCGATATAAATATGTCTTATGGCTGAGGGAGTGGGGGTGTCATCTGAAAACCTGCGTCACGAAATTGGCGATATGAGAGGCGATGTTACCTAGCAACCATTCAGGCTGTGATGATAAGTAATGACAGTGGGCCATGATTGAGAGAGCTGACGCTGATTCAGAATTATTTGATAAGATAATCACCTATGTTGGGAATGATATGGAAAGGAATGTGATAGTAGCAGGTGATCTCAATTTACCAAATGTCAATTGGGAAGGAAATGCGAACGAAAGGAAGCACGAAAAGAAATGGCAAATAAGTTAATATTGGAAGGGCATCTGATTCAGAAAGTGATGAAACCAACTAGAGGGAAGAATATTCTGGATGTGGTGCTGGTAAAACCAGATGAGCTCTATAGAGAAATCGAAGTAATAGATGGTATTAGTTATCACGAAGATGTTTTTGTCGTAGTTAAAAATAAATGTGAAAAAGGGAGGTATTAAAACTAGGACTATTAGGCAGTACCATATGGCTGATAAAACAGGCATGTGGGAGTTTTTAAAAAGTAACTATTATCGCTGGAAAATGGTAAATAAAAATGTACACAGACTCTGGGATGGGTTTAAAGCAATTGCTGAGGAATATGAAAATCGGTTTGTACCTTTAAAGGTAGTAAGGAATGGTAAAGATCCACTATGTTATAACGGAGAAGTAAAGAGACTAAGAAGGAGGTGCAGGTTGGAACGAAATAGAGTTAGAAATTGTTACGAAAGTAAAGAGAAATTGAAGAAATTGAATCTTGCAAAGAAGTCAGCTAAGGATAACATGATGGCAAGCATAATTGGTGGTCATACACATTTTCCTGAAAACTGGAAAGGTATATATAAGTACTTTAAGGAAGAAACAGGTTCCAAGAAGGACATTCCAGGAATCATTAATGAACAAGGGGAGTGTGTATGCGAGGATCTTCAAAAGGCAGAAGTATTCAGTCAGCAGTATGTAAAGGTTGTTGGTTACAAGGATAATGTCCAGATAGAGGAGGTGACTAATACTAAAGAAGTATTAACATTTATCTATCTTAACAATGACATTTATAGTAAGATACAAAAGTTGAAAACTAGAAAAGCAGCTGGAATTGATAAGATTTCTGGGGATATACTAAAGACAATGGGTTGGGATATAGTACCATATCTGAAATACTTATTTGATTATTGTTTGGTTGAAGGAGCTATACCAAATGAATGGAGAGTTGCTATAGTAGCCCTTGTATATAAAGGGAAGGGTGATAGACATAAAGCTGAAAATTACAGGCCAGTCAGTTTGACATGCATTGCATGTAAGCTTTGCGAAGGCATTCTTTCTGATTATATTAGACATGTTAGCGAAATTAATGACTGGTTTGACTGAAGGCATTTTGGGTTTAGGAAAGGTTATTCCACTGAAGCTCAGCCTGTAGATTTCAGCAACGTACAGCAGATATCCTGGATTCAGGAGGCCAAATGGACTGTCTTGCGATTGAACTACAGTACCGCTCATTAATTTCAATACACCCAATAATTGACATCTTGTTCTCTGTAGATAAGGTCTAATACCGTGGGTACGGTTGAGGAAGCAAAGGAATAGTACAACAGTTGTACACATGACATGATTTTTGTTTGTGGTCATCGAGATACGATAGTACCCAACAACCAATGTTGTGTACATAAACGTTGTGTAGCTATCGGATACGTTTGTTTACCTATTTGCCGACGGACGCCGCATTTGGTGCACCTGTGTTGTTCCCTGTAGTGATGTGATATCTGCAGCGAACTGCAAACATTGCTACGATACATAACATGTGGTTCCTGCATGTCAGTTCCTTCGTGACAGTTGAAGTGTGCACATCGCTAGTATGGCTCCATGAGTGGAGATATCCATAGAAAAAACGTGCTGCAATTGTAGCAATTAGCCAAGCAGGTTTATCTATTCGCCAAATTACGAAACAGTGTAGTGCGTCTATAGGAGAGTGCAATACACCCTACACACCCTTCACCGCCAGAAGACAACAGGTAGCAATAAGGACATACCACGACCAGGACGACCTCGTAAACAACTAAAAGTGATGATAAATATATCAGAATTACCAGTAAGGGAAATAGATTCCAAACAGCACCCCAAATTCGTGCAGAATTGGTAGAAATGAATACGACAAAAATATATGTTGCAACAGTAAAAAGAAGGCTGATTGAAGCCGGCTTGAAAGGATGTGTCATAGCAAGAAAACCCCTTCTAAGGGCCATAAATAAACAGAAGAGACTTGAATGGGCTAGAAAACATCGTAATTGGACATCGGAAAAGTGGACGAGGGTGTTATTCAACGATTAATCGAAGTTCGAGATTTTTGGAACCATAAGGAGAATATTTGTTCGACGAGTTGTAGGGGAAAGGGTATCCCAGCAGTGTGTTCTACCTACAGTTAAACACAGCGGAGGTTCTATTATGGTTTGGGGATGTTCTTCCGGATATAGAGTTGGTGACATTATGAAAATAGAAGGATGTATGGATCAGAAGCAGTACCAAGTGGATTGCGCTTAATAGGGAAAAGGTTCACCTGACAACATGATAATGACCCAAAACATCGGTCAGAACACTGTACGAACTACATTGCATTAAAGGAAAAACTGAAAGTAATATGAATTATTTCGTGTGGCTATTTCTAGCCGAGTGCAGCCCTTGTAAGGCAGACCCTCCGATGAGGGTGGGCGGCATTTGCCATGTATAGGTAACTGCGTGTTATTGTGGTGGAGGATAGTGCAATGTGTGGTGTGTGAGTTGCAGGGATGTTGTGGACAGCACAAATACCCAGCCCCCGGGTCATCGGAATTAACCAATGAAGGTTAAAATCCCCAACCCGGCCGGGAATAGAACCCGGAACCCTCTGAACCGAAGGCCAGTACGCTGACCATTCAGCCAACGAGTCAACAGAAAGTACTGAAAGATATGGTATGGCCGTCATAAAGGCCCGATTGCAATCCCATTGAAATGGTCTGGGATGAAGTGGACAGACGTGTCAGGGAAGCTAATATATCCAGCAAGGAACATCTCTGCAATATTGTTAAGGATGTGTGGAATCATATAGATTCACGATACCTACAAAAACTGATTGAGGCAGTCATTAAATCCAAAGGAGGAGACTTTGATTAATGTAAAATATAATGTTTGTGATTGTATTATATGTGTAAGTTAATATAATTATTTTTTGTGAGAAATAACGTTTGCTTTGTGTTTTAAATCTGAAATACTAGGGTGTATTGAAATTAATGAGCGGTAGTGTATCTAAGGCGTTTGATACGGTAGATCATGGAAGACTACTGGAAACAATGAGTGCTATTGGACCAGAAAAAAGAGTGACTGAATGGGTGGCTATGTTTCTAGAAAATAGAACTCAGAAAATAAGAGTAGGCGAAGTTTTATCTAACCCTGTAATAATTAAGAGGGTAATTTCTCAAGGCAGTATTATTGTACGTTTATGTTTTCTTTAACAACTTGGCGAACGAAATGGAATTCGATGGGGAGCTATCAATATTAATGGGGCTTATGGAAGAAAGAAGGTAGAACTGGCTGAGTCAGCAAAGAGGATGCATCTGGATGTGCTAGGAGTAAGTGATATTCGGGTAAGGGGAGATAACGAGGAAGAGATAGGAGATTATAAAGTGTACTTGACAGGTGTTAGAAAGGGAAGGGCAGAGTCTGGGGTAGGGCTCTTTATCAGGAATACCATTGCACGCAACATAGTTTCTGTTAGGCACATAAATGAGCGAATGATGTGGGTAGATTTGTCAGTGGGAGGATTTAGGACAAGAATTGTGTCCGTGTATTCACCATGTGAGGGTGCAGATGAGGATGAAGTTGACAAGTTTTATGAAGCATTGAGTGACATCGTGGTCAGGGTCAACAGCAAGGATAGAATAGTGCTAATGGGCGATTTCAATGCGAGAGTTGCGAATATAACTAAAGGATACGAAAGGGTGATTGGTAAATGTGGGAAAGATATGGAAGCTAATGGAAATGGGAAGCGTTTGCTGGACTTCTGTGCTAGTATGGGTTTAGCTGTTACGAATACATTCTTCAAGCATAAGGCTATTCACCGCTACACATGGGAGGCTAGGGCTACCAGATCCATAATAGACTATATCTTAACAGACTTCGAATTCAGGAAATCTGTTAGGAATGTATGAAGTTTTCGCGGATTTTTCGATGATACAGACCACTATCTTATCTGTAGTGAACTAAGTATCTCTAGGCCTAGGGTAGAGAAAGTGACATCTGTCTGCAAACGAATAAGGGTAGAAAATCTCCAGGACGAGGAAATTAGACAGAAGTACATGGATATGATTAGTGAGAAGTTTCGAACAGTAGACAGTAAGCAGGTTCAGGATATAGAAAGTGAATGGGTGGCATACAGGGATGCTGTAGTAGAAACAGCAAGGGAATGCCTAGGAACAACTGTGTGTAAAGATCGGAAAAGGCGAACATCTTGGTGGAATGATGAAGTGAGAGCAGCCTGTAAACGTAAAAAGAAGGCTTATCAGAAATGGCTCCAAACAAGGGCCGAGGCAGACAGGGATTTGTACGTAGATGAAAGAAACAGAGCGAAACAAATAGTTGTTGAATCCAAAAAGAAGTCATGGGAAGATTTTGGTAATAACCTGGAAAGGCTAGGTCAAGCAGCAGGGAAACATTTCTGGACAGTAATAAAGAATCTTAGGAAGGGAGGGAAAAAGGAAATGAACAGTGTTTTGAGTAATTCAGGTGAACTCATAATAGATCCCAGGGAATCACTGGAGAGGTGGACGGAATATTTTGAACATCTTCTCAATGTAAAAGGAAATCATCATGGTGGTGTTGCAAACGGCAAAGCTCATGGGGAAGAGGAAAATGATGTTGGTGAAATTATGCTTGAGGAAGTGGAAAGGATAGTAAATAAACTCCATTGTCATAAGGCAGCAGGAATAGATGAAATTAGACCTGAAATGGTGAAGTATAGTGGGAAGGCAGGTATGCAATGGCTACATAGAGTAGTAAAATTTGCGTGGAGTGTTGGTAAGGTACCTTCAGATTGGACAAAAGCAGTGATTGCACCTATCTATAAGCAAGGGAACAGGAAGGATTGCAACAACTATCGAGGTATCTCATTGATTAGTATACCAGGCAAAGTATTCACGGGCATCTTGGAAGGGAGGGTGCGATCAGTGGTTGAGAGGAAGTTGGATGAAAACCAGTGTGGTTTCAGACCACAAAGAGGTTGTCAGGATCAGATTTTCAGTATGCGCCAGGTAATTGAAAAATGCAACGAGAGGAATAGGCAGTTGTGTTTATGTTTCGTAGATCTAGAGAAAGCATATGACAGGGTACCGAGGGAAAAGATGTTCGCCATACTGGGGGACTATGGAATTAAAGGTAGATTATTAAAATCAATCAAAGGCATTTATGTTGACAATTGGGCTTCAGTGAGAATTGACGGCAGAATGAGCTCTTCGTTCAGGGTACTTACAGGAGTTAGACAAGGCTGTAATCTTTCACCTTTGCTGTTCGTAGTTTACATGGATCATCTGCTGAAAGGTATAAAATGGCAGGGAGGGATTCAGTTAGGTGGAAATGTAGTAAGTAGTTTGGCCTATGCTGACGACTTGGTCTTAATGGCAGACTGTGCCGAAAGCCTGCAGTCTAATATCTTGAAACTTGAAAATAGGTGCAATGAGTATGGTATGAAAATTAGCCTCTCGAAGACTAAATTGATGTCAGTAGGTAAGAAATTCAACAGAATTGAATGTCAGATTGGTGATACAAAGCTAGAACAGGTCGATAATTTCAAGTACTTAGATTGTGTGTTCTCCCAGGATGGTAATATAGTAAGTGAGATTGAATCAAGGTGTAGTAAAGCTAATGCAGTGAGCTCGCAGTTGCTATCAGCAGTATTCTGTAAGAAGGAAGTCAACTCGCAGACGAAACTATCTTTACATCGGTCTGTTTTCAGACCAACTTTGCTTTACGGGAGCGAAAGCTGGGTGGACTCAGAATATCTTATTCATAAGTTAGAAGTAACAGACATGAAAGTAGCAAGAATGATTGTTGGTACAAACAGGTGGGAACAATGGCAGGAGGGTACTCGGAATGAGGAGATAAAGGCTAATTTAGGAATGAACTCGATGGATGAAGCTGTACGCATAAACCGGCTTCGGTGGTGGGGAGGCGTATGGAGGAGGATAGGTTACATAGGAGAATAATGGACTCTGTTATGGAGGGTAAGAGAAGTAGAGGGAGACCAAGACGACGATGGTTAGACTCGGTTTCTAACGATTTAAAGATAAGAGGTATAGAACTAAATGAGGCCACAACACTAGTTGCAAATCGAGGATTGTGGCGACGTTTAGTAAATTCTCAGAGGCTTGCAGACTGAACGCTGAAAGGCATAACAGTCTATAATGATAATGTATGTATGTATGTTATATATCAATGATATGTGTAAAGAAGTGGAATCAGAGATAAGGCTGTTTACAGATGATGTTATTTTGTACAGAGTAATAAGTAAGTTACAAGATTGTTAGCGGCTGCAGAGTGATCTCGATAATGTTGTGAGATGGACAGCAGGCAATGGTATGTTGACAAACGGGGTTAAAAGTCAGGTTGTGAGTTTCACAAGTTGGAAAAGTCCTCACAGTTTTAATTACTGCGTTGATGGGGTGAGAGATCCTGTTGGAGATCATTGTAAATACCTAGGTGTTAATATAAGAAAAGACCTTCATTGGGGTAATCACATAAATGGGATTGTAAATAGAGGGTACAGATCTCTGCACATGGTTATGAGGGTATTTAGGGGTTGTAGTAAGGATGTAAAGGAGAGGGCATATAAGTCTCTCGTAAGACCCCAATTAGAGTATGGTTCCAGTGTATGGGACCCTCACCAGGATTACTTGGTTCAAGAACTGGAAAAAATCGAAAGAAAAGCAGCTCGATTTGTTCTGGGTGATTTCCGACAAAAAGTAGCGTTACAAAAATGTTGCAATGTTTGGGTTGGGAAGAACTGGGAGAAAGGAGACGAGCTGCTCGACTAAGTGGTATGTTCCGAGCTGTTAGCGGAGAGATGGCGTGGGAGGACATTAGTAGACGAATAAGTTTGAGTGGTGTCTTTAAAAGTAGGAAAGACCACAATATGAAGATAAAGTTGGAATTCAAGAGGACAAATTGGGGCAAATATTCATTTAGGAAGAGGAGTTAGGGATTGGATTAACTTACCAAGGGAGATGTTCAATAATTTTCCAATTTCTTTGCGATCATGTAAACAAAGGCTAGGAAAACAACAGATAGGGAATCTGCCACCTGGGCGACTGCCCTAAATACAGATCAGTAGTGACTGACTGATGTAGAAAGCTCCTTTCATGGTCTAGAGAAGTTATTATTTCATTGGTGCTAGTTTCATAAACCCGGAGTCAGTTTTTAGGCACTAAATCCTACACTTGGCGACTCCTAATTCCATACAGATGTCTCTCTCGCAAACGATCCCTTAGATGCAAATAAATTAATGTTTATCAATTAGAGGTTCATTTATTGAAAGCCATGTTTATGATCATTTAATTTTTCTAGAGGGAAATTTGAAATCGTTTTCTTCGAATTTCTGACGGGAAATCGAGTCTAGCAGTTTCTTATTATTATTAATATTATTATTAACAAATGCATTGCAATTGTGAAATATAGCGGTAGAAATGATCACTTACGGTTGTGTGATAGTGAAGTAAAGTTAAAACATAATTACACAACAACAAAAACAACGAGAACTACTACTACAGCTCATTCCATGTTAGGAAAACTGTATTGCTCTAATGACAACAGGGTTGCCATATCGAACGGATCTGCTCAACACCATCACGGGAAAACGGCGGAACATAAATTTGTGAGATTCAGTATTTAATTTGAAGATTAAAAAGCGGAGGAAGAAACGAGGCTCCAAATTACTTTATGAACTAAAGGGGACGGGGGTTTACAGGGTCTATTTTTGGTTTGAACGGAATCAGAGATTCACCATGGCACATAAAAAAACCTCAGCATTGAAGTGTAACGCAAACTGGGGCAGAAAATAGAAAAATATTGTTTTATGGCCTCGAAGGGTGAGGGATGCATTTAATTGCATTTAATAAATTTCTCCAGGCTACGACTGTACTGTCGTATCGCTCAAAAATTAATAGTAGAAATTAAATGCGCTCGTAAAAAGAAGTCAAATTAAGATGCGCTTTTAAGAAAGAACAGCTAATTAACAAAACCAAGCAGAAATAAAACACACGGCTAATTTTCTTATCAGTAAAAGTTATGTCATGACGTATCCCTGCTCACTACAATAGCAAAATCTTCAGTAACATCTTCCGTGCAGTACGAAAATAATAGAACACACACAAATACTATGCAACATACAACCAACTCTCACTCAACTCAAGAAAAGTACGCACTGATTTAAAGCCCAAACACACACGCAACAAATAAGTACTGTAGATGACTTTACTACAGAAGTGAGCTGCCGGCGGTTCACTACACGAGGCTTGTACCAGAGGAACACACAAGAAGGAAGGCAACGAAGCGATGGCTGTTCCTACCATTGTGCTTCCTCCCTATGAATATATTCATGAAAAAGGAAATGATATGCAGTTACTTTAATAACACACGAGCCAAAATGCCTCATTCTGTTTATCTATCTTTCATAATGCATTACAAAGTACAATATAATATCGCTTAATCACGAGGAATTATGCGTGTCTCAGAGGGGGTGCGTTCACTCCTTGTAGGTCCGTAAGAGCAATACTGTTTTCTTAACGTGGAATGAGCTTATAGATTAACATTCTAAACCCAGCATCATCATACACAAATTCACATACAACGTAATTATTTCCAGTGCTGAACATTGCGGCTTACAATACTATACGTTGATCTTACTGCAAGCTTAACATTAAAACAGCGTCATAGACAAAATTAACACGCACCTCAAGTTTTTCAACATTTTACACTATGACGTGCGGTCCGATTGCTATGTATTATCTCAGAATTGTAAATACAGCACGTTCATATACAAATTCATACACAAATTCACAGATATCTTAAATAATTCACATGCCTTAATAATACAATTTACAATGGATGGAGCGTTATATTAAAATATGACACCACCGCATAGAAATGTACACTCGATTTGCAGAATGCTGGAGTTTATTCTTGAAGCATCTCACATTTTTGGGAAAAGGCTTTAAGACATGTAATGAATTCCAGTCGTCAATTCTCCAATTTACAAACGAATGTTCAGCATAGTTAGTTTTCTGCGATCTAACCTACCTTTCACATTATGCGGATGATCTCCCTACATATGTAACAGGACTTTTCTAGTCGACTGTTCAACTTTCCCCAAGCTGAATTATTCGTTTAGGCACTGTGACCAGTTCGACCAACATGCATGACATCCTTCGAACGGTACCCATATCCTTTATGCACGACATTCCAGACGCCATATTTCAGCAGGTCAATGTGCGGGCATATGTTGCTGCAGGAACACGTGCCTTCTTGTTGTCACAGGATGTCAGACTGTTGTCCTGGCCCGCCCTATCACCGGACTTGTCGCCAATCGAAAATGTCTGGGATATGGTGAAACAACGGGTGCGGAGCTGTGACCCGATGCCAACCAGCAAAGATGAACTGTGGAACCAGGTGAGTGCAGCATGGATGGCTATACCCCAGGATGCCATTCACTCCTTATACACGTCAGTGCCATCACGTATGGAACATGTTAGATGAAATCATGAATGAAGAAGTACTGAATCGAATTGGTGAGAGGAGATCGATTTGGCTAAATTTGAGGAGAAGAAGAGATATAATGATAGGACACATCTTAAGACACCCACGACTCCCAATGGTTTGATTACAATAGAAGTTCATTATCCCCCCATCCTACTTCGATGCACGGTTCACAACGGTTTAATAGTGACTTTTGGAAACTGTTCAGGATGTGTGGTGTGTCGCGAACGACCTGGACAACTGCTTGTATTATTTGTACAAGTTCACCTTCTCTTTCTACCGGGTTCATATGGTAGTCAATTTATGCAGAACAAACTGTACACTGCCTGCTGGGGCTGACAAGCGCCTAAGCAAAACGAACAAGAAACTTGGGCATTCGCACCGAGCATTATCTCTGTCTCCCACTTCCCACTTCCCTTCCCTTCCCTCCTGTTACGCACAGCAACAGGCAGCGTCTGGTTCTCTGGCGTAGCTTCGCGCGCCTAGAAGCAACAAAGTAACCTCATTTTCTCCAAATGAACACTTTTTTCCGCCAATGCGATTGCATCATCGTTCTTAACATAACACGAAAAGGATCGCTGATTTTTCTTGTCGGTATAGTTCTGATACAGCCTGTACAATGCGATACCAAATTAAATACTATAAATCACAATAATAGTATAGTCTTTCAGCTTCATGATTGAATTGGTGGCTAAATTCCTAGAAAACGGAACTCAGGAAGTGTAATGATTGTGAGTGACTGCGGGAAGACCTCCACAAACTTGTGAGACAGGGTGAAAATTTGTTAAGAAAGAAACCGTACTCCCCAGCGTCTACTGAGTTTAAAAGCTTTTCTGACTGCCACACACACAATTTCAATATAAATAATGCAATATGACATACCTGTGAAAAACAAATCATTAAACAAAGAATAAATACATACTGTTGAACAAAGAATGAGATGTTTCTTTTTTAAAAGTACAGCATCAGGTTCTAAAAAATCACATTCGATATTTGGAATATATTTATGTTCATCACTCTCCAAACCCCTAGGAATTTGAAATTTGGAACTTATATTAATGAACCCCTGCTTTGTCTCCATTCCAGCACACAATGCGAGGTGTTCGAAAAACCGTTGATCACGTACTGCGACATTCAAAAAACTCTTGACCTCAGTTGAAGGGGATATGGAAAGACGTAACGCAGGACGGAGACCAAGGCAGACATTTGTTGACGAGATCAAGACAGGAAGAGAATGAAGCGTAGAGTTTGGTCCTACAAGGAAGGTATCTGCAAGCCCACCAACTTATGTCTTGAGAACAAAGAAGTCATTACTATCATGTTGGTTTTCATCTCGTTACTTCTCTGATTTAAACAGATAAAGTCAACGGAGGTTATGCAAAGGATGTCTGAGAGAGAGATTTTTTAGGACACCTAGCAATTTGAAATTTGGAGTTTATCTTCATGAAGCTATGCTTCGTCACCATTCCACCATACAATTGTACTAGATGTACTTTTTCTCCCACCGTTGAGTGAATACCACTGTAAACCTCAAACATCTCTTACAACAGTGATAGGGGCCGATGACCTCGATGTTAGGCCCCTTTAAACAACAAGCATCATCATCATCAAAACAGTGATACAGTATGAAATTAAACCCCAGTGTATAAGAGAGCAAACTCGCTTCCACATAGCGATGAAAATCGAATCAAATCACCACTTATCTGCAATTATGGCAGTCTCCCAGGTAGCTGATTCCCTATCTGTTGTTTACCTATTCTTTCTTAAATAACTGCAAAGAATTTGGAAATTTATTGGACATCACCCTTGGTAAATTCATCCAATCCCCTTCCTATAAACGAATATTTACCCCAAATTTTCCTCTTAAATTCAACATTTTTCTTCATATTATGATCTTTCCTACAGTCATGGACACCACTCAAACTTATTAGTCTACTAATGTCATTCCACGCCATCTCTACACTGACAGCTCGGAGCATACTACTTAGTAAATCAGCTCGTCTCCTTCATTTCAAGTCTTCCCAACCCAAACTTTGCAACATTTTCGTAACGCTACTCTTTTGCCGGAAATCACCCAGAACACATCGAGCTGCTTTTCTTTGTTTTTTTTTTCCAGTTCTTGAATCATAATCCTGGTGAGTGTCCCATACACTGGAACCATACTCTAGTTGGGGTCTTGCCAGAGACCTAGATGCCCTCTCCTTTACATCCTTACTTGGCTCTACAAAGAAGGAATTTCCAAGCCCACCAACCTATGTCTTGAGAATAATAATAATAATAATAATAATAATAATAATAATAATAATAATAATAATGATAATAATAATAATAATAATAAGAAGAAGAAGAAGAAGAATAAGAATAATAATTCATGACTATCATGTTGGCTTTCAGCACATTACTCACCTGATTTAAAGAGATAGAGACACTGAAGTTTATCTCAAAGGTGTCTGAGAAATAGACTTTGAGCCATTTTTCTTCTCAACGCGGCAATTATACTTCATATCCTTCTTCTCCACGGTTGAGTAATGTAGAGTAATAAATAATTCTTTTCAAAACGATTTCTTCGCAATAATTTAGAAAAAAGTTAAGAAAACAATAGATATGGAATCTGCCACCTGGGCGACTGCCCTAAATGCAGATCAGTAGTGGCTGGTTCATTGATTGATTGTGTCAATGCTGCTCCTCGACCTGAAACAACTCGTAAATCAGTGATAGAATTGGCTTTTAAATCCCAGTGAGTCATAGAGCAACCTATCATATGAAAAAATCTCGGCCATAGTAATAATACTACCACAGGAAGTTTCTTATTCTTCCTCTTCCTGGCCTTTGAACAATTATCTGGGTTCAGTGTTTTGAATGGATTTAGTTTAGTTTGACGATCGGAGGCCTTTCCTTACGCAAAACTATGCTCAGGGATGTAGATGTATTCACTATTTCGTCTTTCCTTGGTGGTTTTTCATGAGATGTGTTGTGTGTATAATTTTGAGAGCAAACACCCAGTCTCCGAGCTAGAAATGAAATTGCGTATGGCTTTTAGTGCCCGGTGTGTCTGAGGGCACGTTCGGCTCGCCAGGTGCCCGTCTTTTGATTTGACACCCATAGGCCACCTGTGCGTCGTGATGAGATGTAATGATGATGAAGACGACACATACACCCACACCGCGTGCCAGCTGAATTAACCAATGATGGTTAAAATTCTCCACCGTGCCGGGAATCGAACTCGGACCCCTGTGACCAAAGACTAGCACGCTAACCATTTAGCCATGAGAGCGGACTCCGAGCTAGAAGAATTAACACGACGTAATTTAAGTCTCCATATCCGCCAGGAATCGAACCCGTTGCTCTCTGAACTGATCATTCAGCCAAAGTGCGCACTTCCAGACTTAACAATTTTAAATAAATTTTAACGATGATCTGTATGGGAACTGTACTAGATCTGCTTTTTTTGTACGAGCATTGGCCTCCTCCTTCCCGTCTCGTGATCTGCGAGGCTGATAATCTGTCACACTTATAGTAAGTAGCGGGTGAGAATGTTGGCAGTTCTTCAAGCTGGCTGAAAGGGGAGGCTAAAACGCCCATCAGTGTCATAGAGTACACTGTCAAGGAACCTGCATGCATAAAACATAGTCCTCTCCCGTGTGCGAAGCTTTTTCCTAGGCAGCTGCTTGGATTATTCACCACACGGTAGATATGTCCACATGACTCAAATACCTGCTTAACTTATTGTCTTCAGAATTCTTTCTGCATCAGGGAGTCTGTCATGTTTACCCCTCCATGTTTACCTGTGCGACGTACTGGTTCTCCTCTCCAGTTCCGTACCCGACCAAATGTCTGACGATCCAGGACACTGCCCTTGAGGCAGTAGAGGTGGGATATCTCACTAAGTCCAGGGGAAAAGCCAACCCTGGAGGGTAAACGGATTAAGAAAGAAAGGAAGAACAATTGCTCCCTACGCTACAGTCTGATCACCTTCACATTTGCCACACAAGGACCCTCATGCTTATTTCATAACTAGTATTTATTTTAATAAGAATCTGTAACATTCAGAACTGTGCCCGCCTCTTTTCGCTGAATGTTCAGTTCAGCCACCCTGAGTTCGATTTCCGACCGTGTCGGGGATTTTAACTTTGTCTGTGTTCTTCTTAATTCATGTACTGTTTTACATGCAACACATCACACTACAAATCAGCGCAGGAACACGTAAGAGAGAGACAATCAACTTGATTGCCGCCCCTATTATGGAACAGAGAAATCGGCCTAATAATTAGTCTACTTCATATGAATATTTATTTTATCTGATGTTTGGATTAAGCGTGTTCTAGTTAAAACTCAAGATTAAAATTGCCAACCCTTTGACGGATATTCTCTTTCAGATTTTATTCCAAAGAGAAGATCCAGTACATGGTACACCTTGAAAGAACAGCTTGAAAGACTAGAGATAGCATTGTTCATATTCACAGGACATGTTCATTAGTATATTCTGCAGAAACAATTAGCTGTTCAGTCACCTAGGTTCAGCATGTGTCCTGTTGCCCGGCAGGCACCGGGTCCTCCATGGGCACGGATAACTTTTTCCATGTATGATCGCATCGACGCGTATAAGGCGCGAATGGCGTCATCCATCCATGCTGTATTAACCTGGTTCCATAGTTCACCTTGGTGGTTGGCATTGGGTCTCAGCGCCGCATCCGTCGTTTCACCATATCCCACACATTTTCGATTGGAGCAAGTCCGGTGATCGGGCGGGCCAGGGCAAGAGTCTGACATCCTGTGACAAAAAGAAGGCACTCGTTCGTGCAGCAACACGTAGTCGCGCATTGTCCTGCTGAAATATGGCGTCGTGCAGATAGGGTTTGTGTACGGGTCGCAGGATGCCATTCACTTAGGTCAGACTGATCGCAGTGCCCTGGACGCGCACCAAGTGTGATTTGTGGTTGTACCCAATAGCATCCCACACCATAAGGCCTTGAGTTGGCGGTGTATGTCTTGTGCGAATGCAGTCAATGTGATTCCTCTCCCGGTATCTGCGGCGAACCAAAATGCGGCCATCATTTTTAAACAAACAGAACCTGGATTCGTCCGAAAACACTATCTGCTGGCATTTCTGTCCCCAGTGACGTCGTTCTATACACCATTGCAGTCTGGCATGTTTACGGACATTAGTGAAAAGTAGGCGGAGAATTGGACGACGCGCCGGTAACCGAGACCGTGATGAACGGCGGCGGACTGTAACTCCTGATAGTGTATGATGTGTTACACTGTTCCACTTTTGCGCCAGAGCCGAGGAGGCAGATCTCTCTTCCAATGTCATTGGGATGAGGTGTCGATCTCTTTGGGGCGGGTCTCGGTGGTGTGACCAGACCTGTCTCGTCGTGTTCTACGGTCTTCTGTGAACCATTCTGTACACACCCGTTGCACTGCCGACACACTTCGTCGCACACGAGCAGCAATGCCCTGAATGGATGCATCATGTTCTCTCCGACCAATAAAGCGTCTTCTTTCAAACTCAGTCATTTGCCGGCACGGTTCTGGCATACGTTTGCGAGGCATCCTGCACGTCTGCTCAAGTCACACTGATCCATTACCTTCGGTTCATAGCGACAACGAGAGCCACAGGCACATTTTATCAGCCATTGGTGGTGCACCGAGATATTGATGTGGACCTGGAACCTGAGGGCCGACATGGTTCAAACGCTAACATACTAATGCACACGTCCTATAAATTGAACTTCCTATCTCTATTCTTTGAAGGTATTCTGCTTTTTGTGACCATTCGTGTATTTCAAGTCAGGGAGAACAGATGGTGTCCCTAATGTATTTTTCAACACTTTTTCCACTATGGTCCGGATAATGGAGTCCGGGATTATACTTATTCTTAAGAAGTTCAATGTCTCCTTAGGAATTGTCCTTCTAGCACAAATCATAAGGCGAATGATTACCATTGTGTAATTTCATACTACTTTCCGAGATACTCCGTGCATGCTTCTCCCCTCACACACTAATCGAGGCTGCTGTTCATTTTCCTCGAATCTCACAGTGAGATCAATCGCCATACCTGTACATTTTGTTCGGCTTATGACAACAATATCAGCTGTCCCTTACGACAGAACCCTAATACATGCGGTAAGTCGTTACATCTTCTGCAACGGGATGAACTAAGGCTCGTTCCCGGGAGAGATGGAACTGGGATGACATTAATCCCTCCACATAAGATTGGCGTCATGAAGGGCATCCAGGCACAAAAGTGGGCTAAATTCATGCAAAGTGCCGACCACAGGTAATTGGGGGAAAGGAGAAGAACAAAATGAAGAATGAAAATATTAAGGTAACGTTCAGAAATATTCTTATTGTTAACGTTAAAACGAATGCACTTCTTAGGGATAATAATACATTTGCTTCCATAAACTATGCAAAAATATTCAAATTAATCACTGGGTTATAATGAAAATGGACAATTTTGTTAAAATGACGGAAATATTTATTCTATGTAGGCAAACACCTGATTAATTAGAACCATAGTTATTAGATAGTACAATTTCGTGTAGATAGGAATTAAGTTACAGAACATATACATTTCTGAGAGATCTCCTCTTAAAGTTATACATTTACATAACTTGAAAGTGAAAGAACGGAAGGCGTAAACATTGTGAGACTGCAAATAGTTATTCAATCATAGCAGGCAATTCAGTGCAATCCCTAATATTTGTCTTGCGTTTAAGTAAAGAAGACTTTCTTCAGATACCATTGATCTGTAAGAGATTGCATAGCCTTCAAGGGAAGTCCAATTGTAGAACGTATTATTAGTGGAGCAAAAGAGGGTGATGTGGAAATGCAACAGTTTCTTTAGCGGGTGTTTTAATTAAGAAGAGTGAGCAGTGGGAGGACATTCAACGTCCGATCTATCATCCTCGTTCTTTGTGCAGACAGCAACACAGAGTGAAACAAGAATTTTAAAAGTCTCTAAATTATTAGAAGGTGTAGCGGGGTAATTTTATCTCGTTTCAAATCTTACACTCGTAAAGGAACATAATTATTGTTTTAAGGAGTAGTATAACTAGACAACCGTCATCCTAATGAATATAATCAGAAGAGGAAACGATAGATTGAAAGAGTCTGCAAAAGAAAGGAAAGTACCACGAAGGGTGTGAAAACGAAAGTATCACAATTAAAATATTGTCAGAGTTGAAAGAAAACTAGAGTTGGCCATAGGAATAAGAATTGAGTGGCCTGCCTGTTCTCCTGACATGAACCGAATTTTTGTACTGTTGCTACGCACTGATGAACAAACGGTCGTTTTCTATATGTTAATACCTCCATTAAATGCATATACACTGGCAGAAAAATGAAATTCCAACACCATGAAGAGCAATGTCTAATGAACGATGCAGTTCAGGATAAGGAAATGTCTAGGTAACATATGTATTTGGTTAAAGTTCACAAGTCACAGCGCCAAGTACTGTATGAGTGAGAAGACATGTGATATGGAGGTATTAATAACCGCTGTAGTCTCCACGACTTTGAATGCAAGCATGCATTGTGTCGTACTGGTGCGGTATGTCATTTTGTGGGATGGCGTTCCACGTCTGTTGCACACGGTCAGTTAAATCAGCAACGGTTACTGCTGGTAGTAGATGGCGCTGGGTTTGTTGTCCCATACGTGCTCAATGGGCGAAAGATCTGTGGTCTCACAGGCCAAGGCAACTGGTCGACACTCTGCACAGCACGTTGGGTGGCATCAATCGTATGAGGACGGGCGTTATCCTATTGGAAAACAGCCCGTTGAATACTGCGAATAAATGGCTGCACAACCCGTTCACTCACTAGTCTGGCGTACAAATTCGCTGTCAATGTTTTTAGGATAAAGAAAGTACTCTTGATTTCAAATAAAATCGCTACCCAGACCATAACTCCTAGCATAGGTCCAGTGTGTCAACGCCGCAGACATCTCCGTTCCAAGCGGTCACCTGGCCTCCTTCCTAAGAACACAACTGATCTACAATCAACGTCACTGGATTAATCACATAAATGAGATCGTAAATAAAGGTCACAGATCTATTCATATATTTATGCTGATATTTAGGTGTTGTAGTAAGGATGTAAAGAATCTGGGCATATAACACTCTGGCAAAATTTCAATTAGTGTATGGTTGCAATGTGCGGGACCATCACTACAATTGGAAAAATATACGAAATTGCAAAGTTTAGGCTGGGAAAACTTGGGAGATAGAAGACGATCTGCTTGACTAAGTGGTATGTTCCGAGCTGTCAGTGGAGAGATGCCGTGAATGACAGTAGTAGATGAATTAGGGAACGTTGATGCTTTCCCGACCCGTACTTGTAGACAAGAGCTTATGCGGTCTCAAGAAAACGAGGCGAAACTCTATACAATTTACTTGTGCGACGAGGGGAAATGTTTGGTAAGTTTCCAACCTCTTTGAAATCATTTAAGAAATGTCGAGGCAGACAAGCGAACCTGCGCGAGAGCTCTAAATGCAGATCAGCGGCGATTGATTGATTGGCTGTCAAGGAGAGAAGAACTTGTTATTCACAATGGTTGTTTGGGTAATTGACTCTTTGTTTGTTCATTTTTAAATACTGTGGCTGAATGATCATCGGCGAAACCTTCGGTTCAGATTGACTGGGGTTTGATTTCTGGTTGCGTAGAGGGTTTTCAATTGTGCGGGGTTAATTCTTCTGACTCGGGGACTGGGTGTTTGTCGCAATATTATTCTCTTCATTTACGTACATATTTACATACATAGATAGATCTCTCAACATAGTCTTAGCACCACGAAGGGTATCAGGCCATAAAACATGACTAAGTTTACTTGTGAGACGAAGTTCTCATCTACAACCGCACTAGGTCAGGGGAAGTGGGCAGAAGAAGTTATTCAATTGTTGGCTGTTTCTGTTATTTGTTACTCTTTGTTTGTTCGTTTGTTTGTATCTGGTTGTTGGGTTTTCGTGCAGCCGTTGTTATTAATTAACCTAAATTTTGGATCCTGAGATACTATGACCGATAGGCATGGGATTTCAGTCCGGATTCTTGGCTAAATGGAAGAGCGCACTGGCCTTAGGTTCAGATGGACTGGAGTTCGAATCCTGACCGAGTAATTAATTGGGGACGAAATTGGCTTCTGCCAATTTGTTACATATCACACCGAGATTTGCATTGGGTTGAAGTGAGTAACGTTGAAAATATACTTCTGTACGATAAGAGAAGCATAGTTTTTCCTCAGAAGATGGAGAAGTTTATGAATATACAATTAGGTAAATTCAATACAGCAATCATCGACGAAGACGAGAGGCTGACAACACTGTGTTATAGGATATCAATACCCGGAGATTCCAGTCTCGGGTTCCGATCATCCCCACTGACAATTTTCTAGGTCAACTCTATGCTTGTCACGTAACTCGACGGCGTAAGTTAATTCTTTTTCTATAACTTCATTCAGCAGTTTCTTTGGTGGCTCAATTTTTATCATATCGTCACTAATAACGTGTTACGAGTTCGCGCCTCCAACCATCATTCTACAATCTACATCCCAAATTAACTTACAGTTTATAAAATGACTAGCGAATGTACCCGTGCTTCGCTACGGTATTCTACATTGTATTGGAATATCGAAGTAAATAGTGTATATGCAGTAAATTAGATTGTTTTAAAATTGCATGTCTCTTAGCGTTATCCGAGAAAGCGCATGGGGAGGTCCCCATACGTTGTTTCCAATGTAAAGTGTTTGTTACGGATTTGTGATATAACGGCAGGCTCACTTGCCTACTGCCATTCAAAATCGAGTTGGGAAGTTTACATTATAATTGCAGGCCCAATTGCCTACTACGCGGACAGAATCGATTTGGGGAGTTTTCGTTAAAATGGCAGCCCCCTTTCCTACTTCCAGACAGATTACAGTTGTGGAGTTTTTATTATAATGGCAGGCAATTACCCTACTATCACTCGAAATTGAGTTGTGCAGTTATCATTATAATGCCAGGCCCATTTTCCTACTGCCAGCCAGTGCCAGTCACACCAAGTTGGTGAGTTTCCATCAAAATAACAGGCCACTATGCCTAATGTCAGTCACATTCTAGATGAGGACATTTCTTTATAATGGCGGTCACCCCCGCCTACTGCCAAACACAATCGGGTAGGGGTGTTTTAAACAAAACTGCATGCTCACTTGCCTTCTGAAAGTCAAATCGAGAAGTGAACTATTCATTACAATTGTAGGCCTTCCTTACTAATGACAGTTACACAGGAGTTGGAGAAGGAACCCTTTCCTACTGCCAGTCAAAATCAGTGTGGGGAGTACTGATTACAATAGCAGACCCATCCTTTCTCGATCGCTACAAATCGACATCAGTGAATATATATATAGATCGGCATACGAAAGTATATGCGTGTTTACAATATTCAAGACCTTCATTTGCAGATTAACTGCTACTAAACGTACGTCATATCGATAAAGGATTATACCATAAGACACGCCGGATTTAGTGGCCTAAATGGCTGGTCCCATGATATGTCATCTATTCTTTGGTCAGATTGAGTTAGAAACGTGGAACAGGGTAAAGATTTTGTAAGATTATCTCACATTACATTACTTTTCGGACTGGGCCAATTTTCGTGAAGAGTTTGATGATTCTGTATTTCATATAAGTAATTGAAAGTATGAATTATGCATGTGAAAAGTCCGAAATTACTTAACATCGATTAATAGAGAAAAATCAAACGTAAAAGGGATATAGATACGGCAAAAAGTAATAAGACCAAGGTTGTAGATCATTGCAAATTGAACGGCGATTGTGCAATCCGTTATGTGATAGGAATTTCCGAAGATCTGCACCATCATTGAAATTGCCTGCATATTTCGATATTCTTCGGGGATAAAAAATGAAAAATTTAATGATATAGGATTTTTCCATTCGTTACAGGCTAAAACGTATAATTTTGTCAAATTTCATTTATCTTCTTTTTCTTCTGGCAGATTATGCCGCAATCTGGATTTTGGGCGAGGCGGGTAAAAATTAGGACTTTCAGGAAACAAAACCAAAAATTATGCAGATTGCCATTATTACCCCTTAAACGGAAAGCTGTACGAAAATTTCGCCAAAATAGTCAGTGTAGAGGCACACAGTCTTTACGATTTGATTTATATAGATAAGGAATCTGCTCCATGTAAAACACCTTTTGGGCTATGTCCGCTGGACTTAACCTGCAAAACTGACCATTCATGATATCTCCCTTATTAATCCTCCTGACGAAAAAATGCACATGAACAAAAGGTTTAGAGGTGGAATTCCATCACGTTTGGTCGATTTCCAGTCAGGTTGGTCTTGTTCTGTATATATTGTGGAAGAGTAAAATCACCATTTCGGTTCCCTATAAACCGCCAGTCCATTCCAGAACATAAAATGTTATTTACGTTTAAAACCTACCTTTGGACAGTTGGATGCTAAATATGAATTTTGGTTCGAATGTCCTCAGTAGTTTTCAAGTTGTAAGGAATACGCTTTACACGCACCCGTTCGTGAGTTAAGTCCGATGGGACTTGTACAGAAAAACGGTCCGTTAATGATATCTCCCTTATTAATCCTCGTATCGAAATGATGCACATGAGAAAAAAGGTTTAGAAATTAATTTCTACCAAGGTAGGTAGATTTCCATAAAGTTTGATTGTGTATATTTTGTGGAAGTGCAAAATCACTGTTTCGGTTTCGTATAAACCCCCAGTCAGTTCAGGGATTTAGAAACAATATTTGCCCTAAAACCTATCAAGGAGAGGTGTATTCTAAATATGAGTCTTGGTGGAAGTACATCCAGTAGTTTGTAACACTCGCGTACATACGGCGTAATTAAGGAAGAAAATAATACAGTTAAGAAAGTTGAAAGTAATAGAAAATGGATTATAACTGAGGACAGCCGGATAACGACAAATATGTAAATGCCAAGTGGATTTATTGGAAAATCAAATGCCCCTCAATAAATTATGCTAGTGTGAGTTATGGATATAATAAAGCGATAACAGAGGAGAAATTTAGTTCCTGTGATTCTCAGGTAAAGAAATAATAAGAAGATGACTAATGGTGTTATTACTTAATCTATTCGAGGGTGGTTATAACATCCAACGATATTCCGCCAATATCCCGCAGATAGGCCGATTGACGCCTCTCTTGCCTTCTACCCAAGGAACAACCACGAATTTAAAAGCATGCTGAGGAAAATGGCAATACGTTACTTCCCTGCTGGCATGCAGTCAGAGACGTTGCCATGGTAACCTGTAGGTTCGTTGTCGGTCTGTCGGTCACTCAATGCAGAGCATGATACCAGCGAAAAATTGTAAATTTCTCCGTCATGTGAAGAGTAACGTAAATTATGAACATAAAGAAAGTTGTTTATAATGAAGAGACGTTTCACGTAGCGTAAACTAAGTTTACAGAAAATCAATAGTATAAGAGAAAATGGAGGAAAACCATGTGGTTTTCCCTATAAAACCCCCGTGTATTCAAAGATTTTAAAATAATATGCATATAGAAACCTTCCCCGGGATGAGTATACTCTAAATATGAAGTTTGGTTGAGATCTATCCAGCCGTTTCGAAGTGATGGTGGAAAAACCATTCTGATTTTCCTGTAAACTCCCCGTCTATTCAAAGGTTTTAAAACGATATGCATATCGAAACCTTCCCCGGGATGAGTGTACTCTAAATGTGAAGTTTGGTTGTGATCTATCCAGCCGTTTCGACGCCTTACGTCGCACCGATACAGATAGGTCTTACGGCGACAATGGGATAGGAAAGGGCTGATAGTGGGAAGAAAGCGGCCGTGGAAAGAGCTAGATAGATCTCAACCAAACTTCACATTTAGAGTATACACATCCCGGGGAAGGTTTCGATATGCATATTATTTTAAAATCTTTGAATACACGGGGGTTTATAGGAAAACCAGAATGGTTTCTCCACTATCACGTCGAAACGGCTGGATAGATCTCAACCAAACTTCATATTTAGAGTATACTCATCCCGGGGAAGGTTACGATATGCATATCATTTTAAAATCTTTGAATGGTTTCCCTCCATTTTCTCTTATACTATTGATTTTCTGTAAACTTCGTTTACCGTACGTGAAACGTCTCTTCATTATAAACTACTTTCGTTATGTTCATAATTTACCTTACTCTTCACATGACGGAGAAATTTACAATTTTCCGCTGGTATCATGCTCTGCATTGAGTGACCGACAGACCGACAACGAACCTACAGGTTACCATGGCAACGTCTCTGACTGCATGCCAGCAGGGAAGTAACGTATTGCCATTTTCCTAGCATGCTTTTAAATTCGTGGTTGTTCCTTGGGTAGAAGGCAAGAGAGGCGTCAATCGGCCTATCTGCGGAATATTGGCGGAATATCGTTGGATGTTATAACCGCCCTCGAATACATTAAGTAATAACACCATTACTCATCTTCTTATTATTTGTTTACCTAGGAATCACTGGACCTAAATTTCTCCTCTGTTACCGCTTTATTATATCCATAACTCACACTAGCATAATTTATTGAGGGGCATTTGATTTTCCAATACATTAACTTGGCATTTACATATTTGTCGTTATCCGGCTGTCCTCAGTTATAATCCATTTTCTATTACTTTCAACTTTCTGAACTGTATTATTTTCTTCCTTAATTACGCCGTATGTACGCGAGTGCTACAAACTACTGGATGTATTTCTACCAAGACTCATATTTAGAATACACCTGTCCTTGATAGGTTTTAGGGCAAATATTGTTTCTAAATCCCTGAACTGACTGGGGGTTTATACGAAACCGAAACAGTGATTTTGAACTTCCAAAAAATATACACAACGAACGTTAATTTAAATCTACCTGCCTTGGTAGAAATTAAATTCTAAACCTTTTTTCTCATGTGCAGAACCGAAATGATGATTTTACTCCTCCACAACATATACAGAACAAGACCAACCTGACTGGAAATCGACCAAACGTGATGGAATTCCACCTCTAAACCTTTTGTTCATGTGCATTTTTTCGTCAGGAGGATTAATAAGGGAGATATCATGAATGGTCAGTTTTGCAGGTAAAGTCCAGCGGACATAACCCAAAAGGTGTTTTACATGAAGCAGATTCCTTATCTATATAAATCAAATCGTAACGAATGTGTGCCTCTACACTGACTATTTTGGCGAAATTTTCGTACAGCTTTCCGTTTAAGGGGTAATAATGACCATCTGCATAATTTTTGGTTTAGTTTCCTAAAGGTCCTAATTTTTACCCGCCTCGCCCAAAACCCAGATTGCGGCATAATCTGCCAGAAGAAAAAGAAGATAATTGAAATTTGACAAAATTATACGTTTTAGCCTGTAACGAACGGAAAACATACTAGATCAAAAACATTTTCGCTTTTTATCCCCGAAGAATATCGAAATATGCAGGCAATTTTAATGATGGTGCAGACCTTCGGAAATTCCTATCACATAACAGATTGCACAATCTCCGTTCAATTTGGAATGATCTACAACCTTGGTCTTATGACTTTTTGCCGTATCTGTATCCCTTTTACGTTTGATTTTTCTCTATTAATCGATGTTAAGTCAATTTGGAATTTTCACATGTATAATTCATACCTTCGATTACTTATATGAAATACATAATCATCAAACTCTTCACGAAAATTGGACCACCCAGTAGCCGTATGTGAGCCAAATGCTATGTATGTAGCTGTCACATAATTATCCGAAAAGTAATGTAATGTGAGATAATCTTACAAACCTTTACCCCGTTCCACGTTTCTAAGTCAATCTGACCCAAGAATAGATGACATATCATAGGACCAGCCATTTAGGCCACTAAATCCGGCGTGTCTTATGGTATAATGCTTTGTCGATATGACGTACGTTTAGTAGCATGTAATCTCAAATGAAGGTCTTGAATATTGTAAACACGCATATAATTTCGTATGTCGATCTATATATATTCACTGATGTCGATTTGTAGCGATCGAGAAAGGGTGGGTCTGCTATTGTAATGAGTACACCCCACACCGACTTTGACTGGCAGTAGGAAAGGGTTCCTGCTCCAACTCCTGTGTAACTGTCATTAGTAAGGAAGGCCTACAATTTTAATGAATAGTTCCCTTCTCGATTTGACTTGCAGAAGGCAAGTGAGCATGCAGTTTTGTTTAAAACTCCCCTACCCAATTGTGTTTGGCAGTAGGCAAGGGTGCCCGCCATTATAAAGAAATAACCTCATTTAAAATGTGACTGGCATTAGGTATAGTGGCCTGCTATTTTGATGGAAACTCACGAACTTGGTATGCCTGGCAGTAAGCTGGCTGGCAGTAGGAAAATGGGCCTGGCATTATAATGATAACTGCACAACTCAATTTCGAGTGATAGTAGGGTAATTGCCTGCCATTATAATAAAAACTCCTCAACTGTAATCTGTCTGGAAGTTGGAAAGGGGGGCTGCCGTTTTAACGAAAACTCCCCAAATCGATTCTGTCCGCGTAGTAGGCAATTGGGCCTGCAATTATAATGTAAACTTCACAACTTGATTGTGAATGCCAGTAGGCAAGTGAGCCTGCCGTTATATCACAAATCCGTAACAAACACTTTACATTGGAAACAACGTATGGGGACCTCCCCATGCGCTTTCTCGGATAACGCTAAGAGACCTGCAATTTTAAAACAATCTAATTTACTGCATGTACACTATTTACTTCGATATTCGAATACAATGTAGAATACCGTAGCGAAGCACGGGTACATTCGCTAGTAAGTGATAATTATAAGGAGAATCTGGTGATATTCACAGTATGTACGACGAGATTACTGAAGGAAATTTCGAAACTTTTAAAGAATGATTGCACACACATTCACTCTCTTTCGGGTGATGTTACTCTCAGGCAACATCTCTTCTAAGAAATCATTTTGTTTTGTGTGTCTCTTTGGTAATATCGATCACATACATACATACATACATACATACATACATACATACATACATACATACATACATACACACATACATACATACATACATACATACATACATACATACATACATACATACATACATACATACTGTCCCCTTCAAAAGTGGTAAAAATCATTTAAGGGAGAATATTTTATTTCTACTGTGTATTGGAACATTATTTCGTGAACCAGGAAGGGAGTTTTAGCACGTCGTGTCGACTAGAACCAGTCACCAGGTGGACGGAAATCCCAGCCAAGGGAGAGCAAGAGGGAGCGAGCAGATACCGCTAGCCAAGTAACCTTCAAATCAGCCGTGAATACCACGTGACCAGGCGAAATGTGTGTCAAGTGCTCGATCGATATTAGTAAAGGTATATGACGTCTGACTATGGCAGCCAATCAAGTGATCAATTTGGTGTGAAGTTAATGAAGTGACCAATCGTGTATAATGAAAAGACGCACCCCTGTCTTAAGACGGTGAATTATGGATTTTCCTAAGGAAACTTTACTCTGAAATTTCTACCTCTGAACGCGACGAGTGGGAATTTATTCTGACTTCAACTACGGACGTGAGAAGACGCACTTTGCTTACTGGGGAACTTCGTCTTATTTAGAGCTTCCAACATCTTGCATATAGCAGTTCAGACATTCATGGATTCTACTTACGATTAACTGAAGATATTAAGAGATAAGTTGCTTTTCCATCTCGTCAAACAGCGGTGTGTGTTTTGGACTTGTCTCAGACTTAATTTTCAGTTTCAGCTTTCGCAAGAATTTCTACAGAGGAGATCATTGGTTCGAGTGCAAGTCAGGATGCCTGTCTTCCTACGAGATGAATGGTATGGTTTCCAGCGCGCCAGCATGTCCTCAATGAACTACTAGAATGTAAAGCAGCTCAGACGGGCGAGACCAGGATCGATGGTGCGTAACGTGGTAATGCACTAGGTCATCAGCCCGAGTTCTACGATCGACAGTCACCACCAAGTAATATTTAAACATTGTTATTCTTTCTTCCTATTTGTAAATGTAAAGTGTAATGATATAGCCTCTACTTATTTGCTTAGAAGAATTTCTATTAGTTAGATTTTTCCGCCTCTTCTTTCTTGGTGAAGGTAGTTTGGGAATGAGTGAGTGTATTTTGAACCTATTAGCTTGTTTGAGTGAATGTCATCGAGAAATGTTTCAACTGTCCCGAGTTCATTGTGGCAGGAGAGATAAAAGTAATACGACCTCAACGTTAAACTAGGACTATTTGAATAATTTTTATATTTGAATTGAGATCAGATGGGACAGTAATTTCGTGGATTCCATTATATCAGAGTTCATTCCTCGATTATAAGACGTATGGTTGGATTCCGAGCGCAATAGAGTCATCTGAGATATTGTTGTGCAGTAGCTTCTGCATGTATGATCATGCGCGGCCAGGGATAATAATAATAATAAAAATAAATTAACCTAATTATCGCGTAAAAGAACACCTAAGGTCATGAGCACAATATTAATTATTATTGAATAAGGTTGATGTGCGCTCATTTATATTAATTTAGGCCTGGGAAATGGCAGTATCTGACCGATACATTTATATATATTTTTGCTCTGCTATTATAATTATTTGACTGGTAGATGGATATTGTTGAATTTGGCAGATAAGTTGTGCATCCATTGTTGAGTCAATTTAAGAAGAAAATATGTTACCTGACGTAATTTCTTCGTTGTGAGCGCAGATTAATTGAGAGCCACAATTATGATGGAAAGGTAAAAATAAATACCGCAGCTCATGAACCGCGTGCGCGGAATGTTGATTCTGACCTGTGTTTAGGCAACTTTGTCGATGATTTTCGGATGATTTTTGCTCGTAAATTTTCCCTGAACATCGTCGTATGACTGAGTTCTTCAATAAAGTGATAATCATTGCTCTATCACATCTCAAGTTGATGAGAGGAAGTCCCCGCGATATTGTCATCATGAGAATATTTTCCCTGACTTTGACTAAACATGAAAATAATAATCAAGGGCTAGCATTCGTGTAAATATGTATATAATATTTCCGTGTATCTTTGTGTGAGTGTAGTGTGTGTGATTTGTCTGTATTTTGCTTATTGTAATTTTACAGTCCATATTTGTGATGATGCTCTTCGCTGTTTCGTGGATTTTTTGGCCAATTTTACGCCAAATTTAATGGTTCACTATTTGACAGAATTTAAACCTTTAGTGAATTTTATTCGTTTTTAAGGAAGAATAGGGTCTTAACTAGCGAAAACATATAAATAAGTATAGGCCATGTCAGTGGATTGAACTCACAAAATAGAAGTTGTAAGAGTAATATAACTAATTATTTTCAATCAATGGGTAAATGTAGGTTGACATGATGTCACATTCCAAATTATTGTGTGAAGATCAACTACTGAATAATTATGAAAAGGAATTTATTAACTAATTTAAAGGTCAAGGAAGACGATTCAACCATAATTTCATGGGAGAATTTTTTTTATTTAATTTTCAGAAAGGAGTGAAAATGATCATTTTCAAACTCGATGTAAGTTAAGTCCATTGAGGAAGAAAATTTATTTTCAAATCATTTAATTATTAATGGAAGAGATAATCTCAAATTAATTATTATTAATCATTTAATTAATTTTCGATTAAAAATCTAAATATTATATTTACAGACTCAGGCATTTGCTGTTCCATTTATCGAGGGAGTGTCCATGTTGGTAACGACATAAAAGAAGACGAGTTACATGAAAATTCCTAGATTTTGTACATTATTTGTAGAATTGAGAAGAACAGTAGTTGTAATAAATGTGTGAAACCTATTTAGCTTTCTCTCATTTGCCACTAGTTCATTATCTATCCCTGCACTTTAAAATTTTCGCACAGCCGATAAGCGAACGATCTATCCCCTGGAGATCCTCGCTCACCGGCCGAGCTGAGCCCGGCATGACGGGTGCAATACATACATACATACATACATACATACATACATACATACATACATACATACATACATACATACATACATACATACATACATACATACATACATACATACATACATACATACATACATACATACATACATACATACATACATACATACTGAACCCTTTGGTCCATATTGAGGGATACCTACCTTTCTTACCTATCAGCAAAGTTCATGAGATCTGTCTCTTGGCTCGTATCGGGTTCTTCGTCACTTGCTGAGGTAAAGGTAGGGTTCAGTAATTCTAATCTCTCTACTGGAATGAAAGGTATGTTTAAAAGATTCCCATTTATTCAGGAAATTCTGAAGCAGTCTGATATGTCAAAGGTATCATAGAAGTCAATTGTGTCCACTGGACACCACAATCATTTTTACATAAAGGACAGAACACTGGTGTGAGACTTTAACGTAACTGCCTGATGGGCATTCTTACTAGAAACCATTGTCTCAATTATTAATTATTTAAAAAAAGGAAAGTCTGGAAATCCTTAAATTCGGCTTCCATGTGAGACCACATGTACCATCATAGTGATTCGTTATGGTCCAGCCCTCGTAACACGAACTCTGGATTAAGGCCGTCCAATCGGTGTGTGCCACACAGTGGTTCTACGGCATGGACCCTTAATTGAATCGATGTGACCTGCGTCTATGTCATGGACCGACATCTAAACTTCTAAGTTACTTTAAAGTCATTGTGGATGATGACCGCAAGGAAAATGATGCTACAATGGCATATGGCCCTAATCTAAGTCACTGAGGTTGATGACCCCCTGACCATCCAAGTTTCTAGGCTGAAGGCTAAACACAATAAGTTACATCGGTTGATGACCAAAGTTTCCACTTTACTATCCCCAGCACATTCACTGCTCAATCAATCAAAGTTCAATAATTACAACAATAGCAATGCTCACAAACTTTGTGGCAGTAAAATCCATTTCCTTCGGATATGTCCCCTTAATCGTTACTTTACATTTAAATATTCCCCAGAAAACAAACTAAAATTTCCAGAATGCATCTCCAAGTTATTCGCTTGATTAAAGTTATTTCAAAATGCGGTTTCACTGAATTTAATAATTAAATAAATTTAAATGATTTAACGAAATGTTAAAGAACAGTAATTTTTATCTCCGCGGACACTGGTTTCTTTACAAATTCCTACGCAGCTGTGATGTAAATTCAATCTTGTGGTATTTATCTGGCTGGAAAAGAATTGTTACATAATTCATGTCCAGTTATATATCTTGTCTCATGATCTCACACTTTAAAATCTAATCTAGTCCTAACCTTTATTAACACTTGGATATCCTAAGAATCTACGTACAAACCAAACAACTCGCCATATAATTACGATGTCATATCTCGTCATACCATTTATGAATTTAGCACACCCCTCACAGACAAACCAATCATCACAACCATCGCTCTATATTTTGGACAACCCTGAATTTGGTTACTCTGTTCCTTATACTCGTAGTTCATGGTTTCAAATGTTCATTACGTCCACAATTAAACAAATTTTACAGTATCCCACAATGCTCAGATTATTACCGGCTATGAATTTCAACTAAATCCAGCATTTTAACGTTCTCCCCGGAATTGAGATTACAATCTCAATTCCACGCCTGTCCCGTTATCATATGGTGTTCTCAACTGAGGCCTCTCGTCCCCAAGTTCGCTTGGCAGTAACATGAAACACCTGGTTTGTTCCAGTTGACTGGCTTCTCAAAATGCTCACCTTTTAAACTCTGCCGACATAATTAAACAAATACGATATTCTAACCAACAAAATGCACAGATTATCCTTCAAGATGCCCACACTAATTATACGCGTCGCCAATTACAGTAATACCGCTATGGATTTCTATGTATTTCTTTCCATTCCCAACATTATAAAATATACCTCGGGCTATCGTGTCCCGGCTTCAATGACAGGACTCTAACCTGATTCGCACATCTTATCTCAACTCATATAAAACATTCCTCGGGCTTCCATGTCCCGGCTTCAATGACAGGTCCAACCTGATTCACAAATCTCATATCAACAAAACTAACCTCTGTTTCCCAGCTCCACAATTATCATCGACAAAGAACTGGAATAAAATCCTTACTAGAAATCTCTACGTCTAATATCGCACAATGCATTAATCATGAATAACTTCGCATAAATTATATCGTATTTAATAACTTGATTTTTACGAAAAATTCTACTAGATCTTTTTATTGTCAGTCAGACACAGTTTAAAATGGGCCTAGAAAAACGTATCTCTCCGTGACCAAATTCATCACCCTAGATTCTCACCCGACAGCGCGCTTCCACTCGATTGAAAATGAATAACCATGGATTCCTACATTATTAACGTCAAATTGCAGACCGGAAAAATTTTCGTCGAATTAACATCTTAATTTGACATCACAAAATATAGGCAGTACACTCACACGGATGACGATCTACATTGGACGTGATATCACTTCGAAACCGTATTCAATAACTTTTTACAACATTATACGGCACTCGCAAGACTTCAAAAATTTTATCCAAGTGGAAAATAAAACAAATGACTCTTTTAGTCGTATTCTCACATTTACAAAACTTAGTAGGGGTGACCACTGCGTTGTATATCCCCATTCAATACACTTTTAGAGATCATGAGACAAGATATAAGAGGTAGTAAGATGGAAAGTCACCTACCTCATGTAGTCACACCATTGTTTGTCATAGGGCTCACCTGCGACTTAGCATTTTATTTAGCCATTTTTACATTCATGGCTGTACAGATCATAATTATGTTTCTTCAGGTTTCCTGGAATAAAGCATTAAAAAAAAAGAAAATACCCTTCACTTGTTTGCTGAGCGCACACGATGGATTATAATTATTTCCGCACACGAATTACTTAATCACATTAGAATTTATTCAGTACTTTGACCGTCCTATCTGGTACAATTATTTCACTCAAGAAAACTATCTCCTCATGGAGTCAAGACCTAGCCACAATGGCTAAAATCTGCAGTTGAACTCAGTCTAATTTTGTTGTTTGATTTCGCAGAACAGCTCAACAATTTTTCGTCCGCTTTGTATCACAAATGCCGGAGAAGAAGACTTCGTCATGGCGTCCCTTCATATTTATAGCAGTTACCCCCTCTCTTCGGATATCTCCCTTTGCAGCCAAGATAATTTCTATACATTTTCTGACTTAACTAAACTGTAATTTCAAGAGTTTTGAAAGTGACTACATGCTTGCTACATTTCTGGCGGTAGTGTTCATGGACATTTAAAATTTATACGGGTTCGATTTGTGAGATGATTGACCCCCTTTGATAGGCACTATATTTTTTGACTTGGCTTGGGTCACGCCATGTACGCGCGCTTTGAAATAGTTCACAAAAATGACTTGAGATACTTCCGCCGTCGACACGTGTGGCTGACGTCACGTACCCCAGAGCGTGGGACCGACGGTAATCACCCCCTCGTCACGTGTCAAATCCATGCTATCAAGAATCCAACTTTTAGTTTAATTGTTAATTTATGCATAATGTTCTTAGGGCTCAAAGGTCATGGGTTCAATACATACATACATACATACATACATATATCATTATAGACGGTTATTCCTTTCTGCGTTCAGTCTGCAAGCCTCTGTGACTTTACTATACGTCGCCACATGCGTCTCTTTGCTGTGGCCTCATTTAGGTCTATACTTCTGATCTTTATATCGTTAGAAACCTAGTCTAAACATTGTCGTCTTCGTCTCCCTCTACTTCTCGTACCCTCCGTAAAAGAGTAAATAATTTTCCTAGGTAACCTATCGTCCTCCATTCGCCACACATGACCCCACCACCGAAGCCGGTTTATGAGTACAGCTTCAACCATCGAGTTCATTCCTAACTTAGCCTTTATCTCCTCATTTCGAGTACCCTCCTGCCATTGTTCCCACCTGTTTGTACCAGCAATCATTCTCGCTAATTTCATGCCTGTTGCTTCTAATTTATGAATAGGATATCCTGATTCCACCCAGCTTTCGCTCCCGTAAAGCAAAGTTGGTCTGAAAACAGACCGATGTAAAGATAGTTTCGTCTGGGAGCTGACTTCCTTCTTACAGAATACTGTTGATCGCAACTGTGAGCTCACTTCATTAGCTTTATAACACCTTGATTCAATCTCACTTACTATATTACCATCCTGGGAGAACACACAACATAAATACTTGAAATTATCGACCTGCTGTAGCTTTGTATCACCAATCTGACATTCAATTCTGTTGAATTTTTACCTCCTGACTAAATTGTCTTCGAAAGCCTAATTTTCATACCATACTCATTGCACCTATTTTCAAGTTCCAAGATATTAGACTGCAGGCTTTCGGCATAATCTACCATTAAGTCCAAGTCGTCAGCATAGGTCTGCTAACTACATCTCCACCTAACTGAATCCCTCCCTGCCACTTTATACCTTCCAGCAGATGATTCATGTAAATTATAAACAAGAGAGGTAAAATATTACAGCCTTGTCTAAACCCTGTAAGTACGCTGAACCAAAAAAAAATATACGAACAAGTTTTAATGCAGCCCAATTGTCAACATAAATGTCTTTGACTGATTTTAATAATCTAGCCTTAATCCCATAGCCCCCAGTATGGTAACAACATTTCCCTCGGTACCCCGTCATATTTTTTCTCTAGATAAAAGAAATTTAACTGGATTTAAAAATGTAGAATGCTGGTTATACTATTTATGTTTTCGTCACTTATTTGTTTATTGATCGGAAATGTTCCCGAATATATGGAGAAGAGTACTTAACTATCCCAATGTCAGCATCCTTGAAGATGGTTTTCTGTGGTTTTCCTTTTTCACACCAGGCAAATGCTGAGGCTGTACCTTCATTAAAGCGATGGTCGCTAACTTCCAACTCCTAGTCCCTTCCTACTCCATCGTCGCCATAAGACCTATCCGTGTCGATGAGACGTAAACTGTAAAAATAGTAAATACATAGCTAATCGAAGGATGACAGATTTGAAATGATATGAAATGAAATGATATGAAATGATATGAAGCATGTGATTACATGTAATTAAATTACATGCGAATTGCAAATGTAATAAACAAGATAGTAGTGAAAATGACGGATAAACACAAATATGGTGTGTAATGGTGTTCTTTTCTTAAATGAGACAGTGCTGGAAAGAAATAACATAAAGCACAATGATATAAACAAACAACAATCCTAAGGAGTGAGAAGAAGCAAGAAAAGTACGTAAATTATTAGAAAAGGCTAAAAATACACCTACAAGGAAATAGCGTAACGGAGTAAGGTGGATTAATTGATTCAAGAACTGGAAAAATCCAAAGAAAAGCAGCTCGATTTTTTCTGGATGATTTTCAACAAAAGAGTAGAGTTACAAAAATGTTGCAAAGTTTGGACTGGGAAGACTTGGGAGAAAGGAGACGAGCTGCTCGAGTAAGTGGTATGTTCCGAGCTGTCAGTGGAGAGATGGCCTGGAATGACAGTAGTATACGAATAAGTTTGAGTGTTGTCTTTAAGAGTAGGAAAGATCAAAATATGAAGATAAAGGTGGAATTCAAGAGGACAAATTGGGGCAAATATTCGTTTATAGGAAGGGGAGTTATGGATTAAAATAACTTACCAAGGAAGATACTCACTAAATTTCCAATTTCTTTGTGATTATTTAAGAAAATTCTAAGAAAACAACAGGTAGGGAATCTGCCACCTGGGCGACTGCCCTAAATGCAAATCAGTAGTGATTTATTTATTTATTTATTTATTTATTTATTTATTTATTTATTTATTTATTTATTTATTTATTTATTGATTGATTGATTGATTGATTGATTGATTGATAAGAAACAAGCAAAATGTTATGATTAATTTGAATCTACGATCAATTTAAAAATTGATTATAAAATGGGTTATGACGTTCATAGAGGGAGTCAGTACAAAAGAGAGCAATACCGTTGCATATTCATAGTGTTCGATATTGTTGATTGGACCAAATTATTTGTGATTCTGAAGGCGATCGGGATCTGATACCGAGAACGAAGTATTGTCTACAATCTGTGTAAAAATCACGCTGCAGTGATAAGGATCGAGGGCTTTGAAAAAGAATCAGGAATCGGAAGAGGAGTGAGGCAAGGTTGCAGTTCGTCCCCTCCCCTTCAGAGTTTACATAGAACAGGCAGTAGAGGAAATCAAAGAGGAATTTGGAAAGGGAATCACAATCCGAGGAGAGGAAATCAAAACCCTGAGATTTGCTGATAATATTGTTATTTTATCTGCGACTGCAGCAAATCTGGAGAAATTAATGAATAGTATGGATGGAGACTTGGGTAAGGAGTACAAGATGAAAATAAATAAGTCCAAAACAAAAGTAATGGAGTGCAGTCGAACGAAGTCCGTTGATGCAGGAAATATTAGATTAGGAACTTAAGTATTAAGGGAAGTAGATGAATATTGTCACTTGGGTGGTAAAATAACTAACGATGGCAGAAGTAAGGAGGACATAAAATTCAGACTAGCACAAGCTAGGAAGAGCTTTCTTAAGAAAATAAATTTTCTCATTCCGAACATTAATATAGGAACTAGATATACGTTTCTGAAGACTTTTGTCTTCAGTGTGGCAATGCACGGACGTGAAACATGGACGTTAACTAGTTCAGAAAGAAAGAAAATAGAAGCTCTTGAAATGTGGTGTTACAGAAGAATGCCGAAGGTGAGATGATAGATCGAATCACGAATGAAGTGATGCTGAATCGATTATGGTGAGAGGAGATCGATTTGGCTTAGTTTGACGAGAAGAAGAGATAGAATGATAGGACACATCCTAAAGACACCCATGACTTGTGAAGTTGGCTTTTGAGGGAAGTAAAAGTGGTAATAACGGTATGGGTAGACCAAGGTACGAAAGTGACTAGCAGATTAGAGCAGATGTAGGATGCAATAGTTATGTACCCAGGTAGAAATAAAAATGTTAAGACAGAATACGGTGGCAGGAGCACTGTGACAAGACGGTCTATGGACTGATGACTCCAGCAACAACATTCAAGATATGGTAGTAATACGTTTAAGATTATTATAAAATGTTGCAATTTTAGAGATAACTCCCACATCGCGTGGTAGATTATTATGCTGAGATACGAGAAAATACTGTATTGTTTTTATACCGAATTTGGTTGCATGATTGATAAGTATATGTAGCTTACATTCCATCCTTCAATTTCAGTTCAACGAGCTCGATAGCTGCAGTCGCTTAAGTGCGGCCAGTATCCAGTATTCGGCAGATCGTTGGTTCGAACCCAACTGTCAGCAGCCCTGAAGATGGTTTTCCGTGGTTTCCCATTTTCACACTAGGCAAATGCTGGGGATGTACCTTAATTAAGGCCACGGCCGCTTCCTTCCCACTCCTAGCCCCTTCCTGCCTCATCGTCGCCATAAGACCTATCTGTGTCGGTGCTACGTAAAGCAAATAAAAAAAATCAGTTCCTTAAGGAAACTCACTCTTAGAGAACATGAGAGCACATACAATTTTGTAGATAATGAATTAGTAATTAAATGATAACAGCAAATTCTAAGGCAATATAATAATTTAGTGCGAGCCTATAGACGACAAAATCCATACATCGACCTGAATACTCTGCTCTGTGAAGTCTGAAGCGTGTGTAGGATGGTTAGTGATATCCTTCCCCAGATGAAGCACAAATAAAAAGCCTACGCTGTAACAAAATATGATAGCCGAAATGTTTGTATTTTTATTTTCTAATTATTTTAACGAGTGCTTATTTTTAAAAAGTGGTTACATATAACGACCAAGACAGAGTCTTTATCAAACCAAGTTCTTTAACTGCTATAGCGCACTGGAGTGTCACAATATGAAATGAAATATTTGATCTAGTGTTAATACGGTACTGATATTTTATACAACATCATGTAGGCAGTTTTCGAATTTTTCCTTGACCAATAATCTAGAATATCGTCGATATAAAACCATTGTTCATTGCTTGGAATACAAAATCTACTGCTCATTTTCGGTTATTTACTGATTATTTATTTTTTGTTTACATTTTCGAATTGTTGCTGCCTGTTGTATGTATTTACACTAGGTACAGCATTATACACATTCGCAGAGAAGTGCTATAAGGAGTTACAATCATATATTTTTTAACAAATTCTGTATAGACTCTCTCTACTCCTCGGGTGTTATTTGAGAGTATGTCAGATTTTGTTATACACATAGTGTTTGTTTGAACCAAATGCTGTTTCTTTTTATATGCTATCATAGGTGAGGCTCTATCACGTAACATGTGGAGTGGCAGGTGTCTGCATTTCTTATTCGTACAAATAATCCGTGGGCGTTATGTGTGATAAATTATAAAGTATATTTAGTGCTACTTCTGTAAAATAGCAACATTATCAGAGTGTTCCTTACTGCAACACCCCCAAACATGAATAATGTTAGCAAGATGACTTTCAATGAGAGCATGACAATAGATTTTAAAAACTTATGATTGAATTTATAACTTTGTGAAGCACTCCAATTGCTGGAGTTATTTTGTTTGCGTATGGTTTTAACTTGTTCATTCTAATCAGGCATTTCATCTATTTTTAAATGTAGAAATTTAGTAAATTGCATGATTTGTAAAGGATGGTTGAAAAATATTAATGTAAGATCTTGTAAAAAATTATATACTTGGTCTTGCTAAGATTGATGGTTAATCTACTGCCTACAAGCCAAGTTTGTAATAAGCTAATCCCATACTGCGTTTTTACTTCAAGTTCTTTAACAGAAGTACTAACAAACATGTTTGTAACCTCTACAAAAAGAGATAAATTTCCTTGTGTTTTAGGGAGCCTATATCGTTTACAAATACATTTGGATCCAGTACTGAACCCTGAGGAACACAAATGGTTATAGGAATTGATAAACGTTTTGCTTTTTATACGAAACGAACTGTGATCGGTCACTGAGATAATCCTTAAACCAGTTCATCGCTACACCTCTTGCTCCAGCTTCTTCCACTTTTCTGAACATGATCTCGTGACAAACGGAGTCAAAAGCTTTCCTTAAGTCTATAAATAACCCTGAAGCCAATTTTCGTGAATGAAACGTTTCCTGCAATGTACTGTAATGATAAATCCTCAACAGAATTATATGTTCTGCAATTTAGAATACAATTATAACGTTTAATAACTTTTGATAATATTTTGGCAAAAATGGGAACGATGATGATCGGTTTGTAGTTGTTTATGTCTAATTTATATAAGCCCCTTGGACAGGTATAACTTTGGCAATTTTTAACAATGGAGGAATTTTACCACCAGACAACGATTTTTTAATAAAGGCAGTAATAGATGGAACTAAATAGTTTGATAAATATTTGAGAATTGTGTTGCTTAAACAATAACAATCACACCTACTGCAATGTTTAAGTTCTTTTATCATACATGCTTTTGCTTCGTTGTCAGTTGCATACAAGAATAAAGAATTTCTTGGCGCTGTGTGATATCTTTGTAGATTACTGGAGCTGGATGCAGGCAAATTAGCAGCTAGATGCTGACCAATACTAGTAAAATATTGATTTAATATTGTTGAAATATCACAGGGGTTGGTGATTATATTATTATTTTTAGCTGAATATTTGTATTGATGCTGTTTGTTTGTTGAAGTTTGGCGACCTTAATTCATATTATTTCATATCCATCTTTTAAATATTTTGAGACATACTGGCATACTGTTTACAACCTATAATACTGTCACGTAATTTTCCCGAATATTTTATTTTTATGTTTTATGAGGTTGAGGAGTTCAGCAGTCATTCACGGATCCTGTGTTTTTGTTTATCTTGATTTAACTATTGTCATATATGCAGGCTACTGCTAAGAGGTTACTTAACTTAAATAATAATAATAATAATAATAATAATAATAATAATAATAATAATAATAATAATAATAATAATAATAACAATAATACAGCTTCCCGTTTTGTAAATGGTGAAATGTGGCTTCGCTAAAGGCAGTCATAAAATACAGCGGAAAGTGGAATTTGAGGACAGATCTGAAGGCAATTGGAATAGGACAGCTTCCCATTTTGGTAGCATTGTCTTCTTTCAAATGCATGATCTAAACAAGTTCAGCCACAGCTCGTTGGTGTACAATACCACATGACCATAAAGAGGAAGAGAACAAGAAAGTTCTGGTGGGTACGTCCCGCTGAAAGAAGAGCGTAGTTCCTGACAAGGGAAGGAATCCTGCCTCAGCTAAGTTGAATTTCCTCTCAGACGGAAGATCCTAACTCCTCAACTTCACCGTTCGCTTCTTTTGTCACCTACGAGAATAACAGACGTAATAAGCTTCTAAAAGTGTAGGCGCAGTCAGGATTTCTGAATGCGTTTTTAATTAAGAGATTGCCAATTCACATTTTTTTCCCTTTTAGACGTTTATAAAGATATTATGAGATAATAAAAATACATTGCTCTCGTTTCCTTTGTAAAATAATTTTGGTAACTCAAGGAATGTGATCTTCTATAGTAAGGTAAAACAAATAAATTAATGCGCTATACAGATTAACTCTTGATTCTATCGTGGCTGTTGGGAAAATTTAGAATTGCAAGCGTATACAGAATGTCCCCGAATAGCCAACCACTTCTTGAAGTTGCATCTTGTAGTTGTGCATGATGCGCCGGTAATGTTGGTTGCGTGTTACCAGGGGTTTCAGGTGTGATATAAATATTATACTCTGTTATGAGTAGTAACTCCTGTGGTGTATGTTTGTCAAAATAAGTTGTGGTGGTCCTGAATGCGACTAATTAAAGTACGTTATATTTAGCAAAGTTCAATTAATGTAGTGTATACGAGTACAAATGAATTACTAGTATAGGGGTGGTCCATAAAATTACTAATGACAAATACCTTAACTTCTTTTAAATTCTTAATATCCAAAGCAAAATCCATGCACTGGAAGAGGCTTCTTCTTGTTAATGACATCATATATTTTTCTTGCAGCTAAATATTTCATCTGGGGTATTAAAACACCTTTTCCCCCATAAAGTGGACAGGAGGAAGAGGAGGAAAAGGAGGAGGCTGGGTTCGAGACCAGTGCTCTAGTGTTTCGGAGTTAGGGCGTAACAAATTGTGGTTTCCTAGAGCCGATCATTTCAAAGTCTACGCAGTACGATTTAGATGATGCAGAAGTTTGAATTTAGGAAAGAATTAACTTGCCCTCCAGAGAGTACTGACACCGCGCACATTCTAGTTTCAGCTTTTGTTAGTATATTTTGAGATCAAATTCCTTCTGTGTCTGACTTCTGAAGTAAGTGTATATGTGTTAATGGTGTAACGGAAATACTCTCAACGTATTCGATTGTGTGTATGTGAGATATATATAGATAGATAGATAGATAGATAGATAGAATGAGTGAGTGACTGGGCACCTACTGAAAAAGTGAGAACTCCCAATGTTCCTTTACTGTAAATAAATGTGTGTGAGTCGTTGGTTCGCTCTTACTGTACCAGTTTTTTTGTGATTTGTGGAAATCTCATCGTTCCCTAGTGTTCAATATTTTTGGGTGGTGATGGTGGGGCGTGTGGGGTTAAGGGAGGTGGCTGGGTGTTCTTTCGCAATTCTCGTGAAATGAATCGGACACCCTTTCACGCAATGTTGCCTAACTGTTATAAGACCGATGCGTTGAGACTGTCTCGTATAAATTAATAATTCTGAACATTTCCTCCTCCATTTTACGCTTATTTCCAGTGCGTCGCGATGAGACTGATTACCAGTGGAAGGGCCAACGTCATCGGCTCAGACTGTTGACGTAGCTGTGGTGGTGAAATTTGGAGTTCTAATAAACAGGATATGCATTGCGTGTGTTCTCTTTGTTTTGATTGTTCTATAAATAAAATGAAAAATGTTAGGGACATGACAATACTATACATTAAGCGATAATAATAATTGAAGGACGGTTCTATACGAGGACAAGTCAATATGAATCTACAATCAATTTTTATAATTCATTACAAAAAGAGTACAGAGTTTCTATTCGTATCATGTTTCAACACAGCCACCCTGATTTTCAAAGCATGTGGTCCACCAATTCACAAATTTCTGATACCCTGCGCAAACAAATTTTTGGTTGCGCAGCAAGCCACGTATGCACCGCTTCCTTCACCTGATGATCGGAGGTGAATCGATAGCCTCTTAGAGAAATTTTTAAGTGGACCAAACAGATGGTAATCCGACGGGGCGAGATCAGATCTGCCCGCAGGAGGTTCCAACACCCCTATACGCAGCAACTGATGAGTTTGGGCGGTGTGGGCAGCGGTATGTGGACGAGCATTGTCATGCAACAAAATCATTCCTCCCGACAATAGAATTGCAGGTTTCAGCTTGTTTACCAGCATATCACTGTTTACTGTTTCCCTCTTTTCCTTGGAATGTTCCAGGATTGGCCATTGAGAGTCCCCAAAACACTGTGAGCCATCACTTTTCCTTTAGAAGGTCGACTCTTGAATTTCCTTTTGACTGGAGATTCGGGATGCTTCCATTCCATGATCTTACGTTTGCTCTCTGGTTCAAAGTGGTGAACCCATGTTTCATCTCCAGTGATCCGTGTCAGAAACCTTCCACCTTCCTTAGCATCATGGTCCAGTAGGTCCTGGCCGATTCTCACACTATTTCGCTTCTGTTCTTCATTGAGTTGTTATGGAATCCATCAGGAACAGAATTTGTAAATTTCAAGCCTGTTATCCATGATAACGTGCATGATGTTTGCCACTTCACCGGCACTCACACGCACTTGTTCAATATTGGCATCAGTTACAGCTGCAGATGGACGCCTGGATCTTTCTTCATTCTTCACGGTCGTGCAACCCCTTTTGAACTGTTCAGTCCACGGGTAACCACTTCGCTGTGCCAAAATATTGTCTCCGTATAATGCTGAAAGTATTGTATTAATTTCTGCCTCTGGTACATCCTCAGATCACAAAAAAAAATAGATTAGGTAAATCTGTTCTTCGTTGGTGCAAACGGAGAGCGGCGCAACAGAGCAAGCAGAACTGATCTCATAACGCTGAAAACTGCCGCAGACGAAGACAACGGTGCCATCTAGCGGCTGGTGAGCACACAACGCCATGGAGTCAACCTAAAGACAATTGGAGCTAAATTGCAGATACTTAATGACTTGCCCTCGTACGTAAACAGAAATTGAATTATCGCTTCGACAGATCAGAGACATGCGCTTTATGTGTCTCGTGCCTGACCAACTACTGTATTTGTACCGTCGTTGGATATTCCTTGTATGTGTACATCTTCTTTACCTTTTTGTTGTAAGATGCTCTCGTACGAGAGAAATTTAACTTTTATACCCGACGGGAATATTCTTGAAATGTATTTTTCTGGATTAATAAGGCAATGTTTCTTAAAATGACTAGAAATGCGCCATATTTACGGAGATATATGTATGTACGATAGGTTTAGAAATCTTTAGTTCAGAGTAAAAACTTAAAAGTGGACCTCTCCTTTAGAAATCTACCACCCTAATCATTCGCAGACAATTCACAGCTGCGGATATGTAGTTCGAAGTCGCTACCAAGTAGATCATCTTGAGATTTCTGGTTCATAATGCAAGAAACATATTCTTATTTTTATGAAATAAATATTTACATTCCCTTTACTACGTAGAAGTATTATAAGAACTAACAATAACAAACACATGTTGGTTAAATCGTTTCCACAATCAAAACGAAATGTTAGTACATTAAATGCACTTGTCTCGTATGTGGTGACAGTGTTAACAGTACGAGAAAGCAAATTTTATGTAAAAGAAATGAAACGGTCGCAAGTTGGCCTACTTCATGTATTGGTAAGACAATGCAGGTCTTATACCAGCGGCTTGGTCCATGCTTTATTACGCAATGTAGGTTGTATCTTAGAATGAAACCCTCGTACCTTTCTTACACTCTCAATCAATCAATCAATCAATCAATCAATCAATCAATCAATCAATCAATCAATCAATCAATCAATCAATCAATCAATCAATCAATCAATCAATCAATCAATCAATCAATCAATCAATCAATCAATCAATCAATCAATCAATCAATCAATCAATCAATCAATCAATCAATCAATCAATCAATCAATCAATCAATCAATCAATCAATCAATCAATCAATCAATCAATCAATCAATCAATCAATCAATCAATCAATCAATCAATCAATCAATCAATCAATCAATCAATCAATCAATCAATCAATCAATCAATCAATCAATCAATCAATCAATCAATCAATCAATCAATCAATCAATCAATCAATCAATCAATCAATCAATCAATCAATCAATCAATCAATCAATCAATCAATCAATCAATCAATCAATCAATCAATCAATCAATCAATCAATCAATCAATCAATCAATCAATCAATCAATCAATCAATCAATCAATCAATCAATCAATCAATCAATCAATCAATCAATCAATCAATCAATCAATCAATCCTGATCTGCATTTAGGGCGGTCGCCCAGGTGGCAGATTCCCTATCTGTTGTTTTCCTAGTCTTTTCTTAAATCACTACAAAGAATTTGGAAATTTATTGAATATCTTCCTTGGCAAGTTATTCCAATCCCTAACTCTCCTTCCTATAAACGAATATTTGCCCCAATGTGTCCCACTTTATCTTCATATTGTGATCTTTCCTACTTTTAAAACAATCGCCAAAACTTTTTCGTCTACTAATAACATTCCGCGCCATCTCTCCACTGACAGCTCGAAACATATCACTTTGTCGAGCAGCTCGTCTTCTTTCCTTCAAGTCTTCCCAACCCCAAATTTGCAACATTTTCGTAGCGCTACTCTTTTGTCGGAAATCACGCAGAAAAAATCGAACTGCTTTTCTTCGGATGTTTTCCAGTTCTTGAATCCTTAATGCGGTGAGGGTGCGATACACCAGAACCGTACCCTAATTGGGGTCTTTCCAGGTATTTATTTGCCCTCTAGTTTATACCCTCAATTCGCAGATGGCTACATATAAATTACTAAGCTTTAGCCTTTGTTTGGTAACTCAGACATGTATTTCCTGTCCACTAGCTAGCAATTCACTACCATCAAACTTTCTGTATCCGTTCACGTTGTCACACGTGTTCCTGTGGAATTGTCAATCAAAGAAAATGGAAAGGAATTGCAGAATACAAGGTTAAATATCGGTTTCCACTGGCCCTGTTGATCACATATGACTACAGAATCTTTATATCAATTTTATCCTCCGTACGTGACATTTATCTGCGAGCGATTGGGTGATAAATAGCCGCTGTTCTCTTTGTTATCAGTCTCGACTGTGCAGGCTTCAGCGGGAGCATTGTTCAGCTAGTGACATCTGATAGCAGCTGCATTCAGCCAACCGATGTGACAATGACGGACACGCCGTCCCATAAAGCTGTCAAGTTGATATTCTAATTGGGTATACCGTACTCGGCTACCATTATCATGACTCGTTTAATTCATTCCGACGTGAAATTATCATGAGTTTTGGGCTCAGTTCATTAAACTTCTGAACATGTTTTGAAAGCACAGAGATTTTCAAGCTGGGTATAAATTTACTCAAAGAGAAATATTACTTTTTTCTTATGCAATACAAGACATTCAAAACTTATCAACTTAGTAAGAATTAATGAGAAACAAAAGGGATCCACTCAGCCTCGGGAGATCAACTGAGTCGAGGAGGGTTCGGTTCCCTCCTCAGCCATCCTCGAGTTGGCTTTCCGTGGTTTCACACTTCTCCTTGAGACAAAAACCGGGATGGTACCTAACTTAAGGTCACGACCACTTCCTTCCCTCTTCCTTGTCTATCCCTTCCAATCTTCTTATCCTCCCCACCCCTCCTCGCAAGCCCAATGTTCAGCATATGTCGTGAGGCAGTCTGGGAGAGGTACTGGGCATCCTACCCAGTTGTATCTACAGATCCAGAGTATCACGCTCCAGGACACTGCACTTGATGTGGTACAGGATCGACGCTCTCTAAGTCCGTTGGGAAAACCAAGCCTGAACGGTAAACAGATTAAGAAAGATAGAATAAGGAGCAAAATTAAACAGATTATGATACGAAGTTTGAGTGGCGTTTTTAAAAATAGGAAAGATCACAATGTGAAGATACAGTTAGAATTCAAGAGGACAAACTGGGACAACTATTCATTTGTAGGAAGGGGAGGTAGGGATTGGAATAACTTACCGAGGGAGATGTTCAATGAATTTCCAATTTCTTTGCAATAATTTGCCCTAAATACAGATCAACAAGGTTTAATTGATTGATTGATTGATTGATTGATTGATTGATTGATTGATTGATTGATTGATTGATTGATTGATTGGAACACATTTAGTCACAAAGTCAGTAAAGTTCCTGTGAACAAAACTTGCAGGTTGGTAGCTTTGTTTTATTCTTCAAAACGTTCGTCACTTCTCCCTCTGGTAATTGATGTTATGTAAACCTCAAGGAAGGTGCGATTAGTCGTCCGCAGCCGTTAGCTTACGTTCTGGATATTGTGGGTTTGAACCCCGCTGTCGGGAACCGTGGAATTGGTTTTTCGTGTTTTCACATCTCCACACCAGTCAAATGTACCTCAATTAAGTCCACGGACGCTTCCTTCCCTTTGTTACCCCATCGTTACTATAAGATCTCTGTGTGTCGGCGCGACTTATAGCGAAACAAAATACAAAATGAACCTGAAAGAAAAGTTTGTAATAATATGAAATGAGGCACGATTTGTGGTAGGGCGTGTATAGTCCCTGTTGCAGTTGGTAGAGAGCACTCTATATACACAAAAGTAATTCAGTCGCTTGTTGGTCTGTGTTGAGCCTGGGGTGAACTATGTCAAGACTGGTAGTAGTGTGTACAGTGCAATTGTATCACGCATTACCCAAACTCCAGTGCCAGTAGCGTGAGGCCATTGGCTGACCGAGACGGACGTCATATATCCGGGGAGAGCAGACCAACTTCCAATGCTCAAAAATTACGAGATCACTTCTAGAGGTCAACTGTAGTCCATGAGTTACATTGCCACACTGAAACCCCAGGTACATTACCATATATCTCAAGTAATAATGCTGAATATAAAGTTTAATGGAAATGTTACACTAAGAAAGACTCATAAGCTGATTCATGGAGAATGGCACAAGGATGTTAGTCAGTGGGTTATCTATCAATTGTAAACCCAATGACACATGCTAGAGGAGAGATTTTTGTGGATGAGCTGGCCAAAGTCACGAATCCACAGGGAGAGTTCTAACTTTAGGCCCCGCTCTGAACTTGGTTCCTTTGATTCCATATAAAAGAGCCAGGCTTCACTTCACCATCTGAACCACGCTGTAAGGTGGGGCCTCTGTCCTACCGGCACCAAGAATCGAACTCTGCACTAACGTGAGAACTGAGTATTAGAAACTGAAAACTGTTCAAACTGTTTAACTTTATCACTATTTAATTAAATAAAAGTTTATAATCTCTAAACTACAAGTCTAGTTATTTCACGAGAATTCAGGAAGCGGTGACGAAACCGTGACCTAGTGGTTTATTGCAAGCCCATCTATAGGTTCTACGTTCGTGCTAAACCTCTAAAATTTAACTCGTGTACCTGCACCAACCTAATCCGCTACTTAGTGACGAGGTAGAAGTCATTTCGACCAACTCCAATGTTCCGTTAGAGAATCGTCATCGTGTTGAGAGGTGAAAATGGGCCATCCAACATCACAATTAATGGAAGGTTGGAGATGAAACACGAATGTCATTTAGCTCAAACGCACGACGACTCACAATGAGGAGACATAGAGGACGCGGCAGAAGGTGCCGGCATGTTCATGTGGTGCATGCATTTGGAGGTAGTGATGTAATGTTTTGGGCTGAGAGTACGCATGGCCGTCGTACGCCTTTGACACCAATTCGAGGGACGTTAACTGCGCAGTGGTGTACCGATTAAATTTTTCGAACATTTCTAAAATTCTTTAGGGATGAATATGATGTTGAATTAATTTTCGTCGACGACCTTGTAGAGGTGCATCAGTTAGAAAATTCGTGGGAGAGGTGAATGTCAACCACCTGAATTAGTTTATTTACCGAATATTAACTGCATTGAGCGTGAATAGGACAAGTTGAAAACATCTGCTTTTGATCGTCCACGACCTCATTAGAGTTGGGACCTTATTTACCCCCCCATGGTTGTCTTTTTCCTCCGACTGAGCCAGGGATCTCACCTCTACCACTTCCAGAGCAGTATCCTGGAGCGTCTGCAGCTATCGAGCTCTGTACTCCAGTTTTATCTGCCATCTTTCATTCCAGCGACACTCTCCACTAACATTTCATTTCATCTGTCAGTCATTAATCATTGCCCCAGAAGAGTGCCGCTACGTAGATGGGGGCTTCATTCCATCCCTGACCCTGTCACTGACTGGAAAATAGGTTGTAGATTTTCATTTTGTATTACGCCGAACTTACATTGAATTGTAATACATGTATCCTGGAGCGTGATACACTTGGTTGGGGATACAACTGGGGAGGAGGACAGTACCTCGCCCAGGCGGCCACACGTGATATGCTGAGGGAGGGCTAGAAGAGGGAAGGAAGCAGCCGTGTCCTTAAGTAACGTACCATCCGCTCTTTACCTGAAGGAGAAGTGGAAAACCATGGAAGACCACTTCGAGTATGGGGAAAGTGCGAATTGAATCCCCTAAGTGGACCCCCTTCCAGCCCTCGTACAACATTTCAAATTCCGTGGCAGAGCCGGGAATTGAACGCTGGTCTCGGGGATGGGGGGTTGTGGCAGCCAATCACACTAACCACTACACCACAGAGGATTAACATTCTTATATTTAAATAATTTTTTGACAAATTTATCATATTTAGGAAGTTGATTTTTCGTGGTAAACTGGTGTTAACTCTGTGTTTGACGTAGTGGTTACTACTGTATATCCAGATAACAGGGCGTCAATTTTGTAAATATGTGTCAAGCACATGTGAAGCACATCGCATCATGATGGGTTGGATTAGTGGATTTCAAATCTCACTGTACAGCTTTTGAAAAGCGTTGTCAGTTCTAATTAGTCAGTTTAATTAATTTCAGAAATCAATAACCAAACTCGAATAATTTGTTTCTTCACCTGTGTCAATGTGAATGGGGAGGGTTCGCGGTCAGGCAGGTTGATGTTGATGGATGAGTTTGTGTTATTACCAATTCAGAGCCCTGATGACACGTAGCGTGTTACTGACATTATGACACAGAGGAAAGTATGTGCTGGTGAATGTGTCCAAGATATACTTTGTTTGGGATTGACCTGGGATGTTTGTGCAATAACAGGTTAGAATGCAAATTACTTTGGTATTAGAGATGTCGACTGGCCCGTTCTTCCGTAATGTAGTGGGAGTAACATACGTTGTAGGGGTTCTCATGGACTGAACGCCTGAGTTTATGCAAAACTCGTAGCATAATCGTTGTGCACAGTAGTGGCGATTGTGAGTTAGAAGCGGCTCCGGGGGGAGGGGGGGAAGTACAAAATTTATAGAAGCAAAAAGTACCCGGAATTAAGAGCTATATCAGAGAGTGGGGGAGGGGGAGGAAATAAACAATGAAAACATATAGTACAAAATGGTAAGTTTTTTAATGCTCTCTGAGCGAATTTCTACAGAGACTTAAAGGTTGAGTCTACCAACTTTAGTGCGGTAATAACAGTACTATACAATAAAATTTTCACCAAAGGGACAATAATTACACATAGGGTTGCAAGTGATTAATGACTGACAGACAGATGAAATGAAATGATAGTGGAGTGTCGCTGGAATGAAAGATGACAGGTAAAACTGTAGTACCGAGCTCGATAGCTGCAGACGCTTAAGTGCGGCCAGTATCCAGTATTCGGGAGATGGTGAGTTCGAACCCCACTGTCGGCAGCCCTGAAGATGGTCTTCCGTGGCTTCTCATTTTCACACGAGACACATGCTGGGGCTGTACCTTAATTAAGACCACTGCCACTTTCTTCCCATTCCTAGGCCTTTCCTGTCCCATCTTCGCTATAAGACCTATCTGTGTCGGTGCGATGTAAAGCCAATAGCAAAAAACTAAACAAAAACGTCTAAATGTACGTAACACGACATAATAGGTTGAAAGTCGATTTCAAGTGTATATACTTCGTATGTCGATCTATATATATTCATTGAAGTTGATTTCCAGCGAGGTAGAAAGTCTGTGTTTGCTATTATAATTAATATTTTACAAATCGATAGTAACTCTCAGGTGGAGGGCGTCTGCTATTGTAATTATTACTCTGCACATCGACTTTGCCTGTCAGTAGGAAAGGGATCCTTCTCCAACACCTGTGTAACTGGCATTAGTAAGGAGGGACTACCATTGTAATTTGACTGACAGAAGTCAAGAGAGCATGCAATACTGTTCAAAACTACCCTAACCGATTGTGTTTGTGTGGAGGCAAGGGTGCCCGTCGTTATAAACAAATTTACCTATCTAAAATGTGACTAGCATTAGGGATAGTGGCCTGCCGTTATAATGGAAACTCACCAACTCGGTATGACTAACATTAAAAGTAGAGCCTGTCATTGTATTGATAACTGCAGTACTCAGTTTTGACTGGCAGTAAGGAGGGTGCCTGCCATTGTACCGAAAAATCCCCAAGTATATTGTGACCGCTCAGTAGATAAATGGGCCTACCATTATAATTAAACTTTCCTGCTCGATTGTGAATGGCAGTAGACAAATGAGCCTGTCGTTATCATCACAACTCCCCAACTCGCACTTTATATTGGAAACAATGTTTGGGAACCTCACCATGCTGTTTCTGGATAACGCTAAAAGACATGCAATTAAAAAAAATGGTATTCACTGCATGTAGAGTAGTTTTACTTCGAAATCCTTATACAATGTAGAATACCACAGCGAAGCACGGGCATATTTGCTAGTAAATAAATAAATACATAAATAAATATAAGGAAGCTATACTTTTCAATGCTGATTCAGTTAATTAATTTTAAAGTTTTTCAGTGTCGAAAACACAATTTATAGCAGCTATAGCACAATAGGCCTATATAAAAATAGCTTAAAAACGCACACTAAAGCAAAGAATGACAAGTTTCGTTCCTGAAAAGACATCATCAGATTCTATCAAATGTTTCAGGTACAAAAAGAATTTCACCATAAATGTTTCTGCATTTCTAAACAATTTTCGTCAATAAAAAGTGTGGTTTGATGGAATGTGATGATGTTCTTTCAAGAGCGAAGCATACCATTCTTTTTTTAATAGTGTGTTTTTGCAGGTATTTTAGAGTGTTATAATTACTTCGACAAACTGAAAAACTCTAAAGTTACATAAACTCTACAACGAAGACTTACAAAAGATGCATTTTTCTCTAGAATAGTACTATGACACCAACCATCTCCAAGCATCTCAAGGAAAACTATATTTTTGGGAACCCATTTTCTACGTCTTTTTCTACAACGTTTGTCCCTCCTAGTGGCGGAGTCTGTTGCATGGATTCATTGTAGTTCTATCCTGAACCATGCCAGTGTGGAAAGCGACGCTCCTCATGGCTTTGTGAAGAGTATCGGCTTATCTCTGTCCTCCCTCTGCCCTCCTACCGACGACTTCTAACGTGCAATCCGTCTTCGCGATAGTATCGGTCCCTGTCGTTAATACATGTCGAGATCATCGTACAGGCTTTATCTTGAACCGGTGCAACGCCAATAGTTTCATTAGAGATGCGATCCAGTTTAGAGACACCATCTGTCCACCTCAACACCTTCATCTTTACGACGCGTAATCGACGCTATGACTCAGTCTTAGTCAGCCAACATCGACAATAGTACAGGGTAAGAGGTCCGATAACATTAAGATAGATTTTTGATTTGATATTATTCATTCCCTGGTCTCAACTGACTACGGCTGTGGCTCTCCATTTCATCAAGGCACTGGGTATACATGCCCTGACTTCTTCGTCAGGTCGGCCATCATCAGCCATCGTGGAGCCAAGATATCTGAATCTAGTCACCCGAGGCAGGTCGAATAAATAAATAAATAAAAATATAAATAAATAAATAAATAAATAAATAAATAAATAAATAAATAAATAAATAAATAAATAAATAAATAAATAAATAAATAAATAAATAAATAAATAAATAAATAAATAAATAAATCATCGATCGGCATTTAGGGCTATTCCAAGGTGGTAGATTCCCTATATGTCATTTAGTCAGTCTTTTTTAAGTAATTGCAAAGAACTTTGAAATTTAAGGAACATTTCCCTTGGTAAACTTTTTAACCCCTAAATGAATATTTATCCCCTTGAATTCTAAGTTTATCTTCATATTCTGATTTTTCCTATTTTGTAAAGCTACACTCAATCTTATTTGTCTATTAGTGTCATTTCTCTCCACTGACAGCTCGTCCCCTTCTTCCCGAGTCTTTCCAGAGATCCTCACCACCAACCTGAAAGGCTACTATTTTATAACCAATTTTAATGGGGTAAAGTACTTTTTTTGGATACAATTTTAAGTGTTCATTAACTTGCATTGAAAGATTTTTGACTCATGAAGTAATATTTTTCATGAAGAGTGTACGTAAAATTTGTTACAAAACTTCAAATTTTTAAATGTGATTTGTTTCTATTGGCATCCCTGCTAATGAATTAAGAAAGACAGATAATTGATCTTATGCATACATTTTTCCTTTGTCGATATTAAACCGTGAGCAGAGATTGGTATTCTTGGGACAAACAGTTTCTTGCATACGAAATAGGCAATAAGACATGTTCAGATCCTTTAAGCTCTGTTTAGTTAACACCTCACTTATCCTGAATACACTTTCTTCTGCTGTCCTTATAATTGGGGATGTATAAATGAACAAATTTTACAATTCAATAGGATCTTCTTCCTAACAAGGAATGGGTACAATGACCTGTTCCGACTTCCATACAGTTTTTGGTTACTCTGTTTACATTTCTATTGCTAAACGGTTCCTGATATGAAGGCAGGGTTCATGGTCTGCGTCTCCTTGTCAGAGGAATCCGGATTCCACTCCTAGCAGTGTTATGGATTTTAAACCATGAATCATTAATTCATATGGCTCGGGGACTGGGTGTTTGTGTTCGTCTCCATAGACATTTACACACAACACATCACACTACCAGAAACATGCAGTAGTAATTACATAGGGTTGGCCTCATGAAGGACATACGGCCATAAAAATGGGCCAGATACACACACGTGTCGACGCCAAGAATGTTGAAAAATTCAACCTGCATGTCTTAATGCATAGATTTCTAATTTTAAAAGAACAACCAGCGCATCACGGAAGGGTACTGCACTGTCGTTGTTGAGAAGTGAACGCTTTGGCACTTCCAAGCGGACAGTACACTTGTCTCCATGGTGACCGCACTATGTCCGCCCATGTTTCCATAAAAACCATACCGTACTCCCTTCTCTCCAGCCAGGCAGTGAACGAAAATACTTGTAATATTACGACTATACTTTGTAGGTTCATACACAAGAAACTGTTTGCTCCAAGACTACCAATCTCTGTTCACCGCTTAATATCAACAAGGGCAAAATACATGCATAATATAAGTAATGAATCATAATTCTTTTAGTACAACTTAATAAATAGGCCTAATTCAAAATTACCCAAGAGAGACTTTCCTGTGCTGTCAAATCGGAACCATTCAGTCCAGAAAGAAGAATAATAATGCTAGGGTTCATGCATTCTAGATGATAGTTGCATTTTTCCCCGTATTAAACTATTTGCTCAAGTTATGTCCCACCAGCAGATCTAGGCGAATATCCTTATTACGAATCTTTGACTATATGCGAGTATCTCTTTACTTATAATAATTATTATTTCACTCTGTCTTGAGATTTAACACTCGCCCACTACTCCCGCGTCCTTCTTCGGTGAGCTTGCTTTCGTTCTTCGGTCGACGCCTTAGCTTCTTCATTTTAGGTTTTGTTCTTCAAGTTTCTTCTTTAAGGAGTCAAGTTGCAGGATGTCATCACGTAAGATGCAAAATTCTTGTAAACCCTTTTCCACGTCGTTGAACCAGACCTTTTAGTTTTCTTATGCAGAATGTAGGCAAATATCCGCGTGGACAGTCTTTCTTCTCTCATTCGTGTTAAGTGACAATAGAAAGAAATCTTTCTGTTCCTAACAGTGTTTGTTATTTTCTCCATATACAGATATAGTTCATGATTGTGGCTTCTCCTATATTCTACATTTTCCTTTACTGTGCCTAAGATCTTCCTTAGAATATCCCTTTCTTTGGCTTCTAGTTGTTATGCCAGATCTTTCTTATTCATTGAGGGACATGATAGACCTTTCAGGCCTAATTATCGTACAGTAATGTGTAAGCTTGAATTTGAAAGTTATTGCCCGCTTGGTTTTTGAATTTCTCTTCCCGTTTTGTTTTGCCCTGATTGACCTGTATATTTCTGTGATCCGCCCTGATGTTTGTTATGAACTGTGTTTTCTTAAATGAAATCTGGAGTCCTGGCTTAGCCGCTTGCACGTGAAGTCGGTTTATTTGGTTTTTGACTGTGTCAAGTGAATCAGAAAAGATCGCCAGGTCATCCGCGAAGGCTAAGCAATCAATTTTTAGGTTCTTGCTCTTACAACGCAGTCTGATCCCATTCTCAACACCTTCATTATACATATTTTTGCGCCATTATCGAATAACTTTCTCTAGAACACAGTTGAAGAGCAGAGGAGAGAGTCCATCACGTTCTTTCAGTCATGCCTTAATTTGGAAGCTATTAAATTATTGTCAATTACTTTTATTATATTATGACTGAAACACACTAAAGAATTATTTTAAAATAAATTGTTTGAATTAATGAAAGTACGAAAATCACTCCGAAAAATGAAGACAACAGATACCATTTCATCAAACTTTCGTATTTACAATTGCAATTTCTTGCACTGGAACTTTCTACTACTTGGACTTATTCGACACCACAGGTTTCTCTCTATCCTCCTGAACGCGTTTACTCTAGTTTCTGTTCCATCCATTTAGACCAAAGATATTAAGATATTTTTAAATTTTAGCACAGTTTTCAACATATCAACCTATCTGATCACGATGTTACGACCATGGAGTGGCGACAATCTTGATTTGAACACAAAATGGTGTCACCGATTAATGAATTTAATTTTATTAAACGTTATTTTCATCCTTCACCTTTCTAACCGCATATTATACATTTAAATATACAGTAATTTTTAGCTATAAACTTTTGAAGCCGAACTTATTACATCCCCGTGTGATACTCGAAGTTCTACGCAAGGCAAAATACACAAACGAAATGAAAGTCACAGTGTACGTCAAAACACTTGATCTTTTAATAGTTTAAAGCAAGAATCACTGTGGAGAAAACATGTTCCCGAAGGATAAATGTCATAGAGCTCTGCTTTAAAGTGTTGTAGGTTTATTCCACCTCCAGTTTCCAGAGCCGTGATTAAGTTCCGACCTCGCCAAAACGTTGTTTTAGGGATAATGCCTGGAGCTGCAGCAGGTAGAAGGACTTCATCATTTATTAAAAGACCGTAATTTGGCTTAGCCAAGGGAGGCTAGCCATTTTAGAGTGGATATTGCATACTAACATTTCTCTACGTTCAACAGCCTCAATAGTGACGTCAGTATATGTTTCATTTTTTATTTTTAAGGTTGTAACCTCATAACTTACAACACTTTACTGGTGGCATACTTGAGATGTTTACGGAAGTACTCAAATATTAATAAATATTCAACGTTCTAACTTCACAAGTTCTTCACATCAAATGATAGAACAGGGGAGGTCAATGTAGTACCATTGCAATATTATCAGCATTTATTCAATCATCTGTTATACAATTAAACACGCTAAAAATGATAAAATTTGCAATCCATAATGAACGATGGACAGATGCAAAAAATTGTTGTGTGTTTGAATCATCAGTCCATAGACTGGTTTGATACAGCTAAGACGTCACCCTAACCTGTGTTAACCTTTTCATTTCTACGTAACTATTGCATCCTACATCTGCTCTAATCTGCTTGTCACATTCATACCTTGGTCTACCCCTACCGTTCTTACCACTTACACTTCCTTCAAAAACCAACTGAATAAGTCCTGGGTGTCTTAAGATGTGTCCTATCATTCTATCTCTTCTTCTCGTCAAATTTAGCCAAATCGATTTTCCTCTCACCAATTCGATTCAGTATCTCTTCATTCGTGATTCGATCTATCCATCTCACCTTCAGCGTTCTTCTGTAACACCACATTTCAAAAGCTTCTATTCTCTTTCTTTCTGAGCTAGTTATCGTCCATGTTGCACTTCCATACAATGCCACGCTCCACACGAAACTCTTCAAAAACATTTTTCTAATTCCGATATCAATGTTTGAAGTGAGCAAATTTCTTTTCTTAAGAAAGCTCTTCCTTGCATGTGCTAGTCTGCATTTTATGTCCTCCTTACTTCTGCCATCGTTAGTTATTTTACTACCCAAGTAACAATATTCATCTACTTCCTTTAAGACTTCATTTCCTAATCTAGTATTTCCTGCACCACCTGCCTACGTTCGACTGCACTCCATTACTTTTGTTTTGGACTTATTTATTTTCATCTTGTACGCCTTACCCAAGACTTCGTCCATACCATTCAGCAGCTTCCTGAAATGTTCTGCAGTCTCAGATAAAATAGTAATATCATCGGCAAATCTCAAGCTTTTGATTTCCTCTCCTTGAATTGTGATTCCCTTTCCAAATTCCTCTTTGATTTCCTTTAGTGCCTGTTCTATGTAAACATTGTAAAGGAGGGGTGACAAACTGCAGCCTTGCCTCACTCCTTTCTGGATTGCTACTTCTTTTTCAAAGCCCTCGATTCTTATCACTGCAGACTGATTTTTATACAGATTGTAGATAATTCTTCGTTCTCGGTATCTGATCCCTATCATCTTCAGAATCTTAAATAGTGTGGTTCAATCAACGTTATTAAGCGACATTTTAAAATCCTATCCTACTAAATAATGGAGCATATGCGATTAAAAATGGCAAACTTAAAATGTCATAATACATTAATCTAGCGATACCGAAATCATATTAAAACTTCAATACATTCCTTTCTGACAGAGTGGTTTTAGTTGGGACGTACAAACATGAAGGTTCCGCGGTCGATCCCCGACTGTGTAAGAAATTTAAGACAGGTTAAGTTCTGGCAAGGGAGGTAAATTCAGGCTAGTAAGACTAAGTGAAGAGTTACCCGATCGAAAATAATAACCGTTCCGGTTGAAAATTGCAGAGACGGTGGTGAAGCGATATTCAGCTCATGTGTCATGAGAGGCAACTGGTCACCGATTTCAAAATTCAGTAGCATAGTGTATATTTTTAAAAAGCTAGAAATAAATACTACTGTACTGAACGTAAGAGTCTTCTTCTTCTTTCACCGCCTTCTTTCACCGCTTTTCCCCACACTTTTGGGTCGCGGGTGAGAAATGTATTGAACATGTGGAAGTGGCCCTGTTTTATGGCCGGATGTCCTTTCTGGTGACAACGCAATATTAAGGGATGTAATCACTATTGCGTGTTTCTCCGGTGATTGGTAGTATAGTGTGTTGTCTGAATATGAAGAGGAAAGTGTTGGAAAAACCGAACTCCCACTTCCCGAGTCAGAAGAATTAATTAATGAGGTGCGATTGAAACCCCCGACCCAGCCAGGAATCGAACCCGGGCCTCGACGCTTGTATTTTAGCCAAGGAGTCTAACATTGTAGGTAAAAGTATGAAAGGGAATACTGTCATAAAATACGTCATTTGGTAAGACAGAGTACAGCGGATTTATTGATCGTCTGTTATTTTTATCTAGAAACGAAGTATTTATTTTATTATTATTTTTATTATTTATTTATATAATCAGTTTAACGTCCAGGGTTGGTTTTTCGCCCGGATTCAGCGAGAAATTCCACATCTACCTCCTCAATAGCAGAGTCCTGGAGCATGAGAAATTGCATCGGGGGATTCAAGTAGGGTGAAGGACCAGTATCTCGCCCAGGCGACCTCACCAGCTATGCTAAACAGAAGCCTTGTAGGGGGATGGGAAGACTGAAAGTAATAGACAAGGAAGAGGGAAAGAAACGGCCGTGGCCTTAAGTTAGGTACCAACACGGCATTTGCCTGGAGGAGAAGTAGAAAACCACAGAAAACCACTTCGAGGATGACTGAGGTGGAATCGAACCCACCTCTTCTCTGTTGATCTCCCGAGCCTGAGTGGCTCCGTTCGAGACCTCATACCACTTTTGAAATTTCGCTGCAGAGCCGGGAATCAAACTAGGGCCCCCGTGGGGGTGGTGGGGGCAAACTACAAGACAGAGGCGGACAAGTATTTATTTAACAGTGTATATAATATTTTTACACATTATGATTTCAGCGTTTTGTTGATTTCTACAATATGGAGAATGTGTTTATTACCGGACTGGAGCGTCACACTGGACCACGTTAAAGAGCAGTGCGAGGAGCGCCATGTGTCTGCATACTGGATCAGTCTTATGTCAACTAAAGGGGACAACAGCACGGCCACCACAAACGAGGAACAAGGACGACTCTTCAAACAGGTGTTACAGTCCCCAAAGCGTAGCGTACGACGAACATTGCCGGAACTCTGTTTGTTCGGTGGATCAGGGCGCATTTGTATACCGCAATTTAAGATGCTCAGCGTCTAACAGTAAGGGATGAGTGAGCCTGATTACATAGGAAGGGGAGTTAGGGATTGGAATAACTTACCAAGGGAGATGTTCAATAAATTTCCAATTTCTTTGAAATCATTTCGGAAAAGGCTAGGAAAGCAACAGATAGGGAATCTGCCACCAGGGCGACTGCCCTAAATGCAGATCAGTATTGATTGACAGTACTGCAGCCGAGTGTTGTCCATGACGTATGATGCTCCAGATTTCTTTTGCAACGTGTTATTTTTCATATGAAAGCCATATTCACCTTGATGGCTACATCAACCGATGAAAAATTCATCCCTTAGGATTTGAATGCCCTAATGTCGTTCTGCAGTGCGCGCGTGGCGATTTGGAGCGTCGTATCGGTCATGGAATATTGCGTCCTAATTTCTATAAGAATGCTGCACAGAGTAAAAAAAAAAAAAAAAAAAAAAAAAAAAAAAAAAAAAAAAAAAAGAAAACATTGAGATAAGTAGTATAGTTCGACCTCATTATCACACTTTTCGTGCGGAATTCGCGTACGATAATATGAAAAACTGCCTCTGATATTAAATATATACAAATGAGAGGTAATCACAAATAAAGATTTTTGGAGTCAACCATCGGAAAATCAGCATTCCTAAAAATTACAATAATTTTTCTTATCATAGTTATCGCTTAGATCGTTAGATTAGCAGTTTGCCTTTTTCTACCGGTACGAGCGCTAATGTGAGTCAAACCTGAGTTTCACTTAAGCACCACTACGGGCGTTGATGTGTGTCAATGCTGAGTTTCACTTAAGCACCACTACGAGCGTTGATGTGAGTCAATGCTGAGTTTAACTTAAGCACCATTAGGTGTGTTGATGTGTGTCAGTGCTGAGTTTCACTTAGCACCATTACGAGCGTTGATGTGTGTCAATGCTGAGTTTAACTTAAGCACCACTACGAGCGCTAATGTGAGTCAAAGCTGAGTTTCACTTAAGCACCACTACGAGCGTTGATGTGTGTCAATGCTGAGTTTCAATTAAGCACCACTACGAGCGTTGATGTGTGTCAATGCTGAGTTTCACTTGAGCACCACTACGAGCGTTGATGTGTGTCAATGCTGAGTTTCACTTGAGCACCATTGGGTGCGTTGATGTGTGTCAATGCTGAGTTTCATTTAAGCACCATTAGGTGCGTTGATGTGTGTCAATGCTGAGTTTCACTTAAGCATCATTAGGTGCGTTGATGTGTGTCAATGCTGAGTTTCACTTAAGCACCATTAGGTGCGTTGATGTGTGTCAATGCTGAGTTTCACTTACGCACCACTACGAGCGCTAATGTGAGTCAATGCAGAGTTTCACTTAAGCACCACTACGAGCGTTGATGTGAGTCAATGCTGAGTTTCACTTAAGCACCACTACGAGCGTTGATGTGAGTCAATGCTGAGTTTCATTTAAGCACCACTACGAGCGTTGATGTGAGTCAATGCTGAGTTTCACTTAAGCATCATTAGGTGCGTTGATGTGAGTCAATGCTGAGTTTCACTTAAGCGCCATTACGAGCGTTGATGTGAGTCAATGCTGAGTTTCATTTAAGCACCACTACGAGCGTTGATGTGTGTCAATGCTGAGTTTCACTTAAGCACCACTACGAGCGTTGATGTGTGTCAATGCTGAGTTTCACTTAAGCACCACTACGAGCGTTGATGTGAGTCAATGCTGAGTTTCACTTAAGCATCATTAGGTGCGTTGATGTGAGTCAATGCTGAGTTTCACTTAAGCGCCATTACGAGCGCTAATGTGAGTCAAAGCTGAGTTTCACTTAAGCACCACTACGAGCGTTGATGTGTGTCAATGCTGAGTTTCACTTAAGCACCACTACGAGCGTTGATGTGTGTCAATGCTGAGTTTCACTTAAGCATCATTAGGTGCGTTGATGTGAGTCAATGCTGAGTTTCACTTAAGCATCATTAGGTGCGTTGATGTGAGTCAATGCTGAGTTTCACTTAAGCGCCATTACGAGCGTTGATGTGAGTCAATGCTGAGTTTCACTTAAGCATCATTAGGTGCGTTGATGTGAGTCAATGCTGAGTTTCACTTAAGCATCATTAGGTGCGTTGATGTGAGTCAAAGCTGAGTTTCATTTAAGCACCACTACGAGCGTTGATGTGTGTCAATGCTGAGTTTCACTTAAGCACCACTACGAGCGTTGATGTGAGTCAATGCTGAGTTTCACTTAAGCACCACTACGAGCGTTGATGTGAGTCAATGCTGAGTTTCACTTAAGCACCACTACGAGCGTTGATGTGTGTCAATGCTGAGTTTCACTTGAGAACCATTACGAGCGTTGATGTGAGTCAATGCTGAGTTTCACTTAAGCACCATTACGAGCGTTGATGTGTGTCAATGCTGAGTTTAACGTAAGCACCACTACGAGCGTTGATGTGTGTCAATGCTGAGTTTCACTTGAGCACCATTACGAGCGTTGATGTGAGTCAATGCTGAGTTTCGCTTAAGCACCACTACGGGCGTTGATGTGAGTCAATGCTGAGTTTCACTTAAGCACCACTACGAGCGTTGATGTGTGTCAATGCTGAGTTTCACTTAAGCACCATTACGAGCGTTGATGTGTGTCAATGCTGAGTTTAACTTAAGCACCAAACTTAAGCACCACTACGAGCGTTGATGTGAGTCAATGCTGAGTTTCACTTAAGCACCACTACGAGCGTTGATGTGAGTCAATGCTGAGTTTCACTTAAGCACCACTACGAGCGTTGATGTGAGTCAATGCTGAGTTTCACTTAAGCACCACTACGAGCGTTGATGTGTGTCAATGCTGAGTTTCACTTAAGCACCACTACGAGCGCTAATGTGAGTCAATGCAGAGTTTCACTTAAGCACCACTACGAGCGTTGATGTGTGTCAATGCTGAGTTTAACTTAAGCACCACTACGAGCGTTGATGTGTGTCAATGCTGAGTTTAACTTAAGCACCACTACGAGCGCTAATGTGAGTCAATGCAGAGTTTCACTTAAGCACCACTACGAGCGTTGATGTGTGTCAATGCTGAGTTTAACTTAAGCACCACTACGAGCGTTGATGTGTGTCAATGCTGAGTTTAACTTAAGCACCATTAGGTGCGTTGATGTGTGTCAATGCTGAGTTTAACTTAAGCACCACTACGAGCGCTAATGTGAGTCGATGCAGAGTCCTTATAACTATATTCCGTGTGGTCAATTTTCGAGAAAGCTAAGCACACCTGTGGGTATTGAACCAAGGGACAAATTACAGAAAGAATTATGTAAATAAGTTAATTTGGCTATGATCTGTAAAAAGAAGGAAACAAATAAAGAAACAAGCGATTTTAGGCTGTTTTCTGGAACTGCATTTAGGGCGAAAGAGATTTTCGAATTTTTAAAAAGTTTGATAGAACTAACCAAGATTCACAATTTGAAACCTGTCCAGACTCTTTAGCCCCTGAACTTTCGGTAAAATTGAGTAAATTGCTTAGTTTTATGTTTTTTCTATATTGTATGTTTGTATGTTCAGTCCGTCAGCGATGCCGCTGGTGGGATCCTCAACAACTCTGCCATCAGCTGTCATAGATAGCCTAGGTATCACTGAAGAGGCGTACTAGGGAAATGAGGAGTGAGGTAATTTCCCGTTGCTTTCCTCACCGAGCCAGAGTTGCTATTACATATCAGTCTGCCAAGCCCACTGAAATGCGTACATCAACCGAACCTATGAGCAACATTTTCACACCATTCATAGCAGGGACTGGCTGCATAAGGATTGGCATTACTAGCATCGCTCATACCTCAGTCACTTTCATATTGTGAAAGCCAAGGATAAGACTGAGACAAATCTATGAAAGTAACAAAATTGCTCTAGCCTGTACCAGAACACTGTAAACACTAGGTCCTGCCAGCGAAGGCATTTTCGTAGAGTGGGGAACCCTAATTTGTCAGCTGAGAAATGTTTTCAGCATCAAGATGTTCATGGAGAGACGGACACCGCACACAGAGCCGCTCACGAGGAAACGTAACTTTATTCATGAAGGCAATTTAAAAAACATGAACAGAATAGGATCCTTATTTATAACACTAAAACATATTTTTCGTACGTATTATTTTCACTCAATACTAATTGCATTCAAACGAAACTACTTCGTGCAATTACTCAGTAAAGGGGGATGAGAATTTAAGTGGCAACCGACATTCTATCTCTCTTCCCCAGTCTCTCTCTAATACCTCACATGTCTCAAGCTCTACGCGATAGAGTTTAGAATATATTATTGATAGTTGCAACACTCTCAAAGGTAAGCTCCCTATTTACTGTTCCACCTATTGAAGATCTTCGCCCTTTACAATATTCAAATTACTAATTCCCTTATTATTTATCTATAAACTAATTATTAGCCTGTTCTAAAGCTGGCTTGAAACTTCATAGCTAACATCGCTTTAAACCTCCACTGAATAGAGACTTTGTGCACAGGTGTGTGTCTGGGCTAAAACAATATTATCACCGGAAGCTTATTGGACCACCAGAGATCCCTCAGGGATAGAGGGGAAGCTATTGCAACATTGTTATCCCAGGGTTGCTTTCGAAAGAGCTACAAATGGCGAGGAGTACATTATTCAAAAGTAAATTCAAGCTTAATAATGATTACAAGTAGTCAGTCATAAATGAAGTTGGCTGTTTATAGGGTGATCCGAGAATCTCTTTTTCGATACCGGTAGCGATTTATTAAAACATTTTGTTTAGGATATGTATAGAAAAAATAATTTTGTATATTGTAAGAACAAGCTGTAGGATGTTAGCGTATTGTTAATATTGATAAAAATAATTATGTGTTAGAGCCGGCGGTAATCGGAAATGTTATTAACGAAATAGTGTTATGTAACAACTAGCAAATGTACCCGTGCTTCGGTACGGTATTATGCCTTGTATACGGAGTTCTAACTAAATTACTGCACACGCAGTGAGTGAGATTATACTAAATTGCACGTCTCATATCGATATCCGAGAAACAAGACGGGCAAGACCCCATACGTTGTTTCCCATGTAAGGTGCAAGTTGGGGAAATTTAGATGATAATGAAAGGTCACATTTCCTCCTATCATTCACAATCAAGTTCGGGAGTTTCTACAATAACAGCAGGCTCACTTACCAGCTGCCATTCGCAATGAAGATGGGTAATTTTCACTATAATGTCAGGCCCCCTTTCCTAATGATAGTCCCACTCGAGTTGGAGAGATTTGACTGTAAATACACAGACTAGAGACACGACAATAAGGCATAGCACCAAAGTTGAAGATCTCTCCAAATTGAGCAGTGTTTGTCTAATCTGCTTCATGAAATGACTTATGGTTGAGAAAACAGTTACCACGAAATGAAGGTCTGAACCGTCGAGGAAAATGCCTCCATGTTTCGATATTTTTCTGGGTCTAATAGGGAGCATGCACGGTACTGGTACAGAGCCCTCTGGCGGAGTTCCGAGAATTAATATGGTGAGAGTGCGTTCCGCTGGAAGACTTGCTTCATAGTTACGGCAAAAAGTATCGTTGCATCTTGTTGTCAAGATAAATATGATGCAATGCTATGGAAGTTGTAATGCTGTACATATAAGAATACATTTAAACCTGATATTATTGTCAAAGGGCGGAATTAGTAACAATATTGTAACTACCTCATATCTATGAATCTGTGAAAACTCAAATTTCTAGAGTGAGATTTCCGGTGAAATTGACTGTGCTTTTGACAGGCAGCATCCAGTAAACAGGAATTCAGCTGATATAAGTTGATAACACGTCATGTTGCTAAGCGAAGTTCCGATAAGATACGAGTGGTTTATGTGCAGGGGTTAGCTTTATTATTGGTGGCACACAAGCTACGTAAACGATGTCGCTGATATACGGAAACAGATTTTTAGGAATATTTTTCAAGATTTTGAAAATTTCGACCCTCTATATGCATCTTTCAACATGAATTCGCACACTTGCTACACTCTGAGTTTGTTACTCTTCATTTTCTGAAAATCTCCCATTGTGAAGAAAAGGTGGCATATCAAGCAAAGAATGAGGTGCCTCTGGTTTAATACCTGGGAATCCTTTGTCGGCTAATATAACGTCCCCTTCACTCAAAAGATTTAGGAAGCCTGAATTGTTAACAATAAAATTATCACCAGTTCTTCCACCATAACAAGGAGGGGAAACAAAAACAATAGTTCCGTTTGGGGCCACAGCTAATAAAAATTTAAATGTATAACATGACTTGTACGAAGAGTACATGTAACATCTCTCATCTGTTCTTGCTGGCGTTTCTGATTTTATTTCTGTGCAATCTATTATAACTCGTGCGTCAGGATAATGATATTTTAAAAGCGCGAGGCAAAGTATTTTGCACGTAAGTTTGCTAGGCCAGAAAATAAAATTAGAAGTGCGTTTCTTGACTACTCCGACAGCAGTAAAAATTATTCGCGCAGCAGTAGTCCGATGTATACCAAATATGACTGCCAAGGAAGCAAAGGTCCAATTTCATTTTCATTAAAACGTGTAAACAAACATCGTTATTACTTATATTTATAGAGACTTTAGAAACAAAGAAAGAAAGTAAAACTGAATGTTTCAAATGAAACACTTGTTAAATCCTTCAACTGTGCCTCACTTTTTATGCTCTGGTAACCATGAAATCCTCTGCATATGTCCAGGGGGTGTTGGGACCACAACTTTTATCCACCTTTTCCGAAATACTTGATAGTACTGTGCTTGAATTGCACTGTGTGCCTACATCATTCCCACTAAGAACAAGTGAATTCGAAAGTCGTTGCTTCAATCTCAAATGCTGCTTGCACCGACTTGTGTAGTTTTTCACACTAAATTTTCACAATAAATTCATGAACTTCCTGATTAGAAGACGTATGTATATTTCAGCATTTCATTCATTTACTCGCTCTTAAAACCGGGATACATCACATTCTCTTGTCGGTTTCTTCTTATAGCTCTCATGAAACGCGATGGCATATATGATGAATGATTTTTAATATTACTTGGCATTCCTCCAACAAAACGTTCACTGCAAATGACGGAGCATTTGGTGGGTTCCCGTGGAGTTCGATCTGCACTGAAATGCAGGAAAACATTTATTATTATTATTATTATTATTATTATTACTATTATTATTATTATTATTATTATTATTATTATTATTATTATTATTATTATTATTATTATTATTATTATTATTATTATTATCATACGGCGTAGAAAGACACGTGCACATGGAAGGACATGAATGTAAACATTACGAACCTGCTGCACTTCATAATTGAAATGAAATGTACTATTTCAAAGTGTACTTAAATGAATGTGTTCTTGACTTGGCATACCTGGTATGTTTGAAATGGGTGATATGAAATGCGTGATTTACGTCAAAAATGAAATAAGGTAGCCTACTGTACTTAATTTATCCTTCCCACAGCCGAAACCCACTTCCTGCATCTGCCCGATTCCCATGGACGACCAGGAAATGTGTGAAATGTAATTCCTCTCCATACGTGTTTCTTTGTGTGTTGTGGCAGTTCACTACACAACAGTTTCTATTTGATTTAGGCATTTTGATACACTACTACTACCACAGTTACACAGCCTGGACTGACCGCTCAAGACGAGATCACCAAAATGTTACCGATTTCTTCCGCTAGAGGCGCTAAGAGCGGCCCTGCACGCTCCCTATAGTAATACATTTGAACAGCCTGGGATACTCACCCAAAGGAAAGAGTGAGCAGTGACCAAGCGAAATAATATATATAACAGAGGGACGTAACGTATAAGGGATGTTTCGCATGTAGTCCACCGATTTTACAGAAAATCAATAGTATAGGAGAAAATCGAAGGAAACTGTTGTTGTTTCCCTATAAACCACCATTCTATTCAGTGATTTTAAACCATATGCTTATCTAAACCTTCCCCTGGATCAGTACATTCTATATGTGAATTTTGATTGAGATCTATCCAACCGTTTCGCCGTGATGGTGGAACAGACGGACAGATAAACAGACAGACAGACACGAAAGCTTAAAACCACTGATACGGCCTTGAGTTGACCTAAATCGGATAAATATCTGAAAAATTGGCAAATCAAACGAAATTATAGACAGCGGACCCCCTAGAATTTTATTTATATACATAAGCATGAGCACCTTTGCAAGTGCAGATCTTCGTTTCTAGATTTACTGCTTTTAAACGGTAGGTCATATCCACAAGCGGATTCCGTCATCAGACACCCCTTTTAGTTTTCTACATGGTTGGTCCTATGACATTTATTTATGAGTTAAATTGAATTAGAAGCATTAAAAAGGGTGAAATATGGGTACAGTTTTCACACATACTTTCTTCTTCGGATACCTATGCAGCAGCTGGAATCATAAAACTGGTGGTCTGAGTGGCTCAGACGGTTGAGGCGCTGGCTCTCTGACCCCAACTTGGCAGTTTTGATCCTCTCTCAGTCCGGTGGTATTTGAAGGTACTCAAAAACGTCAGCCTCGTGTCGGTAGATTAACTGGCACGTAAAAGAACTTCTGCGGGAATAAAATCCGGCAACTCGGCGTCTCCTAGAGGGACGTAAAATTAATAAAATTATTAAATCATAAAATTTGACTAACATGTGACCACTGGTCGTGTCAATGTGCATACCTCATTTGATGATTCTATCTTTCCTATACGTGTGCCAAACGATAAGATATTCGTGTAAAAAGTACAAAATTAACTTCAAATTGAGAAATACAGCTCTATCTAACGTATAAGGGATCGAGATACTACAATATGCCATAGGACCAAAGTTGTAGATCTCTCGAAATTGAAACGCGATTGTGCATTCTGTTTTGTTATACGACTTACCGTTCAGCCACCAATTATCCCGAAATGAAGGTCTGCACTGCCATTAATTTTACCTTCATATTTCAATATGTTCCGGGGAACAAAAAGTCATACATTTGAACAGATTGCAATTTTTCCTCAAAGGACAGAGTGTCCAGGTTTCTGGATTAGCACTCGCATACATATGGAGTAATTAAGAAATAAAATAGTATAGTTAACAAAGTTTAAATGATTAGAAAATAGGATTATAACTGAGGACAGCCGGATGGGACAAATAGTCCTTCGTAAATAGCAAGCGGATGTATTGTAGAATGAAATGACCTTCACTAAATTGTGATCATATGAGTTATGATATAAGAAGGCAGAAACACAGGAGAAATTTAGGCGCAGGGATTCTTAGGTAAACAGATAAGAGGATGACTTATAGTGTTATTACTTAAATCTAAAGAGGCAAGACAGAGGCAAAATATTAAAGCTGAAAACAGAAGTAGAAGAGAAGTGCAGTCAAATTTATAGCAAATGCAAGAAAACACCTTATGGTGTGAAATCCTGGGCTACACTCCGCTGTACTATTCAAATGTTAACAGCCCATTTAAAGCTATTCGACGACGATTGTAACCTCCAAAGAGATTCCGCAAATATTCCGTAGAATGGCAGCATGATGTCTCTCTCGCCTTCTACGCAAGGAACAGCCACGAGTTTACAGGAATTTTGAAGAAAATTACATTAACCTCTGTTACTTCACTGTTGGAAAGCAGAGACGTTGCCATGGTAACCAGTAGGCTCGTTGTTGGTCTGTCGGCCACTCAGTGCAGAGCATGAAATATGCACAAAGTGGCAATTTTCTCCGTCATTTGAAGAGTAAGCGAAATTATACTCAAACAAAAGTCGTTTAAAATGAAGGGACGTTTCACACGTAGCCCACGGATTTTACAGAAAATCAATAGTAAGAAAACTGTTGTGGTTTCCGTATAAACCCCCATTCTATTAAGTGATTCTCAAATCATATGCAAATCTAAACTTTCCCCTGGATCAGTATACTCTATATATGAAGTTTGGTCGAGATCTATCCAGCCTTTTCGCCTTGATGGTGGAACAAACAAACAAACAGACAAATAGACAAACAAACAGACACGAAAGCTAAAACCCACTGATACGGTCTTGAGTTGACCTAACTATAAATATCTGAAAGATTTTCAAAACAAACGAAATTACAGACAGCGGACCTCCTACAACTTTATTTATATAGATATGTGTTATGGGATGTTATCTAGCAACAGTATCTTGGGAGTTACACAGGGCATCCTTATGTCATGGCCATCCACCAATACTTCACATCACAGCCTGAACGTTTGCTAGGTAACTTCGCGTCACACGTTTTATTAAAAGGCATGTTTATGATCACTTGATCACCAATGAATGTCCGGGGAAATTGCTAAGAATTTCTATCTATTTGCAGTAACATTCATGGGAAAATTCCAATACTTTCATAAATACTCGTATCTATTAAGGAAATTATGCTGACTGAGATTTAAAGAAAAAAATGTCACAGTTAATAGTATAACGTAATAGTGTCACACTGAAATGAATGATATGTGTTTTAAGCTCTGATGACTGAGATTTAAAGAGGAATATCACAGTTCCTAGAATATTGCAGTAGTGTCACATTTAAATTAATATTGGTTCGGAAATTAAGTTTCACTCAGGCAACGTGGTAATGAACTCAGTTCCACAAGAACGAACGTAAGTTATATCGAGAAGTTTCTACTGTACATGCGCACAGAATATAAGTTGCACTTTACTGCTGTCACTAAGTCCAATACACGACTTGTCACAAACACAGTTCCAACACACTAAAATTATAAGTTCAACTTAACTGATGGACTCAATGTCCATTATAAAGACTTTGTTATACGTTAGAGTTCACACGCGCACAATTGATAAGTTGAACACGACTGTCAGAGTTTAAGTCCCACATGAAGACTTTAAATATTCGAGGATAGACTGTCAGCAACTGCGACGAACATTGCAGCGTGGAGAGTCAGGCTGAACACTCAGCTATGACTGTCTGATCTGGGTAAAGTGAGCTCTCCTTATATTCGGTTTGGGGCTCCTACGTCATCACATAACGTGATCTCTTTGAAGCGGATTATCTCGCGAATACCTCGACGAATTTCCTTGGGATTCCCAATTTGAGACGTTTATGCTATCCTCTTCAAAACGACGTATCGCTCAAATCGCTGCGATTACTATTAGAGAAGTTATGAATTTTTCAATCGAATGTTCGTGAAGGCGTGACGTTCATATGCAGAACATACCAGGCCATGTAGGCTACACTTGGTGTCAGGCGGGTAGTCTATCTTGTCCCTGCAGCTACGTCACAAACATAGTTGTCGGTGGCTAGCCTGCTCGCTCTTCCGAACGAAAACAAACCAAGTTAGCTCTGAACGTCTTGCGTAATGATTGAATACAATGAATCATCAAAAAATACGGCATGTACAGGTCGTAACCGGTACAGTACGTATGTATGTAATACCAAGATTTTGTTGCACTTCCTAAGATACCGAATTGTTGGGCCATGACGGACCATTTATCAGCAGAAAAACTTTAACACTACCTGAGGTACGGGCTACGTAATTGTTGATTCATGTTCATCTCTTTGTCCATTTTACCGATCTGAGAAATGCCCCTTTCAGCAAGATCCAGTATCAATATCTAATGTCTCTGGCAAACATATCCATCTTCTGATCGATTCCGTCCAAGATGAAAGGTGCATGAAATAGCCTTAATACTTCACGGAAACTTGATCCTGATAGTAATTTATTGTGGCGAGCGTAACTGTGCATTTCCTTCTTGAAGAAGACTCCAAGAACGTTTGAACAACGTTTTGTCTCCCTAAAATACGTTTGAAGGCAGCAGATAACACTCGGATATTTTCTAGAAACTCTTCGACCCGCAGGGATACTATGTGGTTGTTTGTGAATCCAGAAAAAGTAAACCTTCTTTATGAAATGCGTTCTCAGCAGACCAAACGTGGCAAATTACATCCTTCCACCCTGCATGAATTCGGTTACCTTTGCCAAATCGAATTACGTCCCCCCTACGGCCTTTCCTTCCTCCCAATTCATCTTCTGACCTTTAATATCCAGGAGAAGGTCACTGTGGACCACAGTCATTCAGCACTTCCTTGTCACTAAATTCACTTCTAATTTCCAATGAAATTCAGTGACTTAAATTACAATATATTGGCAATGAAAGTGTATATCCTCACCTACCGTGTTCCAGACATTATATCTTACGGCAGTTAGGTTGCCTCAGTGTCAATTTAGACTATCCATTGGGTTACCTGTGGCTGAGGTTTAAATATTTTTGCCGATAAAATACCAAATATGTCACCAGAAATAATTTACGTACCGACATTTGAATGTATCCGCCCAATTACCACATGAGTCAGCAGAAATAATTTATGTATCAACATTTGAATGTATCCGAAAGTATCGGAAGGGCTAGGAGTGGGAAGGAAACCGTCTTGGCCTTAATTAATGTACAGCCCCAGCATTGGAGTGGTTTAAAATGGAAAACCACGGAAAACAATCCTCAGGGCTGCCGTCAGTGGGGTTCGATCCCACCATCTCTCAAACGCGAGCTCACAGCTGTGTGTCCCAAATCATGTAGCAACTTATTCGATAAGGTATTAATAATAATATTAAAAATTTATTATTATTATTCATAATTAACATCAAGACAGCACCAAGAGAGCTAAAAGTAAACCAGGGGACATTCTAACGGAGAGATAAGTTTAAATACACTGTCGGAAAAGAAAAATTAGCCCTTTGGATGTCGACACTTAATAGGTCATCGTATGCATAGAATGCCAAGCATGTTTCAATGGAGTTTGCATCACTGTATAAAAAAATTAATAAACGTCTCATTTTAAACGATATGGAGATAAAATTTGGTATGTGAGCTTGATATACTCCAAGGAATATAAACATGTGTCTTGCATTTCAAAAGAAAAAATCATGGAATACTGTGCGCAAAAATATAATTATTTTGTTATTTCAAAAACGAGAAACGTAATTTGAAATGAATTAGCACATTGTACACTAAATCCAAAGTGACTAAGTGAAGAAAATTAATCTTAACTCTTATCTGGGATCATACATACCAATTTATATTGTTAAAGTAGGCCTACTTTCCAATTTATGAATTAATTTCCACAAACATGGAACATGTGGAGAGAAAGACACCGACAGTGTAACCTGTCAACACATTGGATATTTTACGAATTTAGGAGAGTAACAGTGATCATTTGAGAGAACTGTGCCTAGTAGCATTATTTGTTACTCCAGAACAGTTCAGGAGATAAGAGAAATATACAAAATCAATTAATATCCATAATAAAATGAACGATGTAAACGGCCTAAGTTATTACACAATCCTCCTCCATAACTTTATGATACATTTCATGTGATCATATTGCACTTATGTTTTGGAGCACAATCTGGATGCAGGCCTTTGCCACATTTACAACAAACAGTTCTTGATCCACGCCTTTTCGATTTGGTACTACACACGCAAGAGTTAGACACCTTTTCTTCCAGGAAGTTTTTGCACTTTAGTAGAAGTACCGGTACTTCCATTTACATCACTCACGCTGCCAGGTGAAACGACACCAGACTGCCACTCACTTGCTAAAGTCTCTATAATATAGGCCAGTCTTGACATGGGGCGTCGAGCTCCTCCAAAATTGTCCTTGCAATAATGTTGAAAACTACTTTCTTCCAATATTTGACAGTTTTCCTCTCATCAAAATACGTGTACAACATCATATCACTAGTATCGATTCCCCCCATGTATTTATTATAATTACACACCACTTCTGGTTTTGTAATTTCTTCTTGCTGACCCTGGCGTTTAGTTGTGGAAGTTTTATCAGCAGCCCTACCTTCACTAGTCAGTAGAAGGACAGGATTTCTCTGACTCCTATAGCTAACACAGGCCCTGATCTGAAATATGACCTATCGCCTACACCAAACTTTTATTTCAAGTACTGAGGCAATCCTTTCCTGTTTCGTCGTACAGTGCCTGTTATGAATGTCCCAATTTTATACAAATCCTTCACTAATCGCACTGACATAAAGAAATTGTCAACAAACACATGGTATGGTTTCTGTAAATAAATGCCTATAGTGGGCAGGTGCAATACAACACAGTACCCTAAACCATGCTTTGCAACATTGTCTTTATCTTTATCTCTGTACGCATAAAATTCTAACCAGTAATTCACTACTGAATCACATATCATCCAAAGTTTTATATCGCACCTCTGATGGTGTTTATTTGGCAGGTATTGCATGAGTGTTGTGTGATTCTTCGTCCCCACCAAACTTTCATCCACTGATAATTGCTGATGTGGAGTGAAATGGTACCTTGAAACTCTATTGGCATGGTCAACAATAGGCTGGAATTTTCCACAGGGATCATAATTTGCTTCATTAAGGGTAGCAAGGCCTCTGTTGTCTGCAACATGAAAGAATTTCAACAGAAGCTGAAATCTATTTCTGGAAAACATGTGACTAAACCAAGGTGAACTTCGGGAGAATGAAGCTGACCAGTAACTAGCTATTGTAGGTTTTTTGTTCAGTCCCATATTCAGTATGCAAGCCGAGAAAGCTTTCATTTCTTCAACTGTAGTGTTGTCAGTGACGAAGCGTGAACTAAGTAAGCGGGGAGACAGACTTTTTTATTTAAACTATTTTAATCATATTATATATGGAATTTTGCTTTCGACGCATACAGATCTATATTCAATATTATATTAATAACTGAGACTAAGACAAATCATATAACGACCTATAACCCTACATGCATTCGTTTAATTTTTAAATATAGACTAAATGGGCAGCGGGAGTTGTCAAATAACAACATACTTTTAGAATTAAAAATTCGCTATGTATATTTCATAAAAGAAATAATGAATAAATAAATTTTCATACAAGTCACTTTAAACAATATTCTTGTAAATGACTTCAATCCGCCTGTCCTTCATTTCATCAAATATATCTATTACCCTCGTCTTGAAGTCAGGCGAATTGCTAAGATGCCACAGCAGTTCATTCCCTATACATAGCTAGAGTTTCCAAGTTAGACAGTCTCTGGTTGATCACTGAATTCCTTAAATAGGTTTTAATTCGTTTCAAGGCATTCATAGCGCGTTCACTAGAAACTGACGTTAACGGAATATACGGCATCTAGTTAAGCAATTTTGTTGTTTCCGTATGCACAATAATAATAATGATATTCGCTTTACGTCCCACTAACTACTCTTTTACGGTTTTCGGAGACGCCGAGGTGCCGGAATTTAGTTCCTTGGGAGTTATTTTATGTGCCAGTAAATCTACCGACACGAGGCTGACGTATTTAAGCACCTTCAAATACCACCGGACTGAGCCAGGATCGAATCTGCCAAGTTGGGGTCAGAAGGCCAACGCCTCAACCGTCTGAGCCACTCAGCCCGGCCCGTATGCACACTCTGGAGTTCATTATTAAGAATGTAAACCAATAGTTGTGGGGGTTGTAATACCTTAACTAATATTGGCGAGCAAGAAAATGCATGTACTTGAAGGGTTTTCATGCTGTCATTGATTTATTAGGTGTAAGTTTGCTGTATTTCGTATTTGAATATTATTATTTTATTTTTGGACGTGTCTTATAATAAAATAAAAGATTAAACACGAAGCCTGGTGTGAAGTGGTCCGAGGACAGAAGGAAACAGCATAGTGAAAGGATGAAAGAATATTGGAAGGAGCGGAAGAGAAAACAACACAGCATGAAGAACTGAACTGAAATTGGAACGTGGTCCTTAGCAGGCCGCATAGGAAAGAAGGAGAGAAAATAAATTCAAATTAACTACATTAAAAGCATGTCTGAGAGAGTAGCCAATAAGAGCACCTTTATAGCTGAGATCCAAATACTAGCCAATGAGAGCAAGAAGAGACGCTGGCAAGTCCGTCTACTAGGCGGAGAAATCTCGCTATAGGAAAGTCATGGTTCCACAGTCAGCACCTACAGATAGCGTTAGTGTTGCTCTATCTGAAAGCTTTGAAAATCAAAGGGATAATGCACAGAATGGACAGCGTCTACTTTCGCCTACGTGCTTCGTGTAACTGACGCAAGCTCTAACAGTGCCGAAGTGAGACGAAAATAAGTAAAGCGGAGAATACGATAATGTCATGAATGTGGAAATAATTAATGCCCCAAAATTAATTGAATTAACTAGACAGTATTTCGTTCACAAAATGTTAAGGGTACACGCTGTCTACCCTGTCTCCCCTGACGCTTCGCCCCTGATGTTGTGCCAGCTGGATGCCCTTGATGCAGGTGAAAGTTTGTGAAGCATATCTGTTAGTCTCTGTTACTAATAGTGTCAGGAATGAAAGTATAAAGAACTGATTGAAATATTCTATGGGTGGAGCATCAGGTTGAGGTACATGTTTTTGGCCTGGGACGTCATAAAATTGGTGGGGATGGACAATATTACTTTCTAAAAATATGCATTCAGTCCAAGAATAATCTAATTCACTGTCACCATCATTCTCTTTATGACTGTCGCTATCATTTTCATTAGCACTGTCACTATCACTGTTTGACATGTCTTCACGCGGACTCCAGGGCATGGCTTTCACCACAGAATTTGTCACCAACGAGGTTACCAGCATGCTTCAACCAAGTGTTCCTGTATGCTTTGCGGCTTGTATTGCCCTCAGTGCCACTTGATTGATTGTAAGGAGAGGATAAATTCCCTGAATTTCTATGCAAACGATGATAACTTTCAAGGGACCTTATAACCATTATTTGTTAAAAGTACACAGTGTGTTTAATAAATCTTTATATTAGCCAATGGCACGGCTCCATCATTCTCTGGCGCACTATCTGAAGACTCAAAAACATCATAATCATAACTTTCACTAAAATAAAAGTCGCTTACATCTTCAAAGCAACCCAAAAGTTCCTCAATTTCTTCTCCTGAAATGGGCCTACGTGACGACATGCCTTGTTGTTATAAATGTACTATTTACAACTTTACTACGACCTAAATAAATTGCTAAGGAACTATAACTACAGTAGAAATAGTTATAAACTGTATGTATTACGTTAAACAACTTAAATGCGCCAATTAGAACGTAAATACAACACGCGGACATGAGGCTGCCATGTTGGATCATAGACGTCAAGCGCTCACAGACCATACACTCACAATGGAAGTGTAACCTGGCAAAAATGAAGCTATGTCAGTGCCATCTAATATTATAAGGAGGAATTACAAACGTTCTACCTTCTTACTATTTGATTTGTGGCGCAAACTAGCGTTTTACTGGAGAACTACACCACTTATAAGAGGGTGCCGATCGAATCGGCATCCTGGCATTTTTCGTACAGAATGTATGTGCCGATGCATCGGCATGTTGGCACTGTAAGATCTCTACCTGGAAAGACGACATCGATTTTGATCCAATGACGGCGTATGCCACCTGGGGGATAGTAGATGTACTGATAATGGTCTCAACGTCCTCCACCAACAGATAGCGTAGTGACATAGCTACCAGAGCGCCATCTGCATGTACCCTTTAATAGGGAATGTTTACAGCCATGATCAGGGGGGTGAAACTCCAATAGGGCTTTTGGTTCCAATCTGTACCTAGCTTCAGGTACTTTCAGTCTCTTTTTCTAGACGGCGCTGGAGGTCATTCATAACGTGTAAATAGTTATATACAGGTTCTGCAGATGGCACGCAAGTAAGCATGAAATGAGCGTTGTTAATAATTAAAGGCAGTTTGTCTCGAAGTGAAGTATTTAAAGTATTTCAAGTCTAACCTCAATCAGTGGGCACTTCTTACAAATTAATTAGTCATAAAACGTTAAGCATTGTGGAGATAATATTGATGAATTGCATCGAATTCGACTTTACCCAATCGATTAACCTTGTTTGAACTTATATCGATTTTAATCGATAGTTCCCATGATGCTACAGTATTTGTGTTGTCTGAATTCCAAGTGCTCATGTGCTTGTGATGTAAATCTTTGTTCCTTGTGCTTGTTTATTTGAAATAATTATATCTTCGCCAGTACTCCTGAAATCCTGTATTTCCTGTTTGAGTACACATCAGGGCTGAAAGCTGAATGGTTCCATTATAGTTCTATATATTTCCTGTCTCAGTGCATTAAATTCTGTTATTTTTAGTTTCATGTGGTACTTGGATATTGATGTGATACCCCATTGTCTTGCATATGGTGTGCTCTGTTGTCTTGTTTTCGAAGGGATTTCTTATTTTTTATAATATCAGCTTTGTGTTAATGTGTCAATCATTCATTTGAAGTTAAAGCTGCTTTGAGGTGTGAGGTTATGTTCTCAGTAACATAGTATGCCATACGAACTAGGGGTATCAGATCATAATTTACAACGTAGTAAGTACTTGGAAATAAAAATATATGAATTACAATGTATTGGGCATGGAAGTAGTAGAACTGCATTATTATCGCCGTTGGGAGGGGGGGTCGCGGGGAGGGAAAGGAGGGCGGTTGAGCCGTAAGCATACGCGGATGTGCGTCACTGCGCCGGATGTTAATTCTCCGCGCTATCTGTTGATAGTAATACTAAGGTATTGCACCAGAATGCCCACTGTGGCGCTATCTCGGAAAAGAGACTAAAACTACTAGCGCCAAGTGGCTTGGAACCGAAATTTATCATTGAGTTTCATCTCTATTCTCAGTGTGAAGCAAACAGGCGCCATGCACTCGTGCTTCCTACAGCCAACCAGAAGTCAAATTGTGGCCTTCCGAGTATCGGGATAGTGATTTCGGAGAATTGCCACACAAGTTGGACGTGCTGCGTCAGTTGTGCAACGATTCTGGTCACATCCGTAGACGAGATTCTGAACGTCCACGCAGCACAGACATCCGCCAAGATCGTCGTATTGTAAGGTCAGCAGTGGCAAATCGTACAGCTACCACAGCACAGATAAGAGGGTTTATGAGCCCAGGAGTGTCAACACGAACTGTTGCCACCCGATTACTAACAGTGGGACTACGGAAACGCACACCTCTAGCCCGTCTTCCACTCACGCCACAGGATCCACGTGCGGTCAGAGGATCACTTGAAAGATTGAATGGCGGGCCGTGGTCTTCAGCGATGAAAGCAGATTCTGCCTACACGCAAGTGATGGTCGTTTGCGCGTACGACGTCGACCTGGTGAGTGCTGTCTCGTAGAGTGCATTCACCCCAGGCCTTATGGTCTGAGGTGCGATAAGCTACAACTCTCGTTCACCTTTGGTGTTTGTGGAGGGAACGCTGCCCAGCGTTCATTACGTGCAGAATGTTGTAGGACTCGTTCTTTTGCCATTCATGCAACATGAAGGTGATGTGTTGTTTCAACATGATAGTGGTCGCCCACACACTCTGCGTGAAACTCAACTTGCTCTGCAAGACGTGCAGCAACTTACCTGGCCAGCACGATCTCCGAACTTGTCTCCCATCGAGCACGTGTGAGATATGATGGGATGACAACTGACACGTGCGAATCATCAACCCCCAACTCTTGCAGAACAACGTGAACAGGTCGAACAGGCGTGGAATAATGTATTCCAAGACAGCATCCGCCATCTGTATGACCGAATGGATGGCAGAACTTCCACCCGTGGCGATACACTGTGTACTAATATGGGTGTTTCAGCATGGATCGACACCTGGTACCTCAGTTCCGCTTGAGCTATCGATCTGTAAATGTAATCATTTCATGTACTTCACATGCACTGTTTCAGCAATAAATCTTTAGTGAAATTGAAAAATCTAAGAGGGTGCACTATTTTCTTCCAGCAATGTACCCTGGTGAGTGAATTGAATTAAACATCTCAGAAAACGAAGTCGCCCTTTTATAAAATGAAAATGGCTTACTAAGTGAACAAAGACGTTTACAACAAAAAGTCTATATCCTTTCAACAGAAAACTCAGATTTTATTGCCTTCCATAAGACCGGAGTCATTGTATGCAGCGAAGTGCCTTGTTATGAACGAAAAGAGTCTGATAGAAAAACTGGAAATTAAAGAAGGAACGGTCTTCAGAAACATTCTTGACCCAATTAAAGACAAAAATAAATATAGACGTCGGCATAACCATGAGCTTTATACACAGTCCAGGAGATCTTTGATGTCATGTGGAGAAGGAGAATTGCATTTTATGGCCATTTGCTAAGAATACAACCAACACCATTATCGAGCCAGACCTTTGCATATTTTAAAAGCCGGGACGGATGGCTCAGAAAGTTGAGGCGCTGGCCTTCTGACCCCAAATTGGTAGGTTCAATCTTGGCTCAGTCCGATGGTATTTGAAGGTGCTCAAATACATCATCCTCGTATGGACAGATTTACTGGCACGTAAAAGAGCTCCTGTGGAACAAAATTTAGACACTTCGGCGTTTCCGGAAACCGAAAAAAATGTGGTGGGACGTAAAGCCAATAACATTATTATTTTATTCATATTTTAAAAATAAGAAGGCCCAGTCAATTTCGTTCAAGGAGGTGGAAAGGGACCTACAGCAGATGGAGATCACTTATGGAGATATTCTACAACGCAAGCCACTTAGATGGAAACTAAAAGACTACCAGGGTTTTCAAGAAAGGCCAAAGTTCAAGATGGGAAAAACGTCAAAGGAGGAAAGGAAAGAGCAACGCCGGCAACGAACGAAGGAGCACTGGTCAAAGATCGAAGCCCAGAGAAGCCAGCTGAAATAACCTGGTTCTTAGTAATCCGATAATAATAATAATAATAATAATAATAATAATAATAATAATAATAATAATAATAATAATAATAATAATAATAATAATAATAATAATAATAATTGTCAGTTTTTGAAGGTATAAGTACTTATTTTACATCATTTGAGATGTTCACCAGGTATTGTTAGTGCTCATCTAAGCACGATGTGCTCGTGAGTGCATTGCACTATTATCTCATCATGAAAATTTATCTGGTGCAATTTCCTCGAGCTATTAACAGAGAATGATGAGAGTAGTTAATATTAATACACAAAGTTAGGCTGAAACTAGCAAGTAAATCACTGTTAGCGCGCCCATGATGGAAATGAACGTACGAGTTGTCGCTTACTGAGCAGAGACTGAGTAGTAATTCGCCATACTCCGCAAGTGTTAAAATTGCTACGTTTAGGTCCCAGTATCTGCGGAATGCAAGCTCACAACTTTAAGGCCTACGTACGCCTCATAAGGTAGCGAGTAAATTGTGTACTGCGTGCATAAAAAAGTGCCGTGACCTGATTTAAAAGATTACCCGCCGTGAGCGAGCGATACAACCTCATATTGCGTGCATCCAAAGTGGAGTTATGTTATCGTTAAAATGGATCTATCACCACATATCGTATATCTACAATATACTGAGGATGATGAACAGAGAAAGAGACAATTATGACCTTGTTACAATTAATAGGTGACCAACTCGAGTTTCCAACTCATAGAAATAATCCTGTTTCCCTAAGAAGTAATCTAAGTCAGTGAGCAATGAATCAATCACTACTGACCTGCATTTAGGGCAGTCGCCCAGGTGGAAGATTCACTATCTGTTGTTTCCTAGCCTTTTCTTCAATGATTGCAAAGAAATTGGAAATTTATCGAACTCCTCACTTGGTAAGTTATTGCAATCCCTAACTCCCCTTCCTATAAACGAATATTAGCCCCAATTTGTCCTCTGGAATTTTGGGTTTCAAATGCATTTCGCGTTATTGTTCACCCTTCCTTTTCCACATCAGCTAATACTGATACGTAAACCAAACTAACGTACCAAAGTTAATTCATCCTAGAAATAAAGGGCTGCAATAGGAGATATGATAAAAACGACTTCAATGAAGCTGACAAGGAGAAAAATGATTATAAAATCATTTTGATAGTAGTGTAAGATAATATTCGTCCTAGAAATGAAAAGACAGCTGATGATTCCAGACCAAACGTGAAAAACTGTAAACTGGATACATTAGAGATACATGACTATCGAAAATGTCATTGCCTTCTGGAAACTGCTTTGAACTACTTCCGAGGGAAATAATAGCGAGAAAAACGAGCTTCAAGAAACCGAATTTTCAAAACCAAGGATTAGTGATGGTGCAACAAGTTAAGAACAATGCCACGGTAAGAGTTTTACCACGGTTTCGTAACGCCTGATATTTACCGAGAATGGGCCACCTGGGCATGTAAGCATGAAATTGCTGTAAGATGTTGCGTAAGGCACGACTAAGACATTAAATTCTTACAGGGGTAGCTGTAGCAGACGGTACATTGCTTATGTGGCCGGTTTGCTAATCAAAAACTTCTTCTTACGAAAGGTATACTGATTTGTTACCGTTATTTATCGTATCTGGCGCTGTTTTCTAATGTAAACCAATAACGGGTAATTTAATTCGCGTGACTTCCCGCTGCCACTGTTATCGCCCTCTCAATACAGTAATTCCACCTACATGAGAAGAAATGTGCACTCTCTAATTTCTTGTCCGTAATAAACTATGAAGCTCGTTATTTTCTACCCGGCTCAGAGTTTTATAACCGGACTTATTCTGTCCACAGGCATTATGTGAGCTTAACTTCTAAAGCCAGAAAAGCAATTATCCTCATTCCTTCCTTCTGCACAGAGCTTGCTGCCCTCTTATTTATTCTGTGGACATAATACATGATCCAAGGAGTTTTAGGTGTTTTGTGGAGGTCCAGTTGTTTTGCAGGGCAATGACAATGCTACCCTCAAAACCTAGAGCCATTTCGAATGTTTCCTGTACACACATGTTTTTGAAAGACTTCAAGATTTGTTATTTCTTCTGTTATTTATTCGGTAGTTCTCCTTTCTGGTGTATTGGTTAGTGCGATGAACTGTCTCCCACGGAGGTTCGGACTCAATTCCCAGCTCTGCCACGAAATTTGAAAGGTGGTACGAGGGCTGGAACGGGGTCCACTCAGCCTCGGGAGGTCAACTGAGTGGAGAGGTTTGATTCTCACCTTAGTCATCCTCGAAGTGGTTTCCCGTGGTTTCCTAATTCCCCTCCAAGCAAATGCCGGGATGGTACCTAACTTAAGGCCGCGGCCACATCCTTCGCTTTTCCTTCCCTATCCCTTCCAATCCTCCTATCTTCCCATCCCCGACAAGCAAGTGCGGCCGCCTGGGAGACGTACTGGTCCTCCTTTCCTGTCGTATTCCCCGGACCTAAAGTTCGAAGCTCCAGGACACTGCACTTGAGGTGGTAGACGTGGGGTCCCTCGCAGAGTCCGAGGGAAATCCAACCCTGGGTAAACGGATTAACAAAGATTTAAATGCTGGAAATGCAGGAATGTTTGGCACACTTCTTCCCCTCTCACTTATTCTCTGTGTACCCTGTCTCAAAGCGAACACCTCGATAAAATGTCGAGTGACCTCCGGAGAGGGCTGGTGAAGGTCTTTCGAGCTGATGCCCTATAGGCAGCCTGCGGGGGAGGATAGGCCCTCACCTAAGGTGAATTCTAATGTTTAAGATTGCACAAACTTCCAGCCCGAGCGAGGGGAATTAACTAATGAAAGGTCAAACCCCTGACCCCACTGCGAATCTAACCCGGGACCCCTTGGATCAAAGGCGAACATTCTGATGTATTGAACATCTTATATAGTTTACAAGCAGAGCTGTATTTACGTTAAATTTTATAAATATGTTCCATGTAAATGAAATTATTTTGCGTACATAATATACATGAGATAACATTACTCTGTTAATAAATATGCTGGTAGTATGTTGCAAGGAGATCCTCGGGCAGTGGGAACATCAAGCACAGATGGAGAAATTTTGGGGAAAAATTTATTTCTTGGTTCTTCTCTCTACAACGGTATTATCACATCAAATGATAACTTGATGAAATATAAATTTAACTGATCTCCTCCTTTTGATAAATAATGATGAAGTTTGAGGAATTCTAACATTTCAAAGAAGTATGGTGATAGGAGGAGGAACAGAAAGATGTTAAAGGTGTGATTATGAAAGCCTGCATGTGTAATTAGTAAGAGCCCGACCAGTGTCCTAATAAACAGCCAAATACCAACAACAAAACAACCGAATGTTACAATCTCCTATTTCAACCCTTCTAGTCGAGTACTTTTGGCTTCCATTCCCGAAGACTGCCATCATTTCAGCTGTTCCACATTTTAGAAAGGACTATTATCTGGAAACGTCACTAAATTTAAAGAAATCATTAAGTTTCATCAGGGACCAGAACAGTTCAGGGAATGATGACATAATGAGCCTGGCAAATGTAAGTGGAAGTAATAAGTTACAGGAATTAGAAGGAGCACCGCATATGTTACAAATACTTCACCAAACTCCTAGGTTATACAGGGTGCTCCAGGGATATGATACGAACGATCATTGAAGCAATAAAGAAGTCATATGGACATATGCGCTATTCCGAAATAGAACACATTTAATGTACATTTGTTTCTAGGCTGGTGACATTTTGAAATGGCTACAAGTTTTGCGCCATACTGGTGTTCGTGGCACACTGATTCGTGCAGAAAGTCGCCGTGAGCTAGTGGTAGGAGTACAATGCACCATTTCAACAATGTGTTGTTGTTATTGAACTACACTTTCAGAAGAAAAATGGGAAGAATACCTGTTTTACGCAATGTGCTGAAAACTCTGGCAAACACTCTACGATCAGGAATTCAACGTATCGGAAAGTACTGACGGTATTCCTTGACAGCAGCAGAAGCCGTAAACATCGACCATATCTGCATATTCTTCATTAGTGTAGATGTGTGGACCGATGCTTCTCTCTGATCCAGTCTCAATCCCTCGCACTACTTAACTCACAACACACCGTGAGCAGTGTTGCCAACCCAATTTTCATTTAATAAGCTAGATCATCATCCAGTATAAGCTACAAGAAGCTAAATGGGAAAAATTAAAAAAGCCGAACATTTATAGCACTGCTCACCAGGTAGGAATGAAATTACCCTGTGTTCTGTTAAATTAGAAAACTACTTTAATCACAAACCGTGAGCATTTAATGATGTACACTGAGATGATCTTGACAGGTGGAAGTGGTGGTGATTATTGTTTTAAGAGGAAGTATAACTGGGAAACCATTCTCTGTTAACACTAATCAGAGGAAAAATATGGAGTGGGTCCAACACTGCTAAAAATGAAGATATCGGCCAAAGAAAGACAATAGCCACGAAGAGCGTGAAAGTGAAAGACTCCCAAGGTCTCGTGACCTTATACCGCCGTGGTTGGAAAAGAACAAGAGTTGACCAAGTGAGGTGTATAATAGATGAAAGTGAGGATAGTGGAACAAGTAAGGATGTTCTGTGAGGTTATCGGGCGATAGTAAGACCGAAGGATGAGAAGGGATGTCATATTACATCATAAACGCACATACCATGCTCCCGCTGGATCAGTGGTGAGTCAGGTGCCATGATCACAGTTAGTTTCGCTGTTGCTACCACATTATGCAAGAAGGCAACATATGGGAGAGAGTAAGTCGTCGTTCATACCAAGTGCAATAGGATCGATGACTCTAATGAGCCGTGAATCGGCTCACTGTATCGATTCAGTGAAATGAATCGTATATCCAATCACTATTTGTAGATCTATCAATACTTTTTTTAATATTAACCCGGTAAATGTTTTTATTTTGGAATTTTGTGATCAGTATTAAAGGGAAGAAGTGCGGGGATGAAGGCCAAAAGGCCAAATCACATGAGGCACAATGGATGAAATGAGCTAGATTTAGAGGCCAAAAGGCTCTAGCGGGAATATTGTTATTTTGATGCTAAACCTTGTATTAAATAAGCTACATTTAGTTGGAGAAATGCTAACTTGGCAACTCTGAGTCCATGACAACTGCGCGTTTAAGGGGCTAGTTTAATGGCAGAAAGACAACCCGAGAAAAGTGTTTGAAAGCTACGAGGTAGGTTGGGCTAAAAAAAAAAAAAAAAAAAAACGTCAAAAATGAGAGGGGAAGACAATTACGTGTGCCGCATTAGCATGTTAAATGTGTTCTATGTCGGAAATCATTTGGAACAGGGCATACGTCAATAGGCCTATGGAGTTCTTTTGCTTCAAATAATCGTTCCTTTCATATCCGTGCATATTGACCATTACTCCTGGGACACCTCTCAGCTGTGTTTTGTATGCTGTCATAATTTGACAAAGTGTGTAGAATATCCTTGTTCAGTAACAGATTGTAGATGGGTTGCCTTGTTCTCTGCTCCATTTAGTTTATTCTTCATGGGAATTTTGAATTGGGGTACCAATTGATCAGAGTTTAAATAAGTTACGTCGGCTTTCATTTTTTGGTTTTGCTAATTGCTTTACGTCGCACTGACATTGATAGGTCTTATTTCGACGATGGGATAGGAAATGCCTAGGAGTGAGAAGGAGGCGGTCGTGACCTGAATTAAGGTACAGCCCCAGCATTTGCCTGGTGTGAGAATGGGAAACCACGGAAAACCATCTTGAAAGCTGCTGACAGTGGGGTTCGAACCCACTATCTCCCGGATGCCAGCTCACACCTGCGCGCTCCTGACCGCACGGTCAACTCGCCCGGCGGCTTTCATTTACCTTCCAATTTCCAAATCTGTCCCGACAGTTTTAAGTTGGTAGGGGAGGTCGTGGTGGTGATAACTGTTTTATGGTAAAGTACAACTAGACACCGATCCTTCATAAATTAAAAGTGAAAAACGATGAGATCCCATCCTTCGAAGAATGAAGGCGTTGGTAAAAGTAAGAGAAATTCTAATAACGTCGGAGTTAGAAGAGATAAGAGTTGATCAACACAAGTCAGATAGGAAATATGTAAGTGCGAAGGGGTGTCAGAAAATAACCGGAAATATTCTTTTGTTTCAATAATCCCGTCCTGGAGTTTGCAGGTTGTAGAGTCGCTCGTCTCCGCCTTGCAGTTGCAGGTGAGTAGCTGAGGAAGGATATCAAGTTGCAGTAAGCTTACAGAGAGGAAGATGCAAGTGTTCGAGGGAAGAACTGATCTTGAGGATGCTCCACTCAACTTCGAAAACCCACATCAATGTGAACACAATTCATGTCATGTTGCTGGAAGATCGCTGTTTAACAGTTGCAAAGAAAAATTGTAGGAGAAAGACCAAACGTTGCTCAAACGGGATGGATCTTTCACCAGGACAACGCACCTGCACATCGGACAATCAAGACACAATAACCGAATTGGACATTGAGGTGATGTCACATCCACCTTATTCACCGGACTCAGCACCTTGCGACTTCTACCTATTTCCTGCGATGAAAACGGGACTTCGGGGTCGTCATTTTTAAAGTGATCCAGAAGTAAACAATGTAATTTCAGTTATACTCAACAGTCTATCAAGAAAAGGCTTCGGGGAGTGTTTTGGACAGTAGTATTTGGTCTGAGGGAGAATACTTTGAAGGTCTGTAAGTGAAATTGAATAAAGGTAACCAGTATTTTGCTGTAATAAAATCATTCCGGTTATTTTTTAAGACGCCCTGGTAGAAGGAATAATAGAGGCAGCAATGCGACCAGTGTTCGAGGAGCCATGCCCTCAACTTGGGAGCACCTTTTAGTTGCCTCTTAACACAGGCAGGGTGCTTTAAAGTTCTTGACATATTTTAGACTTGAACCTATGACCTGCCTTTGATCTTTGCTAGAATAAAAGCAGTGACATAAAAAGTAGTTAAAATGTAATATCAGGAGGGAGTTACTGTGTACAGCGTGGTCGGAAAAATGTGAAGCGGGTATATGAGTGTTATAGTGTTGATCACACTGATAAATAATTGGAAAAGAATAATTTGATATCTCGCACAGTTGTGCTGATCGTTTCGCGGGCGATTTCAACTGGGCTTTACGAGGCGCTGTTTCTAAATCTGCACTGGCTTAGGGCAGGCTTGAGGGCCATGCCGAGTAAATAATTTTTTCCCAAGGCAGATATTTGATCACGGTCCTACGAGGTAACAGGATCACCCATTTGAATTCGCTCGCGAAGTGAATAGATTAGGTAACTTCAGCAGCTGATGACATGGCAACGGGGCGATGATCGTTATCAGTGTAACCATCCCTCTAAGGGGAGTCCTAAAGCCTTACATTGCCAATGTTAAAATGACAATATAGGCATAAATGCCCCATTTTCTTAGCAACTGTTAGGTGTATGAATTAAATATTTTAAAGACTGTTTATTGGTTCTTCCTCAGTGCATTGATCCTCGTTCATATGGAAAACTTTAATAGAATTTTTAAATATTTTTTGATTGAATCTCCAAATTTTTCATTAAATATTTGGAGGATTTTTTAACTATCTACTTGAACAAAATGACTCTTCGAGAATACACAGTATCAGTGTGCAATATACATTATATGACAAAATAATTATGCAGATACCGCCAGTAGTTACTGAGAAAACGGGGCTTTTATTTTTGAGAAATGTTATTTTGAGAGAGTTCCATATAAACTAGCGAAATCATAAATTACTGCTTTCAAAATCCTCCTGCTTGGTAATCATCATCTTCTCAACCTTTATCACCAACTGATTCTCTTCTTCTTTTGGATCTGGCCTCTTTGGTCATGTTTGTTGCAGCAATTTCCGCCTTAACATTTCTCTCTCCGTTCAACGCCCTGATATTGTTTAGAGTATTGAAACCTGCTGGCAAACCAAGAATTTCCAACACTTGTATTTTTGAAGTGTATCCGTCATTAAATGTAAGGACTGCATCATACACACTCAACTGCATTGTGTACACACCCACAAATACATTGTTTGGGATTCTGGACTACACAATATTATTGAAAGATTCATTCGTGTTTTGAGTTTTTCCTTTCAAGCACTCCTTTAGTAACTCTGGGTGGGCTAGATCCTTAAATACAGGCTTGATGGCAAGCATAACAGCTTTTCTTTATTGAGAATGTGTGTGTAAAGGACCAAACGTACCGTCAGGAATTTACACCAGTTCTGAGAAGAAAAGTTGTGAATCGGCTCATAATCTGTGCACGCTTTATGAAAATAAATAGCCCAAAGTGATTTCTTCATGCCATATGTGTTGCTCGTGATAGCCATGCCATAATAGTTCGTGAGTTCATCAATGGTTTTGTCTGTCAGTCGACGCTTGATGGTCAAACCATCGGATAAAACGGTGTCGCGCAGCTGTTGCCTCAAACGTCTGCCATCCTCGTTTGAACGTGTTTGATACATTCTAATTTTGTAATTATAAAATCACTATAAGTCATGCTGTCTGGCACGGTCTTATAAGTTTTTCAGTCACCAACTACAAGTAATTCTACATAGCGAACACCCCGCTCTTCTTCAGAAAGCTGAAATATTTTCAGTGCAGAAGCAACTTCCATGCCCCTACTTGTTCCTTCATAGCTCTTTAAAAAGATTCCTTGTGCTTCAATATATTTTTATTCTTTTTACCAGCTTGAACACAACCCTGATAGTATTCGGTCATGGGCCCTACGTTTAGAACTTTACCATTGCCAATGCCAGTGGCAGAAGCACAGGAATTTTTAGACTGAAAACCCCTTCCCTACCAAGACCCATCGTCAGACATAGCTAAGTCAGTACTGTTATCATTTCCTACTACAGATTCACTTGTAGCAACCTTCATCGAGTCTTCAGCAATCTTCTTTACACTTTTCCCTGCTACTGATGTGTAACGAATTACATTAGTTGGTGGACTGGGAAGATTTAGCATACTACACAACACTTTGCCAGCTGAGAAACCCGTTCTTATACATCTGAGTCCATAAAATAACCTCAAATTATTTTCAAACAGCTGGGTTTTCTCTGCTTTCTCTGATGTATATAAACTCTTCATGCTTTTACAATTTGTGCAGTTTATTGGAAGGTTACATAGTAGGCCATTTCGTTTTGAAGCATTTTCACACACTTTCAACTTCCCCCCACAAATATTACAACCAACAGCGTCACTCAAAACTGAGTTCTTTATAAGAAGTATTTAAACTAACGAATATGTTAATATTGGTTTTATCTTTGTTGATGTCAATGTACTGTTTCCGTTTAGAAGCATTCGGCGGAGTTTGAACATTTTCACCTTGTTCTGCCGCTACATCATACTGTACCCGTGGATATGTTCTATAATGCTAATTGCCCTTATTCTTTCTCATTTTAAACACACCTTTAGGCTTTGTTATTGTGAAAACAACACAAAATGAGGAGCACAATGTACAAATATAAAAATAAATCAAAGATATTACCATTTGTTTACATTCAAACACAGGCTAACTGCTCAAAAACGACGCCCTATTGAATTGACAGAATAGCCAACTGATGTATCAGAATTTCCTTTGAAATATAAGCCAAACTAAATTGTTCGTGCGCTATGCTGTATATAAAACCTTTCGAGATGTTTTAAAGTAAAATTAGGAGTATAGTAATATAATTATATAAAAAGAAATTAAAAGTAGTAAATATTGGACTATTATAATAAAACACATACCAGTACCAAATTGATCGCAACGTATCATATATTATTATTGTGTAAGAAAGTGAAAACGTCAATTTTAAAGGATTTGGACCTTTACGACTTCCCCTAACGCTTATATAACGCGTTCACGGTTATTTACGACCCCCTGTATAGAATATATCAAATGAGTTTTGAGATTTGAAGGAACAGAGCAAGTTAGCCGTATGGTTAGAGTTGCTCAGCAAGTAGGAAAAGAAGATTGGAAGGAGCTTGTAGCAGGGGATTTCAGGAGAAAAAGTAGTGCATTAGAAATGTTAGAGAAACTTGGGTGGGAATCTTTAAGTAAGAGAAGGGAGAAAACAAGACTTATAAGATTATATAGAGCCTATACATGAGAGGAAGCACGGGGAAAAATTCGTGAGAGGCTTCAGTTGGAAAATAATTATGTCGGCAAGGCTGACTCCACAAATAAAAAATAATACGGGATTTTAGTAGAAGCGATTGGGGTAAATTTTCATTCATTGGGAAGAGCGTGAAGGAGTGGAACAATTTACCAGGGGTAATGTTTGATCCTTTTCCAAAATCTGTACAGATATTCAAGAAAAGAATAAACAGCAGCAGACAAAAGAAATGAAATATTAGAGGGCATTCGACCTGAGTAGGTTATTGTAAATAAAAGAATTGTGAATAAATTAATTCCATCCCCTGGTCTATGGAGATTGGACAGCCAAAGTAGGGGACTGCCTGTAGGGGTGAAGTACAGTGAGGACCTCGAGGACTCTGGGACCGCTACGGTAGCTGTGAAGGCCCTTGAGGAACTCTGAAAAGCGGCGGCAAAAGGGGCTCTGGTTAAGACGCAGCAGTCGTTATGCTACTTAGTTCCAAAACGAGTAAAATATATATATATATAAATAAATGCAATGTAAATTTTAATTATATGGCAGTTGTATAGTATTATTTGAAGTAATTCCCACATACTGTATATGAGTAGGTAAGTTGAATACGAGAGTGATCCCAAAAATAAGGCCTCCTATATTTTTATAAATACAGAACACTGTTCGTGTGATTGTCGGTCACAATGTTGTGAGGGGTGTTTCCCGTGCTCGCATATAAACATGCGCACGCCGTACTGAGGCACTCAGCCCTTGAGAATGGAGCTCTCGTTGCATGTTACCGCCAAGTGCGCGCAGTTATTCTGTTTTTGAACGCAAAAGGTACTGAACCGATTGAAATCCATCGCCAATTGACGAAAGTGTATGGTGAGTCGTGCATAGATGTCAAGATTGTTCGTAAGTTGTGTAAAGAGGTTGCAGGTGGTCGGACTAAAAACGAACAAAGGAGCGGGAGACCGTCAATTTCCGTCGAGACAGTCGTGAAGATTGAGCAAATCTTGCGTGAAGATCTGCGGATCGCCCTGGATGATCTCTGCACTTTGGCTCTTGAGATGAGTTTCACATCTTTCTGAAAGAATGTGGGTGTCCCAACCTGTTCCAATAATAACCATCCCTTGCGGCCACTCACAACAATCAACAAGGCTTTTGAAGCAATTAGCCATTTCTGAGAACCCAGCGAAGATGTGACAAGGGCAGCCTCCTTATCTAAACTCTAAATACTGAAGTTTCGAGCCTGTTTAGAACATTCGGCAGTCAGTGTAGATATGTAGACCTACGACAGACTGTCAAGTTGTAAATAGTAATCAATTATTTGGTCCTGGGAACGATATTATTTCATTTCTTATTATTGTGACGTTCAGTCTGTTTCGGTTACTATAATTGGAATATGCATTTCTTTTGTGTGTGTGTGTGTGTGTGTGTGTGTGTGTGTGTGTGTGTGTGTGTGTATTCGTACCATGTCCGTGTATTGCTTATATGCCGCCGGATTTGAAAAATAAATTGTGGAACTTATTATTATTATTATTATTATTATTATTATTATTATTATTATTATTATTATTATTATTCCATGCCCAGTGGGTAAGATCATGTATAATGGTGCTGCGTCTTGTATCGGCTAATACAGAAGAACTGTACTTTGTTTGTGGCTTCCGAGGAATAATAGTGGTTTAACGTTTGGTGCTAAAAGTGTGTAAGTGTTATCTTGTGATTTTGTTCTCGTATAATAGTGTTTTTGGGGTAATATTTAATATGAATTTTGTGCCATAAATGTCCGCCATCTTGGTAATTGCGGCAAATATTCCATAGATAACACTATCTAGAGGGCACTCCATATATCTGAATAGCACTTTTGACCTAACTGCCCCCCTTTTGTTTCCTTTGTCATTATTTCCATAGAAACCTCGAATAAGATATGCACTATTCTTTATATTCTCGGGGTTACCTAGGTCACACAGCCGGCCACTATTGTCAGCCATCTTTATGACCGGCAATGCGACACTTCTGTACTGGATAGCATACTACATTATTACCTGGTCAGTTCACGTGGGGGTTTAGTTCCGAACTAAGTACGAGCTAAGCATAACCCTGCGTGAAACACTGGGATGGGGCTCTCAACCCCGACACGGCGCGTCCCAATGGCTAATAGGGGAAGTTTCCTGTAGATATACAGGACAGGTGCGAGTAAGACCTAGTCAAATAAGCACTCGCGGATCAACTGAGCTGAATAGAACTGTGGTCAACGGCTTCGACGGCAGAAGAGGACTTATGTCTCAATGGCAGAGAGGGCGGAAGAACCAAAAATGAAATCCACTTCGCGTCTGACTTGGATCGAGCGGCAAAGTGGTCAGCGTCTGTTTACCTAGTAGGTACGGCTGTACAAATTACGTTCCAGGAACTAGCAATCCCTGGTCCTAAACTCTCAGTGGAAACACTGGACTAATCCTTGATTACAAGCAATTATGATTCGTGAGAGTAATTACAGAATTACCCCAGGTGTTAACCAATCCACCCGTCAATGGACGGCAACCAGGTCTTCGGATTCTGGGGGACCTGGACTACCACGATCACAGAGAAAGTCAGAGTTCTCTGGCAAACTACCATCAAAGAAACCCACATACATCGGGACCTTCAACATTAACACGTTACTACAACCAGGCAAACTACACACCTTAACATCAGAACTAGATCGACAAAGGATACAGATACTAGCTCTCCAGGGAACACGCCTTACGGATGAAAACACACTAGACTATGGTAATTATCGTATTTTCAAAAGTAAAACAGACAAACGAATAGGAAGAGGTGCCACCCCTCTTTGGTCATGGCTTTTGTAGTCCACAAAAGCATTGTTGATTCGATCAAAGAAGTCACTCCCATAAGTAATAGAGTAATGACTATGCGCGTACAGTGTGCCAACAAAAGATACACAATAATTAATGTACATGCCCCCACGAACATCGAAAATAAGAAGGACTTGCAGAAAGTAGAACAATTCTGGTCTAATCTCGAAAAAATCTTGGCAGCAGTCCCCAGAGAAGATAAAAAGATATTGCTAGGTGATTTCAATGCACAGATTGGTAGGGAAAAAGAATACCAAAAGACCGTAGGCAAATATCCAGCTCATAAATTCACCAACAAGAATGGCATGAGACTTATTGAGCTCTGTCAACAGAACAACTTGAAGGTAATATCCACCTCTCTGAGGAAGCATCCTCGAAAACAGAAGACCTGGAGATCACCTTTACAATCTCTTGGAGAATATCAGATTGACCATGTAGCCATCACACATCCTTTACAGAAAGAAATTCATGATGTTCAAGTTCGAAGAGGAGCGAATATTGATTCTGACCATTATTTAGTGCGTATCAAAGTGAAATTTACCCCGAAAAGAATCCACTATAAGAAATGTCATCTTCAGAAGTTCGACACGAAAAGGATAAAGGAAACTAACATAAAAGAAGAATGGGAAAAGGAAAAGGCGGACACCTGGCAATAGTTCCATGACAAGATCATTACAAGAGCTAAAGAGACGATTCCAATGAAGAAGAATACGAAGAATACGAAACACCCTTGGTGTGACTCTGCATGTGAAGAAGCACTGGAAAAGCGGAAGAGAGCCTTTCAGAAATATAACTGTAAGAAGTCATTCGAGGATCAACAACACTATCTTCAGACAAGGAAGGAAACGTCAAAAGTAATCAGGCAAACGAAGAGGAGATACATGAAGGACCAACTGGAATCTATCACTATCACTATCAGCCATATTCAATCGTTTTTACGATGTGGCCTCTTTAAGTCCGAAGCAAGGTAGGTTTTCATGAGGTCTCTCCATCTGGGACGGTCTTGAGCGATGTTCTGCCAATTGATCCCAGTAATCTTCCGGATGTCTTTATCCCATCTGTCCGGTGGTCTTCCCCTTGGTCTGAGATGATCTTTCGGACACCACTCAAGCACAAGCTTTGTCCACCTACCATCAGTTCTCCGAGCAACATGGCCTGCCCACTGCCATTTTAGGGTAAATACCCTTTCTAAAATGTCACTGACCTTTGTGACTGACCTGATGTAATCTGCTCTCTTCCTGTCTTTCTTCGTCAAGCCTAGCATGAACCGTTCCATAGCTCTTTGGGTTGTTCTGAGTTTTTGCTTAATAAACTCGCTCAATGTCCAGGTTTCACAACCGTAAGTCAGTACGGGGAGAACACTCTGGTCAAAGACTATCTTCTTTAGGTGGGGTGGCATGTTGGATTTGAAGACTGAAGAATTTCTTCCGTAGGCTTGCCATCCTAGTTTGATACGTCGGAAGATTTCCGGTCTTAAGTCCCCTTTCATGTTTACAAGTTGCCCAAGATAGACAAATTCACTGACCTGTCGTAATGCGGTGTTTCCCACATGCAGCTTTCCTGCTGGGGCCCATTTGTTAAGCATTACTTTGGTTTTAGAAAGGTTCATGGATAGTCCCACTTTTTGACAAGCTGAGACAAGATCTTGTATTAGAGTTTGTAGTTCATCGATGTCGTTGGCCAAAAGTGTACTGTCGTCTGCAAACCTTAAATTATTCAGCCTTTTCCCATTGATTTTGATTCCTGTGCTTTGCCAGTTCATTTTTGACATGGCCATTTCTAATACGGCTGAGAACAGCTTGGGAGATATGGGGTCGCCTTGCTTAACACCTCTTTGAATGGGAAAATCCGTGGTTGGCTCATTGATGTTCACGAAGGCTGAAGAGGTTTCGTAGATATGCTGGAGAACTCTTATGTAGGCAGCATCGACGCCATGTTCAGCTAAGGCTTGCATAACAGCAGCGTGGCTCACCGAGTCAAAAGCCTTTTCAAAGTCCACAAAGGCTAGACAGAGCGGCATTTGATATTCATTACTTCTGCTGATAACTTCACGAAGGGTGAGTATATGGTCGATTGTTCCAAAACCTCGGCGAGACTTCTACAGGACTTTCGCAGGAAGAATCCGTGGATACACCCCACAGAATTTATGCTTCCGAAAACAAGACGGAAAACTCGCGCTGTCTAACCAGGATAATTGTAAGGAGTTGGCTCGATATTTCTCTGAATTACTGAATTGCCAGGAGCCAACATTACGATGGCACAAAGAAACTCCTGTACACGTAAACCCTGAATCTCCACCACCTACCAAAGAAGAAATCCAGAGACACGTCTTCAGACTCAAAAATAACAGGGCGCCTGGAGAAGATGGCATAGTTGCAGAACTATTAAAGAACATAGGCCCAAATACGCTTGAGGAGCTCACACTAATAATCATGGACATCTGGGAAAAAGAAAAGCTACCTGAAGAATAGAAATGTGCACTTATCCATCCGGTACACAAAAAAGGTGACAAAACCGATGTAAATAACTACAGAGGGATTTCTCTCGTTCAAGTCACCTACAAGATTCTCTCCGCGTGTCTTCTTCAAAGAGTACAAGAACAGCTTGAACACAAAATTGGAGAATATCAAGCCGGTTTCCGACCTGGGCGGTCCTGTGTTGAACAAATTTTTAACTTGAAGACGATATTGAAATATAGAGCAACCCGAAACTCCCCGATTATTTGTAGTTTCGTCGACTTCAAGAAAGCGTACGATTCGGTCGATCGACAGTCTCTCTTTAACATCTTAGAAGAACAAGGGCTTGACCCAAAGACATTAAGACTCGTCAAGGAAACACTCACGGACACAAAGTCAAAAGTTAAATTCATGGGTGAAGTATCGGAGCCCTTTGCCATTAAGACCGGCGCGCGACAGGGTGACGGACTGTCACCACTGCTTTTCAATCTTGTTCTAGACAAAGTCATTCGGAAATGGGAGAAGGAATTAAAAGTTCAGAAGCACTGGAAACCCATTCAAATTGGCCGAAAGAACGATGACATTAAGGTCAGTTGTTTAGCTTTCGCAGACGACCTATCGATACTAACAGGCAGTGAAATTTCAGCGATCAAACAGATTGTAATCCTCAAGGAATGCGCTGAGAAAACTGGACTTAAAATCTCATTCGAAAAGACCAAGTTTATTTGCACTAAATTCGACATTCAGGAATTACAAACAAAATATGGACACATCAAACGAGTTCCATACTTTAAATATCTCGGTGAGATCCTAGAACCAACAGGGTTGGAAAAGGAAGCACAGAAAGTTCGGTTACAAAAACTCAAAAGAGCATATTGGAGAACCCGTGACATCTACAACAAGAAGTGCATGTCCATACATACAAAAATCAAACATTATAATACGGTGATTAAACCTGAAGTGCTGTATGCAAGTGAAATCTTGGTTCTTAATAATAAAGGTGATCTGGAAAACATCTTGAAGGAGGAAAGGAAGATCTTGAGGAAAATTCTGGGTCCAGATAAAAAGGAAGAAGGGTATAGGCTCAAATCACGCAAAGCTACGGAAATACTGTCTAACCTTGCCGCAGACGTCAGGAAACGAAGACTGAAATTCTATGGACACGTTCACAGACTATTGTCTTCAAGGCTAACCCACAAGATTTTGACATACACCGAAAAACTGAAGAACGTACCATGGATACAAGATGTCAAAAATGATCTGGAAAAGGCCCAGATAGAACCATCAGAAATAGTGGACAGAAACATTTACCGTCACAAGATACATAGATGGGTAGTAAAGCCAGAGAATGAAGTCCCTAAAAGATCGGGGACTAAGTGGTCAGAGGAAAGAAAACAGGCACACAGCGAAAGAATGAAAGCAATATGGTCTGTTAGAAAGGCGAATCATAAATGTAATGCGTGATCCAACAGGGTCCATACGCAAATAATTAATAATTATTTATTATTATTATTATTATTATTATTATTATTATTATTATTATTATTATTATTATTATTATTATTATTATTATTATTATTATTATTATTATTGTACCGGGCGGTACACCTCCGCGCCGCTAATTCAAATATTGCGCCAGTTAAAACTCCTCTACTGGAGGAAGCCTGAACTTTAACAACCATGTTAATTCTAAAGTTTCTCAGAAGATGTCGCTATTGTAAATTTTGTGGAGTTCTGAACTGTGTCTTTTTCAATTTATATTTGTTTTCTCTGTAGTGAGAAGTGTGAACATTCTCTTCTAGATGGCACTACTGAAGAATTACAATTGTGCACCCTGGTGCGAAGTGAAGGAACTTTTTTTTTTTTTTTTTTGAGAAATTTTGTGTTCATAAGGTTGCTCTTTGTTAAATTTCTTTCAGTCATTTTTTGGGTTGGCAGTATAACCCTTCTCCTTCCGCTTGTTTTGAATTTAGCCAATCCCGAATTTCTCTAATTAATTTTTGACCAATTACGTATGTTTTCTCCGATATGGATATGTTGCTTGATCCTAGCCAATAAAATTGAGGGGGGTGTGGGTTCTCATTCATGAAACGTCTGGAATTTTCCGCGAGGGTATATAATCTGCTGATTTTTTTGTCTCCGGGCCACTTCAGTAACATCTTTCTTAGTGTGATTATGTAGCAGGGGGCGGGAAGCGCCTCTTTCTTCAGGCGGCAGTTCATCCATCAGGTAATGGCCTTTTAATAACTTCTTTGCTTGCTAGCTCAGCAGTTTAACCCTCGGGGCAGGTTTGAAACTTTTATCATGTAACCTTCCTTTAAAATGTAAAAGACACTTGGTATAAATTCCGTCTCTTTAACTACAAATTGGAATAAAAAGTGCCTAACCCTCTCGAGCTCCCTCTCATATTATTTTTGAGGTGACAACGTTTTCATAACAGTTTCCCTTCTGTTGTAATGTAATAAAGTTTTCCTATCGTGTCACCTCCGTAGTATGGGATTAGCCCTTGCATAAGCGGCCTAGTGCCAAATAGGTTTTAAAATGGTGTATTAGGAGTGCAAGTTACGCCTCCACTCAAGTTGGTATTTTGGGGCCATGTAATTGACCTGTTTCTTTACTTAATAGGCCTCAGTAGATTGGGTATTATTACCCCTGTTCTTGTGTGTCTGGAGGGCAGCTTGAAGGTGGAGTTTGGTGTGGCCTTTGATGGGCTTGAACTTTGAGAGCGGGTATGCTCTTTCTTAAAAATAGATTTTCTGCGTGCCTCGAGGAGGCTTTTCTGGGTAATTGGGAGCTAATGCTCCTTGGTATGATTGGGGTTTTCTGCCCCTTGGTTGAACCTTATACATAAGTAAAGTTGGGCTCATTGCTCAAGGATTGTGTGTCTGGGGGCTCGAAGCCCAAAACCATTAACAAATTGTAATTGTACATTCTTAATTTGTTGATATGCTACTGAGTACCTGTCATACTTGTTATTTCTTGATCTTGAAAAGAAAATATAACCTTTGTTAAATTTTAAATTAACTTTAATTTCGTAAGTTGAGACCTATTCATCCCAGCACCTTCTTTCACCTCTGCTGTTCCACAGATACCCCGGAACAATTATTATTATTGTTGTTGTTGTTGTTAGTTGTTGTTAAGGGATTTCCGTGGTTTACAGAGGTGTAAGAAGCTGCTGGGTTGAATGGGTGGACGAGGAATTAACTAGAGCAAAACTTAACACAACAAATTTTGAAATTTTATTTCCTTTCTTTCTTTAAATTCAAAATTTGATAAATAGAAGATCTGTATAAACAGTAACAATATTATTATAAGCTTGGCATCTCCAACAACAATGACCTAAAGTCCAAAAATCATGTACAACTTGATAGAATTACAAATACTAACTTTCACAGAAAAGAGCTGGATTGCTATTGGCAGGTACAACATTTTATAAGAGCTAGGAAGCTTCAGGAAAAATTCCCTCTGTAGGAGTCCGCACGCCAACTATATTATCGCCCAGTCTCTCAGAGGCATCAGTTTATAATTGCGCATATCGGTTGCTCTTGATTAAACATTTTACAGAAGGTAGCCCCAAGGTAGGCTTGCCTCTTGCTCAACAGTTTATAACTTCCTGTCCCTCAACGGACTTCACACCAGACTCAATTCTACACACCAAAATAGATTTACTGGGGCATCTTTGCCTCTGCCCCCTTAGTACACCCCGCACTCGAATAACTGGAGCGATGGAGAAGACATTACAGCCCCAAAGCGCCCTGCTTTTATAGTTTTTTTTGGGGGGGGGGCGGGGGAAGATTGCAGAACACTTTAGTGATAGGCTGGATTCCTGTACAAACCCCCGATTTTAATTGCCTAGAGAAAAATATTTACAAAATTGTGATAGATTAATTGATATTGGAGAAGGAACCCGAAGAAGTGATGATAATTTTATACATGAGTCAAACAATCTTCAAAAACTAAAGTTAGCCAACTGTGAAAATACACATTTCTTAATAAATTAATTAGAGTTCGACCCGCAAGGGGGAGCAATTAAACCTATGATAGAGGCATCTAGCGGTTGAAAACCCAAGTACCTTGCATAACATAATTTCAATTTGAATTTAGATTACAGAGATCGGCTTATAGAAGGCGCGCAGTTTAACTGGCCGGAGGTGTACCTCAGGAACAATTATTATTATTATTATTATTATTATTATTATTATTATTATTATTATTATTATTATTATTATTATTATTATCGTTGCCGTGTTTGCGTGGAACAGAGAGGTGAATGCAGGAGTGGGCATGTATGGGTCTATCTACAACAGTCAGAAGATTAATTTAAAACATTTTAAATATTAAGGTTATATTTCTTTCGATTTTTTCAGATATTAAATTTTAACAAAACAACTCGCTTGGCGACAGAACAAGATATCAGATACAAAACTAGCTTGTTATCTTAGATATAAGGTAGAAAACCCAAAAAAATCAGCAAATAGTCTCTTAACAAGCAGAGCTTAAAGCTCTCAACTTAACAATGTTACTCGAGCGGTAGGGTTTCATTCACACAATAGTTTAGGAGACAAATCTCCCCATTTCTGTTGGTGGATGTTCAAAATACACCATTTTCAAGAGCACCTTTTGCTCCAAATGTTACAAGTTATGGCCCTTCAGAGGCACCATTGGTGTCCGTACTGCTGTTGTACTTGTAATGAAATGCGGCTAGGATTGAGAAGGCTATGGTATATGTAACTGAGTGAGGTTGTGTTTGTAAATGAATGATGCTAGGACTGGGAAGCAAGTGGTCATTGTCAGATCTTCACTAGGCTGCGTGTTTCTTATTTGAGTTTTCACCGCAGAATTTTTCCATGGCAGAGACTAAATACAAACCCGGACCAATCGGATAGGAAGTTAATTCTGTATTCCAAGCCCTAGACCACAGTAGCGACTAACTGTTTTGAAGCTATATTCACTGAGCCGATTTTTTAACTAAACGTTCTGCGAGTCATAATCATTATTTCCTTAGAGTTGTAATGTGCTTGTAATTCTCACGACTGGCGGCACTTTAGCCTACAAACCGACAGAACGACCGTCTGGCCAGGGAGCGCTTCAAGCCTGGCCCAATCAATTTAACGTTGGATGACGGTGAACTCGCAGCTGGAGGTGGCACTTCAGGTTCAGTAATCCCTTCACACCCAGGGTATTGTGAGTGTGTGCGTGCTCCCGCATTTGCCACCTGCTCCTACCTTAAAGTGGCTGTACCTCTAAACGCAGAATTCGGTGAGATTCAAGCAGAGATTTACGTACCTGATATTGACGAATGTTTCTCAAACTGCGGATTTTATTGGCCCAGAAAAAATTGTTCTGGTGGAACCGTGAATTATCCTGAAAATAATTAACATATAAGTAGCTGTTGAAGCTGCTGTTTATACAGGAAGCATGACCAACAAATGGCAAATAAGTTAATATGGGAAGGGCAGCTGATTCAGAAAGTGATGGAACCAACTAGAGGGAAAAATACCTGGACGTGGTGATGGTAAAACCAGATGAGCTCTACAGAGAAACCGAAGTAATAGATAGTATTAGTGATCACAGAGCTGTTTTTGTCGTAGTTAAATAAGACAGAAACTAAGGTCGTAAAAGTAGGACTATTAGGCAGTACCATATGGCTGATAAAACAGGCATGAGGCAATTTTTAAAAAGGAACTATGATCGGCGAAAAACGGTAAATAAACTGTTAACAGACTGTGGGATGGGTTTAAAGCAATTGTTGAGGAATGTTAACTGGTTTGTATCTTTAAAGGTGGTAAGGAATGGTAAAGGTTCATTATTATAATGTAACACAAAATAAAGTGATTAAGAAGGAGGTGCAGATTGGAAAGAAATAGAGTTAGGAATTGATGTGGATTTAAGGAGAAAGTAAAGGAACTTACTAGGAAATTGAATCTAGCAAAGAAGTCAGCTAAGGATACCGTGACGCCAAGCATAATTGGCAGTCATACAAATTTTAGTGAATATTGGAGGATTATGTATAGATAATTTAAGGCAGAAACAGGTTCCAAGGACATTCCAGGAATAATTAATGAACAAGGGGAGTGTGTATGTGAGATCTTCAAAAGGAAGAAGTATTCAGTCAACAGTATCTAAAGATTGTTGTCTACAAGGATAATGTTCAGACAGAGGACGAGACTAATGCTAAAGGAGTATTAAAATTTACATATGATAACAACGGCATTTACAATAAGATACAAAAGCTGAAACTAGAAAAGCGGCTGGAATTGATATTTTTTCTGGGGATATACTAAAGACAATGGGCTGGGATATAGTACCATTTCTGAAGTACTTATTTGACTATTGTTTGCATGAAGGAGCTATACCAAATGAATGGAGAGTTGCTATAGTAGCCCCTGTGTATAAAGGAAAGGGTGATAGAAATAAAACTGAAAATTACAGGCCAGTATGTTTGACATGCGTTACATGTAAGCTTTGATAAAACATTATTTCTGATTATATTAGACACTAGCTGACATACCCAGGCTTCGCCACGGAATTCTACATTGTATACAGAATTCTAGTTTAGGTAGTGTACACGTTGTGGGGAAGATTGTATTCAAATGCATATACCTTAACTTTACCCTAGAAACGTGACGAGGAAGTCAGCAAACGTCTTTTCTGATGTGAAGACAGGGTTAGGGAAGATGATAGGCTCTATTGCCTCCTATCATTCACAATCAAGTTGGGGAGTTTTCCTCATAATGGCAGACAATCACTTTCCATCTGCCTTTTTACATCCTCAGAAAGGCTGTCTTAGTTGGTTTCCCTAACTAAAATCAACATAGATCAGTACAATAACGCCTGTAGGAATGTCGCTATTATAAGCAATGATGTCATATGAAATACTCGATCATATAAAAAACAGACATTTTCTCATGTTTAATGAACATTACTACGCTGCCGATCTAACAGTCCAAAGTTCAAGTCCTGGAATGACCAGGCCGCAGACAGCCGTAATCCGTGAACACCTTTTAATTTCTGGGCGAGGGGAGGGGGGTGGCAGAGGGGTGAATGCGGGGAGGGGTGTGAATAGTGTGGAATTCCAGGGCAAGAACTATGTCCTTTCACTCATTTGTTTAATAGGAATAATCGATGAGTCGGAAAATCTCAATTCACTACACTGGCGGGTGGAAAAAGTTATCTGACTTGGATGCAAAATTTTCCTCCAAGCCAGAGGAGAAACAACTTCTTTGCTGCTAATATGGGGTAAATGAATGTAGAATTTAATAAAAGTGAAGAGTTATTTAGTTATTTATTGAATTATGGTGATATCATTTGGAATAGGTCGAAATGGTAATTCTAGACCAGGTCATAAGTGAGCACCTGCCATTATTCTCTTAAGGTGTGCACACTGATCATTCCAATCTTGCGTCAGTGTAGGGATCGAATAGTTGGAATACTATGACGAACCAGAGTGTTACTTAACAGCAGTATCAGAAAAAGTGTGAGCCAGAGAAATGACATGCTAAAGGAGCAAGTTATGTAACTCCCCAGCTATTTCCCGTCAATAATCAGGGAGACTGTACGCAGCAGTATTCCCATCTATCGGAAATGTGTGGCAGCAGAGAATATCACAACACACAATGTAATGTTATTGTTGATCAATTTTATGAGCTTTCGATATTGTAGGCGGTCACATTTAGTTTTCTTCCGACTCTAAAATACCACAATTATCCCAGCAAGACACAGCAGATATCTTGGATTCAGAAGGTCAAATGGATTTCATCGCGATTGACCTATCTAAGACATTTGATAGGGTAGAGAGATCATGGGGGACTTCTGACAAAAATGACGGCTAGTGGTTTACACAAAAGAGTGACTGAATGGGTGGTTATATTTCTAGAACATAGAAGTCAAAGCATTAGAGTAAGTGGTCCTGTAATCATTTAGAGGTGAATTCCTCAAGACAGTATTATTGCACCTTTATGCTTTCTTATATCATATAAATTATATGAGTAAAGGAATGGAATGAGAGATAAGGTTTTCGCGGATGATGTTATTCTGTACAGAGTAATAAATAAGTTGCAAGATTGTGACCTCAACAATGTTGTGAAATGGCAGCATTCAATGGTATGATGATAAACGGGGTTAAAAGTCAGGTTGTGAGTTTCACAAATTGGAAAAGTCCTCTCAGTTTTAATTACTGCGTTGGTGGGGTGAAAGTTCCTTATGGGGATCATTGTGAGTGTCTTCATTGGGGTAATCACATAAATGATATTATAAGTAAAGGGTACAGATCTCTGCGCATAATTATGAGGGTATTTAGGGGTTGTAGTAAGGATGTAAAGGAGGGGGCATGTAATTCTATGGTAAGACCCCAACTACAGTATGGTTCCAGTGTATGGGACCCTCACCGGTTTACTCTATTCGAGATCTGCAAAAAATCCAAAGGAAAGCAGCTCGATTTATTCTGGGTGATTTCCCATAAAAGCATAGCGTTACAAAAAGGTTGCAAAGTTCGGGCTGGGAAGACTTGGGAGAAAGGAGACGTGCTGCTCGACTAAGTGGTATGGTCTGAGATGTCATTAGAGAGATGGCGTGGAATGGCATTACTAGACGAATAAGTTTGAGTGGTGTCTTTAAAAATAGGAAATCACAATATGAAGGTAAAGGTGGAATTCAAGGGGACACATTGTGGCAAATATTCGTTTATGGGAAGGGAAGTTATGGATTCGAATAATTTACCAATGGAGATGTTCAATAAATTTTCCATTTTTTGTAATCATTTAAGAAAAGGCTAGGAAAATAACAGATAGGTAATCTGACACCAGGGCGAATGTCCTAAATGCAGATTATTGTTGATCGATTGAGTGATTTTTGATTGTTAGATTTTACACCATTGCTGCGCTAATGACGAGAGTCAGGTATATGGTATAATGCACCGGCTGCTCGATATACATCCTGTAGCTGCTTATACTTCCTGCTCATTCCATACTCAAACGTGTAACACGACTTGCGCAGTATCCGCCGCTAGTTGGCAGCACCAAACAGCCCTAGTTTTTGGGGGAATACGAGTATATAAGCATACTAGCAGAAGTGCCCGTTCTTCGTACGGGTTATCAGAAACTGGCTTTAGTTACTCATACTATCGGTGTGACTGACTTCATTAGATATTATATCACTGGTGTATTTATTTAAGTGCGTAGGAATTATTTGTCATGTTTGGAATTATAGTGTATCTTCTTCTTTTCTTCATGGGGGCCTCTAAATATTAGTTCGTATTTAGCGTCGACCTCTAAGATCTTTTGCTACCATGTTTTTCCTTCATTCCCACCTAGATATACCTGCTCCCTTCACAATGCTGCAGCTATAGTTTAATTATACTTTCACCAGATAGTACCACAAATATAAATATTATTGAATGTATTTGTTTGATCCGACATTTCGTAACTATTACAAATTATCAAGGAAATACGCGATGCATAAAAGAAACTACTATAATTATCGAGAATTATGATTCTCATCTCGCACATCATATAATGTGTCTGAGTATAAATGTTGAGAAATTTTGTCAAGTCATAGGCGCACCATCTTGATAATTGTGTACAGTATATAAGGTTTTCATGGTTACAATGATCGTAAAAGTGGACCAAAATATCGGCACTAATAACATCAGTGATCCTACTACTCCTTTATTTGATAGAAAATAGTTTAAACTATAGGTAACAGACTCCGCAAAATGCTGAAACCTAAGACAATACGTAAAAACGGAGGCCCGCGGCAACCGCTGGTCGCTGTGCTACGGAGATCTCCGGGGCTATTCTTTTTATACTTCACTCCCTTTCCATCCACACCCAAAGGAGTGCTCTGAGCGTATTACACAACAGTTTATTTTTCCCAGATAGCAAGTCATACGTATATCAATTTTGGTTGGCAGCTATGCCCAAACGTACATGCATAATCTAGCTGCTGTATAATCCTGGAGCTGACGTTACCATGGTTACGGCCGTTCGTTTCTTTACCCGATTCCTAGAGCAGGGGTAGTGTGGTTCCAATATCTCCGTAGCGGTTGGTTTTAGGGCCTTAATACATGGTCTTCGGACCCGAAGGTTTTACCAAGTTTTGTTCTTTGCGTCAAGGGCCTTACAATGAGCTTTGTCTCGTCCTTGTACGACAAATTCGATTTCGCTTATATTAGCCTATTATTTTAATATTTTTATATCTCCCGTTGTCACCCCCCCTCGAATTGTTTTGAAAATAAAATACAGTCCATGTTACTCACTGGCAATGTAGCTCTTATAAGTGAAGTAATTTTTAAAACTGATTCGGTAGTTTTTCAGTATATCCGTTACAAACAAATATTAACATTTTTCCTCTTTATAATATTAGTATATAATTATAGATATGGTAATCTGAAACTCTCGTGGGCAGTTGCAGACTGGGCTTCGGCCGGCCCGACAGCTCTGCACTCCAACCGACCAACCGAGCGAAGGAGCAGTGGTCACGCCTCTGCATTCGGGAGACAGAAAGGGCAGGTCTCCAACGTCGGTTGTCTTGAGAATGTTTTTCCATTCTCCTGAACTACGGCGAATGCCGGAACAGTTCCTAGTATAGGCGACGGACGCCAACCCCCTCCCTTTGTCCGAGTGTCTCATTCATCCTAAAAACCTCCCGGCCTGAGAGACGGCGTCACCGTCTAGGAGGCCCGCCTCCCCCTTCGGGGGAGGAATGAAGACATTTTAGTGATAGTAGTTTAAGATCTGAAAGTAATGTAGGAAAAGGAAAGAGTCTTACGTATAAAGTAGTGCTCTAGAGTTTTATAGTTTCAGGACTTCTCGAGAAAGAGGTTTTGACCTACAAGAAAACCTGGAAAGTTTGATGTATGATACTTTCCTACATAACTAAGCGAAGGATTCACAGTTTTGACAATCACAGTTTCTGACGCAAGTTCCTGGTGATTTTTGTATTAACACACTTTAAATGACTTGAAGAGTTCTTGCAGTACGGTAGAGCTGCCTCAACAAATCTCTACAGCCTCGTATTTAGGCCAATAAATCGCGGCCAAGGATATTTTAGGCCTCTTCTATCCGAGGCAGTGGTGATTATTGTTTTAAGGGGAAGTACAACTAGGCAGCCATCCTCTATGTTACACTAATCAGACAAAAACATTGAAGGGATCCGATACTTCGAAAAATGAACGTATCGGCCAAAGAAAGACTAGGATATCGAAGGGCGTGAAAATGAGATACTCCCTAGGCATCGAATGCTCTAATACCGCTGTTGTCGGTAAATAACAAGAGTTGGCCAAGGGAGGTCGGATAGGATAGATGAAAGTGGGGAACCTAGCACAAGTATGTGGAAGCAATGCCAGGACTCAGCTAAGGGACCCCAGATCGCCAATCCACGCTACAAATTTAAGAGTCCCTGGCACTCCTTTTAGTCGCCGCTTATGACAGGGAGGGGATACCGTGGGTGTTATTCTCCCATCCCCACTCTATGCGAGTGTCCGATCAAGTTCATGAATAGGAATGCATCAACTGAGATATAAACATTAATCAAGCACGCACTGCATTCGGCTTCGTCATTGATTACACGCACCATATAACCACACACATATTTCAGGAAATAATGTAGATGCTCGGGGAACAACACTGATTCTGTTTAGTTGACTAATATTCTTTAAATCACTGTAACAATGATTTATTATTGAACAGTATCCTCCTTATTCAATACTTTATGGTTAATGTGAATTTAATAAAACTTAAATGCTACACATGTATACATGTCTCTATCCTAATTGGATCAGCTTCAGTGGATTGCTTAAATTGACATTACATATTATAGTTAAAACATTTAAAACTGAACTAAGAATCTATATATTAAAAAATTTATGAAAACTAAAGTCAGTCATTCCGGCCATTCTATCCGGTCGATTTCCTTCATTTTTATTAAAGGTATTCATGCACAAATTTGTCATCAGGCACTATAAATCACTTAACTTCCACCTTCCTCAAATTATTTCATTTCTTCATTTTTTTGTATCTTTGAAGCAATCATATCTTTGGTTCTAATTGAGGTACGGAGTTCGTTTTGACCTAAGAACACTCAGTGGATCAAGCTCTTTCATTTCAGCTCTTAGCTATTCAAATTGGTTCATTCTGAACAAAGTTATGAGTGCACATTAAATTTGACATCTCATTTCTTCAACATTTTTTCTCATTGAACCAATCATATCTTTCGTTCTAATTGACGTACGCAGTTCGTTTCGATCTAAAAACGCTCAGTGGATCAAGCGCTTTCTTTTGAGGTAATAACTACTTACATTGGTAGATTATGAGAATAGTTATGAGTACATTTGTCTCCACGACGAAGATCTTTGAAGGACTTTTTAATAGTTCGGCGCGTAGTGTTGTTCCAAGGAACGTTTAATTCAATTTCTTTGTGTAATGTATTTTCAAGTGTATTCTTGACACAATATTACATTCTATTACCGCAGAAGATCATGTGCTTTATTTCATTAAGTCGGAACTTTGCAAATACATCCGTGAGGATAGTAACGAACAACACCATACATTGTACATTGCGGGCGGAGCCAGCGGAAAACTGCTAGTGTGTTATGAATGTTAAAATATTCTTATTAAGAAAAAATATGCTCTTATGAGGTCGTGGTTTAAACTCTTCAGTGTACACTGTTATCCACGTGTCGTGATGTCCTCTTGATGTTATCACTAGTTGAGAGTCTACTAACTGGACTAGATGGTATCTGATTAATAATTGGTATAACGTGGTATGCTCGCATGTAAACACATCGTTCAATTGGGCAAAGAAGGCAATCGTAGCACAGATACATATGAAATTATGGTAATCCTTGTTGGCAGCAAACCAATCACGTGAACTAAATTATTAATCAGATACCGCCCAGTCCAATTATCAGACTTTCAACTAATGATAAGTTCAAGAGGACATCACGACAAGTAGATAACAGTGCGCACTGAAAATTTATAAGAAAATAAATTTTCTTAATGAGAACATAGTAACATTTTAATATTCATAACATCATTCTTACTTGAGTTTTAAATGTTTCTAACTATGATATGCATGTATCAATTTTTATCAATCCACTGAAAATGATCCAATTAGGATCGAAACATGTATAAATGTGACAAATGTGAAATTTAAGTTTTTTTTTTAAATTTGACATTAACCATAAGGTATTGAATAAGGAGGATACTGTTCAACAATAAATCATTGTTATAGTAATTAAAGAATATTGGTTTAGCACCATCGGTGGGCATTAAAATACCGGATTTCTCTTTATGGAATTCTGAGCAGCCCGTGAGTCCGTCATGTCGCTGCTTCTCCTTCCATTCTAAACATGGCTTCAACTGATCTACTGAAAAGGCCTTTGTCACCACATTAAAAAAATCTGTGGAAGATGAACAATGAACGAGGAAATATAATAATAATAATAATAATAATAATAATAATAATAATAATAATAATAATAATAATAATAATAATAGCTTAATGTGTTTCCTTGGTAAGTCCTTTTTTTATTGAGAGCTGTGTACGCTTTGTCTTTCCATTCAAGATATTGTCAGACATTGTGTTTTCAGTCAGATATTTTAAAAGAATTACTGAACTGTCCAGAATCAACACATAGATTTTATCCACAAGTACCTGAAAATACTAATTAAAATTGATTGCCACCAGATGAAGAAGAAGTCCCAAGACAGATCAAATGATTTAAAAACAACAAAGCATCGGGTGAGGATGGAAATATAGCAGAAGTGCTGAAATCGGCAGGCTCAAACACCATAAAAGAAATCACAAAAATCATACAAGACATTTGGAAAACGGAAGAAATCCCAGAAGACTGGAAAAATGCATTAATTCGCCCACTACACAAGAAGGGAGAACAACTAGAACAACAAATATGAGAATATTAGGCAGGATTCAGACCAGGGCGATCGCGTCCAGAGCAAGTCTTGAACCTAAAGCTAATCCTAAGACATCAAAGAATTTCTAACAAAAATTTAGCCTGCACAATTGTTGATTTCAAAAAAAGCCTATGATTCAGTAGATCGCAAATCACTCGTTCAAACACTGAAAGAATAAGGTTTAGAGATGAAAACACTTTCAATCATAAAACAGACACTGACAGACACGAAGTCCAAGGTTAATTTCATGGGGGAAACCTCAGATCTGTTTGAAATTAAAATGGGAGTAAGATAAGGAGACGGACTCTTGCCCTTATTCTTCAACTGCGTCCTGGAAAAAGTGATACACGAATGGCGCAAACAAAAAAAGTCCTCAAAATTCACCAACCAATCACTTTAGGCAGAGGAAAACCAGCGATATATTGCTTAGCATTTGCGGACGACCTAGCAATACTAACCCGAGACATTTCAAAAGCCCAACACCAGATTGAGCTCCTGAAAGAAAATGCAGAAAACGTCGGCCTTCAGACATCTTTTGAAAAGACAGAATACACGACCTGCAACAAACAATCACCAACATTTATGGAAGAAAAATTAAACGAATATCACAATTTAAGTATCTTGGTGAAACAATTGAGGAAAATGGACTCGAACCAAATGCCAATGAAATAAGATGCCAAAAGATGTAAAGGGTTCATCGACTAACCTAAAGTATCTATAACAAAAATGTGTCTCCAAGCATACAAAAACTGAGGTACTACAATACTGTCATTAAACCAGAATGTCTTTATGGATCAGAGATCCTATTTTGAACAGAAAACCAGTCATTGAAAACACCGAGAAAAAATAACGCAAAATCGGAAGAAAAATCCTAGGCTCGAAACTTACCAACGGACAATACAGACAGACAAGGCAGACAGGAAATCAAACAACACACAAATATTCACAGTGACAATAGAAAACCTAGGCTAAGATTCTATGGTCACATTAAAAGAATGCATCCAGAGAGACTTACCAAACAAATGTTAGAATTCTACGAAAACAGAAATAAAGCTAAAACAGACACAATGAAATGGATTGGAGAAGTCCAAACCGATTTGAAACATGCACGATTTACACCATCAGATGTCCAAAACAGGGTAATCTTCAAATCAAAAATTCATAAATGGCAAGTTGGTCAAGAGGAAAGACCAAAGAAGAAGACTGGAACAACCTAGTCTAAAGACAGAAGGAAAGCCCAAAGGAAAAGAATGAAAGAAATATGGGCACAGAGAAAGGAGAACGCACGCTTCTAAGTAATTTGCGTGGTCTTAATGGGCTTATTCGCATAAATATATCTATGGCTTAGTGCACAAACATTGTATGTCCATTTATGGCCAGTTTGGAGTTAATAAGATATTTGGATGTCTCTCAAACATATCTAGCTAATTCGCAATTATAGTATGTCCAAATAATAGGGAACATGCTGATTTCCAAGTTGCAAATAATTCCTGTCCAAGTTAAATCAAAAACTCTACTTCACGAATGTTGTATGTCCCGTACAATAACTTAGCCTAGGTATCTCCATTTCGTTTTCATTTCACTTGAAGGCGCAGATATTGTATGTCCTGGACACTGTTTTGAAAGATTTGAGACATATTTAAAACTGAACAGTGATTATTCAACTTTATTTAATTACTTATTATTCATACCTTGTGTTCTTATTAAGATAAGAAATCATTTAATAATAAATGATGAAAAAGAATGTCGAAATCAATTCCTTTGAGAAATACAACATTTGTGCTTTGAAGTTCTCTTTCACATTGTTAGTGCCAAATGTTATATGTCCCAACCTTCCATTACTGATGCACAAAAATGTGGTCCAGTTGTTGAAATACAATTACAGAGAAATAATCTACAGATCACTAACACTGGCTACAGTTATATTATTTGTAGTAAGTAAGTGCAACTTCATAAACATTCAATTTGAGTTTTCTCAGAATCATGATTTTTAGACATACAGTGTTTTTTGCACTAAGCCATCGATATAATAATAATAATAATAATAATAATAATAATAATAATAATAATAATAATTGAGCCATGTATTTGAAATTCTCTCCCCTCCTATACTATTTATTGTGCCTGTTTTAATGCTTTTCAATTTTTGTGCATTATTGAGTTTTTCGCCCGTTGTTGTCCCTTGGGGCAAATAATAACAATAAAATTATTCCTAAAAGATGCTCCCAAGGTAAAGGAAGTCTTTCCGCCCTGGGAACGGCCCGGCCTGTGCTGCCTCCCCTCTGCCTTCCCTCCCGTACCCCTACGGATGCGCCAAGGCCTTTACGCAGACACACCGTGTCGCCTCGCGTCACGTGGTCTCGCGTCACGGCTACTCTTGGCCAGGCCGTGCGGCCTGGCTGGGAGCAAGTGTCATTCTTGCCTCGCTCTCTGACTTGAGCATCTCACGCACCGCCTTCGAACCCCGGACCGCTAGGGGGTATGGGAGGTAAGCACTTAAAACTCGCTCTTCATCACAGACGATGGGAGGACATTATTTGATTGTAAACCACTGAATAGGCGCTAGAGTTGTTTCAAGTTGTTATAAAAGCAGAGTTGCCTCTAAATCGTAAGGTATGTGTGAACCTCTTGGGATCGTTTATTGCAGTCTTACTGCAACTTAACTTATTGGGCGCTGGTGCCCTTAGTGGTTGAAAGTATATATATATATATGTATATGGTATCATGGTATGTCATGTTAAGGGAAAATTGCGCTCCTCCTTGAGCCACCTGAGGTGGCGCTTTATCAATAAGTCTTATCCAGAATTACCTTTTACACTGTTTTTTTTGGGTGATGAACTGTGAACAGGGGCTGGACCCCTGTAAATTACAATAGGGCACGTGTCGGAGGAACCTGAGTGATGTTGGTGTTTGAATACTTTAAATCTTTTTACTTTTCTTGGTGTTTACCTATTTGTTTAATAAACTTTGTTAACCTGATTTCCTCGGCTATCTGTGTTCTTGCCCTCTGGGTTGTGCTATATTCTCGAGAAGTCCAGACCCTATGGAGGCCGCACCTTCTGTAGGTTTCGCCAGTGATAATTCACGGTACAAAACTGGTAGCAGAGCGTTCGTTGGATCTGGACTTGTTTTTGATTAGCCGAGGAATTTGAGCCCGTAACATTCTTTCCGTTTCCGGGATTTCTCTAGTCGTTGTGTGGTTTATATCAATTCAACCATGTCCATTCGAGACATACCTTATCCGGGTTCCCTGCGGAAGGAGGAGCTTTTGTATGAACTTGGGATACGTAACTTAGAGTCTAAAGGCACCGTCAAGGCCGATGAAATTTTGTTACGGAATAACTTAAATAGACCGATTACGGTACCCCATTATGCTGAAGGCGAGGTCGCTAGCGCGCTGTCCCTTATTCAGGCTAACCTTTCTAATATTGCATCTGTCATGGATTTTCTGGAGAATGACGTGGCTTCTCCTCATCAACTCAAGAGACTACAGGGTAGATTAAATCACTATTGTCAACGAGTGGAAGATCTCCTTTCCCTGGACTTGAAGGAAGAGATATCGGGTCAGGTTCTCGAATTAAAGGACACATCAGCTGACCTTTTAGAGAAGGTGGAGGCCTGGTTGGCAGGGCTTTCCATTAAATCTAAGCCCGTTCTTCCCCCACCTGCCCAGGTGGAAGGCGAATTGAATCAACAGTCTCGTAGCTGTGAGCTTGACGAGGAGAGAGCTTCGCTTCCACCGCGGCAGTCTGTTCATTTAAATGCTCCTGCTGATTGTCGCCCGTTGAATCAACAGTCCACTGTGCCACCTTTGAGCTCACCTTTTTCGAATATGCCTCATCCTTTGAATATGATGTTGAAAGGTGCCCCTCGTTACTCAGTAAACTCGGCAAGCGATGTGGTTTCTTTTCTTCGGTTTCTGGTTGAATTTTTGGATCATGCCTTAGTCTTTGGGTTAACGCATGCTCAAATTCTACAGATTGTTTATCCATATACGGTTGGGGTTTTGTCAAATAAAATAGTAAATGCTATTTCGAGTCAATCCTCACTACATCAGTTTCATGCTCATTTATTGGCTCAGTTCATTCCTCCTAGGGCTCTACATTCGTTAGTCCAGAAATTTTATTTCAGAGTGCAGCGCCTGGATGAGATTCTATCGGAGTTTATTTCGGATATCAAGTTTTATGCCAAGGTTTTTGCGCTGAATTTCACTGAAGAGCAAATTGTAGCTACAATCGTGGAGGGCATTTCTCCCTTATACCGTTCATGTTTATGCTTCGCGTCCCAGCCTCGTAATTTTGAAGAGTTGGAAGCGATGGTTGTGTCTGCGGAGGGTTTTCGGCATGCTGATTCACTTCGAGTTGAGAATACTTCTTCCTTGCCCTGTGATAATTCTGCTTCTTCGTTGGTTAATAAACCTGCCCCATTAAAAAGATGTTTTGGTTGCGGGGCTTCCGATCATCCTCGAAATCAGTGCCCTGCTCGTTCTACTGGCGCACAGGTGTCGGGTGCCAGTTCGGGCACCAGGGTTCAGCCTAGGCCTTCTAATGTTGTATGTTTCAGGTGTGGGGTTCCTGGCCACGTGGCGCGGCAGTGTTCGCGTAAGCCAAATGTTAGCTGACTAGATCGGGAAGCGGGAAGTGTTGGCCTCCCAGATCTAGCGCCTGTAGAACCGGGTTATGCTCGCCCTTCCTCCCGCGAATATTCTCTTGGGTGTCCTGATCAGTGTTTAGCCATATCCACCGAGGTCAAGGGATTAGCCCCCTTCGTCAAGGTAGAGATAAATAATGAACCGGTATCGGCCCTTTTGGACTCGGGAAGCGTAGTCTCGTTTATAAGTGAGAAGTGGTTTGCTCTCAATAATTCAGTTTGTAAATTTTCTGATGTACTGCCTGTATCTCTGTCGTTTGTTGCTGCAAATTCTTCCAGAGTGGAAGTTTCCGGCGTGGTAAAGTGTAAAGTTCGACTGGCTAATTTCTCCTGGAAATTTCCCTTTTATGTAACTAAAAATTTGCCATATCCTATAATCCTCGGCTCTAATTTTTTTGCACATACTGGGCTCCTGTTGGATATGCAGGAGGGCTCCTGCTGGTTTAAATTCTGTAAGGCTACTAAGATACCCTTATTTATGTATAATTCTTCTTCTTCATGTGTTGCCTCACCTCCTCAGGACCAAATGGCATTAGACCTTAGTCATTTGCCCGAGAATCAAGCTGAATGTATTAGGGAAATATGTGATGACTTCCCGGACGTTTTCACCGAAGAATTGGGGATGACGAACCTTTTAGAGTACAAGATCGAGGTCACGGACTCGGTTCCGGTTAGGTCACCGCCCTATCGCTTGGCTCCTCCCAAAATGCAAGCGTTAAAGGAGATAGTCAATAAAATGTTGGATCAGGGCATTATTCGGCCGTCTACTTCTGCCTACTCCTCCCCCATCTTCCTCGTCCCGAAGCCTCAAGGTGGTTATCGACCTGTTTTGGACTATAGGGCTTTGAATAAGAAAGTCGTTTTGCAGTCAGTTCCTCTCCCTGATCTGCATTCTTGCTTCTCATGGTTCAAGAAGGCTAGATATTTTACAGTTTTAGATTTAAATCAGGCGTATTACCAGATTCCGTTAGCTGAAGAGTCTCGTCACTTGACAGCCTTCGCTACGGACTGGAATCTTTACGAATTTTGGCGTTTGCCCTTCGGTATTTCTACTGGCGCTGCCGTCCTCACTAGGCTGCTTGATCAACTGTTTTCTGACATCAAGTTCAACTATCTTTATCACTACCTGGATGATGTCGTAATTTTTTCCGAAACCTTTGAGGATCATCTCCGCCATTTGAGGGAAGTGTTGTCCCGTCTTCGCAAGGCTGGTCTTACGGTCAAACTTTCTAAGGTATCCTTTGCCAAGCCCCAAATGTCCTTCTTGGGACATATCGTGTCATCCAATGGCGTCTCTGTTGATCATTCTCGTACCGAGGCCATTCGCCAGTTTAAACCTCCTCTGGATGTTAAGGGTGTTGCTCGCTTTGTTCGGATGGTGAATTATTTTCGAAAATTCATTCCAAATTTTGCCAATCGAGCCGGGCCTCTTAACGCCCTCCGACGTAAAGGGGTTAAATTTGAATGGGGGCCCTCCCAACAAGCTGCCTTTGATGATTTAAAGTTGGCCATATCTAACGCTCCGGTGTTGGCTATGCCTGACTTTTCCAAGCCTTTCATTGTTCAGACTGATGCGTCGGCGTCTGCCGTTGCGGCCGTCCTGTTGCAGGAGTTGGAATTGGGGAGACGTCCCATTGCATATGCTTCTAGGACCTTGTCTTCTGTCGAACCCAAGTATTCTGTATACGAGCTAGAAGGATTGGCGGTATTGTTCGCTTTGGAAAAGTTCCGTATTTACCTAGAGCATGAAAGGTTCGCACTCGAGACCGACAATCAGGCTTTGAGTTGGGTTTTAGGGAAACCTAGGAAAACCGGCCGTCTGGCCCGTTGGGCCATTAGAATTTCAGCTTTTCAGTTCAGCGTACGTCATATCCGTGGTTCGGACAACGTAGTCGCCGACTCTCTTAGTCGCATGTTTTCGGATCAGCCTTCTCAGGAGGGCGAATCGTCAAGTGCTGAGGTTCCCTTGTCCTTACCCTTAGCGGGGGCTATCTTGTCTGATACCCCATTACTGTATCATGACGTTGCTAAGTTTCAAGTGGAGGACCCTATTTTGGGACCGATTGTTCAAGATCTTAAGGAAGGGAAAATTATTGATCCTTATGTGTTAAGGAATGGCGTACTGTGTTGTCCCGCCCGTCACGATCATAAAATGAAGGTCGTTATTCCCTCAGTCCTGGTGCCTATGATTTTTAAATACTTTCACGAAACTCCTCTCGGTGGCCACCTAGGAGTATTTAAGACCAGGGAGAAGATTAGGGAAAACTTTATTTGGAAAGGGTTGGACGCTGAAGTACGGGAACTGGTTAAAGCATGTAAGGTTTGTGCACTCAGTAAGCCTTCTCTTAACACACGTGTAGGCTTGCTGTCTTCTAGCCAAGCTACTCTCCCTATGCAGCGGCTCTATATCGATTATGTAGGTCCTTTGCCGAAAACTAGGACTGATGGTAATAGGTTTGTTTTCGTTTGTGTGGATGGTTTTACCCGTTTTTCCTGGTTGATTCCGACGAAGTTAGCCACTTCTGAGACCACTATTAGATGTTTGAAGTCTATATTTTCGTCTTTTGGTCCTTGCCAGTACTTGGTCTCTGACAACGCCAAGGCCTTTACATCGAACCTGTTTAAGAAATTTTGTTTCAGCTTGTCCATTTCTCATGTTACCACATCCCCCTATTACCCACAACCTTCTTACGCCGAGAGGGTTAACCGAAATTTGCGGTCTGCTCTCATTGCTTTTCACCACGACGATGTTTTGAGGTGGGACACGTCGTTGCCTTGGCTTGCATTTGCTTTCAATTCTGCGGTACACGAGGCTCATAAATTTTCCCCTAATTCTCTCATGTTTTCTTTCGTTCCTAACTCTCCGCTCACCAACTTGTGGAATATAAATGAGTTGTTGCCTGAAAAGATTGATCCCCCTAACATCAGGGCCATTTGGAGAAAGGCTAAGCAAAATCTGAAGGTCTCGTATGAGAAGAAACAGGAGCGCTATGATAAGGGGCGCCGTCCTACCGATCTTGCCGTCGGTGACAGGGTCTTTGTTAAGAATTTCGTTCCTTCTGGGAAACTCGCTCCTCGGTTTCGCGGGCCCTGCGAAATTGTTGATTTCTTGACACCAGTCACCCTGTTGGTGAAAGATCCGGATACGGAGAGAGTGTTCCGAGTCCATTTGTCCCAGGTTAAGGCTGCCTAGTGCTATCTAGGTTTTGTGGCATTTGTTTGCTATGAGTATTTTTTTTTTCGGTCATTCTTTTCCTTGTGTTTTCCTTCCCTCCGGTTCCCTTGACACGTGTTCTGCCTAAAGAGGAGCTATTTTCTTTGAATTTAAAAATTTTAGTGGTATGTTTAATGATTGTGTGAGTCCTCCCGGAGTCCCGTTTCTCCCTTATCACTCCCATACCCCGGTCCGGTTCTTCGAACCATCTCTTGCTTGCATCTCCCCAATGTGCTGGGCATCTATTCGACACAATTGCTGGCGCTTGATTTGTTTTACAGTGTACTGGAATGACTATCTTCGCCCGTGCCTGCATGGGAAGGGCCCCCCGTGTGGGCTGCCTTGGTGTGCCTCGTCTCCAGCTCCCGAGCCTTCGGCCTTGCTCTTGTTGGACTATCTTCTGCCAGCCTACTGCTGACCTAGTTTGTGCAGGTCGCTACAGCCTTTCGTCACGTGGCGTGTGTCTGCCACGAGAACTGTCCAGCTGTTTGAGAAGATATGTTTGGTTGGACTGGTGATGGTGTGTGAGGCCGGTCTGGTCTCGAAAATTTACTGAGATGTCACTTGGTGAAGCTATTAATTAACTAACTGAATTAAGCTGAAGCTGTTACTTGTCTACATCCCGGGATATTATGACAAGAACTTTCGTCTATTATACTACAAGAACTGTCGTCTATTATACTACAAGAATTTCTTCTATTGTACTTCAAGTAATTTATATCGCTTATTAATTGTAAGGCAAGAATTCTATTATATTATTAGCTTATGAGCCACTGAATGGACTATACTGCAAGAGTATTTTATTGATCAAAATTTATTGCTCACCCTGGTTGGTGCTTTAGGGGGGGGGAGATCTGAGCCATGTATTTGAAATTCTCTCCCCTCCTATACTATTTATTGTGCCTGTTTTAATGCTTTTCAATTTTTGTGCATTATTGAGTTTTTCGCCCGTTGTTGTCCCCTGGGGCAAATAATAACAATAAAATTATTCCTAAAAGATGCTCCCAGGGTAAAGGAAGTCTTTTCGCCCTGGGAACGGCCCGGCCTGTGCTGCCTCCCCTCTGCCTTCCCTCCCGTACCCCTACGGATGCGCCAAGCCCTTTACGCAGACACACCGTGTCGCCTCGCGTCACGTGGTCTCGCGTCACGGCTACTCTTGGCCAGGCCGTGCGGCCTGGCTGGGAGCAAGTGTCATTCTTGCCTCGCTCTCTGACTTGAGCATCTCACGCACCGCCTTCGAACCCCGGACCGCTAGGGGGTATGGGAGGTAAGCACTTAAAACTCGCTCTTCATCACAGACGATGGGAGGACATTATTTGATTGTAAACCACTGAATAGGCGCTAGAGTTGTTTCAAGTTGTTATAAAAGCAGAGTTGCCTCTAAATCGTAAGGTATGTGTGAACCTCTTGGGATCGTTTATTGCAGTCTTACTGCAACTTAACTTATTGGGCGCTGGTGCCCTTAGTGGTTGAAAGTATATATATATATATATGTATATGGTATCATGGTATGTCATGTTAAGGGAAAATTGCGCTCCTCCTTGAGCCACCTGAGGTGGCGCTTTATCAATAAGTCTTATCCAGAATTACCTTTTACACTGTTTTTTTTGGGTGATGAACTGTGAACAGGGGCTGGACCCCTGTAAATTACAATAGGGCACGTGTCGGAGGAACCTGAGTGATGTTGGTGTTTGAATACTTTAAATCTTTTTACTTTTCTTGGTGTTTACCTATTTGTTTAATAAACTTTGTTAACCTGATTTCCTCGGCTATCTGTGTTCTTGCCCTCTGGGTTGTGCTATATTCTCGAGAAGTCCAGACCCTATGGAGGCCGCACCTTCTGTAGGTTTCGCCAGTGATAATTCACGGTACAATAATAATAATAATAATAATAATAATAATAATAATAATAATAATAATAATAATAATAATAATAGTTTGATGTGTTTCTTTGGTAAGTCCTTCTTTACTGAGAGCTTTGTAGGCTTTTTGTTTCTCTTCAAGACGTTGTCAGAAATTGTTTTTCAGCCTCTGGGGACGCTCATATGGTGAAGGAAAGGACGTCATTATGTATGGATTATTTTGCGTCAAGTGCTGTTTCTTTGTCGCTGGTGTCATGAACACTGAAGAATTCATACACGTATTTCTTAAATCGTATGAGAGGTCCAAAACCAAACCAAACCCCACGGCACTTAACGCCCTTGAAAGGGCCTTGGCCTGCCAGCGACCGCTGCTCAGCCCGGAGGCCTGCAGATTACGAGGGGTCGTGTGGTCAGCACGATGCATCCTCTCGGCTGTTATTCTGGGCTTTGGAGACCGGATGAGAGGCCCAGCCTCCGAAAAATCTACTCTTGCAGTCACGTGCAAAGAGTATTTCATCAGGAACAGCTAACCTGCTGTGCCCTGGTGATGAGAAAACTTGCACAGCATTAAGCGCATTCATCTTTTCAAAAGAACATTGTTCGATATGCTTTCTCTGTAGATTCCGGACAGATTTCACCACGAGCTTCCTCTAAAGCTCCTTTAAAGTGGCAAAGCCATCTTTATCTGAAATGTCATGCTCAAGAGACTGTGATCTGATCTTTTCAATTATATGACAGTAATTGGAAGGCAAATATATTTGTCGCATGGAGATGCATGGATGAACCATACATTACTTTAATTCTCCATCTCCAAATTTCTTGAACATCGATGTATTTGTTCTACGGTTATCCGGTACCTGTTGAACCAGGAGTAAAAGCTCATTTCCTTCTAATAACTTCACCATAAAGTAGGCAGGTGGAATCGTAAATTCCTTCGTCAATCCATGCACAGCAATTTGTTGGCGAGTTGAGAGTTTATTCCAATTTCTTCTTTGTAGATTCCCTTTGCTTCGACAAGTCTATAGATTCTCTCCTCTTCTTTATTACAGAGCAAGCGCTCTTTAATTGCCATTTCATCGCAAATAGAGAGAGCAAGCTTTCTCCAGATCATTCATATTAATGGCTTCTACTTGCAATCTTCCCTTTATTAGAGGTGAAACACCTGTTCCACACTTCATCGTTCCTGGATACCTAACTGATGTACTATAATATGTGAAGGTGACTATATTAATTTTGATCTCCGCTCACACTCGTAATCTTTCGGAGAAGCAATCCGCTAACAGATGCAATGCCGTATAATTCACAATTTTCACTTAAAATAAGTACGGTACTGGCCTATTTCCCGCTATTTCATTCTGACAGACTGGGCTGTTTGGTGCTGCCACCTATCGTGGATATTTGTAAACGCAGTATTTCACCACGGCCGTTTTGATACGCTGTACTAGCTAGCCCCTTACCGGCCTTGACAATCGGGTCCACGCACTATAACCAAATACAGTAGAGACAATACGCGACACTGAGCGAGATATCGAGGGACAGCTATTGGAGCTCACTCTAGCGGATAGACCTGAACGGTACTGATTCTGTCATAAGAACACGTGTATTTTTGTGTGATGTTTTTGGTGTTATTTATGCTTTTTCAGTGAGTTGACATAATTAAATAGTAGCGTGTGTCATTCCTTGATATCTCCTCTCAACATGAGGGGAAAGGTATGTGCTGTGTTTGGCTGCAGTAATTACGAAGTAGAGAAAAATGCGCGGGAAGTTCTTCAGGTTCCCTCGTGACAAGAACAGGTAAGTAATATTGTGTTTGCGTATATATTCTTCCAGTGACAGAGATTTTTATAGTACTTCATAATCTTTTGACCTGCTCGACCCATGTTTTAACGGGCTTAAAATATAATACGCATATTTTATTGTATAGTGCAGCAGTTAACCTTCAATACCGATGTGTTGTTGTAGGTGTGATCTGTGGGTTTTGAAATGTCACAGAAGCGATTTGGATAAAGTGTGCAAGAAAGAAGGGACGTTTCGCTTATATAAGAATTATAAGATCTGTTCAGATCATTTCCAGGCCAGCGACTTTAAAAATCCTTGACAATACAGCCAAGGGTATGTTACATTTTTACTCTAATTGTACGTAAATATTCCTCAAAGCATCACTATCGACAACATTTTCAAACTTTTCTTTCTTTTATCCCCCTTCTCAGATTAAAGCCGGGATTTTATAGATTTTCTTTCTGTTAGTAGGCTTCATGTTAAGAGGAAAATTGTCCAGCTATTAAATGTTAATTCATTGCATCATATGTGTAAGGAATGTGCCGATATTTTTATTGACAAATGTCTTAATGTGATGATACAATGTTTTTAAATGAGGAAAAAAGACAAATCCAACTGTAAGATTTCAGGCAGGTATGCTAAAGCTAAAAAAGTAATGCATAAATGAAAGATCAAGCCATTTCACAGCAGTCCATTTCACACCTTGTTTATATGTCTAATTTCAGTCTTTGAATAATATCCTTTTAAATAATTCTTTATTCATTTATCCAGAATTGCTTTAGCAACTTCGAAGTTAATATTTCAATACCACTTTCTTTCTAGACGTATTTATTTATCCATTTCCATATATACATTTCCATTGATATTTGAATTTAGCGCGATTTGTTCAGGTCAAGTCACTAGGATCGCCACCGTCGAATTGTCTCCCATTTTAGCAAGGCGAAATCCGTAAGTGTCGTGTATTGTCTCTACTGTATTTGCTATAACCGGAGTAGTTTCATAACTCGACACGTAGCGCTGGCAGCATATGTTATTGCGGTAGAAATGCGCACTTCTCTATGGAAAAGATATTGCCTTTGATTGCCGATTTATATTAATTCATAGATATGGAGATTGTTACATAGCTTAATACGGTTAAAATTATTAATCTTAAAGGTTACTTTCGTTTATATTTGCGACTTCAGTCGCCTTGACAAAGAATACTGCAATGTATTCGAGATGTCGGCAAACTGTACGTGATGTGCGTACAACACGGTTCAACCCGGAAATTAAATTAAATAATATAACGTCTTGAAATTAAACTGCAGAGAGGTGGAGTAGTCCAACTAACGTTCCTTAACTATGAGGAAAAATAGCAATCACTTTTATTATCCATAACATTTAGATACATAGGAGAAATCGTTACAATACATTTGTCTTCTGATGTTAATCTTGAGATTGAGAGTCATTGCTCAATTAGAGTTTTAAAATTCTTCAAGTGCTTTTGTTAGGAAGGAGATGTGGTCATAACATAAAAGTCTTATTTTCTACTTAAATATTCGGTGTATGGATAACATAAATATTTTGACTCAAACATGCTTATATTTTCATTTAAATATACGTAGTATAAGATTACATTTAATTCATACCTTTTGCTAGAATTTTGAATAAAAATTCAGTGAGAGAAAAGTACTTCAAGTAAATACTTGGTGAACTGTTCAGTGAAGAGGTAACACTTAGTTTCATACGTTGCCCTTGCTGTCATAACAGTAATGGTTCCTACTTGTCAGTGTTTAAATGTTAAATTTCAGATTATTTTGGATAAAAATGTGCTGTGTTGCTGTCATGTCGCAAATATGACTCCGTCTAAAAGATTATTCAATTAAAGAAAATGCAGGGTAATAAATGACTGAAAGATAGAAACTCAAACAAAGATGAAAGCGTTAATTTCAGGTTGGTTTTAAGGAGCTGTAATACAAACTTACGTGTTTCAGTCATACTTGCGCTTGTAATGCCATTTCTGCTTTAGGCATATCTTCACTTCATGCTATTTATTCTACAGTGAAACTCACATTTGAAAAATTGCCTGTACCTTCGTTATTATCTGTTGAATAGCTCGCATGAAGATTTGAAAATGATAAGCAGCTTCAAATCTTTTGCGTTTCTTGGGTGAGGTTGGTGCGGTTCTAGTAATTTTTATTCTAGGACTCTGATGGTAAGAATAATTCTTTAGTACTCTTCTACTTTCGCCTACAAATTAATAATCATATTCTTTGAAATGAAGGCTAAAGATAACATGAGAAGCAGAATTAGTGTTAGGGACAAAGATATCACGAGAAATTGCTTTGAGCAACTCCTTAGTGTTGTCCTGGTCTACAGAGGATTCGTGAAATGATAGTGTCTATTTGCTCTTTTTCCTGTTCGAAGTATAAGAAGGCACACAGCAATACATGTTCGAATATTTCCGAACACAGTTAAAGAAAAACAAATCACTACACTACACAATTCAAAAGAAGCGAATTAGCACATAAATTATTATTCTTGTTTAGGACGAAGTTACGGCGAGAAATCACGTTGAGCCACTCATAACATTTGTTCTTGTTTACAGAACATTTCTATTCTTAGTACAAACAGACGCACAACAGTATCACATATTCCAAGATTTGTAAACACACTTTTAAAAATAAAATCACTACACTACACAATAAAAAACTAATTAGCGCATAACCCTCAACTCTCAAAAAGAAGCCAACAAACACCTCATTAGGAACCCATTACCGCCACTTACGACAGCAGAACAATATAAATGAAACTGGAAATGTGGTAATTTACGGTATACAGCTTCCTGTCAGTGACTTAGGTGGCCAGGGCTCCAGCGGCAATTCCAATTACAGCTTCCTGCTGGGCTTCACAAGCAATTGCCAATGTCGGTATAAGGAGCGCAGCGAGGGATCCAGTCGGCCGTGATTTCATTTAGCGTCATTTTAAACTGTTGTAATGAGCAGGCAGTATAAGCAGCCATCGCATGTGTATCGAGCAGGCGGTGTATACTGTTATTATTCATCTGTTTTAAGCGCTTAAGGACATTGGAGGCAACACATTCAGCATACTTCAGGCTCAGTGGCATTAGGACATCTGACGTTAACAGTCTTTCATTTCTTTCTCCCTTTACTCTCTACTCCCATTACTTTTATTTGCATTTTACTCCTCCTAAAGACGGTTAATATTTGTATAGAACGGGCAGTAAATGAAAGCTGAGACGAATTTGGAAACATAATCACAATCCAAGGAGAGGAAATCAAAACCCTGAGATTTGCTGACGCTATTGTTATTTTATCTGAGACTTCAGAAGATCTGGAGAAATTGCTGAATGGGATGGATGGAGTCTTGAAGAAGGAATACAAGATGAAAATAAATAAGTACAAAACAAAAGTAATGGAGTGCAGTTGAACAAAGTCAAGTGATGTACGAAATATTAGATTAGGAAATGAAGTCTTAAAGGAGGTAGTTAAATATTCTTACTTCGGTAGTAGAATAATTAGCGATGGCAGAAGTAAGGTAGACAAAAAATACAGACTAGCACAAGCAAGGAAGGAAGAGAAATTTATTAACTTCGAACATTTATATAGCAATTAGAAAGGAGTTTCTTAAGACATTCATATGGAGATGATAACATGAGCGATAACTAGCTCAGGCAAGGCTGCAGTTTGTCCCCCATCCTTTTCAATGTTTACATAGAACAGGCAGTAAAGGAAATAAAAGAGGAATTTGGAAAAGAAATTACAATCCAAGGAGAGGAAATCAAAACCTTGAGATTTGCTGATGATATTTTATCTGAGACTGCAGAACATCTCGAGAAACTGCTGAATTGTATGGACGAAGACTTGGGTAAGGAGTACAAGATGAAAATAAATAAGTCCAAAACAAATGTAATGCAGTGCAGTCGAACGAAGGCAGGTGATGCAGGAAATATTAGATTAGGAAATGAAGTCTTAAAGGAAATATATGAATATTGTTACTTGGGTAGTAAAATAACTAACGATGGCAGAAGTAGGGAGGACATAAAATGCAGACTAGCACAAGCAACGAAGACCTTTCTAAAGAAAAGAAATTTGCTCATTTCAAACATTGATATAGGAATTAGAAAGATGTTTTTGAAGACCTTCGTGTGAAGCGTGGCATTGTATGGAAGTGAAACATGGACGATAACTAATTCAGAAAGAAAGAGAATAAGAGCTTTTGAAATCCGGTGTTACAGAATAATGCTGGAGGTGAGATGGATAGATCGAATCACAAATGAAGAGATACTGAATCGAAAAGGTGAGAGGAGATCGATTCGGCTAAATTTGACAAGAAGAAGAGATAGAATGATAGGACACATCTTAAGACACCCAGGACTTTTGCAGTTGGTTTTAGAAGGAAGTGTAGGTGGTAAGAACTGTAGGGGTAGACCAATGTATGAATATGACAAGCAGATTAGAGCAGATGTAGGATGCAGTTGTTACGTAGAAATGAAAAGGTTAGCACAGGATAGGATGGCATGGAAGGCTGCATCAAACCAGTCTATGGACTGATGACTCAAACAACAAATTCAGAAACTCTTTTGTCGTAAACTCTATGAAACCATGTCGAGAGAATAAATGCTCATATATGTATTTCATGAAAGAAATTAAATGTAATTTTGAGAAAAATCATAGAGAGTAGCACACTAACCGACGCTTGACGTGGATTTAATTTTGCAAACTACGCAATGTTACTGCTGAGAATGAAGTTTTAAAAGGAGCAACCAACCAACCAACCAACCAACCAACCAACCAACCAACCAACCAACCAACCAACCAACCAACCAACCAACCAACCAACCAACCAACCAACCAACCAACCAACCAACCAACCAACCAACCAACCAACCAACCAACCAACCAACCAACCAACCAACCAACCAACCAACCAACCAACCAACCAACCAACCAACCAACCAACCAACCAACCAACCAACCAACCAACCAACCAACCAACCAACCAACCAACCAACCAACCAACCAACCAACCAACCAACCAACCAACCAACCAACCAACCAACCAACCAACCAACCAACCAACCAACCAACCAACCAACCAACCAACCAACCAACCAACCAACCAACCAACCAACCAACCAACCAACCAACCAACCAACCAACCAACCAACCAACCAACCAACCAACCAACCAACCAACCAACCAACCAACCAACCAACCAACCAACCAACCAACCAACCAACCAACCAACCAACCAACCAACCAACCAACCAACCAACCAACCAACCAACCAACCAACCAACCAACCAACCAACCAACCAACCAACCAACCAACCAACCAACCAACCAACCAACCAACCAACCAACCAACCAACCAACCAACCAACCAACCAACCAACCAACCAACCAACCAACCAACCAACCAACCAACCAACCAACCAACCAACCAACCAACCAACCAACCAACCAACCAACCAACCAACCAACCAACCAACCAACCAACCAACCAACCAACCAACCAACCAACCAACCAACCAACCAACCAACCAACCAACCAACCAACCAACCAACCAACCAACCAACCAACCAACCAACCAACCAACCAACCAACCAACCAACCAACCAACCAACCAACCAACCAACCAACCAACCAACCAACCAACCAACCAACCAACCAACCAACCAACCAACCAACCAACCAACCAACCAACCAACCAACCAACCAACCAACCAACCAACCAACCAACCAACCAACCAACCAACCAACCAACCAACCAACCAACCAACCAACCAACCAACCAACCAACCAACCAACCAACCAACCAACCAACCAACCAACCAACCAACCAACCAACCAACCAACCAACCAACCAACCAACCAACCAACCAACCAACCAACCAACCAACCAACCAACCAACCAACCAACCAACCAACCAACCAACCAACCAACCAACCGACCGACCGACCGACCGACCGACCGACCGACCGACCGACCGACCGACCGACCGACCGACCGACCGACCGACCGACCGACCGACCGACCGACCGACCGACCGACCGACCGACCGACCGACCGACCGACCGACCGACCGACCGACCGACCGACCGACCGACCGACCGACCGACCGACCAACCAACCAACCAACCAACTGCATTTAGCGCTATCTCCTAGGAGGTAGAATCTCTGCCAATTCGTTATCTAGCTTTTTCTTAAATGTTTTCACAGAACTTAATTCATCCTACAGTTCCGAATAAAAATGCATCTGTTTATTTTTTGTAATTTATTTCAGGATGATCCAATAAATGCACACACATATAAAATCCACACACCCACACAATTATAATTGAACATGAATGGCCACACGTACTAATTGCTGTCTATTTACAAATCATTCTTCCTTACGGCACAGCAGGCTGTCCAGCCCGTTGCTATTACCTGCGGACGGTTAAGCCTTACCTTCACTTCCCCAAATCCAGCCACCTCACGCAGGAGCTGTTTGTAGACCGCTGGATTGAAACAGGGCTACGGATCACTCGCCACACGATGCCTGCTCGTTGGTTCGACTCCACAGACAGTGCAGTTATTCATACAGTCACATGCAGTGAATAACTAAACAGCCCAACAGTATTCAACAGCAGGACGATACTCACAACAGCGAATATTAGCACAGGTCCATTTACCCTCATACTCGCGGTAGCAGCCTCCCTCGCTGACTCACACCGAGCCCCAATGCACAGAAATACACGCACACATGGCACAGTCTTCCGTTCCGTCGTCTCCAGCCTATCTACTGACTGGTCTCTCCGACTCCACAACAACTCCTAGTTCAGACCTCGGCGGGACACTAGCGACAGCCAATACTTCTGTCGCCCTGAGTCCAGCCACCGAACCATAACACACTGAGTCTCACACTGACTCCACCAAGGAACCCAACTGTGACTGACTGTTCGCGGCTACCCTCCCTTTTTATAGCTCGGGTGATTTGAGCCAGAATTTTCGCGAGGAGACTCTGGACAGAACATTCGCGTTGAATCTCCATGAAACTCACAGATAAGCCGGCTGACGAGAACCCCACCCCACCCTACCCCACAAGCCGGCTGGGAGATCCCAGGTCGTGTGTGTCACTAGCCCCTTCCTGGAAGTACCGAAAGGGCCTACCGCAGGGCTGGCACGTAACAGTGTAGTTCCCTGGATAGTTCATCACAACCCCTTACTTAATGTACATTTCTTTGATGGGGCTATCGAATGGAAACTACGGAATTATTCGATAGTCGTCAAGTATCGTTATAACCTATTGTTTCCGCTTGCATTCGGTTTTTCTTTCGAATCGCAAATTCCAGTTATTTCCACTAGTCAGCGCTTAAATCAACCTCCGCTTTTGTTATGAAGCGAAGTCACTTATTTATTATAAATGAATAGATAGTCTATCTGACTCGAATGATAAATGCAATTTTAGTTGTGCACTTTATCAATAGATAATCATATTATGATTTTTATAAACACTTTCCATAATTATACTAACTATAATTGAACATTAACCGTAAGTGATTGGAATTATTTTTAAATTAATACATGCACTATTACTTGGTCCAAAGAAAATGTGTTGTCTTTTCATGGAGTTAATTTGCTGTATTCACATTACCTAAATATGTGGTGTCATTACAATAAGGTGCAAACCTAACCTTCCTCTGAAATTACGTAATATTTATTATTTTATGAACAAACGATCTTACATTCATTAACTTGTGGTTAGGGACACAAAAATGCATTTTATTTAAAACTAGCAAATGTACCCGTACTTCGTTACGGTATTCTGCATTGTATACGAATATTGAAGTAAATACTGTACATGCAGTAAATAAGATTGTTTTAAAATAGCATGTCTCTTAGCGTTGTCCGAGAAACAGCATTCTACCCAAGGAACAACCACGAATTTAAAGGAATGATGAGGAAAATGGCAATACGTTACTTCCCTGCTGGCAATCAGTCAGAGACGTTGCCATGGTAACCCATATATTCGTTGTCGGTCTGTCGGTCACTCAATGCAGAGCATGGTATCGGCAGAAAATAGTAAATTTCTCCGTCATTCGAAGAGTAAGGTAAATTATGAACATAACGAAAGTTGTTTATAATAATGAAGAGACCTTTCACATACGGTCTACAGAGTTTACAGAAAATCAATAGTATAAGAGAAAATGGAGGAAAACCGTTGTGGTTTTCGTATAAAACCTCCATCTTTTCAAAGATTAAAACCTTCCCCGGGGTGAGTATACTCTAAATACGAAGTTTGGTTGAGATCTATCCAGCCGTTTCGACGTGATGGTGGAACATACAAACAGACACGAAAAGTAAAAACCACCGATTCGGTCTTGAGTTGTCCTAAAACGGATAAATATTTGAAAATTTGGCAAAACAAAAGGAATTACAGACAGCGGACCCCCTACAACTTTATTTATAAGATGAAACATAATGACCACAATTACTTTAATCGGGACATTTTATCTTATTTTATGGAGCAACACATTTCAGTTTCCAATACTTCACTCGAACATTGAGTTACGTTTGTTACTAGTCTCAGTATTTCCTCCCATATCACTACCAACAAAAGAAACACGCTATAAAATCAGTAGTATAATACAACAATCCACATTTCGGTAGTTACTAGCAAATGACTTATTACTAGTACTACCGCAGTACAAAATGTATATTACTACTTTCTAACCGAATGAAAACTATCCAATGTTTTCATTTCGATAGTCACGCTTCACTACCGATAGTTTAAAACATTCAATATTCCCATCTCTAGTACATTCTTATCAAGAAGAAAGCTTACAGAAAACAGTTGTGGATCATAATATTAACTTAGCATTTAAATATACCAGTGCTCATTAAGAATGATTACTAGCGCCAGTTGTTCCCGGGTTATTCGGCTGAAATGTTCCAAATATTTGGCATTAATATACAAAGTTTCTTGAGGTAACATATTACAAACATCTGAATAATAAGATTGTATAGTTATATTTGTTAAATAATTTACTCTCATTCTGGGTATAGTATGTTTGTTATTGGACATTTTCCTACCATTTGTTCGGGCCTGTCATCTGGCGGCGTGTGAGTGAAATTTAGTCCATTGTAAAGAGATCCTCCTCTATATCAGTTGTATTCAAAATTTTTGGTTAGCGTACCGCCAGAATCCTATTCTTTGACCTTCGTACCTCCGAAGTACGACTACAGTACATTGCGATTACATCAGATATAACAAATGATTGCTGCAGGATGTGAAATAATAATAACTATAATCATCATCGTCATCGTCATCTTCGCCAGATTCTCCCGGTAGCTCAAAGTCCATCTGCGCACTCATGTATGAAAGAGTTGGGGCAGACGATGTAAAGTCGCATGCCCTTCCTGACACCACGGTCACCGGAATGACAGGCGAGCAACTAAGCCGCTACTCCACCCTGTTCCCCAATAATAACAATACTCTACCTGGGCAAAAGAGACCTCGTAACTACTTCGCAGTAAAGTTTAGAGAGCCAGACCGAAACTGAGCGGACAGCAAAGGCCGAAGAACTGCTCCTGGCACTTTCATTGCTTAGTGATAGCCCATTTATTCGACCACTGAAGTCTTCTGTTACTTTCTCAGACAACGCGGCCAACCTTCAGACGAAGACTGGAGAAACGTGGTTTTTCTTGTGAGTGGAATTATCAGGTTTTCTTTGCCTAGCACCAATATATATATAAGTACAATGAAGAGCGAAGGAAGCGGATGTAGCCTTAAGTTAGGTACCCGGCATTTACCTGGAGGAAAGGTGGTGAACCACGGAAAGCCACTTCGAGGATGGCTGACTTGGGAATCAAACCCGCCCCTTGTCAGTTGACCTCCAGAGGCTGAGTAGACCCAGTTCCAGCCCTCGCGCCACTTTTCAAATTTCGTGGCAGAGTCGGGAATAGAACCCGGGTCTCCGGGGGTGACAGCTAATCACACTAACCACTACACCAGTGAGGCGGACAGTTCCAAATCTTCCTGATAAATATAGATGTGTACTAACGTCATCATGGCGATGAGACAATATCTCCACTGACAGAAACCAAGTTTTCTTTAAAAGAAGTACAAAAGTCGCGGCTGTGAGAGGTTCATTTTATTTTTTAGTGAAGAAGGCGTAGACTGGTACCAAATTCAGCTGTTGAATCCTTCTCGTTTTCTCAATATCAATTATATATAGGCTATATTAATTATTAACGCAACAATTAGTGTTGTAGTATACAGTATACACTGCTACTGAAGAAAAATCAAGGGAATGAGTGGATTTCGAAACAAACATTTAAAAAAGAACAATGCAGCATTAGTAAGTATTTTTACATACCTAGTCATGGATAGTTCGGAAATGAGAACCTGTGTATTGGTAGAAAAAAACAGTATATCAAAAGAAGATTTTATTGGGAAAGAGGTGGCTCAACTCTTTTCTGAAATGCTGACCGAAGAAGTTAGAAGGTACGATAATTTTGTATACCCCTGGAGACGACTCCGCGTACCCCTAGTAGTTCGCGCACCGTGCTTTGAATACCAGTGCTCTAAACCTTCTAAGATATGTTACCAGTCGTAGTACCTCATTGTATTTGGAGTCCGGCTCCATGGCTAAATGGTTAGCGTGCTGGCCTTTGGTCACAGAGGTCCCGGGTTCGATTCCCGGCAGGGTCGGGAATTTTAACCTTAATTGGTTAATTTCGCTGGCTCGGGGAGTGGGTGTATGTGTCGTCTTCATCATCATTACATCCTCATCATGACGCGCAGGTTGCCTACGGGAGTGAAATAGGAAGACCTGCACCTGGCGAGCCGAACCTGTCCTCGGACACTCCCGGCACTAAAAGCCGTACGCCATTTCATTTTATTGTATTTGAAAAAAGAACTTTCAGCATATTAGATCATTTCGAGTACATAATTATAGCACATGCCAAAGCAATGTTATTGTAAATAGAGAACAAGAGTGTACAATCGGATACCGGAGATTAAAAACCTTCCCCAGGTAGTCATGTCTAGTCTGCTTCATATATAGATTGGTAAGAAACAACGTGAAGCGGGTATATGACGGTTAGCGGGTTGGTCATAGTGATCAATAATTGGAAAGAAATAATTCGATATCTCCCGCTGTTGCTATTTTATCAGCTGAAGTTAGCCAATCAGATTACATGGCAAGCGAATTCAAATGTGCTTTGCGAGGTGGTGTTACTAAACCTGCACGTGGCGTAAGACCAATCGTAGAAGGCCTGCTTTGACTCCAAGTCAGTTGTACGCCTGCCACATAGCTCATTTCTTATCAGCTACCGATGTCGAAATATCAAACTCAAACACACAGTGTCACCGTACCGTACGTACTATGGCGTTATTCTGTCTGCTAAGAGGTACCTGTTCAAATTCTGCTCCTGGCGAAGTCGTCAAATAATCCACTGTTTCTATTTATTTATTTATTTCTTCACATTGCTCTCTTCATATTTATAAAATTGTTCAGTAGAATTCATCTCAGCGGATTAATACATTGAACACTGAGCAGGTGAAGTTACCCTGTTGGTTGAGCATTTTGGTGTATATTTACATATTTACAAAAAAAACTGATAACTTTACTTACAGTCACTCACCTATTTTGGATTCAGCAATGTTTGATCTATGCATGCATACTTTGTTTTTTTTAAATTGTAGCAAAACCACTAACTTTCATAGATAATTTGAAACCTTTTTTCTACTTTCAGTTTATAAAGTATTACAATGCATATTAAAAACACGAACCGTTACGTAGACACACACACTACGATACATTTATGAAACACAATATACATACAAATCATTTACAAATGAAAAAATAGTTGTGGAAATTGGTTCTAGTCGTCAGCCGCGGAAGACTATGCGGATATCAAGCTGCCTCAGTCGTACCAACTTAGTATCATAATAGAATTAGATTCCGATGACGTGCAGCTACCTAGTATTTTTAATGAATCACAAGCACTGCAGAATGTGTTCCAGCACTCTGCTAACCGTTTTAGTACGTTGAAGAGGATATATAAGCACTAGAACTCAACGCCGTACGGTGTACGTCGTACGTCGCTCATCCTCCACGAAACATTGCCTTCGACGTACGGAGTACGTTGCTAACCTTCTAAGTGTTAAGATATGGTCTAAACATCAATACCACAGAAACTAAATTCATGGTATTTGGTAGAAGGAGACATGAATGTGTGTCCATTTCATTAAACAATCAACACATTTAACGAGCAAGTCAGTTAATATATCTTGGGAGCACATAACAGACAATGTGGGCCCTGCAGAAGAGATCAATAATGTCGTATTGAGATTTCCAGATCATCTTTCCACAATATTAGATCGTTCTTTTGTGGTGATAATCTAAACGGCAAACTCAGGCAAAAGCTGTTGAGATGTTTCTTCAGGTCAACACTGCTTTTTGGAGTAGAGATGTGGAGTTCAAAGCTTCTTCCATGAGCAGATGAGGTCTTTGAAATGTGGTTACATAGGAGAATGCTCATAATATCCTGGACAGATTTTGTATTCAATAATGAAGCGTTAGGGAAAGCTAGAGCTGAGTGTGGGCTGGAAAACATCATCAAAACCAGGAAAACAGCTTATTTAGGTGAAGTTCTACCAGGTTATCTCTACACCTCATATTACAAGGAAAGAGGAGCTGCTAGACTTACATTAACAACACCGAACAACTGTTCAAGTTGGCTAAAGAAAGGGATGCTGCTTCTTTTTTAATTATTGGGAGCTTTGGAGCTTCTTGTATCTCTTCAACGAATTGGCAAAAACTGAACCACACGACTTAATTCTGAGGGACAGGATTTGGCACTTGAAGAAGGAGAATAATGAGTGAATATAAGGTTAATTAGAAACTGAAATAAATACATTACTGTACTGCATTTGTAACTTTTCTAAGCGGTTCCGATCATCAGCTTCATACGTACAATACGTAAATAAATTGTATCGATCTTGATATTCCATGCCAACAATGTGTAAAATTTTCTGCACATTGTCGAATGCTATGCAGTATTGTGACTATACGCCTATAATGTGTTAATATAACGATCTACAGTCCTGAATCGAGATGCCAATCAGTCAAAATCGCCGTGAGCATTGAGGACTCATTCCACCGACACATCAGGTGTGTAGAACACTGTGCCCTGCTCCGTAGCCACCTGCTGCACTTCCTCGTCCGACAGCAAGCGTTCACCCTTCAAGGCGTTTTTGAAGGCGTGACAATCACATGGGGAGTAAAGGGCGAGTGCGCGCCTCATACACCGCCCGCTTGTTATTGTCCGTAATGGATGAGGCTGGTCTCCCATGCTGCCCCTTACACAGTCTTCATTCTCCGATGCATGTCCACCGGTGTTTGTACTTCGGCAGCCAAGAACACAATAACCACACGTTGGTCCTGTTTGGACGCATTTGGTAATAACGTCGCCATAGTTCACTCAACGCACGCACCTCGGCACGACACGACTACCACACTGCTCCCTTTGCCTAAATGTCCGTGCTTATATACCTACATCGGAGTCGCGTAACGCTGCGTGTCTGTTGAGCAACACCCTCAAACGCAACATTTTTGATCACGCATTATAATATTTCAATTCCTATTTCCTAGTTGAGATTTCTTCTTTTTTTTCCTCTGCTACCTCATTTTCTCTCATCTGTGTAGTCGTGGGTGCGATCAGATCGCACCTGTGGATTTTGCCCTGTTTTACGGACGCATGCCCTTCCTGACGCCAACCCTATGTGGAGGGATCTACTCACTTATGCGTGTTTCTGTGGTGGTTGGTAGTGATGTGTGTTGTCTGAATAGGAAGTGGAGATTATTCGGACAAACACAAACCTTCAGCCCCCGAGCCAGAAGTATTAATCAGACGCATTTAAAATCCCCGACCCAGCCGGGAATTGAATCCGGGATGCTCTGAACTCAAGGAGTCGTACCCTAGTTGAGATTTATAAGCGTAGAAAATATATTTTCACAACTTTATGAATTTATTAAAGACAGCTCCAAAAATTGGAGTTCTTAGAAAAGTTAAAAGAAGAGTATTTTCAGAAAGCTATTGCTGCTGATTACAACACAGGTCGTGTTACTGTGTATGGCATCAAACTGAAAGAACATTACGCAAGACAAATGGACATTGAGTTAGGAATGCGAATGGTTCTGGGAAAGACCTAAAATGAAGAACTTGATGCAAACCACTACTCACTGTCTGCCTATCAGTGGTGTGTTTTCAGCGCATTTATAGGGTTATCACTCAGTAATCCGGAACTCCTCTGTGCACTGCATCATGTGAGTGAGTCAATAAATCTATTGACTGATTCTTGACAAACATCGAATATTTCTTGGATACTGCTGACTCTTTGATGGTGGGTCCTTGAACTGAGCAAACTGTGACCATCTCAGTAATATTAAAATAAAATAAATAAGTTAACCATAATATAAAAGTCAACTGCATGTTACCGACGAGAAGTTGTTTGAGTCGTTACGAAATCATCTCAGCTCAAACGTAGAAACCTCGTGTTTGGCCTTTGTAACGACTGGAAACAGTGAAAATAAGAAACTATGAAAAACCATCTTCAGGGCAGTGCACGACGAGTTTCGAACCCATCATCTCACGAATGCAACTTACTGGTACGTAACTCGCTTGATTTCATATAAAGAATTGTAATACTAGGTTATGCCGGCTGACTTACAGTGGAGGGTAAGTTTAATCAGTCTTTGCTATCATAACTTAATTAACACAATGTAACATCCTGGGATGGGGGATTAAGTAGAAGCTTACACAGTTGCTGTATTAGATAAGCCTCAGGGGAAGATTCCTGGGGAGCAACAAGAGCACAGAGGAAGAGAAATGAGGATCAAACGAGAAATAAAATTAATAACGGGGGCAGGAGAATGAGGGAAAGAGAACTAGACGGCTCATAACATGTGATGCCTGAGGCCATTGTGAAGGAGTAATAGCGAAGTCTCAAAGCTCGACCACACAGTACAGCGCATCATAGACTATAGCAGAAACATAGTTAACTAACTAACTAACTAACTAACTAACTAACTAACTAACTAACTAACTAACTAACTAACTAACTAACTAACTAACTAACTAACTAACTAACTAACTAACTAACTAACTAACTTCCTTATTTAATTAATTACTAATTAATATAGAAGACTGTTATAATAATATTTTGTTAACTATAAGTTACTAAAGAAAGAAACAATATTATCTAAGAAGGCTACCTAACCGAGGCTGTACAGCGGTGTTCGGTTCACCACGAGAACGTGGGTTCGACTTCCCTTTAGGAAGTTGAAACATTTAGAAATGGGATTTCATCTTGCCGAGAAGCTCTTCCACCTTCATTTCACTCGTTTAAAAATCTTGGTGGCCTAAGTTTATATTGCCAGCTCTATACAGTGCCATTTGGACACATTCTAGAAGTGCTCGAAGGGTTCGAGAATAATTTAGGTCGTTCCTTAAACGGATGCTCCTGCAGCTTCGTAATCATTCGTTGAGGTCTCTATTTTTCAACTCCGGAATGAAGAAGTCTTCGTCTTCTGATTACTGTAGCTACTTGCTGCACGAGAGGCCAACATTTTGATAAACGGTCCTATAGGGAATCTGTGTTATTTAGAAATAATTTTGATCAGCTTTGTGGGGATGATTTGAATGAGCCTCCGTGACCCAGGTGGCAGCGCGCCGGCCTCTCACCGCTGGATTTCGTGCTTCAAATCCGATTGCTCCACGTGAGATATGTGCTGGACAAAGCGGGAGGGGGACAGATTTATCTCCGAATACTCCGTTTTTTCTGTCACCTTTAATTCCAGCAACACTCTCCAATATTAGTGCATTCAATCTGCCAGTCATTAATTATTGCTCCAGAGGAATGCGGCAGGCTTCGGCAGCCGGCAAAATTCCTATCCTCGCCGCTAGTTGGAGGCTTCATTCATTGCATTACTGACCCAGTCAAATGACTGGAAACAGGCTGTGGATTTTCATTTCCTGTTGGGATGATTTGAATGTTGGGACATTATATATTTCTTCTCCTTCTACTTCATAAGGCCATCCACGTAGACATCTCTGATCTTTGCATTGTACTGAGCCTTTAATGTGTGATCTTATAGGGATATCCTTGAGGAACTGGAGTGTGTATCGTACAGATATTATAGGAAAGGTAGGAGGGGGAGTATTCATTCTGGTGAATGAAGAATTTGTAAGCTACGAAAAAGTTAAGGACGACAAACATGAAATTCTAGGTGTAACGCTCATTTCTAAAGATAATAGGCTACTTGATGTGTTTGGAGAGTGCAGACCGGGAAAGGGGAGTGCTGACACTGATTCAGAATTATTTGATAAGATAATCAGCTATGTGGGAAACGACATAGAAAGGAATGTGATTGTAGCGGGAGGTTTGAATTTACCAAATGTCAATTGGGAAGGTAATGCGAACGACAGAAAGCATGACCAGCAAATGGCAAATAAGTTAATATGGGAAGGACAGCTGATTCAGAAAATGATGAAAGTGATAGAAAGGTGGTGGAAACAGAAGTAATAGATGGTATTAATGGTCATGAAGCTGCTTTTATCCTAGTTAAAATAAGTGTGATGGAAAGGAAGGTCTTACAAGTAGGACCATTGTACAGTACCATACGGCTGATAAAACACACATCAGGGTGTTTAAAAAGTTACTATGATCCGTGGAAAACGGTAAAAAATATAAACAGATTCTGGGATGGCTTTAAATTGTTGAGGAATGTGAAAACAAGTTTGTACCTTTAAAGTTGGTAAGGAATGGTAAAGATCCACTATATTATAACAGAAAATTAAAAAGACTAAGAATGAGGTGCAGATTGAAAAGAAATAGAGTTAGAAATGGCTGTGGAAGAAAGGAGAAATTGAAGGAACTTACTATGAAACTGAGTCTAGCAAAGTAGTCAGCTAAGGATAACATGACGTCAAGTATAATTGGTGGACATGCAAATTTTAGTGAAAAATGGAAGGGTATGTATGGGTACTGTAAGACAGAAACAGGTTCCAAGAAGGACATTCCAGGAATCATTAATGGACAAGGGGAGTGTGTATGCGAGGATCTTCAAAAGGCAGAAATATTCAGTCAGCAGTACGTAAAGATTGTTATTTACAAGGATAATGTCGAAATAGAGGAGGTGACGAATATTAAAGAAGTATAAAAATTTACATATGATAACAATGATATTTACAGCGAGATACAAATTTGTAAACTAGAAAATCAGCTGGAACTGATAATATTTCTGGGGGTATAATTAAGACAATGAATTTAGATATAGTACCATATCTCAGGTACTTATTTGATTATTGTTTGAGTGAAGGAGCTATACCAAACGAATGGAGAGTTGCTATAGAAGCCCTGTGTATACAGGAAAGGTTGATAGATATAAAGCTGAAAATTACAGGCCAGTAAGTTTGACATGCGTTGCCTGTAAGCATTGGGAAAGCGTTCTTTCTGATTATATTAGGCATGTTGGCGAAACTAATAACTGGTTCGATAGAAGGGAGTTCGAGCTTAGGAAAGGTTATTCCATTGAAGCTCAACTTGTAGGATTCCAGCAATATATCCTAGATTCAGGAGGTCAAATGGACTGTATCGCGATTGTCCTGTCTAAAATATTTGACAGGGTGGATCATGGGAGACTACTGGAAAAAATGAGTGGAATTGGACTAGACAAAAAAGTGACTGAATGGGTTGCTATATTTCTAGAAAATAGATCTCAGAGAATTAGAGTAGGTGAAGCTTTACCTGACCCTGTAATAATTAAGAGGGGAATTTCCTAAGTCAATGTTATTGGTGCTTTATATTTTCTTATATATATAAATGATACTAGTAAAGAAGAGGAATCATAGATAATGGTTTTTGCAGATATGTTATTCTGTGTAGAGTAATAAATAAGATACAAGTTTGTGAGAAACTGCAAAATGACCTCAATATTGTTGTGAGATGGACAGCAGACAATGGTATGTTGATAAACGGGGATAAGGCAGGTTGTGAGTTTTACAAATAGGAAATGTCTTCTTAGTTTTAATTACTGCGTTGATGGGGTGAAAGATCCTTATGGGGATCACTATAAGTATCTAGGTGTTAATATACGGAAAGATCTTCATTGGGGTAATCACATAAATGGGATTGTAAATAAAGGGTACCGATCTTTCGACGGTGTTTAGTGGTTGTAGTAAGGATGTAAGGGAGAAGGCATATAAGTCTCTGGCAAGACCCCAACTAGAGTATGGTTCCAACGTATGGACCCTCACGAGGATTACTTGATTCAAGAACTGGAAAAAATCCAAAGAAAAGCAGCTTGATTTGTTCTGGGTGATTTCTTACAAAGGAGTAGAGTTACTGAAATGTTACAAAGTTTGGGGTGGGAAGACTTGCGAGAAAGAAGACGAGCTGCTCGACTAAGTGGTATGTTCTGAGCTGTCACGGGAGAGATGGCGTGGAGTGACATTAATAGACAAATACATTTGAGTGGTTTCTTTAGAAGTAGGAAAGATCGCTATACTGTCCCCTTCAAATTTGGCCATCTTTAGAATATTTACGACGAGCCAACATTAAAAGTTTTATTGTACACCGGGAGTTGTGTTCATCATTTGCAAAGCTGTGTGTGGGCAATAAACCCGTTTTTTCTATCATTCAGGAGGGCGATGTATTGATCCGTCTTCGACCTAGTGCGGGGTAGATCACGTGACAAGCCTGTGTTTCCAGCGTGCCTCGTGCGGACGGCCTGTGCTGCGAGCAAACTTCGAGAACAGTCGTAGCCAATTATAAGAGACCCCGTGAACCAATGATCGTCTTTAAAAAGTACACGCCTCCCGAGCCAAGGCTATAAAATGCCATGTTCGAAGTAAATCGCGCTCTACTCTGATCTACGTTATCCTGGTCTACTTTGCTGTCACTCTGCTGTTGCTACTTTTCAACGTAACCACGTGGAAGGAGAACTCTGCCATGCAAGCAGACATCCGCTCTGCTAAAATTAGTGAAAGTTTATTAGCAACTCTTATGGAGTGTATCTCAACATAGGAGATCCAAGTTTATTTCTCCACGAGAACATTTAGTAATCCAGCGTGTGTGAACATATTTTAATATTTGTCGTCTCAGTTGCGGCCTACACTTTTGGAACGTGACGGAATTCATCCCAGTGATTCGCTGTGTACGTCAAGATGGATTATTCCTCTACAATGTGCATCATTATTTCATCGTGGGACGTCTACTACCGTGTCTCCATGACCTTCTAAGTATGTGAGGCGCATCTGGACAGAGAAGGTGACTGACCGGAGAAATGCCGGAATGACTGACTGCAACCTGGGGTCGAACCTCATCTAAAGCTTCAGTACCATTTAAATGTTTATTTCCTTTCTCATCTGGAGGATGTTTCTTCTGTAAATCGTAGCTCTATTAGTTCTTGTTGTAGATAGAAGTATTTCATTTTCTATTTCTTGAGGTGTCATGGTAGTCGAGTTACATGTGTGTGACTGAAATTTGAAACCTATTAGATTAGATGTGTAGTCTGTCTTTGAGTGAGTTCCCATACATAGGAGTTAGATAGATATAAAACTCACTAACCACTCGATAAACTTCATTTATTTGCCTGTGATATTGGAATTAGTCTGGATTGAACGTAAGTGTAAAATTTGTGAGATAGGATCAAACCTAGTGTCATTTTGAGATCACTTGTATTCTTTAGGATCGAGTCATCTAATTTCACGACATTTCATGAGGATTGATAGATATAATAATCACTTGAATAATAATAAAATTAAGTAAAGATCGGGTTAAAATGGAATTAAACGGTCGTGAGCTATAAATTACCTTATATGTGAGATTTAATGTGCTCAGTTCATGATGCGCCTGGAATACGGCTGTCCTGCGGGATGTTAATTGAGTAATTTATTAATTGGAGAATTTATTATTGGTAAATGACTTGTTGTTGTGTCTTTGAGAGCACAACGGGGTTTATCATAAGTGGAGCTCATGTTGCATAAATATTTCACGAATTGGGAGTAATAATAATGCTATTGGGGCTCACGAACGCGACATTTGCGATTTGTAACCCACGTGATGGTGATGATTATGGAATCTTATTGGAATCTTCAAATAAATTTCTGAAATTTACATGAATTTCCATCATTGTGTGAGGAATATTTCAATCCAAGTGATACCACGCATATCGATCACTAGCCACTATTGAAGAAAGAGTAGTTCCATCCTCCGAAACTATAGATGTGACCATGCTAAAATAATGAATAAATTTATAAGTGCAGGATCCGGTGTAAATAGTGTATATAAAAAGTACGTGTTACCTTGTGTGAATGTGGTGTGTGTGTGTTATAATTATGAATATTTTCCGTCTTTTTCGATTGTTTAATGTGATTTGATCTGGTCGTGCATTTATGGCAACGGCACAGATTGTGTTCAATGTTGTTTGCCACCATGATGTCTTGTTTAGTGCACCTTATGGAAAAATTTGATAAGATTAGTGTGGAGTAAGACTAGACTAGGATTTAATTTGCAATTTTTAAAGATTTAGGTGAAAAATCGACTCGTTATTTTTCCCGCAAAGGTAAGCGATTTGTAAATTAATCTTCAATTAACTCACACGTGGATGAGAAAATTTTCAATACATTTATATTCAAATTCCAGTATTTTCAAATGGACTTGATACTTAAATTCTATGCGAATATAGAAATTACATGTTTCGCCAATGGCATCATCAACTTGAATCCAGGTGATAATGAATAATAATAATAATAATAATAATAATAATAATAATAATAATAATAATAATAATAATTAATTGGAAGGATAAATTAATTAGGAAAATGTGAATTATAATTGCTTTGAGAATTATTTACTGAGATACAGTAATTGGTAAGCACGATCTGTGATGATAAATTAAAAATGCTATACAGATAAGGTTAGGGATTAATAATAATAATAATAATAATAATAATAATAATAATAATAATATAAAATTATAAAATTTTGGAATTAATTTTGATTTCGACTAAAGCTTCTACTGGTATTATTGATGAAGGTTATACTTTTTAAATACTGAAATTAATCAGAATTCAACATTGAACACGTGTTCAGATTACTATAAATTCATGGAATCATAAGTAAATTTTTCTGTGCAATAATAAGCGAGATAGCTGCCTACTAATTTTGTGCCAATCTTTGTTGAAGTCTCTTTACTCTTTCAGTTAAATATTTTAATTTTTCTGTGGAATAATAAGCGAGATAGCTGCCTACTAATTTTGTGCCAATCCTTGTTGAAGTCTCTTTACTCTTTCAGTTAAATATTTTAATTTTTAAAGGCAATAAAGGCCTAAATTTTCGGTTAATTTTCATTCCAGAAGTACATTTGGTTATAAAGCGCTACTGGAGGAACAGACATTATGGAAGTTTGCTGTAAGGGATCCACCAAGGATATTTTTGTGTTTTGAATGCTTGTGTTAATACATGTAAGAGTGTTGTTTTTAAAATTTATTTATTTTTGCTTGGTCGTCACCCCTTTTTCCTTAAATGCCTGTAAAAAACGGAAAGCCAGGAACGGACGGTCCACCTCGGGATCTCTCGCTCACTGGCTGGGCTTAGCTTGACAATAATGGGGACAATACGAAGATAAAGTTGGAATTCAAGAGGACAAATTGGGGCAAATATTAATTTATAGGAAAGGGAGTTAGGGATTGGAATAACTTACCAAGGGAGATGTTGAATAAAATTCGAATTTCTTTGCAATAATTTAAGAAAGGGCTAGGAAAACAACAGATAGGGAATCTGCCACCTGGGAGATTGCCCTAAATTCAGATCAGTATTGATTGCTTGATTGATTGATTGATTGCTTGATTGATTGATTGATTGATATTAAATGCAGTTGTTTCCCGTTGGCTTCAGCATTTTAATGCTGTTGACATAAATTTGGTTCCTTCGCCTTTAGGGACAGTATGTTTTCCCCAGGACAAGAGAGTGCCCTAATATATTCCTCCTCATCCACTCTCAGGGACACTGTTCGCACGTGGTATAGGGGGTTTCCTTATATGTATATCAGCTAGCCGTAATGCCAGGAAAGGCATTTGTTTTATTCACAGGCATGAATGTTTTGTTTGCGTACGTTCAGTGCTTTGGAGAGCGCGAGAGGATAATGTCCCTCAGAGTATTCTGATTTTAAATTCTATTATACTAACAAGTATGTAACTATATCTCCAAGACGAAGTGAAGCTCAATGAATTTAATTCTAAGGCTTATATGAGGTGTTGACCGCAGAACGGTAAGAGACGTGTAGTTGGCAACATTTGAAAGTCCACGAGGGCTGACATTGCCGTACCATTGGATGTATGTCTCTCACATGTGTCTATAAACAGACGTGACAGTCAGTGTCGTTGTAAACATGATCTACCCGTGTAGCTGCCGTGTTTCATTGAAGCGTTTTCATCTCCCTGACGTGGAGCTAGTGTTTTACACCGGGCGGAGAACAGTGCGATATATTTAGGATTTAAATTTGTTTGACATAGCGATGTACCAGTGTTTTGTCTCCAGCGCATCCAAGTTACGGTGTCCTCGCCTGTACCTCTTCATTCAGACTGCCCCAACTTTGCGAACAGGATCCCAGGTCTCTAAAGGAGAAAGACTTTACAAGATTCTCACCAGACTTGAAGAGTTCTATGGCTTGGATTGGTCTCCATGTGTTTAGCGTTCTTAGTGTTAAAATGACCTGATCGAGGTGTTCATAGGAAATTGGATCTTTGGAGCATAAAGTTTAAGGAATATAAGTTAAGTGTGAGGAAGAGCAAAACAGTGGGCAATAAAAGTTAGCAGGACTAATACATTGTGTATCCTCACCCTCGAGGGAAAGAAGATTGAGTGTGTGAATACCTTTAAATATATGGGGAGTGCAATATCAAATACCGGAAGTATCAACTACTAAGTTTTGAAGATGGTGCAAAAAGGATCCAACTTCTTCCATCAAGTACGGAACATAGTATGAGACAAGCGAGTTCGTTAGAGGGCTAAACAGACCCTATCTTATCTCCTGCTCATCACGCCGTATAGTCTGGAGAGTTGCGTCATACATAAAAGAGCGACGCCAACGTGAGAGACAGGCCCCGGTCCACTAAAGTCACGTGACAAGACCAGTCCCAGGAATGGAAGAGCGAAGCCGGTTATTACATGTGTTCTTGCGGTGTTATTGCTAGTTTGTTGTGGATTATGGAAGGAAATAACGGAGATTTTGTGTTTATTTGAATATGTTGGTGTTGTGCTACAGTTCCTTACATTCATAGTGTTGTGTGCGGAAGTGTAAGTAAGTATTTATTTACAAGAATGTGTATATAACCTCAACGTTCTTCACTTCATTCAGCATATTGGGCTGCAATACACAAGTTGGATAAGTTACAACTCCAGTGCTGAGGATTTAGAGGTAATACATTTATTTCCTATTTAATTACAGATATATGAAAATGCCTCGTCGCTCTAGTGTCTTCGGCTGTCGGTCTAATTATGACACTGAAACTGAAAAAACATCGACTGTTTCCTTACCGACGGATGAAAGCCACCGTAAGCTATGGCTTCGTTACATCCCGACAGATTTTCCTAAACTGAAAAACCAATAGTATGCATAAAACATTTTGATGAGTCGTGCATAATTTGAGTGGACAGGGTTACAGTTAAGGGGGAGCTGAGAGAGTTTCCAAGAATAATTCCGAAACTGACTGAAACTGCTGTGCCAACTATTTTTCCAAATACACCTTCATATTGTTCGCCAGGCATGGCGTGGAACAAATGTAAGACTTGTAAATAGCTTACAATAGGCCTACCTTTCACCCTGGATTCAGTAACATATTCCCTACATGAATGTTATTGTAAATATAGGCCTAATTGTACATTAACCAGTTTCATTAGCAATATTTGATTTCTATGACTGTATTTTTTTACTGCAGTAAGATTTTTAGTTTTTGTCATCCAAGGCTAGAAAGAGACACTATGTTTCATTTACTATCTAATTCAATAGGGTGGTTCCAAGATAAGTTTCAGCAAGGGGGCATAATTTAATTATTAAATATGTTGCTGAAGCCAGGCATGGCGTGGAACAAATGTAAGATTTGTAAATAGCTTACAATAGGCCTACCTTTCACCCTGGATTCAATAAGATATTCCCTACATGAATGTTATTGTAAATATAGGCCTAATTGTACATTAACCAGTTTCATTAGCAATATTTGATTTCTATGACTGTGTATTTTTTTACTGCAGTATGATTTTTTATTTTTTGTTATCCAGGACTAGTAAGAGACACTATGTTTCATTTAATTTCTAATTGAATAGGGTGGTTCCAAGATAACTTTCAGGAAGGGAACATAATTTAAGTATTAGATATGCTGAAGCCAGGTATGGAGTGGAACAAATGTAAGACTTGTAAATAGCTTACAATAGGCCTACCTTTCACCCTGGATTCAATAAGATATTCCCTACATGAATGTTATTGTAAATATAGGCCTAATTGTACATTAACCAGTTTCATTAGCAATATTTGATTTCTATGACTGTGTATTTTTTTTACTGCAGTGTGATTTTTTATTTTTTGTTATCCAGGGCTAGTAAGTGACATTATGTTTCATTTAATTTCTAATTGAATAGGGTGGTTCCAAGATAACTTTCAGGAAGGGAACATAATTTCAGTATTAGATATGCTGAAGCCAGGTATGGAGTGGAACAAATGTAAGACTTGTAAATAGCTTACAATAGGCCTACCTTTCACCCTGGATTCAATAAGATATTCCTTACATGAATCTTATTTTTAGATTTTGTTCAACCAAGTATAGTAAGAGACACTATGTTTCATTTGATCTGTAGTTCAGTAGTGTTCTTTTAGTAGGTTAAAATGCACTGAAATGTATTTTATTTACCGCGCTACGATAGTCTCGCGTGAGCTTGGGGATGCATTCTCTAGAGTAAGACCGGCCGAGTCACGTGACATTCAGTGTATGACGTGCGCGCCGCGGCCTGTCTTTCTCGTCGGCCTCGTAAAAGAGACGTAAGTCAACTGCAAGCTTGTGAAATGAAATACCATAGATCAGCTGTACAGACACAAAGGAAGGACAGAATCAGGAATGATCAGCTATGGAGAGACCAGCAGGTCAACTTGACCATGGGAGAAAGGCTGAGTGTTGCAAATTTGAAGTGACTAGGACACGTTTTAAACGGATGCAAGCGACTCGAATTCCGAGGCAGTACTTTGAAAACATAGTTTCGGACGAAGACCAATTGGACACCCTAGAAACAGGATTCCAGCAGGATATAGCAGATATCTTGGATTCAGGAGGTCAAATGGATTGTATCGCTATTGAATTGTCGAAGGCATTTGATAGGGTGGATCTTGGGAGACTACTGACAAAAATGACTACAATTGGACTAGGCAAAATAGTGACTAAAAGGGTTTCTATATTTCTAGAAAATAGATCTCAGAGAATTAGAGTAGGCGAACTTTTATCTGACCCTGTAGTAACTAAGAGGGGAATTCCTCGAGGCAATATTATAGGACCTTTATGTTTCCTTATATATATAAATTATATGAGTAAAGAAGTGGAATCAGAGATAAGGAATTTTGCGGATGATGTTATTCTGTACAGAGTAACAAATAAGTTACAAAATTATGAGCAACTGCGAATTGACCTCGATAATGTTGTGAGATGGACAGCAGGCGATGGTACGATGATAAACGGGGTTAAAAGTTACGTTGTGAATTTCACAAATAGGAAAAGTCGTCTCAGTTTTATTTACTGCGTTGATGGGATGAAATTCCTTATGGGGATCACTGTAATTACCTAGATGTTAATGTAAGGAAATATCTCCATTGCGGTAATCGCATAAATAGGGTTGTAAATAAAGTGTACAGATCTCTGCACATGGTTGTCAGGGTATTTTAGGGGTTGTAGTAAGGATGTAAAGGAGGGGGCATATACGTTTGTGTTAAGACCCCAACTAGAGTTCATGGGACCCACATCAGGATTACTTGATTAAACGTTACAAAGTTTGGGCTGGGAAGACTTGGGAGAAAGGAGACGAGCTGCTCGACTAAGTGGTATGTTGCGACCTGTCAGTGGAGTGATGGCGTCGAATGACATTTGTAGAGGTATAATTTTGAGTGGTGTCTATAAAAGTAGGAAAGATCACAACATGATGATAAATTTGGAATTCAAAAGAACAAGCTGGGGAAATTTTTCGTTTATAGGAAGGGAAGTTAGGGATTGGAATAGCTTACCAAGGGTGATGTTCAATAAATTTCCAATTTCTTTGCAATCATTTAAGGAAAGGCTAGGAAAACAACAAATACGGAACGAATCTGCCGTCTGGGTGACTGCCCTAAATGCACATCAGTAGTGACTGATTGACTGATTGACTGAGGACTCTAAGGTGGTTGGACCAGATGAGAGAATACCTAGAGAAGAGAGGAGAAACATGGGCTGCTGTAGAGAGGAAAGAGCATTCGAAGGCCTCATTCTACCCGGCTCGCTGGAAGGCATTCGTGATGATGATGAGGAATGTTTCTTTGCTAGTGGCTTTACGTCGCACCGACACAGATATGTCTTATGGCGACGATGGGATAGGAAGGGGCTAGGAGTCAGAAGGAAGCGGCCGTGTCCTTAATTAAGGTACAGCCCCAGCAGTTGCATGGTGCGAAAATGGGAAACCACGCAAAACCTTCTTCAGGGTTGTCGACAGTGGGATTCGAACCCACTATCTCTCGGATGCAAGCTCACAACAGCGCGCCCTTAACCGCTCGGCATGATGAGTGTTAAGATGGCTCAAATGCTCACTCGACAATAGAACTTAATGTTATACGATACATGCGAATAGAACGTACTGTATAAAGTAGGGTCTGTGGAAGTTCGCTGTATCATGCGCATAACAACAGGTGTGAGGAGAGCAGCGACTGTTACTGAAGATATCAGCTCCACACTGCACACGCCGCTAGTGTTTACTTACTGAGTCTATCTAATAAGCTAGTCGGGCACTCTGTTTTCACATAATGCCATCTGGTGTGGTTCACGACAGAAGGCTTTTTATAGCGCTTCAAGGTGATGTGTAATTAGTTGCCTTTCTTCCAGGTGACTTTAAATGAGTAAACGCAAAGCGAAAACCGCGTCTGTAGGTCCTGAGCCTTGAACAAAGCCGCATTGATAGCTGCTAAGTTGGACAAGATGGTCGTTCGAAATCGTTCAGTGTATGAGGTAAGAGAAAGATTGGGTGGTAATTAGCGAAGTATAGTGTGCAGTACCAGCCGTAAGTATTTTGACGAACGAATAAATTGTGCTCTGGTCTCCTGCGCGCACAAATAATTTGACCATTTCTGCACCCACACAAACCATCACATTCATACAAACGTAAATAACCTAACCCCATGGCACTAGAGCCCTGAAGGTCCTTCACCTACCAAGCGACCGCTGCTCAGCACGACGGCCTGCAGATTACGAGGTGTCGTGTAGTCAGCAAGACGCGTCCTCTCGGCACAAACGTAAATGTATAACACATATAAATACATTATAGTAATAAATGGAAGTTAACATAAGAATGAAAGCTGGGTGGACTAAGCAGGCGATGGTTAGACTCAGTTTCCAACGATTTAAAAGTAAGAGATATGGAACTAAACGATGCCACAGAACTAGTTACAAATAGAGGATTTTGGCGACGAATAGCAAATCACAGACGCTCGCACACTGAAAGCCTTAACGGTCTATAATAAAGATGTATTTATGTTAGTAATAAACGGAGACCATAAATATTTTGACATATATAACTAAACCATTCCAGAAGTTCTTATCTATGTCGTACCATCTAGTACTTACTCGGATAGCTTTGTCCTTGTACAACTACTGCACATCAAGTTGGCATTGAGTCCACCAATTTCTCAATGCATGGCATAGGCAGAGGCATTCTGGATCATTTTTCATTTAAAACTTCAGAATATGCCTCCTTGTTTGTGTATTTATCACGCGTTTGTTGGTCGTCACCCATTAAACCTTCGTGTTTGAGTTACCTCGTGATAGTAGTTAAGCCTAGCTTGATCTTAAAATTATCTTCTAAGTTATTATATACAGTTATTGTCGTCGTGCGAGGATCAGCAACACATTGCCTACGAATACGTCCTTTAACAGCAGGGGAAACAATTTTACGGCAACCAGACCTAGGCTTATTTAAAATGTTCGGCGATTTTTGTAGAAGCTGTTCCAAACATTTACAATTTGTCTACAAAGGCCAAAGTCTTTTGCAATTTGTGCTTGGCTATTGACTCTATTCAGAGTTGCGATTACTGCTTGCCTAAGATCACGCGGGTACTGATTCCTTTCCCCAATTGTAATATCAGTTATTGAAAGAAAGAATAGGAAAATCAGATGTAAGTAAATCTTTGTTATAAGTAAATTCTCATATGGCAAAATACCTACAGTCCCCATGTAGAATAAACTAATTAACAAATGCAGTAAAAAACATAAATGCTAACTTGAAACAAGTAAGTGAACACGCTCGATCAAGTACGCTTCTCATATATCGATTAAAAACACAGGCAAACATCGTCGGTTCTCGAAATTTACTACGTGAGATCAACAGTGCTGATACTCCACCTCTGCTAATAAATGGTACAGCACAACCTTGGCGTGACTCTGACTGAAACTCTAAATTCGACAGAACATACCAAAAATATATGTCAGAAAGATTTTTCTTCGCTTCACCCATTCAAAAGGAACAAAGACATATTACCAACAGACATGCGACAAAGACTAGTGAAGAATTTAATTCTTCTTATCCTCAAGTACTGTGGTGTAATCCTTGTTGACGCAACTGAGGAACAAACGATGAAGCTGCAGTGATTCAGTGTTAACTTGAGCTACGATGAGCTTATAAGTCCTTACTATCAAGAACCTCACTGGCTGAAACCTGACAAAAGACATAAATATCATATACTTGTATGAACTCCTCAAAACTGCAATACTCGTGCTGGATCTACGCTTGAAATTCCTCTTCACTATTCATCTGCGTATAACAATACACCGGTTCCAGACTTTGGAATTTATAACCAGTATAATAATAATTTCGTGTGGCTATTTCTAGCCGAGTGCAGCCCTTGTAAGGCAGACCCTCCGATGAGGGTGGGCGGCATCTGCCATTTGTAGGTAACTGCGTGTTATTGTGGTGGAGGATAGTGTTATGTGTGGTGTGTGAGTTGCAGGAATGTTGAGGACAGCACAAGCACCCAGCCCCCGGGCCACTGGAATTAACCAATTTAGGTTAAAATCCCCGACCCGGCCGGGAATCCAACCCGGGACCCTCTGAACCGAAGGCCAGTACGCTGACCATTCAGCCAACGAGTCGGACTATAACCAGTTAGTGCCAGGAACAGTGACTCAGTAACTAAATTCAAGAGTCTTGCCGATATTACCTGTTGAAAAGCACCGAGTGGCGTGAGCACGGTACAGATGAGTGTGTGTTTCTCTGGTACATGTAGACCTAGTTGATAGCTGTGTAGTATGTGCATTTATTGTGTGTTTAAGCAATATTATTTCATATTGGTTAATACACAGTGTCATACTTTAATTCCGTTATAAATGTAAACGTCATAGCGCGTGTGTTAGCATTACGTAATTATACTAAATTATAACTTAATATATCTGCAGAAAAGTATTGTAAGTGTGGTTGAGTGCAAGAGAGAGCCATGCACCCCTAACTTCGCCACTTGCAAGACAAACAAATAAATAAATATACATCAGGTGCACATTTTATACAGGGCCTATCATTCCTGTAAAAGCATCTACACCTCCAAGTACCTCTCCAAGAACCTGACGCTGAAGCACTACAAGTCAGTAGTGGGACATTCACAACTCTACGCCTCCGAGTGCCTGCTGATGAATCGAAAGGGTCCACTCAGGAAGCTAGAATTTAAAGAGAGGAAGATCTTGAGGAGCATACTAGGATCCATAAGAGAGGATGAGGCACAATAATGAGCTCTACGAACATCTGGAATGTAATCACATGTATGAGAAAAAGCCAACGGACCTCCTACGGGCACATGGGCGCCTGAAACCCTGCGGGCTCACCAACAGAATCCTCAAGTACCTTCAAGACCAAGTGGATCACCTGGGTAAAACCAGACCTAGAGGAACTACAGTTCCTGTTAGAGACGACAGAGAACCGATCTCAGTACCGACAGGCCATCCCACTGCTCCTCACAAGCACACCTAAGTGGACGGATGGAAGGAAGAAGGCATGCAACCACAAAATGAAAGTGTACTGGGCCAAGAAAAAGCAAAATACCATAGCAAGGAGTTAAAATGAGCCCCGTGGTCCCTAGTAGGCCAATACCAACACGAAATAAATAAATCCTCCCTCGAACGCATAGCAGCTGAAGTAGGGCTGAAGATCAAATATCTTGGAGAATGGATAACCCAAATTATTAATGAGGACTTTGCAATGAAGAGTAGGTGCACTAAATTAGAAAGAGTTTATCATCTTCGTAAGAAAATATACGAGTCTAAATCCCTCTCCTTGAATCTTAAACTTATACATTACAACACAGTAGTAAGACCATCTGTACTGTACGCCTCAGTAGGCCTACACATGAGCCGGAAAGTGCAGCTCAGAAAACTGGAACTGAAAGAGCGAAAGATCCTCATAAGGATTATAGGTCCTATTAAAGAAGGAGATGGGTACAGAATCAGGCAAAACAAGGAACCGCACAGTAAAACTGAGAGCATTACAACAGGTATGAGGAGGAGAAGACTAATGTTCTACGGTCACATAGTCAGGATGGACAGCCAGAGACTCACTTCAAGGATGTTCAACACTGTATGTAGAGGGAAAGCAACAAATGCCAAATGGACGAATTTAGTTCAGAAAGACCTACAATACCTAAACATTGATCACATTGACATTTACAACCGAGATAAATTCAGAAAGTTAGTCAAGACATCTGACTCTCTCCAGTCATTAACAGCTAATTCGCTGCGTAGGTGTAGGAGTGAAATGGAATCAAGAAAGAAAAGACGTCCATACCGCTAGAATGAAGGAATACTGGGCGAAGAGGAAGTAAAAAGCTCACCAAAGTTAAGAACCACGTGGTCCATCGTAGGCCTAAACGAAGAATAAATAAATAAATAAATAAATAAATAAATAAATAAATAAATAAATAAATAAATAAATAAATAAATAAATAAATAAATAAATAAATAAATAAATAAATAAATAAATAAATAAATAAATAAATAAATAAATATAGTTGGTCTCACTTTAGAACATAAACAACACTGAACTCTACTCCTCCGGTCTCCTGTTTGTTTTGCATCATGGGAAACATTTGCGCTATCTGTGGTCAAACATATGAATATCAAAATCCTTATGGCCGGTACTGGACTTCTTTATATGATTGAGTATCCTCAAACTATTGACATATCTTTCTCAGTGTCCACACTGGCATAATTTTGCAGGTAGTTAAATGCTGCTATAAAACCTCGTCTTTGGAGAACCTATTAAAATCGTGTTAGACTGTCCTATTACACGAAAACAGTGTAGATATTTTTGTTAGTTAATGTCTCCGTTATCCGTATCTTAATGCCCTGGCCAGCCATTTAGAGGTTGTCCGGTATCTTGCTGGAGAAGGCAGGATGGCTTCCTTTCTCTCGTAAAGTTGTATAATGACCATCAGTTTGCTCAGTTAACTCGTGGCGGAGATCATAACCGTACTTGTCTTGTGTGTCTGCAATGGTTACGAGAGATCATAGTCTGTGTCTAGATGGCGCCTAACGAGACGACTCACTCTCTGTCTCCACGAAAGCGATATTAAAAACATATCCGCAGGAAAGCTATCGTCCACAAAGTTGGAGTTGTTTGTGTTACATAATTCTTGAGGTTGCGTCAATTTGATCGTTACACCTCTATACTTGCTCTTTAATGAATATACAGAAGAATTTCACATGTAAAGTAATCCTAGAGGTTAGAAGGATTTTTTTGAATAGCAATGAACTGAGGAGGATTTTTTCTTTATTCAGAATAGTCCTGTAGATAAACGCCTTCTACACACTTCGCCCATCTTTCAGGTAATTTATGAACACCATGCCAGAAAGTCTGCTTGTCTTTTGCGACAAACTATTCGTCGAGCCATTTTCCAATTTCCTCGAAAATTCTGAAGTGCTGCTCTGTGAGCGCGCGCCCCATTGATGCGAATAGGTGATAGTCAGATGGCGCCAGGTCGGGGCAGTACGGCGGGTGCGGAATGATGTCCCATCCAAGCGATTTCAAGGTGTCTTTCACTGGATTTGCTGTGTGAGACGGCGCACTGTGGTGTAACAAAATCACTTTTGCCATGTCTATTCCGGTCGTCTTTCGATCAATTCGTGATTTAAATTCATCATTTGTTGGCGATAGTGTTGTGAATTAACGGTTTTGCCGGTCTTCAAGTGTTCATAGTACGCAATACCGCTCTGGTTCCCCCCAGACACAAAGCACGGTCGTCCTGCCGAAGCGATATGTCGAAACCATGTCTCACATGTCCTGATCGATGGATCGAGTTCACCAGCAAACGATGACTTTCCACAGCTTCTCTCTTTTGATTAAATAACAAAAGCAATGCGTGCCGCAAATGTTCTTTTTCGGGCACAAACGTCGATATGATCACTGAACGATACAACACAGAGGCTAGCGTGTGTCAGACGAACAAACTGTCGTACGTGTCAAATTCATACGCTGCGTACTGTTAGCAGGCGCCATCTCTTAGTGAAATCGGAAAAGACTTATGCATACACTTGGTCTTAGGATGATAAGCAAATATTGTATAAGCCTGGTAATCTCAACAAAATACTAGTTGTAATTAGAAATGTATATAGAAGAAATTTGCAAGAACCTGAATTGCGGGTAGAGCAGAGTACGGACAGATAGATCTTTGAGTTATGGATCTGTTAGCCAAGAATATGTAAATAGTGGTAATTATTATAGTGAGTATTAGTGTTATTATCATTGTATTGTCGTTGTTATTAGTACCTCATTATGCAAATAATTGTTAAATTGCATGTAATGGGTCAGGGCCCAATAGATGAAATGACCGGGCGAGTTGGCCGTGCGGTTAGGGGAGCGCAGCTGTGAGCTTGCATCCGAAAGACAGTGGGTTCGAACCCCACTCTCGGCAGCTCTGAAGATGGTTTTCCATCGTTTCTCATTTTCACACCAGGAACATGCTGGGACTATACCTTAATTAAGGTCACGGCCACTTCCTTCCAATTACTAGGCCTTTCTTATCCCATATTCGCCATAAGACCTGACTGTGCCGGTGATGCGTAAAGCAAATCAATCAATCAATCAATCAATCAATCAATCAATCAATCAATCAATCAATGAGGGCTCTCGTCATTACTGGGAGTGAAGAGTTTCCTTTGCTTTTCATACAAGCATGAATTCTGTTCATTCGTCCTTCATTCATTCATTCATCCGGATAGTCTTTCCATAGTTGGTGGCACTTCGTAGCTTTGGGCTGAGTGCATTTAATTCATTCATCCATACATTCAATCATCGACTCATTCAATTAGGAATGCTCTCTCCCGAGTTGGTGGTTATACGTGACTGGGAGTGAAGTGTTTATTCATTCATGCAGCATTCATTTATTCAAATTCATGCATAGAGTCTGTTCAATGTGGAGGAGAACTCTGTTCAGAAATACGATAAATAAATAAATAAATAAATAAATAAATAAATAAATAAATAAATAAATAAATAAATAAATAAATAAATAAATAAATAAATAAATAAATAAATAAATAAATAAATAAATAAATAAATAAATAAATAAATAAATAAATAAATAAATAAATAAATAAATAAATACTGGCTGTTTAAATGAAGCGACTGTTTCAAATGTTGATACACTGTAGGTTAACATTGAGACGACACAAACATTTGTCTTAGGAATATAATACACTGGTGGTATAGTAAAGTGCTTCAAACACTGCGTTTCGAGTTAGTATATAAACAGCTACATTCTGTTCAGTCTGTCTTACGATTTTTTAATTATATAAAGCACGGAAATCTGAAAGTACAGTGTGACCCAAACGTCCGTTGACATTTGACGATGCAATACTTCACGGATTATTGGACGTAGAGAGGTAATAATTGACACACATGATTGGCATGACATGAGGTTTATTGACACCAAAATAAAGAACACAAAATGGTCAACATATGGTGCTTCATACGATACAACATCAATAATAATCGACGTTCAGTAAAGACGATGTTATTTATATCACATGCTCAACACGTGGGCCGTTATTCACCAAGAATAGCTGTACTCGAGGGACAATGTTGTGAACAGTACTGTACAGCATATCCGTAGGTATGGTGAGAAATTGCCGTCGTATGTTGCCATTCAGTATCTCTGATGAGGTCGGACGATCGCGATAGACTTGCGACTTCAAGTAACCACGACAAATAATGGGGATTGAGGTCTGGGGACCGCGTAGGCCAAGCATAACTGCAGGTGAATCTGACGCCCTCTTTCACGACATCTCCTATTGGACTGTACACGGGTCTCATGCGGCATCATTGACGTCATCTGTTGGCCTGTTTGTGCATTTGTTGTTGATATCAACAAGACCCAGTGTCATATCAAGCATGTGTGGCCAGTTGTATCAGATATGTTGCTATCCAACGCCATCTGTCGGTCATTTTGTGTACTTTATTTTGGTGTCAATAAAACCCCATGTCATGCCAATCTTCATTATCATTTATTACCTCTCTACCTCCAATATTCCGTGAAGGATTGTCTCGTCAAATGTTAACGGACCTTTGGGTCACCGTATATATATAGTACTTGAGACGAGAAAGTACTGAAATATACGAATAATTTCATGAAAAATGCTGCCAATGAATTAATGCCAAGTTTCTAATATTCTTAGTTTCATAATTCGGAATTTGTATCTTTGGGCTCGGAGATTATAGAGCTCTCTCTTCAGTTCTAGATGGTGAACTAAATAAAGCCATGTTAAACACACTTGCCATGATAATACTCCAAGTTTCCATTTGTATAGTTAGCAATCATACTTAGGGGCCTTAACACAAATATTTTCTAAGTAAGATTTCTAAATATCAATACGCAATTTGATATAGTAATTAACCGTATGCTTTAGATATTCTATGCTATCATGACAATCTGCAAAACCGGAGAAGATTACATAAACATACGCAGTGCGTGTATATTGTGGTTTCTTGAAACATCTCTGTCATCTGACACGTATCAAACTCTTCTTCCCCCTAAAAGAAAGAAAGAAACAGACAAACAAAAAGTCAAAAGCAAACCTCATGGTGCAACAGCCCTAAAACGGCCATAGCGTAGCAAGCGACCGCTGCTGTGCTCGAATACCTGCAGATTACGAGGTGTCACGTGGTCAGTACGAAGAATCCTTTCGGCCGTTATTCATGGCTTTCTAGATCGGGGCCGCTATCTCACCGTCAGGTAGCTCCTCAATTGTAACCACGTAGGCTGAGTGAACCCCGAACCAGCCCTCAGACCGAAGTAAAAACCTCTGACGTGGCCGAGAATCGAAATCGGGACATGCGGGTAAGAGGAAGGCGCGCTACCCTTTCACTGCGGGGCCGACAACTCTTCTTTCTTGCTCTGGTAATTTTCTCTTTCACTGTTGAAAATATTTGTTAAAACACAAAGTAAGGGTTCCCATACAACGAAAAACGTAAAATTAAGCAATTTCTTCAATTGTGCCGGACGTTGAAGGGCTAAAGGGCCCGGAAAGGTGAATTTCGAAAATTACTTCCGGCCTAAATGCAGTTCCGGAAAAAAACAGCCTAAAATCGCTTGTTTCTCTTTTTATTCAAATGACCGAGCTCGATAGCTGCAGTGCGGCCAGTATCCAGTAATCGGGAGATAGTGGGTTCGAACCCCACTGTCGGCAGCCCTCAAGATGGTTTTCCGTGGTTTCTCATTTTCACACCAGGCAAATGCCAGGGCTGTACCTTAATTGGATGCCGTTATGCATCACTAGACCAAGCGCCAAAAGTTGGTTGCGAGATAATCGCGTTTAAATTTGGTTCTATGTGTAAATTCGAGCGAACATAATTTTGCTAAATATGGTATTACTGGTGTTGTAGGATTATGGATTGTACCTTCTCACCAAATTTCAACATTTTTATACTCGCACTACATAGATTTTCTTGAAGAAATGGCGCTTAGTCTACTGATGCAATTTAAGGTTTTTCTCAAGTGCGAATAATGTATCACGATGCTACACCAATAACCCCTAACTGTTGAGTATCTACTGAGTAAAACTTCAAAAAATAACGTGGCGGCAGCCATGATTATAAACTGAATCCCCTACTGTCTGAACAGGCCCGCTAAGTGCTTGATCCACCATGAGCCGCGCCACAACTCCGGTACATTATTCAAGATTTAGATGGAGAAATTCTAGAAGGGAAGCTATTCTCTAAAGTCGTTGCTATAACGACTTACTGATTTGAGGAATTTCAACTTATCTGAGTCAAATAAAAATGGTAAGACATGAGCCATTGTAGTCTATACAATTTTTGAATGGATTATCCTTCACGATAGGCCTATTATATTCTGAGATTACAGTATTGACGTGATATTTTTAAGCCTATGGGTAAGTTTTGTTCTGCTTGAGACAGACAATGTGATTAAAGATATTTTCTCCCATAAATACACACAAATTACTGGACAGGTAATACGATTGTTGCTCTCAGTTCATTCAGTCTCGAAATCAGGATCTCCATTAAATCCATCTACGTCATCCACGATGTCAGACTCTGCTTGAAGATTCTGGTAAAATTGTTTGGCATCTGCAGGTATTAGGTGCATCAGCGGACCAAAGTCTCTTAGTTTGGCTTCAGAGATAGGTTTTCCTTTTGGCCACAGAGGTATTAATGCCTGGTGAAAGGCAACTCTACTTTCCCGTGGTCGTCCCTGTCTTGACTTATTTAGATTTATTTCCTGAGATTCACCATCAAATTCTAGAGAAAGATTCTCAGACGCAACCTTGTTAGCAAGCTGCATTAGTAGCATTGTCCTTCTCCTTACTTTTGGAAGTACTTGATACATCGCTGAACTTCGTCACTTGATAAACCACTCAATGTATCACCACGTAAAAATGTCAGCACTACCGAAAACGCGGGCTCCCTCGCTGTCATCCGCGCGCAATGTGAGGAATGTGGCTCTTGGTCTAATGATGCAAACTGGAACGTCGCATAGTCTACTGATGCAATTTACATTTTTACTGATTCCCGCTTTGTCGCTTAGGTTTTCTGTTTACTAACAACTAACGGCCTCTTGTAATGCAGTGGGGAATTTTTTATAAATAGTTCAAGCCTTCCTCTACAAGATGGCGCTAAAATCTCAATTTTCGTCAAATGGCGTTTAGTCTACTGATGCATAACGGCATCCAATTAAGGCCACGGCCGCTTCCTTCCAATTCCTAATCCTTTCCTATCCCATCCTCGCCATAAGACCTATCTGTGTTGGTGCGACGTAAAGCAAATAACAAATTTTTAAAAATTCAAATTCTGCCCAAATTAACTTATTCGCATAATGCTCTCTGCAATGTGTTCGTTGGTTCAATAACCTCATGAGGTTTTGATCTTTTAAAAAAAATACACACCGAATGTAGTTATAAGGGCTTAAGTGAAACTCTGCCTTGACTCCCATTAGCACTCGTAGTAGTAGAAAAATGAAAATTTCTAATCTAATCGACCGGATAGCGATGATAAGAAGAAGGATAGTAGTTTTTAGGAATAAATAAAGAATATATTCTCATACTTCATTACATTTTATTTATCTAAAACTCGTAGCTCATATCCAAAGGATGTTTTCAACAGTGAGTTGCTTGCGTGAAGGGCTACAACTGTGGATTTTTGTATAATGGCCGCAATAGTGCCATCTAGCGGATGAGTGAGTTAAAAAGTGTCATTCAGTGCAATTTGATTGTTCAAAGTTCCTACTTGCTTCAGATATAATAATCATCACCATCATTTGCACTTGACCAGTTCATTCCAGGCTGAGGCTGAAATGTCCTCGGTCGTTCACCACTCCAGCCCATGTTGCATTTGCTACGGCTATTCGCACCTAAATCTTATTCTTATTCTTATTCTTGGGCTTCCCCGACCTCTCATCCCCTCAAGCAGCAGTTCCAGAATCATTTTTGTCACTGATAACCCGTTTGATATATCTAAACTACCTCACCTGGAGCCTTTCTATCGTATTCATGTTCTCCACTTTAAATGCTTTCCGTATGTCTTTATGTTTATATTTGTCTTTTTCTGTCTTCTAAGTCGGCTTCGTGGTCTAGCAGTTCCCGGGGCCTTCAATTCCCAGCCAGGTCAGGGATGTTTACGTGGACCTGAGAGCTGGTTCGAGGTCCACTTAGCCGACACGGTTACGATGCGGTTTGGTTCTCCGTTGTTTCTTCAGAAGGATGCTCCTCAAGGACATCATTGGGCTGCCTGGATACGGCTTTCATCTGTTTTAGTCATCGACCAAGGCTCTCTACGCCATACATTTTGTACATTATTTACTTACGCTTGGTTAGCATATCACTTAAAATTCATCCGTAAATTCAGTTTTTACGCATTAAGCCTGCACAAAATCCAGTACTGAAGACATACAGGGATGAGTTATATAGTCCCGCAGTACTGCTTGGTAGTTATGGTTGCCGTACATAGTTACCTCGCGGCGCACTGAGGTTCTTGTTCCACGACGGTTTGCCACTTCGTCTGTTAATCTTGTTTTCGTCGTTGTAGCCTTCCCCAGTCACTAGTCCCTAGGTAAATCAGTTTAACGACGTGATCCATTTTAGCCTCCCTGGTAGAAGATGGCTTTATCCTTTCACCATCTGAGTAAGAATCAATACAGGGGCCAATAACCTTAGATGTTAGGTCCCTTTAAAAAGGAAGCATCATTAGCCAACTGCTACACTGGGGCGAAACGCTGGTAATTTCACGATTTAGAAAGCCTAACGACTTAAAGAGCTTAAATGTTTAACAATCATCATCATCATATGTAATCAATTCTAGCCGCTTTTTTAGTTTTGAAATTATGCATCTTACTGTAAACATCATTGCTATTATATGTAAATTTTAATAGTTCTTTAGCATTAATCACCTCTTCTATCTGGCCACTATTCTTGTAACCAGCAATGTTTACATACTTGTTGACTGAATACTTCTGCCTTTTGAACATCCTCGTATACACACTCCACTTGTTCATTAATGATTCTTGAAATGTCCGCCTTGGATCCTGTTTCGGCCTTAAAGTACCTATACATACCTTTCTATTTTTCATTAAAATTTGTATGTCTGCCAATATTATGCTTGCCATACTGTTATACTTAGCTGACTTCTTGCTTGGTTCTATTTCCTTGTAAGTTCCTTCAACTTCTCCTTACTTCTACAGCCATTTCTAACTCTATTTTTTTCCAATCTGCGTCTCCTTCTTAGTCTCCTTATTTCTCTGTTATAATAAAATGGGTCTTTACCATTCCTTGCCACCTTTAAATGTACAAAACTGTTTTCACATTCCTCACCAATTGCTTTAAACCCATCCCAAAGTCTGTTTACATTTTTATTTACCGATTTCCCCTGATCATAGTTACTTTTTTTAAACTCTCTCAATCCTGCTTTATCAGCCATATGGTACTGCCTAATAGTCCTACTTTTAAGAACTCCGTTTCTATCACATTTATTTTTAACTACTACAAAAACTGCTTCGTGATCACTAATACCACCTATTACATCGCTTTCTCTATAGATTTTACTGATTTTACTAGCACCTCGTCCAGCATATTCTTCCTTTCGTTGGTTCCATCATTTTCTGAATGAGCTGCCCTTCCCATAATAGCTTATTTGCCATTTGTTGGTCATGCTTCCTGTCGTTCACATTACCTTCCCAATTGATATTTTGTAAATTGAGATCACCCGCTACTATCACGTTCCTTTCCTTGTCGTTTTCCGCATATCTGATTATCTTATCAAATAATTCTGAACCAGCGTCAGCGCTACCCTTTGCCTGTCTGTACACTCCAAAGACATCAAGTTGCATATTATATTCAGAGATAACTTTTACACCTAGACTTTCGGGTTTGTCATCTTTAACTTTTTGTTAGCTTACAAATTCTTCTTTCACCAGAATGAGTACTCCCCCTCCCACCATTGCTATCCTATCTGTAAGATACACACTCCAAAATTTATGCCCCGGGAGAGCGGACATACAGTACAGTATCAACGGTACAAAAGCTGTATGATGTATTATTCGTAGGTGGTAGGATTCCAAGTGTCACCTCTCGGCCACCGGCTATCCACAATTTACCAATATTCTAGCGTTTTGAGGATGTACAGCATGAAATATTTATTTGCCGGGTATTTCTTTTTGATGTGTGTCCTTATTATCAATTTTTCTTTCTGACCTTTCCCCAGTTATATGGATTAGGCATGTTTTTAGATATAGCCTACCCTTACATTCCGATATCTTTTCTGCTGCCAACTCCCTTTGTAAGTGTGAAATCTATTGCGTAAGTATTTCCAGATGTAAAGTGTACCGGGAGGTACACCCCTATCCCACGCATTCTAATTCTGCGCCTAATAGTACTCTCCTACTGATAAAAATGTGCAACTGATAATGTAATAAATTTGAACTTTTGTCTCAAGGTGTCACTACTAAAACCTAGGGTCCAGCACCCTGGTGCGAAGTGAAAGAACTTTTCTGAAGAAGTTTTGTAACTCTAGGTTTCTGGTAACTAAGTGATGTTCATTTATTTCTGGGTTGGCAATATTTCTCTTCTTTTCGCCAGTTTTGAATGTAGCCAATCCCGAAATTTTGTAATTTATTTCTAACCTATCAGGTGTTTCTTCTCCATTTTGTATCAGCCAATAAAATTTATGTGGGTGTGTCTTAATGATTTATGAAAGATCTCGAATCTTCCCTGAGGGTTTAAATACCGTGGCTTTTCACGCCTCTTGGCCACTTCATCGTCGTATTTCTGAGAGTGCGGGTGTAAAGCAGGAGGCGGGTAGGCGCCTCTTTCATCAGGCAACAGTTCTCCGTCAAGGTAATGGCCACATAACATTTTTCTTTATTGTTTACTTCGCCAGTTTAGCCCGAGGGGAAGGTTCGAATCTTTAAACATGTAACTTTGTTTCTAAATGTACGTAACCTTCTTCTGTCTAATGTAAAAACATCAAAAGTCTCTAACTATAAATCGGGGATAGAGAGTGCTTTACCCTCTCGAGCTCCCCTGCATTTTGATCTGAGGTGACTACGTTTTCATAACCGATTTTCTTCTCTTTCTTAATGTATTAACATTTTCTTATACGATTCACCTCCGTAGTGGGGGAATAGCAACGGTTTAATCGGCCTAGTGCCCCTTAGGTTTTAACAAGTGTTCATGTAGGAGTGCAAGTAGTCGCCTCCAGCCATCTTGTTATTTTGGGCCATTTTATTAACCTGTTCCTTTTCATAAAGGCCCTTGTAGGTTGGGTACGAGAAACCCCTGTTTCAAATTGTAAACTTGGGTCATAGAAGGCCATAGTATTGTAAATTTTTGATGTTGAGTATTTGAGAGCCTGATAGCTCTTTCCTTAAAATGTTGTACTTACAAGGTGTGCCTCTTGGAGGCTAGGTATGTTTTGGTGGGAGCAAGTGCTCCGTGAACTTGGGGTTTTCTGCCCCTGAACCTTTGTACCTTCTTGTAACTGGGAGCCGTGAGCTCAAGAAATGCTAAGCGAGGGGCTGGAAGCCCGGATTACTAAATTTTGGATGTACTGGCCTTGTAAAAACGTTGTCATGGTACCTGATATGTTCTTGCGATCGCACCTAGTGAAAGATTGTTAATGTTTTGGTATTGTTAATTGTTAAATCTTGCTATGTTAGAAAATATAACCTTTATTGAAATTTTAATTCATCTTTCGGACTTGTAGTTAGACCCATTCCAGCCCGCACCTTCTTTCACCTCTGCTGATCCATCAAAACACGGTAACATAAAGTAAAAAGGAATATGCACAGTGAAGTGACGTTATTACGGCAATTTCTTACGCTCGACGTCAACAACGCATCGCCTTCTAAGTGTGCTACTTGTCGTGAGCGGCGTGGTGGGTATAACCGTCTCTGCATGTATCACACGTTGTGTCATGGGTAAAAGGGGTGATACGCAGGGTTGAAGGAACTGATGATTAACGGTTTGCGGGTTACGGGTGGCAGTGAAACGTAGGAGATATTGGACACAAGGGTGGGATAGGGTGAAATTAGCCAGCATAGACATCTTCCAAGAATTGGGTTATTTCCAATTCAGGCAACTCTGCCTCTGCGGTTAACAGAGGAATTCGTATGGAAAAACATGTAATGCTGAATTTGTCCCATTTGGGGAAGGATCGCTCCTACTCTCTCGTTAGTACTGATGATCGGAGTACCACAGTTTACCCCTTATACGTCGAATTTTCGTGCTACAGAACTGTAGAAAAATCGATTCTGTTGAAATGTGGTGCTGACGTATCTTGAACATATTTTTGCACCCATAGCTAGATGTGTGAACAATGAGTTGAAATTGTTGAAAATGTTCATGGGAAGAGGGATCATAGGCGAGTTTCCACTCGCTGAACCAAGATTATCAAGCAGCACGTCTGGCCGAAGGACCTACTGTTGTCCCAGAGCGATTACTGGGTTAAAACCTACTAATGCCCATCGTATGATATATCATAGGTAAAACGTTATATCTCTCTCACCGTAAATGTTTTGCAATTTTTAAAGCATCATTTAGCGAATCAGGGACGCAAATAATGTTTCCTAGCTAATGGCATTGTTGTTTTACTCCTGTTACGACGATAGTTGGCAAGAAAGTGCGAGTAGCGCAGAAGGCTGGCAAAAATGACGCGCCGGTGAGTATTTATAATTATTGTGGAATTAAGCTATGAAAAATTGATCATATTTCGGTATATTTGTTAGAGGAATAGTACGAGGATTTGACCTTGTATGATAGTTACTATCTTCAGTGATAAAGATGGCATTCAAACACAAATATCTTTTAACGTATGAAATATAGTACGCTGGGCATTCGCAAGATGAAATTTTTCAATTTCAGATAAAATACAATAACAGATGGGGAAGCCATTCTGAACATTCTAGACAGCTTAGACAATGATGATTGTGATGATGACCCGTTTTCAGAAGCAGATGAAATAGGATTAGTGCTTACGGGAGCTGTTGATGGCAATGACAGTGATCAAGATGATGGGCTTAGTGATGATGATGATTGCGCTACAGCTTGGGACGTAGAGAAGAGTGTACTTAGATAGGAAATCGAGGTCAGAGGTGTAAAGAAAACTCCGTGCGGCTTAGAATAGTGACTCGATGTATGCATTTCTGAAAATTCAGAGAGAGTATTTACTGCAGCTGATGGGAATCAAATACCACTACAGAAGGCCCCTACAGCTACATAATCCATTGTAGTATCTTCCGAATGGAATAATTCCAGGAATCCACACAAGCAAGTAAGAAAAGCAATTGGGTAAACAAGGAGCTTAACAAGTCAGTCAAGTTTAGAAAGAAAGATATGCCAGAACCATCATGCGTTCAAGGGTGGAGTTCACTCGAGTGATTTGTTCAGTTCCATACGATGAAGTGATTACTAAATGGTGATGGAGAGAATCATGAAAACAAACAATACAATGTTTTCTGTGGTTACTGTTACTAATAAGTTTTTGTTGTATTAAAAAAACAACGATAGGCTTCAAAATTAGATTCAGATCATTCTAACACATCATATGAGAGGTGGGAAGTGGGGACTTCCCCACGCGTATTCCTTGCCCCAAAGGGTTCTGAATGATTTAAATTCCATCTATAAGATCAGTATTATGTTTTAGTTTTAATTTATGTTGCAAGATATTATTTTTGTTCTTAGTAAATCGTAAATATTGTGCCATTTCACTGTCATGAGAAGTTACGACCGTAAGTAGAACAAAGATGGAACCCATGTATCTTGGAATAATTAACGCCGAAAGGTCTGAATCATACCGCATATGAAGGCGAAAGTACTCACATCAAGTGTGTGACACTTAGAGCAATTAATAGCATAACTACCCCAAGTGACAGCACCAAGTGTCTGACCGTGTACGAAAGGCACGGTTCAGATAGGTGGAAACGTGCTAGACAAAGACCAATGAAGGAAAAACAAAGGCACTTACCATTAGAGAATTAAACAGGGCCCCCAAAGGAGCGGATAAAATACACCTGGTCATCCCAAATTATCACCCCTTTTAAAAGGAAAACACCAACACCTTGGGGAACAAAGGTATTTAATCAAAATAATAAAGAAGTAAACAAGAAAGTAATATCCTCGCTGGAAAATAATAAAATTAAAAATTGGAAAATACTTAAACTCAAAGCAAAACCCTACGGTCGACCGTTTATAAGGAAAATGATAATTTAGTTCTTAAAGGACTTATTAAGATAATGCAGATTTATGAAACCACTCCTCAACTCTCAAGTTTTCTTACGACCAAAAATTTTCTTAGTACAGTACCAAAGTTTTTTTTAACATCCTTTTAACCTCCTTTAACAGAAAACCACCTTTTAGGATGTGTCAAACGACCCCCTGCAAGGATGGGTAGGTATTACGTGCACTTTTCAAGAAATTAAAATAATAATAATAATAAGCACCGAAACACCGGGAGGGAAAACGACCAGAAGGTAAAATTAAAATCACAAAGAAAAAAATGAAATGGACAAAGGAAATCCGCGGAGAAGGTAGAATACATCACCGGCACATCAAATACAAATCATCAATCATCACAACCAACATCAACAACATTAGCATTCCCATGGCAACGACCAACAATGGGTCAAGGGGGGGACGGGCCAATCCCAGGCCGCAAACAACAATAGGCGTAAACCAACAAAGGACCAAGAAAACAGACGCAGAAAATAACCCAGAAACAAGTAAATAAATTAAATTAAGTTAAATTAAAATAAAATCAACCCGAGAAACAAGAAAGAAAGGAACCGGGACACAATGTACACGTAACACCCACACCCCTGAAGCGACTCGCTTGTTAAATTATTCAGGTTAAATAATACCTTTTTAGCACAAAACCTTTAAGCCAAGAAAGGTCATCAATAAACCCTAGGTTACCCAATTACATTATTGAAGAATCCAAAAATTACTTTCACACGGTACGCAAGCCCCAAATTAACAGACATAATTACACATTGTATAATTTCCAATTAACAAGCCGAAAGTTTAAAATTCCACAAGGCAAGACTTAGTTTTTTTTAGATGACGCCAGTTACATGGTACCACGCGCACTTTCTGCACATAGGAAAATTTTCAGGTCTTTCACCAAAAATCAGTAAAGGTTTAGCTGTAACAACACTTACAGTTTCTTCCAGATGAAAGTTGTGAGGGCAGCTTCGGTAGCCTAAGTTGACTTACTTACATTAATTAAACATAACACGTAAATTCCAGACGAGGAAAAATTAACCAGAAAGCTTGCAGAAATCCCCAGGGCAAAAGCCCCGTATATATAACTTAGCCAGGCTCGAACATTTTCGGTGAAATTATCTCCTTAGGGAGAGAGAAGCCACACACGTCCATCTCTTCCATGTCACCAAAACGCAATGGCGATTTCCCAAGATTCAGCAGTCCCGGCACCAACGATCACATGTGCGCAGAGGCAAAGCGCCTGAGTGGTAACGTAGCTCGCGAGGTAGTACATACCTACGCCACTAGAGTGCAGGAGAATACGGTCAGGCACCGATAGGACGTGCATACAGTCAATTATAAGGTTTGAAAAGAAGAAATAAAGAAGCGGCGAACCACTTCTAAAGACACAGTTTTTCCACAGCCTTTAGGCTAGTTCAAAAATATTTCCCAAGGGGAAAAAATCGTTACGCAGGTAACAGTCTCCCTCCCCGAAACTTGACATGTCCAGCACAAGTTTACCATCATAAGGCGGTGGCCTTGAAGCAAACTAAGTTTTTGGTAGAATAGTCCGAATGTGAAAATGACCACCAATCGCCAGCTTCAGTTTATGCACCACCAGCAGAACGAGTCCAACAGTCACTAAGAACCCAAACACATGTGATTTAAATTAAAGGAACAGTACAGTTCACTTAGACGACACCAAATGTCTACCCACTTTCAATAATAATGAAGTTCCATGCACCAAACTGTGCAACACCCAAGTCGCAGGAAAATTATTAATGGTCCAGATCACAGGTAACACTTCTTCTCTAGATTTCTTGCTAAACTTTAATGCGAACTATTATCTTCCGCAAGTTCGTTTGCGTCATCTGATCGGAGGTTACGCTACCTTGTGGTACATACACACCTTTAGGTAAAGTTCATAACTATTTGCTTTCAGAACATTAGACCTTCTAGGTCTTAACTGCACCAGATCACATACCTAGACTTAAATTACTACATGTTTGTTAACTTTGTAATATTATAGGACTTGCGTTAGATAAGAAACGCCTTCATTTGGTTTCCACCCTTTGGTTTGGATGGTAACGACAACCCCAAAAAGGAAAAAACGCCCAGAAAGGGAAGGGAAGAGAGAAAACAACATTGGTGAGCGTAAAACACAATCACAAGGTACAACCGGAAAATACTTAACCTAACCTTAACCTAGATTAACATGACTTAAGATTACGGTATGGCACAGCAACAGAATACGATAATTATTTAAACAATCCATACCCAAAAACCAAATTACATTACATTTAAGGTATCATGCCAACTAAAATATATGGCCAAGGATACAATTTTCAAGACACAAGGAAAACAATAACCTGTGAAACCAAGATAGTTATCTCCACCAAACACCTTTCAAAGCATACAACCAATCCTACCAGGATGGTTACACAATAACGTCACCATTGACAAACAGAAACCAGGAGGCAACTTTACATAGAAAAACTTACAGACAAGCACCAACTCAAGGGGCTGAGTAATTGCAATAACGGAAAAGCTAAGAGAAACTCCCTTCCATACATAATATTACGAAACCAAGACCCAGACCAAGGAAAAGGATGTAGAAAAACGTAACACTGAACTACAAATTAATTAAGCTTACAACCTCGCTTAAGTTAAATTTAAAACGGAATAGAACCACCGATCAGTGAGTCAATTAACCAGACTTAAACCCTTTAAGTACATGTCCAAGGACAAAAAAAAAAATTTAGCAATAAATCAATTTTAATACCACGAATACATTCCATGCAAAACCCCAAATAAACAAGAAACAGGTTTGGAAATAGTTTACCCCTTATTAATATTACCATTAAAAGAAACTTCCAGAAACAGGATACTAGGTAAGAATCAAAATTTCATGGGTCACAGTAAATAATTACTCAAGACAAGATGAATGTACAGGCTGCGGTTGGAGACTTCAAGATCTTTCAGATGGAGGGTACGCGTATAGTTGGTCATCAGCAACGAGCCAAAACAACACCAAGCAAAGAGTAATAGGAGGGTAGCAGAGGTTATGAAACACAATCTTTAACACCATGATGAAACGGGACAGAAATTGGCCGAAAGGAAATAGGAGTGTTACCCAATCTAAAAACACATTTCTCACAATTTTACTACACACACCAACATATACCTTAACAATGGGTGACTCAATCAATTAAAAGGTTCAATAAAGCACCTCAATCAAGCCAACGCCTTTGAATATGGGAACACAGATCTGACAAGATTCCCTACCGGCAATCCACAAGAAATCTCGGACAAATCCAGACTAAAACAAGGTGATAACCGAGACTCACACTGTGGCCACAGAGTCACAGGTACCTCGCCAACAATAGTACAAGGGAAATAAGATATGAAAGGAAGGTCACGAACCAGGTAACTAGAAAACACTTCAAATAACAGAGAAATAAGAAACCCCACCAAACAAACACATCACCAGATAGTGGGAAGATTTCAGTGCCGCCTATGAAGCACCAGCTGATCCCATACTCAACTGTAGCACCGTAGGACGACAAGATGTTAAACGATAGCCAAGGTTTTCAAACACTCCGGAAGAAAAAAGGACCAATAGGCTGGCAGGTTATTTCGAGAAGAACTTTACAGTATAGGATAATTGCATGATGACGTCAGATTACTAGGGTATGCAGAAAATTAAAATTAAAAATAGACCAGGTCGTACAGAAATCACACATTATATGCAAGCAGATAAGACACCTACAGAGAGAAGTAATTCCATGCCAGGGTTTATTTCCCAATCTACCGGGACACAGGGTAAATTAAAGGCAACACCGCCCATACCGAAGTGCCATAATAATTAACCAATACTACACGACAACAATACAACAATAAAGGACCACAACGGACATGCGTTAGCTAAAAGGGAGGAAAAAAAACAACTACCCTCAACAACATGTCGTGAAGCCATCATTCCACCTCACAAGGCAAACCTAAAACCAAATCACGGTACCGTTTACAACATTACTAAGACAGGACCAAAACCAAAACCTACAAGGCACGAAAGGAGACTGCACTCCTCAGGTTCAGGATCCATTAATGCAACACATGCAAAACACCACAATAACAAATAGACTGGGCAGGACAACATGGAGCTACAACTCGTTTAAATAACATACTACAAGAATAATACACCACATTAGAGACTAAAACCAGGGAAGTAAAGACTTCAGAAGAGGTTAGAATTAATACCACTTGCAAGCAGAAATATCATAAGAAACCACCTAGTTATCTGCCACAACCAGGAAGGAAAACCCAAAGAAAAATTTACCAAAATAGGTTAGCCCGGGGCTTTTTTTTTACCAGAAAACCATCGGTACAAAAATGATTAGGAAAGGATACCTTAGTAAACCGGGAATTCACAACAGATAACAGAAATGCCCCAGAGAAGGACATCAGAGCACTCGCAACCTAGGGAATCGTGTCACCAGAAATTGGAGATAGAAGGCAGAGAAGACTGTGAAGTCCATGCCGTAGAGACAAACAACCAACCACCACCATTTCCAATTGACAGAGTTCCGCCATTGCCATTACCCACATCCAATCCAAAACATAACCAACAGGACCATAACACCGGGTATATCCAGATCCTAGTCAACTTACACCAACAAGGAAACCAAAAGCTAATTCGTTTCAACAAAGCACACCTAACAAACCACAATAGGAAAAGGTAACCGAAATATTACCCGCAAGGAAACAGATAACAAGAACTAGGACCAAAGACCAAGACAGGGCAAGATAAATAGGGGTTAGGAGACTAACAGATTTCCTACCGGATTAACAACAACGCACAGAGCAGAAATTGCCCAGAATTTTCCAAATGAGTTCCAAAACAAGCCAACAGCAGTACAAGAGCCAATAAATAAACTTATTATAAAAATTTTGCAAACGTAAATGATCAGGATATAATCGAATTATGATAAGACGAAGAAACCTGCAGCCAGACCCAAAGAGTAGTTAGATATTAACAATTAAGAAATTGGGTGCCAATAGACCAAGAGAAAGTACAGACACTTCTCGCAAACCACAATTACCTTTTCAAAATACAATGATTAGAACAAGTACACCCTAGAAAGTACTACATGGTCATGCCAAGAATCACCGGAGGCGCGAACGCAGCAGATAAGGCACCAAAGCTTAAACAGGTGGTAAAAATTCTCACCCAACTAAGCAACCATGGTTGACAGGAAAAGAAGTTTAGTACGACAAGCAATACCAAAACTCCTCAAAACAAATACAGTACATGAGAAAAGGGAGAAAAATATTACATGATTAACTTCACACTAGACCAGAATAATTACATAATAACCCACGGAGACCAATTAAATTTGCTCACTGAAAGGTAGCTCTCATCCGCAAGTCCAAACATGCGTTAACCTGTTTTTAACTGGGACAAATGAACCCGTCTAATCCTCTTGGCGATGGGGTCACTCACCAGCACCGACACCGGAGATAAAAACTGCAAAATAGTACAGGGACCATGATATCGAGGAGCAAGTTTGGCTGAAAACTTGTTAATAGCCTTGCTAATAGGATAGGTCTTCACAAAAACTTGATCTCCAACCTTCAACCTAGGTGACTTTCTACCCTTATTATACTTAACCCTACCTTTCTCATAGGATACTGACAACTTCTTCTTTGCTTCATCCCAGATTTTCTGAACGTCATTTGGTTTAGACAAGTCTGGAAGAAGATCATCAATACCCAGAACATTGGATATAGGGGAGTACGGGGTGTAGCAGAACATAAGTGACATGGGGGTTTTACCATGAGTTTCATGTGTGGCAGAATTGAAGGCATGAGCCAACCAGTGCAGGCAAGAGTCCCACTTGGATTGGTTATTGTGATGATATGCAATTAAAGCAGATTTGAGGTTCCTGTTCATCCTCTCGGCGTAAGAAGGGTTAGGATAGTATGGGGTAGTGGTGACATGAGAAATGCTTAGCTCAAAAAGGTACTTCTTAAACAAGTGACCAGTGAAAGCACTGGCATTATCAGAAACCAGAAACTTGGGAGGGCCAAAGGATGCGAAAATAGAATTAAGGCAACTTATAGTGGTACGAGCAGTAGTAGATCTAGTGGGGAAAATCCAAGAGAATCTAGAAAACGCATCAATAGCAACGAAGATATGAGTGTTTCCCAAGGTAGAGCGAGGGAGCGGACCAACGAAATCGATGAATAACCGTTCCATAGGGCGAGAAGCTTGTGAAGAAGATAATAGACCTACACGGTTGTTCAAACTAGGCTTGCTGATAGAACAAATTTTACAGGACCTAATCATGTTTCGGATATCACCATCCATTCTTTTCCAAACGAAGAACTGTCTAATTTTCTGCCTAGTTTTAAAGGTGCCTAAATGGCCACCAATGGGACAAGAGTGATAGTACTTGAAGATGATTGGCACTAAAACCTTGGGTACAACAATTTTGAAATTAGTGTCCCTTCGACCTTTGCAGCATAAAACACCCTTCACCAGAGAATAAGGCTTAACCACAATACCATCACTAATTTTGTTGATGATTTCTCTCAAATCAGGATCAGCCTTTTGATGATCTGCATACTCGTGGTACAACAGAGGTAGGTCCGAAAGAATGGCACCCACGCTAGCAACATTAGTTTCATCATATTCTTCAGCCTTAGATTTTTCATCAAGACCAAAACTCCCGTCAAACATTCTACTAAGGCTGTCAGCGATGACATTTTCCGACCCTCTAATATGCTTTACTTGAAAACTGAAGGCTGAGATCCTAAGCGCCCATCTAGTGATTCTGCCCGTTCTTTTGGGACGTTTCAAGACCCACGACAGAGCCTGATTATCTGTTTCCAGATCAAAATTTACATGTTCAATGAAAGGTCTGAATTTTTCAAGAGCAAACAGCACGGCCAAACATTCTAATTCATAGATGGAGTACTTACTCTCCAGATCATTGAGGATCCTAGACACATAGGCAACCGGTCTACGACCATCCTCATATTCCTGTAAGAGTACACCAGCAACAGCTTTTCCAGAGGCATCGGTTTGTACAATAAAGCGTTTACTAAAGTCGGGTATAGCCAACACAGGAGCATTTGACAAGGCAAGCTTCAGGGTCTCAAAGGCTTCTTGCTGGGAGGGGCCCCAGATGAACTTGACATCCTTACGTCTGAGATGATTTAGAGGAGCTGCTATCTCTGCAAAATTTGGAATGAACTTCCTGAAGAAGTTCACCATGCCCACGAAACGTGCGATGCCTTTGACATCTTTAGGGGGTAGAAAGTCCCTAATAGCCTGGGTCCTAGAATGGTCGATGGAGACACCATCAGAGGAAACCACGTGTCCAAGGAAAGACATACTCGGCTTAGCAAACGCTACTTTAGACAACTTAACAGTTAGTCCAGCTTTTCTCAAGCGATGCAGGACTTCTCTAACGTGTTCGACATGTTCATCAAAGGAATTTGAGAAAATTACGAGGTCGTCCAGGTAATGAAAAACGAACTTGAATTTAATACCCGAAAGTATCGAATCTAACAGCCTCGTAAGAACGGCCGCCCCACAAGAGATCCCGAACGGAAGTCTCAGAAACTCGTAAAGGTTCCAATCAGTAATGAAAGCAGTCAGTGGAATAGATGACTTAGACAACGGGACTTGGTAATACGCCTAATTGAGATCTAACACAGTGAAAAACTTGGCTCCTGAGAACCACCCGAAACAAGTGTGCAAATCCGGTAAAGGGATAGATTGCAAGATGATCTTGCGGTTCAAAGCCCTGTAGTCAATTACAGCACGATAGCCCCCAGAGGGTTTAGGTACTAGGAAAACAGGAGATGCATAGTACACCCTACCGGGCGTCGAATGGATGACCCACGCATAAGAATGCCTCCACGTAACGGGGTAAACACCCACGGATGAGATTGGATTGAAGAGCGGGTCGAATTGCTTAACGAGCTTCGAACCGCTCCCCTTTCCTACTTTCTGTGCCGGCCCGGCAGCCTGAGCACTTGGGGAAGCGGTACGTTCGAAAGAAAACAAAAACAACAATACTTAAGATGGAGCCTTATGTCTATAATATGAAAGTAGGATCTCTGGGTTCAAATGCCTATTGGATACTGCTTAACACTGCTACAAATGACAAGAATCATTAAATAGGGGTACGAATGCAAATTTATTCAAATATGACAATTTAAAAAGGTTGATACAGCTCTATACAATGACTCTCCACATATGGGAGGAAAAGAAAATAATAATCATTTTAAAATACGAATCGCCCATGGGCGTCGTCTGCATAACGGTATGATTGAGGTTTTGCGACTTGCTATCGTTCATTTTTTTCTCATTAATTCATACCGTTCATGACATTTGTACATTATTCTGTCGATCACACCGTGAGATGAACTGATGTCCCGATACACAAATATTACTAGCTGTTCTAAGCACGAACATAACCGGGGCCTACGCTACATAATATCATATTAAAAGACACATTTGCATAATGCACAAACAAACACAAATACCATTTTGCTAAACCCCGGACTCCTCATCTATTACCAAAACCAAACAACGTGCACATAGGTTCTGTTTGAACTCAAAAATATGTGCACATCATTACGAAACATACACAAAACATATGGATATATACACTTCATGCACTCAGGAGAACCATTCCTAGAAAGAAACAACATGGTTATCACTATCTCCGGCCCAAAGCGCAAGCGTGAATCAGCTCGCTCATGGGCGCCACCATAATCCGGCGTCGAACTGGCAGACTCCCGACCGAGAGGTACTGTGGGTTTCTGTAGATACCGAGAATAGCGACAATCTCATCTCGCCGGATATCTGGGGGAATCCCCATTCATTTATTAAATACCTTTTAAAAGAAGTTACCGTGATATTATCATTATACAAGTATTCTTAGCTAAGCCATATAACCCAAACAAAGAACGTGAGCAGACCAGGCTCCAAGCCCTAACACAATGCGAGACGGGACCCTTTTGTCCCGATGGCGAGAGCTAGACCTTCACAAAAAATAAAGGAGGCCGGTCATTCACTTCGCACGGCCATTCAGATTCTTCTCTCCCTCAAACGTCACCTTCTCGTCTCAGGGACACATCCACGGCCCATTTTATTTGTTTATTCATATTATTGTGGAATTCCCATGAAATACTCTTTTATTCTCTCTCATTATTATCGCTGAGCGCCGGCTATGGGCACAATCATTTCTAACTCATTTCATCGTAAATTACTCGGGCATTCAGCCGTCCCACTATGTCTCATATCACGTATCTTATTCCCTTGGGCCTAGGGCTCTCATGGCTCCTCGTTCATACCACATAAATACACTTATATTTAAACCTTCTGACCAAAGATTAGGGATGGGCCTCACCCCGGCTATAGATTAAAAGAAAACTCTCCAAACCATTATGGCCAATTAATCAAGATCACGGGAGACTTGCACATGGTCCCTCACACCTATCTAGATCACACAGTATGTACCTCTCCCGGTCGGGATTTTCTTCATTCTTGCTGTACATGCACGGATTATATCTGTAAGCTAGGCATGCATTATCTGACTGACCCATGAGTTTCCCTGGCATATTTGACAACCTCGTGGGACAGTGACTACCAATATTTCGACATGTTTCCCTGCTTGCCAACACTATTTTTCCAACCGCCCCTACGGGAAACTCGAATATTCTCCTAACCTTGTTCCCATATTTGCTAGGACATTCTACATTTTACTAAAAATATAACCCTCACGATAAGCTAATCATTAAGAAAGAAATATGAGTCGTCCGGGAATTTAGCCCCTTGAATTTTACTTCAACATTATAAAAATCAATAAAAATTCCATATAGGACATGCATTAACTTACAACATTTGATATTTACAAAAGAACGCTAATCCTATCCCCGGGTTATGTCATGCTTAGAAATTAAATTTGGACATCACTCATCTGTTTGGTGGCCGTTGTCTCTTCCGCCACGGGAGACCCATGGTGAAGTTCTTAGTACTCCATGACCACTCGGCAGGTGGCGGGCGTGCAGTCCTTCATCCCTGGTCCATTCAAGTCCGACATCCTGGGGAACTCGTCACAGCTGAAATCTTACAGTAATCCAATTGGGTAACACTTTTACACTCGTCACACGTCCTCTATTTCAGAGCTTACACCCGCGTTCACAGTAAGAATCGGGTAGCTCACGAGACTCGAGCCCCTGATTCGAAGTAACACTTTGGGTGACACCTAATTATGAATTTCACTGACTCATTAAACCGGCAGTTTCTCAGCCGAATTCTAATACTTGTTCGAAAATTATGCTCGCGGTTTTTACTAGTTTGACACGCAGCACAGAAACGATTCACCTAGGCTCGTTTGGCCTCCCGTTCACTACACAAAGGCTTTTGTACAAGGGTTTCTGACTGTAACTGGAGCACCGCGGGACGCAGTGTCCGTCTCACGACCCGTGAAAGAACAACTGTCTCTACAATGGCCTGCCCGGCTTATATTATCTTACCCGCCGGAAGCTCGGGGGCGTCAACGTTCACGGTTCATTAAGAACGAGAGCTCCTTTCGTACCAAGAATTGACGATATTTGAATAATGCATCTTGTAGCCCTCTGTCTCCTCTTTCATTTGAGCCAGGCGTGCCGGATCTCCGATCAGCAGTTTTTATGTAATTTGCTTCCCGCCTTTGATTAATTCATAGCGTCCTCTGGGGGGTGGAGCTATTTCCTAAGCGCGATTCTTGGCGTGGGTGACGCCGCTATATCCACATGTGTTAGCGATATGTTACATCTTGACAGCTGGTGACCTCATTTCTTCCCCTGCATAAGTTATTACATATTTTTAGTCTGGAGAACGCAGAAAATTCCGCTCTATTCAATGGTGTGTCTCCCATAATTTTCCTATGTCTGGATTAAAATATCGCCCCGTTTTACGCGACGTTGGCACCCGTGACATGTGCATAAAAAACCGGAAGTTCCTTATGTTCGTTTGGAACTCTGGGAAGCTAGGCCCCACCTCGGGGCGTATCTGACTACTCCAGCATCGCGTCCCCTTTCTATCTCTCTCTGCACGTTGAGAGCGTATTTCCGCGAGGGCTTGGCTGTTCCTTTGTCTTTCCATTGTCTGGCAAGTGCTCTTTTCGCGGGTTCCATTCTGGCAGGACGCCGCTCGATCCCCTTCGCCCATACTGCTACCTATGACGCGACCTTTAGGAGTAATTTTAATGGAGTATAAAGCCCATATCATTCCCATGGAGCTGTACAGGACACTGTACGGTTTCATTCTCCTCCTACTTCATCAAAGAAAAATCACGAACTCGGGATTTTTCTTTCCCTTTTAACTGTCTCGGAAAGTAGTCATTGGTGATGGTCGCGTAACTGGTGGACCTTCTCGGTCAACTCTGTGTTCTCCAGTTGTATCTGGTAGCATAGGTTAATTAAAGCGTTCCTAAGGCCGGTCCTCTCAAAACATTCTGGACAATCTTCACAGGCTGATGCCTCGGACTCGCTCCCTTCTTCCAAAACAATGTGATTCACGGCATCATCTTCTTCATCGGCTTCCATTTCTTCCATTGGATCCGGGTTGTCCTCGTCGTCCTCGGCTTCTCCTGGTTCTTCTTCCTCCGGACCTTCTTCAGGGTGTTGTCCTGGGGCGTGGTAAAATTTGGTTATCAGCAGCGTTGTACGTGGTCTCTGTTCTTCCGTCCATTGACTGTACTTTATAAGTGTCATGCTCTTCTCGGCTTATGCCTGGACATCTTGCACCGTTGTCTTCACACAAGTTCAGTTTAACTCTTTCTGGGCTCCCGCTGATTCCAGCTTGGTCTCATCTGATACATAATTAACAATATATTCGTGCCCCCTTAAAAATATGTGGCGAGAAAAAAAATTGCCCACATCTATGATGAAATTTATTTACATAATATACAGTTTCTCATGTGACCACACTTCGCTATCAATCCTGTAGATCCTCTCTTCGCCCTCCGGGATCGTACTCTGAGACGTGGGGGTCTAATTGGATGCCCCTGCCTCTGCCTTCCTTAGGATGAGGTTCACAATTCTTCCCTTCTTTCTTCTTTCCTGTGCTAACGTTCCCGTAGCTACACCGGTCCTCCTTCTTCCGAGCTCTATTATTACGTAAGGTACGCTGCACGGGTCGCGATCTCATGGTCATTCCATAGCGTCGCCCCTCTCTTCCTGACAGCAATTTCCTCCGTCTAGTGAACCATCCGTACTTGTAGCGGTATCGTCTTTTACGTCGACCTAATACATTCTTCTTCCTTCTTCTGGGCTGAGATACCCAGTTCGATTCTCCAGCTGGTTGAAACTGTCTGTTCTCCATCACCTGTTCACTTAGCTCCGTACGAGAATTAGCGCTCGTACTTACTTCTCCCATTACATTTACATTAGCGACCTTTCTTTCATTATAAGCTAGGGATACGCCTGTCGCCTCTTGTCCATTCACAATGGCCTGGGTACTTAACAATAGCTCGCCCCCTTCTTTCAGCTCTGCTCCCAAATGACCCAATGTCTTCCTTTCTTCTCTGGAGTTCACTACCTGCTCCCAGCAGTTTGTGTCCCTCTGTTCCACGGCTACTGCTATGTCCATTAGCGAGTCACACTCCCTGGCTCCATTCTTTGACCTTTCCATCTCGCACTCCCCTTCGACATCTGGGGCCGCATCTCTTTCCACTAAGTCTTCTGGTTTGAGTTCGATATCTGCCTGATGTAGACGTGACTCCATATCTTCTAGTCCTGAGTTCGACTCCCTAGTATCTCCAACTGACGCTCCTATGTCCTCAGCCATTCTCGCTGTTCCTGCTCCTACCAATTCAGTTTCTACTTCTTCTCTCGCCTCCATATGGCTTATCGCGACGTCACCTTTTATCTCCATTATCTCTTCCACTCTTGAGTACACTCCGCCATCCATGTCACTCATCTCCAAGCCTGATGGTCGCCGTATGTCAGTTTCATCCATCTCGGCGTCACATTGGGTCTCGGATGCATTTATTTCGGTATCCCTTTTAGTGGCCACCTTCTCTACTCCGTCGTTCCCATCTGCTTTCACTATATGTTCTGTAGAAACTTTACAAATTCGCCTGACTCCCATTTCTTCGGTCATCTCCTTCCGTAGCTTCTCGACCTCATCGTACATCTGCGTCTGGACCTCCTTGAATTGGGTTGTCGCAATATCCTGCACTTGGGCTATGCTGTCCCTGAGTTCATCTGCCACTTTGTTGAGGGACTCCGTCGTTTGCGTCCTTAGTTCTCGGACTTCCGCTTTGGTATCCTGCACGTCTCTTGCAACATCCTCTACGCGGGTGCTCACCTTCTCCATCTCTTCCTCGCACGCGCTTACCCTGGTGTCCGTCAGGTCGATCTTCTTCGTCACCCGAATCTCCACTTGCTTCATTTGCTGGATGACGTCCTCTAACTTCCCCTCTATCGCCTCGGTCATCTTTGCCTCCAGCCTCGCGGCGTTCTCGTCGCTACGTTCACAACCTAATCTCACATCCTCTGCGAGCTCGTCTAACGAAGCCTTATTCGTAACCGCCTGAGCCTGGCAAAGCTCTGCTTGCGTGTCAAACTGCGCCTTAAAGCCTGCTGCCTGTTTGCCTAATTGTTCTTCGAAATGTTCCTTTAAAATTTCTCCCTGCTTCTCGAACTGTGCCTTAAAGTCCACTGCCTGCTTGCCTAATTGTTCTTCGAAATGTTCCTTTAACTGTTCTTTAACGTCTGTTGCCTGCTTGCCTAAGTGTTCTGCCAATAACTGGCACATCATTTCCCTCATGACCTCCATGTCCATATTAAAATCAATTTTGGAGAAAGCGGATCTCCCGTGGGCAGAAAATGACCACCGGTGATCGACAGAAAGCATAGATACATTCAAATATTTAATACAAATTTCAGCGTGACCTAACTTTACTCGAAATTCCAACAAATCAATCCAAACTGGGCCTACAAACGGCTTGTGTCACGCCCCCTACCATATTAATGTCATAATTCATTGTATAGGAAATTTCGTCATATCATTTGACAATAATAATAACAATAATAATGCTGATTCTACGTTAGCCCTTTTATCCTGGACTAAGTTTTCCGGTCACGCGCGCGGCCTACCGTGGGCTCGATTTTTCGTATGCCGGAAACATGGCATACCCCAGTCACAAATGAATGTTATCACCTTGAGATTGGTAAGATGACGTTAGCAGACAATTACCCGTCTCAAACTGGCAACATCGCATCCGTCACTGCGCAAAAATTAGAGCCTGGGTTGAGGTACCCTGCTCTCTTCGCGGCGTCTAAAGCCCTCTCGAAAAAATATTTATATCTGCCAAATGTTGTTACTTCAGCGCACAATCTTTGGCCGATACCCGTAACTGGCGAAATTTGAAGAATTTTGCCGGCCGTTTTAACCTCACACTGAGAGAACCATAACATTGTCTCCCAACGAACTGACAACTTCATAGTATGTCCCGGGTACCAATTTTAATTTATGAGCGACACTCATGCGGATTTCCACTTAAACTGGACACATGATTTTCCTGTTCTTGTCATTTTCCTATCCTATTTATTATTCACGTCGCTCCCTTTCATGGCTGATCTTGTGTGAGTTATCATCACGAGCTGTGACTTACGCACACCCGTACGACGACAATGACAGTCCTGCTGAGTATCACACAATCTGAACAACCCTTGCAGTATCCAATTTATAATTATGAATCTTAGCGCTTCGGACATGTGCTTAACGTCTCCATCCGTTCGGTTACGTGGCGGGTACTCCATTTCAAATAATTGCCAACCCGTTCGATACCAAATGTAATCAGATTGTGGCACGAACCTGGCAATTTGACTCCATCGTAGCACACTATCCTCCCTGTGGGCGGCCTATCTCTTACTCAAAATGCTCCAGCGTAAACTATAAACAATGCCCATCCACGAAGGGCGCCAAGTATACACCCTACCGGGCGTCGAATGGATGACCCACGCATAAGAATGCCTCCACGTAACGGGGTAAACACCCACGGATGAGATTGGATTGAAGAGCGGGTCGAATTGCTTAACGAGCTTCGAACCGCTCCCCTTTCCTACTTTCTGTGCCGGCCCGGCAGCCTGAGCACTTGGGGAAGCGGTACGTTCGAAAGAAAACAAAAACAACAATACTTAAGATGGAGCCTTATGTCTATAATATGAAAGTAGGATCTCTGGGTTCAAATGCCTATTGGATACTGCTTAACACTGCTACAAATGACAAGAATCATTAAATAGGGGTACGAATGCAAATTTATTCAAATATGACAATTTAAAAAGGTTGATACAGCTCTATACAATGACTCTCCACATATGGGAGGAAAAGAAAATAATAATCATTTTAAAATACGAATCGCCCATGGGCGTCGTCTGCATAACGGTATGATTGAGGTTTTGCGACTTGCTATCGTTCATTTTTTTCTCATTAATTCATACCGTTCATGACATTTGTACATTATTCTGTCGATCACACCGTGAGATGAACTGATGTCCCGATACACAAATATTACTAGCTGTTCTAAGCACGAACATAACCGGGGCCTACGCTACATAATATCATATTAAAAGACACATTTGCATAATGCACAAACAAACACAAATACCATTTTGCTAAACCCCGGACTCCTCATCTATTACCAAAACCAAACAACGTGCACATAGGTTCTGTTTGAACTCAAAAATATGTGCACATCATTACGAAACATACACAAAACATATGGATATATACACTTCATGCACTCAGGAGAACCATTCCTAGAAAGAAACAACATGGTTATCACTATCTCCGGCCCAAAGCGCAAGCGTGAATCAGCTCGCTCATGGGCGCCACCATAATCCGGCGTCGAACTGGCAGACTCCCGACCGAGAGGTACTGTGGGTTTCTGTAGATACCGAGAATAGCGACAATCTCATCTCGCCGGATATCTGGGGGAATCCCCATTCATTTATTAAATACCTTTTAAAAGAAGTTACCGTGATATTATCATTATACAAGTATTCTTAGCTAAGCCATATAACCCAAACAAAGAACGTGAGCAGACCAGGCTCCAAGCCCTAACACAATGCGAGACGGGACCCTTTTGTCCCGATGGCGAGAGCTAGACCTTCACAAAAAATAAAGGAGGCCGGTCATTCACTTCGCACGGCCATTCAGATTCTTCTCTCCCTCAAACGTCACCTTCTCGTCTCAGGGACACATCCACGGCCCATTTTATTTGTTTATTCATATTATTGTGGAATTCCCATGAAATACTCTTTTATTCTCTCTCATTATTATCGCTGAGCGCCGGCTATGGGCACAATCATTTCTAACTCATTTCATCGTAAATTACTCGGGCATTCAGCCGTCCCACTATGTCTCATATCACGTATCTTATTCCCTTGGGCCTAGGGCTCTCATGGCTCCTCGTTCATACCACATAAATACACTTATATTTAAACCTTCTGACCAAAGATTAGGGATGGGCCTCACCCCGGCTATAGATTAAAAGAAAACTCTCCAAACCATTATGGCCAATTAATCAAGATCACGGGAGACTTGCACATGGTCCCTCACACCTATCTAGATCACACAGTATGTACCTCTCCCGGTCGGGATTTTCTTCATTCTTGCTGTACATGCACGGATTATATCTGTAAGCTAGGCATGCATTATCTGACTGACCCATGAGTTTCCCTGGCATATTTGACAACCTCGTGGGACAGTGACTACCAATATTTCGACATGTTTCCCTGCTTGCCAACACTATTTTTCCAACCGCCCCTACGGGAAACTCGAATATTCTCCTAACCTTGTTCCCATATTTGCTAGGACATTCTACATTTTACTAAAAATATAACCCTCACGATAAGCTAATCATTAAGAAAGAAATATGAGTCGTCCGGGAATTTAGCCCCTTGAATTTTACTTCAACATTATAAAAATCAATAAAAATTCCATATAGGACATGCATTAACTTACAACATTTGATATTTACAAAAGAACGCTAATCCTATCCCCGGGTTATGTCATGCTTAGAAATTAAATTTGGACATCACTCATCTGTTTGGTGGCCGTTGTCTCTTCCGCCACGGGAGACCCATGGTGAAGTTCTTAGTACTCCATGACCACTCGGCAGGTGGCGGGCGTGCAGTCCTTCATCCCTGGTCCATTCAAGTCCGACATCCTGGGGAACTCGTCACAGCTGAAATCTTACAGTAATCCAATTGGGTAACACTTTTACACTCGTCACACGTCCTCTATTTCAGAGCTTACACCCGCGTTCACAGTAAGAATCGGGTAGCTCACGAGACTCGAGCCCCTGATTCGAAGTAACACTTTGGGTGACACCTAATTATGAATTTCACTGACTCATTAAACCGGCAGTTTCTCAGCCGAATTCTAATACTTGTTCGAAAATTATGCTCGCGGTTTTTACTAGTTTGACACGCAGCACAGAAACGATTCACCTAGGCTCGTTTGGCCTCCCGTTCACTACACAAAGGCTTTTGTACAAGGGTTTCTGACTGTAACTGGAGCACCGCGGGACGCAGTGTCCGTCTCACGACCCGTGAAAGAACAACTGTCTCTACAATGGCCTGCCCGGCTTATATTATCTTACCCGCCGGAAGCTCGGGGGCGTCAACGTTCACGGTTCATTAAGAACGAGAGCTCCTTTCGTACCAAGAATTGACGATATTTGAATAATGCATCTTGTAGCCCTCTGTCTCCTCTTTCATTTGAGCCAGGCGTGCCGGATCTCCGATCAGCAGTTTTTATGTAATTTGCTTCCCGCCTTTGATTAATTCATAGCGTCCTCTGGGGGGTGGAGCTATTTCCTAAGCGCGATTCTTGGCGTGGGTGACGCCGCTATATCCACATGTGTTAGCGATATGTTACATCTTGACAGCTGGTGACCTCATTTCTTCCCCTGCATAAGTTATTACATATTTTTAGTCTGGAGAACGCAGAAAATTCCGCTCTATTCAATGGTGTGTCTCCCATAATTTTCCTATGTCTGGATTAAAATATCGCCCCGTTTTACGCGACGTTGGCACCCGTGACATGTGCATAAAAAACCGGAAGTTCCTTATGTTCGTTTGGAACTCTGGGAAGCTAGGCCCCACCTCGGGGCGTATCTGACTACTCCAGCATCGCGTCCCCTTTCTATCTCTCTCTGCACGTTGAGAGCGTATTTCCGCGAGGGCTTGGCTGTTCCTTTGTCTTTCCATTGTCTGGCAAGTGCTCTTTTCGCGGGTTCCATTCTGGCAGGACGCCGCTCGATCCCCTTCGCCCATACTGCTACCTATGACGCGACCTTTAGGAGTAATTTTAATGGAGTATAAAGCCCATATCATTCCCATGGAGCTGTACAGGACACTGTACGGTTTCAATAGGGAGAAGTGGACGGTCTGATGACCCCATCGGCAAGCATCTGATCAATAATCTTTTTGAGTTCTAACATCTTAGGTGGTGAAAGACGGTAAGGAGGAGATCTAACAGGTGTGTTATCAGATAGCTCAATCTGATACTCAAGAACATCAGTAACTCCTAACTTGCTAGTGAAGACATCGGGAAATTGGTGGCACAAGTCACGCACACTATTAGCCTGCTGATAATCCAAATGACTAAGATCCAACTGATCTATTTCGTTGTTCTGCCTAGGTAGCGCTTTACCTACACAAGAAACCCAGAAGGTACCCAAGGGAGCATCAATAATATCGAATTTACAATTTGGAGAAAACTTAAAGTGAAATTTCCTAGCCTGGAGGTCCAAAATTAAACCAGTTCTTGACAAGAAGTCCGTACCTAAAATCATGCTACACGCTAGCTTTGGAGTCACCAAGCAAAGAACCTTCCAAGTAAAATTACCAATACGCAATTTCACATCAACGGACCCCAAAATTTTCATATTATGCTTATTAGCCGTGACACATGCAACATTGACCTTCTTCAACTCAGGCAGTTTACAAGGGGACCTCATTTCATTATACCAATTAGCATCAATTAAGGTGACGACGCTACCCGAGTCCATGAGAGCAACAATGGGTTCATTATTCAGTTCCACCTTCGCGAAGGTACTTTTAGACCCAACCAAAGCAGAAATCTTATTGCATTCCCGCGGGCAAATAACCTTTTCGGAATCCACGAAATATTCGGGCGCAGGCGATTCACCAGAGTTACCTTTAGGCCTTAGTCATTGACTGCGTTTTCGGAACGAAGTAGGGCAATTATTTTTAAGGTGCTGCCTCGAGCCACACAAATAACAACAAGGACCAGAGCCACGCTTGACTGAGGGGCAAGCGTTCCTAAGGTGATCACGTGACCCGCAATTATAACATTTTTAGAAGACCCACTATCCCTAGTTTGAGGCGAAACAGGGGTCACAGTAGGAGGAGGGTGGCAGATAGGTCTTGCAGCATCCCCGTGCTTTACATCTTCAGCAAATGTACACGCAGCTTCCAATTCAAGAAAATTAGTCGGACTCTTTGTGAGGGAGAGGTATGAACGATAGGCAGGGGAAATACCCTTCAGAATACGGGCCACCATTTCCTCTTCCGGCACCGAAATTCTAAATACCTTGCAATAAAACTGCAAGTCTAGTACATAGTTCAAAAGGTTTTCATGGAGCAATTGAGTCCGAAAACAATACTGAGGAATCAAACTCTGCAATGCCAATGAAGGAATAAATTTTGACAATACCAGTTCATGAAATTCCATAATGGTTAAATTATTCGAAATTGCTTCAGAAATTTCACGTTTCAAAATTCCCTCACAATGAGAGAATAGGGCTCGGAAAATTCCCAAGTCATCGACAGAATACACGCTACCTGACTCTGTCATTTCTACCAGGAACCTCAGAAACCTGGTACTTTCTTCAATAAAATTGACGGAGAAATTTTTAACTCCGTTGAAAAGATCCTTCAGTGAAGAGTGAGAGGGAGCACAATTTAAACGGGCTAACAAATTTTCAAGAACTGGGGAGGCAGCACAACATGAAGGTTGATTATTAAGTGAGGCATCAGCATGACTAGAAGGCAATGAGGTTTCCCTCTCAACAACTGATAAATTCTCCATATCCTTACTTGCTAGCATAATATCTAGTTCAGCAGAAATGCTAGAAGCAATTGTTAACAGCTTAGTGCTTTCAGAAACAAGACTAGGTTGGGGACACATAGTAATCAAATCTTGGATGCGGCCTAAATAATGCCACACCCTAGCCTTAAGTCTGTTAATCTGCCCCTTAGTGGGGGAAGTTTCAATAAATTCTTGTCTGACAACCTCAATTTCAGTAAGGGAGTCAGTAATTAAATTTAAGGACTCACCAAAGTTGCAGCACATCTTTACAGAGTCAAGATTAATAGGAACCTGGACATGCGATGTCAGCAAAGCAGCGCACTCGGCAACAGTGTTAGCAGGATTGATACCCCTGATAGTGAGCTCATAAACTAGCTCTGATTTCCTGAGTTGGAAAGGGAACAGCACAGCCCTCGCCATAGTTGATGTACATGAAACAATAAATCAAAAGAATTAGACCAAATAAAAGCGTTCCTTTCACAGTAAGATACTTTACAAGTTTCAGTTTTTTACACTCTTTGAAACCTCAAATAATTTAAAGTTCCCCAATGACCAGGTTTTTTAAAGGGACAATGCAAAACAAAACTCAGGTGGTTGGCACCAACAAAATAGAAAAGCTTAATGAAAGGGAGATAAAGCATATAGTACACAGTGCCAAAATAAATTTAATGAGGATGCAACAGACCTACAGGTAGATCCAAGTAAGAGGCACACAAATCAATTAACTAAAGCTCTGCTGCCACGAACTGTGAGGTCTGTTGGGGGTAACAGACCAGATTACAAAAGTGAGGATACAACGAGCCTACATTAATCCCACAACACCCAAACAAATTAACCACAGAGCTGCTACCACGAACTGTGACACTTAGAGCAATTAATAGCATAACTACCCCAAGTGACAGCACCAAGTGTCTGACCGTGTACGAAAGGCACGGTTCAGATAGGTGGAAACGTGCTAGACAAAGACCAATGAAGGAAAAACAAAGGCACTTACCATTAGAGAATTAAACAGGGCCCCCAAAGGAGCGGATAAAATACACCTGGTCATCCCAAATTATCACCCCTTTTAAAAGGAAAACACCAACACCTTGGGGAACAAAGGTATTTAATCAAAATAATAAAGAAGTAAACAAGAAAGTAATATCCTCGCTGGAAAATAATAAAATTAAAAATTGGAAAATACTTAAACTCAAAGCAAAACCCTACGGTCGACCGTTTATAAGGAAAATGATAATTTAGTTCTTAAAGGACTTATTAAGATAATGCAGATTTATGAAACCACTCCTCAACTCTCAAGTTTTCTTACGACCAAAAATTTTCTTAGTACAGTACCAAAGTTTTTTTTTAACATCCTTTTAACCTCCTTTAACAGAAAACCACCTTTTAGGATGTGTCAAACGACCCCCTGCAAGGATGGGTAGGTATTACGTGCACTTTTCAAGAAATTAAAATAATAATAATAATAAGCACCGAAACACCGGGAGGGAAAACGACCAGAAGGTAAAATTAAAATCACAAAGAAAAAAAATGAAATGGACAAAGGAAATCCGCGGAGAAGGTAGAATACATCACCGGCACATCAAATACAAATCATCAATCATCACAACCAACATCAACAACATTAGCATTCCCATGGCAACGACCAACAATGGGTCAAGGGGGGGACGGGCCAATCCCAGGCCGCAAACAACAATAGGCGTAAACCAACAAAGGACCAAGAAAACAGACGCAGAAAATAACCCAGAAACAAGTAAATAAATTAAATTAAGTTAAATTAAAATAAAATCAACCCGAGAAACAAGAAAGAAAGGAACCGGGACACAATGTACACGTAACACCCACACCCCTGAAGCGACTCGCTTGTTAAATTATTCAGGTTAAATAATACCTTTTTAGCACAAAACCTTTAAGCCAAGAAAGGTCATCAATAAACCCTAGGTTACCCAATTACATTATTGAAGAATCCAAAAATTACTTTCACACGGTACGCAAGCCCCAAATTAACAGACATAATTACACATTGTATAATTTCCAATTAACAAGCCGAAAGTTTAAAATTCCACAAGGCAAGACTTAGTTTTTTTTAGATGACGCCAGTTACATGGTACCACGCGCACTTTCTGCACATAGGAAAATTTTCAGGTCTTTCACCAAAAATCAGTAAAGGTTTAGCTGTAACAACACTTACAGTTTCTTCCAGATGAAAGTTGTGAGGGCAGCTTCGGTAGCCTAAGTTGACTTACTTACATTAATTAAACATAACACGTAAATTCCAGACGAGGAAAAATTAACCAGAAAGCTTGCAGAAATCCCCAGGGCAAAAGCCCCGTATATATAACTTAGCCAGGCTCGAACATTTTCGGTGAAATTATCTCCTTAGGGAGAGAGAAGCCACACACGTCCATCTCTTCCATGTCACCAAAACGCAATGGCGATTTCCCAAGATTCAGCAGTCCCGGCACCAACGATCACATGTGCGCAGAGGCAAAGCGCCTGAGTGGTAACGTAGCTCGCGAGGTAGTACATACCTACGCCACTAGAGTGCAGGAGAATACGGTCAGGCACCGATAGGACGTGCATACAGTCAATTATAAGGTTTGAAAAGAAGAAATAAAGAAGCGGCGAACCACTTCTAAAGACACAGTTTTTCCACAGCCTTTAGGCTAGTTCAAAAATATTTCCCAAGGGGAAAAAATCGTTACGCAGGTAACAAGTGGGAGAGAAGAAGAAGTAAGATCCAGAAGGCAGTGAAAAGGATCGAACGGGAATATTGTTACTAACAATTATGAAAAAGGAAAACGAGATTGGATTGCTACCTAAAATATACGAGTTGAAGACGGAAGTAACTGCACCAGAATCTTAAGTACGGCACAACAAGAAATCAGCTCCGCGGGATAAAGAATGAATTTTTAGAAGCTACATTGCGAATTGAACGGGAGACTAATAATTTCATTCAGCGAACTCCAAGAGACGTGAAGAGAGGAAAATAACAGCAACAATCTTACGTCACTGCAGTCCCTGCTGACGTACTTCACGATATGACCGAAGTGAAGAGTTACAAAGGGAATCCTACAATAACTCAAAATTGAGTGAAGAAAGAGAATTAATCATTTCAAATTATAAAATTACATCACCCTAAGGAAAATATTCGACCAGTAAATCAATTCTTTCAGAGGGAACAATCTTCACATTAGACAGTTTCTCACAGTTATTCACAATGGAAATGCTAATTAATCTCATATGCTATTCTATTCCAACTAGACCACAGATGAACATGAAGCTCTAAGGAGATGATAAGCCAGACTGCCCAAATGGGTGCCGCAGGATGACGTTGCCGACCGAGATGACTGAGCCCAGAGGAGAAATATGCGAATATTTCCCGTCCACCCAGGGAAATAAGTAGCGACGGTTCAATATGTCCTGTCAGATGGACATATGACGGCGACTGGAGGTGCTGAATTCAGATAAGTCTTACTTTTAAATCAGTGTAATAATGTTTGTATTCAACTATAAATGTAGTATGATTTATTAATTTGTTCGGTGCGAAGTGATTAAACGACAAGAGTGATGTGATAAATTAGAATAAAGGTGGATAGGTAATCTTCAGATGTGCATAACAAATCCTTAGATAGGTAGTCACTCAGTGATGAAAGCCTACGTTCGAAATGTGATCCAAGTAGTGTGAAATTCTGAGTTAGTCAAAGTGACAGTAAGTTGTATGATACATAAAAGAGCGATATAGATACGTGTGTACATTGGTTATAGTCAATGAATGTCAAGTTAGGAACCAACAGTAGGATATTCTTGCTAGATAGACAAATCTGTTTATGATAAATAGAGGTTATGACTGAAGGAAGGTCATAGTATTTGGAAATGTGTCCATGAACCGTAATTGAAATAATAAGGGCCACAATGGTAAGAAGTGAACCCGTGTTAGTAAGGAGACAGATTATGGTTTTGAAAGTATAATAGTAATATTTTAAGAGAAGTTGATACGTGATTGATGATTGAGAATAATGATAGTTATTGATTCTTCGCGAGGATGGACACGGTGACGTGGCTATACACTTAACGGTTTTCATGTAGAGTTTTGCTAATTAGGAAATGAACGTGTAGCAGTTTCATGTTCTGTTTATCTCACGAGCAAGCATGTAGAAATACAAATAAGATCTGAGTGACATCTGTTGGTTAGAATGCTCACTTGGTAGTGTCAACAAGATTTCAGTTAGGAGGACGAACTGAACACATGTGCTGTCACGAATTTTTTTTTCTAATACCAATCTATTCTCAGACGAGAGGAACGTAGTAATTTCTTAGGCGACATCCCATCACTGATGACTAAATGGAAATGTAGGAATGATATTTAACGGTCAAGTCTTCACACTATACTCCACTCTTGATAGCATATTTCAGACGAGACTAGTAGGGTAGTCATTAACAAGTATAATATCGCACCTATGTTTAGCTTAAAATGACGAGAGGATTTGGATCTTTAAATGGTATATGTGTCTTACTGGTTCTGATTGAACTTTTATGAGAGCTACATTGATTTGAAAGGGGAACTTATCGGAATTCATGCAGAATAAAAAGGACGTAGACAAAGAAGCATTAATATTCAACATTCAACATTTAATTAAATTTTCAATGGTCATTATTCCATATCCAGCATTGTGATTTAATTATGTATGGAAACATTAGAGAACTATCCTCCCAGATTAGCACCCATAGGTATTTATTAGTATGTTGAGAAGGATAGGATTATTCTATGGCAGTAAATGAATATGAGCTCCGAGGGAGAGCTAATAGTTAATTCAAACCTAATACGTAGTAGGGAAAAATTCCAATTCTTGAGATGTGGTTATAAGTCTCAAAAATGCGTCATGGATACTATGAGGAAGACACCCTCAGTCTATATTTAGCTTTTTGGAACTCATGTTGTAAATAATTCTTTTTTTTTCTTTGCTAGGGTGCACTCAGACCAATAATTTTTTTTCTTGTTACCCAGATAAGTTATTAACTATACAGATAAGTTTTTCTTTAGTTATCTAAGTAAGTTTTCAATTACTTATACGAATTTTTAATTACCTATGTTAGGAAAGCTTTCACCAATTTAAATATTCAAACATACTCGACTTTGTTTCAATCCATTAATTGAACGCTTTATTCCAATTTAATTATTGCTTTAAGGACCTAAGAGGGAGAATTTGACATTTTCTTTTGGACTTATGGGTTTTAATTTGATAATTATGAGCTGGAGCATAAAAGTATTCAACTTAATGATGGCCTATTCAGAACTTAATACCTTGCCATATATTGCATTCTGTCCCTAATTTTGTGGGCAAGCATGACCTGAATACTTAACGTAATGGATTCCAGTAGATCTATTACAGATGATGACGAGATCAAACAGCTTTTACTTTAGAATGCATAGTGGGCGCTGGATGTGCCAAATACCGGTAGATTTTCCATGAACATTACTTACATATATTTTTGCACGATACCGCCCTTTACTTCGATTCTTCTTTCCACCCAGAAATGTGGAAGTGCTGAATAAAGGAGTGATATAAAGCAATTAAAAGTGAAAGGGAATTGAGTAATTAAAAATCGAATGGAGAAATAGGTAAACTTATGAGGTTAAGTCCATGTTCCCTCGAAATAGGCCAAGTGAACAGTCGACCATACAATTTCCTTTACCAGATTTTTCTTTTTGTGGAGGATAGTCCAATATTCGAATTCTGGATTGAAACATTATTATAATAAACAAATATAGAAAATGTTAAACAATTCTTTCAATGTGTTTGTAGTATAGAGACCTAGATTTAAGTAAATGAGAGCGATAACATCTTGATAGCATAATAATTAGAATAAGCAACATATGAAAGTCGTTTCTATAGGTGATTTAAGTCTTATTTGGCTCCGCATGGTATATCTTTCTCTGATTCGGAACTCAACACCCAAAATTATTGAACTGTTTAGTTGGAGAGATCATAATTAAGCTAGCCTGGATATTATGCGTCCTTCCAGGGAGCCGGGAACGGCGCAATATGTTTGGTGTAATATGTTACCCCCTACTGCCCGGCGTATGATATACAAAAAAAATGGTCCTTAAAATCGAAATATTCTGATCTTTTAGTATCCTTGCTTCAAGGATCGGTTATAGATGTAATGTTGAAAAAAAGTACAAGAAAACTCGAAAAAAGTACTTCCTGGGCATTAATGGGATTTAATTTTCCAGAACCAAAAATGCCTATGACTACTCCCAGTTGAAGTCCAAATAGCCTATTTTTACTGCTGGATGCTCAATACTTTTTACACTGAGTTACTGTAACACGATACTGTAGATCAAGTTATTCATTACATCTCTGCCACAGACGCAAAAGAGAGATTTGGTTTACTCTGTCTGCCATCTTTTAGGCCTACAGTAAAATGAAACATCGAAATCGACGAGCAGACAATCATATGGCGTCCAATTGAGAAATGTCTGCACGCGCTAGCTGAGGCCATACGATAATACAACTCCTGTTACTGAGATAAAAATTTGCCGTGACGTTACCCCGGAGTAAGCAGAAGGTCTGATCGGCTTACATGAATCTGGGAAAACTCAGCGCTCTCAAGCTTGTATCATTTGATCTGGGTAGGAAGGATAGTGACCGCGCTTCAAATCCCGGTCACTCCATGTGAGATTTATGCTGGACAAAGCGGAGGCGGGACAGGTTTTTCTCCGGGTACTTCGGTTTTCCTGTCATCTTTCATTCCAGCAACACTCTCCATACTCATTTCAGAGCATTTATCAGTCATTAATATATACCACTTTGGGAGTGGCAACCCCATCATACTAACAGCCTACATATGTTTCATTCATTACACCCCTGACCCGGTCAATGACTGGAAAACAGGTTGTAGGTTTTCATTTTCAGGAAGGATAGTGATCAGGTCAAGGGCTCGGTGCGCACGTACAGTACTTCAGAATGATGCCCACCAGCCGCAACTGCTGATGTCAACGTTCAAATTTTGAAGCAGCCTCCGTTTCATCTGTATTGTATGGCATGCTCGGAAGGTAGTTACATATGAATATCGATAGTCCTTGTTGACTGTGGAAGAGCAACAGTGCTATTAATGAAATCTCCCGTATCGGCCGTTCAAATATTTGTTACGATATAAAGTTATAAATTCACATTCCCTAACACTGAGCCACGTACTGTATTCATATCAACTACCGCGTATGTGTAACTTTGCCGAGGAATATTCCTGAGAGAATTTGATCTACATTCCATTAGGGCACATATTTCATTGATTGGGAAATATAAATGTACAGGAACTACGAAATGTTGCTCACATTTTCTCTGCAGATCTTTTGAATTGTACAGTTGTTTTTGTACTGTTATCATAATTTAGGACAAGGCACACCATGGTTCAGGACTGTCCCTACAAACTCTACCTAAAGTGATAATGTCAGAAACTGCGTTTTATTACTTTACGCTGCTTTTATTTGTACATACTTATTTATTTAGCCTTAGTCTAGAGATTCTATATGATACTTGTGTTAATTTAGCGACCACACAAGCAGACTATTCCACTGAATATCCGGGTGTAGATCAGCTTATTGTACACACAGACCTATAGAAAATGACCTCTTTTCATCACCTTTTTACCGGCCGTGAACAATCGTGGAGAAACAAAAGGTAAATGCTTTGACTATTCGGAACTTCACCGTTAAGTGGGATAAAGTGCTTTGCTGGTAATCATTTCTGAGATAAACTGAATTACACTCATGGTCATGTGCCTTCCAGAAATAGAAATATTGTCGCTAAATTTATAGACACCCTGACGGGGTGTCAAACCCACATATTTCTGAGTGAACCGAGAACGGCCCTACGACCTCACCTCGGCTGCCTCAAGAATGTAGCGGCGTGTTACCGTATCTGGAATCCACCTCTGTGGATCAGTGTTAGAGATACCAAGGTAGTGGGTTCAAACACGGCAGAGGTAGTCGGATTTTTGAAGGGCGGAGTCCATTCTACACTCTATGTCGTACGATGTCGGCAAGTAAGAGATCTCTGGGGACACATTTGGTGTTTACTCGACAATATTCATTAAAACTCAGTCGTAAACGCCCAAGAGAGATTCCGATTACTGTGCCATCTAGTGGGCCAAGAATAAAACAGAACGTTGAAACTGACGAGCAGTCATCCAGATGGCGTCAAATTCAAATGCCTACATACGATTATTATTATTATTACATTCTTTTAGCAGAAAAAAACAAAGGAACTTGATTATTTGAGGTGAATAGAGACCTTGAAGAAGTGCGAACCACACGTAACAACATCCAAGAGCGTGTCCCACTTAAGACGAAACTTCAAGCGTCCCAGGATTTCCTAGACAAGGCCAGATTAAAAACTGGAAAGGCGAGGACAAAGGAGAGGGGAGAACGAATGCGTAAATACTGGGCAGACATCAAAGCCAGAAGTAGCCAGTTGAAATGACGTAGTCCGAAGTTGGCCGATACGACATGAATGAAATTAATATTATTTTTATTAATATTATTACAGGGCGAGTTGGCCATGCGGTTAGGGGCGCGCGGCTGTGAGTTTGCATCCGGGAGACAGTGGGTTTGAATCTCACTGTCGGCAGCCCTGAAGATGGTTTTACATGATTTCCCAATTTCACACCAGGTAAATAGGCTGTGGGCCTACCTTAATTAAGGCCACGGCTACTTCCTTCCAACTCCTAGGGCTTTCCTATTATATCGTTGCCATAAGACCTATCTGTGTCGGTGCGATGTAAAGCCACTAGCAAAAAGTAATTATTCTTCTTCCTCTCCTTCTTCTTCTTATTATTATTATTGTCGAATAATTGGTCATACCCGTTGTAAAGGGATATCGTAAGTGCATCTTACACTGATGAGTAGAGTTCAAGTTTGATCTTTGTGTGAGGGCTGGAGTGGAATTCACTTGGATAGATGAGGATAATTCGTGAGCAGGCTGATGTGGCAGGCAGCGAACTTGGTCAATAAAGCAAAATAATACGGTCAACTTGGATTTGATTCCCCGTGAGCATGTCTAAAATTTAGAAACGAATTATCGCCGAGTACCTACTGTAGGCTACCTGCTACACGTGGCTCCGCATATATTGAACGGGCATGTATAGTTATAAGGAGGTGTGAGTTCTTTATAACATGCAGTATGTCATACGGTTTGAAATACTCGTATTGCTAAATGAGTGCAGCAAGTGGCTATATACTATACAATATTGGTAATTTAACAGAAAAGGTACTTTTACAGAATGCACTGAGTTCTGTAACATTTATTTCGTAATTTACCTTTTGAATTATTTCTAGTAAAAGTAGTAAGATTTTGTGAAGTATTAATATTCATTATTATTTGAAAGGTTGTCTGTCCTGCACTATTGACCGCGTTCTACTTTTCACTATCCACGCCCATTCGTATTTTGGTTCTGGAATGTCTGTGATGTGAACTACAGTAGTTCGGCAAGACGCCAGGTATTCAACATACACACAACACATTTGTGTTCGAAGTTCTGCCTATCTTAATGTGAGTCGGCTCCAACCTGAAATCCCAATAAGGTGTCAGAATTGAAAGGTAAGGGATTTTCTAACGATGGGCTGGATTGGCGTTTTGTTATGATCTACACAAATGGGTAAAAATCATGTTTGACAAGGGTAAAATTAGCTCCGGACTAGGAAGCCAAGAATAACGGCTGGGAGCATACGTCGTGGTGACCACACGCCACCTCGTAATCTCCAGTCCTTCGGGATGAGCAACGATCGCTCGGTAGACAGTGGCCTTTCACGGGCTTTTACAATTTGGAGTTTGGTTATTTTTTTCCAACTAGGTGATTCAAAAGAAGATGTCCATATATCTGTAACTTCAACCATGAATATTAAAGCAACAAAGAATGCAATTGAGAGCCTGTCTAATAATAATAATAATAATAATAATAATAATAATAATAATAATAATAATAATAATAATAATAATAATAATAATAATAACAATAACCATAAAAATAATAATATTCTATATAATAAAAGAGTTACTAAAAACAACTCTGGAAAATACTCCGTCCGTTCTACTGGTCTGATTTCCTTCATTTCTATTTCATTCTATTCCGAATTAGCTGCCGGTGAATCATAAGACCTTGATAGGTCGCTAAGTTCAGCCACTTTCAGTAATCATAAAATCAAATCATTAAATAATAATAATAATAATAATAATAATAATTAAATGATTACTTCAATAATTGCAGGCGAATGTTTACCCTAACCTGCAATACATCCTGTACTTAGCGGTTGCTAAGCGACAAACACTTTCATTAATATATTAAAATCTGTTTTATGTCGCACCGACACATATAGGTCTATTGGCGACGATGGGACAGGAAAGGTCTAGGAGTGGGAAGGAAACAGCCGTGGCCTTAATTAAGGTACGGCGTGATGTGAAAATGGGAAACCACGGAAAGCCATCTTGAGAGCTGCCGACAGTGGGGTTCGAATCGCGGATGCAAGCTCACAGCTGCGCGCCCGTAACCGTATTGCCAACTCTCCCGGTTATTAATATTCTGATACAGTATGTGTGATTTTCATCCCAAGTAATATCCTTGCATGCAGCCATGTTTGATTACTGCCTGTCAAGCCAGAGAGTATACACTTCCTCTGATGACGGAAAAATACTATTTCCTGTTAGATACCCTTTGATTATCTAACGTTTCTTAGCTTCCAAATATACTCCACAGATGGCAGAGCGTTCCTAATAACTTACATGCTGCTATGTTTACGTAAAAAAAGACCCCATTATGACACACGCCTTAGACATTATCTTGGAACACCTATCGAAGAATAACCCAGATACACTAGAAAGAATGAAGGCCATATACCTTCAAAAAGTTCTCTGCCTCCCACAAAACGCTCCTTCGAGTCTAACCTATGACCTCACAAGAGAACCGTTCTATATAGAGAAACTGCGATTTAAAATACCATTGCTTTCTACGACACAATAAAAGCTTTACACCAAGAACTGCAGGATAAAAAGGCGTATATATGGATAGATTTTTACCAAATAGACGGTATGGTGACATCAGAGTGGATGAATTCTGTCTACGAACTGTGGCATACCGTAATGCAATTCTTATTAAATATTCATAAAACCAACGAAAAGGGCAGGCAAACAACATGACAACGACGGGCGTAAAGAGACGAGTTTGTCTGACCTATTTATAATGAATGCTACGAAACAGGACGAGTCCTCTAATAATAATAACACCGGGAATCCCCATGGAAAGTATACTGATAAAATCAACAATTATACACCACTGGCAGAATATATTCAAAGGTTATGGCACTGTGAAGAGGTGATAATTGTACCAATCATCATTTCGAGTTCAGCTGCTATATCTAAAACTCTGGTGTAAGGAATGGAGAAGTTGAATGGCAACACCAAAATCTACAAGATCATGCAGAAGACGGTGGTCCTTGCCACGACTGAAATTGTACGAAAATTTATGGGTTCAAATTCTACGAAAAAATGTAGTGTAAATTAAGGATTAATATGGTTTGATTTCCTGAAATCTGTACAATTGCTTGAATTCCATTACCACGAAAGTGTGCAAAATAAATAATAATAATGTCAATAATATATGCATCTCTGTATGTCTGTAAAACTCTCGTCTTGTTTCATTGCGGGGTCGGGTGTGAAGTGCGATGAATTTTCGCAGCGAGTTTTTACGATCAGATACCCTTCCTGACGTCAACTTCATCAGAGGAGTTAATGAGATGAATGGCGTGATATATGGTAGTAGGAAGGGAGAGAGTGAAATCCGGTGCCGGCATATAGCCTACACCTGCTGCTCAAGGCTTAACGTCCCCATCCAACGGACGACTCACAGTCAACAATGATATATGCCCTCACTCCAAATGAGCACTGCGGGGAGGTTTTTGGTACGCAATCAGTTGGTTAGAAATTGTGTATCATCACCCCTTCTACCCTGTAGACCAACATTCTGATGGTGAACCTTTTCTTGACCAATGAGATTCGAACTGGCTAACCACGGTGTTGGAATAATAAATATTGCGGTAATTTCCGCGGAGCATGGGTGAAACAAAACGCGAGGGGTGAATGGCTGGACAAAGCAAAACTTAAAGTTCGAGAATACCTATTAAAATTTCAGAAATTTTCTTTATTTTCACACCAATATAACGTAATAGAAGGCTCAGGCAACAAGAAATAGAGCCCAAGGCTCATACGTTACTAAATTGACACATTTAAACACCAAATGCGAGTGCGGACGCACTTTAATGCAGGAGCCCGGAAACAAGAACGACCTCAACAGCTCAGAATAATTTACACTACATGAGCATAGAAGCTCACATACTTTACAAAATTACGTTAGGAAAAAATGATTCTTCCACGTTATTGCATTAAATGTCTGGCTAACTTGTACAGATTAGAAACGGTATATTGAATGACACTCAGAAAAGAAGCCGTAGCTTTTGATACAATTTTGCCAAGCGTGGTTGTAACCCGGCTGTTCCATTTAGGGAGTATTACAAGTGTCTTGACACCAGGAGTATAATTCACAACGAGTAAGGGTCTCGAACCGCGGAGTCTATTTATGCAAGTTTACAAAGTTGCCGACAAGTGGGCCAGGAAATTACATTCACCAGAAATTGTATGTAAAATGTGGATTTCTTCAGTCATCAACTGCATATTGGAAATACACACTTCCACAGTTTCTGGAAAACTATTCATACAAGCTTCTACGGGACTGAGAAGTCATAGCCGATGTCACGCTCAGCAACAAAGGGCCAGATATTATTCTAAACGATAAACAGAAATGATCTGCATCCCTTATAGAAATTGCTTGTCAAAACACCTCCGATATGCAAACAACAATAGCGACAATGATATCGAAATACACAGAACTGGCAATAGAAATACAACGCCTGGCGAAAGTAGAGTGTCATCACAGTTCCAGTAGTAATATTATGTACTGGAATTATTCCGAAAAGCTTGCACAGCTCTCTGGCCGCATTAAACATGCATCATGACACAGGCGTTGAACCACAGAAAGCCACCCTCCTGAGCACCTGCCACATTGTGAGAGAGTTTCTAGGAACGATTTTTCCTATGAGTTATACCAAACAACATGAAGTTCCAGGCCGAAGTTCCAGTAATACTTAAGAACAGATTCCTAAAGTGGGGAGATAAAATGTTGTTTAGCGATATCATTTGTGCATATTTATTATATAAATCTGTATGTTATAATTCTTTCTGTTGTAAATATTCGCGGATATATGCATCTATAATTTCATAATCAAGAGCATGATTCCTTGCTTAGGCAGAGTCAGCACATTATATTACCGGCACAAGCTGAGCCTTCATAAATGGGTGTAATAATAATAATAATAATAATAATAATAATAATAATAATAATAATAATAATAATAATAATAATAATCATAATAATAATAATAATAATAATAATAATCCCTCTGTACGTCACTGGTAGTGTTGACCAGGGCATCCCATGACTGTGGTTTCAGATCCTGCAGAGAGAGTCAAATGGTACATTTGGAGTGTACTCAAAATAGTAATTCAAATTTATTAATTAGTTAATTCAAATTCAAGCTATTAGAGTTCCTGTTTCTATGCATTTCACTGGAATAAAATTGAACATCGAAATTAACAAGTAGAAACCACAAACGGCGTCAAAAATAAATAAATAAATAAATAAATAAATAAATAAATAAATAAATAAATAAATAAATAAATAAATAAATAAATAAATAAATAAATAAATAAATAAATAAATAAATAAATAAATAAATAAATAAATATCTGCACATGCTAGTTGAGGAAATACGATTATTGACATCCCATATTGAGTTGCCTCTCAATCAGGAATAATTTTCTGCTTATTACTGATAGCTCTCTCTTTCACAGACACACAATCATGCGAGTTAGAGTTGATAAAACGACGATGTCCCAATTTCGATAAAAATAACACAGACTACTGACTTGCACTAAATGGTATTCCGTTGTCGAAATACCCTTTGTGCTCAGTTTGCAGCTCCACAGACAAGGATAGTTACTCTCGAATGATAAACAAGCTTGCATTTAATCTGTTCAACTGGTTTGTGCGGTGATTTATATGCTAATGACGCACGCGCTGACACTGTGTTACAGCACAGTTAGCGCCTTTGAAGTGCGCTCTTGAACACAATGAATGACTGCATCCCACTGTTACTGAGCTGAGCAGACTTTGTCTAATGTTCTTCTGCCATCATCATTTGACGAGCAGTTCATATACACATAACTTACTTCACTTGAACCCTGTGATGATAATGATGATGGTATTTGTTAAAATCCTTTCTATTTCTGTAGATTTTGAGATATGTCATTGTATCGGAATTTTGTCCCGCTATCTTGGGAAGTGGGGAGGTACACCTTAAAAGATCAAAAATTGAATTTTTCATGCACACATTCCTTTATCGAATATATTTTGCAATTATTATCTACAGTAGCTCAAATGATACGTTGACAAATTACTATAAATATCGCTCGCTACACCCCAAACTGTCTAACTTTTGTTGCTCCTTTCTAGTAACTTTAATTTTTATATTTTTTGCTCTCATCGTAATTCGAAAAGAACTGAAAGTAATTGTATGAAATTGTGCATGGTGGTGTATGTCATGTACATAAACAGCATGCTTTAGAATAACATGTTCAACTGCTAAGCTCTTCAATTAAATATAGCCACTGAAAATCTGTGAAAAATTTCTAATGGCGAAGCAATTACTCAAACGGTTGCTTGGTTTTCGAGATTACCCTCCATATACGAGCAAACTCACAAACATCCCTTCGTTGTAATGTTGATATACACTGACTGACAGAGCAAATGCAACACTAAGAAGGATTGGTTCGAAAGGGATGAAAGTTGGGGAAAAAACAGAGACGGCACGGACGATTAATTGATGTTTATTTCAAACCGATATGCAGGTTACACAATGCGCACGGCATCGACTCAGTAGGATGTAGGACCACCGCGAGCGGCGATGCACGCAGAAACACGTCGAGGTACAGAGTCAATAAGAGTGCGGATGGTGTCCTGAGGGATGGTTCTCCATTCTCTGTCAACCATTTGCCACAGTTGGTCGTCCGTACGAGGCTGGGGCAGAGTTTGCAAACGGCGTCCAATGAGATCCCACACGTGTTCGATTGGTGAGAGATCCGGAGAGTACGCTGGCCACGGAAGCATCTGTACACCTCGTAGAGCCTGTTGGGAGATGCGAGCAGTGTGTGGGCGGGCATTATCCTGCTGAAACAGAGCATTGGGCAGCCCCTGAAGGTACGGGAGTGCCACCGGCCGCAGCACATGCTGCACGTAGCGGTGGGCATTTAACGTGCCTTGAATACGCACTAGAGGTGACGTGGAATCATACGCAATAGCGCCCCAAACCATGATGCCGCGTTGTCTAGCGGTAGGGCGCTCCACAGTTACTGCCGGATTTGACCTTTCTCCACGCCGACGCCACACTCGTCTGCGGTGACTATCACTGACAGAACAGAAGCGTGACTCATCGGAGAACACGACGTTCCGCCATTCCCTCATCCAAGTCGCTCTAGCCCGGCACCATGCCAGGCGTGCACGTCTATGCTGTGGAGTCAATGGTAGTCTTCTGAGCGGACGCCGGGAGTGCAGTACTCCTTCAACCAATCGACGGGAAATTGTTCTGGTCGATATTGGAACAGCCAGGGTGTCTTGCACATGCTGAAGAATGGCGGTTGACGTGGCGTGCGGGGCTGCCACCGCTTGGCGGCGGATGCGCCGATCCTCGCGTGCTGACGTCACTCGGGCTGCGCCTGGACTCATCGCACGTGCCACATGTCCCTGCGCCAACCATCTTCGCCACAGGCGCTGCACCGTGGACACATCCCTATGGGTATCGGCTGCGATTTGACGAAGCGACCAACCTGCCCTTCTCAGCCCGATCACCATACCCCTCGTAAAGTCGTCTGTCTGCTGGAAATGCCTCCGTTGACGGCGGCCTGGCATTCTTAGCTACACACGTGTCCTGTGACACACGACAACAGGTTCTACAATGACTGTCGGCTGAGAAATCACGGTACGAAGTGGGCCATTCGCCAACGCCGTGTCCCATTTATCGTTCGCTACGTGCGCAGCACAGCGGCGCATTTCACATCATGAGCATACCTCAGTGACGTCAGTCTACCCTGCAATTGGCATAAAGTTCTGACCACTCCTTCTTGGTGTTGCATTTGCTCTGTCAGTCAGTGTAGATAGTCAATGTAATGTTATTATTGATTCGTTTTAAGAGATAAGGACTTTGTAGCTGTCATTCTCATGTATGTGAGTATTTCTATAGCATGTGTTCCTATGCTGCATTCAACTATTTTATCACGGCTAATATTTGGCTATTCTAAGTATTTCTGCCGACATGTGTTACTATATCCCCGCTTTTGAAAAATAATGAAATTTATGTAATTGTGTCGATATGTAGTTTGGAGCCCCTATAAACCCGCGTCTATATTGACATATTGCAAACATTCGTAGCCCAGTTTTATTTGGTACGGTGCATGCTTTCCACTCAAATACCAAGTTTATATAAATGACTCTCGTAGGTTTTGTCGGATACTTCCGAAAAAAAATCCTCAGAAATTTAATTTTTTTAGTTATAACATACATCATATGCAAAAACAATCAATGTATAAAACTATCATAAGTGACTCCTTTCTTTATTACAAAAGATCACAAATGCCTTTATACCACTCTGTCATGTTGAACATCGTCAGTCAAGAATATTCACATTTCTTAGTTGGGAAGCTATGTGTAAACGTGATGTAATATATGATAAATATTATTATGGAGAAAATCCTTGATTTGTTACGGTGTCTTAAACTTTTAAACGTTGTTTCCCCGGAAACGTTGATTTTTGAGTAGGGTCGCTATTCTTGCGGAGGTACGTTATAAAGGAAGATTAGAAATGTACAGGCATAATATATCACTGACTCATAATACAGGAAGAACGTACACATTTTCACAGCTATTTTTGTTAAATACTTCGTTAACTATGTTATTTTCTGAAAAAAAATGCCCTTGAGTGTTTTATTAATATTTGGCAAATGCTTAAATACTCCTCCTCCTACTAATACTAATTACATTGTGATTCATGGTTTACTTCAGGGCCTCTCAGAGTGAACGCACGGGTGCATTGCGGGGCGTAAGGTGCAAAAGACGACTTCGCTAGGTTGACCAGAGTGCAGATCCCCCACTACTCATAGCTCGTTCTCTTTCTTTCTCTGCGTCTACGCGTCTCTCGCTTCCTTCCCCACTTACTCTGCAGCGCTCCATCATCCGTGAAAAGTTGAGCGGACTTTAGCCGAGCCTAGCCGAGTCACGCCGAGACAAAATGCTGTTCCGAACCGAGCTGAGTCGGACCGATCCACGGTGCATGGAGCCTCTGCGCCTCGGTTTGCACGCGTGAGATTTTGGGAGTTTGAGAGGCCCTGGTTTACTTCATAGGCAAATTATGACGAAATAATCAGTTGAAAATTAGAAATAAAAGTAGTTTGGTCATGTCCATTGAGGCGTAAAACCCTTCCAGGAGTACAAGTCAGATAGAATGGTTAGACTGGCAACCGTATCCACCGGGAAATAACCGAGTGCTAATTTCCTTTGTGAGCTGGATATACTCCAGGGCCACGTGCCTCTCCGGAAATATGGTAGGTTCTTTCTTAAATTACTTGATGGAGTACTTGCAGGTGCCACTTCCGGTACTCATTCTTCCGCGAAATGGAAATATATATATTTTAAAACGATTACATGTTAGTGTATCAGATACATGGGATCTGTCAAGGTGTACGTACTAGAAGATGCCGGGACAGCGGTTGGACCTCTCAGAGGGGGTACAGTGATTTCGCAAGGTGTCTTTGCTGTCTGACTGCGTTACTTACTTTTTCGGACCATTTTCTGAGAAACTGTGCCCTTTCAACCATCTATAAGACCACACTATCTGCTATAATGCAGACATTAAAAGACAACTTATTTGCACATGGATTTCCTTGAATCGTACACCATGACTTGCTGGTTTGTGTGTTTTTCAAAACTCAATGGTGGGTGTAAACTGCATCCCTTCACCTTTAGAGATTCTGTGATGATCGGGCCAATCTTTTGCGTTCTTCTCTTCGTTATCAAGCATTTGATCTATTCATGGAGAGTAAACTTGTAATATGTAACTAGATTGTGCACTGCTTGATGTTACAGTAAGCTTCACCAAAGCAGATGGAACCCAAGACCTTTCGATCTCACTGCATTGTCTACAATGGCCCCCTCGGTTTCTTCCAGGAACGGCTCGCAAGTGTTTCGTTTCAGTCAGATATGCAAGGACATCTGAGGTCTCACTAACGCAAGTGTATGCTGACAATTATATTTATAAAGACAAATTTCTGAACAAGACAATGCTCATTTTCTGTTTCTATGGGAACTCCTGTTGGTGGAGGACTCAGACGAAGAATACACTGTCGTAACAGGTGACTCAAAGGGACAACCAAGGGAATAATTGACTTGGAACCATGAGATTACTTGTAATTTGTACCATTATGTGAGGAATACCACTGGTCTGGGCGGTGCCTGTGAGAAGTACCGTCGCCTGCATCCCACCGTGGCGGGGGAGCGGGCACTCGGCTGCACAGACTGGTGTCTAGCGTGAGAAGGTGCCGAGCGCTGTGTTCGGATGTGTTGGTTCTACTGTGGTCAGAGTGGGTCTGCGTTACCAGTGATTAGTACCCTTACGTGTAAAACGCCATAGGTTTTTGCTACGTGTGAGTGGTATCATTATATGTGACATATTATGGGTCTACATTACCTGTGATTAATACCGCAATGCGAGGGACACCATGAGTCTACGTTACCTTTGATTAGTACCACTACAGGAGGAACACAAAGGTCCTGCTTTGTCCGTGATCAGTACCATTATGGGGGCCGGTGATCTGGATTTTGGACTCCTTTCGACAACATCCATCATCTCAGAAAATAATGCATTGTGAACTGTATCCACTGATTGTTTTGGATTCATGGTCTTTTCCATCATCATTATCCATTTTAGATTTTAGTCAGGGGATACATTTTGAAGTTGTAATCGTTGCACCTCATATCATTAGGGGCCGATGACCTAGCTGATGATGATGATGATGATGATGATGATGATCTCTGGGTGTCTTTCTGAATCATAGTAGCCTGAAGATTTTCTAACTGGCTGCATTAGACACCCTTACTTAATATTAGTTTCCTCTCAAAATTGATATAATGGAAATGAGACCGTAAATTATTTTAAATCAGGAAGTTCACTTCATTCTGGTTCATCTAACTTAAAATGGTTGTCAAAACATTTCAAAATTATAATTGAAGGGTTTTCATGAATACAACGACATAAATTTGACAATGTTAACACATAGGAGATGGTTCATACCAGCTCCCGTTAAGAATGACTGACGTAAAAATATTAACTATTAAAATATTAACAGATGGAATTCTGGATTTGAAGTCTTTCCTACAGTGATTTTCGAAAATTGCCGATGTTAAAGATAAATGATTGGGTTCGAAACATCACAGTGTCCTGCTAAAACTCGATTCCTTTCGTGTTCCAGTTTCATTTGGCGAAAGGCTGCTGCTCCATTGGATTCAGACGTGAACCACTTAGCGACAGGAAATGAGTAAACCAAGAGTTCTATAGGGCGGACCAACGTAGTTAGTTGTACAATAGCGTTGTCCTCTTACTAGACCTTCTCAGAATGGAGATACAATCTTATAGATAATTTGCAGGAGCTAAATTTAATCCATGTCGGCTTAAAAATATTCCATCAGCGAGAGATGTCGTTACACGGTACATTTGGTCAGTGTACGTTTAAATAATAATAATAATAATAATAATAATAATAATAATAATAATACTAATAATAATAATAATAATCATAATAATAATAATAATAATAATGGCGGGATGACCAGCTCCGAAGGTACAGCGCTTGCCTTCTGAGCTCAGCTTGGCTAATCGTTAAGAACCATAATTAAAAGTTCCATCTTTACAATACCGAAAGCTATTTATTTTCCAAAACAACATGCATTAATTTAGGACACCTTTACTCCATACTGGAGACATTTATTTATTTATTTATTTAGTTATTAAACACAGTCTATGGAGGGCCAATTTACACTAATAATTATAATTTTAAATAAATACAAAAGATAGCAATCGGTATAAACAACAGTGTTAAGTATCAACAATAACTTAACAACAATAAAAATGTAACAACAATGGCAAGGATAACTGGCAATAATCTGTTACGGAGTTAGCAAGAATAAAGGTCGTGGGTTGGAAGGACGGAAGAAAATTGAAACCTGGAGAGGTTACCAAGAGTAGAGAGACGGTGGAAGGTAAAGTGTTGTTGTAAGGTTAAGCGCTGACAGAACACATGATGAGTATGCCGGTGGCGTGTTGGGCGGGGGGAAACGTGTATAGGAAAGTATTACATTTGGTATAGCCATTGATTATTTTATGTAGGTATCAAGGACCAGAGAACGGTAAACGGCTTCTCAGGTCAAGTGTACCGAGGTAGTTCAACACGTTAGATTCACTTACGTTCTTAAAAACAAGATTGCGAGTCTTAACGACCACAGTTAAAAATAGTATTCAGTCGAGAAATGTTTGTGCTAGCAGATGAGGACCAAATAGGGGAACAAAATTAAATAATGGTGAGAACATAGGAGAGAAAATATATTTTTAAGGCGTGTCATTAATTTCAGTGAATATGTAAAGAATGTCTAGGGGACTCGGGATTTTATTGAATCGATATGAGCAGAGAGTGTCAGTTTACAGTCGATTATAACACCTACCTCTCATCAGCTGATGAGCAACATAAGTTAAAAAAACAAGGATAGTATGACACATTTAAAAGATAAGAAGTGAGTCAAAGGTAATCGATTAAAATGATTACATTTTCTCAAAAAAATAAATTAGACATAGGTATGAATAAAATTGTAAAACAGTGATGATGTACACAGCAGATGTTGCTGGCTTGAGTATCGATCAATCAGTCAATCAATACTGATCTGCATTTAGTGCAGTCGCCCAGGTGGCAGATTCCCTATCTGTTGTTTTCCTAGCCTTTTCCGAAATGATTTCAAAGAAATTGGAAATTTATTGAACATCTCCCTTGGTAAGTTATTCCAATCCCTAACTCCCCTTCCTATAAATGAATATTTTCCCCAGTTTGTCCTCTTGAATTCCAACTTTATCCTCATATCGTGATCTTTCCTACTTTTATAGACGCCATTCAAACCTATTCGTCTACTAATGTCATTCCACGCCATCTCTCTGCTGACAGCTCGGAACATACCACTTAGTCGAGCAGCTCTTCTTCTTTCTCTCAATTCTTCCCAACCCAAACATTGCAACATTTTTGTAACGCTACTCTTTTGTCGGAAATCACCCAGAACAAATCGAGCTGCTTTTGTTTGGATTTTTTCCAGTTCTTGAATCAGGTAATCCTGGTGAGGGTCCCATACACTGGAACCATACTCTAGTTGGGGTCTTACCAGAGACTTATATGCACTCTCCTTTACATCCTTACTACAACCCCTAAACACCCTCATAACCATGTGTAGAGATCGGTACCCTTTATTTACAATCCCATTTATGTGATTACCCCAATGAAGTTCTTTCCTTATATTAACACCTAGATACTTACAATGATCCCCAAAAGGAACTTTCACCCCATCAACGCAGTAATTAAAACTGAGAGGACTTTTCCTATTTGTGAAACTCACAACCTGACTTTTAACCCCGTTTATCAACATACCATTGCCTGCTGTCCATCTCACAACATTTTCGAGGTCACGTTGCAGTTGCTCACAATCTTGTAACTTATTTATCACTCTATAGAGAATAACATCATCCGCAAAAAACCTTACCTCCGATTCCACTCCTTTACTCATATCATTTATATATATAAGAAAACATAAAGGTCCGATGACACTGCCCTGAGGAACTCCCCTCTCAACTATTACAGGGTCAGACAAAGCTTCACCTACTCTAACTCTCTGAGATCTATTTTCTAGAAATATAGCAACCCATTCAGTCACTCTTTTGTCTAGTCCAATTGCACTCATTTTTGCCAGTAGTCTCCCATGATCCACCCTATCAAATGGTTTAGACAGGTCAATCGCGATACAGTCCATTTGACCTCCAGAATCCAAGATATCTGCTATATCTTACTGGAATCCTACAAGTTGAGCTTCAGTGGAATAACCTTTCCTAAAACCGAATTGCCTTCTATCGAACCAGTTATTAATTTCACAAACATGTCTAATATAATCAGAAAGAATGCCTTCCCAAAGCTTACATACAATGCATGTCAAACTTACTGGCCTGTAATTTTCAGCTTTATGTCTATCACCCTTTCCTTTATACACAGGGGCTACTATAGCAACTCTCCATTCATCTGGTATAGCTCCTTCGACCAAACAATAATCAAATAAGTACTTCAGATATGGTACTACATTCCAACCCATTGTTTTTAGTATATCCCCAGAAATCTGATCAATTCCAGCCGCTTTTCAAGTTTTCAACTTTTGTATCTTATTGTAAATGTCATTGTTATCATATGTAAATTTTATTACTTCTTTTTCTTTAGTCTCTTCCTCTATCTCGACATTATCCTTGTAACCAACAATCTTTACATACTGCTGACTGAATACTTCTGCCTTTTGAAGATCCTCATATACACACTCCCCTTATTCATTAATTATTCCTGGAATGTCCTTCTTGGAACCTGTTTCTGCCTTAAAATACCTATACATACCCTTCCATTTTTCACTAACATTTGTATGACTGCCAATTATGCTTGCCATCATGTTATCCTTAGCTGCCTTCTTTGCTAGATTCAATTTTCTAGTAAGTTCCTTCAATTTCTCCTTACTTCCACAGCCATTTCTAACTCTATTTCTTTCCAGTCTGCACCTCCTTCTTAGTCTCTTTATTTCTCTATTATAATAAGGTGGGTCTTTACCATTCCTTACCACCCTTAAAGGTACAAACCTGTTTTCGCATTCCTCAACAATTTCTTTAAACCCATCCCAGAGTCTGTTTACATTTTTATTTACCGTTTTCCACCGATCATAGTTACTTTTTAGAAACTGCCTCATACCTGCTTTATCATCCATATGGTACTGCCTAACAGTCCTACTTTTAAGACCTTCCTTTCTATCGCATTTATTTTTAACTACCACAAAAACAGCTTCATGATCACTAATACCATCTATTACTTCAGTTTCCCTATAGAGCTCATCTGGTTTTATCAGCACCACATCCAGGATATTTTTCCCTCTGGTTGGTTCCATCACTTTCTGAATCAGCTGTCCTTCCCATATTAACTTATTTGCCATTTGTTGGTCATACTTCCTGTCGTTCGCATTTCCTTCCCAATTGACATCTGGCAAATTCAGATCTCCCGCTACAATCACATTTCTTTCCATGTCGTTTCCCACATAGCTGACTATCCTATCAAATAATTCCGAATCCGCATCAGTGCTATCCTTTCCCGATCTGTACACTCCAAACATATCAAGTTGCCTATTATCTTTAGAAATGAGCCTTACACCTAGAATTGCATGTGTCTCATCTTTAACTTTTTCGTAGCTTACAAATTCTTCTATCACCAGAATGAAAACTCCCCCTCCCACCTTTCCTATCCTATCTCTACGATACACACTCCAGTGCCGTGAGAAAATTTCTGCATCCATTATATCATTTCTCAGCCATGATTCAACTCCTATTAGAATATCTGGTAAATATATATCTATTAAATTACTTAATTCTATTCCTTTCTTTACAATACTTCTACAGTTCTACACTAACAATTTTATGTCATCCCTACTTGATTTCCAGTTCCCTGTTCCCTTATCACCGCTCCCTAGGCCATCCCGTTTCCCTGAATGTACCTCCCTATTACCCTTCCAAACAAATTTTCTAACTTACACGTACCACTGCGGTTTAAATGAAGGCCATCCGAGCGCAGATCCCTATCTCCTACCCACCCATTAGGATCTAGAAATTTCACTCCCAGTTTCCCACATACCCACTCCATAGTCTCATTTAAATCCCCAATCACCCTCCAGTCAGTATCCCTCCTACACAGTATTCCACTAATAACAATCTCCGCTTTCTTAAACTTCACCCGTGCTGCATTTACCAGATCCCACACATCTCCAACTATGTTGGTACTTATATCAGCTTGCCTTACGTTGTTGGTGCACATACAAAAATTATGTTAAAAATATGGCTGTTAGATGGACTCTTGATATATTCGACTCGAAGATCGGTGCAATTCTTTATAATTAGTCTTGTTACAAGGTGATTTCCTCCTCTGTGAACCATGTGACCTTACCGCGGTGGGGAGGCTTGCGTGTCCCAATGATGCAGATAGCCGAGCCGCAGGTGCAACCATATCGGATGGGTATCTGTTGAGAGACCAAACTAACGAATGGTTCATCGAACCGGGGGTAGCAGCCTTTCGATAGTTGCAAGGGCGGCAGTCTAGATGATTGACTGATACGGCCTTGTAATAATACTCAACATGGCTTAGCTGTGTTGATACTGCTACACGGCTGAAAGCAACGGGAAACTACAGCCGTAACTACCTCCCGAGGACATGCAGCTCTCTCTGTGTGAATGATGTACTGATGATGGCTTCCTCCAGGGTAAAATATTCCGGAGGTAAACTAGTCCCCCATTCGGATCTCCGGGTGGGGACTACACGAGAGGCGGCGATCATCAGGAAGATGGATACTGACATTCTGCGAGTCGGAGCGTGGAATGTTAGAAGTTTGAATCGTTGTGGTAGGTTAGAGAATCTGAAAAGGGCGATGGATAGGCTAATGTTAGATGTAGTTGGTATAAGTGAAGTACGTTGGCAGGAAGAACAAGATTTTTGGTCAGGCGACTACCGAATTATCAACACAAAATCAAACAGGGGAAATGCAGGAGTTGGTTTAATAATGAATAAGAAAATAGGGCAGGGGTAAGCTACTACGACCAGCATAGTGAAAGAATTATTGTCGTCAAGATAGACACCAAACCAATGCCCACCACAATAGTGCAGGTCTATATGCCTACTAGTTCAGCTGATGATGAAGAAATCGAAAGAGGAGATAGAAGATTTAATACAATATGTAAAAGGTGACGAGAATCTAATTGTGATGGGAGACTGGAATGCAGTGGTAGGCCAAGGAAGAGAAGGTAGTACAGTAGGAGAATTTGGATTTGTACAAAGGAACGAAAGAGGAAGTCTGCTGGTTGAATTCTGCACTGATCATAATTTAGTCCTTGTCAATACTTGGTTCAAGCACCACAAACGACGGCTGTATACGTGGACGAGACCCGGGGACACTGGAAGTATCAAATAGACTTCATTACGATTAGGGAGAGATTCAGAAACCAGGTGTTGGATTGCAAAACATTCCCAGGAGCAGACGTAGACTCTGACCACAACTTGTTGGTCATGAAATGCCATCTGAAGTTGAAGAAATTGAAGAAAGGAAAGAATGTAAAAAGATGGGATCTAGACAAGTTGAAAGAAAAGAATGTGAGGGATTGTTTCAAGGAACATGTTGCACAAGGACTAAATGAAAATGCTGAAGGAAACACTATAGAAGAAGGGTGGAGAGTCATGAAAAATGAAGTCAGTAGGGCTGCTGAAGAAATGTTAGGAAGGAAGTAAATATCAACTAAGAATCAGTGGATAACTCAGGAGATACTAGACCTGCTTGATGAACGAGGAAAAATACAAGAATGCTAGAAATAAAGGGGGCAGAAAAGAATACAGGCGATTAAAGAATCAAGTGGATAGAAAGTGCAAGGTAGCTAAGGAAGAATGGCTGAAGGAGAAGTGCAAGGATGTCGAAGGCTGTATGGTCCTGGGAAAGGTAGATGCTGCATACAGGAAAATCAAGGAAACCTTTGGAGAAAGGAAATCTAGGTGTATGAATATTAAGAGATCAGATGGAAAGCCACTTCTAGGGAAAGAAGACAAAGCAGAAAGATGGCAGGAGCATATCCAACAGTTGTATCAAGGTAAAGATGTAGATAATTTGGTTCTGGAACATGAAGAGGCTGTTGTTGGTGATGAAATGGGAGACCCAATTTTGAGGTATGAGTTTGACAGAGCTGTGAGTGACCTAAATAGGAACAAGGCACCTGGAATTGATGGCATTCCCTCTGAATTACTGACTGCCTTAGGGGAAACCAGCATGGCAAGGTTATTTCATTTAGTGTGCAAGATGTATGAGACAGGAGAAGGCCCATCCGATTTTCGGCAGAATGTTGTTGTACCTATTCCCAAGAGAGCCGATGCTGACAGGTGTGAAAACTACCGTGGGCCGATGACCTTCGATGTTAGGCCCCTTTAAACAACAACTATCATCATCATCATCATCAAACTACCGCACCATTAGTTTAGTATCTCATGCCTGCAAAATTTTAACACGTATTATTTACAGAAGAATGGAAAGACAAGTTGAAGCTGAGTTGGGAGAAGATCAGTTTGGCTTCAGAAGAAATATAGGAACACGTGAAGCAATCCTGACTTTACGTCTGATCTTAGAGGATCGAATCAAGAACGACAAGCCCACGTACATGGCATTCGTAGATCTAGAAAAGGCATTCGATAATGTTGATTGGACCAAGCTATTTATGATTCTGAAGATGATAGGGATCAGATACTGAGAACGAAGAATTATCTACAATCTGTATAAAAATCAGCCTGCAGTGATAAGAATCGAGGGCTTTGAAAAAGAAGCAGCAATCCAGAAAGGAGTGAGGCAAGCCTGCAGTTTTTCCCGTCTCCTTTTCAATGTGTACATAGAACAGCCAGTAAAGGAAATCAAAGCGAAATTTGGAAAGGGAATCACAGACCAAGGAGAGGAAATCAAAACCTTGAGATTTGCCGAAGATATTGTTATTTTATCTGAGACTGCAGAAAATCTCGAGAAGTTGCTGAGTGGTATGGATGAAGTCTTGGGTAAGGAGTACAGGATGAAAATAAATAAGTCCAAAACAAAAGTAATGGAGTGCAGCCGAACGAAGGCAGGTGATGTAGGAAATATTAGATTAGGAAATGAAGTCTTAAAGGAAGTAGTTGAATATTGTTACTTGGGTAGTAAAATAACTAACGATGGCAGAATTAAGGAGGACATAAAATCCAGATTAGCACTAGCAAGGAAGAGCTTTCTTAAGAAAAGAAATTTTCTCACTTCAAACACTGATATAGGAATTAGAAAGATGTTTTTGAAGACTTTCGTGTGGAGCGTGGCATTGTATGGAAGTGAAACATGGACGATAACTAGCTCAGAAAGAAAGAGAATATAAGCTTTTGAAAGGTGGTGTTACAGAAGAATGCTGAAGGTGAGATGAATAGATCGAATCACGAATGAAGAGATACTGAATCGATTGGTGAGAGGAGATCGATTTGGCTAAATTTGACGAGAAGAAGAGATAGAATGATAGGACACATCTTAAGACACCCAGGACTTGTTCAGTTGGTTTTTGAAGGAAGAGTAGGTGGTAAGAACGGTAGGGGTAACCCAAGGTATGAATATGACAAGCAGATTAGAGCAGATGTAGGATGCAATAGTTACGTAGAAATGAAAAGGTTGGTACAGGATAGGGTGGCATGGAGGGCTGCATCAAACCAGTCTATGTATTGATGACTCAAACAACAACACAACACAAGGTGATTTGTACGAGAAACTGTTTGTTTGAGATGCGGGCAAACGCAATGTTTGGTTGTGCCCATAGAAGAAAAATTGGTGTCCTCTCGGGTCTTTTGAGGTTCAACTCTGCCTATCTTAGTTTTACCTCCTCATTGCAGCTACGGCTATAAATCTGGCAACACTTTTGATGTCCACAGTGCGGTCGACGTGAAATCTGTCATTTACGAGGCTATTCGTCAACAATCAAATCAAATCAAATCAAATCAAATCAAATCAAATCAAATCAAATCAAATCAAATCAAATCAAATCAAATCAAATCAAATCAAATCAAATCAAATCAAATCAAATCAAATCAAATCAAATCAAATCAAATCAAATCAAATCAAATCAAATCAAATCAAATCAAATCAAATCAAATCAAATCAAATCAAATCAAATCAAATCAAATCAAATCAAATCAAATCAAATCAAATCAAATCAAATCAAATCAAATCAAATCAAATCAAATCAAAACAAATCAAATCAAATCAAATCAAATCAAATCAAATCAAATCAAATCAAATCAAATCAAATCAAATCAAATCAAATCAAATCAAATCAAATCAAATCAAATCAAATCAAATCAAATCAAATCAAATCAAATCAAATCAAATCAAAATAAATCAAAATACTTTATTTGCAAATGACCGGGCGAGTTGGGCGTGCGGATAGGGTCGCCCAGCTGTGAGCTTGCATCCGGGAGATAGTGGGTTCGAACCCCACTGTCGGCAGCCCTGAAGATGGGTTTTCGTCGTTTACCATTTTCACACCAGGCATATGCTGGGGCCGTACCTTAATTTTTTTTGCTAGTTGTTTTACGTTGCACCGACACAGATAGGTTTTACGGCGACGATGGGACAGGAAAGGGCTAGGAGTGGGAAGGAAGCGGCCGTGGCCTTAATTAAGGTACAGCCCCAGCATTTGCCTGGTGTGAAAATGGGAAACCACAGAAAACCATTTTCAGGGCTGCCGACAGTGGGGTTCGAACCTACTATCTCCCGAATACTGGATACTGGCCGCACTTACGTGACTGCAGCTATCGAGCTCGGTCGTACCTTAATTAAGGCCACGGCCACTTTCTTCCCACTCCTAGGCTTTTCCTGTCCCATCGTCGCCAAGAAACGTATGTGTGTCGGTGCGACGTAAAGCAAAAAAAAAAAAAATCAATTGAGGTGTCCATTATGGTGGCGAATGGTACACAAAAGCACATTGCCCTCAAGCACTAAATTTTAAATTAAAAATAAAAGGAGGCGTTTTCCTAAAATACAATACTGTACAATTTACAAAAATAAATTTATAATGAACACACAGCTCATCCACAATAAATTCATATTATTTACAAAATTATACTTTTAATATCTCCTGTACTTACACATATAATACAGTATGTGAAATCACTTCAAATAATACTATACCCCTGCTATAAGATTTAAATGGACATTGTTCTATTTTAAACCCATGGTGGTAAATTTACTGGACTTTAAGGAATTCCTGCAGGTTAAAATTTTGCTCTCCTCTATGTCACCGAAAGTAGATAACTTAGTTTACGGGACGTAGAATTGATAAAAAAGAGTTTATTGGTTTTAAATCACACAGAGTAGTTCCGTGGTTTTCGGAAACGTCGAGGTGCCGGAATAAAGTCCGGCGGGAGTTTCCTAACGTTCCAGTAAATCTACCGACAGAAGGCTGACGTATTTGATTACATTCAAGTAGAACCGGACTGAGCCAGGATCGATCCCGCCAAGTGCACTTCAGCTACACAGGCCGCTCATAAGACTAATAAGATTCGAATCACGTATATCTCAGATGCTGCGAGCGTTAGTCACAGCCGGGTAGGTGTAAAGAAAGGCTTTCGGCCCTAATATTGGGCCTGACCCACATGCAGTAACAACATCTAAATATGTGATGAAGTTGTAAGAGTTCGGGAGGAAATAATGCTATTTGGATAAGTATAAAACCTGGAAGAACAAGATTAACAGGGCGTACACAAAGAATGGCACCTTGCTTGGTAATTGTAGGAGTGACTGACAGAAAGAGGTACCGAGAAAGTGCCCCTGTATATCCAGCAGATAATGGGAGATGTTAACTGTGGAAGTTACGTTGAACACAAGACGAGGGCAGGAAATAACAGCAGGCTGGAGAGCTTTCGCAAACCAATCTGCGGATTGAATTCTGAAGGAGTGGTGTGCCGACCACTACAAATTAGGAACAAAACGAATTTTAATTTAATTCGATATTTTAATTTCAGTGTTTCTTTTATGAACACATAATGATTACATTAAAACTAAATTTGGTGAATGTACATTGTGGCCAATGCCTTTGCTGTATACAGAATCTCTTAAACTCAGCTGGCATCTCTCCAAAGCAGCTGATAATTTGTTTGTTTTGTGATGTACTCTCATAAGTCTCTCCTAAAAGTTCACCAACGTTGATTTGATCTAAACTTAGAAGTGAATCTTCAGATGATGAATAAGGAGGTACAGAAGAAGGTGTAGACGTTGCACAGTCTTGTTTCTGTTTCCTTTTCTCTTCTCCTAAATTTCTTTGTCTCCTCCTTTATTCTTTATCGGCGAGTTTTGTTCTCCGCCTGCAAGGTAGCCTTACGTCCTGGTTCTCTCTGCCGAAGTAAAAACATGCTGTCTTCTTCCAACTTTATCAACTGTAGAGCATTTCCATGTGCAGTATCAAATATATTGTCAAAATTACTTCTTAACTCTTCTTCATGATGCATTACGATATCTTCAAAATTGTTTGCATCTGTTTACAATTCTCTCCACTCCGTATACAAGTTAATACGTTTCTTGAACAATTCTGATTAGCCCTTGTCTGAATTCTTGCTTTATGTATCATGCAAAAGATTACCTCTTACACTGACAGTTAATTTTACCTCCGGTGTGTTTTAGAATAAAACTTCAAGCACTTGTCTATTTGATAGTAATTGTGTCCAGTTATTTCATGTTTTATATCTCCTATTAAAAAAAAACCACGCTCCCTGCAATGCGTAATTGTGTGACAGATTAATGACCCGAAATCACAAGTGACGCGATGGACAACAATGCACGTACAGATAGGCTCACACAAGACTCAGCGCTGGGTACGTTTTTGTTCTTCGTGAGACTTCGCGCTCAATTCGGCACGGGTTCGATCTCAACAAAATTTTGTATAGGCATGTTCTAGAATCATTCAAATAAAACCGGGCGAGTTGGCCGTGCGGTTAAGTGCGCCCAGCTGTGAGCTTGCATCCGGGAGATAGTGGGTTCGAATCCCACTGTCCGCAGCCCTGAAGATGGTTTTCCGTGGTTTCCCATTTTCACACCAAGCAAATGCTGGAGCTGTACCTTAATTAAGGCCACGGCCGCTTCCTTCCAACTCCTAGCCCTTTCCTCTCCCATCGTCGCCATAAGATCTATCTCTGTCGGTGCGACGTAAAGCCATTAGCATTGAAACAAAACTGTAGGGTGAGGGTTCAAAATTTTCGAAGTCTGAAAATAAGGGACAGCCTAATGTACACCCAACCACACAATAATTGGCCGTCGCGGAAGGTGACTTTCAAAATTATCTTGTTCGAAATAGGATGAACATATTCCGCAGGTGGTGCAAGTGCAAGTAACATCTCTTCGACCACCGATTATGCACAGATCACGAATATCCTTGCGAGAATGTATAAAATTAAATACTTTATTGTCGGCCAAGAAAGTGCGACACAAATTTAAAACTTAACGTCGAACTGATCAATATTTAACAATCCCCTATTAAAACTACCTTGTATTTCTATTATTCCGACTTTTATTACATAGTCCTTCAAAAAATGAATGAGTTCATGGTATTTTATGTTTCTCGCACCTAATACAGTTTCTCTGATCGGTTGGCCGGCAGGCGCGCCCGGCTTATCTGCCGCCCGTTGACTCATCACTGCCCACTCCGCGGCATAGCTACAAGGACAGCACTTCGCTCAATTTACCCGTACGTGACATGAGATAACAATTAAAATTAATAAAATAAGAATTAAGAAATCTAGTAATTAAGAATTTAGAAAATAAGCCCGCACCTTATGGCAATTTTAACAATTTCTCTTAAGGATTTTGTAGCGCGTGTTCTAATCTTTCTGCGATTTCATTTACTTTTTCCTCATTAAGTACACGTTTTTTAACACTTCACTTCTTATTGAGTAAAGAACCAGTTCCTCTCAATTTGTTTATCAGTTTCCGCACGGTCTCTCTATCTGGAGGGCGTACACCTGGAAATTGTGTAACAAATCGCCTAACGACTACCCTGTTTTCACATAATTATCATACATAAATACCCTTTCCTCTACCGTGTACACATGTGGGGGCATTATGACAATTATACCCCGACGTAACACTTCACAACTCTAGAGTAGTTGGAGCGACAGATCAGCACGGACCTGAACTGCGAAGTGCGGGCATTCCCGTGCAAATAAGCTGGGAGCGCCTGCCGGACAACAGATGGGAGAAACTCGCTGTATATTTTCAGGTTTAATTTTAATTGTTATCAAACAGGGTGTCTCAAAAAATGTACTCACTCCTGGAATGACAATAAATTCAGTGTTTGTTAATATAGATACACAGTTAATGCTTTCATTTGAACTGAATACTGTTAAATGCAGGAAATTAAAGTAACCAGGTCCAGAAAAGAAAGGAAACCAGTCTGGTGCTCGCTGCAGGTTTGCAAATGTTGAAACTGATGATACAGCTGATAACGTGGACCAATGGAGTCAATAACGTTATGAGCCAAGCATTTGGAATTGCCGGAATTTGTCTTGCAACTGTCACTTTCAATGCATCGACTGTAGTGGGTTTTGAGCAGTAAACCTCACCTTTGATGTGTCCTCTTAAGGAAAAGTTCTTTGGCCTAAGTTTGATGGAATGCGCAGGGAATTCAACGCTACCTCTTCGCCCAATCCATCTGTTTGGAAGTGTTGCGCCGAAACAGGCCCTGAATCACGGGATGGGGCTCCATCTTGCTAGAGGTAACACTCCTCGTCATCAAACATATCTGTAATGCAAGGGTCGATGTTTCACTGCAGAAAGTTTAGGTAAACATCTCCCGTGACATTCTGGTTAAAAAAAAAAAAAAAAAGACCCTAGGATGGCCAGAGCACATATCGCACCCCATACGGTAACTTCTGGCAGGTTCTCATGGTGCTCAACAGTCTCATTTGGATTTTGAGATACCCAGTAGATGAAAATGTGTCGATTTAACTTAAAGTCAGCCTCATCACTGCAGGTAATTTCGAACATTTGTGAACATTCAGGGAACACTAGACCTGCTTTCTTTCTTTTCTGGACCTGGTTACTTTAATTTCCTGCGTTTCATAGTCTTTACTAATTTACTTCAAAACATTAATCCTGTAATCCATAAGGAGCTGTCAAATCAAAACCAGTTGTTGGGTTATGTTGGTGCGTGGACTTACGAGTGTGTTCGTCTAGCTGTTGAAATGGAGAGAAGCTAAGACACACAGAGAATTGTGGTTTGTTTACTCGTGCTGGAGTACGCTGAACTCATCCTCAAATGTTTGCCGTGTATGGCGAACACTGACGAGTCTGCACGAGTGGCATAGGACAGTCCCACGGAGCGGATTGATGTCCTTTCCGCGAAAACCGACGAATGACGATGGAAGAAAGACAGTCATGGACGTCGGTTGCATTCGGACGAGGAAGTACAAGAGCGGCTGCGGTTGTGGATCCGTCAGCGACTTAATTATACCGGAACAGCGAGAAGCCAAATTACACAGTTTCGCAACGAAAAGTATATTTACAGTGGAGTAGAACAATGCAAATATAATACAATAAGTGGAAGAACAAAGAGGAAAATCATCTAATGACAACAGTAGTGGAAAAAATAATAAGAAAATAACTGCAGTGACACAACAATTAACAATAAAACATAAAGGCAAAATAAAAGAACGAGGAAAATTAAATTAAATGACGTATGGCTTTTAGTGCCGGGAGTGTTCGAGGGCATGTTCGGCTTGCCAGGTGCAGGTCTTTCGACTTGACTCCCGTAGGCGACCTGCGCGTCGTGATGAGGATGAATTGATGATGAAGACGGCACGTAGACCCAGTCTCAGTGCCAGAGGAATTAACCAATTATGATTAAAATTCCATACCCTGCCGGGAATCGAACCCGGGACCCATGTGGCAAAAAGCCAGCACGCTAACCATATAGACATGGAGCCGGACGGGGGAATTAAAGATTCAAAATAAAACGAAGAGAAGATTTTGTAGCTGGGCGCGGTAAGATAAATACAGATATGACACATAAGTATAGTACAGTATAAAGTAAATAAATATTACATTATTTGCAATAGAGAGGACAGCAATGAGAAGATAAAGAATATGAAGAAAATGAGCTGGGTTAAGATCAGGAAGAATCGCTTAAAGGAGCCATACGAAGAAAACACGTCCAAGTTCCTGTCAGAAGATACAGAGTTAAGGAGGGTTGGTATTCGGATAAATAAAGTTCCTTGAGCAAGAGAGATGCGGGAATACATAATATGAAGGGGTGGATTCATCCTGTAGGGAAAGAACGATGCAGGTTCTGGAAAACGAGATAACTCTTTCTAGAAATCTGGAATTGATCGTCTCGTCCCCCAGTGGGATAAATGTATTGACGCTTTTGGTAATTATTTTTGAATAAAACCATTCCATGGTCAGTAGCGGGTGTTCGGTTTTCATTTGACCGCCCATTATATATTAACGAACACTCAGTTTATTGTAACTCGAAGCGTGAACACAGTTTATTGGAACACCCTGCATAATTCATCTCGCATGTAGATAGAAACATTGCGACAACCCGCAACAAACACGAACAGACATTATATCATTGGTTTCAAATGTTGCTGACAAAAGTCTACCTGCTATGTGCTCATTGTTGGTTTTGAACGACTGTACACTCATATCCTTCTCTAGTAGAAAATGTCACATTCAGCTGTACAGCAAATACATTACAAATAAGGGAGACACTCGGATGGATAAATGCAACACATTCGTTGTTTGCGCACTTTGATTGTTCTATTTGTTCAATGATTCACTCGTGAATGCTCTCGCTGAATGTTTTGATGGAATGTTATATCGAATTTACACACTCAATACATGGGGTACATTAAAACAAAGAAATAATTCTGGTGATTCCCCAACGACCAAGCTAGTAAACAAGACACTACAAACACGCGGTGTCTGACACTCGAGCGTTGGAAACTGTTTGAACTGTTTAGACAGCTCCACCCGGTTTGATCTGCAAATGGTAGTCAACACAAACTCTACTTATGTCCGAGTGCACCAACCTCGGTAAAGAGAATACCGCGGTCATCATCATCACCTTCTGTCGCTGTAGCCACGTCTGATGACCTAATGCTAGCCTCTTCATGTTGCTATATGAACCACACGCCAGTTCCTGATGTATAACATCCTTGGTCTTCCCCTCGGTCTCTTTCCCAGTACTTTACCTCCAATGATGGTTTGGAGAAGAGAGTCATGTCTCATTACGTGTCCAAGGAACTCTGTTTTCCTCTCCTTTATAGTTTTCAGACTGGCGACTGATGCTTGCCAGTTCGAACACGTGCAGGCTGCTATGCGCACAGTACAAACTCCGTACGTTAGCTCTGGGTTTAAAAGAGAGATATTGTATATCAGAAACCTTATGCATTATACGGCAAGCTGTTGTTCTGCCAACATCACAAACGTCACCGATCACTCCTTGAAGTGCTCCCGTCGCATAGAACCGCAGTAGTATTAGAAGGCAATTTCTAAACAATATCGGATAGTTTCTCCGACTAGGGCTTTTCAATTCCTCGCCAGTTATATCTAAAATATAACTAACTGTTTTCTTTCCTAATCGAAATCTTCCCTGGAACGAAGCATCGCTTAACTTAGTTCTTCAAATAAATCCCGCCTTTTCGATAACTCTCCATTCTTTTGGAATCTTTACCACAGAACACAAAATAAATAAAATTTTAGCACGCTTTTCTTAGATAACCGCTCCTTCACGGGAGGTAAACATTATACCGCGGTAAGACGTCGGTAAACTCGAAATCGAGCTTGGTTCAATAGAAATACGACTTAACCCTGTTAAATTATTGGCTTAGAGAAAGCCTTCGACGATGTTGTATTCAACAAACATCGATCCTCCTTTACGTCCTTTAAAGCAAGGTCGTTTCTTTTTTTATCCATACAACTTCTTTTTGTAATTCTTCTCCAAAACCACTTTTCTGCAACCTAAAGTTTCGTCTCTTCCTGTTTCCCTAATGTCCAGGTTTTGCATCCATGCAGTAGCACACTCCAAACGAAGGCCTTGAGAAACGATTTTCTGGTCTCCAAAATGAGATGCTTGTTTATCAATAAGTTTTCTTTATTTACGAAGGCTTGTTTTGCTACCACTATTATTTTCTTCATATCCGAAAGGGACGTGTTATCAGAAGTAAATTACATTACCCAAATGCTGTAATTCAATGATTTGTTTTATCGGTGTGTTATTTAATTTAATTTTTTCTACCTGTAACCTTCTTTTTGTCTACTGTCATGCATTTTATTTTCTTTATATTAACTTTTAGTTTAAATTTTTCTTATCATTTATTGAATGTTCTTAACATCTTACTAATATTGTTTTCAGTATTAGCTAGGATAGCAATATAGTCTCCAAAGCGGATATTGTGCACCTGAATACCATCAAAATTCACTCCTGTAGTGAGAATGAAAACCTACAACCTGTTTTCCAGTCATTGACCGGGTCAGGGATGTAAGAATGAATCATATATAGGCTATTAGTACGATGGGGTCGCCACTCCCAAAGTGATTCATTAATGAATGACATATACTATTATATGAGAATGGAGAGTGGTGCTGAAATGAAAGATGACAGAGAAAACCGGAGTACCCGGAGAAAAACCTGTCCCGCCTCCGCTTTGTCCAGCACAAATCTCACATGGAGTGACCGGGACTTGAACCACGGTATCCAGCGGTGAGAGGCCGACGCGCTGTCGCCTGAGCCACGGAGGCTATCACCCCTGTAGTACGCCCTTTAATTTCTCTAACTGCATTTTCCATGAACAGGTTAAAGAGATATGGTGATATTGGGCAGCCTTGTCGCACTCCTCTTCTAATTCTTGTCTTTTGTGTAGTACCATTAATATTAACTCCCGTGGTTTGAGCTTTATATAAATACAGAATAAGGCGCATGTCTTTCCAATCAAGTACCATATTCCTCATTATTTGAATAGGAAATTTCCACCCAAAATTATCGAAGGCTTTCTCCAATTTACCAGGGTTAAGTCGTAATTCTATTGAACCAAGCTCGGTTTCGAGTTTACTGACGTTTTACTGCGGTATAATGTTTATCTCCCGTGAAGGAGCGGTTATGTAAGAAAAGCGTGGTCAAGTTTTATTTATTTTTGTTCAGTGGTGAAGATTCCAAACTGGGGATTAAGAACTACAGGTTATATTTCCAGTATCTTAATCAATAAGAAAAGAATGAAGGGAGAGTTGTAAAAGAGGCGGGACTTGATTGAAGAACTAAATGATGCTTCGTTCCAGAGATATTTCAATTACGAAAGGAAACAGTGAGTTTTATTTTAGATACCATTGGTGAGGAAATGGAGTTCACTACTGGAAGAAGATATCCGATATCGCCTAGAGATCGCCTTCTAAATACCACTGCGGTTCTGTTCAACTGGGTCACATCAAGGAGTGATCGGTGACGTCTGCGATATTGACAAAACAACAGCTTGCTGCGTGATACATGAGGTTTCTGATGTACAGGAGCAGTATGGGAGGCGCGCGCATAGTTCTTGACCTTGCAAGCATGAACTGGCATTCTGAATCTCAGCTGTTAACATGGTGACACAGTTATCATTGCAACAAAGTATTTTCGTGTGTAAAATACTGGTTTCATCTTAATGGTCGTGTGGACAGTCATAACTCTCGCTATTGCTGGGCAGAAAATCCTAATGGTGTTTATAAAGTCCCTCATTATGATAAAAAGATTGGTGTTTGGTGTGCTGCTAGTGCAAGAAGAATAGTATTGAACCTACTGTTTTGGAGACGACAGTGAATGCAGCGAGGTACCAAGTTGACATTTTCTACGCCGATCTTCAATCATTTAACGGAAGAAGAAAATCACCTGGGTGGTTTCAACAAAATTCATCCCCTTCTCATACAGCAGAAGATTCCCTTCTCACAATCTTGAAAGTGTTTTCAGACAGAGTGATCAGTGACGGTCTATTTCCCCTTAGTTCTCCAGATCTACATTGTTTATTTTTACTTGTGGGATTAACTGAATGAAACAGTGTATCGAACAACACTGGAGGAACTGAAACAAAAGATTACGAATGAAATCAGAAACATTACAATGGCAGAACTGACTTGCGTCCACCAGAATGAGGTTACCAGATGCAATGCCTGTATAAGTCAGAAAGGACGACACTTCCAGCATCTTTTATAACGAAGGATTTCATATAAGACTGTAAACACGCTTAAAGCAGGGCGGCCGCGCGCGACGTGAGTTGGGGTGGGACAGGCAGCTGTCGCAGAGCAGAGAACTAACACCGCTCGTTCGGTCTTAGTTTATATCAGAGAACTGCGTTGTCTCGCCACAGTTCCCTAAACTCCCACATCCGCAACGGGAACAAAGAGAGGGTATGGAAGGCTTCCACAGAATACCTGGCTTCCCTGCTGTGTTGAGTGTCCTGGACTGCACTCATGTGAGAATACAGGCTCTCGGAGGTGAAAATGGGAAGGCATTTAGAAACAGAAAAGTTCATTTCTCTCTAAACGTGCAAACTGTGTACAAAGCAAGATCACCAGATTGAACTCACGATAGCACTACATTTCACGAGTCTCGGCTGATAGCTAGTCTGGAGACGAGAGAAATAGCTAATGGTTATAATTTGAGTGATTTAGGATGTCCATGTACATCTGTCCTCGTTACACCTATTCAGAATCCGACCTCCCCAGCACAACAATGCTAGAAGATAACTCATATTGCAACAAGTGATGTAAACAAGAGACAGGTGACTGTCAAAATGATCGCTGCCTTCTGTATAAACTACAGACAAGTGACTATCGAAATGATCACTGCCTCCTGAATACTATTTCAAATTTCTACCTAGGGGGATAAAAACTAGCATCAACAAAACGCGGAAACGAAGACTGTGCTGCGAAGACTTAGGAGAAAGGAGACGAGCTGCTCGACTAAGTGGTATATTCCGAGCTGTCAGTGGAGAGATGGCGTGGAATGGCATTAGTAGACGAATACGTTTGAGTGGTGTTTTTACAAGTAGGAAATATCGCAATATGAAGATCAAGTTGGAATTCAACAGGACAAATTGGGGAAAATGTTCGTTTATTTGCAATTTTTTGCACTGCTTTCACGACAATACCACGGAGACACATGTGTGGTCTGGACAGAATGTCTTGAGAAAATTGATCTATTTCTAAACCACCTAAATCAGCAACATCACTATGGAGATGGAGTCGGACGGATGCCTTCCTTTCTTGGATGTTCTAGTGATAAAGAAACCGGACCTATCCTTAGGACATACCGTCTAACATACTAATCGCTATCTTCATGCAGATCCTCACCACTATCCAGCACAAAAGCAAGGCATTCTCACGATACTCACCGAGACGGCGAGACGAATTTGTGAGCCATCACATATTCAGGTGGAGATGAACACGCTCAAAGCCGCGTTCAAGGATAATGGTTACAGCGATTTGCAGATTCATAGAGCCCTGCATCCTAGGGAACTGATCAAGAAAAGCTCACAGAAGGAAGACGTGAAGGGAACTGCCTACCTGCCTTACATTCACAATGCCACAGATCGAATTGCCAAAGTCCTCCGCAAAGAAAGTATAAAAACCGTGTTTGACACTGTCACTAAAATTGCTCACAGTCTAGGTACCGCGAAATGTAAAACATTTCACCTTATTTTCTTGACACGGCATAAGCCCAAAGCCTGTACCACGTCTATAAGTAGGGGCCGTGAAAGCATCAATGTTAACAATATTTATTTTGCTTTTGAACATAAAATTGACCCCAATTTTACATCCTGGATTATACGAAGTTCCCAGTACTTTCGGCAAGGTACACATTGGCCAAACATGCCGCTCCATTGGCACACATATCAATGAACATGAACGAAATATTCGTCTCAACCAGCCGGACAAATCAGCAATAGCTGACCACGCTCTGTCGTCGGGTCATGATATCGTGTTCCAAGATGCTCGAGCTCTTCCCCACACTAGACACTGCAGGTCCAGGATTATGCGGGAAGCTGTGGAAATACTTAGAAATCAAAAAATGTCAACAGGGACACTGGCTATCAATTAAGTAATACTGGTTGCCAGCCATTAAGGATATCTTCACTATTGTTATTACGTTTCGGTACTTTCCAAATTCGTACGTTCCTCATCGCCAGATGATTCATAGCATGCTTGTGTCAATGTCATACTTTCATATGAGTGTACACCTGATATGTGACTCTCTCTCAGATTTATTCTGACGGTTCCGTCAGCTTCCGCTTCGAATGCTAGCGCTGAAACGTGTACGGTGCCCTTGTCTATCGCTTCCGACCTCCCCTTCCCCCCACAAGCACTGGAGGTGATAGTGGTCCTCCTTCCCAATTGTATCCCCCGACGCAAAGTCTCACGCAACAGCACACTGCCCTTGAGGCGGTAGAGGTGGGATCCCTCGCCGAATCCGAAGGGGAAGCCAACCCGGGAGGGTAAACGGATTAAGAAAGAAAGAAAGAAAGAAAAAAAAGAAAGAAAATTATTCTATTAATTTAGCCAATAAATGATTTCTAGTACGTATTTTAGCACAAATATTTGCACCATGAGGTATATGTGTGAGTAAGATGGTTACAGGAGAGAGAAAAGACCAAAAGACAGAGAGACAAGCATTCTGCGGCTTCACTGGACCTTCTGTTCTTATTATTGCTGTGGCCGGTAGTGTAATGGAGAACTGTGGCGGGCTCCACATTTTGCCTTATTTCACTAAATCCCATACTTGTACGCGGCTTGCCTCCAGATTCTGGTATTACGTTTCCTCTTGCAAGTTTCTCTTCAAGATGGATATTAAACGCGACAGAGATAAAAATTTAGTTTCTCTTCGGGATGGATATTAAACGCGATAGAGATTAAAATTTAATTTTGTACGATAATTTTATAATTACTTATTCATAATTTAACGTAATATAACCCCATGAAAACTTTTGGTTAGTGACAAAGTACGTAAATCCTTTTCCGGGATGGTGAAAACTCATAGACTAGGAAGTCAAACCCCACGCGCCACAGCTCTGTTTGGGCCTTGCCATCTCAAGTAACCGCTGCTCAGCCTAGAGGTGGCAACAAGAATTCTCTCAGCTTTTATTCTCGGCTATCTAGACCTTAGCCGCTATGTCACCGTGAACGAGCTCCTCGGGTGTTAGCACGTAGGCATAGTAGACCTCGAACTGGTCCTCAGAACCTCTCCCCTCCAAATAAATAAATAAATAAATAAATAAATAAATAAATAAATAAATAAATAAATAAATAAATAAATAAATAAATAAATAAATAAAAGAGTGTCCACCTCTCACAGTTGTCTGCGGCCTGGTCATTCTAGCTCTGGAACTTTGGACAGTTAAATCTGCAGCATAATACTATTCGTTAAAAGTGAGAAAAAGTGTGGTTTTTCATTTGATCGAGTATTTTATATGATGGCATTGCTTTTAATTGCGACATTCCTACTGGCGCCATTGGAATGACCTATTTTTATTTTAGTTTGGAATACCACTAAGGCAGTCTTTCTGAGGATGTATGCCGAGAGTGAGAGTCTGCCATTATAATGAAAACTCCTCAACTTCATTGTGACAAAAGGTAGGCAAGAGGCCTACCAATCCAATGAAAATTCCCTACCCAGTCTTCAAATAAAAGAAGACGTTTGATGACGTCCCCGTCACGTTTCTAGGGTACCCGTAACATTAAGAGCTATGCAATTTATTACAATCTTACTCACAACGTGTACACTACCTGACCTAGAATTCCGTAGGGAAGCACGGGTACATCACTTAATCATTTTAGTAAATGACTTTCTCTAAGAGAAAGAGGGATCATATTGCTCCATTACTCTTGGCAAAATGATCCCCTGTACTAAATTTGTATACGGATATATTCTGTGTTGTATTTCTTTCTTTATTAATCTGCTTACCCTCCAGGGTCGGTTTTTCCCTCCGACTCAGCGAGGGATCCCACCTCTACCGCCTCAAGGGCAGTGTCCTGGAGCTTCAGACTGGGGAGCATGACCAGTACCTCGCCCAGGCGGCTTCACCTGCTATGTTGAACAGGGGCCTTGCAGGGGGATTGGAAGATTGGAAGGGATAGACAAGGAAGAGAAAAGGAAGCGGCCGTGGCCTTAAGTTAGGTACCATCCCAGCATTTGCCTGGAGGAGAAGTGGGATACCGCGGAAAACCACTTCCAGGATGGCTGAGGTGGGAATCGAACTCGAGCCTGTGGGGGTGGCAGCTAATCACACTAACCACTACACCACAGAGGCGGACTGTGTTGTATTTACGTTATAAAATTCTAAAAACATTTCTCAATGATAGCTCATATGTGCACCTAAACATGTAATAGTCTTAACGTACTGTGATGTACTTGCATTGTATGCATAAATTAACCATAGAGAGATAATTTTGCCCTAGTCTCCACGAATTACACCCCTCCTTAAGAGTGGCATCACGAAAGGCACACGGCCGTAAAGCAAGTTATGTACAACATTACGGACTGCATTCATTGCTTAACAACTCTATGCGTATCTGTTCTTAACGACGTTCGCCCAGCATCCTTAAGGAGGGCAAGGTGCCTTCTAAGGAGGCGTGTGAGATCATTCAAAATAATCCTCCAGTTCTCAAAAATTTGGGTGTATGAAGGGCGAACTGTGGTGTAGTGGTTAGTGTGTTTAGCTCCCACCTCCAGAGGCTCGTGTTCGATTCCTACCTCTGCCACGAAATTTGAGAAGTGGTACGTGGGCTGGAACGGGGTCCACTCAGTCTGGTGAATTCATGTGAGTAAAGGGGTTTCGATTCCCACCTCAGCCATCCTGGAAGTGGTTTTCCGTGTTTTCCCACTTCTCCTCGGCGGAAATGCCAGGATGGTTCCTAAATCCACGGCCGCTTCCTTCCCTCTTCCTTGTCTATCCAACTAATCTTCCCATCACCCCCATAAGGCCCGTGTTCAGAATAACAAGTCAGACCACCTTGGCAAGGTACTGGGCCTCCTTCCCCGTTGTATCCCCGACCCAATTCTCGCGTTCTAGGACACTGTCCTTGAGGCGGTAGAGGTGGGATCCGTCACTGAAACCTAGTAAAAAACCAACCGTAGAGTTTGAAGGGATTAAGAAAGGAAGAAAATTATCATCACTACTTGCACAGTCTGGAAATTTCTCTATGATACAGTCTTATTAAGAGATTTGTTTATCCACAGAATCTATCGTATACCAATTAAAGCAGGAATCCTTTGATATGTCTTGTGCAGATGTGGTGGACGGAATTCTTCAGGCACTGATTACAATACAGAGCGAAGCGGGGGGTAGAACTTAAGAAAGTTTTTTTTTTCCTTGCTAGCTGCTTTACGTCGCACCGACACAGATAGGTCTTATGGCGACGATGGGACAGGGAAGGGCTAGGAGTGGAAAGGAGGCGGCCGTGGCCTTAATTAAGGTACAGCCCCAGCATTTGCCTGGTGTGAAAATGGGAAACCACGGAAAACCATTTTCAGGGCCGCCGACAGTGGGGTTTGAACCTACCATCTCGCGAATACTGGATACTGGCCGCACTTAAGCGACTGCAGCTATCGATCTCGGTAAGAAAGTTCTTTTAGCAAAGATAGTCTGCTGATGACTTGAGTATACATACACATTTTTATTGTTCTGGTATTCAGAAGTTTAGTACAGAGAGGGATCATGGAGCGTTCCATTCTGTCAGTGCGTCGCCGTTAGTGAGTGACGGTGCAATCTCGATTCAACATTTGAGCATTTCTGATAAAGCCATTTATTACATTCTAATAAATTAAAGTTTTTTAATACCTTCAGAGGATGAACTAACAAACGTTTCTAGACAACAATTCTAATTTCAAAAGTGAAATAATACGTGTATGTGTTCAAGAGATGAAGTATCTATGACAGCCCGTAGTTAATGAAATATTGTTTTGGCAGAATTTTTACACGCATTATCGTAATGGCTGAAAGCAACTATCATGTGAAATATTATAAATACATGCACCGGGACTCTTTTGTCCTTGAGAGTTAAGTCCGCAGACCTCTGTGAATCAACTCAGCAATGATAGGAGGGCGTTCGCACTGAACACTATGGATGAAGCTGTGTTGGTCGTACAGTTGTGTGAGCCGAATAGAGGGGGATAGGTGACCTTGGAGAATGATGCATAATTATGGACATAGGGTGGAAGAGAAGAACAGAAAGAAGAGAGAGAAATGACGATGTTAAGACTCGCTGCTTGAAGTCTACTCCAGTTTACAAACTCTATTGTCTTGCAGGGATTGCTCCACCTTGTATTCGAAGGAAGGTAGCTGCAGACAAGGATCATCAAAGTACTCATCCCCTGCATGGCCGTACACCTCCAGCCCAGAGACTGAACTAACTGGATCACCTGACACTACAAGAGTACAGGTCCCCGTCATCCCCGGGACAGATGACAGTAGCAGGTCATGAAGACTGGTCCGTCGTTGAACAGACTGAGTTGGTCAAGCTGGCAAGATGGGGCAACATCAAATGTGACTGTGGCGAAGAACAAACTATGCAGCATTGTGACCATCTGATTGCTCTGAAGATGATCTTTTTCAAACAACACTGAATGCACTTAATGTTGCTAGTTTCTGGCCGAGATTGGTGTGAGGTGCTTTGAATTTTATTTGTGTTATTGTTTGTTATGTAGTTTAGTATCCATAACTGAACCGTGTAAATTATATTTCTGATACGATGATAATAATGATAGTAATAATAGCGAATTGATTGTAAGAGGTGCGGTACTAAACAGGGCCATAGGGATAACTGCAAATAGATGAATTTTGATGTGCTCAGTTCAGAAATTCAAGCTGGAGGATGCAGAGATGATGCGAGTGATTTCAGCGGTTTTTTAATCATCATGAAAAAAGAAGTGTTAGGCAGAACATTTTTACCGTCCATGTTACAAGCTGGTTACAAAAACTGTAATTTTTTTTGACTCTGGACATCTGAAAAGTAAATCCAAATGCAGTTCGTTAAACAATCATTAGCCTCACAATTTACTTTCTTTTTCAAGTTGCTTTCTTAACTGTTTGTCTTTGTATAGTACATCATTACAGAACCATTTAACCTCTCGATTCCCTGTGTTCCGCGTTCCCTCTAGCTGTCCGGCAGACACTCGGAGAGGCCGAAGCTGCGGAGAGTCATTTCTAACGCACTGCATTACATACAGGGTGTTTTCAAATCCCCATTACAGACTTAGAGGGCTTGCAGTGGGGACCAAGACGGTTAAATTTATCATAGAACCTTGTGTTCGGAAACGTACCGTCTTCCCGCTATCAGCAAAACACCACCACAGCACACTTCCACAGCTCCCCCCATTTTCGGTGTTCTGTCCGACTCCTACTGCTTGTCTTCTGGGTCCAACTGCATGTGGGGCTCGATATGACGACCACTGACGTATACACAGACCTATATATCATGTTCTCGTACACACGGTGACCAATCCCCGGTCCTCCAACATCCACCGCAGCCATAACCCGCGCCAGTAGGTCTTCCTCGGATTCCACAGTGGTCTCGTAAATCAAGTTTTCATGTGGCCCCACAGTCAGTAGTCTAGCGGTGTCAAGTCAGGTGAACGTGCGGGCCACTATTGCACAAATCTTAACAGCTTACTTCTGCGTACGTAGTAAAGAGTTAACTGCTCTACTGTAGTATGAACGAAGATCACAAGCACAACACGTCTCCGTGGGGATCACACTTAACTGAATGGCATGGAATGCCAACAAACCTGTAGGGGTATGGGGCATCACGTGATCGTTCAATGACGCGTACAATGCAGGAGATTTGAACATGTGTAATGGTGGGTTTTTTACGGGTAGAGGGAAGACGGCACGTTTCCGAACAAAAGTTCCTATGCTAAACTCAACCGTCCTGGTCCCCACTGCAAGCCCTCGAATTCTGTAATGAGAATACAGAAACACCCTTTATATTCCATAGGAGTAGAATATCCGCAGGCCATCATAATAAATAATAGAAAAGACAAATCTCATGGCACTACACTTCCGATGTACCTTGGCTTACCAGGCGACTGCCGGTCAGCTCCAGGGCGTCCACATTACGAATAACGCGTGGTCAGCACCACCAATCCGTGGCTCTTAGACTGCGATCACTATTTCACGTTCTCAGGTAGGATGGGAGGACCTCTAACCAGCCCTCATATCCGGATAAATATCCTTGACCTGGAGGTTACGTTTCAAAACTCACGACTACAAACTAGCAGCTAAATTAACGTTCTAACGAGTCTCAAAATTCACGACTCTGGACAGCAGGTGGCTGGGATGAGGGATGAGGGATGTGGTGTGTGGTGACTCAAGCTCAACACATGTTTGTCCACCCAGTTCTAGAATGGAATATACCATGTATTCTTAAGAGGAAATATCACCCTGCCACAGACCAAATTTTCAAAGTCTAGCACTTATATTTACTCAGTTATTCTGCTTCGTGTCATCGAACAGTCCAAATCATGGAATCTATTACTTCGCAAAAGGGTAAACTAAATTTGACCTATACCGTTTATAGGTTTTATTAGCTGACAGAAAACAAGACGGGCGAAACAGTATGGTTTTGTCATAAAAAGGCTGTCATCCAGATGTGCCGGTAAACTTACATTGAAAGTGACAATGCCGTTTTAAGTGAAACAGTCCACCTTCTCAACCTCCTATCGCGTATACTTTGTGCGAGGCTACACGAGAGGCCCACCTCTTGATGGGAGAAGTGCCAGTTAGAAGAGCCGCACGCGGTTACGGCTGGACCTCTTTGCACAGTTCCGATTACATTTTGAAATATCTGCAGTCGTTATGTCGGTAGGTTCGCATTTATCTATTCAAAGAAGAACTGTCCCAGCTCGTGAGTTCTGAAAAGGTTTTATTTTATTAAAGAAAACCTTTCAGCGAACAGTTGTATAACACACCATCATGGCCTGTCTTGCAGTGACTGGCGTGTTGCTCTAAAGATGACCGCTAAAGTCGCAGCCGTCCGAGCCTTGCCAGGCAGGTTCCAGGCCAATAACCGTTGTCGGCATTACCACAGCGAGATAAAAACCCTTTCTCATGTCGTGGGATACTGTGCCTACGGCGGAACGTTGCGAGTTACTAGACACCATGCGATAAGATGCTCAGCCATTGCGAGACGCGGGTTACACAGTGTTCGAGGAGCGGTATGGATTGTCGGAGTATGCGTAGGACTGATACGATATCCTTAAAATATGATAAAAATGGATATATTATTGATCCTACGGTTCGGTTTGAATCGCACACTTGCCAGCCCAGTGAAGTACACGAGGAAGAGAAAAACATATATCAACCAACTTGCCGACGTGAATACGGACTGGATAACATCGATGTTATAGGCCTCATAATCGGTGCTGGAGGAAAAATTCCAGTTCTTCGAAGAACTCCGTTCAAGATTCAAATACCAGAGTTGCTGACGAAAAATTTGGTCCACAAAGTCTTGAAAAATTCGTTATCCATGCTGAGAAATCAGTTATATAGTCGTAAATGCATTTAGTATACATTGTCCTGATGAGCAACCTCCCAATGGCGGAAGTGATTATTCTCTGGATAAATATATCTAGCTACCGTGCCCGTGGGTAATAGGCAAGCATGTAGAGCCAGCAAAGCAAAGCAAAGCAAAGCAAAGTCATCTCCGTACAGGCCATGAAGGCCCTTGGAGGGATCGAAGGTAAAGGCTTCCACTCTCCGTAACCTCGGCACTTGATGGGGTAGAGTGCTTAACCTGGTTCTCATTTTTGGTGTAGGCTGAGTGAACCTCAGGACCATGTGCACCTTCGGAAGCGGAAGTCTCGTTTCTTAAATTTTACGACTTCCTGAGGGGGATTCGAACCCACGTCCTTCCGGGCGAACCGAGACGCCCTTATCGCCTCGGCCAGGCAGCCCCTATGTAGGGCCAGCAGAAATAAATAAATAAATAAATAAATAAATAAATAAATAAATAAATAAATAAATAAATAAATAAATAAATAAATAAATACACATCCTTGTAAATGCTGCTGGTTCAATGAGTTCAGAATCACATCATCAAAAATCCATTGACTTTCGCCAGAGCCGAGTGAGATGTCCGTGCGGTTAGAGTCGTGCGGCCGTGAGCTTGCATTGGCAGCCATGAAGAAGTACTTCCGTGGTTTCTCATCTCATACCAGGAAAATCCTGGGTCTGTAACTTTATTAAAGTGACGGCCGCATCGTTCCCACACGTAGCTTTTTCCTATCCCATCGTCGCCATGAGACGTATCTGTGTCGTTGCGACGTAAAGCTAATTGTAAGAAAAAAAAAAAGAAAACAACCAACTTTTACGAGTTAATTTACTAGTTTGTCCTCCCTCTTCAAATTTCCAATCAGAATATCCAATTACTAATACATGTGTAATTATATTCACGGGTGCAATTACTCGTGTTCGAGAAGCAATTACTATTGAAATGGAGCTTCCCGTAATTGGTTAATATAGTTGTATGAGGTATTGACAGAATTATGAGTTTCTAATGAAAGGATTATCACACTGGCAGTTTGTCAGACAATCTAATTCATTACAACCCCATCATTAAAATTGACATAATGGTTGAATCTTCATGTCATCTATTATAACTAATGTCTTCTGTGCACAGTATTGGGTGAAAGTTAGAGATGGAAATTCTTCCAGGGACGTGATACCGAGTAGTACTGTCACTGGCACCTCGCCAAGGTAGCCGTGGTTCGAATCCATGCCAATGCATTCCGGTGTTTTGAAAATAAAATTCATGTCCCTGTGGTACAGATTCCGCAGGTGTCGCGATTGACGTATCTAAGTCATTTCATAGAGTGGTGGCTATAAGACTTCAGATAATTAGATTAGGTAAAGATTTATATGATCTTGTAATGATTTCAAAGGGAATTACTCAAAGCAGTATTATTGGAACTTTATGTTTCTTACATATAAACTAGCAAGATACCCGTGCTTCGCTACGGTATTATACTGAAATTTATAATTGAATGCTTATCGTTTTATATATAACCCGCCGATATTCGCGATCTGACTCGTTTTCTGAGAGATTCCGCCAAAATTTGCGATCTGATTCGTTTTCTGAGAGATTACGGCAACGTTCCTCCCATTTTTCAATCTTTTTTCTAGCAATCGATTTCGTTCTTCCCGGACTAGGTCCAGGTATTCCACCCGGTAAGTTGGGTCCCAAAATCTTTGACATCTTTTCCTATAACCATTTTTAATGTGGATCAAATCCTTGAGGAGATCCAGCGTGGTGTCGTCTTGGGTGACTTGGCGGTACTAAACCGGCGGCCGGACTGCAATCGTAGTCATTACCCGTTCAGGACCCGTTTCCAGCACGGTCCGCACATTTTGCCGACGGTCCAGAACATTATTATGATTATTATTATCATTATTATTATATTCTTCTTCTTACTCTTCTTCTTCTTATTATTATTATTGATGTTCTGGACCCCACAGCAAGATGAAAGACCTCTACTTGGCGGTAAATTACATCTGCTGCCATTGTCATTGATGCCAGTATGACCAGCACCATTGTGACCCGTAGGCAAGAGCGCAGGACTTCTGGCGATACGAAAGACATACTTCCGTGCATTATTGACCTTATTATAGAGGTGAACAAATGAACGGTCAATCTTATACCTATCGTTTATTTCAAATGTATTTAAATTTTTATTTATATGCCAGAAGAATCTACTGTAATCTAAGAAGATTCTCCAAAGGAAACGATAACTCTTGAAAACGAACCCAGGAAAGATTAAAAATGATCGATTTATGATCAGAATAAGTACATTGAAAATCCACAGCCTGTTTCCAGTTATTCAACCGGGTCAGGAATTGAATGAATAAGCCCCCAGCTAGCGGTGAGGATAGGAATTTTTCCGGCTGCCGAAGCCTGTCGCACTCCTCTCGGGCAATAATTAATGAATGACAAATGAAATGAAATGATATTGGAGAATGTTGCTGGAATGATGACGGGGAAAACCGGAGTACCCGGAGAAAAACCTGTCCCGCCTCCGCTTTGTTCAGCACAAATCTCACATGGAGTGACCGGGATTTGAACCACGAAACCCAGCGGTGAGAGGCCAGCGCGCTGCCGCCTGAGCCACGGAGGCTCCTTATAAGTACATCAGGAACAGTAAAATCAATTGGTCTCACCTCCGTTTTCACCCCACCGCGGATAAGTTGATTCACTCCCCCCCCCCCCCCAAAAAAATGCAGGCGTGTTTCTTTATGTTTAAAGAAGATTCCAAATACCAATGTTCACATGTGTTACCTTCAGTTTTGAGATATAAGTATTCCCATAAAAATAATTAACTTTTTTCACTTACTTTCACACGACCCTCCTTTAAGTGAATTTTCCGGCAAAAAAATATTTGTTTCTTTAATAGTAAAGGATCTTCTAAATACCGGTTATCTTCCGTTTTTGAGATATGTGTCCTCATGAAAATCTAAATACTAATTTTCACGTCTGTAACAACTTTAGTTTTTATTAGATGTAAGTATCCTCATACAAGTAATTCAACTATTTCTTCAACGTTTCACCCCCCCCCCGCTCCTTTCATTCGATTTTCCGAGAATACCTGTTTCTTTACTTGAACAGGAGATTCCTAATACCAGTTTTTACGTCTGTAACATTTTACTTTTCTGAGATATACTGTAGATGTATTCTTTCTAAAAAACTCACCCCAATTTGTCCCTCCAGTTTAACCCCATCAATTAGATTTTCTAAAAGCAAAAAAATAAATGTTTCTTTATTTTTAAAGGATATTCCATATACTAACTGTCTGGTCTGTAATATCTTCAGTTTCTGAGATATAAGGATCCTTATTAAAGGCATTAAACCATTTTTCACTCCTTTTCACCCCTCCTATTGGGATTTTCCGAAAACAAAAAATCGTGTTTCTTTATGTTGAAAGGAGATTCTAAATACCAATTTCTACGTCTGTAAACTTTTACAGTTTCGAGATATAGATACACTCATTTTAAAAATTTACCCCCCTTTTCACCCCCTTGATTGGGATTTTCCGAAAACAAAAAATACGTGCTTCTTTTTTTGAAGGGAGATTCTAAGTACCAATTTTTACATCTGTAAACTTTTAAAGATTTGAGATAGAGTTACACTCATTTTTAAATTCACCCCCCTTTCAACCCTCCACTATTTGGATTTTGCAAAAACAGAAAGTACATGTTTCTTTATTTTTAAAGGAGATCTCAAATACCGAATTTCAGGTCTGTAATATCTTCAGTTTCTGAGATATAAGGATCCTTATTGAAGGCATTCAACCATTTTTCACCCATTTTCACCCCTCCTATTGGGATTTTCCGAAAACAAAAAAATACGTCTTTCTTTATTTTGAAAGTAGATTCTTAGTACCATTTTTTACATCTGTAAACTTTTAAAGTTTTGAGATATAGATACACTCATTTTTAAATTCACCCCCCTTTCAACCCTCCACTATTTGGATTTTCCAAAAACAAAAAGTACATGTTTCTTTATTTTTAAAGGAGATCCCAAATACATTTTTTCAGGTCTGTAATATCTTCAGTTTCTGAGATGTAAGGATCCTTATTAAAGGCATTCAACCCATTTTTCACTCCTTTTCATCTCTCCTATTGGGATTTTCCGAAAACAAAAAATATGTGTTTTTTACTTTGAAGGGAGATTCTAAATACCAATTTCTACGTCTGAAAACTTTTACAGTTTCGAGATATAGATTCACTTACTTTAAAAATTCACCACCCCCTTTCAACCCCATTATTTTGATTTTCCAAAATCAAAAAATACGTGTTTCTTTATTTTTAAAGGAGGTTCCAAATTTAAATTTTCATGACTGCAACATCTTCAGTTTTTGAGATATAAGTTTCCTCATAAAAGGTGTGCAAACACTTTCCCCCCTTTTCACCCCCCTTCATGGGATTTTCCGAAAATAAAAAAATACATGTTTCTTTATTTTTAATTGAGATACCAAATAGCAATTTTTATTACTCTAAACCTTGAAGTTTTGAGACATAAATATTCTCATTTAAAAAATTAACCCCCCTTTTCACCCCCTCAGCGACGGAATATCCAAAAATCCTCCCTTAGCGAGCACCTACATGTTAATATGAATGTATCCCCAAAATTTCATTTCTCTATGTCCAGTACTTTTGGCTCGGTGATGATGAATCAGTCAGTCAGTCAGTCAGTCAGTCAGTCAGTCAGTCAGTCAGTCAGTCAGTCAGTCAGTCAGGACAAGTTATTTTATATATATAGATGATATGAGTAAAAAAGTTGAATCAGAGATAAGGCTTTTTGCAGATGATGATACTCTGTATAGAGTAATAAGTACGTTACAAGTTTGTGAGCAAGTAAAAAAACAAAACAAAAAACCTCAACAATGTTGTGAGATGGACAGGAGGCAATGGTATGATGATAAATGGGGTTAAAAGTCAGGTTGAGAGTTTCACAAAAGGAAAAGTCTTCTCAGTTTCAATTACTGTGTTGATGGCGTTTAAGTTCCTTGTGGGGATTGAAGCTTGCAATTGTTCCCCATGAACGAGGAATTCCCAGTAAGTGCGAGTCATAAGCTCGCGTTGATTACGTCCCTGCCCTTTGTGCACACCGTCCGTCGCTACTACCGATTGAATGATTTAGTGAGGTCTTCGGACCGGTGCGCGGGATCTGCATCGCGCAGTTTCCGATGTGTCTGGAAAGATGACCAAACTTTATTGTTTACAGGAAGTAAAAGTTGTAACAAGGTTTCCGTAGGTGAATCTGCGGAAGGATCATTACCGAAATTCTTTTATCAAAAAACATTTCGAGGAGGAGGAGTCGGACGGCCCCGCGCGGTCCTCTCCTCCGGCGAGGCTTCCTCGAGGAGCGAGACTCCTGCCGAGCCCCCTGCTGCGAGCTCAGGCGAGTCTAGTACGTACTCTGTAAGCGGCGGCCCCGCGCGGTCCTCTCCTCTGGCGAGGCTCCCTCGAGGAGCGAGACTCCTGCCGAGTCCGCTGCTGCGAGCTCAGGCGAGTCCTGTACGTACTCTGTAAGCGGCGGCCCCGCGCGGTCCTCTCCTCCGGCGAGGCTTCCTCGAGGAGCGAGACTCCTGCCGAGTCCGCTGCTGCGAGCTCAGGCGAGTCCTGTACGTACTCTGTAAGCGGCGGCTCCGCGCGGTCCTCTCCTCCGGCGAGGCTCCCTCGAGGAGCGAGACTCCTGGCGAGCCCGCTGTTGCGAGCTCAGGCGAGTCCTGTTCGTACTCTGTAAGCCGCGGCTCCGCGCGGTCCTCTCCTCCGGCGAGGCTTCCTCGAGGAGCGAGACTCCTGGCGAGCCCGCTGCTGCGAGCTCAGGCGAGTCCTGTTCGTACTCTGTAAGCCGCGGCTCCGCGCGGTCCTCTCCTCCGGCGAGGCTCCCTCGAGGAGCGAGACTCCTGCCGAGCCCGCTGTTGCGAGCTCAGGCGAGTCCTGTTCGTACTCTGTAAGCCGCGGCTCCGCGCGGTCCTCTCCTCCGGCGAGGCTCCCTCGAGGAGCGAGACTCCTGCCGAGCCCGCTGCTGCGAGCTCAGGCGAGTCCTGTACGTACTCTGTAAGCCGCGGCTCCGCGCGGTCCTCTCCTCCGGCGAGGCTCCCTCGAGGAGCGAGACTCCTGCCGAGCCCGCTGCTGCGAGCTCAGGCGAGTCCTGTACGTACTCTGTAAGCCGCGGCTCCGCGCGGTCCTCTCCTCCGGCGAGGCTCCCTCGAGGAGCGAGACTCCTGCCGAGCCCGCTGTTGCGAGCTCAGGCGAGTCCTGTTCGTACTCTGTAAGCCGCGGCTCCGCGCGGTCCTCTCCTCCGGCGAGGCTCCCTCGAGGAGCGAGACTCCTGCCGAGCCCGCTGCTGCGAGCTCAGGCGAGTCCTGTACGTACTCTGTAAGCCGCGGCTCCGCGCGGTCCTCTCCTCCGGCGAGGCTCCCTCGAGGAGCGAGACTCCTGCCGAGCCCGCTGCTGCGAGCTCAGGCGAGTCCTGTTCGTACTCTGTAAGCCGCGGCCCCGCGCGGTCCTCTCCTCCGGCGAGGCTCCCTCGAGGAGCGAGACTTCTGCCGAGCCCGCTGTTACGAGCTCAGGCGAGTCCTGTTCGTACTCTGTAAGCCGCGGCCCCGCGTGGTCCTCTCCTCCGGCGAGGCTTCCTCGAGGAGCGAGACTCCTGCCGAGCCCCCTGCTGCGAGCTCAGGCGAGTCCTGTTCGTACTCTGTAAGCCGCGGCTCCGCGCGGTCCTCTCCTCCGGCGAGGCTCCCTCGAGGAGAGAGACTCCTGCCGAGCCCGCTGTTGCGAGCTCAGGCGAGTCCTGTTCGTACTCTGTAAGCCGCGGCCCCGCGCGGTCCTCTCCTCCGGCGAGGCTCCCACGAGGAGCGAGACTCCTGCCGAGCCCGCTGTTGCGAGCTCAGGCGAGTCCTGTTCGTACTCTGTAAGCCGCGGCCCCGCGCGGTCCTCTCCTCCGGCGAGGCTCCCTCGAGGAGCGAGACTCCTGCCGAGCCCGCTGCTGCGAGCTCAGGCGAGTCTTGTACGTACTCTGTAAGCGGCGGCCCCGCGCGGTCCTCTCCTCCGGCGAGGCTCCCTCGAGGAGCGAGACTCCTGCCGAGCCCGCTGTTGCGAGCTCAGGCGAGTCTTGTACGTACTCTGTAAGCGGCGGCCCCGCGCGGTCGTCTCCTCCGGTGTGGCTCCCTCGAGGAGCGAGACTCCTGCCGAGCCCGCTGTTGCGAGCTCAGGCGAGTCTTGTACGTACTCTGTAAGCGGCGGCCCCGTCCATTACTGTAAGTACCTAGGTGTTAATAATAATAAGGAACGATCTTCATTGGGGTAATCATATAAACAGTATTGTAAATAAAGGGTACATTCTCTGCACATTGTTATGAGGGTATTTAGGGGTTGCAGTAAGGATGTAAAGGAGAGGGCATATAAGTCTCTGGTAAGACCCCAACTAGAGTATGGTTTCAGTGTATGGGACCCTCACCAGGATTATTTGATTCAAGAACTGGAAAAAGTCCAAAGGAAATCAGCTCTATTTGTTCTGAGTGATTTCCGACGAAAGAGTAGCGTTACAAAAATGTTGCAAAGTTTGGGCTGGGAAGACTTGGGAGAAAGGAGACGAGCTGCTTGTCTATATGGTATGTTCCGAGCTGTCAGGGGAGGTATGGCCTTGGAATGACATCAGTAGACGAATATTATGCCAGGCTGAGTGGCTCAGACGGTTAAGACGCTGGCCTTCTGACCAGGTTCTATACTGCCTCAGTCCGGTGAATATTAGAAGGTACTCAGATAAGTCAGCCTCGTGTAGGTAGATTTACTGGTACGTAAAAGATCTCCTTCTGGACTAAATTCCGGCACATCGGCGTCTCCGAAAACCGTAGAAGTAGTTAGTGGAACGTAAAGCAAAAAGCGTTATTATTATTATTATTATTATTATTATTATTATTGTACCGGGCGGTACACCTCCACACCGTTTATTTAAAAGTTGCGCCAGTTAAAACTCCTCTTCTGGAGGAAGTCTGAACTTTATCTACGGTCTTAATTTCCAAATTTCTCAGAAGATGTCACTACCTGGAAATTTTTGAGTTTGTGAACTGTGTCATTTTCGACGTACTTTTGTTTTGCTTGTATTAAGAAGTGTGAACTTTCTCTTCTAGAGGACACTACTGAAGATCAACAATAGTGCAACCTAGTGCGGAGTCAAAGAACTATTTTGTTGGAGAAAATTTAATTTCAGGAGTTTGTTCTTTGTTAAATTTCTTTCTGTCATTGTTTAAGTTGGCAATATTTACCCCTTTCTTCCCCTTGTTTTGAATGTATCCAATCACGAATTTCTTCAATGAATTTCTGACCAATCTGGTGTATCTTTCCCCAACTTGAATCTGTTGCGGGGTCCTACCCAATAAAATCTTTGTGGGAGGGTGTTTTCTTTCCCCTAACGCCTAGAATTTTCTGCGAGAGTATTTAAACTGCTGATTTTAGGGTCTCCGGGCCACTTCTGTTCCATCTTTCAGTGTATAAAGTACATAGCAGGAGGCGGGAAGCGCCTCTTTCCTCGGCAGCGATCTACTACCAGGTAATGGCCTATTAATAACTTCTTTTCTTGCTAGGTCGGCAGTTTAACTCTCGCGGCGGGTTCGAAGCGTTTTCCATCATGTAACCTTTTCCTAAAATGTAACTAATCTTTTCTTCTATTCTCTTGTAAAGCTACATAATGGGATAGAGAGTGCTAACCCTCTCGAGCTCCCACTCATATTGTTTTGAGGTGAACTTATTTTTCACAACCTATTCTTCGATAACGTAAAACTATTGTTCCTTTCTTAAGTCACCTCTGTAGTATGGGATTAGCCCTTGCATCAGTGGCCTAAGAGCCAAAATAGGTCTTAAAAACAAAGTGTATTAGGAGTGCAAGTTCGCCTCCTCTCAAATTGTTATTTTAGAGGTCATTTAATTAACATTCTTTTCGTTTAATAGACCTCAGTAGATTGGGTATTTTACCCCTGTGTTATGTCCGTTGAGGACAGCTTGAAGGTGGAGTTTAGTGTGGCCTGGGAGAGGCTTAAATTGGAGAGCGTGTGGCTCTTTTAAAAATTGTATGTTGTATGCCTCGAGGAGGTTTTTCAGTGTAATTTGGAGCAAGGGCTCCTAGGTATGAATGGGGTTTTCTGCCCCTCTGTTAAAATTGTGTTTGGGATAAAACTGAGCTGATTGCCCAAGCATTGTGAATTCGGGGCTCGAAGCCCAACTTCTGTAAATATTGTAACTACCTTTTTGACTTGCTACTCTGTAACTGCCATGCTTGTTACTTATTTATTTTGAAAAGAAAATATAACCTTATTAAATTTTAAATTTTGTTTACATGCACTATATTTTCGTAGCTTGAGATCCATTCACGCCCGCACCTTCTTTCACCTCTATCTACCACCAAAACACGGTAACAAGTGGTAGCAGAGCGTGGTTGAATGGGTCTCAATTTTGCCCCTCTTGACGGTTAAACATTGCTTTAATTCAAACTCTAACCATTTTCTCAGTTGCTGGCATTTGTGAGTTTTTCAAAATCGTTCTGTCATCATGCCCGGCCCTCGCGATGTTCTCCTCCTTAACTATTTACGCAAAGAGGAGTTGATCTATGAATTAACTATCAGAAATGTGCAATCTGGAGGCACGGTTGCAATAGACACTAACAAGCTTAGAGAGTCCCTTGATTTGCCCATTTCCATCCCCAATTTGGGAGAGAATGAAATTGATGACTCTCTTTCAACGATCGTCGAGAATATTACTGGGCTAGCATCTGTAGTTAGTTTTTTGATGAAAATGATCCGTCTCCTAATCAAATTAAGCGTGTGCAAGGCAGACTATATCACTTTTCAAATAGAGTTAATGATCTGTTGTCTCTAAAGGTGAATGACGTTCAGAGGAAGGAAGCTAATACGCTCCTTGAAACTATTTCTGAATTGTCTAGTAAGGTCACTCTATTGTTAACTGGGGAAGTTCCTCCCAAATCTGATCAACCCACCATAGTGAATGCAGGTAGTGAGGAAGCGCCTCCCAAGTTAGAAGTTAATAGGATAACCGTTGCTGCTCAAACTATCCCTGCCCCATTGGACAACGAATCTGAACGTCGTGCATCATTGAGTAACATCCGTTCTGAATTAACTTCCTCGCCATTGAAACCTTTACCTACTATGTCACCTGGGTTTAGCAGCTTGCCTCATCCATTGGCAATGTTGCTCAGAGGCATTTCTAAGTTTTCTGTTAATACCACCAGTGATGTAATTTCATTTTTAAGATTTCTAGTTGAATTTCAGGATCATGCCCTTGTGTTTTCTCTTTCTCCATGTCAAATTTTGCAAATCATCTATCCGTATGCTATTGGTATTCTCTCAGATAAAATAGTAAGAGCCATTGCCGAGCAATCATCTATTGAGGATTTCCATGCCCATTTGCTAGCTAATTTCATCCCGGCTAGGGCCAGGTCCTCCCTTATTCGGAAGTACTATTATCGTGTACAGCGCTTGGATGAAAACTTGGCTGATTTCATACAGGACATTAAGTTTTACACTAGAGTGTTTGCCCTTCATTTTCCTGCAGATCAGATTGTACAGGCTATTGTAGAGGGAATTTCACCTCCCTATAGGTCATATTTGTGTTTCGCGGCGTGCCCGCAAACTTTCTCTGAACTTGAAGCATTGGCCGTTTCAGCGGAAGGAGTTAGATACGCCGATTCTTTGCGTGTCGCGAAAGCACCCCCGCCTTCCTTTAGTAACACTCGGCCTCCACCTCGTCGACCAGTCAATCCCCGTAAATGTTATGCTTGCGGGTCGCCTGACCATCTGCGCGACAAGTGTCCACTGATCAAGTCAAGTGGGACAAGGAATGGAGCCGGGTCATCACAAGGCTGTTTTAAGTGCGGGGCCTTCTCACATATCGCCAAGAATTGCCCAAACTCAAATAGCACCCCCTTCTGCTCAACTTCTGGTGCAAATTCCAGCTATGCTAATAATAAAAAGTGACTAGTGGCTTCGGCTGAGTCGACTAATCCATCTTCCCGAGACTCAGCCCCTAGTAAACAGGTTGTAAATGCAGAGAACGATCAGCCTTCAAATTCATCTTTTGAATGCCCTAAAGAATGTCTTAGGATTGCGGCGGATACCCCCGCACCTGTTCCTTTTCTTAAGATTGAGTTAAATAACGAGCCTATAACAGCTCTATTAGATTCAGGCAGTGTTTGTTCCATTATTTCGGCTGAATGGTACTCGAAATTGAAATCTGTTTGTAAACTACCTGTCTATGACTCTTCTCCTATTCAATATGTTTCGGCTAATTCATCTCCATTAGAAATTCTAGGTTCCGTACTGGTCAAAATTCGTATTTTTAAATTTACATGGAAAATTAAACTGTTTGTGGCTAAGCACTTGTCTTGCCCCATCATACTGGGAGCGGACTTTATTTCTCACACTGGTCTTGTGCTCGATCTCCAGTCTAGGTCGTGCACATTCAAATTTGCGTCCAATTGTAATATTCCCTTGTTAAAGTGTAATTCTGTATCATGTTCATCTATTTCGCCTACCCAGGATGAGATGTTGTTAGACCTTAGACATCTACCTGAGGAGCAGGCTGATAGTATTCGTAAATTGTGTCAGTCGTTTCCCGAGGTGTTCTCTGATACTCTTGGTGTTACTGACCTTATTGAATACAAAATTGAGGTCACGGATTCGATTCCTGTCCGTTTTCCACCATATAGGCTATCTCCACCTAAAATGAAGGCTCTAAAAGAAATCATCGATCAGATGTTGAAGGATGGTATTATTAGGCCCTCTAAATCGGCGTATTCATCGCCTATTTTTCTAGTCCCGAAACCCCAAGGAGGCTTCAGGCCTGTCATTGATTACAGGGCTCTCAATCGGAAGGTGGTGTTGCAATCTGTGCCCCTTCCCGACCTTCATTCTTGCTTTTCATGGTTTCGTAAGGCCAAGTTCTTCACTATCTTGGACTTGAATCAGGCCTATAATCAAATTCCCCTTGCCGAAGAGTCTAAACACCTTACAGCGTTTGCCACGGACTGGAATTTATACGAATACAACCGCGTGCCTTTCGGGCTCCCCACGGGGGCAGCTGTGCTCACTAGGCTACTAGATAGGGTCTTCTCCGACATCAAATTTGAGTACTTATATCACTACTTGGATGATGTCGTCGTATTTTCAGAGACTTTTGAAGAACATCTAGATCATCTGCGAGAAGTTCTCGATCGCCTTCGTAAGGCTGGGTTAACTGTTAAGTTGTCCAAGGTTGCCTTTGCTAAGCCCTTTATGTCATTCCTAGGGCATATTGTGTCACCCGATGGTGTAGCGGTCGATCATTCTAGAACACAGGCCATCCGTGATTTTAAACCTCCCAAGGACATTAAAGGCATCGCCAGGTTTATTGGTATGGTGAATTTCTTCAGAAAGTTCATTCCTAACTTCGCTAATAGAGCGGCGCCCTTAAACCTTCTTCGTAGGAAAGGCATCAAATTCGAGTGGGGACCTTCTCAACAAGCCGCTTTCGAAGATCTTAAATTAGCTCTCTGTAATGCCCCTGTACTTGCTATGCCTGATTTCTCGAAGAAATTCATCGTCCAAACGGACGCGTCGTCGTCAGCTGTAGCTGCAGTCCTTCTTCAAGAGACTGAACTAGGGAGGCGACCCATCGCCTATGCATCTAGGACATTGTCAGCTCAAGAAGCCAAGTATTCCATCTATGAGCTCGAAGGTTTGGCAGTTTTATTTGCCTTAGAAAAGTTCCGTCTCTATCTGGAACATGTCAAATTCGACCTGGAGACAGATAACCAAGCCTTAAGCTGGGTCTTAGGTAGGCCGCGTCGTACTGGTCGTATAGCCCGTTGGGCCATCCGTATTTCTGCCTTCCAATTCAATGTCAGGCATATCAGAGGTACCGAAAATGTTATTGCTGATGGACTCAGCCGTATGTTTTCTAACGACGTCGAGACCCATGAACCGGTCGACAGTTCATCACCTTCCGAGTCCATACTATCCGAGGTTAATGCCATCTTAACCGATGCTCCCATGCTCTTTAGGGATATCGAGAAATACCAACGTGAAGATCCTACGCTGGCTTCGATAATGGAAACCCTTTCTTCTGGGGAACATGTCGTCCCTTATGTTCTGAGGAATGGTGTTTTATGTTGCCCTTCGAGGCATGACAAGATGATGAAAGTTGTCGTTCCAGCTGTTCTCGTGCCTATGATCTTCAAATACTATCATGAGACCCCATTGGGGGGGCATCTTGGAATCTTTAAAACCCGTGAAAAGATTCGTGAAAGGTTCATCTGGAAAGGTATGGACGGTGAAATTCGTGAACTTGTAAAAGCCTGTAAATCTTGTTTGCTTAGTAAACCAACCATGTCCACTAAGGTAGGCCTTTTGTCTTCTCATCAAGCGTCGCGCCCCATGGAACGCCTGTATATTGATTATGTGGGACCCTTCCCCCAGTCAAAGGGGAATGCCAACAAGTTCATCTTTGTATGTGTAGATGGTTTTACTAGATTTTCCTGGTTATTTCCGACTAAGCTGGCTACCGCTCAGTCCACCATTACCTGCTTAAATTCTATTTTTGCTTCTTTTGGTCCGTGTCAATATATTGTATCTGATAATGCTAAGGCTTTTACATCTAATTTATTTCGTAAATTCTGTTTTGACTTATCAATATCTCATGTAACTACTTCTGCTTATTACCCGCAACCATCTCTGGCTGAACGGGTTAACCGTAATCTCAGGTCCGCTCTCATTGCTTATCATCATGAAGATCCTTCCAGGTGGGACACGTCCCTGCATTGGTTAGCTTTTGCTTTGAATTCGGCGGTTCATGAATCTCACAAGTTTACTCCAGCTTCTTTGATGTTCAAGTTTGTTCCCAACTCGCCGCTCTCTAACCTCTGGTCTCTGAGTGACATTCTGCCCGAGACAATAGATCCGGACAACATTAAAGATCTTTGGAAGAAGGCTAAAGCCAATCTTAAAGTGTCTCATGAAAAGGTTAGGGAAAGGTATGATCGTGGACGGAGACCCACCCCTTTGAAGGTAGGTGACCAGGTTATGGTCAAAAATTTTGTTCCCGCGGGCAAGCTTGCCCCCAGATTTCATGGGCCTTGTATCATTCTCGATTTTCTTACGCCGGTTACCTTATTGTTAAGTAATCCAGCCACCGAGAGGATATTTAGAGTTCACCTGTCCCAGGTGAAACCGGTGTAATTTCTGTGTTAACTTGCTTCATATTATTTTGAAAGGATATGAAGGTTATATTTTTTTTGAGTTTCACTTTTAAGGCATTCTGCACTACCTATAATATTTTGTTTCAGATGTAAGCATTTTTGTAAAACCTGTCCCGACCCGTTAAACTGCCATTCTGTCCTTGCCACGGCCATTACCACGCTCCCGTCTCCTGCTCCACCTTACACTGTGGATTCATAATATTTAATGCCATGGATATCTACACGCCGCTGGCCCCTCAACCTCTCCATAATGCCTGTACCCTCAATGAAGACGATGGTCCAACACAATTCTGCCGCCTAGCTTTAATGTTTCAGTGCCCCCGCAGCCGCGCAGCGCCGTGCAGCAACTGGGGAGGGGGATGGGCCCCCTCCTCTCCAGCGAGGCCGACATGTGCACGGCGAGCCGGAGCTCTCCTCCCGGCCAAGGCGGATGTGCGGCGCACGACCTGCTACTGGCCCGCAGCCTGTATATGTTCACCGCGGGCGCGGCGTGTTTCAACACCTCTGCTCCCCTCATAGTGCGGGCGAGCGGTATCTCAGGGTACTTAAGGGGTCCGAGCGGCCTCCTTTTGGACGCAAGCTGCAACGGCCGGTCTGACCATCCAACTTCATCAACATCAACTACATGGACAGTTACTATAAGAGATAACTACACTTGGGAATTCAACAGCAATATTTGGTGGACATTGCAAATTTTTCCTTCACTTTTAAGTATTAAAAGCTTATCTTCAGAAATTCAACTTCTATAAACATAAAGACTTTACTTCACCTGCAACAACAAAATTTTGGAACCGAATTAAGAAATTTCTCAAATACTTCTGCAAGTTATCTTAATATCAACATCAAAACTTGGAACTTATTTTCAAACAAAAGTTTATGTTCTTCTGTGTTACCCCTTGGAGGAACTTTTGGGGGGGGAGGTCTGTACCGGGCTGTACACCTCCACACCGTTTATTTAAAAGTTGCGCCAGTTAAAACTCCTCTTCTGGAGGAAGTCTGAACTTTATCTACGGTCTTAATTTCCAAATTTCTCAGAAGATGTCACTACCTGGAAATTTTTGAGTTTGTGAACTGTGTCATTTTCGACGTACTTTTGTTTTGCTTGTATTAAGAAGTGTGAACTTTCTCTTCTAGAGGACACTACTGAAGATCAACAATAGTGCAACCTAGTGCGGAGTCAAAGAACTATTTTGTTGGAGAAAATTTAATTTCAGGAGTTTGTTCTTTGTTAAATTTCTTTCTGTCATTGTTTAAGTTGGCAATATTTACCCCTTTCTTCCCCTTGTTTTGAATGTATCCAATCACGAATTTCTTCAATGAATTTCTGACCAATCTGGTGTATCTTTCCCCAACTTGAATCTGTTGCGGGGTCCTACCCAATAAAATCTTTGTGGGAGGGTGTTTTCTTTCCCCTAACGCCTAGAATTTTCTGCGAGAGTATTTAAACTGCTGATTTTAGGGTCTCCGGGCCACTTCTGTTCCATCTTTCAGTGTATTAAGTACATAGCAGGAGGCGGGAAGCGCCTCTTTCCTCGGCAGCGATCTACTACCAGGTAATGGCCTATTAATAACTTCTTTTCTTGCTAGGTCGGCAGTTTAACTCTCGCGGCGGGTTCGAAGCGTTTTCCATCATGTAACCTTTTCCTAAAATGTAACTAATCTTTTCTTCTATTCTCTTGTAAAGCTACATAATGGGATAGAGAGTGCTAACCCTCTCGAGCTCCCACTCATATTGTTTTGAGGTGAACTTATTTTTCACAACCTATTCTTCGATAACGTAAAACTATTGTTCCTTTCTTAAGTCACCTCTGTAGTATGGGATTAGCCCTTGCATCAGTGGCCTAAGAGCCAAAATAGGTCTTAAAAACAAAGTGTATTAGGAGTGCAAGTTCGCCTCCTCTCAAATTGTTATTTTAGAGGTCATTTAATTAACATTCTTTTCGTTTAATAGACCTCAGTAGATTGGGTATTTTACCCCTATGTTATGTCCGTTGAGGACAGCTTGAAGGTGGAGTTTAGTGTGGCCTGGGAGAGGCTTAAATTGGAGAGCGTGTGGCTCTTTTAAAAATTGTATGTTGTATGCCTCGAGGAGGTTTTTCAGTGTAATTTGGAGCAAGGGCTCCTAGGTATGAATGGGGTTTTCTGCCCCTCTGTTAAAATTGTGTTTGGGATAAAACTGAGCTGATTGCCCAAGCATTGTGAATTCGGGGCTCGAAGCCCAACTTCTGTAAATATTGTAACTACCTTTTTGACTTGCTACTCTGTAACTGCCATGCTTGTTACTTATTTATTTTGAAAAGAAAATATAACCTTATTAAATTTTAAATTTTGTTTACATGCACTATATTTTCGTAGCTTGAGATCCATTCACGCCCGCACCTTCTTTCACCTCTATCTACCACCAAAACACGGTAACAATTATTATTATTATTATTATTATTGTTACGGAGATTTCCGTGGTAGGTAGAGGTGAAAGAAGGTGCGGGTGTGAATAGGTCTCAAACTACGAAATTAAAGTTAATGTAAAATTTAACAAGGTTATATTTTCTTTCCAAAATTCAGAAATAACACGAATGGCAGGTGCAGAGTAGCAAGGCAACAAAAGTACAACTACAGTATTTACAGGATTTGGGCTTCGAGCCCCGACCTCGCAATTCTTGGGCAACTAGCCCAACTTTACCTCAAAACAAGATTTAACAGAGGGGCAGAAGACCCCAATCAAGCCCCGGAGCACTTGCTCCAAATTACACAGTAAGCCTCCTCGAGGCGTACAACAACAACAATTTACACTAAAGAGCGACCCGCTCTCAAATTTAGGCCTCTCCCAGGCCACACCAAACTCCACCTTCAAGCTGTCCTCAACGGACATAAACACAGGGGTAAAATACCCAATCTACTGAGGCCTATTAAGTGAGAAAAGGTTAATTATATGGCCTCTAAAATACCAACTTGAAAGGAAGCTCTCCGCACTCCTAATACACTTTATTTAAAACCTACTTGGCACTAGGCCGTTAATGCAAGGGCTAATCCCATACTACAGAGGTGACTTCAGAAAAGAACAATTTACATTATATTAAGGAAGAATCGGTTGTGAAAAATAAGTTCACCTCAAAATAAATAATATGAGTGGCAGCTCGAGAGTGTTAAGCACTCTCTATCCCAATATGTGACTTTAAAGAGAATAGAGTTAAGAGACGTTACATTTTAGGAAAAGGTTACATGGTAGGAACGCTTCGGACCCGCCCCGAGAGTTAAACTGCTGAGCTAGCAAGAAAAGAAGTTATTAAAAGGCCATTACCTTGGTGTAGAACTGCTCCCCAAAAAAAGGAGGCGCTCCCCGCCCCCTGCTATGCACTTTACACACTGAAAGATGGTACTGAAGTGGCAGAGAGACCCTAAAATCAGCAGTTTATATACTCTCGCGGAAAGTTCGAGGCGTTTCAGGAAGGAAAACACCCGCCCACAATCATTTTATTGGTTCACCGAGAAAACCCCTACACAATACGAAGAAGAAACATATTATTGGTGGAAAATTAATTAAAGAAATTCGGGATTGGCTGGATTTAAAACAAGGGGAAAGAAAGGGTTAATATTGCCAACTTAAACAATGACAGAAGGAAATTTAACAAAGAACAAACTTTTGAAATTAAATTTTCTCCAAAAGAACAGTTCTTTTTCTTCGCACTAGGGTGCACTATTGTAGTTCTTCAGTAGTGTCCTCTAGAAGAGAAAGTTCACACTTCTTACTACCGGTAAAACAAAAATACATCAAAAGTGGCACAGTTCAAAAACTCCAAACTTTCCAAGTAGTGACATCTTCTGAGAAACTTGAAAATTAATACCGTCGATAAAGTTCAGACTTCCTCCAGCAGAGGAGTTTCAACTGGCGCACATTTTAAATTAGCGGCGTGGAGGTGTACCGCTCGGTACAGACCTCCCCCCCCAAAAGTTCCTCCAAGGGGTAACACAGAAGAACATTAACTTTTGTTTGAAAATAAGGTTCAAGTTTTGATGTTGATATGGAGATTAATTGCAGAAGTATTTATAAGATTTTCTTAATTTGGTTTGATTCAGATTCAAAATTTTTGTTGTATCTGGTGAAGTAAAGTCTTTATGTTTGTAGAAGTTGAATTCAGAAGGAAAACTTTAGTTTTTAAAGTTGAGGAAAATTTTCAAAATCCACCAAATATTGCTGTTGAATTCCCAAGAAAAGGTAGTAAAATTGAACTGGAATGTCCATATAGCTGGATATGTACTTCAAACATTGATAATTTTAACGGCCAGACCAGCCGCCACTGCTTGCGTTCAGAGGAGGCCGCCCGGCCCCCTCAAGTACCCTGAGATACCGCTCGCCCGCACTGTGAGGGGAGCAATGGTGTTGAAGCACGCCGCGCCCGCGGTGAACATATACAAGCTGCGGGCAAGTAGCAGGCCGTGCGCCGCACATCAGCCTTGGCCGGGAGGCGGGCTCCGGCTCGCCGTACACTGGTCGATCTCGCTGGAAGAGAGGGGGCCCTTCCTCTGTTCCAGTAGCGGTACAGCGCCGCGCGGCTGCGGGGGCACTGAAACATTTAAGGTAGGCGGCAGAATTTGTTGGTCCATCATCTTTTTTGAGGGCACAGACTTGGTGGAGAGGTTGAGGGGCCAGCGGCGTGCAGATACCCATGGCATTTTATATAAGCAAGCCACTGTGTGTAGTGGAGCAGGGGACGGGAGCGTGGTAATGGCCGTATCAAGGACAGGATGGCAGTTTAATGATTCGGGGCAGGTTTCACAAAAATGCTTACATATAAAACAAAATACTAGAGAAGGGGCAGAAAGCCTTAAAAGTGAAACTCAAAAAAAATATAACCTTCATATTCCTTTCACGATTATATGAAGCAAGTTAACCCAGAAATTACACCGGTTTCACCTGTGACAGGTGAACCCTAAATATCCTCTCGGTGGCTGGATTGCTTAATAACAACGTAACCGGCGTAAGGAAATCGAGAATGACACACGGCCCATGGAATCTGGGGGCAAGCTTGCCCGCGGGAACAAAATTCTTGACCATTACTTGGTCACCTACCTTCAAAGGGGTGGGTCTCCGTCCACGATCATATCTTTCCCTAACCTTTTCATGAGAGACTTTAAGATTGGCTTTAGCTTTCTTCCAAAGATCTTTAATGATGTCCGGATCTATTGTCTCGGGTAGAATGTCACTCAGAGACCAGAGGTTAGAGAGAGGCGTGTTGGGAACGAAATTGAACATTAAAGAAGCTGGAGTAAACTTGTGAGATTCATGAACCGCCGAATTCAAAGCAAAAGCTAACCAATGCAGGGACGTGTCCCACCTGGAATGATCTTCATGATGATAGGCAATAAGTTCGGACCTGAGATTACGGTTAACCCGTTCAGCCAGAGATGGTTGAGGGTAATAAGCAGAAGTAGTTACATGAGAGATGGACAAGTCAAAACAGAATTTACGAAAAAGATTTGATGTGAACGCCTTAGCATTATCAGACACAATATATTGGCACGGACCAAAAGAAGCAAAAATAGAATTTAAGCAAGTAATGGTGGACTGAGCGGTAGCCAGCTTAGTCGGAAATAACCAGGAAAATCTTGTAAAACCATCTACGCATACAAAGATGAACTTGTTGGCATTTCCCTTTGACTGGGGGAAGGGTCCTACATAATCAATATACAGGCGTTCCATGGGGCGCGACGCTTGATGCGAAGACAGAAGGCCTACCTTGGTGGACATGGTTGGTTTACTGAGCAAACAAGATTTACAAGCTTTTACTAGTTCACGGATTTCACCGTCCATACCCTTCCAGATGAACCTTTCACGAATCTTTTCACGAGTTTTAAAGATTCCAAGATGCCCCCCTAATGGGGTCTCATGATAGTACTTGAAGATCATAGGCACAAGAACAGCTGGAACGACAACCTTCATCATCTTATCATGCCTCGAAGGGCAACATAGAACACCATTCCTCAGAACATAAGGGACAACATGTTCCCCAGAAGAAAGGGTTTCCATTATCGGAGCCAGCGTCGGATCTTCACGTTGGTATTTCTCGATATCCCTAAAGAGCATGGGAGCATCTGTTAAGATGGCATTAACCTCAGATAGCATGGACTCGGGAGGTGAAGAACTATCGACCGGATTATGGGTCTCGACCTCGTTGGAAAACATACGGCTGAGTCCATCAGCAACAACATTTTCAGTACCTCGGATATGCCTGACATCGAATTGGAAGGCAGAAATACGGATGGCCCAACGGGCTATACGACCAGTACGACGCGGCCTACCTAAGACCCAGCTTAAGGCTTGATTATCTGTCTCCAGGTCGAATTTTACATGTTCCAGATAGAGACGGAACTTTTCTAAGGCAAATAAGACTGCCAAACCTTCGAGCTCATATATGGAGTACTTTGCTTCTTGAGCCGATAGAGTTCTAGATGCATAGGCGATGGGTCGCCTCCCTAGTTCAGTCTCTTGAAGAAGGACTGCAGCAACTGCTGACGACGATGCGTCAGTTTGGACGATGAATTTCTTTGAGAAATCCGGCATAGCAAGGACAGGGGCATTACAGAGAGCTAATTTAAGATCTTCAAAAGCGGCTTGTTGAGAAGGTCCCCACTCGAATTTGATGCCTTTCCTACGAAGAAGGTTTAAGGGCGCCGCTCTATTAGCGAAGTTAGGAATAAACTTCCTGAAGAAATTCACCATACCAATGAACCTGGCGATACCTTTGATGTCCTTGGGAGGTTTAAAATCACGGATGGCCTGTGTTCTAGAATGATCGACTGCGACACCATCAGGTGACACAATATGCCCTAGGAATGACATAGAGGGCTTAGCAAAGGCAACCTTGGACAACTTGACAGTTAACCCAGCCTTACGAAGGCGATTGAGAACTTCTCGCAGATGATCTAGATGTTCTTCAAAGGTCTCCGAAAATACGACGACATCATCCAAGTAGTGATACAAATACTCAAATTTGATGTCGGAGAAGACCCTATCTAGGAGCCTAGTGAGTACAGCTGCTCCCGTGGGGAGCCCGAAAGGCACGCGGTTGTATTCGTATAAATTCCAGTCCGTGGCAAAAGCTGTAAGATGTTTAGACTCTTCCGCCAGGGGAATTTGATTGTAGGCTTGATTCAAGTCCAAAGAACTTGGCCTTACGGAACCATTAAAAACAAGAATGAAGGTCGGGAAGGGGCACAGATTGTAACACCACCTTCCGATTGAGAGCCCTGTAATCAATGACAGGCCTGAAGCCCCCCTGGGGTTTCGGAACTAGAAAAATAGGCGACGAATACGCCGACTTAGAGGGCCTAATAATACCATCCTTCAACATCTGATCGATGATTTCTTTCAGAGCCTTCATTTTAGGTGGAGATAGCCTATAAGGTGGAAAACGGACAGGAATCGAATCCGTGACCTCAATTTTGTATTCAATAAGGTCAGTAACACCAAGAGTATCAGAGAACACCTCTGGAAATGACTGACATAATTTACGAATACTATCAGCCTGCTCCTCAGGTAGATGCCTAAGGTCTAACAACATCTCATCCTGGGTAGGCGAAATAGATGAACATGATACAGAATTACACTTTAACAAGGGAATTTTACAATTGGACGCAAATTTGAATGTGCACGACCTACTCTGGAGATCGAGCACAAGACCAGTGTAAGAAATGAAGTCAGCTCCCAATATAATGGGGCAAGACAAGTGCTTAGCCACAAACAATTTGATTTTACATGTAAATTTAAAAATACGAATTTTGACATTTACAGCACCTAGGATTTCCAATGGAGATGAATTAGCCGAAACATATTGAACAGGAGAAGAGACATAGTCAGGTAAATTACAAACAGATTGCAATTTTGAATACCATTGGTCCGAAATAATTGAACAAACACTGCCTGAATCTAATAGAGCTGTTATAGGCTCGTTATTTAACTCAATCTTAAGGAAAGGAACAGGTGCGGGGGTATCCACCGCAATCCTAAGACATTCTTTGGGGCATTCAAAAGATAGATTAGCAGATTGAACATTCCCTGAATTTACGACCTGTTTACCAGGGGCTGAGCCTCGGGAAGAGGGATTAGTCGACTCAGCCGAAGCCACTAGTCATTTTTTATTATTGGCATTGGTGGAGTTTGCACCAGAAGTTGAGCAGGAGGGGGTGCTATTTGAATTTGGGCAATTTTTGGCGATATGTGAGAAAGCCCCACATTTAAAACAGCCTTGTGATGAACCGGCCCCATTCCTTGTCCCACTCGGCTTGATCAGTGGACACTTATTGCGCAGATGGTCGGGCGACCCGCAAGCATAACATTTACGGGGTGTGACTGGTCGGCGAGGCGGAGGCCGAAGATTACTAAAAGAGGGAGGTTGTTCTTTCGCGACACGCAAGGAGTCGGCGTATCTAACTCCTTCCGCTGAGACGGCCAATGCTTCAAGTTCAGAGAAGGTTTGCGGGCACGCCGCGAAACACAAATATGACCTATAGGATGGTGAAATTCCTTCCACAATAGCTTGTACAATCTGATCCTCCGGGAAGTGAAGAGCAAACACCCTAGTTTAGAACTTAATATCTTGGATGAAATCTGCCAAGTTTTCATCCAAGCGCTGTACCCGATAATAGTACTTCTGAATAAGGGAGGACCTTGCCCTGGCCGGGATGAAGTTAGCTAGCAAGTGGGCGTGGAAGTCTTCAATCGATGATTGCTCGGCAATGGCTCTAACTACTTTGTCTGAGAGAATACCTATTGCATAGGGATAGATAATTTGCAAAATTTGACATGGAGAAAGAGAAAACACAAGAGCATGATCCTGAAATTCAACTAAAAATCTTAAAAATGAAATTACGTCACTGGTGGTATTAACGGAAAACTTAGAGATACCTCTGAGCAACATTGCCAATGGATGAGGCAAGCTGCTAAATCCGGGTGACATAGTAGGTAAAGGTTTCAATGGCAAGGAAGTTAATTCAGAACGTATATTACTCAACGATGCACGGCGTTCAGACTCGTTGTCAATGGGGCAGAGATAGTTTGAGCGGCAACGGTTATCCTATTGGCTTCTCCCTCTGGAGGCTCTTCCTCGCTACCTACATTCATCGTGGTGGGTTGATCAATTTTGGGAGGAACTTCCCCAGTTAACAATTGAGTGACCTTGCTAGATAATTCAGAAATACTTTCAAGCAACGTACTAGCTTCCTTCGTCTGAACGTCATTCAACTTCAGAGACAACAGATCGTTAACTCTATTTGAAAAATGATATAGCCTGGCTTGCACACGCTTAATTTGATTAGGAGAAGGATCATTTTCATCAAAAAACTAACTACCGATGCTAGCCCAGTAGTATTCTCGGTGATCGTGGAAAGAGAGTCGTCAATTTCTTTCTCTCCCAAATTGGGGATGGAAATGGGCAAATCAAGGGACTCTCTAAGCTTGTTGGTGTCTATCGCAACCGTGCCTCCAGATTGCACATTTCTGATAGTTAACTCATAGATCAACTCCTCTTTGCGCAAATAGTTAAGATGGAGAACATTGCGAGGACCGGGCATGATGACAGAACAATTTTGAAAACTCAAAAAATTCCAGCAACTGAGAAAATGGTTAGAGTTCAGAACAAAACAATGTTTAGCCGTCAAAAGGGGCTAAATAGAGACCCATTCAACCACGCTCTGCTACCACTTGTTACGGAGATTTCCGTGGTAGGTAGAGGTGAAAGAAGGTGCGGGTGTGAATAGGTCTCAAACTACGAAATTAAAGTTAATATAAAATTTAACAAGGTTATATTTTCTTTCCAAAATTCAGAAATAACACGAATGGCAGGTACAGAGTAGCAAGGCAACAAAATTACAACTACAGTATTTACAGGATTTGGGCTTCGAGCCCCGACCTCGCAATTCTTGGGCAACTAGCCCAACTTTACCTCAAAACAAGATTTAACAGAGGGGCAGAAGACCCCAATCAAGCCCCGGAGTACTTGCTCCAAATTACACAGTAAAGCCTCCTCGAGGCGTACAACAACAACAATTTACACTAAAGAGCGACCCGCTCTCAAATTTAGGCCTCTCCCAGGCCACACCAAACTCCACCTTCAAGCTGTCCTCAACGGACATAAACACAGGGGTAAAATACCCAATCTACTGAGGCCTATTAAGTGAGAAAAGGTTAATTATATGGCCTCTAAAATACCAACTTGAAGCTCTCCGCACTCCTAATACACTTTATTTAAAACCTACTTGGCACTAGGCCGTTAATGCAAGGGCTAATCCCATACTACAGAGGTGACTTCAGAAAAGAACAATTTACATTATATTAAGGAAGAATCGGTTGTGAAAAATAAGTTCACCTCAAAATAAATAATATGAGTGGGAGCTCGAGAGGGTTAAGCACTCTCTATCCCAATATGTGACTTTAAAGAGAATAGAGTTAAGAGACGTTACATTTTAGGAAAAGGTTACATGGTAGGAACGCTTCGGACCCGCCCCGAGAGTTAAACTGCTGAGCTAGCAAGAAAAGAAGATATTAAAAGGCCATTACCTTGGTGTAGAACTGCTCCCCAAAGAAAGAGGCGCTCCCCGCCCCCTGCTATGTACTTTACACACAGAAAGATGGTACTGATGTGGCACAGAGACCCTAAAATCAGCAGTTTATATACTCTCGCGGAAAGTTCGAGGCGTTTCAGGAAGTAAAACACCCGCCCACAATCATTTTATTGGTTCACCGAGAAAACGCCTACACAATACGAAGAAGAAACATATTATTGGTGGAAAATTAATTAAAGAAATTCGGGATTGGCTGGATTTAAAACAAGGGGAAAGAAAGGGTTAATATTGCCAACTTAAACAATGACAGAAGGAAATTTAACAAAGAACAAACTTTTGAAATTAAATTTTCTCCAAAAGAACAGTTCTTTTTCTTCGCACTAGGGTGCACTATTGTAGTTCTTCAGTAGTGTCCTCTAGAAGAGAAAGTTCACACTTCTTACTACCGGTAAAACAAAAATACATCAAAAGTGGCACAGTTCAAAAACTCCAAACTTTCCAAGTAGTGACATCTTCTGAGAAACTTGAAAATTAATACCGTCGATAAAGTTCAGACTTCCTCCAGCAGAGGAGTTTCAACTGGCGCACATTTTAAATTAGCGGCGTGGATGTGTACCGCCTGGTACAATTATTATTATTATTATTATTATTATTATTATTATTATTATTATTATTATTATTATTATTATTAGTAGCAGTAGTAGTAGTTGTGGACGAATAAGTTTGAGTGGTGTCTTTAAAAGTAGGAAAGATCACAATATGAAGATAAAGTTGGAATTCAAGAGGACAACTAAATTAACTAATGACTTATATTCACGTAAACAGCAGCAGGTGCTGTACGAGGGTAAGTCAAGAAGCTTCCTTCCCTAAAGTTTTGTAGGTGAATAATGGTCAATATGAAGTAAAATCTACAGTAGTTTCACGGTGGAGAATAAGCGGATGTATTCAAAAACAAATTCTGGATTATTTTGTGCAGAATTGGAGTGTCATCAGGGAATTTACTTGATTACGTGGCATAAACGTAAGCCTTAAATTTGGAACCATGGGAGTCTTATACATGAAGTCCCACTTTAATTCTATACTTTCACTGAAAACATAGACTATAATGAACTATAACGTACTCATGAAGTGTTATCCGTTATGGAATGACCCTGACTCTTTGGCAGACAGGCATTTACAATTATGTTAAAATTATTGACCTAACAACAACAAAAAACGTCAAAATAAACAGAAAATGTGCATTGAGCATTTTTCAATTATTTACCGCTTTACATTCGTAGAGGTTCTAATTCATTTAGTAGTCTTTCACTCGCAGAACCAGAAATAACGCTCAGTTCGTGCGTTGGACAGGTTTCATTTTAGACGGTTTTTAGCGCTTGCCTAACCAGGTATAAATGTAATTAAAGACATCTTTCCAATTTATTCAGAGTAAGGTTTAGACAGTTTTAGAGGTATAAAAGTGTAATCACGAATATTACGGCAAATCACATCCTACAGTCTCAGATAAAGCACCTGATACCTGCTCAGAGCAACGCGCATCATATTCGCACCGTGGTGATTGTTCTTTAAGGGGAAATTACAAGCAGATAATAATTAGGAACACGAGAATACATGTTCTAGTAATCACAAAATGTTTTAGTACTGTATTTTGTTTTATGTAACACCGACACAGACGGGTCTTACGGCGCCGATAGGAGAGGAAAGAGCTAGGAGTGAGAAGGAAGTCATCATGGCGTTAATTACGGTATAGCCTCAATATTTGTCTGGGTTCAAAATCAGGAACCACGTACAACCATCTTCTGGACTGCCGACAATGGGGTTCGAAACCACCATCTCTCGAATGGTAGCTAACAGCTGAAACGCAAGCAAAACCGTACAGACCATGAAGGCCCTTGGAGAGGTGGAAGGTAAAGGCTTCCACTATCCGTAACCTCGGTACTACATGGGGTAAAGCGGTTATCTCTACGCCCGGACACCTTTGCCTTCATGAATTAATCCGGTACTCATTTATAGCGTTGGCTGAGTGAACGTGAACGCCATATGCACTTCTAGAAATTGAAATCTCGTATCCTTATTTTTCAGCTTGGTGAAGGGGAATAAAATCCACTTTCTCACGGGAAAACTGAGCACGTTTCACCGAATTGACCAGCAACCACTTAGCTACTAGCTACGTGCCCCAAACCGCGTAGCAAATTCGCTCAATCTAAAAAATCTAAGGTGACGGAAATATAAAGGTAATGACCATGAAAGGCATGAATGACTCTCCGGGCTTGATAAACCTCATACTGTCTCGACTGGAAGAGAACAAGAATTGCTGAATGGAAGTCAGACAGGAAAAGTTTAAGCGAGGAACTTCGAACAGAGAAAGGTAACAAAATATTAAAATCACCTAGAGGCTCCATGTTCACCATTATATGCTCCGAGTTTAGGGGAAATATTGGTCGAGAAATTGGAAGGAGTGAGAAGGAAGTGATCGTGGCGTTAATATCTGTATAGCACCAACATTTGCCTGGGTTGAAAATAGAAAACCACATAACACCCCCTTCGGGACAATGGGGTTCGAACCCACCATCTCTTGAATGATAGTTAAAGCGCAAGCAAGACAAAGTCACCTCCATATAGTATTCAGTAATTCTTTTGTAATTCCTTAAGCCAAACTTATATAAATATAACGAAACCGTGACGTAGTAACGCAAGGTATGTTCTAAATCGAAGGAACACTGCACATTTTCTTACAGCGTCCAAAGTGTCTTCGTAGACAATCAGTGCGGTCTAACTTATAAATATTTGCCACAGAGGAGGTGTGATGATAATAATAATAATAATAATAATAATAATAATAATAATAATAATAATAATAATAATAATTCCAAGACCCTCAACCTCATCAAGGCAACACTCACTGACAGTATCTCCAAAGTTAAATTCATGGGGGAGATCTCTGAACCATTCCCGATTAAAACTGGCGTCCGACAAGGTGACGGCTTATCTCTGCTTCTTTTCAACCTCGTCCTAGACAAAGTTATCCGCGAGTGGGAGAAGGCATTGAAAGACATGGGATACTGGTGCCCCATAGGACTAGGACGACCCAAAGACGGTATTGAGATATCATATCTCGCTTTTGCAGTTGACCTTGCCATACTGACAGATGATGTAGTCACAGCCGTTAAAGAAATTGAAACCCTTAGTGAATGTGCTGGAAAGGTTGGTCTACAAATTTCCTTCGAAAATACCAAGTTATTCTGTTCAAAACTTGACATCCAAAATTTGAACACGATATATGGGCAAATCAGCCGAGTACCACGCTTAAAGTACTTGGGAGAAATACTTGAACCAACGGGAGGCGAGAAGGCTGCCCAGAAAACTCGCCTACAAAAATTTCGGAAAGCCTACGGTAGGGTTCACAACATATACAATAAAAAGTGCTTGTCCCGCCATGCAAAGATCAGCCCGAAGTCTTATTTGCCAGTGACCCTTACACTGAATGGGAAAGGTGACCTAGAAAACATTTTAAAAGAAGAAAGGAGAATCCTGAGGAAAATTCTCGGCCCCCGAAAAACAGAAGATGGATATAGACTGAGGTCACGCAAAGTGACAGAAGAGCTTTCCAACATTGCAGCAAAAGATGTCTGAAATTTTATGGGCACGTTCGCAGACTGCCGGCAAGTAGACTGACACACAAGATTCTCACCTACATAGAAAATCTAAAAAATATTCCATAGGTACTGGAAGTGTAGAAGGATCTGGAAAAAGCCCATATGGACTCAACTGACACCGCGCACAGAAATCTCTACAGGAAAAAAATTAATGGATGGAAAGTGCAACCAGAGAACAAAGTGAAAAAGAAGACTGGAGCAAAGTGGACAGAAGAACGAAAAAGGATCCACGGAGAAAAGATGAGAGCTGTTTGGCAACTCAGAAAACAGAATCGTTAGAGTTTTGCGTGATCCATTGGGTCCATACGCACATAATAATAATAATAATAATAATAATAATAATAATAATAATAATAATAATAATAATAATAATAATAATAATAATAATAATAATAATCACTCTTTTATCAAACCTGAAGCTCTATAGGCGTCGAAAACTTTGTCATTGGAGACAGGTCACTTGTTAAAGATATGGAGAAACAGGAAAATCTTTGGTTCAATTTACTCAGAGGGAATGTGGATGAAGCGGAAGTGCCGGGAGCTCTATCACCGACACCATCAGGAAAAGGCGATTAAAGTTATATGGCCACATTCTCAGAATGAACAATGACAGGCCCACCAAAAGTATTCTCAACCTTGCTCTTCCAAGAAAAGTCAATAACAACTGGCTTAGTGAAATGAAAAAAGATATTCATGAAATTGGCATCCTCCAGGAAATTATTCAATATTGACTCCAATTCAAGAAGCAGTCAACATTCATCATTTTTCTGAGAAAATGAATACCAAGAACAATAAATCATGGACTGAAGAAAAGAGGAAAATTTTCAGTGCCCAGATGAAGAGATTTCTGAGAACAAGCATCGCTCTCCACAGATGGGCATAACGCTATATAATAACATTACTAATAATAATTGTATTGGTTTTACGTTCCACCAACTTCCTCTACGATTTTCAGAGACACCGAGTTACCGGGAATTTTTCCCCGTACGATTTCTTTAACGTGACTATAAATCTACCGACAAGAGGCTTACGTATTTGAGCACCTTCAGATACCACCGTACGTGCAAAGTTGAGCTCAGGAGGCCAACGCTCTACCACCTGACGTAGTTAGTCCGGAACGCAAATATGATAGCAGGAAGCTGGTCGTTGTGCTTTATTATGCGCTTTACGTGGTAATGATTATATTGAGTAATAAAGACATCGAGATGAATGAGTTTGGCTCTTAATATTCTGTTTAGGATTTACGATTTTTTTTTGCAGACGTCAATATTAGTAAGTCTGCATATTTAGCCAATAAACACCACTTTAATATGACACTGAATAGAATTTCAGTTGAAAATTAATTTCAGTATGATATGGATTGTCCTGAGTTTCTCTGGAACGTAGTGGTCCGTGAATTAGGAGAGTAAGTTTATATCTGAATGTGCAGGGCTGGACGACTAGGCTCTGTTGTGAATATTTACATTCTACTACGTCCGCATCTGTGGTGTAATGGTTAGTGTGATTAGTGCCACGCTCGGAGGCCCAGGTTCGATTCCCGGTTCTGCCCCGAAATTTGAAAAGTGGTACGAGGGCTGGAACGGGCTCCACTGAGCCTCGGGAGGTCAACTGAGTAGAGCGAGGTTCGATTCCCACCTCGGCCATCCTCGAAGTGGTTTTCGATTGTTTCTCACTTCTCCTCTAGGCAAATACCGGGATGGTACCTAACTTAAGGCTACGGCCACTTCCTTCCTTCTTCCTTGTCTATCCCTTCCAAACTTCCGTCTCCCACCATGGCCCCCGTTCAGCATAGCAGACGAGGCTGTCTGGGTGAGGTACTGGTCGTTCTCCTCGGTTGTATCCCCTACCCAATGCCTCACGCTCCAGGACACTGCCCTTGAGGCGGTAGAGGTTGGATCCCTCGCTGAGTCCGAGGGAAAAATCAAGTCTGGAGGGTAAAAGGTTAAGAAAGAAACAAAATTAAAAAATCAATATTAGAGTAACAATGTTCTAAATACAATAATATTGTAGTATTATGTGATTAATTGAATTCGTCAGAGGCTTGACGTTTTGATGTACGTATGGGGGTTGTTTCAATGTATTGTTTGCGGTGCCGGACAAACAATGTGATTCCATATATTGAGGATTGGAGAATGAATTTCTTCGTCCCGTTCCCCCCTCTCTCTGGCCCCGCTGGTCTGTGTGTGGCCTTGTGTGGAACTGTTGCTTACTGCTGATTGTATTACAGTACAAACATACGTACTTCGAACAACAAGTCTGTTACCAAATCAATTAATCACACAATACTACAATATGGTCCGCCTCTGTGGTGTAGTGGTTAGCGTGATTAGCTGCCACCCCCGGAGGCCCGGGTTCATTCCCGGCTCGGGCACGAATTTTGAAAAGTGATACGAGAGATGGAACGGGGTCCACTCAGCCTCGGAAGATCAATTGAGTAGAGGTGGGTTCGATTCCTACTTTAACCATCTTCGAAGTGTTTTTCCGTGGTTTCCCACTTCTCCTCCAGACAAGTGCCGGGATGGCACCTAACTTAAAGCCACGGCCACTTCCTTCCTTCTTCCTTGTCTATCCCTTCCAATCTTTTCATCCCCACACGGCCCCTGATCAGCATAGCAAGTGTGGCAGCCTGGGAGAGGTACTGGTCCTCCTCCCCTGTTGTATCCTGCGACTCAAAGTCACACGCTCCAGAACACTACACTTGAGGCGGTAGATGTGGGATCCCCTGCTGAGTCCTGGGGAAAAAGCAACCCTGGACAGCAAACAGATTAAGAAACAAAGAAAGAAATAAAGAAAGAGTTAATATTATTGTATTCAGAACATTGTTACTCTATTATTGAATTTATTATTTTAAGAATTATAAATCCAATGGAACTTACAATATCCAGCAGTCTACCTTAATGACATAATATATTCATTACAAGGTATTTTAATAACATGAACTGCGTTCGGTCATTTTTATGCTTGATTTGACAAGGTCATCTTGACTCCTAGGTTTATGGTTAAGTACTGTTTTAGATTGTTATCAGGAATATTATGTGTTTGTACTATAGTTGTATAAAGGCTGAAGATATCTCATATGTTGTTGTTTGAGTCATCTGTCTATAGTCTGACTTGATGCAGCTGTCCATGCCGCACTACCCTGTGCTAACCTCTTCTTTTCTACGGAAATGCTGCATCTTACATCTGCTCTAATCTGCTTGTCATATTCATACTTTGGTCCATCCCTACCGTTCTTATCGCCTACACTTCCTTCTAAAACCAACTGAACAAGTCCTGGGTGTCTTAAGATGTCTCCTATCATTCTATCTCTTCTTCTCGTCCAATTTAGCCAAATCGAACTCCTCTCTCCAATTCGATTTAGTATCTCTTCATTAGTGATTCGATCTATCCATCTCACCTTCAGCATTCTTCTGTAACACCACATTTCAAAAGCTTCTACCCTCTTTCTTCCTGAGCTAGTTATCGTACATGTTTCACGTACATACATTGCCACATTCCAGACGAAAGTCTTCAAAAACATCTCTCCAATTCCTACATCAATATTTGAAGTGAGTAAATTTCCTTTCTTAATAAAGGCCTTCTTTGCTTGTGCTACTCTGCGTTTTATGTCCTCCTTACTTCTGCCATCGTTAGTTATTTTACTACCCAAGTAACAATATTCATCTACTTCCTTTAAGACTTAATTTACTAATGTAATATTACCCGCATCACCTGAGTTCGTTTGACTGCACTGCATTAATGTTCATCTTATGTTCTTTTTGAATAGAAAAATGAATATAATTTTATAGCATTGTAAAGGTGGAATTACTCAACTATTAAGAACTCCTAACTCGTTAAAGCTGACAATACAGACTGACTATGAAATACATTTCTTGTGGTATAGAACCAATGTTACGTATGATCCAGGCAGTCTGTTGTACATACGTAGTAATTACAGCATGCTGTACATCACGTTGGCCAAAATCCCTAAATGTACATTTACTTGAACTGTGTGATCAAGGGTTATGAACTTCATGCTGTTGGTCCGTATTGAGCTGAGATAAGATATACATTATAAAGAGGAGACATTTCCACCTATTCAATACATAGTTGTATTTACAATGTTAGAAAAATGTTTTAGGATTTCGTCAAATACTGTAAATGTTTAATTATGGCTGATGAATAGGGTTGAAACTAGTCCCATGTAATGTAAGCAACATTGTAAATACAACTATGTATAGAATAGGTGGAAAGCTCTCCTGTTTATAATTTATATGTTGAATTGTGTGGCATGTGAATAATTCACTGCTCAGTACCTGTATAAAGTGTAAGTTGGATTACAGAGTGACATGGAACGCGGCACAGTATGTAAACAGCGGACGTAACAGGTTGAGAATTTTACCGGTGTGCTGTACTACCTGAAAACATTAGTCACAGTCACTATTTCGAATTTGAGGTGCTAACTGTAGAAAAACCTGCTAGGCATACAACACTGGGCAAGTTCGCCGTGGGGTTAGGGACGCGCAACTGTGAGCTTGCATCCAGGAGTTAGTGGGTTCGAATTCCACTGTCGGCAGCCCTTAAGATGGTTATCCGTCGTTTCCCATTTTCACACCAGGCAAATGCTGGGGCTGTGGCCTTATTAAGGCCACGGCCGCTTCCTTCCAACATCTAGCCCTTTCCTATCCCATCGTCGCCATAAAAACTATTTGTGTCAGTGCGACGTAAAGCCACTAGCAATAAAAGAAAAACATACAACCCATTACTGAGAAGCTAGCTGACCTTCACATACCGGACTACCCGCGGTCAGCTTGCGATATTGTGAGCCGTATTACATGGTTTCTAAGACCATGTCCGCTACCTCTTTTACCAGGCAGTTGCTCAGTTCGTATCACGAAATTGAATGAAACCAGTTCCAAAATTAAAATCCCTGGTATGGCCAGTAGTCTCCAGGAGTAGAGCAGGCACACCACACCTACAGTGTTTGCATCCACTATTCATGAGATAAGGGGTTCGAACCCCACTGTTGGGAACCCTGAAGATGGTTTTCCGTGGTTTCCCATTTTCACACCATGCAAATGCTGGGGCTGTACCTCAATTAAGGCCACGGCCGCTTCCTTCCCACTCCTAGCCCTTTCCTGTCCCATCGTCGCCATAATACCTATCTGTGTTGGTGCGACGTAAAGCCACTAGCGAAAAAAAACAACCCACCTACAGTGCAAGTAAAGAACAGACATTTGATAGCCCTTTCCTGAAGAACACAAGCTCTCCTAAATCTTATTGATTTTACCATTTAAATCAGAAATCAACGTGCATTTATACAACTTACATAACTTATCTCTTTGTAGGACATTACTGTAATTTTGAAAAATTCACGAGAATATCTTCTTGAATTCATAAAACTGATATAAGTTATTTGCAACTCAGAAGTCTGTCTTTTGATAGTACATTAATGTGCAATTTTATAGGAAACATTTAAAATTCATGCAGCTTTCTTCCAAGCCTTTTTCAAATTATTTCGGGGGGTCGGCACTAATGTTGGATTTCCTGACGCCATCTCTATGTAATTGAATGTATTCACTATTGTTTTCTCCTGTCGAGGTATGATGTGAATCAAGACGCTGACAAACCCCAAGTTCCCGAGCTAGAAGAATTAACCACAAGTGGATAAAATCTCTGGTCCAGCCGGGAATTGAACCGGGGCCTATCAGTCGAAGACGACTGGTCAGACAATTCAGCCAAGAAGCTGGACAAACACCCCATCGGAGAATGCTTGTAATTATAATCTTGTCATGCTCACTTTCCTTCTTAATCCGTTTACTCTCCAGGGTTGGTTTTCCCCTCTACCGCCTCAAGCGCAGTGTACTGGAGCGTGAGACACCGGGTCGGGAGATATAAGTGTGGGAGACGAGTACGTCGCCCAGCCGGCCTCATCTGTTATGCTGAATAGACGCCTTCTGGGGGATGGAAAGGTTGGAAGGGATAGGCAAGGAAGCGGGAAGGAAGCGGCCGTGGCCGGCATTTGTCTGTAGATGAAGTGGAAAACCACGGAAAACCACTTCGAGGATGGCTGAGCTGGGAATCGAACACCCCTTTATTCAGTTGACCTCTCGAGGCTGAGTGACCCCCTTCCGGTGCTCGCACCACGTTTCAAATTTCTTGGCGAGAATCGAAACCGGGTCTCGCGGGAGGCACCTAATCACACTAACCACTACACCACAGAGGCGGAATCTTGTTATTGTGAACAGAAAGTGAAAGATGTCCCTTTGACAGTTAATGCTAATCAGTAACTTAACTGAGTTGTCTTATAAATACACAGACGTTCATTATACTCTGAGTATTGTAGGGCCGGGCTGAGTGGCTCAGACGGTTGAGGCACTGGCCTTCTGATCCCAACTTGCTAGGTTCGATCCTGGCTCAGTCCGGTAGTATTTGAAGGGGTTTAAGTATGTCTCCCTCGTATCGGCAGATTTACTGGCACGTAAAAGGACTCCTGCATGATTAAATTCCGACACCTCAGCGTCTCCGAAAACCGTAAAAGTAGTTAATTGAACGTGAAGCAAATATTATTACTATTATTAATATTGTTTGCATATGTTTGTTGGTTCTTCTTCTTATCTTCGTCAGGAAGTGAGAACATAATCATCACACATTCGCACACGCACACACATATACGTAGATCGACAGACTGACACGGTGACCTTCGTACGCGTCAAGTTACTTCTGATATTCTTATTGAGCTTCCAGAACTAAAAATGAAATACAAAATATGTTTAGGATTCACGGAAAACTGTCCACAGCTACAGAACATGTCTGTATAAACGTCAAAAATGAAGCTGCTCTCACGGAAATGAACGCATGGCAACAAAGGTAAGTATTGAATTTTCGAATTTGAGAGACCATCCTTAAAATTAGTTCACATTCTTCTCCTTATTTCTGGCCTTTTTCCGAGTTATCTGGGGCCAGCACATCGAATTGGTTTGACCCTGATTTACGGCTGGATGCCCTTCATGATACCAGCCATATGTAAAGAGATGTATTCACTAATGCGTCTTTTTTGGTGGTTTGTAGTGTGGTGCGTTGCATGTATTTGAAGATCTGTATTATGGTGAACACAAACACCCAGAAATGATTTAAATCCCTGACCGTGCCCAGAATCGAACCCGCTGCTCTCTCAACTGAAGACTAGTACATTGGCCACTCAGCCAAACCGCCAGACACCTATTGTTCAACTTTGAGACATGGATTTTGAGAATACCTCCTTTTATAAAAGGTGCTCAGCTATATGAATTTTAGAGGACAGAGATTTACGCGATTGAAAAGGATGATGGTAAATATTTGTAGCCGTAGTGTTAAGCGCTAGAAATACTTAGTCTTGTGTGAATTTGTATATGATGACGCTTTATTTAGAATGTTAAACTAATAGTATTACTTGTAATATTTCCCCCTCCCCCATGGAATTGCTTGTTGTACTCTTGTTGTAGTTGTTATTTTTCTTGTTCTTGTTGTTAGGTAATTATGACTTAATTCTAATTTATTATCACACTAGTGTAATTTACCATTGCCATCGGGACATATTGCGATGTATTTGTTAATAATAATAATATTTCACAGTAAATATCAAATGTCATTCTCTTCTGTCGTTATCATGAATATTTCTTTGTATTAGCAATCCATGTGAAAATGACATGAAGTTCAAGTGCAACATCATCGAAATAATTCCCAAATCTAGTTAAAATTCACCGCCTCAATGATCTCATGCATCAAATATAATTTTCACACGTTTGTAGAGCTATTCTTGGTTTTCTCTAACATTTATCATTACCAACGACATTTGAAATGCTCTCGTGATGGAAATAGCATAGTAGAGATAATGCTAAGAACTGTGTCAAAGTAAATATATAGAACAAAGTAAACAGTAAGATTTAAGGCTTGATTGAACTAAAAACTCACTTTTAATCCAGGGTGTGATGATAAATTTATCCTTATAAGTTCATAAATCACGGGCCCACTTCGTGTTGTATATAATCACAAAGTTCCATTTCTGTTCGATATATTTGTCCACTTCACAGTGTAAAGAAAGGAACAGCTTGTAATATTTAAGCCATTGCGAGGGTTTGGTGCAGAGTATTCAAAACGATTTCCCAGAGGATAAGAAATGTTTATTAGCAACCGCGAGCTTGAGTGCCTTGCACCATCCCCTGCCAGCACAGTGAGCCGGCCGCACCGCTTGCCCTACTGGCGGGCACTGAGTCTACAGTACACATAAGAGCTTGTCCGCCTCGCATCCCGCGCATCCTCGATCGATAACTCGACATCGACATCTGTTTTGGAATTCTATCTACCAGGTTCCAGATTCCATGCATAATATTAATGAACGTAAGTGAATGACCCCGGAATAATTCTGTTATTTATCCTGGCTGAACGTATTGAATTGATTTGTTCTATCAGTCAAAATTAATTCGAAATTTCATGTCGCATCAGAAGAGAATCTTCCGGGACGCTGGGACCGCAATGGGCTGATTCTGGGAGAGTTGTGACATTTGATTTATATTGCCTCGACGACTGTTTTATTCTTATTCATCTTTGCAATATTCACAAGTTATTGACATCGGTACTCGATGTGTATTTACCTCAGTTTCACGGCCACATGCCCTGCCTGACGCCAGCCACAGGTGGAGGAGTATATCCTCCATTGTATGTTTTTGTAGAGGTTAGTAGTGTGTTATGTTTCACGTAGATGTACAAATGTTGTTTAGACGGAAAGAAACACCCAGTTCCCAAGACAGAAGATATAATATTCTAATGTACAGTAAAAAAATGAAAGGGCTCATGGCTTTTAGTGCCGGGAGTGTCCGAGGACAAGGTCGGCTCGCCAGATGCAGGTCATTTGATTTGACGCCCGTAGGCGACCCGCACGTCGTGATGAGGATGAAATGATGATGAAGACGACACATACACGCAGTCCCCGTGTCAGCGGAATTAACAAAACATGGTTAAAATTCCCGACCCTGCCGGGAATAGAACCCGGGACACCTATGACAAAAGGCCAGCACGCTAACCATTTAGCCATGGAGCCGGACATAATGTGCAGTTAAAATCTCTGACCCAGGCAGGAACCAATCCCGGAACCCTTTGTATCTAAGGCCAGTACGCTGACCATACTGCCAAGGAGCCGAACTTAGTCTGGCATTTGTTGTGTAAAAATGGATACATACAGGTGATAATCTACTGGTAGTTCGAACCTATCATCTGCCATTCCTTACAGATGAACGATCAAAGCTGAAGTCCTCAAACATTTATAATAATTATTGTTCCGAGGTATCTGTGGAACAGCAGAGGTGAAAGAAGGTGCGGGCTGGAATAGGTCTCAACTACAAAAGTTCGAAAGATGCATAAATTTTTCAACAAGGTTATATTTTCAAAACTTAACAATGGTGACATAGAATTTGAAAACTTAACAAGTCAACAACAAGCCAAAATCAGATACAAAGAAATTACAAGTGTTAGGGGATTATTACAAGGTCAGGGCTTCGAGCCCCACAATCACAATCCTTGAGCTATTAGCCCAACTTTACCAAGGTACAAAACTGAACAAAGGGGCAGAAAACCCCATCATGCCAAGGAGCACTTGCTCCAAATTACAATGTTAAGCCTCCTAGAGGCACACAGAGATCAAATGTAGGAAAGAGCAGACCCGCTTTCAAAGTTCAAGCCTATCAGGAGGCCATAAGCAGACTTCACACTAACTGCCCTCAAGGCACACATATAATGGTACAGGGGTACCTCGTACCCAATCTACTGGGCCTTCTCAGGAAGGAAAACAAAACGAGTTAAATGAATGGCCCAAAATACAAAATCGAATGGAGGCGATTACTTGCACTCCTACACTAAAGTTTTTTAAAAAAACTATGTGGAGCTAGGCCGATAATACAGGGGCTAATCCCAAGCTAGGGAGGTGACCCGTATGAGAAAACTTTAATACATTAAGGAAGAGAAGAAACGGTTATGAAAAACGTAGTCACCTCAATTTCAAAATGAAGGGGAGCTCGAGAGGGTAAAGCACTCTCTATCCCCGCTTTACAGTGAAAGCGATTTGTAGTTTTCACATAGACTAAAAAGGAATTTACATTTTAAAGTGGTAGGTTACATATCAAAGGTTTCGAACCTTCCCCGAGAGTTAAACTGCTGAGCTAGCAAGAGATAAAGATGTTAAGAGGCCATTACCTAGATGAAGAACTGCTGCCTGAAGAACGGGGCGCTTCTCGCCCCCTGCTACATATCCACACACTGAGTTAGATGTTATACTAGTGGCGCGGAGACAAGAAAATCAGCAGTTTTTATACCCTCGTGGAAAATTCGAGACCTTTCAAGAATGAGTAGACACACCCCCTCAACTTTATTGGATAGCTTAGAGCTACATATCCATATCGAAGAAGACATACATGATTGGCTGAAAATTAATTAAAGAAATTCGGGATTGGCGAAGTTCAAATCTGGCGGAAGGTAGGATTAATATTGCCAACCCAAAGACAAAAGAACAAAAATTTAGTAAAGACAACAAATTTTGAATACAAAATTTCTACAAGAAGGTTCATTCCTTTGCACCAGAGTGCATGATCATAGTTTCTTTTGTAGAGAAATCTGGTAGAGAACGTCCACACTTCTTGATCAATTACAGACAAAAACACATCAAAATTCACATAGCGCCATCTTCGGAGAAACTGTTGAGTTAATACAGTTTTTTAAAGTTCAGGCTTTCTCCTGTAGAGGAGTTCCAATTGGCGCAATATTTGAACTAGCGGCGTGGAGGTGTACCGCCCGGTACAATTACTATTATTCTCAAGAACTTTTAATGTATAATAATAATAATAATAATAATATAATATAATATAATATAATATAATATAATATAATATAATATAATATAATATAATATAATATAATTATTATTATTATTATTATTATTATTATTATTGGCATTGGGAGATAACAGCGTTTTCTTAATATGTTTATATGTAGGGATTTTATTAACTACTTTATTAGTCAACGCATGCAATCACCTTGTCTTAATAGGAATGCGAGTGTGAACCCCCTTTCATTTTTGCAGTTTTACTTCTTGTGACTAGGACTTGTAAATTTATCCACTAATTTCCTTTTTCGTCCGTTTGCTTCTTTCCTCCTGACACAAAGTTCCATGGGGTTACCCTCTGTTTCACCAGGCCTAGTGCCCCAGTAGGTGTTACTGTAATATAACGTGATGGATCGTTTGGTTGCTTTTCAGCATCCCTCTCCTCTTTGGTGTTGGCCTGTTTTCCAAATTCCTTTCCTCATCTCTTTTCGGAATTTAACTTGTTCTTGGACTATATTTCCAGGAGAGCATAGCTCCTGTTTGCACGGGAATTCCGCGTTCATTTGATTGTATTTTGGCTGCCTTCCATTTCAAATACGTGAAAGGGAAGCGATTGTTCAATTTTTTGCTTGTTGCTTTACGTCGCACCGACACAGATAGGTCTTATGGCGACGATGGGACAGGAAAGGCCTAGGAATGGGAAGGAAACGGCCGTGGCCTTAATTAAGGTACAGCCCCAGCATTTGCCTGGTGTGAAAATGGGAAACCACGGAAAACAATCTTCAGGGCTGTCAACAGTGGGGTTCGAAGCCACTCTCCCCTGTATGTGAGCTCACAGCTGTGCGCTCCTAACCGCATGGCCAACTCGCACAGTCAATTGTTGAATAGTGTTAGGCCTTGGAATATTGGAACTCAAAATACCCCTTGTCATGAACTAAGCTATGAGAGCCTGTTGTAAATTGTAAATAGTCATTATTTTGTTATTCAGAATGACCTATCGCCCACTATTGTTATAAAATGTCATTAAGAAACAAATAAATGGAAATAAAATAAAATAGAGAAAGGATAATAATAATAATGTTATTGTCTTTTACGACCCACTAACTGCTTCTGACGGTTTTCGGAGACGCCGAGATGCCGAAATTTTCTTCCACAGAAATTCTTTTATGTGCCAGTAAATCTAATGACGTATCTGAGCATCTTCAAATACCACCGGTTAGAACCAGGATGGCATCTTCCAACTTGGGGACAGAAGGCCAGCACCTCAATCGTCTGAGCCACTTAGCCGGGCAGAGAGAAAGGAGAGAGATAGAAAATATAGTAGAGTTTTGCCACTGTGTGACCATTTAATTTCTCAAGCCCTACAGCTTTACCACCTGTTTCCTCACCACCTGTGGAACACTGTATCAATTAGTATTATTTGGCTTTTTATTTATTTATTTATTTATTTATTTATTTATTTATTTATTTATTTATTTATTTATTTATTTATTTATTTATTTATTTATTTATTTATTTATTCTGTTATCCTTCAGGATTGGTTTTCCCCCAGACTTAGTGGGAGATCACAATTCTTTCGCCTCAAGGGCAGTGTCCTGGAGACTGAGGCGTTTGGTCGGGGATAGAACTGGAAAAGGAATACCAGAACCTCACCTGAACAGCGGTCTTGTAGGGGGATGGGAAGATTGGACGGGACATACAAGGAAGAGGGAAGGAAGCGGCCGTGGCCTTAATTTAGGTACCATCCCACCATTTGCCTGGAGAAGACGTGGCTGAGGTGGGAATCGAACCCTCACTTCTCAGTTGACCTTCCGAGGCTGAGTGGACACCGTTCTAGTCCTCGTCAAATTTCGTGACAGAGGCGGGAATCGAAACCTGACCTTCACGGGGAGGGGGGGGGGGTGCAGCTAATCACACTACCCATTATATCACAGAGGTGGGCATTATTATTATTATTATTATTATTATTATTATTATTATTATTATTATTATTATTATTATTATTATTATTATTATTAGTAGTAGTAGTAGTAGTAGTAGTAGTAGTAGTAGTAGTAGTAGTAGTAGTAGTAATATTATCATTATTATTATCATTATCATTATTACATTAATGCCCATAAAAATACCAGAACACCTTGAAGGACTAGAGATAGGAAGTTCATATTCACACGACATGTGCACAAGTATGTTCTGAAGAAATGATTAGCATGTGAACCATGTCGGACCTCAGATTCAAGGTCCACATCAGTATCTCGGCGCACCACCACCGACTGGTAAAATGTGCCTGCGGCTCTCGTTGTCGCTATAAACCGAAGGTAATGGATCAGTGTGACTTGAGAGGTGGAGGATACCTCGCAGACGTATGAAAGAACCGTACAGCGAAATGAGTGAGTTTGAAAGAGGGCGAATTATAAGCATGAGAGAACTTGATGCATCCATCCGCGAAGTGTGGGACGAAGTGCACCGGCAGTGCAACGGGTGTGTACAGAATGGTTCACAGAGGGCCGTAGAATGTGATGGTCGCACCACGCAGACCGCCCCCCAAGAAGATCGGCACATCATCCCAATGGCATTGCATGATAGATCTGCGTCCTCCTCGGCTGTGGCGAAACAGTGGAACATTGTAACATACCGTACACTATCAGGAGAGACAGTCCGTCGCCGTTTATTACGGTCTGGGTTTCCGACACGTCGTCCACTTCTAGGCCTACCTTTGACTAATGTACATAAACATGCTAGACTGCAATGGTGTATGGAACGACGTCACTGGGGGCAGGAATGGCAGCAGATAGTGTTTTCGGACGAATCGAGTTTCTGTTTGTTTGAAAATAATGGCCGCATTTTGGTTCGTCGCAGACAGGGCGAAAGGCATTCGCCCAAGACATACAGCGCTAAGTTAAGGCCTTATGGTGTGGAGTACCTTTGGATATAAACATAAATCACAGTTGGTGCGTGTCCAGGGCACTGTGACCATTTTGACCTGCGTAAATGACATCCTGCGACCCGTAGCCATACCCTTTCTGCACGACACACTAGACGCCATATTTCAACAGGACAATGCGCGACCACATGTTGCTGCACGAACACGTGTCTTCTTGCTGTCACAGGATGTCAGACTGTTGCCCTGGCCCGCCCGATCACCGGACTTGTCGCCAATCGAAAATATGTGGGATGTGCTGAAACGACGGGTGCGGCGCTGTGACCCAATGCCAACCATGAAAGATGAACTGTGGAACCTGAATGCAGCATTGAAGGCTATACCACAGAACGCTATTCGTGCCATATACGCTTCGATGTCATCACGCATGAAACAAGTTATCAGTCTCCATGGATGATTCAGTGCCTACTAGGCAACAGGACACATGCTGAACCTTGTTGACTGAAGTGCTAATGGTTTCTGCAGAACATACTAATGAACATGTCCTGTGAATATGAATTTCCTCTCTCTAGTCTTTCAAGGTGTTCTGCTTTTTATGAACATGAGTGTATTATTATTATTATTATTATTATTATTATTATTATTATTATTATTATTGTTACCGTGTTGTTGTGGTAGTTATGCGTGAAAGAAGGTGCGGGGTGGTGAACAGGTCTCAAGCTACTAAAGTAAAATTAATTTACAATTTAACAAGGTTATATTTTCTTTTTTAAAACAAAGAAATAACAAGCATGGCAGGTACAAAGTAGCAAGTCCAAAGGGTAGTTACAATATTTACAAGATTTGGGCTTCGAGCCCTGAAAACACAATGCTTGGGCAATCAGCCCAATTTTACCCCAACACAAGTTTCAACAGAGGGGCAGAAAACCCCCTTCATGCCTGGGAGCCCTTGCTCCAAATTACACCGAAAAGCCTCCACGAGGCATACAACACTCAATTTTTAAAAGAGCCACTCGCTCTCAAATTTAAGCCTCTCCCAGGCCACACCAAACTCCACCTTCAAGTTGTCCTCAACGGACATAAACACAGGGGTAAAATACCCAATCTACTGAGGTCTATTAAATGAAAAGAAGGTTACTTAAATGACCTCTAAAATAACAATTTGAGAGGAGGCGAACTTGCACTCCTAATACACTTTGATAAAGACCTACTTGGCACTAGGCCGTGAATACAAGGGCTAATCCCATACTAAAGAGGTGACTTAAGAAGAGAACAATTTATTTTACGTTAACGAAGAATAGGTTGAGAAAAATAAGTTCACCTCAAAACAATATGAGTGGGAGCTCGAGAGGGTTAGCACTCTCTATCCCAGTATGTAGCTTTAAAAGATAATATATAAAAGGAGTAGTTACATTTAGGAAAAGGTTACATGGTGGAACGCTTAGAACCCGCCCCGAGAGTTAAACTGCTGAGCAAGCAAAGAAAGAAGTTATTCATCGGCCATTACCTTGTTGTTGACCGCTGCCGAGGAAAGAGGCGCTTCCCGCCTCCTGCTATGTACCTTATACACTGAAAGATGGAACAGAAGTGGCCCGGAGACCCTAAAATCAGCAGTTTATATACTCTCGCGGAAGTTTCTAGGCGTTAGGGGAATGAGAACACCCTCCCACGAGGATTTTATTGGTTCATCCATAAGGCCCCCTACACAATACTAAGAAGAAACACATAATTGGTGGAAAATTAATTTAAGAAATTCGGGATAGGCTAGATTTAAAACAAGGGGAAAGAAGGGGTTAATATTGCCAACTTAACCAATGACTGAAAGAAATTTAGCAAAGAACAAACATTTGAAATAAAAATTTCTCCAACAAAATAGTTCTTTGACTTCGCACTAGGGTGCACTATTGTTGATCTTCAGTAGTGTCCTCTAGAAGAGAAAATTCACACTTCTTACTTCAAGCGAAACAAAAACACATCTAAAATGACACAGTTCAAAAACTCAAAATTTTCCACGTGGTGACATCTTCTGAGAAAGTAGAGAATTAATAGCGTATATAAAGTTCAGACTTCCTCCAGCAGAGGAGTTTCAACTGGCGCAAATTTTAAATTAGCGGCGTGGAGGTGTACCGCCCGGTACAGACCTCCCCCCCCAAAAGTACCTCCAGGGGTGACACATGAAATCTGTTTGAAACAAGGTCCAAGTTATGCTGTGGATATGAAGATTGATTGCAGAAGCATTTATAAGATTTCTTAATTTGGTTTGATTTAGTTTCAAAATTTTGTTGTTGCAGGTGTTATATTTGTAGCAGTTGAATTTTTGAAGATAAACTTTTAATACTTAGAGGTGAAGAAAAATTTTGCAATTGCCGCCAACTATTGCTGTTGAATTCCCAAGTGTCGTCATTGCTTATCGTAACTGTCCATGTAGTTGATGTTGATTAAGTTGAATGGCCAGACCTGCCGTTGCAGCTTGCGTCCAATGGGAGGCCGCTCGGACCCCTCAAGTACCCTGAGATACCGCTCGCCCGCACTATGAGGGGAGCAGAGGTGTTGAAACACGCCGCGCCCGCGGTGAAGATATACAGGCTGCGGGCAAGTAGCAGGTCGTGCGCCGCACATCAGCCTTGGCCGGGAGGAGAGCTCCGGCTCGCCGTGCACATGTCGTCCTCGCTGGAGAAGAGGGGGCCCGTCCTCTGCCCCAGTTGCTGCACGGCGCCGCGCGGCTGCGGGGGCACTGAAACATTAAGGCTAGGCGGCAGAATTGTGTTGGACCATCATCTTTTTGAGGGCACAGGCTTGGTGAAGAGGTTGAGGGGTCAGCGGCGTGCAGATGTCCATGGCATTTAATATAATTCAGCCACAGTGTGTATTGGAGCAGGAGACGGGAGCGTGGTAATGGCCGAGGCAAGGACAGGATGGCAGTTTAACAAATCGGGGGAGGTTTCACACAAATGCTTACATATAAAACAAAATATTATAGAAGGGGCAGAAAGCCTTAAAAGTGAGACTCAAAAAAAAAAAAATATATAACCTTCATATTCCTTTCACAATAATATGAAGCAAGTTAACACGGAAATTACACCGGTTTCACCTGTGACAGGTGAACCCTAAATATCCTCTCGGTGGCTGGATTGCTTACTAACAACGTAACTGGCGTAAGAAAATCGAGAATGATACAGGGCCCATGAAATCTGGGGGCAAGCTTGCCCGCGGGAACAAAGTTCTTGACCATCACCTGGTTACCTACATTCAAAGTGGTGGGTCTCCGTCCACGATCATACCTTTCCCTAACCTTTTCATGAGATACCTTAAGATTGGCTTTAGCCTTCTTCCAAAGATTTTTAATATTATCCGGATCTATTGTCTCGGGTAGAATGTCGCTCAGAGACCAGAGGTTAGAGAGCGGCGAGTTGGGAACAAACTTGAACATCAAAGAAGCTGGAGTAAATTTATGTGATTCATGAACCGCCGAATTCAAAGCAAAAGCTAACCAATGCAGGGACGTGTCCCACCTGGAATGATCTTCATGATGATAGGCAATAAGTGCGGACCTGAGATTACGATAAACCCGTTCAGCCAGAGATGGTTGAGGGTAATAAGCAGAAGTAGTTACATGAGAGATGGACAGGTCAAAGCAGAATTTACAAAATAAATTAGATGTAAACGCCTTAGCATTATCAGATACAATATATTGGCACGGACCAAAAGAAGCAAAAATAGAATTTAAGCAAGTAATGGTAGACTCAGCGGTAGCCAGCTTAGTCGGAAATAACCAGGAAAATCTTGTAAAACCATCTACACATACAAAGATGAATTTGTTGGCATTTCCCTTCGACTGGGGGAAGGGTCCTACATAATCAATATACAGGCGTTCCATGGGGCGCGATGCTTGATGCGAAGACAAAAGGCCTACCTTGGTGGACATGGTGGGTTTACTGAGCAAACAAGATTTACAAGCTTTTACAAGTTCACGGATTTCACCGTCCATACCTTTCCAGATGAACATTTCACGAATCTTTTCACGAGTTTTAAATATTCCCAGATGCCCCCCCAATGGGGACTCATGATAGTATTTGAAGATCATAGGCACAAGGACAGCTGGAACGACAACCTTCATCATCTTGTCATGCCTCGAAGGGCAACATAAAACACCATTCCTCAGAACATAACGGACAACATGTTCCCCAGAAGAAAGGGTTTCCATTATCGGAGCCAGCGTCGGATCTTCACGTTGGTATTTCTCGATATCCCTAAAGAGCATGGGGGCATCTGTTAAGATGGCATTAACATCAGATAGTATGGACTCGGGAGGTGATGAACTGTCGACCGGTTCTTGGGTCTCGACGTCGTTTGAAAACATACGGCTGAGTCCATCAGCGACAATATTTTCGGTACCTCTGATATGTCTAACATCAAACTGGAAGGCAGAAATACGGATGGCCCAACGGGCTATACGACCAGTACGACGCGGCCTACCTAAGACCCAGCTTAAGGCTTGATTATCTGTCTCCAGGTCGAATTTAACATGTTCCAGATAGAGACGGAACTTCTCTAAGGCGAATAAGACTGCCAAACCTTCGAGCTCATATATGGAATACTTGGCTTCTTGAGCCGACAAGGTCCTAGATGCATAGGCGATGGGTCGCCTCCCTAGTTCAGTCTCTTGAAGAAAACTGCCGCTACTGCTGACGACGACGCGTCGGTTTGGACGATGAATTTCTTCGAGAAATCAGGCATAGCAAGTACAGGGGCATTACAAAGAGCTAATTTAAGGTCTTCAAAAGCGGCTTGTTGAGAAGGTCCCCACTCGAATTTGATGCCTTTCCTACGAAGAAGGTTTAAGGGCGCCGCTCTATTAGCGAAGTTAGGAATAAACTTCCTGAATAAATTCACCATACCAATAAACCTGGCGATGCCTTTGATGTCCTTGGGAGGTTTAAAATCACGGATGGCCTGAGTTCTAGAATGATCGACGGCTACACCATCAGGTGACACAATATGCCCTAGGAAAGACATAGAGGGCTTAGCAAAGGCAACCTTGGACAACTTAACAGTTAACCCAGCTTTACGAAGGCGATCGAGAACTTCTCGCAGGTGATCTAGATGCTCTTCAAAAGTCTCTGAAAATACGACGACATCATCCAAGTAGTGATATAAGTACTCAAATTTGATGTCGGAGAAGACCCTATCTAGCAGCCTAGTGAGTACAGCTGCTCCCGTGGGGAGCCCGAAAGGCACGCGGTTGTATTCATATAAATTCCAGTCCGTGGCAAACGCTGTAAGGTGTTTAGACTCTTCGGCAAGGGGAATTTGATTATAGGCCTGATTCAAGTCCAAGATAGTAAAGAACTTGGCCTTACGAAACCATGAAAAACAAGAATGAAGGTCGGGAAGGGGCACAGATTGTAACACCACCTTCCGATTGAGAGCCCTGTAATCAATGACAGGCCTGAAGCCTCCTTGGGGTTTCGGGACTAGAAAAATAGGTGACGAATACGCCGACTTAGAGGGCCTAATAATACCATCCTTCAACATCTGATCGATAATTTCTTTCAGAGCCTTCATTTTAGGTGGAGATAGCCTATACGGTGGAAAACGGACAGGAATCGAATCCGTGACCTCAATTTTGTATTCTATCAGGTCAGTAACACCAAGAGTATCAGAAAACACCTCTGGAAACGACTGACACAGCTTACGAATACTATCAGCCTGCTCCTCAGGTAGATGTCTAAGGTCTAACAACATCTCATCCTGGGTAGGCGAAATAGAAGAACATGACGCAGAATTACACTTTAATAAAGGGATGCTACAATTAGAGGCAAATTTGAAAGTGCAAGACCTACTCTGAAGATCGAGCACAAGACCAGTGTGAAAAATAAAGTCCGCTCCCAATATAATGGGGCAAGACAAGAGCTTGGCCACAAACAATTTAACTTTCCAAGTGAATTTAAAAATACGAATTTTGACCAATAAGGAACCTAGAATTTCTAATGGGGATGAATTAGCCGAAACATATTGAACAGGAGATGAGACATAGTCAGGGAGTTTACAAACAGACTTCAATTTAGAATACCATTCAGCCGAAATAATCGAACAAACACTGCCTGAATCTAAGAGAGCTGTTATAGGCTCGTTATTCAACTCAATCTTAAGAAAAGGAACAGGTGCGGGGGAATCCGCCGCAATCCTAAGACACTCTTTGGGACCTTCAAAAGATAAATTTGAAAATTGCTCGTTCCCTGAATTTACAACCTGTTTACCAGGGGCTGAGTCTCGGGAAGATGGATTAGTCGACTCAGCCGAAGCCACTAGTCACTTTTTATTATTGGCATAGGTAGAATTTGCACCAGAAGTTGAGCAGGAGGGGGTGCTATTCGAGTTTGGGCAATTCTTGGCGATATGTGAGAAAGCCCCACATTTAAAACAGCCTTGTACTGAACCAGCTCCATTATTTGCCCTACTAGTTTTGACCAATGGACATTTATTGCGAAGATGGTCAGGCGACCCGCAAGCATAACATTTACGGGGTGTGACTGGTCGGCGAGGTGGAGGCCGAGTATTACTAAACGAAGGAGGGGGTTCTTTTGCCACGCGCAAAGAATCGGCGTACCTAACTCCTTCCGCTGAGACGGCCAACGCTTCAAGTTCAGAGAAAGTTTGCGGGCACGCCGCGAAACACAAGTACGACCTATAAGATGGTGAAATACCTTCCACAATAGCTTGTATAATTTGATCCTCAGGGAAGTGAAGAGCAAACACCCTAGTATAAAACTTAATGTCTTGTATGAAATCAGCCAAGTTCTCATCCAATCGCTGTACCCGATAATAGTACTTCTGAATCAGAGAAGACCTCGCGCGGGCGGGAATAAAATTTGCAAGCAAGTGTGCATGAAAATCTTCAATAGATGACTGTTCGGCTATGGCTCTTACTATTTTGTCAGAAAGATTACCAATGGCATAAGGATAGATGATTTGCAAAATTTGACATGGAGAAAGAGAAAACACAAGGGCATGATCCTGAAATTCAACCAGAAATCTTAAAAATGAAATTACTTCACTGGTGGTATTAACCGAAAACTTAGAGATACCTCTGAGCAGCATTGCCAATGGGTGAGGCAAGCTGCTAAACCCAGGTGACATAGTAGGTAAAGGTTTCAATGGCAAGGAAGTTAATTCAGAACGGATGTTACTCAACGATGCACGGCGTTCAGATTCGTTGTCCAATGGGGCAGAGATAGTTTGAGCGGCGATGGTTTTCCTATTTACTTCTCCCTTAGGAGGTTCTTCCTCACTACCTACATTCACTATGGTGGGTTGATCAGATTTGGGAGGAACTTCCCCAGTTAACAATTGAGTGACCTTGCTAGATAATTCAGACATATTTTCAAGCAGCGTACTAGCTTCCTTCTTCTGAACGTCATTCAATTTTAGAGACAACAGATCGTTAACTCTATTTGAAAAGTGATATAGCCTAGCTTGCACACGCTTAATTTGATTAGGAGAAGGATCATTTTCATCAAAAAACTAACTACAGAAGCTAGCCCAGTAATATTCTCCGTGATCGTGGAAAGAGAGTCATCAATTTCTTTCTCTCCCAAATTGGGGATGGAAATGGGCAAATCTAGGGACTCTCTAAGCTTGTTTGTGTCTACTGCAACCGTGCCTCCAGATTGTACATTTCTAATAGTCAATTCATAGATCAACTCCCCCTTGCGCAAATAGTTAAGATGAAGAACATCGCGAGGGCCGGGCATGGTGACAGAACAATTTTGAAAAACTCAAAAGATTCCAGCAACTGGGAAAATAGTTAGAGTTCGGAACAAAACAATGTTTAGCCGTCAAAAAGGGCTAAATTGAGACCCATTCAACCACGCTCTGCTACCACTTGTTACCGTGTTTTTGTGGTAGTTATGCGTGAAAGAAGGTGCGGGGTGGTGAACAGGTCTCAAGCTACTAAAGTAAAATTAATTTACAATTTAACAAGGTTATATTTTCTTTTTTAAAACAAAGAAATAACAAGCATGGCAGGTACAAAGTAGCAAGTCCAAAGGGTAGTTACAATATTTACAAGATTTGGGCTTCGAGCCCTGAAAACACAATGCTTGGGCAATCAGCCCAATTTTACCCCAACACAAGTTTCAACAGAGGGGCAGAAAACCCCCTTCATGCCTGGGAGCCCTTGCTCCAAATTACACCGAAAAGCCTCCACGAGGCATACAACACTCAATTTTTAAAAGAGCCACTCGCTCTCAAATTTAAGCCTCTCCCAGGCCACACCAAACTCCACCTTCAAGTTGTCCTCAACGGACATAAACACAGGGGTAAAATACCCAATCTACTGAGGTCTATTAAATGAAAAGAAGGTTACTTAAATGACCTCTAAAATAACAATTTGAGAGGAGGCGAACTTGCACTCCTAATACACTTTGATAAAGACCTACTTGGCACTAGGCCGTGAATACAAGGGCTAATCCCATACTAAAGAGGTGACTTAAGAAGCGAACAATTTATTTTACGTTAACGAAGAATAGGTTGAGGAAAATAAGTTCACCTCAAAACAATATGAGTGGGAGCTCGAGAGGGTTAGCACTCTCTATCCCAGTATGTAGCTTTGAAAGATAATATATAAAAGGAGTAGTTACATTTAGGAAAAGGTTACATGGTGGAACGCTTAGAACCCACCCCGAGAATTAAACTGCTGAGCAAGCAAAGAAAGAAGTTATTAATCGGCCATTACCTTGTTGTTGACCGCTGCCGAGGAAAGAGGCGCTTCCCGCCTCCTGCTATGTACCTTATACACTGAAAGATGGAACAGAAGTGGCCCGGAGACCCTAAAATCAGCAGTTTATATACTCTCGCGGAAGTTTCTAGGCGTTAGGGGAATGAGAACACCCTCCCACGAGGATTTTATTGGTTCATCCATAAGGCCTCCTACACAATACTAAGAAGAAACACATAATTGGTGGAAAATTAATTTAAGGAATTCGGGATAGGCTAGATTTAAAACAAGGGGAAAGAAGGGGTTAATATTGCCAACTTAACCAATGACTGAAAGAAATTTAGCAAAGAACAAACATTTGAAATAAAAATTTCTCCAACAAAATAGTTCTTTGACTTCGCACTAGGGTGCACTATTGTTGATCTTCAGTAGTGTCCTCTAGAAGAGAAAATTCACACTTCTTACTTCAGGCGAAACAAAAACACATCAAAAATGACACAGTTCAAAAACTCAAAATTTTCCACGTGGTGACATCTTCTGAGAAAGTAGAGAATTAATAGCGTATATAAAGTTCAGACTTCCTCCAGCAGAGGAGTTTCAACTGGCGCAAATTTTAAATTAGCGGCGTGGAGGTGTACCGCCCGGTACAATTATTATTATTATTATTATTATTATTATTATTATTATTATTATTATTATTATTATTATTATTATTATTATTATTATTATTATTATTATTATTATTATTATTATTATTATTATTATTATTATTATTAATGGTTTAACGTCGCACTAACAACCGTCATCAGGGCTGTCTAGGGTGGGATTTGAGCCCACTATTTCCCGAATGCTAGCTCTTAGTTACACGACGCTAATCGCAGGGCCAACTCGTTTTGCGGTCAGTTATCAAAGGTCAGTAAATTCATACGACCACGTATTTTATGTCAGAAAGTTAGAGTCTCCTGCACATACTTCTCTCATCATTTAATCCATCTTCGTTCCTTGGTGTGCTGCGTGTAGTTCAGTACGTTACTAGGAACTGTTAGCGAGAAGAAAACGCCAAAATTGATACGCCATTCGTCCAATTCCGCAGGCTTGAACTTCGGCATCTGCGGTCCGTTTTTATTTCAGATGAGGACGAACATATATTTATTGTCACTTCTGACCTCTTCTGATTCTAAGCATAGATCGAGAGGCTTCACTGTTATTTTCCATCTGATTCTGGTGTTGAAAACGGAACGAAATAATTCACTGTTACTTTTCACCTTGACCTGCTACTGAGAATGTAACGAGATTAATCACTTTTACTTCTAACCGTGATCTGCTACTGAGAACATAACGAGATTAATCACTGTTACTTCTAACCTTGATCACGTACTGAGAACATAATGAGATTAGTCACTGTTACTTCTAACCTTGATATGTTACCGATAATTTAACGAGATTAATCACTGTTACTTCTAACCTTGATCTGCTACTGAGAATGTAACAAGATTAATCACTGTTACTTCTAACCTTGATCTGCTACAGAGAACATAATGAGATTAATCACTGTTACTTCTAACCTTGATCTGCTACTGAGAACATAACGAGATTAATCACTGTTATTTCTAACCTTGGTCTGCTACTGAAAATTTAACGAGATTAATCACTGTTACTTCTAACCTTGATCTGCTACAGAGAACATAATGAGATTAATCACTGTTATTTCTAACCTTGATCTGCTACTGAGAACATAACGAGATTAATTACTGTTACTTCTAACCTTGATCTGCTACTGAGAACATAACGAGATTAATCACTGTTACTTCTAACCTTGATCTGCTACTGAGAATGTAACAAGATTAATCACTGTTACTTCTAACCTTGATCTGCTACAGAGAACATAATGAGATTAATCACTGTTACTTCTAACCTTGATCTGCTACTGAGAACATAACGAGATTAATCACTGTTATTTCTAACCTTGGTCTGCTACAGAGAACATAATGAGATTAATCACTGTTACTTCTAACCTTGATCTGCTACTGAGAACATAACGAGATTAATCACTGTTATTTCTAACCTTGGTCTGCTACTGAAAATTTAACGAGATTAATCACTGTTACTTCTAACCTTGATCTGCTACTGAGAATTTAAAGAGATTATTCACTGTTACTTCTAACTGTGTTCTGCTGCTGACAATGGAACAGGGGAGTTTGTTGTTATTTCTGACCTTGTTTTGTTACTTGGAACAGCGGCATTTTACCTACACAATTAAATATATTCTGATCCTACGATTTTGAGAAACTATTTCGTCGTAGATAATGCTTTCATTGCTTCGTCAACGGTCCCTCCCATTACAGAATTCCACTTTGAATGGAGGAAGAGACAATAATGGTTCGCTGAGTGCTGCTGTACTAACACAAAACCATCACTCCGTTTATTTTGTTGGTATTTTCCTGTGTTTGATAATTAATTACTGTGTTGTTTCACTTCTTTTGTTTGTGTAGTGATGAAATGGAACTGCTGTAGACAGATTACAAGGGGTATTCAGCTAAATTATCACAGCAGATATCAGTATTCTGAAAGAGGTAGTGTTACTGTCATCATGAAGTATGTCCTTGGCGTTATTAATCTCATATAAATTGATTTTTATTTAATCCTGGAGCTTGGGACATTTGTGCGGGGTTACAGCTGGAGAGAAGAATCAGTACCTCGCCCAAGTTGCCTCACCTGCTATGGTGAACAGCGGCCTTGTTTGGGGGGGGGGATTGGAACGAATAGACAAGGAAGAGGGCGGCCGTGGTCTTGCCTGGAAAAACAAGTGGCGTATGGCTTTTAGAGCTGGGAGTATCTGAGGGCAGGTTCGGCTTGTCAGATGCAGGTCTTTTGATTTGACTCCCGTAGGAGACCTGCACGTCGTGATAAGGATGAAATGATGATGAAGACGACACATACACCCAGACCTCGTGCCAGCGGAATTAACCTTGCCGGGAATCGAACCGGGGACCACTTTGACCAAAGGCAAGTACGCTAACCATTCAGTCAAGCGGCCGGACATTTGTCTGGAGAAGAAGTGGGGAACCACATAAGGCCACTTCGAGGATGGCTGAGGTGGGAATTGAACCTCCTCTACTCGGCTGAGTACACCTCGTGCCAGTCCTCGTACCACTTTTCAAATTTCGTGACAGAGCCGGGAATCAAACGGGGGTGGCAGTTAATCACACACACCACAGAGGCGGACCTATAAAATAATATGAAGCTATATTGTCAATGAAACATACTGCAGCCGCTCACCCTCTGAGGCCCAGACTAGCATTAATCTCAAGGCTGATCGGTTCTTTCATAAATGTCTAACAAACATCTGTATACAAAATAGGACGCTCAAATAAACACAGGGATGAACGGGGCATACAAATTTAAGTAGGGGAAGGACTCATCCGTAGAAACACAAATAAATTACTCCATAATAGGACTGTGAAGTAACCGAATTGAATTCTATGGGCATGACTAACTAACTACAATAAAATAGGTAATGAAACAGTTTCCTTTTGAAATAGCAACAAGGAGAGATTTATTCATATAATTTGTCAATATTACGCCCTGACAAGATTTCAAACGTAACAATAATAAACCTTAAAAGGAAATGCAATTCGTTTCGTCCCACCTTACCCCACTGAGGGTGTGGAAGATATTATCTAAGGTCGAACAGCTGATCCATAGGGATCGAACCAATATCCGTATGCTTAGATACGTAATCGTGAAGCCATTTGAGGAGAGGAGGGCGCTAGCACAACCTGAGTTACGGTCGTCTCCACGTTCCATTTGATGAGTCACCTCCGGGTAATGACATATCCGATAATCGGCTTTCCTAACTTAGAAATGTTATCGTAACAAAAAGGGGACAAATTAGACGGATGGACTGTAACCTACATATCCAGAGTCACAAGCATGCCAGGAATCGCTCATCAAATTAAAGCTCAACTAATTATTTACCACTGTCAAATCGACAATAACAGTATCAGAAGGTTTATCCACTAATCTCATATAATTCTGACGTCTACCGTCCGTGGTCTCATTCGCACAGCCATGAACCTAAGCCTCCAAGGGAAACTAAGTTGTTGGTCAGAACCAACCCGACTAACGGTGACTACATTTGTTGTTATTCTTACTATTCTTATTATTGCAGTTATTATTAATATTATTGTTTCTTATTCTGGTTATCCTTTGTTTACGTTCGTTGTCGTATCAGTATAATGGTCAAGATTACTGGGAATCCATTCTGAAATATTATATATATATATAAAATTCGCTGGGGCCATCAAGGACCGCGTTAAGTCTTGTTGCATTTGATACTGAACTTGGCCTTCTTTAGAGGCCAATTTTCCCTCATTCTTTGTGAGTGGGCCTGGTTACGCTCCTCTGTCCAAGGGGCACCGCGTCTTCTCTTCGGTTGCTCGTCTCGGTTTAGCCCGTTCGTCAATATTTTCTTGTGGAAGAGATCTCTGTTAAGGGCGTCTTCAGCTGAGATATATAGCATTTGCAGGTTTTCTTTAGTATTTCTAAACCGGGGAATTGTGGTTTTGGGGTTTGAATAAAAAAAGTGAAAGATTTCTTTAGTTAACTTTCTTCCGTCCATTCTTTTCAGATGACCGTAAAATCGTGCCCGTTTTTTCTGATTGTGTCGGTAATTTTCTCTATTTTGCTGTAGACTTCCTTGTTGGATCTCTTTTGATGGATTCCATTTCTGTACTTTGATCCCAAGATTCCTCTCACAATTCTGCGTTCTCTTTTCTCCAGTTCTTCAAGGAGTCCTTTGTTGGCATTTAGAGACAGGGTTTCGACTGCATATAGAACTACTGGCTTCAGAACTGTTTCATAGTGACGAATCTTGGTGTTTTGGGAAAGGCATTTTTTGTTGTAGATTGTGCGGGATGTTTGGTAGGCTATTTCAAGTTTGCGTACTCGCTCCTGAAGTGCTTCTTTGTCCAGTCCATTTTTCATGATGATCTCACCCAGGTATTTGAATTTGTCTACTCGGGTGATGTCCCCGTATTTTGTATGGAGTTTTGGTGGAGCCTCTTTGATGTTAGTCATTACTTCTGTTTTCTCAAACGATATCTGCAAACCAGTTTGTTCGGCAATTTCCTTTAAAATTTCAACTTGAGCTCTAGCGGTTTCTATGTCGTTTGAGAGAACAGCAATATCATCGTCAAATGCTAAGCAGTCTGTTGCGATCCCCTTGGATTTGTTTCCTATTCTCAATGGACTGTACTTGGTTTCCTGTAATCTAACCCGCCAGGTTCTGATGATCTTTTCAAGAACACAGTTGAAGAGTATCGGGGATAGCCCATCACCTTGTCGGACTCCTGTTTTGATGTCAAAGGAATGCGAGAGACATCCGTGGAACTTCACCTTAGATTTTGTATCGGTCAGGGTGGCTCTAATTAATGCCAGCAGTTTCAAATCAACTCCAAATTCACTTAAGATGTTTAGCAGGACTTCCCGGTCAATGGAGTCGTACGCTTTCTTAAAGTCCACAAAGACGGACACATACTGCTTGGACCTTAGTGTACAATATCTGATGATCGTTTTGAGATGTTGGATCTGTTCAGCTGTTAACGACCTTTTCTGAACCCTCCTTGGTATTCACCTATTTGATGTTCGACTTGTGCTTCCAAACGCTCCAGGATGGCAAGTGATAGAATTTTGTAAGTCACGGATAGCAAAGATATTCCTCTGTAGTTGTTGTACTTCATGCTGCCTTTTTTGAGAAATGGATGGATCAAAGCTATTTTCCAATCTTCGGGTAGGGTCTCCTTGTTCCAGATTTATTCTATTTGCTTTTGCAAGATATCAAGTGATTCCTCTGGGGCATATTTCCATAGTTCTGCTACTACTGAGTCTTCCCCCGGCGCTTTGTTGTTTTTGAGACGGGCAATGTGGCGCTTGATTTCATCTCTGTCGGGTGGTCTGGAATCTGGGTACCTGAGTAGGGGTTCCTTGGTCTCAATGGCGCTTTGCGGTTTAGAGCAATTAAGTAAATTCTTGAAGTAATCTGCCAGAATGCTGCAATTTTCTTCATTTGATGTCGCCAGTGTGCCGTCCTCTCGCTCAAAGTATAGAGATGGTGGTTTATAGCCAGTGAGTTTTCGTTTGAAGGTTCTGTAGCACTCTCTGCTTTCATTCTTGCTAAAGTTGTGTTCTGTCTTTTCAATGAGAGATTTTTCGTATTTACGTATCTCAGTTCTGAACACCCTAGCTGCTTGGGCACGTTGGGTTTTGTAGGTTTCCCAATCATTTTCTGATTTCGTAGAGTAGTACTGTTTCCACGCATTGAGTCTTTCTTGGAGGACTGATCGTAGGTACCATTCCACCAGGCATGCTTTTTGCTTCTCTTGATTTCTGCAACGTCTTTGGCGGCCTCAACAAGGAGACTTTTGGAGTAGTTAAAGTCACAGTCATTTGGTCTAGCCTTCTCCTGGAACTCCTCGACACTTTGCCGAAGTTTATCATTGTCGAAGCGTGTGATCTGTTTGGTTGTCTTCTTTGTGTTTGCGGGAATTGGTTTGAATTTGATAAGAGACTTAAAATGATCTGAGGCCACATTGCTGCCTTTCTTTACCTTGACATTCATAATCTCAGGGCTGTTTCTCCTGGAGATTGCAACATGATCAATTTGGAACTCTCCGAGAGCTTGGACGGGAGAACGCCAAGTCATTTGCTTTCTGGGTAGATGGCGAAAGTGGGTCGACATTACCTGCAGGTTGTGATTTTCGCAAATGGACACCAGTATTTTGCCGTTGGGATTGGTTCTTTTGTGAGCAGGGTAATTTCCTATAACTTTCATGTACTTGTGTTCACGACCTAGTTGGGCATTGAAGTCACCCAAAAGAAGCTTGACATGTTGTTTGGGGATTTTGTTTAATTTTTCATCCAGTAGGTCCCAGAAATTATCAACTTCGTCTGGATCAGACTTGTTCTTATCGTTTGTAGGAGCATGTGCGTTAACTAGGGCGTAGGTTTTGTTCGCGCATTTAATTGTGAGTATAGACAATCTGTCATTCACAGGTTCGATTTGCAACCGATTTAAGGATCTTGGTTCTAACAGCAAACGCGGTTCCAAGCATCACAGCTCCGTTGAGGATTCCTCTTTGCGCTTTGCTCTTGAAAAATCGGTTGCCTTCGGATTCAAAAATCTCTTCATCTGGGTACCTTGTTTCCTGTAGGGCCATTATCGATATCTGATTTTCGTGAAGAGCTTTGGTGAGGGTTTTCAGCTTGCCAGTTTGTGTAAGTGAATTTATGTTGAAAGTTGCTAGAAAGGTTTTAGATTTTGGCCTGATTTTTTGACTCTTCGGGGTACACCGAGACGCTCCGACCCGTCTCTTGCATGATGTCGAGTCTCCCCCAGAATCCGAACGAGACTCGTGCGCCGTGGCGTTCACGACGAGGGATTTATCCGAAGATTTACCCCGTGGGGTATGTTTCTTGATATGTTGTGCCATCATGCTTTTTGACTTGACTTTGCTTTGGACGGGTACCCATCCTTTTACAACTAGGGTTGTTAGCCTTAGAGGTTGCCTCAAGATGTTTTCTGGCTTCTGGTCATTTACCAGTCTTCGCCGTAACTCTGCCAAGGGACCAGTTTTATTTTCACGGTGGTATTTTATTTCCCTACTACCCTCTGACTCTGCTGGCGGCAGAGCCAGCGAGCTTCCCCAATTCCAATGGGACGCGCCAGATGGAGGTAACCGGTAAATCCCCACACGGGATTATTATTATTATTATTATTATTATTATTATTATTATTATTATTATTATTATTATTATTATTATTATTATTATTATGGGTTCCATTTACATTCGTTCCATCTGTCATGACTTATGATTTACGTTTATTCGTGTAGGCATTAACCTCTCTGATCTCTGGGGTCGTAAAGCTTCAACAACTTAACATGCAGCTTATCCTTCTCATACGTATTACAACGGGGTGCGATCCCCGGATTCTGTGTAACTCAGTCTTACTCCACCTACGTCCCACGGGCTAATAGTTACATTTTCCAGTACCCGGAGACTAACAATTCTCTGTGTTTCTCGTAGATTCATTTTATATTTCGTCCTACATTTTCCCATTATTTCATCGTAGTTCCATTATATCTCATCGTAGCTCAGTTACATATATTTCCTCGTAGATTTCTCGTCAGTCCCCTGATACGGACATCTCTCTATCCTGATACATCAGGGTAATATTACTCAACTATCATTCACAGAGTTCACAACTGATTATCGACGACGTAGTACGACTGCCTGTTATTCCTCGTTTCCCCATTTACACTTTAATATTTGTTAGAGGTTATTCTCCACGGATAAACGTCGGGGTGTCTATTTATATTCCCCTACATTTTAACAATCACGGATATGTAAATATTACGTTGTCCCAAACAATATAATTTAGATCATTATTTGATTCATTAGCACGGCATTTTTTACAATAAGTTTAAACCATTATTTAGTATTCATTAATTAATTCAAATTTCATTAACACAATTTTTGGAACCCAATCAGCAGTTTAGTATGTTATTAGTGACTCATAATCATGTTAATAATTTATGCACTTAAGGTTAAACATTTAACAGTGTTTACGTATTAATAGAGTTCTTGGTTCAGGGTACTTACAGGGGTTAGACAATGCTGTAATCTTTCACCTTTGCTGTTCGTAGTTTACATGGATCATCTACTGAAAGGCATAAAATGGCAGGGAGGGATTCAGTTAGGTGGAAATGTAGTAAGCAGTCTGGCCTATGCTGACGACTTGGTCTTAATGGCAGACTGTGCCGAAAGCCTGCAGTCTAATATCTTGGAACTTGAAAATAGGTGCAATGAGTATGGTATGAAAATTAGCCTCTCGAAGACTAAATTGATGTCAGTAGGTAAGAAATTCAACAGAATTGAATGTCAAATTGGTGATACAAAGCTAGAACAGGTCGATAATTTCAAGTATTTAGGTTGTGTGTTCTCCCAGGATGGTAATATAGTAAGTGAGATTGAATCAAGGTGTCGTAAAGCTAATGTAGTGAGCTCACAGTTGCGATCAGCAGTATTCTGTAAGAAGGAAGTCAGCTCCCAGACGAAACTATCTTTACATCGGTCTGTTTTCAGACCAACTTTTCTTTACGGGAGCGAAAGCTGGGTGGACTCAGGATATCTTATTCATAAGTTAGAAGTAACCGACATGAAAGTAGCAAGAATGATTGCTGGTACAAACAGGTGGGAAGAATGGCAGGAGGGTACTCGGAATGAGGGGATAAAGGCTAATTTAGGATTGAACTCGATGGATGAAGCTGTACGCATAAACCGGCTTCGGTGGTGGGTCATGTGAGGCGAATGGAGGAGGATAGGTTACCTAGGAGAATAATGGACTCTGTTATGGAGGGTAAGAGAAGTAGAGGTAGACCAAGACGACGATGGTTAGACTCGGTTTCTAACGATTTAAATATAAGAGATATAGAACTAAATGAGGCCACAACACCAGTTGAAAATCGAGAATTGTGGCGACGTTTAGTTAATTCACAGACGCTTGCAGACTGAACGCTGAAAGGCATAACAGTCTATAATGATAATGTATGTATGTAATGTATGTACATATTAATATCGTACTTTAATCCCGATAATTCAATTCATTCAGAACAACATCGGCATCTTCGTATTATTGTTATATCATTCGACCTTCCGTCCTTGAGCCACACATTTTCATACACTTGCATTTCATATCTCTGGATTTATCGCAACAACATGCTTAATTCGTACACTTAAAGTATAGCAATGACCAAGGTGGTCGAGAAATTCATTCAAATTAAACTGGAATAGCATCATGCTCTTCGAAACAAACAATGAAGAAATTACACGAACCCAAATCAATTGTATGCACAACAATCAAGCATTAATTAATTGATATAACCCATATTAACTTTATGTGCACAAAACAAAAAACAATTAATTAATTAAACCCATATTTACATTTAATCTAATTATGTCCCTACGTCTTATCTTACATAAATCATGGATCGGAGAAGCGGTTCATGTGTTACATTAGGTAACCATCGTTAATCTACGTATTTTCCCCATTTTATCGCGATAACGTTCCCATATAATTAATCAAATTTTGGTACGCATCACTGTGTAGAATTCCTACGTTCGACAAATAAAGGGCTGCAGGACTCCATCCGTCTTATTCCATCATTGTGTTGGCCGTCAAGAAATGGAGCTCACTTAAACTTGTGCGCTTACACATAACACAAATCTTAAACTAACATTTCTGCAAGAAGGTATACATTACTTGATTCATAAGTTCCTAAGACCCTTTTAGACGTTCACTAAAACTTTCTTCGTTCCTGCCCGCACTAGGAACTTTTGATACTAACGACGATGGATCATATCATGCGGCTCCGCGCGATTCGCTACTGTCAAATACGGCACTCCCGGAAAAGTTATCTAGGTCGTCTAGTTTTCGCTGCTGTGACTCGGTTTCCTGCACATGTGACGAAGTCTCTCGTCTCACCTTAAATTTTACAAGTGCAGGCTAGGCACAATACCTTCTTATAATTGCTACCGGGATCACCCGATAATTGATATTATTCTCACTGACTTCCTGCGATATGAAAATCATCGTAAAGTTAAACTGGACTGAACACTGCTAATATCACAAATATGACTGATCGTATTTGAGTTTATGATAACCAGCTTATGTGTGGTGAGGATAAATTTGCACGGAGCAACAGAGGTTCGACCAACAACTCTGTCCACCCGTTGTGTCTATCGTCGCTCAAGTCAGTCTCATTTATACTTGCTTGGCCTCTTCTTCCAGTTCATCAGAGGTCAACCCCGGGAGAGGGGTTGGTGGGTGGTTTTCTTCAACTTTACCACTGAACAGTCTGATGGTAAACAACCACACGTCGTAATCTCATCGAAATTCGATCATAGATTAATAAGATATCAATGGATTTTCGTCCTCCACGTATGAGCATAGCTACTGGCGTGGTGTCGTTCTGACTAACAGCAGTCCAAATGGGGTCGACTCCTAGAAATGGATATCTTAATTTACCGAACTTATTGTCAATCATCATGTGGATGATCTCCTACCCCCCCCCCCCCGCCATTTGAAATTCTGTGATTTGAATGTTTTATTTGTTATCAATTGGAAAGATAGCCGGATTTCGTGTTTACTGATTCGAAACCGGCGCACATGGCGAAGATCCAAAAGTTACCAGAATTTTGTCATTGGCCAAAAACTAAGGCAAAGGCAGTCTTTTAAATGTTCCCGTCGCCAACCTGACGACAATATGCCCATATGCCATGGGAAGTTTGTTTCATCTTGCGAACTCGCTTTGTTCAAAAATAAGTATCTTCACCTCGTGGTAGCAATTACTGCCTATGCTACAGCTCTCCCCTTTTCACTATCGTAAATAACGGAGCGGACATTTCGTATACATTCTGTCAAGATAACATCTTAACTAACCAGGCTTTGCGCCATGGAAATTGCCCACTGCTATTGTACATTTAATCTTCCTTGCTCCAGCTCAGTCTGCATTTTCTTGCTGGTGTCATGATATTTCACCAGAAAGCCCCAGATTTCCAATAAGTATTTCAGTATTTCAATATCCTATCAATTCATATCAATTGTATCAAATCATGAAGAGATGGCCCTTCGCACACGGGTACAATACATAAACTTTCTGGCATATTAGTCATTAGTTATGACCACTGAGCTGGAACGTCAACGAAGCGATCCTCGATTTAGAGAGTACTCAGTTCGATTTTCGACTGGCTTATGAACTAGGTATTTGTGTTTGTATTAATACATGATTTTTATTTTACAATCTGCTCTACGTCGCACTGACACAGATAAGTCTTATAGCGCGATGGGAGAGGAAAGGGCTAGGAGTAGGTAGGAAGCGTCCATGGCCTTGATTAAGGTACAGTCCAAGCATTTGCCAGGTGTGAAAGTGGAAAACAACGGAAATTCATCGCCGACAATGCGATTCGAACCCACTATCTCTTGAATACAAGATGACAACCAATCCGTGCAGCCTCTCACTCGGTGTACTACGAACCACCACTGAAACACGTAATAACGGAATACAACCCTCTATGTGATGTGGGCATTAGAAAGAACATTGATATCATTCGTCAATAAAATGAGGGCACCGGCTAAGAAGACAGAAGAGACAAATATGGCTGTAGTAGAACATGGATGACCCCGTACCGTACTGGGAACAACTTAGGCCTACTTAATAGTGCCAGCCACTGACTTGATCAGGGGTGTTTAATTTATTATCTAGGAATATATGTATAGTACGCAACGTATCCAAGATCACACAATGTCATAAATGTGTCAGCCTCTTTCACGGAAAACTTACAGAAGAAGTACTTCCCCCAAGCAGTTGACCTGAAAGTACCTTGATCTCTGGCATTGAACATTAGATGCAGATTGTTCACTTCAGCCCATTCTGCAAGCATACTTCCATTTTCATCATTGTCAGAGTATTTCCGAAATTCATGGTGACTATTGAAGTTCCCTACGTAGATTGCAGGATATTCTGCAGTTCTGCAAAATTGGGTGGCTTATAAATATTTGTGATGGTGATATCATGCGCTTGTATGACAACCATATGTATATCTTCCTTCACATTACCATAAATTAGTGAACCCTCGTTTACGTAGCTCTGAACATACGTAGCAATTCCTTATAGCTCGTCATAAGTTGCACGCAGAGCAGTATATCAAGGAATTCGACCTCTGCTTCGGAATGTTTCTTCCTTGGAAACAAGAGTTTCCTGAATGGATACAATATCGATGTTATTGTCCAGCGGGAATTTCGACAGATAGTCGCACTTTGCCTTGCTAATGATTTCGACATTCAGTTGTAGGAGTCTGATAGATGGACCAATGTTTCTGGTTAATGAGTTCTGAGAAGAACTGTTTCTATCATTTCGTCGATATGTCATTGCCAGGAGATCCTGTGGATAGTCTGGCTGCCTGTTTTCGCTGCTGCTCAGTTAGCATCACCCAGCAGGCACATGTATGGCAATTAGAGGTTAAACCTCCGGACGTGAACATCTATATATCCTCATAATGCTGTAAATAATAATAATAATAATAATAATAATAATAATAATAATAATAATAATAATAATTACAAATAAAAATTTAACTTTTTGTTTCCCCTGATATAAGGTAATTTAATTCTATTCAGCTCTATTTTTCTAAACGGCTGCGTATGAAGTGCAGAACCATGTATATAGTAATGCAAATTTAAGTATAAAATACGTCAATATTAACTGTTGCTTACGCATTCACAGCATTAAGAATCTACTATTCCTGATGTGCTCCACCTATTTTACAGAATTCCGTGAGTAGAACGCCTTTTGTTGAAAGAAAAGGGGTAAGAATAATCTTGCGAGCAACAGGGTTCCCTGCATAAATCATGACTGGCGGGATGAAAGGAGTTGTGCGCCTTTCAGCCTGTTGGAAGTCGGGGAACGCATCTGGAATTAATTTGATGGGAGAAGTAGGATGAGGGGAGTAGAAATATTCAGTGAGACGGGCAGAGCTGTTCATTCAAAAGTTCACCGCAGTGCGAACATCTCCTGCGAAGGAACTTAACCACAATAAACCTCCACTAATTCCCGAATATAGGAATTAATAAAAGCAATAAGCACTAATACCATTAACATGGGAGCATCCACAAGAGGCTTTTTATTGAAAAATTGTCATTAGTTATTCAAGATTCGTTGCTTTATTTGTTTGTTTGTTTATCTGTTAATTGTTTCCTTTCCCAGATTTTAGTTTGTTTTTTCTTTTTCTAATCAGTGGTTTCTAACCTTGTTTATGTAGCTGTTTGTTTAATACGTTTCTCTTTGCTAGTCTGTTTCTGCTAGTCTCTTTACTTTGTTTCTTTTCCTTTCCTTTAATTTTCTTGCTTGCTTGTTTTTGTTTCTTTGTTCCTTTCTTACATCCTGGTTCTCTCCCATCTCATCATTTTCCTTGTTTCCTTTTTATTACATTTGTTTGTTTGGTTGTTTGCCTCTCATAATATTTATTATTTTTGTTAGTTGGTTTGCTTATTTCTTACCTACAGTTAACCGTTTTCTTTCCATCCATTCCTTTTTTTGTTCTTTTGTTTAATTATATTTATTCATTTCTCCGTATCTTTCTCAATTTGTGTCTTTAATGTTAGTTTACTTTATTCATTCATTTTCCAATTTTATTTATCGTATTTTTTCCTTGTTATATTTTACTCATGTTTCAGTTTTCAGTTCGTCTGTTTTTCGTCTACAGTTTTCTTTCTTTCTTTGCCTATTTATTTTCTATTCGATATTTGTGTATTTACTATTTACTAACAAATGTACCCATTCTTCGCTTCGGTATTCTACATTGTATACGGATTTATCCGTAAATTACTGTAAAGACATTGAGTAAGATTATATTCAATTGCATGTCTCTTATCGCCATCCAAAAAACAAAACAGGAAGGACGCCAAACCTTGTTTCCGATGTAAGGTAGGCATTGGGGAAGATTTGACAATAATGGCAGGCCACATGCTGTGCTGCTATCACAGTTGGTGTACGGAAGTTTCTACTATAACGGCAGGCTCACTTCACAACCGCCATTCCCAGTAGAGATGGAGTTTTCATTATAAAGACAGGCCCCTTTTCCTAATGACAGTCACAGTGGAGTTATAGATATTTGATTATAAACGAGAAATGCAGCGCTATCTAACGTATCAACAATCGAAACACGACAATAAATCATTGAACTGAATTTTGTTATCAGTTTTGAAATACAACTTACCGTTTAGAAAAAACTACCCCGAAACGAAGGTCTGCACCGTCATTAAAATGCATCCATATTTCTATATTTCCCGGGGCCAAAAGTTATACACTTGAACAGCTTGGAATTTTTCCTCAAAGAACACAGTGTCCAGTTTTTGGGATTAGCAATTATTGCATACATACGAATAAATTAAGGAAGAAAATAATACAGTTAAGAAACTGAGGACAGTCGGATAGGACAAATACGTAAATACCAAGTGGATATATTGGAAAATAAAATATCCCTCAATGAATTGTGATGGTATGAGTTACGGATATAAGAAGGCCGTAACAGAGGAGAAATTTGGGAGTATGGATTTTTAGATAAACAGATAACAGGATGACTTAAGCCTGAAAGGCAAGGCAGATGAAGGAAATTAAAGCGGAGAACAGAATATAATTGAAATACAGTAAAAATGATAGCAAATAACAGAAAACACCTTACGGTGTGAAATAATGGGTCACACTCCGCAGTACTATTCAAATATTAACAACGCCCCTTAGTGCTATCTGAGGACAATTGTAACCAACAACGGTATTTCGCCAATATCCCACAAAATGGCCGATTAATGTCTCTCTTGCTTTCTACCTAAGGAACAACCACGAGTTTACATGAATGATGACGAAAGTGGCAATATGTTACTTCCCTGCTGGCATGCAGTCAGAGTCGTTGCCAGGGTAACCTGTAGGTTCGTTGTCGGTCTATCGGGCACTCAATGCAGAGCATGAGACCCGCAGAAAACAGTATGTTTCTCCGTCATTTGAAAGTAAGCGAAATTATGTTCTTAACAAACGTTGTTTATAATGAGGGAATGGTTCGCATATAGTCCACGGATATTACAGAAAATCAATAGTGTAAGAGAAAATGGAAGGAAAGTGTTCTGGGTTTCCTATAAATCCTCCGTCTATTGAGACATTTTAAAGTCATATGCATATCGAAACCTTCCCCGGGATGAGTGTACTCTAAATATGAAGTTTGGTTGAAATCTATCCAGCCGTTTCGCAGTGATTTGACAAACAGACAAACAGACACGAAAACTGAAAACCACTGACACCGTCTTGAGTTGACCTAAAACGGTAAATATCTGAAAAATTTGTTAAAAATGAAGCCATGTTTTCCAGTGTTGACTTAGTTAAATGTAGCAAAGGCTTTTCAGTCTATCAAACACATAGCAAATACAATGTAAATTAAAACACTAAAAGCATATCTGTAAAACACACACTAACATACAAAGAATGACATGTTTCGTTCTACAAGAACATCCTCAGATTCTATCAAATCACTTAAAATAAGCTTATATATGTACAGTATTGTTTACGTAGCGTAAACTTGTCAAAGATAGAGAGATAAGTGATAACATGAAACAGTAATGACAAAAATAAATTATGTACAATTATAATATAGTGAAAAACTTACGTATTTATCTAGACTGCCGATGTTAAGTCTGTTGTCACCAAACACTATTTCAGGACTGTGGTCATGGAAAGTTTGTGGTGAGCCACGCTGTGCGTGGAGAGGGGAGGGCAGGACAGGGAGGGGCCTAGTAGAACGATGTGGATCTCTCCTATTGGATGATAAAATCGGGTAGACTATAGAGTGGAGAGGGGGGGGGAGAGATGTAGGGCGGAGCGGCTGGAGCGCTGTGGAACTTTCCATCAACATTGGAGGGGGGGGAGAGATGTTATTGACCTATTTCATGTTAATTGTACCTGTATGTAATATGGATGAATGTAATTATTATAATTTTTTATTATTTATAATAGGTGAATGAAGTACGGAACGGTATTATTATTATTATTATTATTATTATTATTATTATTATTATAATGAAAAAAGCAATCCACCTTCCGTCAACATTGGAGAGGGGAGAGAAGTTATTGACCTTTTCCATGCGAATGTACCTTTATGTAATATGGATGAATGCAAATTAATAATTTTTAGTTGAATAAAGTAAGGGACGTTATTATTATTATTATTATTATTATTATTATTTACGATAGAAGCAATTTAAGGAGTAGGTGTTGTCAGATATTATGCGAGTAGAGCAAATAGGGGGGAATTATTTAAATGTGTATTATTATTATTATTACTATTATTATTATTATTATTATTATTATTATTATTTACGATAGAAGCAATTTAAGGAGTAGGTGTTGTTAGATATTATGTGAGTAGAGCGAATAGGGGGGAATTATTTAAATGTGTATGCTCATTCAGGTTATTGGCATTAGTATTTTTTGCGACGTAAATTTCTATTGCTTCTTTTATATTCAAAGATTTGCTTTTATTTTCGACGTGTAAAATTTTTAGATCAGTGTTGATGTCTGTGAAATGGTGTGAACAGTCGTAGATGTGCTCCCCGAAGGCTGAATGCCGATTATATCTGATCGCGTTTTTGTGTTCTTTGTATCTTGTATGGAAATTACGTTTTGTTTGACCTATGTATGTGGCGTTGCAGTTAGGTTCTTGGCACTTGAGTTCATACACTCCTGACTTTGAGAAAGGGTCCTTTTTGTTTAAGTTGCACCTGCTGAAGTGTCTCTGTAGTGTGTTATTCGTTCGAAAAGCTACTTTTAAACCTTGTTTCTTGAAAATGTTAGCTACTTTGTATGTGTTATTGTTAACATAGTTGAGAACGACATAGTTTTCTTTGTCGTGTGTGGTGCTTTCCCGGCGACTTTTCTTATGTTTATTTAAAAGTTTATCCACTGTGCCTGGAGGATGGTTGTTTTCTTTCGCGATTTGTTTAATTATTTGCATTTCTTCATTGAAATCTGTTGTGCTCATTGGTATGGAAATAGCTCTATGTATCATTGTATTCAGTCCTGCTATTTTGTGTGTGTATGGGTGGTTCGAGTTGTTGTCAATAGTGTGTGACGTCTGAGTGGGCTTTCTGTATACCTTGTAAGATAGGTTGTCATTATTCCTGTTGATTGTGATGTCTAAATAGTTTATTTTCTTGTTATTTTCTGGTTCCATTGTGAAGCTGATGGATTTGTGTAAAGAATTTAGAGTGTTTAATAACTGGTCTGCATTAGTGACGTCATTATCATATATGCATATGACGTCATCCACAAATCTGCTCCAATGTAAGATTCCTTTTGAAAGCTGGCCCATTAAGAACATGTTTTCGAAGTTATTGAGAAAAATGTTTGCTATTATACCTGATAACGGTGAGCCCATGGCTAGCCCTTCTGATTGGCAATAGATTTTGTCGTTAAATGCAAAGCAATTTTGGTGTAGTGTTGTTCTAAGAAGGTTAATAATTTCTTTGGTTTCTTGTAGAGAGGTGTTTTCCTTAAGAAGGTTTTCGATAATTTTAATGGATTCATCTATTGGTATGTTGGTGTACATGTTAGTGATGTCAAAGGATATCATACGTGTGCTCTCTGTTATTTTAAGTTTATTTAATTCTTTAATTAGTTCTAGGCTGTTTTTAATTGATCTGTCTCCTTTAAGTGAAATTTTCTCTTTTAGAATGATGTTCAGTTGTTTGCTTAAATTGTAACTTGGCGCATCTTTAAAATTTACTATTGGTCTAATGGGACAAAGCTCTTTGTGTATTTTGGGCAGGGCTCTTAGTGTGGGGAGTTTAGGATTTTTGATTATGAGGCTTTCTTTTTCTTGTTTTGTGAAAATTAAGTCTGTTTCCTTGATAGCTTGCTTTATTTGGTTTTGAAATTTATTTGTAGGGTCGCGTTGCAATTCTTGAATACCGTTGTTGTTGATGAATTCTATTGTTTTTTCTATGTATTCGTCTTTCTTCATTATGACTGTTGTGTTACCTTTATCCGCTTTCGTGATGATAAGGTTGTCGTTTTTAATTTTGTTCTTAACTGTTCTCAATGCCGAGTATTGAGTGGCGTAATTCGGTTGCTTAGCGGAATTTTCATGTGCGATTATTTTTAGGGCTTCGTTGGTGGCTACGTTTTTTATTATTTCTCTTTGTGGAGAGGGTATTTTGTCGCAGGCAATTTCTACGTCAGTGATGAGCTGTTTTATGTTGTTTTCGTTATGACGTTCCTGGCAGTTGAATTTGAGACCTTTCTCTAGCAGATCTATTTCATTCTTTGAAAAGGTAGTGTCTGATCTGTTAATTAATCTAGGGTGAAAATTCGCGAGTTTGTTGTGCTTAGCGTTTTCTGGACTTTTCTGTTTAATCATTAGGTTACGTATTTTATTGTCAATAACCTTCTGTTTCCGGATTGCTTCCTTTTTAATGTAATCGTGTAAAAAGTTGGAATAGGATGTCCATTGTGTGCGGTGCCAGAAGTTGCTTAGGTTTAAGTGGATGCGTAGAATTTGTTTATTGATTTGCTGTTTCTTTATGTACGCGAATTTGATTTCGTTTCTGATCCATAGTAACTGTGATTGAGATGTTGATATTTTAGCCGAAGTTGTTGTGGGTTTAGCTTTTATGGGTATGTACTTAGGAACGAGCTCTAATTCTAGACATTTCTTATTAAATGTGATTGACTTGTCAATGTTCATGATTTTAATTTTAAGTGATTTGAGCTTTTTGGCTTCGTAATTTGCCTGACTGGCCGAATAATTTGTTAAAAATGAAGCCATGTTTTCCAGTGTTGACTTAGTTAAATGTAGCAAAGGCTTTTCAGTCTATCAAACACATAGCAAATACAATGTAAATTAAAACACTAAAAGCATATCTGTAAAACACACACTAACATACAAAGAATGACATGTTTCGTTCTACAAGAACATCCTCAGATTCTATCAAATCACTTAAAATAAGCTTATATATGTACAGTATTGTTTACGTAGCGTAAACTTGTCAAAGATAGAGAGATAAGTGATAACATGAAACAGTAATGACAAAAATAAATTATGTACAATTATAATATAGTGAAAAACTTACGTATTTATCTAGACTGCCGATGTTAAGTCTGTTGTCTACAAATAAATTTCAAAACCAAATAAAGCAAGCTATCAAGGAAACAGACTTAATTTTCACAAAACAAGAAAAAGAAAGCCTCATAATCAAAAATCCTAAACTCCCCACACTAAGAGCCCTGCCCAAAATACACAAAGAGCTTTGTCCCATTAGACCAATAGTAAATTTTAAAGATGCGCCAAGTTACAATTTAAGCAAACAACTGAACATCATTCTAAAAGAGAAAATTTCACTTAAAGGAGACAGATCAATTAAAAACAGCCTAGAACTAATTAAAGAATTAAATAAACTTAAAATAACAGAGAGCACACGTATGATATCCTTTGACATCACTAACATGTACACCAACATACCAATAGATGAATCCATTAAAATTATCGAAAACCTTCTTAAGGAAAACACCTCTCTACAAGAAACCAAAGAAATTATTAACCTTCTTAGAACAACACTACACCAAAATTGCTTTGCATTTAACGACAAAATCTATTGCCAATCAGAAGGGCTAGCCATGGGCTCACCGTTATCAGGTATAATAGCAAACATTTTTCTCAATAACTTCGAAAACATGTTCTTAATGGGCCAGCTTTCAAAAGGAATCTTACATTGGAGCAGATTTGTGGATGACGTCATATGCATATATGATAATGACGTCACTAATGCAGACCAGTTATTAAACATTCTAAATTCTTTACACAAATCCATCAGCTTCACAATGGAACCAGAAAATAACAAGAACATAAACTATTTAGACATCACAATCAACAGGAATAATGACAACCTATCTTACAAGGTAAACAGAAAGCCCACTCAGACGTCACACACTATTGACAACAACTCGAACCACCCATACACACACAAAATAGCAGGACTGAATACAATGATACATAGAGCTATTTCCATACCAATGAGCACAACAGATTTCAATGAAGAAATGCAAATAATTAAACAAATCGCGAAAGAAAACAACCATCCTCCAGGCACAGTGGATAAACTTTTAAATAAACATAAGAAAAGTCGCCGGGAAAGCACCACACACGACAAAGAAAACTATGTCGTTCTCAACTATGTTAACAATAACACATACAAAGTAGCTAACATTTTCAAGAAACAAGGTTTAAAAGTAGCTTTTCGAACGAATAACACACTACAGAGACACTTCAGCAGGTGCAACTTAAACAAAAAGGACCCTTTCTCAAAGTCAGGAGTGTATGAACTCAAGTGCCAAGAACCTAACTGCAACGCCACATACATAGGTCAAACAAAACGTAATTTCCATACAAGATACAAAGAACACAAAAACGCGATCAGATATAATCGGCATTCAGCCTTCGGGGAGCACATCTACGACTGTTCACACCATTTCACAGACATCAACACTGATCTAAAAATTTTACACTTCGAAAATAAAAGTAAATCTTTGAATATAAAAGAAGCAATAGAAATTTACGTCGCAAAAAATACTAATGCCAATAACCTGAATGAGCATACACATTTAAATAATTCCCCCCTATTCGCTCTACTCACATAATATCTAACAACACCTACTCCTTAAATTGCTTCTATCGTAAATAATAATAATAATAATGATAATAATAATAATAATAATAATAGTAATAATAATAATACACATTTAAATAATTCCCCCCTATTTGCTCTACTCGCATAATATCTGACAACACCTACTCCTTAAATTGCTTCTATCGTAAATAATAATAATAATAATAATAATAATAATAATAATAATAATAATAATAACGTCCCTTACTTTATTCAACTAAAAATTATTAATTTGCATTCATCCATATTACATAAAGGTACATTCGCATGGAAAAGGTCAATAACTTCTCTCCCCTCTCCAATGTTGACGGAAGGTGGATTGCTTTTTTCATTATAATAATAATAATAATAATAATAATAATAATAATAATTATAATAATAATAATAATAATAATAATAATAATACCGTTCCGTACTTCATTCACCTATTATAAATAATAAAAAATTATAATAATTACATTCATCCATATTACATACAGGTACAATTAACATGAAATAGGTCAATAACATCTCTCCCCCCCTCCAATGTTGATGGAAAGTTCCACAGCGCTCCAGCCGCTCCGCCCTACATCTCTCCCCCCCCTCTCCACTCTATAGTCTACCCGATTTTATCATCCAATAGGAGAGATCCACATCGTTCTACTAGTCCCCTCCCTGTCCTGCCCTCCCCTCTCCACGCACAGCGTGGCTCACCACAAACTTTCCAAGACCACAGTCCTGAAATAGTGTTTGGTGACAACAGACTTAACATCGGCAGTCTAGATAAATACGTAAGTTTTTCACTATATTATAATTGTACATAATTTATTTTTGTCATTACTGTTTTCATGTTATCACTTATCTCTCTATCTTTGACAAGTTTACGCTACGTAAACAATACTGTACATATATAAGCTTATTTTAAGTGATTTGATAGAATCTGAGGATGTTCTTGTAGAACGAAACATGTCATTCTTTGTATGTTAGTGTGTGTTTTACAGATATGCTTTTAGTGTTTTAATTTACATTGTATTTGCTATGTGTTTGATAGACCGAAAAGCCTTTGCTACATTTAACTAAGTCAACACTGGAAAACATGGCTTCATTTTTAACAAATTATTCGGCCAGTCAGGCAAATTACGAAGCCAAAAAGCTCAAATCACTTAAAATTAAAATCATGAACATTGACAAGTCAATCACATTTAATAAGAAATGTCTAGAATTAGAGCTCGTTCCTAAGTACATACCCATAAAAGCTAAACCCACAACAACTTCGGCTAAAATATCAACATCTCAATCACAGTTACTATGGATCAGAAACGAAATCAAATTCGCGTACATAAAGAAACAGCAAATCAATAAACAAATTCTACGCATCCACTTAAACCTAAGCAACTTCTGGCACCGCACACAATGGACATCCTATTCCAACTTTTTACACGATTACATTAAAAAGGAAGCAATCCGGAAACAGAAGGTTATTGACAATAAAATACGTAACCTAATGATTAAACAGAAAAGTCCAGAAAACGCTAAGCACAACAAACTCGCGAATTTTCACCCTAGATTAATTAACAGATCAGACACTACCTTTTCAAAGAATGAAATAGATCTGCTAGAGAAAGGTCTCAAATTCAACTGCCAGGAACGTCATAACGAAAACAACATAAAACAGCTCATCACTGACGTAGAAATTGCCTGCGACAAAATACCCTCTCCACAAAGAGAAATAATAAAAAACGTAGCCACCAACGAAGCCCTAAAAATAATCGCACATGAAAATTCCGCTAAGCAACCGAATTACGCCACTCAATACTCGGCATTGAGAACAGTTAAGAACAAAATTAAAAACGACAACCTTATCATCACGAAAGCGGATAAAGGTAACACAACAGTCATAATGAAGAAAGACGAATACATAGAAAAAACAATAGAATTCATCAACAACAACGGTATTCAAGAATTGCAACGCGACCCTACAAATAAATTTCAAAACCAAATAAAGCAAGCTATCAAGGAAACAGACTTAATTTTCACAAAACAAGAAAAAGAAAGCCTCATAATCAAAAATCCTAAACTCCCCACACTAAGAGCCCTGCCCAAAATACACAAAGAGCTTTGTCCCATTAGACCAATAGTAAATTTTAAAGATGCGCCAAGTTACAATTTAAGCAAACAACTGAACATCATTCTAAAAGAGAAAATTTCACTTAAAGGAGACAGATCAATTAAAAACAGCCTAGAACTAATTAAAGAATTAAATAAACTTAAAATAACAGAGAGCACACGTATGATATCCTTTGACATCACTAACATGTACACCAACATACCAATAGATGAATCCATTAAAATTATCGAAAACCTTCTTAAGGAAAACACCTCTCTACAAGAAACCAAAGAAATTATTAACCTTCTTAGAACAACACTACACCAAAATTGCTTTGCATTTAACGACAAAATCTATTGCCAATCAGAAGGGCTAGCCATGGGCTCACCGTTATCAGGTATAATAGCAAACATTTTTCTCAATAACTTCGAAAACATGTTCTTAATGGGCCAGCTTTCAAAAGGAATCTTACATTGGAGCAGATTTGTGGATGACGTCATATGCATATATGATAATGACGTCACTAATGCAGACCAGTTATTAAACACTCTAAATTCTTTACACAAATCCATCAGCTTCACAATGGAACCAGAAAATAACAAGAAAATAAACTATTTAGACATCACAATCAACAGGAATAATGACAACCTATTTTACAAGGTATACAGAAAGCCCACTCAGACGTCACACACTATTGACAACAACTCGAACCACCCATACACACACAAAATAGCAGGACTGAATACAATGATACATAGAGCTATTTCCATACCAATGAGCACAACAGATTTCAATGAAGAAATGCAAATAATTAAACAAATCGCGAAAGAAAACAACCATCCTCCAGGCACAGTGGATAAACTTTTAAATAAACATAAGAAAAGTCGCCGGGAAAGCACCACACACGACAAAGAAAACTATGTCGTTCTCAACTATGTTAACAATAACACATACAAAGTAGCTAACATTTTCAAGAAACAAGGTTTAAAAGTAGCTTTTCGAACGAATAACACACTACAGAGACACTTCAGCAGGTGCAACTTAAACAAAAAGGACCCTTTCTCAAAGTCAGGAGTGTATGAACTCAAGTGCCAAGAACCTAACTGCAACGCCACATACATAGGTCAAACAAAACGTAATTTCCATACAAGATACAAAGAACACAAAAACGCGATCAGATATAATCGGCATTCAGCCTTCGGGGAGCACATCTACGACTGTTCACACCATTTCACAGACATCAACACTGATCTAAAAATTTTACACTTCGAAAATAAAAGTAAATCTTTGAATATAAAAGAAGCAATAGAAATTTACGTCGCAAAAAATACTAATGCCAATAACCTGAATGAGCATACACATTTAAATAATTCCCCCCTATTCGCTCTACTCACATAATATCTAACAACACCTACTCCTTAAATTGCTTCTATCGTAAATAATAATAATAATAATAATGATAATAATAATAATAATAATAATAGTAATAATAATAATACACATTTAAATAATTCCCCCCTATTTGCTCTACTCGCATAATATCTGACAACACCTACTCCTTAAATTGCTTCTATCGTAAATAATAATAATAATAATAATAATAATAATAATAATAATAATAATAATAATAATAATAACGTCCCTTACTTTATTCAACTAAAAATTATTAATTTGCATTCATCCATATTACATAAAGGTACATTCGCATGGAAAAGGTCAATAACTTCTCTCCCCTCTCCAATGTTGACGGAAGGTGGATTGCTTTTTTCATTATAATAATAATAATAATAATAATAATAATAATAATAATAATAATACCGTTCCGTACTTCATTCACCTATTATAAATAATAAAAAATTATAATAATTACATTCATCCATATTACATACAGGTACAATTAACATGAAATAGGTCAATAACATCTCTCCCCCCCCTCCAATTTTGATGGAAAGTTCCACAGCGCTCCAGCCGCTCCGCCCTACATCTCTCCCCCCCCTCTCCACTCTATAGTCTACCCGATTTTATCATCCAATAGGAGAGATCCACATCGTTCTACTAGGCCCCTCCCTGTCCTGCCCTCCCCTCTCCACGCACAGCGTGGCTCACCACAAACTTTCCATGACCACAGTCCTGAAATAGTGTTTGGTGACAACAGACTTAACATCGGCAGTCTAGATAAATACGTAAGTTTTTCACTATATTATAATTGTACATAATTTATTTTTGTCATTACTGTTTCATGTTATCACTTATCTCTCTATCTTTGACAAGTTTACGCTACGTAAACAATACTGTACATATATAAGCTTATTTTAAGTGATTTGATAGAATCTGAGGATGTTCTTGTAGAACGAAACATGTCATTCTTTGTATGTTAGTGTGTGTTTTACAGATATGCTTTTAGTGTTTTAATTTACATTGTATTTGCTATGTGTTTGATAGACTGAAAAGCCTTTGCTACATCTGAAAAATTGGCAAAACAAACGAAATTACAGACAGTGGACATATTACAAATTTATTTATATAGATTTGAATATATTATTCTACGTTTATTTGTTTCTTTCCGTTTCTTGGTATCTTCTCCATTCCCTTGCTTGATTCTTACTCCCTAATTTTATGTATTTACTCGTTTTTAAGAACATTAAAACATTAGCCAATCAGATGATATTATACAAATGAATACACACAGACGAAACCGTGTATTGCGACATCGCTTTTACCGACATACTGGATATAAGGTTGAAATCTAACGGTCCTGCGTAAATCCTAGACAAACACTGTATTTAAAAAATCGCCTATTACGATATCGCTTATTACGACATATCGGACGAAACCTCGTATTTTTATCACATTTTCGGGATATGTATCGAGTAGAATAACAAATGTTGATTTTTGTTTGTTTGGTGTTTAGGAATTGCTGAGAACAGTTTTAAGCTTATTTCAAAACTTTAATTTTCAGTAGTTTGTAGATTTCAAATCAGTCTGTCTGTTAAATAGTCCAGACAAGCATCGCTATAAAGGTGTCGCAAAACAAAGTGTTTAATATTGAAGAAAAATCATAAATAATTTGGAGATTGCAAACTGGGGAACGAAACATCAATTGGGTGTATCACACTCGAAGATTTCTACAATTTAGGATAAACAGAACATCTCGTTTATTAGCCAAGACCGTGCACGACATATTGTCGCTACTTCTTTCCTCACTTACAGTTCGCTCGCACATTATTGCTTTATGTACTGTGTAAACATTAGAATCAATATTTCTCTCCGTCCAACTGCGTTACAAAGACAGTACTTATTTCCCGTATGTTTTTTGTTAATTAACCAAGTAAGTGTACACCCTAAAATTTGCAGATATGACATTTTAAGCGCAAAAATAAAATGTGTTACTATCGCCTACAATTTCTGTCGCTATAACCGGTTTCGAACGTATTTTAATAAGTAAAATATTCTATGTGCCAAATCTGCATGTTTATACACCATTGGATAAATTCTCCTCAATTTCATTGAGCAAATGCTACCAAATTCATCTCCTTTGATGGGTAGACTTTGAATGTTTGAGAGTGGCTCTCCTCGGAAGCAATATTTCGGATTGTAATAATTTAGTCAGCGCTATAAAATGCCTGAAAGAGTGTGCTGGAGCAATAGCAGTCTCCATTCAATGCTATTTCAAAAAACAAAGAGCCGAATATGTTTCTCCGAGCCTAAGCCAACGTGTTCGTAGACGAATAGCTACAACTTACCAAGCTAAATCCCACAATTTCCTAGACAAATAGGTGAAAAAACCAGGCCAAAGTTCACGAGCTCGTGGAAGAATAGCTGTAACACACCAGGCCAAAGCCCAGGAGATCTACCGCTCATCACATCAAAGCCCACAAATTCCTAGAATAATAGCCACTACTCGTGATACCAAAGCCTACGAATTCCTAGACTAATTACAACAATTCACCAGACCAAGGCCTACGAGATCCTAGTTAATGAAACTAAAACTTTCCAGACCAAAGCCTACAAGCTCCTAGATAAATTGCTACAACACGCCAGGTCAAAATCCACGAGCTCTTAGACAAACAGCCACAAATCCTCGGGCTGAGAGCCTGAACACCTCTTGCGGATAAAACAAATGCGTGAGGGGTTATAAGACCAATCTACTCCCAGACAAAAGAGGGAATCTCGGAAAAATATGACAAGTACTTCGTAAACCTCCGAGATTAAAATGTCTATTGTCGTCGTGTTTCTTGAATTTTTCTAAATGCAACCTCCGTGTTCATCATTTTTATATTGTTGTCTGCAGTGGTACGAGCGTTGGCTACGGAAGTTAGAGAATTTGCTCTCTCCGGGACAGAAACTCGCTCAACTGGAGTAACAGTATTACGTAGGAGGGTGGAACGAAATTTGTTTTGCCAACCTCAGCAAGACAAATCTGCTAGAACTCTTGTTACATGGTTCATCGGCAACCCGAACTTGCGGAGAATAATAACACATACAGTAGTTGAAAGAGTGAGTTACAATCTGACATGGCCACAAAATAATTACTGTTTTATTTAATTGGTTTGCAAAAGCACGATAATTTCCTCTGTTGAACTTTGTTTCGTCGTAATTATTTCATATACCTTAGGTTATTATTACAAGAGACTAGCTTCAGGATAGACGCTTGAGATCCAGTTTCGTCGCTCCAGGAGTCAGTCTGCAAGGAAACTTTCTGAAACGATCTAAATAAATTACAGGCATTGGTTCGAGTGGGTCCTGGATTCTATAAAATGACACGCTTACATACCATTTTTTAGAAATGCTATTTGTTCGAGGTGTCGATCCATGTGGGTCTTTTGCCCCTACTGGCACCATATTGTATGAGCCTGCGTGTAATTGGAATTACGGTAGTGTGGAATGTTGTGTGTGAGGAAAGAAAGATTAAGGACGTCACAAACACCCAGTCCTCAGGCCAGGGATATTAATAATTACAATCAAATCCCCTGACCCGGCTGGGAATCGCACTCGGGGCCGCCGGGTGACAGGCGGGGCCGGACTGCTTACATACATACATTCATACTTTGTTATAATAAAATAATGCTATTTCTTTTTACGTCCCAATAAGTACTTTTGACGGTTTTAGGAGACGCCGAGGTGCCGGAATTTTGTCCCGCAGGAGATTTTTACGTGCCAGTAAATCTACCGACACGAGACTGGCGTATTTGATAACCTTCAAATACTACAGAACCGAGCAACAATCGAACCTGTCAAGTTGGTGTCAGAAGGCTAGCGCCTCAACCGTCTGAGCCATTCAGCCCGGCTTCTTTGTTAATTTTTTTAAAAACATTTTTAAAGATTTTTTTGTACGTTCCATCTACACACATAGTTCTTAAGGTGATGAGCCCAATTGGCTCATATCATTGTCTTTAAAAATATTAGAAATTAAAAAAATGGCATATGAGGGAATAGCCGCAGTTACATTATAGGCCGGATGTGTGGCGCCATTTCGCTTGCCCAGGTTTAAAGATAGTTCCACGTGTCAAGGTCATCTTATGATGAAATGGAAAGCATTGGAATATTCCATGAGGTGTGATGACCAAAGTCACCAGATTTAAGTTGGCAACATTTTCAGGCAGCGAATCGCAGCAGAGCAGGTTTTGGAATGATGGGGGTAAATTAAAGATGGGTGCCGCATAAATGACTTCTAAAATAATTAAATCCACCAGGGGATAAGGTGAAAACAAGATTAAACCATTTTGAGAACAATAATTAAAGACGGCGTATTTGCAACAATTTATTGGAATAAATAATCGCAGGCATATGTGACGGGATGTTACATCATTGTTGATGGGGTTCCCCGAGCTCACTATCCAAGATCCAGCGTGCATGAAGGAGACGCGTGCCGCTGAGAAGAGGCACTCTGCTACGGAAATTTGAACGTGTCGGACGTACGTGTATGTGGTTCACGAGAACCCTAATCTGGAGCATTTCCTATCAAATAACTAGCTGTCGAAGATACTACGGGTCCGATAGACTTTGCATTTAACTCAATAATGACCGAAATTTTTGTAAATTCAAGAAGGTGAATTTTTACAACATTAACTGGAAAATTAGGATCGGAGCGAGATCAAACAAGGACGCATCGCAGTGCCACGTGTAAACTCGCGGAAAGCAGAGACAAAGTGTATATTACAATTGTGAATAAGTGTATGTGCTAGAATAATTTAACTATATCTGTGTTTTTTTTTTTATATGTATTTTAGTGTAGTAAGAAGTGATGAGCGTGTGATTTCATGAAAGTAACAAGAGTGAAGACCATGGTTGTGGAGAATGGTATGGGTTCAGGTTCTCAGGCCGTTAGCATGATGGCTTAAGTACATCATGGGCCGACCTGAAACCATGAGGCCGTGGAGCTGAGTATGGAGCGTCGCCGAGTCGATAAGTACCCTGATTCATTATCTAGCATGTGCATGATTAGCTGTTAACTGTAAATAAATTAATGCATGATTATTCGTTTATTTTCCTTTTTAAGTACTGTAGCAAGGATAGTTAGGTTTTTTTTAGGTTTATTTTATGCTGATGCCTAGGGGGGTGTACATATTGTGATATTAGCGTGTGTTAAAATATGGTCTTCGCGAGTGTGAAAATAATGTGTGTAAATAATGATCTTCCATTACGGGTGTGAAACATGGTTTTTTTTTTTGTTTTCTTCTCAGTGCGTGATCTTCTAGCAAATATTAGCGTGTGCGTGTGTGAATATTTAATGATGTAGGAGGTATCAGTAAGGATTAGTTAGAGGGAATAGATAGATTAACCTGGCATGTCGCATGAAAGTTCATCAAGAAAATTTCCATGGCCAAAGTTTCGAACCTTGATCTTTCCGGCACATTACAGTGGGATTTTTGAAATAGATGTCATCAGTAAGTAACAGGTAGTGCTAACCAGTGAATTAAAATTTTGTGCTGTAGGAAATAAAGTGTCATTCTATTAATTTATCCGGAATATAGCTAGCTAGTATTGAAGCAGGGACCTCTAAGACACAGATTGCCAACCGCAGGGTCGAACCAATGATATTGTACAACGCCACAGATGTAAAATACCGGCATAGTGATATATGTGTTCCCGAGAATGTTGAATGAAAAAGGTAGTACAAATATACGTGAAAGATGGAACAAAATGAGATGTATTGAGAGTGTCATATATAATTAGTTACTGTTCGCACCGAGAGTAAGAATACGCAGATATTGTGGAGGAAACATATGGCTTCATTTAGAGCGGAGAGAGAGAGAATATTAAGTGGGTGCGGACAAATTAGAATGCCGTGTCAATGAAACGAGTCGGGTGTGAGATAAGGCAGCAGACCGGGACGGCGTGTTGTGTATTAGAGAAGCTATGGTAGCTGTAATACGCGCACTTTATCTTGAGCCCGGATCTCCATAGTAACGAATGGGAACTAGGGCTCAAGATAAAGTGCGCGTACTATAGTAGGGTCTTATAAGTAAAATATGTTACAGTCATTTGTTAGATAATTCTGTTTTGTAGAACTTAGGACGGCACAATAAAATTGATTAATAACAGATATATTTCGTGACAGTTTATTGCGGCAAGCATAATGATAGGTCACTGTAATGATGCCATGTTGAGGGTCGGAGTTCGATGCCCGGCCGAGCCAGTGCATAATGATTTTCCCTGTGACTATATGATTGAAATTATGTTGTGTTTGTTTATGTTATATGTTCTTCAATATGTGGGCAATGCAAATTTTGATTTTGCAGTTGCAATATTTCTTGTGATGTTGAATTCAGTTCACGATGGTTGTTTATACTTGCGGCAATGAGGTTTATCCCATTGTCTGTAGAATCAGTGTAGGTTAAGATGTATTTAATATTATAGTATAGGGTTTCTTGCTACAGGGTAGGCATATGTTTTGTGTATGATAAACAGCTAATTAAGCATATGTGAGATATTTATCATTTTAATGAATCGGTAAATTAATTTAATTTATTTATGTCAGGGTTACTTTTCGATTTCGTGCGTGCGTTCCATATTATCAGCATTATATGAGGGGAGGATGGAACTGAGAAAGAATAAGTTAAATAGTTTCGGACTCAAATTAGGGACTATTTTATATAAAATTTGTGATGAATAATTTTATGATATATAAAATTTTGGATTGAATTACCAAATCTAACAAACGTGATTGGATAAATTTATGATTTTCAAGGTAACAATTATACCGACATTGATAACTGCGAATTTGTAAATTATAATGAATTTAATGGATTTAATTAATTAAAAGATGAGTTGTGAATTACACGGCGGATGTTGCTTAATGAATTTACACAGCCTCATACATTTCATTTTGAAGAGTGTATTTAAATAAATAATTTGGTATTTAGTAAATGATAACTACAAGGTTTATAATATGGTGAGGAAATAATTTAAAGGTATGGAGAGCAAATACGAATTTGTTATTCAAAGAATGAACGGAAGAAGTTTTGGTTGTATTAACATTTTAAAAGGTACTTTGACAAATTAACAAAGGTCATGATGATAGATTATTATAATATTTTATTATTGAAAATTTTGAAATATGGTGGTACCAAAATATGAGTGGAATGGAATTGGATTAAAATTTTTGAAGTACTGAAGTAGAGTTGATGAATAAGATGAAAGGGAATTGTAATAAAGATGAAGTAATGTGTTTAGAAGGATTTGAAATCTATGAGTCATGAGGTTGATATTTTATAGTCGAGGGTGATAGAGGTTGTGAACGATATTTGGTCCGAAGAGTTTATTGTTTGTATAGAAGTATATTTGCTTTGCCAAAGTTTAGCCTTTTCAATAAATTTTGCATTCGTAAATGTTCTCATTCGGATTTTTATTTAATTATTTTATTTCTTCTCTTTTATCCTTCCCGCTTGATTAATTTTAAGGTTAGTTTATAATATCTGAAGATATCTCTGAGGGTAGTACCCAGTCAGCGACCCTGGGATGTCTCGAGCCGGCGCCACATTTCAAGGCAGGAAGGGTAGAGGGTTGAGTGAGAATGGGATAGGAAAGGTTTAGGAAGCTACCATGGCCTTAATTAAGGTACAGCCGCAAATTATGCCTGGTTTGGAAATGAGAAACCACGGCAAACCATCGTCAGGGATACCAACAATGGGGTTCAAACCCACTATCTCCCGAATACGAGTTGACAGCTACGTGACCGAAACGACGCAGCCACTAGTTCGGAACATGCGTACAGATATACAAGAACAAAATACATGTATGTTTTAAAGCACACTTATACATACGTACATATATTCTTTACCGAGCAAGTTGAACGCACGGATCGGTTTACGTAGCTGTGAGATTTTACTGTATTCGGGACATGGTGGGTTCGGACCCCACTGTCGGCAGCCCTGAAGACAGACTTCCGTGTTTTACTATTTCTATACCAAGCAAATGCTGCGGCTGTACCTTAATTAATGCCACGGCTGCTTCTTTTCCGCTCCTAGCCCTTTGCTATCCCATCGTCACCATAAGACCTCTCTATGTTCATGCAACTTAAAGAAAATTGAAAAAAAAAAAAAGGAAAAAAGCCGGGCTGAGTGGTTCAGTTGGTTGAGGTGCTGACCCCAACTTTGCAGGATTGATTCTGGCTCGGTCCTGTAGTATTTGAAGGTGGTCAAATACGTCAGTTTCGGTAGATTTACTGGCACGTAAAGCAACTCCTCCGACACAAAATTCCGGTATAAGGGTCGCTCTTTTAGCAGTCTATATATTAAGAATGTTTACTAAAAACAGCTTTGTCCCATCCGTCCATCCGTTCTACTGGACCGATTTGATTCACTCTATTTTCATTCTCTTCATCATTTCTTGCCAGTTAATCATCAGACATTGATAGGCCTCTAAGTTCAGTGGACTTTGAATAATCTCAAAATCAAATCACTAAATGATCACTACAATATTTGCACAAAAAGGCTTACCCTAGCCTGCAATGCATTCTGTACTTAGCAGGTTGCTAAGCCAGTAACACTTTCATTAACATTCTGATATATGTGATTTTCATCCTTAGTAATGTGATTGGGTACAGCCATGTTTGATTACTAACTTAACTGTTAAGCCAGAAAGTATACACTTTGCCTTATCATGCAGGAATACTATTCTCTGCTAGATACTCTTTGATTTTCTGACCTTCTCTAGCTTATAAATATACTCAACAGATGGCAGTACGTTCCCAGTAACTTACGTGCTGCTAAGGCAAGGCAGTTGACGTACGCGGAGACGGGAAGGTGTCAAGTCGACTCGCTTTCTGTATGACAATGAATAAAGCGCAGGGACAAACTGTTGAAAAAGTGGGTATCTACTTCCCCGAAATATTCGTTTGTAGGAAGGGGAGTTAGGGACTGACCAACAGAGAGATTCAATATATTTTCAATTTCTTTCCAATCATTTTAGAAAAGTCTAGGAAAACAACAGATATGGAGCCTGCCACCTGGGCGGCTGCCCTAAATGCAGATCAGTAGTGAATGATTGAACCAGTATTCAGTCATAGCCAATTGTATGATGCACTATCTTGGGAAAGATCGTTTGAAAATAATATCCAGATACGTCCGAATGGTCGGAGCACAGCGAATACTGTATGGGCAGAAGTGTTACAAACTACACTAAGAATGAATCGGTTATTATGTACCGGTATTAGTTCTTCATAAAACTATTGAAAAGAGCAGGCAAAATAATGTGACTTCAACAAGCATGTCAAGACGATTATCTGACCTGACGTATCTTTTTGACTTACTACGTTTCCAATGTCAACGCCTCAGTTGTGAGTGCCTTATTTGAACGAAATTTTTCAATGCTCTGTCCACACCGGACTTCAAAATTGTGTCTCTTAAGTAAAACGATGTTTCTCGTTAACCAAGTTACAGTGCATCAGCAGTATGCAATCCTCGGGATGCACAAGTGATATTCATTAACGGAGTATATACATGCCATGAGTTAGATTGCGTCCTCCCCATTTCGCTTATCAAGACTACGGCCACTTCCATGACGTCATGACAGTTCGTTAGCTCCACTTGATGAGTGAAGAAAACGAGAAAAATATTACCTTCGGTGAAATAATCGAGGTAGGAGGAACTCGTTAGCAACACAGCATCTGAAATGAGGTTGTACATTAGATAATATATTGGATCTGACATGTAGGTAGACGAGCAGCAACAAGATGAAAGATGTATAAAGCGAAGATAAACGGTAAATAATTTGTAATTGGTACGTCAAATGGAGATGCGTCTGAGGACCGCGATCAAAGAGGGGAATATTACATGTCTTCATCAGTACGTTGATCACATTTGAGAAGCATTCTTTGTACTCGCACAGCAAGTAATTACATTTCTCATTTTATTCAAATGAAACTTTAAATGAAACCTTTCACTGATACCTCGACCTTTATTCCTCTTGAAATGGTATCGTTGCTGTTCACTTAAGAAGTTTCCCATAGCAAGTAAACCCTTTCGAATAGGACACGCAATTGAGTTGAATAGAGGGAAAACATTCCTACTAATCAAACGCGGTAGAAGTACACATGCACAGTTGACCTAAAACCCTTCTAAAATTAACCAAAATACAAATAACCGTATAGCTCTGTTATTTATTAACGAAAATGTTACAATTTTTCTTTAGGAACAATTTCTACTCGTATCATTTATCTAATTTTCTACTCTCTACGTCGAGAGATTTCTGTAAATTGAAATCATCTCCTCATTGAACAGAATCCTTAATGGGAATACAGAAAAGAATGATTTTGAAAATATTAAAATATCCATGCTGATATGGAGGTTTGGCTCAGTTAAGATAGGACGACTTTGACGTACCTTTTGTCCCAAGCAATTCCTTTCCTGCAGTCCCGGTTGTGCTCGATGTGACAGCCACACGCACGGACTCTTGCCCTGCCCTTGAACTGTACTTCGACGGAGTACAGGAAGACGAATATTGACCTATACCTCCTTCTGCACTTTCCAAAGACACTGCAATAGCGGCGGGGTGTGTAGAAGAAAGCCCTCTTTACAGGAAACAAGGGCACAGAAATCCATCGGCGAGCCATCCGGGGAATTGACAGGAATGTCACTAAATTGTGTGACACAGACACTCGTCTCTGCTTCTCTTCTCTCGTAGTAGGTGACTTATCGTCTGGCAGTATGACCTGATGTTTTATCCGTGTGAATCCAGACTTCTGAAGCATCCTTACCGTACCGTCGAGGGATATATTTTCATCGAAATAGGGGTCCATGACATTACTCTGGAAGTAGGTAGCATTGATAGCAAACTTTGTTTTGTTTTGTTTTCCTTGACGAAGTTAAGTGCCCATTTTGGCCTTTTGGCGATAGTAAATTGCCCAAAGCTTCACCCAAGGTAACCACTGACTGCCATTTATCCCCTGCTTGGTAGTTTTCGTATAATTTTCCGGCATTAGTGAATCGTTCTTTAACGTGCCTTGCTTTCAAAGCATGTCCACATGCCTTATGCCACTTTATCGGGTTCATAACTTCTTTAATATTGCGGTAGACTGTACCCTTAGATGTGCTTGTGTGGCTGGTAAGGTGTCTTTGATTTGGTGTATTTTCCTTCAGGACAGCAGCCTTTACCTTCTTAATGATGTCCGGAGTCCTGGAGGGTCGAACACTTCTCCGCGGCAGTTTTTCGAAGTTGTTGTTTCTAACGGTAAAACATTCTGATGTAATTTGGTCACATTGCCAACAGAGGACATATTAGTGTTGAGAACCTTCATTTTACACTGTTGTACAGTCCTCGATTATGAGAAAATAGCATCGGGAAGGCCAACAATGTAGCCTTATCATATATCTGCGATTCGGCAGGCCATGAGGCAACAATGGTATAAATGTACGCAACACAGCTGTTTCCAGGAGTGATAAGTGAGCTCAAGGTCGCGTCCTGTATTAACTGAGACAATCCTCCGTATTAGTTCTCGCTGCCAATGAAGTTACACCGGATAATTTCTTGAATTTCAACCTGCTGAATGTGAATCCTCTCCGGTTGGCTGAGAGTGTTCTTCTATACCTGTTAACATATTTCGAAATCACAAACGTTAAATGAGATGTTGAATACAGGTTGACCGGAAACACCGCGAACCGAGTATATGGGCGATAGAGGGTTGGCCATACTGATAAATAACTGGTCAAAAATAGATATCTCGCACCGTTCTCATTTTACCAGCTGCTGAAGTTAACCAGATTCAGATTTCAGCTTATTTGATTTTTATTAGATCAGCGAAGAGGGGGTTTTCATCCCTGACGTGTTGAGTTATTTTTCTCTTCACGACAGATAGTTTTTCCCCCGCCAGTGCACGTGATGGAGATTTTCCGACTCATCGGCTACGTCGCGGAAACAGATGAGTAGAGGGGCATAGTTTTCGCCCCGGGACTCCCATGTACTTGCTCTCAACAAAAAAAAAAAAAAAAAAAAAAAAAAAGTGTTTGATTCTCATTTCTTGGCATGGCTCTGAAGCCAGACCAAGCCACGGGCAGATTTAGCAAGACTGCTTCGTAAAGCCCATCTGAATCCGCTCGCGAAGCGATCTGATTGGCTAACTTCAGCAGCTGATGAAATGACAACGGCGCGAGATATCGACGTATTTTTTTCAAATTAATCAGTATGACCAACACTCTAGCGCTCATACACTCGGTTCACGCCGTTTCAGAACACCCTGTATATTACGTTGTCTGGAGAAAACTTAACACATTAACGACGGGCTACGTTAATTAACGTAGTTTCGTATTGGTGCGCGGGCGACCGGCTACGTAAATTAACGTTTTCTCACATTGCTTCATTCTTGTGTGACTTTATCCTCTCCGCCGTTTATTAATCAATATATTTCGTGTTGTTTACAAAAGAACGTCTTTGTTGATCAGGATTTAGGTAGATATATTCTGTCCTTGACTATGCTTTCGGCACAGGAAGTGTGGTTTCATAACACTCAGTACGGCATCACCGAGCGTATTGTCAGGTGTCAGCATTGCGCGCCGTAGCAATGACAGCTTGAACGATGATGAAATATTTGGAGAATTGCATGTTGATAGATTATCTGATGTCCCTAGTGATTGCGAAAGTGTAAGTAATAGTGATTGTGAAGATTTGTGTCCGTCAACATCAAAATATACGCGCGGAATTAAAAGTGTGACATTCAGTTCAGACGAGTTTTTTGACGGCGACAATAATACGAGTGAAGATACCAGTGATAGTAGAGACAATGAGGTTGATGGATGGACAAATAAGGATGAAAACAGATTCCTAGAACCATTTGCAGGTCATTTGAAAGTTACATGTATTTATATTTCACCCTACTTCTCTTGCCGGTCCACAGGAAAGAATGGAGTAACGCGTGCCCGGACAACAATGTGTTAAGATCCTCAAATTTTACTTTGTGTCTTAGAAAATTGTCACTTTATGAATTATTCTAGAAAGAACACCTTCAGGTTTAGATAGCCACAGGTATTTCACGTAGCCTGGAAGCCCATAAAAATTATGAATACAAGGAATTAACTAGAAATACAATCAATATCCCATAAAGGTGCAAAGTATGACCTTCTGAGTAAATATGTGCCTGACGGATGTATTTGATAGGGTAGATCATGGGAGACTACTGGCAAAAATGAGTGCAATTGGAATTCACAAAAGAGTGACTGAATGGGTGGCTCTGTTTCTAGAAAATATAACTCAGATATTTAGAGTAGGTGAAGCTTTATCTGTCCCTGTAAAAGTTAAGAGGGGAATTCCTAAAGGCAGTATTATTGGACCTTTATGTTTTCTTATATATATCAATGGTATGTGTAAAGAAGTGGAATCAGAGATAAGGCTTTTCGCAGATGATGTTATTCTGTACAGAGTAATAATTAAGTTACAAGATTGTGAACAACTGCAAAATTACCTCGATAATATTGTGAGATGGACAGTAGGCAATGGTATGATGATAAACGGGGATAAAAGTCAGGTTACGAGTTTCACAAATAGGAAAAGTCCTCTCAGTTTTAATTACTGCGTTGATGGGGTGAAATTTCCCTTTGGGGATCATTGTAAGTACCTAGGTGTTAATATAAGGAAAGATCTTCATTGGGGTAATCACATAAATGGGATTGTAAATGAAGGGTACAGATCTCTGGACATGGTTATCAGGCTTGTTTAGTGGTTGTAGTAAGGATGTAAAGGAGAGGGGATACAAGTCTCTGGTAAGACCCCAGTGGTTCCAGTGTATGGGACCCTCACCAGGATTACCTGATTCAAGAACTGGAAAAAATCCAAAGAAAAGCAGCTCGATTTGTTCTGGGTGATTTCCGACAAAAGAGTAGCGTTACTAAAAAGGTTGCAAAGTTTGGGCAGGGAAGAATTGGGAGAAACATGAAGAGCTGCTCGACTAAGTGGTATGTTCCGAGCTGTCAGCGGAGAGATGTGGTGGAATGACATTAGTAGACGAATAAGTTTGAGTGGCGTTTATAAAAGTAGGAAAGATCACAATATGAAGATAAAGTTGGAATTCAAGAGGACAAACTGGGGCAAATATTCGTTTATAGGAAGGGGAGTTAGGGATTGGAATAACTTACCAAGGGAAATGTTCAATAAATTTCCAATTTCTTTGCAATCATTTAAGAAAAGGCTAGGAAAACAACAGATAGGGAATCTGCCACCTGGGCGACTGCCCTAAATGCAGATCAGTAGTGATTGATTCGAAATCTTTCAGCTCCAATTTAAATACTTAGAAAAACTAGACTATGACATAAAGATCCACCCTCTAGTGATAACATTCATAGCTTAGTACATCTTATTATGACCACAGGGCTTCAGCTGTGTGTCCTGTTACTTCCTTTAGTTAGTACAGGGATCGATTTCTTTGACTTCCCTTGGATAATTTTAGTGCGGTCCGATTAGCTCCGTCGGTTACCTGCTTACTTTCCGTCCACACAACTGAGGATTGAATCTCGATCGATTCTAGGTTGTAGGTCGGAATTTTCACCTGAAGCCTCACTTGGTGCCAAGAAAGGTATCCGGCCTTAAAACCCTGGCGAAACCAAAATTACCCTTGATGGTGGCGGCGACCCTTAGAAATATCTGCGGTAAACTGAATGTTCCGGCCTAGCTATGGCTAGACCACCTAGTTACTCGCTACCAGTTTAGAACAGATAGCAGCACCCTTCAGTGTGTATTTATTTTGAAGGCCCTCAGCCGGAAGTGGTGTGGATGGAAGGGGATGAGAGACTGTTATGCTTGGGTGCCTCGAGCGAGAGGAGACGAGAACATGTGACTGACTGTTATCGACGGCATCCGCCCATCAATACTCAGTATTATGTATTATAATGTGTTATATAAGTGTCGTAAATGTAATAAATGTTGTTATTTAAATCAAGTGAGTGATTTACGTTCAAAACACTGAATAAAGTTCAACTCTTGGATAATTTTATATATTTTATGGCTATTAAGAGTTGCGTCACCTAGGAATGGTTTCGTTTTCACACGTTTACTATGGTTTCTTTTCATCCTAGTTTGGGAGGCAAAGTGGCCGATTTGGTCCTCTTAAGAAAAATATGTCGTGTATAGAGCAGAGGGTCGTGATTTTCCCAGTGGATTAGCTGTTGGCTTCCCACCCAGAAGGCTCAGATGTGATTTCCGGCCGATCCTGTGTTGAGATTTTCTTCTCATAAATCCAGTGGCATCAGGAAGAACATTCGTCCCTAGATCTCGGGCTAAAACCAATATAGATCCAAAAATAGCTGGGATAAGAGTAAGTAAGAAAGAAATATCACATACAAAATTCACTACCTAACTAGAGATAGAGAAACATTTTATGGCTAGTATCGTTCGAGAGGCGATAGAAATGTCTAAACCCCGAATAATTTTAACAAAGGTGATGGCTGCGTAGATCATGGCCACCCTCCATAGTTAACTCGCCAACAATTTTCTCCATGACTCCGGAGGCCCTGGAATGATCTATATTTCTAACAGTGTCTCTCTATCTTGAGTCAAATTACTATGGAGTGACAGTTGCCATTACATGCTTTGTTATTCCTATGAAGTCCGGCTCCATGGCTAAGTGGTTAGCGTGCTGACCTTTGGTCACAGGGGTCCCGGGTTCGATTCCCGGCAGGGTAAGATGTTTTAACCATACCTGGTTAATTTCGCTGGCACAGGGCTGGGTGTATTGTCGTCTCCATCATCATTTCACCCTCATCACGACGCGCAGGTCGCCTACGTTAGTCGAATCAAGAGACCTGCACCTGGCGAGCCGAACTTGTCCTCGGACACTCCGAGCACTAAAAGCCATACGCCATTTCATTTTTATTGCTATGAAGACAATCCTGGTCGCAGCTTCGAAACGTGTCAGCGTATTATTAGCATTACACGACCTAATATCCTCAAATTAAATATTATTATATCATTTATGGGTCATGAAAGTTTGGATTATAAAATAATAATAACAATGCTAATAATAATATAATGATTCACAAAGGGGTCGGAAAAGGATTCTGATTGACCATCTGACAGTCTAGCCTTTGCTGATGATCGCTAACGTTTTTTATTTCCTTGATACAGCTGTAAAAGTAATCATTCAACTTTAGGCGTAAACGACGAAGGCTGTCCTCTTTTGAAAACCAACGAACTTTACAATATAACGTCAGTACCCTGAGAGCTAGACAGAACAGGGAAAAACAGTCGGAGAGAAACATCTAAGTACCTAGACGAGTGGAGAAAACGCGACATTTACAGCAAGAAGCGTTCACGTTACGCACGAGCAAAAAGTAAATCGCATGCCAGCTAGCCAAAGGCGTCTATAACAGAAGATCAATATCGTTGAGCGCCAGCCTCAGGCACTGTCATCTGACCAGAGGCTCTGTACGCTGCGGAATGTCTCCTCAAGAACAGAGAAGGCCTGACCGACAAACCGGAGGCCAAAGTAAGTAAGAAAGGAAGAAAGGAAGAACGAACACTATTTTAATGAAAGTCTTGAGTCCAGTCAATGACAATTGTCAATTCTGACCCCTATTTCCTGGTCCAGCTCAACCAGTACACGAAAGATCCCAAGGTTGATCGTTCGTTAATGGGCTGTACTTCTTTCAGAGGCATTTAAAGGGATAGGATTGACGACCATAAATAAAAGAAAAAGTCAAAACACAGGCTTGACATTTATTCTATAAGTATTAATTTAAATAAATCATAACATTTCATTATTGCTGTTTATCAAACAAATATTTTCACGGTGTTAACATTTTTAATTGAATTTACAAAATTAACTGCTTTAACTTCTTCATTCACGTAGACAAAAGGTTATGTTCTGAAAATGAACTAAAATTAGGCCTCCAGTGGCTTCAAAATGAAAATTAAAGGAGGTTGAACCTATTCCTAACTCAATCTTGGATTAACATCATAATTGAAACTGAACTTCGCTTACTTCAAAAATTCTACTCGGCGTATAACTTTATCTCACACTTCCAATAATAATTTTATATTATTTACAGAATTCATGTTATCATTGGTTCCTTAATGAATAAAAACGTCTCTGATAACTTTATGTCACATTTAAATTAATCAATGAATTGATTTAAGCACTTGAAATTATTAACTTGCTTGATAGGATTTAAATTATTTGATCACATGACGTTACGATACTGTTATATCTTATGACAGTACTCCGTATTTGAAATATTAAATGCCTTAATTCACAATTTATTTCTGTCGTCACTTAATTTTGTCTTATAGAATTATCTCAACATGTAATAATCCTTCCAAAATTTAACACTTCTTGTCGTTAAAATTTTACAATCCTAGTCTAAATTTACAATCTTTGTCAAAATTCTCAATCTTTGCTTTTGCCTTCGAAACTAGGTGGTCTTATTCATCTTTAACTTAAAAGCATATAAATTTTAACTCTATCATTAAGTTGACGTAACTTCAATAAACACTTCCAAAGAAATAGATCAAAAAATGCAACGCTGAAATAATCTGGACCACTGTGGTGAACACATGGCCAGACTAAAGCACAATATTCAAAAACACAGCAAAATATATATCTAACTACGACATTCACACAACACACACACGCAAAGGGTACACGAAATTTATTCACACTATTTACTCTCGAATCCTCGGTAAATGATTAATAGTTTACGATTTCTATCATAATTAGAGTCTATTGAATCAGATAGATGTACCTTTATTCATAAAACATGCTCAACATAGTACGTGAGACGTGAATAAATTTGAGTTATCACTTCAAAGAATGTAATAATTATATGGCAACGACGATTGAGTAGAATTATTCTAATTGAAGGTTATTATCCGAACATCTGATATAAAACAATCATCATGCACATCATATGGGTTATCATCTTAAAATCTTCAAACACATGGTCGATAAGCACCAATTAAATTATTATCATTCTCAACAAAATAGAAATGTGACTCCGACGGGCTCCACAATTTCATTAGAATGCCGTTTTCCCAAGACACATGCTTCCAAATTACTATAATTATCCAGCAGGATCACCAATATCCCAGGCCAATACGCAAAATATAGAGAACAACATAAATCATCAAGAATAATCTACTCTTATTTATTGCTCACGACTTTTAACTTCATGTTTAACCCAGTCTCATAAATTATTATTATTATTATTATTATTATTATTATTATTATTATTATTATTATTATTATTATTATTAGGTTCATCGACAATACCCGAATTAATCTGAAAACCTGATCACAAAATCCTAAATAATCATCTCATAAATGCATGAGATGAAACTCAACTCAATCTAGTAGAATGAAATATTACCCAATTCTATCTCACAATGTTTCCAGAAGTCAAAATTATTATTGAAATCCATTAATAATCGAGAGGTTAATTGTTATTAGATATTATCTTAAATACTGGCATAAGATTGGAAAAACACTCTGATGACAAACTACAGTTACCTACACTAATAGAATTCTAAATCTCGTTCATACATGTAACAAGTCTACCACGACACCACCAAGATTAGACGTATGAAATATGGCTAAATATTGCAAAACTAATAGAAATACTGGCTAAGAGAACGAGATCATCTAGTTTTCTACACAGATGGACAGATAGATTACATGAAATGGTACTCAAATTTTATGATCAGTTTAATCTTCTGTAGGTGTCTTCATTCTCCCAGCTCGTACATCTCGTTCACTCTCTTGAAGCTAGAATTACCTCACATATCTAGCAGTTCATGATGGTCAGAAAGTTGAAGTCCCACGTCGAAGATGATGATTCTCTTGATGTTGGAAGATACATCCTGAAGTAGGTGACATTTTCCGCGGGATTTGTGGTCCTCTTCTCGTGCAAAGTTGGAATTAGCTGCAACTGACACAACATAACTTTAGAAAGTGCACGAGCCTGGCGAACTTTACTGATTTGTAGAAAACAACACTTAACTTCTGGGCTCGATGCTTGTAGATGTGATAGCAAGGCAATATTCCGCCTGAATAAGAAGAAAATAAGACGCAATAAGAAAGCGATTTACGGTATGCCGAAGGTTTTGTAGCCTCTGGCGCGCAGGTGTGTCATTCATGTTAACAGAATATTGGTTCACGGCTGGCCACATTCATTGGTTGAGACTATTCCAGGTACCCTCAGCGAACAAGCAGATGCGCACACGCGCAATATTTAGCCTTGAGAAATCCAGTCTGTCACGTGACTATCAAATCGTCTCGATAGAAGGGATGGCAAACCGATCAATACTTTGTCTCGCTAAGAACTCGTCAAACCACTTGTTGCATGCTAGCATGGCTCACTGATAGTAAAATCTAGCCCTTCTCTCTCAATAATATAACATATACTGGCTGCTGCGGGCATGTAAACAAATATTAATTAAATACCAAATTTGATGGATACAGTACGGAAAACGGCACACCGCCGAACAAAAAATACGGGGTAGAGAGGTAATAATAATTCGTTCAAGAAGGAATGCCTTTCATGGACAAGTGACATGAATGAGTCCAGCAGGAATGTCCGAGTTGATGAACTACTTACAAGACAAGGAAAACAACGTACCCTGTTCACTAAAGTGGAAAGAGATCTTAAAGAATTGGGATCACACGTACAGGCATTATCATTATCATTAAGTCGATAATACATCCATACATTCAGCATGAAGAAACTTGATACATGTCCAGCCCAGGATTTAGGCCTAATGGTCTACATTTTCTTGTACTACCTTATAGTGATAATCACTTACCTCACATTGTTTACTGAGATTTCCTTCAAAATTACGCTCCGTGGCGTCATTATGAGTGGATGGAATGTTTGATGCATCAGATTCAGAATTACTGTCATTAAATGGAGAGAGTAATCGATTTACCGTTACATCTCTTATAGCACTGCAATGTTTTGTTGCATTTGGGGTTAAATTGTTACCTCCCTTTGCTATAATTATTGAAAAATATTGTTACGAATAAATTTCCTTCTGTCTGTCTTATGCCGGCTCCGTGGCTAAATGGTTAGCGTACTGGTCTTTGCCCACAGGGGTTCCGGGTTAGATTCCCGGGAGGGTCGGGAATTTTAACCATAATTGGTTAATTTCCCTGGCACGGGGTGTATGTGTCGTCTTCATCATCATTCCATCCTCAACAGGACGCGTAGGTCACCTACGGGAGTCAAATCAAAAGACCTGCATCTAGCGAGCTGAACTTGTCCTCGGACACTCCCGGCACTAAAAGCCATACGCCATTTCTTTTTTCATTATTATAATGCATTTAAGGATGACCCAATTAATGTACACACACAATTATAATCTACTTTGAATGGCCACTCTTAGTAACTGCAGTCTATTTATGAGTCTCTCTTGATTATGGCACAGTAGGCAGTCCGGCCCGTTGCTATTACCTGGGGACGACTAATTCTTACTTTCACTTTCCCAAGTCCAGTCACATCATGCAGCAGGTGTGTGCAGACCGCTGGATTTGAACACAAGGCTACGGACCAGACAACACACGTTGACTATTCCTTGACTCGACTCCAGAGGCAGTCCAGTAATTGGCATGCAGTGAACAACTAAACATCTCAAGAGTATACGACAGGAGGACGATACTCACAACAGTGAACATTCACACAAGTCCATTTGTCCTCACATTGACGATAGCCGACTCACGGCGATCCTCAGTCCACAGAAATACACAAGTAGGCAGGTAGTTCCGCACGTGTTCATTCCAGCTACTCTCTGAACACTCCCGTGAAACAACAGCTCCTCGTTCAGACACTAACGATAGCCAACACCTCTGTCGCCCTCCGACCAGCCACCTAACCCCACACAATGACTCCACCACTGACTTCGAGTCCAGCACCAACACTGACTGTCCGCAGCTGGCCTCCCTTTTTATAGCTCGGGTGATGTGAGCCAGAATATTCGCGATGTGGCTAGAGACGGAATGTTCTCGTTGAATCTCAAGGAAACTCACAGGTAAACCAGTCGATAAGAACAATACACGGAAATACCAGCCATGTCCTCTAGGCCAGATGAGAGCTCCCAGGTCGGTGCTCAGTAGCCCCTTCCAAGGAGTATCGAAAGGGGTTGGCACGTAACAATATGTTTTCAATGCAATCCTGTGTGTTCCTCCTTGTTAACAAATAACGGAAGTAATAATCTTCATGAAAGTCTGACCACAATAGTTTCAAAACAGAAAAATTGCCTATCCGACCCTGAATACGAAGTCTTTGCAATTCTTCAATATTTTTAGATTTTTTAAGACAATCGCAAATTGCATCATGCTTTCAGTCACTGTTTAAAGGTCTCCTGTGCACGGAGAGTGAAATATCAGACATATCATGTCAGCTGACTGCAAGAGCAAATGTAGTTATCTGCGCGAACCGCCAGATGGCACGAGGTAGCCAGTTGCTCGAAGGAGTTTCCTCTTTTACCATATTAAGTTATATCGTTACAGCTCTCACAACTCACTTTTATATTTCCAAAGATGAATGAGAACAACACGATTTAAAGGAACATAAATCATATACCTTCACTCAAAGACAATTTTTCATGTTGTACCGGCTGACTGTATAAGTGAGAAGTTAGTTGCAAGACTATACTATCATTAGAAACCCTTACATCTAGGAGAACTCAAATATTTGCACCAAACTACCCAACGACTTATGTCTGAACTACGTATTTCTTACCGCTACTCCTGTAATATAAGAACTGAAATATTTCTGGCATAGGCCCTACAAGAGACTGAGTCTACTACTGATGAAAGAGGAGTCGAAATTAGCCAACACATGCTCGACCGTTGTGCTTTACATGTCTTTTAGAGCGTAACAAGTTCAACTGATGTGGTGGCGCTGAGAACCCGTCTTCATATCCCGATGAATTATTTCTTAATTTTGTTTGTTAGTATAATTTATCTACTTATGTCCATTGACGAATATTTCTTATCGAGTTAGTAGATACAAGGGCGTTATGTTGGCTGTAAAATTACAACTGGTTTTCACAATAAGCATTATGTATTTATTATAGCCTCCCTCTGTGGTGTAATGGTTACCGTGATTAGCTGCCACCCCCAGAGACCCGGATTCGATTCCCGGCTCTGCCACGAAATTCGAAAAGTGGTACGAAGGCTCGAACGGGGTCCACTTCGGCTCGGGAGGTCAATTGAGTAAAGGGGGTTCGATTCCCATCTCAACCATCCTCGAAGTGGTTTTCTGTGTTTTCCCACTTCTCCCCAGGCAAATACCTGGACGGTACCTCACTTAAAGCCACGGCCGCTTCTTTCCTCTTCCTTGTCTATCCCTCCCAATATTCTACCCCCCCCCCCCACCTGCACAAGACTTCTGCTCAGCATAGCAGGTGAAATCGCCTGGGCGACTTACTGGTCCTCTTTCCCAATTGTATCCTAGACACAAAAGTCTAACACTCCAATACACTGCCCTTGAGGCGGAAAAGGTGAGATCTCTCGCTGAGTCTGAGGAAAAACCTACCCTGGACGATAAACAGATTAATAAAGAAGGAAGTGTTTATTGTAATTTTTGTATTTATCGTACTTTTCAGAGACTGCAATGTAATGTAAGTTCATTCATGGGGATACGGTGCATTATTTCGGATGATGCCGATCGTAGACACAAGAAACTTTCGAAATATAGAATTTTCGCACACCACAATCATCGCGCGAATGCAGGTTTAACACAGTTACATTTCTGGGTGAGAATGTCACTCGGGATAAAACTTCGTTTATATTACTGAAGATTTCACGTCTTGGTAATAAGTTTGGAACAAAGCACGCACAGCGGATCATTTTACCAATAACTGGCGCTTGCAGTTGGTTATAAATCAATGCATGGAATATTATTGTTTCGCGTCCTGTCGTGTGCTGTGCAATGAGTGTAGAACAATTGATGTTTTAAAATTCATTTACCAGGCAGAGAATTAATAGACCAAAAAGAACAACGATATTTCAAAATTGAACGAAAATAAAACATTCGTGTAGTAAGCGTCAATGGACAAAAGTAAATAACTCGTGATTTGAATACGGGGCGACCGTTGATCTTGCTCGCACTAATAGGCAATAAGGAACAGAATAGAGCAGTATTTATAATGTTATTGTTCTTAACTCCCACTAATTACTTTCTGTCGTTTATCGGAGAAGCCGCGTTGCCGGAATTTTGTCCCGCAGGAGTTCGACATGAAGCTGACGTACTTGAGCACCTTTCAAATATCACTGCACTGACCCAGATACGAACCTGTCAAGTTGGGGTCAGAAGGCCAGCACCTCAACCGCCTGAGCCACTCATTCCGCCAATTAAAAATGAACGAACAGATACAGTACATACTTTTAAGTGGGGAGACCCAGCTTAACAAAAGAAAAATAGGTTAATATTCATTCGATTGTTAAATATGCTATAATTGTTGTTAACAATTTCTGGACATATCCCAGTATTGTTCCTGGAAACCAGAAGCAACTTTAGTAATGTCAGAATTTTTATAATTTTAATATTTTAAAATAAAATGTTCAAAATTTCACGCCTTTTTAACAATATATTACTGTTTCCCTTATAAATTCCAAGTTTATAAGAATTTTCGTACTTTTCCTTTTGTAAAGTGTGTATCAAAACTCCAGCTACAGAATGAACCTCAGTCATTAGCATAGACTGTGATTTGGATTTTTGGTCGCGTTTTTATTCCGAGCACCAGAAAGTATTTATAGTTTTTACATAAAAATATTATATAAAATCTAATTTAAATCCTATTGATCTGAATGAGGTACAGACTGTAGTACAACATTATGGGAGGAAACTCTGAAAAATTCATAATTATTCGTGAATCAGTAAGAGGGTTATGAATAAAACCGTGATATATTGTTAAAAAGGCGGGACATTTTGAACATTTTATTTGAAACTGTTATAATTAGAATTTTGACATTATTGAAGTTGCTTCTGATCGCTCTTAAGCATGCCAATCCTGCGGTATGTTCAGCATTTTTCAACAACGTTTGTAGGATATATAACAATCGAATGAATATTGGCTTATTTTCCCCGTGTTAAGCTAGGTCTCCCCCTTAAAGTTAGTAAAATAGATAAGCTTAATACTCTTTCAGGCTTGGAAATTCAAGTAGAGGAATCTACAAAATCGATTGGCGTCCATAAGGCTAATGAAGATACAACCCAAGTACTTCCCTGGTGTAAAAAATGGGAAACTAAGGAAAGAATCCATATTCAAGAGTATCGGCAGTGGGGTTTAAACACACCATGTAGATACACTATCTATACAACATAGAAAACTCAACGAATAATACCCAGAATTAGGTTGGAAAGCCTATTATTGTCATAGAATGATTAGCGTCCGCGTCTGTGGTGTAGTGGTTACCGTGATTAGTGCACGCCCCGGAGGTCGGGGTTCAATTCCCGGCTCTGTGACGAAATTTGAAAAGCGATACGAGGACTGGAACGGAGTCCATTAAGGCTCGGAAGGTCAACTCAGTACAGTAAGGGGGGTTCTATTCGCACCTCAGCCATCCTCGAAGTGGTTTTCCATGGTTCCCAATTCTACTTCAGGCAAATCACGGGGTGGTACCTAACATAAGGCAACGACCGCTTCCTTCCATCTTCCTTGCCTATCCCTCCCAATATTCCCATCCTCTACAAGGCCCCTATTCAGCATAGCAGGTGAGATCACCTGGCCGATTTACTCGTCCTCCTCTCCAGTTGTATCCCGCGACCGAAAATCTCATGCTACAGAATACTGCTCTTGGGGCGGTAGATGTGAGATCTCTCACGCAGTCCGAGGGAAAAACCAACCCTAAACTGATTAAGAAAGGAAGAAATATGATTAGCAGTGTGTGATTTCTCAATAATTGTACAAACAATACATAACTACGGGAAAGGCATTTATTAAAACGGAACTCGGTAAGTTAGCTGGTGATGGTTAAGAAGATTACTTACCGAGTTGAATGTGCTATTTAGCAGGAGATTACCATATGTACTGTTGGATAGAGAGACTTGTTTATAAAATCATTATTTATTTTTTAACCTCTATGTGTTTAGGCTTCTTGGGTGCGGTTCAGAAGGCCTCGGGTTGGACTCCTCGATGGTTTGGGAATTTTAATCATATTGTTCAATTATTCTTGCTCGGGACGGACTATTTGTTATCATATTAATACACATTTTCATTTTTATGTAACTTCGTATCACACTACCAACCAACACAGAATCACACAAAAGTGAATGCATCCGTCCACGTAGGACTGGCGTCGGGATGGGCATCCGGCCGTAAAACCACGCTTAATCTGCATTAGTACCTCACTGAGATAACTAGGAAGAAGTGAGTAAAGGAGAAGGGGAAAATCCCTGTATAGCATTATCACTTCGGACATTTCGTAAGCAGAATTCTTCTTCTTCTTTTCCGATTGAGCTACTTAAGGACCACAACGCTGAAATTTTCATGTTAAGAGAGGAACTTGACGTTTGCACAAAATTCGCTAATTGTCTGTGTGGAAAATTAAATACATTATACGGTAAAAAAGACAAATACAAAGTGGAAGGTAAAGGCTTCCACCATTGTTGACCGCGGCACGTGATGGGTTAGAGTGGTTAGCTCTACGCCCGGCCGCCTCTGCCCCCAGGAATTAACCTGGTACTCATTTTTGGTGTAGGCTGAGTGAACCTCAGGGCCATATGCACCTCCGGAGTGGACATCTCGTTTCGTAAATTTTACGACTTCCTGACGGGGATTCGAACCCACGCCCTTCCGGGCGAACTTAGCACGCCTTTACTGCCTCGGCCAGGCAGCCCCTGCATTATACGGTAGGAGTGCGTAAATACGCCGAGGAAGCACACATTCGTACAGCAAGGTTCATTTTCCTTTACACGTACTGTAAGCATGGGAAAATGAACACGACGAAAATGTGTCTGATGGACTGCGTATCAATATGTAGCTGAGAGGCGTGACCAGTCTTAACGGAAATAATGGCTAGGAAGAACATTGGGAGATAAGTGGTACTAGAACTAGGCCGTCGATATTCTTCTTCACAGCGGGCGGCAAGAAAGCTGGAATTTAATCCACACAATGTGGCAGAAATGCAAAGTTTAATCCCGAGAGAACCACCTGCAACAAAATATTATTGAAATCGTCTTCAGCCTGTCAACAGTGGTGAATAAATCCTAATTAGCGATTATTTATGATTAATTAATTTCGTGCGGTTATTTCTAGCCGAGTGCAGCCCTCGTAAGGAAAGCCCTCGACGAGGGTGAGCGGCATCTGCCATGTGTAGGTAACTGCGTGTTATTGTGGTGGAGGATAGTTTTGTGTGTGGTATGTGAGTTGCAGGAATGTTGGGAACAGCACAAGCACCAGCTCCCTGGCCATTGGAATTAACCAGTGAAGGTTAAAATCCCCGACAGGGCCGGGAATCGAACCCGAGACCCTCACCGAAGGTCAGTACGCTGACCATTCAGCCAACGAGTCGGACATGTTTTGTGATGAGACATGTTTTCTGCACGGATGTGTAAATTCGCAGAATAATATGTATTATTTGCGAGAGAATTAAAGAATAATTCACGAATCTCCACTTCATGATCTTAAAATAGGATTGTGGCTTTCGATTAGTTCGAATATAATTGTAGATCTTTTTTATTTTTTAGCTAGATTTTCTTATATGCAGGTGAAATAGTATCAAGTGATTGGTCTGACAGGGCGTGAGCTCTGAGTACGCTGAATCTGTGGAGGTGTACTAAGAATATTACACCCAGTCAGCCCTCTATTTATCCGATTATTACTAGGCGAAAAATGAAAGAGTAATATCATGGGAAGAATACATTATTCCACTGAAAAGAACGAAATATCAAACTTCACAGGTGCGAAATATAAATAGCATATCCAAGAGCTGGGAGGATAGCCCCACTTGAACTGAAGTAGAGTGAAAGTCTTGGGACACATGAGGTTCATGAAACAATGGTATAACGCTCTAACATACATACACACATTATCATTATAGACTGTTATGCCTTTCAGAGTTCAGTCTGCAAGCCTCTGCGAATTTACTAAACGTCGCCACAATCCTCGATTTGCAACTAGTGTTGTGGCCTCATTTAATTCTATACCTCTTAGCTTTAAATCGTTAGAAACTGAGTCTAACCATCGTTGTCTTGGTCTACCTCTAATCCTCTTACCCTCCATAACAGAGTCCATTATTCTCCTAGGTAACCTATCCTCCTCCATTCACCTCACATGACCCCACCAACGAAGCCGGTATATGAGTACAGCTTCATCCATCGAAATGGAAATTCTAAGTTCCCATGGAGGGAAATAGATTCTTTTCCACCAATAGAGCATATCAAAAATCAGATCAAAAATTAGATGGATGGCTTTTCCGGCGTTTGCTACTCTGAAGAGTCTAGTGTCAGACCTAAGACGAAACGCTGGTTAATAGAGCAAACGCCGGAAAAGCCATCCATCTAATTTTTGATCTGATTCATCCATCGAGTTCATTCCTAAATTAGCCTTTGTCTCGTCATGCTGAGTACCCTCCTTCCATTGTTCCCACCTGTTTGTACCAGCAATCATTCTTGCTACTTTCATGTCTGTTACTTCTAACTTATGAATAAGATATCCTGAGTCCACCCAGCTTTCGCTCCCGTAAAGCAAAGTTGGTCTGAAAACATACCGATGTAAGGATAGTTTCGTCTGGGAGCTCACTTCCTTCTTACAGAATACTGTTGATTGCAACTGCGAGCTCACTGCATTAGCTTTACGACACCTTGATTCAATCTCACTTACTAAATTACCATCCTGGGAGAACACGCAACCTAAATACTTGAAATCATCGACCTGTTCTAGCTTAGTATCACCAATCTGACATTCAATTCTGTTGAATTTCTTACCTACTGACATCAATTTAGTCTTCGAGAGGCTAATTTTCATACCATACTCCAGGGGCGTATTCTCCTTGAATGCAAGGCATTCACTGCATGCGTTATGATAACACAAAGAACTGTCTGATGTACGATTTTAGGTTGTTTTAAGTCAAATATTAACGATTTCATCTCTCAGAAGTTCAAAAGGTCCGCACAACTGTACTAGTTCCGTTGCTTGACTATGTGTGGTGCTGGTGTAGTCTCGCCGTCTACTCCTCTCTAGGAAGAAAGATACAGCATGGCGGAGTTAAGGATGCAAGGCATTCAATCTTAAAATTGCATTCGGTGGCAGACGTAGTTCTGAAACCCTCCGAACGATGTCGCTGCAATTGAAATTTGGTCAGAATTTGTCACCCCATACCAAGGTCTATCTAGTGAGGTCAAGTCACGAATGCTTCTTATGGAGCCGCCATATTGGGTCTTTAAGCGAGCGTAACCAAAGGCAAGTGTATTCGAATTTAAAGGATTTCGGTACCGTACATTGAAATAAAAACAAAATACCGACTATTTTTCATAAAGAATTTAATTGGGCATCTACTGTTCATGTAGATGAACTGTATAACACTTAAATGATATGAATACATTCACAGCTATTTGAATAAGAAGATAATTAACTGAGCCTGACTTTTTTTTTTTTGAAACAAGAATCAACAGAAAAGTTTATGTTTTACCCTTTTACTTCCTTACAACTTGGTCTTACTGTGTTTCTTATTGATATCATCTGTCAAATACGTAATCTTATTGACAGAAACATAGAAATCTATACAGTACCTGTGTCGTATTACGATTACCGGTACATGAAATACTGAACTTGAAGTATTGTACTTAAAGTACTACAAGACAGTTGTAATAAATTACCTTCAGCATTTTCTTGATTAAGAGAGTAATTACTGATACTGTGTTTCTAAAAGGTTACCCCAGTATGTTGACAAACACTGAATGCCTCTTGAGTTGAGTGCATTAAATTATGTATGGTAACTGTTGTATCCATTCATGTGGTATTTCTTTGGGTTCTAAGGCAAAAATACTTTGCACATGTGCAACAAGAGGGATGTTCTTAGCTACTCTTAACTAGTTTAGTGATATCCCTTGCAGCTATATAGTACAAAATGGTGGTGGTGATTATTGTTTTAAGAGGAAGTACACCTGGGCAACCGTCCTCCTTAACACTAATCAGAAGAAAACAAATAGAAGGGGTCCAACACTTAGAAAAATGGAGGTATCGGTAAAAAAAGATGAAGGCCACAAAGTGCGTGGAAATGAAAAACTTCCTAGGCCTCGAATGTGCTAATGCCGTCGCGGTCGGAAAAGAACAAGTGTTGACCAGCGGAGGTCGGATGGGTTAGAATAGGTGAGAGCCTGACACAAGTAAGTAAAGACTCAGCTAAGGGCCTCGTAGTCACAACCCAAATTGATTTCCACCTGTGGGTGGGGGCAATAGAATAACACCAACGGTATCCCCTGCCTGTCATAAGAGGCGACTGAAAGGGGCGCCAGGAGCTCCTAACTAGGGAGCGTGGGTTGGCAACCACGGGGCTCTTAGCTGAGTCCTGACATTCATGCATATAATAATAATAATAATAATAATAATAATAATAATAATAATAATAATAATAATAATAATAATAATAATAATAATAATAATAATAGTTAATAAAATTAAAGCCATTGATAGACATGATTCCATAAGAAATAGAAATTCAGTCACTATTAAGTTAACCTAGGTTAGGCTATTTTAGGGATTACATTAGGTTATTATGTTAGGCTACGGTACGTTAAATTACAGTAGTTGGTTAGTGCGAGTGAAGCGAGTGTTGTGATCTTTAAGTATTTGTCCAACCATATAATGTACTCTAGAGAGCATTTAAGATGAATGAAATATAGTTGTAAATAATAACTACAGTACCGGTACCGTATAAGGCTGCTATTAACAATTGCTGTAATGATGGCAAGCTGGACACAAATTGTTGGTTTGAAGTGATAGGCCTATTGTTTGTTGTGATTGGTAAATGAACAGGAACAAGCATTTCAAATATCTGTGAAACGCTTCTACATTGCATGTAGGGTTAGAAAGGTACTGCCTGTAGTTTACATGAAAAGGAATGGAATGAAATGGCGTATGCTTTTAGTACCGGGAGCATCCGAGGACAAGTTCGGCTTTTGATTTGACTCCCGTAGGCGACCTGCGCGTCGTGATGAGGGTGAAATGATGATGAACACCTAGTCCCCGTGCCAGCGAAATTAACCAATTACGGTTAAAATTCCTGAATCGGGAATCGAACCCGGGACCCCTGTGACCAAAGGCCAGCACGCTAAACATTTAGCCATGGAGCCAGACACATGAAAAGGAAATTTTCAGAAACATCAATACTACTATTACACATTTCCTGTTACTTTTCTTGCTTGTTTTGAAAGACAATTCTCTTTCTTTGGGAGGTTTCCTATTAAATGTCAAAGACTTGGGTGGATTAGGGACGTTGAAAATTGTTGGGATGCTAGAAGAAAATACATAATAAGACCTATAAATATAAAACATCGTTCATATAAACATATTATTATTCAGGAATAATACGAATGTATAACTTCACTAACCGCGCACAAGACGGAATTATCTGTAGATTGCCATGTGCTATGCCTACAGTTTTATACCCATTGAACTCCCCTTTTCTTATCTCTCGGGAAGCGAAACACTAATTCCGTCAGTTGTCTTATTTTGACAATTTGGTGCGGCACAGTATCCCATTTTCCTTCAAGATACAAGTAATAACTCACATCATTAAATCGGGCACGCCCACATAACAACGATATTTAAGACCCAATATGGCCGCCACCGCTAAGGATTGTGGTAGCGTGACCAGACCTCCCTAGAGAGACCTTGCCCATACCCGTGCTACCCTCTGCCATCTGTTAGCAACTTGGAGAAAGTCGACATGTTTACAGCGAACGGGACCCACAGATTATCCCCCAGCGAGAACCCAACGTGACGAAACTGACCAATGCCACTGAGGTGACTTTCCTTCAGTGCTTCAGTTGTGGCTAACTAGTGAGTTAATTCATTGTGTGTTTTGCTGATTAGTGAGTTCATTCTCTGTGTGCTGTTCCTGTGCTATTCGTCGTTTTCGGTCTTTTATTATATTTTGCGCTTATTGTGGTATTAACGATGGATGAGTCTAAAACGGATATTGTAAATCAGTTTACTGGCCGTTCGTTTGATGAAAAGATTCAAATAGTTCAAGCCGGGAGACCTCTACCTTTCCTCGTATATTTCTTCTTTACCGGGCGAGTTGGCCGTGCGTGTAGAGGCGCGCGGCTGTGAGCTTGCATCCGGGAGATAGTAGGTTCGAATCCCACTATCGGCAGCCCTGAAGATGGTTTTCCGTGGTTTCCCATTTTCACACCAGGCAAATGCTGGGGCTGTACCTTAATTAAGGCCACGGCCGCTTCCTTCCAACTCCTAGGCCTTTCCTATCCCATCGTCGCCATAAGACATATCTGTGTCGGTGCGACGTAAAGCCCGTAGCAAAAAAATTTCTTCTTCTCCTTCTTCTTAATCTGCTTACCCTCCAGTGTTGGCTTTTCCCTCGGCTTTTCGGACTCAGCGAGGGATCCCACCTGTATCGCCTCAAGGGCAGTGTCCTGGAGCTTCAGACCCTGCGTCGGGGACAAAACTGGGGAGGATTACCAGTACCTCGCCCAGGCGGCCTCACCTGCTATGCTGAACAGGGGCCTTGCGGGGGATGGGAATATTGGAAGGGATAGACAAGGAAGAGGGAAGGAAGCGGCCGTGGCCTGAAGTTAGGTACCATTCCGGCATTTGCCTGGAGAAGTGGGAAACCACGGAAAACCACTTCCAGAATGGCTGAGGTGGGAATCGAACCCACCTCTACTCAGTTGACCTCCCGAGGCTGAGTGAACCCCGTTCCAGCCCTCGTACCACGTTTCAAATTTCGTGGCAGAGCCGGGAATCGAACCCGGACCTCCGGGGGTGGCAGCTAATCACACTAACCACTACACCACAGAGGCGGACTCTCGTAAATTTAAAAATAGAAAACAAGAATTGTGTACGCACGTTCAATCCAGGAACTTACAGTAAAACTGTTTGGCTCGAGTTCACTTACATGTAATTAGGGTGAGTAGAAATGAAATTTACTTAATACATTGTGTTAACTGCATGGTTACTAGTTGCATGCCTCAGTGGAGATTCCAGGATACGCCACTGCCATACTCATTGCACCTATTTTCAAGTTCCAAGATATTAGACTGCAGGCTTTCGGCACAATCTGCCATTAAGACCAAGTCGTCAGCATAGGCCAGACTCCTTACTACATTTCCACCTAACTGAATCCCTCCCTGCCTTTTTATATCTTTCAGGAGATGATCCATGTAAACTACGAACGGCAAAGGTGAAGTATTACAGCCTTGTCTAACCCCAGTAAGTACCCTGAACCAAGAATTCATTCTACCGTCAATTCTCACTGAAGCCCAATTGTCATCATAAATGCTTTAACTCCATAGTCTCCCAGTATAGCGAACAAATTTTCCCTCGGAACCCTGTCATATGCTTTCTCTAAATCTACGAAACATAAACACAACTGCCTATTCCTCTCGTAGCTTTTTTCAATTACCTGGCGCGTACTGAAAATCTGATCCTGACAGCCTCTCTGTGGTCTGAAACCACACTGGTTTTCATCCAACTTCCTCTCAAACACTGATCGCACCTTCACTTCCAAGATGCCAGTGAATACTTTGCCTGGTATACTAATCAATGAGATACCTCGATAGTTGTTGCAATCCTTCCTGTTCCCTTGCTTATAGATAGGTGCAATTGCTGTTTTGTCCAATCTGAAGGTACCTTAGCAACACTCCATGCTAATCTTACTACTCTATGAAGCCGTTCACATTCCTGCCTTCCCATATACTTCATAATTTCAGGTCTAATTTCATCTATTGCTGCTGCTTTATAACAATGGAGTTTATTTACCATCCTTTCCAATTCCTCAAGCATAATTTCACCAACATCATTTTCCTCTTCCCCATGAGCCTGGCTGTTCGCAACACCACCAGGATGATTTCCATTTATATTGAGAAGATGTTCAAAATATTCCCTCCACCTCTCCAGTGATTCCCTGGGATCTATTATGAGTTCACCTGAATTACTCAAAACACTGTTCATTTCCTTTTCCCTCCCTTCCTAAGATTCTTTATTACTGTCCAGAAAGGTTTCCCTGCTGTTTGACCTAGCCTTTCCAGGTTATTACCAAAATCTTCCCATGACTTCTTTTTGGATTCAACAACTATTTGTTTCGCTCTGTTTCTTTCATCTACGTACAAATCCCTGTCTGCCTCGGCCCTTGTTTGGAGCCATTTCTGATAAGCCTTCTTTTTACGTTTACAGGCTGCTCTCACTCCATCATTCCACCAAGCTGTTCGCATCTTCCCATCTTTACACACAGTTGTTCCTAGGCATTCCCTTGCTGTTTCTACTACAGCATCCCTGTATACCACCCATTCACTTTCTATGTCCTGAACCTGCTTACTGTCTACTGTTCGAATCTTCTCACTAATCATATCTATGTACTTCTAACTAATCTCCTCGTCCTGGAGATTTTCTAGCATTATTCGTTTGCGGATAGATTTCACTTTCTCTACCCTAGGCCTAGAGATACTTAGTTCACTACAGATCAGATAGTGGTCTGTATCATCGAAAAATCCCCGGAAAACTCGTACATTCCTAACAGATTTCCAGAATTCGAAGTCGGTTAAGATATATATTCTATTAGGGATTTGGTACCCCCAGCCTCCCATGTGTAGCGGTGAATAGCCTTATGCTTGAAGAATGTATTCGTAACTGCTAAACCCATACTACCATAGAAGTCCAGCAGAGGCTTACCATTTCCATTAGCTTCCATATCATCCCCACATTTACCAATCACCCTTTCGTACCCTTCAGTTCTATTCCAAACTCTCGCATTGAAATCGCCCATTAGCACTATTCTATCCTTGCTGTTGACCCATCCTCATCTGCACCGTCACATGGTGAATACACGGAGACAATTCCAGTCCTAATTCCTCCAAATGACAAATCTACCCGCTTCATTTGCTCATTTACGTGCCTAACAGAAACTATGTTGCATGCAATGATATACCTGATAAAGATCCCTACCCCAGACTCCGTCCTTCCCTTCCTAACACCCGTCAAGTACACTGTATAATCTCCTATCTTTTCCTCGTTATCTCCCCTTCCCCGAATATCACTTACTCCTAGCACATCCAGATGCATCTTTGCTGGCTCAGCCAGTTCTACTTTCTTTCTTCCATAAGCCCCATTAATATTGATAGCTCCCCATCGAATTCCATTTCATTCGCCAAGTTGTTTCCAAGGAGTGTAAATATGTGTAGGGAGTGTTCTTGTATTGTGTATCACGTGTGTATTTAAGTGCAAATATATCTATGTTATTAATTCAACAGGAGTCCAGTGATATGAACCAGCTACCTACCTCTTGTCCTATACCTACATTCTACTACTTTCCTCGTGCTGTCCCCAGCTAAACCTTGTACAAATCCTAACTCACTCAATTCCAACTTGTTTATATGTTTACCCCACCTCATTTCAACCGGCATGCTAAAAAACTCCTGCAGGACAGAAGTCTGGAACCTAAGTATCACTAAAGACTATAAAAGTAGCTACTAGGATGCAAAGCAAATAATATAATTATATTTTGTACGTTATTACAGGACTGGGTAGATATTTGAAATTTATGACAGCGTTGTTCTCGCGCAGTGTATTCAGTCACGGGTTACGGATTCTATAGGTAGGTGGCTGTGGGCGGGAATGGCGAAGAGATGTTGAAGAAGAAAATTGCAGTTTTCCTGAGGGCTGCGACGGATGAACGGAGAAGGGTAACGGACGGATATTGCTCACAAAATCTTCAGCAACGTTGGAAATATGTACCAATTATAGTGATAATTATTTCAAAAGAAATAAGGTCCATCAATCAATCATTCAATCAATCAATCAATCAATCAATCAATCAATCAATCAATCAATCAATCAATCAATCAATCTGCATTTAGGTCTGTCACGCAGGTAGCAGATTCCATATCAATTGTTTACCAACTATTTCTTGAACAGTTTCAAAGAACGTGGAAATTTATTGAACATTCCCCGTGATTATTTATCCCAACCCCTTACTCCTCGTGCTATAAATGAATATTTGCTCCAATTTGTCCCCTTGAATTTCAGGTCATGCAATTTCCTACATTTAAAAGTTCCACTCAAGCTTATACTTACAACGCTAACTCTCCACTGACAACTCAAAACATACCACATAGTCGAGCATCTCGTCTCCTTACTACTGCCAAGTCTTCCCAGCCGAAAGTTTGTAACATTTTCGTAACGCTATTTCTTTGTCGGAAATCACCCAGAACACCGAGAACAAATCCGTCGGTATGCTGAGTAGGCTTTAGTGTCAGAACTGAAATACACATGAAAAATTTGTATTGCCGTTATTATAGTTAGTTAAAACGCATGTCCAGTATTTGTTCAGAAGCAATGCGCGCTTGTCTTGGTTGAGAACAAGGTCTGAATTTCACAACACCTGTCACCACAATCTAGCTGTATTACCCCGGTCTGGTCGCTAATAGGATTAAAGATGTAGTATATTGGAAACAGCTCCAAGTTGCTCCGTGTTGTGTTGTTTCAGGCTGTTGTTATTACTCTGCCTCGTAATAGGGAACATGCATGATCCGGGGTTTTAATTAAAAATATGCTAATCTGATTCAAAATTTCATGCAGAATTCATAAATGTGATCAGAATGTACAAATAATAACTCCAAACATGATAAAAATCTACGAAAATGTCACGTCACGCAAGTACGCGATCTCATTGGTCTGACGTCATCGTACAGGTTGACTGAATTAGCAGACGAAATAACACATAGTGTGCTGTGAGAAGCAGGATACACTTCGCGTATTTCTACTTTATGTTAGTGTCTGGTATGCTTAAATTCGAGGTCTATACATTGGATAATAATCTGAGTGGTATATTTTAGACTTAAAATGAATCCTGCGCAGACAGTGAGGCAGAAAACTTATAAATGGTGTAGAGTTCCGAATTGCACATCGCATACCATACTAAACAAATTGTTTATAAATGTTCCAAAGACGCTAAAACTAGGCAGAAATGGATATTGGCGAGCCGGAGAAATGCTGGTGATATATCGGAAAAGTCTACAGTTTATTTTTTTTTGAAGATTTTAACGTAAGATGAATTTGTTTGAATTTTCAAATCACTTTTCCATGTCAGCTGTTCTAGTGGTAAAACTTTAAATTTTAATGTATTATGCTTTATTTAAATGCTTCAATTACATCTTGGAATATGAAAGGAATAAACAGTGCATTAAATAATGCTGATTATTAAAGTATCCTCCAAACCTAACCTATATTTTGGGTGATCCATGTCAAGATAATAAATCAAAGGGGTTATGAACCATTTTTGACAGCTCTAATTCTACCAATATATCTTGGCATGGGACAGTTATGTATGTCTTTATTCAAGAGCTTAATTGGTAAAGAAATTTAGGCTATATCTAAATACTCTATAATGTAACAAAGAATAGGCGTGTACATCATGAAAGGAAACAACGTGAATTTAACAAACGTATAACTCTACACAAAACCAATGCTTGTCTGTGGGGGGTCTTATAAGTTAACAATGCTCAGTTATAATAATTATCATAATATTAATGAAATAAATAACATAATTGCACACAGGTGAAAATAGTGATGTAGGTGTTTAAAATATTATCGTACTTAGCCAAAGTTTTAGGTTATACAAGCCAAGTCAATGAACCGAAGGGTAAAAATACCGCGCGAGTTGGCCGTGCGGTTAGGAGCGCGCAGCTGTGAGCTCGCATCCGGGAGATAGTGGGTTTTGAACCCCACTGCCGGCAGCCCTGAAGATGGTTTTGCGTGGTTTCCCATTTTCACACCAGGCAAATGCTGAGGCTGTACCTAAGGCCACGGCCGCTTTGTTCCCATTCCTAGGCCTTTCCTGTCCCATCGTCGCCATAAGACCTATATGTGACGGTGTGACGTAAAGCAAACAGCAAAAAAATAAATAAATAAATAAATAAAAGTCAGTCACAGCACACAAAGACATTCCTGTATTGAGCGACTAAAATGTCACCAGGACACTTTTCTTTCCTGATATGCTCAGCTTGTTAAAAGCCAAATGTAATTAATGTTATTGTCTTCACGCCCCGCTAACTACTTCTACGATTTTTGGGAGACGCCGATGTGCAGGAATTTAGTCCTGCAGGAATTCTTTTACGTGCCAGTAAATCTACCGACACGAGGCTGACGTATTTGAGCACCTTCAACTACCACCGGACTGAACCAGGATCGAACCTGCCAAGTTGGGGTCAGAAGGCCAGCACCTCAACCGTCTGAACCACTCAGCCCGACTTGTGAAAACTAGATGAAGCCATATTTATCTTTATCATGTTTAATTTTTTCCCTCCACAAAGATATTTAATTCTCTTTCATGGGCCCCGGAAGTGGTTAGGCCAGTTGTCCCAACCATAAATATTTTTTTGGGGGGGGAGGGAATGATAGATTATAGCCCTATAGTACTATGATCTTTCTTTCTTTCCTTCTTTCTTTCTTTCTTAATCAGTTTATACTTCAGGGTTGGTTTTCTCTCGGACTCAGCGAGGGATTTCACCTCTACCACTTCAAGGACAGTGTCCTGGAACGTGAGACTTTGAGTATGGTGATGAAACTGATGAGGAGGGCCATTACCTCGCCCAGGCGGCCTCACCTGTTATGCTCAACAGGGGCCTTGTTGGAGGATGGGAGGATCGGAAGGGATAGACAAGGAAGAGGGAAGGAAACGGCCGTGGCCTTAGGTGCCTGGAGGAGAAGTAGGAAAATACGAAAAACCACTTCGAGGATGGCTGAGGTGGGATTCGAAACCGTTCTACTCAGTTGACCTCCCGAGGCTGAGTAGAGCCCGTTTCAGCCATCGTACTATTTTTCAACTTTCGTGGCAGAGCCGGGAATCGAAACCGGGCCTCCGGGAGTGACACACATTAACCACTACACCACAGAAGCGGACTAGTACTATAATGCTACCTATATGTTTATGTTAGTGCTGAAATCCGATTTCTTACTTTACTAATGCTGAAAGCCCGAAAATGTAATGTTATTCTTTAATAGGGGAATCAGTCTAGAAGGAAATGTTGAAAGTGATGTGATATCTGTCCAGGTTCGTTGTTATCCTAATACTATGGGTTACAGTACATTGCATGTATATAAAAGACGCCACTTACAAACTTGCTTGTTATCCGCGAATTTCTGCGGCCACAAAAGTCACATTTTTCAAGAATGATGACATCTACACATGGTAGATTGTTTGACTGTGCTGTTTTGAAGGTTTCTTCTGTCATTTCGAAATTATTCGCGATCATGAATAATAAACAATCGGCTTTTAGCAACGGCTGATGCACAACGGCTGGTAGAGCTCCATGCGGTACTGGATCGTGACGTCACAGCGCGCCGCTTACGTCAGAGGCCGTTTCACTCGCCTTGCGGAAAGGCACTATTAAATATTTTTTTAATGGTAGAAAACAAGGCAACATACCACAATGTAATACGTTTACGTACTATTTCATTGGTGTACTTTTCAAAAAAAATATTTTTGAAAATGATGCATGTTCCCAATTGCACCACATTTCATTCCAGTGTGCGGAACACTGCGGGTTTGGTGCTACACAGTGTCTGGTTGGATTTTAAGTGCATCGCATCGTCCTAGACATGACAACCTGGTCCCTGGCAGTGATCTAGTGATAACCTCTCTTCCCTTCGCAACAGATTCCATTCCAGTGTTCTACCATTGATTCAGGGACTAGAACCCCGGCTCACTCAGCGTCAGATAACATAAATCAGTGGGGAAGTGGGTTAAACTCTCACACCTAACCATGTTCGAAGTGATATACTGTGATTTATCAATTCAACTGCAAGTGAAAGCTAGAATTAATACAGAGTGATCAAATGATCTAGTGCCCGGCTGAGTGGATCAGACAGTTTAGCCGCTGGCCTTCTGACTTCAACTTCGCAGGTTCGATCCTTGCACAACCCGGTGGTATTTGAAGGTGTTCAAATACATCACACTCGTGTTGGCATATTTACTGGCACGTAAAATAAGTCCTGAGAGACAAAACTCCCGCACCTTGGCGTCTCCAAAAACTGTTAAAAATGTAATTTGTGGAACGTAAAAAGAATATTATTATTATTATTATTATTATTATTATTATTATTATTATTATTATTATTATTATTATTATTATTATTATTATTCCGGGCATTTCGTGGAACGCAGAGGTGTAAGAAGGTGTGGGCATGAATGGGTGGAGAGATAAAAGATCACAGTATAATTAAAAACTCTAAAATTTGAAATTGCATCCGGGAGATAGTAGGTTCGAATCCCACTATCGGCAGCCCTGAAAATGGTTTTCCGTGGTTTTCCATTTTCACACCAGGCAAATGCTGGGGCTGTACCTTAATTAAGGCCACGGCCGCTTCCTTCCAACTCCTAGGCCTTTCCTATCCCATCGTCGCCATAAGATCTTTCTGTGTCGGTGCGACGTACAGCCCCTAGCAAACAAAAATGAAATTTTATTTCTTTCATTGACTTTTTTTGTTTCTTTTCAGATTTTAAACTTTGTTAAACGATTGGATAGATAAAGGTTAGCTCTTGAGCTCGAGACACAATCTTAGAAATGCCTAGAACAGGCATACAACAACGATTTAACAGAATGAGCTTGAGGCTCCCAAGTTTGAACTTTTACAAGAGCACCAGTGCTCCATTCAATTACTTCTCCAAACGTATTACAATCAAGCCTCTCCAAGGCGCAATCTACATTTTGACACTAGATTAATACAAGCAGTCTTCACTGACTAACCTGCTCCACAGTCCAAACTACACTTAAATAGATAACCTTTTAACAGAGGCAAAAGGTGCCTATTCTACATGGCCTTAGTGGAAAAAGAAAATATTTAATATTGTCGGCCGTAAACTAGAATGTTACGAGGCGAACATTTGCACTCCTTTGAAGTTCACTTGAAAATTCTGAAAACCCTATGTGGGGCTTATGGCCCGAAGTTACAGAGGCTAAGCCTATACTACGAAGGTGACTAGATGGAGAGAACATTTTAAATTACAAGGAGAAGATATAAATTTTAAAGTTTAAAAATCATAGTTACTTCAATACCAAGTTGAAGGGAAATAAACGAGGGTTCACACTCTCTATTCCCTAAGTTAGACTCAGTAGAACTTTACATTGAAAGATTTACATTCAGAAAGAATTTTGAAACTTTCCCTTCAAATCAGCTTTCAGAAACTATTACATGATTAAATGGTGTCTGTCATTACCTTGAGCTCAAATACGTCACACAGATGTCGGCATATTTACTGGCACGTAAAATAAGTCCTCAGAGACAAAAGTCCCTCACCTTGGCGTCTCCAAAAACCGTCAAAACTGTAGTTAGTGGGACGTAAAAATATTATTATTATTATTATTGTTATTATTATTATTATTATTATTATTTTCAAGAGGCGTGTCCCATGCCTCCTCCATGAAGACACTCTGCTTCAGGACTGGAGCGATCGAAAGACAACATGGCCCGAAAGGTCTCAGCTTTGATAGCGGAGAGGAATGTTCCAGAATTCTCTGGACCGAAGCCCCGAATACACCCCCAAATCTCATTGGATAATTAAGTAAATATAAAAAATTCTTGAATGGCTATAGTTTTAAGCAGGCGGGAAGAGATAGAAGTGCTAGCAACCTTAGAACACCAAAAACAATCTACAAACAATTCAGTTAAGGGAACCTTTGAATACAACAATTCTCTTGAAAATTAATTATCCATCCTCCCACCAAAGGGGGCACATAAGCCAACAGTAGAGACATCTGATGATGAACGTTCAAACTTCTTCTCAAATGAGTTTCACTGTTCATCTTATAGATGGCCTCCTAATAGGCGCTTGGTTTGAATGTACGGAGTTGGTGTACCTCCGGTACAATTATAATCTTATTATTATTGAACTAGTAATCGCGTGTATGCATTGGGAGAGTTTTTCGTCGTCGTGTGCGGTCTTTATAGGGTAGCGATGATCCAACCACTGTACGGCTGCATGGCTAAATGGCTACCAGGCAGGCCGGGTCCAAGTGGTCCCGCCTTCGATTACGCGTCCGTTCGGGGTTTTTGTTTTCATTGGTTAATTCCTCTAGCACGAGGGTTGGGTGTTTGTGTTGTCTTCATCACTACATTTCATCTTATGTAGGGTCCCATCCTCACAGGCGCGCAGGTTTCCTATATAGCTTCAACTCGGAATGCCTGAAGTAGTCCTCCCTGGAGGCCACAGCCCATTTTAATTATGAAACCAATCAACTCAACTATTCCCTACTACTGCAAAGAACTTCACTCAGGCTGGAGCTTGCCATTGCTCCGTGTACATTATTAATAGGTTGCTGACGTCTCCAGTATATTACAGTGTTCTTTATCAAGACGTGGCTGAATCATCAGTCTACAAGCCTTAACTTGAGAAGGTCTAAGGTTACTTTTCCGAACGCACCAGGGATTTCAAATGTCCATTCCTCTGACTCGGAGACAGGGTGTTTATTTTCGTCTTAATGCAAACTCAATCTACAATAATCGCATCGTCCTAACAACTAGTAGAGACACGTATAGGGTTGCATCCAGCCGTAAATCTAGGCCAAGTCCGGATCATGTTCCGACCACAATAAACTAGGTAAAATTCAAGGATGAAGAGGAAGACCCCCAATGCAATGTAATCGATTTTAGTTGCATTTTTTTACGATTTGCTGCACGTCGCACCGGCAAAGATAGGTCTTATGGCGACAATGGGATAGGAGAAACGCAGGAGTGGAACGGAAGCAGCCGTAGCCTTAATTAGCAAGATACAGGCCCAGAAATTGCCTGGTGTAAAATGTGAACCCACGTCAAACCATCTTCAGCGCTGTCGACAGTGGATTTCGAACCCAGTATCTCCCAAATGCAAGCTCACAGCTGCGCCCACCTAACCTCACTGCCAAAACGCTCGGTTTTTCTTCGTGTCCAGGTGTATCTATTATTACGTTTAATAATAAAAATTATAAGTAAATTCTTAGGAGAAATATCTGAGCTTTTTGATGTCAACAAGGGGTTCGACAAGGAGATGGAGTGTCACCTCTCTTGTTCAATATTGTTCTAGAAAAAGTAATCGGAACCTGGGAAAAAAAAAATGAAAGGAGTAAATCTTGGTAGACAAATGAAAAACAACATTCACGTGCGGTTTCTAGGTTCTACAGACGATCTGGCATTTATTTCTGATAATAGGCAAGAAGCAATCCACTCCCCCGAAAACCTACATGAAATTGCAGCCATAACAGGACTTCAAATACCATATTAAAAACGCAGTACATGTAGGGAGACTCTAGGTTTCTAGATGGGCAAGCTATGATGAATAAATCAGGACAAATTTCCCAAGTAAATAAACTCAAATACGTTGGAGACATCATTCAACCTTCTGGATTAAATCGTGAAGCAAATAAGGAGAAAATTAATAAATTAAAGGAAGCATATAGAATCACTTGGAACATATATAACAAAAACAAAGCTAAGATATTAAAATATACTAATAAACCTGAAGCATTGTACGCATCGGAAACCTCAATTATTGGCGGTAGATCACTCATAAAAGATATAGAAAAGCAAGAAAGAAAAGTTTTACGAAAATTTTCGGCCCAGTCTGCACAGAGGGAGTATGGATGAAAAGGAAATTGCATGAAATTTATTTACATGCTGAAAAATCTCAGTCACTATTTGGAAAAGAATGTTGAAATTCTATGGGCACATTCTCAGAATGAACAGTGATAGACTTACCAAATAATTCTAAATGTTTCCCTCACACTGAAAGTCAAGAACAACTGGCTAAATGAAGTAGAATCATATCTTCAGAAAATCAACATCAACCAGTAAGCTGTGAAGAACCTATCTGCTTTCAGAACACTGATTAAAAACCATTGTTTCGCGGAGCCGAAAACTACAACTAATAAAATTTGGACAGAAGGATATAAGAAGAATTTTAGTGAGACAATGAAGAGATTTTGGGAAGAGAAGAAAGCAAAATTATCAGCTAAATAACTTCAAGCGTGATCCTCAGTTGGGCAAAACGATGTGAAGAAAAATAATAAGTAGCATTGTGACGTTCCGGGTCACCTTAATTTTAATATAAATAAACACTTGCTCATAAACTTCTCCATAAGAAATATCCCGACAGCCTTCAAGCTAATGCCTTGAAGACGATAGTTGATAATTAATAACAACAACAACAACAACACAATAATAATAATAATAATAATAATAATAATAATAATAATAATAGTAATAATAATAATAATTAGGTTCTACATACTCCCAGAGGTGGGGTGACGGAACACTAACCATTAAGTACACTCTAACTTGGAAATTTAGGATCGTTAATAAGAATTTCTGTCCGCCTCTGTGGTGTAGTGGTTAGCGTGATTAGCTGCCACCCCCGGAGGCCCGGGTTCGATTCCTGGTTCTGCCACGAAATTTGAAAAGTGGTACGAGGGCTGGAACGGGGTCCACTCAGCTGAGCCATCCTGGAAGTGGTTTTCCGTGGTTTCCCACTTCTCCTCCAGGCGAATGCCGGGATGGTACCTAACTTAAGGCCACGGCCGCTTCCTTCCCACTTCCTTGCCTATCCCTTCCAATCTTCCCATCCCTCCACAAGGCCCCTGTTCAGCATAGCAGGCGAGGTCACCTGGGCGAGTACTGGTCATACTCCCCAGTTGTATCCCACGACCAAGAGTCTGAAGCTCCAGGACATTGCCCTTGAGGCGGTAGAGGTGGGATCCCTCGCTGAGTCCGAGGGAAAAACCGAACCTGGAGGGTAAACAGATGATAATGATGATGAATAAGAATTTCTGCAAAAACCAATTAAATAACTACTCACTAGGATGAAAAGCATGACGGCTCGTATACGAACTGTGAATTTACGGAAGCAAAAAGAAATTAAATGAAATAAAATTAAAAAACTGAATTGTTGCGCGGAGACTTGCAGTAATTGATGCCATTAGCTCACCATTTGTAGACTCTGTTATCTGTACACGATCTATGTAGCAGCTGATGTTTTATGGACCTCTCGTGCTGGCGTCGTCATATCTCGTTGTGGGTACCAGTCCTATTTCTGATTAGTGCATAGCTCACTAATTGAACAATGACTTTCCTGACTTTAACACTTCCTACGGTACTACTTACATAAAGTTGTAATGAGTCCTAATTTTAATAGCAAAGCCACCTTGGGTTACGTTCATGGAGATAATACACTTATATTCTTTCGTATTGCAGAATTGTAGCGTAACTAAATACATAACAAAATTTCTCCTGTCCTGTGCCAGTAAAAACCGGCCTCTCGTTGACTTTAACTCACGTCATTGAGGTAATCAGGTCCCAATGAGAGTAGCTTTGAGTAGTGCTCTACTCAGATGCGAAGTAAACTAAGTTAAGATCTTCAGCAGTTAAGACATTCTCCGATGTCAAGACGTACAACCTTCTTCCGATGTAGTAATTTAATAGGTTAGAATTACCCGATAGACGCTCTCCAGCTCTTGTCGTTGATGTATATAGGCTCCAAAATCTACCTCCATACACCATATCACATGATCCAGTAAGATCTGATCTACTATCCCTTCTCCAACCCATCGTTGCATATCCATCATCTTGTTCCATAACGTCCGTTCACATAGGTTGAACTTTCCCAGGCAATCAAAGCGTCATCTAGCGAACGACGAAAAGTAGACGTTAAAAAGGCTTTAACAGTCTCTTCAGATTATGGAAGGGGTAAGGACTTTCGCAAGCTTGATGGCATCCTTTCCTGGTAAAGGGCTAAAATTAGCATGGTGAGTCCCGTCACCTGACTTCGGCGACTGGAAATTTACTGCAAGCCATAAATAAGAGTGATGTTGTAATACTTTACTCAAGACGTCGTTCGTTCAGAATACGTTATAGCCGTGATACAAAGAAATGAAGTAATAATGTGAAATGGATGACTAAAAACCCTATATATAAACATAATAATTAAAACTAATTAAATATATACATCTTTCCAGTTATTTACACAGTTCGTTAATTTTGTACATACTGTGATGTTCCAAACATCACAGCATTAGTAGTATTACATTCCCGTTTCTTAATACTGTAAACATGTTCCTGAGTCGCTGACTAAATTTACAGACATATATATAAAACTGCATTTAACTTGAAAAATCTGAATATTTACATTTAGAATGGAAATTCTGAAAATTAATATTCATTAAATAAAATACACACTCGTCGGACCTTGTACTCTCACTTACTTGTTACCTGCTTACTTACACATACGTTATTTGAAGGGCGCCAGCTACCACTCAGTGCAGCAATAATAGAATGAGACTCTTGACTATCTCTAGGGTGTGGGGTAATAAGCTTACTTTTGACAACATACCATATAAGTTCTGGGAAAAGTAGATTGGCGTTTGGTTTCCCCATTAATTTTGAGGTTAAGATATTTTACTGTCATTAAAATAAAACTATGAATTCGTTTGATAGAACAAAATATATTCTTTAAATAATATATAAAAAGTAGTGTCTTGTTGCGATAAAACAGATGAGAATATGAAATTATGACATTGCAACTGAAAGAAACTAGGCATGAATTTGAATTCTTCTTGACCGGACATTTAACAATTTATACGAAATATTTCCCTCACTGATTCACTTGACTGTACCTTTAACACTTTGAGTGTAATTACGACGTAATCCATTGCTCTGGTGTTTACTGTAGATGTGTCACGCCTAACGTGGTGATACATCCTTGAGACTGCTTCTTCTCCATATCATCTGACTTCTTTGTAAGTCAATATGGTATGACCTCTTGGCAGGTCCAGGGTTGCCCTCTCTGACTCCTTGGTAAGCCTTGCGTCCGCGTCTTCCACTAAGTGACGGACCAACCATTTGGTCTCACTCTCTCAATGACCAATAATGGCTCACTGAGTCTTCACCATCTCTCGTTCACACTGGTTGACTGGCCATCTAAGGCCTCTTGATCTAGTAGACTACTTCACTGTACTGCATCCGTATAAGTAATGACTGACGCTACAATATGGAGCTACCTTATATAGACGTTGGTTGACACAACTACGTAATCTCCAGAAATAACAATGACATGCTCCCACCTACGCGACAGATATTACAGACAGTGGTGAAATAGCCCGCAGGCGACTAACTCCGTGCGCGCATTGCTAAATAAATACGATGACATAGCCATGGAGTGGCGATGACTTGGCAGAATCTCCACTGGTCTAGCAATATAACGTCACTTCCAATCTCTGATATATACAACAATTCTCACTGTACAGGTATTGAGTGTTATACTACACATACGTATATATGTATACATCTAAGTGCAATCTTGCAAGCAACAGGCAATTGCAAAATTGAATAAAACGGATAATTACAATAATAGTACAATATCACAGATAACATAATAATAATACTGACATAATAATAATAATAATAATAATAATAATAATAATAATAATAATAATAATAATAATAATAATAATAATAATAAAATACAGATAAAATCATAATAAAAATACAGATATCATCTTGTAACGGGATTTGAACCGTTACACCCTTATTAATCTTCCTGACGAAAAAATGCACATGAAAGAAAGGTTTAGAGGTGGAATTCCATCACGTTTGGTCGATTTCCAGTCAGGTTTGTCTTGTTGTGTATATATTGTGGAAGAGTAAAATCACCATTTCGGTTCCCTATAAACCGCCAGTCCATTCCGGAACATGAAATGTTATTTACGTTTAAAACCTACCTTTGGAAAGGTGGATGCTAAATATAAATATACATACTCCCACAACGCCTCAAACTGTTGCATGTAATGGTGAAATGCCCTGGGGCTCCCTAAGAAAATCAAAGGAACAGAGCTCAGTGCTACGTGAGCACGATGACGTAGCCACGACATAGCAATGACTTGGCAGAATCGCCAGTAGTATAACAATATAACGACGTCACATCCACATCTGATACATCGAAACTCTCACTGTACATGTATTGAGTGTTATTTTACACACACGTATATATGCATACATCTAAGTACAATCCTGCAAGCGACAAGCATTGTAAATTGAATTGAATAAGAATTATAACAAAATAATAGTAATCTCACAGATATAATAATAATAATAATAATAATAATATGGACATGCCGCCTCTGTGGTGTAGTGGTTAGCGTGATTAGCTGCCACCCCGGAGGTCCGGGTTCGACTCCCGGCTCTGCCACGAAATTTGAAAAGTGGTACGAGGGCTGGAACGGGGTCCACTCAGCCTCGGGAGGTCAACTGAGTAGAGGTGGGTTCGATTCCCACCTCAGCCATCCTGGAAGTGGTTTTCCGTGGTTTCCCCACTTCTCCTCCAGGCGAATGCTGGGATAGTACCTCTTAAGGCCACGGCCGCTTCCTTCCCCCTTCCTTGCCTATCCTTTCCAATCTTCCCATCCCTCCACAAGGCCCCTGTTCAGCATAGCAGGTGAGGCTGCCTGGGCGAGGTACTGGTCATACTCCCCAGTTGTATCCCCCGACCAAGAGTCTGAAGCTCCAGGACACTGCCCTTGAGGCGGTAGAGGTGGGATCCCTCGCTAAGTCCGAGAGAAAAACCGAACCTGGAGGGTAAACAGATGATGATGATGATGATGATATGGACATAATAATAATAATAATAATAATAATAATAATAATAATAATAATAATAATAATAATAATAATAATAATAATAATAATAATAATAATAATTGTACCGGGCGGTACACCTCCACGCCGCTAATTTAAAATGTGCGCCTGTTGAAACTCCTCTGCTGGAGGAGGGCTGAACTTTATCTACGCTGTTAATTCTTTACCTTCTCAGAAGATGTCACCACGTGGAAAATTTTGAGTTTTTGAACTGTGTCATTTTTGATGTGTTTTTGTTTCGCCTGAAGTAAGAAGTGTAAACTTTCTCTCCTAGAGGACACTACTGAAGATCAACAATAGTGCACCCTAGTGCGCAGTCAAAGAACTATTTTGTTGGAGAAATTTTTATTTCAAATGTTTGTTTCTTGTTAAATTTCTTTCTGTTATTGTTCAAGTTGGCTGTATACCCCTCTTTTTCCCCTTGTTTTAGATTTATCCAATTCCGAATTTCTTTTAGTAATTTCCGACCAATCCGATGTATTTCCCCCCAACTTGGATATGTTTCTGTAACCTAGCCAATAAAATAATTGTGGGCGGGTGTTTTCATTCCCCTAACGCCTAGAACCTTCCACGAGAGGATATAAACTGCTGATTTTTGGGTCTCTGCGCCACTTCTGTTCCATCTTTCAGTGTGTTAAGTACATAGCAGGGGGCGGGAAGCGCCTCTTTCTTCGGCAGCGGTCAACAACAAGGTAATGGCCGATTAATAACTTCTTTCTTTGCTAGCTCAGCAGTTTAACTTTCGGGGCGGGTTCTAAGCGTTCAACCATGTAACCTTTTCCTAAAATGTAACTACTCTTTTCATATATTCTCTTTTGAAACGACATATCGGGATAGAGAGTGCTTAACCCTCTCGAGCTCCCACTCACATCGTCTTGAGGTGAACTTATTTTTTCTCAACCAATTCTTCCGTAATGTAATGTAAATTGCTATTAAGTCACCTCTGTAGTATGGGATTAGCCCTTGTATTAACGGCCTAGTGCCAAGTAGGTCTTAAGCAAAGTGTATTAGGAGTGCAAGTTCGCCTCCTCTCAAATTGTATTTTAGAGGTCATGTATTAACCTTCTTGTCATTTAACAGACCTCAGTAGGTTGGGTATTTTACCCCTGTGTATATGTCCTTTGAGGACAGCTTAAAGGTGGAGTTCGGAGTGGCCTATGATAGGCTTGTATTTTAGGGGGAAGTTGCCCTTTCTTGAAAATTGTGTTTCTGCCTCAAGGAGGCTTTTGGGTGTAATTGGAAGCAAATGTTTCTGGCATGTTTGGGGGTTTTCGGCCCCTTTGTTGTATGGTGTTTATTGTAAGGTTGGGCTCATTGCTCAAGAATTATGTTTCTGACTTTTGAAGCCCCAAATGGGGTACCTAAGTGAATGTATTTTTCAATCGTGTTTCGGCTACTAAGTACCTGTTCTATTTGTTGTTACCTAATTTTGAAAAAAAAATAACCTTGTTAAATTTTAAAATTAATTTCACTTTAGTAGCTTGAGACCTATTCACCACCCAGCACCTTCTTTCATGCCTAACTACCACAAAACACGGTAACAATAATAATAATAATAATAATAATAATAATAATAATAATGCACATATTATCTTGTAACGGGATTAGAACCGTTTCAATACGGGGTCGTGAGTGAGGTGAGATATTTCCACTGCCCGATGCCCTTTCTGGCGCGAACCACGTTTGAGTAGCTAATAAATATACATGCTAAGGAAGTGGAAGGAATTGGCTGTAGCGTATGAATTTGCGTGAAATTGAGTATGAGGAATAACAGAATATCATTCTCAGAACAGCCGACGCTGAGGTTTGAATTCGGTCGTCTCCGGCAGGAAGCGCCTGGCTCCAGGTCAACCCGCGTGGCCACTCAGCTCGGTTCAAATTCATAAAATAATTATTAAACCACTGCATCGTGCCATTGGCCGTGTTGAGGTTTCTGAGCTTCATAACAAGCATATCATGACATACGCTCCCAAATGCATGACTGGAATCAGTTAGGGACATTAGAGTAACTACACGGTATCCTCCGTGGCTCAGGCGGCAGCGCGCCGGTCTCTCACCGCAGGGTTCCGTGGTTCAAATCCCGGTCACTCCATGTGAAATTTGTGCTGGACAAAGTGGAGGTGGGACAGGTTTTTCTCGGAGTACTCCGGTTTTCCCTGTCATATATCATTCCAGCAACATTCTCCAATATCATTTCATATGTCATTCATTAATCATTGCCCCAGAGGAGCGCGACAGGCTTCGGCAGATGGCACAATTCCTATCCTCGCCGCTAGATGGAGCTTCATTCATTCCATTCCTGATCCGGTCAAATTACTCAAAACAGGCTGTGGATGTTCATTTTCAGAGTAAGTAAACGAGAAGACTTTGACTGACAGCCAGTACGATACAGAAGATTAGAACAATATCTTGAGTCAGAGATTGCGAGGGTTATATTCAAACTTTATTTGATCGCAAATAACATTGTTAAAATTTATACCCATTTCCTTCCTGAAAATGTGTTATATATATAAATGTAACTTAAATTCTTTCCAGTCTGTCAAAGAAACAATTTCAATAAAATTTATAACACTATAACGTCCTGTAGAAAATACATACCACTTTGAAATGAATGACATGTTTCGCTCTACAAGAACATCCACAGATTCTATCAAATGACTTGAATCAAGGGCGAGCATGTCCATCATTCCTATTGAAGAGCGGAGAGGAGATTCATTCCTTCTTCATGTTATAAACTAGCATACTGTTCCGCGGAGTGGTGCTTCTTTACCTCAGCGAGAGAGGGGATCGGTTGGGTCACACATTCTGAGCGAGTCGAAATGTTAGTCTATGTGGAAACTTTTGCTGAAAAATATTTCTTTCACGGATCGAACGGTACTGGAAGGTGAAAATTTCCCATCAAGATCGTAGTGCAATGGGAGAAAGTTAGTTAACGTTCTCTTGTTTATTGGCGTCAGTGCTGTTTTACATTTCTTCAACGTTGTATCATCCACTTTACACGTTAGAAAGTTTGAATTGTGGCTTCAGTAGTTGATATTTAGTACGCCAATAAATACTATGACAACACGGCTCTCAAATTTAATCATTCTTATATGAATTCCATTCCGAGATCTTGACAAAAGTAAATGTATGACTAGCCTACTCAACCTGTCTGTTATACATGCATCTTCAAATCCCTTCTTGAAGCAACCTTCCTTCTCCCCGACATTACTCTTCATTTTCCCGACAGCCTGAACACATCTCCCACTGTTTCCTGGAGCCACTCAATTATTAACACTTTGCTCCATCCGTTTTCAATTGTACTTCTTGGTTCTACTCTGGTGGACGTCTGTGAGCCGAAATAGAATCAAATTGTTTACTGGGTTTCGCATTAAAACCAACACAAAACATTTGCTATTGATTTACAATCATTTTGTCTGAGGTAATTTAAGCTCAAGAAATTCCTAACTTGTCCGGGTCGGGGGTGAAGTGAGATGAGCAAGTTTTCATACCCTATGCCCTTCCTGACGTCAACCTCATCAGAGATTAGTGAGATAAAATCAATGATGTGATATACGATAGTAGGAGCTCGTCTCTGAAGTGTTGTGCTTACTGTGATTAGCTGCCACTCCCGGAGGCTCGGGTTCGATTCACGGCTAAGCCACGAAACTTGAAAAGTGGTACGAGGGCTGGAACGCGGTTCGCTCAGCCTCGGGAGGTCAACTGAGTAGAGGTGGGTTCGATTCCCACCTCAGCCACCCTGGAAGTGGATTTCCATGGTTTGCCACTTCTCCTCCATGAAAATCCCGGATGGTGACTAACTTGAGGCCGAAGCCGCTTCCTTCCCCGTTGCCTGCCGATACCTTCCAATCTTCCCATCTCTATCAAGGTCCCTGTTCAGCATAGCATCTAAGGCCGCCTGGATAAGGCATTGGTCCTCCTCCCCAGTTGTATACCCGGGCCCATAAGTCTCACGCTCCAGGAAGCTGACCTTGAGGCGGTAGAGGTCGTATTCATTGCTGGGGGAGATTAGGGAAACCACTTCGAGAATGGCTGAGGTGGGAATCGAACCCTCGACTCAATTGACCTCCCGGGGCTGAGCGATCCCAATTCCAGCCCTCGTGCCACTTTTCAAATTTTGTGGCAGAGCCGGAAGTGCAACCCTGGACTCCGAGCGTGGCAGCTATCATACTAACTACTACACCACAGAAGCGATTATTATTATTATTCTCACTATTATTATTAAATGCCATTACTTCACCTCATTCATATCCGAAGGTTCTTCAGCCTCTGTGGCTCATTTTGGAGCTCAGTGAAGGGTTTTCCTAGTGAGCAATCTTCTTGGCGATCCAATGCCTGCAATGGACTCTATGTGCTCCGGTTCGTTCTTTTTTATTTGTTGTCCTGTACATGATCACTTTTGCCACATAAGTCTCCATGTCTTAAAATATTTGTAATGAGTGTGTCTTTTAATTGATTTAATTTCCGACCTTTTATGTACGTAAATATAGTAATCTGGATCTAAAATTCCTCATTAAAACGCTCGCTGTTTGTTTATCTCTAAAATTATACTGTGCTATGATGGTACTGGTTTGCATTTAAATAAATCCCATACACAAACAATACCGAGCTGGATAGCTGCCAAATGAAGTGCGGCCAGTGTCCAGTATTCGGAAGATAGTGGGTTCGAACCCCACTGCCGGCAGCCCTGGATATAGTTTTCCGTGGTTTCCCATTTTCATGTCAGGCTGTACCTTAATTAAGACCACGGCCGCTTCATTCCCACTCCTAGTACTTTCCTGTCCCATCGCCGCCATCAAACCTATCTATGTCGGTGCGACGTAAAAAAAACAAGCAACTTATAAAGGAAATACACCAACAACGTCTAACCATTTTTAAATCAGCTGCGTTATCCATATATTACCTAACTCACAGCTCGGAGGACAGACATTATGAACTGACATTCATTCATTTTGTCCTGACTGAAATGTTTTCGACCAACGAATTGAATTTTCTGTTTTAACCTTAAAAATCCCCGAATTCTTCCTCTTTCAAATTCCGATATCCCTTTTTTCCTAACGCTATTTTAAACATTTAAATGCCAAATGACTACCATTTCAATATCTTGTAGTAAGCCTGCGCTGTGCGCAGAGGAAGAAAACACCTGAAGAAGTAATTTACAGTCGAGGGCAGTTTTGAAGCAAGTATGCTCCTACAAGTTCTCAATTGCTTTTACATATAAAAATAAATAAAATTGAAGTGTCTGTTTTAATGTCAAAATAACATCATTTTACTAAGTTTATATTTTAGTATATCCGGTACTTATAACTAAAAACCAATTTTTATAAGTTTTGTCTGTCTGTCTGTCTGTCTGTCTGTCTGTCTGCCTGTCTGTCTGTTTGTTGCGGCTAATCTCCGAAACGGTTGAACCGATTTTCGTGGGACTTTCACTGGCAGGTAGCTGATGGTATAAGGAGTAACTTAGGCTACTACAAAATTTTCAAAGCAATAATTATAGGCGGCGTCGAGGGGGAGATATTAAAATAATAAATAATAAAAATATCGAATTTGTCGTACAGGGACGACACAAAGTACATTTTAAGCCCCTTGACTCAAAGAACAAAACTTGGTGGGCACTACGGCCCGGAAACCATGTTTAAGGCCGTAAAACCAACCGTTGTGAAAATATTGGCACCTCACTATCTCTGCTCTAGGGATCCGATAGAGAAACGTCCAGCCGTAACCATGGCAACGTCAGCTCAAGAATTCTACAGCAGCGAGATTCGCCACACAAAATTGGTACACATTTGTAATAGTTAAAAAATGTCGGATCAAACAAGTACATTCAACAATATTTATATTTGTGGTACTATCTAGCGGCAGTAAAATTTCAAACATAACTACACCAGTGATACAAATATCACTCACGCCGAGAGTATGTGTAACTAAAGCTAGTTTCTGATAACCCGTACGAAGAACGGGAACTTCTGCTACTCTACCTTAAAATTTGTCAGTTCTTTGCAATCCACAGTTCTAATCGGTTTCACCTGAAATTCTCACAGAATATTTGAATATGCACAGAAATTAAGACTAGTTCTGCATTTTATTATCAGCTGAATATTACCTTGAAATTTCTCCTGAATTAGCATGAAACTTGATTTTTGCCTATCAACCCCGCGAGTGGTCGCTATATGAGGTTTTCTGTCACATTATTTTGTATTGTGAGTTTACTTCTCAGCGATGCAAGGGAGGTGACTGTTCTCTCTTCTAGCTGAGTTGAGTAAGGCGATTCACATTTGAAGGGTAAGCAACTCCTCCTCGAGTCGGAACAAACCTTCGTATGAGTTCGTGCGCGCTGTGTGAGATGTTCTCTCATCGCGCGATCAGTGGCGTGCTACGTTGAAGTTGAGTTGAAAACTTCCTCACGTTGAAGGTGTTAGTATTTGACTTAAGTCCCAAGCAAAACCTTCTCCATTTGCAGTTACTCATAAATGAGTCTTCAAAAATTATAAGTGGAGGAAAAATGCTGGGTAATAAGCGCTGTTACAAACTCCAGCTAACTCAAATGTTACAGAGAAGACCTATGGTACTTTATTCTTGCATTCGTTTTGCGTCTGTCACGAAATTCTATATTAATAATAATGTTATTGGTTTTACATCAAAATAACTACTTTTTACGGTTTTCGCAGATGCCGAGGTGCCGTAATTTTTCCCACAAGATTTCTTTCACATACCAGTAAATCTATGGCTGAAACGAAAGATTTGCCGCAAGGGGCATTTTCCATGCAACATATAAAAGTAAAAATGATTTGTCAATAACTTTGCAACCAGACAAGTTCAAATTTTGTGTGGGGCTATATCTTATTGTGTCCTTGTGCTTTGAACTTGGTTCTGATAAGTGATAACTTGTAGAAGTTCAGAATTTCAGTGATGACTCCCCTCAATATATTGTGTTTACCGATTAAGCCAAATGAACTTGCTATATTAACAATTCATCACTCTTATCTGCCACCGATAATCCAGCAATGTTACGTGCTTCAGGTAGTGTGACGTCATTAATGGTGAACGTCCGTCATTTAGATGCACCCTCACGAGCCCTGCTCTAGCCTTGAGGTACTCCTAGTCTGTATATTGAATTCGTGACATGAATGTTACCATTCCATGCCCATTATTCATGATCTACAGGAAGCATTAATAATGCTAGACTATTTATGGATCTCATTACGCACCGCAACAGTCTGGATTCATGATGCGCTGTGCACATCATAAATACTGTCAATGTCATTATATGCATGCTCTGAAATAGACACAGAGACATATTTTTAATTAGAATACAACTATTGCAACGTGTGTAATTAATGTATTTTTTTCAGATTTATCACAGCGTTCAGTTTGTTATTGAATTCTCCAACAGCCGGAGGGTGTTCATTTCCAATAATTATGTCCGGCTCCATAGCTAAATGGTTAGCGTGCTGGCCTTTGGTCACAGGGGTCTCGGGTTCGATTCCCGGCAGGGTCGGGAATTTTAACCATCATTGGTTAATTTCACTGGCACTAGGGCTGGGTGTATGTGTCGTCTTCATCATCATTGCATCCTCATCACGACGCGCAGGTCACCTACGGGTGTCAAATCGAAAGACCTGCACCTGGCGAGCCGAACATGTCCTCGGACACTCCTGGCACTAAAAGCCATACGCCATTTCATTTTCCAATAATTATGGACCGAATATAAAATCCCCCATTACTTACAAATGCTGTGGTTCACCAAATATGTGCAAATAAATAAATAAATAAATAAATAAATAAATAAATAAATAAATAAATAAATAAATAAATAAATAAATAAATAAATAAATAAATAAATAAATAAATAAATAAATAAATAAATAAATAAATAAATAAAAAATAAAAAATAAATAAAAATAAATAAGTAAATAAATGGTTACGTGAACCAATCGTATGGTAACGGTTCAAATCCCTTTACAAAGTGAAATCTGTATTATTATTATTATTATTATTATTATTATTATTTCATCTGTCATATAATAATATTATTATTATTATTATTATTATTATTATTATTTTATCTGTGAGATTACTATTATTATATTATCATTCTTATTCAATTCAATTCTGCAATGCTTGTCGCTTGCATGATTGTAGTTAAATGTATGCATATATGCGTGTGTGTGAATTAACACTCAAGACATTTACAGTGAGAATTGTTATATACCAGAAGTTGGATGTGACATTGTTACATTGTGCATGCTGCTGGCATTACTGTCAAGTCATTGCTACGTCATGGCTACGTCATCGTGAGAATTTAGCACTGCGCTCACGGTCTTGGAGTTTCTTAGGGAGCCGCAGGGGATTTCACCATTACATGCAACAGTTTGAGGCGAGTGGGAGTAGATCATTGTTATTTTTGGAGATTACGTAGGTGCGTCAACCAATGCCTATATAAGGTGGGTGTATCTTATAGCGTCAGTCATTATTCAATTGGAAGGAGAGGCGACAGTTGGTCGGAGTGTGAACGAGATGCAGAGGCGTCAGTCGGTCATTAAGTCAGTCATTATTCTACTGGAAGGAGAGGCACAGTTGGCCATTAACTGAACGAAATGGAGTGGCCTCAGTCAGTCAACGAGAGTCATTATTCAATTGGAAGCAGAGGCCTAAGTCGGTCAGTCAACGACAGTGAACGAGTGTGAACGAGATGGAGAAGACTCAGTGAACCATTAGCCTTTGGTCATTGAGAGAGTGAGGCCAAAGTTGGTCGGTCACTTAGTTGAAGATACGGACGGGAAGGCTTACAACGAAGTCATAGAAGGATAGACCTGCAAAGAGGTCATACAGTGCAGACTTACCAATAAGTCATATAATATGGAGAAGAAGCAGTCACAAGGATGCATCACCAAGTTAGGCGTGACACATCTACAGTAAACACCAGATCTTAGGAATACGCCGTAATTACACTCAAAGTGTTGAAGGTACAGTCAAGTGAAATAGTGAGGGATATATTTCGTATAAATTGTTAAATGTCCGGTCGAGAAGAATTCAAATTCATGCCTAGTTTCTTTCAGTTGCAATGTCATAATTTCATATTCTCATCTGTTTTAATCGCAGCAGTTCTCACTATTTTATTAAAATTATTTAAAGAATATATTTTGTTCTATCAAATGAATTCATAGTATTATTTCAATGACAGTAAAATACATTAATCTCAAATTTAATGGGGAAACCGAACGCCAATCTCCTTTTCCCAGAACTTATATGGTATGTTGTCAAAAGTAAGCATATTACCCCACACCCTAGAGATAGTCAAGATTCTCATTCTATTATTGCTGCACTGAGTGGCAGCTGGCGCCCTTCAAATAACGTATGTGTAAGTAAGCAGGTAAGAAGTAAGTGTGAGTACAAGGTCCGACGATTGTGTATTTTATTTAATGAATATTAATTTTCATTTTTTTCAATGTAAATGCAGTTTTATATGTTTCAAAAGATAGTCAGAGAGTTAGGAAAATTACAGTATCCATGGAATTTCACTATAATTTTTGTCCTAAATCGAACATAATAATTGCTTTCACGGAAATCAATAGTAAAATTAACGGTAAATTAATAAATACCATTATTACTAGAGAAAAATGTACATCCATACCTTGCTACGTTACGACTATGAATTCTACTACGTCACAGCGGTTCAGTATGTCATTTGTTCATATAACACTTTTGTGTGTGAAGTGTATGCACACTTAACATCTTTGAACTTCTTTGCTTTTCTTGATGTTACTTGGTGGGGCAAGTTGTTGACTTGTGCCTATAACTGCTTTCCTTTGAACGGAAATCGTTTTTGTGTTACTTACGATATACACCTCATCTCCATTTTCCAATTTGAATTGCCCGCGCTAGTCATTGTCGTGAACGGGATTCGCGACGCGCCCCTCGCATATAAAGGAGAGAGCGAACAGACTCGAACGGGATTCGAATCCGCGACCTCCAGAGTACAAAGCCCGTGATGTGAGGAGTAGCAGGTATATAAAATAATGTAAATATAAAGGGAAATTACAGGATAGTCTGTATTATTCATAAATAATAATAACAATGGGAATGAGTAATATCAAGTAAGAAATAATATTTGAAGGAAAGGACTGGAATATTATTAATTGAGTAGGAATTTGTAAGAAAGCTTCTTACGAAAGACAGGTGTGTGCAAGCAAGATGCGTTGTTCTCGTGGCCCAAGGGCAAGTAAATAGTGGAAATGTACAATGTTTGTGTCACGTACATCCGGTGAGGAACACAGAGAAAACTTCCAAATTGTTATAGAATGGCATGTGTAATTCCAACGTGACGGGAGGACTCCGTGTGAAGGAACCAATCAGAGAACAGTGATACTGTGACGTGTGCAAGTGAGGTGTAGCTCATTGGACTGTTCTAGAAAGAACGGAGAGGATATATAAAGTGGTGTTTTGTAAACACAGGGGCTTTTTGGTCTTTTTCCGTGTATCAGCCGGAGGCTCTGCCGGCGTGCGAGCTGCTAGTAGGACGGCCAGAGGGGCCTATGAGAAGTGCTGGTAGAGTTCAATAGAGCTACAAGTGTGTTAGCTAACAGTATGAGCAAGTTAGAGTGATAGCAGGCTCTCGAACTAAGTGTGACTGATCAGTGAATAGTCACAGGGTTTCCACACCAATATACAGTTGGGCGTTAGAATTGAACCAGTATATAAACCAGCAATTATTCCCTAATCGAGATGGTTCCATCTTACCACCTTGGAAGAGAGATTCCAGGGACGCCAGTGCAGAAGAGAGAAGAAAAGAAGAACGAAGATCTGCTGAATGGAGGTCTGCTACGTCCCTTAGTTAAGTATACATCCAGTGAAAAATACCTTTGTATATATTACAGAGACTTTAAAGACTTGAAAAGATTCAGGAGTTGAATGGCGTCAGAAGTGTGATGATGATGATGATGATGATGATGATGATGATGATGATGATGATGATGATGCGTGTTGTTTAAAGGGGCCTAACATCTAAGGTCATCGGCCCTCTCAGAAGTGTATAATTGTGTAAGTGATTGAGGGTTGTAGAATATAACTGAGTAAGCCTTCTCAGTCTGGTTATTCGAACCCGAGTCTTTAACCGGTCCTGACTTCCAGTTCACGACATCATTATGTACAAAGATATTGAGAATTCACAGATGTAGCACTTCCATTCGTCGGTGCTAGTCCTGGGCCTCAGGAAAGAAACAAAAGACCGCACGATGAAGCGGACCACACAAGAGAATCGTGTCTGCAGCGTAGGTACATACGTATATTTCTCTAGTAATTATCGTATTTATTAATTTACTGCTAATTTTACTACTGATTTGCGTGAAAGCAATTATTATTATTCTCCATTTAGGACAAAATTTACAATGAAATTTTTTGGATAGGATTCGTTCACTTTACCAATGAAGCCTCCCATCTAGCGGCGAGGGTACGAACTGTGCCGGCTACTGAAGCCTGTTGCACTCCTCTGGGGGCAATGATTAATGACTGACAGATGAAATGAAATGATAGTGGAGAGTGTGGCTGGAATGAAACATGACATGGAAACCCGGAGTACCTGTCCCGCCTCCGCTTTGTCCAGCACAAGTCACACATGGAGTGACCGGGATTTGAACCACGGAACCCAGCGGTGACAAGCCAAAGCGCTCCCGCCTGAGCCACGGGGGTACCGGTACTAATGCACAAAGATACAGGGACAATGCACTCAAACCGTTTTTGACGCACTGACTGTCGAAATGCATATTTTCAGCAAGGCTCTGCCACCGCGCACACATTAAACTTAAATAGAGGACATTTTTTAAGACTTATGGCCACCACAGTCCCCAGATTTAACCGTTTGTAACGTTCATTTATAGGGGATCTTAAAAAAGAAAGTGAATGCAAGAAACCTTCACACGTTGGACGAACGGAAAGAACATATCCAGAGAGAAATAGCCTCAGTTTCAGAAGGCGAACTTACGCGCGTGAATCGGAGTTTCCTAAGACGATGGCAGAAATGTGTGGATGCAGGAGAACATTTCCAACATCTCCTGGCATAAGGTAGGAGCTTTCTTTCTTAATTACTAATTTTCTTAATTATAATTTCTTAATTTGAATTATTATCTCACATAATGCACGGATAAATTGAGCGAACTGCTGCGGGCAGTGATGAGTCAACGGGAGGCAGATAAGCTAGCAGCGCCTGCCGGCCAACTCATCAGAGAAACCCACTGTATTGGACAAGCACGTAGTATTACTCTCTGTAATGGAACATGCTGTTAATAACTGATTTCAGAACTAAAAGTATGTACTGTACATACATCAACCCGAGACAAATTCTACAGTGCAACAATGGGACATGTGAATTGTCGTTGAAGTTCAGCTATTGAAATGTTCATCGAATTGGACACAAATGGATTTAATATGATCCTCTGCATACGGAGGGAGAGAACTTTTCAGCTGACCACACAGGTGACCAACAAATGTGCTTTTCATGGAAGCTGAACGGTAAAACAAGGGGAATTCGAATACTGTAGAGGAAAACATGTAAGAAGTACTGGCTTACCGTCCACTGAGAATATATTTTATATTTTAGTGATATCAACATTTTTATGGATATATCGGATGGTATTCTTTTGTATATCTTATCACTGCAATGCGCATTTCTATTCTGAAATGTTTAAAATGCAGGAGTTAGAACGAATTTGACTGAAGTACAACGGTAAATATTCTGTACATTTTGGACGTCGCTGTGATGAAAGTGTATGTTTCAAGAGCGTAATGAACGTGAAAAATAGAGAGAAGATTACGTCACACTGATTTTTATCATATAACTTACTCCTTAGGTAACATTTACCCGCGTTACGGAGTAATTCATCGTAACAATTGGAGCTATACTCAACATGAGTCAAGGCCTTCTGACGGGAAACTGCCTTTGAAGTACAATGCGTCCATAAATTAGGAAACGTGCTTGGGCCGATGAGAGTTACAGAAACATGTACATGTTTAAATCGGTATAATGTCTCGAGAGCACGAGCAACGCCAGTTTTCTATGGTTATATTTTTGATTTCAAGAGGAAAGACAAGGCTCCGTCCCTATGATGTAGTGGTTACTGTGATTAGCTGCCACCCTCGCACGCCCGGGTTCGATTCCCGGCTCTGCAACGAAATTTGAAAAGTGAAATGGGGTCCACTCAGCCTAGGAAGGTCAGCTGAGTATAAGATTATTCGATTCCAACGTCATACATTCTCGAAGTGATTTTCTGTAGTTTCCCACCTTTCCTCCAGTCAAATGCCGCGATGGTACCTAAATTAAGGCTACGGTTGTTTCCTTCCCTGTTCCTTGTCTACTTCTTCCAATCTTCCCATCTCCACACAAGAACCCTGTTCAGCGTAGCACTGGTCCACGTCCCCAGTTGTATTCCTTACTCAAAGTCTCACTCCCCAGGACACTGTCCTTGAGGTGGTAGAGGTAGGACCCTCACTGAGTCCGAGGTAAAAACCAAACCTGGAGGGTAAACAGATGAAGAAAGGAAGAAAGAAAGAATGAATGAAAGAAAAAAGGAAGGAAGGAGGAAAGAAATAAAGAAAGAGGAAAGACGAATGAATCTACCAACGGGAATTTAATATAATACATAATGTTATTGGTTTTGCGTGCCTGTAACTACTTGTACGGTTTCCGGAGGCGCCGACGTGCCGGAATTTTGTCCCACAGAGTTGTTTGGCGTGCCAGTAAATCTACCGACACGAGGCTCATGTTTCTGAGCGCCTTCAAATACCATCAGAGTGAACCACGATCGAACCTGCCAAGGCCAGCTCTCTACCACCCGATCTACTCAGCCTGGCTAAGAGAGTTTGATCTCGGTATGACATTACTGGGTAGTACTGCATTTTGAGGTACTAGAAACGCGGAGTCGCTTGACTCCTGCATGATTTATTTTAGTACGTTCAACATCTATACGACAAAAACAAATCAAATAGTGAACATTTGAATGGCCAGGGAGAAGGCGTAACCATTTAGGCATTTCCACCCCACCTCTTAACGTCTGTAAAAAATGTGGAGTGAAGAATTGAGAAAAAATCTTTCGTAAAATTTCACACCATATACAGTAGTTAAAAAAAGCTTTAAAATGATTGAAAACGCATTCGAGATTGCTGGAGCGGCTTGTTAGAATTCAGGAAAATAGAAAATCACCAACGTCAACGTCAAATGGCTTATCGGTACAAGCAAAGTCATCTCCGTACAGGTCATGAAGGCCCTGGGAGGGGTTTAAGATAAAGGCTTCCAGTATCCGTAACCTCGCCACTTGTTGGGGAAGAGTCGTTAGCTCTACGACTGGCCGCCTTTTCCCCCAGGAATTAACCTGGTACTCGTTCTTGGTGTAGGCTGAGTTGACCTGTGGGCCATGCGCACTTCCGAAAGTGAATTTTTCAACTTCCTGACAGGGAATCGCTCCCAAGGTCCTTCCGGGTGAACCGAGCACGCCTCTACTACCTCGGTCATGCAGTCCTGTTCTTACTTATCGCGGGCGTCTCAAATTTAAGGCAGCCGAGCGTTATGAGGCGATGTCCTCGCTACTGGAGCTCAAGGCCAGGGCTTCCCAAACATCCAAATTCTCAGGCGCGCGAAACGAGGTGCTGAGGTTGTGTGCACCGTACATCGGTCCGACTCGGCTCTGTTCGGACCAGCGTTTTGTCTCGGGGCCACTCGGCTAAGGTCGGCTTAACTCGGCTCGGATAGTAGAGCTGCTGCAAGGCGAGTGAGGAAGGGGGAAACAGGCAGAGCGAGAAAGACAGGCGTAGGCGCGGTTTCTTCAACTCTATGTTAAATTCTGCTTAACAAATGTTATCTAACAATTGTTATTAATTTAACAGTTCGTTTAAAAGTTCCCTGTTTCAAGAACACATTTCCAACATTTGTTACGAAACAATTGTTAAAGACAAATTAACATATTTCCGTAAGATTTCTGAACGCGTTTGGCAGTGAGCGTTTTTTGTTTCTTTACATATAGCGCTCCTAGTGGCGTGTTGAAATAGTATTTTGTCACACAGACACATGGTTGACATTATTATAGGTTATGGTTAGCGGAGACCGCTAAGAAGTAAACATGTCAAGTAAGAGGCAACAACAGCGTTAATATGATGAATGCGAGACAAATGTTGTTATAGTTTTAATTTAAAATTATGCGAGGGTGCAAAAAAAAAAAAATGAAATAACGGACTGTTATATCACGACATTCGATATAGCCTATTCTTCTAGGAGTGCAATCTAAGGTTCCTACATCACCGGGAAAATGTGATAATTGATATGTTTTGAATGATTTTCGGGCATTCTTTTATTGCGGGGAAAATAATGTAGTACCTTGTTAATGCTGCAATGGCAGCAAGAATTCTTTGTAAATTCTGCACACTCTTTTCTTGCCCTCGTGAACATAGTCGCCTACAATTAGGCCTTTTTTTCTTTAAAAAAATACTATTTGTTCGGGACGTCGACCTACGAAGATCTTTTGCCCCTACAATTAGGCCTACATGGAAAGTGTCTCGAGGTCAGATGTCGTTACAAACCTCCGCTTCGGACGAAGTGGAGGTGATATAACACTAAAGGCGAACAAATTTTACTTAAACATGTCAGGTCCGCAACCTAATAACTTCTGAAAAATTGATGAAACCCCGATTCCAATGCAAGGCGTATATATTTAGGAGTTGTGGCATAGTGGTCATCGTACTTGTCTGCGAGCGTCGTAGACGTGAGTTCGAGTCTCGTTTTAGGGAACGTTATTTAAAAATGGGAACAAAAATATTACGCAAATTGCAGTACAGGTACACTTTGTTTTCTACCTGAAATTAATATAGGTCTAAACGTTCTCACAGTTACTGCTGGATCTCTTCTTAATCTGTTTATCCTCCAGGGTAGATTTTTCCCTCGAACTCAGCGAGGGATCCCACCTCTACCGCCTCAAGGGCAGTGTCCTGGAGCTTCAGACTTTGGGTCGGGGGATACAATTGGGGAGAATGATCAGTACCCCCCCCCCGGCGGCCTCACCTGCTAGGCTGAACAGGGGCCTTGTGGAGGGATGGGAAGATTGGAAGGGATAGACAAGGAAGAGGGAAGGAAGCGGCCGTGGCCTTAAGTTAGGTACCATCCCGGCATTTGCCTGGAGGAGAAGTGGGAACCCACGGAAAACCACTTCGAGGATGGCTGAGGTTGGAATCGAACCCTCCTCTACTCAGTTGACCTCCCGAGGCTGAGTGGACCCCGTTCCAGCCCTCATACTACTTTTCAAATTTCGTGGCAGAGCCAGGAATCGAACCCGGACCTCCGGGGGTACTGACCGCTACACCACAGAGACGGACTATATTAATTTGAGGTAGGAAATAAAGTTCCACTGCAATTTGATCATTACTTTTTTTCGCATTTTTACCTTCACATTCCCTGAAATAATTAATTAAATTTGTATTTTTTTAAAAAAAGTAATCTAATGCGGGACTCGAACTCTCATCGTCGTGGTTCGTAGACAAGTACGATGACCACTCAGCCATTGTTACACTTGACTAGTCTGCAACTTTTCAAGTATATACGCGGTGCTTTACAATCGGACATTCGTATTTTTTCGGAAATTATTACGTTGCGGACCTAACAAGTTCAAGTTAAATGTGTTCGCATTTTAGTGTTCTATCCCCTCCACGTGGTCCGAAGCGGATCCTGCCTCATGACATTTGTCCTCATTTATTTCGAAACCGAAACTGTGCGGTATTGACCCAAACCCTTCTACACGAGTTACTGTTGAGTATCCCTCAGCAGGTACATTAAGCTAGTTGAAATCGATTGGACGCAGGGTCTGACCCATCCTTGTAAAATCTATAAGCAACTGCTGCACTGGAGAGATTGGTAAGTAGCAATCTGTTGGAAACTCTAACCTATATCGTCTAGTAGGTACCTTGTTCATTATGGCTTCGGTAATTAGAAATATTTCTTCTGACAACTCTAAAAGGTCGTTATTTCTTAGTATGGGTCGTCCTTTGCCTTCTTCAGTTTATAAATAGTCCTCATACAGCAGTAAAGCTTCAAACTTACGTCTTCTACATGTCTCCATTTTGAAATTTTAGCAACTGTTAAGTTGTTTAACACAGGGGTGCTGCTAGGTTAATTTAACACAAGATTTAACAATTGTTAGAGTTAACAATTCTTGATGAGACGACCATTTTGTTAAATTGTGTGTTAAGTCTCCTTAACAGCAGTGTTAACACTTAACATTCGTTGAAGAAACCGGGCCGTAGAGAAACAGCCAGGCGTGGCGGTCTTATATATGGTCAACCTAGCAAAGTCGTCTTATGCACCTTGCGTCACGAAATGCACCGGTCCACGCACTCTGAGAGGCTCTACTCTATACGAACATATCTACAACCACAATGTAGGGTTAGAAACTAACGTCTGTGAAATGTTTTAGAAATAAGAAGTAGCAAGGCTACAGCAAAATTTCAAGCCAGGCTGAGTGGGTACTGTACCGGTCAAAAGTTTAGGAGCACATAAATTAATCACGAAATGTCATCTAGAACCTGACATTCTGCCACTAAACCTCTGTAATTTTCTTTCTGAGTTCTCACATCTAATATGTCGCGTTAGTCCAACCACTGCAGAAGTTATGCAGTTTTAACTCTTGGAAAGTCACACCAAAAGATCAAATATTTTGGTAATAAAATGTACTGTATAGGAAGCCTCCGTGGCTCAGGCGGCAACGCGTCGTCCTCTCACCGCTAGGTTCCATGGTTCAAATCCCGTCACTCCATGTGAGATTTGTGCTGGACAAAGCGGTGGCGGGACAAGTTTCTCTCCGGGTACTCCAGTTTTCCCAGTCATCTTTCATTCCAGCAACACTCTCCAATATCATTGATCTGTCAGTCATTAATCATTGCCCCAGAGGAGTGCGACAGGCTTCGGCAGCCGGCACAGTTCCTATCCTCTCCGTAAGATGGGGGCCTCATTAATTGCATCCCTGACGCGGTTACTGACTGGAAAACAGGTTGTAGGTTTTCATTCAATGTACCGATTACTTTAATTGGTTGCAAGTATTACCACCAAGCACCAAGTTGGTTGATTTTCTTTGTCTTTGTAATGTATGGCCCAGGGTCTCGGGACGAGACTTATCTGTCCTGATAATTTCATTTTCACTCTGCAGATGGAATTCAAGGACACAATTCTGATACCGATAACTCGCACTGAGACCTATTACAAAAATAAGGACAAATTGACCATCTTAGCACTGGTTTGGAAAAAAGGAAAATGAAACACACAAAGGTCGGTGCCGCATTTTTTCGGAATTGTTATACAGCTTTATAGTAAAATGAACCCTACCTATTACTAATTCTACAAAAGCATCCTGGTGTTCACAGTTTCAACTGATTAGAGTATACAGTATAGTACATAATATTTCGAAAAATGTTGACTACCTGATGTGACCTTCCAACAGTTCAAAATGTATAACTTCTGCAGTACTTGGCTTAACTCAATGAAATTACATGACGTATATCATATTAGAGCCCGCCTCTGTGGAGTAGTGGTTAGCATGAATATCTACCACCTCCGGAGGCCCGGGTTCGATTCTCGGCTCTGCCACGAAATTTGAAAAGTGGTACGAGGGCTGGAACGGGGTCCACTCAGCCTCGGGATGTCAACTGAGTAGAGGTGCGTTCGATTCCCACCTCAGCCATCCTGGAAGTGGTTTTCCGTGGTCTCCCACTTCTCCTTCATGCAAATGCCGGGATGGTACCTAACTTATGGACACGGCCGCTTCCTTCCCTCTTTCTTAACTATCCCTTCCAATCTTCCCATCCTCTACCAAGCCCCCTGTTCAGCATAGCAGGTGAGGACACCTGCGCGAGGTACTGGTCATCCTCTCCAGTTGTATCCCCAGATCCAATGTCTCACGCTCTAGAACATTGCCCTTGAGGCACTAGAGTTGGGATCCCACGCTGAGTCCGAGGGAAAAGCCAACCCTGGAGAGTAAACAGATTAAGAAGAAGAAGAAGAAGAAGAATTATCATATTGGATCCTAGAGCTGAAGAAATAATGCAGAGCACTAGCAGCACAATTGTAGGTTTGAGATGACCTTTCATGATTTTTTTAACGTGGTCCTAAAGTTTTGACTGGTACTGTACCTTACCTTTTCTTTGATGGGGTTTAACGTCACACTAATACGGTGCCGAGAGGAAAGGAAAAGGCTAGGATTGGGAAGGTTGCGACCGTGGCCTTAAATGAGGCACATCCCCAGCATTTGCCTAGTGTGAAAATGGGAAACCATGGAAAATTACCTTCAGGTCTGCCGACAGTCGGATTCGAACTCACTATCTCCTGAATTCAAGTACTTTACATCGACAAAATCCTAGCATACGGCGCGTATTTTATGTGACTCCGTTCGAATCCTCTTCACAACAGACGCGGAATTCACATTTTCAGTGCAACTACATTCACGTTCTCTACGAAGGTCGATTTCCATTCTTGCAATATGTCTTTCAGCTTCCCTCAAAATGAAGAGTGCTTCCACTCCACCCAGACAGCCTCGCCAGACCCAGGATTCCACGAAGTGAAGCAAGAATACCTTGAGCCGGCCTGAGTGGCTCAGACGGTTGAGGCGGTGGCCTTCTGACCCCAACTTGGCAGGTTCGATCCTTGCTCAGTCCGGTGGTATTTGGAGGAGCCCAAATCCGTCAGTTCGTGTCAGTAGATTTACTATCGCGTAAAAGAGCTCCTGAGGGAGTAAATTCCGACATTTCCGCGTCTCCAAAGACAGTAAAACTAGTTAGTGGCACGTAAAGCGTAAAACGTTATCATTATTATTTTAATTGATACTCGCGAAAAGTACTGTACGTTCGATTATGGTCCCCTTCCTAACATTATTAAATGTGAAAAAATAATGAGATATTAAAAGATTCATGAGTTATTTGAGGCAAACATATTAGCCGTCTAGCACTATAATGTAATATTAATTATAGATTAAGAAATGGCATCTGATACATTACCACCGGCTTCTCATTAAGAGCCACGGTTTGAATCCCAGCAAATGCATATGGATTTTCGAAATGAAGTGTTACGTCCCTGTGGTTCGGATTATTTGCTTTACGTCCCACTAACTACGCTTACGGTTTTCGGAGGCACCGAGGTGCTGGAATTTAGTCACGCGGGAGTTCTTTTACGTGCCAGTAAATCTACCTTATGAGGCTGAAATATTTGAGTACCTTGAAATGCCACCGAACTAAGCCAGGATCGAACCTGCCAAGTTGGGGTCAGAAGGCCAGCGCCTCAACCGTCTGAGACACTCGTCCGGCACCAATTTTCATTGTCAGAATTCAATATTAATTCATATATCGGGGAATGCTTCCTACTTTCTCTTAAAACAATAATCACCATCACCAGCACCATCGGAAATGCTACCCAGAATTTCAAGTGCTTGATGAATCTGTGATCTGTTTGATCAGCATTTTTTCCAGAATTTTTGAAATTAATTAACTCAGTCTTCGACTTTGTGTCAATGAGAAAAGTTTTCGTAATTCACTGCTGTTGATATAAATTCGCTTCCCAGTTTCTGTCTTAACGAGTCTGTATCCTCTAGATTGATTCATTTTTTAGCCTTTTTAGTATTCCTCTCGCTTGAGATAGCCCTCTTGTTACTACCAACTTTAGTATTTCCTCCTTGAAGTAATTATATTCAGAATAATTGTACAGAGAACAGCCGTAGATAAAAATAATGAGGCAGACTCAGTCAGTAAAAGGGAGGCGAGGATTGTAGGAGAATAATTATAAGTGCCCAAGAACGGAGTCTGCCTTCTCTTGTAAGTGAAATGCACGAAAAAGTTTTTAGTTTGTTCAGATATGGAGATAAATATCCTTGTATACGTACTCTAACTCCCTGTGTGGATTATTGGTACAGTGTCGCGAGATCACATGTCAGTGAGTGGAAATAAGATTTTGAAGGTCGGAGAATAATGCAGTTGGCACTCCATTTCGTGCGATGCTGACGTTATCAGTGATAAGTAGACACCGCATTTGTAGGTAAATACATAATTTGTTTGCCGATATGCCTACCTCCAAAACCGACAAGGAATATATGCATATTTATATATATTTGAGATTATCGCATACATTTCAAATATCGGATTTATTGTGTATATATTGCATGAAATAAATTTTATTATGTTGGTTCCACATAGTCAATATTTATAAGTTTATTTACAATTCAAACTTGCAAAAGAATCTTATTAATGTTGCAGGACATGTTTCGGCCCATGAGGCCATCTTCAGCTGTCTAGAATTAACTTCAAATTAATATACTAAAAGTTACAGAACACGGATAAAATTCACACACATATGATATCGTCACCACAATGTCAAAATCGCGAATGTGACAATGCTCTTCCTATGCTAATGTGTCAAGGAAAATTAACTCAACGAAAATTGTTCTGATGGACTGTACCTCAGTATGTGGCTGGGAGGCGTGACCAGTCTTAAGGTAAATAATGGATAGAAAGATTGTCACATTGTCGGTTTCGGCATAGGAGAGACGATATAAAGTACGAGGGACGTACTATAATGTTTTACACTTTATTTTCTGTACATCCGGGTGTGGTTCACATTTCACTTTCGAATTGGTGACGTGTAACTAGTGTCTTGTTTCACCGCTTGGTAGCTGCACATGCACAGGGGACAACAGATGCGCTTGTCATAGCCATTTCATAACAACACTGTCAGCGTGGGAGCAGACAACATGGAATGCGACTTGGTTCCTGTGGAAAGAAAGCGTGACTACTGTAGAAATTCATCGGCGCTCGGTGGCAGTCTGTGGACAACACGCGCCGTCACGGAAAACAGTTTACAGCTGGGTGGAAGGTTGGAAAACAGGGCGCGTACCGGTGGGCAAGGAAACCAGGTCTGGAAGGAATGTAACAGTGTCAACACCAGCCAACATTGCCCGTGTCGAACAGACCATCCAAGGAAACAAATGCATCACATTTACGGAAATGGAGGCAGCCACGGGAATTAGCCGCAACACTCTGCAGCGGATCATGCACGAGCACTTACAGTTTGGGAAGGTGTCATCCACGTGGGTGCCTAGACTCTTGTCTGCAGACGAAAAGCGGAGGCGTGTGGACGTGTGCAGAGAACAATCGATGCAATAGAAGCATAGGTGCAGTCCACCGCCAAATAAATCTCGAACAGTGCCATCAGTTAGCAAGCGAATGGCGACAGGGTTCTGGGACACCAAGTGCATCACCTTCATTGACTAGCTGGAATTTGCGTTCACGATTAACAGTGCAGCATATGTGGCAACCCTTAAGCGCTTATGTCGTGCCATTCAAACTAAGCGGCCAGGAAAATGGTCTAAAATGTGCTTCTGCAACATGACAATGCCCGACCCCACACTGACTGTGAGACCACCATTGCTATTGATCAAATGGGATTCACGGTGCTGCCACACCCACCGTACTCTCCCGACTTGGCAACAAAAGTTTATCGCCTGTTCGGGAACATGATGAAAGCTGTGCGTGGTTGCCGTTTTGAGGATTTTTCAGAACTGGGCATAGTTGTCAAGGCATGGGTACGCAGCACTCCGAAAGAATGGTTTCAGGAAGGCCTGGAAGGACTGATACATCGATGGCAAAAGTGCATACAGTTACAAGGAGATTATGTTTAGAAGGTGGACGTAATAGCTGATGTGTAATGCACTTTATTTGGTGGAAAAATAAAGTTTAAACCAATATAGTACGCCCTTCGTATTTATACATTAAGATAAGTGCATGTTGAATCATCATCATCGCTAGATGTAATGTGATGAAGATAGAACACTTCTATATAAAATGACGATGATGTAATTAAAAGTTTCTTCTGTTCTTAAAATTCGTTCATGAAAATATGTCAGTCGATTCAGTAAAATTGTTGTTCCACTTAATATAAAATATTACGAATTCACACAGGTAGATCAACTTGATTCAATACCAGCCAGACTTATTGAGTAGGAATCAACTGTCGTCGGGTGATGTTGCGCGGTATGAAATAACAGCTCTATGTGTACTCGTGTACATTTCCGAATTTTATTATGCATATTTTAACATGTTTTAAAAGTAATCTTCAAGAAAAGTAAAGTAATTAACACCGCGAATTCTTGTTCTGAATGAATATTACAGCTGTGGTTATATTTCGCCACCTCTGTGGTGTAGTGGTTAGTGTGATTGGCTGCAACCCCCGGAGGCCCGGGTTCGATTCCCGGCTCTGCCACGAAATTTGAAAAGTGGTACGAGGGCCGGAACGGGGTCCACTCAGACTCGGCAGGTCCGATAACTTCTGATACGCCTCGTCGAAGAAATTAATAGATTCCAAGATGTCTACATCCAGGAGTGTATCCAGGCGGAATGGAAAGTGCGACTCCACTTCTTCCCCCTCGTGGAGAAATATGCCTGAGACATGCAGTGCCAAGTGTATAGAGTTCTCTGTTTCGACGTACTGCATTATGAAGTTTACTGCAGCTTCATAGGTAGCAGCCCACCAGTAGCCAGCAGGCGGAGTAGCGTTGATAATACTTCGAGCCATTGCTAGAGACTGCATGATACAACTGTCTGCGACCGGTCTTCTATACAATGCACCGTCCGCAAGTAACTGATGTGTGGATATAGTTCAATGCACCAGGATCAGATTTCTCTGCATAACCTGGCTTGTCCAAGGAGGAGGTACGGAGTTATATGTATACGAATTTAAAGGATAGCACTGTTCGCGACCGTCGCAAGCCGGGCCGACGTCAGCGGTGCCCCCAGTGGCGAGCCTGGCCCCCATCGCCAACGGTGCCGCTTCAATATATACAGGTACCGCAAAGTCAAATTCATTACAGTTCATTATCATAAAATTTTGCATCCCTTGTGGGGATCTACCTCTGAATTGGAAGTCCAACGCGCTGTCCTCCGCACCAAAGGGACCTGCGTTTGAACGCATTTAAATGTTATTACAATTTGTACAAACTGAAGGAATGTTAGATCAGTTTGTTTTAGTTTATCCAGTATTCGGGAGATAGTAGGTTCGAACCCCACTGTCGGCAGCCCTGAAAATGGTTTTCCGTGGTTTCCCATTTTCACACCAGGAAAATGCTGGGGCTGTACCTTAATTAAGGCCAAGGGCCGCTTCCTTCCCACTCCTAGCCCTTTCCTATCCCATCGTCGCCGTAAGACCTATTATTTTCCGTGGTTTCCGACTTCTTCTTCAGGCAAGTGCCAGGATGGTACCTGACCTACGGTCATGGCTCTCTTCCCTCTTCCCTCCTGCCTGTCCCTTCCAATCATGCCATCCACCCCAGTAGGCCACTGCTCAGCATAGCAGGTGAGGCCTCCTGGAGCGGGCGAGGTGGTCGTGCGGTTAGGGGCGCGCAGCTGTGAGCTTGCATACGGGAATAGTGGGTTTGAACCCCGCTGTCGGCAGGCCTGAAGAAGATTTTCCATTGTTTTCCAATTTCACACCAGGCAAATGCTGGGGCTGTATCTTAAAAAAGGCCATGCCCACTTTTTCCCCACTCCTAGGCCTTTCCTATCCCATCGTCGCCATCAGACCTATCTGTGTCGGAGCGACGTAAAGCACATTGTGAAAAAATGAGGCCTCCCGGAAGAGGTACTGGTCCTTCGTGATGATGATGGTGATGATGATGATGATGATTGTTGTTTAAATGGGCCTAACATTGAAGGTCATCGGCCCCTTGCCAGTTGCATCCCGATCAAAGTCTCACGCACCAGGACACTGCCCCTGAGATTCTTCGCAGAGTCCGAGGGAAAAACGAAGTCTGGAGGGTAAACGGATTGAATGATATGTCAGATAGCCAGAATTGTGCACTAACGAAGGAGTCTTGAGCGTGTCAGTAGATCTACAGCTATGGCTTCCTGGTATGTAATCAGTATTTAATGTCAAATGACTTCGCCGTGATGCGATAGAAGCAATCTGAGCATAACAGACAAATACTGATCCAACTGAGCTACACAGACTTCAACTGTACAGTGTGCCTAGTTGTTGTGAATGTGTCAAATATTACGTTAGCTGTGGCTCTACAAAGTTTAATGTATGTTTTACTAATCCTTCCAGCACGCTAATACAAGAAGCAAATAAAGTGAAGAGCGTAGAGCGAGGGCTACCTGTAACAACAAACGAACCTCAGCTCCTGGTTAAATTGGCTTAACTTTGGTCCGTTACTCAGCAGTTTAATGTAATCAAGTGAGGAGCCAAGCTACCAGTGGAACAATCTGTCCGCCCTTCTCTCTGTTAGATGACCGACTGACTTGTGTGAAGATCCACTCTCGATACATTCGGTTAGCTTTAATAATGTTTTTGCGTGAGATCTGCATTGATCTACAGTGACTCACATTCGGACACGTTAGTAATTATAGTCTTTGCTACACACTGGCCCTATATTTAAGAAAAAATATCGTACACGCAAACTAGTTTCTGATAGAACCCAGTTTGACAGATTCAACACGAGGTTCAAAGGTGTACTTTTGGAAACCAGGAGAGAACTAGTGACCACGGAACCTCAGAATGCATTTAACGTGCTTCAACAAAATTATTCTGACAAATGTCAGTTGCCATGCAGAGGTCGTATGTAAGAGAGTCACGGACAGTGCGAACGTAAACATTCAGTGTGTTAGAGTACTGTGTACAACGTAGGTGAAAATGGGCCGCAGAGGAAGAGAGAGCACAGTCGAACAGCGGCAGCTAGTAATTTTTCACCATGCTAAAGGTAAAAGTTGTCGTAAAATTGCTGAAATGTTACAAATGAAGAAAAGCACAGTCTCTGATATTGTCACAAGATTCCGGGAGGAAGATAGGATTGACATCTACCGCATACGGGACGTCCAAGAACTTTTTTTCTGTGAGAGGAAAGTGTTATATCATCAGGAAAATGAAAAAGGCACCCATGTTAAGTGCTCCAAAACTCGCTACGGAGATTGCCGCAGACACCGGAAAGAAAGTGCATCCCTAAACAATACGGAGAGTGCTCAGAAGAGGTAACTTTCACGGCCATATTGCAAGAAGGAAGCCCTTCATAAATCAAGTAAATCGAAGAAAGAGAATGCTGTTTGCCAAAGAGCATGTTAAAGAGGACAATGAGTGGTGGAATGACGTTGTATTTGCTGATGGGAGTAAATTTAATATATTTCAATCTCATGGGAGGATAACAGTTTGGCGGCGTCCTAATACTGAGCTTCAAGAGAAAAATCTGAAAGCAACTATGAAGCATGGTGGTGGACATGTAATGGTGTGGGGGTGCATGTCGGCGAATGGAGTTGGTGAATTGGTTTTTATTGAGGGTAAAATGGACCACTTTCAATGCCTTAAAATACTGAGCGACAATATGAAAAACAGTGCCGAAAAGATGGGGATTGGTGAACATTTTAAATTTTATCAAGATAACGACTCAAAGCATATGGCCTGGAATGTAAGGATGTGGTTGTTTAATTGCGCAAAGGTGCTTCATCTTCCTCCTCAATCACCAGACTTGAATGGGATTGAGAATCTTTGGGACAAACTGGATAAAGAAATAAGGAAAACAACAATCACATCTAGAGAAAAACTGAATAATGGACTTCAAGAAGATTAGCAGAAGATTACATCCGGAAATTAGTGGAGAGCATGGCAGGTCGACTCAGGGAAGTAATTTTAATTAAAGGAAAGCCCACCAGATACTGAACCTTTAGGACCATAAGTAAAACGGCAAGTGTCCGAATAATTTTGTGCAATATTGGTTTTGATTTTGTTTTTAATGATTTTATTTTCATTGAACGTGTTCGTTAGAAGAATGATGGATGTTTAGCTTTTATATTCAATACAGAAACTTGTATCTAATTTATATGAGTGCTTTATTATTACTGAAACCACTAATACAAAGGAAACTATAATACATCATGTCTGTCCGAATAATTATGCGAGTCACTGAATTTAGCAGCGCGTAAAATATGTCCTTTTGGAGAAAGATTCCGATACTACGATGTCACCATCATTGGTTCGACAGTTGTTGACTCTGACTTCCTTCAGAAGTTTCATAATTCCTCTCTATTTCATGTAGGGGCGGGTGTTGGTTTGAAAATGTGCTGCTACTTATTGGAAAACAAAGTGGGATATGGAAATACTTGACTTCGTGCCAGCAGACTTGCACAGGCTAACACGAGTAACCGAACTTATTTATACGGAAAGTCCATCCGTCTTCGGCATAATTTTTACTCGAATGGTAAAATAATTATTCACATTCACTTTATTCTTGATCTGTTTTACCGTCCAGGATTGCTTTTCCCGTGGAACTCAGTGAGGAATCTCACCTCTACCGACTCAAGGGCAGCGTCCTGGAGTAGTGCGACTTTGGGTCGAGGGTCTACAACTGCGAAGGAAGACCAGTACCTCGCCCAGGGGGCCTCACCTGATATGTTGAACAGGGCCCTTGCTGGTGAACTGGAAGAATGAAAGGGATGGGCAAGGAAGAAGGAAGGAAGCGGGCATGGGAGTTAGGTATCATTTTCCTGGAAGAGAAGTGGGAAACCACGGAAAACTACTTCGATGGTGGCTGAGGTGGGAATCGAACCACCTTTACTCAGTTAACCGCCCGAGGGTGAGTGGACCCTTTTCCAGCCCTCGTACAACTTTTTCAAATGTTGTGGCAGAGCCGGAAACTGAACCCGGACCTGCGAGGTTGGCAGAGGTGGACATGATATTATTATGTTTGTCTAAATTTGCCTATAGAGGAAGGTTTGACAGTATTATCAAAATATAAGTGTTTGTTTGACTAACTTAAATCTTACTCAGGTATCTTTGCAGAAAGATTCTGATATGTACTTTGATGTGAGGCTGAATAATAAGTTATGTATTACTTAGAATAATTATCATACACAGTTCCGTAAAATACATTAAATTCACCTAATTCCAGATTAATTCCAACCCGATTTCGCAAGTTAGAGGTTATATTTCTTTTAAATGCGTAAGTCAGAAATAGGATGTTTACTCGAAGGTGCTTTTTTATATATAACATGACTTTGTTTTCTTGTGAAAATAAGAGTCCACGGCCTGTTTACAGTCATTCGACCGGCAGGAATGGAATGAATGAAATCCCCATCTTGCGGCGAGGATACAAAATGTGCCGGCTGCGGAAGGCTGTCGCACTCCCTTGGGGCAAATATTAATGACTGACAGATGAAATGAAATTATACTGGAGAGTTTTACTGGAATGGAAGATGACAGCAAAAATCGGAGTACCCGGAGAAAAAATCCCGCACCGCCTCCGCAGTGTCTAGCACAAATCTCACATGGAGTGACCGGGATTTACACCACAGAACCCAGCGGTTCGAGGCCGGCGCGCTGCCGCCTAAGCCACGGAGGCTCACAGTTCTTTTTTCTTTTCCAAGGAGTTAATCAATATTGCATCCGCCCCTTCAAGAACATTAGTCTCAAATGAAATTTTCACGCCCATTTAGAACAGAAAATTCCCCGCTGTTCAATCAATCAATCAATCAATCAATCAATCAATCAATCAATCAATCAATCAATCAATCAATCAATCAATCAATCAATCAATCAATCAATCAATCAATCAATCAATCAATCAATCAATCAATCAATCAATCAATCAATCAATCAATCAATCAATCAATCAATCAATCAATCAATCAATCAATCAATCAATCAATACTGGCCTGTTGTTTTCCTAGCCTTTTCTTAAATGGTTGCAAAGAAATTGGAAAATTTATTGAACTCCCCACTTGGTAAGTTATTCCAATCCCTAACTCCCTTTCCTATAAAATAATATATGCCCCAATTCGTCCTCTTGAATTCGAACTTTATCATCATACTGTGATCTTTCCTAATTTTAAAGACACCACTCAAACTCATTCGTCTACTAATGTCGTTCCGCGCATTCTCTACACTGACAGCTCGGAGCATACCACTTAGTCGAGCAGCTCGTCTTCTTTCTCCAATTTCTTCCGAGCGCGAACTTTGCATCATTCTTGTAACGCTACTCTTTTGTCGGAAATCACCCAGAACAAATCGAGCTGCTTTTCTTTGGATTGTCTCCAGTTCTTGAATCAAGTAATCCTTGTGATGTTCCCATACACTGGAACCATGCTCTAGATGGGGTCTTACCAGAGACTTATAAGCCCTCTGCTTTACATCATTACAACAACCCCTAAAAACCCTCATAACCATGTACAGAGATCTTTACCCTTTATTTACAGTCCCATATGGTTCATGTTTGTGGGTTACTGTAATCACGTCCTAGTTCGTGAACCATGGGCAACGGCTGAGTGGCCTAGTAAGTGGTCCTGAGAGTCGGGATACCAGTTGCTATGGAATGGGAGTGGGCATCTCGGACATATTCTGAGTCCTGGCCCTCCTTGTGCTCAGGCGGCTAGGACTATACAATCCACCGGTGGTCCATAACCCGTTAGAGTAGAGATCCTCACTTGGACTATGTGCAAGTAGGGTAGCATCCTGCTTCATGAATATACCAAGCTCAGAACATTTTAAGCAAGCCTCGGACCTATGGGAGTAACGGAGTCCCACTCCCATTTGACAGACGAGGGACTCCTTGGAAACAACTTGGCGAACGAAATGGAATTCGATGGGGAGCTATCAATATTAATGGGGCTTATGAAAGAAAGAAAGTAGAACTGGCTGAGTCAGCAAAGAGGATGTATCTGGATGTGCTAGGAGTAAGTGATATTCGGGTAAGGGGAGATAACGAGGAAGAGATAGGAGATTATAAAGTGTACTTGACGGGTGTTAGAAAGGGAAGGGCAGAGTCTGGGGTAGGGCTCTTTATCAGGAATACCATTGCACGGAACATAGTTTCTGTTAGGCACGTAAATGAACGAATGATGTGGGTAGATTTGTCAGTGGGAGGTATTAGGACAAGAATTGTGTCCGTGTATTCACTATGTGAGGGTGCGGATGAGGATGAAGTTGACAAGTTTTATGAAGCATTGAGTGACATCGTGGTCAGGGTCAACAGCAAGGATAGAATAGTGCTAATGGGCGATTTCAATGCGAGAGTTGGAAATAGAACTGAAGGATACGAAACGGTGATTGGTAAATGTGGGGAAGATATGGAAGCTGATGGGAATGGGAAGCGTTTGCTGGACTTCTGTGCTAGTATGGGTTTAGCTGTTACGAATACATTCTTCAAGCATAACGCTATTCACCGCTACATATGGGAGGCTAGGGGTACCAGATCCATAATAGGCTATATCTTAACAGACTTCGAATTCAGGAAATGTGTTGGGAATGTACGAGTTTTCCGCGGATTTTTCGATGATACAGACCACTATCTGATCTGTAGTGAACTAAGTATCTCTAGGCCTAGGGTAGAGAAAGTGAAATCTATCTGCAAACGAATAAGGGTAGAAAATCTCCAGGACGAGAACATTAGAAGGAAGTACATGGATGTGATTAGTGAGAAGTTTCGAACAGTAGACAGTAAGCAGGTTCAGGATATAGAAAGTGAATGGGTGGCATACAGGGATGCTGTAGTAGAAACAGCAAGGGGAATGCCTCGGAACAACTGTGTGTAAAGATGGGAAAACGCGAACATCTTGGTGGAATGATGAAGTGAGAGCAGCTTGTAAACGTAAAAAGAAGGCTTATCAGAAGTGGCTCCAAACAAGGGCCGAGGCATACAGGGAGTTGTACGTAGATGAAAGAACCAGAGCGAAACAAATAGTTGTTGGATCCAAAAAGAAGTCATGGGAAGATTTTGGTAACAACCTGGAAAGGCTAGGTCAAGCAGCAGGGAAACCTTTCTGGACAGTAATAAAACATCTTAGGGAGGGAAAAGGAAATGAACAGTGTTTGGAGTAATTCAGGTGAACTCATAATAGATCCCAGGGAATCACTGGAGAGGTGGAGGGAATATTTTGAACATCTTCTCAATGTAAAAGGAAATCATCCTGGTGGTGTTGTGAACAGCCAAGCTCATGAGGAGGAGGAAAATGATGTTGGTGAAATTATGCTTGAGGAAGTGGAAAGGATTGTAAATAAACTCCATTGTCATAAGGCAGCAGGAATAGAAGAAATTAGACCTGAAATGGTGAAGTATAGTGGGAAGGCAGGGATGAAATGGCTTCATAGAGTAGTAAAATTAGCATGGAGTGTTGGTAAGGTACCTTCAGATTGGGCAAAAGCAGTAATTGCACCTATCTATAAGCAAGGGAACAGCAAGGATTGCAACAACTATCGAGGTATCTCACTGATTAGTATACCAGGCAAAGTATTCACTGGCATCCTGGAAAGGAGGGTGCGATCAGTCGTTGAGAGGAAGCTGGATGAAAACCAGTGTGGTTTCAGACCACAGAGAGGCTGTCAGGATCAGATTTTCAGTATGCGCCAGGTAATTGAAAAATGCTACGAGAGGAATAGGCAGTTGTGTTTATGTTTCGTAGATCTAGAGAAAGCATATGACAGGTTACCGAGGGAAAAGATGTTTGCCATACTGGGGGACTATGGAATTAAAGGAAGATTATTAAAAGCAATCAAAGGCATTTATGTTGACAATTGGGCTTCAGTGAGAATTGATGGTAGAATGAGTTCTTGGTTCAGGGTACTTACAGGGGTTAGACAAGGCTGTAATATTTCACCTTTGCTGTTCGTAGTTTACATTGATCATCTGCTGAAAGGTATAAAATGGCAGGGTGGGATTCAGTTAGGTGGAAATGTAGTAAGCAGTCTGGCCTATGCTGACGAGTTGGTCTTAATGGCAGGTTGTGCCGAAAGCCTACAGTCTAATATCTTGGAACTAGAAAATAGGTGCAATGAGTATGGTATAAAATTAGCCTCTCGAAGACTAAATTGATGTCAGTAGGTAAGAAATTCAACAGAATTGAATGTCAGATTGGTGATACAAAGCTAGAACAGGTCGATAATTTCAAGCATTTAGGTTGTGTGTTCTCCCGGGATGGTAATATAGTAAGTGAGAATGAATCAAGGTGTCGTAAAGCTAATACAGTGAGCTCGCAGCTGCGATCAACAGTATTCTGTAAGAAGGAAGTGAGCTCCCAGACGAAACTATCTTTACATCGGTCTGTTTTCAGACCAACTTTGCTTTACGGGAGCGAAAGCTGGGTGGACTCGGGATACCTTATTCATAAGTTAGAAGTAACAGACATGAAAGTAGCAAGAATGATTGCCGGGACAAACAGGTGGGAACAATGACAGGAGGGTACTTGGAATGAGGAGATAAAGGCTAATTTATTAATGAACTTGATGGATGAAGCTGTACGCATAAAGCGGCTTCGGTGGTGGGGCCATGTGAGGCGAATGGGGGAGGATAGGTTACCTAGGAGAATAATGGGCTCTGCTATGGAGGGTAAAAGAAGTAGAGGTAGACCAAGACGACGATGGTTAGACTCGGTTTCTAACGATTTAAAGATAAGAGGTATAGAACTAAATGAGGCCACAACACTAGTAGCAAATCGAGGATTGTGGCGAGGTTTAGTGAATTCACAGAGGCTTGCATACTGAACGCTGAAAGGCATAACAGTCTATAATGATTATGTATGTATGTATGTATGTATGTACAATCCCATTGATGTGATTACTCCAATAAAGATGTTTCGTTATGTTAACACTTAGGTACTTACAATGATCCCCAAAAGGAACTTTCACCCCATCAACGCAGTAATTTTCTATTTGTGAAACTCACAACATGTAATTTAATCCCGTATATCATAGTACCGTTGCCTACTGTCCATCAGACTACATGATCGAGGTCATTTTACAGTTACTCACAAACTTATAACTGATTTATTACTCTGTACAGAATAACATCATCTGCAAAAATCCTTATCTCTGATTCCACTTCTTTACACATATCACTGATATATAAGAAAACATAAAGGTCCCATAATACCGCCTTGAGGATTTCCCCTCTTAATTATTACAGCGATAGATAAAGCTTCGCCTACTCTAATTCTCTGAGTTCTATTTTTTGGAACTGTTTTATTAGTTTCTTCTTCGCGTACATTTGCACACATGTCGAGCAGTGTGACAGACATCTGTGTATAGAAAAACAAGCCACGGCTTTAACTCCACTGTCCCCTGCGCAAGATGAACTCCTATGAACTACCATCCGTAGGTTTGCAAATTACCTGCAAACGTGAAGGCTTACAAGACAAGTCGTGAGCTACGGACAGTCATGAATGTAGACTAAAATCAGTCTTGCAACAGAACCAGGAATTCAGGAAAATGACTAGGGATTTTGATAACCTCCAATATCCTGAGAAGCTACCCCTGATTTAGGTTGATGCTCCTATTTCGAACTACAAGTGTAAATACTTGCCTTTATTTTTACAATTTTTTTCTTATTATATGACTCGTTGCGCGTTTAGGGACCCAAGGTCGGTAATGGGACTTTCACGGTAGAGATCATCAAAAGTGTCTGGGGTGTAAAATTTGCATTTCTACCTTTTGATTTGTTGCGCTGCCTATGGTTCTTCTTAGCAAGCTAACGTAGGCAGCAGATGGAGGTTTCACTACTCGATGTCACGAAAAGTTTCTACAATATATTGGTAAGAAAATAAGTGAAAGCTGTAACTGAGTTTGTCACAAAACACATTGCTCTTAACAGGAACTGTCAATAACTAATATCTTCTCAAGTGTTGCATCTAGAATCATGAACTCTTTTCTAAAGTACCTTACACCAATTTGAGAATCACAAAAACCTCAAAAATGAAAAATCTGACTTTAGGCTCCTTTCCCCACAACAGGAGACATACATCTTTTATTACAATTAGTTTGATTGATGTCACACCGAGACAGACAGGCTTCACGGCGACGATGGGATGGGGTAGGAATGGGAAGGAAGCGGTCGTGGTCTTAATTAGGCTAGAGCTCCAGCATTGTCCTGGTCTTAACATGGGAAAGCATCTTCAGACCTGCTGACAGTGGAATACACATAATGATCTGTTTCACAAGCAACTCTCAGACCCACAATGTCCGCACAGAATGGTACTGCTGTTATATAACGTAGACCCTCCCGAACGCAAGCTGACAGAGTCCATATGTTTTTCCTCTCGAGTTCTTCCTAGGTACGGCTTCATTCCTACAGTCACGCAGGTCACCTACGCAGAGTCAACTCGAAAGACCTGCACCAAGCTTCTCCGGAGACTGCACGTCATAATTTATTATTATTATTATTATTATTATTATTATTATTATTATTATTATTATTATTATTATTATTATTATTATTATTATTATTATTATTATTATTATTATCTTTAACATGCTTCTGCTAATCTACAAGTATCTACTATTTTATTTTCTACCTGTTCATCTGCTCCGTCTGCCATCATCATCCGCTTTCTCCTATTACGTACAGGTACATACGCTGTGCTACCTGCTCGCCTGCCTGTCTCGTGGTCCGCCACCAGCATGGTGCACACTCTCGCTCAGCTGTTTCTACCCTACGTCATCTGCCACGTCATCGAACTTTCTGAATGTTTCTTTCTGGTGCATCCACTGACCTTGTGTCCACCTATAAATGGGCCAACGATTGCCCTGTGAAATCTGTCTGGCATCGACTGTGGTTTGGAGTGGAGGGAGCCCCAGCATAGTGCGTGTTATTTGCACGCACTTTATTTACTTTTCCGTCTATCAGGAAATGTCTATCAGCATGAGGACTGGGTGAGCAAAAGGAACGTATATGTTACATTCATGCGGGAACTTTATCGCTCCCGTTTGTTCTTCAGGCACTGATGACACTTACATTCTTACTGCCTTTTGGTGGTTAGTGATTCGTCCTTTGTTTTACGAGAACTTAAACTCTAGTTCTCTTCAATATTAACCTGGACTTGTTACTCAGAACATCAAGATGTGGATAAGAACTTTAACACTACTCAAATTCCTCTAACCAAACTTACTGCACCGTGTTTGAGTGCATTATTTATATTTCATGGGTATATATTTTCTCAAGCAGCATTCTTTCGCCTTTCTCCCTCTTTCCCGCTCCTCCTTTCCCCGTGTAATTCTTACTGATCATCCTCTTTTTTGATATTCTTGTTCGATGTTTGTGAAATACTTTTTGAAAACACCCTGGAGGTGTCGTTTTATTGTGGCCTTCCAAACTTAGATATTTGGATGATTAATGTTTGATTCCTTTAATGCTTGTTATTTCTATTAAACTATGATACATGTGTTCAATCTAGCCATTGTGTTTTAAAAACCTCTTTGAGATGCGTTATCCTTTTAGTGTCTAATTGGCACATTTCATGCCTCACAAACTATTTGTCAGATTACATGAATACTGATTGTATAAACTGGTCCATCTTGTTGTCATTCTTAATGGAACAAAATACATTTCTTAGAAATATGGTTGTTAAAAAGTCGCCTGCTCTTTTACTAGTTTTTGGTCTTTTCCATTTTGTTTCTCCCTTTTTCTTTTGTATCTACAACAGATCGCTCTCAATTTCCAGCACCGCTTCTCTTGTTCTGCGCTTACTGTAAAAGTTCGTCGTTTGATTCCTGATAATGAGTTTTACTGACTTCTTTGTCTGGCTCCATGGCTAAATGGTTAGCGTGCTGGCCTTTGGTCACAGGGGTCCCGGGTTCAATTTCCGGTAGGGTCTGGAATTTTAACCTTAATTGGTTAATTTCACTGACACTGAGGCTGGGTGTATGTATCGTCTTCATCATCATTTCATCCTCATCACGACGCGCAGGTCGCCTACGGGAGTCACATAAAAAGACCTGCATCTGGCTAGCCGAACATGTCCTCGGACACTCCCGGCACAAAAAGCCATACGCCATTTCATTTTTTTTTTACTGACTTCATTGATTTTAAGGCTGCGCTCTGAAGTTTTACGACAGGACAGCTCGATAGCCATTACCAAATAATACCTAAATCTTGGATTTTTATCCATGTGTAATTTTACGGCACCTTACATATCATGCCTGTTCCATTCAGGTTATATGCCATTTCCATCCCATGGCTTTCATAAATTAGTTCTTTTCAAGTTCTTCACCAATAATTTGGATATTTCGATCTACCATTCACTACATATTATTATTATTATTATTATTATTATTATTATTATTATTATTATTATTATTATTATTATTATTATTATTATTATTATTATTGTACCGGTTGGTACACCTATACGCCGCACATTTGAATTTTCCGCCTTAAAGTACTCCTCTACAGCTGAAACACTGAACTTTAAAACTGAATTAATTCAACCGTTTATCAGAAGATGTCACTCTGTTAATTTCGAATTGTTTTCGTTTACTAATTATCAAGAAGTGTGGACATTCTCTCACAGATGTCTTTACCAAAAACTATGATCATGCACCCTGGTGCGAAGTGATGGAACTTTTCTTGAAGATATTTTATACTCATAAGTTTTCCTATAACTAAATTTTGTTCTTTCATTTGTGGGTTGGCAATATAAATCTTTTTTTTTCCGCCAGTTTTGAAGTTAGGCAATCAATAATTTCTGTCATTAATCTTCAGCCAATTGTGTCTTTCTTCCACAATTTTTTATGTGTAAATTTTAATTAGCCAATAAACGCATGTGGATGTGTCTTAATTATTCATGAAAGGTCTAGAATCTTCCCCGAGGGTATAAAAACTGCTGATTTTCCTGGCTCTCGGCCACTTCAACAACATCTAGCTTAGTGTATGGAAGTATAGCAGGGGGCGGGTAGAGCCTCTTCCTTCGGGCAGCAGCTCTTCAAAGAAGGTAATGGCCTTTTAACATCTTTATTTCTTGCTAGCTCAGCAGTTTAGCCCTCAGGGAAGGTCCGAAACCTTTTCAAAGTAACCTACCTCTCTAAAAATATAACTTAGTGCCGGCTTATGTAAAAATCTCTTATTACTTTAACTGTAAATCGGGGATAGAGAGTGCTTTACCCTCCAGAGTTCCCCTTCATTTTGAGTTGAGGTGACTACGTTTTCATAACCGATGTTCTACTCTTAATGTATTAAAATTTTCTTATACGAGTCACGTCCCTAGTTTGGGAATAGCACCTGTATCATTGGCCTAGTGCCCCTTAGGTTTTATAAGGTTTCATGTAGGAGTGCAAGCAACGCCTCCATTCATCTTGGTATTTTGGGCCATTTAATTAATCTGTTCTTTTCCACTGAGGCCCAGTAGGTTGGGTACGAGATACCCCCGTTTCATTTGATGTAAGCGGTGCCTTGATGGCAATTTGTGTAATAGACTGGTATTACCTTTAATAGGCTTGAAAAATTGAGAGCGGCTCAGCTCTTTCTTGTGTTTGAAAAGTGCCTCTGGGAGGCTCGAGGTTAAAAGTTAAAAGTGCTCCTTGAATGAAGGGTTTTTTGAATAAATGAGTGAACCTTGGTAATGTTGGGCTAGTAGCTCAAGGATTGTGTAACTGAGGCTCGAAGCCAGAACTCGTAATGATCTCCTAAAACTTGTATTTTCGTGCTCTGGTTTATCAATTATACCTTGTACCTGATTTTCGTTTGTTGATTTGTTACTTGTTGAATTTTTGAAAGTCTATATGAAAATTGTTAAGTTCTGAAAATATAACCTTTATTGAAATTTTAATTCATCTTTCGGACTTGTAGTTAGACCCATTCCAGCCCGCACCTTCTTTCATCTCTGCATTCCACGGATAACACCGTAACAAATATTATTATTATTATTATTATTATTATTATTATTATTATTATTATTATTATTATTATTATTATTATTATTATTATTTTAGGAAGGCTAGGCTTGTGCCGGTAACATAATGGGCTGACTCGGCCTAAGCAAGGAGTCACCCTCTTGATTATGAAACTACAGGTACATATATGTACAAATATTTACAAGAGAAATAATTACAACATATACATTTATACAATAAATACAAACAACTTCAGACTTCTTATGTCCCCGTTTTGGGAATCTGTTCTTCAGTATTACTGGAACTGCGGCCTGGATCTTCATGCTGTTTGGCGTGAGTCAGAGGAAAAGTCGTTCCTAGGAACTTCCTCACAATGTGGCAAGTGCTCAGGAGGGTGGTTTTCTGTAGTTCTACGTATGTGTGATGATGCAGGTTTAATGCGGCCAGAGAGCTGTGCAAGCATTTTGGAATAACACCGGTACATGATATTACTATTGGAACTGTGGTGACTGATTCTAGTTTCCACAGGCGTTGTATTTCTATTGCCAGTTCTGTGTATTTTGATATCTTTGTGGCTATTGTCGTTTGCAGATTGGAAGTATTTGGACAAGCAATTTCTATAAGGGATGCGGATCTTTTTGATTTATCGATTAGAATAATATCTGGCCTATTGTTGCTGAGCGTGACATCAGTTATGACTTCTCGGTCCCATAGTAGTTTGTATGAAGAGTTTTCGAGAATGGGTGGAGGTGTATATTTCCAATATGCAGTTGATGACTGAAGAAATCCACATTTTACAGAAAGTTTCAGGTGAATGATTTTTGCTACCTGATCATGTCGGTGCTTATAATCGGTGCTGGCCAAGTGTGGGCAGCCAGAGATGACGTGCTGTATGCTCTCTGTAGTTCTGGAACAGCGGCGGCAGTTGTCTGAGACAACTGTTGGATCCTTCATGATAAATCTACGGTAGTTCCGTGTAGCAATTACTTGATCTTGGATGGCCAGAACAAATCCTTCTGTTTCTGGGAAAAGACCGGAGTAGGTCAACCAAGCGTGCGACGCAGATTTGTCGATATGAGACTGATCCAGTTCATGGGGGTATTTCCCGTGAAGAGGTTTTTGCTTCCACATGGCCATATTCATCTCTTTTGTAGGTGGGGTAGAAACAGGCATTTCTGGCGACGACAGATTGAGAGGTGTATAGTTTATATCAGCTCTGCAAACAGCATGATGAAGACACGATGTATCAGCTCTCGAGTGGAAATATTCTCTTAGACTTGATATCAGATTGCTATGTAAATTGACAATGGATATTATTATTATTATTATTATTATTATTATTATTGTTATTATTATTATTATTATTCATCTGGGGGTCATCTGGTCGAGTAGATTTTATTGTCTTTCATAATCTTGTCAAATTTATCCCTGCTAATCGATGGAGCCTTACTGTTTTCATCTATATCACCCTCAAGAGCAGTGTTCTGGAGGGTGAGACATTTGACCGACGATACATCTGGGGAGGACGGTCAGTACCTCGCCCAGGAGGCTTCACCTGCTGTACTGACCAGGGGCCTTGTGGTGAGATGGGAAGATTGGAAGTGATGGGAAAGGAACGAATAATAATAATGTTATTTGTTTTACGTCCCACTAACTACTTTTTAAGGTCTTCGGAGACGCAGAAGTGCAGGAATTTAGTCCCGCAGGAGTTCTTTTACGTGCCAGTAATTCTACCGACACGAGGCTGTTGTATTTGAGCACCTTCAAATACCACCGGACTGAGCCAGGATCGAACCTGTCAAGTTGGGGTTAGAAGGCCAGCGCCTTAACCGTCTGAGCCACTCAGCCCGGCAGGGAAAGGAACGGGGAAGGCCTTAAGTTAGGGACCATTCCGGTATTTGCTTGGAGGAGAAGTGGAGAAACTACGAAAAAAACACTTCGAGGATGGTTGAAGAAGGAATCAAAGCAACTCTACTCAATTGACCTCCCGAGGTTGAGTGGACCCCATTCCAGCCCTCGTACCACTTTTCAAATTTCGTGGAAGAGCCTGGAATCGAACTCGGCCCTCCGGGGGTGGCAGCTAATCACACTAACCACTACACCAGAGAGGCGGGTCGTGTTGGTAGTTAAATGGTGTGTACGAGTGACCAAGCTAATAGCCTGTTTGCTCTGTGGCTGCACCACAGATGGACGACCGATTGTATTTGTCTCATGGGCTGGTGCTGTGCATTGAATCGCTGTGAAATTGGAAAAGTAGGATTTGTCATAAACGAATTTACCGAGCTCACCAAAGTGTGAAACAGTAAATAGATGTAATACTGGACGTGTGCAATTCATGATAGCACGATAAATCCTACTATTCAAAACTCCACTTATTGGTTTAATGGCAGGGCATACAAGTTTTTAAACCTTTTCCTGAAAATATGAGCAAAGAAAATGCATGCTTTTCCGGAAAATGTAAGTAACAACGTATTCGAATTGTATTGAGGGAGCATTCAAATGGCCGGGATTGTCTGTTAGGTCATCAGCCCAGAGGCTGGTTGGATCCTCAAATAGCTCCACCAAAGGTTATGCAGTTATAAGGAAACCCCACAAACCAATGGCAGCACCAAAATGAGGCATACTAGGCAAGATGAGGAGTGAGGTAGTTTGCCATTGCTTTCCTCACTGGGCCAGAAAGTATTATTGCAGCACGACTGACCCTATGAGCAGCACATTTCATAACACTCAGATGCACTAGTCATGCTCTGAATGTCATTACTCAGCACTACCCATACCCCAGCAACTTCCATATTGTCACAGCCATGGATGTTGACTGGGACTTCGGTGGAAACTACACTTTACTCTGGCCTGTGCCAAGAGATGGATGCAAAAGTACTGTATCCATCTAGTTCTTAAATGTTTAATGCCCTTGGCTCTGTGACTGAAAGTTTATTACTATTCAGTTGAAGTCCAATAATAATAATAATAATAATAATAATAATAATAATAATAATAATAATAATAATAATAATAATAATAATAATGAAATGAAGTACAGTGGAAACTTGGATTGCGAGCATAATTCGTTCCGGCAACATGCTTGTAATCCAAAGCGCTCGTATATCAAAACAAGTTTTCCCATAAGAAACAATTGAAACGCGGATGATTAGACCACAACACAAACATATTTATTCGCATACCATTTGTAAAACAAAATATAACGTAAAACAAATTAAACTGCATTTTTCCTTTCCATAGAATCATTGTTGGTGTGAGGGAGACGAGAGAAGACATGAGATAAGTTACTGTGTAGCACGAATTTCACGAACGGAATCACTGCTATCTGTTGGCTCACTGGAATTGTTTTATTTCGTGCATCTTTAACGAGGAATCTGTCCAATTACTGTCGCTTTTGCCTCTTTTTGAGGATTTCACGAAAATGTGACATTGCATTGTCATTGAACTGGTTCATCGCTCGCACTGCTACAGCCTTATTCGGGTGGTGTTTCTCTACAAAATTTTGCAACGTTTCACACATTTTTGCACTTCTTTTGAATCTCAATGGAAGTAAGAGATTGCATTGACTTTTCCTCCTCCTCTTCCCCGGACAAGATCTCCTCCATAGTATCCTCCTGTTGTTCGCGATGCAGGTCCATCAGTTCGTTGGTGGTCGGTTCCTGGCTATGTTCTTCCACCTGCTCTTGAATGTCCACGTCGTTCACCTCATGCCCCATAGTCTTCCCTAAGGGCACAATTTCATCGACAATCGGGGGCTCACTGTCAGCAACAATCCCCTCAAAGTGACGTCCATAAACACAGTCAGGCCACATCTTTCCCCAAGCGGAAGTGGAGTTCTCTTGGTGACTCCATTCCCGGCGTTATCAATGATCTTCAGGCAGTTCACGATGGGGAAATGTTTTCTCCCAAACTCACGGAGGGTAAGGTTTATTCCTTCGGTCAGTTCGAAGCATCGCTGAAATAGTGCTTTGGTGTACATCTTCTTGAAGTTCGAAAACACTTGCTGATCCATAGGCTGGAGTAGTGTTGGAAGGAATGAAGTTACCCTTAACAAACTTGAATTCCTCCAGTAAGTCGTCCTAAAGGCCTCAAAGCCTGGAGGATGAGCACGAGCATTATCCATAACCAGCAAGACTTTGAGCGGCTGATTATTTTCTGAAAGGTACTTCTTCAATACAGAACCAAAGACCACGTTCATCCATTCAAAAAAAGGCACAGGGTAGGAGAAAACGTAGGCACACGTGACACTCGTATTGCGGAACCTCACTCACTTATCAAGTTACAACTGCCGGGCTGAGTGGCTCAGACGGTTAAGGCGCTGGCCTTCTAACCACAACTTGGCAGGTTCGACCCTGGCTCAGTACGCTGGTATTTTAAAGTGCTCATATACAACAGCCCCGTGTCGGTAGATATACTGGCACGTAAACGAACTCCTGCGGGACTAAATTCCGGCACCTCGGCGTCTCCGAAGACCTTAAAAAGTAGTTAGTGAGACGTAAAACAAATAACATTATTATTATTTTATTATCAAGTTACAATTTATTTAAAATGTTTGCTCGTCTTGCAAAACACTCGTAGACCAAGTTACTCGCATTCCGTGGTTTCACTGTATATGAAAAATGGCTTTTAATGCGGTCTTTTGATGCGACACCCGTAGGCGACCTGCGCTTCGTCATATGGATGAAATTATGATAAAGATGACACATACAACCAGTCTCCGTGCCAGCGAAATTATCCAATAATGTTTAAAATTCTCGACCCTGCCGGGAATCGAACCTGGGACTCCCTGTGACCAAAGACCAGTACGCTAACCATTTAGCCATGGAGCCGGACATTATAATAATAACATTCTCGGTCTTTTTCCCCAACTTATTGGGGTCCATACATGATGTGAATTTAGTCTTGTTTTATGAACGGATGCCCTTCTTGACACCAGCCACATGTGCAGGTTTTTCTGATGGTTCATAGTGTGATGTGATGTGCTGTACGTACAGTAGACGGAGGTAAGTGCATCAAAACCGGCAAAAGCAGCCCGTCCCCAGCCAGAGTTAAAATACCTGTCTTGACCCGGGATCGAACCCGGGTCCCTCCAGAGAAAGTTAAATACGCTGGCTGCTCAGCCAAATATCCGGGCAAATAATAATAATAATAATAATAATAATAATAATAATAATAATAATAATAATAATAATAATAATAATAATAATAATAATAATAATACGCCTCTATGGTGTAGTGTTTAGTGTGATTAGTTGCCACATGCAGTTCGAATTCCGGCTCTGCCACGAAATTTGATACATGGTACAAGGGCTGGACCAAATCCACTCAGCCTTGGGAGGTCAACTGAGTAGAGAGGGTTCGATTCCCACCTCAGCCATCCTCGAAGTGGTTTTCCGTGGTTTCTCACTTCTCCTCCAGGGAAATGCCGAGATGATACCAAACTGAAGGCCACGGCCGCTTCCTTCCCTCTTCCTTGTCTATCCCTCTTAATCTTCCCAACCCCCCAGGAAATCCCTGCTGAGCGTAGAGGGTGAGGTCGCCTGGAAGAGGTACTGGTCCTCATTCCCAGTTGTATCCCCGGCCAAATATCTCACGCTCCAGGACACTACCGTTGAGGGGTAAAGGTCGTATCCTTTGCCGAGTCTGTGAAAAAAGCCAACACTGGAAATTAATAATAAGGTAATTTTGGGAGATCCCGAGATGAGGGAAAACTCAACACTTTTAAGCTTAGCGCCACTGGTAACCACAGTACTCTACAGGTCAAACTAGTAACTACATGTATTGGAGCCATATGGTTTTGTGCTCGTGGCCATCCTGTTAGCTGAATAGTTGTAGGTGAGCAAGTAAGTGATATGATATTTTAAAAGTAACTTCCTATAATACAATGAGTAGGTTGTGTAACGAGGTAAGAGTTACTCTGCCCGAAGGCAGGTCCGAACCTCCGCAGAAGTGTTCCTGAGCCGGAGTTTACGTGCGGTAGGGTGGCCAGTTCCCTTCGGCTCCTTCGTTCCCTTACCCCCAACCAACAGCGCGTGGCAACCCATCCAACTTCTGACCACACCCAATGTTGTTTAACTTCGGAGATCTCACGGGATGCGGTGTTTCAACACGGCTATGGCCGTTGGCTGTTGTGTAACGAAATAGATAGATATCCGCTATTTTAAAGATAATATTTGAGGTTAGGCGCACAAAGCAAGGTTTGGAGAAGCAGCCATGTTATTTCCAAATCGCCAAACCTTCAGCTTGGTAGGTGCTGGCAACTCTTGCCTGTCAGTAGAACTCGGGGTGATCTAGACACGACAAGCTGGGAGATCTCGACAACCGCAGTACATTTTTGGGGACAGGGTTTAATGGTTCGTTAATACTACAGTTTAGTAGGATTAATCAAAGATGACAACGTAGTGTATTGTTTGTATTGTAGTGTTTGTATTGTTTTGTTTAGTTAAACGTAAATTAAGAAAGTTGGAGACTGATGAATAAGAAGCAGTTTTTCGTTAATAGTTTTGCATCTTACTGTATATAGGCGGAGGATGCGGCGGAAATATGTGTACGAAGGTCTGCTTGGATGATGAAATGCGGAAGATATAGCTGCTGTTATTAAGGACGTGAAAGTAAATGGAACTCCGTTGGCAACAGCTGCGAAGTATTTCAGTGTTCCAAGGAATACACTCAGACCCAGAATATTCTCTGGTATATCTACCAATAGACAACTGGGAGAAGGAACAACAATGGACAAAGCTATGGGGGACCAGTTAGTCAACCATCTTGTTCTTCTTGATTCTAAAGTTTTTGGACTTACAGTGACTGACTTAAGAGAAATGACTTTTAGGTTCGCTTAGGGGAATGGTGTAAAAAAACAAAAGGCAATGGTTGGATATGACTGGGTTTTGCAAGCAGCTCGATTTGTTTTGGGTGATTTCCGACAAAAGAGTAGCGTTACAAGAATGTTGCAAAGTTTGCGCTCGGAAGAATTGAGAGAAAGAAGAAGAGTTGCTCGACTAAGTGGTATGTTCCGAGCTGTCAGCGTAGAGATGGCGTAGAATGACATTAGTAGACGAATAAGTTTGAGTGGCGTTTATAAAAGTAGGAAAGATCACAATATGAAGATAAAGTTGGAATTCAAGAGGACAAACTGGGGCAAATATTCATTTATAGGAAGGGGAGTTAGGGATTGGAATAACTTACCAAGGGAGATGTTCAATAAATTTTCAATTTCTTTGAAATCATTTAAGAAAAGGCTAGGAAAACAACAGATAGGGAATCTGCCACCTGGGCGACTGCCCTAAGTGCACATCAGTATTGATTGATTGAAGCCTGGTAGAATTTTAAGTGCCAATGAAACGGGTGTTCAGCTCATATTTAAGGTCGAGAAGATTTTAACTGAAAAAGGAAAGAAAAACGTATTCCACAGCACCACGGCAGAAAAAGGATCTACGGTAACGGTAATGCTGTTGGATATGCTACGCCACCTTTATTATAGTGAAAGGGGTAACGCAAAGAGACACTTACTCAAAAGGGATGCTCAGTGGATCAGTTGTTGCAATGTCCGAATCAGGGTATATGACCACTGAGGTATTTTCATTTTCCTTGATTACCTACAAACCCCAGGGCAGGATTCGATTGATAATCGACGGATACTCAACGCACTGCAAAGATCCGCATGTGCTTGATATGGCATCAGATTTAGAAATAGTGATGTGGTTCTTACCCCCCACCCCTCCCCCACAGTACTCACCGCTGCCAGCCAATAGATGTGTCTTACTTGAAGACCTTCAAACATTGTTACAATGAGGGCACCAGAACGTTGTTCGCACTCACCCGGGAAAATGGATCACCAAAGATAATTTTGGAGACCTTCCAAAGCTGGCTTAGGACAAATCGGCAACGTCAGGAAATTTTACCGGCGGATTTCTCTAATGTGGCATTGTTTTAAATTTATTGACAATGTCATACAACTATTTCAAAGCAAGCAAACTCTACGTACATAATAAACAGTTGCACAAACTTATTATTGTTTTTTAAACAAAAATATTAGAACAAATTTAGGATAATTCCGCAAACAGAACGTTGGTAAGTTGCATCTAAACAAATTGAAATTTAACGCAGGATAAGATCAAGTCGTTCACAGAAGAATAATTAAAAAACAACCAAACACTTTTTCCTTTTGCACACTAGGAGCAAACTTAATTATTCCTGTCATTCATTATCCAAATCTTTCAACAGTACACAGTTATACTAACACAAAACACTCTGCATTTTACACAAGGGACATAATAGGAAGGCACTCAGAATTTAAAAAGATATGTTCCAAAATCTTCTTGAAGACACTTCTGTCTGACCATCTTCCATCGTTCTTTCCTGAGATGATCCAGAAATCCAGGTAAAGTCACACTTGTATGCTGTGAGTACGCCTTGATATTGTAGTGAATGGCTCCGGCTGTTATCCATATGCAAGCCTTTCTTCTCTTTTTCCGTGCTTGATTTAGTACCAGATTCAGTATCTCTCTCACTCTGTCAGTGGTTGTTGTTGTCCCTGATATCCTGTAGATAGCGTTTAGTGCCACATTGCCGCATGTGGTAACTCGATGCATGAGACTGTCCGTCTGATGACATACCAAGCATTTGTCATCAGATACTTGCCCATGCCTTTCCAATTTCTCTCCTGTCGGGATGATTTCATTTGTGTATATGTAAAGCGATACCCTCCATTCAATTGGGATCCATTTGTTCCAAATATTTTTCCAGATCTGCTTCCAGTCACTTGCCGTTGTACTAGTGAAATACATTTATATTGCTTCAATCTGAAGTTGTATATATTCTTAGCTTTATCCAACTTTCCAGCTGTAATTTATATTTCTGGAAGTTGTTGTAGAATGAAGAGAGCGTTCCGAAAGCAGCTTATAAAGGGATCTTGTTGTTGCAGGTTTGTAGTTACACACAATTTTAGCACTGCACTATCAAATACATGAGTACAATGCTTTAATAATATGTGACAGAAATAGTGCTGTGCTTTTCTTTTCGACTGCAATTAGCCGCAAGCCACCATCCTGTTCAGTAAGATGAAGTTGATCTCTTCTTATTCTGCATCTGTATCCTTTCCATAGATAAAATCCAATTGCCATTTAACACGTTGGCAAATGACATGTGAGGCGGGAAGAATTTGGGCAAGGTACTAGAGCTTCGACAGCGCAAAGATATTTATCTGCCAAACTTTTCGGAAAATGTTGAGTCGCCTTGAAAGTTCCTCCTTTAGCTGAAAGCGTAGGGTGTTTAGATCAGAAGTCCAATTAGTCTCTATCGTCTCTGAAATATCGTTACTGAAGGTAATGCCCAATATCTTGCAGTGGTTAACAATTGGAATCTGCGAGCTGGCAAATATTTGTCGAATTTCATTTTAACCTACTAGCAATAATGAGGATTTGCTATAATTCGCTTGTGCCCCAGACACCTTACAGAAGGCCTCGAGAGTCTCTTGCGCATTATTAGCATCTTCGTCACTGGTCAACAGTAGGGTAATGTCACCCGCGTATGCGCGTATTGTGAAGCATTCGTTGTTAATAGTTAGTGCGGTTAAAAAAATTTTCAAACTTTGAATCAAAGGTTCTATTGCTAAAACAAATAGTGCCATTGATAATCGGCATCCTTGTCTAATTGATTTGTTTATCGAAAATTTTGCTGAGTGAAATCCATTTATCATAACTTGTGGTATATGCGCTGTATTGTTTCTATGATACTGTTTGGAAATTGAAACTTTTTTAAAACATTCCAAAGATAAGAGTGTGCTATTCTATCGAATGCTTTGATGAGGTCAATGCTAGCCAGAGCTCCTCAAGCATTGTCACACACTGAATGATATATGATGACATCACGAATTGCCAGTAGATTATGTAATATGTTTTTTCCAGGTATAGTGCAAACCTGTCCATTAGTAATTAATGAAGGGAGGATAGTTCTGATTCTGTTCGCTAAACTCGTGGACAGTAGTTTATAGTCGGTGTTTAATATTGTAATAGGTCTATAGTCACCTATATACGTGCAACTGGAGCGTTTGGGAATTAGGATCACCCTCTGCAAATGTATCACTTATGTTGTGACTGAAGCCATAATTAATAACTTGTGTCAGGTCTTTACCGATAATGTTCCAAAACTTCTTATACCATTCATACGGGATCCCATCATAGCCTGGCGTCTTATTCGGTGCAGTATGGTCTAACGCGGCGCTTCACTTCTTCTTCGGAAATATTATAAATAAGATGTGCGATATCATCTCCTTCTAGATGACTCTGGAGATGATGTAGATGTCTGCCAATATCGAACTCTGAGATGCTGTCTTCTGCAAACATTTCACGGAAATATCTCTCACTTTCTGCAAGGAGTTGTTCCTTTGTAGTGAACATTGTCCCTTTACCATTATCCCATCGATTAATAAATTGCTTATTGGCTGATCGTCTAATCTTGGCAATGTGGTAGAGAGAGATTTTCTCTCTTTCTATGAGGGAAGTGCCTTTTACGTGCTGATGTAGTTTTTCTAGGCTGCTTTCCTTAATACCTAAAATAATTCTCTTAATAGAATTTAATGCAGAAGAGATATTTTGGCCTTGCTGTTCCTTTTGATGCATTTCAAACATAGCTCTGTCATAGAATTCAATTTTCCTACTTGTATCCTGGTTGTGCTCATACGCTATTGTGCGTCCGAGAGCTCTAATGGCAGGTTTAAGTTTATATGTCCACCAGTCCATCACGCTACTATAGCGGTTTTGCGCTAATTTGCATTGGTGATAACACTCCGTGAAACGTTGGACATCCTCAGTATTATTGAAAACAGACCTATTCATCTTCCATATTCCTTTCCCCATGATGCGTCTATAAGCGACTGGAATCACCTTACAGCTATCGAGGAGCTGTATTTGTGACGTGGATACGTACATCCTATCTATCCTGGATTTCGACTCCCCACGGCAATATGTAAATTCGACATGTGAGCCGTGTAGCTGCTGCCACACATCCTTGAGCTACGTAGACTGTATTAGTGTCTGAAGGCCTGGACAAATGTTAAAAGTATCTGTTTGGTCTCGTGGGTGAAGAGTGCATTTGAAATCACCTACTAGAATTATTGGACCGAATGTCACTAAATGGGACACTATTTCATTTTTAAATAATAGGTTTCGGTCCTGTTTTTGCTGTGACCCGGATGGGCTATAAACGTTTATCAATCTTGTGTTATTATAGGTGGCAGACAGAAACGTTCCCATAGGGTCCATGATGACATCAGTGAGTTGAATTCCTTTCCTGTATACTATTGCAGTTCCTCGGAAGTTATCACCTACGTTCGTTATATAGTCATAGTTATATCAGAAATGGAAGTTTGTCTCATTAACTTCCTGAAGGAATAATATATCAATATCATATTCCTTCGCGAACCGACTAAGCAGCGCGTGAGTTGAAACACTCCTTGTTCCATTAATATTAAGGGTGGCGTAAGTTGTAAGAAGACTCACCATAACAAGACAGAGAGATTGGAAGCAAAATGCCAAAAAGCTGTATTCATATTTGCGTAGACGGTTATTTATAGATACGACAGGTAGTGGTTGGTGCAGAGTCAGTTAGATACAGACGCTTTAGAATTAGAACCTCTCCGCTCGGCACTCTTCTTTGTTGTATGTAGACGTGGGTCCCTATAGCTTAAGGAAGTATGTGATGGTTTACTGTCCTTAAAGCTTTTGTCCGCCGTGGATGACGTACTGTGTGTTTTATTTTTGTTTCTCATTCGAGGTGAAGACATCTTAATTTCTTTCTCTTCTCCAATACACTCTTCAGTTCCCACATCTTCCTCTGCCATTTCTGTATCTAGTAAGTCCCTATCGGGCTTATCTGCACTGCCCATAATTTCGGTTTCCATCCTAGAGGGGAGAGATGCGTTGTTCGGGGTCTGGCTAAGATCCAGAATTAAAGGGGTACTTGGAGTATATATCAGGTAATTCACAGACTCCTGGACAGGCGTGGAGTTCACTGTGGCCAAGGATATGGAAGGCCCGTCTTTAGTTGCATTAATTTATTCATGCATTTCAGGAGGTAGGGATTTGGAAATGCTATGTTCCAACTCAGTCTTCATACGTTTATTCTGACTCTCCGAGACCGAAGGAAATTCATTCCTGTCAATAGCCGGGTTGTGTGCTGTGTTTTCCTCATTGTGTATATCTGCCCACGGGGCTTGTTTACTAGCGTTGTTTTGTGGCTCGCTTAGCGAGGGTGAAACTGGTATAGTGGGGATCTACTTCACTGACGGAGGAGTTAACAGGTGTGAGTGTAGCATTGTTTATATTCCTTCTCTCTGCCAAGCGATTCTGACGAAGCTGACAGTCTGGTTTCAAGTTACTGGGCGAATTACAAGCAAGGCATGTTCTAGTTTGGCCGTCATAAATAACCTGTGCACGAAAGCCTGCAATATATAAGAAGGAAGGTATTGGGTCTTTTAACTCCATTCTAATAGCACGTATACCGTTGTGTACTTTGAAGGAGTATTGCTGTGACCAATCCTCTTCCCTGTGTTCTACCACTTTCTCGTATTTACTTAAACCTAATGAAATGGACTCTATAGGTACTTCCGGGGGAACATTAAGTATTCGAACATTCTTTTGTACCCTGTCAACTGGCATCACAGTGACGTTTCCTATACGACCATCACTTAACATTATTTTCTGAATCCCTGAATAGTGACATATCAAACGTTCGTAAATCACTGTTGTAATTACCTTAACATATGCGGCGGATTCCAGATGGTCCAGCTGGATCATGTCGATTTGATCAGATGAGATTTTCAGCAGTGACTGGATCCAATTATGTACATCCCACGCCGAAGACTTATTTTCACGTTCAAATATGCATTTCAGAGTATTCCTCCTAACAAATTTTGTTGCCATTATATTACTTATCTTTTCACTGTTTCACTGGAAACGCAATTAAACGAATTCACACAAGTAGAATTAGAAACAAACTCGTAGTTTTCTTAACAAGTACACTGTTTTGACACGGGCGACTAGCAGGAGAATACAGCGCAGACAACCTTCTCTCACCGCTAACAGCGGCCAACTATTCGTACAATCTCGATATCCCCCAAGATTTTCTTTAAATATGACTTTGTGGTGGACGAAAATGGTTCAAATCATGTAAATGTTGGAGAAGGTATCACTGTAGATGATAATGCCAATAGTCCTACGTTATCACAGGAACAAGAAGCTTCACCTACATTAACACCTGTCAGTTGCTCAAACCAGGAATTGTCTCCTGTTCCGATATTAAGACTCCCATCTGGAAAAGGAAGAGGAAGAAGAGCGCAAGTATCCGCCATCGTGACTTCACAGGATTACCGAGAGAATTTAATGAAGAGGAAACACAAAAATGAAAAGAATCCTTCAAATCGGAAGTCAACAACGAGAACTCGGCGCGTTGGCAATGGGGAAGCTAGTTCCTCGAGCAGTCTTAATTGCTCTGAGAATTATTGGGCGGTTATGTGACAACAACCATAATGAGGAATGGGTCCAATGTAGTGGGGAATGCAGGAAATGGTTCCACGAGATGTGTGTAGAAAATGGAAACGATTAACAGTTTATATGTATCCACTGTGTACAATAGTTGTGTATCTATTCCGATGTCTTACTTCGTGTCAGGTTCTCTCTAAGTGCGGGAGAAGTGGACATTATTGCACATTTTATTTATTTGTTAATATAAAACGTTATGAAACGTTATATTTTGCTAGAATTAATGGAAAACATAAACTGTGTACAAAATCACCAGCGAAACAATTGAAATATTTTACAAATAAAGCCTGAACAAAAGTACAGGTTTTTGATTAGTGTGTCAAGATATCCCTAAATGACCTTAATAATAATAATAATAATAATAATAATAATAATAATAATAATAATAATAACATCGTGTGGCTATTTATACCTGGTGCAGCCCTAGTAAGGCAGGTCATCTGATGTGGGTGGATTGCATCTTTCCTATATCTGAAAGTGGGTGTTATTGTAGTGGGGGAGAATGTTGTGTGTGGTGTGTGATTTGCAGTGATGTGCTGGAGACAGTACAAATACCCTCTCGACGATCCAGATGAATTAGCCATGTAAGGTTAACATTTCTGACGTGAATCGAACCCGGGACCCCCAGAACCGTGTATCACTACGCTGGCAATTCAGCCAATGAGCCAGACATTTCAATTATGTTAACTGAAGATGAGTTAATCCTTTCCCCAATCCTCAAAACAGAGTTAATATTGGGCCCGAGTTCCGATTAGCTCATCGGGAAATACTGTGCTAAGAAGATCTCTTAACAAAAATGTATAATTATTTTCTTGCTTGAAGAAAATTGGCATTGCAGAGGTATAACATTGAATTTATAGGGAAATCATCTCGTATTTCAACTGCCATGGAAGAATGTTATGATTGAAATGCGAAGTCTTCTTGGAATTCTGGAACTCCAGTTAGAAGAGAGCAAGGAATTAGTCTCTCCTTTCTGAGATTTTTAAAGACAAGGTCCACGGAAAGAGTGAAAATGAAAAAAATATGTAGACCCATAAACCGTCCATGTCAGAATCTGATTAGGGAAAGTTGGAAACGAGAGATTTAAGTTGGCACAAACAATGACAGCCTGAGGTAGGGAGTAGGGGGCTAGCGGTCACCGATCCTAATTGAGAGTCCCAGGGACGTCAGTCTGTTCAGTCGCCCCTTATGGCAGGTTGAAGAATACCTGGTTGTAAGTAATGTTGCCTATGCTCCCACCCTAAGGGGAACTCTTTCTGGAGGCTAATGCCGGGTCTCACATGGTTGATAAGAATGTTAACACGGCCCTTCCTATCAGTTTTCTTAACTTATGACGTTTTATATTTGAGTAAGCTACGATAACTTTGCAATTATTCCCACGAGGCTAAGTGAGCGCCATTATAGAATTCCAAATCCATAAATAAATATCGGGCAGAATACGATACATAGAGTAGGAATTTCTGGTATTTTACTGTTCTGTATGTCCCTTGATGAAATCTCCTGTGTAAGTATCCGACCATTTTCAATGAACAGATCACAGGACACCTTAGGAGCTTTAAATATATTCAGTATCTTGAAAGGGATTGGAAAGGAAGACGCAGGCTGATCCAGTGGCTCGGGAGATTTTCGCTGTAATCCTACTTAAGTGAACTTAGTGTAGGAAAGCAGCTGTCTCAACGTAACTTCCGGAGCATTACGACAAGCTTTACTCGTCTCGAGAGACACGGGAACAAAGTTGCTTTTCTTTACCGTGTTCATATCAGGATAAGGTTTTACACATCATTTACAACAGTCCAGTGGTCTCAGAACCGTTACTATAGACGTACCTATTTTCAAACCAGACTGTACTTAATTAAGGCCACGAATGCTTCCTTCCCGGTGCTAGCATTTCCTATCCCATAATATTATAAGAACTATTCGTATCGGTGCAACGTTAGGCAAATTGTTAAAAGAAACGAATGAAAGAAAATAAAACAATAAACGTATAAAATATGCGAAAAGGAAATTCGAATGATGTTCTTATTTTCTGAAACTTAATGTGAAATTGAATGGGATTTTGGGTGAAAAAATCTAATTTTGTTTTTGTCTTAATTTCTCCCATAAATCTTGATCTTTAAAAGAACACCTTGAACATGACTCTAGAGTAGTTGTAACTATTTAAATTTTCCATTTATCTGAGACGAAGACATCGCGTCATGGCTGACTCCATAGCTGTCAAACTTCATTCCTGACTTCAAAGCTCCTACTGGTACTTTTCAACGGGACGTTTGTATGTGGTAAAATAAAGTTTGATTTCAATAGTTGGTACCGTGCATGTGATGTTCTTCCGTTTTACATAGAGTACGTATTCCTTGTTGTGTTTTTAAACAATGTGAATGTGTTATAGTGGTATAGTGATCACTCTGAGAAAATGCCTAGATTTAGATTTGGCAGAAGAACAGGAAGGAAAGCAATTTTCAAGGCAGTGGCAACACACAACCAAGGGAACATTATCACGTGTCAGGTTCTCGAAATGTTAGGGTTGCATGCTGATTCTCAGAGAGTTGATCCTATTCTGGCTTCAGATAAGCAACGACTAAGAAAAGCAGACAATGCAATCAATATTTTAGCCAGCAAAGCAAGACAAGTCAGAAAAAGTGCTAAAAGAAGCTTGAAGGCTGCCTTTTGAAATGACGAACGAAGTGGAGCCTATGCAGCAGGGATGTTTTCACTTTGAGCTCAGTCTTACGTAAATTTAAAATTTTGATTTTCAAGGAACATTTTATCAGATTCTACTGACTATATTATTCTGAAATTTTCAGAAAATGTCCATTACAGTACTCTAGATATACTTATTTATTATTTCAAAATATACCATAATGAGAGTTTTAGGTGAGGGGGGGGGGGCAGAAAGCGTTCAATAAATTGCTGAAAAACTTAGCCAAAAGAAGTGAATATCTCACAAAGGAATAGCACTAATTAAAAAGTATTGTTTCTGTACAGACAACATATACGTTTTCATGCAATGTCAAAAATTTATATTTTTAGCTGCAGTGGATTATGAGAAAATTTTCGCTATAGGCATAATTTAACATTGTGAAGATAGGCGACTCCATTTCCACTCAAATCTACTGTATATTTGTGTCACGAGCTTTATTGAATGTATGCCGTAATATTAAAACTGATTTTCATTTCAGTTTGATTGAATAATTTGAAGTGTCTTTCATAGGGCTGTCAATAGACTTCTACCGTAAGGGCTTTCTCTGTGATTTTACGAAGAAGAATATTTGAGAGATTGCGAGAGAAACTTCTGGAATTTCGATTTTCTGTTTCTTCTCATTCTCAATATTATACTGAAAATAAATTTTGATAACCTAACGAAATTCTTGTACAATTTTAGATGGCTCTAAGGTTAAAATTTCATGGACCAATCTTTTGTAAACCTGAATCGCACTGAAGTGAAAGGAAATAAGTCAAAATTGCCATTTGATAGAAGTTTCTGAACCAGTATTTCTTGCCCATTCACTCGAAGGAAAGAAAGTACCGGTACTTCAAGGATGTTTATTTATTTATTTATTTATTTATTTATTTATTTATTTTATTTATTTATTTATTTAACCTATTTAACCTCCAGGGTTGGTTTTTCCCACGGTCTCAGCTACAGATCTCGCCCGTAACGCCTCCAGGGCAGTGTTAACTTTAATTGGTTTTATTGTTCAGAAACTACAGAACTAAGCTCTGTAACCGGTACCGAAGTGTCCGTTATAATCATTTATTCAATTAAAAAAAATTCAAATACAATTTGAGACATATCAGCCCGCACAACTGATATACCTAGTTTGTGTTAACTTCGGGGAATAGGAGCTCGTTCCAAAGTGAGTTGAGCGATTGCTGGTATTACACACTGTTGTCCAGTAACTGTGTCACAAAAGTTTATTGTTAAGTATAATTTGTGTATAATACGACCTCAGGAACACTGCACATCAACAAAGTATCATTTCATAACTACAATGGCACCAATTTCGATTGCTGTAATAATTTGGTCGGGCCGCTTCCTTCCCACTCCTAGCCCTTTCCTATCCCATCGTCGCCAAAAGACCTATCTGCGTCAGTGCGACTTAAAGCAGCTGGGAAAAAAAAGTAAGTGGGGGCAAGATGAACTCAGTGACTTAGCCGCTGGTTTCCTACCAGGAAGGCTGAGGTTCGAATTCCGGTCATTTTTAGGTCAAGATTTTCATTTCAAGAATCACGTTGTGTCAAGAAGGGCATCCAGGCTTTAAACTCCTGTCAAAAACCAAACTGAGCCTGGGCGACCCCAGAAATAAGAGACAAGCTAAAGAAAATTAAATGCACTTAATATAAGTGGGATAATACGAAACTGTTAATAATTATTAATTTCGTGAATCAGAGCTGTTGATTCGTTGAAGTTCCTTATATTCTTAAATCGGATTGGTCACTGGAGCCAAACGGTAATTTCTATATCTGCATCAAGGTACGAACCACGGTTGCATCTTTTCTTGTGCATCTTCTCCACTGAAACGTAAATATAGCAGATACAAGTATACTCACGAAAATGTTTGACTTTACACAAATGTTTGTCCTATTTCTAGAATACTTACGTTGCGAAACCATTTCTTTCCACTGGCGTGGGTGGAACTGTATTTTAAAAGAACCTTCTGAGAAAGAATATTTAAGACAAATGTGCACTTCAAAGTACTGTGCTTTACTCTAAACATTCCTCCGTCTCGTCTTAAATAAACGTTCCGTCTACGTTTACTGAGCTCATAGAGACGTCTCTCTGCCAGAAATGAGAAAAAGAGATTTGCAGTGTGACTGCGGAACAATAGTAGCTAGTCTCCAGTGTTCAAGGTTTGGGGGTAGATTAGCATATAATAATAATAATAATAATAATAATAATAATAATAATAATAATAATAATAATAATAATAATAATAATAATAATAATTTTCATCCGGGAGATGGGTTCGAACCCTAAATGTCAGCAGCTCTGAAGATGGTTTTCTGTGGTTTCTCATTTTGACACCAAGCAAATGCTGAGGCTGTACCTTAATTAACGCGACGGCCGCTTCCTTACCACTCTTACCCCTTTCCTATCCTATCGTCGCCATAAGACCTATCTGTATCGATGCCACGTAAAACAAATTCTACAATAATAATATTGGCTTTTTGTCCCACTAACTACTTTGACGGTTTTCGGAGATTCCAGGAAATCTACTGACCCTACGCCCGTAGAAAACTCCTGAGGGACAAAATTTCGGCATCCCAGCGACTCCGAAAACAAAATTAATTAGTGGAACGTAACATTATTATTATTATTATTATTATTATTATTATTATTATTATTATTATTATTACTACTCTCCGCCTCTGTGGTGTAGGCCTACTGGTTGGCGTGATTAGCTGCATCCCCGGAGGCCCGGGTTCGATTCCCGGCTCTGCCACGATACTTGAAAAGTGGTTTTATGGTTGAAACGGGGTCCACTCAGCCTCGCTAGGTCAACGGAGTAGAGTTGGGTTGGATTCCCACCTCAGATATCCACGAAGTGGTTTTTCGTGGTTACTCACTTCTCCTTCAGGCAAATGCCGGGATGGTACCTAACTTAAGGCCACGGCCGCTTCCTTCCCTCTTCCTAGCCAGTGCCTTCCGTTCTTCCCATTCCTCCACAAGATCCCTGTTCAGTATAGCAGGTGAGACCGCCTGAGTGAGGTACTGGTCCTCCTACTCTGTTCCATCCACGAGACCCTAAGTCCTACGCTCCAGGACACCGCTTTTGAGGCGGTAGAGGTGTGATCCTTCGCTGAGTCCGAAGGGAAAAGCCAAGTGTGGGGGGTAAACGGATTATTATTATTATTATTATTATTATTATTATTATTATTATTATTATTATTATTATTATTATTATTATTATTATTATTATTATTCCTGAATAATGTAATCGCATTAAGACATAAAACAGTTAAAGCTTAAATTCCTAGCTGTGTTCCTGGATACTGTCACTGCAACAAGGTACGAACCTTTTAATCTAAACTTTTTATTTGTGTTCCTTCATTGCAGTAACATACTTAAACCGCACTGTCGGGAGCCCTGATGTTGGTTTTCCGTGGTTTCCCATTTTCACACTATACAAATGCTGGTGCTGTACCTTAATTAAGGCCGCGACCGCTTCCTTCCCACTCCTAGCCCTTTCCTATACCATCGTTGACATAAGAACTACAATATAATTATGTGTCGGTTCGATGTAAAGCAACTTGTGATGTAAGTTACAGTATATGTGTTCGAAAAGATACTGTGTTTTATTAAACGTGATATTAAGCGGGCCCATGCAAAATTTAACAAAATATTCAGGTGCACACGGAATTCTTGTTTGCGGTGGTGAATACTGCTTCAAAACGAAAGACAAGTAAATCATTATCCAACCCCTCCCCCCCCCCCCTCCGCCTCACCTTCCTTTCTCCTTTATTAGTATTACTATTAACGTTAGCCAAAGGATCAAGAGGAAGTGCGTCGATGCCTCGAACTAGAAGAGAATGACCTTAAGAGGCAAGAAAATGAAAAGCTTACTTGGTCAAATAAATCTTGCAAGAGGAGAAGATTTGGTTTAATGAGGTTGAGCAGAAAAAGAGCCAGACATGAAGCAATACGAGATCAACTTCGGTACAGAGCGTGCGACAAAATATCGTCCAGTAACCATAAATTAAGCCGAGCGTAAGTCTTAATGAAAAATGAAAACCTTCAACCAACTTTCCAGCGAATGACCGGCTCAGAGATGGGATGAATGAAGCCCCCAACTTGTGGCGAGGATAGGAATTAAGCCGGCTGCCGGGCCCTGTCGCAATCCTCTGGGGCAGTGATTAATGACTGACAGATGTAATGAAATTATAGCGGAGAGTGTTACTGGAATAAAAATATGACAGGGAAAACCGGAGTACCCGGAGAAAAACCTGTCCCGCCCCCATTTTATCCAGCACAAGTCTCACATGGAGTGACCGGGATTTGAACCACGGTATCCAGCGGTCAGAGGCCGACGCGCTGCCACCTGAGCCACGGAGGCTCTCGTAAGTCGTAATATACGTCCATAATCAAATGGGGACGTAATGCAATTAACAACACTGATTTGTGAGCTGGGAGATTCAATGGCAACTCTACTTGATCTCAGCAAATTAGAATACTCCCTTCTCACAGTCTCAGATCACGTGAAACTGTGTGGGAGTAATCAGTTACTGTAAACCAAAATGTGTTTTGATAGATGCATATTACAGTACAATATTAAACATTTACAGTTAAACTTATTCACTGCGGTATTCCAATCTTCTTCTTCTTATTATTCTTCTTCTTCTTCTTCTTCTTCTTCTTCTTCTCTTCTTAATCTGTTTACCCTCCAGGGTTGGCTTTTCCCTCGGACTCAGCGAGGGATCCCACCTCTACCGCCTCATGGAAAGTGTCCTGGAGCTTCAGACTCTGGGTCGGGGGATACAATTGGGGAGAATGACCAGTAACTCGCCCAGGCGGCCTCACCTGCTATGATGAACAGGGGCCTTGTGGGGTATGGGAAGATTGGAAGGGATAGACAAGGAAGGGGGAAGGTACCATCCCGGCATTTGCTTGGAGGAGAAGTGGGAAACCACGGAAAACCACTTCGAGGATGGCTGAGGTGGGAATCGAACCCACCTCTACTCATTTGACCTCCCGAGGATGAGTGGACCCCGTTCCAGCCCTCGTACCACTTTTCAAAAAATTTCGTTGCAGAGCCGGGAATCGAACCCGGGCCTCTGGGGGTGGCAGCTAATCACATTAACACCACAGAGGTATTCCAGTCTAATTTCTACATTGCAGTTTGCTTCTTTCTTTAAAGTTTATTTATTTATTTATTTATTTATTTATTTATTTATTTATTTATTTATTTATTTATTTATTTATTTATTTATTTATTTATTTATTTATTTATTTTGTCCTAAATGTTAACGGAATTATATAGTCTAGGACAAACATGTATCTTACCCTCCCTCTGTTGTATTAGAGATAAATTGTCTCATCTGTCTTTTTAGTATTATACTAATATTTACAGCATGCATTTTGAATGAACTGAATGACTGAAAGAATGAATGAGTGTCTATATGAATTGGTGGGTGAATTAATTTCAAAATTGGTTTGTGCTCGTGCATGAATGAATGAATGAACACTCTCCTCGCCAAGTCACGGATAGCCACCAACTTAGTAGAGAGCAACATGAATAAACGGATGAATTCAATTTAATGAATGATTGAATGGACGAATTGATTCATCTCAGTATCTTTCGTACCTGTTTCTTCTTTCTATTTGTTTTACGTCACAGTGACACAGACGGCGAAGCAACGATACGAGAGGACAGGGCTAGGAGTGGGAAGGGAACGGCCATCCGTTTAATTGAGGTATAGCCTCAGCATTGCCAAAGCTCCGTTTTACAAAAATGTTCAAAGAAAACCTTACGAATGACGACAAGGGACCCTAAACTGAAATCTAATAAATACGACGCCAAATTCGTATTCTGCTTAGCAGATTTCAAATAAATAAAACCGTGATAATAAGGAAATATTAAATCCTCCTCAATCATTCTACAATATTGAAACAGTTTGCGAGGACCATGAACGACTTCGCGGCCCTTGGTAAACTTACGACATGTTGTAACTGGAAAACTACAACTTCCTCGGCTTTTTCCAAATTCAAATATCTTCCACTAAACAACCAGTAATTCAGTTTATTACTAAGAGATATTCTCCATCAATGTTTTACAAGTTCCTCCGACCACATTTTATAAGTAGGGGCTTTCTACTCTGATATGGAGCAAAATGCTGCCTTCATGACAGGTTGTTTCCTACCCCGCCATTGTAACTTACAAGGGAGAGTTTTCGACTGATAGAGTATTCTCGAAAGCAGGTGAGTAAACTAGCCGTAGAACTCTCATCTGTACTCGTTCTCAACAAAGAAATTGCATTTGTCTGTTGTGAAAATGGGATACCACGGAAAACCACATTCAGGGCTGGGTTCCAACCCGCTATCTACATAATTACTTTCGATCGAGGGGGTGAGTGCAAGGATAGGAAGAATTTGAAATTCGGTTTTTGACGGATTTTGACATCTCATGAGTTCTCACCAAGTCTCTACATCCCCGACAAGTGAGTACTGCTCAGCCCGAAAGCGAGGTGATGCGTGGTCAGCGTAATGAATTCTGTCGGTCGTTATTCTTCATTTTCTACACCGAGACTGCTCTCACCGACACTTAGGCTGAATAGACTGGAAAACAGCTTCAGATCCAAGTAAAACTCTCCGCCTTGACCGGGAAAGGAACCCTGGCTATGAGTCGAGCTCGCTACTCTTTGACTATGACCCTTACGCGATGAAAAACGGGTTTCACAAGATAACTGATCTGAGGCACTTCATGTGATATTTGAACCGCAGATGTGTTCTAAAACGGCATTACATTAACTGGTTCCATTGAATCTATATGAACATTGCATACAACAGAATCTGGGATGGCTAGGTGTCTCGCATTGGTCAGAGTCTCTAGCAAACTCCATGCAGTCTTAGAACGAAATCTAGATTATTCAAGGTCTCTGTCCGTTTGCAAGACCATTAGTGGCGGGAAAGGAGATTCCCTGGAAGATATTTTACCGAGCTAGTTTTATCTTTTAAAATACGGTATGTACCAGCGACTTCCTGCGATGTTAAGTGGTCTTTCTCAGCCTACAAGCGAATTTCATCGGATCAACGCCAAAACATCGCAATGGAAAACACGGAGAAATACTTGGTGACACGCTGTGAATTACGATAAAAAATATCACCGCACTATTCGTGTTACTTAATCGCTGTTTAAAGACAAATTCTATATTAATTTAACTTAGTAACATTTATTTGTTTCATTTTCAGTACGTGAGGGCAACAGGAAATTAGCTAAAACAATGCATTTTGTAATAAAGGCTACTCCGGGATTTACAGTTCATAAGGTTATTTTTAAATATCTGCCGTTTATTTGATTATTTAATACTGTCAAAATAAGAAAACAGTAGATTGTATAAATTATCTAAAGCAACAACGATGGCTCAGTTTTAATTATTGTGTTGATGATGTGATGGTACCTCAGGGGAACGCTAAGTACCTAGGTGTTAACATAAGGAATGGTCTTCATTAGCGTAATCATCTTAATGAGGTTCTTAAGAAAAGATCTCATCACATGGTTATGTGGGTACTTAGAGGTTGTAGTAAGGAAGTAAAGGAGAGGGCATACAAGTCTTTGTGAAGACTTCAGTTAGAGTATGGCTCCAGTGTATGGGATCCTCACCAGGACTACTTGATACGAGAACTGGAAAACATTCAAACGAATGTCGCACAGTGTGTTCTGGATGATATCCGTCAAAGGATCGGTGTTACGAATTTGTTTTAAAATTTAGGCAGAGAAGACAAAGAATTGGTGTTACGAAATTGTTACAAACTTTAGGCTGGGAAGACAAAGAATTGGTGTTACGAAATTGTTACAAACTTTAGGCTGGGAAGACAAAGAATTGGTGTTACGAATTTGGTTTAAAATTTAGGCTGGGATGACAAAGAATTGGTGTTACGAAATTGTTACAAACTTCAGGCTGGGAAGACAAAGAATTGGTGTTACGAAATTGTTGCAAACTTTAGGCTGGGAAGACAAAGGATTGGTGTTACAAACTTAAGGCTGGGAAGACAAAGAATTGGTGTTACGAAATTGTAGCAAACTTTAGGCTGGGAAGTCAAAGGATTGGTGTTACGAAATTGTTGTAAACTTTAGGCTGGGATGGCAAAGGATTGGTGTTACAAACTTAAGGCTGGGAAGACAAAGAATTGGTGTAACGAAATTGTAGCAAACTTTAGGCTATGAAGACAAAGAATTGGTGTTACGAAATTGTTACAAACATTAGGCTGGGAAGGCAAAGAATTGGTGTTACGAAATTGTTACAAACTTTAGGCTGGGAAGACAAAGAATTGGTGTTACGAAATTGTTACAAACATTAGGCTGGGAAGGCAAAGAATTGGTGTTACGAAATTGTTACAAACTTTAGGCTATGAAGACAAAGAATTGGTGTTACGAAATTGTTACAAACATTAGGCTGGGAAGGCAAAGAATTGGTGTTACGAAATTGTTACAAACATTAGGCTGGGAAGGCAAAGAATTGGTGTTACGAAATTGTTACAAACTTTAGGCTGGGAAGACAAAGAATTGGTGTTACGAAATTGTTACAAACATTAGGCTGGGAAGACAAAGAATTGGTGTTACGAAATTGTTGCAAACTTTAGGCGGGGAAGACAAAGAATTGGTGTTACGAAATTGTTGCAAACTTTAGGCTGGGAAGGCAAAGGATTGGTGTTACGATATTGTTACAAAACTTAAGGCTGGGAAGACAAAGAATTGGTGTTACGAAATTGTTGCAAACTTGAGGCTGGGAAGGCAAAGGATTGGTGTTACGATATTGTTACAAACTTAAGGTTGGGAAGACAAAGAATTGGTGTTACGAAATTGTTGCAAACGTAAGGCTGGGAAGGCAAAGGATTGGTGTTACGATATTGTTGCAAACTTTAGGCTGGGAAGGCAAAGGATTGGTGTTACGATATTGTTGCAAACTTTAGGCTGGGAAGACAAAGAATTGGTGTTACAAAATTGTTACAAACTTGAGGCTAAGAAGATAAAGAATTGGTGTTACGAAATAGTTGCAAACTTGAGGCTAGGAAGACAAAGAATTGGTGTTTCAAAATTGTTGCAAACTTGAGGGTACGAAATTGTTGCAAACTTGAGGCTAGGGAGACAAAGAATTGGTGTTACGAAACTGTTGCAAACTTTAGGCTGGGAAGACAAAGAATTGGTGTTACGAAATTGTTGCAAACTTGGGGCTAGGAAGACAAAGAATTGGTATTACAAAATTGTTGCAAACTTGAGGGTATGAAATTGTTGCAAACTTGAGGCTAGGGAGACAAAGAATTGGTGTTACGAAACTGTTGCAAACTTTAGGCTGGGAAGACAAAGAATTGGTGTTACGAAATTGTTGCAAACTTGGGGCTAGGAAGACAAAGAATTGGTGTTACGAAATTGTTGCAAACTTGAGGCTGGGAAGAAAAATAATTGGTGTTACGAAATTGTTGCAAACTTTGGGCTGGGACGACTGGGGAGTAAGGAGACGAGATGCTCGGCTATGTGGCTTCTTTCGACCTGTCTGTGGAGAGATGGCGCGAAATGATATAAGTAGGTGAATAACCGTGAGTGGAACTTTTAAAAGTAGGAAAGATTACAATATAAAGTTGAATTCAGGAGAACAAATTGGAGGTAAATACTCATTTATAGGACGATGAGTAAGGTATTGGAGTAAATTACCAAGGGAAATGTTCGATAAATGCCCAACTTATTTGAAAATGTATAAGAAAAATGTAGGTAAGCAATTTATAGGAAATCTGCTACCTGGGCGCCAGTCATAAATGAGATAATTAATGATTGATTGATTGATTGATTGATCGATTGATCGATTTATTGATTGATTGATTGATTTATTGATTGATTGATTGATTGATTGATTGACTAAACCAGTAGGATAAAGCAAAAAAGTGAAAAACTTGCTTCATCAATAACTGGGTTGCTACGTAGGTTATTGGAGGAGGAAAAGGAGTAATAACAGAAGGAACTCTATAATGTATACTACCTATGGCCTTTACACTCTCATTAAGTCCTTCTTTGTACATCATACTCTGGACGCCACACCAAATTAATACTGTTGTGAATAGAGAAACCGATAGCCTCTGTGTGAACCAGGTACACTCTCCTGGGGGAAGATGGTCGTGCTCCAAGCTGATAAGATGTCGTGCCATCAACACTTGAAGGAAGTTCCTGTTCTCTTCATACAAGCCGACGTCGACTGTGCGATGTTACTGGCAAAGGGCAGCCCTTATTTCATCCTTCAAAATTTAAAACGACAAATGGTAGAAATAACTTCTTTGAAAACCAAGCTCGATAGCTGCAGTCGCTTAAGTGTAGCCAGTATCCAGTATTCGGAAGATAGTAGGTTAGAATCCCACTGTCGGCAGCCCTGAAAATGGTTTTCCGCGGTTTCCCATTTTCACATCAGGCAAATGCTGGGGCTGTACCTTAATTAAGGCCACGGCCGCTTCCTTCCCACTCCTAGCCCTTCCCTGTCCCTTCGTCGCCATAAGACCTATCTGTGTTGGTGCGACGTAAAGCAAGTAGCAAAAAAAAAAAAAAAAAAAAAAAACAAAAAAGACAACCCTTTCTTTGAAAAGAACACTGCCATTATTCAGAGAGTGAGCTTTAGTTTTAGACCGTTCTGCTCTCTACAGGATAATTCGCTCCTTCACACTACCTCTTGCAAAAGCCATTGCTCCATACTAATTGTAGATGTCACTTGCAGATTAAAAGCATTAACAAAGAAATGAAGGGAGACCAAATCGACAATGGTTAGACTCAGTTTCTGACGATTTAAGGATAAGAGGTATAGAACTAAATGAGGCCACAGCACTAGTTGCATACAGAGGATTGTGGCGACGTTTATTAAATTCACAGAGTATTGCAGACCGAATGCTGAAAGGCATAACGGTGTATAATGTATGTATGTACGAAGTATTTCTGGTTCATCAAAATTTGTTTGTTATATTGGCCTATACAAAAGATGGTCTTGTTTTATACTTTTACATGGTTATCATTATCACCATGTCCGACTCGTTGACTGAACGGTCAGCGTACTGGCCTTCGGTTCAGAGGGTCCCGGGTTCGATTCCCGGCCGGGTCGTGGATTTTAACCTTAATTGGTTAATTCCAATGGCACGGGGGCTGGATGTACGTGTGTTTTCATCATCATTTCATCCTCATCACGACGCGCAGGTCGCCTACGGGAGTCAAATCAAAAGACCTGCACCTGGCGAGCCGAACCCGTCCTGGGATATCCCGGCACTAAAAGCCATACGACATTTCATTTCATTATCACAATCACCATCATCATGCCGCAGATTTTAAAGTTTGTTTTGGTTGAGTCCTCCTACCTTTGTTCAGGTCACACTGGCCTTCAACCTTATAGTGATAGGACATGTTGGGGAACGTTCTAGGTGTTGCTCTCAAGACATGTTGTGCCACCCCTTTCCGCGGTAAACACAAGGATATTGCCATACTAGAGAGATATAAAATTCAGCAAAGTTTTACGACGCAGTGGAAAACGTAATTGTGGTAAATAATAGTGGACTCAGCCCGAACACACAGAAAACAACCTGGAGTTGAACCCACGTCTCGTACCATAAGCTACAGGCATCGATGGAGAGCTACTGTACCAATAAAAACAAAAAGGTAAAATGTATGATATTTGTTCAAGGGAAAACATGAATTAGCTTATACAGGGTTTTTATATCTCGCTCCGCAGCGCAACACAGAGCACGGCACGGCAGGTGCAATGACACTCCGTCTCTAGCCGGCATAATGCGCGCTTTTCCTCCCCACTACATCGCGGCAATCCATCTTCCATATATATAAAATAAGAGTTTTGTCTGTACATTGCTCAGAATTTGAAAATAATGTTATTTCTCTATGCACGTTTTACTTTTCCGTAATTTCTGTCTGTCTGTCTGTCTGTCTGTCTGTCTGTCTGTCTGTCTGTCTGTCTGTCTGTCTGTCTGTCTGTCTGTCTGTCTGTCTGTCTGTCTGTCTGTCTGTCTGTCTTGCAACCTTTCCACCCACGCCATTTGCCCCATAGAACCACATGACGGCATGATAATCCCCAAAATATCGTGATACCGCCATATAGCACCATACGCCAAGGCGTTCGATGGTAAGGGACCTTTTTAGTCTAGAGTCAAATGCCATCTCATCTAGAAAGAACAAAGATAATTCTCAGAATGATGGGTGAGCAGAAGCTCTTCCGACCGTGGAATGATCAACTGCACCCCTCCGTTCCATAGAATCAAACCACCGGCCTCCCAGGGCCATGGTGCGTTCGCGGCAAAAGGTCAAAGAAAATAACACATAACTATCTTAAAGGCATAAATGAACGGAAGGAAATTTGGGATGCAATGTTTTCCGGCAAAATGACAGGCAGACAAAATTTTATTTACCTATTTATTAATCCTTGATAAATCCAATTAATTAAATTTTACCCTGAATACTTACAATATACTCATAATAGAATATGCAATGTCCGATGGACTAAATACAAAATTTTAAAAATATCGAAGTTGATTTCTCCTTTCCCTCTTTCTGACATGACGATAAATATTGCATTAAGATTTGAATGACATATATATTTTTTATCAGAAATATCCTTATAAATGCGACGGTTATCATTAAAAACTTTCTTGACTATCAGAAGAAGAAATTATCTATACAACAACAAAAAATTGAAGATAACTTGGAATGGTTGCCTAGCTAAATTAATTATATTACAAAAAAGTAAACAAAAGAATAAGTGAATACTAGTCGATAAAATCACAACCATAAAATAGAAAAATAACTGATGTCGGGTCCAGACCTCGAACCCACATCCCATTGAATTCAATGATAAAATAATGAAATAAAGCTCGTTTTGTCATCCAAAATAGAAATGTAAAACACAACTAAAAGAACGTATGTAAAATAAAATATGTACACATATTTAAAAAGGAACAATAAACAATATACGCATGCAACTGGCTGTATAATGAAAAAGAAAATTAAATCGTGTGACATCGAAAATCCATGGTTGCCTCAGAGTTCGAACCGATGATATCCAGGATGGCATCGACAAACGGGTCTATAAAAAACTCCCTTTCTCAGTTAATCATAAGGTCAACAAATCAATAATAAAACTGGCGTTCCAGTTATTTAATTTCATTATAGAATTAAACATGAAAAAGTTAAAAGAATCCTTCAAAATATAATCGGTTTTCTACGGACTTCCCTGCATTCATTCTTAGTGGACAGGCTTGAACGATATACCTGGCAATGACCCTTTACAAAGGGACGAGCTCTCTCACCCCCCTCTAAGTCGTAAATCCTACGACGTCCAGCCACAGCAAGTAATGGCCAGGCGTGACAGAAAATCTCTTCTCAACAACTCAAAGCGAAACCAAATCGTATCCCTTAGAATCCATCATTCGTAAATAATCTCATTTCAATACATATTCTCATATCATATTCCAAAACTCCACTGGCTTATTAATTCACTGCCCTATCACAATTCTTTAACTCAATATCAAGCCACTATTCATCTTCTCATATTCACATCCTTAGACTAAGGATGACCGAGTTCGCATCCATCCGATTACAGAAATTATCACAGCCGAAGTTTTCCTACATTTTAAACTCAGACAAAAAAATCAAATATGGATTTTAAACATATCCATAATGTTATTCTCATATTCAGAAAGGGAAAATATTTGACATTAAAGGAAAATGCTAATCTCAATGGTAGGACGTTTGTTCGTTGTCCAGGCTTGTCAAAAGTTATGCATATAATTAATACAGCCATCTACAAATATTATCATGCAAATTACGAGAAAATAAGAGTGCCATTCTATCTTGATGTTATAAGCCGATAGTCCATTTTTAAGACATAGTCACCATGCATTATCACAATAAGCTTGAATACCTCGTTAATAAAATATACATATCACGGTTTGGGATCAGTACTAATACAAATCTGCATTTTCCCAACTAATCTAAGCACCATCAGACTAACTAATATTTCTCATTAAATCACGTACGTGCATTACATTAGATATATTTTGAAGCCCATGTAATAGACTTTTAATTCCATCTAGATGAATCTAAACGATATGAAGACCACTCACAAGTTCTCTCCCTACTTCAAGAATACATGCAATTTACATTTCTAACGTAATTTATGTGATCTACGTACTAGATCACCGCGCATTTATTTAGATAAATTATTACATTTTAGTACTTATCGTCATGTCGTAAAATCCGTAGCTCGAGCCTAGGGAAAAGCACTTATATTCGTTTAAGCTCCCATGGCGCTGACGTTGGTCACAGGTTCGTATCCACTGCTATTCCTACTGAACACGTTCATAATCCAGGGTCCTCTTCTGCACTATAACAACTTTAATGATGTTGACATATGTTGCGTCACTTTAAAACATACTGTATTACAGTTCTTGCGGTCACATTACTTCAACACTTTCAATACTATCATTTCTATTTAATTATAATAGTCTCGAAGATGAAAATGTACATTTTCACTCTCAAATACAAGGGAAGTCAGAACACCAGCAAACCGTGGTTCTGCCTTGAATCCTTCGCGTCAAGTGGCTGTTGTGTCATCACGGCCATCCCTTTTAAAACCTTACCCCTACTCACACAATAGACAGTGGTTAGTCCCCACTACTGTTTTTAATTAATAGTTCTACATGTCGTATGACATCGGTAATGCGCTCAAATGCGTGACTCACTCTTAAGTAGTCTTGTTATGTGCGGAACCTGCATCGATCGGCCGTTTATTTAAAATTAATTATCAGAATAATGCCCCTACAGAATCCCCCATGAGTGTTCTGCGTACATAGTGAGCATGCTGACGCTAAAGATGTTATATAATCCAAATGATCACTTATTTTTCCACACGTTAATATTTTATAAATTACTGGAATTTTGGCAGAGGTCTATTATGAAACCATATGACATTCCGAGGTTTCCCATACTAATAGTTATGCATATCTCGAAATCTCATCATACAAATGAAGCTTGCAAGTTGGCATCGCCACATTTCGGCCATTTTTTCAACGGGTGGAGGTATCATCATTGATTTTCCTTCCTTGATATTTTTCATCTCTCCCTCTATTTGGGGATTCTTTTAGTTACGACGGAGTCGTGTTTACCAAGTTAGAAGGGTTGTGTAAGCATGTGCAACCTAATGCAACTTTCTGTAATATGTACTAGGGAGCTTAACAAAGGTTTCTGTTTTTTCACTGCCTAAACTAATTAATTAATAAATATGTACATGACCGATACGGTCACAGTATGTATGGACACGCATCACGAGAAAATGACTGAAGCGAATTTAATGAGAATCGGTATGTGAAGTCGGGGGATGAGCCACTAAAATTTAGGCTATAAATAATTTTACACACGCTGAGTGACATGGTAGTTTAGGGGAAGGCCTAAAATTTAATTCTCAAATATTTATATTGTTAGTGGTCCTATCGATAAATATTTCCGATCATTTATGCCATACGTTGTTACCATACCGGCTTTCATAAGAGAGATATTCATGAATTTCTATTTATGTCCCAAGTCTATATCAACGCCGAGTCACGAGAAAATGGGTAAACAGAATTTAATGAATGTCGATGTATAGAGTCGGGGAATAAGAAACTACAGTCCAAGTTATAAACAATTTTATTCACCCTGGATGAAATTGTAGTTTAGGGGAAGGCGCCTAAAATTTAATTTTTAAATACCTATGTTATTGGTCCTTTCGAAAAGTACTATATAACAAATCAAATCAATCAATCAATCAATCAATCAATCAATCAATCAATCAATCAATCAATCAATCAATCAATCAATCAATCAATCAATCAATCAATCAATCAATCAATCAATCAATCAATCAATCAATCAATCAATCAATCAATCAATCAATCAATCAATCAATTAATCAATCAATCAATCAATCAATCAATCAATCAATCAATCAATCAATCAATCAATCAATCAATCAATCAATCAATCAATCAATCAATCAATCAATCAATCAATTCTGATCTGCATTTAGGGCAGTGGCCCAGGTGGCAGATTCCCTATCTGTTGCTTTCCTAGCCTTTTACGAAATGATTTCAAACAAATTGGAAATTTATTGAACATCTCCCTTGGTAAGTTATTCCAATCCCTAACTCCCCTTCCTATAAATGAATATTTGCCCCAGTTTGTCCTCTTGAATTCCAACTTTATCTTCATAGTTATAGGGAATACAATTTCCGACCATTTATGTTTTATTCAGTTTTAACGTACCGACTATGATAAGAGTGGTATTTCAGAGTCGGAAGGGAACTAAATTCGAAGGCCTACAATACCGAAACGTATTATATTGATCAACAATAACATTACATTGACCATTGTTTGTTGTGATGTTCTTTGTCTCTTATGCTGCCGCTCAACTCACATAGATGGGATTACAGCTGCGTACCGAGTATAACAGCCTGACTGGTGGGGAATAGCTGGGGAGTTGGAAAACATTCTTCTTTAGCATGCCATTCCTCTAGATCATACATTTTCTGATACCGTACTGCTGGTACGTAACAGACTGGTTCATCATAATATTCTAGCTATTCGATCCCTACTCTGACGCGCTGTTTTGAATGAGCAGTGTGCACTCTTAAGGCAGAGGCTCACTTAGTAGTGGTAGTAGTATGACCTGGTCTAGAATTACAATTTAGGCCTATTCCAAATTATAGCACCACAATTCATTAACTCAAAATTCAACCCTGAAAAGAGCCGTTTCTTAAGAAAAGCTTCTTCCTCTTCACTTTTATTAATTTCCACGTTAGTTTTATTTGAAATTAGCTTGGAGGAAAAATTTACCTCCAAGTCAGATAGATTGTTCCGCCTCCTGTGTAGTGAACTGAAATTTTTCGACTCATCAGGTACTGCTAGGAAACAGATTAGTAAAATGGCATAGCTTTTGCCCTGGGTGTCTTCACTATTCGACACCCCCACCCGGCCGAAACAAGACGAAGTGCGTTCACAGATCACGGCTGTCTGCGGCTTGGTCATTCCAGCTCTGAATCTTTGGACTGTTAGATCGGCAGCGTAGTACTGTTCGTTAAAAGTAAGAAAATGTGTGGTTTTTTTATTTGATCGAGTATTTCATATGAAAACATTGCTTTTAATCGCCCCATTTCTACTGACGTCATTGTAATGACCTATGTTTATTTCAGTTGGGAAAACTACTAAGACGGTCTCTCTGAGCATGTAAAAAGCCAGGTGTAGAGTGAGTGTCTGCCATTATAATGAATACTCCCCAACCTGATTGTGACTGATGGTTGGAAAGGGGACCTACCATTACAATGAAATTTCCCTAACCCAGTCTTCATATAAGAAAATACATTTGGTGACTTCACCGTCGCGTTTCTTTTTTTTGCTATTTGCTTTACGTCACACCGACACAGATATGTCTTATGGTGACGAAGGGATAGGAAAGGCCTGGGAAGTGGAAGGAAGCGGCCGTGGCCTTAATTAAGGTACAGCCTCGGCATTTGCCTGGTGTGAAAATAGGAAACCACGGAAAACCATCTTCAGGGCTGCCGACAGTGGGGCTCGAACCTACTATCTCCCGATTACTGGATATTGGCCGCATTTAAGCGACTGCAGCTATCGAGCTCGGTCGTCGCGTTTCTAGGGTAACGTTAAGTGCTAAGCAATTTAGTAAAATCTTGCTTACAACGTGTACACTACCTGGCCTATAATTCTGTATACAGTGTAGAATTCCGTATAGAAGCTCGGGTACATCAGCTAGTACGTATATAAAACCATTTCTAGTGAAACTATGAGTCAAAAACCTACCTGACATTACATTTGATGTTCAGAATGTTGTCCCTCAGCTGTCAAACACGCCTAACACGTCGTAAACAAGTTTGTAGACACTCAGCGAATCTCAGCCAGTGTGATGTTCGAAATAAGTTGTGCAATGTTCTCTTGTGTGAGGGTTGTTCGCATACGCTTTTCTGTTCAACATCCCCCACAGGAAATAATCGCAGGGATTTAAATCGGGAGTTCTAGGGGATTTCACCACACGATCTTCGAAAACTTTCCGTAGACCGATAGCACTGTGTGCCGTCGCATTATTGCATTATCTTGCATCAAGGAACCATTACTCCTTCTTCCGTCAACTCTTGCAATAATGGTCTGGGAATGAGGTCTATATATCATCATCATCATCATCATCATCTGTTTACCCTCCAGGTTCGGTTTTTCCCTCGGACTTAGCGAGGGATCCCACCTCTACCGCCTCAAGGGCAGTGTCCTGGAGCTTCAGACTCTTGGTCGGGGGATACAACTGGGGAGTATGACCAGTACCTCGCCCAGGCGGCCTCACCTGCTATGCTGAACAGGGGCCTTGTGGAGGGATGGGAAGATTGGAAGGGATAGGCAAGGAAGAGGGAAGGAAGCGGCCGTGGCCTTAAGTTAGGTACCATCCCGGCATTCGCCTGGAGGAGAAGTGGGAAACCACGGAAAACCACTTCCAGGATGGCTGAGGTGGGAATCGAACCCACCTCTACTCAGTTGACCTCCCGAGGCTGAGTGGACTCCGTTCCAGCCCTCGTACCACTTTTCAAATTTCGTGGCAGAGCCGGGAATCGAACCCGGACCTCCGGGGGTGGCAGCTAATCACGCTAACCACTACACCCTGTTCAGCATAGCAGGTGAGGCTGGTCATTCTCCCCAGTTGTATCCCCGACCCAAAGTCTGAATCTCCAGGACACTGGCCTTGAGGCGGTAGAGGTGGGATCCCTCTCTGAGTCCGAGGGAAAAACCGACCCTGGAGGGTAAACAGGTTACGAACGAACGAACTTCTATGGGAATGGAGGATGCTAGGACATTTGCGAATGAATCGAAAGCGGCACTCTATAAGATGAATGCTTCGCATAGCACAACACAATGAATACACGCTGTTCTACTGTATACATCACTCGTTAAAACACGATAACTTTGTATTCCTACAGAAACTACGCTATTTTAAAGCGAAGACATTGAACACGCTACCAGTAACACAGATGTTAAACTAAACTATTGCTGTGAAGCAACGGTTATCGCCACCCTACTGCATTAGATCATCTTAGCCGGTCATGAAGCAATATCTCTCGGCAAATGACTCACCCGGCCGCGCTATCGCCTTCCATGCATGTTCGTCTGACACTCGGGTCGAGATAAAAAAGGGTTCCGCATATTGTGGTATGTCCGCTGCTTTCTGGAGCGTGGATGAAGGGAGTAGCGATCAGTTTTGGCCACATGTGTGACGTCGACGTGCCTTGGCGGCACTTCCCGCTGCTGAGCCGAGCTGACTGGAGAGGACCGGCGCTCATTGGTCAGACTCTGCTACAGTGGCCGTCATTGTCCGTTACGTAGCTAGTAGCCTCGATGGGTAGACACTGCGAGTTCCGAGACTTCTATGTCTGGAGGCTTCCACGAGCTTTGCAATATCGACGCACCTCGAAGTGTCGGCCGTAGGTATATAAGACAGAACCGACTTACAGACGCACACACAAACCTACCAATATCAAACCACTGACACTATCTAACACCGGCCCTGCAATGTAGGGGTAGTGTGCCTTCCTCTTACCCGGAGGCCCCGAATTCGATTCCCGGCCAGGTCATGGTTTTTTACCTGCATCTGAGGGCTGGTTCGAGGTCCACTCAGGCTACATGATTATAATTGAGGAGGTATCTGGCAGTGAGATGGCGGCCCCTGTTTAGAAAACAAAGAATAACCACACGCCACCTCGTAATCTGCAGGCCTTCAGGTTGAGCAGCGGTCGCTTGGTAGGCCCTGGCCGTTCGGGGCTGTTTGCCATGGGATTTGGTTTTGGGCACTAGTTCACAAGTAAATAGAATAGCAGGAAAGAACTAAATATCTAAGGGTAATCCTACACACACAGCTAACGATGCTATATCATGTCAGAGACATACGGCGAAACGTACACATGAGACTTGTCAAACTACTAAACAGCAAATCCTGCATAAAGACTGAGGTAGCAGTCAATATGTATAAAGAACTAATCAGGCCAATGATCATGTCTGCTGCCCCAGCTTGAGGATACACGGCCAAAACTAACCCTGACAGTCTCCAATAGATACAGAACACGTGCCTACGGGCTGCGGCGAAACTCCCTTACGGAAAAGCAATAAGGCACCTTCGCACTCTATCAAACACTTGCTCTATAAGACACCATCTTAGAAAGCAAACGCTGTGAATGTACACTAAGGCGTGCGACAACCGAATCAATCCCTCAATCATGAGCATTGGACGGCACGACCCAGACGAATAGAAAAAATACCAAATGCCGAAACACATTTTGTTCAGCCGCAGGAATAGAGGATAATAGGCCCGCCTCACCCCTTCTAAGGTGTCCACCACATCAAATACTCACAAACATCACTCAAAACTTAGGAAAAAACTGCATATACTTTAGTTGTATTCTGTGTTCTATGTTTTATGTTACAGCAAGGCGAAGGACGAAGAGGCAAGTCGCACCTCAAGAAGCAGGCGGACAACAATCACATAAGATTGGCTCTAGTGACAAGAGAGCGGAACCCAGAGCCCGCACTTAAACTCAGTACACTGTAATCATTATATTATCCCAGCATGTATTTTTCTGTTTATCATTATGTTTATATCTATAATAGAAGTGAAATGAGTGACCACCACAGCAATGCCGGGACACCGAAGGGATGAAGAAAAGAAGAAGACGTTAGCCCCAGCAGGCTTGGCTTTTGTCCCTTCTCCGTAAACGGAGGCTTGGCACCAGGAATCACTGGCAGCTGGACAGTGGGACTTTCTCTGTAGTCCCAGAGCCCAGACGCCACTGGACCCGCGCACGGAATCCCGCAGTGCCACAAAAGCTTATCCCCCATAACAAGTGAACTTTAGAGGAACATGGACATGACTTGTGCATGATACATAATCCTCACCTACATAACCTGGAAACTTCCAGCCCGCATCCTTACATGTGCTATGTACAAAATGTCAGGTTTTACATGTAGGAACCTTTCTACTTCCACCTATGTGGTTATGTCCTGACCCTTATTACACCGCTGTTAATACCCATCACAACATCTCGCTTGGTAACATGCTGAGCATGACGACAGGCAGATACTCCTGCAGTATCACACTCCCAATCCTCGCTGCTAGCTTTTTCTTATTAGAACTGATGATGATGATGATGATGCTTGTTGTTTAAAGGGGCTTAGAACTAATAGCCTGTCGGACGAGATATAGATTAGAGTGGATCGCCACGCGGGGAATCAGGTTTCAGGAACCCTTCGGAAAAAAGGAAATCCGGCGAGTGAGTTAGCGAGGAACTCAGTGGTAGCTCAGCAGAGAGATCGAGCTGAGGCAGTCGGTGAGTGTGCGAGGAAGGCGAAGAGTGCAGTCCATATGTGTGTGCTAGCCTGCGGAGTGTCCGACTACTGGAGCTGTTACCTCACTTCGTGTGCGCGCGCGCCTTTTGGGGCCGGCAGATGAAGAAGGACATTTGGTGTCCGGGTGTATCTTAAAAAGACACTGAGTTCTGATGTATGTAAGCTGCGAACTGTGCCTGAGCGGATGAGTGAGTCTGTAATGTAAGTGATTGAAGACTCCATGTGTGTAATGTGTAGTGCTTAGTTAACAAATTTTAGAAATAGAACGCTACCAGATTATGTTTCTATTTGTTTACCCAAGGAAACACATTACAAGATATAGATTTCAGAATAAAAGGCAGGATTAAAGATTAAATGGGTACTCGCACTCATATGTACACTTTTAGGGTAATAAAATATCACCAACGTGTTGCAGATGAATTGATAGCCGAACGATCAGTGATTTTAATTGAATGCATTTAACAAAAATAAACCAAACCCCATGGCGCAACAGCCATGGTATACCACGCGACCGCTGCTCAGGCCGAAGGCCTGCAGAGTACGAGGTGTCGTGTGGTCAGCACAACGAATCTTCACGATCGTTATTCTTGGTTTTCTAGACCGAGGCCACCATCTCACGGTCAGGTGTCTCCTCAATTGTAATCACGTAGGCTGAGTGGACCTCGAACTATCCCTCAGATCCAGGTAAAAATCGCTGACGAAGCCGGAAGTCGAACCAGAGGCATTTGGGTAAGATACCCCTACACAACGGATATTTAACACACAGCCTTTTTATATCCTCTCAAATGGAACACACTTCAGTTAAAATGCGAAGTTGCAATACACATTTCTTATTTGATTACATGACATCAAGGGGGAAATATTTCTCTAAACGAACGGGTCGAAATAGTTTTACGCCCAGCCAAGAGAATGAAACCATTGTTATACACCCACAGAATAGTCTAGAGCATGGAAAAGTGACAGTGCTGACGAAAAGAAAAGATCAGAGAAAGAATATAAATTAAAGATGAATTTGCCGTACTTACCTCAAAAAATCATGACTGAAAAATGGGGAAAAATCTCCGAAATATAAGACATTAAAGCCAAAGAGGCTTAACATAACTGTCAAGCGGTAGATAGTAATATCGAGTCCCCATTTACCACTCTTCTCACAGCCGTACGACCAGACATCTCAATAGTAAATACAAAAATCGCAGACATAATTCAAGTAGATTCGCATGGACTCAAAGGTTAGCATTACTTTCTCCAGGAACACAAAGCTCACACGACGTACATAGCCAGTTATAGGAGGATATTCCCAAAACCAAAACATAATAAAACACTCACATTCATAAAAACTAACCTGTGCTTCTAAAGCAAAGCATAGACAGATATAACGAGCGTACCGTAGAGTTAATAAACATGGGAAACAGTAGTGCCTTAGTGATGTGCAGGCTGTACTGTAGCTCCGACGATGTCACGCAAAGAGGCGAACTGTTTCCTCCGTCCGACCTGTGCAATGCAAGGACATGATACGTCTGTACCTTGCAGTTACGAAATGTTAATGTAACAGGTGAGATCATTAACATGTGTATTGCATCATAACTCGTAAGTCGGGTCTATGATATTCTAGGAGAAGTAGGTTTGAAGTGTGATCTGCGCGGTCAAAGCTTGAGGGTTTTACTCCTCAATGTACCCAACAAATAATTATTGTGCATTAATACAAATATGGAGACAACAAACGTAAAATAATAATAATAATAATAATAATAATAATAATAATAATAATAATATATTGTACCTCCATACAGCTAGATGACCATAAATACGGAAGCTTCCCTGTTTTTTCTTTTTTTGACACTTGTCGCACTATCCTTCAGACCCTCTCTTCCACACAGACATTTGTATCACGTTTTGTTTAGGAATAGCCCGTGTTTTCCCAAATATTAATATACTGACCAGCAAGATCTGTTATTTGCTTCCTACATTCACACAAATTGGCGAGGAATTATTACTTAAGTATTCCAACATCTAAATATTATCTACAAGCAATAATTTAATGTTAAAATGTTAAAATCATTTAACAGATTGTTAGATTTTATAAATTGCATTTACTTCTACATTTGTAGACTGTGTATTTTGCTTTTACTCGCATTCATTTTGGGGAGAAACGGTAGTGCGTATTCAACATTACTAACCCAAGAAATAACCATGTACAGGTTCAGTTGATTACTGTCCACGTTTATGCTTGTTCTGGATCAACAATAAAACGCCCTGCTGTAAATCTGTGTAACAAAAGAAGTCAAAAGCAGAAGTCATCATCAGCTCGGAAAAAATTAGTGATACATACTCCTATAGTCTTCGAAACAGGTACAGTTTCGGTTGGCATTTTCGTTTTTCATAAAGGTATCCGGCCCTAATACGAAAAAATTAAAATATTAGTGTATATTTACTTGTATAGTTATATTTTCGCCGTGGAACTCACACGTTGTGACAACTGCATACTTTCACATACTGTGTTTAAATTCGCAACACATTATATTTCCACGAAAAAAGGTGTTATACGATAACAATTACGAATGAATAAATTCCACGAGAAGTATTTCACCCTTGAATTTATATTACTCATCACGTGAAGATACCATACCTAACCAAAACTACGAGCTGTTTACGTAAATCCTGATGTGATAAATTTAAAGAACAAACATGCAGTATATATGTTCTGTCTTTCAACAGTCACAATTATCCACAGAATGCTCCGAATCCTTATGAATTACATTCGAAAATACAACTTGTAACATTCGCTTAAGTAGCTCGGCTCAATTGATCAGCTGATAGGCTTGGCGCGCTTTCTACAGTACGGCCTGCATATTAGGAATGCATGGAAACAGGCTTTAAGCTAGAGCACAATCATATTCTCGACACAGGCGACCGATAGTTTGTCCTAAAAGGTCAGAATAAAGGCTTTCTACACCACTCGAGTACATAACCGGCTGTATTTTAACCATCGTGTTTGTAACCAAAAGAGGTGACAACCACGAAAACTAAAAAGATAAGTTAAAAGAACAAAAACACAGATTTGGGCCTGAGTCAGAAAATATCCGTCCGAACATAGTTTAAAAGTACTGTAGTGTTATGTACTTTAGTATACGTGTAATATCTTATTAGAAATTAGCGTGCTTATTCCTTTATTGTAAAATATTTGTGCACTATAGTAGAGATATCCGTAGAAACTCTTTTTCTAGAATTCTGTTGATGTAATTAAGATAGGCTTAACTGCTGTTTTGAATTGTGTAATTCTTATGTATTCCTTTCGATATTCGGTAATTAATGGCAGTTTTTATCCTATTAGGGTGTTGTAGGATAAAAGTAGAGTACGACTAAGTAGTATTGTAGTGAAGCAGTATATAAATTACCTTATTGTCGTGTGATCTTTGTGTACTTTCCCGGACAATATTTCTTTCCTTTCATTTTCTTTGCACATAATAAGTTATTTTTTCTTTTCATTTTTCCATACAGAATGGATAAGGAGTGCAAGTATACGAACTCTGGGAGTGGCGAGGCATTGAGGAGTATGAGGAAGGAGTTGGAGAATTTGAGGGAGATAATTAGGATTCTTTCAGAGGACAGGAAGGAAGGTAGGCCTCCTCAAACAATGTACAAGATGCAGTAGGTATAAAAGGGGGATGAGAAGGAAACGAGGTAGTTGTAGAAGACAGGTGGCCTAATGTTCTAAGGGGAGGGAGAATGCAGGCTAAGGGCTCTATTCAGGATCAGAATTCAGGACAGGTGTTTGTGAGTAATCGGTACGAGTCAGTGCAGGTAGAACAACAGAGGGAAGATGAGGAACAGGGAACTGTTGCTGAGATGTGTGGAATTACGAAGAAGAGAAAAGGTAGGAAAGGGGAATGTAAAGGAGAGGATAGGAAAAGACAGGTGGAACAGGGTCAGGGAGGGAGAAAATGGAGGACGAAGTAGCTTCTGAAGTTGTCAGGAAAGACAGGGCAGACCGGGAGGGGATCACATGAGGTAGGTAGGTTGAGGCTCTTTCATGGGAGATTCCATTGTTAGACATGTGGGGAAAGTGTGTGGAGGAAAGGGAACCAGGGTAGAGTGTTATTCAGGAATTAGGTTAAGGTAGATGTTGAGGAAAGTAGAAGACAAGGAGGAGGGAAAGTAGAGGGTTGTAGTGTTTGACGATGGTCCCAACAATGTAAGGCAAGCTGGTATAAGTACCAACATAGTTTTGGATATCTGGGATCTGGTGAATGGAGCACGGGTGAAGTTCAAGGAAGCGGAGAATGTTATCAGTGGAATACTGTGTAGGAGTGATACTGACTGGAGGGTGACTGAGACTATGGAGTGAGTATGTGGGAAACTGGGAATGAGATTTCTAGATCTTAATGGGAGAGTAGGAGAGAGGGATCTGCGCTCAGATGACCTTCACTTAAACCGCAGTGGTACGTATAAATTAGGAAATATGTTTGGAAGTGTAGTAGGGAGGTACATTCAGGGAAATGGGTGGTCAAGGGAGCGGTGTTAAGGGAACAGGGAACTGGAAGTCAAGTAGAGATGAGGTAAAAATTTAAGTGTTGAACTGTAGAAGCGGTGCGACGTAAAGCAAATACAAGAAAACTGTAGAAGTACTGTAAAGAAAGGAATAGAATTAAGTAATTTAATACATACATACTTACCAGATATTGGAATAGGAGTTTAATCATGGCTGAGAAATGATATAATGGATGCAGAAATTTTCTCACGGTATTGGAGTGTGTATCATTGAGATAGGATAGGAATGGTGAGAGGGGGTATTCATTCTGATGAAAGAAGAATTTGTAAGCAACGAAAAAGTTAGAAAAATGAAATTATAGGTGTAAGGATCATTTCTAAAGCTGATAGGCAACTTGATGTCTTCGGAGTGTACATACTGGTAAAGGTAGCGCTGACACTGATACAAAATTATTTGACAGGATAATCAGCGATGTGGGAAACGACATGGAAAGGAATGTGATTGTAGCGGGAGATCTGTATTTAACAAATGTCAATTAGGAAGGCAAAGCGAACGACAGGAAGCATGACCAACAAATGGAAATAAGTTACTATGGGGAGGACAGCTGATTCAGAAAGTGAGGGAAGCAACTTTACAAGCTGCTTTACGTCGCCCCGACACAGATAGGTCTTATGGCGACGATTGGACAGGTAGGGGCTAGGAATGGGAAATAAGCGGCTGTGGCCTTAATAAAGGTACAGCCCCAGCATTTGCCTGGTGTGAAAATTGAAAACCACGGAAAACCATATTCAGGGCTGCCGACAGTGGGGCTCGAACCCACAATCTCCAGAATACTGGATACTGGCCACACCAAGCGAGGAACCAACTAGAGGGAAAATTATCCTGGACGTGGTGCTGGTAAAACCAGATGAGCTGTATTGAGAAACCGAAGTAATAGAGGGTGTTAGTGATCATGGAGCTGTTTTTGTCGTAGCTAAAAATAAAAGTGATAGAAAGGAAGGTCATAAAAGTAGGACTATTAAGCAGTACCATATGGCATGTGGGAGTTTTTGAAAAGTAACTATGATCGGTGGAAAACGGAAAATAAAAATATAAAGAGACTCTCGTTGGGTTTAAAGCAATTGTTGAGGAATGCGAAAACAGGTTTGTACCTTGAAAGGTAGTGAGGAATGGTAATGACTCACCTTAGAATAATATTATATTGTAATAGAGAAGTAAAGAGACTAAAAAGAAAGTGCAGATTGGAAAGAAATAGATTTTTTTTGCTAGGGGCTTTACGTCGCACCGACACAGATAGGTCTTATGGCGACGATGGGATAGGATAGGCCTAGGAGTTGGAAGGAAGCGGCCGTGGCCTTAATTAAGGTACAGCCCCAGCATTTGCCTGGTGTGAAAATGGGAAACCACGGAAAACCATCTTCAGGGCTGCCGATAGTGGGATTCGAACCTACTATCTCCCGGATGCAAGCTCACAGCCGCGCGCCTCTACGCGCACGGCCAACTCGCCCGGTAGAAATAGATTTAGAAATGGCTGTGGAAGTAAGGAGAAATTGAAGGAACTTATTAGGAAACTGAATCTATCAAGGAAGTCAGCTAAGGTTAACATGATGACAAGCATAATCGGCAGTCATACAAATTTTAGTGAAAAATGGAAAGGTATGTATAGGTACTTTAAGGCAGAAACAGGTTCCAAGAAGGGCATTCCGGGAATCATTAATGAACAAGGGGAGTGTGTATGTGAGGGTCTTCAAAAGGCAGAAGTACTCAGTCAGCAGTATGTAAAGATTGTTGTTTACCGTATCAATCAATCACTACTGATCTGCATTTAGGGCAGTCGCCCAGGCGGCAGATTACCTATCTGCTGTTTCCCTAGCCTTTTCTTAAGTGGTTGCAGGAAATTGGAAATTTATTGAACATCACCCGTGGTAAGTTATTCCAATCCGTAACTCCCGTTCCTATATACGAATATTTGCCCAAATTTGTCCTCTTGAATTCCAACTTTATCTTCATATTGTGATCTGCCCTACTTTTAAAGCCACCACTCAAACTTATTAGTCTATTGATGTCATTCCACGTCATTTCTCCACTGAAAGCTCGGAACATACCACTCAGTCGAGCAGCTCGTATTCTTTCTCCCAAGTCTTCGCAGCCCAAACTTTGAAACACTTTTGTGATGCTACTCTTCTGACGGAAATCACCCCGAACAAATCGAGCTGCTATTCTTTGGATTTATTCCAGTTCTTGAATCAAGTAATCCTGGTGAGGGTACCATACATTGGAACCATACTCTAGTTGGGGTCTTACCAGAGACTTATATTGAACCGTTACGTTCATGGTCAGATAGTGATGATCTGCAGATAATTAAAATATGCAGATGAGACCACATAGAAGTGACATCAGATTTTACATTATTATGCAACAGTACGCAACATTGCACGCTTTTTAATAGATGAGATCGTCAGTAGCAAGGCGGAGTTCCCAGCATGAACAATAATTTTTTATGAACCCACGTGAACCAGTTATTTCATAGCGTCTGATGCCAGCATCTTCATGAGACACCGCGGGAGAAGTCACCTTAGAGGGAAAGGAAACTCGTTGGATATCTCTGCCCACACAAGGAATAGCAAGATTTGGACATAATAGCTGGAATGAGCGTAATTTTCTGCGCATTTTACTATAACACGTGTAGGTATTAATAACCTCTACGAATTAATGTATAATTACCTCGAGCACCGTGAGAGAAATTTCTTTTCCGTGGAACGCGAGAAGCATTCTCTGTGCGCATCACTGACTGTAAGGTGTACGTGTGTGATGGCAGCTCATCGACAAGAAGACAGCCCTTATATCCATGTGTCGCAGTTAGAGAGAGTCCTTGTCCTAGTGACAAGTAAGTAGCAATCTTGTGAGATTTAAATAGGAACTTTGAACAATAAATTGATTTAACTGCTTTCTTTAGAAACATTTCTTTGCCACTAATTATTCTACGCAGAATTGTATATTACAGTCTGATGCTAACGTGTTGTCAATTAGTGTTACAAGTTAGTGTATACTCGGAAAGACAGTACAGCTTCAATTATTTCGGTATAATCTCGGTCAATTATAAGTTCCATTTGTATAGGAGAATCGTGTACGGTTTTATAAACATAAACTTAAAGGAGAGTCAAAATAGCTAAAGGGAATGAGTCAGATAGCAAGAAGGGAACCTAGGCATCTAAATGAGGATACGAAATAATATGGATTTTCCTTACAGTTCTCTAACATCAAGAATTCACCTGATACTGCCAGTTCATCACGCTGGGAGCGCTGGTACGAGCCAAACAACGGGGACATCCGTCATCGCAGACAGGCAACGATCGAGGACCGCTGGCAGCATGCATCACATCCAGTCAAGGCACCGTAAACCACTACGAGGCGGCGATCAACTCAACAGCACGAGTTTCGAGCTGAACAACGCAGATCCTCGTGATGTCACCAATCCCGAACCCCGGACTGCTGCCATCCATCAACAGCATTAGCATGGGTTGCTAAATTTCATGTCCGCCAGGAGAACTGCTCAAGTGTACTTACAGATGCAGGTCAGGCAAATCCTAACTTATCAGCATGGAGCAGAGATAGGGTAGTTTCAATAACTTAAAGATGTAACGTAACGCCTTCAGGCCAATATGTAAATAGTAAGTGTGTCCTCAGGCACTTGTATATAGCTTATGCTCAGGACGCGCACGATTAGGATAGTTTATTTTTGCATGTTATATTTCTCGATTTTGGTTTCATATGTGTCGTAATTTGTTGTACATAAGGTCTTCAGTTAATGAAGAAAGGGTTGTCATTATTTCATCTACTAAATGACTTGCGCAGTCTGAGGCTTTTTACAGGCAGACCGAGAGTCTTAGGTTCTAGCTAGAAATGCATGAGGCATGTTTAGATATATGTGGTTTTGTTGTCAGACGTAATGCTATAAGAACTACAATATTTCCTTTAATGCACCTGGGATCTTGCCCGAAGTTGGGTTTGCCATGAATTCACGCATAAATATATAAGAGGCGATAGATATGAGTTTGATAAGCCCAGTAATGATAGATAAGAGCCCTAAATTGCGCGATGTACGCAAGTATAAGCTGTGAAATGATATTTGTGTGTGCAGATAAAGGCACGGGAACGAAGGGATAAAGCTCTAGATGAGCTCAACTTATGAATAAATTAGAGTGCTGTGATTTGCCCTGTATGCAATAAGAATATATTTGGTACTTACACGCGAGTTGTGTTAATAAGAGGGCATGATAATGAACGACCTTTACTAGGACTGGGATATTGTGAATGAGAGTCTCGCCAGTTGCATGTTTACCAACTGTCAGCCGCTCGTAAATCACGGCAGGTTTATGATGGCGCTCGACACTGGTCGCAAGGGGGATGGTTTCTGACGTCACTATCAGAGGAAAACTTTCTCTACACGTCTGGTCTGAACAATGAAGTCTCTGTCTACCAAAAGGGAGCTTTGACCTGATTCTTACAGGCTTTTAAAATGTGAAATATATACACGGTTGCCTGTACCGTTAGTGCATATATATAGAGATTCATTATCATTCTGCGCATTGTTAATAAATTGGTTTTCCATTGTGTCGTAATTAGAGATGTTGCATGTCTGTCCGTGGAGTCATGAGTTCGAGTCTTTGATGTGATGTATTTGTGTTGCATGTTTTAGTGGTAAGTGCGTGTGTTATACTTTAAGTCCTGCAGCATAATATTCGTAGGGATAAATTTTAATATTATTTGTGTATGCGTGTTAACTTTCCCTAGATTCATTATTTTTTCATTTCTGTTGAGGTTACCATTTGTCTGAACCGAAAGAATAAGCTGGTAACCCGATTGCCGCTGCATCTCGGACGACGACCGGAGATCCCAAATTTTAATGTCATTATTACTGAAGAAAGATTATTTGTATAAAATTTGTTTATTAATTTAAGTTGAGTCATCAAAGCTCTCATTTTGTAATACATATTTGTTCTCTAAATCCGAAATTTGCAACTCACGCATTTCTTATTTCAGCTTGTGTTAGTTTATAACCTGATCGAACAATTCCTCTCCATTTTTATTTGTTTCGCTGACCCACTTTACCAACTTAGCTTATTCCGACTGAGTTATGCTGTGCTGCAGAAGAGGATTTACGATTCAGGTAAGCTATGTGCCAAGTTTACTCATCGTTTGGTGAGTAATTTTATCCACTATAATGTACCTGGTCGGTTCTCAACGTTTGCTTGATAGCGCCCAGGGCATTGTAGGGCAGAGTATACCCTCTCCTTTACATCCTTACTACAACCCTGAAGGATAACATGACGACAAACATAATTGGGAGTTTAGGAAAAGTTATTCCACTGAAGCTCAACTTGTAGGATTCCAGCAAGGTACAACAGATATCTTGGATAATCTCCAGATTGACGAGGTGACTAAGATATTAAGGTATTAAGATTTACACGTGATAACAATGACATTTACAATAAGAGAAAAAGTTGAAAACTAGAAAAGCGGCTCGAATTGATAAGATTTCTTGGGATCTAAGATTTCTGTGGATATACTAAAGACAATGGGTTGGGATATAGTACCATATCTGAAGTACCTATTTGATAATTGTTTGCATGAAGGAGCTATACCAAATGAATGGAGTGCCCCTATAGTAGCCCCTGTGTATAAACATAGAGCTGAAAATTACAGGCCAGTCAGTTTGACATGCATTGCATGTAAGATTTAGGAAGGCATTCTTTCTGATTATATTAGACATGTTTGCGAATTTAGTAACTGGTTCGATAGAAGGCAGTTCGGGTTTAGGAAAGGTTATTCCACTGGAGCTCAACTTGAAGGATTCCAGCAAAATGTAGATAGATAGATAGATAGATAGATAGATAGATAGATAGATAGATAGATAGATAGATAAAGCCTTTATTTTCTGTGGCAAAGTTAGGGCTCTTGGCCCTTTCTTACACTTAACCACACACATATTGTTATTATTCCATAATCATATTAAACCAATATTTAATTTATTGTGCAATAATATATCATTTTCACACACAATCACTCGTTCCACTCATACAGGTACTGTACCTTGCTGGAAGCACTTAACGAGGAACTGCTGGTAGGAGGTTTTAAATATACTTTTTGATGCAGCATCCTTGATGTCCTTGGGAAGAGCATTCCACCATCCCGAAGTGGTGATAGTAAATGATCGATGGTATGTGGTTGTTCGGTGGACAGGTATTTCTAGGAGGGACACTGAGCGAGTATCATGAGGATGTAAAGAACCAAGGTGACGAAAATTGCTGGAGAGATAAGCAGGGATGTCTTCCGAAAGTACCAGGTACACAAGAGTATTTGCATGTAGTTTACGCCTGTCATGTAGTCGTAACCAAGATAATTGTTTACAGTAGGGAGAAACTCGAGCGTCATACCGTAAATCCATAGCATATCTAAGACAAGCATTTTGAGTGCGTTGTAGTTTCAAGCTTAATTCTTTTGTTATATCTGTAAGAATTACATCACAGTAGTCCAAAATGGGAAATAATAATGACCGAACAAGTTGAATTTTTAGTGATCGAGGGAATACATTTTCTGAAACGTTTTAAGGGGTGCAAGCCACAATAAACCTTTTTGCAGATATTCTTAACTTGCGCTGTCCAGTTGAGAGTTTCCGTTATAATAACACCAAGGTTAGAAACTGATTCACAATAAGGTATAACAGTATTATTTAAAGTTACGGGAGGAATGCAATTTTGTTTTAAAATGTGAAGATTCTTTGATGTACCGATGATAATGGCTTGCGTTTTATGGGGGTTTAATTTAAGGTTGTTTTTAATTGCATAGCTATTAATTTGCTCAACGTCAGCGTTTACATTACATATTGCTTGTTGTATATTATTAGTTCCAGTGTGGTAATAAATTTGCAGATCATCAGCATAAAGATGGTACTTGCAGTGCTTAATTGATCTGGTGATATCATTGATATATAAAGTGAATAGGAGAGGGCCTAGGACTGACCCTTGTGGAACACCAATATTTTTTGTTCGCCACGTTGATTTATTATTATTTGCAACCACACACTGCCGGCGGTTTGTGAGGTAAGAATAGAAAAATTCCAGCACTTTCTGGCTAAAGTTTAAGGACTTTAATTTGGAAAGAAGCAACGTAGGATCGGCAGTATCAAATGCGCTACTGAAATCTAAAAGAGTAAGTACTGTCACTTGTTTGTTGTCCATTGAATATCTAATGTCATCTGTCACTTTCAGCAGAGCTGTCATGGTACTATGTTTTTTCTTAAAGCCTGATTGGTAAGAGTCGAGTAAAGCATATTTATGTAAGTACGTAAGGATTTGTTCATGTACCAGGCGTTCCAGCACTTTGGACAAGGGTGGTAGGATAGAAACTGGTCGGTAATCTGAAGGAATACTGGGTCCATCCTTTTTTGGGATTGGGATGACGAGGGCATCCTTCCACGCCGTAGGGAAAATTCCTTGGGTTAAACAGTAGTTAATAAAATGTGTTACGATCGGCAGAATGGCGCCAATGATGTATTTGTAGAAAGACAGAGGTATGCCATCGTGTCCTGCAGCATTTGATCTGAGAGAATACATAACTCGTTTTACGTCATTTATACCAACCTCTTTAAACACAAATGTATATTGAATTGGCATAAAATGAATATTATTATTATTATTATTAGCAGATATCTTGGATTCAGGAGGTCAAATTGACTGTATCGCGATTGACCTGTCTAAAGCATTTGATAGGGTGGATCATGGGAGACTACTGGCGAAAATGTGTGCAATTGGACTAGACAACAGAGTGACTGAATGGGTTGCTCTATTTCTAGAACATAGATCTCAGAGAATTAGAGTAGGCAAAGCTTTATCTGACCCTGTAATAATTAAGAGGGGAATTCCTCAAGGCAGTATTATTGGACCTTTATGTTTTCTTATTTATAAATGATATGAGTACGAAAGTGGAATCAGAGGTATGGCATCTTGCAGATTATGTTATTCTGTATAGTGTGATAAATTTCAAGATTGTGACCAATTGCAAAAGGCAATTGCATAAATAGGAAAACTCCCCTCAGTTTTAATTACTACGTTGATGGGGTGAAGGTTTATTTTGAGGATCATTGTAAGTATCTAGGTGTTAATTTAAGGAAAGATCTTCATTGGGGTAATCACATAAATGGGATTGTTCCAATGTATGGGACCCTCACCAGGATTACTTGCTTCAAGAACTGGAAAAATCCAACGAAAAGCAGCTCGATTTGTTCTGGGTGATTTCCGGCTAAAGAGTAGCGGTACAAAAATGTTGCAAATTCTGGGCTGGGAAGATTGGGAGAAAGAAGACAAGCTGGTCGACGAAGTGGTATGTTCCGAGCTGTCAGTGGAGAGATGGAGTGGAATGAAATTAGCAGACGAATAATTTTGAGTGGTGTCTTTAAAAGTAAGAAAGATCACAATATGAAGATAAATTTGGAATTCAAGAGGACAAATTGGGGCAAATATTCGTTTATAGGAAGAGGAGTTAGGCATTGGAGTAGCTTACCAAGGGAGATCTTCACTTAATTTCAAATTTCTTTGCAATCCTTTAAGAAAAGGCTAGGAAATCAACAGATAGGCAATCTGCCACCCGGGAACCTGCCCTAAATGCAGATCAGTATTTACTTAATTTTTTTAAAAGAATAGAATAATAAGAGTATTACATAACATGTTTAACTTTCTATGTCAACCTTCCAGAAAAAAAGACTGGAAACAATTGAATAATATGAAACAGGATTTAGAACTGAGTAGCGTTGCCTGTAGTCATCAGAGAATATAGCAGTTTTAAACACTATAATAAGGTGAGAACTTGGCAAAGTTCATTTTAAAGTGATTAAACCATCGTTGGTAGCACAAATTGACCCTCTCAGCACTTGTGGACTCCGTTTTCTTAACTTAGGTCAATATGAGGGTTGTCAAATGAAGGAATCACAAAGGGAAAGTTCGTGCATAGAGAAGTCTTTGGGGGACAGATAGAATATCAGCGACACCTGCGCGCATTCGGTCAAGATTTATATACATCTTTACTGGAAAGGAGCCACTATTGGTTGTGTGAATGAATGTTGCCTACCTTATACATGAGGCATGGAAGAAAGGCGATTTTCCGCCAGAATAGCGGGAGCGGGACACTTTAGTTTTGTAGTCTTACCAGTAGATGACCGGATTATGTGCTCCTGTCAGTGAATTAGAGCCGTAACTTGGTACACTATGAGATTCGCATTATATGTGTCATATTTTTGCAGTTTATTATTGGTTTTCGTGGTATCTTATGGTGTCTTATAGCTGTACGAATTATCAAACCCTTATAGACGCATTCTGTTATTGTTTTTCCTGCATTAATTACAACTTTAATAATGTTACATCTTATTCTGTCTATAAGTTCGACCCGCTTGGTTATTTTATAGTTTTATGATGCTTGTTGTTAAGGGGCCTAGCATCTAGGTCATTGGTCCCTACTTTTTGTAGTTTATTCATCTAATTTAATTTATATTGACTGGGCAGAGTAGCCTTGCAGCTCTGCAATCGGGAGACGAAGACTCTCGTTCCCGCTGTCGGCTGCCATGAGAATGGTTCTCCATGGTTTTCCATTCTCCTGCACTAAGTTAAAGTTTGGGACATATCTTTTTATATGCCACGGGTGAAACCCCATCACTGTCTCAGCGCCTTAAATCACGGCTTCAAATCTACTTGGACTGAGAACGTGCGTAGCTTTCTACAAGGCCCGCATTACTCCATCAGCTCGCAAAATGAAAGGTTTAGTAGTGAAAATGTATAGGTTGCTTCTTAGTTTACTTCTGTACCAAACCACCAAGACCATCTTTAGTTTTTTCTGGTGCCGACGTATAGTGACAGTAGTGTGACACCAAGTCATGTAATGTACATTTCATGCACAATATGGGAATGCGAGTATTAAAAATTGTGTATTCCTTTGTTCCAAGATGTACTTGGACACGTAAGGAAAGAAAAACATTAAATTTGGTGAAACTAATTTGAGAAAAACTGTTTTGTGGCATATAAAGTCACTTGATATTTACATTTTAATTAGATGGTTACTGAAAAGATGCACACATTAATACATTAAAGACATCACTTTGGTTACACTATTGGAGAGACTGGAACATCTTGAAAATTTAAACGATTCTTCAAAATATTATAGACTGACGGGTACGTAATAAGTATTATCGGATTTAAACCGATTTACTTTTCGTAAATTTTCCCTTCCTTATACCATTTTTCTGAGTTTATCAGGTGAATATCGACACATTTGTGTTCTTTCACATATAAGGGCGTTGTGTAGGTCAGCGCATAAAGATGACATCTACCGGCGTATTTTGTAACTCTCCGCGATCCCATCAACTGGCCAGCGTTTTCAGGCATTGCATATCACCTAGGCAACGGAATGAATCAACTCACAATAACTGAAGGTGTTGGTGGGGGTGATTATTTTTTAAATAGGAAGTACAACTAGGCAACCATCCACAATAACTGTTGCACGGCCTCATGGTGGAATTATCTGCGTGTTGAAACCTTGCTTATCACCTCCTTACACCTTCTACAGATCCGCAAACATTCTAGCTGTAAAAGTAACGGATCTAAACATTATTGGGGCATATTTTCAACCAAACTGTATGGCACAGAAAATACTTGGAAACCACTCTGACGTGCTCAGTGTCATACAGTCTCATAGAGATATCATCCTGGCAGGCGATTTCAGTTGTCACATTAGTAGAGAAGATGAGCAATTCAATGCAGTTATTGATTACCTGGAGGGAGAAGGATTTAAGTGTAGCCGTTAAGGAAATACCTACCATTAACTCTGAAGACAGAGACCTTCAAGTGAAACGGAAGAAAGAATACTGGTGAAACGGAGTACAAATTTCAGCAGTCCCGAAGAGTTCGTTATATCTTCCAACAAAATAATAGAAGGGATCCATCCAGGGAAGATTGAAGCAGCTGCGTTAACACTTGAGCAAAACATCAAGAACGCACAAGTAATTTTCCATGTAAAGATAAGAAGACGCAACAAGGGTGTGGCACTGTCCTCATCTAGAAAAGGAAACAGGTCCTTACACTTCTTCATAGAGCAGGATCTTCTAGGACTCAAGAACACTTTCAAGATAATAACGTCTTAAGACGAGAATACAAGACACTCCTAAAGGAAAACAAGGTTGCCTGGCTGGAAGAGGACAAAAGGTATATTGCAGAAGCCGCCAATAAAAACCACTTTGATGCAACGAAGCCAAGATCCCCTGAATTATGTCAATCTATTCCCGTGGATTCATGGGTAAACAACTTCCGGTGCATTTTCAAAGACGGAACTGCACTGGGAACAACAAGCACAAGAGAAAGCACCAGTTCTCCTACCATTACGGAGGATGCGGTGAGAACAACAATATTGGAACTGAAAATCCAGAAAGCCGCTGGCCTAGACAACTTCTATAACGAACACCTGAAAAGAGGCTTTTAATTGTTAGTAAAAGTATGGACTGCACTCTTCAACAAGTATATGGAGACGAGCAAAATACCATCTCCTTACTAAAGATATTGTATATACGTAAAGGAAACCCAGACTGTCCCGAATCGTATAGACGTATCGCTTTAGAAAATACAATCTTCAAAGACTTTTCTAAAATCCTGACGGACATGCTTACCTCTAGAGCTACCGAAATCATCCCCGATCAACAACACGTGTCAAGGAAAGGCAGATTAACCTTACATGTGACACAGAACTTACTGGAGAATCTCTGAGACATAGAGAGGGGAAAACCATGTCAGTTTTATAGACTACAATGACCTGCTGGATGGTCAGATTCTTATTTGTAAACTTGGGCAAATGCTCGGAGAAGGAAATTATCTAGCAAACATCTTACAGCATTATACAGTCATTGTTAGGGACAATCTTCAATCCTCACGACCTATCATCCAGACGAGGGGTTTTCTACAGGTTGACCCGATTAGTCTGCTCTTATTCAACCTGATTACTGCAGACGTCGTGGAAAGCCTGAAGGAATTTCAAGAGAAAAAACTCTACATACGTATGTTGATTACATAATCCTTGGCTTTTCCAATTTACAAGACTTACGGTCTACTGGTATCCTAGACAAAACGAAACTAATTCCAGTTCAACATGGACAAAACGGTTCACATCATGTTCAGAAAGAGTAGAAGTGCTGCTGCCACGGATCAAGTACTGTATTCTATGAAAAAATCTCTTTAAGAACCGTAAATTATTTCAACTACCTTGGAGTAACCTTGCAGACTTCCGGAAGCTCCTTCACGGAACATGCAATAAAGAGGGCGACAACAGCTGTAATTGCGATGAGCAATATCAAACTTATAGGAAGATTGTCTATTGACACCAATATGAAGATCTTCTTTAGTAAAATAAGTCCCATCGCTACCTATGGCATACAAATCATTTGGTCCTATATAATAAAAAAACCTACCTAAAATTACTTAAAAAGAAAGATTTTGTGTTTGTCGCGATTCGCCCCGTCCAGATAAACTTATGAATTAGCCAGATAATCCTTTCATATAGGGGATATAAGACTACAGATACGCCTAACAATACCTGCTAACACAGCTACAGGCCAAGAAGAAAGAAATATGGTCCGAGTTCTACGCAACCGAAGTCATGATATATTCAGACTGGAAAGAGCCCAACTATGATCTTCGACATACGGTAACTCGATTTTCCGTGCACGGCTTCCACTTCGAGTGTGTAAAACCAAAGCCTTCCATTAGCCAGCCGTAGAGTGCATTTGTGAACAACGTGGACAGAAATCTGAATGATGTCACACGGAGTGGAGTAATATTAGACAGGGTTCTCTTAGGGACTTATGTAGTAAATAATCTTTCATTTTCACTATAATTGATTTTTGATTAATGGCTATTAGCTGCAATAAACCTATTATTAATAACTGAAGTTCATAGGCTATATTAACGACATATAGAGACACAAGTATTGTCTCAGTGTTCAAACCATCATAACCTTCCTTCTCCTATATTTTATGAACAGGAGTGGAGCCAAACTATCTCCTGAGAGTGTCGTTCCAAATATGGTCTAAAAGGGAGACTTACATGACATGAAGACGGTGATTGGTAGTTTGGTTGTAGGCCAACATACGGTTGCATACAACATCACATGTCCGATGACAGTTCTGTAGATCTTCAATTTCAGATATATAGGCATCTTTCTGTCTAACTTTCCCACGTCTCGCTCCCCATTGTTCACACGTCGCCAATAACTTCGCTGTTGCCCTGCAGACAGGATCCAAGAACTGGAAGATATTGTTCTTAGTCAAATCCCGGTTGTTGAATTGGCTGGACCTGTCTTCACGTATTCGGTTTACGCAATGTTGAGGCGGACTCCGAAGTCAATCAGTCCAGGCCTGCTCATGTCGCTCTAGTTCTTGCTTGATTGTTGCCGCAAGCATTACATCATCTATCATAGGGCAGAGTCCATGGAACGTCGATGTTCATGGCTATAAAGTTAATTAAAACATACAAATAGAGCTCAATAAGTTCAGACATAAAATTGAATCCGGTGGAGGAATGTCTGGAAACTTGCCCATAAAGTTGGCTGCATTTCCTCACTGTATAGCACTTCCAATCTGCTGCCCCAGGAATTCCGATGAACGAGGGCCTCCAGTAAGTACAGATAATTGTTTGCCAATATCTGGCTCGGGGAGTGGGCGTTTGTCTTTGTATCGGTTCACACTTTCTTCATTTACGCACAACATAACAATTTGCATGACACACTAAAATCTTAGCGCCACGATGGTATAGGAAAAGGCTACGAGTTGTAAGGAAGCGGCCGTGACCTTAATTAAGCCACAGCCACAACATTTGCCTGGGGTTTAAATAGGAAACCAAGCTCACAGCTGCGCTCCCCTAACCTTACGGCCAACTCTCCCGTTACACACAACATTGTACAGTACCAACCACTATAGAAACATAGGGTAGAAGTCAAGAAGGGTCCTCGTTCTTGTACTCTCCTGATTTGCTTCCTCTATCTCTATAAGGGTAGCGTTGTGGAGAGATTTCCCCCACCAGGGCTGGAGGCAGGGCCGGATTAAGAGGCCCCGCGTGCCAAGGGGCCCCGGCCCTCGGCCGAACCTAAAATTGTATAAAAAGCCTGCTGCTCCGCCTCCGTGCATATATATGAATATTCACCCTCGCAAAATATCGAACACGCACTCTTCCTTCCTTCCTTCCTTCCTTCTTATCAGTTGTCCGCGTTAGTATTTCATCACTGCTAGAATCGATTAACGTCCGGAGACACGAATCCTCGCTACTTACGCACTGTAATTATTGTAAAGGTTATTCTTGACGAAAATTTAAATCTGGCAACTTGCGAGTACGGGCAGAGGGGGAAGGGGGGAAGAGGTGTAGGAAGTGAGCGGGGGGGGGGGGGGGCAGGAGAAGCACGGTGGAATGTGCATGCTATATACTATATCTTTGCATCAGGAAGAGAACTTCCAGTTCACCTCTGATTATTGAACCATTCGTAAGTTACAACTGTAATGTTATTGTAAAAGATCCTTGTGGTGCCAAAAAACGTAAGTTCTGTTTTGTATGTCGATTTGATAGTGATGATGAGACAAATGTAAAATATGTTTTGGCATTATGAAATATTAACATGAAAATAGAGAAAAATTGTAGTCTATTTCAATACTTCCCTATTCATAAATTTAAGTGCAAGTAGTTTTATAACGACTTCAGTATGCTAGTCATACGTGATGTTACGAAGAAGGGGCCCCACATTTTTAAATAGCCCAGAGCCCCTAAACACCTTAATCCAGCACTGGCTGCAGGTAGTTAACCCATCTAACTGGCTGTTTTCCCCGAGGTCTCCCTTTCTCTCGACCACAAGTTTCTCCAGGGTGCCTCTTCTTCTGAATATATGTCTGAAGTATCGGAGGTCAGCCCGGCTGATCCGCTCAAGAAACCTAGTCTGGATGCCTGGTTCTTCCAACACAGAAATACTGGTCTAAGAAACTGGAAGATTTTGTCGGTAGATCCATATTTCGTAGATGCCTATTTCCCTCTTATCTGCTTGATTGTCGAGGTCTCATTTGTATGGGTAGCAATTCAAACGATACCCAACCAAAGTTAACATCAAATAGAAACAACGTTAGAAAGATGGAATTAACAAAGCCACCAAGGGAATAGATAGGAAAGTCCGAACGTCCAGAAACACAAGGGAGTAACGTACAAAAATCTGCGTTGGAGCACAGTACTTAGAGTTACTCAATTCATCATCCATGGAGCAGACCAGTTCACTTCACAAATTTAGGTTAGGTAATTAAATAGATTTAACGTGTCTTGCATATATGTTCATGACGGGACATAAAGTCAATATTTTACTCCAGATTAAGTTAGCATTGCCAAAAGGAACCTAGACAATCTTCGGACAGTAATGCTACGTGATAAAAATACTCGCTTCTAGAGCGGGTAAAGACAGGAACCCCGTAGGGACAATTAGAATGTTCATTAAAAGGGTTTATACCGTCACCATTTCTTGCTAACCACGATAATCTTGGCTGTCAAACATAATAACACTGAGGCATACGCTAGGAATGTAGTACTCCTCCCTCTCCAACAGGATAGCGGCTCCAGGTTTTATGTATTCGACTTGAAGTGAGGAGGCGGGGTGGGGAGATTGTGACACACACACACACACGCAAAGGGGAGGCCGAATATGCTGGAAACAGGTCGAAATTGTAGATTGGTGAAGCAATTAGCTGACAGTAATGCTGCAATTACCGTAGTGTTTGGAGGCAAAGCCGCCACGAAGAAAAAGCCAGGCATGAAAATAGGCAGATGTAAGTAGAGAACATTTCAGGTCCTTCGATATCCCACTCAGCTTTGTGGCGGCTGTCTTGGGCATGGCCGTTATTCTCTTGATTTCATCAGAACACCCTCTTGTATTGAAAATCATGGAGCCCAGAAAGAACAATTTCTGGACGAACACGAAATCAGCTGTCGCCCTCGTCAACTATCATCTCCTATGTCTATATTCCCTGCTTCTCCTCTAAGAACTGTACATCCTGTGCACTAGCTGTCAGAATCAGGGTGTCGTCACCATACCTAAGGTTTCCCGATAGAAATACCTTCTTCCCAGTTCTCGAACACTTTGCTCATTATGTGCTCAGTGTTGTTATTGAAGAGGTTGCAGCCCTGCTTTGCATTATCTTCTACTTATACGTTTCTGTGCTTGTTTGACAACAGTCGTCGTGTTGCTCTGATAAAGATTCTGCACAAGTATCAGCAGATGGTGTGGGAATTAGAGTAGGCGAAGCGTTATCTGATCCCGTAGTGATTACGAGAGGGGTTCTGCACTAAAGTATTATTGGACATTTAGCAGTGGCCACGCATGACGTTTTGAAATGTGCAGCCACACCCCTCTAGCACCGCAGCACTTTTACGAGCAGTACAGATGTCATTTCATAAAAGTGAAATACATGATAATTCATATTACTTTTGCATAAGATAGGAAATGATCAAATGACACATAATATTTTGAATACTAGTAAGCATCAAAATCATAGAGACTAGCAGTCTCGATTATGCACTAATTGAAAATAGTTCACATCATGAAAAATGTATAGCAGGCTACTCATGCACTCGTAAACATATATTAAACTGCCGACAATATATCTGTTATTTTTTTTAAAATTTCTTAATCTGCTTACCATCCACGGTTGATTTTTTCCTCGAATTCAGCGAGGGATCCCACCTCTACCACCCCAAAGGCAGTGTCGTGGAGCATGAGACATTGAGTCGGGGGATACAACTGGGGAAGATGACCAATACCTCGCCCAGGAGGTCTCACCTGCTACTGTATGCTGAACAGGGGCCTTATTGAGGGATCGGAAGATTGGAAGGGATAGGCAAGGAAGAGGGAAGGAAGCGATCGTGGCCTTAAGTTAGGTACCATCCCGGCATTTGCCTGGAGGAGAATTGGGAAACCACGGAAAACAACTTCGAGGATGGCTGAGGTGGAAATCGAACCCACCTCTACTCAGTTGACCTCCCGGTGCTGAGTGGACCCCGTTCCAGCCCTCGTACCACTTTTCAACTTTCGTGGCAGAGCCGAGAATCGAACCTGTGCCTCCGGGGTTGGCAGCTAATCACGCTAACCACTACACCACAGAGGCGGACGTGTTACTTTTTACTAGCTTATTATACTCGTCAATTTTCTTTCTGTAAGCTGTACACAAACAGAACTCTATTCTGGACCTTCCGAACTGAATTAGATCGGCAACAGCTTTGATGTGTGCTTGAGACATCATGCCGTCTCTTTAAAACTCTGAAACACACCGTCTTTATTCCAAGCATTATTTTCTGAGGCAAATAGAGTACATCGCACAATGACATAACGAGTGCAGATTTATGTACCACGAGTCATGGAAGTATCGTATTGTTCTTTTCGATTCCTTGAATAAATTTTTAAGAGAAGGCGTGGGTCTACCTTTTTTCAATTATGTTTTTCTTTTCTTCAAAAGTTGTAAACGAAAATGGTGTGTTCATTAACCTTTCTATTATACACGAACATTCTGCGGCCTCCAACTCACTTATTTCCGAGGTGGAAGCGACAGCACTGATTTTAAAGTTTAATACGTTGTGCAGTCGTATAGGCTATCGTTACCTAACAGAAATTAAATATAAATTCACACTTTAACAAGAGAACTCACATTGTATTATAATAGAAAACAATAACACAATAATATAACAATGCGCTGTTGAGCGCGGCGGAATGAACGGACAGGACAGCTCAGCACGGTGGTTATAAGCTTTTGTTTCCACTTTACACTGTGCTAACAGTACCAGAGAACGTAGCAGGATACATCCCAGTGTCGAGGGGAAAGGGGCCTTGCTTGGCGCAGGCGCAGGCGCAGTAATACTCGCCTAGCTGTTAGAAGAGATTCAAAGCGTAACCACTGCATGGAGTGGTAACAACTCGCTCAGGTATGAGGTGGCAAACTGCTGCAGTAGAGTTCTCGCGAAGAAACGAAAATATTAAATATTTATATTAAAGAATATTCGATTTTTATAATTTCAAAATTTTACCAGTGTTAACAGTGGATACTAGCACGCTTCGCCATTGATATTTACCTTTTCTTATATATCTCTTTCCCGCGGGTTGCGTAGTAAAGCGTACTCGACTTTCAAACCGACTTCCTCTGCCATCTGTCTGCCAAACATATAACTTTTTGGAACCAGTGAATTCCCTACTCTTCCTAGATACAACTGGCATGCACGGAATCCTAAAATAAAGTGTTCTTTTATACGTTTTCTTAGATAGAACAGACAGCTGACTGAATGCAAACACATTGCAGCAACATGGCTGCTCATAACCAATTGAGTGCGGAGGTTATTTGTTACAAATTACTGTAGATCAATATTGCACCCATCCACCTCCCGAGTCCCAGACTAGCATTTATCTCAGGGGTGTCGGTTCATTATTTAAGTCATCAAATATATATATAACGGCATAATAGAACACGGGGATGAACGGAGCAATTAAAATTAAAATAGGGAAGGCTCGATTGTAAACTTGAATTTAAGGACTCCATGATAGGACTAGGAAGTGACTGTTACTTTAAAAAGGGCATCATCTAACTACAATAAAAAGATTATGAGAGTGGTTTCCTTTGAAATAATTTGCCAGAAGGGGCGGTTTATTACGCCATCTGACGTATGAAACTTTGATACATTTGGCAACGACATTTAAATTTCCACACATGTTACATACACAAATCACTTGCCATACCGCAAGTGGTATCAATATCATGCTGGGTTGCTTCTGAAATAAAATGACATTTTGGAGGTATAATTTACGGATCGATTCCATTTGAATCGAACCGTTGTTCAAAGATATAGCTTCCTTCTATCGGGAGCCCGAGCATAACCCATGTTACGGTCGGCTTCCCGATTTAACTAAGATGACGTACTCCGGCTATATACATTTTTCCGAGACCGGTGCTCGGACTGGGTAATGTTTCTCGTGAAATGCGAAAACTGGATTCCACGGACAGTTCCTATCTTACGATATCCAGCTGATGCCATACCACTGAATCAGCATTTATATTTTATTTACATGTGATTTAAAATGTTGCAAAGTAGCCTCAACAGACTACTGACACAGATGAGATAACGAGAAGCGGTTGGGAAATACCGTGGCAATGGCCCCCCTCGCATCGCGAGCGAAGTAAACAAACACGCCAAGTATGACTGTAACATCGTCCCATTCGGAAACCGTACAATAACGAGGTACCAAATGACTCTAATATTATCATTCTCATTATTCAACATACGAATGGAGGGATGTTGTCAACAAACAATTTAATCCACGATCGTCAGAATATTCATGAAATTATTATTATTATTATTATTATTATTATTATTATTATTATGATTATTATTATCGACGGTTCCTGGCACTGTCACGTTTGATTAATATCGTCATTATTATGCGGGATGCAAACACAAATCGTTATTACTGTTATTATTATTATATCCCTCTTGTGATTATTATTATTATTAATGAATAGGTGACTCAAGATATTATTGTTATTATTCACGTCACTTAAGAGGTTATTATTATTAATGGACCGGTCACTTCCGCCAAAATATATACAGATATCGGTCGCAATTACAAATATTTCACTGATCAACCAACGGCATCATACTGTTATTATTATGACAATTATTATTAATCTGACCGCGATGATTTAACATCGTCCTTACATTATTATTATTAATATTATTATCGGTTGCATATTATCATTTAGATTCCCGTTTAACATCTTTATCAACGCTCATTTAATTAAGGCGGTCCAATCCTTTATCTGCAATATTTATTATTATTATTATCACGACATCATGATTGTCCTCGCTCGTCATTACAATGAATACAATATACGACCATTTATGTGGAATCTGAACTCTCATTATCCTTAGATCCGTTGTATCTCAACGAACAGCTGTGCAGTCTATTTATTTCGTACATGCTGTCACGGGTTCGAATGCTACCCGCTGCGTAACTCAGTATTTCTCTGTGACACTGCCCGTACATTTTACACTCATATCAATATCCTAAGTGTCTCTCGTACGGAATTTATTTTCCTTCCTATCTCAATATTCCTTGATTCGTTTATTTCTCACAGAATTATCAACTGACTTATTTATTCATTTCTGACATCGTACGACCTTTTATTATCTGACTGCAGATTCTCTCACATTTTCTATCTCATTTTGATCTACGCCTTAGTTCATTCTCCACAAATAATCGTAACATCTTGAAATTATATTTACCAAAATTTGACAATCATGGTCTCGTAATATTAGTCCTACGTGTTCCGGCTAATGAATCGCAACTTTAAGACACATTTATACGTAAAAAATATTGGACCGTAATTTAAACCACACGTTCATAACATGTACGGATTATTAACACCGATCTACCTTTCAATATTATTAATTGATCAAATTAAATTACCACGCACTTTAATTCCGAATTAAAAACGACCTCCCATCATTAAATGCTTCCCAATAAACTCAACACCTGATCACATAAATTTATTATACACACGGCTCACTAAATTATTCCGATATCTCATGAATTATTATTATATCCAAATTATATAATAAAAAATATCTTCACAAAAAAGTAGTTATATTATTAATAAAAAAAATAATTTCATCTGTTACACGGTAGTCCACTCGTAATATGTTTAACGCATAACCCCTTTCACAAACTCGATTTATTCTGGCACTAAACACTCCAGATACTTGGTTCAAACACCACAAACGACGGCTGTATACGTGGACGAGATCTGGAGACACTGGAAGGTATCAAATAGACTTCATTATGATTAGGCAGAGATTCAGAAACCAGGTGTTGGATTGCAAAACTTTCCCAGGAGCAGACGTGGACTCTGACCACAACTTGTTGGTCATGAAATGCCATGTGAAGTTGAAGAAATTGAAGAAAGGAAAGAATGCAAAAAGATGGGATCTAGACAAGTTGAAAGAAAAGAGTGTGATGGATCGTTTCAAGGAACATGTTGCACAAGGACTAAATGAAAAGGCCGAAAGAAACACAGTAGAGGAAGAGTGGAGAGTCATGAAAAATGAAGTCAGTAGGGCTGCTGAAGAAATGTTAGGAAGGAAGAAAAGATCAACTAAGAATCAGTGGATAACTCAGGAGATACTAGACCTGATTGATGAACGACGAAAATACAAAAATGCTAGAAATGAAGAGGGCAGAAAAGAATACAGGCGATTAAAGAATCAAGTGGATAGAAAGTGCAAGGTAGCTAAGGAAGAATGGCTGAAGGAGAAGTGCAAGGATGTCGAAGGCTGTATGGTCCTGGGAAAGGTAGATGCTGCATACAGGAAAATCAAGGAAACCTTTGGAGAAATGAAATCTAGGTGCATGAATATTAAGAGCTCAGATGGAAAGCCACTTCTACGGAAAGAAGACAAGGCAGAAAGATGGCAGGAGCATATCCAACAGTTGTATCAAGGTAACGATGTAGATAATTTGGTTCTGGAACATGAAGAGGCTGTTGATGCTGATGAAATGGGAGACCCAATTTTGAGGTCAGAGTTTGACAGAGCTGTGAGTGACCTAAATAGGAACAAGGCACCTGGAATTGATGATATTCCCTCTGAATTACTGACTGCCTTAGGAGAAACCAGCATGGTAAGGTTATTTCATTTAGTGTGCAAGATGTATGAGACAGGAGATGTCCCATCCGATTTTCGGCAGAATGTTGTTATACCTATTCCCAAGAAAGCCGGTGCTGACAGGTGTGAAAACTACCGCACTATTAGTTTAGTATCTCATGCCTGCAAAATTTTAACACGTATTATTTACAGAAGAATGGAAAAACAAGTTGAAGCTGAGGTGGGGGAAGATCAATTTGGCTTCAGAAGAAATGTAGGAACACGTGAAGCAATCCTGACTTTACGTCTGATCTTAGAGGATCGAATCAAGAAGGACAAGCCCACGTACATGGCATTCGTAGATCTAGAAAAGGCATTCGATAATGTTGATTGGACCAGGCTATTTATGATTCTGAAGATGATAGGGATCAGATACCGAGAACGAAGAATTATCTACAACCTGTATAAAAATCAGTCTGCAGTGATAAGAATCGAGGGCTTTGAAAAAGAAGCAGCAATCCAGAAAGGAGTGAGGCAAGGCTGCAGTTTGTCCCCTCTCCTTTTCAATGTTTACATAGAACAGGCAGTAAAGGAAATCGAAGAGAAATTTGGAAAAGGAATCACAGTCCAAGGAGAGGAAATCAAAACCTTGAGATTTGCCGATGATATTGTTATTTTATCTGAGACTGCAGAAGATCTCGAGAAGTTGCTGAATGGTATCGATGAAGTCTTAGGTAAGGAGTACAAGATGAAAATAAATAAGTCCAAAACAAAAGTAATGGAGTGCAGTCGAACGAAGGTAGGTGATATAGGAAATATTAGATTAGGAAACGAAGTCTTAAAGGAAGTAGATGAATATTGTTACTTGGGTAGTAAAATAACCAACGATGGCAGAAGTAAGGAGGACATAAAATGCAGACTAGCACAAGCAAGGAAGAGCTTTCTTAAGAAAAGAAATTTGCTCACTTCAAACATTGATATCGGAATTAGAAAGATGTTTTTGAAGACTTTTGTGTGGAGCGTGGCATTGTATGGAAGTGAAACATGGACGATAACTAGCTCAGAAAGAAAGAGAATAGAAGCTTTTGAAATGTGGTGTTATAGAAGAATGCTGAAGGTGGGATGGATAGATCGAATGACGAATGAAGAGATACTGAATCGAATTGGTGAGAGGAGATCGATTTGGCTAAATTTGACGAGAAGAAGAGATAGAATGATAGGACACATCTTAAGACACCCAGGACTTGTTCAGTTGGTTTTTGAAGGAAGTGTAGGTGGCAAGAACGGTAGGGGTAGACCAAGGTATGAATATGACAAACAGATTAGAGCAGATGTAGGATGCAATAGTTACGTAGAAATGAAAAGGTTAGCACAGGATAGGGTGGCATGGAGAGCTGCATCAAACCAGTCTATGGACTGATGACTCAAACACAACAACAACAACATTAATCGCATCTCACAAATTTAACAACTTCACTATGAAATATGACCATATTAATTACAACAAAACACAACTGGTATGGCGAAGCTGGATTTTCCTTCAATGTCATTACATAGCTCGTTAAAATGACAAAACAGAAAAACACATATCGGGTCTTATTTAACTATAATAACCAAAATCAAACGTAAAGAAAATTATTAACTGCAAAGAAATATGAATGCATGCATGACTTAACGTACTACACTGTATATACAAATTTACATCTCCAACAAACTGAATACATAAAAGACCCGATTATTTACATTATTATTATTTACTACTGTCCGTGCTACAAATTTAGGATGGGGTCGTTAAGCGACCCATCTTGTTACAGAAGGTAACCAAGTATAATCAAATTATTCCCATTTTTCCCATCACGATAACACTTCCCAAATTTTATTTACAGTTTAGTACTCATCTTAGTTATCGGTATTCCATTACAGCTTTGCAGATGAGAGGCTCCTCCGGCCCCTCTCTGCGTTTTACTCCTCCATTCTTGATGGCGTAGTTCCACAAAAGATTTCCTGGCACATTACCATTTTACACTGATATCTTGATTACCACAAACCTTCACCATTTACAACGTTAACACTGAATACCTTAACTTGGATACAACAAATTACTATCCTAGACCCAAGAATTTAATATATACACTATTTAATCTTCGTCCAACTACCGCACAATGGACCTGGACACGTACGACGAGGTGTCAACTTTTACGCCCGTCGCGATAAGCTTGTTTCGTACGGCACTCTTGACGTGTTCATGACATCGGTTCGGTATAGCAAAGTACAGGCTACTACTTCCTTAAAGTACTGTTCGTCACACAGTCTATTATGTACGTACTTATTTGATATAATTTATACTACTCCCTTGCAGTGCAATTACTTTACATCACTGATATTCATAAATGACAAACACTGTCCTACGTTAACTATTTCTAGTTCATTTTGCTTGAGCGCGATCACATTTTACAAACACTGGCGGATGCTCGCGCCATTAAATGACTGTACGTCCGTAGAATTCTAAGTTATCGGCGACCAACAGTTCAGCTCCCGATATTCAATTCAAGTGTACCGCGACCGTCAATTCAGCTCCCGAGATTCACTTCAAGTGTGCTGCGACCGTCAATTCAGCTCCCCAGATTCACTTCAAGTGTGCTGGCGAGGATCCCTTGCCCCGTATATATGGATGAAGCCTTTTTCCCGCGGATTCGTTGACGTCATACCCCTGAGGGAGGGGGTGGATTTTTAATATCGGTACTTGCACTCCGAATTGGAAGTTAAAATTTACATCAAATCAGTCCACTCCGCTAGCATATCTGCTGGATTAAATATGAACTCCTGGTGATCACAGATTTAGGAGATACGGGTGGATTTAGCTCCTCACATTTCGCGCCTTCGGTAGCGTCCCTTACAACGTGGTCTTCTTTCAGCCAATGACATTCAAGGTGTCTGGTTTTCAAGAAATCGAGCCTTCAATTTATTTTATTTGCCAATAATTATTGATTATTTTTCCATGCGTGGCATCTAGTAAATTCATTACATCCATCCGTGTACTCACAATAATTTATTACTGAATACTTTTGTAGTTACGAAAATATCTCATCCATCATTCCTTAAGATGGTAACCCTGAGCCTCCCATTAAATTTTTACGATTGGCCGGCAAGCGGTCACGTGATTTAACTCTCCACCTGCTCGAACTTAGGCCAGCGAACGTACACGCGGCCGCTGTAATTTTCCACGAGGTCACGGACTTTCCGTCCTGCCAAAAATATCCCAAGGTATTACTCATGTGGTGAGTTTCCTTTGTATGACTCTCCCCCTTCCTCTTTCTGACCAAGACTTATTTGTGGACTCTGTATTTCCTTGTTCGCCAACTAATGAGATTCCCTGCTGTGAAGTAGCTAAAAGTTGTCGTGTTGAGCTAATCCGTCAGGCTCCAGTCTGTCGTCCTTCCTTCGCTCTGATTTCGACATTACATAAACGAAATATTTTCAACTACACTTCTGTATTTCAATAAATGTACCATATATTATTTTACCGATCAAATCATGACTGACTATGGGCCTAAGTCACTCGGGTTCATCTTCCTCTTGCCCAGGTAAAAAAAATCTACTGAGCATCATGAGATTTTTTTTATGACGTGTTCATATCATCACTATCATGATTTGACGTACGATCCTCTGTTCTGCGACGGCTATTGATTTCGTTTCTCAGCATCTGGTTCCTGAACCTTAACTCCTCGTTCTGTCTTTCGATTTGATGGATCGTATTGACAAATTCCTGCACGTCGCTGTCTATCTCTCCACACTCTGGACATGGCCTTGCTTCAATTGGTGTATGGATTACTTGGACTTCTTCTTCCCTTCCGTCATCTTCTTCATCATCTTCTTCGACATCATCTTCTTCCGGCTCGTCATCTGCTTCCTCTCGTTCATCCTCTGCTTCCCTGTGGTCTGCTGGCGTGTGGTAAAGCGTTAAATTTGCAGCGTTATAGATGTTCTCTGAACTTCCATCCAAGCTCTGAACTTTGTAAGCATTGTTGTCATAAGTTTGTATAATCTTGAAAGGTCCCACGAACAATTTACAAAACTTGTGGTACACCTTCTGCTCTGGGTTAGATACACTAGGCTTCTTCACTAGAACGAGCTCGCCAACCCTCAACGGACGGTGGAATCGCTTATTCCTCAGCCTTCTCAATCGTCGTTCTGCTTGTGCCTCCAAATGTTCCCGTGTCTTTCTGATACAAATTTCGCTGGATACGCGTGGATCTGCAGGACATGCTACTGCATTATGCCATGGCCTGGCCGGATATCTGTTAAAGTGAACCACTTCCGGTATCTGGCCTGTTGCTTCGTGGATCGTGGTGTTAATACATTTAGTTATAATGGGCACCACGTCAATCCACCGACAATGTGCCTCGGAACAATAGATCCTGCAAAATTTTGCAATCTCTCGCATGATCCTCTCGGATGGATTCGATTCGGGATGGCGAATCGAACTAAGTACATGCTGAATATCTAGTTGTCGTAATTGATTTGCAAACGCAGCAGATGTGAACTGACTACCATGATCAGTAAGGATCTTCTTAGGCTTCCCCATCTGTGGAATGATATGTGAAGTAATTCCTCGTAGTACAGTTTTAGAATTTGCCTTTTGTAGCGGACACAAGGCTACCAATTTAGAGAATACATCTAAACTAACAAGGATGAATTGATTTCCCCTACGGGCCTTGGGGAGTGGTCCGTACAGGTCCATTGCGAATATTTCGCGGGGTTCAGTAGGTAACAGTGGGCGCGGAGATTGCTTAAGTAAATACGGATAAGGTTTAATCCTTTGGCAGACGTCGCATGATCGTAGTATATTTCGGACTGCTTGGTTCATCTTGGCCCACACGAATGTCTCTTGGATAGTTGCCAAAACCTTCCCTATACCTCCGTGTCCAATGACCCGGTGTACATGGTTGACTACCGGTACTTGCATTTCAGATGGTATGACTATGCGAAGTTTCGTGTGTTCCTCATCCAAAAACTTATGGAGAACCCCATTCAAATAATGGTAGCTCGCTGATAATTTACTAGCTCTGTCATACTGTGGATTGTCTGGCTGCAATGTTTTGTTAAAAAATTCTATCATCAAGTTAGTGAACCCATCTCTCTTCTGTATAGCTCCGATGTCCTTCAGATTCCTTAAGACTTCCTGATCCTCTTCTATCAACTCAATTTGGTGGATTACGACTTCCTCCGGGTTTGGATGTCGACTCAATGTGTCTGCCAAAATATTGAGTTTCCCGGGGCAATGTTCGACTGTTAGATCAAATTGCTGGATAAATAATGCCCAACGGCTAACCCTCTCACTTGCCATATTGGTTTTCATAATGAACGTCAGCGCTTTGTGATCGGTACGGATAACAATCTGAAAACCATACACGATCTTCTTCCAATACTGCAAAGCGCTCACGATAGACAGCATTTCCAATTCCGTGATAGTATACTTTATCTCATGTTTCCGCAATTTCCGGCTCATGAAGGCAATATAGGTCTTTATGCTTGGATCATCGGGGTTTTCCTGCAGTAACACGGCTCCTATACCTATGGTTGAGGCATCTGTTTGAATTGTGAATTTGAGGCTAAAATCCGGGTATCCGAGCTTAACATTATGCAGTAATCGTTGCTTGGTCTGAGCGAACGCCTCATCACAAGTATGGTCCCACTTCCATCGATTATTTTTCTTAAGCAGGTCCTGCAATGGTGCTACTACGGTTGTGTAATCAGGGCAATGATCAGCGAAGAATTGACACATTCCAAGGAACTGCCGAACATGTTTTACTTTAGTAGGCTTAGGAAACATCCTAATGGCCTCAATTTTGACTGGGTTTGGTCGTACACCATCTCCATCTACAAGGTGACCCAAAAATAACACCTCCTTCTGACAAAAATGTGATTTCGATAGGTTGACCTTGAAGTTATGCCTTCCTAAATCGGTGAGGACTTCATCAATATTTTCCAAGTGTTCCGAAAGTGTTTTTGTAGCTACCAAGATATCATCCACATACATGATAGTCGCCTCTTTGACCTTTGGACTTAGATTGCGGTCAAGAGCCCGAATGAGAACCGAACCCGCGTTCTTGATACCGAATGGGAGACGGTTAAAAACATAAGTCTGTTGATCGAATAAGAATCCCGTCAACAACTTAGATTTAGCTTCCAACAGTATATGATGAAACGATGACGTCAGGTCAAAAGTGGTAAAATATTCCATATCTTTAAATCTCTTCAAGATCTCTTTAATAGGCGGGGCCTGCTCATACTCTGGGACTAACCTCTCGTTGATAGCACGTGCATCAAGGCAAATGCGCACTGATCCGTCCGGTTTCCTTACTGTCACTAAAGGATATAAAAATGGCGTCGGTGACTTCGAAATCAATCCACTTGCTTCCATTTCTCTAATAGCTTCGCGGACTTGGGGATAGAATTTCTCGGCAATTGGATATAATTTCTTCTTATACGGGGACCAATCATTCACGTTTAATTCGTATTCAAAATTTTCAATTTTTCCAGGTTTTGAGCCAAACGTGTCGCTATGCTTTGTTAAAATTTTGAATAAATCTTCCTTCCCCTCGGGACCTATTACAGCTGCATTAACTTTATCTGCTATAACCTTCCCACAGTTGATTTCACCTTCCTGCAATTCTGCCGCAAACAGTTTATAATCATCAGAGGTCACATGATCATCCGTCTCACTCATGACACTTTCGTCCGTCCTAAGCGGATTCACGACTTCGGTGTTCCAAATTTCTTCGTGTTCTCCTATCTCCGACTGAGGGTTCATGGTTGTATCTTCAATACCTTCCCTGTGCTTAAACCTGACAGAGTTATCTCCCATATCAATCACAGCCTGGTATTCGGTCATAAAATCAGCCCCTAGGATCAAGTTATAGTTGATTTTATTCATGATAATAAATGTATGAGCAAATTTTGAATTTCCAATTTCGATGTCCAATAATGCCTGGTTCTTACATATGACGGATTTATCCGGGATAATTCCACGAATCTTCAAATTTGAAACTGGGATAATCGGGATGTTTACTTTGGATTGTAGTTCATTTACCAGAACTTGGGATACTACTGATACGCTGGCGCCTGTATCAATGAGTGATCGAACCCTCACGTGGTTGATCCTAGTGTATATCACTGGTAGTCTCTTAATTTCCTTCAAAATTTGGATTTCGTTATCGTCAATTAATTCGTCAGAGGTCACAACCCATGTATCGACCTCTGCGATGACCCATTCTTCAGTTAAAATTCGGCGTTTTTTTTTCGCCCCGAGCCGTTCTTCAGATTCGAACGTCGGTGCATTCGGGTTCAGGTCACTGCCCCCTTTCCTTGCTCTTTGGAACTGCAAGCTCTCCGCTCCTGTCGCTTCCTCATCACGGCCCCGATCATGAATCGCCTCCTTCCATTTTCTCTTGTTCAGCTCTTCTATGTACCGCCTAGACTCTTGATATCGGTCATCCTTCTCCTGACGAGATCCTCCCTGGTAATATCTCGAGTTCCCTTGATTCCTAGCTGGATACGGCCTATAATTACTTCTCTGGAATCCACGGTATCCCCTGTCAGCTCGAAAGTTCCCTTGGTTGGTTTGCCGGTTGCCTACCGCAAAATTCCTTGGTCTCGTCCATTGTCGCGGCTTCCACTCCGTATTATATGCTTGACGAGGTTCCGGATCAGTACTAGTTCCCTGGTTCTTCGTACTAGTGGTCTTCGGTTCGATTGTCCGTTCGATATTATTCACCTGTTGGTTCCTGCTCCTAATTTGTCTCGGGTTCGAAAGATGCGTTGTGAGGTCTAATTGACGTAATAAAGCCTCCGCTTCGACAGCTGTCTGGACATTTGACGCTATCATCATTCGTTGGACCTCGAACGGCAATTGTTTTCCAATGGCGCTAATCAATTCTGTTTCGCTCATTAGATTATCAAGCTCCCGTAGATTGTGAAATTGTGCCACAAAGTAATCCGAGAATTTCGTGGGTGAAGATGTTGAATATCGTCTGGAGTATACTTCCAGCCTTAACTCCTGCTGTTCCTGAATACTCCAGAACTTTTGGAGAAAAGCCCGCCGAAATCCTTCAAAATCTTCAAAGGTATACAAGAAAGCCCTGAACCATACAGCTGGTGCTCCGTCTAAGAATTTCTCGACCGTTCGCAGTTGTCGCTCTACTGGTATTTTATTCTCATTTATATAACCGGCGATTTCCCGGATGAAACCTTTCGGGGTGATATGCCCACGGGCATCGAACCTTGGTGGCTTGTCATCAGACATCTTAATGACGTGTACCACCGATGTCGGGATAGCATTCGATGACGTAGACGACCCATCTCTGTTCTCAAACTTGAAACCGTTTGTGTCAGCTTGGGATAGGCCTCCTTTCTTATGAATCCCCTGGTTATCATGGGGTTCGTATTCGCGATATTGGAGGTTAAAATCTTGGCTAGACGCTGATGGTTCCAACCTAGCCTTCAACATCTCCAAGTCTTTTCGGATGTCATCCATTCCGTCGGGATTACAACTTGACATTTCTTTTGTGCCGGAATTTTGCCCATTATACGCCTTGCATTGCTCTAACAAGCGAACTTCCGTGTCGGCGAATGATTGGCCCTGTTCGACTAGATCTTCCGTCCGCTGGAATAACGCTAGGTTTGCGTCTTCGCACTTGGTTATTCTCTGGCTACGGTCTTCTAAATTTATAGTTAATTCTTCGACTTTGTTTCTCAGTCCTGCTACGATCACAAGTGTACGTGCGGCTTCCCCACGTAACTCGTTCATGCCCTTGTCATGGTTGTCCAAGGTGCCAGCTATCTGCGCACATTTTTCTTCGACTTGTCCCCGGACGATGTCATTCTCCTTCCGACATTCATCCCGAATTTCCTCTATGTGTGATTCTATGTCTTGTTTGTCAGTTAATCGTAGAGCGGCGAGTTCCTTGACACTAGCGTTCAATTATTCCTTAATTTCTGCGCGTTCCATTTGAGCCTCATCTCTAACGCGGTCAACCTTTTCATTAACGATGGTAATGTACGCATCCATGTGCACTTTTAATTCATCTTTCGCGAAGTGACATGCTTCCTGGACTTGAGTTAATTTGTCCCTAAGTTCCTGTCCCATCGCTACGCTCGCGGCCTGAACTGCATCTATCTGTGCCTTGAGTTCTGATTTATTTACTTCACACGCAGCCTGTACTTGGTCGATCTTATTAATAATTTCCTGTTTATCTGAAACACTGTTAGCCTTCATTTGCTCAATAATTTCTTGTTTATCTGAAATCCTATCAGCCCGCATTTGTTCTGCGAGTTCCTGTTTATCAGCCCGCATTTGTTCTGCAAGTTCATGTTTAATCGAACCATTATTAACCTTCAAAGCTTGCATTAATACCTCTAATGTGATCGCTTTCACTTCTCCCTGTCCTTCTATCACTATGTCCTGGGATCGCTCCCCACCGTCGTCTGACATTATAACTTTTCTTGAGAAAGCAAAAGGGCCGATCGGCCTCCCACCTTGCTGCACACGAAGGAATACGCTATTGGGTCTAGGCCCTATCCTATGACATTATACCCCTACACTAACTTTCATTTAACACAAAAAAAATTTTGACTATAAAACTTGTTTACATTTGCAGGTCATTCAACTTGAATGCTGGCTTGCGCCTAAGATTTCACAATAAACCGCTCCAATATACCAACAACAACAACATTAAAAACAACGATGAAGTTGGAAATCTCCTGCCCTGAAATACGTTAATTTTAATTTATACCATCTCAACCTCTTTTTAAATACTAACTTGAACTGGTGCTCAGTAATATTTTTACCATTTCAAGCCTTCCTAAACAACTGTTTATAATATTCATCTCATGTCCAATGACATTTAAATGGAGTCCTGAATTACCAAAATAATATTAAATTTCATATGGGAAAGATAAAAACATCTAATCTTCGAGCTTACTGAATTTTGAATCATTGCCAAACTTGAAGAGATTAGCAATGGATTATAATAATACACTAGTCAAATCTAGCTCCGTTCGAAACTAACCTTACTCTAGCATGATATTACGTTACAAGTGAACACACACTTGACCGTGATGCGGTCATCAATTAATAAAAATCAAAAATTTAAAAATATAGAATTTGAAAACAAAGTATAAAAATTTTACAATTGATTAGCAATAATATTGGCCTCTCTGCCGTTCTTAAAGCAACACGTTGGGCAAGCAATTTTGCTTCTGGCCCAACTGTAACATGTCCTACAATTGGTCATCATTTTACTGATGTCAACCAACACGACTCGTAGTTCTTCCCTCGTTTTGTTAGGCCCTCTCTGCCGTTCTTAAAGCCCCACTTTGGACCAGCCATTTTGCACCCGTCCACCTCCCGAGTCCCAGACTAGCATTTATCTCAGGGGTGTCGGTTCATTATTTAAGTCATCAAATATATATATAACGGCATAATAGAACACGGGGATGAACGGAGCAATTAAAATTAAAATAGGGAAGGCTCGATTGTAAACTTGAATTTAAGGACTCCATGATAGGACTAGGAAGTGACTGTTACTTTAAAAAGGGCATCATCTAACTACAATAAAAAGATTATGAGAGTGGTTTCCTTTGAAATAATTTGCCAGAAGGGGCGGTTTATTACGCCATCTGACGTATGAAACTTTGATACATTTGGCAACGACATTTAAATTTCCACACATGTTACATACACAAATCACTTGCCATACCGCAAGTGGTATCAATATCATGCTGGGTTGCTTCTGAAATAAAATGACATTTTGGAGGTATAATTTACGGATCGATTCCATTTGAATCGAACCGTTGTTCAAAGATATAGCTTCCTTCTATCGGGAGCCCGAGCATAACCCATGTTACGGTCGGCTTCCCGATTTAACTAAGATGACGTACTCCGGCTATATACATTTTTCCGAGACCGGTGCTCGGACTGGGTAATGTTTCTCGTGAAATGCGAAAACTGGATTCCACGGACAGTTCCTATCTTACGATATCCAGCTGATGCCATACCACTGAATCAGCATTTATATTTTATTTACATGTGATTTAAAATGTTGCGAAGTAGCCTCAACAGACTACTGACACAGATGAGATAACGAGAAGCGGTTGGGAAATACCGTGGCAATGGCCCCCCTCGCATCGCGAGCGAAGTAAACAAACACGCCAAGTATGACTGTAACATCGTCCCATGCGGAAACCGTACAATAACGAGGTACCAAATGACTCTAATATTATCATTCTCATTATTCAACATACGAATGGAGGGATGTTGTCACCAAACAATTTAATCCACGATCGTCAGAATATTCATGAAATTATTATTATTATTATTATTATTATTATTATTATGATTATTATTATCGACGGTTCCTGGCACTGTCACGTTTGATTAATATCGTCATTATTATGCGGGATGCAAACACAAATCGTTATTACTGTTATTATTATTATATCCCTCTTGTGATTATTATTATTATTAATGAATAGGTGACTCAAGATATTATTGTTATTATTCACGTCACTTAAGAGGTTATTATTATTAATGGACCGGTCACTTCCGCCAAAATATATACAGATATCGGTCGCAATTACAAATATTTCACTGATCAACCAACGGCATCATACTGTTATTATTATGACAATTATTATTAATCTGACCGCGATGATTTAACATCGTCCTTACATTATTATTATTAATATTATTATCGGTTGCATATTATCATTTAGATTCCCGTTTAACATCTTTATCAACGCTCATTTAATTAAGGCGGTCCAATCCTTTATCTGCAATATTTATTATTATTATTATCACGACATCATGATTGTCCTCGCTCGTCATTACAATGAATACAATATACGACCATTTATGTGGAATCTGAACTCTCATTATCCTTAGATCCGTTGTATCTCAACGAACAGCTGTGCAGTCTATTTATTTCGTACATGCTGTCACGGGTTCGAATGCTACCCGCTGCGTAACTCAGTATTTCTCTGTGACACTGCCCGTACATTTTACACTCATATCAATATCCTAAGTGTCTCTCGTACGGAATTTATTTTCCTTCCTATCTCAATATTCCTTGATTCGTTTATTTCTCACAGAATTATCAACTGACTTATTTATTCATTTCTGACATCGTACGACCTTTTATTATCTGACTGCAGATTCTCTCACATTTTCTATCTCATTTTGATCTACGCCTTAGTTCATTCTCCACAAATAATCGTAACATCTTGAAATTATATTTACCAAAATTTGACAATCATGGTCTCGTAATATTAGTCCTACGTGTTCCGGCTAATGAATCGCAACTTTAAGACACGACATTTATACGTAAAAAATATTGGACCGTAATTTAAACCACACGTTCATAACATGTACGGATTATTAACGCCGATCTACCTTTCAATATTATTAATTGATCAAATTAAATTACCACGCATTTTAATTCCGAATTAAAAACGACCTCCCATCATTAAATGATTCCCAATAAACTCAACACCTGATCACATAAATTTATTATACACACGGCTCACTAAATTATTCCGATATCTCATGAATTATTATTATATCCAAATTATATAATAAAAAAATATCTTCACAAAAAAGTAGTTATATTATTAATAAAAAAAATAATTTCATCTGTTACACGGTAGTCCACTCGTAATATGTTTAACGCATAACCCCTTTCACAAACTCGATTTATTCTGGCACTAAACACTCCAGATATGATTTACTTTGAATATTATATTAATCGCATCTCACAAATTTAACAACTTCACTATGAAATATGACCATATTAATTACAACAAAACACAACTGGTATGGCGAAGCTGGATTTTCCTTCAATGTCATTACATAGCTCGTTAAAATGACAAAACAGAAAAACACATATCGGGTCTTATTTAACTACCATAACCAAAATCAAACGTAAAGAAAATTATTGACTGCAAAGAAATATGAATGCATGCATGACTTAACGTACTACACTGTATATACAAATTTACATCTCCAACAAACTGAATACATAAAAGGCCCGATTATTTACATTATTATTATTTACTACTGTCCGTGCTACAAATTTAGGATGGGGTCGTTAAGCGACCCATCTTGTTACAGAAGGTAACCAAGTATAATCAAATTATTCCCATTTTTCCCATCACGATAACACTTCCCAAATTTTATTTACAGTTTAGTACTCATCTTAGTTATCGGTATTCCATTACAGCTTTGCAGATGAGAGGCTCCTCCGGCCCCTCTCTGCGTTTTACTCCTCCATTCTTGATGGCGTAGTTCCACAAAAGATTTCCTGGCACATTACCATTTTACACTGATATCTTGATTACCACAAACCTTCACCATTTACAACGTTAACACTGAATACCTTAACTTGGATACAACAAATTACTATCCTAGACCCAAGAATTTAATATTTACACTATTTAATCTTCGTCCAACTACCGCACAATGGACCTGGACACGTACGACGAGGTGTCAACTTTTACGCCCGTCGCGATAAGCTTGTTTCGTACGGCACTCTTGACGTGTTCATGACATCGGTTCGGTATAGCAAAGTACAGGCTACTACTTCCTTAAAGTACTGTTCGTCACACAGTCTATTATGTACGTACTTATTTGATATAATTTATACTACTCCCTTGCAGTGCAATTACTTTACATCACTGATATTCATAAATGACAAACACTGTCCTACGTTAACTATTTCTAGTTCATTTTGCTTGAGCGCGATCACATTTTACAAACACTGGCGGATGCTCGCGCCATTAAATGACTGTACGTCTGTAGAATTCTAAGTTATCGGCGACCAACAGTTCAGCTCCCGATATTCAATTCAAGTGTACCGCGACCGTCAATTCAGCTCCCGAGATTCACTTCAAGTGTGCTGCGACCGTCAATTCAGCTCCCCAGATTCACTTCAAGTGTGCTGGCGAGGATCCCTTGCCCCGTATATATGGATGAAGCCTTTTTCCCGCGGATTCGTTGACGTCATACCCCTGAGGGAGGGGGTGGATTTTTAATATCGGTACTTGCACTCCGAATTGGAAGTTAAAATTTACATCAAATCAGTCCACTCCGCTAGCATATCTGCTGGATTAAATATGAACTCCTGGTGATCACAGATTTAGGAGATACTGGTGGATTTAGCTCCTCACATTTCGCGCCTTCGGTAGCGTCCCTTACAACGTGGTCTTCTTTCAGCCAATGACATTCAAGGTGTCTGGTTTCCAAGAAATCCAGCCTTCAATTTATTTAATTTGCCAATAATTATTGATTATTATTCCATGCGTGGCATCTAGTAAATTCATTACATCCATCCGTGTACTCACAATAATTTATTACTGAATACTTTTGTAGTTACGAAAATATCTCATCCATCATTCCTTAAGATGGTAACCCTGAGCCTCCCATTAAATTTTTACGATTGGCCGGCAAGTGGTCACGTGATTTAACTCTCCACCTGCTCGAACTTAGGCCAGCGAACGTACACGCGGCCGCTGTAATTTTCCACGAGGTCACGGACTTTCCGTCCTGCCAAAAATATCCCAAGGTGTTACTCATGTGGTGAGTTTCCTTTGTATGACTCTCCCCCTTCCTCTTTCTGACCAAGACTTATTTGTGGACTCTGTATTTCCTTGTTCGCCAACTAATGAGATTCCCTGCTGTGAAGTAGCTAAAAGTTGTCGTGTTGAGCTAATCCGTCAGGCTCCAGTCTGTCGTCCTTCCTTCACTCTTATTTCGACATTAAATAAACGAAATATTTTCAACTACACTTCTGTATTTCAATAAATGTACCATATATTATTTTACCGATCAAATCATGACTGACTATGGGCCTAAGTCACTCGGGTTCAATATGTCGACAAATGCAACGGTACCGGTAGTGAGTTTGAAGTTGTAGGTATGATAATAAAAATGATATGGGAAGCAGATGGGACAGGATATGAATCTGAGAGAAATCGGAATACGGCACAGGACAGTAAATGTTCATTCAGGTACCGTCTCCTTTTAAAATATTAGGCCTATTTGGACATAACATAATTATCAGTTTTAATTCACCAGTTAATTCTGTTTCGGACCATGAGCCTCTACGTAATTACGTAATATTCCAACTAATGTCAATTTATCTTCCAATCCCATTCAGTGAAAAATTGTTTATAATTTGTATGTCCGATAGGAGGTATAATTTGCTGTCTAATTTTCTTGATCCGGCGGATCCCGAAAATGAAATAAATTAGGAGATTCAGGCTGAATTCTTACGTACTCTGCATTACCAACAAAATAAGAGTCCCATTAGCTCCAGCAATTCAGTCGGACTTCAAGAACAAGCAATTTACCTTTATGCACCATATTGGATGCTTCATCATGTATCATTCTGAATAGGCGGGGTGGGGGTTCTTGCGTGTAATTAGGTGACCTCATTATATCATTTTAGAATAAATATAGTGTGTTTTCCATTGTTACAAATTTGAAAGCGATATCTTAAATGGTTTTCACAGAATAAATTATTCATGTTTCGCCAGACAGTGAGTCAAAGATAGTCCGTGGGAAAGGGTTAAAACTGATATGAGTAAAGAACTGGAATCAGAGATTTGTGGATGACGTTATACTGCATCCAGTAGTAAATGAGTTGCAGGATTGTCAACGACTGCAGGGGGACTTAAAGTACATTGTGACATGGACAGCAGACAATGGTATGAATGTAAATGGGATGAAAAGTCAATTTGTATGTTTCACCAAGAGGAGAAGTACTCTCAGTTTTAATTACTGTGTTGATGGGGTCATGGTACCTAGGAGTTAACGTACGGAACGACCTTCATTGCGGAAATGGTATTGATGAGGTAGTTAAGAAAGCTTACAGATCTCTTCACATGGTTATGACAGTATTTACGGGCCGTAGTAAGGATGTAAAAAAGAGGGTGTGTAAGTCTCTGGTAAGACCGCAGTTAGAGTATAGCTCCAGTGTATGGGACCCTCACCAGGACTGCTTGATACGAGAAATGGAAAATATTCAAAGAAAAGCAACACGATTTATTCCGGGTGATTTCCGACAAAGGAGTAGGTTTAAGAAATTGTTGCCAACTTTGGGACGGAAAGACTCGGGAGTAAGGCGAAGAGATGCTGGGCTATGTGGTATGTTTCAATCTGTCAGTGGAGCGATGGCGTGCAACGACATAAGTAGAAGAAGAAACTTGAGGGGAACTTTTAAAATTACGGAAGTTCATAATATGACGATAAAATTGAAATTCAAGAGGACAAAAATAGGGAAAATATTAGTTTATAGGACGACGAGTAAAGGACTGGAATAAATTATCAAGGGAAACTTTTGATGAGTGTCCAAGTTGTTTGGAAATAATGTGTACGATAATGCTTGGTAAACAATTGATAGGGAATCTGCCAAATGGGGGACAGCACTACATGCAGATCATTAATTACTGTCCCATTCTCAATCCCACCAGATTGTGGAGAAAGAGGGCAAACTTTGTCTTCTCTAGGGACACACATTGTGCTCTATATCACTATTTTCATAGACTATCAAACTGGAACATATTGCTTGCAACGAATGCACGATATCACTGGGATTCCGACAACAAATTACTGTACACACTAAGCCAGCGGATGTTGTGTAATTGAGGGTGAAGGCTAAGTAATATCAATATCTACATTGCAATACAACGAGCTGTTCTGAATATTCATTAGCAATATCATCCACATAACATCTTTCTCCAGAGGGACTTCATCATCAGTGGACCAGTAACGAGATTATTAAAATTCCAATTTCGTGTATACCTCTGAAAAAAGTGAGAGCTACAGAATAAAATTATAAATATTGTCTCTGTCATTGCTTTAGATTTCAAATCAAACTTGTCATTAGCCCGGGCGTCATGTTGGCTTTATTAATTCAAGTTTTGTATCGAACGAACAAACATGATGGTCCTTGTTACAGTGGTAGAAATTCGAGTATTGACTGGATTAAAACATGAGACGGCAGTAAGTTAGTCTATCTTCTCTGCGATTTAATAATAACTTGTGCATCCACGCTGCTCCGTAGTAATCCTTATAAAGAAGTCAAATAACTCGTATTGATATGCTTATCTCAGTTACAATGTTTGCCTGCCATTTTCAATAGTTCTGTGAACATTTAATGTCTGTCTGTTAGGTCATCAACCCAGAGGCTGGTTGGATCCTCAAATAGCACCACCAAAGGTTATGCGGTTACAAGGAAACCCAAAAAAACAATGGCAGCACCAAAATGAGGCGTACTAGGCAAGATGAGGAGTGAGGTAGTTTGCCGTTGCTTTCCTCACTGGGTCAGAAAGTACTATTGCAGCACGACTGACCCTATGAGCAGCACCTTTCATAACACTCAGATGCACTAGTCATGTCCTGAAAGTCATTACTCAGTACCACCCATACCCCAGCAGCTACCATACTGTCACAGCCATGGATGTTGACTGGAACTTTGGTGGAAGCTACACTTTACTCTGGCCTGTGCCAAGAGATGAATGAAAAAGTACTGTATCCCTCAAGAAATGACAGCAGGCAATGCACATTTAATACCGGGACATAAAACTGATTCAACCGTTATGTCGTTTCTAATAACATTTTCAAACGATCTTACCCGAGATAGTGCAACATACAGTACAATGACTGAATACTGAATACTGGACGGGTAATTAGACACCCACTTTATTTGTGATTGTCCCTGCGCTTTATCACTGGTAATGTCTGGCTCCATGGGAAAATGGTTAGCGTACTGGCCTTTGGTCACCGGGGACCCGGGTTCGATTCCCGGCATGGTCGGGAATTTAAACCTTAATTGGTTAATTTAGCTGGCACGGGGGCTTGGTGTATGAGTCGTCTGCATGATCATGCCATCCTCATCACGACGCGCAGGTCGCCTACGGGAGTCAAATCGAAAGACCTGCATCTGGCGAGCCGAACTTGTCCTCGGACACTCCCGGCACTAAAAGCCATTTCCATTTCATCACTGGTAATGTTTATACAGGAAGCTAATCGACTTGATACCTTCCGGTCTGTGCGTATGTCTATGTTTTCTACTAGCAGCATGTAGGTCATTAGGAAAGTTCTGCCATCTGTTGAGTATATTCAGAAGCTGGGCAAGGTCAGTGAATCAAAGAGAATCTATCCCAGAATAATATTCTTCCTTGATCAGAGGAAGTGTATACTATCTGATTTGACAGGTAGTAATGAAACATGGGTGCACGCAATGACATTACTAGAATGGATATCACATATATCTGAACATTAATGGAAGTGTTAGTCGCTTAGCAACCTGCTAAGTACAGAATGTACTGCGGGTTAGGGTAAGTCTTCTCCTGCACTTATTGGAGTGATCATTTAATGATTTGATTTTATGATTACTCAAGTTGGGTGAACTTATCAATGTGTAATAATTTTTTCTAAGTTCTCAGGAGCAAAAGAAATGTATAAAATAATTATGAATGATTGTATAAATATTTTTTTATGTCAGTATGTTAATTATGACCACCTTGATACATTTAGTCTGCATTGTAGCAGAATTCTCAATTTTCTTGTCTTTAATAGCAATAAATTAATTTTGGAGCCACCTGGTTCTTGCATAGAAAATGTTTAATTCAATGATTTCTGTGGTTTTACTTACCAAAAACTGTATTTTTGCAAAATAAATGACATTATTTCAATATGCAAACACTTCATAATAAGTCACAGAAATGTTAAGAACCTTGAATATTAAGTGTATCCACTATTACAGTATGACAGTTGATGTTATTCACTTCCAGATGAGGTGTTCACATTATTTTCTCTTGATTGGCTGGTTGTGTTGTTGTAATACCACTTGTCAGTGGGAGGTACATAGCGTTCGGCCAGTGCCATTACATCCCGAAATTTTGCTTCCTTGATGTGCAGGGCTTCTGGATACAGTTTCTGACTCGCATGAGGAAACTTTGGAGTACTGTTCTTTTTCAAGATAGGAAACTCTTGTACAGAAACACCTGATGCATTCATTGAACATTTAACAGGTCCAAAAAATTCTTCACTATGAATAAACAACCGATGTTCTGAAATGGAGAACTTCTGTTTACCTACACCACTAACATTCTTCTTGAAAGATTCTAGAAAGCTGTCTCTCTCAATTTGTTTGACAACAAATTGTGATCTTGACCGTCTTATGAGGTTGACATAGTCATTAGGAACATACAGTTTTTCTCTCTTCCGTTTTTCTGTTTCTACTATTCCAAATCTTCGGCACCAGTGACGATTCACTGAATTAAAATCGATAGAAGAATCAGGTGGCTCCTGGACTGCCTTGTTCTTGCATTAAAATCATGATGAATGCTATCTCCATGTGGCTCCTTTCCTTTTCTATCGCCAATGGAAGTCATTGGAGTTGCATGGTTATTGCATAGAAATGTGAGCCTATTTGTTTACATTTAATATATATGAAAATGTCCATTTTGACGAAAAGTGGAGCTGCCTGGTTCTTGCATCCAACCCTTCAATTATTCACGGCATGTAATTCCGGAGAAATAAAACAAAAATGAACAAAATCGGTCCAGTAGAAAAGACGGGCGGATTTTCCAAAGCTGTTTTTAGTAAACTCTTTTAATATGTGGATAATTCGCGTGGCTGTGTCTAGCTTGGTGCAGGCCTTGAACGACAGCACTCCTGTACGGGGGTTGCCATCCGTCATGTATTGCGTGTTATTGTAGTGAAGGATACTGTTGTGTGTGGAGTGTGAGTTGCAAGAACGTTAGGGACAGTATGTGCACCCAGTCCTCAAGCCTAAGGAATTAATGATTTTAAGATTTAAATCCCCGACCCGGCCACCCTCTGAACGGAAGGCCAGTACACTGACCAATCATACAAAGAGCCTAACTTCTGTGTGAGTAATGTGATATGCGTAAAGGATGTTTTGAAAGTAATGTTGATGAAGAAGTAGAAATATTTCGCGAGGAAGGCACTATCTAATCACTTGTCTAAAGGAGAAATGTCGGCGGGGTTCAGGTAATTAAGTTGACTATCTAGAGATCAGGGAACTTTAAGTGAAAATACCCGGGTATCCGTAATATAAAATCAAATCAAATCAAATCAAAATCACTTTACTGGCAAATGAAGTATCTATCTCGGTGGCAAATGGTATTAAAAATTTATTATATTCAAACACTAAAATTAAAATTAAAATAAAGAAAAAATTTCCTAAAATACTACTATATAATATCTATATAATTCACACTAACAATTTTTTCTATTAAACACACAGCTCATCGTTAATAAATTTATATTATTTGAAAATTCTACTCATAATATTGTGACATTTTAGGTCTACTGTCATCGGCCGTGAATTTGATAAGACCGGACTGTAACCCCAGGTGTCTCGCGCGGCGTGTCGACAGGGGAATGCAAAGGGGTGATTTTTTTGTTTATCTTTTGTGTAACCTGCTGAGGAGTGAAAGACAATGTTATTACCACAAGAGAAGACGGGAACATTTTTTTATACAGCTGAACTTTTCACCCACGACAAGTATTACATTTAAAATCTTTCGTCATATTATCACGTCAGATCCGACATCCTAATAGTCACTCTCCAACAGATATGCATAAAAACCGTGATACCACACTTCAGGAAGGCACGAATAGTAATAATTGAAAATTAAGTTAATTATGGAATTAATTATACAATTATTTAACAAGAAATTAGCGGACATCTCAATTACAACGCCGAGGAATTCAGGACGTCAATTGAATCATGAGGTGTGACGTCAGAGCTCGGAACATAGGTGGCGAGCTGGTACTAGAATATTCTCATTCATTCTCTTAAGTCTGTTTCGCTCTACTTCTCTGCTGGCTGCGTGATTGCTCGGGAAGTTACTACATAAGAAGGTCTCCTACAGGCCTGGACACAGCTGTTATTAGTTCTACGAGGGGAGCAGTGTTATTTCAGCGCAGCGTTAACAGATCATTTCAACATCTTAACAGACGTCAATAGTGTTAGGAAAGAAGGCACGTATCATCCTTTGCTAATTGTGAAACCACGAGTTCGATGCATTTGTGCTAATACTTTTGTGAAAGTTTCAGTGTACTGCGAGTAATACGAGTTCGATACCGGCCAAGGAAATGGAGGCCTGCAGTGTGAAGTTCGTGTGCCTGGGAGACATCGCTTGGATCATGATGCAGCACTAAAACCCAGAACCGAGGCCAACGGCGTCCTAATGCCTTGAATCCTGCCTAGAAGAACACCATGGTCATCAAGACATCCAAGTTAAGTCGACATTTCATTTATACTGGGTATTATCTGTTCTATGTAGCTGTAATATGTAGTTAACTTTCTTCTTGAAGGGATTATTAATTATACAGTAGTTTGAGTAGCTTTTTAGTATCTTTACCATGTTATTTTCTTGCATTATTCGACGTTGGATTTGCAGTTTCACTTACTACGTGATTTTAAGGTGCATGATGACAGGGTGTCAACATCATCGGCCATGCGGGTTTCAAATAGTTATGTCATCGGACATGTATCTGATTTAAATATCAGCCATCTACTAACCTTTAAGGAATTTTACATTTCTATTCGATTACTATGATATTGAGGATTGTGTACGCGTGATATTTTCATTCTTCGAGATATATTTCTCTTATATTTTGCCCAAAAGTGTTTGCTATATTTTACACGAGGCAACAGGCTCATCTGACATATTAACGCTGTGCTAACGATACGGATAGCTTTCTTTGAATCCAATTTCATACTTTTTAAGGAAAGATAGTGTCTTATTATTATATTTATATGTGGTTCAAGTCATTTATGTGAATTTTCCCGTAATATTTTGAACGGATGTTGCGTGTTGCTTTCGCTGTTTTACCTCTCACATTGAGCCATGTGGTGAATTATGGCATGAATTATGGTGATTTTTTTTGTGCTATTCGAAGGCGAATCTTCACGTCTCTATGGATAGAGGCACATTTAATATATTTTTGCGATGTTGCGTGCATTGATGAACGGAGATTTTGGAATAATTTATCGTCATTTGACGTATGTGTGAGTTGTTGTTTGTGAGAGAATTATAGGCGATAGCGTCTTCATTAAATATTGAACCACGAGGTAAACCACATGTCTTCCTTCAAAATAAAATTGAGTATATGAGATAGTTATTTGTCATACTGGATGAGGGTCATCACCAATAATATTAAATCGAAGTTGTATAATATTATTCACTTCCTCATTATATGCTAAATGTTGGTAACGTCCTGAGTTCGATACAGATATTGGCGATATTTTTTCAGTCATCATTACCTAGATTGTTTGTACTAGGTGGATTAGTTACAGGTGCGGATCATTATTTACAGGAGTCTGCCATTCCCAGGAGATGAATGGACAACGTGTGGACAGGTGTATATTTGTAAATGATACTCTTAGTTGTAGTTGGTTGCAATTGTTTTTCCTTGGTGGATGATGGTAATGGGAGATCATTTCGTGCATTTTTGTGTTGTCATTCCTCAGGCTGTGTTGTTTAATTTTATTGTGCAATATCGATTTTTGTGTGTAACCATCGTTGTTCCGAATTTCGGCGTTGTCTCAGGAGTATGACACATGGTTAAGGATTTAAATTAAATTTTTTCTCTCATTTTCCAGCCTACTTTGCAAAGTAATATCACGTGTATTATGTTACGCTGAGCAGATAATCATTGAAAAGTCGATTTAAATTGGAAAAGTAATTAAATTAAAAAGTGAAATTATGCGACAAAAGTAATTTGTTGATTTTTTTTTGTATTTTCATTTTTTCTTTTCTTCGCTTAGTCATAGCCTATAACTTCAATATTCAAAATCTTGGTCCAGATTTTCCGGCATGAATTGACATGTGTACGAGCATCATTTTCTAGAAAATCAGATAATGTTCAAAGTAATAATTTAAAAAAATATGACATGGACAAAACAATTTTGTCAGAATTAATAAGAATTCATTAATATGTACCATCCCATTTGTTTTAATTTTTGGATGTACAGCAAGAGTTGATATAAAATTAAAATTTTAGCGATCATTTCACATAATCATCATTCTGAGAAGGAAGGAATTATTATTTTTGGAATAAATCATCCACTATTTATTTGCATTTCGATGGTTCATTATTTACTAATATCTGCCCATCTCCTTGATCCACACCATTTTTCTTATGGAACATGTCAATCCCCTACTGAGCACCCCTGAGAGGGTCGCGTGCCTCCAAATGCTAGTCGTGGCTTAAACTCATAATATATTCTACTCATAATATATTCTGTACTTACGTACATAATCAACTCATATACAGTTGAGGAATTACTTCAAATAACACTATACAGCTGCTATAATATTTAAATTTACGTTACCTCTCTTTTATTACGACCCACTGCGTCTTAACCAGAGCTCCTTTAACCACCGCCTTCCAAGTTTATGAAGGGTCTTCGTAGTTGCCCTAGCGGTCCCAGGGCCCTCGCAGTCCCCACTGTACTCCACCCCTACAGGCAGTCCCTACTTCGGCTGTTCAATCTCCATAGACAAGGAGATGGAATTAATTTATTTACAAAAATACTTTATATACAATAACCTGTACCGGTCGAATTTCCTCTAACATTTCTTTTCTGTGTTGTTGTTTATTTTTTACTTGAATATCTGTACAGATTTTTCAAACGGATTAAACACTTTCCCGGTAAACTGTTCCACTCCTTCACGCCCTATCTGAAAACTCGGTTACTCACTCAAGGCTAATTTAGACAGAGAAAGTTTTGCGGGGGAAATTTCGTTGTTTTTATTACACTCAAACTGGATACCAAATATCTAGCGATTGGTAGGAGTAAGTCTGTCTAATGTACCAGTGTTAATGAAAGCCTGTGTATAGTTCATTATTGCGCTGTTGTAGACAAATATATCTAAGCAATGACACTGAAGAGAAATACTTGATTTAGAGATTTAATTCCTTGGCAAGGCGTGCGCACGTCATCGATCATCCTATTGAAGAGGGTCCCCTTTTCTATAGCAACCGTTCGAGAATGTCTTCCGAGAAGTTAGAAGAACTACTGACAATGTCTGGAAAATAAGATACGATAATGAGAATCAATATTCCTCCTAGAACGAAATAATACTTCCTTATCTGGCTTGCAGCGACAGCTTCAAATTCTCTCAGTATTTATAGAAAATACCTTTCTACCTCGAAGCCTACATCTTTCAGTTTGCGGACAGTCACTGTCTTCGTACTCTTGTAAGAACTTAATAATATCATTTGCTCATTTTTGAAAAGACAATGTCACAAAATCACACGGTGGGGTCAAGTGGAGTAAAGGGCAACTTGAGATTTATGCAGGAACAGCATTTGATTCCGGTTAGTCACGGGATGAGAAAGTGGACACAAAATGGGGCGGCTCGTCAATATTTCCGCTTGAATGAAAGTTTACAACCTCGCTTCGTTCTTCAGTTCTACTCGGGTAAAGTTTCACAAATGGCGAGAAACTCTTGGGACAAGTATGTGCCGATGTACAAGAAGAGTATCATTGTCCGTTTCATCGCACGTTACATACGTTATGATTGTGAATTCTCGCATAAAGAACGCAAAATATCCAGCAACAATTCCTTCCTTACTTTCTTTGTTGTATCCATAACAATGAATTCCGAACGAACAATTTTCTGAGAATCAAGGAATCTCTGAATGAATTCCCCTTTGGTGCTCTGACAGTAAATTTTATGCAACTTGATAGTGTGTATGAAGTAAAGGAAACCGCCAAAATATAAGGAAATCGTAGGTTGCGGTGTTTCTCTGGACATCCTATGAAGTATCATCAGTCGTATTACTCATTGCTGAGTATCGTGACCCCATTGTTTTTCTCTAGAGAGTTACATACTTCACAGAGTGTCGCCATCCAACTTGATCTACAGCTTTTCTTACGACGTTCTGAAGAGGAAGGCCAGTTATATTCCTAGCGTGATCTAGCCACCTGCTTTCTCTGGTCTTCTGCCTTCTATTTTGCCTTCTATGATAGACTTTTCCAGGTTGTCTCCATCCCTCCTTAAGATATGTTCAAGGAACTGAAGTATTCTTTCACTGATACGTGTAGAGAGACATTTCACCTTCTTCAGCTCTTTAATTATCGACTGATTTCTTCTCCTTTCAGTCCAAGCTATACGCAGCACTCTACGCCAACACCACATCTCAAATGCGTCGACGTGGTCTTAGTCCTTAGCCTTGACGATCCATGTATCACAACCGTAAAAGAACACGGAAAATACCAGTGCTTCAACTAATCGAATCTTTGTGATTTTGGATATTATTCTGTTCTGCCAGATCTTATTTAGTTTACTCATGGCTGCACGTCCCAGGACAAGACGCCTCTTTATCTCTTTATTGCAATTTACTGAGTCACTTTTACAAGACCCAAGGCATACAAGGTCATTAACCAACCTCAGTCCCCTTAATCGACCTGTGAGGTGCACTTGATCATGCGTTTGGTCTTCTTCAAATATTGATTTCTAAACCGTAAATGAGACATCTTTTACTCTTCCAAGTGAATTCGCAAGCTCATCTTCACTACTCGCAATGACTGTGGTGTCGTCATCAAAACGCAAGTTGTTGATTTTTTGTCCAGCATTTGAGATACACTACCACCAGACCAACCATCAAGCGCTTTCCTCATCATGAACTCCTAGGGCCTCTCAGGGTGCATGTGCCTGGTGCATGCACTGTGCATGGTGAAAAGGATGACTTCGCTTGGTTGACCTGAGTGCAGACCCCACTCCTCGATTTGGAGCAATAGCGCTGTCTCTCTCTTTCCCTATGCCTGTCTCCCTCTTCCTCACTAGCTCCGTAGCACTCCAAATCCGAGCCGAGTTGAGCCCAGCTTAGCCGAGTAGCCCAGAGACGAAGCGTTGTTCTGAGTCAAGCCGAGTGAGATCGATGCGCTGTGCACAGGCTCTCTGCGCTTCAGTTTGCACGCGTGAGATTTTGGGCGTTTGAGAGGCCATGCTCTAATCACTGAACATTAAATGAATGGAATTATTTTCAAATTTATTTGTGCAGTATTACTTGGTCCTAGGAAGATATGTTGTCTTTTCATTTAGTTTAGATTCCTGAATTCGTTAGTTCGTTCGTAATCTGTTTACCCTCCAGGGTCGATTTTTCCCTCGGACTCAGGGAGGGGTCCCACCTCTACCGCCTCAAGGGCAGTGTCCTGGAGATTCAGACTTTGGGTCAGGGATACAACTGGGGAGAATGACCAGTACCTCGTCCAGGCGGCCTCGCCTGCTATGCTGAACAGGGGCCTTGTGGAGGGATGGGAAGATTGGATGGGACAGGCAAGGAAGAGGGAAGGAAGCGGCCGTGGCCTTAAGTTAGGTACCATCCCAGCATTTGGCTGGAGAAGTGGGAAACCGCGGAAAAACACTTCCAGGATGGCTGAGGTGGGAATGAAACCCACCTCTACTCAGTTGACCTCCCGAGGCTGAGTGGACCCCGTTCCAACCCTCGTACCACTTTTCAAATTTCGTGGCAGTGCCGGGAATCGAATCCGGATCTCTGGGGGTGGCAGCTAATCACGCTAACCACTACACCACAGAGGCCAAACAATATACCAAAGTTGTCATCACAGTGACCAAGTGACACTCTAATATACGAAGGCCACCTGGATGAACAGCAGTTGTCTTAGCGGATCAAGGTCCGCAATGGCCTCTTTTCCTCACTGGATTTTGTTTTGTTGGTAGCGCCCTGATCCTCCAGATTTACAATAAAGAGGGTCCACAAGACTAAATCTTTCCATTTAATATTTTCATATACACTGACCTGAACTCGAACCTTTGTTATATTGTTATAACTGGAACTGAAGGTGCGAGAAAATCTCAATATGTGTCGCGGTGTGTTACGGCGACACGTCGATGAGCGTCTGTTTAATAAATGATCATCTTAAGTACAAACTCTATTAATTTCCTCCATGAAAAGAGAAGATAATCTGGAGGAAGAACCACCACAAAAACTGGCACCTGATGCTATAGTTTCGAGCACGAGTTAAATTAAGCTGTGATTAATTAACGTTCCTGGATCAGGCGTAAGCACTCCCTTTCTCCTGCTAATAGAACAAACCAACTTCCCTTTACCTTTTTTTTTATCGCAATCCAATTAGCGAACCTTCGCTTTCAAATGATACTAGGTAGGGAAGCCGAAAGAGAAGAAGACAGATGGCGATAATGATTCGTTGCTTTTTTTCTTGTCACCACAACGGTTTAGAAAGATTTAATGGGATAGTGTGTTAATTTCTGATGAAGATAAAATATATAATACGATATAAAGCATAAAGTTTAACGCAGTAAGAATTTTTCTTTACTTCCACTCTAAGGTAATTCTTGTATTATATCGATGTTTATACTACGCTAAAATCCTCGATAAAATTAGTCGAGAATTGATAGGTAGTGACATTGTTTATCAAGAAACTAGTACGTATATAAGCCTGCCTTCGACAGTCGAAATTACTATCTGTAAAGTAATTCTAAATTCTAAATGGACTGTTAATATATCTTTTGAGTACAAGTGCCCGCCTCTGCGGTGTAGTGGTTAGTGTGATTAGCTGCCACCCCCCGAGGCCAGGGTTCGATTCCCGGCTCTGCAACGAAATTTGAAAAGTGGTACGAGGGCTGGAACGGGGTCCACTCAGCCTCAGGAGGTCAACTGAGTAAAAGGAGGTTCGATTCCCTCCTCAACCATCCTGGAACTGGTTTTCCGTGGTTTCCCACTTCTCCTCGAGGCTAATACCGGGATGGTACCTAACTTCAGGTAACAGCTGCTTCCTTCCCTCTTCCCTGCCTATCCTTTCGAATCTTCCCATCTCCCACAAAGCCCCTGTTCAGCATAGCAGGTAAGGCCAAAGGCCACCTGGGCGAGTTACTGGTCCTCTTTCACAGATTTAACCCCGACCCACAGTCCCACGCTCCAGGACACTGCCCTTGAGGTCGTAGAAGTTGGATCCCTCGCTGAGTTCGAGGGAAAAGTCAACCCTAGAGGGTATGCAGATTAAGAAAGGAAGAAAGAATTATACCATTTTAAGTGGCATAACTTACATAATTGTTTGTAGGACGTAATATTCAGGGATGAAATTCATTTCACCGCCAGACCTATTTCTATTTAGGCAAGTTCATATTTCATGAGCTTTACAGTCAACCTAATAAGAACTAACTCAATAATTAACAACATACACAATAAAGGTAACTTTCATTCTCTTCTTCTTTTGTAATCAATTCAATGGTTGTTTGGCAGCAGCTCTGCGGTAGGTCGTCCAAAGACCTCTATGATCTGATCGATCTGATTTTGGCAATTTCTGGTTTCTTACACTTCGGATAAAACTGAACCGAACGTATCTTCACTTTCAAATGATACCCACATGGTACGAATTTTGTTTCTCAAACTTCACCTGAAATATTCTGGTCCATTCGGGAGATCTTTAACGTTCTGAGATCACGTTTGATGCGGAGAGGTTATCTAGTTGTGTCAGGCTGCCCTTGCTAAGTTTGATGGGGCTTACAGTTTCTCAAATTGGTCTCATTGTAATTCCACTTCTTAGTTACCCGAAGAACTCTACGTTCTTCAACTGTTTCCTTCCCGGTTATTAGTAAGTGTGCGAGCTGTGTATGCTAGCAATTAAATCCTAATCCACTGTGATGTGTTATCCGTGTTGCTTCAATTTCTTGTAGGCTTCCTTTTGCTTTGGATAACATGGAAATCTTTAATGCGTGCCTTCCTCTCTCCTTCCTCATCCTCTCCTGTTATCCTAAGAAGGTCTGCTTAGCTACATAGACAATTTCACATCCCAAAGGCATGCGGGTCCTCTTCCGAAGACGACGTTGGCAGGGAGGAGTATCTTATGCTGGTGGTTATTCTTAAATGAATGTATAGCATAAACCTTCTGGGTTTATGACGTGTGAAACGAACACCTGATGTTACGGCTTACGGGGGGGTGGGCTGTTGAGGGGAATCATTACTGAAATATTGTATTTTTTGACGAAAAATAATAATAGAATTTTCGATTTTAACCTTAAAAATTCTTCACTTACCCCTCCTTCAAATATCATTATATCTTTTGTCCTAACGCCATTTTAATAGTATTTATGGTGTAGGGGCACGGCGTATACGTCCCTTTCTCTCATGTGTCAGACAATACTGACCTCAAAGTTCCTTCCAACTACTGTTTCAGTAATCCCGTCGGAAAGCATTTACCTTTTAGTAAGCATAGGCTGTGGTGGTGGTGATTATTGTTTTAAGAGGAAGTACAACTCGGTAACCATCCTCTATATAACACTAATGAGAGAGAAAAAATGGAAGGGGTCGGACACTTCGAAAAATGAAGGTGTCGGCCAAAGAAAGCCAAGAACCACGAAGGACGTGAAAATGAAAGACTTGACCAAGCGAGGTCGGATAGGATAGATGAAAGTGACGAGCCTGCCACCAGTAAGTGGAAGCAATGCCAGGACTCAGCTAAGGGCACCGTGGACGCCAACCCACGCTCCAAAATTCAGAGCCCCTGGGGCCCCTTTTAGTCGCCTCTTACGACAAGCAGGGGATACCGTGTGTGTTATTCTAGTGCCCCCACCCACAGGGGGAGCATAGGCTATGCATAAGAGGAGAAAGACGTCTGAGGGAGCAACTTAGAGTCCAGAGCAATTTTAAAGCAAAGAAGTTTCTTAACACTTTCAATTCCATTTTTCTAGCTTTCGACAGAGTTCTTATCGGATTCACCTGAAATTTTCTGATAATGTTTCAATATGAACAGGAATTGAAAAGTAGTGCAGCATTTTATTATCAACTGAATATTACCTTCAGATTTTTGTTCCTAAACTATCACCAATCTAGAGCTTTGTTTATTATATCAACAATGAAAAAAATATAGCCCCAGTATTTTATACCTGACTTTTTTTTTTTAATTTATTTGGCATTTGGTCCGTAAGACCATGCTGCCAGCTCTGTACATTTAGAAAACAGGAAAGTCAAAGAGCAACATCTTTACAACATGGAACCGTTCATGGCATTATGACTAATTGGTGATGGAAAGCCACGGTACAGGAACTTTTGTTGGATGAGAACAGTTTAACTACAGACTACAGAACAAACGTATCACAATGTTAAATTAGCTTCACTTAAAAATTTGGCTATTGCTTGATATATACGGATGTCATAGCTGCTGAACAACGACGAAACGGAAGTCGGAAGTGGAACTTTCAGTTGTATAAGCGTTTGATATAAGTTGGTCACTTGTGGTTTGTATCTAGTGCATCCTAAAATTGTATGGTTGAGGTCTGCTTCTTGATTGAGGTCAGAGGTACAATTTGGGGAGTCTATGACTTTGAGTCTGAACAGATGACTGGGGTAAGATGCATGTCCAAGTCGCATTCTGATAATTGATGTCATATGGCGGCGAGTTAGAGATAGTAGACTGAACCATGGTTTCTGTGGGATGTGTCTCTGGATAGCGGCGTAATGCTTGCCTTTGATGCGTTGAGTTGTTGCCCAGTAATTTGACCATTCTTTGTAAGCCTGTTTCTTGATGTGGCTTTGAAAGTCCGTGTATGGTAGGCGTAGTGCTTGGAACTGGCCTTCTGTAATGCTCTGCTTTGCCAGTTGGTCTACGGTTTCATTGTGTATAATTCCAGTGTGACCTTTGATCCACATAAGATGAACTTCTTTTCCGTTTTCCTTAGCTTGGTATATGCAACTTAGGATGTCCATGATGTATTTATTCGAACGCGTGTTCCTGCATGGTTGTTCTAGTTTTCGAAGTGCACTCTTGGAGTCCGTGAGAATTAATATACTGCTGAAGTGCTGGACGCCGTACGTGATGGCTGATTTAATGGCAAGTATTTCAGCTGTGAATATTGAAGCTTCGTGGGGAAGGGAGAACATTTTGCTAGTGTTGAATGCAGGGCAGTAGTACGCATATCCGACTCCTTCATTGGTCTTAGACCCATCTGTGTATATTTGAGTATAATTGCCCCAATATGCATCGATAAAATTTGTTACTTTTTCGTTTATATTGGTATACCTGACTTTAAAACCCAGAGTTATTATTAATATGAGCATTTTTGACAAGTCTGCCAAATTATAACCATTAAATAATCAAAACTACACCGCAAGCAAAATGTTTATGCAACCTATAAACATATTACTTGTTAATAACTTTCCAAAAAACTCCGACACGTTGGATGTATGCTCAGGGCTGAGACCTTCGGTTCAGGGTCCCCGGCTTCGATGCCTGGCCGGGTTGGGGATTTTAATCGTGCTTGATTAATTCTTGTGGCTGAGGGACTGGGTGTTTGTGTTCGTTCCAACATCTTCATATTCAGACAACACGCTACACTACCAACCGCCACAGAAACACGCAATAGTAATTACATCCTTCCATATATAAGGTTGGCGTCAGGAAGAACATCCGGCCGTAAAACAGGGCCAAACCCACATGTACGACATAGTTCGTACAAGCGAATCCACACGTGTTGGAAGAGCGGTAGAAGCAGAAGAAGAGAAGAATAACTTTCGAAGAAATTAGTTAATTAATCAAATTCACATTTTGTGTAGTGCTCTACATTATTAATATGTACTTGTGTTTTAAATTTGGTTGTGATAAGTTGTAAAGTGTAGAAGTTCCAAATTAAACGGTGACGCTCCTTCTCAGGCGAGGAGGGGGGGGGGGCCTTCGCCTTAGTGCAGGAGAATGTGACCAGCCCCTCTTCGTCTCCCGACTATACAGGCGTAGAGCCGTCATCTGGTCGGCCGGAGTGCAGAGCTGTCGGACCATGGTCCAAACGTCGCCAGCCCGTCTCTGCACTCTGGACCTAGGAACCAAAATGAATATAAAGTCTGTTATTATTATTATTATGAATAAGTACATCCCAATTGGGAAATATTCCGGTGGCAATGGTCACTTACAGTAGTGTGATGTGATAAAGTAAAGATTAAACATAATTACAGCAAGAGTACAACAAGCAATTCCATGGAAAGGAAATATTACAAGAAATACCACTAGTTTAATATTCTGAATCCAGCAGAAAATCACTTCATTTACAGATTTTACTTTTCACTGTACTCTAGCACTGATGATTCTAATTCATGAATCACTCTAAACGACAACTATGTTTAAATAAAACAGTACATCATTATATGAGTCTGATATTAAATTAAATTAGTTAATAACCTATGATAAAGATGTCTGAATGTGTTCCCCATGTGGGTGGGGGCGGTATAATAACACCCACGGTATCCCCTGCCTGTAGTCGCAAAAAGGGCGCCAGGTGCTCTGTACTTTGGAGCGTGGGTTGGCAACCACGGGGCCCTTAGCTGAGTCCTGGCATTGCTTCCACTTACTTGTGCCAGGCTCCTCACTTTCATCTATCCTATCCCACTTCACTTGGTCAACTCTTGTTCTTTTCCGACCCCGACGGTATTACGTATGGAGGCCTAGGGAGTCTTTCATTTTCATGCCCTTCGTGGCCCTTATCTTCCTTTGGCCGATACCTTCATTTTTTCGAAGTGTCGGATCCCTTCAATTTTTTCCCCTCAGATTAGTGTTCTATAGAGGATGGTTGCCTAGTTGTACTTCCTCTTAAAACAATAATCACCACCACCATCTGAATATGTACATTTCATAACACTTATCAGTTGTTATCAATAATCTTCGTCTCTTGATGGTAAAAATAATAAATTGTCCCCAAATAGCGATAACTCACACTTGCCGATATCAAAAATGTGCAGATGTAAACTAGGAACCACATTATATTTTGTGAGAAACAATTTCATGAGGTGATATGCCAATAACACAGTGTCTCTTAGGAAGTACGCAAGAAGATATTTTCAATTGCTTAAGGACATCAGAGATGCGCGCGCAAATGCAGTTCAACAAAGTATACTGTAGGTGTAATATAAGGGGAGTGATACACTAGTCATGCCTTGTTTAGTTACCAGTTGACGAAAACATGACTATTTCCTACATTATTTCAAGTAAGACATTGAAAATTATTATGGTGATATATAACATCCTAACCTATTAAAATGAAATGGTGCCGGAGTGTCCCAGGACAAGTTTGGCTCGCCAGATGCAAGTCTTTCGATTTGACAGCCGTAGGCGACCTGCATGACGTGGATGAGGATGAAATTATGATGAAGACGACACATACACCCAGTCCCCGTGCCAGCGAAATTAACCAATGATGATTAACTTTTCCGATCCTGCCAGGAATTGAACTGGGAACCCTGTGACCAAAGGCCAGCACGCTAACGATTTAGGCATGGAGCCGGACATCCTAACCTGTTGTTTGATGTAAAACAAATCAAAATTTAATGTAAAGTATTTTCACTACAAATTAATAAATTTTGATGAAATTATTAACCACTTGATATAACAAGAAACGCCATAACTCCTTAAAAATGAGCATAACTGTTGTTTTGTTTCTTTTGAACTGAAATTCATAATATACTGTAGAGGTTGGACTAAGATGAAATCTCTTAATGCTTTCAAATTAATTTGCCAGATTTAAAAAATGTACGTGCATAATTTTTACATTGATGACCTGTTGATATCATCATATTAAGCCTAAATTCTGTCTAAGTTCCATTATTTTAGTTCATCCTCCATATAATTCATATTTGTACAACTGTGCAAAGTTTTATTTAGATCAACAAAATGTTTATTGTGATATTATGCTTCTTGTTTGAAAAAAAATGTAAAGTTGTTACACACACCTCACCATATGTTATTCCCTCTGTATGGATGTTCTTAGATTTTTCCTCTCTGAGTCTTTGCCTAGACCTTCTAGCGTCCAAAGTTGAATTTTATGCATTTTGTCATCTGAATCTCCCCTTGCCTGATCGCACATGCACAAAGCTTCCACAGTATTTTTGCAACTTCGATTCCCATTGCCTTCAGTACTTGTAGGCTACTGCTATCTCCATCATTAAAACTGCATGAAAACTGCACTGTAGGTTGCCATTTGAACAATTTTATTACCAAAAAAGAGCTTCCTAGAAGCAACACATAATTTTATTACCATTGCATGATGTATTTGGACATTTGCATTTTGAATTCTCCATTTTAGACATCTTCCCAGTAATTCTGTTTCAAGATCCTAGAAAAACAGGCTTTATGTGTCTATTGTAGGTTTGTGAATGGGATGCGGGTGCTTGTAACTACTAACTGTCTCCTCTGATTCAGCTCGTCGATAGCCACACCAAGATTGTGAGAACTTGGGACAAAGGAGAGCAAACCTCTGGTTCAAGTTTCCTCGCTGTTGCACTAGGCGTACTCGTTACCTCAGTAATAACATCGCAATCATCACAGCTCTCTTGATTGTAAAAGTGATTTACAACAAATCTCCTCTTTTTCCGTCTTACTGCATTCCATTATTAGTCATTATGATCACAATTGTCAACACAATGTAATAGAAACACTTGGTAACTTTTAAAACAAATTGCTGCTACCACCATGGAGTACACAACAGACATCTTGGGAACAGAATCTCAAATACAACTCACTAAACCATGGATAGAGGCATGGCCTACGTGTATACCATCCAAGCAGCCAGTGTTATGAGAAATGATGAAAATAGAAACAACACAACAGTCTGCATCCATTGCCATCGCAATGTACAAGCTGTCACTAAGATGTAAATATCTCTGTGGGGAATTTTTACATAAAACTTCGTATCTATGTTTAGAAATATATGTCTGAGATTTATTTTTAAAAATTGCAGTTTTTATCATAGGCGCTGCCTGGCCGAGGCGGTAAAGGCGTGCTCGGAAGGACGTGGGTTCGACTCAAAGTCAGGAAGTCGTAAAATTTAAGAAACTAGATTTCCACTTCCGGAGGTGCATATGGCGCTGAGGTTCACTCAGCCTACACCAAAAATGAGTACCAGGTTAATTCCTGGGGGGCAAAGGCGGCCGGGCGTGAAGCTAACCACTCTACCCCATCACGTGCCGAGGTTAACAATGGTGGAAGCCTTACCTTCCACTCCTCCAAGGGCCTTCATGGCCTATACGGAGGTGACTTTGCTTTGCTTTGCTTTGCTTTACAGTTTTTATCATAGTCTGCGGTATGACCTCCATTAAGTGCAGTTTATGATCCCAACCAGCACACGTGCGAATATCTGGTACTCTTAAGACTGAGCTACCTGAATTTATTTAATGATCTCAATACAACGGAATAAATTAAAGTTTCCTGACGGGAAGTTAATTTTTGATCATGTCAGCCTAGGAGGGTATACATAGCAGGTGGAGAGACATATCCCACCTAGAACATCGGGACTGCTTTGCGTTTATCAGCCTGCAGAGGTGCTACTAGCCCGGTAGTTTCTGGAAGATGTGTGCTTTCCAACTATTGAGCCCAAGCAGCTCACGGGTAAAAAAAAAAAATAGCTCTCTTGCGATTGAGATATCTACATTTATTTATGTGCCATAATACACTGGCGAAAATGAATATCCAAACACCAGATTAACGAATGTTGGTAGGAGTGTTTCTACATCTGAAAGATAGCGTTGATTCAAATTTCCCGCAAATCGCATTAGCGTGGCGTTAGTAGCGGCACCATGATTTTGCTCATCAGGTTTGCTTTAAATACGGGCTTTACTGTGCTAGAGCGTTAGTTACCTGTAGGATTTTACGGAGTGATTGTAAGTTGGTCAAGAATGCCTTTACGACGAAGAAGAGGCCAGTATCAACAGCTCACTGGTTGTACGAAGCCGTAATATAGGGCTACGTGGAGGTGGATTTTTCTTCCGGGTTATTGCAGAATGTCTTGGCAGAAATGTCTCCACTGTGCATGCGTGCTGGCAGCAGTGGTCGCGAGAAGGTACGCTCCCAAGAAGACCGGGCTCCGGACGTTCCCGTGGCACCAGCAAGAGCGAGGACCGCCGTATTATGGGTATGGCTGTGGCGCAGCGGACTGCGCCTGCAACAGCAATTCGAGCGGCAGTGACACAACGAACTGTTCGAAATCAGTTACTTCGAGCCAGATGATCCGCGGCGTGCATTCCACTTCCCTCAAACCACCGCCGTCTGCGACTTCAGTGGTGTCAAGCGAGAGCTAATTCGAAGATGAAGTGGAGGTCCGTTGTGTTTTCCGATGAAATCCGGTTCTGCCTTGGTGCCAGTGATGGCCGTGTGTTTGTTAGAAGGAGGCCAGGTGAGCGCCTGCATTGCACCTGTCTGCGGTGTCGACACACTGGACCTACACCGGGAGTTCTGGTCTGGGAAGCATTTTCCTTCGGCAGCAGGAGCACTCCTGCGGTTATCCCACGCACCCTGACTGCAGATATGCACGTCGGTCTGGTGCTGTCATTCATGAGGGGCATTCCCGGGCGTGTTTTCAATCAGAATAACGCCGCTGTTGTAATTCAACCTGCTCTACGGAGTGTCGACATGTTGCCTTGGCCTGTTCGATCGACAGATCTGTCCCCAGTCGAGCACGTATCGGATATCCAGAACCGGCATTAACCGTCCCTGTATTGACCGACCAAGTGCAACAGACATGGAACTCCACCCCACAAGCTCCCATCCGGTACCAGTACGCCTACAATGCATGCACGTTTGCATGCCTGCATTCAGCAGTCAGGTGATTACACTGGTTATTAATGAGCCATCAGAGCTTTTCTCTCGCGGATATTAACCTGTAGTCTCCTAACTTTAATCAGTTAAATATGTTACCTCGATAGCCATCATTTGCGTTTGTTATTCCATGGTGTTTGGATATTTTTTCTCCAGTGTAGTTTATCGCATTTAAGAAAGTATTTTCGTAAATATTAGACTATTTTTGTAAACTAAATCACTAAGATGATTAATTTTAAAAACTCTTTTTCATTTCCCAAATTGTTGCGAATTCCTTATAGGTTACACACATGTTTGTATATTCCAAGTCTTCGTTCCACTTCAGACTTAAAATTGAGCATTTAATTATCTTTCCGACCTTCCAAGTATTCTTCATTTGGTTTGAGAGTTGTATTTCTCAGATAATTTCTTTTAATTATGTCGATTGTAATTTAATTTAAAAGTTTAAATATGTATTATAGTCTTTCTCAAAGTGTAAGCTTATTTACACGTGGTCGTTTTTATGAATTAAAATATTTTGGCATGGTGCAAGTGATGTTCACTGTAGTGAAATTCTGCTCAGAACGCGTTGCAATGAGAGGGTGAGATAACGCGACCACATACATTAGCAGCAGATGGGTCGGACAACTCTGAGTTGACTTTCGAAGCCATAAAACTTCCTATTTGGCACAGAATAGTAAGCTTGTATTTCAATTTACCTTATATTTAGACCTGTATGAAGTGACTAGTAAAAATTAACATAATTTATTTGTATTTATCAAACTTACAACGGGGCGAGTTGGCCGTGCGGCTACGGGCGCGCAGCTGTGAGCTTGCATCGGGAAGACAGTGGGTTCGAACCCCACTAGCGGCAGTCCTGAAGATGGATTTCAGTCGTTTCCCATTTCCTCACCAGGCAAATGCCTGGGCTGTACCTATCTGTGTCAGTACGACGTAAAGCCAATTTTAAACCCCACCCCCAAAAAAATCAACCATACAAATATTGTTGCAGATTATACAGGTTTGCCAGGAACAACGGTAACAGGGTGTATGAGTGTTAGACGGTTCGTCATACTGATAAATTATTTAAAATAAAAACAGTTCGATATCTCGCACGTTAGTCATTTCATCAGCTGCTGAAGTTCGTCAGTCAGATCGCATCAGGGGCGAATTCAAATGGGCTTTACGAGGCGGTGTTGCTGAACTAGTAATTAGTTTAATACAGCCCGGATCCCTTGAAGAAAACACGCTTCTTGCACATTCCCTGGATTTAACCTCGGAAAGGGCTGTTATGTAGCCCTCCCAGTAAGGGTCAATCCGCTTCGGCATCGTTACAGCTAATGTCACGAAACTCATGTTCCACGTTCTCAGTACTGACGGGAATCATCACTCCCGTCTCCATGTGCTCAGTTTAATAACAGCGCTGCCAGCGGCCTTCGAGTTTATGAGCAGAGATTCCAAAAGACCTTCTGTATAACTATCATTGTATTCTAATAGATAAATACTATTTGCCCTAACAGTGTTCAAAATATAAAAATAAATAAGCGGATCATATAACATACAGGAAGAATCACCTAAAACTTACACGCCAAATATTACTGAAATGGAAGATGCTATTGATGTTCTGCTTGCACAGAAATATTTATTTATTTTACTTCTTTCATCGCGCCGACACAGATAGTTCTTATGGCTAACGATGGAACGGAAAAGGACCAGGAGTGGGAAGGAAGCGGCCGTGGCCTTAATTAAGGTACAGCCCCAGCATTTACCTGGTGTCAAAATGGGAAACCACGGGAAATCATATTCAGGGCTGCCGATAGTGAGGCTCGAACCTGGATGCAACGTCACAGTAGCGTGCCGCTAACCGCACGGCCAACTCGCCCGGTGCACAGAAACCTAGTGTAACCAAGGGCTCATAATAGTAGCCCATACAAAGATATTGATAATTATTACAATGTGTATTATTTTGAAGAGCTGCACTGTTTCATGTAAAAACAAAGCAAAGTCATCTCCGTACAGACCATGAAGGCCCTTGGAGGAGCATCCCCTACCCTTAACCTTGGCACTTGGTGGGGTAGAATGGTTAGCTCTACGCCCGGTCGCCTTTGCTCCCGGGAATTAAATTCGTACTAATTTCTGGTGTAGGCTGAATGAACCTTACGGCCACGGGGACCTCCGGAAGTGAAATCTCGTTTCTTAAAATTTTCGACTTTCTGACGGCGAATCGAACCGACGTTCTTCCCGGTGAACCGAGCATGCCTTTACTGCCTCCACCAGGCAGCCCTTGCATTGCTACATGTGGTGTTACAGAAGAATGCTGAAGACGATCGAAATACGAATAAAGGGATACTGAACCGAACTGGTGCGAGGAGATCGACTTGGATAAATTGGACGAGAAGAAGAGGTAGAATGATAGGGCAGTTGGTTTATGAGGCAAGTGTAGAGGGTAAGAACGGTAGGGGTAGACCAAGGCATGAATATGACAAGCAGATTAGAGCAGATGTAGGGTTCAGTAGTTATGTAGAACGGAACAGGTTAGAACAGGATCGCTGGCGTCGACAGCACTAACCAAAGGAAAAACTTTGCCGTGGAAGGAATTGTAAGACGGAGCTCCGAGGTAACAGGATCGCGCCACAGCTCGTGTTTATGTTTGACGTCGATGGATCTCCAGCCAATATTAAACCACATGCAGACTTAGCAACACTGCCTCGCAAAGGCCGCCGCTTGAATTCACCCCTGAAGCGATCTGATTGTCTTACTTCTGCAGCTGGTAAAATGATAACGGTGAGAGATATTGAATTAATTTTTCGAATTATTTATCAGTATGACCAACCCTGTAACGCTCATGTACCAGGTACACGTTCTTTCCGTGCATCCGACGACGAGGAAGGGCGGAGCGGGCCACCTGCGTGGAGATTTGGAGAGAACAGGCGGTGTGAGGGAGGAAGAAGATGGGAAATAGGAGATGATATTTCGTGGAGGAGGAATGATTGGGGGCTCTTGGTTGGGGAGATGTGTATTATGGAGGTGTGGAGGATCAGACGGGAGTTCCTAGATGAAGGGTGAAGATATGAAGTGTAGATGCGAGGTGGTAATAAGTCTGATCAAGTCAGCTGGTGGGAACAGGGAACGACTTGTGGGAGGGGGTGGACGTACGTGATGTCGTGGTTTTTATTGGGGGCGGGGGGTGGTAGGGGAGCGGGCGGGGTCGATGACGTGGGCTGGTGGAACGTCGGGGAGGGGAGCGAGAGGAACCGCTTTGTGCAGAAGGCCATAGATGGTGATGCGATCGACGTCTTCTGAAGTCGGGAGGTGGATTCATACTAGGTAGGTGTTCTTCATGGGAAATGCTCGCTGGACTGGGATGCCTTCAATGCAGAGCTCGTGGATTACGTCCTGTTCCGTGATGAGAGGATCTACGCTGCGGATGACCCAACTGAACATGGCGTTGTGAGAGGGTGTTGCAGTGGTGACGACGGATGTTGTGCGGCTTGAGCTGTGGATGGTGACGTCGTATCCGGTGGTGTTGCAGATGCGTCTTCGGTTGGCGAGCGGTGAAAGTAGCGGGGGGGGGGGAGGCGTGATGTATAGGAAACTTGAAGGATCAGGAGTTGGTGGCGTAGGAAGTGATGTCATCATAATAGGTGGAGGTTGGGAGAATGTAGGAGTTTCGATGGGAATAGATCGAAGGGTGAGGGCGGAGGTCGTTGTTGTTGTTGTTGTTGTTGTTGTTGTTGGTGTGGTGGTGGTGGTGGTGGTGGTGGTGGTGGTGGTGGTGCTGGTGGTGGTCATGGAAGAATATATATTTGGGAGACTAACGTCCAATTGTGGAGTCGGCCGCTTGCTTGATAAAGTTCGACAGGGAGCTGTAAGTATACATGATGAGCCGCCTGGCCGATGAAAAAAGATGAGGATATTCTTCGGAGTTCGGAGGTGTCCCGATTTTTTAGATGTCGACGAAAGACTCCGACCATCCTGTGTATATACTCACTATACATTTTGTGTGATTGCCAGTTAAAGGATATTTACAGTAACGTGTTGGGGCAAACTCTGTAGTAACCCATGTGACAGATATCACGTAATGACATGTAAGCACAGAGAACTGTCTCTGACAACATTCTGTGAAAGTGATTAAAATTTAAGATTATGTCCTCTACTTATGCACATTGTGCGAAATTAAATGAATTATCCGGAAACACAGTTCAGTCTACCAACGCAGGTGCACGTACTATAGCGAGACACCTCCGAATTACGTTACAAATTCCAAACATGGAACACATGGTCAGTAGATGCAGAGTGGTTCTCGGCCCAACAGCTGTGCACCCTGACCGACCAACTGAGCAGGGGAGGGGTGGCCACGACTCTGCCGTGGATCTACGCCTCTGCATTTGGGAGTTGGAACAGGGCTGGACCTCACGGCTGGCCCCAACCGTCGGTTGTCCTGAGAATGGTTTCCCATTCTCCCGCACTAAGGCACGAATGCCGGAACAATTCCTAGTATAGGCCACGGCCGCCAACCCCCTCACCTTCTCCGAGCATCTCCTTCACCGTAACAAATCTCCTGGCCTGAGAGACAGCGTCACCATCTTAGAGGCCCGCATCCCCCTTCAGGGGAGGAATGAAAACATTTCAGTAGTAGTGGTGAAACACATGTATATTGCATTTTCCCTTTAATGTTGAAAATATTTCTTAGGGGTCCCCATACAACGAAAAACGTAAACTTAAGTATTTTCGTCAATTGAGCCCAACGTTGAAGGGCTAAAGGGCCCGGAAAGGTTTCCAATTCTGAGTCTTGGATAGCTCTATCAAAATTAAAAAAAAAACTGCTTTGAAAATAACTTTCGGACTAAATGCAATTCCGGATAAACAACCTGAAATCGATCGCACATTTCTTTACTCGTCTTCTTTCTCATTCAAATCCTGGCCAAATTAACTTATTTATGTAATTCATTCTGTATTCTGTTCCTTTGCACAATACACTCAGGCGATTTTGAATTGTTTGAGAAGTGTCCACACCGAATGCAGTTATAAGGGCTTAAGTCAAACTCTGCATTTACTCACATTAGCCATAGTAGTGGTAGAAAATTGCTAACTGCTAATCCAATCGACCGGGTGATGATGATAAAGAAAAGGATTGTAATTTTTAGGAATAAATAAAGAATATTCTCATAACTTATTATATTTTACTTACCTGAATGTCGTAACTCATATTCCTAGGATGTTTTGCTTAACTGTGCATCTTTGACGATATCGTGGTAGTAACAATTTTTCTGTGAAACAAATTATTCCTGCCATATGTTTCATTGAGTTATTGTTGTCACTCTAAATCATTCGTTCGCCCAAATCATATTTGACAGTTGAAATGTTTGAAGTTATCAGCATGTTATTATTGCTCCATAAGTACACAAATTTCATGTTTCATTACACATACATGGAAATGTTCAACGAATTAACTTTATAGAGTCATTAGGATCATTTCATACTTCTCGTATCTGTGTGCGCTCTGCCTCATTAAATTCCACGAAATGTACCTCATTGATATGGGTAGTTCAGTGAAGCGTAATTGAAGGGCAGCTATTAGTAACAAAGTTGCATAGTATATCATTTCAGCACTGAATATTAACACTTGTTAACAAGCATGACTTGTGTGATAGGATTTATAGTTTAACATTATTATACTCTGTCGGTCGTATCAGGTATAGTAAAGGGGTATGTAAGCACGGACATGTAGGCAAAGGGATTAGTGAGGCAGTCGTGTCGTGCCGAGGTGCGTGCATTGAATGCGGCCGCGCTAACTATGGCGACGTTATTACCAAATGCGTAAAAACAGGACCAATGTGCTGTTATTGCATTATTGGCTCCCTAAGGACAAACAGCGGTGGACATCCATCGGAGAATGAAGACTGTGTATGTCTGTCGAAAACCACCGTTGTGGAATGGTGCACCAAGTTCCGTGCGGGCCGCGTTTCGACACAAGACGCCGGTCGATCTGCGCGACCAGCCTCTTCCATTACGGACAACAAAAAGCGGGCGGTGTATGAGGCGATTAGGGCGGACCTGCGCATTACCATTCATAACCATTCGTGCGCTAGCAATGGATGTTCGGTTTCCTGAAAAAGGCCTTGAAGGGTGGACGCTTCCTGTCGGACGAGGATGTGCAGCGGGACACGGTGTTTTACAACACGGGGATCTTCAACCTGCTGCGTCGAGGGGATGAATGTTTGAGTGCTCACGGCGGTTTTGCCTGATTGGCAGCCCGATTAAGGATTGTACGCACGTCGAACGTTTTGATCGCTACTTATACTTCTCCTTCCCTTCCTTAAAAAGTAAAAGATTTATAGTAATAAATTGAATTGCAAGTGTAGAACATGCAAACTTTAAACTTGGCATTAAAATAACTTATAAGCCAGTGATCCATAGAAACATAGAAAATTCCTAAAACCTTCCGAAGGAAACGAGCTGGAGGATTCGAAATTTGGACTCTGGAAGCAAAACACCAGAAATGCGCACGTAAGCACATCTCCACCCAGCGGGAAACGCTCTCTTTCGAAACCTATAGTTTTCGTGGCATAGAATTTTCTGAAATTCGAAATCTATTTTACTACGAAACCCCGAGAAAATACGGATGGTAGTTTTAGAGTTATTAATGAGATGAAGTTTACATACTACAAATAAAATATAGCCTATAAAAACATTATTAACAGGGTTCAATTGGAGTCTCTGTTGCCTGGATCTGTGAATAGTAGGATACATCCCTCTGTGGAACATTGGTCAAGTTTCGCTTTCGCATTCCAAGATCGCTTGTTCAAATTCCTCCAGATGTAATCGAATCTTTGAAGGGTGAGGTCAGTCCACTCAACGCTCCATTTCCTACGATGTCGGCTTGTAAAAGATCACTAGTGATAAATATGGCGTTGATCTCACAAAATTAATTAAAACTCATCATGAGATTACCCAGCCGACCCCGTAGTCTAGAGGTAACGTGTCTGGCTTTCACCAGGAGGCCTCGGCTTCGGTATCCTGCCAGGTCAGTTATTTTTACCTGGACTGAGGGCTCCAGTTAGCCTATATGACTCAGCTGTTGACGGTGAGATAGTCGCCCGGGTCGTGAGGGCCAATAATCACGGCCTTGCTGACCACACGGTACCTTGTCATTTGAAGAGTTCAGGCTTTTTAGACGAAGACCTGTGAGAGCTGTAGCGCCTTGCAGGTCGAGGAAATAGACTACCGAACAAACATCCCGTTTACTCTGCTGTCTGGTGACAAACGGAACGATCTGGTAGCCTAGATGAGAACAAACACGGTAGCTGAGGCCATTCTCATTATTATTATTATTATTATTATTATTATTATTATTATTATTATTATTATTATTATTATTATTATTATTCCGGGTTTTGTCGTGGAACGCAGAGGTGAAAGAAGGTGCAGGGGTGAATAGGTCTAAATACAATGTCAAGAATTAAATTTAAAACTTAAACTGAAGGTTATATTGAACCCATGACCTTTGTGCCCTAAGAACATTATGTATAAATTAACAATTAAACTAAAAGTTGGATTCTTGATAGCATGGATTTGACACGTGACGAGGGGGTGATTACCTTCGGTCCCACGCTCTGGGGTACGTGACGTCAGCCACACGTGTCAACGGCGGAAGAATCTCAAGTCATTTTTGTGAACTATTTCAAAGCGCGTGTACATGGCATGAACCAAGCCAAGTCAAAAAAATATAGTGCCTATCAAAGGAGGTCAATCATCTCGCAAATCGAACCCGTAAAAATTTTAAATGTCCATGAACACTACCGCCAGAAATGTAGCAAGCATGTAGTCACTTTCAAAACTCTTGAAATTACAGTTTAGGTAAGTCAGAAAATTTATAGAAATTTTCTTGGCGGCAAAGGGAGAGATCCGAAGAGAGGGGGTAACTGCTATAAATATGAAGGGACGCCATGACGAAGTCTCCTCCTCCGGCATTTGTGATACAAAGCGGACGAAAAATTGTTGAGCTGCTCTGCGAAATCAAACAACGAAAGTAGACTGAGTTCAACTGCAGATTTTAGCCATTGCGGTTAGGTCTTGACTCCGTGAGGAGATAGTTTTCTTGAGTGAAATAATTGTACCAGATAGGACGGTCAAAGTACTGAATAAATTCTAATTTGATTAAGTAATTCGTGTGCGGAAATCATTATAGTCTATCGTGTGCGCTAAACAAACAAGTGAAGGGTATTTTCTTTTTTTTATGCTTTATTCCAGGAAACCTGAAGATATATAAAATGGTTTGTAAAGCCATGAATGTAAAAATGGCTAAATAAAATGCCAGGGTCGCAAGTGAGCCCTATGACAACATGAGGTAGGTGACTTTCCATCTTACTACCTCTTATATCTTGTCTCGTGATCTCTAAAAGTGTATTTGAATGGGGATATACGACGCAGTGGTCATCCCTACTAAGTTTTGTAAATGTGAGAATACGACTAAAAGAGTCATTTGTTTTATTTTCCACTTGGATATAAAAATTTTTGAAGTCTTGCGAGTGCCGTATGATGTTGTAAAAAGTTATTGAATAGGGTTCCGAAGTGATATCACGTCCAATGTAGACCGTCATCCGTGTGAGGGTACTGCCTATATTTTGTGATGTCAAATTAAGATGTTCATTCGACGTAACATTTTTCTGTCTGCAATTTGACGTTAATAATAATAATCCATGGTCACTCATTTTCAATCGAGTGGAAGCGCGCTGTCGGGTGAGAACCTAGGGTGATGAATTTGTTCACGGAGAGAAACGTTTTTCCTATGCCCATTTTAAACTGTGTCTGACTGACAATAAAAAGACCTAGTAGAATGTTTCAGTCATTTCTCGTATAAATCAAGTTATTAAATACGATATCATTTATGCGAAGTTATTCATGATTAATGCATTGTGCGATATTAGACGTCGAGAGTTCTAGTGAGGATTTTATTCCAGTTCTTTGTCGACGATAATTGTGGAGCTGGGAAACAGGGGTTAGTTTTGTTGTTATGAGATTTGTGAATCAGGTTGGACCTGTCATTGAAGCCGGGACACGGAAGCCCGAGGAATGTTTTATATGAGTTGAGATGAGACGTGCGAATCAGGTTAGAGTCCTGTCATTGAAGCCGAGACATGATAGCCCGAGGAATATTTTATAATGTTGAGAATGGAAAGAAATTCATAGAAATCCATAGCGGTATTAATAGGCGACGCGTATAATTAATGTGGGCATCTTGAAGCATAATCTGTGCGTTTTGTTGGTTAGAATATCGTATTTGTTTAATTATGTCGGCAGAGTTTAAAGGGAGCATTTTGAGAAGTCAGTCAGGTAGAACGAACCAGGAGTTTCATGTAACTGCCAAGCGAACTTGGGGGGTGAGAGGCCTCAACTGTGATATAACGGGACAGGCGTGGAATTGAGATTGTAATTCTCGGCCAGGGAAAACGTTAAAATGCTGGATTTACTTGAAATTCATAGCCGGTAATTATCTGAGTATTGTGAAATACTGTAATTGGGGACGTAATGAACATTTGAAATCACGAACTTTGAGTATAAGGAACAGAGTAACCAAAGCCAGGGTTGTCCAAAATATAGAGCGATGGCTGTGATAATCGGTTTGCCTGTGAGGGGTGTGCAAAATTCATAAATGGTAACGACGAGATATGACATCGTAATTATATGGCGAGTTGTTTGGTTTGTACGTAGATTATTAGGATATCCAAGTGTTAATAACGGTTAGGACTAGATTAGATTTTAAAAGTGTGAGATCACGAGACAAGATATATAACTGGACATGAATTATGTAACAATTCCTTTCCAGCCAGATAAACATCGCAATATTGAATTTACATCACAGCTGCGTAGGAATTTGTGAAGAAACCAGAGTCCGCGGAGATAAAATGTACTGATCTTTAACATTTCGTTAAATCATTTAAATTTATTTAATTATTAAATTCAGTGAAACCGCATTTTGAAATAACTTTAATCAAGCGAATAACTTGGAGATGCATTCTGGAAATTTTAGTTTGTTTTCTGGGGAATATTAAAAAATAAAGTAACGATTAAAGGGACATATCCGAAGGAAATGGATTTTACTGCCACAAAGTTTGTGAGCATTGCTATTGTTGTAATGATTGAACTTTGATTGATTGAGCAGTGAATGTGCTGGGGATAGTAAAGTGGAAACTTTGGTCATCAACCGATGTAACTTAATTGTGTTTAGCCTTCAGCCTAGAAACTTGGATGGTCAGGGGGTCATCAACCTCAGTGACTTAGATTAGGGCCATATGCCATTGTAGCATCATTTCCTTGCGGTCATCATCCACAATGACTTTAAAGTAACTTAGAAGATTAGATGTCGGTCCATGACATAGACGCAGGTCACATCGATTCAATTAAGGGTCCATGCCGTAGAACCACTGTGTGGCACACACCGATTGGACGGCCTTAATTATACCCAGAGTCCAGAGCTCGTGTTACGAGGGCTGGACCATAACGAATCACTATGATAGTACATGTGGTCTCACATGGAAGCCGAATTTAAGGATTTCCAGACTTTCCTTTCTTAAATGATTAATAATTGAGACAGTGGTTTCTAGTAAGAATGCCCGTCAGGCAGTTACGTTAAAGTCTCACACCAGTGTTCTGACGTTTATGTAAAAATGATTGTGGTGTCCAGTGGACACAATTGACTTCTATGATACCATTGATATATCAAATGGCTTCAGAATTTTCCTGAATAAATAGGAATCTTTTAAATAGACCTTTCATTCCAGTAGATAGATTAGAATTACTGAACCCTACCTTTACCTCAGCAAGTGACGAAGAACCCGATACGACCCAAGAGACAGATCTCATGAACTTTGCTGATAGGTAAGAAAGGTAGGTATCCCTCAATATGGACCTAAAGGGTTCAATATTTTTTGAAAAATAGCAAGTTAACAAATTCTCACTTAGTGAGATAACAATGACATTTCAGGTACAAAATAGAACTTTGGAAACTAGATTTAGAAAACCCAAGATTTCAGAACCTTAACACCTTTAGGCTTCAAGCCCATAGTTTTACAATGTTTGAGCTCCCACCTCAAATTTACAAACGAGCACAAATTTATTCAAAGGGCAGAAATCCCCTAATCCGTGCAGCACGTGCTCCAGCAATTACAATATCAGGCCTCCCAGAGGCACTTTTATACACTTGAAGAAGTGCTAAAGTGCTCTCAGTTTTCCAAGCCTACTCAAGGCAACATAACATGAAAACACCATAATCACTGGCCTTACAAGGCACTATTTACAATTAGAGATTGTATTACACAGAGGTGTCTAGTACCCAACCTACGGGGCCTTAGTGAAAATGAACAGGTTAAATAAATGGCCCGAGTACAACATGAATGGAGTCAAAGATTGAGCTCCAAGAAATTTTAAGACCTATAGGGCACTTGGCCGACGAAACAGGGGCTAATCCCAAACTACTGAGGTGGCGCGGATGGAGATAACTTTAATACATTGGAGAATCATATGTGGCACCTCAAACCAAGATGAAGGGGAGCTCGAGAGGGTATGTCACTCTCTATCCCCGATTTACAGTTAAAGATTTTATGAAGTTTTTACATTAGCCGGCAGTAAGTTACATTTTTAGAAAAGTAGGTTACATAGTTAATGAGTCGGACCTTTCCCTCTGGTTAAACTGGGGAGCTAGCAAGAAAGTAAGATGTTATGTGGCCATTACCTTGCTGAAGAACTGCTACCTGATGAAAGAGGCGCCTCCCGCCTCCTGCTTGACACACACACACTAGGTTAGATGACGATCAATTGGCCAACAGACATGAAAATCCACAGTTTATAAACCCTCGGGGAAGGTTCGAGACCTTTCACGAATAAACCAGCCACACCCTCTCAATTTGTTGGTGGATTTAAAAGATACACACAAAATCGAAGAAGAAGAAGAAGAAGAAGGCAGTGATAGGTTGAAAATTAATTACAGAAATTTGGGATTGGCTAGATTCAAAACTGGCGGAAAGAAAAGATCAATATTGCCAACCCAAAAATAAATGAACATCATTTAGTAAACAAAAAAACTTATGAATACAAAACTTCTATAAATCAAAAGTTATTTCACTTCGCACCAGGGTGCATGATCATAGTTTTTAGCAGTGACATCTGTTGAAGAAAGTCCAAACTTCTTGATGAATGGCAAACAAAACAAGTAGAAATTCACACAGTACATGAAACTTCACAATAACAAAATTATATCAGATGTTAGTGGTGACATCTTCAGAATAAAGTTCTAACTTGTTGTATTATTAGTTTCACCTTAGGTAGATAGAGGAGTTCTTTTAGACAATTATTATTATTATTATTATTATTATTATTATTATTATTATTATTATTATTATTATTATTATTATTATTATTATATTCATCCTTAGGGCCACTAGGGACCGCGAGATCCCAACTGTTTGTCTTCTTGCGCGCACACCCAGTTTTCATCCCTTCGAAGTGTGCTTTCTTTTTAAGTTTATTCTTAAAAAATAGTCTGAAAAAATATGATTCTTGATTTTATTTGACACGGTGTTTTTAACTTTAAACATTGTTTTCCCGAAAACGCTCCCTTTTGAGTTCTGTCACTATTCTTTGGGAGGTGCGATATTCGTAAAGAAATGATATACGAATATTTATCTTACCGAATGAATATTGGCCCTTTTGTTTGAAAAAATGCCATGGATATTGCGCACCTGTTTATTAATATTATATAACAAGGTCCACACTGATCATTGACATTTTTCTTAGATCCCTTTGTTATTTATGTTGTCAACAGAAAGGGATTAGTGCATCGTATTATACACTGACTGACAGAGCAAATGCAACACCAAGAAGGAGTGGTCAGAACTTTATGCCAATTGCAGGGTAGACTGACGTCACTGAGGTATGCTCATGATGTGAAATGCGCCGCTGTGCTGCGCACGTAGCGAACGATATATGGGACACGGCGTTGGCGAATGGCCCACTTCATACCGTGAGATTTCTCAGCCGACAGTCATTGTAGAACGTGTTGTCGTGTGCCACAGGACACGTGTATAGCTAAGAATGCCAGGCCGCCGTCAACGGAGGCATTTCCAGCAGACAGACGACTTTACGAGGGGTATGGTGATCGGGCTGAGAAGGGCAGGTTGGTCGCTTCGTCAAATCGCAGCCGATACCCATAGGGATGTGTCCACGGTGCGGCGCCTGTGGCGAAGATGGTTGGCGCAGGGACATGTGGCACGTGCGAGGGGTCCAGGCGCACCCCGAGTGACGTCAGCACGCGAGGATCGGCGCATCCGCCGCCAAGCGGTGGCAGCCCCGCACGCCACGTCAACCGCCGTTCTTCAGCATGTGCAAGACACCCTGGCTGTTCCAATATCGACCAGAACAATTTCCCGTCCCGTCGATTGGTTGAAGGAGGCCTGCACTCCCGGCGTCCGCTCGGAAGACTACCATTGACTCCACAGCATAGACGTGCACGCCTGGCATGGTGCCGGGCTAGAGCGACTTGGATGAGGGAATGGCGGAACGTCGTGTTCTCCGATGAGTCACGCTTCTGTTCTGTCAGTGATAGTCACCGCAGACGAGTGTGGCGTCGGCGTGGAGAAAGGTCAAATCCGGCAGTAACTGTGGAGCGCCCTACCGCTAGACAACGCGGCATCATGGTTTGGGGCGCTATTTCGTATGATTCCACGTCACCTCTAGTGCGAATTCAAGGCACGTTAAATGCCCACCGCTACGTGCAGCATGTGCTGCGGCCGGTGGCACTCTCGTACCTTCAGGGGCTGCCCAATGCTCTGTTTCAGCAGGATAAAGCCCGCCCACACACTGCTCGCATCTCCCAACAGGCTCTACGAGGTGTACAGATGCTTCCGTGGCCAGCGTACTCTCTGGATCTCTCACCAATTGAACACGTGTGGGATCTCATTGGACGCCGTTTGCAAACTCTGCCCCAGCCTCGTACGGACGACCAACTGTGGCAAATGGTTGACCGAGAATGGAGAACCATCCCTCAGGACACCATCCGCACTCTCACTGACTCTGTACCTCGACGTGTTTCTGCGTGCATCGCCGCTCGCGGTGGTCCTACATCCTACTGAGTCGATGCCGTGCGCATTGTGTAACCTGCATATCGGTTTGAAATAAACATCAATTATTCGTCCGTGCCGTCTCTGTTTTTTCCCCAACTTTCATCCCTTTCGAACCACTCCTCCTTGGTGTTGCATTTGCTCTGTCAGTCAGTGTATGTTCCTCACATTTAATCTTATATCACAATTCTTTGCTATTTGTTTTACGTCCCACCGACAACGATCATATAAGAAAGGCTTTGGAATGGCAAAGAAGCGGCCGTGGCCTTAATTAAGGTACAGCTCCAGCATTTTCCTGCTGTGAAAAAGGGAAACCACGGAAAACCATCTTCAGGGCTGCCGACAGTGGGGATCGAACTCACTATCTCGAGGTTGCAACCTCAAGCTACGAGTCCCTAACCGCACGGCCCTATATCACAATTAATTTGAATTACCATCAACCTAATTAATTCACATGTATGAATACCAACAAGATTCACACAGTACCTACAGGTACAATTGTTTCTAAGGAAGTGCACCTCCCGGGAACTTACTCTATATCCTTCAATCAATTTCGAGATATTCCTCCGATTTCGGGTTACAGAGAACACCGCTCTTGAGCATAAGTGAATAAAAGTAGGCGAAGCTTTATCTGACCTGTAGTAAATAAGAGGGGAATTCCTCAAGGCAGTATTATCGGACTTTTATGTTTTCTTATGTACGCAAAATGATGATGATAATGATATGTTTTATTTATTCTGGCGAAGTTAGGGATGTACTCCCTTTGGTACACTTAACCAGTCTTTACCTAGAACACTTTAATAACTACTGATGATCATAGTATCATAATATTAACGGTAATAGCAGTAAAAGTACTAATAAAAGTAACCACACTTAAAAAAATAATGTCATTTATATAATACACATCGTACGTAAGAGTACATTAAAGATGCATGATTAAAGAGTATTTTAACTACTACTTGAGGGAAAGTTTAGAAATTTATACATTTCTTTTTTTTTTGCTAGGGGCTTTACGTCGCACCGACACAGATAGGTCTTATGGCGACGATGGGATAGGAAAGGCCTAGGAATTGGAAGGAAGCGGCCGTGGCCTTAATTAAGGTACAGCCCCAGCATTTTCCTGGTGTGAAAATGGGAAACCACGGAAAACCATCTTCAGGGCTGCCGATAGTGGGATTCGAACCTACTATCTCCCGGATGCAAGCTCACAGCCACGCGCCTCTACGCGCACGGCCAACTCGCTATACATTTCTATAGAACACCGAAGGTGAAGAGAAGGATTAGTTAGAAGAAGAAGAAGAGGAGGAAGAAGAAAACGATCTGTGAAAGGAAGAGGGAAATAATGATGAGGAGGCGGCAGGAGGAGGTGTTTTCAGGTCATAATTTGATGATTCGTGCATGTTTACCTAGTATTTCGACACATACATGTTCAAAAGCTAAGCTGCTGGACATGCTTCTGACGTCCACTGGTCCATTGTCTGGCTGCGGTAACGGTGAATGATTTCGTGTAGATTGCTGTTCTGTGTACAGGAAGGGATAAACACATGGTGCTGCAGGATAGGGTATTTTTGTTATGGTCTATGGAGAGGAGCTTCATGCGATCACGGAGATAGACCGCTTGAGAAGTTTTAAGAATATTATGCAAAAAGCAAAGAGTGTGAAGTGTGTGTCGTTCTTGCAGGCGAAGACACCCGAGCCGTGTATAAGACGGTGTGACATGGTCAGCGTAACGAAGTCCAGAGATAAATCTTACACACATTCTGAGCACACTGCAATTTCCTTTCCAAATCTATTCCTAGGTTGTTGTAAACTATATCGCAATAATCAGAATGAGGTATAACGAATGATTCAACAAGAATTTTCTTTAGTTTAAAAGGGCAAGTGAATTTGAATTTACTGATACAGTGTAGCGCTCCGCATAGTTCCGTTCCGTTGGTAAAGAAAGGTGGAATCAGAGATAAAGCTTTTTGCGGACAATGTTAATCTGTAGAGAGTAATAAATAAGTTACAAGATTGTGAGCAACTGCAAAATGACTCGATAATGTTGTGAGATGGACAGTACGCAATGGTATGATGATAAACGGGGTTAAAAGTCAGGTTGTGAGTTTCACAAATAGCAAAATTTCTCTCAGTTTTAATTACTGTGTTGATGGGGTGAAAGTTCCTTATGGAATCATTTCAAGTACCTAGGTGTTAATATAAGGAAAGATCTTCGTTGGAGTAATCACATAAATGGGACTGTAAATAAAGGGTACAGATCTCTCCACATGGTTATGGAGGTATTTAGGGGTTGTAGTAAGGATGTAAATGAGAGGGCATAGAGTATGGTTCCAGTGTATGGGACCCTCACCAGGATGACTTGATTCGATAACTGGAAAAAATCCCAAGAATAGCAGCTCGATTTTTTCTGGGTGATTTATGACAAAAGAGTAGCGTTACAAAAATGTTGTAAAGTCTGGGCTGGGAAGACTTGGGAGAAAGGAGACGAGGTACTCAACTAAGCAGTATGTTCCGAGCTGTCAGTGGAGAGATGGCGTGGATTAACATCAGTAGACGAGTAAGTTTGTGTGGTGTCCTTAAAAGTAGGAAAGATCTCAATGTGAAGATAAAGTTGGAATTTAGGAGGAAAAATTGGGGCAAATATCCGTTTACAGGAAGGGGAGTAGGGCTTGGAATAACTTACCAAGGGAGATATTCAATAAATTTCCTATTTTTTCAATCATTTAAGAAAAGGTTATGGAAACAAAAGATAGTGAATCTGCCACCTGGGCGACTGCCCTAAATGCAGATCGGTAGTGACTGATTGATTTTCTTTTGAGTGGTTATAGATGCAGCAGAACTAGAGCTAAATAAATGACGGAGTTTCGAATGGCAAGTAGGTTGCTATTGTGTAGCTTGGTTTCAATGATCTTCTTGGTTTTCACTTCAAAGGGATGAAATTAATCAATGATAATACCATGAAGGTACACAGAGACGTTATCCCGGGAACGTAATTCCATTTCAGAGTAATAACGCTACAGTGGACGGGAACAGCCGTAAATTTGATTTACGTACTCCCTCCATGAGAGAGTTGATGGTTTCTGTTGCAGCAGTAGAACTCCATCATATCTGTCGTCCGAAGGTCCGCTCAGAATTGACAGAGCCATAGCGAAATTACTGAGGTCTGTGTTGACACGCTCACGGTTTAGAATATACATGAGAGATAACTATAGCAGAAGGAATATTCTCTCTTATTCCCCAACTCGATTACATTACTTCCCATCCTCTTTTTCTACCTTTCATTGCTTTTGATTTCTTTAAATGAGTATTTTCCCCTTTATTTATTAGTCTTATGACCTCTCTTCTTAATCCTAACTCAGGGACGAGAAATCATCAGGCTTGGGGCAAAAATTGATGATATTTATTTATAAGAATTTTGAGTAGATAATCACCAGCCCTAAGTCCGACTCGTTGGCTGAATGGTCAGCGTACTGGCCTTCAGTTCAGAGGGTCCCGGGTTCGATTCCAGGCTGGATTGGGGATTTTAATCGCTTCTGATTAATTCTTCTGGCTTGGTGAGACTGGGTGTATGTATCCGTCCAAACGCTCCCCTGATTATAATCAGACAACATACAACACTATCGACCACCAGAGAAACACGCAATAGTGCTAACATCCCTCCATATAGGGTTGGCGTCAGGAAGGGCATCCGGCCGTAAATCAGGGCCAAATCCACACGTACGATGCAGTTCGCCCCCGCGACCCCACAAGTTTGGGAAGGATCGGTAGGGAAAGAAGAAGAAGAATAATCACAACCCTAATTTGCTTTTTCAAGGGATAAAGTAAAGGGATGAAGTAAAGAAGATCCGTTCTAGATAACCTCAAATCAGAATAATTAAGGTCCTGGCAGACACTACCTTCCATTTCAATACTGACCTGGAAGCAAGAATTCGAGGTCTGTAAATAATGTTTTGGCAATATTGACAGAATGCAGTATTTGAGGCGGTGAGTTTCAAAACCTGCCACGAGACTTCAAGGTCAAATCGAGTTATGCATGTACATGCCATCCAGTCGTTAATATCACACTCTACCATGTGCTGAAAAGTAATCTTGTGTAAATCATCCGTGTGCTGTAATATAAGTCTTCCAATATTGCGGTGAGTATCAAACCCTGTAAGTGAACATAACTATATAATTCTTTTCCTTTCAAAACCTGCAATGTGTGTATGCACCAATCATAATGCTTCGCGTCAGGTGACGCCACTCTCGCCGCCTTGCATTTAGGGTTCTAGAGCAAGCATCAGTTAGTTTTGTGAGTACTGAGTGTGTTGACAGTCAAGATGGAGAGGACTATTACCCTAACGCCTAAACTTGAGTAACGACTTACTTTTTCACATTGTTAATTCTGAGGATGGAATGAAGCATTATGTTAATAATTTTTAAAGTTGTACTTGCTCTAAAAAGAAACCTATAACACATTTTTTTTACTGTTACATTCAATTTGAGTTTAGAAACTGACAACGTACAAATAAAATACACAAAATTCTTGGCAACAATGGCTTCAGATCTTCAAATATTCTGGACACTTATAGAGATCACGAATGGCAATTAATTCACCATATTTGAACTTTGTAAGTGTAATAGTACTGAAGTTACACGCTTTTCTTATTTTTCTTAAAATGTTTAAAAGGTCACGTGGCAAATATTGAAACTCACCCCCTCAAGTACAATGCATTACATGTTTTCAATTTAGTCACCCGCAAAGTCTTGCCAAATGTCGAGAAGCAAGGCATTCTCTGTTGGTAACAGCCTGGAGTACAGATGCCACCTAGGGCTCGGAGGGGTTCCTTCAACTTCAAAGACAAGTCGAATTCATAAGGTCTCATGTCCGGTGAGCACAGAGGGTTTACAAGACCAAATTCCGACCCGCACGACCATATTTGAACTTTGTAAGTGTAATAGTATTGAAGTTACACGCTTTTATTATTTTTCTTAAAATGTTTAAAAGCTCACGTGGCAGATATTTAAACTCACCTTAAATTGAACCATCGTGCAACCGTCCTAAACAGGCTTGGCGCAATACTCGATAGCAATGTGATGCAATGATGCCACCGGTAATCTGCGGAGGCTTATCACCTTTAGAGCGGTGACATCGAAGCTCTTCACTTCAAGGCCATACAGTAGCTACCCTCCAAACTTGATGCACACTATCACTGCCTTCGTGATGTCCAGGCCGTAGTGTAACGAGCGCGGGGAAGCAATCAGCTGATCGTTAGGGGGGAACTTTAGCACATGAGTTAGTAGAGTTAAACATAGATTTTCGCAGTTTTATTGAAATTTTTAACGATGGCCGCGTGTTTACTCAGATATATGTGAGAATGAGTCGTCATCGACTGCATTATTAAGTGGAAAGTCGTTAATTAGTGAAGAAAACTTAGTGTGAGCGTGTATTTATGTGAAGCTATTTGTGTACAGTTATATTTATAATGTAAAATTAATTGAGTTAGTGCATTCTGTGTTTTATTATTATTAACAACGAATTGTATATACTTGAATTAAGATGATCAGTGAGGGAAATCTCCATGCCTAAGAGTTGCTGTGTGCCTGGCTGCAAAGCCAATTGTAAACAAGAAGAGTACACTCCGGTATTAGTGCTTCCTTCTGATGAAGAAGGAGTTAAGGCTATTCCCAGGGAGAATTTAATAGTTAATCACAACGCAGTTGTGTGTATTAAGCACTTTCCTGAAAATCACATCCTGAGAGAAATAAGAGTGCCTCGTCCAGATGGTGAGTTAATTTTTTACGGTATGTCATAAACATGGGTAACATTAGGTAGACCCTGTATTTTTATGTAATCAGACCTACGGCTTACCTGAATTCGGTGTATTTGAAAATGCAAGTCTTATTTATGAGTATTACCGAGCTCGATAGCTGCAGTCGCTTAACTGCGGCCAGTATCCAGTATTCGGGAGACAGTGGGTTCGAACCCCACTGTCGGCAGCCCTGAAGATGGTTTTCCGTGGTTTCCCATTTTCACGCCAGAAAAATGCTGGGGCTCTACCTTAATTAAGGCCACGGCCGCTTCCTTCCTATTCCTAGACCTTTCGTGTCCCATCGTCACCGTAAGACCCATCTGTGTCGGTGCGACGAAAAGCAAATAGCATAATAATAATAATAATAATAAAATAAATACATTATGAGCATCAAACAGCAGTGTGATTTATGTAAATCTTATCTTCTGACAGATTCAGATCTTATTTATGAATTACCTCCAGAAGTAAGATATCTCAATTTCCTAAATCGAGGGGGCTTAAAGTATCCATCAGACATGTCAATAGAACTTGGAATTGAGGTGTACAAAGTATTTTGTGTGTTAGTGCCAGATGCATATAAGATGGTATTTCTGAATTTAGACGATCCTAAGTGTGTCACAAAGTCCTTGGCTTTGGAGTCAATGCAGTTGGCAGATTCCCTAGTCATTTGTGACTGCGGGAAGAAATTGGAAGACCTGGCCGGACAGTGTAGGCCTATATATATTTGAGTGAATATATTTTTAAATAACTTTTCCAAAATTCACACCGACTTGTGTATTCAACAAAGTGCTTCAAAGAGAGCAGACCTACTCCATACTGGTGTAACTTCCTGTAAGAGGTCCAGGAAAGCTGCAGTGTTCATGGAGTGGAAACAGTGTGGTACAGAAATAATTTATATTTGTAATAAATGGTAATGGTAATTGGCTGCATGTTTTCTGTCAGTGTGTGTGATGTGAATGTTCCAGTTGACCAGAACATGGATAAAATGGAAAGAATATGTCTCAAAGTGTTAGGCTGTACTCACGCAAACGAACGTATATACGCGAGAAATAGAACGTTACGGAGAAGGATATGCATTGTATGTCAGAATTAACAAATATTTGAGGATACGTTTTGGTTTTATAAGCTGTTAACAGTTCTTCAAGTAATTTAAACGAGTGTGTTATTCAAGCGGAGCGTATGCGTATAGCCTTCAATTTCCCCCCAAAGCGTGACGTCAGTACGGCCTGGACATTACGAAGGCAGTGACACTACACATCGACAACAGCACTACATATCCTATTTGCGCATGCCCGATCTCCTGCGAGTGCCTGCTCCTAGTAACTCTCCACCGCTGCTAGAGGGTTTCAGGGGCAGTATTAAATGTGATGCTTGCAGAACGTGGTCGTTGCTCAACAAGAGCTGTGCAAATCTGTTGTACACGTCGGAGAAAAACCTGAAAATGCAGATTTTACAGACGAATAATAGAACATATTGTAAACGAATGTTCTCTTTTTCCTACTCCGGAAATGTTCTGAATTTCGTGAATTCTACGACAGAGGTTCTACCAGTTACAATTTAAACGTAGCTATTGGCTTGCATTGTGGAGTTCGAACCCCCACTCTAGTGTTTACGTAACACTGGTAACAAAGGATTGGAATTTTTAAGATGGTTTTCCGTGACATCCCATTTAACACCGGGCAACACGGAAGTTTCCTTCCCACTCCTAGACCTTTCCTATCCCATCGTCACCATAAGGCCTATCTGCGTCTGTACAACGTAGAACAAATAAAACATAAACAATTTAATTAAATTGCAATTTTTGTCTCTTCATGTCTCTTTCCTTTTGATGTTTGTTATTAATAATTGAAAAACCATACCCTAAGTAAATAAATAGCATATGATGAGCCACTTGGTGAAGAATGAGAATACAATTTTATCTGTGGAGAAAGGTCAATGGAATTCTATATTTTCGGCATAAATAGACCAGTCGTGGTCGGACGAGTTTCTCTTCTATCGAAGCAGAACAATGAGTTGTCGAATCATCAATCTCCCTTGCAGTTTGTCACTTTCACACGGTAACAACGCAAAACAAATAATACATATAGAATATCTACATCTTTATTGTGTTTGTGATGTTTGGTATTTAGCCCGAGAGCATACTAGAGAGATGAGGTGTGAGGAGTGAGGTAGTTTCCTGTTGCTTTCCTCACTGAGCTGGAAGTTGCTATTACATATCAGTCTGCCAAGATCACTGAAGTGCATGAACCAACCGACACTATAAGCGATATTTTCACACCGTTCAGAACAGGGAATGGCATTGCTCATACCTCGGCCACTTTCATGTTGTCAACGTCAAGGATGAGACTGAGACAGGTCAATGTTATAGCCCATACCAGACAAAGCAAACGCGTAACATCTTTATTATAGGTTTGAAATAATATCATAGGAACAATTAGGACATTATTTTGAAATAGTAGTTTCGGAAGCTTCGGAATGAAGCGCACAATATTTTGCCTTTCTTAACCCTCTTACTGGTATGGTGGGGTCTACGTGACCCGGCACAATCTCCCTTTTTCCTTCTAGAGACGACACAGTTGAGTGAGAAGGGTGGCATTTCCTGTGCTCAGTGAGGACGTACATTCTGTGGTCTCTATCTATCTAGTTTACTGGTAACAAGGGAATTGGATTTGTTTACATTATTTTTAAATATTTGCTAGAAGGTGGCCATTTGTTACCTTGTATGCTGTATTGAAGATGCTTCTGTTAGTTCTCACGTGCTTTTCATCAGTACAAAGAGCGCACCAGAAATCAGCAGACGTGACTTCTCTCTTCAGCTGGGGAAGGCGCTCATTCAGCCAGAGCTTGTACGGAGAAGTCAGGACAGACAATTACTCCGAGATCTTCGCACTTTGATTTTCAAGGCTTGAAATATCCCCCAAGTTGCTTAGGACGTTCAAGAGTGACAGAGTGCATCAAAAAAAAAAAAAGAAGCGGTGTGCTATCTGTCATTGTGGCAGCGGCAGAAAAGCAGCCACACAATGTGAACATTGCAAAAAGCCATATTGTGCCACCATTATGTGAGGAGTGTATTCGCTAATACCTATAGTTCATAGAAGTGGTAAAAGACTTGTTTCCCAAATTTCAACTATACTTCCTCCACCTAGATAAAAATGTTACCAATACAGTGTTTTTAGTGTGAAATTAATGAGATATGACAGAAAGTTACCAATTATTGATTTTGCAGAGTGACAGTATGTCAAAGCAGATGTATTCTCATGTAATGAAATTGGAGTAAAAACAATGCAGTTATTCGTGTACATATTTCTCCGGTCATTTTGACCCCACCCTGCCAGAAATGTGACTAAAATTGCACCCTACTAGTAGAGGGTTCATTGTGTTACTCTTTATGAGTTGCTAAGTTCTATTGCCGTGCTGGAGAGGTCATACCGTCTCCTGCGGAGGGAGAAGGATATCTACCTCTAGCATGCGCACCTTTTAGTGGCAGATGGACACCCTAGTGCTGAATCGGTCGACCTCGGGTATCTTCGAGATTCATACTGGCAACCTTTGAAACACAAACTATGAATCGCTTATGCATCGCTGTGCGACATCTGGCGTACACTTTACGTTCTAGTACTGTTGTTGCACGGCCGACTGGATCCCTCGCTGCACTCCTAAGCAGCTACCTAGAGCGACGCATCAAGTCGGCCGTGGTTGTTGTTTACACAGCAAAACCAAATTATAGAATCCATGCTAGGAACAAGATTCGCATCGAGAAATATTATATAATGTGTGTCTGACACAGTTGTTGTCTCAAGATAATAAAGGTTTAGACAATTCTTATCGATCGATAATATTATCGATTCCATTCGGATTTTATTTCCATTCAGTATTACCGGAACCGGGAGAGTACTCCTCAACCGCGGACAAAAGTATTTCGCTAAAAGGTGCGCGTACTATTGCAGCAGCAGGGTGACCAACTGCTGAAGAAAGGAATGAGGGAGAAGACAGTTGAAAACGGAGGAGAACTATTAACTGTAATTTTGAAACGAAAAAATGTTAATATACCAGTTTCCGTCTCTTTTGGCAAATTCTCTCACTGAAATAATAGGATAGAAAAATCAATTTCACTCGTCTTTATTGTTCTTCGCCTTTGTTGTGTCTCGTCACGTCGTACAATATTTGCTAAGAGTTACTGAACGTCTTCCTGTAAAGTTTACAAAACGACTTCGTAACTGGGATCAGGGGATAAGTATGACGTGTTGCATTTCCACTTTGCATTATATGCACATACGTATTGTACCATTATATCTGACTGCGAGAATGGATATTTAACGCAGTAAAAATTTTGCAGTAGGACGCCGCTTGTGAGGGCGTGATGCTACATAGAGAGCGGGAAGCGAGAAGGTGATTTCCCGAGGCAAGGCGTGGTCATGTGTGACGAAGAAAGGATATGTGAGGAAGAGAGAAAGAGAGATGGGATTTTGTCTGGGGGAGAGACCTGCCATCTTAACAGAGATTTTTAGCGGGAGCAGACAGGCCCACCACATTACGGAAATTGAGTCGTAATTCCCGTAATTGAAGGTTTTTCAGGAAAATAAAAAGATGGAAATGGTTGCTAGAATTTTACGAAGCTGTAGATACCTCTAGGTTTATTAACATACAATGGGTTCAATAAATATGTACTGAAACCGTACAGTGTCCTGTACAGCTCATGGGTATGATGTGGGCCTTCCTACTCCATTAAATTTACTCCTAAAGGTCGCGTCATTGGTAGCAGTATGGGCGAAGGGGATCGAGTGGCGTCCTGCCAGAACGGAACCCGCGAAGGAGCGCCTAGGAAACAAAGGAAAGACAGAGTAAGAGCCAAGCCCCCGCGGAAATACCCTCTCAACTTACAGAGGGAGATAGAAGAGGACGCGATGCTGGAGTAGTCAGATACGCCCCGAGGTGTGGCTTAGCTTCCCAGAGTTCCAAACTAACATAAGGAACTTCCGGTTTTTTATGCACGTGTCACGGGTGCCAACGTCGGATTTTGGCGCGTAAAAATGGGATGATATTTTTGATCCAGACATAGGAAAATTATGTGAGACGCACCATTGAATAGAGCGGAATTTTCTGCGGTTCCCAGACTAAAAATATGTAATAATTTGTTCAGGGGAAGAAATGAGGTCACCAGCTGTCCAGCGGTGACATATCGCTAACACATGTGTATACAAGAGCGTCACCCAAGCTAAGAGTCGCGCTCAAAGATGACTCCACCCTCCAGAGGACGCTAATGAATTAATCAAAGGCGGGAAGCAAATTACATAAAAACTGCCGATCGTAGGTCCAGCACGCTTTGCTCAAATGAAAGAGGAGACAGAGGGCTACAAGATGCACTATTTAAATATCTTCAATTCTTGGTATGAAAGGAGCTCTTGTTCTTAATGAACCGTGAACGTTGACGCCCTCAAACTTCCGGCGGGCAAGATAATATAGGCCGGACAGGCCATTGCAGAGACAGTTGTTCATGCGGGTCGTTGAGACGGACACTGTGTCCCGCGGTGCTCCAGTTTGCAGTCAGAAACCCTTGACCGCTTATTGAAAGTGCTATTGTGTCCAGCACGCCTTTGTGAAGTGAACGGGAGGCCAAACGAGCCTAGGTGAATTGTTTCTGTGCTGCGTGTCAAACTAGTAACTCCGCGAGCATAATTTACAAACAAGTAGCAGAATACGGCTGAGACAGTGCCGGTTTAATGAGTCAGTGAAATTCATAATTTGGTATCACCCAAAGTGTTACTTTGAATCAGGGGCTCGAGTCTCGTGAGCCACCCGATTCTTACTGTGAACGCGCCCGCCGTGGTTTGAAAGACCGTTTTATTCGTGGGTGTAAACTCTGAAATAGAGGCCGTGTGACGAGTGTAAAGTGTACCCATCTTGGATTACTGAAAGATTTCAGCTGTGAACGAGTTCCCCAGGATGTCGGACGTGTATGGACCAGGGATGAAGGACTGCACGCCCGCCACCTACCGAGTGGTCATGGAGTACTAAGAACTTCACCATGGGTCTCCCGTGGAAGGAGAAACAACGGCCACCAAACAGATGAGTGATGTCCAAATTTAATTTCTAAGCATGATATAACCGGGGGATAGGATTAGCTTTCTTTTGTAAATATCAAAATGTTGTAAGATAATGCCTGTCCTATATGGAAATTTTATTGATCTTTAGATAGCTGAAGTAAATTCAGGGGAGCTAAATTCCCGGACGACTCATATTTATTTCTTAATGATTAGCTTATCGTGAGGGTTATATTTCTAGTAATATGTAGAATGTCCTAGTAAATATGGGAACAAGGTTAGGAGAATATTTGAGTTTCCCATAGGGGTGGTTGGAACAATAGTGCTGGCGAGCAGGGAAAACCATGTCAAAATGTTGGTAGTTACTGTCCCACGTGGCTGTCGTAGATGCCGGGGAAACTCATGGGTCAGTCAGACAATGCATGCCTAGCTTACACATCTAATCAGTGCATGTACAGCAAGAAAGAAGAAATCCCGACCGAGAGAGGTATATGTGTGTTATTTAGATAGGTGTGTGGAACCATCTGCAAGTCTCCCGTGATTTTTGATTAATTGGCCAGAATGGTTTGGAGTGTTTTTTTATCTATAGCCGGGGTGAGGCCCAGAGGCAGGAGTCTCTAATCTTTGGTCAGAAGATCTAAATATAAGTATAGTTCCTGTGGCATGAACGAGGGGTCATGAGAGCCATATGCCCAAGGGAAGAAGATACGCGATATGAGGCGTAGTGAGAGGGCCGAATGCCCGAGTAATTTAGGATAAAATGAGTTAGAAGTGATTGTGCCCACAGTTGGCGCTCAGCGATAATAATGAGAGAGAATAAAAGAGTATTTTATGGGAATTCCACGATAATATGAATAAGCAAATGAAATGGGCCATGGATATGTGTCCCCGAGACGAGAGGGTGAACGTTTGAGGGAGAGAAGAATCTGGCGTGGTCAATGAATGAGAAATGGCCGTGCGAAGTGAATGACCGCCCTCCCTTCCTTGTTTTTTTTGTGAATGTCTGGCTCTCGCCCTCGTGACAGAGGAATCCTTTTCTGCCATTGTGTTAAGACTTGGAGCCCTGGCTCTCCACGCCCCCACTGTTTGGTTTAAATGGCCTAGCTAAGAATACTTGTATAATGATAATATCACGGTGATTTTTTTAAAGGTATTTAATAATTGAGTAGGGATATCCCCCAGATACCCGGTGATATGAGACTATAGCGATTCTAGGGATCTACAGAAACCCACGGTACCTCTCGGTCGGGAGTCGGCCAGTTCGACTCCGGATTATGATGGCGCCTTGAGCGAGCTGCTCCAGGCTTGCGCCTTGGGCCGGAGACATTGATAACCATGCTGTTCTTTCTAGAAATGGCTCTCCTTTGTGTATGAAGTGTATATATCCATATATCTGTGTTTGTTTCGTAATTATGTGCATATACTTTTGAGTTCAAACAGAACCTATATGCACGTTGTGTGGTCTTGGTGATAGATGAGGAGTCCGGGGTTTAGCTAAATGGTATGTGTGTTTGTTTGTGTATCATGTAAATGTTTCTTTTAATTTGATAATGATGTAGCGTAGGCCCCGGTTATGTTCGTGCTAAGAACAACAAGTAATATGTGAATAGGGACATCAGGTCATCTCAAGGTGTGATCGACAGAATAATATAAAATTTTCATGAACGGTCTGAACTAATGAGGAAAAATGAACGATAGCAAGTCGCAAAACCTCAATCATACCGTTATGCAGACGACGCCCATGGGCGATTCGTATTTTAAAGTGATTATTATTTTCTTTTCCTCCCATATGTGGAGAGTCATTGTATAGAGCTGTGTCAACTTCTTTAAATTGTCATATTTGAATAAATTCGTATTCGTAACCCCTATTTTATGATTCTTGTCATTTGTAGCAGTGCTAAGCAGTATCCAATAGGCATTTGAACCCAGAGATCCTACTTTCATATTATAGACATAAGGCTCCATCTTAAGTAGTAGTTTTTTTCTTTCTTTCGAACGTACCACTCCCCCAAGTGCTCAAGCTGCCGGGCCGGCACAGAAAGTAGGAAGGGGAGCGGTTCGAAGCTCGTTAAGCAATTCGACCCGCTCTTCAATCCAATCTCATCCGTGGGTGTTTACCCCGTTACGTGGAGGCATTCTTATGCGTGGGTCATCCATTCGAAGCCCGGAAGGGTGTAGTACCAAGCCGAACCACCGTGGGAAGCTCTGTAGTGGCCACATTCCGGACTCAAATTGTTTCTCGGGACTTTCCCTGGCGTCCTTTTGGTATGTTGCCTCATATAAAAGCTGAGTGATATGGGGGGAGATCACCCAGTTGACGATCATATTGCTGCCAGAACACGTCGCACGTCTGCCTAGATTGCGCCAGAAACCCTTTGTTCAGAACAAAGACAGTGTGTAATTATTACAGAGCGATAACTTTGATCCAGTGGATAGGTGACTTACAGAGTTACAGGTGGTGGATTTGTAGGTGGTGCGATGTTCAGATACCTATCAATGAGATCGCGTGTGGTTAATTGTATCAGTAACAAAAGAACGCCGTACTTGTAGACTCGGATAAATAGCGGTAGGGGCGAAGCTCCCGAGGTGCCGAGGAAGTGTGGACAATAGGCTAAGGAGGTCTATATCTATCCTCTGATAGACTGTTGAATCCAAGTTGAGCGGGCATAAAAACTCAATAACCGAGTGGATAGTCTCTAGAGCAGAAAATAGTTTGTGGCACAGTGCACAAGTTAGCGAGTATGCAGTTATACGAGAATGGAGGACGAGGAGTGTGTATTGCTAAGTGTTAGCGCTGTGTGCTAGTTCAACCTAAATAAATGTCCAGAAGGTGGCGTTGTGTTTAAAGTGAATATTTCATTGTAGTAAGAAGTCGAGATATTCCGAGGGGAGTGAGGTGCAAGAGCTTCAGAACGTGGCTTCGAAGACGCTACCTGGAACGAGGCATCCCTCAAGAAGAAGACAGCACCATGGGCAAGCGGGGCAGGAAGACCGGACTCCGAGAAACGACCCTGGCTAAGACCTCTACCGTGATGGGCTAAATCATGCTAGCCTACCCAGAGGGAGAGAGGAGGAGATCAACAATGAGATAAGTGGACCATGAATTACTAGACATATGGTAGAGTTAAGGTGTCACGCAGAGATAGTAGAATTAAACGTGTAAATATTAATATAGGATTTGATTGTGGCCCATTAGGTTGCGTATTAAGATTGTTTTGATATATCTAAGGGTAAGAGTAGTTAGATTTGTTTTTTTGTATCTTTATGTAAAGCAGACAACGAGGTAATATTTGTTATCGCGGCAAGAGGTAGTGTGCCTAGTGATACATATTTGTTTGTGTACGATAGACCGGATATTTTCCTTTGGGTCGGTCGTGAAATACATTTTACTTGTAGGATTAGGATCACTATGTGTAATTCCCATTATATTCCAGAGGAAGGGCAGACATATCTGCGTAATGTAAGGTAGGCATGCCGATGGTATTGATTTAGTTAAGGGGCTCTATTTACGTGCCTTAGACGGGCGTAAACTATAGCGGAGGCGCAGGTTTTAACGCTATTCGACTCTGTGCTACACTGCCAAACGTTGGGTTTGAACCTCTGACCCCCAAGGTTACTGTTGATACGCCGCATATTGACGGTGATGGTTTGATGTGATAGTATGGTAGAACACTTTATGTGATTTAACTGCGACCCGTGTGGGTGGTTAAATGAAGTCAGATGCGTATGTGAGATGTGTCTTTCCTCACTTATTTTGTGGCCATTTGCTGCTATGTGTAGATGCTTGGAAGTCCCTTTGTGAAAGAATGTAGGGTAAGACGTCTAGCGGTAGTTTGTTTACAAGATTTTTTTTTATGTAGGGGGAGGCTCCAGACTTGACTGCAGGTCAATGTTCGCCTGCTCTGTATTGGGGTGAGCTCGGCCATTTTTAAATCGCTCTGGAGGTCGGTCATTCTCCTTTGGCAGAGAAGCCTTTTGCAAACACAGTGCGTCATTTATTTTACCCATTTTACCTCCTGTTCCTTTTTTGTTTGATTCGCATTCTTAGGGTTGTGTATTTTACTGATGTGATCTTGGCACTATGCTACTGTTATGATTGCCCTGTTGACACAAAGTTCTGCCTGGTGGACGTGGGTTCACGTCCGTGTAAATAGTAAGTTGAGGGCGCTAGAGTAGGTTATCTGAGTTTATTTTATTACTTATTGTGCTGCTAATTTTTGTGTATATAAATATCCCGGTGTGGGAGGAAACTTTCATAATAGCGGTAATCTCTGCGGGTATCCTTAATTCTATCATTATATCATTTTTATGCCGTAGGCATAGTGATGCTGTCTCCATGTGGGGGACACATCCGTTCTTTCCTGGTTCACAGATCGACAAACTTCAGCATTACGTCATCATCCGGATTGTATTTTCTTTTTTTTCCTTTTAATTTGTAGATGTGAGCTTTTGGCGCGCTTATTTGGGCACTCCAGGTGCGAGCATTGTAAATAATTTGAGTTATGAATACAAACTTATGCTCAAAATTCTGATCACAGCGAAAGTGTTCCTCATTTCGTAGTTTAATGTAGTATATGAGTTCCCCATGATCCTCTCGTCATAAGAACCCAACTATCGACCATTTCTGCCGACTGTAGCTGAGCTGGTGCCCGTATACAAGAACAGAAGAGCAGGTAGGTATCATCCTGCAGTATTAATGTGCCCTGTAGGGTATAGTATGCGTTTATTTTTCCCTTCAGCCTTCACGGATTTACTTTCTTGTGACAAAGTAGAAGTACAGTCATCACTATCCGGCGTCGAATCCATGTTAAAAACTACAAAAAATTAAAGAGAATTCTTTAGGCAGGTAACTCAATTTTGTAAAAATCCTAGGGATATGAGCTACGAATTTTAGATAAACAAAATATAATAGAGTATGAGAATATATTCTTTATTTATTCCTAAAAATTGGAATCCTTTTCTTAATCATCGTTATCCGGCCGATTAGATTAGCAGTTTGTCTTTTTCTACCACTACGAGCGCTAATGTGAATCAATGCAGAGTTTCACTTTCGGTGTGGACATTCTTCAAAAATACAAAAACGCTTGAAGGTATTAAACCAAGGAACACGTTACAGAAAGAACAATGTAAATAAGTTAACTGGGCTGGGTTTTGTGTTCAGGCCTGAAGTGATTTTTGAAATGTTTTGAAAAGTTTGATAGAGCTATCCAAGACTCCCAATTTGAAACGTTTCCACGCCCTTTCTCCCTTCAACTGTCAGCACAATTGAGAAAACTGCTTAATTTAACGTTTTTTGTAGTATTCGGACCCGTACTTTATCTGCTAAGAAACATTTTCAACATTAAATCACTAGTTAGTACAACATGACGCACTTCAGGCTACAGAATGGCCACATAGATAGATAGATATAATTTATTTAACTGGCAAAGTTAGGGACGCGTGTCCCTGTCTTACACTTAACAAGTGAAATACATAATTAACATAAAAATAGATAAACCTACTAATATTTACAATTAATTTGTCCAATTCCAGAAATATATCACATTGACGAATGTTACAGTTTTCATGTGTATACTGTGGGTGAAGAACATTGTAAAATGGGGATAGGGATAAAGATAACTATGCAGGAAACCACAGCTGAGTACTTTCTAACACTATTAATGAATAATAATAATAATAATAATAATAACAATAATAATAAGAAGAAGAAGGACCATGGGGAGAAGAAGAAGAAGAAGAAGAAGAAGAAGGACCATGGTGAGGAGAAGAAGAATAATAATAAGAATAAGAAGAATTACCATAATAATAATAATAATAATAAGAAAAAGTCTGTCGCACTACGAGCTCGTTTCATAGAGATAATTTGAACACATACTTTTAAATCTTCCGTGGTTTGATATCCCTCTGACCTCCTGCGGAAGGAAGTTCCATTCACGGCTTGCCACAACAGTGAAGGAATTATTGTAGGTTGAGGATTTATGCTTAGGAATAGCGAGCAATGTAGAGCTCAGCGCTCTGGTGTTTTTATCATGGTGTTCAGAAAGGCTATGAAATCGTTCATACAGGTAGGATGGGGATTGTAGGGTAAGGATTCGGTGCAATGAAGTCAGGGTATGCAGCTTGCGTCTGTCTTCAAGGCGTAGCCATCCGAGGTCGACGTAAGACTGGGTAACATGATCTGAAAATTTCAGATTACATATAAATCTTACACAGGCATTCTGTGCACGTTGTAGTTTATTTCGAAGGTCGGTTTTTACATCTTTGTAAACTACGTCACAATAATCGAATATTGGAAGAACGAGGGTTTCAACTAGTTTTTTCTTTAAACTGAACGGAAAAGTAAATATAAATTGTTTAATGTGTGCAACGTAGCAAAAACTCGTCTACTCACAGATATTATCTGATCCGTCCACGAGAGGTGCTGGTCAATGGTTACTCCGAGATTTTTTACGCTCTTGCAAAAGGGCAAAACTTGATTTTGAAGTTGTACGTCGGGGATGGACATACGGAAATTGTCGGAAATAAGTCTTGGGTGGGCAATTAATATAGTTTGAGACTTTTTTGGGTTCAAAATAACTCCATGCTGGTAAGACCATTTACTTATGGCCTCTAGATCCATGTTAATTTTCTTGATTGCTGTCAAAACGTCTGTTGGTATTGCATGGATGTACAATTGTACGTCGTCAGCATAGATGTGACCTTTACAATGTGTCAGCTGTTTAGCTAGGTCGTTGATATAGACAGAAAATAGCAAAGGAGCAAGGGTTGACCCTTGTGGGACACCTTTTTTTTTACATATTGCCACGAAGAAAATGCACCTTGTTTGATGACACGTTGTTGACGTTCGTGTAAATAAGCTCCCAACCATCTCAGAGTACTGTAGGAGAATCCTAGGTGATAAAGTTTGGATAGGAGCAGCTCGTGGTCTACAGAGTCAAATGCTTTGCTGAAGTCCAATAATACTAGGATAGTCAGTTTTTGCTCATCAATAGCCAGTCTTATATCGTCAGTCACGCTTAGTAAGGCAGTATATGTACTGTGGTTGCGTCGGAAACCTGACTGGTGTGGGTCTAATATGTCGTGGTCATTGAGATAGTTGGTGATTTGATTATGCACAATGTGTTCGAGTCCCTTGGCTACTATTGACACTATATTTATAGGTCTGTAGTCACTGTTTCGTCTAGGAGATTTTGTCTTGGTAAAGGATGCACCAGGGCCATACACCACGTCATGGATCAATGGTTGCTCGGAAGTCGAAGGCGACATCCGGAATGCTTTTCCAAATAAGCCTTGCCTACTTCCTTGCACTTTCAAGGATCATACTGTTGGCAACGGTTATGCTATGTTTAGTTGAAACTGAATGTCAGGACAGTTACGTATTGCGAGAATTCGTACCCATGACAATAACACGAAAATTCTTTCAGATAGAAAACGAAACAGTCGCGGAACAAAAGACTTCCCGCGCAGTAAATTTACAAAATACCTTAAAATGTGGGACCCTAATGACTACGGTCAGTTCAGAGGAGTGTGGTCAGTTGTACAGGGTGTTGCGTTTGTACGTTTAGGCTATATTATCCGTCTTGAACAGTACCACACTGTAACCAAGGTGGCGTGCTCATCGTCAGCTGTTTAGCTTTTCACGCACCTAACAGGGGACAACATTTTAGGTACTGAATACTCGAACTCATTGCCAATATTCTATGAAGGGCTGTAAATTGGATTTTCCTTATCTTCCACGAACTCTGCTGTATTTCTCCAACATTACTGATATATTAAAAGTTCGTCTATAATATTACATAATCCAGTTTCATAGAATGAACATTAAGAATAGTGTAAACTTTTTGACAGGTCGATTCTCTCCATTGAAACTGAAAATACTGTCCTAGTGGGCAAATTTTAAAAAATGTTCAGATAACATTGATGTGCATTTCAAAGCTTTTCCGATTCTAGGGAAAATATTACTGATTCTTGTTAACTTAAGTGCCCTGAATCCATATCTGTTTTCAGATTTTCTGTATCACGTCATGTTTTATTCTAATTTTGAAAAGAAAATAGAAAAATCAAAGTTGGTAAGGCTCATCATTAAAAATGCACATAATTTAATAATATATTGTACCTGAAATGTCTGATTAGATATTGAGGGATCTACAATCCATGTCTGCGTTCATATTTTCTCCATCTTGTCCAGTTTTATGTAACATTTAGAATTAAGAACGAAAAACATCAAAATTGCAACAATAAGTTCAACGTCAATTTAAGTATATTGATTTTAAAACCGTGCTTTAATACCGCAATATGAAATTGAAATAAAATTAACTATCAAACATTGAATTGCATTCATAAAAATTACTTACAGCCATTCACATGTTCAATTTTTCGGTCGATATGTTGCACCGTTTTGTTGCCCTGCTGTGACATTGAGATTTACTTCTCCTTAAGCACCAGCAATAATCCGCTAACGTTGCTACATTCCACTTTGTCTGGTATCCATCGTTTTAACATCTCACTGAAAACTTTCAAAGAATGGCATGAATACAAATTTAGGAGTGAATTGACTTTTTTCAAGGATCCTTGCAATATTAAGCAAGAAGAAATATAGTATATTTTTTCATAATTTTTAACTTCACTTGTTTGATAAGATTTTAACGATTCCGTTATGTCTAAATGACCAGCTTTAACACAATAATTATAGTATAATTGATGCAAAGGTATATATTATTGTCAGTATTTAGGTATTTTTACGAATTTCGAAACCGTTTTCTTTTAAAGGACGTGATGAACGAAACTACATATGGGCTTTGTAACTATCCATAGGCGGGAACTGAAAAATATAAACAGTTACCCTGTAGTAAAATGGTTGCATATCAATGATAATTCTCAAAATACTGAGCTGGATAGAAGCTGATAGTAATTTTGTAGTGCAGAGGACTCCGACGGAAATATTGTAAACTACTGTAACATAGCCGCTTGAATGTTTTGATCGCGATCTTCTGAGGTGATGAACTGTCCTCGTGATCTGAAAGGAGACTTTCAGAATGTACCGTACCATCCATTCTGTATTGGAACCCCATGAATTTACTCGAAATTTTGAAAGTGAATCATTGGGGCTTTCTGTCGAATGAAAGGAATTTTTCCTTCACTTAGGACTTGAGACTGGTGGTTGATACCGATATAGACTAAAGGTCGTCATATTCAATGCCTTAGATTTCTGTAGTCTGACTGCAGACCCACTACGTATGTCTGGAGCTGAGGTACCTGATAAACAGTACATATTTCTGAAGTGGTGTAGTCCTCACACTAGCTGTAATACCGTCGAATAAAATTAGGTGGAAATGTATTTATTCAGAAGCCGCTGCATCTGTCGCTGACGCGCGGTATAATTTCTACATTAGAAGAAATACCAAGTGGACGTGGTAAGTGGCAGTAGAGAAGATAAGGAACACGTCATCCCAAAGTCACTCAGTGTAATGTTGTCGCTAATTAGTTCCCAACATGACGTCATGTGAAGTTACGTGGATGCATCCATACGTTTAATGCTGCATATTAAATTCATTTTTATCTGGAACCATGTGGTAGTGATGTGAAGCACGATGAAGTAGAACATAATCAATATAGAATAAGGACGATTTACTAATGTATAATACGGCACACTTTGTCCAAAATTGTGCGAAATTACCCTGCTTCTCAATTGTATACTTTAGTTCCTCACTCCACTGGCGTTCCGTTACGACTTAAGAATTACTTAACCTGTCGTTGATGATATATCCACCGGGCGAGTTGGCCGTGCGCGTAGAGGCGCGCGGCTGTGAGCTTGCATCCGGGAGATAGTAGGTTCGAATCCCACTATCGGCAGCCCTGAAAATGGTTTTCCGTGATTTCCCATTTTCACATCAGGCAAATGCTGGGGCTGTACCTTAATTAAGGCCACGGCCGCTTCCTTCCAACTCCTAGGCCTTTCCTATCCCATCGTCGCCATAAGACCTATCTGTGTCGGTGCGACGTAAAGCCCCTAGCAAAAAAAATAAAAGAAATGATATATCCTTTATTATCTGGTGTATTTCAAAAGAAGATTCCTTTACGCTACCTATAAATTAACCATGAAGTTATCCTGAGGTTATATGCACGGACTGTTTCATGGGACTTGGACTAAAAGTAAAATGTCGTGAATATTCGATATTAACTGTCGCAGTGTACATAGGAATATGGCTTTAACGATCGTAAGTAACATATTCCACAATGTTTTTCATAGTTAAAAAATCGGTAGGCCTAATATTAGCGTACGTATTTTAAAATAAAAGTTCTGATCTTTCTATAACCTCATACTTCATCTGATGACCATGAAAATCATTACCACCTGATTACACAATCCTGAAGAGGTTGATTCTAATGCGCAGTTTGGTTGAAGTATATTTGGTGTGGTTTTCCTTCAGTTTTAGTGAAATTGACTGCCGCTAATGGTAATGGTGAGTGGTCGGATCATCAGAACTTATCCTGCTCTCGTAAACACAATGAACATTCCCAGAATTCCCAAGGCTATATAAGCCTCGTAATTACTGGTAAATGCTGCCTGGTGATGGTCGCTTCTTTTTATCTGACATTGCTCGTCCTTTCTGTTTAAAAGCGCCAGTCTATTATACTGAAAACCACAATCCACAGCCTGTTTCCAATCATTCGACCGGGTCAGGGATGGAATAAACGAAGCCCTCATCTAGCGGCGAGGATATGTAATTGTGCCGGCTACCGAAGCCTGTCTCACTCCTCTGGGACAATGATTAATGACTGACAGATGAAATGAAATGAGACGATTGGTGGAATGAAGATGACAGGGAAAACCGGAGTAACCAGAGAAAAACCTGTCCCGCTTCCATTTTGTCCAGCATAAATATCACATGGAGTGACCGGGATTTGAATCACGGAACCCAGCGGTGAGAGGCCTTCACGCTACCGCCTGAGCACGGAGGCTACTGTATATCATAGTGCAGGGTTTATTTTTCTGTAAACACGAACCGTCATAACATTCCGAGTAGAGAAGGACGCAGTATGTGGAATTTACGATACCCTACTAAGAAGCAAATTCCTTCCTTATACAGGTGTACCAGAACTATATCGGCAAAAATATCAGGGACGCTCTTCGTGTTACGTTTAGTACGATGGTGCAATCGGATTGGCGGAGAAAAATTTTCTTTCAGAGAAAATGAGGTTAGTTTGTTATATCCTGGTGCGGGATTTGCTAGTTGCTCTACGTCAGAAGAGGGAAGGGAGGGAAAGTGGGAAGTGGGAGGCCAAGGTATTGCACGGTGCGCATGCGAAAATTTATTATTCGTTTCACATAGTCCCTTCCCAGCACCAGTAGGCAGTGTACAGTTTGTTCTGCACAAATTGACTACGCTGCAAACCCCCGTAGAAGGAGAAGGTGAACTTGTTCCAAGAATACAGGCAGATTTTCAGATCGATCGCGGCACACCACACTTCCTGAACCACTGCTACACCGTTGTGAGCTGTGCATCAAAGTAGGGGGGAGGTCATCTACTGTGATCAAACCGTTGGCCGTATTGTTTAGTATTTCATTCCATTTACAATGTTGTGAGTAAAGGAATACACAATCGTGGGTTCGAGTATGTTAAACAATAAAGAACGTTACTGCGACCAACAGACGTGACTGATAAGTGCATCTTAATTACAGTGTGTTGTTGTTTTGTGTGTGCGGTTACGGCTGTTTATTAAACGAACTGTGGATATTGCCTGTAGGAGTCAGGGACAATCCTGTGGGCGTCGAACGAGTATTTCTGTTCATACGCGCGGATTATTATCTCTGTCTCCATCTTGCACCCCACTTCCCCTCCCTCTCCTTCTCTTCCCTGAAGCACGTCACCGACTTGTGTCCTGGCATAGCAAATACAGCGAGTAACACAAATAACACCAAGAGCATCCTTGATTTTTTGTCGTTGTAGCGCAGTATTAGCGAGTTGTCTTTTTCGAAATCTGATATGCCTATGTTACATATAACTTTCTCCGCGTTTTAGTATTTCTATTTCAACAACATTGAGTGTCTAATTATCTTAGATCTAATTATCACCTTATGATAAGCCATTGTTCGAGGAGAGAATGGTACAAACCTGGATTATCGGAAAATGAGAGTATTATCTAATGACGAGGGAATGTAATCGATGGTGGGATAATGATTTTTTTTTTTTTGCTATTTGTTTTAGGTCGCACCGACACAGATATGTCTTACGGCGACGATGGGATAGGAAAGGCCTAGGAATTGGAAGGAAGCGGCCGTGGCCTTAATAAGGTACAGACCCGGCATTTGCCTGGTGTGAAAATGGGAAACCACGGAAAACCATCTTCAGGGCTGCCGACAGTGGGGCTCGAACTCACTATCTCCCGATTACTGGATACTAGCCGCCCTTAAGCGACTGCAGCTATCGAGCTCGGTGTGAGATAATGAAGAACTCAATATGCCTTGAAAATCTAATTCCTTTGGAGTCAAAATAGAACATGTATTGAACCGAGGAAGTCAGGCGGGGAAACGAGATATAAAGATAGATAGACTTGATAATTCCACAGAAAAGGCCAGGTGAGTGGCTCAGAGGGTAGCTATCTGAGCCCAAGTTGGCCTGGTCCATCCCAGATCACTCCAATTGCACTCTAATATGCCACCTTCATGCTTGTGAATTTACCTGCACGTGAAATAACTTCTGTGGGGCAAAAGTCCAGCACCTCAGCGTCTCCAAATAGCATGGAAATAGTTCATAAGACATAAAAGTTATAACCTTATTATTAATCACTCCAAATAAAAATGATTTCCATACGACTAAAATGTACATTATCGTAGACAAATTTGTGGTACTGAACTAGTAGAAGAATATAACCTAATTTTTTCTTGGCGCCAATGGAAAACTCTTCCTAGTCTGTTCTTTCTTTTGCCACATTGGAGAGGACGCCCTTACAGACGCACGAAGACGCAGGTTTTGCTGCTCATACTAACTGTTGTCTCTGGCCATTACTGAGAGTCGCTCACCTCGCTCATTAAATGTTACCTCATTAACACGACTCTGGTCGAGGTGGGTGGAATGGAAATGTCTAACTTTACCTGCATCGCGTAGTGATTGTAGAGCGGTGAGTACTTCATACTTAAGCGAAAGGAAAATAAAGTTACAAACATTCTACCTCGGCGTATTTCTAAATAATAATAATAATAATAATAATAATAATAATAATAATAATAATAATAATAATAATAATAATAATAATAATAATAATAATAATAATAGGCGTGATCAAAAGTTTCGGTTTGGGGACGTTGCTGCAGTGGACATGCAACGTAGCGCGACTCCGATGTCGGTATATAAGCACGGACATGTAGGCAAAGGGAGCAGTGTGGCAGTCATGTCGTGCTCAGGTGCGTGCTTTGAATGCAGCCACGTAAACTGTGGGGACGTATTACCAAATGCGTCCAAACAGGACCACCGTGCTCTTATTCTGTTTTTGGCTGCCGACGGACAACACTGGTGGGCATACATCGGAAAATGAAGACTGCGTATGGTACAGGGTGTCTGTCGAAAACTACCGTTGTAGAATCGTGCACCAAGTTCCGTGCGGGTCGTTCTTCGACAGTAGGCGCCGGTCGATCTGGGAGGCCAGCCTCATCCGTTGACAACAATAAGCGGGCGGTGGTTGAGGTGATTAGTAGGGACCGGCGTATGACCCCATGCGATTATCATGCATTCGGTCCTCTCAAAAAGGCGCCTTCTTTCGGACGAGGATGTGCAGCAGGACACGATGAGTGCCTCAGTACTCACGGTGATGTTGCCTGACTGGCACGTAGTTCAACAAGTAGTTTTTACTTTATGTAAATTGGTCACACTCTCAAAAGCACTATTGAAATTTATTTTGACTGACTGAAATTTTCAAGTTTCTAAATAAAAGAACACCTTCTCTAAGTCCTTATTTCGTAACATAGTGAAGCTCTGATCGTTGTCTGTGATAACCAGCGCCAGGATATGATGACATGTCATCTTTTAATTGGTTCTCAACAGACATTTCTAACTTATACAGCAATCTTAATCATAGTTCCCACATTGTAGAAATGGTAATTTATTAGGTAGCTATTTTGTAATTTTTACCATTTTTACACTTTTAGGCCATTTTCTAACATTATACATCATTATGTAGTCATTTTATGGCATTCGTTAGACTATTTTATACTTTTTGAGACATTTTTTTACATGTTTGAAGATTTTGAAGCATTTACACGTTTGGTATTGGATATTATGGCAAGTTAAATGAGAATGAGCACTCCACAACATCTAATATCATTACAGAAAAGTCTGTGTAGAAACAACATTGTAACTGTAAAGGTACACGGCGAGATTTCAGAATATTTCAGTATTTCGCAGGGTGTCCGACAGGGCTGCATATTACCACCTATTCTATATAACATCTATGCTGAATATGTGATGAAGAAAGCCTTCAATGACTGGACTGGAGGTATATCAATAGGTTAACGAAAAGTCAGTAACCTGCGCTTTGCTGATGACACAGCTCTACTTGCCAGCAGTGAAGATGAACTTCCAGAATAACTAGCAAGGGTAAGAGATAAAAATTTAGAATATGGATCAATCTGAGCAAGTCCAAACTAATGGCATTTGAAAGAACGACACAGATCCAGCTGACGGGTCGATTAAGGGAACTGGATGTGATAAATGACTTTATGTACCTTAGGTCGACCCTCTATGGTACCGGCAGTTCTGATAAAGGGATTAGGGGACGTATCGCCTTAGAGCGCGTTGCCATGAGCAAACTCGGAAAAGTATGGCAGACCAGAGCAGTAACAAACAGTACAGAGATTAGACTAGTTGATTCTCTTGTGTTCTTTGTCTTGCTTTATGGTTCCGAGACCTGAACCCTCAAGGCAAGAGATAAGTACCGTGTCGACGCCTTTCAGATGTGGTGTTGGAAAAGGATGCTTCGTGCACCTTGGTCGGAAAGAAGAACTAATGCATCTATTATTCAACAAACGAATATCTCCGAACGTCTTTCTTCTCGCATTATAAAGAGAATTGTCCAATTCTTCGGACATATTGTAAGATGGGATAGTGAAAATCTAGATAAGTTTATCAAGGAAGGCAAAGTTGTGGGCAGAAGACCACGAGGAAGGACTGATCAAGTTCTGCGTACCACCGGTCTGACTCTTCAGCAGGCTTTAAGAGAAGCTGAACATCGTCAAAGTTGGCGCCACTTAATCAAGAATATTCTGTGAGGTCAAATGGCGTCACGACGCTCAGCAGTGAGTTACAAGTCTTATGATGATGACGTGAGGATGTATACGGAGACATGAGAAACTTCACCACACTTTGTCAGTCTGGGGGTAAATAAATTTTGTTCACCCCTTACTTCTTGGAAATATCCGCATTCCAGGATAGAGAAGTCAGCCTCGTGAACAGTCGAGATTGTCTTCTTAAGACGCCGAGCAAAGTTCTCTGTGAAGCGTAAATAATTTCACCTCGTTTTCTTGACATGGGAAAATACCAAGCGCTTATTATAATGTCGATAGCATAAATACCGGCTATACCAGCTCTATTAGTAAATTGATTGTAACATTTCTCTTCAAATATTGATGTTATTTTTAAACGTATTAGGTCATCAAAATCCTAGCCTTCGTGATCACTACGATGTGTCATTTTAACACTGGAACTCGCATTGGTGTTTAAGTTGCCTACTGGACTCACAATAATAAAAATGTTTTGATATTACAAGTGACGGCCGCTGGACTCTACAGAAACTGTAGACGATAGCATGAGTTCAATGTGCGATGCAGGTTATTGAACTCAGTACACAGATGATGGAGAGTACAACTAGTCACAGATATTTAATTAAATTATCATATAGACTATTCATGTCCATACCTTCATTGTTTGACAGTAATTATAAATATTCATTTTGGTAATACAGATCTTTCATAAATAAATATATTTGGATTTGATATTACATATATAAACACGCGTTAAATTTAATAACCAAATTCCATTGTGTATTAAATTGAATACTGCAAATAAATAATATAGTGGTGTGGTTGTAAAAATAAAGCAGTTATGTGTTCACTATTTCATATATTCTATTTCCATCACTGACACTGCGGATTTGTTAACCATCTGACATCATTTGTATTTTAAAATTTAAAATATACTTTGCCATCATTCTGCTATGACTGCCATAAATGATATGCGAGTTGCAAACTGTATTCAAAGAATAATAATTACTGCTTTTAAAAAATGGCAAGTGAATAATCATTATACATCTGTTAAAGTTCGTGTGTACAATGTTACAGTAGGAATGAAAAGCAGCCAATGAAGTTAATTATTCCTTATTTCTTTTGGTACAGGGTTTTAGAAAAAATATACGGTTTGTATAATGTTTTCCTCTTGTCGAAGATTATTTCCTTTATTTCAAATTTTAAATTATGCATTCTGTGTATATATATCCTTCAATCTTAACAACTCTTTCAAAGTGTATACACAATAACACACATTAATCACCGTAGCGTGTAAACTGGTACGGGCTTTCAGTGATTTTTCTCATCATTGCTAACCGCCAAAGTTTAAAATAAACATGAAAAAAGTAGCCGTAAAATTATCTCAATTTAGAGTTATAAGATGATGTTGCCGTGATCTTGTTCACAGGTTCAATAACAAAGCTCTATCATCCAGTGTCATCGTACTAAAATTCAATTATGTATTACAATTTTCAAGTAAGGAATGGAGCAAAAAGTAGTAACACTCTCTCCTAATATAACATCCTTCCAGTTCGGCAGTTTTCATAGGTGTTGTATCTGATATTTTAGCAATCAGGCAATAAATGTAATGGCGTATGGTCTCTACGAAGGCCTGATGAAATTCATTCATTGAACGCATATTCTGCCCCTGAGATTAAGTTCTTAGCTAATAAATGTTAATCTGGCCTCAAACCTAGAACTCCTTCTGTTAAAGGCCAGCGTGGTAACCAGTTAGCCATGAAAACATACAGAAACTTAATTTGAGATAACGTGTGTTGTAAATTGCTGTGTTAGGATGAATATTCCTTCAGCGTTCCTCAAGTTTAGTCTTTGATATGAAAATAAACCAGTCTACCTTTCTCAAGAAGATGACTTGAATAAAACTCAAATATATGTAACAGTACCAGTAGTTGACAGTGTTAAGTGTTAAAAATTACTTTTTCTCAAATACTCATTGATGTGGTACTTTTTTGACACTATTATCATGATTTTTAGGATCAGCGACATGTTTTCTTTTAAGATGTTCAGTAATTATTTGACATAACACAACACATGATTTTTTAATAAGTTTTGAAATTGTACCTACAAATGTACCAGTAATTGATATATCAAAATAAGCAAGGTACCAGTACTTGACACTTTTAGAAACCAGTAGTTGACATATAGAAAAAACAGCATTGCCAAAGGTGATGTACAGAAAATACTCATTTACACAACAGAAACACCTTCTATTATAGACCTACAGAGACAAAACATTATATTTACAATATTATTACAAAAGGCTAAACAAATACAAATTACAAAATTGAAGTTTCAGTAGCAAAAGGCTACTTGGTTATTTAAGGAATGAGCAATATTTTCCAAACACAAGAATGTCGATGACATTCTTAACGCTTCTACCAGTCCACATCTAGCGACTCAGAAAACTGATACCTATTCATTTACACAACTGAAACTCCTTCTATTATAGATATACAAAGACAAAACATTATACATTCAATATTATCACAAAAGGCTAAACAAATACACAGTACAAAATTTAAGTTTCATTAGCAATAGGCTCCCTGATCAATTTAAGGAATGAGCAATTTCTTTTGAACACAAGAATGTTTGATATTCTTAACGGTTCTACCAGTCCACATCTAGCGACTCAGAAAACTGATATCTACCCAAATCAGATGAACCAAACAACACTGGAGACTTTAAAATCTTGAATATTTGGTCAGGACTGACAGTTCTTATGTCTTTTGTATTTCTGACAAAAACATTCCGAAGTCTTGTGAGAGGATTTAGTGTCATAGGTTCATACTTATTTTCAAAAACTTCACAAACAACCAATGCCAATTTAGCCATTCTTTTACTATTTGGCTTACGGATGTGGCATAGAATGAAACTTCCTTCCTTAACTAGGCCTTAGTCACCTCTAGAAACAGTGTCATTGTCACATTTCTTTACAGTGACCGAGCTGTCGGGTACAGGCAGGTTGTTTGGCTCAAAGTTTTGTTTGTTCTGATTTGTGTTTCTTCCAGGCTCCTTGCTGATATCAGTATTGTTAACTTCAAGACTTAATTCATGAAGAACTTGAAAATCTGTATCGGGCTGAAAGTTTTCCCCTGGTAGTACTTCATCATCTTCATCGGAAGGGCCCTTCCCTGGCTGTAAGGGCGTGCTGTCTTTTCCAGAATTAGCATTTATAACAGGATGGATATAATCCAGGTCTGAGTGATCAGAAAGATCAAAGCTGACATCATCAGCACTGTCTCCAGATGGGATCCATTCTTCATCTGAGGATGAGGAAATAGTTTTCATTGTTTTCTTTCTTGTAGTCCTAGGCTTAAGTGTTTTAACATTTTGTAACTTCACCTTTCTCAGTTCTTCCTTTTCTTCCTTCTTTCGTTTCCTTTCTGCAGCTCTTTTCTTCTTATTTTCTTCCATCTCTAGTTTCTTCTCATTCTTTTTCTTGTGGTATTCTATCCATGGTTGTGACGTAACTACGCTGGGAAATAGCTCCCTTTTTCTTTTTCTTTCAGTAGGTGTTTCCGGCCAGTGAAGTGCTCTCTTGAAGGGGCTTGGGACATTTGGCAGGTTACTATATGTTGCTGAAATACCATGGACATTATTTATTATTGCATTTCAGTGCATGAGCTCTGAGTGCCACTAGTTCCGGGACGGTCCATATCAGTGTTTCCTAGCATGTCATTTCGGTTCGAAGTCTGGTTCTTTATTTTCTTCCACACTTCAAATAAAGACTTATCCTCTATTTTACCATCCCATGACACTTGATTCTCCTTGGAATTAAATAAAATAACTTTCTCTGGGCCGATAGCGCTTTCCAAGACAGTTAGCGCCAAAGGAGTGCTAGGCCTAGGCCTAGTAAGATCCATATTGATATTACTAGGACTATTTGTGGGCTTATTCAGCAGTGAGGGAGCCTCTGGGTTCCAAGGATGTAATCCACACTTTTTGAACCCATTACTGATTATGGCTGGGTTTATCTCTGATAGAACAGCACGAAGAATAGGGGCAAAATCCTTTTTCTTCAAAATTGGGTTGCTCAGATTTTCAGCTCTCCACTCATGCACCTTGTCCCTATATTTTCCTTTTAATGCCCTAAAGACAGCAACATCCATAGGTTGGGTGAGATGAGTGGCATTGGGATGTAACGCCACAAGGATGGTTCCCTTCTCAGAGCAAAATTGGCGTGTGTGGAGAGTCAAGTGAGAAACGTGAACATCCATGAAGAAAATCACTGGCAATGGAATATCATTTTCCAGTAGCCAAGGGTAAAAGACATTCGCCATGTACTCAAAAAATAAGTGACCTGTCATCCAGCCAATCTCAGATCTTCCGATGCCCCAGTTCGGAGGAACGCTATTAGCTATCTCAGCTGGTATGCGCTCATACCTGAAGACAAGCAAGGGCGGTGCCATTAGACCAGTAGCATTAGCAGTTATTAATACTGTAATACACTCTTTATCGTCACAGTTAACTACCTGATAGACTTTCTTCTCCCCTTTACCAGCTAGTACCTTGTTACCTTTCGGATTTAAGAAAAATGCAGATTCATCGGAATTAAAGAGGCGTGACGGGTCACTGAGAACGGTAAGCAGATTTTCCTCCTCTAAATACTTATGAATATTCTGAAACCAATTCTGTAAATCAGCTGAACTCACACGTGCTCTTGCAAGTGTTAAATTTTCTGCAACTCTCAAGGTAATTGCAGGGTGTCTGTTCAAGAAAGATTTTATCCATTTATTTCCCGACTTAAATTTTGATACTTTGTTCAGTTCTTTCAGAAGTGAATGGCACTATTAATCAGCTCGGATTTTGTGACTGGAAAACCTGCTCTAGCCATAGATTGGATCCAGTCCACAAGTAATAGCTCTTCATGCGTTGACAGGATAGGATCAGGTCCCATCCTTCGTTCAATTCTAGTTTTCCCTCGGCATTTGTAAAGTAGAGTAATACGAGGCACACCAAAACGCCTTGCTGCTGCTGCCATGATGAACCTCCTCGGACATCATCTATTGCATCTTTCATCTGCTCAGGGGTATAGTTCAACATTCTATTCCTCACTTTCTTCGGTGGCATGTTTCCAACTCTTAAAGAAAAAGGAGAAAATGAACCCATGTAAATATCGAATAGAAGCTTTAGTGTAAATTGGAACCTACATTATAGTATTTTAACACGAGTAAATGAATAATATGTTTGGAAAGAAAAAAAAATAATTAAAAAATAACTTATAGTTAGCAAGAACCAGTCGTTGACATGGTAGAAGACCAGTACTTGACATCCCCTGTCATCTACTGGTAGGAATAACTTATTTAATATGGGACTCAGCACAAATGTCATAACTTACTACAAATTATGCGGATAAGCTGTTATCAATATAGGTCCTTACAAAAATGGCCAGACCCAGTAGTTGACAGGGGATGTCAATGACTGGTGACTCATGACATTTTGAGAACCAGTAGTTGACAGGCAGTATTAGTGCTCAAAGAAGCTTCACTGTAAACAACTACCAATAGAATGATGTCTATGCTTAATGAACTTAACGTTTGTATCAATCAATACTGATCTGCATTTAGGGCAGTCGCCCAGGTGGCAGATTCCCTATCTGTTGCTTTCCTAGCCTTTTCCGAAATGATTTCAAAGAAATTGGAAATTTATTGAACATCTCCCTTGGTAAGTTATTCCAATCCCTAACTCCCCTTCCTATAAATGAATATTTGCCCCACTTTTTCCTCTTGAATTCCAACTTTATCTTCATATTGTGATCTTTCCTACTTTTATAAACGCCATTCAAACCTATTCGTCTACTAATGTCATTCCACGCCATCTCTCCGCTGACAGCTCGGAACATACCACTTAGTCGAGCAGCTCTTCTTCTTTCTCTCAATTCTTCCCAACCCAAACATTGCAACATTTTTGTAACGCTACTCTTTTGTCGGAAATCACCCAGAACAAATCGAGCTGCTTTTCTTTGGATTTTTTCCAGTTCTTGAATCAGGTAATCCTGGTGAGGGTCCCACACACTGGAACCATACTCTAGTTGGGGTCTTACCAGAGACTTATATGCACTCTCCTTTACATCCTTACTACAACCCCTAAACACCCTCATAACCATGTGTAGAGATCGGTACCCTTTATTTACAATCCCATTTATGTGATTACCCCAGTGAAGATCTTTCCTTATATTAACACCTAGATACTTACACTGATCCCCAAAAGGAACTTTCACCCCATCAACGCAGTAATTAAAACTGAGAGGACTTTTCCTATTTGTGAAACTCACAACCTGACTTTTAGCCCCGTTTATCAACATACCATTGCCTGCTGTCCATCTCACAACATTTTCGAGGTCACGTTGCAGTTGCTCACAATCTTGTAACTTATTTATTACTCTATAGAGAATAACATCATCCCCAAAAAGCCTTACCTCCGATTCCACTCCTTTACTCATATCATTTATATATATAAGAAAACATAAAGGTCCGATAACACTGCCCTGAGGAACTCCCCTCTCAACTATTACAGGGTCAGACAAAGCTTCACCTACTCTAACTCTCTGAGACCTATTTTCTAGAAATATAGCAACCCATTCAGTCACTCTTTTGTCTAGTCCAATTGCACTCATTTTTGCCAGTAGTCTCCCATGATCCACCCTATCAAATGCTTTAGACATGTCAATCGCGATACAGTCCATTTGACCTCCAGAATCCAAGATATCTGCTATATCTTGCTGGACTCCTACAAGTTGAGCTTCAGTGGAATAACCTTTCCTAAAACCGAATTGCCTTCTATCGAACCAGTTATTAATTTCACAAACATGTCTAATATAATCAGAAAGAATGCCTTCCCAAAGCTTACATACAATGCATGTCAAACTTACTGGCCTGTAATTTTCAGCTTTATGTCTATCACCCTTTCCTTTATACACAGAGGCTACTATAGCAACTCTCCATTCATCTGGTATAGCTCCTTCGACCAAACAATAATCAAATAAGTACTTCAGATATGGTACTACATTCCAACCCATTGTCTTTAGTATATCCCCAGAAATCTGATCAATTCCAGCCGCTTTTCTAGTTTTCAACTTTTGTATCTTATTGTAAATGTCATTGTTATCATATGTAAATTTTATTACTTCTTTGGCCTTAGTCTCTTCCTCTATCTCGACATTATCCTTGTAACCAACAATCTTTACATACTGCTGACTGAATACTTCTGCCTTTTGAAGATCCTCACATACACACTCCCCTTGTTCATTAATTATTCCTGGAATGTCCTTCTTGGAACCTGTTTCTGCCTTAAAATACCTATACATACCCTTCCATTTTTCACTAAAATTTGTATGACTGCCAATTATGCTTGCCATCATGTTATCCTTAGCTGCCTTCTTTGCTAGATTCAATTTTCTAGTAAGTTCCTTCAATTTCTCCTTACTTCCACAGCCATTTCTAACTCTATTTCTTTCCAGTCTGCACCTCCTTCTTAGTCTCTTTATTTCTCTATTATAATAAGGTGGGTCTTTACCATTCCTTACCACCCTTAAAGGTACAAACCTGTTTTCGCATTCCTCAACAATTTCTTTAAACCCATCCCAGAGTCTGTTTACATTTTTATTTACCGTTTTCCACCGATCATAGTTACTTTTTAGAAACTGCCTCATACCTGCTTTATCAGCCATATGGTACTGCCTAACAGTCCTACTTTTAAGACCTTCCTTTCTATCGCTTTTATTTTTAACCACCACAAAACAGCTTCATGATCACTAATACCATCTATTACTTCAGTTTTCCTATAGAGCTCATCTGGTTTTATCAGCACCACATCCAAAATATTTTTCCCTCTGGTTGGTTCCATCACTTTCTGAATCAGCTGTCCTTCCCATATTAACTTATTTGCCATTTGTTGGTCATGCTTCCTGTCGTTCGCATTTCCTTCCCAATTTACATCTGGCAAATTCAGATCTCCCGCTACAATCACATTTCTTTCCATGTCGTTTCCCACATAGCTGACTATCCTATCAAATAATTCCGAATCCGCATCAGTGCTACCCTTTTCCGATCTGTACACTCCAAATATATCAAGTTGCCTATTATCTTTAGAAATGAGCCTTACACCTAGAATTTCATGTGTCTCATCTTTAACTTTTTCGTAGCTTGCAAATTCTTCTTTCACCAGAATGAAAACTCCCCCTCCCACCTTTCCTATCCTATCTCTACGATACACACTCCAGTGCCGTGAGAAAATTTCTGCATCCATTATATCATTTCTCAGCCATGATTCAACTCCTATTACAATATCTGGTAAATATATATCTATTAAATTACTCAATTCTATTCCTTTCTTTACAATACTTCTACAGTTCAGCACTAACAATTTTATGTCATCCCTACTTGATTTCCAGTTCCCTGTTCCCTTATCACCGCTCCCTAGGCCATCCCGTTTCCCTGAATGTACCTCCCTATTACCCTTCCAAACAAATTTCCTAACTTATACGTACCACTGCGGTTTAAATGAAGGCCATCCGAGCGCAGATCCCTATCTCCTACCCACCCATTAGGATGTAGAAATTTCACTCCCAGTTTCCCACATACCCACTCCATAGTCTCATTAAAATCCCCAATCACCCTCCAGTCAGTATCCCTCCTACACAGTATTCCACTAATAACAATCTCCGCTTTCTTAAACTTCACCCGTGCTGCATTTACCAGATCCCACACATCTCCAACTATGTTGGTACTTATGTCAGCTTGCCTTACGTTGTTGGTACCAACGTGAAACACTACCACCTTCTCCTTCCCCTCCTCCCTCTCTTCTACTTTCCTCAACATCTGCCTCAACCTAATTCCTGGATAACATTCTACCCTGGTTCCCTTTCCTCCACACACTTTACCCACGTATCTAACGATGGAATCCCCCATGACCAGAGCCTCAACCCTACCCACATCATTTGATCCCCTCCCCTCATGGTCAGCCCTATCTTTCCTGATAGCTGCAGAAGCTACTTCCTCCTCCCTTTTCTCCTTCCCATGACCCTGTTCCACCTGTCTTTTCCTATCCTCTACTCTACATTTCCCTTTCCTACCTTTTCCCTTCCTCCTACTTCCATGCATCTCAGCAAGAGTTCCCTGTCCCTCATCTTCCCTCTGTTGTTCTACCTGGAGTGACTCGTACCGATTTCGCACAGACACCTGTCCTGAATTCTGATCCTGAATAGAGCCCTTGGCCTGCAATCTCCTTCCCCTTAGAACATTAGACCACCTGTCTTCTACAACTCCTCCCTTTCCTTCCCCTCCCTCTTGTACACCTACTGTAACCTGTACATTGTTTGAGGGAGTCCTATCTTCCTTCCTGTCTTCTGTGAGAATCCTAATTATCTCCCTCAAACTTTCCAACTCCTCCCTCATACCCCTCAACGCCTCACCACACCCACAATAAGTACACTCGCGCTCCTTAGCCATTCTTTACGGGGGAAAAATTATAAATTAAAAAAATAAAGTAACTTATTTGCAAAAAAATAAATGAACGGAGGGATATATTGTCTGGGATAGTACACAACAATAAGTTAATTAATATACGACTACACTACAATACTACTTAGTCGTGCTCTATTTTTTTTATCCTACAACCCCTAACAGGATAAAAACTGCTGTTAATTACTGAATATCGAAAGTAATACACAAGAACTACACAATTCCAAACTGCAATTAAGCCTATCCTAATTACAACAATATTTTAGTAAGAGTTTCTACGGATACCTCTACTACACCAGTACTACACAAATATTTTACAATAATAAAATAAGCACATTAAATTCTAATAGGATATTACTCGTATACTACTGTACAGTACACTACATTAATTTTTAAACTACTTTCAGACGTATCCTAATTACGATACCGGTACCGTACCGTATGTCACTACTAAGCACAACAGAAATGAAATTTGCAAGAACTACTGTACTCAAAGATTACCAACGAAGCTAAATGCTTAGACAAATTATTATTAGTATTAGGGTGTAATAGATACACACGAAAGATAACACACGAATATAGCAGGCAAGATACGGCACTATCTAAATGTACCGTACTGTATCTATACTACAATGTATCTACACTACACTATACTGCGTTTGGTTAAATGCTTAAGTATCAAAAGGATTGCCGTACACGAAGAAAAACACGAATATAACTGGCAAGATACTATCTAATATATTATACCTTATCTTCACTACAATTCTACTGAAATGTGGTTATGTGATTATTACAGCTGGTGGATTACTATTATTTTCCCTACTCTACGGGACGGAGAAAAAAAAGTGTCCTTAATTAGGCCTACTGAAAAATACGAGGTTGTCTACAATAATTTCTCAAATATTTCTGTACCTTGTAACTGCAAAAAGTATCATATGACAAATAAATGTAAAGCAATTTACTTACCACTGCTCCTTATCATAATCGGTAAGGAAACACGCTGTGAGGCTTGGAGCAAGCACGCCGCCATTAAATTCTAAGAATGCCCGACTACCCAGAGTGCTCCGGTGCCATAAGGGACAGGGGCTCACTCCAGCGGGCTCAGACGGAATTACAGTTAACCGCTGTGCGCTCCACCTCTTCCAAGGAGCTTATGAAATGGTTTTGATTCAACGCATGTCAACTACTGGTATCCCTGTCAAACACTGGTACTGTTACCCAGTAACCAGTAGTCTTGCTGCTGCCTATAATGAGGAGTCATATTTATTGAGCAAGGTGGACTAGGCAACCTGTAGGATCTTAGCTGCGAGTCTGGTAGCAAATCGCCAGGCATGCTCACATAGCATGTATACAACTGTCTCACCTATGAATCGTCAGGCGTTTTTCTTCTGGTGTTTCCGAATATATTTTCAATTTCAATTTCGTAATGTGTAACCGAGGAAGTTGGCCGTGCGGTTAGGGGCGCGCATGAGAGAGCTTGCATTCGGTAGATAGTGGGTTCAAACACCACTGTCACCAGCCATGAAAAAAGTTTCCCGTTGTTTTCCATTTTCACACCAGGCACATGCTGGGACTGTACGTTTATTAAGGCCACGGCCACTTCCTTCCCACTCCTAGCCCTTTTCTGTCCCGTCGTCGCCGTAAGACCTATCTGTGTCGGTGAGACGTAAAACCAATTGTAAAAAATGTAATGTGTAGGTAGTTGTGGCGGTGTTTTCTGTTTTGTAAAACCAGCCCGAATAAAGAATGCTCATCGGGTGTGTCCAGTGTCAACGTAAAACACCGGTTTCTTTCTCACTGCTTACGAAATGTTCCCAGTCGATGGAGCAGGCTCAGGCTAAGAAGGATACGTATTGGCAGTGACAGTACAAGAAGAGAAATAGTTAGTAACTCAAGCAGCGGCTTCGTGTGCAGCTAGTGCAGAGTGCAAGGCGATGACGAAGTAGCGAGGAAGAGTGCCGATAGAGTCATAAATTATTTGATGCAATTATCCGTGTAATTCCATTCTAAATTTTAAAAATAATCATCTAGACAAAATTGTTTTAGTCTAAATCTAACCTAATATCAATATTCATTCTTACCTTTCGAACTAACTGAATGGGTCTTGAATGAATGTGTTGATGTAGCTACGGTTCCTTATGGGGATCACTGTAAGTACCTAGCTGTTGATATAAGGAAATGTCTTCATTGGAGTAATCATGCTAACGAGGTTATTAAGAAAGATTACAGATCTCTTCACATGGTTGTGAGAGAATTCAGAGGTTGTATCAAGGATTTAAAGGAGATGATGTATATGTCTCTGGTAAGATCGCAGTTACAGTATGGCTCCAGTGTATGGGACTCTCAACAGGACTACGTGACACGAGAACTGGAAAAGAATCGAAGGAAAGCAGCGCGGATTGTTCAGGGAGATTTTCGACAAAGGAGTAGAGTTACGAAAATGTTGCAAACTTTGTGTTGGGAAGACTTGAGAGTAAGGAGAAGAGATGCTCGACTATGTGGTACGTTTCGAGCTGTCAGTGGTGAGTTGGCTTGCAACGACAATATAGTAGAAGAATAATGTTGACTGGTGCTTTTAAATGTGTGAAAGATCATAATATGAAGATAAAGTTAGAATTCAAGAGGACAGATTGGGGCAAATATTCGCTAACAGCACGAGGACTAACGGATTGGAATAAATGATTAAGAGAAATGTTCCATATATTTCGAACTTTAAAAATGTTTAAATGAAAGTCAGGAAAACAACTGATAAGGAATCTGCACCTGGACGACAGCCCTAAATGCAGATAAATTGATTATTGATTGCATTGATCCATTTGCTACGATAGGTCACTAACACCATTTGCTCCTTATTAGCTTCCCACCCTCCGTTCAAACATTATTTTAACTTTAATATTATTATGCCATTATTTAGGAACTAAGATATTCATATAGGAGCCTCCGTGGCTCAGGTAGCAGCGCGCTGGCCTCTCACCGCTGGGTTCCATGTTTCAAATCCCGGTGACTCCTTGTGAGATTTGTGCTGCACAAAGCGGGGGCGGGACAGGTACTCCAGTTTTTCTCGCCACCTTTCATTCTATCAACACTCTCCAGTATCATTTAACGTCATCAGTCAATCATTAATCATTGCTCCAGCGAAGTGCGACAGACTCCGGCAGCCGGCACAGTCCCTATCCTCGCCGCTAGCTGGAGCTTCATTCATTCAACCTTGGACCGTGTTGAATGACTGGAAACATGCCGTGGGTATTCAGTATATTTGTATAGGAGTCGACCGCCTTAGTGAAATGGTGAGGGTAGTGGCCTTGAGTTCAGAAGGTTCCGGGTTCGATTCCTGGCTGGGCGGGAATAGTAGCTCTGGGGCTAGGCATTTGTGTTCGTTTTAATACACCTAATCATCTGCATACAAAATATCATTCTACCAATTAGCAGAGAAATACCGAAAATTGATTACGTCCTTCCTCACAGGATTGACGTCAGAAAGAGCATCCGGACGTAAAACTTGGCTTTATGAGCAAATTGTAGCTTTTACCGAAGGCTGAGAATCATTAGTGGCTGTGAGAGCATGGAAGATGCTGATATAAACTTAGTGCTAAATATTGACCTTCGCAGTTCAAGGATGTTTCTCATAGAGCTGCATTAGTATCTTCTGACCCAGCTCGGAAAGCAATGGCAAACTAACTCATGCTTTCTACACCTCATTATGGCACCGCCATCGGTTTTTACGGTTTACGGTGACGACATAAACCTTGGGAGTTGTTTTTCAAGATGCAACTAGCCTCTGGGCGGAAGACTTAACACACAGAATTCCAAGAACTTCTCGGAATTGTACCGAGGACACCTGTATGTAAGTCCAGAACAGTTCTGAATTCGTGAAGTGACTCGTTTAAGAAATTGAATCATTCTCCCAATGTTAAGAAGTGTAACACTATACGTTTTCGTTGCTAATGCAAGCAATGAACACAGCCTATACCATACTGGAAAACACACTTCAATCGACTTTTCGGCTAAGAGACGTTATCTGCTCATGTCGAGTCAATAAAATCCCGAGCTATGCGTATCCTAGGAATTCTTTACAGTTTCTACTGAAATTATTAATATTAATATTGATTTTCATTCCCCTATTTGGTCCTCTTCTGCTATCACAAACATATCTAAACTGAATATTATTTTTAACCTTATCACTTTCATTGTCAGGACTCGCAATCCATTTTTTAAAAAGAAAAGAACAAAATATAGCATGTTGAACTATCTGGATATACTTGACCTGAGAAGCCGTTTACAATTCTCCAATCTGTGTTACCTTCATAAAGTAATCAATGGCTACACCAAATGCAATACTCTTCCGACAAACTTACCTATACATGTTCCTCCGTCCAACACGCAACTAGCGTACTCGTAATGTGTTCCGTCCGCGCCTAACCTTACAACAACGCAAAATCTCCCTACTCTTGGTAACTCACTACCCGATCTCGACATATTCTCACCCTTTACATCCTTCAAACACAAAATTATAAGATTCCTTTGAAGTCCTCTCCTGGTTTCCATTTTCTACCGTCCTTCCAATCCTTGACCTTTCTTCTTGCCAGTATTGTAAGCCGTAGTATTAAGCTCTGAATATTTCAGTTCTGTGTGAATTTGTAAATGATGATGATGATGGATTTAGAATGTTAAACTAGTAGTATTTCTTGTAATATTTTATTTCCATGGAATTGATTGTTGTACTCTTGTTGTTGTTGTTGTTGGGTAATTAGGTTTAAACATTACTTGATCATCACACTACTGTAGGTGACCATTGCCACCTGGATATTTCCCATTTGCGATGTATTTGTTAATAATAACCGACACTTGCCAGTTATCGTTGCCATTATTGTTACATTGTTATCGTTAATAATTTATTGTTGATACGTAATATTGTTGTTTATACCGATCGTTATCTTATTATTGTAAAATGGCCCTCCACAGGCTGTATCTAATAAATAAATAAACTCGTAAAACGCGACGGCAGGACGATAGTGTTTGAACTAGCATGCGTGGGTTCATCTCACAAAGCGCTACCGTGTCACTGTGAGATATGTCTTGCGGTGTTGAGGTCGTCTCATCTCCGCGCTATGCAAGCCTGGAATAATTTAGTAGCTGCTGTCACATCTTCCTCTCTCTCCAAAGAAGGATGTAACGAATAAAAGGGGCCATAAATCAGACATGAGTGTGATTCGGAGGGATATTGCCTCCATCTGCCGTGGTTAAAACTCCCCTGAAAATATTTACTTCGTTACGACGTGTATGAGCCGGGACGCTTTCATCGTCAGCTCATTCCTGCTCTTGCTTAATTGAATGATCGTGTGTTTTAACTCGCGTAATGGAAGCTAATTCAACTTCAGGAGTTCAAGCTGCATTTCTTAGGTTCATCCCCGGTTACTTGTAAATTCATGCAAAGCTTTAACACGTATTGTTTATAGAAGAATGGAAACACATGTTGAAGCTGAGTTGGGAGATCAGTTTAGCTTCATAAGAATTGTGGGAACACGTGAAGCAATACTGTCTTTACTTCTGATCTCAAAGGATCGAATTTAGAAAGCCAAGCCTAAGTGCATGGTATTCATAAATCTAGAAAGACATTCCATAATGTTGATTGGGCCAAGCTATTTTAGAATCTAAAGGTAATCTGGGTTAGATTTCGAGAACGAAGAATTATCTGAAATCTGTACAAAAGTCGGTCTTCAGTGATAAGAATCAAATCCTATGAGAAAGAAGCAGAGGAGTGAGAGAAAGCTTTTGTCTCCTGTTTCAATGTTTATTTAGAACCGGCGGTAAATGCGATCGAAGAGGAATTTGGAAAAATAATCTCAATCCAATGATAGGGATGAGATTTTTCGATGATAGGCCTATTGAAGAAATTGCCGAATGCTATGGACACATGCTTGGGTAAGGAGTACAAGATAAAAATAAATAAATCCAAAGCAAAATTGATGTAGTGCTGTCGAACGAAATCAAGTGATGCAGGAAATGGCAGTTTAGGAAATTACATCTTCAGAGATGTAGATTAATATTGTTACTTGGGTATAGGAATAAGTAATGATGGCAGAAGTAATGAGGAAATAACATGCAGACTAGCACAGGCACGAAAGGCATGTCTTAAGGAAACACATTTGCTGACTTCGAACATTAATTTAGGAATTAGAGAGAAGTTCCTGAATACTTTCGTCTGGAGCGTGGCAGTGTATGGAAGTGAATCAATGACGATAAATAGCTCAGAAAGAAAGAGAAGATGAGCTTTTGAAATGTGGTGTTACAGAAGAATGCTGAACCTGAGATGGGTAGATGGAATGAATGTAGAGATTCTGAATCGAATTACTGAGGTGGAACGATTTGGCTAACTTTGACGAGAAAAATATATAGAATGATAGGACACATCTTAAGACACCCAGGACTTGTCCAGTTAGTTTTTGAGGGAAGTGTAAACGGTAAGAACGGTAGGAGTAGACCTAGGTATGAAAATGACAAGCAGATTAGAGGAGATGTGGGATGTAGTAGATTACCACAGGATAGGGTGGCATTGAGTGCTGCATCAAAACAAACTGTCGGCCGAGGAGTTAAACAACAACACGGTGTCAGTTGCTCCAGGAATTCCTTCCACTTGCTACCTTCGAAGCTGGAGGACAGGATACACCCAAAATATCCTCTGTCACAGACAAAAGGCAAAAAAGGACACACCCAGTCATACGAGTATTACAATGTTCATTTTAGAAAGTGCTCTAAACACCTTCCTTTCAACGAATTAACTAAACAAAGAAAATTTCAGTCCGGCCAAAATAACGGCCTTGATATTATATTTCGGGCACTGCCTTGCGGAGAAATGTATGTAACACTATTTACCTTAAGAATCACCAACAACAACCAAATTTATTTATTTATTTATTTATTTATTTATTTATTTATTTATTTATTTATTTACTGCACACTACAGGATTTCTAATCCCAGTTACAGTGGCAATTGTTTACATGTGTTCATTTTTTAATGTTTCGAATCAGTCTAATAACCTAATATCTAAACTTTTCTAATAATATTTATATTGAGAAAGAAATAATATTTTATATCTCATCCTTACAAGACACAAGTAGAAACACATAATTTCGTATCTAAATTATTCTAATATCCCAATATCGGAAATATTGTAATATTATATTTACAGCGAGAAAAGAATAGTATTTCAAGTCTAATCTAATTTAATCTTTACAAGGAAGAGTAAAATAAAAGAAAGTGATGGAACCAACCAGAGGGAAAAATATCCTGGATGTGGTACTGATAAAACCAGATGAGCTCTATAGGGAAACTGAAGTAATAGATGGTATTAGTGATCATGAAGCTGTTTTTGTCGTAGTTAAAAATAAATGTGATAGAAAGGAAGGTATTAAAAGTAGGACTATTAGGCAGTACCACATTGTACCGTACCCAAGGGTAAATACCCTCTAGGACGATGCATCCATTCCTGTATGAACATCCGACTAACTCAGGGTTGGGCAGAGAGTGGGTTGGTTGTCGGTTGGGTCAGGATAAAAGTCGAAGTTCTACTCTAAATATAAGTAAATAACAGGAAAATGGAGGTATAACACGAATGAGAAACAATCATACGGGAACAAACTGGGGCAAATATTCATTTATAGGAAGGGGAGTTAGGGACTGGAATAACTTACCAAGGGAGATATTCAATAAATTTCCAATTTCTTTGAAATCATTTAGGAAAAGGCTAGGAAAGCAACAGATAGGGAATCTGCCACCTGGGCGGCTGCCCTAAATGCAGATCAGTATTGATTGATTGATTGACTGATTGGTAAGATGAATTTATTTATAAATATCCCCAAATCATTCCACTTGAAAATTAATAAAATCAAATAATAAAATCACATTATAAAATTTCAAAATAAAAGAAATATCTGAACATTTACAACGTTAATTATTTAAAGAAACAAATTGAAATAAAGTATCAAGCACAACATTGAATACTTGTATACTTTCAAACTGATCTTCTTCTTATTTGTCCATAGATCATGGGATATATGATAATACGTGTACGCATACACTGCTATGTAGTTATTTCGCATGGAGTCACACTCTAACTCATCACAACGATACGGTTATGAATTTAATTTAAATCGAGAGTCGCCAAAAATTCTAACGTTAAAGAAAATTACAATAAAAAGAAAAGTTACGATGAAAAAGAAAAACTAAGACACTATGGGACCTGATATGAACTATGTAAAATACTAGTGGCATTTCCTACGCTATATTTACAACAAATCAAATAAGCGACACTAAGCACATCCATTTACATCGAATAAAGAGAAAAGTCTTACGTGCTATATAGATTCTACGTGAATCGCGGTTCACCACAAAGGATCTAGTCAGAACTAGAATGGCCGTCAATGAAATTTAGCACTCGGGCTGTTCCCCATTAAAACAACGAGACAAGGTATTCAAACAACGAGAAACAATATACAACATCATCCTGAAAGGGAAAAACATATAAATAGCCACCAATATCATGTAGAAAGCAATTGACAACATTGCCTCCTTCTGCTGCATTTGAGCGCTCAACAGCGCGATCACCCTTCATGTATTTCCGGGTAGGCTGCGAGCTGAAAGGAAATGTTGAACTCAACACTGTACTAAAGTATGGATTCTGTCTCCCAAGATTTTCACAAGGAAATACCATCTCATTCGCGCCGTCTAATACAAACACGGCCAATATATCAGGTTGCAATGAGATAACGTCTTTCGTCGGCTATACGGAAAGTCACGTATAATCATTCCTTCCTAGCATGCTTTTACCATTTAACACACATCAGACTCATTAGTCTGGAATTAATTCCGTCAATTCTGATAACAATATACTCTCAGAAGACAATTAGCAGGTACATATCCACTGCACATTATTCTCTCACATATCAGGCATGCAATCGGCCTGCATAAACACTTTATCATTCCGCATGCAATCTTATTTCTCATATCTCTTATGAATCACATTGGCCTTCTACATTATGAGACCCGGTTCGTTTCCTGTGCAAATCATTAGGCAAAAACAGATTCCAAACTAAATTTGAAGATCCTATTCTTTCAACGTTGTTATGCAGCTCCTTCGGACAGCTTCTGAAATACCATGCGTCATGCAATTAGCTATACCTGTCTCCCTGAATCACCAAAATAAAATGACGTAGTAAGTATGTAACTTTAATCTTGGATGAAGTTGTCAATCTAATCCTCCTAGCATTTATATATAAGGAAAACTCGGAATATTCTACACTAAGTAAACATGCATCACTGAACAACAAACTAATCCTAACAAATCCCTCATAATCCCAACTATCTAGTCATAAATCAGAATGAAAATGAAAAGTACATGCATTATTCTCTTATCCGTATATACAACAATATCAAAATGAATCAAACACATGCCGTCAGGCTTACTTTACATGAAATAAAAACCTTATCTAAACTGCCCTAGTACCTTAGCATAATTCATATAACATTCCATAATTAACACATGCGTCTTATCTTAAATTTGTGGCGACTCCCGGGATACATGGTAGCAGCTCACATCCCTGCTATATATAGGGATCTACTCCATGTCGATCACAGCTTCAACACGTGGAAATGCACTTCCTTCTTCCATAGGCGAAGCCATCTTTTTGCTAAAAAGTTATTTACACTGGAACACAGAAAGCTTGGGATGAATATCTCTTCACCGCTCAATGCTACACGTGCCGAACAACCCTTGGTGACAAAATGCGCCAAACACACTGACACCTTAATAATGCAAACTTCAACTTTGAGGGTATTTACACAGTTTTGAGAGCGGCATGCAGTACGCTACGATAGTTCCTCGCGAAACGCGACCGATACGAAAATGTGAGACAATGGCGCGTCTCTCCTGCACTTGCTCCACTGCGGCTAATTATCACCGTCTATGTTGACTTTATAATATAAAGTAATGTAATTTGCAATTTACTCTGAAACAGTTATATCTTCCAGCTGCACGACTGAAACACTTGTTTGAAATCATATACTGTTACTGGTATAACACTTCAATATCCGCGATCACGATAACACTTCTACGCTGTCCAAGCAGCCCGATCACAATACACTTCTGCACTATCCAAGCTATTCGAACAGGATGACGCTCTCCAGAGCTTGGGTAGTGAGGAAACCTCGGTAACGCCGTTTCAACTCTGGGGTTCCCGGTTGTCTAAACAAACCACCAATCAGAAAGCTTGCTATGTATGATGACACAATATTAATTATAATTCATTTATGAAACACTGTTCAAACAATAGCAAATCTCTTCCTCTAATTATTATATCGTATTACTGATTATATTTTTGCTTCTAGACCTATGGAAAACCGATGAATGACAGAAATTAACTCAAGCAACTATACACGTTGGTCAACCTGGGAATTAAGACTTGGCGCGATGTAGACTCCATACTTGCCAAATCCTCACGTTCTCATTGGCCGAAATATTGCTTGGTCATCACCTTGTACACGTGCCGATACTTCCCAACGCTTGCTTACGCTAAGCTATTCTCACGGTCACAAGGGAGTGTTAGGCAATATCCAGCGACTTGATGTCTCCATCGACTTCCTGTCTCAGCTATCTTGGGATTCAATACCTTAACATTTCTAACTGTAATTTATATGAATAAAATTTATATATATTTGTCAAATAATACTCTGAATATTTCTTATGAGCCGGCAGGATACGGATCAATATGGCTGATAAAGCAGGCATGAGGCTGTTTCTAAAAAGTAACTATGATCGGTGGAAAACGGTAAATAAAAATGTAAACAGACTCTGGGATGGGTTTAAAGAAATTGTTGAGGAATGCCCGAAAACATGTTTGTACCTTTAAGGGAGGTAAGGAATGGTAAAGACGCACCTTATTATAATAGAGAAATAAAGAGACTAAGGAGGAGGTGCAGACTGGAAAGATATTGAGTTAGAAATGGCTGTGGAAGTGAGGAGAAATTGAAGGAACTTACTAGAAAATTGAATCTGGCAAAGAAGGCAGCTAAGAATAACATGATGGCAAGCATAATTGGCAGTCATACAAATTTTAGTGAAAAATGGAAGGGTATGTATAGGTATTTTAAGGTAGATACAGGTTCCAAGAAGGACATTCCAGGAATAATTAATGAATAAGGGGAGTGTGTATGTGAGGATCTTTAAAAGGCAGAAGTATTCAGTCAGCAGTATGTAAAGACTGTTGGTTACAAGTATAATGTCCAGATAGAGGAGGAGACTAAGGCTAAAGATGTATTAAAATTTACATATGATAACCATGACATTTACAATAAGATACAAAAGTTGAAAACTAGAAAAGCGGCTGGAATTGATCAGATTTCTGGGGATATACTGAAGACAATGGGTTGGGATATAGTACCATATCGGAAGTACTTATTTGATTATTGTTTGCTCGGCGGAGCTATACCAGCTGAATGGAGAGTTGCTATAATAGCCCCTGTGTATAAAGGAAAGGTTGATAGACATAAAGCTGAAAATTACAGGCCAGTAAGTTTGACATGCATTGTATGTAAGCTTTGGGAAGGCATTCTTTCTGATTATATTAGACATGTTTGTGAAATTAAAAACTGGTTCGATAGAAGGCAGTTCGGTTTTAGTAAAGGTTATTCCACTGAAGCTCAACTTGTAGGATTCCAGCAAGATATAACACATATCTTGGATTTAGGAGGTCAAATGGACTTTATCGCGATTGACCTGTCCAAAGCATTTGATAGGGTGATTCATGGGGGACTATGGCAGACATGAGTGCAATTGGACTAGACGAAAGAGTGACTGAATTGGTTGCTCTATTTCTAGAAAATAGAACTCAGAGAATTAGAGTTGGTGAAGCTTTATCTGTAATAATTAAGAGGGGAATTCCTCAAGGCAGTATTATCGGACCTTTATGTTTTCTTATATATATACATGATCCTCCTCTACGAACCATGTGACCTTGCCGCGGTGGGGAGGCTTGCGTGTCCCAATGATGCAGATAGCCGAGCCGCAGGTGCAACCATATCGGATGGGTATCTGTTGAGAGACCAGACTAACGAATGGTTCATCAAAAGGGGGGTAGCAGCCTTTCGGTAGTTGCAAGGGCGGCAGCCTAGATGATTGACTGATACGGCCTTGTAATAATACTCAACATGGCTTAGCTGTGTTGATACTGCTACACGACTGAAAGCAACGGGAAGCTACAGCCGTAACTACCTCCCGAGGACATGCAGCTCTCTCTGTATGAATGATGTACTGATGATGGCTTCCTCCCGGGTAAAATATTCCGGAGGTAAACTAGTCCCCCATTCGGATCTCCGGGTGGGGACTACACGAGAGGGGGCGATCATCAGGAAGATGGATACTGACATTCTGCGAATCGGAGCGTGGAATGTTAGAAGTTTGAATCGTTGTGGTAGGTTAGAGAATCTGAAAAGGGAGATGGATAGGCTAAAGTTAGATGTAGTTGGTATAAGTGAAGTACGTTGGCAGGAAGAACAGGATTTTTGGTCAGGCGACTACCGAATTATCAACACGAAATCAAACAGGGGAAATGCAGGCGTTGGTTTAATAATGAATAAGGAAATAGGGCAGCGGGTAAACTACTACGACCAGCATAGTGAAAGAATTATTGTCGTCAAGATAGACACCAAACCAATGCCCACACAATAGTGCAGGTCTATATTCCTACTAGTTCAGCGGATGGTGAAGAAATTGAAAGAATATATGAGGAGATAGAAGATTTAATACAATATGTAAAAGGTGATGAGAATCTAATTGTGATGGGTGACTGGAATGCAGTGGTAGGCCAAGGAAGAGAAGGTAGTACAGTAGGAGAATTTGGATTGGGACAAAGGAACGAAAGAGGAAGTCGGCTGGTTGAATTCTGCACTGATCATAATTTAGTCCTTGCCAATACTTGGTTCAAACACCACAAACGACGGCTGTATACGTGGACGAGACCTGGAGACACGGGAAGGTATCAAATAGACTTCATTATGATTAGGCAGAGATTCAGAAACCAGGTGTTGGATTGCAAAACTTTCCCAGGAGCAGACGTGGACTCTGACCACAACTTGTTGGTCATGAAATGCCGTCTGAAGTTGAAGAAATTGAAGAAAGGAAAGAATGCAAAAAGATGGGATCTAGACAAGTTGAAAGAAAAGAGTGTGAGGGATTGTTTCAAGGAACATGTTGCACAAGGACTAAATGAAAAGGCTGAAGGAAAGACTATAGAGGAAGAGTGGAGAGTCATGAAAAATGAAGTCAGTAGGGCTGCTGAAGAAATGTTAGGAAGGAAGAAAAGATCAACTAAGAATCAGTGGATAACTCAGGAGATACGAGACCTGATTGATGAACGACGAAAATACAAGAACGCTAGAAATGAAGAGGGAAGAAAAGAATACAGGCGATTGAAGGATCAAGTGGATAGAAAGTGCAAGGTAGGTAAGGAAGAATGGCTGAAGCAGAATTGCAAGGATGTCGAAGGCTGTATGGTCCTGGGAAAGGTAGATGCTGCATACAGGAAAATCAAGGAAACCTTTGGAGAAAGGAAATATACGCGCATGAATATTAAGAGCTCAGATGGAAAGCCACTTCTAGGGAAAGAAGACAAAGCAGAAAGATGGCAGGAGCATATCCAACAGTTGTATCAAGGTAAAGATGTAGAAAATTTGGTTCTGGAACATGAAGAGGCTGTTGATGCTGATGAAATGGGAGACCAAATTTTGAGGTCAGAGTTAGACAGCTGTGAGTGACCTAAATAGGAACAAGGCACCTGGAATTGATGATATTCCCTCTGAATAATGACTGCCTTAGGAGAAACCAACATGGCAAGGCTATTTCATTCAGTGTGCAAGATGTATGAGACAGGAGAAGTGCCGTACGATTTTCGGCAGAATGTTGTTATACCTATTCCCAAGAAAGCCGGTGCTGACAGGTGTGAAAACTACCGCACCATTAGTTAAGTATCTCATGCCTGCAAAATTTTAACACGTATTATTTACAGAAGAATGGAAAAACAAGTTGAAGCTGAGTTGGGAGAAGATCAATTTGGCTTCAGAAGAAATGTAGGAACACGTGAAGCAATCCTGACTTTACGTCTGATCTTAGAGGATCGAATCAAGAAGGACAAGCTCACATACATGGCATTCGTAGATCTAGAAAGGGCATTCGATAATATTGATTGGACCAGGCTATTTATGATTCTCAAGATGATAGGGATCAGATACCGAGAACGAAGAATTATCTACAATCTGTATAAAAATCAGTCTGCAGTGATAAGAATCGAGGGCTTTGAAAAAGAAGCAGCAATCCAGAAAGGAGTGATGCAAGGCTGCAGTTTGTCCCCTCTCCTTTTCAATGTTTACATTGAACAGGCAGTAAAGGAAATCAAAGAGCAATTTGGAAAGGGAATCACAGTCCAAGGAGAGGAAATCAAAACCTTGAGATTTGCCGATGTTATTGTTATTTTATCTGAGACTGCAGAAGATCTCGAGAAGTTGCTGAATGGTATGGATGAAGTCTTGGGTAAGGAGTACAAGATGAAAATAAATAAGTCCAAAACAAAAGTAATGGAGTGCAGTCGAACGAAGGCAGATGATGTAGGAAATATTAGATTAGGAAATGAAGTCTTAAAGGAAGTAGATGAATATTGTTACTTGGGTAGTAAAATAACTAACGATGGCAGAAGTAAGGAGGTCGTAAAATGCAGACTAGCACACGCAAGGAAGTGCCTTCTTAAGAAAACAAATTTGCTCACTTCAAACATTGATTTCGGAATTAGAAAGATGTCTTTGAAGACTTTCGTGTTGAGCGTGGCATTGTATTGAAGTGAAACATGGACGATAACTAGCTCAGAAAGAAAGAGAATAGAAGCTTTTGAAATGTGGTGTTACAGAAGAATGCTGAAGGTGAGATGGATAGATCGAACCACGAATGAAGAGATACTGAATCGAATTGGTGAGAGGAGATCGATTTGGCTAAATTTGACGAGAGGAAGAGATAGAATGATAGGACACATCTTAAGACAGCCAGGACTTGTTCTGTTGGTTTTTGAAGGAAGTGTAGGTGGTAAGAACGGTAGGGCTAGACCAAGGTATGAATATGACAAGCGGATTAGACCAGATGTAGGATGCAATAGTTACGTAGAAATGAAAAGGTTAGCACATGATAGGGTGGCATGGAGATCTGCATCAAACCAGTCTATGGACTGATGACTCAAACAACAACATATATATACATGATATGAGTAAAGGAGTGGAATCAGAGGTAAGGCTTTTTGCGGATGATGTCATTCTCTACAGAATAATAAATAAGTTACAAGATTGTGAGCAACTGCAACGTGACCTCGAAAACTGTTGTGAGATGGACAGCAGGTCAAAAGTTAAAAAGTCAGGTTAAAAGTCAGGTTGTGAGTTTCACAAATGGGAAAAGACCTATCAGTTTTAATTACTGCGTTGATGGGATGAAAGTTCCCTTTGGGGATCATTGTAAGTATCTAGGTGTTAATATAAGGAAAGATGTTCATTGGGGTGCCCACATAAATGGGATTGTAAATAAAGGGTACAGATCTCTGCACATGGTTGTGAGGGTGTTTAGGGGTTGTAGTAAGGATGTAAAGGAGAGGGCATATAAGTCTCTGGTAAGACCGCAACTAGAGTATGGTTCCAGTGTATGGGACCCTCACCAGGATTACCTGATTCAAGAACTGGAAATAATCCAAAGAAAAGCAGCTCGATTTGTTCTCGGTGATTTCCGACAAAAGAGTAGCGTTACAAAAATGTTGCAAAGTTTGAGCTGGGAAGAATTGAGAGAAAGAAGGAGACCTACTCGACTAAGTGGTATGTTCCGAGCTGTCAGCGGAGAGGTGGTGTGGAATGACATTAGTAGACGAATAAGTTTGAGTGGCGTTTATAAAAGTAGGAAAGATCACAATATGAAGATAAAGTTGGAATTCAAGAGGAAAAACTGGGGCAAATATTATTTTATAGGAAGGGCAGTTAGGGATTGGAATAACGTACCAAGGGATATGTTCAATAAATTTCCAATTTCTTTTTAATCATTTAGGATAAGGCTAGGAAAGCGACGGATAGGGAATCTGTCACCTGTGCGACTGCCCTAAATGCAGATCAGTATTGATTGAGTGATTGATTGAGAAGAAAAATGTAATTTCATATCTAAACTATAAATTTCTTTTAGTTCTAACACTTATAATTACATTTATGAGACAGGGCTCGATGCAGAAAATTCATAATACATATTGTGGTTGAAATTAGCATTACACATTATTTAGAGAGTTTTCACGGAGATGGTGAACTGTCTGGAGGTACACGGTAGTCTAAAGGATCATTTCTTTCGAACTGCACTGTTGTAGCCAATACATAGCCTGTAGAGTAGGGAATTTTTGTGAGTGGTTGTTCAGACATTTTCATTATGAAAAGTTAATTTGTCCACGCATTAAAGCGAGGCGGGTGGATGTTCAAGAGGCATAAAAAAATCAGGGTTGTCAATAATATCAATTATACGGTAGTTTTGTGCAGAAACTTCATATCGTCCTTTTGTCATCTCAGTTCTAGGCTTTCTATTTTAAAATTTAGGATCATTACCGGTAAGGTATATGAATATCATTAATTTCAACCAATCAGAGCCGTCTATTATGACAATTTTATCGGATGTCATTCCCACTTGTTTAAAGCGAAATTATAAACAAACATCGTCTTCTACTAATTTGTTAAATGGCGTTCAGTTCTTTGGCGAAACAAACAATATGATTTTGCATTTAAAGTGTTTGCCATTGGTGGAAATTGTGTTTTGTTTTTGGCTTTGTATTGTTACTGGTAAAAATGTGCTTAACTTCAGATTTTACTGTTATGCTTTCTAAATAATTGACGTGACGCACGTATATTACAAATTCACCACATCTGTGCGCTTTGAACAAAATATAATTGGTGTTTACCACAGTTTTTGTTGCCTTGTGAGGATACAAAGCGATAATTACAATATTCCGCTGTGTACTTTAATTACTGGTGGAAACAATAACGTCAGAATTGAAAGGTTCTGAATAAATATACAGATGTATTTTACTAAAAAATGTATTAGAGATTCAGGTAAATGCATTCAGCAAATTTCATAAAAGGATATTATAACGAGTGTTTCTAATCACACATTTTGATGCACTCACTGTCTATTACTGGAGATACCAACTAAAACCTAATCTAAGACGAAGATTTGTGCTTTCCATCTCCGGAATAGACAGGCATTTCGTACTTCGAAAGCCAGTTAGTGAGGAATTCCACTTGAACTCTGCAGTAACGCAAGTATCTGGGAGTTACTCTTCATCGTACTTTGATGTCCCGAAATCACGGCTCGAAAAGCGGCCGCTAGAGTGATCCATATAGACTTGAGCTACATTAATCAGTCATAACATTTGAATCAATAACGGGACAAATGTGCAACTTTGGGAGATGATACACAGTTGGGAGATTACGTCCATACATACCTTCTGTGCATACATAAATAACACATAAGATAAGATAAAGTCTGGAGGGGGCACAAATTTTTTGAGATGATTCGGTAAGCAAAGAAACTGGTTACAATGCTTTGTTGAGAGATTCGTCACAGCAAATATTGGAAGTGCTCTCCACCAGCACACAACTGTACTCGTTTCACCATATTCTGCGAAGTTCTGTGAAGTGTATCCACGCCAATGTTGCTTATTTCGTGTCTAATGGCCTCACGGAGTTCAGTAGTTTTCCGAGGTCTATTCTTGTACACTCTTACTTTCTCTTATGGGTTTATCTTAAAAGCAGAATGTAAACACTAATTATATTTTGTTCAAAGCGCAAAGATGTGGTGAATTTGTAATATATGTGCGTCACGTCAATTATTTAGAAAGCATAACAGCAAAATCCTCGTCGCCCGATGTTTCTTTTCAGGCTTATGTCTATGTCTTACACCTGTCATGTGTTACGCAAACACGTTATGTGAACCGCTTAGTCAGATTGTGCTGGTTCGGTCAGCTTCCGCTTCGAACGCTAGCGTTGTGCGACGTCCTGGGGGCCGTCTGGTGGTGAATGAACGTACCATTTCCACTTCTACTGCTATTATAACGTCCAAATTCAAAAGTGTCATTGTTTAAGAAGCCTTTCTCGTGGACAGTCGAGAATTGTTCTGAGGATGCAGAACACAGTTTTTTGCGAAACGTTAAGAATTTCACCTTATTTTCTTGACACTGCATAAGCCCAAAAGCCTATACAATATCATGTCTATACGAACGGGCCGTGAAAGCATTACTGACAATAACTTTAAACCTATTTATTATATCATTTTTGCTACTCTTTCCATGCACACCCGTCTTTCCTCATATCTGTCTCGACTTGATTTCTCCTTTGTCCTTTCATTCTTCCCTTCGTTACTTTGATTTTTATTTTTGATGAAGTATCCCCCCATTTGTCTTCTTGGCAGAATAGTCAGCTGTCGGTTTAGAGGTCCTAGGGTTAGATTCCCGAGGATTTTATCGACCTATACTTAACTCACCTAGTTCGGGGACTGAGTGTTCATGTACTCACAGCTACCACAGAAATATGCAATATTGAATATATCCCTCCACATAGAGTTGGCGTCAGGAAGGGCATTCGTCCGTTAAACTGGGATAAACCCACACAAATTGCTGACACGAAGACATTTAGAAAATTCCATGAAGAAATGCCATACGATATTTATGATATCGAACAATTCTATTCCTTCTGAATATTTGTCAAAAATGATGTGAACACATCCAACTATTAGATTTCGTTGAGTTTTGGTAGAATTTTGCTCTCCTGTCACGTAGCAGTCCAATATTGCATGGCCTGTTTTAATGAAAGTACATTTGTATGCTGTTACGAGGCAGAGTACAGCGGATTGCTGCCTGTGACTACACTTCAAACCGACGGACAAACACCAAAAATAACGAATCAAGCTCACACATGGTTGATCCCATTAAGTTGCCGCTCTGAGACAGAAAGCGTATCCACGGCAGAATGATTAGCATTCTGTTTGATCCAAACAGTCGGTCTGTTGTTAGCGTAGTAACAGTAATTGAATTATAAGCTCTACCTTTCCTACATTTATTCACACTTTATGTTCTTTGTTCATAACACAGAATCCAATTTAATTTAATCCTAAATTGCAGAGGCTGCGTGATTTGTATCATGTAGTTGTCATCTTGCATTCGGGAGATATTAGGTTCGAACTCCACTGTCGGCAGCCCTGAAGATGGTTTTCCGTGGTTTCCCATTTTCACACGATGCAAATCTTAATTAAGGCCAGGGTCGCTTTCGTCCTGTTCCGAGCCCTTTCCTACTGTATGGTCACCATAGGACCATATGCCTTATCTGTATCGCAGCGACATGAAGCACATTGTAAATAAACACTAAGACATGTGGGATGCGATGAATTGAATTTTATCGCTGCAGGCTACGATATTTCTCAGGGCTTTCAAGATTGTCCCAACTCAAACCTTAAAATAGTAGGACATCTTTCCACAGTCTTGAATTTGAGCATTTCCGGGTTTTCATGTTTTTAATGTACGTGCTACATTAGGATATGTTAATTTATATTTATAAATTAACTTTTGAAAGTAAGGCTTTAATTTGCTTTAAATGCCCCTCTATGGTGTAGTGGTTTGCGTGATTAACTGCCACCCCCGAAGGCCCGGGCCAGATTCCCAGCTCTGCCACGAAATTTAAGTGATACGAGGACTGGAACTGGGTCGACTCAGCCTCCAGATGTCAACTAAGTAGAGGGGGTTCGATTCCCACCTCACCCGTTCTAAAAGTGGTTTTCCGTGGTTTCCTACCTCTTCTCCAGGCAAATGCCGCGATGGCACCTAACTTAAGGCCACGACCGTTTCCTTCCCTCTTCTGTGTCTATCCCTTCCAACCTTCCCATCCATCCACAAGGCACCTGTTCAGCACAGCAGGTGACGCCACTTAGGCTAGGGACTGGTCCTCCTTCCTAGTTGTATCCCCGAGCCAAATTCTCACACTCCAGGACACTGCCCTTCAGGCGGTAAAGGTAGGATCGCTCTCTGAGTCCAAAGGTGAAACCAACCCTCGAGGGTAAACGGGTTAAGAAAGAAAGAAGAAGGAAAGAAGAAAGAAAGAATTACGGACCTGACTACAAAGATCCTACTAATAAAATCGTTGGCCTTATGCAAGTGATTTGTACGCAGAAAGAAATTTTCAGAATATAGAATTAGCGTGTTTTTTAAAGGATTTGCATGTATTTGAAAGTCATTTGACCTTTGCTATGATTGAACTCACGATCTTAGACTCAAGGAAGTAATAAGCTTCGCCACAATTACAGGATAAATATTGTTAAAAATCAACCGAAGAAATAAAAACGTCAATTAAACATACGTTTGTCAATACACAAACCAAATCAAACCGCATGACGGAACAGTATCTAAGGGCCAGGGCCTACCAAGTATCCGTTGCTCAGCCCGAAGGCCTGCAGATGACTAGGTGTCATGTGGTCAGCACGAGGAGTCCTCTCGGCCGTTATTCTTGGCTGACTAGCCCGGCGTCGGGATTTCTACCTTTGGATAGCTCCCTCAAATGTAAATCACAAGGGAAGAGTGGACCTCGAACCAGCCTTCAGAATCAAGTACAAATCCCTGACCTGCCCGCGAATCGAACCCGGTGTCCCGGGCTAAGAGGAAGAAACGCTAACCCTACATCGTAGCGCAGGCTGGTATATTTCCCTACAAATATTTAATTGTTGAAGTTTAATTTACCGAGGAATCTATCTCAAATCTATTTTGAAGGTGACAGTCATATAATTTTATCTTGAATTCAGCCATTAGCTATGAGCATTTGACTCTCCATTTAGGAAATCAATTGGGGTGGTGTGAGTTAATGTCTGTGGAGCGTCTGGCAGCTTTATTCACCACATTGTTCAACCAGTGTGGCCTGATAACAGTCTACCTTTAATAATTGGTCGATATCCCATCTCCGTCGCCATCCAGGTGAAATTACCTCTAAAAGAAATAATTCGAGATTGCATCTGAAGTAATGAGACTGCCTCCATCACAGTGAATAATTTACGTTAATGAAAGACACATCCAATGTTGACATTTTCACATTTCAAGAAATATATAATATAAAGTTCAAATTTCTGCATAAGGCTCTTATTCCCCGGAGCGGTAGAATTCATCATCATTTCATCCTCATCACGACGCGTAGGTCACCTACGGATGTCAAATCAAAAGATCTGCACCTGGCGAGCCGAAGTCCTCGGACATATCCCGGCACTAAAAGCCATACGCCATTTCATTTTTCAATAACAACATCCATGTTTCTCTTCCTGTCAATCGCAACAATGTCGGCAAATACTGCTCCTGAGCCTGTGGTGCCTGTTAGTTGTCAATAGTTCCCCTTTCGGGCAGAAACCAAGAACTCGAGGGAGGGTCCCTATCTCGCTTCAGTGATGGACTCTACCGGGGACGCTTCGGACTGCTAGCACATTACAGTTCATTTTAATGACGTCATTCCATTGGGAAGTTGAACGTCTTTTCTTCGTTGTAAACCAGGTATTTGATTGCGTCCATTCTTAAAAATGTGAAGCACCTTTTCCAGGGTGTGGTATTTTCTTTTTCATGTTCAAGTGCAAATTTCTCAGTTTCTTCCGAAGAGTATGTACCTTAGGTTGTTCATCAGGAGCGAAGCCTAAGCTTCTCAGACTACCCTTTATTCCTTGCTGAAAATTTCTTGTTTTAACAGAAGTGGGCCAACAACAGAGTCCGCCTGTTACAGTGAAGGATTTCAATCAACGAGCTAGAATAACATAGAGGGGCTGTATACCTGACATCAGCGCTCCCTGCTTGAAGCAAGTTGAAAAGGGGCAGCCATGTTAACGGTTGTCAAAACAAAGCGAATTGGCGCGAGAGCATATGTTGAGGTGACAGGGAGATCGTGCATGCCAATTTAATTCCCTAAGTTTTAAGAAGTGAAAAGATAGATTCTCGCTTTCAAGAATGCCAGCCGTAGGCTCAGCGTATGGTTGTACTAATCGGAGTAATAAAACCAAGGATATATCGTACTTTAAGTAAGTATTATTGAATTATAGCCGAGATTCCTTTTTGTAATTTCTGTTTGTAATTAAATCCATTTTATTGTTTACTTAGCGAAAGTACGGATAGCCACGGTAATTATTTGTCGAATTTTGTTTCAGATTTCGTTTAAAGAACAAGGAATTAACTGAACAATGCGTTGTGAGGGCGAAAAGAGATCACTCAATTCAGTTGCTTATGCTCTGTACATTTCCAGCCCTATTTAATTTTCATTCACATTTACAAATAAAGGAAATGGAACGCCCACCACCAAGAAAACGTAACCACAAAAAATCACTTATTTCGTTCAAACGTACACCAAGTATGATAAATACAGCATTTTACTGCTATTTTTGAAATGTATACAGCCTTTATTGTAGATGTCTGTTGCCTTGGTTTTTAAAACTACGCCACACTTCATAATGGACAACTTTCAAGCTAGTAATAATAAATAATTACACTAAACGATTATTGTGGTAAAGTATTCATGGGCCGCCTCTGTGGTGCACTGGTTAGCGTGAGCAGCTGCCACCCCTGGAAGCCCGGGTTCGATTCCCAGCTCCGCCACCAAATTTGAAAAGGGGCACGAGGGCTGTGACGGGATGCTATCAACCTGGGGAGGTCAACTGAGTAGAAGTGGGTTCGACTCCCACCTCAGCCATCCTCGAAGTGATTTTCCGTGGTTTCCCACTTCTCCTCCAGGCAAATGCCGGGATGGTACCTAACTTAAGGCCACGGGCGCTTCCTTCTCCCCCCCAGAAGACCCCTGTTCAGCATAGCAGGTGCAGCCCTCCCTCACAGTTGTATCCTCCGACCCAATGTCTCACATTCCAGAATACTGTCCTTGAGGTGGTTAGAGGTGGGATCCGTCGCTGAGTCCGTGGGAAGAACCAACCCGGGAGGGTAAACAGATTAAGAAAGGAACACAGTACTCATGAGGATGCAATAATTTTAAAAATATTAACAGAATGAGGTTGTAACCTATTATAGGTCCCTATGATTGTAAGGTTTCCTGTCATAAATATTTATGTCCATCGTTTTTATTCTAATTTACGCTTAACCACAGCAGCCAAGCAGGGTAACGCTCTTGTTCCGATTTCGAGGCCTATCCGTATGTCACTGTGCGATGATTTCGAACTACCCTACAATCAACTGATCGTGATGTTGGCCTCGTGCCGCAATATGATGAAGTGGCGGTATTCGCTTTCATGCTTCAAGCTTTCGGCAACGGACTTTAATTCTCCCCCAGCGATTCTAAAATGCGCATTTTCTACACTTTTCGTCATTTAAAGGCCATGCCCCCTTGCTTGTGTGACAACAGGAAACATGGCGGGCGTTCGTTCTATTAGGTTCACCCAGGCAGCGCTTCCGCCTCTCTATGTTATTCTAGCTCGTTGATTTCAATTTAAACTAATGTTGGTAGCAATGTTATTCTATAGTCTTATGTTTCCAAAGAGTTTACAATATGCTATCCTATTTAGTAAATGAAATGAAATGGCGTATGGCTTTTAGTGCCGGGAGTGTCCGAGGACACGTTTGGCTCGCCAGGTACAGGTCTTTTGATTGGACACCCGTAGGCGACCTGCGCGTCATGATGAGGATAAAATGATGATGAAGACAAGACATACACCCAGCCCCAGTGCCAGCGAAATTAACCCATGAAGGTTAAAATTCCAGAACCATGCCGGGAATCGAACCCGGGACCCCTGTGACCAAAGCCCAGTCGATAACCATTTAGCTATGGAGCCGGACACCTATTTGGTGAATCTAGCCAAAATAAAGATAGTGAAATCTTCGAAATTAACTTTCAAGTGGCAGTGAAAACATAAGTACAGAACGTAAGAGACGCTTCGTTGTCTTAAATAATTTTATGACATATTGTCATTTTTAACATATTAATAAAAAATGCCACCTACACTCGAAACTGAGTTTGCTTTTCAACCATGCTAGCAACAACCGTATGAAATTAATATTATCTGTAAGTCTGATAAATACAGCTTTCTCCAGGTCATTTGATGTGATTTCAAAAAGGAGCGATAGAACTCCGGGTATCTGGATCGGAGAGTTTTGTTTTCTCCTGGATCTTTTACTCCTTCCTGGGGCATCTCTTGGATGTTGGAGCATGAACACTTTGGCGGCTGACGAAAACAGGTCGTGGTGTACAGTCGGTTAAAATTTCTCCGTTATGATAAACAAAAATGCAGGCTTAGTGCACATCTAAACACTCAGATTACAGGAACATTTTAAATGTGTGAAAATATGCTTACAATTTCCGGTGATAAAAGAAATGTTCTCAGAAATATAACTCTCAGTACCAACCGAAGCGCGCTTGGAATGTTACAGCTGAATACTCTGAAATTTCATAAAATCTTTTTTCTTTTACAATTGGCTTTATGTTGCACCGTCACAGATAGGTCTTATGGCGAAGATGGGATAGGAAAAGCCTAGGAGTGGGAGGGAAGCGGCCGTGGCCTTAATTAAGGCACAGCCCCAGCATTTGCCTGGTGTTAAAATGGGAAACCACGGAAAACCATCTTTAGGGCTGCCCACAGTGGGGCTTGAACCCACTATCACCAGGATGCAAGCTCACAGCTGCGCGCCCCTAACCGCACGGCTAACTCGCCCGTACGCATACTAGAGTATTAGAGTGCAGTTTCCAGGTTAATCACGGTAAACATACTTGCTTGGAGCATGCTTGACACAAGACTACTTGATCATCCGCAATAAAGTTTCGATCTGTAGAAATTTGTGTGTTTCAGTAAGAGAGCTTTAGGCATTGTTTCTATGTGCAACAATTAAAGTTAATCAAGTATTGCAGCAACGCTTTCTGCTATTCTCTGTGGATGATTGGACGCCAACCCGTGACCTTCTATCAGCTGCACCAGGATATCCTCGGATGTCACGTAGCAATGGGGGGGGGGGCATGGGACGTGCTCCATTTAATTCCAATACCCTGAACTATCTCCGTCCTACTGTTTAAATTATATCGGTGGTGTAAATGTTTTTACGGTAATTTCAATGATAAAATAACATTCTTCGTTTGAAGAAGCAAAAAAAAAAAAAAAAAAGCAATTCAGTTTAGTTTAGGTCTCAGCCCCCAATTTAGGTAGTTTAATAATAATAATGTTATTTGTTTTACGTCCCACTAACTACTATTTTACGGTTTGTTTTCGGAGATGCCGAGGTGCCGGAATTTAGTCCCGCAGGAGATGTTTTACGTGCCAGTAAATCTACCGACACGAGGCTGACGTATTTGAGCACCTTAAAATGCCACCGAACTGAGCCAGGATCGAACCTGCCAAGTTGGGGTCAGAAGGCCAGCGCCTTAACCGTCTGAGCCACTCAGCCCGGCATTTAGGTAGTTTAAGGTACTGCACCCGTCCACCTCCCGAGTCCCAGACTAGCATTTATCTCAGGGGTGTCGGTTCATTATTTAAGTCATCAAATATAAATATAGCGGCATAGATGAACACGGGAATGAACGGAGCAATTTAAAATTAAAATGGGGAAAACTCGATTGTAAACTTGAATTTAAGGACTCCATGATAGGACTAGGAAGTGACTGTTAACTTTAAAAAGGGCATCATCCAACTACAATAAAAAGATTATGAGAACGGTTTCCTTTGAAATAATTTGCCAGAAGGAGCAGTTTATTACGCCATCCGACGTACGAAACTTTGATACATTTGGCAACGATATTTAAATTTCCACACATGTTACATAAATAAATCACTTGCTATACCGCAAGTGGTATCAATATGTTGCTGGGTTGCTTCTGAAAGAAATTACAAGTGGAGTATAACTTACGGATCGATTCCATTTGAATCGAACCGTTGTTCAAGGATATAGCTTCCTTCTATCGGGAGCCCGAGCATAACCCATGTTACGGTCGGCTTCTCGATTTAACTAAGATGATGTACCCCGGCTATATACATTTTTCCGAGACCGGTACTCGGACTGGGTAATGTTTCTCGTGAATTACGAAAAATGGATTACACGGACAGTTCCTATCTTACGATGTCCAGCTGATGCCATACCACTGAATTAGCATTTATATTTTATTTACACCTGATCTGAAATGTTACAAAGTAGCCTCAGTAGACTACTGCCACAGATGAGATAACGAGAAGCGGTGGGAAATACCGTGCGGAAACCGTACGATAACGAGGTAACAAATGACATAATATTTCTCACTCATATTATTCAAACATACGAGTAGAGGGATGCTGTCACCAAATAATTCAATCCACTATCGTCAGAATATTCATTCATCCCCGAAATTTATCACCCTTGAAATTATTATTATTATTATTATTATTATTATTATTATTATTATTATTATTATTATTATTATTATTATTATTATTATTATTATTACACTCAACGGTTCCTGGCACTGTCACGTTTGATTAATATCGTCATTATTATGCGGGACGCAAACACAAATGGTTATTACTGTTATTATTATTATATCCCTCTTGTGGTTATTATTATTATTATTATTATTATTAAATAGGTGACTCCAGATTTTAGTATTATTATTCACGTCACTCAAGAGGTTATTATTATTAATGAACCGGTCACTTCCGCCAAAATATATTAAGATATCGGTCGCAATTATAATATTTCACTGATCAACCAACGACATCATTACTGTTATTATTATGACAATTTATTATTAATCTGACCACGATGATTTAACATCGTCCTTACATTATTATTATTATTATCGGTTGCTTATTATCATTTAGATTCCCGTTTAACATCTTTATCAACGCTCAATTTAATAAGGTGGTCCAATCCTTTATCTGCAATATTTATTATTATTATTATCACGACATCATGATTGTCATCACTCGTCATTACAATGATTACAATGTCCGATCATTTATGTGGAATCTGAACTCTCATTATCCTTAAATCCGTAGTATCTCGACGAATAGCGGTGCAGTCTATTTATTTCGTACATGCTGTCACGGGTTCGAATTCTACCCGCTACGTAACTCAGTATTTCTCTGTGACACTGCCCGTACATTTTACACTCATTTATATCCCAAGTGTCTCTCGTACGGAATTTATTTTCCTTTCTATCTCAATATTCCTTGATTCATTTATTTCTCACAGAATTATCAACTGACTTATTTATTCCACTTTTGACATCGTACGACCTTTTATTATCTGACTGCAGATTCTTTAACATTTTCTATCTCATTTTGATCTACGCCTTAGTTCATTCTCCACAAATAATCGTAACATCTTGAAATTATATTTACCAAAATTTGATAATCATGGTCTCGTAATATTAGTCCTACGTGTTCCGGCTAATGAATTGCAATTTTAAGACACGACATTTATACATAAAAATATATTGGACCGTAATTTAAACCACACGTTCATTAACATGTACGGATTCTTAGCACCGATCTTAAATTTCAATATTATTAATTTACCAAGTTAAATTATCACACACTTTAATTCCGTATTAAAAACGACATCCCGTCATTAAATGATTTCTGACAAACTCAACACCTGATCACTAAAAATTCTATTATTACGCACTGATCACTAAATTTCCGATATCTCATGAATTATTATTATATCCAATTTATAAAAAAAATTCTTCTTCAAAAACAATTAAAAAAGTAGTTTTATTTTATTTATTATTATTATTAATTTAAAAAAAAATATTTCGCCTGTTACACGGTAGCCCACTCTTAATATGTTTAACGCATAACCCCTTTTACAACTTCGATTTATTCTGGCACTAATCAATCCAGATATGATTTACTTGGAAATTTTATTATTATTATCGCTTCTCCCAAATTTAACAACTTCACTTTGAAAATATGAACATACTAATCAACAACAAAACACAACTGGTATGACGAAGCTAGACTTTCCTTCAATGTCATTACATCGCTCGTTAAAATGACAAACAGAAAAGGACATATCGGGTCTATTTAACTATAATAACCAAATTCAAATGTAAAGAAAATTAATCTTGACTACAAAGAAAATATGAATGCATGCATGACTTAACGTACTACCCTATATCTACAAAATTTACATCTCCAACAAACTGAATACATAAAAGGACCCGATTATTTACATTGTTATATTTACTACTGTCCGTGCTACAAATTTCGGATGGGGTCGTTAAGCGACTCATCTTGTTACAGAAGGTAACCAAGTCTAATCAAATTATTCCCATTTCTCCCATCACGATAACATTTCCCAAATATTATTTACAGTTTAGTACTCATCTTAGTTTCTCGGTATTCCATTACAGCTTTGCAGATGAGAGGCTCCTTTCGGCCCCTCTCTGCATTTTACTCCTCCATTCTTGATGGCGTAGTTCCACAAAAGATTTCCTGGCACATTACCATTTTACACTAATACCTTAATTATCACAAAACTTCACCATTGACAACGTTAACACTGAACACTTTAACTTTTATACAACAAATTAATATCCTAGACCCAAAAATTTAATATTTTACACTATGTTAATCTTCGTCCAATTACCGCACAATGGACCTGGACACGTACGACGAGGTGTCAAATTTTACGCCCGTCGCGATTTATGTCGTCCGACGCGGTACGCCCGTTTCATACGGCACTCTTGAAGTGTTCATGATAGCGGTTCGATATTGCAAAGTACAGGCTATTATTCCCTTAAAGTACTGTTCGTCACACAGTCTGTTATTTACGTACTCATTGTGGTACAATTTAAATTACTCTCTTACAGTGCAATTAATTTACTTCACTGATATTTATAACTGACAAACACTGTCCTACGTTAACTATTTCCAGTTCATGTTGCTTGAACGCGATCACATTTTATAAACACTGGCGGATGCTCGCGCCATTAAATGTTGAGTTACTGTACGCCCGTAGAATTTGAAGTTAGCTGCGACCGATGGTTCAGCTCCAGAGATTCACTTCAAGTGTGGTGGCGAGGATCCCTTGTCCCGTATATATGGATGAAGCTTTCCCTTGCGGATTCATTGACGTCATACCCCTTAGGGAGGGGGTGGATTTTTAATATCGGTACTTGCACTCCGAATTGGACGTTAAAATTTACATCAAATTAATCCACTCCGCTAGCATATTTGCTGGATTAAATATGAACTCCTAACGATCACAGATTTAGGAGATACGGGTGGATTTAGCTCCTCACATTTCGCGCCTTCGGAAGCGTCCCTTACAACGTGGTCTTCGTCCAGCCAATGATATTCAAGCTGTCTGGTTTCCAAGAAATCCAGCCTCCAATTTATTTAATTTGCCAATAATTATTGATTATTTTTCCATGCGTGACATCTAATAAATTCATTACATCGATCCGTGTACTCACAATAATTGATGACTGATTACTTTTGAAGTTACGAGAATATCTCATCCATCATTCCTTAAGATGGTATCCCTGAGTCTTCCATCAAATTTTAGCGATTGGCCGGCAAGCGGTCACGTGATTTAAATCTCCACCTGCCCGAACCTAGGCTAGCGAATGTCCTCGCAACCGCTGTAGTTTTCCATGACGGCACGGGAATCTCCGTCCTGCCAAAAATATCCCAGCGCATTACTCATGTTGCGAGCTTCCTTTGTGTCACCTACCCCCCTTTCTCTTTCTGACCAAGACTTATTTGTGGACTTGTATTTTCTTGTTCGCCAACTACTGAGATCCCCTGCTGTGAAGTAGCTAAATGTTGTTGTGTCGAGCTAATCCGTCAGGCTCCAGTCTGTCGTCCTTCCTCGCTCCTATTTCGACATTACACAGATGAAATATTTTCAACTACACTTCTGTATTTCAATAAATGTACCATATTTTATTTTATCAATCAAATCATGATTGACTTTGGGCCTAAGTCACTCGGGTTCAGTACAACACATTTCACATACTCTGCTTCAGTAAGTGTGAAACGAATTGGAATTTGCCAGGAGAAAAATACGTTAAAACCTAAAAAAAAAAGACCCGGGCCTAGTTATTATATTTATTCTCGAAGGAAGGTTGCCCTATTTTACCTAAAGGTATGTTCGGGCTATAGTTTTGTAACAATACAATATTACCAGTATAATTATGTTATTAATACGTTAATACGTTTCCTACCAGAACAAAATACTGCAAAGAATATGACAACGACTTGTGAAATTTGTGAAATATAGAAACTGGCGGAGAAAACTTTACATTGCAGTAAATGAGGATTCCTAACAAATTGTCCCTTTTGACAATGTGTAGTAGACACTAGAGCATTAAATGAGCAACTGTTTGCTCTGAGTGGCACTTACAAAGGTATCCCTTCGGTGATGGTCTTATGAACCGTTGAAAATAACTTCTAAATATACCACGTCCGGTAATAAACTGTGCGAGAATAAAAGTAGTTTCGAAGAATTTTAAAGTTAAACGTTGATGAACGCTTGGAAAGAAGAACTCCCGCATACAGAGTCCCAACTCTCTTCAATTTCACTTCTAAATATCTTCTTCACATGAGATATGGGACACGAGGGGAAGCTGAAACGTACTTATAATTACCGTAATGAGAAGGCGACTACTCACAATAACCGGGAAATGCAATGAAATACAACTCATTAAATCATATTTATCATCTGAAGAGGAGAGGAGTGTATTATCTGCACACTTTCTCTTGGTGCATTTGTGTAGGGGGGAGAGGAGTAAGGAGGGAGCTGTCCCGGTATCTATAGTGCTGCCTGGTGCTGCCAACTGAATGAAAATGAAATCTGAATTGAATCGAGAATATGATCGATCGATATGAAGTTTCTAAACCGTTATCATCTTAAGCCAACAACTATGTCACATACACATTATATAACATTATAAAACATTTCTCGATGCGAATCTTGTTCCTAGCATGAATTCTATACTTTGGCTTTGTTGTGCAAACAACAACATTACTAGTACGTAAAGTGTACGCCAGATGTCGCACAACGATACTTAAGCGATTCATAGTTTGCGTTTCAAAGGCTGCCAGTACGAATCTCGAAGATCGCCGAGGTCGACCGATTCAGCACTAGGGTGTAAATGCACCAAGATAAAGTGTGCGGATAATAAAAATATGCAGATATTTGCAACGAGCACTTGCCTATTTGGCTTTCGGCCGGCTGTTGCTCCGCACACCACCTACTCACTCAAGATGCTGGTACATACTGAACTGCTAGGCCTATTTGATTAGTTACGTCACTCGCCACGTCACTCTGTGTTGTTCCTCGAAGTTTATTGTGCTTCAAGGACCTATAAATTCTTCATCCCGATCGCTGGGTCTTCAGTCCAGCACTGACACCGAGCGAGGTTTGAGGGTCGTCCTACCTGCTCCCAGTTAGTATACATCAATGGGAAATTCTGCTACTGCTTCAACAATATTGGGTGAGCAACAGAGCGTTATGATTGTGTCATTTTGCCCCGCGGACTTTATTATGGCGGCATAGTTCTACACAGTGTTCCTTTTCTTTTACGAAAATGCGCAGGTCGTATTATGAACAAGTATTTAAATTCAGTTCTTCTCTTGACTAGTTTTTTAAAAAAACTAAGAAAATGTATCTCCGGTTGAGGCTTGACTTATGAAAAGTGGGCCTGAACTTCAGTTTAAACGAACCATTCGGCAAGTGAACTTTAGAAAACTGTGGCACGTTATCTAGTTATTTACGAACGATTCCCGGTGTTGTGATTCCGTCCTTTCCTTGACGGACCTTCTCTGTTGCAGACTTACTCACTTAATTCTTCTGAAACTGTGTTACCTTTTTGTAGGCTACGACTTGGAAAGTCGTAAGATCTTTTGTTATTTGTTATTGTAAAACCCTTTTATAAGTGGTCTAGGACTTTGTACATAAAATCTTGTTGTAACTACGCCTTTTTTCTTTAAGTTAATTCGTCACAATGACGTCATTTCCGCTTAAATCTTGTTATACCTCAGTTTATAATATAATGAGTTCAGGTTGGGTTGTGTTTCAAATAGAAAAATTCACAAATTTTTTTAAAAATCACGCTTATTCTTTCTTGTACCATCCACGGATTCGTCACTGTTCCTAGCCTGCTTCCAATTAAATTTTCGTTTGTCATCATTTTGATTTTCGCAGTTGGCTACACTTAAAACCCGTTATTTATGATACCCTTACGCATTAGTGTAAGAGTACGTAAAAGTCACACTCGGTATCATTTAGTTCTGCTGAAATGAAACTTCGCACACTCATGGCACTGTCCTTCCTCCGTGTTCAGTCTGAACATTTGGAAATTAATTATCCCCAGTTAACAAAATTCATTTACAAAATTTTGGATTAAGTTATACACTGACTGACAGAGCAAATGCAACACCAAGAAGGAGTGGTTCGAAAGGGATGAAAGTTGGGGAAAAAACAGAAACGGCACGGACGAATAATTGATGTTTATTTCAAACCGATATGCAGGTTACATCGACTCAGTAGGATGTAGGACCACCGCGAGCGGCGGTGCACGCAAAAACACGTCGAGGTACAGAGTCAATAAGAGTGCGGATGGTGTCCTGAGGGATGGTTCTCCATTCTCTGTCAACCATTTGCCACAGCTGGTCGTCCGTACGAGGCTGGGGCAGAGTTTGCAAACGGCGTCCAATGAGATCCCACACGTGTTCGATTGGTGAGAGATTCAGAGAGTACGCTGGCCACGGAAGCATCTGTACACCTCGTAGAGCCTGTTGGGAGATGCGAGAAGTGTGTGGGCGGGCATTATCCTGCTGAAACAGAGCATTGGGCAGCCCCTGAAGGTACGGGAGTGCCACCGGCCGCAGCACATGCTGCACGTAGCGGTGGGCATTTAACGTGCCTTGAATACGCACTAGAGGTGACGTGGAATCATACGCAATAGCGCCCCAAACCATGATGCCGCATTGTCTAGCGGTAGGGCGCTCCACAGTTACTGCCGGATTTGACCTTTCTCCTCGCCGACGCCACACTCGTCTGCGGTGACTGTCACTGACAGAACAGAAGCGTGACTCATCGGAGAACACGACGTTCCGCCATTCCCTCATCCAAGTCGCTCTAGCCCGGCACCATGCCAGGCGTGCACGTCTATGCTGTGGAGTCAATAGTAGTCTTTTGAGCGGACGCCGGGAGTGCAGGCCTCCTTCAACCAATCGACGGGAAATTGTTCTGGTCGATATTGGAACAGCCAAGGTGTCTTGCACATGCTGAAGAATGGCGGTTGACGTGGCGTGCGGGGCTGCCACCGCTTGGCGGCGGATGCGCCGATCCTCGCGTGCTGACGTCACTCGGGCTGCGCCTGGACCCCTCGCACGTGCCACATGTCCCTGCGCCAACCATCTTCGCCACAGGCGCTGCACCGTGGACACATCCCTATGGGTATCGGCTGCGATTTGACGAAGCGACCAACCTGCCCTTCTCAGCCCGATCACCATACCCCTCGTAAAGTCGTCTGTCTGCTGGAAATGCCTCCGTTGACGGCGGCCTGGCATTCTTAGCTATACAAGTGTCCTGTGGCACACGACAACACGTTCTACAATGACTGTCGGCTGAGAAATCACGGTACGAAGTGGGCCATTCGCCAACGCCGTGTCCCATTTATCGTTCGCTACGTGCGCAGCACAGCGGCGCATTTCACATCATGAGCATACCTCAGTGACGTCAGTCTACCCTGCAATTGGCATAAAGTTCTGACCACTCCTTCTTGGTGTTGCATTTGCTCTGTCAGTCAGTGTACTTTTATCATGCTATTCCCTGATAATTTGTACAAATCTTCAAATTACTGCACGATTATTGTGTGAATAATGCAAACTAAAATCCTGTACTTGTATTTTGAAATAATATTTTATTTGTCATTGATTTTTGAGTAGACTTCTCTTGTGCATTTTTTGTTAGGTAAGTTCTCTCAGAAAATATATATAAAAAGCAAATGTTACAGCAATGCATTGTTAAGACTCACAGGATACACATGCATACACAATTTCATCAAAATATCTCAAGAAATATCTGAGTTGTGAAGGGAAACAAAAGTAAAAATTAAATTTTTGGAGAATGAGATTTGAAGTAACCAATGGGAGGAGAGGACATCTAAACCTACCTGCTGCATACACAAACCCCTCCTGTTGCCATTGTTTTTCTTCCTCCTCTAACCTAAGCCGTTTTTTGCATTTTCTGGCCTCTTTTGTAGACTAGAGTTGCATTTTGTATGCAGAAATCGCTTGTGCATTGTTCTCTTCATGTACCATCTGTGTGCAGTAATATTCAACAGCAAGTTCCAATTCTTACAGCACCTTAAACCCAGCCTTCGTACTACCATTAAATGTTAAGCCATCATTTGCTGCTATCTGTATAGATTTTCTATGATCAAAACCAGTTTTCGGGGACATTCTTCTCTCTCTCTTTGCGTTTAGGCCATCTGTGGACCACGGTGCTTGTGTTCTAGCTGTGTTTTTGTCTTCGTCTGCCCCTTTTAGCATACTGGATTGTGTTCTTAGTGGCCTCTTGAGCCTTCCTGTTGGCCCAGTATTCCTTCATTTTCTCGCTGAATTCTTTCCTGCGCTCCTCTGACCAATTTCCGGCTCCGTTGTGGCTAGCTGATGTAAGGGATGTTAGGAAAGGTTTAGTTTTGACCATTAAACGGTATGCATTTCTGTCAGTAATGGCGGCTTGATTAATATTAAGCTCTGCAAGATCGTTGTCCACTTGTTTGGTCCAAGGGAATCCAGTAGCTTTGCCTTTGTTAGCAACCTTGAAGATCTTATGGGATAATCTATTAGGATCCATTCTGTATAGGTGTCCATAGAAAGTCAGACGTTTTCTCCTGATGGCATCTATGAGGTTTTCTTGATGCTGGTAGAGCTCATTGTTGGGTTTGTACCATCGCCTTCCATCTGGTAGGATCCTTGGCCCTATTATTCTTCCCAGGAATTTCCGTTCTTGCACTTCCAGGGCTCTCAGTGGGTTTTTTTTTAGTTAGGGGTAGGCATTCTGCTGCATAGAGGACTGATGGTCTGACTACTGATTTTTGCATTCAAAGATTCGTTATTATTCTGTAAGTAGCCACCCATAGATCTTCCCAATAAACCTGTTATAACCAGATGTTTGAAAACTGGTTTTATTTCTTCCATGATTGCTAGAGATAGATTGTTTTTGTGGTGGTAGCTCTTCTCAGCACCTTCAGCCACAGCTCGTTGGAATGGGCACCATGAGTCAAGGAACTTTGGACAAAACTATGAAAATATCTTGGTTAGGAGAGCTGTATATCAGTTTACAACGACAAGCAGAGTAACTTGCATACATGTTACAGGACATATCTCGGGTACCATCAGAGATATTTACGAAATTTCTCCAACATATTAAAGCAAAAATATTATTCTATGGATAAAAGGTAAATTGAAAAATGACATATTTTGACGAATAAAGGTGCACTCCCAGTCCGCCTCTGTGGTGTAGTGGTTAGTGTGATTAGCTGCCACAGCCGGAGGCACGGGTTCGATTCCCGGCTCTGCCACGAAATTTGAAAAGTGGTACGGGGGCTGGAACGGAGTACATTCTGCCTCGGGAGGTCAACTGAGTAGAAGTGGGTTCGATTCCCACCTCAGCCATCCTGGAAGTGATTTTCCTGATTTTCCGTGGTTTCCCACTTCTCCTCCAGGCAAATGTCGGGATGGTACCTAACTTAAGGCCACGGCCACCTCCTTCCCTCTTCCTTATCTATCCCTACCTCGCTTCTCATCCCCCACCATGGCCCCTGTTCAGCATAGCAAGTGAGGCCGCCTGGGCGAGGCACTGGTCACCATCCCCAGTTGTATCCCCCGACCCAACGTCTCACGCTCCTGGACACTGCCCTTGAGACGGTAGAGGTGGGATCCCTCGTTGAGTCCGAGGGAAAAGCCAACCGTGGAGGGTAAGCAGATTGAGAAGAAGACGAAGAAGAAGACAGGTGCTCCCTCCATACCCAATATTTCATCTGTATTTATTAAAACGCTTTCATTCCTGGACTTACTTATTTTTCAAATGGCCCCTGAACTTTTTTGACAATTTAAAAATCTTGAGCTTTTATTAATTAACATTCGGTGAAATTTTTTGCCATTTCTCCTCATCTCGAAAATCAGTCAATGAACGCCTTACTTTCTTGCCGTTTCCATTATTCCTGACGACTGTAAGAAATAGCACACGTTGATTGCGTAAAAGTTTATTTGGTGACTAGTCAATTGATATCACAGGGAGCTGAGGGATTAGAATTTCATTCAATGTAATTCCTTTCATCTACATCGTACTTCACTTTGGACGCATTTGAAAAGTGCATTGATCATATTGTAAGACTTTTGCATGCAATGTATGGCAGGGAACGGAACTTTAAAATGAGGTTCCCAGGATAAAACGAGAAGTGAAGTTTTGGTTCGTATGAAGTCTGCTGTTACGACGTTGAGTGAGGTAATGTGAAGTGGCATTTCAAAAGTCTTGAAGAGAATTTCATTTGTATAACTCTGCACCCTAATTTCACAGGTCCCACCTCTCGTGAATTTAAAAGAAATAAAGTCTGTCAGTCACAGGTATTTGTTGTACAAACTCTAATTGAGATGTATTTATATCATCATCATCATCTGTTTACTCTCCAGGTTCGGTTTTTCCCTCGGACTTAGCGAGGGATCCCACCTTTACCGCCGCAAGGGCAGTGTCCTGGAGCTTCAGACTCTTGGTCGGGGGATACAACTGGGGAGTATGACCAGTACCTCGCCCAGGCGGCCTCACCTGCTATGCTGAACAGGGGCCTTGTGGAGGGATGGGAAGATTGGAAGGGATAGGCAAGGAAGAGGGAAGGAAGCGGCCGTGGCCTTAAGTTAGGTACCATCCCGGCATTCGCCTGGAGGAGAAGTGGGAAACCACGGAAAACCACTTCCAGGATGGCTGAGGTGGGAATCGAACCCACCTTTACTCAGTTGACCTCCCGAGGCTGAGTGGACCCCGTTCCAGCCCTCGCACCACTTTTCAAATTTCGTGGCAGAGCCGGGAATCGAACCCGGGCCTCCGGGGGTGGCAGCTAATCACGCTAACCACTATACCACAGAGGCGGACGAGATGTATTTATAAATATTGTTAAAAGGATCCTTATACAGTACTCTCATTTTAGGAGGAAATATGTGCACCATTCAACCGCCCCCGGACTTCATTCTCTTGCTTGCGCGGGAACATGTTCCATAACTATTGAACACCAGGGCATTTACCAGGTGTGCATAAGTCTTTTCCGGTTTAACTAAGAGATGGCGCCAGCGAATAGTACGCATCGTACGAATTTGACACATACGTCACTTTGTTCGTCTGACATTAACTTACCAACACACACAGGTTGAGTCTGCCAAACACCAGCGTCTATGTTGTATCGTTCAGTGATACTGTCCACGTTTCTGCCTGAAAAACGAACATTTGCCATACGCATTGCTTGTCTTATTTTTAAAAAAGAGAAAGCCTGTGGGAATCCATCGTTTACTGGTAGAAACATAAGGTTAACACGCTCCATCGATTAGAACACGTGTGACATGTTTTGGACAGTTTAAACGTGATGACTTCAATGTGAAAGACTGGATGACGACGCAACTCAAACTCAACATTAAATGTGTCACAAAAAACAATCAGCAGACGTTTACGAACAGTGGGGAGGATCAATAAACTCAGTAAATGGGTCGCATACGAATTGAATGAACGGCAAATGGAAATACCGAAGTCACTTTTGAAATGCTACTTAAACGCCACCCAAAAAATCATTTCAGTACAGAGTTATGACGGCTGACGATAAATGAATGTATTTTGAAAACCCGAACTGGAGAAAATAAAATTGTGGCTGTCACCTGGCGAAGCCGGTCTTTCAACACCAAGGCCAAATCGCTTCGGCAGGAAGACCATGCCATGTGTCTGGTGGGATTAAAATCGTATTATCTGTTATGAACTCATAATGCACCGTTAATGCACAACGCTATGGCCAACAAGTGATTAATTTAAATCACGCATTGATCGAACGACGACGGGAATGGGCCAGAAGACATGGAAAAATGATTTTGTTACGACAATGTGCCATCTAACACAGCAAAACCAGTGAAAGACACCTTGAAATCGCTTGGATGGGACATCCTTCCGCACCCGCCGTACTGCCCGGACCTAGCGCCATTTGATTATCATCTCTTCGCATCAATGGGGCACGCGCTGGCAGAGCAGCACCAGTAATTTCGACGAAGTTCGAAAGTTGGTAAATGGCTCGGTGAATGGTTTGCCGCAAAACACACGCAGTTTTTCTGGTATGGTATTCATAACTTAAGTGAAAGATGGCCGAAAGACGCCGTTGGCCAATAATTTGAATAAACAAAAAAATAATTTCCCTTGTATATTACGTGTTTTCTTTATCACAAATCCCAGCAGAAAACTTATGCATACACCTGGCAGTAACTAATTAATAAAAATCATATGACCGCGAATAAAAAAAATATTTTTATTAAAAACGCTGTACTTGTACTAAAGTATATAATTCTCCATTTACTTAAAATACTGCTGCAAATAACATCCTCCCGCAGTAAACCATGCCACATATCGTTTGAATTATTTCAATCAATCAATCAATCAATCAATCAATCAATCAATCAATCAATCAATCAATCAATCAATCAATCAATCAATCAATCAATCAATCAATCAATCAATCAATCAATCAATCAATCAATCAATCAATCAATCAATCAATCAATCAATCAATCAATCAATCAATCAATCAATCAATCAATCAATCAATCAATCAATCAATCAATCAATCAATAAATAAATAAATAAATAAATAAATAAATAAATCAATTAATCAATCAATCAATCAATCGCTACTGATCTGCATTCAGAACAGTCGTCCAGGTGGTAGATTCCCTAGCTACTGTATTTTTAACCTAGTCTTTTCTTACACGACTACAAAGAAATCTCCCTTGGTAAGTTATTGCAATCCCTAACTCCTCTTCCTATAAACGAATATTTGCCTCAGTTTGTTCAATTCAAACTTTGCCTTCATATCGTGATCTTTCGTACTTTTAAAAAACACCCATACCTATTCGTCTACGATTGTCATTAGACGTCATCTGCCCACTAACAGCTCGGAACATAACTCTTAGTTGAACAATTCGTCTCCTTTTTCCCACGTCTTCCCAGCACAAACTTGCAACCGTTATCATCTTAATAAGAAATGTCGTACTATTTATTTGTCTTGATTGTGATTTTCGAGATGAATACTATGATCAAAGTATCCTTACACGAAGGCCATTCCTCCAAAGGATACGTTCCTATACAAATGTAGGCATCTAGTTCCTTCGAGCGCTTTTTCGTCTTGCTTCACGATATGAGTTCTTTATTCTGCCGAGAATGAATTTATAAACCACCTAAAAAGGAAAACGTATGGTAACAGTATTCTACTTAAAATTCCGGCTCCATGGCTAAATGGTTAGCGTGCTGGCATTTTGTCACAGGGGTCCCTGGTTCGATTCTCGGCAGGGTCGGGGATTTTAACCATAATTGGTTAATTTCGCTGGCAGGGGGACTGGGTGTACGTGTCGTCTTCATCATTATTTCATTCTCATCACGACATGCAGGTCGCCTACGGGCGTCAACTCGAATGACTTGCATCTAGCGATCCGAACTTGTCCTCGGACACTCCCGGCACTAAAAGCCATACGCCATTTCATTTTTTTATACTTGAAAAAGAACTGTTACCATATGTTACCATAAAGTGAGTCGAAAATGAAGAGATGGCGTTGGTTACTACAAAGAATGATATCTGGACGATGGTGTTGATGATAATATTAATAATAATAATAATAATAATAATAATAATAATAATAATAATAATAATAATAATAATAATAATAATAATAAATGCTAGCAACTGAAATGTCTTATCATGAGGAAGAACATGGTATTTTCAATTGTCTTCTCTATGGTACAAAAGACATCCCATAACCCGTTGAGTATTCATGGCGATTCTATCTGTACGGCAAAAGGAGTTAAGGACCCGGACATGCTTGGTATTCGAACACGGATATTCTCTTTGTTTAGGATTACCCACAGACAGCAGGAGGAATGTAAATACGCTGTTGTTGGCTGAAAAATCCAACAGGCAAAGAAATAATTCGAGTCAATGGCGCATTTTCAACTGACATAATCGTATGTCAATAACTAGCTAACCCCATGGCACTACATCCCTAAAGGGCCTTGGACTACCAAGCGACCGCTGCTCAGCCCGAAGGCCTGCAGATTGTGAGGTGTCATGTGGTCAGCACGACGAGTCCTCTCGGCCGTTTTTCTTGGCTTTCTAGACCGGGGCCGCTATCTCACCGTCAGATAGCCCCTCAGTTCTAATCACGTAGGTTGAGTAGACCTCGAACCAGCCCTCAGGTTCATGTAAGAAACTCTGACCTGGCCGGGAATCGAACCCGGGGCCTCCGGGTAAGAGGCAGGCAGTTACCCCTATAAATCGTATGTCAATGGGTTAAACAAGTTATTTACCAATTTCTGTAATTCCGCTTCGGAGACGTGAACTATGGTGATATGATTACCAAATGCGTCCAAACAGGACCAAACTGCTGTTGTTCTGTTTATGGTTGCCGAAGGATGAACACTGGTGGACATCAATCGGAGAATGAAGACTGTGTATGGGGCAGCATGTCTGTCGAAAACCACCGGTGTGGAATGGTGCACCAAGTTCCGTGCGGGTCGCGTTTCCACACAAGACGCTGGTCGATCTGAGAGGCCAGTCTTAACCATTACAGACAGCAAGAAGCGGGGGCTAGATGATGCCTATAGTCATAGTCTCTCCCCATGCGATTGTCACGACTTCGGTCCCCGCAAAAAGGCCTTGAACTGTCGACGCTGCCTGTCGGAATTGAATTGAATTGAATTGATTGATGATTACATGCCAGTGAGGCTGAAAAGCCCCCTTATGTAGCGTATTCGTATAATACAATACAGGTTTATGAACATACTAGCTACATTTTTGTAATATTAAAATATTAAACTAAACATTAAACTTTAAAAAGGAAAATACAGATACCAAATCCAATAAAATTAAAACATACATTATATGATAAGAGTCGCCTAGTTGCAAAACCAGCTAACTGACAAAAATGTGAAAAATGAGCTTTTAGCGCCATTGGATATGTTTTCGCGTCCTCTAGCGATTAGTGAAAGACTCAGGGTGCAAAACCAGCTACACGATTCTCAAAATGAGATTAGAAAGAAGCGCTCGATTGCAAAACCAGCTAAGTGTCACGCTTGTTCGGATGCAGAACCAGCCAAGTGGCCTAGGGTTGCAAAACCAACTAAGTTGGGTATATCGATTGGCCGCTTCGCACCGTACGGATACAAAACCTGCCAACTGTTGCTGTGTTCCGCATTGTACCGTTCATCCATTATTATTTTATTGAATATCGATAGCGTCGCAGAAGTAGAACCTCAGACAACGTTACTGCCTACGTGTGGCTTGAAAGCGAATTTCCGAAAGGTTCAAACCAGATTACTTCCACGGTGCATCACAAACTTCTCAACTTAGACCTGACCAAACGAATAACATTGCGAATTTTCTGCGACGGCTGTAGCGGCCGAAATAAAAATACCACTGTGATGGGCATGATTATCCGGTGGTTTCTGCATGAAGCTCCGAATACATTGGAGAGAATCATTTTATGGTTTCCTATCGTCGTGCATTCATTTATTCCATCAGACCGAGTGTCCGGCAACATAGAACGACAACTACGGAAGCTTTCTGTTATTGAGAACCCTACTAAATACGTCGAAATCATCAAGAAATTTTCCACGCTGGTTCCTTTGGGAGATGATTACACAGTGCATGATTGGGAGACTGACGCCCAGAGCATCCTGAAGACCCCAGAAACATGGCACTTCCAGTTCCAGAAGATCAAGAAGTTGATTTTTACGAAGAGCCTGACTAAAAATGTGTGCTTTGTACAAGGAGAGCCTTTTTATAATTTTGAAGCGTTCCAGCCGAAAAGTCTCACTAAGAAAGGCAAAAAGATTACGAACGATCTCCTTGACGACATCCCAAAAGGTAAAGTCGTGAAGAAAGCTAAACTCGATGACGTGAAGAGACTTTTGGCTCTGCACTACGGAGATCAGTGGGACCAAGATGAAACCTTAAGTTTCTTTAAGGACGTGTTCACTCAACAGGAAAGCTGTACTGCAGAGCCTAGCAGAGTAGCTGATCAAACAGACGAACTGCTTGACGACGCTGAGGGAGAGAGTGTCGTTAGAGTCTGTAACAATGTGATTGTGGTAGTGATGTACTCTATATATCAAACAGAAGCTTAACAATGTTTTGATTTTGATAATATTGACAAAGTTAATATATTTCCCATTTCTACTTCTGAAAAAATATGACTTCGACTATCATCGCAATTATTATTAACAATCAATGTTAGTTCAGTATCTTATAATGTAAGAACCGCTATGTCAAAATACTCTTACACCTATTTCACGTCTCAAAACTCGCATTTTAGGTTGTCCGAATTCCTATCTTGGATCTTTCAAAAGTTTGTAAAACCTGCTAAATGTGACGTTCTGTTGCAAAACCAGCTAACTGCAAACTTTAAGTGTAAAATACGACTAAAGTACAAATGCACGATTGCTCACTCTAAGGAATTTATAATCCACTATTTTTTTCTCTGGTTTTACAAAAACAATCTTATTATTACTTGTTTTAAACCTCTTTAAAACGGTTTTTCCTGTTTTCCCAACATTACAAAAAATATTTTAAGTAAGGAAGTACATCATTAAGCCCTTTTGTTATTTTATATTAAAAAGATATAACGGATATAAATCTAAAGCAGAGAAACAATTTCCTTAGCAATATACAAATTTCTGGTTGTTAAACACAAGAATGCCTGACAACAGCCTCTTGCGTACGAGGATTCTTACCGACTGCTCCAAGCAGCAGGACACGGTGTTTGGCCACACGGGGATCTTCACCCTGGTGCGTCGGTGGAATGAGTGCTCACGGCTCGATGCAGGAATATACGGCCGTCGAACGGAAACTATACCCCTACTTTAGTGGGATGCAGTGCCACTTTCTGCACAATATCCGGGCCCTCGGTATTCCCCCAATCGCACATTTTGATAGTTTATTTGTTCATAAACGTAGAGCTATGCCAAGTCACACAAAACATCAGCTGCGGATTAAAATTTCCATTAAAAACACTTTCAGGAATCAAAATACACAACCTTATTCTTGTAGTGAAATCAGTATGGTTACGTTCCTGAAAAAAACCTTATTTTATATGGTCGATTGTGGGCCGACCCAATGGATATGTTCCTTTGCTGCGCTAGATGATTAAGTGACATTCTGTGACTTTCTACTAACCGCAGCCGAAAATCCCCAAGTATATTTTCGTTTAAAACGTGACTTTTCGGCTCCGTCTGTACAACATAAACTGAACCTGTGTTGCGCCAATTTTCCATCAACTTCTAAATGCAAGATTTTGTAGAAATGCTAGATTCAGAGTATTTACGAGAAAATCTCCGAAAGCACCTATAACTATCCTTTTGTCAAGGAATATTCCACTAAATAAATTCACTGTTCAACCATATACTGAATTTTATAATCGATTACTTAATACACAAGCAATATAAGACTACACAAACAACGGTCGCTCACATGTCCCGGTACCGCATTGATAAGTAAATGCTGATGTCACTATTGCATTGTAAACATATAACTCACCGGGCTGAGTGTCTCAGACGGTTGAGGCGTAGTCGTTCTGAACCCAGCTTGCCAGGTTCGATCCTGGTTCAGTTTGGTGATATTTGAAGTTGCTCAAGTACGTCACCCCCGTGTCGGTAGATCTACTGGCACGTAAAAGAACTACTGCGGTACTAAATGCCAGCGCCTCGTCGTGTCCAAAAACCATCAAAACTAATTAGTGGCACGTACAAACAATAACACATTAGCTTGATTCGTACACTGCTGCTATGATTGCTGAAGATCATGTTAAGGATACAACCGAAGGCTGCAATAAAACACCTAAGACGACACGTACTTCATTGTCTGTTTATTTGTGGAGTGGTGGCGATCAAGAAAAGGAACGTGTAGACACATGTAATGGAAACAACATGTGATCAATACAAATAATACACTGTTCTTTAAGTTATTAGCTTTGTGAATTCAATCAGTTGCAAGAAATTCAAGTGAAACGTGTTTCAGATCTGCCTATAGCGTACCTTACACATGTATCTGCTGTTTGCAGCATGCTTCTTTATAGACGATAATGAATTTCCTCTGCCTGAATGTCCAGATCATGTCATATTCATAGAAAAAATAATCCTTATTTCTCTTCATTTATCAATCCGTTTAACGTCCACGGTTAGATTTTTCAGGGACTCCGGGAGGGATCCGACCTTTACCGCCCAAGGGCAGTGTCCTGGAGCGTGAGACTTTGGGTCGGTATAAAACTGGTGGGGAGGACCAGTGCCTCGCCCAGGTGGCCTCAACTGCTATGATCAACAGGGACGTTGTGCAGAATGGAAATATTGGAAGGGTTAGAGAGGCAAGGGGGAAGTAAGCGGCCGTGGCCTTAGGTTAAGTACCATCCCGGCATTTGCCTGCAGGAGAAGTGAGAAACCACGGCAAACCACCTCGAGGATGGCTAAGGTGGGAATCGAATTCATCCCGAGGGTGAGTGTACCACGTTCCATCCCTAGAATTACTTTTCAAATTTCGTGGCAGAGCCGGCAATCGAATAGGCGCTTCCACAATTAGCAGCTAATCACACTAACCTCTACACCACAGAGGCGGGTAATAATTCTCACTGCTAGGGAAACTGATTACTTTGCAGATAAAGTTATTTACATAATAAAGTTGTTGTTAATGAATTTTATATATAACAGGTTTATACATTCCCTTGTCCCTTAAAATAATTATTTTTTAATCCATTTAAACTAGTATGTGCTCCAGTTCTCGCACTTCCCTTGATAAACTTCGGCTCCTACCCTAGAAAGTATACCGCATTACGAGACGCCACGTTGTTGCAAGTTTCCCCTGCGAGAATTTATTAACGCGCCGGGTGTATATGATACAAAGTTGTCAGCTTTAGAAAGTTCGTAAAAACTCAGCAGAACAGGTTTCATTCTTGTTCTCAGCGACGAACTCTAATTGTGGTTCATATCAAATGTTACCAGTGGTCTACTGTTTTCATCCTACTGTTCCATGAATGTACAGGATGAATCATTTACATTCAGGTCAGTGTGTTGGGTTGCCTAATGTGTGGGAGTTTGAGAATACACTGATCAGCACAATCATAGATGAGATATTTAAGTTGTCCCGCTTCATATCTTTACTGACAGACGTTCAATTCTCAAACGCCCAACGTCTTAGGTAACCCAACACACTGACCTGTACCACATGTAAGTGAATCACCTGGTATGCATAGGCGAAATTGGGTTAAATTGGTCCCCAAGGAAGCAAGTATGGCAAAACTAGAAAGGACACATTAACTTGAATAGTTATTTATGAAAATCACTAATAATTGAAAAAGAAATCTCAATGCAACTATCAATGATTTCGAGAGTCAATTATTAATGAAACTGGAGATCTGATCCTACCCCAGCTAGGTTATTAAATACACTATTAGTGGATATACTGTACACGCTGCTACTCTACTTACCTGATGGCACTGACATAGCCTTACAGTCCTAAAGGAAAATAAAATATAAATCAGTCACATTCAAATATGTACCATCCGTGACTTCCATGATACGACAGTATGAATGGTGGCTACAGTTCAACTTCTCGCAAATCATGAGCGTTTCCCCAAAGAGTACGATAGAAAGGTATTGTCTTCTCACTCCTCTTTTCCTTATCTGCTGAGGAAATTTTCTACGAATTGTGTGAACACATGAGTGTCGGAATTAAATTAAGTGACTGTTATACATCCCAAACATAATGTTTCTCGATGATGTGGTTTTGCTTGAGGACTGAGTTCAGTATTTTCTACTTCTTGTTGAGCCGGTTGCTCATACCAGTGCAGAACATGGTCTTAAAATTAGCATCAACAAGACGAAATGTATTTTGATCAGTAGAAATAAAAATGTTATGTACTGAAATCCTCGGTGTCAACGTTGTTCGTGTGAATGAGTATAAATATATCAGCAGCTAGCTTCGTGAAGACGTGGACTTCACTAAATAAATCAGATAAAGAATTGAGATTACAAGAAGTTATTTTTGCAAGCATAAGTTTCTACATTCTCATAAAATAAAAGAACGTGGGTTCTGAAGGTATACGTAATGTGTTTGTAGACATACCACCACGAGTTAAAAGTTCCTCGGGCCCTATAAATATGAAGTGGGAAGTTATGGAGAAGTGCTTCTATGGTGGCCAAAGTCAATTGTTCTTATCTCCCCTTTCCATTAATACCTGCGACTCCGACTGCTTATCCCCATTCGAAACTTTAAATTATTATTAAATTAGTGGTAGTACCCGAGTTTAAACCGACGGCCGAATTGTGACAGCAGCAAATTTCGGATCAAATTCCGGGTTCGATACCCGTTCGAACCGGGTTTTCTAGCCGAGTCAGTTTAATTCCTTTGGTATGGTGACAGTGTGTTTGAGTTCATCTTACAAGACGTCACACATGAACCAGCAGTAGTACTATAGTGTACCCTAAAGTCCCCGATGGTGGCAGTTGTAATAGATATCACTAATTTTGAAGAATACTGATAAGAATACAACGAGCATAACGTCATGTTGGATAACATTTGGAAGACCAAGTGATTCTCTCCGTTTCAAACGCTAGATTTTTCTGAAATAGTGGCATAGTGTACAAATGGACGGGAAACACCTCGATGGTGGCAGTTCTGATTGGCAGTAAGACAAATTTTACAATTTCCTTTACGCCACACCGACACAGAAAGGTCTTGTGGCGACGATGTGAGAGGAAAGGGCTAGGCGTGGCAAGGGAAGCTGTCGCGCCCTTAATTAAGGTACAGCCCCAAAATTTGCCTCGTGTGAAAATTAGAAATGACGTAAAACCATATTCAGGGCTGCCGATAGTGGGATTCTAACACACTATTTCCCGAATGAAAGCTGATAGCTACATACGTGCCACTTGCTCGGTAGTTCAGTAAGAAAAACCCAAAGGGCAATAAGTTTTTCACCCACGATACTTTCTATTGGTGCTGACACAACAATGAAATGTCAGAATACTAGGGACACAGAAATTAGATCTAGCCTCCTTGGCTCAGGCGGCAGTCTCTCAGTGCTTGGTTCCGTGGTTCGATTCCCGGTCACTCCATTGAGATTTCTGCTGGACAAAGCGGAGTTGGGACAGGTTTCTCTACAGGACGTCGGTTTTCCCTGTCATCTTTCATTCGAGTAAAATTCTCCATTACCATTTCATCTCATCTGCCATTCATTTAATCAGCTTCGACAGCCGGCACAATTCCTATTCTCGCCACTAGGTGGGGGCTTAATTCATTCCATTTCTGACCCCATCCAGTGACTAAAAATAGGCTGTATTTTTTCATTTTCAGTATTCAGATCTGCAGAATGTTTTTTATGTCTTAAAAGGAATAAAAAATAGCAATTTTGTACAAGTAAAAAATGTTCTTTTTCTCCCTGAAAGCCCTAGAGGAATGCTTCTCTTTTTACATCCGAAGAACTACTGTACGTAATTAGAGACCGATCTCTATCACTCACACCCATGCCATTTCCAAGAATCTCCTCAATAAATCACTGACTCCTTTATATCTTCCACTTTATTTTGCCAATTCTCATTTTTGAGCCCGACCACTCATTATTTTTATCTTTCTCATGGCTGTATGTTTGCAAGACCTATTTTATTTTACGCAGGACTCTGATACCTGATATGTTCTCTTTCATTGAATGTTATGAAGGGTAATGATCTAGTTACAGTGAACCATAAAAACACGACAATGTCCGTAAATGCCATTCATGCATACACAGACGGTGGTCAGGGCTACAGCATACTGGTTGATAACACTAAAAAACATGACCATAAAATGTGAGCTTCAAATATTTAAATGGAAATGCGTACTGTAACTTCAGTACATTTATAATCCTCTCGATTTGTTCGCATTTATGAACTCTCATAAACATTGCGACAAAGCTACGTGTTCTGTTCAGTTTTAAAGCAGTTATGGGTCGTCAGTTAAAACAATTATACTTCACCTGATTACGGCAGTAGTGTTGCCATATGACATCACATGCGGTAAATAATAAGATAAATGCGAGCCGATTATTTTACACATAGTCCCTCCTCCCTGATTTCAATGAAATCTAAAGTGTGTGTTTAGGTTTAATCAGATGAAATATTCGATAAATAGAGCGGAAATATTTTTAAAGTACACAATGTTTTGTATTGAATGTAATAAATGTAATTGAAGATTCACGACTGGAAAATTTACAAGTATACCAAGTGTGCGCTTCAGTTCATAATTGTTTTACTCATGAAACAACAAAGTTCATTTAAACCTAGTTTTTATGTATCATGGGATTTGAAAATTAAATTAAATATTTTACCTTTGACGTTTGAGCTATTGAATGAAGCTTATTTCAAATTTATAACCACTACAATATTTACAGTACGCAACTTGTAACCGAAGATTTATTCTTACTGAACGAAACGTGTAACAATTTCACTTTTTCACTGGTGTTTTCTATTTTGGCCATTTGTTTTATGTCGTGCTGCTCAGACAGTTTTTAAGGTGACGATGAGATAGCGCATGGATAGCACTGGGGAGGGAACCTTAATTGAGGTACAGCCCCAGGTGTGTAAATTTAAAATCTATTCAACCACCCTTTTGTCGAGTCCAATACAAATCGTTTTCGTAAATAGTCTCCGATGATCTACGCTATCGATAGCCATGAGCAGGTTAATAGCGATGCAGTGCATTTGTATTATTATTACTAACAAGTACGTCGCCATTGGTAAATATCGCGGTGGCAAAGATCAGTTCCAGTAGTGTGGCAATAAAGTAAAGTTAAAACATAATTATCCAACAACAACAACGACAACAAGCAATTCTTTGGAACGAAAATATTACAAGAAAGACTACTAGTTTAACATTCTAAAAAGTCAGTATCAGCATATGCAATTTCACACACCTTAAGTGTTTCCAGGTGTTAACACTATGGCTTACAGCACTCTAGATTCAGCCTACTCCTAGCTTATGCTGGAGTCTATTCTTGAAGCATTCTACATTTTTCGGAAAAGGCTCTAAGACAACCGCAAGTAATGCATTTGAATAATTAATTCCCCGATTTATAAACGAATATTTTCCGTAGTTAGCTTTCTGCGATCTACCTTTTATTTTATGTGGGTGATCTGTCGTACTTATGTAACAGGGCTTTTCTAGTCGACTGCTCGACTCTCCCCAACATGGCTTATTCGTGCAGGTGTTATACCTGTCACACTACTTCTAGGATTGAAATCCTTAAGCACGAATCTTGCAGCTTATTGCTCCACCATCTCAAGTTCCTCCACAATCCAAAATATCTGCTATGACTCGCTGGAAACCTGCAAGTGATCCTAACTAGATCAACCTTTGATATACCCTTCTATCAAAGCAGTTGTTAATAGCACAAATGTGTCTAATCAGAAATAATACCTTCCCAAAGTTTCCATGCAACACATCTCCAGCGGACTGGCCTGTAATTTCCTACGTACGGTGGGGCTACTCTATCAACTGTCCGTTCGTTTAATATAGCTCACTCGTGTGAACAGTACTCAGATGTGATACTATATCCAAACCCATCGTATTTAGTATTTCCACAGAAATCTTATCATTTCAAGCCGTATTCTTAGTTTTTGCACTTTGCACTAAAAATTCTTTATTGTTATAGGTAAATTTCTTATGTAACTTCATACCATCTTATGTAAGCCTAATCCTCCAACCTGCATCTACTGTTCTTCATGTACTCTTTGCCCTTGGCTAACTGGCACTTTTATTATAATATTTTACAATAATAATAATAATAATAATAATAATAATAATAATAATAATAATAATAATAATAATAATAATAATTTTCAAGTGTAGATTATTCTTCCACTATTTTCTGATTCAGCTGACCTCCCCAGATGAATGCATCTACCATTTGTTGGTCATACTTTCTGTCATTGACGTTACCCTACCAATGAACATTTGGCAAATTGAGATAACCCGCAACAGTCACGTTTCTTCCTGTGTAGTTCCCACATAGCTAATTATCAAATAATCATATAAATATGTTTTCATCAAGTTGCTTTTTATCTTCAGAGATGTGCCTTACATCTACAATTTCTGTGAGCTTGCATCCTTGAGATAGACGGTTCGAACCCGACTGTCGGCAGCCCTAAAATGGTTTTCCGTGGTTTCCAATTTTCACGATAGGCCACTGCCACTTCCTTCTCACTCCTAGACCTTTCATATCCCATCGTAGCCATAAGACCTATTTGTGTCGGTGCGGCGTAAAGCAACTAGAAAAAATTCTGTAACTTACGAATTCTACTTTCACCAAAATGGATACCCATCATGTCTCGGCGATAAACATTCTACTTTATGGAGAAAATTTCGAAATCCATAATATCAGCCATGATTCCACCCCTATCACACTGTGTGGAAAATACTTATGGAATATATATCTATTAAATTACTTAATTCTATTCTTTTTCTTACAATACTTCTACAGTTGCACAGCAACAACTAAATGTCGTCCTTTACCTTGCGCCCCTTCAAGGGCCGTCATAGCCTGCACGGAGGTGAATTTGCTTTCCTGTTTGCTTTGGTAATTACTCGGAGCAACAGTGAATCAACGTTTTGATAATTCGATTTTTTTTCGACGCCCCATTGATTTTGAGTGAAAAAGGATCCTATACATTTGCACTTAAATGTACTGTCACTTGATGTCTGCCTCGTAATGTGTGCACTCACTTCTAGTGACACGACATAAATTGAAGTGTGTTCTATAGAGCCGTGAGTACACACAAGTGCGTTACATTGTTATGGAAATGACCCTCAACATGGGTGATGAATGGTTAGTTAAATGCGAGCGAACACTACTCGCTATCACAGGCGCTGTTAGAATTGTACACTGGTCGGTTGAACATGCCCAAGAGCTGATGTTGTTAGTGTGTCTGTGGCTTGGAGACCCACGTCTGTACCTTTTATCAGAGAAGGAATGTTTCTTTCGGATATGAGAGTTGGGGCGGGGGTTCTACACAAAGGACAATTTTGAATATCTCCGGGCAACGCCGTCCAGAGAACTTCGAACTCCTGCACGCGGTAAACGAATATATATATATATATATATATATATATAAGGATAAGCCTTATCGCTGCAAAGTCTCTTCCTCTTCCTTCATTTCCTGCAATATTTCCTCCAAAGACGTTTGCTGGGGAGTCATTATGACCTACACGTTTTATCTTTCATATTTACACATCCTTTATCAATCTCCGTTGTTCATTCATTTCCATTAAAACATCTCGATTTCTCTCTTTTTCAGTCCAGCAATGCCTCGTATTTTCCTCCAAATCAACATTTCAGTTGATTCCAATAAATCTCTTTCCTTTCTTCCAATAGTCCCGCTCTCGCAAGAATAAAGCAGTACACTCAGTCAGACAAAGGATTAAAAAATCCTTTCTTGTTTTTAAACTTATAAGGTTATTTGTTAAACGACGTGTTTTGAAAGGCTTGTTCAGCAAGATATATTCTTATCCTGATTCCGTTATTGCATCTATTCTCTTCAGTTACAATAAGAGAAATGTTGCACTTGTTTTATTTTGGAATTTCCTATTCTTACGATTGTATTACCTCCCCTGCATTTTTAACTCACAACTAAAATTTTGCTTTTCTTAGTATGATTTTAAGTTTGTAATTTTTCAATATATCATACAAAACTGTCAACATTCTATTTAATTCGTTATCAGACTCTCTGTTACTCTGGAACTGTCATCAGGATATCTAATACTGTGGATTATTTTCCCATTTATCTTAATTCCTTTAAAACAGATACTGTATTGCTTCTTTAATAAACAAATTGAAAAGGTGTGGTGAGAGTGGACAACCCTGCCGCACTCCTTTCTTAATTCTTGCCATTCTTGTACAATCATTCACCACTACATTTGTACACTGGTTCCCGTAAAACTTCAGGATGAGCCTCCTATTTTTTTCCAGTCAATTCCTACTTTCTTCAGACATTTAAACAATGCATCCAAGTTTATCATGTCGAAAGCTGTTTCCAAGTCTATGAATGCTATAAAATATTTCTAACCTTCTTTCTGGTGTCATTCTTAGTGCAAGGATTTCTTCCCTCGTTCCTAGCATTGTCTAAAACCACATTGATTACCATCTATGTACTGCTCTATCTTGAATTATTATTATTCTATTATTACTATTATCCGTATTATTATTCTTGATGATGGTGTTACGTTCGCATTTTGTCAGTGGTTATAAGCTAAAATATCTTGTATTGCATGATTTAATTTATCTGTGTTGTAATAGAAGAGGACAGGTTTAAGGAAACGGAAGGCGCTCTGAATTGGACTACAAAAGAACTAGCAGGAGAGGTAGATTTCATGTTGAAACTAGAAAATAATTAAAAAATTAAAAAATAAGTTAGGAAAGGACAGTGCAAGGAACTCAGGGGATATGAGAACAGAAGTATAGTGTGCACACTTTTTAGTGATATATTTTTGTACTTGGTTGAGGAGTAAGGAGGGAGCCCTGCGGGTTCCGGTAATACTGCCAACTGAATGGAAATTAAATCTGAAATGAATCGACAATATGATTCATCGATATGAATTTTCTACATCTTTATTATCCTAAGCCAACAACTATATCACACACACATTATATAACATTTCTCGATACGAATCTTGTTCCCAGCATGAATTCTATAGTTTGGCTTTGCTGTGTAAACAACAACAGTACGAGTACGTAAAGTGCACGCCAGATGTCGCAAAGCGATGCATAAGGAACTTTTAGTTTGTGTTTCAAAGGTTGCCAATACGAATGTCGAAGATAACCGAGGTCGACGGATTCAGCACTAGGGTAGAGGGTGGAATGAAGAATGTGAAGTGGACTGACAACCTCACGTGCGCAACAGTAAGGAGTCAAACAAGGCGTGCCAATAAGACGTTAGGAAACTGGGGTATCTAACAACCCCAAATGAATATAAAATCTACTGATAATCCCTAAACGAGTTTCAAAAGCCGCAACGATATACAAGCAGGCTGTAAAGTAGGACGAATATTCACAGATGTATGAGGCATGATGGAAAAGTTTCCGTTGCTGCAACGTAGCGCGACACGGGTGCGGATATATAGGCACGGACATGTAGGCAAAGGGAGCAGTGTGGCAGTCCTGTCGTGCGTTGAGTGAACTATGGCGACGTTATTACCAAATGCGTCCAAACAGGACCAATGTGCTGTTATTCTCTTCTTGGCTGCCGGAGGACAATCACCTGTGGACATCCACCGGAGAATGAAGGCAGTGTATGAAACTGTATATGATGATGTTGGAGTTAGAATATTAAACTAGTAGCATTTCTTGTAATGTCTGACTCCATGGCTAAATGCCTAGCGTGCTGGCCTTTTCTCACAGGGGTCCCGGGTACGATTCCCGGTATGGTCGGGAATTTTAACCTTCCTTGGTTAATTTCCCTGGCACTGGGGCTGGGTTTATGTGTTGTCTTCATCATCATTTCATCCTCATCAGGACGCGCAGGTCGCCTACGGGAGTCAAATCAAAAGACCCGCACCTCGCGAGCCGAACACGTCCTGGGATCTCCCGGCACTAAAAGCCATACGCCATTTCTTTTTTCTTGTAATATTTTTTCCACGGAATTGCTTTTTGTACTCGTGTTGTTGTAGTTGTTGGGTAGTTATGTTTTTAACTTTACTTTATTATCACTTGCAGTGTTAATCTAGTAGCAAGTTCAACCTATAGCATTGTAAGCCGTCGTGTTAAGCACTGGAAATACTTAAGTTGTGTGTGATTTTGTATGATAATGCTGTGTCTAGAATGTTAAACTAATAGTATTTCTTGTTTTATTTCCTTTCCATGGAATTGCTTGTACTCTTGTTGTTTGTTTGTTTGTTTGTTTGTTTTTGGGTAATTATGTTAACTTTACTTTATTATTGCACTATTATAAGTGACCATTGCCACCGGGATATTTCCCATTTGCGATGTATTTGTTAATAATAATAATAATAATACTGGCATGTCTGTCGAAAACTACCGTTGTGCAATGGTGCGCCAAGTTCCGTGCGGGTCCCGTTTTGACACAAGACGCCACAGGTCGCGGTGTTTTACCGCACGGGGATGCTCAACCTGGGGCGCCAGATCAATCAATCAATCAATCAATCAATCAATCAATCAATCAATCAATCAATCAATCAATCAATCAATCAATCAATCAATCAATCAATCAATCAATCAATCAATCAATCAATCAATCAATCAATCAATCAATCAATCAATCAATCAATCACCACTGATGCGCATTTAGGGCAGTCGCCCAGGTGGCATATTCCCTATCTGTTTTTACCTGCTATTTTCTTAAATAATTGCAAACAATTTGGACATTTTTTGTACATCGCCCTTCGTAAATTAATCCAGCCCTTAACTCCCCTTGCTATAAACGAATGTTTGCCCCAATTTGTCCTCTTGAATTTCAACTTTATCTTCATGTTGTCAGCTTTCCTACTTCTAAAAACACCACTCAAGATTTCTCATCTACTGCCATTCCACGCCATCTTTCCGCTGATAGGTCGAAACCAGGGGCGATTTCTTCGAGCATGCTACGCTTGCTGCGCAAGCGCAGTGTTTTTCTAAAGCAGACGAGTTAAAAAAATGACAATATGTACCGTATCTGTAATAGATCTGCATTATACAAATCGCATGTTGCATATATCTTGGAGAGTCCAGCGAGGCTTGCTCGTGTCTTAGGATCTTCAGCGGAGCTGTCGACACAGCGAGAAGTGTATGCGCGCGCAGGCCTCTTCTCTCCAAGCCCGGTTGCAAGCTGTCACGTTGGTAATGTGTAGTTGGAAGCTCTGGTCTGAGAGCTACAGATCTAGTGTGTTGTGTCGGTGAGTAGTGTACTGTAAGTTCCTGATCATCTATTCTGAATGATTTGACGTGCTGCAATGTGTTCCGAACCGTGCATCATTGACAGCTTGTTATCAAATCCATTTTCTCGGAGGAATGTCCAAAAAACATACATTATTGAGAATGGCAGGCCCTGTCCGGCGCGGCCAAATTTAAAGACACAGCACAGGGAGAAAAATGGAGAATATGTTCGTTCTCTGTATCTCAATATAAAACTACGCACTGGTTGACAGGGTCCAAGAAACTGAATAGACTGTTTTGCTGGCCGTGGTTACTATTTTCTGCTGATAACGGTGTATGGTGTAAAAGTGGCTTTGACAATTTCAACACCTTGACACTGTCCATTACAAGACATGAGAAATCTGCATACTGTGCCGAACCAAGTCTGCCTTGGTGGTGCACTTCCTTTATTCCTACTTCTCCTTGACTGACGTTGTCGCCATTAGCGATAACATTACCCGAATGTGACGTGAAACTTATAGTTTCTCATTGAAGATGGCGCTCTAGCCATCTGTGTTTATACACAGTCTCTTTGACACAGTCTGTCTCTCGCTCTCCGTGTGTTAAGTTGGTCTGCTCGCGATGCCAACAATGGTCGGATCGAACGTGATAAGCAGACTGGAATTTAATATGTGCTTCTTGATCTGCGAATTGCTATTATCATGGATTTATTTGTTTCAAGGCTCGGTTCTCTGCTTGAAGTCATTATATTGATTGAGATATATTTCAGACTCCTGATTGCTGCTCCCAGGTATTCATTCATTTTATGTCATTTACATGCCAGTTACAAAAACTGTTCTGTGTGATTGTATTTCGGTAGTCTTTTATCACCTGTCTTTGCAGGCTCTTAATTACTTCATTTTATGTGTGTGTTTTAATTTTTTCTTTCTTTGTGTGCACACGCGTGGGAACGGAGAGTGGTATTTACCTATCTGTTTGTTTGGGCCTGTGTGTGTTTGTGGGTTTTGAGACCATGCATTTTTGTTTACTCATCATTTGAAATCATGGCTGAGCATTGGTGTATTGTGTGATTTGACGCTACGGGGTTTAATCCATGTTTGTCCACGTGAGGCAATTTGGATGCCCCGTGTAGCGGGTCGAAGAGTGTTGTGATTGCTACGATTATATTTGGATCAACCTTGCCTATATTTTGCGGCGGTCCAGCATTGCATCTACGGTGTTCGAACCATGCTCGTGAGCCCATGATATCCTTCGCTATCCTGTGCGATAGTATACGTCGCGTGCCTTTGCACTCCGGCCTGATCTGGGTCGATTTTATATTGGGTCTCTCTTCTTGTTCATACGTGTGTGCGTGCCTGTGCTGTCTGCCTGTGTACGGTCTATAGTACTCTCCGTATCTCGTAATTTTAATTTTTCTTTATTTCATTTTATTTTTCGTTTTAGTTGGCCGGTTTGGGCCATGTGTAGTATGCTATTTTATATTTCTAGGCCGTTATTTGGTCCATTGTCGGCGATTAGTTTTTGTTTTTGTAACTCTGGCAACATCTTCTTCTCCTTCTCTTATGCTCCTTTTTTGGAGGCTGTGATTTGCTTTGTTGGAACGCGCTAGCATCGAATGGACGCTCGCTTGGAGCGCGGATGCAAACTGTTGATGTGTGCGCGGCCCGTATTACCGCAACTGTATCATTCCTGTAGTGGTTCCATTTTCTGATTCCCTCGATAATGTGTTTCACGTCACATTATTTTTCTCAAACCAATTTGTAAGTTCTATGTTGTCATACGTAAGTGTATAGTGCGATCGTGTGTGCTGGCGGCCTGTTACACGAATCTTACTATGTCATTAGACGGGATACTACTTGATATTTCAATTTTCTACAGTTATGTAAGTAACTTTTAATGCAGCCTCACATTTCTGTTTTCATTCTTATATTATGTGTGTTTATAATAAACCCCAGTTTCCTTGATCCATTCTTTTATTCATGGGGGTTACGGGTTCATGCCTTTCTGTCCTTTCGCTTCTCTTTGTCTACGCACGGATCCAGCTCCGAGCTGTTTTAGCTCGTTCCAGTCCATCCACGGCAATTTACGAAGTGAGGTAAGCGAGGTAAGTATCTGCGCGTGTTTGTCGTGTACTGTATTGATGTGTAACTGTAGCAGGGTAGGGGTGCGGTGCAGATGGTAGGCAGAGCGCGGTTCGTGACTGGAAGGTTTCATCGGGAGGTTGAATTTCGGTGAAACGGAGCTGGATTCGTTTGTAACTCGACCTCCTTTCTTTATGTTTGAACGACACTACTGTGAATGGATCTTAAATTATGTTATTCTGTGACATACTTTCCCTTACATATTGTGTATAATTTTAGTTTTTAAGTTTACCATTGTTGTATATTGTCCTCCCCATTATCTACTCTGTCTGACGATATGGAGAATATACAAGACCCTGTGTGTATAAACCCTACTTGTGTTGATCAACAAAACGTTTCGAGCGCATCAAACGATGGCTCTTCCATTCATTCAAATAACGAGAACAACAATGCCAATGCTATGATAAACAATCGATCTAGTGCATTTATCTCTGATAGCAACAGTGAGCCTGTTTGTCGTACTTCACACCCGATTGCTAACTATACACCCCTACCTAACATTGCTCTTGATATTATCCGGAAGTGGAATTTGAGGTTCTCCGGCGAGGAGAAAGGTTTTTCAGTTATTGAATTTTTGGAGAGGGTCGAAGATATTGCTGCATGTGTTTCTATGCCCCTAGATTCCTTTATCCCTGTTATTCCTGGCATGTTAGAGGGATGTGCGAGCAAATGGTTCCGTCTGGTGAAATATAAAATTCATAGTTTGTCTGACTTTACTAAGGAGCTTAAAACTAGGTTTGGTTTGTCAGACATGAATTTCATTTTAAAACAGGAGATTCTTCGTAGGACACAAGGTCCTGAGGAACCCATTGATGAGTATGCGACCGGCATCCTCACTTTGTTTAATCGCTTGGATATCGAAGTTCATGAGACAGAAATTTTTGATACATTCTATCGAAATCTTGCCCCAAATTAGAAATTGTTTATCAAAAGGTCGGAAGTAAACTGCGTCGACGACATTGTGAATCTAGGCCGTGAATACGAGTCTACTCTTCAGTCGAATTACCTGTACCAACCACCGCCCCCGCCCTCCAGTTGCTCTTTTCCTGACGTCGCCTGTCGTTCTGCATCAAAATCTGTTTCCTCTGCCAAGACACCTGCCCATGCATCATCTACTGAACGCCGTAGCGACCGTTTCGAGTCCCCTCGCTCACCCGGCCGCGTAGCCAGCGCGCTCCCTGATCAGAATGTTCCCCGTCGTAACACGGCAACTTCTATCAGATGTTGGAATTGTGGAAAAGGTGGGCACGGCTTCAAACAATGTAATTCAAAACCTTCTGTGAAGTGCTATCAATGTGGTCTAGCCGACGTATTCCGCAAAATTTGCCCCCGATGTAACGGAAACCAGGGAAACTAACCCTGCACCAACGTGAAGGCCCGCCGTTGGTGCCTAAAACTTTTGCTCATCGCCAAATTTGTGGACTCCCCTTTTCGTCACCCTGGGCCCAAGTTCATTCTGGTTCGCGCACTGTATACGCTTTGCTTGATACTGGATCTTCTAGCTCATTCGTAAATCAATCTGTGTTGGAGGGAATGAATATAAAATATCTTCGAGATCGCGAATGTTCTATAACCTACATGTCAGCCGACGGTCGTCGTATGTGTCCTAAAGAACGTACCAACATCCATTTCAAAATTCATAACTTTTCTTGGGACTGGAATTTCAACATTGACCCCGAACTGTCTGTTCCCCTGATCCTTGGTGCTGATTTTATGTTAGCTACTGGATTGTCCATTGACTTTATCAGCCGCTCATTCGCTTTTCGTTTCCGATCTAATGAGAACTTTCCATTTGAGTACCCTACCAATAATATACCGTTATGTTTTGTGTCGAACCACAGTCCTCTAATCGATTCATCTGACCTGTCCAACGATCAAGCCTCCGTGCTTAACGATCTCCTAAGTGATTTCCCCGATGTGCTTACCACAAAATTAGGTTGTGCTAAAGAATTTTCGTACTGTATTAGACTGAAAGACCCTACTCCCGTTAGGCACTCCCCTTTTAGTTGCTCTCCTCCCAAGCTTGCTGCCATGAGGAAATGCATTAATGAATTGTTGGGGAAAGGTGTCATAAGCCCCTCTAAGTCCTCATTCAGCAGCCCCGCTTTTCTGATTCCCAAGAAAGACGGCCAGCCTCGTCTTGTGATAGACTGTCGATCCCTGAACCGGAATGTGGTATTCGACAGCTTCCCCCTTCCGACCATCGAATCCGCGCTTCAATCTTTTGGAAAAGCCCAATATTATTCTCTTTTTGATTTTAATTCCGCATATTTTCAAATTCCTCTCGAACCCTCTTGCCGAGAATTTACAGCTTTTGCCACGCCCTTTGGCTTGTACCAGTTCAATAAAGTACCGATGGGCATTTCGGTAGGTGGACAAGCGCTGAGTCGAATTCTTGATTCTGTCTTCGGTGATTTGAAATTTTCCTGCCTGTTTTCGTATTTAGACGATGTCGTTATTTATTCTAACACCTTTGAAGAGCATATTAGTCATCTTCGGGAATTCTTCAACAGATTGAAAAGACACGGATTCACCATCAATCCTGAGAAAGTATCTTTATGTTCGAGAAGAATTACATTTTTGGGTCATGTTGTCTCCGGGTCCGGCATTTCTGTTAATCCCGACAGAATTAAATGTATTCGTGACTTCCCCAGACCAAGAAATCTCCGTGGTGTCCGTAGATTTCTCGGCATGATTGGATTTTATAGTAGGTTCATCCCTAACATCTCTGAAATTTCATCCCCTTTAAATTCTCTAAAAAGAAAAAATGTTAGATTCTTCTGGAGCGATGCTCAGGAACTAGCCTTTCGTCAACTTAAAGATGCCCTCTGTCGAGCCCCGGTGTTGCACAGTCCCGACTTTAATGGCGAATTTGTCCTTCAGTGTGACGCTAGTGACATAGCCGTCTCGGCTGTTCTGAATCAAAAGCTTCAGGATGGTAGCCTAGCTCCTATTGCCTATTTTAGCAAGAGATTACTCGACTCTGAAACTAGATATTCAATATACGAGAAGGAATGTTTAGCCGTAGTCCTTGGCGTCGAAAAATTCCATTTCTACCTCGAGCATCGGCATTTTTGGGTCCATACTGACAATCAGGCATTGTCTTGGATGAGTGCAAATGTCAAAAGGTTAGGAAGAACGGCTCTCTGGATTCTCAGATTATCTTCATATAATTTCACTGTTGTACACGTCAGGGGAAAGGACAACATTGTTGCCGATTGTCTGTCGCGCATGTTTGACGGTGTTGAAACAGCTGATTGCGAGATTGGGTGCAGTCCCGATAATTATCTTCCTGCCTGTGTACTTCAGAATTACCCTCTCAGTTTCACTGATCTGTCCGAGTTTCAAAAGAAAGACGATGAATGTGTTCGTCTGATTGACAAGCTTTCTAGGAAGGAACCGGGTTGTGAGTCCTTTGAATTGAAAGAGGGACTTCTGTACCACAATAATCCTCGCGGTCACTCCTCTAAAATGTTCGTCCCTCTGAAGTTAAGGCCCATGATTTTAAATTACTATTTAGGCGCTCATCTTGGCCAATTAAAGACCTTTCACAAAATTGCCCGTATCTACTACTGGCCAAACTTAAAAAAGGATGTTTTCGAATACGTCAGATCATGTGACGTCTGTCAAAAATGCAAACCAGCCCAAAATAGTCAGGTCGGTCTGCACTCTGCCGACGTTGCCAATTTTCCAGGCGAGAAATTATTCATTGATTTCTTTGGACCCTTAACGAAATCTCGAAATGGCAATATTGGGATTCTATCTGTTATTGATGCTTTCTCTAAATTCACCTGGCTGTCTCCAGTTCGCAAGATCAATTCCAACGTTACTGTAAACTTACTGTCTAAACATATTTTCGGAATTTTTGGCCCACCTAGAGTACTGGTTTCTGATAACTCCTCTGTTTTAACCAGCGCGAATTTTTGCAATCTTTGCTTTTCAATGGGGATCCGTCATGTTCGCCTCAGTCCCCATCACCCTGAGGCGAACCTTGTTGAGAGGTAATTTAAAAATATGCTTGTCTGCTTTTCATTGTAACACACAATCCCTCTGGGATTGTTACCTTTCTTTTTTCAGCCTGGGATTCAACACTGCAGTCCACGAATCCAGCCGGTTCACACCTGCCGAGCTATTCCTAGGTAGAGTACTCAAGGATCCGCTCTCCTTGAGGTGGAATATCAGGTATCTTTCAGAGCCCTCCCGCCACCAGAGCGTACTGGTAAAATGGAAGATAGCCTCCGAGCACCTTATCAAAGCCAGAGATAGGGTGGCTAAGAGGTACAATAAGGGGAGGATATCTGTACCTTTCCATGTCGGAGACTTGGTGTTGGTAAAAAGATTTCCCGTCAGTTCAGCCGTGGATCACATTACTGGGAAACTGTGTCAGAAATGGTCCGAACCCAGGAGAAACATTGAATTTTTGGGACCTGTCACAGTCAAACTTGAGGATCTTTCCAGTCGTGTGCAGAACAAAGCACACGTCTCCATGCTGAAACGATTTTACGCCAGGAATTCGTAATCCTTTTTATTTAACTTATTTGATAATTGCATGGTACTTTGATTTGAGTAAAATACCTACCCAGTTTTGAAGAGCGTGTACTTAAACTTTTGTTTTTGTTCCAGGGAACAATGACCTGTTGTAAGAAATGATGTACGAATGTGCAATTTATTACGATGTCTATGTTTACGAGTCTGTATGGGGCTCGCATAAAATGGGCTGACTCAAACTCTACCTTATAAAACGCAAACACGGAAATGAAGATCATAACCTACGGTACAAGAACTATACATATGTTTACATAACGTCTGCTGTTCTTCGCGAGTCTGTGTTGGTGTGTGAAAGGACACATAGAGCCACATCTCTCTCCGCGAGTTCTTAATAACTAATGATGACAGAAGGAAAGAAAAAAAAACCATTTATGTCTGCATACATTTTCATCCTTGTACATAGTGTTTTGTTATTTTAAATTGTTTATATCATTGCACCTAGATTAAGTTTAGTTATAAGTTTTTGGGGAATAAGTGCGCGCACTTAAATTTAAGTGGCATCCATTGGTAAAATGAGCCCTCCTGGCTGATCACCAGGAAAGGTCTCATTTTCCGGGGTGTGTAGGGAAGATGTGCCGAACCAAGTCTGCCTTGGTGGCGCACTTCCTTTATTCCTACTTCTCCTTGACTGACGTTGTCGCCATTAGCAATAATATTACCCGAATGTGACGTGAAACTTATAGTTTCTCATTGAAGATGGCGCTCTAGCCATCTGTGTTTATACACAGTCTCTTTGACACAGTCTGTCTCTCGCTCTCCGTGTGTTAAGTTGGTCTGCTCGCGATGCCAACAATGGTCGGATCGAACGTGATAAGCAGACTGGAATTTAATATGTGCTTCTTGATCTGCGAATTGCTATTATCATGGATTTATTTGTTTCAAGGCTCGGTTCTCTGCTTGAAGTTATTATATTGATTGAGATATATTTCAGACTCCTGATTGCTGCTCCCAGGTATTCATTCATTTTATGTCATTTACATGCCAGTTACAAAAACTGTTCTGTATGATTGTATTTCGGTAGTCTTTTATCACCTGTCTTTGCAGGCTCTTAATTACTTCATTTTATGTGTGTGTTTTAATTTTTTCTTTCTTTGTGTGCACACGCGTGGGAACGGAGAGTGGCATTTACCTATCTGTTTGTTTGGGCCTGTGTGTGTTTGTGGGTTTTGAGACCATGCATTTTTGTTTACTCATCATTTGAAATCATGGCTGAGCATTGGTGTATTGTGTGATTTGACGCTACGGGGTTTAATCCATGTTTGTCCACGTGAGGCAATTTGGATGCCCCGTGTAGCGGGTCGAAGAGTGTTGTGATTGCTACGATTATATTTGGATCAGCCTTGCCTATATTTTGCGGCGGTCCAGCATTGCATCTACGGTGTTCGAACCATGCTCGTGAGCCCATGATATCCTTCGCTATCCTGTGCGATAGTATACGTCGCGTGCCTTTGCACTCCGGCCTGATCTGGGTCGATTTTATATTGGGTCTCTCTTCTTGTTCATACGTGTGTGCGTGCCTGTGCTGTCTGCCTGTGTACGGTCTATAGTACTCTCCGTATCTCGTAATTTTAATTTTTCTTTATTTCATTTTATTTTTCGTTTTAGTTGGCCGGTTTGGGCCATGTGTAGTATGCTATTTTATATTTCTAGGCCGTTATTTGGTCCATTGTCGGCGATTAGTTTTTGTTTTTGTAACTCTGGCAACATCTTCTTCTCCTTCTCTTATGCTCCTTTTTGGGAGGCTGTGCTTTGCTTTGTTGGAACGCGCTAGCATCGAATGGACGCTCGCTTGGAGCGCGGATGCAAACTGTTGATGTGTGCGCGGCCCGTATTACCGCAACTGTATCATTCCTGTAGTGGTTCCATTTTCTGATTCCCTCGATAATGTGTTTCACGTCACATTATTTTTCTCAAACCAATTTGTAAGTTCTATGTTGTCATACGTAAGTGTATAGTGCGATCGTGTGTGCTGGCGGCCTGTTACACGAATCTTACTATGTCATTGGACGGGATACTACTTGATATTTCAATTTTCTACAGTTATGTAAGTAACTTTTAATGCAGCCTCACATTTCTGTTTTCATTCTTATATTATGTGTGTTTATAATAAACCCCAGTTTCCTTGATCCATTCTTTTATTCATGGGGGTTACGGGTTCATGCCTTTCTGTCCTTTCGCTTCCCTTTGTCTACGCACGGATCCAGCTCCGAGCTGTTTTAGCTCGTTCCAGTCCATCCACGGCAATTTACGAAGTGAGGTAAGCGAGGTAAGTATCTGCGCGTGTTTGTCGTGTACTGTATTGATGTGTAACGGTAGCAGGGTAGGGGTGCGGTGCAAAACCATATGAAGTGTTTCTTGTAGTTAAATAGACTTGGGCGTACAACGATCGACCACCAGCCGGATGAACAGAAACGCATCAGTGACCAATTTCATAATGAAAAGGTAAAGAAAAATCGTAACATACTTAAACGACTGATCGATTCAGTGTGTTTTTTAGCAAAGCAGGAACTACCATTTCGCGGACATGACAAGTCTGCAACTTCCGTAAACAGAGGGAATTACATGGAACTTCTACAAATTATAAGTGAATATGATCCTCTTCTGGCACCTCATCTGAAAGACTCCACCATTTTTAGAGGGACGTCGTCTGCAATCCAAAATGATTTAATAGCAGAAATAAGTTCAGTGTTTGTGAGAAGAATAAAGGAGGAGCTTAAACAAGCAACTTTTGTGGCAATAATGTTGGACGAAACGTCCGATATTATTAATAAGTCACAACTCTCTACTTTACTCCGTTTTGTAGATGAAAGTGGTGAAATTCAAGACAGGTTTCTTGGTTTTGCTGACGTTAGTAAAGATCGCACTGCTGGAGCGCTCTTAAATCACGTTCGTGCTATTTTAAAAGAGTTCAGTTGTGAGAAAAAGATTCTGGCTCAAACATATGACGGTGCTGCTGTCTTAGCCGGTCATGTGAATGGGCTTAATAAACTACTTCAAGACCAGTATCCATATGCGACATTTGTGCATTGTTATAGCCACCTACTGAATTTAACGCTACAGCAGTCTGCATCAAAATTCAAAGAATGTACAATTTTCTTCCAAACAATGTCAGGACTTGCTGCTTTTTTTTTTTCAAAGTCTACAAAGAGAACAGCTGCTCTTCGAGATTTTGTTCAGAATAAGTTGCCAACAGTAGCACCAAGGAGATGGAATTTTGCTTCAGATCTTATTAATACTGTGAAGGAATAATATGATACGCTGGTGAAATTCTTTCAACATGTACAGAACACTTCAGACAACTGGGATGAAGACACTACATTGAAAGCACAAGGAGTTTTGTTCTTCGTACTTAAGTTCAACACTAGATTTCTGCTGGCATTGTTCTCCAAGATTTTTTCATTCTCCGATACAGTGTTCGGTATTTTACAAACAAAAAGTCTGGATATTCAGTACTGTGGCAAGAAGGTTGAGGAGCTCTTTTTAAATCCAGTCTATGAGAGATGAAGATTTTGAGAGTTTGTATGGACATGTTGATACTGAAATTTATGTTTATGGAGGACAGCTGTGCTCTAAAAATCGAAGAATTAGTGATGAACCAGAAAAATCAAAGTACAAACGTCTATTCAATGAAATTATTGACAATGTACTTGTCCAAATAGGAGAGCGTTTTAAATGCATAAAGAAATTTGTGTTTTTCTCGCTGTTGGATTGTGATTTGTTTGAGAAGCACAGAAATAGGTTTCTAGACATTGATGTTACTGCACTAGAAAAGACCTATGGGTCAGTTTTCGACATTGTTCGCTTAAAAACCGAATTAATTGTGATGTATTCATCTTCTGATTTTAAAGAGAAAAGTGTTTCAGACTTAATGCAGTTTATGCATACTAATAAATTGTACATGGGTATGCCAGAAATTTTCAAGTTCATCAAACTTGTAGCAACAATTCCTGCTACTACATCCTCTGCAGAACGTTCTTTTTCAACACTGAGACGCATTAATACATAATGCAGATCGACTCAAGGTCAGGAGGTGCTATCATCGATAGCTATGTTGTCGATTGAAAAAGGATTGCTTTCAAAAATTAGATTACAGTCCTCTTTCTACGATGAAGATATTGATGGTTTTGTAAAGAGAAGCCGCAGAGTAGAGTTTGTTTTCAATTAGGAAGATCTATTAAACAGTTGCAATTTTTCTGTGTACATAGTTTGACGTTTACTTGTTTAAATTATATAATCACAGGCTTGTCATGATTTATTAATAATAATAAAATATGTCTGATTGTTATTCTTTTGGGCATTCTTGAAGGTGTGACGTAACCAGTTTGAATGCATGTTCTTGTAACCGATGATTAAAATGTTCATGTGATTTAGCGATTATTGGGTTTAAAAATTTTATTTATTCAGAACTATGCATGTCCCACCCCACCAACTTTCACGAATGGACGAGCAAGCCTGACTTTCATGACCAGTATTAGCCCCTGGTCGGAACATACCAGTTATTACAGCAGCTCGTCTCCTTTCTTCCAAGTCTTCCCAGCAACGTTTTCGTAACGATACTCATTTTCTGAAATCACACAGAACAAATCGAGCTGCTTTTCTCTGCAGTCCCTGGGATGAGTGCCTCTATGCTCACGACTATTTCGCCCGATTCAGGAATGTCCGGCCCTCGAAGGAAAAGTGCTTGATTCCCCCTTATATATAAATATACTAATACATGAGATGTTCACTGAACTAACAGCACAAACGCAACTAAATCCCTGTATCTGGTATGTTTACATAGAAATGATAGACAATTCAGATGAACACAGCAGAAGAGAATAGAATATCAGGGAGGATGTGAAAAATAACTAAAGGATACTAAGTTAAGAAATATCATGACAGAAGAAAATAAATTATAAGAATATAATATAAGACCTTATTCAGGGAAAAGGTACTGAGAGATGGACTTTTGGGTCAGAAAAAGGTGGGATGAGGAATACGGATATTCATCCTAGTAGTACGCGAAGTAGCATGGCGGAGCAAGATGGGTACTTCCGCATTTAAATTACATTGTCTCCCAACGGGCAGTAAATGATGGATTACAACATGTATTTATATCTTTTATGATTTATTACTCTGAGAATATCTCTACAACGTTCGAACTAATTAAATTCCTGCTGGCAGAATAAATGTTATTGGGTACGCGCTCTAATTTGACGGATCCTCTGGGATCTGCAGCCACTATACACTGTTGACAGAGTGCATGGCTCTCACCATGTAACATTTAAACCTCTAAAATTAGATCCATGTAATAGTAAAATACGTAGAACCTCAATGAAGAGCCCATACTGTCATTATATTTTATTTCATGAATAATACTCGCATATTATTCCCAACACTTTTAAAAAGGGTTTGTTGGATGTCAGCACTTCACTGTCATTTACATATGTAAATGTTAAAGTTACATATGTATGTTTGCTTCTCTATTAACTAATGGATCGACTACATAACGCGAAAGAGATTTTTGTATGATTGAGGGTCTGAATATGTTGCTATTAAGAATTAAGTGTGTAAATATTCATGCCACAATGAGGTCTAGTTATTTTTTTATTTAGCGTATGGCATTAAGTCTACATATATACAATTGAATATATGCTACAGCGAAAGTCTATCCTTAGTAAGACTTGACTCCCACTAGGCAGATTCAATTCTTACTAAAAGTATCGATAACAGTTGATTGAAAACAAACAGATCAGTTTTTTTTCCTAGGAAGAGTTAATTATGCCTGCTCTGGTTTAGGGAAACTTGATTCGCTGATTCTGCTCTGAAAATGTAATCACGCGATGAGAATGGAAGTTCTGATGAAAATGAAACAAGCCAAAATTTATCAGTGGTGAAAAGCTCGTAGATGATATAGTGATTGTGACCTCACTGATGTGGACAAGTCTACTCAGGACATCAAGAGACAGAGAAAAGAAGCTTTCTACTGTCTAGAAGAGCAAGCTAAACGTATGAAAAAAACCACAGAACACATTCATCCACCAGTAGCAAAAGTAACATCAGTTCGAATTCCTGTTCTCGATGCTGCCCGCGGTGGAGGAATGCTCGATCTATCCTTGGCGTTGTACTGGAGGTTGTCGATGATAGATTTTATCGAATTGGAAAGAAATAGAATTCTAAAGCAGCTTTTCTCTAGGTAAGTTTTCAAAGCTAAGATAAAAGGTATCTCTCTCTCTCTCTCTCTCTCTCTCTCTCTCTCTCCTCCCTCTCGCTGCCCATAGTATGAAATTGTTCAGATTTCAATGATTATATTTTTTCAGGTCTGGATTTAGTAAATGCGAGGACTGTTGCAACTTCACAATCACTTGTAAGTGGACACTTTTAAAAAAAATTCTTGTAACACTAAATGCGAATCCGTGAAGTGAATGAGTAAGAGGAAAAGTGTGCTTTGCAACTAAATGTGCAATAAATCTTTACCTTGCTGTAATTAATGATAAACATTTCTATCGTTTTATGTATTTTTTTTTTTTGCCTTTGTTGTTTTGTATTAGCTAGTACCGTTCCCTTGCACATAGTGAACTGTTACTACCACAAGTCAGTGAAAGTATATTTTCCCCAGGTATAGTAAACTCTGACTAGTAAATGTTGATCGAAATCGAACACTAACCGCTTTTAATAAACTTGGACTAAAATGAAGTAAGAATCAACTTTACCTAGGAAGAGTCAACTCTTACTGGACAATCGAGTTTCCACTTAACATACACCATGTTACAATAACAATAAAACAATTACATATCAGGATGTCCAGCCCTTCCATCCTCTCTAACACTGCCTCTGACGGTACAAAGAAATCATCGCAGCACGTAGCTTGCAGGGAGGGATGGTTTGCCATGGGGCAGCACAGTCGCATTCCGGTGACGTTATGCAGTTCCACTTGTCCCTGCATCCTCCATGGCCTGTCCGAACTCTGTTAACAGCTACTCACTGCCTGCGTCGTAGATGAAATCCGCTAATCATTTGTGCACCAGAGAACAGAACTCGTTTTGAAGAGATAAGTCCGTTGAAGATTCTCAGCGGCCTTTACAAACCTTCACAGCAAGTCTATCAGAATTAATAATAATGTTATTTGCTTTACGTCCCACTAACTACTTTTACGGTTTTTCGGAGACGCCGAGGTGCCGGAATTTAGTCTCGCAGGAGTTCGTTTAGTGCCAAAATCTACCGACACGAGGCTGACGTTTATCAGTACCGCACTGAGCCAGGATCGAACCTGCCAAGTTGGGGTCAGAAGGCCAGCGCCTCAACCGTCTGAGCCACTCAGCCCGGTAAGTCTATCAGAAAAAGATCTCCTGGCTATCACATGATGTCAAGAACACTTAATGGAAACAGCTCTTTTCAGAGCTCTTTAACAAGGAACATTGAAACTTCCATCCGTATTTATTTTGCTGTCTAGTATAGTTACTAGGAGGAATGCATCCCGTTTGAATGTGCTATACGAGGGCTGTAAATAAAGGAAATAATAAGTAATAAGTAGCATAATAGCAAGTAATAAATAACATCTATAGAACGCAGTATTTAACACGTCACCACACACTCCCGCGGCAGTTTGCCGCGTTTGAAGAATAATGCTAATATCTTCCTTTGTTGTCTCCAAGAATGAGCGGGCAGTCAGGTATTCCTCCCCCCACATCTATGTATAACAACCGTAGCCTAACCCAGTTCGTCGCTGTCTCCTCTCTACGTCAGTTCACATTTGTCTTGTTGGTGTGACGTTGTGTGAGCAGATTGCTAACGTGCGTGCTATCGCGTACAAACATTAGTGAGCATATTGCTAACGGGCGAGTTCTCGCGTATATTTTATATGATACGGTTGCAATATTTCTGTTTTCTTGTTTGCATCATTATCTGGAAACGGATCCCTACGACGTACAACAAGCTACAGTGAGAGATTTAGTGGACAGTGTTCCAGAATGTCATTCAAGTGAATTAGGTGAAGATACTTCTGATTATAGTGACTTGATGAAACAGATATTTTAGAGCATGTTAATAGTGACTCAGAGGAGAGTGTTTCAGAAGAAATAATGCAACCGTGTGAGGTTGGTAATGAACAAAACACCCCACCGACCAACGAAGAGGCACTGAACCTTTCAGTAGGCGCTCAGCATGAACCTGAACATCGTGAGCCTGTTCTTAAAGTGAGACAGCAACAACCACATGAGAGGCCCCTGCAACCAGGTCAATATACTATCTGTGGTATCTGTCCTAGAAGAAAAAAATAGAACAAAGGTTATTTCTTGCGCATGTGACATTCCCATCTGCCGAGAACATACAGTGTCAACTTGTTCGAGATGCTCAATCCAACAGGAGGATCCAGCTGAAAATGACTAGACTGGCTGATTGTTGGACAGAAGTACGATGTTTCTGAAATCAATCATATTTGTTTATATTTCATATTTCACTAATTAAACTGGACTTGTGTTAATGCAGCTTATGTGAAAATGCCTAAAATATAGTATGCGGCAATTTGCTAACGGGGCGTGCTTTGATGTCAGGTCACAGCCTTGGAATTGCGGCAGTTTGCTAACATAACGTGTTCTCGTGTTGTACAATATTTTAAATTACTAATAATGATTTACAATCCTAAATACGATGTTTTGGTAAGTAAATTCTCTTTCTTACAATGTTGTTAACGTCTTAGGATTGTTTTCTTCATTTTAAATCAGAGCAACAATATATAACATGCGTGAGCAAATTGCCGTGAGGCGTGCTGTCATGTAAAAATAAGGGGGCGTGTGATGACGTGTTAATGGAGTAACAAGTACATTTGTATTATATGCTTGCAATGTAGTCACCCCCCGGAGGTGCACATGGCCCTGAGGTTCACTCAGCCTACACCAAAAATGAGTACCAGGTTAATTTCTGGAGGCAAAAGCGGCCGGGCGTAGAACTAACCACTCTACCCCATCAAGTGCCGAGGTTACGGTTAGTGGAAGAGCCTTTACCTTCCACCCCTCCAAGGGCCTTCATGGCCTGTACGGAGATGAAAATAAAATGTAGTCGCCCGCAGTCTATCACCTTTCGCCAAATGTACGGAAGCCATTGCGGACCGTTTACGAAGCGTTCTTTGTTGATGACAGCCACGGAGCACCCACCTGTGCTGAGTACAGATGTCACGTTAGGAAATCGACAGCCTCAGAGTGTTTATTCAACTTCGGAAACAACTTAAAGTCGTAAGGACTCATGTCTGGTGAGTACGGAGATTTTGAAAACATACTTTACAGCAGTGAAATCGACACTCTCCACTTCAACGCCACACAGCAACAACACTCCCAACTGAATGTCCTTAATGTGCACACTACACATCGACAACAGTGCCACCTGACCACTCACATATCCCATTTGCGTATGCACGAACTCCTACGAGTGTTGAACTACCTTACAGCTACTTTATTCACAGCCCTCTTATATACAAGGTCCAGGACGACATTTTGATGCCAATAGTATTTAGGTTACTCTCTAAAACGTAATAATGCAGGCACTCATTCGGACTACTTCGAAGAAATTTACAGAAGTTTTAAGTAAGCGTCGAATATTTGGAAATAAAATAGTTCGATAGAGTGCTGTCAATATTAACGGGGCTTATGGAATAAAAGGAAGTAAAACTGGGTGAGTGACTTAAGAAGATTCGTCTGGATATGTTAGGAATTAATGATGTTTGGGTAAGAGGAGAATACGCAGAATGATTCTGAGATGTTCTGAACATATTAAAAGGAGAAGGGCTGAGTTCGGGGTTGGATTTTTCATCTCTAACACCATCAGACAACACACTTTCTGATAGGCATCTTCATAAATGATGTGGATAGATTCAGCGATCTGAAGAACTGGGACGGGAATTGTCTCAGCCTACTCAACATGTGAGGGAGCAAATGATGATGAATTCGGTAAGTTTTATGAGGCACTGAGTGACATCGTAGTCAGGGTCAACAACAAGTATAATGCTAATGGGTGATTTGAATGCGAGAAATCGAAATAGAACTGAAGGATATGAGAAGGTGGTGGGTAAATGTGGTGAATATATGGAAGCAATTAGGCTTCGGAAGGGTTCACTTGACTTCGCTTGTATGTGATCAACAATTGTGAATTTATTCTGCAAGAATAAGGCTATTCACCGTTAAACATGAGAGTGAAGTGGCACCAGATCCGAAATAAATTATATCGTGATTGACTTTTAATTCAGAAAATCAGTTAGGAATGTACGGGTGCTAAGGTGATTTTTCAACGATGCATACCAATATCCGTTCTGCAGTGAACTAAGTAAAGTAAGCCAAGAATAGAGAAAGTTAATTCTGTCTAAAGAATAATTAGGGTTGGGACGAGCAAGTCAGACAGAAATACATGGGTGTAATTAATAAAAAGTTTCAAAGAGTAGAGAACAAGCAGGTTCAAGATATAAGAATGCATACAGGGATGCTGTAGTAGAGATAGCAATAGAATGCCTTGGAACAATTGTGTGTAGAAGGAAGTCAAGGAAGCTTGTAAACGTACAAAGCAGGCATGTCGAGAATGGCTCCCATTTACACAACTGATGTAGATTGAGAATTACACATAGAAACTGAATGGAAGAATTGTTTTAGAGTTCAAGAAGAAATTATTGGAAGATTTTGGAAATAGCCTGGAATGGCTTGCTCAACCAGTAAGGAAATCTTCAGGACTACGATAAAATCTTAGAAAGGAAGGGAAAAGGGAAGTTAATGGTGTTTCGGGTAAATCAGATGAATTCGTTGTAGATCTTCGGGATTCACTGGATAGCTGGAAGGAATATTTTGACGTTAAAGGAAAGGAGGATTGTGGACGCTTAAGGACTGAAACTGAAAGGTGTAGTAGTCTATAATTAAGATGTATGCAAAGTGTTTCTTTTTCGTATTTGTTTTACGTCGTGCCGACTCTGTTATGTCCTACAGCGACGATGGGATAGGAAAGATCAAGGACATGGAAGAGAAGATCGTTATCTTGAGTAAGGTACATCCCCAGCATTTTCCTGGTATGAAAAATGGGAATCCACGGAAAACTATCTTCAGGGTTGGTAACAGCGGGGCTGTAGCCTGCTATCTCCCGAATGAAAGCTAACAACTCCATCCCTGTATGTGTGTATATAGTACTGACTAGAGAAGAGTTAAAGAAGGTGTCAGAGTTCAAACCGGAGGACTTCATTCCGAAGTGTAACCGCTAGAATGTTGGCAGGCCTGGAGGCTACTGTTGGAGCTACTTTTTTTTTTTTTTTTTTTGCAGGTTACTTTACATCTCGTCGACACAGATAAGTCTTATAGCGACGATGGGATAGGAAAGAGCTAGGAATGGGAGGAATGGGTCGTCGTATTAACTAAGTTACAGCACCAGAATTTGCCTGGTGTGAAAATGGGAAACCACGCAAAACCATCTTTAGGGCTGCCGACAGTGGGGTTCGTACCCACTGTCTCCCGAATGTTGAATCTCTGATTAACAAACCGTTCAGAAGTCAAGCTTACGAATTTTGTATGACTTAAGCTTGACTGTTAGATTGTGCCATAGGATGAGATATTACTGATTTATAGGTTCCAACTACGTGGATAAAGACATAATGATCTTAAAAATGCATTAATTCTAAATACGTCAGGCTAAGTGGTTCAGAAGAGCTGAGCTTCTGACTTCAATTTCACGAGTTCGATCTCTGTTCAATCCTTTTAATATTTTAAGGGACTCAAATAAGCCATACTCGTGTTGGTAGATTTAGCTGGACATGAAAGTACTTCTGCGGGAAAAACTTCCGGTACAGTTTTGGCTCCGAAAATCCGTGTAAATTATCAGTGGGATGAAAAGCTTATAACCTAATTATTAATCATTGGAATTACGCGTGAAGTGATCAAGTCTTTGTCATTGTGTCCAATTAGGGGTTGTAAACAGTAATATTCAGGAATGCATCATATTCTCCTAGGCATAGATTTGTTAATTTAAGAAATGAGTTCACAAATGTCATCTCCGTACAGGCCATGAAGGCCCAAGGAGGGTTGGAAGTTAAGGTCTTCCACAATCCGTAACCTCGGCACTTGTTGGGGTAGAGTGGTTAGCTCTACATGCCCCCAGGAATTAACCTGGTACTCATTTTAGTTGTAGGCTGAGTGAACCTCTGGGCCGTGTGCACCTCCGGAAGTGGAAATCTTCTTTCTTAAATGTTTTGATTTTCTGGAAAGGAATCGAACCCAAGTCCTTCCTGATAAACCAAGAACGTCTTTACCGCTTCGGCCAGGTAGGCCCTGTATTACTTTATGATGAAGGTAAATCAAACGTACTACATTTGAAATACAGGTCTGAGTGATGTTTTTAGACTTCTCTTTGTTCAGCACTGAAAAGAGTTCTGGTGGTAACAATTGCTAGACGACATAAAGCTGGGCGAACACTAATTAGAGAAAATGTAAAAATCTGACACTTCGAAGAATGAAGGTATCGGCATAATAAAGGAAAGGACGACGAAGGGCAAGACAATGGAAAACTGTAGTCTTCGGAAACCTAATACCGGCGACGTCGGAAAAGAACAAGAGTTGACCGATGGAGGTCAGACAGGAAAGATGAAGGTCAGGAGACTCGCACAAGTAATTGGAAGCAACGCTAGACACAGCTAAGTGTACCATGGTCACCAACGTTTGCTCAGACATGTGACAAAATACATCTACAGTATTCTATGGCAAACATCTCTCTCAAACTCTTCACGGGTTTTTTATCATTGGACAGAGAGACAATATTCTGACTCCAGAAAAAATAATTAAGCCAATTATTATTTCCCTTTCATACAGATTAACGTGCCATCATTTTATTATTATTATTATTATTATTATTATTATTATTATTATTATTATTATTATTATTATTATTATTATTATTATTAGTGTATGTGAATGAGGTAATTAGGCGTAAGCAAAGTACTTAGACACGTGCACATGCCTTCCTCTATGTCCATATTTCTTTTGTTCTTTTATAGTAGGCTTCATTTCTGTTTCCAGACCAGGTTCATCCAGTCTTCTTCTCTGGTCTTTCCTCTTGTCAACTTGCTATCTGTGAATTTTGGATCAGTTTTGGACATCTGCTGGTGCAATTCCTGTCTGTTTCAAATCAGTTTGGATTTCACCGATTATAAATAAACGGTAAAGATCTCTGCACATGGTTATGAGGGTGTTTAGGGATGGTAGTAAGGATGTAAAGGAGAGGGCATATAAGTCTCTGGTAAGACCCCAAATAGAGTTTGGTTCCAATGTATGACACCCTAACCAGGATTACTTGATTTAAGAACGGGAAGAAATCCGAAGAAAAGCAGCTCGATTTGTTCTTGGTGATTTCCGACAAAAGAATAGCGTTACAAAAATGTTGCAAATTTTGGGCTGAGAAGACTTGGGAGAAAGAAGACGAGCTGCTCGACTAAGTGGTATATTTCGAGCTGTCAGTGGAGAGATGGCGTGGAATGACATTAGTAGACGAATAAGTTTGAGTGGTGTCATTAAAAGTAGGTACGATCACAATATGAGGATAAAGTTGGAATTCAAGACAACAAGATGGGGCAAATATTCGTTTATAGGAAGGGGAGTTAGGGATTGGAATAACTTACCAAGGGAGATGTTCAATAAACTTCCAATTTCGTTGAAATGATTCAAGAAAAGGCTAGGAAAACAACAGATAGGGAATCTGCCACCCGGGCGACTGCCCTAAATGCAGAATAGTACTGGTTATTATAATTATCATCAATATTATTATTACTCGTACTGGTTCAATCTTAATGTTTATCCGAAAACTTTGTTTTGACAAGCAATTACACATTTGGAATAGAGAACTAAATACTTCATATACCTTTACGCTGTAATTTCAGCTGCAGAAATCCTCTCGGTTATAATTTCTCTCGCTTTCGAGTGAATGAGTATATTTTCTTACCTCCGAGCATAGAGATGTCAGTTTGTATAACCATTAGAGAAATGAGAGCCGGTAGAGTTTGCACACTCCAGGGCTTAAAGCCAACATAATATTCAGCCAAATACCTCTCCTCTATGATGAATATCTACATATTGCAATGAAGTACACGTATTCATATTTTAGCCTGAGGGAGAGGATCTGCTCATTGCATGGTATTACAGATTATTTTGAACTTTTACCCAAGAGTAAGTAGACGAATCCTGAAGATATTTTAATATGGATGTGTTTTTGAAATTAGCGCCATAAATTCAGCCTAGAGAATTTTACGTGGACAGAGTGTGGTATCCAGGCAACCAGTGTTGGTCCCTTCTTCCTCACGTTATTACACTCCACCTTCTATACACAGTAGGTACGAATGGTGCCGTGTTTTAAGCGAGTTTCCACTGTCTTTGAGAGGTGTTTCGTCTAGGTCATAGCAATGCCCCTTATACATGGTAATACCAATGAAGGTAGCAGCATTTTTTCTCTTCAATAGGTATTTCTGAATATTTATGGTCATACATTTGTGTGTTAAATCAGCGACCATGTTGCTGGACATAGATCATTCATTCGATTTATAGGAACTCCATGTCTCCTCAGTGAGTGGATTGAAGGGTGCGTTATTTGTACCCCTTGATTGCGGTAATCTATATAAATAAAGTTGCAGGGGTTCGGCTGTCTATAATTTTGTTTGTTTTGCCAGTTTTTCAGATATTTATCCGTTTTAGGTCAACTTGAAACCGTGTCGGTGGTTTTTATTTTTCGTATTTGTTTGTCTGTTTGTTCCACCATCACGGCGAAATGGCCGGATAGATCTCGGCCAAATTCCATATTTAGAGTAAAATCATCCCGGGAAAGGTTTTGATATGCACATGATAAAAACCTCTGAATATACGGGTGTTTATAGGAAAACTCGAACAGTTTTCTTTCATTTTCTCTTATACTATTGATGTACTGTAAAATCCGTGGACTATATGGGAAACGCCCCATCATTATAAACAACTTTTGTTATTTTCATAATTTAGCTTTCTCTTCAAATGGCGGAGAAAGTTACTACTTTCTGCGGGTCTCATATTCTGCACTGAGTGACCTACAGACCGACCATGGCAACGTCTCTGACTGCTTGCCAGCAGGTAGGTATCATATAGCCATTTTCGTCATCATTGCTGGAAACTCGTTCTTGTTCCTTGGGTAAAAATCGGCAGAGACGTCAAACTGCCATTCTGCGGGATATTGGCGGAATACCGTTGGAGTTTACAATCGTCCTCGAATACCACTAAGGAGCGCTGTTAATATTTGACCAGTACCACGGAGTGTAGCCCATTATTTCACACCGTAAGGTGTTTTCTGGCATATTTATAATCTTTATTTCTACTCTACTTTTGTTTTCCGCTTTAATTTCTTGCCTATGCCTTGCCTATTTGGGCATATTCTTCTGTATTTACCTAAGAATACCTGCACCTAAATTTCTCCTTTGTTACCGCCTTCTGATATCCGTAACTTATGCAATCACAATTTATTGAGGGGCATCTTATGTTCAAATACATCCACTTGGCATTTATATACTGTCCTATACGGCTCTCCTCAGTTATTTTAAATTAATTTCAACTTCCTTAACTGAATTAATTTCTTCCTTAATTACTACGTATGTGTGCGAGTGAAAATCCCGAAACCTGTACACTTTTCTTTGAGGAAAAATTCCAAGCTGTTCAAACTTTTGGCCCCAGAAAATATCGAAATATGGGTGGAATTTTAATAACACTTTCAACACTATGCCCGTACCGGATACGGGCGCGCTGCTTTCCTGCTTCTGGACGGCGCCCGTATCACATCCAGCTGCACGTATCACGTACAGTTCCCGTCCCTTGGTTGGAGGTAATACGTCATCTAGTGACCACTAGAATGCAGCAGCTATCGGGAATTTCGAAATGACACGATAAACAGGGTGTTTTCTCTTTGCCGTGACCTCTGCCGAAGCACTCGGTGTGCCGTGTGCTGCGCGCGCCAAATCTGTCACGCTGTCACCTGTGTTACTGTGTAGACATGTCTTCACGCCGGCTCAATGATAGTGATATTTTGGATATTTTATCGGGAGAAGCGTGTTCAGAGATGGATGAAAGTGATGACCGCCCTGCTTACGAACCGGACAACGTATCAAGCGACAGTTCAGGCAAGATTTTTATTTATTACGTCACTTTGGAACGTAAGTGTTTAGCTGTATTATTTTACTCTGAATACAAACGATAGAAATACTTCGCCTATACAGAAATTTGGGTTTATTTTTTCGTTTAGACGAAGAGACGCAGGCTGACGATTCACCTGTGCCGGGAACATCTGCTAGATGAAATGAAATGTCGTGCCGGGATATCCCAGGATGGGTTCTGCTCGCCAGGTGCAGGTCTTTCTATCTGACTCCCGTAGGCGACCTGCGCGTCATGATGGGGATGAAATGATGATGAATACAACACATACACCCAGCCCCCGTGCCATTGGAATTAATCAATTAAGGTTAAAATCCCCGACCCGGCCGGGAATCGAACCCGGGGCCCTCTGAACCGAAGGCTAGTACGCTGACCGTTCAGTCAACGAGTCGGACATCTGCTAGATCATCTGAACCTGATGTTGAATGGTCAGCAACAGATGACCAACCACAGCTACCTGTGTTCCAGTCGGCATCTGGTTCTACTCAGTTTTGCGCGGGGAGTGACGAAATGGATTGTTTCAGTAATACTTTTACTGACGATGTGATCAAAAATATAAAAACAGAAACTAACAGATATGCAGGTACGACAATTGCGGCAATGAAACTTCAGGGCAAACTGAAGGAAAATTCCATGTGGCACCGGTGGTCTGCAGTAAAACTTCACGAAATTTATTGGTTTTTTTTTTTTTGCAACAATTTTGCGTATGTGTGTGGTGAAGCTACCCAAACTGAGTGACTATTGGTCTACTGATCCCTTTTATCAGACAGGATTTGCCAATCGATTGTTGAGTCGTGATGGATTTTCCGGCATTTTATTTATGTTGCACCTAATGACAATGCCACCTTCATCAAGAAGTTGGAACCTAATCATGACCCACTACATAAACTCAGGCCTTTCTTTGATTTTTTTGTGCACAAATGCATTGCCAGTTTTCAGTCGTATGAGAATCTAACAATAGATGAGGCTATATTATGTCCCTTCCGTGGTCGAGTAGGGTTTAGGATTTATATGAAGAATAAGCCCAATAAGTAAGGTATGAAAATGTATGTACTTTGCGATGCGGCAACAGCCTACGTACTGAATTGTGAAATATACACGGGATCCGCAGGGAACGTTGACAACAGCATTCAGGCTCTTGTAGATAGATTATGCTCAGTTTTTCAATAAGGGCCACTGTACTTATATGGACAGGTACTATACTAGCCCCTCCCTACTGAATATGCTGTGGCAAAAGAAAACCCTAGCTGTTGGAAATGTCACGAAAAACAGGAAGTGTTTATCACCAACGTTCAAGACAAACAAATTAAAGAAGGACAAGATAAAATTTTTGAGGAAAGGGCACCTTCTTGCAGTGAATTGGAAGAGCAAGCGGGGTGTTTTATGCCTTTCAACAAGACATAAGGCTTCCACTACACTTGTTTCTGGTAGATCGAAGGGTGGTGTCGTACAGAAACTAAAGCCTGACGTAGTCATCGATTACAATATAAATAAAACTGGTGTTGATAGAGCAGATCAACTGAACAGTTATTACCCATTTGCATGGAAGACAATCAAATGGTGGAAAAAGCTCTTCTTCTATTTGTTCCTTATGTCTGTTGTGAATGATTTCATTCTATATAAAGAGATCTCAAAATCAAAGATATCTCTTGTGCATTACATGAGATTGATCAGTTCGCAGTTAGCAGCTCAAGGCTGGAACCTACTCCCTCCCCCAGTGTGGACAGGATTTTGATCGCCATTTTCCAGAAAAGGTTCCTCCAACGAACAATAAAGTGAATGCCACTCGTTATTGCAAGGTATGCTCAGACAGGGGCAAGAAGGAAAGTGGTAAGTGCGTCAGAAAAGAGAGTAGATGGTGGTGCAAGGACTGTGTATAGTCCAATGTTTTCAGGACTACCATACGAAAACAAACTATTCCTAAATATGCAAATATTTTATTAAACTGAATTTTTGTTTATTTGCGGCCTAAGTAATCGCATTAAATGATTATATTTTATTGTTTGAGCAAGCTTATTGGTATAACCTCAATGTAAAATTTTTCCGTACTATTTTTTTCATGTTTTTCATAAGACTAGTATAATTAAATTACTTCAGATATTCACTTGTTGATTAACATATTCATTTTGGATGGTTGACACCTTCATACGTTACAAAAATCAGGCATGTAATATGTTTCGCTGTACCATAATAACGTGTTCAAAATTAGCAGAAAGACCCAGTTCACAGCCAGGATGCATGTTAAAATATGGTAGTGTTGAAAGTGCTGTGCAGACTTTCGTTTCGGGATAATTGGTGGCTAAACGGTAAGTCGTATAGCGAAGCAGATTGCACATTGGCGGTTCAATTTGGAGACGTAAAACTTGTGTTCTATGACTTATTTTCATGTCTCTATTGTTGATACGTTACATCGCGCTCCATTTCTCAGTTATAAGCAAATCTCTGCAGCTCGATTTTGACTGGCATTAGAAAAATTGGCCTGTCTTTATAATGAAAACGCTCCATCTTAACTGTGAATGGCGGTGCGTAGACTCTTATAGTAGAAACTCTGGAACTGATTGTAATTGGCAGCAGAAAATGTGGCCTGTAATTATCAACAAAACTTCCCCAATGCCTACCTTACTTGGGGACAACGTTTTGTTTCTCGGATAGCGCTAAGAGACAGAATCGTACTCACTGCCCTTACAGTAATTTACGGAGAAATCCGTATACAATGTTGAATACCGTAGCGAAGCACTGGCACAGTTACTAGTAGGCTACTAAAAGGGAACAAACAAAGAATCTACACTCGCGCTCTCGTCTTCTTAGGCCGAAAAATACCCATGATTCCATGCTATACCCTGTAGCGGAGAGATTTGCATATATCCATCTTCTTTTTTGTACTTGTGGTACCATTGCCTACAACCAAGGAGTAAGTTTTGTTATTTTATGTTTGCCGTATCGTGATCTACTCTAAAGGTACTGTCGGAGATTCCGCGTCCGGGATAACCTTGTTCATCAACGTTCACGTTTCTCTTGAACAATTTGTCTTATTCTTCATATAATTCTCCCTCCTTCCTCCCTCCTTCGGACCTATAATCCAAAATGAATTTTGACATTCGATCACGCCTCATGTTCTGTACGTGACTTAATAATTTATCTCTATATTTCTCACTATTATCTACGAAGCTACGTACTTACAAACTATTCTTTATGAGTTCATTATTACACGGTCTCAATTTGAGACTCCGTCAGTTCCGTTGTGGAAACACATGCCATCTCTTCTGTATTCTGCTTCTATGTCTATCCGTAATAGTTCGTGTTTATCTTCCAAAATATAGTTCTGCTTATGACCATATCCGAAGAGGTAGGGATCGCCATACTATGAAAAACGTAAAAATTATGTAATTTCCTCAATTATGCCGAAAGTTGAGTGGTTAATTGGCCCGAAATGTTTTAAAATTGTGAGTCCAGGATGAATGTATCAAAATATAAAAGACAACTTTCAAAAATCACTTTTGGTGTAAATACAGTTCCGGAAAAACAGCTTAAAATTGCTTGTTTCTTTACTCGTTGTCTTTATGATTCAAATCCTAGCCAAATTAATGGGACACTATAGTGAAATTTCTAACTTCTATATTTTTCAATGAATGTTTACGAAATGTTCTTCTGAGGTGTAACTCCTCAGATACAGTAATGCAACCAACTTTCAATATTGTACCTATACAACTTTTTGAGTAGGATTTTCTTTTATTTTCCTTTTACCAACATTGAAAAAAAATGTCCCTTGCTTCACAATATTTCCCTATTTGGCACCGAATTTTGCACAAATATGCTGTATAGTTATGCCAACAAACATCAGTATCAAACTTTGTTGTTTGATAAATATATTGGTCTGTAGAATGTTTTTATTGTAATTTTTATATTATTTTTAAAAATATGTGTACACACAACATTTGGTAGGTGAGAAAAAAAATGAATCACCTTAAACATCAAAATGCACACTGATAGTTTTGCATCAACTATCTACCTACTACTGTGTAAAATGTCACCTACATCAGACAAAAATTGCAAGATAAGGGATTATTTTTCTGAAAGAAATCATGAATAATTTGCTAAGCCATAAAATTCAAAATAAAAATTTATGCAACTTTACTCACTTTAGAACTGTCCTGCACAATAAGTATGCCCTTCAGACTCCTTTCTTCTTTCCTCCAGTGATATTTTCATCACCTTATTCCTTTTCCTTAGCTCTTCGCTTTCAGCTGAGCTCCTTCTCCTGCTTTGCAGTGTGCGCCTTTGGTCTCGCTGGTGACTGATGTCCACAGCAGAAGTTGGTTCTACTGGCTTCCTTCTGATAGACTGAAGGACTTCAAGTGTTCTAACACACCGAATACTGAACTCACTCACAGCACTCACAATACCAAGCTGAAGTTTATTCCAAGTAAGAAATACTTCTTTTGGACATTTATTCCAAAGAACACTGAGATGGCTCTCATTTGGATTTTGTGTCTTCCCTTTTGTGCACCTTTGTATAAGTGCATCTCATGCAAGTCTCTGATATGTTGACATTATTTCTAAAACTATATCATAGAGAATACCACATCTGCTACTCAATTCTTAGATTACATTTGGAATCCAAATGAGAGAGACATAAGAAAGGGAAAGCAGCAACTGGAGGGGCGTGTCAGTAGAGAATGGGACAGTTAAATCCTAGCGCAGCGCCATTTAAAGGAGGCGCTCTGGGCTTTAAAATGGCGGCATTTAGAAAATAACAGCATGTTTCGAAAGAACACACATCAGGGTACTTTTTAGGGTTCTTAACCCAATTTTGGTATTTTCCTCGCAATTCATGAAATTTCACTTTAGTGTCCCCTTAACTTATTTACATCATTCTTGGCACATTCCGTCGATTGCTAGGCTAACGCCTAACTACATCCGCTATGCAACACCGCTGAAAACATGTTGGTGGTACGATGAGAGTAGAGTTTGGTGTTTAAGACATTAATTACTGCACGGTTACGTTATTTTATGCATTGTTGCCCCTCTTCGTTGCACCCGGGCACGAGGCACGACACATAACATAGTCACATGGTCAAGGGACGTCGCTAGATGATATCAAGGCGTGATGTTTTTCGGGTGGACGATATAACCTGTCGGAAGGGTTGGGAATTGTGTGTAAAATGTGCTCATTGGACATTAGTACGATACAGTACGCCAGCAACGTATCACTATGTCGCACGTTAGTTGGGTTGCATGTAACGTTATTGGAGGGGGCGGCTGAATCACATGGTGTGTCCGTACATTTCACCTTGCAGCCACATCGCAGAGCACTGAAATTGGCTGACTTCTTCATCGGACTTACTAAAACGAGTGAGAATGTGCTGGAAGGTTCGGAGTGGAAATGTGCTCTACAATGCTGTAATGTGTACTCCTTGGTTTTATATACCACCTTTGATTAATCTGGCAGGCGTATGGTGATTTCAAAACCATAACAGTTTGCTGCTTGAGTACATCTGTGAGTATTTTCAGTAATATTCATTAATGTAAAACAGATACTTACTGAAACAGCCCCCGAACAATATCACTGAGGCAATAATTCCAACCAGCAACGAAAAAGAAAAAGTGGTGTTTTAATATCGAGAATTCCATTGATCTCAAATACTTCGTCATTTTGTTTCAAAAGATTACAATTTTCAGTGAGATTAACTTATAGTACGACTATGAATAAGTCTCAGGTTCAAATGTTCCACTATTGCGGAGTTAATTTGAAGGATTCCTGTTTTTCACATGGTCAGCTGTACGCTGCTTTCTCACGTGTGGAACAAGCAGAAAAATCTGTTTGTGCACGTGCCAGACAACAAAATATCAAATGTAGTGTATAAGAATGTATGTTTATGAAAGTACTTAGTATATAAGATACTATATAAGAATAGTAAACGTAAAATAAGCAGAAAAGTGTGGACTTTTTATTGACTTTTTCTCCATTATATAGTGGAAACCACACGAATGTACAAAACGTCAGCGAAGCGGGTTTTCTTCACCTAGTTCTAATTAAATCTTTTATTGAATGTGGCATTAGTAATGCCCTGTATTGAAGTGAAAATAATGTATTCTGCATTATGGACGATGAAGAATATGAGGAAGAAACAGACGACGTGATGGGGGGCAGGTGATTAAGATGACAATGACAAGGATTTTTCAGATTTATGAAGGGTCAGTCTCTTTCTTCCTTCGTAGTATTTAGTCACGCATTGGTGCAGGGTACGCTTACTGTAGTCAAGGGCGTCAGATTCAGTGATGCCAACAAGACGCAAGTCTTCCTTGAACCTCACTTCTTCGGACGACACTCCCTCTGTAGATTATTCTAAACAGTCAGTGCACTGTTGAGGTGCTGGCCTTCTGACTCCAACTTGGCAGCTTCGTGTCTGGCTCAGTCTGATGGTATTTGAAGATGCTCAAGTACGACAACCTCGTGTCTGTAAATTTACTGGCACGGAAATGAACTTGTGACACCTTGGCGTCCCCCAAAACCGTCACAAATGGTTAGTGGGGCTTAAAAACAATAACACTATTATTAAAATATATTATAGTATTTTATTAAGTATTTTTATTTTTAAATTTTTCATTCCCTTGCGGTTTTAATTTTGTTTTATTGTAAAAAAAGGTGCCTATTTATTTTCTGGGCGCAGGGTAGGGGAGGTTATACTACACAGGAGCGTTACCTACACCGGAGAAAACATCGTTAGGTTCATAACCCCTCGTGCCTAATTAAAGACGCTGGCGTCGGCAGAGGCAAAGAATTAATGAAAGCAGTCTGGTGACATTAATGAATGAATGAATGAATGAATGAATGAATGAATGAATGAATGAATGAATGAATCAATCAATCAATCAATCAATCAATCAATCAATCAATCAATCAATCAATCAATCAATCAATCAATCAATCAATCAATCAATCAATCAATCAATCAATCAATCAATCAATCAATCAATCCCTTCTGATCTGCATTTAGTGCTGTCGCTCAGGTGAAAGATTCTGTATCTGTGGTTTATGTAGCCTGATTCAAAAGAAAGGAATGGAGTATATGAGGACCGATGCATTCATTAATTCTTTCAGAATTAGAAATCTTATATTTTCCAGATTATTACAGGCTGTATATAACTATGATATCTTTTCCCGAGAGAAGGTGGTTTCTGAAGTAAATAATGTTGAAAAAATTGTGCGTCCAATACTTCTAAAATTAGATACGCTGCCTGAAAATGTTACAAATGTTAAATGTGTATTTTACCAGGTGTACTTAGAATTATGTTCTCTGCGAGGAAATGCATATCCATTTTCTTTCTAACAATTTTCAGGAAAACTGCTTTTCTGTGTGTTGACGGAAGCTTTACCGCATATGAAGAAAAATATAGGTTGAACTGTCAGTTTTTATGAGGAGAACACACATGCAGAATTTATAATTTATTTCCTGTAAAATATACAAATTCATTTTCTTCGTAACTGTGACAGTTTGCACTTTTATCGTGTAAAAGAAGCATTTCGAGCATTCGGTCCAGGGCACTCGTGGATGTGTCCCTCTGCGAGAGATACAGGCTAGTGACTGGCTGCTGACAAACTCTATTGTCTTGCAGAGATTGCTCCACCTTCTATTCGAACGAATGTAGCTGCAGACAAGGAGGGGAGTAGAGTGGATCAACAAACTACTCATCCCCTGCATGGCCATTCACCTCCAGCCCAGAGAACGTCTGAGTAACTAACTGGATCACCTGACACTACAAGAGTACAGGTCCCCGCCATCCCAGGACAGATGACAGTAGCAGAACGTTTGCCACCTCGATGTCATGAAGACTGGTCTGTCCTTGAACAGACTGAGGACAGGAGTGGGGAGATTCGAAGTCAACCTAGCAAGATGGAGCAACATCAACTGTGACTCTAATGCAGAACAAACTATGGAAAATATGCTCCAGTGTTCATTGTATCTGTCTTTCTGTAGTGAAGATGACCGTTCTAATGCTACACTCGATGTTGCTAGGTTCTGGCCGAGATGGGTTTGAAGTGCTTTGAATTTTTATCTGTGTTATAATTTGTTATGTAGTTTAGTATACATAATTGATATGTGTAAATGATACTTCTGATACCATAATAATAACTGCTACTTCAGTTCCTGTAACAACAGGCCGTGAACCAACTTGATGTACAAAATGACTTGCATATTTACTTACCTGTGCTGCACATACCAAGTTATTTTATAAAGTGAATGAAACAACAGTTCATAAATAATTACTTTTTATTTACATAATAATCTACTAATATTCGTAATTACACAGTTAAAACAGCGTAAAAAGTTTCAAAAGAATAACAATCTCCGTTTAGTTTTTTGTAAAAATTGTCGCTGGCGTTTCGTTAAATAACATTTCGAGCCTTCATGGTTTCGGGGGTGTTTTACGAAATTTCTGAGTATCCACTGTTTACTGGCTGACAAGTTACGTCTGCCTTATATAATGCGCTTGTTCGTGGCTGATCACATAAGGTTAATTATTCATCTGAGACTTAGCATGTACTAACCATTATGTTTGTATTGGTCTATCCAATGTCCAATTCCGGCCTCAATATATTTATCCTTATTCAGTCAATTGGAGAAGAATAGAACGGTTGTTTTATTAAGCGAGACACTGGACACATTCAAATGTGTATTCTTTGTTGTTAGAGGAAATTTGATACATATTTCCTTACGGGATTCACTTCTTCTGTTTAATTTCATTCTTCTCACCGTTCCTATATTTTTCATTTATTTATTATCATTCCTCTTTCAGATACAATTCTTGAATTATTTCATTCTTTCTTTTATTGCGTTTCTTCTTGGAAATCCCTTTATAACATATGTTGGTAACTTAAGGCTTATCCAATCTTGGTCTAGGGTCTCAACATATTTTTCCTTATTCGGTCAAATATAAAGTCATCATATTTAAAAGGTCGGACACAATGCCACAAAGTGGTGGGAGCTCCTGTAGCACAGCAGTAACTCCCTCTTACAGAACATTTTCTTCCCTTACTTCTATGTGCCATGTAATAAAATAAACTGACAGAAATCGCTGAAATGCTGGGCTAATTTCGACTCACACTGAAGTAGCCGTGTGCTGAATTGATGGACAAGAAGCTATAACTTCACATAGGATCCCCCCACTCTGTATAAGCACGCTGTATCTGCTTCTGTGGCGATGAAGGCACGTTGTGCTAGCAGACTGGGAGCACCAGACTACCAAAGTTATGGCTCACAACTGAATCTCAGCCACCTGCGTTGCTTCTTACGGGAGATATTTGGTGTCTCTTTTATTTATTGATTGTAGGATTCACTTTTCTTTCTTTCTTACTTTCTTCGTTTAATTATTACTGAATATATTTTTACCGCCTTTCTAATATCAGTACTTCCTTATAATCGGAATAGTTGCAGTAATACGGAACATCGGGAATGGACGAAGGAACACTCTATGTGCTATATAAGGAGCTGTATTTAGTCCTTCAGTTCTATTCAAGTGAGCTGAGGCTGGTTGTCATAGGTGCACGCAGTGGCAGATTCTTACCCATCATCATTCTGGAAGACATGAGCAAATGAGCAGGCTGGTAGTCATTGCTCATGATTTCGGGATTCTCCATACACAGAAGCAATAAACATCTTCACTATATGGAGGAATACCAGATTATACTGTCGTTGTATTACGGCTAGATGATTGTTCCAATAGGCACGTTGAATGACTTAGGGTAAGAATATTCTACCAAAATTTAAGGTTATTCAAGACCAGGCATGTATCCAAATAATGCAGAATAGTATGCAGTTGTGATTAATCTGACCGGAGCACTTTTTCTCTTAGGAGTAACTCAGTATAAATTGCAAAAATAATATTGTTCATTCATATGGTACGTTTATGATTTATGCATATAGCTATGCTGATGTGACATCTTATGTTCTTCAGTTTGGTGTGGATAATACTGATGAAATAGCACGGGAATCTCACATCGAGGATTAAAATTATTTCTAGTATATCCTTATTCCGTCATGAACACCATCAATTTTCCAATGAGTCTTTCATCGCCACATTTAAGGAAATGAATTAATACTATATTTACACTTATTATTGCGGGTACATCTGGAGTTAAGAGCTGTCATCTGGTGAATAAGATGTGAGTTACTCGAATGATTCTGAAGCCAATGTATGGCAAAATGTGAAGTGTTAACTATGGTTTTGCTATCTGATTTGATCGTGTACAATATTACAACTGATTATTCAGTTTATGTGGCTTCGAGGTCTAAGTCAACAGTCTTGTACTTGTGGGGTGCAGTGAGCAAACTGCTGTTTATCACGCAGATGCTTCAGTTATTTTGCATCAAACACAGTAATTGATTTTATTCGTCAGGTTTAATTCCATAAAAAGTGCCATTGCAGTTTAGAACTCCATGTTCAGAGAGTCATAGGAAATGGGTATATCCTGTGCGTTCGAGTGAATCGCCGAGTACGCAAAGAAAGTGGTCGACTCATGTTCACACTGAGGTAGTCATTTGTTCTATGACAGTCACATTCCTTGGCTGCCTGCGTGGCCAGGTATATCGAGGCACACCGAGACCTTCAGGAACACTCTTGCTGGGACGAAGGGTCCTATGTGGACCATACAACTCGTAGTCCATCATGTAGTGGTCCGGGAGAGCCCCTTCGTTAATGCAACCTATTGGGCCGTCGGGTAGGTCAAGTGTATTGGCGAATGAGATGCTCTTGGGCAGGCGTGGTCGATGGAAATACGCAGGGGACGGTGGAGCGCAAGAACACATCTCAGGTAGAGGTGCGAATGCTGGGACTGGTTCTGGCGCCGGCCGCTTTGGAGATCCCACCAGGAACAACAGGCCTGCTCCCACGATAGTGGACAGGAACGAGAAGTAGTAGCCTGCTTTAGGATGGCTCTCGTTGATATAACCTAAAACACAAAGACAGGCATATCCTCAAATTGTATGCAGTGGTTTTACAGCGATTAATTAAAACTGAAGATAGACTCATGTCCCATCAGATCAACGTGGAACAACAGTTACAAAGTGTTACAATGTAAGTTAATTTTGCTAGTAAAGAAGAAAAATGTAAACTCGTGTCCTCATTTCGAGGTGGTGCAGCTGTTTTCAGGCACACCCCCCTATGTACGTGATCTGCAACCACATACCAGGCCTCCTTCCATTCTTAAATGTCTGGCAGTGCCGGAAATCGAACCCGGGACCCCGTGGAGGGCAGCTAATAACAGTAAGGGTTACGCTACGTAGGTGGACGTTTCGGTAGTAGGAAGTGTCGTCTAGCCTGCTTTTCCGTAATGTAGCTAGAATAACAGAAGTTCTAGGGGTTCGGAGAGGCCGGGCCCCTATTGTTTATGCAAATCTCAAAACAAAACTGTTGTCCGGGCGAGAGTATAGCAGTTTGATATGGGCTTCAGAAAGTTTGCATTCTAACCTACAAAACTCTAAACATCTGGACTATAATTGTGAGTACATGGTCAAGTCCAAATCCCGAAGCCTGGTTGGAGCCGCACAAGATACACCATGAGTTGTCACGGATAGTCTACGTATCACCAATGATATGAGTAGTGAGGTAGATTATCCCTGGGCTTACTAACCTATAAGGGGTGATCAAAATGTCTCCGCTTGACGGCCATACAGTCCAGAATCGGCAAAATCGCCGTGAGCACTCATTCCACCGGCGCACTAGGTTGTGGTCAAACACTGCGTCGCGCTGCGTGAAGAAGACCGTGACCGTCTGCCGCACTTGCTCGTCCGACTGGAAGTGTGGACTCTTCGAGGCCTTTTTCAGGGGACTGAAGGTGTGATAAGCCCTAGGGGAGAGTTAAGGTTACAAGGCGGTTGTTGTTGTTGTTGTTGTTGTTATCCGTAATAGATGAGACTGGCCTCCCAGATCGATCGGCGTCTTATGTCGAAACGCGACCCGCCAGGAACTTGGTGCACCACTCCACAAGAATGGTTTTCGACAGACATACTGTCTCTAACACAGTCTTCATTATCCGATTAATGTGCACCGGAGTTTGTCCTTCGGCAGCCAAGAACAGAATAACAGCACGTTGGTCCTGTTTGGACGCATTTGGTAATGACGTCACCATTGTGCACGTGGCCGGCACGACACGACTGCCACACTAATCATTTCGCCTACATGTCCGTGCTTACACAGTACACCCACATCGGAGTCGGGCTACGTTGCAGGTCCGCTGCAGCAACGCCCTCGAACGGAAAGGTTTTGATCACGCCTTATAGAATGTGCTAGCAGACATATTTATACCAAGCCCGATGAAATGTGTACACCAAAAAATATAATTATATGTTTGAAAAGTTTTCGGAAGGTGTTTTACAGGGCATCAACATTTCCGAAAAGCTTGTAATTATTCGTGACTGTTGATATCGTGATTGTAGGTAAAGGGTTCCCAGTTTTGCCTAAAATCCTAAACAAAAGGACACGGCTTTTCGATCCAAATGTCCCATTAGCATTAGTCGGAATTTCTGCCACGACAACCTCCTGTGAATATGCCACATGGCTGAACATTTCTATGCATTCACTTATGATAAGTATTGTTTGATATACTGACCATAACCCCTTCGGAGGAGTAAGCCTTATGGAATACCACGGGTTTGTGACAATTCGGATCGTGATCAAATACTCGTAAAATTAGTTTTAAGTTAAGTATAGGGTGATCGAAAAGTCCGTTAACTTTTGACGAGGCTATACTTTACAGAATGTTGGAGGTAGAGAGGTAATTATTGGCCTGACATGGGGTTTCTTTGACATGAAAATGAAGTGCACCAAATGACCAACAGATGACGTTCATACGATACACAAGCAATAATTAGCTTTACAATCGGTGTTTAGCAGAGACAATGTTCTTTGTAACACATGCTCAGCCCGTCGGCCGTCATTCATCAACAATAGCTGTATACGAGGGACAATGCTATGAACAATACTGTACAGCATATCCGTAGGTATGGTTAGAAATTGCCGTCGGATGTTGTATTTTAGCGTCCCTAGTGAGGTCGGACGATCGCGGTAGACTTGCGAACTCCACAACCATTAATCACACGGACTGAGTTCAGGGGCCGAGGAGGCCACTATTGCAGGTGCATCTGATGCCCTCTCATGACAGCTCCTTTTATACCGTACACAGGTCTCATGCGGCATCAGTGATGCGTTGCTATCCAGTGCCATCTATTAGCCTGTTTCTGCACTCGATGTTGGTGTCAATAAAACCCCATGTCATGTGTGTCCCTCTTTACGTCCAATATTCTGTGATGTATTGCCTCGTTAAATGCTAACGGATTTTGGGTCATCTGTATTATTGTTCAAACATCCCGAGTTTATTGAACATAATATCGTAATACACATAGATTCCTCTGTGAATCAGAGGTTAATTTTGGGCTTCCGGATCTCAAGATCGTGGGACAAATCCCAGCAGAGGCAGCGGGATTTTTGAAGGGCGGATAAAAGTACATTCGACACTCTGTATCGTACGATGCCGACATGTAAATTGTCTCTAATAACACATTTTCTGTTTAACCGATGCAATTAATTAAAACTCATCCGTAGATCGCCCAAAAAGATACGGTTCACTCTGCCATCTGGTGGAGCAAATCAGAACTATGAAATTGGCACGCAGGCAGCGTAGGTGGCATCTAATTAAGTACATGCACACGATAGTTAAGTTTATACGATTATTAATTTTTAACGTATTATTTCGGCCTCTCAGCCCTACGGTTGATTCTCTCGTCAGACTTTGACTGAGAATGTAGTTTTATGCTCTTTGGGCCTATTTGTGATAGGCCGTCTTCTCGCTCTCTCCGGAAAGATATCTTGAATTTTGCTACTGAAAGGTTTTTATAGTCTTACAGAATGGACATGGAGACAGGGAATAAACGTAAATTTTTCTACAAGATAGACAAACTTAGAACTGAAGTCTGGTTCTTCCTCCATTTTAAGGTATTCAGTGATTTAGAGAAACAGATGATAAACTCTAGAGCCATCGTGGCTCAGTCGGCAGCGCGCCGGCTTCTCACCACTACGTTCCGTGGTTCAAATTCCGGTCATTCCAACTGAGATTTGTGGTTGTCAAAGCGGAGACGCGACATGTGTTTCCGGGCACTCCGGTTTTCCTTGTCATCTTTCAACCCAGAAACACTTTCGAATATCATTTCGTATCATCTGTCAGTCATTAATCATTGCCCTAGAGGAGTGCGAGAGGTTTCGGCAGACGGCACAATTCCTATCGTCGCCGCTAGAAGGGGCTTCATTCGTTCCATTCCTGACCCGAGCGAATGAGTGGAAACAGGCTGTGCATGTATTTATTTTATTATGAATTCTCATGGGTAGCTACTAACATGACACGGTGACGTGTCGTGTCATTCAGCTCAGCGAGCGCGGCGTATTTGTTTTAATATGAAATTGCATGCTAGGTACTTGTCACCACTCGTCAGGTTATGCGCCACGTCACTTCGCTGCGCTATCGACATTAGTTGAACATGTGTGAAGTATTCTTCAAAGTTATTTCAGTGCTATTTTGTGGAAAGATCATTGAAAATGTGTCATACCCACCAATGAAATATGGCAGTCTACGGTCCACATTACCAACAATATGAATTCTAAGCATGAACGGTACTGCCTGTGTTCTTAGGACGAAATAGGAAGAGTTAGGTACAGCCAAGTTATTTACCTGTGATGGGAACTCCGATCAGCACTGGTAAAGCCTCTGCTCCTTGCACAAAGCTCCAAGCTCGTGTGAAATGCCTCGTTCTCACTCGTTCCATGGTGAACATCTTGAGGGAGTAGAGGAAGCCGCCAAGACACACTCCGTACAGCCACACGAACAGTACGTAACCATGGTAACCCTGCACCGCGCTAAGGGCGAGCAAGGAGACACCTGAAACAAACAGAACACGAGTTTAAAGTAACAATCCAGTTCAATACAAAACTGTTCCCCATTATGGCCACGAATTTATTTTCATGTCTGTACTCCAGGTTCTCTTATCTCATATGAGACCACTGAATTAAAATTATTATTGTTAATATATAATCTGACGTTAACTATATCGCTTCATTTAATAAGCAGTTAATTTTCTTAAAGGTGAATACAAATTCCAGTGTGCATATTATCGAAAAATTTAGTTAGATTGTAATTTAAATTATTTATGACTTTGTTTTTCTACAATGCACAAATATGCAGGAGAAATCGGTTAAAACTAGCGGAAAACCCAATGTGACGAAGGAACTTTAGTCTCTATTTATAACTTTTATGTTATTTAGCATCTTTTTAAGATCTACTCATATTCAAATGATAAGCAAAGTAAACCATGAATTTTGTTATTTCACTGAAAACAAAATTTCAGATCATGTTTAATTCTGACCTGATGTAAGAAAGTATTTGCAGTGCGCGGGGCCCCTACATCTGCCACTTCAACCACGGCGCGAGGCCAACGCGCTTAAGCCGTGTAAAGTCACTGGGCCGGTGCCTCGTGGGAAAGTGCCCTTGTTCATTGTCAGACACCACTGCGTCATTGACCAGTTCGTCGCTGAGCCCTCGAAAGGTGCATAAACGACTAGGCCACTGGCCGAGAGCGTTATCCCAGGAGCAACCTGCGTATTTCAGTTAAGTATGTTGACTCAGTGAGAAGCGACCTGCGAATCGAGGGGCCTAGTTGAAGCTCAGCTAGTGAGAACAGTGTGCTGCAGTCACGCGTTCAGTGTGACCTCCATCAGTCAGTGATAGAGAGCCATCGTGACTGTTGAGTTGCCAGTTAGGGGCCGAGTGTGAGTGACAGCCAGAGTTGAGTGGGGCAATCTGTGGAGCGTCCGTCTGCCGAACTGAAGACTCATTCTGTATGCCTGTCGTCGTCGGCGTGTCTCTTGGGCCAGCTGTTGGATAAGAACTTTGAGTGTTCTGGTACAGCGCAGAAGAGAAGATCGGATTTCTGCATGGGGCTGTGAACTGTGGTCTGGGACAGGGGAAACAAAGCGAGATTCTAGTATTAGTGACCGAAGTCTGTGTAAATTAGTGTGAATGAACAGTGGGGGAAAGAGAGAGTATGCCCTTTACTGGAGTGTATGTTGTGATCTCGATAAGCCTGTGAGTGTTACTCTGTAGTTTAGGTAATTAGTTAATATATTTGAGTAGCAGAACGCTACCAGTTTCTGTACTCATTTATTTACCCCTCTAACACGTTACAGTATCATTGTGCAAAGAAATGACCGACTACCTCTTTAATAGAAACGTTAAATTACTTGAAAGGCCTAGTATTGATCCAGAAATTAATGAAGTAAATGGTAAGAGACAAATATCAGGCTGTTTGGAAACTGGATTTTAATATATGATATATACTATCTTAAAAATTAGGCAACACTTCGTGTATGTTACTTCAACTAAGAGCCAATATGAATTTTATGTCCTGAATTGGCAATTCCGTAAAAAGTTGTAAGAGTGGTACTTACTGTGACACATCACAAGGCCTTGTCAGCCAGTTAAACAACGCCGTGTGCAATTTAGTGTGTGTGACTCTACTTGTAATGAGTGATATTGAAGTTGAACATGTAATCCGGCGAATGGATGACGTGCGATGAAGGAAGGATATATTAAAAACGACTGATTAAGAAGCAATATCAAGATATCCTCTCCTGATTTAAGGGGGTAATTTTAGTATAATGTAATTTAAATCTGAAGCTTTTATTTCTGTTGGTAAATGGTGTGGTTAAAAATCTAAATTTTCTGGTCTTAAGCGAGTAATCGGGCAAGTATTAGTGAATTTTCGCTCTTTTTAGCATCCCCATGCGGGACTAACGTGCGTTTTTGATCTTCCTTGTAATTCTTGCATGTCATCGGGATATTCGAGAGTGTCTCCTTCGAAATCCTCTTCGCCATTTAATTCCTTGAGCTTTATAATTGCTAAATTAACATTTATGGGGCTTTTGCTGAATTGGGTAGACGTACCCTGGTAGGTTGTCACTCTCTAAAGCTTACGGGAGTTTGTAGCTGCCTCTGTGGATTAGTGGTAGAGTGTCGGCTTTCATTTCCGAAGACAGTGGGCTCAAATCCGACAGAGGTAGACGGATTAATGAATAGCAGAAGCGAGTCTATTCGGCACTTCATATCGTGAGATATCGGCTTTTACAAGTTATTTGGTAACATATTTGTTGTTACCAGAAAAATCATTCAGACTCAGCCGTAGACACCCAAGAGAATTTCGCTTCACTCTGCCATCTAGTGGACCTAGAGTAAAACGGAACGCCGAATTGACGGGAAGGCAGCCAGATGATGTCAAATTAAAATGCCTGTACACTATTGCATATTCCAGTACGTTACATCACGGTTCACGAAAATGGAAGCGGCTTATCAACTAACCAAAACTCTATATAGGAAGAAATCTATACCCATTAATACCAAGATAGGACATTAGTGCGCGGTAATACGACCGGAGGCTTTGTATGCTGCAGAATGCCTTACTCTGAATAGGACAAGTCTGATCGAGAAATTAGAAATAAATGAAGGCAGGTCTTAAGGAGAATCCTAGGGCCAATCAAAGACAGGGGTGAATTTAAAAGACGACATAACCATGAACTCTACACACATGTAGCAAAGATCACAGATACCATTCGCAAGAGGGCAATTGTTTTCTACAGCCACATTGCGCGTATGAATCCTACAAGGCTGAGCAATAGGATTTTGAATTACGACACCAAGAAGGCGTGGTTGACTTGCAAGAAGTGAGGATAACACAGGAGTATGTCCAGAAACGTATTCCGCTCAAGAAGAAACTCCAAGAACATCGTGATTTCCAAGAAAAGCTGAAATTAGAAAGTGGCAAAACAAGGACTGAAGCGACGAAGGAACAGCATAAAATTCGAATGCGGGAATACTGGGCGAAAGTTAAAGCCAAAGCACAAGAAAAAGAAAAATGACAGCTGAAATAACGTGGCACATACATGGCCGAAACGACAGCCGAAAGAAGAATGTCAGATCTTTCGCATTCCTTTTCAATGTTGTTTGTCGACGACGGATACGGTTTGATGAAGTAGCACAACATTAATGAGTTAGTGTACGTTTACTGAAATATAAACGCACCTCTGTTCTCTAACCGAGAGAAAAGTGAAGTGGATAACGTAACTAACCAGTTAATGTCTCGTCACCCAACAGTTCAACAGGATAACATTAATAAATCAATATCAGTATGCACGAGGTAAGATTCCTTACGCACTTGATAGCTTCTCGCTTCGATTTATATCGAAGGCTTGAAAAGAAGTGATAATGTAGAACATGAACATGGCGGACCTCTAGTCTACATGTAAATTATGACACGAAAAGGAAATAAAGTTGTCAATAATAACAAAAACCATATAACAGTATTATTTAATTTAATTACAGTTAATTTTAAAATTCACAAATTTCTAGGAAATAAAATCAGATAACGTCCTCATTCCTTTTGGGCACACTGATTAACATTTTTAAATGAACATTAACTGTTGCTCATTCATTGTATTGGACACTGAAGCAGATGTTGTCTACTACAGAGTCGTTTGATTATTCAATTCAGTATGATTTTTATTTGACAACTTTTACCTTATTAGACTGCAATACACAGGTGAATTTCTAATACCTAAAAAGATTTAAAATGCACATCATTTGTTTCATAGGTTTTACTGGTTTTGTAGAGGACGATGTCTCGTACATCCAGAGGAATTCTCCTGTTGGTCGTAATCTCATCTACCATGACGTGTTTGTACAAGACATCATTAATATCATTACCTCAGTTTTAGAAATAATAGTATTAATTTCTTGTGTGAGTGATAATTTCCTTTTATAATATTAACCACTAGCCCTTCTACACTATGCTTGTGTAAGAAGTGAACAGTACGTCATAATCAAGATCTGTAGTGAGTATGATAAGTTTAAAATTAAAAGACACGATAAAAATAATACATTTAAAATTTTCCAAGAATTCATTATTATTTATAATAAATGTATAAATAGTCGATAAAGATTAGAGACAGAACTAAATTCATGGATGAACTATATGAAATATTTCAGTATTATAGAGCGATTAACAATCACAGAGTAGGTCATGATATTATTAACCCAAGGAAGAATCATGTTATTAGGAATTTCACTTATTATTTTAGTTCTTATTGTATAAAATTTACCACAGGTCTAACTTTTGTTACAACAGATTCCTTCAGGAAGCAAAATAAAAATGAAATTTGGGAGATCCTAGATTTTGCATAGTTAGGCAACTTTTAATTTCTATATATTACCTAACGTGTAATTCATCCCTCTTGCTTTGTGAAAGTTGGGATTTACAGCGAGTATCTCTCATCGGTTGGCCGACTGGCCCCCCGTTGACTCATCGCTTCCCGTTACACACCTCAGCGACAACACGGGAATGCCCGCACTTCGCAGTTCAAGTCCGTGCTTATAACCTGTATTAAGTGTTGCTCTGTCGCTCCAACTGTTCTCGAGTTGTAAAGTGTTACATCGGGGTATAAGTCTCATAATGCTTCCACATGTGTACTCGGTAGACGAAAGGGTATTTATGTATGACAATTATATGAAAACAGAGTCTTACAGGGAAGTCGTTAAGCGATTTGTAATACAATTTCCAGGTGTACGCCTTCCACAGAGAGAGACTGTAAGGAAACTCGTAAACGAACTGAGAGGAACTAGTTCTTTACTCGATAAGAAGCGAAGTGTTAAAACATGTGCTTAACGAGGAAAAAGTAAATAAAATCGCAGTAAGATTAGAGCGTACGCCTGCAAAGTCCTTAAGACGAGTTGAACAAGAAACGGGTTTTCCAGAAAAGTGTGAATCGGAGTTTCTTAAGACGATGCCAGGAATGTGTAGATGCAGGAGGATAACATCTCCACCATCTGCTGTCCGAAGGTACGAGCTTATTTTCTTAATTATTTTAATTTTCTTAATTGTAGTTGTTATCTCATGTCATGCACCAATATAGTGAGCGGAGTGTTGTCCTTGTTGCTATCCTGGGTAGCGGGGAGTGATGAGTCAACGGGAGATAGATAGGCTTGGCGCACCTGCCGCTCAGTCGATGAGAGAAACTCATTGCATTTACGGAAGCTTTACCATATGATCCAAGAAGTTTTTTCAGGAATATAATATATTTCCGTATAGAAGTGATCGTGGCATTCGGAAACAGGTAATTTAGGATTATGTGCAGTAGTTTAAAAGATTATTGTCTCGAGAATAAAAGTAAAATTGGATTTAAATATACACTCGGAGGAGCGTATCAGGAAAGGGAAGTATGTACGATGAAGAATGGGGAAATAAAGAGCTAGCCAATCCTAAATCAGTGTCGGAGTAGAGCAAGGTGATTAGAGATAAAGGGAGATGCAAGCGAATTAAAATAGTACTACATTCACCTCTATACCGTGAGAGGGAACTAGAATTTTTTTATAACCCCGGAGATCTCCATTTCGAGACCAAGCTAAGTAATAAACATTTGGTGAATCAAGTAAATAATGTATATAAAAGTCCAACTGAGCACAAGGATTATTATAGTATTGGATTTAGGAGTTTAGAATGACTATATGCACAAATATGTTTAATTTTGCTATTATTATCAAAATTATTATTAGTAATTAACTATAGACTCACGAAGAGAACTCTGTCGTCAAAGTCCCGACACACGGTAGCCACTCACCAATCCCCACCATCGCCGCCTGACACAGGTACTGCCTGGATATAAGGCACTGTTCACTAGGACGGACCACCACGAGTCCGAATCCGACGCATCCTAGCGCCGTGGCGAACCCGAGGAACGTCTGCATGAGCACCAACGCGCTGTCCTCCAGTCCCTCTTTGAGCCCCTGCAGCGCCTGCAACCAGCGATACATTTGTCAGCAGCGGGCAATGAACATTACCTAGGTATTGGATATCTGAAATCCTTTCTAGTTCATAAACATGCAATGAATTTATGTAAAAGGTATCATTAAATAAAAATCAGGTGTAGAATTGCTTTAAAGCAGATATCTGTGCAGGGTGTTTCCGAAATAAGTACGGTATTTTTGAGGGTTGGTAAGTTCGAATGTAGCTTCAAACTATGATTGATGGAATTTTCATTTTCAAAACCATAAAATCTCCCATGCTATTATTCTCAAGCAATTCTCTCTGCTAACTAAAACATACTTCTGATACTGGTGTGAATGTGCAATTAAATACATTAATTTGTTATTAATCTGTAACTTGGACAGTAGCGACCCCAGTCTCGTAAATGACAACATCCCATAATTTTTCCAGTAGTTAAATAGGAAACTTCGGAAAACCAACGATGGGCTTCAGATACCGAGTTCTCAGGAACTCGTGCATTGACGTACTGTGGACATGAGAGTGTTCTGACCAAGAGGCCACGTTTCAAATCTCCCCCAATGAACGCAGGCGATGAAAAATGAATAGTCAGTTAACTGGAGTTGGCGTTTAATATAAAACGTTTGCCCCGTGCCTCACGACGGGAACGCTTGCTTGTTACTGCGCGCCGGGCTACTCTATTTAAGAATACATTCAAATCCGAAAATAATGCAAGTAGATTGAGTGAAAACTGCAGTGTCTCTCTAAACAATGATAGACTTTGTAGGTGTAAGAGTGTATGTAGCGTAGACAATGTAACGATTCCCCACTGGCTTCGTTAGCGGGGTGGGTATCTTTACTTCCCGTATCGGGTAGTTACTAATGTAATATAGACCTCCAAACTCAAGGATATGACTGAACTTTTCCAAGAGGGGTCGCGTCAGGATAGTTGCGTGATGGGTCGCGCACGGTCGATTTGACCGGGGAGTATCAGTACCAGTTCTTGTAGCAAAACGCATTGTATTTTTAAGGAAAAACATATCCATGAAACGAAATACCTGTTTTCGTTGTAAAACACATTGAATTCTGTACTAAAAGCATATCCATGAAAATACCAGTTTTTAGAACAAAACACATTGTATTATTAATGAAAAAAATACCCATGAAAAAATACCAATTTTCTTGCCAAAACGCATTGTAAATTTGTGTAATGTTATGTACATGAAACAAAATACACAATAAAACACGTTGCATTATTGAAGAAACAAATATCTGTGAAATGATTTTGTGAAAAAAACACATCGTCATTTTACAGTAAAACATATCAGTGAAAGTGAACACCAATTTTTGTATCAAAGCACATTGTATTATTGAAGGGAAACTCACAAAACAAAGACCGCAGACAGTAGACGCCAGGAAACGCACACAGTGGAAACGACCGGACTTTCAGACAAAGTTTTCCACTGACTGGCTGACTGGTGATGGAAGAACGAACGTAAACACGAGCAGGGGACGAACCCGTTGTAAGGTACAGAAAAGGAGAAAGCTTTATACCGTGAAACAATTTCGAAAGAGTAAAAATTGGATGCGCCCGGGCTAAAAGACTCACCGCGGGTTAAACTGATACGTTAGAAGGAATGATTGAAGGAAGGAGATATCTTGGAAGACCCCGTATCCAGTATGTTCAGCAGATAATGCGAGACGTTCAATGTGGGAGCTATGCTGAACTCAAGAAGACGGTGGAAAATAGAGTCGACTGCAGAGCTGTCGCGAGCCAGTTGAACACTTGAGAGAGAGAGAGAGAGAGGATCCGGAATCTAACCCAGATTACCGAGACATCCACCAGACTCTAATCGCATTGTCAGGATATTGACCTTATTTTATGTTGAGTATTCAGCCCGAAGGCTGGTTAAATTCTCAACAGGTCTGTCATCAGCTGTCATACCAAACCAAGGCTTCACTGAAGATGCATGATGGGGATAGAGACGTAGATTCTCCTTGCTTTTTTCACCTAACCAGAATTTGCTGTTACATAGCATATCAGTCTGCGAAGGCAACCGAAATTCACGTAACAACTAACACTATGAGCAACATTTTCACATCATTAATGACAGGGACTTGCTGCATAAGGTATGACATTATACCTCAGCCACTCAGCGAACGATGAGACTGAGACAGTTCAACGAAGGTAACAAATTTCTTCCAACCCGTGCCAGAAGACACAGTGCACTGTAAAGACTACTGTAGGTCTTGACAGCAAAGACACGATCTGATTAAATATAGTTATTAATTCATAGTGACCAAAACAGACGATGATTTCTGTGATTAATGAAATAGGGATGCACTTAAGTTAACAGTACATTAGCAGGAGAGTACAGCAAGGAAATGCATTCTATCAAAGTGTAAGAAAACGTGTTTGGAGCAAAGAAGTACCAAGGAAAAGAAAAGAGATAATTTACAAAAAGTACATTGTACTCATACGGAATTTTGCAGCTGAGACTTGGACTTTGACAAGCGGGCAAGAGAGCAGAATTCAAGCCAGTGAAATGAAATTCCTAAGAAGTATGATAGGAAAGACACGGAAAGACAGAGTGAGAAATGAAGATGTTAAGAAGGAAGTTGGGATAGGAAAGCTAAATGAGATAAATGAAAAGAATAAACTAAGGTGGTTTGGACAAGTGAAGCGGATGGAGGAGAATAGAATTCCAAGACAGATGCTGGCGGCAAAGTGCGAGGGCAAGAGAGCAAGAGGAAGACCTAGAACAAGGTGGATTGAATCAGTGAAGAGCGGGATAAGAAAACGAAATTTAGACTGGGACAAGATCGTGGAGGAGGAATGGTGAAACGAAAGAGGAAGATGGAGAAGTGCCGTAAATACCCCGACATGGCAGGAGCTGGATAAGGGGGAAGTGACGATGATGATGATGATGATGATGACTTCAGTGAGCAGTATCTTTGGGTCGCACGTACTCTAGAAGTTATATCAGTCCATTTCGGAAGAGTAGCACCGTAAACTCTGCGGCAGTAAGTACGAGAAGGTGTTATACAAGGATACAGCTCTTTATTACCAAGTAGAAGATAGGAGTGTAGAGTCCAAGCGCTGTCGTGCCGGACGAGAGGAGTAACATCTGCACCGATCGCGTTCGTAGAGGCGCAAGGTCGAAGAAGGGAGGTTTCGGCGTCCTCGCGTGCGTCTTCTTCTCCTTCATCTTTTTGCGCTGATTCTTGAGGTGCAGGATGGCGCGTCTCTGAGGATGGTACATGGAGGCCGAGCGGTAGAGAGTGCCCAGGAAGAAGGCGAGACACAAGGCGACAGTAATGGCTTGGAGTCCCAGCCTCCAGCCCCATTTACTGAAAAATTATAAGATAACTGGTAAGTCGACAAGCTATTGTTTAGACCACTATCACATACAATTGTAGAATATTAATTTATGGTTCTTCTTAATATAACATTCTTATAATACAGAAAAAGGTTGTCCGCACAATGTGTAGAGTTAGTGCAGTTGACTGTTGTCGATCTCTGTTCATTAAGATTAAAATACTGACAATTATAACATTGTATATTTATGTCTCTTTGACATATGTTAAAAAATAAATGAATTCAGTACTGGGGAAAAATTCACCTGTATGATGCTCGGGGCAAAGTAGACATTGACATCCCAATTCATAGGCTGTTAAGAACTGCTCACTCATATAAAACCAGTCGTTTAATATTATTTAATAAATTACCTACCACATTATGCACAGTCCACTCCTTTAAGCAATTTTAAAAGGAAATTTAATGATTGGTTAATAGAAAATCCATTTAATAATACCTACGAATTCTTATAAATGCATAATGTTAAGTTTTAATAAGAGGTTTTCCTACATTTAGCCTTTTTTCATATTAAGTACTGAATTATTATCAGTTGACGATGACCATTTCATTACATATGATCAATGGAAAATACAAATTCTTGATTCATTTTTATGCGAGTTAGCTGCCACATTTGAACTCAGATATCTCCCTAATGAAAGAAGAATCCATGGGTTAGCAAATAAGCTCATGAAGGCCCTTCGAACAGTGGATGGTAATTTTCTCCACTCTCCGAAATCTCAGTGTTAAATACGATACAATGATTAATCCTATCCACGGCCACCTTCGTCTCCAGGTGCTCACTTTTTGTGTGGGCTGAGTAAAAATCGAGAACAATAGCCTCTCTAGATGTGGAAATGTCGTTTCTGAAAATTTGAAGTACCTGATGGAGAATCTGAACCCCATGTCTTTTCGGCTGAACCGAGTACGCAATTATTCCCTCAGCTATGCAGACCTCTTTAACTGATTATACCAACCACAAGCCGTAAAGATCCCATTTCTTAGAAATATAACAGTGATTTTGGTGTACCTGTGAATGTTAAAAATTACTAAACACATTCAGCCATCACCATATCTAACTTCGAGGTTCTGTCTATCTGTCTGTCTGTTTTTTTTTTTTTTTGTCGACAACGCAGAGTCTGGCTGGATCCTCAAACAGCACTACCAAAGGATATAGAGTTCTAGGAAAACCGAAAAACCAATGGCGGTGCCAAGATGAGACGTACTGTACTAAGCAAGATGAGGAGTGAGGTATTTCGTCGTTGCTTTCTACTTCAGGTTTAGGAAAGCGTAATATTCTTCACGTCGTTGGAAGCGCCACGGAACCTCTAGTAGATATATTTAACATTAGCTGCTAATGGCAAATCTTTAACTGAAAAGAACGATGGAAGGTATTTTACTTCTGAATAGAAAGATAATCTATAGGAGGTGGGAGTTACATTCCACAAGATGACCACCAGCAGAGAGCAGAAAACAGACTTTTGATTCGCCTGCAGATTATAAGGTGTCGTGAAGTCAGCACGACGAATCCTGTTGGCTGTTATTCTTGATTTTCTAGAACGGGACTGCTATTTCAATGTCAGGTAACTCCTCAATTGTAATCACGTAGACTGAGTGGATCACGAAAGAGCCTTCAGATACAAGAAACAATCCTTGACCTGGCGTGGAATCGAAACCAGGTCCTCCGAGTACGAGGGAGCCAAACTATCCATAGACCTGGCCTTACTAAAAATGAGTTCCTCATAAATCACATACGATACAGTACACGAAATCAATTCACACCAGAAACAGTCTGTTATAGTTCATTATCTTTCTAAAATTAAGTGGCACTGTGACGATTGTTCGTGCAGAGGGGATTTTCAAATTCACAGAGAGGATCTCGTACTTTCAAAACTGCAGTTTGCCGGGCTGAGTGGCTCAGACGGTTGAGGCGCTGGCCTTTTAAGGCGACACTCCGGAGGCAAAAATTGATATTTTGGTCAATTTTTTGAATATTTTATGACTGAAATGTAAAAGGAGAGAGTTTCTTTTTCCTTGTCACGAAGTTATTCCGCTGAATTCAAACAATTTATCACTGTAATAATGCTTTGTTTGCCAACTGTAATTTTACACTTAAATCCAAATTTTCTCTCATAATATTCCGCTAAATGTAAAAAAAATTGTATTATATATGTATCATAGCTATATTAAGAAACCTGCGGATGGAATTTTTGATTGACGATTTTTTTAAATAGTAGGGATTTTTAAATACAAAATTTTAGAACGTAAATATTACACAAATTTAATACGATATATCTCGTTACATAAATTGTGTACAGAAAAAATTATGTAGTGCTTTCAAAATAGGTATTATCTACTTAATTACGAATTTACATTAAAATATTAATTAAATTTCATGAAAAAAGGAATTAAAAATTTTAAAAAATGCGTTTTGGAAAAAACTATTATTTGTATATGAAAGAAATGTTCGTGATATCTCTAATTTTATGTAAGTGTCATTCCCACAAAGTTTCGTGAAAATCTATACATTAGGTAAAACCATATTTGTATTTCCTGAGTGTCGCCTTAAACCCAGCTTGGAAAGCTTGATCCTGGCTCAGTCCGGTGGTATTTGAAGATGCTCAAACACGTCAGCCTCGCGTCGGCAGATTTACTGGCATGTAAAAGAACTCCTGCGGGACTAAATTCCCGCAGTTCGGAGTCTCCGGAAACCGTTATAGAAGTTAGTGGGACGTAAAACAAAAACATTATTATTATTGCACTATTTTGTTTTAAGATAGTATTTTTTTACTTCACACTAACACACTGAAGGCTTTCGGCAACGAAAGGATGGGGAAGTGATAGCATTGGGAGTGCATCAGCCGTCACATTAATTAGGGTACATCGCCAGCACGTGTCTGCTGTGTAATGGGGAACCACGGAAAACCATCCTCAGGGCTACCGACGGTGGCATTTGAACCCAACGCCTCCCAAATATATAATTCAAAAATATCAAATCACCATTATATTGACCAGAATTAGGAACTGTATGAAAAGTGGTGAAATGTTGATCTACTCACCCCACAGCCTCCTTGTAGAGCACGGAGAAGAGCGCTATCCCCACACCACCCCCAGCCTGCACCACCATCTCCACGAACTCTCTTCTCCTCTTGAAGTAATGGCCCAGCATTAAGGAGGAAGTCTCGCGCACCATTCCAGCTCCAACTCCCATCACCACACCGTAACTGAGACAAAATATTAACATACATCAATATCCAGGAAAAGAGCCTCCTATTACTAGTTCATAAACAACTGAAGGTGAGGAGTATATTCCCCCGTTCTACAGATAATTGTAAATTGATTCATAGGATTCTCTTGAATATACAGTATTTGGAATGAGTATGAAACAGCGCAGAAATGTTGTGATGATAAGCCAAACCAAACCCCATGGCGTAAGAGTCCCGCCTTCAGCTTATGATGTGTTGTGTGGTCAGCACAACGAATCCTCTCGGCCATTATTCTTGACCTCCTAGACGAGGGCCGCTATCTTACCGTCAGATAGCTCCTCAATAGTTTTCACGAAGGCTGAGTGGACCTCGAACCAATAAGTCAATGCTTCGATGATCTCGAAGAATGCTCCCTCATATTGAGTCATCAGTCTGTGTTAGCTGCATCATGAGAGGTTCTGTCTGCTGTTAAATACCAAATCTGACATTGCACCATTATTTGTCGTTCTGTCGTTAAAAGGACTAGAGGTGCTCTTTTATATGCCAGTATGCACCACATCATTCCAACCTTCAATGTTTAACCTTTACTAGGATTTTCCTCAGTCATAGACTAAGGCCCCTTTCACAATGGGTTCCGGCAGCCGAGTCTCTGCCTGAGTGAGAACCCACGTCTTTCGATGACGCAATAAGCTCTCAGATCGAGGTAAAAATCCCTGACCTCGCTAGGAATCGAACTCGGGCCTCCGGGAATGACTTAGACACGCTACCCCTACCCACAGCTTCGGCAAATAGTCTATCCTTTCAGGTATTTCACTTCACTCTAGTTTTGCTGTGGAATATTTTATTCCTATACATAAGAAATCTATCTGTAGAGTGTTATTTCGGTGGCTGTATCAAGTATTGCTACTTCTACCATGTGAGTATTGAGTTCCTATCACTTCAGTGATACAACCCATGACACATACTGGCTACAATTTACATTTCAAAATTTGATTTGACATTTGTTTCACGTCGTACCGACACAGATAGATCTTATGGAGACGATGCGATAGGAAAGGCCGTAACCTTAAATAAGGTAGATTTACAGCCGCAGAATTTTCCTCTTATGAAAATGGGAAATCACAGAAAGTCATCTTCAGGCCTGTCAACAGTGTAATTTCAAAATCAAAATCTCTTTATTTGCAAATGAGGTGTCTACCTCGGTGGCAAATGGTACACTAAAATACATTATTGTCAAGCACTAAATTTTAAATTAACAGGAGACGAAGAAAATTTTCCTAGAATACAATATTATACAATTTACGCTAATAATTTTTTCTATTAAACACACACATCATCCTTAATAAATTTATATTGTTTACAAAATTCTACTTATAATATCTTACAAACATAGTCAACTCATATACAGTACGGTATGTGAAATTACTTCTAATAATACTATACAACTGGTATAAGATTAAAATTAACATTGAATTTATTCACATATTTATATTTTACCCATTTTGGAACCTAAGTAGCATAACGACCTGCTGCGTCTTAACCAGAGCCCCTTTTGCCACCACTTTTCAGAGTTCCTGAAGGGCCTTCACAGCTACCGTAGCGGTCCCAGTGCCCTCGAAGTCCCCACTGTACTTCACCCCTACAGGCAGTCCCCTACTTGGGCTGTCCAAACTCCTTAGACCAGGGGATGGAATTAATTTAATCACACACATTTATTATTTACAATATCCTGCACTGGTCGAATGCCCTCTAACATTTCATATATTATCTCTGTTGTTGTTTATTCTCTTCTTGAATATCTGTACAGATTTTGGAAAAGGATCAAACACTACCCCTGGTAAACTGTTCCACTCCTTCACGCCCTTCCCAATGAAAGAAAATTTACCAAAATCGCTTCTGCTAAAATTCCTTCTAATTTTGTACTTGTGGTCAGTTCTACCAATATAATTATAATTTGAACTCACTATCTCCAGAATGCAAGCTCACAGCTGCGAGGCCGTACACGCACGGCCAAACAGAGGAGTAAGGAAGTGGTCTGAGTAGAAACAACGTCCGAACAAGTTCAGGCTTCATTATTGCCAGAAACATCAAACGCTACGTGCCTCTAAAGATAGTTAACTAGACAGGGTATACCACGTGGTATCTCTCTGGGACAGAAGCGCAATGGACTGAATGTTGATTGTCTGACTTTTGCCGACAACCTGGCACTTCTATCTAATTCAGTAGAAACTTCAGTGAAAAACTCAGTGTTCTCAGATAAAAGTCAGCACACATTTCACTTGTGAAAACACAATACATCACAGAGATCACTGAATCTCCTTGTACAGTGCGTCGGGAGGCAGGAACGATCAAGAAAACCAACAGGTTCAAGTGCCTAGGAGAATGGTTTCAACCTAATCTCTCCAAGAGATTAGCATTATCAACTCGATTTAATAGGGTAGAGGTGGCATACCAACTGACCAACAACACCGACAATAAAAAGTTTCTCCCCCAAAACACTAAAATGAAGCACTACTAGACAGTCATTCGCCCTGATTATGCTTCAGAATATCTAATATTCAACAGGAAGGGACTCCCGAACAAGCTTGAAATCCAGGAGAGAAAAATACTGAGGAAGATATTAGGAGCAGTTCAGGAGGGGAACGAATACAAAAAGCCATCGAACCAAAAACTCTACAAATACTGTGAAAAATCACGGACGTGGCCAGGAAGAGTCGCCTAGCATTTTATGGACACGTCTACAGGATACATCATGCCATATTGACCAACCAGCTTCTCGTTTACTGACAAAAGGGCAAGATCAAGTCACCACGGTTGAAAGAAATAAACAAAGATCTGCAGGAACTGGAAGGAACAGAAAGAGACTTAAAAGACCGGACATCTCGCAGGAGAATGCTTAAAAAGTAGAGGATCCAGAACAAACCACCAAGAAGGAAGACAGGTAGCCTCTGGACAAAGGAGAGGAAGGAACAACAGAGACAGAGGTGAACATCAAAACCCACCCCAAACGCAGTAGTTGAACATCGTAGTCTTTAAACGGCCTATAGGAAATAATAATAATAATAATATTAATAATAATAATAATAATAATAATAATAATAATAATAATGATAATTTCCGGCTCCATGGCTAAATGGTTAGGGTGCTGGCCTTTGGTCACAGGGGTCGAGGGTTCGATGCCCGGTAGGGTCGGGAATTTTAACCACCATCGATTAATTTCGCTGGCACGGGGCTGGGTGTATGTGTCGTGTTCATCATCATTTCATTCTCATCACGACGCGCAGTTCGCCTACGCGTGTCAAATAAAAAGACCTGCATATGGCGAGCCGAACTTGTCGTCGGACACACCCGGCACAAAAGCGACACGCCATTTCATTTCACAGTAGATTGACAAAACGAGTGTTTAACCATGTTCACAAGAGCAAGAATGACAACCAGTGGATCCAAGGAGCTGAACTTGGACTTTAACAAATTTCGGAGTGCCACTATTTATCTCAGCTACCCCGAAAGGCATGGATTCGACAGTACTTTTAATGATTTTTATATCTCACCCCCTCGCCCCACCACCTTTAAGGGTACCTGGGGTGTCTTACTCCCACGTGGTTTGTCTCATAATAGTAAAAATACGAACTGCCGCTTTTCATCTCAGCGACCCCGAACACTGTGGATTCGACACTATTTTCGACTATTTTTATATATCACTCCTCCCTCGCCCCCCACACCAAAGGGGGCTGAACTTGAACTTACAATAAGTCCGGAGTCTCACTATTCATCACAGCCACCCCGAAAACTATGGATTTGACACTATTTCCGATTAATTTTATGTATCACTCCCCCCGCTCCCCTCCCAAAGGGGGCTGAACGTGGACTTTAAAAATTTCCAAAGTATTACTATTCATCTCAGCGACCACGAAAATTAAGGATTCGACACTATTTTTTAATATTTTATATGTCACCCCCTCGCCCCCCCGCCCCATTGGGTACATGGGGTCTCTTAGACCCACGTGGTTTGTCAAAAGAAAATAGGAGTGTATGGATTCGACACTATTTTCGAATATTTTATAATTCCTCATTCGCCCCCTGCCACTATAGGTACATAGGGTGTCTTACCCCCACGCGGTTTGTCAAAATAAATACGGAGTGTCACTATTCATCTTAGCGACCCCGAAAAGGATGGATTCGACGCCATTTCTAATATTTTGATATATCACTTCCCCCTCGTCCCCCACCCAAAAGGGGGCTGAATTTTGACTTCAAAAAGTTATGGAGTATCACTATTCATCTCAGCGACTCCGAAAAGTATGGATTCGATACGATTTTCCAATATTTTTATATGTCACCCCCTCGCCCCCACGACCCTAACGGTACTTGGGGTGTCTTATCCCCACGCGGTTTGTCTCCTGATACTAAGTCATAAGTGCACCAAGTTTGGTTGAAATCGCTGCCGTGGTTTAGGAGGAGATGTAATACATACGTACATACAATGACATTTATAGATATATTCTTATATAGATATGTGGTGTCATTACAATAAGGCATAAACCTAACCTTCGTATGTATCAATCAATCAATCAATCAATCAATCAATCAATCAATCAATCAATCAATCAATCAATCAATCAATCAATCAATCAATCAATCAATCAATCAATCAATCAATCAATCAATCAATCAATCAATCAATCAATCAATCAATCAATCAATCAATCAATCAATCAATCAATCAATCAATCAATCAATCAATCAATCAATCAATCAATCAATCAATCAATCAATTTATATTGATCTACATTTGGGGCAGTCGTCCAGGTGGCAGATTCCCTATCTGTTGTTTTCCTAACCTTTTCTTAAAAGATTTCAATGACATTGGAAATTTTTGAACATCTTCCTTAGTAAGTTATTCCAATCCCTAACTCCCCTTCCTATAAATGAATATTTGTCCCAGTTTGTCCTCTTGTATCCGAACTTTATCTTCATATTGTGATCTTTCCCACTTTTAAAGACGCCACTCAAACTTATTCGTCTACTGATGTCATTCTACGCTATTTCTCCGCTGACAGCTCGGAACATACCACTTAGTCGAGCAGCTCGTCTCCTTTAAATTACGTAACAGTAGTTATTTTATGAGCAAACGATCTTACATTCCTTAACTTGTGATCAGGGAAACAAAAATGCATTTTATTTAAAGTGAAACATAATGACCACAATTACTTTAATCGGGACATTTTATCTTATTTTATAGAGCAACGCTTGTCAGTCTCCAATCAGTTCACTCGAATATCGTGTAACGTTTGTTACTATTCTCAATATTTCCGCTTATATCATTACCAACAAAATAAACACGCAAAGAAAATCGGTAGTATTAAACAACAATCCACATTTCGGTAGTTATTATCAAATGACTTATTACTAGTACTGCCGCAGTGCAAAATGTATATTAGTACTTTACAACCGATTTCAAACCGAATGAAAACTATGGAATGTTTTCATTCCACAGTCACGCTTACAATCGGCAGTTTATCGATAGTGAAAAACACTCGATATCACTAGCATGACTCACCTTTGACAACCTGACAGTGTCAGAGCTCGAGATCTGTGCTCATCTCTGGATAATAGCTGAAAAATAAGCATAACAATGTGACTCGAGTGTACCGAGAAGTCCAGAAAAATGTTCAGTTATAGGCAACAGGGCTGACTGATCACGTAAGATAAAGGGAAGAGCAACCGAGTCGAAATCGAGGGGTTGTGGGTTCCGATTCCACTGGTGTCCGGTTGGCCACTTTTGGTCTGTACTTAGCATCCCTTCAACACGTACAATATGTACAGAACTTAAGCTAGTAGGTTGAGAGTTTAGATTAAAATCTGGTCTTGAAGGTGCAGTATTCATTGTAGTGATGGGACATTCGATTCATTTTACTGAATCGATTCATTTGATTCCGTTCACGTTACTGAATCGATACAGTGATCCGATTCACGGCTCATTGGTCACCGCTCCTACTGCATCAGTGTAGTATGTGCTGGTAAGACAGCAGCAACAGCATTCAGTGTTCGCAGCTGCCATCTGGTCTTCATACTATGAACTCGTTTCTTAGAAAAAATGCTAGTTACTCTAATACATCGAAGGTTTCCGGCAACGCAGGGTGGGAAAGGTTAGGATTAGGAAGGTAGCAGCCATGGCCTGAATTAAGGTACAGAGCCAGCATTTCCTGGTGTGAAAATGGGGAAACTACGGAAAAACCATCTTAACGGCTGCCGACGGTGGGATTCGAACCCACCATCCCCCGAATGCAAACGCATAGCCACACGCGATATTAACCGCACGACAACTCGCTCAGTCCTTTTTTTAAAAGTATTTTTCTATCAGCTGAGGATTTTTTTAAATCGTCATATTTTGTATAGGCTACTCGAGATGTACAGTAGCCCGCTGGTTTTCTGATTCAACATACTGTTATTGCGTCTGTCCACATATGATTGAAGTCTTGTGCAACGATGTGACATATGAACTGAGAGAATACTGAGCCGTTCTTCCCAATATAAAACAGGTACTTTTGAGTGGTCATGACTCATGAGCATGACTCATAGTCATAGGGCAGGCTAGAGTCGAGTTTAACTGTCAAATGTCAACTAAGTTATAATACTAAGATTCATTAAACTAATAAATAGTATAACCTAATAGCCTACCTACTTACTAGCTACTTCAGAATTATGTTGTGACTACCTTTTTAACACTGCAAATAAATCCATCTATTATTTAAACCTCCCTGTAAGAAGAGGACAGTGAATGCAAATGGGTATTATTTTCAAATGAGCTGAGCTCGAGAGTCCATTATAGCATACGATTCTTTCAGTCTAGCATGTCTCACTGTATGTCTCGCTGCAGCGGAAGCTCGGCTCTCCGCGTGTCCAGTGAGCCGATAAGGAGCCGTGTGTATCATGTGTCTCACTGAGCCGCGCTCGTTCACGATTCTTTCGATGTGCCATGATTCACTGTATGCCTCGCTGCAGCGGAAGCTCGGCTCTCCGCGTGTCCAGTGAGCCGAAGGAGACGTGTGTATCATGTGTCTCACTGAGCCGCGCTCGTTCACGATTCTTTCGATGTGCCATGATACACTGTCTCGCTGCAGCGGAAGCTCGGCTCCCCGTCAACGTCCAGTGAGTGCGCCACTCAGCACTGTCCGCTGGGAGTAAGCTGAATCGTGTGCCGTGAGCTCGCCTTTCCTGTGAATCGATTCACTCGGACACTTGAATGAATCGATACACTGCTTCGAATCATGCATTCAGTAGTCAACAGTAATTCATTGACTTGGCTGACAACGACAGACTTGCACGCACTCTACATTTGCAAACCTGAAGTACGGCCGATTGGATCCCAGAGTGAGGCATCAAGTCGGCCGTGCGTGAAGCTTAGCACCTTTCCAACAGAGACCTAGCTCAACTGGTACAGCAACCTGCGCGAAATCGGGAGGTTGTGGGATCGGGTCCAATTGGTGCTATTTTTATTCTGTACTTTAACACATCTTCAACGGGTACTATATGTACGGAAGAAGACCTGATTCGATTAAAGTTAATTTCGATTCCTTAAGTCTAATTCTAGACAAAAGGTGCAAACTTCCACGAACACTTTGCAGAAACTCAGAAATTTTCCAAGATATCTAACCTACCGACGTCTATAGCAAAGTTTCTTGTTCCACTAAATATATATTTTGTAGTTCGTTTGTTTCTTGTTTAAAGGGGCCTAACATCTAGGTCATCAGACCCTACTAAATATAATTTCCTTTCCTATTATAACTCATCCATTATCCATTTTCCTGAAAATTCCCTGATTTTATGTGGTTTTATCAGATGTAGGCATTTGATAAAAACGAAAGTAAATTTCTTCAAGAGACCAAGCTTTTATTATAACATAGCAACGGAATTTAGTTTGTCGTAAAAATTCACTTTAATTATCAGAAAATTCATTGTTATGAGGTGGTGTGTTTAGTGTCCCTTCGAGGGCGATCGATTTTACGCGGCCCAGGAGTACCTGAAATTTACCTTGACGAGCAGATATTAAATGTAACGACACGAGACAGTCGGATTTAAGAACTCTCAGTGCCAACAGACTACACAATGAATCGATCAGCAACTTTGAGCGTAGAGGACAGACACCTAAAATACACTACGCGAAAGAGTACACATTCATCAATTACAGCAAGTAGAATGAGAAGTACTGAGACATACACAAGCACCAACATTAGCCAGATACTTCGCGATTAAAATGTGAGCTAACTTGAAAATAAACTGAAAAGTACTTTGGCCACTGAGTTTTCCATAGGTTCTTTGTCGTTGTGGCTGCCAAACTGATTCTCAGAATACATTAAAAAAAGCAGAATCAATCAATCAATCAATACCGATCTCCATTTAGGGCACTCACCCAGGTGGCAGATTCCCTATCTGTTGTTTTCCTAGCCTTTTCCGAAATGATTTCAAAGAAATTGGAAATTTATTAAACGTCTCCCTTGGTAAGTTATTCCAATCCCTAACTCCCCTTCCTATAAATGAATATTTGCCCCAGTTTGTCCTTTTGAATTCCAACTTTATCTTCATATTGTGATCTTTGCTACTTTTATAAACGCCACTGAAACTTATACGTCTACTAATGTCATTCCACGCCATCTCTCCGCTAACAGCTCGGAACATAACACTTAGTCGAGCAGCTATTCTTCTTTCTTTCAGTTCTTCCCAACCCAAACTTTGCAACATTTTTGTAACGCTACTCTTTTTTCGGCTATAACCCAGAACATATCGAGCTGCTTTTCTTTGGATTTTTTCCAATTCTTGAATCAGGTAATCCTGGTGAGGGTCCCATACACTGGAACCATACTCTAGTTGGGGTCTTACCAGATACTTATATGCCCTCTCCTTTACATCCTTACTACAACCCCTCAACACCCTCATAACCATGTGCAGAGATCTGTACCCTTTATTTACAATCCCATTTATGTAATTACCCCAATGAAGGTCTTTCCTTATATTAACACCTAGATACTTACAATGATCTCCAACAGGACCTTTCACCCCATCAACGCAGTAATTAAAACTGAGAGGATGTTCAAAACACCTTAGCGATATGAGCTAGGAATTTTAGTTACAGAAAATATAATAAAGGATGAGAATATATCCTTTATTTATTCCTAAAATTTACAATCCTTTTCTTAATGATTGTTATCCGATTTAGTGGTTTTACAGAAGGTCAGATGGGATAGATCGAATCACGAATGAATATATACTGAATCGAATTGGTGATAGAAGATCGATTTCGCTAAATTTGACCAGAAGAAGCGATAGAATGATAAGACACATCACTAAAGACTTCCGGGACATGTGCAGATGGTTTTGAAGGAAGTGCAGGTGGTATGAACGGTGGGGGTAGACCAAGGTATGAATATTACAAGCAGAGTAGAGAAGATGTAGGATGCGGCAGTTACGTAGGAATGAAAACCTTAGCTCAGGATAGGGTGGCATGGAGCGCTGCATCAAACCAGTCTATGGACTGATGACTAAAACAACAACATTCTATCTATTAGATTATAACTACAATCGGTGTGGACATTTAAAAAAATAAAAAATCCAGAGGGTACTGAACCAAGGAACAAATTACAGAAAAAAATGTGTAAATAAGTTACTTTGGTTTCGAATTTTGGATTTGAATAAAAAGGAAAACGAGTAAAGAAACAACGGATTTTAGTCAGTTTTTCGGAAGTAATTTTCGAATTTTTCTGTTTAGTTTGCTAGAGCTATCCTAGACTCACATTTTCAAACATTTGTTGGCCCTTTATCCCTTCAAATTTCGGCACAATTGAGGAAAATGATTAATTTTACGTTTTTCGTGGTATGCGGAGCCCTACTTTGTGTCCTAAGAAATGCTTTCCACATTAAAACAAACAAGATGTAGTCTTTCATGGCTGATGATCATAGCTAGGGGATCTCCAAACCTTCGTGAATACGAACCACACGGACCTGACTTTGTGTTTCAAACTACCCAAGTGTAATTTTCGGGATTCGAACTACTGTCACCTTAGTCCGAAGCCAGTTGCCATACCACTGGGACATCACGCTCTATTGAGAACACGTGACCTGAATAATCACATTATGAATGGATTTTCCTTGAGTTCACTCTCAAAGACGCCACTTCGCTTAAACATTTAATAGTAATGTTATTTGCTTTACGTCCCACTAACTACTTTTACGGTCTTCGGAGACGCCGAGGTGCCGGAATTTAGTCTCGCAGGAGTTCTTTTACGTGCCAGTAAATCTAACGACACGAGACTGTCGTATTTAAACACCTTCAAATACCACCGGACTGAGCCAGAATCGAACCTGTCAAGCTGGGGTTAGAAGGCCAGCGCCTTAACCGTCTGAGCCACTCAGCCAGGCAACTTAAACATTTACTTATCATACATTATGGTCGAGTTAAAAAATTGAGAACCGTTTAATGTCAAATCCGATTACGGCATGAAGAGAATTCAATTGCTCGGTTGATCTGTCATCACGTCTCTCTACGCCTTAGTCCAGTTTCCTAATACGGGGATGAAGATGATGCCATCCTCAGTTGAGGAGCAAACGGAGATGAAATTAATAATGTTGAATGAAATTGGGTGAAGGGGTTGAAGGTATCGCCTGTAGCCTATGAATACGAACTGTCCCGGTAAAAACGGGAAACCACAGAAAACCATTCTCAGGACAACCGACGGTGGTGTTTGAACTTACTCATCCCGCGAATGAAGAGCTCATAGCGTTAAAATACGTGGCTACTCCAGTTAATAATAATAATAATAATAATAATAATAATAATAATAATAATAATAATAATAATAACAACAAAGTCCACCTCTGTGGTGTAATGGTTAGTGTGCTTAACTGCCACCCGCGGAGGCCCGAGTTCGAATCCCGGCTCTGCCACGAAATTTGAAAAGTGCTACGAGGGCCACTCAACCTCAGGAGATCAAGTGAGTAGAGGGGGGTTCGATTCCCTCCTCAGCCATTCTCGAAATGGTTTCCCGTGGTGTTCCACTTCTCCTCCAGGCAAATACCGGGATGGTACCTAACTTAAGGCCACGGCCACTTCCACCCCTCTTCCTTGTCTATCACTTCCCATCTCGCCCTCCGCCCACAGCACCCCTGTACTTGAGGCGGTGTAAGTGGGATCCCTCACTGAGTTTGAGGGAATAACCAACCCTTGAGGCTAAATGAATTAAGAAATAATAATAATAATAATAATAATAATAATAATAATAATAATAATAATAATAATAATAATAATAATAATAATAATAATAATAATCCTTCATCAGTCTGACGAAGGATACCGGCTGCAATATTGTACAGAAACCGAGGAGCTCTCAAACCTTGCGGCCGATATCAGAAAAAGACACCTGACTTTTTACGGACACATCAAACGCCTTCCAGAAAGCAGACTGACAAGAATTTTACAACAGAAAACATCAGAACAAATAGGTGGACAACGGAAATCCGCCAAGACCTGGAAATACCAGGATACAAAGTGCTACAGAACGAAAATCAGCAAGTAGGGAGTAGAGTCAGAGAGAAACCACAAGAAGAAGACAGGGGCCAAGAGGACAGAAGAAGGAACAACCACGATAAGAGAAGAAATGAAGGCTGCCTGGCAGAGAAGAAAATGCAAAACTTCTAAATGAGCTTTGCGTGATCAGTTTTCTCGTCTTTTTGGCATCTAATAATAATACTAATACTAATACTACTACTACTACTACTACTACTACTACTACTAATAATAATAATAATAATGATAATAATAACAACAATAATAATAATTCTATGGCCTCAGGTATCGTGTGCATGCCACCCAGGATGCCCGCTAGTCAATTTCGACGTTCCATTTTATTCTACCAGGTGGAATAATAACACAGGTCTCTCTTAGTTGAACTAAGGCTGAGTTTTTAATCAGGAAACAGTAAATATGTCACCAGAGATGTTTTGCATATAGATATCGTACGACTTGGAGTGCCCTCCAAAACTCCGACTACATCTCTTTGGTTTGAACCCGGGATCCGTTGGTTGGTACTCTACCAGTGATCCACATATGAAGATTTTAGCAATTGCGATCTTCAGGATTGCCATAGTCTTCGCTGGTCGCTACACCGAAGTAATTGAAGGATTTGAGAAAATGTGTGGTTTCTTTTATGTGCTCGCCAAGTTTTTGATTAAGAGCTTATTTCTTCTGTTTAAACATTTTCGGAGGAAGGTGGGGAGGAATAATTCTACAGGTTATCATAGTGCATCACGAGTCCGGCTCCAAGACAATAATCAGTGTAGTGGCCTTCTGTTCAGAAGTTATGCTGCCTGCTCAGTCTATGTCTAACTAAGTCTAATTAAGTAATACGTGGTTGCCAGTCATTAAGGATTTACTTAGTTAATTTCCTTCCCTGTCCTTCACTATTGTTATTTCGTCTTTGTGTTTTCCAAATGCGTACGTTCCTCATCGCCAGATGTTTCATTCCAGGCTTGTGTCAATGTCATACACCTGTCAATGTCATATATTACGTACACATGTTATGTGACCCTCTTAGACTGATTCTGATGGTTCCGTCAGCTTCCGCTTCGAACGCTAGCGCTGTGCCACGTCCGGGGAGTCATCTGGTGACGAATGAACGTACCATTTCTACTTCTATTATAACGTCTAAATTTTAATGCTCATTATTTAAGAAGCCTTTCTCGTGGACAGTCGAGATTTTCTTCTGATGACACAGAGCACAGTTCTCTGCGAAACGTAAAGAATTTCACCTTATTTTCTTGACACGGCATAAGCCCAAAATCCTCCAAAATATCATGTCTACATGTCTAATTCCTCTACTTGTTCGTTTGTATTGACATTGCTACGTATTATATCGTCATTTGAGCTTGCATCCGGGAGATAGTAGGTTTGAATCCCACTATCGGCAGCCCTGAAGATGGTTTTCCGTGGTTTCCCATTTTCACACCAGGCAAATGCTGGGGTTGTACCTTAATGAAGGCCACGGCCGCTTCCTTCCAACTCCTAGGCCTTTCCTATCCCATCGTCGCCATAAGACCTGTCTGTGTCGGTGCGACGTAAAGTCCCTAGCAAAAAAAAAATATATATCGTCATTTGCAAACCAACCATGACTGAAACAAGCAACAGTCAACATATCCTTCCACATAGGGTTGGTATCAACAAAGACACAAAAAATGATTCAGTCAACAGGTATAGGTGATCTGAAGTAATTTCAGCAATGCCAGGAAGAGGAAGAGAAGCAGAAGATGAAGCAGAAGAAGAAGCCTCGACAAATGCAATACACGCTTACAGTGTGGCCCATAGGTAGCAGGAGGAACATACCGGCCGCAAGTGCGTCCGTCATACCATCAAGAAAGTCACATTTACGTCAAGTTCTTACGCACTTTAAACGCAGTTTATCATTTTACCTTTCATACATATATCTAGTCTTCAGAATGATGTATAACTAACACCCAATAGGCTGCTAGTGTCACTACACTTTTAAAAGCAATCTGATATTACAATCGCCACTTGCTTTCAGTGAACATCCAGAAGTGAGCAGCTAATGCTTCTTCGTACAGCCGCTGATAGCGTTCGGAAGGCTCCGCGAAAAATCCGCAACAATTAAGAGATGCTGCGCTTTATGGGGGGGGGGGGGCGTATTTAACAATTTGCTTTAAGTTGCAACGACACAAACAGGTCCTATGGCAACGATGGGCTAGGGAAGGCCTGTGAGTGGGAAGGAAGCGGCCGCAGCTTGATTAAGGTACAGCCCCAGCATTTGCCTTGTATGAACATCGGAGACCACGGAAAACCATCTTCATTGGCTGTCGGCAGTGGGGTTCTAACCTACTATCTCCTGGATGAAAGCTCACAGCCAGCTTGTCCGGTGTTTAAATCTTACCAAAATGACTCAGATAAGTCGGAAGTAATCTATTCACAGTTTTGTCTGTATTTTGCTCACAATTTTTAAAAATGGTATTTCGGTATCGGTGGTGTCCACAGTAACAAGGAAATGGAGTTTTTAATTTTACGTCATCTCTGTCTGTATGTACGGGTATCACGAGGAAACGGTTGAAGATAATTTAATAAAAATCGGTGTCTAAAATCAAGGAATGAGTGTCTACAATCCAGGCTATTTTATTCACGCTTCATGAAATGGTAGTTCAGAAGAAGTGCTTAATTAAAGAAAGTACCCATGACAACAAAAGTTACGAAGAACACAAATTCCGATCATTTATGTCTTATACAGTTTTACCATGCCGAAAATGATAGTACAGTTCCTGAGTTTGTTGTTTAGTCCATATCAACGCCGAGCATTACCAACATACTGTTTAATGGTGTTACTTGGAGATGGGGTTTGTTTCACTAAATGTGAAGGGCTACAATAACGAAAGCTCATAAAACTGGTCAACAGTAATATTAAATTGACCATTGGTGTGATGTGATTTGTCACCTTTTCTGCCACTCATCTCCGATAGATGGGATTATTGCTGAGTTCCGAACAAAACAGCCTGCCTGAATATTGGCGGAAACTAGATGTGGAGTTAGATAACTTTGCACATTGCACAGTGACGGGAACTGCAGCTTGTTACAACATAACATAGTGCCAAATTAAACGCAGGCCCACTGCAAAAATTAGCCGAGTCTCCCCTCGCTGATCTCAAATACCTTGTCGAGGAAAATATCCGAACACCATGAAATAACGAATATAGGATACGGAAATTTTGGCAATACGTTTGTCGAGGTAACATATTTAATTGATTAGAGGTACAATATCCGCGTGAGAAAAGGCAGCCATGCTGGTCCATTAATAACCGGTGTATTCACCTGACTGTTGAATGCAGGCATGCATTGTGTCGTACAGGTGCCGGATGTCGGCTTGTGGGATGGAGTTCCATGCACTTGGTCGGTCAATACCGGCACGGTTAATGCCGGTTGTGGATGACGCTGGAGTTGTCCTCCAATGATGTCCCGTACGTGCTCGATTTGGGACAGATCGGAGGATCGTGCGGGCCAAGGCAACATGTCGACAATCGGTAGAGCACGCTGGGTTACAACAGCAGCATGGGGCGCGCACTCTCCTGTTGGAAAATACCCCCCAGAATGCTGTTCACGAATGGCAGCACTACAGGTCGAATCACCAGGGTGTGTGGGAAAACCACGAGAGTGCTCCTGCTGTCAGAGAACATTGCTCCCCAGTCCAAAACTACCGGTGCAGGTCCCGTGTAGGTGGAATTCAGGCGCTCACTTTGCCTCCTTCTAACTAACAGAGAGCCACCAAGCCAGAAGCGGCTAACATCGGAAAACACAATGGACCTCGACTTTATCCTCCAGTGAGCTCTCATTTGACACCACTGAAGTCGCAGACGGTGGTGGTTTGGGTTACGTAGAATGCACGCCGCGGGGCGTCTGGCTCCCAGCTGTTCTTCAAGTAACCGATTTTGAACAGTTCGTTGCGTCACTGTGCTGCCAACTGCCGCTCGAAATGCTGCAGTCCACTGCGCCACAGCCATTCTCTGAATATGGCGGTCCTCCCTTTCGGTGGTGCCACGGGGACATCCGGAACCCCGTTTTCTTGCGAGCGTACCTTCTCGTGACCAGTGCTGCCGGCACGCATGCACAGTGGAGACATTCCTGCCACGTCGTTCTGCAATAGCACGGAAGGAAAATCCACCTTCAAGTAGCCCTATTATACGGCCTCGTTCAACCGCAGTGAGCTGTTGATGCTGGCCTCTTCTTCGTCGTAAAGGCTTTAATTCACTCCGTTCAATCACACAGGTAACGAACGCTCTCACACATTACAGCCCTGATGTAAAGGACACCTGATGTGCAACGTCATAGGCCGCTACTAGCGCCACGCTTACGGGAAATCTGAATCAACGACTCCATTCAGATCTATAAACAAGCCTACCAACGTTCGTTAATCTAGCACAACCCCTTCTTGCTGTTTGGATTATTTTCCGCTAGTCTTATTTGAAAAATGCCAGGAAGCACAAGAATGAGACGAATGTATGTCGCAAACAGTGATATAAAGATACTATGAGGAACGTGAAAATGACGTCCTATTTCTTTAATTTTTATAATTTTAGATTTGCCACCTAATTCGTACAAAGGTTATGAACAATAGTATTGTTATGTATAAATACCTGAGCAAGACCTGGTGTAACTCCTGAGCGAAGGAAGTGAACAGACACGCTAGCGCCATGACCAGTCCACCGAATACAGCTGTGAGGCGCGTCGACTTGCGACGACAGATCGCAACTACGAATGGGGATGTTCCTAGTGACACGGCTAGGCACAGGCATCCTATCCAGACTGCAACACAATACAACATATCTTCAAACATTTTAATGGATCGTTTTGTGATACTGTACACTCAAATGTTTGGACAACTGTACACATATAATTCGTAACATTCGGTTGAAAAGTTCAAATGTGATCGTGGGAGGCAACTTGTTCTGCTGAATTCGAAGTAGAAGATTTATTAATGAGAAATACAGTAAGATGGTAAGAGAAAAATCGCTAATTTCATGATAATTTCTTCCAAGTTAATGTAGGTACACCGAACGATTTGACTTGCGGGTTTGAACCACATAATCAGCAGTCCTGAAGGTAGTATTCCGCGGTTTTCCATCTTCACACCAGGCCAATGCTCGGCTGTACATTAATTACAGTCATGGGCACTAACTTCCCAATCCTATCCCTTTCCCATCCATGCGCGGCCGAAAACCTTCGAAATAAAAAAAATAAAAATTCGAATCGGAGTTGAGAATGCAGAGGAATTTCTTCTTAATTCCGTAACACTAAAATGTTTCTGTAAAATAAATCCACGATTACTCATCTTTAGCTATTTCAGAAGACTTCCTCTTCTACAGTCAAGATTTACTTCTGAAGCAAAGTTCTCTGCGAAACGTAAAGAATTTCACCTCAATTCCTTGACACGGCATAAGCCCAGAAAGGCTGTATCAAGTCTATAAGCACGGGCCGTGAAAGCATCAACTGTAACATTTACAAATGGTCTTCCCCGAGATAGTGCAACATACAATTGGCCGTCGCTGAATACTGGTTCCGGTGAGTAGACACACACTTTTTCAAGAGTTTGTCCCTGCGCTTTATTAATGGTCATACAGAAGGCCAGTCGACTTGATACCCTCGGTGCGTACCTCCACTCTTTTCTCTTAGCAGCATCTATTGAGTATATATAGAAGCTGGAGAAGGTCAGAGATCAAAGAGTATTTAGCAGAGAATAGTATTCTTCCGTGATGAGAGGAGGTGTATACTCTTTGGCTTGACATATATTAATCAAACATGGCTGCAAGCAGTCACATTACTAAGGATGAAAGTCATATATCAGAATATTAATGGAAGTGTTAGTCGCTTAGCAACCCGCTAAGTAGATAATGTCTTGCGGGTTAGGGTCAGCCTTCGCCAGCGATTATTGGAGTGACCGTTTTATGATTACTCAACGTTTGCTGAATTAGAGACCTATTATTATCGGATGATTCTTCGGCAGGTAATTCCGGAGGAATAAAAAGCATAATTAACCAAATCAGTCCAGTAGAACGGACAGACGGGCTGGACAAGCTGTCTTTAATAAATGTTATTCTTCTTTTTTCTTCTTTCTGATGAGGCCTGCTAAGGGCCACGTACCAATTTCAATTCAATTCTTCATGCTGTATTGTTTTCTCTTCCGTTCCTTCCAATGTTCTTTCATCCTTTCACTATTCTGTTTCCTTCTGTCCTCGGACTACTTCGCACCAGGCTTCTTGTTCAATCTTCCTTGGAATCCTTCCATACTTACTACCCTCTTTCTAAAAATCTCTCTGTCCATATTTTCTTGTTCTCTTATCTTATTAATTTCCAAATCTTTCTTTACTTCTTGAATCTAGCTAGTTGTTGCATTTTTGTCCCAAAGGAACTTGAAAATCCTTTTTGTTAATCTGGAATCATCATTTCTGTAAATATGTTCCAAAAATTGCAACCTCCTTTTGTCTTTTGGTTTCTGCCATGTTTTCTATGTCCTGTATATTTCACCATCAGATATTAATTTCCATAATTCTGTTGTTTTCATAGGGCGTAAGATTTTTCTCATGATTCTCCTCTCTAGTACTTCAAGTTTATCTAATCTACAGTTGAGTACCAGGCATTCACTTGCATATAGGCATTTCGGTTTCACCAATATAGTGTAGTGCCTTATTTTAAGATATTTAGATAGACACTTCATGATATTAAAATTCCCTGTGATCCCATATTCTCTTTCCATCTTGTTGTACACTTTCTCCTACTGCATATTTGTCTAAACCATTTTCTAGAATTATTTCTCACAGATATTTGAATTTCGTTACTTTTTCCACTGGACCAATATCTATTGCCAAAATTTTGGAGCGTTCTTGATGTTTGTAATTTTTTTTAACGGAGTTTCTCAAACCCGTCTTCTTGGCTATTTCTTCCGAGAGATCGATTTGTGCTGTTGCACTTGTTAGGTTTTCTGAAAATGTAGGAAATCGTCTGCAAATGCTAGGCAATTTATTTAATGCCTTTGATTTTTCTCCCCAAAATTACCGGCAAAATGTTATGATCTTTAAGCTTTACCTTCCAAATTCTTACAATTTTCTCTAGAACACGGATGACTAGAAGGAGTGACAAACCGTCACCTTGCCGTACCCCTGTATTTATCTTAATAGGTTTTGATATCTCACCCATAAATTCACCTTTGAAATTGTGTCAGTAAGTGTTCCACGTATTAGGGTTGCCAATTTAGTTTTCACTCCAAATTCATGAACTGTTTTGTCTATGGTCTTTCTATCAACCGAGTCAAAGGCCTTTTTAAAATCTACAAATGTCACAACAATGAATTCAATATCCTACATGAATACATAGATAATATAACATAATATTATATACGATGCGTTTATAGCTCAAGATGCTATTTACTGCTAACTAAATGTTGTAACGTACGTTTTGATTCGGTTTAGAAATAGAATCTCGGTAATCATGGAGATAAAGTAAAAATAAATTCGGTAATTAAATTAGTTGCGAAGTGCGCTGTGACTTGGAGTCCGTATGCGAGAGTCTAGCGAGTTTTATTGGATTACGGCAGACTGGACTTGATTGGCTCTGAGCTTTCACGTGTAGAGCACAAAGGCGTGAATCCTATATCAAGATTTATATGAAGGAAGAGTTTTAAATGTTCAAAGTCTGGGCTGAAATAAACTGCAATATATTGAAATCAAATCAAAACTGTCAGTCACCTTTGATTTTGATTCCGAGCTGTCACCCAGGTCTCAGATTCCCCGTCAGTTGTTCACCTGCCCTTTTCTTAAATCATCTCACATTTCAAATATGTCCTTCGGTTAATTATTTCAAACATATCCTTTGGTTAATTATTTTCAACATATCCTTTGGTTAGTTACTCCAAACGGAAAACTGAAGGTGATTTTTCTGCGGTTTCACATTTTCACACCAGGAAAATGGACTGGCTATACCTTACGATACAATTCAATCTAAATACTGAACAAGCTTTGAGACTTAAACGACCACAAAGCTCATGCTCTCCAACTGCGACATGACGCTCGTGTTACAACATATTTCAAAACATTGGAATGGATGCGGATAAATTAACGAAGGAATATTCAGCCAATAACAGTAGTTTACCAACCCAACACTCCTACATACCAATCTTCTAATTTTCGAATCCTTTCCCCAATCCATGAAATTAATACCAGATCTGGTTCCCTACTTGAAAGTCTACTAAATCGAACGAATTCCTGCAATCCTTCTTGTTAATTACTGCTTAGAAACTCTGTAATAAAATTCTAATGGACATTCGGTTCGTTTCTTCCTCTCATAAATTCCAACCTGCCTGCCGCGGAACAGATAACTGAGTTGTGTGAGTCACTGTGTGTGAATGAGTTTTCTTTTATCTGTTATGCAGTTCAATTATTATTATTATTATTATTATTATTATTATTATTATTATTATTATTATTATTATTATTATTATTATTATTGTTTTACTGGTAACCTGGTCTTAGTGAATCTGTCCGTGGTATTCCTTTGTTTTTAAATTACTATGCCATACTTTTATGTTTACATTTTTCAATCTTAGTGTTTAAAGTGATTACGTGTAAGAGAGGGCTGTGAGTCCTAACTTCGCCACATACAGTGTAAAAAAATAAATAAAATAGAATAAAATATATACATAAATAAATTCATTAGTTAATCAAGGGTATGGTCGCTTCCTTCCCACACCTAGCCCTTTCCTATCCCGTCGTCGCCACAAGAATTAACTGTGTCGGTTCGACGAAAGGCAAATTGTAAAATTATCCAATTCGTTAACTCCTTCTCCTATAAACGAATATTTGCCCCATATTTTTTCTTAAACACCAACTTTCCTAGTTTTGAAAACATTATTTAACATTATGCTGTATACGCTTTTGGGCTAATGCTGTGTCAAGAAAGTAAGGCTAAATTCTTTACGTTTCGCAGAGAACTGTGCTCTGCGTCATCAGAAGAAAATCTCGACTGTCCACGAGAAAGGCTTCTTAAACAATGAGCCTTGAAATTTAGACGTTATAATAGAAGTGGAAATGGTATGTGATTTCGTCACCAGATGGCTCCCCGGACGTGGCACAGCGCTAGCGTTCAAAGCGGAAACTGACACAACCATCAGAATCAGTCTAAGGGTGTCACGTAACATGTGTACATAATTACATTGACACAAGTCTGGAATGAAACATCTGGCGATGAGGAACGTACGCATTTGGAAAACACTGAGACTAAATAACAATAGTGAAGGGACAGGGAAGGGAACTACCTACGTAAATCCTTAATGGCTGGCAACCAGGTATTACTTAATTGATAGCCATTGTCCCTGTTGAAACTGCTAGGATTTCTACGAATTTCTACAGCTTCCCGTATAATCCTGGACCTTGGAACACGACATCAAAACTCGACGATAGAGCGTGCTCAGCTATTGCCGATTTGTCTGGCTGGTTGAGACGAATATTACGTTCATGTTCCTTGATACGGGTAACAATGGACCGGCATATTTGGCCGATGTATACCTTACCGAAAGTACAGGGAATTTCATATACCCCAGGATGTAAAAGAGGGGACAATTTGTCGTTGGTTTTACTCAGACTGTGAGCAATTTTAGTTGCTGTGCCAAACACGGTTTTTTATATTGTGTTTGCGGAGGACTTTGGCAATTCCATCTGTGGTGTTGTGAATGTAAGGCAAGTAGGCAGTTCCCTTCACTTCTTCCTTCTGTGAGCTTTGCTTGGTCGTTTCTCTGGGATGCAGGGCTCTATGAATCTGCAAATCGCTGTAACCATTACCCTTGAACGTGACTTTGAGTGTGTCCATCTCCACCTGGATATTTGATGGCTCACAAATCCGTCACGCCCTCTTGGTGAGTGTCGTGAGAATGCCTTATTTTTGTGCTGGATGATGATGAGAATCGGCATGAAGATAGCGATTTATGAATATTGCAAGCAACAAAATACCGATGTGTTCAAAATAATAGGAAGGTAAATATTTTAAAGTGTTGTAGTAACCGTGTCTATTGGAATATTTAGTGCTCATATTCTGGAAAGAGAAAGGATCAAAGCAGATACAGATACAATGTTAGATCAACGGAATTTCAAGACGTATTGGCAAATACATGAAATTATATGGACTTTAATGTTCGTGAATGTAAATAGTATTAGACATACTATATGTGACATATTACATTAAATTAAGTGTGTATGCTTGTTATACCTTCCCCGAACGATGTATCTAGGCTGAAGATGACCTAAAGGAAAGGTCGAAACTGGTCACGATGTATAATAAACAGCTGTTTTAAGAAAAGCCATTAATGAATGATGAAAGTGGACTTGGTACCGGAATGTAATCAAATATCGTCTGTTTAACACAAACGGCATGAACCTTCAAAAACATCCAGGAGAACAGATGACACAGACAGCGTTACAGACCCATTTATCTCTGTGAGTACTCCTCAAACAGGTCATTTTCCCGAATATAATTTGTTTCGTATGAGATATCTGCTAAAGCTCATTGACAAGTTTCTCAAGCCTAGAATCCAAATTGATTTTCACCCTGAAAATCAGCATTAGTTTACTGCGGATGAAGCCAATGAAACAATTAATTAGCTGACGAACTAAATCCCAGCTTGGTGACCCTAAATAGAATGTAAACGATCCTACAGAAATGTTTACTCTCCGTGCAGATGAGTGTAAAACAAGCTCGCAGTTGCCACAACACGATGCGATACTCAAACCGTAAGCCGCTTAGTGCTCCTCTGCACTGCGTATGTCTATCCTAACGTTTGAGCTGGCACTGGAGACCGAGACTTTATGATGACGGGTATTAGCGTCGTACTTTAACTTGACGACAAGAAAGGAAGTAGAAAGGAATTAATTAATGGAGTTAAAATGGAAAAGAAAGGATTGAAGGACGGAATTAAGGATCGAATGGATGAAAATAAAATAGGCGAGGAAGAAAGAAATGAAGTTGGGAACTAGGAAGGAACGGGAAATGGAAGGAAAATAGTTACGAAGCAATGAAGGAAATGGAGGGAAAGAAGAAAGAAAAGCGACAAAATGAAGAAAATAGGAAGGTACGAGGGCGGAAAGGAAAAAGGAAGTACAGAATTAAGGAGCTGATAGAATGAAGGAAGAGAGGAATGAAATAAGAAAAATGGGAAAGAAGGCATGAGGGATGAAAAGATATAACTAGGAGAGAAGATAGAAAATAATAAAGGAGAAAGGAACGAATGAAGAGAGGGAAGAGGGAAAAGAAAGAGAAATATTGGGAAAGGAAAGAAAGTGGGGGAAAATAAGGAAAGAAAAGTGTGGACGGACGGACCGAAAGATGTAAAAAAGAAAAGACAAGGAACAAAGCAAAAAGGAAGGTAAATTGTTAAGGAAGGAATGAAGGAAAAGAAACGAAGCTAAGGAAAGTGAAGAAAGGAAAAATATGTGAGAAAGGGAAAGATTGATGCAACAGAAGGAATAAAGAAAGGAAAGAGGAGGTATGTACGAAGGAAGCATTCCGTCACGTGGCTGAAAGAAGTTAATTACTTTGGCTAGTTAAAGAGAACCCATAAATACAATATGCTGTTTCTGGAATCAGTTGACGGAGTTCATTAGATACATTTTTCTATTTTTCATAACGATAACATAAGAGATCAAGGAACTGCATATGACAGTACAACGAATAATAAATTTTAGTGCATGACATTTTAATGCTAATTTACAAACCTCTGCTTTAATCCGAAATGTTAGTATTTATTGGAAATTTGAAATTACTGATACATGTTTACTAAAATGTTCTTTATATAAACTGCTGCAGCTTATATCCAGATTGGTCGACGAACACCGTTAAATGTAGTTTTATGCACCCCTCAGCTTATACTTGGTCGCCACTACAGGATTACTACTGTGATATAGTTGCACTGAAGCTCCACAATACAGAGTGAAGTGGTAATTCTGTGATAGAAACTCTGTAATGAATGCATAAAATAATATATTTACTTAATAATAAGAAGGGTGCATTAAGCTCATGAATAGGTATAATATACAGTAGACTGTGAAGTTCATATTCTTGGGAATGACTCGTCTTAGCTAAGCCGGCGAGCGGACGCACCTGTATGTTTAACAAACCAGAGTGGAAGACTTCTCCAATAATGTAGATTTGATTTTAGCCGTTAGTAATCGTGAGCTGGCACATCAATAGCGTTCCAAGTGCCAGCTGACGGCACCATCCAGAGTTAGGCTGGGAGAGAGAGGGGGGGGGGAGTCCATGGAGTCATGAGAAACGAAATAACAATATTGAAAGGACAAGGAGGAGAACTACCTACGTAAATCCCTAATGGTTGGCAACCACGTATTAGTTAATTGATAGGCGGTGTTCCTGTTGAAATAGGATTTCTACGTATTTCCACAGCATCCCGTGTAATCCTAGACCTGTACTGTTTAGTGAGGGTAAACGCTCGAACATCTTGGAACACGACATCATGACCCGACGATAGGGCATGTTCTGCTACTCCTGATTTTATCTGGCTGGTTGAGGCTAATATTTCGTTCATGATCCTTGATACGGGTACCAATGGACGGGCATATCTGGCCAATGTACACCTTGCCTCAAGTACATGGAAATTTGTACACCCCAGAGTGTAATGATTGGGGACAATTTGTCCTTGGTTTTACGTACATAATGAGCAAATTTAGTGACGGTGCTAAGAAAGTTTTTAAGATTGTGCTTGCGGAGGATCTTGGCATTTCTATCTATGACATTTTGGATGAAAGTAAGGTAGGCAGTTTACTTCTTTCTGTGAGTTTTGTTTAGTCGTTCCTCTGGAATGCAGGGCCCTATGAATCTGTACATCGCTGTAACCATTACCCTTGAACGTGACTTTGAGTGTGTCCATCGCCTTATGGATATTTGATGCGTCACAAATTCGTATCGCCCTCTTGGTGAGTGACGTTTTGTATGGGCAGGTTTGCGATAGACAGTATGCTATAAGGAGACGTCTGGTTGCTTTCTTACTAGAACATCCAGGAAAGGAAGGCATGGAGTCGGAAAGATAGGAATTGCTATCACAGCCCACCTTTTAGAATCCGCGCAGGACAGTTTCACATTTCAGTATGACGTACGATGTCCGCTCAGTTCGTTCACTGTCGCACGCCGCACCAGACACGGTGATCACTCACAGCAGCTAGAACCACTCCTCGGCGACAGGCAGACAGACACAACGATTAGTCCGTTCCATCGGACAGAACACTCACAGACTGCCTCCTAAACTCAGGTCGATCTGTCACTGTCCACAGTAGCTGACTGCATATACACACTCAGATTGACTGAACTCGCTTACCGTCCGGCCTGTCCTTTATTGCTGGGCCGGCTTAATTCTCGTCCTTCGAGAAAGGAGAGGCCTGCAGAGTCCTCTCGAAAGCGAATGCTCTGGACGCACCGCCCAGATCCTTCCTACAACGCCGGGGTCCTCCAATGTGGTATCAGGGCTATGGATATAGCGATGGCAGAAGTGCTGGCCAATGCGCGTGCGGCTCCCTCCCCATTGGTTCGCTGTGCTGGCGGCGAGTAGGGAGGCCCCAACGAAGGGACGTCACTCGAGGTTCAGTCCAGGCCAAGTTGCTCTTCCGCAAGACTTACGAATGATTGGCGGCACCCGCCAAAATACAATTGATAAAGAGAGGCGGCATAATTGCCCACACAGTGTAATATCCGTTGACAAAATGTTTCCGAAGCGTTGAAATCAGGCCTTGGAGCTCGTTATATAATAGTAAATGGTGTGAATGAAATGTATTGTTCACTAATACTCACATGACGGATGAGTGGGTAATGTCCGCCTGTTCTCGGTAACAATATGAGAGACACAGCGCACAGTGTGCAATTTTCCCGATTTAACAGAACAAAAAATCATTTTTCGACTTTTTTCCTGGGTCGAAATGAGTATTAATTAAACCATGGAGCATCCCAGCAGAACGACAAAGAAGGAACCTGAGTATGAAAAACCGTTCAAGAAATAATAACGAAAAACGGAGAAAAGAGCAAGGCTAGGAGGGAAAAATATCATGTAGCCTGTGTATTCGTAGCTTTCAGCTACCTGTATTGATATAATGTACTTAAATAAATAAATAAATAAATAAATAAATAAATAAATAAATAAATAAAAGTCATTATAAAAGTATACAATTCACTAGTTAAACAGTAATAAAAAATGCATCTTGAATCCATCATGTAATAAACATACAAAAGAAATAGAAAATGTACAAGCTAAAACTAGTGCAGAATGTGTGGCATTAAAAGATTTAATAACAAATTTTGGGGTAGGTAAATTGCATTCTAGGAGAACATTAAGGAGTGTAAAATATCTACATAGAATTCTCCAAGGTAAAGCAGATAACCGAGAGTTACTCCACCAAATATACCTGGATGCACCGTTTGGAAGTAACAGAAATAATGCAATTTTCTTTATTGAAAGGTCAAGCATAAATCACCATATCAATTCACCATTTCAGTCAATTAATAAAATGCCAATCGTGGACGTATTTCACGACAAGAGTGTCCTTTTTGAGGTCATCAAAAGGTAACTCACACAGATAGAAGGTGTAAATTAAATAGAGTACCATACTTATGTACCAGGAATAGTATTAGTCCTTAGATTAATTCAATTGACAATGTATATTTTTGGATAAATTAAAATATTAATTTCACACACACCCTTACCACTGTGCATAGTTCATAACTATAATATTAGGTCAACTATTTAAACTTTTATTGTATATTATTTATTACATTATTACATTTATTACATTACAAGAAGAAGAAATAAATAAATAAATTACAGAAATAGTAGTATTCATGGGTTTTACGAGACTTCGAGCGCTGTATTTAAGAGAACCCGGATCCTGAAAATGACGAAATTTTGGATTTTTCAGTTTATTATGAAATACAATACTACAAATATTACTGTTTAAAATTATATATTAATTTTCCCGGTAGCTCAACTCTAGATATTAGAAAAAAAATGTTTTAATAATATGGTTTTGAAGAAATCTGAGTCAAAGAAATGATTCCAGAAGAATGGAAGATGGCCCTTATCCACCAAATCTACAAGACGGGGGAAAAATGAACCCCAGCAACTGTAGAGGCATATCACTTTTGGATATTAGATATAATATATTCTCAAAGGCCTTACTTAACAGAACCGAACCACAGTTAGATCATCAATTGGGAGAATATCAAGCGGGATTCGGAAAGGGGAGATCCTGTCCGGAACAAATCTTGAAACTTAAGAATCTCATAGCATACAAGAAATCTAGGGAAAACATGTCTTCACCTTTATTGACTTCCAAAAGGCGTATGACTCACTAGACCAAAACAATCTCCTGTTTGTACTCAAAGAGTTCGGTCTGGACAACAAAACAACAATCTACGTTAGGGAAACTCTCACTAATACATTCTCCAAAGCCAAATTCATGCGATAATGGTCGGCTCCTTTTGAGATCAAAACTGGTGTCCGACTGGGTGACGAACTGTCCCTTATACTGTTCAATTATGACTTGGAGAAGGTAGTCAGACAATGGGATAAGACAACCAGTGGTGGAATTCGATTGGGATCGGTAAAGAAGGGTATCAAGATCAAATGTTTAGCTTTCACAGACGACATGGCCTTACTACCTGAGACGTGGGAGGAAGCCAATGAGCAGTGCATCTGATTGCTGAAGTTAGCAGAGGAGATAGGTCTGATGCAGTTAGTTGGCATTCAAGAGTGCAAAGTATGTGAAATATATGCCCATATATTTCTCGTCGCGTTAAGAGCACCAAGACCTTCCTACACCTCCAATGTTAAATGTAAGGAACAACGATTAACACCAGAATGATGAAATTTTTACACATTTATTTAACATCATGCACCATAGTGATTTTAATGCACTGGTATTTTCTGGGAAGTTATAATAATTTTTTTACTGAAAATCATTGACAGAAATTTGACATTGCATTTCTGGCATAAAATCTGTCATCAATTAAACAGGATGAAAGGCCTATGAGAGAAGGTGAATATTGGCATTGTTTACAATCACTAAAAATTTGAGGTCTGCGTCTCTAATAGTGCAGGTGAAAATATTCCTTATATGGAAAAAATGTTAATAATGTTACCTTTATTTATACTTTTATACTTTTATACATTTATACTTAATGGATGACAACAGGTTAACCAAACAGACCTTCAAACATCTTTGCAACAAGAAGACAACAACAACTTGGATTCATGAAGTCAAGGAGGAGTTGGAAATAAACAATATACGGACAGGTCAGCCTACTCCTTTCGAATTGCACCAAGGGGTCTGGTTAAGGCCTAATATCTACATCCGACGGACGACTTCACACGAACAGCGGCACATTCCTTCACTCCATATGGGCACTGCGGAGAGCTGTGTAACTTAATTCAGGATTTTGGCACGCGATCTCGTAATTTTATAAAAAGTACACCAGCTGCCGTCCAACATTCCGATACGGTAGTATTTTTTTTCTGCCAATAGTACTCGAACCGGATAATCACGTTGTCAGACTGTATAGACTTGACATATGAATAGTCACGTCCGCCCCCCGGGGGTCCATCAGGCAGGAATTAGGATCAAAATGATACGGTAGACGAAATAATTTAAAAAATTTAATAACAAAATTATTGTTACCGTATTCACGCGAATAAACCCCGCATATTTTTAAAAAAGAATTGAGGCACGAAATTGGGGTGCGGGTTTTATTTGCGTCAAGGTTGGCAACACGCTCCTGGCTCACCTAGTGTTCGATGGTGAGTGTACAGTTATGATTTGTGTAACCGCAGATGGCAGAAAACTGTCCCCATATGTCATATTTAAACGGAAACAATTCAGACTTTTAATTGTAAACAGCCTTTACTCTACATTAAAAAAGTAGTATTTTTCAGACTAATTTCAATACAAAATTTCTCCGCGTCACGATAACAAAATTATTATTAACTGTGTTAATTATTATTCATTGTCAGGGATAATAACAATGATTGAAAAAATCCGCTGTAGAAGAAAGGATGTACAAGGTGGAAAAAGCATAAGGTAAAACTAGGAATATCTGCAGCAAGAAGTGTTTATCAAAAACATCAAAATACAACAGTACAACACAGCAGTCAAACCGGAGTGCCTACACGCGAGTGAACTTTTAGTACTTAATTACAAGCTGAATAAATTACAAGTGCTGGAAATAATAATTGTACGGAAAATACTCGGCCCGCTAAGAACTACAGAAGTCTGGAAACAGAGAATTAATGAAGAAATATACCGAAACATAGAAAACATAACAGATACAATGCGGAAGAGGCGATTGATAATTTTTGAACATTTATACTTAATGGATGACAACAGGTTAACCAAACAGACCTTCAAACATCTTTGCAACAAGAAGACAACAACAACTTGGATTCATGAAGTCAAGGAGGAGTTGGAAATAAACAATATACGGAACGAAGACCAACGGCCGTAACCGTGTCAAAACGCCGGATAGCGTGAGATCGCCAAAGTTACGCTTCATTGGGCGTGGTCAAGATTTGGATGGGTTGCCACGAGCTGTTGGTGGGGGGTAAGGGAATTGAGGAGCGGAAAGGAACTGGCCATCCTACCGTACGTAAACTCCGGCTCAGGCACACCTCTGCGGAGGTTCGGACCTGCCTTCGTCCAGAATGCACCATTACCTTAAAGAAAGAAAAAGCAACACCGAGAGATATTCTTAGAAAGAAAGTGTTAAAAATGGAAGGATTTCAAGGTCGCCAGGGAAAGAAAACAGGCTCAAAATGGTCTGTGGGGGGCGGGGGAGGAAAAGGAGTCATAGTGAGTAGATGAAGGAGTATTGGAGGAAGTAGGAACAACAAAGGGTGAAGAATTGAAATTGTCTCGAGGTCCCTAGAAAAAATACTAACAGTATTAACATACAGCTTCATTATAGACTGTTATGCCTTTCAGCGTTCAATCTGAAATCCTCTGTGAATTCACTAGCCGCCGCCATGATCCTCTACTTTTAACTAGTTCTTTAGCCTCTTATCTTTAAATCTTTACAAACTGAGTCTAACCGTTGTCATCTTGGTCTCGCTCTACTTCTCTTACCCTCCATAACAGAGACCATTATTTTCCTACGTAATATATCCTCCTCCATTCGCCTCACATGACTCTATAATCGAAGCCTTTTTATACATACAGCTTCATCCATCGAGTTCATTCCTAACCTAGTCTTTATCTCCTCATTCTGAGTATTCCACTGCCATTGTTCCCACCCATTTGTATCAGCAATCATTCTGGCTACTTTCATGTCTGTCATTTCTAACTTATGAATAAGATATCCTGAGTCCACCCATCTTCCACTCCCGTAAAGCAAAGTTGATCTGAAAACAGACCGATGTAAATATAGTTTCGTCTGAGAGCTGACTTCCTTCTTACAGAATACTGCTGATCGCAACTGCGAGCTCACTCCATTAGCTTTACTGCATCTTGATTCAATCTCTCTCACTATATTACCATCCTGGGAGAACTCACAACCTAAATACTTGAAATTATCTACCTGTTCCGGCTTTGTATCCCCTATTTGACATTCAGTTCTCTTGCTAACATAGTCTTGGAATAGACGATTTTATACCATATCCATTGAATGTTATTTCAAATTACAAGATATTAGACTGAAGGCTTTCGGCACAATCTGCCGTTAGAAAAAAGTTGTCAGCATAGGCCAGATTGCTTACTACATTTCCACCTATTTGAATCCATCCTTACCACTTAATGATGCATGCAAACTATGATCAACCTAGTTGAAAGATTACAGCCTTGTCTAACCGCAGCAAGCACCCTGAACGAAGAACTCATAAGAATAGTAATAAGAAGAACTCAAAACCCTGGCGTAACGAACTTTGAAAGGACCTCAAAAATGTTAACGTAAGTTCAACAGACTTTCTAGAAAGAGTCATCTTTAGACCCAAAGTCAACAACTGACAAGCACGACAAAAACGGTACAGACCATAGTGCTCTAAAGAACGAAAAGAAGCCTTTTTGGAAAGCATGAAAGCCTGGAATTCAAGAGGACAAACTGGGGCAAATATTCATTTATAGGAAGGGGAGTTAGGGACTGGAATAACTTACCAAGGGAGATGTTCAATAAATTTCCAATTTCTTTGAAATCATTTCGGAAAAGGCAAGGAAAACAACAAATAGGGAATCTGCCACCTGGGCGACTGCCCTAAATGCAGATCAGTATTGAGTGATATTGATTGATTGATACTGGAAATACAAGAAGAACCCACAGAAGAACTAACTGAATTATTAGCTTAATGTCGTCTAATGTAAAGCGAATTCGCAAATAATAATAATAACAAGCAGAAGAAGAAGAATAAGAATATTGTTTCCATTGTACAAACTACAAGTTCCTCATTCCATTTTAATGAATAAATTAACAAAGATATTTAAAACAGCATTTTTTGTTCTTATGAACGAAATATTTTAGCTAGAAGCATCATAGCGGAATGAAATCAATTTAAATATAATCCGAGTCGGCCGAGCCTGACTTGGCGCACATGATGCAGAGAGCAATTATCATATCTTAGCGTGCACCATATAATTACCGTCCTGTCGTGATGGATGCGTGTCTGACGAGGTTTTGGGGCGGGGCGCATCCAACATATACCCGCCTACAGCGAGCGACAAAGAACAGCGTACCACTGCCTGTGAAACCTTCCTAGTTATCAAGCAAAGTGAACTGAGAAACAGAAGATGTTCCTTACTGTGATTTAGTCCAGCGTTGTAATTCCTTTCGTTCGCTCACACTGTGTGATTTTACCAGTAGAGTTAATGTTATTTTTCAACAGTGAAGATGTTGGGTTACTTTTAACCAAAGAAAGATCTAAAACGTGACACCCGCGTAGGAATTGTAATTTCTAAAGCGTACAAGTCCTTACACTTCGTGATGAGGGGACTAAAGGGCAGAAGTTCCCAGACGAAAGCGCAGGGATATATATCATGCATTAGGCCAGTCCTGGAGTATGGAGCAGCCGTATGGGATCCGTAACAAACAGAACTCTTTAAGGAACTTAGGCTGGTACAGTGAAAGGCTGTAAGATTCGTGCATAACGATTTCAATCCTAGAAATTGTGTGACAAGTATAATAGATAAACTTGGGTGGGAGACACAGGGAACTAGAAGGAAACGAACACGGTTATGTGACATGTAAAATGAAATGGCGTATGGCTTTTAGTGCCGGGAGTGTCCGAGGACATGTTCGGCTCGCCAGGTGCAGGTCTTTTGATTTGATCCCTTAGGCGACCTGCGCGTCATGATGAAGATGAAATGATGATGAAGACGACACATACACCCAGCCCCCATGCCAGAGAAATTAACCAATGATGGTTAAAATTCCTGACCCTGCCGGGAATCGAACCCGGGACCCCTGTGACCAAAGGCCAGCACGCTAACCATTTAGCCATGGAGCCGGACATGTGACATGTATAATACCTAAACGAATAAGCCAGCTTGGGGAGTGATAAGGAAAGTGCTGTAATATAAGTAGGACAGATCATCCACACCAAGTAAAAGGTAGATGGCAGAAAACTAACTGTGCTAAATATTCGTTCTTAAATCGGGTATTGATGATTGGAATGCATTACCTGCAGCTGTCTTGGAACCTTTTTCTCAAAATGTAACATCCTTCAGGAATAGATTCCAGCATTCTGCAAACTGTGTGTACATTTCTATGTGATGGTGTCGTATTCTAATGTAACACTCACTCCAATGTAAACTGTGGTATTAACGTATTAAGGCATCTGAATGATTTAGGGTATGTGTGAATTTGTAGGTTAACGTGTTCTATTTACAATGGTAAAGTGTAAAATATTCGAAATACTTAAGGTATATATATATATTCATTATTATTATTACAACTTCCCCCATGCGGAGGCTGCCACAAGGACAAAGTATGTCGACTACACAGTATTTTGTCTTCTAAGTTACTGTTGACTTTGCTAGTGTGCCAGGTAGAAGATTCACCAAAAGGCTCACGAATAGATTTGCAATACGGTTCTTCAGATGTTATATAGATGATTGCGGAGTATGGTCACTGAACCTCGTATTGCGGCGATAGCGATGTCGTGAAGTCGTGTCCGGCTGAGACCGAGAGAATCCCATAGCTGTACAAGAAATTTAGGGATTGTGCCTCGAGCTCCGATCATGAGTCCATGGACGGAAATATTGTCTAAGTGATATTTATCTTTATATTTATCTTTATAGTAGTTTACAGTTGGCTGGTAAATTGACTTCTTTTCGGCGTCCACCTCTTCGGCCTGGCCAACGTGCGACTCGAAGCGTATTGTGGGATCTAAGATTAGTCCTTGCTTGCTAGCTGGTTGAAAGGCTATCATGTCAATACGCCTGTTACTCCCGTCGGTAGCTAGGCCAGAGACCTCTTCGTGCACCGTGAAACCGTGATCCCTCAGCGAGGTCGCAATCATATGTGTATATGACCTAGGTGTAATGGTAAGCTAGATTTACGTTTGCTTCATTATCATACTATCATCCTGTTAATAATAATAATAATAATAATAATAATAATAATAATAATAATAATAATAATAATAATAATAAACCCAAACAAACCACATGGCACTACAGCACTTGAAGGGCCTTCGTCTACCAAGCAACCACTGCTCAGACCAAAGGCCTGCAGATTGCGAGGTGTCATGTGGTCAGAACGACGAATCCTCTCGCCCTTTATTCTTGGCCTTCTAGACTGGGGCCGCTATATCACGGTCAGATAACTCCTCATTTGTAATCACGTAGGCTGAGTGGACCTCGAACCAGCCCGCGGGTCCAGATAAAAATCCCTGACCTGACCTGACCGGGAATCGAACCCGGGGCCTCTAGATAAGAGGTAGGTATACTACCATTACACCGCGGGGCTGCACAAGAATAAAAATAAATAAATAATAATACGAATAATAATAATAATAGTAATAATAATAATAGTACCGGGCGAGTTGGCCGTGCGCGTAGAGGCGCGCGGCTGTGAGCTTGCATCCGGGAGATAGTAGGTTCGAATCCCACTATCTGCAGCCCTGAAATGGTTTTCCGTGGTTTCCCATTTTCACACCAGGCAAATGCTGGGGCTGTACATTAATTATGGCCACGGCCGCTTCCTTCCAACTCCTAGGCCTTTCCCATCCCATCGTCGCCATAAGACCTATCTGTGTCGGTGCGACGTAAAGCCCCTAGCAAAAAAAAAAATTATAATAGTAATCATAATAATGTTGCAAAGCAAAGATAATAAAGGGGAGATATATTTAATTTACTTATTTTTTAATAATTATTTATTGACGTAACAATGGCCCAATAAGGCGCTATTCATATCTTACTGCAGTTGGACCCAGCCACTTATAAATATAATTGTATTGAATGTTTACAAATGAAAGGCACAATAATTATCAACCAAGTGTTAACCTTTGTTATAGCGAGGGAGTGACACAAATTATGTGAGTGAAAGTGGATATTCTGCGTCAATATCATTCTGTGTTGCGATAAAATGGACCGTTTCTTTATTTTATGCAGATGTATTCTTATAGAACGTCGTGTGTAGACATAGTTCATAACAGAAAATTTGGTATTGGTCATTTGAACGAAATGGAGATTGCTATGACTACATCATAAGGGACAGTTAGTTCACCTGGTATATTCCAGTTTGTTTGGCAATGTCATAATTTCGCTAAAATTCAGAATGACATCTTTTATTACATCTTGTGCTTATGTTCAGAGTGCCATTATATAATTTTATTTCTTTCCTTCTTAATATGTCTACACTCCAGGGTTAACTTTTCCTTGCACTAAGCGAGGGATCCCACGTCTACCGCCTCAAGGGCAGTGTCCAGGAGCGTGAGATATTAGGTCGGTGGATACAGCTTGGGAGAAGAACCAGTACCTTGCCCAGGGGGCATGACCTGTTATGCTCAACAGGGGACATGTAGGAGGGGGGAGATGGGAAGATTGGTAGGAGTAGACAAGGAAGAGGAAAGAACTACTACTACTAAAATGTCTGCATTCCTCCCCTGAAGGAGGAAGACGATAACGCCGTCTCTCAGGATAGGAGATTTGTATTGGTGAAGGAGATGCTCGGAGAAGGTGAGGAGGTTGGTGGCCGTGGCCTTAAGTTAAGTACCATCGCAACATTTGCCTGGAGGAGAAGTAGAAAACCACGGAAAATCACTTCGAGCATGGCTGAGGTGGGAATTGAAGCCTTCTCTACTCAGTTGGTGTTATATGAGCCCTTTATTGAAATAATTCAAGTAAATTAATTTGATAAAACAATCAAGATCAGTGGGAAGCATATAAGGACCGCCCGCTACTCACCGTGATTCTTGATGATAATTTAGACGAATTTAATGCCTTTTCAGAACAATATGAAAGAAGTAAGCAAGGACTTTGACCTTAAAATAATCGTAGATACGTGCAAATAATAATGGTAATCACACAAGAGAAAATCTCCAACTCAGTTATTATCCCGGACGGGAACACAATTGAAATGGTTCGAAATTTCAAATTCGTAGGTTGCTGTCTAACACAGGAATGGGTTCCGGGTGTAGAAATAAGAAAGAAAATCGGCAACGAAATGAGTGGGTTTCTGTGTTTAAGGGGAGTCACGACTGAAATTTGGAAGGTCTACAGTTTGCTACTCATCACAGCCAAATTTAACATGCAAGCATAGATTACTAACATAGACCACCAGACGAAATTTTGAGATGATTAGTTACTGTCATTTGTTAGAAAGTTAATAAAAATGATATTTTTGCATCCGGGAGATAGGGGGTTCGAATCCCACTGTCGGCAGCCCTGAAGATGGTTTTCCGTGGTTTCCCATTTTCACACCAGGCAAATGCTGGGCTGTACCTTAATTAAGGCCACGGCCGCTTCCTTCCAACTCCTAGGCCATTCCTATCCCATCGTCGCCATAAGACCTATCTGTGTCGGTGCGACGTAAAGCCCCTAGCAAAAAAAAAAAAAAAGATATTTAGTTTGTTGAATGGAAAAATGTTCCTTTCATCACAGTTTTCCTTATTTTGGGGTATAAGTCGGTGTAAGGCAGAGGGCCCATATTTTGTCCCTTTAGCAGTTTTCGACTTGTAGAAATTCAGGAACATTATTGACCAAGCAAGAAATTCATCTATATATATTCTCAACTTAGGGAGGTATAACGTAAGGTAGTCAATATTTGACAAAAACCATACGGTGGATACAACTGGGGAAGAGGAGCAATACCTCGGCCAGGTGGCATCACCTGCTATGCTCAACAGAGGCCTGGGGGGTGGGCGGGGATGGGAAAATTAGTAGGGATAGACATGGATGAGGGAAGAAAACTGAGAATTCAGTTCTCTTTTAGCAGGTTATCAATCCCTACTTGCTACACGGCGGGACGACGCAGTCGGTCTCCCACTCTTGAGCCGAGTCTTGGAGGGGCGTACCAATCCAAGTGATGAGCCCAAATGGCACATCTGGGTGAAACTCTACAAATGCACACGGCCTAACCACCCAAAAGCGGCTCTATTCTCATGATTTTGCCAAAATTGTGTTCGTTATTTCGTCCCCCACCAAATTAATGGATTGTACACTTAATTTTAATGTATTTTCCTTTCTATCCTTACCAAACACTTTCCCTACAATGAATTACTCGATGGCTATTTATGAAAAATATTTTCTTGCTGTTGTTTCTAAAGTAGTCTTTCAGCGTTGCTCGGGGGAAGTTAAACGGTCTACTTGCACGTTTGTAACACATTAACTTATCCCTCACTGCCTTGATAGCCTTCTTCATAGCCTTCTTATTCTACTGCTTGCATTTCCCATGAAAACCATAATAAACTTCATAAATAACAAATAAAATGGATTGGGGGACGAAATAACGAACATTCCTTGATTTATTATAATGGCCGCTACATTAACTGACACCAACCACCTCACTGTGCCAGGAACTACACCACACGACTGAAATGCAGTCCAGCATTTCATACTCATATCAGTGCTCACTCTAGGAATAACAGGATCTTAATTTGAATGCTGCACTTACTCAGCTCAACATGAAAAATGAATCCCTCACACATCCAACTCTCACAGCTAAGAACTACAGAATTCTAGAAATCAAGAAGTAATGATGAAATAAACCGGAACATAGAAAACATAACAGATACAATGTGGAAAAGGGGTTGATACTTTTTGGACATTTATACAGAATGGATGACAACAGGTTAACCAAACAGACCTTCAAATATCTTTGGAAGCAGATGTCAATACCAACCTGGATTCATGAAGTCAGGAATGATTTGGAAAGACACAACATAAGGGAAGGAGAAGGAACAGAGAGATTTTTAAAAAGAAAGTGTTAAAAATATAAGGAGAGAAAATCAGATTCAAAATGGTCCCAGGAGAGGGAAAACAGTCATAGTGAGCAGATGAAGAAGCACTGGAGGAAGAGGAAGGAACAACAAAAGATGAAGCAATGAAATTGTCACATGGTCCCTAGAAGACCCTAACGGAGAAAGGAAGTATGATTTTAAGGATATCGCAGGCATAAGCATCGGGAATGACGGGAACAAAATCAAAGTGAAATGCTTTCCTTTAGCAGATGTCCTGGCTATCATCACTAAGAACAAGGAGGGAACTAGGTACGCTATCGAGACATTACACAGAATAGCATCACAGGCAGGCCTTCAGATATCATTCGAGGAAACCAAGTATTTGTGAAATTTTCAGCAAAAGTGCAGGAAAGATAAAATATTCACAATGAGACAATTTCACAGGTATCTATTTTTAAATACCAAACCAAACCAAACCCCATGGCACTACAGCCCTTGAAGGGCCTTGGTCTACCAAGCGACCGCTGCTCAGCCTGAAGTCCTGCAGATTACGCGGTGTCGTGTGGTCAGCACGACGAATCGTCTCAGCCGTTATTCTTGGCTTTCTAGACCAGGGCCGCTATCTCACCGTCAGGTAGTTCCTCAATTCTAATCACGTATGCTAAGTGGACCTCGAACCAGCCCTCAGGTCCAGGTAAAAATCCCTGACCTGGCCGGGAATCGAACTCGGGCCTCCGGATAAGAGGCAGGCACGCTACTCCTACACCACGAGGCCGCCATTGTTAAATACCTTGAGAAAATCATTCTTCCTTCGGGATAAGTCAGTTAGGGCAATACAGAAAGGGCCTCGATACTGTAGAGGGATTTTAACTAACATGGGATCACTACAATAAACGAATACATACATACATACATACATACATACATACATACATACATACATACATACATACATACATACATACATACATACATACATAATCATTATAGACTGTTATGCCTTTCAGCGTCCAGATACAGGAGGGCATATAAATCTCTGGTAACACTCCAACTAGAGTATGGTTCCGGTGTATGGGGTCCTCATCAGGAATACTTTGGAAATCATCCAAGGAAAAGCAGCCTCATTTGTTCCGGGTGATTTCAAAAGAGTAGCGTTACGAAAATATTGCAAAGTTTGGGCTGGGAAGACTGGGAGAAAGAAGACGAGCTGCTCGACTAAGTGGTATGTTCTGAGCTGTCAATGGAGAGATGGCGTGGAATTACATTAGATGACGAATAAATCTGAGTAGTGTCTTTAAAAGTAGGAAAGATACGAAGATAACGTTGGAATTCAAGAGAGAAATTGTGGGAAAATATTGAGTTATAGGAATGGGAGTTAAGGATTCGAATAACTTATCAAGGGAGATGTGCAATAAATTCCCAATTTCTTTGAAATAATTTAAGAAAAGGCGACTGCCCTAAATACAGATCAGTAGTGATTGATTGATTGATTGATTGATTGATTGATTGATTGATTGATTGATTGATTGATTGATTGATTGATTGATTGATTGATTGATTGATTGATTGATTGATTGATTGATTGATTGATTGATTGATTGATTGATTGATTGATTGATTGATTGATTGATTGATTGATTGATTGATTGATTGATTGATTGATTGATTGATTGATTGATTGATTGATTGATTGATTGATTGATTGATTGATTGAAGCATTATGCGACAGTTATCGAATAGGAAGCTCTATATGCATCAGAAACCTTAACTTTAGGTGGTCATTCTAAAATTGCAGACATTGAAAAACAAGAACGGAAAATTCTTAGGAAACTTTTCGGCTCCATAGAAGAATATGGAATTTGGATCAAAGGGCGAGTTGCATTCCTCTATAGTCACACAGATAGTTTCTGCAATACTCTACGGAGGAGAGGTTTGAAACATTTTGTACACATTTTCAGTATAAGACTCTCAAAAGGGTTATTCAATGTGATACATTTACTGGAGGTAACAAGAGGAGACCAGAATGATTTGATGATCGTGGAATACATCATGATAGTTCGCGGAGTCTTTAGGACCTCAGTAAATAAACACACATATGTGGTCAAAACTAGCCGCAGGACTGGTACAAAGTAATCTGAAGAAGGGAAGAGGCAACGCAGTGGGTTCATGAAGAGATTTTGAAAGAATAGGGAGGCAAATGGACAGGTTCCAACGCGCTCTATGAATGGGCATAACGAAACAAGAAGAGAAAGAAGAAGAAGACAATTTCATTTTTCTACCTGTGGAGGAAAAGTATCTAGTCTGGATGGGTTAATATAATCTCCCCTCTCTCGATTAATATTTACTCAGCCGGCTATGCTTTGGGTTTGAATTCAGAATGTAAAATGAGGACAACTAACCAAAGTCCTGTTCTCATGTTTCCCACAGCCCATGTTCCTCGTCCCAGGTGTAACGACCTAGCGATACCCAAGCAACGTACGAAGGTAAGTTCCTCGTTCTAACTACATAATGATGATTGCCTGGGCACGATGTCGTTGACGTCACTCCCATGATGGATGATCATACGGAAACACGATACTTACTCGCGGGGATTAAGATTACCAACTGAATAGCCATGGATTCAAACTGTAGAGCGACCGAAACAACACAGTGGTTTATCTTATTAGTTCACTCTCTTCATGACTCCACGATGAAAATTCAAGTAAAGGTGAGCAGAATATCTCGGTGTTCTGCCTCTTAAATAATAATAATAATAATAATAATAATAATAATAATAATAATAATAATAATAATAATAATAGAGCCTGAGAACAAAATATGGTACAATTGACAGAGTGCCTTACTTTAAACCTCGAAAAATTTATTGAACAGACAGGCGTTAAAAATATCTCACAAAAAATTCGTCTTCAAAATATTAAATTAACATTAGGGTTAGTCCGAAACATCTACAACAACAAAATCCATGTCAAGACATACAAAAATTCGGCATTACATCACAGTCATAAAACTAACAGTCCTTTAAGCAAGTGAAACATTGGCAGTGGACAGGAAGCAAGAACTTGAAGAAATCATGAAAGAAGAGAGGAAGGAAAATCTTAGCAGCAAGAAGGTTACAGGTTACAATCATCCAAAACAACAGAAAAGTTCTCAAATATCGAAAGTGACATTAGGAGAAGAGCAATGAATTCTCCGTCCATCACACAAGATTACCAGAGAATCTGTTGACAAAAAGGATAATATATTACGTAACCCCACTTAATAATTCAACACTTGGGCTTAATGAACTTGGAGAGAACTTAAAAAACGCAAACATAAGTTTAGCAGACATCCTAGAAAGAGACATCTGTAGGGACAATGTAAACAATTTGGCAGCTACACCAGAGCAACCACAACAAAAATGGCACAGACTAAAGTGGTCGGAAGAACGCAAACAAGCCTTCTCGGAAGGAATGAAAGCCTACCGGAAAAACAAGAAGAAACCACAGAAGAAATGATAGAGTTATTTGCTTAACGTCCTCCAATATTGGGAGAATTCGCTAGTACTACGTATGTCATACCACAGAATTTCAGCAGTTATGAACGAAAAAAGCAGTCTCAACTATCCGGTACGATGTGTATCCTCCTAAAACTGCAAACGCATGGCTGAGTAGCTCAGACGGCTGAGGCGCTGGCCGTCTGACCCCAACTTGGCAGGCTCGAACTTGGCTCAATCCGGTGGTATTTGAAGGTGCTCAAATACGTCGTGCTCGTGTTGGTAGATTTACTGGCACTTAACAGAACTCCGGTGGGACTAAATTCCGACACCTCGGCGTCTTCGAAAATCGTAAAAGTAGTCAGTGGGACGTAGATCCAATAACATCAAAATCTGCAAACTAACATCTTACACTTCCAAAGTCAGAAAGTGCTAGCGGCTTCTTGTCCATTGTGAATTTTCACAACAATCAGACATCAAATCTACAAGAAACACCGTGTCTCCATCAGGCTGCTTGCAGAGATGATATAAACAATCTATCATCGCCGAAAATGCCTGTACTTGCTCCACCTGCAAAGGAGATAAATATGACCACGTGGAAGCAAAACACAAACTGGATCAGCCTCATATCGACAAGCCTGCATCGCACGCTTGGCTGACCTACTCTGGTCTTTTCCCAGAAACAGAAGGATTTATTCTGGCCATCCAAGATCAAGCAATTGCTACACAGAACTACCGTAAATTCATCATGAATGAACCAACAGTTGTCACAGACAACTGCCGCAGCTGTTCCTGAACAACAGACAGCGTACAGCACGTCACCTCTGGCTGCCCACACTTACCCGGCACTCATTATAAGCATCGACATGATCAGGTAGCTAAAATCATTCACCAGGGATATTGTGTAAAATGTGGATTTCTTGAGTCAACAACTGCATATTGGGAATATACACCTCCACCCGTACCCGAAAACACTTCATACAATCTTCTATAGGACCGAGAAGTCATAACCGCTGTCACGCTCAGCAACAATATGACAGACAATATTGAAATCGAAAAATCATAAAGATCGGCATCCCTTATGGGAATTGTTTGTGGAAACACGTCCAATCTGCAGACAACAATAGCCACAACGATATCACCGTACATAGAACTGACAATAAAAATGCAACGCCTGTGGAAACTAGAATCAGTCATCACAGTTCCAATAGTAATGTCATGTACTGGTGTTGTTCCCAAAAGCTTGTACAGTTCTCTGGCCGCATTAAACCTCCATCATCGCACCTACGTTGAACTGCAGAAAGCCACCCTCCTGAGCACCTGCCACATTGTGAGAGAGTTTCTAGGAACGACTTTTCCTATGAGTTACACCAAACAGCATGAAGTTCCAGGCCGCAGTTTCGGTGATACCTTAGGATATATTACCGAAAAGTGGAGGTAAAGAAGTGTGCACTTTTGTTGTATGGATGCATTTTGTAATTATTTCTGTTGTCAATATTTGTAGATATCTGTAGAGTTTCCTAATCAAGACGATGACTCCTTGTTTAGGCTGGGTCAGCCCATTATATTACCTATACAAGCCCAAACTTCCTAAACGGGTGTAATAATAATAATCCAAGACAACGTGGATTATTGAAATTGACAGGAATATGAAAAACGCAGGAATAAATTATTTACGATAGAAAACAGAACGCGTTTCAGAGAAGTAACACGAAAGGCAGGATTTCAGGGGAGAAAGAAATTAACAACTAGAAGAAAATGGACTCGGGAGGAAAAGGGACAACATTCTCAGATAATGAAGGAAGTTTGGAAACGAAAGAAGTTAAATGCAAAGAAAAAACCAAAGTTGATTTATGGTACCCTCAAAGCGGTTATTCGAAGAAATAATAATAATAATAAGAAGAAGAAGAATTGTATGGTCTCATCTACTATGTGCAGGCATTTTGATTTCAAGCCATTTATTCGGGGCGTCGAACTATATAGATCTTTGTAGAGTGTTGAATGTGAGGAAAGGAACGTTAAGGACGACACAAACACCGAGTCCTCAGGCCAGGGATATTAATCATTTACAATTAAAAGCACCTGACTTAGCCCGGAATCGAGTGACAGGCGGACGCGTTGCCCCCTACACCGTGGGGCCGGACAGCCATAGAGGCTGCTTGCGCTCTTGACGCTACGTGATGTTTGAAGAGAAATTTCCCACCTGGTATGTGGTTTCCTCTGGGATTCGAATCTCGGCCATCAGGGCTGGAAGTCTACAGCTAAACTCACCTCTCTCTTAGTAACAATTATTACAAATTGCTTTACGTCACACCGGCATACTGTAGATAGGTTTTTACGGGCACGATAGGATGGGAATGGGCTAGGAGTGGGAAGGAGGAAACGTGCCCACTATTGCCCTGGTGTGAAAATGTCGAACCACGGAACACCATCTTCAGGGCTTGCCGACAGTGGGATTCGAACGCACTCTCTCCCGAATGCAAGCCGATAGCTACGTGTCCCAAACGTGGTATCCACTAGTAGTATAATTGGACAGTTCGGCCGCCTCCACCTCCACCGGCTCCCAGGGGCCTCCTCCTTCACCTCCGCACGGGTGACCTTCCCAGGGGCCTCCTCCTCCACCTCCGCACGGGTGGCCTTCCCAGGGGCCCACTCCTCTTCCTCCTCCCGGGAGCCTTCCCAGGGGCCTGCTCCTCCTCCCGCGGGAGATTTGAATTGGTAAACAAAGCCACGTGCTTTTTGACAGACAACGACGCATCGCTAACCTCAGTACTGCCATCTTGACGGGCCTAAACCTTAGTGGTACCAACTTAACCTAACTAGTGCCAGATTTGAATCGGTAAACAAATCCACGTGCTTTTTGACAGCCACGTGCTTTTTGACAGCTATCATCGAAAACAACGTATCGCAAACCTCAGTACTACCATCTTGACGGGCCTAAACCTTAGTGGTACCAAATTAACCTAACAAGCGCGAGATTTGAATCAGTAAACAAAGCCACGTACCGTTGTCATCCGCCATCTTTAATCAAGAGAGCACCGTGCTGCCGTCTTTAGCTACATATCTTTGAAATATGGTGGCGGATAATTTAAAAAATGGTTTTTGATAGCATCTTTAATCGACAGAGCACCGTGCTGCACTCTGGTGGCAGGCAATTCCACGTGACAGCAGCCATCTTTAATCAAGAGAGCACAGTGCTGCACTCTTTAGTTGAAATGTGGTGGCGGCAATTTGAAAACTTCTACATGCTCTTGTTTGGAAACAAAGCCACGTGCTTTTTTGACAGCTACCATCCGCCATCTTTAATCAAGGGAGCACCGTGCTGCACTCTTTAGCTAGATATCTTTGAAATGTGGTGGCGGATAATTTGAAAAATTCTATGTGCTCTTGTTTGGAAACATAACTACGTGCTTTTTTGAAAGCTGTCATCCGGCATCTTTAATCAACAGAGCACCTAGCTGCTATCATGCAGGCAATTTCGTCAGCTGTCATCCGCCATCTTTAATCTATAGAACACCGTGCTGCCCTCTTTATGGCTACTACTTTAAGCATGTAGTAGCGGGCAATTTGAAAAGTTCTGTTAGCTATCATCCTCCATCTTTAATCAAGAGAGCACCGTGCTGCCATCTTTAGCTAGATACCTTTGAAATATGGTGGCGGATAATTTAAAAAGAAAACTTCTACGGCAGCCATCTCTCGACGGTAATTGTACAAGATGGTGACTATACATGACTCCTTAAGTGTGCTTACACAAGATGGTCGCAATACATAGGTTGTTATGAGACTCCCTTGGGATGCTTGCGCAAGATGGCAGTTAAACATGGCTCTTCATGAGACACCCTAGGGATGCTTGCGCAAGATGGGTGCTGCTCTTATGAGACGGCTTAAGGGTCCTAGCACAAGATGGCTTGAGACGCCCTAAGGATGCTTGCGCAAGATGGCGGACACAAGATGGTGGCTATACACGACTCCTTATGAGACGCCTTAAGGGTGCTTGCGCAAGATGGCTGCTGCTCTCATGAAGAAAGCTATCTTAGAGGCTAACGTGTCGTGCTAGTTCGATTCATTAAATTTGGGGCTTAAATGCAAAATGTTAAATATCTCGAAAACCGTGCATCGTAGAGCAAAACGGACAAAATATTTCAGCCTAATACCCAGGTTCGTAGTATCAGGAACATGATAGCATAAGAAAAACATAGTCTAATGATGAGATCAACGGTTCGGTTCCTACTTAGGCCCTTTGGCATTTGCTCTGTTTTAGCTTGTATTGAAGCAAGTCTTCGTAACATGATCATGTCTAGCTATGGTAGAGAGTATAACGTACCGTGCTGGTTCGATTCATTAAATTTGGGGCTTAAATGAAAATGTTAAATATCTTGAAAACGGTGCATCGTAGAGCAAAACGGACAAAATTTTTCAGCCTAATACCCAGGTTCGCAGTATCAGAAACATGATAGCATAAAAAAACATGGTCTAATGATGAGATCAAGGGTTCGATTCCTACTTAAGCACTTTGGCATTGACAGCTATCTAATTTACATGATGGCAGCTGCTCTTATGAGACAGCTTAATGGTGCTTACACAAGATGGTTTCAGACACCCTAGGGATGCTTACGTAAGATGGCGGACACACAATGGTGGCTATACATAGCTCCTTATGAGACAGCCTAGGGGTGCTCGCACAAGATGGCGGCTACTCTTATGAAGAAAGCTAGCTTAGAGGCTACTGCTCAAGATGACGGCTACTGTTATGCATGTGGTGGAGGGCAATTTGTGACAGCTCTCATCTTTAATCAACAGTGCATCGTGCCGCTATCTTTACAGCACTAAATCTCATACTTTCAAAATGTGGTGGTGGGTAATTAAAAAATTCTTCGTGCTTTTTTAACTGCTAACAGCGGTCATCATTAAACAATGGCGGTTATACATAAGCTGTTAAGGCCTCTACCTATGTCAAGGCATCGCTCAATCGAACAAGTTTAAACCTGCATTGCGAAGGCAAGAGTGTGCAGCGATAACATCATTGTGCATGTTTAGACTTGCGAAACATACACGACTAGAATCGATGTCGTTAGCCACAGCATGTGATCAGAAAATTGATAGATGTGTTCATAACACTACATAAGTGATTAAGAATAGAATCGAACACTGTACTCGATACAACATGTGTTTAGAACATGTTACGTGATACCTTTGTTCTAAGAAAATCAGATTGAAACATAACAAGACTAGAATCGATGTCGTTAACTTCAACATGTGATTAGATCATTGATTGATGTGTTCAGAACACTAAATAAGTAATCAAGACTAGAATAGAACACTGTACTCGATACAACAAGTGTTTAGAACATATCAGGGAATGCTTTTGTTCTAAGAAGATTAGATTACAAAAGAAGTAATTAAAACTAGAATCGAACACTGTACTCGATGTCGTTAACTTCAACATGTGACTAGAACATTTATTGATGTGTTCAGAACAAAAGGACTTTTCCTCCACCTCCTCCTCTTCCTGACTGCATCCTCCTCCTCCTAGGGCTAAAGGGCTAATGGGCTAAAGGGCAAAAGGGCTCCTCCACTACCTTACTACGCCCTTCTCCTTCAGGAAGGAGTTAGCTGAAGTAGGTACATTTTAACACCCTCATCGATCGCTATCAGCAAGAACGCTTCTAATTTGGAAACTGTAGAAAATTAATCATTATTGGTAAATGGTTTTATGTTCAGAACAAGGAATGGAACCTAGGGGTCACGTCGTATCAGAATTACCTAATAAAATCCCCGAGGTGCGATGAGTTGCGTTTTTCTAACAGAAATCAGTATCTGCTTGATTGTTTTAAGTGTTTGGAAAACAACTTTTCAAGATGACAGCAGTGAGGTTAGCGATGTTCTGTTGTTGGATTTTAAATTCTGCGCTACAACATGCATAACGTGGCAAATGTATTTCTTATAGCACCAATCGTTCTGTTTAATTTTACTCTCCGTGTTTGCGATGATAGAACAGGGTTTAAATGTATGCTTTTCTATTGTAAGTAAATCAGATTATCGTTTACCGAGCGAGTTAGCTACGCAGTATATAGTTTCTCTATAGTTTTTTATTTTCGCACAAGACGAATATCATAAGTTGTACTTTTGCTATATCGTTTACCGAACAAGTTGGCTACGCAGTATGTGTAGAGAGTGTTTTTTTATTTTTACACTAGGCAAATCATTGAAGTTGTACTTTTGCAATATCGTTTACTGAGCGAGTTAGCTTCGCGATATATACACAGTGTGTTTTCGATTTTTACACTAGGCAAATCATTGAAGTTGTACTTTTGCAATATCGTTTACTGAGCGAGTTAGCTACGCGATATGTGCACAGTGTATTTTCGATTTTTACAGTAAGCAAATCATTGAAATTGTACTTTTGCTCTGAACACATCAAACAATGTTCTAATTACATGCTAAAGTTAACAGCAACGATTCTAGTCTTGTTATGTTTCAATCTAATCTTCTTAGAACAACGGTATCCCCTAACATGTTTTAAACACAATGTATGCAACTGCCCGACATAACTGTAGAGCGGCTAGACGATACTTGCGCCTTGTTCAAATACGTTCGCCTTATAACCTATTCGTGTCTGAGTCGTATGTGGGAGAATGAATTCAACTATTTTTGTGGAAGTTTTCACTGTAGCATTCTGCGTGTAAATGAAGAGGTGTATATTAACCCTCTCATGCATGGTGTCCTCATATGAGGACATCCGAATTTTTAGGCATTATTTATTCCCTGGAGATTCCAAAGACGGAGGTAAAGTTATTAAAATATTATTTTAGATTGGTAAGAGTGGAAAACATCAGTTTCTAAAAGAACCAGCAGGTGGCAGCATTTAATTAGCATCATTGAAAACACGATATCCATGGTTCGCCATTTTGTGAGAAGTCATCATAGTTTCCAATTGTTTTGGGCTGTTCTTATCTTGAAAATGCCCAAGGTAAGTGTGTAGTTATTCATTTTGTACATTCTACTATCATTACCACTATAATTCAGCTTATTCTGGTTTGTAGTCTTTACACAATATTGGTATAATACGGGCGTCCACATATGAGGACATCATGCATCAAACTACCATGTGTTATTTCTGAGGTTAGCTTGTATTCTCAACTGCTTCATCCAATATTTATTTTCCAGGATTCTCCAAATGGTTTGTAATGTTATCAGATGAGCGAGTGATGTTTGTAGGACAAGATTATTGTAGTTGACAACATTCCCACCAGATAGCAGCACTTAACTTACCCCTTGTGCTGAAACTGAAAGAACTTGATACCTGGTTTGTAGGGCCCTTCAGAGAAAATAGGCTGAAGGATACTACTAAAAAACGGAGAGATGTCAAGGACCTAAAGAAAGAGGGTCGAGGAAGCTCATCATTTATAACATCAACAGATGGCATCACAGTAATCCGGTGGGTTGATAATTCGGCAGTTCATATCATTTCTTCATATGCTGGCTTAGAACCAGTTGCTAAGGCCAGAAGATGGTGTAGAAAGGAGAAGAAATTCATTGAAATTGACAGACTGAAGGGTCATATGGGCGGTGTTGATCTCACGGATTCCTTGGCGGCTATTTACAGGTATGATACTGTATAAGGAACTGCAGATGGTACATGAGGATTTTTTACCATATGCTAAATGTCACAGTTGTAAATGCTTGGTTACTATGGAAAATGGACTGTAAGACCCCTATGTACCTGCTCGAGTTCAAGAGTCGAGTGGCAACAGGACTTATCTTCAGTGGTAAGGCAGAAGAAGCACCAAGGAAGAAGGGACGGCCAAGCAAAAATGGCCCATCACCACCTCTCAAGAAACAGGCTACACATACTGTGCCTGCTGAAAAGAGGATGGATGGAGTAGGACACTATCCGCAGAAAACAGAGGCTAGAAATGCTAACAGACGCCGTGACAAAGACTGCGCATGTCAAACCAGGTATATTTGTGGAAAATATAATGTACCACTATGTCCAGAGTGATTTCAGATTTTCCATACCATTGCCTGATATGAACATGTGAAGTACATCAATTACATATAAATGCCCCAGTAGGACCAGTGTGATTTCGCTGTACTCACACAATTGCCTCAGGTGTAAATAGTTCTTGTAAATACTAGTATAATAAACCAAAGTAGTATGTGTATGACGTGTTGACATTATTCCACTAAATGCATGATGTCCTCATATGAGGACATCAAATTACCGGGAAGTATGGTAACTTCGTTTTGTATTTTATGTTTGTATCATCTAATAGGGTCATTTTAACCAGGAAAATCACATCACACTATTTTTTTTAAATTCGTGCATGAGAGGGTTAAGATAAAACCTAGTCCACATGTCGGAAAAATTCTCTGTCCGGTCGACAATTCATCCTGGGATTCTCAACCCTGAAGGCTCTGTGTTTCCACTTTCAAATTAATGGTTAGGATAAACATCTGGTTCAAGTACCATATTTAATTTTAATGTCGAAAACATGTCTTAGCAGACAAAGTAGGGTCCCCACACTACGGAAAACGTGAAGTTCAGCAATTTCCTCAATTGTGCCGAAGGTTGATGGGCTAAAGGGCCCGGAACGGTTTCAGATTGTGAGTCCTGGATAGTTCTGCAAAGCTAAAAATCAAATTTCGAAAAGCCATTGTTTCTTTAATCGTTTCCTTTTCATTCAAGTTCTAGCCAAATTAATTTATTTACATAATTCCGTCTCTAATGTGTTCATTGGTTCAATACATTCAGGCGTTTTTTGATTTTTGAAAAATGTCCGCACAAAATGTAGTTGTAAGGGCTTAAGTGAAACTCTCCATTGACTCGCATTAGTGTTCGCAGTGGTAGAAAAAAGCAAACTCCTTACCTAATTGACGAGATGACGGTGATTAAGGAAAGGATTGAAATCTTTAGGAATAAATCGTCGCTGCCGGGACAAAACCTCCTATGTGAAATATTTTAGCTTAGAACTTTGGCCGGTAATGTTCTGTCATCTAAGGTGCAATATTGTATGAATATTGTCAAGGCATTCTCGCTCTTCATAAAGTATGTGCTGCGGGTCAGTATATCTCCAAAAATATTATCACATAGGAGGTTTCGTTCCGGCAACGACGAAATATTATATTTCATTTCTAAGTTAGAAAACTGGAGCTGAAGGAAAGGAAGATCATAAGAAAAATCATGGGCCCTATTAAAGAAGAAGGCAAGTACAGAATCGGGCACAACAACGAACTGTACCAACAACTGGAGAGCATTACAACATCTATGAGGAAGGGGAGATTGAACTTCTACGGTCATGTCATGAGGATGGACAATCAGAGTCTCACCTCCAGAATCTTCCACACCATCTCTGGAGGGAAAGCGACTAATGCCAAGTGGGCAAGACTCGTCAGGAAAGCCCTCAAGAACTGGACATTGCTCCCAGTGAAATTTATGACAGGAATAGGTACAGAACGTTGATGACAACATCAAACTCTCTCCAGTCAGTAACAGAAAAAACAGTACGTCCCCGAGTAGGTGTGAAATGGACTCAGGAGTGAAAAGACTTTCACAGTGCAAGAATGAAGGAGTACTGGTCAAGGAAGAAATCTGCTAGAGATGAGAACCACGTGGTCCATAGCAGGCCCAAACGGAACAAAAAAGTTATATTTCATTTACCTAAGATTCGTAGCTCATATCCATAGGATGTTTTCAACATTGAGTTGCTTGCCTGAAGGGCTAGAAATGTTGAGTTTTGTCATTTTAAATAAAATATCACAAAATATGAAGACACTGCATGCCTGAGTAATTGAAATGATAGAAAACTGGCCTATTGAGCTCAAATTTTCGGGGATCGATTCTGAACCACACAAAGATGGTATTTAAACTTGTTCAAATATGCTAGCCTAATGTCGATAGATTCTTTGCGATGTAAATTAACTCTGGCAGGACAAACTTTGCGCACTTCAGCGTCTCCGAAAACTGTGAAATTAGTGATTGGGACTTACAAAACCATTATTACGATTACAGAAGTCCGATTGTAAGTATCAATATATCTTAAATTTCTACCGACACTGTATTTAAGATAAAGGAGACAGACTATGGAATTGATTCCCTAAAACATTACTTGACATGAGATAGTTTATGGATTTACGCTTTGTACGCAAGATGTTCGAATTTTAGTGGACGTTAGAGGATCACCTCGCGCAATGAAAATAAGAACTGCGGTGTAGGTCCTGGCTGATCGTGAAATATTGGCACGCTGGGGCTCGATATTCCGCTGCATTCAGCCAACGGCTCCCCTTATTTCAATTAAGCCATGCCTGGGTGGAATGGGTACAACACGTCTACAAAATTCGCCAGAATCTAATCGTGCCTTAATCATTCCCAGGAATGAACTTATAATGTGACAAAGGAATTAAATTATTCTTTATACTTTTTTCCTTTGCTAGTGTTTTAACGTCACAGTAACAGATACAAGTGACGGGAATAGGCTAGGAATGGGAAGGTAGCGGCCATGACCTTAATTATGGTAAAGCCCCAGCATTTGTTTATTAAGAAGGAAGCCATACTGTCAAGTGTTGACTGAGTTAAATGTAACTTTAAAACTTTTCAGTCTGTTGAATACACAAGTTCAGTATAGATATCACGCTTTAATACACCTGTAAAAATAGACACTATCAAACAAGGAAGAGGAAGTGCGGCGTGTCATTGTTCTGACCAGAGTGGGGGAGGGGGTGACGTAATGAAGGGTCGACGGACTGGCAGCCGGTTGGATTCGAACCAATGAAAGACCAACGGTTTTCAAACGCCTCGCATTGTATGCCGAAGTGGAGAGAAATCAGGACATCATTAAGAAATCTTCCGAATTTGAAATTCCTGGATATTTGGACAGAAATAAACATAAATATTTCCAAATGTTGAGTGCGACTTGATAATATCTGATGATGTCCCTTTAAGAACGAAACATGCCATCTTTTTTAATAGTTTTTTACAGGAACGCAGGCCTAATAGTGTAATCTTTCATTTTTCCTTTCCTAACCCGTTTACTCTACAGGGTTGGTTTTCCCTCAGCCTTACCGAGGGATCCCATCTGTACCGCCTCAAGGGAAGTGTCGTAGAGCGTGAGAGTTATGGTTAGAGGAAACAACTGGAGAGGAGGACCAATACCTCGCCTAGGTGATCACACCTGCTACGTTGGACAGGGGCCTTGGGGCGATGAGAAAATTGGAAGGGATAGGCAAGGGACAGGGAAGGAGGTAGCCGTGGCCTTAAATTAGGTACCATCCTGGCATTTGGCTGGAGGAGAAGTGGAAAATCACAGAAAACCATTTCGAGGAAGGATGAGGTGGGAATCGAACTTCCCTATACTCGGTTGACTTCCCGAGGCTGAGTGGGCCCCGTTACAGCCCTCGTACTACTTTCAGAATTTTGTGACAAAGCCGGAAATCGAAGCCGGGAATCCAGGGGTGGCAGCCAATCACACTAAACCCTACACCACAAGAGCGGACTTATTTTTGTTTACTAAAGGACAATTACTAACAACTTTCGAAATATTGGCACTCTTTAAATATTGAGAATAGGACGCAGGTGCATGTGCCGTATTTTCGCTCAAAGTGTATTTAGTAGTCGGCTCCGTTCGTGTTGGTAACTCCTCAAGATCATCCTGGAAACAATTCCAAGCTCATCTTTAAAATTAATAATGGGAAAGGGCAGTTTTTAGGAAAAACAAGGCGTGGTGGTTACAAGCAAGAACTTACCGGCGTCCATAGGTGACTGTGGCTCCCCCAGGTGGTGCAGCGCGTACACATAGAGCAGCCCGAAGGCGAGCTGAAGACCGGAGGTGAGAAGATGGACGAGGAAGCCAGCACCACACACTATCCACCCCCAGCCGCCCTCGGGGTAGTAGTGCTGCCTAATGGTGGTGGTATCCACGTCACGTCGCCGCAGCGCCGGGACATTGCGATGCAGACTGTACATGTCACGCTCACAGAGCACCACGGGGCACGAGTCGTCATCGTCCTGCAGAGGGCGTCGAGGTGTCCCTGGGGTACCTGGAGCTCCCGCAGGCCGGCCATCTGGAACACAGAGTCGGTAATTAAAGTAAATTGACAGCTCGGTTATTGCCCTACTGCGCACTTTGGGAACAGTTTATCCATCTCAATCAAACATGTTCGTTTTCGGTGAGGGCAGAATTTTTTTTCATTTATTTACACAAGCTGATGGTCTTAACGCTGAAACACAAGGATAAAATATAGGCAGAGATTACAAAACATTCACAGTACAATAATACCTCATTTCCAAACACGGTACAGCCTGAGAGAGGAGGAAACTCTTTCAAATATGCAAGATCACAGTATATTGCTTCATATGTAAATTTACTGCTCGTTTTCTATCCATTGATTATTAATTTTTGTTTAAATTTTGAAACTGTTGCTGCCTGTTGGCTATGTTTAGGGAGAGCACTGTACACCTTCACTTCCTTATTATTATTATTATTATTATTATTATTATTATTATTATTATTATTATTATTATTATTATTATTATTATTAAGTTTACCGTCCAGGGTTGGCTTTCCTTCGGACTCGGCGAGGGATCCCACCTCTGCCGCCGCAAGTGCAGTGTCCTGAGCGTCGGACTTGTGGTCGGGAGTACAACTGCAAAGGAGGAGAATACCTCGCCCAGGCGGCTTCAGGTGCCGTTCTGAACAGGGGCCTTGTGGGGGGATGGGGATATTGGAAGGGATAGATAAGGGAGAGGGAATGAAGTGGCAATGGCGTTAGGTACCATCCTGCCATTTGCGTTGAGGAGAAATGAGAAACCACGGAAAACCACTTCGAGGATGGCTGAGGAGGGAATAGAACTCCCCTCTACTCAGTTGACCCCCCGAGGCTGAGTGGACCATGTTCCAGCCCTCGTACCACTTTCCAAATTTCGTGGCAGAGTCGGGAATCGAACCCGGGCCTCCGGGGGTGTCAGGTAATCACACTAACAACAATACCACAGACGTGGACTATAATAATAATAATAATAATAATAATAATAATAATAATAATAATAATAATAATAATAATAATAATAATAATAATAATAATAATAATAATAATAATAATAATAATATTTATTTATTTATTTATTTATTTATTTATTTATTTATTTATTTATTTATTTATTTATTTATTTATTTATTTATTTATTTGTTTATTTAAAAACACGAAATACAACTTTGTCGAGTCCGAGCGGCCATTCTACTGGATCACCTGCAGTTCAGTGAACTTTGAATCATCCTAAAATCAAATATTTTCAATGTGTGTGTGTGTGTGTGTGTATGTGTGTGTGTGTGTGTGTGTTCCAAAACAGCTCTGGAATTGATGGAAAAATGTCAAACAAACTTGATACACGTATGTCTTACTGTCTGGACAAAAATACTGTGGGAGTACGACACTTCTAGCTTCCCTTGGGTTAGGGATGGGAAGGGGATGCCATGTAAAGATAATCGAAAACTATCAATATTAGTGTCGAATCCATAGTTTCTCAGTTCACTGAGATTAATTGTAACACTGTGGATGCCAAGTTCATCCTCCATCGGCATGGGAGGTGAGAAGGGGTGGGAAAAGAAAATTGTCAAAAAATGAGCGACATTATTGTTGAATGCACAGTTTTCGGGGGCGCAAGTCTGATTGGGGACAGTTCCAATGGCAGTTGGAAAGGTGGCGGGACTCGTAAATATTTTTAGAGTTCTCACTTATTTGTATCATTTATTTGAAAATATCAACTCCTTTCCAGAAACTCAGGGCTGCCAAAACGACAACGTTTAACGTGAGACTATAATCAATCAATCAATCAATCAATCAATCAATCAATCAATCAATCAATCAATCAATCAATCAATCAATCAATCAATCAATCAATCAATCAATCAATCAATCAATCAATCAATCAATCAATCAATCAATCAATCAATCAATCAATCAATCAATTAATCAATCAATCAATCAATCAGCTACATTTTCTGCTGTCGCCCAGGTGGCAGATTTCGTATCAATTGTCTACCTACGGATTTCTTAAACATTTATCGAACATTTCTTTTGATAATATACTCCATCCCCTTACTTCTCGTCCGATAAATGAATATCTGCCCCTATTTGTTCCTTTGTACTCCAAGTTTATCCATATATTATGATATTTCCCACCTTTACAAGCTTTAATCAAGCTTATTTGTCTGCTTATGCTATCCCACGTCATCTCTCCACTGACAGCTCGAAACAGACCATATAGTCGAGCATCTCTTCTCCTTACTCCCAAGTCTTCCCAACCCAAAGTTTGCAAATATTTGTTCCCTTTTAGGCTGGGTGTGCAAACATAAAGATTGTTTTTAAACGAAGTGCTTGGTGGCCATTTGAATTGCAACTGTACACATGTTCCTCATTTGATACAAACCAATGTACGTATATTTAGAGTTGTCATGCATTCAAAGCACGAAAGTCCTACAGAACTCTTGATGTGATATACAACTTTCTTTCAGGGGGTTTTCACTTTTCGCATCGCAATCTTTCTATGACAGTGCAAGTTTTATTTATATAACGAATTAAACCCAGACCTGCATTACACGAGAAAAGTGCTAGCTTTCCCATTCCTCTAATGTTGCCACTTGTGATATACAAGACTCTTTGACGGCAGGCTTCATATTAAATGACTAAGTGAAATGAAATATAGTATGAAGGATAATATTTTCAAGTGTAGAATTAAAAGGAAAAATTTAGGAAAATTGCAATATCTCCACATCATACATCTGCCTTCAGCAATGCTTTCCTTGTGTCGAGCGCTACATTATACAAGGCATTACCCGCTGAAATTAGAAATTTCTCCTCACTGAGTATCTTCAGAAGATAGTCTACATATTTCCTCTTGAATACTTAGGCTTTATTATGTAGTTATGTGTGAATATGTGAGTGAATGTCTTGAGTAAATAGTACCAAAATGTTTCCATATATCACTTTTATGTTAAATGAATTTCACGTAGAGAAGTTAATATTGAATTTAATGTGTTCATTTTAGACTTAGGAAGTAGGTCTTTTAGTTTTACTCTATATTAATTTATATTATATTATATACGTAATATTAAGTTTGAACATATATAATATACTCAGTATCAAACCGCATAATGTGCTTAAGTGTAAGAGAGGGCAAAGAGCTCTAAATTTGCCGTAAATAAATAAATAAATAAATAAATAAATAAATAAATAAATAAATAAATAAATAAATAAATAAATAAATAAATAAATAAATAAATAAATAAATAAATAAATAAATAAATAAATAAATAAATAACCAGAAGGTTGGAAAACTCAGTCCCAGGGTATATGAAAAAATTCGTTTAATGAAACGTTTTCTATATCTTTGATAGAGTTAATATAGATCTTTATTAACCACATTGAGTATAAGGACTAAGTTCGCATAGCATGACAGGGGTAATTTGTGGAGTCTTATTTATGGTACAAAGTACATTGTAATCCACACAGCGAACATTTTTACTTCTCGCACATCATCATGGTATCCATTCCGGCAGCAAATGCGGTGATGGATTACCCTTCCCGTGAATAGATGGTGTAGGTTGAAGCTGAGTGCTTTCCACCGGTCATCGGTCATCACAGGGGTGTTGAAAAAGGTGGGGTCCACATCCGCTGCTTTTTCCTCTCGGCGTCCGCGAGATATCTTAAGGTTTCTCAGGTCATGAGCTCTCGTAAGTTCGAGTGTGAAGGGTTCGGTGCCTGCTAGCATGTACACCTTTCTTATAGGAGAGGACCTGATACACATACTGCCTTTCTCAATTAGTTTACCATCACCCTGTCCAGTTATTTCATGTTCTGGTACTTAAGATGAGACGGATTCTACAGTATATGAGTCTATTGAAGACATTTTGAGTGTGATTTGTTAAGAGTTAAAATAATACTTCGAGCTTTCCATTCAGATGGAATGTTACAAAATTACGAGTTACACGGAAGGGGGACTAAACGAAACAAAAAACAAAATGAAACGGGGCTCATTCAACATAAAGTGTCCAACTGGAGCGGACAGATTCCTGGAGGTCAAGCTATACGGGTGAGAAATCGGTACTTTTAAGCGTCTGATATTGCAGTATCTGTAGACGATCTGGATGGCCAGCAGTTTTCTGGGCAATCTATGATTATTAATAGGTTGCTTCAGCCACAGAAATTATTTCTTATAGAGTCAACATGTGACAGAGGTTTGACCAGACGTATGAACTCTACAGGAAAGGAAACAAGAAAGTGTGTGTAAACAATTGATAATAACTTAAAAATATCTTTAAAAAATATTTGTTGGCTAAATGCAAATAATTTTACAGCCTTATTCCGCCCAGTTTTGAGACATAATCAAACCTACTTACTGTACCTGCGTTTTAACACTTTGTATATTTTGTTATTCTACTCTGTACTCTGTATGAATATTAATAATCATCATCTACCGAAGATGTTTTCGGCTTTAGGCACTTTACGAATCCGAAAACATGACTACTAGCGGCATACAAGTAAAAATCATCGGAAAAAAGACAGAAAAATACGCATAAAAATTATTATAATGATAATGGTTCGTGATGTTGGTTACTGTAGTTAGTCCTAGTTCGTGAACCATGGTCAACGGCTGAGTGGCCTAGTAAGTGGTCCTGAGAGACGGAATACCAGTTGCTATGGAATGGGAGTGGGCATCCCGGACATATTCTGAGTCGTGGCCCCCCTTGTGTTCAGGCGGCTAGGACTATACAATTCACCGGTGGTCCATAACCCGTTAGAGGAGAGATCCTCACTTGGACTATGTGCAAGAGGGTAGCATCCTGCTTCATGAATTTACCGAGCTCAGAACATTTTAAGCAATCCTCGGACCTCTGCGAGTAACGGAGTCCAGCTCCAATTTGACAGGCGAAGGACTCCTTGGAAACAACTTGGCGAACGAAATGGAATTCGATGGGGAGCTATCAATATTAATGGGGCTTATAGAAGAAAGAAAAAAGAAAGTAGAACTGGCTGAGTCAGCTAAGGGGATGCATCTGGATATGCTAGGAGTAAGTGATATTCGGGTAAGGGGAGATAACGAGGAAGAGGTAGGAGATTATAAAGTGTACGTGACGGGTGTTAGAAAGGGAAGGGCAGAGTCTAGGGCAGGGCTCTTTATCAAGAATACCATTGCACGTAAGGTCGTTTCTGTTAGGCACGCAAATGAGCGAATGATGTGGGTAGATTTGGCATTTGGAGGAATGAGGACGAGAAATGTCTCAGTGTATTCATAATGTGAGAGTGCAGATGAGGATGAAATTGACAAGTTTTATGAAGCATTGAGTGACATCGTGGTCAGGGTCAACAGGAAGGATAGGATAGTGCTAATGGGCGATATAAATGCGAGAGTTTGAAATATAACTGAAGGATACGAAAGGTTGATTGGTTAAAGTGGGAAAAATATGGAAGCTAATGGGAATGGGAAGCGTCTGCTGGACTTCTATGCTAGTATGGGTTTAGTAATTACAAATACATTCTTCAAGCATAAGGCTATTCACCGCTACACATGGGAGGCTAGGGGTACCAGGTCCATAATAGACTATATCTTAACCGACTTCGAATTCAGGAAGTCTGTTAGGAATATACGGGATTTTCAGGGATTATTCGATGCAACAGACCAATATCTGATCTGTAGTGAACTAAGTATCTCTAGGCCTAGGATAAAGAAAGTGAAATCTGTCTGCAAACGAATGAGGATATAAAATCTCCAGGTCGAGGAAATTTGACGGAAGAACATGGATATCATTAGTGAGAAGTTTCGAACAGTAGACAGTAAGCAGGTTCAGGATATAGAAAGAGAATGGGTGGCATACAGGGATGCTGTAGTGGAAACAGCAAGGGAATGCCTAGGAACAACTGTGTGTAAAGATGGGAAAAGGTGAACATCTAGGAATGATGAAGTGAGCGCAGCTTGTCAAAATGTAAAGAAGGCTTATCAGAAATGGTTCCAAGTAAGGGCTTGAAGCAGACAGGAATCGTACATAGATGAAGGAAACAGAGTGAAACACATAGTTGTTGAATCCAAAAAGAAGTCATGGGAAGATTTTGGTAATAACCTGGAAAGGCTAGGTCAAGCAGCAGGGAAAACTTTCTGGACAGTAATAAAGAATCTTAGGAAGGGAGGATAAAAGGAAATGAACAGTGCTTTCGGTAATTCAGGTGAACTCAGAACAGATCCCAGGAAATCACTGGACAGGTGAAGGGAATGTTTTGAGAACTTTCTCAACGTAAAAGGAAATCATCCTGGTGGTGTTGCGAACAACGAATCTCACGGGGAGGATGTAAATGGTGTTCGTGAAATTACGATTGAGGAAGTGGAAAGGATACTAATTAAACTGCATTGTAATAAAGAGGCAGGAATAGATGATATTAGACCTGAAATGGTGAAGTATAATGGGTAGGCAGGGATGAAATGGCTTCATACAGTAATAAGATTAGCATGGTGTGTTGATAAGGTAGCTTCAGATTTGACGAAAGCAGTAATTGCGCCTATCTATAAGCAAGGGAACATGAAGGATTGCAACAACTGTCGAGGTATCTCATTGATTAGTATACCAGGCTAAGTATTCACTGGCATCCTGGAACTGAGGGTGCGATCAGTCGTTGAGAGGAAATTGGATGAAGACCAGTATGGTTTCAGACCATAGAGAGGCTGTCAGAATCAGATTTTCAGTATGCGCCAAGTAAGTGAAAAGGCTACGAGAGGAATAGACAGTTTTGTTTATGTTCCGTAGATCTAGAGAAAGCATATGACAGGGTACCGAGGGAAAAGCTGTCCACCATAATGGGGGACTATGGGATCTAGGGTAGATTATTAAAAATCAAGCAAAGACATTCGTGTTGACAATTGAGCTGCAATGAGAATGATGGTAGAATGAGTTCTTGGTTCAGGGTATTTACAGGGTTTAGACAAGTCTGTAATGTTTCACCTTTATTGTTTGTAGTTTACATGGTCCATCTGCTGAAAGGTATAAAGTGGCAGGAGGGATTCTTTTAGGTGGAAATACAGTAAGTGGTCCGGCCTATGCTGACGACTTGGTCTTAACCAATTAGTGCATAAAGTTATGTTTTGCGTTTTATTTCAGTTGATCTACACATTTCTACTATTAATAATTGCAGACACACGTTCCAACAATCAGAAAATTCATACAAGTGATACTTTTATTTACACAGGTCGTCCGATATATCGGACGCTATGCACGTAGGTACAACAACACTAGTTATGCAGCATTGTATTGTACAATAATGTTGCAAGCTGGGTAGTGTTAGAGAGTTGGATTACATTGTCAAATTTACACTGTAAAGTAGATCTACAATTTCCAATAATAATACTGTATATGCTGTATACGCTATTTATGGTTATGTATTTATTGATTATGATATCCGCAGGATCATTTCAGGTAAAGTCCAAACAGGTCAAGCTGATCCTCTCTTCGAATGTCATTACAGAACGTGAACATATTTCATTACTGTACAGACACTTTGCATATTTGCTTTACGCTGGACCAACTTGATGCACCGCTTGTCTCCATCTTTTGGTAGTTCGTACCAAAAATGGCAAAACTGTTGTCATTCCAGTGCCCCAGCAACACACCACCAAAACTCCAGCAGTCGTATGATCCCCTTTTTCTTTCTCCTGTCCACCTTTCTTTGAAAAGGGCACTTCTCTGTCTGGTTTTCTTGAAATGTCCCTGTTGCACTTGTTCCCTTTGAATCCAGATATCTTACCAATTTCAGGAATGTGAAGTAGTTGTCAAAGGATATTGTATGCCCCCTGTTTGATTCAGTTTCACCTGCACCAATAAGAGGTAAGACTATTCTTCCTCCAAGTCCAAATTCTTTCAGCCTTTCATTTTACATTGCTGTATACACTGGAAAGGTAGAAAGGTATCATATAACCAATGGCCCAATCTTATGTATGACTCTTTATTTTCGTATGATAGCTTCCTTTTGCATGGTTTTCTGTTTTTTCAGTTTCATTTATAAACTTACAGTAATATTTTGACTACCACTGTATCTAGCCTTCCATTTTTCATATTTTGTTGAAAGAAGTATAGCAGCATATCATGTGGGGTGGAGAGAGAGGAGACAGGAATTCTTACCAATCTCGATAGCTGCAGTCGCATAAGTGCGGCCAGTATCCAGTATTCGGGAGATAGTAGGTTCGAACCCCACTATCGGCAGCCCTGAAAACATTTTTCCGTGGTTTCCCATTTTCACACCAGGCAAATGCTTGCGCTGTACCTTAATTAAGGCCACGGCTGCTTCCTTCCCACTCCTAGCCATTCCCTGTCCCATCGTCACCATAAGACCTATCTGTGTCGGTGCGACATAAAGCAACTAGCAAAAAAAAAAAAAAAAAAAAAAAAGACAGGAATTCAGTCACTACATGAGATGTAGATTGTGGCCTTGTCCGCTTTGTGGTTGCTTCTTTTGTGTTACACTTCGACCTACTAATGCTTTTAAATTTTCTATCAGGGATATCAGAAACAAGGGTACTGGCCTAATCTCGTGTATGACTCACTTTATTTTCGTATAACAGCTTCCTTTTGCACGGTTTTCAGGTTTTTCAGTCCCATCTTTAAATTTTCAGTAATATTTTGACTACCACTGGGCGAAGCCTCCCCTTTTTCACATTTTGTTTAAGCAATTTGCCCTTCAATTTATTCAGAAATTGGTACCCTCATACTCATGTCAATATCATCAACCGTTTCACACCCTTCATCAGGAATTTAGGAGGTTTGATGTGCTGCTCCTCTCGAAATGTCGGTTCATCCTCCACAATTTCCAATATTTCACTCACCATCAAGCTAGTAAGGGAATACAAATGTCTGATACAGTAGGACTCCCTGTGCATAGAGTCCGATTTTCAGGACAGCTGTATTTTCAATCCTCTGTCACGTCAATGGTAAGACATAACTGACATCTTTGTGTGTCTGTAGATGCATAGGAGAGTCAACAATATGGTCCATACCAAAGTTTACAATTATTTTATTTAAAATATTTGTTCATTCATAAATAAAAATCTTGATGGTTGCTCACAACTCTGTACTATCTTGCCACCATGCTTGCAATAAGTGTGAATCAACAATGAATGGTAAAGATAAAGAATGCATTCTTGGTTCTTGTTAGCTACAACCTTTCTGAAGCACTAGAAAGTATCTCGGGCTTAGAACCATGCATAAATATCACACAATTTTATTTTTCATTACGTCCGATTTTTCGGACGCTTTAATGGCAGATTGTGCCGAAAGCCTGCAGTCTAATATCTTGGAACTTGAAAACAGGTGTAATGAGTATGGTATGAAAATTAGCCTTTCGAACTGAATGTCAGATTGGTGATACAAAGCTGGAACAGGTAGATAATTTCAAATATTTAGGTTGTGTGTTCTCCCAGGATGGTAATATAGTAAGTGAGATTGAATCAAGGTGTAATAAAGCTAATCCAGTGAGGTCGCACTTGCGATCAACAGTGTTCTGCAAGAAGGAAGTCAGCTCCCGGACGAAACTATCTTTACATCGTCTGTTTACAGACCAAATTTGCTTTATGGGAGCGAAAGCTGGGTGGACTTAGGATATATTAATGATAAGTCAGAAGTAAGAGACATGAAATTAGCGAGAATTATTGCTCATACAAATAGGTGGGAACAATTGCAGGAGTGTACACTGAATGAGGAGATAAAGGCTAAGTTAGGAATAAAGCCGTTGAATGAAGCTGTACGCATGAACCGTCTTCGGTAGTGCGGCCATGTGAGGCAAATAGAGGAGGATAGGTTAACTAGGAGGATAATGGACTGTGTTGTGGAGGGTAAGAGAAGTAAAGAGAGACCAATACCACGATGGTTAGAGTCAGTTTCTAACGATTTAAAGATAATAGGTTTAGAACCAAATGAGGCCACACCACTAGTTACAAATAAAGGATTGTTGCGACATTTAGTAAATTCACAGAGGCTTGCACACTGAACGCTGTATGTATTATATTTGTAGCAGTTTTACATTATATCCGCACAGATACGCAGTGACATGTAGCCTATATGCGCTTATTATTTTGTACATGTTTTATTTCGCGGGTAGATTTGGACGCTGTCCTGTGAGATTCGGCTCCACTATCCAAGAAAAGCATGAAGATACTTCTTACTGAACAGAGGTTTATCTAGACCAATATACAGTGCACTGTTCCTCTAGTATGGGCTAGAAGAAATGTGTTGCTTTCATTGACCTGTCTCAATCTGACCCTTGAAGCTGACAGCAGAAAGAGATAGAGATGTTGTAGCAGCAATGTTGTGGTGTGAAGTTAGTGCTTGAAGGATCGGTTGGTGAGTGATTTTGCTAAGCTTGGCAGACTGATATGTAATAGCATATTGTGGGTCTGTGAAGAAACTACTTCGATACTCGCCAGTTTTGTTAGAACTAGCTTAACGTCACAGATAGTTCTTATATCAACTATGGGATGGAAGTGGAAATGAAGCATCCGTGGCCTCAACGAACAGCCCTAGCATTTTCCTGGTGTAAAATGGGAAACCACGGAATCCATCTTCACGGCTGCGACAGTGAGGTTCGAACCCACCAGAATGCAAGTTCACAGCTCCGAGCTCCTAACCGCACGGCCAACTCGCTCAGTTTATTGAGCCTTTTAAATGACGCCTTACTATTTACCACAGTTGATGGTGGATCTGTGGAGGACCAAACCAGCCTTAGAGATGAGGACTCAATAATCTTACATAAATAAAAAAGGACAAAGTACATTGCCGGAAAAAGAACGTGCAACATCCTCAAGGACAGGTCATTTTATTCGCAAGCGATGTGACAGGTAGTTCATCATTGTAGGAGTATACGATTTAAAATCCAGACCAAATTAAGCACACATGCTACAGTAAACTGTACCCAAACAGTCACATCAATATACAGTAACCCGTTTTCGGCGGAAATGCAGGCATGTATCATGTACACAAACGATCATGAAGGTGCCGAATTGCATCCTGCGATAGACGTCTGCAAACATCTTTCAACTTTTGATGCAGTTCGGCAATGGTTCTTGCAGGTGCAGGAGAACGCATAAGTTTCCGCTTCATCATTTCCCATACATGTTCGACTGGCGAGAGATCTGGTGATCTTGCTGGCCAGGGCAGTTGTTGCACACCACGTAGAGCACGTTGCGTAGATCTTGACGTGCGCCCGGACCTGGTCTACTGGTGTGGGAATGTTCCACAGACCACTACACACCACCGATACATTATACCCAACATGTGGAGCAATCCGTCGATACGTCCATGCAGCTACCCGCAAGCCCACAATGAGACGTCGTTCAAATGGCTGCTGTTGCTCAACAGTAGCACGGAGCGTGGTTGTACTATAGAAGGAATGTTGCAGACACTGTTCACCACTAACCTCAGCTCAGTTACTGCCTGCAGAGTGCGCACAGACAGGCCTCTGTTCGCCGATGTCCGTGGCAAATGAATCGCTAACACAACAACCCAACATATATTATACCCTGGTGCCACTGAAGACAGTCCTCAAGGACGTTGCTTGCTTATTTTTTCGGCAGTGTATATTACTCATACGGAAGTCAGTAACAGCGGAAAAAATCACAGCACTTGCCTTATCTGGATTATAGGTTGATTGCATTAGATCGGGTCTTGGAGGAGAGATATTGGATAGTGGATGCTGAGCAGAGGTAAGTTAAGGTGTCATCCTAAATAGAGGTCGTTGCTGTAGTAAATGGCGAGATAAAATACATAATAGTTCGATTCCACTTACTTACATAATATTCAAAACTACTGGAAGTGCATATTCAAGATCGAAACAATAGTCCCCGAATACACTGAATTTTTAAAAATTCTCTCTCAGTTAATGACGCTAGTTCATCCTTTTAAACATGTAGTAAAATTTAGAAGGAAAAATTTGACTGACATTGCTATTATTCCATTGTGTGTGGCTCGTTCCCCCGAATGATCAGCTTAGTGACCTTCGGTTCAGAGCATTCTGTGTTCGATTCCCAGACGGGCCAGGGATTTTAGCCGTGTGCGATTAATTCCTCCCTTTCGGCGTCCGATGTTTATGTTCGTCTTATAGACCTACATATAGACTCTAAAGTGAACGACAGAGACCTGCAATAGTGATTACGTTGGTGTCAGGAAGAGCTTCCGGAACTAAAACGAGGCCAAATCCACATAAAAGGCTGATCTAATCTGCCATCATGGCAAGAGCGCTAAATGTAGATCAGAGGTAGTTCATTGCTAATGGCGAAAGCCAGGAAGAAAAGCTCTTGTTTCCATTGTAAAATTACCACGGAAACTGCTGTTAAAAATCGAAATTCACGTGTTCATCTTAAAGTCTTGCAACAATAACAAAACTTCAATGTTTTTTCAAATAGTTCTTATTTTGGGAGACGGTGGTGTATAGGAATTTAGTCCATCATGTGGAGTTTTTTTTAATGTGCCGGAAGCGAACGGCATTTGAACACCCTGAAATGCCAGCAACCTCAGCTGAGATCGAACTGGCAATCTTACGAACAGAAAGAATGTGTCTCCGAGTTCGGTACATTTAGCCTACATATAAATCTGCATCAAATTTCACGTAATACTCAATATATAAGATGAAGAGGGCTAGCAAATTAATCATCGAACGCCAAGATCTAGTCGATATTAAAATTATTTTTCTAGTATATTTCTTCTATAGCTCAGTGCGCTATTATTGAGATTCAGTTTCAAAAAGAAAGAAATGTTTGTTTCATTAGCCTTTCCCAAGGCGCATGAAAAACAAATCTCGAATCAATTTCTCAATGAGATTATTAACAGCACACATTATAGAAATGAAGGCGTCGTCTCCAGGCAGTTGTGAACATGGAGAAGAAAAAAATACTTACTGGGCTGATTTACATCATCCGCCGAGAGTGATAATTTCCACGGCGGATATGAGCAGCTTGAAAGAAACAGCTAGACGTTACTACGAGTGTCATTTCGTAAGTAGTGACAAGTATGTTATATCTGTGTATAAATTAGCAGCAACTTAAATCAACTTTATTGTTTTGTTTTTATCACCAAATTGGGTCAGGATAGCAAGGAGGAAACGAAAAATAAATAAATAGGAACCGTTGTTTTATAATATGGACCAATATTGCGGATCTCTAATTCAAAATTCGAATTTTGGTCATCTACGGACTACGCTTGACATTCTTGGCGGCATTCTCTGCCTTCACTCTCTCCCAGCATGTTTCACTCTTTCTCCTACTTCTCTATGCTATCTCCCTTCTCTCACTAGAGTTTCTCCACTCTCTTGGAAATCACGGAACATTTTTGACGAGTTTTTTAAATCGACTTATCTCCACAATGTAATCTTCAAGAACCCCTCACTTCTCGAAATCACTTCAGCTCTGTCTTCATATTCCTGAAGAATTCTGTTATTCTCTTCGTCAGTCTCTTATCTAAGTCAAAATACAAATAATTAGAAAACACTGTTTACTGTGCTCACGAATGTAGCACATTTGAAAGTCTTGTCTAGTTAGTAACACCATCAACACAGAGATACTGGTATGTGTGAATAATTCTTGCACGGTGTCACACCGTTAGCACCTGGCTCCCCTGTGCGAGTTAACGTCGGACGTCCACTCGGTGACAGTACAACAGTCACTACTCGTCTGTATTTGGGGCCTCATCAGTTTGCTAGGGCAAAGCTGTATCACCCACAGCTTATGTTACCTCCGCATGGCACTGTCATGGAGAAATACAATTTTCACGTACGGCCCCTGTTTAGCCGTACTTAAACCCGTAATTCAAGCTAATGTTTTCGTGCGTTGTAAATTAGTCACCAATGCACGCAACGCCATCAGTCGGTGACATTCAGTAGTGTGACAACGTATTTATGTGTAGGAGAGAATACTCTTTATCAATATTTTTCAGGCGAAATGGGAAGGTTTTTACGAATGACTGGAGGATCCGCGCAGGTCCGCAATATTTCTTATAAATAGGTCAGATAAATCGTCTCGATACTGCTTAGGTAGTCATATTGTTTTTCCTACCATTTTCAATAGTTTTTTCGGTTCTTCTATTCGCCATGGTTTCATTAACATTTAATACCGATAATGTAATTTATAACATTTCTCTCCAAACATTATTCTCATGCTTCGACTATTTGGCCCAATCTGGATCTTAACATTTTCAAACGATCTTCCCCGAGATAGTGCAACATACGATTGGCCGTGGGTAAATGCTGGTTCGGGTAAGTAGACACCCACTTTTCAGAGCGTTTGTCCCTGGACTTTATTAATGGTCATACACAAGGCTAGTCGACTTGATACTTTCCCGTCAGTTTCTACGTAGACTGTTTTCTATGAGCAGCATGTAAGTTATTAGGAACGTTCTGCCATCTGTTGAGTATCTTCAGAAGCTGGGGAAGGTCAGAGAATCAAAGAGTATCTAGCATAGATTGGTATTCCTCTATGACTAGAGGAAGTGTATACTCTCTGGCTTGACAGGTATTAATCAAACATAGCTGCATGCAATGACATTACTAAGAATGAATATCACATATCTAGGCCTACACTAATTTTATTAAGAGGAAAAATGTGTATATTTGTTTGTAACGGATAGACTCAAAAACTACTGAACCGATTTTAAAAATTACTTAACCTATAGAAAGCTGCATTGCCACTGAGTAACATGGGTGGTATTTTATTATGAAAACAATTCGAGGAGGGGCGACGGGGGGGATATAAAAATATAAATATAATAGGCTAATATAGGCGATATGGAATTTGTCGTACGAGGACGAGACAAAGCTCATTTTAAGCCCCTTGAGGCAAAGAACAAAACTCGGTAAGCCCTACGGGTCCGAAAACCATATTTTAAGGCCCTAAAACCAACCGTTATTGAGATATTGGCACCACACTACCCCTGCTCTGGGAATCAGATAAAGAAATGAACTGCCGTAACCATGGCAACGCCAGCTCCAGTATTCTACAGCAGCGAGATAATCTAAAATATATCACAAAGACGTAATACGTTACGGACATGAAAATTGGTATTTGGTATCCCCATTAAAACTAAATGAACGCACGTTTTTGAAAAATCCACTTAAGGAGGTGAAATAATAAAAAAAGCGGGTGAATTTTTAAAATTATTGTCTTCTTCTTCTTCTACTACCGCTTTTCCCACAGCTGTGGCGTCGCTGGTGAGAACTGTGTCGCACATGTGCCCTTGACCCTGTTTTACGGCTGCATGCCCTTCATGACGCCAACCCCGTGTGTAGGGATGTAATTACTATTGCGTGTTCCTGTTATGCTTGGTAATTTGGTGTGTTGAGGGAATATGAATAGGAGAGCGTTGGGACAAACATAAATAACCAATTCCCGATCCAGAAGAATTAATCACACGTGATTAAAACCTCCGACCCAGCCCGGAATCGAACCCAGAGCCCTGTCAACCGAAGGCCTCAAAGCTGACCAGTCAGCCAAGTAGTGGGGAAGTTTTAAAATGAGTATATGTACAGTATATCTCATAAAATTAACCTGTTACGTACGTGAAAATTGGTATTTGTAATACCCTTTAAAAATAAACACGTACTTTATTTTTTGGTAAAACAACATAGGCTGGAGATCGAAAATAAGTGTATAAGGAGTTGAATTATTATTACGAGGATACTTATATCTCAAAAATTATGATGTATTTGGTATTTATAATCTCCTTTTGAAAAAAGAATTTTTATTTTTTTACGAATTAAACGAGGACTGTTTCCCACATGTAGAGTTGCGTGTCGCACTTAGCTCTGCCAGTAGCCTGGTCATCTTAGTCCCAAAAGGCAATGCCACAAACGTGGTTTGCAAACAGTTTCCGAGGTAAATGAAATGCAATTTTTAGGTGAGTTTTTATACTTTCGGAATTTTCAGATAACGTCTTAGTGCAGTACCGAAGGACAATTATTTTTATCAACTTATGAAATCCTCGCGAGCGAGCGAAGCCGTGCGTAGCAGTTAATATCAGAGTATGGGCCGATGACGGCCCCTTAAAACAACAAGCAATATCAGAGTATGAATGGAAGTGTTAGTCGCTTAGCAACGTCCTGAGTACAGAATGTATTGCGGGTTAGGATAAGCCTTCGTCTGCAATTACTGGAGTGATCATTTAAATATTTAGTTGTAGGATTGTTGGTTGTTGGCTTACCAGTGTCTCATGATTCACCGGCAGGTAATTCCAGAGAGAATAAAACTAAAATGAAGCAAATCCGTCCAATAGAACGAACGAGCGAGCGAAGCCGTGCGTAGCAGTTAATATCAGAGTATGGGCCGATGACGGCCCCTTAAAACAACAAGCAATATCAGAGTATGAATGGAAGTGTTAGTCGCTTAGCAACGTCCTGAGTACAGAATGTATTGCGGGTTAGGATAAGCCTTCGTCTGCAAATACTGGAGTGATCATTTAAATATTTAGTTGTAGGATTGTTGGTTGTTGGCTTACCAGTGTCTCATGATTCACCGGCAGGTAATTCCAGAGAGAATAAAACTAAAATGAAGCAAATCCGTCCAATAGAACGAACGGACGATTTGCCAAATCTGTTTTTAGGAAACTCTTTTAATATAATGACTATCAAAATAATGTTCATTCACTGGAACAACTGTTACATGTATTTATTTAGTGCTCCAAAACAGTATTTAAATCTTACATAACTTCACTTATCAATCAATCAATCAATCAATCAATCAATCAATCAATCAATCAATCAATCAATCAATCAATCAATCAATCAATCAATCAATCAATCAATCAATCAATCAATCAATCAATCAATCAATCAATCAATCAATCAATCAATCAATCAATCAATCAATCAATCAATCAATCAATCAATCAATCAATCAATCAATCAATCAATCAATCAATCAATCAATCAATCAATCAGTCAGTCAATCAATCAATCAATCAATCAATCAATCAATCAGTCAATCAATCAATCAATCAATCAATCAATCAATCATGATATATATTTAGAGTTGTCCCCAAGTGGTAGATTCCCAATAAGTTATTTTCCTAGCCTTTCCTTAAACATTTTCAAAGAAGTGGTAAATTTACCGAACATTTTCCTTGATAATTTATTAACAATCCCTTGTTTCTCATCCTATACAAATGAATACTTGCGTCATTTTGTTCTCTTGAATTTCGGGTGTATGTGCATTAATTCGGCTAACCCGGAAGGCGACCCGATAATTCTTCAGAATTCTTCTCCAAGAGCCATATCAGTCCTCCAGACGTTGGCACTCTCCCTGGAAAAGGTGCCCCTTTCTTTGCTTAATCTGGAGATGTTCGGTGTTGTTAATACCGGTCCAGTCTTTGATATTTTGGAGCCGTGGCATCGTGATCTAATAGCTCGTTGCTCGCCCTGTATCTTCCCTTGTAGTATAACAATAATAGTAATAATAATGTTATTTTTTTACGTCCCTCTAAATACTTTTACTGCTTCTGGAGACGCCGAGGTGCTGGAATTTCGTCCCACAGAATTTCTATAACATACTGGTAAATCTACCTTCAAATACCACCAGAGTAAGCCACTCAGCCCGGCCCTTCTAGTATCAGGCCTGTACTTCTGCCTCGTAGGATATGGCCTCTGTAAGCCCCTTTCTTTAATTTGCTTTACATCGCACCAACGCTGATAGGTCTTACGGCCACGATGGAATAGAAAAGGCTAGGAGCGGAAAGGAAGGGGCCGTGGCCTTAATTAAGGTACAACTCGAACATTTGACTGGTGTGAAAATTGGAAACCACAGGAATCCATGTTCAGCGGTGCCAACACTGAGGTTCGAACTCACTTTGCTCGCGTTCTCCTGTGGCTCTCCGTGACCCTTCATTAGTTTTTGCGGAATATTACAGTAATTCTTTAATTCATTGCCAATAACGCTGCAGGTTATACAGCTTGAAAGTAATGATGAATATTGTACTAGTACTTACCTTAAATAACACTATTTTCTAAGCACAGTGAACAGGGATCTTTACCATTAGAGCACAAGAAATTTACGGGACGTAATAATTCAATCAGACTTTCTTTACGCAGGGGTAAAGCGACATTAATGTTATATTAATTATACTGCGCACTTAGCCGTGCCTCTCTTATACAGTGAGCTTATACTCACATGTTCGGAAAATATAAAACGGAAGTCAAGACCTCCGTACATGACGATCAAAAATAGCTCTTGCAATAACGCTGGAAGAACCACTATCCTAAAATCGTGTGATGCGGCTGTGGCTTCAGTTAATGCAGTCTACAGCCCCGGCATTTGTCAGGTGCAAAAATACTAAACTGTACAAATTCTTCTTCAGACTGCTGACAATGAACTTCGGACTTGAGTCCTAAATGACCGAGTATGAAGTTCTCATTTACTTACGTCAGAATATTAACTTTAATCGTGACTACATATTAGGCATCTTGTCTTCTCTCACAAAGGAGTGACTGCATCACTGGCTTGTCACCAGTGCGGTTGTTATTCGAATCCCAGCCAACCTGTGAGGGACGTTTGAAGCTAAAACCCATGTCCCAATGGTTGAGTTTCACGTAAGACTCTAGTTCACGCGGCTACGATCACGACATCAACACTCACGTTTCTTACCCTTTATAGACTTCAACGACATTAGTTAGATCCAGGCCAAGGGAGATTTCAAAACATCCCTCTGTTACCAGAGGGTCCAGGCTTTGGTCCACTATTTCCATCTCTCCCCAGAAAGTTGGAATTCTACCTCATCTTCCGCAGATGTTCGTAATCTCGACGTTTTCACATCATAATCAGTGGTAGTATTCTCCACAATTGCACAAGCGGTCACATCAAATTAAATTACATTTCAGCATTCCACGGACCATTAGAAGTATGAACGAAAATATGAAACGAATAACAGCTTCAATAACTGGTAGACACCACGCTGCCATGGTCACATGGTAAGAAGGGACATCATCGGGCTGTAGACGGAAAAGTAAATAGCACAAGACTGAGAAGCAGGTATGCTTGCTTCATTTCTGCCTTCTCATCAAGTTGGTTGCTGTTCAAGCCTCAGCCATTGCGTGAGGGGTACTTTACATGGAAAGTCATATTCCTACGGTTCAGATTGAGATTAAAAATTGAAGCTTTTCTGGCTGTCGTGAAAAAAAACAGTCATGTAAGGCCTCAATATTACAGATTATTTTGATGATTTAAAATAGACCTAGAGCTCGTTTGGTCGCGTCCAATACATGATGTAAGAAGAAAAGGGAAAACTTCAGGTTCGGATTCCTCATATATAGAGAAAGAAGAATCTCAAAATGGGTTCGGAAATGCTCGGTTTACCTCGTATAGCAAGAGGGTTTATTTGTTTAAGGTCTTGAATCCATGTGCGCACATTAATACGGTATAATAAAGGCTACAACATTCACCCTACACACAGTATTACACTACTAAAATATGTAACACATGCCACGCATATTTTCTAGCAGACAAGATTCTAGAGAACACACTGATCTTTTTTGCAAGCCTTAATAACGTGACAACCAAGCATTTACAAACCCATGTTGATATAAAATTTTTGGCTTCTCTATATATGAAAAACCCATACCTGATATTTCGCCCACATACTTCGTAACACACTGTAGAGTACATACAAAGTTGTCGACCGGTTACCGGGGGGGGGGGGGAAATGAAGATACTTACACAACTCTCTGATGTTGCGTCCGATGCTCCCTCGATTGAGTATGGTAGCCTTGGTCATGCACATCCCAACAAACCAAAGTATATTTCAAGCACAAAGCGCTGTTGAAAACGTATTCAATATCTGTATCTATGGAACGACAAGTAAGCAGCTGTCACGATACTATCTGCATACATACATACATACATACATTATCATTATCGACTGATATGCCTTTCAGCGTTCAGTCTGCAAGCCTCTGTGAATTTACTAAACGCCGCCACAATCCTCGATTTGCAACTAGTGTTGTGGCTTCATTTAGTTCTATACCTCTTATCTTTAAATCGTTAGAAACCGAGTCTAACCATCTTCGTCTTGGTCTACCTCTACTTCTTTACCCTCCATAGCAGAGTCCATTATTCTCCTAGGTAACCTATCCTCCTCCATTCGCCTCACATGACCCACCACCGAAGCCGGTTTATGCGTACAGCTTCATCCATAGAGTTCATTCCTAAATTAGCCCTTATTTCCTCATTCCGAGTACCCTCCTGCCATTGTTCCCACCTGTTTTTCCCAGCAATCATTCTTGCTACTTTCATGTCTGTTATTTCTAACTTATGAATAAGTTATCCTGAGTCCACCCAGCTTTCGCTCCCGTAAAGCAAAGTTGGTCTGAAAACAGACCGATGTAAAGATAGCTTCGTCTGGGAGCTGACTTCCTTCTTACAGAATACTGTTGATCGCAGCTGCGAGCTCACTGCATTAGCTTTACGACACCGGATTCAATCTCACTTACTATATTACCATCCTGGGAGAACACACAACCTTAAATACTTGAAATTATCGACCTGTTCTAGCTTTGTATCACCAATCTGACATTAAATTCTGTTGAATTTCTTACCTACTGACATCAATTTAGTCTTTGAGAGGCTAATTTTCACACCATACTCATGGCACCTATTTTCAGGTTCCAAGATATTAGACTGTAGGCTTTCGGCACAATCTGCCATTAAGACCAAATCGTCAGCATAGGCCAGACTACTTACTACATTTCCACCTAACTGAATCCCTCCCTGCCATTTTATACCTTTCAGCAGATGATCCATGTAAACTACGAACAGCAAAGATGAAAGATTACAGCCTTGTTTAACCCCTGTAAGTACCCTGAACAAAGAACTCATTCTACCATCAATTCTCACTGAAGCCCAATTGTCAACATAAATGCCTTTGATTGATTTTAATAATCTGCCTTTATCTCCATAGTCCCCCAGTATGGCGAACATCTTTTTCCACGGTACCCTGTCATATGCTTTCTCTAGATCTACGAAACATAAACACAACTGCCTATTCCTCTCGTAGCATTTTTCAATTACCTGGCGCATACTGAAAATCTGATCCTGACAGCCTCACTGTGGTCTGAAACCACACTGGTTTTCATCCAGCTTCCTCTCAACGACTGATCGCACCCTCCCTTCCAGGATGCCAGTGAATACTTTGCCTGGTATACTAATCAATGAGATACCTCGATAGTTGTTGCAGTCCTTCCTGTTCCCTTGCTTATAGATAGGTGCAATTACTGCTTTTGCCCAATCTGAAGGTACCTTACCAACACTCCATGCTAATTTTACTACTCTATGAAGCCATTTCATCCCTGCCTTCCCACTATACTTCACCATTTCAGGTCTAATTTCATCTATTCCTGTTGCCTTATGACAATGGAGTTTATTTACCATCCTTTCCACTTCCTCAAGCATAATTTAACCAACATCATTTTTCTCCTCCCCATGAGCTTGGCTGTTCGCAACACCACCAGGATGATTTCCTTTTACATTGAGAAGATGTTCAAAATATTCCCTCCACCTCTCCAGTAATTCCCTGGGATCTGTTATGAGTTCACCTGCATTACTCAAAACACTGTTCATTTCCTTTTTCCCTCCCTTCCTAAGATTCTTTATTACTGTCCAGAAATGTTTCCCTGCTGCTTGACCTAGCCTTTCCAGATTGTTACCAAAATCTTCCCAGGACGTCTTTTTGGATTCAACAACTATTTGTTTCGCTCAGTTTCTTTCATCTACGTACAACTCCCTGTCTGCCTCTGCCCTTGTTTGGAGCCATTTCTGATAAGCCTTTTTACGTTTACAAGCTGCTCTCACTTTATCATTCCACCAAGATGTTCACCTTTTCCCATCTTTACACACAGTTGTTCCTAGGAATTCCCTTGCTGTTTCTACTACAGCATCCCTGTATGCCATCCATTCACTTTCTATATCCTGAACCTGCTTACTGTCTACTGTTCGAAACTTCTCACTAATCATATCCATGTACTTCTGTGTAATGTTCTCGTCCTGGAGATTTTCTACCCTTATTTGTTTGCAGACAGATTTCACTTTCTCTGCCCTAGGCCTAGAGATACTTAGTTCACTACAGATCAGATAGTGGTCTGTATCATCGAAAAATCCCCGAAAAACTCGTACATTCCTAAGAGATTTCCTTAATTTAAAGTCTGTTAAGATATAGTCTATTATGGATCTGGTACCCCTAGCCTCCCATGTGTAGCGGTGAACAGCCTTATGCTTGAAGAATGTATTCCTAACAGATAAACCCATACTAGCACAGAAGTCCAGCAAACGCTTCCCATTCCCATTAGCTTCCATATCTTCCCCACATTTACCAATCACCTTTTCGTATCCTTCAGTTCTATTTCCAACTCTCGCATTGAAATCGCCCATTTTCCGTCTGTAGATTTTCGTGCTCCCAGGATCCTTACAGTTCTCGTTTCTTGTTCAGGATTAAACATTTCGAGGCGTACAGTCCCTCTGGTGTTAACAACTGAAGACCTCCCCTGAATAAGGATGTAATCAACGAATGTTTGAAAATTGGGATTTCTGTAGAAATAGGGTAATCAACGAATGTTTGATTATTGGGATTTCTGTAGAAATAGGGTTTATCATCTCGCCTCTGTGCTGTGGTATCATCGCATGTCTTGCATTTGAACTTCAAGCAGGTTTACAGCCAGCAGAACTTTGTCCTCCGTGGTGAGAGGATGGAACATCGGGCAAGATGATGCACAGTGCTTGTGATGGTTCATCATCAGATGTAATCGATCATGTAAATGAAGGACAGAGACAAAATCACATCTATATCTTGAAAAGTTGCCTTTACATTTCAATTGTTATTGTTGTTATTTTTATTATTACACCGATAAAAAAATTTATATGATTTACACATGAGAATAATGTGCTGTCAGTCAAAAACACATTCCACTTGGTTTAAAAATAACTGAGGTTTAAAGCTTGTCGGGTTATCAAGTGAAAGTTCAGTTCATTTACTACACACGTAAGACGTATTCAAATGTTCCTAGTTATTCATAGCACAAATATTAAGGTGATATTGTGTGTTATTTCCCTTCAACTAAGTTAATATTTCACGTAATTGCCACAAAATATCCTTAAGATTCACTAGGTAATTTTGATACCACTGTACGAAAAAAAATAAGTTCCGAGTTTTCAAAATATCCTAAGTTCCGATCTATTACTGTAAAAAATTAAACACTCATTCTAGCACACGCTGAAATTTATAAGTTCTGAGAAGTTACCGAAAAATGTAGAGTTCGTCTTGGCACACGCCAGATTTTTCTAAGCTTTTTCCTAAGATTTTTCTAAGTTCCCTTTCAGGTACAGAATAATAAAGTAGATCACTCTGAATCCCATTATTTAAATGTAAACCTTCCCAAATTTTAAGTAAATCGGCCTAAAGATACTTCGTAGTGTCGACTTAGTCAAATGAGACATTAAAACTTCCCAGTCTGGCAAACACACAAATATTCGATGTAAATTATAACAATACAAACACTGCAACATTATAAACCTACCGGTAAAAAATAGAAATATAATATTGTGTATGTTTTACAGGTATATTTCGAGTATTATTTATATTGAAATTTTGTGTATTTCACAGACTGGAAAGTTTTTAAGTCTCAATATTATTTGCTATCATTTGTGTTAGTGATGCGATAATCGAATACAAAATTATCGCTTATTCGATTATTTCATTTTGTTCGATATTATTTCGATTATTCATTCGAGTGAATGAGGCAATCGAATATTTTAATCCGATTATATTTTCGATCATTCATTTGAAACTCCATTCGAATGAATAACGCAAATGTATAGTGAATGCTTTAGAAATATTCAAATGAAAAGTGATGTTATTAAGAGAGTGATTTCATTGATTTAGTTTCAAAACTTGTAAACAGGCGTATTTCTATTTTTCATAAGAATTCGTCTATCTGCTTAATTCAATCGATCATGCATCCGACACATTAAACAGAAAAATTCAATCATGACGCACCCGAGTACACTATGTGATACAACTGAATGATATTTGAAACTCATTCAATTACTTTATTTCATTATTAAAATAATCGGATGGAGGTTATTCGATTATTAAAGTATTCGATTTTCCCATCACTAATTTGTGTTCCAAGTGCATGTACAGAATTTCTCTTCTGATATATGCAAACATGAGACATACTTGCAGATTACTTTACTCTGTATCACTTCCAACTGAAACGTAGGCAATGGCACGTTGATCAACGGGGTTAAAAGTCAGGTTGTGAGTTTCACAAATAGGAAAACTCCTCTCTGTTTTAATTACTGCGTTGATGAGGTGAATGTTCCCTTTGGGGATCATTGGAAGTACCTAGGTAATCACATAAAGACGATTGTAAATAAAGGTTGCATATCTCTGCACATGGTTATGAGGGTGTTTAGGGGTTGTATAAAGGATGTAAAGGAGAGAGCATATAAGTCTCTGGTGAGACCCAAACTAGAGATTGGTTCCAATGTATGGGTCCCTCACCATTTCGAAAATTGATGTGAGCATGTAGGCTAGAACATCTCTGTTGATCCAGTATTTAGATATTACATTAAAAAATCGGACAGTGCCCACAGAAAAAACAGTACACTCATGTAAATTATTATGTGTTATCATAAATGCTCATAGCTAGAGAAAATTTCTGGCTCTCGATAGTTGTGGGATTCAAGGAGATCCTGGTGAAATTTAGAGGAAGCTTTAATAGTATTCTTACGAACCTATTCTATTAAAGATAGAGTCATGAACGTTAGTTCTTTATATCAAATGATAGGTTTCTGGATATGTGTAAGAAATTTTAGCAGCCCATATCAGAAGCATTGACGGAAAATCTATATATGTAAAATAAGAGTTTTGTCTACACATTGCTCAGATTTTACAAATAATGGTATTTCTGTATCGGTCATGTCCACAGTGACAATGAAATGCACTTCTTACGTTTCCGTAATGTCTGTCTGTCTGTCTGTCTGTCTGTCTGTCTGTCTGTCTGTCTGTCTGTCTGTCTGTCTGTCTGTCTGTCTGTCTGTCTGTCTGTCTGTCTGTCTGTCTGTCTGTCTGTCTGTCTGTCTGTCTGTCTGTCTGTCTGTCTGGAAGCGCATCACGAGAAAACGGATGAATAAAATTCAATGAAATCTTTATGTAAAGTCGGGGAATAAAATCTAGGCTATAAATAATTGTATTCACGTTGAGTTCAATGGTAGTTTAGGGGGAGGCCTAAAATGTACTTCACAAATATTTATGTTATTAGTGGTCCTATCGATAAATACTACATAACTGAAGTTATAGAGAATCATATCTTGGATCATTTATGCCTATACATTTTACCATACAGTTTATAACAGAGGTATTCATGAATTTGTATCTTTGTTGCTAAGTCCATATCAATGTTGAGCCACGAGAGAATAGGTAAACAGTTTTAATGAAAATCGGTATAAAGAGTCGGGGAATAAGAAACAATAGTCTTAGCTATAAGGAATTTTATTCACCCCGGATGAAATGGCAGTTTAGGCGAAAGTTCCTAAAATGTATTTTTTTAAATACCTATATTATTGGTCCTATCGAAAAGTACTTCATAACAAAAGTTATAGAGAATACAATTTCCGATCATTTACTTTTTATTCAGTTTATCGTACCGACTATGATAAGAGTGGTATTTCAGAGTCAGAAGAACACTAAATTTAGAGCAAACGCTCTCAAATTGATCAATAATAACATTGCATTGACCATTCTTTGTTATGATATTCTTTGTCTCTTATGCTACCACTCACCTCCGATAGATGGAATTACTGCTGCGTAGCAAGTAAACAGCCTGTCTGAATATTGGCGGGATATAGCTTGGGAGTTAGATAACTTCCTTCCTTACCATGCCATTCCTCTGGTTCATACAATTTCTGTCACTGCTGGTACGTAACACACTGGTTTATGATGGTATTCCAGCTATTCGATCCCTATTCTGACGCGCTGATTAGAATGATCAGTATGCACACTTAAAGTAATAATGGCAGAGGCTCACTTAGGACCTTGTCTAGAATTTCAACTTCACCCTATTCAAAATTATGGCACCACAATTCAATAAATAACTCAACATTTAACCCTGAAAACAGTTGTTTCTTAATAAAATCTTCTTCCTCTTCCCAACCAAACCAAAGCACATGGCACTACATCCCTTGAAGGGCCTTGGCCTACCAAGTGACCGCTGCTCAGCCCAAAGACCTGCATATAACGAGGTGTCGTGTGGTCAGCACGACGAATCCTCTCGGCCGTTATTCTTGCCTTTCTAGACCGGGTTCTCCCTCTTCACTTTTATTAAATTCTACATTTATGGTATTCCAAATCAGTAGCCTCCAAGTCAGATAGTTTTTACCCCACCAGTGTAGTAAAATGAGATTTTCCGACTCACCAGATACTCCAGTGATACAGACTGTACACTGTTCGCTGTCCCTCCCACCAGAAGTGAAAGATGTTTAGTAAGAGTGAGAAATTGTTTGGTTTTTCATTTGATCGAGTATTTCGTATTATAGCATTGCTTTTAATCGCAACTTTCCTACTAGCGTAATTGTAATGACCTGTGTTTATTTCATTGGGAAAACCATTAAAACAGTCTTTCTGAGGATGCAAAAAGGCAGGTGTAGAGTGAGTGTCTGCCATTGTAATGAAAACTACCCAACTTTATTGTGACTGATGGTAGGCAAGAGGGGCTACCATTACAATGAAAATTCCGTAACCTAGTCTTCACATAAGAAGATACGTTTTGTGACTTACCCGTTGTATTTCTGAGGTAACGTTAAGAGCAATGCAGTTTAATATAATCTTACTCACAACCTGTAGACTACCTAACGTAGAATTCTGTATATATTGTAGAATTCCGTACCGAAGCACGGGTACATCAGCTAGTGTACCCTAATGGCCAGTTTAAACGTAAGACAGCGTTTACTACAGTGACCAATGGCAATTTGTCACTCAAGTCAGTTGATTCAGTCGTTCTTGCGTCGTCAACCAGATCAGAGTTAAGATGATCGGCCATCAACTGCGAGTAAAACTTGTTAGTGACGTTATTCGTTGCGTGTTAGATGACATTTTAGAGGGAATTGAGCATTAGATGACCGAAATTAAGAGTGAGAACGGATAACCAGAAGTGGGAACAAGTACAATTCTTTTTAAATAATTAGCCGAGGAGGATCGACAGGAATATTTGTTAAAAGCCGGGCTGAGCAGCTCAGACAGTAGAGCGCTGGCCTTCTGACCCCAACTTGGCAGGTTCGATCCTGGCTCAGTCCGGTGGTATTTGAAGGTGCTCAAATACGTCAGCCTCGTATCGGTAGATTTGCTGGCACGTAAAAACTCCTGTGGGAAATATTCGGGCACCTCGGCTCTCCGGAAACCACAAAAGCAGTTGCTGGGACATAAGGTGAAAAACATAATTTATTTGTTAACCTTTCGAATGTCAGAAATAACATTTAATGAGTTACTGCATAAAGTTGAACCTTTGATACAAAAGAGAGATACTATCATGCACAGTGCATTTTAGTATTGCAAAGCTACTCGTGATGAACGTATTCACTAATTAATTTTAGAGTGATACAGAGGCTTGCAGACTGAACGCTGATAGGCATAACGGTCTATAATGATGATGCATGCATGTATGCATCTTATGTCCATGTAGCCATTGTTTTCAGCAATTGGAACGAACGATCGAAAGAAAAACGAACTCACAGGGAAGATCAACTCCGTAATTTCACCCACAACTTAGGAACTTTACTAAATAGCGCCTGTTCACACGTGGTAAGTAGCAAGTACAGCGCTTTCCCCACTACTCCGACGGGTGCGCACGCCGCTTGTGAGAGGTCTACTGGAAAGGAAAAATAGACTGGATTCTATTCCACTTGACTAAATTGTTACTTAATCGTTTACTTACCACTTGCCACTAAAGTCGCAGTTCACACGCTGCAAGTGACTTAAAATTAAGTTTAAAATGTAGTCACAACTAAACTGCTGTCCGCGTGTAAACAGGCCTTAACGTGAAACTACTAATTCCAGTGTGATTCCAAAGCAAGTGTTATTTTCGTCACTATCAGGAACAAAGGCATCCTCTAAAATATTCACTCGGGTATGAATCCTATTGGAGGTGGGAAGATGTATTGTAAATTGACTCACTAAAATGTGCGCCTGTTCCCAGCTGTTACACTGAAGGTCTCGATCGGCACAAGCCTACTTTCTTAGAAAACAACTTCACATTCAAGGAACTCCACACTTCGAAACAGGCATTCCTTGACGGATCGTCAAATCTGCAAGCATCGTGTACCTTAATAAAAAAGAACAGCATCATTCTTCGTTACGACGTTAAGTGGAACCAGGAGTTTGTTCTAAGTTCATCAAAAGAAGATCAAATCTTGTTCGCAGCATTTGGCAAAATTCAACTCATCTCCCCAGAGTACCCACCACTTTCTGAGGAATGAGATACTTCCTAAGCACAAATCTTGGTTTGATAAGTTAAACGGTTTCGGCCTTTGGCTTGATTTTGCCGGTGTATATTGCTGACCTGTTTCTCCCTTAGAGATCTGTATTCATGGAATTTAAAATTTTAAGTATCTGTAACAGTTTAATTTAATCTGAGATTTTGAGGTCGGTCTTGGTTGCAAGAAAATTTCCAGAAATCGATACTTCTAAAATGTTTGCCGAACAATACATATATAGAGAGAGAGCTGCTAAGACTAGAAATTAGTCAGTCAGTCAGTAAACCAGTCAGTGAGACACTGCAGTAAGAGAATGTACTGTGTAGAGTGTGGGTTACAGTGAGTGTTAGAGTGAGTTGAGGAATTGGTTGATACCTGTACTTTTCAGAATCGATAGTAAATTGCTTCAGTGTGTTTTCCTTAATTGTGTGTAGCTGTGTGTTGTTAATATTAGACGTAGCGAAAATAAAGTGTTTTTAAGCAAGGAAGTGAACGTACCTCGTGCGATATTTATTGACACCAGAATATAGTTGCATGGAGAACGATAAAATAACTCCATTAATACTTCCATAAAAACACGCAGATACGGACAGATTTTGTTCTTGCGCACTGGTCTTCAGAGAAATGTCGATTCAATTCACAACAAGCATAAAACTTTGAATTTTTAATTATATGTGCATAGTCCTATTTGTATTAAAGACTTTAGCACTACGCTCCGCCGTACCTGTGAGCACTACGCTCCGCCGTACCTGTGAGCACTACGCTCCGGTGTACCTGTGAACACTACGCTTCAGTGTACGTGTAAGCACTACGCTCCGCCGTACCTGTGAGCACTACGCTCCGGTGTACCTGTGAACACTACGCTCCAGTGTACGTGTAAGCACTACGCTCCGCCGTACCTGTGAGCACTACGCTCCGGTGTACCTGTGAACACTACGCTCCTGTACCTGTGAGCACTACGCTCCGGTGTACCTGTGAACACTACGCTCCAGTGTACGTGTATGCACTACGCTCCGCCGTACCTGTGAGCACTACGCTCCGGTGTACCTGTGAACACTACGCTCCAGTGTACGTGTAAGCACTACGCTCCGCCGTACCTGTGAGCACTACGCTCCGGTGTACCTGTGAACACTACGCTCCTGTACCTGTGAGCACTACGCTCCGGTGTACCTGTGAACACTACGCTCCGCCGTACCTGTGAGCAGTACGCTCCGCCGTACCTGTGAGCACTACGCTCCGGTGTACCTGTGAGCACTACGCTCCGCCGTACCTGTGAGCACTACGCTCCTGTGTACCTGTGAGCACTACGCTCCGCCGTACCTGTGAGCACTACGCTCCTGTGCCTGTGAACACTACGCTCCGGTGTACCTGTGAACACTACGCTCCGCCGTACCTGTGAGCACTACGCTCCTGTGTACCTGTGAGCAGTACGCTCCGCCGTACCTGTGAACACTACGCTCCGCCGTACCTGTGAGCACTACGCTCCGGTGTACCTGTGAGCACTACGCTCCGCCGTACCTGTGAGCACTACGCTCCTGTGTACCTGTGAGCACTACGCTCCGCCGTACCTGTGAGCACTACGCTCCTGTGCCTGTGAACACTACGCTCCGCCGTACCTGTGAGCAGTACGCTCCGCCGTACCTGTGAGCACTACGCTCCTGTGTACCTGTGAGCAGTACGCTCCGCCGTACCTGTGAGCACTACGCTCCTGTGCCTGTGAACACTACGCGGTGTACCTGTGAGCACTGTAGAAGCGACCTTCCTGGAAAAGGTGTGCTTCTCCAATTGACGAGTTCACCAATACACTGGAGAGAAACGCATTATTTTCAGATTAGAAAGCCCATATCATTTAATATTGATCTTCTGGATCATGAGAAAAAAAGTATTGTCTTCATAGAAACGGAATTTCTGATATTTGTATTTCTCAAACCATCAGCATCTGTGAAGACAAAGAAGCCACACAGGATAGCAATGGCCGTCACAGAACCACACTTCCCTCTCTCTAGCAACGAACGTATCATATGTTAAAACATAAAGTGAACGTTTTTCCCAGTGGAGATAAGACCGTACAAGGAAGGCGGATGCTACTGTAATATATTATTCCTCGAACGTAATATTATACAGTATTGCTGAATAGAATGGGGCTAAAGGAGGCTAAATGATAAGATGATGTGTGTGATTTTAGGGTAAGATAATGCCGCCTCATCTTTCTCGGGTGTAGCACCGTGAAATCGACTGTCTTGGCTATCTGAAGCGGCGATCTGCCCAAGCCTTGACGGCCTCCACAGAGATGCTGGCACAGACTTCACCATAATGTTCTCAGATTCGTAGATCTAAATAATGTATGGCTCTGCATGCTGTCTCTTTTAAAAATGCCATATCATAATTTTCTATAATTTGTAGAATAAAGCTGGAATTCAATGTTATTTCTTTTATTAATTCTTTGTAACATAAATCATGCCTTTGCTAGGGAAACGGAGTGTTTACAATGCGCTATGCCTGCTAGTATGAACTAAAATAAATTAGTTACTTTCATTGACCTGTCTCAGTCCTGTTCTAGGCTATGACAATATGAAAGCAAAAACGTAAAATCGTGTCATCATTCCGAGGTGGTGTAGTGCTTTTCAGCCGCACCCCAAATGGAGCTGCATGTAAGTAAGTAGGGCCTACTTATTTCTGCTACAAGTGGCTTACAACCTGTGGCAGCATAAATGCACAATACAAAAAAACGCACAGTGATCCTGGATGTCAAGCGAAGATAAAAGTAATAATGGTGGTGACCCCTCATACGAAATTGATATTATGTATATTGCCAATGAAATTTTGCCAACGATAAATATTTTTTAAAAAAATAATTTTTTTTTTTTTAGAATTTGCTTTACGGTCGCACTCACACAGATAGGTCTTGCGGTGACGATAGGATACAATAATAAAGGCCTACGAGTGGGAAGGAAGCGGCCGTGGCCTTAATTATGGTACAGCCCTAGCATTTGCCTGGTGTGAAAATGGAAAACCACGAAAACCATATTCAGGTTTGCCGGCACGGAGGTTCGAACCTAGTATCTCCCGGATGGAAGCTCACAGCTACAAGCCCCTAACCGCCACACTGCTAATTCGCAAGGTTTAGATGTCCTATTAACTTAGTAAATTCAGAATTAAATTAAACCACCATATTTCCGTAGTAATAATAGTAATCTTAATAATAAATATCAAATGTAATAATGAAATATCAAAAATAATATAGTGTAACTTCAATATTTCGAATTACATCGGGAGCTATTTTCAATTTGAATTATCGAAATTTCGGGACACGGGGAATACCATTTTTGAGCATATATAGCGCATAATTGAATCATATGTATCTACGAACTTATACTGAAATACAGTACTTTTGACAGTGTTCAAAAATATACTGACAAACTCGTATTTTATGGCATCGCTTTAATTATGCGCCTTATTAAAGTAACTTCTTAGAAGATAGAATACGGTACATACAGTAGTAAAACAAGAAACGTATTCCGTTAACACCGTTGGAAAAAAAAATCGTTAGTCTCGTCTGTTTTTTACTGTTCACCTTCTTTCCTTCCACATACATTTCAACAACATTTATTGATGTGAGAAAGACTGTCATTTACATTCGACTGATTCTGTATGTAGATTGGAAACCACGCAGCCAAGATTCGTAAATGGAGCTTGTCATTCACGACATCCGGGTTTGCTTTCGTACGTGACCGGTAATGAATTCACACCCGAAAGACAACGAAATCACTAGAAGTTTGTTTTTAGGTTCCCGTCATATTAGCTCCCAGCATCACTTGGTAACTGTTCCCCGCAAACTAAAAATGGTTTGTTGAACAGTCAGAGTTATACAAAATTCGAGTTACAGAATAGTTTTTCCTGCAAAGGAGGAAACGTTTGCTTCGAAAAATCGAGAAATTCCTGTAACCTAATTTCGAGTAATAGAGAAATAAGCCTTTGCTGGTGGGACCTAGTGTTTACAGTGCACTGTTTCTTCTGGTATAGGCTAGAGCAATTTTCTTACTTTCATTGATCTGTGTCTGTCTCATCCTTGGCCTTGACACTGTGAAAGTGACTGAGGAATGAGTGATGCTAGTAATGGCATTCTTTATGCACACAGTCCCTGTTATGAATGGCATAAAAATGAAAATGATGCTTATAGGGTCGGTTTGAACATGCATTTCAGTGGGCTTGGCAGAATGATATGTAATAGCAAATTCTGCTTCGGTGAGGAAAGCAACGGGAAACTACCTCACTCCTCATTTCCTTGCACGGTACTTCAGTGACGACTAGCCCATCAGCTAATTGCAGAGCTGTTGAGGATCCTTGACATTTTGGGTCATACAGCTATCCACTGTCGGTGTCCCTGAAGATGTTTCCTGCAGTTTGTATTTCCGCACCAGGCAAATGCTGCGGATGTACCCTTAGCATGGCCACGCTCGCCTCATTTCCCATCCTAGCCCTTTCCTATCACATCATCTCCATAAAACGTCGGTGGAACGGGAAGCAAATTGTAAGAAAACGATCCGTATCAGGTGGGTGTGAATTCAGAAGTAATGTAATTTTCTTGGTTCTGATTTTTAGTATTCTAATATTTCGTGCGTTTATCATGAACATAGCAAGTTAGTGGCCATGATCATTAAAGCGGCCAGACTTGTAAGGTCTGGTACCGTGGGTGGCCGACAATATATGAGGGGTGGTACTCAACAACTTATAATCACTAGATTGCGTGCCTCATCATCATCTAATACCTACGAGCGCAAGTTACCCCTGCTACACAAATAAAAATACCTGTAGTAAGCAAGCTAAACATCTTGCACAGCCCGCGCCACTAACAGTCAGGTACTAAATAATAAATAATGAACATATCGCTAAATAAATCAGGATAATTAAATCATATTCATACACTGGTCTCCTTCTTCGGAAAATTTCCCCTAATTTATTGAGGTAAGTTTTACGAGCAGATACCCTTCCTGACACCTACCGAAAGTGGAGCGATGAATTCTCTATTGGGTGTGTCTGTTGAGTAAGAGGAACACTAAAATCCACTCCGTGAGTTAGTGAAATTGGCCATATAGAGTCAGCATCATGACTCGGCCGGGAATCGATCGGAGAGCCTTCCCCACGCCGACCATTTAGGCAAGGAGCTGGACAGGTACAAACACTAGTAACATGGGTGAAAGAGGGAAAGTGGCATTACGTAGTCAACTGGATTACGTGCAATATTCACTTCTCTGTTCGTTCGTTTGTTTGTTTGTTTGTTTGTTTGTTTGTTCGTTTGCGTGTTTGTTTGTTTGTTTGTTTGTTTGTTTGTTTGTTTGTTTGTTTGTTTGTTTGTTTGTTTGTTTGTTTGTTTGTTTGTTTGTCTTTACGACACGGATAAATTGTTAAAGAGAGTTTCTCCAAACTCAATATTTAAGTTCAGTTATTAGTATATTGTGGCGCAGCAATATTAAGGGAGTCAAAACTGCAAATGTGAAAAATCCCCGAAAACGTTGGGTGCATGGAAAAATTGTACATAATGAAAGCTGTCCACAATACGACTTCCGATTTTCTTCTTATTAAACAATGTGGTGTTTTTGGTAGGTGACTCTAACTATTTACTGTTTTTATGGATGCTGAAGTGCCGGAATTTTGTTCCGCAGGAGTTCTTTTAACGTGCTACTTTATATACCGACTCGAGGCTGACGTATTTGAGCACATTCTAATACCACCGGACTGAGTGAGGATCCAACCTGCCAAGTTGGGGGTCAGGAGGGCAGCGCCTCAATCGTCTGAGCCACTCAGCCCAGCTCTTTTTCTATTTACGTCCTTTTTTTTTTTTTGCTAGTGGCTTTACCTCGCATTGACACTGATAGGTCTTATGGTGACGATGTGATAGGAAAGGCCTAGGAGTTGGAAGGAACTGGCCGTGGCCTTAATTAAGGAAACCACGGAAAGCCATCTTCAGGACTGCCGACAGTGGGATTCAAACCCACTATCTCCCGGATGCAAGCTGACAGCCGCGTGCCCCTAACGGCACGGCCAACTCGCCCGGTGTTTATGTCCTTTACCAGTGCAGAAATTTTAGTCCTATTTGAAACGTATAAATAACAAACATTAGAGGAAATCCAATATTAAGATTTTAATAGAGGTTGTAACGATAAGGTAAATGAAAGTTTCAGGGCACATTCCTCACAGGTGGAAGAAGAAACTATGTTATATGGACAAGAGGCCATGTCCATGTTAGAACTCTATATAGAGCATTAATAATGAGAAACGCACAGGAACAGAACGTAGCAGCATAACTATGAAAAATCCAAAGAAAATGAATTCTATTTCCGACAAAAGAGTAGCGTTACGGAATTCCACATTGTGTACAGATTTCTAAGTTAGGTAGTGTACACGTTGTGAGTGAGCTTGCATTAAATTGCATAGCTCTTAACACTACCCAAGAAACGCGACGGGGAAGACTGGGTTAGGGAATATTCATTGTAATGGTAGGTCCGCTTGAATACCATCAGTCACAATCAGGTTGGGGAGTTTTTATTATAATGGCAGACACTCACTCTCCACTTGCCCTTTTACATCCTCAGAAAGACTGTTTTAATGGTTTTCCCAACTGAAATGAACATAGATCATTACAATGACGTCAGTAGGAATGGCGCGATTAAGAGCAATGTTTTCATATCAAATACTCGATCAAACGAAAAAACACACATTTTTCTCACTTTTAACGAACAGTACTACGCTGCCGAAATAACAGTCCAAAGTTCCAGAGCTGGAATGGCCGAGCCGCAGAGAGCCGTGATCCTTGAACCCACTTCGTCTTTCTTGAGCGGGGAAGGGGCGGGGGGTTTTGAATAGTGGATTCCCAGGGCAAAAACTACTCCTTTTACTAATTTGTTTACTAAGAGTACCCGATGAGTCGGAAAATCTCAATTCACTATATTGGCGGAGGAAAATCTATTTGACTGGGAGGAATTGTTTTCCTCCAAGCCAGAGGAGAAACCCCTCTCCACTGCTAATATGGAATAAAAAATGAATGTAGAATTCAATAAAAGTGAGTAGGAAGAAGCTTTTCTTGATAAAGGGCTCTTTTCATTGTTCAAATTTGATTAATTTTTTAGTGAATTGTGGTCCTATAATTTGGAGTAGGTCTAAATTTTAATTCTAGACCAGGGCATACTATTACTATGTGAGACTCTACCTTAGGCCTAAGTGTGCACACTTTTCATTCAAAGCGGCGCATCAGAGTAGGCATCGAATAGCTGGAATATTATGATGAACCAGTGTGTTACGTACCAGCAGTATCAGAAAATGTATGAACCAGAGGAATGGCATGGTAAAGAAGAAAGTTTCCTAACTCCCCACCTGTTTCCCGCGAATATTCTGTCAGGCTGTTATACTCGGTACGCAGCAGTAATCCCATCTATCGGAGATGAGTGGCAGAATAAAAGTCTAAGAACATCACAACGAACAATGGTCAGTGTAATGTTATTGTCGATTAATGTTGTGCGCTTTCGATATTGTAGACCTTCACATTCAGTTTTCTTCGGACTCTGAAATACCACTCTTATCGTAGTCGGTACGGTGCATAAATGATCGGAAATTGTATTCTCTATAACTTTTGTTATGTAGTACGATGGGAACAATAACATAGATATTTAAAAATTGCATTTCAGTTGCCTTCCCCTAAACTACAATTTCATCGAGGGTGAATGAAATTGTTTATAGCTTAGACTGTATTTACTTATTCCCCGACTCTATATAACGATTTTCATTAAATTCTATGCAACCATTTTTTCGTGGCTCGGCGTTGATATGGACTTAGAAACAAAAATACAAATTCATGAATATTTGTGTTATTATAACCGGTACGGTAAAAAAGCATAAGACATAAATGTTTGGAAAATGAATTTTATATAACTTAACTTATGTAGTATTTATCGATAGGACCACTAATACTATAAATTTTTGAGAATTACAATTTATGCTTTCACCTAAATCTTTCACTCAGTGTGAATAAAATTATTTACAGCCTAGATTGTAGTGAATCATCCCCTGACTTTACACACTGATTTTCATATAATTCTCTTGAGCCGTTTTCTTGCGATGCGTGTACATACATACATACATACACACCGACAAACAGACAGAAATTAAGGACAAGTAAAATGTTCATTTCCTTGTTACTGTGGACACTACCGATACAGAAATGCCGTTCTTTTCAAATTCTGGGTAGTACACAGACAAAACTCTCTGTACCTATCTAGCGCTGTCGTGGCAAACCTTTAGATAGTATCCGTAAACTATTATGTATAGCATGTGGACAGCTATTTACTGTCGTACTTTGTGTGCATCGTGCTATAAACGAACAGTCATGGTCATTGCGTTAAGTATTCCTTTCCGTGAAGCTATTTATAAGCATGACGAATGAACACAACGTTATTAAAGAGGTTCATGATCCGTCATTCATAGACATTTATTTTCGATGGCATGAAATTATAGCTTTGGGGTGATTTTGTCCAAATGGAAATATTTTCCGCAGTTTAAAAGCTTGTATTTTGTCGTTGTGGATCGTTAAAATACTTGCGATTTAAAGCCTTTTTTCCGAGAGCTGGTCGATCCTGCTTCACTGTAAGTGGAGACGCTAATAATGTAATTGGTAGTTAAAGAATTCACCACACCAAATTCTACCAATGTTTACGGGAAATGAAAATTTTCTCCCCCAATCATTATCGATGATTACGTACAGCCCAGGTGGGTTATTATAGCTTGTTCAGTTAATATCTTTATAATGAAGATAAAATCCTTGTCCTAAACTACTATAATTTTCAAATTTTTCACCTCACAAGTACATAATGACAGAGAATACACCCGAAACAGGTTTTAGCGCAATAAACGTTGCTCCATGTTATGTGGCCGTGCATCGAAGTTCGGCGAGTGTAAATGATTGTAAATTGCTGATTCTTGTCACCTTCACCGAGAGAGCAGGATGCAGGGTTTGGAGATGGTGGGTTTGAATCCCAGTATTGACAGCCCTGAAAATTATTTTGTTTGATGCTGTAATAGAATTACCTTCTTTCCGTACTCGAAAGAGTTTTGTTTTATTAGAACTCGTCTCTGATTGGTTGAACTTCGCTTGAGAGTAATGTAAACACGGGTAGTGAGAGATACCATAAATCAAGGAACACCAAACTTAACCGCCATAAAACGTATCGGCGTCGGTGCGGCGTAAAACAAATATCAATAAAAAACTTAACCTTCATGAATCGTTTCTCCGCCAGATTGCAGCACCGTAATTCCCAAACATGGCGTCTCTGCATCAGAATCTCCAGTAATCTGCCGCGATCAAAATACTAACCAACACATAGCTCAGATAATCCATTTCCAACAGATGAATACCACATATCATGAAAATCCACAGCCTGTTTCCAGTCGTTCGTCTGGGTCGTGAATGGAATGAATGAAGCCCCATCTTGTGGCGAGGATAAGAATTGTGCCGGCTGCCGAGCGCTGTCGCACTCCTCTAGGGCAATGACTAACGACTGACAGATGAAATGTATCATAACGTTCGTATTACTTTCATTAATCCAGGACTACAGGACCATGTCTACGGCTCTGATAGCTTAGTGGACTGTTCGCTGTTTCAAATGGCACACATACTATGTTTGATTACAACATAACCCCAGGCCCACCCACGAAATTTGAAAAGTCGTGCGAGGACTGGAACGGGATCCACTCATTCTCGAGAAGTCAACTGAATACGAGGGTGTTCGAGAATCGATTCCACAAGACTTGTTGCATTTGGCCAAGCTAGAGGAGGGCCTACAAGACACTAGATCACTGTCCCATTGATTCTGGCATGTCAGTGTTAAACAGATTATATAGCAAATACGGAGGGAAGGAAAATTAGATAATATCATCAGGATAGTGTAAAAATAGGGACTGAAGGAAGATGAGAACACAAACGATAAAAGTAACAAGTAATACTGACAGGTATTGGAAGTATTCTACACTGTGAGTTAAAAAGTACGAAATATTCATAAAGCCTGGGTTTCATTCATTTAGTCAAGGATTCGTCGAAAAATCATATACACGGTTATTAATATATAAGTTTACACCGAATAAAACTTTTTTAATCCAATGAAGAAATCAGTATTCGGTTTGCAGCTTCTTAAATGGTATTAAACGCAAAGGAAAGTCATCTCCGTACAAGCCGTACAGGTCCTTGGAGGAGTAGAAGGTAAAGGCTCCCAACATTCGTAACCTGGGCACGTGATGGGGTAGAGTGGTTAGTTCTACGCCCGGCCGCCTTTGCCCTCAGGAATTAACCTGGTACTCATTTTTTATGTAGGCTGAGTGAACCCCAGGGCAATATGCACCTCCGGAAGTGGAAATCTTGCTTCTTAAATTTTATGACTTCCTGATGGGGATTCGAACCCACGTCCTTCGGGGCGAACCGAGCACTCCTTTACCGCCTCGGCCTGGCAGCCCTTTAAGTGGTATTAAGGGGCTCGTAAATATTGCGCTACGCTTTCCCGTGGAATTATTAACAGCTTAGATGTCGACGTAAATTTGCTTTTAAATTGATCACTAATAATTGTTGCGCCTAGAAGAAAAGTTTCAGGTATTAATTTATTAATTTTTGAACTATCGATAATATTTTTACTTTCGATTGCAGTAGCTGAGAGTGCGCGGTGAGCTTTACGAGTAGGACAGGATTCGCTGGGACACTCTAGCTGCTTGTTTGTTATGATCCAAGGTAAATCTTAGTACTCTGCAGTAAAATCATTGTGATTCATCCCTTTGGTTTGCAACGATTTCATGACAGGGGAATGAAAGATGGGGAGGGGAGGTTTATGTTTTTTAACGAAATAAAATAATAGTATTGGTTACAAAGGAACGTAAATAAAGCTGGATGGTCTCTACACTGAGCTTGCAGTACTTGTGACGTGAGATAAATGAATCAGTCACTACTGACAAGCATTTAGTGCAGGCAACTCCCCTTCTAATAAACGAATATTTTCCCAAATTTATTCTCCCAACTTTATATTCATATTGTGATCTCTCTTACTTTTAAAAGCACCACTCAAACGTATTCATCTATTAATGTCACTCAACGCCATCTCTCCACTGACAGCTGGGAACATACCACTTAGTCGAGCAGCTCGTCTCCGTTCTCCCAAGTCTTCCCACCCCAAACTTTACAACATTTTCGTAACACTATTCTTCTGTCGGAAATCTCCCAGAACAAATCGAACTCCTTTTCTTTCGATTTTTTCCAGTTCTTGAATCAAGGAATCCTTGTGAGGGTCCCATACAGTTGAACCATACTCTCGTCGAGGTCTCACCATAGACTTATATGCCCTCCCTTTTACATCGTTGCTACAACCCCCAAACATCCTATAAACCATTCTTTATATCCTTTACTTACAATCCAGTTTATGTGATAACCCCAATTAAGGCCTTTCCTTATTAAAACACGTAGGACCAGGCGAGTTGGCCGTGCGCGTAGAGGCGCGTGGCTGTGAGCTTGCATCCGGGAGATAGTAGGTTCGAATCCCACTATCGGCAGCCCTGAAAATGGTTTTCCGTGGTTTCCCATTTTCACACCAGGCAAATGCTGGGGCTGTACCTTAATTAAGGCCACTGCCGCTTCCTTCCAACTCCTAAGCCTTTCCTATCCCATCGTCGCCATAAGACCTATCTGTGTCGGTGCGACATAAAGCCCCTAGCAAAAAAAAAAAAGCACGTAGGTACTTAGAGTGATCCCCATAAGGAGCTTTTACCCCATTAACTGAGAGGAATTTTCCTAATAGTGAAACTCTCAACCTTATTTTAAACCCAGTTTATCATCGTACCATTGCCTGTTGCCCATCTCACATTTCCGAGGTCATTTTTCAGTTGTTCACAATCTTGTATCTTAGTTATTACTCTATACAGGATAGCATCATCAGCGTAAAGCCCTATCTCTGATTCCAGTTGTTTACTCATATCATCTATCTATATCTATATATATATAAAATAACTTGTCCTGACTGACTGACTGATTCATCATCGCCGAGCCAAAACTACTGGACATAAAGAAATGAAATTTTGGGGATATATTCATATTAGGATGTAGGTGCTCGCTAAGAGAGGATTTTTAGTTATTCCTTCTCTAAGGGGGTGAAAAGGGGGGTGAAATGTTAAAATGAGTGTATCTATATCTCAAACCTTTAAAGGTTTACAGATGTAAAAATTGGTATCTAGAATCTTCTTTAAAAATAAGGAAACACGTATTTTTTTGTTTTCAGAAAATTCCAATAGGAGGGGTGAAAAGGGTGAAAATGGGGAAAAATGGGTTGAATGCCTTTAATCAGGATACCGGTACTTATATCTCAGAAACTGAAGATATTACAGACCTGAAAATTGGTACTTTTGATCTCTTTTAAAAATAAAGAAACACGTATTTTTTTGTTTTTGGAAAATCCAATTAATGGGAGGGTGAAAAGGGGGTGAATTTTTAAAATGAGTGAATCTATATCTCCAAACTTTTAAAGTTTGCAGATGTAAAAATTGGCATTTAGAATCTTCATTAAAAATAAAGAAACACGTATTTTTTCGTTTTCGGAAAATCGCAATAGGAGGAGTGAAAAGGGGTGAAAAAAGGGTTAAATGCCTTTAATGAGGCTACTTATATCTCAGAAACTGAAGATATTACAGACCTGAAAATTGGTGTTTGGGATCTCCTTTAAAAATAGAGAAACACGTATTTTTTTGTTTCTGGAAAATCCAATTAAGAGGGGGTGAAAAGGGGGTAATATTTTAAAATGAGTGTATCTATATCTCAAAACTTTTAAAGGTTATAGATGTGAAAATTAGTATTTAGAATCTCCTTTAAAAATAAAGAAACATGTATTTTTTGTTTTCGGAAAATCCTAATAGGAAGGGTGGAAAAGTCTGAAAAAGTTGTCCAACGCCTTTCATGAGTCTACTTATATTTCAGAACCTGAATATATCACAGATCTGAAAATTGGTGTTTGGGATCTCCTTTAAAATAAAGAAACACGTATTTTTTGTTTTTGGAAAATCCAATTAATGGGGGGTGAAAAGGGGGGTGATTTTTTAAAATGAGTGTATCTATATCTCAAAACTTTTAAAGTTTATAGATGTAAAAATTGGTATTTAGAATCTCTTTCAAAAATAAAGAAACACGTATTCTTTTGTTTTCCGAAAATCCCAATAGGAAGGGTGTAAAAGGGTGAATAATGGGTTGAATGTCTTAAATGAGGCTGCTTATATTTCAGAACCTGAAGATATTACAGACCTGAAAATTGGTATTTGGGATCTACTTTAAAAGTAAAGAAACACGTATTTTTTCGTTTTTGAAAATTCCAAATATTGGAGGATGAAAAAAGGGGGGGGGGTGAATTTTTTAAAATGAGTGTGTCTACATCCTAGAACTTTAAAATTTACAGATGTAAAATTTGGTAGTTAGAATCTCCTCTAAAAATAAAGGAACACGTATTTTTTTGTTTGCTGTAAATCGCAATAGGTAAAAGGGTGAAAAATGGGTTGAATGACTTTAATGAGGATACATATATCTCAGAAACGAAAGATATTACAGAACTGAAAATTTGTATGTGGGATCTCCTTTATAAATAAAGAATCACGTATTTTTTAGTTTTTGGAAAATCCAATTAATGGCGGTTAATCAGGAGTGACACATTGGGGTGAATTTTTTGAAAGACTATATCTACAGAATATCTTGGAAACGTAAAATGTTACAGACGTAAAAAGTGGGTGTTTGGAATCTCCTGTAAATGTAAAGAAACATAGGTGATTTGTTTTTGGAAACTCTACTTAAGGGGAACTCAAAAGGGGAGAAATTTTAAAATGAGAATTTTTACAGTATATCTAAAAAAAAACTTAGCATGTTACAGAAGAGAAAAATGGTATTTTTATCTCTATTAAACATAAAGAAACGTGTATTTTTAGTTTTCGGAAATGCCACTTGGGTGGAGGGGGGGAGGTAAATGTGACTGAAAATGGTGTTGAATTCTTTTAATTACGCTACTGATATCTCAAAAAATGAAGGAATTACAGACGTGAAATTTGATATTTGCAATCTGCTTTAAAAGTAAAGAAACACGTATTCTCCGAAAATCCAATGAGGGTGTGTGTGTGTGTGTGTGTGTGTGTGTGTGTGTGTGAAATAATTGAAAATTTAATTGACTTAATTGTATGAGAATACATACATCTAATACAAACTAAAGTTGTTACAGACGTGAAAATTCGTATTTGGATCTCCTTTAAAAACAAAGAAAAACGCGTTTTTGGGAGGAAACCATCTTGGAGGGCGGGAGTGTAAAGGAGTTGAATTCCTTTCATGAGGACACAGAAATCAAAAACTGAAGAAGTTAGAGTCGTGATAATTGGTATTTAGAAGATCCTTTACTATTAAAGAAACACGTATTTTTTGCGGGAATATTCACTTAGTGGGGGTGGGGAGTAGTGTGAAATGAAGTGAAAAAATAAATTATTTTTATGGGGATACTTATATCTCAAAACTGAAGGTAATAGACGTGAACATTGGTGTTTGGAATCTCCTTTAAACATAAAGAAACAAGCCTTCTTTTAATTTTGTTTGGGGAGGGGAGTGGGTGGCGGTAAATGAACTTAACGGTGGTGGGGTGTAGAAGGAGGTGAAACCTATTGATCTTACTGTTCTTAATGTACTTATAAGGATCCTCCGTTGCTCAGGCGGCAGCGCGCCGGCCTCTCACAGCTGGGTTCCGTGGTTCAAATCCCGGTCACTACATGTGTTATTCGTGCTGGACAAAACGGAGGCGGGACAGGTTTTTCTCCGGATACTCCGGTTTTCCCTGTCATCAGCCATTACAGCAACACATAATAATAATAATAATGATAATAATAATAATAATAATAATAATGTTCCGGACCGTCGTCAGTTGTGCGGACTGCGCTGGAAACGGCTCCTGGACTGGTAATGACTAAGAATGCAGTCCGGCCGCGGGTTTAGTGCCGCCAAGGCACCCAATATGACACCACGCCGGTTCTCCTGAAGGATTTTATCCATATTAAAATGATTATAGGAAAATATGGCAAAGATTTAGGGACCCAACTGACCGGGAGGAATACCTGAGCCTAGCCCGGGAAGTACGAAATCGAATGCTGGAAAGGAAGATTGAAAAATGGGAGGAAACATACCGAAATCTAATAGAAAACGAGTCAGATCGGCAATTTTGGTGGATTCTCGCCGAAACGAGTCAGATCGCGAATTTCGGCGGATTATATATCTAAACCAATAAGCATTCAATTATAAATTTCAGTATAATACCGTAGCGAAGCACGGGTATCTTGCTAGTTTATATATATAAAACATAAGGGTCCAATAATACTGCCTTGAGAAATTCCCATCTGAATGGTTACAGGATCATATAAAGCCTCATCTACCCTTATTCCTTGAGTCCTATTTTCTAGAGATACACCCGCCCATTCAGTCTCAATTTCGTCTAGACGAATTGTACTAATTTTTGCCAGTGGTCAATAGAGATATGAAGAAACAGCAACATTCAACTAAAGCTTCTTTTATTGTGTTAATAGTAATCATTAATATGAAATGTTTAAAATGTTAATACTTCAGATAAGTACTGTAAGGTCCTACAGTACGAGGAGAAACTCAGGCCAACAGCGTCTATAAATTCAAAACTGCCGTTAATGAAATAATGCACTGTGTTCCCGTGTTCAGCCTTGGATCATTACCAGTGTAATCTAACTCGGACATTATTTATTTATTGTAAGTGCGGCCAGTATCCAGTATTCGGGAGATCGTGGGTTCGAACCCCACTGTCGGCAGCACTGAAGATTGTTTTTCGCGGTTTCCCATTTTCACACCAGGGGAATGCTGGGCTGTACCTTAATTAAGGCCACGGCCGCTTCCTTCCCACTCCCAGCCCTTTCCTGTCCCACCGTCGCCATAAGAAGTATCTGTGTCGGTGCGACGTAAAGCCAATAGCAAAAGAAAAGTATTTATTTTCTTCCTTTCTTCCCCTCCAGGATTGTTTCTTCCCTCGGACTCGGCGATGAATCCCACGTTTATTGCCTCAAGGAGAGTGTCTGGAAGGGGAGACTTTGGGTCGAGGATACAACTGAGCTGGCCTCACCGGGTAAACTGAAAATGGGCCTTAATGGGGAGGGGAGATTGGATTGGATTGGCAAGGAAGAGGAAACGATGTAGCCGTGGCCTTAAGTTAGGTACCATCCCAGCATTTTCCTGGAGTAGAGTTGGGGAAACCACGGAACACCTCTTCGAAGATGGCTGAGGTGGGAATCGAAACCCCTCTACTGAGTTGACCTCCTGAGGCTGAGTGAACATCGTTCTAGTCCTGGTACCAAGTTTCAAATTTCGTGGCAGAGTAGGGAATCGAACTCGATCCTCCGGAGGTAGCAGCTAATCACACTGACTACTACAACACGGAGGAGTTTCGGTTCCAACATCGGCCATCCTAGAAGAGGTTTTTTGTAGTACCCCACTTTTTCTGCAGTCAAATATGGGATGGTACTGTCATCAATACTCTAATAATTACATGTTGATAAAATAAAATACTTAATCGTCGCGTAATCGCTGAGATGAACAGTGACACTCCGTATTTTGTTAAAGTCCACGCTCATCCCCCTTTGGGGTGGGGGTGAGGGTGAGTGATATATAAATATAATCGAAAATAGTTTCGAATCCATAGAATTCGGGGTCGCTGAGATGAACAGTGACACTCCGAAATTATTTAAAGTCCACCTTCAGGCCCCTTTGGGGTGGGTGGCGAGGGGTGAGTGATATATGAAAATAATCGAAAATAGTGTCGAGTCCATACCCTTCGGGGTTGCTGAGATGAATAGTGACATTCGGATATTTCTAAAGTACAAGTACGGCCCCCTTTGTAGTGGGGGCGTACAAATTGTACCTACCATCTGGTGGCAAGACGCCCCTAGAACTCCTCGAGAAGGGGGTGAAATATAATCGATATTATTTAATGGAAGTCGGTTAGGAACGACCTATTTATACTGTACCGTATTAATTAAGGTTATAAAAGCAGACGTGAATTAATGAGGCAAATCCAGGCATCGTAGAACTTTAAAACGTGGTGCCAGAGAAGCTGTTAACTTCAGCATCCCTAGAAAAATAGACAATTTTCAAAATACCCTGAGAGAGTTACACCGGGAGTCTCAAATTTGGGTCTCAGCATAAGTACGCAGTCGGATATATTTATCCAAAGCGATAACCTATAGCTTTCATGGTCTTAAAAGTTTCCTGAAAGTCCTAATTTTTATCCCCACCCCCAAATCATGATGGCGGGACAATCTTCCAGACTAGCTAGAAAATTAAATTTGGCAGAATTAAAGCTCTTGGCCTGTAACCGACGGAAAAATTACGCGATGTTAAATTTTTCACTTTTACCCCCGAAAAATATCGAATATGGAGGCAATTTTAATGACGGTTCAGACCTTCTTTCGACGTATTTGGTGGCTAAACGGTAAGTCCTATCACAATGCGGATGGCACAATCTCAGTTCAATTTGTAGAGATCTACAACTTTGGTCCTATGACTTTTGTCGTATCTATATCCTTTATACCTTAAATTTGGCACTATTTCTGGAAATTTTGCACATTTTACACGAATATTTGATGGTTAGAATCACTTATAGGAAAGATGGGATCATCAAATTCTGCAGGAACATTGGCCTACCCAGTAGCTATATGTGAGCCAAATTCTATGTTTGTAGCTGTCACATACGTATCCGAAAAGTAATGCACTCTGAAAATACCTCACCCATATTTCACCCTATTCAACGTTTCGAACTTAATCTTACTCATAAATAGATGAGATACGAGAAAATATCTTAGGACCAGCTATTTAGACCGCTAAATTTGGCGTTTTATCGTACAATACGATTGTCGATATGATGTACCGTTTACCAGTAGTTAAATTTTAAATGGAGATATACATGCTTATGCTTTCTTATGTCAATCTGTATTTATTCACTGAAGTCGATTTGTGGCGATCTAGAAAGGGTGTGTGTGCAATTGTAATTAATACCTTACAAATCATTAATGATTGTCAGCAGGAGGGCGTCTGCTAATTTAATCAGTACTCCCCACATCTTTGACTAGCAGTAGGAATGGGGTCCTTCTCCAACTCCTGTGTACCATTATAATTAATAATTTCCTTCTCGATTTGACTGGCAGATGGTTAGGGAGCGCGGATTTTTTTGTCAAAACTCCTGTACCTTATTGCGTTTGGCAGTAGGCAAGGGTGCCCGCCATTATAAAGAAGTTCACCCATTTGAAACGTGACTGACGTTACGCACAGTGGCCTGCTATTATAATGGAAACTTACCATCTCGGTGTGACAGGCAGTAAGCTGAATGGCATTAGAAAGGAGCTTGTGATTATAATAGTAACAGTACAAGTCAATTTTGACTGGCAGTTGAGAAGGTGCCTCACATTATAATAAAAAACCTCAACTGTAGGGAAATGTGGCCTGCCATTGCGACGAAAACTCCCCAAATCGATTGTGACCCCGCAGTAGGCAATGGGGCCTGTCATTATAGTGAAAATTTCCATTTCTATTGTGAGTGGAAATAGGCCAGTGGACCTGCCGTTATCATCACAACTCCACAACCGGCACTTCATATTGGGTAGAACGTATGTGTACCTCACTATTCTACTTCTCGAATAACGCTAAGAAACTTGGAATTTGAAATTCGTAATCACTACATGTACAGTAATTTACTTCGATATCCGTTTACAATGTAGTTTACCGTAGCGAAACACGGGTACATTTGCTAGTAATTAATAAATAGCGAAATCATATGATAGAATTGAATATAATAATAACACATAATAATAATAATAATAATAATAATAATAATAATAATAATAATAATAATAATAATAAATGCAGAGGAATGTTCGTAACTGGATTTGAACCGTTACAGTACCTAACTTAAGGCCACGGCCTGTTCGTTCTCTCTTCCTTGTCTATCCCCTCCCATTTTCCCAACCCCCAAAGGGCCCCTGTCGGCATAGCAGGTGAGGCCGCCTGGGCGAGGTACTGGTCCTCCTCCCACTTCTATCTCCGACCAAATGTCACACGTTCCAGGACACTGCCATTCAGGCGGTAGAGGTCGGATCCTTCGCTGAATCCGAGGAATAAAAACAAACATGAAGGGTAAACTGACGAAATAAAAAGAAATCGCATCTTACAATTTTAGTAGAGGTTATTGTTCATTGCGATATTTAACCTAGATCTAAATTCATGTGGTCATGTATATTCATAAACACAAGCACCTATTCTTAAAACAAACTTAATTCTGTGCACTCCTTAAGAAAGAAAGTCGATGACCTCACCTGAGAAGGGTGTGACTACTATGCCAAGGCCAGGATATCACTAAATATAGCAACAAAGCATATCTAGTGCCCTTCTAGGCACATAATGTAGAACTGGGTTAAGAGGAACCACGTGTAAACCACAGGAGCAAGCTTGTTGTCTTACGTGCATGATGTTATTGTATTCGTAGCCGCAAGTTTCAGACTGAATCCGAACGATAGGGACGTGACCATCTGGGGTTCAACTGCGGCCACCTCGGAGAGAAGACAGTGACCATTCCATACGCTAATTTTTATTTCTCAGATATTAGCGTTTCATACAATAATTTGTGTTAATAAGCTCTTCAATGCGGTTAGAGGGCGCAGCTGTGAGCTTGCATTTGGGAGGTAGTGGATTCGATCCCCATTTTCAGAAGCCCTAAAGATGGTTTTTCGAAGTTTCCCATCTTCACACAACGAAAATGCTGGGGTTGTACGGCCTTCCCACATCAAGACTTTTACTACCCCATCGTCGCCATAAGACCGATCTGCGTCGGAGCGAAATAAGACAAATTGTAGGAAATAATAATAATAATAATAATAATAATAATAATAATAATAATAATAATAATAATAATAATAATAATAATAATTGTACCGGGAGGTACACCTCTACGCCGCACATTTAAATCTTGCGCCTTAAAGAACTCCTCTACAGGAGAAACAGTGAACTTGAAACTGGACCAACTTATAAATTTTGTTATTGTGAAGTTTCCAGTACTGTGTGAATTTCAACTCTTTTTTGTTTTCTATTCATCAATAAGTTGGGACATTCTCTCATAGATGTCACTGCTAGAAAACTATGATCATGCACCCTGGTGCGAAGCGAAAGTACCCTTTTGAAGACATTTTGTGTTCATAAGATTTTTTCTTACTAAATTTTGTTCATTCACCTTTGGGTTGGCAATATTTATCTTTTCTTTCCACTAGTTTTGAATTTAGCCAATCAAGAATTTCTGTAATTTATTTTCAACCAGTCCCGTATTTCTTCTTCGATATTAAGTGTAAAATTTCATCCACCAATAACATTGTGAGGGTGTGGCTGTTTTATTCGTGAAAGGTCTCGAACTTCCCCCGAGGGTTTATAAACTGCAGATTTTCCCGTATCTTGGCAATTTGATCGTCATCTAACTAAGTGTGTGTGTCGCGGGAGGCGCCTCTTTCATCAGGTTGCAGTTCTCCGACAAGGTATGTCCACTTAACACCTTCACTTTAGTTTGTTCCGCAGTTTAACCCGAGGGAAAGGTTCGAAACTTTAACTATGTAACCAACTTCCTTAAAATGTAATTCTCCTGTCGGCTCATGTAAAATTCCATAAATCTTTAACTGTAAACCGGGGATAGAGAGTGATATACCCTCTCGAACTCCCCTTCATCTTGGTTTGAGGTACCGCATTTTGTTTCTCCAATGTATTGAATTTATCTCCATTCGCGCTACCTCAGTAGTTTGGGATTAGCCCCTGTTTCGTTGGCCAAGTGCTCTATAGGCCTGTAAATTTTTTGGGGGGAGCTCAATCTTTGACTCCATTTCAGTTGTACTCGGGCCGTTTATTGAATCTGTTCTTTTCCACTAAGGCCCCGTAGGTTGGGTACTAGATACCTCTGTGTAATAAGGTGGCTATTTGTACATAGTGCCTTGTAAGGCTAGTGATGATTAGATGTTCATATTGTGTTGCCTGGAATAGGCTTGAAAACTGAGAGCGCGTGAGCTCTTTTTCAAGTGTTGTAAAATTGCCTCTGGGAGGCTTGATATTGTAAATTGGGAGCAAGTGCTCCATGTATTAGGTGATTTGTGCCCTTTGTGTAAAATTTTAATCTGTTATAAAGTTGAGCTGAGAGCTCAGGTAATCAACAAATTAATCTAAAAAGCCACCTAAGCGATACTTTATTTCTTTTGCCTTTGGCAAACTTAAAAATACATTAACAAACACAGTACATGTTTCGACCACTTAGTACTGTACTGTGTACTGTGTTTGTTAATGTATTTTTAAGTTTACCAAAGGCAAAAGAAATAAAGTATCGATTAGGTGGCTTTTTAGATTAATTTGTTGAATAAACTCATCGATACGGCCATGAAGTGGACGGCTTGCAAAGCTCAGGTAATGTAAAGCGAGGTTACTAAACAGTCACTAAAGTTTGGGTTTTTGCTTTGTCTAAACCTTATCATGGTACCTGATATGTCATTGTTATCTCATTAAGTGAAAAGTTGTTTAAGTTTTGTTGTTGATTGTTGAAATTCAAAAATATATATATAACCTTTGTTAAAGTTTTCAATTAACGTTGACTTTGTATTTAGACCCATTCATCCCGGCACCTTCTTTCACCTCTGCTGGTCCACGGGTAACCCCGTAATAATAATAATAATAATAATAATAATAATAATAATAATAATAATAATAATAATAATAATAATAATAATTACTTCAGTCTAAATGATGCATGCGAGGACAATTATATTTTAATGTCTGAATCACAAAGTGATACGAATTTCCCAATTATTCCTCATACAATATAGATTCAAAGATAGACTAAAACTTCCTCGCAATTAAAAATATGTAGTCGCTTCGTTTGCTTTAAACGGTATTGATGATTGAGCAGTGAACATGCCCCACACAAATTTCTGGTAGAAACTGCAAGCAGTATGTAAAGGCGAAGATAATGAATACTAAAGAAATATCTCTATAATACTTAGGCATTTCTTTCTGTGGTTTTCTTGGTCTTACAAGTTAGGAATTACTGACATTCGTTATTTTAAAATAACCGTTCACAAATGCTATTTTTTAGTTTGTTCTACCTTCGGAACCAGAATCTGTTGATGAAGAACATTAGTAGAATAGTTTAGAAATTATTCCAAATTGTATTTGTTTAATCGGTTTATTCTCCAGGGTTGGTTAATCCCCCGGACTCAGCGAGGGATCCCACCTCTACAGCCCCAAGGGCAGTGCCCTGGAGAGTGAGATTTTGAGTTGAGATACAACAGGGGAGAAGGACCAGTGCCTCGCCTAAGCGGCCTCACCTGCCATGCTGTACAGGGGCCTAACACTAACCATTACACCACAGAAGCGGCCATTATTCTAAACATAGTTATAAATATATCCATATATGTGCACTTTAGGTCTGAAATAGCACAGATCTAGAGAGCACGTATGTGAACAAATTTATCTATAAAGTCTGGTAGTTGAAAACGAGCAGCTGGTACTATAGATCGACATAATGGCGCTATTGAAACTCCAGAAGGTGATATTATTGTATCCACCCTGAAATGTGGACGACAAGACTGAAGAGGATAATGCAATTTAGTCTATGATAAGCGAGGTACATGTGAATAAGAACTGATCTCGTATTATATTTATGCATTTTTCTTTTCTACTTTTATAATACAGTACGCAGCAATATGAAGAGTACTGAAATTACAAACATTCCCTGAACTTCATTACAAAGTGCAAGTTGAGGACGGCAACGAGTAGCTAACAATGTTCAAAATATGCAACTTCAAGTCTCACGCGTTGTTCATAATGTAGATTGTCGAATAGTTGAGCAAGAACTCCATAGACTTTTTTTTACAATTTATTTTCCGTCGCGGAGACACAGGTACGTCTTATAGCGACGATGGAATTAGGGAAGGTTAGGAATGGGGAGGGAGCGATCGTTGCCTTAACCCCTTCAGTCCCGAATTATTATCCCGAATATTTTTGCTGCCTAGCAAACCCCGTAGGATTTTTTTAAGCCATATTGGAACAAAAATCGTTTTTGTTGCCATTGTTTCAAAAAATATTTTCCTGTCCAATATATTGGACACTGGGTCTGGGAGGTTGTAAGACCATCAAATCTTAAGTGACTAAAATGCATGTTTAAAAATACATTTGCATTGCAGAATATTACTACACGTCGTTAATATCAATGATATGTATAAATAAATCTTAATAATTAAGACTGACTTTCTAGTTCAAAAGAAATACGCCCGAGAAGAAAAATAATTTCTGACTTCACATTTTTACATTTTTTCTTAGAAATTAAACCTATTTTCTGTCTGTACACCTGTAAGAAAGAGGTACCGGTATTTATCCTTGGGAAAATCAAATGATCATAAATATGTTCTTCAATAAAATGTGTATTGCGATGTTACCTAGCAACCGTGCAGGCTGTGATGTGACGTATTGATGGATGGCCATGACATAGAGGTCTACGAATTTTCCAGCTCTCTTTATACAGATCCATGACTTATTTCCTACAGCTCTGTGTAGACAAATCGGTCCTTTTATTTTCCTGACATTAGTACTTTTGAAATTTGTTTTACTAGACTACTGGGCATAAATATTTTGTGTATGTTGCAAAATTTTCAAAATCATTATCTGCGATATACTTGATGAAAAATCAATAGTTAGTTGATCTGTTACAACACGTTCACATCCAATATCATCTGTCAGTCCTCTGAATCCCATTTGGGTTTCGTGCCTTCCTTGACTGAAACATTTGTACATCCTATTCTGACGCCTTGGCCAACAGCTGGAATATCTTCAAAATTATCCTCTTTATCTGAAATATCAGTATCAAACAGATCTTCGCCTTCGAGCATGTCCAGAATCCCCTTGGCATGAGTTTCTTTCAGAGCACTGATTTTTTCCTGCATCCTAGAGTAGAACAATATATTGCATTATTTCTAAAATAACTTCACATTATTATTCTTGAAGGTCAAAACCTAATTATTATACATTTTGTAAGAATTATTGTATAATTTAAGCCTGTAATACTTGCAACAGATTCACAATACCAATATAAATGATCCGTTATTGGATATTACAAATTTTCCAGCCAACTCATTCTTGGTCGCCGGCGTTTCGCCCTCGTGTGGTATAGGTTGGGCTCATCAGTTGGTACCTAGCACACCTACCAAGACGCAGTGGTCGGGCATATGTATTAAGCCCAGTTTTACGAACGGATCCCTTCCTGACGCCAACTGCATGTAGAGGAATGTAGTCTAACGACTATTGCTTATTTCTTTGGTGGTTGGTAGCGTGGTGTTTTGTTTGAATATGAAGAGGAAAGTTTTGGGATGAATACAAACAGCCAGTCCCCGAGCCAGATGCCAGATGCGATTAAAATCCCCGATGCGGTCCAGAATCAAACCCGGAACCCTCTGAACCGAAAGCCTGAACGCTGACCATTGATACAAATAGTCGGATAATAATAATAACAATAATAGTTGTACCGGGCGGTACACCCCTACGCCGCAGTTTTAAATCTTGCGCCAATAAATCCTCCTCTACAGGAGAGACTCTGAGCTTTAAAAACTGGATCAACTCATAAGTTTCTCAGAAGATGTCACTACCGAAAATTTTGTGATTATGAAATTGTCAATACTGTGTGGATTTCAACTTGTTTTGCTTTCCATTGATCAAGAAGTGTGGACATTCTCTTATAGATGTCTCCACTAAAAAACTATGATCATGCACCCTGGTGCGAAGTGAAGGAACTTTCTTGAAGAAATTTTGTATTCATAAATTTTCTCTTTACTAAATATCGTTCATTCATTTGTGGGTTGGCAATATTAATCTTTTCTTTCCGCCAGTTTTGAATTGAGCCAATCCAGAATTTCTGTAATTAATTTTTGACCAATCGTGTCTTTCTTCTTCGATTTTGATGTGTAACTTTTAGCTATCCAATAAAAGCCTGTGGGTGTGGCTGTTTTATTCATGAAAGGTCTCGAATTTTCCTCGAGGGTATAAAAACTGCTGATTTTCTTGTCTCTCGGCCACATCATCCACAGTTAACTTAGTGTCTGGACGTGTAGCAGGAGGCGGGAAGCGCCTCTTTCTTCAGGCAGCTGCTCTTCAGTAAGGTAATGGCCGCTTAACATCTTTATTTCTTGCTAGCTCAGCAGTTTAACCCGCGGGGAAGGTGCGAAACCTTTCCCATGTAACCTATATCTTAAACATGTAGAATTCTGCAAAAACTTCATATATCTTTAACTGTAAATCGGGGATAGAAAGTGCTTTACCCTCTCGAGCTCCCCTTCATATTGTTTTGAGGTGACTACGTTTTGTAATTGGTTATCTTCCTTCCTGTAATGTCTTAAATTTTCCTTATACGAGTCACCTCCATAGTTTGAGTATAGCCCCTGTTTCATCGGCCTTGTGCCTCTTAGGTTTTAAGAAGTTTCATTCAGGAGGGGAAGTATACGCCTCCATTCATTTTGTATTTTGGGGCCGTTTACTTAACCTATTCTTTTTCTGCTAAGGCCCAGTAGATTGGGTACAAGATACCCCCGTTTCAGTGGTGTAATTTGTGCCTTAATGGCAAGTGAGTGTAAGGTATGGTATGCCTTTAATAGGCTTGGAAACTGACAGCGGGTCAGCTCTTTTCTGTATTGAAAATGTGCCTCTAGGAGGCTTGACATTGCTAGGTGGGAGCAAGTGCTCCATGTAATTTGGGGATTTCTGCCCTTTGGTAATATGTGTTTGTAAGCTGAGAGCTCAGGAAATGCAGAACTTTGGGGCTTGAAGCCCAGCTTGTTATGTTGTATCTAAATCTTGGCTTTTCATGGTCTTGTACCTGAGTGTCGGTTACTTGTTGACTTGTTGTTACTTGTTAAATTTTCAAATTCTATGTGAAAATTGTTAAGTTTTGCTATTTTCGAAAATATAACCTCCAATAAAATTTTAATTCGTATCTCGGCTTTGTGGATAGACCCATTCCAGGCCGCACCTTCTTTCACCTCTGAATTCCACGGGTATTCCCGTAACAATAATAATAATAATAATAATAATAATAATAATAATAATAATAATAATAATAATAATAATAACATAATTTCAGCTACTGGGAATAGTCCTTGTGTGATGGTGCCATTTAGGAGCAAATTGAACCTCTCCTGAACGGTTTGTAAATCTGAATTAATTTTATGAGGGTCACATGGAGTGCGCCACTAGTGATGTTTAACTTGTCAATAATTATGACATCGACTGCTAAAACTTTCGCCTTCTTATTCTCATTGTTACCCTTTTTCCCTGTGATTGCGGCCAGAAATTGATGCGAACTTGGCCTAGACTTACACCTTGTTACCCTTCCCGAGTCCAACGCTTTGTGATGGTGGTAGTGACGATTATTGTTATAAGAGGAAGTAAAACCAGGAAACCAGGGATCCCACATTTCTAAAAATGAAGGCATCGGCTAAGAAGGGCGATAAAATGAAAGACTCCCTAGTCCTCGGGAATCTAATGCCGTCGGGTCGGAAGGGACTAAGTGTCGACCAAGGGAGGTCAGATAGGATAGATGGAAGTGAGGAACCTGGCACAAGTGAGTGGAAGCATGCCAGGACTCAGCTAATGGCCCCGTGGCCACCAAACCACACTCCCATGTTAAGCGCTCCTGGCTTCCCTTTTAGTCACCTCTTACGACAGACAGGGGATACCGCGGGTGTTGTTCTACCACCCTCAGCTACAGTGAGACCAACGCTATGTGCAAGGTGGCAATCGCTCTTGTGTGTTTCGGTGGTGGTTGTAGATGCTGAGTGTAGATGAAGAGAAATGTACTGAGATGAACACAAATACAAATCTACAAGTCAGAGGAATTACTTATACGCAGTAAAATCCAGCCCAGCTGGGAACCGAACGCGGGGCCTATCATCAGATGAACAGTACGCTTAGATTTTTGCCAAGAATCCAGACTGAAGAAAACTTCGCACGTCGTGAAAACATCGAAAACCATGCCCGGGATGGAATCTATGATGGGCAAAATTGCTCAAGTCTGTAATAGGGAGTATTTTTAGCTTTACTGAGATAAAATTTAACATTTTTCATTTTCTATTGAATTACACATTTCGTAATCACTGCTTTCCCAACTTGTGATGTGTATTCCTTCAGTAACGATGTTTGGTTGACATTTTCTTTGCAAAAAGTAACGAATCACAAAAAATATAACAAAGAACGAAGTGTGGTACTGAATGCACAAAATCTCTTCTTCCTTCACAAACGAAATAAAATAAAAGCTCTTGTTTTGTTTCGCTGTGCACCTATGTTTCTCTTTGACAACAACTTAGTTTGTTGTGCTTTCCAGGCCACTGACTCGTCAACAACAAGTTCTGTGCGGAAACTTCCCTCACACTTCACAGGTCAGAACATAAAAGAGTTTGAAAGTACATTTAACTCCGGCAGAAGAGTTCGTCTCAACTTCACAATACGTTATGCTATTAAAAAGATGTAGCACGCTTATAGTAATTTCGATCAGCGTTCTCTTTGGATGTGCACAGGTAGTTTTATTTTTTCCACTGTGAATCTGTTTGGCAAAGATGGCCATCTCCAGAGTCCCAGTTATCTCCTGTAATCTAGTTTACCTGTCAAGAGTCATTTTTGTCGATTAAGGAATCTGTGCCGTTCCAATTTCTCAATAACACAAACAATATATCGAAGAACTTGCTCAATTAAAAGTACTGCTCTCTTCTCTATTTATTTTCTCAATATAAATCCTTTGCTAGCAAGAGGATAGTCACTATTGACGTGTCTAGTTCTCCATGAAGACTGCGGGTTAGGTTTAGAACTATATATATATATATTCATTTCAGAGAATAAATACTTCTCCCACAAGGAGGTTGCCCTTGAGGGCAAAGTATACTAAATGCATTTACGACTATATAAATGATTTATCAGTAGCGGTAATAAACCTTCGAAGGCTTTGAGGGTCACATTTTTCGTCAACGACTCTTGTAGTTTGAGTAGAATTTGTCTAAGAACTCAGGAATTGTTCCTCTTGCACCGATCGTGAGGCCTATAATCTCGATGTTATCCAATCCATATTCACGTCGGTAGAAGGTCACAGTTAGTTCGTAGATGCTTTTCGTAAATGCTTTTCTTTCCTCGTGTATTTCACTGAGTCGGTTAGCGTGCGATCCAAACTGAACTGTAGGATCAATAATATAACCCTTGTTGTCATTATTCAAGGCCATCGTATCAGTCCTACGCGTAATGCCGTTCTCCGACAATCCGTAGATCTCCTCGAGCAGTTTGTAACCAGCGTCTCGCACTGACTGAGCGATCAAGCTCCGTATCGCACGGTGTCTAGTAAGTCGCAGTGTTCCGCTCTAGGGACAGTACCTCAGGATATGAGAAAGGGTTTGTATCTCGTTGTGGCAATGCCGACAACGGTTATTGTTCTGGGACCTACTTGACACGGTTTGAACGGCTGCGACGTTAGCGATCTTTAGAGCACCTCGCCAGTCACTGTAAGATAGACCTTCATGGCGTGTTATCCAACTTTTCGCTGAAAGGTTTTCTTTAAAAAACACCGTTTCTCTTTTGAGGAAACTGACACCATTTATGGAATTCTTGATCGCTCATTCATTAATTGTCTAATTTTCTTGGAATCCAAAAGACTATTCTTGGAATTTAATAAGCTGACACTAGGTGAAATGTACAGGTTTTGTAGGCAAATCTAACTCTCCTCAGAGAGATGCCTTCTTCCCAAAAGGTAAGGGGTGCCATTTATTTGCAGGGTAACAAGGGCGCTAATCTGTTGCAGGAGAGCTTCCCACTGTAGTGGGAAACGTCCTAGACCAGGGCCTCTCAAACGTTCCAAATTTCACTCGTGAAAATCGAGGTGCAGAGACTCCGTGCACAGTGCATCTGTCCGCTCGGCTCAACTCGGCTTGACTCAGATGGTGTAGTGTGCTGAGAGCGTTCGGTGATAGACGGTTTGTTTGTCAGTGAAATTGATAAGCGCAAGACAACAACATAATAATCGAGCAACCTGTTTGGAAGAAAGCAAAGACTTCCGAAAGTCCATTTTAATCGAACTAGGAACTTTCGTATTTTTTTGTCAGTCGTGACGATAAAGTCAAATGCTTAATCCGTGGGACAATAATTATTATGTGATAAGTTAATGAAAATAATCTATTTTCCAATACAAAGACTTTGCTCAAATTCTACGAGAATTTGTCGAAGGAAGATTTTCCTAAACTGCATCGGGAAGCAGCTAAGATTGTTTCCATGTTTGGTTCCACATGCACATGTGATTGCTTGCAAGTAGGCTCTCAGAATTGCTGTCAGCCGGTCCCTTGTTCCAGACAGAACTGGTATCATTGCAACGATAAAGGAAAAGAAGAGCTAGAGAAGATAAATTGTCAGAAGTGACAGGGTGCTTTAACACCGGTAACATTATAATAAAAATGGTCCGTTATTGGACATTATAAATTTTCCAGCTAACTCATTCCTGGTTGCCAGCGTTTCGCCCCGGTATGCTAGGCTGGGCTCATCAGTTGATACCTAGCGCACCTACCAAGACGCTGGCCAGTGCACACCGTGGAGGCCACTACGTAGGCTGATTGTAGCCACAGGCAGTGCCAATGCACTATGAGAGACTTTGTCTCATTACCAAAAATTGATGCCTGCTTGACCATCATATGGTATAGATGTTAATTCCCATAGGGAATCTGAATTATTTGAAGGTCCTCCCGGAATAAGGGTCTATGCCACAAATCTAAAATGTTCAGGAAACTGAAAAAACGTCTGAATAATGAGAAAATGAAAAATATATATTTTGAAATAAATCAGAATGCTTAAAGACCACTTGAAAACCGAATGATCACAAATTACCTTTATTAATGTAGTAAAAAAGCACTTTCTCATTTTGAAATCACGGAATAAGGGTCTAAACCACATTTTCACAGTTCAATACAGTGTTACTTATTGCGAGATGAATCGCTTCAAATCACTATAGAATCCTCTGAATTCTTGAGACATATAGTCACACATCTTCAGTAGGTCATTCTTTCTTCTTTCTTAATGGGCAGTGTTGAGCCGTAGAGTTGTAGCAATTCTTGTGGCAGGAATAGTGGCTGATTCCGTCTGTTATTGACACCTTACACTAAGATATATCTTTCCGAGGAGCAATCAAATTGTGGCATCTTCGCATAAACACAAATGTGGGGTCATCTTCAGAAAACTTCAGTCACATTGTTTCAGTAACCTCGAATTTAGGGTCTTTGACCAACATTTCGCGTCAGTGAGCTGAATACACCCATTCTTGTTACAGAACTCTGGAACATACACACGGCCCCGAAACAACGAAGAAGCAGAAAATTATTAAAATGTTATACCCTATACCATTTTTTTTTTTGTTATTTGCTTTACGTCGCACCGACACAGGTAGGTCTTGTGGCGACGATGGAATAGGAAAGGCCTAGGAATGGAAAGGAAGCGGTCATGGCCTTAATTAAGGTACAGCCCCAGCATTTGCCTGGTGTGAAAATGGGAAACCACGGAAAACCATCTTCAGAGCTGGCGACAGTGGGGTTCGAACCCACTATCTCCCGATTACTGGATACTGGCCGCACTTAAGCGACTGCAGCTATCGAGCTCGGTCCGCACCATTTTACTGTAATGATAATTAAATGAATGGTTTGTATAATGCATTATGTAACAATGACCAAATTCTAAGGACCTTCCTTAGCACAACATAACCCCTTTATTATAGACCCTTATTCCACTCGCCTGTTGTGGCATCGTTTTTGCTTCCTTTATAACGCCTCACCCCTATTTCGTTTCCTTTTACGTTCATTATCCTTCCAGTTATCCATATTTATCTTAGTATTTCTGGTTTTATTCAAGATTTTTAACTCGTTGGACGAAAGATTCAACACACTGGCAGCCATCTTGAATGAGTGGTATAGATCCTTCTTCCAGGCAAAGAAGTTTTTTAACAGACAAATTACCTATTTCTGTTAAGGGTATGACTATCATAGTTCGCATGCAATAACCTGAGATGATTTAGACCCTTATTCCGCAAAAAACCCAACTTGCTGAAAAATTTGGCTTAGACCCTTCTTGCGTGGGGACCTTCATTTGTTCCGAATTAGTAAATTTATAATACCAATATAAATGGTCCGTTATTGGACATTATACATTTTTCAGCTAACTCATTCCTGGTTGCCCGCGTTTCGGGCCCGTGTGCTAGGCTGGACTCATCAGTTGGTACCTAGCACACCTACCAATACGCTGGCTAGTGCATACCGTGAAGGCCACTGCGTAGGCTAATTGTAGCCACCGGCAGTGCCAATGCACTCCGAGGGACTTTGTCTCATTACCAAAAATTGATGCCTGCTTTGCCATCAGATGATATAGATGTTGATTCCAATAGAGATTCTGAAATATCTGTTCCGAATTAGTAAATGTATAATACCAATATAAATGGTCCGTTATTGGACATTATACATTTTTCAGCTAACTCATTCCTGGTTGCCCGCGTTTCGCGCCCGTGTGCTAGGCTGGGCTCATCAGTTCGTACCTAGCACACCTACCAATACGCTGGCTAGTGCATACTGTGGAGGCCACTGCGTAGGCTACTTGCAGCCACCGGCAGTGCCAATGCACTATGTCCAATAACGGACCATTTATATTGGTATTATCAATTTACTCATTCGGAACAAATATTTCAGATTCCCTGCGGGAATCAACATCTATATCACCGGTAACATTGTTCCATACAGCAGTGTCATCACTCACCGCACATAAACATTTCGCAGTGAGGGGAGAATCAGCGGGGAAGGTGGAGAAGGCGAAGACAGGCCGAACGGGTGAGACAGATGTAGTGGAAGTGAAGTGGGGGTTTGCACTCCGGTCAACCTTATGAAGTAGTCTCCTGCACCTTGCGCCGTGCATTGCACAGGCGCATGCATTCTGAGAGGCCCTGTCATTGACCTTTGAACTTCCGGTGTGTCGGCAGGAAGCTGGAGGATTTCTTTCAGCGTGCACTTTATCATTTTCACTCTGCTTGCATCTGACGCTCCAGTTTTACTTCTGGAGGGGAAGGAATATAACCCACCACATTAACTCACTATAAGTGCCGAGGTTACGAGTATCATTCCCTTCTCCTCCAGTGACCTGCATGATTTGGGTCTGATAACCCTCATATTTAGTCTGTTGAAAAGAATCTCAACCACAGTTTTATTGCATGTATACAGATAGATTTTCTTTGCCTTGCAGATGGTTCATGTTTGTGGGTTACTGTAGTCACGTCCTAGTTCGTGAACCATGGGCAACGGCTGAGTGGCCTAGTAAGTGGTCCTGAGAGTCGGGATACCAGTTGCTATGGAATGGGAGTGGGCATCTCGGACATATTCTGACTCCTGGCCCTCCTTGTGCTCAGCCAGCTAGGACTATACAATCCACCGGTGGTCCATAACCCGTTAGAGGAGAGATCCTCACTTGGACTATGTGTAAGTAGGGTAGCATCCTGCTTCATGAATCTACCGAGCTCAGAACATTTTATGCAAGCCTCGGACCTATGGGAGTAACGGAGTCCAGCTCCAATTTGACAGGCGAAAGACTCCTTGGCGAACGAAATGGAATTCGATGGGGAGCTATCAATATTAATGGGGCTTATGGAAGAAAGAAGATAGAACTGGCTGAGTCAGCAAAGAGGATGCATCTGGATGTGCTAGGAGTAAGTGATATTCGGGTAAGGGGAGATAACGAGGAAGAGATAGGAGATTATAAAGTGTACTTGACGGGTGTTAGAAAGGGAAGGGCAGAGTCTGGGGTAGGGCTCTTTATCAGGAATACCATTGCACGCAACATAGTTTCTGTTAGGCACGTAAATGAGCGAATGAAGTGGGTAGATTTGTCATTTGGAGGAATTAGGACTAGAATTGTGTCTGTGTATTCACCATGTGAGGGTGAGGGAAATGATATGGACATCTGAAGTGAATGGCCAAAAACCGATTGACCAAATGGATGTAGGAATATATCGTGGGATTTTTCAAGAAGGACGCAAGACGGACTGAAATCACAACGGAGTAGATTCGCAATACGAACGAGTTCATGCATAGAATGAAAATTCTCAAATAATTCCAGGATAAACAGCTAAAAGTTAGTTCTATGCTGATAAAATCTGAATAATAGGGAATAGTATGAAGAGATATAATGAGAAAGTTCAGCAAGGGCAAGGAAAGACTATCCAAAAAACCTAAGGTTTTATACGGTCCACTATTGAACAACATCAGAAACAAACATACAGTAGACACATACATTATCATTATAGATCGCCAAGCCTTTCAGCGTTCAGTCTGCAAGCCTCTGTGAATTTACTAAACGTCGCCACAATCCTCTAATTGCAACTAGTGCTGTGTCCTGATTTATTTCTATACTTCTTATCTTTAAATCGTTAGAAACCGAGTCCAAACATCGTCGTCTTGGTCTCCCTCTACTTACCTTACCCTCCATAACAGGGTCCATTATTCTCATTGGTAACCTATCCTCCTCCATTCGCCTCGCATGACCCCACTACTGAAACCGGTTTATGCGTACAGCTTCATCCAGCCAGTTAATTCCTAACATAGCCTTTATGTCCTCATTGTTCCCACCTCTGTGTACCATAAATCATTCTCGCTACTTTCATGTGTATGTTACTTCTAACTTATGAATAAGATATCCTGAGTCCTCCCAGCTTTCGTTCCTTAAAGCAAAGCTGGTCTGAAAACAGACCGATGTACAGACTGCGGAGACAAACAAGGAATAATAATGTATCAGATGTGTTAGCGCGAATTGGCTCACATCATTCATCTTAAGGGGAGACCTACACCTACACCTTTGAGCATAGAAAAATGGGGTTGTTAAACTTTTCCCGGAGCAATGCAAATTAATATTAAAGAAACATTAGTATGACAAACACATTATTCTTTTATAATATGCCTACATATTTGTAAATCATATACACATATGCCATTATATATAAATATTCAAAATGATGTTATGACCTGGCGAGTTGGCCGTGTGGTTAGGACCGCGCAGCTGTGAGCTTGCATCCAGGAGATAGTGGGTTCGAATCCCACTGTCGGCAGCCCTGAAAATGGTTTTCGGTGGTTTCCCATTTTCACACTAACAAAATGGTGGGGCTGTACCTTAATTAAGGCCACGCCCGTTTCCTTGTAATTCCTAGCGCTTTCCTGTCCCATCGTCGCCATAAGACCTATATGTGTCGGTGCGACGTAAAGCCACTAGCAAAAAAATGATATGTATCATGGCCACTATTTTTTCATTTCCCTGATAATTTTTAACACATGAATACATTATGTGATTCATTTTTATTATGATTAGTAATGTTACAGGTACACTATGCACTCGAATAAGTGGAGTTCATCAAGTCTCTTCATGAAGTTATTTTCAACTAGTTGTTTTTCATTAATTTTAAATTGAAGATAATTTTTAATCTTAACCCATTCTTGTATATCTTCTTCTTCTCCACGAAATACACATGCATGCAAAATTTCATCTTAATATTTTAAAAACTTTCAGAGTCATCAGGGAAATGAGCAACAAACTTACCGATAAGGGGCTTGCTTGGGTGTCAGGGCTTGCCGTTTCGGGTTATAACTCCGAATGTAACTTATTGGAGATATTAAGAAATATTTTGCACTGTTATAAAGTGAAAAGTTCGATTTTAAATAAAAAGTAAATTTCATTCTTATTTTGGTCAGTCAAACATAGTATAATTCAACAACAGGCGAATCTTTATGGTACGTAATGTAAAATTTCATGTGTACAGCACCCAATTGATATTAGTGTCTTCAGTTGAGTCCATTACACACATCTAAAGAATGAAAGGCGTTTAATTAATGAAAATGATATGATAATTACTGATTGAAGCTCGGCAGAGATGATCGTAGTTATTGTTGAAAAAGAAATTATGGCAGGACAATCATCCCCCATCAAAGAGGGAAACATGAGAGCGGTTTGACCATTCAAAGAAGAAGAGAATCTTCGAAATCATGGGGGTCCGCAGACAGTAATTTTCTGGGTGGGATCTCTGGCCGGGCGGTAGGGAGGGAGGGTAAAGAGGAAAGGCTGGAAAGGAAGGAACAAGTTCTTAGCACCCCGATAGCCCGTCACAACATTATTCCCCATTTCTCAGTTTTATCGTCTACAAAATCCCCTTTAACTGCCGTGCCCTGGACAGGAACTGAAGTCTCTTGGTTACTACTTGTCAGCTTGTCGGTTCCTCCGAGTGGTTTGGGAACGTCTTCTAGGTCTGTTAGGAGAACTCTTGTTCTTTTCCTCTATACATTCTTTTTTTCTTTTTTTGCTAGTGGCTTTACGTCGCACCAACACAGATAGGTTTTATGGCCACGATGGGATAGGAATGGCCTAGGTGTTGGAGGGAAGCGGCCGTGGCCTTAATTAAGGTACTGCCTCAGCATTTGCCTCGTGTGATGATGGGAAACCACGGAGAAACATCTTCAGGGCTGGTGACGTTTGGATTCGAACCCACTATCTCCAGGATACAAACTCACAGCCGCGCGTCTCTAACCGCACGGCCAACTCGCCCGGTACAATACACTTTAATTCTTAACTAATAATGTTATTGGCTTTACGTCCCACTAACTACTGTTACGGTTTTTGAAATGCAGAGGTGCCGGAAGTTAGTACCACTGGAGTTATTTTACTTGCCAGTAAATCTACTCACACTAGGCTGGCGTATTTGAGCACCTTGAAATACCAGCGGACTGAACCATGATCGAACCTGCCAAGTTGTGGTCAGAAGGCCAGCGCCTTAACCATCTGAGCCATTCGGCGCGGCACATTTAAACCAACCCTGTCTGTAATGTGAATAAAATGTGTGTGTGTGGTTGGAAGTTGGAATTAGAGCAAAGCAAAGTGCAGTGGCATAAATAGTAATCTTTTCTGTATTATTCAGTATTGTGCTTCTTTCTTTCTATTATCGTTTTTCGCTCAAGTTATGCCTCTCACTGATATAATGTGATTTATACAAGACAATATTAATCTAATTAAAAGTATTATAATGTGAAAAAATGAAATAAGTTATGGTGTTTACTTTTCTATTGTATTATAAACTGCATATGTTTTAGATAATGTAATTTAAGAAAAAATAACTTGTTATAAGAACGGTTTGTCAAGTAAAAGACAAGATATGTTAAGCGTAGCTCCCATAAATTAAGTTAAGTACCAATGACTAACAAAGTGGTGGATAATTGTCTCTTAATGAGACTCTACATCACCTCAGCCGTGATTAAATTGTGCAAATATTAAACGCAGCTGGCTAACTTGCGTCAGCTTAAACTCACTTTACAGATAATAAATATGTAACGAGGATAATGAGTTGGCTCAGCTCAATACCATTTCGTTCGTTAACACAGAGGCAGGCTAAGCTCATTTATGAAATACAAGCACTAACACCTGGTAGATGGATAGTTTAACAGGCTCTTGGCAACATTAGTAAGTGGTTGTAGGTTTTTCTAATATGATAAGAGGAGTACAGATCTTTTCCACTCCATTTTTCCAAGCTTACAGTGATTTACATGGCTTTTATGACGTCTTCGCTGCTGTAATGTTTCTTGGCTCGTTAAATTGAAACGCTTAGCTTTTCTAAGCACACCTCAAACCAGACTAACTGAATAACACATTATGATGTTACGTCATTGAAGAAGGCCTTCGCAATATGTTGTAGTGTTAACCATTGGAAATACTTAAACTGTGTGTGAATTTGTATATGATGATGCTGGATTTAGAATGTATTAATAGTATTAGTAGTACTTTTTGTAATATTTCCTTTCCATGAAATTCCTTGTTGTACTCTTGTTGTTGTTGGGTTTTAACTTTACTTTATAATCACACTCCGTAAGTGATCATTGCACCTGGGATATTTCTCAATTGCGATGTACTTTTTAACAATAACATGCGGTACCAGGGTGAGAACAGTAGTTTTTAGTGGATTCCGTCGAATCAAAGATTATCCATTCATGGTAATTTTCAGGGAAGTGTGCAGTAAAGGTTAGGAAATTTAAGTTGTGACAAAAAGTCTCTAGTTTTCTGGGTTAGATGATTGAATATAAATATCTTCAACTGAATATATTTAATGATTAAAGCGTAGAGTTTCAGTCGGTATGCCGTGGCGTCCTGGGGTGACTTAAATGACTTCCAGGGGTGGCATGGATATTTCCATATTAGCGATGAACAAAACAGCTGTTTCAACTAAGAAAGAAAAAGAAAAAGTATCTTATTCATAATGTGTTGCTTTTTAATCATTTAATCATTTTTCTTATAGTTTTACAAATATTAGAACGAAGCGAACATTATCTGTTTCTTTAATAACTTAGTGAGGGTTTTTCGTACTGCACTTTGTGTGTACGAGATTTTCTTGTACGTAGGTTAACATACTTTTTCACAGATTCTTAGAGTAAATGTCAAAATATCGACACTTTTTACTGCGTATCCCAGAGGGGAGCAGCAAACGATAGGCTCAAGAAACGCTGACACTGGAGAGATATAACCGAGTGAGTTTGAGTCACGTAGCTGTCAGGTTGCATTCGGGAGATAGTGGGTTCTTATCCCACTGTCGGCAGCCCTGAAAATGGTTTTCCGTGGTTTTGCATTACACGTCAGTCAAATACTGAAGCTGTACCTTAATCAAAGCAACGGTCGCTTTCTTTCCAAACTTACCCCTTTCGAATCCCGTCGTCGCCACGAGACATATCCGTGTCGGTGCGACATAAAGCCTCTTTCACGGTGGGTTTTCCGAGAAACCTACCATTTTAAGAAGTTTTCTTTAAATCTACTCAGAGAGAACGTTTGCGAGACTTTTTCTTTAATCCGGCGGGTAGATCTCTAGAATAAGAGTTTCTGTATGATTCCTTAGACTTATACCTAGGTATACGCATTATAGACTGAGAATAGCAACTTCTGGCTCAGTGAGGAAAGCAACGGGAAACTACCTCACTCCTCATTTATTTAGTACGCCTCTACAGTCCTTTATCATATATGATAGCTAACGGTAGAGCTGTTGAGGATCCAGCCAGCCTTCGGATTGGACATACATATAAATGACTAGCAAATGTACCAGTGCTTCGCTACGGTATTCTACATTGTATGCGGATATCGAAGTAAATTACTGTGCATGCAGTATTTAAGATTTATATTTAGACTGCATGTCTATTAGCGTTTTCCGAAAAACAGCATGGGGAGTTTCCCATGCGTTGTTTCCTACGTAAAGTGTGAGTTGCCGAGTTGTGATGATAATGACAGACTCACTGCCACTCAATTCAAGTTGAGAAGTTTACATTATAATGGCCGGACTAATTGCCTACTGCGCAGTCACAATCGATGTGAGGAGTTTTCATTACAATGGCAGACCGCCTTTCTTATTTCTAGACAGATTTCTGTTGAGGAGTTTTTATTACAATGCCATCCAAATTCCCTACTGCCGGTCAAAATTGAGTTGTGCTGTTATCGTTATAACGACAGGCCCTTTTTCCTACTGCCAGCCAGCTTACTGCCAGTCACACCAAGCTGGCGAGTTTCCAATAAAATAGCAGGCCACTATGCCCAATGCCAGTCACATTTTAGAAGGCTACATTTGTTTATAATGGCGGTCACGCTTGCCTACAGCCAAACACAATCGGCTACGGTTTTTTGAACAAAATTGCATGCTGTCTTGCCTTCTGAAAGTCAAGTCCTTAGGAATGACAGTTTCACAGGAGTTAGAGGAGGACCCCATTCCTACTGCCTGTCGAAGTCGATATAGGGAGTACTGACTACAATAGCAGACACTAGCTTTCTCGATCGCTATAAATCGACATCAGTGAATATATATAGATCGATATACGAAAGCATATGCATGTTTACAATATTGCAGACCTTCATTTACAGATTAATTGCTGCTAAACCCTAGATCGTATCGACAAATGGATTGTACCATAAGACACCGTATTTAGCGATCTAAATAGCTGGTCCTATGTTATTTTACCGTATCTCGTTTATTCATGGCTCAGATTGAGTAGAAACGTTCAATAAGGAGAAATTTGGGTAGGATTGTCTCATAGTGACAACTACAAACATAGGACTTGGCTCACATATGGCTACAGGATGGGTCAATGCTAGTGTAGAATTTGATGATTCTATCTCTCCTACAAGTGATTCAAAGTATGAATTATGCGTATAAAAAGTGTAACATTTACTAACATCGAAAAATAGAGGCAAATCTAACGTATAAGGGATAGACATACGGCAAAACGACATAGCACCAAAGATGTAGATCACTCGAAATTGAACTGAGATTGTGCCATCTCTTTTTTGATAGGACTTACCGTTTACCCACGAAATGCCTCAAAACGAAGGTCTGCGCCGTCATTAAAACTGTCTCCACATTTCGATATTCCTTGGGGATTAAAAGTAAAAAATTTAAAGAGTGGAAATTTTTTGTCGGATACAGGGTAAATCGTATAATTTTGCCAATATTCAATACTCTGACTCGTCTGGGAAATGGTGTCACAATCTTTTTGGTGAGATGTGGTAAAACTTAGGACTTTCAGAAAACTAAAGGTAAAATTTTTCAGATGGTGATTTTTACCCCTTAAACGGATAGCTGTACGAAATTTTCACCAAAATAGTCAATGTACAGACACACGGTCGTTATGATTTTATTTATATAGATAAGGAACCTGCTCGACGTACGCTGCAAAACCGACCGTTCATATCTCCCTTATTAATCCCCCTGTTGAAATGATTAATATCACAAAATGTTTTAGAAATGGATTTCCATCATGGTTGAGCGGTTTTCAGTCAGGTTGGTCTTGTATATATTGTGGGAGAGTAAAAATCACTGTTTCGATTCCCTATAAACCCTCAGTCTATTCCGAGAATTTGAAATGGACCTTAGAAACCATGGACAGGTAGATGCTAAATATGTAGAGTTTAGTTGAAATATCTTAAGTAGTTTTAAAGTTATAAGAAATACGCTTTACACGTACCCGTTTTTGAGTGAAGTCCGTTTGGATTTGTCCTGAAAAACCGTTCGTTAATGATATCTCCCTTAAGACGACTCCTATCGAAATGATGCACATGAGAATAAAATTATAGAAATTGTTTTCCATTAAGGATGATAGATTTCCATTAATTTTGGATGTGAATATTTTGTAGGAATGCAAAATTTTGGTTTCGTTTTCGGATAAAATCCCAGTAAATTTAGCTATTCAAGAATAGTATATATATATTTTTTTGCTATTTTGTTTTACGTCGCACCGACACAGATATGTCTTATGGCGACGATGGGAGAGGAAAGGCCTAGGAAGTGGAAGGAAGCGGCCGTGGCCTTAATTAAGGTACAACCCCGGCATTTGCCTGGTGTGAAAGTGGGAAACCACGGAAAACCATCTTCAGGGCTGCCGACAGTGGGGCTCGAACCCACTATCTCACTGGATACTGGCCGCATTTAAGCGACTGCAGCTATCGAGCTCGGTAAGAATAATAATGGCCCTGAAACCTACCGAAAGTGAAGTAGATTTTAATTATCAAGTTTGGTAGCAACATATTCAGAATGTTTTAATTTAAAAGAACTCAGACAAACAGACGCCAAAGTTAAAACATATTCAATTGGTCATTATTACACCTGAAACGGATAACTGTACGGAAATTTCGCCAAAATGGTCAATGTACAGACACACGGTCGTTACGATTTTATTTATGTAGATGATGATGATGATGATGATACTTTGGTTTAGAAATAAAATGTTCCTTTGTCTGCACTGAATGCTGCGCACGTATCTATGACCCGATAATATCACTTGAAGTCAAACGTCTCGAGCTCCTATCACCATTCGCAGTTACATTTACTTCCATACAACTGTATTATGTTGAGTACTGAGCCGGAAGGCAGGTTGGATAATCAACAGCTTATATTTCATAGATTTGTTAGGCGCCACTAGAGGTTTTGTATAAGAAAAGTGAGTAGTGAGGTAGCTTCCCGTTCCTTTCCTCGCCAAGATGGAAGCTGCTGTTACAATCAGACTGCCGAGGCCACTGAAATTCACACACTAACTGACCCTATGAGTAACACAGGGACCGGTTGCGCAAGGAATGACATTACCATTATCGCTCATACCTCGGTCACTTTCATATTGTCAAAGCCAAGGATGAGACTGAGACAGGTCAATGAAAGTAACATTTTCGTCTTTTTGTTTACTATTTTACTTTATCTCGCACAGATAGGTCTTATGGAGGCGATTGGATAAGAAAGGGCTAGGAGTGGGTAGGAAGCGGCCGTGGCCTTAATTAAGGTACAGTCCCAACATTTGTTTGGTGTGAAAATTGGAAAGTACGGAAAACCACCTTCAGGGCTGTCGACAGTGGTGTTCGAACCCACTATCTACCGAATGCAAGCTCACAGCTGAGCGCCCCTAACCGTACGGCCACCTCGCTCATTTAGTAACGAATTTGTTCTAGTGACATTGCACTGTAAACACGAACAAACACCAGGCATACAATATAATATAATTTCAACATCGCGTTTCGTTAATCTTTTAGTAAATCAGTAGAACCTGCTTTCATTCCGTGCGCGTAGCAAGGGCAGAGGACGCGCTGGTTAAGAATCCTGTAAAGTAATTCCACTCTAAGTGTTCATGATTATCAATATGTAACTGATTTTTATACAACGTCAAAGTGCGAATTATATACATGAATGAACACTAAGTGCCAGTGAAATGTGTAATTAAATATGTAATAGTATTAACGCACTAAATTTACAAAAAGTGTTCATACATTCCTTTAATTATGACTTACGTTTAAGATACGAGACAGTAAAACATTTTTAAGTACCGCATTTTACGACAAATTCTTCGCTGTTGCTTTAGATAATTTATATAGTTTAGTGTTTTCTAATGTTGACAGCAATAAATAATCAATTTACAGGTATAATCAAAATAGGCTACGTCAAATATTTAAAAAGACAATGATATGCACTGTAAATCGCGGAGTATATATCACAATATCTTTGTAGCTAATTTTCAGTTGTCCTTATGCCGTGAAAATGAAACAAATAAATATAACTAAACACAGTTCTTTAAAACCCTTTTAAGTACTTCATTTTATGAAGATGCGCAGTGTATCATCAAGTATTTCTCCATGTTTTCCATTGCCATCTTTTGATGCTGATCTGATAAAATTCTCTTGTAGGCAAAGAAGGACCGGTCAATTTTGCAGGAAGTCTGCGGTGCATATTTTGAGAGATAAAACTAGCACGGGGACTCTTCTTGTTCGCCACTAATGATCTTGCAAACAAATAGAGAATTTGAATAACTTACATTTCGTTTGAAGACTGCACCCACCCGTCAGGATTCTGAGAAAGGGTTAGTGCTGTGGTGTGCAGTTGTGGTGGTCAGACCTGCTGTACTTCACACAAAATGTGAGTGAAATGTCAGTTTCTAAGTAATTTTAAAGTAACTTTGGCAATTCAAATATATTCCCAAAGGGATTAAATTTACCAATTTGTTCACTATTGAAAATTAGGCAAGTTGACACAAGTTTTAATTTTTAATTTTTTAATACCTACCTAGATATGAAAATAATGTTACATAATATGTAAAAATGCATAATATTATCAAGATGTATGTGTAACCGGGTGAGTTGACCGTGCGGTTAGGAGCGCGCAGCTGTGAGCTGGCATCAGGGGGATAGTGGGTTCTAATCCCAATGTCGGCAGCTCTGGACATCGTTTTCCGTAGTTTTCATTTTCCACACCAGGCAAATACTGGGGCTATTCCTTAGTTGAGGCTACAGCCGCTTCCTTCCCACTCCTAGGCATATCCTATCGTCGCCATAAGCGCTATCTGTGTCAGTGCTGCACTCCACATATTGTAAAATAAAGCGTAAAATTATACAGAGGTATAACCTACAATATCTGAACCACAATTCGCCAACGTTTTTGGTTTTCCACAAATAAAGGAATGATATAATGATAATGTTATTTGCTTTACGTCCCACTAACTACTTTTTAAGGTCTTCGGAGACGCCGAGGTGCCGGAATTTAGTCCCGCAGGAGTTCTTTTACGTGCCAGTAAATCTACCGACACGGGGCTGTCGTATTTGAGCACCTTCAAATACCACCGGACTGAGCCAGGATCGAACCTGCCAAGTTGGGGTTAGAAGGCCAGCGCCTTAACCGTCTGAGCCACTCAGCCCGGCAATAAAGGAATGAAATACGTAACTACGTAACTATCTGGACCTAATTATCACCACAAGTGAATACCGTAAGTTCTATCAGTATATGAATTAAGATCACGGCAAATTTTTTCCAGTGTCAGCCCTTTTCCATTTCATCATCGCCAACATGTTGTATGGTCGATGTGTTAGAGCGAAGTTAAACCGGAAGCAAGAAGGAGATGGAAATTAATCTGTCAGCCTCTATGTCGTACTAATTTAGAAACATCCACGCACACAGTGACCAGATATATATCCCCTTTTAGTAAACGTTTACTTCACCCTCGCAGCCTGGTAAATATAACTGCTATTAGGAGCTTCGTTAAGTGAAGATGACAAACCTATTTATACATGCCATGCTGCAGTCAAGTTAGCTGCCAAATTCTGTCATTCATAATTCCATTAGTCCACTTATGACGTAATAATAGAATATTTCTGCATGCTATGAATAGAATTAACTTCGAAGGAACGAAAATTACAGTGACATTGACATATTTGCGATGTCGTACTGTTCATGATTAATTCCTTTTACTCAGTATATCAATATATTTGAAGTTATTAATCTTCCTCTGTCCTATTTTCTGCTACCCGCTGTAGGTGAGGGACGCAGACGAAGAATACACCCACGGTATCTCCTGCCTATCGTAAGAAGCGACTAAAAATGGCGACCAAGGAATGACGGAATTGGAACTATGAGATAACATGCGATTAGTACCATTATGTGAGAAACAGCATTGGTCTGCACGTTGCCTCTGATTAGTACTATCGTGTGCATTCTACCTTCCTTGGGGGAGGGCAAGGAGCTGCAGTGCACCACGCTGAATTGCGTTGGTTCCTCTATATTCATAACGGGTCTACGTTACCTGTGATTGGTACCGCTATGTGAGGAACACCACTAGATGGTACATTGCCCACGATTATTAGCACTATGTGTGGACCATCATGGGTCTGTGTTACCTGTGATTGGTACCGCTATGTGAGGAACACCACTAGATGGTACATTGGCCACGATTATTACCACTAAGTGTGGACCATCATGGGTCTGGGTTACCTGTGATTGGTACCGCTATGTGAGGACCACCACTAGATGGTACATTGCCCACGATTATTAGCACTATGTGTGGACCATCATGGGTCTGTGTTACCTGTGATTGGTACCGCTATGTGAGGAACACCACGAGATGGTACAGTGCCCACGATTATTACCACTATGTGTGGACCATCATGGGTCTGTGTTACCTGTGATTGGTACCGCTATGTGAGGAACACCACTAGATGGTACAGTGCCCACGATTATTACCACTATGTGTGGACCATCATGGGTCTGTGTTACCTGTGATTGGTACCGCTATGTGAGGAACACCACTAGATGGTACATTGCCCACGATTATTAGCACTATGTGTGGACCATCATGGGTCTGTGTTACCTGTGATTGGTACCGCTATGTGAGGAACACCACTAGATGGTACATTGCCCACGATTATTACCACTAAGTGTGGACCATCATGGGTCTGGGTTACCTGTGATTGGTACCGCTATGTGAGGACCACCACTAGATGGTACATTGCCCACGATTATTAGCACTATGTGTGGACCATCATGGGTCTGTGTTACCTGTGATTGGTACCGCTATGTGAGGAACACCACGAGATGGTACAGTGCCCACGATTATTACCACTATGTGTGGACCATCATGGGTCTGTGTTACCTGTGATTGGTACCGCTATGTGAGGAACACCACGAGATGGTACATTGCCCACGATTATTAGCACTATGTGTGGACCATCATGGGTCTGTGTTACCTGTGATTGGTACCGCTATGTGAGGAACACCACTAGATGGTACATTGCTCACGATTATTACCACTATGTGTGGACCATCATGGGTCTGTGTTACCTGTGATTGGTACCGCTATGTGAGGAACACCACTAGATGGTACATTGCCCACGATTATCACCACTATGTGTGGACCATCATGGGTCTGTGTTACCTGTGATTGGTACCGCTATGTGAGGAACACCACGAGAAGGTGCATTGCCCACTATTATCACCACTATGTGTGGACCATCATGGGTCTGTGTTACCTGTGATTGGTACCGCTATGTGAGGAACACCACTAGATGGTACATTGGCCACGATTATTACCACTATGTGTGGACCATCATGGGTCTGTGTTACCTGTGATTGGTACCGCTATATGAGGAACACCACTAGATGGTACATTGCCCACGATTATTAGCACTATGTGTGGACCATCATGGGTCTGTGTTACCTGTGATTTGTACCGCTATGTGAGGAACACCACGAGATGGTACAGTGCCCACGATTATTACCACTATGTGTGGACCATCATGGGTCTGTGTTACCTGTGATTGGTACCGCTATGTGAGGAACACCACTAGATGGTACATTGCCCACGATTATTACCACTAAGTGTGGACCATCATGGGTCTGGGTTACCTGTGATTGGTACCGCTATGTGAGGAACACCACGAGATGGTACAGTGCCCACGATTATTACCACTATGTGTGGACCATCATGGGTCTGTGTTACCTGTGATTGGTACCGCTATGTGAGGAACACCACGAGATGGTACAGTGCCCACGATTATTACCACTATGTGTGGACCATCATGGGTCTGTGTTACCTGTGATTGGTACCGCTATGTGAGGAACACCACTAGATGGTACATTGCCCACGATTATTAGCACTGTGTGTGGACCATCATGGGTCTGTGTTACCTGTGATTGGTACCGCTATGTGAGGAACATCACGAGATGGTACATTGCCCACGATTATTAGCACTATGTGTGGACCATCATGGGTCTGTGTTACCTGTGATTGGTACCGCTATGTGAGGAACACCACTAGATGGTACATTGCTCACGATTATTACCACTATGTGTGGACCATCATGGGTCTGTGTTCCCTGTGATTGGTACCGCTATGTGAGGAACACCACTAGATGGTACATTGCCCACGATTATTACCACTATGTGTGGACCATCATGGGTCTGTGTTACCTGTGATTGGTACCGCTATGTGAGGAACACCACGAGAAGGTGCATTGCCCACGATTATCACCACTATGTGTGGACCATCACGGGTCTGTGTTACCTGTGATTGGTACCGCTATGTGAGGAACACCACTAGATGGTACATTGGCCACGATTATTACCACTATGTGTGGACCATCATGGGTCTGTGTTACCCGTGATTGGTACCGCTATGTGAGGAACACCACTAGATGGTACATTGCCCACGATTATTACCACTATGTGTGGACCATCATGGGTCTGTGTTACCTGTGATTGGTACCGCTATGTGAGGAACACCACTAGATGGTACATTGCCCACGATTATCACCACTATGTGTGGACCATCATGGGTCTGTGTTACCTGTGATTGGTACCGCTATGTGAGGAACACCACGAGAAGGTGCATTGCCCACGATTATCACCACTATGTGTGGACCATCATGGGTCTGTGTTACGTGTGATTGGTACCGCTATGTGAGGAACACCACTAGATGGTACATTGCCCACGATTATTACCACTATGTGTGGACCATCATGGGTCTGTGTTACCTGTGATTGGTACCGCTATGTGAGGAACACCACTAGATGGTACATTGCCCACGATTATTAGCACTATGTGTAGACCATCATGGGTCTGTGTTACCTGTGATTGGTACCGCTATGTGAGGAACACCACGAGATGGTACAGTGCCCACGATTATTACCACTATGTGTGGACCATCATGGGTCTGTGTTACCTGTGATTGGTACCGCTATGTGAGGAACACCACGAGATGGTGCATTGCGCAGGATTATCACCTTTATGTGAGGAACACATGGGTCTGTGTTACCTGTGATTGGTACCGCTATGTGAGGAACACCACTAGATGGTACATTGCCCACGATTATTACCACTATGTGTGGACCATCATGGGTCTGTGTTACCTGTGATTGGTACCGCTATGTGAGGAACACCACTAGATGGTACATTGCCCACGATTATCACCACTATGTGTGGACCATCATGGGTCTGTGTTACCTGTGATTGGTACCGCTATGTGAGGAACACCACGAGAAGGTGCATTGCCCACGATTATCACCACTATGTGTGGACCATCATGGGTCTGTGTTACCTGTGATTGGTACCGCTATGTGAGGAACACCACTAGATGGTACATTGCCCACGATTATTACCACTATGTGTGGACCATCATGGGTCTGTGTTACCTGTGATTGGTACCGCTATGTGAGGAACACCACGAGAAGGTGCATTGCCCACGATTATCACCACTATGTGTGGACCATCACGGGTCTGTGTTACCTGTGATTGGTACCGCTATGTGAGGAACACCACTAGATGGTACATTGGCCACGATTATTACCACTATGTGTGGACCATCATGGGTCTGTGTTACCCGTGATTGGTACCGCTATGTGAGGAACACCACTAGATGGTACATTGCCCACGATTATTACCACTATGTGTGGACCATCATGGGTCTGTGTTACCTGTGATTGGTACCGCTATGTGAGGAACACCACTAGATGGTACATTGCCCACGATTATTAGCACTATGTGTAGACCATCATGGGTCTGTGTTACCTGTGATTGGTACCGCTATGTGAGGAACACCACGAGATGGTACAGTGCCCACGATTATTACCACTATGTGTGGACCATCATGGGTCTGTGTTACCTGTGATTGGTACCGCTATGTGAGGAACACCACGAGATGGTGCATTGCGCAGGATTATCACCTTTATGTGAGGAACACATGGGTCTGTGTTACCTGTGATTGGTACCGCTATGTGAGGAACACCACTAGATGGTACATTGCCCACGATTATTACCACTATGTGTGGACCATCATGGGTCTGTGTTACCTGTGATTGGTACCGCTATGTGAGGAACACCACTAGATGGTACATTGCCCACGATTATCACCACTATGTGTGGACCATCATGGGTCTGTGTTACCTGTGATTGGTACCGCTATGTGAGGAACACCACGAGAAGGTGCATTGCCCACGATTATCACCACTATGTGTGGACCATCATGGGTCTGTGTTACCTGTGATTGGTACCGCTATGTGAGGAACACCACTAGATGGTACATTGCCCACGATTATTACCACTATGTGTGGACCATCATGGGTCTGTGTTACCTGTGATTGGTACCGCTATGTGAGGAACACCACGAGATGGTGCATTGCGCAGGATTATCACCTTTATGTGAGGAACACATGGGTCTGTGTTACCTGTGATTGGTACCGCTATGTGAGGAACACCACGAGATGGTGCATTCCCCATGATTATAACCACTATATGTGGACCATAATGGGTCTGTGTTACCTGTGATTGGTACCACTATGTGAGGATCACCACGAGATGGTGCATTGCCCTTGATTATTACCTTTATATGAGGAATACATGGGGCTGTGTTACCTGGGAGTGGTGCCATGATGTGTGACATGCCATGGGTCTATGTTACCTGTGATTAGTACCATTAGGAGGGGCCGGTGACCTGACTTTCAGACCTCTTTGGACAACAAGCATCATCTAGGAATATGAGGCATTGTGAAGTAGATCCACTGATTGTTTTGGATTGATGGTCATATTTACATCATTATTCGTTTTAGAGAATGGATACATTTTGAAGTTCATTGTTGCATTTCGCTGCAACTCGAACCATTTGGGGCCGATGACCTGGCTGTTGGACCGCTTTAAACAACAAACATCATCATTATAACATTTTTCTCTGAAGGTATGGAAATTGATGAGGTACTGAGAAAAATCACAAAAATTCAACATATGATCAATGTTCAGAACATTTATGACTATGCAGTACTATAGGCTAATGGTCTAGGATGATTTTTCTATAATACCAAACCAAACCCCATGGTACCGCAGCCCCGATGGGCCATGGACTATCAATCGACCGCTGCTCAACCCGAAGCCCTGCAGATTTTGGGGTGCCGTGAGGTCAGCGCGACGAATCCTCTCGGCCGTTATTGTTGGCTTTCTAGAGCGGGACCACCATCTCACCGTCGGATAGTTCTTCAATTGCAATCACGTAGGCTAATTTGATCTCGAACCAGCCCTCAGAATCAGGTAAACATCCTTGACCTGTCCGGGAATCGAACCCGCTACACGGTGGTCGCGGCATTGTTATACTAAACTAGTTTTTATATCTACCATAACGAATAGAATAACAAGTGCGTCGTCTCCTTCTCGATCACATGTTAACACTTTTTTTTTTTTTTTAGTGGACGACACCACATGAACAAGTTCAAGAAATAGCCTCGCTCCATGTTAAACGCCATCATCTTTGGACCACATGCTCTTCCCGGGAAACAACATAGATTTAAAAACAATTTTGTTTGAAGCTAGAATCTTAGGCTCAGGGGGTCGACACTCTTCTACTGATCCACAAAGAAAACTAAGGGATTAGAAGGGAATTAGACTGGAAGAAGAGAGGTCGGATGAATGTGAGAAAACTGGAACAAGTATGTCGAAGCAAAAGAATATTCAGTCGGATCCCCATGATTGAGACATTGGGCTATTTGTACGCCTCTGAAAGAGGAAACGTTATCATGTTCATGTTAATTACACAGGCAGTTCTCTGCCTGGTGAATAAGAACTGTTCACGTCAAAGTGCTGATTGTTAGGGATGTCAATAACTCATCGATTTGCGATACTCGCATGTTTTCAACGTGAACTGATGAAAGAGCTCGTTGTGAATTGCAGAAGGTCAATATCTGTAATTGACCCTACTCCTCCATATCATCACAAACCACTACTTCAAACTAACGTTTATTAGTTATTATGCCGCAAACATCCATAACTACGGCGTTGATGCAGTAATTTGCGAGTCATGCCTATTCCATTCGGAAATAAACCCCTGGTCCACTAATGAACCTGGAAGGGAACACTATTGATATGTATACACTGGTAATTTATGGGAGACTAACACCGTATTTGTGTCACAACCGCACTCATCAGCTGCGGGTGGTGAGTTGTATCAAATGGAAAATAAGTATTATGATATCCGAGCAATTGTGGCCTCACATAGCCGATATACTAGAACAGATCGTAATAATAATAATAATAATAATAATAATAATAATAATAATAATAATAATAATAATAATAATAATAATTGTACCGGCTGGTACACCTCTACGCCACACATTCGAATTTTCCGCCTTAAAGTACTCCTCTACAGGAGAAACTGTGAACTTAAAACTGGATCTACTTAAACCTTTCTTCTGAAGATATCACTGTGTGAATTTCGACGTGTTTTTGTTTACTATTTATCAAGAAGTTTGGATATTTTCTCATAGATGTCACTGCCTAAAAACTGATCATGCACCCTGGTACGAGTTGAAGAAACTTCCTTGAAGAAATTTGGCACTCATAAGTTTTGTCCTTGCTAAATTTCGTTCTTTCATTTGTGGGTTGGCAAGATTAATCCTTCTTTCCGCCAGTTTTGAACTTAGCCAATCCAGGATTTCTGTAATTTATTTCCCACCAATCACAGGTTTCTTCTTCGGTTTTGTGTGGAACTGTGTACTGTAGCCAACAAAAACCTGTGGGTGTGTCTTAATTATTGATGAAAGGTCTCGAACCTTCCCTGAGGGTATAAAAACTGCTGATTTTGTTGCCTCTTGGCCACTTCATCAACATCTAACTTAGTGTATGGACGTGTAGCAGGAGGCGGGAAGCGCCTCTTTCTTCAGGCAGCAGTTCTTCAGTAAGGTAATGGCCGCTTAACATCTTTATTTCTTGCTAGCTCAGCAGTTTAACCCGCGGGGATGGTCCGAAACCTTTACCATGTAACCTATCTCTATAAACACGTAATTTCTTCCAGTTTATGTAAAACCTTCATATATCTTTAACTGTAAATCGGGGATAGAGAGTGCTTTAGCCTCTGGAGTTCCCCTTCATTTTGATTTGAGGTGACTACGTTTTCGTAACCAATTTTCTACTCTTCCTTAATGTGTTAAATTTATTCAGTATACGAGTCACATCCATAGTTTATGAATAGCCCCTGTTTCTTCGACCTAGTGCCTTTTAGGTTTTAACATGTGTACTTAGGAGTGCAAATACTCGTCTCCATTCCTTTGGTATTGTGGGCCATTCACTTAACCTGTTCTTTTCCTGCTAAGGCCCAGTAGATTGGGTACAAGATACCCCCGTTTCAGTAGTGTAATTTGTGCCTTGATGTAAAGTAGAGAGTAACAAATGTCAAGTAGATTTAAAGAAGAATCTGTTAGCAGAAGATAAAAGTCCGTCATGGGAAAACCTATTCCTAGGTATATTTGCGAAGAGTGTGGAAAAGCATTTTCCCGAAACTATCACAAGAGACGTCATGAGATATCATGTAGGACAATTTTTCAATGCAAACATTGTAGAAGAGAGTTCAAGAACGCATACAACGCTCAACGTCATGAAGCCGCGTGTAATGTAGCTTCATCGGGAACAAAATACAAAGAGCTCAACCATATTCAAGCGAACGCTGATTTATGTTTAAAAAGTACACCTCTGCGAGAGATTTTTAATTCTCCCTTGTTGTCTAGGCCTGGTTCAAGTTCTGTTACTAAGCACAAACTTCAAGATAAAGAGAGGCAAGGTCATGATTATGATAATAAGGATAATGATGTTGATCAAAACAGTAGTAAAGGGAAAGTAGAAGAAGAAGAAAATTCATTGCCATTACATCTTGATGATTTTACTTCATTTCCTAAGCCTACTACACGTTCTGTCGCAGTGCAAACATCTCAAGAAGAGATGCAAGGTAAAAGAAGGAAATTTCAACGCTTCATCGCTATCGAAACAAGTTAAGTTTGTACCTAGAAACGCTAATGCTGAAGCACGTATTACATCACAACAAGTCCCTACACATCAAGTGTCTGCATATAGACTCAAAGTTCACAACAAGCCTCTGTTACCCTATGCAGATATAAGATACTGTAAAGACCCCAACGTACTCGTAAAACGTTTACAATTGCTAAGAGCGTATCATGATGCTGGTTACACACAGTACAAAGAAGATATTTTTGAAATAGAGCATAAATTACGTCGTGCAGGTATTATTAAGGAAGCGCTTACCCTCACCTAAGTCATCTATCTGTAGTATATAGTCGATCGAGTAGCTATATTCGTATAGATTATTTCCCAACATTTCCCTTCCTTAGGGTGTTAACTCCGCCTCTAGTTGTAGAGCCGGCCTCAAGCCCGGATAAAGAGAGGAGAGGCACCCTAGCCCTTTAGCCCATTAGCTCTTTAGCCCTTTTGCCCATTAGCCCTTTAGCCCTTTTGCCCATTAGCCCTTTAGCCTATTAGCCCTACAAGGAATGTGCGGTAACCTAATCTTCTTAGAACAAAGGTATCCCCTGACATGTTCTAAACACATGTTGTATCGAGTACAGTGTTCGGTTCTACTTATTTAGTGTTCTAAACACTTCAATCAATGTTCCGATCACATGATAAAGTTAACGGCATAGAGTGCAGTGTTCGATTCATGTCTTGTTATGTTTCTTTAGTGATTTGCAAGTCTAAACATGCATAATGACGTCATCACTGCAGCACGTGCTAGCTATCCCGATGCAGGTTTAAACTTGTTCGATAGAGCTATGCCTTGACATAAGAGGAGGCCTTAACAGCTTATGTATAGCCGCTATTGTTTCAAATTACCCGCCACCACATTTCAAAGGTATGAGGTTTAGTGCTGTAAAGATACCTGCACGATGCAAAACTAGCTTTCTTCATCAGAGCAGCCACCATCTTGTGTGAGCACCTCTAGGCCGTATCATAAGGAGCTGTGTATAGTCACCGTCTTGTCGCTGCTACCTTACGCAAGCACCCCTAGGGCGTCTTATAAGAGCAGCAGCTATCTTGTGCAAGCGCTCTTAAGCTGCCTCATAAGGAGCTATGTATAGCCGCCATCTTGTAGAATTAGGTAGCTGCCAATGCCAAACGGCCTAAGTAGGGATCGAACCGTCGATCTCATCATTAGACTATGTTTTTCTTATGCTATCATGTTCCTGATACTGCAAACCTAGGTATTCGGTGGAAATTTTTTGTCCGTTTTCTAGATATTTAACATTTTGCATTTAAGCCCCAAATTTAATTAATCGAACCTGCATGGCACGTTATACTCTCTACCATAGCTAGACCTGATCATGTTACGAAGACTTGCTTCAATACAAGCTAAAACAGAGCGAATGCCAAAGGGCCTAAGTAGGAACCGAACCGTTGATCTCATCATTAGACTATGTTTTTCTTATGCTATCATGTTCCTCGTACTGCGAACCGAGGTATTGGGCAGAAAAATTTTGTCCGTTTTGCTCTACGATGCACCGTTTTCGAGATATTTATCATTTTGCATTTAAGCCCCAAATTTAATTAATCGAACTAGCATGACACGTTAGCCTCTAAGCTAAGAGCAGCAGCCATCTTGCGCAAGCACCCTTAAGGAATCTCATAAGGAGTCGTGTATAGCCGCCATCTTGCGTTCTCCATCTTGCGCAAGCATCCTTAGGGCGTCTCTAGTCATCTTGTGCAAGGACCCTTAAGCCACCTCATAAGAGCAACCGCCATCTTGCGCAAGCATCCCTAGGGCGTCTCATAAGGAACTTTGTATAACCGCCATCTTGTGCAAGCATCCCAAGGGCGTCTCATCAGAACCTATGTATAGCGGCCATCTTGCATAAGCACTTTAAGGAGTCATGTATAGCCACCATCTTGTGCAATTAGCGTCGAGAGATGGCTGCTGTAGAATTTTTCTTTTTAATTTATCTGCCACCACATTTCAACTAAAGAGCGCAGCACTGAGGTTTGCGATGTAAGATGGCGGATGACAGCTGACAAAAAGCGCGTGAGTTTGTTTACTAAACAAGAGCACGTGGAATTTTTCAATTTGCCGCCACCACATTTCAAAGGTATCTAGCTAAAGATGGCAGCACAGTGCTCTCTTGATTAAAGATGGCGGATGACAGGTAGCAGAACTTTTCAAATTGCCCGCTACTACAGAGGGCAGCACGGTCCTCTGTAGATTAAAGATGGTGGATGACAGCTGACGAAATTGCCCGCATGATAGCAGCACGGTGCTCTATTGATTAAAGATAGTGGATGACAGCTGTCAGAAAAGCACGTGGCTTTGTTTCCAAACAAGAGCACATAGAATTTTTCAAATTGCCGCCACCACATTTCAAAGGTAGCTAGCAAAAGAGTGCAGCACTGAGGTTTGTGATGCAAGATGGTGGATGACAGCTGTCAGAAAAATGCACTGGAGTTTGTAAAGCACGTGGAATTTGCCACCGCCACGAAGAGGGCAGCACGGTGCTCTCTTGATTAAAGATGGCTGCTGTCACTTGGAATTGCCTGCCACCACAGGTATCTAGCTGAAGAGGGCAGCACGGTGCTCTCTGGATTAAAGATGGCTACTGTCAAAAAGCATTTTTCAAATTATCCGCCACCACATTTCAGCTAAAGAGGGCAGCACTGTGTTCTATAGATTAAAGATGGCGGATGGCAGCTGTCAAATAAGCATGTGGCATTGTTTCCAAACAAGGGCACGTGGAATTCTTCAAATTGCCGCCACCACATTTCAACTTGAGAGAGCAGCACGGTGCTCTCTTGATTAAACATGGCAGATGGTAGCTGTCAAATAAGCATGTAGCATTGTTTCCAAACAAGAGCACGTGGAATTTTTCAAATTGCCGCCACCACATTTCAACTTGAGAGTGCAGCACGATGCTCTCTTGATTAAAGATGGCGGATGGTAGCTGTCAAAAATGCACGTGGCTTTGTTTCCAAACAAGAGCATGTGAAATTTTTCAAATTGCCGCCACCACATAGAGTGCAGCCCTGTGCTCTCTTGATTAAAGATGGCTGCTGTCACGGGGAATTGTCTGTCACCAGAGTGCAGCACGGTGCTCAGTCGATTAAAGATGGCTGCTATCAAAAAGCATTTTTCAAATTATCCGCCACCACATTTCAAAGGTAAGTAGCTAAAGAGGGCAGTACTGTGCTCTGTTGATAAAAGATGGCGGATGCCAGCTATCAAAAAGCACGTGGATTTGTTTACCGATTCAAATCTCGCGCTAGTTAGGTTAAGTTGGTACCACTAAGGTTTAGGTCCGTCAAGATAGTAACGCTGAAGTTAGCGATGCGTTGTTGTCGATGTTAGCTGTCAAAAAGCAAATCTCGCGCTAGTTAGGTTAAGTTGGTACTACTGAGGTTTAGGCCCGTCAAGATGGCAGTACTGAGGTTAGCGATGCGTTGTTGTCGATGACAGCTGTCAAAAAACACGTGGCTTTGTTTACCAATTCAAATTTCCCGCGGGAGGCGGAGGAGGCCTCTGGGAAGGCCCCTCGGGAGGCGGAGGCGGAGGCGGAGGCGGAGGAGGCCTCTGGGAGCCCTGAGGCCGAGGCGGCCACAGAACCCGCCTATTATACTACTCAGACCCACATCTCAAACGCTTCCCGTCGTTTCCAATCCTGATCAGAAAATTGTTTTATTATTTTTTTTACATCGTTATGCTCAACTAAGGAGCTCGATTGAACCAGCTTAGTTGATGTGTTGGCCTTCTTCTCCTCCCACACTCTCTTCATCCTCTGGCTGAGCTTCTTCCGTCGTTCTTCTGTCCAAGTTATTATTATTATTATTATTATTATTATTATTATTATTATTATTATTATTATTATTATTATTCCGAGGTTGCTGTGGAACAGCATTGGTTAAAGAAGGTGCCGGGGTGAATGGGTCTAACTACAAAGCCGAGATATGAATTAAAATTTCATTAAAGGTTATATTTTCGAAAATAGCAAAACTTAACAATTTTCACATACAATTTCAAAATTTAACAAATAACAACAAGTCAACAAATAACCGACAATCAGGTACAAGACTTGGAAAAGCCAAGATACAGAACAATTCTGGGCCTTACGCCCCTCGCTTTACAATTCCCTTGAACTCAAAGCTCAAAAATGAATATACCAAACACAAGACCTCCAAGGGCAGAAAACCCCTTCATTCAAGGAGCACTTGCTCCTAATTACAATATCAAGCCTCATAGAGGCACTTTTCCAACACAAGAAAAGAGCTGACACGCTCTCAGTTTTCAAGCCTCTTCAAGCCCATACCATACTACTGGTCTGGAGATGAATACTACGAATAAAATGGATTGAAATGAAAACCAACAAAAGCGTTCTGCAAGACATTCAAGGGAATAGAGAACTGATGTTGACGATAGAAAGAAGAAGAGCTAAATTCTCTGGCCCCATCTCGAGACACAATACCTTTCTTAGTAATCTGCTGGAGGGGAAAATCACGAGTAAGAGAAGCCAAGAACGACCCCGAGGAAGCAATTCCAATAACGCTTGGCGCAGAGTCTTCATTATGGTTCTTATTATGAAGTGAAACGAGGAACTCACGACAGGAAAGGCAAGGCATCCAAGATGAAATATCCAAAAACAAAAGAATTAAACGAGTCAACAAATTCAAATACTTAGGTGAAGTTATAACAGCGGCAGCGGAAAAGATGGGAGGTATGAATTCATGCGTTCGTAAAATGCAAAAAGCTTATCACGCAACGATGAATATATGGAACAAAACGTCAGTATGCAGGAATGCTAAGTTGTGACACTGGAAAATTATAATCCTTCCAGCAGCTTTATATACAACAGAGTGTTTGAATGTCTTCCCAATAGAAGAATAAACAAAAAAGAAAAGGAAATACTAAAGAAAATTATAGTAGTTACCAGGCGTATGCATTTATTTCTGCCGGTATTTGTGTTAAAGGAAACACGTAGTTTTCAAGGGAAAATAATTTCTTGTTTATTCAAAATATTGGCCATCGGCTTCTACACACTTCGCCCTTCTCTCAGGTAAGTTATGAATACCATGCCTGAGAAACTGCTTGTCTTTTGTGGCAAACCAATCATCGAACCATTTTCCAACTTTCTTCGAATTGCTGAAGTGCTGCTCTGCGAGCGCGTGCCCCATTGATGCGAAGAGGTAATAGTCAGATGGCACCAGGTAGGGGTAGTACGGCGGATGTGGAAGGATGTTCCATCCAAGCGATTTAAAGGTACTTTTAAATGGTTTTGCTGTGTGAGACGGCGCTTTGTCGTCTGACAAGATCACTGTGCCATGTCTTCTGGTCTATTCCGGTCGTCTTTCGATCAACGCGTGATTTAAATTAATTATTTGTTGACAATAGCGTTGTGCTCGTCTTCGCACTGTCTATCACACTGAAATCACGTATAAATTGTCGAAACCATGTCTCACATGTTCTAATCGATGGAGCGTGTTTATGTTTCTACCAGCAAACAATCACTTTCACAGGCTTTTTTTATTAAATAAGGAAAGTAATGCGTGCCTCAAATGTTCTTTTTCAGGCACAAACGTCGACATGATCACTGAACGATACAACACAGACGCTAGTGTTTGGAGGATTCCACTTGTGTGTGTAGACAGGTTAATATCATAAGAACAAACTGACGTGTGTGTCAAATTCGCACGCTGCAAAGTGTTCGCTGGCGCCATATTTTGCATACACCTGGTATTTGGGAGAATGGCATATGCAAATTGAGACCAGAAACATATTTATACAGAGCAAACGAAAAAAAATAGGTGATGCTTTCAGAAAAAGATTATTAAGATTTTTGGTCACCTGTACAGAATGGGTAAAGACAGATTAACAAAACATATTTTTGAACACTACGCAAATAAAACAAAACGAGCGTTTCAAAGGAATACGAAGAAGACTCTGAATTACTCAATATTAAAATATAACAAATTGCAAACTGGACAATAATTTAGGAAAGCAAAATTTGATGGTAAATTTCCAGGGAAAGCCAAGAGGAATTCAGTAAATAAATGGACGGAAGAAAGAAAACAACATCGAGAATGGATGCAGAAGATTTGGGAATACATAATGAAGAAAACTGTTTCACGTGGTGCTAAGTTGGTCTGATCGAATGAATGAATAATCGTAATAATACTGCTAGGCCTTTCCCAATCATCTGAGGTCTCCACTAACGTGAATTACGCCCAGTTTTTCGGCCCAATGTCCTTGCGAATACAAACCCTATATGGAGGGATTTACTCACTATTGCATGTTATTGCGGTATTTTATTAAGGATGGGTATTAAGACGATCGCGAAAACCCAGTCCCCGAGCCAGATCTTTTAACTCAATTCATTAAAATCCTCAACCTTGCCGGAAATCAGAACCGAGGCCTCCTGATCGCGAAACCAGTATGCTAAACATTCAGCAAAGTAGCCAGAGTATATTAAATATAATAAATAAATAAATAAATAAATAAATAAATAAATAAATAAATAAATAAATAAATAAATAAATAAATAAATAAATAAATAAATAAACAAATAAATAAATAATGATCCGTTTACCGTCCAGGGTTGGTTTTTCCCTCGGGCTGAAAGAAGGATCCCACCTCCACCGTCTCAAGGGCAGTGTCCTGGAGCGTGAGACTTTTAGTCGGGGAATACAACTGGGAAGGAGGATCAGTACCTCACTCAGGCGGCCTCACCTGCTATGCTGAACAGGGGCCTTGTGGTGGATGGGAAGATTGGAAGTGATAGACAAAGAAGAGGGAAGGAATCGGCCGTGGCCTTAAGTTAGGTATCATCCCGGCATTTGTCTGGTTGAATATTAGGAAACCACGGAAAACCACTTCAAGTATGGCTGAGAAGGAAATTTCAACCTTCTCTACTCAGTTGACCTTTCGAGGCTGGGTGGACCCCGTTCCAATCCTCGCACGACTTTTAAAATTTCGTGCCAGAACCGGGAATCGAACCCGGGCCTTGGAGATGGCTGCTAATAGCATAAAGCACTGAAAATCAGAGGCTCACATAATAATAATAATAATAATAATAATAATAATAATAATAATAATAATAATAATAATAATAATAATAATAATAATAATAATAATAATAATAATATTCATCTTCACAGGGTATTCTAGTTTTCATTAACTGGAAGCAGTTCATGTCCTATATGAGACTCTTATGTTGTCAATTACGTCTCAAATGAGTCAGTAGGGAGGAGAGTATTGGTGTGCACTTTGCACGTCAGTGGGTTAACAAGGCCCGTGCAATGACTTACGAGCTTCTTGCCAAGTGGTGAAGCAGGATGTTGTCACTGTAGCACTCAGGAGGGGAGACCACTTTCGGTGGTCCCAGCGACACGCGGCTACTGGCCTCGCACTGCTATACTACTAGGAGAACTTTTAAACGAGTAATACGCAGTTAGATATAATACAAATGATATACTCATGTATATACAACCAGCCATTTTACCTAGCCTACACCATTGTTTAAAAGTATTTTTCCATCGCACCGAAGTTTACAATAACATTGGACGAGTGCGTAGTCTGTAACACACAAAGTCTTGTACTTCTTCATCATTGGAAAAACTCCGGAGTCATAGCCTTTTAGACATACAAATTATGAGCTACGAATTTTAGGTAAATAAAATGAAATAAAGTATGAGAATATGTTCTTTATTTATTATTACAATCATTTTCTTAATCATCGTTATCCGGTCGATTAGATTAGCAGTTTGCCTTTTCCAACCACTACGAGTGTTCATGTGAGTCAATGCAGACTTTCACTTAAGCCCTTATTACTACATTCTTTGCGGACATTTTTCAAGAAATCAAAAAATGGCTAAGGGTATTGAACCAAGGAACACATTACGGAAAGAATTATGCAAATACGTTAATTTGCCTAGGATTTGAATAAAAAAACATAGCGAGTAAAGAAGCAAGCGCATTCAGTCTGTTTTTCCGGAACTGTATTTAAACCGGAAGTGATTTTTTGAAATTTTCTCTTTAAGTTTGATAGAGCTCTCCAAGACTCGAAACGTGAAACATTTTCGGGCCCTTTAGCCCTTCAACTGTCGACACAATTGAGGAATTTACTTAACGTTACGTTTTTCGTAGTTTGGGGCCCCTACTTTGTCTGTTGAGAAATGTTTTGAACATTAACGTTTCTTTCTACCCAATTCATTTTTCAGTGGTCCAGACAAATGGTAGTCATAGAGCGACAAATCTGGAGTACAAGGAGCCTATCCAGAGTTAAGTAGAACGCTGCGGATTGACATTTTTGGGTCTTTGGAAGGTACTTAAAACAAAGCCATGCTCAATTTGTTGAGTGGCCTTGGAGAAGTGGAAGGTGAAGGCTTCCACTATTCGAAACCTCGACAGTTAGCGATTTTCTCTATACTCGGTCATCTTTGCCCCTAGGTCTACCTGAGGAAATCTTGCTGTTAAATATTTCGTCTTCTTGACAGGGCATCTAGCCCACGATCTTCTGGCTGAAGCGAACACCTTTCTTATACCACTTGTTGCACTAATTTCGCGAACAATTTCTCGCGCGTCGTCGTGAGGAATGTCTTGAAATCTGAATAGTTGCGCGGCGTAACGCTATCTCCTGGAACGACGTACGTAGAAGTTTTTGTCCGACCTTCCCGAAAGAACTTGCATCAGTTGTATACTGGAAGCTTCGATCGATTATCTGCAATGAATTCTGCACATGAAATCTTCGCGAGATTCCTGCGGGTTTAACATCTTTACGTACTAAAACCCAAATAACTATTCGTTGCGTGGCAGATACGTGCCATCCTGATCACTCATCGTGATAACAATAAGAGAAGTCACTGTAGAAGCAGAACTGCAGTGTAGATTGTGCCGATCCACTCCTACCAAACGTGCACTGTTGCTGTTAGAGTACACTGTGCCAAATTCAAAAGTTTCATTCATATTTGATGCACCACCGTAGGTCTATGTGATAATCCATCTAACAACTAGGTTTTCTTCGCTATTTGTTTTATGACGTTCTGATACAGAGAGCTCTTATGGCTGTGCTAGGAAAGTGCAGGTGTAGGGCTGGGAAAGAAGTGATCAAGACCTTAATGTAGAGCCTCAGCATTTGTGTGGTGTGAAAATGGGAAACCACAGTCTATCAACTTCAGAACTACCAACAGTGAGGTAGAACATGCTGTCCACCGAACGCAAGTTCACAGCTAAGTGATTAAACCGCATAGCCATGTCACTCGGTAATAACTAGGATGAAGGGAGATACTAATTAAGCGCATCGAATGAATATCGAGGAAAGAACTATATATGTAATTACGAATCTCCTCTTTAGCGGAAAATATAACATATCTGCCGGGCCGAGTGGCTCAGACGGTTGAGGCGCTGGCTTTCTGACCCCAAACTGGTTCAGTCCGGTGGTATTTGAAGGTACTCAAATACGACAGACTCGAATCGGTAGATTTACGTCCACGTAAAAGAACTCCTGCGGGACTAAATTCCGACACCTCGGCGTATCCAAACACCGTCAAATGTGCGTAGTGGGAAGTAAAAACAGTGACATTATTGTGTAACACATATATCTTCTATTAATAAGCAGCTTGTCCACTTTTCGGCTCCCGATGCTCAGTTTTAAAATTCATGAGTTGTTCCCTCAGAAACTTGTTATTCCAATATTATAATTTAAAAGCATCGTATTGTAGGCCTACTTCAGACAACGAAAGATTTTATACAAAGTATTAATTTCCATTTGTTTCATTCACCAGGCCCCCACCACTGACAAGAATCTTCATAAATAAGTTTTCTTAGGTTCATCGCCTCATTGCCTCAAGTTTAATTTTAATGATCTCGTATTTCTTTATTTTAGAAGCATACATTTGAGTGCTAGTTCCGGATCCTTGCAATCTATATCGTTTCGTGGATGGACGATTTATTTTAATAAATATTTCCCTCTTCTTCGAACGGAAGGCTTCTGTCACTTCTGGAATGACGTATCGGTGTAGAAGATTACTGATGAAGTGAAAGCTGTCTTCTTTGATTGCTGTAATAAGAGAACTGGATGGGAGGATGAGGGTCAGAGTGCCTGCTAAGGACCAAGAGTTGTAAGAATAAGTGATGATACTCTTTGCATCCTGTTGATACATGCATTTCTAATTTTCTCTTCTTACATAGAGCTCTCAACTTGTGAGGAATGGTCTACAAGATCAGAAGAAAAGTCACGAGCTGAAAGTACATCCCTACTCTGTTGATTAACCTGGGAGAGTGAACGCTGGCTCTCTCAGGTGGCAGTTTCGATCAGAGTTCAGCCTCCGTTGCTCAGGCGGCAGCGCGCAGGCTTTCCACCGCTGGGTTCCGTGGTTCAAATCCCGGTCACTCCATGTGAGATTTGTGCTGGACAAAGCGGTGGTTTTTCTTCGGGAACTCCGGTTTTCCCCGTCACATTTCATTCCAGCAACACTCTCCAATATCATTTCATTTCACCTGTCATTCGTTAACCATTGCCCTAGAGGAGTGCGACAGGCTTCGGCAGCCGGGACTGTTCCTATCCTCGCCGCTAGATGGGGGCTATATTCATTCTATCCTTGACCCGGTCACATGACTGGAAACAGGCTGTTGATTTTCATTTTTTCATTATTATTATTATGTCATTACTGGAGAGATGTAGTGTTTACAGAGCGCTGCGTCTTCTGGTATAGGCTTGGTTACATACATTCATTGATCTATCTCAGTCTTAACCTTGGCTTTAACAATATGAACGTGACTGAGGTATGAGCGATGCTACTAATACCATTCCTTATACAGCCAGTCCCTGTTATGAATGGTGTGAAAACATCGCTCATAGGGACGGTTGGTGCATGCATTTCAGTGGGCTTGGTAAACTGATATGTAATAGCAAGTTCTTGCTCGGTGAGTAAACAACTGAAAACTACCTGACTCTTCATTTTCCTATTACGTCTCTTCAGCGACATTTACGCCATTTATGACTGCTAATGGTGGAGCTGTAGAGGATCAAATCAACCTTCGGGCTACGAGAACGATGCCGAAATATTTGCAGCTTGTCACGATCGCGTGTCGTGACGAGCCCCTTTCATGTCTCAGTGTCGAGTGAACGGACTCGGGGAAGTCTTGAATCCGCGACCTCCGAGACTAAGGATATTGAGTAGTGATGTAAGGTTAATATGATCATGTAACAGTGGCAAGGAGTTAGAGTTTTAAATATTAAATAATAATTTTATTAAGTGGAAGAGAGTTACAGGTATTCAAAGCATAAGACTTCATACAAGTTTTACTTGAAGCAAGCTGGTGTAACACGAGTGTGTATCGTTGTGCAATAGTCAGCTACACGGCGCGGCGTCACTGTAAATCAGAGAACGCAAAAGAAGTTATGTAAGTGTTTTTTAGAAACAAATCGAAGCAAATATCGCGTAGATTGTTTACGCAGCAACAAGAAAAATTGTTCGAGTGAATTCTATGACACTTCCCTTCGGTTAGTGGGAGAAGTTCGTGAACCAATCAGACTTAACAACGTCTTATTCTGCGGGCGTACAGAGGAAAAAGATTTCGAGAAGCCTCGGAACGTCAGATATAGGGAAGGATACTTCGCAGATCGAAGAGAATCGGACTGACCATCGTTGTAACAACGTGTGTGTGCGGCTGAGCGCCATAAGAGAGATAAACTGCCTAGCTTCCTACAAGTATCGTGTGTGGTTGTAAGACAGAACTTGTAGGTCATGTACGTAGCAGTGAGCCGCAGGATCAGTTGAACGTGGCTAGCAAGCCGTCTAGAAACTGTAACGAGTTTCGGCGAGGCAGTGAAGGAAACACTGTGTACAGCATAATTAGCAGGTTGCTAATGTAAAGACTTGAGCTGTAATAACACATACATCGAACTGTTTGACAGGAAGGCCGAGTGTTAAAGCGAGCCTTACCTATCAGTAAACCTAACCTAGTGGTCGGAACTGTTTGGGAGAAAGACTAACCTGGTCAATGACGGAGTTTGAGGGTGCTGCATTCGATTCCTGGAGCTACACTTCCGCGTGAGCCAAACATCGCATCATTCAACGCGACGACGGTATCGTGAGTGCAGAGAAGAATTCAAGAAACAAGACGACGTCGAAGATAGAAATCTTCAGTTTAAAAGCTAAGTAACTACCAAGTCTGTATGGTACGATCTTGTACTAGGTAATGCAATGTAACTGGTTAATCAAAGACTTTAAAAAGGACTATATAACCAAGAGTTAAAAGTGTACTTGTACGAAGTGTTTTATGTTTCTTAATTGTGTATATGTATATATGTAATATACGCCTTTCTATTCAATACAGGTGAAGGGAAGAGTGTGAGTGTGAAAAGGTAATTACTCATAATCCTCAGCCTGCCGAGTCCTTAGGATCACGACAAGCTCAGTTCTCCCAACTGCTCAATTTTTCAGGCAGGACTTTGGGCCTTAACACTGCAGTGGTCGCGCGTTCTCCTATTGTAGGACAGGTCAATATCTTTTCCAGCCCTGAGCGGTTGGCAACACCAGTGGCCTTGAGGGTCAATGCACCTTCCCCCACACCCTTTCACGTACCACAGTGCAGTATCGCGCGTCTAGCTGTCACGTACTCAGCTTGAGCTGAACAACAATGTAGTGTTCTACTATTTTAGATCGCGCGACCACTCCCGTACCATTTGTGTTTCGTAATTCTCACGTGTATTTTTTTCTCTCCATGTCATTTTTGACAATAGGCCCTATATACAATTGAAAATGTCGGAACCTGACAGGGAGCAAGGGCGAATGTGGTTGGAGGAGGCAGAAAGTGATAATGAAAGTGTGCTCGGTGTTGAGGATGAAGACGAACTAGAGTAGGACTTTGTAGAAGAAACTGCAGAACACAGTGATACTGAGGACACACCAGGACCAATAGTAAAAGATTTTTTTTTTTTTTGTTAAAAATGAAGCCATGTTTTCCAGTGTTGACTTAGTTAAATGTAGCAAAGGCTTTTCAGTCTGTCAAACACATAGCAAATACAATGTAAATTAAAACACTAAAAGCATATCTGTAAAACACACACTAACATACAAAGAATGACATGTTTCGTTCTACAAGAACATCCTCAGATTCTATCAAATCACTTAAAATAAGCTTATATATGTACAGTATTGTTTACGTAGCGTAAACTTGTCAATGATAGAGAGATGAGTGATAACATGAAACAGTAATGACAAAAAATAAAATAAATTATGTACAATTATAATATAGTGAAAAACTTACGTATTTATCTAGACTGCCGATGTTAAGTCTGTTGTCACCAAACACTATTTCAGGACTGTGGTCATGGAAAGTTTGTGGTGAGCCACGCTGTGCGTGGGGAGGGGAGGGCAGGACAGGGAGGGGCCTAGTAGATCGATGTGGATCTCTCCTATTGGATGATAAAATCGGGTAGACTATAGAGTGGAGAGGGGGGGGGAGAGATGCAGGGCGGAGCGGCTGGAGCGCTGTGGAACTTTCCATCAACATTGAAGGGGGGGAGAGATGTTATTGACCTATTTCATGTTAATTGTACCTGTATGTAATATGGATGAATGTAATTATTATAATTTTTATTATTTATAATAGGTGAATGGAGTACGGAACGGTATTATTATTATTATTATTATTATTATTATTATTATTATTATTATTATTATTATTATTATTATTATGAAAAAAGCAATTCACCTTCCGTCAACATTGGAGAGGGGAGAGAGGTTATTGACCTTTTTCATGCGAATGTACCTTTATGTAATATGGATGAATGCAAATTAAAAATTTTAGTTGAATAAAGTAAGGGACGTTATTATTATTATTATTATTATTATTATTACTATTATTATTTACGATAGAAGCAATTTAAGGAGTAGGTGTTGTCAGATATTATGCGAGTAGAGCAAATAGGGGGGAAATTATTTAAATGTGTATTATTATTATTATTATTATTATTATTATTTACGATAGAAGCAAATTAAGGAGTAGGTGTTGTTAGATATTATGTGAGTAGAGCGAATAGGGGGGAATTATTTAAATGTGTATGCTCATTCAGGTTATTGGCATTAGTATTTTTTGCGACGCAAATTTCTATTGCTTCTTTTATATTCAAAGATTTACTTTTATTTTCGAAGTGTAAAATTTTTAGATCAGTGTTGATGTCTGTGAAATGGTGTGAACAGTCGTAGATGTGCTCCCCGAAGGCTGAATGCCGATTATATCTGATCGCGTTTTTGTGTTCTTTGTATCTTGTTTGGAAATTACGTTTTGTTTGACCTATGTATGTGGCGTTGCAGTTAGGTTCTTGGCATTTGAGTTCATACACTCCTGACTTTGAGAAAGGGTCCTTTTTGTTTAAGTTGCACCTGCTGAAGTGTCTCTGTAGTGTGTTGTTCGTTCGAAAGGCTACTTTTAAACCTTGTTTCTTGAAAATGTTAGCTACTTTGTATGTGTTATTGTTAACATAGTTGAGAACCACGTAGTTTTCTTTGTCGTGTGTGGTGCTTTCCCGACGACTTTTCTTATGTTTATTTAAAAGTTTATCCACTGTGCCTGGAGGATGGTTGTTTTCTTTCGCGATTTGTTTAATTATTTGCATTTCTTCATTGAAATCTGTTGTGCTCATTGGTATGGAAATAGCTCTATGTATCATTGTATTCAGTCCTGCTATTTTGTGTGTGTATGGGTGGTTCGAGTTGTTGTCAATAGTGTGTGACGTCTGAGTGGGCTTTCTGTATACCTTGTAAGATAGGTTGTCATTATTCCTGTTGATTGTGATGTCTAAATAGTTTATTTTCTTGTTATTTTCTGGTTCCATTGTGAAGCTGATGGATTTGTGTAAAGAATTTAGAGTGTTTAATAACTGGTCTGCATTAGTGACGTCATTATCATATATGCATATGACGTCATCCACAAATCTGCTCCAATGTAAGATTCCTTTTGAAAGCTGACCCATTAAGAACATGTTTTCGAAGTTATTGAGAAAAATGTTTGCTATTATACCTGATAACGGTGAGCCCATGGCTAACCCTTCTGTTTGGCAATAGATTTTGTCGTTAAATGCAAAGCAATTTTGGTGTAGTGTTGTTCTAAGAAGGTTAATAATTTCTTTGGTTTCTTGTAGAGAGGTGTTTTCCTTAAGAAAGTTTTCGATAATTTTAATGGATTCATCTATTGGTATGTTGGTGTACATGTTAGTGATGTCAAAGGATATCATACGTGTGCTCTCTGTTATTTTAAGTTTATTTAATTCTTTAATTAGTTCTAGGCTGTTTTTAATTGATCTGTCTCCTTTAAGTGAAATTATCTCTTTTAGAATGATGTTCAGTTGTTTGCTTACATTGTAACTTGGCGCACCTTTAAAATTTACTATTGGTCTAATGGGACAAAGCTCTTTGTGTATTTTGGGCAGGGCTCTTAGTGTGGGGAGTTTAGGATTTTTGATTATGAGGCTTTCTTTTTCTTGTTTCGTGAAAATTAAGTCTGTTTCCTTGATAGTTTGTTTTATTTGGTTTTGAAATTTATTTGTAGGGTCGCGTTGCAATTCTTGAATACCGTTGTTGTTGATAAATTCTATTGTTTTTTCTATGTATTCGTCTTTCTTCATTATGACTGTTGTGTTACCTTTATCCGCTTTCGTGATGATAAGGTTGTCGTTTTTAATTTTGTTCTTAACTGTTTTCATTGCCGACATCCTATTCCAACTTTTTACACGATTACATTAAAAAGGAAGCAATCCGGAAACAGAAGGTTATTGACAATAAAATACGTAACCTAATGATTAAACAGAAAAGTCCAGAAAACGCTAAGCACAACAAACTCGCGAATTTTCACCCTAGATTAATTAACAGATCAGACACTACCTTTTCAAAGAATGAAATAGATCTGCTAGAGAAAGGTCTCAAATTCAACTGCCAGGAACGTCATAACGAAAACAACATAAAACAGAACAAAATTAAAAACGACAACCTTATCATCACGAAAGCGGATAAAGGTAACACAACAGTCATAATGAAGAAAGACGAATACATAGAAAAAACAATAGAATTTATCAACAACAACGGTATTCAAGAATTGCAACGCGACCCTACAAATAAATTTCAAAACCAAATAAAACAAACTATCAAGGAAACAGACTTAATTTTCACGAAACAAGAAAAAGAAAGCCTCATAATCAAAAATCCTAAACTCCCCACACTAAGAGCCCTGCCCAAAATACACAAAGAGCTTTGTCCCATTAGACCAATAGTAAATTTTAAAGGTGCGCCAAGTTACAATGTAAGCAAACAACTGAACATCATTCTAAAAGAGATAATTTCACTTAAAGGAGACAGATCAATTAAAAACAGCCTAGAACTAATTAAAGAATTAAATAAACTTAAAATAACAGAGAGCACACGTATGATATCCTTTGACATCACTAACATGTACACCAACATACCAATAGATGAATCCATTAAAATTATCGAAAACTTTCTTAAGGAAAACACCTCTCTACAAGAAACCAAAGAAATTATTAACCTTCTTAGAACAACACTACACCAAAATTGCTTTGCATTTAACGACAAAATCTATTGCCAAACAGAAGGGTTAGCCATGGGCTCACCGTTATCAGGTATAATAGCAAACATTTTTCTCAATAACTTCGAAAACATGTTCTTAATGGGTCAGCTTTCAAAAGGAATCTTACATTGGAGCAGATTTGTGGATGACGTCATATGCATATATGATAATGACGTCACTAATGCAGACCAGTTATTAAACACTCTAAATTCTTTACACAAATCCATCAGCTTCACAATGGAACCAGAAAATAACAAGAAAATAAACTATTTAGACATCACAATCAACAGGAATAATGACAACCTATCTTACAAGGTATACAGAAAGCCCACTCAGACGTCACACACTATTGACAACAACTCGAACCACCCATACACACACAAAATAGCAGGACTGAATACAATGATACATAGAGCTATTTCCATACCAATGAGCACAACAGATTTCAATGAAGAAATGCAAATAATTAAACAAATCGCGAAAGAAAACAACCATCCTCCAGGCACAGTGGATAAACTTTTAAATAAACATAAGAAAAGTCGTCGGGAAAGCACCACACACGACAAAGAAAACTACGTGGTTCTCAACTATGTTAACAATAACACATACAAAGTAGCTAACATTTTCAAGAAACAAGGTTTAAAAGTAGCCTTTCGAACGAACAACACACTACAGAGACACTTCAGCAGGTGCAACTTAAACAAAAAGGACCCTTTCTCAAAGTCAGGAGTGTATGAACTCAAATGCCAAGAACCTAACTGCAACGCCACATACATAGGTCAAACAAAACGTAATTTCCAAACAAGATACAAAGAACACAAAAACGCGATCAGATATAATCGGCATTCAGCCTTCGGGGAGCACATCTACGACTGTTCACACCATTTCACAGACATCAACACTGATCTAAAAATTTTACACTTCGAAAATAAAAGTAAATCTTTGAATATAAAAGAAGCAATAGAAATTTACGTCGCAAAAAATACTAATGCCAATAACCTGAATGAGCATACACATTTAAATAATTCCCCCCTATTCGCTCTACTCACATAATATCTAACAACACCTACTCCTTAATTTGCTTCTATCGTAAATAATAATAATAATAATAATAATAATAATAATACACATTTAAATAATTTTCCCCCTATTTGCTCTACTCGCATAATATCTGACAACACCTACTCCTTAAATTGCTTCTATCGTAAATAATAATAGTAATAATAATAATAATAATAATAATAATAACGTCCCTTACTTTATTCAACTAAAATTTTTAATTTGCATTCATCTATATTACATAAAGGTACATTCGCATGAAAAAGGTCAATAACCTCTCTCCCCTCTCCAATGTTGACGGAAGGTGAATTGCTTTTTTCATAATAATAATAATAATAATAATAATAATAATAATAATAATAATAATAATAATAATAATACCGTTCCGTACTCCATTCACCTATTATAAATAATAAAAATTATAATAATTACATTCATCCATATTACATACAGGTACAATTAACATGAAATAGGTCAATAACATCTCTCCCCCCCTTCAATGTTGATGGAAAGTTCCACAGCGCTCCAGCCGCTCCGCCCTGCATCTCTCCCCCCCCTCTCCACTCTATAGTCTACCCGATTTTATCATCCAATAGGAGAGATCCACATCGATCTACTAGGCTCCTCCCTGTCCTGCCCTCCCCTCCCCACGCACAGCGTGGCTCACCACAAACTTTCCATGACCACAGTCCTGAAATAGTGTTTGGTGACAACAGACTTAACATCGGCAGTCTAGATAAATACGTAAGTTTTTCACTATATTATAATTGTACATAATTTATTTTATTTTTTGTCATTACTGTTTCATGTTATCACTCATCTCTCTATCATTGACAAGTTTACGCTACGTAAACAATACTGTACATATATAAGCTTATTTTAAGTGATTTGATAGAATCTGAGGATGTTCTTGTAGAACGAAACATGTCATTCTTTGTATGTTAGTGTGTGTTTTACAGATATGCTTTTAGTGTTTTAATTTACATTGTATTTGCTATGTGTTTGACAGACTGAAAAGCCTTTGCTACATTTTACAAATAGTAAAAGAAGAAGAGGATGAAGAATCCGTGCCGATCAATACAATCAATACTGATCTGCATTTAGGGCAGTCGCCCAGGTGGCAGATTCGCTATCTGTTGCTTTCCTAGCCCTTTCCGAAATGATTTCAAAGAAATTGGAAATTTATTGAACATCTCCCTTGGTAAGTTATTCCAATCCCGAACTCCCCTTCCCATAAATGAATTTTTGCCCCAGTTTGTCCTCTTGAATTCCAACTTTATCTTCATATTGTGATCTTTCCTACTTTTATAAACGTCATTCAAACTTATTCGTCTACTAATGTCATTCCACGCCATCTCTCCGCTGACAGCTCGGAACATACCACTTAGTCGAGCAGCTCTTCTTCTTTCTCTCAATTCTTCCCAACCCAAACATTGCAACATTTTTGTAACGCTACTCTTTTGTCGTAAATCACTCAGAACAAATCGAGCTGCTTTTCTTTGGATTTTTTACAGTTCTTGAATCAGGTAATCCTGGTGAGGGCCCCATACACTGGGGTCTTACCAGAGACTTATATGCACTCCCCTTTACATCCTTACTACAACCCCTAAACACCCTCATAACCATGTGCAGAGATCGGTACCCTTTATTTACAATCCCATTTATGTGATTACCCCAGTGAAGATCTTTCCTTATATTAACACCTAGGTATTTACAATGATCCCCAAAAGGAACATTCACCCCATCAACGCAGTAATTAAAACTGAGAGGACTTTTCCTATTTGTGAAACTCACAACCTGACTTTTAGGCCCGTTTATCAACATACCATTGCCTGCTGTCCATCTCACAACATTTTCGAGGTCACGTCGCAGTTGCTCACAATCTTGTAACTTATTAACAGCCTGCTGTTGGAGCAACACCTACAGATGCAACATCTATGTCTATGCGTGAGTTTTACATTGGTAGAGAAAATAGAGAAAGGAAAGAACCATCTCGCTGGTATCTAGAACCCTTAGTTCCACGAACTTCAAGAACACCCGGTTTCAACAAAATACCGCCTTTTCATAGAGCTGGGACTCAAAGAAATGCAAAACATGCAACAATTCCATTAGCGTCTTTGTCGTGTCTTATCGATGATGAAATGATTCGACATGTAGTTTCATGCACAAACATATGTATACATAAGATAAATACATTTAGCAGAGATAGAGATGCTAAATATACAGATGATTTGGAAATCAAATCTCTGCTAGGCATTATGTACATGTGCGGTTTTTTAAATCAAGCAGGCATAATGTGTTTGAGCTCTGGGACAATAGTTGTGGGACTGGTTGTGAGGTGATCTATGTCACGATGAGTGAGCATCGATTCAGACTCCTAATTCGATGTTTAATAAGATTTGATGACGTACGTGACAGAGAATAACTTAGAGCTCTGGATACCTTAGCTGCTATTAGGCTAACTTTCGACTAATGTGTCCCAAACTCTGCTAATGTCTTCAAACCGCCTGATTATCTTACCATAGACGAACAGCTTGTGGTTTTTTTGGAAAATTCCCATTTCGGCAATATATGTCAAAGAAACCCGCCAAGTTAGGAATTGAAGTTTATGGCCTAGTGTCTTCATCCAACTATTATACCACTAATCTAGCAGTTTATGTAGGGTAACAGCTAGACGGCCCGTTTCGCAAGAGCAACAAGGTGTAAATGATCTCGTGTGTCGTCTAGTTGAACCGATAGTTGGGTCACACAGCAATATAACAGCGGATGATTTCTTCTCATCAGTCCCTCTAGCTAAATTCCTTTTGCAAAATTCTCTGACTTACGTGGGGACTTTGAAAACAAATAAGCCGGAGATTCCTGAATCATCATCATTCCGTGTCCGGTCAGGATTTCCAAATTGTAGCAACTCCGATGGCCTTGTTCGCCTCGATCAGGTCCTGTGTAGTGCAGGGATGTTCTAGTAGGAGACAGATGAGCAGGTGGTTCGGATCTTGTGTTACACATTCCTGAATGATATCTGCCGAACAATGACAGGGAATCTAAAACCAGCCTTTTTGGATTTCAAGGCAAGTGTGCGCTTGTATCCTATGTTCCACAGAAGAACAAGGCAGTGTGTGCTATATCAACCATGCACTACAACAAGGCAATTGATGGTGACACTGGAGATGAGAAGAAGCATCGTATCTTCATAATATACAACCAGACTAAGCATGGAGTGGATATTTCTGATAAAATGAGTGGACATTTTGATGTGTCCAGGAATTCCCCCAGGTGGCCGCTAACAATCTTTTTTCATGTTATGAATGTTGCGGGTGTGAACGCTGTCTAACATTTACAAAGCCAACAAGAATGATACAAATATCAGTCGTGGGCAATTTCTGAAGGATTTGGCATTTGAACTGATGGAACCAGCAATAAGACGCCACGTCGCCATGGAAACCTTGCCAAAAGTGATACGACGAAGAGGAAAACTTTTGCTTCGTATCCCTGAGGAACCTCCAGTGCCAAGAGTGCAAGCTGGTACAGTAGGAAAATGCTTCCTCTACGGCAGGCGTCGCAATAAATCAACGAGGAAGACTTGTGAAACCTGCCAGAGATGGGTGTACCCGGACCACCAGAAAGTCGTGTGTGATGACTGCTACGAATAGACACATTTTGTAGCAAATCATTGTTTCTCAAAGTGGCAATACAAAGAGAGTTTTTTTTTTTAAAATATTGGATATGTTTGGACACTTTTCAGTTGTATTAATTGTAAGATTTATTACTAAATAACTGGGTGTGGGGTAATAAGCTTACTTTTGACAACATACCATATAAGTTCTGGGAAAAGGAGATTGGCGTTCGGTTTCCCCATTAATTTTGAGGTTAAGATATTTTACTGTCAAGAAATAAAACTATAAATTCATTTGATAGAGCAAAATATATTCTTTAAATAATATATAAAAAATAGTGAGTCTTGTTGCGATAAAACAGATGAGAATATGAAATTATGACATTGCAACTGAAAGAAACTAGGCATGAATTTGAATTCTTCTTGACCGGACATTTAACAATTTATACGAAATATATCCCTCACTGTTTCACTTGACTGTACCTTCAACACTTTGAGTGTAATTACGACGTATTCCTTAAATCTGGTGCTTACTGTGGATGTGTCACGCCTAATTTGGTGTTGTATCCATATGACTGCTTCTTCTCCATATCATATGACTTCTTTGTAAGTCTGGATGGTATTAGTTCATTGCAAGTGGTATCCTTCGATGACTCCATGGTAAGCCTTTGCGTCCGTATCTTCAACTAGGCGAGCGACCAACTTTGGCCTCACTCTCTCAATGACAAAAGACTAATGCCTCACTGAGTCTTCTCCATCTCGTTCACACAATGGCTAAGTGTGGCCTCTCCTTCCAGTGTAATAATGACTGTCCACTTATCAATTTGACTTCTTCACTGTTCAGCTTCCGTTTAACTAATGACTGACGCTACAATATGCAGCCACCTTTTATAGACGTTGCATGGCACACCTACGTAACCTCCAGAAATAACAATGACCTACTCCCACATACGCGACAAATATTACATGTAATGGTGAAATCCCCTGGGGCGGCTGAGTATCTGAGCGCATTGCTAAATGCTCACGATGACGTAGCCATGACGTGGCGATGACTTGACAGAAATGCCAGCAGTATTGCACAATATAGCAATGTCATATCCATCATCTGATATATAATAATTCTCGCTGTACATGTCTTGCATACATCTAAGTACAATCCTGCAAGCGACAACCATTGCAAAATTGAATTGAATAAGAATGATAATTACAATAATAGTAATAATATCACAGATAAAATAATAATAATACTGAAATAATAATAATAATAATAATAATAATACAGATAAAGTAATAAAATAATAAAAATACAGATATCATCTTGTAACGGGATTTGAACCGTTACATAAGTAAAAATAATGCTGACATTACGCTTACAAAACTTTTATTATGTTATTTATTTAATTATATGTTTTTATAAAAATAAAAGTTTTAATTCATAACATGTGTTTTATACCGTATATTTTACACACCCAAGTCAAAATAAATGATAAAGTTATTTTAACAAGTGTAAAAAAATAACCTGTGTTCTACAGTAGTAGAACGCACGACCATTCATGTAACGCTATGAGCCGCGATCTCTGCAGTGTTAAAGTGTGCGTTGTACTGGTTCAAAATTAACAACAAAAGAGCACGAATCTTTAGTGATTCACAAGCTGCATTGAACTCAGTAAACGATACATACGACCCATAGCTCAGGGGTGTTCGCACATCTGTACATCTTGGATTAGAGCACACACTGCGTTTACTGGTAATGAAAAGGCAGATTCGTTAGCTAAATCAGCTGCTACATCCCTTTTTGATATTGCATATCATAAATCCCCAATATATTTTGTTCGAAGACAAATCAGGCAATATATTTTACATCGCTGGAATATCTTATGGACATGTAGTTTGAAAGGATCTGTTACGCGAGAAATATTTTTCCGGAAATTCAAAATCGACTATTATGTAAAGCATTAGTGCCGAACTTTGTTTTAACTAAATTTTTAACTGGTCATGCAAAATTTCAATCGTATTTAGAACGTTTTAAACTTAAAGTTTCACACGGCTGCTTATGCTTTTGTGGTTCAGTTCAGACAGTGCATAATTTGATATTTGAGTGCCCAGTATTTGAAATGGGAAGATATTTTTTGCAATGTCACCTGAATGGATGTAACCTGGAATTTTCTGAACCTCTGTATCATGTACTGAAGAGACAATGTTGTAACGTGCAGTTTCTCACATTCATTAACAACATATTTTGTAAACTAAATTAATAAGAACATCTCTTTGTTGTGATTTTAAACTATTACCCTAATATACCTATGGTAAAATGGGGTTCCTCTATTGTTTTTGGATTCTAAATATATCATCATTATTATTATTATTATTATTATTATTATTATTATTATTATTATTTTGTCCTTTGTTACAGCAATTTATTTTATGTATCCTCTCAATATGCGAGTCTCTCTAAAGCTCATTTTTGTTCTACCTGTTGAGAATGTAACTTAATACGTCTCAAATATTTCAGTTGTTACCTCACATCGAACTTCCCTTTTTATAGCTAACAAATTGAACTACTAAGATATTCGACATTCCTTAGTTAATTGTTTGCTTGTGAGGCTATTGGAAAGGAAAATCCTTCAACGAACTTTGTGAGCTTACATAACATGACTCAGAAATGACCTCGCATATTGCTAGGTATCGAGCAATATGTAACTGTCTGCTTATTTTTTGCTTAAGATCATACTCTCACAGGTTTTCAGCGACGGTGGGGTAGTAAAGGGCTATAACTGTGAAGTTAGCGCCTTTATTCTAAATTAAGGTACAGTTGAGGAATTTGTCCGGTATGAACGTGGGAAACCATTCAAAAACATCTTGAAAATTTCTGACAGTAGAATTCGTACCTACCACGACTGACTATGAACAGTTAGTTATGGTTAGAAGTACGGTGACTACCTGTCGGACTCAAAATTCTCCTATAGTTCATTATTTCTATAACACAGTTTACTTTTACAGAATAACAGTAAATAGTTGTCGTATACAATGGAAAGTATTTTGAGAAACGTTTCAATTCAAGCAAAGCATTTTCCCGTCAGTATCAGCTACAGTGGGACTGTGCAGGGATAAAATAACTCTGTCAATCTTCCTACGAACCCAATCTCCGAACAATTTGTTTGTTAGAAATGGCTTTAAAGGGAAAGTTCTCTTAAGGAATCTTTATCCTAGTTGAAGGAACTGGAAATATGTTCGGCCATGGGACTCCAAATATCTAGTACAGAAAGACAGAGAAGACAAAAATTAATTACCTCACCTGACTTCGGACGTTCTGAGTGAGAATATGTGGGGTTTTTCGTCATTAACTCGAAGAAAATCGCTGTGATTTAACATCAGACCAACTTTCCAGTAAGATCCGCTGACCCGAAAAGAGAGTGTGCTTATTTTATTATTGTAAAATATTTGTGTAGTACTGGTGTAGTAGAAGCATCCGTAGAAACTCTTACTAAAATTATGTTGTTGTAATTAGGATAGGCTTAATTGCAGTTTGGAATTGTGTAGTTCTTGTGTATTCCTTTTGATATTCAGTAATTAACAGCAGTTTTTATCATGTTAGGGGTTGTAGGATAAAAAATAGAGTAGTATTGTAGTGTAGTCGTATATTATTGTTGTGTGATCTTTGAGTACTATCCCAGACAACACATCCCTCCGTTCATTTATTTTTTGCAAATAAGTTATTGCATTTTTATTTTCATTTTTTCCGTAAAGAATGGATATGGAGCGCGAGTGTACGAACTGTTGGTGTGGCGAGGCATTGAGGGGTATAAGGGAGGAGTTGGAGAGTTTGAGGGAGATAATTAGGATTCTCACAGAAGACAGGAAGGAAGATAGGACTCCCTCAAACCATGTACAGGTTACAGTAGGTGTACAACAGGGAGGGGAAGGAAAGGGGGGAGTTGTAGAAGACAGGTGGTCTAATGTTCTAAGGGGAAGGAGATTGCAGGCTAAGCGCTCTATTCAGGATCAGAATTCAGTACAGGTGTCTGCACGAAATCGGTACGAGTCACTCCAGGTAGAACAACAGAGGGAAGATGAGGGACAGGGAACTGTTGTTGAGATGTGTGGAAGTAGGAGGAAGGGAAAAGGTAGGAAAGGGAAATGTAGAGTAGAGGATAGGAAAAGACAGGTGTAGCAGGGTCATGGGAAGGAGCAAAGGGACGAGGAAGTAGCTTCTGCAGCTATCAGGAAAGAGAGAGCTGACCAGGAGGGGAGGGGATTAAATGAGGTGGGTAGGGTTGAGGCTCTGGTCATGGGGGATTCTATCGTTAGACACGCGGGGAAAGTGTGTGGAGGAAAGGAAACCAGGGTAGAATGTTATCCAGGAATTAAGTTGAAGCAGATGTTGAGGAAAGTAGAAGAGATGGGGGAGGAGAAGGAGAAGGTGGTAGTGCTTCACGTTGGTACCAACAACGTAAGGCAAGCTGATATAAGTACCAACATAGCTGGAAATGTGTGCGATCTGGTAAATGCAACACAGGTGAAGTTTAAGAAAGCGGAGATTGTTATTAGTGGAATACTGTGAGGGAGGGATACTGACTGGTGGGTGATTCGGGATTTAAATGAGACTACGGAGTGGGTATGTGGGAAACTGGGAGTGAAATTTCTAGATCCTAATGGGTGGGTAGGAGATAGGGATCTGCGCTCAGATGGCCTTCACTTAAATCGCAGTGGTACGTATAAGTTAGGACATTTGTTTGGAAGGGTAATAGGGAGGTACATTCAGGGGAACGGAGTGGCCTAGGGAGCGGTGATAAGGGAACAGGAAACTCGAAATCAAGTAGGGATGACATAAAATTGTTAGTGTTGAACTGTAGAAGTATTGTAAAGAAAGGAATAGAATTGAGTAATTTAATAGATATATATTTACCAGATATTCTAATAGGAGTTGAATCGTGGCTGAGAAATGACATAATGGATGCAGAATTTTTCTCACGGAACTGGAGTATGTATCGTAGAGATAGAATAGGAATGGTGGGAGGGGGGAGTATTCATTCTGGTGAAAGAAGAATTTGTAAGCTACGTAAAAGTTAAAGATGGGACACATGAAACTCTAGGTGTAAGGTTCATTTCTCAGATAATAGGCAACTTGATATATTGAAGTGTACAGACCGGGAAAGGGTAGCACTGATGCAAATTCGGAATTATTTGATAGGATAGTCAGCTATGTGGGAAACGACATGGAAAGAAATGTGATTTTAGCGGGAGATCTGAATTTACCAGATGTCAATTGGGAAGGTAATGCGAATGACATGAAACATGACCAACAAATCGCAAATAAGTTAATATGGGAAGGACAGCTGATTGATAAAGTGATGGAACCAACCAGAGGGAAAAATATTCTGGATGTGGTGCTGATAAAACCAGATGAGCTCTATAGAGAAACTGAAGTAATAGATGGTATTAGTGATCATGAAGCTGTTTTTATCGTAGTTAAAAATAAATGTAACAGAAAGGAAGGTCTTAAAAGTGAGACCAATAGGCAGTTCCATATGGCTGATAAAGCAGGCATGAGGCAGTTTCTAAAAAGTAATTATGATCAGTGGAAAACGGTAAATAAAAATGTAAACAGACTCTGGAATGGGTTGCAGGCTTGTACTTTTAAGGATGGTAAGGAATGGTAAAGACCCACCTTATTATAATATAGAAATAAAGAGACTAAGAAGGAGGTGCAGACTGGAAAGAAACAGAGTTAGAAATGGCTGTGGAAGTAAGAAGAAATTGAAGGAACTTACTAGAAAATTGAATCTAGCAAAGAAGGCAGCTAAGGATAATATGATGGTAAGCATAATTGACAGTCATACAAATTTTAGTGAAAAATGGAAGGGTATGTATAGGTATTTTAAGGCAGAAACAGGTTGCAAGAAGGACTTTCCAGGAATAATTAATGAACAAGGAGAGTGTGTATGTGAGGATCTTCAAAAGGCAGAAGTATTCAGTCAACAGTATGTAAAGATTGCTGGTTACAAGGATAATGTCCAGATAGAGGAGGAGGCTAAGGCCAAAGAAGTATTAAAATTTACATATTATAATAATGGCATTTACAATAAGATACAAAATTGAAAACTAGAAAAGCGGCTGGAATTGATAAGATTTTTGGGGATATACTAAGGACAATGGATTGGGATATAGTACCATATCTGAAGTACTAATTTGATTATTATTTGGTCGGAGGAGCTATACCAGATGAATGCAGAGGTGCTATAGTAAGCCCTGTGTATAAAGGAAAGGGTGATAGACATAAAGCTGAAAATTACAGGGCAGTAAGTTTGACATGCATTGTATGTAAGCTTTGGGAAGGCATTCTTTCTGATTATATTAGACATGTTTGTGAAATTAATAACTGGTTCGATAGAAGGCAATTCGGTTTTAGGAAAGGTTATTCCACTGAAGCTCAACTTGTAGGATTCCAGCAAGATATAACTGATATCTTGGATTCACGAGGTCAAAAGGTCTGTATCGCGATTGATCTGTCTAAAGCATTTGATAGGGTGGATCATGGGGGACTACTGGCAAAAATGAGTGAAATTGGACTAGACAAAAGAGTGACTGAATGGGTTGCTATATTTCTTGAAAATAGATCTCAGAGAATTAGAGTAGGTGAAGCTTTATCTGACTCTGTAATAATTAAGAGGGGAATTCCTCAAGGCAGTATTATTGGACCTTTATGTTTTCTTATATATATATATATAAATGATATGAGTAAAGGAGTGGAATCGGAGGTAAGGCTTTTTGCGGATGATGTTATTCTCTATAGAGTGATAAATAATTTGGAAGATTGTGAGCAACTCTGCAAAATGATCTCGATAATGTTGTGAGATGGACAGTAGCCAATGGTATAAATGTCAGGTTGTGAGTTTCACAAATATGGAAAGTCCCCTCAGTTTTAATTACTTCGTTGCTGGGGGGAAAGTTCCTTTAGGGGATCATTGTAAGTATCTAGGTGTTATTATAAGGAAAGACCTTCATTGGGGAAATCACATAAATGGGATAGTAAATAAAGGGTACAGATCTCTGCACATGGTTATGAGGGTGTTTAGGGGTTGTAGTAAGGATGTAAAGGAGAGGGCATATAAGTCTCCGGTAAGACCCCAACTAGAGTATGGTTCCAGTGCATGGGACCCTCACCAGGATTACCTGATTTAAGAACTGGAAAAATCCAAAGAAAAGCAGCTCGATTTGTTCTGGGTGATTTCCGACAAAAGAGTAGCGTTACAATAATGTTGCAAAGTATGGGCTGGGAAGAGCTGAGAGAAAGAAGAAGAGCTGCTCGACTAAGTGGTATGTTCCGAGCTGTCAGCGGAGAGCTGGCGTGGAATGACATTAGTAGACGAATAAGTTTGTGTGGCGTTTATAAAAGTAGGAAAGATCACAATATGAAGATAAAGTTGGAATTCAAGAGGACAAACTGGGGCAAATATTCATTTATAGGAAGGGGAATTAGGGATTGGAATAACTTACCAAGGGAGATGTTCAATAAATTTCCAATTTCTTTGAAATCATTTAGGAAAAGGCTAGGGTGAAACAGATAGGGAATCTTCCACCTGGGCTATTGCCCTAAATGCAGATCAGTATTGATTGATATTGATTGATGTTGAGACCACAACATAACGTATTTTGAAGGGAAAGTTTGTTGTCAGTGATTCTCAACAGGGGATCACCGAATGGCATCCACAGGTTTCCTGACTGAATCTGGTATTGATTCCAATTGCTTGTGCGAGCTACTCCCTTTAATCTGCAATATCTCTCATATATTGTTCTTCTCCGAGCCCAATGCTATTACTGTAGGTCCGTACGGCTAAAGAAGTATTTCCTTTACTTTCACGGATGTTTGCATTCTTCGAAAGTTCAGACTTCCTCTCTCTTCTGCGAGTAAGGTTCCTCCTCAATACACTACCCATGAAAGGCCGTAGCGGCCTTCACATTTCTACTAACTTGATTTGCTTTCTCCAAGTCATTGTTGTTGTTGAGGGTGAGTACATGAGGGTCCCAGAATGAAAACTGTGCTCTAGTACTCATCTGTATCCGAGAAATAAACGATGGGTCGAAAAATCCCCATTGTACTGCAATGGCGGGGAAGAAAGTAACCTCTCATGGAGGCGGTATTTTCCGTCATATCAGAGAAGAAACCCCCCTCATCGCTACAAATGTTGAAATTGAAAGTGTTGATTCATTTTGTGACAAGCAGGCTACTTGGACCGACGACTGGATATGGTCCTTAGGGAGCCGTTCCTAGAAACGTAGTGTGGATGCCTTGTTCGGACATATTGGTCGCGTGTTGAGCCCAAGAAATTCGGAGAATGCATCGGTGGATCCTCACCTCGAAGCTCTCCAGTTATCATCCTGTTTGATTGTGGCAATGAGGAATATGAGGACGTGGGCGAGTTGCAGTGTTCTGTTGCTTGTAATCGTACGATCATTCCATATCCTACTCTGTTTTGTGGTGACTGCAGTAGTATAATTGGATGGTTCGGGCGCCACCTCCACCTCAGGCTCCCAGTGGCCACCTCCACCTCCACCTCAGCCAGAGGCCTCCCAGTGGCCTCCTCCACCTCAGCCAGAGGCCTCTTCCAGTGCTGCCAACTTAACCTAACTAGCGCGAAATTTGAATTTGTAAACAAAGCCACGTGCTTTTTGACAGATAACAACGCATCGCTAACCTCAGTACTGCCATCTTGACGGGAATAAACCTCGGTGGTACCAACTTAACCTAACTAGCTCGAGATAAACAAAGCCACGTGCTTTTTGACAGCCACGTGCTTTTTGACAGCTGTCATCCGCCATCTTTAAACTACAGAGCGCTGTGCTGCCCTCTTTCGTCACCTGTCATCGGCAGTGCTGCCATCTTGGCGGGCCTAAACCTTAGTGCTACCAACTTAACCTCACTAGCTCGAGATAAACAAAGCCACGTGCTTTTTGACAGCCACGTGCTTTTTTGACAGCTGTCATCCGCCATCTTTAATCCATAGAGCACAGTGCTGCCCTCTTTAGCTACTTACCTTTGAAATGTGGTGGCGGATAATTTGAAAAAATGCTTTTTTGACAGCAGCCATCTTTGAGCGCCGTGCTACACTCTTTAGCTAGTTACCTTTGAAATGTGGTGGCAGGCAATTCCACATGACAGCAGTCATCTTTAATCAAGAGAGCACCGTGCTGCCCTCTATGTGGTGGCGGCAAATTGAAAAATTCTACATGCTCTTGTTTGGAAACAAACTCACGCGCGTTTTTGACAGCCGTCATCCGCCATCTTTAATCAACAGAGCACAGTGCTGTACTCTTTAGCTAGATACCTTTGAAATGTGGTGACGGCAATTTGAAAAATTCTATGTGCTCTTGTTGGGAAACAAAGCCACGTGCTTTTTTGACAGCCGTCATCCGCCATCTTTAATCAATAGAGCGCTGTGCTGCTATCATGCGGGCAATTTCGTCAGCTGTCATCCGCCATCTTTAATCCAGAGAGAACAGTGCTGCACTCTATGTGGTGGCGGTAAATTCCACGTGCTTTACAAACCCATATGCTTTTCTGACAGCTGTCATCCGCCATCTTTGAGAACAGTGCTGCACTCTATGTGGTGGCGGCAAATTCCACGTGCTTTACAAACCTATGCGCTTTTCTGTCATCCACCATCTTTAATCTAGAGAGAATAGTGCTGCACTCTATGCGGTGGCGGCAAATTCTACGTGCTCTTATTTGGAAACAAATTCTACTCGCTCTTCAGCTGTCATCCACCATCTTTAATCAAGAGAGCAGCGTGCTGCCCTCTTTGTGGTGGCGGATAATTTGAAAAAATTCTTTTCGACAAGCAGCCATCTTTAATCCAGAGAGAACAGTGCTGCCCTCTTTAGCTACTTACCTTTGAGGCGGTTAATTTGAAAAATTCTTTTCGACAAGCTGCCATCTTTAATCCAGAGAGAACAGTGCTGCCCTCTTTAGCTACTTACCTTCGAGGCGGTTAATTTGAAATATTCTAGCTGCCATCTTTAATGAAAAGAGCATCGTGGTGCTATCTTGCGGGTAATATTTTACGTCACAGCTGTCATCCACCATCTTGCATTGCTAACCTTAGTGCTGCCCTCTTTAGCTACTCACCTTTGACGAGCTGTCATCCGCCATCTTTAATCCAGAGAGAACAGTGCTGCACTCTATGTGGTGGCGGATAATTTGAAAAAATCTTTTTGACAAGCAGCCATCTTTAATCAACAGAGAGAACAGTGCTGCCATTTTTAGCTACCGCCATCTTACATCGTTTACCTCGCTGCTGCACTCTATGTGGTGGCGGCTAATTCGAACAAGTTTAATCACGCATCAGGCAAGCTAGAGTAAGCACGTGCTGTTGTGATGACGTCATTGTGCATGTTTAAACCCGTTCGTTGACTAAAAGGTTTAGTCTTCGAGAAACAGTGATAGAGTGTAGAGTGCAAACATGACGAAAACATTAATAGTTGATGTGCAAGGCTTTAAAGTAAATGGAAACAAATTTGTGTTTAAAGAGGTGGCTGTGTTAGATTGCAGTGTGTTGTGGGCTCCAAAACTTGTTAGTTTAGTATTTAGTCCACCGTTCCCTTACTGTTTGCAAACAGATGAAGATAAAAAGCAGACTCAGTGGATTGAAAACAATTTAGGTTTGAAGTGGGAAGAAAAAGGAATACCTTATCGTTTTCTACCTTTAATGATGAATGCACATTTGTCAAGAGCAGATCTTGTTCTTTTAAAGGGTTGTGAAAAGAAAGAATGGTTGCGTGATTTTCTACCATCATCATGTGAAGTTATCGACATGCATGAATTGGGGTGCCCATCATTTAAAACTCTTCCGAAAGAGCATAGCAGAGAAACAAGTAAACAGTCTTTACAACATGTAGGTATGCTCTTTGATTGGTTGTGTCGCAGTGCATGCCGGGAAGTGAACAACATATGTAAAGTGCAGTGTCGAAATAACCTTAGCGTAAAAGAAACATTTGTAGAGTAAAGACATCATGTCATTTCTAACAGATACTAAGTGTAACGCAGTTGAAAAGGCGATCGTAAAGTTTTATGCATGCAAGAAGAAACTAAACACTTTTACTGAAGAAGAGTTAAATGCATTACCAAAGGCATTTTTGGTTAATGTAGCTGCGAATGCTGTAAAGAAGATTTGGGAAAAGGTGCCCCGTGAGTGGACTCAAGATCCTGTTTTGTCAGAGCTTCAAACGTGTAGTTTACATCATGAACACGTGAGTTTAGCTAGAAGACCTTCTGTGAGACAGTGCCGTACATGTCAACTAATTAAACTGTATCACGGACCTAAAACTAACGAGTTGTCTTCGCTTATAAACACTTATCATGGCTGTGGAGAGAGTAAACAAGGAAAAGGTGAATAAACGTGCTGGGAGAAAGATGAGGAAGCATGTTGGGCGTGGGCTCATCAATAGAGTGATTGATCTTCTTTCCTTCGTGCTTCATCTCCCCTGCGGCCCTAGAACACATTCGCCTGATACGTAGTTACATGCTGCCTGCATAGAGTGTAGCTGTTAAAATCTGCTTCGTAAAGTTATGCTGTGTGTGTGTGTGTTATTACCTAGTGCTTTAGCTGCTCAGAAGAATATAGCAGCACTTGTCGTTGTTGGTGCAATAAAACGAAAACTGAGTGACAAAGACCGTAAAATAAACAAAGGATAAAAATGTATGTATATAGTCTAAAATAAATATGAATTGTCAAAACATATTACAGGTGTTGTTTAATCCTACAGCATGTCCTAGTGACTTAGAAGAAAGGAAACGTAGAGGATTAAAAGAAAACACACATAAGATTTAAAGTATATCCTCTTTATTAATCCATGAATTAAAGCTGTTATTAAAACCAAGCCATTTAACATACAGTTTATTACCACGACGTCGAATAACACGTTCAACTAAATAGTGATCAGGATATTTTGTTTTCTGCAGTTCTTCGATGTAGAATCCTCCTTCAATAGGCTGTCCTCTGAGATCGCGAAGTAAATACGTAACTGGATTAGTAAGCTTAACACTTCTGATTTGAAAAATTTCAGTGCTCCAGTTAGGTGTGTATCCTTTTGCAAAGATAGACTTGTGTTTGCTGACGCGAACGAAATCACCTTCTTTAAAGCGATGACGACATGGATCAGCTGTTTTGATTACAAGATGAATAGCATCTAGACGAGGTGTATTCTTTGTAACAAGACGTGGCTTTGTTCCGATAGTGCGATGAGGTGTATCGTTGTAGGTAGATAAAAGTCTAGGTAGCAGATCAATCCAACGATATGAACCTTGCGCTGTAAATTCTCGCCACATCATTGTTTTGAGTGTACGATTAAAGCGTTCTACAACACTTGCCTTGAGATTACTGAACGTAGAGTAGTGTTGAATGCCAAGTAACTTGAGGTAAGAAGAAAAATCCTTGTTGTAAAACTCTTTACCTTGATCAGTTTGAAGAAGCCTTGGGCAGCGTTTCGATTCTTCAACAATATGTTTAAATGCTTCTTTAACTTGAGCTGCTGTTTTAGAACGCACGGGTTGTGCAAAAGCAAACTTTGAGTACACATCGATAACAGTAAGTAGATACTTATAGCCCTTATTACTAGAAGCATATGGAATCATTTCTACTAAGTCTGCTTGCCAGAGATCATCTTTTCCTCGTGTAATAACGCGTCTGCGACAGTAGGTGCGACGTGCTGGTTTATGTAACTCATGTGCGATGTTTACCTTTACAGGTGAGATCTTCTCTTGACGAGCCATTACAAAATAATACCGGCATAACGTAGTTCTCTTTCTATTTCTAGAATTTCTGATCCGTGACCAGTGTGACCAGCCTCTTGCGATGCTCTTAAAAGTTGTAATCGTTCAACGAGTAAGTTTGGGTCATTCCAGTATCTTACATCCACATACGGCAACAAAGGCTTGTAGATAACGTCTAGACTACGTGCAGTCGGAAACAGCTTAGAAATAAACTCACGATACTTGTAACTCTTATTCGCATTTACAGCTTCTGTTCTCTTGTAATTACGTCGTGTTTCATCGGTAGCAAAAAGTATTGCTTTATACTTTTTAAGATCATCTTGTAAAATTATATCCTTGTCAGGTATTCGTGAGAAAAGAAGTTCTAAGAGTCCTTTCGTAGGTTTATAGGTAACACCTTTTACAATGAGTTTGTTGCTATTAATCTTAACATTTGAATTTCCTATCCGGAAACAGTCATCTTCGTAGCGAATACCATAGGTAGTGTCAGTTTGTCCTGTAAAAAGTTTTTCTATATAAGGTGCAAAGAGAGATCCATAGGTATCTTGAATAAAAGTTCTAAACTGATTGCGATACTCTGGTGTAATCATAACCTCAGACAAAGATGGTAGATTTTGCGTCGATGTAGTAGGTGTTTCTGCAATAACATCTGTAGTTAAAAACTCAACACGCTTAGATGGTGATGCATCATTAAGTTCTTCTTCTTCTTCTTCCTTATCTTCCTCTTCTTGATCTACATCCTGCTTCTTCTCTTCCGTATCTTCTTCATGCTTTTCTTCTTCATGCTTCTCTTTATGATATGATGTTTGCATAGAAGCAAAACTTGAAGTAGGCTGCGGTAATGAAGTAGAATTAAAAATTTCTTTGAGTGGTGTACTTAGCTGTGTTTTTAAAAATAAATCCGTGTCTGCTTGAATACGTTTAAGCTCTTCAAATTTCCGTCGAATATTGTTTCGAGCTTGGATGATATGTTTTGTGATCTCCTTGCTAGATGTTAACATGATGGTGGTTTTTAATCAAGTAGTTACTGCAATTCTGTGTTAATGCATATAAAATGATCGAAACCCATGCGATATCGTCCATGCTGTACATCACTTTCTTTATCAATAACTAAAAAGCTGTAACGGTGTAATGACCAACATTTAGCACACATACGTTTAAAGTCATCGAATGTCATATCAGTGTTAACATGATCATTATACACATGTCGCATGTTGCGCTCATCTTGCCGAAAAAGCACAATAACATTTGCGTTGTCGCGTATCAACTGCTTGGGCACACGAGAATAGGTTTGGCACAAATAGATGCAATCAACATATTTATGTCGACCCATACTAAAGAATGCACGAATAACGTTTTGCTGTTCTGTTGCGACATCATCAAAGATCATTAGAGAATTAGGAAGCACATCGTCTGGTGATGGTACTTGCTCATGTGAATTAAATTTAAAATATCTTATTCCATCTTTAACTAGATCGTGCATTACAGTTTGTAGAATAGTATATAGCGGCTGATAGAGTGACTTTGCGAAAACGTAAATATTCTCGAAGCGTACACCATTTACAGAAGTAATAAGTGTGAGTAAAAGATTTGTTTTACCGCATCCCGACGGACCTGATATAATACATCGAACAGTAAAAGGAAACAACGTTCCATGACGTTTTCTTGTAGTTGTACTAGAACTAGGTAAGAGATGTGGTACAATGTCGGTAACAGGTAGCGTGTCTTGCTGCTTTATAATCTTCATGATAACTGAATCATAAAGTACGTAATAGTAATATATATATTAAACGAAACAAGAGGCAACGGTTAGTTTATAATTTGCTCTTGACTAGTAAAGTCGTGTCCAGCATGGTGAAACAACGATATCCAAACGACATGAAGAAGAAGAAGAAAGTAAAAACTGTTGGATGGAAAGATGTTATAAAGGCTGCGCAAAAAGCTATTCGAGGGGAATACAATCCTCGTGTAGCTATTACTAAGGCGTTACGCGCAGCAAGAGCGAGAATTTCTCCAAAGTGCAGAGCAATATTTAGTAAACGTGCGCGAATTATTCCTGTACCAAAACGAGGAGGATTTCTTCCTGCGCTGTTTGCTGGCTTAGCAGCTTTAGGGTCATTGCTAGGTGGTGCTAGTGCTGTAGCGAGAACTGTCAAAGCTGTAGAAGAAGCGAAACAACAGTTGAAAGAGAGTGAACGTCATAACAAGACGATGGAGGCAATTGCGTTACGAGGCAAAGGTGTGAACATGAAGCTAGCGCCATACAAGAAAGGGCTTGGTATCTACATTTCTCCAAAAAACGTCTACTGAATGCACTGCCATATCGAGTTCTAACGCATGATGAAGTTTTTACGTTTGCTAAACAACTAGGAATTCATTATTTTCGAGGAGTGTATATGCGTGATCAACTACCAGCACGTCCACGTGAACGTGAAAGTGCCGTAATTAACTTGGACGACAGTCGTGGACCTGGAACTCATTACGTTGCTTATGTAAAACGTAAATCTAAAGTATGGTATTTTGATAGCTATGGAGATTTACCTCCTCCTTTTGAGCTCATACGTTATTTCGGAAGCAGTGCAGACATTGTTTACAATAAAAACCGTGTGCAAAACTTTAATACACGCATGTGCGGACGATTATGTCTTATGTTCTTATATCAAACCCAGACAGTAGAGAAAGTGTATTAGTGTCTACGTGATGACGAACAGTGAAAGAACGTTTGCTGTACGTGGAGAAGGACCTGAAACAACTATCTATTTTAATCCGCCAATCGAACTTGGTTATCAGCCGCATAGTCTTGGACTAGTATCGTTTGAAAGCTACAATAAAATCTATAATGTGCGTGATGGTTTAAACAAGTTCTATTACGATGAGTATGTGCTAACACTACCCTCAGGTAGTTATACAGTAGATGATATTCACGACTATATTGAAAGTACGTTAATTGATCAGTTTGGGGAAGATAGTTTTAGTAATCATAATTACAAGTTCTCAATCACTATAAGCAACATTACGCATAAATGTGTTATTGAATCATCATTTAAGATTGACTTCAAATCACAACCTGATTCGATTGGCCCACTGCTTGGATTTTCATCGAGGGAGCTCCTACCGAACGTACGTTACGAGTCTGATCAACCTATAAAACTCTTCGATGATTATAATGTGAACATTACTTGTAATATTATTACAGACTTGAATAGTAATCTACAACCTTCGCACGTCCTGCACGACTTTATTGTTACAGAGGAACGTGGATATACTATTTGTGAGAAACCAGCAGTAGTTCTTTATCATCCTGTGTCTGTAAAACACATTAGCAACATTACTCTTAGACTTGTAAATAAACATAATCAGCTTATTCATTTAGATCAGCACGCGTACGTAGCTTACAAACTACATCTTAAACTAGTATGAAAACCATCTATAAAACACGGTGTACATTCCGAAGACGTACTACATGTGTGCAGAGACTCATCGAGTTAACAGATACCTATAAGCAGATACTCCAAGATTTAGGATATACACTACTACAACAGAATGGAAGAAATGCTAGACATTACGAATACAGTAGAAAGTCGTGAAGGTGTAGTACGAAGTGAGCTTCATTCCTATCAACCTTTTACGTTTGGATTAAATAACAATGATGAAATTCATTTTATTATTAATCAACAAGATGTTTACACCTTACCACACGAAAGCTACCTCTATATTGAAGGACGATTAGAAAAGTCTGATGGAAGTGGACCAAGCACTTCACAACTAAACAACCATGCTCTAGCTTTTCTCTTTTCTGAAGCGCGATATGAAGTAAATAATGTTGAAATAGATCGAACGAAGAATGTTGGTATTACAAGCGCAATGAAACTCTACCCTTCTTTCTGTGATGAAGAAAGTAATCTTTTGCGGATGGCTGGATGGTGTCCAAAAGCTACTAACAACTGGATGATTAATGAGGATGGAACTTTTACGGGTATGTTATCACTGAAACATATTTTTGGATTCGCAGAAGACTTTACACGTATTATAATCAACGTAAAACAAGAGCTTATTCTAATCCGTGATCGAAGTGATTACAATTCTCTTAAAGCAGTAGAAACACCTGTAGAATCGAAAATAACACTGCATCGTATACTGTGGCGGATCCCACATGTAACCTTATCTGATCGTGAAAAACTTCGATTGCTCAAGATTGTAGAAAATGATACACCATTACCTATACGTTTTAGAAGTTGGGAGCTGCATGAATATCCTGTGTTACCACCTACAAACAAGTATAGCTGGGCTGTTAAAACATCACGTTTTACTGAGAAGCCCTTGTACATTATTTTTGGATTTCAAACTAATCGTAAATTCAATCACGAAAAAGATAGCTCACTGTTTGATCACTGCAAATTAAGACACGTTAGACTATATCTCAATGGAATTACGTATCCCTACGAAAACATCGACATTAACTTTGAGAAAAATAAGTTTGGGATGCTCTATGACATGTTTTGTAAATTTCAATCATCGTATTATCAGAAAGAAGATCGTCCGCTATTTACACCTCAAGAATTTAAAAATAAAGCACCGATTGTAGTTATAGACTGCTCTTATCACGAAGAATCTATAAAAGAATCTCCAGTTGATATTCGTTTAGAATTTGAAACATCTGAAAACATTCCTGCTAACACAGCAGCCTATTGTCTTATTATTCATATGAGTGATGTTACTTACCATCCGCTAACGAATATTGTTACGAGACTATAAATAAGAATAGATCTTTATCATTTTCATTAGTGTGTGCTTCGACATCGTACGCTATGGAACAAAACTGTAAATGTGCATGCTGTTTGCATGCTCATACGCAACATCTTATTTATGTTTCACGAGTGAGTGAGGCTATTAAGATGTTCTATAAACGTAGATCGTCGATGCCGAAACATCTTATTCAATACTTACCACCAGGATTTTTATATACGTACGCTGCCTCTTACGTACATAATTTTTGGGACATCCTTCCTCTACACAGTAAGATGTCAATCGAAGTAGCTTTATGCAGAACTTGTGAACGACATTACAAGCATCGAGGAGAAAATGGTGATGATGATTGGGATGGACCAAATCCGAGGATTGAACACTGTACACAGTGTATGAATGAACTTTCTCTAGTACCTCATGATGATGATGATGATGATTCCGAAAAGGAATAACAGCAAGGTAAGAAGTATATGATCTTCTCTGTAAAGCATAACATACTTAGTATAATATATTTCTAAATGCTTTGTTTAATTTGAATGTTGCAGGAGGCATTTCAGAAGCATACGTTGTTAAGAAGCACACCAACCTTGTCAGCAGCAAAAACGAACACTGTTGTAGTACATTTGTAAATAAATATTTGATCGCATTCAAAAAATGTTGTACTTATTGCATTGCTTTACACCGACTTACTCTTAAGAAAAACGATCAGGTCTAAACATGCACAATGACGTCATCACAACAGCACGTGCTTACTCTAGATTTCCCGATGCATGTTTAAACTTGTTCGAATTTACCGCTACCACATTCCTTTACACCGACTTACTCTTAAGAAAACGGACAAGTCTAAACATGCACGATGACGTCATCACAACAGCACGTGCTTACTCTAGCTTGCCTGATGCGTGATTAAACTTGTTCGAATTAGCCGCCACCACATAGAGTGCAGCAGCGAGGTAAACGATGTAAGATGGCGGTAGCTAAAGATGGCAGCACTGTTCTCTCTGTTGATTAAAGATGGCTGCTTGTCAAAAAGATTTTTTCAAATTATCCGCCACCACATAGAGTGCAGCACTGTTCTCTCTGGATTAAAGATGGCGGATGACAGCTCGTCAAAGGTGAGTAGCTAAAGAGGGCAGCACTAAGGTTAGCAATGCAAGATGGTGGATGACAGCTGTGACGTAAAATATTACCCGCAAGATAGCACCACGATGCTCTTTTCATTAAAGATGGCAGCTAGAATATTTCAAATTAACCGCCTCGAAGGTAAGTAGCTAAAGAGGGCAGCACTGTTCTCTCTGGATTAAAGATGGCAGCTTGTCGAAAAGAATTTTTCAAATTAACCGCCTCAAAGGTAAGTAGCTAAAGAGGGCAGCACTGTTCTCTCTGGATTAAAGATGGCTGCTTGTCGAAAAGAATTTTTTCAAATTATCCGCCACCACAAAGAGGGCAGCACGGTGCTCTCTTGATTAAAGATGGTGGATGACAGCTGAAGAGCGAGTAGAATTTGTTTCCAAATAAGAGCACGTAGAATTTGCCGCCACCACATAGAGTGCAGCACTGTTCTCTCTAGATTAAAGATGGTGGATGACAGAAAAGCGCATAGGTTTGTAAAGCACGTGGAATTTGCCGCCACCGCATAGAGTGCAGCACTGTTCTCTCTAGATTAAAGATGGTGGATGACAGAAAAGCGCATAGGTTTGTAAAGCACGTGGAATTTGCCGCCACCACATAGAGTGCAGCACTGTTCTCAAAGATGGCGGATGACAGCTGTCAGAAAAGCACATGGGTTTGTAAAGCACGTGGAATTTACCGCCACCACATAGAGTGCAGCACTGTTCTCTCTGGATTAAAGATGGCGGATGACAGCTGACGAAATTGCCCGCATGATAGCAGCACAGCGCTCTATTGATTAAAGATGGCGGATGACGGCTGTCAAAAAAGCACGTGGCTTTGTTTCCCAACAAGAGCACATAGAATTTTTCAAATTGCCGTCACCACATTTCAAAGGTATCTAGCTAAAGAGTACAGCACTGTGCTCTGTTGATTAAAGATGGCGGATGACGGCTGTCAAAAAAGCGCGTGAGTTTGTTTCCAAACAAGAGCATGTAGAATTTTTCAATTTGCCGCCACCACATAGAGGGCAGCACGGTGCTCTCTTGATTAAAGATGACTGCTGTCATGTGGAATTGCCTGCCACCACATTTCAAAGGTAACTAGCTAAAGAGTGTAGCACGGCGCTCAAAGATGGCTGCTGTCAAAAAAGCATTTTTTCAAATTATCCGCCACCACATTTCAAAGGTAAGTAGCTAAAGAGGGCAGCACTGTGCTCTATGGATTAAAGATGGCGGATGACAGCTGTCAAAAAAGCACGTGGCTGTCAAAAAGCACGTGGCTTTGTTTATCTCGAGCTAGTGAGGTTAAGTTGGTAGCACTAAGGTTTAGGCCCGCCAAGATGGCAGCACTGCCGATGACAGGTGACGAAAGAGGGCAGCACAGCGCTCTGTAGTTTAAAGATGGCGGATGACAGCTGTCAAAAAGCACGTGGCTGTCAAAAAGCACGTGGCTTTGTTTATCTCGAGCTAGTTAGGTTAAGTTGGTACCACCGAGGTTTATTCCCGTCAAGATGGCAGTACTGAGGTTAGCGATGCGTTGTTGTCTGTCAAAAAGCACGTGGCTTTGTTTACAAATTCAAATTTCGCGCTAGTTAGGTTAAGTTGGCAGCACTGGAAGAGGCCTCTGGCTGAGGTGGAGGAGGCCACTGGGAGGCCTCTGGCTGAGGTGGAGGTGGAGGTGGCCACTGGGAGCCTGAGGTGGAGGTGGCGCCCGAACCATCCAATGATACTACTGACTGCCCAGGATAAAGCAGAATGCTGCAGCTGTCATTACCCTAGGCAAGCTGGAGGTACGCCATAATAATGGGAAAATCACGTCAAGCTTTAGTCCTCAATTTGGTAAAACATTATGTATTAACAAATACAGTCTGATATAACTGATCATAAAATACACAGGACAAATTCACGCGTGAGCAGAGAAGACTATTTCTGATAGTCCTTCGATATCAACGATAGAGCAGCTTTGATACGGGCGGCACAAAACAGAGAACTTAACCTCCATGATGGTCAACAACCATGTGTGAGGAGAGTGTACTAGAAGAAGAATATGAAGAATAAGAAAGGACACATCCCCAATGAGGTAGGTCCTCATTCAGTGGTGAATGGCAGCTGATGTATAGGAAACTGCGTGTTACTGTAGTGAAGGATGGTGTTGTGTGCGAGTCATACTCTTAAATGGTGTGTATGTCCAGTCCTCAGCTCGAAGGCTGATTGGATGCTCAACAAGATAACTCTTCATGGAATGTGAATTAGTCAGTACCCTACACCATCTGATGTTCAGACTGACCAATAAAGAATTCTTTCATAAGGAAATTACACTTTAAATCCTAATATAAATACCAACATAGAGTCAGTCTATTTTAATAAACATGAGTATTGACTTACGCTCATATTATTTATAAAATCAGGGGCCGATGACGTATATGTTAGGCCCTTTAAAATAAATCATCACCATTATCATTCACATCATAATTGCCACCTCGGACCGAGGGATCTTTCTTTGCTCAATACTACTGAACATTATCATGTTGAACAAAATCACAGCATTGCAATGTATAGAAGTTTCATGATATGTGTTGTACCAGGAATGCCTATGGCCTGGCACATTATATTTATAATTCATTAATTGTTAAAAGGCTTTAACATTGGAAACAGCCTGCCGAACGAACGTTCTCGACTCGGCTGCCTGCTATAGGAGTGAGACAGCGCGACGTCACAGGGCAAGGAACCGACTGAGTGACGTAATTACCACGTGCTGTAGACCCACCCATCTGGAATGATCTGGAAACATTTTTATATCTTCTTAACCGCAACACCAGCGTGAAGCCCGCATTTCGAAATGGAAGTAGCCAAAATTTAAAGTAAATCCATCCATTAATTTCAGAGATATCGAGGTGGAAATGAAACCACATTTTCCTCGCTTCGAGCAGCGAGCCGGTCAGCCACAGGCAAAAACGTTCAACGACTCGCCGAGTTTAATCAGTTGAAAACTGCAACTCAACCATGTAAGGTGATGCAGATTTATTTTTAGCTAATTACAAAGGAAAAAATATCACTAAGTAATGTATGATGGAGTTAAAAATGTTGTACAGGATAGAATTAGATTAGAATCTGGAGACGGAATAGTCAGAGAGAACATGCAAGAACGAATGATGGTGCTATCTTATGACAATTGGTTGCTGCAATTAGTCCGAGATCTCACTGTAATGTAATTGGACTAATCAGCTACTTGAGAAGATATCCATGCGTGTGATGATGATGATGACGATACAGATCAGTAATGATAACTGATGAGGTTGTGTTTGTTGAACCATATCAAAAATACAAGTCACCACTGCTCGATGAGGACAGCCTAAGCAGCCAGTAAGATTATTAGCAGTGGTGTGATGCACCGCAGCTCGCCTTTTCAGTTATTGCTATATGTATAGTACCAGCTAACCAGGTACGTAACATGCGTATGTCTCAGTATTTCGGTGTTTTTTTTTTTCATATTTTATTGGAATGGTATTTTAGATGGAAAGTATTAATTTATTTAACATTTCATTTTATCCGTTTAGCGTCCAGCGTTGGTTTTTTCCCCGGAATCAGCTAGGGATCCCGCCTCTAGCGCCTCAACGACTGTGTTCTGAAGCGTGAGACATTTGGTTGTGGGGTACAACTGGGGAGAAGGACCAGTACCTCACCCAGGCTACCTGACCTTCTATACTGAATAGGGGCTTTGTGGGAGATAGGGAGATTGGAAGGGATGGGCAAGTAACGTGGAATGAAGCGGTCGTGGCCTTATGTTAGGTACTATCCCGGCGTTTGCCTGGAGGAGAAGTGGGAAACCACGGGAAACTACTTTGAAGATGGCCGAGGCCGGAATCGAGCCCCCTTCTACTCAGGTGATCCCCCGAGACTGAGTGTATCCTGTTCCAGCCATCGTACCACTTATCAAATTTTGTGGCAGAGCCGGGAATTGGGAGCTAAGAACACTAACCACTATTCCGCAGAGGCGGACGAAGGTAATTTTAACGTACAATTTTTCTTTTAGAAATGATGTCCTTCAAACTATCTTTGAATGTGAATGATCCCTGTTTGGGGGACTAGGTAAATGACTTAATCTGCTCTGAAGAGAGCGATTTATCGTGACAATGAGCCTAGTAAAATTACAACACGTTTCCAAACTGATCATGACAGCGAAGAAGAACAAATTATATTTGGCAGACAGGATAAATAAGGGAAGGAATCACCAGATTCTCTCTTTTAAAATATCAGTGTTGGTTCGTGCAGAGTGAAGCCCTCTAAAACAGTCTCCGGCTTAAAGGTTGACGTGCAGGTGTGTGGTATGAGGCGCAGCGAACTCTGGCAACAGAGCCATTCAATGTGGCTTGCTGGCCTTCAATATGAGGGGTTCTGGGTTCGATTTCCCGCAAGCGTTATCCTCAGCTCTATTGCATGCCTTAGTTGACATGGTCCGCTGCGCCTCATACCACACAACTGCTCATTGGGTGTCCCGAGGCAAAGTGAAACTCTTTCCTGCACTCAAAACCCAATTAGAAATCTCAGACAAGTCAGGAATCGAGCACGGGACCACCATATAAGAGGAGATCACTCTAACACTACATCACGCACCCGGTAAAATGTGCAGTTCGTTGATAGTTGATGGTGAACGTGAAGATATTGTTACTGAGCCAGCCTTTAACCTCAAGATCCTCAACAACGGTAATCAGTCAATTTCTATGAACGTTTTTGTATCAATAGCCTGTTATGTTGATAGAAATTGCTCTAGAAAGTGTAGAAAATTGCCTTACTCATGGCACGATTTTCGTACAAGCGTAGCTCGCGGCATTCTGTATGATGTGCCGCTTTGTTCGTGTTGTGGAGCCTGCAGACTGTTAAATTATGGAAGGTATAGCGCTGACGGGTACCGTGTGTTCCTTTCTCTGTTGTACCTACAACTCATGTTTAGAAGCTGGACAACACGAAATGTACATTATTGTAGTTACTTCCCATGCTAGGAAGAGTGCGTTCATCATCTTCATGAAACGAAGTGTGATAATTCACGCTGTAGCATGCAACTGGGAAGTAGAACCCTTCGGAGACCCTCAAAATAAAACAACTAACAGAGAAATTAAGAGCGATTAATTTGTCGCAGCACATGCTGTTTCAGAGCCTTCGATATAGCTCAAAGGCAGACGTTATGGGAGGGCTTATACACCGTCCCGTATGTTGAGACACTACCGTTTTCCAAGCACGTCGAGGAGTTACAGGTGCAAACTGTGCCGAAAACGTAAGCTTGATCATTTTTTGCGGCCTGATTTCCTTCATGACACTGAATGTTTCATAGCGTAATGTGTCCAGAGTGTACGAATAGAGGAGTATACGTAAGAACACAAACAGCCAGTCCCCGGGTCAAAGGAATTAAATATATGCGATAAAAATCTCGAAACCGCCGGGAATCGCACCCGCGACTTCTGAACCGAAGGCTCCCCATTCTTCCAAGGAGCTGAACCAGACTAAAAATACGTCTTGATAGAAGGTGTTAACACAAACAGTGCATCGCGAAGTAAGCAGTTGTCGTTCCAAATCGTAAATGGATTTTTACCCTCCGTAGATTCCCCATCTTTTCCTTAAGTTTAGTAAATGCATTTAAATCGCTATATGACAGTACCTGAATAATTTTGAGCCACATGAGCCCCTTTCCGCCTCTGTGGTGTAGTGGTTAGTGTGATTAGCTGCCACACCCGTAGGCCCGCGTTCGATTCCTACCTCTGCCATGCTTGAAGTGGTTTCCCGTGGTTTCCCACTTCTCCTCGAGGCAAATGGGATGCTACCTAACTTAAGGCCACGCCCAATTCCTTCCCTCTTACTTGCCTATCGCTCCCGATCTTTCCATCCGCCACAAGGCTCCTGGTCAGGATAGCAGGTGAGGTCACCTGGGTGAGATACTGGTCCTCCTCCCAGTTGTATTCCCGACCCAAAGTCCCACTCTTCGGGATAATGCCCTTGAGGAGGTAGAGGTGGGGTACCTCGCTGAGTATGAGGGAAAAAGTAATGTATGGTAAACTGATTAAGAAGAAAGAAGTAGAGCCCCTTTATGGGAAACCAAGCTTCGGTGTGTGCGGTCTATTGTCATTTCTTTTATGACATACCGTTGCTCCTCGAAATACAGCTATGTGACAAGGTTGATGGAAGAAACACTGACCCGCAACACGTGTATCACTTGAGAGAACTTTCATCGACATAGATCATACAATTACTGAGCCTTAGATGCCAGAACATTTCTGGTCACAGTTCTAACCTGAAATATTATCGCATAGCGGTTTTTCTAGGGCCAACGGTAATGTACATTATATCAATAACAATCTGGACGAGTGGAAGCAAGGCAATTCTATGAGCATCCACATTGTGGACAATAAAGTCTTAGTCGCAGATTACCAGCTAACGTACAGAATTTCATGAAAATACTATGATATTGAAAAGAATTCATCTCTAATACAGTCCGGCTCCATGGCTAAATGGTTAGCGTGCTGGCCTTTGGCCACAGGAGTCCCGGGTTCGATTCCCGGCGGGGTCGGGAATTTTAACCATAATTGGTTAATTTCGCTGACATGGGGGCTGGGTGTATGTGTCGTCTTCATGATCATTTCATCGACATTACGACGCGCAGGTCGCCTACGGGTGTCATATAAAAAGACCTGCATCTGGCGAGCCGAACTTGTCCTCGGACACTCCCGGCACTAAAAGCCATACGCCATTTCATTTCATTTGATCTCTAATACAATATGGAAATTTCTACAAAGAGAAGTAAAGATATGACATGAAAGTACCATATAATGCACGAGAAAATAATGCTTATGAAGGACAACTGTACAGAACAACTGAAATACTCCAGATAACTGGAAGGTGATAATTCACAAGCGAAGCTTTTGTAAGATTAGATCGCAACTGATATAATGTACGTAACACGAAATGGTCATGTACTAAAATTTAGCTGCGTGTGTTAACTGGAAGTGTCAGAAATCGACATCAGAATAAGTGAAAAACGTAGGATAAGACGTATCAATTATATACTCCGTTTGGCCAGCTCCTGTAAGGGCCGGATGGTGCGAATGGATCATGCGCACACTACAGAGAAGCTGCGTGAATCACTGTATTCGCCAGTTCTCAGTCCCCTCACTCCGTAGAAATCACGGATAGCGAACAGCACACTTCAGCTGACTGCTGCTAACACTCCCATCCATCGCACCTTCTCCAGGCTCCAAACTCACAAAGGTGTCAATTGCAGCCGTGGTGTCATGGTACATTTCCAGTTAGCGTTTAAAGAACTTTCAGATAAAACTCGCGGCTGATTTATGACGTCCATTCTGTCAGCGAAATTTCAGGTAAGTTGCTACGAGATGTCGCTGAAGCATCCTTTGTCAGTGAATAAAATGTAACAGTTTAAAATGTAACATTGGGAAATATAATATTAAAATTGAACTCAGAGCTATTCTTCGGAATCACAGATGAGTCTATGGATCAAGTTATAGCACTACTACTACAACTGCTACAGTCGAAACGGGATATAACGACTGCGAACTGACCACTACATAACCGTCGTTATGGGCGATAGTCGCACAAAGGGTCTTAGTTTATTGCTGAAATGTCATATCTTTACGATTTAGGCTGGAAGCTTGCGCGGTTATTAACAGAATGAAATTACAACTTCAAAAAAGAACGTAAGTGAAATAAGTAGAAAATTACTTGCAATAAAGTCTTTGTGGAGCAAAATATAGAATAATAAGTGAGGAAATAAGTAGCAAAAATGTAAATTGATAATCATGTCGACCTTTTCAATCACTACTGATCTGCATTTAGGGCAGTCGCACAGGTGGCGGATTCCCTATCTGTTGGTTTTCTAGCCTTTTCTTAAATGATTGCAAAGAAATTGGAAATTTATTGAACATACCCTTTGGTAAGTTATTCCAATCCCTAAGTCCCCTTCCAACAAATTAATATTTCCCCCAACTTGTCCTCTTGAATTCCAACTTTGTCTTCATATTGTGATCTTTCCTACTTTTATAAACTCCACTCAAACTTATTCGTCTACTAATGTCATTCCACGCCATCTCTCCGCTGACAGCTCGGAACATACCACTTAGTCGAGCAGCTCGTCTCCTTTCTCCCAAGTCTTCCCAGCTCAAACGTTTCAATTTTTTTGTAACGCTACTCTTTTGTCAGAAATCGGCCAGGACAAATCGAGCTGCTTTTCTTCGGATATTTCCCAGTTCTTGAATCAAGTAGTCCTGGTGAGGGTCCCATACACTACAACCATATTCTAGTCGCGGTCTTACCACAGACGTATATGCCCTCTGCTTTACCTCTTTACTACAACCCCTAAATACCCTCATAACGACGTGCAGAGATGTGTACACTTTATTTACAATCCGATTTATGTGATTAACTCAATGAAGATCTTTCCTTATATTAACACCTAGGTACTTACAATTATCCCGAAAATGTTCTTTCGCACCATCAAGCAGAAATTAAAACTGAGAGGACTTTTCCTATTTGCGAATAACTTGTAACGTGACTTTTAACCGCATTTATCTTCTTACCGTTTCCTACTGTCCATCTCACATTATTATCGAGGTCATTTTGCAGTTGCTCAAAATCTTGTAACTTATTTACTACTCTGTACAGAATAACATCAAAAGCCTTAAGTCCGATTCCACTTCTTTACTGATATTACTTGTATATCTAAGATAATATGAATGGTTCGATAATATTGCCTTGAGAAATTCCGCTCTTAATTATTTCAGGGTCAGATTAAGCTTCGCCTACACTAATTCTCTGAAATCTATTTTCTAGAAATATAGCCACTTATTCAGTCACATTTTTGTCTAGTCCTATTGCACTCATATATTCAATATTAAACACGTTCCTTTTATTCGTGACATCTTCACAGCGGTGCTTGCCTTGACTGTTTAACAGACAGACTGATTTGAAATCTACAGTCTACAGGTATTGTAAACAATAGTTTGAAAATTAGCTTTACGTTGGTCTCAGCAGTACCCAAATACGTAACAAACAAAAATTAGCATTCGACGTCACAGTTTCTCCACTATACGATATGTCGTACTAAGCGATGGCGGTGATGTTACTTGCTTTACGTCCCACTAACTACTTTCACGGTTTTCGGAGACTCCGAGGTGCCGGATTTTATTCCCGCAAGAGTTCTTTTACGTGCCAGTAGATCTACCGACAAGAGGCTGACGCATTTGAGCATCTTCAAATGCCACCGGACTGAGCCATGATCGAACCTGCCAAGTTAGGGTGAGAAGGCCACCGTCTGAACCATCTGTGCCACCCATCCTTGCCCACGCTAAGCGATTTTAATACAATGTTCATGTATCATTTAGACGGGAAAGTTAGGTTTCATCTTTATATCTAATACGTCGTTAAAAGCGATGTCTCAATGAACGGTTCCAACTGTAGTAATAATAATGTTATCAGCTTGCATTCAGGAGAGAGTGGGTTCGAATCCCACTGTCGGAAACCCTGAATATTGCTTTCCGTGGTTTACAATTCTATCACCAGTAAAATGGTGTATCTGTACCTTAACAGAGGCCACGGTCGTTTCCGTGCCACTCGTACGCCCTTTCCTATCCCATCATCGTCATAAGACCTCTGTGTGTCGGTGTGACGTATAGAGATACTCTTACGGTTTTTGGAGACACTGAGGAGCAGTGTGATACAGACATGAGGCTGACTTGCTTAAGCACCTCCGAATATCACCGCACGACTATGGGCTGAGAATGTCAACTGGCAACTGTGTGAGCCACTCAGCGCGAAAATGTAGCCTACTGTTAGAACACACTGATTGGCCACTGCGTTTCGAAGTCAATATCACAGTTTAATTCAACACCACGATTTGAATATTTACTACAGAAGCAAGTGAAAAGCCTATTTACGTAGCGGCCCGCTTGGAATGTAATTCTTTCATCACAGAAACATTAATAAGCAGTGCTATCAAAAGGAACCACTTACATTATTCTCCCCTCGTGTTGCAATAGAATGACACGATTTTAATTCCCCGATGGCTAAAGGAAACACTTCCAATTCTGAAAGCTTCATTTATATGCAAAACTCTGTGAGCCATATGGGCCAGTGTCGACATTTTAAACTTGCCCCACTTCCGTTCAGCTGAAGCCATTCGCGGAGCACCGCTGTTCTATCGAGCCTGCGACTCGCCTACAGGAGAGGATAGAAACCTTCAGCTTAGTACTTTGAGAATTTAGAGCCTTTCTTCTTCTGGTGATCGTCAGCTCCAGGGACAGTGGCCTACTTGTTGGTCTTGCTGCATCCTGGCAGTCAATGCTCGCATCACCTAAACAATCTTATGGAATCAGAGAAGGCAATCGGATTAATATCTCCGGCTAAGACATACAGTAAATGACGGAGTGGAATGGTTACATTATACACGTCCTTCAACCAAAAGGTGGTATTTAGAAAATACTAAGCCAACCTTGTGTTCTGAAGGAAATTTTTCTATGGTTTCCTATGTCCAGACTTGAAAAATAATGGGGCTGCCCTAATAATATAACATCATGTGAAATTCTGATTTTTGGTGATGATATTAAAACTAAGGTTAAGTTATGAGTAGGTTCCCACCTTCCAATACTTATCAATTTCTATATAATAGGTTTATTAATTACATAATATAAACCATATAATCCCTAGTACATGTTTCGTTCCGATTATGGAACATCTTCAGCTAAAATTTGACAAAATGGCAAGACAATTAAAACACATTGATGTTATGATGGTACAAAAGCTAAAAGATATGATAAAATGGCACGAAGATTAAAACATATAATTATGATGATAAAATAAAGTTCATTCATGTTGGTTAAAAATTCAACAAGTCAGTGTTCAAATGACGAAGTAAAAACGGCGATAAGGTTCTTCGTTTTTACTTCGTCATTTGAACACTGACTTGTTGAATTTTTAACCAACATGAATGAACTTTATTTTATCATCATAATTATATGTTTTAATCTTCGTGCCATTTTATCATATCTTTTAGCTTTTGTATCATCATAACATCAATGTGTTTTAATTGTCTTGCCATTTTGTCAAATTTTAGCTGAAGATGTTCCATAATCGGAACGAAACATGTACTAGGGATTATATGGTTTATATTATGTAATTAATAAACCTATTATATAGAAATTGATAAGTATTGGAAGGTGGGAACCTACTCATAACTTACCCTTAGTTGTGCTGAGCCAATACGGAATAAATATGAGATTTATAAGATGATATTAAAGTTTACAAATCTATTAAATTAATATCGGATTGTCATCAACATCACGATTTAGATTCTCTTGTAGACTAGAGCAGACACAATGAGTTAAATTTGAATAGGGATCAGTCTGTAGCCATGATATTTATTCCGAGGTAATGGAAGATTGAGTATAACCATGTAATGGATGCTGACATTTTTAACTCGTGTAGAGACGAAAAGGATTTAAAAATAACATTCAGTAAAGATTTAAGATTGAACGACCATATTCAAAACATCTATATAAATAAAATTGTTTCTGTTTGTCTGTTTGTCTGTCTGTTTGTCTGTTCCACCATCACATCGAAACGGCTGGATAGATCTTAACCAAACTTCATATTTAGAGTATACTGACCCCGGGGAAGGTTTCGATATGCATATCATTTTAAAATCTTTGAAAAGACGGGGGTTTTATAGGAAAAACGGTTTTCCTCCATTTTCTCTTATACTATTATAGGCAAAATATCGAATTTGTCGTATAAGGACGAGACAAAGCTCAATTTAATCCTCTTGACGCAAAGAACAAAACTCGGTAAGCCCTACGGGCCCGAAAACCATGTTTTAAGGCCCTAAAACCAACCGTTACGGAGATATTGGCACCACACTACCCCTGCTCTAGGAATCGGATAAAGAAATGAACTGCCGTAACCATGGCAACGTCAGCTCCAGGATTCTAGAGCAGTGAGATTATGCATGTACGTTTGGGCATAGCTGTCAACCTAAATAGGTACAAATAAGACTTAATATCTGGGAAAAAAATATACTGTTGTGTAAGGCACTCATAGGACTCCTTTGGGCGGGGATAAATAAAATTGTTTCTGTTTGTCTGTCTGTTTGTCTGTTCCACCATCACGTCGAAACGGCTGGATAGATCTCAACCAAACTTCATATTTAGGGTATACTCATCCCGGAGAAGGTTTTGATATGCATATCATTTTAAAATCCTTGAATAGACAGGGGGTTTATAGAAAAACCAGAATGGTTTTTCCACCATCACGTCGAAACGGCTGGATAGATCTCAACCAAACTTCATATTTAGAGGATACTCATCGCGGGGAAGTTTTCTATATGCATATCATTTTAAAATATTTGAATATATGGGGGGTTTATAGGAAAATCAGAATGGTTTTTCCACCATCACGTCGAAACGGCTGGATGGATCTCAACCAAACATTGTATTTAGAGTATACTAATCCCGGGGAAGGTTTAGATATGCATATCATTTTAAAATCCTTGAATAGACGGGGGTTTATAGGAAAACCAGAGTGGTTTTCCCACCATCACGTCGAAACGGCTGGATAGATCTCAGCCAAACTTCATATTTAGAGTATACTCATCCCAGGAAAGGTTCCGATATGCATCTATATAAATAAAATTGTTCGTGTCTGTTTGTCTGTCTGTTTGTCTGTTCCACCATCACGTCGAAACGGCTGGATAGATCTCAACCAAACTTCATATTTAGAGTATACTCATCCCGGGGAAGGTTTCGATATGCATATCATTTTAAAATCTTTGAATACACGGGGGGTTTATAGGAAAACCAGAATGGTTTTCCCACCATCACGTCGAAACGGCTCGATAGATCTCAACCAAACTTCATATTTAGAGTATACGCCTCCCGGGGAAGGTTTCGATATGCATATCATTTTAAAATCTTTGAATACACGGGGGGTTTATAGGAAAACCAGAATGGTTTTTCCACCATCACGTCGAAACGGCTGGATAGATCTCAACCAAACTTCATATTTAGAGTATACTCCTCCCGGGGAAGGTTTCGATATGCATATCATTTTAAAATCTTTGAATACACGGGGGGTTTATAGGAAAACCAGAATGTTTTTTCCACCATCACGTCGAAACGGCTGGATAGATCTCAACCAAATTTCATATTTAGAGTATACTCATCCCGGGGAAGGTTTCGATATGCATACCATTTTAAAATCTTTGAATAGATGGGGGTTTATAGGAAAACCAGAATGGTTTTTCCACCATCACGTCGAAACGGCTGGATAGATCTCAACCAAACTTCATATTTAGAGTATACTCCTCCCGGAGAAGGTTTCGATATGCGTATCATTTTAAAATCTTTGAATACACGGGGGGTTTATAGGAAAACCAGAATGGTTTTTCCACCATCACGTCGAAACGGCTGGATAGATCTTAACCAAATTTCATATTTAGAGTATACTCATCCCGGGGAAGGTTTCGATATGCATATCATTTCAAAATCTTTGAATAGACGGGGGGTTTATAGGAAAACCAGAATGGTTTTTCCACCATCACGTCGAAACGGCTCGATATATCTCAACTAAACTTCATATTTAGAGTATACCCCTCCCGGGGAAGGTTTCGATATGCATATCGTTTTAAAATCTTTGAATAGACGGGGGTTTATAGGAAAACCAGAATGGTTTTTCCACCATCACGTCGAAACGGCTCGATAGATCTCAACCAAACTTCATATTTAGAGTATACTCATCCCGGGGAAGGTTTCGATATGCATATCATTTCAAAATCTTTGAATAGACGGGGGTTTACAGGAAAACCAGAATGGTTTTCCTCCATTTTCTCTTATACTATTGATTTTCTGTAAACTTCGTTTACCGTACGTGAAACGTCTCTTCATTATAAACAACTTTCGTTATGTTCATAATTTACCTTATTCTTTACATGACGGAGAAATTTACAATTTTCTGCTGGTACCATGCTCTGCATTGAGTGACCGACAGACCGACAACGAACCTACAGGTTACCATGGGAACGTCTCTGACTGCATGCCAGCAGGGAAGTAACGTATTGCCATTTTCCTCATCATGCTTTTAAATTCGTGGTTGTTCCTTGGGTAGAAGGCAAGAGAGGCGTCAATCGGCCTATCTGCGGGATATTGGCGGAATATCGTTGGATGTTATAACCGCCCTCGAATAGATTAAGTAATAACACCATTAGTCATCTTCTTATTATTTGTTTACCTAGGAATCACTGGACCTACATTTCTTCTCTGTTACCGCTTTATTATATCCATAACTCACACTAGCATAATTTATTGAGGGGCATTTGATTTTCCAATACATTAACTTGGCATTTACATATTTGTCGTTATCCGGCTGTCCTCAGTTATAATCCATTTTCTATTACTTTCAACTTTCTTAACTGTATTATTTTCTTCCTTAATTACGCGGTATGTACGCGAGTGCTACAAACTACTGGATGTATTTCCACCAATACTCATATTTAAAATACACCTGTCCTTGATAGGTTTTAGGGCAAATATTGTTTCTAAATCCCTGAACTGACTGGGGGTTTATACGAAACCGAAACAGTGATTTTGCACTTCCACAAAATATACACAACCAACGTTAATTTAAATCTACCTGCCTTGGTAGAAATTAATTTCTAAACCTTTTTTCTCATGTGCATCATTTCGATACGAGGATAAATAAGGGAGATATCATTAACGGACCGTTTTTTTGTACAAGTCCCATCGGACTTAACTCACGAGCGGGTGCATGTAAAGCGTATTCCTTACAACTTGAAAACTACTGAAGACATTCGAACCAAAATTCATATTTAGCATCCACCTGTCCAAAGGTAGGTTTTAAACGTAAATAACATTTCATGTTCCGGAATGGACTGGCGGTTTATAGGGAACCGAAATGGTGATTTTACTCTTCCACAATATATACAGAACAAGACCAACCTGACTGGAAATCAACCAAACGTGATGGAATTCCACCTCTAAACCTTTTTTTCATGTGCATTTTTTCGTCAGGAGGATTAATAAGGGAGATATCATGAATGGTCAGTTTTGCAGGTTAAGTCCAGCGGACATAACCAAAAAGGTGTTTTACATGGAGCAGATTCCTTATCTATATAAATCAAATCGTAACGACTGTGTGCCTCTACACTGACTATTTCGGCGAAATTTTCGTACAGCTTTCCGTTTAAGGGGTAATAATGACCATCTGCATAATTTTTGGTTAAGTTTCCTGAAAGTCCTAATTTTTACCCGCCTCGCCCAAAATCCAGATTGCGGCATAATCTGCCAGAAGAAAAAGAATGTAATTGAAATTTGACAAAATTATACGTTTTAGCCTGTAACGAACGGAAAACATCCAAGATCATTAAATTTTTCACTTTTTATCCCCGAAGAATATCGAAATATGCAGGCAATTTTAATGATGGTGCAGACCTTCGGAAATTCCTATCACATAACAGATTGCACAATCTCCGTTCAATTTGGAATGATCTACAACCTTGGTCTTATGACTTTTTGCCGTATCTGTATCAATTTTACGTTTGATTTTTCTCTATTAATGGATGTTAAGTCAATTTGGAATTTTCACATGCATAATTCATACCTTCGATTACTTATATGAAATACAGAATCATCAAACTCTTCACGAAAATTGGCCCACCCAGTAGCCATATATGAGCCAAATGCTATGTATGTAGCTGTCACATAATTATCCGAAAAGTAATGTAATGTGAGATAATCTGTTCCACGTTTCTAACTCAATCTGACCCAAGAATAGATGACATATCATAGGACCAGCCATTTAGGCCACTAAATCCGGCGTGTCTTATGGTATAATCCTTTGTCGATATGACGTACGTTTAGTAGCAGTTAATCTATAAATGAAGGTCTTCAATATTGTAAACACGCATATACTTTCGTATGTCGATCTATATATATTCACTGATGTCGATTTGTAGCGATCGAGAAAGGGTGGGTCTGCTATTGTAATCAGTACTCCCCACACCGAATTTGACTGGCAGTATGAAAGGGTTCCTTCTCCAACTCCTGTGTAACTGTCATTAGTAAGGAAGGTCTACAATTGTAATGAATAGTTCACTTCTCGATTTGACTTGCAGAAGGCAAGTGAGCATGCAGTTTTGTTTAAAACTCCCCTACCCGATTGTGTTTGGCAGTAGGCAAGGGTGCCCGCCATTATAAAGAAATGTCCTCATCTAAAATGTGACTGGCATTAGGCATAGTGGCCTGCTTTTTTGATGGAAACTCACCAACTTGGTGTGACTGGCAGTAAGCTGGCTGGAAGTAGGAAAATGGGCCTGACATTATAATGATAACTGCACAACTCAATTTCGAGTGATAGTAGGGTAATTGCCTGCCATTATAATAAAAACTGTAATCTGTCTGGTAGTAGGAAAGGGGGGCTGCCATTTTAACGAAAACTCCCCCAATCGATTCTGTCCGCGTAGTAGGCAATGGGGCCTGCAATTATTATAATGTAAACTTCCCAACTCGATTGTGAATGGCAGTAGGCGAGTGAGCCTGCCGTTATATCACAAATCCATAACAAACACTTTACATTGGAAACAACGTACGGGGACATCCCCATGCTCTTTCTCGGATAACGCTAAGAGACATGCAATTTTAAAACAATCTTATTTACTGCATGCACACTATTTACTTCGATATTCGAATACAATGTAGAATACCGTAGCGAAGCACGGGTACATTCGCTAGTTACAAATAATGCTCTGAAATGTTAGGCGTTATTGTACGGAATTCATTATCATTTCGTCCAAAGACACTCTTAACATTTGTAAGGTCCAAACTTGAGTATGGATCAGTTATTTGGTACCCAATGACCACAGCGAACATCAATCTTATCGAGAATGCTCAAAATCGCAGGAAATTACTTAACCTTTATAAATTATTCAAGTATACTGAAGGAGCGTTGTATAGAATAGCTTGCGCCACAGACGAAATTGCAAAGAATTGGCTTTACTGTATAAAATAATTAATTACAAAACTGATGACTCGAATATGTTGCAGTCAATAACTTTCTACGCACTACAGAAACTAAGTCGTCCTGGAAATATCAAAGGTTAAGACTGAACTTCATATGCACTCCCCAATTAACAGAACAATGAGACTTGACAATAATATTCATCCCTACGAAAACGTTTTTAGTATGACTGACGCTACATTCGCTTCGTCATATAACATTGTACTTCTGAATATAAAGTAAGATATTATGAAGACATTAAAAAAAAAGAAACGGTAGTATAATTGTTGTAAATTATATGTTTAAATGTATTTGATTCTAAGTGAAAATTCTGTTATAAAAATTGTATTAGGTATTATACAAAATATTAATTAGAATTAATTAGTAATGCAACTTATATTATCCTTAATTATTTTTGTAGTAATGTGACCAGTGTGTCACTGGAATTATATTATACTGGTACATAGTATTTTTAAATTAGTTTTCTTAACGTCTAAGTAACACTTGTCGTGAACATTGTAATTGGGACTCATGTTCACAATAAATAAATAATTAAATAAATAAATAAATAAATAAATAAATAAATAAATAAATAAATAAATTGCGTTCTCATTGGACACATTTTCCGTCGTGCCTCTCGCTTTCCTTAATGTTGCCAAAAGCCTTGAAATAAGTCACTGCGACGTTAATCAGGTCATAATCAATGCTTGCTGTAAATTGCTGATGAAGTTGGGAGATGGTGGGTTGGGATTTCTACATCGACGACTATTTACCGTGGTTTCTCATCAGAAAAATCTTGGGGTGCACTTTAATTCATTATGTTCAGAAAGCCTGCCTGTGCTTGTTACATGTTACTTAGAAGAATGTTCGTAATCTGATCAAGTGTGGTCCCAGACAACCAAAAAATTACTGAGATGATTGAGAAATAATTTCATTTCACCTTTTAATGTAGCTGTGAACTTGCATTCCCCAGATAGTAGGTTCGAATTCCAGTATTAGCTCTCCTGAAGATGGTTTCTCGTGTTTTCTCATTTTATCACCAGCAAAATGCTGGATGTGAACTTTAACTAAAGCCACGGCTACTTACTTCCCAGGCCTAGCCCTTTCCCTTCCCATCGCCACCGAAGGACCTGAGGAGGGGCGACGTTAACACAGTACCATTTTTAATGCCGTGATCCATAAAGTTTTGTCGTGAAAACCGTGACGCGCATGTATACTATTTTGTAAAAGAAACGAGGCATCACAATGAAACAAAATAACTCTAAGCTCTTCCTTCAGAAAGCCTGAAGCAGTACAAAGTGATTAGATTTTTACTTTGTTTCATTTTGAGGTCAATGTACGGAGACTACTGTGAGAGAAACACTTCATACATTATTAAAATATACCAATACATTACCGAGAAGAGTTGCCCGTGCGGTTAGGGGTGCACAGTTGTGAGTTCGCATCCGGGAGGTAGTGGGTTCGAACTGTAATGTCGGCAAACCTGATGATGGCTTTCCGTGGTTTCCCATGTTTACACTAGGAGAATGCTGGGGCTGTACCGTTATTAAGGCCACGGTCGCTTCTTTCCCACTCTTAGGCGTATCGCATCATCGCTATTAGACCTATCTGTGTTGGTGCGACGTAAAAGGAATTTGTAAACAATGCATTACAACAGTACAACAATATAACATTATATTACAGCAGTTATATCTGTTATTGGAATTGACTACACACTGTTTGTAGCCCCCTTCGGTATTTCCTGGAAGGAACTCCCAGCTTGAGCCTGTCTTCTCTAATGTTCTCTTCGTCCGGATCTCCCGTGCACTTTCTGGAATATGTTCCGTCCCTATCCGAGCCAGAAATATTCAATTATTCCATCATCAGGCTGTAAAAAGAAGGCTAGTCGCTTAGACAGTCAGTGTTGGAGTTATTGTTGAGTTCAGTCGTCTGCGTCCCACCGGAGCGTGCGTATCGTCGCGTATCTGTATGTCGAACAATTGTAGTGAACAGAATTGGAGCAGTGTTAATGGTGGTTGTTGTGAGGAGCACTGCCGAGCTCTCAGTGTTAAGAAGTTCACTGTGTTTGGACTGTGAGAATTACCTGAATTTCTCTGGAGTACAGCCAAGGAACAGCGCGATTTGTTGTGGCTAGTAGCCCGGTGTTCAAACCTAGCTGTCTGTGTGCAGCTGCTGTGCACCTTGCAGGGGAGAAAGTGAAAGTCCTGTCAATCAGGATTTCTATCGCCCAGGTAATACGGGCGAGCCGGACCGCCTGCGGTGAGGAGGGCAGATTTTGTAAATAGACAGCAATCGGAGTATTGCGGGCATTCATGGGTGAACAGAAGTGTGTTTATATATGGGTGTGTATATTTAGGTGTGTGTGTGTGCTTATTACGTCATCATAGAACTAAATTAGAGTCATAAAAAGGCACTGTTGCATTCGTAGTATTAATTATTGAAAAACTAAAGGTGAATTTATTTTTTCTAGAGCCTTCCTGGCTCAAGTGGCAGCGCGCCAGCCTCTCACCGCTGGGTTCCGTTGTTCAAATTCAGGTCACTCCGTATTAGATTTGTGCTGGAGAAAGCAAAGTCACGCAGGATTTCCTCCGGATACTTCGGTTTTCCCTGTCATCTTCCTTTTTTTTTTTTTTTTTTTTTTTTGCTAGTTGCTTTACGTCGCACCGACACAGATATGTCTTATGGCGACGATGGGACAAGGAAGGGCTAGGAGTTGGAAGGAAGCGGCCGTGGCCTTAATTAAGGTACAGCCCCAGCATTTTCCTGGTGTGAAAATGGGAAACCACGGAAAACCATCGTCAAGGCTGCCGATAGTGGGGTTCGAACCTACTATCTCCCGAATACTGGATACTGGCCGCACTTAAGCGACTGCAGCTATCGAGCTCGGTGTCATCTTCCACCAACACTCTCCAATATATTTTCATTTCATCCGTCAGTCATTAATCACTGCCCCAGAGGAGGGCTGCGACAGCTGGCACAGTTCCTATCCTCACCGCTCTGACCCGGTCGAATGACCAAAAGCAGGCTTTGGATACTATTCGATTACTAGTTTTTATTACATTTATGACGGCATGACCGTCCGTATAATCCAAGCTTTCAATTATGGGAGATGACATCGGATGATTGTCGTTCTTCTGTACTTGTAGTAGGAGGAATGACGTTACATGCCTCAGTCAATTATACATTGCGGAAGCCTAGGTTCAGGTTGAGACTGATCAATGAAGATACATTGTACTGAAAACGCTACGTCCTATCGTATCGAACTGAATGTCTAAGTAAAGATGCGAAGGAATTTAATTCCTGTCTGAGATGATGAAATCCGTGCAATATCTGAGTCTTTCGGATGCTTTATTCATGTATGTAGATTGATGGAGAATTCATTTCTTTCTTATTACATGTAAAAGCCACGAAAACATGAAGCAATCAGCAGCGAGCCAGACAAGAATCACTGTCATACCCGATGGGCGTATCATAAACAACCTTCAGAGAACAGGTAAAAAAGCCGAAAATATATATTAAAGAGAAGAAGAAAAAACAGCGGCAAAGCGGGAGTTCTCTTATATAATTATACGTTACGGAACAACTAAAACTTGTTTTCACCTTCCATTTTTATGAAAATAAAAGTAATGTAGAAGGTGGGTTTAATGTTCCTTCTACACCAGAAAGATTGCTTGATTTCATTTTAAAAGTGCTGTTTCTTTATTGGGAGTCAACTGAGGACGTGAGTTATTACCTGACGCCCTCGGGCGAGCCACTGCACCACGTATCAATGAAGGTGTGTCTAGGACTCCACATGGTTCACTTGCCCCTCTTTCTGAATTTTGTTTCGAGTTTGCTTTGAGAGGTTCTCTTGACAGAGACAATTTATGGGCACACCCTACCTCCAGTGCATATTGGGCGCATTTCTCTGCGGCGTAGTCACTTAGTCATTATCTCTCCGTTCACAAGATGGCGTGTTCGATCCCGATTTAATATTTTAAATGCCACAACTCTATGACACTGGCTTTCGACAGGTGAAAGGTCGCCTTCAGGAATAAATTTCAAACCCCTAGGAACGCTTTGAATTAGCGGAAATCGGAGTCACATAAACAAATAAAAAATGAATAATAATATTAAAAACCCCTGGAATAAAGAAGCCGGCCCCGTGGTGTAGGGGTAGCGTGCTTGCCTCTTCCCCGGAGGACCCGGGTTCGATTCCCGGCCAGGTCAGGGAATTTTACCTGGACCTGAGCGCTGGTTCGAGGTCCACTCAGCCTACGTGATTAGAATTGAGGAGCTATCTGACGGGGGGATAGCGACCCCAGTCTCGAAAGCCAAGATTAACGGCCGAGAGGATTCGACGTGCTGACCACACGACACCTCGCAATGTGCAGGCCTTCGTGCTGAGCAGCGGTCGCTTGGTAGGCCAAGGCCCTTCAAGGGCTGTAGTGCCATGGGGTTTGGTTTGGTTGGGAATAAAGAACAGATGTGTTGAAATAAACTGTCTAGCACTTGCAGGTGATTTTGGCATACTTTCAGAAAATCTGAAAAATGAATCAATACAAGTCAATCTTGGAAAAACGAAATGTCGTATGGCTTTTAGTGCCGGGATATCCCAGGACGGGTTTGGCTCGCCAGGTGCAGGTTTTTCCATTTGACTCCTGTAGGCGACCTGCGCGTCATGATGAGGGTGAAATTATGATGAAGACTACACCCAGCCCCTGTGCCATTGGAATTAACCAATTAAGGTTAAAATACCCGACCCGGCCGGGAATCGAACCCGGGACCCTCTGAACCGAAGGCCAGTACGCTGACCGTTCAGCCAACGACTCGGACAATCTCTTGGAAGAAATAGCCAACAGAACAAGTTTAAGAATTTCTGTAGCAAAAAAACAAATTTATGCCTAATATAAAAATTCTCCATAATTTGTAGTAAACCGGGCGAGTTGGCCGTGCGCGTAGAGGCGCGCGGCTGTGAGCTTGCATCCGGGAGATAGTAGGTTCGAATCCCACTATCGGCAGCCCTGAAAATGGTTTTCCGTGGTTTCCCATTTTCACACCACGCAAATGCTTGGGCTGTACCTTAATTAAGGCCACGGCGGATTCCTTCCAAATCCTAGGCCTTTCCAATCCCATCGTCGCCATAAGACCTATCTGTGTCGGTGCGACGTAAAACCCCTAGCAAAAAAAAAAAAAAAAATTCTAGTAAAAGAAACTGATGAAATTCAAATATTTGGGAGAGACAATTCAAGAAAATGGTTGGGAAAATTCCGTTGTAGAAGAAAGGACACACACGGTGTAAGTAGGAATATCTACAACAAAATGTGTTTATGTCTAAACACCTCAAAACACAACAAGTAGACTCGCCTGTACGCGAGTGAATGTCTAGGACTGAATAAATTAGAAGAAGGCCTACTGGGAAGAAAAATTATACGGAAAAAAGATCGGCTCGATAAGAACTTCAGAACTCTGTAAATCAAGAAATAATGATGAAATATACCGGAATATAGAAAACATAAGAGATACAATGCGGAAGAGGCGATTGATATATTTTTGGGTATGTATACAGAATGGATGACAACAGGTAACCGAACTGATCTTCAAATATCATTGGAACAAGAAGTCAACAACAACCTGTATTCATGAAGTCTAGAAATATTTGGAAAGCAACAACATAAGGGAAGAAGAAGAAACAGAGAGAATTAATTTTAGAAAGAAGGTGTTAGAAATGGAAGGAATCCCAGGTCGCGAGGGAAATAAAACAGGCTCAAAATGGTCTGAGGTGTGGAAAAGGAGGCATAGTGAGCAGATGATGGAGTATTTGAGGAGGAAGACGGAACAACAAAGGATGAAGAATTGAAAGTGTCTCGAAGTCCCTAGAAGTCCCTATCGGAGAAAGAATTATAGCAACAACACGTGGCAGTTCATCCAAGCTACACGACCCGTACGTCTTCCACAGTGAAATTAAGATCTGGGATTTATGAAGCCTTTCAGATCCAAACAGGAGTTCGGCAGGCTTCTGACAACCCACGGTAGAATCTTGAGAGCGGGAAAGTTCAAATACCGTGGTGAATGGGTTGAATACAACAATTCTGAGAAGTTCGTCACCTTAACACGTATCACCAATTTTGAAACAGCTCCTGGTAACGCCCTACACGTGAACCAATGTTGAATGGAGTCGGTCACCCATGCGCACTAGCCTCCCCTTCTCAGCCTATGTTATTACAATTGAGGAGCTATCTGACGGTGAGATAGCGGCCCCGGTCTAGAAAGCCAACAACAACGGCCGAGAGGATTCTTCGTGCTGACCACACGTCATCTCGTAATCTGTAGGACTGCGTGTCGAATAGCGGTCACTTGGTAGGCCAGGGCACTTCGGGACTGCTGTGATATGGAGTTTGGTTTGGGTGTTCTAGCAACATGTCAGAAACTATCTTGAAGCCGGGCTGAGTGGTTCAGACCTTCTGACTCCAATTGGCTGGTGTGATCCCAGCTCAGTACGGTAGTATTTGAATGTGCTCAAATACTTCAGTCTCGTGTCGGTAGATTTACCGGCACGTAAAAGAACTCGTACGGGACAAAATTCCGGCAATTTGGCGCCTCCAAAACCTCCAGAAGTAGTTGGTGGGTTGTAAAAGCAATAACATTATTTATTACTCTTTTGAAACTATATAACGCTGTTAACGTTTTATTTCGTTCTCCTGAAGCTGCATCATTCTTTTCCCAACAAGTCCCAACTCGCAAAACCAGGATAAAGCCACGCCTTCATATTCCGTTTTCCCGCCTCTCTCTTGTTCGAAGAACTTTATTTATCTGCATTCCAATCCCCCTTAACTCTTTATTTTCTGACGGGCACTTGGAAGTTTTTCCTTCGTATTCCTCCTTTAATTGATTGCTCCTTTCCTTAACCTAGCTCATTTTTCTTCATATTCCGTTTTTCACTTCTCTATTGTACATAACGTAAAATTTATTTAATTCTTACTGTACTACACCGTTACTTATGTGTCATGTCTGTATTTATCTTACTGTGCCTAGCTGTAAGTCCTTCTCTTCGTTTTACTTTCAATCTTTAATTTTCCTTGTTCTTTTCTTTTGCCTGTATATTTTATTGTTAATTGTTTTGTCTCTACAGTTATTTTGATAGTTTTTCATTTTGTTCTCTTTCTTCATCTGTTTACCCTCCAGGACTGGTTTTCCCCTCGGACTCAGCGAGTGATCCCACATCTACCGCCTCAAGGGCAGTGTCCTGGAGAGTGAGACACTGGGTTGGAGGATACAACTGGGAAGGATGACCAGTACCTAGCCCAGGCGGCCTCACCTGCTATGCTGAACAGGGGCCTTGTTGAGGGATGGGAAGTTTGGAAGGGATAGACAAGGAAGAGGGAAGGATGCGGCCGTGGCCTTAAGTTAAATACCATCCCGGCATTTGCCTGGAGGAGAAGTGGGTAAACACGGAAAAGCACTTCTAGGATGGCTCTATTCAGTTGACGTAAAGAGGCTGAGTTAACTCCATTCCAGCCCTCGTAGCGTTTTTCAAATTTCCTGGCAGAGCCGGGAATAGAACCATGGCCTCCAGGGGTGGCAGCTAATCACACACACCACTACACTATAGAGGCCGCTTTATTAAATCTTCCGCTATTTTCATCATTATGGAATTTTTCCCGATTGCTTCTTTTTACTTTTTTACGTTTACGTTGCGCTATTCCATTGTAAAAATAGTCTTCATTGCGGAACTCTAAAATTCGACTTCTCGCTGTTTTGGTTTCTCAAATAAATAAATAAATAAATAAATAAATAAATAAATAAATAAATAAATAAATAAATAAATAAATAAATAAATAAATAAATAAATAATTCAATAAACATTTATACAGAAAAGAAACATTTCCGCCGTAATTAAATTACGGCTCAGGATTTATCATTATTATAGACTCTTCCCGTAACAGCTGCAGGTTGCCCGAGGGCAAAGTGTATTTGATCAACAATAATGAATGGATACAGGTCGATACACGAAACGGTATGAAGTTAAGAGTAGACAAACGAGTGAGCTACGTCAAACATTTATCTGAGGTCCGCAAGCAGGGTTCTTGAAGATCATGATGGACTTCTTTAGAGTAGTAATGGCGGTGTTATAGATGCAATCTCTACTCAGCCCGGAGGTATTGCAAAAGTTCACAAAAATTGAGGAACGGTTCCTCGAGCACCTAACATCTAGCCGATTACAGAGATGGATGGGAGCTTATACTTTTCCTTATGCAAGTCAACCGTTTCTTTCTTCCGGACCTACGTCTTCTGTTTTCGTTGATCTCAAATCTAATTGTTGGATTAATGATGAAACCTTCAGCTTAAGTGCAGTCAGTATCCAGTATTCAATAATCCCAATGTGTCGGCTCCTTCCTCTTCGAGGTTTTGATGACCACACACTTCTTGAACGATTCTTTTCTCTTTCACATAACATTTAAGAAGACCTCTGCCAAAAGATATACCTCACAATGACGTACAATGACATATTGATAGACACTTCTAGGTATACTTGTTCACGTTACCAAATGGCACTAATTAAAGTTATGTGGAAGTCAGCAGCAATTAAAATGTAGATAAAGCATTTCATTAAGACCAGAGATTTGGTTGCATTAAACTCGTAATGGGGCTCGTGGTGAAAGGAGAAAATTTGCAGCAGACGGAGAGAAGCTATCAGAGCCATTCATCAGCCTGCAGCCCATAAAACATTATTACAAGCGTTGGGTAAATATAAATTGGTCGCCAGAAAGATATGAGTAACCTATAATTATACTGGGCAGGAAATGCCAAGCTTATAAATAAACATGCCATTATAATAGCCAATTACAATGACGTATTGACGTAACTGATGACTTCCACAAAACATTAATTAGTACAATTTTATTTACGTTTGCAAAACACGCGTAAATTCATTTGAAAATAACTTCCCTGGGTCTATGTTTTCAGTGGTTGCAAGCAATGTATTTCTATTTATTCAGTTGACAGAATTTAGCATCATATCAAAACACATTTCCTAAGGGCAATGGTTACAATATTACGAGAGAAATTCAATAAGTAACGTAGCAAGGCCTGTCATTGACTGAAATTATGCAACTTATGTAGGTCTATAAGGGGCAGTAAAATGGAAATGGAACACCCGCTATAACATGACCATGGAATGGTTTTATTCAAATGTAATTATCAAAAGCGTTAATACATTTATCCTACTGGGAGACGAGACGATCAGTCCCAGTTTTGTGGAAAGAGGTAGGTCGCTGACGGATCCACAACCTCACCCACTCATGCACTTCCTCGTACGAATGAAACCGGTGTCCACGAAGGTCTTTCTTCAGGTCGGCAAAAAAGTGAAAATCACAAGGTGAAATATCCGGCCTGTAAGGAGGATGCTGAAGTGTTTCCCAACCAAATCGCCAAAGCGTGGCCTTCACCAGATTGGAAGTATGGGGGTGAGCATTATCGCGCAACAGAATGACTCCGCCCGAAAGCATTCCAGGGCGTTTTGACTTTATGGCTTGTCACAGTTTCTGCGAAATGTCTTCGTATCGCTACGCATTGATTTTGGTTCCACGCTCGAGGAAGTCGACAAGCAGAAGGCCTCTGAACTCAAAGAAGAAGATCATGACTTTAACGAGACTTGTGTCAACAGCTTTGGATTTTTTTACGAGGGGGAGATTTTCGATGTTTCCATTGTCGTCTTTGCCGTTTGCTCTCGTGTTCGAAATGGTGGCACCGCGGGACGGAAACGCTTACTTTTCCTCGTAGTACCGCTGCAAATGACTCAGATATGACGCCATTCTGTCAGTCGTTTTCAGTTAGTGCCGTACCCCCTGCGCGCTAATTTTGCGGAAATGTAAGTGTTCCTTGATAACGACATGCACGTAGGAATGACTAATGCCGACCTGAACACGAATATCTTCCTCCGTAATTCGTTCCATTTCCGGGATGAGGTCATCAATCCTCCCTATCACATCAGGACTAAAGGCTCGATGGGCCTCTCCTGGGTCCGCATCATCTTACAGTGATGTGCGCCCTTCTCGGAATCTCCTGCACCACCCATGGACATGCAGTGTTCGCCATACACAGCAGACATGTGACGATGAGTTTCGCGTACTCTTTGCTTGCCTCCAATTCTACAGCTGGCCGAGCGCACTAGACCAGCCTGCGCGCCAACAACTGCGTGCGCTTGTGAGTTGCCACAATGGAGTTCTCCTACCACAGTGACGACAGTATCGATACGCAACAACAGTGTTGCCACCTTTCACGCGTAATGTGTGTTATGGCCGGTGTTCGGTTTTCATTTGACTGCCCCGTCTATAAAAATAGGACATAATTTCTAGAGATTCTATTTACACATACTTCGTGTACTTGGTGAAACAAAACTGCAAGATCGCTAGACACCAACAATCTCAACTCACAGAAACCTCAGAAACCTGGACGATGGACAAGACTGATATCAAAATGCGGTGTTTCCAGCGAATGAATAACGTAAGCAGGAATTACCTCCCACCAGAAGATAAGTGAAGGGCAACATTCAACCTTCCCTCAACATACAGATTTGTTCAAGTGAGCGCCAACTGAGACTAGCTTATACAGATTTCACCCAGAGAACCAGTCGTGATGTAAACATAAGCACGTGCTTGGATGAACGTTTATTGGTTAGTGCTGCCGCGGGACACCTACGCGGAGACATGAAAGTAGTTCGTTAGCCACATCATGGCTAGTGCGATCCTAGATGCAAAATGTCCGAAATATAATTCCTCAAATAATTTAAATCAGAAAAATATAAAAAATACTATTTGTATTCATTATTATTTAATATAAACAAGCATTTCAAATTGAAGAGCGCCAGGGACGTATGAGCTTATGCTTGACCCGCCATTTGTTAAGCTGTGAGCATGGGAAGCAAGCAGATACAGTGCATGAGTGAGACAACACTTTTCTTTTGCAATATGGATCACCGGGTTGAGTTCGTTAAGCACCGCAAAGGGAAACCTTTGAAAAGTGGCGAGAAGACAATAATTGCATTGAATGTGTTTCATATGTTTAGCTTTAAAGGGCATTGCGAAGTTGACATCCGAGTTCACTGGTGTTACGGAGTGGACCAAGGATTGGTAACAACACACGGGAAATCGAAGAAGTGCCGACTTGGAAGGACCTCATCCTTTATCAGATTCTGATTAGGTAAAGTACTGCACTTTTTTTAATATTGCCTTTTGCATACTATAAGTTCCCCTCTAGAATTTTATGTTATGTTATTGAAATATTAAATACCGAGCTCGATAGCTGCAGTCGCTTAAGTGCGGCCAGTGTCCAGTATTCTGGAGATAGTAGGTTCGATCCCCACTGTCGGCAGCCCTGAAAATGGTTTTCCGTGGTTTCTCATTTTCACACCAGGCAAATGCTGGGACTGTACCTTAATTAAGGCCACGGCCGCTTCCTTCCCACTCCTAGCCCTTCCCTGTCCCATCGTCGCCATAAGACCTATCTGTGTCGGTGCGACGTAAAGACGTAAAGCAACTAGCAGAAAAATAAAAAATAAATATTAAATCTGTGAAGTTTTACTTATATGCGCTGTTGTGATTGATTTCTTACGTATTTACGTTTTGGCCATAAATTCAAATCTACTTTTCTTTTCTGATATGTTAAATATCCAGAAGTCATTTGCCATTCGATTGTTGTTTATTTCTCGCGGACTGTGAGTATACTGTAATATGTCTCGTAATCCGCATCACAAATGCGTGTCAACTGCATGTTGACATCAGTGGTATCCAGCAACAGTCTATGTAGAGCTAACTCTGATATAATATCTGCAATGAAGCGAAGTAACGACAGTTTCAAGACTGGCCACGTGGTTCCTGACATGTGCCCGGAAGTGGCCCGGTGATTCTCCAATCAGCGTTCAGAGCGCGGATGGATACATAGGGATACACAATGTTCTTTGTTTACATCAGATTCGGTTCTCTCCGTGACGGCAGAATATTACGGCCGGGCTCACTTCTCTGAAGTGCGGGCAGCCTACACACCAAGCGTAGGTCACAGTTAAGGAAGAGAGAGAACACACTCGGCATGGGACAGGGGCGGGGACATTCGATTGTGGCTGCGAAGCTCACCTCGCACCATTGCAATACAGTATTGAAGACAATACACTATAGTAGCAAGAAAACCAGTCCTTCATTTACACTGCGCTTCATATCAATAGGCATGGTCTTGCCTTCCCGTATTTACACATTCAAAGAAAACTGACCCGTTATAAATTTCATGTTGAAATGCACATATATACTACATTAAGCGCGCAAGCTAAGATTTGAAATTAATTGGTTGGAAAGGGCAGGATTTCCACTAAGAGGAATACATTTCTTGTTATTCATTCAGTAAAACGAGGTATATTTACATACTTCAACAAGTTTAATGCTTTTTGCACAGTGCTATAATTTTGAGTGACTTTCTCTGTTGAGTGTGAGAGCTCCATCACTAGAGAAGGCACAGATACGTAGGCCATCCAGAAATTAAGATTTCCTATTGCTTTTCTTGTATAGTAAACGTATTTAACCGGGAAATATGAAAATGCCTGACAGATCTATGACGTAGCAATCATATACCGGCCGGGAAAGTCCCCCATGGTGTCAGTAGCGCAGCAGGAATGGGTCGAAATGGCGGCTCGTGGTCTTTCACCCACCACCTGCGAGGTACAGAACTGTGATAAAGTTTCTATAGAAATTGCGATGGTAAGATCAAAACAGGAGGTGTGAAATTCTCTTTGTAGGCGTTTATTACGATCGCCGAATCTACTCTACATATTCCTACCTTGTTTACTGCTGCTCGCTTCTACTTCCTTCTCGCCGCACCATGCACCTCACTCACCTGTCGTCTACTTGACTGATTACGTCATCTTCGCTGCACTGCGCTGTGCCTGTGCGCCGTGTAACCACGTGACATTATGTTTCTAGAACTCACTAGCTTGTAGCCTGCGTTTTTTTTTCTGGAATCTTCCTTTCTACTATATATTTCCACCGTTGAGTCGGGCTTCGTGGCGGAGTGGTGGACCACACACTAAAACAGTGCTTATTGTAATCATGTCAATTTCATCTGGACTCTATCTACAGCGACTCGGTGAGCAAGACTTATAATATTTATCTGCATTTGGACTCAAAACTTTCATTTGGGCTATTGCCTGCTGTAACACTTTCTTCTGTCGAGTGGTTATGCTTCCCTTTAAAAACTCATAACTTAGACTGCTTCTATTCACGCACTGCGCTACGGACGATTGTAAATTATTTTCAGATGTCATCCTAGATCTATGCTATTACTAAACTTCAGCAATACCCGGTGAAGAAAATCCTTTCCCCGTCCTAATACTCATCCTACTTCCCTTTCCCCTCCCTTTCATGCTTTTTCTCTTTCAGGGTTATGTTTCGATGTATATTGTACACTTCCAATTTGTTCAACAGGCTTTCCTTTTATGTACCATTGGATAATTATTTGTAAATGTGGCACACCTTTTGGATTTTTCTTCTACTTGCAATTATTTATCTTGTTGTTAAATTATGGTTGTTAAATATATATTCTATTTCGCATTGTTATTGGTCTAGCTTCTTCCTTACTGCGCGATTTTCCTTGATTTATACTACTCCTCATCATCATTTATTATTATTATTATTCTAGTACGCTGAGCTTTCTACTGTATCGCTATATATCTTTGGATATTCCACTGCGTACTTCTGATTATTTGTCATTACTTGTACTTTTGTCTCAACACGCTACCACCCCGACTGTTATAGTATTATAGCTGAGGTCCTCCCTCACTACATAATACGTTGTGCTGATCTGTGGCAATGTTCGCCCACATACGGCTCGGTGCTCAGCAAGTTTTCTGTAGGAGTTTCTGGTATTTGATCATCCACCGTACAGACCTGATATTGCGCCCAGTGAATTTCATCTTTGCATGCCCCTCAAGAAATTCCTGTTCTCCTGTTAGCAATTTCATACAGACAAAGAACTGAAGACGAATGCCACACGCTGGTTCCATTCCCAGGCGCAGAATTCTACGACACCTTCATATATATGTTCATCCCACGATATGACAAGTGTCTCAATTCTGGTCGCGATTATGTCGAAAAACCAGCTCCAACTTATAGTGTATAGGGTACCAATAAAACTTTTTAATAGGGTAACTTAATCTCAGGATGGCCCTCGTATTTTCTATCAAAGTACAAACACACTGAAAATTCAATAGAAGTTCATTAGGCCTACAGTATGTCTTGAAATATATAATATAATTTTTAAATATCACTGGATTGTTTTTTAGTTTGTCATATCATTTAAACTCAAGCAGCTGTGATAAGAGAATGGATAAATATAGCAGCAACCCTTAACTACACTTACATCAGGACTGCAAATTTCAGAAATCAGTGAGATCGAAGTCGAGGAACCCAACATGGAAATTAGGAGAAAGGCTTACTAAATCACATTTTAATTCAGATGATACATGGAAAGAAGAATGGTCTTCTTCAAATCCTGATCAGCTGGGTTTAATTAGCGATCTATGTATAGCTCCTCCTGGTTTCATTTTACCTAGAAAGGTATGGTCAACTTTAAACAGAATTAGGACAAACCACGGAAGATGCAAATTGTGGCTTCACAAGTGGGGAAAAGCCGAAAACTCATACTGCGACTATAACAATGTCCCCCAGGCCATCCAATACGTTGCTACGGAGTGCCCAAGAAGAAGATTTGAAGGAACTATGCAACCGACGAAGTTGTGAACTGGTTGAATACACTGGGCATTACATTTTAATTTACCTGATCTGTAACTTCTGCATACAGCTTATTGTAATATTTACATTTCCAATGTATCCTTATTTTGCCTTACGAAATAAATAAATAACTCAAGCAACAACAAACTTTATTCCTTATCACATTAGGAACATTTCTGTAGAATACCCCTCTTAAAATATAAAAGTCAAAATTGTAATTCGCTGCTTAGAATACAAACATATCTTGAGGTACCTAGAAACTCTTTATTGTATTTAGTCAATATTAGTAAACAGAAGGGAAATAACTAATTTCTTACAATGTAAGTTATATTTAAAACGACCTGGATTTCTGTCCACTGGAAACAATGACGTATTACTATTACCAAAAACTCAAAATTAACATTATCCCTTCATTGACCTTCACGGCTTGTGACGTCACCACAAAGTTGCTACCGCTGATGCGCACACGCACTTGTATGAGGCCTCGAGAGGGAATGCCCAGAGTGAGATCCTCTGCTCACGATCATTGAGTCTCTAATCAAAATATCAACATCCTCCTCCCTTTGTTTTACTCAAACATACCCATGTTAATTAAGAGAGGATATTTCGGATTCTACTCTTCATTTTAGTTCATATAATTATGTTTCTCGGGATTTACTTCAAACCAGTCATTGATAGACCCAGTATGGTTTGGGTGGCTGGACTCAGGTGTTACTTAGGTAAATGCGGAAACCTTGCGGAAAGAAATATACTATTTCGATCTACGGTCATAGTCCATATTTCTTGCTTGCAGGTGTACATTATTGGAATGCGATCACATACCATGCATTCACTTTTTTATATTCTACTCAATGATAATAGGCAGGCTTAAAAACGAACGTCAGTACTGTTCCTGAGATTGTGATAACTGCCTGTTAGAAACTTGCTCTTTTCCACCAAATTATTCTTTGGATGTAGGATGAATCCGTATCAGTTTTTCAGTGAAGAAAATTTTTGAAGACATTAATAAAAAAGGACAACCATCCTCGTACAGGTCACGAAATCCCTTGCCGGGCGAGTTGACTGTGCAACTGTAAGCTTGCATCTGGAAGATTGTGGGTTCGAATCCCACTTTTGGCATCCCTGAAGATGATTTACCATGTTTTCCCATTTTCACACCAGATACATGCTAGAACTGCACCTTAATTAAGGGCACGGCTGCTTCCTTTCAACTTCTAGGCCTTTGTTATCCCATTGTCGTCATAAGAACTGAATGCCATTTGATTAGCAGATGGTAAGGATTTTTTTAGTAATTGCTTTACGTCCCACCGACACAGACACGCTCTGCCGACAGTGGAGCACGAACCCAGTATCTTTTGAATGCAAGCTCACAGATGACCGCGCAGCCATTCGCTCGGTTAACCTCTTCGTTACCCTCATTCTTTGGAGAGTCAAATATTTCCTCTCATTATTATTATTATTATTGTGCAAGGATGGTTGCTCAGTTTTACTAAAACAATAATCGTGAACCCTACTACCTATCCTTAACCTCATTACTGAGGCGGATAACGTTGTTAGGTGTATGCCCTGTCACCGTAGCCTCCAGGAATTAACCGCGCACTATACTTAGTTCCACAAGAACTCGAGTCTGACGTTTAGCGCCACCGGCGAGAAAAAGTTGGCTAACGCTGCTCGCAAATGGTCTGTTGCTATGGCAACGATAAAAGCGATGCCACATTTAAGGAAGCTATCGCCACGTGGCTTGGCTTGCTCTCAGACGCTTTTGTGATATTATTCGGAGTTGTACTGTGGTACCTGTGTTAGTTGTTGCTGTTTCATGTCTGTTTTCTGAATATTGGTTTATTTTTCTTGTAAGTTAAACAGTAGCTAGTTGTGCAGTTCTATTCTGTATTTAACAAGTGTATTTATTATTGTCAGGAACTGATGATTTTGGTGATCATGAACTCTCATATTCATCGGCAGCGACGTGTTCTGCTCGAATTATTAGTTATTAGCATGAGCTTAGGAACGTGTCAAAGTTCATTGAATTGCATTAGGCCAATATATCTTATTAAAAGCTCAGCCTCTATGAAAGGATGATATACCGCAGATGGAGGTAACTGTGGTAACGCAGAGTACCTCGTAGTTACTGCTTTCGCGGCTCACCTCGCGAAGGCCCAGCTATAATTACTGTTGAAGTATTGTTTAGTTCTTCTAGGTTGAAGCGTGTTGTTGTTTTCTGCATATTCCGTACACTTTGTGGACGTTCCGAGTACATTGCAGTATTATTTGTTATGGGGACTTGTACGTAAACATAATCGAAAAAGCTGCAATAACTTTTTATATTCATGGTCCTACTGCTCCTGAATTTTAGAATGCATAAGTTTATAATTATTATAATACTTTCACTAACCTTACGTATTTTAAACCCATAAGAGTTGTGATTTCCCAAAACATACCTTTGTTATAAATTTAGAAATGAGGTTTTGTAACATTCACTTCATGGCTTGGTACATGTAATTCAGAAACTATTGAATGAAGAGAGCTGAAATTTTGTACAGAACTCTTACGCGGATATTAAATTAATGTAGACCATTTTTTTAGGTTTCTAGCTGAATTACAACCCATATTTAGTTAGGATGAACCATTGAAAATGTTCAATAATTTGTGTTTGTAAATATAAACATTCACGCTGTAGAATTCTCACACACTAGAAATGCAATAATGGTCTACTTTGAAGACCAGATTATGGTGAACATCTATGAAAAGTTTCATTCCAGTAAAGTTGCTTGTTTCTGAGGATGAGTAAATATCAAGTTAAGAGGCCTCCACAGAAGGTGAATGAAGCTGATGCACTTCCACGTGAATCGAGTATTTGTTCATTGGCTCAGGTGGACATGACGTGTTTAGCCTGTAAACAGTCAGAACTAGTTATTGTCGGATTAATGGGATAAACACCGGTAAATGTGAATGACCCATTTTCATCTCACAATATACTTAGGATTGCATGTTAAGCAATGTGTATTTCAGTTCCAATGAAGGGTTTTCTTCACCTCGGCTTCTAGACATCGTTATTTTCTGATTGTTGGAGTCAACACTTCATGTAGATTTGGCCAAATTTTAGAGACAAATGGACTTCCTGACCCCAAATTATTGCGAGTTTCTGCGGTGGCTGGCAGCACTAGAGGAAATGGGCTCCTGACCCGGCCCAGGATCGAACACAGAGTCCTCTAATGTGAAGACCAGTACACTGACCATTGAGTACGCATGCATAGCTGTAGGATAGGCGATTTAATTTACCCATGAATTTATTTTACTCATTCACAATAATATTTATTAAGAGAACACGATTAGGGATGGTGACTTAATTCAAGGCCCTAAGTCCGCATTACTGAAATTACGTAAGGCGTTACAAGACTGAAAGTTGGCAGATAGATGGGAGAAGCTTGGAAGAGAGAAACGTAAGTTGGAAACGGAGTTAATGGTTTCAAATCCTGTGGTATCTATCCTCTAGGACCTCGTGCTATTCATGAACGTAAGTTTACAATCTCAGAATCGTTAGTAGGGGGATGTAGACCAAATACATTAATAGCCAGCCCTTCAACCTGCCTTATCCCTGCGCCAACCACCCTAGCTTCAGAATCTTGATCATATCCATCAACTATTACTTCCCATACAAGCAATGCTATCCCTTTTTCGCCAACTAAACAAAGTGGTCCATGTTCAAGCCCTGAATTTACTCCAACAAATGTACTTCATGAAATCAGTCAAATTCTAAAAGTGCCAAAAGGAGTGTTTTCGGTCACTCAGTTAACCATTTCTGACAATATTTCCAACAAGAGGAAAACTCAATGGGCTTGGCTGGGTGGCTCAGATGATTGAGGCGCTGGTTTTCTGACTCCAACTTGGAAGGTTCGATCCTGGTTCAGTCCGGTTGTATTTGAAGCTGTTCAAATACGTCAGCCTTGTGTTGGCAGAATTACTGGCACGTAAAAGAACTCCTGCGAGACTAAATTCCGGCACGTCGGCGTCTCCGAAATATGTAAATGTAGTTAGTGGGACGTAAGGTTATTATTATTTTATTATTGTTATTGTTATTCTTATTGTTATTATTATTGTTATTTTTATTATTATCATTCCTCGTTATGTCCAAATAAGGAGCGCAATTGAACTTATTTAGCTCAAGTCGTTGCCTGTTTCTTCTGCCAAAATCTCTTCATCTTCTCGCTGTGGCTTTTCTTGTGATCTTTTGACCAGGTTTTGCTGGTGCTAGTGCTTGGTTGATTTTTAAAGCGGTGATTGTTGACTAATTTTCTGAACTTAGATCTGTCTAACACAATGTTATCAATGATGCCTATTTCCTGAAGATCTTTCCAACTTCGAGCAGCCAATTATCTTTTACTTTCATTGACCGGGCAAGGTGCAGAATTGTTTTGGTCGATCTCCGATCACTCATTCTAAGAATATGGCCATAACATTTCAAATGTATTTTCCAAAATTTGTCTAAGATTTTCTTTGAGTGTCGGTAGAGGTCATGAGATTCCCTTATCAATCAAATTCATCCTCTACAGACTGCTCCAAAAGTTTTCCTTAAGAATTTGTTTTCTTTCTTTTCTACATCTTTGATCAATGATTTTCCCCCAGTTATCAGTGTTTCAGATGCGTATAGTGCTTCAGGCTTGATTAGAGTGTTATAATGTTTTAATTTTACATTTGCGGATATATATATTTTCTATTATATCTGCTCCAAGTGAGTCGGTATGCTCTTTGCAGTTCACAAACCCTTTGTTTTTTTGCTTCACTATTCAGTATTTGAACTTAGACACTTGGGATATTTTGCCATTATTGGGTTTTCACTGGTAGTCCATCTAGGTACCGAAGAGATCCTTCAAGTAGTGAGTGTGTTATTATTCTTATTCTTATTCTTATTATTATTCTTATTCTTATTCTTATTCTTATTCTTATTCTTATTCTTATTCTTATTCTTATTCTTATTCTTATTCTTATTCTTATTATATAAATAACAATGAAGAAAATCAATGAAGTGAGCAGTAAAGTTGCAACAAGTGCCATAACAGGAAAATGTAAGAAAGCTTTAAAGTCTGATTGCGATGAAGCAGCTAAAGCGATTCAAGATCGGCAAAATAATCCAATATCTGGTGATTGCAACAAGTGTTGGGATTAAGAGCTCCAAAAAAAGTGGCTACAAACAGAAATAAAAAATGATTGATGAGTACAATTTGAACATTAAATAATTAATTGGTTAAGTAATGAGAGAGGAACAAAAGGGAAGTGAATGTATATACGATGAATAAATTTACTACAGTTATAACTTAGTCATAGTTTATATCAAAATTGCATTCCTCCCTGCCATATCAAGTTCCCCAGTGGGTGGGGGCGGTAGAATAACACCCACGGTAACACCTGTCTGTCGTAAGGCGACTAAAAGCGGCCCTAGGGTTTCTCAACTTGGGAGCGTGAGTTGGTGACCACGGGGCCCAGAGCTGAGTCCTGGCATTGCTTCCACTTACTTGTGCCAGGCTCCTCACTTTCACCTATTGTACCCGACCTCCCTTGGTCAACTCTTGTTCTTTTCCGACCCCAACGGTATTAGATATTGAGGCCTAAGGTGTCTTTCATTTTCAAGTCCTTCGTGACGCTTGTCTTTCTTACGTCGATATCTTCATTTTTTAAGTGTCGGATCCCTGCTATTTTTCTTTCTGATCAGAGTTATATAGAGGATGCTTGCCCAGTTGTACTTCCTCTTAAACAAACAATAATCACCACCAGCCGCACCATCACCATCACCACAGTCATATTAAGTATATAATGCCATCTCACTCGTGTACTAGGAGAGAGATGCCGCAAGTAAGACATATTCAAACAGAAGAGTCCTTTCAATAACCTTACATTATAGTCATTATAATACAGTTATATTTTTGGTCTATCTGGAATTAGCGCCTTCGATTTAGCATGGACAGAAAACCGACAGTGTGGTAACCAGGCAACCAGCGTCTGGTATCTTCTTCGTCCCGTTATTACCACTCTGCTTCCTATAAACTGTAGGTACAAATGGCACCGTGTTTTAAACGAGTTTCCACTGTCTCTGACTGTTGTTTCGTCCAGGTCACAGCAAAACTCCTTACAAACCGTAACGTCACCGAAAGCGGCAGAATTGTTCTCATAAACCGTATCTTGCGAATGTTTATGGTCAAAAAATGGTGCGCTAAATCAGCGATCATTTTGTTGGACGTAGGTCTTACGTCTTTATAGGTTGGGCTGTCTTGTGACCTGACATGGAAAAGTTTTGCACTGAATCAACTGCCACGTTGTTGGACGTAGATCTTGATATCTCGGCTATCTTTTGGACATGGCATGGGAACGTTGTGCGCTGAATCAACTGCCACGTTGTTGGATGTAATCCTTGATATATCGGGTTATCTTGTCACATGACAGGCGAATGTTGTGTGCTGGGTCGGCTGCCATGTTGTAGGTTGTAGATCACGATGCTTCATAGTATTTTATTCCATTTATTGGAACCTCTTTTATCTCCCCTACCGATGGAGTGAATGTATGTATTATCTGTACACCTGTATGCCATGAGAAGGTACTAAGAAGAGAAGAATATAACTCTCTCCCTCGCCTTCTAAGCCCAAAAGTAGATCAATGGTTCTATGCTCTTCGGAGTTGTGGAACAATTTACATAATATACTTTTTCTTCATATGACACTGGAGTGTTGTCTAGCGTAAAAACAAACCTGTCAAGAAAGTTGGGAAGACTTTCTGTGCGGTTATTAAAAAGTCCACGCATCTGTCCTCGATTTGATCTATATCTTAATTTTTTTGTTGTCCGGTTCTATGGTTAAATGGTTAGCCTGCTGGCCTTTGGTCACAGGAGTCCCGGGTTCGATTCCCGTCAGGGTCGGGAATTTTTACCACCATTGGTTAATTTCGCTGGCACGGGGGCTGGGTGTATGTGTTGTCTTCATCATCATTTCATCCTCATCATGACGCGCAGGTCGCCTACGGGGGTAAAATCGAAGGACCTGCACCTAGCGAGCCGAACTTGTCCTCGGACACTCCTGGCACTATAAGCCATACGCCATTTCATTTTCATTCTTCCTTACTTTCATTTTCTTTTTTCGCCATAAGACCTATCTGTGTCGGTGCGACGTAAAACAACTAGCATTTTCTTTTACACCGTGTAAATTCTGTCCGAATTGCCCTGAGTCTACCACAATGGTACCGTAATATTGGACAAAAGTCTTGAATTACTGGATGACATTAAAATTAGCCGGAAACAGCCTGAAGTTAAAAGGGGATATCGTAACGCCAAATTTCCTTGCATGCATGCCTGAGGAGTGGGACGACGTAACGTCAAAATAAACGTACATGATGTGTTAAGTGACCATTTTAAACTAATTTCGATCTGATGTAGACTACAATAAGTTTATAATGATAACTTACCAAGAACAGGCCGGCAACTATGGGCATGACCAGGGTACTCACCTGAAAAAGTAAAAAATTGCATAAACACAGGTGGTAATCATGATTGCTATTTATGGTGTACAGAGATTCAATTCTTATACAGGAATTTTATTAATGCGTCCGCCAGTTCAATACTTACTGTGTTGATTGTAATAAATAATAACAATAAAAATTATTTAAAACATTATGAGGCGTTTCCGCCTATCATATTTCGCTATCTTCAGCTGTAATTGAAATATTGATGTATACGCTTTATAAAGTGAAATGTCATTAGCCTACAAAGATACATATAGAACATATTAAAACTACACACTGATTTTGCAATAAAACGGGACGTTGATTTACTGATTTGTGAGATAGAGTGTGTTCTAGTAATTTCTTCCTTTCAAATCGAAGGACACAATGTCCAGACGTCACTCTATAAACTGTTGAAATGTTGTTGTGATGAATGCCGGTCGTGACATGACTGGAATCATTGGACTTTTAGAAGCTTGTCACAGAAGTGTATCTCTGTACATTATATCGTCAGTGTGGAAATTCATAATTTTCTACTCATGGGGAAATGTGATGCTTGGTGATGAGGATAATGATTGGAAAATGGACGGGAGGGGGGCGACACTAGCAGGAAGAAAGCTGCCTTGAAGCTTGGTATATGAAGATTTCAAGGCTCAGAAACAAGTTAGGTCCAAGCGAGACACACTTGAGACGTAGGCCTTCAAACTATAAGATAAGGTGACCGGCTTATAAAATGTACGCCACAAAGGTATTTAAAATTGAAGAAAGCAGACAACGTCGGTTGCACCTTCATGGGTGTCAATTCTCGAATGTATTCGTATAATATAAATTATGTTTTCGTTAAATTAACAGCAATTAAATAACAAGCAGTAGACGTGAGGCCTATGGAGGAGGAGAGTTTATGTAGGAGAATAGTGGACTATATACCGTGGAGGGAAAGGGAAGTAGAGGGAGACCAAGACGACGACGGTCAGACTCAGTTCGTTATGATTTAAAGACAAGAGGTATAAAACTAAACGAGATCACAGAGGTAGTTAGAAGTATAGGATTGTGGAGACGTTAAAAAATTCACAGAGGCTTGCAGACTGAACGCTGAAAGACACTACACAGTCTATAATGTAGATGTACGGTTTTTAACGATTTTCTTTACGTTGCACCGCCACAGATGAGTCTTAGGGGACGATGGCATAGGAAAGGGCTAGGAGTGGGAAGGAAGCGTCCGTGGCCTTAAATAACGTACAACCCCCGCATTTACCCTTTGTGCCAATTGAAAACCATAGAAAATCATCTTCAGGGTTGCTGACAGTGGGGTTCGAACCCAGTATCTCCCGATTGCAAGCTGATAGCTACGTGAATCAAACCACGCGGCTACTTATTCGATGAGTGTAGGCCTATGTTTAATAAAAATGGAATGCAATAAACAGAATACATATTACGCCACTATTATACTAGGACACTGGTGGCGGAACCAGACATCAAGTATAGATTGCAACACCATGACGGCATTGGTTGTTTGCGTTGATTTTCATGATATGGAACGATGCCATGTAGGTATGTATACGATCAAAGTTTCAGACCCATTGGATTGTTGTTACAGGTCTCCCCACGTGATTGGTCGCGGAGGAATCAACTCCAGTATACGGACTCTGGTGTAGCGTAGTTGACTTGCAGTCTGTGCAGAGAAGTGTTCCCCGTAAAACATACCTCGACGACAGAGAAGAGCACGTTATCAACAACTGTCGCCGTTTGAGAGGGCTCGGATAATTGGGCTGTGTGAGGCTGGATTATCGCTAAGGACTGTCGCTGCACGTGTTGGCCGACAGGCACCTACGGTACAACGTGTATGGCAGCAGTGGTCAAATGAAGGTACCCACACTCGTAGACCTGGCACAGGCCCAGCGCGACAGACAACTGTGAGAGAGGATCGCCACATCATTCGGATGGCCCGGATGGAACCCCATGCAACAGCAGCGCAAATTCGAACAGCTGTAGCACCCCACGTTACACAACAAACAGTTGGTAATTGCCTGCGTGCAGCTGGCTTACGAGCCCGCGTCCCTGCAGAAGGTGTTCCATTGACCCCACAACAGCGACGTGTAAGGCTGGCCTGGTGTCGAGGAAGATCGACGTGGGTCGACGAATGGCATAGGGTCGTCTTTAGTGATGAATCGTGCTTCTGTCTTGCCCGCAGTGATCGCCGGAATCGTGTGTGCCGACGTACCGGGGAGAGGGGCCGCTTAGATCTTATTGTCGAGAGGCACACAGGGCCAACACCAACCATTATGGTCTGGGGAGCTATTGGCTTTAATGTGAAATCACAGTTAGTGCTTGTTGAGAGCACTATAACTGCTTGACAGTACGTTGATAGGGTGCTCAATCCTGTGGTTGTCCCTATGATGGCGAACATTGCTAATGGGATGTTTCAGCAGGACAATGCCCGGGTTCACACTGCATGCATATCCAGAGAAGCTCTCCACGACATCACAACCTTAGAAGGGCCCGACAGATCCCCGGACCTCAGTCCTATTGAGCATGTGTGGGGCATGATGTGTCGACAACTAGCCAACCGTCCTCAGCCACCCACAACACTGGAACAAATGACCCGTGCAGTGCAGCAAGCATGGGCCACAATTCCTCAGGAAGCGATCCAGGGCCTTATTGACCCCATGCCTCGACGAATTCATCAATGTATTGCAGCTAGTGGTGGGCACATCCTGTATTGATTGTTGTCCAAACTTGCAGTCCGAGGGACCTGAAATTGAATAATCGAATCACAACGGAACACTCGTCCTGCATGTTCAATTGCAGCAATGTAGCATCACTCCTTCTGAGTGCTGCAATTTCCATTTTCTTCAGTGTAAAAGACGTCGTCTACAAGTGAGGACCTACTTTTGCTAGATCTGCTTATGAAATAGGAAAAGCGGAGATAGAAAGGCTTTTGTATACACCTAATGTTGACTTTGAGGCAAGAAAAAGAAATGTTCTACATTATTTTCGGTGAAGTTCGTGCAGAGACTGTAAACTTCTTAATTCCTTTTATATGTCAAAATAGTCATTTTTATGATATTTAAGGCTATATTAAAGAGGAAATAACAGGTGTTGTTACAAGACTACTACTACTAAACGTTTTTATTCCTCCCTGAAGGGGGAGGCGGGCCTCTTAAACGGTGACGCCGTCTCTCAGGCCGGGAGATTTGTTACGGTGAAGGAGATGTGCGGAAAAGGTGAGGGGTGGACGGCCGTGACCTATACTACGAACTGTCCCGGCATTCGCCTTAGTGCAGCAGAATGGAAAAGTACGGGAAACCATTCTCAGGACAGCCGACGGGTGGGGCCAGGCGTGAAGTCCGGCACTGTGCCCCAGGCTCGTCTCCCGGATGCAGAGGCGGTAGAGCCACGTTAGAGCCGTGGCCAACTTTCCTCTGTTCGGTTGGCCGGTCAGAGTACAGAGCACTCTACATCTACCGACGTGTTACAAGAATGAAGAAAAGTGTTATATCAGAGGAGAAATTGGTCTTCGAATGAACACAATTGAAAACAAAAACCTATTTTGAGAACAGCACGAGTGGAAGTGATTGTGGGTAGGGAGAGGGAATGGGTCACAACAAGATGTCGCTACCAGTGTCCTAGTATGAGAGCCTATCAAATAAAAATCAAATCAGTCACCAATGATTTGCATGTAGGACGGTCAGATTCTCTACCAATTGTTTACTTCATATTTACATTTATTCATAATAGATTACCTAGCTTTTACTTCAAATAAATTGATAATTTATATAACCTTTCTGTTACTCCTCGTGCTGTATACGAATATTTGAAGCAATGCCCAATGTGTATCCCGAACTCGTCCACTAGCCGGACACCTGTTTGTGGTGTCTCTAATATAATAAGCTCCATACAACCCAACGCCCAAGTCAACTGATGTCACCACCGGTGTCCTGGTAAAATAGGGGCCCAAGGTACAAGTGATACTAGCTATCATAAACCTACTGTACACTTTCATGGAAATTTCGTCACCGAGCGCGTACTCTGCGCTGTTTGACTCATGCTTGCCTTCTCTAGATAAAAAGTTCGAACCTCCGTTGACTCTGAAGGTGGTTTTCTGTGGTTTCACGTATTTACACCAGGTAAACGCTGGACTGTACCTTAATAAAGGCCATATCCTATCCCATCGTCTCCATAAAAACAGTCTGACTCGATGCGACGTAAAATAACGAGAGAAGAATGAATTAATACCTCACATGGTTCAGAAAGTTGCATAGAAACTGGAGAAGCCCATAGTGGGCATGAAGTACAACTTTCTACTCACAGTCCAGTACGAAGCCCTACAGAATGTCAAGAACGAGCTAATGGACAATTTATTCGACGTAATTTTCCGAAATGCTCTAGGCGGTGCTGAAGTGACAGCCGTTCGTGCGGAGAGTGAAGTTAGACACTGGACAAGTGAATGTATTTTAAAAAACTGCTCGAAGTGTCAACCAACACATTCAACGTTGGCACCGCTTCGACGCGGGGAAACTCCGGCGGAGTGGGTGAGTTAGATCCTAGCTCAGATCGGCAGTATTTGAAGGTGCTTAAATACGCCAGCCTCTTTAGGCAATATTACGGCACGCAAGAGAACTCCTGAAAAACTAAATTATGGTGCTTTGGCATGTCCGGAAAACCGGACAAGTAACTAGAAAACGTAAAACTAATAACATAATTGTTATACAATGAATATCGTTGTTCTATTTTGCTTTGTTCAGAAAATTTTCTTCAAAGGTCAAAGCACAATACCATTTGTCCAAACACATTCCATTCACCTACACGAGGACGATAACAATCTCTGACAATGTATGAGGTCAGTGGTCGTTAAGGACGTTTATCTACGGGTCATTTGAGATGCAGATACGATCATATTTTACATATTTCTCTTCAGGACTGGACTATCAACTTTATTTTGCTTGATAGCTTAACCTGCGCTTGTAATGACTTTCCTTATATGGTACTTACTCATTTATTTCCTTTGTAACCGCTTTAAACAAAACGTACTCCCGGTAAACCCGACGAACCACTGTTCATGTAAATTTCTGGGTAACGACTTTCTTAATGTTCTTGTGCAGTAAACAAATCATCATCAATGAAGTAAGGACATCTGGATCGTTGCGCAGTTTAATACTTTTTATGTCATAATAAAAAAAGGAAGGTCTTGTCCGTGACTGTGAATTAATTCTTTATGAGACAATAATGTCAACCCTGTGGTGTACTGGTCAGTGAGATTAGCTGCAACCCCCGGAGGTCCGAGTTTGATTCCCGGCACTGCCACAACATTCGAAAATTGGCACGAGGACCGGAAAGGGGTCCACTTAACCTCGGGAGGTCAAATATGAGTAGACGGGTTTCGATTCCTACCTCTTCCTCGTCTATCCCTTACAATCTCTTCATTCCCCAAAAGGCCCCTATTCAGCATAGCACGTGAGGTCGCCTGGGCGAGGTACTGCTCCTCCTTCCCAGCTGTATTCCCGACACATGTCTGTCGCTCCAGGACACTGCTCTTGAGGGCGGTATAGGTGGGATCCCTGCTGAATCCAGTGGAAAACCCAACCCTGGAGGGTAAACGGCTTAAATAATAATAATAATAATAATAATAATAATAATAAACTCTTACCAATCACGTGTTTTATTAAATGATTTCTTTCTTGCTTTCCTTGATATACACTTACCGGGCAAGTTGGCCGTGCGGTTAAGGACACACAGCAGTGAGCTTGCAACCGGTGGATAGTGGGTTTGAACCCTACCGTCGGCAGCCCTGAAGTTGGTTTTCGGCTGATTCCCATTTTCAAACCAGGCAAAAGCTGGGGCTGTACTTTAACTAAGGCCAACTTCCCACTCCTGGATCTTTCCTTTCCTGTCGTCGCCGTAAGACCTATCTGTGTCGGCGCGACGTAAAGCAGATTGTAAATGATATACAGTTATTTTACTACCGCATTTAAGAGTGGGATGTATGTGCATTAAAGTCTTTCTTTCTTTCTTTCTTTCTTTCTTTCCTAATCCGTTTACCCACCAGGGGTGTTTTTTTCTCTCGGACTCAGCGAGGGTTCCCACCTCGACATCTAGGCGTGTGTCGTTTCTAAAATACACAGTCGCTTGTGAAGTTTAATGCCGGCCCCGTGGCATAGGGGTAGCGTGCCTGCCTCTTACCCGGAGGCCCCGGGTTCGATTCCCGGCTAGGCCAGGGATTTTAACCTGGACCTGAGGGCTGGTTCGAGGTCCGCTCAGCCTACGTGCTTAGAATTGAGGAGCTATCTGACGGTGAGGTAGCGGCCCCGGTCTAGAAAGCCAAGAATAACGGCCGAGAGGATACGTCGTGCTGACCACACGACACCTCGTAATCTGCAGGCCATCGGGCTGAGCAGCGGTCGCTTGGCAGGCCAAGGCCCTTCAAGGGCTGTAGTGCCATGGGGTTTGGTTTGTGAAGTTTAATACTGTTTTTAAATATTATTCATTTTGAATTTTGTTATTGAGCATGTGTTAAGGATTTAACTGATCTATCTAGAGTTAAAAATTGTGACCATACTAGATTTTTGGAGGTAACATTAGCCTGCGAGTTTCGACTTCATGAGTATTCCCTATATGAAATAAATTGATTCCACTTAACACTGATGCAGTATATCTGAACATCTATTTCATTTTTGAACTTTCAGATTCATATTGCAGCGAGTTTCCACAAGATGTTTGTAATTGCGAGTCATGTTGTTACCAAGACATTTTCTTATGACTTCGACGAATGCTTTCCATCTTGCCTTCTCCTTCATGCCTATCGGAGATTGATATGTGCTTTCATACATACATTTTTTTGTTATCGGGAGTATTAAATATTATTTTCTGTTTATTTTTCTCCAAATTATCCACTGCTGTATTTAAAACAGGCACCGTCTATGTGTGAATGTTTGGTTAACTGTGGTATTAGACCTAGCTTTATGTCGAAAGTTTATCGAATCATTTCACAAGTGAAAGACTGATAATAATTTGACATGTGTTCTAGAGAATTTGTAAGAGTTTAAAACAACCTATTACCGCTATCTTATATCAATAATAACTTATATCTGAAAATAATAATGTCTTTTGTATTATTTGTTATTTGATTGACTCCAATGCAGGTATCGCATAAATTTATATAAAGGTCGTTATTAAACAATTTGTCCATGCTAGGAATATTCTCGCCCTTGGTTTGGATTTAGGGTCATGTAATTATCTTAAAATTATATACAGTTCCGAAATAGTGGGTTCGAAACCCACTGTCAACAGCCGTGGTTTCCCATTTTCACACCAGCCAAATATTGGGACTGTACCTTATTTAAGACGACAGCCGCTTCCTTCCCACTTCTAGACCATTCTTATCCCATCGTAGCCATAAGACTTATCTGTGTCGATGGGACGTACAGCAAATGAAAAGAAAATCCGAGACAATGAATTCAACGCAGTGTAATCAAATGTAAACAACATTCATCAGAACTAGGTTCAAATTTACGTTCTTAGATACAAAACATTAGACCTAACAACTATGGATACTAGTCACCGTAATTATTTCAGGGTTTGTGCTGAGTTGATCTTACTCTTTTAAGTCAACACGCCATTTCGGGAATTAGCACTAATTAACGACATGAATATTTCACCGTAAAAATATTTACGATCATTGAACGGGCCTTAAATGAACTCGTTACTATGCCCATATTCATGAAGGTGGGGTAATAAAAATTTGCGCACTTCGCTTTTAAATGCATATTAATTAATTCAAGACCTTCTGTGTTGACTGATGATTAAAACATTTTAGCTATTTAGCAATTCATGACTTAATTAATTACAAACAAATTACTTGAACTTGCCAATATTTCAAGTAAATTACTGTTGCTTTTGAGTAGAGTACCGGTTGAATGTTGAGGCCGAAATTCAAATACCATGAAAGGTGGCGGTGACTGTTGTATTAAGCGGAAGTGGAACTAGGCAACCATCCTCCCTTAACACTTTTCATTATACTCGAGTCGAAAAATTACTAATTTAGAGTTAACGTACAAGTGATTTTGAAGCACACAAAACATAACTTGTGATATATTACAAATGCCCAGTATTTTGCTATGTCCAATGCACTCGGTCTTGCTTGTAGAAGATCATCTTCTGTGCAAGATGTTGGGCACAGAGGGCACTGCAGTATGTGGCTAGTGGTTGGTTCGTGTCCACTTTCACACCTTATATGACTTGTACTGAACTCCCATTTCTCCAAATTATTCCTGGATGTTCCCACTCCTGTTGGTGGCCTGTTCAGGGACTTCCGCACCAGCCCGCTTTCAGATAGTAACTGTTCAGCTGCTGGGATGCATTCGCGGAGGTGAGGGGTCTTCTTCTTAGACAGCTCCAGCCATGCCTTCTCTGGTGAGAGAGTAAGCATCTCAGATGTCCTCAGGAAGCTCTTGCGGGATCTCAGCCGTTGCTGAAGAGGACTATGTCCAAGAAGTGGGTGGGCGCTTTAAGCCTCTCTCTGTTGGCAGCTATTTTACGTACACAGGGTGGCCCTATTCCAGCCAGGTAATAGAGATTATCTGTCGAGTAGGATTTAAACAACTTGTAATCAAACTGTAGGTTTCGTTGAGCGCCGCGTCTACCTGTCTGTCATGAGATAAACTGTTCCAGACTCGGGAAGCATATTCAGCAGCAGGAAAACACAGTGCCACCGGTGAAATTCGGATTGTTTGAGGACGGGAGCCCTATTCTCTCCTGCCAATTTGCGAATAAGATTGTATCGTCTTGAGATTTTCATCCTTTACTCTTACAATGAATTTTGAACGGAAGAGCTTTATCAAGGGTCACTCCCATAGATTTCGGAGTGTGACAGGGCTGCAATTGGATTAAAGAATTCTAGAGGACAAATTGGGGCAAATATTCGTTTTTAGGAAAGGGAGTTAGGGATTGGAATAACTTACCAAGGGAGGTGTTCAATAAATTTCCAATTTCTTTGCAATCATTTAAGAAAAGGCTAGGAAAACAACAGATAGGGAATCTGCCACCTGGGCGACTGCCTTAAGTGCAGATCAGTATTGATTGATTGATTGATTGATTGATTGATTGATTGATTGATTGATTGATTGATTGATTGATTGATTGATTGATTGATTGATTGATTGATTGATTGATTGATTGATTGATTGATTGATTGATTGATTGATTGATTGATTGATTGATTGAGCCCTGTGCACAAAGGACTCGATCATCTGACAAGGAGAGAAATACGAAGGGGTCCAAAGGAAAACTGTACGAAGGGCGTGAAAATGGAAGATACCCTAGGACTCGAAAGCGTAGCAGTGTTGGGGCCACCCAAGGGAGGTCGGACGGGGAAGGTGAAAGTGAACAGCCTGGTACAACTAATGAGACTCAGCCATGTATCCCATGGTAGCTAATCCACGGTCAACAAGCGAAAGTGAAGACTTTACAGTGTTCGAAAGCCGGTCAAAAATCCACAGGCAAGCAACTGAATGTTGAAAACATCCTAGCAATGATGATGACACGCGGAAGACTGATGATTGTTCACCGAAAACTCAACCATATCCGGTCGATTAGATTAGCAGTTTACTTCCTCTACCGCTACGAGAGCAAATGTGAGTCAATGCAGAGTTTCACCTAAACCCTTATAAATACATTCGGTGTGAATATTTTTTCAAAACATCAAAAAACACCTGAGGGTATTCAACCAAGAAACACACTTCAGAAAAAAATTACGTAAATAAGTTAATTTGGCTAGGATTTGAATAAGAAAGAAAACAAGTAAAGAAACAAGATATATTAGGCGGTTTTACCGGAACTGCATTTAGGGCGGAAGTGATTTTAGAAATTTAGTTTTTTTAGTTCTATAAGCTATCCAAGACTCAAAATTTAAAATCTTTCCTGGCCATTTAGCCCTTCAATTGAGGAAATTGCTTCATTTTACCTTTTTCATAATATGGGACCTCCTACTTTGTCTGGTAATGAAATGAAATGTCGTATGGCTTTTAGTGCCGGGAGTGTCCGAGGACAAGTTCGGCTCGCCAGATGCAGGTCTTTTGATTTGGCACCCGTAGGCGACCTGCGCGTCATGATGAGGATGAAATGATGATGAAGACGACACATACACTCAGCCCCCGTGCCGGCGAAATTAACCAATTAAGGTTAAAATTCCCGACCCTGCCGGGAATCGAACCCAGGACCCCTGTGGCCAAAGGCCAGCGCGCTAACCATTTAGCCATGGAGCCGGACGTCTGGTAATAATTGTTTTCAGCATCACCACATTTAGTGAGATACTGATTATTGATCGGTTCCCTTGTGGTAGAATGATGGAGGTTACAAACAATTACTGGACAATTTTCTTTGCATTTGTATAATTTTGAAATTTTGTGTTAACATCAGCGCTTTCCCATATGCCCATTCCAGTTGTGTGCCCACTCACTGAGCAGTCCGTCTGAGGCCGACTCGTCCTAACATTATTTCACTCTACAGGTGAAATTAATATGTTTTAAGAGATGGATATGAACAAACAAATGATATTTCCTTTCATCTGCTCACATTTCAAGAAACTAGAATGCTGGCTGTCACAAGAATGGAAAGTGGATGTACTGAATAAAACAAAACAAATTCCTCACTGTAAGAAAGTATGTTTCTAAAATTAGAAACTTGTTGGCAGGTCGTGAATCGCAGAATGTAAGACTAGGTAAATTCACCCATTCGTTTCTTCCCACAGAAGTTAAGATTTAGGAAAAATAACGAGTGTCTAATGATAGGAAGGATGAAATATGAAGGCTCTTATATCATCTACCCTGTCTGGATGTATAACCGTAAGTATGAGTGGTGGCGTAAAATATCGGCCGTACATTATCCTGCAACCATTAAAATATAATCTGCACAACGACCGACATTTGCTGCTCGTGCAACGTTAATGTTGTCATCGGGTTAACTCCACTTAACGTCAAGACTGGCTGTAATTATGTCGTCTTAATACAAGTCCTGAGATTTATGCTTATTAACGCACGTAAAAGAGAATAAATTACCGGTAATTACTGCACTAGTCGCTTGCCATGACCATTTTACAAGCTCATGTTCGTGTAGTGAACATTGCCACCTCGTTTGTTACTTCACATGCCACCAACGTATTTCTTGGTCACCTCCTGATCGGTCAGGTACTGGCTCTCCCATCCAGCATTTACAGGAGCAAGTACTACTTTGATGAGTTAAGAATTACAGTTTTCAATTTATATTTCTTTACAGAAAGTATTTTTCTCTTTAATCTAATTACAAAAGAATTACTACCAGTACTTCAAAATGCTACGTCCCGTTCTGATATGTGACTGTCGCTTATTTTCTATAAATTGTAATTTTACACATCTCATCATAAATCAATATTACTGGAAATATCTGCGTGAATTTTTCATGGTAGTGTAATTTATTCGCAAAAATACCACGCTTTAGGTTTCAGCCATTTTTTTCAAATTTGCGAACGGCGTAACGCTGTTGAAACAGGGGCTCCCATATTATCCCCGAAATAATAATCACTTTGACATTAGCCTTCAAAACACTGTTCAAATTACATATAGGAAAGGAGAAAAATCTTCTCTTAAAGGCACCCTCACGTTTTTCAACGAACCATTAATCGTAGTGAAGAAATTCAGTTAGCTGGTTATAACCCTCCAGATTTCAGCAACATCATTCAGCCATCATTATGCAAGAAATGTCAGCGGAAGCCATCAGAGCCATCTATAAGATCAACAATTGAACAGACCTATCTATCATTACAGCTTTGACACCATTCCATACGTCCACAACACCCATTGTGACGTATGGTCTAGAAATAATATGGGATAACCTCACAATCTGTGATCTCGAAATATCAGAGAATGTCAAGTCGCGTTTTCTTAAATGTGCCCTAAGAGTTGGAAAAATGGTCCCTGTGAGATTAGTTTATGAGCTAGTGAATTAATGCTTCACCGGGCGAGTTGGCCTCGCGGTTAGGGGTGCGCAGCTGTGAGCTTGCATCCGGGAGATACCGGGTTCCAACCCCACTGTCTGCAGCCCATAAGATGGTTTTCCGTAGTTTCACATTTTCACACCAGGCAAATGCTGAGGCTGTACCTTAATTAAGCCCACGGCCGCTTCCATCCCATTCCTAGGCCTTTCCTATCCCATCGTCGCCATAAGACCTATCTGTGTCGGTGCGATCCGAAAAAAGGAAGAAAACCTTTTACATAGGGGATATTACGACGAAATTATCCTTGCCATCTACTGGACTATCTGCACACCTATTAGAGTGTAGACAAGCAAAGAGAAGAGAGAGCGACCGAGACTTTTATATTACTGACGTCATGATGGGCAGAACGTGCACCAACCAGAATCGAGATCAAAGAAACCCGCCATCCATTGTTTCCACCATAAGATATGTTCATTCACATCATACCACATCCCGAATGACAAATGTACTGTGTAATTAGAGGTGCCATAAAAGAACTAAATCTTTTAGTGAATACAGTAAGAATAAATGCCCATTCTGGCGATCCATTTTCCGTTGTATTTCAATAAAAGATATGCTGTTGTTTGAGTCATCAGTCCATAGACTGGTTTGATGCAGCCCTCCATGCCACCCTATCTTGTGCTAACCTTTTCATTTCTACGTAACTATTGCATCGTACATCTGCTCTAATCTGCTTGTCGTATTCATACCTTGGTCTACCCCTACCGTTCTTGCCACCTACACTTCCTTCAAAAACCAACTGAACAAGTCCTGGGTGTCTTAAGATGTGTCCTATCATTCTATCTCTTCTTCTCGTCAAATTTAGCCAAATCGATCTCCTCTCACCAATTCGATTCAGTATCTCTTCATTCGTGATTTGATCTATCCATCTCACCTTCAGCATTCTTCTGTAACACCACATTTCAAAAGCTTCTAATCTCTTTCTTTCTGAGCTAGTTATCGTCCATGTTTCACTTCCATACAATGCCAAGCTCCACACGAAAGTCTTCAAAAACATCTTTCTAATTCCGATATCAATGTTTGAAGTGAGCAAATTTCTTTTCTTAAGAAAGCTCTTCCTTGCTTGTGCTAGTCTGCATTTTATGTCCTCCTTACTTCTGCCATCGTTAGTTATTTTACTACCCAAGTAACAATATTCATCTACTTCCTTTAAGACTTCGTTTCCTAATTTAATATTTCCTACATCACCTGCCTTCGTTCGACTGCACTCCATTACTTTTGTTTTGGACTTATTTATTTTCATCCTGTACTCCTTACCCAAAACTTCATCCATACCATTCAGCAACTTCTCGAGATCTTCTGCAGTCTCAGATAAAATAACAATATCAACGGCAAATCTCAAGGTTTTGATTTCCTCTCCTTGGACTGTGATTCCCTTTCCAAATTTCTCTTTGATTTCATTTACTGCCTGTTCTATGTAAATTATTGAAAAGGAGAGGGGACAAACTGCAGCCTTGCCTCACTCCTTTCTGGATTGCCGATATGTTATTATAATATCCATACACTGGACGCGGTCACTACTTGTATTCAGCCCATGTACTGGTGGCTAAAGTAGGTGTGAAAAGAAAGTGGTCACTTTGTAAACTCTGCTCGGAATGTCTAATCAATGGAGTCTGGCTTTTCTGATAGCAATGACTAAGTCACCAATGTCCAGGTTTAGATAAGGCATTTGGGTTTACACGAAATTTAACTACTTTAATGAGAAGTATTTGTTTACTTGTTATTTATTTAGGATTGTTTCAACCTCCTGTGGATAACTTTAACTGTTGATGTTCCTTCTTTTTACGCCAATACACCTTCATTCTCTGGCTCGTTTACGCTCGTTCCTCATCCGAGAACAGCCTTCTTGTTCTCCTGGGTTTCACTATGAACAGTTTCGTCACCACGTCAATTTTCCTTATGAACACTGTTCTGTTTGTATTATCTCCTTCCTCAATGCCACATTTTTTTAAGGTCCTGATGAACTTTTTCAGCCACAGCACTTGGGTCATATAATGCACCCTGGTGGGGGTTTGATAAGCGTCATGCAATTGTAATTATGATGAATTATTGAGGAATATATATTTCATTTTCAGAATAAATAGTATCTTACTGTACATACAGTAAGAACAGGCCAGGCCGAGATGGCAGGTTTCACCATACCACAGAATGTTGTCTCCAGTGAGATTAACAAACACAATGAGGGACAGAATTAGGTTTCTCAGAACTTGTGGCAACGAGGAAAGAGAGAGGATAACTTGTTGCCAAAGTTTTCATAGCCCCGGGCAGTCTTGGTAGTAGCAACAGCGCAGGGAGCCGGGTGCAAATTTCTGAGAAATGATGGCGAGGTATCTCCATGTAACTCGCGGGAGTTGAAAGCGGGGTTGGCACTGGAAGAAAAAAATATGAGCCTTCCCTGTCACGTGGGTAAGGTGGACTAATGGAAAAATTCACTTGACCAAAGCAAGGCGACAACTTCGTATTGTAAGAAGCACTAGCGAGGCTAACTCCGTGGATTAAACTGATAGAAGGAAGTGAATTATCAATTCAGAATAAAGTGGAATTTAGGAGCCTTACTATATCATAAAACTTATAAAAAGTTAATAATTACGGGAGATTGCATGGTGAAATTCTGAGAATTCATGGACGCTATTCGTTGATTGGCTGAAGGCAAAGGAAGCCACAAAAGAGCGCGAAACCCCGAGTCGGGATACGGCAGCTAAATTCGCGAATATATCCATTACCAGCGAACGATAATAGTTGAGAATTGGTATAGAGTATTTGAGAACATAATTACATCATTGGATCATATATTTAAGCCACGGGCCAAACCGCAAACTGTCGTATGAAGATATCGGGACTGTGCGCCCCAAGATGACCTCCGTTGAACTCGGAAGAGAGGGGATACAAGTATAAATATGAGGTCGTAGACAAGGACTCGAAAGTACTTCTGATATTGTGTTCGAGCGGTCACCACGCCAGTGGTGCGTAACTACTTTTGACAAAGCGTTCGAGCCGTGACTACGCCAGGGGTGCGAGTGTGTACTTACTCGTGGAGTAGGGTTCGAAGTATTATATTGTTACATAGTACAGTGATTCATGACGTGATGTAGCTCATATTACAGTCTTGAGCAGTCTACTAGTATGAAGTGTTTCAGATAGACAGGACTCAGTAAAGCATAACTTACGGAGTGTGAGATTCTACCAACAGATTAGGAAGTGCGTTACATGAGAACGGTCACGAGTGTTTATGTCACCTAGTAAACAGTCGATTCTAAAATGATACCTGGTCAGCTACACGAACGTGAGACGGGAAATTCAAGTGCGCGCACGGGCCGTTGTAAAGGGGATCCCGAGGTATCCCATGTTCCTAGTGTCCGGGAAAGGAATGAAGAATGTATATCTACATTAAGTGGGCTAGATACAAGGCCGAGAGTGTAAAATTTGTGAATAGAATTTAGGGTGGAAATTATTCCAAAGTGCAACAGTTAATTTATTTGTTTGTATTCAAAATGTGTAAAGTTGAAAAGGGTCAAGGATTAATTCTTCAAGCTGGCATGAATACCAGTGGAATGCATTGCTAAAAACCGGAGGGGCTATGGCTTCTCGTCCGGTTTTAGCAGACTACAATGGCAGAGTTGAGTACCTTTTAATATATTTATAGATTGCTATCGTTAGGGGGAGGAAATCATATTATTTTATCATGGTAACTTGATTGTGAAACGAGCCGTTACGGCTCGTATAAATTCAAAGATAGATAGACAAAGGGACAAATTAATATGTAGATTAGATCAAGCACTCATCATAATTTTGATTATTAAATAGAGTATAGTAGGGTTGAGTTGTTCATTCAAGTGCTTGAGTTGTTTGATATGATATGGAGCACGTTTCACGTAAAGATAATGTTAATATTCATTTAGAAGTGCTTCCAAAGTGTTTTTCCGTTATCGGAACTTTTATAGATATTAAGGCATGTTGCTAAGATAATCCAGAGGTAGGATTGCCAAGTGATTTAGATTGTTGTGGGACGGAATGAAGTCCATTGATTTGTTTGTAAATATCGCGAAGTTCGCCAGTGGACAAAATAATAATAATCTGTACACGTGTCGTAGTACATTAAAATTTGGTAATGTGTAAAGGCGTGTTTAATAATAATCTTTGAGAATAAAGGCACGGGCCTATTTGGATAGTATGATTGCAAATTAAAGTAATTTAAACGTGGAGATCACATGTGCCGTGAATAAGTATAATTTGTGCAGTGAATCTGGTTTTTAGCGCTAATTGTTGATTTAACGTTTTTGGACTCCATAATAATCATAAATACTTGGTAGAAACGAGATAGGCACTTTTATAATATGGTCACGCTATGTTTGAGGTCCAGAGGGATTTGAGCCAAAAGTTGAGATTTGGAGTTTTGTGGGACAGAAATCCGGCCCGAAATGAAAGTGAATTGTACGGATGTTGATGAAGAAATAGATGGATCTTAAGGCCCACATAGAGGTTGTATTTATATACCGGTGTATTGAGTGGCAGAATAGAGTCCACACACCGAGGGTTAATTTGTGAAAATGTTTTGAAGAGTTCCAATGGATAAATGGACTTCAAAATGGAAAAGGAAGGAATAATTTAACACTTGCAGAGATTGGAGGTATTTGCCCAACTGCGAGGTGTTATGGGATTTGAGAATTGTCTTAGGAGCATATGGTCTCCATGAATTAACGGCAGTACGAAAATAAGGTGGCGGATTCGAACACTATTATGTCCCGACCGATGTGAATTCGGATCTTGGTGATTTCTGTTTGGGAGAGAACGTATGTGACTAAGTTATAAAGATGGGGAATAAAAATAAAGATTCTCGAAATAATAATATTAATGATAATAATAATAATAATCCAAGTAAATCATATCTGGATTGATTATTGCCAAAATAAATAGGAATTGTAAAAGGGGTTATGCGTTAAACATATTGAGAGTGGACTACCGTGTAACAGGCGAATTTAAATTTTTTTAAATTAATAATAATAATAAATAAAAAACTACTTTTTTTGAAGAATAATTTACTTTTTTTAATTTGGACATAATTATGATGTTGGGAGTTGAAATGAAAAATTTGAGATTTTTAACTAATAATAATAATGAGAATATTTCAAGAAGGAGAAGAAGAATAATCACAGAAACTACTTTTATTTATTTCAGATAAAAATAAAACAAAATCGCGAAAAGTTGAAATATTATTCCGAGGATGATTACGGGTTACGATAATCATGATCTCCACAAAACACAATAATAATAATAATAATAATAATAATAATAATAATAATAATAATAATAATAATAATGATAATAATAATAATAATAATAATATTTAATAAAATAATTTTTTTAAATTTATTTTTATTATTTCGGATGATGATGATGGATGATACTAGGGAAGTCAGCTGGCGAATCAACGTAATAATGTCAATTGTTGTAAATAATAAGTTAAGTTAATATGTGTACAATGAAGGCAAATCACTACATCTGGACCATTAGGTTAGAGTCCCTTTGTCGTATTCCTTCACCGAACGATTAGCATATCTTGGTTAGGAACCCGGGGAGAGTTTGTAGTTTCCCGGGTTGGTCTCATCTCAATCAAAGTGGAGGCGATAACATGGTCCATGTGATCGCGCCTACTTAGCCAACAGGTAATTGGTCCATGATCAAATATGGTCATGGTGTTCACGAAGGTAAATCTGATACCTTCAGATATCAACGGTTCCACCACCCAAATGGAAGGGTGGTCAAAAGTGATAAATATTATGTAATCATTTTTCAGGAATAATTTGCCAAATTACCGGCAAATCAAGGGTCAACAGATTTTGATTGTGTGTAAAGTTTAATTTGTTTACTTAAATAAAATGCTCCTTTAGCATTTGCAAGGAAACAGTTCCAGGTTCTTGTTCTTGTAGTATAGTAAACCCTTGGTGACCGTTTAAATATCCGTCCCCATTCCTAGGACGGAGCCTTCATAATTTCCCTTTGATCTGAATATATATAATTTGTGTGTTTTATGATGAGCCTTAAAGATAAAGATTAGAGTGTCCCGTTCAACCCTGTAGTACTGATTGGATGGCGCCCTTACATTTAGTTTGAGATCTTATATCTCAAAATATTTTTTTTATTGAGTATTAGTTGCGATGGATACGGACCGTAACACTCCCTGAGATAAATGCTGGTTGGGACTCAGGCTTTGAGCGGGTACAATATGAATCTTATTTGCTAGACGTTTCGGTCCCATTCTTCTCAGGTGTCCATAGAAAGTCAGTCGCCTTTGTCTTATCGAGGTTGAAATGTTGTCACAATTTTCATACAGCACTTGATTTGATCTCAGACGGAACGCAAACTCATTTTTTGGTGCTTTCTTGGGTCCCAAACTTTTCCTCAGGACGTTACGCTCCTTTTTTTGGATTTCGGTATTCCATTTTTAGCAATTGTCTCTGCTGCACAATATTTATTTATTTATTTATTTATTTATTTATTTATTTATTTATTTATTTATTTATTTATTTATTTATTTATTTATTTATTTGTTTGTTTATTTATTTATTTATTTATTTATTTATTAGTAATGAGATACAGGTACGAAGTACTCCATTTTACACTAACTGTACGTATGTCTAGCACTTAGTTCCTTTTTCTGATACGAGGTCTGGGATGAGGTGAAATTAAACTTTATGACAGTCTTTTTACGGCCGGATGCCCTTCCTCAGACACGTCGCAATGGAGGAGCTAATGAAGGTAAAATGTTAATGAAATTGTTGGCAGGTGATCTGTGTATAGGAACGGTCGCGATATTTTGCCTGCAAGTGAAAATGGAAAACCACAGACAACCATTCTCAGGACAACCGACGCGACGGTGGTGTACGACCTCACGAGTGTCCCGGATGCAGAGGTCGGCTCCATACCGTTAACACTGTTTAACACTATACAATATTAACAAAAGGAAACAAACAATACAACATTTAGCAAAGAAGGTACTAAATATTAAGACATATTTTAGGTATTAAATATCAAGGAAAAACCACAGAAAATAGAAACGTTATTACATTTCCCTTTAGGGTAAATCGAATGTTCATAAATTATGTCTTTCAATAGAATGTGTGACGCTATGTTACCTAGCAACCATTCAGGCTGTGATGTAAGAAATTATGGACGGCCATGCCCTGTGCAGCTCCCAAGGTACTGTTGCTAGGTAACAACACGTCACACATTTTGTTACAGACATTATTGCGTTAGGAAAATGTTCTGATGCCCCCCACTTCTAAGACATATTTATGTAGCGAACCAGATAAAAGAATATCTAGGTTGTCAACCAAGAATCGAGAGCGTACTCATTTAGAATATATTTCAGTTTGGTTTCGAAGGGATGAGTGAAAAAGGTACAAATCTCCGACCCGGTCGGGAATAAAACCACGCCCCTCCAAACGGAAGTCAATTACGCTAACCGTTCAGAGGAGGAGTCTTATGTCAAAATACAATAAGTGATTGTACAGTAATAAATCAATCAAAATGACGGTTTGTTGACCCATGTTTGTTCTCAAGAGCTAAAACAGTACGAATGTGCCAAATACAATAAACTACTTTTATGTCCCATATTAAAATTCCTTTGCCAAACTAAACATTATTATTATTATTATTATTATTATTATTATTATTATTATTATTATTATCGTCATATTCATGTATGCCTCCTTCGCTAAATAGTCAGTGTAGTGTCCTTCGGTTCAGAATGCCTCGTGTTCCATTCCCGACCTAGCTGTGGATTTTAACCAGATGCAGTTAATTCCTGTAGCTTGAGGCTGGATGTTTACATTCTTCATTCTTCTTAATACTTTTCTTCATTTACATAGAACACATGGCATCACAAAATTACACAATATTGTATACATTATCGTCATAGTTGGTGTCACGAAAGGCATCAGACCGAAAAAATAGGTTTAGTACATCAAAGTGCCAACCCAAAGTAGTTGGAAAAAAAAAAAAAGGCCAGGAAAAGTCATCATCAGCGTATGACTTCAACTACCGTGTGTAGGCAATTTAGCCTGTCTGCGTGTCTAGTCTGAGGTTCCATTTTTCTCTACCAGATAAATCAGAACTCTATTGGGAGGTATAGTGCTGAGTACAATTTGTTTATTATTATTATTTCATCAGTTTACCTTCCAGGGTTGGTTTTCGCTCGGATCAGCCTTAATGACAATGTCCTGGAGCACAACTCATTTGATCGGCGATAAAACTGGGGATAAGGACAAGTACCTCGCCCAGGCAGCCTCACCTGCTATGCTGAACAGGGGCCTTTTGGTGGATGGGGAGATTGGAAGGGATAGTGAAGGAAGATGGACGGAAGAGGCCATGGTCTTGTCAGGTACCATCCCGCCATTTACCTGGAGGAGAAGTGAGGAACCACGGAAAACCACTTCGAGGATGGCTGAGGCAGGTATCAAATCCCCTTTACTCGGTCGACCTCCCGAGACTGAACACCTCGTTCTAGCCTACGTATAACTCTCCAAATTTCTTGGCAGAGCCGGGAATCGAACCCAGGCCTCTGGGGGAAATAGTTAATCACATTATCCACTATATCACAGAGGTGGACCAGGCGATACTGCTGTTTGCTTTGTCCGATATGAAGTGCTGCGTAGACCTTGTTCTACGCTTCAAAACTCCGAGTAGCGCTGTTAGATTCGAACCCACTATCTAAGAATCAGGTGTCCCCTGGCATAGAAGAGAATATGTTATATTTCAAGCACAGGAATTTTAAATTATACAGTTCTCGAATTAAAGAAGGAAAGAAATACTGTATTGCTTCGACAATATGCCAATGCCTTGATACAAGGCTTCTTATAAGCAGAATAATCTTGTTCTTTGTTGATCGGCGAAGGAAGAAGTAAAATCCATCAGAGAGAATTAATTGCAATGCAAGCTAATAGATGCAATTACAACACTCAACATCGGCTGGTTAATGCCTTAAAAGTATTTAGAAGCACTTCCTTGCACTTGAGTTATATATTGATACACTTAGCAGCTGCTATTGTGGATGCTTTCCGGAGTAAACCAGACTCTTCATGCAAGGTTGACGCACATTGCTAATTATTACTAGTCAGGTAATTCGCGCACGTATGGCGAGTTTTGCATAATTTATCGCACAATATTCATTAAAAGAACGTTATTACCAAGATAAGGTGTTAGTTCAAGAAACCTGCTGGGCCAAGTTTGTATTTTGTTTATGGGCACTGGGAGCGCTGCAGTCGGTTGTGATAAGTAGCGCGTCATGAATCAACGTGGTAACCATGATGGAATTCTCCCTCTCTCTCTCTAAAATGAGAGAATAACATGTCGGCTTTCGCAAAATAATCAGAACGAGTGTAAGAAAAGAGAACTCATTAGTAGCTAAACGTTGATGAACAGCGGAATGTGAAATGAGAAGAAATTATGCAGTTGAAGAATTTCAGTTGAAAGGAGCCGCCTGAAACATCTTGAGTGCTCGAGAAAAAATCAGTGTATTTGTCTAAGTGTATTAGGACGAATGGTAAGTGGATGAGTAGATTTCTCTGTACTGATACGATTTGAATTGATTATGGAACGTTTACTAACAGATAATTACTGTTTGAAGAGGCACGATACAACGGTAACCCATTACAGATTGTACGTCCGAATCGATTACGGAGACCTTGCGGAAGTCTTCCATCATATAGTTGCCGGCCTTACAACAAGCTGTTAGTGGTTATTCCTTTGATATCGAAAATAGTTGATTTGATACAAGCGGGTGTGGTCGTTGACATTTGAGTGCCTGAAAATTCGACAATTCCTTGTCGTTGTTTTCCAGCACGTTCAGGGAATCTTATGTGATAAAAATGCCGACAACATGGATTCTCCTAAAATCATAGCAATTGAAGACATGTTAAATAATAATAATAATAATAAGAAGAAGAAGAATCGATTTGCCCTCTAGTTTTGGTTCTTCCCTTGGACTCAGAGAGGAATCCCACCTTTACCGCACCAAGGGAAGTGTCCTGGAGCGAGAGCCTTTTGGTTCTGGGGTACAAATGGGGAGGTGAACCAGTACCTCGCCCAGGTGGCCTTACCTGCTATGATGAAGAGGGACCTTGTGTGGGGGATGTGAATTTCGGGAGGGATAGACAAGGAAGCGTCCGTGGCCTTACGTTAGGTACCATTCCGGTATTTGCCTGGAGAAGGAGTGGGAAACCACGGAAAACCACTTCGAGGAAGGCTGAGGTGAGAATCAAACCCCACTCTTCTCAGTTGACCTCGCGAGGATGAGTGGACCCCGTTCCAGAACTCGTTCCACTTTTCAAATTTCGTGTCGGAGCTGGGAACCAAACCCGGGCCTCCAGGGTTGCATCTAATCGCAATGACCACCACAGCACAGACCACAGAAAATTTGCTTTGCTATTTGCCTTACGTCGTAGCGACACAGATAATTCGCATGGCAACGATGGGATAGGAAAGGCCTATGAAGTGGAAGGAAGCGGCCGTGGCCCGGCATTTGCCTGGTGTGAAAATGGGAAACCACGGAAAACCATCTTCAGGGCTGCCGGCAATATGGCTCGAACCCACTATCTCCCGATTACTGGATACTGGCCGCACTTAAGCGACTGCAGCTATCGAGCTCGGTCACAGAAAACTTCACTGTGTTAAATATCACTTGCGCAAGTTCAATATATTTTTAAATCATTAAATCTACCGCAACGAAAACATCTTACGATTTGACGCAAAGTATGTTTTTAGTGTCCGTGGTCGTCGGATAACGTCGCATCAACTTCGGTTCGATGAAATGGCATGGCCGTAAGTTGAGTCATTTACGACGGCAGTAGCCGCACAAACTTCTACGCCGTTCGAGTATTGGACAAGGAAATAGAATCCTGATCAACAACTGCTTGTGACGGAGTTTCGTATGCTCGGGGTTTGCTGGCGTCTCACTGAAAAATCGACACCAACATGAACACACGTGAGATACTTTTAAAGACCTCTAGCAAGGAGGAGGTTCAAAATGAACAATTGTCATGTAAGGAGACGAAATGTTCCCACGTCGTGCCATCATTCCTTCAACATCGAGCTACCAAGAGAGGAAGAGAGAGGGCAAATGTGTCTTGGTGTGGATCTTTTAAATCCACTATAGGCCTACAGAAATAAATGGTACCAAATGATCTGGTTGGAGTCCGACTCGTTGGCTGAACGGTCAGCGTACTGGCCTTCGGTTCAGAGGGTCCCGGGTTCGATTCCCGGCCGGGTCGGGGATTTTAACCTTAATTGGTTAATTCCAATGGCACGGGGGCTGGGTGTATGTGTTGTCTTCATCATTTCATCCTCATCACGACGCGCAGGTCACCTACGGGTATCAAATAGAAAGACCTGCACCTGGCGAGTCGAACCCGTCCTGGGATATCCCGGCACTGAAAGCCATACGACATTTCATTTTTCATCTGGTTGGAAAGGTTATAGAGTCTAAGGAGACGGTATGTGGACCGCAAGTAAGTATGTGCTAGTCAATTACTGAAAGAATCGAACGAGTTGGCCACGCGATTCGGGTTGCATTGATGAGAGTTCACATTTGAGAGATAGATCGTTCGAATCCCACCGTGCACGGCTCTGATGATGGATTTCTGTAGTTTCTCATTTTCACACAAGGCAATTGCTGGGGCTGTACTTCCACATTCCTGCACCGCCGTGCGTCTTTAAACCACTAGTTAACTAATTATTATAAGCCACGGATACAGCCAGGGAAGAAGTGGATTAATATTAATGATAATAAGCGTTACATATTTTACACCGTTAAAAGCGATCGTGAACCATAATCATGTTTTTTTACTAGCGGCTACTGAATGTTAATTACATTCGTTCACTATTTTTATCTTACTTATCCAATGGTGTTCGGCGCATTACATTACCACGCTACAACGAGAGTCGTGCTACACAGCTCCCCGCCCATATGCAGTAAAACCGTCACTTCTGCTATATTCCATTAAACTAGGAGAAGGAATAATTTAGATCATAATTACGCGATATGCTTAGCTCACACTGGATATGGAGTAAACTGTATTCTCGCAGGAATTGAAAGCTGCCTCAGTGGATGGTGACATATTGCTTAACTCACGACTCCAAGATTGGGGATTGAATCCCTTTGATAAGCGGTCAAACATCTTGAAACTCAGTGTCAATTGCTTTTAACATTTTAATGACCTCTGTCACCTGAAAAAATTAGTGTGTCATAGGAACATATCGGGCTGTATGGCTGACTGGTAAGTGTGTCTGGGTTCGACCCCGCATGGGCCGTCGTTTTTAAATCTGAATGATTAGTCCTTGACTCGGGGGACTGGATGTTTATGCAGCCCCTAGCGTTCTTGCCACAATAATACGCAGCTTCCCATACATGGCAGACTCATCTCACCCTCACCGAAGGGTCTATGTTGCAAGGGCAGCATCGGGCTCTAACACTCATACGAAATTCTTCTTTCGTCATTGAACAATAGCAATATTAAATTGAGTAGGAGGTTGCCTAAATGGCGTCGCTCCAGAAATAAAACTCTTCTGCTTCCACAATTCGCTCTACGTCGCACCTACACAGTTAGGTCTTTTGGCAACGGTGGGACAGGAAAAGGGTAGGAGTGGAAAGGAAGCGACCGTGGCCTTAAATATGGTATAGCCCAGCATTTGAAACATGTGAAAATAGGAAACCACGGAAAGTCTTCTTCAGGGCTGCCGAATGTGTCCCGAATAAAAGCTGATAACCACACAGCCAGAAATAAGTGCTCCGTACATTAGTCTCCTTTAATTTCACAGTGATTTAAGAGAAAAAATAGCCAATGGTGGAATTTTGGTGTTAAATTACAGTACTCACAAATTCGTTTGCATATTACAATTTAACATACAGTATCTCAAATATGTTTACAGTGTCTGATCGTAGGCATTTGCCGTGTCTGTAAGTTTAAGACGACCACTTGGCCGGTCAGTTTCATATTCTGTTATTCTGTACAGAGTAATAAATAAGTTACAAGATTGTGAGCAACTGCAAAATGACCTCGATAATGTTGTGAGATGGACAGTAGGCATTGGTATGATCATAAACGGGGATAAAAGTCAGGTTGTGAGTTTCAAAAATATGAAAAATCCTCTCAGTTTTAATTACTACGTTGATGGAGTGAAAGTGCCCTTTGGGGATAATGGTAAATACCTAGGTATTAATATAAGGAAAGATCTTCATTGGGGTAATCACATAAATATGATTGTAAATAAAGGGTACAGATCTCTGCACATGGTTATGAGAGTATTTAGGGGTTGTAGTAAGGATGTAAAGGAGAGAGCATATTTGTCTCTGGTAAGACCCCAACTAGAGTACGGTTCCAGTGTATGGGACCCTCACCAGGATTACCTGATTCAGGAACTGGAAAAAATCCAAAGAAAAGCAGCTCGATTTGTTCTGGGCGATTTCCGACAAAAGAGTAGCGTTACAAGAATGTTGCAAAGTTTGGGCTGGGAAGACTTGGGAGAAAGGAGACGAGCTGCTCGACTAAGTGGTATGTTTCGAACTGTCAGTGCAGAGATGGCGTGGGAGGACATCAGTAAACGTATAAGTTTGGATGGTGTCTTTAAAAGTAGAAAAGGTCACAATATGAAGATAAAGTTGGAATCCAAGAGGACAAATTGTGGCAAATATTCGTTTATAGGAACGGGAGTTGGGGATTGGAATAACTTACCAAAGGGTAGGTTCAATAAATTTCCAATTTCTTTGCAATCATTTAAGAAAAGGCTAGGAGAACAACAGATAGGGAATCTGCCACCTGGGCGACTGCCCTAAATGCAGATCAGTAGTGATTGATTGATTGATTGATTGATTGATTGATTGATTGATTGGTTGATTGATTGATTGATTGATTGATTGATTGATTGATTGATTGATTGATTGATTGATTGATTGATCGATTGATTGAATGTCAATCGGAAGACACAATCACAACATACATGTCAGGTACAGAGCTGAGGTAAACATGGCAAAAATACCCATTTCTGCTCCTGACTGTACTGAACTGTGACATTTCCGCACGAAGGATGTCGACAAGTGGTTGTCGTCGAACATGTTGCAGTGACTAAGACTGATGTCCCCAGTCCAGAGAGACACAAACGGTTTCTGATTCACAGAGGAGGGGATGGCTATGCAACACAACTCTCTGGGAGTCTTGGTATTTGTTGCTTTCAACACATCGTAGGCCCATTGCCACTGCCGTCTCATTGCGCTCGAAGTGACTGTGTCATATACACAGTGAGACAGGCCTGTGCCGAAAGCTCCTACTAAACCACAGCATAGGGCTACTCTAGTGAGGTGCGGAACATTTTCAGCCCATGACTTCAGGAACAGCGGAACAGTACGCTCTTTCCTGATGATGTCGCCAAAAGCTTAAACCCATATAACAGGATCATTAGTGTCTGGAGGCGATCCGGTGAGAGATGGAACAAGCCCTTCATTCTGAAGAGCCATCAGCAGCAAGGACGCTCCGTGATGTTTTGGAGTGGAATCACGTTTAGTCGACGTACGCCTCTCTTTACTGTTCTACTATCCAACTGTAAGCGAGGGGCTTTATCCTGGTGGATACTGAGTGGCCAGTCAGTTCCTTGACCTTGAGACGAATGGCATACAGCAAATGGTGTGTCCGGCGCATTCTCCAGACATGAACTGTGGTGAACATGCACGGCGTGAACTGAACAGGGCAATCGCCCACTGTCCTAATCCTTCCGCTGACACTGGAATCCTAGAGCAGGATAATCTGCCCCAAATCAATTTGGATTATTTTGAGATGAGTATGCCACGTCCTGCTCAAGTATGCCTCAGGACCCAACGTGGATGTACATGGCACTGATCTGTGGCACTCTGAATGATCATTCTGTGTTCAAAATTCTACACGCTTGAGCTCATTTTGGAACTTTTTATTTTTTAATTTTACAAATCGGTTTACGTCACACCGGCACAGACAGGTCTTATGGCGACGACGGGATAGGAAACGCGTAGCAGTGGGAATTAAGGCTCAACCTTACTATTTTCCTAGTGTGAAAAAAGGGAAACCACGTAAAACCATCTTCAGGGCTCCCAACTCGCGCTCTCTGTTGTTTTTACATACCTAAGTACATATCGCGTTTTTATTTTATGTACCCTTTGTAGTATATAAGCTATGAACATACTGAAAAGAAATAAAAATTTACCAAACCCAAATATCATCGGCTAACTTCTAAAACCTCGTAAGCCCTTTTTGGTATATTTAACAGAATGGACGAACAATATTCTGTCTCGTGAAGAAGCGTAATTTTACCCCAAAACTCTGGTTAGTTATCTTACTTAACCTACTTTAGATTGTTAAAAGCACATAATTGCAATTATTGCAGGGATACGTATAGAAAAAAGCTTTTTGTACAAATTGGCTTTTACTTGTTTCTTAAGAAACCATTACGAAACCATTAGATTATATCATCGATACGGCTATGAAGTGGGTAGTTTGTAATACAAATTGGCTTTAGAAAAAATAAAATACGTGGGCAGAAAATTTAGCTGCTGATCAAAAATGGCTGTGTGAAGAATAACTAAATCCCAAATGGTAATCGCATTCAATAGCAATATACTATTATGATATATCTTAAGAATCTAATAAACTCACAAGAAGTGTATAATCAATGAAACTGTATGTACAATGTGCAATAACATCAATACGTAATCAGAGGGAAACAAAGCAGCCTAAAGCAGTATTCCCGCGAACTAATAAGAACCAAAATAAATAAACGATTGTTATTGTTGAATTCTGGCGGGCTGCGATGACAATAATGTAAAATTCCTCGTATTGGATTTACTGCACTAAAAACAGCATTTCGCCTATTTTTGGGCCTATAATGGAATACCGACAATACACTCAGTACTGCTACATTGTTAAGAATTAAACCACGTATATCACCATTCCGAAAACTTTGTCAGACTTGCGAGATTACAATTATCTTAACAGTGACATGAAAACTCGCGTGTCTAATCTAAATTTAAAATTACGGGCTTACGTGTTTTTCAGGCAATGTTTTGACCCCAGGAAACATAAGAGGTTTAATTTTTCTTAACATTGAAAATAGGGGGCCAAGCAAGTGTCTGCACGGTTTGAATCACGTATCAATCGGCTTGCATTCCAGAGATGGTGGGATCGAATCTCACTGTCGGCAGCTCTGAAGATGATTATCCGTGGTTTCCTAATGTCACATAAGGCAAATTCTGGGGCTGTACCTTACTTAAGCCTGTGGTCGCTTCCTTCCCGCTCCAACCCATTCCTACCTAAACGTCGTCTAAGACCTATCCATCTGTGCCGGTGCGACGTAAAACAGATTGTATTGCAACTGAGATAGAGGAGGAGACTAAGGCCAAAGAAGTAATAAAATTTACATATGATAACAATGACATTTACAATAAGATACAAAAATTCAAAACTAGAAAAGCGGCTGGAATTGATCAGATTTCTGGGGATATACTAAAGACAATGGGTTGGGATATAGTACCATAACTGAAGTACTTATTTGATTATTGTTTGGTCAGAAGAGCTATACCAGATGAATGGAAAGTTGCTATAGTAGCCCCTGTGTATAAAGGAAAGGGTGATAGACATAAAGCTGAAAATTACAGGCCAGTAAGTTTGACATGCATTGTATGTAAGCTTTGGGAAGGCATTCTTTCTGATTATATTAGACATGTTTGAGAAATTAATAACTGGTTCGATAGAAGGCAATTAGGTTTTAGGAAAGGTTATTCCACTGAAGCTCAACTTGTAGGATTCCAGCAAGATATAGCAGATATCTTGGATTCTGGAGGTCAAATGGACTGTATCGCGATTGACCTGTCTAAAGCATTTGATAGGGTGGATCATGGGAGACTACTGGCAAAATGAGTGCAATTGGACTAGACAAAAGAGTGACTGAATGGGTTGCTATATTTCTAGAAAATAGATCTCAGAGAATTAGAGTAGGTGAAGCTTTATCTGACCCTGTAATAATTAAGAAGGGAATTCCTCAAGGCAGTATTATCGGACCTTTATGTTTTCTTATATATATAAATGATATGAGTAAAGGAGTGGAATCGGAGGTAAGGCTTTTGGCGGATGATGTTATTCTCTATAGAGTGACAAATAAGTTACAAGATTGTGAGCAACTGCAACGTGACCTCGAAAATATTGTGAGATGGACAGCAGGCAATGGTATGTTGATAAACGGGGTTAAAAGTCAGGTTGTGAGTTTCACAAATAGGAAAAGTCCTCTCAGTTTTAATTACTGCATTGATGGGGTGAAAGTTCCTTTTGGGGATCATTGTAAATATCTAGGTGTTAATATAAGGAAAGATCTTCATTGGGGTAATCACATAAATGGGATTGTAAATAAAGGGTACGGATCTCTGCACATGGTTATGAGGATGTTTAGGGGTTGTAGGAAGGATGTAAAGGAGAGTGCATATAAGTCTCTGGTAAGACCCCAACTAGAGTATGGTTCCAGTGTATGGGACCCTCACCAGGATTACCTGATTCACGAACTGGAAAAAATCCAAAGAAAAGCAGCTCGATTTGTTCTGGGTGATTTCCGGCAAAAGAGTAGCGTTACAAAAATGTTGCAATGTTTGGGTTGGGAAGAATTCATAGAAAGAAGAAGAGCTGCTCGACTAAGTGGTATGTTCCGAGCTGTCAGCGGGGAGTTGGCGTGGAATGACATTAGTAGACGAATAAGTTTGAATGGCGTTTATAAAAGTAGGAAAGATCACAATATGAAGACAAAGTTGGAATTCAATAGGACAAACTGGGGCAAATACTCATTTATAGGAAGGGGAGTTAGGGATTGGAATAACTTACCAAGGGAGATGTTCAATATATTTCCAATTTCTTTGAAATCATTTAGGAAAAGGCTAGGAAAGCAACCGATAGGGAATCTGCCACCTGGGCGACTGCCCTAAATGCAGATCAGTATTGATTGATTTCATAAAATAATGGAATTTGATTTAACGAGATTTTATACGTTAAAATAACTAGCTTAATGTTAACCGGTTTCAATTTCAAAATTGACTAAATTCGGACTTGCGGGGTTTCGAACATAAGCCGACATTTTTCGCGAGGCTGTTTCTAGCCGTGTGTAGCCCTTGTAAGGCAGATCCTCCGATGAGTGTGGGCAGCATCTGCTATGTGTAGGTAACTGCGTTTTATTGTGGAGGAGGATAGTGTTATGTGTGGTGTGAGAGTTGGAGGGATGTTGGGGACAACACAAAACCCCCCAACCCCCTAGCCATTGGAATTAACCAATCAAGGTTAGCTTCCAGGACCTGGCCGGGAATCGAACCCGGGACCCTCTGACCATACGCCAGTGCGGTGGCCATTCAGCCAACAAGTCGGACAGCCGACGATATGCAAAAAGTCGTTCCTGCAAATCTAAAGACACGAGGCTGTCGTATTTCAGCACCTACAAATGCCACCAGACTGAGCCAGGATCGAACCTGCTAAGTTACTCGCAGAATTCCAGTGCTTCACTGTCTGAGCTCCTCAGTCCAGTAATAATAATAATAATAATAATAATAATAATAATAATAATAATAATAATAATAATAATAAACGAAGGAAAAAGCTCAGCGAGAAGATGAAGAGATTTTGGGAGGTAAAGAAGGCCAACACATCAGCTAAGCAAGTTCAACCGTGCTCCTGAGTAGGGCATAACGATGAGAGAGAGAATAATAAACTATATGCATTCAGAAATGTTAAAGCATAGTTGAAAATATTTAACACGTACACTTAAAGCCCAATTCTCCGAAGCTAGGACTACTTACTAAGATATATTCCATCATCTTTTTCAAAATGTTTTAAATAGAAGTTGCTTTACGTCGCACCGACACAGATGGATAGGTTTTATGGTGACGATGGGGCAGGAGAGGCCTAGGAATGGGAAAGAAGTGGCCGCGGGCTATATTAAGCTACATTACCAGCATTTGCCTGGTGTGAAAATGGAAAATGAGGGCTGCCGACAGTGGGGTGTGTTGTTGGAATTTTGAGCTGCAGGAGTTGTGTTACGTACAGGTAAATCAGCTGACAAGAGCACCTTTAAATACCACCAGACTGTGTCAGGATAGAACACGCGTATTTCTACTGTCTGAGACCCCCTCACCCCGCTCTACCTGCCACATCCCCAGAGCTCAACCGCCCGGAGCCTGGGTCGAACCTGTGATGCTGAATATAAAAAACTCACACGCTAACATGAGCATCGATACTGATTGTATTCATATCCTATGAAGTGATAATATTGTACTTGAACTAGGCGGTGTTTATAACAAACACATCTCATTCGGAGATCTTAACTTACGACTGGAGCAGTATACCATGCACATAGGCGCACCCAAACGCTGTACCGTAAGGAGTGTAGGAGATGGAGCGAGCTCGTTAACGCCGTCATAAATCCCAGATATCAATCGCCTGACTGCAAGTGGAACGATGTGAGAGCCTTTCATTTTCTATTCTCTCCATTTCATCTCACCCCTGTGGGGGAAATCATCTCCTAATGTAATATTTATTCTTGATTGTTTGGCTATTTATTTTTGGAGGCACCGACTTAGACGGGTCTTTTGACGACGATGGGATAGGACAGACTAGAAATGAGAAAGAGATCACTATCTCCTACACGCCTCGAACTGCAAAGCCAAATGGCTCCGTAGATTCTCAGGAATCAGAGGATGCTCCCTTCATCGTATGCAAAGTGTTATTTTGTGTTTCTTAACGTGTTTTATTTCGGCTCCTCGTCCGGCTCAATGGCTAAATGGTTAACATGCTGGCCTTTTGCCCAGACAGTCCCGGTTTGATTACTGGCCGGCCAGAGGATATTAACTTACATTAGTTAATTCCTGTGAGACGGGGGCTGTGTACTTGTGCCGTCTTAAGCATTGGAATTCATCTAGGTACAGCCCCGTCTTAACAAACACACAGCTCGCCTATACGGCGCCAGCTCGGAGGATCTGTACCAATCTGCACCACTTCTCCCTGGAGGTTGGCGGCTGCTAAGACTTAATGTTATGTTTTTTACAATTTGCTTTAGGTTTACGTCTAACCGACACAGATAGCTTTTATGGCGACGGTAGGACAGGAAAGCGCTAGGAGTGGGAAGGAAACAGCCGTACCCTTAATTAAGATACAGCCCCAGCATTGGCTTGGTGTGAAAATGGGAAACCATGGAAACCATCTTCAGAGCTGCTGACAGTGCGGGTTCGAACCCACCATCTCCGCAATGCAAGCTGACAGCTGCGCGCCCCTAACCACACAGCCATCTCGCTCTGATTGTTTACATTACTGTAGTCACGTCCTAGTTCGTGAACCATGGGCAACGGCTGAGGCCTAGTAAGTGGCCCTGAGAGTCGGGATACCAGTTGCCATGAAAGAGGAGTGGGGCATCTCGGACTTATTCTGAATCTTGGCCCTCCTTGTGCTCAGACGGCTACGACTATGCAACCAACCGGTACTTCCTTACATGTTAGATGAGAGGTTCTCGCTGGGACTATATGTAAGTGGAGTAGCACCCTTCTTTATCAAATATTTTACCATGTACGCTTAAGGAGTTTTAAGAAAGCCTCCCCCTATAAGAGTGACGGAGTTCCTCTTCCATTGGACAGGCCATGGACTCCTTGGAAACAACTTGACGAACGAAATTGAATTGGATCCGGGCCTAAAAATATTAATGGAGCTTATGGGATGAGTCATCATACAGGAGGTGGTCTCGACGTGTTATTAGTTAATGATATTCGGGTAAGGGACTGCATTATAGGACACAGGAGATTATAACTTCTTCTCAACAGGTGTGAAAAGAAGAAGGAAAGAAAGAGTTTGGGGTAGGACTTTTAATCAGGAACACCAAAGCACCCAACATAGTTACTGTTAGGCACAGCGTAGTTACTGTTAAGTACAACATAGTTTCTGTTAAGCATGTAAATCAGTGAATGCTGTGGATGGATTCAGCTGTTGGAGAAATTAGGACGAGAACTTCCTGAGTGTATTAACCATGTGAGGGTGCACACGAGAATGAAGTTGACAAATTTTACGAAGCCCTGAGTGATGTCGTAGTCAAGGTCAACAGTAATGATGGATAGTGCTAAAGGGGGATTTCAATGCGAGCTTCAGAAATAGAACTGAAGGATGTGAGAATCTGATGAGTAAATGTGGGAAAGATGTGAAATCTAATAGGAATGGGAATCATTTGCTGGACTTCTGTGCTAGTGTGGGATTGGCAGTTACGAATTCATACTTCACTCATACGGCTACACATAGGAAGGTAGCGGCACCAGATCCACAAGAGACTATGTCATAACTGAGTTTGAATTCAGACTCTTATGTTAGGAATGTGCAGGTAATTGGGGATATTTCGTTGATACACTCCGCTATGTAGTCTGCAGTGAACTAAGTATCAGTCGGCAGGGGATAGACAAAGTGAAATCTGTCTGCGGACGAGTAAGTGAAGAGAATATTCAGGACGTACACGGATATGATTAGCGAAACGTTTCAAACATTAGAGAGTAAGCAGATCCAGCATATAGAAAAAGAATGAGTGGCATGCAGAGATTTAAAGAAGCAAGAGAATGCTAGGAGCAACTGTATGTACGCACGGGATGATGACGTGAGGGCTTGCAAACGTATAAAGAAGACGCATCCAAAATGGCTGCAAAGAGGAATTGATGAATAGATGTAGGCGAAAGGAACAGACCGGAACAAATCATTGTACAGTCTAAGAGGAAATAGTGGGAAGATTTCGATAATAACCTGAAAATGCTTGTTCATGCGGCAGGGAAACTTTTCTGGATAGCAATCAAAATTCTTAGTAAGGGAGGGAAAAAGAAATTAATAGTCATTTGAGTAAATCAGGTGAACTCATAGATAGCAAATCCCAAGGGATCACTGGACAGGTGAGAAGAATATTTCGAAAATTTCAGATAAAAGGAAATCTTTCTGTTGACGTAGCGTCAACCGACCTCGTGGAAAGGAAGAAAATGCTGATAGTGAAATTATGCTACAGGAAGTGAGAAGCGTGGTAAATAAACCCTATTATCACAAAGCAGCAGGAAAGACGAAATTATACCTGAAATGTTCAAATACAGTGGAAAAGAAATGGATAAAATGGCTTCACAGAGTAATATTGTTGGCATGGAATGTTAATAAGGTTACTTTCAGGTTGGTAGGAAGCAGTAATTGCAGCTTTCTACGATCAAGGTATCAGGAAAGTTTTCAACAATTATGGAGGTATTCCACTGATTAGTGTACCAGGCAAGGTGTTAACTGACATTGTTCAAAAGGGGGTGTGATGAGAGTGTGACCGTTAAGTTGTATGGAAACCAGTGTGGTCTGAGACCAGATACGGGGTATCAGGTCCAGATTTTTAGTATGCGCCAAGTGAAATGAAATGTCGTATGGCTTTTAGTGCCGGGATATCCCAGGACGGGTTCGGCTCGCCAGGTGCAGGTCTTTCTATTGACACCCGTAGGTGACCTGCGCGTCGCGATGAGGATGAAATGATGATGAAGACAACACATACACCCAACCCCCGCGCCATTGGAATTAACCAATTAAGGTTAAAATCCCCGACCCGGCCGGGAATCGAACCCGGGACCCTCTGAACCGAAGGCCAGTACGCTCACCGTTCAGCCAACGAGTCGGACTATGCGCCAAGTAATTGAAGAATACTACGAGAGGATTTTGCAGATCTAGAGAAGGCAGAGGAAAGTGTATTGGAGGCAATCAATGATACGTTGTCAACTGGGCCGCAATGAGAATTGATAATAGATGCATTCTTATTGTTAGGAAATATTACTGTACTGTACAAACCATATCTAATCGGGTGAGTTGGCTGTGTGCTTGCATCCGGAAGGAGATAGCGGGTTCGAATCCCACTGTCGGCAGCCCTGAAAATGGTTTTCCGTGGTTTTATCTTAATTAAGGCCACGGCCGCTTCCTTCCAACACCTAGGCCTTTCCTATCCCATCGTCGCCATAAGACCTACCTGTGTCGGTGCGACGTAAAGCCACTAGGAAAAAAAGAATGTAATAATATATCTACCCCCATAGCTGGCGGTGGAGAACTGCGTACCTGATTGGTCCAAGAGGCCGTTTCCTTTTGACATGAAAGGGCGGTAGCGGTATCATGGAAGTCATGACAGGTAAGGATCAATTACAGACACAGCAATTCGCCGCATTTTGTACAGTCTCATCTCATCAAAATTGATAGAATGGTTTATTAGGATTATTTTATAACCTATGGCACGTAAACTACGTACGGCACCTGCGACAGATTACGCCATGTAATTACTATTGTTAGAGTGTTTAATGAAGTCGTAAAACCCGGTCATAACGCTGTAACACATCAAAAATTTTCGCAGCGATAAATTTCGTATACATACGCGTCTTCATATATACGCAACACATCAGACGAACACCTACAATAGATAGCCTACACTCTTTTTGAATATATCCCTGGTTATAATGTTGAACCGCGAAGGGTATATAGCGCAATCTCCTAATACTTGGAAAACAGGTATTATTATTATTATTATTATTATTATTATTATTATTATTATTATTATTATTATTATTAATGGTTAGGTCCTGTCCGACTCCTTGACTGAATATTCAGCGTTTAGGCCTTAGGTTCAGACTGTCGCGGATTCGATTCCCGGCCGGGTTGGGGGATTTTAATTGCGTATAATTACTTCTTATGGCTCGGGGACTGGGTATTTGTGTTCGTCCCAACACTCTCCTCTTCATATTCAGACAACACACCACACTCGCAACCACTACAGGTACATACAATAATGATTACATCCCTCCACCGAGGGTGCCGTCAGGAAGGGCACCCGGCCGTGAAAGAGGGCTAAATTCATATGATTGATATAGCTCGCACCCGCGACTCCATAGGTGTGGGGAAAGCGATAGAAGAAGAAGAAGAAGATTTTTACGTCCCACTAACTACTTTTTACGGTTTTCTGTGACGCTGAGGTGCCGCAATTTAGTACCGCAGAAGATCCTTTACGTGTCAGTAAATCTACCAACATGGGTCTGACGCATTTAAGCACCTAAAAATACCACCGGAGTGAGCCAGTATAGAACCTGCCGAGTTGGGGCCAGCGCTTAAACCATCTGAGCCATTCAGTCCGCCCTTATCCCCCCTTCATGGCTCAACAGTCGTGAAGGTTCTTGGCCCACCAAGCGACCGCTGCTCGGCCTGAAGGCCTGCAGATTATGCGGTGTCGTGTGGTCAGCACGACAGATCCTTTTGGCAGTTATTCTTGGCTTTCTAGACCGGGGCTTCATACTCACTGTCAAATACCTCCTCAATTGTAATCACGTAGGCTGAGTGGACCTTGAACCAGCACTCAGATGCAGGTAACAATCCCTGACCTGGCCGGGAATCGAACCCGGAGCCTCCGGATAAGAGGAAGGAATGCTATCCCTACACCGCGCAGCCGGCAATTATTATTACAATGATAAATATTTTAATGACCTTCTTTCTGAATTTAGGCTTGCGAATGTAAAGTTTTGTTGAGAGAGTAGCTTGTGTGGAAAAGTGTCATGTACAGTAATCAGAGCTTGCATTACCCCGTGGCTGAACAAGTGTTGAGTGAGGGACTTGACCGGAGAGTGGCACATCAATCACCGTGTGGCAGCCTCGAGTCCGCACCTGTCGGACAGGCCCTCGGGTTTACGTGAACTTGTAGGCCGTATTATTTAACAAAACCCATTCGCTGTTCCTCCAGCAGCATGTTATTTTGAAGACTTCCTTCAACAATGACGTAGAAACCTAGTTAATTAATGTTCAGATAAGCCCAGGGCAGAACAATTATACGAACAGGTTTCTCTGGTGGGGGCTGCAAGAGGCGGGACGCAAGTGGTATTATTTGTAACCGTGTATAATAGAGCGTGCTTTAATAAGTTACTACATCACAGAACTGCGATGCAGTCCCGGATGCAGCAATGGCTTTTGCATAGTAACATACCAGATAACGGCGAGTTATGACGGAACAATGCATCTTAACTGTAGAAAGGCCTGTGTTTTATTTTCGCGTTAAGTTCAGACATTCAAGGTTGTTGGAATACTCTACCTCTCTAATGTTAAAATTCGGTAATTTACAAAGCTCATATTTAATTTTCTCTATTTTTGCTGGTGCTGTGAGTCTGATGTGAAAATTAACATTAACAATATTATCAGATAGCAGATATAATATATAAACAATTTTATTCACCCCGGATGAAATGGTAGTTTAGGTGAAGGGGCCTAAAATTGAATGTTTAAATACCTATGTTATTGGTCCTGTCGAAAAGTACTATATAACAAACGTTATAGAGAATACAGTTTCCCATCATTTATGTTTTGTTCAGTTTCACGGTGCCGACAATGATAAGCGTGGTACTTCAGAGTTGGAAGAAAACTAAATGTGAAGGCCTACAATGTCGAAAGCTCATAACATTGAACAACAATAACATTACATTGACTATTGAACAGACTGACGACATGTACGGATTATTCCAGATAAACAAGCCGGCGTCTAGAGAGTTAATGAGGCATTGGCACGCGAAAAGTAAATCATAAAATGTGAATTTTACAGGAGAAAAAATTATATAGTTTTCCAACATTCCGAAGCAGATGTTACTGAAATAAAATTACGTAAAATCAAAGAGTAATCCATTTATCAGTTTAACATACAAATGTATGCTATTTATCATTCAGACGCAAATTGTGCGATAAAATTCGTTGTGAAAAATCACTGTATAAACAGTTTGTCAGCTGAGGTGTAAATTTCAGGCGAAACAAGTGATAGTTTTGATTTAGGAAATCCAGCATAGCCGATAAGTCCGTTTTTTCCGTTCGCACGTGGTTTGTCTCCTGTAGCAAACGCTCATGCCAATGACATGGAAAAGGTTGCAAGTCACCTGGTACGGTAGATAAGTCCATAAGGTATGGCATGGAGAAGGTCAGCCCGTGCCTCTGGTGGAATTACGAATAACCTTTGCCATTTGTTGAGAGTCAACTGCGTGTAAACCTAGTTTATAACTAATGAATTTTGTCGCAGTGATATTTTAGCTCTCAAAATACCTCGGGAACCTATTACAGTCAAAATGGTAAGTCGTTATAGCTCATACTAGTTCTTAGTTTTCATAAATAGGAACTGCGTGTGACCAACAGTGGTTCCAGAGGAAGCTGCGAAAAATATCACACAGGCTAAACATTTTCGACATCTCATGCAATCATGATGAAGCCTGAGGAATTTTTGACTTCGCCATGGAGAGCAAGATATATTTAAATACCTCACTGCGAGCTGGATGAGAATTTCAAGAGCTGAACTTTTGTCAATCAAACCAATGCAATCACTTATTGAGTTACAGTAGAAGCACAGTATCCTCAAAAGAGGGCGGTCTTACCACGCTAGCAACAAACATACAGTCTCTACAACTGTATGATCTTTGACCGGCTGTCAGGTAAACAGGGCAACATTTAATAAGAATTCAGGTGTAGAAGTCATAAACAGTCGATTATAGACCAGGTCCGAAAAGCGCTCACGCGATCACCTGCTAAATGCGCAGACTGCAAAGTGCTGAATGAATTATGTGATCTTAATGGCTCGGAAACTGTGGGTAAGTAAATTGGCATTCAAATTAGGCAACTGGTCATTCACCTCAAGACTGGCCCAGCGCGTGCAGTAGAATGCATTAGAAACCCATTTACTTAATTGATTACTCGTTTACTTGGATATGCACAGTTAAAGGTTCTGTTTTACCAACCGCGGTGTCCGCCTCCGTAGCGTAACGGTTAGTGTTATTAGCTGCCGTCCTCGGGAGCCCGGGTTCGATTCCCGGTACTGCCAGAAATTTAAGAATGGCAGGAGGGCTGGTATGTGGTTGAAATGGTACATGCAGCTCACCTCCAATGGGGGTGTGCCTCAAAAGAGCTGCACCACCTCGGGATGAGGACACGAGTTTGCATTTTGCACCAACCGCGGTTGTATTTATGCTGATTCGAGTGTAGGACGAACTACGTTAGTGGTACTAGAGATATTCGTAATCAGCTTGCCATTCTCCGTACGCAGTGTCTTAATAAGGAGGTCTAAATACACAAGTTCAAAGAAATTAGGTGGGCGGTTAACCCGGTATATATCCCAGTTCATGTCATTGTCCCATTGTTCCGATACCATTCGCATTTGTCCCAGGTTTTCAACTTCCAGATTATAATTATATTAGTAGAATTACCTGTAGGCTTCTGACAGCTATTCATGACGAATCGGAAGTTGAGAAAAAATCCTTTTTATCTCGAGTGTCCGATAAAGGCCAGAAAATGGTGGCTTAAAGCCTTTCCGGACCTTTTTTGGCTTAATGAACATTTTTCAGCCTTTTTCAAAGTCTTCTTTCGACTACATTCTTACTGCCCATTCTCAATTCGAATCATCACTAGTTCATATATCCCCTCATAAATATCTCTTCTCTACTTTAAACACATCTGAAAAGATAGAAAAATCAAATGAACATAAAATGAAAAAAATGACTCTATTGCTTGAAAAAAGGACAGTAGTATCAAATTATGTGCAAGATAATGGCACCACAGCCCTTGAAGGGCCTTGGCCTACCAAGCTACCGCTGCTCAGCCCGAAGGCCTGCAGATTACGAGGTGTCGTGTGGTCAGCAAGTCGAATCCTCTCGGCCATTATTCTTGGGTTTCGAGACCTGGGCCACTATCTCACCGTCAGATAGTTCCTCAATTCTAATCACGTAGGCTGAGTGGACCTCGAACCAGCCCTCAGGTTCAGGTAAAAATCCCTCACCAGTCCGGGAATCGAACCCGGGGCCTCCGGGTAAGAGGCACGCACGCTACCCCTACACCATGGGGTAGCTGAAATAATGAAATGAGACTTAAATTTCTTTCTCCAAGATGACCGTTGCGTGTTTGCTGAATTCATTGTAGGTGGAAAAATAATTTAAAAGAATTCATTCTAAATGCTGCTAGTACTTTTTTTTAACAAACACGGATTTTTTTAAATGCTGATAATCTAAAGAGGTAGGCCTATATTATCTGAAAGAGGAAGTATTCCACTCTTTTATTTTTGCACTCCGTAGAGGCGCGCGGCTGTGAGCTTGCATCCGGGAGATAGTAGGTTCGAATCTTACTATCGGCAGCCCTGAAGATGGTTTTCCGTGGTTTCCCATTTTCACACCAGGCAAATGCTGGGGCTGTACCTTAAATAAGGCCACGGCCGCTTCCTTCCAACTCCTAGGCCTTTCCTGTCCCATCGTCGCCATAAGACCTATCTGTGTCGGTGCGACGTAAAGCCCCTAGCACAAACACACACACATTTTTGCATTCCACCTGTTCTTGATGGGTGCAGTACTTTTGCATTCATCTCTTGGTGGAGGCCAGAGCAAAGTGTAGCTTCCACCAAGATTCCAGTCTCATCCATGGCTGTGACGATATGGAAGCTGCTGGGGGTATGGGTGGTACTGAGGGAAGACATTTGGAGCACAAACAGTGTGTCTGAGTGTTATGACAGGTGTTGTTCATAGGATCAGTGGTGCTGCAGTGGCACACTTTGGGCCAGTGAGGAAAGCAATGGCAAACGACCTGTCTCCTCGCTTCACTTGGGCTCTGCCATTGGCTTTTGCGGTTTTCCTATAACTGCTTAGCTTTTGGTGGTGCTATTTGAGCATCCAACCAGCCTCCGGGCTGATGACCTAGCAGACACTGTATGTTGCATACCACCAGAATTTTGCAATTTAAAACATTACATTCCTTCATTAAATACGTAATTAAAACGAACATTATGAATAGATTTGGATCGCACTCTTACGTACGTTTTGCCAATTTTTTGGTCCCTTATTTTTGGATATTTGAGGTCTTTTTATTGCCCTTTTAAGGAAATTTATAGGTCTTCAAATTGCGAGTTACTTTTATACACACGTGTTTATTTGTAGTTAATGAACAGTACAAGTAGATAACCACCCACTATTAAATCTAAGCGAAAGTACAAATTAAAGTCGTATCCCACGCCTCAAAATCCGAAGGTCCTCGGTGTAAGAGAAGAACATTGTTCGACCTTAGGTGGTTTGATAGGAAACATGAAAGCGTAAAGTCTGTCATAACTGGAAACAATACTGTACTCAGCCAGCGGAACCGTGGTAGCCATGGCACGTTCTCAGATCGATAATGCCTAGCACATTCCATTCTCCACCATAGAAAATAAAAATTGTAAATGCTTCTCTTCATATGCGAAGGTCATTCGGCCGTGAAACACGATCAAGTGCACATATAGGATTCTCAGCTACCCAGCAGAAGGAGAAATAATGTATGAACTAAAGTATTCAAGTCAATGATCTATACTTACTCTGTATTGAGTTGCTTTTGTTTGAGTCCTACCTCCCTCTACTTCATTTACCGTCCAAAACAGAATCCATTATCCTCCTCCATTCACCTCACATGACCCCACTACCGAAACACAAGCAAAGTTGGTTTGAAAGCAGACCGATGTAAAAGTAGTTTCGTCGTGGAGCTTACTTCCTTCTACAGAATACTGTTGACCGCAACTACGCAGGTAGAAATCAAAAACATTTGATTGTTTGTACTGTATATATGCTTGTAGTATTCACGATAAAGCTTCGTCCTTATTATAACCACATACAAACGCCAGAGTTCTGAAGTATCCTTGCTATGATAAAAATATCGTACTAACGTAAATACACGGGAATTTAAATGAACTACTGCATGACAAATTTCCGATACCCAACGACTTTAAAATTTACAATGTTTACAACAGCATATACTAACTTCTTTCCATTAGGTAATTATTTCGAGCCTGAAAGCGTCCTGTAATTAACTCACACGTACCTAAATCACTTTACTTTCAGCTTGTTTTCTCGATAAGACAAGCAGTCTTTAGAGTTAAGAAGATGTGAATTTTACTAGCTCCGCATATTCCTGATCAAAGCAGAACGGCGCGCGAACTTGATTATAGACTCAATTACAACTTAGTATTTTCACATTCCTTGCCTAATTGCTTGCAGACCAATTAAACTTTTAATATCGTTAAGATGATCATAAATTCCTAGCTGAAAGACGGTGTATAAGGTACAAAGTCTGTGTCCATCCATCCAGGATTTCTGTGCTGTAAAAGGTAACCATTAATTTGGTCATTAGTAATAAGGGAATGTTTGTAGAGAAAAGTCTTCCTTTTTACTAATACATTCTTTTTATTCTTTGAGTAATTCGGTTAATGACTGGTTTGCCCCTGCGATGAGTGTTCTCCAACTGGGTCGATCCTGTGCAGTACGTTTTGCGTCTACATAGCTCCTGAATCCTGAGTTCACAAGAAATGTCTTTTTTTTTTTTGGTCTTCTACGAGGGCGTTTCCTTGTATTTTATTTTCCAAAACTCCCATCAACACATACCTATGCCAAAGCCTATGTCCCATCCAAGAAACTTGCCTCTACCTAATCTCACTCAATAGCTGCCTCTTTTCGAGGTCACTGTTCAATAACTCAGTGTTGTTCTTCTTCTCCACCCAAGTTATCCGTTTCATCCGACGCCAACGCCAGATCTCAAGGGCTTTTAGTGCCTTAATATCACTCTTGGTTAACGCCCAAGCCTCAGCGCAATACCAATGACTGGGGCAGCTAGTGACCTCACGATGTTCATGTATATTTCGTTAGGTAAGCCATACAACTTATACATTACTTACTTACATACATACGTACATAGGGCCAACATACAACACCATTATAGACCATTATGCCTTTCGGCTTTCAGTCTGCAAACCTCTGTTCGTAACTAGTTCTGTGGCCTCGTTTAGTTCTATACCTCTTATCTTGAAGTCGTTAGAAACTGAGTCTAACCATCGTCTTGGTCTCCCTCTACTTCTCTTACCCTTCACAACAGAGTCCATTATTCTCCTAGGTAACCTATACTCATCCACTGACCTTACATGACTCCACTGCCGAATCCGGTTTATGCGTACAGGTTCATCCATTGAGTTCATTCTTATCTTAGCCTTCATCACCTCATTCCGAGTACCCTCCCGCCATTGTTCCCAGCAGTTTGTACCAGCAATCATTCTCGCTACTTTCATGTCTGTTACTTCTAACCTATGAATAAGATACCCTGAGTCTACCCAGCTTTCACTCCGTAAAGCAAAGTTGGTCTGAAAACAGACCCATGTAAAGATAGTTTCGTCGGCGAGCTGACTTCCTTTTTACAGAATAGTGTTAACCGCAGCTGCGAGCTCAATACATTAGCTCTACTGCACCTTGATTCAATCTCACTATAGTGCCATCCTGAATACTTAATATTATCTACCAGATCCAGTTTTGTATCGCCAATCTGACATACGTGACTTTAACAATCGTAATCTAGAAATCGAGCATATTAAGTTTTCGGTTATGATTCACGGTTTTCGTAAACTTTCACGTGAATAAACCAGTTGTTCAAAGAAATTATCTTCATTAGGATTTTTATCGAAATTCTGTTCTGGTATTACGTGCTTGCAACCATTGTAAATAATTACTATTTAGTGCAAACCGGGTATGACAGATGATTTTTTTTTTGCTCTAACACTGCAGTGATATCCAAAATCTAAAATTATAAATGTCCATACCTTCATCAGCTTCGTCCGACTCACTAACAACCGTTACCTCTTAGCCAGAACATTCTTGAACGATATCTTCAGTTTCACATATAATGCAACTGAATTCACAGTCCGAGTTTTCGAATCCCTTGTCAATTATTTCTTCCTCTCTCAGTCTCGGCAATTTCTGAACATGTTATGAAAGCAGAACTTCTTTACCGATTGACTGTCCGAGCTACACATTAAAATACAGGATGATCCAAAAGTTCGTTAACATTTGAGGAGGCGATACTTCACGGAATATTGGAGCAACAGATGGCGCTGGACAGCAACAGCTCAGGTACAAATTGCAGCACGTTCATGACATGGCATAGTTTTTTAATGACACCAACAACGAGTACACACACAGGCCGATATATGGCACTAGAGAGCAACACGTCAGTGATGCAACATGATACCGGTCTACGGTATAAAATGAGCTGTCGTGAGCCCGCAATGGCGGCATGTTGATGTTACCAGATAATGCACTGTTAGTGAAGCTTTACTGTACTTTATTTCGGTGTCATTAAAACCCCATGTCATTCCAATCATGGATGTCAGTTCTTACCTCTCTGCCTCCCGTATTCCGTGAAGTATTGCCTCGTCAAAAGTTAACTTGTGGGTTCTACAATAGCAATAACGCTGTCACCGGACGTTTTCAATTTTGTCACCCCCAGAATATTCTTGTCCCAACTACACATCCAAGAATAGGAATGCCACAACAATGGACTGTCATTCGAGGCTGTAATATTCGTCAACCCACGAAGTATCCATCATAAACAAATGCCACAATTGCTTAAAGTGAATGTGGTTGTTGTTTGAGACATTAGTCCATAGACTGGTTTGATGCATCCCTCCTTGCCAGCCTATCCTGTGCTAACCTTTTTATGTCTACGTAACTATTGCATCCTACATCTGCTTTAATTTACTTGTCATATTCATGCCTTCATGCCCTACCGTTCTTACCGTCTACACATCCTTCAAGTCCTGAGTGTCTTAACATGTAGTCAAATTTAGCCACAACGATCTCCTCTCACCAATTCGATTCAGTATCATTCGTGGTTCGATCCATCTCACCTTCAGCATTCTTCTGTAACACCACATTTCGAAACCTCCTATTCTCTTTCTTTCTGAACTAGTTATCGTCCATGTTTCACTTCCATGCAATGCCACGCTCCAGACGAAAGTCTTCAGAAACATCCAATGTTTGAAGTGAGCAAATGTATTTTGTTAAGAAATGTCTTCCTTGCTTGTGCTAGTCTGCAGTTTATGCCCATCGCTAGTTATTTTACTACCGAAGTAACAATATCATCTACTTCCTTTAAAACTTAATTTCGTAATCTAATGTTAGGTACCTGCATCACCTGCCTTCGTTCGACTGCACTCCGTTACTTTTGTTTTAGACTTATTTATTTTGATTTTATACTCCTTGCCCAAGACTTCGTCCATACCATTCAGCAACTTCTCTAGATCTTCTGCAGTCTCAGATAAAATAACAATATCATCGGCAAATCTCAAGGTTTTGTTTTCCTTTCCTTGGATTGTGACACCCTTTCCAAATTCCTCTTTGATTACCTTTACTGCCTGTTCTATGCAAACATTGAAAGGAAGGGGGGGGGGGGCATACTGCAGCCTTGCCTCACTCCTTTCTGGATTGCTGTTTCTTTTTCAAAGCCGTCGATTCTTATCACTAAAGGCTGAAGAACCATCCATATGAGAGTTAGGACCAAGAAATGTACTAGGGTCAATGACTGACCCCCTTCTTTCTTATGAAACTCTAAGTTCTCGACACCGACAGTGCTGTCCGTCTCAATGGCAAAATGGTTAGTGCGCTAGGCTTTGGCCCAGGAGTTCCCGGTTTCGATTCCCGGCCGAGCCGTGGATTTAACTTTAATTGCTCAATTCGTCTGGCTCGGGGGCTGGGATGTCTGTGATTTCATGATAATTAGAAATCATCTTAGTTAGATACCCATCCTAAAAGACATGCAGTCTCCTAGTAGGCCGTCTACTAGGAAAATGACCGGCATAGTCCTCTCCGGAGGCCATATATACCATACCAAAATAACTGGGTATTCAGTTCTAGGATGTCACTGATACAGCATACATTCATATACAGGGTGTTTCATAACTATGCCGATAGAAAATCCTGGAGTTCTTTGTTTTATGCTAAGAACGATGGTGTCATCGGATTGGCGCAGACAATTTCCTTTTAGGGAAAATGAGGTTACTTTCTTACTTCCGGGCAATCGATTGAAATTGACGAACTCGCCGTATTTGCTATGTCAGAGGAGGAAGGGAAGGGAGGGGAAGTGGGAAGAGGGAAACAGAGGTAATGCGCGACTCACTGCACTCTGTGAACAGAGTCGAAAGGTCAATAATACACCGTTGTGAACCTCGCACTGTAGTAGGATGGGGTATATTCAACGTCTACTGTATACAAACCATTGGGCGTATTGTTTCCATCTATCAGCATTTAATTCCATTTACTATGTTATAAATGAAGGAATACGAAATTGTGGGGTGAAATCGAGCATATTAACGTCAATGTGACCAACACACGAGAGGAGAAACTATCTGGTGCACTCCTTGACTGACAAGTGTGTCTCGATTGCAGTGTGTTCTTGTACTGTGTGTGCAGTTGAGGCTGTTTGATAAACAAGCTTTGAATATTACCTGTAAGAGGTAAGGGCAATCCTGTGCATTATCTCTGTCTCAATCATACACCCGACTTTCCGTCCCTCCCTCCCCTTCTCATCTCTGAAGGACGGCTGCTTGTTGTAGCAAATACGGCGCGCCAGGAAAACAATGTAACCTCATATTTCGTCAATGTAGTTACGATACAGCTTGTAAACATACATATGCACATATGTCTGTTAGGTCATCAGCCCAGAGGCTGGCTGGATCCTCATATAGCACCACCAAAGGTTATGCGTTTATAAGGAAACCGCAAAAACCAATGGCAGCACCAAAATGAGGCGTACTAGGCAAGACGAGGAGTGAGGTAGTTTGCCATTGCTTTCCTCACTGGGTCAGAAAGTGCTATTACAGCACGACTGACCCTATGAGCAACACCTTTCATAACACTCAGATGCACTAGTCGTGCCCTGAATGTCAATACTCAGCACCACCCATACCCCAGCAGCATCCATATTGTCACAGCCATGGATGAGACTGGGACTTCGGTGAAAGCTACACTTTACTCTGGCCTGTGCCAAGGGATGGATAATACAAAAGTACTGTAACCTTTAAGAAATTGCAGCAGGCACATGTAACTAAATAAAATAAATTAATATTCGAGGGCGAAAGTTCCGCGGTCCGTTCAACTAGTACTATGTTCTATTTCCGTGTTGTTATTATGTAGAACTGCGTTATGTAGAGGTTGCCGTTGTTTTTCTACAATGTAGTATTCGTTAACTACGCGATTAACGTACACCTCTTTCCCAGGCAATCAGTCTAACCCAGGCAGCTAAAATGGACTTAACCTTCCACGGAGCTATGCCGATATATAATTGACAAGCGCAATATGCTTCCACAATCTATATATAGTCAACATCTCACCTTTTTCCGTTCTGTGCGGTCACTTGTCGATTATATATCTTAGCGACCGCGAAAGGTGATATAACGAACCCATGGAGTACCTTCACCTGCCATTTCCACGCAATATTTGAAACTACTAGGAAATCTGTAAATATAACAAACTCCGAGAACAAGCATTCGATACTTGAGCACATCGTGTCAAACCAGATTTCAGCTGGCCATTCGAGATCTATATATATAAAAGCAAGTCGGGCTGGAGCGATGTATATATAAATATTTAAAAATGAAAAAAGACGTGAATTAATGAGGCACTTCCAGAAATCTCATAAATTTGAAACTTGGTACGAGGGAAACTGATGACCCCAGGATCCCTAGAAAAATCGGAAATTCTCAAAATTCCCTGAAGGGGGCACGCTGGGTGGGCTCAAATTTTGGGCTCAGCATAAGAACACAGTCGTATAGTATATCCAAAACGATAACCTATAGGTTTCGTGGGCTTAAAAATTTTCGGGAATTTCCTCATTTTTATCCCCTATCCCCCCAAATCAAGATGGCGACACAACCTGCCAGACGAGGTAGACAATTGAAATTTGGTGAATATATAGCTTTTGGTCCCTAACGGACGGGAAAATTCCAAGATGTTCAAATTTTTCACTTTTTACCCCCAAAGATATCGAAATATGGAGGCAATTTTAATGACTGTGCAGACATTCCTTTTGAGCTATTTTTTGGCTAAACGGTAAGTCATATGACAAAACGGATGGCAGAATGTCACTTCAATTCGGAGTGATCTACAACTTTGGTCCTGTGACATTTTGTCGTATCTCTCTCCCTTATACGTTAAATTTGGCCGTATTTCTGGATTGTTCGTAAATTTGGTGATTTTTACAAGTAAATTTCAATGTTTGACATACTTATAAGAATGATAGGATGATCGCGTTAGGTGTGCACATTGGCACGATTAAGGGACATATGTGTACCAAATTTCATGATTCTAGCTTATACATAAGTAGGCAAAATGTAATGTAAAATGTTAAAAATGCACCCAAATTTCACCCTATTCAACATTTGAACTCAATTTACCCCCTTAATATGGGAGATACGAGGATATGGTTTAGAAGCAAACATTTAGAGTGATAAATGAGGCGTCTGATGGCGCAAACCGTTTCTTAATATCATAAACCGTTTAGGAGATATGAATCTCGAAGTGGAAGTCTGCACTTTTCAACGTGCTCATGCTTATCCCTCATCTATATATATAAAAGCAAGTCGGGCTGGAGCGATGTATATATAAATATTTAAAAATGAAAAAAGACGTGAATTAATGAGGCACTTCCAGAAATCTCATAAATTTGAAACTTGGTACGAGGGAAACTGATGACCCCAGGATCCCTAGAAAAATCGGAAATTCTCAAAATTCCCTGAAGGGGGCACGCTGGGGGGCTCAAATTTTGGGCTCAGCATAAGAACACAGTCGTATAGTATATCCAAAACGATAACCTATAGGTTTCGTGGGCTTAAAAATTTTCGGGAATTTCCTCATTTTTATCCCCTATCCCCCCAAAATCAAGATGGCGGCACAACCTGCCAGACGAGGTAGACAATTGTAATTTGGTGAATATATAGCTTTTGGTCCCTAACGGACGGGAAAATTCCAAGATGTTCAAATTTTTCACTTTTTACCCCCAAAGATATCGAAATATGGAGGCAATTTTAATGACTGTGCAGACATTCCTTTTGAGCTATTTTTTGGCTAAACGGTAAGTCGTATCACAAAACGGATGGCACAATGTCCCTTCAATTCGGAGTGATCTACAACTTTGGTCCTGTGACATTTTGTCGTATCTCTCTCCCTTATACGTTAAATTTGGCCGTATTTCTGGATTGTTCGTAAATTTGGTGATTTTTACAAGTAAATTTCAATGTTTGACATACTTATAAGAATGATAGGATGATTGCGTTAGGTGTGCACATTGGCACGATTAAGGGACATATGTGTACCAAATTTCATGATTCTAGCTTATACATAAGTAGGCAAAATGTAATGTAAAATGTTAAAAATGCACCCAAATTTCACCCTATTCAACATTTGAACTCAATTTACCCCCTTAATACGGGAGATACGAGGATATGGTTTAGAAACAAATATGCAGAGCGATAAATGAGGCGTCTGATGGCGCAAACCGTTTCTTAATATCATAAACCGTTTAGGGGATATGAATCTCGAAGTGGAAGTCTGCACTTTTCAACGTGCCCATGCTTATCCGTCATATATATAAATAAAATCGTAACGACCGTGTGTCTGTACATTGATTATTTTGGCGAAATTTCCGTACAGTTATCCGCTTCAGGTGTAATAATGACCATCTGCATAATTTTTAGCTTTGGTGTCTGTTTGTCTGTTTGTTTGTCTGTTTGTCTGTTTGGCTGTCCTTCTATAACTTGAAAACTACTGGATATATTTCAACCAAACTTCATATTTAGAATCCACCTGTCCTTGGGTAGGTTTTAGCGCAAAAAATAAAATCGTAACGACCGTGTGTCTGTACATTGATTATTTTGGCGAAATTTCCGTACAGTTATCCGTTTCAGGTGTAATAATGACCATCTGCATCATTTTTGGCTTTGGTGTCTGTCTGTTTGTTTGTCTTTTTGTCTCTTTGTCTGTTTGTCTGTTTGTCTGTCCTTCTATAATTTGAAAACTACTAAATATATATTTCCACCAAACTTCATATTTAATATCCACCTGTCCTTGGGTAGGTTTTAGCGCAAATATCGTTTCTAAATCCCTGAACTGGGTGGGGATTTTTACGAAACCGAAACCGTGATTTTGCACTCCCTCAAAGTATGCACAACCGAACTTAATGGAAATCAACCTGCCTTAATGAAAATTAATTTCTAAACCTTTTTTTCTCATGTGCATCATTTCGATTACAGGATTTAGTAAGGGAGATATCATTAACGGACCGTTTTTCGGTACAAATCCCAGCGGACTTTACGCAAGAGCGGGTGCGTGTAAAGCGTACTTCTTAGAACTTGAAAACTAACAAGATATTTGAACCAAACTTTATATATAGCATCCATCTGTCCGAGGGTAGGTTTCCTTGGTGTCTGTTAGTTAGTTAGTTAGTTAGTTTGTTTGTTTGTTGGTCTGTTTGTCTTTCTCTAACTTGAAAACTACTGGATATATTTCCACCAAACTTCATATTTAGAATCCACCTAGCCTTTGGGGAGCTTTTAGGGCAAATATTGTTTCTAAATCCCTGAACTAATTGGGGGTTTATACGAAACCGAAACCGTGATTTTGCACTCCCTCAAAATACACACAACAAAACTTAATGGAAATCTACCTGCCTTAATGGAAATTAATTTCCAAACCTTTTCTTCTCTTGTGCATTATTCCAATCACTTACAGGAAAGATAGTATGATCAAACTCTACACGAACATTGGCCCGCCCAGTACCCATATGTGAGCCAAATGCTATGTCACATAATTATCCGAAAAGTAATGCAATGTAAGATATTCTTACACAAATTTCAACCTATTCAACGTTTCTGATTCAATCTGACCCATGAATAGATTAGATGCGAGAAAATATCATAGGACCAGCCATTTAGATCACTGTAAATCTGTAAATGAAGGTCCGCAATATTGTAAACATTCATATACTTTCGGATGTCCATCTGTATATATTCATTGATGTCGATTTGTAGCGATCGAGAAAGGATGTGTCTGCTATTGTAATCAGTACTCCCTACAACGACTTTGACTGCTGGCAGTAGGAATGGGGTCCTTCTCCAACTCCTGTGTAACTGGCATTAGTAAGGAGGGCCTACCATTTTAATGAATAATTCACTTTTCGATTTGTCTTGCAGAAGGCAAGGGACCATGCAGTTTTGTTCGAAAGTCCCCTACTCTATTGTGTTTGGCTCTAGGCCAGGGTGCCCGCCATTATAAACAAATGTTCCAATCTAAAATTTGACTAGCATTAGGCATAGTGGCCTGCTATTTTCATGGAAACTCACTAATTCTGTGTGACTGGCAGTAAGCTGGCTAGCAGCAGTAAAAAGGGACTGTCATTATAATGATAACTGCACAACTCAATTTTGACTGGTGGTAGGGAAGTTGCCTGGTATTATAATAAAAACTCCTCAACTGTAACCTGTCTGAAAGTAGGAAATGGGTCTGCCATTGTAACTAAAACTCCCCAAAACGATTGTGACCGCGCAGTAGGCATTGGGGCCTGCAATTATAATGTAAACTTGCCAACTCGATTGTGAATGGCAGTAGGCAAGTGAGCCTGCCGCTATCATCACAACTCCGCAACCCTCACTTTACATTGGAAACAACGTATGTGGACCTCCCCATGCTATTTCTCGGATAAGGCTAAGAGACATGCAATTTTAAAACAATCTCATTTGATGAACGCACAGTATTTACGTCGATATCCGTATACAATGTAGAATACCGTAGCGAAGCACGGGTACATTTGCTAGTTGAATAGAAAAGGGTAAAATATTTAAGGTGAAGGGTTAGGAGAAGACGCCAGCAGTGATGGAGGCATCTTTGAAAGTGAAATACTACGGAACCTAAGAACAATAGAATGATGAAGAGCGGGAACTTTACCGGAAGTTGACTAGTGGAAGGAAGTAAATCCTGACGGCGGGAAACCTAAAGAACACTCGTTCTACAGTAAAGATGAACATATCACTTGATGCAAAGTCTATTCAATTATTATTCGCTATTTTTTGACAATGAGTAGTTCAACGCAATTGCTAGATGTAAACCTTATGCATTATATATTATTTCAAAGGTCCCCATTTTGGAAAGACGTAGGTCTTTAGGTATAGAAATAAGTATTTTTAGTATATACAATTTTTTACTAAATAGAAATGAAGAGGAAAATAGTTACCTTGCACAAAAATCGACTCTGTTAAGGAGGGTAAGATAAGTAGAGGTAGACCAAGACGACTATGATTAGACTCAGTTTGTAACGATTTAAAGATAATATGTAAAGAACTAAACGAGGTCACAGAACTAGTTGCAAATGGACAATTTCGATGACGGTTAGTAAATTCACGGAGGTTTGCACACTGAACGCTGAAAGGCACAACGATCGATAATGAAGATGTATGAATGTAGAAATAATAACACGTAAAACCACTGCATTTCTTGAACTTGCAAGTTTACTCCAAAACATGTTCATTCTGTCTACAGAAATTTCTCGATCCATACGTTCGAAATTGTTTAAAATACCGACACGTTTAAACGACCTAACATTTACTGAACTATCAATTATTTATCCATCCGTCAGGAAATAAATTTGAAAAGCTAGAATACTTATTACGACCAATAGGAGTCAACGGAAATTCGAACTCTAATGACATTGCTGTTGTTCGCAACTTGGAAGAGATTCGATGAATTATACTTTGATCCAGCTGCTGTTTGATGAACTCTAATTCGCGATTGAAGCGTGATTATTAAAATCTCAATTCCCAGTTACAGTACAGTAAATGACACATCGTAAAGTTTCCTGTCTTGCAGCTCGTAACTCAACATCACTCCACTTTAACCACATATTCTTCACTCACGGCAATTGTGTTGGAGCAAAGCTGTAATTTGAAGCCACAGCGGTACGCCTTGGAATTTCACCAGCTAATCACGTACGCTGCACACTACTTATTTATCTTCTGAACCGGGGGCGTCTCTTTTCTTGTGCAACCTGGCCCTTAATTTACCATTGGCCAAAAACACACAGCGGTAACATAAAATTATGCTGAAATTTAATCTGTTTTTGATTTCTTTGCAGATGCCTCCCCTCCACTGACATAGTTCAGTAGACTGAGAATTATTGACTTCCGAGATGAAAATTACGACAGCCAACGATTGAAATTCGACATCTGAAGCTGTCCTGAAAGAAAGTTGTATTTCACACTTGGCAACTTTACAGAAATGAAAAACTGGTAGTTCTTTATCTAATGGAGGTCTGGGTTTAATTATTTCTCTAATAATAAAACTTACAATTTCTCCTTCTTAGTTTAATAATATATTTGCATGTAAATGATATCACAGAAATATTACAGTAAGAAAACAGCAAACTACTTCGAAGAAATTTGTATATCACATTATGAGTTCTGTAGTATTTCTGGTTTCAAATACGTGACAACTCGAAATATACATTATTTTCTGTAAAAACTACGGTATCAAGAAGGGAATATGTAACTCAGATGGCCTCGAAAACAAACTTTAGGATTGCACATGCGGGCCTAAAAAGAAACAAATATTTCTGTAATAAACTAGTATGTTATATAGTAAACGTATTATCTGACATATTGTTATGAAAAGCACGTTAAGCAAACATAGTCCTTCAACAACTGGATATGTGATATACAAGGTTCTTCCCTTACAAGTGCTGGAGGTTGCTTTTCCTGCACTACACGCCCTGATATTGATGTATAGTTTCTTCCGCTATCCCTCGAACGTTTGCGTATGTTGTCCTTCCAATTCAGTTTATTGATATTTCTCTTCTGCTCTTATTCATTGCTAATATCGATCGAGGTGACACACTCAGATTACTGACGTCAACATGTTTGTTCTTGTGCAACGTTCTTGCAGGGATGCAAATTTTTCAAACATCTCATTTGTGTGTATATGGAGTAACCTTCCGGTGCCAAGATATTTCTTAGATGGTATACAATCTCATTCCATGAAAATATCAACTTGTCCAAATATTGAAATACGACGTTCTTTAAGCGCAGGATTCATCTATAACTGTCAAGCAATTACATGGATAAGAAGAGAATCTTCGATTCGTTCCAGTTTTCACTTTTGCTTCGTATAATATGTATTCATTTTGCAAATGTAAACCTAATGATTTGAATTTTGGTCAAATTACTCTGACCCCGATGAATAAGCTGATAAGTCACATTAGCAAAATTGAGATATCTACACCAATTTATTACCCTATACAGATTCCACATTCGTGCACAATCAGGTAAGCACTGGCCCTTCCCTTTGTCGCATACAGAGAATGTGTATAAGCACATATTTACAGTTTGAGATAGCTGACTGTGTGTTTAAACAGATGAGTTAATTTTATGACTAATCAGCTTATTCACTGAGGCCAGAGTTTTATTACTCACTGTAGGTCCCCTCACTTGTATTCAGTTTGCAATCAGGTATCCCTATCTTCCCAAAAGATTTTCGTAAACGTGTTCACTGAAGGGCTAAAGAAACAATTAGTGTACAGTAAGCTCTAGTTTCTTCGCATACCGATTGCTGTGACATGCCATGAGGTCCACTCCGTTGCTATGAAGGTATTATGTCTGTTTCTTTTGAACTGGCCTCGGATTCGATTCCCAGCCAGTCCAAGGATTTCAATCGACAAAGGCGAGTAGCACGGCTGAGGATGTGATTACGATGATCGCATCATGCTATTCCTATATCTGTTGATCATCTAGTTAGGATCAATCATTTGGATAGGAAAAATACCCTAAATGGGCTGTACATGGCACGGTGTTATAACTCCTGGGTTTTAGTACTGGCTGATCAGATATGCTTTACTCCTGCGGCCGGTGTTTCTGCAGAGGACGAACGCGTACTGGGAACAGGTGTTGAAACTGTCCGCCTCCATTCTCCACACATTTCCAGGACCTGGTTAGGAAGGTAGGCGGATTCAGAGCAGGTCTCGGTCCACAAGAGACGACGTCTGGTCCATGGTCCGACAGCTCTGCATTCCGACCGGCGAACCGAGCAGAGGAGGGCCCTACTGTGGCTCTCTGCTTCTGTATTCGGGAGACGGCGAGGGACTAGTCTACACCGTCGGCTGTTCTGAGAATGGTTTTTCAGTGTTTTTTCCATTCTCCTGCACTAAGGCAAATTCCGAGACAGTTCCTAGTATAGGCCACGGCCTCTAACCCTCTCACCTTCTCCACACATCTCCTGGCCTGAGAAACGGCATCAGCGTATAGGAGGCCCGCCTTCCCCTTCAGGGCAGGAATGAAAACAATTTGTAATATTAATAGTAAACTATTCATCAGTTGATGGAGGTCACGTTGAGGGCTCCCAGAAATTTTCTGACGAATATTATGTTTGAGATTTCTATGATGTGTGGGGAAATTTGGGGAATGTCAGGCTACAAATAATTCTCTTCTATAAAATCACTTTGTGAATTTCTCCCGTGGAATTTGTTTTATTTTGCGTAGTGGCAGAGTCAGTTTTATATAGATTCAAAATCACTCTCTTTAACAGTTAATTCTCAAAGAGGATTAGTAGTGTATTTGCAGAAGTAACAGATTCTACCGCATTAAAAAAAAATGGTTCTATGATACTTTCACAACTGATGGCTCACAACACACCGACTTTTGCGTCAAGGAGGAGCACTTCATGTCGGCTTTAACTGCACTCTTGTGACCATTGTTTAGCGCTCACATATGAGGGTTTTTAATAAAGTAGGAGATAGTCGTAGAAGATTGGACATGCACAAATCGGATATGGGAGCGGTCAGAGGGCGCTGGTTTCGATGTGTGTTGCGCGTTTGACGTGCATGCAGTTGGGAGTGTTGTTTCTGTGTGGCGTTGAAGTGGAGGGTGTCGATTTCACCCTTCTTAATATATTCAAAAGGTGATGAGTGTTCGTGGAATAAAATTGAGGTTACCCGTAGCAAAAATGCACTAGAATATTATAGATGATTACGTGAAGCTTATGGCATTAGCGTACTGGATGGTTGCGCGATTGGTCAAGGCATTTCGCAATTAGGTCCTGGAACAGCCTCCGTACTCACCAGACATGAGTCCTTGTGACTTCGACCTGTTTCCGAATTTGAATGACCCCTCCCCCCGAGGCCGCCTATTTCGTGATGTGTCATCTGTACTCCGTAGAGTCGGGCGCTCCGTCGCTGTCATCAACGGAGAACGCCTTGCCAACATTTGGCAACAGGTAATAGACTTTTTCAGGAGACTACACTGAAGGAATGTAATATAATTGTACTTGTTAGTTCATTAAAAATTGCGTTCTATTAATAGTGCCGTTACTTTATATACAGCCGTTGTATAAACACGGAGGTGGATGCAGAATTCGTCTGAAAAGAGTATTAATTGTAGATCTGTTTGTTCACTGCATACATTTTCCACACTCAATTCACAAAATGTATTTCTACGTACCGAGTCACCCAATATTATGTGCCACAGATATTTCATACGGCTTTTTAGTGTAATAATTTAGTACACTTTTGCACAAAACCATATGTTATTTGCTTGACGTCGCGCCGACACAGATAGGTCTTATGGCGACGATGAGGCAGGAAGGGCCTAGGAGTCGGAAGGAAGCGGCCGTGGCCTTAATTAAGGTACAGCCCCAGCATTTGCCTGGTGTGAAAATGGGAAACCACGGAAAACCAGGGCTGCCGACAATGGGCCTCGAACCCACGATCTCCCGAATACTGGATACTGGCCGCACTTAAGCGACTGTAGCTATCGAGCTCGGTCAAAACCATATGAAATTCACATTTGTCGTGCAAGACGACGAAGTGGTATTTTAGAAATATTTTCCAAACGATGACCAATGTCATCTAATTTTTCTTCGCTGAGAACCCTACGCTACTTTTGTGGGCTTTTAGGCTGGTTACTTCCACTTTCCTGAAATATATTATAAAGGTTACGAATGGTTTTACGACTTGGAACATTTACATATGAGAATCATTCTGGAAACCGTCCTTGACTTATTTAACTCATATGAATCGTTCAAATAGTCACGATGTGTCGTTGAAAACACAACAGCCAAAATACTCTTCATGAGTCATTACAGAATAAAAGAAAGGAAAAAACACACAGAAAGTTGGGAACAAATGAAATACGACTGTGACATCGGACACGTGTACTAGGTCAGCTAGCAGGGATGCACGCGCACACAAGATAAGAACCCGGGTCAGGGAGCAAAACATGTCATAGATACCGCGCCGTCCCTTTCCCCGCGCGGAGCTCGGCTATAGGCAACACACCGCGCGCGCTCAAGTAAACCATATCTCATTACGCTGTGTATTCCAATATCAGCAAGAAACTACATGTAAAAACACAACGCATTCACAATGTATGCGAGTTACCCGTGCTGCTAGCTTGCATTCAGAAGGGGGTGGGTTCGAATCCCACAGTCTGAAGCTCTGAAGGTGGTTTTCAGTGGCGTATACTCAGGGCTACCAAGGCTATCGGTAAATCCCTAACCTCAGATCTAATGCACATTATATTGTAAGCCTCTGGCACACTGTTCCATTTACAAAACTTGAACGCAATCAGATAAAACTTCGCTCATATTTCTGAGTGCAAGGCATCGGAGAAAGTTATTGCGATTTGGTACTGCGTCCTTCTCCCCTCGCCGAACTCCCCACGGCTGCGGAGACTAGGGGATAGCTGTGAGTTCCTCATCGTATATACTTCCTCACCTCATACTTCTGTCTTAATTATACAGATAACCGAGTGCTATACTTTAATTCCTATTCCTTCTACATCCTTGTAGAAAGGCACTACAGGGCTGCTGTTGTAGGAGCAGTATAGTTTTCTTTTTATAGATTGATCTGCAAAAAATGAAATGCAAACATTCAGGTTTAGCATTTTCTTTGTTTGCTTGGAATCGAACCTGTAATCATAGGTCGAACACCACCACTCATCTCCCGAGGAAGCTAATAAGCCTGTGAACGATTGGTACGACTACTTGTAATGCTGTAAAATTCAAAGTTTTAATTTAATAATAATAAAAATAAGCCTCCGTGGCTCAGGCAGCAGCGCGTCGGTCTCTCACGGCTGGGTTCCGTGGTTCAAATCCCGGTCACTCCATGTGAGATTTGTGCTGGACGAAGCGGAGGCGGGACAGATTTTCCCTGTCATCTTTCATTCCAGCAACACTCTCCACTATCATTTCATTTCATCTCTCAGTCATTAATCATTGCCCCAGAGGAGTGAGACAGGCTTCGGCGTCCGGCACAATTCCTAGCCTCGCCGCTAGATGGGGCTTCATTCATTCCATTCCTGACTCGGTCAGTTTCTGTAGCTTGTGAAACAGCACTGAGTTGGCTATTGGCTGCAGTCAGAACGCTCAGGGCTTGACATTCACTGAACAAAGTATCGCAAAGTCTAGTGGTAGCCCACGTCTTGTTCCCTGCATACGATAATGGTGGTTTTTCGTGTTATCCCATTTTCATACCATGGCGGAGCTGTACCTCCAGTCCTTGCCCTTTTCAATCTCGGCGTCGCCGAAAACTTTTGATGTGTTGTGCGTCGTTAAACCGCTAGCAAAGAACGAAATAATAAAAATTGTGCAACTTACGCCTCTTTGACCATGGCCCCCATCATTCTTGAGAATGTCGTGCAGTCGGTCAGAACAGCGACCTAATATATTATTCACTGTGGCTAGATTGCGGAATCCTGTCCGCCAGTAACCTCTACTCCACACTCCAGTTATCATGACATAGGTAAACTTCTCTTGCTCTCATCCCATAGAAGAACACTAGCTAATGATTCTATAATGTTCTTTGATCGGCAGTGGAATCAATTACCGGGTAATGTCAGTGGAGTGCCAGCTTCAGGCAGTTCAATGCTCAATTTTCTTATTCCGTGAGCAACTCGCTGTTGCTTTCGCTTCTTTCTCCAGTGAAAGTGTCTAGCAGATTCTAAGATTTCGATCTCGGTAGTCTTACGTACGGATGTATTCTTAGGGTAGTCAAAATATTTAAAGGGAGTAAAAAAGGAATTAAAAAAGGATTTGGACCCTGCTGAATGAAATAATGTATAATTCATTAAATACGCTACTAGTAAACATAAAAACAATACAATATTAATGTAGAACTTCACAAGTTTGGGCATACTTCTCTTTGATATTACCTATTTCTGTGACCGTTTGATCTAGATGGCTGTGATTTTCACTAACCTGCTCCAGAATTACGTGTGAAGAAGTTTCCAGCACTGTCATAACAAACACTCACGTAACGCTGACTATGAACCAGGGTGTTGTTAAGTGCTGAAATGTGTAAATTGTGCCTTACTTTGAACTCAGTTTTGAAAATTGTCTCTTATTCACATGTTTGACCCCTTATCTAATGAAGTGTACAAGATAAGGTGGTCATTTTTTCAGAGTTATTTTATGGCTTAATGCAGCTACTGAACTACTGTAGAAAAAGTATTTCCCTTGATTGGTATCTAATTGAGAGCATTTAGTGATATTTCGTGCTAAAATATACAGCTCTTCCCTCAGTCCACTTCTATCTAGTTCAGTACTTAGGGGAATGGTTTGATTATCAGTGGTAAAAGTTTCAAAACTCTAACCTTAATACTTCCTGCGATATCTTGCTGTTACATTCACATGTCAAGATAGGGTTTTCCCTATCCTCTGAAATGTAAAAAATCACTGAATATCTTTTATAAAACCTGTATAAATAAATAGACCAAAGACCTACGAAAATAGTAGTCTGTTTCTTTGTGTGGCTGATTTGATTACTGTTTCTCTCTCCCTCCCCGGGTCGCTTCGCTCATGACATTCCATCGTGACCTCAAACGCAATTTGTTTAGGATATGATCCGCTGTTCCCATCGTTGTCTACTTTTTGCCTCTCGTATGTTCTTCCTGAAAGACATTTAGGTAACCTACTTCACCTGCTTGGTGCTCCTTCTCTCGGCCTTTTAACACTGGCAGTTCCCTGAATTATAGCCTTCACTAAGTTCTCCCCCACGTCGTCTTGTAATGTAGTCGAAGAGCTGAAAAACCTCTACGTTCGATAGTAAAGCAAGAGGTCCTTTCATGCCCATATCATTCTTGATTTACCCACTTGTTCTTCTTTGTGTCCATGGTATTTTTAGCATTTTTCTCCAACACCGCATTTCAAAGGATACAAAACGCTGATATTTTCTTGTTTTGAAGATCCAGGTTTCACAACCGTACGAGAAGATGGAGAACACGACAGTGGTGATGATTATTGTTTAAAGAGTAAGCACAATTAGGCAACCATCCTCTATATAACAATAATGAGAGCGGAAAAAATGGAAGGGATCTGACAGTTCGAAAAAGGAAGGTACCGGCCAAAGGAAGACGTGGTAACACAACGGGTGTCAAAATGAAAGACTCCCTAGGCGTAGAGTTCTCTAATACAATCGGGGTCGTAAAAGAACAAGAGTTGAACAAGGGAGAACACATAGGATAATGAAAGTGAGGAGCTGGAAACAATGCCAGTTCTCACCTCTTGGCAACCTCTGCTCCCGAGTTAAGATCTTCTGAACCCCTTTTAGTCGCCTCTTACGACAGGAAGGGGATAGCTTGGGAGTTATTCTACCGCCCCCACCCGCGGGAGGTTAAACACGAGAGTCTGCACCAACCAGATTTTGTTTTTATAGATATTTTTTGTCACACCGGACAATTTGATCAAATAGTTCGGTACATCAGGTCGCCTCGATGGCCGGCTTGACAGATGAGTAACTCTGTCACATTACCTGTCTCTAGTCTCAATTACCTGGCTTAGGGAACTAATGCGTATTAAACCCTTGTTTACGCTTCCACATACTTTGCGAGGCTCTTCACTATCTCTCCTATCTGAGCTTCCTTGGTCCACTCTTGTTCTCTTCCGACCACGACGGTATTAGTTTTTTGAGGCGAAGGAGTCTTTCAATTTCACAGTCTTCGTCGGATCCTTTTGCCAATAGCTTCTTTTTTGAAGTGTCAAGCCTCTTCAGTTCTTTTCCCTCTATTAATGTTCATAGAAGAGGCTTTTCCAGTTGTACTTCCGCTTAAAATATCAGGCACCGCCGCCACCGCTATCATCACAAGGCCATCATCTGATCCACTCAGTCGGGCATTCTAAAGTTTAATTTAACTACTGCTCTTGGGTAAGTTGATGATCATAAATCTCTTCTTATAAAGTATATCTCAAAATATCCGAATCTTCAAATATCTAGCAATGAATATGAAGCCGAAATAAATAAGCTAAAGGGTTCCAAATTATCCGAGAAGTGTAGGATAGATGCGCAGGTGACAGGGGCTTTAACAACAAACAATGTTTAAGTTACTGGCTGAGTGTCCGTGCTTCGCTACGATGAGGGTAAAATTTTATTAACTTTATTTGTAAGATTTTTTTCGACTACTTCGTACATCAGTGGCAAATAATCCATTTGATCCGTAGAACTGTCCCGGAAAACGACACCGAACAAACGGTGCCATTGAAGGAAGAAATTCTACTTTGAATTATATGGCAAAAAGACATTCCTCTTCAAGGAGTTCGAGAAAATGAAGCTGGAACTTCTAATGTTCAGATATTCAGGATACATATGAATCTCAGAGGTTAGAAGAGGAAAAAGATCTAGGCTACTGCAGTTTAGACAAAAAACCCACAGTTGTAGCCCTTTAGCAAGCAACTCACTATTGAAAACATCCTGGGCATATGAGCTACGAATTTTAGGTAATAAAATATAATGAAGTACGAGAATATATTCTTTATTTATTCCTACAAATAAAATCCTGTTCTTAATCATCGTTATCCCGCCGATTAGGTTAGCAGTTTGCGTTTTTCTACCCCTACGAGCGCTAATGTGAGTCAATGCAGAGTTTCACTTAAGCCCTTATAACTACATTCTCAAGAATTCAAAAAATGAGTTGCGGTATTGAACAAAGGAATACATTACAGATAGGTCTTATGGCGACGATGGTATATGAAAAGCCTAGGAATGGGAAGGAAGCGAACGTGGCTCTGATTAAGGTACAGCCCCAGCATTTGCCTGGTGTGAAAATGGGAAACCACGGGAAACCATTTTCAGGGCTGCCCACAGTGGGATTCGAACCCACTATCTCCCTGATGCAAGCTCACAGCTGCGCGCCCCTAACCACACGGCCAACTCGCCCAGTCTTTACAGAAAGAATTATGTAAATACGTTAATTTCACTAGGATTTGAATCAAAAAAGAAAACGAGCCATATTAAGCAGTTTTCTGGAATAGCATTTAGGCCGGGAGTGATTTAGAATTCTTTTTTTGTTTGTTTGATACAGATATCCAAGATTCACAATTTGAAACATTTCTGATTTCTTTAGCCCTTCAACTTTTGACGCAGTTGAAGAAATAGCGTTCGTAGTATGGTGACCCCTGCTTTGTCTGCTAAGAAATGATTTCAACATTGAAAGGTCTACATCTAAATTTGATGAAACTGAAGACACCGGTTGGAACATGTTTGAGGAATATCTCTTACGTCATCCATCGGTCTACTGACCTTCTGTCGTATATATTTGGGCAAGGCCTAGCTCTAGATTGAAGTACAATTTACAGAAGTGGGCACGTCGTCCGGCTGTTGCTAACAATGAACCTTTTCTCCACTTGTTAATTACATTGTGTTTATTATAATAATATTGTAATGTATACATGCAGGGCATTTTAAAACACTACCGAAGCAAACCCCATGGCGTAACAACCATGGTCTACCAAGCGACCGCTGCTCAGCTCGAAGGCCTTCAGATTACGAGGTGTCGTGTGGTCAGCAAGACGAATCCTCTCCGCCGTTATTCTTGGCTGTCTAGACCGGGGCCGGAAATCTCACTGTCATATAGCTCCTCAGTTGTAATCACGTAGGCTGAGTGGACCTCGAAGCAGCCCTCAGATTCAGATAAAAATCCCTGACCTGGCCGGGAATAGAACCCTGGACCTCCGGATAAGAGTCAGGCATGCTACCCCCACAGAGGGGGCTGGCTTTAAAATAGTACCACCATTGGAAATTCGGATAGTTTGAGAGTCGGATGTTTTGAGATGACATGGAGATAATAACGAAGAGAAAATAAATATTCGCTATGAAATCACTTTCATTCCATTTCATAATTTTATTCTCTTAGCGGTCCGTTTTTATTTTGATGATCCCGACGTTTAATCCCTTGGACTACCGGGTCAATGTTCCAGTAGAAAACACCCTCGACAATAACATGCGGGTTCTTGTAACACTGAGACTAGCAACCAACACATTATTCACTTCCCTAACACAATGCAAAGCCTGCGGGAATCTCACATCAAAGCTCGCTGATACAAAAAGTGGAACGGCGGAAAAGTGTCAAGATAGAGAGAATGCTCGTGTTTGAGATGGCAATGAACAATGAAACAGCTTGTTTTGCTGGGTGGGCGTACAGCTAGGTCTAGTCCTTATAATTAGAGCCCTTTGGCTCTTCTCGAGTTGCCCTTATCGAACATTGTTTATGTGCGCTCATGGAGCACGAGTCGCCAGAAGCACTGAGCGTGATCGTATCCGCTTGGACCGGAGCATGAACAATGTTGCGGAGGAGGAGGAGGATGGTGTTAGAAAGCGAACGAAACCAGACAAAGTAGAGGCATCTCCGAGACCTTTGGAGGAATGGAATATGGAGGCTTGCGCTATTCTTAACTTCATCACTGACAGGGACCTAGTCATTCTGTCGTAAAATAATATGTGTTGGCGAATACCCTGATCTTAGGACAAGAAGAACATTTACCTGAATGTAACTTGAACAACGGAAGTCGTAAACTTGATCATGTCTCATCGTAGTCATGAACCTACTGTATTTAATTATTATTATTAACACATCGCAATTGGGAAATATCCCGCTGTTAATGGCCACTTACAGTTGTGTATGTATAAGGTGAAAACTAAAACGTAATTACCTAACAACCACAACTACAACAACAAGAGTACAACGAGCAATTCCATGGAAAGAAAATACTGCAAGAAATAGTAAAAGTTTAACATTCTAAATCTGGCATCATTATATACAAATGCACACACTATAGGTTGAGCTTTCTATTAGTTTAACATTATAAAGTGATGTTAAAACGTAACTGCCCAAGAACCACTACAAGGAAAGTACAACAAGCAATATGGCAGTACAGTTGCGTTAATTTCTATCTCTACCAACTTAACCAGTTCACACTCCCAAGTTGAGACCTCATAGCAGTCCTCACTTTTAGATACTTCTTGCGACCAGCCAGGGATACAGTAGAAATACTCTCCCATCCCCATGCTTCATTTCCACACAGCGCTAAACTAAACACAAATATCTTCAGAAATATTGTTCACTTGTCCATAATAAATAGATAAATAAATAAATAAATAAATAAATAAATAAATAAATAAATAAATAAATAAATAAATAAATATATAAATAAAAATAATAAATAAATAAATAAATAAATAAATAAATAAATAAATAAATAAATAAATAAATAAATAAATAAATAAATAAATAAATATGTAAATAAAAATAATAAATAAATAAATAAATAAATAAATAAATAAATAAATAAATAAATAAATAAATAAATAAATAAATCACCACTGATCTGCATTTAAGCCAGTAGCATAGGTGGCAGATTCCCTATGTGTTGCTCTTCTAGCCTTTTCTTAAATAATTTCAAAGAATTTGGAAATTAATTGTACATCTCCCTTGGTAAGGTAGGATGATGGATGTGGTGTATGGAATATTTTAGAGGGCGTAGCGGTATTACATTTAATGTATTGCTTTAACAAAAAACACATTATTGGTTTTGGATTCCACAAATTAGTTTAAAGCCTTCTGGAGATGCCGAGGTACCAGAATATTGTCCTGGAAGTGTTCTTTACAAGCTAGTAAATCTACCAACATGGGGCTGGCATATTCTAGGTCCTTCAAGTACCTCACAATTGAGCCGGAATCGAACCTAACAACTTAGGCTCAGGAGTATGGAAAAAGACACTTTGCCGTAATGTAATTATCTTCCAAAATATTTCATTAGAAATCGTCTCTGGTCGACCATATTATTGATCATCGTCCCGAAAACTAGCTCATGTGAAAATGAAAACGACAGAAATTCATTTTCAGGGTTGCCGGTGCTGAGATTTGAACCCACCATATCCGAGTGCAATCTCACAGCTTCGTGACCGACCCTCGAGGCCAGCTCAATCGGCACTAACACCGAAAGGAGACGACGCTGGGATCGATATGAGGAATTTGTCCCAGTAGTCGTAATTTATGTACCGTCCGGGAGATTTTGGGTTCGAATCCCACACTGAAGATGGTTTTCCGTGGTTTCCCATTTCCACACCAGGAAAATGGTGGGGCTGTACATTAATTAAGGCCACGGCCGCTTTCTTCCCACTCCTACACCTTTCTTATTCCATCGTCGCCATAAGACCTATCTGTGTAGGTTCGACGTAAAGCCAATTCCAAAACAAAATCCTTATAATTATATAACAATATGTACCCCTAGCAGTAATGGTCCATCTTCGAATGCTGAAAGTTTTGAAAGGTTTTCACTCAAAAATGTTTGTATATTCCGTTACTGCGAAGGACATTATTAATACCAGTTAAAAATTATTGGTAAATACAAGGCGCTGAACTTTGAAGTTTGAAATATTTCTGAGGAAACGTGAACAAAAGTAGAAGTCACGTAAGGTGGACATTTTCTGCTCGACACAATATGTCGTCTATAATGGGGAAACGCTTAACTTGACTATCTCTAATGTTCCTCTATGTACATAACTACGTAAACTCTCCACAGATGACAACACGGATCTCTACGCCACGAATTTCAAAAGCGAAAATATGACATGTACTGAAATTCCGAAGGTGTTCGTCGGACTTGCCCTTTCGAAAGGATTTTTAAATACCTCTTCAGAACATTAAAAAATAGCTGTACACGAAACATTTATTATGCCGTGTGCCCCAAGGAATGCGGCAGTTTCAGGGTAAACATCTCACTTATGGTTTCGGATCATTTTGGCTTAAAAACATTAGAGCTCTCTATGCAAGGGTTCTAATCTCCCATTTCTGGATGCAAGTTAATAATGTTTTAAATTTGTTTCACATCACACCGACCCAGGTAGGTCTATGGCGACTATAGATAGGACAGGCCTAGCAGTGGGAAAGAAGCGGTCGCGGACTTAATTTAGATACAACCCCAGCATGTGTGTTGTGTAAAATTTGAACTAGCAGAAAAACGTCTTCAGGGCTGCCGGCAAGCTCACAGCTGCTGCCCCTAGCCCACTGCCAACTCGCCCGGTAAGTTAACAACCTAATAACCAGTACCGCGTAGTCGACACGCCAGGTAATGTACACTACATACAGTTTACAGCTTTTCAGGCGATTCATTTGTTGACTTACCCGTACTAAGAGACGTGAATTGAAAGCCAATTAAATTTAGTCACATCGCAATGGTGTTCACAGCTGATAATTGTATTGGGAATGCTATCGAAAACTGTTAATTTACTGCGATAAATTTTCTACCAATGTTCATTAATTGCTATAATTTACAATAAACGATCGAAAATGGAGCGATAAGTGTTACATAAATGTGCAGTTATCAAGCTTTATTACAATTGCTTCAATTTAAAAAGAATTATTTGTTGGATTTTTACAGTTATATACTTTAATAGCACAGACGCATATAGGTCTTACGTTTTTTACACTTCGATCCGCTCGGAGTTTTTAAAATCAGAAATAAGTAATAATTCACTATATACTTGCATTCTGGGTGTTTATATTATAGTAAACTCAGAAGTATCAAAATTTAGTATGTAATTAATAAATCTATTTTAATAGTATAAACATGATTAAATATTTCAATATAAGACTCGTAGCTGGACCTGCCTAGCTCGCAGTGACACATCATAAGTCCCTAAACAAAGTTCAGTCGGCACTGAAGGAAGGAAGGAGGGAAGCGAGCTTGTAGTTCTACGCAACTGTTGCTATCATGATAATAGTCAAGGGACCTCCAGTTGTTCAGTGGAATCCAAACAATTCATTTAAAAATCCCACATGCATTGTTGTGATTCGAATTATGATTACCTTGGAGAGATGCCGTGTTACTACACCACTCGACTGCCATGACCTCCAGTGCTCAAGGTGTTCAAGGGAAAGCGTGCGTGTCTCTTAGCTGGAGGACTCGGGATCATTTCCCGGCTAGGTGAGGGATTTTTACCTGGATCTTAGGGATGGTTCGAGGTCCACTCAGCCTACGTGATTACAGTTGAGGAGCTATCTGACGGTGAGATGCGGTCCCGATCTAGAAAGCCAAGAATGATGGCCGAGAGGATTCGTTGTGCTGACCACACGACACCTCCTAATCTGCAGGCCTTCAGGCTTAGCAGCAGTCGCTTGGTAGGCCAAGGCCCTTCAGATTTTGGTTTTTGTGAGAGTATTCCTGTTGTCGAAACCCACATGTCGTATGATGTCGAAAATAATATTATTGGTAATCGGCTATGAAGACACTCTATGGCGCGAAATTATTGCACCACAGCGCCACAAGTAAAATTCATCGTAATTGAAAGAACAGTCATCAAATAATGCATTTTTTAAACCTCTGTTTACGACAGAATACATTAACAATTCTTCAAAAGTCGATGTAATATCGCTCGATTACGGTAATGTATTGGTATAACGTTGAAACCGACATTAAACTGGAGGATATCTTGTTAAGAAATAAACATCCCTAAACAAAAATTAGTATTTATGATTACATTAAATACGTTGGAATTATGTGTGCTTCAGCGAGCCTTATGCTGTCATAAAAACACTCATGGAATCAGCGGCTATGTTACCGTGGCTATCAACAGGCACGTAAAGATGTTAACTTGCCTGCTCAGAAACTATATTTGTTGTCCACGGTGGACTGAATTATGATCTGTTATATGGCTCACTTCCGCTGTAGTGACTGCCCAATGTTTGGATTGTTTGAAGCGTTACCTTGTACAGCTCTAGAAAGCACAACACACAACAGCATTCCTCGTCCAATTGATATCTGCGTTTATTCAGTTAAAATCCTTAGATATGCCGTGTCCTGGCGAATTTATCTTCAATCTTACTCGAACTCACTCCTCACTTCTGGATGCGGGGCATACTTGAAAATTTAATGAGACTTTACTTTTTATATTCTTTGTTCATACTGAAGAGCAAGGCCTCTCAAACGCCCAAAATCTCACGCGTGCAAATAGAGGCGCAGAATTCCTGTGCACAGTGCATCGGTCCCATTCGGCTCAGCTCGGACCAACGCTTCGCCTCTGGGTTACTCGGCTGAACTCGGCTCGGATTTGGAACGCTAAGAGGCAAGTGAGGAAGAGGGAGACAGGCGGAGCGAGCGAGACAGGCGTGGGGAAAGAGAGAGACAGCGCTATCGCTCCAAAACGAGGAGTGGGGGTCTGCACTCTGGGCAACCAAGCGAAGTCGTCTTTTGCACCGTGCACAGTGCATGCACCAGGCACATGCACCCTGAGAGGCCCTGCTGCAGAGGATCTTGAGAAGTTGGTGCATAATACGGACAAAAATCTTAGAGAAGGAGAACAAGATGAATGTAAACTGAACCCAGTATTTAGGTCATATGGGAAATATTATATTGGCACCCAAAAAGGAAACGGATAAATGTTGCTACTTTTGTATCCAAATAACCAATGGTCAAAGAAATGAAGAAATGATGAATCAAAGTGGGTTTTTATTAATAGATATTAAGTCACCTCAAAGATGGATCTCTTCACACGGTTATGAGGGTATTTAGAGGTTGTAGTAAGGATGCAAAGGAGAGGGTCTACAAGTCTCTGGTAAGATCCCAACTAGAGTTTGTTTCCAGTGTATGTAACACTCATCAGGATTACTTGGTGCGAGAATTGGAAAGATTCCAAAGGAAAGCAGTTAGATTTGTTCTGGGTGATTTCCGACGAAAGAGTAGCTTTGCGAAGATTTGTAAAGTTTGGGTTGGGAAGACTTGGGGGAAAGGAGACGAGCTGCTTCACTAAGTGGTATGATCCGAGCAGTCAGTGGGGAGATGGCGTGGAATTACGTTATTAGAAGAATAAGTTTCTCTTGTGTTTTGGAAATTAAGAAAGACCACAATATGACGAAAAACTTGGAATTCAAGAGGACAAACTGGGGCAAATATTCGTTTATAGGAAGAAGACTTAAGGACTGGAATAACTTACCGAGGGAGATGTTCAATTAATTTCCAAGTTCTTTGAAATTATTTAAGAAAAGGCTGGAAAAACAACATATAGGGAATCTGCCACCTAGGCGACTGGCTTAAATGCAGATCAGTGGTGATTTATTTATTTATTTATTTATTTATTTATTTATTTATTTATTTATTTATTTATTTATTTATTTATTATGGACAAGTGAACAATATTTCTGAAGATATTTGTGTTTAGGTTAGCGCGGTGTGGGATTGTGGAATTGTGGAATTGAAGCATGAGGACGGGAGAATATTTCTACTGTATCCCTGGCTGGTCGCAAGAAGTATCTAAAAGTGGGGGCTGCCATGAGGTCTCAACCTGGGAGTGTGAACTGGCGACTTCGTTCCCCATTGCTTGTGTCAGATTCTTCACTTTCAACTCTCTCTTGTTCTGTTCTGACCCCGCTAGTATCAGGCTCGTGAGGCCCAGGGATTCTCTCATTTTTACGCCTTTCATGGCCCTTTTCTTTCTCTTGTCGATACCTTCATTCATCGAAGGGTCGAACCTCTGCACTTTTCTTTTCCTTCAGATTACAGTTAAGAGATGATAGTCGCCTGGCTCTTGTACTTCTCCTTAAAGTACTAATCAGCATCACCTGCAGATTGAAGATTGAAGAAATGACCATTTCTTTCTTTCTTTCTTTCTTTCTTTCTTTGTTAATTAATCATTTTATCCTTTTTTTAGCTATGAACTTGAATTCAGGAGATGGTAGTTTGGAATCCCACAATCAATAGCTCTGAAGATGGGTTTTCTGTGACTTTTCATTTTCACCCAAGACAAATGCTGGGGCTGGAGCTTAATTAACACCACGTCCACCACATTCCCAATTCCAGCTCATTCCCATCCATACGTCACCGAACAACTGCAGTCTGTTAGTTTGATGTTAAATAAATAATAAAGAAAGTTTGTCAAAGCAGAGTAATTTCAGTCGACACCTACTGACATATTTTGCACGTCGATGATGGCGTTGTGTTTTCGCCAACAGGTTGAGCCAATTTTGTTAAACAGAGTTGTGAAAACGAGACATTTTTGTAGAAATATTCCTTTCCTGAGGGAAGTTCCCCTGATAAACAGCTAATTTGTTTACTATAATTTCTGTACAAACTTATATGATAACATGGAATGTCATGGTTTGCAGCATTTTCAAAATACTCACCGAACTCGCGATCCCGGGTATAAGAAACTAATATTGTAACTATATGAAGATAATTTGATCTAATGTTTACAGGGAAGTTCATTCTCTTTCAAGTACAGACCCTAGGACAAAATATCTGTTCCGTTCTCATATCATCTATATCGGCCTGACTATATTATTTTCTCTTCGCTCTTGGGTGATGTATGTGTATGGCAGTTCGTCTTGTATGGGATACCAGTTCTGCTTTCGTTTACATTTTCTTCCTGTAAGCTTGAAGACCTACACAGTATTTCTTCACACATCCAAATGTTTATACACATTCATATTCACTTTTAACATTCATAGAGAATCGAATTTTATTGAGATTAGAAATGTGATTAGCTGATCAAAATATGATTATAAATAATTTAGACTCTTCCGTAAATAATTCAAATAGCAAGTTAGTCATGCAAGTGGAAAAGGGAGGGTGTGGCCTCACAGGACATTACGGCCGTAACCATAAATATCATAAGTAGCTCTCACAGTGATAAATTACAGATTAACTTAATTGCATGAATTATTCCACCATTAGGAACTCTCGTGATGGTAATATATTGCCCTCAACTAGAAAATATTATGCATAAATCTCGGCGATAAAATGCTCCATATGCATACCAAGTCGGAATAATGTAATATAGAGGGAGTCATGGTTTCACAGTGAGGACAATAACGACTGAAGGGTGAGCAGAGTATAACGTATATTGTCTACGTACTGTATACCTGACTTACAGAGCGAGTCATGCAGCTGAGTTTGCATTCGAGATATAGTGCGTTCAAACCCCACTGTCGGCAGTCTTTAAATTGGTTTTCAGTGGTTTAATATTTTCATCCCAGTCAAATGCTGCGGCGATAGCAAATTAAGGCGACGGTCCTAGTCCTTTCCTATCCCATCGTCGCCATAAGACCTATCTGTGTCGGTGCGACGTAAAGCAAATTGTAAAAAAGGGGGGAAATGTTGACCTCATTGGAATTTCATGCCAGTGATCGGGTAATGTAATAATAATAATAATAATAATAATAATAATAATAATAATAATAATAATAATAATAATAATAATAATAATAATAATAATAATAATAAAACAAAGTCTGGGCAACGATTACAAGCTGAAGAAGCTGGAGAATCAGGAATGAAGAATGACACGGGAAATCTTGGGCCCATTCCAGACTGAAACTGGCTCGAATATTCGGAACAACAATGAAGTCTACAAAAAATGTGGAGAAAATTTCAGAGACCATAAGTTATCATTCCTCGGACATTTGTACAGAATGGACAAAACCAGACTATTTATTCGACTAGCTGCGGAACAAGAATAAAACGACGGCGTGGATTAAAAGGAAGCTCGCAAACAATCTAGAGAAGTCGAATAACCAGGAAGTTCAGATTTTAGACAGGAAAGCATTTCGGACCATGATTCAAAATTTGGAAGAGTTTCAAGTCGAGAGAACTGCAAAGACGGGATGGTTGAACAGAACAAACTGTATAGCGCCCATATGAAGGAGGAAGATGAAACTTCAGACAAAGAAACAATTAAATTGTAGCGTGAACCTAAGTGGTCATTTCGCAATTAATAATACTACTAATACATTTTCTTTATTCTGGTAAAGTTAGGGATAAACCCCCTTTCTTACATTTAAGCAGTCTTAACCTAGAACACTGTTAATAATAAGTACTTATAACTATAAGATGAAATACGTAACAATAAATAGTGTAAATAAAATAATCAGACGTAGTGACATAAAGGAAGAATCATATCATATCGTCCCTGTTCTTCCAAAACTGCGAATGTTACTATGCTCTTCCTATGCATTATTTCCCTTAAGACTGGTCACGCTTTCAAGCCATATATTGATATGCATTCCATCAGAACAATTTTCGTTGAGTTCAGTTTCCTATGTGCGTGTGTAAAGGAAAATAAACTTTACTGTACCATACTAAAGGAATGTATGTTTGCGTGGCATATACCCATTCCTAGAGTGTGTTGTATTTCAAGGTTAATTTTCCTTTACACTTCTGCATAGGAAAATGAACTCAACGAAAATTGTTCTGATGGAATGCATATCCATATGTGGCTGGAAGGCGTGACCAGTCGTAAGGGAAATAATGGGTAGGAAGAGCATTGTCACATTGGCCATTTTGGCAGAACAGGGACGATATATAAACACATCATATTAGCGATATTAGACACATTGCACGTACATAAACTCATATGAATAATAACTTAATAAGTACTGCACGTGCGAATTAAAATAAAATTGTCAATACTTATTCCTGTACATTTCAAGAAGGTACTAAAATATCGCCTTTAAATGAGAGGTGAAACGAATTAATAGTAAGAATATGAAGAAGAAATTATCTGTTAAAGTAGAGGGAAATAATGATGAAGAGGAAGTAGGAGGAGCTGTTTTTCGGTCAAAACTTGATGATTTATGCATGTTTACCTAGAATTTCGACACAGGCATGTTTAAAAGCTGAGCTGCTAGACATGCTTCTGACGTTCACTGGTAACAGATTCCATAGTCGAGCTGCGGTAACGGTGAACGATTTCCTGTAAATTGTTGTTCTGTGTAGAGGAAGGTATAAACACATGATGCTGCAAGATCGGGTATTTTTGTTGTGGTGTGTTGAGGGGAGTTTGATGCGATCATGGAGATAGTCTTTAGTAAGGTAATACAAACAGTAAACAAACCTAATGGCAGAACAGCTCTCTCAAGCGGTCACTGCTCGTCCCTCAGGCCTGCAGATTACGAGCTGACGCGTTAACCTCACGGTCGTTGTTCTTGGCTTTCAAGATCAGGGTCACAATCTCACCGTCAGATGGCTCCTCAGTTGTAATCACGTAGGCTGAGTGTACCTCGAATCAGCTCTAAGATTCAGGTAAAAATCTCTGACCTGGTCTAGAATTGAACCAGAGGCCTCCGGTTATGATGAAGGCTCGCTACACCTAGACCACGGGAACGGCAGTAAGTTAACGATGAGGATGAATTTAATATAGAATAGCTTCGTAACATAATTGTCAGGGACTCTGCCTCCTATGTTCAACGTTCCGGAATTGAACTCGGGGTAATCATTCTAAACTGCTTAAATGAGATATCCGTGAGAGTAGATTTACGGGCATGTTAAAGAAATCCATTTTTATGAGGAGACTTACGCATTTCGGTAGCTCAAATTCAGTTAACTTAAATTCTTAACTAAAAATGTCACTTAGTCACAATTGTCCACACTTACCATACAGTCATTATTATCATAAAATAATGTACTGATTTTTCGAGAGCCATGTAATTACTAGTAATTTTTGTTATCAAAATGATATATTATTTTTTGCAGGTAAATTTGTTTTCCGCCATAAATATTAACAATTATTTTGCAGGAATGATTTAACTCCTAACTATTAACGTAGCATTTCTATTTCCATATTGATATGTGGTGCCAAGCGAGTGTATGTTGATACAACAAGGTTTTATCCTTTTTGTTTCCTATATCTTGAAAAAGTATTTGTCACTAAAATGTAATTACTTTAAACTTGAACATTAAATGGTACAGCTGCGCACCCCTGCACATATTCAAGTTTTTCAGTTCAGGCCGGTGTGGATCTACTATCTGATGGACTTAGAATTAGCTATGAACACTGCAAACATTTGCTCACGAATGCCTTAATCTGTGCACACAATAAACGCGTGACGATCTTATCGCACCTAGTTTATGCATGTTCTGCATAGACAATGGCTCATTAAATGTAAGTTAGCATGTCGATTATGGTTATTTCTCATAGACCCATACATTCGACAAACACGCCCTACAAATTTAGAGTCTCTCAGAAACAACAGTACCTACTGGACACTCAATATTCTATACAGAATATGAGGGAGTAGAGGAAGGAAAATAAATGGCCGTGATGGCATAAGTTCAGATACAGTCCTGAAAGGAATGTAATTCAGCAAAGTTGAGAAAGCACACTTTCTAAGATATATATATATTCACACAATTTCTATATGATGATGCTGAACTTAGAATGTTAAACTAATAATATATCTTGTAATATTTTATTTACATTGAATTGCTTGTTTTACTCTTGTTGTTGTTGTTGCTGTTAAGTTTACTTTATTATGATTTGTAATGCTAAGCTACGAGTAGTAGTAAGCTCAACTATAGTATTGTAAGCCGTGGTGTTGAGCACTGGAAGTACTTAAGTTGTGTCTGAATGTGCATGCATAATGCTAGTTCTAGAATGTTAAACAAGTGGTATATCTTCCTTCCATGGAATTGCTTTTTGCACCTTCAATATTGTGGCTTTTTATTGTTCCTGCTTAATTATGTTTTAACTTCACTTTATTATCACACTAGCTGATGTACCCGCGCTTCGCTACGGAAATCTCAGAGAGACTGTCTTTGTGGTTCTCCTAACTGAAGTCAACATAGTTCATTTGAATAACGTCAGTAGGAATGTAGCGATTATAAGCAATGTGGTGATACAAACTACTAGATCAAATGAAAAACCGCATATTATCTCACTTTTAACGAACTGTACTAAGGTGCCGATCTAACAGTCATAAGTTCCAGTGCTGGAGTGACTAGGCCTCAGAGAGCCGTTAACACTCCTGCGCCATTATCCCGTTAAATGTGCACATTGCTCATTCTATTCAGTGCCTCAGAGTACGGATTTAATAGCTGGAATGATGTGATGAACCAGAGTGTTACGTCCCACTAGTATAAGAAAATGTATGAACCAGAGGGATGGCGTACTAAAGAAGAATGTAATCTAACTCCCCACCTACTTCCCAGCAATATTTAGGCAGACTGTTGTACTTGGTACACAATAGTAATACCATCTATCGGAGATGAGTGGCAACCGAAGACAAAAAGCACATCACAAGAAACAATGGCCAATGTGATGTTATTATTGATCAACTTGATGAGGTCCGTACATTGTAGGCTTTCACATTTAGTTGTTTCAACTCTGTGATATTAGGGCGTCTTAAAATTATTTATAGCGTAGGCTGTAGTTCCTTATTCCCCGAATTTACATAACGATTTTCATTAAATTCTGTTTACCCATTTTCTCGTACCTCGGTGCTGATGTGGACTTAGCAACAAAAATCCAAATTCACGAATATCTCTGTTATAAAAGCCCGAAGGTTAAAAATATATAAGAATAAATGATCGGAAATTTAATACTATATCACTTTAGATATGCAGTATTTATCAACAGGACCACTAATAACATAACTATTTGAGAATGAAATTTTAGGCCTTCTCCTTTACAACCATTTCACTCAGCGTGAATAAAATTATTTATGACCTAGATTGTAGTCAATTATTTCCCGACTTAACATAACGGCTTTCATTAAATTCTGCTCAGCCGTTTCCTCGTGATGGGCGTACAGACAGACAGACAGACAGACAGACAGACAGACAGACAGACAGACAGACAGACAGACAGACAGACAGACAGACAGACAGACAGACAGACAGACAGACAGACAGACAGACAGACAGACAGACAGACAGACAGACAGACAGACAGACAGACAGACAGACAGACAGACAGACAGACATTACTGAAAATCTTGAAATGCATTTCCTTGTTACCGTGGACAAGATCGATACAGAAATACCATTCTTTTGAAATTCTGAGCAATGTACAGACAAAACTTTTATTTTATATATAGAGAGGACTACTGTAAGAGACCATTGCCACCGGGATATTTCCCAATTGCGATGTATTTGTTAATAATATTATAAATAAACAAATTGGTATTTTTCGCCCCTTGACGTAAGCTTCCGTTGTTGATCGATAGTAGACTCTCGTCCTTTGGTCCCGAACATCGCGGGTTGAAACTCAACAGAATTAGTGAGATTTTTGAAGGGTAAAATAACGTCCTCTCTATGTAGAACCTTGTTGGCATTTAAAGTACTTCTGGTGACACTTTCAGTGTTTATGTTCAGAAATAGATTCCAATGAAGTTCCGCTATCTCTGTCATCTAGTAGAGTAAAAGAGAACACAGAAATTGACATGTAGGCAGCCTGCATACCGTTAAATCAAAATCCTGCTCAAGGCAGCAAATAATATTATTACAGGGAAAGAAAACGAAAATTTTCGCACCATGTCGGGGACTTCGGAGGAACAGATTGCCCGCAATCGTCACCTTTAAGCTGCAGCAGAGCCGACGGGTGTTTGGTTCCTTTACGGTAGAACTAAATCACCAATCTTCTTCTATATGAATAAAATCGTAACGACCGTGGGTCTGTACATTGATTATTTTGGCGAAATTTTCATTCACTTACCCGTTTCAGGTGTAATAATGGCCATCTGCGTATTTTTTAGCTTTGGTGTCTGTTTGTCTGATTTCTTACAACTTGAAAACTACTGGATACATTTCTACCAAACTGCATATTTAGATTCCAGCTGTCCTTGGGTAGGTTTTAGAGCCAATAATGTTTCGAAATCCTTAAATTGACTGGGGATTTATAGTTTACACTCCCACAAAATACACACAACCAAACTTAAGAGAAATCTATCCGCCTTAATGGAAATCAACTTCTAAACTTTTTTTTCTCATGTGCATCATTTCGATATGAGGGTTAATAAGGGAGATATCATTAACGGACCGTTTTTCGGTGCAAGTCTCTCCGGACTTAACTCAAGAGCGGGTGCGTTTAAAGCGTATTTCTTATAACTTCAAAACTAATCGAGATATTTGAACCAAACTTCATGTTTGGCATCCACCTGTCCTAAAGCAGGTTTGTAGGTCCATACCGTGTCAAATTATACGAATGGACTGAGGGTTTATATGGAACCGAAGACTAACCTGACTGGAAATCGACCAACCTTGATCAAATGGCCTTGTTTTAAAGAACGTAAAGGAGGGTCGATGTTTACTAAATACGATAAAGAAGAGGAAAACAAAGTTTCCTCGGACACGACTGTCTCCTCCAAACCATAATTGAAATAAAGTACTGGGAAAGAGACTCAGGGGACGGCCAAGTATATCATACATCAAAAACTCCGTTGGTGAACTGGCATGTGGTTCATATAGCAACATGTAGAGGCTGTCACATGTGGCTACAGTGACAAGGCGTTGCCTTTTGTATTATTCGGATGTGTACAAACATTGCGAAGGATGGTTGGTATCCTCATAGGAATTGTTCTCATTCCGTTTGTCACAGTGCATTATTATTGTTATTATTATTATTAATCTCGTTTCGGCTAACTAAGGACCATGTCATTCCAGCTCTCTTCTTCCCCAGGTTTTAACATTCGCCCCATATCCCCACATTCGTTCCCGGTGTTGTTCCTCTCATTTTTCGGTCTACGCCTTCCCTGTTTTCAGTTTTGTCTTTTCTTGGAAATTCTTATGGTCTTGGAGTTTCTTCTTAAGATGGTTGCGCTCCAGGATATGTCCACATCTTGTAGATCCTTTTCTACCTCACTGAACCCGGCCCCTTTTTCCTTCTTATCTTGCAATATGGAGAAGAGCCGCTTGGTTGACCTTGCAGGGTTTATTCTTGTTATGTGACCATAGGAAGCAATCCTTCTCTTTCGTATTGTATCAGCTACTTTTTTCTACCTGGAAATAATGCTCGTGGTTGCGCCGTCTACATTTACATTTGTCTTTGATGGGACCCAGGATATTCCTCAAATTCTTTCATTCTTTGATCTCAATTTTATCAATAAGGTTGTTTTTATTCATTGCAAGGCACTCCGCTGCATAGAAGGCCTCCGGACGAATGACTGTGCTGTAGTGTCTGAACTTGCTGTTCAAGAAAAATGATCTTTTGTTGTATACAGAGTTGGTTACGTCATATGTCATTTCCATTTTATTCATGCATGACATGAGCACTTCTTTCTCAGACAAGTTGGGTTCTATCTACTCAACTAGATATTTAAACTTTCCTACCCGCTTCATTTTTCTCTGTTACAAATGTAGCTCTTTTAATGCTGCTTTATGTTCAAAATACCAATATAAGTGGTCCGTTCTTGGACATCAAAAATTTTCCAGCTAACTCTTTCCTGGTTGCCAGCGTTTCGCCCCCATGTGCTAGGTTGGGCTCAGCAGTTGGTACCTAGCACACCCACCAAGACGCTGGCTAGTGTATATATTGGAGGCCACTGCGTAGGCTACATAGAGCCACCGGCAGTGCCAATGCACTATGAGAAACTTTGTCTCACTACCAAAAATGTTATGCCTGCTTGGCCAGGATGATATAGGTTCCCTATGGGAATCAACATCTATATGCTTTATGTTCGTTTTAAACTCCGTTTTCTCATAGGAGATCTGATGACCTGCTTTCGCTGCCTGATTTGTTTTGTAGCTGACTGTAGCAAATTATTATTATTATTATTATTATTATTATTATTATTATTATTATTATTATTATTATTATTATTATTATTATTATTATTATTACACTCTGTATAATAACAGCCTACCTTTAGACACATCCAGCACAGTGAACGGGCCTTAACGGCTTGTGAACACTGTATTTTGTTGCGCGTCTGCAGCTACGATTTCATGCAAAATGCTTTCATATTATAAACGAATTGATGTCTACAAAACAGACACTAGCAAATATGACAACTGGTTTTGGCCGTTCATCAAAAACACACCACCAGCTTGTCTCCGATGGGAAGGATACGATCTAAAACAGATGGAGGACGTCAGTGCGGTGCTGTATCATTATCTCGTCAGAGCAGAGCCGCGCCAGACAGCCTCGCAACACGATACCCAGCAGCCCACAGGGGGCCTTGGAACTCTTACGTCAATAAGAACAGTAATAATTGTTTTATTTAAAATTAAAACCTGCACGCTCTGAGGCGGACACGCGCCGTGCTTTACTTTCTAATTGCAGAGAACCTTACATTATTTTGCAATAACTTTTAAATCCTTACGAAACAAGTTTTTCTGAACTGGGTGTTAATTAATTCTGTAATAATAGACCACTTTGCTCCATTTTGTTGCGCTGAACAACTCATAGAGTTATTAGTCTCGATGACGAAGGCCGACGATGAAATTTATGTCAGTTTGATGTTGGACAGCCTACTTTATGACCCCAAGAACTTATCACTGGTTGTTTGCTGTTTAAGAGAATGTGCTCATTTATTAGATTGATATTACTTCTATGATGATTTGCGACGTTACGAATACAAAGGGTGAGTTCAAGAAATGCAAGGTTTAAAAGAAAACATTGTTGAAATTACTTCATTCGCAGGAACTCGACAAGAAAAGGACTTTGGGACGTCTGCTGTTCCACGTTTGAGTTCTGTTATTAGCATTAACAACAAGGCCCAAGAACAATCGCTTTAAGTTATAGGACTCGATCTTCGGAAACGGTCCATCTCCCAGATCACAGGTAAAGACATTTATTCAGAAAACCTGCAAATGAATTATTTTCTATATTTTTTATTCATTTTTTAAATATTTTCAATGACTGAACATCGCTAATGGAAAATAATAACAACTAGTATGTACCCGCAGCTTCGCCCGCACTTATTAACTAAACCGTTAGACGTAACAAAACCATTTATTTAAAAGCAAAAGAGCATTAGGCCTATATATTAACACACACAGTTTTTACATAAACTTCATGAATTACATTAAGTCTCGATGATTAAGATAGCGGGTTAGTGAATAGTAAAAATAATAATAGAACAATATAAAATACCACATTGTGTAAAAAGGAAAGTAAATTTTCCTTATAGAGCTTGCGGATAAACTATATTAAGCGCCCTTTCATTTGGAGTTAAAATCTATTGTGTGTTTGCCTTTCCGACTCTTGAACAAACCACGAACAGTTGATCATTGCAGAAGCACCTTTCGCAAGATCGAGTCCTACAAGTTCAAGAGATTGTTTTTCTGCCTTGTTCATGCTAATAGCGAAACTCAAACGGGGAATCGCAGACGTACGAAGCGATGGTCTGAATCTCAGGAATGAATACTACATTGCCCGTGGCATGTCCGGTCACGATGGTGTCTTCAGTAACATCCGTCATCACTTTCTTGACTGAGAGTCGTGTTCTATAGCAGAAGAAAGGGTGATTCATATTCCTGAGAAGGGTAATTGGTGCCACAATCGTCCGCTCCAAGATGTTGGAGGATAGTCTAGGTGACTCCAAGTTGTTCAAGATCACTGTCGTGTAGACATAGACAGCCCCTTTTTTATTTGCGTGTCTTGTCGCTGGACTTGTGCGCTTATAGAACACCGGGTAATTCTTGTAAAAGTTGCTTGTTGATGACGAGTCAGACATGAAATGGATTTTGTTCTCTTAGCTGTCTCTTCCGCTAGTTCCACCGTATCGAGATCCATTCCCACCGCCTTCACTACCGTTGAGATTATCTCCCTCCATATTTACAACCCATGGAGGGAGGGAGTCTCAGTATTTTAAAGTCCCCAATAATTGGGCTACCTGTTGGTTCGCGAGTCCTAAGACCATATCAGGAGAAATGCTAGGAATTCCCTATCCGCTACCTGGGGACGCACTCTGAAGAGGTCAGGTTCCCCTATGATTCATTGGAAGTTAACCCCATCTTAAGAAGCTGGGATTATTATTATTATTATTATTATTATTATTATTATTATTATCTACTCAGTCAATACAGCAGTTTTTGAACATATAGGCCTATCCTTATATAAGTCCAGTCAATGTTATTTATGATGTAACTTTTAAAATTTTGAGGTGCTTTTGAGTAACTATATTACATATAAAATATTATATAGCCTACAGTGTACTAATAAAGCCAGATTTTAATTGATTGGAGATTTATACAATTTACTGGGGAGGTACAAGTTCCATGAAACAGGACTCTTTTTAGTTCATATTGACATGGTGTTAAATTTTACATGTTCATCTATCACCAAAACCGTGTTTTAAGAACTTGAACAGATGCTGAAGTTTTTATCCTCGCCCGAAGTAATTAAAGTGAGCTAAGCGAGGAATGAATCCAATAGCTCATGGACATGTTGTGGCGTGTATTGTGTTCTGGTTGGATGGAGCAAAGTAACAACCTTAAAGTAGATAGGAAACAGCCAGTGGCGGATAGCAACATAAACTCTAGACGGGGTTCATTTGAAATTGTGAACCATCTCTCTTAAAATGGGAACCTGTCGTTAGGACAGTAACCTGACAGAATACGAAGGAACAAAGCGAACGCAAAGTTAAAAATAGGCTAAATTCAGAATTTACTAGGATTGCCGGCCAGATCGGGAATTTTAGCCGCCCCTTATTAAATCCTGATCCCGTCCTGATTAAGACGGCGTCTCGCAGGGCGGTGTTATTGGACCTTAATGTTTTCTTATTTATATACATGATTTGAGTATAGAACAGAAATCAGATATAAGGCTATTTGCAGGTGAAGTTATGCTGTATAGAGTAGTAAATGATTTGCAGGGTTGTGAGTCACTGCAAGCGTTCTTAAACAATGCTGTGAGATGGAGTAAAGGGGACAAGCAGTGTAAGTTTCATCACCAAAAAAAAAAAAAAAATTCCTCTCAGTTTTAATTATTGTGTTGATAGTTCCTCTTTGGGAACACAAAGTACCTCGGCTTTAGTACAAGGAAGGATCTTCACTGGGGAAGTCATATTAACGAGGTCGCTAAGGAAGGTTACAGACCTCTTCAGGTGGTTATGAGAGTATTTAAGGGTTGTAGTGATGATGTAAAGGAGAGCGTGTATAAGTTTCTGGCAGTTAGAGTATGGCTCCAGTGTATGCGACACTCGAAGGAAAGTAACACGGTTTATTCTGGCTGATTTCCGACCAAGGAGTATGGTTACGAGAATGTTGCAAAGTTTGGACTGGGAAGACTTGGGAGTAAGGAGACGAGATGCTTGACTATGTGGTATGTTTCGAGCTGTTCAGTGGTGAGTTGGCGTGGAATAACGTAAGTATACGCTTGAGTGGAGCTTTTAAAACTATGAAAGGTGACAATATGAAGATAAAGCTGGAATTCCAGAGGACAAATTGAGTCAAATGTTCATTTATAGTACGAGGAGTAAGGGACTGGAAAATGTTCGATAACAATTCTAAGATCTTTGAAATTGTTTAAGAAAAAACTAGATATACAGTAGATAAGAAATCTGCACTTGGGGACAGCACTAAATGCAGATAATGATTGATTGATTGATTGATTGATTGATTGATTGATTGATTGATTGATTGATTGATTGATTGATTGATTGATTGATTGATTGATTGATTGATTGATTGATTGATTGATTGATTGATTGATTGATTGATCCCTGTATTTGTTCAATATACAGCTTTCGACACGCACACAACACACCAGAGCACCAACCCTAATGGAAACACTCTTCAGAAGATACACCCCACCACACTGAGTGGGTGTCAGGAAGCCATCTGGCCGTAAAACTGGGCCAGGTTTGCACCCACGAACCTACCAAAGTGTGAGAAAAGCAAATGAAGGGAGGCTCCTTTACGTTACGATATCTTGAAGTGCTGCTTAACATCGAGCAACTCCGTTATTATGCACTAACATTCAACTGAAAGTTTCAATGTTATAAGTTGTACGACCCTCTAACTATTTGTACTGTGTTTGGAGCTGCCGAGATGCCGAAATTTTGTCCCGAGGGATTTATTTTACGTACCACGGGGCTGACGTACTTGAGTACCTTCAAATACCATCGGTCTGAGAGAGGATCGAACCAGCAAGCTTGGGCTCATAAAGGCAGCGCTTTAAACCTTTGAGCCACTTAGTACTCTCATACAAACATAGTGTCCTTAGTATATCCGAGGAGAAGATACCTTATTAATAAATGAGACTGAGTCATTGATAACAGGAGAAAGAAATGGTAGCCACTCACAAACAATACGCCATCAGTGATTAGGACCATGAAGACCCTAAATATTACCATCAATTTGACGACACAAAGTGGCATGTAAATAAAGGATGAAGCCAGATAAGTGCGAGTGAATATTTATTGGATGAACTTGGCTAATTTTGTATCCGGAGATATATTTCTGTGTGTCCGCCTCTTTGCTGTAGCGGTTAGAGTGATTAGCTGCCACCCCCTGAGGCCCGGATTCACTCAACTGAGTAGAGGGGGTTTGATTCCAACCTCAGTCATCTTAGCTGGTTTTCCGTGCTCCCCACTTTTTCTCCAGGCAAATTCCGGGATGGTACCTAACTTAAGACCGCCACCGCTTCATCCCCTCTTTCTTGCCTATCCGTTGCCACCTTCCCATCAGTAAAGCAGGCGAGGCCGCCAGGGTGAGATACTGTTCCTCCGCTCCGTTTCATCCCCTACCGAACGTCCCACGCTCCAGAACACTGCCCTTGAAGTGGTAAAGGTGGGACCTCTAACTGAGTCCGAGGGAAAAACAACCCTGGACGGTGAACGGTATACGAAGCAGAGAAAGATATATTTCTATGTAATAGTGCACAGTACTCCTAAAATCTATCAGCTTCGAAATGTACGTATCGGCTGGAAAAAAATTACCTCTTTCAGCTTTGATTTTTTTCAAGATGTTCTTCCGATATTCTGCTAATTTTTAAAATTTCATGATGTTTATTTACAATTTTGTTCTGAACTAAACATCGTAAAACAATAATATATTTGCTTTATGTAACGCTATGCCTCCCCTATACAACCTGAAGTAGTGAGTTAATTACTTTAGTCATTTCGAAGCTGATGCATGCCATGAGGAAATTTACACAGAAAGGTATATTTGATGAAGAAATCATCTCTAGAGAGGGTTTCCAACAGATTACATCCCTCTTTACGAATCAAACTGCTCGTTTTCCTTATTAGTTCACACAGAACAATAATTATAATGAACTGTACAGTTTTCATTGCATACTAAACCGGTCACTGCCTTCTAAGTATCGGCAAGAAACGGAACACAGGCTATTGCATCGTTACTTTGGTGAGCAAACTTGTGATAGAATATTTAAAGATCACATAAAAGGGAAAAGTCTGTTTCTGTGCATACCATGAAATCCCCTGCATGAGTGTTAGTTAAAGCCATCCGTAATTCGTAACCTTGACGTTTAGAACTGTAGAGTTAACTGGTCACATTGTACACCCCAACCAATCCCAGCCAGGAATTAACCTGGGATCAATTCTACTGCAACTTGAGAAAACTTTGGAGACTCTTTAAAAGTAGAAATTCCTTTTCTTGAGTTCCCCGTCTTCCTAACTAAATATTGAAACCTCGTATTTCTGAGTGCTCGATCTGCGACTTCATTTCCTTTAGTTACGTACTTCCTGACTTATTAATTAATAATTACTAATTTATATCACTTCTGGGGAACATCTGCACACCTGCCATGGTTGGTCTATATACTGTTTAAGGCAGAAGGTTTCCTCGCGATGCAGGGTAGAGTTCGACAGCTTGGAGGGCAGCTTTCTTGCCAGCTTTGTTTCCAGGAACTAACAAGTTTGAAGTTTGTCATTGTTAATTTATTACCAGTGATCGTTGGTGGATAGTTGGATTCTTGCCGGTGTCTGTAAATCCTCGATGTCATTATGTATCGGAAGCTTAGGGTTGTCTAAAATGTTATTCTACTCCCGAAGAAGAGAGTTCTTCCGCTAAAGGTCTCGAGGAGGTATATGTGTCACGATTGGTAACCAGACGGTGGGTGTTGTTTTTCTCGTTGTGCTGTTTCCCTGAGTGTCAAGTTTTCTTGTGTGATTGCAGTTTAGCCACACTGGAGAACAATATTCTGTCACTGAATAGATCAGTCCAAGTACAGAGATGGACAGTATGCCGGCGGAAGAACCCCACCCCATTTACAGCCAAGTAATTTATTATTTCTGGTTCTTAGTTTGGCTGCAGAATTTTCCGGATGCCTCTTGTAGGTGAGCGTTCCATCTAAAGTAATCCCTTGGGGTGGGTTTTATGCTAGGGTTGATGGCCTTCAAAGCTGACAGAAAGTTGACTGTCTGCTAATCTGATACAGATTATCTATCCAATTATCTGATGCACGCAACATTGTGGATTTAAGCACAAGTGTACGGCCAGATGCCCTTCCTGGCGCCAACCTTACATTGGAGAGATATATATTTACTGTTGAGTGTTAGTGTAGTGGTTGGTACTGTAATATGTTGTATCTATGTGTATTAACCAAACCAAACCCCATGGCGCAACAGTCCAGAAGAGCCTTGGCCTACTAAGTGACTGCTGCTCAGCCCAAAGGCATGCAGATTACGAGGTGTCGTGGTGTGGTCAGGACGACGAATCCTCTCGGCCGTTATTCTTGGCTTTCTAGACCGGCGCCACTATGTTACCGTCAGATAGCTCCTCAATTATAATCACGTAGGCTGAGTAGACCTCGAACCAGCCCTCAGATACGGGTAAAAATCCCTGACCTGGCCTGGAACCGAAGTCGAGGCCTTCGGGTAAAAGGCAGGCACGCTACCCCTACACCACTTGGCCGGCTGTGTGAGTATCAAGAAGATCGCAAACACCCAGTCGCTAAACCAATGTACTTACTATACGCAGATAAAATCTTTGGTACAGCCGGGTATCGAATATGGGGCCATCTGTACCGAACTCAAGAAAAATAGAGTAAGGCACTTATGTTATCTGCACTGTAGAACAATAAATTTTACTTGGATCAAGTACAGTACACTTTAGCGTATTAAATCTACATAATATAATGTAATAATATTTAGTTGTAAATATCCTTGAGTGCTATCTTGAATATCATCAGATGATTTACTCCACACTTATTATCTTAACAACGTCTTATCCACTGGACATGGAAGAAATTAGCAATACGTGCAGTAGTGAATATCGTGCCATCTCACGGATGTATATTTATTTTAATCAAACACACTATCATAATACCTAATGGCTAATTTAATATAAAACCTGTTCGATGAGTCAGTATTGCATCCTATAGGCTTGCCACTGCCCTGGAGATGGGACGCGTTTGAGTAGCTGCTTGGTTAGACTCGCGCCTTCTACTCTCAAGAACGAGAGATTAAATCCCACCTCAGTCGGTTGGCAAATGGAAGCGACGTAAAAAAAAAAAAATAACTTCTTCTTTCTTCGTTATACCTGACTAAGGAGCACCATGGAGCTTATTTAGCCGATGGCGTTGCCTTTTCCTTCTCCATAAATCTCTTCATCCTCTCGCTGTGGCTTTTCTTGTGATATTCTGACCAAGCTTTGTTGGATGATGTATGTAACGCGCTGATTGTCGACTAATTTCCTGAACTTAGATCTATCTAACACAATGTTACCAGTGTTGTCTACTTCCTCAAGGTCGTTTCCAACTTCGAGCAGCCGGTGGCTGATAGGGCACGGTTCACAGATTGGTTACTCATTCTGAGCATATTTCCATACAATTTCAAGTGTCTTCTCCTAAATGTGTCTGAAATTTCCTCTGAGTGTTGATACAGGGCATGAGATTTCCTTATGATCCTGATTCCCCTGTACATACTGTTCCAAAAATACTCCTCATGATCTTTATTGCCTTTCTCCATTGCTAATCAATGATCTACCCCAATGATCAGTTTTTTTATGTATATAGTGATTCAGGCTTGATTACAGTGTTTTAATGCTAAATTTTCATTTCCAGATACGAATTTACCATTATATCTGTTCCATGTAATCTACAACCTCTTTGTAGTTTAGAGATCCTTTCTTTTCCTGCTTCAAGATTGAATCTGATGGTAGATTCTGGTAGATGTAACGGGTAACGAGGAATCAGGGTTCGATTCCGGAGGGCCTGGGAAATGGCTCCCATATCCAAGGGAGGCACCAAGTGACCAAAACATATTTTTGATAATTATTATTATTGTATTATCATTCGTAGTGTAAATTTACTCGTTCTAATGATTAAATACACTTTGTTCTCCTGACAGTTTGTACCATTAGATGAAGATATATACTAAACACTTTGTAAAATTATATCTACTTAAATAGCCGAAGATGTAAAGTGTTCAAATCTGGCCAAGTTGCTGAAAATATCTCGGAACGTTCCGCTACTGAAATGGAAACTGAAAATTCAGAACCTGTTTCCAGTCATTCGACCGGGTCAGGATTGAAATGAATGAAGCCCCCATCTAGCGGCGTGGATAGGAGTTGTGCCGACTGCCGAAGCATGCCGCACTCCTCTGGGGCAATGATTATTGAATGACAGATGAAATTAAATGATATTCGAGAGTGTTGCTGGAATGAAAGAAGACGGGGAAAACCGGAGTACCCGGAGAAAAACCTGTGCCGCCTCCGCTTTGTCCAGCACAAATCTCACATGGAGTGACCGGGATTTGAACCACGGAACCCAGCTGTGAGAGGCCGGAGCGCTGCCGCCTGAGCCACAGAGGCTCTTCCGCTACTGAAACAAAACTTCCAACAGGACACAATTGCGAAATAAAATAAATATTCCTATCACAACGAGAAAGATGAGAATTCTACATTTGAGTGAGTTGAAGGTGAAAGCTGGCGGTACAAGCGAAGGCTTCCTTTTTAAATTAATTGCGTCTCAAATTACAGCTTTAATTTAATCTACTTGCAGCTGAGTTTATATACGCGTTGAAATAAGACTTCAATTTTTTGTTGCTGATTAGTATCTTGCACTCAAGAACATCATGAATGCCTATTAAATTTTCATTCAGCATTTTAATTCTACAATTCTATTCCTTTGCTGAATTTTAGCACATTTCAAATTACTGAAAAAACTGAAATTCTTCCAACCATTGAGAACAAACCCTCCACGTGTTATAATATCAGTAATTATTGTTTCGCATGAAGTAATTTCCGAGTAGTTAAAAATAAGCTAAGTAAGAATGGACTGGGTCCGCGTCCTTGGTGCAGCGGTTAGTGTGAATAGCTGCCACCCCCGGAGGCCCGGGTTCTATTCACGGCTCTGCCACGAAATTTGAAAAGTTGCACGGTGACTGTAACGGGGTCCACTCAGCCTCGGGGCGTGAGTAGAGGATGGGTTGTTCGATTGCCACATCAGCCATCCTCGAAGTAGTTATGTGGTTTCCCCATTCTCCTCCAGTCAAATGCCGGGATGGTACCTAAGCACGGCTTTCTTCTTCCCTCTTCCTTGTCTATCCCCTTCAGTTTTCCCATTCCCGTTATAAGGTTCCTTCCTGTTCACCATAGCAGGTAGGGCCACCTTGGGGAGGTACTGTTCCTCAACCCAAGTGGTATTCTCCTAACCAAAAGTCTCACACTCCAGGACACTGCCCTTGAGACGGAAGAGGTGGGATTCCTCGCTGAGTCCGAGGGAAAACCAAACCTCGAGGGTAATCAGATTAAGAAATGAAGAAGAAAAGAATCATATACAATAGGGATAGACTTCAGCAATTGACGATGCAAGTATTATATGATTAGTATGCTTAATTCACTTATAATTCTCGTTGTGTTCAATTTGTTTATTTAATCGTGTCAGAAGCTACAACAGTCTTAACGTAAGAAGTACAATATACAAGGTAACTGAAACTATAAATAGTCACAATCAGCACGGTCAATTATAGTTTATAAAAGCTCTATACAGAGAACCGGCATGAAACTTTGCTTTGTGACCATCATATGCTTCAGGTGTTGCCCCCAACAAGTCCTTCATCGTACATTTGTCTGGACATAAGAAAGTGATCCATGGTTTGTTCCTCCCCGCATTTTCACATGGAGGTGTCGGAAGTGTATCCCCATTTCTTCAAAACCACCTTACCCCTACCTACCCCGCTTCACAACTTGTTCAGAATTTTCCACGAAACTCGTCCATTGTCATGTCCTAAATGTAAACTTTCACAAGGAATAACCCTGCCTTCAGGATCTTTAACTCTCCTTTTCCACGATGCTACTTCGTGTTTTCTGAGCTGTTTCTAGGTTTTTTGTAGAATTAAGAAAACCTTTCCTTGACTTTGCCATCCATTTTATGGTTTGTAGCCGTATACACCGTATTTGGACGTAGTAGACAAACACAAAATGATTGCACCTAGTTGTCACGAATTAGAGGGTGCCTACTTGATGTGGTAAAAACCACCTTATCGTCATTCAAAAGGACATGGATTCGATTCTCCGACAGGAAGTCGAAAAATTTAGAATTCATTTTTGAAACTCAGGAAAGCTACTGTTGGGAGATCAGAAGAATGCACATGCCCTGTGAGGCGCGGTGCGAAGGGGTTTTCACCAGCAGAGCCAGTGACGCAATGGTTACCATAGCAACTCTGCTACTGTCCAGGCGATTTTATATTCTCTTCTGCTGGCAGCTCTTCGCTCTTGTTAGTTGTAATCCAGCAAACTGCGAAGTGTGAGTCAATGTTTTCATGTAGCAGATACGAGCAGATAAGAGCCGATCTGTCTGGGCAGAACAGGAAGTTCGTGCTTGCAGGCCACATTCCTCATTCCTGCATTCTTCTCAACTCTACACAGTACGAACAGCCTACACCAGAGTTTTTAGGGGCAAAGGTAACCACTCTATCTCATTTAGTGATGAGGTTACTGATTATGGAATATTTTATTTCATTATTTTTAGGACCCTTCATGCTTTGTGCGAGATGGCGTTTTCGGTCACATATCAGTCAAGCACGAGGAATGTAGTCCGATTCATCAAGGGGATAGAACTCGCATCCAGAAAACTGTACCAAACCGCATGGTGCAACAGCCTCGAAGGGCCATGGCGTACCAAGCGCCCGCTGCTCAGCCTGCATATTGTAAAGTGTCGTGTGGTCAGCACGACGAATCCTCCCAGCGGTTATTCTTGCTTCCTAGACCGGGGCCGCGATCTCACCGTCAGATCGCTCTTGAATAGTAATAACGTAGGCTGGGTGGATCTCGAACCAGACCTGATATCCTGGTAAAAATCACTGTCCTGGAACCGAACCCGGGGCCTCCGGATAAGAGGCAAGTACACTGCCCCTACACCGCAGGGCTGGCATAGATATCGTATCATTGGTTCATTTACAATGCATAAGGCGTTAGGAAAGTTATCATACTTTAATTCTTTACATGCCTGCTATATGCCCGGCGAAGGAGCGTGTGAAACAAAATCACCTCCGTTTTAGGAAATACGTCCCTTTTTAGTATCCCAATCCTGTTAAAAACTACAGCCATTTAACTTCAATTGTGAACTGACGTAGCTATGATTAAAGTCTCATGAATTGCTCTCTGATCCACCATTTACTGTTTCTTTGTGTTTGACTCTTATTTCAAACTCTATACCAATAATCGCATTTGGTCAACCGGAACGAAACACAAGTCTAGTACGTAATTGAAGGTATAATGGATCTTGTTGTACATCACTTGGGAAGAGAAAATTACAGAAAAGGTCATGCACGAATAGCGAACGTGAACAGAATAACTACGCCGTAATTAACTGTCCGGATACTACAGTAAAATCTTACAAAATATATTGATCTCTTTCTCAAACATATCACTGTTCCTGTATACCCCGTGCTGAAAAAAAGTAGAGCAATCGAATCCAGGAATAATATTTTCAGTGATGATTTGTATATTTTAAAGAGTCTCAATTGCTCAGATGGCAACTCACCTCTGGACTCCATGGTTCGAATTCCGTGTCACTTCATGTGAGATTTGCGATGGACAAAGCGGAGGCGGAACAAGATTTTCTTCGGGTACTCCAGTTTTCCCCGTTACCTTTCCTTCTAGAAACAATCTCCAATATAATTTCATTTCACCTGTCAGTCATTAAACTTTGCCCCAAAGGATGCGATAGGCTTCGGCAGCCGGCACAATTCCTATCCTCGCTGCTAGATCGAATAACCGGGAACTTGACTGAGGGTAATTTATATTTGAATGTTTTAAAGGTTATATATGTTCTCTTTTATATAATCCACCTCTGTGGTGTAGTGGTTAGTGTGATTAGCTGCCACCCCCAGAGGCGCGGGTTCGATTCACGACTCTGCTACGAAAGTTTAAAAGTGATACGAGGGCTGGAACTCAGTCTCAGGAGGTCAACTGATCAGAGAGGCCTTCGATTCTTTTCTCAGCCATCCTCGAAGAGGATTTCTGTGGTTTCTCAATCCTCTTCCAGGAAAATGCCGGGATGGGACCTAAATTAAGTCCACGGCCGCTTCCTTCCCTCTCCCTTTTCTATCCCTTCCGATCTTCCCATATCCTCCCCCCGCAAGGTCCCTGTTCAGCACAGCAGGTGAGGTCGCCTGGGCTAGGTACCGACCCAAAGTCTCACGCTCCACGACACTCCCCTTGAGGCGGTTGAAGGGGGAGCCTTCCCTGAGTCCCTGGAGGGAAAACGGATTAAGAAAGAAAGAATGAAAGAAAGAAAGAAAGAAAGGAAGGAAGGAGGGAAGGAAGGAAGGAAGGAAGGAAGGAAGAAGGAAGGAAGATTTTTAGAATGTACGAAATTGTAGGGAATATAGCGTCTCCTTCACTGAGTGATCATTAACGACGTCTTCGGTTCGGAGGATTTCAGATCGACTGCCAACAGGGTCGGGGATTCTAGCCTCATCTAGTTAATTCCTCAGATTTGAGAACTGGGTTCCAATACGCTCCTCCACAAACACACACAACAGCAACCACAGCAGAAACACGCAACAGCGAATAATTCGCTCCACTTAGGATTGGCGTCATGGAAGTCCGAGTGTAAAATGGGTGACACAGTTCGCACCCATGACCCCACAAGACTACGGAAAAATGTAAGGGAACAAATGTAAGAATATGAAGGTAGCGCTTGGTTTGAGCTCAAACACTTTTATACCGCTGTGTTGAATAAAAGCAATACTGCATCTACTATATCAATGGACTGCGCAGTTCTATTGCACATTTTTCACAGAATTCAAACATAGGATTTAATCATTTATAATTTCCATTTAATAATAATAAAAATTAGGAGAAGTAGTTCAAGTCATCAGGCTTGATCGTGAAGCAAATAAGGAGACGATATCAAAATTACAGAAGGACTATAGACTCACTTGGAATAGATATAACAAAATATCGACATTCAGAAATTCAAAATTAAGACATTAGAAGTTCGTTATTATACCTGAAGCCTTATAGGCCTCGGAAACCATGATCACTGGAGGCAGATCACTTTTTAAAGACTTCTAAAAACAGGAGAGGAGAATATTGAAAAAAATCTTTGATCTAGTCTACTCAGAGTGAATCTAGATGAACTATAAGTCTCGGGAGATTTATCAGCCTTATAAAAATATCATTGACACCGTCAGAAAATGTGACATTCTCAAAATAAACAATGACGGGATCCCCGAAAGGATTCTCAACCTTGCTCTCTGAATGAAAGTGAAGAACAACTGGCTTAGTGAAATAGAAAAAGACCTACCAGGATCAATAAATCATGGACTGAACAACGGAGGAAAATTTTCAGTGCCCAGAAGAAGAGAATTTGGGAGAAGAAAACTCGACATTAGCTAAATGAGTTCTATCGCCTTTTAACAGATGGCTGTAACGTTGTAAAATAAATAACAATAATGTCATTAGTTTTGCGCCCCAACTACTTTTGACGGTTTTCGGAGACGCCGGGGTGTGGGACTTTTGACCCGGAGGAATTATTTTAGATATCAGTAAATCTACCGACAAAAAGCTGACGAATTTTCAGCACCTTTAAATACCTCCGGGCTGAGCCAGAATCGAATTTCCCAACTCGGCGTCAGGAGGCCAGCGTCTTTACCGCCTGAAACACTCAGCCCGACTAATTTCCTTTTGAAAGAAATGCAATATTTTTGCTCGCATACATGCTTGCTCTCAACTGACCAACATTCCCTTCCTCTCTTTCACAGCATTTTTCTTCGTATGTTCCAAGCGTTTCGAGCTATAACCCATCAGCTTCTACTCGAATATTACTCTCGAGCTCATCCACGATAGCTAACTTGTTGACAAAAGCGTGTTTTCTTCAGCTCTCTTCCCTTAAAGGAATAATCCAGGGCTATCATATCTAGCGATAAGTTAGAATAATGGACTGCTGATTTTCAACGTTTGCTTCAGTAAGTTCCGTCGCCCCCTGGTTATTTTCTACAGCATTCTTTAAAATATAGCAAAATAAAACGAGAATCTCTTTGTAAAGGGAAAATGAGGGTCTTAAAAACACGTGCTTCTGAAACGGAAATCGCCAGAGAATTTTAATTTGAGAAAGGTGGTAGTGTGCAGAGAGGTTTAGCGGGCACTGCATGTGAGGTCGTTTTCTAGTTTTCCTAACGTGGACTTACGCTCCTTTCTCGGAGAAAAAAAATGTAATATGCTTTTAGTGTTTCGGTAGAGTCGAGAGAAACTTACAATTATTTTAATATCTCAATTGACAGACTAAAAAGGACAGCACCTGTTGAAAAAAAATACCAACAGATAAACACTGGAACTTAGTTTTCTTGAAAACAGAATTTCAAAGTAAGGCAAAATTGTGTTAATTATGTGACATCACGCGCATACTCTGTTATAATATGATGCTGTGTTGTACAGTAATAGTATTAGGGCAGGTTCAATCATTCCAGTATTTGGGAAGCTTGATAACTTGCAGCGGAAGTTGTTCTGATGAACTGAGACGCAAAATATCCAACTGAATTGGGGCTTTCGGAAGAATGAAAGGTTTGCTGACACCCAGAATCGTGCCAATTAAAATTAGAAAGGGGTTTGCCAAATGTTTTGTGTGAGTGTGGTGTCTCATGGTTCTGAAACGTGGACAGTCAGGCAGGGAGAACAAAATATTTAGAAAGTTTTGAAATGTGGTTATGGAGAAGAATGGACCGATAGAGTGAGAAATGAGGAGGTGCTGAGCAGGGTAGGAGAGGAGACGAACTTCATGATGATGATACAGAAGAGGAAAACATCTTGGATTGGTCACATATTGCGTAGAAATTGTCTGTTACAGAGAATAATGTGGGGAAAAGTTAAAGAAAAAGAGGGAGAGGACAAAGGAAAGTTGGAATGCCGATAGATGTGAAGAGAGGAGGAAGTTACAAGCAAATGAAGGAAGATACTCAGGACAGAGAGAAATAGAGAACATGCAGTAGATATTTGTCTAAGAACAGATTTACTGAAAGAAGAAGTGTTGATTCGCGCACTCAATTGCAGGTTAGCTGTCGTTGTGAATACATTGTGGTCAGTTATACAGAATAAAACATTTAATCGTGAAAAATCTTACTGTTAATCGTAATATTATTCACGAACTCATGAATTATGTCTCTTATTTCTCACAGAATACTACACAGAATTATTGCCCACTTTCCAAGGGTATCATATTCTATTGATAAAAAATGTATTATCCATATCTTGTCTGTAATTTCTAACAAGTAAGTCTACGGAACAATCAAAACTCGGTGGCTGTTACAATAGGGACAGCCTACCGGCAAGTTAAGTCTCACGATCACAGAACTCAAGTGCGAAATGATACGGCAGAGGAAGAGACTGAGTGTTCCAGATGGAGCGCTTCAGGACCTTCGCTTATGGGTATTCGACAATTACAAGAACGTAACGCTGTGCAACTTATCTAATAAATATGTTTCTGTAGTGTCTGAACCGTTTCTGTATTATATTTATTCAGTTTACTATCAAGAGGAAGTGTGCCCAGAAGTTTGGCTCTTCCCAAGAAGTCCCGTCTTCACAATTTATGTTCTTATGTTTTTGAGGTAGTGTTCGTCAGTTACAATATTCACACTGTTTTGTGAACTCAGACTACCTTGTCAACAAGGCAGCTAACGTACGAAGGGCTACTGATGTATCCGAGTACTTCACTAGTGGCATCTGTGAGACATCGGAGCTATTAGCCCCAGAACACTGCGTGCTTGATCCGCATCCAATGGCTGAGACATCGGGTGAATATCGAGCAGGCAGTGTACCAGAAAGTTCTTTGTTTTCGTTCATAACCACAGAGATTACGCGCCTCTCTTCATAGGCTCTCAGTAGTTGAATGATAACTGTGGAAAGGAGAAAACGCTGTTCACTGTGTTTATATCCGGCACCATGGCTCAATGGTGATTGTGCTGGCATTTGGTCCAATGAGCCCCCAGTTCGACACCCGCCTGGTCGGGGATTTTAAATTTCGAAGGATAATTCGAATGGTTCGGGGATGGGGGAGGTGTATTAGAATTCATCAATGTTAGGGCTTCAATCCCGCAGATCGCCTGTAGGAGTAAACTCGACAGACATATGCCATGCCTCTTCGGAGGCCATACCCCTTTAAAAAGTACTGTGTTTGTTTTTCATTGCAAGTGTTTTAACGTAACACTGACGCAGGTTTTGTCGACAATAGAGGAAACAGGTAAGACTTGGAAGGAAGCAAACGTGTTCTTAATCTAAGAATCTGAAGGTGATTCGATCAGATACCGAGAACGAAGAATTATCTGCAATCTGTATAAAAATTAGTCTGCAGTGATAAGAATCGAGGGCTTTGAAGAAGAAGCAGCAATCCAGAAAGAAGTGTGGCAAAGGTGCATTATGTCTACCCTCCTTTTCAATGTTTACATAGAATAGGCAGTAAAGGAAATAAAAGAGGAATTTGGAAAGGGAATCACAGTCCAAGGAGAGGAAATCAAAAACCTTGAAATTTGTCGATGATATTGTTATTTTATCGGAGACTGCAGAAGATCTCGAGAAGTTGCTGAATGGTCTGGGCGAAGTCTTGGGTAAGGAGTACAAAATGAAAACAAATAAGTCCAAAGCAAAAGTAATGGAGTGCAGTCGAACGAAGGCAGGTGATGCAGGAAATATTAGATTAGAAAATGCAGTCTTAAAGGAAGTAGATGAATATTGTTACATGGGTAACAAAATAACGATGGTAGAATTAAGGAGGACATAAAATGCAGACTAGCAGAAGCAAGGAAGAGCTTTCTTAGGAAAAGAAATTTGCTCAATTCAAACATTGATATAGGAATTAGAAAAATGTTTCTTAAGACTTTCATCTGGAGCGTGGCATTGTATGGAAGCAAAACATGGATGACAACCAGCTCAGAAAGAAAGATAATAGAAGCTTTTGAAATTTGGCGTTACAGAAAAATGGATTGATCGAATTTCGAATGAAAAGATACTGAATTGAATTGGTGAGAGGAGATCGATTTGGCTGAATTTGACTAGAAGAAGAGATCGAATGATAGGACACATTTTAAGACACCAAGGACTTGTTCAGTTGGTTTCTGAAGAAAGTGTAGGCGGTAAGAACAGTAGGGATAGACCAAGGTAGGAATATGATAAGCAGATTAGATCAGAGTAGGATGCAGTAGTTACGTAGAAATGAAATGGTTAGCACAGGATAAGGTGGCAAGCAGAGCTGCATCAAACCAGTCTATGGACTGGTGACTCAAACAACAACACAAGGCTTTTTGTTGATGATGTTATTCTGTATAGGGTAAGTTACAAGATTGTGAGCAACTGCAAAATGACTTTGATAATATTGTGAGATGGACAGTAGGTAATTTCCAATTTCTTTGAAATCATTTAAGAAAAGGCTAGGAAAACAACAGATAGGGAATCTGCCACCTGGGTAACTGACATAAATGCAATTCACTATTGATTTATTGATATTATTATTGCCCCTATTTTAACATATACTCTCAAGGAAAACATCATCTAAATTTTCCGAATTTAGGACCGGTTATCTAATATAGTATTAGAATTTGTAATTACATACACAAGTTGAGTCCGTCAAACACTAGCGTCTGTGTTGTATCGTTTAGTGATCATGTCGACGTTTGTGTCTGAAAAAGAACATTTGTTGCACGCAGCTTTTCTTATTTAATAAAAGGAAAATTCTGTGGAAAGCCATCGTTTCCTGATAGAAACATATGGTGGACACGCTCCGTCGATTAGAACACGCGAGACATGGTTTCAGATTTCATTGTAGTGCGAACAGGGCGATATTGTGAATTATGAACTCTTGAAGCCAGGGAAACCTTTAATGTGAAACACTATCGCCAAAAAATGAATATTTTAAATCATGTATTGATCGAAATACGACCGGGATAGGGCAAAAGACACGGCAAAGTCCATTTTTTACACGACAATGGACCGTCTCACACAGCAAACCCAGTAAAATTCACCTTGAAGTCACCTGGATGGGACATTCTTCATCACCCGCCGTACTGCCTCAACCTGGTGCCATCTGACTATCACCTCTTCGTATCAATTGAGCACGCGCTCTCAGATCAGGACTTCACCAATTTCGAGGAAGTTGGAAAATGTCTCAACGAATTGTTTGCCACAAAAGAGAAGCAGTGTTTCGGGCATGGAATGCATAACTTAGCTGAAAGATGGGCGAAGTGCGTAGAAGGCGATGGCCAATATTTTGAATAAATAAAAATGAATTTCCCTTGAAAATTACGTGTTTTCTTTACAATCAACAAATTAATTTAAAAACCACCTAATCGATACTTTATTTTTGCCTTGGGCAAAATTAAAAATACATTAACATACACAGAACATGTTTCGACCACTTAGTGGTCACCTACAGCTGTATAAAGATAGCTTAGACAAAAACATTTGGACAGTAGGCATATTAAACCTTAAAACTATGTCGCATGGGATCCTAAAAACGATTGTTCTAGATGCTCTAAAAAAGGGAAGGGTGGTTGGAGGGAACAATAGTTTTTAGGACCCCATGCGACATAGTTTTAAGTTTTAATGTGCTTACTGTCCAAATGTTTTCATCTAAGCTATCTTTATACAGCTGAATATGACCATTAAGTGGTCGAAACATGTTCTGTGTGTACTCATGTATTTTTAATTTTGCCCAATTTTGCCCAAGGCAAAAATAAAGTATCGATTAGGTGGTTTTTAAATTAATTTGTTGATTGTACTCATCGATACGGTCATGAAGTGAACGGCTTGCAATGTTTTCTCTACTACAAGAACCGGCAAAAACTTATGCATACACCTGGTAAAAGGCTGATGATGTCGTTGTTGTAGACACGGGATCACTGTTTTCACACGGAATTCGTACATAAGTTGGATGGAATTCAAAGCATGCCCCTTGTTGAAACACTAGTGACAGACCGCTCGTCTATCATACCATAGATGTACAATTTAACAAGGAAAATTCCCTCACAATGATTCACACTAAGTTAACAGTTAACTAACATACCACAGAACGTTACGGGAACTTTTAATTCTGAGTCAGTAAACGAACGGAGCACAGATACTTGTAAATGTGAGATATACAGTATGTTAACAGTGTCAGAAGTTTCTCTATTACTGCCGCTTGTAGGTACATCGCTTTTCTTGCAGCCATCCACGAAATGCTTTTGAAGTGGATAATTATTTTCGAAGAGAAATAATGGGAGTACAATTGTACCTCTCTCTACGAAATGACGTCCACTTTGATAACACAGGAGAGATCACTACAATTCCCTGAAGGCGCAACTCCAACGTAGAAGCGAATCTGCTGTCTGCGAAGCTCTGGTCATTGTGTTCATCCGCTCTCACCGTCCAGGCTCACACAATACACTAGGATGCTATAGAGGCATTTTAGAGGAATGCTCTGAATATGCTTCAGGTTATAGTACTATTTGTCATAGAGTTACCAGATAATTACCTATAGCGGTAATAAGAATTATTCTTTTACAATAACATTTATTTCAATTCCAATGCAATATGGAGAGGGTAATTATTGATTTAAGGGGAAAACAACTAGATAACAATCAACGGTCTGTCTGTCTCTCTGCCTTCATCCAAAACGCTTGTTGGGTCCTCAACAAATCACCCCCAAGGATAAACATCGATAGCAGGGGGCGTACAAGGCATGATGATGAGTGAAATCATTTGCCATTGCTTTTCTCATTGGCGCAGAAATTGTTATTGCAGAATGGTCGATCGAATACTATAAGAGCCATGAAGAAGACAGATACTACATTAAGCTTCGGCTTGAGCTAAGGGACTGCGTCAATCAACGCGTAGCAGCAGCTAAACTGTAATAAGAACCGGAAAAGGCAGAGGCATGACGGCTTCAAGGGAAGTTAAACGAAATAGAAGTTCTATAAAGGGCGCAAAATAGGAGATTCACCTGGCCTCGAAAAATTAGTGTATTCTTCACGAGCAATTACGATGAAATACTTCCCCATACAATTTGGCTCAGACCACATACTTCATGTTTTCCATCAAATAAATAATCAATTGGTCATCATTTTATTCTGCCATCCAGGTGGCAGATTCCCTGTCGGTTGTATTGCTTTCCCTTACTTAAATGATTACAAAGAATTTGGAAATCTATAGAACATCTCCTTTGGTAATATTATTCCAATCGCTAGCCCCACTTTTTATAAACGAATATTTTCCCCAACTTGTCCTCTTGAATTCCAACTTTATATTCATATCTTTCCTACTTTCCTAATTTCAAGGACACCACTCAAACTTAATCGTCTAAATGTCACCCCACGCCATCCCTCGACTGAAAGCTCGGAACATACCACTTAATCGAGCAGCTCGTCTCCTTTCTCCCAAGTCTTCGCAGCCCAAACATTGCAACAATTTTGTAACGCTACTCTTTTTTAGGAAATCACTCAGAACAAATCGAGCTGCTTTTCTGTGCATTTTTTCCAGTTCTTGAATCAAGTAATTCTGGTGAGGGTCCCATACACTGGAACCATACTCTGCTTGAAGTCTTACCATAGACTGGTATGTCCACTGCATAATATCCTTACTACAGCTCTCAATTACCCTCATAACCATGTGCAAAGATCTTTACCCTTTACTTACCCTCCCATTTATGTGATTACCCCGGTGAAGATTTTTTCTTATATTAACACCTAGGAACTTTCACCCCGTCAGCGCAGTCATTAAAACTGATAAGATGTTTCCTATTTGTGAAACTCACAACGTACATTTTAAACCCGTTCATATCCGGTCATTGCATAGACAGTTCAAGACGAAAACAGGGAATATCGGAAGAATGTTACTGACCCAACAGAATTATAACAAGATGTACTATTGGCAATACATGGAAAGGAATGCCGTGAAGAACACATGACACTTTTGATTAAGATCATTTCAAATGACACTGTGAAATTACAATATAAAGTCTTGCTCGAGCATAAATTTTTCATCACGTCTGTCTTCACATACAAGGAAGAATTTTCTACGTTCTCTTTTGCTCACGGACCAGCTCATATCGTTATTATACGACACTGCGTGGGAGCGTAGATGAGTTTACTCGTATTTACCAGTTTCTAATTCTCGATTTCCTTCAGATGAGTTTACATTCTCCCCCATGGAGAGAGTATATTCACTATTACGTGTTGATGTGGTAGTTGGTATAATGCTGTGCTGAAGGAGCGTATTACACAAAAGTACCTAGTCCCCGAGTCATGGGAATTTCCCGACCCGGCCGGAATCTAATCGGGTGTCTCTGAAATGAGGACCACTACGCAGATCTTTCATTCAAAGAGCTGGACGAGATCGAGATAAATTATGATATTGTATCATTCTGCGGAAAAAATGGTTGATGCTCTTCGCAATAGAAATAATGAAATTCTAGGATTACATATCAGGCTAGGGCGTATAGTCTGCTTCTGTGGTATATTGGTTAGCGTAATTAGCTGCCACCCCTGGAGGGCCGGGTTCGATTCCCGGCTCTGCCACGAAATTTGTACAGTGGTACGCGGGCTGCAACGGGGTCCACTCAGCCTCGAGGTGTCAGCTGAGTAGAGGTGGGTTCGTTTCCCACCTCAGCCATCCTGGAAGTGGTTTTCCGTGGTTTCCCACTTCTCATCCAAGCAAATGCCGGCATGGTACATAACTTAAGGCCACGGCCACTTCCTTCCCCCTTTCCTTCTGTGTGTCTTCCAACCTTCCTACCCCCACAAGGTCCCCGTTCCGCATAGCAGGTGAGGCCGCCTGGGCGAGGTACTTGTCCTCCTCCCTGGTTGTATTCCAGACCAAACATGTCACGGTCCCGGACACTGCACTTGAGGCGGTAGAGGTGGAATATCTCGCTGAGTCCGAGGGAAAAACCAACCCTGGAGTGTTAACAGATTAAGAAAGAAAGAAAGAAAGAAAGAAAAAGAAAGAAAGAAAGAAAGAAGGAAAGAAAAAAGAAAGAAAGGAAGAATGCTAAGGCGTATAAATATTTGTTACCAATATTAAAATATTAGCGTTTGCATGTTGTGACAACGTAATCTTCTTACTGCACGGAAAACAAAATGAATAGTTGCGTGAAAGTCAGCTGTGCCTTTAAGCGGTTATTTGAAATGAACGTGCCGACACGACAAAAAATAAAACATTGCAGTCCATTTACTGCAGAGTTTTTGCCATTATTTAAAGAAGTGATCGTATCCAAGACTTGCTACTGGCAACTTGTCCTACTTGACCGAAAGGCTAAGAAACTGAGAAATGTTGGTACCCTTCAACTGAGGAATTCTACTACTGGTAAAAGCCCTGTCGTGTGTACCGAGCTCGATAGCTGCAGTCGCTTAGGTGCGGCCAGTATCCAGTATTCGGGAGATAGTAGGTTCGAACCCCACTGTCGGCAGCCCTGAAGATGGTTTTCCGTGGTTTCCCAATTTCACACCAGGAAAATGCTGGGGCTGCACGTTAATTAAGGCCACGGCCGCTTCCTTCCCACTCCTAGCCCTTCCCTGTCCCATCGCCGACATAAGACCTAACTGTGTCGGTGCGACATAAAGCAACTAGCAAAAAAAAGAACGTTCAAATTATTAATAATAATAATAATAATAATAATAATAATAATCGAATGGCCTCAGCTACCGTGTGCAAACATTTCAATTTGACGCCATATGGCCGTCTGCTCGTCAATTTCGACGTTCCGTTTTACTCTAGGCCCCCACTAGGTGGCAGACCGAGTAAACAGAAACTCTCTTGGGCGTCTATGGCTGAGATTTAATGAATTTTGTCGGGTAAACGCCAAATATGTCACCAGAGATCTTTTACATGCCGACATCGTACGACATGGAGTGTCGAATGGCCTTTTTTTCGCCCTTCAAAAATCCGACTACCTCTGCCGGGTTTGAACCCGCTATCTTGGGATCCTGAGGCCGACACTCTACCGCTGATCCACAGAGGCAGCCGTTCAAGTTGTTGTCCCCGTAAGCAAGGAGCACAGAACACTTGCACGGAAGTGGGAAGTTGTTTTACACCAAGAATGCTCTCTTAAGCTCGCCGTGGTGTAATGGACTTGCTGTTTGTTTTACGTCTCACTGACACAGATAGGTCTTATGCCGACGATGGGAGAAGAAAGGCCTAGGAGTGGGAAGGAAGCGGTAGTGGCCTTAAGTAACGTACATCCACAGCATTTGCCTGGTGTGAAATTTGGAAATCGCGGAAAACCATCTTCATGGCTGCCGACGGTGGGGTTATAATTGATTGGGTACGGAGATGGTGCAATGTCTGTAGTTGGGTAGTGGGTTCGAAACTCACTGTAACTAAATTATTTTATTCGTATCATCAGCTTCAATAATTCAACACGAGGCCGATCGTGCGTTATTCAACAAATAGCACTTATGCTTTCAAGGAAATTTAGGCATGCGACATCGGACCTTGCGATTTATCAAAGGGCGGACGGCGTGGAACACAGTGTTCTTTGACCTCCTGCTGCTTCATGCCGTGGATTGTGGCTTAATGTCACTCCTGATTTGATATAATAACCCGAAGCCACTGAACGTGAATTGTTTGCCAGTATCAGGTTGTGGATTAGATGTACTTATCAGCGTACTGGGTACATTAATATCCACTGATCACAGACCGCGCAATCGGTTAGAGTAGCTACTATAGAATGGGCACGGACCACAAGCCAAGTTATGAGGTTAACTAGAATATGAAATTCCTTCTTAAAACCAGAGTGTACTGATGGAAAATGCGAGCGAATTAGAGTAGCGGAAGTAACGGAGAATCAATACCCTTTCCGGTAACGTAGGAGAAGTCGTACCACGGTGCCATGGACTAAGCACAGATGTGTTGACGTATGGGTTCGAATCCCATGAGTGTTAAATATCTTTATTCGCATTTTAAGCTTTGAGGGCCAGGCTGAGTGGATCAGACTGTTGAGGCGCTGGCCTTCTGACCCCACCTTGGAAGGTTCATCCTGGCGCTGTACGGTGGTATTTGGAAGTGCTCAAATTTGGCAGTTTCGTGTCGGCAGATCTACTAGAACCTACAAGAGCTCCTGTGGGACTAAATTCCCTCACCTTGGCGTCTCCGAAATCCAAGAAAAGTAGTTAGTGGTACGTAATGCAAATAAAATGAATGAATGAATGAATGAATGAATGAATGAATGAATGAATGAATTAATTAATTAAGCTTTGAGGATCATATATAAAACCGTTCGTGTATCATTCGATCAATAACATGCAAGAGGCATGTTCAACTTTTACTGACCCGATACTTACTGTTGCTTAATACTGTAGTGCTGGTCATTTCTTCGCTATGTATTCCACAGATGAGTATGTTGATTTAAATAAATAAAATATATAAATAAATAACCTACGACGTGAGGGTATTCAAACAGATTGGCATTGTACATGATTCTCGAAGTAGGTACAAAATGCTAATAAAGTTATCAGTCCCAACTGTGGTTCGAACCCACCTACCAACCGTTGTTGTATTGGCAGCACCCCACTTGACCTAACCTATGGCACAAAGGCGACTCCAGCGGGTAGCTTACCGGAAATACTATTAGGAGGACAATTACTAATTTTTCACAAATGCACACACGTTTGCCATCGCTCTTAGTGTACATTTCATACCCTAATGAAAGCTTATAACTGGCACGTACTTTTTACTTAACCGTGTGACATTTTGTGTAAATACCTGTCACATATATATTTTTTGCAAAAGTGATCCTGAAGTAAGTTGTTAAAGGTGACTTGCTTGGCGTACGGCAAGGAAAATCGACCATCACACCACCATTGACGTTCGTTGGGATGCATAACAACAGGAAAAGGGCCACGATAGGATTAAAATGTCCTTGTCACTGAGAAAAGTACTGTACGTATCGTTACTGCTACATGCAGCCCAGTACTGTATTCCTGGAATATGTCTAGGGATTAGCCTGCGAAGAACTAAAATTGCACTATTCTAAAATGGCCTCCATTGTCTTTTACTGTCCCAACGACGCCACTAAATAGTACTTTCTCTTGTTAGCCGTTTAACGTCGGAATATCGTCCGAAAGTTTCAAGCGACGGTAGGAGAGACGAAGTTTAGGACAAGGAAGGGAGCAACCGTGACCTTCATTAAGGAACACCCCAAACCCCATGGCACTACAGCCCTTGAAGGCCCTTGGCCTACCAATCGACCGCTGCTCAGCGCGAATGCCTACAGATTACGAGGTGTTGTGTGGTCAGCATGACGAATCCTCTCGGCCGTTATTCTTGGCTTTCTAGACCGGGTCCGCTAGCTCACAGTCAGATAGCTCCTCAATTCTAATCAGGTAGGCTGAGTGGACCTCGAAGCAGCCCTGAGGTCCAGGTAAAAATCACTGAGCTAGCCGGGAATCGAACCCGAGGCCTCCGGGTAAGAGGCAGGCACGCTACCCCTACACCACGGGGCCGTTAAGGTACACCCTCTGAATTTGTCTGGTGTGTTGACAGTTAGAAAACAGAGAACACCATCCTCAGGGTTGCATCGATGGGAATAAAACTCACTAAGCCTACACGGTAAATTCAAAGCTCACTGCTAGCCAACGCGTACCGTAGTGGTGAATCTTGTGTGTGTACTACCATTATATTCATCTCAGCACAAGCATGATCAGAAATCACAGTATTCTGTCAATTCCCCTTGTAAATCAGGTCGTGCAACAGCACTGCCTGTAAGACTTGTGATGCCATATGAAAGGTAGCGTCCGGACCACGTGACGAATTCATAAGGAAAGAAGTGTTGTAGAGGATTCAGTAAAGTGTTACTAAAAACAAAACAAACCCCATGGCACAACAGCTCTGAAGGGCCGTGGCCTACCAAGCGACCGCTGCTCAGCCCGAAGGCCTGCAGATTACGAAGTATCGTGTGTCATCTCGGCCGTTATTTTCTGCGTTCTAGACCGGGGCCGCCCTCTCACACTCAGATAGCTGCTCAATAGTAATCACGTAGTTTGGGTGGACCTCAAACCAGCCCTCAGACGAGGGTAAAAGTCCCTGACCTGGGTGGGAATCGAACCCGGGGCCTCCGGATAAGAGGCAGGCACACTACACCTACACCGTGGGTTCAGCCACGTGTTACTAGAAGCAGAATATCCACTACCGACTCTCTTGTTAATTAATAATTATCTCTCGCATTTCTGATGCCCAGGACTTTCTCTCTGTGAGGTAAGTATTTCTTCAGAATATTCTCAACGTATTCTCTGCAGAACGGAAGCACCTTGGACCTCAGAGGTAACTTAATTACCGGTACATTGCACTCTCGGATACCTACAATGTGACCTCCTTCCAAGTAAGTAGAGTATCTAGTTGTATAATACGCTACCGTGGAATACTATACTTCTTCTACGGACTATTCAAAGTATCAGGTGGGCGTTAAACAATCCATAGGACTAAATTATTGTCCTCCTTATTTCCTATGGCGTAGTGCCATTTGAAAGGCAAAGAGTCGACCTGCACGGAACATTCAAATCCAACTACTAATACTTTCATCAGTATTAATCAGTATTAATTTAATGGCACTTTCCAAGCAGTTAGATGTTCACGAAGAGGGACGCTATTCTTTCTGTCATAAAAGTGCCTGTAAATCAGGACTGATTAGTACAGGGAAAGAAGGGGCTCATTGCATTTTTTTTAAGAAATGGCGATCTTCGCTCCGTCTGCCGATGTTCACTTGAACTTCTTAGTGGGCAACTCCATCTGTGAAAGAAGGAGTTCCCTCTAGATCAGAGTCAGCCAACTGCGTGTACGTGTGACGTCAGGTAACACGTCACACGCTTTGCTCGAGCAGCGAAACGAAGTACTTAGTACTGTAACTGAGAAGTGAATGTTAGAGAGGCGAGGGGAATCACAACGTCATCCTAGGGGGAGGCCCAAGGGCTGCAGGTAGTACAAAGCGGTTATGTGTAGTACATATTTCTCTCCACATAATTTATTGTAACGTAACCTTGTTATGAAGTAGCATAAAAGGTAGAAAGCAAATTTATTTCTACATATACAAACTAAACTTGCTTTTTCCGGTGAATCTTAGGAACTGATATTGAACACAAAAATGCTGTGTTTTACAATATCACTCACTGTAAAAATAGTGCTAATAGTAACAAACAGTACAGTTTTACAACAAAAATAGCATATAGAGTAATCTGTAAACTTAAAACATACGTTTTACCTCATGATATCAATACTCCGTTGCCACTCGTGGGTTTCCTTGATTTTTGCAGTCTTGTTTCGTTGACTAGTTTTGCAATATTTTGAGTTAATGTTTGAGGAAACACTAAGTTTAAGAGCCCACTTCAAATCGTGACCTGACAACTGGCTTCTCTGCTTTGGATTTGTTGATTTAAAATAGAAACGATTAGTTCACAGGCATACGTGGAACCGAAAATACTTAACATTCTCGCTGCAAACCTATGCAATCGGGGAAACCTGTTTTTGTTTTAATATTATGAGCCCAACTACTCCAGAATTGGGCCCTACCATAGAAGGTCCACCATCTGTTTCTATTAAAACTAGTTTGTTCGATGGCAAAGGAGCATTTTCAATAACACTTACAATGCAGTTGAAAATGTCCATGCCTTTCGTGGTATTCTTCATAGGCACTAAATCCAGTAATTCCTCCCAAATTGTAAAGTTTTTGTCAACCCCTCGTTTGAAAACGGCTAGCTAGGCCGTGTCAGAAATGTCTGTGCCCACATCAATTGCTAAGGAGTATGCCTGGAAGCTTTTTGTCAGTTCTCATAATTGTAGGTGGACATTATCAGATAGGTCTTGAATTTTTGTCGACAGTGTGTGCGCGGACAAGCTGGTAGCTTCGAACTCTTGAATGATATTTAGACAAAACTTCTCACCTGATCGAATTAAACATTCCTTTACTAATTGACGAAACTGAAGAGACAAGATGCTTCCAATAATCATGATGACCAATTAGATCCGCCAGGTGTAGCTTATGAAGGTATATGTATCATTCCCTTCATGATATAATTCTCACCTTCACTTAATCACCCCAACATAGGACAATGCTTTTCTTCCCTAGGAGGTGTGTCCAGATCTCCCGAGAAGTTCATAGAGTTACAAGGGTTAACGAGATTCTGTGGTAATGAGACAAGTGATAATTTACTAAACGTTAAACAATTAATTTATTGAAACCACCTTCCAATACCAGTAGAGTCTTTAGGACTATATTACTGTCATTATATTAACACCTTGAGTGCCACGTGAGACCAACGTTGACTCACAGAGCTTAATGCCATTCGGGCCGCGTAAGTCCGCTGTGGACTCACGCGCACTCTCAAAGTCTCAGGCCCCGTGGTACCATACTGTCATCACATTTGACATGTAAACGTATGTTAAATGAAATTAGGTGGCCAGTACGTCATGAATCTATTCTTGGCCTGTCCATTTGCGAGTCCGATGTGGCACCACGTAGTCTGTACGTCACTGTAATATATCACCCACAATAAATAAATTATGACATTATTTATTGTTTTCTGATCGTGTCATGTGTACAAATAACAAAATATTGTACTGTGTAGTGTACTCATTGTTCATTGTCTCATATCAGGGTCTAGGCCTATAGACAAATTGAAAACATAGGACAAAAAAGTTACATGAACTTTCTAGAAAAAATATTTGTGACTGTCTCATTCACAATCATATCACAAAATTGGTACACTTTTTGCATATGAATTTAAAGTATAAGAAATGAGACTTTCTGAAGAAATATGATTCAAACTGTGTTTTACAATCACACTACAAATCTGTGCACTTTGAAGAAACAGTCCAAACAGAAGAAATTTTCACAGGTTGGTCATTTGAACTTCCTCATGGCATATGGCCTTCTTGATTCCTGATGGATCTCTTCGTAACAATTACTGCATCTCTGTCTTCCCTGCCGGCCTACATCCTCCAGTCGGTGGGGTAATACCTGTTTCTTTGGTACTTGTGAGGGAACGTGAAAATTTTTGATACCGGTACCTGTTAACTGTTCAACAATGTCCTCTTTGAACTGGGTAACAGATATACTCTCATTCCCAAGTTGATTGGAAATATAGATGGCATTTACTATACTTGTGCCGATCAATACCTCTACTGTATAGCTATTTTTTGTACCATTTTACTCCGTCTCAGGGAAGTACTATAGCTCTTTTTATGATCTGATAAATCAATGTATGGTTTGTATTTATTATACTCCGTAACACTCCGTGGTTTTTGCTCTTCACCATCCCTCCTATGAATAGTGACCATCTCACCAGTGTGTTTAGTTGTCAAAATTAAGACGTCTCTTTTATCGTGCCATTTCTGAACAGCAACATCATCAGTGTTACTTTCCTGGGCTCTTGTCTTTCCTCTTGCTAACTTCATTTTAGTAATATCGGTTGGATTATACTTCCGATTAGATTTCAGTGTTCGAAATATAAGAGTTTTATTCTTTAGTAGTTCATGAGCTAATGAGGCAGACGTATACCAGAGTGTCAGGAAGGTGAGAACTGTGCTAGGATACGTGGTGACACATTGGTCTCACGCGGCCACTGACACTACCTTCCAGCTGTATAGGCCGCGTGAGACCAATGTGTCACCACAATTTTGACACAATGTTATGACTACAATTTTGACCCAAGGTGACAAAAAGGTACATTTCTGTAATAAGGTGCACCATTTTATACTCTATAGTAAAAAATAAAGAATGGCCTGGATGGATTTTTTTACTGCATACGTGGCACTTAAGGTGTTAAGTTTAAGTATGGTACAAGTTTGATATCACTAGGGTGATTTCAATATAGAGTTGCTTGGCTGAAGGTCTAGAACTGTGGATTTTTCAGACTAACTTTTCTCATTGTTTGATACTAATTATAATTCTATGTTTATTACTTCCAAGTAATCCCGATTCGTTGGAAACCTCCTACAGCTGGCAAAGTTGCATTATTTAAAACATCATTCATGATGGACCTCAGAATTCATAAATGCCCTCTAATATGAGCCCATAATGATACGGAGTAATGTTATTACTAATAGAATGTCTTATCTCCAGTCTAGAAGTCCTCTTGCTGTCATTCCTCCGTAACAGTATGGTACAGGATATTATACCCTTTAGCACATTCAGAATATTCCAATAAAAAGGTTTTACTAAGATAGTTCTGTGTATTCCTGGAAGTTGCATGTCGAGCGCGCCTGGGCACTTTGAGACGAGCTTCGCAGATGGAAGATTAGCTTTTATGTTCCAGTTGTGCCACACGGGACTCGGGAACGGCTCTGCTCTCTTATGAAAGTGGACGTCATTTCACAGAAAGCGGTGGAATTAAATGCAATTTTCTCTCTTTTAAGAATATTGAGAGCAAAAGCTTTTAACTTTGTTCACGGTTTCAGGAAAAATGCACACAAATTTCATTGATCAACCGGAAGAGCAAAGTATCTCAGATGGAATCTATAATGCTATTGCTGTTCCACATACGGTCTTCATACCATCGCAATGCAGCAAATCCCGTAATGACTGGAACGAAACCTACAGATTAACGGACGCCACGACACTGATCACCAACCACACATACTAACACTGCCCAGGTTTGACATATTACGTATTAGTAGGCGATACCTTAAGTCTGTCTGGGACATGGCTCCCATGCAGTTCACGTTCATAGAATGAGAACAGTGGATTTTCGGATGTGTGCGAAGGAGCTAGAGGAAATTGCCGACCACCATCCACATGCGCAAAGTGTGCTATTTCAAGAGCTGGCGTCCCTTTCCCTACAAGTGCTATATATTTACTGGTACATAAGGCTGCCTTTGAGAGTCGAAATTACTATCTATAAGGTAATTCCAAATTCTTATTGGAATAATAGTAAGTCTTCTTCTTCCTCTTTATCTGTTTACTCTCCAGGGTTGTTTATTGCTTCAGACTCTGGGTCGGGGGATCCAAATCGGAAGGATAACCAATACCTCGCCGAGGCGCCATCACCTGCTATGCTGAAAAGGGGCCTTGCGGGGTGATGGGAAGATTATAAGGGATAGACAAGGAAGAGGGAAGGAAGCGGCCGTGGCCTTGAGTTAGGTTCCATCCCGGCATTTGCCTGGAGGAGAAGTGGGAACCATAGCACACCACTTTAAGGATGGCTGACGTGGGAATGGAACCCTCCTCCACTCAGTTGACCTTTCGAGGCTGGGTGGACCCCGTTCCAGCCGTCGAACCACTTTTCAAATATCGTGGCAGAGCCAGGAATCGAACCCGGGCCTCCGGGGTTGGCAGCTAATCACACTAACCACTACACCACAGAGGCGGACTATTACTAAATCTTATGAATAAAAGTTACACATTCCAAGTTCTACACAGCATTCGAATGGAATCAGGACTTGTTTTGCAGTATTTGGTGACAAACCATATTGAGTGCAGTTGTAGCTGCTTGTTTTACTTTGACGTCTAAGGATCTGTGCACTGTCGAGGAACCTACATTCAAGTATCCAAACCGAATCACCATCAACAGCGTCATATGCCCTCACTCCATATAAGAACTGTGCAGAATTTTGGAACTTCATTCAGGCTTTTGGTACGCATTTTAGTGATTAGAAATTATATAACATCACCACTACCCTGCCAGCCAACATTCTTATGGCAAAACATATTTTCAACGAACGGGACACCAACTAACTAACCACAGTGTCAGACTATGTAGACTTCATGCGTCAACGACTTTGGCCTCCAGGTGGACTGCTGCATCGCGTTCCCATCGATAGAGATAAATCACAAAATGAAAAAAGAATCAATCAATCAATCAATCAATCAATCAATCAATCAATCAATCAATCAATCAATCAATCAATCAATCAATCAATCAATCAATCAATCAATCAATCAATCAATCAATCAATCAATCAATCAATCAATCAATCAATCAATCAATCAAGAGGCAGATTCCCTGTCTGTTTCTTTCCTAGCCTTTTCCTAAATGATTTCGAGCAATTGGAAATTTATTGAACGTCTCCCTTGGTAAGTTATTCCAATCCCTAACTCCCCTTCCTATATATGAATATTTGCCCCAGTTTATCCTCTTGAATTCCAACTTAATCTTCATATTGTGATCTTTCCTACTTCACTTAAAGATCAATCAATCAATCAATCAATCAATCAATCAATCAATCAATCAATCAATCAATCAATCAATCAATCAATCAATCAATCAATCAATCAATCAATCAATCAATCAATCAATCAATCAATCAATCAATCAATCAATCAATCAATCAATCAATCAATCAATCAATCAATCAATCAATCCATCAATCAATCAATCAATCAATCAATCAATCAATTTATAATGATCTGGATTTAGGGCAGTCGCCCAGGTGGCAGATTCCCTATCTGTTGGTTTCCTAGCCTATTCTTAAATGATTTCAAAGAAACTGGAAATTTATTGAACATCTCCCTTGGCAAGTTATTCCAATCCCTAACTCCCCTTCCTTTAAACGAATATTTGCCCCAATTTGTTCTCTTGAATTCTAACCTGATCTTCATATTGTGATCGTTCCTACTTTTAAGGATGCCACTCAAACTTATTCGTCTACTAATGTCATTCCACGCCAACTTTCCGCCGACAGCTCGGAACATACCACTTAGTCGAGCAGCTCGTCTTCTTTCTCCCAATTCTTCCCAGCCCAAACTTTGCAACATTTTTGTAACGCTACTGTTTTGTCGGTAATCGCCCAGAACAAATCGAGCTGCTTTTCTTTGGAATTTTTTCCAGTTCCTGAATCAACTAATCCTGGTGAGAGCCCCACACACTGGAACCATACTGTAGTTGGGGTCTTACCAGAGACTTATATGCCCTTTCTTTTACATCTTTCCTTATATAAACACCTAGATACTTTGATCCCCAAAATTAACTTTAACCCCATCATCGTAGTAATTAAAACTGAGAGGACTTTTCCTATTTGTGAAACTCACAACCTGACTGATCGTATTTTTATCTGAACATTCAGATATGACGGTCATTATTGCATTGTTCTTGAAACCCATGAATTGTACTAGTTAAGTCTTTCAAATATATCTGTGAAAGGCAAGGGAAGCAAGGATGTACGCAATTCAACATCATGCCGATAGATATGGCACTGGTCATTCTCCCCAGTTGTATCACCGACCCTAAGTCTCACGCTTCAGAACACTGCCCTTGAGGCGGCAGAGGTGGGATCCCTCGCTGAGTTCGAGGAAAAAGCAAACCCTGGAGGGTAAACAGATTAAGAAAAAGAAGAAGACCTACGTAATCGTAATGAATATGCGTCAACAACTTCACTGATAGAAATACATTTTTCTTTAAAATGTAGGAACTTCGTGGTCGTTACAAGTTCATTGTGTTTTTCTCCTAAAGATGAAATAACAGTCTATAACTGGTACCAATTTCAGCATTAAAACCTCGTTTTCTCAATGTCGCTGTGAATGGCAGTTTTTAAATTGATTTATTCGACATTCGGCAAATAGGCGTGGGACAAGCGAATACAGTACATTTTAAAACGCATACTTCTTCTGTTTACTTTCCAGGGTCGGTTTTCCCTCAGACTCAACGAAGTATCCCATCTCTACCGCCAAATGCATACTGTATATGAAATAACACAATGGAGGGGGGGAGAGGAACTAAATTTGGTCAGTTCGCAACACATGCAGAATAAACTTCGTGGGTAAATGTCTTAATTATATCTTCACATCAATCATATTAAATAAACTGAGCAAGTGCAGGTTAACATTATTGTCAGATCTTTTTAATCTACAACATCCTTATTCAGCCGCCCCTTCCAGTGTAGTTGTATGCAACGCACAATATTCATTCCATTCTGAAAACATCTGCCCTGCTGGTATGGTCAGACAACACAACCGGATATCTTGGTATTTACCGCCTCATCATGATTGGACGCCGTAATATTATACTCGTATTAAACGCTGCAAAACATGAGTGTGTCTTCTAGATTTTACGAACCTGACACTCCGGATAAACAATAAATTGATACTGTGACCGCAGTAAACCTAATACTTGCTGCCCAGTATGCCGTACGGAACCGTAGTGTAGTTGGTAAAGGCGTTCCTCAGTGGGCTCGGATGATAGATGTGAGGTTCGAGTCCGGGTGGAAGATTACAAATAATTGAAATATTTGCTTAATACGTACCGCATGCAATGTAAGTTCAACACCCGCTTTCTTGCAAATTGTGTGTGAATGAATGTGTTTGTGGCCCTAAGCAGTGCCGATTTGTTAGCAGACCGGAAATAATAGGAACACAACAGCCCTGACAATGTTTTATCGCAGTAAATGCTCAATGTGATGACCGTTTTGGTTTATGCACATTCGGGCTCGGCGCCCAATAGATCGTCCTACGCGCTGATGCATTCCAGGTGTAATTGCACGGCAGGCGTCCATGATGAGTTGCGGGAGCTGGTTGGGGTTTTCCAGCGCTTGAGTGTAATCGATATTCGTCAAATGACCCTACGACTAGAAGCCTAAGGGCGTTAAATTTGGTATCCTCGACCTATCCACTTCCCTGGCAGTGTCTCGTTCAGATGGTGACGAACGGACAAACTCGAATATGGTGGAACTCTATCCTGTTGCAACCACGTCGTCAAACTATCTTGCGAGGGCACATCCTCCAGCAGCAGCGGGAGTTCCTGACGCAGAAAATGTAGATGGTGTTGGCCCGCCCAATGGCCTTCAAAGAAAAATAAGGTCCGATAAGCGACCCCCCAAGATTCCACACCAAACACTCACTCCACATCGTACATGATGGGCCGCCCTTCGCACCCAGGACTCAAATTGTGCATGTTTTGCAATTGATGTTCCCATTATTGTAGAAGGGCGATTCGTCCGAGAACAAGATATGCGATACGAATGCTGCATCATTGTCAAGCCACCGACAGAACTCCATTCGAGCTTCGAAATCCCGTCCATGGAGCTCTTGGTGTAGCTCAAGATGGTATGGGTGAAAATTTATGTTGATGCAGTATTCGCCAGACGGACGGCTGGCTGGTGCTCATCTGTCGTGCAATCGCCCTTGCACTGATAAGTGGATTATTACGGGCTTCCTCCAGAACGGCCTCATCTGTTTCACGCCTGTTGTCTTTAGGCGTCTTTCACCACGGCGAAATGATGTAGCAGCCGGCCGTCGCCTGTCGGGATACGTACTTAGTGCCTCGCGCGCTTCCCCATAAATGACGAGTATGCCAACGGACAACGTGCCGAATGACAGCAGAGATTACAATAGATTCAGGCCCTAACCAGCGGAGTATGCGCAGGGCACAAGATGAATAAAAGCGTCATTCTACTGTTTGAATGTGGCAAACGTGGGCTTGTGTTTTCGCATTCAAACATACCAATGCAAAAATAATTGAACGATACGGGATTCGAACCGCCGCTGTCACATTCCGTCGATTCCTAGGCGAAGCCTATCAACATCAACTACGCTACACTGCTCGGAGAGCAGAGTCCATGCGCCATCCGGTTTGGTATTTTAGAACAGTAATTACTGCACTGTTACCTGGTTTCATGCATTACTCTCCTCTGCGTTACGCCCGGTCACGAGGCACAACACATTAACGTAGTTACATGGTAAAAGGACTTTGCTACATGATTGCAAGGCGTCATATTTTGCGAACGGATGACATAACATTTCGCAAGTGTTCAGTGAGTCCGCCTCTGTGGTCTAGTGGTTAGTGTGATTAGCTGCCACCCCCGGAGGCCGGGTTCGATTCCCGGCTCTGCAACGAAATTTGAAAAGTGGTACGAGGGCTGGAACGGGGTCCACTCAGCCGCGAGAGGTCAACCGAGTAGAGGTGGTTTCGATTCCCACCTCAGGTATCCTAGAAGTGGTTTTCCGTGGTTTCCCCACTTCTCCTCCAGGCAAATGCTGGGATCGTACCTAACTTAAGGCCACGGCCGCTTCCTTCCCTCTTCCTTGTCTACCCCATCCAATCTTCCCATCCCCCCTGAAGGCTCCTATTCAACATACCAGGTGAGGCAGCCTGGGCGAGGTACTGGTCATCCTCCCCAGATGTATCTCCCGACCCAATGTCTCACGCTCCATGATACAGCCCTTGAGGCGGTAGAGGTGGGATCCCTCGCTGAGTCCGAGGTAAAAGCCAACCCTGGAGGGTAAACAGATTAAGAAAGAAAGAAATAAGTAATCTACGTAAAATTTAATCGGAAGCCATATAAAGTAGGATACCAAACGGGGAACTCTCTTCAGAGGAGAAGACATGCTGTAACATTCCATTTTCAAGCTATTTAGAAAAATAATATATATATGATAACGAATATACGAGTCTACGTTTTATCCGACTCATTGGCTGTATGGTCAGCGTACTGGCCTCCGGTTGAGAGGGTCCCGCGTTCGATTCCCGGCCGGGTTGGGATTTTAATCGCGTCTGATTAATTCTTCTCCCCCGAGAACTGGCTGTTTGTGTTTGTCTAAGCACTTTCATCTCCATAGTCAGAAAGCACATTGCACTACCACACACCACAGGAACACGCAATAGTAATTATATCCCTCCATATAGGGTTGGGGTCAAGAAAGGCACCCGCCCATAAAACATGTCGGAATTCACATGTGCGACCGCACAGATGTGGAAAAAGCGGAGTAAGAAGAAGAAGAATACGAGTATATATTTTCCTACCTGAAGGAATAAATGGGTGTTAGTAGGGATATCGAACTTTTAGGGTTAATGACAGAGGAACTATTCCGAAACTGTGAGTGGATACTGTTAAACTAAGATGAATTAATCTAAATTTAATATCAGATATAGTATTTGTGTCATTTATTATCATACTTTGTCAACTGGCATTCCCTGGTTAGAGGAACTAGAGTACAATTCCATGCCCACCCCATCCTCTCTGTCACCATTTGGAAACTATTGAAACTATTGATTGATTGAACATAACATGACACATCACTCAGGTACCTTTCATATGTACGATCATTGGCAGTAAAAGCATTTTAAATTTGTGACATATTCTCAAAATATAGACACAGCTCCTTTCATTCTATCCTTTATTTATGGTGACGAGGGACAATATTCAACCGTATTTCTAAAAGGAAATTTCAAGGAAGCATTTATGGAGAAACATACCAACTACAACACATACTAAATTGGCCATTTTCTAGCATTATATAGATGTAGTCATTCAGTGTGAAATTCTTGTGCCTATATGAAATTGGATAACGACCAAGGAATTAGCATACAAGACGAGGTTAGTCTGTCACATGAGAGCATCTGAAATTTAGCGTGTAGCAAACTATTTTAAATGTTATTCAATTATGTGAGTCAAGTGTTAGCGAAGTACAAAGTACGCCGGAGTTCGTCGTTGTGGTGAGGGAGCCGACATATTCACTAATATAAAAATAATTCATCCGACTGCGAAAGCTGGAGGATTTGATTTTGGCAGTGCTCCAGAGTTTTGCTACTTCAGTTACTTGGAAGTTCAAACTGGAGAGAAAAACCTAATGCGCCATTCAAGCGTTTGGCAGAGTTACTTACCGAGAAGCAGAAATAAAAAATTTTTTAATGACTATGAAATCTGTTCCAAAGTAGTAAGCTCACGTTTGTGAAGAAACAAAGGAAAGCACGGCAGTGTTATCAGTCAATGTTTACTTTTTTTCTTTTTTTGCTAGTTGTTTTACGTCGCACCGACACCGATAGGTCTTATGGCGACGATGGGACAGGAAAGTGCTAGAAGTGGGAAGGAAGCGGCCGTGGTCTTAATTAAGGTACAGCCCCAGCATTTGCCTGGTGTGAAAATGGGAAACCACGGAAAACCATTTTCAGGGCTGCCGACAGTGGGGTTCGAACCTACTATCTCCCGAATACTGGATACTGGCCGCACTTAAGCGACTGCAGCTATCGAGCTCGGTCAATGTTTACTTGAGTGTTGCATAGCAGGTAACACATTTTTCTTTCTTCTTAATCCATTAACCGTCCAAAGTTAGTTCTTTCTCCCAGACTCAGCGAAGGAACCCACCTCTATCGCCTCAAGTGCATTATTATTATTATTATTATTATTATTATTATTATTATTATTATTATTATTATTATTATTATTATTATTATTGCATCATGAGGATTTTACAAATAATTGACTGAATGGTCAGCGTTCAGGCCTTCTGGTTCAAAGGGTCACGGGTTCAATTCCCGGACGGGTTGGTGATTTTAATCGTGTCTAATTCTTCTGACCCGGGAACTGGGTGTTTTTTGTTTGTCCGAACAATTTCTTTTTGATATTCAGACAACACACCACACTACCATCCACCACAGAAACACGCAATAGCTATTACATCCATCCAATTAGGGTTGCGTCAGGAAGGGCATCCGGTTGTAAAATATGATCAAATCCACAAGTGAGACACAGTTTGCACCCGCGATGTGGGAAAACGGTAAAATACGAAGATTACATTATGAATATTCTATTAGCTTTCCATCTGATAACCTAACAAACAAACAAACAAACAAACAAACAAACAAACAAAGGAACACATACAAACATTAATCACCGTATTTTTCATGCTTTTTTATGTAACGTACTCAACCAAACTCAGTATCAAGATGAACTAAATTAAGATAAAAAAATGTCCGCGTTCCAACTTGAATGAGACATCGTAATTACATTATTATTTTTTTTCTCTAGTGTGCGAGATATACCGTATTTTTATTAACAACTAACGAACGAATTAACTAAAAATATTTGAGAATTAGTTCATTCTAAAATAACTGGAGCATTCATTTGACCAAAACTTTAATTAATGAATGTTTCTATTTCCAGCGAATATTTCGATTCAAAATTGGTATTAAATAACTGAAAGTCAATTAATAATAGAATGAGCTGGTCTCTGAAGTACAGGTGTAGTAAGGACCTAATCTATACACAAATGTTTTTAATCTATTAGGATGAGGAATGAGAACCTTAAGCAACGTACTTGCTGAATAAAATTCATAAGATACATAAAACTGTAGCTGGACGATGCCTCCAAATCATGAATTGTCAACAATTCCTCATTGATAGAGCACTGCATACCTACACCATCCCTATGAAAGCCTGTTATTTCTCTAGTACTTCAGTTACTCAGTTGACCCTTAAATGCGCAATTTATTATTTCTTTTAGGCCTAAATGTGATGGCTTTCATTCCAAAAGTAAAAGATTGTAACCAGAAACAAATTAAAATTATTTGTAATTTTTTTTTTATTTCGATCTGCAAAATGTTAAGCGTTTTGAATGTTTTACGCATCGGTGACCTATTTGTAAAGCTGTACGATTATTGTAGCTACTGCCAGACTTCAGTCTCGGGGATGTCCTGAATCACGAATTCTCTGAGGTAAACAACATTTTATTTGTTTTAAAGTTTACCGCACTGCAGCTGATTAGCAAGAAAAGTCATAAAATGAAATGAAATACAGTAGCGACCCCTAGCAAGTTCGTCTACAAGGCAGAAGTAGATGGACACTTGTAAAATCATAAACCGGATATTACAAGCAAGTAAATTATCCTTTGCACATATGCAAATGCTGCGCATGTGGGGTAAATGCATTTTGTTTCACCTTATACGAACGCGAGCACACACAGAAAGCTGATGGACCATGCTCTGCATTGCCAGAACACTAAATACGTGAAATTGTTGGGACACATAAGGTAAATCCGGGACAGATGCCGCCCCGGTAGAGATGCCGCATACACTGTAGCTAAAGGTTCCCATCGTTACAGCTAGATGGCAATATGTGTGGTTTTTCAGTTTCTGAGGAAGAACTACTGTCTGCAAGTGTGACGAAATTTGCTCGTATATTACGCCAATTATAGCCGATATCATGAGGCGAGTACATGGTTCCTCCTGACAAAGTTTTTGCGTGTGTTAATTTATTGTATATTAAGTTGGCTTCAAATGCTTAAATCAGACGTTTTTAGTACAGTAGACGTCAGAAACATAACTATAGTTGAGAGTAAGCTCATTTTGGGCCATGATAGCCTTGAGGTACGAAAACAGGAGGGTGCGGCGTCTCTCCCTGATAGTTGGCCTTCGGGCTGAGCAGCGGTCGCTGTGCAGGCCAGAGCCATTTCAAGGGTGTTAAGTGCCGTGGGGTTTTATATAACACAGTGAAGAATCCATTGCACATGCACATTTATAGTAAATCGAAATTAAAATATGATTTTTTTTTTTTTTTTTTTTTTTTTTGCTATTTGCTTTACGTCGCACCGACACAGATAGGTCTTATGGCGACGATGGGATGGGAAAGGCCTAGGAGTTGGAAGGAAGCGGCCGTGGCCTTAATTAAGGTACAGCCCCAGCATTTGCCTGGTGTGAAAATGGGAAACCACGGAAAACCATCTTCAGGGCTGCCGACAGTGGGGCTCGAACCCACGATCTCCCGGATGCAAGCTCACAGCCGCGCGCCTCTACACGCATGGCCAACTCGCCCTGTAAAATATGATTTTAATGTTGTAAATTATCAGATAGATTTTTTCCATTGAATGATTATATTATGTGGATATAATTGTCTTGTAGTACGTTCTAGTGTTCGGTTATATTAAAGTTGAAAAAATTGGCTTAAATTTCATTTTGTCATTAATTATTTTACTCGCGGCATCTCTCCCGAGCAAAGTCGGCATCTATACCGGGATCCAGGGAGAGACGCCGCAGATGCAACAATTCCTTTGTTCACACCTTTCTCCGATTTACTTTCAATTGCCAATATTTTGTTCATCCCTGATCAAATGTACATGTTTTCAAATTATGCTCGATGAATTTGCAACAATTTTTAAAGTAAATATACCGAGATATAACAAAAGACATAAAAAGTGCGGCAACTCTCCCGGAATTACCCTATTAATGGTAAGGGTACCACATGGTCGAAGTTACCCTAGCTGACCGTAAAAATGTTCCTTTTTGTTAAGTTTAATGCTTACATGCACTACTTCCGTCTGTCTTCTAATCGCAATCCAACGAAATAATTGCTACAATGAAGTTGCATGGAATGATGCACAGAGATAGCTAAGCTACGCTAACCTAACCTAAGCAACGACAAGCTAAATTTTACAGATCGCCAAGGAACCCGTCGGCACAATCACTTTTTTGCCCGGCATCTAGCATGTGTGCGGCTTTCGTGAATTATCTCAATACAATACTTATTTCGTTGATTAATTTATTGTTTCTGTGTACGTTAACTCTCATGGAGTGCAGACGAAAGGAAGTAATATAAATCAATCAATCAATCAATCAATCAATCAATCAATCAATCAATCAATCAATCAATCAATCAATCAATCAATCAATCAATCAATCGCTACTGATCTGCATTTAGGGCAGTCGCCCAGGTGGCAGATTCCAGATCTGTTATTTTCCTAGCCTTTTCTTAAATGATTGCAAAGAAATTGGAAAATTATTGAAAATATCCCTTGGTATGTTATTTCAATCACTAACTTCCCTTCCTGTAAACGAATATTTGCCCCAAATTGTCCTCTTGAATTCCAATTTTATCTTCATGATGTGATCTTTCCTACTTTCGAACGAACCACCCAAACTTATTTGTCTACTAATGTTATTCCACGCCTTCTCTCCACTGACAGCCTGGAACAAACCACTTAGTCGAACAGCTCGTCTTCTTTCTCCCATGTCTTCCCAGCCAAAACTTTGCAACATTTTTGTAACGTTACTATTTTGCCGGATTTTTTCCAGTTCTTGAATGAAGTAATCCTGGTGAGTGTTCCCTACACTGGAACCATACTCTATTCAGCGTAACTTATCCTAGCTTTCTGTGTGTGGTTGCCTTTAGCCTACACCGCGAATGGTAGAACAGTGCTATTCTTAACTCCATTTTTTCTCCTTGCAAAAGAATGCAAAATTCTTTGATATATACAATAAGTTACCTTCAGTTTTGTGCATGAGAGGTTTAGAAATTATCCAACACATCAGCAAATTTATTATAACATTACCTGCATGTTCTCCGAGTTATAAAAATTAAATTAAATATTCCATTGAAAAATTCCTCAAAATAGAGCATAATCTACCACATTCCAGATTTTAACATCAACACATTGTTTAATCATTTTTTGAAATAACTTAATATTAGGGCAAAAGTAATATGCATCTAATCGGTATTTTTCAATATTTTTATTATAATACTTGTAGCAGTTGTCCACCTCTGTGGTGTAGTGGTCATTGTAATTAGCTTCCACCCCGGAAGGCACGGATTCGATTCCCGCTACTGCCACGAAATTTGAAACTTGGTACTAGGACTGGAACAAGCTCCGCTGAGCCTCAGGAGGTCAACTGAGTAGAGGGATTTCGATTCCCACCGCTGCCATCCTGGAAGTGATTTTCCGTAGTTTCCCACTTCTCCTCCAGGCTAATGCCGGGATGGTCCCTAATTTACGGCCATGGTTGCTTCCTTCCCTTACCGGGCGAGTTGGCCGTGCGGTTAGGGGCGCGCGGCTGTGAGCTTGCATCCGGGAGATAGTGGTTTCTAACCCAACTTTCGGCAGCCCTGAAGATGGTTTTCCGTGGTTTCCCATTTTCACACCAGGCAAATGCTGCGGCTGTACCTCAATTAAGGCCAAGGCCGCTTACTTCCCACTCTTAGGCTTTTCCTATCCCGTCGTCGCCATAAGACCCATCTGTGCCAGTGCGACGTAAAGCCACAAGCAAAAAAAGAATAGCTTCGTTCCCTGTTCGTACTATATCTCTTCCAGTCTTCCGATCCCCACCCACAAGTACGCTGCTCAGCTTGGCAGGTGAGGTCACCTGGGCGACTTCCTAGTCCTCCTTTCCAGGTGTATCCCCACGACCCAATGTCTCACGCTCCAGGACACTCCCGTTGAGGCGGTACAGATCAGATACCTCGCTGAGTTTGAGGGAAAACCAAATCTGGAGTGTAAACTTAATAAGAAAGAAGGAAAATAATGAAGTAATGTTGCTGATACTTATGTAAATTATCAGCGAAATAGAGAAACAGTGTCAATGATAGAGGCATTAGACTTGACACAAAGGAACATTTACTGCGGTCAGCTAGGGTAATTTCGACCATAGGGTATGTCCGTCCACATCTCCAAACACACTTAATATGCGTACCAATAATCTCATTCAGTTAGTGCTCTAGCAACCCAGACCACAATCCATGAAAGTCGAGTAAATGGACCCCATAGTCTAGTTATTACGTGCCTTAGAACAAAAAAGTCAAATCTTAAAATATCCTTTCCGTCAAGAAATAAATTTCATAATGAATCCGTATTGTCAGCCTCAACAAGACGGAAGGTCTTAATAATTCAGTAGCTCCAAATCTACAATAGCGTACAATGTTATTCCTTTCTAAAAAGGAACATGTTCCGTCTCTTCCTTGTAAGACATTTTCAGGCTAAAACTGTTATAATGGTAAACACATGATATTCATGATAATACTGAAAACAATTACTTATCTTTAAAATGTTTAAGGGTCAAGATGGCAATTTTTAACAACCTGAACCGTTTTTATAACTGTGAAATGGCGTATGGCTTTTAGTGCCGGGTGTGTCGAAGGAAAAGTTCGGCTCGCCAGATGCAGGTCTTTTGATTTGACTCCCGTAGGCAACCTGCGCGTCGTGATGAGGATGAAATGATGATGAAGACGACACATACACCTAACCCCCGTGCCAGCGAAATTAACCAATTAAGGTTAAAATTCCCGACCCTGCCGGGAATCGAACCCGGGACCCCTGTGGCCAAAGGCCAGCACGCTAACCATTTAGCCATGGAGCCGGACTTTATAACTGTGTTTACATTTGATAGACTGAGTTATCTTGACTCTCAAACACTTTAAGGATAAGTCATTGTTTTCGTGTGCATCGTTGAGCTAATACCCTTACTTCGTATCCTTGCAGTCGCTTTTGCAAATACAACTTGTTAATGTTGGGACTGTGTAATGGTTTCCACGAAATATAAAGGCTTTCACGAAAGTGTCCGTGTACAGGCTCTTCGGTGTACAGAATATGACAGGTTGAACTCGGTTGCTGGGCATATAGCCTATAGAGAATACTTTTGAGCCCAGAGTTGAAAGCGCTATTCTTAGACGTGAAGAGCGTTCTGTTTATCTAAGCAATACGACATATGAATTGTTTATCCGTGAAACCAAATCCTGTCAAAACAATACGTTCCATTATGTTGTTGTTTGAGTCATCAGTCCAGAGACTGGTTTGATGCAGCTCTACATGCCACCCTATCCTGTGTTAACCTTTTCATTTCTACGTAACTATTGCATCCTACATCTCCTCTAATCTGCTTGTCATATTCATACCTTGGTCTACCCCTACCGTTCTTACCACATACACTTCCTTCAAAAACCAACTGAACAAGTCCTGGGTGTCTTAAGATGTGTCCCATCATTCTATCTCTTCTTCTCGTCAAATTTGGCCAAATCGATCTCCTCTCACCAATTCGATTCAGTATATCTTCATTCGTGATTCGATCTATCCATCTCACCTTCAACATTCTTCTGTAACACCACATTTCAAAAGCTTCTATTCTCTTTCTTTCTGAGCTAGTTATCGTCCATGTTTCACTTCCATACAGTGCCACGCTCCACACGAAAGTCTTCTTAAGGAAAGAAATTTGCTTACTTAAAACATTGATATCGGAATTAGAAAGCTCTTCCTTGCTTGTGCTAGTCTGCATTTTATGTACTCCTTACTTCTGCCATCGTTAGTTATTTTACTACCCAAGTAACAATATTCATCTACTTCCTTTAAGACTTCATTTCCTAATCTAATATTTCCTACATCATCTGCCTTCGTTCGACTGTACTCCATTACTTTTGTTTTGGACTTATTTATTTTCATCTTGTACTCCTTACCCAAGACTTCATCCATACCATTCAGCAACTTCTGCAGTCTCAGATAAAATAACAATATCATCGGCAAATCTCAAAGTTTTGATTTCCTCTCCTTGGACTGTGATTCCTTTTCCAAATTTCTCTTTGATTTCCTTTACTGCCTGTTCTATGTAAACATTGAAAAGGAGTGGGGACAAACTGCAGTCTTGCCTCACTCCTTTCCGGATTGCTGCTTCTTTTTCAAAGCCCTCGATTCTTATCACTGCAGACTGATTTTTATACAGATTGTAGATAATTCTTCGTTCTCGGTATCTGATCCCTATCATCTTCAGAATCATAAATAGCTTGGACCAATCAACATTATCGAATGCCTTTTCTAGATCTACGAATGCCATGTACGTGGGCTTGTCCTTCTTGATTCGATCCTCTAAGATCAGACGTAAAGTCAGGATTGCTTCACGTGTTCCTACATTTCTTCTGAAGCCAAATTGATCTTCTCCCAACTCAGCTTCAACTTGTTTTTCCATTCTTCTGTAAATAATACGTGTTAAAATTTTGCAGGCGTGAGATACTAAATTCATGATGCGGTAGTTTTCACACCTGTCATCGCTGGCTTTCTTGGGAATAGGTATAACAACATTCTGCCGAAAATCGGATGGGACTTCTCCTGTCTCATACATCTTGCACACTAAATGAAATAACCTTGCCATGCTGGTTTCTCCTAAGGCAGTCAGTAATTCAGAGGGAATATCATCAATTTCAGGTGCCTTGTTCCTATTTAGGTCACTCACAGCTCTGTCAAACTCTGACCTCAAAACTGGGTCTCCCATTTCATCAGCATCAACCGCCTCTTCATGTTCCAGAACCAAATTATCTACATCTTTACCTTCATACAACTGTTGGATATGCTCCTGCCATCTTTCTGCTTTGTCTTCTTTCCCTAGAAGTGGCTTTCAACCTGAGCTCTTAATATTCATGCACCTAGATTTCCTTTCTCCAAAGGTTTGCTTGATTTTCCTGTAAGCAGCATCTACCTTTCCCAGGACCATACAGCCTTCGACATCCTTGCACTTCTCCTTCAGCCATTCTTCCTTAGCTACCTTGCACTTTCTATCCACTTCATTCTTTAATCGCCTGTATTCCTTTCTGCCCTCTTCATTTCTAGCGTTCTTGTATTTACGTCGTTCATCAATCAGGTCTAGTATCTCCTGAGTTATCCACTGATTCTTAGTTGAACTTTTCTTCCTTCCTTACATTTCTTCAGCAGCCCTACTGACTTCATTTTTCATGACTCTCCACTCTTCCTCTATAGTGTTTTCTTCAGCGTTTTCATTTAGTCCTTGTGCAACATGTTCCTTGAAACAATCCCTCACACTCTTTTCTTTCAACCTGTCTAGATCCCATCTTTTTGCATTCTTTCCTTTCTTCAGTTTCTGCAACTTCAGATGGCATTTCATGACCAACAAGTTGTGGTCAGAGTCCACGTCTGCTCCTGGGAGAGTTTTGCAATCCAACACCTGGTTTCTGAATCTCTGTCTAATCATAATGAAGTCTATTTGATACCTTCCAGTGTCTCCAGGTCTCGTCCACGTATACAGCCGTCGTTTGTGGTGTTTGAACCAAGTATTGGCAAGGACTAAATTATGATCAGTGCAGAATTCAACCAGCCGACTTCCTCTTTCGGTTCCATTATACCCAGAACAAAACTGTGTGCATTTGTGAACCAGTGAGACGTTCCACTACAAGTCTCCTTCTGCGATTTCTGAGGTGCGTTGTCACGATAACGACGTTATCTCACGAGAACATCATATCAGCATTCTCAACATAGCACACGTATCGTCTGAAAAAACGGATTGCTCAGTTTTATGGCGGAGTATAAGAGCTTTCGACACAAATCAAGTAGACGGAATTAGATGTAACAATAATAATTTCTTGTGGCTAATTATATCCTGGTTCGGCTCTTGTAAGACATACCTGCTGAGAAGGGTGCGTGGCATCCGGCGTGAGTAGGAAACTGCGTGCAGTTGTGGTTCAGGTCAGTGTTATGCGTGGTAAGTGAGTTGCAGGAATGCCAGGGATAGAGACGTTCCGATGTATTCAAGTAACAATATTTCAGTCAATAGCATTATCGCAATTAGGTATTGATATTTTTCGTGGGTAATGAAGGAGAGTGATAAATGTAGAATACAAGCAGTGGAAATGAATTTTCAAAGGTGTCCAGAAGGTTTAACAAGAATGGACAGAGTAAGAAATGAGAGAGTTCTGGAAATGTTAAACGAGGTACCCCTACAGGAGAAGATCAAGGCTGCAGTGGTAAGGACATGTTAGGAGAATGGGAGAAGAAAGCATACCAAGAAACGTGTTATAAATGGAGTTGAAGGGAATGATACCTAGGGGAAGAGCGAGGGACAGGTGGCTGAAGGTGTAAAGAAGCGCGTCGAGGCAAGAGGAGGGAACTGGACGAGAGTGAGAGAACCGAAGTAGTCGATGGAGACGCTTATGTTCCAAGCGGACCCAGCCTGTGGTTGGAAACTAGAGTATGGTTCCAGTGTATGGGACCCTCACCAGGATTACCTGATTCAAGAACTGGAAAAAATCCAAAGAAAAGCAGCTCGATTTGTTCTGGGTGATTTCCGACGAAAGAGTAGCGTTACAAAAATGTTGCAAAGTTTGGGTTGGGAAGAATTGAGAGAAAGAAGAAGAGCTGCTCGACTAAGTGGTATGTTCCGAGCTGTCAGCGGAGAGATGGCGTGGAATGACATTAGTAAACGAATAAGTTTGAGTGGCGTTAATAAAAGTAGGAAAGATCACAATATGAAGATAAAGTTGGAATTCAAGAGGACAAACTGGGGCAAATATTCATTTATAGGAAGGGGAGTTAGGGATTGGAATAACTTACCAAGGGAGACGTTCAATAAATTTCCAATTTCTTTGAAATCATTTAGGAAAAGGCTAGGAAAACAACAGATAGGGAATCTGCCACCTGGGCGATTGCCCTAAATGCAGATCAGTATTTATTCATTCATTCATTCATTCATTCATTCAACTGCTCCAAATGATGATGATGATTTTTCGATCTGAAATTATATTTTTCAAAACCACAAGGATTTAAAATTTTATTGAATTACATCGAATTTGGGATCTGGACAGTTTAAGTATACATAAAGTAATGCAGAGTCAAATATCACGATCAATATTTTGCGTGGAAAATCATGAATTTTTTTCCACTGGACTCGACATGTTTAGATCTTTGTGTTCAAACTGAGACACTTCACTGTTTTTGTCAAGTTCATCCACACTGTAGCTTAATAGTCGTAGGAGCCAATTTCGAAATTAAAAGAAACTTTCACGACAAAACACCAACGCAGAAACATTCAAGTTATAATTTACCCCCAAAAGTAAAAGATGTCCGTAACTTTTAACGGGGCAACATTTACTAAATTTAATAAAAACACACAGAGAACTTAAGCAATATAAGTAAAAAATCCTTGTTACTGGTCACTACACTTTTTTTATATTAAAATATCTGATGCCTATTTTTCGTGGGTAATGAAGGAGAGTGATAAAAGTAGAATACAAGGTGTCGACAAGAACACTATTCTTTAAGTTTTATAAATGGTGTTTTGGATATCGGCAAAATCACAACATGGTACCGATACCACAGAAATATCGAAGCAAAACATTGATACAGAGATATAGGATATCGATATTTAACTATCGGTATTTACTTATACCGATAAAAGCGGAACAGCCCTACTTGGGGACGTTAAAAATATCAAGTCCCCGAGAAAAGGGAATTAACCATTTTAAGGTTAAAATCTCTGACCCAGCCGGGAATCGAAGGGGACTACGCTGACGATTACGTCAAGAAGCCGGACGATGTAACACAAACCGTCGTCCAAAACAGAGCACCAATTCCTGCCCGTCGCACCTCCTGCAGTATGGCCCAGTGTCTCTAGCGCCTGCAGCCAACTTCCAGTCTTCAGGCTCCGCAGGCGCGGTGGAAGTGTTGGGCTGTTCGTCCTGCTGCGCGAACACCTCCACTTTGGTGCAGTGCCGGCAATCTCTGACACTTTCTGAGTCAAACCTCTTGGGGTACCTTGAATAACAGAATTTTTCATTCCCCTTGAATGTATAACAGTTTCTGATCGACTTTCGACATTTCAACTGACTTGGTCACAAATTTTACGAAGTTATGGTGACCAATGGTGAATTCTGCGAGACAGATTCAACAATACCACTCACAAAATTCTAGATCAAGGAATTGCAAGGTATAGCGTCCTAATTTTACTGTAGTGCGAAGATATCGATTTAAAAACAAAATGGTAGATATCTCCACCTCTCAAAATGACCTCATAAATTCTTTTTTTCCTTTCTTAATCCGTTACCCTCCAGGGTTGGTTTTTCCCTCGGACTCAGTGAGTATCCAACCTCTACCGCCTCAAGGACAGTATCCTGGAGCGTGAGAGTTTGGGTCGGGGATACAATGGGGAGGATGACCAGTACCTCGACCAGGAGCCCTCACGCTGAAGGACGGGTGGAAAACCAGTTTGAGGACGGCCTAGGTGGGAATCGAAACATCCTCTACTCAGTTGACCTCCTGAGGCTGAGCGGTCCCGTTCCAGCCCTCGCACCGCTTTTCAAAATTCTTGGTAGAGCCAGAAATCGAACCCTAGCCTCCAGAGCTGGCAGATAATCACACTAAACCACAGAATCTGTCAACATAATCAATTTCTGAAATGCATATTTTATTCCTTCAAATTGCTAACTGTAGTTGCAAAGTGCGCGCGGTGTGGCACTCGAACAAAAGTAAATTCGCATTGTACTGTACATGATAGCTATTCGAGGATTGTTTTCTTTTCACAATCGACTAAACGTCGCACAGACACAGATAGGTCTCATAGCAACGATGGGTTAGGAAAATGCTAAGAGCGGGAAGGAAGTGGCGATGACTTTAATTAAGGTAGAGTATTTGCCTGGTTGAAAATTGGAAAGTAGGGAAAAACATCTACTGTGAAGCCGACAGTGGGGTTGAACCCACTATCTTCATAATGCAAGCTTACAGCTGGGCGCCCCTAACCACAAGGCTAAGTTGCTTGGTATTCGTAGATTGAATGAGATCCTTGTCTTAAATTCGCATATCGCACTATGACTAGTCTGCAAACTGTTCAAGTCAAGGCGGCTATGCAATCGTAGAATCGAGAAACTGAATATCATGGACCCCGTCGACCTTGTCTCAATTTGCAGATGTTTACAATTTCCCTAGTACCTTTTATCTTGAATGAATAATTAATTCTTAAATTTCATGATTTATTTCAAACGTAAAGAATGTAACGCCAGGAGCAGTTCGAACTCCACAAATGAACCAGATTCAAACACCGGTTATATTTCGCAGGTATTAGCAGCTCTTATGAAACTACGATATATTCTTCTAATTGTTTAACGTCACAGTAACACATCAAACGTCTTCGGCGACGTAAGGTTGGGAAATGGCCCAGAATTGGAAGGTAGAGATCGTGGCTTTAATTAAGGTACAGTCCCAGCATTTGCCTGGCGTAAAAAGAGGAAACCATAGACAACTAACTTCAGGGTTACCGACAGTGGGATTCGAACACTCCATCTCCCTAATCAAAGCTCTCACGGTTAACTCGCTCGGTAATTGCTGTAATGGGGGGTTTTGTCTTTTCATCTCATGGTCGTTTAAGACAACCGAGCAATGCACGCAGTTCCCTTCATTTCACTACGCACCACACAGTTCGTGACCTCAAGAAATATTCGTCCACGTGCCCGTCTAATCTCGCTTCCGTTCAGCTGGTTTCCGCTCTTCATCAGTCGTGGGTGGCTTCATGCAACCCCTACCAGTAATCCATTCACTCATTGTCATTTTCGAATGTTTCAGAGGTACTTGTTAATCATTTTTCCGGATCATCTTCAGTTTTTAACATTCTGAATACTTCTTCGCACTTCCACGTATCTGATTCCAATTTTAATCGACGTGGCAGGTTTAGCCAGTTTTCTTATCACCAAGAACAGTGTCTTAGCACATAAATGATCCACGCATGGCGCATAGCAATTTTAAAATGTTTAACGATCGGGCGGTATAGAGGCCATTTGACGTTACAAGAGAGTAGGAGTAGTCGCAGATGAAATAAACGATGTGCAGGTTACGTATATGTGTGCGTTGTATACCGACGTAAGTCTCCAGTGTTTAAAATTTTTCATGAAATTTTGCGATGAATTTTCTAGAGAATCCAGGATGAGAACTTGTAATTCGATGAAAATTGTTATAACATGATATACAATAGAACGTAACGGTCCCAAACAATTTCGTGGACTGATGCCTACAGCCTATGCAACACAGAGTACATTGACAATAAGTCGTGGAATGGCGCCTACGTTGTAGGCAACACAGCGTACACATTGAGCTGCCGTTGGTCGCTATGCACGTCTTTCAACGTTCCTATACTTACTGGAATTACTGCTGGTATATAGGGATTGGCTAGGAAATCCCATGCGGCTGATCTTGTGGCATAATGATCTGTTCCGCGGAATGACATCTACGTTGACGTACGAGAAAAGAATCGCATGATGCAAGATCACTTCAAGTAGCTATCGGCTTGCATTCGGGAGATAGTACGCTCGAACACTGCTGTAGGCAGACCTGTAGTTTGTTTTCCATGGTTTCCCATTTTAACACCAGACAAATTCTGGGGCTGTACCTTAATGAAGGCCACGGGTATTTTCCTTCTCACTCCCAGCCCTTTTCTGTTCCATCGTCGCCATGAGATCACTCTGTGTTGGTGCGATGTAAAGAACATTTTAATGATGTGAAGGATGTTGCATATCTAGTTACTCTTCGATAAACCTAGGACGTGTGGCTTCCGGAGAGGCCTGAATGACGACCTGCGCCTCTGTGAGAATGGGGCCCTGCCTATGATGAATTCTAATTACGAAGACGGCACACACACACACACACACAGTTAACCAATGAACGTTAAAACACTGACCCGGCCTCGAATCGAACCCGGGGCACATCGGACCAAAGGCCAACCGCTAACCATTTAGGCATGGAGCTGTCGTACAGCAACAGGTAGGTCACAGCTCATGGCCCTTAGAGCAGTTAAAGGCAAGTGTTTACAAATCAACTCCATAAATTGGATATGTTCGGAATTCTTCGTATTGTGAAACAAGGAACCAACGCATATGGAGCATGAATGATCTTTCGTAGCTTTTCTTGTTTATGATTTATCCTTCTGGAATGAACTCCATCAGCCTTTTCACGGATTTTTCTCATACTACTGTTAGAAATTATTTCGGGTAGCAGATTTACCTAATTTTGGGAGAATGTTAAACCTGTCCGTTGAAAACTACAACATTCTCAAGTCCCGCCACCCACTCTGAACTAACCTTCACAACAGAGACACTGTACGCACACAACAGCCTCCTGCTGGAACTAGCGAAGAAACTTATCCGCTGTAATGCACCACACCGACACTACTCCACCAACATAATTACTGCACTACGTTGTTACTTTTCATGTGAAAGACCCCTGTACATGACTTTGTCTTGTGGATTAGTAAATTTGTTGTAAATTTGTTTAGAGTTAAGAAAAAATATCATCAAGAAAATTTAAAACGTGTACGGACTACAGCTAGATAGTCTATAATGTTTTACGTACAGTATTCTATAATTTATCAAACGCCGGGCCGAGTGGCTCAGACGGTTTATGGCAGATTCGGTCCTGGTTCAGTCCGGTGGTATTTGAAGATAATTAAATACGTCACCGTCGTGCCGTTAAACTTAATGGCACATAAACGTACTCCTGCGGAACCAAATTTCGGCACCTCGGCCTCTCAGAATAACGTCAAAACGTTGTTACTTGGACGTAAAAACCAATGAAATTATTATTCAATATTAAATCTTGCGGTTGTGAGACCAACAGACTCCAGACAGAGATACTTCACATAGAAAATGGCAAAGGGTTTCCAGAACCAGTCATCTAGATGTTTCTGAGAACTTGCTTATAGTCATTAACTCTCCGCTGACAATGAACTCAGATAGGTTATTGTAGATCTACTAGTCGATTTCACTACGCTATGTCGAATTCTTGGAGATCGTAACTTGAGTAATCTGGATACACCAAGGCTTTTCTCGACACTCCACAGGAACAGGACAATGGCTATCCTTCGAGAATGGAACACACAATCTCATTTTCAATAATTAGAAACCCATCCTAATCATGATCTTCGTTACTGAATCGCCTGCACCAGTTTTATACCATTCTAATAATAACCACTATCTTATTATTTTTCATTTTCCCGAATTTATTATACCATCGATTTCACTCTCAGAAAGTTTCTCCGAAACAATATAAGAAACATCCTCTCGCCATTCCGACGATAGTTTTGAAAATACATGTAGAATATGAGAGATTTACTTTGAGGTACGGCACGTGTCTTATTAAAAATATACCATAAGCAAAACAAGAATTACTTCCCGCTGAACAACTCTAATTTTCGGGTTACGGATGTTACGGTTTTTGTCCCAGTTTTACTCTCTTCCTTATTTAGGACTGAGATCAATCAATTAACATTTTGAAGTTACGAATTAAATTGTCTCACGGTTTGTAGACGAATATTAGTGACATCAATATGTGGTAAGGCTCGACTATCACAGTTAAATGGCACAGATGGAAGTACAATGTTGGATGGATTTAACCCAGGGCTACTTTCACCTGCATTCATGGGACTCTGAAGTCGTGGAACGTGTGGGAGTGTCACAAGATCCCATCTGAGCCTGTCACATTGCTTCCAATTACCTGTGAAGTCTCCTCGTGTAAACCATTATGTTCTATGTCCCTTGATTAACACTGTTTCTTAATTATACTCAACCATATTAAGTTCTACGAGAATGAGCGAGTCAGTCATACTGCCTTTCATCAATAGGGAGAGATATCCGAGTGATATAACCACATATTTCTCACGAAGATGACCGTAGTTCGATTCCTGGCCAATACATGTGGGATTTTGTAAATTAAACCTCCACGTAAAACTGTAGGTCCTGCGATATCGATAACTGCGTAAAACTAAAATATTGCTCGCTTACTTCGCTTAGACCTCACACATATAATTTTTGCTTCAGTTGCGACTATTCTAGCTTCGACTGGGATTAGAACCGATAATGTTGATAACATTTCTTAACAGGCAAAGTAGAGGTCCCCATACTGCGAAAAATGTAAAATTAGGCAATATCCTCAATTTTGGCGAATGTTGAAGGGATGAAGGGCCCGAAATGTTTAAAATTGTGAGTCCTGGATAGATCTAGCAAAATAAAATGCCAAATTTCGAAAATCACTTCCGCCATAAATGCAGTTCCTTGTTTTTTTACTCGTTTTCTCTCTGATTCAAATCCTAGCCAAAGTAACTTATTTACATAATTATTTCTGTTAAGTGTTCCTTGGTTCAATACCCTCAGAAGTTTTTTGATTTTTGGAAAAATGTTCGTACCGAATGTAGTTATAACGACTCAAGTGAAACAATGCACTAACTCACATTAGCTCTCGTAGTGGTAGAAAAAGGCAATCTTCTAATCTAATGGACCGGATAACGATGATTAAGAAAGGGATTGTAATTTTAGGAATAAATGAGGAATGTATTCCCATAATTTAATGTATTTTATTTACTTAAAATTCGTAGCTCATATCCCTACGATGTTTTTAATATTGAGTTGCTTGCCTGAAGATACTGTGGATACTTCATTTAATATACAATTCGCTGCCGCTACTACAAAGCTAAAACCCTGAAAAGGGAAGCTTCAGTAAGATCTGACCACTGTTATGTCCTTTAGTCTGATTCCCTTAAATCCTTATTTTATTATTATGTAGTGCTGCATGACATATGTGTAATGTTTTATTACAACCTGTTAACACTTTGATATGCATTGTTGGGAAAGCTTTAACACAGTTTTAAATCTAGTTATCTTGATTGGCATTGGATTCTGGTAGCAATTCACCTCTCAATATACAACGCGTACTATTTCACTTGTGGAACAGGTAGCTGTATTTGTATTGTAATTCGTCACTGCTGACACGTAAGTAATGTCACTGATATCTAACAAGGGGGTGCTAGAGCAAGATTCAATCAATACCGGACTTTGCTGGTTCTTTATTGCAAATTCGTGATGCAATCAAGTCCCCTTCTACGGCAGAGACGTTACTTAAAGGTGATTCTTTTGGTCACATTGTGGCATATATTTCACTACCCAGTACACATAAAAAAGTTGGGCATGGCCGGTTTTTGCACCCAGGTATTAGAGAACTGACTTACCTCTGTGTATGGAGCTCGCGAAACTCTGCAGGGTGGTAGCGGACCGAGTGCTGTAACTGCTGCTGTGCCTGTGCAGACAGCGCTCCATTGCCGGTCCTCTCCTCAGCTGGGCCATCTCACTCCATCGCGGTGGTATGACGGCAGCTGGAGGCGGCGGAGGCGGCGACGGCGAGATGGACGGCGACGCTGATTGTGACGCCGGCATCATTTCGTCACTGAAGCATCTTCCATTCCTCCCCAACAACATGACCCTACCTTTCACACGTGTGATTTTCAAACAAATTTGGTACCTATCTTTCAAGATTATTATAGATATACATCACTTCATGAACTTTTCTACCACTTGATGCCACTCCTCTGAGCTTATCAAAACACAAAAACCACTCGCTGTTTGTTGCTACCATCACACACACTTTTCCTCGCTCATGTACGACTCTTCAGAAGCACACTTCACTAACCTCATTCCGCTTCACCAGCTCATATTAGGAAGAGTTCCACTGAGACGACATTTAATTTTATACAGACTTAATGTCTGGTTTGATTCCTGATGTCACTACGCTTGATATTAAATTCTGTAACGTTAAAATAGACTGATATATTTTTATTTATGTTTAACATTAATAATAAATATCGTAACGTTAACTGAGCAAACGATAAGCGCGCCCTAGCAATATAATTTCCGTTAAAATTCCAAACATGTAACGTTATCGAACACTTTAAAATTTATAAGAAATAGCGCGGAACAAATTGTATCCTACTTTAACAGGAATGTTATTGTATTGCACGTTCTTTTCAAACATATCATGATAAGTTATTAAACACAACGGATGTCATACTCTTTCGGATCACTATACATATAAACATTTTACCCATTCTTTCCACACTTCACCTCCCACATAACGCGCTCAAAAAGTGAGGGTCATTCTATCATTCAAGAGTCCTTTACAACATTCAAGTTTCAGTTGAGGGTGGCATACATGGCATCACTATTAACAAAAAACAACGACTGATGCTTTTCCTACATCTCTTTCGAACGATTTCCATTCTGATATTTTATGCAATTGAAAAGAGTTATCTCTTACAATATAAGAAAATTTCACCGGTTTTCGAGTGTAATTTTAACACGAACAATATCCAATCCTACCCACACAGTTTATTCCTTATGCGTATCCCTTCAACGTCAATTATTCATGTCCTTTAATCTTGAAAATACAGTACGTTATGTTTCCTAACATCTGAGAAGCACATCTTCAGTGCTCGGCAAGAGCATTGTATTACATCTGATGCATCTTGTTTGTTGCAACAATCTGGAAACGTGACTAGATGCCTCTTCTACCCAATGTCCCATTTACCTGCAAACAAGGAACAGAAATTCACCGTTAAACAACATTATATTTATGTCTTTATTTCGTACATACAAGAAACTTACTGTTCTACAAGATACTCCCGAACACCCGGATAATTTGGGTACTCCGTGGAATTCAAACCATTCAGATTTCATTCCTGGACCTATTAGGTATACAATTTTAAAGAAAGAAATTTATCCTCCTGGAATGACTTAACGACGTCCATTACGAGGAGATATTCTATGCTTAATAATCCTCCAGCCTGATAATTAGAAGTCCCTGAGCTACTCCAGAATCCACCATTGACACTGAGCATTGCCGTGGGATAGACAGGAACAAAATGAAATTCCTTATTTTCATTCGGAAACTGATTCGTTCCCGTCATAATCCCTACACATGCACTATCTTCCTCTTCCTTGAATGAATTTCAAGCCGTGGAGTCAGTGCATAACAGAGATAATAGGTTTACAAAGACATACATCGTACCACTAAATTTAAGGATTTTTTTTGCACGGCATCACGAATTTTAAATGCCTTTAGTCTTTAACGTTTCACAAATAACATTATGTGTACTCAACTAAAGCAGTCGTTTTCCCGGAGGAGTACGCAAGGGGTTGAGATCATTAAAGCTTCTGTTTATAAATCGAAAAGTCGTATATTGTTTAGACATATCTTTCAATCAATGATATATTCTAAGATTCCTGCAGTCCAAAATAATTAATACTGCTTTAGTTTCAAACTTAGTACATCATGTATGTTATAATTTCACTCTGTGGTTCAGTGGTAGAGTGTCAGCCTCCGGGTCTCAAGATAGCGGGTTCATACCCGGCAGACGTAGTTGGATTTTTGAGGGGCGGAAAAAAGTCCATTCGACACTCCATGTCGTACGCTGTCAGCATGCAAAATATCTCTGGTGACGCATTTGGTGTTTACCCGACAAAATTAATCAAATCTCAGCCATAGACACCCAAGAGAGTTTCTGTTTACACTGCCTGCCATCTAGAAGGCCTAGAGTAGAAGAAAAGGCAACATTGACCAGCTGACAGCCAGGTGGCGTCAAATTGAAATGTCTGCACACGGTAGCTGACGCCAAACGATTATTATTATTATTATTATTATTATTATTATTATTATTATTATTATTATTATTATTATTATTATTATTCAATTTAGTATCTGTATACGCAAAACACTATTTCAAATCTATTTTCAAGTTTAACGTTTAATTTAATATTATAATATAGTATGTACAGTGTGACCCAAAAGTTCATTAACATTTGACGAGCCAATACTTCATGAATTATTGGAAATAGAGTGGTAATAATTGAAAAAATATGATTCGTATTGCATGGGGATTCATTGACACCAAAACAAAGTATGCAATGTGACCAACAGACGGCACTGGACAGCAACGCGTCAGGTACAAGTGGCCCTATATGCCTTACATGACGTGGGGTTTCATAGACACAAACAACGAGTGCACAAACAGGTAAACAGATGGTGCTGGACAACAACGCGTCAGGTACAAGTGGCCCTATATGCCTTACATGACGTGGGGTTTCATAGACACAAACAACGAGTGCACAAACAGGTAAACAGATGGTGCTGGACAACAACGCGTCAGGTACAAGTGGCCCTATATGCTTGACACGACGTGGGGTTTCATAGACACAAACAACGAGTGCACAAACAGGTAAACAGATGGTGCTGGACAACAACGCGTCAGGTACAAGTGGCCCTATATGCTTGACACGACGTGGGGTTTCATAGACACAAACAACGATTTGCACAAACAGGTAAACAGATGGTGCTGGACAACAACACGTCAGTGATGCCGCATGAGACCCATGTAAGGTATAAAAGGAGCTGTCATGGGAGAGATATTCAGATTCGCCTGCAATCACGGCATGTCATACTTGGCCTCCTCGGTCCCCTGACCTCAATCCGTGTGATGATTGGTTTTTGGTTTATATGAAGTCGCAAGTCTACCGCGATTGTCCGACTTCATTAAGGACGCTGAAAGACAACATCCGGCGGTAATTTCTCACCATAGCTACGGATATGATGTTCAGTGCTGTTCATAACATTGTCCCTCGAATACATGTATTGTTGATGAATGATGGCCGACATGTTGAGCATGCGTTATAAAGTACATCGTCTTTGCTAAACATCCATTGTTATGATAATTATTGATTTTATATCGTAGGAAACGCGATCTGTTGGTCATTTTGTATAATTCATTTTCATGTCAATATAACCCCATGTCATGGCATTCGTGTGCCAATTATTACCTCTCAACCTCCAGTATTCTGTAAAGTATTACCTTATCAAATGTTAAGGGACTTTTGGGGTATCCTGTATGTTTTTATAAGAATAACATAAACAAAGGGGCTCTTCAACCTCAGTGACTTGAAAATCATGCAATTCAGTTTTGTCTCCACTTCTGTGTAAGTTCCAACATTTCGACACTCATCTTACGAGGAAACAAAGATGCGAAGAATTAGTTTTTGCGACCTCCTTTGTGAGAGTACATTTCAGACAGCTTCGTAAAGTGGATGTTTTTCTTTTTGTTATCCTCGTATAGAAGAGCGCCATAACGATGTTATAATTATGAATTAATACTTCATTAGAAACTCACTGAGTTTTTCAACTGCGAGTTTTGAATTTTAATTTTAATACACTTTACATGGATGTAATTTTAGTTAACGACTTGTATAGAAAGAGACTGATAGAATGGAGAGACATATGTCCTATAATAAGCTAGTTAAAGGATGAGATCCTTCTTTGGTTGATGATTGTTTATTAGGTCGTACAAGCCTCAAATGTGTATGAAACTCGATGAATTCGATGGAAATGGATGGACTCTATTAATATAATTTATTGATCCATTTAACGAGGATTTTTTTATTATATAATATAAAAGTGAAATGTAATCGATGGATTCGTCGACATATTGAGATAACTTACAAAGGGAGATGTTCAATAAATTTCCAGTTTTTGAAATTATTTAAGAAAAGGCTAGGTAAACAACAGATAGGGAATCTTCCACCTGGGAAACTGCCCTAAATGCAGATCAGTACTGATTGATTGATTGAACATATTGTAAGATGGACTCTCACCACATGATATGATGATATAACACGTGCGAGTCATGTGTGTTCACCTCTTATTAATTAATTAGCAGTTCCTTAGACATTTATTTCCCTAAGATCTCTTTCATAGTCCATTCGTTAGCGAAGTTTTCAGGATATAAACTATTCGACACTTTAAAGTGAATTCGTTCTATCCCCTCTGTAGACGATACAGTGGACGTTAGCGACCAAGAAGCAATTCGTCTCAGTAAAGGGGCTGATAAAATAGATGTCTGCAAGTAATTGCTTGCGCGGCTTCTAGTATTGTGATGTCAGCAGACGTCACGCCCACACGAAGTAGAGCGAGAAAAGGAAAGAGGTCATGATTTTCAATATGCAGTTTTCATTAATTTAGAAAGGCACAGACGTGGGTCGCGATAAGGACCACACTGGAATGGTAGTGGGTGTGTCTCTGAGAAATATTTTTACACGTACTTGAGAGGTGGTCAAATATTTGTATCCATGGAAGTGTAACAAATCCGATAAAGTTATCTACAGAGCAGTTTAGACAACAATTGGTTAGAACGTAAACCAACTTACTGCCGCCTACCCGCTCTTCCGTTTTGTAGCGAGGGTAATATAACTACGAGGGGTTCCAGTAAGCCGGGACCCTAATGTTTATGCAAATCTCATAACAGAACAGTTGTCCGGAGAGAGTATACTTATACAGTTTGGTCAGTATACCTCACATGTTTATCTCACGCTTTTTTTTCCGTCTGGAATTAGGTATACAAGAGACAAATTTGTGTTCCATTTATATTTTCGATGTTTCTTTGTGTGTTACTACTTTACGTCATCACTGGGATACTACTAACCACAATTCCACGAAATTCGGTATTTAAATTGAGAGACTGCGATGTTGTGCACAAGGTCGCACATTATTTGGTTACTACACAGTGGTGTATAATATTAAGGGTTAAGTCAGGACATTTCTGCGTTAATATTAACTATCGAAAAGCTGAATGAAAAATATCCTGCGGTCGTTTTATGTTTTATACATTCTCTTATCGAACGTGGAATAATGACGGAGTTATTCACTTTTATTGTATTTCTTACAAACAACACCGAAAAATTAGTTGTAATAAAAATGACAGAAATTCCAGTTTTTCGATCTGATGTTAGATAAGGTTTTAACGCACGAGTTATAGGCTGATAATGGAGACTTCAAGAGTTAACATTTTTATTATTGAGTCCGCACCCGAGCAAGAGGGTGTGCGTTTTAAGACACGTAGTTATCAGCTTGCATTCGGGAGATAGTGGGTTCGAACATCACTGTCGGTAGTAATGAAGATGTTTTCTCAAGTTTCTCATTTTCATACCAAGAAATGCTGGGGCTGTGTTGTAAGTAGGAGAGAGTTGGGATTAACGAGACAAGCAGTATGTTCGTGGTGAGTGCATGAAATGATATTAGTAGACGAATTCGCTTGAGTGGAGATTTTAAATGTGGGAAAGGTCATTATATGTAGACGAGGAGGAAGATTGGCGCAAATATGCAATTACAGGAGGAGGAAATAGAGATTAGATAATTTATAAAAAAAGGAAATTTTGGATACATTTCCAAGTTCCTTGAAAGCATACGTAAAAATTCTAGGTAAATAATTTTATTATGATACGGAATATGCAACCTGCGTGACAGCCCTAAATGCAGATCAACGATGACTGGTTGATTCATTGATTGACTAATTAGTTAATTGGTTGATGATTGATTGATGCATTGATTTTTTATTGATTGATTGATTGATGCATTGATGCATTGATGCAACGATTTTTTATTGATTGACTGATTTATTGATTGATTGATTGATTGATTGATTGATTGATTGATTGATTGATTGATTGATTGATTGATTGATTGCTCGACAGGTAATTGACTGATTGAATGATTGATTAATCGATCGATCGATAGATTTTTTGATCGATTAATTGATTGATTAATTGATTGATTGGTTGGTTGATTGATTGATTGATGCATTGATTTTTTATTGATTGACTGATTGATTGGTTGATTGATTGATTTATTGATTTATTGATTGATTGATTGATCGATGCATTGATGCATTGATTTTTTATTGATTGACTGATTGATTGATTGATTGATTGATTCATTGATTCATTCATTCATTCATTCATTCATTCATTCATTCACCTACCTATAGTTTTGCTTAATTGTCCCGTGGTCTTTCTGTATTTCAGCATTAATAAAGATTTAAGTTTACTATTATTCTGTTCTTACTGTAGAACAAGTCTCGCATTTTAGTTAGACATCATTTTCTTCATTTGCCATTTTTTTCGAGAACTACACGTGGCCAAAAGAAAAGTTAATTTGTTGTTCGGTGATGAAAAACCGGCCAGAGTAACTTAAAAGAAGAACCTATCGAGGAAGGTCAAATGACGACACAAGAAGAAAGTATTCATACATAAGGTGGTTGTTTTAAGGGCGACTTCAGTATCTCAGCCAAAATGTACTGGCATCCGTTGAGACTTGACGTACTACAGGAGCGCACACATTCTTACAGAAGGTTCTCGCATTCTTGCGTGAGAGGCCTCAATAATGAATAAGGAAAGAAGCTGTCCCGTCGACATAATTTTCTAACTGTCGTCTTTCCCTACATCTATAAGATAGTAATTTTTTTTCGTAGCAAACTTACTTATGAGGGACAGTATGAACATGAAGCTATGAGTGGCCTGGCCTTACTGCAATTCTACTTTCACTGGAAGCGCGAGTAATCCAACAAGACAAGTTTACTATTATGTGGGTGGAGATGTGGGGGTGCAGGAATGAGGAGGTACCCATACTATGAATCTCGCGTTGTTTCCTTAGAAATGGATGTCATTAGAATTATTTTTCTTATTCGTTTTTTAAAACCACAGACCTCTAGTTATAATATTAATAATAGCAACGATAATAACAATAAAACAATAACTTCCTGGTACTTTGACGTCAAGAAAGACCTCGAAGAAATGGGCCTACAACCAGAAGACGCCAGAACAAGCATCGTGACTTTTGAAACTTTCCGGGATGTGAAGTGGACAACTGTGTAAAAGGTCCGATAAACGTCATGCTCGACACAGCGAGCTAATGAAAACCGACTGGATAAATCGAAAACTGAGTAAACGGCAGAATGTGTAATGCAAGTTATCGTGGAACCTAACTGGTAGATTAGTGAACAATAATAGCATTAATTATTTTTTTGTAGTGGCTTTACGTCGTCTCGACACGGATACGTCTTATGGCGACGATGGGACAGCAAATGCCTAGCAGATGGAAGGAAGCGGCAGTGGCCTTAATAATATACAACCCCAGCATTTGCCTGGTGTGAAAATGGGAAAATGAAAATGGGAAATCGCATTAATTATTATACATACATACATAATCATTATAGACCGTTATGCCTTTCAGCGTTCAGTCTGCAAGCCTCTGAGAAATTACTAAACGTCGCCACAATCCTCGATTTGCAACTAGTATTGTGGCCTCATTTAGTTCTATACCACTTATCTTTAAATCCATAGAAACAGAGTCTAACCATCGTCGTCTTGGTCTCCCTCTACTTCTCTTACTCTCCATAGCAGAGTCCATTATTCTCCTAGGTGACCTATCCTCCTCCATTAGCCTCACATGACCCCACCACCGAAGCCGGTTTATGCGTACAGTTTCATCCATCGAGTTCATTCCTAAATTAGCCTTTAACTCATCATTCCGAGTACCCTCCTCCCATTGTTCCCACTTGTTTGTACCAGCAATCATTCTTGCTACTTTCATGTCTGTTACTTCTAACTTATGAATAAGATATCCTGAGTCCACCCAGCTTTCGCTCCCGTAAAGCAAAGTTGGTCTGAAAACAGACCGATGTGAAGATAGTTTCCTCTGGGCGCTGACTTCCTTCTTACAGAATACAGTCGATCGCAGCTTCGAGCTCACTGCATTAGCTTTACTACACCTTGATTCAATCTCACTTACTATATTACCATCCTGGGAGAACACACAACCTAAATACTTGAAATTATCGACCTGTTCTAGCTTTGTATCACCAATCTGACATTCGATTCTGTTGAATTTCTTACCTACTGACATCAGTTTAGTCTTCGAGAGGCTAATTTTCATACCATACTCATTGCACCTATTTTCAAGTTCCAAGATACTAGACTGCAGGCTTTCGGCACAGTCTGCCATTAAGACCAAGTCGTCAGCATAGGCGGAACTGCTTACTACATTTCCACATAACTGAATCCCTCCCTGCCATTTTATACCTTTCAGCAGATGATCCGTGTAAACTACGAACAGCAAAGGTGAAAGATTACAGCCTTATAACTCCTGTAAGTACCCTGAACCAAGAACTCATTCTACCATCAACTCTCACTGAAGCCCAATTGTCAACATAAATGCCTTTGATTGTTTTTAATAATCTACCTTTAATTCCATAGTCCCCCAGTGTGGCGAACATATTTACCCTCGGTACCCTGTCATATGCTTTCTCTAGATCTACGAAACATAAACACAACTGCCTATTCCTCTCGTAGCATTTTTCAATTACCTGGCGCATACTGAAAATCTGATCCTGACAGCCTCTCTGTGGTCTGAAACCACACTGGTTTTCATCCAAATTCCTCTCAACGACTGATCGCACCCTCCCTTCTAAGATGCCAGTGAATACTTTGCCTGGTATACTAATCAATGAGATACCTCGATAGTTGTTGCAATCCTTCCTGTTCCCTTGCTTAGAGACAGATGCAATTACTGCTTTTAACCAATCTGAAGGTACCTTACCAACACTCCATGCTAATTTTACTATTCTGTGAAGCCATTTCATCCCTGCCTTCCCACTATACTTCACCATTTCAGGTCTAATTTCATCTATTCCTGCTGCCTTATGACAATGGAGTTTATTTATCATCCTTTCCACTCCCTCAAGCATAATTTCACCGACATAATTTTCCTCCTCCCCATGAGCTTGGCTGTTTGCAACACCACCAGGATGATTTCCTTTTACAACATTGAGAAGATGTTCAAAATATTCCTATCCCTCTCCAGTGATTCCCTGGAATCTATTATGAGTTCACCTGAATTACTCAAAACACTGTTCATTTCCTTTTTCTCTCCCTTCCTAAGATTCTTTATTACTGTCCAGAAAGGTTTACCTGCTGCTTGACCTAGCCTTTCCAGGTTATTACAAAAATCATCCCATGACTTCTTTTTGGATTCAACAACTACTTGTTACGCTCTGTTTCTTTCATCTACGTACAAATCCCTGTCTGCCTCGGCCCTTGTTTTGGAGCAATTTCTGGTAAGCCTTCTTTTTACGTTTACAGGCTGCTCTCACTTCATCATTCCACCAGGATATTCGCCTTTTCCCATCTCTACACACAGTTGTTCCTAGGCATGACCTTGATGTTTCTACTACGGCATCCCCCTATGCCACCCATTCACTTTCTATATACTGAACCTGCTTATTGTCTACTGTTCGAAACTTCTCACTAATCATATCCAGGTACTTCTGTCTAATTTCTTCATCCTTGAGATTTTCTACACTTATTCGTTTGCAGACAGATTTCACTTTCTCTACCCTAGGCCTAGGGATACGTAGGTCACTACAGATTATATAGTGGTCTGTATCATCGAAAAATTCGCGAAAAACCCGTACATTCCTAACATATTTCCTGAATTCAAAGTCTGTTAAGATATAGTCTATTATGAATCTGGTACCCCTAGCCTCCCATGTGTAGCGGTGAATAGCCTTATGCTTGAAGAATGTATTCTTAACAGCTAAACCCATACTAGCACACAAGTCCAGAAAACGCTTCCCATTCCCATTAGCTTCCATATCTTCCCCACATTTACCAATCACCCTTTCGTATCCTTCAGTTCTATTCCCAACTCTCGCATTGAAATCGCCCATTAGCACTATTCTATCCTTGCTGTTTACCCTGACTACGATGTCACTCAATGCTTCATAAAACTTGTCAACTTCATCGTCATCTGCACCCTCACATGGTGAATACACGGACACAATTCTTGTCCTAATTCCTCCCACTGACAAATCTACTCACATCACTCGCTCATTTACGTGCCTAACAGAAACTATGTTGGGTGCAATGGTATTCCTGATAAAGAGCCCTACCCCAGACTCTGCCCTTTCCTTTCTAACATCCGTCAAGTACACTTTATAATCTCCTATCTCTTCCTCGTTATCTCCCCTTACCCGAATATCACTTACTCCAAGCACATCCAGATGCATTCTCTTTGCTGACTCAGCCAGTTCTACCTTCTTTCTTTCATAACCCCCATTAATATTGATAGCTCCCCAAACGAATTCCATTTCGTTCGCCAAGTTGTTTCCAAGGAGTCCCTCGCCTGTCAAATGGGAGTGGGACTCCGTTACTCCCATAGGTCCGAGGCTTGCTTAAAATGCTCTGAGCTCGCTAAATTCATGAAGCAGGATGCTACCCTACTTGCACATAGTTCAAGCGAGGATCTCTCCTCTAACGGGTTATGGACCATCGGTGAATTGTATAGTCCTAGCCGCCTGAGCACAAGGAGGGCCACGACTCAGAATATGTCCGAGATGCCCACTCCCATTCGATAGCAACTGGTATCCCGACTCTCAGGACCACTTACTAGGCCACTCAGCCGTTGCCCATGGTTCACGAACTAGGACGTGACTACAGTAACCCACAAACATGAGTTAATTATTATAAGTTATTACAATAATTTGTTATTTTTAATATGTTATTGTATTTATGTTTTAATACCGTCGGTGACGGAGCAGCCGAGCACATTGGACGAAACAATTTCGTCCAGAGCTAGAAAATCTGGTGATATTATCTCGCTATACAAAATTCAGGTCATTCTGCAGAAATCAAACACTACCATCATCACCATCCTGCCGAAAGCCAAAAAAATTGACTTCACAGAAATTAAAATCAAATTATCAATCAAAAACCACAACGAAAAGGAATATGACATTGTGCCTCTGCCATGGGGTGGCAATTAGGGTGAAGATGATACGGATTCTGTCTATTCTGCAAAATTTTTCGTGAACTACCGACACATAGGAACCTGGATAAATTGCAGGTAGTGTTTGAAGTGGGCACACACTGCTTCTGTAAGTGGTACCTCGACCAGATTCCTCTGCGAAAAGTGTCTGGGGAAAGAGAAGAATAATGTTTAAACACTAAGAGAAAGCAATTGTAATCATGTCGAGTTTTGAACCCAGAACGTTGAGTCTGTGCACACATTGAAACGAATGATTCTATGTTACTGTCTACAGTTGAAGTTATTGTTTGTATTTGCCTCATATATCCAGTCCCATATTAGAATCCTCTGCCAATTCATATGAAACACCAGTGCTTATTAGGAATCCAATTCACCACATAAGAGAATCGGGATATACTTTTAAATGTGTATTTCTTGAACATGTACCTCACTCTCAAATGTAGGGAACTAGTTACAGAACCAGTCTGTACTATTCATAAACACGAATCTGTAATATTCTTGAAAGTATTAAATAAAAAGTTACCTCATATTACGTTACATTCCCCTATAGCATAGGTTGGAATGAGAGAGCTAGCGGCAAGGGTAGAGGGGAACCGACATGTAATTGTTTGTGCTGTAAGCACATGCGGAGGCAAGATGCAAGCAAAGCCACAGCATGTTACCGGGCTGAGTGTATTATGTTTACTCAATACAATCGTGCATAAAACAAGATTTTATATTGGCCTACAGTATTTCTACAAGTACAGGTATTAGTCGAAGGAGGATTTAGCTATAACATTTCAAAATAGTTCATTCCCTTTCCTACGCATAACCTTATGAAACGAAGATAATTTACTTAGCATATGTCGTTTGTATACGCAGAATGACTTATTTTGTTTCCTCATCATAATGTAATGTACTGAGTAGAAAGAGGCATTAGGCGCAATAAAACTCCTAAAAGTTTACATCTGTTTAGATACGCGAATCTTCACTAGTTGTAACTGAAAGTCGTGCAACCAGCTGCTAGGCTGTACCTTCCATCAGAGCGCATACTTTCCTCCTTCACCTGCCTGAACTGGAGCACTGCTCATTGAGGTGAATAGTGCCCACCTTTCATCTACAGGACGACCATGAAAAACGCCGCATTGTACACAGCGGAGACACTGACATTGTGCGTGAGATTTTGGAAGGAGGAAAGAAAGAGGTGAACTTCGGGTAGCCTACACAGATTGAGACAGGAGCTGTAGCAGAGCGTGGTGTGAGAAGTTTTTTACGATTTACATTACGTCACACCGACATAAATAGGTCTTATGATAACGATGGGATAGGAAAGGCCTTGTTAAATTACAGCTCGAGAATTTGCCTAGTGCGAAAATGGGAAACCAGGGAAAACCATCTTCAGAGCTACCGATAGTGAGAAGTTTGAGAGTTCTGGGTCGCCTGATATAGATGGACAACCAAGAAGATACTGAGGGAGACATGGATGAATGATGTGAGGGAAGTGAGGGAGGATTTGAAGCCAATCACGAAAATGGAAGGAAAATCAGCAGTACAGGATACATCCGGATACAGGAGTTTGGTGGAATGTCACAAATAGACCGAAACTAGGATCAAGATTCAGATCACACGAAACCACAGAGAATGAATAGGGACAGGGAAGGATGAAGGTGCGCTCAACAAGACACTTGTGATCCTGAGCGGTGAAAACGAACTGTATTTTCCTTTTGCATTGTTATGATGCCCTGTTCGAAAGTGTACTGATGCTACCGAGAAGAAAAATATTTGAGATGAATTGGTAAGTGTTGACTTCATGCGTATATTCTGATCACCTGTTGCATAGTCTGGTGAAAAACTCGTCTTTCACTTTCCCCATGTTTCCGGAAGATTGCGTGATTGTAATTATATACCTAAAACTTACTGTTAGAGAGTATAACTATAGCACTTGCTAAACTCGCACCAGCTTTCTTTTGAAGAGCTCGGAAGGTAAGTGGGGCTGAACTTCGAGTTAATTACGACTATTAACAGAGGGCGTATGAAGATAAACATGAGTTATATTGCAAAGTGTTTGTGTTCTCAAAGTGTTTAATTATTGTTCTGAAGGTGTCATTAAGTATCCTGTTCTGAGAACACAAAATGACACCGTGGCCTGGATGGTAATCTGTCATTCTTGGAAGAACGGGAAATGCACTGAGACTTGCATAGCAAATTACGTTTGTACATTCTCCCTGAAGTGGTCGTACACCGCTCAACAAACTGCTTTCTCAGCAACCTGCCAAGTGTAATTATCGATGTATCATGAGAACGCCAGAAAAGTTGGACGGTGTTATGTTGTTATGCATCAAGCGGGTATGAGTCAAATATTAGTCTTGAGCAAAACGCGTTCAAAGGTTTTCATATTTAAAACCACCTTAGAAGAGATATTTTACCCCAGAGTAATGTGGTGCTCGTAATGCGATTATTCAAAAAAAAAAACGCTTATTCAGTGCAATACTTTCCTTGTTTCTTTTTAATTTAACTTAGAGCCATATTTACAGTTTCAGGACCGAAGTTAAGGATCAAGCGGCAAACACTAAACTGTAGTGGTTAACTTGCTGATGCTCAGGGCTACGGAACATGTATTTATGCAACAACAACTTAAGCGGCACTAACTACTATGTTGTTGTTAATAAACAACAAGCAGCAACAGAATATTAGGTTTTCAATACTAATTACTATTTTATCATATAAGAATTTCCCCAGAATCACACAGGCAAATAAGATGCCAACTCGTAAAATAGTAACAGAAAAAGAAGGTAGTGGTAGTATCATTCCTAAATTCTGAGTATCTGACGATGAATCGAACCGACATCCTTCCAGGTGCACCTTTACCGCCCGTGCTAGCACACCTAATTCAAGGCCTTGGTAGATGACTTAAAATTAATTATTAGCTTAATGAAAGTTTATGACTTTGCTGTGTGTATTGGTAAACTGCTTGGTGAAATTAAGTTACTTAAAACCTAACACCCAACTGTACAATTGCAGTGATATTGCACTGAAGGCCCTATGGCAGTAACGGTGATGAATGCGACATGTCCTTTCAGTTATAATTTCTATCTGCTCCAGCTTTTCCACGGATAATAACACACATATATATTTTGCGTTCTTGTTGACATCTTGCGAGATTACAAGTGCCGAGCATACCACACCACAAACAGTGTATCCAACACAGGCTTGCCAGCTGATATTCAGGGACAGTAAAACCACAGTCTAATATATACAGTCGCGAAGCTCTGATGATATTTTTTATCTGGTGCGACTTTAGCGCTCCAAGCGGCAAGGTGGAGGCAACTTGCTAGCAGACAACAGGGAACGAATTACCACTACAGTCTAAAATGGTCATAACTTCTGAACCATTCATGCAAATAATGTCCTGATAAGGTTATTGTAATCCTTATGAAATAGTGGAGGAGTTCGAATAATTTATTTCCATGAGGAGTTCGAGGATAATATCGAAATATTTATTTAATCTTAAGGAGTTATGTTTTTTACCGCGGACTAGAACATAAAATCGCTTCTAGAGGGCAGCCGATTCGAAATAGGTATATACCATCGCGGACCTTTTTGTAGAGGTTTTTATGCTCTACAGTTCGTACGCTTACACTTGGGGTCTATCGTTGACGGTTCAGGCAGCGTAAGCCAAGAAAGCAAGAGACCGACCGACCGGCATTGAACCTGCCAAGTTGGGCCAAGAAGGGCAGCGCTCTATCATGGTCGGTCGCTTGCTTTCTTGGCTTACGCTTCCTGAACCGTCAACGATAGACCCCAAGTGTAAGGGTACGAACTGTAGAGCATAAAAACCTCTACAAGAAAGTCCGCGATGGTATATACCTATTTCGAATCGGCTGCCCTCTAGAAGCGATTTTATGTTCTAGTCCGCGGTAAAAAACATAACTCCTTAAGATTAAATAAATATTTCGATATTATCCTCGAACTCCTCATGGAAATAAATTATTCGAACTCCTCCACTATTTCATAAGGATTACAATAACCTTATCAGGACATTATTTTCATGAATGGTTCAGAAGTTATGACCATTTTAGACTGTAGTGGTAATTCGGTCCCTGTTGCTGCTAGCAAGTTGCCTCTACCTCGCCGCTAGAGGTGCTAGTGTCGCTCCAGCTGTCAAGTGGATGAGCCTTCCTCTTATTAGAGCTTCGCGACTGTATACATTAGACTGTGGTAAAACGGTGTGCGACGTCACTCAGCCAAATGATACAGAACGCCAAATAAAACTTGGCGAATCAATTCTTTGAAAAAGGCGTATAGACGGTTGATGCATAACTTGTAACCCCGGATTATGATGGTGGCGCTAACGTTTTTCTTATGTTACAGCTGTATAAATTCAAACGAGCTCCGTGAGTATTCGAGGAGTTAGATAGATTCTATAGGTGATAGATGGTACCAGTATTCCGCTTTTTTAAAATTGTCACTTAGCCAGATGTTGCATAGAACCCTCCAGTTTGATCCTTGTTACGGTGGTTTTCATACACTGTACAAAGACTGAATCAACAAGGATTATCTTCCTTTTCTCCTTCTTTGCATTTTACTATTTATTTCAGTTCCGCACTATGTATGATTTCGTCCTGTTTTACAGGTGGATGCCTTGCTGACGCCAGCACTCTGTGTAGGGATATATTAAAGCACTATAGTGAACATAACGGGTTTTCTCAATCACACAGTTTACTGCGGATTTAATATCATCATCAAGCAATACAGAAAATAGAAAGTTTGAAAACTTAACAGAACTTCATTACAAAAGGAAGAGATAGAGGAACAGAAAATAATATTTTTATTGGATACATTCAATTATATCAAGACGTCGTTTACTTCTAACGTACTGTAGCACTATAAGACGGGAAGCAACAAACTGGTGTCCGACATGCTCGTTATGTCTATATATCGAGACTGTGTACTAGATTATATTGAGTCGAGTAATACAATATCCGCCTCTGTGGTGTAGTGGTTAGTGTCGCCCCCGGAGGTTCTGTCACGAAATTTGAAATGTTGTATGGGCTCCACACAGCCTCGGGAGGTCAACTAAGTAAAGACGGTTAGATTTCAACCTCAGCCATCCTCGAATTGGTTTTCCACGGTTTCCCACTTCTCCTCCAGGCAAATTCTGCGACGGTACCTAACTTAAGTGCACGGTCACTTCCTTCCTTCTTCCTTGTATGCCCCTTCCAATATTCCCATCCCACACAAGGTTCCTGTTCAGCATAGCAGGTGAGGCGCCTGGGAGAGGTACTTGTCCTCCTTCCCAGTTCTATCCCCCTGACCCAAAGACTCACGCTCCAGAGCACTGCCGTTGAGGTGGTAAAAATGGTATTTTTCGCTGAGTCCGAGGGAAAACCAATCCTGCAGGGGAAACTGGTTAAGAAAGAAATATAGAAAAAGGAAAGAAAGAAATATTTCATTAATACGTTTTTGTCGTTCCATTGCTGTTGTCATGTAGACTATTAATTTCTTATAATGTAACGTGTAACAAGGTTTAACTTGTGTGGATACAAGAAGGATTTCATATACATTTTAACTATTCAAGAAGTGTCTTATCTTATCCTCGTGTAAAGATAAAGTAAACTAATTCCGTACCGGTCCACTTTAATGGCGTTAAATCAGGATATCTTAAATCACCGGAAATCTGACCATTGCTAATCGGCTCTCTCAAAAACGCTGTGTAGGCCAATGACCTATTTTCTGTCCTTTTCTCTAATCACAACTTGATGAAAAGGAACACCATGATGTGTGACGACTAGGCACGCAGCTTGAGAATACTTCCGTGACAGTTCTGCACGCGGGGCCATGCCGCATGCAACATTCAAATACCTCGACATTTACGTTCACTGTTGTTCTTGTAAACATTCTTGAATGAGGCGGATATCATCGAGGTTTTCAGAACAAGTACAAGATCGAAATACCATTTTATGGCTGTGCCAAGTCTAACGCAACTATCAACTGAACAAAACAAAGCCAGCCAAAGACAACAGTAAGCGAATTTATTACTAACGCAAAACTAAGACGCATCATATCCGTTAATTAATTATTTAACAAAGATTATTATTTGGCTCCTTGACTAAATGGTTCGACTACTAGTCTCTTATTCAGAGAAATGTAACTTACAAGATTTTCAGTCTGTTAAAATTCAAGTTCAGTAAAAGATATAACACTATAACATACTGTAACTGTAAAATAGGCCTAAGCACTGTTAAACAAAGCATGATACACTTCGTTCTAGGGAAGCATCCTCAGATTGTATCAAATCACTTTAAATGCTTCATATAGGCATATCTGCAACATTATTTACGTTCCGTAAACTTATCCATGATTGAGAGTTTCGTGATAATATGATCCGCCGAAGTGTAGTCTGTTGTCTTCAAAAATATTTTCCGGACAGTTCGGATGTAATCTGAGGATTTTCTTGTAGAACTAAACGTGTCATTCTTTGTTTAACAGTGAGTATTCTTTTTACAGGTATGTTATCTATATACTCAGTTCAACACATTTAGGGGAACATGTTTTGTAACGTCCGGTATGATCCAGGAAAGATGGACTGTTCGTCGTGTTGCTGAGGATCTCAATGTCTCTCCGTCAGTTATTCACCGCTTGTGGAATCGCTACAATGAGACAGGTTAGTTCACAAGGAGAGTTGGACAAGATCGTGGACGCATGACGACCCCACAGGATGACCGATATCTATCTGTGCGTTGCGGCAACTGCCAGTGAACTGCAACAAGACCTCAAGAGGAACACTGGAGGAACGGTGCCTGACCAGACAGTAAGGAACAGGTTCAGAGAAGCGTTCTCACGACCCAGACGTCCTGTTCGAGTGCCCCGTTCAACGCAACACCATCGCACAGCTCGCCTTCTGTTTGCCCATGCCCACATCAACTGGCAGCTTCGCCAATGGAGACCTGTGTTGTTCACGGACGAGCCGAGATTTCCCCTGACACAGCGCGATGGACATCAACGTGTATGGAGACGCCGTGGTGAGCAGTACATGCCAAATGTTGCCCAGGAAGGCGACCGATTCGGACAAGGTTCTGTGATGGTGTGGAGTGGCATCAGTATTAATGGCCGTACGGATATTGTCGTCGTCCGCGGTAATCTTTCCTCTGCGGGGTACATCGAGCAGATACTGCTACCGCATGTGTTGGTTGCTGCATACGGTGTTGGTCCTGAATTCGTTCTCATGCACGACAATGCCAGGGCTCACGTAGTGCGCATCACCAGAGCTGTCTTGCGAGAAATGGACATTCAAGACATGGAATGGTCAGCAGTGAGTCCCTATCTTAATCCCATCTGGCATATGTGAGATAGGCTTGACAGAAGTGTTCGTGAGCGTCCTGTTCCACCACAAACTCTCCAAGACCTCGAACAGGTTCTCATTGAAGAAACAGACCTGATACCGCAACGTGACCTCCGTCGACTTATACGGAGCATGGCACGTAGGTGCCAAGCTGTGATAAATGCTCCTGGAGGATATACATCATACAACAACTCTCCAACTGTGATAAAAATCCACCCTGGAGGACTGTTATCACTTTGTTTTCGCCCCTATTTGGACATTTCCGTTTGTGTTCTAAAAATGAACGCGAATCAATCGATGTTCTTTTGTGTACTTCAACGATAAAAAATACAGAATTAGGTGGGGATATGCCTGGGTGTGAGGTGTTGTTTGTGGAGCATGGCATACGTTCAAATATATGTTCCCCTATTTTTTCAACTGTATATATATAAAATAGCATGTCCTGACTGGCAGATTCATCGTCGCCAACCCAAAACTACTGGACATAAAGAAATGAAATTTTGAGGATACATTTCTATTACAATGCAGGTGCTCATTAAGGGAGGAATTTTGGATATACCGTCGCTAAGGGGATGAAAACGGCGGCTGAATTTTTAGAATGTGTGTATCTATATTTCAGAAACTTAACAGTTTAAAGATGTGAAAATTGGTATTTGGAATCTTCTTTAAAAATAGGAAACACATATTTGTTTGTTTTCGGAAAATCCTCTTAAGTGGGGTGCAAAAAGATGAAAAATGTGTTGAATACGTTTTATGAGGATACTTATATCTCAGAAACTGAAGATTTTACAGTCCTGAAAATTTGTTAAAAATGAAGCCATGTTTTCCAGTGTTGACTTAGTTAAATGTAGCAAAGGCTTTTCAGTCTGTCAAACACATAGCAAATATAATGTAAATTAAAACACTAAAAGCATATCATAAAACACACACTAACATACAAAGAATGACATGTTTCGTTCTACAAGAACATCCTCAGATTCTATCAAATCACTTAAAATAAGCTTATATATGTACAGTATTGTTTACGTAGCGTAAACTTGTCAAAGATAGAGAGAAAAGTGATAACATGAAACAGTAATGACAAAAAATAAATTATATACAATTATAATATAGTGAAAAACTTACGTATTTATCTAGACTGCCGATGTTAAGTCTGTTGTCACCAAACACTATTTCAGGACTGTGGTGGAAAGTTTGTGGTGAGCCAGGCTGTGCGTGGAGAGGGGAGGGCAGGACAGGGAGGGGCCTAGTAGAACGATGTGGATCTCTCCTATTGGATGATAAAATCGGGTAGACTATAGAGTGGAGAGGGGGGGGGGGTTGGGAGAGATGTAGGGTGCAGTGGCTGGAGCGCTGTGGAACTTTCCATCAACATTGGAGGGGGGGAGAGATGTTATTGACCTATTTCATGTTAATTGTACCTGTATGTAATATGGAAGAATGTAATTATTATAATATTTTATTATTTATAATAGGTGAATGAAGTACGGAACGGTATTATTATTATTATTATTATGAAAAAAGCAATTCACCTTCCGTCAACATTGGAGAGGGGAGAGAAGTTATTGACCTTTTCCATGCGAATGTACCTTTATGTAATATGGATGAATGCAAATTAATAATTTTTAGTTGAATAAAGTAAGGGACGTTATTATTATTATTATTATTATTTACGATAGAAGCGATTTAATGAGTAGGTGTTGTCAGATATTATGCGAGTAGAGCAAATAGGGGGGAATTATTTAAATGTGTATTATTATTATTACTATTATTATTTACGATAGAAGCAATTTAAGGAGTAGGTGTTATTATGTAAGTAGAGCGAATAGGGGGGAATTATTTAAATGTGTATGCTCATTCAGGTTATTGGCATTAGTATTTTTTGCGACGTAAATTTCTATTGCTTCTTTTATATTCAAAGATTTACTTTTATTTTCGAAGTGTAAAATTTTTAGATCAGTGTTGATGTCTGTGAAATGGTGTGAACAGTCGTAGATGTGCTCCCCGAAGGCTGAATGCCGATTATATCTGATCGCGTTTTTGTGTTCTTTGTATCTTGTATGGAAATTACGTTTTGTTTGACCTATGTATGTGGCGTTGCAGTTAGGTTCTTGGCACTTGAGTTCATACACTCCTGACTTTGAGAAAGGGTCCTTTTTGTTTAAGTTGCACCTGCTGAAGTGTCTCTGTAGTGTGTTATTCGTTCGAAAAGCTACTTTTAAACCTTGTTTCTTGAAAATGTTAGCTACTTTGTATGTGTTATTGTTAACATAGTTGAGAACCACGTAGTTTTCTTTGTCGTGTGTGGTGCTTTCCCGGCGACTTTTCTTATGTTTATTTAAAAGTTTATCCACTGTGCCTGGAGGATGGTTGTTTTCTTTCGCGATTTGTTTAATTATTTGCATTTCTTCATTGAAATCTGTTGTGCTCATTGGTATGGAAATAGCTCTATGTATCATTGTATTCAGTCCTGCTATTTTGTGTGTGTATGGGTGGTTCGAGTTGTTGTCAATAGTGTGTGACGTCTGAGTGGGCTTTCTGTATACCTTGTAAGATAGGTTGTCATTATTCCTGTTGATTGTGATGTCTAAATAGTTTATTTTCTTGTTATTTTCTGGTTCCATTGTGAAGCTGATGGATTTGTGTAAAGAATTTAGAGTGTTTAATAACTGGTCTGCATTAGTGACGTCATTATCATATATGCATATGACGTCATCCACAAATCTGCTCCAATGTAAGATTCCTTTTGAAAGCTGGCCCATTAAGAACATGTTTTCGAAGTTATTGAGAAAAATGTTTGCTATTATACCTGATAACGGTGAGCCCATGGCTAGCCCTTCTGTTTGGCAATAGATTTTGTCGTTAAATGCAAAGCAATTTTGGTGTAGTGTTGTTCTAAGAAGGTTAATAATTTCTTTAGTTTCTTGTAGAGAGGTGTTTTCCTTAAGAAGGTTTGCGATAATTTTAATGGATTCATCTATTGGTATGTTGGTGTACATGTTAGTGATGTCAAAGGATATCATACGTGTGCTCTCTGTTATTTTAAGTTTATTTAATTCTTTAATTAGTTCTAGGCTGTTTTTAATTGATCTGTCTCCTTTAAGTGAAATTTTCTCTTTTAGAATGGTGTTCAGTTGTTTGCTTACATTGTAACTTGGCGCATCTTTAAAATTTACTATTGGTCTAATGGGACAGAGCTCTTTGTGTATTTTGGGCAGGGCTCTTAGTGTGGGGAGTTTAGGATTTTTGATTATGAGGCTTTCTTTTTCTTGTTTTGTGAAAATTAAGTCTGTTTCCTTGATAGCTTGCTTTATTTGGTTTTGAAATTTATTTGTAGGGTCGCGTTGCAATTCTTGAATACCGTTGTTGTTGATGAATTCTATTGTTTTTTCTATGTATTCGTCTTTCTTCATTATGACTGTTGTGTTACCTTTATCCGCTTTTGTGATGATAAGGTTGTCGTTTTTAATTTTGTTCTTAATTGTTTTCATTGCCGAGTATTGAGTGGCGTAATTCGGTTGCTTAGTGGAATTTTCATGTGTGATTATTTTTAGGGCTTCGTTGGTGGCTACGTTTTTTATTATTTCTCTTTGTGGAGAGGGTATTTTGTCGCAGGCAATTTCTACGTCAGTGATGAGCTGTTTTATGTTGTTTTCGTTATGACGTTCCTGGCAGTTGAATTTGAGACCTTTCTCTAGCAGATCTATTTCATTCTTTGAAAAGGTAGTGTCTGATCTGTTAATTAATCTAGGGTGAAAATTCGCGAGTGTGTTGTGCTTAGCGTTTTCTGGACTTTTCTGTTCAATCATTAGGTTACGTATTTTATTGTCAATAACCTTCTGTTTCCGGATTGCTTCCTTTTTAATGTAATCGTGTAAAAAGTTGGAATAGGATGTCCATTGTGTGCGGTGCCAGAAGTTGCTTAGGTTTAAGTGGATGCGTAGAATTTGTTTATTGATTTGCTGTTTCTTTATGTACGCGAATTTGATTTCGTTTCTGATCCATAGTAACTGTGATTGAGATGTTGATATTTTAGCCGAAGTTGTTGTGGGTTTAGCTTTTATGGGTATGTACTTAGGAACGAGCTCTAGACATTTCTTATAAATGTGATTGACTTGTCAATGTTCATGATTTTAATTTTAAGTGATTTGAGCTTTTTGGCTTCGTAATTTGCCTGACTGGCCGAATAATTTGTTAAAAATGAAGCCATGTTTTCCAGTGTTGACTTAGTTAAATGTAGCAAAGGCTTTTCAGTCTGTCAAACACATAGCAAATATAATGTAAAATTAAAACACTAAAAGCATATCATAAAACACACACTAACATACAAAGAATGACATGTTTCGTTCTACAAGAACATCCTCAGATTCTATCAAATCACTTAAAATAAGCTTATATATGTACAGTATTGTTTACGTAGCGTAAACTTGTCAAAGATAGAGAGAAAAGTGATAACATGAAACAGTAATGACAAAAAAATAAATTATATACAATTATAATATAGTGAAAAACTTACGTATTTATCTAGACTGCCGATGTTAAGTCTGTTGTCACCAAACACTATTTCAGGACTGTGGTGGAAAGTTTGTGGTGAGCCAGGCTGTGCGTGGAGAGGGGAGGGCAGGACAGGGAGGGCCTAGTAGAACGATGTGGATCTCTCCTATTGGATGATAAAATCGGGTAGACTATAGAGTGGAGAGGGGGGGGGGGGTTGGGAGAGATGTAGGGTGCAGTGGCTGGAGCGCTGTGGAACTTTCCATCAACATTGGAGGGGGGGAGAGATGTTATTGACCTATTTCATGTTAATTGTACCTGTATGTAATATGGAAGAATGTAATTATTATAATATTTTATTATTTATAATAGGTGAATGAAGTACGGAACGGTATTATTATTATTATTATTATGAAAAAAGCAATTCACCTTCCGTCAACATTGGAGAGGGGAGAGAAGTTATTGACCTTTTCCATGCGAATGTACCTTTATGTAATATGGATGAATGCAAATTAATAATTTTTAGTTGAATAAAGTAAGGGACGTTATTATTATTATTATTATTATTTACGATAGAAGCGATTTAATGAGTAGGTGTTGTCAGATATTATGCGAGTAGAGCAAATAGGGGGGAATTATTTAAATGTGTATTATTATTATTACTATTATTATTTACGATAGAAGCAATTTAAGGAGTAGGTGTTATTATGTAAGTAGAGCGAATAGGGGGGAATTATTTTACATCAGTGTATGCCAGTTAAGGTTATTGGCATTAGTATTTTTGCGACGTAAAATTTCTATTGCTTCTTTTATATTCTAAAGATTTACTTTTATTTCGAAGTGTAAAATTTTTAGATCAGTGTTGATGTCTGTGAAATGGTGTGAACAGTCGTAGATGTGCTCCCCGAAGGCTGAATGCCGATTATATCTGATCGCGTTTTTTGTGTTCTTTGTATCTTGTATGGAAATTACGTTTTGTTTGACCTATGTATGTGGCGTTGCAGTTAGGTTCTTGGCACTTGAGTTCATACACTCCTGACTTTGAGAAAGGGTCCCTTTTTGTTTAAGTTGCACCTGCTGAAGTGTCTCTGTAGTGTGTTATTCGTTCGAAAAGCTACTTTTAAACCTTGTTTCTTGAAAATGTTAGCTACTTTGTATGTGTTATTGTTAACATAGTTGAGAACCACGTAGTTTTCTTTGTCGTGTGTGGTGCTTTCCCGGCGACTTTTCTTATGTTTATTTAAAAGTTTATCCACTGTGCCTGGAGGATGGTTGTTTTCTTTCGCGATTTGTTTAATTATTTGCATGAAGAAATGCAAATAATTAAACAAATCGCGAAAGAAAACAACCATCCTCCAGGCACAGTGGATAAACTTTTAAATAAACATAAGAAAAGTCGCCGGGAAAGCACCACACACGACAAAGAAAACTACGTGGTTCTCAACTATGTTAACAATAACACATACAAAGTAGCTAACATTTTCAAGAAACAAGGTTTAAAAGTAGCTTTTCGAACGAATAACACACTACAGAGACACTTCAGCAGGTGCAACTTAAACAAAAAGGACCCTTTCTCAAAGTCAGGAGTGTATGAACTCAAGTGCCAAGAACCTAACTGCAACGCCACATACATAGGTCAAACAAAACGTAATTTCCATACAAGATACAAAGAACACAAAAACGCGATCAGATATAATCGGCATTCAGCCTTCGGGGAGCACATCTACGACTGTTCACACCATTTCACAGACATCAACACTGATCTAAAAATTTTACACTTCGAAAATAAAAGTAAATCTTTGAATATAAAAGAAGCAATAGAAATTTACGTCGCAAAAAATACTAATGCCAATAACCTGAATGAGCATACACATTTAAATAATTCCCCCCTATTCGCTCTACTTACATAATAACACCTACTCCTTAAATTGCTTCTATCGTAAATAATAATAGTAATAATAATAATACACATTTAAATAATTCCCCCCTATTTGCTCTACTCGCATAATATCTGACAACACCTACTCATTAAATCGCTTCTATCGTAAATAATAATAATAATAATAATAACGTCCCTTACTTTATTCAACTAAAAATTATTAATTTGCATTCATCCATATTACATAAAGGTACATTCGCATGGAAAAGGTCAATAACTTCTCTCCCCTCTCCAATGTTGACGGAAGGTGAATTGCTTTTTTCATAATAATAATAATAATAATACCGTTCCGTACTTCATTCACCTATTATAAATAATAAAATATTATAATAATTACATTCTTCCATATTACATACAGGTACAATTAACATGAAATAGGTCAATAACATCTCTCCCCCCCTCCAATGTTGATGGAAAGTTCCACAGCGCTCCAGCCACTGCACCCTACATCTCTCCCAACCCCCCCCCCCTCTCCACTCTATAGTCTACCCGATTTTATCATCCAATAGGAGAGATCCACATCGTTCTACTAGGCCCCTCCCTGTCCTGCCCTCCCCTCTCCACGCACAGCCTGGCTCACCACAAACTTTCCACCACAGTCCTGAAATAGTGTTTGGTGACAACAGACTTAACATCGGCAGTCTAGATAAATACGTAAGTTTTTCACTATATTATAATTGTATATAATTTATTTTTTGTCATTACTGTTTCATGTTATCACTTTTCTCTCTATCTTTGACAAGTTTACGCTACGTAAACAATACTGTACATATATAAGCTTATTTTAAGTGATTTGATAGAATCTGAGGATGTTCTTGTAGAACGAAACATGTCATTCTTTGTATGTTAGTGTGTGTTTTATGATATGCTTTAGTGTTTTAATTTACATTATATTTGCTATGTGTTTGACAGACTGAAAAGCCTTTGCTACATTTAACTAAGTCAACACTGGAAAACATGGCTTCATTTTTAACAAATTATTCGGCCAGTCAGGCAAATTACGAAGCCAAAAAGCTCAAATCACTTAAAATTAAAATCATGAACATTGACAAGTCAATCACATTTAATAAGAAATGTCTAGAATTAGAGCTCGTTCCTAAGTACATACCCATAAAAGCTAAACCCACAACAACTTCGGCTAAAATATCAACATCTCAATCACAGTTACTATGGATCAGAAACGAAATCAAATTCGCGTACATAAAGAAACAGCAAATCAATAAACAAATTCTACGCATCCACTTAAACCTAAGCAACTTCTGGCACCGCACACAATGGACATCCTATTCCAACTTTTTACACGATTACATTAAAAAGGAAGCAATCCGGAAACAGAAGGTTATTGACAATAAAATACGTAACCTAATGATTAAACAGAAAAGTCCAGAAAACGCTAAGCACAACACACTCGCGAATTTTCACCCTAGATTAATTAACAGATCAGACACTACCTTTTCAAAGAATGAAATAGATCTGCTAGAGAAAGGTCTCAAATTCAACTGCCAGGAACGTCATAACGAAAACAACATAAAACAGCTCATCACTGACGTAGAAATTGCCTGCGACAAAATACCCTCTCCACAAAGAGAAATAATAAAAAACGTAGCCACCAACGAAGCCCTAAAAATAATCACACATGAAAATTCCACTAAGCAACCGAATTACGCCACTCAATACTCGGCAATGAAAACAATTAAGAACAAAATTAAAAACGACAACCTTATCATCACAAAAGCGGATAAAGGTAACACAACAGTCATAATGAAGAAAGACGAATACATAGAAAAAACAATAGAATTCATCAACAACAACGGTATTCAAGAATTGCAACGCGACCCTACAAATAAATTTCAAAACCAAATAAAGCAAGCTATCAAGGAAACAGACTTAATTTTCACAAAACAAGAAAAAGAAAGCCTCATAATCAAAAATCCTAAACTCCCCACACTAAGAGCCCTGCCCAAAATACACAAAGAGCTCTGTCCCATTAGACCAATAGTAAATTTTAAAGATGCGCCAAGTTACAATGTAAGCAAACAACTGAACACCATTCTAAAAGAGAAAATTTCACTTAAAGGAGACAGATCAATTAAAAACAGCCTAGAACTAATTAAAGAATTAAATAAACTTAAAATAACAGAGAGCACACGTATGATATCCTTTGACATCACTAACATGTACACCAACATACCAATAGATGAATCCATTAAAATTATCGCAAACCTTCTTAAGGAAAACACCTCTCTACAAGAAACTAAAGAAATTATTAACCTTCTTAGAACAACACTACACCAAAATTGCTTTGCATTTAACGACAAAATCTATTGCCAAACAGAAGGGCTAGCCATGGGCTCACCGTTATCAGGTATAATAGCAAACATTTTTCTCAATAACTTCGAAAACATGTTCTTAATGGGCCAGCTTTCAAAAGGAATCTTACATTGGAGCAGATTTGTGGATGACGTCATATGCATATATGATAATGACGTCACTAATGCAGACCAGTTATTAAACACTCTAAATTCTTTACACAAATCCATCAGCTTCACAATGGAACCAGAAAATAACAAGAAAATAAACTATTTAGACATCACAATCAACAGGAATAATGACAACCTATCTTACAAGGTATACAGAAAGCCCACTCAGACGTCACACACTATTGACAACAACTCGAACCACCCATACACACACAAAATAGCAGGACTGAATACAATGATACATAGAGCTATTTCCATACCAATGAGCACAACAGATTTCAATGAAGAAATGCAAATAATTAAACAAATCGCGAAAGAAAACAACCATCCTCCAGGCACAGTGGATAAACTTTTAAATAAACATAAGAAAAGTCGCCGGGAAAGCACCACACACGACAAAGAAAACTACGTGGTTCTCAACTATGTTAACAATAACACATACAAAGTAGCTAACATTTTCAAGAAACAAGGTTTAAAAGTAGCTTTTCGAACGAATAACACACTACAGAGACACTTCAGCAGGTGCAACTTAAACAAAAAGGACCCTTTCTCAAAGTCAGGAGTGTATGAACTCAAGTGCCAAGAACCTAACTGCAACGCCACATACATAGGTCAAACAAAACGTAATTTCCATACAAGATACAAAGAACACAAAAACGCGATCAGATATAATCGGCATTCAGCCTTCGGGGAGCACATCTACGACTGTTCACACCATTTCACAGACATCAACACTGATCTAAAAATTTTACACTTCGAAAATAAAAGTAAATCTTTGAATATAAAAGAAGCAATAGAAATTTACGTCGCAAAAAATACTAATGCCAATAACCTGAATGAGCATACACATTTAAATAATTCCCCCCTATTCGCTCTACTTACATAATAACACCTACTCCTTAAATTGCTTCTATCGTAAATAATAATAGTAATAATAATAATACACATTTAAATAATTCCCCCCTATTTGCTCTACTCGCATAATATCTGACAACACCTACTCATTAAATCGCTTCTATCGTAAATAATAATAATAATAATAATAACGTCCCTTACTTTATTCAACTAAAAATTATTAATTTGCATTCATCCATATTACATAAAGGTACATTCGCATGGAAAAGGTCAATAACTTCTCTCCCCTCTCCAATGTTGACGGAAGGTGAATTGCTTTTTTCATAATAATAATAATAATAATACCGTTCCGTACTTCATTCACCTATTATAAATAATAAAATATTATAATAATTACATTCTTCCATATTACATACAGGTACAATTAACATGAAATAGGTCAATAACATCTCTCCCCCCCTCCAATGTTGATGGAAAGTTCCACAGCGCTCCAGCCACTGCACCCTACATCTCTCCCAACCCCCCCCCCCCCTCTCCACTCTATAGTCTACCCGATTTTATCATCCAATAGGAGAGATCCACATCGTTCTACTAGGCCCCTCCCTGTCCTGCCCTCCCCTCTCCACGCACAGCCTGGCTCACCACAAACTTTCCACCACAGTCCTGAAATAGTGTTTGGTGACAACAGACTTAACATCGGCAGTCTAGATAAATACGTAAGTTTTTCACTATATTATAATTGTATATAATTTATTTTTTGTCATTACTGTTTCATGTTATCACTTTTCTCTCTATCTTTGACAAGTTTACGCTACGTAAACAATACTGTACATATATAAGCTTATTTTAAGTGATTTGATAGAATCTGAGGATGTTCTTGTAGAACGAAACATGTCATTCTTTGTATGTTAGTGTGTGTTTTATGATATGCTTTTAGTGTTTTAATTTACATTATATTTGCTATGTGTTTGACAGACTGAAAAGCCTTTGCTACATTGTCCTGAAAATTGGTATTTGGAATCTCTTTTAAAAATACAAAAACACATATTTTTAAAATGAGCATATCTACAGTCTATCTCAAAAAATTAGCACATATTACAGACGTATTTTTGTTTCGGAAAAATCCCTTTGAAATCCTAGGTGTGAAATAGGAAATATTTTTTGAACGGTGCACCCCTAAAATATTAAATGAGGTTAGCTCCATAAACGAAATTATTCATCTCTCCACAACCATTTGAGGTACAAGGTTGTAATTTTAGGAGATGGGTGTTTTTTATGTCCTATGTGAAAAATATCGTATACTTCAAAGTATTTCTTCCCCAAGGGGTTTAGATTGTGGTTGACTCCCAAAAGTACCATATCCACTCTTCCTAAACCGCTTCAGACAATAACATATTGTTTTATAAAGAGTGGTCTTCTATATCTTAGATGTTAATAAATCTTAAAAAACATTCACCCCGTAAAAATATTCATTCTTACATTACTGTTCGACATACAAAATCAAAAATTCACAGATAGGTCGCTTTTACATGGTAGAGGTTAAATAAGGGTTTAAAACATTCAAATTCTTCCGTATGGGGTTTCAAATGAGTGTTAGAGCAGAAAATAAATAATAATTCCCGCAAAACAATTTGACATACGAACTGAGGGCGTATTTTACAGGCTCAACTGATAGTGGACTCTCCAAAACTTGGAATAATAATTCTCAGATCAAAACCGTAGCGGAGCACGGGTATCTTTCTAGTCTCTATATATAAATGAAAGTCAGTTTTAGAAATAGACGTATGCGGTTAAGGCCCCGTGCGTACCCAGCTCGATAGCTGCAGTCACTTAAGTGCGGCCAGTATCCAGTATTCGGGAGATAGTGGGTTAGAATCCCACTGTCGGCAGCCCTGAAGATGGTTTTCCGTGGTTTCCCATCTTCACACCAGGCAAATGCTGGGGCTGTACCTTAATTAAGGCCACGACCTGCCCTTCCAACTCCTAGCCCTTTCCTATCCGATCGTCGCCATAAGAACTATTTGTGTCGGTGCAATGTAAAGCAAGTTGAAGAAAAAAAGACGTGAATTAAAGAAGTAATTCGAGACGGTGATGACATCAGAATCGCTAGAATAATCGAAAATTCCCGAGTAAAGCCAAACTGGAGGGTTTTAAAATGTGGGGCTCAGCATAAGAACACATGTGTAAGCATTTCGTTCACCCTTGGGGTATATTTTACCAAAGTGATGGCCTATAGGTTTTAAATGTTTAAAAGTTTGCTGAATGTCCACCCCGAAAATCAAGAGTGGCAGTACAATGATCCAGACTAGCTAAAATTTAAATTTGGCAAAATTATAGCTTCCAGCCTGTAACCGACGGGGATATCCAAGATCTTTAAACTTTTCACTTTTTACGTGTGAAAAATAATGAAACGTGGAGGCAATTTTAATGAGGACAGACTTTCGTTTGGAGGTATTTGGTGGTGTATCACTAACAGAATCTTTATTTGTTAATACTTGTTCATATTATCACGTAACTCTGAATCATTGACAAGTTTACGCAACATAAACAATAGGCCTGTTGTAAATATATACGTGATTTGATTCTTTGGTTAAGAGTGTGTATTTTTAGGTATCCTATACTTTGAAATTTTATGTTTGACAAACTGAAAAGCTTTGAAGTTACTCGAATATGTGGCATGCGGCCGTCAGGTGGCAACAATAATCTACGTCCAGACTTCTAGGAGACACGTACAAGCGTAGTATATATATTCAAGGGATACACGAGCACACTGCCACTGCGGGTTGATAATGGAGAATATTTCGAACACTTGATGTAAGAAATGGTTCCATGTGGTATCCTGATACGTTCTGTTCCCGTGTGTTTCCCATTATTAATCTACAATGTAGAAAATGTATGCTAACATGGAAATAAAGCGTTTCCGGAGCCATATAACGTATATTCATCATGTACTGTACGGGCCCGCCTGGTGGCCATGATCGCTAAGGCGTTGAAGTCTAAACGTCTGACACCGAGGTTAGCCAGTTCGAGTCCCGTTGGTGGAAAGAATTTTCACCATCAGAATGTTGGCCAGCAGGGTAGGGGAGGTAGTGGTATAGAATCTCTAATCACTAGATTGCGTGCCAAAAGCCTGGATGAAATTCCAAACCTCTCCGCAGTGCTCATATGTAGTGAGGACATGTTACGCTGTTGATGGTGATTCGTCCGTCGGATGGGGACGTTAAGCCTCGAGCAGACCCCTTGGTGCTATTCGACAGACGTAGGCTACCTGCCGGCACCGGATTCACCCTCTCCCTACTATCATATATGACGTCATTCATTTCATCTCATTAACTCCTCTGATGAGGTTGACGTCAGGAAGGGCATCCGGTCATAAAAATCCGCCACAACAGATTCGTCTCACCTCATACCCGACCCCATAGGAAAACGGGACAAGGGTTGGACAAACAATAAACTGTAAGGAATTTGTCCTACAAGTTTGGTTACAACTTAGTGTTACAGTCTGTACCTTATGATATAGGTTTGGTGTCAAAAAAGGTATCAGACAGCAACACTGGGACAAATCTATACAAAGTACCAACCGCGACAGTCTGGCAAGAAAGCAAGGAAAAGGAGAGGAATTGAACCCGGGCCTCCGATGGTTGGCAATTACACTAACCACAACACCACATAGGCGGATAATAATAATAATAATAATAATAATAATAACCTCCCGATTTTCCGACAATTGTGAGATCGCGGGAGTTACACATGTGGATTGTGCCCTCCTTCACGGCCAGATGCTCTTCCTGACTCCAATCCTATCTGCAGGGATGTAATAATTATTTTGTGTGTCTGTCATGGTTGGTCATGTAGTATGTTGTCTGAATATGAAGAGTACAGTGTTCTGACAAATAAATTACCCAGTTTCCGAGCTAGAAGAATTAATCAGACGAGATTAAAATTCCCCGGCCCGGCCGGGAATCGAACCCCACATCTTCAGAAACAAAGGCAACAACGCTGACCAATGAGTGCAAAAGTCGGACAATAATAATAATAACAAAATAATAACGATAATAATAATAATAATAATAATAATAATAATTCCGTAGAACCTCGTTATCCGAAATATCTTTAACTGAAACGGTAGGAAAAATGGTTAAATTACAAAAACCCATTCAAGGAAAGTAATATGTTATGTTTATCTGACGTTCTGATAATGAAACAGTGGCATGGCATAGTGGCTAGCAAACGATGGCAAAAAACACAAATAAAAATAAGAGACTTCTTTCAGAAAAATATAGTAGAGCCTATTGCACTATCGAGCATTGTTTTGTTTTGTAGATACAGTTGACTAGTTTGCCTACAATGTACTATGTATGTAGCCAATTGTCTGTATTTAATTTCATCTAAACATTCAAAAACGATTCTTAACCTCTAAAAAGAAACATTCAATTATTATCCGAAAATTTGATTATCCGAAACCCCCTTTCCGCCCTTGTTTCGGTTAACGGGGGTTGCTTACTGTAATCTAGTAATAACAATCACCAAATGTGCTTGTTCCGCATATGTAGGGTCCGCTTATTGCATCTTTGATTTCCACCTCCCTCTGTTCTGGGCGCCTGTTGGCTATTTGTCGCAGACTTTTAGTTCTGTATTGATAGAGTCCTCCCATCTTTGTTTAGATCTCCACGTGGACGTTGACCTTGGATAGTATGATACTAGAAGACGTGTCCAAACCATCATAACGGTCCTCACATTATCTCAGGAATAGGGGCGACGGCGCATTCTCTCTGATAGTATCGATAAAAACATGGACTAAAGAGGTGACTCCCATTGTGGAACAAACCATTCGCATTTCCATGACGTGGAGACGATGCTCAGTATTTTTGGTTGTAGGCTAACACCTTGTTTCATAGAATGTCATAGCGTTAACGACAATTGGTCGCTGTTGAGGCAAAAGGTCATATCTCACAATGCTCTTCCCATCTGTTATTTTCTTTAAGACTGGTCACGCCTCCCAGCCGCATATGGATATGCATTCCATCAGATCAATTTTCGTATGCAGGTGTGTACGGGAAAATAAACCTTAAACTACCGCACTCTAGGAATGTATGTTTCTATGACTTATTTACTCACTCATGCAGTATAAAGTACTTACGGTGGTTAAGGACAGTAAACGGATTAGATAATATTAACATTTTACCCGACTGTAGTGGAATCAGGTTTCACAATGCCACTATTTGAGATTTATCTTCTCTCACCAGTTTTCCACTTCATTAAATTGTTATCATTCTTTCTTTTCAGAACACTAAGTTTTTACCTTTATCTTTGTTCTCTGCACATTCCACAAAAAACAGTTGAGGAACCGTTAACGTGATTGGCGCAGTCGGATTGTCGTTCTGACTGTAACAGTTTGTATTTCAGAGAGTTTACGCGCTGCAACTCTGTGTTATCGGCTTCCAGTAAATTAAAAAGAAAATCCCGGGGGACAAAATTTCGATAGCTCGGCATATATTATAATCTAGAGCAATGAATGCAGATTGAAAAATTACGTTGTTTAAACCCAAACTGATATTTAAAATGGTGAGAATAGAGCTGATTTGTAAAAATTCAGGTTCTTCTCTTTATGGCAGTAGTGTTTCTAAACAACTGTTGAACCATTTTTATTCAAATTATTGACATAAGTATTTTATTTATCCAATAATAATCTCAAGATAACTTACCTTGGTAATTTTTTTGGATACCGTATGCATTATGAATATAATTTGTGACCGAGATCGATAGCTGCAGTCGATTAAGTGCCGCCAGCATCCAGTATTCGGGAGATAGTAGGTTCGAACCCCACTATCGGCAGCCCTGAAGATGGTTTTCCGTGGTTTCCCATTTTCACACCAGGCAAATGCTGGGGCTGTACCTTAATTAAGGCCACGGCTGCTTCCTTCCCACTCCTATCCCTTTCCTGTCCCATCGTCGCCATTAGACCTATCTGTGTCGGACCGACGTAAAGCAACTAGAAAAAAAAGTAATAATAATTTGTGGGTAGAAGTATTCTGAGCATGCATTTCCAAGTTTTTCTCACGCGCTTCGGAATGAGGTGAATTCTAAAAATGTAGATTACAACATTAAAAAAAGTAACTAGGAAGTTTATGGGAGAGGAATGCCTCCTTTCTTAATTGAATATTAAAATATAACTATCAGGTCATAAGTTTCTTCGGTCATTTTCAGAACTGATTCATTCTACTCGCGGCTGTTGACCACGTAAAGTTATTCAATTTGAAATCCCTACAGTGTTACGGGTATCATCCATGTTATGTACTGTTGCTGCTGAAGTGGTAAGTTCATCCCGGACTGATGAAAGACGGGCTGCTTGTGTACAGTAGATAGCTACGCACTCGCCTCCTAATCACGAATTTGTGGTGCTCCATCTCAGTACTGATACTGAAGAACACGTACTTAAGTTTGAGACTCATGCGATTAAACTTACTGGGAATGATTCAACTTCCACAACACCAGCGTCTCGTAAGACTGGTAATAGTGGACATTAGTCACGTAGAAAATGAAAATACTGACTGCAATACAATAACCTGGCGTTAACAGAATCAGATGTTACCTGCCAATATTCAGATAACAATTCACCTGTTTGGCTGATGTACTAGATGGTCGACCGTTGTCTTTCTGAGCCCAAATAACTGGTTCGACATGAGTCTGATGTTAGGCCTACTTGAAGGTAGCCATATAACGTCAGTATTGTGTTGGTAGATTCACAAGTACGTAAAAGAATTCCTAAGGCACAAAAGTTTGGCAACGTAAAACCAACAACAGAAAAAGTGATAACATTAAATTTAACATATTCTACTCTTTCGCTACATTAATATCAATCTTCTTCTGCGGCTTTTCCAAGACCTGTGGGGTCGGGGGTGCGAACTGTTTAGCACATGTTGATTTGGTGCTGTTCTATGGCCGTACGCCATTCTGACGCCAACCCTCTATGGAGGGATCTAATTACAGCTGCGTATTTCTATGGCGGTTGCAAGTCTACTGTGTTGTCTGGATATGAAGAGGAAACTGTTGGAACAAACACAAACAAAACTCCCCGAGCCAGAAGTATTGATCAAACGTGATCAAAATCCCCCACCTGGCTGATAATCGAACCCAGGCCCTCTGAAACAAAGACCTGATATTATGGTTATCAATATCAGTCAATAATTATGTGTATGCATCCGCTCAGTTACCATACATATTTTAAGAACGAGCCAAAGTGTCGGGACGTTAATGTTAAGGACTCTATGACTCGCTGGAAGTAAAAGGCACATCATTTTCGCACATGAACTATTAAAATGCCACCAAACATCAGCCGAAATTGAATACACGATCCGTATTTATATTACTAGATAATTATCATAATTCCATTGGTTTACAAGGACACAAACTCTAGTGTTCTGTGCGTAAATCAGTAGAAAAATACCAACGAAATTTGATGTATATTCATATTTATTGGTATGTAAGAAATGACGTCCGTAGAATCTTAATTTTTAAAATGAAATTCAAGACAATCTGGATAAATAGCACACCAATTAGATACAATGTTTCGTAATATTAACTGAAGTAGGAAGTGTTCCGTCTCCTCGAAGGATGAGGGATTCGTCTAAACGAATATCAGTAAAAGCGGGGAAATATGATTCACCAAAACCATCGCAAACCTAACACTACTCAAGTACTGTAGAACAAGAGTTGTCTACGAGAAATGTGCAGTGTCAATTGTAATCTTACGAATGATTTCTATGCTTTATGGTAAGGTCAGTAACAATTCATTACCACAGAAAACTATCATGGACTGATAAAGCACTCATACTGTCGGAAGCTATGGGAACACCATCAACATTTGTATATGATGACGCTGCATTTAAAATGTTAAACTAGTAATATTTCTTGTAATATTTTCTCTCCAAGGAAATACTGTTGTACTCTTGTTTTGTTGTTGTTGTTGTTGTCGTCGAGTAATTATGTTTTACCTTTACTTCATTATCACACTACTGTGTATGAACATTGCCACCGGGATATTTCGAAATAGCGATATATTTATTAATACTAATAATAATAATAATTTCCTGCCAGACCGACGACATACTGATAAACTGGCAACTCTCCGAAAGATTCTGTTCAGTTTGTTGATGCCTCGTTTGTGACGTGAATGCATTTTCTCTACTCCACTTGCTTCTAAAAAATACTCCATACAGCTGCTGACTGCTGCAATGGAACGACTGATTTTATGCACGGGAAAGTTATCTCATGAAAAACTCAAATGACTGCCCAATAAAACGAAAAATCATCAGATTATCGAGATACAGACTCAGGGGAACGATTTATTTGTTATGATAATTAAGGAAAGTTGCTGGGAACAATCATTCGCATCATGCCAGGAAGGGAGGCAAGTCTCAATTTGGCTCTGGATATAGGGCAAAATATAATGTAAGTACGAACGTGTTTTTCAACATCACCACATCAAGTCAATTTTACTATTCGTAAGATAATTTTTTGCTAGTAGCTATACGTCGCACCGACACAAACAGGTCTTATGGCGACGATGGGATAGGAAAGGCCTAGGAGTTGGAAGGAGGTGGCCATGGCCTTAATTAAGGTACAGCCCCAGCATTTGCCTGGTGTGAAGATGGGAAACCATGGAAAACCATCTTCAGGGATTCCGACAGTTGGATTCGAACCCGGTATCTCCCGGTATCAAGCTCACGGCCACGCGCCTCTAACCGCATGGCCAACTTGCCCGGTATTCCTAAGGGACCTAATCATTTATAAGAATTCCGACATGTACTACGGAACGTATGATTTTCTGTATGGGTAAAATATCAAATCTTAATAATCACAATTGACTGTTCTAAAATACTGTATGATGCGTACAGTATTGTGAGTGAACTTGCACGTATTCGTTCGGACATGTATCCTATATATGTTATGAACCTATGCATATTTCCTTATGAATATTTTGGCCTCTTCAACATTTAAAGAATACAATGATGTTAATTCTTCATTCTATTACTTCAGTGTCCTGTGTTCGCAAAGCAACAGTTGAAGCCACGTACAATTAATAATATTCATTATGGACCGTCTGTATCCTGTTCTGTTTTCATCAATACACCTACCATATTTATACTTTCTCTTTTTCTGTAAATAATCGAAGTTCTATTCGACTGTTTCTTAAAGAATATAATTGTTTCTTGACATGAAATTATTAACTCCTGTTCAGTAGTAGGCAATTTTATCGTTTCTCTGCCACGATGAATTAAGGGAGTTCCAAGCACAATAGTACTACTGTACATCGCTATGGTATGAAATCACCGTGAAAGTGGAGGTGCCTTGTCTATGATCTCTATAGCATCAGTCGCTTGCTGCGCTTCTCAGACGGGAAATTCTTATTGTTCATAGTTGCAATACCTTATTGATTTCTTGTTCTCAAAAATATCGTTATTCTAATGTAAGTTACATTTAATTGACGTACAAAGCCTTGGTTGAATGGTTAGCGTCGTGAGTGAAAGTTTTGGATTCGATTCTCGGCTGCACCGGGAGTTTAGCTCCGACTTCTTAATCTTCTGACTTGGAAACTCAATGTATGTCTCAGTTCACATCTGTGACACGTACACAAGCAATACACCACACTAGAAACCACCACAAGAACACGCTATAGTAAATGCATCCCTCCACACAGAGTTGGAGTTACTAAGGGCATCCGGACGTAATACGCACCAAACCCACAGGTGCGACACAGTTCGCAACTTCGACCTCATCAGGGTGTGGGTAAGTATCATTATAGTAAGTATACTGTAGTTAAGAAAATGAAAATAAATTTAAACGTGGTAGTTCCAAAAGGTTGTCATCGAGATATAGCTTCTGCACTTTTGTGTAATCTTCGAGGCAAATGATTAATGTTAAATGAGGCTGTTGAGACAAATTTCTATAATGATTCCATTCGACAGATAACCCTTGCAAGAAGGTGGTGTTCGGTAATGATATGCAATATAATAATTTATCGTTTCAGTAAGACAAGTAAGCTTATAGATTTACATTACTGCTGATATCGTGATCGTAGCCACGGGACTTCCAATTCTACGTGGAATTCGAGCGACATGGGCGTATCAATCAATCAATCAATCAATCAATCAATCAATCAATCAATCAATCAATCAATCAATCAATCAATCAATCAATCAATCAATCAATCAATCAATCAATCAATCAATCATTGATATGTTTTAGGGCGGTCGCCCACCTGGCAGATTCCCAATCAGTTGTTTACCTCATTTTTACATTTATTTATAATTGTTCACTCAGCTCATTCTTAAATATTTTCAACGAACTTGGGAATTTATCATACTTTTCCGTTGATAATTTATTCCATTCCCTTACACTTTGTAATATAAATTGATATTTGCCCAAATCTTCCCTCTTGAATTCCAACTTTATCTTCTCGTCTACATATGCCATTCCACGCCAACTCACCACTGACAGCTCGAAATATACAACATAGTCGAGCATCTAGTCTCCTTACTACCAAGTCTTCCCAGCCCAAAGTTTGTAACATTCTCGTAAAACTACTCCTTTGTCGGAAAACACTCAGAACAAATCGAGCTGCTTTCCTTTGGTATTTTTCCAGTTCTGGTATCAAGTAGTCGTGGTGAGAGCCCCACGCACTCGAGCTGTACTCAAACTGTGGTCCTACACCCTCTCCTGTATATCCTCACTAAACCCTCTAAATACCCTCATAACCATGTGAAGGGATCTGTAACCTTTCTTAACAACATCGTTAATATGATTACCCCCATGAAGATCATTCCTTATATTAACACCCAGGTACTTACAGTGTTCCCACGAGATACTGTTTCAGACATAGCCGCACATTTTGAGTCTGATTTAAATTAGATAAATCTCAGTTATATTCATGTGTACACAATCATAGAGGCCTAATGCATATCTCAAGAAAGCATATGATTTTTCTTTATACCGAAGAATTCGGGTCAAACATAAAACAAATTCTATAAAGTGTCAGATATTATCTTCAAGCAGAGAAAGATTTTGGGTCAATTTCTTATCAGCTGAAGAACTATTTATGCCATATCTAAATAAAAAATAGACCTACATTTTCAATAGCAGGGACAGCAGTTAAAAATTACTTTGGAAAAAGTCACTCTAACTTCTGGGATAGGACAGTTAATTATCTCATTTCTCATACAATAATAATGTATTTACCTGTAACATTTGACAGTCATCCAGGAACAAGAGGAATTTCAGCAAGACACGTTGTAGTTGCAGAGGGCGCGAGACTGCCCCAGAAAAATTCAAACAAATCTACGGAAGATGAATCAGAGAGAATAACTGAACGATTATTAAACCAAGCAATTTAACTGAAAATTCAGAAACTAATTTTCAATTATGAGTGAATAAATATTTTCGAGGAAGGTGAAGTAAGGATATGACGAAAGAAAAGGGATGGTGAATATTCCAGCGATCACGCAGCCACTCAAACTCGCACCACCAAAGACCGCGCGTACACTGTTCGGCTGGTCCTCGCCATGCACCCAGCCCACCGCGAGTGGTCACATGACCGAGAGGGACGGCCACGGAGCACCTCCCATCATCTGAGAGACCGAGCTGGAATACTAACGATATCCTTAGCAGCAGTGTTGAGTCTTCCGGAAGCTTCCCACCGTAACGATAGCCAACACAGGGGTAAAAAATTAGAGTTAATCATAGCAAGGTTTCGTGGTGATGGTGGTGATTATTGTTTTAAGAGGAAATGCAATTGTACAGCCATCCTCTCTTAATACTAACCGGAAGAAAAATAAAAGAGACGGGCTAAGATGGCTGAGCGTCTGATACGACCGAAACGCTACTCATTTGAAGTTGGTGAGTTGGAGTACGGCTCTGCGCGATGACGTATGAAGGTGCTCACCGAGCACTGCGGTGTGCGGGTGGCGTGCCTGCTACTGATCTCGAGACACCGGGTTAGATTCCATGACAGGCCGGGGAATTTCATGTTGAAATGATTTATTACCAGACAAAGTAGGAGTCCCCATATAACGTAAAACAAATCAATCTCCTCAATTGTGCCGAAAGTTGAAGGGTTAAATGGGCCGGCAATATTTCATGGATATCTCTATCACTTCCACAATACCTCGCTCCTTTCTTTGCACGTTTTCTTCTGATTCACATCCTAGCCAAATGAACTTATTTACACAATTCTTTCTATATTGTTCGTTGGTTCAATACCCTTAGGCAATTTTAATATACGAAAATTGTCCACATCGAATGTAGTTATAAGAGCTTGAGCTTAAGTGAAACTCTGCATTGACTCACATTAGCGCTCATAGTGGTAGAAAATAAGTGAAATCAAATCCAATTGGCCGGATAACGAGTATTAAGGAAAGGATTGTATTTTTTTAGAATTAAATAATATATTCTCATACATTATTATATTTTATTATATACAATTGGTAGCTCATATACCTAGAATATTTTCAACATTGAGTTGCTAGCCAGTGAATTGAGGGCTGGTTTCAGGTCCTACCTGACGGTGAGATAGTGGCCCAGGTTAGCCACTAAGAGGATTCGTCACACAGACCGCGTGCTACATCGGGCTCAGCAGAGGTAGCTTGGTTGCTGTGCCATGGGGTTCGTTTAAAATACGTTAGCCTCATGTCTAATAATTTACTGGCACGTGAAAGAACTCCTGTGGGAGGAAATTCTGATTCCTCGGGGTCTCCGAAAACCGTAGAAGTACCTAGTTAGCGGGACGTACAAACAATATTAAATATGGAAGAGATCCGACACTTCGTTAAGGGCCGCTAAGGGCGTGAAACGTTTCCTAGGCCTTGCAAATCTAATACCGTCGGGGTCGGAAGAGAACAACAGGTGACCAAGGAACGTCGGATAGGAAGTATGAAAGTGAGGAGACACGCACAAGTCAGTGAAAGGTGACCAGGCTCAGCTAGGAGCCTCATGGTTACCAACCCACCCGAAGAAAAGAGACACTCTTTTGTTCTCCTCTTACGACAGGCAGTACGTTGTTCCTATATTAGAGCATGCTTGGAAGATTTCGAAATTGGAGAAGTCGGACTGAACGTGTAAGTCAGGACATTTTGACTTTCAAAATTAACATTTCTGGCTGCACTCTGTTCCTTTTCTTCAGAGAATCTTGGTGTGTATAAGCTATGAGTGAGTTTCCTCAGCTGGTTCCCCAGTAACTGAGAAAGATGAAGCGAGAAATGGTTATTCATTTCTTCACGTTCACTTCCGTACCCCAACTAACTTACTTGTTCCACGCAATTGGCGGTAGAGCACAAGTGAGCCTTGGCCTGCTCATCTCGAAGGCTCGAAGATCAGTGACAGGGGTACCGGGTTCAATTGCCGGCAGGGTTGGGAATTTTAACCATAATGCAATAAACATATGAAAGAAATAGAAAATGTTCAAGCTAAATTTCTAAGATATTTGTATTTCTTTATCCTTAAAACTAGTGAAAAATATGTGGCATACAGTGACATAATAACAAATTTTAGGATAGATGAGTTGCATACTAGGAGAACGTTAACGAGTGTAAAATACCTGCATAGAATTCTCAAAGGAAAATCAAATAGCCGAGAGTTACTCCACCAAATAAACCTGAATGCACCGTTTGGAGGAAGCAGAAATACTCGTAATTTTTCTTTATTAAAAGTTCAAACACAAATCACCATATGAATTCACCATTAAAGAGAATATGTCAGTCAATTAATAACATGCTAAACGTGGACATATTTCACTAGCAGCGTGTGAATCAGTCAATAGTGATCTGCCTTTAGGGCAGTCGCCCAGGTGGCAGATTCCCTATCTGCAGTTTTCCTAGCCTCTTCTTAAATGATTTCAAAGAAATTGGAAATTTAGTGAACATGTACCTTCGTAAGTTATTCCAATCCCTAACCCCCCCTTCCTATAAATGAATGCTCCAGTTTGTCCTCTTGAATTCCCACTTTATCTTCATATTGTAATCTTTCATACTTTTAAAGACGCCACTCAAACTTATTCGTCTACTGATGTCATTCCACGCCAACTCTCCGCTGACAGCTCGGAACATACCACTCAGTCGAGCAGCTCTTCTCCTTTCTCCCAAGTCTTCCCAACCCAAACTTTGCAACATTTTTGTAACGCTACTCTTTTGTCGGAAATCACCCAGAACAAATCGAGCTGCTTTTCTTTGGATTCTTTCCATTTCTTGAATCAGGTAATCCTGGTGAGGGTCCCATACACTGGTACCGTACTCTAGTTAGGGTCTTAGCAGAGATTTATATGCCCTCTCCTTTACATCCTTACTACGATCCCTAGACACCCTTATAACCATGTGCACAGATCTGTACCCTTTATTTACAATCCCATTTATATGATTACCCCAATGAAGATCTTTCCTTGTATTAACACCTAGATACTTACAATGATCCCCAAAAGGAACTTTCACCCCATCAACGCAGTAATTAAAACTGAGAGGACTTTTTCTATTTGTGAAACTCACAAACTGACTTTGAACCCCGTTTATCACCATACCATTGCCTACTGTCCATCTCACAACATTATAGAGGTCACGTTGCAGTTGCTCACAATCTTACTTATTTGTTACTCTGTACAGAATAACATCATCCGCAAAAGGCCTTACCTCTGATTGCACTTGTTTACTCATATCATTTATATATATACATAAGAAAACATAAAGGTCCAATAATACTGCCTTGAGAATTCCCCTCTTAATTATTACAGGGTCAGATAATCTTCCACCACTCTAACTCTATTTCTATTTTCTAGAAACAGGGCCACCCATTCAGTCACTCTTTTGTCTAGCCCAATTGCACTCATTTTTGGCAGTACTCTCCTATGATCCACCCTATAAAATGCATTAGACAGGTCAATCGCGATACAGTCCATTTGAACTCCTGAATCCAAGATATTTGCTATATCTTGCTGTAATCTTGCACCAACCCTGGAGGTTAAACAGATTAAGATGAAGAAGATCATATTTTAATTTTAATTTTAATTTATTTATAACATTAGAAATAAGTGGGCATAAATGTCTGTTGAACAATATATAAATAAATAAAATAAATAGATAAATAAATAAATAAATAAATAAATAAATAAATAAATAAATAAATAAATAAATAAATAAATCACCCAGAGACATTTAATAACAACGATAAAAAGGAGAAAAGCATCAGTTTTCGGTCACATTCTCCGGCATAATAACTTCATAAAGAACTTGTTCGAAGGCAAGGTGATGGGAATGAAAGGCAGAGGGAAACCACGGAAGAAGATCATTGAATAGTTAGTTGAGATGATGGGATGCCAAGGTTATGGAGAGATGAAAAGGATCGCAGAGAGAAGAGATCAATGGTTGCAGCGACAAGGCGAAGCCTTTAGATGATGATGATGATGATGAAATAAATAAATAAATCATTAATACTTCTGGCATGGGGCGCTGGGGGTATGTGTCGTATTCATAATCATTTCATCCTCATCAAGACGCTCAGGTCAGCTAAGGGAGTCAAATCGAAAGACATACATCTGGCGACGCCAACTTTTAATCTGACACTGAATGCCATACGCTATTTCATGTTTACATTATTGTTCTTATTACTACTTGCTTACTTACTTATACAGCCAGCTGTGGACTACGGTTACACAAACTACCCTCCTCTCTTTGTGAGGCTTGCACCTTATTTTTTTACAATGTAACCAAAGGTTTTAAGCCTCTCGCTCCTTTTCAGTCGTTCTTTCGCCGAGTTTTTGCGCAGTTTGGCAGGTTCTTCCTCTGGATCATTCCTCAACGATCATTCCTCAACCCCGCAACTTTCTTTCTAAAGATGGCTCTCCCCATTATGTGCTCTGGTCTTGTATCATTCACCCGCATGTCTTTGTGCACCTCCTTGAGTCAGAAGGGATGAGATTTCCGTTTTTTCTGGAAAGTGAGCATTTTGTGTGCCAATCCCTACGGGTTCATCCTCTTGTCCTTCGTTTCTTCATCACGGTGGTGACCTTTTCGACTCTCACGTACATTTCCTTTTTTGACCTGATTAATCCCTCGAACAATTTCTTAGAACCCAAACTCTTTCCGAAGAACTTCCTTTCCTTTTTTTCATCGACAGTTAATTACTTTAATTTGTTCTTATGCTTACATTTGGGAAAAGTAAAGTAGGCCTAGGTCACTGATGAATAATTTATTACATTAACATATTTGTTTCCACAAAATATCTATCTGTATAAACCTACCGGTGCAAAATTCCTGAAAATAGGGCTTGACGAGTTAATTTCTTCATACTCCGTTGATATTTATTATTAAGAGAACGAGACATTCACCACGATGTCTTGCCATTGAAACAACAATCATCATCAGTAACAGAAACACGTTGCCATTGGTGCTTTCACGGTCCGTACTTATAGACATGATACTGTATAGGCTTTTAGGCTTATGTCAGCCTGGTTGCCAGCCATTAAGAATTTACGTAGGTGGTTTCCTTCCCTATTCCTTCATTATTGTTTTTTCGTCTCGGTGTTTTCCAAATTGTACGTTCCTCATCGCCAGATGTTTCATTCCGGGCTTGCGTCAATGTCATATGTTACGTACACATGTTATGTGAACCTCTTAGACTGATTGTGATGGTTCGGTCAGCTTCCGCTTCGAATGCTAGCGCTGTGCCACGTCCGGTAGCCATCTGGTGGCGAATGACCGTACCATTTCCACCTGTATTATAACGTCTAAATTTAAAAACTCATTGTTTAAGAAGCCTTTCTCATGGACAGTCGAGATTTTCTTCTGATGACGCAGAGCACAGTTCTCTGCGAATCGTAAAGGATTTCACCTTATTTTCTTGTCACGGCATAACCCCAAAAGCCTACACATTTTAAACACAAATCAAAATTATGAGTTACACATTACAATCGCTAGACATGTAATATGCTGATGTGATAAAATATACCGTTTCTTGAAGAACTGCAGGTGTACTCAACAGAAAGTGAGTAATTTGAAAATTTAAGTAAGGTAAGCAATTTCAATTCACCATAGGAGATGAAAACAGCCCTACAATATGGAACTGTCGTCATTCAGATTACGTGCTGAGTCAGAAATAGCTTTCTCACTACTGCCTGCCTTCCTACGTAACGAGAATATCAACTAGTCGATCGGAAAGAATGAACCTCGATATATTTGTGTGTGAAACACAGTAGTTGATGATGCTAATGCAATCTTCAATTTCTTTCTTTATTTCCTCCTTTCTTTCTTTCTTTCTTTTTTCTTTCTTTCATTCGTTCTTTCTTTCCTTCTTTCTTCCTTTCTTTCTTTCTTTCTTTCTTTCTTTCTTTCTTTCTATGTTTGGTTTCTTTCTTAGTCAGTTCACCGTCCGGGGCTGGTTTTGTCCTCGGACTCAGCGAGGGATGCCACCTCTACTGCCTCAGGGGCAATGTCCTGGAACGTGAGACATTTGGTCCGGGATACACCTGAGCATGAGTACCAGTATCTTGTCCAGGCCGCCTCACCTACTATGCTGAACAGGGGTCTTGGGAAGATTGGAAGGGTTAAACAAGGATGAAGGAAGGAAGCGGCCGTGGCTTTAAGACACACACCATCCCGGCATTTGCCTGGAGTAGAAGTAGGAAACTGCTCAAAACCAATACTAGTATTCTTTAAATCTCTATAACAATAACTTAATATTGAACGGCATCCTCCTTTGTCAATACATGTCGCTCCTGATTCCAATCGACTGGATATAGACTTGTCCAGAAGCAGCTTCCTTCCTACTGACTGTCTTAGTACGTAATCCGTAGAACTTAAAATAAGTTGGCATCAGTCAGTCGAAAGGAAGTACTCTCAAAATTTATTTGAATAAAGAGCTGTCTTACCGTTGACTGCTATAATAGAAGTAGTACTTGAAAATAATTTTGTCCAAACTTTCACAGTGCCAACTCATTTTGACTAAATCTCTATACCAAACGATGTCTATTCTCTGAAGGAAGATAACATATTACTCTCCTGTCCTTATTGCTGGCTGAAGGAGCTGTTTACAAACTCGCCACATTCGTCAGTCACCACGTGCATGGAGTTGGGATGGCCAAATCTTGACACTTGCGCCAACAGAAAACTCCACTGCTTGAATAAAAATTTGGAACACACTCTATTTGGCACGCCAGCTGACAAGCTCTTAGAATATTATTCCGCTGAATAATTGAAGCACTCAGTGAAAGATAGTTAGTCTCATGCTGAGCTCCACACCAGCCCTCAGTATTCAATCTTTATACCAGTGTGGATAGAGTCGACTTATTTTCGATGTCAGACGTTTCGCCGATACTATGAGTTCGTATTATCAATGTAAAGTGACAAGTCATTTATCATTTATAATAGGAATCCGATTGGTTATGAGACAGGGTGTGGGTCAGTTGCCCCTCGCGGTCAGTTTCCACAGCCTAATTATCTCCAAGTCTGGTCGCGGCTGCGAAACGGGGTCGCACATGTAGAATTGGCCCTGTTTTACGGTCGACTGCTCTTCCTGACGTCAACGTTATATGGAGGGATGTAGTCACTGACGCGTGTTTTTTGCTGGTTGGTAGTGTTTTGTCTAATTTGAGGAGAAGAGTGTTGATACAAACACGAATACCCAGTTACCGAGCCAGAAGAATTAATCAGACGCGATTAAAATCCACGACCCAGCCGGGAATCGAACCCAGGACCCTCTGAACCGAAGGTCTGAACACTGACCATTCAGTCAGGGAGTCGGACAGTTAAGGCCCTAACATAGTATTCTTAAACCCTTCTGGCTGAGCTCCTGTCGGTGGGGGCGGTAGAATAACACCCTCGGTATCTCCTGCCAGTCATAACAGGCGAATAAAAGGGGCCTCAGGGGCTTTTAACTTGGTAGCCTGGGTTGGCGACAACGGGGCCCTTAACTGGTTCCTGGCATTACTTCTAATTACTTGTGCCAGGCTTCTCACTTTCATCTATCCTATCCGACCTCACTTGATTAACTCTTGTCCTTTTCCGACCCTGACCATATTACGTACGAACCTCTACGGAGTCTTTCATTTTCGAACCCTTTCTGGCCCTTGTCATTCTTTGTCAGATATCTTCATTTTACGAAGTGTTGAACCCCTTCCATTTTTCTCTGTGATTAGTGTTAAAAGAGGTTGGTTGCCCAGTTGTAGGCCTACTTCCTCTTAAAACAAGAACAACAATCACCACCTCCTTCCGGCTAATTTTGATTTAGAAATACAAATTGTCCTCATCGCTCAGGTTTAAAAAATATATCCCAGTCTTATACCCCGTGTTGACTACACTCTACGCGGAGTAATATTATTTCCTGGCCGTACTCTAGGCCCTGTGGTTGCATTTTGTCTTTACATGGGCTGGTCACTTCAAGTGTAGTAGTCCTGCCGCTGAAGTGCAGTAGATAGAACGCGAACATGCTGTTCAATTCTGGTGTATACGTTGTTGCTCTGTGGTTGTACTAACTTTTTTTTTCGGATCCATGGCTAAATGGTCCAGGGAGTCACGGATTCGATTTCCGACCGGGTCGCGGATTTTAACCTTCATTGGTTAATTCCAGTGGCTGGGCGTGTGTGCTTCCTTCAGCAGCAGGTACGGCCCCATTCTCATAGACGAGGAGGTCACCTATACAGTGTCAACTCGAAAGACCAGCACCAGGCCTCTTTGCAGGCCACACGCCATTGGGCTTGTTACTATCATGAATGGGGTAACGAGAATCGAAACGGAAAATGACTTAATTTTATATAAATGATTACAGGCAGTTTCCAGAAGACGGCGTACAAAGATATACAAGCATTAAAAAATCATGTGATTGATTAAAACTGATTCATATACTGAAATAATGATCGAGTGAAATATTCAGAATAAACATGAACGCATGAGTACCAACATCGTGGATCGAGATTTAATTCAGAACTCTACTAAACGAAAAACCACCGAGAATATATCATAATGATTATAGCAAATTTTACTTAAAGAAGTATACTCAGCCAAAATACAGTAATTAGCAATAACTGATATAACATGCACTAGGAAAGAGCTAAAAAGTCAATCCCAAGAAAAGCACTGGTGAAGTGCGTAGTGACTTAAATATTATGGAAACTGAAATGCCAAACAGGAAAAAGCTGTAATTTTTAGTTGTGAACAAAATCCTTTAAGGGATCTTAGAGCTGGGAAGTGATAGAGTAAAAGTAGTGTAATTACTTCTAAGTATTTCATTCTGGGTAATTTTTATTTGAAATAAAATTGTAATGGGAAAATAACTGACGATTGTATAGGGGATATTTTACATTCAAGAGGTCAAATGGACTGTATCGCTGTTGAGCTATCCAGTGTCGTTGATAGGTAGATCATGGGAGATTACTGATGAAAATGGGGGCTACTGGACTAGACAAAAGTGTGGTTGAATGGGTGGCTACACTTCCAGAAAATAGAACTCAGAGAATTAGATTAGGTGAAGCGTTATCTGATGTCATAAAAGAAAGAAAAGTTCCACCTGATCTTTTATGATATTTGATGACTATCAATACGGAACAAAATGAAATTTATCAATCAAGAAGCGTTATCTGATCCCGTGATGATTAACAAGGGTCCCGTAGAGCAGTATTATTGGATATTTATGTTTCCTTATATATATAAATGGTATCTCTGTTTGCATCAGAATGCCTTATCCTCTCCCAGTAATGTGTGCTCGCTAAGTTAGACAGATTCTCCACAACATTCTTGACCCAAACTACATAAACGGTATGTACATAAGGAAATCCAGACCAGTAATCTGTTCTAAAGTAAGATAGAGATGATCACGGTAAAATTGCGGAAACCCAAGGCTCGCTTCCACGCTCACCTACGACAGTTCGATGAATATCGGTGGACAATACGCATTTTTAAAATGTTTAATTCAAAATCAAAAATTGCAATTATCTGGTAGGTTAACGTCAAGAAAGACCTCGAAGAAATGGGTTTACGACCAGAAGACGCCAGAACAAACATCTTGATTGCTGGTAATGTTTTGAATGTGAGATGAACAACTGGTGAAAGTGGTCAGATGAACGCTGTGCTCGACTCCGCACCTACTGGATCAATAGAAAACTGAGTAAACGCCAGAAAGTGTAAGGAAACTTATCATGGTCCCTAGTTGGCCGATTAGCGAATAATGCCTTGTAATAATACTCAACATGGTTTTGCTGTGTTCATACTGCTACACGGCTGAAATAAACGGGAAACTACAGCCGTTACTAACTCCCGACGACATGCAGCTCTCTCTGTATGAATGATGTACTGATGATGGCTTCCTCTCGGGTAAAATGTTCCGGAGGTAAACTAGTCCCCCATTCGCACCTCCGGGTGGGGACTACACGAGAGGGAGCGATCATCAGGAAGATGGATACTGACATTCTGCGAGTCGGAGCGTGGAATGTGAGAAGTTTGAATCGTTGTGGTAGGTTAGAGAATCTGAAAAGGAAGATGGATAGACTAAAGTTAGATGTAGATGGTATAAGTGAAGTACGTTGGCAGGAAGAACAGGATTTTTGGTCAGGCGACTACCGAATTATCAACACAAAACCAAACAGAGGAAATGCAGGAGTTGGTTTAATAATGAATAAGAAAATAGGGCAGCGGGTAGGCTACTGCGACCAGCATAGTGAAAGTATTATTGTCGTCAAGATAGACACCAAACCAATGCCCACCACAATAGTGCAGGTATATATGCCTACCAGTTCAGCGGATGATGAGGAAATCGCAAGAATATGTGAAGGGATAGAAGATTTAATACAATATGTAAAAGGTGACGGGAATCTAATTGTGATGGGAGACTGGAATGCAGTGTTAGGCCAAGGAAGAGAAGGTAATACAGTAGGAGAATACTGACTGGGACAAAGGAACGAAAGAGGAAGTCGACTAGTGGAATTCTGCACTGATCATAAGTTATTCCTTGCCAATACTCGGTTCAAACCCCACAAACGACAGCTTTATACGTGGACGAGAGCTGGAGACACTGGAAGTTATCAAATAAACTTCATTATGGTTAGGCAGAGATTCAGAAACCGGGATTTAGATTGCAAAACTTTCCCAGGAGCAGACGTGGACTCTGACCACAACATGTTGGTGATGAAATGCCATCTGAAGCTGAAGAAATTGAAGAAAGGAAAGAATGTAAAAAGATGGGATCTAGACAAGTTGAAAGAAAAGAGTGTGAGGGATTGCTTCAAGGAACATGTTGCACAAGGACTAAATGGAAAGGCTGAAGGAAACACAATAGAGGAAGATTGGATAGTCATGAAAAATGAAGTCAGTAGGGCTGCTGAATAAATGTTAGGAAGGAAGAAAAGATCAACTAAGAATCAGTGGATAACTCAGGAGATACTAGACCTGATTGATCAACGACGAAAATACAAGAATGCTAGAAATGAAGAGGGCAGAAAAGAATACAGGCGATTAAAGAATGAAGTGGATAGAAAGTGCAAGGTAGCTAAGGAAGAATGGCTGAAGGAGAAGTGCAAGGATGTCGAAGGCTGTATGGTCCTGGGAAAGGTAGATGCTGCATACAGGAACATCAAGGAAACCTTTGGAGAAAGGAAATCTAGGTGTATGAATATTAAGAGCTCAGATGGTAAGCCACTTCTAGGGAAAGAAGACAAAGCAGAAAGATGGCAGGAACATAACCAGCAGTTGTATAAAGGTGAAGATGTAGAGAATTTGGTTCTGGGACAAGAAGAGGCTGTTCATGGTGATGAAATGGGAGACCCAATTTTGAGGTCAAAGTTTGACAGAGCTGTGAGCGACCTAAATAGGAACAAGGCACCTGGAATTGATGACATTCCTTCCGAATTACTGACTGCCTTAGGAGAAACCAGCATGGCAAGGTTATTCCATTTAGTGTGTAAGATGTATGAGACAGGAGAAGTCCCATCCAATTTTCGGCAGAATGTTGTTATACCTATTCCCAAGAAACCCGGTGCTGACAGGTGTGAAAACTATCGCACCATTAGTTTAGTATCTCATGCCTGCAGAATTTTAACACGTATTGTTTACAGAAGAATGGCCAAACAAAGTTGGGAGAAGATCAATTTGGTTTCAGAAGAAATGTAGGAACACGTGAAGCAATCCTGACTTTACGTCTGATCTTAGAGGATCGAATCAAGAAGGACAAGCCCACGTATATGGCATTCGTAGATCTAGAAAAGGCATTCGATATTGTTGATTGGATCAAGCTATTTAAGATTCTGAAGGTGATTGGGATCAGATACCGAGAACGAAGAATTATCTACAATCTGTATAAAATCAGTCTGCAGTGATAAGAATCGAGGGCTTTGAAACAGAAGCAGCAATCCGTAAAGGAGTAAGGCAAGGCTACAGTTTGTCCCCCCCCCCCTTTTCAATGTTTACATAGAACAGACAGTAAATCAAAGAGGAATTTGGAAAGGGAAACACAGTCCAAGGAGAGGAAATCAAAACCTTGAGATTTGCTGATGATATTGTTATTTTATCGGAGACTGCAGAAGATCTCGAGAAGCTGCTAAATGGTATGGGTGAAGTCTTGGGTAAGGAGTACAAGATGAGAATACATACGTCCAAAACAAAAGTAATGGAGTGCAGTGGAACGAAGGCAGGTGATGCAGGAAATATTAAATTAGGAAGCGAAGTTTAAGGGAAGTAGATGAATATTGTTACTTGGGTAGTAAAATAAATAACGATGGCAGAAGTAAGGATGACATAAAGTGCAGACTAGCACAAGCAAGGAAGAGCTTTCTTAAGAAAAGAAATTTGCTTACTTCAAACATTGATATAGCAATTATAAATATGTTTTTGAAGGCTTTCGTGTGAGCGTGGCTTTGTATGGAAGTGAAACATGGATGGTAAGTAGCTCAGAAAGAAAGAGAATAGAAGCTTTTGAAATGTGGTGTTACAGAAGAATGCTGAAGGTGAGATGGATAGATCGAATCACGAATGAAGAGATACTGAATCGAGTTGGTGAGAGGAGATCGATTTGGCTAAATTTGATGCGAAGAAGAGATAGAGTGATAGGACACATTTTAAGACATCCAGGACTTGTTCAGTTGGTTTTTGAAGGAAGTGTAGGTGGTAAGAACGGTAGGGGTAGACCAATGTATGAATATGACAAGCAGATTAGAGCAGATGTAGGATGCAATAGTTACGTAGAAATGAAAAGTTTAGCGTTGGATAAGGTGGCGTGGAGAGCTGCATCACACCAGTCTGTGGACTGATGACTCAAACAACAACAACAAATAAATAAGTGATATGATACGAGTAAATTTCTGGAATCACAGATAAGGCTTTTTGCGGATGATGATATACTGTGTAGAGTAGTAAATGAGCTGCAGGATTTTGAGCGACTGGAGGGATTTATGAAAGAATTTAGGGGTTGTAGGAAGGATGTGAAGAAGGGAGCGTATAACACCACAGGTACAGTATGGCTCTAGTGGATTGAACACTCACCGGGACTACTTGTTACGAGAACTGAACAACATTCAAACGTAAGCAGCACGATTAGTTCTGGGTGATTTCCGACAAAGGATTAGTGTAATGAAAACTTCACACTTTTTGGGCTGGGAAGTCTTGTGAGTGAGGTGACGAGATGCTCGACTACGTGGTATGTTTGGACTGTCCGTGGTGATTTGGCGTATGATGATATAAATAGATGTCGGACGTCGTAGGCTGGGTGGATTAGTAAAAGAGGAGCGGCGGCGAACTGTGGCAGAACTGAAATCACACTTTGATGCTGGGCAGAGTAAAAGTGTGTTTGAACACACAGTGCACAGGATGAACCTCCGTAGCTTACGACCCATTCATGCGTCAATTTTAATACCACGACTGAAATGGACACGTGGCAATCGTCACTGCACGTTGGCCCAGTGGCAGAGCGTTGCATGGTCTAATGAATCCCAATACCCTCTTCAACATGCCGATGGGAGGGTGCGAATCCGCCGTCTTCCACGGGAACAGCTCCATAACACCTTGACAAGCTGGCGGCGCCTCAATTATACTATGTTCTGGGGAACATTCACGTGGGCATACATGGGTCCAGTGAAGCTCGTGACTTCCGAAATATATCGTTCACTGGTTGCAGACCACGTACGCCTCTTCATGACGATCATGTTTCCCAACGAGAGTGGCACTTTTCAACATGATACTGAGACACTTCACAAGACCAGGAGACTGATGGAGTGGTTCGAGGAACACAGTGGCGAATTGCAATTGATGTGTTGGCCCCCAAAATCGCCAGTTTTTACCCGAACGAACACATTTTGGATATGATTGAACGTGGCGTCAGGGCTCACCAGCACCCTCCCCGGAATTTACGGCAATAAAGTCACTGTGTGTGCAGAAGTGGTGCCAACTCTCTCCATTGACCTACCCATGCCTCATTGCGCCCATGCCAAGACGTGTGACTGCTGTTATCTGTGCCAAATGTGGACACAGCGGCTAATAGGTGGGTGGTCATAAATTTTTGGCTCATCAGTGTAAAGGGTCGAAACATGAAAAACTAAGAACCACGGCCTGTTTCCTGTCATTCGACCGGATTAGGAACAGTGTTGCCAACTTATATTTCAAGATCCACTAAATACTACTAAAAATCCGCTAAAATTCCGCCAAAAAATCCGATCTCAAATAATAATGATAATAATAATAATAATAATAATAATAATAATAATAATAATAATAATAATAATAATAATAATAATAATAATAATAATAATAATAATAATAATAATAATAATAATAATCAATAGACTAACTAAACGAATCTTCAAGTACCTCTGGGAAAAGAAATCAACCACTACTTCGATTCAAGAAGTCCAGAAAGACCTTGAAAGGAACAACATACGAGAAGAAGAATTATTGGCAAGAAAGATTTTTAGGAATAAAGTCTTACAAATGGAAGGATTCCAAGGGAGGAAGGAAAAGAAAATAGGCACAATGAGGACTGAAGACAGGAAAATGAAGCACAGTGAAACAATGAAAGAATACTGGAAGAAAAGGAAAGAACAACTAAAGAGAAAGAATTGACATTTTAACGTTGTCCTTAGAAGGCCAGAACGCAATAATAATAATAATAATAATAATAATAATAATAATAATAATAATAATAATAATAATAATAATAATAATGCCCGCCTCTGTGTTGTAGTGGTAGTGGGATTAGCTGCCATCCCCGGAGTTCCTGGTTCGATTCCCGACTCTGCCACGAAATTTGAAAAGTGGTACGAAGGCTGGAACGGGGTCCACTCAGCCTCGGGAGGTCAAATGAGTAGAGCTGGGTTTGATTCCCACCCCAGCCATCATGGAAGTGGTTTTCCGTGGTTTCCCACTTCTCCTGCAGGCAAATGCCTAATTTAAAGCCACGGCCTCTTCATTGTCTATCCCTTCCAATCTTCCCACCCCCGTAAGGCCCCTGTTCAGCATAGCATGTGAGGCCACCTGAGCGAGGTACTGGTCATCCTCCCCAGTTGTATCCCCCGACCCAGAGTCTGAAACTCCAGGACAGTGCCCTTGAGGCACTGGGATCCCTCGCTGAGTCCGAGGGATAATCCAACCCTGGAGGGTAAAGCGATTAAGAAGAAAGACGAAATAATAATAATAATAATAATAATAATAATAATAATAATTAACGGGTTTTACCTGCAGTAAGTAGGGAGCCTATTGCAAGTTTTAGAGACGTGTTGGTTGCCAATCAATATAAGGGAATTCCTAGAACCAAATAAGAGATGTTTTAGAGGCGCTGTAATATTCCATTACCGACACGAGTCAGTGTTTCTACATCGGCAAAACTCCATGCACTTGGCTGTACGTGGTCATGCTTATTATTATTATTTTCATGACATTTTTGGCCAACTACTTTCTTCAACGCCACTGTGGAGCACCCAGGATTACTTTAGAATTCAATAAAAAGCTACCGTTTAGGAGACTACTGACATCGTTCTCGTGGAGCCGGGCTGAGTGGCCCAGACGGTTGTGGAGCTCGCCTTCTGGCCCCAAGTCGACAGGTTCGGTATTTGAAGGTACTCAAATACGTTAGCCTCATGTCGGTAGATATACTGCGGAACAACATTTAGGCACCTCGGCGTCCCCGAAAACCGTAAAAGGATTAGTTATTGGGACGTAAAAAATAACAATTTTATTATTCATTGTCGTGGCTATGAGGGCTCCTGCATTACATGCAATTCGAACTGCAGTGATATGTTTTACTTCGAAAATCCCACATACATTTCCGGAGACTCGAACTGCGACACCTTGATGAGACGCCAGAGACAATGCAACCCTACCTTTAGGACTTAGTCCAGGTGTTTATGGTCTATCTTACCTCCACATAGTCGTCTTGGTGACTCTCGAATTGGAAGTCCAGTGCTTCGACTCGTCGTTAGTGCGCACCCACTTTACTGCGCTTATTTTGTTTAATTCTTATTTTCACTTCAGAGAGAAATAAAGTCTGCCAGTGCAGAGTGATGACCATCGATCTCCATCGGCGAGAGTTAAGTGTAGAACAGAATAAAACCACAGGAGACAGGAGAGATTTAAAGTGAACCAGATGGTCTGATGTCTGATTTATGATCCACTCTCTGAACAATATACTTCCCTCAGCATATTAAAACTCGGAACAATCCACATGAGTCCGTTCATTAAAACGAGACATTCCTATTATAAGTAGTGAAACAATAAATCCTCCCGAATGGAGATAAATCATCTATCTTATCCCAGATATTTTCAAATACGCTGAATATTCTCTAAAACTATTTCATGTAACGAAGTAATTCTTATAAAGGGATTTTTAGTGTAAAATGATCAAATTGAGTAAGTTTATTCAGATAATAATTTTAAGTCTTACGTTATTCCTTCGTAAAAGGCAATTGGAATTTTGTTGCAAACAACGTCATGTACTTTGTTTGTACCTACTTCTTAGAACTTAGGTCGAGTCTCCGTCAGTTCCACCGGGCGAGTTGGCCGTGCGCGTAGAGGCGCGCGGCTGTGAGCTTGCATCCGGGAGATAGTAGGTTCGAATCCCACTATCGGCAGCCCTGAAAATGGTTTTCCGTGGTATCCCATTTTCACACCAGGCAAATGCTGGGGCTGTATCTTAATTAAGGCCACGGCCGCTTCCTTCCAACTCCTAGGCCTTTCCTATCCCATCGTCGCCATAAGACCTATCTGTGTCGGCGCGACGTAAAGCCCCTAACAAAAAAAAAATCCGTCAGTTCCACCCGTAATCCGGATAACCTTACAATCTCTTTGTCCGGAGATTTTGCGCCACATTAGTCCCATATCTTGTTTACTTCTCTTTATTCTTAGTATTTTTAATGGCTTGGACTTCCTCAATTTAATTACGCAAAAACTAAACAACAAATTCTTCGAAAGGAATGTATTTATTTATTTATTTATTTATTTATTTATTTATTTATTTATTTATTTATTTATTTATTTATTTATTTATTTATTTATTTATTTATTTATTTATTTATTTATTTATTTATTTATTTATTTATTCCTGTAACAGAGTTGTACTCCATTTACAACAAGCACTACATAGTTCATATTACAATAATGCAATTTGGAAAACTAAAGATTTAAATAAATTGGCGTACACAGATCAGAATAAGATGTTAGATTTGTAATTATTGACTATTATTTTTGTAAGTTCTATAGTATACTGTATATGTGCATGCACAAAGGTTTAAAGGCAGACAAGGTGTATAATTAATTTCTTAAATTAAATAATGATATTGTTATTTATATTTTCTTTTTAAACTATGTTGGTTTTGTAAAGAATTCTTTATTTATGTTCTCTCTTTCTCCAGTCGTTCCACTCATGACTGAGTATCGTGACCCAAGGACTTTGTTGTTTCTTTTATAAGCTGATACCATTCTGTACGAACTTGCGTTTTCCGGACAGTAATTCTCCACGATAAGTCCATGATCTCTCTTACTTGATCAACCCATCTTTTCGCGACCCGTCCTTGTACAAGAAACTTTTCCTTGGACAATTAATTTTTCCAGGTTGTCATCCTCTCTTCTCATAATGTGACCAAAGAATTGCAGGATTCTCTGCTACACAACTTGGCATAGACTTTCTCGCATTCCAATTTCCCGGATGACAGAATCATTTGTTCGCCTGGCTGTCCACGATATTCGCAACATCACACCACATTTCAAAGGCGTTGATTCGGTTCCTATCTTTAGCTTTTATGGTCCATGTTTCGCATCCATACAGCAAGATCGAGAACACAAGCGAATGGACTCATATTTTCTTTGTATGCATAGGTATTGCTCTATCTTACCAGATCTTCCTTAATTTTTCCATAGCTGTACGTCCTAGAATGAGCGGCGTTTGATTTCTTTTTCGCAGCTACTTTAATCCTCGATTATTGAACCAAGATAAGGAAACTGACAGACTCTTTCGAGATTTTATTTATTTATTTATTTATCGTATGATGAATCTATGTACACACATGTATATAGTTCAGGGTAAATGTGTGTAGTCACAAGTCCGTACAGTACTAGAATTCTAGGTCTAGCATTTTGACCCAATCAACTGCTTCATCCGATGTGCGGTGAATGTCCATTACCGTTCCTTTGAAAGCTCGAATTGGGCAGTCAGCAACAATGTGGTGGATTGACTGAGAAGAGGCACCACAATCACAATCTGCAGACCTAGTCCAACCCCATTCGCACAACAGATAACCACATCTGCCTTGTTCAGTTCTTATCCGATTGATGATTCTCCACTGTCGTCTTGGAAGATCAAATCCTTGTACTCGTTTAGAAGGATTCTCAACCAGATGTTTGTTCACTACCGAACTGTCGGAAACCACCTCTCGGTTAAAGAGCGAACAAGAAGGAGATGTGTGGTCCTTTTCAGGACCTTCAAGTTCGTAGAATTGGACCATCGCTGCGCATTTGTCTTTCGAGATTGTTAAGGTAGACAAATTTTGAACTCTGTTAGGGGCATTGAGAAATCTAAGTCGTGGTTCTTAATTAACATATTAAAAGCAGAGCACATATTTACCAACGGGGATTTTTTTTAATTAATACATTAGATGAGGGATTGTAAAACTATTTTTGGCTCTGTTTGTTTGATTTATTTACATTAAAATTAATTCTTGGTAGCAAATCACTACAGTCTATACTCCCTTTTATGATTTTACGCCGAGAAATTGTTGATATATTTCTCGGAGAGTGTCTAATGATATACACTTTCTTCTAATAATTGACAACAAGAAATGCTCACCTTTCTTGTTGACTGACGATTTTCCTTGTAGCATATAAATGAGTGAATTTAATCAGATAATAATATTAAGTCTTAGTGTACTTGACGTTATTCCTTCATATAAGGAACCTTAATAATTTATTTCGAACATTTACAATGTGATTTATGTATGATTTATTATAAGGCACCAGCAGCATATTCTAATTTCGACCTCACGGAAGAATCATAGAGAACGCAGAAATTGCTAATGTTCCTTTCCATTTCGGATAAGAAATCCCAGTAGCTTTAAATGCCGCCTTTACTATAATTTCAGTATGTGATGTGAATGATATAGCATATTGTAACTCACTGTGACTCTTAAATCGTTTACCGAGTCAACTTGTTTCATTTCCTGTCCGTTCATTAAGTAATCATCCAGAAATGCATCATGTACCCTAGAATATGCGGTCTAGTGGCATCAAACAAAGTGACATACTGACATCCCCATTTAGTCTTCCCAGTGAACTGTAGTGTAACGCAGTGCAGCATTCAGTTCCTTCAGAGTAACGGACAACTTCGACGGGCCGCTGACAGCAATATGGAATAAAATTTCAGTGAAAAACGCAAAAACCTGTACGTAATCGATGGGTTCAAATTTCGTTATCACAATGCTTTCAGTAACGACAATCAGTGATGGATTTGTTTGCTTACAAACTGCAAGCGATTCATAATTCTATGCGATACGAAACGCCGACACGGATAGGTCTCATGGCGATGATCGGGTAAGAGGTCTAGGAGTGGGAAAGTGTGGCCGTTGCCTTAATTAAGGTATAGCCGCATCATTTGCTTGGTGTGGAAATGAGGAACCATGGAAAACCATCTTGAGGGCTGCCGACGGCAAGGTTCGATCCCGTAAGCTCACAACTGTGCGACAATCACAGTTAATTAATTCTTCAAAATGTAAAGCCGCAGCAGATACTTCCACCAGGCCATTAACACTTTTACCTGATGCTATACGAGAATGTCAGATCGCACCTTTGACAGCTGGGGATTTAAGTCCTGTCACACGTACGATTCATCGAACTCGGGCAATATTAAATACCACTCCCCCAAAATCTAAAGCTGTGATCCATGAAGCATTCAGAAAAGTGAAAATAATAATAACCGATATTGGAGAAGATATTCTTATTGTTCATGACTATGCCCGAAAGATTTTTGGTTCCTTTTACAAGAACTCACGTCAAGACACTGTGAATTTCAGTGCGTTTATGTTGATAGTGATTTTAACAGCCGTCCATCCTATTTTAAACAACTTCTAGCTATTCATGAGCTTCACATGAAGTTAGAATGTGATCAAGGCGCGATCATCATTGGCTAGGAACCAATAACAGTTGTACCTTTATGTTGCTAGGAATTAAAAAATGTATGACATTTCCGTTTCAGTCGTTTGTCTGTCTGTCTGTATGCATGTCTGTCTACTTGTATGTCTGCCTTTACGCGTATCACGAGAAAACTAAATGAAAATCGCTATATAAAGTTGGGGAATAAATCAGTTCAATATTGACTGTAAAGAATTGTATTCACACTGGATGAAATGGTTGTTTCAGGGTAGACCTAAATGTAATTACAAAGTCTATATGATATTGTTGGTCCTGTCGATAAACACCACATAACAAAAGTTATCTATAATAAAACTTCCAATCATTTATGTCTGATACAATTTTACCGTACCGATGAAATTCATGTATTTAGATTGTTGTTGTTTAGTCCAAGTCAACACCCAGTATCGCTAATGTGGATAATATTCAGTAGTGGTGGTGGTGGAGGTTGTTGTCGTGATTGTCTTAAGGTAAAACACGCTTGGGCATCAGTCAATATCGGCAAGGGGAATTGTAAAAATCACTATCAAAATGAAAAAAAAAATATCGTGAAGGAACGTAGTGAAAGGAGGAAGAAGGCCTGCAACATTAAAATCTGATGGAATTGATCGAGCGGCAGCTGTGGATTTGTTCGAGATTCCCGAACTCATTGGGTCCTCAATCTCAATTCGACGTGTGGCTCTTAGAGCGTAGACTGTTTGTTTTATTTGGTACTTAATTTCTAGTATTTCAGGGTTGGTAGAGGAGTGGCGAACTTGGATATATTGAGATGTGGGGTGGCAGTTACCTGCCGTTGTTTGCGACTTGGTAAAGGAGACTTATTTGTGCTTTGGAAGGTGCTAGCCATCGGTTGGACTCGCTGAGGGGATTAGATGGGACTTTTCTAAGGGATGCGTCATGCAGTGTTTCTGGGTGGGAAAAGGTCTTGGGTTGGGGTACTTGAGTTATGTAGTGCTTGTTAGTAGGGAGAGAAGATTTTTTAGAAGGGGATGGCTTGTGATGTGTGGTGTAGGTGGTGCGTGGGAGTAGGGTTGAGATTGAGGTTTAATAGTGACGGGATTTGTTGGCTAGGCAGTTATGGGTGAAGGAGGTGCTTGCTCGCTATATAGTAAGCTATAATGACTTTTTTAATGAATGGGCAACCTGGGTATGACGCGGCATGTTGGCCTTTGCAGCTGGCGCTCTTAGCGTGGTGGTGATCACCACATCTATTGCAGCGGCTTTGTTTTGGACAGTTTGCTCCTGAGTGATTTAGTTGGAGGCAATAGTAGCACATGTAAATAAGAGACGTTTGTTGGTGAGGCTTGTTTCGGTTTGTACGGGTTCGATTCTAGATGGGTGGAGGTTGGCTGTCAGGGGAGGGAGATGTTTGTGGTTGTGACGAGGGTAGCGATTGTTCTGTGGCTGCAGGTTTCGAGATTGTTGGATGTGTTTTGATCTGGGTGCTGGTGTTCGCTAGAGACTTTGGTGAGGTAGTTTGCGAGCCGCATTCACAAGGTGTAGGACTGTCCTCCGTTTTTCCTCTTCTTCTGTAACTTTCAGGTTGTCTTCTTCTTCTACTTCGGGTTCTTTTTCTTCTGGTTTAGGGAGCGGAGGTACAGGCCTCATGGGACATCTTTTGCAACTTTATTTTGTTGCATGCTATTGCCTGGTCCATACACGTTCTGATAATTACCGGTATGTAACACACTGGTCCATCATAGTATTCCAGCTATTCGCTCCCTACTATCAGGCGCTGGTAGCAAAAGGGAGTGCACACACCTTACGGAAAACGGCAGACCAGTATTTAGGGTCATTCCAGCTCTGGAACGTGGTACTGTTAGAATGCCAGCTTAGTACTGTAGGTCAAAAGCTAGAAATTCTGCCGTTTTTCATTTGATTGAGAATTTTATTTGATAGAATTGCTTTTAAACGAGATATTCCTGTTGCTTAATGCTGTGTCATTCTTCAGTTTAATATTTTCCTGTATCTCTTACAGCATCAGGAGAAAATTGAATGGTGATTTCTTATTGAAACTATGTATTTCAGTTTAGAATAAGGTCGAGTAAGGTATTGGCCATAAGTTGTCCAAGATATTTCACCAGGCGGGGAAGCTTCAAAAGGAGCCTGAAGCCAAAAATCTCGATGTAAATAAGCGATACAAAATGTGTGACGTGATGTTACCTAGCAACGGTGCAGGCTTTGATGTGAAGTACTGACGGATGGCCATGACGAAGGGACACATACAGTGTGTCTCAAACATTTTGCGTCAAAGTGAAAGAGGTGCTAGTGGATCCACATCCGATTATAGGAAATCAGTGGTGGGAAATGCATACTTATTGCGTTATGGACATACACACCTTACATCGCATAACAACAACCTAGCTCATGTCCGGACACCAGACTTTGAAGAGATGGTGTAGGATCGTGTGGCCGACCAGCCAGCAATAAGCATACGTCAACTTGCTCGTGAAGAGCATCGTGCGCAGAGTACAGACAGGAGAGGTATTACATCGCTATCATAAACAACATGTGCATACACTGAGCCCCGCGTTCACTTCCTTCAATCGTTTGTCCACCGCAGTGCTGTAGTGACGATCTGTGTTCAGTTTGTGTTGTTCTCGGATGAGCCCTCGTTCACCCATGGTGGTGATTTCAACAGCCGCAACAGGCGTATCTGGAGTGAGAACAATCCCCACGCCTAGCAAAGCGGTCGCCACCTGAAACCTCTCTCTGTCAACGTATCGGCGGGCATTGTCCAAGTTCACCTAATAGGACCTTATTTGCTGCCTCCTCGTTTGACTGGTCTACGTTATCTGGTGTGCTGCCAAAGTTCCTAGTGACCGTGCTTTGTTGTCCGCGAAAGGATGTGGTTTCAACACGACGGTACACCAGCCCACATCGATGCTAATTTCCGCGAGCACCTGAACAACACGTACTCTCATCATTGGATTCGACGGAGAAGTCCTGGTTCATGGCCAGCGCGATCGCCGTATCTGAAACCTCTGGAATTTTTCCTCTGGGGTTACGTCAAGTCGTTTGTGTATGAAACCTCGTAGAAGCAGGTGAAGGCCAGCTTGCTAGGGTCGAAGCTGAATCTATCCTGACACAACAGACACCAGGGATCTTTGGGAGAGTGCGGCAGAACTTCATGCGCCGTTGCTATGGTTCATGCTTCCAAAAATTACTATGAGCTACGTTGTTATTATGTGGTGTACGCTGTGTGTGTCCATAATGCAATATATATAAGCAATCTTGACCATTTTTCCCTATCTCAAAATAATCGGTTCTTGACCCACTATCACCTGCTTCAATTTAACCCAATAGGTCAAGGCTGTAGAAGGCTGTTTAATCAATGATCATAGGTCCTTTCCTCCTTTCTATGCACAGAATACAGCATTTCTTCGACAATACATTCCATAAATATGTCCCTCAAAACGATTTGTTAGATGTAAATAATCAATCTGAGTTTCATTTATTGAGAGACAAAAATATGATCATTTGATTCTTCTGCGGGGAAAATTGACAGGATTAAAACTATGTATTACAGCCATACCGATGCATTCACAGTTAAGGCAAACACGGGAAATCTCATGCTGCCCGAATATTAAGGTGACTCACTGCACCTGTCTAAAACAAAGCTCATTGTCATCGCTCCTAAATGTGGGGCCAGAGAATGCCCCTTACAGTCGAGTGGAGAACACGCCATGTCACCAATAGTTGAATCTGTCACACGCTCCGTTTAGCTCGTCAATCCTCTCCGTATCCGAACCGCACAGCTGTATTAACGCAGAGCTGCATTAAACACATTATCTTGACGTGTCTCGGCAAGCTGAAGATTTATATCCAGATCGACTAAATATCATAATATTGTTATCTGTTTTACATGGGATGACAGATTTACGTGATGGAATACCTACCAGAAATATTGTGCTCCTCTGCGTAAATTTCTTTCATTCTATGCTATGTCGAATTGCGTAAATTTATGTTCTACAAATTAAGGTGAGGAGTTAATGTTTATGACCCTTTAGTTACCTACAGCCCACTATTTTTATCAGCAAAAAAATCCACAAATAGCCCTTCAAGCAAGCAACTCAGTGTTGAAAACATGCTAGGGATATGAGCTAGGGATTTTTACATAGACCTGAGGGCTGGTTTGAGGTACACTCAGCCTACGTGATTAGATTTGAGGAGCTATCTGACTGTTAGATGGCGGCCCTGAACTAGAAAGCCAAGAATAAGACTCGTCGTGCTGACCACACGACACCTTGTAATCTGCAGGCATTCGGGTTGAGCAGCGGTCGCATGGTAGGCCAGAGCTGTAGTTCTTTCCTTAATCATCGTAATCGGGTCTATTAGGTGAGCAGTTTACCTTTTAACTACGAGTCAATGCATTGTTTCACATAAGCAGCACCATGAGCGGTAATGTCAGTCAATGCATTGTTTCACATAAGCACCACCATGAGCGGTAATGTCAGTCAATGCATTGTCTCACATAAGCACCACCATGAGCAGTAATGTCACTCAATGCAGAGTTTCACATAAGCAGCACCATGAGCGGTAATGCCAGTCAATGCATTGTTTCACATAAGCACCACTATGAGCGGTAATGTCAGTCAATGCAGAGCTTCACATAAGCAGCACCATGAGCGGTAATGTCAGTCAACGCAATGTTTCACATAAGCACCACCATGCGCGGTAATGTCAGTCAATGCAGAGTTTCACATAAGCACCACCATGAGCAGTAATGTCACTCAATGCAGAGTTTCACATAAGCACCACCATGAGCGGTAATGTCAGTCAATGCATTGTTTCACATAAGCACCACCATGAGCGGTAATGTCACTCAATGCATTGTCTCACATAAGCACCACCATGAGCAGTAATGTCACTCAATGCAGAGTTTCACATAAGCACCACTATGAGCGGTAATGTCAGTCAATGCAGAGTTTCACATAAGCAGCACCATGAGCGGTAATGCCAGTCAATGCATTGTTTCACATAAGCACCACCATGAGCGGTAATGTCAGTCAATGCATTGTTTCACATAAGCACCACCATGAGCAGTAATGTCACTCAATGCAGAGTTTCACATAAGCACCACCATGAGCGGTAATGTCACTCAATGCAGAGTTTCACATAAGCAGCACCATGAGCGGTAATGTCAGTCAATGCATTGTTTCACATAAGCACCACCATGAGCGGTAATGTCAGTCAATGCAGAGCTTCACATAAGCAGCACCATGAGCGGTAATGTCAGTCAATGCAGAGTTTCACATAAGCACCACTATGAGCGGTAATGTCAGTCAATGCATTGTTTCACATAAGCAGCACCATGAGCGGTAATGTCAGTCAATGCAGAGCTTCACATAAGCAGCACCATGAGCGGTAATGTCAGTCAATGCAGAGCTTCACATAAGCAGCACCATGAGCGGTAATGTCAGTCAATGCAGAGTTTCACATAAGCACCACCATGAGCGGTAATGTCACTCAATGCAGAGTTTCACATAAGCACCACCATGCGCGGTAATGTCAGTCAATGCATTGTTTCACATAAGCACCACCATGAGCAGTAATGTCACTCAATGCAGAGTTTCACATAAGCACCACCATGAGCGGTAATGCCAGTCAATGCATTGTTTCACATAAGCACCACCATGAGCGGTAATGTCAGTCAATGCAGAGCTTCACATAAGCAGCACCATGAGCGGTAATGTCAGTCAATGCAGAGTTTCACATAAGCACCACTATGAGCGGTAATGTCAGTCAATGCATTGTTTCACATAAGCAGCACCATGAGCGGTAATGTCAGTCAATGCAGAGCTTCACATAAGCACCACTATGAGCGGTAATGTCAGTCAATGCATTGTTTCACATAAGCACCACCATGAGCGGTAATGTCAGTCAATGCATTGTTTCACATAAGCACTACCATGCGCGATAATGTCAGTCAATGCAGAGTTTCACATAAGCAGCACCATGAGCGGTAATGTCAGTCAATGCAGAGTTTCACATAAGCACCACTATGAGCGGTAATGTCAGTCAATGCGGAGCTTCACATAAGCAGCACCATGAGCGGTAATGTCAGTCAATGCATTGTTTCACATAAGTACCACCATGAGCGGTAATGTCAGTCAATGCATTGTTTCACATAAGCACCACCATGCGCGGTAATGTCAGTCAATGCATTGTTTCACATAGGCACCACCATGAGCGGTAATGTCAGTCAATGCAGAGTTTCACATAAGCACCACTATGAGCGGTAATGTCAGTCAATGCAGAGCTTCACATAAGCAGCACCATGAGCGGTAATGTCAGTCAATGCATTGTTTCACATTAGCACCACCATGAGCAGTAATGTCACTCAATGCAGAGTTTCACATAAGCACCACTTTGAGCGGTAATGTCAGTCAATGCAGAGTTTCACATAAGCACCACTATGAGCGGTAATGTCAGTCAATGCAGAGCTTCACATAAGCAGCACCATGAGCGGTAATGTCAGTCAATGCATTGTTTCACATAAGCACCACCATGAGCAGTAATGTCACTCAATGCAGAGTTTCACATAAGCACCACCATGCGCGGTAATGTCAGTCAATGCAGAGTTTCACATAAGCACCACCATGAGCGGTAATGTCAGTCAATGCATTGTTTCACATAAGCACCACCATGCGCGGTAATGTCAGTCAATGCAGAGTTTCACATAAGCAGCACCATGAGCGGTAATGTCAGTCAATGCAGAGCTTCACATAAGCAGCACCATGAGCGGTAATGTCAGTCAATGCATTGTTTCACATAAGCACCGCTATGAGCGGTAATGTCAGTCAATGCAGAGTTTCACATAAGCACCGCTATGAGCGGTAATGTCAGTCAATGCAGAGTTTCACATAAGCACCACCATGAGCGGTGATGTCAGTCAATGCAGAGTTTCACATAAGCACCACCATGAGCGGTGATGTCAGTCAATGCAGAGTTTCACATAAGCACCGCTATGAGCGGTAATGTCAGTCAATGCACAGTTTCACATAAGCACCACCATGAGCGGTAATGTCAGTCAATGCAGAGTTTCACATAAGCACCGCTATGAGCGGTAATGTCACTCAATGCAGAGTTTCACATAAACACCACCATGAGCGGTAATGTCAGTCAATGCAGAGTTTCACATATGCACCACCATGAGCGGTAATGTCAGTCAATGCAGAGTTTCACATAAGCAGCACCATGAGCGGTAATGTCAGTCAATGCAGAGTTTCACATAAGCACCACTATGAGCGGTAATGTCAGTCAATGCAGAGCTTCACATAAGCAGCACCATGAGCGGTAATGTCAGTCAATGCATTGTTTCACATAAGCACCACCATGAGCGGTAATGTCAGTCAATGCATTGTTTCACATAAGCAGCACCATGAGCGGTAATGTCAGTCAATGCATTGTTTCACATAAGCACCACCATGAGCAGTAATGTCACTCAATGCAGAGTTTCACATAAGCACCACTATGAGCGGTAATGTCAGTCAATGCATTGTTGCACATAAGCAGCACCATGAGCGGTAATGTCAGTCAATGCAGAGTTTCACATAAGCAGCACCATGAGCAGTAATGTCACTCAATGCAGAGTTTCACATAAGCAGCACCATGAGCGGTAATGTCAGTCAATGCAGAGCTTCACATAAGCACCACCATGAGCAGTAATGTCACTCAATGCAGAGTTTCACATAAGCACCACTATGAGCAGTAATGTCACTCAATGCAGAGTTTCACATAAGCACCACCATGAGCGGTAATGTCAGTCAATGCATTGTTTCACATAAGCAGCACCATGCGCGGTAATGTCAGTCAATGCAGAGTTTCACATAAGCACCACCATGAGCGGTAATGTCAGTCAATGCAGAGCTTCTCATAAGCACCACCATGAGCGGTAATGTCAGTCAATGCAGAGCTGCTCATAAGCACCACCATGAGCGGTAATGTCAGTCAATGCAGAGCTTCTCATAAGCACCACCATGAGCGGTAATGTCAGTCAATGCATTGTTTCACATACGCACCACCATGAGCAGTAATGTCACTCAATGCATTGTTTCACATAAGCACCACCATGAGCAGTAATGTCACTCAATGCAGAGTTTCACATAAGCACCACTATGAGCGGTATTGTCAGTCAATGCAGAGTTTGACATAAGCACCACCATGAGCGGTAATGTCAGTCAATGCATTGTTTCACATAAGCACCACTATGAGCGGTAATGTCAGTCAATGCATTGTCTCACATAAGCACCACCATGAGCAGTAATGTCACTCAATGCAGAGTTTCACATAAGCACCACCATGAGCGGTAATGTCACTCAATGCAGAGTTTGACATAAGCACCACCATGAGCGGTAATGTCAGTCAATGCAGAGCTTCACATAAGCACCACCATGAGCAGTAATGTCACTCAATGCAGAGTTTCACATAAGCACCACTATGAGCAGTAATGTCACTCAATGCAGAGTTTCACATAAGCACCACCATGAGCGGTAATGTCAGTCAATGCATTGTTTCACATAAGCAGCACCATGCGCGGTAATGTCAGTCAATGCAGAGTTTCACATAAGCACCACCATGAGCGGTAATGTCAGTCAATGCAGAGCTTCTCATAAGCACCACCATGAGCGGTAATGTCAGTCAATGCAGAGCTGCTCATAAGCACCACCATGAGCGGTAATGTCAGTCAATGCAGAGCTTCTCATAAGCACCGCCATGAGCGGTAATGTCAGTCAATGCATTGTTTCACATACGCACCACCATGAGCAGTAATGTCACTCAATGCATTGTTTCACATAAGCACCACCATGAGCAGTAATGTCACTCAATGCAGAGTTTCACATAAGCACCACTATGAGCGGTAATGTCAGTCAATGCAGAGTTTGACATAAGCACCACCATGAGCGGTAATGTCAGTCAATGCATTGTTTCACATAAGCACCACTATGAGCGGTAATGTCAGTCAATGCATTGTCTCACATAAGCACCACCATGAGCAGTAATGTCACTCAATGCAGAGTTTCACACAAGCACCACTATGAGCGGTAATGTCAGTCAATGCAGAGTTTCACATAAGCAGCACCATGAGCGGTAATGCCAGTCAATGCATTGTTTCACATAAGCACCACCATGAGCGGTAATGTCAGTCAATGCATTGTTTCACATAAGCACCACCATGAGCAGTAATGTCACTCAATGCAGAGTTTCACATAAGCACCACCATGAGCGGTAATGTCAGTCAATGCATTGTTTCACATAAGCACCACCATGAGCGGTAATGTCAGTCAATGCCGAGCTTCACATAAGCAGCACCATGAGCGGTAATGTCAGTCAATGCAGAGCTTCACATAAGCACCACCATGAGCGGTAATGTCAGTCAATGCAGAGTTTCACATAAGCACCACCATGAGCGGTAATGTCAGTCAATGCATTGTTTCACATAAGCACCACCATGCGCGGTAATGTCAGTCAATGCAGAGTTTCACATAAGCACCACCATGAGCGGTAATGTCAGTCAATGCATTGTTTCACATAAGCACCACCATGAGCGGTAATGTCAGTCAATGCATTGTTTCACATAAGCACCACCATGAGCGGTAATGTCAGTCAATGCATTGTTTCACATAAGCACCACCATGCGCGGTAATGTCAGTCAATGCAGAGTTTCACATAAGCAGCACCATGAGCGGTAATGTCAGTCAATGCAGAGTTTCACATAAGCACCACTATGAGCGGTAATGTCAGTCAATGCAGAGCTTCACATAAGCAGCACCATGAGCGGTAATGTCAGTCAATGCATTGTTTCACATAAGCACCACCATGAGCGGTAATGTCAGTCAATGCATTGTTTCACATAAGCACCACTATGAGCGGTAATGTCAGTCAATGCAGAGTTTCACATAAGCACCACTATGAGCGGTAATGTCAGTCAATGCAGAGCTTCACATAAGCAGCACCATGAGCGGTAATGTCAGTCAATGCATTGTTTCACATAAGCACCACCATGAGCAGTAATGTCACTCAATGCAGAGTTTCACATAAGCACCACTATGAGCGGTAATGTCAGTCAATGCAGAGTTTCACATAAGCAGCACCATGAGCGGTAATGTCAGTCAATGCAGAGTTTCACATAAGCAGCACCATGAGCGGTAATGTCAGTCAATGCACTGTTTCACATAAGCACCACTATGAGCGGTAATGTCAGTCAATGCAGAGCTTCACATAAGCAGCACCATGAGCGGTAATGTCAGTCAATGCATTGTCTCACATAAGCACCACCATGAGCGGTAATGTCACTCAATGCAGAGTTTCACATAAGCACCACCATGAGCGGTAATGTCAGTCAATGCATTGTTTCACATAAGCACCACCATGCGCGGTAATGTCAGTCAATGCAGAGTTTCACATAAGCACCACCATGAGCGGTAATGTCAGTCAATGCATTGTTTCACATAAGCACCACCATGCGCGGTAATGTCAGTCAATGCGGAGTTTCACATAAGCACCACCATGAGCGGTAATGTCAGTCAATGCAGAGTTTCACGTAAGCACCACCATGAGCGGTAATGTCAATCAATGCGGAGTTTCACATAAGCAGCACCATGAGCGGTAATGTCAGTCAATGCAGAGTTTCACATAAGCACCACTATGAGCGGTAATGTCAGTCAATGCAGAGCTTCACATAAGCAGCACCATGAGCGGTAATGTCAGTCAATGCATTGTTTCACATAAGCACCACCATGAGCAGTAATGTCACTCAATGCAGAGTTTCACATAAGCACCACTATGAGCGGTAATGTCAGTCAATGCATTGTTGCACATAAGCAGCACCATGAGCGGTAATGTCAGTCAATGCACTGTTTCACATGAGCAGCACGATGAGCGGTAATGTCAGTCAATGCAGAGTTTCACATAAGCACCACCATGAGCGGTAATGTCAGTCAATGCATTGTTGCACATAAGCTCCACCATGAGCAGTAATGTCACTCAATGCAGAGTTTCACATAAGCACCACCATGAGCGGTAATGTCACTCAATGCAGAGTTTCACATAAGCACCACTATGAGCGGTAATGTCAGTCAATGCAGAGCTTCAGATAAGCACCACCATGAGCGGTAATGTCACTCAATGCAGAGTTTCACATAAGCACCACCATGAGCGGTAATGTCATTCAATGCATTGTTTCACATAAGCAGCACCATGAGCGGTAATGTCAGTCAATGCAGAGTTTCACATAAGCACCACCATGAGCGGTAATGTCAGTCAATGCATTGTTTCACATAAGCAGCACCATGAGCGGTAATGTCAGTCAATGCAGAGCTTCACATAAGCACCACTATGAGCGGTAATGTCAGTCAATGCAGAGTTTCACATAAGCACCACTATGAGCGGTAATGTCAGTCAATGCATTGTTTCACATAAGCACCACTATGAGCAGTAATGTCACTCAATGCAGAGTTTCACATAAGCACCACCATGAGCGGTAATGTCAGTCAATGCATTGTTTCACATAAGCAGCACCATGAGCGGTAATGTCAGTCAATGCAGAGTTTCACATAAGCAGCACCATGAGCGGTAATTCAGTCGATGCATTGTTTCACATAAGCACCACTATGAGCGGTAATGTCAGTCAATGCATTGTTTCACATAAGCACCACCATGAGCGGTAATGTCAGTCAATGCATTGTTTCACATAAGCACCACCATGAGCAGTAATGTCACTCAATGCAGAGTTTCACATAAGCACCACCATGAGCGGTAATGTCACTCAATGCAGAGTTTCACATAAGCACCACCATGAGCGGTAATGTCAGTCAATGCATTGTTTCACATAAGCAGCACCATGAGCGGTAATGTCAGTCAATGCAGAGTTTCACATAAGCACCACCATGAGCGGTAATGTCAGTCAATGCATTGTTTCACATAAGCAGCACCATGAGCGGTAATGTCAGTCAATGCAGAGTTTCACATAAGCACCACTATGAGCGGTAATGTCAGTCAATGCATTGTTTCACATAAGCACCACTATGAGCGGTAATGTCAGTCAATGCATTGTTGCACATAAGCAGCACCATGAGCGGTAATGTCAGTCAATGCACTGTTTCACATAAGCAGCACCATGAGCGGTAATGTCAGTCAATGCATAGTATCACACAAGCCCACATAACCACATTCGGTGAAGACATTTCTCAAAAATCAAGAATGCTTGACGGCAATGAATCCAGGAAATCATTACAGAAAGAATTGTGTAAATAATTTAATTTGGCTAGGATTTGAATCAGAAACAAATCGAATAAAGAAACCGACCTATTTTAGGCTCCTTTTCCGAACTGAATTTTGGCCGGAATTTGTTTTCGAAATTTGTTCTCTTAGTTTGTTATAGATATCCACGACTCAGAATTGCAAACATTTCTGGGCACCTTAGCCCTTCACCTCTCGGCACAATAGATGAAATTGCTTTAATTTACGTTTTCTTAGTATGGGGATCCCTACTTTGTGTGCTGGGAATTACGTTCATCATTAAAACGAGTGAATGTTGCCGATATTATTAATACAACAATTTATTTATTAAAAGACCGCCTTTCTGATGACGATCTCCTTGCATAGTATAATCTTTCAATGGATTCCGAGTCGAAGGTGAAGGAATCATTGAAGTTTATGATAATATGGAAGCTGTTTGAAATCATGTGAAAGTATACGTCCAGTCAGATACATAGATAATTCGAAGTAACTCGTTTCATAACCTCAGAACCTCGTGGTATCTAACAGATTAACATCCAGAAGTTTAATATTGAAGTACAATCAACTACTGTTGAATGAAAAGGACGATATTCGACGGGAGTCCATGGAGTGAAGTAAATATTATAGCCTATGTCAAATTCACCTTCATTTGTACTATTCATACATTACCTGGCTACTATGAGCATCTACAAGTGGTCGAGAATTCGTTTATGAAACTATCGATTAGGACACAATTGAAGAAAACGATACAAATTTTTAGTAGCATTCCATTGATAGCATTCCCGATCGTGAGAGTAATTTATGTCAAGGAGAATGTTCCTCGGACGTTAGAAATATTAAAAAGGAGGTTATATGGCAATGATTTAATCTCAAGTAAAAACATACGCAATTATTTAATTGTTATTATATAATAGGGTTTTGTTTTTATTAAAAACATTGAGGGAAGGAGAATGAGCATCGTCATTGACATACATGAATGAGATAAAAGCTGATTGCAGACTGATTGAATTTGTATAACCATTATATGCTAATAAGAAAAGTAGACTGTAATGATATAAAGTATTGATTTTAATAGAGGAATTACAAGGCGAGTGTTGTATCAAAACGTTAATATATCCCTTTTGGAGTGTAATACTGTATTAATCACATAAGTTGCAGGTTTCATGATGTAAAATCGGATGCAAAACTGTTACACTGAGATATCCGCCAATATGGTCATGCAGGGCTAATCCGGGTTGGAATCCCGGCGGGTCTGGAAGATGTTTTGAAACAAACATAATGACCATATTACAACAACCAAAACGATGGAGCTGCGTCTTCAAGAATTCGTCAGATACGATGACTACCAAAAACTTGTCGTTTTTCCTATTCTATTAGAATTGTACATTACGTACGTGTAGATTTCACTTTTATAATTGTAATGTGTTATATATCAATACAACTTGGGCGACACTATAATATCATCTCTAAGCATCCTATAATATTCGTGGAGTGTTATCATTCTCTTAAATAATGGCGGAATTGGAATCATGGTATAGAATGTGCTATTTCATCTAGTTTCGAGCACACAACCATGGATTATGAGACGGAAATTTTACTAGGAATTAATTGATCGTTCTTGAAGTACAGTCTTTCTAACTAATTCAATACACCAATCACTACATGAATAGTTCGTATTGGAATAATTATAAATATTTGTTATGTGTGTCGACATTAGAACTTTCCTTGTTTCATATAACGCGAATGAGTCTTCATGGGAGAAATACTTTATTAAACCACGTTGACGCAGATGGTTAAGTTCACATGAATTTGGAACCGAGATTGGACATGTGGATAGTCATCAATAATATATATTTGAGGTGTGTTTATGGAGAGTATACGAATGAATAGGTAAATATTATAGAAAGGTCTTCAATGAAATGTTATACCAATGAGACGCACAAGTTATATAATGATTGGAAATGAAGTTAGGGTCATATTATGTAATGTACAACTTAGTATTTCCTGTAGAATAATAGTTGTTGTAGTGCTCATGTCTCGTAGATATTAGTAAAATTTCAGATACTTGGAGGAAAACTTATGGACGGATCCAGATGCTGTGATTTCTTAATAATATCAAATCATGATTGTTCTGTCCTTAGAGCACACTCATTTCGATGCCATATTACAACAGGAGAATTTTCCAAGTTACCGCTCTGTGGTGGCATGCAGGTGATTGGAGGAGCACTGAAGTGAAGTCATGACCATGGACTGGTCCTCCGGATCCCCAGACCTTAATCCAATCCAGCACTTATGGGATGCTGTCGATACTGATGTACGCTCCATGAACCCCCCCGCCAACTATACAAGACCAATTGTGGGTGGCTGTGCAAGATGCGTGGGTCCAGATTCCTTCAGAAATAATTCCAACACATTGCCTCGCCGTATTGCTTCCGTTTAGAAGGCTCGCGGAGGAGCAACTCCTTATTAACATCTCATTCAGTGTCTTCCCATGACTTTTGGATACCCTGTGTACGATGTGATGATATCATAAAGGTTACATGAGAGCACTCTGAAATTTGTGTTCACTCTTGGCTAGTTAATTTCATCAATGATAATCAAGTATAGTTTGCTCTTCTAAAGAATTTCCCATTCGACTTAAGTGATTACTATCTAAGTATGAGAGGATAAAGAATGCAGCAGTGTTATCAATTTGTAGTCACTAAATATTGCTGTTTATTTTATTTTTATTTATTTATTTAGCGTATGGGTACATTACTAAAAATTAATATTTGTAACTGTCTTAAGTTACAAAGTGATATCCAAGCCACTAATGCAGTATATTTAACCAGCATCACTGTTGGATCGCCAGGGAGAGCTCTCCGAGGACATTCTTGAACTACATGCGGAACAGTTTGCTTTACAGTGCCACAGTCGCAAACCGGAGAACTTATTTTCTTCCAGTTGTGCAGGAAATCGGCCCACCTGCCGGTGTCGGTTCTTATTCGGTTAAGAGCCGACCAGATGTTTCTTAGCAATTCAAAGCTAGGTGGCTTGGTCGATATGCACGGCATGTTGAGGTATTCCATCGCAGCATTAGTCTGACATTCTTGTTTCCAGCGGTCATCAGTATTAAAGCCGTTGCTTTGCAGTTTCCAGATGTGGATGGCGAGAGTTACGCCATCCCTTACTGATGGCTGGGATATCTGCGTGAACTGGGCGGTGTGAATTTCTCTGTACTGTTTCGTACTCTCGTATAACTGCTCTTTTCCGCTGCATAGTGTAACGGTTCAAATCCCGTTAGAAGGTGATATCTATATTACTATTATTATTATTATTATTATTATTATTATTATTATTATTATTATTATTATTATTATTATTTTATCTGTGCGATTTCTATTATTGTATTATCATTATTATTCAATTCAATTCTGCAATGCTTGTCGCTTGCGTGATTGCATTTAAATGTATGTATATGTACGTCTGTGTAGATTAACACGAAATACATGTACAGTAAAGAGTTGCTGTATATCAGATGTGGATATGACATTGCTACATTGTGCAATACTGGTAGAGTAAATGCAGAGTCATCGCTACGTCATGCCTACGTCATCGTGAGCATTTAGCGATGAGCTCAGTTTCTTTGAGTTTCCTAGGGAGCCTAGGGCTATTTCACCATTGTAGGTAACACTTGTCGCGAGGTGGGAGTAGATCATAATTATTTCTGGAGATTACGTATGTGCGTCAACCAACGTCTATAAAAGGTGGCTGCATATTGTAGCGTCAGTCATTATTCTACTGGAAGGAGAGGCCACAATTGGCCATTAAGTGAACGAGATGGAATGGCCTCAGTCAGTCAACGGGAGTCATTAGTTAAACGGAAGGTGAAGAGAGAAGAAGTGGATGGTGAACAGTGATGGAGTCATAGAGGGATACACTTGCAATGGAGTCATACCATACAGACTTACAAAGAAATCATATGATATGGAGAAGAAGTAGTCACATGGATACATCACCAAATTAAGCGTGACACATCTACAGTAAACACCAGATGTAAGGAATACGTCGTAATTACACTCAATGTGTTGAAGGTACAGTCATGTGAACTAGCGAGGGATATATTTCGTTTAAATTGTTAAATGTCCGGTCAAGAAGAATTCAAATTCATGCCTAGTTTCTTTCAGTTTTAATGTCATAAGTTCATATCCACATCTGATATACAGCAATTCTTTACTGTACATGTACTTAGTGTTAATTTACACAGACGTATATATACATACATTTAACTACAATCACGCAAGCGACAAGCATTGCAGAATTGAATTGAATAAGAATGATAATACAATAATAGTAATCTCACAGATAAAATAATAATAATATGGACATAATAATAATAATAATAATAATAATAATAATAATAATAATAATAATAATAATAATAATAATAATAATACTATTAATACAAATATCACATTGTAACTGGATTTGAACCGTTACAATAGAAGGAGGTGGTATCTGGCTTAGTGTAGGTAGCCAGTAAGTAGATTTGATTGTGCCAGTTATAAGACGCATGGTATGGTTGAGCTCTGTGTCCAAAAGTCTTGTGGAGTTCTATTCATCCAAGCCGGAGAGCAATATTCCGCAACAGGGCTGAAGTACGGAGTGTCGATGCGGGGGATCCTCATGATGGTGCTGGACAGCAATACGTCAGGTACAAATGGCCACACATGCTTGACATGACATGGGGTTTTATTATTTTTCTATTTGCTTTACGTCGCACCGACACAGATAGGTTTTATGGCGACGATGGGACAGGAAAGACTTAGGAATGTGAAGAAAGCGGCAGTGGCCTTAATTAAGGTTCAGCCCCAGCATTTGCCTGGTGTGAAAATGGGAAACTACGGAAAACCATCTTCAGGGCTGCCGACAGTGGGATTCGAATCCACTATCTCCCGGATGCGACCTCACAGCCCTGCGCTCCTGATGCGGTTTTATTGGCAACAACAATGAGTACGTGATCAGGCCAACAGATGGCACTGGACACAATACGTCTGTGACGCCGCATGAGACCCGTGAGCGGTATAAAAGGAGCTGCCGTGAGAGGAGGTGTCCGATATACCTGCAGTCGCGGGATTTCATGCTTGGCCCTCCCAGTCCTAGACTTAAGACCGTGTGATTATCGGCCGTGGCATTACCTGAAGTCGCAAGTCTACCGCGATCGTCCGACCTCATTAGGGTTGCTGACAGGTAAATCCAACGGCAATTTCTCACCTAACTTACAGAGGTACTGTATAGTGATGCTAATAACATTGTCCCAGGAGGTTATGTGGACCAACGGTATCCAGGAAATGTCACTGTAATATTTGTTCCAAATGGAGAATAATTGCTTTTACACATACAAAGTGAAAAATCCGCGGTAAATTGTGAAATACTGTCGTTACTAGAGAAATACCCCGAGAAATATGTATACGTACTTACGAGCCGTAGACAGGACTCCTTTATGTTGTATTCCATTGCTTGTGCGGTCGTTTGTTTCTTTCTTGAGGTCCAGCGCTTCCACCGACGAACGGGAGTGTTATGTCTATGAATTGTTCTTATCTTTGTGCATATGACTAGCGTGGGCAGTTCAAACAGCAGAATAGCATGATCCCTGGACCAATAAATATATCATTTAATGAATGCTAGTTTGCTTTACGTCGCACCGACACAGATAGGTCTTATGGCGACGATGGGACAGGGAAGGGCTGGGAGTGGGAAGGAAGCGGCCGTGGCCTTAATTTACAGCGCCAGCATTTGCCTGGTGTGAAAATGGGAAACCACGGAAAACCTTCTTCAGGGCTGCCGACAGTGGGGTTCGAACCTACTATTTCCCGAATAGTGGATACTGGCCGCACTTAAGCGACTGCAGCTATCGAGCTCGGTATTTAATGAATGAGTTAGGGCACAAAACGAATAAGAAACACGAATAAAACGACACCTAATTAATTCAAACAACTTCAGTGAGCGAAGACATCCCACACGAAAGTGTTAGACAAACAAAACAGGGAAGCGCTGCGACGTAGCAGAAAAAAATAGTTGTAAGGTAGTAAAGTATGAATCAGTATTATTCCCTGCAAGTAAAATATTTCGTACTATTTCTAAATTTCAGCCAGTATCCAGTAATCGGGTGACAGTGGGCTCGAGCCCCATTGTCGGCAGCCCTGAAGATGGTTTTCCGTGGTTTCCCATTTTCACACCAGGAAAATTCCGGGGCTGTACCTTAATGAAGGCCACAGCCGCTTCCTTCAAATTCCCAGGCCTTTCCTATTCCATCGTCGCCGTAAGACATATCTGTATCGGTGCGATGTAAAGGAAATAGCAAAAAAAGAAAAAAACAAACAAAACCTATATTCCATGTGGGACAAATATTACAGTGACATTTCGTGTACACCTTTCGTCTGCATGACCGTCCCTGGACTGCAGGTATTGTTATTGAACGGTAGCCGTCTGTCGAGCAAGTGTTATAAGGAACATCGTCTTTTCTAATGCTCGATAGTTAAGGTAATTATTACTTGTGCATCTTATGAAGAACCATCTGTTGGTCATTTAGTGTACTTTATTTTGGTGTCAATAAACCCCATGTCATGCCAATCATGTGTGTCAATTTACTACCTCTCTATCTCCAATATTCCGTGAAGAATTGCCTCGTCAAATGTTAACGAACCTTTGGGTCACCCTGTACTATCGCAATTTTTTTTCTTGGTATATTGTTAGATAACTACTGAAAATTTATTTATAATATTCAACTTCTCCTGTTCTCTACTTTAGTATCCAATTTGTCTATCAGAGCCAAACTTGGCTTCATAAAGTTAATTATCCATCACAAGTGCTTTTGACAGGAATCACTACGCCACCAGAGCTGTGTCACCACTCGAGTGATGAGCAGACAGCTAAGCTTAATTAGCACTCCACTCAAATATGGACTTTCTCCGTTAATTTCACAACCGATTAACGGCTTGCGAGATATACAGCATGTCCAGCACCCTCGCCACATACTTCCAGATCGTTCTCAGGAGCACTTTTTCTTTTTCCGTTTTTTTGACCATTTTATTTACGTCGCGCCGATACAGATAAGTCTTATGGCGACGACGGGACGTGAAAGGCCTAGGAGTTTGAAGGAACCGACCGTGGCCTTAAATAAGGTACAGCCCCACCATCTACCTGTTCTCGAAAAGCCAGCCTCCAGCAGTGTGTTCCAAATCAACTATCGCCCGGATGCGAACTGACAGTTGCGCGCCTCTAAGCGCACGGCCAACACACCCGGTACCAGTCATTTTTAATGTGATATCCCAGGTATTTCAATGTTGCTCCTCTAACGACCCGATCTTTTGCTGCTTTGAAAATACCCGGAATACCATCTTCTTTCCTCAAGCCAATGGCGTTGCGGGCTTCATTAGAAACATTAAGTAGTTCCTGTTACAGGTCTTCAAACGACCCAGTTCCTTCGGTGAAGCTCATTCTAACCTCGTGCTGTCGACCGTATCTCAGTCGACTTTGAGCAAGTTGGCTAACAAGATGTAGTTCGAGGTGCCAAAGGGAGAGTGGCTGGTCATTAAATATTGGACGCCTTGCACATCTTTTAACGAAATAGGCAAAGAAGGAATGTAATTACAACCTTACTATTGAACCCGACAGGGGCATGATCCAAGGACTTTAGGTTGATATCGATCTCCGTAATTACGCACGCAATGCTATTAAAGGGAAAGAACGCTGAAAATGATTAATATTCATATCATTAATAGAGGTCATACCGAAACTAATTAATATTCATACCATTGAGATAGATAAATTGTGTATTTCAAAATTATTCTGCGGGATTTCTTTGTCTGCGACTTATTGCGCAGTATTATCCTGTGTGTAGCGGGGGCCCCGCAGATGAAGCCAAGCCAACTTAGACCCGGGAGGGGTTACGAATGGGAATTCCCTGTGACATCACTCGAGAGAAGACATCCCTCCTCAAGACTCACAGAATGAGGGGAAACTAACTTTTTCGAAACGGAATATAGGAGCCATCTTGGAATCGGACTGGCCAACTTAATTACCTACGAGATATAAAATTAATAAAACGCGGATTAGGGGCTCATCTCCCGATTTAAAAGGGATAAATGTCATTGGGACATTTATTTAGAGTGTTTAAGGTCCTCTTCCGTGATAACTTTCAGCCGAAGAAAGAATACTGTGTTGTTTCTGTGTGGAAAAGTACTGGGGCCATCTGTTTAGTCTCACGACAGCTCCTCGAGATCGGGACTTCACCCCGTGTGGTAGGGGAAGCAGAACAGATTTTAATTAATTTAAAGAGATTCACCGAAGGATAATTGAGTGGTTATGTCTCAATCGCACCAACTAGATATTGGTCACCGGTCACCCGTACTATTTTACCTCGAGTACGCCGGGAATAGGCGCTACGCAAATTAGTGGAAGGGGTACCGCTCCCTAGTAAAAACTACTGCAGGAAGGGACAAGCGTCAGTCCGGGTTTGCGGTTTATTGACGGCGAAGCTATGCTCCGTTAAGCCCTCGTTAGGTCTTTGTTCAAGTGAAATTGATTCCTATTTTAGGTGAAATAATACAATTTGCATAAACAGTGTTTAGTTTGATCTCTGTGACGCCAGTGTTAACTTTTTGGAAAACCGTGACGTGGAAAGTCATATTATTATGGTTACTATAATATAATAATCTTACGTAGTCGCATAGGAGATCGTGACTGGACGTTCATATTGAACGCTGTTAACCGGAGTGTGACTTAAACAGTGACGTTGTGTCTGTACAGGATTAAGTGGTAGCGGCTCCAACATCATCAAACAATGGCTCATCAACTTCAAGATGAATTGGTAATGGAAGTCATCACCGTGGTGCCCATGGAGGAGGAGTAAACTCAGGATGGACTTCCCGAGTTAACGAAGGCGTCATCCTGTGATAGAGATGAGTACAAAGTTCTAATATCTGGCATGCATAGAGGGGATGGGAATATTTATTGTAAACTGAAGCTATAAGAGATTTAAAGATGTAGTCCTGTTGAAATAGAGCGCCGGAATGGGCGCGTAGTAATTAAGTCTTAGCTTAGGAAACCGACTACAGGTCTGAGTAATCGAGTGTAAATAATTAAGGGAATATAATACTTTAGATTTGCATGGGATAGAGATTCATTCATTTATTTCTTTCTTGGGAGATTCTGTTTGTTTACGAGCGTCAGAAGACCAGTAATAATTAGTTTATGGGAGTGCAGTGAGAGTAGTTATTAGAGTATTCATTAATTTGATAAGTGTATGGTATGTGAAACGGTAAGTGCTATAGTACGTAAGGCACGCAGCTGCGAGATTCCATGGCCGGACTGACAGCAACATCAACAACTCCACCCTTTGAAATACTTAGATAGGGGGTGATAAGTTTAAATTGATTCTATGATTAAATATACCAGGAAGTGATCATAATAAGTATGTTAAACATCGATTCGTGTGAAAATTAATTAATTAATGCATGCATTGCCGTGTGATGATAATGTAGCCATGTCCCGACCATCGATTAATTAGCAATCTGTAATCAGATGTTAATTGCTGTGCGAGTGCTTAAGTGTGTTGTAATTGCTGAATAGATTCCGCACGATGACCATGCATAAGTAAGGTAGCGGGTAAGCTACGATAATAATAATAATAATAATAATAATAATAATAACAATCAGGCAAAGATTACCATTATGATACGGGAGTCGTGTTGTAAAAATGATATGATACTGCTGGGTAGATATGTGTTTAATTCATAGTGATTTGCGCGAGTCTGGTAAGGCCGCAGGATATTGGAGATGTACTTCCGAGTGAAGTGTTACGGTTCCCTTTGGAAAGGGAAGGTTGTGTGGGTGTTGACCCCATGAGGGTGGTCAACCGCCGTCTGGCCTTGGCCTAGTGTGTTTCTTTTTTTTTGTTTGAATGTCCCGTAAGCGAGGAAAGAGGGACTTGGCTGTGGAAATGAACTTGGTTTCTTTCAACGGCGAAATAATGTGATTTACCTAACACCCCAGAGCTGAGTAATAATTAGCAAGCGACCCGGTCGATGATGGTAATGTTCGCCAATGAATCCTTGTTAATTGTGCGAGTATAATTAGATAGGGATTACAGGACCCTGCCTTCATCGCAAGAGGTTGTCAGTTCGATGCTCAACGTAGGCATTGGAGGCCTACAGTGTCAGAAGGAAGATCAAGTGCCTTTTACGTATTTTTCTTGCATATCATGTACCATGTATGTGTTTTTATGTCATGTGTGGTTGTACATAAGGTCAGTGGTGGTTCTGTCCATCAGCTCGACGGTGCCTAGAATAGCGAGGGTCGGTTCGATCCCAGGTGTTGTATCATATGTGTGTATTTTCATTTTTTTTTTTGTCATTTCATTGGGAAATCTAGGTCTTTATTAGAATAGGGATTGCTCAGACGTGTGGTCGGACGCATGTTAGTTTTATGTGTTAGCGATAATATAGCCTCAGTGTTATGATAAAATTTCCATTCGCTATATGTCACGATACATCGCTTCGCGATAACGTACTCGTTTCTATCACGTATAACGGACAGAGGTCCACAAACAACCTACAACCAGCATTTGTAAATTTTAAGGTAAATTCATTAGTGTTATTTAATGCATCATTTCCCATTATCATTAAGGTTCAATAAACCGGTTTGTGAGTTAAATATTTTAATTCGAATGTGTTCTCATTTTTAGTTATATGCCCCACTTCTCCTCCCTTGTACGCCTCTAAGCTTACTTTAGTTCAGCGCCTATTCATTTCTTGCTTCTTGACCTGCCAGCGACCCTGTAGATCTCATGCCGGTGCCAGTTAGGTAGGGGGCGGGTGCACTATAAACACTGTCGGATCAATTTGTCACGGTACAAAATACGGGAGCCTCCGTGGCTCAGACGGCAGCGCGTCGGTCTCTCACCGCTGGATCCCGTGGTTCATATCCCGGTCACTCCATGTGAGATTTGTGCTGGACAAAGCGGAGGCGTAACAGGTTTTTCTCCGGGTACTCCGGTTTTCCCTGTCATCTTACATTCCAGTAACACTCTCCATTATCATTTCATAGCATTTATCATTCATTAATAATCACCTTGGGAGTGGCGACCCCATTGTAATCATCATCATCATCATCATCATCATCATCATCATCATCATCATCTGTTTACTCTCCAGGGTCGGCTTTTCCCTCGGATACAGCGAGGGATCCCACCTCTACCGCCTCAAGGGCAGTGTCCTGGAGCTTCAGACTCTTGGTCGGGGATACAGCTGGGGAGAATGACCAGTACCTCGCCCAGGCGGCCTCACCTGCTATGCTGAACAGGGGCCTTGTGGAGGGATGGGAAGATTGGAAGGGATAGACAAGGAAGAGGGAAGGAAGCGTCCGTGGCCTTATGTTAGGTACCATCCCGGCATTCGCCTGGAGGAGAAGTGGGAAACCACGGAAAACCACTTCCAGGATGAGTGAGGTGAGAATCGAACCCATCTCTACTCAGTTGACCTCCCGAGGCTGAGTGGACCCCGTTCCAGCCCTCATACCACTTTTTCAAATTTCGTGGCAGAGCCGGGAATCGAACCCGGGCCTCCGGGGGTGGCAGCTAATCACGCTAACCACTACACCACAGAGGCGGACCCCCATTGTAATAACAGCCTATATATGTTTCATTCATTCCATCCCTGACCCGGTCAATGACTGGAAAACAGGTTGTAGGTTTTCATTCTTTTTCAGCATTTATCAGTCATTAATAATTAACCTTGGGAGTGGCGACCCCATTGTAATAACAGCCTATATACGTTTCATTCATTACATCCCTGTCCGACTCGTTGGCTGAACGGTCAGCGTACTGGCCTTCGGTTCAGAGGGTCCCGGGTTCGATTCCCGGCCGGGTCGGGGATTTTAACCTTAATTGGTTAATTCCAATGGCACGGGGGCTGGGTGTATGTTGTCGTGTACCGACCTCCCACGGACTCTAACCGGCGGACTGCCAGGTGGAAGGCAGCCGGGGTTCGCAGCCGAGTCTTGAGCTCAAGGTGTCAGAGGAGATTAATTAGTGTTAGAATGATGATCAAAGACAGGAGACACCTTGTAGCATTAAGGTAATTAAATAATAATTATAGTCAGATTTAGTCACTGTAAGAAAAGGGAAATATTTCAAGAAGTTACATGTAGTGGAGAGAGCTTGCGAAGTGCGCTTACATAAGTGTTGACTAAGAGCGGAGACTTGTTGATCACAACAAGATATTTACTGTGTATCGACAAACAGAGCTAGTATGCCAGCGGGCCAGGCGGCCCGCTCGATAACCGACAAAGGAACAAAGCAAGCTACAAGGCCAGTCGAGGCCAGTACAGATGCACTTTAGAAAAATAAGGAAAGATGAGGACAAAGTAAGACAGAAGACAGTAGTGCCTAGGTAGCAGCACTTACTGTAACAACTATTGAGAATAGCCACTTGATGGCGCTAGTGACAAGGTGATCGGTTTAGTAATGCCCATAAGACCCAACCCCTTGGTAGGAGGTAGGGATAGAACTTTGAGTTCAGGAGCGGAGATATAATCCCTGGCCAAGATGGCGCGGGGCCTTCTTCCAGCCAGTAGTTCGTACTTGTCAGAACGAGATTCTTTTCGAGCATAGCCCAAGTGCCGTAGGGCAAGATTCAGAGATACGCATAGTAGAAGAGTAGGCGCGTGGAACAAGCTCGCTCTCTCTTTAGATCATTACATTCAGACTTGTAAATATACTGTACATAGTAGTTTTAGTTGGCATCAGTAATAAAGGACAGGGAAATAATTTCTTCTTTTATTTCGGGAGTTGCGGGACGAGTCATACCTACAAATTACCTCCCTACATTCCGCTCGGCAGGACAGGTAATACTTCAACATCCAACGGCCTGGTGACCAACCTACGAGAACGTCTCACTGGACAGGTAGGTCAAGACAATGTGTTGTCTTCATCATCATTTCATCCTCATCACGACGCGCAGGTCACCTACGGGTGTCAAATAGAAAGACCTGCGCCTGGCGAGCCGAACCCGTCCTGGGGTATCCCGGCACTAAAAGCCATACGACATTTCATTTTCATTATATCCCTGATCCGGTCAATGACTGGAAAACAGGTTGTAGGTTTTCATTTTCACTAAATACGGAACGTTAACTTGTTCTGTCCTTCACAAACCTCCATCACTGTTTTAATACATAATGAATCAAAAGAGCTTCATTTAAATTATTCTTGCCCTTTTTTTTCTTTCATTAAAAAAATTACCAGCTGAAATGAAATTTCTCCCACTTGCCTCATTGGAGGCTGGAATACACAATATTTTCTTCGCTAGCAGAGAAAGTCTTGCGTATTCTGTGCTGTTACTTCTCCACTATTGTAAACGTTCAAGTATAAATATAATTAGGGGCTCGAATAAATGTTTTAGATGTCCCTCGGCCTTTCTCAATGGTGATCCATGAAATTCTACTCGAGGGCGCACAGGTTCAATCAGGCACCGGTTACAATTTATGGCAATCATTAGCACATCATAATCGTCATTATGAAAATCTGCACCTTACAATTATGTGAAGATATTCTAACTCTTAATCTATAAATGACAATACTGAAATTCAATTTTAATTGAAAGGATGCACCGCTTTAATCAAATCAATTCATTGATACAGTGTAATTAACAATAATAATAAATGACATCTTACCACATAAGTCAAATGTTGAACATGGTAATCAACGCGTTTAAAACATAAATATCAATATACTTCGGTTGGTGGTCATTTCTCGCTCGCAAGGCGCTACAATTTTATATAATCAAAACAAGTGTGTTGGCAAACCAATCTAACATTACGTTAGAAACAGCAAACGAATCGTTATTGCCAACATGAAAAGTACTGAAGGATTATATCGTCGCTGCCGGGACAAAACCTCCTATGTGAAATATTTTACCTTAGAACTTTGACCGGTAAGGTTCTGTCATCTAAGGTTCAATATTGTGTGAATATTGTCAAGGCATTCTCGCTCTTCATAAAGTGTGTACTGCGGTTCAGTATATCTCCAAAAATATTATCACATAAGAGGTTATGTCCCGGCAAATACGATATGTTCAATTGACAATATAATTGTTTAAATTATTTACTTTGTCCGCCGCAAAAAATAAAGAAAGTATTTATTCGTTCATATCTATTCGTTTATAGGTAAAAATCTTGTCCTTTAATCTTATATTAATGTAATATTAAATTCCTCGCGTAGATCAACAACTTGAATGTTCACTACGTAAATGCATGCAACGTCGTGGACCCTAAAATGAGACGATCATGGACATCCAAAATAAGTTCCACAGCTGATCACAGATAAATAATCGCAGGAACTGTGAAATAAAGAACAACATAACACTGGTGTCTTCAAACCGCTGCACCTAAAATAAAGTAGACATTCAAAACTACATAATACCATATATCCACATAACGTGCACCTGTTAGTGCTCCCTGTAGCTGGGCAATGGGACGTAATCATGACCATGAGAACGCCGCCCAGATCAGAACTAAGCCACCTCCTGCCTGGACACAACCTTATGGACACGCAGGATCCATAACTTCATGGAGCTACGCCACACACTCTCATGCGCCAATCAGCTCGATACAACTTGAACTGGGGACACGCCGCCACTGCTCCATGGTCCATTCCCGACGTTTCAGCAAAGAGACACGAGTTGGTCGTCGCCTGGCGAAGCCTATGCGGTGCAGTTGTTTCCTCACAGTCCTGGTAGAAACGGGTTCCTGACTTCCATCAATCAACTGGGCGGTCGAGCACCCAGCATGGATCTGCGGAGGCGACGCAATGTCCATTCGTTGAACACCTGTGGTCTTCCCGTGCGCCGGTTTACGCTAGACGTAGCATTCTCTTTGATATTTTGAAGATCCACCTTCGACACTGTTGACCTCGGAAATCCGAATTAGCGTGCACTCCCCGCAATGCTGTAACCCATGCGCCGTGGGTCGATGATCATCCCACGTTCAAAGTCGGTTAACTCGCGACGTGTTGCCATCTGCACAACACTGGTGTCTGTGACAGACCACTCAGCTACGCCGCAGCTAGCCGCAACCCTCAGGGGCATACACGGCACATTTGCTAATGGGACACCCTTTCCCATGACTTTTGGCCACTCACTGTAACGCAATTAAAAATTGTTTAGTATATAAGTACACACTAAGAAACTAACATACCGTACACAAAAGAGACTGCCAGACTGACGAATGCGCGGAAAGTGGGTTAATCATATCTCAGTGTCCGTGAGCAAACCGATATGCAGGTTACACAATGCGCACGGCATCGACTCATTAGGATGTAGGACCACCGCGAGCGGCGATGCACGCAGAAACACGTCGAGGTACAGAGTCAATAAGAGTGCGGATGGTGTCCTGAGGGATGGTTCTCCATTCTCTGTCAACCATTTGCCACAGTTGGTCGTCCGTACGAGGCTGGGGCAGAGTTTGCAAACGGCGTCCAATGAGATCCCACACGTGTTCGATTGGTGAGAGATCCGGAGAGTACGCTGGCCACGGAAGCATCTTTACACCTCGCAGAGCCTGTTGGGAAATGCGAGCAGGGTGTGGGCGGGCATTATCCTGCTGAAACAGAGCATTGGGCAGCCCCTGAAGGTACGGGAGTGCCACCGGCCGCAGCACATGCTGCACGTAGCGGTGGGCATTTAACGTGTCTTGAATACGCACTAGAGGTGACGTGGAATCATACGCAATAGCGCCCCAAACCATGATGCCGCGTTGTCTAGCGGTAGGGCGCTCCACAGTTACTGGCGGATTTGACCTTTCTCCACGCCGACGCCACACTCGTCTGCGGTGACTATCACTGACAGAACAGAAGCGTGACACATCGGAGAACACGACGTTCCGCCATTCCCTCATCCAACTCGCTCTAGCCCGGCACCATGCCAGGCGTGCACGTCTATGCTGTGGAGTCAATGGTAGTCTTCTGAGCGGCCGCCGGGAGTGCAGGCCTCCTTCAACCAATCGACGGGAAATTGTTCTGGTCGATATTGGAACAGCCAGGGTGTCTTGCACATGCTGAAGAATGGCGGTTGACGTGGCGTGCGGGGCTGCCACCGCTTGGCGGCGGATGCGCCGATCCTCGCGTGCTGACGTCACTCGGGCTGCGCCTGGACCCCTCGCACGTGCCACATGTCCCTGCGCCAACCATCTTCGCCACAGGCGCTGCACCGTGGACACATCCCTATGGGTATCGGCTGCGATTTGACGAAGCGACCAACCTGCCCTTCTCAGCCCGATCACCATACCTCTCGTAAAGTCGTCTGTCTGCTGGAAATGCCTCCGTTGACGGCGGCCTGGCATTCTTAGCTATACACGTGTCCTGTGGCACACGACAACACTTTCTACAATGACTGTCGGCTGAGAAATCACGGTACGAAGTGGGCCATTCGCCAACGCCGTGTCCCATTTATCGTTTGCTACGTGCGCAGCACAGCGGCGCATTTCACATCATGAGCATGCCTCAGTGACGTCAGTCTACCCTGCAATTGGCATACAGTTCTGACCACTCCTTCTTGGTGTTGCATTTGCTCTGTCAGTCAGTGTATACACCTGCTACGCTTCCTCACAGCACATGCAATATCTCCACTAATGCTTGTGGCGCTATACAAATCGGTTAGCCGTGACGAACGATACTTTGTGCGAATTTCCACTAATAATTGTGTTAATAATTAAAGAAAAAGGAAAAAAAAATAGCTAATAAGACAACAGGGCTTGTACAAATTGCTTTGTTCCTAATAATTCCGATAATTCGTAGATTTATCCGGCTAAAATGGAATAAAAATGCAATGTTTTCTCCACTAAGTGGGCCCTTCCACCGCCGCTACTGTGTGTTGATGCTTATGTGACGCACAGCCAGGTAATAGAGTACATTTCCGTATTCGTTCATTACCATCTCCGTTCTCAACTGCAGAAGCTCGTTTTTGTGTCGCCATTTCCTCAACGTTATCATACTCCACACTAGTGAGCAATATTTTGTTTCCAAGAACAACTTCCAAGCCTACTTATGTACTACAAAACAGCGCACTTCAAAGGACAGATAATTAAATTCACCTTAATTTATGTACGAAGAAAAGAGTATCTAGAATACTGTGCCATAGATTCATTCTATTAATATTCTCTATTTTTTAATACAAATGGAAATACGCGTCCCACCGAGGTGAACTTTGGGCAGTGTAGATCTTAGCTTGGATTCGGGAGTTGGTTGGTGTATGCAGCCCTGCAGATGGTTTTCGGTAGTGTCGTCCTTTTACACCAACAACATGCTGGGGACTGGTAGTGAATTAAGCCTTAAGCAGACCCCTTGGTACAGAAATATGCAGATTAAAAGTCCACCTTAGTTAGTACACGAATCTTAATCAGAAACACAATTAGCGATCCATGTTTCGGCCTTCTTCTGTTTTGAAAAGAATATTAAGTTTTTAGAAAACATCTAGAGGAAACGTAGCATTAAATTCCTTAAAAAAAGAATTTAACCTGATGGGTCACACTGTGTTATATCGTAAGAAACCAAAAACATAAATAAGACTATTGTGGCGCTGTAAGCCGCTGCGTCCACCATGCCAATGTACAACCACTGAAAGTAGCGCAAGCTAGCCAAATTCAACCGCCCGCTCATCACCAAGGAAGGCCCACCCTCTCCCTACTCCCCTCACTAGGCGGAGGACAGCCGTTTGTGGATTGACAGCGCCCCTCCCCCCCCCCCCCCCCCCGCCGCTGCTATCTGGATCGTCCTGTCGCTCAATGGAGGCCTCCGGCGTTAAGGAAAAATCTGAAGGCTACTTGCCTTCGGGAAGACTCTGGGAGGCGTGTCCCCTCTGGAAGCATCCAGATAGCGTGGGCCCGGGTATTTAAGTGAGGCGAGACCTACGGAGTGAGTTAGTTGGTGTAGTCCGGTTGATATAGTGAGTCCAATGTGTGACTCAGTGCGTTAGCGAAGAGTACAGTCAGTGTGTTAGTGACATCCTGGGCTGAGGTGTCAATCCGTTGGAGCCGAGGACTCGTTTCTGTGTGCCTGTCGTCGTGCATGTGACTGTCTTGGACCAGATGTCCGAAGAGGACGTGGCCTGTCCTGAGCAGTGTAGACGATAACACATGGGGCTGTGAGTGGAGTTCGACGGACTCAGTCGACAGCGGATACTATCCCGAGCTGCGGGACTGACTTGTGGGCTGCAGATCGTGACAGCGCTAAGGAGCGTGACTGAGCGGCCGAATGAGTGTAGTGTTGGTGCGTGTGTGTCACTGTAGATGGAACATGAGAAACTGAGAGCGCGAATCGTGCAAGTGTGTGGTTAACACAGTTTAGAAACAGGACGCCACCATGTCCTGTCCTATTTATTCAACCCGCGAACACGTTACATAAAATACTAGTTCTTGAAGTCTCGTAGAAATATGAATTTACCAGAGTATCATAACTTTTCCGCAACACGAGATTGTGTGGATTTGGCCCAGATTGGCGGTTGGATGCATCTCCTGACGCCAATCCTATGTAGAGGGATTTGCAGTATTTACTTATTTACTTGTTGTTTGAGTCATCAGTCCATAGACTGGTTTGATGCAGCCGTCCAAGCCACCCTATCCTGTGCTAATCTTTTCATTTCTACGTAACTATTGCATCCTACATCTGCTCTAATCTGCCTGTCATATTCATACCTTGGTCTGCCTCTACCGTTCTTACCACCTACACTTCCTTCAAAAACCAACTGAACAAGTCCTGGGTGTCTTAAGATGTGTCCTATCATTCTATCCCTTCTTCTAGTCAAATTTAGCCAAATCAATCTCCTCTCACCAATTCGATTCAGTATCTCTTTATTCGTGATTCGATCTATCCATCTCACCTTCAGCATTCTTCTGTAACACCACATTTCCAAAGCTTCTATTCTCTTTCTTTCTGAGCTAGTTATCGTCCATGTTTCACTTCCATACAATGCCACGCTCCACACGAAAGTCTTCAAAAACATCTTTCTAATTCCGATATGAATGTTTGAAGTGAGCAAATTTATTTTCTTAAGAAAGCTCTTCCTTGCTTGTGCTAGACTACATTTTATGTCCTCCTTACTTCTGCCATCGTTAGTTATTTTACTACCCAAGTAACAATATTCATCTACTTCCTTTAAGACTTCGTTTCCTAATCTAATATTCCCTACATCACCTGCCTTCGATCGACTGCACTTCATTACTTTTGTTTTGGACTTATTTATTTTCATCTTGTACTCCTTACCCAAGACTTCATCCATACCATTCAGCAACTTCTCGAGATCTTCTGCAGTCTTATTATTATTATTATACTTCTTACGGTTTTCCTACACTTGTGTGAACTGTCGCAGACGGGGATGCCATAGGTTTGGTGTCAGTAAGGGTTTCCACATATAATCAGTATTGCGTGTTTCTGTGGTGTTGTCTGAATAACAAGAGGAAAGTGTTCGAACAAAAAAAAAAAAAAAACAGCCAGTCTCCAAGCCAGAATAATTAATCATAAGTACGTAAAATTCCCGGCCTGGCCAGGAATCGAACCGGGGTAATCAGTCACAACTGATCCGCATTTAGGGCAGTCACCCAAGCGGCAGGTTCCTTCTCTGTTGTTTTCTTAGTCTTTTCTTAAATAATTAAAAAGAATTTGGAAATGTATTGAACACCTCCCTTGGTACATGATTCCAATGCCTAACTCCCCTTCCTATAAACGAATATTTTTCCCGTATTTGTCCTCTTGAATTCCTACTCTATCCTCATATTGTAATTTTTCTACTTTTAAAAACGCCACTGAAACTTATTCGTCTGCTAAATTCATTCCACGCCAGCTCGGGGCATAATTCTTAGTCGAGCAGCTCGTCTCCTTTCTCCCAAGTCTTCCCAGCCCAAACTTTGCAACATTTTGGTGACGCCACTATTTTGTTGGATATGAACCCAGAAAAAATCGAGCTGCTTTTCTTTGGATTATTTCCAGTTCTCGAATCAAGTATTCCTAGTGAGGGTTCCATACACTGGAGCCATACTCTAGTCGGGTCCTTACGAGAGACAACCCCTAAATGGTGGTCTCTCCGAACCGAAGGCGGGACACTGAACATAAATCCAAGGAGTTGGACGGAGAAGTAACTAAATTAAAAAAATAATTTTGCCATTGATCCTTTCACGGTCCGTACTTATAGACAAGGTATAGGCTTTTGGCTTTGTGCCGTGTCAAGAAAATAAGGTGAAATTCTTAACGTTTCGCAGATAACTTTTTCTGCGTCATCATAAGAAAATCTCGACTGTCGACGAGAAAGACTTCTAAAACAATGAGTTTTGAATTTAGACGTTACCCAATTGAAGTGGAAATGGTACTTTCCTTCGTCAACAGATGACTCCCCAGACGCGGTACAGCTTTAGCTTTCGAAGCGGAAGCTGACGGAACCCTCAGAGTTAGTCTGAGAGGGTCACATGACGTAAGAGGTGTACGCACATATGAAGGTATGACATCGACACAAGCCAGGAATGAAACATCTGGCGATAAGGAACGTCCGAGGATAAAAATAGAAACGAAATAACAATAGTAAAGGGAAAGGGAAGGGAACTACCTATGTAAACCCTTAATGGCTTGCAATCAGGCACTTCTTAATTTATAGCCAGTGTCCCTGTTGAAATTATTAGGATTCCTACGTATTTCCACAGATTCCCGTCCAAGGAAAAATTTTCCCCGCTTTTACATCGCGGGCTATACGAAATTCCCTGTACTTGCAGTAAGGTATGCATTGGCCAAGCATGCCTGTCCATTGGTACCCGTATCACGGAACATGAACGTAATATTCGTCTCAACCAGCCAGACAAATCGGCAATAGCTGAGCACGCTCTATCGTCGGGTCATGATGTCATGTTCCAAGATGCTCGAGCTCTTACCACACTAGACACTACAGGTCCAGGATTATACGGGAAGCTGTGGAAATACGTAGAAATCCTAACAATTCCAACAGGGACACTGGCTATCAATTAAGTAATACGTGGTTGCAAGCCATTAAGTATTTGCTTAAGTAGTCCCCTTCCCTGTCCCTTCACTATCGTTATTTCGTTTCGGTTTTTTCCTAATTCGTACGTTCCTCATCGCCAGATGTTTCATTCCAGGCTTGTGTCAGCTGTCATACCTTCATATGTGCGTACACCTGTTATGTTATGTGACCCGCTTAAACTGATTCTGACGGTTCCGTCAGCTTCCGCCTCGAACGCTAGCGCTGTACCGCGCCCGGGGAACCATCTGGTGACGAATGAACGTACCATTTCCACTTCTATTGGGTAACGTCTAAAGTCAAACCTCATTGTTTTAGAAGCCCTTCTCGTGGACAGTCGAGATTTTCTTCTGAAGACGCAGAGGAATGTTCTTTACGAAACGCAAAGAATTTCACCTTATTTTCTTGACACGGCATAAGCCCAAAAGGCTATACCATGTCAATAAAATAATTGTTTCCACACAAACTAATTTACCTGTTCTTTTCAAGACAATAATAGGTACTTACTGACAAATTGTAATATCGTAGGAGTAGGCCTACATTAATACCTGTATTTGAGGGGGCCACATATCCGGAGTATCCGACGGACTTCATGGCATGTCCAAGGAGTACGATTAGGAGTGGAATGGTGAGAAGGAAAACATTGTAATCTGGTTAGATCTTGGGGCCTTCAGGAGGTCTCCACGGGAAGGGCCGGTCGAGTCATCACTGGGAGGGTGGCCTTCTTCTCACCAGGGGTGATGACTTGGCCGGACGGTAGGTTATTATGTGGTGTTCTTTTCTTTTTCTTTTTGTTTATAAACTGTGCTGTTCTTTTATTTCTTTTATGTATATTAACTATGTCTGTTTTTAAAGTTAGTAGTAGTTTGTGTGTGTGGCTTAAGATGAACGCTGTTATTTTTCTCATTCAACGGATCGATTGGGTATTTGTTTACTGTGATCTTGAGAATAATAATAATAATAATAATAATAATAATAATAATAATAATAATAATAATAATAATAATAATAATAATAATAATAATAAAGAAATAATACCTGTATTTGTCAAGTCGAATGTTTATGTTTTCTTATGAGTAAGCTTTGAAAATCTCTCCCCCAACCCCAGGGGGCGCCTCTCTCTCAGTTTGGGATCCCCTCTTCAACTGAATATGTTACGTATACGGCGTATTAGTTTGTATTTGACGTCCATGGGCTAAAGAGTGAGATACATTTTTCAAACCCACTTAAAGAGCTGGATTTAAAATTCAGCCCTACAGGGATTTCATAACTCGTGTATACATGATTCATTGTTCATTTCCTGACATCTATCTAACTTATACTTCTTCTTCACAACCGTATCAAGTACTTTTGTTAGAGCTGTTCTGTCGGTTTCCGTTCGATTAGGGGATGAGCTAATTTCCTAGCCGTCCTGTGTATTCTCGTCGCATCACATCCTTTATAGGCTTACAGGTATAATGACAGCTGACCGGAAATCACTCCGGAATATTGAAGCTCGACCATTCATGCATAGTAGACACGGAGTTACTCTGTCAACAGAAATCAATAGCACATTTACATGGGGAAACGAACGGACCGTCTACAGAGTCACATATCTGATATGCTGCTAGAAAAAAATATTTGTCCTTCCACGAAAATAGAGATTAACTTCCTTTATTTCATTGCTTTCCTAGAGTGCTAGACTTTTACAGTGGTGGAAGAGGATGGAAGTTTACTTACAAGGTATCATATTAATAATCAAATTAATAATAAAAATAATAATAATAAGAAGAAGAAGAAGTAGAATAAGAAGAAGAATGTCACAAGTAACAGATATGAAAGTAGCTAAAATGATTGCTGGTAAAAAAAAATGGTGGTAACGTTGACAGCAGGATACTCGAAATGAGGAGATAAAGGCTAAGATAGGAATGAACTCGATGGATGCAGCTGTACGCATAGACCAGCTTCGGTGGTGGGTCATGTTAGGCGAATGGAGGGGGATAGGTTACCTAGGAAAATAATGGCCTCGTTTATAGAGGGTAAGAGGAGTAGAGAGAAACAAAGACCATGATGGTTACATTCAGTTTCTGACGATGTAAAGATAAGAGGTATAGAGGCCAAACAATTAGTTAGTAACAAAGGATTGTGGCGACATTTAGTAAAATGACGTAGGATTGCAGACTGAACGCTGAAATAATACTAATAATAATAATAGTAATAATAATAATAATAATAATAATTTATTTATTTTATTTATTTATTTATTTCGTGTCAGAGTGTTGAGAAACTTAAAAATATAAATAAGGTATTATATACAAATAAAACAGAATACATTTTATGTCACAAAACATGTTTCACACATAATAATAATAATAATAATAATAATAATAATAATAATAATAATAATAATAATAATCCCTTTATTAATCATCATAGTTAATAAAGATAGAGCACACAAATTGTGCATGGTATAAACAAAGTTTGTCATATGTACTGTCACCTCTCACTATCACAGAAGTTCACAATGTAATTACATGATATCGACTGGAATGCTCACTGCACAGCTTGAAAACAGAGTTTATAGTGATACCCGTGGACCGCCATCGAGTTAACGAAATGTCGCATGTCTTGATTAGTCTTTGTCTATGTTCTATTCATCATCGCCTCCGTTGAGTAAAAATCGAGCCAGATTTCTTCCCTCTTCTTCACTTTGTCGTGCAGTAATTTCTCCCGAGCGTCTGTGGATGGAAACCCTTGCTTCATTCGGAGGTCCTTGATGAAGAAATTCTCCTTTGCAAGCTCATATGCAAGCCTTGATTTTGTGTATTTTGATATTCCCAGTGTAGCTTTCAGGAAACGCGACTTGACTGCTTCAATCGTCTTCAGCTCAGCCAGACCCAGTTTATCCCATATTATATCCAGTCCATATGTGGCAATTAGCGCAATTTTCGCATCGAATAGTTTCATAGCAGTTTGTAGTGAAAGCTTGGTAATTGTTTTAATATCATATATGGATTTACTGGCCGCCGTTGGCTAAATGGAGCAATAATAATAATAATAATAATAATAATAATAATAATAATAATAATAATAATAATAATAATAATAATAATAATAATAATAATAATAATAATAATAATAATAATAATAATAATAATAATAATATTAATAATAATAATAATAATAATAATAATAATAATAATAATAATAATAATCCCACTAAAATTCTACGGACACCTACACAGAATGGATAACAACAGGCTGACAAAGAAAATTCTAAATCAAGCTCTAACCCTGAAAATCCGCAACAATTGGTTAGCAGAAATTCATGACGATCTACACGAAATGGGAATTGAGGACGAAACCATTCAAGATATAATGAAATTTAGAAGCTTAGTAAACAAACATAAATTTGCAGAGAAACCAACAAGAAAAAATACAGGCTGGACAGAAACACGCAGAAAGGAACACAGTGAAAAAAAGAAAAGATATTGGGAAGAAAAGAAGAAGAAACATTGTGTAAAATAAGTTCAAACGCGCTCCACAGATGGGCACAACGAATAAAAAAAATCCCACAGTCGGTGGAACTGAAGATGGTTTTTAGTCGTTTGCAATTTTTACGTGACGTGAATCTGGGGTTGTAGCTTAATTAAGGCCCCGGGCGCTTGCTTTGCGCCGTGCTGAATGGCTCAGACGGTTCAGGCGCTGGCCTTCTGACCTGAACTTGGCAGGTTCGATCCTACCTCAGTCCGGTGGTACTAGAAGGTGCTTAGATAGGTCAGCCTCGTGTCTGTAGATTTACTGGCACATAAAAAATCCTACGGGACTTAATTCCGGCACGTCGGCGTCTCCGAAAAGAGTAAAAGTAGTGAGTGGGATGTAAAGCAAAATAACATTCGTTCATTCCCTATCCTAGGCCTTTCCTATCCCATCGTCGTCATAAGACCTATCTGTGTCGGTGCGACGTAAAGCATATTGTAAATAATATTTTTTAAACATAAGGTTCCTGGAAGGAAACCATAATTTATTTAATTTCATCGTTTTGAAATGTAAAACATTTAATTTCTTAAGTCTTAAGCTCATCAGTTGGAATGCTACACCTTTCGAAGAGGCCGTTGAGACACCACTGCAACTCTCCTATACATAACAAGGCAGTGACGGTGCACTAGGGGAAGCATGTGCCTCTACTTGTATAAATGCCTGCCTTTGGCTTATATCAAAAATAAGGTCCTAGAAGGAAACTATAATTTAATTTCATGGATTACAAATGTTAAAATATGTGAAATTACCGAAGAAACAGTCCATTCGATACTGCATGTCGTACGATGTCGGCATGTTTCTCTTTTGACACACTTGGTGTTCACTCGACAAAATTAAGGAAAGCTGATAAGTAGATCGTCCGGAGCGTGGCAGCGCACCGACCTCTCACCGGTGGGTTTTGTTGTTTCAAATCCCGGTCACTCCATGTGACCATTGTGCTGGAGAAATCGTAAGCGGGACAGGTTTTTCTCCGGGTACTCCGGCTATTAATGTCATCTTTCATTCTAGCAACATTCCCCAATATCATTTCATTTCATCTTTCATTCATTAATTATTGCCCCAGAACAGTGTAACAGGCTTCGACAGCCGACACAATTCCTATCCTTGCCGCTGGATGGGGGCTTTATTAATGGCACTGCTGAACCAGTGGGAAGACTGGAAAATGGCTTTAGATTTTCATTTTTCAATAGGTCGCCCAACACACACTGCCCGACAAAAAGAACGAAATGCCCAGAAGAAGTGGCCGGACGTGAATGTAACTTCGTACACGCCCTTACCGTCGGCGGATATGTAAATGATTAGAGTTGCAGTTCTCTGTGTCAGATAGAACGTCTATCGAAGTGCATTTGTGTTGTTCATGTTTAGGGTTGTGAATAGCATCAGATGTTGAGCGATCACTGCGAAGAACACAGAGATGCTGGGTACTCGTGTAGGACAGAGTTATCAGCACCTGACAAGAGTTTGAAAGGGGCCTTGTTGTCCGGCCGGCTGACCGGATAGTGCAATATCCAGATTTGTGGGGCATTCGAATATGACACGTGGACCACTATCGTATTCACAAAGGCGCTGACACGAGATTATGTCTACTGTGTATATGGTTTTATTTACAAATTATATATACTTTAATAGTTGCACATAAAATGAACCACGATCGTATACTTAATTGACTGCCACATTAGCACGTCAGCCAACTACGGAAAACTTGGTGCCAACATAACATAACCACTTCAACGGCAAATATTCAGTCAGCAGTATGTAGAGATTGTTGTTTAGAAGGATAATGTCGAGATAGAGGAGGAGACTAAGGCCAAAGAAGTATTAACATTAACATATGATAACAATGATATTTAAAATAAGATACAAAAGTTGAAAACTAGAAAAGCGGCTGGAATTGATCATATTTCTGGGGATATACTAAAGACAATGCGTTGGGATATAGTACCATATCTGAAGTACTTATTTGATTATTGTTTGTTCGGAGGAGATTAACGGAGAGTTGCTATAGTAGCCCCTGTGTATAAAGGAAAGGGTGATAGACATAAAGCTGAAAATTACAGGCCAGTAAGTTTGGCATGCATTGTATGTAAGCTTTGGGAAGGCATTCTTTCTGATTGTATTAGACATATTTGTGAAATTAATAACTGGTTCGATAGAAGGCAATTTGGGTTTAGGAAAGGTTATTCCACTGAAGCTCAACTTGTAGGATTCCAGCAAGATACAGCAGATATCTTGGATTCTGGAGGTCAAATGGACTGTATCGCGATTGACCTGTCTAAAGCATTTGATAGGGTAGATCATGGGAAACTACTGGCAAAAATGAGTGCAATTGGACTAGACAAAAGAGTGACTGAATGGGTTGCTATATTTCTAGAAAATAGATCTCAGAGAATTAGAGTAGGTGAAGCTTGATCTGACCCTGTAATAATTAAGAGGGGAATTCCTCAAGGCAGTATTATCGGACCTTTATGTTTTCTTATATATATAAAAATCATATGAGTAAAGGAGTGGAATCGGAGGTAAGGCTTTTTGCGGATGATGTTATTCTCTATAGCGTGATAAATAAGTTACAAGATTGTGAGCAACTGCAACGTGACCTCGAAAATGTTGTGAGATGCACAGCAGGCAATGGTATGATGATAAACGGGGTTAAAAGTGAGATTGTGAGTTTCACAAATAGGGAAAGTCCTCTCAGTTTTAATTACTGCGTTGATGGGGTGAAAGTTCCTTTTGGGGATCATTGTAAGTATCTTGGTGTTAATATAAGGAAAGATCTTCATTGGGGTAATCACATAAAAGGGATTGTAAATAAAGGATACAGATCTCTGCACATGGTTATGCGGGTGTTTAGGGGTTGTAGTAAGAATGTAAAGGAGAGGGCATATAAGTCTCTGGGAAGACCCCAACTAGAGTATGGTTCCAGTGTATAGGACCCTCACCAGGATTACCTGATTCAAGTACTGGAAAAAATCTAAAGAAAAGCAGCTCGATTTGTTCTGGGTGATTTCCGACAAAAAGAGTAGCGTTACAAAAATGTTGCAAAGTTTGGGTTGGTAAGACTTGAGAGAAAGAAGAAGAGCTGCTCGACTATGTGGTATGTTCCGAGCTGTCAGCGGAGACATGGCGTGGAATGACATTAGTAGACGAATAAGTTTGAGTGGCGTTTATAAAAGTAGGAAAGATCACAATATGAAGATAAAGTTGGAATTCAAGAGGACAAACTGGGGCAAATATTCATTTATAGGAAGGGGAGTTAGGGATTGGAATAACTTACCAAGGGAGACGTTCAATAAATTTCCAATTTCTTTGAAATCATTTCTGAAAAGGCTAGGAAAGCAACAGATAGAGAATCTGCCACCTGGGCGACTGCCCTAAATGCAGATGAGTATTGATTGATTGATTGATGATAATAATGATAATAAATACATACATACATTACAATTATAGACTGGTATACCTTTCAGCGTTCAGTCTGCAAGCGCCTGTGAATTTACTAAACGACGCCACAATCATCTATTTGCAACTACTGCTGTGGACTCATTTAGTTCTATACCTCTTATCTTTAAATCCTTAAAAACTGAGTCTAATCATCGTCATCCCGGTCTCCCTCTACTTCTCGTACGCTCCATAACAGAGTCCATTATTCTCCTGGATAACCTATCCTCCTCCTTTCGCCTCACATGTCCCGGCGACCGAAGCCGTTTTATGCGTACAGCTTCATCTATCAAGTTCATTCCTAAATTAGCCTTTAACTCCTCATTCCCAGTACCCTCCTTCCATTGTTCTCACCTGTTTGTACCAGCAATCATTCTCCATAATTTGATATCTGTTACTTCTAACTCATGAATAAGATATCCTGAGTCCACCCAGCGTTTGCTCCCGTAAAGTAAAGTCGGTCTGAAAACAGACCGAAGCAGAGATAGTTTCGTCTGGGTGCTGACTTCCTTCTTACAGAATACTCTTGATCGCAACTCCGAGCTCACTGCATTCCCCGGGGAGAACACACAACCTAAATAATTGAAATATCTACCAGTTCTAGCTTTGTATCACCAATCTGGCATTGAGTTCTGTTGAATTTCTTACCTACTGACATCAATTTAGTCTTCGAAAGGCTAATCTTCATACCATACTCACTGCACCTATTTTCAAGTTCCAAGATATTACACTGCAGGCTTTCGGCACAATCTGCCATTAAGACCAAGTCGTCAGCATAGACCAGACTGCTTGCTACATTTCCACCTAATTGAATCCCTTCCTGCTATTTTGTACCTTTCAGCAGATGTTCCATTTAACTACGAAAGCAAAGGTGAAAGATTACAGCCTTGGCTAACCCCTGTAAGTACCCTGAACCAACAACTCATTTTACCATCAATTCTCACTGCAGCCCAATTGTCAACATAAATGCTTTTGAATGCTTTTAATAATCTACCTTTAATTCGATAGTCCCTCAGTATGGCGAACATATTTTCCCTCGGTACCCTGTCATATGCCTTCTCTAGATCTACGAAACATAAATACAACTGCCTATTCCTCTTGTAGCATTTTTCGATTACCTGGCGCATACTGAAAATCTGATCGTGACAGCCCGTCTGTGGTCTGAAACCAGGCTGGTTTTCATCCAAATTCCTCTCAATTACTGATCGTACCCTTCCTTTCAATAATAATAATAATAATAATAATAATAATAATAATAATAATAATAATAATAATAATACCTACCAACCGAGCTCGATATTTTTACTATTTCCCCATGGGTTTAGCGAATTGTTTCCATGTTATGCTAGTCCATTACACACTTGCAACACCACCACAAGGAAGGATCACTAAATTGCGCACCAAGTACTTGTAACCACTTTACATCTGCGCCTGCAATCCGAAAAGAAGTAAAGGACTCCATGTATCATACACTATCATATCGCAGCATTCGTCGCAGACTAGCAGCGGCCGGACAACCGCATTACCTTCCCATACGTAGGCTACCGTTAACACCACAACGCGAGCGGCTGCGTTTGGAGTGGAGTCGTGAACGGAAAGCATGGACTGTTGATGAATGGCGAATGGTGTTCGATATCGCGCGATGTTTATGATGTAAATATGTTAGAAATCTTCAAGCATTTATGACTTAAAATATACTAAAATAAGGCATTAAATATGACCGGAAAGTTTTAGGTAACAGTTTCGAAATCTTGCAGCTCTTTAAATTAACATTATATTTAAAATGTACTTTCAAAATCTACAACATTCAGTAATAGTAAATAAGTAATAATATTAATTTTATTAATATATTTTAAACCGAGCTCGATAGCTGCGGTAGTATTCGGAAGATAGTGGGTTCGAGCCCCACTGTCGGCAGCCCTGGAAATGGTTTCCCGTGGTTTCCCATTTTCACACCAGGCAAATGCTGGGGCTGTACTTTAATTAAGGCCACGGCCGCTTCCTTCCCACTCCTAGCCCTTTCCTCTCCCATCTTTGCCAAAAGACCTATCTGAGTCGGTGCGATGTAAAGCAACTTGTAATATATATATATTTTTAAATGTATTTAATTACTCAACACAGAGGCAACTCTGGAGTTTCCAGAGAATGAAATAAAAGTCTCATTTTGATGCGCGATCAGAAAAAATTACAATAGCAAATTACATATGTTTTAAAGTTTTCAAATGGGAACGATCTTCTATTTTCACGCAACATTCACTTCTAACGGGGAAAAGACCACTCAACTTCGTAGGGTGATATTGGGGCATGTTTGAAATAGGTGAAATCATTAAGAGTTAAATTGAGGCTCACTTTTCTGTCTCTTTGTAGACATCTGTCTCCCTAGACAGTTACCCTCCTAATTCACATAAGTATATATTTCTAAGAAAGATAATTGTACGAAAATACAGACAACAATTAGGAGATGTGACAAATCCGTCCTTGAGACGACAGCCAGCAGTTATGTGAAAATGGATTAGAAAGATAAAAATATTACTAAAATACGAAAATATCACGGAGAAATAGGACCATAATATAAGAAATCACCAGAAAATGGCAAAAAATATTACTTGATATGTCCCTTGAAAATTGCATAATTACCGAGATCGATAGCTGCAGTCGCTTAAGTGCGGCCAGTATCCAGTAATCGGGAGATAGTGGGTTCGAGCCTCACTGTCGGCAACCCTGAAGATGGTTTTCCGTGGTTTCCCATTTTCACACCAGGCACATGCTGGGGCTGTACCTTAATTAAGGCCACGGCCACTTCCTTCCAATTCCTAGGTCATTCCTATCCCATCGTCGCCGTGTCGGTTGCGACATAAAGCAAATAGCAACCACAACAATTGCATAATTGCATAGATGAAATCACTTTTAACTTTTGTTCCATGGAAAGACGGTAAAGAAAACTACGACTTGTCATAAACATCTGGGCCCTAGTGTTCAGCGATTCATCGCGGTTCTTCTCTACCCCGATTGACCATCGTCTGCGAGCATGGTGGAGATCTTGTGAGGGGTCGCATACTTCCATTGTTTTGGAGAGGCAAACCGGTGTTACCCCTGGAGTCATGGTGTGGGGAGCTATCGGATATGAACTCACGTCACGGCTGGTAGTGATTGAGGGATCTCTGGCGGTAAGATGGTACGTCACGGACATCCTTCCTCCTCGTGTGTTACCTCTCATGCGACATTGTTTTAGCGCAGTTTTTTAACAGTATAATTCTCTTCCACACAGGCACGTGTTTCTAAGAGCTGTCTGCGTGATGTTGAGGTACTGCCCTGGCCAGCAATATCCCCAGATCTGTCACCGACACATCAACTCCCTCCCAATGCCAGTGTGCGGAATATCAAGGACCAATTACAACAGTTGTGGGCCGGCTTACGTCATGAGAGGATACAACGGCATCGTGGCACCCTTCCCAACCGAATCAGCGCGTGCATCGAGGCCAGAGGCGGTGCTACGTCATACTGGTTTTGTACTGGCAAGATTTCTTTAAATATGACTCGATTTGTACTCACGTGGAGTTTCGTTTCGTATCCTCCTCACCTTGTGGGTGCTTCAAATGTTTTGTCAGGAAGTGTAGACTTGATTTACACTGTCATCTGGTGGAGAAAAACGGGATGTTGAAATAGACGCGCGGGCAGTGTAGATGATGTCGAATCCAAAATCCTGCACACCACAAGAACGAACCTTCAAGAAATCCAATATTAGTTTTGATAATGAAAATTAAATGAAAATCCAAATCCTATTTCCAGTCATTCGACCGGGTCAGAAATGGATTAAGCCCCATCTAGCGGCGAGGATAGGAACTGTGCCGGCTGCCGAAGCCGGTCGCACTCTGGGGCAATGATAAGTGACTGACAGATGGAAGAAATATGAATGGAGAGTGTAGCTGGAATGAGACATGACAGGGAAAACCGGAGTACCCAGAGAAAAGCCTATCCAGCCTCCACTTTGTCCAGCACAAATCTCTCATGGAGTGACCGGGATTTGAAATACGGAACCCAGAGGTGTGATGCCGGCCTGCTGCGGCGTGAGCCACGGAAGCTTCCCAATCTTCGTTTTATTTACGTGTAAATATTTCCGATGCCTCATTTCATAATACAAAAAACATTTCTTGGACCAGTATTTGTAGACAGAGATATTTAACATTCCGAATGTACTTTTCTCTTCAAATTTGGAAAATACAACCGTTCCTAGACTACCGGGCGAGATGGCCGTGCGGTCAGGGGCACGTAGCTATGAGCCTGCATCTGGGAGATAGTGGGTTCGAATCCCGTTTTCGGCAGCCCTGAAGATGTTTTCCCGTGGTTTCCCATTTTCACACCAGGCAAATTTGGGGCTGTACTTTATTAATTAATGCTACGGGCGCTTCCTTCCAACTCCCCAGCCTTTCCTATCTCATCGTCGACATAACACCTATGTGTGCCGGTGCGACGTAAAGCAACGAGCGTTCCTAGACTACAGTTTATTCTAGTATTCTAGTTATGTACGACATGACCTAGACTCTAATAAAGGGTTTCCCAAACATTTTGTCTCAGAGGAGCCATGATCGTATCGCATACAAATCCAAGAACCACTTAGCCACAGACCGCCATACTGCGTTCAGTAAACAAACAAAAAAACCCAGCATGATGTATTGATGGAATGTTTGACTTCATTCTTAAAATTTAGGACTATTATTTACTTTCTTTGAAAGTTTAATATAACTTCTTTGGCATAAAGGTACTTTGTACATGCACAGACATTATAAAACAGCGTTCCACTTGGCTAATAATTACAACAGTCTGGATCTGGAAACTTACCGGCACTTGAAAAAATTCACTTGGTGGGGTTGTTGGATAAATGGGACGGATGGTGCTGTTTCTTAAGACTAAGAGTTTTATAGGTCTGTTTCTGTTCTTCGTATTCATTTGTGCGAGAGCAGAAAAGGAAACTTCCACAGGTATGTCTTCATGAAAGGCATTAACATCAGGACTTACTTTGTGGAAATTGTAAGATATAGGGGATGTCGGTCGCAGACGTAGGGTTGTGATTCATTCATGGAACTTCCTGAAGCTAAACATTCCACTCCATCTGATTTTCCATCAGTATCATGTTCCATTTATTTTTCACTTACTCTTTGCCAAGATACTTCGGCTAATTGATATTCCTCAACGGAGGGCAGTTCATGTCCAGTTTAAAAGAAGGAATTTCTGATGCACGAGATTTTATCAACAATATGTGTAAAGTATGGCGCGAGAGTGGATACTAGCCTTTCCAAGTGTCTCACAATTACATCACATACATTGCCTTGCAGTACTTCTTCTTCTTCCTCTGCTAACTTGTGCCGTCAATAGGCCAAGTTACATATACCGTATGTATGTTATACAGAAGTGAAGAGATAGTTCCTAATTTCGTGTAATGGTCTATGAATTGTGTGGGTAGAATAAAATGTTGCTCTTTAAATACTGGCAATTTACATTATTATGCAGGACCCGTTGGATTATCGTTGACACCCTCGAGGGGTCTGTGGATCACAGTTTGGCTGCACTAAAGGATTAGTGCGTGTCGATAATTAGCGAACTAGTGATTACTGCAGGGTCACTGAACTAACTAATCCCTTAACATACCATTAGACGAGTAAATCAACTGCAACAATCGTTGGAAGTGGCAAGATGTGGTAAGGACGCCAAACTATGAGCAAAGTCAATACAGCTCAGTGGATCCGTCAAGTTAGGTCACTGTGCGTCTAACAACAGACCGGGCAAGTTGGCCGTGCGGTTAGGGGCGCACAGATGTGAGCTTGCATCCGGGAAATAGTAGGGTCGGATCCCACTGTCGGCAGCCCTGGAAATGGTTTTCCCTGGTTTCCCATCTTCACACCCAGCAAATGCTGGAGCTGTACCTTAATTAAGGCCACTGCCACTTCATTCCCAATCCTCGCCTTTTTCGATCCCATCGTCGCCGTAAGACCTATCTGTGTCGGTGCGACGTAAAACGAATTGTAAAAAGGAAGAAAAAAGAGAAAATGAACCGCTCCCTTCCATTTAGAGTCTAAACACCAGAGTGCTATTAGTTTTGCCTCCCACCAACAGCTTTTACGGTTTTCGGAGACGCCGGGGGTCAGAGGTTTGTACTGACACGAGGATGACGTATATGAGCCTTGAGCTTACTCTCTGAGCTACTCACTCCTGCAGTTCAAATACTAATGCATGTAATATGAATTGGCGTATGACTTTTAGTGTCGGAGTGTCCAAGGACATTTCCGGCTCGCCAGGTGCAGGTATTTGATTTGATGCCCGCAGACGACCTGTGTGTCGTGATGAGGATGAAATGATGATGAAAACAACAACACACACACACACAGCCCCCGTGCCAGTTAACCAATGGTGGTTAAAATTCCCGACCCTGCCGGGAATCAAAGCAGGGACCACTGTGACCAAATGCCAGCTACCATTAGCCATGTAGCCGGATAATACATGTAATAATCTTTGTTGGATGGTAGAAACCGTCCACTTAGGAGCACAAATTTGGCCCATGTTGAACCCATGACCTTTGTGCCCTAAGAACATTATGCATAATGTAACAATTAAACTAAAAGTTGGATTCTTGATAGCATGGATTTGACACGTGACGAGGGGGTGATTACCTTCGGTCCCACGCTCTGGGGTACGTGACGTCAACCACACGTGTCGACGGCGGAAGAATCTCAAGTCATTTTTATGAACTATTTCAAAGCGCGTGTACATGGCGTGACCACGCCAAGTCAAAAAAATATAGTGCCTATCAAAGGAGGTCAATCATCTCACAAATCGAACCCGTAAAAATTTTAAATGTCCATGAACACTACCGCCAGAAATGTAGCAAGCATGTAGTCACTTTCAAAACTCTTGAAATTGCAGTTTAGGTAAGTCAGAAAATTTATAGAAATTTTCTTGGCGGCAAAGGGAGAGATCCGAGGAGAGGGGGTAACTGCTATAAATATGAAGGAACGCCATGACGAAGGCTCCTTCTCCGGCATTTGTGATACAAAGCGGACGAAAAATTGTTGAGCTGCTCTGCGAAATCAAACCAACGAAAGTAGACTGAGTTCAACTGCAGATTCTAGCCATTGCGGCTAAGTCTTGACTCCATGAGGAGATAGTTTTCTTGAGTGAAATAATTGTACCAGATAGGACGGTCAAAGTACTGAATAAATTCTAATGTGATTAAGTAATTCGTGTGCGTAAATAACTATAGTCCATCGTGTGCACTCAACAAACAAGTGAAGGGTATTTTCTTTTTTTTTAATGCTTTATTCCAGGAAACCTGAAGAAAATTAATAATGAACTGTGAAGCCATGAATGTAAAAATGGCTAAATAAAATGCCAGGGTCACAGGTGAGCCCTATGACGAATACTGGCGTGACGACATGAGGTAGGTGACTTTCCATCTTACTACCTCTTATATCTTGTCTCGTGATTTCTTGTATTTGAATGGGGATATACGACGCAGTGGTCACCCCTACTAAGTTTTGTAAATGTGAGAGTACGACTAAAAGAGTCATTTGTTTTATTTTCCACTTGGATAAAATTTTGAAGTCTTGCGAGGGCCGTATAATGTTGTAAAAGTTACTGAATAGGGTTCCGAAGTGATATCACGTCCAATGTAGATCGTCATCCGTGTGAGTGTACTGCCTGTATTTTGTGATGTCAAAGTAAGATGTTCATTCGACGTAAAATTCTTCTGTCTGCAATTTGACGTTAATAATAATAATTCATGGTTACTCATTTTCAATCGAGTGGAAGCGCGCTGTCGGGTGAGAACCTAGGGTGATGAATTTGGTCACGGAGAGAAACGTTTTTTTTAATGCCCATTTTAAACTGTGTCTGACTGACAATAAAAGATCTAGTAGAATGTTTCAGTCATTTCTCGTAAAAATCAAGTTATTAAATACGATATCATTTATGCGAAGTTATTCATGATTAATGCATTGTGCGATATTAGATGTCGGGATTTCTAGTGAGGATTTTATTCCAGTTTTTGTCGATGATAATTGTGGAGCTGGGAAACAGAGGTTAGTTTAGTGAATCAGGTTGGACCTGTCATTGAAGCCGGGACCCGGAAGCCCGAGGAATGTTTTATATGAGTTGAGATGAGATGTGCGAATCAGGCTAGAGTCCTGTCATTGAAGCCGGGACATGATAGCCCGAGGAATATTTTATAATGCTTGGAATGGAAAGAAATTCATAGAAATCCATAGCGGTATCAATTGGCGACGCGTATAATTAGTGTGGGCATCTTGGAGCATAATCTGTGCATATTGTTGGTTAGAATATCGTATTTGTTTAATTATGTCGGCAGAGTTTAAAGGGAGCATTTTGAGAAGCCAGTCAACTGTGAATAAACCAGGTGTTTCCTGTAACTGCCAAGCGAGCTTGGGGGGATGAGAGGCCTCAGCTGACAACGGGGATATAACGGGACCCGTGTGGAATTGAGATTGTAATTCTCGGCCAGGGAAAACGTTAAAATGCTGGATTTAGTTGAAATTCATAGCCGGTAATGATCTAAGTATTGTGAAATACTGTAATTGGGGACGTAATGAACATTTGAAATCACGAACTTTGAGTATAAGGAACAGAGTAACCCAATTTCAGGGTTGTCCAAAATATAGAGCGACATTCGTGATGATCGGTTTGTCTGTGAGGGGTGTGCAAAATTCATAATGGTAATGACGAGATATGACATCGTAATTATATGGCGAGTTGTTTGGTTTGTACGTAGATTATTAGGATATCCAAGTGTTAATAACGGTTAGGACTAAATTAGATTTTTAAGCGTGATATCACGAGACAGGATATATATATAGCTGGACATGAATTATGTAAAATTCTTTTCCAGCCAGATAAACATCGCAATATTGAACTCACATCACAGCTGCGTAGAAATTTGTGAAGAAACCAGAGTCCGCGGAGATAAAATTTGTTGTTCGTTAATATTTCGTTAAATCATTTAAATTTATTTAATTATTAAATTCAGTGAAACCGCATTTGAAATAACTTTAATCAAGCGAATAACTTGGAGATGCATTCTGGAAATTTTAGTTTGTTTCTGGGGAATATAAAAAAATAAAGTAACGATTAAGGGGACATATCCGAAGGAAATGGATTTTTCTGCCACTAAGTTTGTGAGCATTGCTATTGTTGTAATTATTGAACTTTGATTGACTTAGCAGTGAATATGCTGGGGATAGTAAAGTGGAACTTTGGTCATCAACCGATGTAACTTAATTGTGTTTAGCCTTCAGCCTAGAAACTTGGATGGTCAGGGGGTCATCAACCTCAGTGACTTAGATTAGGGCCATATGCCATTGTAGCATCCTTTCCTTGCGGTCATCATCCACAATGACTTTAAAGTAACTTGGAAGATTAGATGTCGGTCCATGACATAGACGCAGGTCACATAGATTCAATTAAGGGTCCATGCCGTAGAACCACTGTGTGGCACACACCGATTGGACGGCCTTAATTATAACCAGAGTCCAGAGTTCGTGTGACGAGAGCTGGACCATAACGAATCACTATGATGGTACATGTGGTCTCACATGGAAGCCGAATTTAAGGATTTCCAGACTTTCCTTTCTTAAATGATTAATAATTGAGACAATGGTTTCTAGTATGAATGCCCGTCAGGCAGTTACGTTAAAGTCTCACACCAGTGTTCGGACGTTTATGTAAAAGTGATTGTGGCGTCCAGTGGACACAATTGACTTCTCTGATACTGTTGACACACCATGATGGCTTCAGAATTTTCCTGAATAAATAGGAATCTTTTAAATAGACCTTTCATTCCGGTAGATAGATTAGAATTAATGAACCCTACCTTTACCTCACCAAGTGACGAAGGACCCGAAACGACCCAAGAGACAGATCTCATGAACTTTGCTGATAGGTAAGGAAGGTAGGTATCCCTCAATATGGACCTAAAGGGTTCAATGTAGAGACAGTATTAGATTGGCTGATGACATTTCCAAAGTAGCACACTCTGAGAAGGAATGAAATGCGTATGTTGTGGGAAATGACGAGGTTATGCTGTAATAAAAAAATAAAAAAGTAGAAATGTTCGAAACGAAATCAATGAGCAATGGAGACTAATAAAGGATATGGGAGGAAGTTGAAACTTGTACGTAATATTTTGAGACATAAAGCTTCCTAGTAAACGTCCTTGAAGAAAAGGAAGACAGACTTCGAAGATGTGAGAAACCTGACGAGATATAAAGACTGCAAGGAAGTGAAGGGAACAGCAAGACTTAGAGGAGAATTGTTGCAGCGAAAAGGTTTTTAGTATATGATGATCATATCCCCAGCATCAACCTCTTTCCCATTTTTACATGGTTCTAGCATGATGATTGACAAGCTACTTACTACCCTCGATACTCTAACCATTTAATAAAGGACCAGCCCACTTCTCTTTGTTTCTCCAATCATACCAAATGTCAATAAGGGAGGCTGTTTCAAACCCGCTCTCCGAATGTAACATCTTTCACTGGTTCATATTTGCTTCTCAGTATTTACTTCAAACCAGTCATACGGAGAAGCAGTGAGGGCTGCATCGAGTCAGGTGATCATTATTGAGATCTACGAGTTTTTGACTTGGGTTGATATTTTAGTAGTGGCAACTAATGTCTTGCTAGATACAGAGCATTATGGGCTTTCGATGTAGTCACCAAGGTTGCGTACGTGTTCCCAGCAACGCAGAAGCCTTTGGATACAGGCAGCACAGCCTAATGGTGTGAAGCAAATGATCGATTGCCTGAAGAACGTCTGTTCTGAAGCGAATAATGTGTCTTACAAGAAGACAGCACACGCGTGTCGTCTGGGACTCGGTTCATTAATGGTGGGGTTACAGGGCATGGTCAGATGAGTTACAGTTCAAAATATGAAGACACAACTCCCGCCCACCCCCATTTTCGACAAAAATGTCGCTTTGATTTAAATAGTCTAGAAGTACACAAATATGACAGAGTATGCTTAGCTCTTCTGGGAGCTCGTCGGACTCCCATCCCGGTGACCTATATTCAAGTTCCACCATCGACAACTCACTCCTTTCTGTTTTTTAATGATGGTTAATATTTTGATGTTTATTATTGTCCGCCTCTGTGGTATAGTGGTTAGTGTGATTAGCTGCCATCCCCGAAGATCCGCATTCTATCCCTGACTGTGCCACGATATTTGAAATTTAAGTAATGGAACGGGGTTCACTCAGCCTCGGGAGGTCAACCGAGTACAGGGGGTTCGATTCCCGCCTGAGCCATCCCCGAAGTGATTTTCCCTCTTCTGCTCCAGACAAATGCCGGATGGTACCTAACTTAGGGCCACATCCACTTTCTTCCCATCTTCCCCCAAGCCCCGGTTCAGCATAGCAGGTGAGGCTGCGTGGCAGAGGTACTGGTCCCCTTCCCCAGTTGTATCCCCGACCAAATGTCCCACGCTCCGGGACACTGCCATTGAGGGGGTAGAGGTGGGATCCATCCCTGAGTCCGTGCGAAGAACCAACCCTGGAGGGTAAATATATTAAGAACGAACAAAAAATAAATATTTAAATAAAGTAGCTTTACTTAAATATTGGAAGTGTCCATTTATATTATACTTGGTTGATTTCATTTCACGCTCCATACATTTTGCAATTAAGTTGAAAAGTATTATAAATAGTAAATGAAATTCTTAGAATGTTCTTCTGTGTTTAGAAAAGGAATGCATTTAGACGAAATTCCAGTTCTTTTTATTCTTCTTTTAAAATGATTAACCAAAACCCTTCAAATAATCTATATGGCACTACAGCCCTGATGGACCTTGGCCTGTTAAGCGACCGCTGCTCAGACCAAAGCCCTGATAAATACGAGGTGAATCGTGGCCAGCGTAAAGAATGCTCTCGGCCATTATTCTTGGGTTCCTGTCCGGGGTTACCATCTCATCATCTAACCATCTCACCATCAGGTAGTTACTCAATATTTTTATCACGCATCTTCTAACTCCAACCAGTAGTGGTGATTAGAAGGGGTTGGTGATGGTGATGGGGCAGTCACCCCGCCTCTTTAGGGAGAAAACATTACATTTGTATTCCATTCTATCCTGCTGAAACTAAGAATTATAGGAATTATTAAACAAAACCAATTTATACAAGCCATGTTGTTTTATTTATTTATTTATTTATTTATTTATTTATTTATTTATTTATTTATTTATTTATTTATTTATTTATTTATTTATTTATTTATTTATTTATTTATTTATTGCCATTGTATGTGGCGAAGTTAGGGTTCACGGCCCTCTCTCACACTTAACCACAACATATAGTACATAGTCATATCGTCGCTTCACCGGTAAAACGTTGTATCCCACAATCCTCTTCCTATCCATTACTCTCCTTAAGACTGGTCACGCCTCCCAGCCACATACGGATACGCATATGATATGATTTGGAAAATTAACATTTGTTAACAGTCTCTAGAAACTACCTAAATTGATGGATTAAAATAGTATTATACTAGTTATATTGTTAATTATTAATATTATCTATCTACATAACCTAGCTCTAAATCATACTTGCACTCATACACACTAACTTTTATACAAGGTGATCACGTATTTAAGAGGAAATCTCGACAAGTCCATTTAAATGAGACTATTGAAGTGCTGTTACATATACTAACAGGGAGAGCGTTCCATAGCCTTGCCCCAGACACTGGGAAAGAGTGGCTGTATATAGAAGAATGATTAAACCGTATCATAAGGGTAGAAGTCGATCTGGTATTATGTACATGGATAGATGAGAGGAAATGAGGATAGGTATTCAGGTGTAGATTCGTTCAGAAGTCGAAAAATTAGTGTCGCAGTATGTAGATTTCTTAATTGGTCGATTTTCAGTCAGGATAGCTTCTCATAATGGGGGGAAATGTGTGTCCTAAAGTTCCAAGGAAATATAGATCTTATGCAAGAGCTCACTACCCTTTGCAGTTTGTTCTACAATTGCATCAGTTAACACGACATCACAGTATTAAATTATTGAAAAAATGAGAGTTTGAATAAGTTTTATTTTCATGTTATGTGGAAGAATGGATTGATTCACTTTTAGGGGTAGAGAGATGCACATACCTTTCTGCAGACATTTGTTATATGGTCATTCCAGTTTAATGTGTCATTCATGACAACGCATAGGTTTGTTACGGACTTCTGAAAAGGTATAGCTTCATCACAGAGTGTGAGAGTAGGCTGTTGTGTGATGTTTAGTGTATTTAAAAGTCTAGATTTTCCTATTATGATTGCTTGCGTTTTCGTCGGGTTAATTAATAGGCAGTTCTTTTTTGCATATGAGCTAATTTAATTTAAAGTCGAGTTCATTTGCTGGATTATTTTGTCAATGTCGGAGACTTTAAAGTGTGAGTATATCTGAGATCATCAGCGTAAAGCTGATAGTTACAGTCCTTCAGATGAGAAGAAATGTCATTAATATAGATTAAGAATAAAAGAGGTCCAAGAACAGACCCTTGGGGAACGCCAGATAGCTTAGTCTTCCATTCTGTAGTCGTCATGTTTGATACAACTCGCTGTCGTCTATTTTTGAGGTATGAGCACAAGAGCTGAATAGCAGAATGAGCCTTGTGAAGTTTTTGTAACTTGGCTAACAATATGTCTATATTTACAGTGACAAACGCACTGGTGAAGTCTAGAAGGATAAGTATAGTCAGTTTTCGATCATCAATGGCCCGTCTAATATCATCCTGATTTTTATTAGTGTTGTTGCAGTACTGTGTACAGAATGTTTCTCCAAGTATTTAACTACTTGTTTATGAATTATCTTCTCCAGAACCTTAGAAAGTGCGGTGAAAATGCAGACAGGTCAGTAGTCAGATGTATTTCTTGCAGGAGAGTTTTTTGGGACTGGCACAATGAGTGCATCTTTCCATTTAATTTTGATATTGCCTGAAGGAAGGCAGGTATAAATTAAATGCGTAATAATGGGCAATATTATGTCGATTATGTAGGTCACGAATGAACTGGGAATTTCATCAGCTCCTGTTGCATGGGATTTAATTTACAGAACTTCCCTTCTTACTTCATGCTCTGAAACAGTATCAAATTCAAATACAGGACGGATCGGAGATTGTTGCCTTAATATATTGTCAGTGGTGTTTTGTACTGTCTGTGTGTCAGGAGTGAGAAGTTCCGTGGAAAAATATAATTCATCAAGGGACAACTCGGGATCAGTATGCTTCGCAAGTGGTTTGTCCTTACCTAGTGACCGAGGTTGTCGCCATTCCCAACCAACATTCGCAGCCTGTTTCCAGTCATCCGACCGGGTCAGGAATGGAATGAATAAAGAGAAGATAGGAACTGTAGCCTGTTGCACTCCTCTGGAGCAATTATTAATGACTGACAGATGAAATGAAATGATATGGGAGAGCGTTGCTGGAATGAAGGATGACAGGGAAAACTGGAGTACCCGCAGAGAAAACTATCCCGCCTACGCTTTGTTTAGCACAAATCTCACATGGAGTGACCGGGATTTGAACCACGGAACCCAGCGGTAAGGGGCCGTTGCGCTGCCACCTGAGCCACGAAGGCTACACGTCTTTGTTTTATTTTCTTTTATTAATAACAACATTATTTGAGGAAATACGCACAAAATGTCGTTCGTCGCGGCACAGCGCCACAGCAAGTAGTGGAGACTTTGCATGTGCTGTGAGGAAGGGCAGCAGGGGTATATTTCTTTAACACTGAAGTATGATTCACTCGCTTGCTGCGCGCATTTGTCAGTCTGACAGACTCTTCAGTGTCTGTTCTTTTCTTAGCCTGTAGTCAAATACTAAACGGTTTTTAATTCTATAATCACAGCGTACTTCTATTTAATTGTAATACATGTGTAATATTGTTCCTTTAGAGAACATTTTATTTATAGTATTGAATCAAAATCTCAACGAACTATTAATACGCTCTAAGTTGGCGAACTGCCAATCTTTACCTCTCTATTGAAATTCGCCCAAAGACCACAAACAAACTTACAGTTTTATACTTTTTCTTTTCATTTTGATGAGCATGGCCCCCACCCCCTCTTCCGTTATATCCCACAAGCCCAGATCATTTTTTGTTGTCTCTACATATTTCTGCCTCCCTACTTATAATTCTCAAAATCGCCGCTAGTGACAGATTACATCCTGGCTCAGTTCGATGACATTTTAGTTTGCTCAATTACGTCAGCCTCGTGTCGGTAGATTTACTGGCACGTAAACGAACTGCTGCGGGACAAAATTCCGGCACCTTCGTCTTTCCGAAAACCATAACAATAGCCAGTGGGAGGTAAAGACAATAGCATTATTATTGTTTAATCTAACAGAATGAGTTGTCTCATAGCAGCCCTCATATCAAGTTTTAATCACTGACCTGCCCGGGAATGGAATCTGGGACCTGCATATGTGGAGCAGGCACACCACCCCGAAACAGTGTGGAGGCTAAAATTGTTAATACACTTCTTATTTCAATGTTTGTTTTGAATGTCCTTAAGGTGAACAGCTTAAATCCTACGAGAAGACAACATACAGCTACACCCGGTATTACATGAACATTACCAGACCGTTCCATCAATTAACTAGCTGCAGGCGTCGCCTCTGCCAGCTCAAGGTACAGCTTCCCTGGCTGCTCTCCAACAAGAATGAAAGATAGACGCAGATTTATTGAAATTTGTCTGCAGGAATAAGCTCTCTGAAGGCGCGACATGGCACGCCGCGCCGTGGCAAGAAGAAGGAAGAGCAGATGAATGGGTGTATCAACCACAGAATAAAAATGGTGTGATGAAAAGCGTTGCGCCAGATTGAACATTCTAAAAGAATACTGACTGCTCGGCTATATGACAGGAAAAATGTGATGAAAGATGTAGATATATGTGGATTAATGACGTCATTATTAAGTTTCCCCACTGCGGTACGGAAGGCGAGGAATAAGGCTTGTTCAGATTAAAGAAGTGATTTATTGTGCTGTTGTGGATGACAGACGATGGTAGGAGAAGGCAATAAGAATCAGTCTCCTTATAGATAAATATTCAGCTTCTAAGAAAGCAATTTTCAGATACGTAAGAGCCTCTTCCTGTTAAGCTAAATATGTCCAATATACTGGTTAGTGAGAAGCTGAGACGTTTTGTGAAAATAGAGCCCGTAAACTAAAATAATATCAAGCTTTAAAAAAGTACGAAAGGATATTAGAAGTCATATTTCTATGAATGGGGATGAAAATAATTTTATCCACTACTTCAACAAAAAACAGGCATTTTCTGAACAGATTTGAGTTTGAAAGTTAGGCTTCTCTGGATACTGTGAATGAAAGTTGAGTAATTCCCTTTTCCTGCACTCAAAAGTGTACGGAAATGACAGTTTACCGTACTGCAATTACTTTTCACTCTGTTTAACACTAATATAAACACAGATAGTTACAGAGATCATAAATCAGAGAACACCCGGCTTAGCCTTGTTGTATACTTTCTCCGCCGATTCCAGCAGCGGGGCTCCGTTCACATATACAGCAAAAATGACATATTTTCCTTCCCAGCTCATGTGATCTGTCCCCGCCGCCACCAACATGTTGACTAATGTATGGGTTTCCCTGTGGCGTGCACTGAACTCCATCTACTCCAGCGCTGCTGGGGTTAAAAAATTTATATTAACATTTTCTTATTGTTCCTTAGAACGCTTTTTATAACGTTGAAAAACTGCAAACATCTAAGCCAATCTTATTAACTGAAGCGTTTAAAATTGTACAGACTTTGAGAAATGTACCCATGAATTTGAAAGCAAGGCAGCCTAAATCTATTTTGCTTTTCGTGCAGATTACTGAAGCACGAATTTTAAGCACTATCCCCCAGCACTTGGCCAGAGTTTATAGTCGAATGATGAATGCGAGTGAGAGCGGATGGATCCGCTCGCACTACCGCAGTTCAACTTCTCCAGCGAGCTGGATTTCTTTGCCGGCGCGAAAGAGCTACCCAGCGAAATTTAAGTCGCTTGGTTGACGCATGCACTTGAAGCTTCCTTGTCCTGGGAGCGAGGCGGTGCTCTGGACAATCCCCCTACAGCAATTTACTGTGAAGGCCAGCTAACTTAGGTAACATATGTTAGTTTTAATACTTGACACTCGAAGTGTTCAGACCGAGCTCGATAGCTGCAGTCGCTTAAGTGCGGCCAGTATCCAGTATTCCGGAAATAGAGCTTTGAATCCCACTGTCGGCAGCCCTGAAAAGGGTTCCCGTGGTTTCCCATTTTCACACCAGGCAAATGCTGGGGCTGTACCTTCATTAAGGCCACGGCCGCTTCCTTCCCACTCCTAGCCCTTCCCTGTCCCATCGTCGTCATAAGACCTATCTGTGTCGGTGCGACGTAAAGCAACTAGTGAAGTGTTCAGCACCACACGCTGGAGACCACAAGAAAAATATCAACATGTTATCAGTATAGCCACTTGCACATCGTCATGGTACTAAAAATAGAGCCAGTTTATGAAATCAATTGTAATATAGAAGAACATCTTTTATTTTCTGATTTCGGCATGTATAAAGTTCTTTCATGCAATTAGTTGTTGTCGCGTGTAGATTATGTTTTCCGATAGCCGAAGGTCGCCCAGCATGAACACAGAGCTAAGCGCGAAGTAAAAGAATTTTGTATTTTGTAGTCTTTGATGACGGCATATACTGAACTTTTTAGTGTTCCTCTTGGATTACAGGTGAAGTTCTCGCGAGTTCTGTGGCGTTCTCCATGAATATAACGTGTCTTATACGTCGTGACCAATATTTCGCCTTGTTTGTCGTTGATGCACGTACACTCAGTAAGCGGGTGAATCTATAAACTTCGGCGACGGTAAAATACCAGTTAATTTCTTCTGATTCAGTTTAAGTTCGGTTTTTTAAGTTGAATGCAAGCAGTTATTCCCTGTGTATTTTTGCGTAAACCATTACCGTACTATCACGAAGCGTCACCGTTTGACACTGTAAGTACATCGTTTAAAATCTACTATATATTCAGTAATGATGGTGTCGTCAATGCCGTGAATACCAATGTACGAGGGTGTGGTTGAAAATATTTTGCAAAGACCTCTCTGAGGTAGACATTCCTACGAGAAATGCAGCGTTATAAATTGGTAATGTTGACTTTAGAGAGTGTAGCGGGGCTACGATTGCTTATATATTTTTTTTAAATGTTGCAGCTGTGGTAACGAATGTATTCACCGCACGCCACTGGTATCCACCAGATATATGTCACATATATCATAGAGTTCGTATTGCCGTCATTAACCCATTACCTGATGACAATGTGTACGACTCTGGTAGCTTAGTGGACTGTTCGCTGCTTCATAAAACATCACTTTTGATGTTTTATTATCCCTTACTCACCTCTTAGCACTTAAAACAAAACAAGCGAAGTCTCTTCGAGTCAGACATGGATGATTTGCGTGGTGTTGTGTCAAAATGATCTTTGAGAGGACCCAAACAGGTAAAATAGCTCGTCTTGATATGGCTATCGTAATCATATTGCTATGCTTGCCCTTTCCAATGGTTTTGTATGGCTTTACGGTACGCCGCAGTTCGCGGTCAGAATTCATCCATTCTGAATATCGTCGTTGCCGGGACAAAACCTCCTATGTGATATACTGACCCGCAGCGCATAAAAAGCGAGAATGCCTTGACATCATTCACACAATATTGCACCTTAGATGACAGAACCTTACTGGCCAAGGTTCTAACATAAGCTAAAATGTTTCACATAGGAGGTTTTGTCTCGGCAGTGACGATATATCATGCCGTCTGTCTGGTACAAATCTATCCATATATTTGCTTGCGTATCCTCCAGTTCTTAATGTAAAGTTTGGTGATATGCCGTAGGAGGCAATGGAATTTTTAATCGCAGTTCTTCTATATAGAACGGTTGTCTTGTGAGTTCATAGGTTAGTCTCGGAGGAACGTTCATTGCCAAGCAGAGAACTTTGTTAAGATACCTGGCCTTCACTCGTTCTAGTGTAGCTATATTATACTTCAATATGTGTTCACAGATAATGTTTAAGGCGTATGTCATGATAGGGTCTGTTTGTACATAGACTTTTTCTCATAGCAGCATGTAAGTTAATAGGAACGCTCTGCCATCTGTTGAATATATTTACAAGCTGTGAAAGGTTAGAGAATCGAAGGGTATCTAGGATGGAATAGCATTATTCCGTGATCAGAGGAAGTGAATACTCTCTGGCATGACAGGTAGTTATCAAACATGGCCGAAAGCAATGACATAACTAGCCTAAATATCAGAATATTAATTAAAGTGTTAGTCGCCTAGCAACCTACTAAGTGTACTGCGGGTTAGCATAAGCATTCGCCTGCAATTTTTGAGTGATCTTTTAATGATTTGATTTAATGATTACTCAAAGTTGGCTTAACTTAGAGACCTATCAATGTATCGTATTTCACCGGCAGGTAATTCTGGAGAGGTTACAAAAAAGTGAATCAAATCGGTCCAGTAGATCGGACGGACGAATATGCCAAAGCTGTTTTTAGTAAATTCCTTGCATATATAGATTTAATTTAAAATAAGTAAATTCACCACAATGTGAAACAAAATACTGCACGTAACAGTCACTAAAGTGATAAATTCTGTCTCACTCGCAAAGTAACGTGGCTGTCGCGAGAATAACTTACCGCCTTGTGCAATAAAGCAACTTTACTGCACATCAAGATTCATGCTATTTTAAGTTATACGCTTATATTTCTTCCAGTCAAAATTCTACGTGGCTCAGGTGGCAGTGCGGCGACCTATCATCGCTGGGTTCCATGTTTCAAAGCCCGGTCACTCCATGCGAGACTTGTGCTGGACTAAACGGAGGTGTGGCAGGTTTTTCTCCTGGTATTCCGGTTTCCCTATTACAGTATCTTTCATTCCATCAACTCTCCAATATCGTGTCATTTGGCAGTCATCAATCATTGCCCCAGAGGACTGTGACGGGCCTCTAGAGCCGGCACGATTCCTACCCATATCGCTAGATGGGAGCTTCATTTATTCCATTCCATCGAATGACTGGTGGTGATTATTGTTTTAATAGGAAGTACAACTGGGCAACCATCCTCTATAAAACACTAATCAGAGAGAGAAAATTAGAAGGGATCCGACACTTTGAAATATGAAGGCGTCGGCTAAAGAAGGACAAGGGGAATAAAGGGCGTGAAAATAAAAAACTGCCTAGGCCTCGAGTACTCTAGTACCGTCGGGGTCGGAAAAGAACAAGAGTTGAGCAAGAGAGGTCAAATAGGATAGATTAAAGTGATCAGTCTGGCACAAGTAAATGGAAGCAATGCCGGGATTCAGCTAAGGACCCCATGGCCATCCCACGCTCCCAAGTTAGGAGTTCTTGTGGTCCCTTTTCATCGCCTCGTACGACAGGCAGGGGATACCGTTACCGTGGTCGTTTCCCTACCCACCCCCCAAACCACAGGTGGACGAATAACTGGAGACAGGCTGTGGATTTTCATTTCTTCCGGATAGCAATTTTATCATTCATCACGAGCACTAGTTTGCAATTCTAAAACATATCAGTAGCCATAAAACATTTCTAGATCATCCTGTTATGTAACTTCCTTCATTGACATATTATTCTGTGCCTGGATGTCTTTTGAAATTTGTTTTAGGGAAGGTATTTGTAGGTCTTGCTCGTGGTTATTGTCCTTGAATGAAGTATTTTTCCACTGTTTTCATTAAATTTCAGTGGTGCAATATATCAGCGAATGATAACTTATGAACCCCATGGGTAAAATGGACCTTTTTTTCGGTCATAGTGGAAATGTTTAAGAACGAGTCAGCTCTCTTCAGAGTATACATTACCTCTGACACCATTCGCCATCAACTGTAAGAGTGAAACTTTAATAAGCTCTGTCATCTAGGTAGAGTCTGTAAGCAACTGAGCGTAAGTAGTATAATGCAGGGATTCGGCGGCCGCCGCCGCCGCACGCCTCCTCCTCCGCCGCCTCCTCCTCCGCCGCCGCCGCCGCCCGCGGGAAATTTGAATTTTGGCGGGAAATTTGAATTTTGGCGCGAGATTTGAATTTGTAAACAAAGCCACGTGCTTTTTGACAGCTGTCATCGACAACAACGCAACGCTAACCTCACTGCTGCCATCTTGACGGGCCTAAACCTCACTAGTGCCAACTTAACCTAACTAGCATGAGGTAAACAAAGCCACGTGTTTTATGACAGCCACGTGCTTTTTGACAGACAACAACGCATCGCTAACCTCAGTACTGCCATCTTGACGGGTCTAAACCTCAGTAGTGCCAACTTAACCTCACTAGCGCGAGGTAAACAAAGCCACGTGCTTTTTGACAGCCACGTGCTTTTTGACAGATTTGTAAACAAAGCCACGTGCTTTTTGACAGACAACAACTCATCGCTAACCTCAGTACTGCCATCTTGACGGGCCTAAACCTCAGTAGTACCAACTTAACCTAACTAGCGCGAGATAAACAAAGCCACGTGCTTTTTGACAGCCACGTGTTTTTTGACAGCCACGTGCTTTTTGACAGACAACAACGCATCGCTATCCTCAGTACTGCCATCTTGACGGGCCTAAACCTTAGTAGTACCAACTTAACCTAACTAGCATGAGGTAAACAAAGCCACGTGTTTTTTGACAGCTACGTGCTTTTTGACAGCTGTCATCCGCCATCTTTGAGCACTGTGACCTGCCCTCTTTTATCACCTGTCATCGGCAGTACTGCCATCTTGACGGGTCTAAACCTCAGTAGTGCCAACCTAACCTCACTAGCGCGAGGTAAACAAAGCCACGTGCTTTTTGACAGCCACGTGCTTTTTGACAGATTTGTAAACAAAGCCACGTGCTTTTTGACAGACAACAACGCATCGCTAACCTCAGTACTGCCATCTTGTCGGGCCTAAACCTTAGTGGTACCAACTTAACCTAACTAGCGCGTGGTAAACAAAGCCACGTGTTTTTTGACAGCCACGTGCTTTTTTGACAGCTGTCATCCGCCATTTTTGAGCACTGTGCTGCCCTCTATATCGCAGTAGCTGCAAAATTCGTCACCTGTCATCGGCAGTGCTGCCATCTTGACGGGTCTAAACCTTAGTGCTACCAACTTAACCTAACTAGCGCGAGGTAAACAAAGCCACGTGCAGCTGTCATCCGCCATCTTTAATCTATAGAGCACAGTGCTGCCCTCTTTGTGGTGGCGGATAATTTGAAAAATGCTTTTTTGACAGCAGCCATCTTGCATCGCAAACCTCAGTGCTGCCCTCTTTAGCTAGATACCTGTGGTGGCAGACAATTCCACGTGACAGCAGCCATCTTTAATCAAGAGAGCACCGTGCTGCCCTCTATGTGGTGGCGGCAAATTCCACGTGCTCTTGTTTGGAAACAAACTCACGTGCTTTTCTGACAGCTACTACCCACCATCTTTAATCAACAGAGTATAGTGCTGCCCTCTATGTGGTGGCGGTAAATTCCACGTGCTCTTGTTTGGTAAACATAGCCACGTGCTTTTTTGACAGCTGTCATCCGCCATCTTTAATCAACAGAGCACCGTGCTGCGGGCAATTTCATCACCTATCACCCGCCTTTTTGACAGCCGTCATCCACCATCTTTAATCAACAGAGCACAGTGCTGCACTCTATGTGGTGGCGGCAATTTGAAAAAATCTATGTGCTCTTGTTGGGAAACAAAGCCACGTGCTTTTTTGACAGCTGTCATTCGCCATCTTTGAGCACTGTGCTGCGGGCAATTTCGTCAGCTGTCATCCGCCATCTTTAATCCAGAGAGAACAGTGCTGCACTCTATGTGGTGGTGGTAAATTCCACGTGCTTTACAAACCTATGCGCTTTTCTGACAGCTGTCATCCGCCATCTTTGAGAACAGTGCTGCCCTCTATGTAGCGGTGGCAAATTCCACGTGCTCTTGTTTGGTAAACATAGCCATGTGCAGCTGTCATCCGCCATCTTTGAGCACCGTGCTGCCCTCTTTAGATGTAAATTCGTCACCTGTCATCCGCAGTGCTGCCATCTTTAGCTAGATACCTTTGAAATGTGGTGGCGGATAATTTAAAAAGAAAAATTCTACAGCAGCCCTCTCTCGACGCTAATTGCATAAGGTGGCGGCTATACATGACTCCTTAAGGGTGCTTACGCAAGATGGCTGCTATACACAGGTTCTTATGAGACGCCCTTGGGATGCTTGCTCAAGATGGTAGTTATACATGGCTCCTTATGAGATGCCCTAGGGATGCTTGCTCAAGATAGCGACTGCTCTTATGGGACGGCTTAAGTGTCCTTGCACAAGATGGCTTGAGACGCCCTAAGGATGCTTGCGCAAGATGGCGGACACAAGATGGCGGCTATACATAACTCCTTATGAGACGCTTTAAGGGTGCTTGCGCAAGATGGTTGCTACTCTTAGCTTAGAGGCTAACGTTTCGTGATAGTTCGATTCATTAAATTTAGGGCTTAAATGCAAAATGTTAAATATATCGAAAACGGTGCACCGTAGAGCAAAACGGACAACATTTTTCTGCCTAATACCTAGGTTCGCAGTATGAGGAACAAGAAAATCATATTCTAATGATGGGATCAACGGTTCGGTTCCTACTTAGGCCCTTTGGCATTTGCTCTGTTTTAGCTTGTATTGAAGCGAGTCTTCGTAACATGATCAGGTCTAGCTATGGTAGAGAGTATAACGTACCGTGCAGGTTCGATTCATTAAATTTGGAGGCTTAAATGCAAAATGTTAAATATCTCGAAAACGATGCATCGTAGAGCAAAACGGACAAAATTTTTCCGCCTAATACGTAGCTCCGTAGTTTGTATCAGGAAGGGCAACTCAACAAATTCTTGCGATATTTCATGTAGCTATTTCTAGCTAAGTGTAGTCTAAAAAATAAATCCTAGTCTTGTTACATCAGGAAGGTAACAGGCTCTAGAACGAGGAAAAAATATTCTGGGATAGCGTGCCTACACACACACGCGCGCACGCAAGCTGCATCCGGCTCGCTAGCTCCTCGCTGGAATGCGTTTACCTCAGCAGGGTACAGAGTCCACTACACGTGTACAGTTCACATTAAAATTATTAGCAGCTTCTCGAGTTGAGCTCAAACCTCCCCCAGTTCAATCATAGTACAAGTACGTCAGCTTGTAGAACTTGTATATTTCGGTACCTCAGCGTTTCGTGTTATTGCTAGCAGGTAGGGGGGGGTACGGTAGATGTAGACTTAGCTTAGTAAAACTCACGACAATGTCCGACCTCAGTAGGCTGAAACTTGGTTTCTTCCGAACATTACAACATAGCCTACTCCTACCGAAGAAGCCAGCTTAACGCCTCCATCTGACAAATGAATCACCCTCAACACTCTTCAATCATTCTCGCTACTTCGGAAGATAGCGGGTTCGAACTGGAAGCCGCAAATGCTAGGTGAGGGACCTGCGTGATCGTCATTGCATGATCTAGCCGGATGCCCTTCCCGACGGTATAAGTTGCCAGGATTTGAATCGCGTACCCCGACTAGAAGAAGCCTACACATAGCTTTACGCCTCCATCCGACGAATGAATCACCCTCAACACTCTCCAATCATTCTCGCTACTTCGGGGATAGCGGGTTCGAACTAGAAGCCGTAAATGCTAGGCGAGGGGGCCTGCGCGTTCGTCATTACATGATCTAGCTTTAGCTCAATACCTACAGGTAAGGAATACCGCGTATGTACCCTCGAGAAGTCGAGGATCACACGCTAACTTTCCAAGGCTCGAACTCTTAAATTCTGACACCTCGGCATCAACAGGAGGTTCCAATACGTCAGCCTGCGGGACTATAGGTGGGAGCTCTTGTTGCATTCGTTCCGACTGTACCGCAGTTGTCAGCTCAGCGATTTTTCCACATCCGCTTGGTAACAAGCAGAATATTTAGCCGCTGCAGTCTGCGCGAAGTGCTCACAGTTCTCTGTATGCGTTTATTACGTACACACACACACATCTCCCGTCTGCTGTGAATATTATTCTTCAGCCTTTATCTTAAGGTAAGGTAGAACTGTTAGTTACTTTTTGCAAAGCAACTTCTACGCTAGACATCTACATTCATATATGTTTATTCTTTTTTAGGTACCGTTCGAAAGTACGCAATTTTATTCATCCGAGTAACAGTCTGCAGCACGTGCATTTTTTTAAAAAGGTATGTTTTCGAACTTTGAGTTGTAAAGATAACTAGGTTAGATGATGCATCCTACACTACATTCATATATGTTTCTTCTTTTTTTAGGTACGAGCAGAATATTATTATTCGAGTTTCAGGCTTGAACGCACGCATTTTATACATCCGAGTAACAGTTTGCAGCGCGAAGATTTTAAGGTATGTCTGACCTCTATTCGTTGAAACTTGGTTTCTTCTAAAACATCGTATCTTTAGTCTATTGATAAATAGTTGTTCTCTTTAATCCTCACGCTATAGACGAGGTACGTACATAGCTATGTCCGCCCTCAACAGGCTGAAACTTGGTTTCTTCTAAAACATCGTAACTTTAAGCTATTCATAAACAGTTGTTCTCTTCAACCCGCATACTATAGACGTGGTGCGCACATAGCTATGTCTGCCCTCAACAGGCTGAAAATTGGTTTCTTCTAAAACATTGTAACTTTAGAGTATTGATAAATAGTTGTTCTCTTTAATCCTCACGCTATAGACGGGGTATAATTTCAAACAGGCACACATGGCTATGTCTGACCTCAACGGGTTGAAACTTGGTTTCTTCTAAAACATTATAACTTTAAGCTAATCATAAATAGTTGTTCTCTTCAACCCGCATACTATAGACGTGGTATAATTTCAAACACGCACACATAGCTATGTCTGACCTCAACGGGTTGAAAGTTGGTTTCTTCCGAACATCGTAACTTTAGTCTATTGATAAATAGTTGTTCTCTTCAATCATCATGCTATAGACGTGGTATAATTTCAAACACGTACACATAGCTATGTCTGACCTCAACGGGTTGAAACTTGGTTTCTTCTAAAACATCGTTACTTTAGTCTAATGATAAATAGTTGTTCTTGCATACTATAGACGAGGTATAGCTATGTCTGCCCTCAACAGGTTGAAACTTGGTTTCTTCCGAACATCATAACTTTAAGCAATTGATAAATAGTTGTTCTTGCATACTATAGACGTGGTATAATTTCAAACACGCACACATAGCTATGTCTGACCTCAACGGGTTGAAACTTGGTTTCTTCTAAAACATCGTAACTTTAGTCTATTGATAAATAGTTGTTCTCTTTAATCCTCACGCTATAGACGGGGTATAATTTCAAACACGTACACATAGCTATGTCTGACCTCAACGGGTTGAAACTTGGTTTCTTCTAAAACATTGTAATTTTAGATTATTGATAAATAGTTGTTCTCTTTAATCCTCACGCTATAGACGGGGTATAATTTCAAACAGGCACACATGGCTATGTCTGCCCTCAACAGGCTGAAACTTGGTTTCTTTTAAAACATTGTAACTTTAGTCTATTGATAAATAGTTGTTCTTGCATACTATAGACGAGGTATAGCTATGTCTGCCCTCAACGGGCTGAAACTTGGTTTCTTCCGTAACTTTAGAGTATTGATAAATAGTTGTTCTTGCATACTATAGACGAGGTATAGCTATGTCTGCCCTCAACGGGCTGAAACTTGGTTTCTTCCGTAACTTTAGAGTATTGATAAATAGTTGTTCTCCTCAATCCTCATACTATAGACGTGGTATAATTTCAAACACGTACACATAGCTATGTCTATCCTCAACGGGCTGAAACTTGGTTTCTTCCGAACATCGTAACTTTAGTCGTTCTCTTCAATCCTCATGCTATAGACCTAACTCACAGCCATGTCCAACCTCTATACGCTGAAACTTGGTTTCTTCCGTAACTTTCACCTAATCTCTATCGGTCGTTCTCTTTTCAGATGTTCCCCTGCTGCGAGGAATGTAATGTAACGTTTGCAAGGCGTGATAACTTCATGCGCCATATGAAATCAAAACACCCTAGCATAACATCTGCTTTATGTAAAGTTTGTAGTGTGTATTTCGCTAACGTAGAGCGATATGAGGATCACTTAGCAGAGGTACATCAAATACTCAGGTAGTAGTAGGGAAAAAGCGTGCAGCTACTGATGTAGCTGTAGAAAGTACTAGTAGTAAAAAACCTAGAAAAAATCATGAACAGATGCCCCGCTGCTGCGAGGAATGTAATGTAACGTTTGCAAGGCGTGATAACTTCATGCGCCATATGAAATCAAAACACCCTAGCATAACATCTGCTTTATGTAAAGTTTGTAGTGTGTATTTCGCTAACGTAGAGCGATATGAGGATCACTTAGCAGAGGTACATCAAATATCTACTTGCCCTCAGGTAGTAGTAGGGGAAAAGCGTGCAGCTACTGATGTAGCTGTAGAAAGTACTAGTAGTAAAAAACCTAGAAAAAATCATGAACTTCAAACTATTCACTGCGAGCACTGTAACACTGATGTACCATCTTCGCATTTTCAGGGGCACTTACGGAGTAATGCGCATAAAAATAATGCGTGTAGAAGTGGTAGTAACGCAAACATCGAGGAAATTAATACAGCATTTAAAAGTAGGATTGCTAGTTACCGAATTTGCACCAGTCAAAAGTTTCAGAGCACTTCAAACTTTTTAAATTGCGTTCAACCGGATGTACAACAGCTTCTTGCTAAATCTTTGTCCAATCATAGTTTATTTAAAGTTAATTTTGAACTTTTCGCCTTGTACATTAAAAGCACGGATGAATCTGAAATAACGGACATTAAATCATTTAATACGAAGAATTTTGTCATAAGTCAGTCGACTAATTTTGGTGATGTACTTAGGGATGCCTCTAACATTATTTCAACTAAGAGCGAGGAATTTCAGGAAAAGGAATCAGGGTGGGCTTTAGTTGAAATAATGTATCTAGAAGTTAACATCAATAAGTACAATCCTATGCGTGGATCTTCGCACATTGAGCTGCTGACATGGATTCAGCAAAGAAAAGCTGTCGTAAACATCCGAAACAATGACGAAGCATGTTTTGCATGGGCGGTGATGTCAGCTTTAAATCCCGCGAAATCAGACGTAGCTAAGAGAACATCATCGTATCCACACTATTCAACGCAGCTAAATTTCGATAGTATAGAATTTCCTGTACAGTTAAAAGATATTAAGCGCTTTGAGGAACTAAATAACATTAGTATTAATGTATATGGTGTAGAGAAAAAGTCTGTAGTAGGTCCTCTGTATTATACATGTCATAAGAAGAGTACTCACGTTAATTTACTCTATATTGAAAACAGTGAGAATAGCCACTTTTGCTGGATTAAAAATCTGAGTAGACTTGTTGGCAGTCAGTTGTCAAAACGTAATGGTAAAAAGTGGCTATGTGATGGATGCTTGCAGTATTTTAAAACTGAAGATCAGTTAACGAAGCACTCCAAGAATGACTGCAATCATGTACGTACAGAGATACCTACTACAGGCAATAATGTTTTAAAATTTACAAATTTTCACAAGCAGATGTGGGTACCGTTCGTGATTTATGCAGACTTTGAAGCCATCCTCACGCCATGCAACACATGCTCACCTAATCCTGACAACTCTTTCACTAATACTACGCACATGCATGTCCCGTATAGCTTCGCGTATTACATCAAGTGTAGTTACGATAGTACGCTTAACAAGTTAGAGCTGTATCGAGGACATGATGCTGCTAAAGTATTTTTAGAAAGACTTGAAAGTGATGCAGTTCGTCTCGGTCGTATTTTGAATAGTAATATTCCTATGAAGCCACTCACCGACATTCAGTTAAATGATCATGAACGTGCTACAAAGTGTAGCATTTGTGATGGGGAATTTTCCGAAAATGACCCTAAAGTTTTTGATCATGATCATTTAACTGGTTTCTACAGATGTGCCGCTCATTATAGCTGTAATCTTAAGTATAGAGTTCCTAAATTCATCCCTGTAATTTTTCATAACTTATCTGGTGACGACTCTCATTTCATTATTTCACAATTTGGAGCTTCAGATGAAAAAGTAGATATAATCCCTCAGAATAAAGAGCGGTACATTGCGTTTGCAAAGTCTGTAAAAGTAGATGCTGAGCATTCTATAAAACTGAGATTCCTTGACTCGTTTCGCTTTATGGCGAGTAGCCTCGATAAACTTTCTAGTCATTTACAGCCTGACCAATTTACGGAAAATCGACGCGTTTTCCCCGAAGAAGCGCAGTTTCATTTACTTCGGCGTAAGGGTGTTTTTTGTTACGAATATCTCGACTGCTTAGACCGCCTCGAAGAACGTGCCTTACCATCGAAACAATCCTTTTACAGCTCGCTGAATTCAGCAGATATTAGTGATGATGACTATTTACATGCACAACATATCTGGGAGCAGTTCCACATTCAAACGCTGGGTGAATACTCCGATTTATATTTAAAGACAGATGTACTTTTGTTAGCCGATGTTTTTGAAAATTTTCGCTGTGTTTGCATGAACACCTACAGCCTTGACCCATGTCAGTATTTTACTGCACCTGGGTTAAGTTGGGACGCGATGTTAAAATACACGCGTGTGAATTTAGAACTGCTAACCGATATCGATATGGTGCACTTTATAAAAGCATCCATTCGAGGCGGTCTGAGTCAGTGCAGCGGGCGATATTCGAGGGCTAATAATAAGTACATGCCGAGTTTCGATTCTAGTCAGGAATCTCAGTATATCGTTTATCTGGATGCTAATAATCAGTATGGGTGGGCGATGAGTCAGCATCTACCGGTGAGTGGTTTCCGCTGGCTGACGCAGTGCGAAATTGATGCTTTACAGCTACACGCCCTAGGCGATGAAGCTGATAAAGGTTATTTCCTCGAAGTTGACTTACAGTATCCTAAAGAGTTACACACTTCTCATAATGACCTACCGTTCTGCCCTGAAAATATGAAGCCCCCGTACATTGCATCAACGACGAAAATGCTCATTGCTAATTTATGCGATAAATCTAAGTATATCATTCATTACCGAAATTTAAAACAGTGTTTGCAGCATGGTTTGAAGTTATCCAAAATTCATCGCGTACTAGAATTTAATCAGTCACCGTGGCTAAAGCCATATATCGATCTGAACAATAATTTAAGAACGAATGCGGTTAACGAGTATGAAAAAGATTTCTACAAGCTCATGAATAACAGTGTGTTTGGTAAGACTATGGAGAATGTTGACAAACGCGTTGATGTAAAATTGATTACAAACTGGGATAATATTAAGAAAAGGTATGGTGCTAACTATTTAATAAGTAAACCAAATTTCCACAGCTGCACCATCATACATGAGAATTTAGTTATTATACAGATGAATCGTGTCAAGGTTAAGTATGACAAACCTACCTACGTCGGCTTTGCAGTACTTGAATTGGCTAAAACACTCATGTATGAATTCCATTACGATTATATGATGAAGAAGTACGCGCATAATGAGCAATTGCTCTACACAGATACCGATTCGTTTATTTATCAAATCAAAACTGATGACTATTACAATGATATAAAGCCTGACTTGGGTAGGTTTGATACAAGTAACTATCCTGCAGATAATCAATATCATCTACCGCTAGTGAACAAAAAGGTTCTAGGTAAAATGAAAGATGAATGTGCTGGGAATATTATCGATTCATTTGTAGGTACTAAATCCAAGTCATATTGCATAAAACTCTTAAATGAATTACAAATAAAGAGATTGAAGGGGGTTAAAAAAATGTCGTTCAGGATCAGCTAAGTTTTGAAAACTATAACAATTGCATTAAAAGTAATCCACCTGTTTTGCATAAGCAAATGTCTGTCATTAGAAGCAAGAAGCACCAGTTGTACACACATTTAATTAGTAAGGTAGCCCTTAATAGCGATGATTGTAAGCGGTTTGTCATTCCAAATTCTACCAACACGCTAGCCTGGGGGCATAGTAGTATTGATAAGTACTACTTTACATAAACATTATGCTAGAGGTGTGTGTACTTACGTTACGCTGTCTTACATCACAAAGAGGTACGCTGAGAGTGTAGTACGGCAAGTCTAAACTTGTACATTCAAGAATTGCATCGAGAAGTACGCAAAACATCACTAGGGTAAAATGATTCGAGATAAAACTTGTACATACAAGATGTAAATGAATAATGAAGAATTGGCATATTCTTTTATTTTAGGTTAGGTATTACCTTCCTCCCACTCCTTATTTGCAAGATAGAGTTTTTGTTTATTACTCATAGAAGAAGAAAGAAGGTGATGAGCAGTTTCGTAAGTATAGTATCGTCTTGTTCGGTAAGTATCTCGAGAGCAGAATTTTTTTTGTCAAAAAAGCACATAGCTTTGTAAAGCACGTGGAATTTGCCGCCACCGGGGCAGCACTGTTCTCTCTGGATTAAAAGCTTTGATTCCAAACAAGAGCACGTGGAATTTACCACCACCGGGTAGCACTGTTCTCAAAGATGGCGGATGACAGCTGTCAGAAAAGAGCATAGGTTTGTAAAGCACGTGGAATTTACCACCACCACATAGAGTGCAGCACTGTTCTCTCTGGATTAAAGATGGCGGATGACAGCTGACGAAATTGCCCGCAGCACAGTGCTCAAAGATGGCGAATGACAGCTGTCAAAAAAGCACGTGGCTTTGTTTCCCAACAAGAGCACATAGATTTTTTCAAATTGCCGCCACCACATAGAGTGCAGCACTGTGCTCTGTTGATTAAAGATGGTGGATGACGGCTGTCAAAAAGGCGGGTGATAGGTGATGAAATTGCCCGCAGCACGGTGCTCTGTTGATTAAAGATGGCGGATGACAGCTGTCAAAAAAGCACGTGGCTATGTTTACCAAACAAGAGCACGTGGAATTTACCGCCACCACATAGAGGGCAGCACTATACTCTGTTGATTAAAGATGGTGGGTAGTAGCTGTCAGAAAAGCACGTGAGTTTGTTTCCAAACAAGAGCACGTGGAATTTGCCGCCACCACATAGAGGGCAGCACGGTGCTCTCTTGATTAAAGATGGCTGCTGTCACGTGGAATTGTCTGCCACCACAGGTATCTAGCTAAAGAGGGCAGCACTGAGGTTTGCGATGCAAGATGGCTGCTGTCAAAAAAGCATTTTTCAAATTATCCGCCACCACAAAGAGGGCAGCACTGTGCTCTATAGATTAAAGATGGCGGATGACAGCTGCACGTGGCTCTGTTTACCTCGCGCTAGTTAGGTTAAGTTGGTAGCATTAAGGTTTAGACCCGTCAAGATGGCAGCACTGCCGATGACAGGTGACGAATTTTGCAGCTACTGCGATATAGAGGGCAGCACAGTGCTCAAAAATGGCGGATGACAGCTGTCAAAAAAGCACGTGGCTGTCAAAAAAACACGTGGCTTTGTTTACCACGCGCTAGTTAGGTTAAGTTGGTACCACTAAGGTTTAGGCCCGTCAAGATGGCAGTACTGAGGTTAGCGATGCGTTGTTGTCTGTCAAAAAGCACGTGGCTTTGTTTACAAATCTGTCAAAAAGCACGTGGCTGTCAAAAAGCACGTGGCTTTGTTTACCTCGCGCTAGTGAGGTTAAGTTGGCACTACTGAGGTTTAGGCCCGTCAAGATGGCAGTACTGAGGTTAGCGATGCGTTGTTGTCTGTCAAAAAGCACGTGGCTGTCAAAAAACACGTGGCTTTGTTTACCTCACGCTAGTTAGGTTAAGTTGGTACTAGTGAGGTTTAGGCCCGTCAAGATGGCAGCAGTGAGGTTAGCGATGCGTTGTTGTCGATGACAGCTGTCAAAAAGCACGTGGCTTTGTTTACAAATTCAAATCTCGCGCCAAAATTCAAATTTCCCGCCAAAATTCAAATTTCCCGCGGGCGGCGGCGGCGGCGGAGGCGGCGGCGGAGGAGGAGGCGGGCGGAGGCGTGCGGCGGCGGAGGTGCCGCAGAACTCTCCCATTATACTACTAGCGTACGAAATAGTTAGAGGTCTCACCGAGAATCAAACTTCTCCGTTGTAGTTGGGAAGTGGGAACGTGACGGCTCAGTTACAGTGACGGTTGGAGAGAAATGAAACAACCAAGTAAGTCCGGAATTTTTCGTGGCCCTTGATAAACAGTCTCGCGGGGAATTGGGGCGATATTGTCTCAAGTAGTGGACTTCAAAATTTTTCAACCACTTTTCAGTTAACAATAGAATGACGCCCTATGTTGACAGCATTGTACGCTGGAGAACGTTCGACCCTGGCTCAGTTCGGTGGTACTTTAAGGTTCCTGTTTGTGCCCGTAAATTTACGAACACATAAAATAACTCCCATAGGTAAACTTTCCCTACCTCGGCGTTTCCAAAACACGTAAAAACCGTGAGTCGCAAAACCAATTACATTATTATTAGCATTGTGAGCTATACCGCATGGGGCATCATCGGAGATGAGTCTTCAAATTGTTCATCGTTGACTATTTATTTTTAAAAAATTCATCTATTAATATGAATGGAGACTGTAACCGTAAAATTCATGAAATTAACAGCTATCAATTACATCTAATGCCAAAAGTGAGGAAAGTATTCAAGCCCTTAGTTACTGAATGTGAAAACAAGTTGTGGTGTGTGTTACTAGCTGGTAAATCATTACAATTGCAATTCAGCAGCGTACATTGGTCATATCATTTGAAATGATAAGTACAGACTCCTTCAGCTTATATTACAAGGTAAAACTGAAGAAAGGAGAAGAAGGAGAATATCTTGGCTACGGAATCTACGAGAATCATATGGGCTCAACACCCCCAATCTTTTCCGATTTGCTGAGAACAAGAACCAGGTCGCCCTGGTGACAGCGGACATCCAATAAGGATGTGGTACAAGACAAAAATAATAAGAATTGGACACGTTTTGGCAATGTTACGTGCTGTGATACCTGGATTGTGATCGTTAGCCTTATGAGTACTTCTTCCATTTGTGACTTTGTTCAGTTCCGAGTTCGTGATTTCTAGAAAGGTAAATGTAAGAATAAAATCCGAACACACAACTGAAAAATCGATCTTAAAATGTGTGTTAAAATAACTGACTTTAATTTCTCAGTTATGTGTTTCTGTAGTTGTTGGTAGTGTGAATTGTTGTATGCATATTAAGATAAACACAAACTCCCAATGCCCAAGCCAGATGAATTAGCCAGATGTGACTAAAATCTCCATTCCAGCCGAAAATCGAGTCCGAGTCCCTTCGAGCCGAAGGCCACTACTCTCATCTCTCATTCAAGTAGCTGAACATCTGTGTGAGAATAACTACGGAATATATTTTAAAAATAGTTCTATTATTGCAATGAAAATCACTATAAAGCAATTGATTGCTATTATAAGGTCACTAGCTCTTCTCATTTACGTATTAATATTACGTATTTCTGTTAACAGTTTCACTGTATTAAACCAGGTTTCCCTCAATCATGCCGCGCACTTTATCCTATGAACTACTGATGAATGGGATGCCTATTACCTGGTTTACAAAGGAGCGCTACAACGTCCTGTATTTCGGATGTAAAACATTATAAGTCATTTTACTACACACGTATGATTACATCTCTGGTGAAAACGGAAGGCTGCACCAATTGTTAAATATGCTGACCATTTCTGTTTCGAACCTAATAGTAGAAAATAGTTTCTTGAGTGACATATGCCAGCTTTTGGCCAGTATGTTATGGGGAGCTACCTCTCAGCTAAAGAAGTGTATTTACAGCCAGATTGCTCGGCTCAATTTAACCTTTTAGTTGAGATTTAAAAGTGAATGGAAACCGTTGTCAAGTGTCAAGTACTACTAGCCTATATTGTTAAATTTTCTCATCTTATTTTTATTTTATTAATACTATTAGATAACTGCATAATTTTCTAATTTTAAGTCGTGGATGGAGTGGTTAAGAGTAGGAGAGGGTCGTGGCGTAAACAGACTTTATCTACCCATCAATGGTGTTTCATTTTAGAAGTAGTTGCAGCAGATTCTCGATCCAACTGCAATAATTTCTCAAACAGTGCTTTTCTCAAAGACATAGCTGTCCTGACCTGCTGAGCGTGGGCCTGCCAAATGAGTGGTGCACTCTCCGAAAGCGATTATTAAGAGGCGAGTTGTGCAACGAATCCTCTCGGCCGTTATTTCTGGATTTACACAAAATTATACTCAGAAATCTTTAATAACGTATGGCATATTCAATGTAATATCGGAAAACAAGAGTGTAAGTTTTTGTTTTGAATTTTGGAGTAATATTGATGATATAATATCGTCGCTGGAAAGGTAAAAGGTTGTATTCCACAAGGCTCTTCCTATCAATTATTCTCCTTAAGACTGGTCACGCCTCCCAGCCACATATGGATATGCAGTCCATGAGGACAATGTCCGTTGTGTTCGTTTTCCTATGTCGACTATTAAACGAAAATGAACCTTACATGCATTGTACACTAGGAGTGCGTAAATACGTAATGCAAACGTACATTCCTACAGCAGGGTACTGTAAGATTCATTTTCCTTTACACATGGGCATAGGAAAATGAACATAACAAAATTTGTTCTGATGGACTGCATATCCATACGTGGCTGGGAGGCGTGGCCAGTCTTAAGGAGAATAATTGATAGGAAGCGCTTTGTGGAATACAACCTTTTACCGGTCGAGCGACGATATGATACTGATGATGTTTGCTGACGATGTTGTTTTGTGTAGCACCAGTAGGATAGAATTAGAAGAGAGGCTGAAATATTGAGAAAATCCTTGGAATACAGCGGCCTAAAAAATTAATAGACAAATACCTGTGCCTCGGAGGTGAGGGGAATGAGTTGTTAGAGATGAATGGTACATTATCAAAAACAGTGGATGGTTTCAAGTATTTAAGATCTTTCGTGTCTAAGGATGGCAATCTAAACACGACGTGCAGTCTGCTTGGATGAAATGGAAAATAATATTCGGCATCCTGTGTGGCAAAGACTTGGTATAAAGATTAAAGGAAAATCCTACAAGACAGCAGTGAGGCCCGCCAAGTTGTATGGTGCAGAGAATTGGGCAACAACAAAGGCACGATGTAATAAATTACATGTTGCGGAGATGATGATGCTAAGGTGGATGAGTGGTGTCACAAGAATGCACCGCATCAGAAACGAGAAAATCAGAGGAACAGTTAAAGTGCCAGAAGTATCTAAGAAAGCACAGGAGAGAATACTGCTATGGTATGGACACATTATGCGAAGGGATGAAAGCTATGTAGGAAGGAGAGTGATGGATATGATTGTGAGTGGGACTAGAAATAGGGGGAGACCAAGAAGGAGGTAGACAGACTATTTACGAGAAGATCTGAAGGATAAGAAATTAGGGGAAGATGGTGTGTGGGGTAGGATAAAGTGGAGAAGACTTGCCAGAATCATCGACCCCGCTTGAAATGGGATAAGAGGAAGAATAAGAAGAACAAGAACAAGAAGAAGAAATGTTGGTATTCTCATGATTAATTAATGCTAAAATTGTTATTTCTTAAGGATTCAGTTTCAGATTGTTATCTCAGTAATAATAATAATAATAATAATAATAATAATAATAATAATAATAATAATAAGAATAATAATAATAACGGAATTTTGTCCTACTTGGGGTTCATTTACTTGCCGGTGGATCTACTGAGGCTGGGCTGAGTGGGTCAGACGGTTGAGCTGCTGGCCATATGATCCCAAGATGGCAAGTTCGATCCTAGCCTAATTCAGTGGTAGGGCCTACATGAAGGTATTCAAAATACGTCATTCTAGTGTCGATAGATTTACTGGTACTTAAAAGAACTCATGCGAGATTAAATTCCAGCACCTCTGCGTCCCCAAAAACCGTCAAAAGTAATTAGCGGGAGGTAAAGAAAATAACATAATTGTAGATCTTCCTACACGAAGCTAACATACTTGAACACATTCAAATGTCACCAGGCTGATCTGGGATAGTTCATAGACAAAGGGGAAAAGATACAGAAAAATTCTGATGGCCCCTAAAATTAGCTTTTAGGATTGAAATAAAGTAAGGGTTTTCAAAGCGATAAAATTTAAGAATTTCATTTCCAGAAGCCGAGGTTCAAACTTCAGCTTTCTTGGTGAGAAGCCAATGAATAACCCACTCCGGCTAATCTACTCCTGGCAAAATACCTAGAAGCGAAAGTTCCACTTCTAGAGCAGTTTATGGCCTCGTATAATACCAAAAGTGAATCCCCAGTTAATTCCTGAGGGAAATACCATAGGGTGGTATATGGGGCGAGGAGGGGAGCTACGTATAGTGACAGAATTTAACCTTCCTAGGGTTTTCACTTTACCTTACTTTCGAACATATGTGTGTGCCTTGATCACCACTAGTTTTATAGAATCCATGAACGTTTATTTATAAATAAATAAATAAATAAATAAAAAAATAAATAAATAAATAAATAAATAGGCTTTAAAATATGTAGGAGAGTGGCTAGATATGTAAAATAATGAAAAACAGCGAGTGCAAGAAAATGTAATGTAAATGAAGGCAACCTACATGAAGACTCTTGAGATACACAGTAAGAGAGGATTATCTTGGGGAGCTAAGATCCGACACTACCAGACCAGAGGTTTTATATGCACCACAAACACTGAGCTTGAGAATTGAAACCTCAAAACAAGAAATGGAGAAACTTAAGCGAAGGATAGGGAGAAGGATCATAGCAGCCATTAAAAGCTCAGAAAACACGGAGGTAGTGGAGAACAAGCTGGGCGAAATAACGCAAGTCATCAGGAAAAGGAGGCAGAATGTCTTCGATCATGTGTTCCGCATGTCTGACGAAACAGATCCTATCACAAGTTTGGAATTTCAAAGGTAAACCTAGATGCTACCAAGCAGTGGCTGGTGATTTGAGGCTGAGCGGGGTAACGGAACAAGATGTGCTAGTCAGACTCATCTTTAAAAAGCAAAACAATCCGGGATTGGAGGGTATCTGATTATGAGGCCCAACAAGCGAAACTACTTCTCTGGTCATAGGGCAGAATAAATGCTCACATTAAGAGAAGGATACGTAAACATGGTGGACACCTAAATAAACGTGGTCCAGTGAGGCCGTAACGATGTAAATAAATAAATAAATAAATAAATAAATAAATAAATAAATAAATAAAAGTAAATAAATAAATAAATAAATAACGAATAGAAAATAAATTAGTTATTTCATTTTTCAACAGCAGGAGACATTCAAATCAATCTATGAACCGAATACAGCTCACATTATTACAAAAACCACAAGAGTCGCTATATATGTGCATATAATTTTACTAATAAATAAGTCAACTTTTAATTGCAAAGAGATTTCTCTTTTTCCTTATTGAAGAACGCCACTGAAAAAAGGATTCTGAGTAGCTGAAGCGTTTAAAATTGCACAGTCTTTGAGAAATGTACCCATGAATTTGAAGGCAAGGCAGCCTAAATCTATTTTGCTTTTCGTACAGATTACTGAAGCACGATTTGCACCGAGAACCAATCTAGGCAACTCAATTCTATCCCCAGCACTTGGCCGGAGTTTATAGTCGAATGATGGATGCGAGTGAGGGAGGATGGAAGTGGCTCAGGCTGTTACCACGTCGCGAGGACGCTCCGTTTACTGTTCGCCACCTGCGCACAGCCGACTGGCCTACGCAGTTCCTCTATGATACCCTTTGTCTTGGGATTTCCTTACGGAGATTTAATATATTAAGGTATAAAGATGCTCCTCTAAATGAAGATAAATCATACATCTATATATATATATATATATAATAAGAGTTTTGTCTGTACATAGCTCAGAATTTGAAAAGAATGGTATTTCCGTTTCGGTCATGTCCACAGTAATAAGGAAATGCACTTTTTACTTTTCCGTAACTTATGTCGGTCTGTCCGTCTGTATGCATATACTGTATGTATGTATGTATGTATGTATGTATGTATGTATGTATGTACACGCATCACGAGCAAACGGCTGAAGAGAATTTAATGAAAATCGGTGAGTAAAGTTGGGGGATGAGCCACTACAATCTAGGCTATAAACAATTTTATTCACGCTGCGTGAAATGCTAGTTTGGGGGAAGGCGTAAAGTGTAATTCTCAAATATTTATATCATTAGTGGTCCTTTCGATAAATAATACATAACTGAAGTTATAGAGAATAAATATCCGATCATTTATGTCATAGATTTTTGCCGTACCGCAATGATAACGCAGATATTCATGAATTTGTATTTTTGTTGCTAAGTCCATATCAACGCCGAGCAACGAGAAAATGGGTTAACAGAATTTGATGAAAATCGGTATAGACCTTTAGAATCGGGGAATAAGAAACTACAGTCTAAGCTATAAGCAATGTTATTCACACTGGATGAAATTGTAGTTTACGGGAAGGCACCTAAAATTTCGTTTCTAAATACCTATGTTATTGGTCCTATTGAGAAGTACTACATAACAAAAGTTATAGAGAATACAATTTCCGACCATTTATGTTTTATTCACTTTTACCGTACCGACTATGTTAAGAGTGGTATTTCAGAGTTGGAAGAAAACTAAATGTGAAGGCCTAAAATGTCGAAAGCGGATAACATTGAGCAACAATAACATTATATCGGCCATTGTTTGTTGGATGTTCTTTCTCTCTTACGCTGCCACTCAACTCCTATAGAAGGGATTAGTGTTGCATTCGGAGTATAACAGCCTCACTGAATACTGGCGGGAAATGGTTGGGGAGTTCTTTAACATTTCATTCTTCTGGTTCATACATTTTCTGATACTGCTGGTACGTAAAATACTGGTTCAACATAATATTCAACCTGTTCGATCCCTACTCTGATGCGCTGTTATGAATGAGCAGTGTGCACACTTTAGGCAGAGGCTCATTTGGTAGTAGTATGACCTGGTGTAGAATTACAATTTTGGCCTGTTCCAAATTACAGCACAACAATTCACTAAATAACTCAAAATTCAACCCTGAAAAGAACCGTTTCTTAAGAAAAGCTTCTTCCTCTTAATAACTTTTTTAAAATTCTACATTCAGTTCATAACAAATTAGCAGTGAAGAGGAGGATTCTGCTCTAGCTTGGAGGAAAAATTTGTCTTCGCCGCCAGTGTAGCGAATTGGGATTTTCTGACTCATCGGGTCCTACTAGGAAACAAATTAGTAAAATGGCATAGATTTTGCCCTGGGACTTTCCACTCTTAGATCCCCCTCCTATAAAAGCGTGTCGTCTAAAAAATTAAGAACTCCTGGAAGAAGATTAGTAAGAGTAAATGTTTCTACCTGGGCCAGTCTCAAAACTCACGAGCAGGGACAGTTTTTCTTTGAATAGATAAATGTCCACCCTATTAGTGATGGGATAATGGAAAACTTTTAATAATCGAATAACTTCCATTCCATTATTTAAATAATCGATTGAATAATAAAATAAAATAATCGAATGAGTTTCAAATATCATTAAGTTATATCGCGCAGAATAATAGGATGCATCATGAATACATTTTTCGGTTTAAGTGTGTCGAGTAAATAATTTATTGAAATAGGCGAATAGATGGACGCTTACAAAAAATAGATTTACGCCTTTTCTAGTGAATCTCTAAATGTTGAAACTAAATGAGTAAATTAACTATCTTGATCATTAATATCTCTAAATAAAACCTTATTGAAGTAAATGCCGCCTTCTGGCAGTTTCCTGTAACTAGCAGCGGGCAACATGTCGTCCGGCTGCATGCATAAATGGATAGCATGTTGGACTTGGGTCCAAGGGGCGCAGGGGTTCCCGGATTCGGTTTTCGGTCGGGTGGGAGATTTTAACTGTTAGTAGTTAATTCTTATGGGTCGGGGACTGGATGTTCTCACAGACGTTCAGGTCGCCTATACGGCGCAACTGTTAAGACCTTCACCGGGGGCGACACGTCATCATTATAAATTTATGTGAAAGGGAAGAAAATTCATTATATTAGCTTTAAGGCAACAGCAACATATTTTTAATATAATGATAATAATACGCCTTCGTTTCTTTCACACACGCACTATTATTTTCCGCCTGTCGGTTGCGGTAGCAGAATAACATACATGGTACCCCCTGCCTGTCGTAATAGATGACCAAAAGGGGGCTCTTAAATTATTTAAGAATAGACTAGATAAACAACTGATAGGCAATCTGCTACCTAGGTGACTGCCCTAAGTCGGCGGGAATAACATGGGTTGAAGGAAAGCGTAAGTCACCGAACACCTCATCCCTCCTGCGGTCATCGCAAACACCTGCTGTCCGGATTCGTGAATTTTGATACTGAAATGTAATGGCGTGTGGCTCTTAGTGCCGGGAGTGTCCGAGGACATGATCGGTTCGCCAGGTGCAGGTCTTTTAATTTAACTCCCGGAGGCAACCTGCACGTCGTGATGAGGTTGAAATGATGATGAAGGTAACACATACCACCAGTCCCAGAGCCTGTAAAATTAACGAATGATGGTTAAAATTCCCGAACCTGCCGGGAATTGAACCCTATACCCCTATGACCAAAGACCAGCACGCTAACTATTTAGCCATGGAGCCGGACAATTTTTATACTATTTGTTACTAATTATAACACGTGAATTTTGAGACGTAACCAAAAAAAGACGGAGAGTGTTCACGGATCACGGCTGTCTGCAGCTTGGTCATTCCAGCTCTGGAACTTTGGACCGATAGATCGGCAGCGTAGTAGCCTACTCTTAGTTAAAAGTGTGGAAATGTGTGGTTTTTCATTTGATCGAGTATTTCATATGAAACCATTACTTTTAATCGCGCCATTCCCACTGACGTCACTGCAATGACCTATGTTCATTTCATTTGGGAAAACCACTAAGACAATCTTTATGAGGATGTAAAAAGGCAGGGGGAGAGTGAGTATCTACCATTACAATGAAAATACCCTAACCCAGTCTTCATATGAGAAAGGATATTTGGTGACTTCTCATTGCGTTTCTAGGGTAAAGTTAAGTGCTATTCAATTTCCTCACAACGTGTACACTACCTGACCTAGAATTCTGTATACAATGTAGAATTCAGTAGCAAAGCACGGGTACATAAGCTAGTACATACATAAATACACAAATATCATTAGAGTCGGCAAAACGATACGTAATATCGACAAATGGATTGTGCCATAAGACGCCACATTCAGCTTACAGGTTGAACGCTGCTCTAAATAAACTAAGCACTTCCTCGATGGAGATCTAAATGGCTGGTATTATTATATTTTCTCCTATCGCATCTATTTATGCGTATGATTGAGTTAGGTACGTTGAATAGGGTAAATTTGGGTGAGGTTTTCTCACAGCGTATTACTTTTGGATACTTATCACACAGCTCTAAACATAGAATTTGTTTCACATATGGATACTGGGTGGACCAATGTTTGTGTAGAATTAGATTATTATATATTTCGTATACGTTATTCAAACTATGAATTATACGTGTACAAATTACAAAATGGACGAACAGTCGAGAAATAGGGACAAATCTAACGTATAAGGAATAGAGATACGACAAATCGTCATAGTACCAAAGTTTTCGATAGTTAGAAATTTAATGGAGATTGTGCCATGCGTTCTGTGATACCACTTATCGTTAAGCCACAAAATACCTCGAAATGAAGGTCTGCACCGACATTAAAACCGCCTAAATATATCGATATATATATATATATATATATATATATATTTTTTGCTATTGGCTTTACGTCGCGCCGACACAGATATGTCTTATGGCGACGATGGGACAGGAAAGGAAGGACTTGGATGGAAGCGGCCGTGGCCTTAATTAAGGTACAGCCCCAGCATTTGCCTGGTGTGAAAATGGGAATGCACGGAAAACCATCTTCAGGGCTGCCGACAGTGGAGTTCGAACCCACTATGTCCCGAATACTGGATACTGGCCGCACTTAAGCGATTGCAGCTGTCGAGCTCGGTCGATAATTTTCGGGGGTAAAAAATTAAATATTTAAAGTTCTTGGAAGCCAAATTTCAATATTCTAGCCCGTCTGGCAGATTGTACCGCAATCTTGCTCTGGGGTGAGGTTGGAGTGGGGGTGGGGGTAAAAATGAGGACTTTCTGGACACTAAAGCTAACAAATACGCAGATGGTCGATTTTACACCTGAAACAGATAATTATGAAAATTTCGCCAAAATAGTCAATGTACAGACACACGGTTGTTACGATTTCATTTATAGATATAAAGAATCTTTTTGGCTATGTCCGCTGTACTTAGCCTGCAAAACCGACCATTCATGGTATCCCCCTTATTAATCCCCCTTTCGAAAAAGAGCACACCAGGAAAAATGTTTTACAAATGAATTTCCATCAAGGTTGGTCTATTTCAAATCGGGTTAGTCATGTATTTATTGTGTGGGAGTAAAATAAATGTTTCGGTTCACTATAAACCTCCAGTCTATTGCCGGAATTTGGCATGGTATGGACCTAAAAACCTCCCTATGGACAGGGGGATGCTAAATACGAAGTTTGGTTGAAATATCTCCAGTAGTTTTCAACTTATAAGACATAGGCTTTACACGCACCCGCCCTTGAGTTTGGGACTTGTAGCGAAAATCGGCCCGTTATGATATCTCCCTTATTAATCCTCGTATCGAAATGATGCACATGAGAAAAAAGTTCGGAAATTGATTTCTATTGAAGCAGGTAGATTTTTCATTACATTTAGTTCTGTATATTTTCTGAGAGTGTGAAACAACGGATTCGGTTTCCTACAAACCCCTAGTCAATTCAGGGATTTAGAAACAATATTGGCCCTGAAACCTACCCAAGGAGAGATGGATTCTAAATATGAAGTTTGGTAGAAATATATCCAGTAGTTTTCAAGTTATAATAACTCAGACAGACAGACAAACAAAGAGACAGACACCAAAGCCAAAAATAAAGAGATGGTCATTATTACACCTGAAACGGATAACTGAATGAAAAATTCGCCAAAATAGTCACTGTACAGACACACGGTCGTTAGGATTTTATTTATATAGATTGTGATCTTTCCTAATTTAAAAGACACGGCTGAAACTTATTCGTCTGCTAATGTCATACCACTTAGTCGAGCACCTCGTCTGCTTTCTCCCAAGTCTTCCCAGCCCAAATTTGCAACTTTTTTAACGCTACTCTTTCAGCGGAAATCACCCAGAACAAATAGAGCTGTCTTTCTTCGAATACACTGGAATAATACTCTAGTTGGGTTCTTAACAGAGACTTAATGCCCTATCCTTTACATCCTTACTACAACCCCTAAATACCCTCATAACAAAGTGCATGGATCTGTACCCTTTATTTACATTCCCATTTATGTGATTACCCCGATGAAGATCTTTCCTTACATTAACACCTAGGGACTTACAATCATCTCCAAAAGGAACTTCCACCTCATCAACACAACCGTGCAATATCGAGATTTATAGGGAATTCGGTTGTGACTGCATGGAAACATGAGAGCATGGGCACTCATTTTCAAGTTTCCCGTCGACCACGTCTTACCACAAGGCAGGATCGCCGTACTGAGCTCCAAACACATCGTTACGCCTTCACATCTGCGCCTGCCATTCAAGAACAAGTAATGGATTCCCTGCAGCATCCCGCACCATTGGTCGGAGACTAGCAGAAGCCGGACGAGGGAATTACCGTCCCTTGCGTAGGCTGCCCATAATACGACAGTGTTTGGAGTATTGCCGCGATCGGGAAGCGTGGACTGCTGATGAATGGCGATCCATTGTGTTCAGCGATGAATTCCGTTCGGTATTACGGCGGCGACCTGGGGAGAGGTCCCGTTCTTCGAACATTCTGGAGAGGCACAGTGGTGTTACTCCTGGCGTCAGCATGCAAGACTTCGGGTCTCGGCTGATAGTGATTGAGGGAATTCTGACAGCACAACAATTCGTCACGGACATTCTGCGTCCTCATATGTTACATCTCTTGCGACTTCAGCTTTAAGCTTGGTGTATTCAACAGCTGAGTACTGTGCTCCAGTATGAATGACCAGTCATCACACGAGACTTATTGATACTGAATTGAATTCCACTATGCGCACACTAACTGACACAATTCCATCTACGCCAACCCATCGGCTCCCGCGTTTAACTGGAATAATGCCATCTTATTTGAGCAGATCCACCGCTCTCATCAAGGAATGCAATAAAATCTTGAGGAACTCCGATGTACCTGTACATGAAAATCTACGAACTATCAATCAAGACACATTACGTTCACGCCATCCGACTTTATGTAACGCCTTAGACATGGTTGCTAGAGGCTACAACCTAACTACAGAATGGAAAAGATGTTTGGAAGCAGCAATGGAGATGCACTTGCACAGTGTGTCCGCGAATGCAAGTGGATTGCAGCTACCACGTAAAACATGGACTGCTCTGAGCAGAATAAGAACAGGCCATGGCAGATGCAGAGACATGTTTTTTAAATGTAATAAGTTGCCAACACCCGCGTGTGACTGTGGAACTGCACAAAAACCATACACCATATTGTGTGAAACGCGGGCATACACAGGCAGCAAAATGGATTTTCTGATGGCAACTCCAGAAGCAATACAGTGGATCAATGATATTGACATTGAATTGTAAGTAGTCTTTTCTTGTTCATTGTTTTCATGTTATGCAAAAAATATATATTTTTTATTTCTGTGTTCAAGTTTATTGTATGGGCAATACATTAACTAATAAATCTCATGGGACAGTATCGTGGTGCAGTTTTTCAACACACAACACTTGTTTCTAAGAACCGTCAGCGTGATGTTGAGGTACCCCGAAGCCGGCACGATTCCTAGATCTGTCCCCGATAAAACATGTATGTGACCAGCTTGCCTCAGGAGAGGATACAACGGATTTATGACACCTTTTCTAACCGAATCAGTGCACGCATCAAGGCCAGAGGACTGCAACATCATACTGATAAGTGGGCTTGTACTGCCAAGATCTTTGTAAAGATGACTCTACTTTGTAATCACTGAAATAACATCACACACTGTCACAACACGCCAAGCTTCAGTTATTTATCTCCTCCTCTTCTTGGTGCTTCTCTCCTTTGTTAGGCAGTGTTGATCCGTGGCCCCATTTGCTTCCAGACTTCTGAGTCTCTCGCTTTCGTCTTCCTCTATCCATATGGGCCGAATACATTTTTCTCCTAGGTAAACACTTTGCCTCCTCTCGCTTCAAAATACCATATTACATGTACAACTTCTTCCATCTATTTTGTTCATAACTTAGCCTTTGTGTCCTCATTCCGTCTAACCTACTGTAATTGTTCTCACTTGTTTATACCAGTAATAATTCTCGCTCCTTTCATGTCCGTTAATTTCAAATTAAGAATGAGATATTCTTTGTTCACCTATCTTTCACTCTCGTACAGTCTGACAACTATTTCGTTCAGGGGATGTCTTCTCTCTTACAGAATGCCTTAACAAGATAAGTATATTATGACTAAAGCCCGGATTGTTATGAAGTAACAGGTTAGATTGCAAACCAATTTGGTTAGTAGAAAGTGTCGGCCACCCGCTCTTCCATAATGTAGCAAGAGAAACATAAATTGTAGGGGTTCTGATGAGCTGTACTCCTAATGTTTATGCAAACCCCACACCATAATCCTTGTGAAGGTAGACTAAAAATCAAATCAAAATCTCTTTATTTGCAAATGAGGTGTCTACCTCGGTGGCAAATGGTACACTAAAATATATTATTGTCAAGCACTAAATATTAAATTAACAAGAGAACAAAATTTTCCTATAATACAATATTATACAATTTACGCTAACAATTTTTTCTATTAAACACACAGCTCATCCTTAGTAAATTTATATTGTTCACAAAATTCTGCTAATAATATCTCCTGTACTACTTACAAATATAGTCAACTGATATACAGTATGTGGAATTACTTCAAATGATACTGTACAACTGGTATAAGATTAAAATTTACATTGCATTTATTTACTTTTTTTTCCTTTACCCATTCTGGAACCTAAGTAGCATAACAACCTGCTGCGTCTTAACCAGAGCCCCTTTTGCCACCACTTTTCAGAGTTCCTGCATGGCCTTCACAGCTACCGTAGCGGTCCCAGCGCCCTCGAAGTCCCCACTGTACTTCACCCCTACAGGCAGTCCCCTACTTTGGCTGTCCAAACTCTTTAGTCTAGGGGATGGAATTAATTTATTCACACAAATTTTTATTTACATTAACCTGCACTGGTCGAATGCCCTCTAACATTTCATTTATTTTCTCTGTTGCTGTATGCTTTCCCAACAATGCCATCCACATGAACCTTCCAGTGCAAATTACTTGAATATCTGTACAGATTTTGGAAAAGGATCAAACACTACCCCTGGTAAACTGTTCCACTCCTTCACACCCTTCCCAATGAATGAAAATTTACCCCAATCGCTTCTACTAAAATTTCTTCTAATTTTACATTTGTGGTCAGTCCTGCCGATATAATTATTTTCCAACTCAAGCCTCTCACGGATATCTCCCCATGCTGCTTCTCCTGTATAGGCTCTATATAACCCTATAAGTGTAGTTCTTTCCCTTCTTCCCACCCTAGTTCCTTTAACATTTCTGATACACTACTCTTTCTCCTGAAATCCCCTGCTGCTTCCCTCTGCACACTGTCTATTTCTTTCATTAGGTATTCTTGGTGAAGATCCCAAACACTGTTTGCATATTCCAATAATGGACGAACCATACTTAGGTAACGTTTCTCTTTTCATTCTTTGTTGCATCGTTTAAGTAGCCTCATTATGACATGTAATGATCTGTATGCTTTCCCAACAATGCCATCCACATGAACCTTCCAGTGCAAATTACTTTCAAATTTTACACCTAAGTATTTGCACTTGCCATCTTTTGGGATAACTACCCCATCCAAAGTATATTCAAATTCAGTTGTAAAACTCCTGTTTGTAAATGTTGTAATATTTGATTTGCCTCCATTAACCTTCATATTATTCTCTTCAACCCATTGTTGGATACTCTCAAGGTCCCTTTGTAATTCTGAACAATCCTCAATGGTATTTATTTCCATATAAACAATTATGTCTTCTGCATACAACCTTATTTTTGATGTTATATTATTCCCTAAATCATTTACGTATATTAAGAAAAGTAACGGACCGATTATACTACCCTATGCAATTCCCTTCCAAACTTTTTCTTCCTGCGATACGTTATTTCGTACTTTGACTTCCTGAACCCTTGAATTTAGAAATGTTTTCACCCAACGTGTAACCCTTACGTCCAGTCCTATTCCCTCCAATTTCTTTAATAATATTCCATGTTCCACTCTATCAAAGGCTTTGGAAAGATCTATGGCTATGCAATCTAACTGGCCTCCTGAATCCAATTGATCTGATATGTCCTGCTGAAATCCCACCAGTTGTGCCTCACAAGAAAATTCCTTTATAAATCCATACTGGCTCCTCATGAACCAATTTTTATCATCACATATCCCTCTGATGTACTTTGATATTAAACTCTCCAGTATTTTACAAACTATACTGGTCAGGCAGAATGGTCTGTAGTTCTCTGGTTTTCTTTTATCACCCTTTCCTTTATAAATTTGTATTATTATAGATTCCTTCCATTCCTTTGGTATTACACTATTACTTATGACATAGTCAAAGAGAAATTTTAAATAAGGCACTATGTACCACCCCATTGTCTTTATCACCTCACCGGTAATTTGATCACTTCCTGCTGCTTTTCCTTGCTGAAGCAGTTGGATTTCTCTGAAAATATCTTCATTTGTGAATGAGAAGCTCCTTGTTTCCCTCTGTGTCTCTCCTTCTGTATCTTCTGTTTCGGTTTCCAACTCCTGACAATCATCTACTGAATATCTGAATTCCCTACTAAAGAGGTTGGCTTTCACAGTATCTGTAAAATAGTGTTCACCCCCTTCTCCCACCATTGTAGGAATTTGGATTCCTTTTCCTTTTTGATTCCTGATATATGAATACAGCTTTTTTCATTTCCCTTTGTAGTCATTACGCTCTTGAAGAATGCCATTCATATAATTCTCTTTTGCTTCCTTTTTCACTCTATTCAGTTCCCTCATTAGCTGTTTTCTAGTTTCTCTACTCTACCTACCCTCTTCGATTTTCCTGTTTACTCTTCTACATTTTCTTCTTAATTTTCTTATTTCCCTTGTATAATAAACAGGGTCTGAGGTCATTTTACCCTTCTTAACAGGTACAAATCTCTTCTCTCCTTCCCAAATGATTCCTTTGAATTTAGCCTAAAGTGTATCCACATTACTCCCTTCACTTATCCAACAACTGAATTGTGATTTAAGGTAAGTCCCAAATTCATCAACTTTAGTTTTTCTGTACAATTTCTTGTCTTGTGTGACCCTCTTATTAAGCATTTTTGGTACCAGTCCTACATCCATTATTACAGCCTTATGGCCACCTATTCCTTCAATTACCTCAGTTTTATCAACAATTTCCCGTGGTTTAACCAAGAATACATCTAGTAAGTTATTGAGACGAGTTGGTTCTTGTACTACTTGTGTAAATCCTCCCTCCCAAATGAACTTATTTGCCAGTTTCTGTTCATGGGCTTGACTTGCAGCTCCATTCCATTCAACTTCAGGCAAGTTTAGATCTCCCCCAATTATTACCACATCATTATTATTGTTTTTATGAGTATAATCTGTTATTTTCTCAAATATTTCCACGTCCCTTTCCTCTCTTCCAGGCCTGTATGTTCCTATAATTCCCACCTCTTTCATATTATCACAAATTAATTTTATCCCTAATATTTCATCCCTTTCATCGGTAAACCATTCATGTGAACAAACGTTTCCTTCACCAGAATAAACACCCCCCTCCATTTTTATCTCCTCGGTCTCTACGGTAAATTGTGTACCCTTCTGGAAATACTTCTCTGTTACCCACCCCTTCTCTCAACCACGATTCCACTCCTATCACCACATCAGTCTCATAAGATTCCATCAATGTACCGAATTTTAATTGTTTATTTACTACACTCTGAAAGTTTACCAAGAGCAATCTCAGACCCCCTTCCTCCCTAAATCTTGACTGTTGCAATTGGTTAACTTTAAATTCCTTACTTTTCTGAGTATCATTTTCTAGTTGGCTGAGCTAGCTTGAAGTAGTTCTACTAGTTTTCCTGGTGAGTATTATAACTCAAGGGAGTTGCCTTTTTTACAGTACATATCTTAAGATTAATAAAATCTAGAATAATATTTGCTTTCTTTTGTTTACCTGAATTGTTTAGATGAAGGCCATGCTTTGTGTAACAGTGTCTCTCGAAACTACTGCTATCAATTACCTGTGTATTACGAAAAAGTTTACAAATTTTAACCATATCTGTATTAACTTTGTCCACTTCAATGTTCACACACGAGTCTCTAATCAAATCATGCTTGTGGGGCACGTTCACTACAAAGATGTTAGTGTGAGTCAGCTTACCTAGTGTACATTTAAGTTCAGAAATAACATTCTTAGCGTCGTTGTGAGCTACGATACGTTGTTCGTCCCGCCGATGATCACTACTGCATCACGACTTCCGAGATTTCTTGCCGCCTGCTCCGTATTTTCTAGTACCTCCTTGATTGGGACCCCAGGATAGATGACGGCCGATGCTGCAATATCTTTATTGTTCATTTTCTCCGCAATTCCCCTCGCCTGGCTATCACCAAATATGAGAATATTCGACACTTTCGCCGGTGCACTGTGTGGGATTTTAGGCCTAACTTTGCCGCTTCTCGTAACGGGTCTTGCGCTATACGTCTGACTGCTTCCCGTGCGGATACCTTGCGTATCGCTTACTTCCCTCAGGGCTGAAAATCTATTTTTGGTGTCAATTACAAAGTTGTCCTTATTAAACTGTACACTTTTCCTCCTAGAATCTGAAGCAACTTGACACCACGCGCTACAATTCACGGAGCTACCCGTGTTCTGAGTGCTTGCTGGTACCGGTACTTTGGTTTCCAGTAAACATACCTTGTCCTTTAAAATCTCATTCTGCGCTTTTAATGCTTGTAAATCCTGTTGCAATACAGAGAAAATTACAAGTACATTATCTTTACCTCCATGCTCCAAGGAATGAGACGCCAACGATTCGTTGACCGTTGTAGACCTATGTTTGTTACCGCTATTCAAATTGCTCTCGCCACAGCTAACACAGGTCCAAGTATCTTCATTTTTAGCAAAACCAGCACTACATATACACTCAAAATGGTACCAAATTAAACACTTTTCACACTGGATACCATTCTTCACTCGCTTCTTGTTTACACCACACTTATTCCCAATTATTTTGCAAGAGAACCGGGAGCTATCTTCACTTACATCCTTCGCTGACGCCATCTTGCTGCTCGCTTCAGTAACTTTGGATGCTAACCAATTAATGCATGAATGTTCGGACTGTAAAATTATAACACTTTTAAAACGTGGCGGTATCAAAATGCGCGTAGGCATGCTTTACAACCTTTTAATTTTCGTTTGTAATATCTTTCTATTTTGAGTTTTAGATTTGTTCACTTTACTTTGAACTTCTGCTTTGTTTGTTTTTAAAATGTAAACGTGTGTAATGCAAAGGCAATTACCCTCTACGTTTTCTTTCTTCGCAAAAGACTTCGTTTCAATACCTCTTACGGTTCCATGTCGCTTGCCACATCCATTCCGTAGTTGTCATATTTCCTAACCTGTTTGTTTATGTTTTGTGCTGCGTTGTTTTGCTGGACTTTTATTTTAATGTGTTTAAATTTATTTTGTGTTTGTTATCAAGCCAGTCGCGGTTACATAAAAGACAAGAAGTGATTTGCTGATCATCACTGTTTTACAATTTTAAACATTCGTATGTCTGGTACTTTTCTTGAAAAAACTTATTTTTTAGTCAATTACCATCGACTGATTCGCCAAACGAATCAATTTTCACCATTGTAATGTGTCATAATATCCTTATTTATTTTTAACTTGCCTTGCTCACCAGCTGATGATGTCCCTAATGCGCACGAAACATGTCCTAAATTAACGAAACATATTACTTAAAATAGTAAATACCTTGTAGTATTGTAAAGGTGGAATATTAATCAAGATTCTTAACGATTATAAGCATCATGCCACTCAGCGTTTGTGATTTTGGACTATCTGGAATTCTGATAAGCAACCCTATCCTCTCTCGCTCTGCCGTCTGTGCTACTGCGTCATCAGACATATATGGCCTACAGTATGATTCCGGAAAGTAGAGAAGGACTTATAAAAATTCTCCAATATTAGTAATGTTAGCACATATATACAGCGGGTTCGATTCCCGGCCGGGTCGGGTATTTATATCGTGTTTGATTAATTCTTCTGGTTCGGGAACTTGGCGTTTGTGTTCGTTCCAACACATTCCTCTTCATATTCAGACAACATACTATACTACCAACCACCACAGAAACACGCAACAGTGATTATATCCTTCCGTCTAACGTTGGTGTCAGGAAGGGCATCCGGCCGTAAAAGAGGATCAAATCCACATACATACATACATACATACATACATACATACATACATACATACATACATACATACATACATACATAGATGTGAGTGTGACATGTGTGGGAAAAGCGGTAGTAGAAGAAGAAGAAGCAGCGCATATATACAGTGTCGCCCGATCCCAGCGGGCCGGCAGTCGACATGCACACACACGCTCCGAGCGGTGTATTCGTAACCTCATGTTGACTCACTGCATAGCCACGAGGCGGTAAGTTACCCGATATTAATCATTAATCAATGTCATTATATGGAATAATAACAATATGTGTGTGGTTAAGTGTAAGAAAGGGCCAAGAGCCCTAACTTCGCCACAGAAAATAAAGGCTTTATCTATCTATGTGTGACGTGGGAAGCCATGAAGTGATACGTTTGTTACAAGAACACGTGTGGCTGAATTACAGTAGAATTAATTAGAATAATTGTATTAACATACCGTCGAAATTGGAGTGTGTGCGACTTTATGTGTGGGAAATCCTAAAAAAATTGAAGTTTACAGAAATAATCCTCACACCATAGATGAATTTAAAAATGGTATAACAACAATCATTAGGACAGTTACGCAACAGGAACTTATGTGTATGAGTAGCACTTTCATTAGAAGATGACAGCAATGTTTGAATGCTGAAGGACACCACTTTCAACACCATCTGTAAAAAAGTTAGTATTCATGATAAAGGCTACTGGGTGTATGATAAAGGCTACTGCGTGCATAAATAAGCAATGAATGTAGTAATATCTCTAATAGAATACGCGGGAAATTATGGGTATACCACTCGGAACATGCATGTTGTGTCCTGGCCCCGCTGGGAGTGGGAAACACTATAGTTCTCTCAATTTCCTCGTTAAAGGTCGTCGACTCCTGTGCCCCTCCCCCACCCGATTGTCTACAATCGCCTCTGTTGTGCCCGATAGCAGGCTTGCTTTTTCAGTGACAGTCCATGAGCTATACTTCAAAAGTGTGCCGGTCCTGGAGCCGATTCCGTCAGGTCTCCAGTGTTGCACAACTGCACGCACTCGCTCTCAGAGGCTAAGTAGTTACAACGGAGAGTTGAAAATACTGTGTTTCGTGTTGGAAAAATCCTGGTACTCCGCGGACAAGGAATATAAACACAGCCGATCGGCTAGGCTTCAAAAGCGTGCAGGTCGTCAACGAGAAAATTGCAAGAGCTATACATGTAAAGCATCCGGTAAATGGTTATGCAGAAACAGAGAATGTAAACTGCTTACGAAGTGATGTGGAAGGAAACACCAAGTACTCAATATGGAATTATCGTAAAGCAAAGCCGTGGCCATTCAGGCCATTAAGGCCCTTGATGCCGTGCAAGGAAAAGGCTTTCACTACCCGTGACTTCAGCTTTAAGTGAGAGAGAGGTATTTAGTTCTCCGCTCGACTGTCTTTCTCAACAAGATTAACCTAATACAAATTCTTGGTGCAGGCTCAGTGAATATCAGGCTCTCCCGTAGCAGAATTCTTGTTTCTTAACTTTTTCGACTTACTGATAGGAAATCGAACCCATGTTCTTATGGATAAACTGAGCACACGTTCACCGACTCGACTAGAAAATAACTAGAGAATTGTAGTACGTTTAAAATAAAGTACACCGCTGAATTTTCCTAACATAACACTGGCCTGCTGCACGATGAAATCTGTAGGGATGTATATAAACAAATGGAATTGTCATCTCCGTGATTGATTGTCTTCTCCTTCTTCTTGTTCCTGGCCCTTTTCCTAAATTCTTGTGATCCACATTTCGCGTGGATTTGACGCAGTTTTATGGTCGGATGTCCTCCCTCTCACTAACCTTCTACGGTGGGAATTATTCACAACTGTGTAGTTCTGTGCAGACGAAGAGGTGTGAATTGAGAGAAAACAACCATCCAGTTCTAGGGACAGATGAATTAGCTAAAGCTAATTAAAATCCCTGACCTACCGGGGAATCGATCTCAAAGCCAGTACACCCAAGGAGCCGGACATCTACGTTAATAATAACTGCATGAAAATGGGGAGCATATTGCTTTATATAATGTTGTTGCTTTTTACGTCCCGCTAACTACTTTTACGATTTTCGGAGACGCCGAGGTGTCGGAATTTAGTCCCTTAGGAGATCGTTTACGTGCCAGTAAATCTACCGACAAGTGGCTGACGTATTTGAACACCTTCAAATACCACCAGACTGAGCTCGGATCGAACCTGTCACCCTTGGTGTCAGAAAGCCAGCGTCTCAACCGTCTGAGCCACTCAACCCTGTGTATTGTTTTACAAGTCCCTCAATTTCATTTAACAATATGTAAACAGAATTTGACGAATATAGATAATTTTTTTGGACGTTCGTTATGGCTCACCCGGTGTAAAAGGGGTTTAATATCCTCATTATATGGTTCACCTAATAACTTTGAGAAGTTTGAGAGACTAGTAAATGTTCAAAGGTGTGTCCCCATCATCTGGCTTGCAAACTGACGTAAACGTCACCAACCTTACAAACCTCTCCTTTATTTTTTATTTCGGAAGTGACATGAAAGTTCTCTAATTGGCTTCTGCTGGCAGACGAAGCTCTTTCGACAGATCAGAGAGATCTTCGTTAATTACTGCGTGTTGCTTGCTGTCTCACGTTAGAGTAGAAATGAAGCTCGCCAGCTTTTATGTGGACCTGCTGCCTTAGTTTTGCTGAGGAAGGCTTATTGCACTTTATTTCTGCACTACCTTCCAGTCATAATCATAATAACAATAATAATAATGATAAACCAAAAGCACTACAGTCAGTAAATGAACTTCATGAAAGGACAAAGTATATGGAACGTAAAAAATCAGGATTTAACAACCATCCTCTAATAATTAGATAAGAGAAAATTATACAACCAAACGGGATAAATCTGCATGCAAACAAAGAAGGAATTACAAAATTACAAAAACCATACAAAATTGTCTGGAGCAGATACAACAAATAGCATGCTGTATATAACAAAAACACAAAATTACGCCTCTATAACACATTTGTTATACCGGAAGCCCTTTATGCATCAGAAACTCTGATAATTGGTGGAAGATCACAAATAAAAAACGTCGAGATACAAGAGAGAAAAATTCTCAGGAAAATTCAAGGACTTAAATGTGAAATGGCATTTGGATGAAAAGGAAATCGCAGGAAATCTGTCAAAAAAGAAAACAAACAAAAAATCACAAACTCCATTAGAAAAAGGAGATTAAAATTCAATGGTCACCTGATCAGGATGGATAAAAATAGGCTAACAAAGAAAATACTAAATCTCTCACTATCTCTAAAACATTACAAGTGGCTTACAGAAACAAAGAAAGATCTTCAGGAAATTGGTATAAATGAAGAAGTCTTTCAAGACAGAAAATAATTCAGAAATCTCATAAAGACAAATTTGCTGATCAACCTAAAAGACAAGCTACAGGATGGACGGAAGAACGCAAAAAAGAACCACAGCTAAGGGATGAAGAGATTTTGGGAACGCAAGAAGAAACATTGTGTTAATAAGTTCACACACACTCCTTAGTTGGGCATGAGGAATCAAAACAACAACAACAACAACAATAATAATAATAATAATAATAATAATAATAATAATAATAATAATAATAATAATAATAATAATAATAATAATAATAATAATAATCGCCGGCTGGATGGCTCAGACAGTTGAAGCGCTGGCCTTCTAAACCCAACTTGGCAGGCTCAATTCCGGCTCAGTCTGGTGGTATTTGAAGGTGCCCAAATACGCCAGCCTCGTGTTGGTAGAGTTACTGGCACGTAAACTGACTCCTCAGGGACTAGGTGTTTGTGTTTATCCCAACACTCTCTTATTTGTACTGAGGCAACACATCACACTAGCAATCACTACATATGTACGCAATAGTGAATACATACCTCCACCTCAGGGTTGGCGTCAGGTAGGGCATCCAGTCGTAAAACAGGGCCAAATTCACAAGTGCTACATACTTCGTACCTGCTGCCCCACAGGTTATGGAAAAGCAGGAGAGGAGGAAGATTCAAGAAAAGACAACTTTAGTGTACATTGATTATCAAATCAAATCAAATCAAATCAAATCAAATCAAATCAAATCAAATCAAATCAAATCAAATCAAATCAAATCAAATCAAATCAAATCAAATCAAATCAAATCAAATCAAATCAAATCAAATCAAATCAAATCAAATCAAATCAAATCAAATCAAATCAAATCAATAATCAAATCAAATCAATAATCAAATCGAATAGAATCGAATAGAATCGAATCGAATCGAATCGAATCAAATCAAATCAAATCAAATCAAATCAAATCAAATCAAATCAAATCAAATCAAATCAAATCAAATCAAATCAAATCAAATCAAATCAAATCAAATCAAATCAAATCAAATCAAATCAAATCAAATCAAATCAAATCAAATCAAATCAAATCAAATCAAATCAAATCAAATCAAATCAAATCAAATCAAATCAAATCAAATCAAATCAAATCAAATCAAATCAAATCAAATCAAATCAAATCAAATCAAATCAAATCAAATCAAATCAAATCAAATCAAATCAAATCAAATCAAATCAAATCAAATCAAATCAAATCAAATCGAATCAAATCAATGACCAGAAGAAATCAGATCTCGAAGAATGAAGGCTATGGTAATGTGCTTGTAGACCACGAAGCAACGGCCTGAGTAGCTCAAACGGTAGAGTGCTGGCTTTCTGAGCCCAACTTGGCAGGCTCGTTCCTGACTCAGTCTCGTGGTATTTGAAGGTACTCAAATACGTCAGCCTCATGTGGGTAGATTTTCTTTTGCGTAAGAGAACTCCTGCAGGACAAAATTGCGACACCTCTGGGTCTCCAAAAACCGTGAAAGTAGTTACTGGGACGTAAAATCAATAACATTATTATTAGACCCGAAAAGTCTGGGTGTTCATTGCACAGTATTGCTTCGCATATTGTACACAGAAGCCTAGGTCTAGACTCATCAGTTGATGCACGCTGCGAAACGTGGAACTTGAGTCCTCCAAGCCGCAGCTCACTTATGATGCCTTTAGCTGCTTTGACTCAAAGTGATCCTCCTAAGCAGAGTTGGAAGAGCTTCTGCCTCATTGACATTTATACGTTCAGCTCCTCCTACTTTCATCATGAATAATCCCAGAAGTAATGTGCCTCAGAGTTGAGCTCTAGTTTGTAGTTACACACTCCCGCCACCTTGGAACTCTACTGCAGAATGCAGTTTCGACATTCTACATCGCATAGGAAGTATATCAGTTCTAGTATAAACATCAAAGGTCAGGGATAAAAGTAAGAGGGGTGTTCTGAAACACGCACAAAAGTTATTGTTTTTCATTCATTGTTGAGCCTAGTGAGATATTTGGACATCGGCTTCAATAACCTTGATAAATATACAAATATACGAAGTGTACAACTAGAAGCCTCATTAACAACAGCACGTTTTAGAATCCTCAACGCTTAATGACTGTAAATCCTGCACAATGAAATGAGCCTTCAATGATAAATTTAGAGGAACAAATCAACAGTACACAATAGAATAGAATAAAACAGAACAGTTTCATCTCCTAGATCCAGATCTTTTGGAGTTGCAATCAACTTTGTTTTTGATACATGCATGAATTTCCTTCCTATAATTGCTTTACCTGTTACCACATTAAACAACACATTTACCGAGCAAGTAGCCATGCGGTTAGAATCGCGCAGCTCCATGTTTTAATTTGGGAACCCCACTGTGGCATCCCCGGACATGGTTTTCCGTGGTTTTCGATTTTCACATCAGGCAAATTCTTGGGCTGTACTTTAAATCAGTCAATCACTACTGGTCTGCATTTAGGGCAGTCGTCCACTGGTGTTACCGTCCAGGCTTCTCCAGCCAGACTAATTTAATATACTATCATTTTACGCGATATCATTTGATATCAAGTTTATCCGCCATCGGCAATTATTCGTAATAACATATTTATTCAACGTCAAGCATTTGTAAATAAAGCTTTTGCAATCATATTATATAATTATAACATCATTTATTATTTAAATTATTATATTAGGTAGGATTGGAATTCATTATGTACTGTAAATATGGTCAATATGTTGAGACATAGTTGTCATTCCATCTCATACTTGTGTAAACGGAAAAGGTTATTCTTATAGCGGGGGAAAATTACATGAGTCATTGGGTTAAACTCATGAGCCAAGGCAGCAAACAGCGACCGGCGCGCGAGGCTTGCATACCAGCAGACTACACCATCGTCACGCCTTCTGGTCTTGTCAAGAAGAAAGAAGAGGGAGATGATAATGCGATCTACGAATCAGAAGCTTCGTTAAATAGAGATCTGAGATTGAGCTGCTACCAAGAGTGGGGAGAGCCCGGTGATATCATGTAACACGGAGTCACGGATACTCACTCACATCGCAACTTCTACTGTGAACATCTACTTTGAACGACGTTATTGATTTTAAGACAGTGTGTGGTCTCTCCGAGACATGGTTATTTTTTGTACAGTGTGTTGTCCCTTCGATACAGTACTTAGCTGCGGTATGTTATCGGATCTGCGTGAGACGAAACAAGCTTATGGCTTGTGTTATATTCAGTAAATCTTCTGGACGAAGAACTATGTTTAGTTCAAGTCCATGGAATTTGGTACTAGTCTGTACCGTGTAAATAGTAGAGCTCAGTTGGATTGAGATTTCTACTAACATGGAAAAATTCATATCTCTGAATTTTCTCCTCATACGATCAACGCTGATCACTTTTTACAAGTATAGGGCCAATGTCTAATTTAAAGACTAGGCAATTAGGGAATGTTAGTCCAGATAGCCCGTACCACATTAGAGAAGGAAGAATGTCCATGGAGCTAATTCTACATCGAGAAGAAGAGAACGAGTAACCGCGGGAACCAGATGACTTCAACGGAAACTGCAATTGGTAAGCTTCAATTAGATAAAGCAGGCAATAGTAATTTGAGTAACGTAAATTCTAAATCACTCCACGCTTTAAGGAACTTTTCCGATTCATCTCATTATTTTTGTATAATAAATTTGTATTTTATATTGGGTTAATTTTCTTTCTTAAGGTATGTATTCACGTTTGAAACTGCGATTTGGGTCAAAATAATCAATATTTGGCTTTTGATGTCAAATGAAAGTCTGGAATTTCTAGTTTCCAAATATGTAAGTATCATTGACCTGAGACATACAGAAAGGCCGTAAACTGCATTTAAATGGACCACTTCTGTAAAAAATTCGACTTTTTTTGTTAGTTTGGTGTGTATTAGTAGTGATTTTCAATCTGAACCTCAGTGTACATCAAGGAGAATTGGTCACATTCCTGAAACTAATAGAAGAATTGTGTATGGGATGCGCTTCAATGGTTGTGGGCGAAGTGAAGCAAGAAAATTTTCTTATATTTTGAATTTACCTCCACCGCCCGCGCCTGCAGTATATACTGAACATGTCAAGATTCTGGCTGAAGTTACCACTGAAAGTATCTGAGGAAGAAAACGATTCACAGAGGACAAAATACTACAATAAGAGGGACCTACTTATGCATCAAACCAAACCAAACCAAACCCACTGGCACGACAGCCCTTGAAGGGCGTTGGCCTACCAAGCGACCGCTGCTCAGCCCGAAGGACTCCGAATTTCGAGGTGTCGTGTGGTTAGCATGAAGCATCCTCTCTGTCGTTATTCTTGACTTTCTAGACCGGGACCGCTATCTCACCGTCAGCTAGCTCCTCAATTCTAATCACGTAGGCTGAGTGGATCTCGAACCAGCCCTCAGATCCAGGTAAAATTCCCTGATCTGGCCGGGAATCGAACCCGACCAAAGCCTCAACCCTACCGAGCTCATTTGATCCCCTCCCCTCCTGGTCAGCCCTATATTTTCTGATATCTGCATAAGGTACTTCCACCTCCCTTTTCTCCTTCCCATGACCCTGTTCCACCCGTCTTCTTCTATCCACTACTATACATTTCCCTTCCTCCTACTTCCACACATCTCAGCAACAGTTCCCTGTTCCTCATCTTCCCTCTGTTGTTCTACCTGGAGTGACTCGTACCGATTTCTCACAGACACCTGTCCTGAATTCGATTTTTAAGAAATCCTGAGTGTTACTATTCATCTCAGCGACTCCGAAAACAATGGATTCGCCTCTATTTTCGATTATTTTTATATTCCAACCATCTCATTCCCACCCCTACCCCTAAGGATGGTAGGTTGTCCTGCCACCTCGCGGTTAGTCTCCTGCTAGTAAGTCATAAGTGTACAAAGTTTGGTTCAAATCAATCTGTTAGTCCCAAAACTATGGATTCTATGCTGTTATTGATCATTTTTTCCATATTTCACCCCATTCCCATAGGATTTCTAGGGGTGTCTTGCCCACACGCCATTTTTTACAGATAGTAAGTCATATTTGCACCAAATTTAGTTGTTAGCTTTGCTGGAAAAACAGAGGTACATCCATAATCGCGGTCACTTTGGTCATTTTATTTTTTCACCCTTTCTCACACCTATATGAAAGGGGGATGCACGTGAACTTATAAGATATCCGGAGTGAAGTAAATTATTATTATTATTATTATTATTATTATTATTATTATTATTATTATTATTATTATTATTATTATTATTATTATTATAACCGATTCGAGACTAATTTCGACTACTTTTATGTATCACTCTCCCCTCGCCTCCTTCTCACAGGGGGATGAACTTGGACTTTAAAATATCCAGAGTGTTACTAATAATCTCAGCGCCTCCGAGAGCTACCAATTCGACACTCCTTTTCATTAATTCTTTATCTCACTCTCCCCTCGCCCCCACCTCAAACGGGGCTGAACTTATAAAAAACCCGGAGTCCGCTATTCATCTCAGCGATCCCGAAAAGTATGTATTCGACAATATATCGTCATCCCCCCCCCCATACCCCATAGGAGACTGAACATGGAATTTAAAAAGTCCGGGATGTCACTATTCATCTAGCGACACCGAAAAGGATGGATTCGACACCATTCTCGATAATTTTGTTATATCACACCCCCCTCAACCCCCCCCCCTACACCAAAGGGGGCTGAACTTGGACTTTAACAAAATCCGGAGTATCACTATTCATCCCAGCGATCCCGAAAAGGATGGATTCTTCACTATTTTCTATTATTTTGAAATATCACTCCCAGATCGCCCCCAGCCCCACAAAGGGTGATGAACTTGGACTTAACAATTTCGGAGTGCCACTGTTCATCTCAGCGACCCCTGTAACATTGAATTCGACACTATTTTCTATTATTTATACATCTCATTCCCCCTCAAGCCTCACCCCAAAGGGTTTATCCGGATTGTCACTATTCATCTCAGCGACCAAAAAAAAAAAAAAAAAAAACTAGTACGGATTCAACTCAATTTCGATTAGCTTTTTCTCAATTCCCCCTTTCGTTTCCCACCACAGTGGGGCTGAACTTGAACTTATAAAAAATCCGTAGTGTCACTATTCTTTTCAGCGACACCGAAATCTATGGATTCGATACTTTTTTCGATTACATTTATATATCACTCCCTCCTCGACCCCACATTCCAAAGGAGGCTGAAGTTGGACTTAAAACCATTCGGAATGTTACTATTCATCCCAGCGACACTGAAATCAATGGATTCGACACAATTATTTTTATATATCATCCCCCCCCTCGCCCCCCATTGCGGAGGGTGCTGAACTTGGACATTAAAAAAGTCCGGAGTGTCACTATTGATCTTAGCAAATCAGGAAACTATGGATTTGACACTATTTTCGATTTATTTTATAAATAAGCCACTCCTAAGGGTGCTAGAGATGGGTTACCCCACAGTTCTCGTCTCCAAGTCTCGTTAATCTTGCTCCAGTGGTTTAGGAGGAGATGTATCTTTTACATACATACAAATACACAAACATTCATTTATATATATATATATATATATTGAGCCCAATTGGCTCATAGCATTGTCTTTAGAATATGATAATTTAATATGGCATACAAGGGAATGAAACACATTTACATTATAGGCCGGATGTGTGGCGCCATTTCGCTTGCACAAGTTTAAAGACGAGTTCCACGTGTCAGGGTCATTTGATGATGAAATGGGAAGTACTGGAATATTCCATGAGACGTGTGACCAAGGTCACAAAATTTTAAGTTGGCAACACTTTCAGGCAGCAAATAGCAGTATAGCAAGTTTGGAATGGTGGGAGTAAATTAAAGATGGATGCTGTCTAAATGACCTTTAAAAATAATTAAATCCACCAGGGGATAAGGTGAAAACAATATTGAACTATTTTGAGGATAATAATTAAAGACGGCATATTTGCAACAACCTATTGGAATAAATAATTGCAGGCATATGTGACGGGACGTTACATCATTGTTAATGGGGTTCCCCGAGCTCCCTATCTAGGATCCGGCGTGCCTGAAGAGGACGCGAGCCGCTAAGAACAGTCACTCTGCTACGGAAATTTGGACGGGTCGGACGCATCGTATATGTGGTTCATGAGGAACCCTAATCTGGAGCATTCTTTAGTCCGCTAATTGGTAGTCGATAGCATACTACGGGCAAAATAGACTACGTTGTTAATTCAATAACGACCAGAATCTGGTAAAACTCAAGAAAGTGATTTTTACGATATTATCCGAAAATAGGATCGGAGCGAGGTCGAAAACAAGGACGCTTTTCAGTGCCACGTGAAACTCGCGGAAAACAGAGCAGAGACAAAGTGTTTACTACAATTGTGAATAAGTGTTTGTGTGTTAGAATAACTTAATTATATCTGTGTTTTTTTTCTTCATATGTGTTTTAGTGTATTCAGAAGTGAAGTTGTGTAAAGTCATTTAAGTTACAAATGAAGACCATGGTGATGAAGAATGGTATTGGTTCAGGTATTGAGGCCGTTAGAATGATGGCTTAAGCACATCATGGGGCCGACCTGAAACCATGAGGCCGTGGAGCTGAGTATGGAGCGTCGCCGAGTCGATAAGTACCCTGATTCATTATATCTGGCATGTGCATGATTAGCTGTTAATGTGTAAATAAATTAATGCATGGTTATTCGTTTATTTTCTTTCTAGTACTGTAGCAAGGATAGTCAGATTTTTAGGTAATTTATACTGATGCCTAGGGGGGAATAAATCTTGTGATATTACAGCGTGTGTTGAGATGGTCTTCGCGAGTGAGGAAATAATGTGTGTAAATAATGATCTTCTAATAAATACTAACGTGTGTGTGTGTGTAAATATTTAATGAGTTAGGAGGCATCAGTAAGATATTAGTCAGAGGGAGCAGATAGTTTAATTGGCATGTCGCATGAAAAGTTCGTCAAGAAAAATTTCACTGACCCAAGATTCGAACCCGGACTGTCTGGCACATTACAGTGGGATTTTGGAAAATATATGTCATCAGTAAGTAACGTGCATCGTTAATCAATGAGAAAATTTTGTGCTGTAGGGAATAATTGTCATCCTAAAATTTTTCCGAGAAGTAGTTAGCTAGTGTTGAAGTAGGGACCTCTAAGACACAAAATGCCGACCGCAAGAGTCGAACCAATGATTGTGTAGCGCCACATGTGTGTAAATACCGGCATAATGATATACGTGGTCCTGATAATGGAGTGAGAAATGTAGAATAATACGTGAAATATGAAATGAATAAAATATATTGAGAGTATTATATAATTAGTAACTGTTCGCACAGACGCATGATATTGTGGAGGAACATATGGCTTCATTTAGAGTAGAGAGAGAGAGAATTTAAGTGGGTGCGGACAAAGTTAAATGCCGTGTTGACGAAATGAGTCGGGGCGTGAGATAAGGCTACAGACCGGGTCGGCGCGTTGTGTATTAGAGAGAGAGCCTTGTAACGTTGGTAAGGTCTTATAAGTAACAAAATATCGCATTCATCCGTAAGAAAAATTCTGTTTGTGGAACTCAGGACAGCACAATTAGATTAAATAATGATAGCTAGACTTCGTGACAGATCATTGCGGCAAGTGTAATGATAGGTCACTGTAATGATGCCATGTTGAGGGTCGGAGTTCGTTGCCCGGCCGAGTCAGTGGATAAGGATTTCCCCTGTGACTATATGATTGTATTATGTTGTGTTTGTTATATTATATGTTCTTCAGTGTATGAGCAATGCAAATTCTGTTTTGCAGTTGCAATATATATATATTTTTTTGTTTTGATGTTGAATTCAGTTCATGAGGTTGTATGTACTTGTGACAGTGAGGTTCTAACCCTTGTCTGTAAATTCAGTGTAGGTTAAGGTGCATTATCATTGTAGTGTAGGTCTTGCTACAGGGTAGGATATGTTTTTGTGTTAATAAACAGCTAATTAAGCATATGCGAGATATTTTTAATTTTAGATGAATCGGTGAATTAACTTAATTTAGTTATGTCAGGGTTACTATCGATTTCGTGCGTACGTTCCATATTATCGGCATTCATATGAGTGGAGGATGGTATTGAGAAAGAATAAGTAAATAGTTTCGGACTCAAATAATAATTGGGATTGTTTATATAAATTTTTGTGATGAATAATTTTAAGATATATCGAATTCTTGATTAATTTACCAAATATTACAAACGTAACCGGAAAAATTTTTGATTTTAGAGGTAACAAATTCTACTGACGTGATGGTCACGGATTTAGTGAATTATAATGAATTTAATGAATTAATTAATTTAAAATGACGAGTTCATGGATAACACGGCGGATGTTGTGCTTAATGAATTTACATAGCTTCATGCATTTAAAATGGAAGGTTATAATCAAGTAGATAATTTGGTATTTAGTAATTGCAATTACAAGGTTTATAATAGTGATGTTAAAATTTTAAGGAGAGAGAGAGTAATTGAATTTGTTTACTCAGAAATGAATGAAGAAGTATGGTTGTATATTAATATTTCAAGGGTCACTATGACGAATTCACGAAAAATATGATGGTAAATTATTATAATGATTATTTGTTTTATGGTTGAAAATTTGAAATATGGTGATGACCAAATGTGAGTAGAATGGAATTGAGTTAAATTTGAGGTATTGGTGTAGAGTTGGAAAATAAGATAAAGGAAATAGTGGTCAAATTTGAAGAATGTCATTTGGGAGAAAATTTAAAGTTTTGAGTCATGATGTTAAAATTTATTGTCGGAGTGGACGAAGGTTACAAACAATATTTGGTCCGAAGGGTTTATTGATTTGTACAGAAATATTTTGCTTTGCCAAAGTCTAGTTTAATAAATTTTGTGTTCGTAAAGGTTCTCATTCAGATTTTATTTATTTTTTTTCTTCTCTTTTATCCTTCCTGTATAATTAATTTAAGGTTAGTTTTATAATATTCGAAGAGGTTTCTGTGGGTAGTACCCAGTCAGCGACCCTGTGATGTCTCAAGCCGGTGCCACATTTCAAAGGCAGGAAGGGTAGAGGGTTGAATATATATATATAGATTGGTCAATCTTCACGGGTTCGTTCTGCAGATATGTCCGAAGAACATGGCTTTCCTCTTCCGGATGGTATCTAAGATCATCCCCTACTTGAGATATAATTCCGGTTTCCTTTCTGTCTGTATGATCCATCCTTCTTAGGGTTCTCAGTATATTCCTCAGAATCTTTCCCTCCACCAGTTCGAACGTCTTGACCAATGCTGTTCTTATCTGCTACAAACATTCAGTTGCATATTATTTTTAACATCAGTGGAGATCTGACGTGCTTTAATTTATACATTCATAGCCAGTATTTTTATACTTCTTAAACGTATTGGTTTTGCAAGACAGGCTTTATGTCAACTGCGAATGGTTAACGTGCTGTAAGTTAATTTACAGACCCACATCTCTGATTTTGACCGAAGTACGTAGTAATTCTGCCCAAACGTCCGACTAGAGTAAACTTTTAGTTTTTTACTTCTCCTGTTGGTGTTTACGACTGCTGCAGGAAGGTGAGCGTCAGAAACACTTGTATTGATCACCTTCGCGACATACCTCCAAGCAAGCCGCTGGAAATAATATGGGAAATAGTGAACTTTAGCGGAATCCAATAACAGCCTTCAGATAACCGATACAAGCCGACACGATCTCATAAGAGTCAGTTGGAAGGTCATCGTCTTGCTGCAACAATTCATCAGAATTCCCCTTTGGTAGACGTTCAGAATTCCAATAAAAAAAACTCGCAAAACTGTGTAGAATTAAAGATTTTATAACTTAACAAAAATAAGCACAGAAATAAGTCTAGTAACATCTGAATGGCATACTTTTTCCATACATACATACATACATACATACATACATACATACATACATACATACATACATACATACATACATACATACATACATACATACACACATACATACGTTCATTATTCATTATATACTATTATGATAGGTTTCAGATAGCAAGCTTCCGTGAATTAACTAAGCATCTCCTCTAGTCCCTATATGCAACTAGTCCTGTGGTCTCTTTCGGTTCCACACTTCTTAACTTCAATTTATTTTAAAATATGTCTAACAATCGTTGCCTGTGGCCTCCCTCTACTTCACTTACTTCCATGACAGAGTCCAGTATTTTCCTAGGTGAGCTATCCTCAAAATTCTACACGTGACCCCACATCGAAGGCGTCCAGTGGAGCTAAAAGGGAGAAAATTTGTCAAAAACTACTTAAGCGTTTTTCAGGATCTCCCTGTTTCATCACACAAAGTGAAGCATACACATCATTGATCGAGTCAGTTGCGAGGAAAACAACTTACTCGCGGAAGCAATAATATACCTAATTCTTCTCTATCAAGGCCTCTTTTGGAGATGCATGTTCCTTCGAGGCTTGAAATATATGGATCAGATGCAATGAACAACCTATGAAGCACATCGGGAAATTTTCCTGGTGAAGATTTCCCTGTATGTCCTGAAAAATTTGTAACTAAACCAGTTACGGGTACAGAGTGGGTCTCGTTCCACAAGTGACCACGGCTGGTCCGTGGTCCAACAGTTCTTCACTCCGATCGACCGACCTAGCAGAGGAGAGGTGGACACGGATCTGCCGTGTCTCTACGCCTCTGCATTCTGGAGACGGGACACGACTCGGCCTTACGGCTGGTCCCAACCGTCGGCTGTCCTGACAATGGTTTTCCGTGGTTTTCCATTTTCCTGAACTAAGGCGAATGCCGGGACAGTTCCTAGTATAAGCCACGGCCTCTAACCCTGTCACCTTCTCCGCACATCTCCGTCATCGTAACAAATCTCCTGGGCTGAGAGACGGCGTGACTGCCTAAGAGGCCCGCCTCCCCCGTCAGGGGAAGAATTAAAACATTACTAGCAGTAGCGAATTTTTATTACTGTTAAATTTCCAACAGCGTTATCGTGCGAATCATTCACAGCTTCTAGCATAGATAAATAAATATATTAATTAATTAATGAAATAAGTAAATAAATCGGAGTGTACATTTGGGTAGTGTTTCTTGTTAGCCAAAGAAGGCCGCCATTCAGGCACGATGGCGGTGTCAGAAACGAGCTTTCCATATTAACTTCCTGAAATCCACAACGACTGGTTTGAAAACAAACTAAGGTTCATTTAATCTCTGCTTTTGTGAAGACTCATTTTAAGTTTCCTTTTATTTTGTAGAGCCCGCTTAGAAGTTTAAGAGAGACTTACGCAGGGATACTTTGGAGAATAGAAGGAGCACTACCTCAAAGAAATCATTGCAATGAAATCATTTTCGATGCAATGGACCTTGAAATAGTGACGCTAGACTAACAAAAGAATAATCTCATGTATTACATCATTTCTTGCTACGCAGCTATCATCGTCGATACCTTCTCGTCACGGTTCGATTGTAGATCAAACCTTAAAACATTTTTAAAATGGACATCACTTAGACTTACGCGTAGAACTGTACTGCGTGAATTTTCAAGTCAGCGTGGAAGTGTAATTTCTAAAGCGTACAAGCCCTTACACTTCGTGATGAGGGTGCTAAAGGGCAGTAGTTCCCCGGCGAAGGCGCAGTGCTATATATCGCTCATCAGGCCATTCCTGGAATATGGAGCATCCGTACGAGATCCAAACCAAACAGGACTCTTTAAGGAACTTTAGGTGGTACAGCCAAAGGTTGCAAGATTCGTGCTTAATGATTCGAAAGCTAGAAGTAGTATGCTCGAAGAACTTGGGTGGGAGGCACAGAGGACTAAGAGGAAAATAACACGGTTATGTGCCATGTACAATCCGTTCACGAATAAGCCAGCTTGGGGACAGTTGAACAGTGAACTAGAAAAGCCCTGTTACAAAGGTAGGAACACATCATCCGCATAATGCAAGGGGTAGATTTCAAGAAACTAACTATGGTAAATATTCGTTTGTAAATCGGAGAGCTGATGATTGGAATGCATTGCCTGCAGCTGTCTTAGAGCCTTTTCCCAACAATAGAAATGCTTTATGAATAGATTCCAGTCCGCCTCTGTAGTGTAGTGGTTAGCGTGATTAGCTGCCACCCCCTGAGGCCCGGGTTCGACTCCTGGCTCTACCACCAAATTTGAAAAGTGGTACGAGGGGTGGAACGGGGTCCACTCAGCCTTGAGAGGTCAGCTGGGTAGAGGTGGGTTCGATTCCCACCTCAGTCATCCTGGAAGTGGTTTTCCGTGGTTTCCCACTTCCCCTCCAGGCAAATGCCGGGATAGTACCTACCTTAAAACCACGGCCGCTTCCTTCCCTCTACCTTGCATATCCCTTCCAATCTTCCCATCCGCCCACAAGTCCCCTGTACAGCATAGCAGGTGAGGCCGCCTGGGCGAGGTACCGATCATCCTCCCCAGTTGTATCCAGCGACCCGATGTCTGAAGCTCCAGGACACTGCCCTTGAGGCGGTAGAGGTGGGATCTCTCGCTGAGTCCGAGGGAAAAACCAACCCTGGAGGGTAAGCAGATTAAGAAAGAAAGAACAGACTCCAGCATTCTGTAAAGTGTGTGTAAATGTGATGGTGTCGTATGGTGTTATATTTTAATGTAACACTCAACCTACAAAATTATATAAAGTATGATTGAATTTCTATATGAACTTGCTGTTTTTACAAAGCTAAGACAATAGTTAGTAATTGGTCCGCTCCATGTACTGTAAGTCGTAGTGTACAATTTTTAAATACTTAAGATACGTGTGAATTTGTATATGACGATGTGTTTTTGTTAAATTAGTAGTAAGCTCAACCTGGTCCGGCCCCAGAGTGTAGGAGGCAACACGTCTGCCTGCCACCTGGCGGCCCCGGGTTCGTTTTCCGGCCGGATCAGAGGTTTTTAATTGTAAATGATTAATATCCCTGGCCTGGGGACTGGATGTTTGTGTCGTCGTTAACGTTCCTTTCCTCACATTCAACACTGTACACTTCCGCACTTACACTTACACGCAGGTTCCTATCATATGGTGAAAGTAGTGACGAAAGATCATAGAGGTCGACGCCACGAACAAATATAATAAAAAAAGCTCAACCTATAGTATTGTAAGCACTGCAAATACTTAAGTTGTGTGTTAATTTGTATATGATGGTGCTGAGTGTCGAACTAGTAGTATCTCTTGTAATATTTTCTTTCCGTGGAATTGCTTGTTACTGTTGTTGTTGTGTAATTAAGTTTTAACTTCCCTTATTATCACACGACTGTAAGAGATCATTGCCACCGGGATTTCCCGACTGCGATTTAGTTGTTAACATTAATAGTAACTATGCTTCCTCGTTACTACGGAGTAAGTTACGTGTATTCAAATCATTCCTTTAGTGTATTTTGGCTTAAGGACTGGTCCGTGAAATATCGATAGTTACTTTAGTCCATTGACGAACAGTGCACGGTGTAAAGAAAAAGGAAATGACTCCTCTGTATGGAGGTCTACGTAATTCACAGCAGCAATTTCGGCGAGAGGTCATGCAGGCGAATGCTCAAGCCAACAGGAAGCGTGGGCGACCAAAGAAGAGATGGGTGGACTTAGCTGGAGAAGACCTCAGGCAGAAAGTGTTGGGATGCAGAAACAAAGACAGGCAACAGTAGAGGAGATCTATTATAAATAGTTGTATCACATGGACTGAGATAAGCAGCTTAAGGAGGAGGAGGTGGAGAAGTCCATCGTATGAGTTGACGCCACAGAACCCCAACAGAGTCTTGTATTGTGTCGTCCTACAACTCACAAATACCTTATTTTTCTTTTTGGATTTCTTATAATTTTCTGCTTAATCCTCCGGGTTTCACTACTCTTCTGAATACACTGCTGTAATGTCGATTCCTACATACAACGTATCAACCTCACCTGTCTGTACGGGGAAAATATACTTCATTTAAAAGTTTTCTGGTTCCGTCGCTAGATGGTTAATATGCTGGCTTTCGGCCCCAGGAATCCCGGGTTCAGTTTCCCGCCGGATGGAGGATTTTGTTCTGGCTCGGAAACTGGTTGTATGTGCCGTTATCAGACCAGCCTCACCTCACAGAAGTGCCAACTCAACTCAAAAGACCTGCACCGGTCCTCACACGCCATCACAAGTTTCTTCTTTGTTCGCAATTTGCTTTATTCCGCACCGACACAGATAGAACTCATGGCAACGATGGGAAGGAAGTACAGTCCCAGCATTTGTCTGGTGTGAAAATGGGAAAACCATCTTCAGTGCTGCCGACAGTGGGGTTCGAATCCACTGCCTACTGGACGCAAGCTCACATTTGCGCGCACCCAACCGCATGGAAAAGATTGTTCCATGCACGTTTCTTATAATAACGAGTTTTACGTTTATATCAGTATTTGTTATTATCAAGAATATCAAATTCCCAATAAAATAGTAATAAATAGAGCTCTTAAATTTCACAAGATTTCAACGAAGCAATATGGCAAAATCACATTCCATAATAACGTCAAAATTCAATGTGTACTACGTGTGATCCTATAAATAATAATAAATATGTTATTTCTATTTTCATACCATGAGAAAAAGGTTAATTTGTTGATTGAAAAACAATTCGTATGCGTATTTTCAACTACAGGAAGACTTTTTTAGTGTTTACTTGTCAATGTAAAGTGGTACACTGATTAATATTAGGCCTACATCAATCAACTTGCTTTCTACTGGCGTAGTGAGTAACTTATACATTTTCTTCTATATATTAAGCGTGAAAATCAGTGGTCGCTGCTGGTTTGGAAATGTGGTTTAGAACTATGTATATCAAAGGAGGAATTGTGGTCCGAACATACTTCAGACTTAAAATCTTAGTACCTGAGGACTCACATGATTTAGTTAAAATTGCTAGTACGCAGGTCTCTAATAAAGACAAGACACCCGTCATTGAAATAAGGAAAACCATCATCAACATTCACTCTGCAGCAGTGAAGTGTTAGGAATAATTTTCATTTAAAAGTTCGAACTGAATTGGGGCAGTCCTTATCTGACGGTTTTAAAAAACGACAACTTATTGGCAATTTGTTACCAAAGACAAGAACTAAATTACTGCGCATTTTGAGGGCATTTTATGCAAAATGACGACAGTATATTGCACAAGACATACTGCACGTATTCACAACATCTAGAACACAACTCTAATTTAGACTAAAGTTGTCCCTTTAGGTTCCCCTTCAACTATGTTGGTTCATATGCCAGGAAATTTAACAAACCATTTCAGTAGGAAATTTTTCCACGGTTCTAACCCTCCCGTCCCCGCACAAGTCGAAATCCTCTACGATCTAACCTTCCGTAGATTTGCAACTTATCTGCGAATCTGCTGTAAACGCAAAGGCTCCTAGACTCCTTCTTATTCTCAAGGGGGTAATATGCAAATCTTCCAAGTTTTTCCGTTCTTTGGCGGGCAGCTTCAGGTGTCAGTAGGTGTGCTTGTCTTCTATAATATTAATATATTTATTGCAGCTAATTGCCATATACAAAGAAAAAACGCAAAATCATTCAATGCAGAACTTAATTAGAGGAATTTTCCTTCCATCACACTTTAGTACGTGATAGCGCTCACGCTGCTTCCCGCACAAAGCACACATGCATCCCTCATTTGGCGAGTGATACTTCATCGTGGAGCATAGTTTGAAGTGAAAACCATGCACAGCAGCCTTGTTGCTACACGCCGTAACTCGTAGTTGGCTTCCTTCCATTTGTCATTCATCATCGCTTCCGTACTGTAGAAGTCAAACCAGATTTCCGATTTCTTTCTCTGATGTTCTGGAAATAAACTTTGGTACGCTGGAGTTGATGGAATACAGAGTGTGTCCCGCCTCCAAAAACATCATTTCCCTAGTTAGCTCATACACCAGTCTCGAAGAGATGAATTTCGATAAACATAGGGCTCTCTTTAAAAATGTTGCTTTTATCTTCTCCACATCCTTTAAGTTTCTTACCGACAGATGCTGCCAGATACTTGAGGTGCCGTAGGTTATTTCATGTGCTACTTTCACTCTGAATAACTTCAACCCTGTCTGATGGGATATTTTATACAAATATTTGATGTCATTATTACCTACCACTGCTGCTGTTAATCTTTGTTTGATATGCGCTCTGAAATTGGTTCCTTGTATATACAGTGTTATTCCGAGGTATTTAAATTTATTCAAACTGGTTAATGGTTCTCCATCCAAATATACCACATCACTTGCTGCATGTCTGCCTCCTTTCCTAAAGGTCATAGTCATGGTTTTACTTCTGTTAACATGAAGGCCGTTTGTTTCAGCCCACTCTACGAGTCGATCAAATGCCAACTGCAGAGCAGGTATTGATCTGGACACTAAAACCATGTCATCTGCGTACATATAAATGTTCGTGCCTTCTGTCTTCGTTGCCTGAATGACATCATGTGTTGCGACGTTAAAAAGGAGAGGGCTTAAAAGATCACCCTGTAGTACACCTGTAGTCCGGTCTATCGGATCGGATATTGTGATCGAATCGTCTATTTGCACCTCATTCTTTGTCAGGATTTTTTTACTAATTGCAATAGTGGATTATTTTTTTCCTATGAGATCCTCAATCATTGATATGACTCCTGTTCGACTAATGGTATCAAAGGCTTTCGAATAATCCAGTAATATAACATGTAGCTTTCCTTTCTTTAATCTAATGGCTTCATGAATATCATTCTGAAGGCATTCTATAGCCTGTATTGGGGACCGGTTTTTCCTAAATCCAAATTGCTCTTCTGGGAGATACTGATCTATTAAAGCATTCAGCCTTTGCGTTAACAGTTTAGTCAATATCTTGAGTAATGTGCATTCTAGAGCTTGTCTTCTATGATGTCTATAAATTGCACTGTAGGTTTTCCTTTGCTCCTTCTACCCTCCACTTTCTCTTCAAACACGGTGGTGCACCAGTCAGAATGACGAAGCAAGTGGCAAAAGAAGCTATTTCTTCGACATGCAAGCAATTCATTGGTGACTGCAGGTGCAACGTCTCAAATAATGTATGCTCTTTGTTTTCAGTAACATTGTGCTCATGAACTTCTTTTAGCAGACATTTAAATACATGAGGGCACTTTTATGTAATGTTATTAGTTTTGGTACGGTTTGTAACGAATATTTACATTTTCAATTTGAACTTTCCTTCACACCATTGCAGTGTTGAACACATTTCCTAACAGACAAAGTAGGTTCCACATACTTTATTTTTTGCTAGTTGCTTTACGTCGCACCGACACATATGGGTCTTATGGCGACGATGGGACAAGAAAGGGCTAGAAGTGGGAAGGAAGCGGCCATGGCATTAATTAAGGTACAGCCTCAGCATTTGCATTGTGTGAAAATGGGAAACCACGGAAAACCATCTTCACGGCTGCCGACAGTGGGGTTCGAACCCACTATATCCCGAATACTGGATACTGGCCGCACTTAAGCGACTGCAGCTATCGAGTTCGGTATTCAAATTCTAGCCAAATGTACTTATTTACATACTTCTTTGTGTTGCTTAGTTCAACACCCTTTAGATTGTAATTTTTAGGAATAAATAAAGAATATCTTCTCATACTTTACTGTATTTTATTTACCTAAAGTTAGTAGCTCATATTTCTGGGATGTTGTCAACACTGAGCTGTTTGCCAGATGGATTTTTAATTGAAATAATGCATATTTTCCATCTTTTTGACCAAACATTTGCACCTAAAATTTCTAGTTTTATCCATGGTATATGTGTAACCTATTTGGACAGATCTATAATTCCATTTTCTCGGCCCGCATAGGTTCCCAAGTAACGGTATAAACTATTGTGTTTGATGAGGACTGTACAGTATTGTGAGGTCGGGGACCAAGCTGAAGGCTGTGTCTTGTGATAAGGACCAGGAACTTGTAAATTACTGGTGTCTTGCCTGTTTGATACCTGTCTGTACTTGATTTACTGCGGGCCTTAGGCACTGCAGAGGTGGGTGGAACAGGCCGGTCTATTTCCCCCTTCAAATTACCTTCCTGCAGGACGAGAGAGGTATGGACTTAATGAGGGAAACGAGTACAGTGTATCCGTTCATGTTCTAAATTAGAGAAAAGTGCTTTGCTATACCCTGAAATAACATGACCTGCATATGTTGCGGGATATTAAATTGTTAGATATTTTGAAGAAAGAAATAAATTCCATTTGAGGATATTAGTTTTTTGGATGTGTAGAGGTAAACTTAAAAGCTTGGTTTTTACGTAACAGTACATTTATTCTAATATATAATTTTACGTGAAATTGTAAATGCATGACTAAAATTCCGTATTATTTATTTATTTATTTATTTATTTATTTATTTATTTATTTATTTATTTATTTATTTATTTATTTATTTATTTATTTATTTATTTATTTATGAGTCCAGGACATCAATTTTACATAATTAAATACAGACATCTGTATAAGTATACAATATTGCTATGCGGAATGTGAGGACTAAAATTCAGCAGTCTTGATGCCAGAAATTACATCGTTCATGTTGCAAGTTCCAGACAGCTTTCTGCAGAACAACATATGTTGTGGATCCTGTAAATCACCACACTCGCAACGCTTGTCTTCAGTAAAGTAAACCCAATTTCTTCTGATTCACCTTGCATCGGGACACTCCAGTTCTCAGCCTATTTAACGTCTTTTATGTAGCATACGACAAATGACAGTCCGCCGCAGGTATCCCCTTAACTTTCTCACAATGCTCTTGAGGTAAGGAATCTCTCCGCAGTTGGAGTCCACGTTTACTCGGTGATGATGTAGCCTAATTGCCACCGTTGATTGCAAGAATCTATCTCTTGATCTCAGCCTTTTGTTTGCGTCTGTACAGGGAATGTCTCGGATCAGATTCCTGCTTCTTCTCCATTTCCGCAGCTGTTCTTCTCCAAATATCAGTCTAGTGGTGCTATTGTCATGATTTAACATCCTGTCACGATGGCCCGTTTCATTCAGAGTTAATGTCTCACATGCATTAACAGAGATTCCCACTTGGTGAAACACTGCTGAGGTTATTATTTTATTATGGCGTATGGCTTTTAGTGCCGGGAGTGTCCGAGGACAAGTTCGGCTCGCCAGATGCAGGTCTTTTGATTTGACACCGGTAGGTGACCTGCGCCTCGTGACGAGGATGAAATGATGATGAAGACGACACATACACCCAGATTCCGTGCCAGCGAAATTAACCAATTAACGTAAAAATTCCCGACCCTGCCGGGAATCGAACCCGGGACCCCTGTGACCAAAGGCTAGCACGCGAACCATTTAGCCATGGAGCCGGACTAAGTAAAGGTGACTCGAAGGCAAGTGATGATAGTGCATTACAGAAGGCTCCGGGTTCGATTCCCAGCCAGGTCAGGGGGTTTTTACCTGGATTTGAGGACTGGTTCCCTCTACGTGATTAGGTTTGAAGAACTACCTGACGGTGAGATACCGGTTCCGGTCTAGAAAGTCAAGAATAACGGCCGAGACGATTCGTCGTGCTGACCATATGACACCTCTTAATCTGCAGGCTTTCGAGATGAGCAGCGGCCGATTGGTAGGCCAACGCCATTCTTGGGTTGTTGCGTCATGATGAAAACATTTCTTAGTTGACGAAGTAGTGATCCCGATACTGGAAAAACGTAAAATTAAGCAATTTCCTCGACTGTGTCGAAATTTGAAGGGCTAAATGGCCAGGAAATATTTCAAATGGTGAGTCTTGGATTGTTCTATCAAAATAAAAAGACAGTTTTCTAAAATCACTTCCGGTCTAAAGTCATTTCGGAAAAAACAGCCTAAAATCGCTCGTTTCGTTACTCCTTGCCTTTTTCATTCAGATCCTAACCAAATTAACTTATTAACGTATTATTTGCTTCAATACCTTCAAGGTTTTTTGATGTTCTTGAAAAATGTCTACAGGCGAATACAGTTATAAGGGCTTGAGTGAAACTCTTCATTGACTCACATTAGCACTCGTAGTGGTAGAAAATGAAGTCTGCTAATCTAATCGACCCGGGTAACGATGATTAAGAAAATGAAATTAATTCTTAGGAATAAAGAAATATATTATCATACTTCATTACATTTTATTTACCTAAAATTCGTAGCACATTTTCCTAGGATTTTTCAAATTGTTTTGCATGTCTGAAGGGCTAGAACTGTGGATTTTAGAATCTAAAGGAATCAAATTATGAATAATGCTAATTACTGTTCAACATGTTGCTGGCTAAATTAGCTCCGAAACTGTGATGTACGACTGTGTATTATATTTTATTTTATTTTTAGAACAGGCTTAAGATATTGACTCCAAATGAAGATACAGGGCTGTAATGAATTTATACCCAGCTTTATTCACTTGTGATTCTTTCTCATGCTTGTAGGGCATCCCAGTCACGAGCAACTGTAACCACTGGAGTCCATTGCGCCTCAGTCGGCATCCAGGATGCCTAGCGTTACCCAGCCAGAAGCTAGCGTGTGTCAGACAGTGATTACTGCGCAGTAGTTGTTACTTAAACATACCAGTGTTTACAGTCACCAATAAGAGTTGCTACTTTGAAGGCCCATGAGAAATTTTGATCAAGACTGAAGATGCCTATCGCAGTTGTAAAAGAGTGCCCGGAAGTCGTAGAAATTCCAGTGGACTGCGACTCAGCACCTAGAGAACTCACATGTATCATAATTTACCTTTGAAGTCAAAATTATTTTATTAATTCTATTAGTTAACAGGCTGTACAACTGCAACTGGTCTTGAAAGACAATATTCAACGTGGAAGTACGTTCCTCTACATGGAAAGAAATATTATGAGACACTTTTAGTGTTTGGGTGAAACGCGTATATCCCCGAGAGTATGTACAGTTGACAGATAAAAGAGGACGCTACCTGTTGAAAAATAAAATAAAAATGAAAATCTGGAACGTAGTTCTCATTAAATAACACTAAAATGTGACGTCACACGCATACTCTGTTTTAAGATGGCGCTTTGTCGACTCCCGCGCTCGATATGAGGTTAGCTGTCGTTGCGAATACATCATTTATTTATTTATTTCATACCACCAACAGAGATGTTTCTCCAATTACAGGTGGCTTAGTCATTATGCATTAATTATTAAAAATAACAATTGTTAGAAAGAACTTAATATCTAAAAATAAAAATATACAACATTATTAACAAGTAGAGTAGCAAACAGAATTTACAGCACATTAATACTTTTTCAAGTTTAAATATACTTACTGTAATATCTAAAAATTAATTTAAAAAGTAGACTTTTTCAGGTTCGAAGTGGACTTATGACCTAAAATACTTAATATCTAAAAATGAATTAAAAATTAGAAAAACAGAAACATAAAATAAATTAGGAATTAGGATCTACAAAAGAAATAACTCCAATCTTAGACTGACGCCAGTTAAAGAAACTGACATACAAAAAGAAAATCATAGAAAGTAACGCATGAAATATATGTGTTTGGTGAGAGATGAGTTGTAGCAATAGGTATGAACAGCACATTAAATCTTAAGTGCAAATAGACATTAGTAATGATAATTTGTTTGCAGTTTTCCTTACATTTTCTTCATCTATATTAAATTATATGAATTTAAATAAAATAAAACACAAAAATGAAACACAAATTAACCAAGAAATAAGTATAAATATAGTACATATATACACCTATAGGGTAAACCTTCAGAAATAGTGAACTGAACTCAAAGTGCCCAGCATAGTGTGACCATTACTTCAACTGTGTGCCTTCTTCAATAATTTTACATAATAATTGTATCTAACAGCAAAGTCTAGATCAAGATCAGGAAATTTTTGAACTGTGACGTTATAAGTAGTGCACATTCTGAACAGTGGTGAGCTTCTATAAAATACTGTTTTAGAAATCGGAAGAAACAAGAGATGTCTGTGTCTTAAACTTCCTTTCCGGGTATTGAACGAGAATTGTTGTAGAAAGTAACTGTTATCTACCACATTATTGATAACTCTATGGAGGTATTTTTGATCATTTATTATACGTCTGTTTAATAATGAAGTGATGTTAAATTCTTTCAGGAGATCTTTATAGTGAATTATGCCGCTAGGAACAAACCTGTTATATTTTTTAAAGTAAAGATAACGTAAGAAACGTTTTTGAACTTTATCCACATGGTTTTGATAAGATTTGTAAATGGGAGACCAAATTACCGACGCGTACTCAAGTTTGGACCTCACAAGTGTGTTGAACAAAAGTGTGAGGGCTTGGATATTATTCAGCTCTCTGGTGTGTCGGATTAAGTAGCCCAGTTTTTGGTAGGCATCATTAATTGTGTCATAAATGTGTGAGTTAAACGACAAATTGTTTGTGATGCGTACTCCTAGATCATTAATTGAATTAACCTGCGTCAGTAATTCGTTGTTGATAGAGTACACGTGTTCTTTAGGGAATTTTCCGTGTGTAATTTTCATGAAGCAACATTTCTTTATATTGAAATGTAAATTATTTTCTATACTCCATTCGTATAATTGATTTAAATCGCTTTGAAGTTTGTCGATGTCTCCATCACATTTTATTTCTTTGTAAAGTTTTACATCATCCGCATATAAAAGGCAGTTTGAAAACTTAACCTTAGATGGGAGATCGTTGACATAAACGTTAAACAGCAACGGACCCAGGTTTGAACCCTGTGGAACACCAGAATAGACAGAAAAAATGTCTGAATTACAATTGCGATATGCTACATACTGTTGCCTGTCTCTAAGGTAAGATGAAATCAGTGATAGCATTGGCGAAGTCATTCCAAATTCAGAGAGCTTTTTCAATAAAATATCGTGATCAATTTTGTCAAAGGCTTTCGAAAAATCCAAGTAAATTACATCAACATTTCCCTGCCTATGTAGAACATTAAAAGAATACTGCGCAAAATTAACAAGATTGCTTATTGTTGATCTACCAGGCATAAAGCCATGCTGATATTCTAGGATTTTGCACGGAGCGCATAAAATACAGACAGGTCGATAATTCTCAATCATCTTATTGTCCCCAGATTTAAAGATTGGACAAACTCTCGATATTTTCCAGGCTTTGGGAAATGTCTGCTTCTTAAGTATCAAATTATACAGTCTCAGAAGAGGAATGAGTAACACTTCAGAACATGCTTTTAGGATGTAGGGAGGTATCCCATCAGGGCCACATGATTTTTTGGACTTTAATTTCATAATAGCTGCTTTATATTCACTTGTGGTTATACTGTAAATTCTACTCCTAGGGAATCGTTTACCAGTAATCGCGATGTATCAGGAATAGCGTAAGAAGGTGGAGAAGAAGAGTAAACAGATTTAAAGAACGTTGCAAAACCATTGGAGATACATTGACTATTATCTAGCGTTATATTATTAAGTTTCATACTCTGTAAGGGTGGATCTTTTTGAGTTCGCTTATTTTTAATAAAATTCCAGAATGATTTAGTATCTTTCGTGATGTTGTTTTGAATTTCAGAGATATAACGATTGTACGCTTTGTTGATTAAGGTTTTAACATATTTCCTGAGTTGTTTATATATTTGTTTACTATGGTCAGTTATATAGATTAACAAATTTAATAATGGGGATATTCTCAATTTATATTAGCAGCCGTATCTATCATCCTTCAATAAATTCTGGCGATTCGGAAATGTTTCTTACCGAGCTCGATAGCTGCAGTCGCTTAAGTGCGGCCAGTATGCAGTAATCGGGAGATAGTGGGTTCGAGCCCCACTGTCGGCAGCCCTGAAGATGGTTTTCCGTGGTTTCCCATTTTCACACCAAGCATATGCCGGGGCTGTACCTTAACTAAGGCCAAGGCCGCTTCCTTCCAATTCCTAGGCCTTTCCTATCCCATCGTCGCCATAAGACCTATCTTTGTCGGTGCGACGTAAAGCAAATAGCAAAAAAAAAAAAGTTTCTTCTTAGTGTACCCGTGCCTTACTCTGAATCAAGCTCAGTGATTGACGACAAGTTTGATATACTGATGTTGATGTGCCAAACATCATGATGGCCGAATTTAATACAAACATCCGAAGAAATGAAATGGCATTTCATTTTCTAAAACATCACTTTACTTTGAATGTCGTGCAGAGCAACTCTCCCAGCACATGGGGTAGTTCATACTGCACCCATCGAATTATTATATCACAGAGACCGAGTTATTACCCACATTCCAAGTGAATCACGCTCTATTGAAAAAATATTTCTTAACTACATAATATTTGTCCTTTGTTTCTAACTAGCTGGTGTACCCGCGCTTCGCTACGGAATTACAAGCCGTGTACACGTTATGAATAAGATTTTATTAAATATCCTAATAACATAGGTATTTAAAAATACATTTTAGGCTCCTTCCACTAAAGTACCATTTCAATCAGCGTGAATCAAGTTATTTACAGCCTAGGCTCTACTGCTTCATTTCCCGACTTTACATACCGATTTTCATTAAATTCTGTTCAGCCATTTTAACGTTGCTCGGCATTGATATGGACTTGGCAAAAATAATCTGTTATCATAGCCGTACGGTAAAAATGTACTCGACATAAATGATCGGATATTAAATTATGTATAACTTTAGTCATGCAGAATTTATCGGTAGCACCACTAATAACATAAATCTTTGAGAATTGAATATTAGGCCTTCCCCTAAACTACCATTTCACTTATCGTAAATAAAGTTATGCATATCCTATATTGTAGTGTCTTATTCCCCGACTTTACATACCGATTTTCATCAAATTCTCTTTAGCTGTTTCTCTTTATGTGCGTACAAACAGACAGACAGACAGACAGACAGACAGACAGACAGACAGACAGACAGACAGACAGACAGACAGACAGACAGACAGACAGACAGACAGACAGACAGACAGACAGACAGACAGACAGACAGACAGACAGACAGACAGACAGACATGACGCCAAATTAAAAAGTGCATTTCCTTGGTACTATGGACACGACCGATACAGAAATACCATTCTTCTTAATTCTGAGCAAATTACAGGCAAAACTCTTATTTTCTCTATATAGATAAGTAAGTCTACGAAGTCCTCGAAATCCTGACGCCGTTATAGTGACAGCCTACTACCAAATTATTTTTAAATCCCAATCTTTAACGTTGTGTACAATCTACTGGAAAGTTTCTCCCATTTAAGCATTTCTAACTAGAATAACTGAATGTGTCGAAGTTCGATTGTGTAACAACTGAGAAATAAGTTGACCGACTAAATACTTACGTTCCACAGCTATTGTATTGAATACTAACCCCATGGCACTACAGCCCTGAAGGGCCTTGGTGTACCAAGCGACCACCACTCAGCCTGAAGGCCTGCGGATTACGAGGTGTCGTGTGGTCATCTCGGCCGCTATTCTTGGCTTTCTCGACCGGGGACGCAATCGCACCGTCAGATAGCTCCTCAATCCCAATCACGTAGGCTGAGTGGACCTTGAAACAGCCCTCAGATCCAGGTAAAAATCCCTGACCTAGTTGGGAACCGAACTCGGCGCCTCTGGGTAAGAGCGCAGGTATGCCACCCCTATACCATGGGGCCAGAATTTTATTGAATAATCCCATGAATTTCTATCCACCTTTACATATATACCCCCGACGGTGCTTCACATCGTTGCAAGTGAAACCTATCCCGGTAAAAGGAACCACGCTGATGCAGAAATGACATTGCTACTTGCGAAAAGAGAACTGCAGCGACTCTTGGTTCATTCTCAGTGCTTTTACAACTGAATGCTGGAAAGTATAGGTGTCCAGGATGGATTTACGAATGATTTTTAGCTTGTATAAGAAAATCCGTTTGTTTTTCCGATTTTCAAGTACTGTATACCTTCTTATACTCGTTGGCAAATCATGCCTAGTCTATTTATGTCCGTAATTCTGATGTTGGGTCTAAGGATGAAGTAATAGTCACGTTTCAGCTGCAGGGGCTTTCGACTGGTAAGGCTTGGCACAGATTACTTATTTCTGCCCTACTTAACTCAACACACGCCTCTAAATTGAACATATGGTGTCAGACTTCAAGAGCAAGTGAACATATGGTGTCAGACTTCAAGAGCAAGTGAAATTATGTAGTTAAAAATTATTATAATGAAGGCACGATTTGCATATAATGTACAGATTTCACAGAAAATCAATAGTGTACGAGAAAGTGTCAAATAATTCGTTTCATCTTCCTGCAAATCCCTAGTCCTTTCCGTGATTTTCAAATCATATGCACCGGGAAAGTTGGCCGTGCGGTTAGAGGCGCGCATCTGTGAGCTTGCATCCGGCAGGTAGAGGGTTCGAACCCCACTGTCGGGAGCTCTGAAGATGGTTTTCCGTGGTTTTCTATTTTGACACCAGAAATATGCTGGGGCTGTACCGCAATTAAGGTCACTTCGCTTCCTTTCAACTCCTAGCCTTCACTTATCCCATCGTTGCCATAAGACCACCCGTCTGCCTCGGTGCGGCGTAAGGACAAAGTAAATCATTAGATTTACAAGGATTTGAAATGTGTAGGACGTCCACTAGAGTGCACCGTCCTGTTGGTACCAGTCAACTGCTCTGAGTTAGACAGTTAAGCAAGCCTTTCAGAGAGGAGTACGCAGAGTACGAAGCTCCCGCGATGCCTCGCAGACGCGTTAGACAGTCTATCCACTAACTGACAGCATTTGACAGAGAGCGCATTGTGCCACTGCCTGCGGATGGTTGGTTGTATCGTGCAATTGCCAGGTATGTGGGCCATTCAGGTGTCACAGTAGCCCGATCTTGGACTCAGTGGGTACATGAGGGCACCCAATCACGTTCGGGTCGACCAAGAAACACCACCCCGTGGGACGACCGTCGTATGGTGCGCCAAACATTGCGGGACCCCATAACTTCGGCGCCCGCCATCCGCGAACATGTACTGGAGACTCTACAACGTCCTGCGATTTCCCGCACAGTACCTCAAAGACTCCCATCCGCCAGATTAGGGAACTACCGCCCCATAAGTCGATTGCCATTAACACCAGAACACCAACGCCTGCGTTTGGAGTGGCGCCTTGCCCGGGAGGCATGGACAGAGGACGACTGGAATGTTCAGTGATAACTCCCACTTCTCCATAACCTCCGATGACCATCGTGTGCACGTTTGGCGGCATCGAGGGCAGAGGGCAGATTCTTGCCGTATTGTGGAAAGACAAACGGGCGTAATTTCTGGCATCATGGTGTGGGGAGCCATAGGATATGCGTTCAGATCACCTCTAATAACGCTTCGGCAGACTTAAACAGCACAGCGATACGTCACTGACATTACGAGTCCACAAGTCATACCCCTTATGGCGTCCAGCTCCATGGCTAAATGGTTAGCGTGCTGGCCTTTGGTCACAGGGGTCCCGGGTTCGATTCCCGGCAGGGTCGGGAATTTTAACCTTAATTGGTTAATTTCGCTGGCACTGGGGCTGGGTGTATGTGTCGTCTTCATCATCATTTCATCCTCATCACGACGCGCAGGTCGCCTACGGGAGTCAACTCAAAAGACCTGCATCTGGCGAGCCGAATTTGTCCTCGGACACTCCCGGCACTAAAAGCCATACGACATTTCATTTCATTTACCCCTTATGGCTATGAACTAACTAGTGCATGTTGAGGTTCTCCCGTGGCCAGCAAGATCCTCGGACCTCTCCGGACCTCTCCATCATAGAACACGTGTGGGATGACAATGGAAAGGGACTCCGTCCCAGTACCAACTGGTGGGATCTGCAGGGACAACTGTGGACGAACTTGCTTCAGGAGAGGATCCACAGGCTGTTTGACACCATTCCGAACCGCATAAGGGCATTCATTGAGGCCAGGGAGGGTGTGACATCCATCTGACCTGGCGCCAACATTCCACCTCTAACTGCCAAGGGCCTTGTCTCTTTCATCCCACATTGTAATCAGGTCAATAAAGGCACATGGTCTTTCAGCATATGTAGTTTCGTTTACTTTCTACCACTCCTTCTGGCTGCTTAACGTTTTTGTCACGCAGTGTATATACCTCAAAAGTAAGTCCACGAACACTTTCTTACCAGTGCTAGATCATCATTGCCATAGGACCTTTCTGAGTTGGTGCGACGTAATACAAATAGAATAAAATAAGAAACGAACACGTTCCTGTTGTTTGGATCCTGTGTAGAACTAAAGGTCTCGTCACAATGGTCACATAAAGCAAAGTTTGCTTGTTTCTGTTTTCGGACAAATGACATACAGAATTAGGGATGTTAATATAAATAATGTTATTGGATTTAGGTCTTACTGATTACTGTTAAGGTTTTTCAGAGACTGGATAATAAGTGCTGAATATTCTGAAGACTATGATAAGTCTAATACCCGGGTACGTCAACTCCTGTTACGACTTAACCGTGCCTTCTGAACAAATTAAGGACAAGTGACTACCGAACTCATCACTCATCACTGCCTTCTGAATACTACTTCGAATTACTTCCGAGGGGAATAATAGCGAGAGAGACGAGTGTTAAGAATCCTCGGTTAGAAATGGTGCAACAGGTGAATGGCAATACCACGGTAAGAGTTTCATCACGGCTTCGTAATGCCTGATATTTATGGAGAATGGTACACCCAAGCTTAAATTTAAATGTAAAATTTTCCTCCGCTAATGTCACTCCTCCTGGACGAACATGGTCTGCAATAGCAGAGTACAATATAGGATGCAATGTCCTTGTTACTGACCTAGTCAACTAAAAGACAGAAGAGAGGTACTGACTAGAATGTGTTTTATTCTCGTATAGCTATTGCCACCTCCTCTTTTCCAGTCGGGAGGATTGATAAATCCTGATCGCAAACAGCCGTGGTTGGCTCCAGAAAAGCATCATATAGTATCGGTTCTCGCTTTATCAAAGCGTCGAACGTATCGTTTATCGGCAGATCCCTTTGTAACACGCAGTGTTTGTAAGTCATATTTTATGCATCTGACTCCGGCTACCGTAACTATACGTCTCCTTTTGAGCAGTCTGTTCGTTATTTCTACAATGCGTCGATAGATAGAGCAACGAACCCATTAATACATGATATCAGTTCCATATAAAACAAAATAATGTGTATCAATGATGTGCATAGAAAATGCATAGCTCTAATATTTATATCTGTTGTGCGTCGTGTTATCATGGTTTATTTAGAATAACTTTCAGATTAATACGATGGATGGTACAAGAGACATTGGACACATAGAGACGATTATGCTTCTTGATTTATAAAATGACAGTTGTGCAGCAAGATGGCCGAAAAAATATTGAAGTGTTACGTGATCAGTTTGATGACCTTCTCAGACTTAATGTTTGGCTCTCATATGATAAAGCACTTCAGTTTTTCTCAGCAGTCCTCAGACCAAACTGAAAGCCCTAGGATTGACTGGGGATCGAACCCGGAGTCCGCGGACAGAAGTAAGGCACTCTACCAACCCTCAGCAAGACGCAGGCTGTGGGAACAGTTTTAATAAAACAGTTTGTTTGTTTGTTTGTCCAGCCCTTGTCCCGTTTCTTTACGGTGTCGTGTATGAGGTAATATGAAACTGTCGTGGCAGATTTGTATGACCAGATGCCCTTCCTGACGTCAATCTCATCAGAGGAGTTGATGAGATGATATGAATGACGTGATAGGAAGGGAAAGGGTGAAACCCGGTACCGGTACATAGCCTAAACACCAAAATATTTGGAAAAATGTTTTGTACTATCACAAACGAAATCCCATAATATATCCTTAGAGTTTAATTCTCTACAAAGGAAGTAATTTTCTTTTTAACAGTTGGCTCATCCATTGAAAGGAGGCTTAAAGGAAAAGAGATGTATCTTCCAAGTGTCTTCATATCTGTGTTGAAAGAAGCTAGGTGGTAAAATGGGTCGAATTCCATGAATTTACAAACTACCCAGGAAAACAGCTCCATAATGTTGCCAGAATTAGATCAGGTAATTGCAATACCGTTTACATTTTATAGGTTTGGAATAAGCCCAAACGGTATAATTTCATATAAACGTTTTTTCGCAGAAGAACGGGAAGCCCTACCACAGATGAGACTGCGTCAGCGGCCGGCGGAAAAAGAAATTCGTTAAAGAAGTCGAAAGGTGAACGGAATTACGCTCCATTTGAGTGTATACAGTATCTTTGTAGCCGTCTGCAGATAGACACATGTTCCAGAGCTTCTAAAACGAAGGAACAGTAACATTTCACTGACTGAAGTACCGTGTGCTCTGTCTCCACTGCTGTCACTTATCTTCGATGGTACTTCCTTTTAGGTGTGAGACCCCACTATTGGAGGAATTCGATTGTGTTTTAGAAGCTAACCTGAATTGCTCCAAGAGTGGCAATGCCTAGTTACAGGCGTCTCTTCTCATTGGTTCTAGTGGCCTCGGCACTCGTCGTGCTGTGGATTTGGTGATTCTGTCATTTATAGCGTCTTTCCACGGCTCTCTTCGTCTCGTTGAAGGTCTCCTTCTACCTGGTGGATGCCTGGACTCTGATGCTGCCGTGTAAAAGGGTACATCTCAGTGGTCAAGCTTAGTTGGCGTAGTTCCCCCTGATATTCACAAAAGAAGCATTTAGGCTGCTTCGGATGCACCCCTTAACAGCCATCTCCACTCGCTTCTGCAGCAGTCCACTAGTAGTCTTCAGAACAAAGCTCGGCTCCTCGCTGCTTCTTATCCTGAATCTATTGCATGGCTCTAAGAATTACGTTCGATTTCTCTTGGTCTCCGTGTTTCCAATGAGAGTTCCCGTATCGCTGTGGAAGCAGCCCTCTGCGAACCTCACCGATGCTCAGATTGTGGTACCTATGTTGATCGATGTGGCCTACATGGTCTTTCCGTGTGCGAAAATTAAAGACAGGCACATTTTCCACTCTACGATCAATGATGTCATCTTGAGGGCGCTGGTTTCAGCCGTATTTCATTTTAGAGAAGAGCCCACTGGCTGCAGCTGTTCAGACGGTAAAAGGCCAGACGGAATGACACTTGTGCCATGGAAGAGGGGTAGATCTCTCCTGTGAGATTTACCTGTGCCGACAGATTCGCCCAGTGCAATCTTCCCCTTTAGTCAATGAGTCCTAGAGTTGCAACCACGAGTAGGGAATATGATAAAAGAAGAAATTACAGTGATGTTTTGGACAAATTCTTCTTCGTACCTGTTACCATTGAATATACTGGTACCTGTCGTAATGATAGATTCAATTTTATCAAAGAGGTTGGTCAACGGAATGCTTGTATTTCCGGTGATATCCGATCACATATTTTCTTCACTCATCGAATCAGCGTCGCTCTAATGCGTGGGAATGCCACATCTATTCTTGCAATACTACCACCTGGATGGAGTTTTCCCCATTTAGGACATGACTTCATGTTTCATAGAAATTGAAAAATTAAATAATAACAACAATGGCTTATCGAAGATGACGCGAACATGCTGAGCGAATGAATTCCTCGTTAAATAACACCTTCTGTTGTATTTACCAGGAAGCAGGTCATTAAATGTACAGTAATTTTATTTTGAGAGACGTGGTGTTTGCAGAATTCATAATTTGGTGAAGATTAAACTTATTAAACAGGCATGATGCTGTGCAGAGGAAAGATTTATAGTACGACAGTACGATGTGCTGTATGGCAATCTGAATGTAGATCTTGTGTATCGGTTACTTGATTACTTCTGCCATGGATGGTGTTCATTAATTGGAATAGGTTATAGAGGTAACATGGGATCTTAGTGTACAATACCTTGTGCGCATGTAGCGCAATGGAGAACTGACTAAGTTTTCTAATTTTGTATTAATAATAATGATAATAATAATAATAATAATAATAATAATAATAATAATAATAATAATAATAATAATAATAATAATAATAATCTGTAGACTGTCACTACACAGAGAGAAGTTTTGCAAGAAACAGCAGAAAATGAAAGACTTCAATTATCCTTTGAGAGAACAAAGTGCATGAATTTAAATCCTAAAGAACGAACATGGACAATAGGAATAATGGTTGGAGTTCGTGGTACCGTACCTCGTCACTTTGTCACCTCGTGGGAGCGCTTCCAACTTCCAATGAAGCTCATGCCCGAAATTCCGACTCTCGTCTTCCGAGGCTCCACCAAGATCCTGAAACACCACCACTATAGCTACAGCTCTGAAATGCCGCACTAATTATACTGCTCCTTTATAATTTAGAGTTTTCTTCAATTAATAGATCTGCACAGAAAATTTGATATAATTTACCCTGTACTTAATGGCAGCCTGTAAATACAGGCGGTTGTTCCTAAATAAATGGAAATGTATTAATTCAAATATCTGGGGGAGATTCTGACCCCTAACAACAACGAGAAGGAGCTATCGAAGAAAGATCAATGAAGATGGAGATTGCATTCAGGCTATGCCAGGAAACTTATCAGTCCAAATCCTTCCCCTATCAAGCCAAACTCAGGCACTATGATACCGTGGTGAAACCATAATACCTCTATGGAGCAGAAAGGGGATTACTGAAATAGAAAACAAAGGAGGTAAAATTCTGTGGAAAATTCTGGGCTTCATTGATTCATTGATCAAATCAATAGATGTATGAAAATTTCCAGAATATTTCAACCTCGTTAAGAAAAAAGGTGACTGACTTTCTATGGACAACTGATAAGAATGGGACCGGAACGCCTATCAGTTAATATCCTCATCTTCCAGGAAAGAAGAAAGACCCATGTTCCAAGGCTGAAAGTAGTTGGTCAGGGTCTTAATAAAATGTGGCATTGAGGAGGGAGATATTGAAAACAGAACCGTGTTCAGAAGGAAAATTGCAGAGGAGAAGGATCTGTTCGTAGAGAAACCCAGGAGAACAAGAAGGGTGTTCTCTGATGACGAACGAGCAGAAGTGAGATGTACAATATTATAGGTTAGGATCCACCTTTCAATACTCCGTAATAAGATGGTAAAAAGAAGTGAGCCAGAGAATTGAGGAAGAACATCAACAGTCAAGGAAGTTGTGTAATCGTAACCCATAGGAGGTTGAAACGATCCTAAAAAATAAAAATAACATTAATAATAATAATAGTATGTTTTATTGATTCCGGCAAAGTTAGGTATGTACTCCCTTTGTTACACTTAACCAATCATAACCTAGAACATTGTTAATAATAACTTCCGATGACAATTATATGAAAACAATATTAACAATAAAAACAGTATTAGTATTAATAAAAGTAATCGCACGTAAAAAGAAACAAATCATATCATCTATATAATACACATCGTGCTAGAGTACATCACAAATGTACTTTATGAATAATGAGTACTATAAATACTATTTACGAGAAAGTTTCGAAAATATATACATTTCTACAATACACGGAGATATCCCCGTCAATTGTATTACTGTAGGGGATATCCATTTTTAGCACAGGAATTCAATGAGTTCAGTAGCTTGTTATAGCTTGATGGATGGGTCTTGGAAGTATTTACCGGTAAGTGCAGATTATAATTTTGGGTCCACTGAATAAGAAGGACGATGCCTTCATTGAAATATTCTATATACTGATGTGCTGTACTCGTACCGGGCGAGTTGGCCGCGTGGATAGCGGCGCACAGCTTTGAGCTTGCATCTGGGAGAGAGTGGGTTCGAGCACTACGGTCGGCACCACTGGAAGTTGGTTTTCCTCGGTTTCCCCATTTTCACACTGGACAAATGCTGGAGCTGCACATGAATTTAGGCCACGGCCGCTTTCTTCTCACACCTAAGCCTTTCCTCTCCCATCGCCGCCATGAGATCTCTCTGTGTCACTAATTACTACAATTACTACAATTGATGTACTCTTGAAGATCAACGTGCCTACGATGAGTTTTCTTGCGCTATCTTGAGATTAAAATTGGGATTCATTATGAGGAAGAACTTAGACTTCAATTGCTCACCCATTAATTAATCTCATTTTTAATATGACCTGGACATGGAATGAAATTCTTTTCAGCGAGTGCTTGAAATATATAAAAGCATAGACAATACCTGGTAGCATTTAATGTTTCATATCAAATGCGGGTTCATTAAATACTAAATCGGACAAAAAGTCTTGGTGACAATTCTTCGTAAATTAGGCACATTTTGGAACGTTTTTATAACATGAATATTTAGAAATTCTCAACTTCTACACTACCAGGCAAAACTCAATGAAATCAGACGAAATATGTAATTAAACGCAAGTGTTCAAGGAAAATATTCACGAAGTTTCTGAGACAGACCTTTCGGTTCTAATGGACTTTTCATGTAATTCAAATGTTGTCTTAAATTTACTTAATTTCGCTTGGTTTTTTGTGTACATCCGTGCAGTTTACTCTATATAATACAGAAGATGTGCATTAAAAGACCACTCTTGTTCTGCTTCTTGTTTTATCTTTTATATAATTATATCTACAGGCTGAAGCGTAATTCGCGCACTCGGGCGTCGCAGTGCGACTCCTCACATGCCAGCAATAAAAAAATGTCTCTTACAAAATTTCGTCTTGCGAGTATATCCGGTAGAAAACGGTCGTTGAAGAGTAGCAATCTGGCAACACTGTAACCACATGTATGAAACTGCCGCTGTCAGCATGTTCTCGTCGTGCTGCAAAGTTGGTGCAGTGGGTAGAGCGTTTGGTTGGCATGTAGGAGGGCGATGGTTCGATCCTGGGTTGAGGCGCATTTTTTATTTGCTAATTTCCATCTGACATTACATACTGTAATACAGTAAGACACCGTTTCTGAGGTGACATGTATGCTACATTTACAACATTTTGTAACGCTGAAACAACAAATACCTGATTAGACTAATAAGAAATAGACAGCTGAAACAAACAGGTTTCACATCTAGTAGATGAAGTGGTGCGAATAAATTCACGCCCACGGCGTGGAAAGGGCGCCTTTCTAAGCTGACCAATGAAAACGACTGTTCGTCCATTTCTAGGATCGTAGTATGTAAGTGCAAATGGTTTCTAGAGGACCCACTGCAATCACTGTTGACGATTAAGATGTCAGATACCATACCACCTGGACTACATTTACGAAATAAAAAACAAACGCCTTAACCCAGGATCGACCACTCGACCTCATGCATGCTAACCCAAAACTCTATCCACTGCACCAACTGTACAGTACGAGTAACTTTTGCTGACAGAGGTAGTTACCCTACATGTGGTTGCAGTGTTGCCAGATTGCTACTCTTCAGCGTCGTTTTTCTACCGGATATACTCGCAAGACGAAATTTTGTAAGAGACATTTTTTTATTGCTGGCATGTGAGGAGTCGCGCTGCGACGCCCGAGTGCGCGAATTACGCTTCAGCCTGTATAATACATTTTAAGTCATTGCATAAAAATACATTTTACACACTGCATTTGATGTATTCTTGCCTGGCGCATGCACAAACAGATTTTCTGCTTGTCCGACAAGTGGGAAAGCAACGTTGGGCTGACCATGTGTGAAACAGGAATCCTTCAAATTAACTCCGATATTGCGGAGTGTTTGACGCTGAGCCATCTTGTTAGTTATACTATAAAGCTAATCTCACTGGAAATTGTAATCTTTTGAAACAAAATGAGAAATTATTTGAGATCAATGGAATTCTTGGTATGAAAACGGATTTTCCACTTTCTCTGCCGGTTAGGATTACTGCCTCAATGATATTGTTAAGGAACTCTTTCAGTAAGTACCTGCTTTATGCTAAAAAATTGCAGAAAATACTCACAGATGTACTCAAGCAGAAAAAACTTATGGTTCTGAGATCACCATACTCCTGCGAGGTGAATCAAAGATGATATATAAAAACCAAGGAGTACACATTACAGCCTTCTACAGTACGATCTCACTCCGATCCTTCCAGTAAATTCTCACTCATTTTAATACATTCAGTGACGAAGTCAGCTACTTCCAAGCTCCATATCTGCCACACCACCACAACTACCGAAACGCAACCAGCATTGTGCATGACGGGAGAGTTGAAGTTACTACCACACACAAGCATCAGTGGTCTGCGGTGGGTAGTTGTGGCTGCAAGGTGAAATATACGGACACACGCGTCTATATATATTATTATATTTACTTATTTCAGTCTTGTGGCCAGCCCCGTGGTGTAGGGGTAGCGTGCCAGCCTCATACCCGGAGGCCCGGGTTCGATTCCCAGCCAGGTCAGGGATTTGTACCTGGACCTGAGGGCTGGTTCGAGGTCCACTCAGCCTGCGTGATTAGAATTGAGGAGCTATCTGACGGTGAGGTAGCGGCTCCGGTCTAGAAAGACAAGAATAACGGCCGAGGGGATGCGTCGTGCTGACCACACGACACCTCGTAATCTGCAGGACTTCGGGATGAGCAGCGGTCGCTTGGAAGGCCAAGGCCCTTCAAGGGCTGTAGTGCCATAGGGTTTGGTTTGGCTTAGTCTAGTACTGCACGAAAACTGTTTTCATACCCAACGTGGCAATAAGTACGAGCTACAAACTATCTGTTTTTGTTGCAATAAGTCAATTATTGAAAGAGATATACTGTAATAATAACTGTAGGCGGGAAAATGAAGTTAGCACAAAAAGCTCGGCAATTGATTCCCTAGAGACAGATAACCGGGTGCTAAATGTAAACACTCCCATGTAAAGGGTCGGAAACAAAGCATGCAGAGGTGGCTCTCGAAATGAGGTTGTGCATTATTAACGAAATCTGCATGAGTTAACGAGTAACAGTGCTGCACGCAAAGGGAATAAGCGTAAAATAAAGTACTTTATGCTACTTTTTATACTTAAAGTTCAGTTTCTAGATAACAACAAGTGTCAAGTGGCTGTGCGGCTGGATCATGTAGCCATCAACTACGGCAGCCCTGAGGTTGGTTCTTCGTGATTTCCAATTTTCATATCAGGCAAATGCACGGGATGTACCTTCACTAAGGCCACGAGCGATTCCTTCCCACTCCTCGCCCTTTCCTCTCCCATTGTCGCCCAAAGACCCAACTCTTTCGGTGCGAACTAGAGCAAATTTAAAGAAATCCTTTCGTCAATACTATTAAGTACACCGGCTGTAAAGAGTTTGGCTTTTGAATAGTCAGCGTAGTGGCATTCGGTATATAAGGTAGGGGATTTTAACTTCGTATGTTTGATTGTGTTCGTTTTAATACAAATCCTCATTACATAACTCTAACTACCAACCTCCACAGAAAGATGCAGTAGTGTACTGTTGGCATCAGGAACGACATCTGTCCGGAAATTAGAACAAATCCACATAAATGTTAGCCTACGTATTTGGTAAAAGGCCAAGAAGTCGATACAGGAAACAAGTGGATCAAATTTTATATAACGCACTGTTGGAGGTCAGCTGTCTTTGTGAATACATCGTGTTCAGTTGTATAGAATAAAAAAATAATAATGGAAAAGCATGATTGACTTCACACGCATACTCTGTTATAAGATTGCGCTGTGTGATTAGCGCGCTTAGTTGGAGGTTAGCTGTCGTTGTGAATACATCATGATCAGTTGTGTAGAAAAACAAACTTAATAATGGATAAATAAATATTTTACTAAGATTCAGCAAAATGGTGCAAAAGAAAAAGTTGAAAGAAGAAAAGTGGAAGATGAAGGAATAAATGAAATGAAAAGGGCGTAATACTGGAGAGTTTAATTGAAAAGTACATCAGAGGGATATGTGATGATAAAAATTGGTTCATGAGGAGCCAGTATGGATTTAGAAAGACATTTTCTTGTGAGGCACAACTGCTGGGACCGGGCGAGTTGGCCGTGCGGGTAGAGGCGCGCGGCTGTGAGCTTGCATCCGGGAGATAGTAGGTTCGAATCCCACTATCGGCAGCCCTGAAGATGGTTTTCCGTGGTTTCCCATTTTCACACCAGGCGAATGCTGGGGCTGTACCTTAATTAAGGCCACGGCCGCTTCCTTCCAATTCCTAGGCCTTTCCTATCCCATCGTCGCCATAAGACCTATCTGTGTCGGTGCGACGTAAAGCCCCTAGCAAAAAAAAAAAACTGGTGGGATTTCAGCAGGGCATATCAGATCGGTTGGATTCAGGAGGCCAGTTAGATTGCATAGCCATAGATCTTTCCAAAGCCTTTGATAGAGTGGAACATTGAATATTATTAAATAAATTGGAGGGAATAGGATTAGATGTAAGGGCTACACGTTGGATAAAATCATTTCTAAATTCAAGGGTTCAGAAAGTCAAAGTAGGAAATAATGTATCACAGGAAGAGAAAGTTTGGAAGGGAATTGCACAGGGTAGTATAATCTGTCCGTAACTTTTCTTAATATACGCAAAACATTTAGCAAACAAACAATACAATACTCTGTTATAAGACTGCGGTGTGTTGATTAGCGCGCTTAGTTGGAGGTTAGCTGTCGATGGGAATACATCGTGTTCAGTTGTAAATAATAACATATTTAATAATGGAACAGAAAGATTTACGTCGCATGCATACTCTGTTATAAGACTGCGCTGTGTTGATTAGCGCGCTTAGTTGGAGGTTAGCTGTCGTTGTGAATACGTCGTGTTCAGTTGTAAATAATAACATATTTAATAATGGAACAGAAAGATTTACGTCGCATGCATACTCTGTTGTAAGATTGCGCTTAATAATGGAGATAGTAGGTTCGAATCCCACTATCGGCAGCCCTGAAGATGGTTTTCCGTGGTTTCCCATTTTCACACCAGGCGAATGCTGAGGCTGTACCTTAATTAAGGCCACGGCCGCTTCCTTCCAATTCCTAGGCCTTTCCTATCCCATCGTCGCCATAAGACCTATCTGTGTCGGTGCGACGTAAAGCCCCTAGCAAATGAGATTGTATGCAGATGACATAATTGTTTATAGGGAAATAAATAACATTGAGGATTGTTCATAATTACAAAGGGTATCCAACAATGGGTTGAAGAAAATAATATAACGGTTTATGGAGGAATATCAACTGTAACAACATTTACATACAGGAGTTTTATAAATTAATTTGAATATACTTTGGATGAGGTAGTTACCCCAAAAGATGGCAAGTGCAAATACTTAGGTGTGAGATTTGAAAGTATTTTGCACTAGAAGGGTCATGTTGATGACATTGTTGGGAAAGCATACAGATCGTTACATGTCATAATGAGGCTACTTAAAGGATGCAACAAAAAATTAAAAGAGAAAAATTACTTAAGTAAGGTTCGTCCATTATTGGAATATGCAAACAGTGTTTGGGATCCCCACCAAGAATACCTAAAAAACGAACTAGATGGTGTGCAGAGGAAGGCAGCAAGATTTGTAACATGGGATTTCGGTACAAAGTGTAATGTATCAGAAATGTTAGAGGAACGTGGGTGGGAAACATTAAGTAAGAGAAGGAAGAAAACTAGACTTATAGGATTATATAGAGCCTATACTAGAGAAGAAGCATGAGGAAATATCCGTGAGGGGCTTCAGTAGGAAAATAATTATATCGGCAGGACTGACCACAAGTATAAAATTAGAAGGAATTTTAGCAGAAGCGATTGGGGTAAATTTTCATTCATTGGGAAGGGCGTGAAGGAGTGGAACAGTTTACCAGGGGTAGTGTTTGATCCTTTTCCAGAATCTGTACAGATATTCAAGAAGAGAATAAACAGCAACAGATAAAATAAATGAAATGTTAGAGGGCATTCGACCAGTGCAGGTTAATGTAAATAAAAAATGTGTGTGAATAAATTAATTCCACCCCTGGTCTAAGGAGTTTGAACAGCCAAAGTAGGGGACTGCCTGTAGGGGTGAAGTAGAGTGGGGACTTCGAGGGCCCTGGGACCGCTACGGTAGCTGTGAAGGCCCTTCAGGAACTCTGAAAAGTGGTGGCAAAAGATGCTCTGGTTAAGACGCAGCAGGTCGTTATGCTACTTAGGTTCCAAAATGGGTAAAAAATAAATAAGTAAATAAATGCAATGTAAATTTTAATCTTATACCAGTTGTATATTATTATTTGAAGTAATTCCACATACTGTATGTGAGTTGACTATGTTTGTAAGACTATGTTTTGTAAACAATATAAATTTATTAAGGATGAGCTGTGTGTTTAATAGAAAAAAATGTTAGCGTAAATTGTATAATATTGTATTCTAGGAAAATTTTCTTCTCTTGTTAATTTAAAAGTTAGTGCTTGACAATAATGTATTTTAGTGTACCATTTGCCACTGGGGTAGACATCTCATTTCCAAATAAAGAGATTTTGATTTGATTTTGAAAGATCACAGTATGAAGAAAAGTTGGAGAACAAACTGAGGCAAATATTCGTTCATAGGGACAGGATTTAGGGATTCGAACAACTTATCAAGGGAGATGTTCAATAAATATCCAATTTCTTTGAAATGTTTAAGAAAATGCTAGGAAAACAAGAGGTAGGGATTCTCCCACATTGGCGACTGTCCGGAATGCAGATCAGTATTGATTGATTGATTGATTGATTGATTGATTGATTGATTGATTGATTGATTGATTGATTGATTGATTGATTGATTGATTGATTGATTGATTGATTGATTGATTGATTGATTGATTGATTGATTGATTGATTGATTGATTGATTGATTGATTGATTGATTGATTGATTGATTGATGTTAAGGACTACTTTAGTTGAGTACAGTTAGTGCTGTATGCGAAATGGTGAATATTAAAGATGTTAAAGATACGTGTTACAGTGCAAACAAACTGTTTGTTAAATTTAGTGGTACGTTGGAGGGGAATTTGATGGATAGTTTTTGTAAACAAATTATCTCGGTTATGTACGGACTCATGATTATTATTTTTAGGCGTACTGTTATTATTATTATTATTATTACTTGTTTTCCACCGAGAATTAGTAATGTTTGTTATTAAACTCTTCTGTACTTTGGTGGCAGAGTATCGGACTCGTGATCCCCAAGATCCCAGGTTCAAGTCCATTAGAGATAATCGGATTATTTGACAGCGGAATGAAGTCCAAGTAGTATTATTGAAAACTAGCTGTTACACTGGGCTTTGCTCGCGTGGACTCCGTAATTTCATGAATGTTATCGTTCCACACTCCTGCACTAAGGTATGTTCTGAAAATTTGTAAGATATAAAAACTCACGGAAAATGTGAGTTTCATTTTTCCTAGTACATCTTTGAAAACCACGTTTGTGGTATTGTCTTTTGGGAGGCTAAGGAGACCAGACTACTGGCAGAGCTAACTCGGGATCATGTGGCATAGGACTGTGCATGTGAGAAACAGCCCTCTCCGAAGTCGAAAAAAGAATTATTTTGTTAAGAGATTGCAAATACCAATTTCCACGTCTGTGACGAGCAATTTTTTAAGATTTACGTAACCTCATAAAAATGATTCAACTCATTCTGGACTTCATTTCACCCCACCCCTCAAGTGGATTTTCTGAAAACAAAGAAATACATGTTACTTTATTTTTAAAGGAGATTCCAAAACCAATTTTTACGTCTGTGAACTGTTAATTTTTGAGATAGAGATATACACGTTTAAATAATTCACCCCTCGTATCACCCCCTCAGCGACGGAATATCCAAAACTCCTCCCTTAGTGAGCACCTACACTGTAACGTAAAGATAACACCTAAATTTCCTTTCTTTATGTCCGGTAGTTTTGACTCGGTGATCATGAATCAGTCAGTAAGGACATGTTATTTTATATATACAGATTTCAGAAATACACTAAATATAACTTCAGTACCTAAATATGTATTGTTTGTGTACAGAATATAATTCAAAAGATATTTCGCCTTTCCCTGCTTTAAAGAAGCATGTCTCTAGATCTCTATAAAGTCGAAATATTTTCTCAATCTTCTCTTTTTTACACGTAGCACTTTCCTTTTATATGTTACTACAGCGTCTTCTCTCTCTCTCTCTCTCTCTCTCTCCTCCTATCTTAATTCTCGCAACCGGAAGCCCGGCCTCCGCTCGTACGGGAGATGAAATCTGCTGTTTTTGTCTCTAACACCGCTCGATTCCAGCATTACCATTTGATTTACAAGGGAAATGGCCATTACAACGCTAACTCTTCCTGTAGGACGCAATCGACTTTGTGGAGGTTCAGTTCTTTCGCTTTTCTGACCTAATTATGCGTTTGTGTTGGAATATCTCCTCCCCGAATGATTTAGTAATCACGCTTCCCTTCGTGCATCAATATAAGTAGCTCATAGTTTAAACACATTCATATAGCCTGTGTGAATTTCACAGGTTTATAACAATATTCTCATACTAGTACAATAAATACAGTAAAATTACCATGTATCAAATCATCATGTCATCACGCGATTTACTGATTTTCAGAGATATGATGGCGCACTTGATATGTGTTTAAATACGACGCATTACAGTATTCGCATCTTCTTCCTCTACTTATCCTCTACCGCATTTCCCACGCCTTGTAGGGTCACGGATACGAACTGTGGCTAACATATAGATTTGGCCCTATTTTGCGGCCTTCCTGACCCCATTACTACTACTACTACTACTACTACTGTTTTCATTCTTCCCCTGAAAGGGGCGGCGGGCCTCCTAGACGTTCATGCCGTGTCTCAGTCTTAAAGATTTGTGCTGAAGGTGACAGGGTTGACAGCCGTGGCCTATTTTAGGATCTGTCCCGGCATTCGTCTTAGTACAGGAGAATGGAAAACCCGGTAAACCATTCTTATGGCTGCCTACTGTGGGAATCAGCCACTCTCCGCCTCCCGAATACAGAGGCGTACAGCCACGACAGAGCAGTCGCCACCCCTCTTCTGCTCGGTTGGCCGGTCGGAGTGCAGAGCTTTCGGACCACGGACCAGACGCCAACACTATTTGGAGGCATGCATTCTCTATTGCGTGTTTCTCTACAGGTTAGCGGTGAGGATGACAGTATACGCTTATGAAAAGGAAAATCCACAGGCTGTCTCCCGTCATTCTACCGGGTCAGGATTGGAATGAATGAAACCTCCATCTAGGTGGCGAGGATAGGAACTGCGCCGGCTGCCGAAGTCTGTCTCACTCCTCCGGGGCAATTATTGATTGACAAGTGAAATGAAATCAGATGATACTGAAGAGTGTTTACTGAATGAAAGATGATAGGAAAAAGCGGAGTACTTGGAGAAAAACATATTCCCCCACCTCTTTGTCCAGCACAAATCTCATGTGGAGTGACCGGAGCCGGTGCACTGCCACCTGAGTTAAGAAGGCTATACAGTATATGTTACACCCGAGGGCATGTGAGTGCTAACATTTTCAGATGCCCTTCTTCATTTCAGCCCTTTGTGCAGAGAGGTATTCATTATTGTGTGATCCTGTGATCGCTTGTACTGTAACTGTTATTGCATTGTTAACGTGCAGCGGCAGCTTTAAATACGCGATGTATATATTTTCTGCTTAACAACCGTACTGTAGTGTTTTTAAGGGTTATAAAGGATGATAAAGAGAGTGCGTATGAAGAATTGGAAAGACCCCAACGAGAGAATGGTTCTAGTGTATCGGACCTTACCAGGAAAAACGTAATACGGGAACCGGAAAAAATTCCGGGAAAACAGCGTCATTTGTTCTGGGTGATTTCCGACAAAAGAGTAGTGTTGCGAAAATGTTGCAGGTTTGAGCTTGGAGGACTCAGAAGTAGGGAGACGAGCTGCTCGACTAAGCGGTATGTTTCGATCTGTCAGTGGAGAGATGGCGTAGAATAAGCTTGACTGTAGTTCTCAATGTAGGCCTCTGTGCTCTAGTGGTTAGTGTGATTAGCTGCCACCCCGGAGGCAAGTTTTCGATTCCCGGCTCTGCCAAGAAATTTCAAAAGTGGTATGAGGGCTGGAACGTGGTCCATTCAGCCTCGTGAGGTGAACTGAGTAGAGAGGGGTTCGATTCCCTCCTCGGCCATCCTGGAAGTGGTTTTCTGTGCTTTCCCCTTCTCCTCCAGGCAAATGCCAGGATAGTACCCAACTTAATGTCACGACCGCTTCCTTCCCTCTTCCTTGTCTATCCCTTACAATCTTCCCATCCCCCGACAAGGACCCTGTTCACCATAGGAGGTGAGGCCGCCTGGGCGAGGTACTGGTCATTCTTCCCAGTTGTATCCGCGATCCAAAGTCTCACGCTCCAGAACACTGCCCTTGAAGGAGTAGTGGTGGGATCCCTCACTGAGTCCGAGGGATAAATCAACCCTGGAGGGTAAACAGATTGAGAAAGAAGGAAGTAGTTCTTAAAAGTAGAAAAAATTGTAAAATTAAGTTAAAGTTCGAATTCAAAAGGACACATTAGAAGATGTTTGATACATTATAATTTATTTGAAATCATTTAAGTACACGTAGATAAAGAACTGCTAGGGAATCTGCCATCTGCGTGGATCAATGGCGGTTGAGTGATTGATTGTGCAGTTGCACTTCGTTCAGAAAGCAGTGTATTGAAGAAAACAGGTGGTAAAGCGTCTCACAAGTCAGTGTACGCGGCTTTGATACTGGAGGTGTGGAGAGATATGATGTTAGTGGACGAATACGTTTGAGTGGTGATTTTTAAAGTTAGTAAAGAACACAATATGGAGATAAAGTTGGAATTCAAGAGGACAATTTGGAGGAAATATTCGTTTATACAGGAAGATGAGATAGGGATTGGAATAACTTACCAAGGGAGATGTACAATAAATTTACAAATCTTAGAAATTATTTAAGAGAAGACTAGGAAAACAACAGGTAGGGAATCTGTCACCTGGGCGGCTGCTCTAAATGAATATCAGTGGTGACTGATTGATTCGTTAGAACGTTTAGACGACGGATTATTGCTTTTGCGAATCTGATATTTAAACAGAGATAATGACCCAAAAATAAAAAGAACAGTAGAAGTATTTTCTAAAATATGGGACCGAAGGCGTAACAGGTCGCACTATGGACGGTAAAATTAGTTATTTTCAATGTCTGTGCAAAACAGGCTCCCTGCGAATAAATTTATCGGCTCACGCAGTAACAAGGAACATACTTCCTGACTGATGAACAGGCATCTTCTACAGCTCACGACGAATTTACAGCTGATGGTATACCGCAACTTGACTGCAGCAAACATTCCTTGGATTAAACTGAACAACTATTATTTTCGTGGTTTTCCGGAAAAATACTGCACCCAAATATTTCTCAAGAATATACGTACAATCAGAAAAGTAGACTTCGAGAAGTGCTATCATTCGGTGGTCAAACGAATCCTGGGAGAGTTTCACGACAGTCCGGTAGCTGCTGAATAAACTGCGGACGTATGCGGCAGAACATAGCAAATATGTTACACGGCACATTGTATGGGGATGAACCGGGAATGCTATATATATATCTCATCTCATGTAAAGTGTTAGAAAGGAGAAATCATTCTACGATTCGCTACACGTGCTGTGAGCTTCAGATGATCATGAAGATATATACTGTACATACATACATTATCATTATAGACTGTTATGCCTTTCAGCGTTCAGTCTGCAAGCCTCTGTGAATTTACTAAACGTCGCCACAATCCTCGATTTGCAACTAGTGTTGTGGCCTCTTATACCTCTTATCTTTAAATCGTTAGAAACAGAGTCTAACCATCGTCGTCTTGGTCTCCCTCTACTTCTCTTACCCTCCATAACAGTGTCCATCATTCTCCTAAGTAACCTATCCTCCCCCATTCACCTCACATAAACCCCAACACCGAAGCCGGTTTATGCGTACAGCTTCATCCATCGTTTTCATTCCTAAATTAGCCTTTATATCCTCATTCCGAGTACCCTCCTGTCATTGTTCCCACCTGTTTGTACCAGCAATCATTCTTGCTACTTTCATGTCTGTTACTTCTAATTTCTAAATAAGATATCCTGAGTCCACCCAGCTTTCGATCCCGTAAAGCTAAGTTGGTCTGAAAACAGACCGATGTAACGATAGTTTCATACAGGAGCTGACTTCCTTCTTACAGAATACTGCTGATCGCAACTGTGAGCTCACTGCATTAGCTTTACTACACCTTGATTCAATCTCACTTACTGTATTACCATCCTGGGAGAACACACAACCTAAATACTTGAAATTATCGACCTGTTATAGCTTTGTATCACCAATCTGACATTCGATTCTGTTGAATTTCTTGCTTATTGACATCAATTTAGTCTTCGAGAGGTTAATTTTCATACCATACTCATTGCAATATTTTCAAGTTTAAATATATTAGACTCCAGGCTTTCGGCATAATCTGCCATTAAGACCAAGTCGTCAGCATAGGCCAAATTGCTTACTATATTTCCACTTAACTGAATCCCTCCTGCCACTACGAACATCAAAGGTGAAAGATTACAGCCTTATCTAACCCCTGTAAGTACCCTGACCAAGAACTCATTCTATCATCAATTCTCACTGAAGCCCAATTGTCAACATAAATGCCTTTGATTGATTTTAATAATCTAGCTTTAATTCCATAGTCGTCCAGTATAGCAAACATCTTCTCCCTCGGTACCCTGTCGTATGCTTTCTCTAGATCTACGAAACATAAACACAACTGCCTATTCCTCTCGTAGCACTTTTCAATTACCTGGCGCATACTGAAAATCTGATCCTGACAGCCTCTCTGTGGTCTGAAACCACACTGGTTTTGATTCAACTTCCTCTCAACGACTGATCGCATCCTCCCTTCCAAGATGCCAGTGAATAGTTTGCTTGGTATACTAATCAATTAGATACCTCGAAAGTTGTTGCAATCCTTCCTGTTCCCTTGCTTATAGATAGGTGCAATTACTGCTTTTGTCCAATCTGAAGGTACCTTACCAACACTACATGCTAATCTTACTACTCTATGAAGCCAATTTAACCCTGCCTTCCCACTATAATTCACCATTTCAGGTCTAATTTCATCTATTCCTGCTGCTTTATGAAAATGGAGTTTATTTACCATCCTTTCCACTTTCTCAAGCGTAATTTCACGAACGTCATTTTCCTCCTCCCCATGATCTTGGCTGTTTGTAACACCACCATGATGATTTCCTTTTGCATTGAGAAGATGTTCAAAATATTCCCTCCACCTCTCCAGTGATTCCCTGGTATCTATTATGAGTTCACCTGAAGTACTCAAAACATTGTTCATCTCCCTTTTCCCTCCCTTCCTAATATTCTTTATTACTGTCCAGAAAGGTTTATCTGCTGCTTGACCTAGCCTTTCCAGGTTATTACCAAAATCTTCCCATGACTTAATTTCGGATTCAACAACTATTTGTTTCGCTCTGTTTCTTTCATCTACGTACCAATCCCTGTCTGCCGCGGCCCTTCTTTGTAGCCATTTCTGATAAGCCTTCTTTTTACGTTTACAGGCTACTCTCACTTCATCATTCCACCAAGATGTTCGCCTTTTCCCATCTTTACACACAGTTGTTCCTAGGCATTCCCTTGCTGTTTCTACTACAGCATCCCCGTATGCCACCCATTCACTTTCTATATCCTGAACCTGCTTGCTGTCTATTGTTCGAAACTTCTCACTAATCATATCCATGTACTTCTGTCTAGTTTCCTCGTCCTGGAGATTTTCTACCCTTATTCGTTTGCAGACAGAGTTCACTTTCACTACCCTAGGCCTAGAGATACATAGTTCACTACAGATCAGATCATCGAAAAATCCCCGGCAAACTCGTACATTCCTAACAGATTTCCTGAATTCGACGTCGGTTAAGATATCGTGTATTATGGATCTGGTACCCCTAGCCTCCCATGTGTAGCGGTGAATAGCCTTATGCTTGAAGAATGTATTCGTAACTGCTAAACTTATATTAGCACAGAAGTCCAGCAATCGCTTCCCATTCCCATTAGCTTCCATATCTTCCCCATATTTACCAATCACCCTTTCGTAGCCTTCAGTTCTATTCCTAACTGTCGCATTGAAATCGCCCATTAGCACTATTCTATCCTTGCTGTTGACCTTTACCACGATGTCACTCAATGCTTCATAGAACTTGTCAACATCCTCATCTGCACCCTCTCATGGTGAATACACGGACACAATTCTAGTCCTAATTCCTCCCACTGACAAATCTACCCACATCATTCGCTCATTTACGTGCCTAATAGAAACTATGTTGCGTGCAATGTTATTCCTGACAAAGAGCCCTACCCCAGACTCTGCCCTTTCCTTTCTAACATCCGTCAAGTGCACTTTATAATCTCCTACCTCTTCCTCGTTATCTCCCCTCACCCGAATATCACTTACTCCTAGCACATCCAGATGCATCCTCTTTGCTGACTCAGCCAGTTCTACTTTAATTCTTCCATAAGCCTCATTAATATTGATAGCTCCTCATCAAATTTCATTTCGGTCGCCAAATTGTTCCCAAGGAGTCCCTCGCCTGTCAAATGGGAGTTGGACTCCGTTACTCCCATAGGTCCAAGGCTTGCTTAAAATCAAGACATAGTGACATAGTGTCAGCAATGACATACGCCCGTGCAACTGGGCGAAATCCATGCAAATTGCTCATTCCAGGCACTTGAGAAAAGACATGGAAGGTGATTGTTTAATAATTGGTACTTAGTTGAAGAACTCTTACATCCCAGTTCAAACCTTGAGATCAATACATTTTTCCAGTACCAGCAAATCTCTTATGTTGCAAGTTGTTTTCCCCAGGATGAGTATAGCCCGTCCTAAGGCAGCGACCCCACAAAATCTAACCCGCCCAATTCGAGCCAGAGTCGAGGATGGAATGCCAGCCTATTGGAGACCAAATCGCCACTATAACTCTTAGATCACAGAATGAGTCTCCCTCCCTCTATGTTTATCATTGGACTGGCAAGTTCAGCAACACCTAGGTAAGAAAGAAGTAGGCAACCGAAGCTTCAGTTAAGGTATACTTTTCATATTTATCCGGTGAGAAATGCGTAAACCACTGAAATTCATCGCCAAGTTTTGCGATGATAGTTTCATAATCCTCTGTCACTCGAACGCAAACTATACGAGCAGTATCGCATAGCGACCTTCCTTGGTAACAGTCTCTGAGGTTTGGGGTGTAAAACATAACCCGACATTTACATGTAAATTGCCAGTCTCGTGATGTAGATGATAGTGTATTTCTCTGTAACATGGAAATCCGTGGTTCCATTCCCGGTCCGCCCCAGGATTTTAATACTCCTCTTAGGCCTGAAAGTGAATCACCCAGGACACTGTGCTTGAGCCCGTAGAGTTGGGATCCCACGCTGAGTCCAAGTGGAGGGTAAACGTATTACATAATAATAATAATAATAATAATAATAATAATAATAATAATAATAATAATAATAATAATAATAATAATAATAATAATAATAATAATAATAATAATAATACCCTCCTGTGTTGTGTACTGGTTAGTGTGATTAGCTGCCACCCCGGGGGCCCTGTCCTTTTCCCACCTCCGCCACGAAATTTCAAAAGTAGTGCAAGGGCTGGAACGTGGTCCACTCAGGCACGTGAGGTCAAATAAGTAGAGAGATGTTCGATTCCCACCTTAATCACACTCGAAGTGGTTCCCCACTTCTTCTCCAGGCAAATGACGGGTTGGTACCTAGCTTAAGGCCACGGCCGCTTCCTTTCCTCTTCCGTATCCATCCCTTCCAATCTTCCCATCCTCCACCAGGCCACTGTTCAGCACAGCAGGTGAGGCTGCCTGGGTGAGGTACTGGTCGTCTTTTCCAGTTGTATCCCCCGGCCAAATGTCTCACGCTCCGGGACACTGCCTTTGAAGCGGAAGAGTTTGAATCGCTGGCATAGTCCGGTAGGAGGGTAAGTGGACTAATTAATAATAATAATAATAATAATAATAATAATAATAATAATAATAATAATAATAATAATAATAATAATAATAATAATAATAATAATATTCCCTCAACTACGGTATGCAGGTATTTTAATATGATGCCATTTGGGTTGCTCGTGTGTAAATTTGGACGTTAAATTTTACTCCACCAGATGGTAGAGAAACAGTTTCTGTTACGTGATCTGTGACTGAGTTTTAATTATTGTTGTCCGATAAAGATAAAGCTGAGGTCGTAAGAAATTGAGTGTGGAATGGATTCTTTTCCGCCCTTCATAAATTGGATAGCCTCTGTCTGGTTATAAAGCGCCGTCTTGGGATTAGGTTGCAATATTCTACCTCTGATCCGCAGAGCGAATTACTTTCAAAGAGCGAGTGTGTAATTACAATCAAGTGATGAGTGTAATGTGGAGCACACACGACGTGAGACGCGTTCTATTTACACGTGCTACGACGTCTCCACTGCAAAAGCTCTGTGCAAAAGGCAGTTAATTACATTAACAAATAGTTGAGTGAATTGCGTCATGAGACCATTTACCCCCTCTTAGGACTCTGGGTTGGAGCAGACACGTGGCTGAAGATGAGGGAGTGAAGTCAAATTATCAAATGTCGAAAACGAAACGTCACCTGCAATTTCGATATAAAAGTCAACAAATCCTCAGTTAATAGTACATTATGTAACAAGCGTATAATGGCAATAATTAAGGCACGAGGATGTTTATTAAACGAGCGAAACGATTTCTGTAATTTCCATACGAGTGTCTTAATTACCATTATAGGCGAGGTGCATAACCACTGTTTATTCTCGACGATAATTATAACTCTTTTTCTAAGTATTCAAAACTTTCTGTCGAGATGTCGTTTGTCAGTTGAGTTTACTGAACAGAGCGCAGAGCGCATGCGCTGGGTTATTGTTATTTTTCCGTGAGTAGAACAGAGACCTTGACAAGGTCATATGTTTTTAAAGCTTTGATAGAAGGTTATCATAACCCAGCTTTACTTCAAATGTGAATTGTTTATTGCACAGTTGGTGAAGTGAACATGCGGAAATGTGCCATGCGGTTGTGGAATATTGGAAGTAGAAGGTGCATTAATGTCAATATGTGTGTCCGACATGTTTGATTTTGGAAACAAGTGCGAAGCTAGTGCGCTGAGCGCAGGTGCGATGCTATCCTTACCTAATTGGTCAAACAGTTGTATCATAATGAAAATGTAAACTCTGATTGGTGGAGAACCTGTTTCACAATGAAACTTGAGCTATAATGAGCCTCATTTAGATTCAGTTTTCTGGCATGTAATATTTATATTTCGGCATCGCCGAGCATAAAGAATAATATAATGACATAAACAATAACTTTCTTTCTTTCTTTGTTAATGAGTTTACCCTCCAGGTTAGGTTATTTCCCCAGACTCAGCCTCAAAAGCAGTGTCCTAGAGCTTGAGACTTTTGGGTCGGGTGGATAAAACCGGAAAGGAGGGCCAGTACCTCACCGAGGCGGCCTCATCTGTTATGCTGAACAGGGGCTTTGTGGAGGACGGGAAGATTGGAAGGGACAGACAAGGAAGAGGGAAGGAAGCGGCCGTGGCCTCAACTTAGGCACCATACCCGTATTTACCTGGAGGAGAAGTGGGAAATCACGGAAACCACTTTGAGGATGGCTGAGCAGGGAATATAACCCGCCTCAACTCAGTTAACTTCCCGAGACTGAGTGGACCCCGTTCCAGCCCTCGTCCCACTTTTCAAATTTCGTGGCGGAGCCGCGAATCAAACTCGGGCGCTAGAGGGTGGCTAACCACTACACGATAAAGTAATAATCTCAGACCTGCCTCTTAGAATTATGTTCTCTTACACTGAGCATTGTTTTAAGACGTATTAATTGCAGTCGAGGTCAGAATATGTTTTGATGCGGTTTCCCACCAATTAGGATATGCTCTTTAACGCTGTTGAGTTAGATCGGGTCATTTCGTATTCTTTCCCATAGGACTTCAGCGCTGAAAACATGATTCGAAACAAATCGTATTTTGTGCACCATGACGAACGGTTCAAAACCTATTATGTTCACGATAATGTCTCCCAGCCTGTATTTATCTCGCTCTTTTGTTGGCTGCTCCCGCTATTTTTATATCGTACTTGACATTGTGGTATTGCTTGCATGTCCGTTCACTTTCCATCACCATGGAGGGCTACTTACCCGTAGGAGAGTGCTTCCCCGGACCTGAAAGTGAAAAAGTGGTTCTTCCAGAATATTTTCCGTACACAGTTCTACATTGGGTTTGGGACATCATCCACGGATGTGCTCGAATGCTTTTTCATATTAAATCTGAAAAAGCTAGTGCTAAAAAGAACAGTTTACTGGCTGATTTGGGAGCAGATAAAATTCGCTCACAGGCTTTTCACAAACTTATTAGAGAACAACCTGCTGACACAATGACCTTCTGCTTTTTGCAACAGGCACAACCACTTCCTGAATTATCAATTGGCGAAGCGTTCTATTCGCGCTAAATATTATTTTACGCACAGTGTGTTAGCGATCTCAGTATTCAGAATCCATGAGACTGGGGCTGGAAGAGGGCCAAACGAAGTGTCATCAGTTGTTACTTCGTTTTCAGATGAGGTACATTTCGATAAATCGATCACCTGTATCAGGCTGTTCGCAGACGGATGTGGAGGCCAAAACAAGAACATGGCGAAGCGTTCTATTCGCGCTAAATATCATTTTACGCACATGGATGTTATCCATGTTCTTGTTTCCTGGCTACAAACCAAAGCACCCACTAACATTTCCATGATTGTTGTCATCTTTCCTGTCAGAGGACATTGATTTTTACCCGCGAACAGGGTTTTTGGTGTTGTAGAAAAGTTTCTTCGTAAGTTCTCTGACATCGTTACTCCCGAGGAATACCGTGAGATCTATCAGCCTGTGAGGACTGTAAAACATCTAGGAAAAGAATGGGTTATAAGGGAATACAAGATCCTCGCCATGCACTTTGAGAAGTTGGACGGGATTAAAGAAATGAAGACGGTGATTCTGAAGAAAATGGAGAAAAGTGGTCAGTACCACGTTATAGTAAAGATGTAGCCCACGTACAGGTTTGATGACCCCTCAAAGCGATTCGTAACCCTTCTGAAACGAGCCGGGTACATGAACCTTCCGTAATAGATAAACCGAGACACAAAAAAACTGTATGACGAGGACCTGCTGAGAGCCAGATCTGAAGACAACTGGAAGGAGTTCGACAGTTTACAATTTTATGTTTCAGCACTAAACATGGGTCCAACTTCAGATACTGGTAGGCTGACTCACGATGACGCCTGTGACTGCATGAGGCAGAGGGATTACTTGCAACTTAACAATGTGTTAATAACAACTTAATTTACTGTACATGATGCGCTGTAGCTAACAATAAAGTCAATAAAAATCGTTGGAATCAAATGAACGGTTCAAATCGCATTATGTGAATAAAAGATTGTATCCAAACGTATTTTGTTCAGTGAATTGGTTCAAAACGTATTAAGTGAAATTTTATAATTAGAATGTCGCCTTCATGTATTGGGAAATGATTTGAATCATGACTGATTTGGGAACATAACCTCAGTACCTAGATTTTTCCGTTTAGAATTTTGACATGTCTTATTTGCTTAGGAAGTAAAACGGTTTTTTTTCACCTTCCTGTAAAATTATAATCTGTGCCCTTAATACGATTTGAAACGATGCTCCTCCATTATTGGTTTACCCATTCAGAGAGCGGGTTAGAACTGGTAACATGGCCTCATGGCTTCGTATTTTTCTCCTTAGACCTCTTCGTGAATTCGCTGTGTTTCTTCTTAAGGTCTTGTGACCATTTCTTGCCAATTTTCTCCGTCTTGTTAGGTCTCTCGATTGACTTGCTTTTTTGCAAGTGTCGAAGGCTCCGCAGTTTTTTTACCTTCTGTGATATTAATTTCTTGTAGGTTTTTCATTCTTTTCTCCTGGCCATTTTATCCTGTAGTAGTAGTGACAATATAACGCCAGAGGATGCATGTTAAAACGCAACCGGCAAGTGAGAGCTTTAATCAGAAAGAACACTTCTCTATCGGCACTAAGTAAATAATCTGCGAAAGAAAATTATGAGTACGCCTCTGTTGTGTAGAGGTTAGTATGATTAGCTGACAAATCAGAGACCCGGGTTAGATTCCCGGCTCTGCCACGAAATTTGAAAATGTGTACGAGGGCTGGAACGGGCACCTCTTAGCCTCGGGAAGTTGGGTAGAGGACAGAGTATGTGTGTGTGTGTTCCGGTTCCGCCTCAGCCATTCTCGAAGCTGTTTTCCATGGTTTCCCACTTCTCCTCCAGACAAATTAGGGATGGTAACTTACTTGAGACCATGGCCGCCTCCTTCCCTCTACCTTATATATACTTCCCAATCTTCCGATCCTCCGCAAGGCTCCTGTTCAGCATAGTAGGTCAGGCCAACTGGGCGAGGTACTGATCCTCCTCTCCTGTTGTATACCCCGACCCAAAGTATCGCGCTCCAGTACAATGCCGTTTAGTTGGAACGGGTGGGATCCATCGCTGAGTCCGAGGTAAAAACCAAACATGGAGTTTAAACGGATTAAGAAAGGGAAAGAAACTAATGACATTATTTTCTTGAAGGTGATGGACAATAATAATAATAATAATAATAATAATAATAATAATCATAATAACAATGATAATAATGAGAAGAGGTAAGATGGTAGGATATACAAGTATAGATCAAGTGTTAGGAGTATAGCAGGAGACAGAAGAGCGTGGAAAAGCGCCATCTCCAGATGCGTCCTAGTCTGAACACTACCTACCCCATTCTGCCCTACACTAATTATTTAACTAGTCGGAAGCTCATGCCGCACGAATCTGTCACATTTGAGAACTCCTGGATGTCATCGACATCCTACGGAATCGAAATAGTGAACTTGTAACTAACTGTGATGCGCAGGAGAATAATGTGCCATCTTTACATTAACCCCAATAAAAATAGCCTTCTAGGCACTGAAATAATACTCAGAGCTCTGTAACCGTTCCTTAATTAAGCCATGAAACAACTCCTTTATCAAACTTATCCTAGTAATTGAACACAACAGCCCAGTGCCATAGACAACTTCCTCCAAAAGTTATATATCGTCAGGCCTAATGGGAGAGGGAAAGTAATATCACATGCCAAGGGTGGCATTTGACAAATATACTGACTTGTAAATATTTTTATTTTCTATTTCTTAAGTTGAATTTGAGGATCATATATTAAAGTGAAATCCTTATCTCTAGCGTTATAATCCTATAAAATGATGACTTAATATTTACTTTAGTCTAGCAAATATACCTTTTGCTTCGCCACAGAATTCTACATTGGATACGAATTTCTACGTAATTACTATACGCGAAGTGAATGATATTAAAGTACATTGCATGTCTGTTAGCGTTATCCCAGAAACACCACGAGCAGGTCTCCATACGTTGTGTCCGATATAAAGTGCGCGTTGCAGAGTTTTGATCATAATGGCAGGCCACGTTTTCTACTGCCATTCACAATCGGGTTTGGATGTTTCTACTATAATGGAAAGTTAACTCGCTGCTGCTATTCACAATGGAGTTGGGGAGTTTTCATTATAATGACAAGCCCATTTTTGTAATGCCAGTCATCACAATCGAACTGCGGAGTTTCAAATATGATCAATAAATGCATTTCTATGTAAAGTATTTCTAAAGTATTTCTATGTAATGTCACTGGACCAAAGTGTTGTACGGTTCAACAAATTGAGCGGCGATTGTGTTATTTGTTTCGTCACACGACCTACCATTTCGCCTCAAATTACCCGCAACAAAGATCTGCACCGTCATTTGCCTGCGTATATTGAACTCTTTCTGGGCCAAACGTTACACATTTGAATAGCCTGGAATTTTCCTCGAAGGAAAGACCGTCCAGATTTTGGGATTAGCAAACGTATACGTACGTCTTCGTGGAACAAACAAACAAACAAACAAACAAATAAATAAATAAAATAAATAAATAAATATATATAAATAAATAAATAAATAGACACGAAATCAAGAAATAACTGATACGGTCTTGAGTCGACCTTAAATGGATAGATATCTGACAAATTGGCAAAATAAACGAAATTACAGCGACAGGACCCCAAAAAACTGTATTTATATAGATTAGGCACAACAGTAAATTGGAAAGCACAACCGGGTCATTATTTCCCCACATATGTAATTAAAAATGACAACCGGCTGCACTGGGATAGAATATATCAGTGTTGACATAGTTAACCAAAGGATACGTGTTAATATAGTTGTTAAGATGGCCTTCATTTCTTTCTTAAACGAGAAGAATTCACCTCCCACGCAGGAGGGTGTCTTTAGGTATGTCATCGTGGACAGAAACTCCAAGAGACGGTCATAAAATAGCCAACTCCATGGTGTGTACAGAATGCTTGGCATCTCTTATGACAGGCCAGAACTCAGCCCCTCATAACACAACTGGACGGACAATAGTGCGATATACCTTTGATTTAAGATAAACTAACATCCGTCTATCGCACAATACTCCTGTGAATACTCCCTTCCGCACGCATTCCTGCAAGCACTTCCTAATCAGTACCACCATCCTCAGTAGGCGATATCCTAAATATTCCTCTACAGATTTTCTTACTTCTGTGGGGTCGCGAGTGTGAATTCTGTCGCACATGTGGATTTGACTCTGTTTTACGGCCGGATACGTTTCCTAACACCAGCCCTCTGTGGCAGGATGGAATCACTATTGCGTGTTTCTGAGGTGGTTGGTAGTATAGTGTGTTGTCTGAATATGTGGAGGAAAGCGTTCGGCAAACACAAAAACCTTGTCCCCGTGCCGTAAGATTTACTCAGGCGCGACTAAGATCTCATAACCGGGCCGGAAGTCGAACCCGGCACCCTCCGAAGAGAAGGCCTCAACGCTGACCATTTAACCCATTAATCGGACGACAAGATCCGAAATCATTCAAGCATATAGTTTTTAAGAAGTCACCGTCGATTGTGAATGTTCTGGGGTTAGTTTCCTGATAATTAGTGCTAGTGTAAAGAGAAAACTAAAATTCGTAAATGACGGACATTGAATTTTAGAATTTCTATTGGATTTAGAACGTTAAACTAGTAGCATTTCCTGCAAATGTTCTTTCTATGGAATTGCTTGTGTTGTACTCTCGTTGTTGTTGTTATTGTTGTCGTTGTTGATTGGTTATTATTATTATTATTATTATTATTATTATTATTATTATTATTATTATTATTTTTATTATTATTATTATTATAATGAGTATTAACTCCTGTAAACATTTAGAGAAGTCCAAATTGATATAACCAGTAACACTTACATAGCCAGTCACTGCATTTGATTTATCACATGCAACAAAATATGGTTTCTGATCAATCAAGAACAACATATTATGCAACTCCAGAACTTTACTGTTCGAGTGACGACATTTCCGATCGTTGATTGTGCTATTTATCTGTATTCAAAATCATTTCCGCCACAACGATAGATGGTTGTGATTTCTGTAATATCAGATTCGGCTGATAGCGTATTGTCACGTGAACAAATCAGATAACTAGCTATCGAACACTGTACGTAACACTGGGTACATTTTCACACCATTAAGCGGTATTTTCGATGCTGTAATCGACTTATTTCGAGAATACTGCTGGTCGTTATTTGAAGTTAAATTAATCGCAATAAACAAATGTACTGTTGCCGAAGACCTAACTCGCAATGGACAGATATTGCTAATTCATGAGACAAATCATCACAACTCTCTAAAAGCTCACCCTTATCTTGAAACTTGCTCTTTATGAGACGGATTTAGGTAAAGCGTCCTTTGCTTTTATTTCCAAAATTCGGCAATATTAGATTTAAGGTGTCCGCCTCTGTGGTGTAGTGGTTAGTGTGATTAGCTGCCACACCTGGAGGCCCGGGTTCGATTCCCGGCTCTGCAACAAAATTTGAAAAGTGGTACGACGGCTGGAACTGGGTCCACTCAGCCTCGGAAGGTCAACGTCAGCCAACCTGGAAGTGGTCTTTTGTGGTTTTACACTTCTACTGCAGGAAAATGCCTGGTTGGTACTAACTTAAGGCCACGGCCACGGCCACTTCCTTCCCTCTTCCTTTTCTGTCCCTTCCAATCTTCCCTTCCCCCCGAAGGCTCCTGTTCAGCATAGTAGGTCAGGCCACCTGGGCGAGGTACTGATTCTCCTCTCCCGTTGTATACCCCGACCCAAAGTATCGCGCTCCAGTATACTGTCGTTGAGTTGGAACAGGTGGGATCCCTCGCTGAGTCCGAGGGAAAAGTCAACCCTGGAGGGTAAACAGATAAAGAAGAAGAAGCTTTTAGGGAGCCAGCGGAGTCCTCAGTTTTACCAACCATGGCGATCTCACTCATCCATTATCAGTTTCCTATAAGCGAAGACCTGCAATGGTGCCTTTTCCCCCACTCGTACTATCTGCGTCTCACGAGAAGTCGCGACAGGAGTAACACTTACTACACTCTTATCTACACACGTCAGTAGTAACAGGCGATGAATCAAGGCAAAATCATTTTGAAACCATTCATTCTGCCATGTGTGACTGAGGCACAATTGCTCTAGCACTTTGAAACTCGTCGGCACCGCCTCTGTTCGGAAGAGTCTCCGCGGACGGAACAGGTGTTTATTGCCGGACCTTGAGACTTGAGATTGGCGCATGCGCGGCAGACATGCTTACCCCCTTTTCTCAGACAGAACAGGTGTTTATTGTCAGGCCTTGAGACTTGAGATGGGTGCATGCGCAGGAGCCATGCTTACCCCTCAGTCTCCGCGGACAGAACATATGTTTATTGCAGGCCTTGAGACTTGAGATGAGTGCATGCGCGGCAGACATGCTTACTTCTCATTCTCTTCGGACGGAACAGGTGTTTATTGTCAGGCCTTGAGACTTGAGATTGGCGCATGCGCGATAGACAGGCTTACTTCTCATTCTCTTCGGACGGAACAGGTGTTTATTGTCAGGCCTTGAGACTTGAGATTGGCGCATGCCCGGCAGACATGCTTACTTCTCATTCTCTTCGGACGGAACAGGTGTTTATTGTCAGGCCTTGAGACTTGAGATTGGCGCGTGCCTGATAGACAGGCTTACTTCTCAGTCTTCGCGGACAGAACAGGTGTTTATAGTCAGGCCTTGAGGCTTAAGATGGACGCATGCGCGGCAGACATGCTTACTTCTCATTCTCTTTGGACGGAACAGATGTTTATTGTCAGGCCTTGAGACTTGAGATGGGCGCATGCGCGGCAGACAAGCTTACCCCTCAGTCTCCGCGGACAGAACAGGTGTTTATAGTCAGGCCTTGAGGCTTAAGATGGACGCATGCGCGGCAGACATGCTTACTTCTCATTCTCTTTGGACGGAACAGATGTTTATTGTCAGGCCTTGAGACTTGAGATGGGCGCATGCACGGCAGACAAGCTTACCCCTCAGTCTCCGCGGAGAGAACAAATGTTTATTGTCAGGCCTTGAGTATTGAGATGGGCGCATGCGCGGCAGACATACTTACTTCTCAGTCTCCGCTGACGGAACAGATGTTTGTCAGAGCCTGAGACTTGAGAATGGCACATGCGCGGCAGATATATTTACCCCACTGACCTCTTACCATGCAGCTTCACGACATCTCGTCAGATGACCATAGTAGTTCATGAAAACAGTCCTTTGAATAAGTGGCAGAAAAGCTCGGGGTGGTCAAAATAACACAAGATACTCTCCTGCGTCCCAGATAATAATAAGCTACACTGTTCTCATCCACAGATACTGTCACAACTCTACAAGTAATATAGTACATACGTTTAAACAGCGAGTATAGAAAATTATACAGGGGATTCAAAAATGTGTATATTTTATTATTTTTATTGTGCTTTTACTGCCGCATTGTATCACTTCAGTCAATTTCTGTCCGGTCTTCTATGATGTTTTCCTTTCTGTTATTCGAGTATTTCTTCATTCTATCTGATCTTCATTTTCGTTCTTCTGAAAATACGCTTCTAGTTGTTTATTTTTATCAATTTTTGGTAGGAATCTGAACCAAGATGATTATGGCGCTGGAATGCATTAAACATAGCAGGTTAGGCCACAACTTTCATTAAATGCAAAGTTAAACTTTAAGTCCAGTTTCCCGAAAGTTTATTTTTCTGACATATTAAATGTAATAGACCAAAAACTACTCACGCCAGAAGGCTGCAACTTTGCAGATACAATCAGTATGATATCTGAAGAAAATTAGACTTCAATGACGGACCTTTCTTAAAAAAATAAGGACTTGACTTCACCTACGCGCAACAAGAATTGCTGTATTTTTATGTACAAAATTTTAATGAATGCCGTTAATTCTTTTTTTGTATGTTCCCCGTAGTAGTCTACTTTGTACACACACACAAATTATCTGTGTACAGTAAAAAAATTGGTGGATTTTATTGACAAGTTTCACAGATATAGGTACATAGAAAACTGTCTACACTCCCAAACAGTAAAATACTTACAAAGGATAAAGTAGGTTAAGTATTAAAATACTTGACTAAATAATTTATCTTTGTTGTTTTATGGTTCTAAAAGGTTAATTCCACTTGTAGAGTGAATTTCAGGTGTATATGAAGCATACTACTGGTGATATCTTGTGTGTGATTTGTAGTTAGAATTATGGTCCTTCACAGACATGTATTAACACCTACATAGGTACTTACAGTGAAAGACCTTTCAACGCAGCAGCGCAGTAATCAAAACGGGATTAAGGCCACGGCCGCTTCCTTCCCACTCCTAGCCCTTTCCTGTCCCATCGTCGCCGTAAGACCTATCTGTGTCGGTGCGACGTAAAACAACTAGCAAAAAAAATTAAAACGGAGAGGATGTTTCCTATTAATGAAACTAACAATCTGACTTTTAAACCCGTTTATCGTTATACCACTGGCCTGCTGCCTATCTCGCAACGTTATCGAGGTAATTTTACCGTTGCTCACAATCTTGCAACTTATTTCTTATTCTATACGGAATAACATCGTCCCCTTATCTCTGATTCCTGTTCTTTACTCGTATCATTTGTATAAGAAAATATAACGGTCCAATAATAGGCTACTGCCTTGAGGAATTGCCCTCTGAAAGATTACAGGATGACATAAAGCCTCTTCTACTCTAATTCTCTAAGTTCTGTTTTCTGGAAACATAGCCACCCATTCAGTCACTCTTTTGTCTAGTCCAATTACACTCATGTTTACCAGCAGTCTCCCATGATTACCCCATCAAATGGCTTAAATAGGTCTTGTACGTCTAGAAGTCATTGTATGAAATTAGAAAATTGAATGCTTCCTAGCACAATGACACACCAACAAGTATTTATCGTAAATTCAGTAGTTACATGTATGTGTGTGAAAATTTATGAAATTTACGGAAGGTAGAGCTTATTTTCTGGAGTAAGAGAGTGGGGAGTGATTATTGAGGAGAGTTTCAAGAAGTGTGGAACTGAAGTTGGAGTTTAATCCCGATTGGGTGGTTGAGAAATGGAGGTTGAATGTTTGGTTTGCCGCGTCTTGTAAATGACTAACGATCTGTGGTAGGGATGAATATTCAGTAAGGAAACGGTTACGAAGTGGAGGAGATCTTCAACTGTAAGTGGTGGGAAGAGTCAACGGTTGGTTTGTGCGGGCGTGTCGATGAAAGTCTTTACTACATCGCAGACATGGCATAAGGACAAGTTGCGGAAAAAGTAAAAGTAAGAAGACTTCAAAGTACTTACATCAAATTATTTATATTTGTGTCATTGATAGACAGGCAGAAGAAGAAAATTTTAACCTAGATGAAAACTGTAAAACGTGGTTAATGCTAAACAGAACTAATGAAAACGTCATGTGAAATTTAGTGTTTTAATCGTATTGGAGCAAAACAACATGGGAGTATGAGTTAAAGCTCATAGGTCATGAGTAAATTGCTTAATGGACATTTGATTTTCGATTTCACCAAAAACAACATCTGAACAAGGGAGTAAATTCTAATTTGTGACAAACTGACATCGTAATAATTCAATTAATATCCAAAATCAATCGTTAACCTGTTTTAATCTGATGGTTGGAGAGTGCTACTGGAAACACATGTTTCTGTCAGCGGGTAAATATAAACGAATTCAGTCAAGTGGCAAAAGGTTCGCAGTGCAAACAAATTTTGATCATTGTCCACATATAACAAGCAATATATATAAATCAACTGAGGTAGTCTTACGTAGCACTTGACAATTATTATCATGAGTAGCTGCAAATTAAAGAGGTATGAAACAGGAGTGTGCTTCTTTTGTTCTTTCCTTTGCTAAGTTTTTTACAATTGGCTTAACGTCACACTGACACAGATAGGTCTCATCGCGACGATGGAATAGAAAAGGCCTAAGAGTGGGAAGGAAGTGGCCGTGGCCTTAGCATTGGAAAACATAGAAAGTTCCTGGGGTTTAACGTCACCCTGACACATCGAAGACTTTGGCAACGCAAGGAAGGAGAAGAGATAGGAATGGAAAGACAGCTGCCGTTGCATTAATTAAGCTGCAGCCCCAGTATTTGCTGGTGTGAAAATGGGGAAGCACTCAAAACTATCTTCAGGCCTGGGAATGAGATTCTAACTCACTGTTCAAAGATATAATCAACTGTCAGCTCTTCATCAAGGTGACCTTAGTTCGTGATCTATTTACTTCGGGGGAATCTGGAATTATTCTCGAAACACTAGCCTAAAAGGCATGGTATTATTTCGGATTCATCTCATGTGAAGGAGAGAAACTAGATTGGATATGGTTTAGAACAGCCTTGATTGGTTGTGGATCACTTCTGAGGAAACGATGTAAATTATTTGCGAAACTTGAAATTAGTCCCTTTGAAAAGGCATAAACACCCGTGATGGGGAGGTTTGCACATCCCAGTGAAGCAGATAGCCGAGGCGCAGGTACAATAATAACGGATGTTTAGCAGTTGAGAGACCAGACTAACATCATCGAAAGGGGAAGAGCAGCGTTTAGGAAATTGTAAGGGGACAGTCCAGATGATTGATATGACATTGTAATAATACGTAGCATGGCTTAGCTGTGTTGATACTGTTGTACGGCTGAAAGCAACGGGAAACAAAAGACGTAACTAAATCCAGAGGACATACAGCTCTCCCTGTATGAATATTGTACTGATGACGGCTTCCTCCCAGGTAAAATATTCCCCCATTCTGATCTCACGGTGGGGACTACGCAGGAGGGGACAATCATCAAGAAGATGAATACTGACACTCTGCGAGTCGGAGCGTGGAATGTTTCAAGTTTAAGTCGTTGTGGTAGGTTAAAAGATCTGAAAAAGGACATGGATAGACTGAAGTTATAGTTGCTATAAGTGAAGTACCGGTATGTTGGTAGAAAGAGCAGGATTCTTGGTCAAGAGGCTACAGAATTGTCAACACACAATGCAATAGCGGAAATGCAGGAGTTAGTTTAGCAATGAATAAAGAAAATATGGCAGCGGCAAGCTAATACGACCAGCACAGTGAAATATCATTGTTGACAAAAAAAGCCACCAAAACGATGCTCTCGACAACCGTGGAGATTTATATGCCTACAAGTTCATTAGGTGATGAAATAGAAAGAATACTTAAAAAGATAGAATTTTATCACGTTATTTAAAAGGTGACCATAATCTTATTGTGATGGGAGACTGGAATTAAGTTGTAGGATAAGGAAGAGAAGGTAATGCAGTAGGAGAATGCGGATTGGAACAAAAAGAATGAAATAGAGAAAGTCGGTTGTTTGACTTCTGCAACGATCATAATTTAGCCCTTGCTAATACTTGGTATACGTGGACGAGACCTCGAGACACTGGAAGGTATCAAATAGACTTCATTATGACTAGCGAATGTACCCGTGCTTCGCTACGGTATTCTACATTGTATTCGAATATCGAAGTAAATAGTGTACATGCAGTAAATAAGATTGTTTTAAAATTGCATGTCTCTTAGCGTTATCCGAGAAAGGTAAAGTGTTTGTTACGGATTTGTGATATAACGGCAGGCTCACTTGCCTACTGGCATTCGCAATCGAGTTGGGAAGTTTACATTATAATTGCAGGCCCCATTGCCTACTACGCGGACAGAATCGATTTGTGGAGTTTTCGTTGAAATGGCAGCCCGCTTTCCTACTTCCAGACAGATTACAGTTGAGGAGTTTCTATTATAATGGCAGGCAATTACCCTACTATCACTCGAAATTGAGTTGTGCAGTTATCATTATAATGCCAGGCCCATTTTCCTACTGCCAGCCAGCTTACTGCCAGTCACACCAAGTTGGTGAGTTTCCATCAAAATAGCAGGCCACTATGCCTAATGCCAGTCACATTTTAGATGAGGACATTTCTTTATAATGGCGGGCACCCTTGCCTACTGCCAAACACAATCGGGAAGGGGAGTTTTAAACAAATCTGCATGCTCACTTGCCTTCTGCAAGTCAAATCGAGAAGGGAACTATTCATTACAATTGTAGGCCTTCCTTACTAATGACAGTTACACAGGAGTTGGAGAAGGAACCCTTTCCTACTGCCAGTCAAAGTCGGTGTGGGGAGTACTGATAACAATAGCAGACCCACCCTTTCTCGATCGCTAAAAATCGATATCAGTGAATATATATAGATCGACATACGAAAGTATATGCGTGTTTACAATATTGAAGACCTTCATTTACAGATTAACTGCTACTAAACGTACGTCATATCGACAAAGGATTATACCATAAGACACGCCGGATTTAGTGGCCTAAATCGCTGGTCCTATGATATGTCTTCTATTCTTGGGTCAGACTGAGTTAGAAACGTGGAACAGGGTAAAGGTTTTGTAAGATTATCTCACATTACATTACTTTTCGGATAATTATGTGACAGCTACATACATAGCATTTGGCTCACATATGGCTACTGGGAGGGCCAATTTTTGTGAAGAGTTTGATGATTCTGTATTTCATATAAGTAATTGAAAGTATGAATTATGCATGTGAAAATTCCAAATTGACTTAACATCGATTAATAGAGAAAAATCAAAAGTAAAAGGGATACAGATACGGAAAAAGTCATAACCCAAGGTTGTAGATCATTCCAAATTGAACGGAGATTGTGCAATCCGTTATGTGATAGGAATTTCCGAAGGTCTGCACCATCATTAAAATTGCCTGCATATTTCGATATTCTTCGGCGATAAAAAGCGAAAATGTTTTTGATCTAGGATGTTTTCCGTTCGTTACAGGCTAAAACGTATAATTTTGTCAAATTTCAATTATATTCTTTTTCTTCTGGCAGATTATGCCGCAATCTGGATTTTGGGCGAGGCGGGTAAAAATTAGGACTTAAAGGAAACTAAACCAAAAATTATGGAGATGGTCATTATTACCCCTTAAACGGAAAGCTGTACGAAAATTTTGCCAAAATACTCAGTGTAGAGGCACACAGTCGTTACGATTTGATTTATATAGATAAGGAATCTGCTCCATGTAAAACATCTTTTGGGCTATGTCCGCTGGACTTAACCTGCAAAAGTGACCATTCATGATATCTCCCTTATTAATCCTCCTGACGAAAAAATGCACATGAAAAAAAAAAGGTTTAGAGGTGGAATTCCATCACGTTTGGTAGATTTCCAGTCAGGTTGGTCTTGTTCTGTATATATTGTGGAAGAGTAAAATCACCATTTCGGTTCCCTATAAACCGCCAGTCCATTCCAGAACATGAAATGTTATTTACGTTTTAAACCTACCTATGGACAGGTGGATACTAAATATAAATTTTGGTTCGAATGTCTTCAGTAGTTTTCAAGTTGCAAGGAATACGCTTTACACGCACCCGCTCGCGAGTTAAGTCCGATGGGACTTGTACAGAAAAACGGTCCGTTAATGATATCTCCATTATTAATCCTCGTATCGAAATGATGCACATGAGAAAAAAGGTTTAGAAATTAATTTCTACCAAGGTAGGTAGATTTCCATTAAGTTTGGTTGTGTATATTTTGTGGAAGTGGAAAATCACTGTTTCGGTTTCGTATAAACCCCCAATCAGTTCAGGGATTTAGAAACAATATTTGCCCTAAAACCTATCAAGGACAGGTGTATTCTAAATATGAGTCTTGGTGGAAATACATCCAGTAGTTTGTAGCACTCGCGTACATACGGCGTAATTAAGGAAGAAAATAATACAGTTAAGAAAGTTGAAAGTAATAGAAAATGGATAACGGATAACGACAAATATGTAAATGCCAAGTGAATGTATTGGGAAATCAAATGCCCCTCAATAAATTATGCTAGTGTGAGTTATGGATATAATAAAGCGGTAACAGAGGAGAAATTTAGGCCCAGTGATTCTTAGGTAAACTAGTAATTAGAAGATGACTAATGATGTTATTACTTAATCTATTCCAGGGCGGTTATAACATCCAACGATATTCCGCCAATATCCCGCACATAGGCCGATTGACGCCTCTCTTGCCTTCTACCCAAGGAACAACCACGAATTTAAAAGCATGATGAGGAAAATGGCAATACGTTACTTCCCTGCTGGCATGCAGTCAGAGACGTTGCCATGGTAAACTGTAGGTTCGTTGTCGGTCTGTCGGTCACTCAATGCAGAGCATGATACCAGCGGAAAATTGTAAATTTCTCCGTCATGTGAAGAGTAAGGTAAATTATAAACATAACGAAAGTTGTTTATAATGAAGAGACGTTTCACGTACGGTAAACGAATTTTACAGAAAATCAATAGCATAAGAGAAAATGGAGGAAAACCTATAAACCCCCGTCTATTCAAAGATTTTAAAATAATATACATATTGAAACCTTTCCCGGGATGAGTATACTCTAAATATGAAGTTTGGTTGAGATCTATCCAGCCGTTTCGAAGTGATGGTGGAAGAACCATTCAGGTTTTCCTGTAAACCCCTGTCTATTCAAAGATTATAAAATGATATGCATATCAAAACCTTCCCTGGGATGAGTATACTCGAAATATGAAGTTTGGTTGAGATCTACCCAGCCGTTTCGACGTGATGGTGGAACAGACAAACAGACAGACAAACAGACAAACAAACAGACACGAAACGTAAAAACCACCGACTCGGTCTTGAGTTGACCTAAAACGGATAAATATCTGAAAAATTGGCAAAACAAAAGAAATTACAGACAGCGGACCCCCTACAATTTTATTTATATATATTAGACAAACATTCAGAAGCCGGCTGTTGGATTGCAGGGATTTGCCAGGAGCAGACGTGGACTCTGAGCACAACTTCAGAAGTTGAAGAAATTGAAGAAGGGAAGGAATGCATGAGATACTGTCTAGAAAAGTTTTATAAAGGGTTTGGAGTATTGTTTCAGGTAACACGTTGCGCAAGGACTGGACGAAAAGGCTGACGGAAACACAATAGAAGTCAAATGGACAGTCGTGAAGAATAAGGTCTCTAGGTCTGACGAAGGAACGTTGGAAGCAAAGGAATGATCAACTAAGGATCAATAGGTAACTCAAGGGATACTAGACCTGATTTATGAACAGTAAAATACAAGAATGCAAAAATGAGGAGGGCAGAGAAGAATACATGCTATTAAAGAATGAAGTGGATAGAAAGTGCAGGACAGCTAAGTAAAAAAGGCAGAACAAGAAGTGTAAGGAAGTCGAAGATTGTATGTTCCTAGGATAGGTAGATGCTGCATTCAGGAAAATGAGGGAAACGTTTGGAGAAAGAATATCTAGATGTATGAATATTAGGAGTTCAGATGGAAAACCATTTCTAGGGAAAGAGGACGAGGCAGAAATTGGCTGGAACCTATCCAACAGTTGTATCAAGGTGAAGATGTAGATTATTTGGTTCTGGAACAGGAAGAGGCTGTTGATACTGATGAAATGGCAGACCCAATTTTGAGATCAGAGTTTGACAGAGCTGTGAGCGACCTAAATAGAAACAAGGCACCTGGAATTGATGACATTCCCTCTGAATTACTGACCATTCCCAGGAAAGCAGGTGCTGACAAGTGTGAAAACTACCGCACCGTTAGTTTAGTATCTCAAGCCTACAAAATTTAATACATATTGCTTACAGCAGAATGGAAAAGCTAGTTGAAATTGAGTTGGTAGATGATCAATTTGGCTTCAGAAATATATTAAGAACACGTAAAGCAATGCGTACTTTACGCCTGATATTAGAGGACCGAATTAAGAAGGACAATCCCACGTACATGGCGTTCGTAGATCATAAAAATGCATTCGATAATGTTGATTGGACGAAGCTATTTGAGACTGTGAAGGTAATCGGAATCAAATACTGAAAACGAAGAAGTATCTGCAGTCTGTATAAAAGCCAGTCGGCAGTGGTGAGAATCGAGGGCATTTGAAAAGGAGTAGCAATCCATAAAGGATTGAGGCAAGGATGAAATTTGTTTTCCCTCATTTTCGATATTTATATAGAACTTCCGGTAGAGGAAAGGAATGAGGAATTTGTGAAGTGAATCCCAATCGGAGGAGAGGAATTTAAAACGCTGAGATTTTCCGATGATATTGTTATTTTATCTGAGACTGCAGAATAGTTTGTGAAATTGCTGCATGCTGTGGATAGGGGCTTGGGGGAAAGAGTACAAGATGAAAACAAATAAGTCAAAAACTAAAGTAATGGATTCCAGTCGAACAAATTAAGATGATGCATGAAATATTAAATTAGGAAATGAATTCTTCAAGGAAGTATTGTAAATGAATATTGTTACTTGGGTAGTAAAATAACTAACCATGACAGGTATACCTAGATAAAATGAAGACTATCACAAGCAAGAAAGGCGTTATTTAGAGAATCAGTTTGCTCTCTTTGAACATTGATACAGGAAGAAGAAAGATTTTGAATACTTTCGTATAGAATGTGGTATTGTATGGAGGTGAAATACGGATGATATCTAGTTCAGTAAGAAAGATTATAAGAGCTTTTGAAATGTGGTGTTATAGAAAATGCTGAAGGTGCAAGTGATGGATGTGCCGAAGGTAGAGATACTGAATTGAATTGATGAGATGAGACATATTTGTCTAAATTTGACGAGAAGGATGAATGACAGGACATATCTTAAGACACCCAGGACTTGTTCAGTTGACTTATGAGGGAAGTGTGGGTGGTATGAACGGTAGGGGCAGACAAGGTATGAATGTGATAAGCAGATTACATACTACGAAGGAGGTAGCAGTGACGTTGGAATGAAAATTTTATCACAGGATAGGGTGGCATGGAAGGCTGCAACAAACTAGTCTACGGAATGATGATCTAAAAGCACATTAGAGTGATTTGCATTTCAATATAAAGGAAATCAGTGTAAGCCAATTGTAAATGTAAATATTCAAAGATATTGTCATTAATATCTCAGCGTCATCGATCTCCTGTTAACAACTTCAAAGATCATTAAGTGCATTTCGACTTAATACTAACTAATAATTTGTTATGAATTGCACTCGAACTGATATCCATGCGCAATCCACAGGGACTAATCTTCCTCTGGCAATTCAACGCTACATATTTTACATGGGCCCTGGCAGAAAACTGGGTCTTTTTTTTTCCTGAAATTTAATACATTATTACATAACAGCGGTACGTGGTACATACCGGTACCTAATATTTTCATCAGATGGACGTGTCAGCCATCCAAAACGAATATATATATAATAAGGAAGTACGTAACTAAAGTAGTTTAATTATACTAGTATTTTGAAAAACGTTAAAAAATATGCGAGAAAGAAACATTCACGTTCAAGTTTTACCGATAAGCCTGTTGAAACAATCACAATGGCTACTTCAGCCACAAATAAACCCAATTACAATTGAAATAAAAATGTACCTGTTTTAGGAATAGTCTGTTTTGGTATAGTAGTACTCAAATCATTGGGCTATCCACAGTCCAACTTTGCACCACCATCTACAGTAATTTCTTTTCGCGGTACAGGCGAATCACCTGCCTGAGTCTCTTCACCTAAACGAAAAAAGTAGCCCAAATTACGGGAGAGGTGAAGTGTTTCCATTTTTTGTATTCGGAGTAAAATAATTCAGGTAAAGAACTTGCACTAGAAAGTGACATAACAAATAAAAGTCTTGCCCGAACTATCACTTGAAACGTTATCTGGTTCGTAAGCAGAGTCTTCATCACTGTCATCTATTTCTGAATCCGCTTCTGCCGATGAAATATCCAAGATACCACTATCATTGAGGCGGCGTGAGGGCATGTTCGTAGACTTACACAGCTGACACCGCGATATATTCGGCGCGTTCCGCACCCGGCACATCGGTAGAGGTCACGGCAAGGAGAAAGTACCATTTTTATCGTTTCAGTTTGAACCTCCCGATAACTGCTGCATTCCAGTGGATACCAGGTATACCACCTCTCCAGGCAAAGGACAGGAAACGTGTGGGAAACGTGTAGCTGCCTATGTACACGCGCGAAAATCACTCCCGTATACACGCCCGAATACAATTCATTATCCACGTAATATTTGTCTTTCATTTCCAATTACTAAGTCTGCGAAACCCTAAAAAGAACCTGCGGCCTTTGCAATAGTGACAGCCTACTGCCATTTCTTTTCATTCTGCGATCACTAGTCTGATGCTGCAATATTCTTTTCATTCTGTGATCGCTAGTCTGAAGCTGCAATATACTTTCCATTCTGTGATCGCTAGTCTGATGCTACAATATATTTTTCATTCTGCGATCACTAGTCTGATGCTGCAATATATTTTTCATTCTGTAATCGCTAGTCTGATGCTGCAATATATTTTTCATTCTGCGATCACTAGTCTGATGCTGCAATATATTTTTCATTCCGTGATCGCTAGTCTGCTGCTGCAATACATTTTTCATTCTGTGATCACTAGTCTGATGCTGCAATATACTTTCCATTCTGGGATCGCTAGGCTGAAGCTGCAATACATTTTTCATTCTGTGATCGCTAGTCTGCAATATACTTTCCATTCTGGGATCGCTAGTCTGAAGCTGCAATACATTTTTCATTCTGTGATCGCTAGTCTGCAATATACTTTCCATTCTGGGATCGCTAGTCTGAAGCTGCAATACATTTTTCATTCTGTGATCGCTGGTCTGAAGATGCAATATACTTTTCATTCTGTGATCACTAGTCTGATGCTGCAGTATATTTTTCATTCTGTGATCACTAGTCTGATGCTGCAATATACTTTCCATTCTGGGATCGCTAGTCTGAAGCTGCAATACATTTTTCATTCTGTGATCGCTGGTCTGAAGCTGCAATATACTTTCCATTCTGTGATCGCTAGTCTGATGCTGCAATATACTTTTCATTCTGCGATCACTAGTCTGATGCTGCAATATATTTTTCATTCTGTGATCGCTAGTCTGATGCTGCAATATATTTTTCATTCTGCGATCACTAGTCTGATGCTGCAATATATTTTTCATTCTGTGATCGCTAGTCTGATGCTGCAATACATTTTTCATTCTGTGATCACTAGTCTGATGCTGCAATATACTTTCCATTCTGGGATCGCTAGTCTGAAGCTGCAATACATTTTTCATTCTGTGATCGCTAGTCTGCAATATACTTTCCATTCTGGGATCGCTAGTCTGAAGCTGCAATACATTTTTCATTCTGTGATCGCTAGTCTGCAATATACTTTCCATTCTGGGATCGCTAGTCTGAAGCTGCAATACATTTTTCATTCTGTGATCGCTGGTCTGAAGCTGCAATATACTTTTCATTCTGTGATCACTAGTCTGATGCTGCAATATACTTTTCATTCTGTGATCACTAGTCTGATGCTCCAATATACTTTTCATTCTGTGATCACTAGTCTGATGCTGCAATATACTTTTCATTCTATGATCACTCGTCTGATGCTCCAATATACTTTTCATTCTGTGATCACTAGTCTGATGCTGCAATATACTTTTCATTCTGTGATCACTACTCTGATGCTGCAATATACTTTTCATTGTGTGATCACTAGTCTGATGCTCCAATATACTTTTCATTCTGTGATCACTAGTCTGATGCTGCAATATACTTTTCATTCTGTGATCACTAGTCTGATGCTCCAATATACTTTTCATTCTGTGATCACTAGTCTGATGCTGCAGTATACTTTTCATTCTGTGATCACTAGTCTGATGCTCCAATATACTTTTCATTCTGTGATCACTAGTCTGATGCTGCAATACACTTTTCATTGTGTGATCACTAGTCTGATGCTGTAATATACTTTTCATTCTGCGATCACTAGTCTGAAGCTGCAATATATTTTTCATTCTGTTATTAATAGTCTAATGCTGCAATACATTTTTCATTCAGTGATCCCCAGTCTGAAGCTGCAATATATTTTTCTTTTTTTCAATCAATAAATCAATCACTACCGATCTGCATTTAGGGCAGTCGCCCAGGTGCCAGATTCCCTATCTGTTGTTTTCCTAGACTTTTCTTAAATGATCGCAAAGAAATTGGAAAGTTATTGATCATCTCCCTTGGTAACTGATTCCAATCCCTAACTCCCTTTCCTATAAACGAATATTTGCCCCAATTTGTCCTCTTGAATTCCAACTTTATCTTCATATTGTGATCTTTCCTACTTTTAAAGACACCACTCAAAGTTATTCGTCTACTGATGCCCTCCCACGCCTTCTCTCCACTGACAGCTCGGAACATACCACTTAATCGAGCAGCTCGTCTCCTTTCTCCCAAGTCTTCCAAGCCCAAACTTACTAGTCTGATGCTGCAATACATTATTCAGAGCTATTAAATGCATCATGTTTAAATAAATGTTATCCGTATTTTGCGGACGTTTTGCTCTTAAGAAGCAGTTTGGTTAGGAGACTGCTTCATTGGATCTGAAAAATCTCCCTCCACATTTTACGAAATGTTTTATACAATTCTTATGAATTTGCACTAATACTGAACCTTGATGTGAATGTCACTTTTAATAGTTACGGCCGCACAGACTATTATGCCATGCTTTGTCATAAGTGCAATCCATGTCCCCCTTCTCAGCGTAACGGTTAGTGTGATTAGCTGCCGTCCTCGGGGGACCGGGTTCGATTCTCAGTAATACCAACGATTTTAAAAACTGGCAAGAGGGCTGGTATTTGGTTGAAATGCTACATGCAGCTCACCTCCATTGGAGGTGTGCCTGAATGGAGCTGCACCAGCTCGGGATAAGGTCACGAGTTGACCTTACCTATGGGAGTCAAGTAATTTACATTACAGACATGTATTTAATTGTTAACAACTAGTAATTCGTATATCAACTTGGTTAGAATGAAGAGCAGGCGACTTGGCCTTAAGCTTGACAGGTTAATTAAATAAATAAAAAATGAGGATTCAGAAAATGGATAAATTCAAATATCTGGGAGAGTCAGAAAGAAAGGCACTGGTATCGAGAATAAACAAGATGAACTTGGCATATAAACTAACTATGAACAATTAAAAGAAAAAGAATATATCGATCAATGCAAAACTCAGACACTATCGGACAGTAATCCACCCGGAGGCATTGTATGCAGCTGAATGTTGGAACCTGATAAAAACAGGATTGGTCAAGAAGCTGAAACTGGTGGAGAGATAGATTTTGAGGAAGATTATGAGATCCCAAAGAACAGAGGAGGGTCATACTGTAAAGAAGGAAACAAAGAATTATATCTCAAGTTGGAAAATATCCCGTATATCATGCAGAGAGGAGAGACTTGTTCTTAGGACATATCTACACAATGAACAGGGGAACCTGACCAATCAGATAATAAGAATTCTTGAGATCAGAAAAACTACGGTGAAGTGAAGAAGGACCTTGAAGAAATGCGAATACAAAGAACGGAAATCAGCTACAGGTCTGATACGTACATACATACATACATTATCATTATAGACTGTCATGCCTTTCAGCGTTCAGTCTGCAAGCCTCTCTGAATTTACTAAACGTCGCCAAAATCCTCGATTTGCAACTAGTGTTGTGGCCTCATTTAGTTCTATACCTATTATCTTTAAATCGTTAGAAACCGAGTCTAACCATCGTCGTCTTGGTCTACCTCTACTTCTATGACCCTCCATAGCAGAGTCCATTATTCTCCTACGTAACCTATCCTCCTCCATTCGCCTCACATGACCCCACCACCGAAGCCGGTTTATGCGTACAGCTTCGTCCTTCGAGTTAATTCTTAAATTAGCTATTATCTTATCTCCTCATTCCGAGTACCCTCCTGCCATTGTTCCCACCTGTTTGTACCAGCAATCATTCTTGCTACTTTCATGTCTGGTACTTCTAGCTTATGAATAAGATATCCTGAGTCCAGCCAGCTTTCGCTCCCGTAAAGCACTGTTGGTCTGAAAACATACCGATGTAAAGATAGTTTCGTCTGGGAGCTGACTTCCTTCTCACAGAATACTGTTGATCGCAACTGCGAGCTCACTGAATTAGCTTTACGGCACCTTGATTCAATCTCACTTACTATATTACCATCCTGGGAGAACACACAACCTAAATACTTGAAATTATCGACCTGTTCTAGCTTTGTATCACCAATCTGACATTCAATTCTGTTGAATTTCTTACCTACTGACATCAATTTTGTCTTCGAGGGGCTCATTTTCATACCATACTCATTGCACCTATTTTCAAGTTCCAAGATATTAGACTGCAGGCTTTCGGCACAGTCTGCCATTAAGACCAAGTCGTCAGCATAGGCCAGACTGCTTACTACATTTCTACCTAACTGAATCCCTCGCTGCCATTTTATACCATTCAGCAGATGATCCATGTAAACTATGAACAGCAAAGGTGAAAGATTGCAGCCTCGTCTAACCCCTGTAAGTACCCTGAACCACGAACTCATTCTTCAAGTCGGAAATCGAGATCACCAGGAGGTTTCAAGAAAAATTTATAATCCTTACCCAAGCGCTATGGACAGGAAAAGGTGGATTTTGCAGAGTGAAACGATGAAAGAGTACTGGACGACGATTAAAGCCCAGAAACAGATGAAGCTGTATTGAATTCGAATTGGTCCTTATTCGGCCATAACCAAAGAAGAAGAAATACATAAATGTTATTATAAGCAAAGAATAAATTAGTCTACAAGAGATTCCATTCCTCAGTATGATCCAGGATTCCTCTCTGAACATGTATGGCCTGCTGGTTATCAGACGCCTGGTATGGCTGTTATTCCCCAATGAATGTACAAAGTGAATACTCAGGAGTGACGCGAGGCTCAAGATCCCATCACTGGCAGCTTACACGACTGTCTACTGTACATTCCCATAGGGAAACGCCTTTCAGTCTCCATCCATGTCGATTGTAAGCTACTATTTGAACTATTTTCAAGATTTGATTCTGTCACTTGAATATGATCCGATGACTTCATAGATATTTAGAATATGCTGTATTTCCTTCTTAAAGGATTTCGAGCAGAAATTGGAAATGTAACGATTGTACGCAGGCTGCTTGACATTAACGCAAAAAGTACATTCACCTATTTATGAAGATGATTTGGACGATGGTAGTAATATAATTTAATGGTCTGCCTGGCCGAGGCGGTAAAGGCGTGCTCGGTTCGCCCGGAAGGACGTGGATTCGTATCCCCGTCAGGAAATCGTAAAATGTAAGAAAAGAGATTTCCACCTCCGGAGGTGCATATGGCCCTGAGGTTCACTCAGCCTACACCAAAAATGAGTACCAGGTTAATTTCTGGGGGCAAAGGCGGCCGGGCGTAGTGCTAACCACTCTACCCCATCAAGTGCCCAGGTTACGGATAGTGGAAGCCTTTACCTTCCACCACTCCAAGGGCCTTCATGGCCTGTGCGGAGAAGTCTTTCCTTTATTTTGCTTTTAGTAATATCATTTACATTAAATATTCATTGAAAAGGATGGACGTCGTAAGAGACGCTCGAAAAACAGAATTCCATCCTGAATGTGAGTGAGTCTCCCACAAATTTAAATAAAAGTATCAGGGAAATTATGATATACCAGAGAAGACTTTCATATTATGAGAGTTCAAATTTTACTATACCCTCTCATAGGTTCTCACACATTTGAGAGAGGAAGAGCACACAACTGAGTCAAAACTTCATTATCTCTAGCCTCGTACGTAATTGTTTATGAAACACCTTACAAAACTGCAGGAATTAACAGTTCCAAAATGTGAAATGAATTACCAGTAAAGGGATTGATTGATTGATTGATTGATTGATTGATTGATTGATTGATTGATTGATTGATTGATTGATTGATTGATTGATTGATTGATTGATTGATTGATTGATTGATTGATTGATTGATTGATTGATTGATTGATTGATTGATTGATTGATTTTCATCTTCATCATCTGTTTACCCTCCAGGGTCGGCTTTTCCCTCGGACGCAGCGAGGGATCCCACCTCTACCGCCTCAAGGGCAGTGTCCTGGAGCTTCAGACTCTTTTTCGGTGATACAACTGGGGAGAATGACCAGTACCTGGCCCAGGCGGCCTCACCTGCTATGCTGAACAGGGGCCTTGTGGAGGGATGGGAAGATTGGAAGGGATAGGCAAGGAAGAGGGAAGGAAGTGGCCGTGGCCTTATGTTAGGAACCATCCCGGCATTCGACTGGAGGAGGAGTGGGAGACCACGGAAAAGCACTTCCAGGATGGCTGAGGTGGGAATCGAACCCACCTCTACTCAGTTGACCTCCCGAGGCTGAGTGAACCTCGTTCCAGCCCTCATACCACTTTTGAAATTTCGTGGCAGAGCCGGGAATCGAACCCGGGCCTCCGGGGGTGGCAGCTAATCACGCTAACCACTCCACCACAGAGGCGGACTTGATTGATTTTGAGGAGAATTATCTCCAAAGTTGTCGGATGGATAACAAAATATTTAATTGATAGAAGAATGAAGGAATCAGACGGATGTTATTATTATTATTATTATTATTATTATTATTATTATTATTATTATTATTATTATTATTATTATTATTATTATTATTATTATTATTATTATTATTTTCTTTAAATTGTACATGCACCATTTGGGTGGTAGTTGTAGAAAGGGGAAGCCCCACATACACAGAAGTGTCTCCAACCCCACATGTATGTGCGCATAAACTCTGCTGAATACTTACATATAAGTAGACAATTTTAAAATTGCACATTTACATTCCAAACACTTTACTCTTAGAATGATAATTATCTTGATTTATTCCAGACATATTAGAGTATGAAAACCCAGTGATTTATACCCTCACTCATACCCCTGTATGCACACTCATTCACAACCACTCCCACACCCGCACGCATACACATTCGCCCACATTCAACTGTACTCGCCCCCGTCTTTCTAGCAATTCTAATTTATAAAATTTATATACATCGCATTTGAGTTTCTATTTACATATATATTTTCTTTACCGCGTTCGGGAAGTGAGGAAGAGGAAGAAGTTTTACCTCAGATGGTAGAAGACTCCAGAGACGAGCAGATCTCGCGTACAATCCATTTAAATATGAGGACAACTATAGCGATGGGGAAGCTTGTGAGTGCCTTCAGTTCGCAAAACCTAGAAGTGACAGTTCAAATGGAGCAGACAACACTCAAGTTGCTTGTTTGTGCAATCATTGTCCCTTTTACCTACGAGGTCGTATATGAGGTGAGGTGTATCTGTCGTGGCGAGTTTTTATGACCGGATGCCCTTCCTTACGTCAACCTCATCAGAGGTGCTAATGAGATGAAATGAATGACAGAAGGAAGAGGGAGGGTGAAACCCGGTGCCGGTACATGGCCTACACGTGGCGAATAGCACCAAGAGGTCCGCTCCAGGCTTAAGGTCTCCATCCGACGGAAGGATAAACCATCAACAGCGCCATATGCCCTAATCACACTAACCAGTACACCACAAAGGCGGACAAAATGTTATTAATAATATTAAGGTCAGTTGGCGCTTGCTAAATTTGGGAAAGGAGAAGAGCTTCAACCACGGATGGCCGAGTTCGATTCCCGCTTCTGTCACGAGATTCGAAACGTGGTACGAGGACTGGCATGGAGTTCACACAGCCCAGGGAGAACAACGAAGGAGAGAGGATGAGATCCCATCCTCAGCCATCCTTGAAGTGGTTTTCCGTGGTTTCCCCCTTCTCCTCCAGACAAATGACGGGATGGTACTGAACTTAAGACCCTCGTCTTCCAAGCCTGACCCTTCCAATCTTCCCATCCCTCAACAAGGCTCCTGTTAAGTATAGCAGGTGAGGCTGCCTGGGAGAGATACTGATCCTCCTCCCCAGTTGTATACCTGACCCAATGTCACACGCTCCAGGACACTGCACTTGAGGTGGTAGAGGTGGGATCCCTAGCTGAGTTCGATGCAAAACACAACCCTGGAGGGTAAACGGATTAAGAAGCAAAGAAACAAAGAAAGAAGAAGAAAGAAAGAAAGCTTCAAAGCGTTATTTGTTTTAGGTTTCACTAATTACGTTTTGGGTTTTCGGAGTTGCAAAGCTGTCGAATGTTTGTCCTGCGCTAGTTCTTTTACGTGTCAGTAAATCTACCTACACGAGGCTGACATATTTGAACACCTGCAAATACCACTAGACCGTGCCTAATGTTATTGTTGGTTGTTTTGAAAATAGTTTATTGATAAACCTAGAAATCATCGTGTATCCTCTAGTGCTAATAGTATTAATATGCAAGTAAGCATAGCAAAGTCATCTCCGTACAGGCCCTGAAGGCCCTTGGAGGGGTGGAAGGTAAAGGCTTCCACTATCCGTAACCTCAGCACTTGATGAGGTAAAGTGGTTAGCTCTAAGCCCGGCTGCCTTTGCCCCGAGGAATTAACCTGGTACTCAATTTTGGTGTAGGCTGAGTGAACCTCAGCGCCATACGCACCTCCGGAAGTGGAAATCTCATTTCTTAAATTTTCGACTTCCAGACGGGGATTCAAACACACGTCCTTCTGGGCAAACCGAGTACGCCTTTACCCATTTATATGGCTCTAAGTTCCATAAAATGTGGCTTGCGTTGATTCAGCTCCCAGGTTAAGATTTTTAGTTAGAATGTATTTAAGAATAACTGCATGCATTACTAATTATTACAAGAACCATTGGTCACCCGTGGTCAGCAGAGAATTCGTTACTCCATCAACTACTCGATTCTGTATTGATTGGTGTGAAATGTTGCCTTCAACTGGATACGTGCGTCGTCCACCATCGGATTCCTGATGGAGTAGCAAACTCGCCAATACGAGAAGGTCATTAGCCAACCAACCGACCTAGCAAACACATGCCTGAGGTCTTAATATTCCTGTCGCATCGAGTTTAATGGGTTTCCCAAAAACGTGAATGAGCCACTAGATTACTGCACGGTACGCAGCTTGTCCGGTAAATGTCAACCGCATCGGCGTTATAATTTTACGCTGCGAGATGGTGGTGTTGACTAATGGCATAGCTAATATTTGACATGTTAATTAGTTTTAAGGCCACCGCAATTCAAATTACACCAAGGTTTTTCGTTTGGAATTAATTAACACTTCACAGCACACCTCTAGGGCGAAGTTAAGGTATATATGACGAGTAGCCACTTTCGGTCCTTAAGACAACAGCGTATTGTTTATAAGAGTATGAGGAACTGTTGTCCATAACTTTTAAAGGATTTTAATTAATTAATTGACGATCGGTATAATTCCGTCATTCGCCTTTATTTTTATAATTTGTATTACATCGGACCGACATAGATTGATCACATGGCGACGATGGGATAGGAAAGGTCTAGGAGTGGGAAGGAAGCAGCCATAGCGTTAATTAAGGTACAGCCTGAGCATTTGTGTGCTGCTAAAATGGGAAGACCCGGAAATGTATCTTGCGGGTTGCCGACAGAAGGGTTTAAGCTCACTATCTCCCGGATGCAAACTCACAACAGCGCAATCCTAAACTGACGGCCAACTCATCCGGTCTTCCGCCTTACCTTTCTCAAATCCTATTAATCAGTAATCGAGCGGAGATCGGAAGGAAGGAAGGAAGAAAGGAAGAAAGGAAGGCAGGAAGGAAGGAAGGAAGGAAGGAAGGAAGGAAGGAAGGAAGGAAGGAAGCGGAGGTTGTTATTAGTAGAATACAGTACAGGTAGGTGATTGGGGATGTAAATGAGACTATGGAATAGGTATATGGGAAACTGGGAGTGAGTTTTCTAGATCTGAATGGGCGGATGCGAGATAGGGATCTGCACTGAGATGGCCTTCACTTAAACCGCAGTGGCACATATAAGTTAGCAAATTTGTTTAGAAGAATTATAGGGAGGTGCATTCTGGGAAACTGGGTGGCCTAGGGAGTGGTGATAACGGAACAGGGAACCGGAAGGCAAGTAGGGATGACGTAAAAAGTTAGTTCTGAACTGCGGAAGTATTGAGAAAGAACTATAATAGATTTATACTTACTAGATGTTGTAATATGAGTTGAATCACGGCTGAGATATGATAAAATGGATGCAGAAATGTTCTCACTGCACTGGAGTGTGTATCGTAGAGATAGGGTAAGAATGGTAGGAGGGGGAGTATTCATTCTCGTGAAAGAAGAGTTTGTAAGCTACGACAAACTTGACAACTTGAAATTCTAGGCGTAATTCTCATCTCTGAAGATAATAGGCAACTTGTTGCCTTTGGAGTGTACAGCCCGGGAAAGGATAGCGCTGACGCTGATTTAGAATTATTTCATAAGATAATCAGCCATGTGGGAAACGGTAAGGGGAGGAACGTGATTGTAGCGGGAGATCTCAATTTACCAAATGTCAATTGGGAAGGTAATGCGAACGACAGGAAGCATGAGCAACAAATGGCAAATAAGTTAGTATGGGAAGGGCACCTGATTCAGAAATTGGTGGAACCAACTAGAGGGAAGAATATTCTGTTTGTGATGCCAGTAAAACCAGATGAGCTCTATAGAGAAACCGAAGTAAGATGGTATTAGTGATCACAAAGCTGTTTTTGTGATAATTAAAAATAAATGTGATAGAAATGAAAGTCTTAAAAGTAGGACTATTAGGCAGACCCATGTGGCTGATAAAACACACATGAGGGAGTTTAAAAAAGAAGTAACTATGATCGGTGGAAAACGGTAAATAAAAATGTAAACAGACTCTGAGATGGGTTTAAAGCAGTTGTTGAGGAATGTGAAAATATTATAACGGAGAATTAAAGAAACTGAGAAGGAGGTGCAGGTTGGAAAGCAATAGAGCCATAAATGGCTGTGGAAGTAAGCAGAAATTGAAGGACGTTACTAGGAAATTGAATCTAGGAAAGACATCAGGTAAGGATTACATGATGGCAAGCATAATTGGCACTCATGCAAATTTTAGTGAAAAATGGAAGAGTATGTATAGGTATTTTAAGGCGTATGTATGTATCAGTCGTGAGTTCCAAAGTGCTACCAACACAATGACTGTGCGTCGGGAGTTAAAAAGAATGGGATGCAATGGTCGAGCTGCTGCTTATAAGTCAAACATTACTACAGTCAATGCTAAGCGACGCTTGATGTGGTGTTAAGATCAACGCTACTGGGCAGTGCAAACGAGTTATTTGGAGAGATTAAAAACGCTGTACTTCATGGCGATCCGATGGAAGGGTTTGGTTTTGGCGAATGCCTGGAGAACGTTACCTGGAATCAAGTGTATTGTCAACAGTGAAGTACTCGGGAGGTGGTTATGGTATGGGAGTGTTTTTCGTGGTTATGGTCTGATCCCCTAATTGCGCTTAAGAAAACTCTTTCCGTGGTTTCCCAGGCAAATGCTGGGGCTGTATCTTAATTAACGCAACGGCACCTTCATTCCCACTCCTAAGCCTTTCCTATCCCAACGTCACAAAAGGAATTATCTTTGTCGCTGCGTCGTAAGACAAATTGTAAAAAGACTGTAAATGTACCAGGATATGAATAGATTTTAAGCCATTGTCTTCTTCTTCTATCTGCTAACCCTCCAGGGTAGGTTTTTCCCTTGGACTCAGCGAGGGATTCCACCTCTACCGCCTCAAGGGCAGTGTCCTGGAGCTTCAGACTCTTGGTCGGGGATACAACTGGAGAGGATGACCAGTACCTCGCCCAGGCGGCCTCACCTACTATGCTGAACAGGGGCCTTGCGGGGGGATGGGAACATTGGAAGGGATAGACAAGGAAGAGGGAAGGAAGGCCGTGGCCTTAAGTTGGGTACCATCCCGACATTTGCCTGGAGGAGGTGTGGGTAACCACGGAAAACAACTTCCAAGGTGGCTTAGGTGGGAATTGAACCCACCTCTACTCCGTTGACCTCCCGAGGCTGAGTGGACCCCGTTCCAGCCCTCGTACCAGTTTTAAAATTTCGTGGCAGAGCCGGGAATCAACTCGAGCCTCCGGGGGTGGCAGCTAATCACACTAACCACTACAACGCAGAGGCGGAGTCCATTGTATAGTAAAGGACCAGTTCTGAGGCGATGGTTGTTTTTATGAGCATGACAGTGGGGCAATGGTTCGTGGACAACTGGCCTGGCCTGAAGGCAATAGGACAGCTTTGGGATGAGTTCGAACGTCGACTTCACTCCAGACCCCAGATTCTCTATTTTCGGCTCTTGAGGAATAATGAACTGCCATTGCACTACATAGATTCGGAAACCTCACTAAAAGTGTCCTCAGTAGAGTTAAGGCGTGAAAAGGCGAAAGGTGGACCCGCCACATATCAACGTGACACGGGTTAATTCTAAGGCCCGGTTGCATAAAGACATCTCACCGGAGATCAATTTAGAACTTAGTTCCGAAAATGAACTGAGATTACGACTTCGTCGCGTTGTATAAAACTGAACTCGGTTCACACATGTGTAGTTCAAATGTAATGTGGACGTTGCAACACCGCAAAACTAATTTAATACGAAATAGCTTTGCCCGTTTGATAATACTAAATGGTGGGATTGACCTGGCCGTGACTATCGACAAATGCACGTCGTTTGCAGCATGAACTCCAATTTCTTGCAGCGAACACAGATGAATTTAATTAATTTCGTGTGGCTATTTCTAGCCGAGTGCAGCCCTTGTAAGGCAGAAGACCCTCCGATGAGGGTGGGCGACATCTGCCATGTGTAGATAACTGCGTGTTATTGTGATGGAGGATAGTGTTATGTGTGGTGTGTGAGTTGCAGGGATGTTGGGGACAGCACAAACACCCAACCCCCGGACCACTGGAATTAACCAATGAAGGTTAAAATCCCCGACCCAGCCGGGAATCGAACGCGTAACCCTCTGGACCGAAGGCCAGTACGCTGACCATTCAGCCAACGAGTCGGAGACACAGATGAATGGAAAACGGATATCAGACTTCCCTCAGTCAACCCTTGTTTTTCTTCTTTTTTATGATCCCACGGTATTAGGTTTGCGAAGCCTAGTGTGTCTTTCATTTTCTCGACCTTCGTGGCCATTCTTCCTGTTATTCATTCTTTTGAAGAATCTATTAGTGTTAACAAGGGGTAATATCCCAGTTACAGTAGGGCTCGTTCGGTCTTGTGTGGTTATATCACGTCAGGATTAAAATGTTGTCACCGGGGAAGTCGGCCGTGCGCATAGAGACGCGTGGCTGTGAGCTTCCATCCGGGAGATCGTGGGTTCGAATCCCACTGTCGGCAGCCCTGAAGATGAATTTTTGTGGTTTCCCATTTTTACACCAGGCAAGAGCTGGGGCTGTACCTTAATTAAGGCCACGGCCACTTCCTTCCAACTCGTAGGCCTTTCCTCTCCCATCGTCGCCATAAGACCCATCTGTGTCGGTGCGAAGCAACTAGCAAAAAAAAAAGTCACATAGAACTCATCGCATGTCCGTTTATCCTTTACGGTACCTGTTAGCTACGTCTATATTTACTTAAAGAGGTTTTAAATCATAAATTTGGTCATAGTGCTCTTATGAGCACAGCAGAGCGAATACGTAGCTGTCAGAAAAATATGAAGCAACTCTGTATGTCAATAGCTAGCTCATGTTTCATACGTAGCGCGAATCGATCAGAGCAGCCCCCAGCTGGCAAATGAAGCACGTTTGAATACATTACATTTTCTCAAGAATTACTTGGATTTATTTTCGGAATAATCACAGTGCTGAACTCGTAATGTTTGTAGATTTAAGGGTAGGTGTAGAAAACAGTGTAGTTCCGTTTTAAAAAACAAAGTTATAGTAATAGCATTATCGCCCGCCTCTGTGGTGTAGTGGTTAGTGTGATTAGTTGCCACCCTCGGAGGCCCGGGTTGATTCCTGGCACTGTCAAGAAATTTGAAAAGTGGTACGAGGGCTGGAACGGGGTCCAATCAGCCTCGGGAGGGTCAAATGAGTAAGGGTGGGTTCAAATCCCACCTAAGCCATCCTGGAAGTTGTTTTCCGTGGTTACGCCCTTCTCCTCCAGGCAAATGCCGGGATGGTACCTAACTTAAGCCCACGGCCGCTTCCTACCCTCTTCCTTGTCTATCCCTTCCAATGTTCCCATCCCCCCACAAGGCCCCTGTTCAGCCAATCAGTGCTGGGGGCTCAAAGGCTCACAACCTTGGCAGTACCTTGGTCGGTGTGAAAAATCACCAGCCCCCATCTACAGGTTTTCAGCTGTGAAAAACATGGAGGAAAATTCTACCCCAAGAGGTAACCAATCCACAGTTATCTCGCACAACGTATCTAGGCCTTCGGGTTCTGGGGAGCCTCCACCGGCATACTTAGAGGTATCGGAGACTCCTACAAATATCTTGGAACGTAACTCTTTGAAGAAGAAACTTGGAGAAGTACAGAGTTTTCAGCCATAACCCAAAATTAAAACCGGCAAGAAGTGGACCGCAGAACAGAGGGATGCTCACCGAAGAAGAATGCGGAAACACTGGGCAAATGTGAAAGACAGCAGGAGAAAGCAGTTGAAATAGCGTGGGGAGAAGAAGAAATCATCAAATGATAACTCCAATAATTGCAGGGGAAGGCTTAAACTAACCCGCAAAACATTCTGTATTTGCCGCGTTGCTGTGCGATTAACACTTTCATTAATATTAGGATGTCTCTGATTTTCATCCTTAGTTATAATGCATGCAGTCATATTTGATTGGTATACACTTCCTCTGATCACGTAAGAGTACTATTCCCTGCTAGATACTCTTTGGTTCTCTGACCTTCCCCAGCTTCCAAATATACTCAACGGATGGTAGAGCTTTCCTAATAAGTTACATACTGCTAAGAAAAGGACGTAGACGTACGTACAGATGGGAAGATAACAAGTCGACTAGCCTTATGTATGACCATTAATAACGTCCAGGGACAAACGCTTTTTTTTTTTTGCTAGTTGCTTGACGTCGCACCGACACAGATGGGTCTTATGGCGACGATGGGATAGGAAAGGCCTAGGAGTTGGAAGGAAGCGGCCGTGGCCTTAATTAAGGTACAGCCCCAGCATTTGCCTGGTGTGAAAATGGCAAACCACGGAAAACCATTTTCAGGGCTGCCGATTTCGAACCTACTATCTCCCGGATGCAAGCTCACAGCCGCGCGCCTCTACGCGCACGGCTAACTCGCCTGGTGGACAAACGCTTTGAAAAGGGGGGGGGGTGTCTACTTACCCGAACCAATATTCAACCACGGCCAATGGTATATTCCACTATCTCGGGCAAAATCGTTTCAAAATGTTAAGATCCAGATACGTCCAAGTGACTGGTGCACGGATTATACTGTACTGAACGAAGTGTTATAAACTGAATTACAAACGAATCAGTTATTATGTGACTATGTCCTGTATATTGGGGTTAAGTGTAAGAGAGGGCCGTTAGCCCTAACTTCATCGCATACAAAGGCAACAAATGAATAAATAAATAAAAATTAATAAATAAATTAAAATGAATAAATAAATAAAATTATGCTGGTACAAGCAATCGGCAAATACGTTAAAAATACAACAGGCATGGGTTCGAATCCTTAACTTGTCCGGAATCATTACTCTGTATACGTTAAAATACGACGAATCAATTTCTGAAGGATAATTATGAGGTGTCCGACTCGTTGACTGAACGGTCAGCGTACTGGCCTTCGGTTCAGAGTATCCCGGGTTTGAATCCCGATCGGGCCGGGAATTTTAACCTTAATAGGTTAATTCCTACGGCTCCGGGTCTGGGTGTATGTGTTGTCTTCATCATCATTTCATCCTCATCACGACGCGTAGGTTGCCTACGGGCGTCAAATAGAAAGACCTGCACTTGGCGAGCCGAACCCGTCCTGGGATATCCCTGCACTAAAAGCCTTACGACATTTCATTTCATTATGAGGTAATGAGCAATTGGATGGATATTTCTAGTACAATGAGTGGAATATTTAGAAAATATAATAATGAAGAGAAATGAGTGTTCCTTAGTGAAGATAGCGAGAAGAAAGAGCGTAACGATTCACAGAACTTGATTTCGAAGAAGAAAGGAAGTTACAAAGGCAGCAAGGAGCGGCTCATTACACACACACACAGACAGCTGCTTCTCTGATTGTATCGTGAACGTCTGGACTCACACAAAATGTGATCGAATGAAAAGTACTAAGGCTTCCTGTACAAGACCTCTCAAAGGAAGGAGGAAATTAAAGAGAGTTCCAGATTTATCTGAGCCAGAGTTGTATTTATTTTGACGAATAATGACAAAATTACAGATGTGCGGATGATAAAAATGCTCAAATGTAAAACGAGTCAGTGACATATACCATGTTTCCATAAAAGATTCAATCCGTAATCAGATCGATTTCAATACGATAGTCTTGACATTCGTACAGTGGGAGAATAACCCAACATGTAGCGCTTGACAGCAACGGCCAACGCTAACCAAAGTAGACTAAATGAAGTCCTCGTGCATTATTAACAGAGGAATTTAAAGTATGTGATACGAAATCCTATAGCCCGTACAATCACCCAAATCAATAGAAATTTCAAAAGCTGTGGTATTGTGCCTAATAGTGTATGAGATATTTGTCAATTTAATCCTTTCATTTCAGAGATGGTAGAAAACACTTTTTGAGCGACAGAGGAAAACAGTGTTCTTTTTGGAGCAGTTTCAAGCACAGAATGTTTTCTAAACTAAACAAAAGAAGCTTATGAAGAGAAGGTGGTACCCTATAGAAGAAAGGAGTAAGTACTGGTGGGAGCGTATAGTACAACATTACTCCACAAATGATGATTGGTTAGACAACTTCAGGATGAGTTCTTCGACATTTAAAAGTTCATATGTCTGCGTCTTGAACAGCACCACAAATCAAACAAGTTTTCTTAAGAAAAAGCAATGTCTGTTGAGAAAAAGTTGCAATCGCTTTTTACAAACGAGCTTCATATGCTGAATATAGAACTGTTGCAAATCAGTTTCCGTCGAAGACCTTCTGTATTTCCTTTTCTCGTATTATTTCAAATAACGTTATACCCTCCTCCGGCGAACACAGATTTCTGTTAATACTACACATGGTAAAATATATAAGGAGCAGTAAGCTGAAATCAAATGAACACGAATAAAATTACAGGAAGAACATTATAAACAAACTACAATCGAGCATCCATAACATTTTCAAATCGATTTTAATTCGTTCTGCGTTTCCATGATACTATATCAGTATTGAGTACAATTCGATCCCACGTTCCAGTAGGATCGACTCTGAGACTCAATACAAACTGAGTACCCGTTTTCATGAGGTATTCGATACGGAAAGCGTATTCAAATCGATTTGAATTCCCCATGGAAATGTGGTAATAGTTATTCACAACCTGTGCAGAGAAGAAACTTTGAACATGGAAAAATACAGTCGTCTTTGAGCCGCAGTGTCCCAGTATGTCGGCTTCATGGAAATTAGTGTCAAGTTCTGTTGATTGTGCGCTCTGTGCTCAGATATATCGTTTAAGATGTTTCAGTGCGCTAGAATCCATATACAAACTAGTGCTCCTAGGTGCGATAACACGGAAGTGATAACACGATAACGATAAAATTGTGGAGATAGCCAGCGGCTGATTGGTCCAAGTTTCTGATATTCTTATACTGGATTTTTCGTTGGGGCTGAATAGTTGTAGAAAATTTCTTGACTTCCTTTGCTACACTTTGCCGATAAACTGGTGCACATCTATTGGTTTAGAGCGAGTCTGAATTCGCTACAAGTTGCCAAACAAAATGTGTGTCATTTTGCTAAGTTGAGTAGAGTACGGAAAATTATTTGCGAATCGTGTGTTAGTCAAAGATACATTAAACTAAAATATTTTACAATGAAAGGTCATAGCACGGGACGAGTTGTACACTCAACCGCAAAACAAAAAATAACAAAAAATTAAGCCGGGAAAGAAATATTTAATTTTATACTTTATTGAAACGTAGGAATAGTCGTAAATTTTTGATAGCTAGTAGTCGGAGAGATGAAAATTCAAATCCTACCACCTGCATAATCATCCTCATGAAACAATGATAATTTTTGTGTGACGGAGTGTACAAAGTTTGCTGTCCATTCATTTGTAGAAGAATATGCTCAGTTTCCGTGCCAGGATGTGTACCTTAAGGAAGAATTTATGACCAGGGTTTAAAACTGCCATAGGCTATTTAAAATACTGGTGGACGCAGATCCATTTATGGTTACATGTAGTATTTACGAAGTGTCTTCTGGTACACTTGTTACTTTCATTGAAATACATCAGTATTATACTTGACAAGAAAAAGAAACATGCAACGTTGTTAACGACACCGGCGATCAGATGGCGCTCATGAGGCCTGACCGTGCGCACTCTGCAGGTGGTTAGAGGTGGACAGTGTTTGCAACATTCATGCTAGGGAACAAGTACGTGCTCCAGTTGAACAACTGCAACCATTTGAACAGGGTAGCATTGTAAGGCTGCGGGAAGCTGGATGGACGTATCGATGGACTGCTACACATGTTGATCACAATGTATCGGTGGTGTGTAGCTGCTTTCAGCAGTGCTCTGTGGAGCATTCCCACACCCATAGACCAGGCTCCAAACTTCCACGTAGTACACACGCACGTCAAGATCGACGCACTGTGCGAGCTAGGAAAACAACAGATAGGAATCTGCCATCTGGGCGACTGCCCTAAATGCAGATCAGTAGTGATTGATTGATTTTTTTTTGCTAGGGGCTTTACGTCGCACCGAGATTGATTGATTGATTGATTGATTGATTGATTGATTGATTGATTGATTGATTGATTGATTGATTGATTGATTGATTGATTGATTGATTGATTGATTGATTGATTGATTGATTGATTGATTGATTGATTGATTGATTGATTGATTGAAGCAGAACATCATCCAGGAACAAAATTCTGTCACATGTTGCACTTGCTGTGTCACCAGGGACCATTATGAACCGTCATCCTGCAGCAGGATTACGATCGCGTGTGCCTCTGGCCACGATGTCACGACACCGCCAAGCCCGGCTACTCTGGTGTCATGAACGTGTCGACTGTAGAGCGGAATGGCGCTCTGTTGTCATCACTGACGAGAGTAGTTTCAGTATGTACGCAAGTGATTGACTTACATGTGTACGGGTAGCCCTGCTGAGCAAATGCATTCGCCCACGATACTCAGGTTTCACCCTAGGCTTCATGGTGTGGGGGCCATCAGTTACAACTTGCGATCACAGTTAGTTTTTCTGCAGTGTAACGTAATCAGTGGCCGCTACATTGCACAGGTTGTTGTCCCCGTGCTACTACCATTTCTTCGACAGGAAGGTGATGTGCGCTCTGAGGAGCACAATGCGCTCCACATACAGCTGGTGCGACGCAACGTGCTCTACGTAGTGTACAACTGCCATGGCCAGCAAGATCACCAGATCTCTTGCCAATTGAACACGTATGGGATATGATGACGTGGAAACTTGCGCGTTCTCCAGAGACTGCAAGAACCGTTGCCGAATTGCATCCAAAGTGCAAGATTATTGGGATGAACTACCGCAGGATGCCATTCGACTCTTTCATGATGGTTTGCATGCGCGAATACTCGCCTAGAGGGGTTACACTGTGTATTGATGCGACTGTTTGGACACCCTTTATTGTGACTTGTGTGTTTCATTCAGTCTAAATTTGTAATCGCATACCTCCTGTCACATCCGTTCTGAATAAAATGACCTTGTCCTTGAGGATGTTGCATGTTATTTTTGGCAGTGAATGATAGTGACTGAGGAGTGGGTAATGCTGATAACGCCATTCTTTGGAATCAGTTTCTGTTATGCAAGGCGTGAGTGTGTTGTTCATTTGGCCAGTTCGTTTGTACATTTCACTGGGCTTGACAGAATTTTGGGTTAAATATCACTTTCTGGCTTAGTGAGGAAGGCAACGAGAGGAGGTACATCGCTCCTAGTTTTTGTAGTAAGGCTCTTCAGTGAATGCTATATAATTTGGTCTGAATTTGTAATCATATACCTCTTGCAATGATGAAATACCTCTCACATCCGTTGTGACTAGGCTATGCCATCAGCGCATTCTTGGGACGATCTACCGCAGGATGCCATTCGACTCCTTTGTGATGGTTTGCATGCGCTAATACACGCCTGCACTGCCGTCAGATGGTGGAGCTACTGCGGATACAACCAGCCTTCGAGCTAAACAACATATGTGTGCTAGAAATAATACCGAATATACTCAGTTATTGTCCAGTGTCGTATACCCATTGCAGTTCCTTCGACGACCCTTACAAATTCTAAAACTGATTTTAAAATTTCGTCAACATTTTTAACTTTTCATTGTAATATACAGTGGATTCTGCTCCCGTGAAGTAGAGATACCGTTCCTGCCCCTTAACCTTGCATCCCTGGGCTCGATTCCCTGCCAGGTCAGAGAATATTATGTGGATGTGATGGTTGTTTCGAGGTCCACTTAGCCAACGTGATTACAATTGAGGAGCTTTGAGATAGCGCCCCGGGCTGCAGAGCCATGAAAAACGGCGGACAGGATTCGTTGCACGAACCACGCCTCACCTAGTAATCTGCAGGCCTTTGAGCTAAGCAGCGGTCGCTTGGTTGTCCACAGACCTTTGTGGGCATTGCATTATGGCTTTAGTTTGTTTATTATTATTTACATTGGAATATACGATTATTAACATGTATTTAATTTAGGTGATCAACGCCAAACAGTGTCATAAGGCATAACATCTGTACAAATGAAACAAGTGTTTACTGTGACTAAATGAGCAAAAGGCAGTTGATAAAGTGCACAAGAATTTTAAATACAAGTCTGTGCTTCATTTCCTTCCATCATGGTGGGTGGGAATTAGAGGCGTTAGTTACACATCTCAGATTGCTGATACTCTTTTTAATTTCACGCTAGCTTGTAAATAGGACGTGGGATAATCCGACGTTGATTACTCTTCATGTTGGCGATGCGCTGCGTGATCCGCCCCGAGCAATTCATCACCGCACTCACTCGTGTTATGAAGCCACCACACATGCGTCGGCCTGAGGTGTAGGCGTCGAGTTCATATTTTCGCCGACGTTACATGAAATACAGAGATAGCCTGCATTCAATTCTTGAATAACAACTGAAATTCGCTGGTTAACCAGGAGATTTTCTCTTTAAAATATCCCGGTAAAATAAGTAGTCTACGTCAAGCAGTAAGGGTTAAACTTCCCACCCCACGACCAATCAGTGGAATCGTCAGTTTGATTGCCACACCATTCAGAGATGCTGGGTATTAGTGTGCCGTTGAGATACCATTGCAAGCTTCTTTTTTACAGTGACAGAGCACAATTATTTAAAAAGTACAGGAATGTCAGTTCATATATAAATACGAAATGTTGAAGTTTTTATAATTTTAGTTGTTAAACATAGAACAATTCTATTAAGACACCCTTTATAAGGTTAAGCATAACGTGAAGCTAAAGAGCTTCGATCATAGCTTTTGGATTATTTTAAGTAGATGTAGTGATTTTATAACTTAATGTCTAGAATGCTAAGAGAGTTTTCATATTTGTGGGCTGATGAAGAGAACGGTAATGTTCTCGAAACATGTACCCATGAGAGTATGTAGATAACAAATGTGCGATTTCACTTATAACCATTAACAAGGCGGATTCAGAAAAAGGAAAGAAATTAATAATGCCAATCCACTCCTTTTCTCCACTGAGAGCTCGGGACATACCGTACCTCTCAGTCAAGCAGCTCATCCCAAAGTTCGCAATATTTTCATTAACACTACTCTTGTAGGAAATGTCCCAGAAAAAATCGCGCTTTATTTCATTATATTTTTTGTCCACTTCTCGAAACAAGTAATCCTAGTGTGGGTCCCATACGCATGGACACTACTTTAATTGGCATATAATGAGCACTCTCCTTTACAACTCCTAAATATTCTCATAACTACATGAAGAGATCTCTAACATATATATACACAGGCTCCTTAATGCGATTACCCCAATGAATATCATTTCCTTTTTAAAAATTGTTTTGCATCGCACCGACACATATACATCTTATGGCGACGAGGGGTGAGGAGTGGGAAGGAAGCGGCCGTGGCGTTAATTAACGCACAGCACCAGTATTCACCTGGTTTGAAAATAGGAAACAACGGGAGTAGTATAATTGGATGGTTCTGCCGCCTCCTCCCGCGGGAAATTTGAATTCTGGCGGGAAATTTGAATTTTTGCCGGGAGATTTGAATTTTGGCGCGAGATTTGAATTTGTAAACAAAGCCACGTGCTTTTTGACAGCTGTCATCGACAGCAACGCATCGCTAACCTCACTGCTGCAATCTTGACGGGCCTAAACCTCAGTAGTGCCAACTTAACCTAACTAGCGCGAGGTAAACAAAGCCACGTGCTTTTAGACAGCCACGTGCTTTTTGACAGACAACAACGCATCGCTAACCTCAGTACTGCCATCTTGACGGACCTAAACCTCAGTAGTACCAACTTAATCTAACTAGCGCGTGGTAAACAAAGCCACGTGCTTTTTGACAGCCACGTGCTTTTTTGACGGATGTCATCCGCCATCTTTAAACCACAGGGCACTGTGCTGCCCTCTTTATCGTAGTAGATGTAAATTCGTCACCTGTCATCGGCAGTGCTGCCATCTTGGCGGGCCTAAACCTTAGTGCTACCAACTTAACCTAACTAGCGCGTGGTAAACAAAGCCACGTGCTTTTTGACAGCCACGTGCTTTTTTGACAGATGTCATCCGCCATCTTTAAACCACAGAGCACTGTGCTGCCCTCTTTATCGTAGTAGATGTAAATTCGTCACCTGTCATCGGCAGTGCTGCCATCTTGGCGGGCCTAAACCTTAGTGCTACCAACTTAACCTCACTAGCGTGAGATAAACAAATCCACGTGCTTTTTTGACAGCTGTCATCCGCCATCTTTAATCTATAGAGCACAGTGCTGCCCTATTTAGCTACTTACCTTTGAAATGTGGTGGCGGATAATTTGAAAAATGCTTTTGACAGCAGCCATCTTTAATCTAGCGAGCACCGTGCTGCCCTATTTAGCTAGATACCTTTGAAATGTGGTGGCAGGCAATTCCACATGACAGCAGCCATCTTTAATCAAGAGAGCACCGTGCTGCCCTCTATGTGGTGGCGGCAAATTCTACATGCTCTTGTTTGGAAACAAACTCACGCGCTTTTTTGACAGCCGTCATCCGCCATCTTTAATCAACAGAGCACAGTGCTGCACTCTTTAGCTAGATACCTTTGCAATGTGGTGGCGGCAATTTGAAAAATTCTATGTGCTCTTGTTTGGAAACAAAGCCACGTGCTTTTTTGACAGCTGTCATCCACCATCTTTAATCAATAGACCACTGTGCTGCTATCATGCGGGCAATTTCGTCAGCTGTCATCCGCCATCTTTAATCCACAGAACACCGTGCTGCCCTCTTTATGACATGTAGTAGCGGGCAATTTGAAAAGTTCTGTTAGCTCTCATCCGTCATCTTTAATCAAGAGCACACCGTGCTGCCATCTTTAGCTAGATACCTTTGAAATGTGGTGGCGGCAAATTGAAAAATTCCACGTGCTCCTGTTTAGTAAACAAACTCACGCGCTTTTTTGTCAGCTGTCATCCGCCATCTTACATCGCAAACCTCAGTGCTACACTCTTTAGGTACATACCTTTGAAATATGGTGGTGGATAATTTAAAAAGAAAAATTCTACAGCAGCCATCTCTCGACGCTAATTGCACAAGATGGTGGCTATACATGACTCCTTAAAGGTGCTTGTGCAAGATGGCCGCTATACATAGGTTCTTATGAGACGACCTTGGAATGCTTGGGCAAGATGGCGGTTGCTATTATGAGGCGGCTTAAGGGTCCTTGCACAAGATGGCTAGAGACCCCTTAAGGATGCTTGCGCAAGATGGCGGACACAAGATGGCGGCTATACACGTCTCCTTATGAGACGCCTTAAAGGTGCTTGCGCAAGATGGCTGCTGCTCTTATGAAGAAAGCTAGCTTAGAGGCTAACGCGTCGTGATAGTTTGGTTCATTAAATTTGGGGCTTAAATTCAAAATGTTAAATATCTCGAAAGCGGTGCATCGTAGAGCAAAACGGACAAAACTTTTTCTGTCCAGTACCTCGGTTCGCAGTACGAGGAACAAGTAAAACATAGTCTAATGATGAGATCAACGGTTCGGTTCCTACTCAGGCCCTTTGTCATTCGCTCTGTTTTAGCTTGTATTGAAGCAAGACTTCGTAACAAGATCAGGTTTAGCTATGGTAGAGAGTATAACGTGCCGTGCAGGTTCGATTCATTAAATTTGGAGCTTAAATGCAAAATGTTAAATATCTCGAAAACGCTGCATCGTAGAGCAAAACCTGATACCTAGGTTTGCAGTATCAGGAACATGATAGCATAAGAAAAACATAGTCTAATGATGAGATTGACGGTTCGATCCCTACTTAGGCCTTTTGGCATTGGCAGCTATCTAATTCTACAAGATGGGGGCTATACATAGCTTCTTATGAGGCAGCTTAAGAGCGCTTGCACAAGATGGCTGCTGCTCTCATGAGACGCCCTAGGGGTGCTTGCGCAAGGTAGCAGCGACAAGACGGTGACTATACACAGCTCCTTATGATACGGTCTAGAGGTGCTCACACAAGATGGTGGCTGTTCTGATGAAGAAAGCTAGCTTTGCATCGTGCAGGTATCTTTACAGCACTAAACCTCATACCTTTGAAATGTGGTGGCGGGTAATTTGAAAAATTCTACGTGCTTTTTCTTAACAGCAGCTATCTTTAAACAATAGCGGCTATACATAAGCTGTTAAGGCCTCCTCTTATGTCAAGGCATAGCTCTATCGAACAAGTTTAAACCTGCATCGGGATAGCTAGAGTAAGCACGTGCTGCAGTGATGACGTCATTATGCATGTTTAGACTTGCAAATCACTAAAGAAACATAACAAGACTAGAATCGAACACTGCACTCTATGCTGTTAACTTTATCATGTGATCGGAACACTGATTGAAGTGTTTAAAACACTAAATAAGGGATTAAGACTGAAATAGAACACTGTACTCGATACAACATGTCAGGGGATACCTTTGTTCTAAGAAGATTAGATTACCGCACATTCCTTGTAGGGCTAATAGGCTAAAAGGCTAATGGGCAAAATGGCAAAAGGGCTAATGGGTTAAAGGGCTAAAGGGCTAATGGGCTAAAGGGCTAAAGGTCTAGGGTGCCTCTCCTCTCTTTATCCTGGCTTGAGACCGGCTCTACAACTAGAGGCGGAGTTAACACCCTAAGGAAGGGAGAATGTTGGGAAATAATCTATACGAATATAGCTACTCGATCGACTATATACTACAGATGGATGACTTAGGTGAGGGTAAGCGCTTATTTAATAATACCAACACGACGTAATTCATGCTCTATTTCAAAAATATCTTCTTTGTACTGTGTGTAACCAGCATCATGATAGGCTCTTAGCAGTTGTAAACGTTTTACCAGTACGTTGGGGTCTTTACAGTAGCTTATATCTACATAGGGTAACAGAGGCTCGTTGTGAACTTTGAGTCTATATGCAGACAGTTGATGTGTAGGGACTTGTTTTGATGTAATACGTGCTTCAGCATAGCGTTTCTAGGTACAAACTTCACTTGTTTCGATAGCGATGAAGCGTTGAAATTTCCTTCTTCTTTACCTTGCATCTCTTCTTGAGATGTTTGCACTGCGACAGAACGTGTAGTATTCTTAGGAAATGAAGTAAAATCATTAAGCTGTAATGGCAATGAAACATTCAGATTTTCTTCTTCTACTTTCCCTTTACTACTGTTTTGATGAACATCATTATCCTTATTATCATAATCATGATCTTGCCTCTCTTTATCTTGAAGTTTGTGCTTAGTAACAGAACTCGCAGCAGGTCTAGACAACAAGGGAGAATTAAAAATCTCTCGCAGAGGTGTACTTTTTAAACATAAATCAGTGTTCGCTGGAATATGGTTGAGCTCTTTGTATTTTGTTCCCGATGAAGCTGCATTACACGCGGCTTCATGACGTTGAGCGTTGTATGCGTTCTTGAACACTCTTCTACAATGTTTGCATTGAAAAATTGTCCTGCATGATATCTCATGATGTCTCCTGTGATAGCTTCGGGAAAATGCTTTTCCACACTCTTCGCAAATATACCTAGAAATAGGTTTTTCCATGACGGACTTTTATCTTCTGTTAACAGATTCTTCTTTAAATCTACTCGACATTTGTTACTCTCTACTTCGATGATGCGAACAGCTTAGCGATTAACAGTAAACTAACACAAAAGCGTATAACCAAGGTAGCAACAGTAAGGTTTAAGCCCATCAAGATGGCAAGAGTGAGGTTAGCGACGTTCTGCTGTTGGATTTTAAATTCCGCGCTATAACATGCATAAGGTGGCAGCCTTGAGGTTTGCTGCCGTAAAGATGGCAGCAGTGAGGTTAGCGACGCTCTATTGTCCTTCAAAGTGAGGTTAGGGTTCGTCAAGAAGACAGCTGTCAAAAAAGCACGTGGCTATGTTTACCAAACAAGAGCAGTGGTCGTGACGTCACGGTCACGTAATCAATCCTTAGCTCTACGTCGTTAAGAGCAGCATTAGGATTAGCTATGTTTAAAAATCTTAGGAACAGAGCAGCAGTATGAATAGCCATGTTTAAAGCGTGTAGACATCACCTATCGATTTTACAAGCATCAAATATCGCACTAATCTTCTTCCGCTAGATCGTGCTGCTATCTTAGCATAACCTATACGTATGAACTTAAACTATAAAGAATAGCCATGTTTGAAAGCATGTACACATTACCTATCGATTTTGCATGCATCGACTCTCGTACTAAACTTCTTCTGCTAGATTGTGCTGCTGTCTTAGCATAATTTATACACATGGACTTAAGGTACAGAGAATAGCCATGTTTCAAAGCGTGTACACATTATCTATCGATTTTGCATGCATGAAATATCACACTAAACTTCTTCCGCTATCTTAGCATAACCTATACGCATGAAATTAAAGTACAAAGAATAGCCACGTTTCAAAGCGTGCACACATTACCTATTGATTTTACATGAATCGACTATCATACTAAACTTCTTCCGTTAGATTGTGCCGCTTTCTTAGCATAACCTATACCCATGAAATTAAAGTACAATGAATAGTCATGTTTCAAAGCGTGTACGCATCAACTATCGATTTTGCATGTATCGAATCTCGTACTGTACTTCTTCAGGTAGATTGTGCTGGTATCTTAGCATAACTTATACACATGAACTTAAAGTACAAAGAATAGCCATGTTTCAAAACGTGTACACATCACCTATCGATTTTGCATTCATCGACTCTCGTACTAAACTTCTGACGCTAGACTGTGCTGCTATCTTAGCCTAACCTATACGCATGAACTTAAAGTACGAAGAATAACCATGTTTTAAATCGTGTACACGTCACCTATCGATTTTGCATGCATCAAATATCGTACTAAACTTCTTGCGCTAGATTGTGCTGCTATCTTAGCATAACCTATACCCATGAACTTAAAGTACAAAGAATAGCCATGTTTCAAAGCGTGTACATATTACTTATCGATTTTGCAAGCATCGACTCTCGTACTAAACTTCTTCCTCTAGATTGTGCTGCTATCTTAGCATAACCTATGTGCATGAACTTAAAGTACAAAGAATAACCATGTTTCAAAGCGTGTACACATCACCCTGAACTTCTTCCGCTAGATTGTACTCCTATCTTGGCATAGCCTATACGCACGAACTTAAAGCACATAAAATAACGATGTTTAACAGCGTGTACACATCACCTATTGATTTTGCATGCATCGACTATTTTTTACCGCCAGAGTGTACAACTATCGCATATGTGTATTGCTAACGTATGTGTATAAAGTTAAAGCACAAAGAATAGCTATACTCCAAAGCGTCTACACATCACCTATCGATTTTGCATGCATCGACTATCGTACTAAACTTCTACCGCTAGAGTGTACAACGTTCGCAATTGTGTGCTGCTACCTATGTGCGTGAACGTAAAGCACAAAGGATAGCGTGTACACAACACCTGTCAATTTTGCACGCATTAACTCTTGTACTAAACTTCTTCCACAACAGAGTGCGATCATCGCTTGTGTGTGCCGCAATCTTAACATAACCTATGTGCATGAAGTTAAAGCACAAAGAATACCCAAGTTCAAAGCGTGTACATATCACCTATCGATTTTGCATGCATCGTCTTTCTTACTAAACATTTTCCACTAGAGCGTGCAACAACCTTATAAGTATGCTGCTAACTTAGTATAACTTATACGCATGAACTTAAAGCATAAAGAATACTGATGTATAAAAATCTTGTGAACATAGCAGCAGCAGCAGTAAGAATAGCAATGTTTTAAAAGCGTGTACGCATTGCCTATCGATTATACATGCATCAACTAGAGTACAAAAACTCTCCCGCAAGAGTGTGCTGCTATCTTAGCATAACCTATGTGCACGGATTTAAAGCACGAAGAATAGTTAAGTTTCAAAGTGTGTACACAACACCTATCGATTTTGCATGCATCAACTATCGTACTAAACACATCCCGCTAGAATGTACAACGTTCGCATGTGTTTGCTCTGCTACTTTAGCATGACCTATGCGAACGAACTTGAAGCAAAAAGAATAGCGATCTTTGAAAATCTTGCGAACTTGGCAGCGGTAAGAATAGCAAGGTTTAAAAGCGTGTACATATCACCTTTTGATAATGCATGCATCTTCTACTAGAACACGTGACCATCGCTTGTACGTGTGTTGCTATCTTAACATAACCTATGTGCACGAACTTAAAGCATAAAAAATAGTTATGAGTAAAAATTTTGTGAACATAGCAGAGTGTTTACTACGTAGGTGTAGACATTGAACATTGCATGCTGAAGCAGCATACTACGTGACTGTGACGTCACGACCAGGTGCTCCTGTTTGGTAAACATAGCCACGTGCTTTTTTGACAGCTGTCTTCTTGACGAACCCTAACCTCACTTTGAAGGACAATAGAGCGTCGCTAACCTCACTGCTGCCATCTTTACGGCAGTAAACCTCAAGGCTGCCACCTTATGCATGTTATAGCGCGGAATTTAAAATCCAACAGCAGAACGTCGCTAACCTCACTCTTGCCATCTTGATGGGCTTAAACCTTACTGTTGCTACCTTGGTTATACGCTTTTGTGTTAGTTTACTGTTAATCGCTAAGCTGTTCGCATCATCGAAGTAGAGAGTAACAAATGTCGAGTAGATTTAAAGAAGAATCTGTTAACAGAAGATAAAAGTCCGTCATGGAAAAACCTATTTCTAGGTATATTTGCGAAGAGTGTGGAAAAGCATTTTCCCGAAGCTATCACAGGAGACGTCATGGGATATCATGCAGGACAATTTTTCAATGCAAACATTGTAGAAGAGTGTTCAAGAACGCATACAACGCTCAACGTCATGAAGCCGCGTGTAATGCAGCTTCATCGGGAACAAAATACAAAGAGCTCAAACATATTCCAACGAACACTGATTTATGTTTAAAAAGTACACCTCTGCGAGCGATTTTTAATTCTCCCTCGTTGTCTAGACCTGCTGCGAGTTCTGTTACTAAGCACAAACTTCAAGATAAAGAGAGGCAAGATCATGATTATGATAATAAGGATAATGATGTTCATCAAAACAGTAGTAAAGGGAAAGTAGAAGAAGAAAATCTGAATGTTTCATTGCCATTACAGCTTGATGATTTTACTTCATTTCCTAAGAATACTACACGTTCTGTCGCAGTGCAAACATCTCAAGAAGAGATGCAAGGTAAAGAAGAAGGAAATTTCAACGCTTCATCGCTATCGAAACGAGTGAAGTTTGTACCTAGAAACGCTACTGCTGAAGCACGTATTACATCAAAACAAGTCCCTATACACCAACTGTCTGCATATAGACTCAAAGTTCACAACAAGCCTCTGTTACCCTATGTAGATATAAGCTACTGTAAAGACCCCAACGTACTGGTAAAACGTTTACAACTGCTAAGAGCCTATCATGATGCTGGTTACACACAGTACAAAGAAGATATTTTTGAAATAGAGCATGAATTACGTCGTGTTGGTATTATTAAGTAAGCGCTTACCCTCACCTAAGTCATCCATCTGTAGTATATAGTCGATCGAGTAGCTATATTCGTATAGATTATTTCCCAACATTCTCCCTTCCTTAGGGTGTTAACTCCGCCTCTAGTTGTAGAGCCGGTCTCAAGCCAGGATAAAGAGAGGAGAGGCACCCTAGCCCTTTAGCCCTTTAGCCCATTAGCCCTTTTGCCCTTTTGCCCATTAGCCCTTTAGCCTATTAGCCCTACAAGAAATGTGCGGGAATCTAATCTTCTTAGAACAAAGGTATCCCCTGACATGTTGTATCGAGTACAGTGATCTATTTCAGTCTTGATCACTTATTTAGTGTTCTAAACACTTCAATCAATGTTCCGATCACATGATAAAGTTAACAGCATAGAGTGCAGTGTTCGATTCTAGTCTTGTTATGTTTCTTTAGTGATTTGCAAGTCTAAACATGCATAATGACGTCATCACTGCAGCACGTGCTTACTCTAGCTATCCCGATGCAGTTTTAAACTTGTTCGATAGAGCTATGCCTTGACATAAGAGGAGGCCTTAACAGCTTATGTATAGTCGCTATTGTTTAAAGATAGCTGCTGTTAAGAGAAAAGCACGTAGAATTTTTCAAATTACCCGCCACCACATTTCAAAGGTATGAGGTTTAGTGCTGTAAAGATACCTGTACGATGCAAAGCTAGCTTTCTTCATCAGAGCAGCCACCATCTTGTGTGAGCACCTCTAGACCGTATCATAAGGAGCTGTGTATAGTCACCGTCTTGTCGCTGCTACCTTGCGCAAGCACCCCTAGGGCGTCTCATGAGAGCAGGAGCCATCTTGTGCAAGCGCTCTTAAGCTGCCTCATAAGAAGCTATGTATAGCCCCCATCTTGTAGAATTAGATAGCTACCAATGCCAAAAGGCCTAAGTAGGGATCGAACCGTCGATCTCATCATTAGACTATGTTTTTCTTATGCTATCATGTTCCTGATACTGCAGACCTAGGTATCAGGTTTTGCTCTACGATGCACCGTTTTCGAGATATTTAACATTTTGCATTTAAGCCCCAAATTTAATGAATCGAACTAGCACGACGCGTTAGCCTCTAAGCTAGCTTTCTTCATAAGAGCAGCAGCCATCTTGCGCAAGCACCCTTAAGGCGTCTCATAAGGAGACGTGTATAGCCGCCATCTTGTGTCCGCCATCTTGCGCAAGCATCCTTAAGACGTCTCTAGCCATCTTGTGCAAGGACCCTTAAGCCGCCTCATAAGAGCAACCGCCATCTTGCGCAAGCATCCCCAGGGCATCTCATAAGGAGCCATGTGTAACCGTCATCTTGCGCAAGCATATCAAGGGCGTCTCATAAGTACCTATGTATAGCGGCCATCTTGCACAAGCACCTTTAAGGAGTCATGTATAGCCACCATCTTGTGCAATTAGCGTCGAGAGATGGCTGCTGTAGAATTTTTCTTTTTAAATTATCCACCACCATATTTCAAAGGTATGTACCTAAAGCGTGTAGCACTGAGGTTTGCGTTGTAAGATGGCGGATGACAGCTGACAAAAAAGCGCGTGAGTTTGTTTACTAAACAGGAGCACGTGGAATTTTTCAATTTGCCGCCACCACATTTCAAAGGTATCTAGCTAAAGATGGCAGCACGGTGTGCTCTTGATTAAAGATGGCGGATGACAGCTAACAGAACTTTTCAAATTGCCCGCTACTACATGTCATAAAGAGGGCAGCACGGTGTTCTGTGGATTAAAGATGGCGGATGACAGCTGACGAAATTGCCCGCATGATAGCAGCACAGTGCTCTATTGATTAAAGATGGTGGGTGACAGCAGTCAAAAAAGCACGTGGCTTTGTTTCCAAACAAGAGCACATAGAATATTTCAAATTGCCGCCACCACATTTCAAAGGTATCTAGCTAAAGATTGCAGCACTGTGCTCTGTTGATTAAAGATGGCGGATGACGGCTGTCAAAAAAGCGCGTGAGTTTGTTTCCAAACAAGAGCATATAGAATTTGCCGCCACCACGTGGAGGGCAGAACTGTGCTCTCTTGATTAAAGATGGCTGCTGTCATGTGGAATTGCCTGCCACCACATTTCAAAGGTATCTAGCTAAAGAGGGCAGCACGGTGCTCTCTAGATTAAAGATGGCTGCTGTCAAAAGCATTTTTCAAATTATCCGCCACCACATTTCAAAGGTAAGTAGCTAAATAGGGCAGCACTGTGCTCTATAGATTAAAGATGGCGGATGACAGCTGTCAAAAAAGCACGTGGATTTGTTTATCTCACGCTAGTGAGGTTAAGTTGGTAGCACTAAGGTTTAGGCCCGCCAAGATGGCAGCACTGCCGATGACAGGTGACGAATTTACATCTACTACGATAAAGAGGGCAGCACAGTGCTCTGTGGTTTAAAGATGGCGGATGACATCTGTCAAAAAAGCACGTGGCTGTCAAAAAGCACGTGGCTTTGTTTACTACGCGCTAGTTAGGTTAAGTTGGTAGCACTAAGGTTTAGGCCCGCCAAGATGGCAGCACTGCCGATGAAAGGTGACGAATTTACATCTACTACGATAAAGAGGGCAGCACAGTGCTCTGTGGTTTAAAGATGGCGGATGACAGCTGTCAAAAAAGCACGTGGCTGTCAAGAAGCACGTGGCTTTGTTTACCACGCGCTAGTGAGGTTAAGTTGGTACTACTGAGGTTTAGGTCCGTCAAGATGGCAGTACTGAGGTTAGCGATGCGTTGTTGTCTGTCAAAAAGCTCGTGGCTGTCAAAAAACACGTTACTTTGTTTACCTCGCGCTAGTTAGGTTACGTTGGCACTACTGAGGTTTAGGCCCATCAAGATGGCAGCAGTGAGGTTAGCGATGCGTTGTTGTCGATGACAGCTGTCCAAACGTACGTGGCTTTGTTTACAAATTCAAATCTCGCGCCAAAATTCCACTCTCCCGCGAAAAATTCAAATTTCCCGCCAGAATTTAAATTTCCCGCGGGAGGAGGCGGCAGAACCATCCAATTATGCTACTAACGGGAAAACATTTTCAGGACTGTCGACAGTGGGGTTCGAACCCACTATCTCCCGAATTCATGCTCACAGCTGTGCGACCCTAACTGCAAGGCCAACTCACTCGTTGCTAGCGGTAAAAGAACCACTTAAATTAGTTTCTTGGTTCCCGGGACTGACCTCAACTTAAAACGTTCTTCCTTTCAATCTCTTCATAGCATTATGAAATATATTTTATGCACAACAATGCCGAAATTAAAATATCATATGCCAGAAACCTGAATCTTAATGAGGCTCGTTATAGTTAAAGTTTCATTATGATACAGGCCCTTCACCAATTAGAGTTCATATTTTCATTATGATACAACTGTTCGACCAATCAGGTAAGGATAGCATCGCGCCTGCGCTTAATGCATTACCTTCACTCTTGTTTCCAAAATGGCACATGTCGGACACACATATTAACATCAATGCACCTTCTACTTACAATATTCCACAACCACACGGCACATTACCGCAAATTCACTTCACCAACTGTACAATAACCTTCTATCAAAGCTTTGAAAACATATGACATTGTCAAGGTCTCTGATCCACTCACGGAAAATCAATAACCCAGCGCATGCGCTCTGTTCAGTAAACTCAACTGTCAAGCGACATCTTGACGGAAATTCATGAATAATTTAAAAATAGAGCTATAATTGTCGATGATCATAAACAGTCGTATGCAATTCATGTCTTAATTATTGATCTTATAGGGTTGTTGCATAATGTAATATTATCTTCGAAGAATGCTTAACCAATGTGATCATCTGCTCTAAAATCCTCATTTCATTGCGTATGTTCTACAGCATTAATTTCCAAGTTCCGCCTTCGTGTTCCTCTCAGGAATGAGATATAAGGTGATCGGCATGGGCAGAGATAAATTGGCACAATGCTATAGGGAATATTGTTGGGAGTAAATTGGTGCTAAGGACCAGATAGTTAAGACCAAAACACACTCAGATATTAGGAAAACTTGATGTGTGTCCATAACGATTACGTTATTGATCTCAAATAATAATGTTATTTGTTTTACGTCCCACTAACTACTTTTTTTTAAGGTCTTCGGAGACGCCGAGGTGCCGGAATTTAGTCCCGCAGGAGTTCTTTTACGTGCCAGTAAATCTACCGACACGGGGCTGTCGTATTTGAGCACCTTCAAATACCACCGGACTGAGATTGATCTCAAAATACGGTTCCTGATCTTAAGATTGATTTTACTGAAAAATAGTAATATCTTTTCTCTTATATTGGTATGCAGATGGGTATATATTATCCTAGACTATTTTGTAGAGATTTTTATAGTTAACAATTCTTCTTAAATTACTTGGGACATCGTTGTCCTTTTTTTTCTATTTGCTTTCCGTCGCACCGACGCAGATATATCTTACAGCGACGATGGGACAGGAAAGGCCTAGGGATGGGAAGGAAGCGGCCGTGGCCTTAATTAAGGTACAGCCCCAGCATTTGCCTGGTGTGAAAATGGCAAACAACGGAAAACCATCTTCAGGGCTGCCGACAGTGCGGCTCGAACCCACTATCTCCCGATTACTGGATACTGGCCGCACTTAAGCGACTGCAGCTATCGTTGTCCGTTTAGGCAGCGTAAGTAAATAAAAATGCGCTCAGACAACATTGACTAAAATCGCCGCTGCTCGGCTTCCTTTATGCGTAATCATGTCTTCTTCGAGAAATGTCCTGCACATCCGTGAAAACCGCATCAAAAGCCAATCGGTGGTTCCCAAAATTAGTGCAGATAGACACCTTGTGGTAGGGTATAGTATACGCTGGCGGCGCACCTTCATACTTTGCAGTGTGGGCCGTCGTCCATTATCCCTCTGATAAGTGTTAACAGAGGATGGTCGCCCAGTTGAACTTCCTTTTGAAACAATAATCATTTTCGTTTTATAATAAGATATATTATTATTTTAGTTTAGTTTTGATTTATAATCGGCGTGGCAGTCGACTTGGTTTTTAGAGCGTGAGAGCCGTCTGGGAAGTGGGGAATAGGGAAAACAGAGCCTGTCTGAGAAGTGGGGAATAGGGGAAACAGGGCCTGTCTGGGAAGTGGGGAATAGGGAAAACAGGGCCTGTCTGGGAAGTGGGGAATAGGGAAAGCAGGGCCTGCCTGCGAAGTGGGGAATAGGGGAAACATGGCCTGTCTGGGAAGTGGGGAATAGGGAAAACAGGGCCTGTCTGGGAAGTGGGGAATAGGGAAAACAGGGCCTGTCTGGAAAGTGGGGAATAGGGAAAACAGGGCCTGTCTGGGAAGTGGGGAATAGGGAAAGCAGGGCCTGCCTGCGAAGTGGGGAATAGGGGAAACATGGCCTGTCTGGGAAGTGGGGAATAGGGAAAACAGGGCCTGTCTGGGAAGTGGGGAATAGGGGAAAGAGGGCCTGTCTGGGAAGTGGGGAATAGGGAAACAGGGCCTGTCTGGGAAGTGGGGAACAGGGAAAACAGGGCCTGTCTGGCAAGTGGGAGGTAGGGAAAACAGGAACTGTCTGGGATGTGGGGAGTAGGGGAAGCAGGATTTTTCTGGGAAGTGGGGAGTAGGGAAAATGGCAACTGTCTGGGAAGTTGGGAGTACAGAAGAAAGTAACTGTCTGGTAATTGGGTAGTAGGGGAAGCAGGAACTGTCTGGGAGGCGGGAAGTAGGGAAAACTGGAACCGTCTGGGAAGTGGGAGTTAAAAAAAGGAAATATCTGGCAAGTGGGGAGTAGGGGAAGCAGAGACTCTCTGGGAAGTGGGAGGTAGGGAAAACAGGAGCTGTCCGGGATGTGGGGAGTAGGGGAAGCAGGATTTGTCTGGGAAGTGAGGAGTAAGGGAAGCAGGAACTGTCTGGTAAGTGGGGAGTAGAGAAAATGGCAACTGTCTGGGAAGTTGGGAGTACAGAAGAAAGGAACTGTCTGGGATGTGGGGAGTAGAGGAAGCGGATCTGTCTGGGAAGTGGGGAGTAGGAAAACAGGATCTGTCTGGGAAGTGGGGGAATAGGGAAAACCGGATATGTCTGGAAAGTGGGGAAGTAGGGAAATCATGATCTGTCTGGGACGTGGGGTAAAGGGGAAGCAATATCTCTCTGGGAAGTGAGGAGTTATGAAAACAGGAACTGTCTGGGAAGTGGGGAGTTGTGAGGGCAGGAACTGTCTGGGAAGTGGGGAGGGGGGAAGCAGTGACTATCTGGGAAGCGGGGAGTGGGGTTTTACAGGAACTGTCTGGGAATTGGGAGTAGGGTTTTACGGGAACTGTCTGGGAATTGGAGAGTAAGATTTTACTGGAACTATCTGGGAATTGGGAGTAGGGTTTTACGGGAACTGTCTGGGAAGTGGGAAGTACGGTTTTACGGGAACTCTTTGGGAATTGGGGAGTAAGGTTTTACGGGAACTGTCTGGGATTTGGGTAGTAGGGTAAACATGACTTGTCTGGAAGGTGCGGATTAGGGGAAACAGGAGCTGTCAAGGACGTGGGGAGTAGGGGAAAGAGAAACGGTCGGCGAAGTGGGGAGTAGGGAAAACAGAAGATGTCTGGTAAGTGGGGAGTATTGGAAACGAGTGCCGTCTGGGGAAGTGGGTGTATGGAGAATCGGTGGTGTCAGGGACGTGGTTAGTAGTGTTAGTGGGAGGTGTCAGGGAAGGTGGGAGTAGGAGGTAACGGGACTGCCTGGGTAGTGGGGAGTATGGAAAACGGACTTGTCTGGGAAGTGGGGGTAGGTATGTAAGGGGAAGGGCTTAACGGGAACTGTCTGTGGACTAATGCGTAGGGGAAACCGGAGCGATCTGGGAAGTAGGGAGTAGGGAAAACTGTAGCTGCCTGGAAATGGGGTGAAGGGGAACAAGGAGCTATCCGGGAAGTGGGGAGTAGGAAAACCGGGAACGATGTTGAAAGTGTTGAGTAGGGTAAGCGTGGGGTGTCCGAAAAGTGGGGAGTATGGAAAACAATGAGATGTCTGGTAAGAGTGGAGTTAGTGAAACGGGAACTGTTTGGGAGGTGTGGTGTTGAGAAACTGGGAGCAGTCTTTGTAGTGAGGAGTAGGGGAAACAGGAACTGTCTGGGAAGTGAGGAGGAGGGAAAACAATTCCCAGACAGTTCCCGTAAAACCTTACTCACCAAATTCTCAAACAGTTCACGTAATACCCTACTCCCCACGTCCCAGACAGTGCCTGCTTCCCCCACTGCCCACTTCCCAGGAAGCGGGAAGTAGGGGTAAAGAGAGCTGCCTTGGAAGTAAGAAGTAGGGTAAACCGGAGTTGTTGGGGAAGTGGGGAGTAGGGGAAATGGAAGGCGTCTGGGACGTGGAGAGTAGGGAACAGGGGAACAGCATGGATATTGGGAGTAGAGTGAGCCCGGGATATCTGGGAAGTGGGAAGTAGGGAAAGCGGGAGCTGTCTGCGAAGTGGGGAATGGGTAAAACGTGAGTTGTCTGAGTTGGGATCCGAGTAGGTAAACCAACAGTGGTCATACTGTTAGCGTACGAAGTAATAGTATATAGTATATAGTATATAGTATATAGTATATAGTATATAGTATATAGTATATAGTATATAGTATATAGTATATAGTATATAGCAGAAATAATAATAGTATGGTGCATATATTACAGTAGAACTTCGCTTAACCGAAATGCTCTGGCAAAATTGTATTTTAATATTTTCTTTTTACCCTCTCGTTCTTGGCCGTCAATATTAGTAATTCTCTTGATATAATATGTGCTGGGAGCTAGTAGGCAAACTCTATTTTTATATCAAGTCTTATAACGGAATGCACGTGTAGCATAAAACAAAGCAGTTTCTTACCATCTAGTTCCTTCCATGATGCATTTTTTCTTGAGCAAGGAGGATTGTTACTGTTACTGCATTATTATTATTATTATTATTATTATTATTATTATTATTATTATTATTATTATTATTATTATTATTATTATTTCGAAGTAGACCTAAATAATTTCATCTTAATAGATAATAACATTTTTAAGATCTTGAAAACTACAGTGCGCTTGTATCACGAGATGAAGAAGGACCTGGAATAAATGCGAATAAAGGGAACGGAAATCAGCAACAGGGATGCTTACAAGTCGAGGACGACGCCACGAAAAGTTTCAAGAAAAACGTTAGAACCAAAGCGCCGTGGACAGAAGAAAGGAGGAGATTGCAGAGTGAAGGAATGGAGGAGAACTGGAAGAGGATTAAAGCCTAGAAACAGTTGAAGTTGAATTCGAATTAACGTGGTCTATAGTCGAACAAAACGAAAGGAGAAGAATAAGGCTACAATATGTAAATGAAATGTCGTATGGCTTTTAGTGCCGGGATATCCCAGGACGGGTTCGGCTCGCCAGGTGCAGGTCTTTCTAGTTGACTCCCGTAGACGACCTGCGCGTCGTGATGATGATGAAATGATGATGAAGACAACACATACACCCAGCCCCCGTGCCATTGCAATTAAACAATTAAGGTTAAAATCCCCGACCCGGCCGGCAATCGAACCCGGCACTTTCTGAACCGAAGGCCAGCCAACGATTCGGAAAATATGTAAATTAATTTCGTATTATTGTAAGTACAAACTTAATGAACATAATACCTCAGGTGGTAGACGATCCACAAGTAGGTCATCGGATTCTGGGGGACCTACACCTTCATGTGACCCAGTCGGATCTAAACGAAACTTGAAACGAAATATTACGTATCTAGCCACAATCAATATAAACTCCTTGATCAAGACCGGAAAGCTTAAGCATACACTTGATGTACTGAACGACAAGAACATCAGTATAGCAGCTCTCCAAGAGACTAGGTTTCCGGACGAAGAAGCCATAGAGTCTCAAGGATATAGAATATATAAAGGGAAACCTGGTAATAGAGTAATGGAAAATGTACCATTCCTTGGGACTGGTTTCGCAGTACACCATCTACTGGTTAAAAGCATACTTGACTTTTCATCACCAAACGATAGAACATCGGTGCTTTCCTTCAGATGCAAGAATAGGGGATACTCAATGATTAACTTCCACGCTCCTACCAATGACTCTAACAGGAAAAACCCAGAAATGACAAACCAGTACTGGGATGCCCTTGAAGAAACCCTTGATAAAGTACCAAATCATCATACGACTATATTGTTAGGAGATTTCAATGCCCAGATCGGTAGAGAACAGAAATACCGGAAGATTGTCGGAAGATATCCTGCCCATAAGAGAACCAACAAAAATGGGGAACGCTTAATCAGTGTCTGCACCAAGTATGGATTACTTTTGATGTCTACAGCTTTCAAACACCTTCCCAGAAAGGCAATGACATGGCGATGCCCAAATAGCATGATGGGTGAATTCCAAATTGACCACGTAGCAATAGACAAGCTGCACCACAGGGATATTATGAATGTCAAAGTGATACGAGGAGCCAACATTGACTCTGATCACTACCTGTCTCTGGTTAAAACGAACCTGAAACCACTAATAAAGACCACGGGTATGTTAGCAAAAAACACGAAGATCCCTAGGTTTGATATCACCAAACTCAAAGAAGACAGCACTAGTTACCAAGAGAGGCTGATTCATAATACCAACAGGATTAACACATCTACAAAATGGGATCAACTTAGGGATGCCATAACAGTAGCGGCTCAGGAAACAATCCCCAATAGACCTAAAGGGAACAAGCATCCGTGGTGGTCCAGCGAATGTGATAAAGCTATAGAAGCTAGGCGGCTAGCGTGGATCAAATGGAATGTACATAAGAACGAAGCTAATTTACAAGCCTTCATTGCACAGAGGAAAACTACGTCGAGCATCATAAGAGGGGCCAAGAGGAAGCACAACCAGGAACTGATTAAGCAAGCAGAGGAGGATTTTGTAAGGAACAACTCTAGAGATCTATACAAGGGCCTCAAGCAACAAACAACCCAATTCGCTTCCCCTGCTTTACATCTCCAGAGACCAGATGGATCGCTGTGTCTTAATGACAGCGATTGTACCAAGACCCTAGCTAACTACTTCAAAGGACTCTTAAATGCAGAAGAACCTATTGAACGTCTCCAAGTTACAGAACCAACTAACCCCAATACTGAGTTTATCCCTCCTCCAACGTATGAAGAAGTCAGAGATGTAATTAAATTACTCAAGAACAATAAAGCTTCTGGAGAAGACGGGATAGTAGCAGAAATGCTAAAACATGCCGGAGAACACACCTTCAGGAGCATACATAAAGTAATTCTGGACATATGGACTAGTGAGAGGCTCCCAGATGATTGGACGTCAGCCATTATCCATCCAATCCACAAGAAGGGAAGCAAAACAGATCCCAGTAACTACAGAGGAATATCACTCCTTGCTGTTACCTATAAGATATTTTCCAAGATTCTGGAACGCCATGTCACAAGACAGTTGGATAAAGAGTTAGGAGAATATCAAGCAGGGTTCAGAGCATCGAGGTCCTGTACCGAGCAGATACAAAATCTGAAGACCATCCTTCAATACAGCAAATCAAGAGCTCGACAATGGGTAGCTATATTTGTCGACTTCCAGAAAGCATACGACTCAGTAGATAGAATTACTCTTTACAATACATTAAGAGAACTAGGACTTAACGACAAGATCAACAGGCTGGTGCAAGCAACCTTGCACAATACCACAGCCAGAGTAAAGTTTAGAGGACAACTCTCGGAGAGTTTCGCCATTAAAACAGGGGTGAGACAAGGAGATGGCATCTCATGTATATTATTTAACTGCGTTCTGGAAAAGATAATTAGAGAGTGGATGAGATTCCTTCCAGAGAACACTGGATTACGGATGGGGATTAAAGCAGACAACCTGAGGATACCATGCCTAGCCTTTGCAGACGATCTGACTTTATTGGCAAATGACATACAGGAGGCTACTACTCAGCTCCAAACACTGCACTCAATAGCGGCTAAAACGGGTCTTTTGATCAACATAGGAAAGACCGAGTTTGTTACTAACATCAAAGATGCCCCTGGAAAGATGAGAGTCAGTGATAATATCTACATCAAGAGAGTCAAAAGTGTAAAGTACCTTGGGGAATGGTTCTCAGAGGACCTCAGCGAAACAATGGCTCTTGAACACAGGAGACTCAAACTAGATAAGGCTTACCATGCCTGTAGAAAGCTGTATGCTTCAAAAAATCTGTCGATGAATGTCAAACTAAGACACTACAATGCAGTAATCAGACCGTCAGTCCTCTATGCAGCAGAGTGTCTATATTTAACTAGGAAGACCCCACTAAGAGCCCTCGAGGTACAAGAAAGAAAGTTCCTGAGACGGATAGTGGGACCAAGAATTTTACCAGATGGAAGCCGATGGTATCAACCAAATCGTGAGCTATATAAACACCAAGAAAATCTCATAGATGCCATCAGAAGAAGGCGACTGGCTTTTTACGGACACCTATCCAGAATGGACTCAAATAGATTATCTCATAGGATCTTCAAGGCTGCTAACAAGGGCAAAGCTACTGGGTTCGTGTGGATGAAGCAAGTGGAGAAGGACCTTTCGGAACTCCACATAAATCAAAACGACATAGCTGATCGGAGTAACTATCATACAACTCTTAAACCTAAATCATTTGTAACATCCCTCACAGAAGTTACCCACAGACCAAAAGACGAGACCAGGAAATGGTCTGAGGAACGTAAGATTGAATTTAGCCGGAAAATGAAGGACTACTGGGCCATCAGGAAAGCTCGAGGTACCAACAAGAAAACAGCTGCCAAACCAGCCGCTAAGAACACCAATTGTGGCAAACAACGACGATGACTTCAAGAAACAGCTAAAACACAAGCACCGTGGTCCATAGATGGCCCTAACGAATTAAAAAAAAATTACGAATTCACCGATCTTATACGTGTCAGAGAAAATTTATGTCATTTATGTCGTATTCCAGGTCCTCAATCAGAAGATAGGTGGTCAGCGATTCCTGTCTACTCCCTATGTTCTACACTGCTAGTCGTTCAACTCCAACAGATGATTTTACGTTCACATCATCAGTGATTTGGTTAATTGATTGTAATTTTGGTTTGCATCTATTTCTGTCCAATTTGTCTTCCAAAATATTTACCATTAAGAAGTTGTACTTGCACAAGCGGCCTATGAACCGATCTCGTCTCGTCCTTTCTTTTACCTTGCCGTCTCAGTAGTTTCGCCTCTTTTCTTATTTTCACTTCTCGAACTTTGGTAATCACATCCTCATCAGTCAGTTTTGCTGGCCAGTGCATTATTTCGATTCGCCTCCACCATTAGAGTTCTTTCCATTCATGCCTACTGTTTCCGTCTCCAAACCACTAAAAGCAACACTCAACATGTCAACAAACAAAGCTTGAATGAATACGATAAACATTGTTTTCATCTGCACTTTTCAATCCCATGTAAAGTAATATAATCACAACTGCCTTTCCTGTTTTCGTTTGTCGTGTTTAAACGAAGATGTGTACACGCATGCACGGAAATACTGTGCCAGCATAAACAAAGCAAGGCGTGTCCCCACTTCCTTTTCAGTATGAGAGTGGCAGTGTTGATTGTTAATGTCAGGACACCATTTCTGCACATGGGAGTACTAAGGCAGAAAGACCCCGAGATACATCAATGCACTAAACATGTTAAAATAGCCGGGCTGGTCGGGAATCCAAACCGGGACCTTCTGAAGCGAAGACCAATACGCGGACCATTTAGTCAAGAAGCCGGACTTGCCATATTATTCATTATCATACCTCTGAATAGGGACCTTAAGAGGAGGTTAGTAAAGTGCTTTGTGTGGAGTTTGGCGCTCTATGTGGCTGAGACTTGGACGTTGACAAAAGAGGAAGAAAGAATACTAGAAGCATTTGAAATGTTGATCTGGCAGAAGATGTAGAAAATCAGCTGGCAGGAAAGAGTAAGGAATGTGGAAGTATTAAAAAGAGTGAGTGAAGGAAGGAGAACGATATTGGAATGCATTCAAAGACGGAAGAAAAATTGGTTAGGCCACTGCTTGCGACGAAATTGTTTAATAACCGAAGCATTGGAAGTGAAGATACAAGGGAAACTGAAGAGAGGAAAGAAGAGGTATCAGTTAGTGGACAGTGTAAAGGTAAATAGAAAATATTGGAAGACGAAGAGAATGGCTGAAGACAGAACAGCCTGGAGAATTCATGCGAAGACCTGCCGATAGGCAGACCACCAGTGATAATGATGAACATACCATTGTCTATCAGGCACTCCTCTTACGAGACTAATTCGGATGATTGTGGGTTCCAGCCCCGAAATTGGTAGCCCAGAATATCGTTTTCCATGGTTTCCCATTTCCACACCAAGTAAATGCTGAGGCTGTGAATGGAATCAGAAGAAGATCGTTGTCTGCAAATTTATAGCATGTCTCCCATCCCAGCATCACCACAAATACAGTACATTTAATTCTGTGAGACGTTAAACTGAGAGAGAATACTTACATGAAAGAAACTTTAGAATATAAATTTTAATGAAATATTCAAGATGAAGTGTTCTGTTACAAAAGTTCAAAATCAAACATACTGAGTGGAACGCGGTTAATTTGTATGGGTTTTCCTCTCTCTATCAATGTATCATTCTTAAAGGAAATGTGTTATGGAGAATGTCATGAAAGGCATTAAGTGTAGGTTTGAACAGTGTCATTTAAAAACCAAACTCCATGGAACAACTGCCCCGAAGTGCCACGGCCCACCGACCGACCTCTGCTCTACCGACAGGCCTGGAGATTATGAGGTGTCAAGTAATAAGCACGACGAATCCTCTTGGCCGTTATTCTTAGCTTTCTAGACCGAGGCTACTATTTCACCGTTAGATAACTCCTCAATTGTAATCACGTAAGCTGAGTGGACTTCGAACTAGCCCTCAGATCCAGGTAAAATTCTCTGACCTGGCCGGGAATCGAATCCAAAGCCTCCGAGAATAATGAAATCATGCTATCCCTATAGTACAGGACCCCCTTGAACAGTGCCCTTCCCGTTATTTTTGTTCATTTATTTAATCGAATAGCACATTTACAGAGCACATTAAATACTTCGATTCTTGCTATGTTACTTTTCCTCTTCGTCCACAACTGTTTCGTCCGTTCCAATCTCTGTTTTCGGTGCTGTTCTCTGGCTGCTTTCTTTTTCTTTCTTGTTCATCCCTGAAGATCACTTTTGGAATTTTGCCCTAAATATTTTCCTATTATGTGTATCCTTAATGTCAATATTTGCTTCTTTGAGGTCATTTAATATTTGCATAAACTATGCTGGCTGTATTGTAAGCTTTATGGCTTTATCAAACATTTTGTCAGTCTGTCGTTATTCATTCGGCTCATATGTTCAAAATACTACACTCTTCTTGTGTACTATATTTTCCGCATGTACGTAGTTTTCCGTATTAGATCTTGGCCTGTCATATTCTGCTTCTGTTGTACATGAGCTAAGTTTTTTTTATCCAGTCTTCTTTCTATGTTCATAATGTTGTTTGTTTCACGTTACCGCATTAGTTTTAGTGTCTTGGCTCCACAATGAGCCTGAGGTCTCACCCTAAATAACTTTAATCAAACTTTAATTCAATCAAATACAGAAAACTCACTAATTTTCCAAAATTTGACGCTTCTCCAAATTGCAAAAATGTGCATCTTCACCGCGCTCATACAAAGAATGTGTTAATAATTGTTCGTGATATAATATTTGATCAGTTTATGATATGATGATGATGATGATGATAATAATCAGCAGAAGGAGGGCAATTTCCACATCATAAACTAATCATCAGGTGAATTAAAGTAAGTACTGGTCTCTTCAACCATTTTACAGTAATTGACACCTACTTATGAATAAATACCTTTAATTTTGTTGAATTTGTTTAAATTTTAGTGTCCCATGATAATGCTCTTTTTTGGTGTACGTTTCTAGTGTTCTGCAATGCTACATACATCTTCTTTCCTCTTACTTCCAAACTGCGTTTTTCTTTCCTGTTAATGTTTATCCATTCACATAAATATTCTTCTTCCTTTGTTATGGCCGCTGTAGAGCAATAAGCAGCTTTGTCATGATTTGGATTTTGTTCTTCCGCACCCAGAACCTCTTATCCTCGCTCTCTTTCTCTCCCCTTCTTCAGCTGCTATGTTCACTATCCTCTTTCCTTTTCTTATATATATTTGCAGGCGTATATCGAGCTAACTTTACTGTTCAATCAATCAATCAATCAATCAATCAATCAATCAATCAATCAATCAATCAATCAATCAATCAATCAATCAATCAATCAATCAATCAATCAATCAATCAATCAATCAATCAATCAATCAATCAATCAATCAATCAATCAATCATTCAATCAGTGTATACGTACATAAATAAATACATAAATCAATCAATCAATCAATCAATCAATCAATCAATCAATCAATCAATCAATCGATCAACAATGATCTGCATTTAGGGCAGTCTCCCATGTGGCAGATTCCCTAATTATTTTCCTAGCCTTTCCTTGAATAATTACAAAGAATTTGGAAACTGAACATCTTCCTTGGTAAGTAACGAATATTTGCTCGAAATTGTCGTACCGAGCTCGATCGCTGCAGTCGCTGAAGTGCGGCCAGTATCCAGTAATCGGGAGATAGCGGGTTCGAGCCCCACTGCCGGCAGCCCTGAAGATGGTTTTCCGTGGTTTCCCATTTTCACACCAGGCTAATTCCGGGGCTGTACCTTTTTTAAGGCCACGGCCGCTTCCTTCCAATTCCTAGGGCTTTCCTATCCCGTCGTCGCCTAAGACATACTTGTGTCGGTGCGACGTAAAGCAAATAGCAAAAAAAAAAAAGTATGTCGTATTGAATTCCAAATTTATCTTCATTGTTTGAAGACTCCACTCAATCTTATTCGTCTACTAATGTCATTCAACGCCATTTCTCTACTCACAGGTCGGAACATACCAGTTAGTCGAGCAGCTCGTCTCCTTTCTTCCAGTTCTTCCCAGCCCAAACTTTGCAACAATTTCATAACTCTACTCTTTTGTCGGGAATCACCCAGAATAAAACTGAGGTGATTTTCTTTGGATTCTTTCCAGTTCTCGAATCAAGCAATCTTGGTGAGGGTCCCATACACTGGAACCATACTCTAGTTGGGGTCTTATCAGACACTTACATGCCCTTTCCTTTACATCCTTACTACAACCCCTAAACACCCTCATAACCATGTGCAGGGCCTGTACCCTTTATTTCAACCCGATTTAATTGATTATCCCAATGAAGATCATTCCTTAAAGTAATGCCTGTGTACTCACAATGATCCTCATAAGGAACATTCAACACATCAACTCAGTAATTAAAACTGATAGGACTCTTCCTATTAGTGAAACTCGCAATCTGGCTTTTAACCCCATTTGTCACCATATCTTCTCACAGCATTATCGACGTACTTCTGCAGTTGCTCACAATCTTGTAACTTGTAAGAAAACGTGAAGGTCAAAAAATACTGCCGTAAGGAATTCCCCTCTTAATGATTGTGTACTGTTGTGAGCCATTTTACTAAAACATCAAATGGGTCAGATTTCGCATATATAAATATCTATATATATAAAATAGCTTGTTCTGACTGACTGACTGACTGACTGACTGATTCATCATCGCCGAGCCAAAACTACTGGACATAATGAAATGAAATTTTGGAGATACATTCATATTAAGATGTAGGTGCTCGCTAAGAGAGGATTTTTGGATATTCCGTTGCTAAGGGGGTGAAAATGGGGGGTGAAGTTTTAAAATGAGTGCACCTATATCTCAAATCTTTAAAAGTTTACAAATGTAAAAATTGGTATTTAGAATCTTCTTTGAAAAATAAGGAAACACGTATTTTTTTGTTTTCAGAAAATCCCAATAGGACGGGTGAAAGAGGGTGAAAATGGGGGAAAATGTGTTGAATGCCTTTAATCAGGATACCGGTACTTATATCTCAGAAACTGAAGATATTACAGACCTGAAAATTGGTACTTTTGATCTCTTTTAAAAATAAAGAAACACGTATTTTTTTGTTTTTGGAAAATCTAATTAATGGGAGGGTGAAAAGGGGGTGAATTTTTAAAATTAGTGAATCTATATCTCCAAACTTTTAAAGTTTGCAGATGTAAAAATTGGTATTTAGAATCTTCATTAAAAATAAAGGAACACGTATTTTTTGTTTTCGGAAAATCGCAATAGGAGGTGTGAAAAGGGGTGAAAAAGTGGTTGAATGCCTTTAATGAGGCTACTTATATCTCAGAAACTGAAGATATTATAGACCTGAAAATTGGTGTTTGGGATCTCCTTTAAAAATAAAGAAACACGTATTTTTTTGTTTCTGGAAAACCCAATTAAGGGGGTAAAAAAAGGGTAATATTTTAAAATGGGTCTATCTATAGGTGTAAAAATAGGTATTTAGAATCTCCATTAAAGATAAAGAAAAACGTATATTTTGTTTTCGGAAAATCCTAATAGGAAGGGTGGAAAAGGTTGAAAAAAGTGTCGAATGCATTTCATGAGTCTACTTATATTTCAGAACCTGAAGATATTACAGACCTGAAAATTGGTGTTTGGGATCTCCTTTAAAAATAAATAAACATGTATTTTTTTTGTGGAAAATACAATTAATGGGGTGGGGGTGAAAAGGGGGTGATTTTTTAAAATGAGTGTATCTATATCTCAAAACTTTTTAAGTTTATAGATGTAAAAAATGGTATTTAGAATCTCCTTTAAAAATAAAGAAGCACGTATTCTTTTGTTTTCGGAAAATCCCAATATGAAGGGTGTAAAAGGGTGAATAATGGGTTGAATGCCTTTCATGAGGATACTTATATTTCAGAACCTGAAGATATTACAGACCTGAAAATTGGTATTTTGGATCTACTTTAAAAGTAAAGTGTACCGGGTGGTACACCTCCACGCCGCTAATTTAAAATGTGCGCTTTTTGAAACTCCTCTGCTGGAGGAGGGCTGAACTTTATCTACGCTATTAATTCTCTACCTTCTCAGAAGATGTCACCACGTGGAAAATTTTGAGTTTTTGAACTGTGTCATTTTTGATGTGGTTTTGTTTCACTTGAAGTAAGAAGTGTGAACTTTCTCTTCTAGAGGACACTACTGAAGATCAACAATAGTGCAACCTAGTGAGGAGTCAAAGAACTATTTTTTTGGAGAAAATTTAATTTCAAGAGTTTGTTCTTTGTTAAATTTCTTTCTGTCATTGTTTAAGTTGGCAATATTTACCCCTTTCTTCCCCTTGTTATGAATGTAACCAATCCCGAATTTCTTTAATTAATTTCTGACCAATCAGGGGTATCTTCCCCCAACTTGAATCTGTTGCGGGGTCCTATCCAATAAAAACGTTGAGGGAGGGTGTTTTCATTCCCCTAACGCCTAGAACCTTCCGCGAGAGGATATAAACTGCTGATTTTAGGGTCTCCGGGCCACTTCTGTTCGATCTTTCAGTGTATTAAGTACATAGCAGGAGGCGGGAAGCGCCTCTTTCTTCGGCAGCGGTCAACAATAAGGTAATGGCCGATTAATAAATTCATTCTTTTCTTGCTCAGCAGTTTAACTTTCGGGGCGGGTGCGAAGCGTTCTACCATGTAACCTTTTCCTAAAATGTAACTACTCTTTTCCTCTATTCTCTTGTAAAGCTACATACTGGGATAGAGAGTGCTAACCCTCTCGAGCTCCCACTCATATTGTTTTGAGGTGAACTTATTTTTCTCAACCTATTCTTCGATAACGTAAAACAAATTGTTCTTTTCTAAGTCACCTCTGTAGTATGGGATTAGCCCTTGCATCAGTGGCCTAAGAGCCAAAGTAGGTCTTAAAATCAAAGTGTATTAGGAGTGCAAGTTCGCCTCCTCTCAAATTGTTTTAGAGGTCATTTAATTAAACCGCTTTTCATTTAATAGACCTCAGTAGATTGGGTATTTTACCCCTGTGTTTATGTCCGTTGAGGACAACTTGAAGGTGGAGTTTGGTGTGGCCTGGGAGAGGCTTAAATTAAAGAGCGAGTGGCTCTTTTGGAAACGGAGTGTTGTGTGCCTCGAGGAGGCTTTACTGTGTAATTTGGAGCAAGTGCTCCAGGGTTTGATTGGGGTCTTCTGCCCCTTTGTTAAAATTTGTATATCGGAAAGTTGGGCTAGTTGCTCAAGAATTGTCAACTCAGGGCTCGAAGCCCAAACTCTGTAACCCCTGTAATTGTACATTTCAAATTGTGTTTCGGCTACTAAGTACCTGTTCTTTGTTATTACTTAATCTTGAAAAGAAAATATAACCTTGTTAAATTTTACATTAACTTTGATTCCGTAGTTTGAGACCCATTCACGCCCGCACCTTCTTACACCTCTACCTACCACCAAAACACGGTAACATAAAGAAACAGGTATTTTTTCGTTTTTGGAAAATCCAAATATTGGGGGGTGAAAACGGGGGTGAATTTTTTAAAATGAGTGTGTCTACATCTAAAAACTTTAAAATTTACAGATGTAAAAATTGGTAGATAGAATCTCCTCTAAAAATAAAGGAACACGTATTTTTTTGTTTCCAGTAAGTCCTAATAGGAGGGGTGTAAAAGGGTGAAAAATGGGTTGAATGCCTTTAATGAGGATACACATATCTCAGAAACGAAAGATATTACAGAACTGATAATTCGCATATGGGATCTCCTTTAAAAATAAAGAAACACGTATTTTTTTAGTTTTTGGAAAAGCCAATTAATGGCGGTTAAACAGGAGTGACAAATTGGGGTGAATTTTTTGAAAGACTATATCTACAGAATATCTTGGAATCGTAAAATGTTACAGACGTAAAAAGTGGGTGTAAATCTCCTGTAAATGTAAAGAAATATAGGTTATTTGTTTTTGGAAACTCTACTTAAGGGGAACCCAAATGGGGTGAAATTTTAAAATGAGAATTTTTACGGATATCTAAAAAACTTAACATGTTACAGAAGTGAAAAATGGTACTTTTTATCTCTATTAAACATAAAGAAAAGTGTATTTTTAGTTTTCGTTGGGTGGTGGGCGGGGGGGGGTAAAAGTGACTGAAAATGGTGATGAATTATTTTAATTAGGCTACTGATATCTCAAAAATGAAGATGTTACAGAAGTGAAATTTGATATTTGCAATCTGCTTTAAAAGTAAAGAAACACGTATTCTCGGAAAATCCAATGAAGGGGGGGGGGGGTGAAAGAATTGAAACATTAGTTGACTTAATTGTATGAGAATACATACATCTAATACTAAAGTTGTTACAGACGTGAAAATTCGTATTTGGATCTCCTTTAAAAACAAAGAAAAAGGCGTTTTGGTGGGGAAACCATCTTGGAGGGCGGGAGTGCAAAGGAGTTGAATTCCTTTCATGAGGACACATAAATCAAAAACTGAAGAAGTTAGAGTCGTGATAATTGGTATTTAGAAGATCCTTTACTATTAAAGAAACAAGTATTTTTTGCGGGAAAATTCATTTAGGGGGAGGAGAGATTATTGTGAAATGAAGTGAAAAAAAGTAAATTATTTTTATGTGAATACTTAGATCTCAAAACTGAAGGTAATAGACGTGAACATTGGTGTTTGGAATCTCCCTTAAACATAAAGAAACAAGCATCTTTTTAATTCATTTTCGGGGGGGGGGGGCTGTAAATAAACTTAACGGCGGTGGGGTGTAGAAGGAGGTGAGACCAATTGATTTTACTGTTATTAATGTACTTATAAGGATCCTCCGTTGCTCAGGCGGCAGCGCACCGGCCTCTCACAGCTGGGTTCCGTGGTTCAAATCCCGGTCACTCCATGTGGCATTCGTGCTGGACAAAACGGAGGCGGGACAGGTTTTTCTCCGGATACTCCGGTTTTCCCTGTCATCAGCCATTCCAGCAACACATAATAATAATAATAATAATAATAGTAATAATAATAATAATATTCCGGACCGTCGTCAAATTGCGGACCGCGATGGAAACGGCTCCTGGACGGGTAATGACTAAGAATGCAGTCCGGTCGCGGGTTCAGTGCCGCCAAGGCACCCAGTATGACAGCACGCCGGATCTCCTGAAGGATTATATCCGTATTAAAAATATTATAGGAAAAGATGGCAAAGATTTACGGACCCAACTGACCTGGAGGAATACCTGAGCCTAACCCGGGAAGTACGAAATCGATTGCTGGAAAGGAAGATTTAAAAATGGGAGGAAACGTGCCGTAAAATAATAGATCGGGAATTTTGGTGGATTCTCGCAGAGAACGAGTCAGATCGCGAATTTCGGCGGATTATACATCTAAAACAATAAGCATTCAATTATAAATGTCAGTATAATGCCGTAGCGAAGCACGGGTATCTTGCTAGTTTTAATATAAAATTGTGAAATTCAGTCACTTCTGGAAAAAACCTAAGAAAATAAATACTGATGATTTCTTTCCCTCGCACTTCTAAATACGTACTGAACCACGGAAGCAAAATAGCCGAACACAAATGAACTGAAATTCAGTTATGTTCATTTATAACCTACCTAATAAAGTCAAATAAGAGACTAAATTCCTGGTTAACCTGTTTGATGAGGTAATCACATTTATGTCAGCAACAGTACTGTATATCCACAAACGTTGATGAACAGGAAAATCGCACTCTGAAAGGGAAGTGGTTAAATGCTTTACAAATCTCATTCAACGAGTTAATTTAGCTTTCATCCTAATGAAGGTACTCACGTGTGTATAATTTGAATTCCTAAAAGCGAACGGTGCGAACTTGATTGCTTCTACACTCTGTTTCCGAAAGTCTATTCTCTTAAACCAAAAAGCAGATACGCACATATTTCTTTTGGCACTGGCTTACTGATAATTTCTGTTTTGTACATTCACCCAACTCTTCCTTATTTGAGCTGCAAACCTTTACAATGTCAGCGTTAATTGCACCGATTATATTAGTAAATAAATAAAATTACAGACATGCATTCTGTCACGGACGTTAGTGTGCAGTCAAAAGTTTGAAACTAGCAGTAATTCAATATACTATAACAGAATCATCTACAAGTGAGGAACAAAATTGCTATCTACATTCTTAAATTGTGTTTTCGTTTACTGTTCATTTTATTAATGTTGCAAAAGTCTGAATGTTATAATTTAATGAAATATAATTATAGTATCTTCTTTGTAGTTCCTTGGTTAAGGTTTTACTCAGGATAATTTATATATTTATTTATTTAATTTATTAATTATTTGATACAACCGATTGAGGGACATTTTACACTAATAATATAACATATTTAATTACAATCGGTATAAAGAAAAATATTACACTTAAGAGACACATGGGTGCCTGGGACCCCGCTTTCGAAAATGTGTCACTGACAGCAGAATGATTCAGGTAAAGTAAGAGACAAATCACATTATTAAATTTGCAAAATTTATTAGTAATTTAGCACATTATTTTATAATGTGAACATGTTGGATTTCGAGTAAACATTAAAAATGGCTACACCAATAAATTACTCTTTTGAAAAGAAATGTTACTCGTAAACCTGTTTATGTTTCCTTTTGACATTTCGGTTCTTTAAAGTAATAATATAAAACATTTAATGCACTTAATTGACACACAGAACGAAAAACGAGAAAAATAGTGTTCTATCAGCAGATACATATGAGCTGACGTGAATGGAAGGGTATCGCGCAATAATTAGCAGTAAGATAGTTTGTTAATTTCTCCCGCTTACTTTGATCTTCATGGTGGCACAGAATCTCAATTGTCTACTAATATTCAAACTAGGCTACTCTTTGTATCATTTTGAACATATTAAATGGCTACATTTATCACACAGCAATGTCTTGCACTTGGCACAGTCTCTACAAGAGTTTCGGTCTTTCTTTGAAAGGCAAACTTAATTCATACTCTCTTTCCGATGCACTTACATCTCCAGTATCACTGGATGATCGATGTTAAAGTTCTAGAATTTGTTCATCATCGAGATTGACCGCCATTACAAAACCAATTGAGCACATTTAACAATAAATGTTGCACTTAGACACACATGGGTTCAGAGGACCCAATGACTGTTATTTATACGAAAAGAAATTGAACACAATAGCACCTCAAAGGTAACCGAAGAATGAGAGCATACATAGTACCCCAGGTTCAGGATACCAACTGCTGAGACAGGAATGAAACAAGTTTATCTCCGGTCTCTTAGGCCCATCTGCGGTAGTTACGGATATCAACAACACCAACAATAAATTAACAACAAAAAAATGTAATAAGAAAGGCAACGATACGGAGCTGGCAAGAAGAAAGGTAATGGGTTGGAATGGTCGGAAGAAAATGTAAACCTGGAGAGAAATTCAAATGAAACGTTCAATTTTGTGTTTGAAGGATGTGAATATGTCAATATCGTGGAGTGAGTTACCAAAAGTTGGGATACGCTGGAAGCCAGTAATACGTAACATAGATCGGAGGACTCTTAACTAAAATAAATTAAGAACTTCCTTTACAATATTTTATAGCAGGGCCTCTCAGGGTGCATGCGCGTGGTGCATGCACTGTGCACGGTGCAAAAGACGACTTGGCTTGGTTGACCAGAGTGCAGACCCCCCACTCCACGATTTGGAGCAATAGCGCTAACTCTCTCTTTCCTTACGCCTCTCTCGCTCGCTCCACCTGTCTCCCTCTCCCCCACTTGCGCCGTAGCGCTCCAAATCCGGGCTGAGTCGAGCCGAGTAGAGCCGAGTAGAGCCGAGCATAGCCGAGTAGCCCAGAGACGAAGCGTTGATCCGAGCCATACCGAGCGGCACCGAGCGGCAGCGATGCACAGTGCACGGAGCTCTTGCGCCTCGCTCTGCACGCGTGAGATTTTGGGCGTTTGAGAGGCCCTGTTTTATACCATTCCTGTAATTAGATTTTTCAGCAGCTGTTTACATTACTGAAGTACACTTATTCCTGACAATGGCAGATGGATGGCGAGCATTTGGGTCCTCGGCTTAACTGTCAGTGTTCTTGTCTTAGGTCCAGGAGGACGCGTGTTTTTTTCCTAACCGGGCAAATGATATTAACTGCGTATAGTTAACCCCTCTAGTTCCGAGTTGTGCCCGTTTTAATAAACTCCTACTACAACTACCATAGAAATGCGTTGTAGTGAATACATCGCTCCACGTAAAGGAGCACTTTCAAACCATTCCAGCCTTTTGCAGTGTCCGAATTCGAACGTTTGAACGTTTGACATAAAGTAGTATCTACGTGACATTCACGACCATTATTAGGTGTAAGCGGAGAGAAATATAATATATTATGTGCAGTTGCCCACCTTATCTATCTTACTGCAATGGGATTATGTCGCACAAAGCATATCTAGAAAAATTATGTAAATAATTTTGTTTTGGTTTGTTTCCTAGTTTGGGCAAATACGGACTATATAGAATGTATGGCCCCTTCTCCTTTTGCCCGAAACCTCTTCATTCTTTCGCTTCTCCTCTTTCTTCGGAATAGTTCGATTCGAGCTCCGTTCTAGTGGTTTCTCTTCAAATGATTTTAGACTGTCGACTCTTCCTCTCAGCAATCTTCTATTATGGATCATCTTCAGTGTAATTCCAACTTTCTCCGCGTACCTCATTACCTCTTGTAAGCACACAGAGGTGGTCTCTATCCCCATAAAGTATTTGAAGGTCTGTTTGGTCAGTCGTTTGTAACCTGTTCTTACCAAGTGTCCGTACGATTTCAGCCTTCGTTTCTGCATAGTGCTTGTGATCTATATTTCAGTAGAATTAAAGTACGATAATAAACTGTAAGAGTCTATAAACTTGCAGTTATTTCATCAAAAATAAATTTTCTCGAATCTCACATGGATTTCGTTGCCCTAACTCTTAATAGCTGAACATGTACACACACAGCATATTTGTCTAAAAATAAATAGCAGCTGAATGAAGTAAATATTATTGGGCTGATGTTGGTGCTTGTGGCGTTGTTCATTGCACATGGAATCTTGGAACAAGATTGAGCTGCCTGTAAACAGCATTGAAAGAATATCACCACCTTACGCGGATCTGTACACATAATTACATCTCATTAGTTCGAACCTACATAATTAATAAATTTATTGCAACCAAATGGTCATAATACATACACTTAAATTCACTCAGATGTACATCAATAATAATAATATACAATCAATGCGTGAAAAACATCATCAGTTATTGACACAATTATGTCAAGCTTTATTTTCTACGGACACACTCGAAGCCATAGTATATATCACATCGTTGGTCGCAGAAGACACATACACAGCAATGGTCCTGGCTTGTGATATCCCAAGGTTCTGCATACCTTATGGTGGAACCCGTGTATGGAAAACATGGTCACTGTATGCCTCAGTTCATATCCACTACGCGTCCAATCCCTGTTTATCATCGCATCAGTTGATTAAACTCAGCCCTCTTTGATTGCAGTTCATGTAGCAACTACCTATAACTCCTTGTCGCTGAAAGTAGCAGTATTAATCTTATGTCTTCAATGAAGTTCGTCTCCTTAGCAAGAATGTATACTAGTTTTGATGATGAATATTTAGAAACATATAGAACTCTCTTCAATAATCTGGCCTGCAGACTTTCCCGCTCTTGTAGTTGTCTTTTCGAGAGATATTTCTATATTAGGTCTAGTCCATATATGACTGTTGGAACAACTTTCGTATTTAACAGAGCCATGGTTGTCCCCAAAGATAGCTGTGGAAGGTGATTAATATCACTCTTCCTGTTGGCTTTACGTTGCACCGACACAGATAGGTCTTATGGCGACGATGGGACAGGAAAGGGCCTGGTGTGAAAATGGGAAAACACGGAAAACCATCTTCAGGGCTGCCGACAGTGGGGTTCGATCCACCCATCTCCCGAATACTGGATACTGGCCGCACTTAAGCGACTGCAGCTATCGAGCTCGGTTTTAATATCAGTAATGCTTCGTATAGCTGCGATGACCCTTTGGGTGTATTGTGAATGTAGTTCCTGTTACCTGTATTGTAATCCCTAGGTATTTGTAATGATTATTAATACGTAACTTTTGTCCTTTACGTAGGATATAATCATCCTTAGATAATTTCCATCCCCTCCTGAAAACAAGAAATTCGGTTTTGTTCGCATTAAGGTCCATTTTATTTTATTTTGCCCACTCCACGATAAAGTTTATGGCAACTTGTAGCTTCTCTTTACTCTCAGACGCAACAGCCATGTCGCCCACATGTACGTATGCGATAACCTTCCGTGTTTTCTTCTACATTTATTTGATTGCATGCTGTGTGAAGATATTAAATAACAGAGGAATTAGTGGGTCCCCCTGTAATACTCCATTTGTCTGCTGGATCCACCTTGATATGCAGAGATTGTCACTTATTTGAATACAGTTCTCCGATAGTATGTTGGTAACTACCCTTGTGAGCCAGATACTGTAACGGTTCAAATCCCGTTACAAGATGATACCTGTATTTTTATTATTGTATGATTTTATCTGTATTTTATTATTATTATTATTATTATTATTATTATTATTATTATTATTATTATTATGTCAGTATTATTATTATTATTTTATCTGTGATATTGTTACTATTATTGTAATTATCCGTTTTATTCAATTCGATTTTGCAATTGCCTGTTGCTTGCAAGATTGTACTTAGATGTATGCATATATACGTATGTGTAGAATAACACTCAATACCTGTACAGTGAGAATTGTTGTATATATCAGAGATTGGGTGTGACGTTGGGACATTGTGCAAGATTAGTGGCGATTCTGCCAAGTTATCGCCGCGCCATGGCTACGTCATCGTATTTATTTAGATATGCGCTCAGAGAGTCAGCCGCCCCGAGCTATTTCACCACTGTCTGTAATATTTGCCGCGTTGTGGGAGTATGTCATTGTTATTTCTGGAGATTACGTAGCTGTGTCAACTAACGTCTATAAAAGGTGGGTGCATATTGTAGCGTCAGTCATTACTTATACGGATGCAGTACAGTGAAGAAGTCTACTAGATCAAGAGGCCTTAGTTGGTCAGTGAACGAGTGTGAACGAGAGATGGTGAAGACTCAGTGAGCCATTAATTATTGGTCATTGAGAGAGTGAGACCAAAAGGTTGGTCCGTCACTTAGTGGAAGACACGGACGCAAGGGCTTACCATGAAGTCAGAGAGGGCAACCCTGGACCTGCCAAGAGGTAATACCATATTGACTTACAAAGAAGTCAGATGATATGGAGAAGAAGCAGTCACAAGGATGTATCACCAAGTTAGGCTTGACACATCTACAGTAAACACCAGATCAATGGATTACGTCGTAATTACACTCAAAGTGTTGAAGGTACAGTCAAGTGAATCAGTGAGGGAAATATTTCGTTTAAATTGTTAAATGTCCAGTCAAGAAGAATTCAAATTCATGCCTAGTTTCTTTCAGTTGCAATGTCATAATTTCATATTCGCATCTGTTTTATCGCAACAAGACTCACTATTTTTGGATATATTATTTAAAGAATATATATTGTTCTATCAAACGAATTCATAGTTTTATTTCTATGAAAGTAAAATATCTTAACCTCAAAATTAATGCGGAAACCGAACGCCAATCTCCTTTTCCCAGAACTTATATGGTATGTTGTCAAAAGTAAGCTTATTACCCCACACCCTAGAGATAGTCAAGAGTCTCATTCTATTATTGCTGCACTGAGTGGCAGCTGGCGCCCTTCAAATAACGTATGTGTAAGTAAGCAGGTAACAAGTAAGTGTGAGTACAAGGTCCGACGTGTGTGTATTTTATTTAATGAATGTTAATTTTTATAATTTCCATTTTAAATGCAGATATTCAGATTTTCAAGTTAAATGCAGTTTTATATAAATATATATATGTTTGTAAAATTAGTCAGACAATTTAGGAAAGTCTCAATACGACCAACGATTTCCTCTAGTTTTCTAACAAGTTTCCGCCTATCTACTGTGTCAAGAGCCTTGGAGTAGTCAATAAATATTACGAACATTTCGTCTTGTTTTTTTCTGGTTGCTTCATGAATATCTTTCAGGAGGCAACCTCCGTAATTAAAAAGTTATATTACAGCTAAATTCTTGCAAGATAAATATGTATGTGTCCTGATTCATTATCCATTGTGGTGGCCCGTAATTGCGGGAAGTCGTTGATTCGTTCAATAAATATGTATGTACTGACAGAGACTTACCGCAAGGATAGCGATGGTCGAAGCATTCGACTTTAAAAGAGAGTTCAACCGACATTCATCCATTGGCAGCAGACAAAGAAGGCACATATCACATTGTAACCTGGAAAGAAAAGTTTGCTTATCAATACTCCAATCTCATTTCTCCGGCTAAATTCTCAATGACGGAAATGCGAAAGGAAACATTACGAAAGAAAATGTTTTTAAAATACTAACTTATTTTTAAGTCTCCGAGCAAGAAAGAATCAACATGACGCGGCTAAAATCCGCAGCCCGGCTGGGAATCGAGCCCAAGAACCCCTAGGCATTAGATTGTATATTCAACCAAGGAACTGGACTTATAAATCTTCATATACAGCAAGTATGCTTATAACCAAAGCTCGGGAGTTGATGACCCACAAATTGCCTAAAGAAAGACGTGTAACGCCAAAATAAAATAAAATTACGTAAAAACTGGCAAGAAGGTCTTGAAATGTGATGTAAATTCATTGATAATTTTCATTACGTATATAAGAAAGGAATATCATGTTTAAAATTGCGAAATTGTGGTGGAATGATACATAAAGTGCAAAAATATGAGCGAAATACTTTTCTTTCAGACATTACATATTTCAAGATTAACATATTAAAAAAACAGGTATTCCGTGTTTGTTAAAAACGTACTTGCAGAATTTATAATGAAGTACTTTTCCACCTGGAATGAATTCAGCGAACGCGCAAAGGATATCCTGGAGAAAGAAATTGAAATTATTATCACTGGAATTGGATTTCGGAAATCTTTCTTTAGTTGGTTTTGCAGTATATCACAATAGTCATCTCCAGCTTGTTAAGTGTACCGGGCTACTTGGCCGTGCGGTTAGGGCCACGCAGCTTTGAGCCTGCATCTGGGAGATACTGGGTTCGAGCCCAACTGTCGGCAGCCGTGAAGATGGTTTTCGGTGGTTTCCCTTTTACACACCAGGCAAATACTGGAGCTGTATCTTAATTCGGGCCAGGGCCGCTTCCCATTCCTAGGCCTTTCCTATCCCGTCGTCGCCATAAGACCTATCTGTGTCGGCGAGACGTAAAGTAAATTGTAACGAAAAGAAAGTTAAAAGGCTCGTCGGTATTCACAAGGAGTGTTGAAAAATATCGAGAAACTTCTCTGCTCATCAACGGAAGTGAGATCTTCCTCTTCAAAAACACTCACATTCAAAATGTTATCCTTTCAGCATTTCACTTTTCTTGCAAATAATTTGCTACTCCCGGTTTTCTTCAAGCATTATTTTCATTTCCTTTTCATTTCATCCAAAAAGAAGTCATGAGAAGATTTTGGTAATAACCTGGAAAGGCTAGGTCAAGCAGCAGAGAAACCTTTCTGGACAGTAATAAAGAATCTTAGAAAGGGAGGGAAAAAGGAAATGAACAGTGTTTTGAGTAATTCAGGTGAACTCATAATAGATCCCAGGGAGTCACTGGAGAGGTGGAGGGAATATTTTGAACATCTCAATGTAAAAGGAAATCATCCTGGTGGTGTTGCGAACATCCAAGCTCATGGGGAGGAAGAAAATGATGTTGGTGAAATTAGGCTTGAGGAAGTGGAAAGGTTGGTCAATAAACTCCATTGTCATAAAACAGCAGAAACAGACGAAATTAGACCTGAAATGGTGAAGTATAGTGGGAACGCAGAGATAAAATGGCTTCATAGAGTAGTAAGATTAGCATGGAGTGTTGGTAAAGTACCTTCAGATTGGACAAAAAGCAAGGGAATAGGAAGGATTGCAACAACTATCAGGTATCTCATTGATTAGTATACCAGGCAAAGTATTCACTGGCATCTTGGAAGGGAGGGTGCGATCAGTCGTTGAGAGGAAGTTGGATGAAAACCAGTGTGGTTTCCGACCACAGAGAGGCTTTCAGGATTAGATTTTCAGTATGCGCCAGGTAGTTGAAAAATGCTACGAGAGGAATAGGCAGTTGTGATTATGTTTCGTATATCTAGAGAAAGCATATGACAGGGTATCAAGGGAAAAGATGTTCGCTACACTCGACTATGGAATGAAAGATAGATTATTAAAATCATAGGTATTTATGTTGACAATTGGGCTTCAGTGAGAACTGATGATAGAATGAGTTCTTGGTTCAGGGTACTTACAGGGGTTAGACAAGGCTGTAATCTTTCACCTATGCTGTTCATAGTTTACATGGATCATCTGCTGAAAGGTATAAAATGGCAGGGAGGAATTTAGTTAGGTAGAAATGTAGTAAGCAGTCTGGCTTATGCTGACGACTTGGTCTTAATGGCAGACTGTGCCGAAAGCCTGCAGTCTAATATCTTGGAATTAGAAAGTAGGTGCAATGAGTATGGTATGAAAATTAGCCTCTCGAAGACTAAATTGATGTTAGTAGGTAAGAAATTCAACAGAATTGAATGTCAGATTGGTGATACAAAGCTAGAACAGGTCGATAATTTCAAGTATTAGGTTGTGTGTTCTCCCAGTATGGTAATATAGTAAGTGGGATTAAATCAAGGTGTAGTATAGCTAATGCAGTGAGCTCGCAGTTGCGATCAGCAGTATTCTGTAAGAAGGAAGTCAGCTCCCAGACGAAACTATCTTTACATCGGTCTGTTTTCTGACCGACTTTGCTTTACGGGAGCGAAAGCTGAGTGGACTCAGGATATCTTATTCATAGGTTAGAAGTAACAGACGTGAAGGTAGCAAGAAGGATTCCTGGTACAAACAGGTGGGAACAATGGGACGAGGGTACTCGGAACGAGGATACAAAGGCTAATTTAGGAATGAACTTGATGGATGAAGCTGTACGCATAAACCAGCTTCGGTGTTGGGGACATGTGAGGCGAATGGAGGATGATAGGTTACCTAGGAAAATAATGGACTCTATTATGGAGGGTAAGAGAAGTAGAGGTTGAACAAAACGACGATGGTTAGACTTAGTTTCTAACGATTAAAAAAAAAAGAGGTATAGAACTAAATGAGGCCACAGCACTAGTTGTAAATCGAGGATTGTGGCGACGTTTAGTAAATAGACAGAGGCTTGCAGACTGAACGCTGAAAGGCATAACGGTCTATAATGATAATGTATGTATGTACGTTCATTTTATATTCTCTCCTACTACACCAAAGATGTTTAAGATGTGGTGGAATAAATCATGATGATCCGAATTGCGAATGGACAGTGCAAATTTACTCTAAAGGAGCATGGAAAGCCGTTGAAACCTAAGAAAGGCTAGAAACGACCAATAAGACGAAAAATGCTGAGAAAAGCAAAATAAAGCCCACCATTTTCTTGCCTACAATGACCCAGAATGAATAAATACTATCTTGGGTCTCGTCTTTGGACACGCGAGAAAAATGACTTTTCCTTAACTTCCGAGGGCCAAATATGATCCAAATATGGGATTTTGTTGATATTGGGGCTGCACGATGCTGTAGCCCGGCTGGGAGTGTTTGAGCTCATGAGGCAGAAGGCCACAACTCATGAATGCATGGTGCGTCAGTCTACCGGCGGAAGTAATTCGTACAGCTCGTGTTACAGTGCGTAGAGTAACCCAGGCTCTGCTAAAAGTCTTACGGGTAAGAGTTGAAACACTCCTTTGCTTGCCATTCATCTTAATAACAGATATAGAGGTATGTGGTACGTGTCTTATGTATCAGAGTTTTCAGATGGGGAAATACGTGAGTTTATTTTTAATAACTGTAGACCATCACAACCGCCAAACAACATTGTCATATTGCTCTAAATATGGGCCATTAGCCCCTATTCGGACCGTACTTCACACCAGTGAAGGAGGTGGCTTAAGGAGGCTACTTTGTTACAGAATGCCTACATCAAGCAGATATATGTGCCAAAGGGTGTTAGAAAGGAAGTCTCAACTGTCCCGAGTCAGGTAGGACCTGATAGCCAAACCTCAGGAACAACAGCAGCAGGACTCTGGTTTCATCTAGGAACAGAAGGTGCAGGAATAAAATTGAGGGTCCAAATGACATGGAGTAAAGCAAGGAAAAGTATACCTCTAAGAGGTGCAGATACATTCCAAGGGAAATAAAACTTAGAGAACGGAGTTCCGATTAGGATTCCATAAAGTCTGTAGGCATATAGACGAAATTGTATAATGGTGGAGTTAGTGATATGGATTATTCTCTGGGAGGTACAAGGCTGCGAGTTGATGGTGCACTATACATGTTTTGTGAAGGAAACTTTTCCGAAAACTCTTCCGGTGAGTTGTGCATGTGTGCTGCATTGGCCACACACTGACTGTGCGGCTGAAGAAAAGGAACAATTCATTTGTGACTTTTGTAAATAGTGTACCCAGTATTACTCCTATGTTTTAACTGTACTTATTATTTGGCTTCAGTATCATTACTGTCATTTTATATTTTTTTGTGCTTAATGCCTTGATTTCATGTTGTTTTTAAATAATTTTAAAAGTAGCCCATATTTAGACCACTGAATGAAAAACAAAGTGACACATTTGATTGCATCTTGATTTTTGCTTAGCTCATTGCTGCATTTCAAATGTTCATGTTTGAATTCTGTGGCTAATAGATCCAGTTAAAATTTGCAGTTATTTCTTCATTTCTGTCTACAATGGTTTTCCAGTAATAACACAGAAAGGAAATGGTAGCCCATATTCGGACCTAATACATCTTATTAAGTATTCATTATTCTTTTTCTCATACTCTCTGTTAAGAAAATTAGTATGGGTAACTTGTACTGTATTGAAATTTGTTCTTTACGGATGATCTAAAATATACACTTTTCCGTAATAATTCATCCATGGGACAGTAAGGATAATTAGTAATCAAATAATTAATGTTATACTGTACTTTGGCAATAATTGGAAAGGAATGTTAAAAGTTTTCAATTAAACGGAAAATAAATTACTGCAAACCATCCAATACTAATCTGTGGACAGTTCTAAGTTCACGAATCCACAGGTCTCTTTCCCACCACGCCAGGAAAAGTGTACCAGCCTTAAACACATGTATGACCGACTGGAAACACCTATACTTCACATATTTAGACAGTTTAGCTGTGAAATTTCTCGTCTAATCAGCATTTCCGCCATTCAGTTGTGTTACGCACACTACCCTTATTCCCACCTTGGATCGTCACCATTACCCTACGCACTCGCAACTTGTAAGAAGTGCGTGACATTCACGTTGCCCGAAGTGAGTCTGGAATTATTTATGCCACATCAGTATCGTTCATATTTCCAGTTCAACCTCATTTGACAACGTAATCAAGATTGTAGTTTTACGTAACTCTGTTACATACAATCCGAAATATGAGAACGTCAATTTTTATTTAAAATGTTCCCTATTCATCTGCCGGAATTGAAACAACAGCCTCCTTGGTGAGAAGCCAGTGAAAACACCTGTTCTTCAGTAATCTCCATGGAATTATATATGTTGGGCCCTAGAAAATGTTCATTTTCGTGCCCTTCATGGCCCTTCCCGTTCTGTAGGTGATCTCCTCATATTTAGGGAAATTTCAGTTAATTTTTTAAGGAGCAGGCAATCTCGTCATTTCGTCCATAAAACAACTATGTTCAGGAGAGAAATACAGACCCGCATCACAGATACAGTTCACGCGATACTGAACCTTAGACGACAGAACAGCACAGCTTCAGTAAATAAAAACAAAGAGTTCGCCATGAATAACAACTAACGTTAAATAACTGGAACGACTTTGGAGGCAACACCGAAAGCCGTTAATATCGCGGCCTTATTTATCGCTTTTCTATGTAACAGGACATTACGTCAGTCCTGTATGGTACAATTCACACAATGCCAAAACATTCATGTAAAATTCTTTTTTCTGTATTGTTCCCAGAATGTTTGTTATATATTCCGTACGTACTGCAGACCTCTTTCGTAAATAAATACGGAAGGATTTTAATATATGAGCGGCATTATTAGTCAAAGTGCAAATTGTGAGACAAATCTTTAACTTCTCATTTTATGCTTACAAGGGTTTCTTCATTCTCATTGACGAAACAGTCAAGATGGCGGCGGGTCGACATGTAGTGTTCCAAGTGCTCCGTATTTTCTTGTTGTTTATAGTGGTTAAACGCGTCACGTGTGGAAATAACAAAGTGATCTTTAATGGTGTGGTGTTCAGTGAGTGTCCTAGCGGTTCAATCCTCCAAGAGAACTTGCTAATTGTGAAAAATTGTAAAATATCGTGCTTAACATGGTGCGCCAGTGAAAATGTGTACGTGACCGCTGGTACTGGCAGTGCGCTTCAAGCAAGGCGCAGGGTTGCCAGACCACCCTCTTCAACATTTCACCTCATTCTCCTTACCATAGCTGCGTGTGGAGATGTAGAAACAAATCCAGGACCTCCGAACAGAAATGTGACTAACATAGAATGTCATATTTGCTGTTCTAAGGGCCGCATCAATCAGCTGTACGTGAAGTGTGTGTCGTGTGAAATGTCGACGCTAAGACCTGCGCGAAAATCTCTCCATCTGATTACCATAAAATTAAACGTGGCCTTTCGTCTTGGCAGTGCTGGAAGTGTTGTCTCCCGGTACCATCGGACTCGTTCTTCGAAGTTCCAGACAAAGTAAATTGTGTAAATAACTCTGTAAATAGTAATGACTCAGTTACCAGTGTACAGGGCTCCCGAAACATCACCATTCTCTCATTTAATGCCCGTAGTATAATGGGTTATAGGAGACAGCAGGAGATAAGAACATCACTGGCAAGTATTGAACCATCAATCGTAAGTGTCTGTGAAACGTGGTTGAGCAGTGCTACTTATGACGGTGAAGTATTTCCACAACCATACTTGTTATTCAGGAAGGATAGAACCTGGACATCGGGAGGGGGTGTTCTCCTGGCTATACGACCAGAATTACAACCAATCCGACTTGGATACTTGGAAACTGACAGTGAAGCTCTATGGGTGGAGGTGTCATGTAGGGGCAACAAATTCTTGATAGGTAGCATATATCGGGCTCCGAAATCCAAGCCCTGTATAAATGAAGGATTACTGGAATCTCTAAGACGAATGCAACTCATTCAGCACAAGTACAATGCCGTCTACCTCACAGGCGACTTTAATCTGGACATAATATGGACCCGTGATTCCGCTCCCATCCCTGGAAATCCATTGGCAGACACATTTCTAACCGCGTTCTACGATCTCTTTCTAGAACAGCTTGTTTTAGAAGCAACACGTATCACCAAAACATCCCGCTCTATATTAGATCTATTTCTCACCAATCATCCCTCCTCAGTATCTCGAGTTGAAGTCATACCCGGCTTCAGTGATCACCACGCCATTCAAGCGACTCTAGCTACCCTAGATTGCAGAAAACCTGTCAAAAACAAATCCAGGCCTCAATATAACTTCAGGAAAGCTGACTGGAAATCCCTCTCCACCTTACTACTGAATCACCTACCCACTCCAACCTCCTTATCAACCTGTGACGTAAACTCTTTGTGGCTCGACTGGAAAAATACATTTTTCTGGTGCGTTGACCAAACTGTACCGAAATGCACTTTAAAAAGAGAGAAGAAAGCCCCGTGGATTAAGAAAGAACTTTTGAAGTTAATAAGGAAACGGAACAATCTATACAAAAAGTGGAAACAGTGCCAAACGGAACAAGCGTGGGAAAAGTACAAATCCGCACGCAAAGACACTAAGAATAGGATCAAGGAGGCTTACGATCAGTACATTCACAAGGCTTGCTCAGATACCAAAGAGCTGTGGAAGCTACTAAAAAGGAACTGTTGCAGCGCTGCACCATGCTCCTTTCAAGCTAACGGGAAATCCATCTCCACGCCCGCAGACATTGCCTCAGCCTTCAGTGACAAATTTAAAGAGAATTTCTCCCAGGCACAATCAGCTGGGGACATGTATATAACCAACACACCCGTACCACCCCTCCCTCTCACCAGCCTCTACTTCTCGGAACTTGAGGTGCTAGCAAGTTTGAAGAGGATTCGACCCCATGCTGCGAGCGGCCCTGATGAAATACCCAGCCGTATACTCCGTGACTGCGCTGAGTCACTGGCACCATCTCTCTGCGAACTATTCAACCTGTCGCTTCACTGTGGATCACTACCCCAAGATTGGAAGTGTGCTGATGTAGTTCCAATTTTCAAGAAAGGGGACAAAGCACTCATTGACAACTATCGGCCAGTGTCTCTCACATCCCACGTATGTAAATGTATGGAACGACTGGTAGCCTCTAATATACGGGAATACTTCCGGGAAGGTAATCTGCTAAGTGAAAGCCAGCACGGTTTTCTTCCAGGAAGATCCTGTAATACTTTATTAACAAAGGTTATTGATGAGTGGCAGTTCTCTCTGGAGAAATCTAAAGTTGTTCAGGTTGACTGCGTGGCTTTGGACTGGGCTAAAGCTTTTGATCAAATCCCTCATGAACGACTTTTGTTAAAATTAAGACAGATGAATGTCAGGGGAAGTGTACTGGCATGGTTGCGGTCATTTCTCGAGGGACGAACACAACGTGTTGTGTTTGATGGAGTTCGATCGTCGACCGTTAAAGTAACCTCAGGAGTATGTCAAGGCACCGTCCTCGGACCTTTATTATTTAATGCATTTGTCTCTGATTTACCTAAATGTGTGACCTCAACCATAGCTCAGTACGCTGATGACACAGTAATGTACAGGGATATACAATGTGCAGAGGATTGTCTGAGGTTACAGTCGGACTTGGACACTATAGCGGTGTGGTGTTACGTCAACGGTCTCAACATTAATGCTGGCAAATGTAAATATATTAGGTTAAGTAGGTCTCGACACCCAGTAGAAAGTATATATAACATTAATAATGTACATATTGTGCGAGTTAAAACCATGCATTTGTTAGGAATAACCATTTCTGAACAACTTAAATGGAACGCACAAACAGAGGAAGTGAGATGCAAAGCTGCCAGGGTGCTCGGTTTTATGCACAGAAGCCTCCGTGGGTGCAAGTCGAATGCTATACGGACGGCTTACCTGACACTAGTGAGATCTATACTAACGTATGGTCTACCTGCTTGGCACCCTACTACTGCAGCTAACCTTCACAAACTGTAGAAGGAATCCAACGTCGCGCTGAACGACTAATTAACAAGAACAGCTGCCTGTCTTCCCTGCCGTCAATCGCCTCCTTGTGTAAACAAAGCGACATCAACTTCTTACACAAGTCCCTCACAGGGGCAATTCACCTTTCACCATTCCCTCGGCTCTCCTTATCTTACAGCTCCGTCCGTAGAGGCAAAGGGGTGTGTCTTATACCCCCCTTTGCGCGAACTGAGTCCTACAGACTAGGTTTCTTTGCTCGTTCAGCGCGGCTTTGGAACGATCTACCCGCCGACATTAAATGCAGAAATGTAAATATAGTTAAATGTTATGTTAAGAAGCACATACGGTGAGAAAATGCATGTGAACATGTGGAAGAATGAATGAGGGAGTGAAAGGTTGTATAAATGAGAAATATGTATATATTAGGCTATACTTTGTTACTTTACCTGTAAATAGTGTATATGACTGTTTAGGATTTAGGTAATTATTTCAAAGGTCAGGGGGCACAACGTGTAGGGGGGCTTGTCCTTTTCCCCTGACCTTCCATAGATGCTGTAAAGGTTTATGGTAAATAAATAATGAATGAATGAATGAATGATAATATTTATCCAGAGCAGCAGCAGCAGAACGTTTAATTTATATATAGAAGAAAGGGGAACATAATTATTACCTCCGTGAAAGGCCAAGTTTCTCGTCAGTCATTTCATGTTTTCTCTTTTCTCTATAGAAGAGTTCGCAGTCTCGTAAACTGGGAACTTGGTGCGAGTTATTTTTAAATGAAAACTTGAAGGGGAGCGTTTGACATGCTACTGACTATCGGAGAAATGAGGCACAATGGTGTCTTGAGAAATTCTGATCTGAATGTTGCTTAGTTTACAGGGGCAAACACTCCCTTTAAATCAGAGCTAGAAAGAGAAAAAAATGTCCCTAGAAGAATGTGGAAACAGTTAGGTGACGAGTGAGAGACTCAATGTACGTATAATAATAATAACGTCGTGTGGCTATTTCTAGCCGAGTGCAGCCCTTGTAAGGCAGACCCTCCGATGAGGGTGGCGGCATCTGCCATGTGTAGGTAACTGCGTGTATTGTGGTGGAGGATAGTGGTATCTGTGGTCTGTGAGTTGCAGGGATGTTGGGACAGCACACAGCCCCAGGCTACTGGAATTAACCAATGAAGGTTAAAATCCCCGACCCGGCGGTGGGAATCGAATCCGGGACCCTCTGAACCGAAGGCCAGTACGCTGACCGTTCAGCCAACGAGTCGGACAATGTACGTATTAAAGAATGCATTGCACTTCAAAATCCGGAAAGAAGAGTGTGGCCGATATAGTTCAAAGTGTAACACAGTTTCTTTTTTTTTTCTTTCTTTCTTTCTTTCTTTCTTTCTTTCTTTCTTTCTTTCTAAATCTATTTACCCTTCAGAGTCGGTTCTTCCCTCGGACTCAGTGAGAGATCCTACCTCTTCCGCCTCAAGGGCAGTGTCCTGGAGCTTCAGACTCTAGGTCGGGGATACAACTGGGGAGGCTGACCAGTACCTCTCCCAGGCGGCCTCACGTGTTATGCTGAACAGGGGCCTTGCAGGGAATGGGAAGATTGGAACGGATAGATAAGCAAGAGCAAAGGAAGCGGCCGTGGCGTTAAGTTAGGTACCATCCCGGCATTTGCCTGGAGGAGAAGTGGGAAACCACGGAAAGCCACTTCCAGGACGGCTGAGATGGGAATCGAACCCACCTCTACTCAGTTGTCCTCCCGAGGCTGAGTTTCCAGACCTCATACCACTTTTCAAATTTCGTGGCAGAGCCGGGAATCGAACCCGGGCCTCTGGGAGTGGCAGGTAATCACACTAACCACTACCCCACAGAGGCGGACCAGAACCATTGTTATAATTTAAATTTGTTCTGAGGACAAAGAGGAGCACCTTTCTATGGAGAAACTGTAGATAAATTGTCGTGTGTTAATTTGCGAAGAAATGTCTAACGCACTCCTTATCTTTCGTCCCGATTGTACACTTCTGATCACTTTACGTGTCCAACAGTGTACATTTATGTCAGATTTAAAAATAAATATATTTTACAATTCATTGTCTATAGGTGTGCTGAATTTTTGCAAGAGCGGTGTTACCCGATATGCTGATAAAGGCCTATTTTCATTTTTCATGTCTTGTAAACGACTACGTTAAAAATTAAATAATTGAAAAAGAGGTTCAACCTATTCAATACATAAAAGAAAGGAATGTAGTGATTACATTCTTATTTAATAGTGATTAGAAATGGGACTGGTTTCGACCCTAGTCCAGGTCATCGTCAGCCGTTCAAAACATAAAAAACAAGAAAAACAATGCATATGAAAGAGAATAAGTGAACTCTGGATCGGTATAAGATGAAATATAAATTGATGATGGGGGTAGAAATTGTGAGTCACTTGAAATAAGACAGTACGTAATATTATGAAAGGTAGTACGGCACACGCAATGATAAGTAAAGTCTCTCAATGTTTATGAATAGTGGAGAACGGTCAAATGGGTCAGTTTTTACACTGTGTCAGGTACAAAGTCACAACACTGGACACTGGCAAAAACTGGACCTTCAGGATATTCTCCATTCTACTTTGGCGTTCGAGACCACAGCGCATGACCTTGGATGTGCCGCGCTGATCACCGAGAGCTGGCAGTTTGCTTCTATAAATCTATTCGTCTGCGACTTCAAAATATTTATGGATCTTCATATGTTGTTCGATATTGTACAATTTAAATGAAATAATTACTTGGACAGAGAGAACGAATAAATTATCCAGAGCCCAAAAGTAACTATAATTACGTACAGCAATGAATGTTATTCTTGATTCCATCAGAGGCAACATTAGAGCGGATGGAAGGACTGCACATTCTGATTTGTAATTATGGCTCCTTGTTGTATCATTATTAATCTTTCATGAGCGAGAATAGTAGAAATGATAATCTTAAGGGCTTATGTCGTGGAGATCGAGATAAATTCTAGGAAATCTTCGAAGTAACCCGTGCCTCATCTAATAATGACGAAATGTTTGAATACATTTTCACAGCAGTTTTATTGAAAATGATTCGTACTCTGTATTGTAACCCTATCACTTTCACCGTTACACTGAATACAGTCAAGTAATTCATGCTGTCCTACTTGCACGAATGTTTAAGTGAGTTACGAATACAAAAAAACAACAGTTTTATAGGACTGATAAAATGAGAGAATATTTCACGAAAAATTAAGAGCAAGGGAAAGGAGAAAGGAATGTAACTGATATGGGAATAACGAGAGTAACTGGTGTATGCCATATGTCTACGTTTTCTTCAAAACGCTACAAACTGACAAATGTACAAATGTAGGCCTAATAAATTTATAATTACGAGAAGCTAAACCATGATGTATGTTTGTTGTTGTTGTGCTGCCACCTGACCTGTTTGAAATCAGTGCGCTACACTGCGAGACTTCGGGAACACGGGGACGAGACTGTGACGTCAGCCCACCTGCGGTATATATATGCGGGTAGGCTGAAGAGACAGATTCCTGGCCATAAAGAGGGCCAGCCCCTCGCCCTCGGGGAGGCGAATGTAAACTTCTGTGGATAGATAGATAGATGAAGCTGTTAGCAGCAATCCAACGACTAAGCCTACACCGTAAGTCGGACACACAGGTCATTTACATTGTGTTCTGGGAACGAGAATTTTTTTTGTACATATTACGTTAAATTTGTACATATGTATTATTTTTCCAAGAGATCCTCAAGCATATTCAGAATGCTGATTTAGTGTACATTCAGCAAAAGAAATAAATTACGAAAACGTTTATTTTGTACAGAATAAAAAGTGTTCATTAATAAGCATTTTATCTGTGTTTTACAAATCTGCTTCTTTGCACACTACTGTCAAGTCTTATTAATGGGAAACGAGCTGACCTCAGTTCCTAAGTAGATCACTCTTTAACTTTCTGTTCCCAATTAAACAGCTTGAATCCAATATTTCCCCCTGCAGTGCTTCGGAAAATGTTCGAAGCAAGCTTGTCGTTTTATGTGAATTATGTGATATCGTATTCATAGTCACCAGAAGCCTTTCGCGGAATCCAAACCACAGGCCATGCTCGGAAGTGTAACGGTGGCCATTTTGTTGACAAGCAAGTGGCTATGACACTCGCCGTCGAGCATATCAGGGAGAATTTGTACTGAAATAAAGAAGTCGATAAATTCAAATTCACACGCAAAATGTAACACGTATTCGTTATTATTTGCGTACTTTGGGTATTGCATTAGATAGTTGGTTCACATGCTCATAGTATCATTGATTTCTCTTATGACAAACACCACGTTTTCAGTTTTACAACGATACTTCTATAACGAATCAGATCATGAAATGCATACAAAAACATTAATCGTTGTGGTCACACCAGGGAAAGGCACGAAGTAAACACGATTTGAGCTTATGAGTAGTATAATGGGAGAGTTCGGCGGCCTCCTCCGCCGCCCGCCTCCTCCTCCGCCTCCTCCGCCGCCGCCGCCGCCCGCGGGAAATTTGAATTTTGGCGGGAAATTTGAATTTTGGCGCGAGATTTGAATTTGTAAACAAAGCCACGTGCTTTTTGACAGCTGTCATCGACAACAACGCATCGCTAACCTCACTGCTGCCATCTTGACGGGCCTAAACCTCACTAGTGCCAACTTAACCTAACTAGCATGAGGTAAACAAAGCCACGTGTTTTTTGACAGCCACGTGCTTTTTGACAGACAACAACGCATCGCTAACCTCAGTACTGCCATCTTGACGGGTCTAAACCTCAGTAGTGCCAACTTAACCTCACTAGCGCGAGGTAAACAAAGCCACGTGTTTTTTGACAGCCACGTGCTTTTTGACAGATTTGTAAACAAAGCCACGTGCTTTTTGACAGACAACAACGCATCGCTAACCTCAGTACTGCCATCTTGACGGGCCTAAACCTTAGTGGTACCAACTTAACCTCACTAGCGCGAGGTAAACAAAGCCACGTGCTTTTTGACAGCCACGTGCTTTTGAGAGATTTGTAAACAAAGCCACGTGCTTTTTGACAGACAACAAGGCATCGCTAACCTCAGTACTGCCATCTTGACGGGCCTAAACCTTAGTGGTACCAACTTAACCTAACTAGCATGAGGTAAACAAAGCCACGTGCTTTTTGACAGCTGTCATTCGCCATCTTTGAGCACAGTGCTGCCCTCTTTAGCTACTTACCTTTGACAGCTGTCAACCACCATCTTTAATCCAGAGAGCACAGTGCTGCCCTCTTTAGCTACTTACCTTTGACAGCTGTCATCCGCCATCTTTAATCCAGAGACAACAGTGCTGCAATCTATGTGGTGGCGGTAAATTCCACATGCTTTACAAACCTATATGCTTTTCTGACAGCTGTCATCCGCCATCTTTAATCCAGAGAGAACAGTGCTACCCGGTGGCGGCAAATTCCACGTGCTCTTGTTTGGAAACAAACTCACGCGCTTTTTTGACAGCCGTCATCCGCCATCTTTAATCACAGTGCTGCACTCTATGTGGTGGTGGCAAATTCCACGTGCTCTTGTTGGGAAACAAAGCCACGTGCTTTTTTGACAGCTGTCATCCGCCATCTTTAACCAACAGAGCACTATGCTGCGGGCAATTTCGTCAGCTGTCATCCGCCATCTTTAATCCAGAGAGAACAGTGCTGCACTCTATGTGGTGGCGGTAAATTCTATGCGCTTTACAAACCTATATGCTTTTCTGACAGCTGTCATCCGCCATCTTTAATCCAGAGAGAACAGTGCCGCCCTCTATGTGGTGACGGCAAATTCCACGTGCTCTACAAAGCTATGTGCAGCTGTCATCCGCCATCTTTAATCACCGTGCTGCCCTCTATGTGGTGACGGCAAATTCCACGTGCTCTTGTTTGGAAACAAAACCTTGTGCTTTTTTGACAGCTGTCATCCGCCATCTTGCATCACAAACCTCGGTGCTACACTCTATGTGGTGGCGGCAAATTCTAAATGCTTTACAAACCCATGTGCTTTTCTGACAGCTGTCATCCGCCATCTTTAAGCTGTAAATCTATGATTCACGTGTTAGAAGTTGTAAAACAGATTCTTAATCCGAGTTCTTTGACGTCAGGAAGGGCAACCGGTCGAAAACCATAGTGTATGAGGCTAGATACTGCCAGTTTTGCATCAGGAAGGGCGACTAGTCTTAAAACAAATTCTTGCGATTTAAAATCTTAGTTTTGCGTCAGGAAGGGCATCCGGCCGTAAAACAATAGTTCGTGATTTAAAATCTAAGAAGTGCATCTAGCTGTAAATCCCCGATTCCCCGTGTTAGACGTTGTAAAACAGATTCTTAATCCGAGTTGTTCGGAAGGGCAACCGGTTGAAAACTATAGTGTATGAGGTTAGATACTGCTAGTTTTGCATCAGGAAGGACAACTCAACAAATTCATGCGATTTAAACACATTTTTATTCCCAAGAGAATCGAACCAGAGACTACCGGGTGAGAGGCATGCACGCTAAACTAAACTGTAGGCTATAGATTTGTTCTACAGTCCTTGAAGTATCGGCACAGTCATTCTGAGCGAGTTGTGTGGAATGCATGTGTTAGCTGAAATTGTACACGTATCTTCCGGCTCGACCTTGAACGAGGACACTGCGTGCTGATAAGCGGCTTGTAACTCGCGAACGTCTTCTTAGCTGAGTAGCATGTAAGCTCTTAAAACACAGTACTAATTAAGGTTGTAAAATATTCTGAAATAGTCCTCCTCTGTAGTGCAGTAGTTAGTGTGATTAGCTGCTACCCTCGGAGGTCCGAGTTCGATTCCCGGCTCTGCCACGGAATGTGTAGCATTTAGCCTATGTAAGTTCCTAACGTAAAATATCATGATTGTACGGAGAGGTTAAAACACACACAGTGCCTACTCCTATCGAAAGAACCTGCACGGTACCGGCATGTAGGCTTCTCCTCGTGAAGGAGCCTGCACATGGCTTAACGCCTCCTATCAACAGCCCTTACTTAATGCTGGCTTTTTTGCACACCCCGCCTCACACCATAGTTTTACGACCGGCTGCCCTTCCTGACTAGGATTTTAAATCGCAGTATACGTGATAAATTTGTTGTAGCGGGTTTTATAACTAGATATCCCGGTACCGACACATAGCCTACTCCCACTGAAGAAGCCTGCACAAGGCTTATTGCCTCCATCCGACAAATGAATCACCGTCAAGTCTTGTACTCAAAAAATCATTTTCGAAGGAGTCTGCACAAGGTTTAACGTCCCCATCAACAGCCCTTACTTATTGCTAGCTTTTTTTTGCACACCCCGCCTCACACCATAGTTTTATACGACCGGTTGCCCCTCCTGACTAGGATTTTAAATCGATATCCCGACATAGCCTACTCCTACCGAAGAAGCCAGCTTAACACCTCCATCCAACAAATGAATCACCCTCAAACACTCTTCAATCATTCTCGCTACTTCGGAAGATAGCGGGTTCGAACTGGAAGCCGTAAATGTTAGGCGAGGGACCTGCGCGATCGTCATAACATGATCTAGCTAGATGCCCTTCCCGACGGCATAAGTTACCAGGATTTGAATCGCGTACCCCGAATAGAAGAAGCCTGCACATAGCTTAACGCCTCCATCCGACGAATGAATCACCCTCAACACTCTTCAATCATTCTCGCTACTTCAGAAGATAGCGGGTTCGAACTAGAAGCTGTAAATGCTAGGCGAGGGGCCTGCGCGATCGTCATTTCATGATCTAGTTTTAGCTCAATACCTACAGGTAAGGAATACCGCGGATGTACCCTCGAGAAGTCGAGGATCGCGCGCTAACTTTCCAAGGCTCGAACTCTTAAATTCTGACACCTCGGCATCAACAGGAGGTTCGAATACGTCAGCCTGCAGGTGGGAAAGAAGAGATTGAATAATGTCGAGAAAAAAAAGGACGCCAAATCATAACAAACATGTTGCGCCCGAAACTCACCAACGGACAATACCAACATTGAAGTAGACAGGAAATCAAACAATACACAAATATTGACAGTGGCATTGGAGAACGCAGGGAAAGATTCTATGGACATATTAACAGAATGCACTCAGACATACTTGCCAAACAAACAGTCGAATTCTACAAAAACAGGAGTGAAGACAAAACAGGCAAGAATTACACCCGCAGATGTCCAAAACAGGGCAAAATTCACAAATGGCAAGTTGACTAAGAGGAAAGACCAAAGAAGAAGACGGGAATAACCTATTCTGTAAACAGAAAGGAAGCCCACAGCAAAAGGATGCGAGAAATATGGGCACGAATGAAGGCAAATGCACGCCTGCAAGTACTTTGCGTTGTGTTAATAGGCTTATTCTCATGTACATAATAATAATAGTAATAATAATATTAATAATAATACTGATAATAATACCAAAGTGGATACATTTCAGTAGTCATCCGCCAGGAGGCCTTGTATGCTATGGAGTATCTGTCGTTTAACAGAAAAGCTTGGATTAAATGCCAGAAGTATCACGGATGTATTTCCCAGGACTTATTTTCTCAAAAATTTTATAACAAGACGTAACCTCCGATTTATTATCTGCAACTCAAAATACGCTTAGCGGACACTTGAAGTGCACCTGTGCAATTATTTTATAATGTATTGTGTAACTGGTTTATAATTTTTCTGTGTCCACATTGGTTGTTCTCCCTCCTCTTCCTTCCAGTTCCCTTCAACTACTTTTATAGGCTTTATGTCCGAGTAACTACTTTTTCAGTTTTATGACACCCCGAGGTGCCAGAATTTAGTCTCACAGGAGTTCTTTTACCGACACGAGGCTGACGTATTTGAGCACCTTCAAAAACACCGGACTGAGTCAGGATGGAACCTACCAAGTTGTGGGTCATCGTCTCAACCGTCTGAGCCTCTTAGCGCGACCTTCCCTTCTCAAACGTCGCTTTAGTGGCTAGCTGCGTTCAGTGGCTCAATCTCATTTTCATTTTACAGAAACTTAACTTGTCTCGTTACCGGTTCTTTTAGAATGCAGGGCTGGGAGCATAAGTCTTGAGTGTATGTTGAGTGAAAACTTGATGATTGTGGTAGCGAATGGGCAAGAGAGTGTGATATCTGTGTGTGTGCGCGTCTTGTTTACATTTTTAGCTTCACTGCGATAGTCGACTTCAGACCACTTCCGAGAAAAAATCGCAGTTTGCTGTGTTTCTATCCTTTACTCCTTGAAGCAGAAAAGACCAGTACTTTGGCGGCAAATCGCTTGCTAGAAGAGTTCGCTTGGCCATTAAGTCCGTGCATTTCCTCTACTGCATTCTTCTTCTTCTTCTTCTTGTCGTTTGGGCCTACTGAGGACCACGGAGCTCGTTTCGACTCCTTGTATGGAAATTCTGTTTTTTCTTTGCCCAGAAAGCTTTCATCTTCTGGCTGTGTACTTGTTTCCTTTCCTCGGTCCACTTCGGTCGGGTGGTGCCCCTACTCTGTCTGCTGGCGAGAGACTCTGGAAAGACACCTTGAAAGGTTAACTGCCGGAATAATACACGATCCTGTATGGTTTGTTCTGAAATCCCCAGCTGTTCTAAGTCGGACTTAACTGTGGTGATCCATTTATTTTTGGGTAAAGATCTTGCTGGTAAGTCTGTAAGTACTCATACGAGTCAAATGCCCATAGAAAGTCAATCGCCTCTTCCTCATGGATGTAACTATGTCTTCATGATGGTCATAGATCTCTTTGTTGTGCCTTATCCTGTAATTACCATCCCCTTCTCTTATTGGTCCTAAAATTCTCCTTAGTATTTTTCGTTCCTTGAGCTGTAGCTTCCTCAGTGGACATTTTCTGTTCATCAGAAGACACTCAGAGGCGTACAGTACGGACGGTCTTACTACTGAATTGTAATGTTGGAGTTTAAGGTTCTTAGAGAGGCACTTGGATTTATAGATGCTCTTACAGGTATGGTAGATCCTTTCCAACATGGTGCATCTGGTATCTATTGCTGATGTCTCATTCTCGGTTGCTGAAATCCACTCCTCTAGGTACTTCACTGCAGGAACCTTACGAATGGTGGTGTTTTCCAGTGCATTGTTTTTAAGCGTTGAGCTAATTTTTATTTGCATGTGAGTTGTCGAGCATGTCAAACGTAATAAGTCAACAATAAGCATTGTTGATGTCCAATAATGGCCATTGTTCACTCTAGCGATTTCCTGTTTCCCGCTGGAACATGCATAGCACATAAAAGACCCGATATGAAAATTTTAATTGTTTGCGTCATAATTGAATTCTTTCGTGAATGGGTCAATAATTAATTGCGCAGCGTAACGGTGAATTCAAGTAGCTGAAAAGTGTTCCTATCCCAAACAGAGAAATGTTATTGCATAGTGGGAGAACCAAAGGCGATTGCCGAAATAAATTATGTATATTGGCAACGTACTTGAACTTACATGTTTTAAGAAGAACGATATTTAATTTTTTAAATCTAATTAAAAATTCTGGAATATATCTGGTCATATACTTCCCCAATTATAGAAAATCTACAAGAAAAAATCGCACTGTTTACAAACTTATGTAAGTCAACTTGAGGGGGCCGTGTTAATGATAGCTTTAATTAAAATAATATTACTTACAAAGATAATGTTAAATATTTCTTATGACTATTGCTAGCGTGGTGTGGTCATTGGACGAAAGTGGGCGGTAAGGAGACGTATTATGGTGGAGACCAGTATTATGTATGTGTGCTATATCGGTTGGAAAAATATTGGGAACAAGGCTCTGAACATTCAGACGTGGAGCCTGAAATACCATTATCATCGCTATCTTCATGCAGACTCGCACCGCCATGCAGCTCAGAAACGAGGCATTCTCACGACACTCGCCAAGGGGGCGAGGCGAATTTGTGAGCCATCTGATATTCAGGTGGCGATTGACACGCTCAAAATAACGTTCAAGTGTAACGGCTACAGCGATTTGCAGATTCATAGAGCCCTGCATCCCAGAGAAACGACCAAGCAAAGCTCACAGAAGGAAGAAGTGAAGGGAACTGCCTACTTGCCACACATTCACAACACCACAGATCGAATTGCCAACGTCCTCCGCAAACACAATATAAACTGTGTTTGGCACCGCAACTCAAATTGCTCACAGTCTGGGTAAAACTAAAGGCAAATTGTCCCCACTTTTACATCCTCGGGTGTAAAAAATTCCCTGTACTTGCGGTAAGGTATACATTGGCCAAACATGCCGGTCCATTGGTACCCGTATCAAGGAACATGAACGTAATATTCGTCTCAGTCAGCCAGACAAATCAGCAATAGCTGAGCAAGCTCTATCGTCGGGTCATGATGTCATGTTCCAAGATGCTTGAGCTCTTATCCACACTAGACACTACAGGTCCAGGATTATACGGGAAGCTGTGAAAATACACTGACTGACAGAGCAAATGCAACACCAAGAAGAAGTGGTCAGAACTTTATGCCAATTGCAGGGTAGACTGACGTCACTGAGGTATGCTCATGATGTGAAATGCGCCGCTGTGCTGCGCACGTAGCGAACGATAAATGGGACACGGCGTTGGCGAATGGCCCACTTCGTACCGTGATTTCTCAGCCGACAGTCATTGTAGAACGTGTTGTCGTGTGCCACAGGACACGTGAATAGCTAAGAATGCCAGGCCGCCGTCAACGGAGGCATTTCCAGCAGACAGACGACTTTACGAGGTGTATGGTGATCGGGCTGAGAAGGGCAGGTTGGTCGCTTCGTCAAATCGCAGCCGATACCCATAGGGATGTGTCCACGGTGCAGCGCCTGTGGCGAAGATGGTTGGCGCAGGGACATATGGCACGTGCGAGGGGTCCAGGCGCAGCCCGAGTGACGTCAGCACGCGAGGATCGGCGCATCCGCCGCCAAGCGGTGGCAGCCCAGCACGCCACTTCAACCGCCATTCTTCAGCATGTGCAAGACACCCTGGCTGTTCCAATATCGACCAGAGCAATTTCCCGTCGATTGGTTGAAGGAGGCCTGCACTCCCGGCGTCCGCTCAGAAGACTACCATTGACTCCACAGCATAGACGTGCACGCCTGGCATGGTGCCGGGCTAGAGCGACTTGGATGAGGGAATGGCGGAACGTCGTGTTCTCCGATGAGTCACGCTTCTGTTCTGTCAGTGATAGTCACCGCAGACGAGTGTGGCGTCGGCGTGGAGAAATGTCAAATCCGGCAGTAACTGTGGAGCGCCCTACCGCTAGACAACGCGGCATCATGGTTTGGGTCGCTATTGCGTATGATTCCACGTCACCTCTAGTGCGTATTCAAGGCACGTTAAATGCCCACCGCTACGTGCAGCATGTGCTGCGGCCGGTGGCACTCCCGTACTTTCAGGGGCTGCCCAATGCTCTGTTTCAGCAGGATAATGCCCGCCCTCACACTGCTCGCATCTCCCAACAGGCTCTACGAGGTGTACAGATGCTTCCGTGGTCAGCGTACTCTCCGGATCTCTCACCAATCGAACACGTGTGGGATCTCATTGGACGCCGTTTGCAAACTCTGCCCCAGCCTTGTACGGACGACCAACTGTGGCAAATGGTTGACAGAGTATGGAGAACCATCCCTCAGGACACCATCCGCACTCTTATTGACTCTGTACCTCGACGTGTTTCTGCGTGCATCGCCGCTCGCGGTGGTCCTACATCCTACTGAGTCGATGCCGTGCGCATTGTGTAACCTGCATATCGGTTTGAAATAAACATCAATTATTCTTCCGTGCCGTCTCTGTTTTTTCCCCAACTTTCATCCCTTTCGAACCACTCCTCCTTGGTGTTGCATTTGCTCTGTCAGTCAGTGTACATAGAAATCCTAACAATTCCAACAGGGACACTGGCTATCAATTAATTAATACCTGGTTGCCAGCCATTAAGGCTTTACGTAGGTAGTTAGTTCCCTTCCCTGTTATTTCACTATTGTTATTTCGTTTCGGTGCTTTCCAAATTCGCACGTGCCTTAGCCAGATGATTCTTTCCGGGCTTGTGCCAATGTCATATATTGCGTACATCTGTTATGTTATGTGACCCTCAGACTATTTCTGATGGTTCCGTCAGCTTCCGCTTCGAACGTTAGCGCTGTACCCCGTCCGGGGAGCCATCTGGTGATGAATGAAAGTACCATTTCCATTTCTATTATAACGTCTAAATTCAAAGTTCATTGTTTAAGAAGCCGTTCTCGTGGGCATCCGAGATTTTCTTCTGGTGACGCAGAGCACACTTCTCTGCGAAACGTAAAGAATTTCCCCTTATTTTGTTGACACGGCATAAGCCCAAAAGCCTATATCATGTCTGTAAGTACGGGCCATGAAAGCATCAATGGCAACATTCCCTTTTCTTGTTTCCCCAGAGTTCATGTCTCTGAGATCACAACCTTTATTTCGACAAAACTACCTTGCAGTACGTGTTGTAGGGGCACCCTACACAGCCCCATTCGATTCTTGCTCACAGCAAAGAAAATCACATTAGAGAGCATGTAGAGTGGTGTGAGGTTGTGAGAAGCTGCCTATCAAACATAAAAGAATGCTGAGTGTGAAAGCGAGCCACTCTTTTAGGGAACGAAAATATGTAGACTAATATGCACCGGGCGAGTTGGCCGTATTGTTTGGGGCGCCCAGCTGAAAGCATGCATCCGGGAGATAGTTGGTTCGAACCCCACTCTCGGCAGCCCTGATGATGGTTTTCCGTGGTTTCCCATTTTAGCACCAGGCAAATTCTGGGGCTGTACCTTAAGTAAGGTTACGGCCGCTTCATTCCCATTCCTGGGCCTTTCCTCGCCCATCGTTGCCATTAAACCTATCTCTGTCGGTGGGACGTAAAGCAATAGCAAAGAAAAGGTTAATGTGCAATGTTTTTAAAAAGTATTTTTTTCCTTCATAAATGACAACCGTCTACTTGTAAAAGTAGAAATACACGATGACCAGTACTGATGACGATATTACAGGAAGAGAGGGGAATAAAGGAACGAACTCGGAAAATCTGATAATCGCCGATAGCTGCACTCATTTGTCAGTGTCTCCGCTCTGCACGTTGGGGACGGGAAGAACGTGTGATGGCGGAGTATGCCATATCCTGCAATATCAGGTATCCTCCGAGAGAATAATTAATAATCTCAGGGAATATAAAATTAAAATATCTATCGGTTGTTTCATAATAGTGTGGAACTCTTCACACCGAGATAAAAATAACTATGAAAGGTATACGAAGTACCTAGATGACAAAAAATGAACTTTAAGAAGTTGAATTTAAATATTTTAGCGGAACAGTGATGGATTTACCGGATCTTGTTTATCTATGATGATAATGATGATGATAATGATGATGATGATGATGATGCTTGTTATTTAAAGGGGCCTAACACCTAGGTCATCGGCCCCTAATCGTACGGAATGAGTCGAAATGTAATGACAAGTTGAAAATCCAAAATCATCCACTGACCAGAACTCAAAACATGATGACGAAGAATGAATGGATGGATATCAATTTACAACAATGAGTGGATCCGACCCGCAATGCTCCACATTCCCAGAAACAAGCTTTGAACAATAGTATTACTGACCAAGGGACTGCTTCTAAAGCACAATCCTGAATCGAAGATGTTTGCTGTCTAAACTGGTCGGCCGCTCATAACGGTACTCATAGCTAGGAAAGTAGAACCATGGTATCTGTCATGTAGCGGTACTAATCAAAAATAGCGTAGACTCGCGGTATTCCACACATTATGGTACGTCTCACAGGTAATGTATTGTGCACATGTAACACAGACCTATGGTGTTTCTCATATTGCGGCACCATTTACAAGCAACGTAAACCTGTGGTGCTCCTCACATAGGTGTACTAATCACAGGGACTCGTACTATCCCATGGTTTTCCTCACATAGTGGGTACTAATCATAGGTAAGGCAGACCCATGGTGTCGCTCATAGAGTGGTACGAATCACAGATACTGTAAAACTCACCCTGATTCACAAACTGTCGCTACTAATCACAAATCTATTGCGTACCTAACATAGTGGTACTATGGGCAAGTGAAAGCGAACCATGGTATTCCCCGCGTGGGTGTACTAATCACAAGTAGTTTTATGATTCTAATTCGATTATCCCTTGGTCACCTCTTACGACAGGCAGTGGATACCGTGGGTGTATTCTTCGCCTGCGTCCCCCAACCGCAGGGGGATTTGTGTTTGGTCTGCGAGTGCTATTTTATTTCGCTTAAGTCCGCCAGCAAGCCGTTTAGGACCTCCCTATCCGCCACCTGGGACGCGCCACGTGGGAGAATCAGGTTCGTGGCTTGATTATCTATAGTAAAGATTAATGGGATTATTGGTTCTACATCACACCAATTATTTTTACCTATCTTGAAGACGCTGATGTGCCTGAATTTAGTGAAAATCTAATAAGACGAACCTGAGACACTTGACCAATTACAAAAACAAACGGAAATACTGACAAAGTTCTTCCTTCAATCTGACGAAGGGTCATGTTCTCTTGTTTTGCTCGCCGTAAATATCCTGAGCTAATCGAGGCTAATTCACCCTCCACAACACACATGTACTAAATCTTCTTCTTTCCATTAATAATAATAATAACAACAACAAAAGATCTACATCTATGAATGCAAAAACTAACACTATTGCACTGTTATCCGGCCAGAGGCCCTATATGCTGCGGAATGTCTCGCCATGAACAAAAAAGGCATGATGGAGAAATTGGAGGCCAAGGAGAGAAAGATTTTGAGAAAAATCTTAGGTCCAGTCAAAGACAACGGTGAGTTTAGGAGACGGCACAACCAGGAGTTGTACTCGCATGTGCAGAAAATAACTGACGTGTTGCGAAAAAGGAGGATTACTTTTTATAGACACATGGCCCGAATGAATTCACCACGGTTAACAACCGCATTTTCACTTTCCTCCAAGAGAAAAAGGCAAAGGGGGCATGGTTCAGTGAGGTACAGAAAGATCTGCAGGAGATTGGGATCTCATTTGAAGATATCCAAGAGCGTGGCCCACTTAAGAAAAAACTCCAAGAACATCAGAGTTTCCTACCAAAGCCGAAGATGAAAACTGGAAAGGCATGGACGGAAGAACGAAAGGAGCAACACCGTATACGAATGAAGGAATACTGGACCAACATTAAAGCTCAAGGGAAACAGTTGAAATGACGTGGTCCTTAGTTGGGCGAAACGAAACAATAATAATAATAATAATAATAATAATAATAATAATAATCATTAGTCTTATTATTAGTAATATTATTATTAGGGGCTGCCAGGCCGAGGCGGTAAAGGCATGCTCAGTTCGCCTGGAAGGACGTGGGTTCGAATCCCCGTCAGGAAGTCGTAAAATTTAAGAAACGAGATTTTCACTTCCGGAGCTGCATATGGCCCTGAGGTTCACTCAGCCTACACCAAAAATGAGTACCAGGTTAATTCCTGGGGGCAAAGGCGGCCGAGCGTAGAGTTAACCACTCTACCCCATCACGTGCCGAGGTTAACAATGGTGGAAGCCTCTACCTTCCATTCTTCCAAGGGCCTTCATGTCCTGTACGGAGGTGACTTTGCTTTGCTTTAGTATTATTATTAGTATTATTATTAGGCCCCACTGTCAACCATTTTGCGACTTAAACAAATGCATAAAAATTCAATTAACATAACCAGTCAAATTCGTTGGCCAATTATCTACTTATTTCTGGTCCACTTTGTGGAGAAGGAACAAATCAACCTCATGATTATGATGATGATGATGATGATGATGATGATGATGATCGATCGATCGGTCTGGTCGGCGGCTGCAGACTTGCAAGTGGCACGGCTCCTCCGTGGTCCGACAGCTCTGTACCAGAAGTTAGCTTCACATGAAATTCGTTTACATGCCAGTAAATCTACCGAAGGGAAGCTAGCGTACGTGAGCACTTTCAAATATTACGAGACGGAACCGGGATCGATCCCATAAACTTCGTAAAAGAAGGCCAGCACTCAACCGTCTGAACCACTCAGGGCGGTTCGACTTCTCCATTATTATTATTATTATTATTATTATTATTATTATTATTATTATTATTATTATTATTATTATTATTATTATTATTATTATTATTTGCAAATGCTTCTCCTGTTTTTATACCGTGTTTATGATCTCAAAAACGAAGGCAAACCTATTAAATCTACGTCCTTCGTGAAAAATTGTTTTCGTTGTTTGGTGCGAACGGAGGGAAGGTCGGAATTTCTGATTCGGTCAGGAATCAATCCGGGACTCCTTGAACTAAAGGCCAGTGTGCTAACCAGTTAGGCGTGAATCCGGACTATTTGTGTGATGATTTACCATGTTACTGTATTTTGAAGAAAATCTATAGAATGTGTTCATGAATAGTGAAATACCCTTTCACAATGTATTCATCGTATACTTTGTACCTGCTATGACGTATTGATTGAATTCCGTTCCCCTAGAGCAAGTATATAAAACACGCTTTCAACTTGTCGCTGTATTTTGTTTCAAATGCGATTTCATTGCATTGCTTTGTATTGTTCAATGAACTTTGTGTTTGTTTGCGAGCACAGATATTTCACTAGTAAAATAATGTCATACTAATAGTGCGCATACACTTTTTAGGATACCACACAAAGAAGCATTCACAGTATGTTCGTGATATTGTTTAATAGATAATTCCTCTTTATTCGAACATTCCTTCTTCCTTCCTCTTCTGTGTATATAATACGCCCGCGGTCGTGAGAGAGGACTAAGGCCGTCCGCACACGAGGCAGCACGAAAGCAATAAAAGTCGCTAGGTGATGCTGGCGACACCGGCGATAGAGGCGATATCTGTCGTCTGAACAACAGAGTCACCTCGTACCTTCCACGTAGAGGTAAGGTCAGGGTTATTCTGCCCGAAGGCAGGTTCGAACCTCCGCAGAGGTGTTCCTGAGCCGCAGTTTACGTGCGGTAGGGTCGCCAGTTCCTTTCCACTCCTCCATTCCCTTACCCCCCAACAACAGCGCGTGGCAACCCATCCAACTCCTGACCACGCCCAATGTTGCTTAACTTCGGAGATTTCACGGGATCCGGTGTTTCAACACGGCTACGTCCGTTGGCTTCCACGTAGAGAATACCTGCAAGATACTGCAGAAAAAAGTTTTTGAAGATCTGACATTTCTTTCTGTCGAGTGAATCCAGTGAGGAAAACATACCGAAGGAAGTATTGGGTTCATTCCAACAATCATGGCAATACACGATGCAGAATATTCTTTCCAGCCAAAGAACTGCAAGAAAGTGATGTAAAATTTCTTGCATTTTATAGAAGGTCTAAATAATTAGATAATGAACTAGTTGAAGTTATTACCCCTGCTCCCAATCATCAAAATATTAACATGACGGAGAACATCAGTGCTGAAGAAAGACTTTGTATTAGGTTAAGGTGAGCTTTACTTTTATTTATTCAAAACATTTTCATTTTCTGCAGGTTTCTTAATATCTAAGAAGACTAGGCACATTTACAAGAAATTAATACATTTTTCAACTTTATGAACAAAATTGTTTCTAGTGTTCTGGATTACGTTTATATGAATTACAGTTTTTTCCACTGTCATGTGTTGGGTTCCAGTGGAAGTTCAAGGGTTTGACGAAGGTCATGTGCATTTCCGGGTGGTTTTTAGATTTCGTGTCTGTATGTCCGCCTGTCTGTTTGTTCGACTATTCCACCATCACGGCAAAACTAATGGATAGATCTCGGACAAATGTCGTATGTAGAGGAAACTCGTCCAGGGGAAGGTTTTGATATGAGTATTATTTAAAAAATCACAGAATAGACTGGGGGGTTTATCGGGAAATCACAACAGTTTTCTTCCAGTTTCACTTATAGTATTGACTTTCGGTAGAGACCGTGGACTGTACGTGAAACGTCGCTTCATACTAGACAATTTGTGTTATATACATAATTTCGCTTGGTCACTAGACACAAATTTTTTGAGGGAATATTCGGCTATTCAGATGTATAAATTTTAGTCCCCAGAAAATATCAAAATATGGACGCAATTTTAAAGACTTTGCGAACCTTCGTTTCGTGATAACTGCCTTTTAAACGGTAAGTCGTTTCTCAAGGCAGAAACTGCTCAATTTGGAGAGTTGGTCAGCTTTGGTCCTATGCCTTATTGTCGTATGTCGATATTGTATACTTTAGATAGCGTTGTATTTCTCTATTATAATCAAATGTCTCCAACTCAATTGTGACTGGCATTAGGGAAAGGGGCCTGTCTTTATAGACTAATGAAACCTATCGATCTCTATTGAAAATGGCAGTTGGAAAGTGAGTCTGCCGTTGTAGTACAGACTCCTGAACTCGATTGTGAATGTCAGTAGGAAATGTGACCTGTCATTATCATCAAAACTTCCCCAACGTGCACCTTACATCGGAAACAATGTATGGGGTCATCCCAGTTTTGTTTCTCGAATAGCGCTAAAAGACATGTTGTGTGTACAGTAATTTACGTAGAAATCCGTGTACCCGTAAACACGGGTAGATTTGCTAGTTTGTAATATTGTTACATTATTTCTATAATGTAATATATAAATTATTATAATAAAATACCGCTATATACCTGACAGACTGAGTTCTGCTGCCACCTGATGCCATGTTTCATCTGTCACGTCTTGTCAGGAAGACTCCATGAGAGTGAAATCATGTAAAACACGGTGTTTTTCCACAGGACACACGAATTTTGCATTAAACGCCTCGGTGTCAACAGGCGATATGAGAACAAGGTTTTAAAACGCGCTTCACTGCAGGTCGCGCGGGTTGCTGGTATCGTACCAGTTTAGTAGATAGCTGTTGAATTGCTTTCGTATTGCCTCGTGTGCGGACGGCCTGATAGGAAGATTCAAGAAACTCCCACACGGGTGGCTGGTGTAGTAATTAAAGTTATATAGAATTAAATTTCCGATCATTTGTGTCATACATTGTTACTGTAGCGGCTTTGATAACACAGATATTCATGAATTTGTGTTTTAGTTGAGAAGTCCATATCAACGCCGAGCCACGAGAAGATGGGTTAACAGAATTTAATGAAAGTCGGTATATAGAGTCGGGGAATAAGAAACTACAGTCTAACTTATAAACAGTTTTATTCGCCCTGTACGAAATTGTAGTTTAGGGGAAGGCACCTAACATTTAATTTTTAAATACCTATGTTATTGGTCCTATCGAAAAGTACTACATAACAAAAGTTACAGGGAATGCAATTTCCGACCATCTATGTTTTATTCAATTATACCGTACCGACAGTGATAAGAGTGATATTTCAGAGTCGGAAGAAAACTAAATGTGAAGGTCTACAGTATTGAAAGCGCATAACATTGATCAGCAATAACATTACATTGTCCATTGTTTGTGGTGACGTTCCTCGTCTCTTATGGTGCCGCACAACTCGGATAGTTGGGATTATTGCTGCGTACCGAGTATAACCATCGAGTTAGTGGGTTATTTATTTATCGTATGATGTGCACAGATAGATTATATAAATAAGTATACAATATATACACAATATATACAAGCAGAAGCCTATAGTTCCAAATCAAGTCCATTGATCCATTTTAAGGCCTCCTCAGTTGCATTATGAATGTCCTCCAAAGAACCTTGAAATGCTCTCTGTGGACACTCGGCAATTACGTGGTGGATGGTCTGTGAGGTAGCTTCACAGTCACACCCAGAAGACTTCTGCCAGCCCCATTTATAAAGAGTATAGCCGCATCTTCCTTGATTGACTCTTATCCTGTTTAGAGTCCTCCATTGACGTCTGGGTAGATGGAATTCGGGAGGGTGAGCATGAGGTAGAGTCACAAGATGTTGATTGGGAACAGAAGACTGCTGCCAATGGTGTACCCAGGCGTTCGTGATGGAGAACCCAGATTCGTCCAGTGTAAGTGCAGTGCGCCAGGGTGGAGATCTAGACTTAAGTCGTGGAGGGGCAGGTTGAGTAATATCCTGGTGAACGGGGAGGTTGGAGTCCAGGCTGGTCTTCTTCCACAGTTTTGGAAGAGCTTCAGACCTTCTTAAGCAAGGCGGTGGAATATTACTGAGTGTAGGCAGCCAGGCCACGTTTGTAGAGCGAATACAACCAGTTATGATGCGCATTGCTTGATTTAGTTGAGCATCAATCTTCGCAGTATGAGCACTGTTCAGCCAAGTTGAAGCGCAGTATTCGGCAACTGAATAGCAAAGAGCTAGAGCAGTAGATCTCAACACTTGGTTGTTTGCACCCCAGGATGTGCCGGCTAATTTTTGAAGAATATTATTCCGACTTTTGATCTTGGCGGCTGTGTTGTTAATATTATGTTTATATGTTAGGGATCTGTCTAATGTGACACCTAAGTATTTTGGGAAGGGACAGTGTTGTAAGGATTCATTTCTGAATGTTATTGTAGGCTTGTAGTTGGCAAATTTATTTCTGAGATGAAACACAGATGCGACAGTCTTTAGGAGATTTGGACGGAGGCACCACTTTTGGAAGTATGTATCTAGTTTTTTTTTAGATCTGCTGTAAGAATTTGTTCAGCTTCTGGAAAACTTGGTGTTTGGCTAACCAGTAGTATATCATCTGCGTAAATAAATTTCCGTGACTTAGTTGCTGGTAAGTCAGCAGTATAGAGGTTGAAAAGTAAGGGTGCCAGAACAGATCCTTGTGGAAGTCCATCATTCAGTTTGTAGGTTTTGCTTACTGCATCATCCGAGAAGATCTGAAAGTTTCTGTTGCTAATCATATAATCATATAACAGACTGACTGAATATTGGCGGGAAATAGCTGGGAAGTTAGAAAACTTTCTTCTTTAGCATGTCTTACTGAACCCTTGACTTACCAATCCATCGTTGGTCGGCCACAGCTGCTGCAGTAGAGCAATATTGAACTCTTAAATCTTGGGGTCGTTGCGGGAATAATTCGGTCACTATCTTAACCAAACGATGGGGTTTAGAAGAGAGCCTAACTACTTGAAATGAGGAGCAAATATGTGCTTAATTACTTTTATTGAATCGATTAATTGCACAAAAAGTTTTATTTATATAAATCCATGATCAAAAAATTTTTAATTATTAAATGTTTCAAACGCAGTCACATTGCATGACGTTATTTTTATTGATTACAATATCGAAGAATTTTCTTCGGGGAAAAATAGAGATCACACAAATTGGTGGACAGCGAAACTGAGAAAGTGAAAAGAAACCGGGAAATCGGGCACCTATTGATCCAAACGATAACTGAGAATTAATCCACATGATCCGTGGAAAATCTGACCTTCAACAAGTAGAATGCCGGATTTACTCTTAATTAAGGTTATCCACCGGTCGAATACCCTTTCGGATACGGAAGCACTCGCCGAATGGACCCTTAATCGAACCAAATTGACTATCAGTTGTATTGGATAGGTTGCGAGATATTATTGGAAAGCATAGTGTTCCCTACTAGTTAACAGCAGCATTCACAACTGAAACAAAATTCCACCATGTATTGTCATTTCATGACACCCTTAAGTTAGACAATAATCCAGATGCTAAAACGTGCATCACCCAAACAGCTGTTCAGAAGGAATCAACAACAACACGATCCGAGAGGATCTTGCGTTACGTCGTTCTGAAGGAACAAAACTATGAAATGCTGGAAACACTTACTCATCACGCATTTAGAAGAAATGTCAAACACTGGAGTTAATTAAACAGTGGTACATCACTTGAAAAAATTATTCTAAAACCAACTTTCAGGTTATAAATGGTTACGTTGCGCTTAATAGAATTACAAGTCCATATGGTAAAATGAAATGAAAAACTAAGAATTATTTCCTTTATAACAATGACTACCATCACAGATCCACCTACTTATTGTTTGTCCCAACACACTACCTACAAAGTTTTCAATTGACCACACTCAATTACGTATAAAAATTAAAGAACGACAAAAATTGAAAATAAATATATTACCAGCTGACGAATCGAACCCGCATTCGTAACTCAAGTCTCACACTAATACGTTGAGTGTCAACACGCACAATATCAAAGCAAACGGACGTCAGAACGACAAAACAATTAAGTCCGTAAAATAAAATACTGAAGTTCATTGAACTCAAACACGCATGGCGAGCTGCAATAAATACCCAATCACCATTAACTCAGTACCCAATATTGGACAACCCTCACACGCTATTAGTGGTTCCATAACCTTAGGTAAACACCTTCCAGCCGGTGAGAGTTGCGTGCAAGCATGGCATCAATATTACTCAGCTAACACTCTTCGCATTGCATACACTAATGCAGACACCACCATCGCTCAAGTCACTTCCCTAAAACATCTAATCTAAGACTTGAGTAAATACAGCTGACATCCCAGACCTATCGTTGGGCCTACCAAATGTCTGCACACCATAACACTAACCACTATGTACACACACACCTTCCTAAACCTATCGTTGAGCGTGAACTAGAACGTCTCATCATCAGTATACTCCTAGGATAACATGTGACGTCCTAAATCTATTGTCGAGCAGAAATTGGGTCGTATACGCTTCATCCAGCTTATCAGGCGAAATCGTAACTTCAAACACACTTTTAGATATTTCAGCTGTAAACCTTGTCGAAATTAATAGCACACAATGAAACGAATCTTGCCACAGAATGAACGCAAGTCGGGAAATGCAACTAAGTCCCTATCTTGTTACTAAACCGTGAAATTGAAATAAATAACGCGTGGCAAGCAATCCACAACTCAAACACGATCTCAGCATGCGCAATGAAGTTCGGAAAAATAATAATGACTTTCAATACACGTCTAACATTACGTGACTATCGCCCAACAATAATCATCACCACCGCAAAATTCCACGCTGTAATTTTAGGATGAAGCCCTCAAATCGCCTACCATCTCACTATTCCAAATATCCATATTCGAGACTATCCAGAGAAGCCAAATCCAATGAATCTACGCAGCCAAACTATCGCTTTAAAACGTCCAATATCTCATCCCACAATGTTTCCGTTTTAAATAAATTATCGTCTCGTACTTTATGAAATTTACTGATTAGAAACTTGTCATTACAGTCAAATAACACCAACCGTGTATTTAGAATGCTCTTCTACCCTTGAAGTCATATTACTATAATATTCATTATACTGACTTTACGTAACTAGTCACTTGGTCTTTACCTACCACGAGCTAAAATCTTCACCAGAAATTGTTTTTCACTTGGGATCTTAACATGAAATCTTAATACTCATCTCGAACCAACCTTCTCCTGGTCTCAGTTTTCGGATTGTTAGCGGATTATACTACAGCCTGCCACATAAATATCACATTTAATATACAGCCTGCCTCAAAATTTCTTCGCCATCAGCAAATATAGCCTGTCTCAAAAAATCATTTTCATCGCCTTCTCATGGCGGCATCCTATGAAATATACAGGCTTCCTTTGCCTTCAACATCATATAAAGGCTTCCTTTGCCTTCAACATCTATACAACTCTTATCTCAACATATATAAATTCTTCGCCATCAATCCCTTTTCTTATATTTCAAGACTTTTCAAACCTCAATCCTCTCGTGACAAAAAACTTTTATAAAAATCTTTTCATTTTTTTACTACAGCTTTCGGACCTCAGGAATACAATAACACACCGTGATTTCCTATATCACCGACATACACGATGCCACAAAATGTTACTTCCCATGAATAAAAAATAACTTGATCAGATTTCACTGGATTTTCTAGACACACGCAAACCTTATTGAACATACCTGTTAAATTCACTTTTAACATAGAAACATTTTATACCGCGGTAAACATTATTATTATTATTATTATTATTATTATTATTATTATTATTATTATTACAAAAATTCTGAATTCATACGATATTCGAAATTAATACATTCACCACGACTACTTTATCGTTATTATCTTCCTAATTTTACTCAATTTGGAAAATATCTCAAAGAATATTAACAAAATATTTAAACTTCGCATTTTATAGTTTCTTGACGTGAATTTTACAGCACTGAAGAGTTTCACACGACGACCAAAAATGTAATACATTCGCCTGATCATTATTAAACATCAGCCCGCCACACGCAATGAAAATTGGTTGGGACAAACAGTATTCTAACTACAACATTGATACAAAGATATTCACAGATCTGTAATCGTAGACATCACCCTGGATTCTGGCTGCATCTAGCCAGCAGACCTTTTTGCCTAGCCTTCCATGGCTATATTAGACATCATCTTCTTATAGATATATAACTTAAATTACCCAACAATTTACACTCGGGGTCGATTGACACCGCAAACAACGCACTTTCAACACGTTTATCAGGCGACGAGCACTATTCTCAAATGGCAACGGCCACTGTGTTCGCAAGATTCTGCTCTCTCTCACCCTACTAAGGGCCAGGTGTTCCAAACAGATAAGAAACCAGACCTCGCAGCCAACTTCCAGACTTCTCTTTAACAAATATTAGACGCACACACTGAATACAGAGAGAAACTCAACTACTTATTTAACCAAATCTCGAAACTTTCAAAGTTTCCATCATCGGTAGCTCAGAAAATTTATATCATCTTCTACATTAACATTATATTTGAACCATAGACACGAATATGAAACGAGTTACTTGGAGAACAAATTTCCGCACTTTCCTGCTGACGAGTGACGTGAACATCGCCGTTCCGACAGCCAAATAGAATGTGTAAAATAGACGGAGGGAGATTTCTTTTATACCCTATGGGAGGACGCTACCCACACCATGAAGTTTGTTTGTGCAATGTCCTAATTCCACATCAAATAGACCAATTTTCCTGAAATTTGTTCCATAACTTCGGACAGACTTACGATTCATTACGGTGTTATTTCATATTTTTCCCATACTCGCAAAAGGCGAAATGAATTATTTCTGCCCGGCGTTTCGCGGCATTTTTCGTCATCCATCGGCCTTGGCACGTGTCGCTGATCCGCGGGCCGGACGCAAATTATTCTCTAGGCTTAACTGCATTTATATTTATCCTGGAGTTCTATCTTCCTATATGGTTTATGAATAATTTAGATCCTTTATTCTTGGATTTACCATGTAACCCAAAATCTCTCTTTATGAAGAATTTCTTGAATTTGATAAATTGTTCAATTTTCGAAGTCTACCGAAGTGTCCAGGTATTTCACGAGCTTGGGGCTTGCTCGACACGGGGAGCTCGTTCCCACGAGACAACCAGACTCTAGAAATAAAATCATGGCTGCTCTCAAAAAGTACTTTGTAGCTGAAATAAATTTTGGAATAAAAAATAATTTTCTCATCGTAGAATTATGGGTTCAATACCTCCGGTTCATACATTTTTTGACACCATACTGCTGGTACGTAACTCACTGGTTCATCATTGTATTCCAGCTATTCGATCCCTACTCTGACGTGCTGTTTTGAATGAGCACTGTGCACTCTCAGAGGCTTACTTAGTAGTAGTAGCAGTAGTAGTATGACCTGGTCCAATTCAGATACATTTTTCCGCCGCCATTGTAGTGAATTGAGATTTTTCGGCTCATCGGGTACTCCTAGGAAACAGATTAGTAAAAGGGCATAGTTTTTGCCCTGGGACTCCCTAGTATTCGACACCCCTCCCCCGCCGAAAAAACACTAAGAGTGTTCACTCTCAGAGGCTCACTTAGTAGTAGTTTTAGGACAGGGACTTTCCACTATTCGACCCCCACCTCCGGAAAAGGACTAAGAGTGTTCACGGATCACGGCTGTCTGCGGCCTGGTCAATCCAGCTCCGGAACTTTGGACTTTGGCAGCGCAGTACTGTTCGTTAAAAGTGAGAAAATGTGTGGTTTTTCATTTGATCGAATATTTCATGTGAAATTATTGCTTTTACTCGCGTCATTCCTACTGCCCTCAGTGTAATGGCCTATGTTCATTTCAGTTGGGAAAACCACTAAGACAGTCTTTCTATGGATGTGAACAGGCAGGAGAGTGAGTGTCTGCCATTATAATGCAGTTCCCCAACCTGATTGTGACTGATGGTAGGCAAGCGGGCCTACCATCACAATGAAAATTCCCTAACGCAGTCGTCATATGAGAAAAGACGTGTGGTGATTTCTCCGTCGCGTTTCTAAGGTAACGTTGAGAGCTATGCTGTTTAATACAGTCTTGCTCACAACGTGTACTCTACGTAACCTACAATTCTGCATACAATGTAGCGAAGCAGGGGTACGTCAGCTAGTTATTATAAAAACTATAGCCTACATCTCTATTGTGAATGGCACTTGGCAAGTGAGCCTGCCTTTATTGTAGAAACTCACGAAATCGATTTTGAATTTCTGCAGGGAATGTGACCTGCCATTGCCATAAACATTGCCTTCCCATCTTGTTTACAGATAGTGCTAAGAGACATGCATTTTAATATAATCTTACTCATTGCGTGTGCAGTAACTCAGATAGAACTCCATGTAGAAGGTAGAATACCGAAGCGAAGCACTTGTATAGTTGTTAGTTATATAAGTGCCGATTTGAGAGTACGCGGGACATCCAGTAATTTTGTATGACCGCTATAGAATCCACCGTAGTCAATACATGGACCAACCTGCGAAGAAAGCTGTACAAGGTAATCGAACTTAGAATATGACGCTGCATCTCCCCAATTGATTTTGATGAGTTTAAATACGAACTCATGTATAATGGGATTGGGAATAATGGACAGCATAATAGAATACTCCAGAAGTTATCGCTTAGAAACATACTACTCTTAGCCATTGTAAGCCGTAGTATTAACCACTAGAAGTTGTGTATGAAATTGTATATGATGATGCAGAATGCTAAACCAGTAGTGTTTTCTTTCCATCGTATTGTTTGTTGTACATTTGTTGTTGCAGTTTGTTGCTGTTGTTCGGTAATTACGTTTCCACATTACTTTATTACCACACTACTGAAAGTGACCATCGCCATCGGAATATTTCCAAATTGCGATCTATTTTTAATAATAATAATAATAATAATAATAATAATAATAATAATAATAATAATAATCGGATCCATGGCTAAACGGTTAGCGTTCTGGCCTTTGGTCACAGGGGCCCCGGGTTCGATTCTCGGCAGGGTGAGGAATTTTAACCATCATTGGTTTATTTCGCTTGCATGGGAGAGGGTGTATGTGTTGTATCCATCATCATTTCATCCTCATCATGACGCGCAGGTCACCTACGGATGTCAAATCGAAAGACCTGCACCTAGTGAGCCGAAAATAACCTCGGCCACTCCCGGCACTAAATGCCATACGCCATTTCATTTAATAATAATAATAAGAATGGAAAGTGGCTCTAATACACCCATTGCATAAAAAACGGGACAAGCAAAAGTTTGATAAGTATAGAGGCATCTCTCTTCTGCAAATTGCATACAAGCTATTCTCAAAAATATTGCCGAATAGAGTAGAAACATTACTTGACAAGCAACTGGGTGAATATCAAGCTGGATTTCGAAAAGGTAGATCTTGTTCAGAACAAATATTTAATTTAAAATTTTTAATTCGCCATAGAACATGGAATTCAAAAGACATTGTTGTGACTTTTGTAGATTTTAAAAAGGCCTGTGACTCAGTTGATAGAGAAACCATAGACAAAACAATTCGTGAATTTGTTGTGAGAACTAAATTGGCAAACCTAATACGTGAAACCCTTACTGACACAGTTTCAAAGGTGAAATTTATGGGTGAGATATCCAAACCTATTAAGATAAATACAAGTGTACGCAAGGTGACAGTCTGTCACCCCTTCTATTCAACGGTTTTCTAGAGAAAATTGTAAGAATTTGGAACGTAAAGCTTAAAGAGCATAACATTTTGCCGGTAACTTTGGGGAGAAAAAACAAAGGTATTGAAATAAACTGCCTAGCATTTGCAGACGATTTTGCTATATTGTCAGAAAACCTAACAAGTGCAATAGCACAAATCAATCTCTTGGAAGAATTTTTTTTTGCTAGTTGCTTTACGTCGCACCGACACAGGTAGGTCTTATGGCGACGATGGGACAGGTAAGGGCTAGGAGTGGGAAAGATGCGGCCGTGGCCTTAATTAAGGGACAGCCCCAGCATTTGCCTGGTGTGAAAATGGGAAACCACGGAAAACCACTTTCAGGGCTGCCGACAGTGGGGTTCGAACCTAGCCAACAAGACAGGTTTGAGAATCTCCGTACAAAAAACAAAATTTATTACAAACATCAAGAATGCTCCAAAATTTTTGACAACAGATATTGGTCCAGTAGAAAGAGTAACGAAGTTCAAATATCTGGGAGAAATAATTCAATAAAATGGTTTAGACAAATCTGCAGTAGAAGAAAGGGTACACAAGAAGGAAAGATCATATGGTATCACAAGAATTTTTATAACAAAAAGTGTCTATCTAAAAATCTTTAAATAAGGCACTACACTACGGTGGTGAAACCGGAATGCTTACATGCAAGTGAATGCCTGGTATTAAACTATAGATTAGATAAACATGAGATACTAGAAAGGAGAATCATGAGAAAAATCTTAGGCCCTGTGAAAACAACAGAAGTATGGAAATTAAGTTCTAATGATGAAATATACAGGAACATAGAAAACATAACAGAAACCACAAGAAAAAGGAGATTGCAATTTTTTGGACATATTTACAGAATGGATGATTCCAGATTAACCAAAGGGATTTTCAAGTACCTTTGGGACAAAAAGGCAACAACTACAGAAGCTGGATTCAAGAAGAAAGGAAAGATTTGGAAAGAAATAATATAAGAGAAGAAGACACCTTGGACAGAGAAATTTTTAGAAAGAGGGTAGTACGTATGGAAGGATTCCAAGGAAGATTGAACAAGAAGCCTGCTGCGAAGAGGTCCGAGAACAGAAGGAAACAGCATAGTGAAAGGATGAAAGAATATTGGAAGGAGCGGAAGAGAAAACAACACAGTATGAACAACTGAATTGGAATTGGAACGTGATCCTTAGCAGGCCGCATCGGAAATAAAACTAATAATAATTATACCTGTTTTCAAAATGGAATACAAGCAGATTAATCACAAGCATTATTCATTCATGGCAGTTTCACCTGTCAAATCCTCTGAATAAACGCAGTGAATTCTCCACCCTATGTCGTTTATCGCGTGCAGAAGGTTCTATAAACAAGAGGAGACTTTCATGAAATCTAATGCATTGTATTACAAATCTTCCTTTTCTGCTTTATGTTAAGGTGCTGGTGTTGGTGGTGGTGATTATGGTTTTAAGAAGAAATACAACTACGGAAGCATCCTCTATTAAAACTAATCAGAGGAAAAACTTGCAAGGATCCGACACTTCGAAAAATAAAAATATCGGCCAAAGACAGACACAAGCGACGAAGACGTTGGAAATGAAATACTCTGTATCCCTCGATTGCTCTGACAGCGTCCGGGTTGGGAAAGAACAAGAGTTAACGAAGGCAAGTTGGATAGTGTGGATGAAAGTGAGAAGCCTGGCACAAGTAATTGGAAGCAATGCTAAGGGCGTCCTTGTCGCCAAACTGCGCTCCCAAGGTGAGAATCCCTGGGCCCGTTATAGTTGCGTCTTACAATAGGCAGGTGATACTCTACCGGCCCCACCCACAGGGGGATGCTGTATTTTAATATGGATATGCTTTTGTGTCGGGGTTCTAGCTGCAATTAAACTCATTATCAATTTTCAGATTGCAGTGTTTCCATCGTAACTACACTCCATCGTACATGTAGACTATGTCAGTAGCGTCAGGTAGTAATGTTAACACAAGATTCGTGAGAATGAGTACTGATTCTAGCTATCGTATTTGGTGGTGATTTAAACATCGATCTGAAGTCAACACCCGGTCAAGAGTTTCTCTCCTTCATGCGTGATCATTGCATTAGATATTTAACAATGTGCTTTACCTCACAGACAATGGTGAAAATTACACAGTCCCAAAAATTGGGGGAACATGTCTTTGAACGTATGCCATGCTACACAAAACAATACCTTTCACTCAGGTATATTACCAACTAAACCTCTATTCTTTACCGTTGAAGTATACAAAATAACATCGATGGATTCGCGTTCATTTTCAGAACAAACGGAAATGTCCAAATAAGCGCGAAAACAAAGTGATAACAGTCTTCTAGGGTGGAATTTTTATCACAGTTGTAGAGCTTTAGTGTGGTACATGTCCACCACGTGCAATTATCACAGCTTGGCACCTACGTGGCATGCTTCGTATAAGTCGACGGAGGTCACGTTGGGGAATCAGGTCCTGTTTTTCAGTGAGAGCCTGTTCGAGGTCTTGGAGAGTCTATGGTGGAACAGGACGCCCATGAACATTTCTGTCACGCATTTCCCACACATGATCGATGAGATTAAGGTCGGGACTCACTGGTGACCATTCCACTTCCTGAATGTCCAGTTCACGCAAGACAGCTCTGGTGATGCGCGCGACATGAGCCCTGGCATTGTCGTGCATGAGTATGAATTCAGGGTCAACACCGTATGGAGCAACCAACACATGGTGTAGCAGTATCTGCTCGATATATCGCGCAGTGGTAAGGTTACCACGGAGGACGACAAAATCCATACGGCCATCAATATTGATGCAACCCCACACCATCACGAAACCTTGTCCGTATCGGTCGCCTTCCCGAATAATATTCAGCATGTACTGCTCACTACGACGTCTCCTTACACGTTGATATCCATCATACTGTGACAGAGGAAATCTGAACTCGTCTGTGAACAACACAGGTCTCCATTGGCGAAGCTGCCAGTTGATGTGGGTACGGGCAAACAGAAGGCGAGCTGCGCGATGTTGCTGCGTTAAACGGGGCACTCGAACAGGACGTATGGGTCGTAACCTCACTTCTCTTAACCTGTTCCTTACTGTCTGGTCAGAAATCGTGACTCCAGTGATCCTCCTGAGGTCTTGTTGCCGTTCTCTGGCAGTTGCTGAATGACGCCGCAAGGCACAGGTTGTCAGATATCGGTCATCCCGTGGGGTTTTCACGCGACCACAACCTTGTCCAACCCTCCTTGTGAACTGGCCTGTCTCACTGTAGCGATTCCACAAGCGGTGAATAACTGACGGAGAGACATTGAGATCCACTGCACCATGACTAAAAGTCCATCCTTCCTGGATCGAAGTGACGGCCCTTGCGACTTGAACCTCGTAAGGATGCCCCATGAAATGTGCTGGTTGACGTACAACGTGCTCAAATGACCGCAATAGTCTGTATACCTCACAACGACGCTCGGACGCAACGCTATTCACTTTGTTTGAGGGGTCACCTGGCAGTTTAAAGCATGGCTACGCCTAGAGATGGAGTATAACTTCGATTTGACATACAATGCGTAGCTAAGGTCTGAAAGCATGCTGTACGACAATTGGAATCCCATCTACCAAATTAACGTTCGTATACCAGACGTTAAAAAACATGTTCCCCTAATTTTTTTGAACTGTGTATGTATGACGAAAGCAGATTTGCAGATTTGCAGATTTTCTACAATATTGGGAAATAGTGAGAGTGAAGTGTGGTAACAGCTAAATATATGGGAGAAAGTTGTGAAGTAGTCAGCCCAAAAGAGTGAACAAGAACCAAGCGTATTGAGCAGTATCCTGCCGGCCCTTAAGAGATACTCGGATTATTATTTGACATAATATATAAATTTTATTGATCTAAATTTCAGTCATATATGGTAAAGTAATGAATCGCAGGATAGCTGAGACCGGAAGTCGATGGAGCCATCAAGTCGCTGGATATTGCTCAATACTTCCTCGAGACCGTGAGAATGGCTTAGCGTCACTAGGAGTTGGCACATCTCGGCACGTGTACAAGATGCTGACCAAGCGAAATATTCAGCCAATGAGAACGTGAGAATGTGGCAAATATGGAGTCTACATCGCGCGAAGTCATAATCCCAGGTTAACCAACGTGTACAGTTGCTTGAGATAAATTCTGTTATTTGGCGGATTTCCACAGGTCTATAAGTGAAATATAATCAGGAATACGGTATAAAAATTATAGGAAGAGATTTGATATTATTCAAACTGTGTTTTATTAATATGTTATAACAGATATAGTGTCATTATAAATGGCCAGCATTCTGATTGGTGTTGTGTCTAGACAAGCGGGAATCCAATAGTTGCAACGGCGTTACCTACGCTTCTTTAGCACGCCAACCTCTGGAGGGCGTCATTCTGATCGTGGATACTGACGTGAGATGGACGTTGTTCGATGTGCTCCGTGTACTGTACTTAAAAGTTGCCACGTGAATATATCCTTAACAGAGTATGGTTAATAAGACCAATAAACAGTGTTTCAGTCGTGCAGTGGAACAAAGTAACTGATGCAGAGTTAATTGCAGATTATATTGAACCCTTTAGGTCCATATAGAGGGATACCTACCTTTCTTACCTATCAGCAAAGCTCATGAGATCTGTCTCTTGGGTCGTATCGGGTTCTTCGTCACTTGCTGAGGTAAAGGTAGGGTTCAGTAATTCTAATCTATCTACTGGAATGAAAGGTCTGTTTAAAAGATTCCTATTTATTCAGGAAAATTCTGAAGCATTCTGATATGTCAATGGTATCATAGAAGTCAATTGTGTCCACTGGACACCACAATCATTTTTACAAAATTAGCGTCAGAACACTGGTGTGAGACTTTAACGTAACTGCCTGACGAGCATTCATACTAGAAACCATTGTCACAATTATTAATCATTTAAGAAAGGAAAGTCTGGAAATCCTTTAATTCGGCTTCCATGTGAGACCACATGTACCACCATAGTGATTCGTTATGGTCCACCCCTCGTAACACGAACTCTGGACTCTGGGTATAATTAAGGCAGTCCAATCGGTGTGTGCCACACAGTGGTTCTACGGCATGGACCCTTAATTGAATCGATGTGACCTGCGTCTATGTCATGGACCGACATCTAATCTTCTAAGTTACTTTAAAGTCATTGTGGATGATGACCGCAAGGAAATGATGCTACAATGGCATATGGCCCTAATCTAAGTCACTGAGGTTGATGACCCCCTGACCATCCAAGTTTCTAGGCTGAAGGCTAAACACAATTAAGTTTCATCGGTTGATGACCAAAGTTTCCACTTTACTATCCCCAGCACATTCACTGCTCAATCAATCAATGTTCAATAATTACAACAATAGCAATGCTCACAAACTTTGTGGCAGTAAAATCCATTTCCTTCGGATATGTCCCCTTAATCGTTACTTTGTTTTTTAATATTCCCCAGAAAACAAACTAAAATTTCCAGAAAGCATCTTCAAGTTATTCGCTTGATTAAAGTGTTTTCAAAATGCGGTTTCACTGAATTTAATAATTAAATCAATTTAAATGATTTAACGAAATGTTAAAGATCGGTAAATGTTATCTCCGCGGACTCTGGTTTCTTCACAAATTCCTACGCAGCTGTGATGTAAATTCAATATTATGATATTTATCTGGCTGGAAAAGAATTGTTACATAATTCATGTCCAGTTATATATCTTGTCTCCTGATCTCACACTTTTAAAATCTAATCTAGTCTTAACCGTTATTAACACTTGGATATCCTAATAATCTACGTACAAACCAAACAACTCGCCATATAATTACGATGTCATATCTCGTCATTACAATTTATGAATTTTGCACACCCCTCACAGACAAACCGATCATCACAACCATCGCTCTATATTTTGGACAACCCTGACTTTGGTTACTCTGTTCCTTATACTCAAAGTTCGTGATTTGAAATGTTCATTACGTCCCCAATTACAGTATTTCGCAATACTCAGATCATTACCGGCTATGCATTTCAACTAAATCCAGCATTTTAACGTTTTCCCTGGCCGAGAAATACAATCTCAATTCCACGCGTGTCCCGGTTATCACAGCTGAGGCCTCTCGTCCCCCAAGTTCGCTTGGCAGTTACATGAAACACCTGGTTTACTCACAGTTGACTGGCTTCTCAAAATGCTCTCTTTAAACTCTGCCGACATAATTAAACAAATAAGATATTCTAACCAACAAAATGCACATATTACGCTTCAAGATGCCCACACTAATTATACGCGTCGCCAATTAATACCGCTATGGATTTCTATGAATTTCTTTCCATTCCCAACATTATAAAATACCTCGGGCTATCATGTCCCGGCTTCAATGACAGGACTCTAACCTGATTCGCACATCTCATCTCAACTCATATAAAACATTCCTCGGGCTTCCATGTCCCGGATTCAATGACAGGTCTAACCTGATTCACAAATCTCATATCAACAAACTAACCTCTGTATCCCAGCTCCACAATTATCATCGACAAAGAACTGGAATAAAATCCTCACTAGAAATCTCGACGTCTAATATCGCACAATGCATTAATCACGAATAACTTCGCATAAAGGATATCGTATTTAATAACTTGATTTTTACGAGAAAATGACTGAAACATTCTACTAGATCTTTTATTGTCAGTCAGACACAGTTTAAAATGGGCCTAGAAAAACGTTTCTCTCCGTGACCAAATTCATCACCCTAGGTTCTCACCCGACAGCGCGCTTCCACTCGATTGAAAATGAGTGACCATGGATTATTATTATTAACGTCAAATTGCAGACAGAAAAATTTTACGTCGAATGAACATCTTAATTTGACATCACAAAATATAGGCAGTACACTTCACACGGATGACGATCTACATTGGACGTGATATCACTTCGGAACCCTATTCAATAACTTTTTACAACATTATACGGCACTCGCAAGACTTCAAAAATTTATCCAAGTGGAAAATAAAACAAATGACTCTTTTTTAGTCGTATTCTCACATTTACAAAACTTAGTAATGTGACCACTGCGTCGTATATCCCCATTCAAATACTTTTTGAGATCATGAGACAAGATATAAGAGGTAGTAAGATGGAAAGTCACCTACCTCATGTAGTCACGCCAGTGTTCGTCATAGGGCTCACCTGCGACCCTGGCATTTTATTTAGCCATTTTTACATTCATGGCTTTACAAACCATTATGTTTCTTCAGGTTTCCTGGAATAAAGCATAAAAAAAAGAAAATACCCTTCACTTGTTTGCTGGGTGCACACGATGGATTATAATTATTTCCGCACAGGAATTACTTAATCACATTAGAATTTATTCAGTACTTTGACCGTCCTATCTGGCACAATTATTTCACTCAAGAAAACTATCTCCTCACGGAGTCAAGACCTAGCCGCAATGGCTAAAATCTGCCGTTGAACTCAGTCTACTTTCGTTGGTTTGATTTCGCAGAGCAGCTCAACAATTTTTCGTCCGCTTTGTATCACAAATGCCGGAGAAGGAGACTTCGTCATGGCGTCCCTTCGTATTTATAGCAGTTACCCCCTCTCTTCGGATATCTCCCTTTGCCGCCAAGAAAATTTCTATAAATTTTCTGACTTACCTAAACTGTAATTTCAAGAGTTTTGAAAGTGACTACATGCTTGCTACATTTCTGGCGGTAGTGTTCATGGACATTTAAAATTTTTACGGGTTCGATTTGCGAGATGATTGACCCCCTTTGATAGGCACTATATTTTTTTTGACTTGGCTTGGTTCACGCCATGTACACGCACTTTGAAATAGTTTACAAAAATGACTTGAGATTCTTCCACCGTTGACACGTGTGGCAGACGTCACGTACCCCAGAGCGTGGGACCGAAGGTAATCACCTCCTCGTCACGTGTCAAATCCATGCTATCAAGAATCCAACTTTTAAGTGATTGTCGATTTATGCATAATGTTCTTAGGGCACAAAGGTCATGGGTTCAATATTATCGTAAAGTTCACTACCAAAATATAGACGGTGATAATTAGCCGCAGTGTAGAAAGTGCAGGAGAGACGTGCAGTTGTCTCATATTTTCCTGTCGGTAGCGTTTCGCGAAGAACTCTCGATTCGTACAGCGTGCCGCTCTCAAAACCTGTGTACATAAACGCTAGTGTAAAATTTACAGTGTATTTATGTGTCAGTGTGTTTGGATGAGTTTGTAGCCACAAAAAGGGTTGTTTGACACGTGCAGAATTGAGCGGTGAAGAGATATTCATCCAAAGCCTTCTGTGTTGCAGTGTTCAATAATTTTCAGCAAGAAGATGGCTTCGCCTATAGAAGAAGGAAGTGTATTTCTGCGTGTTGAAGCAGTGATCAACATGGAGTAGACACCCAGCAAGGCAGAGATGTGAGCTGCTACCATGTATCCAGAGAGACGTTCAAGATAAGGCGCATGTGTTAATTATGGAATGTTATATGGGTTATGTTAAAATACTAGTGTAGTTTAGAATAGGGATTTTATTTAACGTAAAGGAAGCCTGACGGCATGTGTTTGCTTCACTTATAGGATAAAAGTGAAATGCATGTTCTCTTTATTTTTGTTTTGATTTATGACTATTTTTGGGATAATGAGGGAATTGTTAGGATTAGTTGCTGTTCATTCATGCATAATAATTTAGTTTAGTATCATTCCGTTTTTTCCTTGCAGATTAGTGCTAGGAGGATTAGATTGACAAGTTCATCCAATTTTCAAAGTTAAACACTTGCTACGTTATTTGATTTTGGTTATTTAGAGAGTCAGTAACCGTTAACTGCATGACGCATGGTATTTCAGAAGCTGTACGTAAGGACCTGCATAACATCGTTGAAAGAATAGGGTCTTCGAATTTAGGTTGGAATCTGTTCTTGCCCAATGATTTGCACAGGAAACGAACCGGATCTCATAATGTAAAAGGCTGATGTGATTTGTGAGAGATATGAGAAGTTGTAATGCATGCGGAGTTATAAAGTGATTATGCAGGCCGATTGCATGCTTGATATGTGAATGAATTGTGTGCAGTGGATATGTATCTGTTATTGTCTTCTGAGAGAATATTAGTTATCATAATTGACGGAATTGATTCCAGACCAATGAGTCTGATGTGTGTTGAATTGTCGAAGCATGCTGGGAAGGTATACGATTGTACGTGAGTTTCCGTATAGCCGACGGAAGATGATATCTCATGGCAAGCTGATATATTGGCCGTGTTTCTTAGACGGCGTGAATGAGATGGTATTTCCGTGTTACAATCTTGGCAGACAGAATCCAAGCCTTAGTACAGTGTTGAGTTCCAACATTTCCTTTCAGCTCACAGCACACCAGGAAATACGTGACGGATGATCGCGCTGTTGAGTGCGCAAATGCAGCAGAAGAAGGCAATGTTGCCTATTGCTTTCTACATTTTATTGATGGATAATTATATGTTTTTCCCTTACAGGATTGTGTTTCATGATGTTTCATGTTGTTTGAATATGTTTTCTTGTTGTTTAATGGGGAACATCCCGAGTGCTGAGTTATTGATGGTCAATCTAGTTCTCACTAGATCCTTTGTGGTGAACCGCGATTCACGTAGAATCTGTGTAGTACGTAATACTTTTTCCTTTATCCGATGCAAGTAGATGTGTTATTTTGCTTATTTTTGTTTATTTTAAATATAACGTAGGAAATGCCACTAGTATTTTTCATAATTCATATCATGTCCCATTGCGTCTTAGTTTATCTTTTCATCGTAACTTTCTTTTATATTGTAATTTTCCTTTAACGTTTAATCGTGCGACGATTCTAAATTAAATTACAAACCCGTATCAATGCAATATTTTCAAGTGTCACTCCATCTGAAATAAATACGTATCAGTATATGCGTACATATGTTACCATATAACATGAACAATGGACAAGCAGAAGAAGATTATTTCTGAAAGTATGCAAGTATTCAATGTTGTACTTGATACTTCATTTCACTTTTGTTTCTTTGAACAATTAACGTTGTTAATGTCCAGTTATTTTTTTTTTAATTTTGAGAATTTTGTAATGACATTTTATTATTTGATTTCTTTGATTTTTGAGTAGTATGATTCGGGGATATTTATGAATAAACTCATCCTACCCCATATTATTGTATCTCATTCGAGTTATACCTCCATTTTCCTGTCATTTACTTATATTTAAGTGTAGAACTTCGACTTTTAGCCTGACCAAATGACGACCAAGCCACTCTCTGCCCAACCCTGAGTTAGTCGATGTTCATACAGGAATGGGGGCATCGTCCTAGAGGGCATTTACCCCTGGGTACAATACACGTATAATAGTACAACATAAGTAGGGGAACAGTTGAAAAGAGGTGAAAGTTGTGATGATGATGATGCTTGTTGTTTAAAGTGGCCGAACATCTAGGTCATCGGCTCCTAAAGGTACGAAATGAGGCGAAATGTACAATTTAAAAGTCCAAAATCATTCACGGACCAGAATTCAAAACGTGATGACGAAGAATATATGGAAAAATTCGAATTTAAAACAATCAGTGGATACGACCCGCAATGCCCCACATTCCCAGGACCTATCGATAAACAATAGTATTACTGACCAAGGGACTGCTTCTAAAGCACAATCCTGAATGGATGATGCTTGTAGTCTAAATGGGTAAAAATTCCAGGTCATCGGTCGCTCGTAATGGTACTTATCGCTAGTAAAGAAGAGCCATGGTATTTGTCATGTTGCGGTACTAATCAAAAGTAGCGTAGACTTACTGTATTCCACAAATTATGGTGTTTCTCACATTGCGGCGCCACTTACAGGCAACACGAACCTATGGTGTTGATCACATAAGTGTACTAATCACAGGGACTCGTACTACCCCGTGGTGTTCCTCACATGGTGGGTACTAATCGTAGGCAACGCAGACCTACTGTGTCGGTCATACAGTTGTACTAATCACAGGTAACGCCCAGAAACATTGTGTTTCTCACAAGTGTACTACACATGGGTACTGTAAAACCCATCCTCATTCACACTCTGTTGCTACTAATCACAAACCTATTATGTACCTAATATTTTGATATTATTCGCAAGTAAAGGAGACCCATGGTGTTCCCCGATTGATCGTACTAATTACAAGTAGTCCCATGGTTCTAATTCGATCATAACTTATTCGTTCCTTTTAGTCGCCTCTTACGACAGGCTGGGGTACCGTGCGTGTATTCTTCGTTTGCGTCCCCCACCCAGAGGGGGTGCTCAAAAATTTAAATATCTGGTAAGTGTAATTGAAGGAATTGAAGGATACAGATTGGAAATGAATGAAATAAGAAGGTGTGCAAATGGATTATTTAAGAGTGTGGGAGGATTGATATGGAACAGGGATGTATTGTAATTATCTACAAGACTTATTTCGAGCCGATTTTGACGCATGGATCAGAAATGTAGGTGATGAAGGAGTGGAATAAAAATAGAATACAAGTAGTGGCAATGAGTTTCAAGGTATGTAGGTATAACACGAATGGACAGAATATGAAATGAGAGAGTTCGGGAAATGGTAAGCGAGGTACGCCTACAGGAGAAAATAGCAAAATCAAGGCTGCAGTGGTATGGGCATGTTAAGAAAATGGGCGAAGTGAGGATACAAACGAAGATGTTAGAAATGGAAATGAAGGAAAGGAGACCTAGAAGAAGGCCGTGTGACAGATGGCTAAAATGTGTAAAGAAGAGGAGGGAACTGGACGAGATTGAGAGAAGAGAAGCGGTGGATGGACAGAGAAGCTCATGTTCCGAGCAGACCCAGCCTGTGTTTGGAAACAGCTCCAGATGATGATGGAACAGATAGATCTTAGTGCCACGAGAGGGAAGGAAGCGGCGGTAGCCTTAATTAATGTACAGCCGCAGCATTTTCTTGGTGTGAAAACGGTAAACCAAGAAAAACCATCTTCAGGGCCGCCGACAGAGGGTCTCGAACCCACCTTCAGAATGCAAGCTGGTAGCTACGTGGCCCAAAGTGCACAGGCACAACGACCCTGTCAGTCTCTTCCACAACGCGGGGTAGTACATGCAATAATGCTATGTCAAGCTCCCTTTACTGAGCATAACGGTTCCGTAGCTAAGTGGTTAGCATGCTGGCTACTGGCCCAGTGCTCCAGTTCTAGGTTGCAATGGCTCGGGGGCTGGGTGTTTGTGTCGTCTTCAGCATATTCAGAGCCCCATTCTCGCAGACACGCAGGTGGCCTCTACAGGATGTCCTTGCAAAAGGTTCCATTATTTACAGAGTGGGGAGCACACAAGAAACGAAATGTCAAATAAGCATTGGTCGCAAAACCAATACCTTCGAAATTACAGTCCGTTACTGAGAGCCTCCAGAGCTCAGGCGACAGCGCGGCGGCTTCTCCCTGCTGGGTTCCGTTAAATGCCGGCCACTACATGTGAGATTTGTGCTGGACAAAGCAGGTTTTCCTCCGGGTACTCCGGTTTTCCCCGTCATCTTTCATTCCATCTGTCAGTCATTAATCATCGCTCCAGGGGAGTGCGGCCAGCACAATCCCTATCCTCGTCGCTAGATGGCGGCTTCATTCATACCATTCTAATAACCGGAAACAGACTAACGATTTTCATTCGTGGTCCGCTACAACTACCATCAATGATCTTCATGCCTTCGATCTACTCTTCACAAGATGTGACCGCCATCCATTACAATGCAGTCTTCCGCACCACAGTACTGCAGTACCACAACGAAACATGCGCCATTCGAGCCCTACCATAGACCTGGCAAAACTGACCTTCCTGACTGCGAGAGCAATACGGTGTGTAGTATGTTGTTGCTGATAGAGTGCAAAGGCACACACACGGTGTACTGCATCAAATGTCTACGTACAATAGCTTTTTTTTATTTACTCAAGAAAGGGCGCCTGAGCCGAGTCTCTTAACGGTGCAATACATGGACTAAATATTGGCATACATACATACATACATTATCATTATAGACTGTATGCCTTTCAACGTTCAGTCTGCAAGCCTCTGTGAATTTATTAAACGTCGCCACAATCCTCGATTTGCAACTAATATTGTGGCCTCATTTAGTCCTATACCTTGTTGTTGTTGTTGTAGGATGGTATTCCAGGGCAAGTTTTGGGATTATGTCGTTATGCATCCTCAGAACGTGGATTTTCCTATTTATCCTGTTTTGGAATATTCTTTCATTCATTGAGAATATATTTAATTGTTGTCTTATCTCTTCATTTCGTATTTTATCTTTTAGGGAGTATCCTTTGACTGATCTTAGGAATCTCATTTCAGATGATTGTATTTTATTCCTATAGATTGTTTTATCCACCCATGTCTCACATCCATATAGAAAAGTTGGTACAGCCATAGTCTTATAGAATTTAAGTTGAGTATCTTCTCTTACTTTCCCTTTCAGTGTTCGGCGAATTGTCCCACACATATATTGAAATCGATGAAGCTTCTTCTTCATCTCGTCATCATCATTAAAAGATATTTCACAACCAAGGTATTTAAAATTTGTGACTTGTTCTACTGGTTGATTGTCAATTACTATTTTCGCTCTGATAGGATATTTCCCTTGCCACGCCATAACTTAGGTTTTTGTTCTGGATAGCCGAAGATTATAACTTTCACAAATGGTGTTTAACTGATGTATTGGTTTCTGGAGTTTATCTTCATCATCCTGCAGGATAAATTGATCATCTGCAAAGAGCATAGTATTTATGTATGTGTTTATGTTCAATTTTATTCCAGAGTGCACAATTTGTTTCCAATTTCTGATTACTTCATCTATATATATATTGAATAGTGTTGGAGAGAGGCTGCATCCCTGACGTACACCTTGATTAATTAATATTTCTTCCGTTAGTTTGTATCCTAGATCTAAGACAATTCTCGTCCTTTTGTACAGATTTTGGATAACTTGAATAAGATGTTTAGGGTATCCATTTTTTACCATTATATTCCATAACTGTTCTCTATCTACGCTATCAAAAGCCTTTTCATAGTCGACAAAAGCGACATAAGTATTCAAGTTAAATTCTCTTCTCTTCTCCAGTATCTGTTTGAGGCTAAATATATTATCTGTACAGGATCTGCCTTTCCTAAATCTACATTGTTCTTCCAATAAGAGATTGTGTGCAATGATTTTAAGTCTATTAGTTATTATTTTAGCATATATTTTATAGCCAACATTTAATAAACTTATTCTTCGACTTCCTTTCTTGAAAAGTGATATTATTTTAGCTTTTCTCCATTCTTCGGGTATATTTCTTCTTTTCCAACACAGATTAATTAAATGTAACATTCTAAATTTAAGAATGATCCCACCATATTTGAACAACTCCATATTTATGATGTCTAACACTGGTGCTTTTCTATTTTTGAAAGATTTCAGAACTGTATTAAGTTCTTCTATATCTATTAGGTCAATTGCTTCAATGTTGATATCTATATCTTGATCTTCCTGACTCTCTCCATACTCTCCATTATACCACAATTCTTTGTAGTGTTGTATCCATGATTCTTCTTCGATTACATTTATATTAGCAGTTTCTCTTTCATCACTGTTGAGGTGCATCATTAACTTATATACCATCTCTTACCTACCATGGATATCATCCTCTATTGAGTTTATTAACCTATCCCATGATTCTTGCTTGAGTTTTCTCGTTAGTGACTTGACCTTGTTCCTGCTGTTTTTATATTCTTTCTCATTTTGTGGGGTGCGACGCTGTATCATTTTCAGGTATAATATTTGTTTTTGCTTGACAGCTTCTGAAATTTCCTTATTCCATATTTTAAGCCCAGTTTTTTTCCTAAATTTCTTCTTCATTCCAATGGCTTCATCTGCTGCCCTCTGAATTGCTGATTTCCCATTCTTTGTTAATATCAGTACTTGTCGGAATCTGAGCCGATTTTGATATAAGTATTTTATTCCATCATCCTGTAGTAAATATACCTTATAGATCTCTTGGTTTCTGTGTATATTTCTGTTCAGCCTTTTCCTCCATTTAGCAAGAATTCTGATTTTTGAAATGACCAGATAATGATCTGTATTATAAATCGCTGCCTCTATGTACTCTGACATCTGTTACATCTGGGCCTAACTTTTTATTGACCATTATATAGTCAATAATTGATCGTTGTCCTTTTGCCGTCCATGTGAATTTATGTATGTCTTTCTTCTCAAAGAAGGTGTTAGTAATTTTTAATTGATTATAGGATGAAAATTCTATCAATAATTTACCATTTTCATTCAAAGTTTGTTCACCTTTATTTCCCACTATTTGTGCAATTGGTTTGTTCCCTACTCGGGCATTGAGACCACCAGAGAGAACAACAAAGTTACTTTTACATGTGTTATCCATCACTGATTGAAGAATTTCATAAAACTGTTCAGATTCTTCCTGTTTGTTTTCTTCAGGAGCATACACAGCTACCAAGGTTAATTTCTCTCTCTCTGCCTTCAACCTCAACACCAAAATCCTTTCATTTATAATGGTGTAGCTTTCTATTTTGTTTTTCCACTTCCTGTCTATTAATATTGCGACTCCTTCTGCAGCTCTTTTATCCTGTGTAACTCCGCTATAAATCATAGTGTACTTATCAATTTCTTTTGTTCCTTGTAATTTCTTTTTTGTCTCAGTAATTACAGCAACATTGATTTCTTTCCTAGCCAGCTCTCTATCCAGTTCTTCTTCTTTGCCTTTTATGCCTCTCACGTTCCAAGTTTCCAACTTTAATGTATCTGTAATTCCAAATCGTTTGGCCTTTGATCTTGCCTTTGTCGTCATCATAGAATCCGTCCGGTTATTCATCTGAGATTTATGAGTGAGGTAAGTTTTTAAGTGAAAGAGTTACCAGCCCTTCGCACAAAAGTCTCTGGTGAGACCCCAACTAGGGTATGGTTCCAGTGTATGGGACCCTCACCAGGATTACCTGATTCAATAACTGGAAAAAATCCAAAGAAAAGCAGCTCGATTTGTTCTGGGTGATTTCCGACAAAAGAGTAGCGTTACAAAAATGTTGCAAAGTTTGGGTTGGGAAGAATTGAGAGAAAGAAGAAGAGCTGCTCGACTAAGTGGTATGTTCCGAGCTGTCAGCGGAGAGTTGGCGTGGAATGACATTAGTAGACGAATAAGTTTGAGTGGCGTTTATAAAAGTAGGAAAGATCACAATATGAAGATAAAGTTGGAATTCAAGAGGACAAACTGGGGCAAATATTCATTTATAGGAAGGGGAGTTAGGGATTGGAATAACTTACCAAGGGAGACGTTCAATAAATTTCCAATTTCTTTGAAATCATTTAGGAAAAGCCTAGGAAAGCAACAGATAGGGAATCTGCCACCTGGGCGACTGCCCTAAATGCAGATCAGTATTGATTGATTGAACCCCCAACTTGGAGGACCAGGGACTCTTCTGTAGGGGTTACCATACCTTAGTCGAGGGACACAGTTTTTTTTTTTTTTTTTCTTGCTAGGGGCTTTACGTCGCACCGACACAGATAGGTCTTATGGCGACGATGGGAGAGGAAAGGCCTAGGAGTTGGAAGGAAGCGGCCGTGGCTTTAATTAAGGTACAGCCCCAGCATTTGCCTGGTGTGAAAATGGGAAACCACGGAAAACCATCTTCAGGGCTGCCGATAGTGGGATTCGAACCTACTATCTCCCGGATGCAAGCTCACAGCCGCGCGCCTCTACGCGCACGGCCAACTCGCCCGGTGGACCCAGTTTTAAGGCGCCAGGTACTCGCCCTCACCCATCCCCATGAGGGGTAGGATTTGCTGGTTACATTGACAGATGGACTGTCAACTAAAGCATTTCTTGAGTTTTAATGGCAGCACTTACTCGACATCAGTGCAACCCCCATCTAACCATCGTCGTCTTGGTCTACCTCTACTTCTCTTACCCTCCATAATAGAGTCTATTATTCTCCTAGGTAACCTATCCTCCTCAATTCGCCTCACATGACCCCACCACCGAAGTCGGTCTATGCGTACAGCTTCATCCATCAAGCTCATTCGTAAATTAGCCTTTATATCCTCATTCCGAGTACCCTCCTCCCGTTGTTTCCACCTGTTTGTACAAGCAATCATTCTTGGTACTTTCATGTCTGTTACTTCTAACTTATGAATAAGATATTCTGAGTCCACCCAGCTTTCGCTCCCGTAAAGCAAAGTTGGTCTGAAAACAGACCGATGTAAAGATAGTTTCGTCTGGGAGCTGACTTCCTTCTTACAGAATAATGTTGAACTCATCTGCGAGCTCACTGCATTAGCTTTACTACACCTTGATTCAATCTTACTTACTATACTGTCATCGTGGGAGAACACACAACGTAAATACTTGAAATTATTGACCTGTTTTAGCTTTGTACCACCAATCTGACATTCAATTCTGTTGAATTTCTTACCTTCTGACATCAATTTAGTCTTCGAGAGTCTAATTTTCATACCATACTCATTTCCACCAATTTTCAATTTGCGAGGTATTAGACTGCAAGCTTTCGGCACAATCTGCCATTAAGACCAAGTCGTCAGCATAGGCCAAACTGCTTACTACACTTCCACCTAACTAAATCCCTCCCTGCCATTTTGTGCCTTTCAGTAGATGATCCATGTAAACTACGAACAGCAAAGGTGAAAGATTACAGCCTTGTCTAACTCCTGTAAGTACCCTGAACCAAGAACTCATTCTAGCATCAATTCTCACTGAAGCCCAATTGTCAATATAAATGCCTTTGATTGATTTCAATAATCTATCTATCCATAGTCCCCCAGTGTAGTGAACTTTTTTCCTTTGGTACCCTGTCATATGCTTTCTCTAGATCTACGAAACATTTTTCAATTACCTGGCGCATACTGAAAATCTGATCCTGACAGCCTCTCTGTGGTCTGAAACCACACTGGTTTTCATCCAACTTCCTCTCAACGAATGATCGCACCCTCCCTTCCAAGATGCCAGTGAATACTTTGCCTGGTATACTAATCAATGAGATACCTCGATAGTTGTTGCAATCCTTCCTGTTCCCTTGCTTAGAGATAGGTTCAATTACTGCTTTTATCCAATCTTAAGGTACCTTACCAACACTCCATGCTAATCTTACTACTCTATGAAGCCATTTTATCCCTGCCTTCCCACTCTACTTCACAATTTGAGGTCTAATTTCATCTGTTCCTGCTGCTTTATGACAATGGAGTTTATTTACCATCCTTTCCACTTTTTCAAGCCTAATTTCACTAACATAATTTTCCTCCTTCCCATGAGCTTGGCTGTTCGCAACACCACCAGGATGACTTCCTTTTACATTGAGAAGATGTTCAAAATATTCCCTCCACCTCTCCAGTGATTCCCTGGGATGTATTTGAGTTCACCTGAATTACTCAAAATCCTAAGATTCATTATTATTGTCCAGAAACGTTTCCTTTCAAGGTTATTACCACGACTTCTTTTTGGATTCAACAACTATTTGTTTCGCTCTGTTTCTTTCATATACTTACCTCGGCCCTTGTTTGGAGTCATTTCTGATAAGCCTTCTTTTTACGTTTACAGGTTGCTCTCACTTCATCATTCCACCAAGATGTTCGCCTTTTCCCATCTTTACACACAGTTGTTCTTAGGCATTCCCTTGCTGTTTCTACTACAGCATCCCTGTATGCCATCCATTCTCTTTCTATATCCTGAACCTGCTTACTGGCTAATCTTCGAAACTTCTCACAAATCATATCCATGTACTTCTGTCTAATTTCCTCGTCCTGGAGATTTTCTACCCTTATTCGTTTGCAGACAGATGTCACTTTCTCCACCCTAGGCCTAGAGTTACTTAGTTCCCTACAGATCAGATAGTGGTCTGTATCATCGAAAAATCCCCGGAAAACTCGTACATTTCTAACAGATTTCCTGAATTTGAAGTTGGTTAAGATATAGCCTATTATGGATGTGGTACCCCTAGCCTCCCATGTGTAGCGGTGAGTAGCCTTATGCTTAAAGAATATATTCCGAAATGCTAAACCCATACTGGCACTGAAGTCCAGCAAACGCTTCCCATTCCCATTAGCTTCCATATCTTCCCCATATTTACCAATCACCCTTTCGTATCCTTCAGTTCTATTCCCAAGTCTCGCATTGAAATTGCCCATTAGCACTATTCTGTCCTTGCTGTTGACCCTGACCCCTATGTCACTCAATGCTTCATAAAACTTGTCAACTTCATCCTCATCTGCACCCTCACATGGTAAATACACGGGCACAATTCTAGTCCTAATTCTTCCAACTGACAAATCTATCCACATCATTCGCTCATTTACGTGCCTAATAGAAATTATGTTGCGTGCAATGGTATTCCTGATAAAGAGCCCTACCCCAGATTCTGCCCTTCTTTCGAACACCCGTCAAGTACACTTTATAATCTCCTACCTCTTCCTCGTTATCTCCCCTTACCTGAATATCATTTACTCCTAGCACATCCAAATGCATCCTCTTAGCTGACTCAACCAGTTTTACCTTCTTTCTTCCGTAAGCCCTATTAATATTGATAGCTCGCCATCGAATTCCATTTCGTTCGCCAAGTTGTTTCCAAAGAGTCCCTCGTCTGTCAAATGGGAGTGGGACTCCGTTACTCCCATAGGTCGGAGGCTTGTTTAAAATGTTGGCAGAGTTAACAAAATATTTACAATACAATAATACCTTATTTATAAATACGTTACAGTCTTAGAAAAAAGGAAACCCTTTCAAATATATAATACCACTGTGCATTACTTGGTTCGTAAGGTTTACTGCTCATTTTCTTTCCTCCATTGATTATTTGTTTTTTGTTTAAGTGTTGAAATTGTTGTTGTTGCCTGTTGTGTGTGTTTAGCGAGAGCAATCTACACCTTCACAGAGTAGTGCCATCCGAAGTTACAACCATACATACTAGTTTTCATAAATTCTGTATGGGCTCTCTGTGCTCCTCGAGTGTTATATGAGTGAATGTCGGAATTCAGATCCAGATAGTGTTTGTATGAGCCAAATTATGCTTAATTTTATATACCATCATAGCTGAAGCTCTATCACGTAACATACAGAGTGGTAGAATTATGTATTTCTTATACAAGTAATCCGTAGGTGTTCAGGGCGGTAAATTATAAAGTATTTTAAAGCTATATTATAATGATAACTTTCTCAAAGAGTACCTTATTGAAACATCCCCAAACATGAATCATATAAGTCAGGTGACTTTCAATAACTGCATGATAAATAGATTTTTAAAACTTATGGTTGTATATATATCTTAGTCTATGAAGCACTCCAATTGCTGGAGTTGTTTTCTTGCATTTGGTTTTTACTTGCTCGTTTCAGTTAAGCATGACATCTATTTTTAAACCAATAAATTTATTAAATTGTACTCTTGGTAAAGGATGATCGAAAAATGTTAATGTAAGACCAAGTGGAGTTGCACATGAGGTCTTGTAGAAAATTATGTAGTTGGTCTTGAAATGATTGATGGATAGTCTATTGTTGAAAGCCAAGTTTTTAATAAGCTAATGTCACGTTGCATTTTTACGTCAAGTTGTTTAGCAAAAGTACCAACATAAAAAAATATTTGTATCATTTGCAAAAATATATAATTGTCCTTGTAATTTTAGGGAGTAAATATCATTCACAAGTATTAGAAATTTCGGGAGATAGTAGGTTCGAACCCCACTGTCGGTAGCCCTGAAAATGTTTTTCCGTGGTTTCCCATTTTCACACCAGGCAAATGCTGGGGCTGTATCTTAATTAAGGCCACGGCCGCTTCCTTTCGACTCCTAGCCCTTTCCTGTCCCATCGTCGCCATAAGACCTATCTGTGTCGGTGCAACGTAAAACAACTAGCAAAAAAAAAGTTTTAGAAATAAATTTGGACCCAGTACTGAACTCTGAGGAATTCCAATTGATACAGTTCTTGCACGTTTATATGAAACGAACTCTGATCAATCACCGAGATGATCCTAAGGCAAGTTCATCGCTAGTTTTTACCTAATTCGCGACAAAGTGCTCGGGATGCGAGATGTGTATATAATAAGAACATAACCCAATGTGCTAGTAGGTTTACGATCAATGTTTATTTAGGATCGTATTTCCATCTTTTGTTGCATACGACCATCTGTGCATTATTGGGACATGGTGTTCATTGATAGTAGTGTTTCTAAGATATTCGGTTTGCGGCCAGTATCCGTAAGAACCTTTCTCCTTCGTTTGTCGTGTTCTGCCTCATCTGTGAATACTGGAATACAACCTCTATGGCGCCAACTCGAAAGACCTGCACTCCACCTCTTCGAAGACCACACGCCATTCAAACTGTGTATCACGTATATACCCAAAACTATGTCTGTACAGTCATGTGCAAACACATTATTTTCACTTCCATCACTTTTGTAGCTTCCCATCGCAAAAAATTCTTTCAACCTCTACACACTTGCTCTGTATTACAAAGAGTCGCACATTTTTTCCACTGCACGGGAAGGCTTAGAACTGTGGATGTGAACTTTCTCCCTCGTCTCCTAAGCCCATGCGTGTGTCAGAGAACATTTACCAGTTTCCCTTTTTGCTTCATCACAACTTTATTGATAAACCATTATGTGTGATGGAGTCTTGTGCAGCCGAAGAACAAGTGATTGAAGACTCCAATACTAGTTTCATCACATGCAGGGAACGGAGATCTCCCTGGGGTTATGTAGAAGATGTGACTTCTTTTAAGATTCCTTGAAAGGAAAATGATTCTTCCTAATAGAAACTTAGAAATAAAATGAAACAAAAACAAATGTAAAACATAACCAGAAACAAATTAAAAAAAATTAAAAACAAACCAAATGTAACTTGCTGCACGTTTTACTTATTTGCTAGTTGCTTTACGTCGCACCGACACAGATAGGTCTTATGGCGACGATGGGATAGGAAAGGCCTAGGAGTCGGAAGGAAGTGGTCCTGGCCTTAATTAAGGTAGATCCACAGCATTTGTCTGGTGTGAAAATTAGAAAACATGGGAAACCATGGAAAACCATCTACAGGACTGCCGACAGTGGGATTCGAACCCACCAACTTCCGGGTGCAGCTTCACAGCCCCGCGTTCCTAACCGCACAGCCAATCCGGTAAGCAAGGTTTAAATGCTAGTAGTCAATCTGCTGCGTTCACACCTATGTCATCGTGCGTGAAGTAATTTAACTAACCACAAAGACAGTGTATAACAACTGTGCATATACGTAGCAATGGAGCGCATCAACTATACAAGTTATTTTCAAAGGGAAAGGGAAAAGCTCTAACCTAGACTCATACAGATGGATAGCCCTCGAAAACACTTCTTTAAAAATGTTCATGGACATTTTAAACAGCAGATAAAGTAGATGTCTTAATACCGGAAAACCAATTTCGTTTCAGAAAAGGAAGAAGCACTCTCCATGCTGTGAAATGCTTACTAGAACATACTCAAGACTTCCAGGGAGGAAATATTTTGTAGTGTTAATAAATTACAGAAACTCCTTCGATTTCACAAAGAGCGAAACACTCATCAAAAAACTCAAAGTGTGGATTGGCGAAGCACACCAAATAACGAAAATTTTTCAGACATCTCAAAATACAATTTCATCCAAATATGTGATGATATCAGCTGATCCCAGAGTTTAATTCAAACTAATGGTCTTCTACAAGGAGATCCGATCAGCCCATTTCTGTTCAACGTCATAACAGCAAACATTATAAATATCATTAAGGACAGTTCAGCAATACTTTTCCTCGATGGAGATGAAATAGTGAAAGTTTCAGAAGACAGGGAGGAGCTCCAGAAGGCACTAAAGGGAACATGACAAAACTAAACAAATGACAGGTGGCAAACTCTCTCCAGAAGATTCGTCGACCCTTCAGAATAAACCCCTAGAAGTACGAGGGTGAATCGAAATGTGCACACTAGCTCGGCCGCGAGAGCCCTATGCGGAGCAAGCTACAGCAACTGCTGACACGTCCGATAGGAAGGTTGGTGTGGTATCCCGTCTTGTTGTGCGTGCAGAATGTGTCGACTGGATGTCCACTGCAAATTGGACGTGCGTGCAACGATCACATTTCTATGGACTAAATGACTAAATTGCACGGACATTCATCGTGAAATCACTACTGTATATTTTGAGCGTGCAATTTCTCGGCCAGGTATTATAAAGTAGTGCAAGCAATTTGACGCCAGACACAGGGATCTCACAGACGAATAACGCAAAGGTAGGTCCGCAACGTTCAGTACCGTTGAAAATGTTGGCCGTGTGAATGAGATCATTAGAGAGAATCGGCACAAAACACTGCAGGAAATTACCAGCATGTTGAACAATTCGTATGGCAGTGTGTTCTCCATTGTTCTCCAGCACCTTGGATTTCGTAAAGTGTGTCAAAAATGGGTCCACCTCTGCTCACCGATATTCACAAAGGACAACGTTTCCAATCGACACTGGAATTTTTGCAACGGTATTCTGTGGAAAGCAACGAGTTTCTGAGGCGAATCATCACATAAGAGTTTGAGTATATTTTGTCTGGCGTTATTTGATTTATAAAACTGACTTGTTTTCTAATGAAGCTCCATCGCATTCTTTGAGTGTACTTCTATCTCCTGTTGTACACAAGTGCGTATAACTTATGGGGATGCTTAATAGTGATGGTACCCGGCTCAGTAGCTCAGACGGTTCAGGCGCTGGCCTTCTGACTCCAACTTGGCAGGTTCGATCCTGGCTCAGTCCGGTGGTATTCGAAGATGCTCAAATATGGCAACCTCGTGTCGGTAGATTTAATGGCACATAAAAGAACTCGCGCTGGCCTTCTGACTCCAACTTGGCAGGTTCGATCCTGGCTCAGTCCGGTGGTATTCGAAGATGCTCAAATATGGCAACCTCGTGTCGGTAGATTTAATGGCACATAAAAGAACTCCCGAGGGACTAAATTACGGCAAGTCAGCGTCTCCGAAAACCGGAAAAGTAGTTATTGGGACGTAAAGCAAAAAACTTTTTCAAAAAAATTTAAATAATGGTGGTAGAGACTTGTTGGACGCAGTTTAGGTTCCCAAACAGCAAGTCAATGTACTCGACTTCCTCTTCCAAAGAAGTGCACGGCAGAGCGTGATAGCTGAGTGACACATCTCCAAAGGTGGCCGAAGTTCGAATCCCAAACAGCATGGGGATTTTCTTACAATGATGGATCACGTTGATCTGGTACGGATTAAAAGCTGAAGACACTCCAGCTATGATAATCAATCAATCAATCAATCAATCAATCAATCAATCAATCAATCGATCAATCAATCAATCAATCAATCAATCAATCAATCAATCAATCAATCAATCAATCAATCAATCAATCAATCAATCAATCAATCAATCAATCAATCAATCAATCAATCAATCAATCAATCAATCATTAATGATCTGTACTTACAGCTGTCGCCAGGTGGCAGCTTCGCTATGAATTGTTTAACTAGCTTTCCCTTAAACATGTTCAAAGGCCTTGGAATTTATCGAACATTTCCCTTGATAATTTATTCCAGTTTCTTAGTCCTCATCCTATAAATTAATATTTGACCCAATCTGTCCTCTTGAGTTCCGACTTTATCTTCATACCATGATCTATCCTACTTTTAAAAGCTCCACTCAAGATTATTCTTCCACTTATGTCATTCCACGCCATCACTCTACTGACAGCTTGAAACATACCACATAGCCGAGCGTCTCGTCTCCTAACTCCCAAGTCTTCCCGGGCCAAGGTTTGTAACATTTTCATAACACTACTCCTTTGTCGGAAATTACCCACTGCAAATCATGCTGCCTTCCTTTCGATCCTTACCAGTTCTCGTAACAACTAGTCCTGGTGAGGATCCCGTACCCTGCAATCATACTCTTACCAGAGGCTTACATGCCCTATCCTTTACATCCTTACTAAAATCGCTAATAGATGTGTAACGTTTCTTAACAGCTTCGCTGATATGATATCCCCAATGAGGACCATCCCGAATATTAACACTTTGGTACTCACAGTGTTCCGCATGAGGTACTATCAGACCATCATTAAAACAGCAGGGAGATAACATTAAACACTTTCATATTCCAAAATAAATTAATGTATTGTTTGAAATAACACTTAATATTGAGTGAAGAACGTTTTTTTACGGTAAATACGAATTTTAACAGACACATAGGAAGGTGAGAGAAGTGAACTCGTCCCTATAGTCCGCATCCACTCTGCATGTTTCCTCGCTATGGATTCTAAACTTTCTCTTAAATGAAGGGGTCAGCTATTTTCGCATGCCGAGGCCTGGGTCACTTCGGAGTTACATACACTCGCTTCAAAAGGGGAGGGAAGGGAACGTTTTAAAAAGGGTGATGTATGCTTCGAGGGTGGCCGCTAATTTCCCGTAAATATTTTAGCAGACAATCTTGCTCGTGTGAGATTGTGGAAGTATAACAGCGGGCGAGTACAGGCTGCATGCTTCCTTCCTAGTGCACACTATGTTCGCAAGAAGTACACAAGATAATTCCAGAATGTCACAGTCGTACAAAACATGGGTTATTGCATGTTCCTTGCAGTTATATTTTGTTGTTGTTTGAGTCATCAGTCCATAGACTGGTTTTTGCAGCCCCCATGTCACCCTATCATGTGCTGAACTTTTCATTTATACGTAACTATTGCATCCTACATCTGCTCTAATCTGCTTGTCATATTCATACCTTGGTCTACCCCTATCTTTCTTACCACCTACACTTCCTTTAAAAACCAACTGAACAACTCCTGGATGTCTTAGGATGTGTCCTATCATTCTATTTCTTCTCGTCAAATTTAGCCAAATCGATCTCCTCTCACCAATTCGATTCAGTATCTCTTCATTCATGATTCGATCTATCCATCTCACCTTCAGCATTCTTATGTAACACCACATTTCAAAAGCTTCTATTCTCTTTCTTTCTGAACTGGTTATCGTCCATATTTCACTTCCATACAATGCCACGCTCCACAAGAAAGTCTTCAAAAACATCTTTCTAATTCCGATATCAATGTTTCAAGTGAGCAAATTTCTTTTCTTAAAGAAAGCTCTTCCTTACTTATGGTAGTCTGCATCTTATGTCCTCCTTACTTCTGCCATCGTTAGTTATTTTACTACCCAAGTAACAATATTCATCTACTTCCTTTAAGACTTCATTTCCTAATCTAATATTTCCTGCATCACCTGCCTTCGTTCGACTGCACTCCATTACTTTTGTTTTGGACTTATTTATTTTCATCTTCGTCCATACCATTCAGCAGCTTCTCATCAGAATTAATATTGATTAGAGTAATAATCTGTCTAGCATGTCGAGACACGTAATGCTAGTGGCTTTACGTCGCAGGCACGTAATGTAACACTTAGAATACCACAACTTACCTGAAGAATGGATAGTTACTTTATTCCACACTACTCAAAAGAATACGGAAAAAGAAACTTTACTGCACTATTATAAATATTTATTGAGAATCTCAATGACTTTTCAGACATTCTTGACTACAAAAATTACAAAGTTTAACTAAATACAAAAATGAACATTCACATCACCTGATAATTCAAAGATTAACAAAATATATAGTCCACAGCGTTAACTATTTGGAAGTACAAAAATAGCTAAAGAACAATGCCTTCGTTATTGAGATATTAACGGGAACTCCTGTGAATAGAGACGTGCTTTCAGAATAGACAAATAGTCTCTGATCGGTTGAACCCCGCTTCACAGTAATGAAAACACGGATAGTCAGAGAGATCATGAATCGATGAACGCCGAAATTAACCTTGTTGATATGTTTCTCCGCCTGAGTGCAGCACTGTGGTTCCATGCCTATCTACATCACAAATAGCGTCTCTAAATTCGCAGCTCAAGTAATCTGCCACCGGGCGAGCTGGCCATGCGGTTAGGAGTGCATGGCTGTGAGCTCGCATCCAGGAGATAGTGGGTTGAAACCCGACTGTCGGCAGCCCTGAAGATGGTTTCCGTTGTTTCCCATTTTCGCACCAGGCAAATGCTGGGGCTGTACCTTAATTAAGGCCACGGCTGTTTCCTTCCCATTCCTAGGCCTTCCTGTCCCATCGTCGCCATAAGACCTATCTGTGTCGGTACGATTTAAAAAATCTAGCAAAAACAAAACAAAACAAAAAAACAACTAATCTGCTGCCCTCACAATACTGCATAAGTTAATCCATTTCTAATAATAAAAATCGCATAAATTCTGTAATACATTCATTAATCCAGGGCCACAGGACCATGTTTCCGTCCATGGTAGCTTAGTGGACTATTCTCTTCAATCAATCAATCAATCAATCAATCAATCAATCAATCAATCAATCAATCAATCAATCAATCAATCAATCAATCAATCCTGATCTGCATTTAGGGCAGTAGCCCAGGTGGCAGATTCCCTACCTGTTGTTTTTCTAGCCTTTTTTTAATGATTTCAAAGACATTGGAAATTTATTGAACATCTCCCTTGGTTATTCCAATCCCTAACTCCCCTACCTATAAATGAATATTTGCCACAATTTGTCCTCTTGAATTCCAACTTTATCTTCATCTTTATCTTCTTTCCTACTTTTAAAGACGCCACTCAAACTTATTTGTCTACTAATGTCATTCCACGCCATCTCTCCGCTGACAGCTCGGAACATACCACTTAGTCGAGCAGCTCGTCTTCTTTCTCCCAACTCTTCCCAGCCTAAACTTTGCAATACTTTTGTAACGCAACTCTTTTGTTGGAAATCGCCCAGAACAAATCGAGCTGCTTTTCTTTGGAATTTTTCCGGTTCTTGAATCAAGTAATGCTGGTGAGAGTCCCATACACTGGAACCATACTCTAGTTGGGGTCTTACCAGAGACTTATATGCCCACTGCTTTACATCGTTACTACAACCCCTAAATACCCTCATAACCATGTGCAGAGATCTGTACCCTTTATTTACAATCCCATTTATGTGATTACCCCAATGAAGTTCTTTCTTTATATTAACACCTAGATACTTGTAATGATCCCCAAAAGGAAATTTCACCCCATCAACGCTGTAGCCAATCAAATCGCTTCGCGGAAAAATTCATATGGGCTTTGCTCTGTAGTGTTTCAAGCACTGTAAATAATTAAGATGTGTGTTAATTTGAATATAACGATGCTGGATTTAGAAAATTAATCTGGTAGTATTTCTTGAAATATTTTCTTTCATAGAATTTCTTGTTGTAAACGTTGATGTTGTTGTTGTTGGGTAATTATGTTAACTACTTTATTATTAAACTATTGTAAGTGACCCCATAGCAACCGGGATATTTCCCATTTGTTAAAAATGACATAATAATAATAATAATAATAATAATAATAATAATAATAATAATAATAATAATAATAATAATAATAATAATAATAATAATAATACCAATCAATCAATCAGTCAATACTGATCTGCATTTAGGGCAGTCGCCCAGGTGGCAGGTTCCCTATCTGTTGCTTTCCTAGCCTTTTCCGAAATGATTTCAAAGAAATTGGAAATTTATTGAACATCTCCCTTGGTAAGTTATTCCAATCCCTAACTCCCCTTCCTATAAATGAATATTTGCCCCAGTTCGTCCTCTTGAATTCCAACTTTATCTTCATATTGTGATCTATCCTACTTTTATAGACGCCATTCAAACCTATTCGTCTACTAATGTCATTCCACGCCATCTCTCCGCTGACAGCTCGGAACATACCACTTAGTCGAGCAGCTCTTCTTCTTTCTCTCAATTCTTCCCAACCCAAACATTGCAACATTTTTGTAACGCTACTCTTTTGTCGGAAATCACCCAGAACAAATCGAGCTGCTTTTCTTTGGATTTTTTCCAGTTCTTGAATCAGGTAATCCTGGTGAGGGTCCCATACACTGGAACCATACTCTAGTTGGGGTCTTACCAGAGACTTATATGCACTCTCCTTTACATCCTTTCTACAACCCCTAAACACCCTCATAACCATGTGCAGAGATCTGTACCCTTTATTTACAATCCCATTTATGTGATTACCCCAGTGAAGATCTTTCCTTATATTAACACCTAGATACTTACAATGATCCCCAAAAGGAACTTTCACCCCATCAACGCAGTAATTAAAACTGAGAGGACTTTCCTATTTGTGAAACTCACAACCTGACCTTTAGCCCCATTTATCAACATACCATTGCCTGCTGTCCATCTCACAACATTTTCGAGGTCACGTTGCAGTTGCTCACAATCTTGTAACTTATTTATCACTCTATAGAGAATAACATCATCCGCAAAAAGCCTTACCTCCGATTCCACTCCTTTACTCACATCATTTATATATATAAGAAAACATAAAGGTCCGATAACACTGCCCTGAGGAACTCCCCTCTCAACTATTACAGGGTCAGACAAGGCTTCACCTACTCTAACTCTCTGAGATCTATTTTCTAGAAATATAGCAACCCATTCAGTCACTCTTTTGTCTAGTCCAATTGCACTCATTTTTGCCAGTAGTCTCCCATGATCCACCCTATCAAATGCTTTAGACATGTCAATCGCGATACAGTCCATTTGACCTCCAGAATCCAAGATATCTGCTATATCTTGCTGGAATCCTACAAGTTGAGCTTCAGTGGAATAACCTTTCCTAAAACCGAATTTGCCTTCTATCGAACCAGTTATTAATTTCACAAACATGTCTAATATAATCAGAAAGAATGCCTTCCCAAAGCTTACATACAATGCATATCAAACTTACTGGCCTGTAATTTTCAGCTTTATGTCTATCACCCTTTCCTTTACACACAGGGGCTACTATAGCAACTCTCCATTCATCTGGTATAGCTCCCTCGACCAAACAATAATCAAATAAGTACTTCAGATATGTTACTATATCCCAACCCATTGTCTTTAGTATATCCCCACAAATCTGATCAATTCCAGCCGCTTTTCTAGTTTTCAACTTTTGTATCTTATTGTAAATGTCATTGTTATCATATGTAAATTTTATTACTTCTTTGGCCTTAGTCTCTTCCTCTATCTCGACATTATCCTTGTAACCAACAATCTTTACATACTGCTGACTGAATACTTCTGCCTTTTGAAGATCCTCACATACACACTCCCCTTGTTCATTAATTATTCCTGGAATGTCCTTCTTGGAACCTGTTTCTGCCTTAAAATACCTATACATACCCTTCCGTTTTTCACTAAAATTTGTATGACTGCCAATTATGCTTGTCATCATGTTATCCTTAGCTGCCTTCTTTGCTAGATTCAATTTTCTAGCAAGTTCCTTCAATTTCTCCTTACTTCCACAGCCATTTCTAACTCTATTTCTTTCCAGTCTGCACCTCCTTCTTAGTCTCTTTATTTCTCTATTATAATAAGGTGGGTCTTTACCATTCCTTACCACCCTTAAAGGTACAAACCTGTTTTCCCATTCCTCAACAATTTCTTTAAACCCATCCCAGAGTCTGTTTACATTTTTATTTACCGTTTTCCACCGATCATAGTTACTTTTTAGAAACTGCCTCATACCTGCTTTATCAGCCATATGGTACTGCCTAACAGTCCTACTTTTAAGACCTTCCTTTCTATCACATTTATTTTTAACTACCACAAAAACAGCTTCATGATCATTAATACCATCTATTACTTCAGTTTCCCTATAGCGCTCATCTGGTTTTATCAGCACCACATCCAGGATATTTTTCCCTCTGGTTGGTTCCATCACTTTCTGAATCAGCTGTCCTTCCCATATTAACTTATTTGCCATTTGTTGGTATGCTTCCTGTCGTTCGCATTTCCTTCCCAATTTACATCTGCCAAATTCAGATCTCCCGCTACAATCACATTTCTTTCCATGTCGTTTCCCACATAGCTGACTATCCTATCAAATAATTCCGAATCCGCATCAGTGCTACCCTTTCCCGATCTGTACACTCCAAATATATCAAGTTGCCTATTATCTTTAGAAATGAGCCTTACACCTAGAATTTCATGTGTTCCATCTTTCACTTTTTCGTAGCTTACAAATTCTTCTTTCACCAGAATGAAAACTCCCCCTCCCACCTTTCCTATCCTATCTCTACGATACACACTCCAGTGCCGTGAGAAAATTTCTGCATCCATTATATCATTTCTCAGCCATGATTCAACTCCTATTACAATATCTGGTAAATATATATCTATTAAATTACTTAATTCTATTCCTTTCTTTTCAATACTTCTACAGTTCAACACTAACAATTTTATGTAATCCCTACTTGATTTCCTGTTTCCTGTTCCCTTATCACCGCTCCCTAGGCCATCCCGTTTCCCTGAATGTACCTCCCTATTACCCTTCCAAACAACTTTCCTAACTTATACGTACCACTGCGGTTTAAATGAAGGCCATGCGAGCGCAGATCCCTATCTCCTACCCACCCATTAGGATCTATAAATTTCACTCCCAGTTTCCCACATACCCACTCCATAGTCTCATTTAAATCCCCAATCACCCTCCAGTCAGTATCCCTCCTACACAGTATTCCACTAATAACAATCTCCGCTTTCTTAAACTTCACCCGTGCTGCATTTACCAGATCCCACACATCTCCAACTATGTTGGTACTTATATCAGCTTGCCTCACGTTGTTGGTACCAACGTGAAACACTACCACCTTCTCCTTCCCCTCCTCCCTCTCTTCTACTTTCCTCAACATCTGCCTCAACCTAATTCCTGGATAACATTCTACCCTGGTTCCCTTTCCTCCACACACTTTCCCCACGTGTCTAACGATGGAATCCCCCATGACCAGAGCCTCAACCCTACCCACCTCATTTGATCCCCTCCCCTCCTGGTCAGCCCTATCTTTCCTGATAGCTGCAGAAGCTACTTCCTCCTCCCTTTTCTCCTTCCCATGACCCTGTTCCACCTGTCTTTTCCTATCCTCTACTCTACATTTCCCTTTCCTACCTTTTCCCTTCCTCCTACTTCCACGCATCTCAGCAACAGTTCCCTGTCCCTCATCTTCCCTCTGTTGTTCTCCCTGGAGTGACTCGTACCGATTTCGCACAGACACCTGTCCTGAATTCTGATCCTCAATAGAGCCCTTGGCCTGCAATCCCCTTCCCCTTAGAACATTAGACCACCTGTCTTCTACAACTTCTCCCTTTCCTTCCCCTCCCTCTTGTACACCTACTGTAACCTGTACATTGTTTGAGGGAGTCCTATCTTCCTTCCTGTCTTCTGTGAGAATCCTAATTATCTCCCTCAAACTTTCCAACTCCTCCCTCATACCCCTCAATGTCTCACCACACCCACAATAAGTACACTCGCGCTCCTTAGCCATTCTTTAAGGGGGGAAAATTTTAAATTAAAAAATAAAATATCTGATTTGCAAAAAATAAATGAACGGAGGGATATATTGTCTGGGATAGTACACAACAATAAGGTAATTAATATACGACTACACTACAATACTACTTAGTCGTGCTCTATTTTTTCTATCCTACAACCCCTGACAGGATAAAAACTGCTGTTAATTACTGAATATCGAAAGTAATACACAAGAACTACACAATTCCAAACTGCAATTAAGCCTATCCTAATTTCAACAATATTTTAGTAAGAGTTTCTACGGATACCTCTACTACACCAGTACTACACAAATATTTAACAATAATAAAATAAGCACACTAAATTATAATAGGATATTACTCGTATACTACTGTACAGTACACTACAGTAATTTTTAAACTACTTTCAGACGTATCCTAGTTACGATACCGGTACCGTACCGTATGTCACTACTAAGCACAACAGAAATGAAATTTGCAAGAACTACTGTACTCAAAGATTACCAACGAAGCTAAATGCTTAGACAAATTATTATTAGTATTACGGTCTAATAGATATACACGAAAGATGACACACGATAATAATAATAATAATAATAATAATAATAATAATAATAATAAACATACCGGGCGAGTTGGCCATGCGTGTAGAGGCGCGCGGCTGTGAGCTTGCATCCGGGAGATAGTAGGTTCGAATCCCACTATCGGCAGCCCTGAAAATGGTTTTCCGTGGTTTCCCATTTTCACACCAGGCAAATGCTGGGGCTGTACCTTAATTAAGGCCACGGCCGCTTCCTTCCAACTCCTAGGCCTTTCCTATCCCATCGTCGCCATAAGACCTATCTGTGTCGGTGCGACGTAAAGCCCCTAGCAAAAAAATTATAATAATAATAATAATAAACATGCACCCTGTTATGGAATGTGTGCAGTAAACTGAATGCCGTTTGTTTCACACAATACAGCACGTTGTAGCGCTCCTTCGAAAACAACTGACTAGGCATCCCATATATCACTAGTGCATGCGGGACATTTGTAGTGTAAATAGAAAGTAAGGCGCTTGCGGGCTTACTGGTATATTCCACAGCAAGATATGGACAACAAAGCAAGAAAAAGTGAATGCATTGAACAAACATGGACGATTTGCGTCGTGACGAATCAAAAATTATTTATAGTTAAATTGATTTGATTTAAAAGAAGTAATTTCACCATAGTGCGAAATTAAATAATGTTCATAACAGCCACTAAAGTGCAAAGTTCTTAAAATATAATTTACCGTGGCTATTACTTAACATTTCGTGTTTTGACGGACAGAAGGTATTATAACTGCTATTAACTGAATCGACACAAAAATGGCTTCCTTCTTAACAAAGTACTTTTTTTCAAAATACAATTCACTTCTCATACCGATACAAATCTTATGAATACCAACAAACAATATACACTTATGCTAATCAAAACCAGAACACATTGAAAGATTAGTATGTTCTGAAGGAATGATTAGCATTTGAACCATGTCGGCCCTCAGATTCAAGGTCCACATCGATATCTCGGCGCACAACTACCGACTGGTAAAAGGTGCCTGCGGCTCACGTTGTCGCCATAACCGAAAGTAATGGATCAGTGTGACTCGATCAGTCGTGAAGGATGCGTCGCAGACGTATGCGAGAATCGTACCGTCAAATGAGTGAGTTTGAAAGAGGGTGCATTATTGGCTTGAGAGAACGTGATGCATCCATCCGGTAAATAGCTGCTCGTGTGGGACGAAGTGTGTCGGCAGTGCAAGGGGTGTATACAGAATGGTTCACAGAAGGCCGTAAAACACGAAGAGATTCGTCTGGTCGCACCATAGAGACCAAACCCCGAGAATATTGACACCTCATCCCAATGGCATTGTAGGACAGATCTGCGTCCTTCTCGGCTCTGGCGCAACAATGGAACAGTATAACACATCGTACTCTATCAGGAGTGACAGTCCGTCGTCGTTTATTACGGTCTGGGTAACCGGAGTGTCGTCTACTTCTCCACCTAGGTTTGACTAATGTGCATAAACATGCTAGACTGCAATGGTTTATGGAACGACGTCACTGGGGACAGGAATAGCAGTAGATAGTGTTCTCAGACGAATCCATTTGTTTGAAAATGATGGCCGCATTTCGATTCGCCGCAGACAGCGTAAGAGTCATCACATTGACTGCATTCGCACAAGATATACCGCGCCAACTCAAGGCCTTATGCTGTGGGGTGCTATTGGGTACAACCACAAATCACAGATGGTGCGTGTCCAGGGCACTGCGACCAGTCTGACCTACGTGAATGATATACTGCGAGCCGTAGCCATACCCTTTCTGCACGACACCCCAGATGCCATATTTCAGCAGGACAATACACGACCACATGTTGATGCACGAACACGTGACTTCTTGCTGTCACAGAATGTCAGACTCTTGCCCTGGCCCGGCCGATCACTGGACTTGTCGCCAATCGAAAATATGTTGGATATGGTGAAATGACGGATGTGGCACTGTGACCAAAGATGAACTGTGAAACCAGGTGAATGCAGCATGGATGGCTATAACCCAGGACGCCATTCGCGCCTTATACGCGTCGATGCCATCACGCACGGAACAAGTTATCAGTGTCCATGCAGGACCCAGTCCCTTCTAGGCGACAGGACACATGCTGAACCTAGGTGACTGAAATGCTAATCGTTTCTGCAGAATATATTATTGAACATGTCCTGTGAATATGAACTTCCTACCTCTAGTCTTTCAAGATGTTCTGTTTTTATGAACATAAGTGTAGGTTAAATTTTCCTGAAAACACTGTAGCTACAAAGTGCATGCAAAGTATCAAGCACACATTATGTTTTTAGCGCCTGAATGTTCACTGCTGATGGAATTTCTTTTTTATTGCATCTCCTCATTTTAGATAACAACGAGAAGAAGAAGGGGTAGAAAAACATTTGTATGAATAAGAGATAAATGAATTAGGATATATGAAAAAGAATGCAAAAGGAAAGGAATAGATATAAGTAGAAAATGATAAGGAAAATATAAGAACAGGAGAAATTAATCTTTATTTATTTATTTATTTATTTATTTATTTAATTATTAGATACAGCCTATGGAGGGCCATTTTATACTAATAATAATAATAATAATAATAATAATAATAATAATAAGTATAAAAGATAACAAAGGTATAAAGAACAATATTAAGTAACAACAATAATTAAAAATTTTAACAGTAACAATGTAACAACAATGACAACGGTAACTGGCAAGTGTCGGTTTCAGAAATTAGGAAGAAGAAAGGTCAAGGTTTGGAGGGACGGAAGAAACTGAAAACCTGGAGAGGACTTCAAAGGAATAAAAGTGTTAGGATATAATATTATAAGTTTAAGAAGAAATAATGTGCAAAAGAATAAGAGTTTAGGTACAATAATAACGTAATAAAAATAAAATAAATAGAAGAAAAACGAAAGAATTAAACAGATTATCGGCTACGTGGCGTAGGTCATGTAGCTTCAGATTCCATTTGAGGGATGGTGAGCTAGAATTTCATCGTTGCCCGCCCTCAAGAAGGCTTTTGTGGTATATTTCGTTCTCAGAAAGCAAATGTCGAAGACGTAGCAGCACCCAATATCCTTTCCTACCCCGACATCATCAAAACCTTATCCACGTACTTGGATGAAAACAGCTTGCGAATTATGAATAACAATATATGTGGGAATGGCCATGATATGAATCTTTAAACTGTTCAGCAATATTTGAACAAACATAAAGACTCCCACACGAGAGCGATCGCGATGACGGTGGCGGCCACGTTGGCGATCAGGTCTCTTTCACACCAAGCAATGCAGTGGGAACAATCAGTTTGAAAAGTCGTGTAAGGACAACGTCGTCAACGAGGTATCAATTATCTCATCTGCTAGAAGAAATTTTGCCTTTGGCAGCGGCAGTTGATGATGAGGAGCAGAAGGAAGCAAGGTAATTATTCCTTTCATTATGTACAATTGGAGAGATGTGAGAATTGCTTGCTTATGTTAATGACAGTGAATCGGTTCTTGCATATTTTTCTAGCTGAAATAATTTGAGAAATTATATTTTGGACTTTTTACATGCAGGATCGCATTATGCTACGACCTGGTTTACGAAATATTTTGATGTCTCCGCGCAGGAGCATCAACCAGTTAGCATTAACATGAGCACGTGGTCATTTTCTTTCTTATATTTTTATAATCAGGATGCGACAATCCAAATAATAATTCTTCAATAAGTTTCTCTGTTGGTCGTACTCATTATTCATGCCAACACAAACATCTGATCACTACCGCGGAGTAGAACGCTCCACTGTTCGGAGCGCTGCCCGCAAGATCGCTGCCTGTCTGAAAGCACCCATAAGTTCAGCAGCAAATATTTCAACGGCAACGCGATGTGGGAGCCTTTACGGTTGTTCAAATATCGCTGAGCACTTAAAAACTTCATATCATGGCGATTCCCACTTGTATTTTTATTCATAATACGCTAGCTGTTTTAATCACTTATATTATTGGATATAGATTATTATGTTATTCATCATCATCTGTTTAACCTCCAGGTTCGGCTTCTTCCCTCGGACTCAGCGAGGAATCCCACCTCTACCGCCTCAAGGGCAGTGTCCTGGAGCTTCAGACTCTTGGTCGGGGGATACAACTGGGAAGAATGACCAGTACCTCGCCCAGGCGGCCTCGCCTGCTATGCTGAACAGGGGCCTTGTGGAGGGATGGGAAGATTGGAAGGGATAGACAAGGAAGAGGGAAGGAAGCGGCCGTGGCCTTAAGTTAGGTACCATCCCGGCATTCGCCTGGAGGAGAAGTGGGAAACCACGGAAAACCACTTCCAGGAAGGCTGAGGTGGGAGTCGAACCCACCTCTACTCAGTTGACCTCCCGAGGCTGAGTGGACCCCGTTCCAGCCCTCGTACCACTTTTTGAATTTTCGTGGAAGAGCCGGGAATCGAACCCCGACCTCCGGGGGTGGCAGCTAATCACGCTAACCACTACACCACAGAGGCGGTTATTTACGGGTTTAAATAATTTTATTCACGAATAACATAATACTCAATATTCCAAAGCGTATAAAATACAGAGTAGCAACAGCAAGGGAGGACTTACTTTAGAAAAGAAATTCGCTCACTTCTAACATTGATACAGGCATTAACATGATAATTCAGACGCTATTCATCTTTATCGAAGTGTAACATAGACAATAACTAGCTCAGAATGAACAAGAATACAAGGTTTTTAAATGTGGTTTTACAGAAGAATGCGGAAGATGAGATTGGTAGATCGAATTCAAATTAAGGAATACTGAATCGAATTGGGGAGAGGAGAACGATGTTGTGAAATTTGACGAGAAGAAGAGATAGAATGATAGGACATACTTTAAGTCACCCAGGATTGATCAGCTAAATTATGAGGGACATGTAGGTGGTAAGAACAGTAGCGTTAGACCAAACAGATTAGTGTAGTTACGTAGCACAGGATGCATCAAACCATCCTATAATAATAATATTTATTTATTTATGTATGCATGTATTTATGTATTTATGATTTATTTATATACTTATTTATTTATTCATTTAACTTATTTTATTTATTTATTTATTTATTTATTTATTTATTTATTTATTTATTTATTTATTTATTTATTTATTGATATGGCATCCGCTTCATACAAAAATCTTTACTGGAATCAGCGAACCACAGTCAAAATTGGACGAACAAGAACTTCAGAGATAGTATCGAAAGGGGAGTACGTTAAGGTCGCATGTTTTCGCAGCTCCTAAGCAACCTGTATACGGATAACATCGTCAAAAAAGCCTTGCATGATACTCAGCTAGGTGTTAAAGTAAATGGGAGTCGTTAGAAAAGCATATGACATCTTAATTATATGCGATACCACAGAAGGTCTTCAAGGACTGGTCAGTAGAATTCACCTCAGAGGATTAAAATATGATCTGAACACGAATACCACAAAAACCAAGTTCATAGTTTTTACCACAAGCACCAATGAATGTGTCTCTATATCATTAAATAATTTAAAAAATCGAACCAGTAAGCCAGTTCACATACCTTGAGAGCACCATAACAGACAGTCTGGACTCTAAAAACCCATCAGACGGCGTATTGAAACTCTTTCCAAAAGATGAGATACTTCGTTTTTTGACCATAATCTATACCTCAAATTCAGGTAAAAGCTGTTGAAATGTTAGGTCTGGTCAACACTACTTTATGAAGTAGAGACGTGGACCGTCACAGCTTCCTCCATGAACAGATTAGAGGCCTTTGAAATGTGGTTACAGGAGAATGCTGAGAATATCCTGGACAGGTTTGGTAACCAATGATAAAATGTGAAGGAGAGCTAGAGCTGAGTGTGAATTGACAAGCCAGGAAAACAGCTTATTTAGTCCATGTTGTACGAGGTAGAAAGTACGGGCTTCTACACCTCATATTACAAGGAAAGAGGAGCTGGTAGATCACCGACGTTATGGCTCCAAAACACAAAACACTGAACTTGCATCAACAACATCGAACTCTTCAAGTTGGCTAAAGCAAGGAGTGATCGTCAACGTTTGGAGGACCGCATATGGCACGTAAAGAAGAAAAAAAAAAGAAGATTTATTTATTTATTTATTTATTTATTTATTTATTTATTTATTTATTTATTTATTTATTTATTTATTTATTTATTTATTTATTTATTATAAGCTCTGTCTCTGGCAAAGTTTAGTGAATCGAACAGTAACATTTTCAATAAATATTTTCTCTCACTTATGCTGAGGTAAATGCTTCTAAAAAGAAAGCTGATTGTAAAGTATATTTAACTACTTTATATTAAAAAAATTAAAGAATGGTTTCATTTAACGGTGACCACACGATCGTGGCTTTACCGAAATTAAAAATGACAGTAAAGAGCTGCGTGCCGCCCTGTACACTCTCGCATTCTACAGTAACCACAAAGGATGAATGCGATATTTGGTGCCAGGTAATGTGGATCCCAGCAGCTGAGAGCGTGGGGAAAACGAGAAAAATACGCAATTGTAATGTATTGAAATAATAATAGTAATAATAATAATAATAATAATAATAATAATAATAATAATAATAATAATAATAATAATAATAGAGTCCTGGTACAGGTCTGCCGATTTGCCGCCGTAAAGGCTACCTCCGCCTCCATGAGGATGGGAACCTACATATGATGAATTCTAATGTTTAAGACGGCGCATACATCCAGTCCCAAGCCATCGGAACTAACGAATGAAGGTTAAAATCATTGACACTGCCTAGAATCGAACCGGATATCCTATTTACTAAAGGTTACAACGCTAACCATTTAGCCATAGAGCCGGGCAACCTGTATATATAGTACTCGTAGTAATACTTTCAGATTTTTCAAGTACATGAAGAAATATTATTCTTCGACGTTGACAGCTATAAAGCCCTCCAGCGCTGTAATATTCTTAGGCCTACTGAAAAGAGCAGTAATGGTGTCAATACCGTTCTTTTCCTTTCTTTGGAATTTGCTTTACGTCGCACTGACACAGATGATAGGTCTTATGGCGACGATGGCACAGGAGTGGGAAGGAAGTGGCCCTGGCTTTTATTAAGGTACATCCCCTGCATTCGTCTGCTGTGAAATGGTAAACCACGGAAAACTATCTTCAGGGCTGCCCTCAGTGGGATTCGAACCCACTATCTCGCGCATGCGAGCTCACAGCTGTGCGCCCATAACCGCACGGCCAACTCGCCCGGTCGTTCCTTTCTAACGAAATACTGGTTGAAATTTTGTTAAATAAATTCGAATGACAGGGTAGGCGTAAAAGTAATACATGCAACAAATGTAATAGTTTATAAGAATGCATCAGAAATATATTTCTTCCTTGCGTCAACATAAACCGCTATGTGATAATATTTCAGCTTAGAACTCTGGCCAGAATGGTTCTATCGTCTAAGGTTCAGTATTGCATGGACTGTATAAACGAATTTTCGTTGTGAATGAAACCTGCGGGTCAGTATATCTCACCTCAACATTGTCGCACAACGTTGTGCGTGAAAATAGGTGCAGCAATCACAGAAATACTTGAGGTAAGCTAAAGGAAATTTTAGAATTATAACTGGCCAAGAAAATAAAGGTGTCCTTAGTCCATCCCAAATAACATTTATTCGATCTTCATCAGGGTGTCAAGAAAATTAGAAACAATTCTTCTACTTTTAGGAGAGTCACATTAACTTAAGGTTTCACTCAGTCAAAGACAAAATTTAGTAGCTTTTTAATTCAAGACGTCCGCCTCAGTGGTGTACCGCTTAGTGTGATTAGCTGCTACCCCTTGAGGCGTGCGTTAGATTCGCGGCACTGCTATGAAATTTGAAGAGTGGCACGAGGATTGGAACGGAGTCCACTCAGCCTTGGCAGTGCAGCTGAGTAGAGGGGGTAATATACGCCCCTTAGCAATCCTCGAAGTGGTTATCCGTGGGTTCTCACTTCTCTATCAGGCAAATGTTGGCCGGCATTCCACCTAACTTAAGGCCACGGCCGATGCCGTCCCTCCTCCTTCTCTATCCCTTCCATTCTTCCCATTCACCCACAAGGCCCCTGTTCAGTATAGAAGGTGAGACGGCTGAATGAGGTACCGGTGATCCTTCCCAGTTGTAACTTCAATCCAAAGTATTGCGCTCCAGGACATTGCCCTTGAGGCGGAGGAGGTGAGATCCCTCGCTGCAGGGTAAACGGATTAAGGAAAGAAGAAAGGAAGTTAATTAATGAGGTTTAACGAGGATCCCACATCGAGATAACAAGTCGATTTTCCCTTAGAGGGGAAGTTCAATCAGTCAATATTGATCTGCATAGTGCAGTCGCCCAGGTGGCGTATTCCCTACCTGTTGTTTTCCTAGCCTTTTCTTAAATAATTTCAAAGAAATTGTAAATTTATTGAACATCTAACTTGGTAAGTTATTCCAATCCCTAACTCCCCTGCCTATAAATGAATATTTGCCCCAGTTTGTCCTCTTGAATTCCAACTTTATCTTCATATTGTGATCTTTCCTATTTTTAAAGACGCCACACAAACTTATTCTTCTACTAATGTCATTCCACGCCATCTCTCCGCTGACAGCTCGGAACATACCACTTAGTCGAGCAGCTCGCCTTCGTTCTCTCAGGTTTTCCCAGACCACACTTTGTAACATTTTTGTAACGCTATTCTCTTGTCGAAAATCACCCAGAACAAATCGAGCTGCTTTTCCAGTTTTTGAATCGCGTAATCCTGGTGAGGGTTCCATACACTGGAACCATACTCTCGCTGGTGATTTACCAGAGACTTATATGCCCTCTCCTTTACATCCTTACTACAACCCCTAAACACCCTCATAACCATGTGCAGAGATCTGTACCCTTTATTTACAATCCCATTTATGTGATTACCCCAATGAAGGTCTTTTTTTTTTTTTTGCTAGGGGCTTTACGTCGCGCCGACACAGATAGGTCTTATGGCGACGATGGGATAGGAAAGGCCTAGGAATTGGAAGGAAGCGGCCGTGGCCTTAATTAAGGTACAGCCCCAGCATTTGCCTGGTGTGAAAATGGGAAACCACGGAAAACCATTTTCAGGGCTGCCGATAGTGGGATTCGAACCTACTATCTCCCGGATGCAAGCTCACAGCCGCGCGCCTCTACGCGCACGGCCAACTCGCCCGGTCAATGAAGGTCTTTCCATATATTAACACCTAGATACTTACAATGATCCCCAAAAGGAACTTTCACCCCATCATCGCAGTAATTAAAACTGAGAGGACATTTCCTATTTGTGAAACTCACTACCTGACTTTTAACCCCATTTATCAACATACCATTGCCTGCTGTCCATCTCACAACATTTTCGAGGTCTCGTTGCAGTTGCTCACAATCTTGTACCTTATTTTTGATCCTCTACAGCTCCACCAACAGCTGTCATAAATAGCCTAGGTGTCACTGAAGAGACATGCTAGGGAAGTGAGGTAGTTTCCCGTTGCTTTCCTCACTGAGTCAGAAGTTGCTATTACATATCAGTCTTCCATGCCCACTGAAATGCATGCACCAACAGACCCTATGAGCAATATTTCCACACCATTCATAACAGGGACTGGCTGCATAAGGAACGGTGTTACTAGAATCCCTCATACCTCGGTCACTTTCATATTGTCAAAGCCAAGGATGAGACTGAGATAGGTCAATGAAAGTAACAAATTTATTCTAGCCCATACCAGAAGACATAGTGCACTGTAAACACTACATCCTGCCAGCAAAGGCATTCTCATATCATTTATATATATAAGAAAACATAAAGGTCACATAATACTGCCTCGAGGTCCTCCCTAATTCTCTCCTCACTGCGAAATGTTTATGTGCGGTGAACGGTGACACTGTTGTATGGGACAATGCTACCAATGTTAAAACACTCTTATTTTAATTTGGTTTGAGCAGACAATTTATCTTCTCTAGCTCTTCTTTTCCCTCATCTGTGCAATTATACCAGTTATGTCTGGAACCAGATATCAGCTGGCAGCAAATCTGAGAGTCTTCTTTAGATTACAATCAGAAATAGGCCTACTCGCACGCGATCTAGTTTTCGTACAAGTCAAAACGGTAAAAAATACCTTTCATATATGCATTTGGAACCAGATATATGAATTATCTTACCTGCTTCCCGATGCAGCTTACGAAAATCTTCCTTCGACAAATTCTCGTATAATTTGAGCAAAGCCTTTGTATTGAAAAAAAGATCTTTTTGATGATCACATAATTATTGTCCGACAGATTAAGCATTTGGCTTTTTCGTCACGACTGAGGAAAAAGTTGCGAAAGTCCCCTGTTCAATTGAAATGGTCTTCCGGAAGTCTTTGCTTTCTTGGAAACAGGTTGCTCGAATATTATGTTGTTGTCTTACACGTATTTATTTCACTGATAAACAAGCCGTCTATCAACGAACGTTTCGTTGCCTTCAGCACACTACACCATCTGAGTCAAGCGAGTTGAGCCGAGTCCGACCGATGCACAGTGCACGGAGCTTCTGCGCCTCGGTTTGCACGCATGAGATTTCGGGCGTTTGAGAGGCCCTGCTTTATACACAGGAGCTACTACAGCAACTCTCAATTCATTTGCTATAGCTCCTTCAACCAAAAAATAACCAAATAAGTACTTCAGATATGGTACTATATCCCCAGAAATCTTATCAATTCCAGCCGTTTTCTAGTTTTCAAATTTTGTATCTTATTTTAAATGTCATTGTTATCATAATGTAAATTTTAATACTTCTTTAGCATTAGTCTCCTCCTCTATCTGGACAATATCCTTGTAACCAACAATCTTTGCATACTGCTGACTGAATACTTCTGTCTTTTGAAGATCCTCACATACACACTCCCCTTGTTCATTAATGGTTCCTGCAGTTTCCTTCTTGGAACCTGCTTCTGACTTAAGGTACCTATACACACCCTTCCATTTTTCACTGAAATGTGTATGATTGCCAATTATGCTTGCCATCATGTTATCCTTAGCTGCCTTCTTTGCTAGATTCAATTTCCTAGTAAGTTCCTTCAATATCTCCTTACTTCCACAGCCATTTCTTTCCAATCCGCACCTCCTTCTTAGTCTCTTTACTTCCACAGCCATTTCTTTCCAATCCGGACCTCCTTCTTAGTCTCTTTATTTCTCTATTCCTTGCCACCTTTAAAGGTACAAACCTGTTTTCACATTCCCCAACAATTGCTTTAAACCCGTCCCTGAGTCTGTTTACATATTTATTTAGCGTTTTAGGAAAAGCCTGTCTTGTTTTGGGACACCCATGGACAGTAACGGCGGTGGAATTGCTTTCACACAATATCTCTGGGTATACCTATTGTATAAGTTCTCTTGCACTGAGTATAAAGGGTATTAATATATTTTATGGTGCACTTTTAATAAGGTAGTTCAACAAGATGACGGATTAAAAAGCGTATTGGCAGGAATACCTTCCCTTTGATCTCCTTTCACTGTCTAGACGCAATTCACTGTCTCGTAATACATTACAGCTATTTATCTGATGTCTCACAGTACAACCCCTTTACGTTATTGTGCTCCATATAGACCCTCAACATCAGAGAGACCCGTACTGTCGTCGTGAATTACCCCTATTGTGACTTCATACGTGACGTACGGTATAGTACAATCAGCTAATTATACAGAGAAAGATATGACTGACCTGAGATACCTAGCGGATAATGCGTTACAAACGTTCTATGAATACACACAATTTCCCAGGAGATTTTTTTTCCTCTATGAGGTGATATCACCAACACTTCAAAATGCAAAGTTCACAAAATTGTCTAGTTATGAACTATTTAGAGCCACCTATTGTTGTATTGTAATAATAAATATAATGATAATTGTCTTGAGTGGCTCAGAGGGTAGAGCGTGGGTTCGACCCCAGTTCAGCCCAATGGAGCTAGAAGGCTCTCAAAAAAATTCGAGCATGTAAAATAACTCCTGTGAAACATAATTCCCGGCATATGAACGTTTACGAAAGTCGTAAAAGTAGTCAAGAGAGACGTATAATTTATAAACAAGTGTAATGACAACTTTTGTACATGCGCATTAGTTATTTTTCATCATAAATCATAAAAACGATACGAGGAATAATAATAATAATAATAATAATAATAATAATAATAATAATAATAATAATAATAATAATAAGCCCCCAGCCTTTGTTTTGGAGATGAAAATGGAAAGGTAGGCTTGACCAACAAAGAAAATTGTACGATCATGTCTCGGTACTTTTGAAATTCTTCTTAATTGTGATGAACCAAAAGAAAGATTCCCTCCGTGCGACCGGATACACAAACTACCCAACTCACCCCCTGGTTGTAAAGAGGAGATCAAGCAGATTATAAACAGCTTAAGGAATAATAAGGCAGCTGGTGAAGATTCGATAGTGACAGAACTACTGAAGCTGACAAATGATGAAACTCTAGATGTACAAGTCAAGCTTTTTGAAGATATCTGGAGAACTGGGATGATACCAACCGAATGGCTGTCAGCACTAATCCACCCTCTGCACAAGAAAGGTGATAAAAATAATTTCAACAACTGTAGGTCCATCTCATTAGTATCTGTTCCCTACACGATTTTCTCCAAACTAGTTCAGAACAAAATAGAAGCTCACCTTGAAGAGCATAAACAGACACTCGTCGCTGGGCTCAGAAGATACTGGCAGGAAGTCAAAGCCGGAACAAGAACAAGACCTAGACACTAAAATGAAGTTGGTTGTTACCACGCAGTACATTAGAGGCTCAACTCGATGTATAAAATAATAATAATAATAATAATAATAATAATAATAATAATAATAATAATAATAATAATAATAATAATAATAATAATTTGTTATAGTAGTGCCCACCTCTGTGGTGTAGTGGTTAGTGTCATGCCAGGAGGCCCGGGTTCGATTTCCGGCTCTGCCACGAAATTTGTATTATTATTATTATTATTATTATTATTATTATTATTATTATTATTATTATTATTATTATTATTATTATTATTTATTTAGCGTATGATGAATACAATATTATTTACAATATATACAACTACCATCTCAAGCTCGTAACTAAAGTTCCATGTCAAAATTTAATAGCCAGAGAAGAGCTTCGTTTGAGACACAGTTTAAGTCCTCAATAGAGCCTCTGTAACTACGCAAAGGACACTCAAATGCAAGGTGTTCCACTGTCTGTTCCCCTTGTCCGCAGTCACATTGCGGTGATGTCTTCCATCCCCATTTGAAGAGAGTGGCTCCACATCTACCTTGGCCGGTCCTAATTCGATTTAGCATCCTCCACTGCCGTCTGGGAAGAGAAAAACCATCTGGGCACTTGCATGGGTTCTCAATGATAATAATAATAATAATAATAATAATAATAATAATAATAATAATAATAATAATAACAATAATAGTATTAGTAGTACTATCAACTGAAGTCTCCGTACTTACTAACTATACCGCCAGGGAATTTTTATTCGCAAAACTTAGTATAAAATATAAACAAAATCTCAAGTGGTAACTGACGTGAAACGAACAACATTTTTCATTACTAGACACTCGAAGAAGCACAAAGAAAAACAATCATGGAAATATATCCTATAGGTACAGGGATACAAATATTTAAAAACACGTAAAAACGCCCAGTCCAGAACGTTGGTCAGGGATATTCACGCTCAGACCTGAATGGGATATGAAATTTTTATTTTCAGCGATCCCACTCCAGGCCTTCTGGAGTAGTTTTATTTACGATGTCTGTCTCCCAAATTTGTACAATCTAACAGTGTAAAGGAATTTTACTGCACGCTTCCTAAGGCTGTTAGTTTTTGCAGATGGGATCAAGAGTGCGCCACCAGCGGAATTTAACGTGTCAGAAACAATTACATGGAGAACGAATTTTTTCTTTGCCGCTCTACAGAAAACAGCTATCTTGGATAACTGACGATCTTCAGATAGCGAGTGGATGCAGTACCTTCAGTCCCATAGAGCAGTTCAGTAGATTATGAACGTTGACGAAGTTAGGTTTGTCTCTATAAATAACCTTAGGTGACGACTAACACATGACATTCATAAATGTATAAAGTAAGCTCACCGGACAAAAATTAGTCACACTATTGTGCACTCATAGAAGAATCTTTCAGCCTGTACAGATGGCGCAGCAAACGAGTCCCGTGCTCAACCGTACGTGCACTTCCTTTTCCTGATCAGAAAGCAGCAGCGATCAGTGAGACATTGGTGTTTCAAGCGGACAGTACACGACAACATGGGTGGATGTAGAAATGGGACAGAGTGGATTTGTTGGGTGTTTCGCAGAGGACCTTTCAACGTGTCTACAAGCTACGACATGGCCACGGAAACATGACGTCAGAATTAAGGTTCGTAAAAGGTAGTGTGAATCAAAATCGTTTCCAAACCCGACAGAAATTGAATGAAGGTCCATCCCAACCTCTTAGCGACAGAATATTACGACGGGAACTGCATGCAATGAACATTTGTGGTCTGTCAGCTCACAAGAACCCACTGCTCACAGAGGCACATAAAAGTACGTTTCTTCAATCATCGAACGTGGACAGTAGCTGACTGACAGAACGTTCTTGCCTCTATTCCAATGATTCACGTCGTCATGGCGCCGAAGGACAAATTAAGCATTTCATCCTGGATGTGTGCAAGGTTTTGGGGGTGTTTTCCGTATCATGGATTGGGCCTGTTTACTGTTTATTTAAAATCCTGGATAATAGGGTCTTGCCTATCACTCAACATCTGCATGATGAGTATGCTATTGATAACACTGTTTTTCAAGGTGACAATAGCAAACTTCATCGGGCTGCACCCATATGTGACATCTGGATTGGTCTGCAAAATCACCTGACTTGAACACCATTGAAAATCTGAATGACATATTGGAACAACGGGTAAAACGCCGACATCAGCAATTACACAAACAAATCTTCAGCGAGTAGGTTAACCTGGATACGATGTACGTGCACAAACTTGTAGAGCCACTTCCTAACTGAATCCAGTGGTTAGCAAGTTCAGAGGTGGAGTTACGCGGAATTAAATGATTTCTCATTTCTTGTCCGGCGAACTTAAGAATCAGCTTACATGCTGCCTGTATTATAATTTGTAATCTATTTAACACGACGAATCAGAACTACCGTCAGCACTGCTCTGAGATTCTACACATCATCATTGTAAGTATGTAGGTAAACAGTTATTATGGTAAGAATACAGGTATTCCTTCTTTGGATATTACGTCCTTGTAAATCTAGAGGAGCCTGTCTTAATCCTAGATACAACAAATGGCATTAACTTTACTGAAATACATTAAGTTATCAGACAATAACACAGACCTGAGAACACGTTCCTAATAGGCATGAACAGTGGGGTGTAACAACAAAACTGCGCCCGAAAGAGGAGCACATGCGCCTTGGTACTCCACTTGCGATAGACCCGCAATACATGCTCAAATTAGATTTACCAACACCGCCTTTTAAAGCCCATTGGAATAATTCACCCGCGAAGCGATCTGATTGGCTAACTTCAACAGGTGATAAAAAGACAACGGCGAGAGATATCGACATAATTTTTTGTTTCAAATTACTTATCAGTATGACCAACACTGTAACGCTCATACAATCAGTTCGCGTTGTTTCCGACTACCCTGTATACATTACATTTCTCCTGTTTTGTAAATAATTAACACTTACTATTGTTTATATCAACAAACCATTTAAATTATGAACTGGAGTCAGTTATTGAAAGAAGTCGCTAGAGGAATCAATTTCTATTAGACATATGTAATATTAATTTGGACAATCAATCAATCAATCAATCAATCAATCAATCAATCAATCAATCAATCAATCAATCAATCAATCAATCAATCAATCAATCAATCAATCAATCAATCAATCAATCAATCAATCAATCAATCAATCAATCAATCACTACTAATCTGCAATTAGGACAGTCGCCGAGGTGGCAGATTTCCTATCTTTTATTTTCTTAGCCATTGCTTAAATGAATGCAAAGAATTACGAAATTTATTTAACATATGCCTTTGTAAATTATTCCAATCCCTAACTTTGCTTTCTATAAACGAATGTTTACCACAATTAATTCTCTTGAATGCTAAGTTTATGTTCATATTGTGATCTTTCCTACTTTTAAGGTCACCACTCAAACTTGATCGTCAACTGATGTCATTCCAGGCCTCGAAGAACATTTAGAGATAAATAAAACATCGTAGCTATTCTTCTTCTTTGCAATACATTATTTCCTTGCTTAAACATAATCTAATAAAGGGGTATATTATACCTGAATCTTCCACTAACAAGGAAAGAATGAAATCACTTAGCAATGGTGTCTAAAACATTGCACCCAAACCTTGTTTATCCTGGTGAAAGCATGAAATGTCTTAATGATAACATTCTTTAAACAAAATGTGACAAAAATAACTTTCAGGTCAGTTGTTGCCGGGTTCTCGAATTGGTTCAGAAGCAGAATTTCCGGAGCTCGAGTTGGTTCCAGTTAATTTTGGGTCTATAATTCAACTTTTCTCTATTTCTTTCCGTAAGGTTTTAGACTTCAATTGTTATACACAGAACTGATAATAATCATCCTATTCGATAGCAGTGATATTTCCTGTATTGTGGGAAGATTCAGTAACATAGAGAGTTCAAATTATTTTGTACCATAATCCATCTGTTTCAAAGTTTCCAACATAGAAAGCAAGAACATTCAGTGTTACCAACATAATACATAGGAGCGATATTTCCGTATCTGTAAGTAGAGGCTAAAGAAAGAGAAATAGAGCGGAGGAAATAAAAACGGACGCAGCGGATGAATTCACTGAAGCCATAATCGAGTAACAGTATTCAGTGAGATACTTTATCAGTTACGAAATAAGAACAGAAGTTTATTCAAACGTTAAAAGAGGGCAAGTAGGTATGTATTTACACAACACGTCTGTTTCAAATTTATGCCACACACGACATGAAACATAAGTTTAGGCTTAGATTAGTTTTAATGTATAATGTATTTTCCTGGAAACTGGGGAATTAATTACGAAACTGTATACAAATAATTTCAGCCATACCTACTGCAGTAGCAGTTCCCAGTCCTACACCTGCTAAAAATGCGAATAAAAGTGTTATTTACTGGGGAACCAACTGAGGTCTCCTAGAAAATAGATGGGTAGCAACAAACGGATCGGTGAACCAACTCGATTCCAGCCACGTGTTGTTTACCCTTCGTTGATGGGCTAGCTTTTAAAATTGCAGCAGTTATGCCATTAGTGGAGATGAGTTGTAGCAGCAGACTTCTTTGTTTTACAATCGAATTTATGTCGAACCGACACAGATAGATCTTCTGGTGACGATAGGATAAGAAAAGGCTAGGACTGGGAAGAAAGCGGCGTTGGCTGTAATTAAGGTACAGCCCCGGAATTTTCCAGGTGTGAAAACGGGAAACCACGTAAAACAATCATCACAGCTAATGGCAGTGAGGTTTGAACCCGCTACCTCCCGAAGGGAAAACTCTTCTAACTTACCTATTACTATAAATCATGCACATAGATTCCCAAAGGATTTTTAAAATGTAAACCAATTCAACATTTGTGCCTGGACATAGGTAAATTGTACATCAAATTCAGAGTACAGAGTCGGTGTTTGTACTCCGTGCTACGGCAGCCTGCAAGTATTCGACCTGGCAAGCATCAGTCACCAGTCTCAATCTCAGCTGTTAACATTGCAACACCGTATTTTCGTATGTAAAAGTTCTGGTTTTATCTCAATGGTCGTGTGAACAGTCGTAACTATCGTTATTGGCGTGCAGAAAACCCTAATGGTTTTTATGAATTCCCTTATTATTATAGAAAGATTGGTGTTTGGTGCGCTGTTAGTGCAAGACAAGAAATTGGAACTTTTCTCGATACGACAGGAAAAGCATAAAGGTGGCAAGATGACATATTGACGCCGGTTTTCCATCAGTTAATGGAGGAAGATAAATCACGTGATGGTTTAAACAAGATTCAGCCCCTGCTCATACAGAAGAAGATTCCCTTCTTACAATATCGGAAGTGTTTGCAGACAGAGTGATCAGTGCTGGTCTATTACCCCTTCGTTCTTCAGATCAAACAGTGTGTGCTTTTTACTTGTGGAGTAAATTGAAAGAAAAGATGTATGGAACAAATCCCACATATTCGATGAAATAAGAAACAATACAATGGTAGAACTCACTCACGTCAGACAGAATGTGGTTACCAGACACAATGCCTGTATAAACAATGAAGGACAACACCTTCAGCATCTTTTGCAAGGTGAGATTTCATATAAGATTGTATACAGTCCTAAAGCAGAGCGGCCGCGCGCGACATAAATTCAGGTGAGGAAGCTGCCATAGCACAGTGTACAAACACCACGGTACAGCCTTCAGGTTTCTAGTCCAAGGAATTAAATTTTAAAGGATATTTTGTTGTAGCAAATGGAAACACTAATTCGGTAAAGAACGTTCTCATATTTCAATTTTCTACGAAACTTGATGGCAGTTTTCCGTTTGCTGACAACATACTTAATATTCAGAAGTTAATAATATTGTCATTATTTGTAAAGTTTTAAAGTTTTCAGCACGTGGAGATACGACTCACCCGAGGACAATAAACTGTAAGAGATCTCGTAAAAAACAAACAAATCTCATACTGCATTTATATCTTTTCATTTCAACAAGAGTGGGCGTAGTACAAGCCCTTAATAGCATTTTAAATTAAAAAATGATGTAATAAAGAAGGCTGTAACAGAGAAAACACGAGTGCCATGAATGCATAAGAATTCCCTAATTAGAGATGTGAAACATTCTAAACGAAAAGCCTGTTACTTGTATATCTCGCTTTTCTCTTTGGAGAGGTCTCGGTAGCAGGCAATAGGGGTATCAGAGGTAAGTAATATGTTGATGAGATGCAGTTTTATAGGAATATCGGTGCAGTGGAAACATTTACAGTTTGTTCTGAGGAAGAACGATAGGCCTATGGCATAATGGCATTTACTGCTACATGCTTGGCAAGCGGGTTGCGTTGTTACCCTGCACCATGGCAGCACTGCGCCTAGGCTACGACGTGTTCAAAAGCTCCGTTCTACATGACGCAGCTCGATCACACTGAACTGAGAGTACGGTACAACGATAGTAATACGAGAAGGAATAATACTTCTTTCATTACGAACTGGCTTCACACATGTACCGAACCAAGTTCGCAGCTTAGCTAACTTAAATTTTACGACGAAAGTAACCATCCATAAGAGTTTACTAAAAATCGTTTGTCAAAACAGTCCGTCCGTTCTACTTGACCGATTTGATTAATTTTTGTTTTATTATCTCCAGAATTTCCTGCCTGAAACATATAACTCTGATAGGTCTGTAAATTAAGCCAGGAAAAGGACCTCAAATACGTATTCTAGGATTGGTTAATTATGTCGTGTTAACATTCCTACAATACGGTACAGGAAGGTCGGTTTGCTTTTCACACACGCATAGGAAAATGAACACAACTATAATTGTTCTGATGAACTGTAAATCAGAGTGTGGGTGGGAGTCGTGAGTGGTCTTAAAGGGAATAACGGGTAGAAGGAGCATTGCTCTTGGCACAGGAGCAACGAGAAAACCATGTGAGTTACAAAGGAAATGAACAGTTTTTGGATAAAACTGAAGTTTAAGCGCACGTACTGGGATTTATGTTCTGATGGATCTAACCATTTTCGTTATTTTGGTTTTTAGTCAGCAAAACTTCCCAAGGTCAGTAAATATCTACGTATTTATGAAGAACACCTTGAAAACGTTAATTATTGAAAATCGGAACAGCCTTTTATTTGAAACGAATACCTAACATATTCAGGATGTCTCAAACGTTTTGGAAATAATAGGAGGTTTGATACTACACCGCAAATCGACACTAAATATCCGTATGAAGGTACTTTACACCTAACGGTCACTTTGTTCCCAGTCTAACCCCGTTCCTCTCCCATCATCGCCATAAGAGCTGTCTGCGTCGGTGCGACATAAAAGAGTGCACGAATTTTGCACCGTCTGCGTTCTGGTTAATATCTGCTAAAATGAGGATGACGTATTTGAACTCCTTTTTAAATAGTCACTGGACTGAACCTGTCAAATTGGACTCGGAACGCCAACACTCTACCGCCTGGATCATCAGGCAAATACTGGGATATTAAGATATTACTTAATAATGTGACATAGAGCCTGAAAATATCTTACTAAGTCTTTCTATACAGTCCAAATTATTGTTGTACATGACTATGTTTATATTCATATGTTAGGTTTACAATCGTATAAATCGGTGTAACATGAGTGATAGTTAAATGGGAACAGTCCATTTAGGTATGATTCAGAATAGTATGCCCGTAAATTAATTATACCTAGAAAATGTTTCTCGGTACATCAATGCAATGTTTAAATTCAAGTATATTTTTGACGTGGTTATTTTTAACAAACTAACGTAAATCAGAATCTACTGATCGTTTAACACTAAATGTTAAAATATACAGCAATTATCACTGATAATAAATAATTTATTATCTCTTTACTGAAGAATATTATAACTCTAGACTCAACTTAAGACATGAATTATGAGTAAAACTAAGTCGTTAAAACTCCTATTAATTACCTAACATAAATGCATTAATCGATTCAAGGAAGGTCAAGACAAACGTTCGGAAGAAATTAAACAGAATTTACAAGAAATGAACGGTACAGAAGATCCCATAAAAATTCGGTCTTCTGAATTCTGGTTACAAATCACAGATTAATGGAAAACGCTAAAATGACCACTGGGAAACAGTGGAGAGAAGAACGGAAAAAGTACCACAGCGGATTCATGAAGAGATCTTGTGAGAAGAACAACAAGGGGAAGACGATAGACCGAGCTAACAAGTTCAAATTCAGCATAATAAAGAAAGAAGAAGTACATTCCGTTTGGTATTTAGAGTCAACCAGATTGCAGTATACGACATTCGTATCTAGAAACTGTGCACCTCCTGATTTCCCCATTACATTAATTATCTTCAGGGCCTGGCCGCCCTTATTCTAGTGTTCCCGCGTATCACTCATTCTCTCCACCAATTGTATCCAGTTAGTCTCTGTCCTACTCCATTTGCAGCACATGATTATTTTAATACACAGAACTATCCGATACACTTTACAAACATACCTCACGTCTGGCTCCTTAGCTGAATGGTGAACTTACTGGCCTTCCGTTCTCAGTGCCCCGGGTTCAATTCCTGGCCAGGCTGGGGCTTTTAACTGTGTAGGTTAATTCATTGGGCTTGAGAATTTATCTACAAACAACTCATCACACTACCAACCACCACAATAGGGAATACATCCCTCTACATAGGGTTGGCATGAGGAAGGACATCTAGTCGTAAAACATGACCAAATCCATACACAATGCCGACTCCAGTAAATTATGAAAAATTCCAAGAGGAATAAGAAGATTCACTTTACCTCATTATTAAGAATCTTCCTACAAGAATGAAATGGCGTATAGTATTCATTGCTGTGAGTGTCCGAAGACTTCCTGCATTAATTGTCCCTATAAGCAACTTCAATGCTTTCGATATCCCTGATCTCACACTTATGTATAGTATACACAATAACCGAGCAACTGGCTGAGTGGTTCCGTTTAAGTAGCTGTAAGTTTTGGTTCGGGAGGTGGTGAGCTTGAACTCTACCACCGGCAGACCTGAAGATGATTTTCCGTGGTTTCATATTTTCACACCAATGTTAAATGTTCAAATGTTCAAATATTTTCACACCATGAAAATGTTGGGATTATACCTTAATTAAGGCCACGGTCACTTCCCTACCACTCACAGCCCTTTCCTATCCCATCGCCGCGATGAGACCGGTCTGTATCAGTGCGACGTAAAGCAAACTGTAAAAGAATATAATAATCAGATTATCCATCCAGTTTCTCTCCGGTAACGTACAATACTGAAAGCAAGACTACACAAGTACATTTTTGTCGGTGAAATCAGCTGGTATACACACTGTACAGCGGACTGCAACATTTCTTGATTAGACTGGTGCCAATAAACCTCCAGTTAAATGAAATAATAATAACAACGCAAAAATATCTACAATAAAAATGTCTCTCCTCGACACAAAAATCTAAGACAGTATACTACAATACAGTCATTAAACCAGAATGTCTTTATGGATCAGAAACTCCAATTCTGAACAGGAAATCAGACAATGAAAACACTGAGAAAATGGAAAGCAAAATCATAAGAAAAATTCTAGGCCAAAAACTCGCCGACGGATAATACCGACTTACAGGCAGACAGGAAATAAAACAACGCACAAATATTCAAAGTTACATTAGAAAACTAAAGTTAAGAATGCACCCAGACGGACTTACAAAGAAATTCGAATTCTATGAAAACGAGTGTCAAAACAGACACGGTGAAATGCAAGGGTGAAATCAAATACGACATGAAATGGACAGGAATTACTCCAGCAGATGTCCGTAATCGGATTATCTTCAGATCCATAATTCACAAATGGCAAGTTGACTAAGAGAAAAGACCAAAGAAGAAGACCAGAACAGCAGAAAGGAAGCCCACAGTGAAAGAATGAAAGAAATATGAGCACAAAGGAACTCAAACGCATGATTTTAAGTGCTCTGCGTAGTCCTAACGGGCTTATTCGCATATATAATAATAATATTAATAACAAGAATTGTACGCCCCGCTAACTACATCCATACTTTTTGGAGACGCCGAAGTACGTGCCGATAGGTCTACCGACACGATGCCCGCGTATTTGAGCAGCCTGATATACCATTGAACTGAGCTCGACCTCTGAAAGGCAGCTCATCTACCGTCTGAGCCTCTCAGCCCTGCTTTGAGGGAATACACAGAGATATTTAAAATGGCTCACCTGCCCTAGCAGATGATAACACTGATGCATTTTGAATCAACCATCACCGTGGCCCGAACATTACATTTCTCTTAAGTCTTATTGGGCTTCTAAATGACGTATTCGGTTGAGAATTATCTGATGTTAAAAACCTTCTTCTAACAGCTCACTCGTGTACACATTATATTATTTGAATTAAATACATTTATATTTTTATGATTATAAAGTTTATCCTTTCCGTTTTTCAAACAAACAAGTTTCATGTTAAACACATGTTAGTGTTTTGGGGCTCGCAACACTTGCTTTAATTAATAAATCCCTTGCATCTTGAGTACACACAACAGAATAATCGCCTCAATACTTACGTTAGTCAGACTACTAGTGCTCCAATTATGCAAACACGCTCCCGTTTGTTAATGTTCCGAGTAAATTGATTCAATTCTAGTGGTTCACACGGGGGGTGAAGAAACATGAGGAGGCACACGAACTGAATTTCCATTAGCAGTTGCACTCTTCATCCTTTTCAATTTAGGAGAAGTGTTTTTTTTTAAAAAAGGTTCTATTCCCTGGTGAATCTAAAAAAAGCGCAATTTGAGTAACCATCACTTTTGATCCAATCGGTTGCTTTCACATAATCTATTCTTCTTCTTCTATTTCTACAGATTTTTCCCGCACCTATGGGGTTCTGGTGCGAACTACAGCGCATATGTGGATTTGGCCCTGTTTTACGGCCGCAGGCCTTTCCTGTCGCCTTCCCTATTGCGTGTTTCTGTGGTGGTTGGTAATGTGGCATGTCTGAATATGATGAGGAGAGTGTTGGGACCGACAAATACACCCAGTCCCCGAGCCAGAAGAATTAATCAGAAGCGATTAAAATCCACGACCCGGCCTGGAATCGAACCCGGTACCCTCTGAACCAAAGGCCAGTACGCTGACGATTCAGCCAAGGAGTCGAATCTTTCACATAATCTATTATCTCGTTTAAATAACTAAATCGTTGTTTCCTTACTAAAGTAATGAGAAATATCTTTTGAATGTTTTACAACAACTAGTTATTTTCTGTATCTATAATCCTGACCATAATGGCTACCGTATTGACTTAAATCACTGTAATTAGTTATTTGTCCACCTTTTAAATACAAGTCGAAGTCTAGTGTATATACTAATACACTAAATACATAATTACATAAAATTACAGGTTTGATGATGATAATTGTTAAAAGCGGCCTAAGAGCTTAATATTAATGCCATAAATGATCTCACACACGACTTTTACAGGACAAGACTAGTCATAACATGAATGATATTCATATTTGATGTTTTAATTTTAACCAGTTTTATGTTAGCGCATGATTTTTTAAATAACGTTTATTACAAAAGCAAAGCAAAGTCATCTTCGTACAGGCCATGAAGGCCCTTGGAGGGGTGGAAGGTAAAGGCTTCCACTAACTGTAACCTCGGCACTTGATGGGGTAGAGTGGTTAGCTCTACGCCCGGCCGCCTTTGCCCCCAGGAATTAACCTGGTAATCATTTTTGGCGTAGGCTGAGTGAACCTCAGGGCCATATGCACCTCCGGAAGTGGAAGTCTCATTTCTTAAATTTTACGACTTCCTGACGGGGATTCGAATCCACGTCCTTCCGGGAGAGCCGAGCACGCCTTTACCGCCTCGGCCAGGCAACCCCTAACGTTTATTACAGGCATGTGATTTTAATCTGTAAGACTAAGAAGAGAATATTAATGGTTTCTCCAAACTTGTACTTGATATATTAGTAAATATACTAGACATTGAATTGTATTTACAAGGCGGACTTTTAAATAACTAATTACAGTAATGCTCTTCTGTTAAATCACTGGTAGTAAATATAATGTCAATTGAGCTAGTGTTCGTTACTCCATAGTCTCCTTTCAACACAACATAATGTATCACATTATAGAAAAGAATGGTTTAAGTTAGGATATTATGTAAAACAATTCTAGATTAAGTAGTCAATGGGTGGCTGGTAAAATTTTGAAAGGTTTCACTCTTAACATTTACCTCAAACTTCATTCATCATAAAATGAGATCGACACCTCAACATTACACACTAATTAGGTGAATGATTTAGTTTATTATATCATGATATTTTAAGTAAGACAGTAGTCTGTACTAAACAATGGCAATTTTAAAATTTGGACTAGAATTCTTTGACAATCACGTTCAATTTTTTTTCTGAAAAAACGTTAAAATGTTCTGAAAAATAGTTGCTTGTAAATTCACTTCACATGTGACTTTAAATTTAGAACACTGATATGAAACACGAACTTACTTCCATTCCGAGAGGTCCAGACGGATGGGTGATGCACGGATCAGCTGGGTCAGCCAGCCACACCGCCTGCCCTCCTGGCGAGCACTGAGCGACACATCGCACTCTGCGACCCGCGCATCCTCGATCGATCGTACAACCTCAACACCGGTAGTCTAATGTTTGAGTTCTGTATTTGACGAAACCTCGAAGGCACGCAATCGCTTCCTTAAGGCTGTCTTACAAGGTATACTCTGTGTACATTTTGGCGACTGCAGTTCTGACATAAATATTCCACAGTCAACCAAAGTAAATGCTCGGCTAGAACGTTACTTTAATTCATAAAGAACTCTTCCCCTCTTGGGGCTGTAATGATTACCGTAGCGTTGGTCGGCTGAGCACCAAAGTTAGGATATTATGTAAAACAATTCTAGATTAAGTTGTCAATGGGTGGATGGTAAAATTTTGAAAGTTATCACTCTTAATTAATCTGAATTAATCCTCATGGATGCAGGATTGAATCCCAGCATCCAGGTGTTCCTATACGCAAGCGGCACATTGCACTACTTTATAAGGAAGCCGATAAATCTATCTCAGGAAGAAATTCTGACCCTCTTTATCTCGAGACTCATACAAATTTGAGGACGTTTTAACAATTATTATTATTATTATTATTATTATTATTATTATTATTAGCGTATTCTCCCAATAATGGAAGACGTTAAGCAAACAACTCAATCAAACTTTCTTTGGGTTCTTCTTGTTCTTCCAATAGGCTTTCATTCTCTTTGAGAAGGCTTGTTTACGTTCTTCCGACCATTTCAGTCTGCACCGTCCTTGCTTTGGTTGCTCTGATGTAACTTCCCACTTGTTGACTTTGTGTCTGAAGGTGTCTCTTTCTAAAATGTCTGTTGCACATATGTTTGCGCTTTTGAGGTCCTTTCGAAGTTCGTCCAGCCGAGGTGTTGAATTCTTAAGTGAGCTAACATAATTTAATATTCTTTTTGATAGTCGATCTTCTCGTAATCTTGTGAGGTGTCCAAAGAATTTCATTCGTCTTTTCTTAATGTCAACTTCAATGTTTGAAACTTTTTCTGTTGTTTTGATTGATTGTAGCCTGTAACCATCTTGGGTATATCTTGCTCCTAGGATTTTCCTGATGATCTTCCTCTCTTGCTTTTTTATTTCTTCTAATTCTTGTTTACTGTTAAGTGACAATGTTTCACTTGCGTAAAGGACTGTTGGTTTTATGACTGTGTTGTAATGCCGAATTTGTGTCTGTCTTGACATGCATTTTTTGTTGTAGATGTCTTGAACTAACCCTAATGCCTTCTTGACTTTTTGGAGACGGTTTTGCGGTGAGATCTTCTCAAGGCCTGTCGGTTCGATGAATTCTCCGAGGTATTATTATTATTATTATTATTATTATTATTATTATTATTATTATTATTATTATTATTATTATTATTATTATTATTATTATTATTATTATTATTATTATTATTATTATTATTATTTGTTCGTATCATCTACCAAGGACCACGTTATTTTTGCTGTCTTCTCTGGGCTTGATCTTTGCTCAGTACTCTTTCATTCCTTGCTGGTGTTGCTTTTTTCTTCCCTCCGTCCATGTCCTTCCAGTCTTCAACTTTGAACTTTCCTGAAAACGCTAATGGTATTTTAGTTTCCTCTTGAGTGGGTTGCGTTCTTGTATATCTTCATAAGTTATCCCCACCTCCTTCAGGTCCCTTTTCACCACCTTGAACCAAGTTTAAAATAGGTAAACATCTGTTGTGATAACCGTGTTGGTTTCATTCTTAGCAAGTGGCCATAAAATGGAATCCTCCTTCTCCATATGTCATCAGAGATCTCCAGGACAAAGTATACAGCTCATGGTTATGTCGACGTATATATTCATGTTTGTCTTTAACTGGGCCAAAAATTTCCCTTGAGTAATCATGACTAGAATTATTATTCTTAGTATAATTACGAGTATTGTTACTGTTAGTAGTAGTAGTACTGTACATCAGGAAGCATAGAAATAATAGTGAAACACATTTAAATCTTCAGTCGTTAACAGCCCCATTTACCCTGTTCTTATCAACTTACTATAAGGGTTGAAGTGAGGTAGACCAGCGGAATTGGATTACCGAGGGACGATTTGAGTTTTTTATTAAATCGTGTCAACAGAAAATAATTTCATTTCGTTCTATAAGTATTTTGACTTCCTTTAACGGTATATTTAGTTATATTTAAAAGTAATTATTTCAATTACCTGGAACTGTTTAAGATCCTGACACGAAATGTAAACTATTTCTTAGGACATGTGACACGCGTAAACTCCAACTCACATCCTTCATGTCTTCCCCCATACCCAACGATGAAAATAATTTAATACATTAAATGTTTCTGACAAATGTCTTTTCCAATAAACTTAGTGCTTGAATTCTAATTTTCTTACAAATACTTTCTACAATAATTACCGTATCTATCTTAATTTCTGTAATAAAAACCGCTCATTAAATACGGTAATTAATATGCTTTCGCAGTAATACGTTCATTAATTTAAAATATTTCCAATACTGCCTGAAGATAAGAAATGGTTCACAATAGTAGTTCATGTTGAGAGTATTGCGTACTTTCCATTTACGTCTGAGAAATAAATCACGGTTTAAAACTCCACAGGCCAAATAAACACGACGTTCTCCTTTCATTTGTTTAATTGTTTGGTGCAGGGTTGCCAACCAGCGCTATGCTCAATCCCTACTAATCGCAGCTGGGAGTCACGGAAGAAAGCGTATCACATTTCGGTTGCATGAATGCTTCACAATGTTGCTCCTCTTGGCACATTCAGCTTTCGTAACTGTGGTGCCAGAACAGCCATTATTTACTCGTGATGTGAGATGCAACTGTCTTTGCAGCACTGCTTTCTCACACCACATTACCACAATGCAGGACAAGGTGTGTACATGACATTTGAAGTTTAAGACTTTTCATACAGAGTAAATGTTTTCCGTTTTCCTTTATTCTTATGACAACAATGTAACAGTTCCACTGTACAATACTAGCTCGTTTGTCTCTTCTTGTGTTTGTTACTACTTAATTGCTCTGTGTTACACTTCTAAGTGGATCAAGTAAACTGTACGACTGGTAAACCTTATCTTCCTTTCATATGCAATTATCCCGCTCACTTTATCCGTCTGAATAAAACGTGTCGCTAGTTCAAAGGGAGAGAGGTTTACGGCCCTTGTTTACTAAATAAGTTCTGTTGCTCATTTGGTACGGACGTCCGGAGAGTCATTTTGCACACCATATTCTACATGTATAGCGGTCGAAATTGTCACCCTTGGCAAATACTAATCATAATCAATAGAAAAGTAATGATTATCAGAACAAGATTAATTTCTATATTTGTGAGGACATATCGTTTGTGCTGTCTCTCAATTTGGGGTGTGATTCCGAATGTACTTCACAGCAATTTGTGGTGGATTCCAAGCTGAAATTTTTACCTGAAGAATTATATGGAATCATGAAATGTATCGGCCCTTAACCCAAAGTAACTCCCGCTGGTAGATAAAATCTAACATAAATTATTTCCTCATTGTTACATTTATTGTTACAGATATGGAGCTGTTGACGGAACAATACCTTCTTCTCCAGCTATATTATGATTGTCGCGGTTGACGTACCCAACAGTTGTATAAACAAGTTATCATTATTATGGCTCGCTTAAAATATTCCATAAAGCAATAATTTAGTTAGAATTAATTACATTAGAAGCAAGAGACATGAAAGTAGCGAGAATGATTGCTGATACAATCAGGTGCGAACAATGGCTGGAGGACACTTGGAATGAGGAGATAAAGCTTGGGAATGAACTCGATGGATGAGGCTGTATTCCTAAACCGGCTTCGGTGGTGGGGTGGGGTGAGGTGAATGGAGTAGAATAGGTTTCCTAGGAGAATAATGCATTCTGTTATAGAGGGTAAGAGAAATAGAGGGAGACCAAGACGACGATGATTAGAGTCAGTTTCTAACAATAAGAGGTGTAGAACTAAATGAGGCCATAGTACTAGTTTCAAATAGGGTTTTGTGGGGACGTTTAATAAATTCACAGAGACTTGCAGACTAAACGCTGAAAGGCACAACGGTCTATAATGATGCTGTATGTATGATATTGTTCTTATCATGGTTATTATAGTTATTATTTTTGTTGTTATATACCAGGTTGTATTTATGTAATGCTAGAGTTATCGCCGTGTTAATTTTTCTTGAAGTTCCATCCATTGCTGATCATTGCTATAACTAGTGGCCTATCGCAGCAATATAGTAGCCGCGAACAAAACGAAAAATGAACCCTCATGATAAAGGAAGGGTGAGAAAAGTAACGGAAAACATACTGAAGTCCGAAAGACAATTTATTTGCGTTTAGGCTTACAATTCGGTTATGACTACACAAGCGGAATTTTTGAACCTTGGCAACTTCAATACCATAATCTACCATCTCTCGGACTAACATAGACAGATCTGCATAAATAGCTTTCACAGAGCCCCTTATCGGGCATGCGCAGAAAGATCAGCGCAGACAACTTTCGTAGAGCCATCTACCGGCGAATTCAGTTTTACGCAAATAAAATACTTCATGAAATACGAGTAAATAATCATTTTCTACTAATCATGAGATGGAGACTTTTCTTTTGATGTGTAACATATTGGCGTGAGTAATGTGGTTTTCTCACAATATCGTGTTAAACGTTCAAATTATATACGTTTTTTCAGTTGTCGGTGTTGAGTACGTGCGACCTAAAACAGCAGTAAAAAGCAAATGAGAACTATACTCCAGTACGTACTTAAACTGCTGGATTCTGTTTACCAAACATTAAAATAGGTTAAACTGATGTAATTTCGTGACTCAACTAATTCGATCATAGCGAATAAATGAGCTCTCAAAGAGCACGGTACATTTTGAATGATCTTTCAAAGTTATCCATCAGATGGCAACACTAATCATCAAGACGCGCAACTGCGTACGGAAGGCTTGGAGCGGGTTGATTCTTAAGAAGAAGCCATTTGACGTCGAGGTGTTAGTCTTTCCTTTGTATTTATTTATTTATTTATTTATTTATTTATTTATTTATTTATTTATTTATTTATTTATTTATTTATTTATTTACTTATTTATTTATTTAATTAAATATCCCTGCTCAGGACTGCTGAATGAATGGTTGAAGTATGAATGTGCGTGCGTAAGGATTAGTCATTTTTAATAGTTTTAGGTGTTTTTAATACTAATTTAGTTAGTAATGTATTTACATACATTTTAATTCTATTGATTTACGTAGTAGTAAATATTTTAATTATTTTAGCATTTTATTTAAGATTTTAAATACTATGTGGTTAAGTGTCCGCCTCTGTGGTGTACTGGTTAGTGTGATTAGCTGCCACCCCTGGAGGCCCGGGTTCAATTCCCGGCTCTGCCACGAAATTTGAAAAGTAGTACAAGGGCTGGAACAGGGTCCACTCAGCCTCGGGAGGTGAACTGAGTAGATGTGGGTTCGATTCCCACCTCAGCCATCCTGGAAGTGTTTTTTCGTGGTTTCCCACTTCTCCTCCAGGCAAATGCCGGGATGGTACTTAACTGACGGCTACGGTCGCTTCCTTTTCTCTCCGTTGTCTTGTCGTGTCAGCCCCAGATTGAAGCTCAGGACTCATTCTTCCGAGGATCGAACCCATGACCGGGACGTAGGAGGAATGGTGTCGCTGAGATATACGTTAATATTATAAGGGAAATTATAAGTTAATAGTAATGACTATGTAATGGCAACAAGGCCAAGGAATCATAATTATAATGCTGATATAAGTAAATTAAGAATCATACAAGATTTAAGAGTTGAAGGCACACCAAAAGCTGTGAGCCACAAGTTGTGTAATTAGAAGTAAGGCTTGGTCGAAGTAGGTGAATCATAAGCTGCACCCTGCTAAAGGTGCGTAGTATATCTTCAGAAAAGGTGGGTAGCGAGTGAACGGAAGAGGCAATTCCGTTTTCGTGTGTCTGAGGACATTCTCCATAGGATGGAAACTTCGATGGCCTTCTCGAAGGGAGGCGAAAGTTAGTGAAGGTATAAAACAGGGGTACACACCCTGATCGAGGCTTTTTTGGAACAAGTCAACTAGAAGTGCGGGCGGAAGCCCTGTCAGTCAGGTCTCCGATAATAATAATAATAAGGTCCAAGTGTGGACTTAGAGTATTCACTTCAATACTTCGACCACGCCAAGTCTTCTATGTCAGCGTCATTTGAAGTTAGGAAGGAGATTGTAAATACTGTATATAATTATACATACTCATCAGTCTGCTATTAAAGGAAGGTTTTGGGAAATAGAGGACTTCGTCTCTTCACACGTAGCAAATCTCCCAGGCCCATTGAACAATCCCTCATTACCGCTCGGAGGAAGTCAATCTGATTATTATCATTCTCGTCGTGGCAAAGCCTGTGTCACGACAGGAAAAACAAAACTGGTGTGCAGCTGCGGGCTACTGGGTTCGATTCCGCCTCAGTGAAGAGACAGATTTTTAAGAGCCACGCAGAAGAGGCTAGCTCAAGAAAGAAGATTCGCAGATCCGGTCCAGAGCAGCAGACGAGAGGCCTACCGTTCCAGCCTACGCAGAAGGAAGCGGACATCAGGACAGGAGAGCAGCAGGAGGCACCTGGAGGAGCTCAACGCCGAGACACCGAGAGAAGACAGCAGATATTCGGGCAGTGGTAAGTACCCACAAGTGTTGTAAATATGGCAGATTCCAATGTACCCAATGATGTGCCAGATAGTGTTTCTGACTATGATAGTGCGGGGGATGCACAGGATGGACATTTATACGTGTCAGTTACTGAGGGATACCGGTTAATAGGTCATGAATTTAGTGGTGCTAAACCAGAGCAATTACGTGAGTTTATTGCTAATGTGGATGCCGCACAGAGTATGATCAAGGATAGGGACCAACCGTTATTCTTTAAATATATTTTGACAAAGATTACGGGTTCTGCTCGCGAAAAGTTCTTATCTAGAGGTGACATAATCAACTGGGAAAGAGCTAAGGAAGCTCTTTGGGAATATTATGGAAAACAGGGCACTTTTGACTTGTATTTGTGTCAATTGTTCCAAAAAAGCCAGGGACCGAAAGAAACCGTGGCCGAGTGGGCCCATAGAATTGAAGAAATGGCGTTGATGTTTCGAAACGCTATCCTGGAGAATGAACCAATAGAATATCGTACAGGGCAGCGCAGAATGCTAGTGAAAATCGCGATAGCGGCTTTCACTCAGGGGATTCATACAGCGCGAATACAGGGTAAGCTACAGGATCGTAGCCCTCAAACTTTTGAGGCGGCTGTAGCTATTGCTAGACAAGAAGAAGCCATGATTAATTCCCAGAAGGAGAGAGAGGCACTCCTCAGGAATAGTACGGCTTCTAGAAAAGAAGGCGCGCACACCCAGCCGGTAAGCTACACGAAGGGTCGGTGGCAAGGCAAGGCCACGCAAGGGGCGCAAAAACCTAGTAAATCTCCCCATTATAACAAGGTGCTGCTAATATGCTTTAATTGTAATAAGGAGGGACATATAGCTAGAGATTGTAAGCAGAAGAATCAGAGTTCTAAGACAAAGGATTCCCTTACTCCTCGAAGAAACGCCGCAGGAGAGATAAAATGTAATTATTGCGGAAAGCCAGGCCATTGGGCACGGCAGTGTAGAAAGAAATTAGCTAACCAAAACAGAAATAGAGAGACCGGTAAGACCGGTAACGAGGTGAACATAGTGCGCACCTCTGGTTACCAACAGAGCGCGAATAAGGTGGGACCGAAATGCTTTAAGTGTAATGAAAGAGGGCACAAAAAGGCAGAGTGCCCACGTAGAAATTCGAAGCCGGAATTCAGGCGTTGTTACGCTTGCGGCAAGGTTGGCCACCTACAGTGGCAGTGTCGCACCAGATGCGATAGCGAGCCCAAAGGTAGAACAGAGTTCTTGCCTAGAAGACAGACTAGGAATGTTCAGAGTTGTAACGGTAATAATAATAATAATTCCCGTGATAGAACACGCGAAAAGACGCGATGTAGAGTTTGTAGGCGATGGTCGCATACAGCTAAAGAATGCTGGTTTAAAACCGAGAGAGAGGCTTTAAACTAGATAAGGGAGACAAGTCAGGGACGCTTGAGATCTCCCATAAGACCATCAGTCCCAGTAAGGTCGGACAGCATGAAGAGGGTACCGTATTAATAACGGTAACCGGGCGTAAGGATGCCTTAAGATTTTTAATCGACACAGGAAGTGATGTCTCTCTTATTAAGGAAGGTAGTGTTCCTTACGGTGCTTGGGTTAACCGCAAGGAAATTCTGAAGTTAAGAGGCATAACGAAAGGTTCGAAGCAAACCAAAGGAAAAGTTCGAATTCCCGTTGGTGGTAGATGTCCAGACTTCCATGTAGTGGACAACGACTTTAATTTGAAACAAGACGGTATAATTAGAAAGGACGTGTTAAGAGACAGCGTCTTAAATTATAAGGAAGGCTATGCTGTGATAGCAGGAAAAAGATACCCACTAGGGGCGAAAGAGGATATGTGGGTGGTGCTCGAACCAAGAGTGGAGAAAATCGTAGCCATAGAAGTAGACAAACCGTCAGCCGAAGGCTTGATAGAGCGGCAGGAAGTAAAGCCAGGTGTATACCTAGCTGAGTGTTTAACGAAAGCCAAGGATTATGTCGCACTCGTTAGTATGTTGAACACTACTGACAGGGAGTGGCGATTAAAAAGCCCAGTAGTTAAGTTACTGGATGTAGAAAGCGAAAATACAGCGGAGGTACACAAGGTTGAAGAAACCATAGCTGTAAAGGGCGATAGTCAGGCCAAGAGGCCGATCGCGCAGAGGAATGATAATAATAATCATAATCAGGAAGGTAAATCTCGAACGCAGCGAATACGGGAGCTGCTTAGAGTAGATCACTTAGCTCCCCAAGACAGGGAGAAAATTTACGCTATCTGCACGGCTTATCAGGATATTTTTCACTTAGAAGGGGATAAATTAACGCATACGAATATACTTCAACATGCTATCCCCACACGCGTAGATCAACCTCCAATTCATGTGAGGCAGTATAGGTTACCCGAGGCTCAGAAAGAAGAGATAGGTCGTCAGATAAATCAGATGTTACAGGATGATATTATTACTCCTTCGACTTCCCCATGGTCTAGTCCCATCCTTTTAGTCCCAAAGAAATTAGATGCTTCTGGTAAGCAGAAGTGGAGGGTCGTAGTGGACTACAGACTTTTGAACGACGTCACCATAGGAACTACGTATCCTATTCCATTAATTTCTGAAATATTAGATGCCCTAGGAAAAGCGAAGTATTTTTCCACTATGGATCTGGCCAGTGGATACCATCAGGTATTGCTGAAGCCTGAGGACAGAGAAAAGACAGCATTTTCTGCCTTAGGGAGGCACTATGAATACAAGAGATTAGCTATGGGACTTCGAGACGCGCCAGCAACTTTTACGCGTTTGATGAAAACAGCACTAGCAGGCTTAGAAGGCATTAAATGTTTGGCGTATATGGATGATTTGATTGTGTATGCTAGCTCTGTAGAGGACCACAATCAGAGATTACGTGATGTTTTTCAGAGATTGAGAGAGGTAAATCTCAAATTAGGTCCAGATAAATGCGAATTTCTAAGAACGGAGGTAGCTTTCTTAGGACACGTGATTACTAAGGACGGTGTTCAACCTGATGATCGGAAGGTTCAAGCAGTAAGAGAATATCCGCAGCCCACCACTACGAAACAGCTGAAAGGATTTCTAGGCTTGTCAGGCTATTATCGTAGGTTTATTCCGAACTATAGTAAGATAGCGAAACCACTGTACGAGCTGCTTAAGAAGGAAGTACCGTACGAATGGACGGATAAGCAAGAGCAGGCATTCCAGATCTTAAAGAAAAAGTTAACAGAGAAACCGATATTGCAGTACCCAGACTTTGAGAAACCTTTCATATTGACCACAGACGCTAGTAATGAGGCCTTAGGAGCAGTGCTGTCACAAGGACAGATAGGTAAGGATTTGCCGATAGCTTACGCTAGCAGGACTTTAAATAAGGCCGAAAGAAATTATTCTGTGACAGAGAAAGAATTACTAGCAATTGTTTGGAGTGTGAAGTATTTTAGGCCGTATTTGTTCGGCAGGCATTTTACGGTAGTAACAGATCATAAGCCTTTGAAATGGGTATTTAATGTCCAAGACCCATCTTCTAGATTAATTAAATTCCGATTGAAATTAGCAGAGTACGACTTTGAGATAGTGTACAAGGAAGGCAAGCGTAACTGCAACGCAGATGCCTTAAGTAGAATTCCAGTTAGAAACGAAGAGCCTGATCAGAAAGTGCGAGTAGTTAAATCTAGTGATAATAACCAAGAGACTAGTAATGAGGAGCGTGAAGCTAATGACCCCTTAGGAGCATCTGTTAGCTCAGATAATAATGTGCAACCACGGAGACTCAGCTCTGAATCCGAGGACGCCACGGCAGAGGTGACAGAGCCTGAGAGTGGAAGCGAAGAAGGTAGTGATAGTGAGGATGTAACCGAAGAGGCTAGGAACACTAGCCCGGAGCTAACAGAACAAGATAAATTAGAGATTATTAAGGAATGTCATGAGTCATTAGTATCAGGCCATCAGGGCATATCCAGAACGTATGCCCGGATAAAAGACCATTATCAATGGGAAGGGATGCAAAAGGATATAGAAAGGTATATACGCTCATGCCCATCATGTCAAAAGAATAAGATTACCGGGCCTGAAGTAAGAGCAAAAATGGAGATCACAGATACTCCGAAAGCAGTCTTTGAGAAAATAGCACTAGATGTGGTAGGACCTTTAAATGTAACGGAAGCAGGAAACAGGTACATACTCACCTGTCAAGACCAGCTGTCTAAGTATTTAATTGCGAGTGCTATGCCGGACCAAAGTGCAGAAACCATAGCACGAACTCTGATTAATAGAGTAATTAGTATATTCGGTATACCAAATATTATACTGACAGATCAAGGTGCAAATTTTATGTCAGATGTTTTTAAGAAGTTATGTAGAATATTGCGAATCAAGAAGGTCCATACAGCGGCATTTCGACCGCAATCTAACGGTAGTTTGGAACGCTCTCATAGGGTGCTCTCAGAATATTTAAGACATTATGTATGCAATTCACAAGATGACTGGGATAGTTATCTTCCTATGGCAATGTTTGTGTATAATACGACCAAGCACACTAGCACAGGTTATACACCATTTGAGTTAATATTTGGGCGAAAGGCAAATATCCCTGGTGTTCTTCAAAGGAAACCAGAGCCAAATTATAATGAATGCCAGAATGTCTTGGAGCAGTTAACCAGACAACTGCAAGAGAGCCATGAAATAGCTAGAAAGACGTTAATTAAAACCAAAGAACGAGATAAGGAATACTATGATAAGGCTAAGAATGAAGTTTCATTCAAAGTAGGAGATCTCGTGTTGTTACGTAACGATGCCCTACGAAGGGGACGTTCAAAGAAACTTTCTCCACCGTATCAAGGTCCTTATAAGATTACTAAGGTATCGGGAGTGAATTGCACGTTACAGGTAAACAAGCGTGGTAGACAAATTATCGTGCACCAGAATAGATTAAAAATGTACATTAATTAGAGAAGAATGTAAGGTAATGGTTCCTATTTAGGTCGCAGTGAGTTACACTTCCCTCACTCCAACGGCATTGTGGATTATCGTGTACCGCTGATAGAGTTAGTTGAAATACTCTGTCAGGTCGCGTCGAAATCAGGAAAGTACTAGAAATTTTAACCTATGTAAGAGAGGAACCTAGGAATTTTGGTACGGGAGTACCATGGTGAGTACGTCCTAAGTACCCGTCAGAAAGACTACAGGTGACGAGACTGTATGTCCAGATATCAACTCGTCAAAAATGAACCGCAGGGTTCAAACCGAATATGGAGAGAATTCGAGTTCATAATGAGGATTAAAATTATCTACACTTGCTATATGCACGTTCTGGAAAGCCTTCACTTACTATCACTAGAAATTAAATGAGTAAATTAGGTAGCGTCGTATGTAAAATAAATGAGATCTGCTTGTAATTATTAAAATCAGAAAGGGCGTGAAGCCAAGCTTAGTTCCACTGAAACGAAATTCATTCATGGTACAGAAAAATTTCACAGATAAATGTTTTACGTAATCCATATGATATCTAATTGAAGGTCGTTATCATGAGGATAACCCCGTGTGGTGTCGGGGATTTACGCAAACAACACTCTACACTTTGGTACTCTTCTTCCCATACAGTTACACAGCCAGAATAACACCACGACTCGAACCTGTCTGTCGTAGGAGGCGACTAAATGTTCCACTTAGGGAATGGCCTTGTATTTAGTCCTTTATGCACGAATACGGGCGTCCTGAGTGAGGCATGGAACCCAGTGAGGCGGGTCCTGCCTGGGAAATATCACCATTAGGCCGGTGATTTTCCACAACAGTGTGATTCTCGTGGGAACAGAATCCACTGAAGGGAATTTTCTCACTACGTTGAGAACCATCCCGTGAGATGTGACTCCAAGGGTACGGAGTACAATCCAAAAAGATCACTTCGGTAGATTCATACCTGTATTTAACTTTAACTTCTGTAACCATTCCTGGAGGTAAATCCTCTGCAGTCTTTAACAGACGCTATTCAAATTCTTAATTGCCAATGATGTCTATCATCTGTCCGTAAGAATAAGGAGAAGTGACGCAGGTACGTCAAACAGGGAGAGAATTTTTGAATGGGCTAATGATGGCTCTAAAATTTTGTTAGAGCTGCTCAAGAATGAAGTTTCACAGAGATATCAGTTACGAAAAAGAATTCGTAGATTTATTTAAATTGCTCACGAATATACTAGTAGACTAGTACAGAGCATAATTATGAGAAGACAAACGTTACAGTAAGAGAGTCAGTCACATTAAGTGTGTATTCAGGTACAGATAAACAGTTGAGGGTAGGTTCCACAACACCTAACAGTATAGTGTGTAAGGGAGAGTAACGAAGAAAGTGAAAGTCGTGTTTACCTTGCAGAGAGGTGAGCGAACCAAGCAGATGAAAGGGGTGACAGGCCGCACGACCTGAAGAATGCTGGTCGTCGCAGTTATGTTGCTAGGGGTGTCCATACCCACCAGTCAATTGGATTTCAAGATGAAACGGTACGAGAATACAGCCGGAGTCTATTTTGATTATCAAGGAGAGGTACAATTATACACTGTAGAATGGAAACTGGTTACTTATATTAATCTTACACGTTTGGCAGATCTATTTGTGATAGCCCGTAGAAGTTTACAGAAGACTAAAAACCTCTGTATTCAGATAGAAAAGGAAGTACATATTAAGTGCGAACATGAGATAATGTTAGTAGAGCAACAATTTCAAAGGATTCAAGGGATTAAAGATTTAATTAGGAAAATTACTAGGATCGAAACACCGGAAGGCAACGGGAAACGAAGCAAGCGCGGGTTAATAAATGCAATTGGTACCATCGCAAAGACGTTATTTGGTACGCTCGATGACAGTGATGCAATGTATTACGAGGGCAAAATTAAGGAACTAGAACAGGAACAATTGTCCATGATACAAGTAGCAAAAAGTCAAATGTTAGTTGTAAAGTCAACTTTGCAATCTGTCAATAATACCCTGTATGACATCACAGCAAATGAACTCAAGCTAAGTGAAAACTTTGAGCAACTTAAGAGTTACATTCAGAATGAAACAACGGGTATAAATGAGGCTTTTAGACAATCAGAAATGCAAATATCATTAAATAAACACTTAATTGAATTGCAAGGATTTCTGATGCAATTGCACGAGCATTATCAGATCTTATTAGATAGTATTGTAAGTTCTCAGACAGGCACGGTGAGTGTCCAAGTGTTAAGCCCCGATGATCTAGTAAGGGCATATAAGAAGGCCCAAAGAGATTTCCCTAAGGGTTATGATCTGCCATATGATTTGCAAGTCACTTATGGGTACTTGATTCTAAAAATATCATCAGTGAGTGTATATATAACTCGAGATACCTTGGTGTATATTTTACGCACCCCTCTTACTAACAAAATAAAGTACAATTTGTACCATTGTATACCTTTCCCCTCTCCCATGAAGAGTAATCCAAACCATTTTGTGTATATATCTAATGAAAAACAGTATGTATTAGTTGATCAAGAAAGACAGACATATGTAGAATTAAGTGATGAACAAGTGAAACAATGCAAGTGGACTGACAATGGACAGAGATTATGCAAGGCAATTTTTCCTATTAATAATGTAATGTCAAAGGGTAGTTGTATTGTCAAGTTGTTAACTGGTGTTAGCTTTATTCCAGAAGACTGCAAGAGAAGTGTGATGTCGATTTATGAACTCTTATGGATACCTATTGATGATAACATGTATATTTTTGTATCGCCTCATGAAACTAAGGTCACCAGTGTTTGTCAGGATATTACCAGTGATATAAGTTTAAATGGTGTGGGAATAATACAATTCACAGACTTGTGTACAGTTTACAGTCCCACAAGTAAAATTCAGAGTGCAGGTTCAGTGAATACGACAACAAGGAAAGACTTAGTGCCAGAAGTAATGTTAATATATGATTGTTGTGAACAATTAGACAGTGATATCAAATTAGAGGATGTACCAGAATTAAATAGGGTTACAGTAGGAAGCTTACTGAATCATATAAGCGACCTAAGGTTAGCCAGTCATAAGACTGAAGATGTAGAAGCACTGGTAATGCAGAAAGAAAAGGAATTTAAAATGCAAATGACCCAACAGTATACAAGTGTATATCAAATTGTAACTGGTATTATTTTGTTTGCAGTACTTATAATAGTCTGTTGCTGTTGTTGTTACTGTTGTGGTTGCTGTAGAAGGTGTAGACCTTTAAGTAAATGCATAGAAGATAGTAGAGAGCGCTGTCCCAACTTATGTATTTTTCAGAATGTGATCGCTAATGACCACAGAGCTAAGGTCTCTGATGAGGACATTACTGTCCATTTTCAGCATCCTCGACTGGCTGAAAGGGCCCTCAGCCACTCAGGATCGCTGTCGGGATTAGAGTTACACGAACGCCCTACTACAGGTAGAGCAAGTATCAGAGATAACTTGGCACAGCGCACCCACGAACAAGAGCATGGAGACTCTAACAGGATGTAAGAGTAAGAGTAAAAAATGAATGCAGAGGTATTGCATTCATTTTTCCCCAAAGGGGGGAGGTGTCGTGTCAGCCCCAGATTGAAGCTCAGGACTCATTCTTCCGAGGATCGAACCCATGACCGGGACGTAGGAGGAATGGTGTCGCTGAGATATACGTTAATATTATAAGGGAAATTATAAGTTAATAGTAATGACTATGTAATGGCAACAAGGCCAAGGAATCATAATTATAATGCTGATATAAGTAAATTAAGAATCATACAAGATTTAAGAGTTGAAGGCACACCAAAAGCTGTGAGCCACAAGTTGTGTAATTAGAAGTAAGGCTTGGTCGAAGTAGGTGAATCATAAGCTGCACCCTGCTAAAGGTGCGTAGTATATCTTCAGAAAAGGTGGGTAGCGAGTGAACGGAAGAGGCAATTCCGTTTTCGTGTGTCTGAGGACATTCTCCATAGGATGGAAACTTCGATGGCCTTCTCGAAGGGAGGCGAAAGTTAGTGAAGGTATAAAACAGGGGTACACACCCTGATCGAGGCTTTTTTGGAACAAGTCAACTAGAAGTGCGGGCGGAAGCCCTGTCAGTCAGGTCTCCGATAATAATAATAATAAGGTCCAAGTGTGGACTTAGAGTATTCACTTCAATACTTCGACCACGCCAAGTCTTCTATGTCAGCGTCATTTGAAGTTAGGAAGGAGATTGTAAATACTGTATATAATTATACATACTCATCAGTCTGCTATTAAAGGAAGGTTTTGGGAAATAGAGGACTTCGTCTCTTCACACGTAGCAAATCTCCCAGGCCCATTGAACAATCCCTCATTACCGCTCGGAGGAAGTCAATCTGATTATTATCATTCTCGTCGTGGCAAAGCCTGTGTCACGACAGTCTATCCCTTCCAGTCTTCCCATCGTCCCCACAAGGCTCCAGTTCATCATAGCACGTAAAGCCGCCTAGTTGTATCCCCCGACCGAAAGTCTCACGCTCCAGGACACCGCCCTTGAGGCGGTAGAGTTGGTATCCCTCGCTGAGTCCGAGGGAAAAAAACAAACCCTGGAAGGTAAACGGATAAGAAGAAGAAGAAGAAGAAGATGTGGTTAAGTATAAGTGAGGGCATCAGGCCCTAACCTCGCCACTGTAAATAGGAACTAATAAATAAATAAATAAATAAATAAATAAATAAATAAATAAATAAATAAAAATATACACATATATAAATAAATAAATAAATAAATAAATAAATAATACCCCAACGGTTTTAATCCTGTTGTGCATGAGTGTATTATAGTTATAGTTGTGATCAAGTTTTTAATTACTCATGATTGGCACAAAATTAGGAAACTTAATTATTGAAGATGTGGTGAATGAATTTAAGGAACTGTTTGTAGCAGCAGGATTACCTAAACAAATGGTATAATGGCTTCGAAATTTCCACATTACAATTGCTTAGGTGACACTCATGTTCGAACCTTGTCGTTCCAAACATCGCACAGTCGAATAGTAGATTATCCACTGTTTGTGATGATTCACAAAAACACAAGTAATCGCCTGCAAAGTTTATTTTGAAGCGTTTGAAGTAGCACTTAAACATTCTATGGCCGGAGAGAAACTGAGTGAGAATGAAATCTGACAGTAATATTTTGCATTGGAGTCGGCTATATATGTCGGAGAAAGCAATTCTCGAACCATTATGTAACGCTCAAGGACACATACAACAATGAATACACAGAAATGACGAAATAAACATAAAGCACAAAATTACTTACCTTGGGGCAGCAGCATCAAACATAAAACGTGGAACAGGACCCAAAATAAGGGGATCAAAGGCCAGGATCTTAAATGAACACTTGAGGGGTTGTCAGGTCAAAGCAACTAAGAGACCAAATAGGAGACGCAATTAAACGTTAAATAAAAATGTTTACCTAAAGAATAAAGATTTAAAATTCATTAATATTTAGAATTGAATGATCTTTTTTAAATAATAAAATCAATGAATAATAAAATTTGAGAAGCATATCATCGCTGCCGGAGAAAAACCTCCTATGTGAAATATTTTAGCTTAGAACTTTGGCCGGTAAGGTTCTGTTATCTAAGGAGCAATATTGTGTGAATATTGTCAAGGCATTCTCGCTCTTCATAAAGTATGTGCTGCGGGTCAGTATATCTCCAGAAATATTAACACATAGGACGTTTGGTCCCGGTAACGACGATATACCACTTCATAAATTACTAAATGGCATTAAATTGAATAATTTTGTTTTAAAACTGAGAATACAGAAAAGTTGATACCTCCATAGATTACTACAATTAATTTAAATTTTAGTAAATTAATTACCTGGTATATTTAAATAATTAATAATTAATTAATTAATGATTAATATTTACTTCAAACCTTGAAAAGTTAGAACACTGAAAAGTTGCAATCTATTAAATAAATTATAATTACCTGGACCATAAAGAAAATTCATCGATCGATACCATTAAATAGATGATAATTTATCTTAAACTAATTCCTACTTGCTAAATAAAATACGGGCCCGCAACTACTATAAACCTGTTTAAAATTTAAATTTGATACCATACATTCCCACGTCAATAACTATGCAATGACAAGAACACGGGCACACGCAAAAAAAAATCGTTGCTCCAACGGGAAATAAAATTACACGGATAAATAATTAAAATTTAAATGCCAATAAATAAATTACAGAAAATTTTCCCAACCAATTAGAATTTTACAAGGGAAAAATAATGTAATTGTTCCACAATTAAAATCAGAACAACGACAAACACAAAATGGAACCAGTAGCTATTCAAGCCAAGCTATAATTTATTCAAAGTAGCCAAGGCCCCCAAAATCAATGCGTACCCACGAGATAAGGTAAGCGTTGATGCTACAAATAATAAAGGATAAGACAACAAACAAGGAGAAGAATGGGATAAGAGAACGTTAACCGTATGAGATTTATAAAAATAAAGCGCGACAAAAAATTTCAATTCTCCAAAGGCTCGACGTTTTCGAAGATAAACAATAATAATAATAATTGCTATCATAGATAACTGCATGAAATTATATTTACATTTCGTTAAACAATTCGCCAAAATCTTTGTTAAGAAATTTAAATTGAGGAGGCTTTGGACAGGGCCTAATGCGTGTATGAGGTATCATATAAATTAGACCCCCAGAAAAACGCAAAAAAACGATCCCATACAAAACTTCGGGCAACATACACAATTACAGCACAATTCGAAATGAAATATCAAGAACGAAGAAAATTAGAAAGGAATACACAGACCCAAAATTCAATAATAATAATAATAATAATAATAATAATAATAATAATAATAATAATAATAATAATAATAACGCCCACCCCCCAAAATAGTATAAAATCCAGCACAAACGATAACCTAAATAAATTTAAACAAATAGAACAACACACAGCCTCACAGGCGTATATCTAGCGATTCCAAATGACCTCACACTTTAATTACCATTAGATCTTGAAATCTTAATACCATGGTCTAACGTTCAGAGCTAGTTACATTTTTAAAATCTCGATGATGATATTGTCCTTTTTAAGAAAATTTCACCTGCAGAAGTGAACACAGTTCAATCAAATAAAGAAACCATTGCCGAAAAGGTCCATTAATATGTAGGCCAAATTCACGATGAAGTCGGTTACTTCAAATAATCCACGACCAAGGAAGAGCTTCCCAAAATATTAAGAGTTCCCAGTACTTACAACTTTGTGGTAGAATATCCAATTTCACAACTTACGCCACAGTTATAAGCTAGGGACGCAGGTACCGGTCAACATTCATAGAAGATTTTTCTAGTATAATCATATAAAGATAACTTGGAGCACACAATAAACAAAAAAAAAATAGGCGTAACCTTCGTTCTCCAACATCCTAGCCTGGAGTGTCCAGTTCCGTTACACAGACCCTACAATTACACCAAAATATCTTCCAAACCACACGCGATTGTACAACCATCTTGGACGCTGTCTGCAGGACAAGTCAGGACTACCCAGAAGCAGCCTTAGCGCACGGAGCAGAAGTGAGTTTTGCACATGCACGCAATCATATATTCGCTTATTGAACGAATGGGAAGATGCAGCAATTGACGTAATAGTCTCTAAGTACAGATTTAAAATATATTTGCATTGTAGAAAGCACCAATAGACGAGCGTTCCAAATAATGGATGATTAGGCGCAAATAAAATTCCAAATGACAAACAAATATGTCCAAATATAATGTTTGCCCATACTCATGTCACACATTAAGTTCCGAGGTGTTTCTAAGAAGGTGATTTCTGCTTTTTTTCTGATTCATACATTTATTGTCCTTAATTTATTTATTGTCCTTAATTTTTATTGCATATCAATACACATTCGTAAGCAGAATTGTTCGGAGATTTGGAATATATATATATACCAGGCGGCAAGCGATAACCGTACTTTCTACATATAAATGTCCCGTATGCACTAATAATAAATGGGATGTCTACTAGCTGATTTTCACGGGGGCACTACTGCGAGTTGGCAGGTTACGTCAGAATATGGAAAGAGAACAACCGGACGGTCGCTCGCAGCAGGTTTCTGGTGCAATCTAGGCAGACTCGACGCGCACGAGCAGCAATGTGGTCGTTGAATGAATGCCCTCCTCCTCATCTCTCAGCTCTTATAGGAGGCACCAAACCAAACGATGCTAGGGAATGCCCCGAGAAACAACTTGAGTCTGGAATGTGGCCACTAAAGATCTTCCCACGGTGGTTCGGCTTGCTACGTATTTATTGGTTTAATTATATGTTAATAGATTTTGACGTACCTTTAGCTTCGTAAAATTCTAGTGATAATTCCCATCCTTTTGCTATCCTGGGAAACCTCCAAATATGAGAATTATGGCTCATTTCCCGTGGTGTGGCGAACCTGTCTACTCCCATTTAAAATATTGTTAGGGTGGCGCTGGGACTTCCCATAACGAAATCTTATCTCTCTTTCTCTCTTCCACATATATCCTTTCTCACTCGTACACAACCACACCCTGCCTAGGGAATTACCTTCTGAATTCCCGCGCTCTGTATAGCATCACGCTCTCACAAGCGGCGTCATATTGCGCAATATTATTTACTGCGTTAAATATCCATTCCCATGATTAAACAGAATGGTACAGTACTAGGCTGGTGTATGGTACAGAAGCACTACATTTACTGTCTGCATATCGGCAATGGCTAGTGTGTTCCTCAAAACAAATACACAGACATCATTTTAATGTATGGAGAATCTGGTCGGAATGCAGCCGAAGCTCGCAGATTGTATGCACAGGAGTTTCGAAACAGACGTCTGCGTTCTACACACGATTTCGCCGAACAGTATTAGTTAATGTTTCACACAAACAACTCTTTTATAGAGTGGAATTTCTAGACGTGTATAAAAGAATAAGTTCCTAAATATTCCTTTCTGCATATTTGGCGGATTTACAAATCACCCTGTTATGGAACGTGTTCAGTAAAATGACTGTTATTTGTTTCACAACATTCGAAATACAGCACGTTGTAGCGCTCCTTCGAAAACAATTGTTTAGGTGTCCCATGTATCACAAGTGCATGCGGGACATTTGTAAGTAGAAACTGCGGCGCTCGGGGACCGCCTGGTAATAATATAGTTAGTATGCAATCAGTTGCCCGCCATAGCTTAAATTCTTTTCACAGTTTCTCAGCAAATTTAACACTCGGCAGCCATTCTTCTATCACCGAATAAAGTAAAATATAAGCGGAAGTAAAATTAAATGAGCAGATAATAGTATGTCTGCAGTGAACATGTAATTCTTAATGCTCAAAACATTTCTCAACAAAGTAGGGATCCCCATAGTATGAAAAACGTAAGATTAAGCAGTTTTCTTAATTGCATCGAAGGTTTAAGGGCTAAGGAGACTGGAAAGGTTTCTTCGATAGTTCTATCAAAGTAAAAACAAATTTCCATTATCACTTCCGGCCTAAATGCAGTTCCGGTAAAAATACACAAAATCACTTGTTTCTTTACTCGTCTCATTTTAAATTCAAATCCTAGCCATGTTTAACGTGTTTACAATTTTTTTCTGTAATCGTTCTTGTTAACTTCTGCAATACCTGTGGGCTTTATAGAGATTTCATATATAAGATCGCGATTACCATACTCAAGAAGTCCATCATGATCTTCATAAGCCATGCTTGCGGACCTCAAACAAATGTTTGACATGCCTCACTCGATTGCCTACACGTAACATCATACGATATCCATATATTTATGTTAAGGTACTCTTTGTCTTTCAGCAACAAGCTGCTGTTGCAGGAAGATTGTACAAAAATAATAAACAAGCGTTTTCTATCTTTTTTTAAATGTCCAATGTAGTTATAGGTGCTTAAGTAAAATAATGCACTGACTCACATTAGCGCTCTTAGTGGTGCTTAAGTGAAATAATGCACTGACTCACATTAGCGCTCGTAGTGGTGCTTAAGTGAAACTCTGCATTGACTCGCATTAGTGCTCGTAGTGGTGCTTAAGTGAAACTCTGCATTGACTCGCATTAGCGCTCGTAGTGGTGCTTGAGTAAAACAGTGCATTGAACCACACTAACGCTCATAGTGGTAAAAAAGGCAAACTGCTAATCAAATCTACCTGAGAACGATGATTAAGCAAAGGATTGAAAGGAATATACTCTCATATATATTTACACTTTAGTTACCAAAAATTCGTAGCTCATAAATCCTAGGATGTTTTCAAAATTAAGTTGCTTGTCTGAAGGGTTAGAACTGTCGATTTTTGTTTGGATAACGGCAAATTTGAGCAACGGATCTCTCCCGTGAGTGCCAGTAAAATTTACGTCAAAGGGATGGATCGACTGTGATCTCTTCCTTGACTGGTTGCACCATGTTTTTGAAGAACATTGTTCCAAGTATGTCAATTCTCCTGCTAATGGATTTTCATAGAAGTCATACGAGCTTTGACGCAATACATATCTCAAGAGAAAACAGCATCATTCTCTTCAGAATGCCCTCTCATACAAGTCACATACTACAACCGTTGGATGTCAGCGTTTATCGTCCCTTGAAGCAGGCTTGGGGGAATGAATTGGAAAAAAAAGTCGAATCGAGAACTTAAATGTTGCCCGAACACGTTCCGAATTCCCTAAATTATTCAATGTGGCACAACATCGCAAGCGAGCAATATCTCATATCTCACAATGCTCTTCCTGTCCATTATGGTCCTTAAGGCTGGTCACGCCTCCCAGCCACATATGGAAATGCAGTCCAACAAAATGACGTTCGCTGTTTCCATTTTACTGTGTTAGGGTGTAAAGAAAATGAACCTTAAATGCATTATATTGTAGAAGTTCGTAAATACTTAGTGAATATACATCCCTACAGTACGGTACGGTAAGGTTCGTTTTCCTTTACAACTTGGCATAGGGAAAAGAATACAACGGACATTGTTCTGATGGACTGCATATCCATATGTGACTGGCAGACGTGACCAGTCTTTAGGGAAATAATTGTTAGAAAGACCACTGTGGGATACGAGGTTTTACTCGTGCAGCGACGATACGATAATGCAGAGACACCAGCAAATATGCGGTCAGGATTTTTAAATACGGGTGTTCGTTCACTCAATCCCTCTTCTGTACTAAGGCCGCTCTTACTGCCAGCAAATTAGCAGATAACTTTGTTTCTAGCAGTAAGGAAATACAGAATGTTGTGGGAAATGAACCAGAACCAACTAGAGAATATGAATCAGCTCGTGCGGCTCTTTCAACACAGGTAAGTGGCATCAGGCTACAGCTAATTTTCTCCAAAGCTTGGATGCAATCCTTCGAAGACAGAGAGCATGACAACCCGTGACAGTGATGTCAATGCGAAGTGTCTAACGTCTCCTGGTAAACTAGAGGTCGGCATATACTGCTCACGAAGAACCATCCACATCACAAGCGAACACTGGTCTGTGGAGTTTGAAAGGCGTCATACAACACTGATGATCGAAAAATGAAGGGAGTGAATAAGATATGTTGTTCTTTATACGGGATACCTTTCTACGAAGATTGTCAAGTAGCAGAAACTAATATAGAAGTGCTCATGAGTGACAACCGTGCTAGTTATGAAACTGACAGTGATGCTGACTGATGTTTGTAATTTATCCATTACTGTTATTAAGTGAAAGGAAAATAAAAAAATGGATTAGTTAACAATATTAATTTAAATTTAACACTATCAATGCAATGTGTTAATACGCAGCCAAGTTAATAAGGATCTGCATTTTGCTCTAATTGTATTTTGGTTGGCTCTATGGTGTAGAGTGCTCACCAGCCGCTAGATGGCACCGTTGTCTACATCTGTGAGAAGTTTCAGCATAATCAGGTCAGTACAACTTGCCCTATTGCGACGTAAACATGGCCGCGCCACTCTCTGTTTGCGTCAAGGGAGAACAGCGTTGCGTAATCCATTTTCTTGTGGTCTGAGGGTGTACCAGGAGCGGAAAGTCATAGAAGACTTTAAGCACAATACGGGGACAATGTTTTGCCATAGCGAAGTGTTTACTAGTGAATTGAACAGTTCAAAAGGGTCGCACGAGCGTTAAGGTTGAGGAAAGATCCGGGCATCCATCAGCAGCCGTAACTGATGCCAATATTGTACAAGTACGGGATATGATCCTGAATAACAGACGAATGACTCTTCACTGAATTTCCGCTTTTACCACTTACGCTTCCCTCAAAACTAACTGAACAGGTTGCGGGTGACTTAAAATGTGGCCTATCATTCCGTCTTTTCTTGAGATCGTTCTCCTCTCCCCAATTCGATTCAGTATCTCTTCATTCGTGATTCGATCTACCCATCTCACCTTCAGCATTCTTCTGTAACACCACATTTCAAAAGCTTCCATCCGTTCTTTCTGAGCTAGTTATCGTCCATGTTTCACTTTCATACAATATTACGTTCCAGACGAAAATCTTCAAAACCATTTTTTCTAATTCCTATATCAATGATCGAGGTGAGTACATTTCATTTCTTAAGTTAGGCCTTCCCTACTTGTGCTAGACTGCATTTTATGTCCTCCTTACTTCTGCCATAATTAGTTATTTTACTGCCCAAATAACAATTTTCATCTACTTCCTTTAATACTTCATTTCCTAATCTAATATCCTGTTCCACTGCACTCCATTACCTTTCTTTTAAACTTATTTATTTTCGTCTTGTACTCATTTTCCATGACCCTGTCCATATCATTCAGCAATTCCTCCAGATCGTCTGCAGACATAACAATCATCGGCACATCTCAGGGTTTTGACTTTCTCCCCTTGCATTGTAATTCATTTTCCCTATTCTTCTTTATTGCATCTTGTATGTAAACACTGGAAAAGTGGTGGGACAAATTGCAGCATTGCCTCACTCCTTTCTGGATTGTAGCTTCTTTTTCATAGGTTGTAGGCTGATTCTTGTACAGATTCTAGATAATAATTCTTCTTTCTCGGTATCCGATTAAGGTCACATTCAGAATTTCAAATAGCTTGGTCCAATGAAAATAATAATAATAATGGCTACTTACACTGCACGCCTTCTGTATGGCCATCTATGTCAGTGAGAGGGAAGGAAGCGGCCGTAGCCTTACGTTATGTACCATCCCAAGACTTGCCTGGAGGAGAAGTGGGAAACCACGGAAAAACACTTGGAGTGTGGCTGACGTGAGAATCAAACCCCCCTCTACTCAGTTGACCTCCTGAGGCTGATTGGACCCCGTTACAGTCCTTGTACCACTTTTTAAAATTTAGTGGCTGAGCCGAGAATCGAACCCCTGCCTCCGGGAGTGGCAGCTAATCAAACTAACCACCACACCACAAAGGGAGTACGCCTGTAAATGGCTATATTGTCTGCTCAAAGCACTAGAAATAGTGAAGCCAATACCCACTTAGTGCCCATTCTCTAGTAAGAACGTAAAAAAACTGAAACGGTAGCTGTGAATGAAATTTATGGCAATCAGTTCATTACTAACCATGTGGAAGATCTTATATTTCACAATTTAAAAAAAAACCGGACTGAAAGGCATTTTTGTGCGCGGGAGGGAGGAGTTAACAGTTGAGTTATCATAGCCATTAGCCAGCGCTTCCATTTATAGTTCCTCGCCACAAGGTTATGGCTCGAATACTCTTAATTCTTCGCTATCTCAGTGTCATGACGTCTTCTTTGATGGAGAAACCATCATACAATTAGATGAGAAGGGTGGAGAATGTGATACAAATTAGTGAGCTTTCCATCTCGTGGAAATATTATATTTCTTGATGTGTGTTTCCTCGTTGTTGTTTTTCTTATTTTAGAAAGTAGAACGTGTAGGCAACTGGCCTGTATTTTACAGTTCATTAGAAATGTGCCCCAAACCTTATGTTATTGTGATGAATATATGTATTTTGCAAGAAATCCGACAATATCCGGAGTATCGCAGACCGAAATACATGATGTGTTGGGGAATAAACAACTAAAATCGTTTGTTGTAGTTCACAAATATTTAGCAATTTACTAGCTCTTCAGAATTATAAGTGGCATGTGGGTGTAATTAAGTGGTAATCATCATCACCACCCTGCCAAATATGTTAGTAGCCGTCAAGTAGAGAATACACTTAAAGGTAAATATCGCTGCCATGTTCCCTTTTTATAATGGCTAATCACTGCTGCCAGGTTGAATAGTTACATATTGAAGTCAAAAGACATAACGATCAACAGACTGACCTCAACGTAAGTATAAATAATGGATGTTTCTTTACCCAAGTACTCGTAAATGATCAATCAAAATATTCATAACTAAGTCGGCTTTCATGCTTAATGAGGAATTAAGGAAACACAGACTCCCTGTCTCATTCTCTCTCTTTCTCTCTCATCCTCACTTAATTTAATGTTGTATATTCCCACCTTTATTTTGATAACTGCATACTTCCGTGTTTGCCTTGTGTCAATAATTCAGCTCCCTTGTTGAATTTTGCCATTACGTTTCGGCTTGATGAGAAACCACGCTTTAATAATACAAACAAGCAAATATATTAGAAGTATATATGCCGTAAGTCAATAAGAATACACAAACGGTATGTTTGAAAACCGTACCAAATTCGTGACAACATAATTTGAATTGATCTTGTTGCTTTCCTTTTCGGAGGAGTTCCTGCAGATTTTTCTTCTTCGTTAAACATTCTAATCGAATTCTATACATAAGTATTCGACCAAATAATAGCTCAGTTAACAAAATGGCGCGTTCGTCATTTGGGTACGATGCGCAAAGGTATCACCGAGATATCACTATAAAATTTGTCACAAATGGAACATAGCAATTGCCTTTACACATATCAAGTGAAAAATTCCTGGCACATTAAGAAATATTTCATTTTTGGAGTATATTATGTATGCGTACTTTACCACTTTACAAGTACATTTGGTGTTACGCTCACAGTGACACACGTATGTCTTTTGTCTCACACGTTGTACAATTTCGTGTGTAATGTCTTTGTTCGCTGAAGTTCTTTGATCACGACGAGTTGTGGACTTGTGCCCTAACTGATTCATTAGGTTATTTATTGGTCCAGGGATCATGCTACTTCGGCAATAGCTTAAGGTCTTGTAATTTAACAATAACCTGTTCATTTGCCTCATCGAAAAATGAATACTGTTCACCTCCATTTTGCTTTTTGAACTAGCCGCTCTACTCATAATGGACAAAGATAATGAGAATCCACAGACATAGCACTCGCATTCCTCGGTGCTAGCTCTGGACCTCAAGAAAAGAACAAAAGACGGCATCAGCAGCGGAATACGACATAAACCAGTCCTGTCTACAAGCCTTAAGTATGTTTTCATATTTCTCAAATAACGACGGTATTTCTTAATGTGCCAGGAATTTTTCACTTGATATGTGTAAAAGCAATTGTTATGTTCCATTTGTGACAAATTTTATAGTGATATCTCGGTGATACCTTTGCGCATCATACCCCGTCATTTAACACCTAATACGTTATTAAATGCGTTGTTCGAACACGCCATAATTCTACTTACCTGTATTATTCAAACAGACTTTCAATCCCGCAGATAAAATAAAATTTGCATCGAATCCAACAGCTACATACAGTATTAATAGGGGAGAAAGAGTGTGTGTAGGCTTGCGTGCCAGTGACTACAGGCCAAGTGACCTATTTCGTTGTCTTACCATCTTTTCTTAGCTGTGATAAGTCTTCGTTGAATCTGTTTTGGAACTCTTATAAAACTGCAGTATGTCACCGAGTGCTCTTACTCACCATGCTGAGAAAAAGGCAAAGTGAATATTACCTATGGTTAAATACGGAACTGTACCCTGGATTTGAAAAGCTATCGCTTTCAACTGGAAAAAAACTCTTGTTATTTTATGGTTCTATACCTTTATTGAGTAAGTTTACTTTAATCTTTTACTTTAGACAACATCCATTTTTCAAATACGAGGTCTGTAACTGAGGTAGAGGCAGTATTGATAGAACGCAATACCTCATCAGCTAACAAGTACAAACCGTTGGCAAGACGTTCTCTGTTGATGACAACGATTAAGCGTACTGCTGTGCGGAGTGCAAATGCCACATCAGGAAATCGGTTCATTCAACTTCAGAAACAGGTCGAAGACACAAGGACTCATGTTTGGTGAGTATGGAGGGTGTTCCAAGACCTCCCAGTGCCACCGTTGCAGTAAGAACTCAACATTGTTTGCGACATGACACCATAGGGTGATCGTCTCCCAATAAACTTGGCAATAAACATGGAGTGCTGATCTTATTATTCTATGAAGGCATTTCATACCTACCTTTCCAGTACGTTTCACTACATTAAGTCCAATTGCATATGTTCCTGTTGCTCTACCAAAGTGCAGTTTATTTACCATCGTTCCTACTTCGTGGAGCGAGATTTCACTGCCTTCGTTGCTCCTGTCTCCATGAACACCATTGCTTGGGACTTCAACGGAAGTATTTCCTTTTACGTTCAGAAAATCTTTAGAATATTCCCACCATCTACCTAGTGATTTTCTAGGGTCTACCATGAGTTATTAAGCTACTACACTGTTTATTATCCCTTTTTCAATCCCTTTCAAGCGTTAAATATTACAGGCCGCTCGACCAAGTCTTTCTACGCTATTCCAAAATCTTCCACGATATATTCCTTTACATTACAATGATTTGCTTTCCTCTACAGTATTTACAGTTTCCTATCTACATTAATTCCTATTTGGTGCCGTTTACGATGCGCGTCCTTTTTTAATTTGCAAGCTTCTCCGACCATCATTCCTCCAATATCCTTCCCATATTTGGACACTGTTTTTCTAAGCATTCTCTGTATGCCAAAATTCTCTTTCTATATCCTGAACCTGATTAATGTCTTCTTTTGGAACTATGCACTAACCTATTTCCTTGTTTTTCATTTACTGTTCCAGCCAAAGCCGGGCTTGTAACATTCCAGTATCATAAATAGGTAAATTTTATATAAAGGAGCTCATTTACCACTCAGATTAAAATTATATTAGTTTCATCCGACCCCATGGTCCAAGATCCCCTAAGGCCATTGGCCAAACAAGCGACCGCTGCTCATCCCGAAGACCTGCAGATTACGAGGTGTCGTCTGGTCAGCACGACAAATCCCTTCGGCTGTTATTCTTGGTTTTCTCTACCGAAGCCGCTATCCCTCTATCAGATAGCTCTTGAACTGAATCCATGCAGGCTGAGTGGACGACAAACCAGCTTTAAGAACCACGTAAAACTCCCTGATCTGGCCGTAAATGGAACCTGGGGACTCCGGTTAAGAAGACCGCTACCCTCACAAAACGGGACTGGCTATTTGTTTCATATAACAATAACAAATGCGATTTTCCAGAGAATCCAACCTATCCAGTGCGGTATACTCTTGTCCCGACTTGGTGGAACAGAAATATGATAACCTGAACTCATTGAAATACGTTCTTGGTCCTGACTACAATAATAGTAATAATAATATTGGTTTTATGTCCCACGACACCTTCAAAACCACCAGACTGAGACAGGATCCAGCCAGCCAACTTCGTCTCAGACGGGTGTTCTATCTTTTCTTGGATGATTTTACTAATAGCATCATGTTGTGTTTGAGTCATCAGTCCATAGACTGGTTTGATGCAGCTCTCCATGCCACCCTATCCTGTGACAATCTTTTCATTTCTACGTAACTATTGCATCCTACATCTGCTCTAATCTGCCTGTAATATTCATACCTTGGTCCACCCCTACCGTTCTTACCACCTACACTTCCTTCAAAAACCAACTGAACAAGTCCTGGGTGACTTAAGATGTGTCCTATCATTCTATCTCTTCTTCTCGTCAAATTTAGCCAAATCGATCTCCTTTCACCAATTCGATTCAGTATCTCTTCATTCGTGATTCGATCTATCCATCTCACCTTCAGCATTCTTCTGTAACACCACATTTCAAAAGCTTCTATTCCCTTTCTTTCCGAGCTAGTTATCGTCCATGTTTCACTTCCATACAATGCCACGCTCCACACGAAAGTTTTCAAAAACATCTTTCTAATTCCGATATCAATGTTTGAAGTGAGCAAATTTCTTTTCTTAAGAAAGCTCTTCCTTGCTTGTGCTAGTCTGCACTTTATGTCCTCCTTACTTCTGCCATCGTTAGTTATTTTACTACCCAAGTAACAATATTCATCTACTCCCTTTAAGACTTCGTTTCCTAATCTAATATTTTCTACATCACCTGCCTTCGTTCGACTGCACTTCATTACTTTTGGTTTGGACTTATTTATTTTCATCTTGTACTCCTTACCCAAGACTTCATCCATACCATTCAGCAACTTCTCGAGATCTTCTGCAGTCTCAGATAAAATAACAATATCATCGGCAAATCTCAAGGTTTTGATTTCCTCTCCTTGGACTGTGATTCCCTTTCCAAATTTCTCTTTGATATCCTTTACTGCCTGTTCTATGTAAACGTTGAAGGGGAGAGGGGACAAACTGCAGCCTTGTCTCACTTTTTCCTGGATTGCTGCTTCTTTTTCAAAGCTCTCGATTCGTATCACTCCAGACTGATTTTTATACAGATTGTAGATAATTCTTCGTTCTCGGTATCTGATCCCTATCATCTTCAGAATCATAAATAGCTTGGTCCAATCAACATTATCGAATGCCTTTTCTAGATCTACAAATGCCATGTACGTGGGCTTGTCCTTCTTGATTCGATCCTCTAAGATCAGACGTAAAGTAAGGATTGCTTCACGTGTTCCTACATTTCTTCTGAAGCCAAATTGATCTTCTCCCAACTCGGCTTCAACTTGTTTTTCCATTCTTCTGTAAATAATACGTGTTAAAATTTTGCAGGCATGAGATACTAAACTAATGGTGCGGTAGTTTTCACACCTGTCAGCACCGGCTTTCTTGGGAATGGGTATAACAACATTCTGACGAAAATCGGATGGGACTTCTCATACATCTTGCACACTAAATGGAATAACCTTGCCATGCTGGTTTCTCCTAAGGCAGTCAGTAATTCAGAGGGAATGTCATCAATTCCAGGTGCCTTGTTCCTATTTAGGTCACTCACATCTCTGTCAAATTCTGACCTCAAAATTGGGTCTCCCATTTCACCAGCATCAACAGCCTCTTCATGTTGCAGAACCAAATTATCTACATCTTTACCTTGATAAACTGTTGGATATGCTCCTGCCACCTTTCTTCTTTGTCTTCTTTCCATAGAAGTGGCTTTCCATCTGAGCTCCTAATATTCATACACCTAGATTTCCTTTCTCCAAAGGTTTCCTTGATTTTCCTGTATGCAGCATCTACCTTTCCCAGCACCATACAGCCTTCGACATCCTTGCACTTCTCCTTCAGCCATTCTTCCTTAGCTACCTTGCACTTTCTATCCACTTGATTCTTTAATAACCTGTAGTCTTTTCTGCCCTCTTTATTTCTAGCATTCTTGTATTTTCGTCGTTCATCAATCAGGTCTACTATCTTCTGAGTTATCCACTGATTCTTAGTTGATCTTTTCTTCCTTCCTAACATTTCTTCAGCAGCCCTACTGACTTCATTTTTCATGACTCTCCACTCTTCCTCTATAGTGTTTCCTTCAGCCTTTTCATTTAGTCCTTGTGCAATATGTTCCTGGAGGCAATCCCTCACAGTCTTTTCTTTCAACTTGTCTAGATCCCATCGTTTTGCATTCTTTCCTTTCTTCAATTTCTTCAACTTCAGATGGCATTTCATGACCAACAAGTTGTGGTCAGCGTCCACGTCTGCTCCTGGGAAAGTTTTGCAATCCAACACCTGGTTTCTGAATCTCTGCCTAATCATAATGAAGTCTATTTGATACCTTCCAGTGTCTCCAGGTCTCGTCCACGCATACAGCCGTCGTTTGTGGTGTTTGAACCAAGTATTGGCAAGGACTAAATTATGATCAGTGCAGAATTCAACCAGCCGACTTCCTCTTTCGTTCCTTTGTCCCAATCCAAATTCTCCTACTGTACTACCTTCTCTTCCTTGGCCTACCACTGTATTCCAGTCTCCCATCACAATTAGATTCTCATCACCTTTTACATATTGTATTAAATCTTCTATCTCCTCATATGTTCTTTCAATTTCTTCATCATCCGCTGAACTAGTAGGCATATAGACCTGAACTATTGTGGTCGTAGTAGCTTACCCGCTGCCCTATTTTATTATTCATTATTACACCAACTCCTGCATTTCCCCTGTTTGATTTCGTGTTGATAATTCGGTAGTCGCCTGACCAAAAATCCTGTTCTTCCTGCCAACGTACTTCACTTATACCAACTACATCTAACTTTAGCCTATCCATCTCCCTTTTCAGATTCTCTAACCTACCACAACGATTCAAACTTCAAACATTCCACGCTCCGACTCGCAGAATGTCAGTATCCATCTTCCTGATGATCGCCCCCTCTCGTGTAGTCCCCACCCGGAGATCCGAATGGGGGACTAGTTTACCTCCGGAATATTTTACCCGGGAGGAAGCCATCATCAGTACATCATTCATATAGAGAGAGCTGCATGTCCTCGAGAGGTAGTTACGGCTGTAGTTTCCCGTTGCTTTCAGCCGTGTAGCAGTATCCACACAGCTAAGCCATGTTGAGTATTATTACAAGGCCGTATCAGTCAATCATCTAGAATTCCGCCCTTGCAACTACCGAAAGGCTGCTACCCCCCTTTCGATGAACCATTCGTTAGTCTGGTCTCTCAACAGATACTCATCCGAGACGGTTGCACCTGTGGCTCGGCTCTCTGCATCATTGGGACACGCAAGCCTCCCCACCGCGGCAAGGTCACATGCTTCGCAGAGGAGGAATAGCATCATACTTAACTAAAATTAGAAGCAAATACAGAAATGACCACCGGCACCACTCATAATTAGCCTGTTCTTTCTCCAATGGAACCACAAAACAAACATTGTTCGAGCATTGTCATGCGTTATCTGCCTGGAATGTGTTGTAGTGTCACTTGCCACACCTTCTCATTTACCGACCTTCCTCAAGCATTAGAATTTGTTAATATTCATTCTGACATTGTGTTTCTTGAGTGTCAATTGTGTGGATATTAATGCTGTTGAAATGCACTTTCAAGTTAATTTCAGAGTAGGGCAGCAAGAGTATTTTGACGTAATGAAAATGAAATCAAGAGCACATAACGAAATGAAAGCAATCTAAATATGTGAGATTAATTTGAAAATAAATACTATAGTAAAAGTTAGCATTGGTGTAAATAGCATCTCAGATACACAGTAAAAGAATACGCTACTGGGGTGGGTGTCCGTGAAATTTTCGTAGCAATTTTAAGCTCAACGACTGCAGAATATGCACTTGTATATTTAGAATTGCTCACTTAAACTATTAGTTAGCAACATATAGGGACAATGGAAGTGGATTGTCCGCTTATCACGGTGTTGTATGAACATCTCTTGTGGTTTGGTTATGGTTGGCACTGAATGACACATTTACTCGTCCATTTTTCTAAGTTGGATCTGCACTGGATCTTGGAAGGAGCACAGGTTGAGAGGTAACTTTCACTTAATTGTATTCATTTAACGAACATCCTCCTGTGAGTTTAACTGAGCGAAAGGAAATGAAAGTGAAAGAATCTGGACAAAATGTGGTGCTAGGAATTCAGGAACCCTCAAGGATGTAATACAAATTTTGCGGTACTAAGAAAATGTATTAACTGAGGGGCGCGGTATCGGAGTGGCATATTGACTGGCCCATGACTAAGATGATTGTGGATCGAATTCCGGCCAGTGCACGTGTGAGTTTTGAAATTAAACTTCATGTCCGCGTGTTTTTGACCTTTTCACATGAACTGGACTGGTCTAGTTACTCGGCTCCAAACCAAAGACGCAGTTTCGAATCACAGCGAGTGTTATGCGATCTTCCATAGGACTAGATAGGGCCTCAGAGACGATGTGCTCTGTCCACTGGACATGGCGTTGAAGATCCACAGGACGTGTGGACCTCCATATGTATTTATAAATATCATAACTATAGCCCGGATCTTTATGCAGTAATAACGTTGAATTAGAACTAATTTGGTTATTAGAGGGTATCATCTATGCCGCATTTCCGTAATGTACGGGGGGCGCACTATATTGTTTTACACTTCAATTTTTGTACGTCCGGTTATGGTTCACATTTCCCTCTTGAAGGTGGCGACATGTAACTAGTGTCCTGCTTCAACGTTTGGTAGTAGCACACGCCCAGGGGCCAACGAATGTACTCGTCATACCTTTTTCATAACAACACTGTCAGCGTAGGAGCAGGCAACATGGAAACTAACCGTCAGGGACAGCGCTATATGACTTGGTTCATATGTAAATAAGGCGTGACCACTGCAGAAGTTCATCGGCGCTTGGTGGCAGTCTCTGAAGAGGATAGGCCTTCATGGAAAACAGTTCACAACTGGGTGGAATGTTGGGAAACAGGGCGCACGTCAGTAGACAAGGGAACCAGTTCTGGAAGGAATGTGAACACCAGCCAACATTGCCCGGGTCGAACAGGCCATCCTAGGAAACAACTGGATCACATTTACGGAAATGGAGGCAGCCACGGGAATTACCCAAAACATCCTGCAGCGGATCGTGCACGGCCACTTACAATTGGGGAAGATGTCATCGACTTGGGTGCCTAGACTCATGTCTGCAGGCGGAAAGCAGAGGACTTGTGGACGTGTGAAGAGAACTTTTGCAACGCCATGATCAAGATCCAGCCGACAGTGACTGGTGATGAGCCACAAACGAAACAACAATCGATGCAATGGAAGCATATCGGCAGTCCACTGCCAAAGAAATGTCGAACAGTGATTATCACCTTTTCGGGAACATGCAGAAACCTCTGTGTGATCGCCATTTTGAGGATTTTGAAGAACCTGACAAGCTGTCAAGACATGGGTACGCAGCATTCTGAAAGAATGGTTTCAGGAAGGTCTGGAGAGACTGACACATCGATGTCAAAACTGCATACAGTTACAAGGAGATTATGTTGGGAAAGTGGACGTAAAAACTAATGTGTACTGTAATTTATTTGGAGAGAAAGAAAAGTGAAACAATAGTGAAGGCCGTTCGTAACAAGAGTAACATTAATTCTAGGGTTCTGATAGATTGTACACCTACTGTTTATGCAAATGTCATAGCATTACCGTTGTGCAGGTTGCTCACTTCAGTAAAGTGGCATTCTAACCTGTTCTTGCCTGAAATCCCGGACTCCTCGTCATAGCGCGTATGCTTCGAAACTTTTCGAACTACGTTGTATACGATCGACTTGTCGATAAGTTGTAGACAGTGGCTTTCCGATTCGAAATCTCGGGTTCAAACCTCGATTTTTGAAGGGTGAAAGAAAGTACAAGAATCTCTGGGGAAAGTCATGTTTTTTATGCAGAGAAATTAATTAAAATTCACAGATGGTTCACCCAATGAAATTTCCGTTTCTCTGCTTTCTGGAAATGTAAAATTGACGCAAAAGTTACCTGGGTAATGTCGTACCAAAATACATGCACACAGCACCAGAGGCCATGTTACTATTGTTATTTCTTCTTCCTTCCTAGCCTGTTTTCCAGTTATCTGGAGTAGGTACTAACAGGATTACGTCTAGTTTTACGGCCGGATGCCCCTCTTGGCACCAACCCTGTGTGCAGAGAAATATTCACTAATACATGATTCTCTAAAATATGAAATGGCGTATGGCTTTTAGTGCCGGAGTGTCTGAGGACAACGTCGGCTCGCCAGATGCAGGTCTTTTGATTTGACTCCCGTAGGCGACCTACGCGTCGTAATGAGGATGAAATGATGATGAAGACGACACATACACCCAGCCCCAATGCCAGCGAAATTAACCAATTATGGTTAAAATTTCCGACTCTGCCGGGAATCGAACCCGGGACCCCTGTGACCAAAGGTCAGCACGCTAATCTTTTATCCCTGGAGCCGGACACATGATTCTGTGATGAGTAAACATGAGACGGAGGAATTAACCAGGAGTGGTTAAAATCACGTGGATCATGTTTGTGGATTACTGTAGTCACGTCCTAGTTCGTGAACCATGGGCAACGGCTGAGTAGCCTAGTAAGTGGTCCTGGGAGTCGGGATACCAGTTGCTATGGAATGTGAGTGGGCATCTCGGACATATTCTGAGTCGTGGCCCTCTTTATGCTCAGGCGGCTAGGACTATACAATTCACCGGTGGTCCATAACCCGTTAGAGGAGAGATCCTCACTTGGACTATGTGCAAGCAGGGTAGCATCCTGCTTCATGAATCCACCGAGCTCAGAACATTTTAAACAAGCCTCGGACCTATGGGAGTATCGGAGTCCCACTCCCATTTGACAGGCGAGGGACTCCTTGGAAACAACTTGGCGAACGAAATGGAATTCGATGGGGAGCTATCAATATTAATGGGGCTTATGGAAGAAAGAAGGTAGAACTGGATGAGTCAGCAAAGAGGATGCATCTGGATGTGCTAGGAGTAAGTGATATTCGGGTAAGGGGAGATAACGAGGAAGAGATAGGAGATTATAAAGTGTACTTGACGGGTGTTAGAAAGGGAAGGGCAGAGTCTGGGGTAGGGCTCCTTATCAGGAATACCATTACAACCAACATAGTTTCGGTTAAGCACGTAAATGAGCGGAATTAGTTGCAGGAATTAGGACCAGAATTGTGTCCGTGTATTCACCACGTGAGGGTGCAGATGAGGATGAAGTGGACAAGTTTTATGAAGCATTGAGTGACATCGTGGTCAGGGTCAACAGCAAGGATAGAATAGTGCTAATGGGCGATTTCAATGCGAGAGTTGGGAATAGAACTGAAGGATACGAAAGGGTGATTGGTAAATGTGGGGAAGATATGGAAGCTAATGGGAATGGGAAGCGTTTGCTGGACTTCTGTGCTAGTATGGGTTTAGCTGTTACGAATACATTCTTCAAGCATAAGGCTATTCACCGCTACACATGGGAGGCTAGGGGTACCAGATCCATAATAGACTATATCTTAACAGACTTCGAATTCAGGAAATCTGTTAGGAATGTACGAGTTTTCCGCGGATTTTTCGATGATACAGACCACTATCTGATCTGTAGTGAACTAAGTATCTCTCGGCCTAGGGTAGAGAAAGTGAAATCTGTCTGCAAACGAATAAGGGTAGAAAATCTCCAGGACGAGGAAATTAGACGGAAGTACATGGATATGATTAGTGAGAAGTTTCAAACAGTAGACAGTAAGCAGGTTCAGGATATAGAAAGTGAATGGATGGCATACAGGGTTGCTGTAGTAGAAACAGCAAGGGAATGCCTAGTAACAACCGTGTGTAAAGATGGGAAAAGGCGAACATCTTGGGGGAATGATGAAGTTAGAGCAGCTTGTAAACGTAAAAAGAAGGCTTATCAGAAATGGCTCCAAACGAGGGCCGAGGCAGACAGGGATTGGTACGTAGATGAAAGAAACAGAGCGAAACAAATAGTTGTTGAATCCAGAAAGAAGTCATGGGAATATTTTGGTAACCAGCTGGAAAGTCTAGGTCAAGCAGCAGGGAAACCTTTCTGGACAGTAATAAAGAATCTTAGGAAGGGAGGGAAAAAAGGAAATGAAGTGTTTTGAGTCATTCAGGTGAACTCATAATGGATCCCAGGGAATCACTGGAGAGGTGGAGGGAGTTTTTTGAACATCTTCTCAATGTAAAGGGAAATCATCCTCGTGGTGCTGCAAACAGCCAAGCTCATGAGGAGGAGGAAAATGATGTTGGTGAAATTATGCTAGAAGAAGTGGAAAGGATGGTCAATAAACTCCAATGTCATAAAGCAGCAGGAATAGATGAAATTAGACCTGAAATGGTGAAGTATAGTGGGAAGGCAGGGATGAAATGGCTTCATAGAGTAGTAAAATTAGCGTCGAGTGCTGGTAAGGTACCTTCGGATTGGGAAAAAGCAGTAATTGCCCCTATCTATAAGCAAGGGAACAGGAAGGATTGCAACAACTATCGAGGTATCTCACTGATCAGTATACCAGGCAAAGTATTCACTGGCATCTTGGAAGGGAGGGTGCGATCAGTCATTGAAAGGAAGTTGGATGAAAACCAGTGTGGTTTCAGACCACAGAGAGGCTGTCAGGATCAGATTTTCAGTATGCGCCAGGTAACTGGAAAATGCTACGAGAGGAATAGACAGTTGTGTTTATGTTTCGTAGATCTAGAGAAAGATTATGACAGGGTACCGAGGGAAAAGATGTTCGCCATACTGGGGGACTATGGAATTAAAAGCAGATTATTAAAAGCAATCAAAGGCATTTATGTTGACAATTGGACTTCAGTGAGTATTGATGGCAGAATGAGTTCTTGGTTCAGGGTACTTACAAGGATTAGACAAGGCTGTAATCTTTCACCTTTGCTGTTTGTAGTTGGATCATCTGCTGAAAGGTATAAAATGGCAGGGAGGGATTCAATTAGGTGGAAATGTAGTAAGCAGTCTGGCCTAATCTGACGACTTGGTCTTAATGGCAGACTGTGCCGAAAGCCTGCAGTCTAATATCTTGGAACTTGAAAATAGGTGCAATGACTATGGTATGAAAATTAGCCTCTCGAAGACTAAACTGATGTCAGTAGGTAAGAAATTCAACAGAATTGAATGTCAGATTGGTGATACAAAGCTAGAACAGGTCGATAATTTCAAGTATTTAGGTTGTGTATTCTCCCAGGATGGTAATATAGTAAGTGAGATTGAATGAAGGTGTCGTAAAGCTAATGCAGTGAGCTCGCAGTTGCGATCAACAGTATTCTGTAAGAAGGAAGTCAGCTCCCAGACGAAACTATCGTTACATCGGTCTGTTTTCAGACCAACTTTGCTTTACGGGAGCGAAAGCTGGGTGGACTCAGGATATATTATTCATAAGTTAGAAGTAACAGACATGAAAGTAGCAAGAATGATTGCTGGTACAAACAGGTGGGAACATTGCCAGGAGGGTACTCGGAATGAGGTGATAAAGGCTAATTTAGGAATGAACTCGATGGATGAAGCTGTACGCATAAACCGGCTTCTGTGGTGGGGTCATGTGAGGTTAATGGAGGAGGATAGGTTACCTAGGAGAATAATGGGCTCTGCTATGGTCGGTAAGAGAAGTAGAGGTAGACCAAGACGACGATGGTTAGACTCGGTTTCTAACGATTTAAGGATAAGAGGTATAGAACTAAATGAGGCCACAACACTAGTTGAAAATCGAGGATTGTGGCGACGTTTAGTAAATTCACAGAGGCTTGCAGACTGAACTCTGAAAGGCATAACAGTGTATAATGATAATGTATGTATGTACGTATGTATGTATGTATGTATGTATGTATGTATGTATGTATGTATGTATGGTTAAAATCACCTACCCGACCTGGAATCGAGCCCGGGGCCCATTGAAATGAAGGCTACTTTACTGGCCATTCAGACAAGGATCCGTACTATTAGGCTACTATTACTACTTTTTTGCTAATGGCTTTATGTTGCACTGACACACATAGGTCTTATGGCGACGATGGGATAGGAAAGGCCTAGGATTTGGAAGGAAGCGGCCGTGGCCTAAATTAAAGTATAGCCGCAGCATTTGCCTGGTGTCAAAATGGGAAACCACGGAAAACCATCTTCAGGGCTGCCGACAGTGGGATTAGAACCCACTATCTCCTGGATGCAAGCTCACAGCCGCACGCCTCTAACCGCAAGGCATTATTATTATTATTATTATTATTATTATTATTATTATTATTATTATTATTATTATTATTATTATTATTATTATTTTATTATTATTATTATTATTATTATTATTATTATTATTATTATTATTATTATTATTATTATTATTATTATTATTATTATTATTATTATTATTATTATTAAGCACATACGGGAGGATTGTTGGTAAAACTCGAAGAATGTTGGTGTCATTGAGGCGACACTTCAGCCGCATATCCACTTGCGATAATTCTCCTTGGCCAAGATGGAATCGAAGCAGCGTCAATCTAACATGGTGAAACGAAATAAGGAATTTAAAAATAATAATAGTAATAATGAGAAGAAGCACAAGGATAAAGGGAAGAAGGCTAGTTGCTTTACGTCGCACGGACACGGATAGGTCTTGTGGCGACGATGGGACACTGAAGGGCTAGGAGTGGGAAGGAAGCGGCCGTGGCCTTAATTAAGGTACAGCCCCAGCATTTGCCTGGTGTGAAAATGGGAAACCACGGAAAACCATTTTCAGGGCTGGCGGCAGTGGGGTCCGAACCTACTATCTCCCGAATACTGACCGCACTTAAGCGACTGCACCTATCGAGCTCGGTAAGGGAAGAAGGAAGGGAAAACTAATACGAACGAACAATGAGGGAGAATAAGGAAGGAGACAAGCTCTTTATCCTTGCTATATACTTACGCTCCTCGACAACGGTTACATGAAAAGAAAAATGTTAAGACGCTTTCAGTGTTTGAATATAAATTAACTTACTCTTGTGTTCAGTGTCTATGAGGAGGATACCTGTTGCAAAGAGAAAAAGAATAGAAAATCTGAATCATAGTTTTCAAGAAATGACGGTTCAAAGTAAGGCATCATTTGTGCAAAGTACGTGACGTCACACGCATACTCTGTTATAAGATGGCGCTGTGCTGATTTGCGCGCTCAGTTGGAAGTTAGCTGTCGTTGTGAATACATCGTGCTCAGTTGTAGAGAATAACAAAATAATGGAAAAGAAAGTTTTAATTCGCAATCGGCAAAAACGTGCAAAAGTAAGAGTTGAAGCGAGAAAAGTGAATGATGAAGGAAGAAAATAAATTAAATGAAATGAAGCGCCACTGTGAGAAATGGAAACAGCGAAAACAATGTAATAAGTAAGTCTGCGAAATTCTCAAAACCCTCGGCCATTCAAATAGTCTCATCCTACCCACAAAAATTTATTTCATTCATTCTGCTTTTCGGTCTCTTCTTTCCAGTCAGGGGCACATTCTTCGGACCATAGGTTCGATTCAGTCCCCGGATTTTAAACACATACTGTTTATTCTTGAGGCTCGGAGGCACGCTTATTCAGTCTCTAACAGTCCCAGAACTCACACACTGTATTTCTCTCCATTATAACTATACGCTGTTTACGGTACATTCCATGCTAGATGCTACCCACCTTCAAACAAAAGTCTTCCTTACAAGGGCTCCAGTTGAGTGTAACACCCACTAGACAACATTATCACCATCAATTCCCCCCCCACCTCCTTCCTCAGTTTATAAATACAGTATGTTGTTTATTAATTTTCATTAATTTCTCATAGAGCTGGCTATCGTAGAACTCCACACGTTTATTCCCAGTACGTTAAAGTTTACGAGGAGGCGTTCAAATCGCGAGAAGGATGCCATCCTGAAGCGGTCGTAACATCTGCACCAAAAGAGAGTGCTCAAAGGAAGGAAATTCTTTAGAAGTCAGCCTCGAGAAACGATATGCTTGTGAACACGACGAGAAGTGTGTATACTGATGGTATTGTTTACGGAAAGTTTAGCGTTAAGAGGAGAGTAACAAATATAATCAATCAATTTGTTCAGACGGTGTTCCATCGTAAACATCAGTTAAACGTTCTAAGGTAGTAAATTGATTGATCTCGGGCGAAGCTCTGATTCCATCATGAGGAAATAAAATCCTGACGTGCAAGATAGATTGTAATGCTATTGTTACCAAATTAGAAACTGGTAACATTAACGACATAATCATTCTTATCCCTAAGTTTGAATATATATCGAGTCTTAGCTCTTGATAGACACATTATTGTCAATAACTCAATAAAAAATCTATACAATTGGATTGTACAATCATGATGGTTCATAAATTTGAAAAATCTTACAAGAAAGAGTAACATATGAATTGTAAAGTTTCTATTTGAACCCCGAAATTAAAACAGAATTCCTTTCACCTTGGTAGAAAGTTAAAGTTCCTGTACGTCTGCCAGTACAGGACAGTACTAGGTTAGAAGATTCATTTATTATTTCCTTCTTTCTTAACCTGTTTATTGTCCAAGGTTGGTTTTACTCTCGGACTCCGCGATGGATCCCATTTCTACCACCTGAAGGTTGAGTAACGGTGACACTTTGGGTCGGTGTATACAACTGGGAAGGAGGATCAGTACCTCGTCCAGGCAGCCACACCTGCTATGATGAACCGGGGCCTTGTGGGGGGTTGGGAAGATCGGAAGTGATAGACAAGGAAGAGGGAAGGAACCGGCTGTGGCCATAAGTTAGGTACCATCCCGGCATTTACCTGGAGGAGAAGTGGGGAACCACGGAAAACATCTTCGAGGATGCCTGAGGTGGCGAATCGTCATCCCTCCCGCTCTACTTAGTTGACTTCCGGGGCTGAGTGGACCACGTTGCAGCCCTCGTACGAGGAGGTCATATGTTGAGCGATTTAAGATCGATGTTCAACACGCTTTTGTGGTTCCCCTCAAACTGTACATCAGATCATTTTGGAATGTCCTGTATTTGGAGAGCAAGACGTGCTCCAGACTGTCAAATGAATTATTGTGACAATTAACTGGGAAGATCCCTATATCATATATACAAAAATACTACGTTGCTATTCTCATTTTCTAACATTCATTCACTACATTTTAATAAGCTTCAATATAACGTTTTATCTGCGGTGAATCGTATCTAAGTGCTCACTATAACCCTAACATGTTATGAAAAACAGGGTTTGTTCCCGGTATTGGAAATGTAATAATAATAATAATAATAATAATAATAATAATAATAATAATAATAATAATAATAATAATAATAATAATAATAATAATAATAATAATGCCCGCCAATGTTGTGTAGTGTTTATTGCGATTGGCTCCCCCCCCCCCCCCGTCGGCCGGGCTCGATTCTAGGCTCTGCTACGAAATAGTAATAAAGTGGTACGAGGAGTGGAGCGGGGTCCACCCATCCTCCTGAGATCAACTCAGTGGAATGGGTGGAGAGTCCGATTCCAACTTCACCTTTCCTCGAAGTGGTTTTCCGTAGTTTCTCGCTTCTCCTCCGAGCAAATCCCGGGAAGGTACCTAACTTAAGGCCACGGCCGCTTCCTTCCCTCTTCCTTGCCTCTCTGTTCCAATCTTCCCTTCCCCCCTCTCCCACAATTCCCTTGTTCAGCCACCTGGGCGATGTAATGGTGCTCTTCCCCAGTTATGTTCCACGACCAAATGTCTCTCGCTCCAGTACAGCACCGTTGAGCCAGTAGAGGTGAGATCTGTCACTGAGTTCGAGGGAAAACCAACCCCGAAAGTTAAACGGATTAAGAAAATATAATAATAATAATAATAATAATAATAATAATAATAATAATAATAATAATAATAATAATAATAATAATAATAATAATAATAATAATAACAATAATAATAATAAAATAGGTAAGTTGATAACCATGATTTTGATTTTATAAGTAAGAATGCTGTTTAATGTTACTTATCTTGTAATAATACACCATTTGCATTACGGAAAATTCTATTAGTCGTGAGGCTGAGCGGCTCAGACGGCTGAGCAACTGGCCTTCTGACCTCTAGGAGGCAGGTTCAAACCTGGATCAGTCCGGTGGTATCTGAAGGTGTTCAAATACGTCAGCTCGTGTCGGTGCATTTACTGCCTCGCGAAATATCTCACATGAGACTAAACTGCGGCACCTCGGCCTCTCCGAAAACCATACAAGTAGTTAGTGGGACGTTAAGCAAATATTATTATTTTAATATTGATCCATTAGTCGTTGAAAGTAGGCAAATACCTACTTACGATGCGAGTTATACATGGGTATGGAACGTCATAAAACTAATTACAAAATAATACCAGCGTCTCTCCCACCCTGCCGGCCAATATTCTGCTGGTGAAACTATGTTTCAGCGACGAGACTCGAACCGGCTAACCACGGTGTTGACGCCTTAACGACCGTGACCTCCAGGTGTAACTCTGCCCCAAAATAAATAAAATTCATGCATGAAAGAGGACGCAACGGAAAATACGACCAGAATAAAATGTAGGCTACATACTACCAGGAAAGTGTAAAAAAAAAAGGGAGAATCCAAGAAGAACGTGCAAAAAGGTGTAACATATACACCAGAAAGTTTCTGAGGTTGGTCCTGATAGAGTAACATTGAGTAACAATAACAACACGCCACTCTAAATGCCAAAGGCGATAGTAAGGGAAGGAAACTTAAGAAAACCCTCGTAATCTCGATCCTGACAACGCCAACTTTGTTACTCAACAAATCACTACTGTCAGTCAATCAGTACTGCCAATCTACCACTATTTATCTGCATTTAGGGCAATCGCCCACGTGCCGGAGAACCTATCTGTTCTTTTCCTAGCCTTTTTAAAATGATTTCAAAGAAATTGTGAATTTATTCAACATCTTCCTTGGTAAATTATTCCAACCCGTAAATCCCCTTCCTATAAACGAATATTTGCCCCAGTTTGTGCTCATTAATTCCAACTATATCTTCATATTTTGATCTATTCTACTTTTAATGACACAACTCAAACGTATTCGCCTAATACTGACATTCCTCGCCATCTCGCCACTGACAGCTCCGAACATACCACTTAGTCGTTCAACTCGTCTCCTTTCCCCCACGTCTTCCCATTCCAAACTTTGCAACATTTTTGTAACGCTACTCTTTTTTCGGAAATATCCCATAACAAATCGAGTGGCGTTTCCTTGTTTTTTTCCAGTTGTAGAATCAATTAATCTTGGTGAGGGTCCCAGACACTGGAACCATACACTATTTAGGGTCTTACCAGAGACTTATATGCGCTCTCCTTTACATCCTTACTACAGGCCCTGAACACCCTTATAACCATGTGCAGAGATCTGTACCCTTTATTTACAATCCCATGTATGTGATTACCACAATGAAGATCTTTCCTTATATTAACACCTAGCTACTCACAATGATCTCCATAAGGAACTTTCACCCGACCTACGCAGTAATTAAAAATGAGACGACTTTTCATATTTGTGAAACTCACAACCTGACTTTTAACTCCGTTTATCATCATGAAGTTGCCTGTTGTACATACACAGTATTATCGAGGTCATTTTGCTGTTGCTCACAACCTTTTAACTTATCTATTACTCTATATAGAACAATATCATCCACAAAACGCCCTATCTCTGATTCTGCTTCTGTAGTCATTTCATTTATATATGTAAGAAAATTTAAAGGTCCAATTACGCTGCCTTGAGGAATTCCCCTCTTAAATATTACAGGGTCAGATAAGCCTCCACCTACTCCAATACTCTGAGATCTACTTTATAGAAATACAGCAACCAATTCAGTCACTCCTTTGTCTAGTCCAACTGTACTCACTTTTGCCAGCAGTCTTCCATGATCCACTCTATCGTATGCCTTAGGCAGGTCAAGCGCGATAGAGTCCATTTATCTTCTGAATCCAAGATATCTGCTGTATCTTGCTGGAATCCAACAAGTTGAGTTTCAGTGTAATAATATTTCCTAAACCCAAACTGCCTTCTGTCGAGCCAGTTATTAATTTCGCAAATATGTCTAGTATAATCAGAAAGAAAGGTTTCCCAAACCTTACATGCAATTCATGGCAAACTCACTGGCCTGCAATTTTCAGCCTTGTGTCTATCACACTTTCTTGTAAACACTACATTCATGCGGTATGGTTCCCTCATACAAACAATAATCAAATAATTAATTCGGATTTGGGACTCTACCCTAACCAATTGTCTTTAGTATATCCCCAGAAATCCTATCAATTCCAGCCGCTTTTCTCGTTTTCAACTTGTGTATCTAATTTTAAATATTATTGTTATTATAGGTAAATTATAATACTTCTATAGTATTAGTAAGCTACTCTATCTGGACATTATGATTGTAGCCAGCAATCCTTACATACTGCTGACTAAATACTTCTGCCTATTCAAGATCCTCACATACACACTCCCCTAGTTCATTAATGATTCCTTGAATGTCCGTCTTGGGACCTGTTTTTCCTTTAAAGTACCTATACATACCCCTCTATTTTTCACAGAAGTTTGTATGCTTGCCATCATGTTAACTTTATCTGACTTCTTTGCTACATTCAATTTCCTAGTAAATTACTTCACATTCTCCTTATTTCCACAAATATTCCTAACTCCGTTTATTTCCAATCTGGACCTCTTTCATAGTCTCTTTAATTCTCTGTTATAATAAAGTGGGTCTGTAACATTCCTTACCACTTTTAAAGGTACAAACTTGTTTTCGCATTCCTCAACAATTGCTTTAAACCCATCCCAGAGTCTGTTTACATTTCTATTTTCCGTTTTCCACCGATCGTAATTCTTTCTTTCTTAATCTGTTTACCCTCCAGGATTGGTTTGTCCTTCGGACTCAGCGAGGGATGCCACCTCTACCGCGTCAAGGGCAGTGTACTGGAGCTTCAAACTCTGGGTCGGAAGGTACAACTAGGGAGGATGACGAGTACCTCGCCTAGGCGGTCACACCTGCTATGCTGAACAGGGGCCTTGTGCGGGGATGGGATGACTGGAAGGGATAGACAAGGGAGAGTTAGGAAACCACGGAAAACCACTTCCAGGATGGCTGAGGTGGGAATCGAATCCACCTCTACTCATTTGACCTCCCGAGGCTGAGTGGACACCGTTCCAGCCCTCGTACCACTTTTCAAACTTCGTGGCAGGGGCGGGAATCATACCCGGGCCTCCGGGGGTGGCAGCTAATTACAGCAACCACTACACCACAGAGGCGGACTTTTAAGTATATATCTATAAAATTACTTAATTCTTCACCTTTCTGTACAATATTTTTTCAGTTTAAAAACTAACAGTTTTATGTCATCCATACTTGTTTTCCTGATCGCTGTAACCTTATCACCGCTCCCTATACCATCCCGTTTCCCTGAATTTGCCCCCCTATGACCCATCTACACAATTTTCTTAACTTAGGCTATACATATCACTGCGGTTTAGGTGAAGGCCATCTGAGCGCAAATCCCTGTCTTCCACCCAGCCATTAGGATCTTGAAATTTCACTCCCATTTTTCCACTTACCCGCTCCATAGTCTCATTGAAATACCTTCCAGAAAGTATCCCTAATTACACAGTATTCCACTGATATTAATTTCTGCTTTCTTAAACTTCACCCGCGCTGCATTTACCAGATCCCACATATCAACAACTTCTTAGAAGTTTTTGGTACCTCAACATCTGTCTCAACCCATTTCCTGGGTAGCACTCTACCCTGGTTCCCTTTTCTCCACACACTTTTCCATGTCCATCACATACAGGAGATTGCAGAGTGCAGGAAGCGTGTGAAATCATCCAGGTTGAGTTCCGTGTTACGTCCCACAGTTCGCTCCTCGTTAAACACTGCCTGCGAGAGGAGTAGTAGATAACGTGACAGATAGACTCACTGTCACATATCTCACTTGTTGAATTGCTTCTCCTACATGTTCACACCGACACTCGCTCATAACTCACTGCATCGGATATAACCTATAAGGACACTTCTGGTCGTGAATTCTTGTCTGTTGTGTTATTTTCTTCTTTGCTGCTGTTATTAAATTATTTTTTTACGTCCTAAAAACTAATTTGGCGGTCCCGGAGGTGGCGAGTAGTTAGAAATTAACGGGTTCGGTGTGAAATATGCTGTTAAGTAATGTAGGTGAGAGGCCAAGGCCAGGATATAACGAAAGTATGAAAGTACGGTAGATAGGGGGTGCAGTAGCCTATTGTACTTTTGTAGAAATGGCGAGATTAGTGGAGGATACGAACCAAGGGTGTCAAGTTTGCTTCAGATATCAAAGTGTCTCTCAAAAGGTTTAGTAATAATAATACATGTTCCATACATCTTCGAAACTTGCTTGCATTGTGAACATATTTTTTTTCTTAATACGTCTGTTACCGGACATGGAGAGCTTACCATCCTTTCACGGTTAAGAGTTAGGTTTTTTATTATATTTCAATACTTTTCCAAAGGACCCAGTTGGCCGTGCGGTTAGGGAAGCGCAACACTGAGCTTGGATACGGGAGAAAGTCAGTTCGAACCCCACTGACGGCAGCTCAGAAGATGGTTTTCCGTAGTTTCCCATTTTCACACCCGACAAATGCTGCGGATGTACCTTATCTACGGCCACGGCCGAATACTTCAAGTCATAGACGATTCCTTTCCTATCGTCACCTGTTTGTATCGGTGCTACGTAAAGCCCAGTAAAACAAAAAAAAAAAAATTCCAGAGTACATAGCATAACTCACATTAAAAGAAAGGTGGAAATAATTTAGTTTCAACATGAAAGTGTTACTTAATTTGGGCAACTGCTAATTTGGCAACTCGATCTTCTAATAAATGTATTATTTTATCAAATGAGTATTATTACAGATAACTACATTAAACTATTATCAACGCCCAACGATAATTTCACACTATATTCTATGCGGTTTACCAACTGGTCGCTCGACGGTGGTATGATTCAGTTTTTCTACTTTCTGGCCATGAGCAGCATGACGTACGTTGTTTTCAAACTTTTGCCTAAATATCTCAGTTTGAGAAAAAACCTGTTTTGGTGGTTTTCATTCTCAGATACGGACCGAATAGTGACGCAATATATACCACATCGATAACTCTTTCCGTTGATCACTAGTAGATTGTCGGCCTCCGGGTCTCAAGATTACCGAAAGCGCAAAGATGTGAATGTGCCAGAAGTACGATGGAAGCGGCTGTAGCCTTAATGATACATCCCCAGAATTTCCCTGCTGTGAGAATAGAAAACAACCATCAGGAATTCCGACGGTGGGGCAGGAGCCAATAATCTCTCGAATACAAGCTTACAGCTGCATGACGCGGACTGCGAGGTTTAAATGCTCGGTGAAAAAAGTCCGTTAGACACCCCTTTCGAACGATATCCGCATATGAAATAATTCTGGCGACTCATTTCGATGTTTACCGGACAAACTCAATTACAAGAGAACTCACTCATTCACCGTACAACAGTGAATCGTTTCTCTGCCTTCTGTTAGAGTAGAAACTCGCTCCGAAAATGTTACACTGGAGGCCTAAATATCATGAAATAAAAACTCCGCACACATTAACCTAGACGATACGATTTGTTATCTGATACGATGATGACGTGTTTGAGACCTTTCAAGTGTGAATCCGCTAACGTGGATTCAGGTCAGTGCTAGTGTCTGAGCCATTCAGTTCGATATTATTCTTATTACTGTTATGATTATTATAATTATTATTATTGTCTTATAGGTTTTTATTGCATCTTCAATTTCTTCAACAGTAGTTGGTGGTACTGCTTCTAGACTTTCGTGAATCTCGGGAAATTCTAACTTGTGGTTCGGTTTTTCACATTTCAGAAGCTGATGGAAGTGTTTTGCTAGTATTTCACACTTATCGATATTAGTCAGAACCATTGTGCCATGCTCGTCTGTGAAGCAAGTACTTGGAGCTTGATAGCCCTTTAGGTTGTTCTTAAACGTTTGACAGAAATTCCGCAATGTCATTCTGCATGTCAGCAAGTTGTGAATCTTCAAAATACCGTTTGGTACTCTTTATTATTCTTGTTATTTCTTTTCTTTGCTCCTTAAATTGCTCAAAGTGTTCTCACTTTCCAGATCATTCCTTCCTAGTTTTTCCCTTTCTGTTAGCGCTTCTGTACAAATTTCATTCCACCAAACTTCCTTTTAAATTTTTGCTCACCCGAATACATTTTCTGCTGCACTGTTTATTTCTTTGTATAATTCTTGCCAGTTACCATGTTGAGTTATATGAATTTATTATTATTATTTGTAGTAATAATAGTAGTAATCTTACATCCGGGAGAAAGGCGGTTGGAAGACCACTGCTGGCCGCCGTGAAGATGGTTTAAAGCGGTTTCCCATGATAGGACTGCACCTTATTTAAATCCACGTCCACTTCCCTCCCACTCCTAGGCATTTCCTATTGCATCACCGCCGTACAACCTATCTGTGTCGGTGCGACGTGAAGCAAATTGAAATAAAATAATAGTATTATTTTCATTACACATTTCGTATTATTTGCGATATGTATTTTTATCAACATACGTTTGATTAGCAATTTGGTTAAAATAGCAATGAAGAAAATATGACTTTTCAGGAAAAATTGCATTATTTACCCATCTAGATATTAAATTCATATTCGTATTCGGGGATATTCACGCTTCTATCCTAATGCGCAACTTCTTCTTAGCTCCATTCTCACATTCTAGTCGGGAACTTGCACCTTTCTTCATGAAATTTCCGGGGCAGTAAAGGGAGTGAGAATGCTTCTACATAAATTCACTCCGGCTAAAAGTAGATTTATCGGCTTGTGTTTCTTCAACCCAACAATATCTCACAATGAACCTCACTTTTATAGCGGGCTCTAAGCCTCCATAACTCCACCTCAGCCATCTATATTTATTACTCAGTCCACCTACAAACAACTACGAAACACATGTTCCACTTTTCAAATTAGTTCTGCAGGAAACTAATTCAAGTAGGAATCTCAGTTGTTACGGGATAGACCGACCAGTATGACTTCAGTTTGAGAAGATACAGTCCTACCGCCTTTCCCACACCTGGGGGGTCGCGGATGTGAACTGTGTCGCACATGTGGATTTGGCCCTGTTTTGCGGCCCGATGCCCTTCCTGACGCCAATCCTATGTGGAGGGTTGCAATCACTATTGCGTGTTTCTCTGGTGTTTGGTGGTGTAGTGCGTTGCTGTTGTTGCTTTCTGAATACGAGGAGGAAAGTGTTGGGATAAACACAAATACTTAGTCCCCGAGTCAGAAGAATTCTTCAGACACGAAAGGGACGCGGCCGGAAATCGAACTAGGGACCCTCTGAACCGAAAGCCTCAACGCTGACCATTCAGCTAATGAGGAGGATTTTTAGAGATGATAGAGTACTGTCGCTAACTAAGACGACGATCAAGGATCAGTAAAGGTGATTGTCCGACCCCTTCGGGAACGGTCAGTAAACTGATCTTCCGTTCGAAGGGTCCCGGGTTTGACTCCAAGTCCGGTTAATTCCTCTGGCTCTGTGACTAGGTGTTTTGTTCGTCTTAATACACTTCTATTCATTCACACACAACACAGAGACACGGAATAATGAATACAACGCTTGACGCAGGATTGGCGTGAGGAAAGGCATCCGGCGTACAACTGGGCCAAATCCATATCAGACACGAACCCGAAGAGTCTGTAAAAAGAATAAGGAAGAGAAGGAATAGCAAAAGTGACTGAATAGAAAAAATAATTCAGGAGGCAAGATTACGCATTCACGGCACTTAATGTGTATAGAAGATGAGTTCAAAAATGAAAACGCACGACGAGACTGGAAGTTAAAGAAAGTCCACGAAAGGGAACACCAAAGATCCTATGAAAGAATTTGCTCGGAAAAGAAACTAGAATAAGTAGGTGAATCCACAACGGATACCAGACCAGGCGTGGCTGTGAAAATATGTAAACATCCTATTAGTTTCAACAGGGACACCGGCTATCTGTTAAGTAATATCTGGTTGAGAGCCATTCATTTTATGAACGTAGTTCTCTTCCCTTCACTATTGTTTTTTCGTTTCGAAGTTTTCCAGAGGAGAGATTGGGGAAAATATTCTGTTATAGGACGAGGAATACGCAACTGGAATAAATTATCAAGAGAAATGTTCGGTAAATATCGAGTTCGTTGAAGAAATTTAAGAAAACTAAAGGTAAACAATAATTAGGGAATCTGTCACCTGGCCAACAGCACTAAATGGAGATCATTGATTGATTGATTGATTGATTGATTGATTGATTGATTGATTGATTGATTGATTGATTGATTGATTGATTGATTGATTGATTGATTGATTGAAATTTGTGCTGTCATCACCTGATGGTTCATACCAGGCTATGTGTAAATTGTCATACGTTCATAACTTAGTAAAACAATTAAGCCTCCTCCCACCCGACCGAGTCACACTCATTACCCTCTGTTTTCTCTACACACTTTCTTTCCATTCTTCAGCTCTATTCTCTCCCCCTATCGTGTGAGTCTTCCGTTGCACTTTCTTGTATATTATCCTTCTTTATTTCTCTTCATTTATTCTAATATGTTCGTCCCTTATTCGCTTGTTGACCTGGCTGTTACTTCATAACGCACACTCGGTGTGGAACTTAGGCAGCTCCCACTTAGACGGCCAGCGTGCAAAGAGCCATCTAGTGACGAATGAGAGTACCACTTACTTTAGACTACGGTACAGCATTTTTAAATTCAAACCTTCATTTCTTCCTTGTGAACAGCCGACATTTTCTTCTGAAGAATCGGAGCATAATCCAAAAGTTTATTAGCATGTCTAGAGGGACTGTATTTATATTCTATATTAAATTTAAATATCCTTGTCAATCTACTTTTTCCTGTCCTTTCCCCAATTATGCAGAATTAGCATGTTCTATGGATTAAACCTAGATTGATTTACGGGGGGATACACTTACTTATGCCAACCCTATAGTGGTTTGTTGTGCGATGTGTTGTACGTCAGTTTATTAAAATGAACACAAAGACATAATTCCCGATCTAGAGGAAGTAACAAAACGTGTCTGAAATTCATGACCTGGTGGGGAATCGAACCCTGAACCATCTGAGACAAAGGTCACTAAACCGACCATTAATCTAAGGAGTCGGAGTAAATGACAACAACAACAACAATAATAATAATAATAATAATAATAATAGTGGCATAGCTTTTACGTCCACAATAATACCTTTTTGTGGGTTCCATTCATGGATTTAAGGCGATAAATTCTTCCTGATACTAGTTGTTTTTTAATTTTCAGGAGAAAATTTCACCATGAGATGTATAGGGATTCAAGTTCCAGCCATATGCATGGAAAGTGACGAGCTAAGCCATTGTTCCGATCACACCTCCGTGCCAGGCTAAGTCACTCGGACGGTAGAGCGGTTCCCATCTGAGCTCAAGTTGATAGTTTAGAATCCGGCTCAGTCCGTTGATATACGCCAGTTTCGCGACGGTAGATTTACAGGCAGGCAAAGAAATTCTGCGGGACAAAATTCCATCACTTCGTCGACTCCGAAAATTGTATCTAGTGGGAGATGAGGATACTGTGTTGAGAAGAAACAGAAGAGAACACCTTAGGGCAGAACTCACAGAAATGGATGAGAACTTCAAGAAAAAACAATACCAGATTATTCCATAGGGACTTTAAATTTGGAATCAAAGGCTGTATAGCACCGAGCCTACATTTCAAGAAAACGGACGGGACTCTTGCCATGAATATTAAAGATAACTGTGAGATCCTTACAAGGTACTTTCAAGACCCCCTTAACTGTAAATCGCCACGGGAAAAATTTGATATTGAGGACACAATCCAGAACCCAGATTCCAAACCACCAGACGAGGAAGAAGTAAGGGAAGTAATATAAACTCCCTAAAGAACAACAAAGCATCTGGTGAAGATGGAGTGATAGCAGAACTGTGGAAGATATTCAATGACGCCTTTATCTCTGAAACGACAGAACTGTTCCGGAATATTTGCAGAGATGAAAAAAAATACCAGAAGACTCTCTAGTGGCATTAATACACCCGCTACATAAAAGGGACTGAAAACAGACTTCAACAACGACCGAGGAATATCACTTTTATCTGTCACGTATAAGATTTTTTCTAAACTCCTATTGAACAGACTGACACTGCAGATTGACCATATGTTGGGAGAGTATCAGGGTGGCTTTAGCAGAGGGCGTTCTTGTCAGGATCAATTCTTGAGTCTAAAAATGATAAATATTACAATGCGCGACCAAAGAACATCTTCATCTCTTTCGTTGACTTTCAAAAAAGCATACGATTCAATAGATAGAGACACATTGATGGACATTTTGAGTGAATATGGCATCGATCTAAAAACACTCTACTTACTTATGTTAACACTAACAAACACCATATCCAAAGTGAAATTGCGAGGAGAGATCCGCAAACCCTTTCCGATAAAACAGGTCTGAGACAGGGTGACAGCTTATCACCAACACTGTTCAACGTGGTTCTAGATAAGGTCATGAAAACACTGTGGAAACATAATGACTCAGGTGTTATAATAGGTAGTAAAAATAAACATGTCAAACCCAAGTGTTTGGCCTATGCTGATGATTTGGCACTCTTCGCTGAGACAGAGCAGGAAGCAATAACACAGATAAATGAACTACAGGAGATAGCCGAGAAAACAGGTTTAAAAATCTCCTTCACGAAAACAGAGATGATGAGTACGGACAGGAATTATGTGAAGAGAACAATGAAGACGAAATATGGCGAAGTGAAGGTCACAAAGCAGTTTAAATACCTGGGAGAGATTATCGGCAGCAACGAGATGGATAAAGAGAAAATAGGAGGCTTAAGTTGGAGTGGCTAATCGCTGCCACCAAAGCCATTTACAACATAAAGAATCTTTCTATTCCTATCTGTGTCGGTGCGACGTAAAGCCCCTAGCAAAAAAAAGAAATCTTTCTATTGATACCTAACTAAGACATCATGATGCTGTGGTAAAACCAGTGATTCTGTATGGGGTGGAAACAGCAACACTAAAGAACCTGGAAAAACTACTAATGATTGAAAGGAGAATATTAAGGAGGATTTACGGCCCAAGAGTGGTTGAGGGAAACTACAGATTACGATCAAATAAGGACATATACAAAAGAACAGAAGACCTAGAAACAACAATAAGGAAAAGACAGCTACGATTCTATGGACACATGGTCAGAATGGATCCAGCAAAGGTTAAATATATAATTTTTAAATAAAATATCGTACTATAATAATAATTTCGTGGAGCTATTTCTAGCCGAGTGCAGCCCTTGTAAGGCAGACCCTCCGATGAGGGTGGGGGCATCTGCCATGTGCAGGTTGCTGCGTGTTATTGTGGTGGAGGATAGTGTTATGTGTGGTGTATGAGCTGCAGGGATGTTGGGGACAGCACAAACACCCAGCCCCCGGGCCATTGGAAGTAACCAATGGAGGTTAAAATCCCCGACTGGGCCGGGAATCGAACCCGGGACCATCTGAACCGAAGGCCAGTACGCTGACCATTCAGCCAACGAGTCGGACAATATAGTTCTTGAAGAGCCAGAGGTAATATGCCAAGCATATGAAGGAAGAACTCAAGAGGTAAGGAATTGGAGATGAAGAATGTCGTGATAAGAGACAAATTCAGGAAAAGACTCTCCAACACAAAGGTTCTTGTTGAAGAAAAGAAAGAGCGCGGAGGGGGAAGATGGACTGAAGAGAATGAATGCACTGTGGAGAAAGAAGAAGGAAGAAGGGATGATAAGAAGGAAGTGAAGTGGTATTGGCGTTGTCTTAAGTTTGGCCGCTTCGCAAGAAAGAAAGATTATGATTATGGTTATGATTATGATTATGATTATGATTATTATGATTATTATTATTATTATTATTATTATCATACATATATTTGCGAATAAGCCCATTGAGACTAAGCAGAGCACTTAGCGATGTGCGTTTGTCTTCCTTTGTTCCCATATTTCTTTCAATATTTTACTGTAGTCTTCCTTTCTGTCTTCAGAACAGGTTGATCTGGTCTTTGTCTTTGGTCTTTCCTCTTGATCAACTTGCCTTTCGTGAATTTTGGATCTGAAGATTACCCGGTACTGGACATCTGCTGGTATAATTCTTGCCTGTTTCAGATCAATTTTGATCTCGCCAATGCATTTCATTGTGTCTGTTTTAGCTTTTCATAGACTTCGAATATTTGTGTAAGTCTGTCGGGTGAAATCTTTTAATGTGACCATAGAATGTTATCCTGCGTTTTCTAATGTTACAGTGAATATTTGTGTACTGTTTCATTTCCTGTCTGCCTCTAAGTCGGTATTGGCCGTCGGCGAGTTTTAGGCCTAGGAATTTTTTTATAATTTTGCGTTCCTTCTTCTCAATGTTTTCAATATCTTCTATTATTATTATTATCCACGCCCGATAACTGAGAACTCTATCTAGTTCTTCTTCCAGGTTGAACAGTGTTGTTGTTTTCTGTACCTTACGTGCCGGGAGACTGATTATCTGAGATCGGGTATGGTTATTTCAGTAGCCTTGACAAAAAAAAAAAAAAAAAAAAAAAACTGCAATGTATTCGAAACGTCGGCAAAGAAATGAATTTTCAGAAGAAAACAGCATGGTTGAACCCCGAAAAGGAACTAAATAATTCAACAGACCCTGGAACCTTCACATATAAGATAATAATAATAATAATAATAATAATAATAATAATAATAATAATAATAATAATAATAATATGTTGTTTTCGTCTTACTGACTACTTTTACGGGTTTCAGATGCACCGAGATGCCGTAGTTTTGTCCTACAAGGCTTCGTTTACGTGACAAAAATCTACTGACATGAGGGTGACATGTTAGTACAATTTCATGTACCAACGGACTGAACCGAAGTCGAACACATGGACATGTGCTCAGAAGGCAAGTGCTCTACCATCTGTGCTATCCAATTCAACCCCTAACTATTCTAAGTAAGATCCCTAAGAAGGTCAAAGAAGGAAGTGTACTTTTGGCCTGAATGGAATGTTAAATTTTACCTTACCTAGCGAGTTGGCCATGCGGTTATTGGCACACAGCTTTGAGCTTGCATTCGGCAGATTGTGGGTTCGTACCCCACTGCCGGCAGCCCTGAAGATGGTTTCTAGTGGTTTACAATTTTCACACCAGGCTGTAGCGTACATTAATTAAGGCTACCACCGTTTCCTTCCCACTCCTAGCTTCTTCCTATCCCATCGTCGGTGCGACGTAAAGCCACTTGAAAAAAATAGTTAGTTTGAAGTTAATGACAATAATTTGAACTTAGAGATGACATTTGTGTGAAATAATATGTAGTGTTTTTAAAAAGAAAATGTGAAACTATAAAACATTAGGCGTTACGAGTAAAGTGAAATGCTGAAGGGATTCAACCCGATTCACATGTCACTGTACTATCGAACTCTTCTTCGTCATTTAACAGTATATTTTAGAACCAAGATGAAGTTGACGGCGAACGCACTAGACTTATCGTGGGTAATTTACAAACTGCCAACTTCTCAGAGAAAGATGTGTGGTATTAGATGGATTATAAATCACGAAGGACGAGTAGTAGATGGGAGGTCGACCTTTGAAGCTGAGCCTAATATCTCGTAGCACAGGGCCACACGCTGGATGATCGAGAAATTCTAATGCATGTCCACACATTTATCACCCCATGTCCTCAGTAGGAGCCAGAATTAAGGCTAAGAAATTTTGTAGATTCACTCTCTATTTCGCTTAAGAAAGTTGGAAAAGCCCTTCGCTACAGCCCCGATAGTCCCACCAAGTGACTGCTGCTCAAAGATGTTAACAATTTATCCTTAAATCTCGTTCCAGGATCGAATTGTTTACGTTTGCTGACTTACAGTTAAACTTGATCCACTTTTACCATACTTCTCTTGAAATCTCCACATTCCCAAATTAAATCTAAAAGGAAGACTGTGGTTTACACTTGTTTGTAGAAACAGCCTCATTGTTAGAGAAGGTCTAATCCAAGTGACGCTTCTTAGAATTGTTTGTGTAATTATTGAACACCTTCACAGAAACTATCAGTGTTACAATCGGACAAATCAGATATTTTTACTCATAAGAATACTCCAAAATTATCTCCTGAAATTACTTCTCGAATAGTGAAATTTCAGTCTTATTTTTTTTATATTTTACAATTATCTTTACGTCACAAAGACACAGATAGGTTTTATGGTGACGATGGGGTATGAAAGGGCTAAGAGTTTAAAAGATAGATTAGAATTGCTGAACCCTACCTTTACCTCAGCAAGTGACGACGGACCTGATACGACCCAAGAGACAGATCTCATGAACTTTGCTGATAGGTAAGAAAGGTAGGTATCCGTCAATATGGACCAAAAGGGTTCAGTAAAATTTGCCTGTTGTAAAAATGGGAAACCGCGGAAAACCATCTTCAGGGCTACAAACACTGGGGTTCGAACCCTCTACCTCCCGAATGCAAACTGATAGCTACCTGACCCAACCGCACAGCCACTTGGTCATTGTATTCTTTACCAACGCCAATAAAATTTCCCCACCGGATCCGAGGTGATCAGTCTGGATCCCTATGGAGACTATACGGAATGTGCAGAAATAACCAACACGATTCAACGAGCAAGAAGAACTAAACAGATGTATTATTAGTTAACAAGTGTAAATAATAATAATAATAATAATAATAATAATAATAATAATAATAATAATAATAATAATAATAATAATGTCCTTAAGTCCCACTAAGTACAATTTGCGGAGACGCCGAAGTGCCGGAATTTTGCCTGCCTGTAAATCTACCCACACGAGTTTGACGTACTCGAGCACCTTCAAATACCAGAGAACTGAGCCGGTATCAAACCTGTCAACTTCAGCTCAGAAGGGCAACGCTCTACCGCCTGAGCTACTCAGGCTGGTACGCACGTCTGATTGGTACGTTTGATTGTACACATCAACATTCGTTCTCCAATGCTCCTGAGTACCGCAGCTGTGGAGAAGTGGTCAGTCCGCGAAATCCGTAACATCCTTCGGAAAACCAACAACTCGTAGGCATTTATTCTCTTAATGGCTTTACATTTCAAAGTCCTTGTTTGTAAATCTCTAAATCCGAGTCTAAGTCCTGAGTAATCCAGCTACCGAGGTACGTAAAGTTCGGCACAGTTTCAACTTGTTTCCCAACAATGTTCATCAGAATGTGCATGCTACGAGCTCTGGTTAATAACGTGGGTACAATTACTGTAGAGTGGCGTTCTTTGTTTCTAATTCAGTACACCGAGCTCGATAGCTGCAGTCGCTTAAGTGCGGCCAGTATCCAGTATTCGGGAGATAGTGGGTTCGAGCCGCACTGTCGGCAGCCCTGAAGATGGTTTTCCGTGGTTTCCCATTTTCACACCAGGCAAATGCTGGGGCTGGACCTCAATTAAGACCACGGCCGCTTCCTTCCCACTCCTAGCCCTTTCCTCTCCCATCGTCGCCATAAGACCTATCTGTGTCGGTGCGACATAAAGCAACTTGAAAAATAAATTCAGTACTTCGATGTATGAGTATACAGAATGCAATCATTTGATTGCGATTTTTCGCAATTTATATTTCAAAAAGTAATATATACCTAACGGTGTCTTGCCGGTCCTGCGGTCTAGGGGTAGAGTGCCTGCCGCTCACCCGGTGGCACCGGATCGATTTTCGGCCAGGTCAGGAATTTTACCTGGACCCGAGGGCTGGTTTGAGGTGCACTCAGCCTACGTGATATGCTAGTCCCGGCCTAGAAAATCAAGAATAAGGCTTCAGAAGATTCTACGCTTTGACCATACGTCACCTGGTAATCATCAGGCCTTTGGGCTGAGCAGCGGTCCCTTAAGAACCATCAGAGTTACAGCGGCATGTATCATTTTATTTTTTCCACCTGTATCTTTCGAACTTCAGACTGGAGAATAGACAATTTCTAATAAAGTAGGTTAATACCTACAAGACAAATTCCCCATCTAGCGGAGAGGATAGGAACTGTGCCGGCTGCCGAAGCCTTGCGCACACCTTTCAAGCAATGATTAATGACTGACAGATGAAATGAATTAATAATGGAAAGTGTTGTTGGAATGAAAGATGAGGAAAGACCTGAGTACCCAGAGAAAGAATGCCCCGCCTCTGCTTTGTCTAGCACACATATCTCATGGAGTGACCGGGATTTGAACCACGGAACCCAACGGCGATAGATCGGTAAGCTGCAGCCTTAGGTATGGAGGTTAAATAATATTACAGATTAATGCGATATAATGAACAGTGAATTCTCAGTTTACAACAATTTCCTTCATCTCAGTTTCCTAGCTTATCTTCATTTATTTGGCTTGAATAAGTATTTATATAAACGGATTGTGGCTGTATCAGCAGCGCCTTTGAAACATACCTTGAGAAAAAGTGTAGCTTCAAAGTTGGAACAGCAATAAAGAGTTCAATTATCTTGTTTTTGAACCTTACCTCATACTACCTAGTGGCACCGTGTTTCCTGAAGAACTTCTTTCTGAGGTCTCTGTTTCTAATGACCCACGTTGTGCTAATAGTACCTCCATCACTTGAACTGGATGCTACAGTAGATGTCATCACTTTTTATTTCTGAACACGTACACAAAAGAACAAGGCGGCGATTTCCAAGTGCCAAAAGAGTACGACGAATCATAAACGTACGTCGATCGACATATGAAATGAAGTAACGAAAGTTGATGTGAAAGGCGAGAATGCAAGCTCAACGCTGGAAAAATGAACTCGTAATGTGCTGAAAAATGAAATGGCGTATGGCTTTTAGTGCCGGGATATCCCAGGACGGGTTCGGCTCGCTATGTGCAGATCTTTCTATTTGACACCCGTAGGCGACCTGTGCGTCGCGATGAGGATGAAATGATGATGAAGACAACACATACACACAGCCCCCGTGACACTGGAATTAACCAATTAATGTTAAAATCCCCGACCCGGCCGGGAATCGAACCCGGAAGCCTCTAAGCCGAAGGCCAGTACGCTGACCGTTCAGCCAACGAGTCGGACACGTAATGTGCTGAAACGTATGAATAGTTTCTTTGTCCTCGGGGCATTCTGCTGATAACATCAAAGCACTGTTAGATGCATTACAGCTGTTTATTGTTACCTTATAGAACTTCCCCGTGTTTGAGACCTCATGTTCAATGCACTTTTCTATTTTACATATTCTTGTCTGGTTTGTATGTACGCGCATCACGAGAGAACGGCTTGAGAGAATTTAATGCCAATCGATAGGCAAAGTCAGGGAATAAAACTCTACAGTCTAGATCACAAATAATTTTATTCAAGTTGAGAGAAATGGTAGTTTAGAGGAAGGCCTAAAATTTAATTCTCAACTGTTTATGTTATGACTGGTCCATTGATAAATACCACATAACTAAAGTTATATAGTATTAAATTTCCGACCATTTATGTCTTATACATTTTTACCGTATCGCCTATGATATATTCATGAGTTTGGAATTTTGTTGCTAAGTCCATATCACTGGTTCGATATCAGACAGTTCGGTTTTAGGAAAGGTTATCCACTGAAGCTCAACTTGTAGTATTCCAGCAAATTATAGCAGCTATCTTGGGTTTAGGAGGTCAAATGTGTCGCGATTGACCTGTCTGAAGCAATTGATAGGGTGGATCATGGGAGACTACTGGAAAAAATGAGTGCAATTGGACTGGACAAAAGAGTGACTGAATGGGTTGCTATATTTCTAGAAAATAGATCTCAGAGAATTAGAGTATGCGAAGCTTTATCTGTCCCTGCAATAATTAAGAGGGGAATTCCTCAAGGCAGTATTATTGAACCGTTATGTTTACTTATATATATAAATGATATGAGTAAATAAGTGGAGTCAGAGGTAAGGCTTTTTGCGTATGTTGTTATTCTGTATAGAGTAATAAATAAGTTACAAGATTGTGAGCAAATGCAAAATGACCTCGATAATGTTGTGAGAAGGACAGCAGGCAATGATATGTTGATAAACGCGGGTAAAAGTCCGGTTGTGAGTTTAACAAATAGGAAAAGTCCTCTCAGTTGTAATTAGTGCGTTGATGGGGTGAAAGTTCCTTTTGGGGATCATTGTAAGTAGCCTATCTATGTGTTAATATAAGGAAAGATCTTCATTGGGATAATCACATAAATTGGATTGTAAATAAAGGGTATAGATCTCCACACATGGTTATGAGGGTGTTTAGGGATTGTAGTAAGGATGTAAAGTACAGGGGATATACGTCTCTGGTAGTACCACAACTAGAGTACGGTTACAGTGTATGGGACCCTCACCAGGATTACCTGATTCAAGAACTGGAACAAATCCAAAGAAAAGCAGCTCGATTTGTTCTGGGTGATTTCCGACAAAATAAGTAGCGTTACAAAAATGTTGCAAAGTTTGGGATGGGAAGAACTGGGAGAAAGGAGAGGAGCTGTTCGACTACGTGGCATGTTCAGAGCTGTCAGCGGAGAGATGGCGTGGAATGACATTAGTAGTCGAATAAGTTTGACTGGCGTCTTTAAAAGTAGGAAAGATCGCAATATGAAGATAAAGTTGGAACTGAAGAAGGCAAATTGGGGCAAATATGCATTTATTGGAAGGGGATTTAGGGATTAGAATAACTTACCAAGGGATATGTTCAATTTTCAATTTCTTTGCAATCATTTAAGAAAAGGCTAGGAAAACAACAGATAGGGAATCTGCCACCTGGGCGACTGCCTTAAATGCAGATCAGTATTGATTGATTTATTTATTGATTGACGGCGAGTCACGAAAAAATGAGTGAACAGAATTTATTGAAAATCGGTATGTAAAGTCGGGAAACAAGGGACTACAGTCTAAGCTGTAAATAATTTTAAATACGACCTAATATCACAAAGTCGAAAGAAAACGAAATGTGACGGCCTATAATAGAGAAAGCTTATAAAATTGAACAGTGGTGTGCTTTGTGTCCTCTCTAGCCACTCATCTCCGATAGATGGGATTACTGCTGGGTACCAAGTATTTTTTTTTTTGAAATTTATTTTACGTCGCACCGACACAGATATATCTTATGGCGACGATGGGATACGAAAGTGCTAGGAGTGGGAAGGAAGCGGTCGTGGCCTTAATTGACGTACAGCCCCAGCGTTCGTTTGGTGTGAAAATGGGAAACCACGGAAAACCATCTTCAGTGCTACCGACAGTGGGATTCGAACCCACTATTTCCGGGATACAAGCTCACAGCTGCGCGGTCCTAACAGCACGGCCAACTCGCCTGGTCATTCCGAGAACAACGGCCTGCCTGAATATTAGCGGGAAGTAGCTGAGGAGTTAGATAATTTTCTTCTTTAGTATGCCATGCCTCTGGATCATAAATTTTCTGATACTACTGGTACGTAACATGCTGGTTCAACATTGCATTCGAGCTATTCAACCCCTACTCTGTGGCACTGGTTGGAATGTGAAATGCCCACATTTAACCGAATAATGGCACAGAAGTGTCACGGCTGTCTGCGGCCTGGTCATTCCGGCACTGGATGTTTGGACTGTGAGATGGGCACCGTAGTACTGTTCGTTAAATGTGAGAAAATGTGCGGTTTTCCATTTCAACAAGTATTTTATATGATAACATTGCTTGATTCGCTACATTCCTACTGACGTTTTGGTAATGATCTATGTTGACTTCAGTTAGGAAAACTAAAAAGACACTCTTTCGGAGAATGCCGTAGCGAAGCACGGGTACATCAGCCAGGTAGGCATATAACTGAGACGAAACTGGCCTTGTCACGACTGGGACTGATCAATGGTGACCAAATGAGAGCTGAGTTTCTTGACAGTCAGTATAGGAATGATAAGTGGACCTCAGTGCATCTGACAATGCACTTATGAAATAAATTCACGGATTTATGCTTATGCACCAGAACGGCATGGATTATAATCTTCTACTCACTTACAATGACCTTGAAACCTTGGCATTTACTGTTGTGTTCCATTTATTCATCACCACTTGAAGAAACTTCTCGCTTTATGGTGAGGAATATTGACTTTATCTCCACCTTTACTTCATTCTATTTGAGAGCAATCATCCACACAATTAAGCCGATAGGTCACATACACGATCTAAGTACCTAATGTAATTTTATTTGTTTTACGTTCCACCGCAACCAGTACATCTACGGACCAGAGGCTGGCCTATTTGAGCGTCTTCAAACACCACCGTGTGCTGTCGGGATCGAACAAACCGAGTTCGACTCAGAGAGCCAGCACTCTAACGTCTGATGATATCATTCCAGCAGAAATCAGACCATGATGTCGTTAACACCTTAAGTGAAGGAGAAGCAAACGATATAGTCAACCTCAAAAGGACTTCGCGATAATTGAAATAGCGTGAGGGTACGGTAAATATACAGTACATTTATTCCATTAAAGTGGTAGCACGTTTATGCCTCGTAACCTTATGACAGGGAATGGGGAATTCAATACAAGTGCGTGCTGCAGTTATTGGCGCCTGGTTTGAAACACCGACCTACTCTCAAATTGAGCCTGCATGGTCAAGAGGTACCAAGAAAAAACGAGAAAATGATGTTGTACAGAAAATAAATACCAAAGACATCTGCCATTGCATGTATCATTAGTATTCCTGGAGTACCAATTAGTAAATCACTGTAGCCGTGCGGTTAGTGGTGCGCATCTGTGAGCTCGCATCCGGAAGATAGTGATTTCGAACCACACTATCGACAGCCCTGAAGATGGTTTTCCATGGTTTCCCATTTTCACAACAGGCGCGTGCTGGGACTGTACCTTTATTAAGGCCACGGCCGCTTCCTTCCCATTCCTAGGCCTTTCCTGTCCCATCGTCGCCATGAGAACTATCTGCGTCGGTGCGACCCGAAGCAAATAGCAAAAAAGAAAGTAAATCATTGCTAGTTCAGCAGTAATAATGAAGCTTTAATGAAGAGCAGGTCCATCATAAAGTCAAACATCATTAAAATGTTTACTCCACTAAATATTTCAGAAAAATATGTCGCCATTTCATATCAATTGTGACCGTATCGGTCATGTACATATTTATTTAATAATTATTTTAGGCGTTGAAAGCTTTTGTTAAGCTCCCTTTTCCATACTACAGAAAGTTGCATTAGGTTGCATCTGTTTGCACAAGGCCTCCAACTTTGTGTAAACACGAGTCCGTCATAGCCGGGGGAATCCCCAGAAAGAGAGCGAAGTATGAAAAATGACAAGGAAGGAAAACCAATACTAATAACTCCGCCCACTAAAAATGGCCGAAACACGGCAATGCCAACGTGCAAGCTTGATTTGTATGGTAAGATGTCGAGATATGCATAAGAATTAGTAAGGGAAACCTCGGCATGTCATACGTTTTTATAATAGACCTCTGCCAAAATTCGAGTTGTCTATAAAATGTTAACATGTGGAAAATTACCCTACCATTTGATTATATAACCACTCGTAGAGTCCCCACGCCAACTAAGTACGCAGACTCCGGACGAGGGATCCCCATAAAGGCATAAATTTGATAATAAATTTTAAATAAACCTCCGATCGATGCGTGTTTCGCACTTAACAAGAGTACTTAAGAGCGTGAGTCACACATTTAAGAGCATTACCGATGTCATACAACCCGTAGAACCACTAATATAAAAAATGTGGTGGGAACTGACCGCTGTCCATTGTTTGTATAGGGGTAATGTTATAAATGGGGCAGCCATGATGATACAATATCCACTTAACGCGAAAGATTGAAGGCAGACTCAGGGTCCGCTGGTGTTGTGACCTTATTCGGGAGTGATAATATACATTTTGCAAATACGCGGTGTGAAAAACCTTGTCCAAGTGATAGTATTGAAAGTATTTAAGTAACGTGACCGCGAGAACTATGTTACAGTTTTGAAAAATTGTGTTTTTGAGTGACGCAACTTATTTCAAAGTCATTAGACTAGTTACAGTGAAGAAGAGGACCCTGGGATATGAACGTGCTCAGCAGGAATAGAAGAGGATTCGAACCTGTGATCCACATCAGCGCCCTGAGAGGCTAAACGACGATAAGGGCCTATTCCTGGGCCCGAACCATAGATTTCACAACATGATGATAAGTACAGAAAATGTAAATATTTATCCAAATAAATGCACGGTTATGTAATATGTAGATCATATAAGTGAGGTTAGTAATGTAAATTGCATGTATTCTTGAATTAGAGAGGGACTTGAGAGTGGTCTTCATATTGTTTATATATTCATCTAGATGGGAACTGAAATTCTATTATATAGGCTGAAATTTAGGGCCTGTAAAATATAATTTCAATGTAATGCATGTACGTGATTTAATGGAAAAGTATCAGTAAGTCTGAGATTGCTTTAGATTAGGAGGGCAAAATAAAGATTTGTATTATTGCTAATTTCAAACCGTGATATGTATATTTTTATTTTATGGAATATTCAAGCCTATTTTGGTAATGCATGGTGACAGTGTCTTCAAAATGCCAATATCGGCATAATAATCATGGGAATAGGAAGGCACTTTTGTTTTAATGTAATTTTGCATGATAAGAATATGTACAATGCTGTATTAATTATATGCGCAACTTGTGACAAGCCTGGACACTAACAAACGCCCTGCCATATTTTCCTTTTATGTCAAGTATTTGCTTTTCTGTAATGTTAGAATAATATTATGGATACTGAACACTTTGTTCCATATTGAGGGATACCTACCTTTCTTATCTATCAGCAAAGTTCATGAGATCTGTCTCTTGGGTCGTATCGGGTTCTTCGTCACTTGCTGAGGTAAAGGTAGGGATCAGTAATTCTAATCTATCTACGGAATGAAAGGTCTGTTTAAAAGATTCCTATTTATTCAGGAAAATTCTGAAGCAATCTGGTATGTCAACGGTATCATAGAAGTCAATTGTGTCCACTGGACACCACAAGCATTCTTACTAGAAACCATTGGCTCAATTATTAATTATTTAAGAAAGGAAAGACTGGAAATCCTTAAATTCGGCTTCCATGTGAGACCACATGTACAATCATAGTGATTCGTTATGGTCCAACCCTCGTAACACGAACTCTGGACTCTGGGTATAATTAAGGCCGTCCAATCGGTGTGTGCCACACAGTGGTTCTACGGCATGGACCCTTAATTGAATCGATGTGACCTGCGTCTATGTCATGGACCGACATCTAATCTTCTAAGTTACTTTAAAGTCATTGTGGATGATGACCGCAAGGAAATGATGCTACAATGGCATACGGCCCTAATCTAAGTCACTGAGGTTGATGACCCCCTGACCATCCAAGTTTCTAGGCTGAAGGCTAAACCCAATTAAGTTACATCGGTTGATGACCAAAGTTTCCACTTTACTATCCCAGCACATTCACTGCTCAATCAATCAAAGTTCAATAATTACAACAATAGCAATGTTCACAAACTTTGTGGCAGTAAAATCCATTTCCTTCGGATATGTCCCCTTAATCTTTACTTTATTTTTTAATATTCCCCAGAAAACAAACTAAAATTTCCAGAATGCATCTCCAAGTTATTCGTTTGATTAAAGTTATTTCAAAATGCGGTTTCACTGAATTTAATAATTAAATAAATTTAAATGATTTAACGAAATGTTAACGAACAACAAATTTTATCTCCGCGGACTCTGGTTTCTTCACAAATTTCTACGCAGCTGTGATGTGAATTCAATCTTGTGATGTTTGTCTGGCTGGAAAAGAATTGTTACATAATTCATGTCCAGTTATATATCTTGTCTCCTGATCTCACACTTTTAAAATCTAATCTAGTCCTAACCGTTATTAACACTTGGATATCCTAATAATCTACGTACAAACCAAACAACTCGCCATACAATTACGATGTCATCTCTCGTCATTACCATTTATGAATTTTGCACACCCCTCACAGACAAACCAGTCATCACAACCATCGCTCTATATTTTGGACAACCCTGAATTTGGTTACTCTGTTCCTTATACTCGAAGTTCATGGTTTCAAATGTTCAATACGTCCCCAATTAAACAAATCTTACAGTATTTCACAATACTCAGATCATTACCGGCTATGAATTTCAACTAAATCCAGCATTTTAACGTTTTCCCCGGCCGAGAATACAGTACAATCTCAATTCCACGCCTGTCCCGTTATATCCCCGCTATTTTCCCCCTATCAGCTGAGGCCTCTCACCCCCAAGTTCGCTTGTCAGTGATGTGAAACACCCGGTTCGTTCTACCTGACTGACTTCTCAAAATGCTCCCTTTTAAACTCCGCCGACATAATTAAACAAATACGATATTCTAACCAACAAAATGCACAGATTATGCTTCAAGATGCCCACACTAATTATACGCGTCGCCAATTAATACCGCTATGGATTTCTATGAATTTCTTCCCATTCCCAACATTTTAAAATATAGATCGGGCTATCGTGTCCCGGCTTCAATGACAGGACTCTAACCTGATTCGCACATCTCATGTCAACTCACATAAAACATTCCTCGGGCTTCCATGTCCCGGCTTCAATGACAGGTCCAACCTGATTCACAAATCCCATATCAACAAAACTAACCTCTGTGTCCCAGCTCCACAATTATCATCGACAAAGGACTGGAATAAAATCCTCACTAGAAATCTCGACGTATAATATCGCACAATGCATTAATCATGAATAACTTCGCATAAAGGGTATCGTATTTAATAACTTGATCTTTACGATAAAATGACTGAAACATTCCACTAGATCTTTTATTGTCAGTCAGATACATTTTAAAATGGGCCTAGAAAAACGTTTCTCTCCGTGACCAAATTCATCACCCTAGGTTCCCACCCGACAGCGCGCTTCCACTCGATTGAAAATGAGTAACCTTGGATTATTATTATTAACGTCAAAATGCAGACAGAAAAATTTTACGTCGACTGAACATCTTCACAAAATATAGGCAGTACACTCACGCGGATGACGATCTACATTGAACGTGATATCACTTCGGAACCCTATTCAATAACCTTTTACAACATTATACGGCACTCGCAAGACTTCAAAAATTTATCCAAGTGGAAAATAAAACAAATGACTCTTTTAGTCGTACTCCCACATTTACAAAACTTAGTAGGGGTGACCACTGCGTATATCCCCATTCAAATACACTTTTAGAGATCATGAGACAAGATATAAGAGGTAGTAAGATGGAAAGTCACCTACCTCATGTAGTCATAGCACCGGTGTGTAAAGGAAAGGGTGACAGACATAAAGCTGAAAATTACAGGCCAGTAAGTTTGACATGCATTGTATGTAAGCTTTGGGAAGGCATTCTTTCTGATTATATTAGACATGTTTGTTAAATTAATAACTGGTTCGATAGAAGGCAATTCGGTTTTAGGAAGGGTTATTCCACTGAAGCTCAACTTGTAGGATTCCAGCAAGATATAGCAGATATCTTGGATTCTGGAGGTCAAATGGTCTGTACCACGATTGACCTGTCTAAAGCATTTGATAGGGTGGATCATAGGAGACTACTGGCCAAAAATGAGTGCAATTGGACTAGACAAAAGAGTGACTGAATGGATTGCTATATTTCTAGAAAATAGATCTCAGAGAATTAGAGCAGGCAAAGCTTTATCTGACCCTGTAATAATTAAGAGGGGAATTCCTCAAGGCAGTATTATTGGACCTTTATGTTTTCTTATATATATAAATGATATGAGTAAAGGAGTGGAATCGGAGGTAAGGCTTTTTGCGGATGATGTTATTCTCTATAGAGTGATAAATAAGTTACAAGATTGTGAGCAACTGCAACGTGACCTCGAAAATGTTGTGAGATGGACAGCAGGCAATGGTATGTTGATAAACGGGGTTAAAAGTCAGGTTGTGAGTTTCACAAATAGGAAAAGTCCTCTCAGTTTTAATTACTGCGTTGATGGGGTGAAAGTTCCTTTTGGGGATCATTGTAAGTATCTAGGTGTTAATATAAGGAAAGATCTTCATTGGGGTAATCACATAAATGAGATTGTAAATAAAGGGTAGAGATCTCTGCACATGGTTATGAGGGTGTTTAGGGGTTGTAGTAAGGATGTAAAGGAGAGGGCATATAAGTCTCTGGTAATACCTCAACTAGAGTATGGTTCCAGTGTATGGGACCCTCACCAGGATTACCTGATTCAAGAACTGGATACAATCCAAAGAAAAGCAGCTCGATTTGTTCTGGGTGATTTCCGACAAAAGAGTAGCGTTACAAAAATGTTGCAATGTTTGGGTTGGGAAGAACTGAGAGAAAGAAGAAGAGCTGCTCGACTAAGTGGTATGTTCCGAGCTGTCAGCGGAGAGATGGCGTGGAATGACATTAGTAGACGAATAATTTTGAATGGCGTTTATAAAAGTAGGAAAGATCACAATATGAAGATAAAGTTGGAATTCAAGGGGACAAACTGGGGCAAATATTCATTTATAGGAAGGGGAGTTAGGGATTGGAATAAATTACCAAGGGAGATGTTCAATAAATTTCCAATTTTTTTGAAATCATTTAGGAAAAGGCTAGGAAAGCAACAGATAGGGAATCTGCCACCTGGGCGACTGCCCTAAATGCAGATCAGTAGTGATTGATTGATTGATTGAAACACCTGCGACCCTGGCATTTTATTTAGCCATTTTTACATTCATGGCTGTATATATCATTATGTTTCTTCAGGTTTCATGGAATAAAGCATAAAAAAAGAAAATACCCTTCACTTGTTTGCTGAGCGCATACGATGGACTATAATTATTTCCGCACACGGATTACTTAATCACATTAGAATTTATTCAGTACTTTGACCGTCCTATCTGGTACAATTATTTCACTCAAGAAAACTATCTCCTCATGGAGACAAGACCTAGCCACAATGGCTAAAATCTGCAGTTGAACTCAGTCTACTTTCGTTGGTTTGATTTCGCAGAGCAGCTCAACAATTTTTCGTCCGCTTTGTATCACAAATGCCGGAGAAGGAGACTTCGTCATGGCGTCCCTTCATATTTATAGCAGTTACCCCCTCTCTTCGGATATCTCCCTTTGCCTCCAAGAAAATTTCTATAAATTTTCTGACTTAACTAAACTGTAATTTCAAGAGTTTTGAAAGTGACTACATACTTGCTACATTTCTGGCGGTAGTGTTCATGGACATTTAAAATTTTTACGGGTTCGATTTGTGAGATGATTGACCCCCTTTGATAGGCACTATATTTTTTGACTTGGCTTAGATCACGCCATGTACACGCGCTTTGAAATAGTTCACAAAAATGACTTGAGATTCTTCCGCCGTTGACACGTGTGGCTGATGTCACGTACCCCAGAGCTTGGGACCGAAGGTAATCACCCCCTCGTCACGTGTCAAATCCATGCTATCAAGAATCCAACTTTTAAATGATTGTCGATTTATGCATAATGTTCTTAGGGCACAAAGGTCATGGTTTCATATTTCCCCCAAGACACGAATTCCTTTCGCACAGTGACAAGGAATTTCCTTTAAAATACTCCAGATGGTGAAATTCCTAATTTCGACGTCTGATGAAACATGACCTTTGAACACAAATTCCTTTCTTCACTCTCACGCAGTTGCTCATCTCCTGGTGTACGGATACTGGTTGATGCCTTCAGCTTCCTGGTAGTTCTTGGTTGCTTGGAGAGTTCGGGGTTGCGGGGTAGATCTCCAGTGAACAGTAGTTGACTTAATGTATGTTAGGTGGTTTGTCCTTCCAACTCCTCAACGAACTTGCATTCACATCAAAATGCGAAGTTTCTGGGTTCAAATCCCTGTCCTCATTACTATCGTTGTCACTGACTTTCTTCATTTTTGCTGGTGGTTTACCGTTCTTCTTCTTCATCATTCTCCTCATCGTATTCATTTGAGCAGCTGGCTGACCCTTCTTCTTCATCATCATCCTCATCTTCATTTTAGCAGCTGGCTTACCCTTCTTCTTCATCATCATCCCCATGTTCTTCATTTTAGCAGCTGGTTTACACATCTTCTTCATCACCATCCTCATCTTCTTCATTTTTGCAGCTGGCTTACACTTCTTCGCATTTGCTTGAGCCTTCTTGACGGACTATAATCGTCATTACTGGCATCCTCGTCTGAACGTTCATCCCTCTCATAACTGCTGCTTTTCTTAGGCCTCTTCTTATTGGCACTAAATCGTTTAGGTTTTGCTTTTTCCTCTTCAGACCCATGCCACAGATCAGAACGTCTGGATTCGTAATTATTCCACCTTCTATCGGCTTCATTTCCACGATGGCGTCTGCGTCTTTGGTAAGAATTTTCCCGACATCGACTCTGGTTCCTCCTACATGGATCACGGCGTCTATTCCACTTTCCGTACAGGTAGCTAGGCTGTTCCATGTTCTTACTCTCCTGGTTTAGTATGGTTTCAAACCCTTGCCCATTATTCTCTTGTATGACTGCCTGCGAAACATCCCTTTCCGGTCTACTCTCTTGGATCTGGTTTACGACATTCACTTGGTTTTCCACATGCTTAGTTAATTGTGACGCTGATTTAGGAGACTTCATGTTAGTTAGATATTCAAGTATACGGGCCAGTATAACATCCACTGTTTCTAACTTCTTGTTCGAGTCCTTCGCATCCGCCTTTATATTTTCACTTGGTTCCTTCAAGTCTGCTTGTACCTCCTCAATACTCCTAGCCGTTTCTTCCTGAGTTGTACCTAATTTTCTCATATCCTCTTTATTCATCTGGATTAATTTCAAGTCAATGGCTTCAATACGCTGGTCTACAGTTACCTTCACGTCTTCGGCTACCTGGTCTACTTTGGCATTTACGACGGCTATCTCTTTACACAACATTTCCTTATGTTCATTCATCGCTGTGAAGACCTTTGACTTACCGTCTTCATGCATGATGTTGAACTTCTCTACCTCGGTTTTCACATCGGCCTTAAGCTCAGCTTTATCTGACATCAACTGCTTATGTAGTTCCCTACTTTCGTGGACGTGCCTATGGAGGTCTCCTCTAATTATGTCCTGATTTTCACTAAGAACGCGATGTAGCTCGCGAGTTTCTATAAACTGCTGATTAATTTCATGTTTAAAGTCACCAATGTCCTTCCTAATATCCCCACTAGCTTCTTTACAATTATCCTGCATGTCCTGTACGACCTCCTTCATACCTTTTAATTTTACATCCGCACTATCTAATTTATTGTCCACTGTCTCTAGCTTATTATCCAACCATACACCCATACATTTAATATTCTCACTTAAGTCCTTCCTATTGGCTTCCATCCTCTCCATTAAGTCCTTGATCATTTGGACCACCTGCCCTTGGGCCAATTCTCCCTCCTGCATAAACATACTGTATTTAACAGAAAACGATAGGTCATCGGTGAGCCCGAGACTTCAACGGCGTATAATAGGACTAGAACGATAAACATCACAACATCCTCCTATCTAACACATCACACTGTTAATGCAACATTCTCTAAAATTTTATTTAATAAAATGTGAAATTCAATGTTCACTCGATCAAAGTGATCAGCCAAAACACTCAAACCAGTATTCAAAAATTTGGGAAATTACTCTAACACACTTAAATTATACCTTTCATTCACTAGATAAATTATTCTCATAGTGGTATCTCCTAGCCTTACTCATGGGGCGTTTATCTATTTCTTCAAGTTCACTCTCAACTCTGGCGCACGGTTTTATCATCCATAATGTGGCATAGCCTCAACATTATTTCTCATTTCCTCTAGTACACGATTTTTCCAAAATATCCTTATCGTTATCGTGACTTAGGTTCCCTCATCGTTATCGTGACTTATGCCCCAACGTTGGTGCGACATTTTACAGGTCGACTAACGTATAATAATCCTAAAATTGGTCATCGTTTCACTGATGTCAACCAACCTAACTTGTAGTCTTCTCTCGATGTACTTAGGCCCTCTCTTAAGTGACTGAAGCCACCACGTTGGGCAACATTTTACTGAACCCTTTGGTCCATATTGAGGGATACCTACCTTTCTTATCTATCAGCAAAGTTCATGAGATCTGTCTCTTGGGTCGTATCGGGTTCTTCGTCACTTGCTGAGGTAAAGGTAGGGTTCAGTAATTCTAATCTATCTACTAGAATGAAAGGTCTGTTTAAAAGATTCCTATTTATTCAGGAAAATTCTGAAGCAATCTGGTATGTCAACGGTATCATAGAAGTCAATTGTGTCCACTGGACACCACAAGCATTCTTACTAGAAACCATTGTCTCAATTATTAATTATTTAAGAAAGGAAAGTCTGGAAATCCTTAAATTCGGCTTCCATGTGAGACCATATGTACCATCATAGTGATTCGTTATGGTCCAGCCCTCGTAACACGAACTCTGGACTCTGGGTATAATTAAGGCCGTCCAATCGGTGTGTGCCACACAGTGGTTCTACGGCATGGACCCTTAATTGAATCGATGTGACCTGCGTCTATGTCATGGACCGACATCTAATCTTCTAAGTTACTTTAAAGTCATTGTGGATGATGAAAGCAAGGAAATGATGCTACAATGGCATATGGCCCTAATCTAAGTCACTGAGGTTGATGACCCCCTGACCATCCAAGTTTCTAGGCTGAAGGCTAAACCCAATTAAGTTACATCGGTTGATGACCAAAGTTTCCACTTTACTATCCCAGCACATTCACTGCACAATCAATCAAAGTTCAATAATTACAACAATAGCAATGTTCACAAACTTTGTGGCAGTAAAATCCATTTCCTTCGGATATGTCCCCTTAATCTTTACTTTATTTTTTTTAATATTCCCCAGAAAACAAACTAAAATTTCAAGAATGCATCTCCAAGTTATTGGCTTGATTAAAGTTATTTCAAAATGCGGTTTCACTGAATACTTCTGCATCTCTCTGTGCACCGTTATCTACAATTTTAAACCTGTGTATGGCTACTGGTACATTCCCCGACAGCTGGAAACAAGCTGATATCACACCTATTTTCAAATCTGGCAACAAATATGATATCTCATCATACCGCCCAATATCTATCTTTCCAATACTATCCTCTGTCCTCGAAAGAATAATCCACCGCCGACTCCTCTTTTTCACACAGCCGTACATATCTGAAGAACAACATGGATTCACTCCCGGAAAATCATGCCTCACTAACCTCACTGTTCTCAATCACCACATCATTTCAGCAATGGAAAATAAATCTCAGTTAGATGCAATCTATATAGATCTGGCCAAGGCATTCGACTCAGTGGATCATGCACTTATTCTTCATAAGCTCGCTACCAGATTTAATATCCATGGCCCCGTCTTGTCATTGATCACAAGTTTCCTCTCCGGCAGAAAACAAAGAGTGGTACTCCCTGAATCTGCCTGATCATGGTTATCTGTGTTATCAGGAGTAACTCAGGGCAGTATTCTGGGACCCCTACTCTTTGTTCTCTATATCGATGACATAATTTTTTGCACCCGAAATAGTCAGTGTTCCCTCCTCTTGTACGCCGACGACCTGAAAATCCTAAGAGAAGTGTCTACACCTGATGACTGTGACGAATTACAGACTGTTCTGAATTCGTGTGGTGACTGGTTTAAGAAATGGAATCTTTCTCCCAATTTTAATAAGTGCAATACAATCTCCTTTTCATTGCTAAAGCAAGGAATGAACACTGCATATACCATCCACGGAAATACATTGCAATCGGCTTCTCAGGTAAGAGACCTAGGCATTATAATAGACTGTAAACTAACCTTCTCTGCTCACATTCACTCCATAAAATCCCGTGCTATGCGTAATGTAGGCATTCTTTACAGTTTTACTGAAATTAATGAAATTAACGCCTTAAAATTATACTTTGTCTCGTATGTTCTCCCCATTATTGACTTTTGTTCCCCTCTTTGGTCCTCATCTGCTATCACAAACATATCTCAACTAAATAGTATTTTTAACTTTTTCACTTTCATTGTTAAGACTCGTAATCCTGTTTTTAAGAACAAAACTAAATCTGACATTATGAACTACCTGGGTATACTTGACCTGAGAAGCCATTTACAGTTCCCTGATCTGTGTTACCTTCACAAAATAATCAATGGCTACACCAAATGTAATACTCTTCCGGCGTACTTCCCTGTACACGTTCCTCCCCGTCCTACACGCAACCGGCGCACCCTTCATGTGTCCCATCCGCGCCTAACCTTACAGCAACGCTCTATCTTCCACCGTCTCCCTACTCTTGGTAATTCACTACCCGATATCGACATATTTACACCTTTCGCATCCTTCAAACAAAAAATTAAAAGATCCCTTTAAAGTCCTCTCCAGGTTTTCACTTTCTTCCGTCTCTCCAACCCTTGACCTTTCTTCCTCCTAATTTCTGAAACCGACACGTGCCAGTTACCGTTGTCATTGTTGTTACATTGTTACTGTTAAAATTGTTAATTATTGTTGCTACTGAATATTGTTGTTTATACCTTTGTTATCTTTTATACTTATTTAAACTTATTATTATTATTATTATTATTATTATTATTATTATTGTAAAATGGCCCTCCATAGGCTGTATCTAATAATTAAATAAATAAATAAATAATAATTAAATAAATTTAATTGATTTAACGAAATGTTAACGAACAACAAATTTTATCTCCGCGGACTCTGGTTTCTTCACAAATTTCTACGCAGCTGTGATGTGAATTCAATCTTGTGATGTTTGTCTGGCTGGAAAAGAATTGTTACATAATTCATGTCCAGTTATATATCTTGTCTCCCGATCTCACACTTTTAAAATCTAATCTAGTCCTAACCGTTATTAACACTTGGATATCCTAATAATCTACGTACAAACCAAACAACTCGCCATATAATTACGATGTCATCTCTCGTCATTACCATTTATGAATTTTGTACACCCCTCACAGACAAACCAGTCATCACAACCATCGCTCTATATTTTGGACAACCCTGAATTTGGTTACTCTGTTCCTTATACTCGAAGTTCATGGTTTCAAATGTTCAATACGTCCCCAATTAAACAAATCTTACAGTATTTCACAATACTCAGATCATTACCGGCTATGAATTTCAACTAAATCCAGCATTTTAACGTTTTCCCCGGCCGAGAATACAGTACAATCTCAATTCCACGCCTGTCCCGTTATATCCCCGCTGTTTTCCCCCTATCAGCTGAGGCCTCTCACCCCCAAGTTCGCTTGTCAGTGATGTGAAACACCCGGTTCGTTCTACCTGACTGACTTCTCAAAATGCTCCCTTTTAAACTCCGCCGACATAATTAAACAAATACGATATTCTAACCAACAAAATGCACAGATTATGCTTCAAGATGCCCACACTAATTATACGCGTCGCCAATTAATACCGCTATGGATTTCTATGAATTTCTTTCCATTCCCAACATTTTAAAATATACCTCGGGCTATCGTGTCCCGGCTTCAATGACAGGACTCTAACCTGATTCGCACATCTCATGTCAACTCATATAAAACATTCCTCGGGCTTCCATGTCCCGGCTTCAATGACAGGTCCAACCTGATTCACAAATCCCATATCAACAAAACTAACCTCTGTTTCCCAGCTCCACAATTATCATCGACAAAGAACTGGAATAAAATCCTCACTAGAAATCTCGACGTCTAATATCGCACAATGCATTAATCATGAATAACTTCGCATAAAGGATATCGTATTTAATAACTTGATTTTTACGATAAAATGACTGAAACATTCCACTAGATCTTTTATTGTCAGTCAGATACAGTTTAAAATGGGCCTAGAAAAACGTTTCTCTCCGTGACCAAATTCATCACTCTAGGTTCTCACCCGACAGCGCGCTTCCACTCGATTGAAAATGAGTAACCATGGATTATTATTATTAACGTCAAAATGCAGACAGAAAAATTTTACGTCGACTGAACATCTTAATTTGGCATCACAAAATATAGGCAGTACACTCACACGGATGACGATCTACATTGAACGTGATATCACTTCGGAACCCTATTCAATAACCTTTTACAACATTATACGGCACTCGCAAGACTTCAAAAATTTGTCCAAGTGGAAAATAAAACAAATGACTCTTTTAGTCGTACTCCCACATTTACAAAACTTAGTAGGGTTGACCACTGCGTATATCCCCATTCAAATACAGTTTTAGCGACCATGAGACAAGATATAAGAGGTAGTAAGATGGAAAGTCACCTACCTCATGTAGTCATAGGGCTCACCTGTGACCCTGGCATTTTATTTAGCCATTTTTACATTCATGGCTGTACATATCATTATGTTTCTTCAGGTTTCCTGGAATAAAGCATAAAAAAAGAAAATACCCTTCACTTGTTTGCTGAGCGCATACGATGGACTATAATTATTTCCGCACACGGATTACTTAATCACATTAGAATTTATTCAGTACTTTGACCGTCCTATCTAGTACAATTATTTCACTCAAGAAAACTATCTCCTCATGGAGACAAGACCTAGCCACAATGGCTAAAATCTGCAGTAGAACTCAGTCTACTTTCGTTGGTTTGATTTCGCAGAGCAGCTCAACAATTTTTCGTCCGCTTTTTATCACAAATGCCGGAGAAGGAGACTTCGTCATGGCGTCCCTTCATATTTATAGCAGTTACCCCCTCTCTTCGGATATCTCCCTTTGCCGCCAAGAAAATTTCTATAAATTTTCTGACTTAACTAAACTGTAATTTTTTTTTGCTAGGGGCTTTACGTCGCACCGACACAGATAGGTCTTATGGCGACGATGGGATAGGAAAGGCCTAGGAGTTGGAAGTAAGCGGCCGTGGCCTTAATTAAGGTACAGCCCCAGCATTTGCCTGGTGTGAAAATGGGAAACCACGGAAAACCATCTTCAGGGCTGCCGATAGTGGGATTCGAACCTACTATCTCCCGGATGCAAGCTCACAGCCGCGCGCCTCTACACGCACGGCCAACTCGCCCGGTAAATCTGTAATTTTAAGAGTTTTGAAAGTGACTACATACTTGCTACATTTCTGGCGGTAGTGTTCATGGACATTTAAAATTTTTACGGGTTCGATTTGTGAGATGATTGACCCCATTTGATAGGCACTATATTTTTTGACTTGGCTTAGATCACGCCATGTACACGCGCTTTGAAATAGTTCACAAAAATGACTTGAGATTCTTCCGCCGTTGACACGTGTGGCTGACGTCACGTACCCCAGAGCGTGGGACCGAAGGTAATCACCCCCTCGTCACGTGTCAAATCCATGCTATCAAGAATCCAAATTTTAAATGATTGTCGATTTATGCATAATGTTCTTAGGGCACAAAGGTCATGGGTTTAATACGTTTAAATCCATATTTGATTTTTGTCTGAGTTCAAACTGTAGGAAAACATAGACTGAGATATTCTATGTAGTCGGATGGATGTGAACCTGTACATTCTAAGTCCATGGATGTGAAACTGAAAAGACGAGTAGTGGCTTGATATTGAATTCAAGAATTGTAACAGGGCAGAGAATCAATAAGTCAGTGGAGCTTTGGAATATGATATGAGGTTATCAGTAGAAGTGATATTATTTACCATGATGTATTCTCAGGGAGACGATTGGTCTCGCCTTGAGTTTGTTGACAAGAAGTATTCTGCGGCCGACCATTATTAGGTATGGTTAGACGTTGCATGGTTTATGATTTTATAAAGGGCGCGTTAGCACTTCTCTTGTGAGTAGGCTTCAAGCCTGTCCACTAAGACTGAATGCTTGGTGTTTCACATAAACCCGATTACATTTAAAGGATTCTTTTTAACTCGTTCATGTTTATTTCTATAAAGAAATTAAATAACTGGAACGCCAGGATTATTATTGGTTTATTGACCTTGTAAATAATTGAGATAGGGAGTTTTTAGAGACCCGTTTTTCGACGGCATTCTGGAGATCATCAGTATATTGCTTATACTTTGTTTTAGAATATGTGTACATAATTTTTGAATATGCTCCTTGAGTTGTGTTTGATTTTTTTTTTTTGGATTCCGAAACGGGTTCTGTCTCGTTATTTGTTATCGGATTCATTGCGATGTGGGTTCGATTTCTGGACCCGACATCAGTCAAATTTTATTTTGATGATTGTGATTTTGTCCACTATTGCTCGCTTATTCTTTTTTTGTTTAATTAGTAGTATAATTAATTAGTTAGGAGTCCACTCCATGTTGTCTCCAATTTTTCGCATAGATAATTGTTTCTTCTAATAGCGAAGAAGGCTTGTAATGAGAACCGTAGCATTTACAAGGATATCTCTGTTCTTGAAAACGATTTTGTACCGATTATTTAATGTAATACTTATTGTCATGTCAAAAAAGGAATGGAACGAATAACTACAACATTTAATCCATAAATATTAACAAATATGAATTATTATTAAAAATTCTCAATGAAAGGAGTGAATCTCCAAATTTGTATTTAGTCCATCGGACATTGTATATTTTGTTTTCATTACAGTAGAATTATTCAGGGTTGATTTCAATTATCAAGGAATAATAAATAGGTTTTTAAACTATTCTTTGCTTGTCATTTTGCCGGAGAAAGATTGCATCCTAAATTTCCCTCCGTTCATTTATGCCTTTAAGTTAGTTAAGTGTTATATTATGATGTTTTGTCGCGAATGCACCATGGCCCTGGGAAGCCTTTGGTTTGATTCTTTGGAACGAAGGAGTGCAGTTGATCCTTGCACGGTCGAAAGAGCTTTTCTTCACCTATCACTTTGAAGTTTGTTATTCTTCTTTTTCTAGATGAGGTGGCATTTGGCTCTAGACTAAAAAGGTCCTATACCATCGAACGCCTTGGCGTATTGTGCTATATGGCGTTAGCCCGAAATTATAGGGACAATGATGCTGTCATATGGTTCTATAGGGCAAGGGCGTGGGTGGTATGGTTGCACAGGTGTTTCTACCTGTATGTCGAGTCTTCCATTTGTCCCATGGCTTTAATCATAGTCTAAAGACAGTAGCGGTCATCACTCAGCTTCTAAGAATCCTACATCACCGGAAACAAGAGCCAGTATTTGAAGATGAACGGGAAATAAACCTGATTTAACATTCTGAAAATAGCCCTCCGTGAAAACTATTTCGTAAACTCTGCCGTGGACCGGGATGATGCGACTGTAATGAAATCCATTTACATTGTATTAATTGTATAATGCACTTCTCTGTAGCATCTCTTACCTGATTGTTTAATAACATTCATAAATGTCGAGAGGATTTGTTTTGAAAAGTACCAACAGGGAAATCTTATACGAGTCCCTAAGGTAAGTTTTACAGTAAAGTATGGCCTCAAATTGCTCACCTCATCCAAATACAGTCTTTCTCAATGCATTTCAATTATGTTTCGGGCACCAAGTTAATGTGGATCAATAGAAACATAACAGCTAATTAACACACAATGTGAACAGTCTGGGAGCAATTATAGCGTCAGCCTGTCTACAGGGATGTCTCGTCTCTATTGAATGTGAGCTCCTCAGGGAACTCGATCTGAGTCATGATGCATAACGCTGCTGTTGTCTCGCAGAGTCTCTCCAAAGTGCTCCACTATTTGTACTTCTTCTTGAAGTGCCTTGTCTTCGTGCAACGTTGGCCGTCTAGCATGATTTTATTCTTGTTCACGGCGAAAAATGTTGCGTCCAAACTACTGGCTCAGCTTCTTCAGCCAGATGCTTCATGGCCATTCTGACCATTCGAACCTACCATTTGCCGAGTGCAAGCTCACACATCCAGGTAACCATAACAGCGCGGCTAACTGGCTCGATCAAATATTCTTCTATTGATGGTATTGTTTATTTCAGTGTATAATTCCTATAATAGGTCAGCTTGGGGAGAGTTCAACAATAGGCTAGAAAAGCCCCGTTACGTAAGTAGAACACATCATCCTCAAAAAATAAAAAGTGGGTCACAGAAAACTAACTATGGTAAATATTCGTTAGTATGTCGGGAAATTGATGATAGGAATGCAGCTACCTTAGAGCATTTTTCGACAAATATAAGATACTTCAAGAATAGACTCCAGCATTCTGTAAACTGTGCGTAAATTTTTATGTGATGATGTCATATTTTCATGCACCTCTCAATCCACTGTATATTGTGGTATTAAGGCAACTGAATTATTTACTGTATGAGTGAATTTTCAATATTTATAGAGAACAGGCAGTAAAAGAAATACAAAAATTGGAAAGGGAATCACAATCCAAGGAGAGGAAATCAAAACCCTCAGATTTGCTGATGATATTGTTATTTTATCTGAGACTGCAAAATATCTCGAGAAATTGCCGAATGGTATGGAAAGAGTATTGGGTAAGAAGTACAAGATGAAGATAAATAAGTCCAAAACAAAAGTAATGGAGTTCAGTCTTCAGTCGAGCGAAGTCAGTAAATGAAGTCAGGAAGTAGATGAATATTGTTATTTGGTAGTAAAATAACTAACGATGACAGAAGTAAGGAGGATATAAAATACAGACTAGCACAAGCAAAGAAGGCCTTTCTTAAGAAAAAGGAATTAGCTCACTTCAAACACCGATATGGGAATTAGAAAGATGTTTTTGAAGAATTCCGTCTAGACAGTAGCATTGTATGGAAGTGAAATATGGACTATAACTAGCTCAGAAAGAAAGAGAATAAAAGCTGTTGAAATGTGGTGTTACAGAAGAATGCTGAAGGCGAGATGGATAGATCGAATCACGAATGAAGAGTTACTGAATCGAATTGGTGAGAAGAGATCGATTTGCCTAAATATGACCAGAAAAAGAGATAGAATGATCAGGACTTGTGCAGATGGTTTTTGATGGAAGTGTAGGTGGTACGAACGGTAGGGGGAATATCACAAGCAGAATATTAAAGCAGATTAGAGTAGATGTTGGATGCAGTAGTTACATGAAAATGAAAAGGTTAGCACATGATAGTTTGGCATTTTGGCATGGAGGGCTGCATCAAACCAGTCTATGGACTGATGACTCAAACAACACAACATGTGTGAATTTGTACGGAGTTGTAATGTTTAGCTAGTTTTAACTTTATTTTATTATCACACTACTGTAAGTGATCATTGCCAGTGGTGATGTATTTGTTAACAATAATAATTTCCTTGCTAAGGGGCGTTAGAACTCTGAAAATTAAAATATTTTGGAATTAGATGTTGATTCAACAAGTTACTTTGGCCACAATCGACGCCGGCATCACACACCGTATCATTGTTGGCTGGAAGAAGCGACAATCACTGACTAGTGTCTTGAGTGATAGACGGGTACTCAATAAATCTTATAAAGCAAGGCTACAATACGACCTTCACATCTACCGTGAAGTGCGGTTCCGAATGGTAGAGAAGCACGATCAAAAATGCGCGCCACAGAGGTGAACATACTGTCGTGGTCTACGGGCGTTGTTCTGACTGACCAAGTGCGCAATGAGTACGTGAGAGACATTACCCTTATCGGTGAGAAACTGGAGGACTAAACTGCTCTACACAAAGCTCTTGCTATCTCAAAACTAAACAGAAACAGAGGACGCTAATGAGAATTCATTCGACTATAATGATGCCTTTCGCATGCAACAAGGTCAACGATTATCTTTCCTTAGATGTCCAGATCTCGTGCAACACTGAAATATTCATAGCGCTTTTAGCCGTAAGAAATACAAACAACACGAAGCGATAATTTAAAGGCTGCACCGCAGGGAAGTTGAACTATACCCCCAACCTCGGTACGGTGCAGCCAACTTACGTGTTTGCAACGTCCTTGCAGTCTGGGCACCTGCAACGGTCCCAGAGTCTCCAGTCCTTGTAGAAATTCTGGCATTAGATACGGCCTCGAATCTGTGAAGGACTGTGGAATTGTTGTGGTACGCCAACATTTTCACGTATAAAATATCTCAGTAAGACGAGCTTTAATAGGACAATAACAACAATTCCTGGCATAAAACAATGTCCTGCGTCGTTAGGAGAGCTGGGACAAGAGCAGGATTGTGTACTAATAATAATAATGGCGAATGACCTCTAGCACAGCCCTACTGCAGAACTTTTTCTAAGATTGTGTAGTAAAGAAATAGTTCAAGTATGTAATCAATGTATACCAAATCTGAGCACGCCATAATGATCTATAGGGGAGTAGAAGTTACAGGTTTCCACTATTTGTAACAGTGGATATTAGGGAAAGACGAGCTCCCATTTTTTGATCGTAGTGCATTACGACACGCGAATATTTTTATTTCACAAAACAGCCACTGTGTTTATGTATTTCATATCTTATGACACAAACAATTCTGCTCCAGAGAACCATTGAAACATAACTTCTTTTAAATATCGTAGCTCAGTCTATGAAGCCTGCTTTTATGCCCAAACCATAGACTAATTAGACTGCATTGCACACTTACAGAGTCTTGACATTCTTATAATATCTAATTAGGTAAATTAAAGTTTAAACTGTAGCTATGAAACTTAATTCTAAGTGAAATACATACTTGATAGACAATTTTTCTTATTTTGATGTTATAGTATGAACCCCATTATTTTAAATATACTTCTAGTAGGTGTTTCTAATTACAGCCGGGAGCGAATTATTAAGCTTTATTTACGGAAGAGGGGGACAACTACAAGAAGTATTAATTTCAAATTTTATGAAATTAGGTTACCGTTTCAAAACTTGTTACAATACTGAAGTTTGTCACCTCCTATCATGTTATGTTAAAAGGAAAAGTGATTTTAAGCAAGGTGTAATTGTATCAGTATACCAGAGAAGAGTGATGTATTACATTGTATAACTCTAACTTTTAAACCTTTGTCAAAGACTTCGAAAAAGGAAAATACCTGAAGTGCATCAGTGTTAAAGTCCATAATAAATTCAGAATCTTACCGACCCACATTTCATTGGCATTAATATAGTAACTATGGCATCATTCATTAATGCTAAATAGCATACGAAAGTTCTTAAACAAGACGTTAAGAAGACTTATCCGCGACATAAATACTAAATTCAGCATTTCTCTTCCGCAGAATCAGCTTTGTCACTTTGGTGCAGCAAGTTCTTTAAGTAAATATGGCATATTTCTGTAATCCACTGTAGTTTCTAAAAGAGGTCGTAATGTTTTGAATTACTGATGGGTCTTCTTCAATACGGTGACTGGTAAACGAAGTTTACATCGTTTGTTTCAATTTGTTTTGGGTGTTCTTCCGCACTTCATGGTGTACTATTTTTCTTTCTCTCCGCTTACATCACCCTTTCTTCTTACAAATAGAGAGATGGCAATGCCAGAATAGCTAATGAATCTCTCAAAATCCTGCACCTCCATCTGAATAGCTCAAAAATGTTTCAATACTTGTTTAGAAAAGTGCATCCAATCATTGCAAGTAACTACATCCTCTGTGTTTACTTTATTCTGATAAAATATTGATACTATCAGTTCTTAAGTAGAAATGAATGATTACAACTCTTTCAGGGTTTCTCCCGTATTAAACCACTGAAAAAGAATTACGATCATTACATGATTTAGACTTTGGCACGCTTTCCAATTGCCCATTTTAGGAAACATGGGGACATTTCATTTTCACCACGATCTCCGTTGGTTTATCTTAAGTTCGTACGGTTTAGGTATTCTATGTAAGTGCTCTAACAGTTTCACACTGCATTCCTTCTTCAGAATGTGCAGATGTTTTATTCATCTGGTTTCCAATTCTACCGCGTGTGTCGTAAGTATTTTTACAAGGCTAGTTTAAAGAAGGACTGCATTTGTTTTTGAATACGTTTCTAAACACCCTTTATTAATACCCTTATTTTGATTCTTTGGGCACATTCTTTAGTGCCGCTCCTTTACATAACATTTACATTTAAATTAGAACTGAAATCAAATGTGTTGTGACACTGCTGAAATGACTTCATAATATGAATATGCAGTAACATAAATCTCAATATTTTCAATTGTCAAGTTAACATTCTTTCTTTCTAGACACTCTAAATCAATCCTAATTTCTCATTACTCTGCGCCGATTCTGTAAATTGCTCACATATGGGCAAAGTGTTCAGATTTTAGGATTTACGATATTGTTAGGTGATCAAAAGACCGTCAGCTCTGTCGTAGCCACCTTCGTATTTCATGGAAGGAAAAGTGATTCAAATGTCAGCTCCCAGTCTGAGGACATAGTGGCAACCTATTCTCGTCTGGTTTACACTGCACCTTTTGAAACACGAAACGGGAATGTTCGTTCTCTAGCCGAGCCCTGAATATTCTAGCAACTGATCATCGAGATACAAACACAAGGCCGCAGCGAACGAAGGGTTGTAGTGTAGGAGTACTGCGTGTTCACTGCCCTGGAGTCAGCGTGTTGAGCAGCTGTCTTGAGTGTAATTCGAGCAGTGTTAATGGTGGTTGTTGTGAGGAGTACTGTATTGCTGGTTTGCACTGTTGCTGTTTAGTTGTCGGTCTTAAGGAGTTCAACATGTTTGGCTGTATCCTCGTGATATGAGTGTCATGCCATTGCATGGTAGCAATGGACAAATGCGAGGCAAAAATTGGTTACCATGACTTATAAGCCGGCCCTTTTATAATATATATTATTAACCCTCCGTTACACGCGCGCTCTGTTGTAACACCATTACACGCGCGCGGACTGACAGTCCGCGATTGTTTGTAAGCTCCCATTCCTTTCATTTCAATTCTTTTTCCAAGAATTCTTTATTTCCCTCTTTTGTCAATCCGTCTTATATCGTAATTTCTTTATTTTGATACATTTATATACCATAATCTACATTTACAAGAACATTTCAGTCCTTTAGGATAAATCAGAAGTTATCAACTGCAAATCACAGCACTTAGCAAAATTAATTGTAAATTAACAATAATTGGTTATTAATTTACTTCTTGGAATGAAATTGCAATCGTTACATTCTGTTAATTGATGTATATCGCACGGAAGAAGTCACGACGTCGTGATGATCTTGCCATGGAGTAAGTGCATTTCATTTCATCCACCTTATCAACGCCCGACTTCGTGTCATTACAGGTTTGAGGGTTTTGACCCATCTGAATCGTCATCAACAGAATGGTCTTCATGGAAAGTAGATAGAAGCGAAACAAATTTCTATTTTCTTGACTTGCATGACACAAGGGTATATATAGCGATTTGTGCATGTTACGATTTCTGGTAGTATTTCGTCGGTAAAGAACAATTGCGCCTCAGTATTCCTGGCAACTCCTACTACTCCAGGCAAGTGTTTTATAATATTATGTTCAAGTTGTCTGACCCTTCCATTACGGTTCATTACAGGCCGATGATTCCACTCGGTCCCGTCCTTTCCTCCATACATTTCATGCTGCTCACTTTCAGCCACGTCCTCTTCACACGTGGACTGTTCGCTCTCATAATAGATCACTATCGTTTACGACGTCCCGATCACTATCATCACTTGCACCAACTTCATCGTCGTCCAACGACTGCTCGATTTCATCCATAACTCTCGGAATAAATCGCACCAACTCCTTGGAAAGAGGACGCAAAATAATTATTCATACCTCATTTCGTAATGTCGTGTTTATCCCATTATAAATAATCACAAGAAGAAAATATATCAAAATGAGCCCACTACTACACTTGTAGGTAATAAAAGTATATAATTTTATAATAAATAGTAACGGAAGAATGGATGACTTTCCAAAAGAGTGAGTAAGATTAACAACTCACCAATACACGCCTGCGGACTCAGACTCCGCAAGTCTGCAGTTGACAATATGAACTTCTGTAATCAACAGCTCGGCGATTACTCAGACATTCTCACGCCATCACGGCCTTTGTATTGTTGAGGAAAGAAGCTACAAGAAGGCAGCCCGTTCTGCCTTGCATTTTCGGCCTATGATACCAAAGAATAATAAAGTGCGGACTCTTACTCCGCGCCGCGTGTAACGGAGGGTTAAAAAATATTGATGGTGGTAATTGATATTGCACATCTGTTAACCAGAATGCACGTGTTCCAGGAAATAGAGCCCATTACAGATGGTAAACCTTTGTTCAGTCATCTCTAGCAAGGGAAACTGCGACACTGAAACTAGGACGAGAATTGCCATAGCTCAGAAGATGATGACGAAATTATCCATTTTATGGGGCGATCACTCTATCCTTATAATACTATAAATGAGAACAGACATATATTATTCTCAGTATTTATCAATGGGGCAGAAACCTAAGCGCTTCATCCTGAAGATTTTTAGAAAATTTATCACGTTGGAACGCAAAGTTGGATAAATACCTTCTGTAAATTTTGAGCAGCTGGGCCCTCGGTGTATCATGCCTCGGGTTCGATTCCCGGCCATGTCAGGGAATATTATCTGTATCTGAGGGCAGGATCGACTCCACTCCGCCTACTTGAGTAAAATTGAGGAAGCTATCTGACGGTGAGATGGTGGCTCCGGTCTAGAAAACCAGGAATGACAGCCAAAAGGATTCGTCGTGGTGACTGTACGACATCTCATAATCTGCAGGCCTTCAGGGTGAGCAGCGGTCACTTGATAAGCCATGGCCCTTCGGGGCTGCTGCACAATGAGGGATACTTTGCACAGCATTCCGCACAAGGAATTCTATTTAGGATGAGCTTAAGGTCAAAAACAGGCCATCGATGATATGCAAACAAGGGATTTTCCGTCTCCTTTGCCATATAGTCCGACTTGGTGAGGAAAACCTAGGGAAGCTGAGTGGTTGTTCTGCTGATGGTGGTGGTGATTATTGCTTTAAGAGAAAGTACAAGTAGGCAACCATCCTCTGTATAATATTAGTCAGGGAGAAAGAATAGAAGGAATCTGACACTTCGAATAATGAAGGTGTAGGCCAAATTAAGAGAAGGGTGACGAAGGGTGAGAAATTGAAAGACACCCTAGTCCTCGCAAACTAATATCCTCGGGATCGGTAAAGAACAAGCGATGACCAAGGTAGGTCGGGTAGGATAGATTAAAGTGAGGAGCCTGGCACAAGTAAGTGGAAGCAATTCCAGGACTCATCTAAGGGCACCGTGGTCGCCAACCCACGCAACAAAGTTGAGAGCCGCTGGGGCCGCTTTTAGTTGCCTCTTACGGCAGGCAGGGGATACCGCGGAAATAGGGAAGTTAATCGTGATACGAACGTCCCTGAAGGAATGGATTGTAGAAGTGCTCAGGCTCAGAATCGAAAACGATGGAGAAATACTGTACACTGACGTAAAGTGATATCCCGACACAACGAAGGAGTTGAGCTAGATAAACGGAATTCGAGAGGCATGGTTGCACATCTGAAATGCGACGCTAGAGATCAGTGCAGGGCAGAGTGGAGATCTGTTGTGTTCTCAGATGAAAGCCGTTTCCGTCCAAGCCAGTGATGATCTTAGGATGGTAGGAAGGAGGCTAGGTGAGCAGTTGAAACAAAGTTGTTTGCGGCGACCACACACTGGATCTACATCAAGAAGCAATTTCTTATGACACAAGGAGTACTCTCCTCATTATTCCAAGAAACTTGACAACGGATTTGTACGTCAGACTGATGAATGAATCGGTTGTGCTGTCGTTCATTCACGGTTTTGGAAGGCTTGTTTCCCAGCGCGATATTACTCTTGCTTATACTGTTCCTGTCATCCAGCCTGCTCTACAGAGAGTTGACCAGTTGCTTTGGCCTACGAGATCACCAGACATTTCGCCCAATCACCACATACGGGACATTATGGGATGATAAATCCAGCTTCATCCAATACCTGCGTTAACCGTTGCTGATTTTTCTGACCAAGTACAGCTCCATCCTACAAAATAACACACGGAACGTGTATGACACAGTACATGCACGATTGCATGCTTGCATTCAAAATCGTTCGACTACAGCGTTTATTAGTGTACCGTCATGTCACATGCTTTTTTTTATCGCATACGTGAAGCCGTGAGTTGGAAACTTTAATCTAATAGATATGTTACCTAGACAATTGCTTAGTCCAAATTGCATTCCACTGAACTACTGTTTTCTTGGTGTTGGGATTTAATTATCCGCCAGTCAGTGTACACAAAGCAATTTTTATCATTATTATTATTATTATTGTTTACAACAAACACATCACAACTGGTAAATATCCCGTGGCAATGGTCACTTATAGTAGTGTAATGATAAAGTAAAGTTAAACATAATTACCCACCAACAACAACAACAACAACAACAACATTAACAACAACAAGTGCACATCAAAATTTCCATGGAGAGAAAATATTCCAAGAAATACTGCTTGTTTAACATTCTATATCCAGCATCATCAAATACAAATTCACACACATCTTAAGTATTTCCTATGCTTAATACTACAGCTTACAATACTATCCATTGAGCTTACTAATAGCTTAATATTACAAGTGATAACAACACCAACTACAACAAAAAGAGTACAACGAAAAAATCCTTGGAAAGAAAATTTTACTATAAATAATTCAAGTTTAACACGTAAATCAGTCCTCAGTGTAAATTAACAATTAGAGATAAATCTTATCGACATTAATCCATCGTTATTGATTTTAGGTGTATGCTCACAAGAAAGTAACCGGTATTCACCTTGCGTGGATCGAACTGTGAACTAGACTAAACTGACACCCCTTAAAATCTCAAGCTATACATCCAAAACCCATCATCACATAATGAACGTAAATATCCTCCAATAGCGATGAATGAAATTATTATCCCTTTTGAAAAAAAGTTAAAGGTTTAGAATTAATACTGAAGAAAAACTTTGATGGGACAGAACACGTAACAGCCATGAAACAACTTGCTCTTTCTCCCTGAACTAACTTAAAATACTGAAAGAGGTACTTCGTTAAAGCTGTTGGTTCACCAGCTAATGATGCCGCTGTTTGACTATTGTCACGGGGTATACGGAAAACTAAGTGGCTGCCTCTCAATTAGACTTGAGGGTGCCCATAATGTGCTTTATAATGAACATTCCAAAATATCATCATAATATAACTCCTGCATTCCATGAACTAATTCTGCTTCAACTAAACGAGCGTCATAGTCCTCATGCTCTACAAAACTGCATATACGCAGAAATCGTCTTATCGAACAGATTCTCTCCGGTTACTCTCAACAATCCCAACCAGAGCTACAGCAAATTTTACCCTCAAGATACCAAATCACAGATGCACCTTAAACAATAATTCTTCTGTTTTCAGTGCAAAGGGAACATGGAATTCATTGCCCAATGGTCTAAGGAACACTCCATATGAACAGGAATTTAAAACGACACGCTGGCAGCGATTCCTGGATGAATAAAGTTGAGTGTAATTACATTAATTTATCATTTAGACATTCAAAACCCGGTTAACAATTCAAGATGTAATATTTTTGGGATTGTTCCGTTTAAAAGATTACATAAACACACTCAAAGCGCGTTTCGAAATGTAAGTTACATTTCTTAATCGGCAGAAAAAAGAAATCGGAAACACGACGCATATATGGTTGTTAAGAGAAAGCAGCAAAGAAATTAAACTGGTGCCCTAAGGTTTAATACGGACGCCATTTCAGCCCCACGCTAGGGACAACGAAAGGAGCATTTAAGCACAACTTTCTGTTTGTTCTGATAACAGGTAGCCATGATTCACTGAGGTTGTAGCCTTGGTGTATCTTGGTGTTCACGTATTTCAACCGCCTCCTTGATGATTCATGGGCGATATTTTTTATTCGGGCAAGAACATCCACTCCTTGGAACATGACATCATGACCATGTGTTAAGTCATGATCAGTAACAGCTAATTTATTAGGATGGTTGCGTCCAATACACCTGTTACGTTCCTTAATGCGAGTATATATCGTTTTCGAAGTCTGCCCAATATAAACCTTGCCATAAGTACAGAGAACTCTGTAGATACCCGATTGTTTTAATTTTGGCAGACTGTCCTTAATTGGTCGCAGGGGTTGCCTAATCGTAACTGAAGTTACAAATATAGTTCGTATATTGTACCTATGTAAAATGTTGGCAATACGACCCGTCCTGTTAGGTACGTAAGGCAGGTAAGAAGTTCCACTTACGCCCGATTATGCATCGGCTTGAGAACCGTAGAGATCAAAGCTTCTCTCTAACCGTTGCTCTCAAAGGTGGTGCACTAACTTTCCTCTTCTAGAGAAGACACTTCATACTTGGTCATGATACAATGCTCCAAGGAGGGGATGTTCTTGCGCTCATAAAACTATTTCGTCCCATAATCATCAGGGATGAGGTTGAAATATGTACACACCCAGATAATTTCAACCGCGATACAGGCTACAACCTTCGTGAATCATGCCTATCTATTATCATAACATTCAGAAAGTCATGTTTTACTGCTACCATTCGTTTTCCATACCATGGAGCTGAAGTGACATCCCTGTTACATCTTATGACACCATTTTGATTTCCTTGTTGCTTTCGCCTAGTGACAAATGATGCATCTGCTTTACGGTTTTTGTTTTCTCCTGATGAAGAAAGACAAGGTACCCTTCGAAACACTCGTTGAGTGTGCTTATATAGTTTATTACTCGGCATAATCTCAGAAATATTACATCATGAATAGTTAGATGAATTTAGTTTTCCTGTTTTGTTATATCATTGCGTGTGTTACTAAGCTTCGTACAAAATTTGTTTATATTGATAAATTAGGATTTTATGTATGTTCCATTTTTCTTTCCTTTAATGTGACTAGGTGTAATATTGTAATATGTTGTAATATACTGTTAAACTGTTTGTGCTGTACATTGCAAGGCACGGTGTGGTCATAGCCTTAATCAGTCCGTAGAAATAAAGGGATGATAAACAATAAAAATACTATTATCAGACAAACTTTGCTTTACGGGAGCGAACGCTGGGTGGACTCAGGATATATTATTCATAGGTTAGAAGTAACAGACACGAAAGTGGCGAGAATGATTACTGGTACAACAGATGGGAACAATGACAGGAGGGAACTGGGAATGAGGAGATAAAGGCTAAGTTAGGAATTAACTCGACGGATTAAGTTGTATGCATAAACCGGCTTCGCTGATGTGGTCATGTGAGGCGAAAGGAGGAGGATATGTTACTTATAATAAAAATTGACTCTGTTATGGAGGGTAAGAGGAGTAGAGGGAGTCTAACACGACGATAGTTAGACTTAGTTTCTAGCGATTCAAAGATAGGAGAGGTCATAGAACTAGTTACAAATACAGGATTGTAGCGACGATACTAAATCCACAGAGGGTGCACATTAAGCGCTGAAAGGCACAACAGTCTATAATGAAGATGTACGTATATAATAACAATAAACTGACAAAAATACTTGTGGATCCGTAGTATTACATAGAATGCTATGAAGCTATGTGCGAAACTAGCCGACAAGTGGTCCTGGCACACGGATGTATTCTACCCTAAAATGTTTAACAGCTAACTCTTCGCGTATTAAGACACATTCATGGCAAAATAAAGTCTCAACTGCACGTTCAATGCAGTGAATTTTCACATTTCGGCATACTGCATGACGTGTTTCTACTTCACAGCGATATTGTGTCAGAATATTATGTGACAAGCTATCGTTCCCTACAAACTCAGTCACCAACAAAACTCTGTGTCAAAGAACTCTCAGAGTTTCGCATTATTCCCAATACATTGCAAGCCATATTTCACGCATGGTTAAATGGTCTAAAATCACATACATGAGGTGACATGCTGTAGGCGGCATCTACTGCGGTTGCCCTTACATTATGGATTTCTAACAACATTACATTTGCTGGATCTAAGTGTGCGAACTGTGTAAGACTCTGTATTATCCAGTGCACGTCTGATTATGAGGAGAAGTCAATCTGTACGGGAATTTCAGCGAGTTATTTGAGTTGTTAATAATAGAGAAATCTCACACAGATAAAGCATTATTTTCAGTGCACAACACAGACATAAATCATTGGCAAATGTAACAAGTGTATTGAATGTCTGTATTGGCCGGAAATAGAAATGTTGATTCATGTACCATTTACAGTCAGCTTCACTAGCAATAACATGATGCGTACAGTTTGAGCACAAAATTACTAAAACAGACTGAAAAACTCAATGAATGTACGAATTAATTCACTCATCAGTATGGTTAGTTAAAAAACAAACAAACAAACAAACAAATAAAACCCATGGCACTACATCCGTTATGGGCCTAGGCCTAATGAGCGACCCATGCGCAGCCGGAAGGCCTGCAGATTACGAGGTGTCGTGTGGTTAGCGCGACGTATTGTTTCGGCCGTTTTTCTTGGCTTCCTATATCGGGATCGGCATCTCACCGTCACATAGTTCGCCAATTGAAATCACGTAGGTTGAGTGTAGGTCGAACCAACCCTCAGATCAACGTAAAATTCCCGGACCTGGGCGGCAATAGATCTCGGGGCCTCCAGATAAGAGGAAGGAATGCTACCCCTAACCACGGAGCCATCTTTGCACGTGACAACTAGAGGCAATTTTGCCCAAGTTTGAACAAGAAATAAATCGTTGTGATTCTGTCCTGATTTGGTTAAGCTTTACCGTCCTTCATACTATTGTTTCATGGTTCTGGAGAAAATATCAACTCAACATACTGAAACCGTACAGTGTCCTGTACAGCTCATGGGAGTGATATGTGCCTTTCTACTTCATTAAAATCACTCCTAAAGGTCGCGTCATTGGTAGCAGTATGGGCGATGGGGATCGAGCGGCGTCCGGCCAGAACGGAACCCGCGAAAGAGCGCCTGTGAAACAAAGGGGAGACAGAGCAAGATCCAAGCCCCCGCGGAAATACCCTCTCAACTTGCAGAGAGAGATAGAAGAGGACGCGATGCTGGAGTAGTCAGATACGCCCCGAGGTGTGGCTTAGCTTCCCAGAGTTCCAAACTAACATAAGGAACTTCCGGTTTTTTATGCACGTGTCACGGGTGCCAACGTCGGATTTTGGCGCGTAAAAAATGGAATGATATTTTGATCCAGACATAGGAAAATTATGTGAGACACACCATTGAATAGAGCGGAATTTTCTGCGTTTTCCCAGACTAAAAATATGTAATAACTTATTCAGGGGAAGAAATGAGGTCACCAGCTGTCCAGATGTAATATATCGCTAACACATGTGAATACAACGGCGTCACCCAAGCTAAGAGTCGCGCTCAGAAGATGACTCCACCCTCCAAAGGACGCTATGAATTAATCAAAGGCGGGAAGCAAATTACATAAAAACTGCCGATCGTAGGTCCAGCACGCCTTGCTCAAATGAAAGAGGAGACAGAGGGCTGCAAGATGCACTATTTAAATGTCTTCAATTCTTGGTATGAAAGGAGCTCTTGTTCTTAATGAACCGTGAACGTGTACGCCCCCAGGCTTCCGGCGGGCAAGATAATATAGGCCGGGCAGGCCATCACAGAGACAGTTGTTCTTTGCGGGTCGTGGAGACGGACACTGTGTCCCGCGGTGCTCCAGTTTACAGTCCGAAACCCTTGACCGCTTACTGAAAGTGCTATTGTGTCCAGCACGCCTTTGTGAAGTGAACGGGAGGCCAAACGAGCCTAGGTGAATTGTCTCTGTGCTGCGTGTCAAACTAGTTAATCCGCGAGCATAATTTACAAACAAGTAGCAGAATACGGCTGAGACAGTGCCGGCATTAATGAGTCAGTGAAATTCATAATTTGGTATCACCCAAAGTGTTACTTTGAATCAGGGGGCTCGAGTCTCGTGGGCCACCCGATCCCTGCTGTGAACGCGCCCGCCGCGATTTGAAAGACCGTCTTATTCGTGGTGTAAACTCTGGAAATAGAGGCCGTGTGACGAGTGTAAAGTGTCACCCATTTGGATTACTGTAAGATTTCAGCTGTGAACGAGTTCCCCAGGATGTCGGACTTGTATGGACCAGGGATGAAGGACTGCACGCCCGCCACCTACCGAGTGGTCATGGAGTACTAAGAACTTCACCATGGGTCTCCCGTGGAAGGAGAAACAACGGCCACCAAACAGATGAGTGATGTCCAAATCTAATTTCTAAGCATGTCACATAACCGGGGGATAGGATTAGCTTTTTTTGTAAATATTAAATGTTGTAAGATAATGCATGTCCTATATGGAAATTTTATTGATCTTTAGATAGTTGAAGTAAATTCAGGGGAGCTAAATTCCCGGACGACTCATTTTTTTCTTAATGATTAGCTTATCGTGAGGGTTATATTTCTAGTAATATGTAGAATGTCCTAGCAAATATGGGAACAAGGTTAGGAGAATATTTGAGTTTCCCTTAGGGGTGGTTGGAACAATAGTGCTGGCGAGCAGGGAAAACCATGTCAAAATGTTGGTAGTTACTGTCCCACGTGGCTGTCGTATATGCCGGGAAAACTCATGGGTCAGTCAGTCAATGCATGCCTAGCTTACACATATAATCTGTGCATGTACAGCAAGAAAGAAGAAATCCCGACCGGGAGAGGTATATGTTGTGGTATTTAAAGTAGGTGTGAGGAACCATGTGCAAGTCTCCCGTGATTTTTGGTTAATTGGCCAGAATGGTTTGGAGTGTTTTTTTTTATCTATAGCCGGGGTGAGGCCCAGAGGCCGGAGTCTCTAATCTTTGGTCAGAAGATTTAAATATAAGTATATTTCCTGTGGCAGGAACGATATAGTCATGAGAGCCTACGCCCAAGGGAAGAAGATACGCGATATGAGACGTAGTGAGAGGGCCGAATGCCCGAGGAATTTACGATGAGATGAGTTAGAAGTGATCGTGCCCACAGTCGGCGCTCAGCGATGATAATGAGAAGGGAGAGAATAAAAGTGTATTTCAGGGGAATTCCACGATAATATGAATAAACAAATGAAGTGGGCCATGGATATGTGTCCCCGAGATGAGAGGGTGGACGTGTGAGAGAGAGAAGGATCTGGCGTGGCCAATGAATGAGAAATGGCCGTGCGAAGTGAATGGCCGCCCTTCCTTTTTTTGTGAGTGTCTGGCTCTCGCCCTCGTGACAGAGGGATCCCTTTACACCATTGTATTAAGACTTGGAGCCCTGTGTCTACCCGCGCGCCTCTGTTTGGTTTAAATGGCTTAGCTAAGAATACTTGTATAATGATAATATCACGGTGATTTTAAAGGTATTTAATAAATGAGTAGGGATCTCCCCCAGATATCCGGTGATATGAGACTATAGCTATTCTAGGGATCTACAGAAACCCATAGTACCTCTCGGTCGGGAGTCGGCCAGTTCGACTCCGGATTATGATGGCACCCTTGAGCGTGCTGCTCCAGGCGTGCGCCTTGGGCCGGAGACATTGATAACCATGCTGTTTCTTTCTAGGAATGGCTCTCCTTTGTTCATGAAGTGTATATATCCATATATCAGTGTATGTTTCGTAATTATGTGCATATATTTTTGAGTTCAAACAGAACCTATGTGCACGTTGTGTGGTCTTGGTGATAGATGAGGAGTCCGGTGTTTAGCTAAATGGTATGTGTGTTTGTTTGTGTATCATGTAAATGTTTCTTTTAATATGAAAATTATGTAGCGTAGGCCCCGGTTATGTTCGTGCTAAGAACAACAAGTAATTTGTGAATAGGGACATCAGATCATCTCACGGTGTGACCGACAGAATAATATAAAAATTTCATGAACGGTCTGAACTAATGAGGAAAGATGAACGATAGCAAATCGCAAAAACCTCAATCATACCGTTATGCAGACGACGCCCATGGGCGATTCATATTTTAAAGTGATCATTATTTTATTTTCCTCCCGTATGTGGAGAGTCATTGTATAGAGCTGTGTCAATTTCTTAATATGTCATATTTGAATAAATTCGTATTCATAACCCCTATTTTATGATTCTTGTCATTTGTAGCAGTGCTAAGCAGTATCCACTAGGCATTTGAACCCAGAGATCCTACTTTCATATTATAGACATAAGGCTCCATCTTAAGTATTTGTTTTTTTTTCTTTCTTTCGAACGTACCACTCCCCCAAGTGCTCAGGCTGCCGGGCCGGCACAGAAAGTAGGAAGGGGAGTGGTTCGAAGCTCGTTAGGCAATTCGACCCGCTCTTCAATCCAATCTTATCCGTGGGTGTTTACACCGTTACGTGGAGGCATTATGATGCGTGGGTCATCCATTCGAAGCCCGGAAGGGTGTATACTTGGCGCCCTTTGTGGTAGGCCATTGTTTATAGTTTACGCTGGAGCATTTTTAGGAAGAGATAGGCCGCCCACAGGGAGGATAGCGTGCTATGATGGAGTCAAATTGCCAGGTTCGTGCCACAATCTGATTACAGTTGGTATCGAACGTGTTGGCAGTTATTTGGAATGGAGTACCCGCCACGTAACCGAACGGATGGAGACGTTAAGCACATGCCCGAAGTGCTAAGATTCATAATTAGAGATTGGATACTGCAAGGATTGTTCTGATTGTGTGATACTCAGCAGGACTGTCATGGTCATCGTACGGGTGTGCGTAAGTCACAACTCGTGACGATAACTCACACAAAATCAGCCATGAAAGGGAGCGACGTGAATAATAAATAGGATAGGAAAATGACAAGAACAGGAAAATCGTGTGTCCAGTTTAAGTGGAAATCCGCATGAGTGTCGCTCATATATTAAAATTGGTACCCGGGGCAGACTATGAAGTTGTCATTTCTTTGGGAGACAATGTTATGGTTCTCTCAGTGTGAGGGTAAAACGGCCGGCAAAATTCTTCAAATTTCGCCAGTTACGGGTATCGGCCAAAGATTGTGCGCTGAGGTAACAACATTTGGCAGATATAAATATTTTTTTCGAGAGGGCTTTAGACGCCGCGGATAGAGCAGGGTACCTCAACCCAGGCTCTAATGTTTTGCGCAGTGACGGATGCGATGTTGCCAGTTTGAGACGGGTAATTGTCTGCTAACGTCATCTTATCAATCTCAAGTTGATAACATCCATTTGTGACTGGGGTATGCCATGTTTCCGGCATACGTAAAATCGAGCCCACGGTAGGCCGCGCGCGAGACTGGAAAACTTATTTCGGGTTAAGGGCTAACGTAGAATCATTATTATTATTATTATTGTCGAGTGATATGACGAAATTTCCTATACAATGAATTGTGACATTAATATGGTAGGGGGCGTGACACAAGCCGTTTGTAGGCCCAGTTCGGATTGATTTGTTGGAATTTCGAGTAAAGTTAGGTCACGCTGAAATTTGTATTAAATATTTGAATGTATCTATGCTTTCTGTCGATCACCGGTGGTCAACTTTCTGCCCACGGGAGATCCGCCTTCTCCAAGATTGAATTTAATATGGACATGGAGGTCATGAGGGATATGATGCGCCAATTATTGGCAGAACGCGAAGAAAAGGCAAAGGAAGACAGGGAACTTTTAAGGGAACAATTGAATCAGCAGGCAGCGGACTTTAAGGCGCAGTTTGACAGGCAGGCAGAGCTTTGCCAGGCTCAGGCGGCCACGAATAAGGCTTCGTTAGACGAGCTCGCAGAGGATATGAGATTAGGTCGTGAACGTAGCGACGAGAACGCCGCGAGGTTGGAGGCGAAGATGACCGAGGCGTTAGAGGACGTCATCCAGCGAATAAAGCAAGTGGAGATTGGGGTGACAAATAGGATCGACCTGACGGACACCAGGGTAAGCGCGTGCGAGGAAGAGATGGAGAAGGTGAGCACCCGTATAGAGGATGTTGCAAGAGACGTGCAGGATACCAAAGCGGAAGTCCGAGAACTAAGGACACAGACAACGGAGGCCCTCGACAAGGTGGCAAAGGAGGTCAGTGACCGTCTGACCCAAGTGCAGGATATTGCGACCGCCAAGCTCAAGGAAGTCCAGACTCAGGCCCATGGAGAAGTCATGGAGCTTCGGAAGGAGGTGACCGAAGACATGGAAGCGGAACAAGAAGAAGTCCGAGGGAAAATCCAAGGCCTGAACCGACAGGTGGAAGAGTGGGGCAACAAGACCCACAAGGCTGCCGTCCAAGTAGAAGTCCACACGGAGCTTATTAAGGAGATCCGGGAGGAGGTCGAGTTGTTAAAGTTCCAAGAGGCGAGAGGTGAGATCGTGATGCGATCGATCCTCAAGAAGCAGGATAGCGTTGACAGAGTGTGTCCGCCCAGTAGTATTGGTCACGAAGCCAACGTTGACGTTTCGCAGGGAAATGAAAATGCACAATTGCATAATGCACCTCGGGGACAATCGACCCCGCAAGGGAGTGGAGCAATTCCGGTATATAATCTCCTCCGGATGACGAATGACGAGCCGAAGAAATTCGGGTCAAACACTCATCTTACCCCGAAAGGTTTCCTTGCTGAGGTAGACCAATACTTCATTGATCATCGAGTTCCAGCGGACCGAAAACTCAGAGTAGCCGAACGGTACCTAACGGATCAGCCTTTGGTCTGGTACCGGGCGTTCAAATATTGTTTCGATGGGTATGAGGAGTTCCGGCGGCGCTTCCTCGAGAAGTATTGGGGGATCGAGACGCAACAGAATTTGAGGCTGGAATTGTATTCGCGAAGGTATTCGGGCGCAGGGCAGACCCGTTTCTGCGAGTACTTCGTGGGCCAGTTGTTGAAGTTTAAGGAACTGGATAGTCCTCCCACAGAGTTAGAGTTGATTTCCGCCATCGGTAAACAGCTCCCACCGGAAGTGCAGAAGGTGCTCATAGCGGCGAATGTCCGAAATGCGGTCGATGCTGAACAAATATTGAGGCAGCTCGATCAAACGAGTGGGATGCAGGCGCGACATCGCCATAGCGAGGCGGTCCATGTTGTCGACCTAGCTCAAGATGAAAGCCCACCTAAAAGAAAGAACCAGGGGACTAGTACGAATGAAGTTCGGGAGATGTATCCCTCGAGAATCAGGAGTGATTGGGGTCCCCAGACATGGAATGGACCGAAACGGGAATACCAGGATGGCTGGAATACCCGCGAACCAGGACCCCGTGAGAGGATGCATCAGGGGCCAAGGCTTCGGTATCGCCAGTATGGACAGCGGAGGAGGCCGTACCAGAACTGGGGACCGAACGGACAACGATCGACAGGGCAACGACCAGGAAGGAGGGAAGAGTACATACGAGATCGCAGGAATGAATCGCGACAGTATGTGGAACAACTGCGAAACACGCCGCCCGGTATTGACAAGTGGCAGAGACCCATACAGGGTATGGCCGCCGCGGGAATGTGCGAAGGGGCAGAAAGCCTGCAACTGCAAGCCCACAAGAAGGAAGGACGGGGAAGAGAATTGAACCCCCAGGATCCGGAGTATGCCAGTAGCTCCGGAGCGCAAAAAAATAATTAGCATAACCAGTGAGGAGATAGCCTGCGGTTCGGGGAGCAGCCATTCTTTCGATTCGCAGTGGACGTCAGTTACCATAGCTGCGTGGGTGATCCAACCCGAGGATTTGATCGAAGACGCACACCGACAGAATAAGAGGATTATAAGGGAATTACCACTGGTGTACATCAGAGCTAATGGATTGCGCGTGCGCTCTCTTGTAGACACGGGAGCCAGCGTAAGCGTCGTATCTAGAACGCTCATACGGGAAATCCAATCGAAGGAGCAGATCCCGTTATACCGGTCTCTAACATGAAGGTACGAGGAATCATCCCAGATCGCACCACAGTGTGCAAGGCTCAGGTTTATTTAGAATTGCAGATCGGAGAGGCCATTACTTCACACCCATTTATCATCCTCGAGAAGATGGAATACAACATTATATTAGGCGCCGACTTCTGGAGGGACTATAAGGCAGTTATCGACATGCACCGCAATGAGATCAGGCTAGAGATCAACATGCATTCCGAAGGTGTGAAACTAAACGAAAGTGGAGACTGCGTAGTCGATGAGAGGATATGGACTACTCAAGTGACCTACGACGAGGAAGTCCGTCCTGATCAGATTCTGGATGGGAAACATCAGGAAGAAGAGATAATAATCGGACTCGAAAGAATGGTTGCAAACTTGGAACAGGAAGAGGAAGAACCGACATTTGAGGAGGCAGTGCTATCAAAAATTAATAAAGCAATGATAGGTGAAGAGGGAAGAGCTAGACTGAAAGAAATCTTGGAACGCCACCGCGATGCATTTGGGTCACAACCGAGAAAAATTTCGAATTTCAAATACAATTTCGTCGTCACAAGTTGGGAACCTTTTCGACGGAATCCGTACCCGATTCCCGAGAAACATTATGCCAAGGTACGACCTATCATCAAGGATATGGAAGAAAACCAGTTAATTTCCAAATCTCCGACGCCATTTTTAAACCCTTTAGTCATCGTGGAGAAGACGAACGGTTCGCTGAGGGTGTGCCTAGACGCACGTGCAATTAACGAGCGCTTGGTACTAGAGTACGATAGGGCACCAAACATTAAGGATATTTTGAAGAAGTTTAGTCACAAAAATTATTTTTCTGGGGTCGACTTGAGATCGTCCTACCACCACATTGAGTTGTCAGGGGAATCCAAGGTACTGACGGGATTCATGTTTGACGGACAGACGTACGTCTACAAACGTTTGCCGTTCAGCGTCAAGAACGCAGGATCGGCCTTGATAAGGGCACTTGATAGGAATTTGAGCGAGCAGGTGAAGAACTTTACGGTGCGTTATGTAGACGACATTGTGATTGCGGGCGAGACTCTGGAGGAGCATTTGGAACACTCGAACCTGTTATTAGCAGAATTGAATATAAACAACTTCAAAATTAATTTGGATAAGTCGAACTTTTGCCAGAAAAGCATTTTGTTCCTGGGACACGTCATAGATTCGGAGGGTGTCACTCCGAACCCCGTTAAGATTCAAGCTATTCAAAATTTCCCCAAACCAACACGAGTCAAACACATCAGGCAGTTTTTGGGAATCTGCGGGTTTTTCGCCGATCATTGTCCCAGTTACACTGAGGCGGTAGCTCCTCTTCAGGACCTCCTGAAGAAGAATAATAGATGGAAATGGGATTCGACCTGTGACGAAGCTTTCCAAAGGACAAAAGAATTACTTGCCAACAGCATCAAGCTTGGGTACCCCGACTTTTCGAGCAAATTCGTAGTCCAAACCGATGCATCCATGATAGGTGTAGGGGCGGTATTGTACCAGGAGACGCCGGATCAGGAAAAACGCAGAAACTACATCGCGTTCATGAGTCGTAGACTTCGGGCTCATGAGTGCCAATATACCGTCACGGAATTAGAGATGTTGGCAATTGTTACAGCCCTCAGACACTGGAGGAAGTATATATGCGGTTTCCCGGTCGTGCTGCGGACAGACCATAAAGCTTTGACCTTCGCTTTGAAGTCGACGATGGCATCCGAGAGAGTAAACCGCTGGACGTTATTCATCCAACAATTCGACTTAGAGATCGAACATTGTGCAGGAAAGGACAACGTGATTGCTGACGCATTAAGCCGAAACCCCGAACCGGAAGCCCGAGTTCTTCATCACATAGAGTTGAGCGGGGGTGACCGTGAGACGTTGGACAGGCTGCAACGCATCGGAGAAGAGCAAGAGAATTGGCCCGCAACCAGACGATTGATCGATTTCTTCAGGAAAAGGATACCAGCAGGAACGCCTGAATACCAGGAGATTGAGAGACAGGCATCCAAATACAACTATTTCAACGGAATCCTTCACCAGTTCATAGATGAAGACCATACGAAGTACCGTATTGTTGTTCCGCCCGTGCTACAAGTGGAACTGATTTGGCTCGCACATCATTCCATCGGTCATGCGGGAATCGATAAAGTCACCTCGACACTACAGGAGACCTTTGTCTGGCAGAGAATGAGGCGGATGATTAGGACCGTGTTGACAACATGTGATACTTGTCAACGAATCAAACAAAATACCTATCTCCTGCGGCAACCACCTAAGCCGCTGTTGCCAGAGAAGCCACGAGAGCTATTTGCGATAGACTTTTACGGGCCCTTACCCAAGGCAATTAGAGGGTTACAATTCATTTTGGTCTGCGTAGATGTTTACTCGAAGTATGTGATGCTGTGCCCAGTACAGAAGGCAAACTCCAGGTCGGTACTGACACAGATCCGAAATAAGATCATTCCATCTATGGGGAAGCCAGACAAGATATTGAGTGACCATGGGTCTCAGTTCACGTCCGCCATGTTCAAACGCGAGATCGAGCAACTCCAAATCTAACATATCTTCAGTTCTATTAGGCATCCCGAGTCCAATCCATCGGAAAGGATCATGCGCGAAATAGCAAAATTTTGCAGAGTTTATTGCGCCAGACAGCATTGGCGATGGGTTGATGTTCTTCCGATCATCATGGAGTGCATCAACGGGACGATTCATGAATCTACGGGGCAGGTCCCGATAGTGGTACATTTTGATCAGAAACCAGAGAGACCGTGGCACCGCGTGCTACAGTGCCCAGAAGATCCCAGGCCTTCGGCTGAGCTTCGTGTGAGGATAGCTTTGAACCATCTCAAAGCCCAGGCAGAGAAGAGGCTCAGACGACCATCGAAACCGGAGATTTCATCGGCCACTTCATGTGGGAGAACTAGTTTTAGTCAAACGACCAGCCATGTCCGACCCTCCGAAGAAGTACTACCACAAGTTTGCAGAACTTTACATCGGGCCGTATAGGATAATCCAGAACCTAGAGAATAATGCCTACAAAGTACAGTCAATGGATGGGAGAACAGAGGCCACTTACAATGCTGCAAATCTCAAACTGTACCACGCCCCAGGACAACACCCTGAAGAAGGTCCGGAGGAAGAAGAACCAGGAGAGGCCGAGGATGACGAGGACAACCCGGATCCAATGGAAGAAATGGATGCCGATGGAGAAGATGATGCCGTGAATCACATTGTTTTGGAAGAAGGGAGCGAGTCCGAGGCATCAGCCTGTGAAGATTGTCCAGAATGCTCTGAGAGGACCGGTCTTAGGAACGCTTTAATTAATTTATGCTACCAGATACAACTGGAGAACACAGAGTTGACCGGGAAGGTCTATCAATTACGCGAACATCATCAGTGACTACTTTCCGAGACAGATAAAAGGGAAAGAAAAATCCCGAGGTCGTGATTTTTCTTTGATGAAGCAGGAGGAGAATGAAACCGTACAGTGTCATGTACAGCTCATGGGAGTGATATGTGCCTTTCTACTTCATTAAAATCACTCCTAAAGGTCGCGTCATTGGTAGCAGTATGGGCGATGGGGATCGAGCGGCGTCCGGCCAGAACGGAACCCGCGAAAGAGCGCCTGTGAAACAAAGGGGAGACAGAGCAAGAGCCAAGCCCCCGCGGAAATACCCTCTCAACTTGCAGAGAGAGATAGAAGAGGACGCGATGCTGGAGTAGTCAGATACGCCCCGAGGTGTGGCTTAGCTTCCCAGAGTTCCAAACTAACATAAGGAACTTCCGGTTTTTTATGCACGTGTCACGGGTGCCAACGTCGGATTTTGGCGCGTAAAAAATGGAATGATATTTTATCCAGACATAGGAAAATTATGTGAGACACACCATTGAATAGAGCGGAATTTTCTGCGTTTCCCAGACTAAAAATATGTAATAACTTATTCAGGGGAAGAAATGAGGTCACCAGCTGTCCAGATGTAATATATCGCTAACACATGTGAATACAACGGCGTCACCCAAGCTAAGAGTCACGCTCAGAAGATGACTCCACCCTCCAAAGGACGCTATGAATTAATCAAAGGCGGGAAGCAAATTACATAAAAACTGCCGATCGTAGGTCCAGCACGCCTTGCTCAAATGAAAGAGGAGACAGAGGGCTGCAAGATGCACTATTTAAATGTCTTCAATTCTTGGTATGAAAGGAGCTCTTGTTCTTAATGAACCGTGAACGTGTACGCCCCCAGGCTTCCGGCGGGCAAGATAATATAGGCCGGGCAGGCCATCACAGAGACAGTTGTTCTTTGCGGGTCGTGGAGACGGACACTGTGTCCCGCGGTGCTCCAGTTTACAGTCCGAAACCCTTGACCGCTTACTGAAAGTGCTATTGTGTCCATCGCCTTTGTGAAGTGAACGGGAGGCCAAACGAGCCTAGGTGAATTGTCTCTGTGCTGCGTGTCAAACTAGTTAATCCGCGAGCATAATTTACAAACAAGTAGCAGAATACGGCTGAGACAGTGCCGGCATTAATGAGTCAGTGAAATTCATAATTTGGTATCACCCAAAGTGTTACTTTGAATCAGGGGGCTCGAGTCTCGTGGGCCACCCGATCCCTGCTGTGAACGCGCCCGCCGCGATTTGAAAGACCGTCTTATTCGTGGTGTAAACTCTGGAAATAGAGGCCGTGTGACGAGTGTAAAGTGTCACCCATTTGGATTACTGTAAGATTTCAGCTGTGAACGAGTTCCCCAGGATGTCGGACTTGTATGGACCAGGGATGAAGGACTGCACGCCCGCCACCTACCGAGTGGTCATGGAGTACTAAGAACTTCACCATGGGTCTCCCGTGGAAGGAGAAACAACGGCCACCAAACAGATGAGTGATGTCCAAATCTAATTTCTAAGCATGTCACATAACCGGGGGATAGGATTAGCTTTTTTTGTAAATATCAAAATGTTGTAAGATAATGCATGTCCTATATGGAAATTTTATTGATCTTTAGATAGTTGAAGTAAATTCAGGGGAGCTAAATTCCCGGACGACTCATTTTTTCTTAATGATTAGCTTATCGTGAGGGTTATATTTCTAGTAATATGTAGAATGTCCTAGCAAATATGGGAACAAGGTTAGGAGAATATTTGAGTTTCCCTTAGGGGTGGTTGGAACAATAGTGCTGGCGAGCAGGGAAAACCATGTCAAAATGTTGGTAGTTACTGTCCCACGTGGCTGTCGTATATGCCGGGAAAACTCATGGGTCAGTCAGTCAATGCATGCCTAGCTTACACATATAATCTGTGCATGTACAGCAAGAAAGAAGAAATCCCGACCGGGAGAGGTATATGTTGTGGTATTTAAAGTAGGTGTGAGGAACCATGTGCAAGTCTCCCGTGATTTTTGATTAATTGGCCAGAATGGTTTGGAGTGTTTTTTTTTATCTATAGCCGGGGTAAGGCCCAGAGGCAGGAGTCTCTAATCTTTGGTCAGATGATTTAAATATAAGTATATTTCCTGTGGCAGGAACGATATAGTCATGAGAGCCTACGCCCAAGGGAAGAAGATACGCGATATGAGACGTAGTGAGAGGGCCGAATGCCCGAGGAATTTACGATGAGATGAGTTAGAAGTGATCGTGCCCACAGTCGGCGCTCAGCGATGATAATGAGAAGGGAGAGAATAAAAGTGTATTTCAGGGGAATTCCACGATAATATGAATAAACAAATGAAGTGGGCCATGGATATGTGTTCCCGAGATGAGAGGGTGGACGTGTGAGAGAGAGAAGAATCTGGCGTGGCCAATGAATGAGAAATGGCCGTGCGAAGTGAATGGCCGCCCTTCCTTTTTTTGTGAGTGTCTGGCTCTCGCCCTCGTGACAGAGGGATCCCTTTACACCATTGTATTAAGACTTGGAGCCCTGTGTCTACCCGCGCGCCTCTGTTTGGTTTAAATGGCTTAGCTAAGAATACTTGTATAATGATAATATCACGGTGATTTTAAAGGTATTTAATAAATGAGTAGGGATCTCCCCCAGATATCCGGTGATATGAGACTATAGCTATTCTAGGGATCTACAGAAACCCATAGTACCTCTCGGTCGGGAGTCGGCCAGTTCGACTCCGGATTATGATGGCGCCCTTGAGCGTGCTGCTCCAGGCGTGCGCCTTGGGCCGGAGACATTGATAACCATGCTGTTTCTTTCTAGGAATGGCTCTCCTTTGTTCATGAAGTGTATATATCCATATATCAGTGTATGTTTCGTAATTATGTGCATATATTTTTGAGTTCAAACAGAACCTATGTGCACGTTGTGTGGTCTTGGTGATAGATGAGGAGTCCGGTGTTTAGCTAAATGGTATGTGTGTTTGTTTGTGTATCATGTAAATGTTTCTTTTAATATGAAAATTATGTAGCGTAGGCCCCGGTTATGTTCGTGCTAAGAACAACAAGTAATTTGTGAATAGGGACATCAGATCATCTCACGGTGTGACCGACAGAATAATATAAAAATTTCATGAACGGTCTGAACTAATGAGGAAAGATGAACGATAGCAAATCGCAAAAACCTCAATCATACCGTTATGCAGACGACGCCCATGGGCGATTCATATTTTAAAGTGATCATTATTTTATTTTCCTCCCGTATGTGGAGAGTCATTGTATAGAGCTGTGTCAATTTCTTAATATGTCATATTTGAATAAATTCGTATTCGTAACCCCTATTTTATGATTCTTGTCATTTGTAGCAGTGCTAAGCAGTATCCACTAGGCATTTGAACCCAGAGATCCTACTTTCATATTATAGACATAAGGCTCCATCTTAAGTATTTGTTTTTTTTTTTCTTTCTTTCGAACGTACCACTCCCCCAAGTGCTCAGGCTGCCGGGCCGGCACAGAAAGTAGGAAGGGGAGCGGTTCGAAGCTCGTTAGGCAATTCGACCCGCTCTTCAATCCAATCTTATCCGTGGGTGTTTACACCGTTACGTGGAGGCATTCTGATGCGTGGGTCATCCATTCGAAGCCCGGAAGGGTGTAATACGTAATTAACGTATGGTCAGCCTGTGTGCTGCAGTGGTTAGTGTGATTAGCTGATCAGCTGCCACTCCCCGCCAGGTTCGATTCCTGGCTCTGCCACGAAATTAGAAAAGTTGTACGAATTCTGGAACGGGCTCCACTTAGCCTTGGGAGGTATACTGAGTAGAGGGATGTTAAATTCCCTCTTCGGCCATCTTAGATGTTTTTTTCCGTAGTCTCCCAATTCTCCTCCAGACAAAATTCCGGAATGGTACCTAACGGAAGGCCAAGGCCGCTTCCTTCCCTCTCCCTTGCCCATTCCTTCCGATCTTCCCATCCCCCCTGAAAGGGCCCTGTTGAGCACAGCAGTTGGGGCCGCCTTTGTGAGGTTACCTGTATTTAACCCTAGTTGTATCCCGAGCACCCAAATCTCACTCTCACTGCCCTTGAGGTGGTAGAGCTGGGGAAAAGCAACCGTGGACGGTAAACAGTTTAATAAAGAAGGAGAGAAAGAAAGAATGAAGAAAGTTATATACTTGATTTCAAACTACCGTTCAGATAACGGGTAAAAGAAATATAAATAAGTTTGTACTGAGGGCGATCACGGCAGCTTTGTTGTATATCTTTGAATGTATTGTACCCTTTAACATGTACGTTCATGGGTGCGCTATGTATGTCTTAACATTAGTTCTGTTTCCAGATACGGGTTGGGGATGATGTGAGAGTTGAAATTACTGTGTATGGCAAGTTTTACGATAGGATGCCCTTCCTGACGCTGACCTTACTTGAGAAGATAACACCTCATCCCAGTGGCATTGCGGGGCAGATCTGCGCTCTCCTCCTCTCTGGCGCAACAGTGGAACAGTGTAACACATCGTACACTATCAGGAGTGAGGGTCCCTCGTCGTTTATTACGGTCTGGATTACCGGCACGTCGTCCACTTCTCCGCCTACCTTTGACTAATGTGCACAAACATGCTAGACTGCAATGGTGTATGGAACGCCGTCACTGGGGACAGGAATGGTAGCAGATAGTGTTTTCGGACGAATCAAGATTCTGTCCTGTTGCCTAGTAGGTCATCCATGGGCACTGATAACTTGTCCCATGCGTGATGACATCGACTTTCCTATCCCATCGTCGCCATAAGCCACTAGCATCTCTCGTTGAGGTGCTGAATATTTAGCACACCTCAAATAACAAAGAAGAGCAGGTGACACACATTTACAAGTGTGCTGTTACGGGAGCCTTTCGGGGTGAATGTTTACAAACCGTCCCCAGTCTGGTGCGTTACGCAATTTTCCGACAACGAAACCATTCTTTTGACACTGTTTCACTATTCGGTGACACGATATATATGTATGGGAAAGGACCGTGATGTACCCATTCCACTTACAGTTAATGATTGACATTATTTGAAATCCACTTGGCGACAATCCGACACAAAACTAAAAACAGACGCGCCGTCATTCTAGCTTAATTTACTGTTGGCCATTCGAATATATCCCGAACAAACTTCTGTATTTATCGAATCTTTCACATCTCTTTTATGTCCTTTTCCGTGTCTACTAATTAAACAATTAACGTACTTTGACGCCATGCGCCATGTCATATTGCCGTCGGGCGGGAACAAGTTAGCCCGGCTTCAGCCGCCAGTGGCGTCACAAATTGGGGCTCCGCCCTATCGCCAATATTATTAACCAGACAGATAATAGCTAACGTCCCTCCGCCAACATTAACTGTCATCGCCCGTTACATCACTGAAGGTGTCTCGGCGGTGTAGGAAGGGCTTGAATTTGTTACCAAAGCATATTTCAAGAGAGATCCAGGAGCATCTACTCTCGCAAAATATCCCAAACCGCCCGCTTCCCTATTTAAGCCAAGTCGGGCGAGCTCATGACGGTTCAGTATGAGCTAACTTCTACCAGTGATCGAGACGATTCATTGTGAACTCAGGTCCGCCATTGATCGACACAGTTAAGTGGGAGATCGCTTCTGTCAGTTATCGAGACGGTTCAGTGTGAGTTTAGTTCCCCAGTGATCAAGTGCTGTTAGTGCTGTGTGTGAACTGACGGCAAAACAGTACAGCGGAGTGACGAGGGACAGCGAACGAAGACTGCCGTGTATGTGTTTACTTTGTAACACGTGACTGTGCAGCGTGCGCGTGAATGATATGCCTCATTCCATAAAACCGGAAGTGCACCTCTTTGTCATATACCGCGAGGTAAAGACAGAGGAGGACAAACTATTGCTTCGGCAGAATTTAGATAGATTGAAAAATGGGCGCGTGAAAATCGAATGAAAATCCACAGCGGAAAAAGCAAGAAATAGTGTTTCAATAAAAAGAAAATCACAGGAAAGAGGGATTACGAAATTGGAGGGGAATGTGTTGTTGAAGTTGATAGTTGTCAGTACTTAGGTGTTATGATTAGAAAAGACTTAAACTGGTCAGAGCAAGTGAAAAATGTAGTTAAGAAATTTTGGAGATCGTTACATTTTATTATGCGGAATCTCAAGAAAGCTAATTCTGGTGCCATAAGTAAAGCTTATAAAAGTTTGGCGAGACCGATTCTCGAATATCGATCTGCGTACTGGGATCCGCACATGTTGGGTTTAATAAATTCCCTAGAAAAAATTCAAAGAAGAGTGATCGATGCGTTCGTAACCGGGAATGAGAGGAATACCAATAATTGGGGAAAGTTTTGAATCTTGAAGAACTAGAGCTCGCCTATGTAGTCTTTATAAGAGCTATACGGGAATGGCTCCCTGGAGTAGTACTAGGAATAGGGTGGAACCTAACTCATACTTATCGAAAAATGATCGTAAGCATAAAATTAGGGCCAAAAACCAGCATACGGATTTGGGCAAGTTTTCCTTCGTAATCAGGACCGTAAGGGATTGGCATAAATTACCTACAGCAGTCTTTGATAGATTCCCTTCCGGTATCAAGTCATTTAAGAAGCCCATTAGTGCTTGTGTAAAGTGAAAAGTAAAAGTTGTAAATTACGGATGCTGAATTTGTGATTTTCTGCTTGGTTTGGATTGTGAAACTAGTAGTTTCCTTGCGGTATTCTCTTTCCAGGGAATCGCGTGTTGTAGTAGTTGTTGTTGATGGGTAATTACCGAAGTTTTTACAATTACTTGATTATCACTTGTAATGTTAAGCTAGCAGTAAGTTTAACCTACAGTATTGTAAGCTGTAGTGCTAAGCACTAGGAAATACTTAAGTGTTGTTTAAATTTTTATATGATGATGATGGATTTAGAATTTGAAACTTAAACTAGTAGTATTTCTTGTAATATTTAATTATTATATTTTTAACATTACGTTACCATAATTGTAATCTTAAGCTAGTAGTAAGATCAACCTATAGTTATTTAAGCCGTAGTGTTAAGCACTGGAAATACTTAAGTTGTGCATGGAATTTAATATGATGATGCTTGATTTAGAGTGTAAAACTAGTAATATTTCTTTTAATAGTTTCTTTCCGTGGAATTTCTCGTTGTACTCTTGTTGTTTTTGTTTGTTTGTTTATTTGTTATTTGAATTTTGTTTGTTGTTGTTGGGTAATTATGTTAATACTTTATTATTACACTACTGTAAGTGACTATTGCCACCGGGATATTAACCATTTGCGATGTAGTTGTTAATAATAATAATAGTAATAAATGTACAGCTTAATCGTGAGCTGGCATAGGGTCCTTGTGATAGTTGCAGAAGTTTCTGTAGTGTTAATGTTTCGCCTTAAATTTTAGATCGAATAACTTGCGTGACTGAACATTGTAAGCAGAGAGAGAGGGCTAACTACAGTGGTGATTGAATTGCTGTGTAATTGTAGGCCTACAGCAATTAGTGTTAGTTAATAAATTTTAGAGTATAAACTACCATTTGAGTGTTCATTTATCTACTACCCGCCTCAAAGTTGCAATCCTAATACTTCTTTGATTATTATTATTTTTTATATTTATTTTATATTTCATTTCTAGCTAATGAGTATGTTTACATTTTTAAATTTATCACCTGTACGACTCCATGGCAGAATGGTTACCGTGCTGGTCTTTGGTCCAGAGGGTCCCAGGTTCGATTTCCTGGTGGGTCGGGGATTTTAACTTTCATTGGTTAATTCCGATGGCTCAGTGTCTGGGTGTATATGCAGTCTTCATCATTTGAGTTGTTCATGGGCAGGGCTCCATCCACGTAGACGTGCATGTCGCCTCTACAGCGTCAGCTCTAAAGACCTGCACGAGGCCTCTTCGGAGGCCACACGCCATTAAATTGATCACCTGCTTAGTTCATTCCAAATGCATCCCGTACTGACCAACTGAATAACCCGGGTTATTATACTGACTTTAAATAAGCAACATTGAAGTTGTGACATTTGAACAAACCAAGGTAGGGAAGCCAAATTCCGTCCCCGCATCTAGAAGATTTCTAGTTTGTATGGTTGGTACATAATGTTAGGGTCACGCACACGCGTAGTCTCAAGCCGTTGTCTTGCGAGAGTTGGTTGTGTGGAGGATTCACTTTTCATGTTTACCTGAGTTAGTGCAACATTCAAATTAAGAGCCTGTTATTCCTGAAGTGAGCACTGATATCTGTATGAAAAACTAGACTGCATTTCAGTCGTGTGGTGTAGTTCCTGGCGTGTAATCGCTTCAGTGACTTAGTTGGTGAGAGTTGCGATAGCGGCCATTACAGCAAATAATGGAATGTTCGCAATTTCATCCCCCTTAATTTTATTTATTATTTTCAGATGAGAAAACGCAAGCAGTGCGTTAAGCGGGCAATGAAAAAGACGATTAAGACAGTGAGGGCAATATAATGGCTTACGAACGTGCATGTAACACATTTTAAATCCCGCGAGCAGCTGTGTTAAGAAGAATTCCAAGAACATATTTTTCATAAGTGGCCTTCAAGTAATTCATTATAAGGAAAGTGTTTGGTAAGATTAGAAAGGAAAAATAGATCAAAATTAATTTACTTTTCATAAATTTGGAGAGGGACGAAATTACGAACACAATTTGGTACTTTAATTTCTGAAGTGTTTATGTCAAGTATTGATTTTTTCCTTATAACAGTGTGATTGTAACTTGCCCGTAATTTGAGAATATATGCAGTAATATACCAATTTCTAGCGCCCATAATATTCCTGAATTTATACATGTACAAACCTGCTAAGGTGACGAAATATGGGCCCCTTACCTGATATGGTATTTTCATGACACAAAGTGCAGTCTTTTATTATTATTATTATTATTATTATTATTATTATTATTATTATTATTATTATTATTATTACTATTATTATTATTATTATGTTTAGTATTATATTATTTATTATATATTTGTTATATATATTCCTTACTGCAGTGGGATCAATCTCTGCAAACAGATGGCAGTCTCTGTGTTATTATTCTTCATTAAACCCTAATCCCATGTCACTACAGCCCTGAAGGGCCTTGGCTTAACAAGCGACCACTGCTCACCCCGAAGGCATGTATATTATGGGGTGTTATGTGGTCAACAAGACGAATCCTCTCGGCCGTTTTTCTTGGCTTTCTAGATGGGGGGCGCTATCTCACCGTAGCCATCCCACAGATCGAGAGAAAATGTGGAGAACATCACGATTCTAGGTGCTGTATGCATTTAAATCTCCAGTTTCAAGTATTTTTATAAAACTCTGAAAAGAAGCGGATGTCTCATCGAGAGAGTTTAACTTGATGAAGACTGAACGGAGAAGGAAAGAGACACAGAGAGCACTTTGCATTTTTAGCTTCAAGTGGAGGAGGTAAACGGTGAAAAACAACAGAACGAGGTTCGCGGATAAAGAAGCAGGAGAAATGTTCCAAAAGTAAAGGTAACGTTTACTGTAAGAAGTGTAGCATATATTTCCATGATATTACCAAGGAATACAACCCGTGCCATTGAAAATGATTGCCGAAATATATAACTTGGAACATTACAGTAAGTGGAAGAGTTCTGTACAACTGGGCTACAACAGACATAATAGAAATGCGCTTCCTTCCGGTCTATTAATCTGCGGTCGTTCCTTTATTACTGGCGACGTTTCGAATATTTTATTGCACCTTTTGTAAGATTGTATTGGGATACCACCACGTGACTTTCAACAAACAAGATGAGCGCATAATCAATTAAACTCACGGTTGGATGTTTTGTCCAGTTCTTCTTCCGACACTTTTTATTAATTTTTTCATTCCTGATTTACATTTGTGGCGAATTTAGTGCTCACGGTCCTCTCTTACACTTAAACACTTTAAAAAATAATATTTACTAATGTAAACATAAAATTATTATTACTTTCTATTTGCTCTACGTCGTACAGATACATATAGGTCTCATGGCGACGATGGGATAGGAAAGGCCTAGGAAAGGGAAGGAAGCGGCCGTGGCCTTAATTAAGGTATGGCCCCAGCATTTGCCTGGTGTGAAAATGGGAAACCACGGAAAATCATCTTCATGGCTGCTGACAGTGGGGTTCGAACCCACTATCTCCCGGATGCAAAGTCACAGCTGCACGCTCCTATCCGCACGGCCAACTCTCCTGGTAGTACTAATTTTATGGATGGGGGAAAGGAAACGAAAATTAGAAGATAGGTAGTTAGGAGTGTTCAGATGGTAAGGAATTGTCATTAGGAGAAAATTCCTTCGTTCATTTATGCGTAGCCGTCCCAATGTTTTGAAATATGGTGTAACATGAGCGTCATGTCGCAGTTGGATGGCGTGAGTTTTGTGCTCGTTAAGTCGCAAAGCTTGTACAGCATTTAGATTGACTTGTACCGTTTCACAGTAGCGTTATGTTGAGAATAGCAGTGCTTGGATTAACTTTTGTGTAAGTAATTAATGAAAAGCATTCTTGTAACGTTTACTGATCTCGATATTTCATGTGAATTTGTCCTAGTTATACGGCCGGACATTCTTCCTGATTCCAACCCTACATGGAGGGACGTCTGCGGTTGTGGTACGAAGATGAAGAGGCGAGTAAAAACTTGAAAACAAATATCCAATCACCAAGCCAGAGGAATTACCCACATGCAATTAAAATCCCCTGTCGGGTCTGAAATCTTTGACATCGTCTGAATGGAAGGCTATTACGCTGTGCATTCTTCCAAGTAGCCGGCCTTCATGGTGCCCACATATGAGAACGCAATGTTCTAGATGTGTTATTAGGGTAGTATTTGATAATTAGTCATATTGTTGCCTTTCAACTTGGGAGCACGGGGTCAATGAAATATGCTATTTCTTCCTCTTAAATGTGCCTGGATCCTCAATTTCCTGTCCCATCTCCGTTTCTACACTGACGAGTTTAAGTCGACAAGGCTTATGGAGTCTGTCTTTTATTTCCTCGTCCCTCGCCAGTTGAGTTCAACCTGATGAAAACTGTTCATTTCATATCTCTCCCAGCGATAAAGATTTTAGACAGAGATATCCATTACAGTGTCACCGTTAATAATGTAGGACTATTTTTCGACGGAACCTTATCCTGGTCTGATCATACGTCAAATATGATCAGAAAGGTTGAGTCATCTATGCATATTTTGAAGCTTAACGCTTTACGAATCGGAGAAAAAACCAACCCTGGAGATTAAACGGATTAAATAATAATTAATTAATGTTATTTACATTATGTCCCACTAACTACATTTATGGTTTTCGGAGACGCCGAGGTGCCAGTGTTTAGTCCCGCAAGAGTTCTTTTATGTGCCAGTAAATCTACCGACACGAGGCTGACGTATTTGAGCACCTTCAAATACCACCGGACTGAGCCAGGATCGAACCTGCCAAGTTGGGGTCAGAAGGCCAGCGCCTCAACAGTCTGAGCCACTCAGCCCAGTATGAAATAAATAATCAAATTGAAGTGCATAGTTCCAAAATACGTCTTATCAATTTTAGCAAATTTTTCAGGTGACGAAAACAACGGTTCTTGCTCATCTTCAGCAGAATAAAAGTATTTCTTCTCCTGCTTCTCAATCTGTTTACCCTCCAGGGTCGGTTTTTCGCTCGGGCTCAGCAAGGGATTCCACCTCTACCGCCTCAAGGGCAGTGTCCTGGAGTTTCAGACTTTGGGTCGGGGGATACAACTGGGGAGAATGACCAGTAGCCCGCCCACCTGCCTCACCTCCTATGCTGAACAGGGGCCTTGTGGAGGGATGGGAAAATTGGATGGGATAGGCAAGGAAGAGGGAAGCAAGCGGCCGTGGCCTTAAGTAAGGTACCATCCCGGCATTTGCCTGGAGGAGAAGTGGGAAACCACGGAAAATCACTTCCAGGATGGCTGAGGTGGGAATCGAACCCACCTCTACTCAGTTGACCTCCCGAGGCTGAGTGTACCCCGTTCCAGCCCTCATACCACTTTTCAAATTTCTTGGCAGAGCCGGGAATCGAACTCGGACTTCCAGGGGTGGCAGCTAATCACGCTAACCACTACACCACAAAGGCGGACACAAAAATATTTATTTATGTATATTATATGAACGTACTTACCTGTATTGATATAATTGAAGAACTACATACAATTCGTGACATATAATGAAGATATTTACAATTTAAGATTGGATAAGGAGGGTTTTGGAACTGTCATCGTGCACACGTAGATAAAGTTTTATAATGATAATTGTTATCATTAATTGATATTATAATCGACATTATTTTATTATTTACGCTCTTTGAAATCATAAAAATGAATGTCAGTGATTAAACTCAATATTAGTAAACTGGCGCGAAATTAACGGGAATAGTATTGCCAACAGTTTCGATGAACACACCGTGAACCTCGAACTTCATAAACATCGTATTAATGCTTACTTCATAGAGTATTATTTGAGATACGTTCCAGTTAAGGTGCCCCATGTTTGGATAAGGCAGATTTTGTAAACAAGGATAAGGCGGGTTTTGGAAACGTCACCTGAATTTGTGTTACATTTTCATGAGGACAAAGCAGGTTTAGGAACAGTTTTCTTGTTGAAAGAGTTCCTAAATCATATGAGTTATAGAGATAAGCTAAGAACTCAATTTTCATAAATAAATAAAAACTGATAAGGCGGATTTTGGAACCGTGCGTCTCAATTATACAAATGCTGAATTGTACTACGGTTTCCCCCTTGTAAATATACTGCAGCAGGGGTGTAGAAACTACTGTGTCCCACCTGGTGTCCTTTTTAAAGTACAGTTTGAATTAGAATATACCTGTCACTTGGTTCATACATGGATTTGAAGTTCATTTCATTCGAATAACAGCAAGTCATACATAAAAGCATTAAACAAAGGTGATTATTATATACCGATGAGTCAATATGTACTAGAATATAGATATGTTTTACACCGTCATGCATTATTTCGAATTATATGCATACATGTAAACTGATTCCACCTTCAGTTTGTAGTAATAAAAATGGGCGTGCTGACCTGTCAGGAGGCTCGCACATTAGCAGAACGATGATATGTAAATAGTTATTTAATATTGAATTTTCACGACCGCATTGCAATCGAAACCAACTTTCAACTTATTAGGTCGTGTTACGTACATTTAGTAAGTGTTGAAGAGATGTTAAGTACAGAACAAAAATGGCTAACCGGACACCACTGGGATTTGAACCCACAACCTCCCGATTTCACGTCGGTTGTTATACCAGTTGACCTATAGTGGCCTAAGTCATCCTTGTTCTGTTGGAAAGGATCTAGGCTACAGGTCCGGCACTACTATTATCACACTGTACAGTGCGTTTAAGTCGCCCGTTGAGGGCCAAGTCAACGAATATAGAATTTTCACGACCGCATTGTAATCGAAACCAACTTCCAAACTATTAGGTCGCGTTACGTGTTACGTGGGTTCAGATCCCCCTGGTGTCCCGTTGGCCACTTTTGTTCTGTACTTAACATCTCTTCAACACGTACTAAATGTACGTAACACGACCTATTAGGTTGAATGTTGGTTTCGATTTAATAATAATAATAATAATAATATATTAATTATTATTAATTATTATTAATAATTATAATTTTTATTATTATTGAGCCTTCTCGCAGGAAGGCATGATTACCTCAGTTGTTGGTTTCCTATCTGGAAGGCTGAGGCTCGAATCCTGGTCGAGTGTTGGTTGAGCTTTTAATCTCAAAGGAATCACATGGTGTCAGGAAGGACCCCAGGCTCAAACCAAAAGGAGCCTGAGTGGCTCCAGTGACCCCTGAAATACGATGACCTTACGCCCTTCAGGGAGAAACGCTTAACTAAAAGACTGAGCCTTCTCGAGATCAAAGATGAGATTTGTTAAAAAAATATCAATTCCTCGCTGTCCAGCCCACAAATAATTCACATGCAAACAGCGCTGAAACAATTGTCTCATAATGTAAGCTTTCTAAGGAACTAAATATACCATTTTACGAAAGTTATTTATAAAAGAACAAATCTGGTGTAATTTACAGGCATACTTTTGTCAAAATCCTATATAATAATCATATTAATTGCGTGAATGTTATTACATTTCGTTTGAAAGCAGAAGGTTGACAACAATCGTGCAGTAATAACTCCTATGTTGTCCGACTCGTTGGCTGAACGGCCAGCGTACTGGCCTTCGGTTCAGAGGGTCGCGGGTTCGATTCCCGGCCGGGTCGGGGATTTTAACCTTAATTGGTTAATTCCAATGGCCCGGGGACTGGGTGTATGTGTTGTCTTCATCATCATTTCATCCTCATCACGACGCGCAGGTCGCCTGCAGGAGTCAAATAGAAAGACCTGCACCTGGCGAGCCGAACCCGTCCTGGGATATCCCGGCGCTAAAAGCCATACGACATTCCATTCCAACTCCTATGTTACGTTCCTATAACAGGATTCCCCTGATGTTGAACTAAGTACTGTTGAAGATATCGTACCACGACGTAAATAGTTCGGGTTCTTCCGTTCCTCGAGGTTTAAAACTTGGCAGAATACAATAATAATAATAAACTTATTTTCTACGCCCTGCTAACTAATTTACAGTTTTCGGAGACACAAAGGCGCTGGAAATTTGTCCCGCATGACTTTCTTTACTTGCCAGTAAATCTACCGATACGAGGCTGACGTATTTGAGCACCATCAAACACCACTGGACCGAGCCGTCATCGAAGCTGTCAAGTTGGTGTCAGAAGGCCAGCCACTCAGCGCTGTCATGATACTCCAGCACGGCGGGATACATCCATGTTGTACTCACTGTGGGATCTTCCACATTCTGCTACCATTCTTTAGGAGTTAAATGGTTTCACCTAATGGTGCAGATTATTAGAAAGATGTTTCCATAGGGACATAATGGTTTATCCATTTGATAATAATAATAATAATAATAATAATAATAATAATAATAATAATAATAATAATGGTTTTACGACCCACTAACTACATTTACGGTTCTCGGAGACGCCAAGGTACCAGAATTTTGTCCGGCCGTAGTTCTTTCACGTGCCAGTAAATCTACAGACGTATTTAATCATCTTCAAATATCACCGAACTGAACAAGGAACGAACCTGCCAACTTTCGAATTCCTAATGGTGAGCCGAACTTTTGTGGGTGAATCTAGCAAATCTTCATCGCATCAGCTAGGCAGCCGGATGATTAACATATAATTTCTGGTATTCTGTTTCGAATCAACACCACGGAGGCTGCGCAACGAATCCCGGAAAACAAAGATGGATTTTTGAAATGGAAACTCACGTCCTAGTGTTTCAGATTCCACGTAAAGTTGTCACTATGATCCTGATATCAATCCTTATGAAATTATGCGAACTTATTCTGCATTTTGAATCAATATTTGACCTTATTAGGCTACCGTAAATGAAATGCTACATACATATATTTATTCTTCTTCTTATTTTTGTAATTAAATAATTTGGCAATTGTAGACCGCTTAGCACCTAAGACTATGGTACAGACTTTTTCTTCCCAGAACTCCTTCATACGTCATCTGATCCCCTGCCTGTGATAAAACTCTCCGAGGTTGACGTTGAATTTGCAGAAGCGAAAATTCCGCAGAAGTTATCTGTCCCCGGAAGGCCAGCCAGTTATTTATGATATCATCTGTGACCTTCAGTCTATCTGGATCCCATTGTATCTCTTCCAGCCAACCGGTCGTGTGCTTTAATTGTGAAAAGAATCATCATGCTACTAGTTTTCATTCCACGCCCTGAAGGGGTGGGGAGGGCCACCTAGAGGGGAGCATCGTCTCTCTAGCAAAGATACTGGATGGTGTTAGTGAGGATATATGCATAGGTGAGATAGTTAAATGTTGTTTAGGAGAAATAATGAAGAATATTCTTAGTTAGCCTGTTGTCGTCCATGCTGTGAAGGTGACCTTAACATTTGTAATCATTTTTTAAGAAGAGACCGCCACCTTTCATCAAGCAAAAACTCGAATTTTCAAATTATTTTTTATTTAAAATATTCTCTTTATAACGGTGCAAATACCTCAAACTGAAGACCCCACCCTACCTATATAATGCATTTAAATCTATGGAGTCAGTACATAAGAGAGATAATAGGTTTACAAAAACTACCCTTCAAATTCCCCTTCATCGTACCACTAAATTTAACAAATCTTTTGTTTGCACTGCATCCCGTATCTTCAATGTCTTTAATCTTCACCGTTTCGCAAATGACAGGAACTGCACCCAACTAAAGCAGTCCTTAACATCTATCTTCCTGGAGGAGTACGCAAGGGGCTGAGATCAGGTCTTCTTGTGTCTAATAATAAGAAATATGTATATTTCTAAGAAAATGGTTTCTGTTTTTTATATTCCTGAGATTCTTGTAGCGTAAAATATTAAAAAATCGAATGATATACTTTATTACTTCTTATATGATTTGTTTTAATTTTATTGGAATTGGTATCTGTATTTTAATTTTTATGTTTAATGTTAAATTTAATATTTTAATATTATAAAATGTAGTTAGTACACTGACTGACAGAGCAAATGCAACACCAAGAAGGAGTGGTCAGAACTTTATGCCAATTGCAGGGTAGACTGACGTCACTGAGGTATGCTCATGATGTGAAATGCGCCGCTGTGCTGCGCACGTAGCGAACGATAAATGGGACACGGCGTTGGCGAATGGCCCACTTCGTACCGTGATTTCTCAGCCGACAGTCATTGTAGAACGTGTTGTCGTGTGCCACAGGACACGTTGAACCTTTGAACTTACCATTCCATCGTTGGTCTGCCACGGCTGCTACAGTAGAACAATCTAGAACTCTTAAATCGTGGGTCGTTGCGGGAATAAATTCGGTCACGATCTTAACCAAACGATGGGGTTCAGAAGAGAGCCTAACTACTTGAAATGAGGAGCAAAATGTGCTTACTAACTTTTATTAAATTGAAATAGCACGATAACATTATTAATTTAATATGCTTTCTTGACATTAAAAAAATTATGAATTATTGATTTTTGAATGTTTCAAACACAGTCACATTACATAACGTTGATTTGTTTCTTACAATATCGAAGATTTGCTTCAGAGTGGACAGCGAAACTGAAAAACTGGAAAAGGGAAGACCTGAAAACCGGGCACCTATCATTCCAAACGAGAACTGAGAGTTAATCCACACAATCCGTGGAAAATCTGACTTTCAACAAGTAGAACGCCTGATTTTCTCTCAATTAAGGTTATCCACCAGTCGAATACCCTTTACGGATACGGAACACCCGTCGAATGGACCCTTAATCGAACCAAACTGACTATCAGTTGCTTTGGATAGGTTGCGAAATATCATGGGAAAGCATGGTGTTCACTACGAGTTAACAGCATCATTCACAATTGAAATAAAATCCCACCATGTATTTGTCATTCATGACACCCTTAAGTGATAAGGTAATCCCGATGCTAAATGTGCATCACCCAAGACAGCTGTTCGGAAGGAACCAACAACAACATGATCCGTGAGGCTCTTACGTTAGGTCGTTCTAAAGGAGCAAAACTGCGAAATGCAGGAAACACTTATTCATCATGCATTTAGAAGAAATGCCAAACACTGAAGTTAATTAAAAAGTGGAAAGTCACTTGAAAAGTATTATTATCGAACCGATTTTCAGGTTAGAAGTGGTTTTGTAACGCTACATAAAATTACCAGTTCAAGTTAAAAATTACTACAACTTTAAGGAATTCTTTACCTTGAAAAACAATGCTACCAGTACAGATCTATCTATTTATTGTCTGTCCCAACACACTACTTATAAAGTGATTACTTAATTAAATTTAACTATGAAAAAATGGAAATACAACAAGGATTGAAAATAAAATAGTGTTACAGGCTGACGAATCGAAACCGCATTCGCAACTCAAGTCTCACACTAATACACTGAGTGTCAATATGCACAATATCAAACGAAACGGACGTCAAAACGATAAAACAATTAAGTCCGTAAAAATAATTAACATATCGAAGTCATTAAAGCTCAACACGCGCGGAGAATTACAGTAAAATATTTAATCTATATCGGGCCGATATCCAACATTTGGGCAACCCTCACTCACTAGCGATCCCGTTATCTCAAGGAGAGCTACGCATTGACCCTCTTCATAATTCATATTTACTGTAGATGCTACCTTCGTCCAGGCAACTTCAACAAAAATACAAAAGAAACATCTAATCTGAGACTTGAGTATGTACAGCTGACATCCCAGACCTGTCGTCGGGCTCACTTGAAATCTGTACATCCTAACACTAATCACAATGTACATGATACCTTCCAAATTCTATCGTCGGGCGTGAACTCGGACGTCTCATCATCAGTGACTCCAAGGATGACATGAGACGTCCTAAATCTATCGTCGGGCATCAAAGTGGGTCGTACTACGCCTCCCTTAACATATAAGGCGAACTAGCAATTTCAAACAACTCCGACATTCAATACTAAACCTGGTCAGACGCACGACGGAACCACGTCTCTTACTATCAAACGAATGCAAGTCAAAAAAATTACAGTAAGTCTCTACCTCGTTACAATACGTGAACTCAAAAATAAATATGCGTGACGAACAAATCTCCACCTCAAACACAATCTCAGCCTGTGCACTGAAGTTTTAGGGAAACAATGATAATTCCCAACGCACGTTTACCATAGTGGATGCCTTCAGAATAATAATCATCACTACCGCATTCGAAACTCTCCAATCGCCTATCATCAATTCCAACCATTTATATCAATGACATATCCAGTGGACGAAATTCAATACACCCCAACCATGGGTCCAAAAATGCTCTTTTATCCTTGAGGTCGCATTATCTTACTATTCATACGGGCTTTAAGTACCAAATCGCTGGACATTTACTACCAAGATTTTAACCTTTTACTAGAGTCGTTTTCACTTGGGATCTTACTAGAAATCTACGGTGCTTCACAAGCAGTAGTCGTCTCAAATTCGGATTGGTAGCGGAAAACAATACAGCCTGCCTCAACACAGCCTGTTTCCTAAATACTTCCTCTGCAAAAATATAGCCTGTCTCAAACTCATTCTCCTCGCTTTATTCCAGCGGTATCACTTAAAATCCAGGCTTCATTTCATCCATCTCTCTCATCTCCACATACATATAAATTCGTCGCTCTCAATCCCCCTTTCTTATATTTCCAAGACCCCTTTTTCATAATTCAATCCCCTAGTGAAAACAACAACCACTGTAAAACACATCTCTTACTTTACTGTTATTACGACTTTCGGACCTCGAAAATCCAAGAACACACCGTGATTTTTCGTATCATTGATATACACGATGTCTCGAAAATTTTTCTTCCCATGAATAACTGTAACTCTATCAAATTTCACTGAAATTATCTAAATATGCCTGCGATCCTTGTAAAAATATACTGGTTAAATGCACTTTTAACATAGAAAATTTTCTTTATCCCGCGGTAGACATTATTATTATTATTATTATTATTATTATTATTATTATTATTATTATTATTATTATTATTATTATTATTATTATCGACAAATATTTCCGAATTCAACTGATATTTGAAATTTAGATATTCGCCACGACTAATTTATAACTGATAACTTCCCAAAAATCCACGCTTTGGACAATATCTCATCGAACATTAACACCAAATTTTAAGCGTCGCATTTTACCGTTTCTTGACATGAAATTTACACACTGAAAGTTTCACACGCTGACCAAAAATTACAACACCTTTCGCCTGATAATTACGAATATCAATCATCTTGAAAAATTTGTTGGGACAGAACAAATAAAACTAACTACAACATAATATAAATATAGACAGACCTGCACAATGGTGACATTCCCAGCATTCTGGTTACATCGTCACCAGCTGACCTCACTTATTAGCCGTACATTTTCACAAAGAACATTATCATTTCCAACATCTCACTCTTACAAACACTACCCTTCTCACACACGATATTAAAATTACCACATAAATCGCGCACTTTTCTCTGTAATTGGCACCACGAACTTCCCTCGTTCTGCAGTCCTCTACGACTGTCTGGTTCGTTCCCAGAGTTGTCTCTCTCCGTTACTCCAATAAAACAGGTGTTCAACAGATAAAGGGAGCAGAACTACTCTGAATAGCTTCCCCAACCCTCTTCACTTTCAAACGTACATGAGATGATATAAATAAAATCTGCTGTGTATATTTTAACCAACGCCCACACTTTCCTAGTTCATCGGCAAACGTTCAGAACTTTTCCAATCACCTTCTCTTCTTAACCGAGTATATGGACCTTAGCCACGGACATGTATTTAATTATTTGTCGATCAATCTGGCGCGAATTTCCAATGACGACGGGTACTATCTCCCGCGGTTTCAAGTTCCAGATCGACACTGAAAAATATACGGTGGGTGGTTTCTTTTATAATCTCAGGAGGGACGCTATCCCCACTATTAAGCTTGATTGTGTAATCTGCCAATTTTGCGTCCTATAGACCGATTTTGATGAGACTTGTCCTAGACTTCCGGACAGGCTTGCACTTATTTTAGATGTTAACCTTATAATTTTACCACACTCACAACAGGGGAAATAAATTATTTCTGCCCGTGCGTTTCGCGCGTTTTCTTCGTCCCCTGACCTTGGCACGTGTAGCTGGTTCACTGATCTGACGCTAACATGTACTTAGGCTTAACTACATTTAGGTTTTTCCCTGGGGGCTCTGTCTTCACGTAGGGTGTACGAATAATTTAACTTATTTATTTCTTTATTTACTGTATTGCCAAAATCCCTCGTTGTATAGAATTCCATGAATTTAGAGAATTGTCGGGCACTCGAGTTCTGCCGAGGTGTCCCGGTATTTCACGAGCTTGCCGTGAGCGAGATCCTTCCCACGCGACATCGGGGCTCTTAGGAGCGCAACATGGCTGCCCTCACAAATAAAAGTAGCTTCTTGATACCAAATAAATATTGAGAAAAAAATATGTTTCTCACCGTAGAATTATGGGTTCAACGTGTATAGCTAAGAATGCCAGGCCGCCGTCAACGGAGGCATTTCCAGCAGACAGACGACTTTACGAGGGGTATCGTGATCGGGCTGAGAAGGGCAGGTTGGTCGCTTCGTCAAATCGCAGCCGATACCCATAGGGATGTGTCCACGGTGCAGCGCCTGTGGCGAAGATGGTTGGCGCAGGGACATGTGGCACGTGCGAGGGGTCCAGGCGCAGCCCGAGTGACGTCAGCACGCGAGGATCGGCGCATCCGCCGCCAAGCGATTGCAGCCCCGCACGGCACGTCAACCGCCATTCTTCAGCATGTGCAAGACACCCTGGCTGTTCCAATATCGACCAGAACAATTTCCCGTCGATTGGTTGAAGGAGGCCTGCACTCCCGGCGTCCGCTCAGAAGACTACCATTGACTCCACAGCATAGATGTGCACGCCTGGCATGGTGCCGGGCTAGAGCGACTTGGATGAGGCAATGGCGGAACGTCGTGTTCTCCGATGAGTCACGCTTCTGTTCTGTCAGTGATAGTCACCGCAGACGAGTGTGGCGTCGGCGTGGAGAAAGGTCAAATCCGGCAGTAACTGTGGAGCGCCCTACCGCTAGACAACGTGGCATCATGGTTTGGGGCGCTATTGCGTATGATTCCACGTCACCTCTAGTGCGTATTCAAGGCACGTTAAATGCCCACCGCTAAGTGCAGCATGTGCTGCGGCCGGTGGCACTCCCGTACCTTCAGGGGCTGCCCAGTGCTCTGTTTCAGCAGGATAATGCCCGCCCACACACTGCTCGCATCTCCCAACAGGCTTTACGAGGTGTACAGATGCTTCCGTGGCCAGCGTACTCTCCGGATCTCTCACCAATCGAACACGTGTGGGATCTCATTGGACGCCGTTTGCAAACTCTGCCCCAGCCTCGTACGGACGACCAACTGTGGCAAATGGTTGACAGAGAATGGAGAACCATCCCTCAGGACACCATCCGCACTCTTATTGACTCTGTACCTCGACGTGTTTCTGCGTGCATCGCCGCTCGCGGTGGTCCTACATCCTACTGAGTCGATGCCGTGCGCATTGTGTAACCTGCATATCGGTTTGAAATAAACATCAATTATTCGTCCGTGCCGTCTCTGTTTTTTTCCCCAACTTTCATCCCTTTCGAACCACTCCTTCTTGGTGTTGCATTTGCTCTGTCAGTCAGTGTATATTTAAACTTGTATTGTGTTATAAGTAGACGCTACATAAAGGGGCTTTTCAGCCTCAGTGGCATGTATATCATCATTATCAATAAATTCAAATTCGAATTATCAAAGTATTTCTTAATATCTCCAATATATTCGGAGCTATGACCAAAAAACGTAAAGCCTTGACACCCAAGGAAGCCCTTTATCTGTAAGTTTGTTGCCCGTTCCCCTCAACTTTACTTTTTCAGGACAGTTTCCCTGATAACTATGACTGTTTTTAATATATTAAGATGAAATTTTGCACGCATGTATATTTGATAGAGAATAAGAATTATATACTAGAATAATTGAGCTAGCTTCATTGATTCTTCTTCTTTATTTGTTTACCCTCCAGGGTCGGTTTTTCTTCGGGCACAGCGAGGGATCCCACCTCTACCGCCTCACGGGCAGTGTCCTTGAGCTTCAGACTCGGAGTCGGTGATACAACTGGGGAGGATGGCCAGTACCTCGCCCAGTCGGCCTCACCTGCTATGCTGAACAGGGGCCTTGCGGTGGGGGGGTGGAAGTTTGGAAAGAATAGACAAGGAAGAGGGAAGGAAGTGGCCGTGGCCTTAAGTTAGGAACCATCCCGGCACTTGCCTGGAGGAGAAGTGGGAAACCACGGAAAACCACTTCCAGGATGGCTGAGATGGGAACCGAAACCACCTCTACTCAGTTAACCTCACGAGGCTGAGTAGACGCCGTTCCAGCCCTCGCACCACTTTTAAAATTTCGTGGCAGAGCCCGGAATCGAACCCGGGCCTCCGGGCGTGGCAGCTAATCGCACCAACCACTACACCACAGAGGAGGACGCTTCATTGATTAAGTTAAAAAATAATTTTATGAAGGACTTTGCTGATTCTAGGATATGTTGCAGCTATAACATTACTAATCATAATAAAAAGTAAAGTCATGATACACCGCCATTTTGAATAATTAATTATATATAATTGCTTAGGTTTATATGATTTCAATATAATTATACAGGCATCATATTAAGGATTAATGTGTTTGTCATTCCAAGTTCCCTTTTAGTATCCATTTCCATTGGTGTGGAAGGAAAAGTTTTATACACCCCATTTTTCTATGTTCAAAGGTGTAGGTACCCCTTTAATTTTTCTATAATTTTTTCTATATTGCGGTAGAGGTTTCATTTTTCCCTTCATACAAAAATATCTTTAATCTTTTAGGATCCCAAAGCATTCCTAAGTATTTTCCTTTCTTTCTTTTCCAGTTCCTCTTGTTCTCCTCCTTTTGTTCAACGTTAAATATTATTAGTATGGTTATTATTTTATTTTTTTCATCCTTAGGGCCACTAAGGACCGCTCCTTGTGGGCTTACCTGGTTTTCATCATTTCGGAGTGTGCTTTTTTCCATGCAACAGAATGGACATGCTTCAGTCGAGTTGGGACTACTGTTTGATGAACCTGTCTAAGGAATTTGAGTGTAGCTGGGAGTTGGATGTATGTTTCTGTGAATCCACACTGATCCTTGTGGATGTTTACCAACCAAGGAGGAATCGTTTTCAGACTTCTGAACTTGGATAACAAACGTTTACAGATTCGTTCAGCTGGCAATCTGAAACAGTGAGCGGAAAAAGTTCGCCTTCTTTTCCAGATTACACTTGATATGTTTTCGGTGTGGGAGTATATTTCTTTCCTTTTCTTAATTGCCAGTTTTTCAAGCAGGCTATGTGACTGAATTTTTAAACATTCTGCTGCATATAATGCTTCAGTTTTAATAACGGTTATTATTATTATTATTATTATTATTATTATTATTATTATTATTATTATTATTATTATTATTATTATTATTATCATTATCATTATTATGTACTGGCTAGTACACCTCTACCCCGCACATTCCAATTTTCCGCCTTAAAGTACTCCTCTACTGGAGAAACTGTGAACTTAAAACTGGACCTACTTAAAATTTTCCTCTGAAGATGTCTCTGAGTGAATTTTGACTTGTTTTTGTTTACTATTTATCAAGAAGAGTGGACATTCTCTCATAGATGTCTCTACTAAAAAACTATGATCATGCACCCTGGTGCGAAGTGAAGGAACCTTCTTGAAGAAATTTTTTACTCATAAGTTTTGTCCTTGCCAAATTTCGTTCTTTCATTTGTGAGTTAGCAAGATTAATCTTTCCTTCCGCCAGTTTTAAACTTAGCCAATCCAGAATTTCTGTAATGAATTTTTGACCAATCGTGTCTTTCTTCTTCGATTTTGATGTGTAACTGTAAGCTACCCAATAAACGCCTGTGGGTGTGTCTTAATTATTCATGAAAGGTCTCAAATCTTCCCCGAGGATATAAAAACTGCTGATTTTCCTGTCTCTCGGCCACTTCATCAACATCTAACTTAGTGTATGGACGTGTAGCAGGAGGCGGGAAGCGCTTCTTTCTTCAGGCAGCAGTTCCTCAGTAAGGTAATGGCCGCATAACATCTTTTTCTTGCTAGCTCAGCAGTTTAACCCGCGGGGAAGATCCGGAACCTTTACCATGTAACCCATCTCTATAAACATGTAAATTTCTTCCAGTTTATGTAAAATCTTCATATATCATTAACTCTAAATCGGGGATAGAGAGTGCTTTACCCTCTCGAGCTCCCCTTCATTTTGATTTGAGGTGACTACGTTTTCATAACCGATTTTCTACTCTTCCTTAATGTGTTAAATTTATTCAGTATACGAGTCACCTCCATAGGTTGGGAATAGCCCCTGTTTCTTCAGCCTAGTGCCTTTTAGGTTTTAATATGTGTATTTAGGAGTGCAAGTACTCGCCTCCATTCCTTTGGTATTGTGGGCCATTCACTTAACCAGTTCTTTTTCTGCTAAGGCCCAGTAGATTGGGTACAAGATACCCCCGTTTCAGTGGTGTAATTTGTGCCTTGATGGCAAGTGATTGTAAAGTATGGTATGGCCTTGAAGAGGCTTGAAAAACTGGGAGCGTGTCAGCTCTTTTCTAGTGTAGGAAAATTGCCTGTAGGAGGCTTGATATTGTAATTAGGAGCAAGTGCTCCTTGAATGAAGGGGTTTTCTGTCCTTGAAGGTCTTGTGCTTGGTATATTTGAGCCATGAGCTCAAGGGAATTGTAAAGCGAGGGGCGTATGTATGTTCTGTATCTTGGCTTTTCCAGGTCTTGTACCTGATTGTCGGTTATTTGTTGACTTGTTGTTATTTGATAAATTTTGAAATTTTATGTGAAAATTGTTAAGTTTTGTTATTTTCGAAAATATAACCTTTAATGAATTTTTAATTAATATCTCGGCCTTGTAGTTAGACCCATTCACCCCGGCACCTTCTTTCACCTCTGCTGTTCCACAGACACCTCGGAACAATTATTATTATTATTATTATTATTATTATTATTATTATTATTATTATTATTATTATTAATTACATAGATACTATCCCTACCATCAAATCACCTGCATTAATTTCCTCAGCTGTATGAATTGAACTGTCGAGAGTTTTAAAGCAAAGTTGTACCTACAGAAACTGTACCTGGATAACGCGTATCAGGATATTATGTTATAATGGCGGTGAGTGTAATGAGCTATGACAAGACGTTTCTCGATTCACTGCTCTGATTGTGCTGCGGCACAATGTTACCATGTGTCATCATCCACCAATTACACTCTAATTCAATCGACTATGCAGCACTAAAATCTAATAAAGCTTGCCTTTTAATTCTGTTACATATGCATTCATTCATTCATTCAGAAGATATTTTGCAATTCGCTGTGAGAATTTCAATTGAACAGGCAGCAACGTGGATCAAGTAATTGTTCAAGGGCTAATCTACCATTTCCATGACACATCTCCTGTTATAAACTGGGACCCAAGAATGCACACCTCAACTTTAGCCGGAACCAGTTCGGTGTTGTCTAAGTTGAGCTGAAATATAATTTATTTCGGTCGCGTGTTATTACTTTACAGTAACTTCCTCTGTGGATCAGAAGTAGAGTGTCCTGCTCATGAACTCAAATTCGTGGGTTCGATCCCGGATGAGGTATTCGAATTCCGACGGGTGGTGAGTTATCTCTGCCCTAAATACCATTGTTGTTGGTACGTCGAAGTTATCTAGTGGTATATTATTTGTGACTCGACAGAATTAAATTAACTCAATTATAGGAGCTGTCCTTCACAGTAGAACTTATATTGACAGTACGGCAACTGCAAGAGCATCATCATGGGTGGGCTAAAGATCTACTGGTGGCCTTCTTCGTCTTTGGGGAAGCATATGATCGTGTGTGCAGGAAAAAGGTGTGGGAAGCTTTACAGAAGAAATGTGTCGAGAAGCAGACAATTGAAAGAGTGAGGGAGATGTAACAATGGGAGTGTGAGTTGTGCGAAAGTAGGAGAAGAGAGAACGGATTGGTTTGAGCAAAAGAGGGGATTATGACAAGGAAGTGCGCTGTCATATTTGCTATTTATTGTAGTAATGGACGAACAAATGACCAAAGTGGCAAGGAAAATTGGGGAAGAAAAAATAAACTGGTGATAATTGCAGATGACTTGTTAGTTTGGGGAGAAGAAATGAAGAGTCAGATGCATGGGAAGATGAGGTGGAAAAATATGCATTGAAATTTAATCCCAAAAATAGCGATATACTGATCACAACTAGAAAAGGGGAGACTTACGAGACGGATAATGATTGGACGGGAACAGCTTTGGAAGGAAGAGAGTTTCATGTTCCTGAGAAGCATCAAAGAGGAAAACGGAAGAAATGATAAATAAATAAGAAGACAAACACGAACGATCCTGAAAAGTGTCAGAAGCCTAATTTGGTGGAGGAATGGCCCTCAGAGAAACAAAAGACTGATTTACCTATTCTGACGTATGCGGCTGAAACTTGGGTATTGGGGCAGAGAGCTGCGGCTAGGATACAGGCAAATGAAATGAAATATCTGACATGCAGGATAGGACTGACAAGAATGGATAAGATGTGAAATAAGAAGGTTAGAGATATAGTAAATGAAGAGCCAGTACAGAACAGGATAGAGGCATCTAGACTTAGATGGGATGGACACATGAAGAGAATGACGGAGGAGACGGTACCGAGGAGGATGCACAAAATGGAGAGAACAGGTAAACGGCCAAGAGGAAGACCAAGATACAGGTGGATAAAAGGAGTAGAAGAGTGTGTACAGAGAAGAGGAGAGGACTGGGCAAGAGTGACGAGGGGGAAGTGATAGGAAGACAAGAGGAGGTGGAGAGGCTTATGTTTCAAGCAGACCCGTCCAACAGCTGGAAACTGCATATGATGATGATGATGACCATGATGGTGATGATCATCATCGCAGGAAAAGACCCCTATCATTTTGCTTTCATTGTTAGAATTATTATTGTTTTTACTGAAGAAGTCAGGTCCCGGATGAAACCATCTTTACACAGGTCTGTTTTCAGACCAACTTTGCTTTACGAGAGTGAAAGCTGGGTGGGCTTCGGATATCTTATTTATAAATTAGAAGTAACAGATGTGAAAGTAGCGAGAACGGTTGCTGGTACAAACAAGTGGGAACAATCGCAGAGGGCTACTCGAAATGAGGAGATAAAGGCTAAATTACGAATGAACCAGATGGATGAAGCGGTACGCATAAACCACCTTCGGTGGTGGGATCATGTGAGGTGAATGGAGCAGGATAGATTATCTATCAGAATAATGGACTCCGTCGTGGAGGGTCTGAAATAGAGGGAGACGAAGGCGATGGTTATACTCAGTGTCAAATCAATTAAGCATATGAGGTAGGGAAGGAAACGAGATCACAGTGCTAGTTACAAATAGTGAATTACAGGGGAGTTTAATTCATTCACATATTGTTGCATACTGAATGCTCAAAGATATGACAGTGCATGATGATGACTTATTACTTTACAGTACTTATTATTATTCCTTATTTCTTAAAAGACCAACATTGTACAAGTGCAGTCGTGGAAAGCGGTATCATTCTTACTGATGAACCGGCGGTCACACTGTGACGAAAGACTGATGAGCCAAAATACTTTCAATAAGAATGCTCCTCAATCACTGTATATTTTGAGAGACACCAGGCGTCCGAACTGGGTATTATATTGGTTCTTTAAGTGTGCCTGAAGCTAACGCCATGGAGATTTTGAGTTTCAACATCCGTAAATGCTACTGGCCTCAGGCAGGACCTTACCTACTCTCCATTACGTTGCCGATATCGGCTCGACGATTATCAGTTAGACTTTCAAAAGAATTACCCACAATTTTACACTTTGTGCAGCAAACAGTATGGTATCCTTGAGTGATTGGCTATGCGACTTAAGCCACGTAGCTGTGAGCGTGTATTCGGAAGATGCTGGGATCGAACCCCTCTGTCGGCAGCCCTGAAGATAATTTTCCATGGTATCCCGTTGTCTCACCAGGCTGGGTTACACCTTAAGCCCACGGTCGCTTCCTCCTGAATGCTACCCCTATTTTATCGTCATCACAAGACCTGTCAGTTTAAAATACATTTATTAAGTTTCCCTTCATAAAAATCGAGTGATCATAAATATGTCTTTTAGTCAAAGTGTGTGACGTGTGGTTACCTAGCAACCATGCAAGGTGATATGAAGTATTGTTGGATGGCCTTGATATACATATCCCGGGTTTTGCAGCGTTCAAGGTACTGTTGCTAGGGAACACGTTTTGTTCTTCTTCTTCTTTCACTGCCTATCCGTTTCGGATGTTGGCGATCATGATGGCTATTTTCGTCTTGTTTGTGGCAGCGCGGAACAGTTCAACTGATGACATATTGCACCAGCCTCTAAGATTGTCAAGCCAAGATATTCTTCTTCTTCCAGGACCTCTTTTGCTGTTGATTTTCCCCTGGAGTATTTTTTGGAGTAAGTTGTATCTATCTGTGTTGCGCATTATATGTCCCAGATACTGCAGCTTTCGGCATTTCACTATCTTGATCAACTGAGGTGTTGTGTTCATCCTTCTCATTACTTCCACGTTTGTAATTCTCTGGGTCCAAGATATTCTCAGGATCCGCCTATAAAGCCATGTTTCAAAGGCCTCCAGCTTCTTCTCTGTGTTTTTATTTAAGGTCCATGTCTCTACTCCATATAAAAGAACAGAAAATACATAACAGTGCAGAAGTCTGATTTTAGTCCCTAAAGTTAGATTGTGGCTTTTAAACACATTACTCATTTTCTGGAACACACTTCTTGCTTTTCCAATGCGTACCTTGACTTCTTGTGAGCAATCCCAGTCTTCATTTATTATGGTTCCAAGGTGTGTATATTGTTTTACCCTTTCTATACTCTTTTGATTTATAACCAAGTTTATTCCGGAAATATTTTCCTTACTTATAACCATGAGTTTTGTCTTTGTGGTGTTTATTTCTAGCCCGTATTGGCTGCTGACTCTTACAATTCTATCCATTAGTGATTGTAGCACTTGGATAGTATCAGCAAATACAATTGTATCATCAGCATACCGGATGTTGTTTAATCTCACTCCATTTATCAAAATTCCTTCTTCTATATCTTGCACGACACTCTTTCGTTAAACAAATTTTCGGATGATTCCCCCCCCCCCGCCCCAAACTCTGACACATTTATGTCAAGAAATGTGTATTAGATATACAATGCCGATATCACTCACTATCTCCATAGTTATGAAAACGTAGAAAATTGCGAATGCCAATGGTAACATCTCCCTATTAATCCATTAGCTCACGACGAGCGAAACAGTCAGATCACTAATGAACTTAGTAATAATATTGCTGATGTTGATATACAGTTAAGTGCTGTCATTGATCAGCTGTTGCTTTGGATATGGATCGAAGCCGAAGACTAACTAAAGGTCAACATGGGACACGTAGGAAAAGATTTAACTTCAGGATTTGATCAAAGTGTTATCCCCCTAACTTTCCAGGAGTTTCACGAAGTAGGCCTTCGTAAGGAAATAAATTTCCACTATTAGTCTATTAATAAGTTTAATACTTTCATTAATATTCTCATATATATGCGACTTTCATCCTTAGCAACGTCATTGCATGCGCCATGTTTGATTACTACCTGTCAAGCCAGGGAGTATACACTTCTTGTGATGACGGAAGAATACTATTCTCTGCTAGATTCTATTTGATTTTCTAACCTTTTCCAGGTTCTAAATATATTCATCAGATGGAAGAACGTTCCTAATAAGTTCAATGCTGCTAAGAGAGAAAAAAGTCTACATGCAAACACATGGGATGTTGTGAGACCAACAACAATATTTCAGACCGTAATGAATAATCCGACATGGAGACTGTCTTGGACCATTGCCCTTGGCGTATAGAAACAAGATGGACCTAAGTTGTAGGTGAAATAATTAAAGCTGGCAATGTTCATAACTATTATATTCAACAAAGTTTACAAAGTTAAAAACTTATCGTCTAAAAGATATTAAAATCACGAACACACATTCAATCCACGCAAATAATGGTACAACAAGCAAAATTGAAAATCATAAATGTTTCTCAACAACTATCATAACAATATAAAACATGTTTAAAAGAAAAAACACGAAACACCAGCTCCAGTACGATGGAGTACCATTATCATTTACTGTAAAGTACAGTGACCAACATTCAATGTACACGTAATGATGCATTTTTAAAATCAGTTTACTATCACTGATATCACTTATGATTGAGGGCAAGGACGTACAATTAAATTGACACGTTATTTTCCAAAAACGATAATTTGCTGTTGCGTTTCAATATTTCGCATTCTCCAGGCTTTACACCAAGGAGTTCACAAATGAGCTTGCTATCTTCACATTTTTACTGGAGGTCCTTGTCAAGTTGCTTTGTAAAACAAAATCCCCAACAGCATTTGTGTAATTGTTGATAAAATTATTTTTATTATCTTAAAGGAATGATAATTACTCCCCAGGTAATCTGGGCTGCCAGAAGGAAACAAAAAAATACAAAACAAAATAAGTAAAAACTAATAATTTAAACATACAACAATAAGGCTAAAGTTACAAAATAGTTCGTAACAACGAAGTGAGCGGTATGCGTCACGTTGCTGTCAGTGTGTATTCGGAAGATAGTGCGTTCGACCCTCACTATCGGCAGCTCTGAAAGTAGTTTTCCATGGCTTTCTACTTTCACATCAGGCTTTAATTAAGACCACGGTCGCTTCCTTTCCACTCCTAGGCCTTTCCTTTCTCTTCGTTGCTAAGACCTGTCTCTGTCGATGCGACGTATTTCTTGTAATATTTTATTTCTAGGGATTTGCTTGCTGTACTGTTGTTGTTCTTGAAGGGCCATTGCTTTTTTAACATTACTTTATTAACATTATAATCTTAAGCTGGTAACAAGCTCATCTTATAGTACTGTAAACCGTAGTGTTAAGCACTCGAAATACCTAAGTTGTGGATTAAATGTTATACAATAATGCTGGATCTAGAATGTTATACTAGTAGTATTTTTTTTATTTACTTCTTCCCCTGGAATTGCTTGTTGTACTCCAGTTGATATTGTTGGGTAGTTATGTTTTAAGTTTGCTTGTACTTTACTTGTAGTGTTAAGCTAATAGTGAGCTCAACCTATTAGTATTGTAAGCCTTAGTATTAAGTTCTGGAAATACTTAAATTGTGTGTGAATTCGTATATGGTAATGCTGGATTTAGAACATTAGGTAGTAGTATTTCTTGTAACATTAGCTTTCCATGGAATTGCTTGTTGTACTCTGGTTACTGTTGTAGTTGTTGTTGGGTGATTATGTCATAACCTTACTCTATTATAACTTGTAACGTTAAGCTAGTAGTAAGCTCAGCCTATAGTTTTTTAAGCCATAGTGTTTAAGTATTGGAAATAATTAAGTTGTATATGAAACTGTACATGATACTGGACTTAGAATGAGTATTTCTTGTAATGTTTTTTTTTTTTTACCATGCAATTGCTTTTCGTTGTTGTAGTTGTTGGGTAATTATGTTTTTGACTATACTTTATTATCTCTTGTAGTGTTAAGCTAGTAGTAAGTTCAATCTATAGCATTGTAATTCGTAGTGTTAAGTACTGTAAATACATAAGTCGTGTGCGAACTTGTATATAATGACGCTGGATTTAGAGAGTTAAATTAGTAGATTTCTTGCTTGTTGTACTGCTCTTGTTGTTGCTGTATGGTAATTTCGGTTTAACTTCACTTCATTATCACTTATAATGTTAGGCTAGTAGTAAGGTCAACCTATAGCATTGCAAGCCGTAGTGTTAAGTACTGTAAATAATGAGGTTGTGTGTGAATTTGTATATGATGTTGCTGGATTTAGAATGTTAAACTAGCAGAAATTCTTGTAATATTTTCTTTCCATATATTTGCTTGTTGTACCTTTGTTGTTTGCCTGTTTGTTTGTTTGTTTGTTTGTTTGTTTGTTTGTTTGTTTGTTTGTTTGTTTGTTTGTTTGTTTGTTTGTTTGTTTGTTTGTTTGTTTGTTTGTTTGGTGATTACAAAGTATCTTTACTTTATTATTACATCACTGTAAGTGACCATTGCCACCCGGATATTTCCCATTTGCAATGTATTCGTTAATAATAATTTAAAAATATAAAAAATGATGGTAAATTATCAATCAGCGTCAAAATAAAGAAATCTACAAAAAATTCACTTCCCACATAATTAACAGACAAATCCGCAAAGTAATATTCAAATTGCCGTAGTACCCGCACAAGCATGGAGCAATTGTATACCAAGACAAGTTATCTGACCTAAGCTATGGACCAACATGGGTCCTCTAGTTATTATTATTTTGTCATTATTAACATTATTGTTGTTATTATTAAGTACACGACACTGAATTTAACAGTAACGATGTTACTTTCACGAGTAAAGTCTCCCCTAGTCACTGTGCTATTCCTTGCACATATTCCTGTTTGCTAACATCACAAATTTCTTGCAATAACACTGAGTATGTCGCGGATATTATTGTTCTCTAGAAGTTTTGACGGCTTATCTGAGGTACTGCCACGCGCTTAAAACAAGATAGTTATATCACAATAATCTGTAAGTGAACGGAGAAGTTGCACGCCATCTGCGACCCCGGACAGATCACCTCATCTCGGAAGCTTACACAATGTTTCGTCTCGCACATCCCTAGAGACTAGCTCGCACAACGGGAGCACCTGATGCTAGCGACGCCATTCTGTCCTTTTGAAGATATTGAAGGATTTGATTCCTTAAGAGAATGATTTTCTCTTCAGTTTATCAAGAATCCTTAAGCCTCCGTTGTAATGGCGGATACTATACAGGGGTGCTATAAACTCAGAGTGATAGACCCACAGACCAATGGTCCTGACATAGTGGTGCTAATCGCAAGAAAAGTCGACTCATGGTGTTTTTCAAGTGATGGTACTAATCACACGTAATCTTATGGTTCAAAATTGAGCTTACTTTGGTCACCCCTTTTAGTCGCCTCTTACTACAGGTAGGGGATAACGTGGGTGTATTCTTCGTCTGCGTCCCCCAATTACAGGGGTTGTGTGTCTGGTTCGCGAGAGCTATGTTTCCTTCGCTCAAGTCCGTCGGGTAGCCCCCCCACTATCCGCCCCCTGGGAGTATCACCTCTCCCCCTGGGATATTTCCCATTTGCAGTGCATTTGTTAATAATGTTATAATACAAATGTAAGCCACTTTGAATCAATATGGTTCAAAATCGTAATACTTTTCTCGTTTCTACTTTTTATTGAATGTTACGTGTATAACGCCGTCACAGTTATTGTAGATTTTAAGAGAAATTTTCTTCAAAGATCCCGTAAGTGTGAAGGATCTTAGGAGATCACTATAATCATGCCTTTCCCATTCCTGATAGAGATTTTAAGGGATTGAATAAAGATAAACAGAGGGGAGTGTCACTCTTTTGTTGCAAGTTAAAAGTGAAAGTGGGGAACGTGCAAGTGACTACTAGCGCTAATGGTGACGGAACAGTGAGGTAGCGAGCAGGCCATGCTGGTTTAATTAACGCATGGCTGTGGTGTTTATTTATACATAGCGCCGATATGGAACGTACTCGTCGGGCTAAACGACACTGTTGTGTCGTGAACTGCTATAATTCAGACCGTTCAGTGTAAAGTTTCTGCCATTCAGTACGAAAAACAAAAAACACAAAACCGGATTTCGGCAGTGAAAAGTCGGTCGGTGGATGCAGAGTGGTTGGTGCGTAGTCCAACAGGTCTGCTCTCCAACTGGCCAACCCAGCAGAGGAGGGTTCGCCACGGCCTCTGGAACAGGGCTGGACCTCACGGCTGGCCCCAATCGTCGGCAGTCCTGAGAATGGTTTTCCGTGGTTTCCTATTCTCTTGCACTGAGGGGAATGCCGGGACAGTTCCTAGTATAGTCCACGGCTGCCAAACCCCTCACCTTATCCGCATATCTCCTTGTCCGATACAAATCTTCTGGCCTGAGAGACGGCGTTACCGTCTAGGGGGCCCGCCTCCCCCTTCAGGGGAGGAATGAAGTAAGTGTCGTGAATACCAGAAGTATAATTCAAGCACAATTGACACCTTGGTAATGACAGTGGTGTAAGTGATTATTAGAGGAGACCTTAGTAACGTCTCATAATTTCCTTGTCCTTTCTATTACAACTCTAACATCATGTAGTCCGATATTTAATTTTGAGCTAATTCCAGATTTCACTCTTCCTGTAAATAAATACGAATTCTCCCCTGCGAGAAAAATTGATGGATCTTATGACTGCATTTTGAAACTTCTTCAGTTTTGATTCTAGTTAGTGATTTTAGCCGGGCTAGCCAATCGGTGTCATGGACGGGGTGAAAATATTGCTCATAGGGTCAGTTGATGCGTTTATTTTAGTGGTCTTGGCAGACTGATATAGCAAGTTCTGGCTCAGTGAGGAAAGCAACGGGAAACTGCCTCACTCATCATTACCTTCTAGGTCTCTTCAGTGACACGTAGGCCACCTAGGACAGCTGATGGTGGAACTGTTGAGGATCAAACCAGCCTCCGGGCTGAGCACTTAACATACATGCACACATGTGGGTCAGACAGGTGAGGTGCTGTCCTTTTGACCCCAATTGGCAGGTACGATCCTGGCTCAGTCCGGTGATATTTGAAGGTGCTCAACTACTTCACCTCCCTGTCGGTAGATTTACTGACACGTAAAAGAACTCCCGCGGGATAAAAATTGCGGCACCTCGGCCTCTCCGATAACCATAAAAGTAGTTCTTGGGACGTAAAAACAATACCATTAGAAACTGTTTTCAAACAGCCCGTAGTGTCATGGGTCTTAGGAGATCACTAGGCATTCCTGGTAGGAATTGAATGAAAACACAGAGGAGTGTCACTCTTCTTTGTTATTCATTAAAAAGGAAGCCATACCTTCCAGATTCAGATAAATGTAACTTAATAGGTTTTAGTCCGTTGAACAAACAAATTAGATATAAATATTCCACTGAAACTTGTCGGTAAAAAAAACACATTGTTTAAGAAGGAATAACAATACACACTATCTAATGTTTCGTTGTTGATAGAACATCATCAGATTCTATCCAATCACACTCAAATATTTTGCATATTTCTGTTTCTGTTTAGGAAAATGCTGGAGTAGAAACAAAAGATGTCATCGTTAAGATAAGTTCCAAATTTCAAGTTCCAAATAATGTTCTTTCGAGAACAAAACATGTCATTCTTTGTTTTTTATAGTGTCTAATTTTATTCCTTGTTTATATCATGTGTTTTATTTTACAGGTATGTTATAGCGTATTATTTAAAGGGATACGCAACGGTTAAAATGGTCAAAAATATCATTTTTTACTGGGGCCGATGACTTTCGATGTTAGGCCCCTTAAAACAACAAGCATCATCAGCATCATTTTTTATTTTTTTATTTTATGAATCTCCGAAGTCTGCTCTTTAAAATGATGTATAATACATTATAGTTTAGAAATTAAAAGTTGCCACAATTTTAATTTAAACTTGCGCTAACAATGAGAAAATCATACGTGTGGAAAGTTCTTACTGCAGTTTTCTCAGTTTCCAACTTTTCAAATGCATGTTCCTTTTCCTAGGTGACTATTTATCACAGAGATGTGTAATTTTCATCATTAGTTTGTCTCATATTGGTTAATATTTTAACTGAGGGATTTCCTGATTTATATAAAACTGTTTGAGATTTGGCTGGTTTTTTTTTTGGAAAAAATATTCTATTTATTGACTGTTTAAAAAAAATATGTATCTGATACCCTTAAGTCCAATTACAAAAACGCTCCGTCAGTATGTCCAGTAAGGTTTGAATAAAATGTGACATAAATTTCATTTTCATAAGTTTATTAGATCCTGAGAAAAAGGAACATGAAATGAAGAAATTTAACATTGGTAAGATAGGCGCCTCCGTATCCCCTTAACTTACGTGGTCGACATACTGGAAAATTTTAAGTTATATTTGTTTTGTTTTTGCAAGTGTTCCAACTTTCCTGCTTTAAGGAATGGGAGTTTTATATCATAACTCAACTTGCAATCGCATTAAAATTCTTCATGCAGTTAAGAAGGAATATTTGAAGAAGATCCGGTGGCATTTAAAAATCCTCCAATACGTCAGCTTTGTCTCAGTACTGTATAGTCACTGGCACATAAAAGAACTCCTGTGGGACAAAGTTCGTGAATTTTAGCGTCCTCGAAAACCGTACAAATACAAGGGTTGTAAGTAAAGTAGTGGCAACATAGTTCAGACACTCGAAGGATATCGTGCATGCACAAAAAAAGGACATGGGAGCTGTTAGGTGGCGCTGTTGTCGATGTGTTGTGTGCATTTCACGGGCATCCAGTTGGAAATGTTATTTTTGTTGCTGTGTGGCGTTGAAGTGAAGAGTGCCTGTTTCACTGCTCTAATGCATGTTTTCAAGAGATGATCAGTGTTCGTGGATTAAAATCGAGGTTGCCCTTGGCAAAAATGCACCAGAATGTTATCGAGGATTACGTGAAGCCTCTGGTGAGGATGCATTACCGTATAGGACGGGTTCACGATGGATCAAGGCTTTTCGTGCGGGTGTGAATGAGATCTTGGAACACCCTGTGAACTCACCAGACATGAGTCCTTGTTAACTTCGCCCTTTTTCCCAAATTAATGAAACCCCTCTGGGGTCACCGATTTCCTGACCTGGCATCGATACTTCGCGCAGTAGGGCGCTCCGTAGCTGTCATCATCAGAGAATGGTCCCCTACGGCTTGCTGAATTTGGCAAAAGGTAATAGACTTTGCGGGTGACAAAATTCAAGGAATGTAATGCAATTGTACTTGTTAGTTCATTAATATTGCGTGTTATCCAGATTACCTCTATTTTATTTACCGCACTCGTAGCTAGTGACACTTAACCAAAATAATATCATTGTATTTCGAAGGGCTCAAGATCAGTTTCTATATATTTATCAGACCTCTCTTGCTTTTGACTCAGGAGATTCCCCATTACTTCCACCTTTTTTTTTTTTTTTTTTTTTTTTTTTTTTTGCTGAAAGACGCTCGATATCTTCTCAATGTATTTCTAACGAGAGACAACTTACGAGATTCTCGAGCACCCTTGACATCACCTTGTACAGTGAGAGTTGTACGGCGCGTAGGCCGTGCGGTTAGGGTCACGCAGCTGTGAGCTTGCATCCCACTCCAAGGCATTTCCTGTCCCATCGTCGCAGTATGACCTACCTGTGGCGGTGCGACTGAAAGCAAAAAAAAAAAAAGTACATTGAGAGCGGTATCACGCCGTGACATCTCGATCGTACAGATGTGTCAGGAAGTGGTTTAGGCTGGTCGTCCACCAGGAGATCAGTGGGCTCGAATCCCATCGTCGGCCGTCCTGATAAAGGATTTCTGTGGTTTCCCATTTTCACATCCAGGCATACGCCCGGACAGTTGCTACTCATAGGCCACAGCCGATTCTTTCCAGTTCGTAACACGATACCATTCATATCACTAATTTCCTACGAACCTACTACGCTGGTGTAGCAGGGGAAGAAGTGATATTCCGAGGTGGCGGATAGCGGGGTCCTAACCGGCTTGCCGGCGGACTTGATCGAAAAAGAAGGCTCTCGCGGAGCAAACACACAACCCCTGTAGGTAGTGGACGCAGACGAAGAATACACCTACGGTATCGCCTGCCTATCGTAAGAGACGACTAAAAGGGACGACCAAGGTAAGCTCAATTTTGAACCATGAGATTAAGTGTGATTAGTACCATCACTTGAGGAACACCATGAGTCGACGTTTCTTGCGATTAGTACCACTATGTCCGGACCATTGGTCTGTGGATGGATCACTCTGGGTTTATAGTATTCCTGTATAGTATCCGCAACTATAGCAGAGCCTCACCCTCTGTCCAGATTCGGTTGAACACACCACGGAGGTAAAAAGAAGCTAGCCTCGTTGCTGTGTCTCTACATCTGGTTATGGACATCATGGGTCTGCGTTACAAGAAACACCACGGACATGAGTGTTTTCTGTGATTAATACCATCAAATGAGCGTCACCTTGGGTCTGTTTTGCCCACCATTAGTACTCACTATGTGAGGAACACCACGGGATTGCGTTATCCATGAGTGCCGCCATTATGTGAGAAATACCATAGATCTGCGTCACCTGTGCGTGAGTTGTACAACATTGTGTGGAACACTGTGAGTCTATATTACTTGTGATTAGTTACCACTACATGGGAAAAATACGGTTCCAGTTTACTAGCGATGTGTACCATTATGAGGTGCCATCGACCTGAGTCTTGGATCAGTTCCAGGTTTGTGCTTGGGAAGCAGCCCCTTGGTCAGTACAGTACATTGTTTTAAGATAGTTTCTGGGAAGGTGGGGCAATGCGCGTCGGATGCACTGCATGTTTTAAGTTCATAAACATTGTTCATCGTCGTCTTTTTCAATACTAGTCAGTGGATTGAACTTGGAATTATTTTTAAGTTTCAGAATTATGAGTTGGATCCACTCATTATGTTAAATTCATATTCATCCTTACATTCTTCATCATCAGGTTTTGAATTCTGGAATGTAACTTGTCACTATATTTCGTGTCATTTCATACAATTAGGAGCCGATGACCTAAATGTTAGGTCTCTTTAAATAACAAGCAACATCATCATTTTTATTTATTTCACTTTTATTACCTCCAGGTTGGTGACAGGAAGGACATCTGGTCATAAAGGTAAGCCGTATCATTTCATTTCACCTCATCCTCGACCCCGTATCGGGAAGAGGTTACTAGTTCTTATAATCATAAATTATGTTTGATTACGAAGGCAGTGAACTTGAATTTGTTTCATTAGACACCAACACACCTTCCGCTTGCCGCGGCTGTCTCCATACATCCGCCCCTCTGGCACACTCCCCGCAAATCGCAGTGGTGGGGAACAGCCGGAGCGCAGGCCTGACACAGGAGAGCAGTAGCGCTCAAGAAGCAGAAGTCTTGGCCACCACTGGTCTATGCTATTCACTGTACATGAAGTCCAAGTATGGTCATCCACTGGAACGTATTCGTTCAACCAGTCCGTCCGATGTAAACATAATTCACTGCATCAGAATTACAGGGTGACCCAACCAGTCAACGAGGAATTCTTCACGGAGTATTAGATGTACAGAGGTAATAGCTGACACAAATGATTGGCATGACATGGGATGTTATTGACATCAACAACGAGTGCACTAACAGGCTAATATACGGCGCTGGACAGCAACACGTCTGTGATGACGCACGAAATCCGTGTAAAGTACACCAGTGTCCAAAACGTAAGCATAAACACTAAACGAAGTCAAACCGCTTGATAGGAATTTCAAACGGATTGCTGAACAATCGGAATTTGAATCACACACTATATGTCACACAACTTGTTCCAAAAACAGTGTCAAAAAGGTTCTGATAGCTAAGGGGCCCCTTTAACAGCAACTGACAAGACTTGGCAATGCCTTCCACAACAAAATATGCTGTTAATACGGTGTATAGTTACCCCTGACGTCCACACATGCTTCGCAGCGACGTGGCATGCTCTCTATCAGATGGTCCACGAGCTCTTCTGGCAGTCCTGGAGGGTCCTGGGTGGAGGCAGAAGGGATACAATTCGCCTCCCCAATCCATCCAAGGCATGTTCTCTAGGATTCATATCCGCAGACCTCGCTGGCCAGTCTATGCGATGAATGTCTTCTCCAGCTAGAAATTCATCCAACAGAGTAGCGCGATGCGGTTGGGCATTATCGTCTATTAAGAGGAAGTCTGGACCAACCGCACCTCTGAAGAGTCGAACATGTTGTCTCAGTACCCCATCCCTGTATCTCTGAGCTTTAACAGTATTCCTCGGACCACCCATGAAGATGTGCAGGTCCGTACGGCCATTCAACATGATGCCGCTCCACACACGACGCCACCACCAATATACCGGTCCCGTTCCACGATGTTCCTGTGGTTGTATCGGCTACCCGGTTCTCTCCAGATTAATGTGCGACGGGAATCGTTCTGCAAACTGAAGCGAGATTCGTCTGTGAAGAGCACATGCCTCCATTCATTCATGGTCCAGTTTCGATGTTGACGGCTCCACAGTAAATGGGCTCGTCTGTGCGCTGGAGTGAGCAAGACGCACACCATTGGACGTCGGACAAACAGCCCTGCTGTTCTGAGCCTCCGGTACACAGTTTTCCGGGAAACGGCAACCCCTGAGACGGCTACAAGCTCCCTCGACAATTGTCTTGCAGGTGCACTCCGTTTTCGTCGGGCGGTTAAGGCCAGATGTCGGTTCTGCTATAGAGTGGTTATCCTTGGTCGACTTGGTACTAGCCTACGACTAACATCTCCTGTGTCTCGAAATCGTCTCTAAAGCCTGGAAATGACACTTTGTGTCACGTTCAAGGATACGGCGACTTCAGTCTGTGTCTGGCCTGCTTCCAGGCGGCCGAGTATTCTACCCTGCAAAACAGGGTCCAAATGGCGTCGTTGTGCCATTATGTTGTGACGTTCACCACGAGGCTACACTCAACACACTATAACAGGGCAAACACGACTGAGGGAATATGGGGCGCAGGCACTGGCTGTGTTTATCTTGCAGTTACACCGCTAGTCAAAGCAGGGAACACTCCTTTCCCATGCAGAGCGAACACGTAAGGTTGGTAGGTGCATACGTCGTGCGATTTGCGGTCTATTTCCTGTTGCCCTGCATACTCGTAACTTATGCCTAACTTTTAGACATTAGTGTATAAAAAGAGCTGTCGTGAGAGTTGGTGTATATGCGCCTACAATCGCGGCATGTTGACGATACCATAAAATGCACTGTTAGTGAAGATTTATTTATTTTATATTGATCTCAATAAAAACCCCTGAAATGACAATCGTGTGTGTCAAATATTCCCTCTCTACGTCTAATATTCCATGAAATATTGCCTCGTCAAATGAGGAGCATCGTTTCAGTATTAAGTGCATATATTATAATTTTACAGGAAGATAAAAAAAACGTTTTACTTCCTAACCAAATAAGACATTTCGAAATACTAAACGGCAAAACTAGGTATTGAGGTTATGTTCCCGAATCGGTCATGATTCAAATCATTTCCCCAATAAATGAAGATGTCCTTCTAATTATAAAATTTCACTTAATACGTTTTGAACCAATTCGCTGAACAGAATACGTTTTGATACAAGCTTTTATGCACGTAATATGATTTAAAACGTTCGTTTGATTCCAAAGATTGTTATTGACTTTATTGTTAGCCACAGCGCATCATGTACAGTAAATTAAGTTATTATTAACACATTGTTAATGCTATATGGACGTTTACAGTCTTCAAAGTAATCCTTCTTCCTCATGCAGTCACAGTCGTCATTATGAATCGGCCTACCAGTTTCTGAAGTTGAACCTATGTTTAGTGCAACTGTCGAACTCCTTCCAGTTGTCTCCAAATCTGGTTTTCAGCAGGTTCTCGACGTCCAGTTTTTAGCGTCAGGTAATGCTCCCGACTTATCGATTACAGGAGGTTCATGTACCTGGCCCAGCCTTATGCCTCGTTTCTAAAGGGTAAGGAATCGCTTTGAGGGGTCATCAAACCTGTACGTCAGTTCCATCTTTACGTAACGTGGAACTGACCACTTTTCTCGCTTTTCTGCAGAATCACCGTCTTCGTTCCTTTAATCCCGTCCAATTTGTTAAAATGCTTGGCGAGGATCTTGTAGACCCTTATAACCCATTCTTTTCCTAGATATTTTACAGTCCCCACAGACTGCTAGATCTCTGGGTATTCCTCGAAAGTAACGATGTCAGAGCACTTACGAAGAAATATTTCTACAACACCAAAAACCTTTTCTCCGTGTAAAAAGGAATGTTCTATGACAGGAAAGATGACTACAATCATGGAAATGTTAGCGGGTGCTTTGGTTTGTAGCCATAAACTAGAGCATGGATAACATACATGTTCTTGTTTTCGCCTCCACATCCGTCTGCGAACAGCCTGATACAGGTGATCGATTTATGGAAATGCACCTCATCTGAAAACGAAGTAACAGCTGATGACACTTCATTTGTCCCTCTTTCAGCCTCAGTCTCATTCCATACATAATATTTCGGATTCTGAATACTGACCGCTAACACACAGTACGTAACATGATATTTGGAGCGAATAGAACGCTTCGCCAATTGATAATTTAGGAAGCGGTTGCACCTGTTGCAAATCATAGCAGAAGAACATTGTGTTAGCAGGTCTTTCCTCATAAGTTTGTGGAAACCCTGTGAGCGAATTTTATCTGCTCCCACATCAGCTTAGTAAACGGTTCTTTTTATCACTACCTTTCTCATATTTAATCTGAAAGAGCATTCGAGCGCAGTAACTACAAGCATCCATGGATGGTGTCCCAAATCCAATGTTGAACTGTGTACGGAAAATATTCTAGAAGAAACACTTTTGCACTTTCAGGTCCGCGGAAGCACTCTCCTACGGGTAAGAAGCCCCCCATGGTGATCGAAAGTGAACGGGCATGCATGCAATACCACACTGTCACGTACGATATAAAATAGCGGAAACAGCCAACAAAAGAGCGAGATAAATACAGGCTGGGAAACGTTATCGTGATCATAATATGTTTTGAACCGTTCGCCGTGGTGCACATAATACGATTTGTTCCGAATCATGTTTTCAGCACTGAATTCCTATGGGAAAGAATACGAAATGACCCGATCTAACTCAAGAGCGCTAAAGAGAGTATCCTAATTGGCGGGAAACCGCATCAAAACATATTCTGACCTCGACTGCATTTAATGCGTTTTGAAACGATGTTCCTCAAGTGCTAGCGGACTTGGGGGTCACCCTGTACATTAGTCACATGTAGTGTCGCTCTGTCAGTATCACATCTGTCGTCAAGTGAATCGGTTGTGTTACAAAATGGATAGTGATTCATACCCCAATCCATACCCGATTAAACGAATATTGCGGTGAAACGAAAAGGAGTAATGGGTCATTCCGAATTAAGCACCTGCATTAATATGGTAATGTTATCGTTTTTACGTCGCACTATCTACGTTTATTACTGTTTTCTGTTTTCGGATGCGTCGAGGAGCCGGAATTTTTTCACGTGCGAGTAAATCTACAGACACGAGGCTGACGTACTTGAGCACCTGCAAATACCAGCGTAGTGTGCCAGGATCAACCCTGCCATGTTGCGGTAAGAAAGCCAGAGCCTCACCCCAGCCTTACATGAAGAATGAATGAGAAGCAGGGCACGATGGACGAACATATAACGAACAAAAATTCTAAATGTTCTTATTAGAGCAACAGGTGTTCAACAGCCGATCGATTATGTCCGACTAATGCTATTTCACAGTCCATCAATCGACCGTGTTCGGGTGTAATGGCCGCGTGCCAACGTCTTTCAACTGCTGTGTGATCAGCCTAGCCGGACAACCACTTACTCGGACGAATATGGTTCAGTGGACATAAGCAAAGCAAAGTCTTCTCCGTATGGGCCGTTAAGGCCCTTGGAGGGGTGGAAGGTAAAGGCTTCTACTAACCGTAATCTCTGCACTTGATGGGGTAGAGTGGTTAGCTCTACGCCCGGCCGCCTTTGCCCCCAGGAATTAACCTGGTACTCATTTTTGATGTAGGCTGAGTGAACCTCAGGGCCATGTGTACCTCCGGAAGTGGAAATCTCGTTTCTTGCATTTTGCAACTTTCTGACGGGGATGCGACCCCACGTACTTGCGGTAGAACCGAGCACGCTTCACGGCCTTGGCCAGGCAGCCCCTACTGTTCAGTGGACGACGAGCCTAAACCACCTCCTGAAATGAAATGGCGTATGGCTCTTAGTACCGAGAGTGTCCGAGGACAAGTTCGGTTCGCCAGATGCAGGTCTTTTGATTTGACTCCCGTAGACGACCTGCACGTCGTGATGAGGGTGAAATGATGATGAAGACGACATTTACACCCAGCTCCCGTGCCAGGGAAATTAACCGATGAATGTGAAAATTCCCGACCCTGCCGGGAATCGAACCCGGGACCGCTTTGATCAAAGGCCAGCAGGCTAACCATTTAGCCATGGAGCCGGACAACCACCTTCTGACTCGTCTGTATGATTTAGATATCGCTATTACTGTTCCACGTGACGTCAACAGTGCTTATTACCCTTTTCGAGAACTCGTGTGATGTCTCCCGTCAACAAGACAGCTTCTTGAGATTTGCGCTCTCGTTCCTTTACCCTGCCCGTATGAGTTGAGGGAAAAGCGCTTTCTACGAGGGCTGTAAATAAAGTAGTCCAGACACTCGCAAAGAGATCGGGCACGCGCAAACGGAATATGGGAGCGGTAAGGTGGGGCTGTTGTTGAAGTGTACTGTGCATTTGAGTAGCACTGAGTGAGCAGTGTTGTCGCTGTGTGCCTTTGAAGTGAAGACCGCCGATGTCACAGTTCTGAAGCATGTTTTCAAAAGGTGGTCAGTGTTCGTGGATTAAAATCGAGATTGCTAGTGGCAAAACAGAATCAGAATGTTATCGAGGATTACGTTAAGCCTATAACGAGAATGCATTACCGTATAGGACGGTTGAATGATGGGTCGAGGTGTTCCGTGCCGGTCGCAATGACACTGAGCACAGATCAGCGTTACATTCCTAAAGATCTGATTGCCATCGTGTGTGGTCTCATTTCCGTGCACCATCGATGGACTGTCCGGGAATTATCCGTACAGGCTTGTCTCAATGATCAAACGGAGTGGGAAGTACTGACGAAATATCTTAACACGTGGAAAATTACCCCACGTTCGGTTCCACATCTACTTACCGACGTACATAAATGGCACCGGTATGAACTGATGGCATCCGTCTGGACAGATGCTGCAACGAAGGAGACGCTCTTCAGCAGCGTATTTTCGCCACTGATGAGACGTGGGAACGAGCCTGAATTAAAGCGTCAATCGAATGAATGACGTCACCCAGATTCACTACGTCCACAGAAATTCGAACAGGTACTCAGTCGGGTGAAGCTTATGGTGACTGCGGCATACGACTACGAGGATATTAGTTTTTGCGCATACTGTGCCTGAGAGACGAACCGTCAAAAGTGAGTACGATTGCCGATATTTGGAAAGACATCTGTGCCTGGTTATGCGGCGCTAAGGTCCATGTTTATTGCGAGACGATTGCCCTATCGTGTTGCATATCGGAGACAGTGTCAAGCTCTTCTTGCCAGTGGCACACCCTCCGTACTTACCAGACATGATTCCTTGTGACTTCGACCTGTTTGTGAAGTTGGAGGAACCCCACCGAGGCCACCGATCACCTGAGGTGGCACCTGTACTCCGCGTAGTACGGCCCTCAGTCGCTGTCATCAACAGATAACGCCTTTCCAACGCTCTCCAACGTGTTCCCGAAATTTGGCAAAAGTTAATAAACTTTGCGGGTGACTACACTGAAAGAATGTAATGCAATCGTACTTGTAGCTCATTAAATATTGCGTCAATCAATACTGTTGCTACTTTATGTACAGCCCTCGTATAATTTAATTGATCACTCAATTGTTTCTTAATACGCAAGAGGTCACGCCCGCAGCAGTTTGCCGGAATTTTTAAATATTTGTTAATAATTTCGTTGCTAGCCGCTGTAGGGCTTAGGGCGCTCGTTTCGTCCCTCTCTCCCGCCTGACGTTGATTATCGTCAGTGTATTGCCTGCTGCGTTCCGGGGTAGTTCAAGTTTTCTTTCACTCTCGCGTCTGCCGCGGCAAATTGCCCTCATGAGACCCCTCGCGTAGTGTATTCTTACATGACTACATTTCCAAGAAAGTTTCTTAAGTAAAGTGCGTGAGGTTTATGGTGGTTTTCAGTGAAGTGTGGTGCTGTTGTTTCATCTCGAATTGTGACCAAATCATTCACTGAAATCTACAAATGCAAACGTTGAGGCAATTCGCTCACGCACGACCTCTAGCGCTCTTTAGAAACTCACGTAATTTTACCAGATTTTGTAAAAATAGTTCATTAATTTTTTGCTAGTTGCTTTACGTCGCAACGACACAAATAGGTCTTATGCTGACAATGGACAGGAAATGCCTAGGAATGGGAAGGCAGCGGCCGTGGAATAAATTAAGATACATCCCCAGCATTTGCCTGGTGTGAAAATGGGAAACGACGCAAAACCATTTTCAGGGCTGCCGACAATGGGGTTCGAACCCACTATCTCCCGGATGCGAGTTCACAGATGCGCACTCCTAACCGCACGGCCAACTCACCCCGTCATTAATTTATTTTAATATTGAGAAAATATTATTACTGGGTAAATATGTTAGTACTAGTTGAAAGGAAGTTAAACAGGGTACATTATACTTTTCATCAGAGCACTGAGTGCAAAAGGAAAATAGCAGCTCATTAAAATATTAAGCGTGAGCAATTTGCCTTCGCGCGACCTCTCGTATGTTAGTAAATTATTACTGATACTACAAGGCGAAGCGCATCTGTTGCCCTGAGTCAAAATGAAAAAATAAGGTAATAATTTTAAGGGTTGCCGACTATAGGGTTTAAATCCATCATTACCCGATTTCCAGCTTTCAGGTACACGATCTTCAACTACTACGTCAGCAGATGCCTAATTAATGCGCTCATCGGACACACCAAGTTGTATCCATGTTTTGATGGACGCGATGCTCCAGCCACATCGCTGGATGTTCATCGAGGGGAACACGCTTCGAATCGCTGGCAATGCACATGTTAGTATTGGAATGGGACATCATGCCTTTGTAGTTCGTATTTCAAAAACTGAGGTCCTTTGAATCTGATCACGATAGCAACAATCGCTGTTGCTTCTTTACGAGATCTAGATCTGTACTTACCCACTCAGTCCTACTCGGTGCCAAGTTTATGGGTAATGGAAATCTTAAAATTGTCCCAGAGCCTTCCATGGCCTGCTTGGATATAACTTTGGTTTGCTTTAAAGAAAGAATTAAATGAGGTGCATGCGAAATTGAACAGGGCTTATTAGCCTACGCTTATTTCAATCCGAAGAGGAACGCTTTGGTTTATGCATGTGTTCTGTTCCAAAGTGAGGTTTATAGATTAGAGAGCTTTTGGCTCCCATCGTGACTTTGATCTCTACTCCCACCAAATTAGTGACTTCTCCTCATGCTGCCACATATTAGGTAAATGAGTAGATGGTTAATTAGTGTTCGCCTCATCACGTAACGAGATTTTCCGTCGCTTTGAATGTTAACGAGTATATCTTTTGATGTGCTTCCACCAACCTTCAAACCTGTTCATAAAGGAAGGGACAACTTTTAGACTCTGAATTTTTCAGTATGTGAGATGTGTTATAACTTGTTTATATTGTTATTCTACTCCTTCATCACATTACTTTCCTTGGACCTCAACTGAAGTATTGATTCGATAGTGAGGTTTAGTTATTCTCTTTCTTTTTAAAAATTGCATCTACTAGAAGTTTCGTGTGCTATTCCATTTTGTACTGCTGTCCGTATTAATTTCCATATTTTAATTTAGTTCTATGCCACCATCAGATAGCTTCTCAATTATAATCACGTACCTCGAACAAGCCGGCATATCAAGATAAAAACTTCTGGCCAGACGCGAATAGAATCCCAATCCTCATCATACTTTATACGTCCCATTCTGTTGCTGCCATTGGTTCTTGGGGCCTTTCTCATAACAATAACATCCGGTCGTGCTATTTCAGGATTCGAACAGCCTGTGGGCTGAAGACGTAAAGGAAAGACTATGAAAGTAATTAATTCTTTGTGAATACCCTCACAAAAAGCTCTGAATTGCTAACCAAGTAGGCCTGCTGAACTCTAGACAAACTTAATTGTTATGGCAATATTGCAAACGTTAAGAGTTAAACTCTCTCTTCGAATTCGCAGAAGTCAAATCATTATGTGTCAGATATAAAATGGAAAGGTTTCAATAGAATCACGTGAAAACGGGTGATTATTAACTATAACTTACAAATAGACAGAGGAATGTTTCTAGAAAAAGTGTCTTCACAAATTATAAAACACAAATTATGAGATAATTTTGTATTATTTCTCCCTTTGTTAATCCGTTTAATGTCCAGGGTTGGTATTTCCCTCGGATTCAGCGAAGGTTCCCTCCTGTACCGCCTCAAGGGCAGTGTCCTGGAGCGTGATACTTTGTGTCTGGGGTGTACAACGGGGAGTAGAACCAGTATCGCGCCCAGGCGGCACCACCTGCTATGCCTTGTGTGGTGATGAAAAGGTTGGATGAAAATAGACAAGAAGAGGGAAGGAATTCGCCGTGGACTTAAGTTAGGTACCATCCAGGCACTTGCTTGGAGGACAAGTAGGAAACCACGGAAAACCACTTCGAGATGCCTGAGTTTGGAATAGAACCCTCCTCTGCTGAGTTGACTTCCCGAGTCTGAGTGCATCCAGTTCATGCCCCCTTGTCACTTTCCAAATTTCGTGGCAGAGTCGGGAATCGAACCCGACCCTCCGGGGGTGACAGCTAATCACACTAACCACTACACCACGCAGGCGGACGGAACACATAAAAAGTCTAAGTTTTAAATTTTTTAGATAGACACATCTTTTCCGTTAAAGTAACACAGAACGATTTTCATTCAGAACATTATTTTCAAGATGTTTGTGCAATGAATACATTTAAATTACTAAAGGGTATTGCCAGATTTCGTGAGATCTTTTAAGTTAAGCAACTCTGGTTGCGGCACGTACGTGAATGACTAGCCCGCGTATTATTGGTTATAAATGGACTAGCAAATAACTGGCCACTCTACAACTAGCAAATGTCCTCTCCAGAGTATCTGGTCCGTGGCACTTGTCCCTAGTTGGAAGAGATTTCAAATGCTGCCGACATTCGGAATTGTATATGTGACTGGTTTTGTTCCATTTTGTAATGGGATACATTAAAATTCAAATCATGGTAGGCCTATATTTTATTTCAATAGCCTATTAACTGAAGCTATTGCACGGTTTTACCAGGGGTCGGAACTTTTTTCAACTTACTCGTTCCAAAATAACTGTAGAAAGAATCATTGTTTCCACCAATCAATTTTCACTCAGGAAATGCGCGCGTACAATTCAGTCGTAGTCAAACACTGATAGAAAGCACACAATGAACCGACAGTCCAGGGAGGGTGCCGCTTAGTGAAAGAATGAACAAAACTCGCTCCATTTCCAACATTCAGCGTTAAAACTGTTCTGTTGAATGAACGAACGTCGAGGTCAACATGAACGCTACTCGAGTACGTAGAGTATGGTTCCAGGACTACTTGATACGAGAACTAGAAAACATTCAAAGGAAAGCAGTATGTTTTGTTTTGGCCGATTTCTGACAAAGGAGTAGCGTTAGGGAAATGTAGTTTCCTTTCGTGGATCCGCCTTTTCAACACTCACAATTATAAAACTCGAGATTGTACTTCTGAGTACTGACAAGGCGGATGCAAAACAAGAAACTATTTAAAGCAGACAATACGAACCAGCTAGACCAAGTATGGTCAAAATCGTCGATTACGAAAGTATTGCACACTTTGCGCTGGGAAGCCTCGGGAGTAATGGAATGGCGTAGGGCCTATGGGTTTTAGTACCGGGAGTGTCCGAGGACAAGTTCGGCTCGCCAGGTGCAGGCCTTTTGATTTGACGCCCGTAGGAAACCTGCGCGTCGTGATGAGGATGAAATGATGATGAAACCGACACATATAACCAGCCCCCGTGCCAGCGAAATTAACAAATTAAGATTAAAATTCCTGACCCTGCCGGGAATAAGGAGACGAGTTGCTCGACTATGTGGTATGATTCGAGCTGTCAGTGGTGAGAGGGCGTGGAATGACATTAGTAAACAAAATATGAAGATAAATAGATTTCATGTTAACCAGTGAAACTTCGACGAAATGTTAACAGTTAAGGGGGTACCAATAACCAATATTACTATTGGGAAAGGGAAACTTACATTCTTAAATTGTTCACCATTTATTAACAAAATGTTGAGTTATTCATTGTAGCATACGAACCAAAATTGCCACATGCATTGGCTCGAAATACATCGTCTTGTTGAGAATTTGGTAAGGAGATCACTCCGCTTTGTTGCTTTCCTTTACTTGTATTATATTTTTCGTACACTGGTAGGTAGGTTTCCATAGCAACGAATTAAAAGTGATCCTGAGGACAAACACATTAATATTGAAGCGCTTGGTACGAGTCAGATATTGGGTTGGAATATCTGATCCCAACACTAGATCATAGATTACGCAGGAGACGAATTGTCTCAGAATTAAAAATTAAACCAGGTTGAAGCTGTATCGTGGTATCCCTAGAATTCGTTAGAAGAAGCTTGTGATCTGAACGCAAGAAGGAATAATTATTGTTCACGAAGAAACTTCGTTGCTAGCAAGGGCGCCCATTCACGTGGGCAAGGGGGGCGAGGGGAGGAGGGTGCAGCGTCCCCCCTCCTAGCTCTGAGGAAAAGGCAAAAATCTAATGTAGACAAGTGTTTTTCTTTCAAGAAAATGATTTTAAAGTTGGTTTTACGTAGAAGCGCTAATACCGCCCCGCACCAACATGCAGAGATAGCGTGAGTGTTATTCTTCTTCGGAATACAAGTCGCCATTCATCTTCCAAAATGTTAAATATACTACATTCCCCCCTGTATAGGCACCCCGCTACAAACAGTCATATGGGCGCCCCTGGTTGCTAGTCATCTAACGTAGCCGGAGAGTGAAGGAATGATGTAAGAAAAATAGGTAGAATGTGCAGGTGACCCGGTTGAAGTAAGGTATGTGTACATTCATGGCTCCTACTGTAGCCACATTTTGACGCAGTGTTTCAATTTATTCTCCCGATATCACTACATTGACGTTCCTGATTTCCCAAGAGATATACACCTGACATTGTGACAGGATCCAGGCCTGTAGAAGAGATATTCTGTAAGACTGTCCCATAGAAAGATGTAAATACTTACGAGATCGGGTGATCATAATAACAAGAAACCCACATAGAAACTAGTGAAATTCCAATCAATAGGGAACATGCATGATCCGGGGTTTTAATTAAAAATATGCTAATCTGATTCAAAATTTCATGCAGAATTCAAAAATGTGGTCAGAATGTACAAATAATAACTCCAAACATGATAAAAATCTACGAAAATGTCACGTCACGCAAGTACGCGATCTCATTGGTCTGACGTCATCGTACAGGTTGACTCAATTAGCAGACGAAATAACACATAGTGTGCTGTGAGAAGCAGGATGCACTTCGCGTATTTCTACTTTATGTTAGTGTCTGGTATGGTTAAATTCGAGGTCTATACATTGGATAATAATCTGAGTGGTATATTTTAGACTTAAAATGAATCCTGCGCAGACAGTGAGGCAGAAAACTTATAAATGGTGTAGAGTTCCGATGTGCAATAGCACATCGCATACCATACCATACCAAACAAATTGTTTATAAATGTTCCAAAGACGCTAAAACTAGGCAGAAATGGATTTTGGCAAGCCGGAGAAATGCTGGTGATATATCGGAAAAGTCTACAGTTTATTTTTTTTGAAGATTTTAACGTAAGATGAATTTGTTTGAATTTTCAAATCACTTTTCCATGTCAGCTGTTCTAGTGGTAAAACTTTAAATTTTAATGTATTATGCTTTATTTAAATGCTTCAATTACATCTTGGAATATGAAAGTAATAAACAGTGCATTAAATAATGCTGATTATTAAAGTATTCTCCAAACCTAACCTATGTTTTGGGTGATCCATGTCAAGATAATAAATCAAAGGGGTTATGGACCATTTTGACAGCTCTAATTCTACCAATATATCTTGGCATGGGACAGTTATGTATGTCTTTATTGAAGAGCTTAATTGGTAAAGAAATTTAGGCTATATCTAAATACTCTATAATGTAACAAAGAATAGGCGTGTACATCATGAAAGGAAACAACGTGAATTTAACAAACGTATAACTACACAAAACCAATGCTTGTCTGTTGGGGGTCTTATAAGTTAACAATGCTCAATTATAACAATTATCATAATATTAATGAAATAAATAACATAATTGCACACAGGTGAAAATAGTGATGTAGGTGTTTAAAATATTATCCTACTTAGCCAAAGTTTTAGGTTATACAAGGCAAGTTAATAAACCGAAGGGTAAAAATACGGCGCGAGTTGGCCGTGCGGTTAGGAGCGCGCAGCTGTGAGCTCGCATCCAGGAGATAGTGGGTTTTGAACCCCACTGCCGGCAGCCCTGAAGATGGTTTTGCGTGGTTTCCCATTTTCACACCAGGCAAATGCTGAGGCTGTACCTAAGGCCACGGCCGCTTTGTTCCCATTCCTAGGCCTTTCCTGTCCCATCGTCGCCATAAGACCTATATGTGACGGTGTGACGTAAAGCAAGAAAAAAGTCACAGCACCCAAAGACATTCCTGTATTGAGCGACTAAAATGTCACCAGGACACTTTTCTTTCCTGATATGCTCAGCTTGTTAAAAGCCAAATGTAATTAATGTTATTGTCTTCACGCCTCACTAACTACTTCTACGATTTTTGGGAGACGCCGATGTGCAGGAATTTAGTCCTGCAGGAGTTCTTTTACGTGCCAGTAAATCTACCGACACGAGGCTGACGTATTTGAGCATCTTCAACTACCACCGGACTGAACCAGGATCGAACCTGCCAAGTTGGGGTCAGAAGGCCAGCACCTCAACCGTCTGAACCATTCAGCCCGACTTGTGAAAACTAGATGAAGTCATATTTATCTTTATCATGTTTAATTTTTTCCCTCCACAAAGATATTTAATTCTCTTTCATGGGCCCCGGAAGTGGGTAGACCAGTTGTCCCAACCATAAATATTTTTTTTGGTGGGGGGGGAATGATAGATTATAGCCCTATAGTACTATGATCTTTCTTTCTTTCCTTCTTAATCAGTTTATCCTTCAGGGTTGGTTTTCTCTCGGACTCAGCGAGGGATTTCACCTCTACCACTTCAAGGACAGTGTCCTGGAACGTGAGACTTTGAGTATGGTGATGCAACTGATGAGGAGGGCCATTACCTCGCCCAGGCGGCCTCACCTGTTATGCTCAACAGGGGCCTTGTTGGAGGATGGGAGGATTGGAAGGGATAGACAAGGAAGCGGGAAGGAAACGGCCGTGGTCTTAGGTGCCTGGAGGAGAAGTAGGAAAATACGAAAAACCACTTCGAGGATGGCTGAGGTGGGATTCGAAACCGTTCTACTCAGTTGACCTCCCGAGGCTGAGTAGAGCCCGTTCCAGCCCTCGTACTATTTGTTTTCAACTTTCGTGGCAGAGCCGGGAATCGAAACCGGGCCTCCGGGAGTGACACACATTAACCACTACACCACAGAAGCGGACGAGTACTATAATGCTACCTATATGTTTACGTTAGTGCTGAAATCCGATTTCTTACTTCACTAATGCTGAAAGCCCGAAAATGTAATGTTATTCTTTAATAGGGGAATCAGTCTAGAAGGAAATGTTGAAAGTGATGTGATATCTATCCAGGTTCGTTGTTATCCTAATACTATGGGTTACAGTACATTGCACGTATATAAAAGACGCCACTTACAAACTTGCTTGTTATCCGCGAATTTCTGCGGCCACAAAAGTCATTATTTTTCAAGAATGATGACATTTACACATGCTACATTGTCTGATTGTGCTGTTTTGAACCTTTCTTCTGTCATTTTGAAGTTATTCGCGATCATGAATAATAAACAATCGGCTTTTAGCAACGGCTGATGCACAACGGCTGGTAGAGCTCCATGCGGTACTGGATCGTGACGTCACAGCGCGCCGCTTACGTCAGAGGCCGTTTCACTCGCCTTGCGGAAAGGCACTATTAAATATTTTTTTAATGGTAGAAAACAAGGCAACATACCACAATGTAATACGTTTACGTACTATTTCATTGGTGTACTTTTCAAAAAAAATATTTTTGAAAATGATGCATGTTCCCAATTGATATTGTCGTTATTCACACTGTTGGTATGTTACAATTCTCAGCATCTTTCTGAAAATGTAATAGCGTTAGATCCCTATCCGCAAGCGTGAAAATATCAAGTGAGCTTTTGTAAAAATAATACCAAAAAGAAATTATGGTGCAACAGCCCCGAAGGAGCATGTCCTGCCAAGCGACCGCTGCTCACCCCGTAAGCCTGCAGATTACGAGGTGTCATGTGGTCGGTACGACGAATCCTCTCGGCCACTAGTCTTGGCTTTCTAGACCTGTCGTAACTACAGTACTCTACAAATAAGAATGTTCATATTGATCTTTTAAAAATTTGGCACATCATACTTCCACTTCATTGAATATTTTGATTCAAGTACTTCATGGGTACCTATTTCCCATCGACCAGTCTTTGAAATTCTGTGACCTGACATGCGGCAACAGAGAATCAATGCTTGATCTTTGACCCATGTGATGGACAACATTATCTAATTAACCTGAATGAGAATTTTAACTACGCGGCAGTATCAAATTCTCTTTATCGCCAAGCATTCGTGATTAAAATGAAAAGTCATGTCCCTTCTTCTTCTTCTTCTTTCCTAGTGTTTAGTCCCGCATTGGATCAGGGTCCACTTTTAAACATCCCATCCTCCACTTCATGCGGTCAAGGGCGTCAGCTTCAGTGATGCCTACAAGACGCATGTCTTCCTTGATGCAGTCGAACCATCGCTTACTGGGACGATCTCGGCATCGGGAACCTCCAGAATAAAATTTGAGTGCTGTGTGTGTCATTGAGTTTCTAGGGCTTCGGACCACACGTCCGTACCATCTAAGTCGTGCTTCTCGCATCTTTTCTAGTATTGGTGCCACTCCCAATCGCCTTCATTTCTGACATGATCCAGTCTTCTAAGACCCAGTGACCAACGTAACATTTTCATCTCCATACCATGTGGAACCTGATCTTGCTTCTTAGTTGCAGGCCAGCATTTCGAACCATACAGTGCATCTGGTCGGACCATGGATTTGTAGACTATTCCTTTCAGGTGGGTGGGGATTTTCTTGCCACACAACACACCAGTGACCTGACGCCACTTCAGCCATGTAGCATTTAGTCGTGCTCGGGTGAATAGTTATGTATTTCCGTCTGAGTTGATGACTGATCCAAGGTATTTAAATTGGTTGGCTTTAACTGGGACTTTCCCGTCGATGCGAATAGTATCAGCACTCTGAAAGCCACATTGCACGTACATGGTTTTACTGACGTTAAGGCGCAAGCCACATTCCCTTAAACATCCCTGTCATGTGCATTCCATACAAAACTGAAATCCGGGGGTTACTATTACGAAATCAGTAATCATGTAAATTTTCACGCTTTCTTCGCTTGTTTGACTACAAATTCTTTCCTTCTTCATCATGTTCCAGTAGTCGCTACACTGAGTTAATTGTGCTCTACATGCTCGAAATTGTAATATTCTGCTGTCAGGTTTCTTGGGATAAATGACAATATTATTGTTTTTTTTTACGTCGCACCGACACAGATAGATCTTATGGCGACGATGGGTGAGGAAAGGCCTAGGAATTGGAAGGAAGCGGCCGTGGCCTTAATTAAGGTACAGTCCCAGCATTTGCCTAATGTGAAAATGGGAAACCACGGAAAACCATCTTCAGGGCTGCCGACAGTGAGGCTCGAACCCACTATCTCCCGATTACTGGATACTGGCCGCACTTAAGCGACTGCGGCTATCGAGCTCGGTATTATTCTTCCTAGACTTTATCCTAATATTTTGGAGTTGGCACGTGGTAGGAATTTGGACCAGTGTTACGGATTGATTCTCTTCTTGACACAGACCGTACGTGGAGGAATGTACTCACCATTCACTATTGCGTACCACTGTGCTGGTTTGTGGTGTGTTGTATTAAAACGAATACAAAAACACCCAGTCCTCCATGGAAGGGAATTGACCGCACGCATTTACTGTAAATTCATGAGCCTGGTCGGGAATTGAAAGTGGAACCGTCTAAACCGAATGCAAGGACGCTGACAAGTAAGCCAAGGAGCCGGAATTCTTGCGATAAATAATCTCTGTATGTATTTCTGAGACGGCCTGAATATTGCATGTAGTAGCTTCTGACATCGATCTCAGAGGTGTGCAGGTTAATCAAGATGTAATCCTTCAAGCTCTTTAGACCATTTCAATCATGGAATTACTAGCGTTTCGCCCGGTGTAGCAGTGGGCATCATCAGTTGGATTACTGCACATTACCAAGATGCTGTCGGCTAGGGCACCGTTGAGACTCTTTTTCTTCTACTAAATTGTTTTCATGCTCCATTGAAAGCAGGGGTGGGCGTCGTAGGCAGTGACGCTGTCTCCCAGGCCAGGAGATTTGTTACGGTGAAGGAAATCATTCTCAGGACAGCGGACGGTGGGGACCAGTCCACGGTAGAGTCATGACCACCCCTCCTCTGCTCCGCTCTGTTGGATTTCAGAGATGTCGTACTACGGCTTCTCCGCAACCGCCCACCTTTGAAGCAAGCCTCGTATGTAAAACAATGCACTGACGGTGCATGTCCCCCACATGTATGAATGCCTTTCTTTGGCCTTTATGTGAAAAATTAGGCTCCCAGAAGGAAACCATACTTTAACTTTATCCATTTCGAATGTTAATAACATTCAAGATGAGGAGGAATCCGATTCATTCTAGTTTTTTATTATCTTATTTATTTTATTTGCCTTACGTCTCACCGACATAGATAGAAAATAGACATAGAATGGAAAATGCTAGGGGTGGGAAGGAACCGCCCGTGGCTTTAAATAATATAAAGCCCCAATATTGTCCTGGTATTGCACCCGCCCCCTCTCTATATGGCACCGGCGTGGAATCTACAGGGACGCTGACGGGTCAAGAAGTATGAAATAAATAGGCGCTAAACTAAAGTCAACTTAAAGGCGTACAAGGGAGGAGAAGCGGAGCATATAGCTAAAAATGAGAACACATTCGAATTAAAAATTTAAAACTCACAAACCGGTTTATTGAACCTTAATGATAATGGGAAATGACGCATGAAATAACCCTAATGAATTACATTAAAATTTACAAATGTCTGTTGTAGTTTGTTTGGCGGACGTCTGTCCGTTATACGTGATAGAAACGAGTACGTTTATCGCGAAGCGATGTATCGTGACATAAAGCGAATGGTAATTTTATCATAACACTGAGGCTATATTATCGCTAACACATAAAACTAACATGCGTCCGACAACACATCTGAGCAATCCCTATTCTAATAAAGACCTAGATTTCCCAATGAAATGACGTAAAATAAAATACACACATATGATACAACATCTGGGTTCGAACCCGACCCTCGCTATCCTGGATATCGCCAAGCTGATGGACAGAACCACCACTGACCTTATGTACAACCACACATGACATAAAGAAACACATAAATGGTACATGATATGCAAGAAAAATAAATAAAAGGCACTTGATCTTTCTTCTGACGCTGTAGGCCTCCAATGCCTACGTTGAGCATCGAACTGACAACCTCTTGCGATGAAGGCAGGGTCATGTAATCCCTATCTAAACATACTCGCACAATTAACAACGATTCATTGGCAAACATTACCATTATCGGCGGGTCGCTTGTTAATTAATACACTCCTCTGCTGTGTTAGGAAAGTCACATTATTTCTGCCGTTGAAAGAAACCAACTTCATTTCCACAGCCAAGTCCCTCCTTCCTCGCTTACGGGACATTCAAACAAAAAAAAGAAACACACTGGGCCAAGGCCAGACGGAGGTTGACCACCCTCATGGGGTCAACACCCACACAACCTTCCCTTTCCAAAGGGAACCGTAACATTTCACTCGGAAGTACATCTCCAATATCCTGCGGCCTTACCAGACTCGCGCAAATCACTTTGAATTAAACACATATCTACCCAGCAGTATCATATCATTTTTTACAACACGACTCTCGTATCATAATGGTAATCTTTGCCTGATTGTTATTATTATTATTATTATTATTATTATTATTATTATTATTATTATTATCGTTCTACATAGCTTACCCGCTACCTTGCTTATACATGGTCATCGCGCGGAATCTATACAGCAATTACAACACAATTAAGCACTCGCGCGGCAATTAACATCTGATTACTGACTGCTAATTAATCGATGGTCGGCACATGGCTACTTTATCGTCACACGGCAATACATGCATTAATTAATTAATTTTCACACGAATCGATGTTTAACACACTTATTATGATCACTTCCTGGTATATTTAATCACAGAATCAATTTAAACTTATCACTCCCTATCTAAGTATTTCAAAGGGTGGAGTCTCTGTTGTGGCTGTCGGTCCGGCAGTTGAATCTCGCAGCTGCGTGCCTTACGTACTATAGCACTTACCGTTTCATATACCATACACTTATCAAATTAATGAATACTCTAATAACTACTCTCACTGCACTCCCATAAACTAATTATTCCTGGTCTTCTGACGCAAATAAACACACAGAATCTCCCAAGAAAGAAATAATCGAATGAATCTCCATCCCATGCAAAGCTAGAGTATATATTCCCTAAATTATTTACACTCAATTACTCAGACCTGTTGTCGGTTTCCTAAACTAAGGATTAATAATTACGCGCCCATTCCGGCGCTCTATTTCAATAGAACTACATATTTAGTCTCTTATAGCGTCAGTTTACAACAAATATTCCCATCCCTTCTATGCATGCCAGATATTAGAATTTTGTACTCATCTCTATCACATGATGATGACACCTGCGCCAACTCAGGAGGTCCATCCTGAGCTTACTCCTCCTCCATGGGCACCACGGTGGTTACTTCAGTTTCCATTCCATCTTGGAGTTGAAGATCCATTGTTCGATGCTGGTGGAGTCCTTGGCCGCTAATCCTGTGCGCACACAACGTCACTGTTTAATTCACACTTCGGTTAACAGCGTTCACTGTGAACGTCCGGTCACGATCTCGTAAGCTATTGCGTAGCCCGCGGTTCAGTACCGAATCTCGTCTATCTCTCGGTTTTCCTATTCAGTCTGCTGCTACGTCAGATTATTATACTATCGTAATGATAATAATATTACTTTACACATCACGGTTTTCTAAAAAGTTAACACAGCCGTCACAGAGATCGAACTATACACTGTTTATGCGAGCTGTATTATTTCACTAAAATAGGAGTTAACTTCACTTGAACAAAGAACTAACGAGGGCTTAACCGAGCGTAGCTTCGCCGCCGATAAGCCTCTAACCCCGACTGACGCTTGTCCCTTCCTGCAGTAGTTTTTACAAGGGAGCACTACCCCTTCCACTAATTTGCGTAGCGCCTATTCCCGGCGTACTCGAGGTAGGATAGTACGGGTGATCGGTGACCGGTATCTAGTTGGTGCGATTGAGACATAACCACCCACTTATCCTTCGGTGAATCTCTTTAAATTAATTAAAATCTGTTCTGCTTCCCCTACCACACGGGGTGAAGTCCCTCCGTCGAGGACGTGTCATGAGAATAACCAGATGGCCTCAGTACTTTTCCACGCAGAAACAACACAGTATTCTTTCTTCTGCTGAAAGTTATCACGGAAGAGGACATTAAACACTCTAAATAAATGTCCCAGTAACATTTATCCCTTTTAAATCGGGAGATGAGCCCCTAATTCGAGTTTCATTAATTTTCTAGATCGTAGGTAATTAAGTTGGCCAGTCCGAGTCCAAGATGGCTCCTATATTTCGTTTCGAAAAAGTTAGTCTCCCCTCCTTCTGTGAGTCTTGAGGAGGGATGTCTTCTCTCGAGTGATGTCACAGGGAATCCCCATTCATAACCCCTCCCGGGTCTAAGTTGGCTTGGCTTCATCTGCGGGGCCACCGCTACACAAAGGAAAATACCGCGCAATAAGTCGCAGACAAAGAAATCTCGTAGAATAATTTTAAAAGACACAATTTATCTATCTCAATGGTATGAATATTAATTAGTTTCAGTATGACCTCTATTAATGATATGAATATTAATCATTTTCAGCATTCTTTCCCTTTAATAGCATTGCGTGCGTAATTACGGAGATCGATATCAACCCAAGGTCCTTGGATCATGCCCCTGTCGGGTTCAGTATGAAAAAGGGGAAAACACAGATAACCATCTTCAGGGATGCCGACAGTGATATTCGAACCCACTATCTCCCGAATGTAAGTTTACAGCTGAGAGCCTCTAACCGCATGGCCAACAACCTCAGTATACGTATTATTAGAGTACAAGTGTTCGATGTGATCTGGCAGGCTGTGATGTGAAGTATGGATGGATGGCCATGGCTGAGAAGCAATAAGGAGGCTTTTAATACCCTGTTGAAATGACTACTTTATTCGTGGGCGTACGCCATGAGTCAGTTTCCCCTTTTTTGATGCACGACTCCGAATTTCATACAGATGTCTCTGCAAAACGATTCGTTAGGAACATAGGGAACAAAATTTGAGTTTCTTTAATTGAAAGACACGTATTTGAACATATGATTTTCGTAAAACGACATTTGATGTCAGCGTTAACTATAACTTTGTCAACGTTATAAACCGAGAACGAATTTCTAAACAAAGGCTCTACTAACTTTATCGGGAAACTTTAAATTATTCAGTTTGAGCAAAACTCTAGAATAGTTCATGTTTCCTACTTTTAAATTCTTGTGCCCCTTAATTCATCTACAATGATGGAAATGGATTTGTATGTCCAGCATCAAAATGTCGTGTTACCGGAGACAGTGAAGGGAATACTAATTTTGAAAAGAATTTTTTCAGTTTTTCGCGGCTGTTGGTGTCATAATCACACTTACTGCACTTCCAGCTCTTCGTGGAAATCTAATCACAGGGACCTAACTTTATTTCAAAAATTATTTGTGTAATGGTCGAGATTCAAACTACGTCCAGCCTAATGAGAATCCAGTGACAATACCACGCAGTACATCAACACATCCCATAAAGTGATTAAAAATGAGAACGCTGGTTAATTTATGATAAAACAGAGACACAATTACGTGGTTTATGAAGAAAACTCTGGTCTCTGTCCTAAATTTAGTGTCAGGTCAAAGGAGATTAGAGCCGTTCCCTTGTTTACCGCTATGTTAACAACTTCACTTCCCAAGGCGTGAGTCTGGTAAACTGACGTTGGCGAGAGTCTACTTTCGATTAAGTTCTTAATGATATTAGTCCGTTCATCTCGCGTGTTAACACACGCGGCGGTCTAGAATAACCAACAGGCTGGAAGCACACAGTTAGACATCTTGATACGCATTGTCTATGTCGTCTTTGAGCTCCTTACTTGAAAACAAGAAGTGAATTAACCTAGTAGTATCTACTTTATTACCTAGCTTTTATTTACGATAATAGCAAATGTACCTGTGCTTCGCTACAGTATTTTACATTGTATACGGATATCGAAGTAAATTGCTGTACATGAAGTGAATAAAAAAAATTAATTGCATGTCTCTTGGCGTTATCCGAGAAAAATCATAGGGAGGTCCGCAGACGTTGTTTCCAATGTGAAGTGCGAGTTGCAGAGTTGTGATGATAACGACAGGTCCACTTGTCTGCCGCAATTCACTATGCGTAACGTCAGTCACATTTTGGTGGGTAAATTTGTTTATAATCGGGAGCACCTATACCTAATGATAAAGAGAATCAGGTAAAAGAGTTTTAAAAAATGCACGCTCCCTTGCCTTCTGCTAGTCAAATCAAGAAGGGAATTATGCATTACATTGGAACACAGGCGTTGGAGAACTACCCCATTCCTATTGCTAGATAAAGTCGATGTGAGGAGTACTGATTACAACAGCAGACGCCTTCCTGCTGAGAGTCACTATTGATTTATAAAGTATTAATTACAATGTAAGACACACCCCTTTCTACATCGCTACAAATCTACTTAATAAATGTAGATCGAGATACCTAAGTATATGCATGTTCACCTTCATTTACAGAATAACTGCTGCTAAACGGTGCATTCATATTGGAAAAACGGATTGTATAAAAAGACGATTCTGGCCTCATTCAGCTATCTAAATGGCTGGCCCTATGATATTTCCTCGTATCTCATCTATTAAAGGCAGGATTATTTTAGAATCGTTGAATAGGGTGAAATTTGTGTAAGGTTTTCACACAGTCAATTACTTTTCAGATACTTATGCGGCAGCTTCGAACATAGAATTTTGCTGGGTGGGCCAATATTCATGTCGAATTCGATGATCCCATCTTTCCTATAAGTGACTCTAACCATCAATTATACGTGTACAAAGTGCAAAATTTAGGTAAATCCAGAAATAGAGCCAAATTTAACATAAGGGATAGATATACGACAAAAAGTCATAGGACCAAATTTGTAGATCACTCCAAATTGAAGAGAGATTGTGCCATCCGTTTTGTGAGACGACTTACCGTTTAGCCACCAAATACCTCGAAAGGAAGGCCTGCATCGTCATTAAAATTACCTACATATTCCGAAAATTTTCGGGGGTAAAAGAATAATTTTTTTTTAACATCTCGTAAAATTTCCATCGGTTACAGGCAAAAAAGCTATAATTTTGCTAAATGAATATTTTCTAACTCGTCTGGGAGGTTGTGCTGCCATCTTGATATAGGAGAGGGGGTTAAAAATTAGAACTTTCAGGAAACATTTAAGCCCATGAAACCTATAGGTTATCGTTCAGGATAAATATCACCGACTGTGTTCTTATACAGATTTGAAACTCCCAACGTGTCCCTCTCAGAGATGTTTGAGAATTTTAGATTTTTCTAGGGATCCTGAAGTCATCAGGTTGTCTGGTACAAAGTTTTAAGTTTCTAGGTCTCATTAATTCACGTCTGTTTTCAATTTTATGCCTTAATTTATATATGTATAGTACAGTATATATAGATCGCGCCGAACTGACTTCTATTTACACTGACTGACAGAGCAAATGCAACACCAAGGAGGAGTGGTTCGAAAGGGATGAAAGTTGGGGAAAAAACAGAGTCGGCACGAAAGAATAATTGATGTTTATTTCAAACCGATATGCAGGTTACACAATGCGCACGGCATCGACTCAGTAGGATGTAGGACCACCGCGAGCGGCGATGCACGCAGAAACACGTCGAGGTACAGAGTCAATAAGAGTGCGGATGGTGTCCTGAGGGATGGTTCTCCATTCTCTGTCAACCATTTGCCACAGTTGGTCGCCCGTACGAGGCTGGGGCAGAGTTTGCAAACGGCGTCCAATGAGATCCCACACGTGTTCGATTGGTGAGAGATCCGGAGAGTACGCTGGCCACGGAAGCATCTGTACACATCGTAGAGCCTGTTGGGAGATGCGAGCAGTGTGTGGGAGGGCATTATCCTGCTGAAACAGAGCACGGGGCAGCCCCTGAAGGTACGGGAGTGCCACCGGCCGCAGCACATGTTGCACGTAGCGGTGGGCATTTAACGTGCTTTGAATACGCACTAGAGGTGACGTGGAATCATACGCAATAGCGCCCCAAACCATGATGCCGCGTTGTCTAGCGGTAGGGCGCTCCACAGTTACTGCCGGATTTGACTTTTCTCCACGCCGACGCCACACTCGTCTGCGGTGACTATCACTGACAGAACAGAAGCGTGACTCATCGGAGAACACGACGTTCCGCCATTCCCTCATCCAAGTCGCTCTAGCCCGGCACCATGCCAGGCGTGCACGTTTATGCTGTGGAGTCAATGGTAGTCTTCTGAGCGGACGCCGGGAGTGCAGGCCTCCTTCAACCAATCAACGGGAAATTGTTCTGGTCGATATTGGAACAGCCAGGGTGTCATGCACATGCTGAAGAATGGCGGTTGACGTGGCGTGCGGGGCTGCCACCGCTTGGCGGCGGATGCGCCGATCCTCGCGTGCTGACGTCACTCGGGCTGCGCCTGGACCCCTCGCACGTGCCACATGTCCCTGCGCCAACCATCTTCGCCACAGGCGCTGCACCGTGGACACATCCCTATGGGTATCGGCTGCGATTTGACTAAGCGACCAACCTGCCCTTCTCAGCCCGATCACCATACCCCTCGTAAAGTCGTCTGTCTGCTGGAAATGCCTCCGTTGACGGCGGCCTAGCATTCTTAGCTACACACGTGTCCTGTGGCACACGACAACACGTTCTACAATGACTGTCGGCTGAGAAATCACGGTACGAAGTGGACCATTCGCCAACGCCGTGTCCCATTTATCGTTCGCTACGTGCGCAGCACAGCGGCGCATGTCACATCATGAGCATACCTCAGTGACGTCAGTCTACCCTGCAATTGGCATAAAGTTCTGATCACTCCTTCTTGGTGTTGCATTTGCTCTGACAGTCAGTGTATTAATATGGATTTTATATTTCACCCGCTTCCGAAGTGGTTCTAGGAGCGTCTTACTCCCACAGTATGTTTTCTAGGTAGTAAGTCATACTTGAAAGTCATACTGGAACATGCACACTCTATTACCTTGGGCATTCTTGACCATTTTTTTTGTTTTCACCCTTTCTCACCCTCTGTGGCAAAGGGGGGCATTTTGGAAGCTGGACTTTAAAAATCCGGAATGTTACTATTCATCTCAGCGACCCGGAAAACTATGGATTAGGCAGTATATTCGATTATTATTATTATATCTCACTCCCCCTCCCCGCAAAAGGGGGTTAAACTTTGAGTTTTAAACAATCGGGAATGTTACTATTCATATCAGCGACCCCGAAAACTATGGCTTCGACACTATTTTCGATTATTTTTAAATCTGAATCCCCCTCACCCCCACCAGAAAGGGGGATGAACTTGGACTTGTGAAATATCCGGGGTCTCAACATTCATCTCAGCGACCCCGACAACTATGGATTCAAGATTATTTTCGTTTATTTTTATATATCGCTCTCCAATTGCCACCCACCACGAAGGGGGCTGAACTTGAAAATATTCCGAAGTGCCATTATTCATCTCAACGACCCCGAAAAGTATGGATTCGACGCTATTTTCGATTATTTTTATATCACAGCCCCTTCACCCCCCTCCGCCCCTAAGAGTTCCTGGGGTGTCCTACCCCCATGTGGTTTGTCTCCTGATACTAAAATTTCGAAGTGTACAATTCACCGCGGCGAAATCGAAAACTATGTATTCGACACTATTTTCGATTAATTTTATATATCACTACCCCCTCGCCCCCGATCCCAAAGGGGGATGAACTTCGGCTTATAAAATAACTGGAGTATCACTATTCATCTCAGCGACCCCGACAACTATGGATTCGATACTATTTCCGATTATTTTTACATATCATTCTCCCGCCTCCCCCACCACGATTGGAGCTGAAATTGGACTAAAAAAATTCCGGAGTGTCACTGTTCACCTCAGCGACCCCAAGAAATATGGATTCAACACTACATTCGATGATTTGTGTATCTCAGCACCTCGCCCCCCGCCCCTAATGTTTCCTGGGATGGTATTCCCCCCACATTGTTTGTCTCCTGATACTAAAATTCCGGAGTGTCACTATTCATCTCAGCGACCCCGAAGACTACTTATTGGACAGTATTTTCTATTATTTCCATATATCACTCCCCCATCCCCCCAATGAAGAGGGCTGAACTTGGACATTAAAAAATTCCGGAGTGTTACCATTCATTTCAGCGAGCCCGAAACGTATTGATTCGACACTACTTTCGATGATATATATATGTCTCACCCCCTCGCTCCCCCCGCCTCTAAGCGTTCCTGGGGTGTCCTACCCCCAACGTGATTTGTCTCCTGTTACTAAAAATCCGAAGTGTACAATTCACCGCGGCGAAATCGAAAACTATATATTCGACACTATTTTCGATTAATTTTATATATCACTCCCCCCTCGCCCCCGCCCCAAGGTTTTCTGGGATGTGTTATCCCCACGTGGGTTGTCTTCTGATACTAAAAATCCGGAGTGTACAATTCACCTCGACGACCTCGAAAAATATGTACTCGACACCATTTTCGTTTAATTTTATATATCAGTCCCCCCTCGCTCCCCACCCAAATGGGAGCAGAAATTTGACTTTTAAAAAATCGGGGGTGTCACTATTCACCTCAGAGACCCCAAAAACTATGTATTCGACACTATTTTCGATTATTTTTTACCTGACTCCCCCTAACCCCCACCCCTAAGAGGGCTAGAGATGGCTTACCCCCACAGTGCTCGTCTCCAGATAGCAAAGAATAAGTTTCAAAATTTGATTGAAATTGCTCCAGTGGTTTAGGAGGAAGTGTGTCCTTTACACACATGCATCCATCATCAGTCCCCCCTCGCCCCCCACCCAAATAGCAGCAGAATTTTGACTTTTAAAAAATCGGGAGTGTCACTATTCACCTCAGCGACCCCAGAAACTACGGATTTGACACTATTTTCCATTATTTTTTACATGACCCCCTAACCCCCACTCCTAAGGGGGCTAGAGGTGGCTTACCCCCACAGTGCTCGTCTCCGGATAGCAAATAATAAGTGTTTAAAATTTGATTGAAATTGCTCCAGTGGTTTAGGAGGAGATGTGTCCTTTACACACATACATCCATTTCTATATATAGTAAGATGTTCTAAGATATTGTATTTCAGATCCCCGAAATAAAATTCAAACTTGACCATTGATATCTGGTCTGTTGAACTACAATGAGAGAAATTAATTTATATGTTCAGCATCAAAATGTCGTGTTACTGGGAACAGGGCATTGACCCATGATTTAGTTCAAAAGCAAAATAAGGTAGAACAGCATGAAAACAACCAGGTTCTCAAACACCAAAAGGTTGAAACGGTGAAGGTAATAAAGGGAATAATAATAATAATTTTGAAAATTATTCTACCGAGCTCGTTAGCTGCAGTCGCTTAAGTGCGGCCAGTATCCAGTATTCGGGAGATAGCAGGTTCGAATCCCACTGTCGGCAACCCTGAAGATGGTTTTCCGTGGTTTCCCATTTTCACACTAGGCAAATGCTGGGGCTGTACCTTAATTAAGGCCACGGCCGCTTCCTTCCCACTCCTAGCCCTTCCCTGTCCCATCTTCGCCATAAGACCTATCTGTGTCGGTGCGACGTAAAGCAAAATAGCAAAAAAAAAAAAGAAAAGTATTATTTTCAAATTTTCGTGGCTCTTTGTGTCATAATCATAGTTACTGGACTTCAAGTTTTTCGGGAAAGCTAATCATAGGGGCCCAACTTTATTTCAAAAATCCTCCTTGTAATGGTCGAGATTCAAACTACGTGTATTTGTGATTATTATCAAGCCGTTGGTCTGTTGACTGTTCGCTACTTTTTTCGGAGATGAAATGGCTATTGTAACGTCAGCACCATGGATTCTGCTGATGTTAAGGCCAGCTTACTAGACTAGAAATCCTTCAAGTGAATAAAATATCGTATTATTATTAATGTCTAGCTCGAATATTTAACGGATAAGATCAAGATATTTGCTTAGTGGAAGTGAAATGGTATTCAAAAAGGGCATAGTGTACGAATAAAATGCAGAACCTACTTCAAACTACTGCATTGTAGACAATAATTTACTTAGTTGTTAATACGGTCCCGTCCCATGGAATTTAGTCACATTGCGTATGTCAATATGAAGGTAATGTATGAAGAAATTTACAACGAGAGAACGTTTTTGCTGTAGTAGATAAAGGGCAAAACTAGTATACAATAAATATTCAAAATCTAAATTAGTAATTGATATTTGGATGAACCGGTTTCAATTAATGTGCCATGAGACGAAGTCAAAATCGATATACTGTAACTGCTATAATTGTCCCTTAAGGTAGGTGGTAACCATTAAGCAAACGCTAAATCTTTGTAATTTCATATTAAACGACTTCAAGTTTAATGATTCCTCAGAAAGAAAAAAAAAGGTCTGTTCAAGTGGAGACTGTCGTGAGATCATTCATCACTTTACTAACGGAGAGACTGCTTTTCTGGGATCAAATCCGGTGATGGGGCATTGGCCCATGATTAAGTTCAAAAGCAAAATACGGCAGAACAGCATGGAAACAACCAGGTTCTCAAACACAAAAAAGGTGGAAGCTAATTTGATACAACTTTTTGAGTGCAATGCATTTTTGCACGAGAACGCAGTTTGCCCCGAACATTAATGTTACAGCGGAGTACTACACGTGAATTTTGACGATACTGAGTGAGTACGCTGCAAACTTCACCAGGATGGGTGGTAACATCATTATGGCAATGTACATCCTCATGAGGGAAATTAAGACATGTCATATTTGGAAACATTCAAATTAAAGTATGTACCAAGTTTTAGCACCGACTTAGTCACTGAAGACCATTCTATATTCCTTTCACTCAACTTAAGCAACGAGGCCTTCAATTTGAGGGCTCACAAGCGGTGCACAACAAATATTAGTCGGTCCTCAAGGACCACAAAGGGATTGCTGACATCGTGTGTTTAAACACAGAAAGAAGCGTTGTAACAAGTGAATTAAAGTTTGAAAATGATTTAGAAGATATCATCTTACCCCCTTCCTCAAAAATAATAATGTTCAGTTGTTAAAAAATGTCATTTTTGTAGATTAGTCCTCATATCTGTCTTAACTCTACACTGTACAGTAACTTTGTTGACGTGAAGGTCCTAGATATGGCTCGGAATTTGTATAACACACTAAACGAATAAACCAGAATTAGATCTTCACTACGGTGTCTAGGGGTAGTAAACTCAGTCCTAGACCCTATCAAGTTAAAATGGAACGTAATATTGTTGAACGCCAAAGTGCGAAAGGGTGGCGTGAATGGCAATGAACACAATTTTCTTGGTGCAGATTCATCAGTATATTTTATTTCAGTAGCGTGTACCTGACGTGTATGTTTACAACTGCTGAGGGGCATATAACACAGTCACAGACAGTAAAGTGCTACACAACATGGCTGTGCTTTTTACAGCAAATTTAATTAGAAATATCCTGTTTAATTAGAAGATATCTACGAACTTCAAAATTATGAAGATTATAAGATAAGCAATGTTAATACTATTTAAGTAAAATTCATTCAATATACCGTGTATTAATTATTATCAGTATAATGAAGAACCATGTAACTCGAGCGTAAAATCATGTAATTTCCGTCCCCATAACTTTAGTCCTTTGTGCATGTCCTATTTTGGGAACTAAAAAAAGTAAATTCGTATCGTGCCTCTGTTGCCCTGTTCTGTGTCATTCGTATTTGACCCTTAGTAGTTAGTTACGAAAACACAGTACTATTATTATTACTATTATTATTATTATTATTATTATTATTATTATTATTATTATTATTATTATTATTATTATTATTATTATTATTATTATTATTATTATTATACGTTAATGGCCCCTCTTGGAACACACGAAGCTTTATTTATGATTCCGTTTGCGGGGGATCCAGGATGCTTTCATCTGTTGACTAAAGGTCCTTTTCCGTTCTTCCGTCCACTTGGTACCTCCTCTTTTTGGTACTTAATTCTCTGGAGTAATTTCCCACCTGTCAATTTTCTTTCTATATATATTTCGATTCAAAATGTCTTCAGGGTGAATTTGTGCATTCTTCATGTCCAATTCTGTTTGTTGTATCCAAGGGAAATTCTTCAGTTTATCAACTCTTTCAAGAACTTGGTGGGTTAATCTATTTTCTGGAAGACTCTTAACATGTCCATAAAATTTCAGCCTTCTTTTCCTGAGGTCTGCCGCAATATTAGATCATTTTTCTGTGGATTTCCGGGTTTGGAGGCGGTACCCTTCTCCCGTGTGTCTTGGTCCTAAAATTTTCCTCATGATTTTTCGCTCTTCTTTTAGGATATTTTCCAGCTCGCCCTTTCTATGAAGCGTTAGTGTTTCCCCTGCATATAAAGCCTCAGGTTTGATTGCAGTATTGTAATGCTTAATCTTAACGTGGAGAGACATACATATTTTGTTGCAGATTTCTCTTGTTCTCCCATAAGCTCTTCTGAGTTCTTTGGGCACGGTTGTTTTGGGCTATTTTCTCTCATCCGGTTGGTTGGGCTATTTTCTCTTATCCGGTTGGTTCGAGAATTTCGCCCAGGTATTTGAAGTGAGGGACTCTGTTGATTTTTCCGTATTTTGTATTGAGACTATGGATGTCTAGTTTTGCACAGAAAAATTCAGTTTTCTGGAAGGAGATATGAAGTCCGACCTTTCTGGCACATTCTTGGAGAATTTCAACTTGCTTTATTGCTGTGACTTCATCGCTGGACAAAAGGGCCAGGTCATCCGCGAAGGCTAAGCATGGAATCTCAAGCTTGTTTTTTCGTGTCCCGATGTTTACTGGGTTCCAGCTATTTTGTGCTTTCATTTCTTTTTCCCATTCCCTCATCACCTTGTCTAGTACGAGGTTGAAGAGGAGGGGTGATAGTCCTTGCCGGACACCAGTTTTTATCAGGAATTCGTCTGAGATTTCTCCCATGAATTTCACTCTTGACTTCGTGTCAGTGAGGGTCTGTTTGGTCAAGTTTAGCGTTTTGGAGTCTAGTCCCTGTTCTTTCAGGATGTTGAACAGAGATTGACGATCAATTGAATCATAAGCCTTCTTGAAATCTATGAAGGTACAGATGATTGGAAGGTTTCTGAGGGCCCTGAATTTTAGAGCGGTTTTGAGGTTGAAGATCTGTTCAGTGCATGATCTGTGAGGGCGGAACCCAGCTTGATATTCACACTATTATTATTATTATTATTATTATTATTATTATTATTATTATTATTCGCTCGCCTTTTATTCTCAAGAAATATGGTTCTATCTTGCCTGAGGTCAGTGGTTCTTTAAATTCCAACAGATTTGCGAGGCAAATACCGACACTAAACGTCTGTCAAAATCGTTCTAGTTAAGAATGCTGTTAAACAAATAAATTAACAATATAAATAACAACAATACCGACCAAGTGTGTGTGTGCGATTTGGGTCATATTGCTATCAGCTTGAATTCGAGAGTTAGTGGGTTTGACCCAATTGTCGGATGCCGTGAAGATAATTTTTTCGTGGTTTCCCATTTCCATCAATGCCGGGGTCTGTACAATAAATGAGACGCGGTCGCTTCCTCCCCACTCCTAGCCTTTTCCTACCCCATCATCGCCATAAGAACTATCCGAGTCGTGCGACGTGAAGCAACTATTAAATAATAATAATAATAATAATAATAATAATAATAATAATAATAATAATAATAATAATAATAATAATAATAATAATAATAATAATAATAATGACGACCAAAATCTTCACACATACACATTAACTCCCTTGGCTTTGCAAGCCAGATGACCTAAAGGTATTAGAGTGTCGCGTGGTAAACGTAACAATACCTCAGTCGTATTACATGACTTTCTTTATCGGTTCTCTATCCTCTAATAGCAGGAAAATCTTCCAAAATTCAATCAAGATTAAAATAAACAAATGAACCAGAAATCGAACCCCGGATCTCGTTGTAAAATGTAGATATGCCTTCCTATACCTCATGACTGACATATTAATATACCAATACGTCCTTTATAATATTTGTTGTAAACGTTACTCTAATAAACCGAAATTGTTGGGGTTATGCGATATTAAATCTATAAAAAAATATTGTAAAACTTTTTCGTAAGTTTCCCGTATAATTTGCGAAATGTTCGAACAGGATTATTCGACAGGGCACTGTATAAAACTTATAAGAGATTATTTAATGTTCTTCAGTGATCTGACGCCGTCTTTACATTGTCCCTTAATTTTCTAAGATTTTGGCTTGTGAACTTTTGTACAGTGCGCCTCTGTGGTGTAGTGGTTACTGTGATTAGCTGCCACCCCCGGAAGCCGGGTTCGATTCCAGGCTCTGCCACGAAATTTGAAAAGTGGTACGAGGCCACTTCAGCCATCCTGGAATTGGTTTTCCGTTGTTTTCCTATTCTCCTCCAGGCAAATGCCGGTATGGTAGCAAACTTAAGCCCACGGCCGCTTCCTACCCTCTTCTTTGTCTATCCCTTCCAATCTTCCCATCCCCGCGCACTGCCCCTGTTCATCATAGCAGTTGAGGCCGCCTGGGCGAGGTATTGGTCATCCTTCCCAGTTGTATTCCCCGACCCACAGTCTGAAGCTCCAGCACACTGCCCTTGAGGCGGTAGAGTTGGGATCCCTCGCTGAGTCCGAGGGAAAATCCGACCCTGGAAGGTAAGCAGATTAAGAAAGAAAGAAAGAAAGAAAGAAGGAAAGAAATAACGTTTGAAAAAATTTAAAAACTTCCGGTATTCGGCCTTAAATTGTGTCCCATTTTTCTTTCAAGAATAAAAAAAATGTATAATATTTATGCAGTATTAATTTTTGGAGACTTTCCGATTTTGGATTCAAAGAGGAACGTTCAGAACAGTGTCAATTTGTAGAAGATTCTGGAAATGGTGTGAAATGCAATCGATTGGTCACTTGAAGCTATCTAATAAGTAACATTGGTAGTCACTAGCATACGTTCCACCTGTCTGGCTACAGAAGCACACTAATACGGTTACAGTAAATTAGAGAGACGAATAGAGTCCCTAACGGCACGTACAATTGTTACAATCAGCAAACAAGCACCTACATTAGCATTGTTTCACACACGCACAAGCACACTCACTCACTCTCTCTCTATCTACCTTGTGTAGGTGAGCTACTAATAGATTGTCTTTGGGTTTCGGACATGAAAAACCAAAAGAACAGCCAATCGAATTCACATAAATGAAAAGCATCGAGCCGGGAAAGCTTTTCTCGTCCCGTCGTAAGACTGAACTCCCTGGTATTTATTAATACTCTTATACAATAATTTCTAATTTTATACCAAGTTATTCTTCATCAATCTGAAGACAAACAGAAGACACCAGTTATTAACGTGTCCCAAATTTTTAAAAAAACTCAGTCTTACAATAAAATTTAAGAAAATAACGAAGCGTACCATTCGTAGTAAAATACTCCATCAGATGATATAATTAAATAAGTGTCTTCCTCTACGACGTAGCTCGAGTGTGATATCATACATGATTAAAATAAGAATGTATATGAACCGGGCGAGTTGGCTGTGCTGTTAGGGACGCACAGCTGTGAGTTTGCATCCGGGATATAATGGGTTCGAACCCCACTGTGGGCAGGCCTAAAGATGATTTTCCGTAGTTTCCCACTTTCACACCAGGCTATGCTGGAGCTGTACCGTACTTAAGTCCACGGCCGTTTCCTATCCATTCCTAGGTCTTTCCTATCACATAGTCTCCATAAGACCTCTCTGTATCGGTGGGACGTAAAAAACTTGTAAAAATAAAGGACATTAATGAGAAAATAAATCATTCCGTGCCTTATTTATACGAATATGATACGCAACAAACACAATATTCAAAAAAATAGCCTAAAATTCATAAAAGAACACTGTGAATTTGATACCGGTACACATCTATTCTAAAATACATTGCGTTTTAAAGAGACAACATAGGAATGCTCCTCCTCCCGCATTTTGTGTCTAATAAACACAGACACATAACAGGGAATGTATTCGAACTTCTTATTAACACGGTTCGATAATAACCAGTTGTATTCCACTCCTTTATCACCGTCTAATGAGAGCTTTTTTATTTTAATTTGAAGACTCCGCATTTGTTAGAAGTTGTATAGACTTACCTAAAGTCCAAGAAGAATTAACGTAGTGACAACTGTGTCATATTATTTTAATAAATGGTAGTAAAATTGCAAGCCTCTGTGAATTTACTAACGTCGCCACATTTGTATTATTATTATTATTATTATTATTATTATTATTATTATTATTATTATTATTATTATTATTATTACTATTATTATTATTATTATTATTATTATTATTATTATTATTATTATTATTATTATTATTATTATTATTATTATTATTATTATTATTATTATTATTATTATTGGACCGGCTGGTACACCTCTACGCCGCACATTTGAATTTTCCGCCGTAAAGTACTCCTCTACAGGAGAAACTCTGAACTTTAACAACTGTATCAATTTATAAGTTTTCTCAGAAGATGTCACTATCGGAAATTTTGTGATTACGAAGTTGTCAGTACTGTGTGGATTTCAACGTATTTTGTTTTATATTGATCAAGAAGTATGGACATTCTCTCATAGATATCTCTACTGTAAAACTGGGATCATGCACCCTGGTGCGAAGTGAATGAACTTTCTTGAAGAAATTTTGTATTCAGAAGTTTTTGTCTTTACTAAATTTTGTTCTTTCATTTGTGGGTTGGCAATATTAATCTTTCTTTCCGCCAGTTTTGAACTTAGCCAATCAGTAATTTCTGCAATTAATTTCCAACCAATCATAGGTTTCTTCTTCGATTTTGATGTGTAACTTTAAGCGACCAATAAAATGTAGTGGGCGTGTCTTAATTATTCATGAAAGGTCTCGAATCTTCCCTGAGTGTTCAAAAACTGCTGATTTTCACGGCTCCTCGCCACTTCTTCAACATCTAGCTTAGTATATGGACGTGTAGCAGGGGGCGGGTAGCGCGTCTTCCTTCGGGCAGCAGCTCTTCAACAAGGTAATGGCCGTTTAACATCTTTATTTCTTGCTAGCTCAGCAGTTTAACCCTCGGGGAAGGTCCGAAACCTTTTCAATGTAACCTACCTGTCTAAAAATGTAACTTAGTGCCGGATTATGTAAAATTTTCTTATTACTTTAACTGTAAATCGCGGATAGAGAGTGCTTTACCCTCTCGAGCTCCCCTTCATTTTTGATTTGAGGTGACTACGTTTTCGTAACCGATTTTCTTCCCTTCTTAATGTGTTATTTTTTTCTTATACGGGTCACCTCCCTAGTTTTGGAATAGCCCCTGTGTCATCGGCCTAGTGCCTCATAGGTTTTAATATGTGTATTTAGGAGTGCAAAGTCTCGCCTCCTTTCATTTTGTTGTCGGGCCATTTATTTAACCTATTATTTTTCGGCTAAGGCCCTGTAGACTGGGTACGAGATACCCCTGTTTAATTCTTGTAAGTTGTGCCTGGATGGCAATTGATTGCGATGGATGGTATTGCCTTTAGTAGGCTTGAAAAATTGAGAGCGGGTCAGCTCTTTCTGATGTGGTAAAAGTGCCTCTAGGAGGCTCGTTATGATTTTTGGAGTTAATGCTCTTTGAGTAAAGGGGTTTTCTGCCCTTTGATCAAGTGTATACCTTGGTAAGGTTGGGCTAGTAGCTCAAGGGTTGTGTAATTGGGGGCTCGAAACCCAGCACTTGTAAAGACCCCGAAACTCGGGCTTTCGTTTGTAAAATTATACCTTGTACCTGATTAGTGGATAGTGGTTGAGTTGTTGTTATCTGTTTAAATTCTATGTGAAATTTGTTAAGTTTTTCTACTTGTGACAATATAACCTTTCATTGAAATTTTAATTCATCTTTCGGCCTTGTAGTTAGACCCATTCCAGCCCGCACCTTCTTTCACCTCTGCCTTCCACGGGTAACTCCGTAACAATTATTATTATTATTGTTATTATTATTATTATTATTATTATTATTATTATTAATATTAGGTGCGAAAAAGACCATAAAACTGATTACGCAAAGCTCACTTAGAAGTTGTGCAAGTGCGTACAACTGAAGATTCCGTTGATACCAACTAACCACTAGCCTTCAATACGACTGGATCAGTTACAACTACACATCACGATATTAAAAATGCATTAGCACAGAATTTTGAATAAATTTCAAGTTATTCCAACTATGAACAAGAATTGTTATCCTCTCGTGAAGATTGGTCTGATTTACATACATACATCAATCTAAGTGCTGACCAATGCTACAACGATAATGTCAGTGTTACTGAAGTACTTCTTGAACTTAGTAGCTGACGAAGTACAAGCCCAGATCCTGGCGATATTATATGACTTCTTGAAAGAACACCCTCCTGGAGGCCTAGCATTCCTCACTGAAATATTTAATTGAATCGTTTTACTTTTTTTTTCGAAACAGCACATGTCAATAAATCTTAGTTTGGAGATATCCACCTAAAACGTACAGGAACGCTGGCAAGTGCTGTTTCTCCAGAGCTACCGGATAAAGCAATGCAGTGACGTGTGTGCTTTCTGCAGAAAACGATAGATCTATACTTAAAGACTGTATTACTTGCCTTAACTCAATTGTGGCAAAATCTTGACATGTGTCGATTTCATTTGGTCACAGAAAGTCTTTCCTGTAGCTTGGGGGAAAGTTATAGTAATTCCAATACCTAAGCCTGGCTGCGACCACATGTTACCAGATAACTATCGACCAATACCTCTAACCTGCACTATGTGCAACCTAATGGAAAAAGTAATAAATAAAGGACTAAAATAGGTTCTAGAACAACAGAATTTCTTCACTGCAGAACAGTGTGGCTTCCGACAGTTTCACTCAACAGCTTTCACCTTAGTAGTATTAGAGTCAGAAATCCTGGATGCCTTTTATTATGGACATCACCTTGCTGTCTGCCTAGATATTCATAAAGCATATGATATGGTGTGGAAAACTCACGTTATTAAAACTCTACTGCAACATAATATTAAGGGAAACATGACCAGTTTTATCTATAACTTCCTGCAAGACCGACGCATTCAAGTTCGAGCTAATAGTGTCCTGTCAAAAGAAGTCAGTTTAGAAACTGGTGCCCCACAAGGCTCAGTTTTGTGTGTAAGACTATTCTTAGTAGCTATAAATGGCATAACGTCATGCGTTAACCCTCCTGTAAAAACTTGCCTCTTTGCTGATGACATGACTATTTTTTGCAGCCTGTCAACCACCCAATCAATTATACAAAATTCTCTTGAAGATAATTTCCAAATGGGGAAAACACACAGGCTTTACCTTTTCTTCAACCAAACTAAGTGCATCTTATTTTCCAAACAAAAGAGCGATAGTAACTGCCCAGAATTGTACCTCAAGGAAAATAAAATTGAGATAGTAAATGAAATAAAAATACCAGGAATGACCTTTGACAGAAAATGGAACATGGAACTCTCATCTCAAAACTGTAAAAAAAAAGAGTGATTACATCGAATTAATGTTCTCAAATCATTGGCAGCTAACCACCGGGGAGCAGATTTTCATGTATTAATGCGCACTTACAAATCTATAATTCGCACCAAAATGGATTATGGTTCTATTATATATAATTCAGATACAGCATCCTCACTGAAAATGTTTGACCCGATTCAAAACACGTCTCTCAGAATTGCCTTGGGAGCATTCAAAACTAGCCCGATCTCAAGTTTATTAATTGAAGCTAATGAACCTCCGCTTCGGATTCGCAGAAAACTACTAACTATCAACTAAGCAATACAGATAGCGGCCTCTCCTCACTCCGGAGCACATGTTTATGTTTTCCCACGCTATCAGCCTCAACGCTATTCCTCGCAACAAAAGAGACATATACCCTTCCACATTAGGTTTACGCAATACATAAACGAAATTAATTCTTCAATTTCCCCGATTGCTTCAAGAACTAAAAAGGACATCACATTCCCTCCATGGAAAGCTGAACCACCACTAATAATATTAGATTTAAGTGAATTCAATAAAGAAACAACAGACAGTACCGTATTTAAACAAATGCTATCTGAAAAGTGTGAAAGTCTACCCAGACATACTTCTATATACATTGATGGCTTAAAAACCGAATATGGTAGCGGCTGTGCTGTTGTCCACCCCGATCCCACAATGAAGTATGCACTACCAGCTACATGCTCCATATTCACATGTGAACTGTATGCTAGCCTAAAAGCTATGGAATCCATAAAGAGTTCCCCCAAAAGAACATTTCTAAATCCTTAGTGATTCTTTATCAACAGTAAAACTCTTTCAACATGCGTCATCCTCAAATACATTAGCCCAAGACATACTGCAGACTTACAATACTGTGAAAAATAAAGGACAGCAGGTTACCATAATATGGATTCCCTCACATAAGGGAATAAAAGGCAATGAACAAGCTGACATATCAGCTACAGAAGCAACTCGTCTTCCCGTACATGATACAAACTTTCTAATTCCGCACACCGATGTTTCTCCTTTCCTTACTACAAAGATCCGAAAACAATGGTTGACTGAGTGGACAAGGGAACAACCCACAAAACTCCATGATATCAGGCGTGGATCTACAGATAAATGTGATCTTTCATTCCTTCTGCGACAAGAACAAGTGCGCATTACTAGAATACGTATAGGCCATAGCAAACTGACTCATGCACATATATTCTCTAAGAAACCTCCACCAATATATGACACCTGTAAAACAAGAAAGACTGTTGACCACATTTTACTAGAATGCCATCTATACGATCAACAAAGACAATTGTGTAATTTAAACCAGAATAATAGTGTATGTGACATCTTCAACAAAGATACTCAGTGTAAAAAAAATCATTAAGATTTAGACAAACAAGTCTATTCAGTGACATGTAATCACTATCTGATCAATATGTACTGTTGTTACTTTTGCAATTGTAACTCTGTGTAATCAATGTAATAATCCTGTATGTATATTATGAATGTCGCGATATGACTTTCTAAGTTAAAGCGATAATAAATAAACTTAAAGGAACTTGCCACTGACAGCTCGAAATAAACCACTTAGTGGAACAGCTCATCTCCTTTCTTACAAGCTTTCACAGTCCAAACTTTGCAACATTTTCTTAACGCTACTGTTTTGTCGGAAATCACTCAGAACAAATCGAGCTGCTTTTCTACGTATTTTTCCAGTTCTCGAATCAAGTAATCCTGGTGAGGTTCCCATACATTAGAACCATACTCTAGTTCGAGTCTTACCAGAGACTTGCATGCCCTCTCCTTTACATTCTTACTACTAATAACGGCCGGCCTGAGTGACTCAGGCGGTTGAGGCGCTGCTCTTCTGACCCCAACTTGGCAGATTCAATCTTGACTCAGTCCGGCGGTATTTGAAGGTCGTGAAATATGTCAGCCTCGTGTTGATAGATTTACAAGCACGTAAAAGAACTCCTGCTCCCCTAAAACAGTAGTAAGTTAGTTAGTGGGATGTGAAGCAAAATAACATTACTGTTACTAATATCCCTCATACCGTAGTCAACTTCACATTGTCGAAGCCAATGATGGGACTGAGACAAGTCAATGAAAGTAGCACATTTGCTATTATTATTATTATTATTATTATTATTATTATTATTATTATTATTATTATTATTATTATTATTATTATTATGGTTCATATTTGTGGGTTACTGTAGTCACGTCCTAGTTCGTGAACCATGGGCAACGGCTGAGTGGCCTAGTAAGTGGTCCTGAGAGTCGGGATACCAGTTGCTATGGAATGGGAGTGGGCATCTCGGACATATTCTGAGTCGTGTCCCTCCTTGTGCTCAGGCGGCCAGGACTACACAATTCACCGGTGGTCCATAACCCGTTAGAGGAGAGATCCTCACTTGGACTATGTGCAAGTAGGGCAGCATCCTGCTTAATGAATTTACCGAGCTCAGAACACTTTAAGCAAGCCTCGGACCAATGGGAGTAATGGAGTCCCACTCCCATTTGACAGGCGAGGGACTCCTTGGAAACAACTTGGCGAACGAAATGGAATTCGATGGGGAGCTATCAATATTAATGGGGCTTATGGAAGAAAGAAGGTAGAACTTGCTGAGTCAGCAAAGAGGATGCATCTGGATGTGCTAGGAGTAAGTGATATTCGGGTAAGGGGAGATAAGGAGGAAGAGATAGGAGATTATAAAGTGTACTTGACGGGTGTTAGAAAGGGAAGGGCAGAGTCTGGGGTAGGGCTCTTTATCAGGAATACCATTGCACGCAACATAGTTTCTGTTAGGCACATAAGTGAGCGAATGATGTGGGTAGATTTGTCAGTGGGAGGAATTAGGACAAGAATTGTGTCCGTGTATTCACCATGTGAGGGTGCAGATGAGGATGAAGTTGACAAGTTTTATGAAGCATTGAGTGACATCGTGGTCAGGGTCAACAGCAAGGATAGAATAGTGCTAATGGGCGATTTCAATGCAACAGTTGAGAATACAACTGAAGGATACGAAAGGGTAATTGGTAAATGTGGGGAAGATATGGAAGCTAATGGGAATGGGAAGCGTTTGCTGGACTTCTGTGCTAGTATGGGTTTAGCTGTTACGAATACATTCTTCAAGCATAAGGCTATTCACCGCTACACATGGGAGGCTAGGTGTACCAGATCCATAATAGACTATATCTTAACAGACTTTGAATTCAGGAAATCTTTTAGGAATGTACGAGTTTTTCGGGGATTTTTCGATGATACAGACCATTATCTGATCTGTAGTGAACTAAGTATCTCTAGGCCTAGGGTAGAGAACGTGAAATCTGTCTGCAAACGAATAAGGGTAGAAAATCTCCAGGATGAGGGAATTAGACAGAAGTACATGGATATGATTAGTGAGAAGTTTCGAACAGTAGACAGTAAGCAGGTTCAGGATATAGAAAGTGAATGGGTGGCATACAGGGATGCTGTAGTAGAAACAGCAAGGGAATGCGTAGGAACAACTGTGTGTAAAGATGGGAAAAGGCGAACATCTTGGTGGAATGATGAAGTGAGAGCAGCCTGTAAACGTAAAAAGAAGGCTTATCAGAAATGGCTCCAAACAAGGGCCGAGGCAGACAGGGAGTTGTACGTAGATGAAAGAAACAGAGCGAAACAAATAGTGGTTGAATCCAAAAAGAAGCCATGGGAAGATTTTTGGTAATAACCTGGAAAGGCTAGGTCAAGCAGCAGGGAAACTTTTCTGGACAGTAATAAAGAATCTTAGGAAGGGAGGGAAAAAGGAAATGAACAGTGTTTTGAGTAATTCAGGTGAACTCATAACAGATCACAGGGAATCACTGGAGAGGTGGAGGGAATATTTTGAACATCTTCTCAATGTAAAAGGAAATCATCATGGTGGTGTTGCAAACAGTCAAGCTCATGGGGAGGAAGAAAATGATGTTGGTGAAATTATGCTTGAGGAAGTGGAAAGGATAGTAAATAAACTCCATTGTCATAAGGCAGCAGGAATAGATGAAATTAGACCTGAAATGGTGAAGTATAGTGGGAAGGCTGGGTTGAAATGGCTTCATAGAGTAGTAAAATTAGCGTGGAGTGTTGGTAAGGTACCTTCAGATTGGACAAAAGCAGTAATTGCACCTATCTATAAGCAAGGGAACAGGAAGGATTGCAACAACTATCGAGGTATCTCATTGATTAGTATACCAGGCAAAGTATTCACAGGCATCTTGGAAGGGAGGGTGCGATCAGTCGTTGAGAGGAAGTTGGATGAAAACCAGTGTGGTTTCAGACCACAGAGAGGCTGTCAGGATCAGATTTTCAGTATGCGCCAGGTAATTGAAAAATGCTACGAGAGGAATAGGCAGTTGTGTTTATGTTTCGTAGATCTAGAGAAAGCATATGACAGGGTACCGAGGGAAAAGATGTTCGCTCTACTGGGGGACTATGGAATTAAAGGTAGATTATTAAAATCAATCAAAGGCATTTATGTTGTCAATTGGGCTTCAGTGAGAATTGATGGTAGAATGAGTTCTTGGTTCAGGGTACTTACAGGAGTTAGACAAGGCTGTAATCTTTCACCTTTGCTGTTTGTAGTTTACATGGATCATATGCTGAAAGGTATAAAATGGCAGGGAGGGATTCAGTTAGGTGGAAATGTAGTAAGCAGCCTGGCCTATGCTGACGACTTGGTCTTAATGGCAGACTGTGCCGAAAGCCTGCAGTCTAACATCTTGGAACTTGAAAATAGGTGCAATGAGTATGGTATGAAAATTAGCCTCTCGAAGACTAAATTGATGTCAGTAGGTAAGAAATCCAACAGAATTGAATGTCAGATTGGTGATACAAAGCTAGAACAGGTCGATAATTTCAAGTATTTAGGTTGTGTGTTTTCCCAGGATGGTAATATAGTAAGTGAGATTGAATCAAGGTGTAGTAAAGCTAATGCAGTGAGCTCGCAGTTGCGATCAGCAGTATTCTGCAAGAAGGAAGTCAGCTCCCAGACAAAACTATCTTTACATCGGTCTGTTTTCAGACCAACTTTGCTTTATGGGAGCGAAAGCTGGGTGGACTCAGGATATCTTATTCATAAGTTAGAAGTAACAGACGTGAAAGTAGCAAGAATGATTGCTGGTACAAACAGGTGGGAACAATGGCAGGAGGGAACTCGAAATGAGGAGAGAAAGGCTAATTTAGGAATAAACTCGATGGATGAAGCTGTACGCAGAAACCGGCTTCGGTGGTGGGGTCATGTGAGGCGAATGGAGGAGGATAGGTTACCTAGGAGAATAATGGACTCTGTTATGGAGGGTAAGAGAAGTAGAGGGAGACCAAGACGACGATGGTTAGACTCTGTTTCTAACGATTTAAAGATAAGAGGTATAGAACTACTGTAAATGAGGCCACAACACTAGTTGCAAATCGAGGATTGTGGCGACGTTTAGTAAATTCTCAGAGGCTTGCAGACTGAACGCTGAAAGGTATAACAGTCTATAATGATAATGTATGTATGTATTGTTATTATTATTATTATTATTATTATTATTATTATTATTATTATTATTATTTGGCGCTTTTAGAGTTTGTTTCCATTCTCTCATGATTTTGTCCAGGGCTATGTTAAGAGTAGTGGGGAAAGTCCGTCACCTTGTCGGACACCGGCTTCCATCTGAAATTTGTAATATAACACTATCACTATCAGCCATATTCAACCGTTTTTGCGATGTGGCCTCTTTAAGTCCGAAGCAAAGGTAGATTTTCATGAGTTATTTCCACCTGGGACCGTCTTCAGCGGTATTCTGCCAGTTGATCCCATCTTTATCCCATGCGTCCGTTTGTCTTCCCTTAGGTCTCAGATGATCTTTTGGGACTCCACTTAAGCACATGCTTTGTCCACCTACCATCAGTTCTACGAGCAACAATGCCTGCTCACTGCCATTTTAGGGTAAACACCATTTCTAAAATGTCACTGACCTGATGTAATCTGCTCTCTTCCTGCCTTTCTTCGTGCAGCCTAGCATAAACCGTTCCAGTGCTCTTTGGGCTGTTCTGGATTTTTGCTTAACAAACTCGCTCAATGCCCAGGTTTCACAACCGTAAGTCAGTACAGGGAGAACACTCTGGTAAAATACTATCTTCTTTCAGTGGGTTGCCATCTTGGATTTGAAGATTGAAGAATTTCTTCCGTAGGCTTGCCATCCTAGTTTGATACGTTGTAAGATTTCCGGTCATAAGTCCCCTTTCATGTTTACAATCTGGCCAAGATAGACAAACTCACTGACTTGTTGTAATGTGGAGTTTTCCACATGTAGCTTTCCTGCTGGGGCCCATTTGTTGTGCATTACTTTAGTTTTAGAAAGGTTTCATGGATAGTTTCACTTTTTGACAGGCTGAGACAAGATCTTGTATTAGAGTTTGTAGTTCATAGATGTCGTTGGCCTAAAGTGTAATGTCATCTACAAATCTTACGTTTTTCAGCCTTTTCCAATTGATTTTGATTCCTGTACCTTCCCAGTTGAATTTTGACATGGCAATTTCTGATACTGCTGAGAACAGCTTGGCAGATGTGGGTTCGCCACCTCTTTCAATGATGGAAAAATCCGCGGTTGGCACACTGACGTTCACGAAGGTGAAGAGGTCTCGTAGGTATGCTGGAGTACTCTTATTTAGGCAGCATCGACGCCGTGTTCGGCTAAGGCTTGCATAACAGCAGCGTGGCTCACCGAGTCAAAAACCTTTTCAAAGTCCACAAAGGCTAGACAGAGTGGCATTTGATATTCATTACTTCCGCTGATAACTTTACGAAGGGTGATTATGTGGTCGATTGTCCCAAAAACTCAGCGGACATCTGCTTTTTCAATTGTATTGGCAAAATCAAGCGTTGAACTGATTCGATTTATCAGTACCTTGGCGAAAACCTTGTAAAGCAAGCTAATAGGACAATAGTTTCTGATGTCATGTATGCTCCCTTTTTTGTGCAGGAGAATTATCATTGCTCTATTTCAAAACGGAGCGATGAATGCATTGCGTAGACAAGAAGTGAATATTTTTGCCAAGTGGCTAGTTTCATCACCAGCAAGTTTGAGAACGCTAACTGAAAGGTTATCGCTACCTGCGACTGATTCATTTTTCACACTGTTTATATCATGTCTGATCTCAGATGGGAGAACTTCCGGGACTTATGAAATGTCGGATGAGTCAGGTAAAGACAGGTTATCATCAGCCTTCTCGTACAATTCGTTATATAAGTCTCTGATGAACTGAAGAAGTTCTTCCCTATCAGTAATTCGGCCGTTGTCCCCATATAATGCAATTAATTGCTTCTTGCCAATCTGTAGCTTCCTTTCAGCAGACTTGTTTTGTCGGATAAGCAACTTCTTATAGTATCTTCATTGAATTCCTTTAAGTCGTATTAATTCTCTTTCTTATGATTTTTCACAGCTCAGAGTACTGTATTTTGTCACAGTCGGACTGAATTTTCATTTCTCTCAACTTCTATAGCAGGTTTCTGGTATCGACACTGAGTTTCTTATCCCGAGTGTTACTGTATTCCTTTTCAACCCTCCAATTACTTTAGCAGTATCCATTAATATTTTTGCCAAATTTTCATCAGTTGTTTCATGTAGCCTTTGTAGAAGGGCTTGATGGAGTTTCTCTTTATTTTCTTCTAGATGTTTAAGATTAATTTGTTTCCTTTTCTCCCGCACTAGTTTATTTCGATGGTCCTAAGTATTTAACTCGGCTCTAGCCCTTACTAATCGGTGGTCACTATTAGTATTGAATCTGTTGAGGACTAATATATCTTTAATGATTTGGGGAATGTTGGAGAGAACAAAATTGATCTCATTGGTGAATTCAAAATTGGGACTCTTCCATGTCCATTTACGGCCTGGGAGCTTGTTAAAGTATGTATTCATTACACGCATGTTGGTGTATTTGGCATACTGGACCAATCTCTCCCCTCTGTCATTTCTCTTATCTATCCCATACTTTCCAATAACTGTTTCACCAGTCTTACAGGTTCCAGCCTTCGCACTGAAGTCACCCATTACTATTTGAAAGTGATAGTCACTCCCCTTCTCACAGGTTTCATGTAGAGTCTCATAAAAGTATTCTAACTCCTCGTTTGAATGGCCTGATGTGGGGACATGCACTTGCACAATGTGCATTTTGTATCTCATAGAGAGTTTTAGAACTAACAGCGCTATTCTACTTGAAGTACCTTCCAATACAGAGACCTTGTTTACGAGGTGTCGATTAATTAGGAATCCTACTCCATTAAGCCCTTCTTCTGGTTCACCACAGTAATAGATAACACCCTTCTCCGTTACGGCGTAATTCAGATAGAGCGATTACGCCCCAGTTGATCTTTACAAGTTCATCTTCAAGCTCTTCTATTATGTAATAGTCTAATAGAGAACAGCAGTTATAAGTGTAAAGCTGGTAAGTTAGGACTTTTCCTATGGTTGTTTCTCGTTCATGAGACATCAACGTAGCACCCACACGGAGATCCGATTGTGGGGCTATTTCACCTCCGGAATTTAGGAATTTCACCTTAATGTCACTCATTGCCTTTTGACTTGTATTTATTTAATCGTGTCAGAAACATACATTATACTTACAATTACACAGGACAATAACAAATCTGGCACTATAATCATTAATCGTTTCTGATGAAGGCAGGTAACGATGTGATTTAAGCTCTACATAACTACAAATTTAATTAAATGTGGTTTGACCAATATGCGGCTAATTTACATGCTTGCTTGGTAGCGTTGATCACATTCTGGAGAGAGCAAGTAGTTGGACACAAGTTACAAACAAGAAGATGGCTCATTGTCTGTTCTTCACCACATTCCATAGAATGGAGTCACAAACAAAACCCCACTTTCTCATGTTGGTCTTTGTTCTTCCAACTCCTGAACGCAACCTGTCTTCCATGTTGACCAGCTTTCCTCGTGGCCTGGAGGAAGTCTTTCGGAAGGCGTCATCCATCATGCAAGCTGGCTGGAACTGGAACACCATGAATTCACTCTGAAGTTCGATGGTGATTCAGTGAGGCTTTCACTCGTATGGAGATAGCTTTTTCTTAATTTGAGCCGTTGGATTGCTGGATGGCACCCATATAAACTATGGGTCGTCAGGTTCAGTGCTTTAGATTCCTCCAGTCTGGATGCACACTCACGGCGAATATCTGGAGGTGGGATGCCTGTTAGACAATAAACTTTATCAAGTGGTGTAGATCTCAAACATCCTATAATGAGTCTGCAGGTTTCATTTAAGGTGACATCCACTTGATTAACATGACTAGATCTACACCAGACAGGGCAGGCGTATTCTGCTGCTGAATAACAGGGGGCTATGGCTGATGTTCTTAAAAGGAGAGGATGCGACTCCCAGGTTGAACCCGATAATTTCCGGATAATGTTATTCCTTGCAAATACCTTCCTTTTGGTGTTCAGACAGTGTGTTCTATAGGTTAGTGTTCGGTCAAGAGTTACTCCTAGATATTTGGGAGTGAAGCAGTATTCTAATATTTTACCTTCCGAAATCACTTGCAATTTTCTTGTTGTCTGTAGATTTTTTAGGTTCTCTTGGTAATAACCACTTAGAATTTGTAGAGCATGGGTGAGCTTCTCTTCACTTAGTTCAAACGTTTCCTCTTGAGCTGCCAGAGCGGCATCGTCTGCATAAATAAAGCTCTTTGTCCCTTGTGGGCGAGGCTGATCATTAGTAGAGATGTTGAAAAGTATAGATAGTAGCACACTGCCTTGTGCAAGGCCATTCTTTAAGTTCCTCCATCTACTCCTGTGGCCTGGGAATTCAACAACAAACCTTCTGTTCTGTAGAAAGAACTCAATCATTTGGGTGAATTTATAGTCCTTAGTTATACTGTGCACTTTACGAAGCAGTATACGCTGATTAACTGTATCGTAGGCTGATGTCAAGTCAACAAAAACTACTCCAGTGACTTTGTTGTTTTCATAGCCGCCTTCTATATATTGTGTGAGGTGCAGTATTTGGGAAGCACAACTCTTCCCTGGTCGAAAGCGGGCTTGTTCTGTTATGAGTAATGGGTCTATCACTTCAGATAGTCTGTCCAGAATCATTCTTTCCAAGATTTTGTATAAATGGCACAACAGAGAGATTGGTTGCTAGTTCTTCGGATCACTTGCGTTCTTGCCAGGTTTGAGTACTGCTATAACTCTTGCTTTTCTCCACAGTTTAGGAATTTTGCAATATTTGATGCAGTTGTTGAATAAATACCAAGAGCCATTGCTTACTGACAGGACCAAATCTTTTGAGTTGCTCAATACAGATGTCATCAAGGCCTGCCGCCTTACCATTTTTGCATTTATTCAGCACTCTATGTCTATCTTCCATAGCAAACCGGTTAGAGAGAATGCTGTTTTCCTGATTAGTCGGCTTTTATTCTTTTTGTTTTGATCCTTTCCCAGCTTTATTTGATTTGCCGCTCTCTACGAGCTGACTAGCTCTTTGATTTGCAGAAACGGTGCTATGTACCAAGGTCTTAGTTGTATCATTACTGAGGTGCCTAAGTAACCTCCACGCGTTGTAACTGTTTCTTCCCATATCCAGCTCTTCCATTAATTTAATCCACTGGTTACGTTTGGATTCTGAAATGGAGGAAATAACACGCTGTCCATTGTGGATAGTTTCGTCACTGAAAGGATCTTTTTTTTGAAAAGGTCTAGATATTCTTTCAACAAAGGGGATGTTTCAGAGGTAAGACCTTGAATGTAACTGGTCCTACATCCTCTAGCAATAGCTTTTCTGGAGCAATACTGGACGACTTCCAAGAACTCTTCATATGCCTCTGGAACGGGATCAATTTTTGTAATCCTCTCATCAAGCATTGTGGTGAATATTTTCCAGGCTGCCTTCTTGAAATTGTACCTTCGCCTGAAGTTCACGGTGTGTTGCTGGCACCAACTGACACATAATTGGGCGGTGTTGTGTGTTAGGAATCGGTGTACAAATTGACTTTATGCTTTGATTAGCTAATTTCTCGCTCACAAAAATAAGATCAGGGTTGTATCCACGTTTCCATCTACCACTATTAAAAGATGGAGGATGCGAAGCATAATCACCACGCCTGTGACGTATTGGTGATCCTACCGCACTGATCGGTTCGCCGACCCAGCTTCCAGCTGGGATTGGATAACCGAACCTTCCACTGGGTTGCTCGGCTTAACGGGGGCACCTCTTGTAGGTTACGTGCTTGGAGTTGGACTGTGAGAAGCTAGTGGACTCAAACGTACCGAGTTCTTATGTTATTGTTGAGAGATGAATTGCAACGACGCGTCATACTCCCATTAATTTTACTTGGGAGATTGTGTTGGTGAGAGTCTGAAGATTTTTTGAGTCTTGTTGTCCAGTCCGTATTCACTCAATGTTTGAAAAAGGAATTACTTTCCAATGGAGTCGTGTTCTTTCTGGAAGTCCATGAAGGTGCAGATTGTGGGTTGTTTTCTGGTGTGTTGTTGTTTCAAGGTGGTTTTCAGATTGAGTATCTGTCCTGCACAGGATCTGTAGAGCCTGAAGCCCACTTGGTATTCGCTTATGAGTGGTTCTATTTGTTCCTGTATTCTTTGGAGGAGGGCTGCGGCGAGAATTTTGTATGCGACTTGCACCAGGGAAATTCCCCTGTAATTTTTCACATTTGTTCGGACACCTCTTTTGTGAAGTGGAATGAGCAATGTGTTTGTCCAATTTTATGTTAGTTTTTCCGTTGTCCTAATTTCTTGTATGTTTTGTGTCAGTTCTTGCAGTGAATACTTTCCTAGATATTTAAGAAGCTCTGCTACGATGTCGTCGTCTCCGGATGCCTTGATTTTTTCAGTCGTTGTATGTGTCGGTGTATTTCCTCTTGTGTAGGTGGGGAGGAGTATGTGTTTTGATTCGGGTAGGGTTTATGTGGAAACCTTTCTGTTGGTTCTGGGCAGTTGAGTTGTGACTCGAAGTATCTCGCGGGTTCCTTGATATTTTCGTCACCTGTGAGTGCCAATTATCTGTTTTGATTTCTGAAGCAGAGGTTCTTGGGCGTGTACCCACATAATGTGTTGCGAAAGTCGCTGTAAAAATCGCTGGTGTTGCATTTGCGGAAGTCCTGTTTGGCCGATTTCCGTTGGTCTTCCATGTACTTCCTCTTCGTTTGCCTGATGAGTTTAGAGGTCTGTCTGCGGACTTCGTGGAATGTTTCTTCGTTTTCAGGTGTACGGCTCATGATGAACTTCTCGCATGCGTTTTTCTGTTCAATATGGCTTGGCCACATTCGGTGATCCAAAAAGTGTATCTGCCCTTTTTCTGTAGTAGGATTTTTCTGATGATTTTTTTTGAATTCGTTCCAAGCTTTTGCTAGGATTTTTTCCCACATCTCACTGAGATTTGCTATTATTATTATTATTATTATTATTATTATTATTATTATTATTATTATTATTATTATTATTATTATTATTGATTCGTTTTGCCCAACTGTGGAGCGCGTTTGAACTCATTTTGCACAATGTTTCTTCTTCTTTTCTTCGCAATATCTCTTCAGTTTTTCACTGTGTTCCTTTCTGCGTGTTTCTGTCCAGCCTGTATTTTTTCTTGTTCGTTTCTCTGCAAATTTATGTTTGTTTACTAAGCTTCAAAATTTCATTCTATCGTGAATGGTTTCGTCCTCAATACCCATTTCTTGTAGATCTTCATGAATTTCTGCTAACCAATTGTTGCGGATTTTCAGGGTTAGAGCTAGATTTAGAATTTTCTTTGTCAGCCTGTTGTTATCCATTCTGTGTAGGTGCCCATAGAATTTTAGTCGTCTCTTTCTGATGGTATATGTGATTTTTTCTTTGAAATGAAAAATTTCGTGTTGTTTCTTTTTCATTCAAATTCCATTTTCGAACTTTGGTCCTAGGATTTTTCTGAGAATTTTCCTCTCTTGTTTCTCAATGCTTTTAATTTGTGACCTGCCGCCAATGATCAGTGTTTCAGATGCATAAAGTGCCTCTGGTTTGATGACTGTATTGTAGTGTCGTAATTTTGCATTTTTTGATATACATCTTTTGTTGTATCTATTCCATGTGATTTTGTAAGCCGTTTGCAGTATAGCAGTTCTTTCTTTGTTAGCTTCCTGATTTAACCCTGCTGGCTGAATAATTTCACCTAGATACTTGAATTTGTCTACTTGGGAAATTATTCCACTATTGGTGATTAATGGTTGATTGTCGAATCTTGATTTAGTTCCTTCCATAAACTGCGTCTTTTCAAATGAAATTTGAAGTCCGGTTTTTGCCGCTATTTCATTCAATTTTTCTATGGATTGGATTGCTTCTTGTCTGTTGTTCGAAAGGATCGCAAGGTCATCTGCGAAAGCTAAGCAGTCAAGGTGAATTTTGTCTTTAAGAAGTCTGCCAATGTTTATACCTTTAGTTTCTTTTCTCCATTCACGAATCACTTTTTCCAAAACTAAATTGAATAGTAGTGGGGATAGTCCATCTCCCTGTCGGACACCAGTTCTGATTTCGAACGGTTCAGAAATTTCTCCCAAGAACTTAACTTTTGATGTTGTGTTGGTCAGAGTTTGTTTAATCAATTCCCTCGTTTTCCTGTCGACTTGAAATTCCTCTATTATTATTATTATTATTATTATTATTATTATTTGTATTAACAAATTTGGAAATATTCCGGTGGAATTAGTCGCTTACAGTAATGTGATAATAAATTATAGTTAACACATAACTAACCAACAACAACACGTGTACAACAAGCAATTCCATGAAAAGAAGATATTACTAGAAATACTACTAGTTTACCATTCTAAACCCAGCATCATCATAGTGCACTATAAATGCTAGGTCTCGCCAGCAATTGCAGATTCTCACGTAGACTCGAACAAATACAGATCACGCGCTGTATATAGTTCGAGATCCTTCTTTCAGCACCTCAACTACATCCTTTTACTAATAGAGCGGTCATCATTTGGTTCTGTAGAATAAAAAATGATGCGGATAATATCTTAATCTAATCCCGTTGTCAGATAACATAAACAATGTTCCGAAGAGTGTATAAATTTGTGAAGTTCCCCGAGGAGTTTAAGGGTAATTAGCTCTTTGAACGTATATCATCGTTCAGCGCTTCTTATTGATCCAGCTCATCGTGGTAATGCAAAGTTTGGTGGCACACAGATCATGATTTATGTATTGAAACGAGAAACTGTGTGCATAGTGGGATGAAGTGAAGACTGCCTCAATTAATCCCTCATTGCTATGTATTCCCCTCCCGATTTAGCCTATTAGAAGCACTTGACGAAAAGCCCCGGACCCCCATTTGGAGGGTATTGAGCCTGTTAGTCTGGTTATGATGTTATAAATAATTCTGCTTGTAGGTGTAGGATAAAATTAATATATTTTGTAGTTTTCCTTAAATAGGATATGCATACCAAATGACCTGTCTGTGGAGAGATGGCTTGGACTTACGTTAATCTATATAAATAAAATTGTAGGGGGTCCGCTGTCTGTAATTTCTTTTGTTTTGCCAATTTTTCAGATATTTATCCGTTTTAGGTCAACTCAAGACCGAATCGGTGGTTTTTACGTTTCGTGTCTGTTTGTTTGTATGTTTGTCTGTCTGTTTGTCTGTTCCACCATCACGTCGAAACGGCTGGATAGATCTCAACCAAACTTCATATTTAGAGTATACTCATCCCGGGGAAGGTTTCGATATGCATATCATTTTAAAATCTTTGAATACTCGGGGGGTTTATAGGAAAACCAGAATGTTTTTCCACCATCACGTCGAAACGGCTGGATAGATCACAACCAAACTTCATATTTAGAGTATACTCATCCCGGGAAAGGTTTAGATATGCATATCACTTTAAAATCTTTGAATAGACGGGGGGTTTATAGGAAAACCTAAATGGTTTTCCCACCATTTTCTCTTATACTATTGATTTTCTGTAAACTTAGTTTACCGTAAGTGAAACGTCTCTTCATTATAAACAACTTTCGTTATGTTCATAATTTACCTTACTCTTCACATGACGGAGAAATTTACAATTTTCCGCTGGTATCATGCTCTGCATTGAGTGACCGACAGACCGACAACGAACCTACAGGTTACCATGGCAACGTCTCTGACTGCATGCCAGCAGGGAAGTAACGTATTGCCATTATCTTCATCATGCTTTTAAATTCGTGGTTGTTCATTGGGTAGAAAGCAAGAGAGGCGTCATTCGGCCTATCTGCGGGATATTGGCGGAATATCGTTGGATGTTATAACCGCCCTCGAATAGATTAAATAATAATACCATTAGTCATCTTCTTATTAATTGTTTACCTAAGAATCACTGGACCTAAATTTCTCCTCTGTTACCGCTTTATTATATCCATAACTCACACTAGCATAATTTATTGAGGGGCATTTGATTTTCCTACACATTTACATATTTGTCGTTATCCGGCTGTCCTCAGTTATAATCCATTTTCTATTACTTTCAACTTTCTTAACTGCATTATTCCTTCCTTAATTACGCCGTATGTACGCGAGTGCTACACACTACTGGATGTATTCCCACCAAGACTCATATTTAGAATACACCTGTCCTTGATAGGTTTTAGGGCAAATATTGTTTCTAAATCCCTGAACTGACTGGGGGTTTATACGAAACCGAAACAGTGATTTTGCACTTCCACAAAATATACACAACCAAACTTTATGGAAATCTACGTACCTTGGTAGAAATTAATTTCTAAACCTTTCTTCTCATGTGCATCATTTCGATACGAGGATTAATAAGGGAGATATCATTAACGGACCGTTTTTCTGTACAAGTCCCATCGGACTTAACTCACGAGCGGGTGCGAGTAAAGCGTATTCCTTACAACTTGAAAACTACTGAAGACATTCGAACCAAAATTTATATTTAGCATCCACCTTTCCAAAGGTGGGTTTTAAACATAAATAACATTTCATGTTCCCTAATGGACTGGCGGTTTATAGGTAACCGAAATGGTGATTTTACTCTTCCACAATGTAATATACAGAACAAGACCAACCTGACTGGAAATCGACCAAACGTGATGGAATTCCACCTCTGAAACTTTTTTTTTCATGTGCATTTTTTCGTCAGGAGGATTAAGAAAGGAGATATCATGAATGGTCGGTCACTTTTGCAGGTTAAGTCCAGCGGACATAGCCCAAACGGTGTTTTACTTGGAGCAGATTCCTTATCTACACTGACTGACAGAGCAAATGCAACACCAAGAAGGAGTAGTTCGAAAGGGATGAAAGTTGGGGAAAAAACAGAGACGGCACGGACGAATAATTGATGTTTATTTCAAACCGATATGCAGATTACACAATGCGCACGGCATCGACTCAGTAGGATGTAGGACCATCGCGAGCGGCGATGCACGCAGAAACACGTCGAGGTACAGAGTCAATAAGAGTGCGGATGGTGTCCTGAGGGATGGTTCTCCATTCTCTGTCAACCATTTGCCACAGTTGGTCGTCCAAACGAGGCTGGGGCAGAGTTTGCAAACGGCGTCCAATGAGATCCCACACGTGTTCGATTGGTGAGAGATCCGGAGAGTACGCTGGCCACGGAAGCATCTGTACACCTCGTAGAGCCTGTTGGGAGATGCGAGCAGTGTGTGGGCGGGCGGGCATTATCCTGCTGAAACAGAGCATTGGGCAGCCCCTGAAGGTACGGGAGTGCCAACGGCCGCAGCACATGCTGCACGTAGCGGTGGGCATTTAACGTGCCTTGAATACGCACTAGAGGTGACGTGGAATCATACGCAATAGCGCCCCAAACCATGATGCCGCGTTGTCTAGCGGTAGGGCGGTCCACAGTTACTGCCGGATTTGACCTTTCTCCACGCCGACGCCACACTCGTCTGCGGTGACTATCACTGACAGAACAGAAGCGTGACTCATCGGAGAACACGACGTTCCGCCATTCCCTCATCCAAGTCGCTCTAGCCCGGCACCATGCCAGGCGTGCACGTCTATGCTGTGGAGTCAATGGTAGTCTTCTGAGCGGACGCCTGGAGTGCAGGCCTCCTTCAACCAATCGACGGGAAATTGTTCTGGTCGATATTGGAACAGCCAGGGTGTCTTGCACATGCTGAAGAATGGCGGTTGACGTGGCGTGCGGAGCTGCCACCGCTTGGCGGCGGATGCACCGATCCTCGCGTGCTGACGTCACTCGGGCTGCGCCTGGACCCCTCGCACGTGCCACATGTCCCTGCGCCAACCATCTTCGCCACAGGCGCTGCACCGTGGACACATCCCTATGGGTATCGGCTGCGATTTGACGAAGCGACCAACCTGCCCTTCTTAGCCCGATCACCATACCCCTCGTAAAGTCGTCTGTCTGCTGGAAATGCCTCCGTTGAAGGCGGCCTGGCATTCTTAGCTATGCACGTATCCTGTGGCACACAACAACACGTTCTACAATGACTGTCGGCTGAGAAATCACGGTACGAAGTGGGCCATTCGCCAACGCCGTGTCCCATTTATCGTTCGCTACGTGCGCAGCACAGCGGCGCATTTCACATCATGAGCATACCTCAGTGACATCAGTCTACCCTGCAATTGGCATAAAGTTCTGACCACTCCTTCTTGGTGTTGCATTTGCTCTGTCAGTCGTGTATATAAATCAAATCGTAACGACTGTGTGCCTCTACACTGACTATTTTGGCGAAATTTTCGTACAGATTTCCGTTTAAGGGGTAATAATGACCATCTCCATAATTTTTGGTTTAGTTTCCTGAAAGTCCTCATTTTTACCCGCCTCGCCCAAAATCCTCATTGCGGCATGATCTGCCAGAAGAAAAAGAAGATAATTGAAATTTGACAAAATTATACGTTTTAGACTGTAACGAACGGAAAACATCCTAGATAATTAATTTTTCACTTATTATCCCCATAGAATATCGAAATATGCAGGCAATTTCAATGACGGTGCAGATCTTCGGAAATTCCTATCACATAACGGATTGCACAATCTCCGTTCAATTTGGAATGATCTACAACCTTGGTCTTATGACTTTTTGCGGTATCTGTATCCCTTTTACGATTGATTTTTCTCTATTAATCGATGATAAGTCAATTTGGAATTTTCACATGCATACTTCATACTTTCAATTACTTATATGGAATACAGAATCATCAAACTTTTCACGAAAATTGGCCCACCCAGTAGCCATATGTGAGCCAAATGCTATGTATGTAGCTGTCACATCATTATCCGAAAAGTAATGTAATGTGAGATAATCTTACAAAACCTTTATCCTGTTCTACGTTTCTAACTCCATCTGACCCAAGAATAGATGACATTTCATAGGACCAGCCATTTAGGCCACTAAATCCGGCGTGTCTTATGGTATAATCCTTTGTCGATATGACGTACGTTTAGTAGCAGTTAATCTGTAAATGAAGGTCTTCAATATTGTAAACACGCATATACACTGACTGACACAGCAAATGCAACACCAAGAAGGAGTGGTCAGAACTTTATGCCAATTGCAGGGTAGACTGATGTCACTGAGGTATGCTCATGATGTGAAATGTGCCGCTGTGCTGCGCACGTAGCGAACGATAAATGGGACACGGCGTTGGCGAATGGCCCACTTCGTACCGTGATTTCTCAGCCGACAGTCATTGTAGAACGTGTTGTCGTGTGCCACAGGACACGTGTATAGCTAAGAATACCAGGCCGCCGTCAACGGAGGCATTTCCAGCAGACAGACGACTTTACGAGGGGTATGGTGATCGGGCTGAGAAGGGCAGGTTGGTCGCTTCGTCAAATCGCAGCCCATACCCATAGGGATGTGTCCACGGTGCAGCGCCTGTGGCGAAGATGGTTGGCGCAGGGACATGTGGCACGTGCGAGGGGTCCAGGCGCAGCCCGAGTGACGTCAGCACGCGAGGATAGGCGCATCCGCCGCCAAGCGGTGGCAGCTCCGCACGCCACGTCAACCGCCATTCTTCAGCATGTGCAAGACACCCTGGCTGTTCCAATATCGACCAGAACAATTTCCCGTCGATTGGTTGAAGGAGGCCTGCACTCCCGGCGTCCGCTCAGAAGACTACCATTGACTCCACAGCATAGACGTGCACGCCTGGCATGGTGCCGGGCTAGAGCGACTTGGATGAGGGAATGGCGGAACGTCGTGTTCTCCGATGAGTCACGCTTCTGTTCTGTCAGTGATAGTCACCCCAGACGAGTGTGGCGTCGGCGTGGAGAAAGGTCAAATCCGGCAGTAACTGTGGAGCGCCCTACCGCTAGACAACGCGGCATCATGGTTTGGGGCTCTATTGCGTATGATTCCACGTCACCTCTAGTGCGTATTCAAGGCACGTTAAATGCCCACCGCTACGTGCAGCATGTGCTGCGGCCGGTGGCACTCCCGTACCTTCAGGGGCTGCCCAATGCTCTGTTTCAGCAGGATAATGCCCGCCCACACACTGCTCGCATCTCCCAACAGGCTCTATGAGGTGTACAGATGCTTCCGTGGCCAGCGTACTCTCCGGATCTCTCACCAATCGAACACGTGTGGGATCTCATTGGACGCCGTTTGCAAACTCTGCCCCAGCCTCGTTTGGACGACCATCTGTGGCAAATGGTTGACAGAGAATGGAGAACCATCCCTCAGGACACCATCCGCACTCTTATTGACTCTGTACCTCGACGTGTTTCTGCGTGCATCGCCGCTCGCTAGTGGTCCTACATCCTACTGAGTCGATGCCGTGCGCATTGTGTAACCTGCATATCGGTTTGAAATAAACATCAATTATTCTTCCGTGCCGACTCTGTTTTTTCCCCAACATTCATCCGTTTCGAACCACTCCTCCTTGGTGTTGCATTTGCTCTGTCAGTCAGTGTACTTTCGTATGTCGATCTATATATATTCACTGATGTCGATTTTTAGCGATCGAGAAAGGGTGGGTCTGATATCGTAATCACTACTCTCCACACCGACTTTGACTGGCAGTAGGAAAGGGTTCCTTCTCCAACTCCTGTGTAACTTTCATTAGTAAGGAAGGCCTACAATTGCAATGAATAGTTACCTTCTCGATTTGACTTGCAGAAGGCAAGTGAGCATGCAGTTTTGCTTAAAACTCTCCTACCCGATTGTGATTGGCAGTAGGCAAGGGTGCCCGCCATTATAAAGAAATGTCCTCATCTAAAATTTGACTGGCATCATTCGCTAGTAGACGAATAATTCTGAGTGGTGTTTTTAAAAATATGAAAGTTCACAATATGCAGATGCAGTTGGAATTCAAGAGGATAAATTGGGACAAATAAAGTAGGGGGGCCAAATTCCTTCCCCGGAACTAATTTCTTCCCCCCAGAGTTAGCACGGTTGATACCTAATGTTTAGCCGCGTAGTCTGATCCCGTTGTCTTGTGAGTGTTGCTTGTGTGCACTTGCAACTTGAACAAACTTTGTCAATATTTTATTTTAAATATCCTTTCATACAAAAGTGTTTTTAATGTGTCTTTTCAATTTAATAATGACATTTTTCTATTCTGATGTATTATTGCAGTTATTTACAGGTTATGATGTCCCTTAGCGGGCAAAACATGTACCAGATGTAATCTATATAAATAAAATTGTTCGTGTCTGTTTGTTTGTATGTTTGTCTGTCTGTTTGTCTGTTCCACCATCACGTCGAAACGGCTGGATAGATCTCAACCAAACTTCATATTTAGAGTATACTCATCCCGGGGAAGGTTTCGATATGCATATCATTTTAAAATCTTTGAATACTCGGGGGGTTTATAGGAAAACCAGAATGTTTTTCCACCATCACGTCGAAACGGCTGGATAGATCACAACCAAACTTCATATTTAGAGTATACTCATCCCGGGAAAGGTTTAGATATGCATATCACTTTAAAATCTTTGAATAGACGGGGGGTTTATAGGAAAACCTAAATGGTTTTCCCACCATTTTCTCTTATACTATTGATTTTCTGTAAACTTAGTTTACCGTAAGTGAAACGTCTCTTCATTATAAACAACTTTCGTTATGTTCATAATTTACCTTACTCTTCACATGACGGAGAAATTTACAATTTTCCGCTGGTATCATGCTCTGCATTGAGTGACCGACAGACCGACAACGAACCTACAGGTTACCATGGCAACGTCTCTGACTGCATGCCAGCAGGGAAGTAACGTATTGCCATTATCTTCATCATGCTTTTAAATTCGTGGTTGTTCATTGGGTAGAAAGCAAGAGAGGCGTCATTCGGCCTATCTGCGGGATATTGGCGGAATATCGTTGGATGTTATAACCGCCCTCGAATAGATTAAATAATAATACCATTAGTCATCTTCTTATTAATTGTTTACCTAAGAATCACTGGACCTAAATTTCTCCTCTGTTACCGCTTTATTATATCCATAACTCACACTAGCATAATTTATTGAGGGGCATTTGATTTTCCTACACATTTACATATTTGTCGTTATCCGGCTGTCCTCAGTTATAATCCATTTTCTATTACTTTCAACTTTCTTAACTGCATTATTCCTTCCTTAATTACGCCGTATGTACGCGAGTGCTACACACTACTGGATGTATTCCCACCAAGACTCATATTTAGAATACACCTGTCCTTGATAGGTTTTAGGGCAAATATTGTTTCTAAATCCCTGAACTGACTGGGGGTTTATACGAAACCGAAACAGTGATTTTGCACTTCCACAAAATATACACAACCAAACTTTATGGAAATCTACGTACCTTGGTAGAAATTAATTTCTAAACCTTTCTTCTCATGTGCATCATTTCGATACGAGGATTAATAAGGGAGATATCATTAACGGACCGTTTTTCTGTACAAGTCCCATCGGACTTAACTCACGAGCGGGTGCGAGTAAAGCGTATTCCTTACAACTTGAAAACTACTGAAGACATTCGAACCAAAATTTATATTTAGCATCCACCTTTCCAAAGGTGGGTTTTAAACATAAATAACATTTCATGTTCCCTAATGGACTGGCGGTTTATAGGTAACCGAAATGGTGATTTTACTCTTCCACAATGTAATATACAGAACAAGACCAACCTGACTGGAAATCGACCAAACGTGATGGAATTCCACCTCTGAAACTTTTTTTTTCATGTGCATTTTTTCGTCAGGAGGATTAAGAAAGGAGATATCATGAATGGTCGGTCACTTTTGCAGGTTAAGTCCAGCGGACATAGCCCAAACGGTGTTTTACTTGGAGCAGATTCCTTATCTACACTGACTGACAGAGCAAATGCAACACCAAGAAGGAGTAGTTCGAAAGGGATGAAAGTTGGGGAAAAAACAGAGACGGCACGGACGAATAATTGATGTTTATTTCAAACCGATATGCAGATTACACAATGCGCACGGCATCGACTCAGTAGGATGTAGGACCATCGCGAGCGGCGATGCACGCAGAAACACGTCGAGGTACAGAGTCAATAAGAGTGCGGATGGTGTCCTGAGGGATGGTTCTCCATTCTCTGTCAACCATTTGCCACAGTTGGTCGTCCAAACGAGGCTGGGGCAGAGTTTGCAAACGGCGTCCAATGAGATCCCACACGTGTTCGATTGGTGAGAGATCCGGAGAGTACGCTGGCCACGGAAGCATCTGTACACCTCGTAGAGCCTGTTGGGAGATGCGAGCAGTGTGTGGGCGGGCGGGCATTATCCTGCTGAAACAGAGCATTGGGCAGCCCCTGAAGGTACGGGAGTGCCAACGGCCGCAGCACATGCTGCACGTAGCGGTGGGCATTTAACGTGCCTTGAATACGCACTAGAGGTGACGTGGAATCATACGCAATAGCGCCCCAAACCATGATGCCGCGTTGTCTAGCGGTAGGGCGGTCCACAGTTACTGCCGGATTTGACCTTTCTCCACGCCGACGCCACACTCGTCTGCGGTGACTATCACTGACAGAACAGAAGCGTGACTCATCGGAGAACACGACGTTCCGCCATTCCCTCATCCAAGTCGCTCTAGCCCGGCACCATGCCAGGCGTGCACGTCTATGCTGTGGAGTCAATGGTAGTCTTCTGAGCGGACGCCTGGAGTGCAGGCCTCCTTCAACCAATCGACGGGAAATTGTTCTGGTCGATATTGGAACAGCCAGGGTGTCTTGCACATGCTGAAGAATGGCGGTTGACGTGGCGTGCGGAGCTGCCACCGCTTGGCGGCGGATGCACCGATCCTCGCGTGCTGACGTCACTCGGGCTGCGCCTGGACCCCTCGCACGTGCCACATGTCCCTGCGCCAACCATCTTCGCCACAGGCGCTGCACCGTGGACACATCCCTATGGGTATCGGCTGCGATTTGACGAAGCGACCAACCTGCCCTTCTTAGCCCGATCACCATACCCCTCGTAAAGTCGTCTGTCTGCTGGAAATGCCTCCGTTGAAGGCGGCCTGGCATTCTTAGCTATGCACGTATCCTGTGGCACACAACAACACGTTCTACAATGACTGTCGGCTGAGAAATCACGGTACGAAGTGGGCCATTCGCCAACGCCGTGTCCCATTTATCGTTCGCTACGTGCGCAGCACAGCGGCGCATTTCACATCATGAGCATACCTCAGTGACATCAGTCTACCCTGCAATTGGCATAAAGTTCTGACCACTCCTTCTTGGTGTTGCATTTGCTCTGTCAGTCGTGTATATAAATCAAATCGTAACGACTGTGTGCCTCTACACTGACTATTTTGGCGAAATTTTCGTACAGATTTCCGTTTAAGGGGTAATAATGACCATCTCCATAATTTTTGGTTTAGTTTCCTGAAAGTCCTCATTTTTACCCGCCTCGCCCAAAATCCTCATTGCGGCATGATCTGCCAGAAGAAAAAGAAGATAATTGAAATTTGACAAAATTATACGTTTTAGACTGTAACGAACGGAAAACATCCTAGATAATTAATTTTTCACTTATTATCCCCATAGAATATCGAAATATGCAGGCAATTTCAATGACGGTGCAGATCTTCGGAAATTCCTATCACATAACGGATTGCACAATCTCCGTTCAATTTGGAATGATCTACAACCTTGGTCTTATGACTTTTTGCGGTATCTGTATCCCTTTTACGATTGATTTTTCTCTATTAATCGATGATAAGTCAATTTGGAATTTTCACATGCATAATTCATACTTTCAATTACTTATATGAAATACAGAATCATCAAACTTTTCACGAAAATTGGCCCACCCAGTAGCCATATGTGAGCCAAATGCTATGTATGTAGCTGTCACATCATTATCCGAAAAGTAATGTAATGTGAGATAATCTTACAAAACCTTTATCCTGTTCTACGTTTCTAACTCCATCTGACCCAAGAATAGATGACATTTCATAGGACCAGCCATTTAGGCCACTAAATCCGGCGTGTCTTATGGTATAATCCTTTGTCGATATGACGTACGTTTAGTAGCAGTTAATCTGTAAATGAAGGTCTTCAATATTGTAAACACGCATATACACTGACTGACACAGCAAATGCAACACCAAGAAGGAGTGGTCAGAACTTTATGCCAATTGCAGGGTAGACTGATGTCACTGAGGTATGCTCATGATGTGAAATGTGCCGCTGTGCTGCGCACGTAGCGAACGATAAATGGGACACGGCGTTGGCGAATGGCCCACTTCGTACCGTGATTTCTCAGCCGACAGTCATTGTAGAACGTGTTGTCGTGTGCCACAGGACACGTGTATAGCTAAGAATACCAGGCCGCCGTCAACGGAGGCATTTCCAGCAGACAGACGACTTTACGAGGGGTATGGTGATCGGGCTGAGAAGGGCAGGTTGGTCGCTTCGTCAAATCGCAGCCCATACCCATAGGGATGTGTCCACGGTGCAGCGCCTGTGGCGAAGATGGTTGGCGCAGGGACATGTGGCACGTGCGAGGGGTCCAGGCGCAGCCCGAGTGACGTCAGCACGCGAGGATAGGCGCATCCGCCGCCAAGCGGTGGCAGCTCCGCACGCCACGTCAACCGCCATTCTTCAGCATGTGCAAGACACCCTGGCTGTTCCAATATCGACCAGAACAATTTCCCGTCGATTGGTTGAAGGAGGCCTGCACTCCCGGCGTCCGCTCAGAAGACTACCATTGACTCCACAGCATAGACGTGCACGCCTGGCATGGTGCCGGGCTAGAGCGACTTGGATGAGGGAATGGCGGAACGTCGTGTTCTCCGATGAGTCACGCTTCTGTTCTGTCAGTGATAGTCACCCCAGACGAGTGTGGCGTCGGCGTGGAGAAAGGTCAAATCCGGCAGTAACTGTGGAGCGCCCTACCGCTAGACAACGCGGCATCATGGTTTGGGGCTCTATTGCGTATGATTCCACGTCACCTCTAGTGCGTATTCAAGGCACGTTAAATGCCCACCGCTACGTGCAGCATGTGCTGCGGCCGGTGGCACTCCCGTACCTTCAGGGGCTGCCCAATGCACTGTTTCAGCAGGATAATGCCCGCCCACACACTGCTCGCATCTCCCAACAGGCTCCATGAGGTGTACAGATGCTTCCGTGGCCAGCGTACTCTCCGGATCTCTCACCAATCGAACACGTGTGGGATCTCATTGGACGCCGTTTGCAAACTCTGCCCCAGCCTCGTTTGGACGACCATCTGTGGCAAATGGTTGACAGAGAATGGAGAACCATCCCTCAGGACACCATCCGCACTCTTATTGACTCTGTACCTCGACGTGTTTCTGCGTGCATCGCCGCTCGCTAGTGGTCCTACATCCTACTGAGTCGATGCCGTGCGCATTGTGTAACCTGCATATCGGTTTGAAATAAACATCAATTATTCTTCCGTGCCGACTCTGTTTTTTCCCCAACATTCATCCGTTTCGAACCACTCCTCCTTGGTGTTGCATTTGCTCTGTCAGTCAGTGTACTTTCGTATGTCGATCTATATATATTCACTGATGTCGATTTTTAGCGATCGAGAAAGGGTGGGTCTGATATCGTAATCACTACTCTCCACACCGACTTTGACTGGCAGTAGGAAAGGGTTCCTTCTCCAACTCCTGTGTAACTTTCATTAGTAAGGAAGGCCTACAATTGCAATGAATAGTTACCTTCTCGATTTGACTTGCAGAAGGCAAGTGAGCATGCAGTTTTGCTTAAAACTCTCCTACCCGATTGTGATTGGCAGTAGGCAAGGGTGCCCGCCATTATAAAGAAATGTCCTCATCTAAAATTTGACTGGCATCATTCGCTAGTAGACGAATAATTCTGAGTGGTGTTTTTAAAAATATGAAAGTTCACAATATGCAGATGCAGTTGGAATTCAAGAGGATAAATTGGGACAAATAAAGTAGGGGGGCCAAATTCCTTCCCCGGAACTAATTTCTTCCCCCCAGAGTTAGCACGGTTGATACCTAATGTTTAGCCGCGTAGTCTGATCCCGTTGTCTTGTGAGTGTTGCTTGTGTGCACTTGCAACTTGAACAAACTTTGTCAATATTTTATTTTAAATATCCTTTCATACAAAAGTGTTTTTAATGTGTCTTTTCAATTTAATAATGAAATTTTTCTATTCTGATGTATTATTGCAGTTATTTACAGGTTATGATGTCCCTTAGCGGGCAAAACATGTACCAGATGTAATCTATATAAATAAAATTGTTCGTGTCTGTTTGTTTGTCTGTCTGTTTGTCTGTTCCACCATCACGTCGAAACGGCTGGATAGATCTCAACCAAACTTCATATTTAGAGTATACTCATCCCGGGGAAGGTTTCGATATGCATATCATTTTAAAATCTTTGAATACACGGGGGGTTTATAGGAAAAAACCAGAATGGTTTTTCCACCATCACGTCGAAACGGCTGGATAGATCTCAACCAAACTTCATATTTAGAGTATACTCCTCCCGGGGAAGGTTCCGATATGCATATCATTTTAAAATCTTTGAATACACGGGGGGTTTATAGGAAAACCAGAATGGTTTTTCCACCATCACGTCGAAACGGCTGGATAGATCTCAACCAAATTTCATATTTGGAGTATGCTCATCCCGGGGAAAGTTTCGATATGCATATCATTTTAAAATCTTTGAATACACGGGGGGTTTATAGGAAAACCATAATGTTTTTTTCCACCATCACGTCGAAACGGCTGGATAGATCTCAACCAAACTACATATTTAGAGTATACTCCTCCCGGGGAAGGTTTTGATATGCACATCATTTTAAAATCTTTGAATACACGGGGGGTTTATAGGAAAACCAGAATTGTTTTTTCCACCATCACGTCGAAACGGCTGGATAGATCTCAACCAAGCTTCATATTTATAGTATACTCCTCCCGGGGAAGGTTTCGATATGCATATTATTTTAAAATCTTTGAATACACGGGGGGTTTATAGGAAAACCAGAATGGTTTTTCCAGCATCACGTCGAAACGGCTGGATAGATCTCAACCAAACTTCATATTTAGAGTATACTCTTCCCGGGAAAGGTTTCGATATGCATATCATTTTAAAATCTTTGAATACACGGGGGGTTTATAGGAAAACCAGAATGGTTCTTCCACCATCACGTCGAAACGGCTGGTTAGATCTCAACCAAATTTCACATTTAGAGTATACTCCTCCCGGGGAAGGTTTCGATATGCATATCATTTTAAAATCTTTGAATAGACGTGGGGTTTATAGGAAAACCAGAATGGTTTTCCTCCATTTTCTCTTATACTATTGATTTTCTGTAAACTTCGTTTACCGTACGTGAAACGTCTCTTCATTATAAACAACTTTCGTTATGTTCATAATTTACCTTACTCTTCACATGACGGAGAAATTTACAATTATCCGCTGGTATCATGCTCTGCATTAGTGACCGACAGACCGACAACGAACCTACAGGTTACCATGGCAACGTCTCTGACTGCATGCCAGCAGGGAAGTAACGTATTGCCATTTTCCTCATCATGCTTTTAAATTCGTGGTTGTTCCTTGGGTAGAAGGCAAGAGAGGCGTCATTCGGCCTATCTGCGGGATATTGGCGGAATATCGTTGGATGTTATAACCGCCTTCGAATAGATTAAGTAATAACACCATTAGTCATCTTCTTATTATTTGTTTACCTAGGAATCAATGGACCTAAATTTCTCCTCTGTTACCGCTTTATTATATCCATAACTCACACTGGCATAAATTATTGAGGGGTATTTGATTTTCCAATACATTCACATTTACATATTTGTCGTTATCCGGCTGTCCTCAGTTATAATCCATTTTCTATTACTTTCAACTTTCTTAACTGTATTATTTTCTTCCTTAATTACGCCGTATGTACGCGAGTGCTACAAACTACTGGATGTATTTCCACCAATACTCATATTTAGAATACACCTGTCCTTGTTAGGTTTTAGGGCAAATATTGTTTCTAAATCCCTGAACTGACTGGGGGTTTATACGAAACCGAAACAGTGATTTTGCACTTCCACAAAATATACACAACCAAACTTTATGGAAATCTACCTACCTTGGTAGAAATTAACTTCTAAACCCTTTTTCTCATGTGCATCATTTCGATACGAGGATTAATAAGGGAGATATCATTAACGGACCGTTTTTCTGTACAAGTCCCATCGGACTTAACTCACGAACGGGTGCGTGTAAAGCGTATTCCTTACAACTTGAAAACTACTGAAGACATTTGAACCAAAATTCACATTTAGCATCCACCTGTCCAAAGGTAGGTTTTAAACGTAAATAACATTTCATGTTCCGGAATGGACTGGCGGTTTATAGGGAACCGAAATGGTGATTTTATTTTTCCACAATATATACAGAACAAGACCAACCTGACTGGAAATCGACCAAACGTGATGGAATTCCATTTCTAAACCTTTTTTTCATGTGCATTTTTTCGTCAGAAGGATTAATAAGGGAGATATCATGAATGGTCACTTTTGCAGGTTAAGTCCAGCGGACATAGCCAAAAAGGTGTTTTACAGGGAGCAGAATCCTTATCTATATAAATCAAATCGTAACGACTGTGTGCCTCTACACTGACTATTTTGGCGAAATTTTCGTACAGCTTTCCGTTTAAGGGGTAGTAATGAACATCTGCATAATTTTTGGTTTAGTTTCCTGAAAGTCCTAATTTTTACCCGCCTCGCCCGAAATCCAGATTGCGGCATAATCTGCCAGAAGAAAAAGAACATAATTGAAATTTGACAAAATTATACGTTTTAGCCTGTAACGAACGGAAAACATCCAAGATCTTTAAATTTTTCACTTTTTATCCCCGAAGAATATCGAAATATGCAGGCAATTTTAATGATTGTGCAGATCTTCGGAAATTCCTATCACATAACAGATTGCACAATCTCCGTTCAATTTGGAATGATCTACAACCTTGGTCTTATGACTTTTTGCCGTATCTGTATCCCTTTTACGTCTGATTTTTCTCTATTAATCGATGTTAAGTCAATTTGGAATTTTCACATGCATAATTCATACCTTCGATTACTTATATGAAATACAGAATCATCAAACTCTTCACGAAAATTGGCCCACCCAGTAGCCATATATGAGCCAAATGCTATGTATGTAGCTGTCACATAATTATCCGAAAAGTAATGTAATGTGAGATTATCTTACAAGAACATTACCCTGTTCCACGTTTCTAACTCATTCTGACCCTAGAATAGATGACATATCATAGGACCAGCCATTTAGGCCACTAATCCGACGTGTCTTATGGTATAATCCTTTGTCGATATGACGTACGTTTAGTAGCAGTTATCTGTAAATGAAGGTCTTCAATATTGTAAACACGCATATACTTTCGTATGTCGATCTATATATATTCACTGATGTCGATTTGTAGCGATCGAGAAAGGGTGGGTCTGCTATTGTAATCAGTACTCCCCACACCGACTTTGACTGGCAGTATGAAAGGGTTCCTTCTCCAACTCCTGTGTAACTGCCATTAGTAAGGAAGGTCTACAATTGTAATGAATAGTTCACTTCTCGATTTGACTTGCAGAAGGCAAGTGAGCATGCAGTTTTGCTTAAAACTCCCCTACCCGATTGTGTTTGGCAGTAGGCAAGGGTGCCTGCCATTATAAAGAAATGTCTTCATCTAAAATGTGACTGGCATTAGGCATAGTGGCCTGTTATTTTGATGGAAACTCACCAACTTGGTGTGACTGGCAGTTAGCTGGCTGGAAGTAGGAAAATGGGCCTGGCATTATAATGATAACTGCACAACTCAATTTCGAGTGATAGTAGGGTAATTGCCTGCCATTATAATAAAAACTGTAATCTGTCTGGAAGTAGGAAAGGGGGGGCTGCCATTTTAACGAAAACTCCCCAAATCGATTCTGTCCGCGTAGTAGGCAATGGGGCCTGCAATTATAATGTAAACTTCCCAACTCGATTGTGAATGGCAGTAGGCAAGTGAGACTGCCGTTATATCACAAATCCATAACAAACACTTTACATTGGAAACAACGTACGGGGACCTCCCCAAGCTCTTTCTCGGATAACGCTAAGAGACATGCAATTTTAAAACAATCTTATTTACTGCATGCACACTATTTACTTCGATATTCGAATACAATGTAGAATACCGTAGCGAAGCACGGGTACATTCGCTAGTCTATATAAAAAAATTGTAGGGGGTCCGCTGTCTGTAATTTCTTTTGTTTTGCCCATTTTTCAGATATTAATCGTTTTAGGTCAACTCAAGACCGAACCGGTGGTTTTTACGTTTCGTGTCTGTATGTCTGTCTGTTTGTCTGTTCCACAATCACGTCGAAACGGCTGGATAGATCTCAACCAAACTTCATATTTAGAGTGTACTCATCCCGGGGAATGTTTCGATATGCATATCGTTTTAAAATCTTTGAATACACGGGTTTTTTTTAGGAAAACCAGAATACATTTTTTTCACCATCATGTCGAAAAGGCTGGATAGATCTAAACCAAACTTCATATTTAGAGTATACTCATCCCGGGGAAGGTTTCGATATGCATATCGTTTTAAAATCTTTGAATACACGGGGGTTTTATAGTAAAACCAGAATGTTTTTCCACCATCACGTCGAAAAGGCTGGATAGATCTCAACCAAACTTCGTATTTAGAGTATACTCATCCCGGGGAAGGTTTCGATATACATATCATTTTAAAATCTTTGAATAGACGGGGGGTTTATAGGAAAACCAGAATGGTTTTTTCCACCATCACGTCGAGACGGCTGGATAGATCACAACCAAATTTCATATTTAGAATACACTCATCCCGGGAAAGGTTTCGATATGCATATCATTTTAAAATCTTTGAATACTCGGGGGTTTTATAGGAAAACCTTAATGGTTTTTCCACCATCACTTCGAAACGGCTGGATAGATCTCAACCAAACTTCACATTTAGAGTATACTCATCCCGAGGAAGGCTTAGATATGCATGTCATTTTAAAATCTTTGAATAGACGGGGGTTTATAGGAAAACCAGAATGGTTTTCCTCCATTTTCTCTTATACTATTGATTTTCTGTAAACTTAGTTTACCGTACGTGAAACGTCCCTTCATTATAAACAACTTTCGTTATGTTCATAATTTACCTTACTCTTCACATGACGGAGAAATTTACAATTTTCCGCTGGTATCATGCTCTGCATTGAGTGACCGACAGACCGACAACGAACCTACAGGTTACCATGGCAACATCTCTGACTGCATGCCAGCAGGGAAGTAACGTATTGCCATTTTCCTCATCATGCTTTTAAATTCGTGGTTGATCCTTGGGTAGAAGGCAAGAGAGGCGTCAATCGGCCTATCTGCGGGATATTGGCGGAATATCGTTGGATGTTATAACCGCCCTCGAATAGATTAAGTAATAACACCATTAGTCATCTTCTTATTATATTTTTACCTAAGAATCACTGGACCTAAATTTCTCCTCTGTTACCGCTTTATTATATCCATAACTCACACTAGCATAATTTATTGAGGGGCATTTGATTTTCCTACACATTTACATATTTGTCGTTATCCGGCTGTCCTCAGTTATAATCCATTTTCTATTACTTTCAACTTTCTTAACTGTATTATTTTCTTCCTTAATTACGCCGTATGTACGCGAGTGCTACACACTACTGGATGTATTTCCACCAAGACTCATATTTAGAATACACCTGTCCTTGATAGGTTTTAGGGCAAATATTGTTTCTAAATCCCTGAACTGACTGGGGGTTTATACGAAACCGAAACAGTGATTTTGCACTTCCACAAAATATACACAACCAAACTTTATGGAAATCTACCTACCTTGGTAGAAATTAACTTCTAAACCTTTTTTCTCATGTGCATCATTTCGATACGAGGATTAATAAGGGAGATATCATTAACGGACCGTTTTTCTGTACAAGTCCCATCGGACTTAACTCACGAACGGGTGCGTGTAAAGCGTATTCCTTACAACTTGAAAACTACTGAAGACATTCGAACCAAAATTCATATTTAGCATCCACCTGTCCAAAGGTAGGTTTTAAACGTAACATTTCATGTTCCCTAATGGACTGGCGGTTTATAGGTAACCGAAATGGTGATTTTACTCTTCCACAATATATACAGAACAAGACCAACCTGACTGCAAATCGACCAAACGTAATGGAATTCCACCTCTAAACCTTTTTTTCATGTGCATTTTTTCGTCAGGAGGATTAATAAGGGAGATATCATGAATGGTCACTTTTGCATGTTAAGTCCAGCGGACATAGCCCCAAAGATGTTTTACATGGGGCAGATTCCTTATCTATATAAATCAAATCGTAACGACTGTGTGCCTCTACATTGACTATTTTGGCGAAATTTTCGTACAGCTTTCCGTTTAAGGGGTAATAATGACCATCTCCATAATTTTTGATTTAGTTTCCTGAAAGTCCTCATTTTTACCCGCCTCGCCCAAAATCCAGATTGCGGCATAATCTGCCAGAAGAAAAAGAAGATAATTGAATTTTGACAAAATTATACGTTTTAGACTGTAACGAACGGAAAACATCCAAGATCTTTAAATTTTTCACTTTTTATCCCCGAAGAATATCGAAATATGCAGGCAATTTTAATGATGGTGCAGATCTTCTGAAATTCCTATCACATAACGGATTGCACAATCTCCGTTCAATTTGGAATGATCTACAACCTTGGTCTTATTACTTCTTGGCGTATCTGTATCCCTTTTACGTTTGATTTTTCTCTATTAATCGATGTTAAGTCAATTTGGAATTTTCACATGCATAATTCATACTTTCAATTACTTATATGAAATACAGAATCATCATACTCTTCACGAAAATTGGCCCACCCAGTAGCCATATGTGAGCCAAATGCTATGTATGTAGCTGTTACATAATTATCCGAAAAGTAATGTAATGTGAGATTATCTTACAAAACCTATACCCTGTTCCACGTTTCTAACTCAATCTGACCCAAGAATAGATGACATACCATAGGACCAGCCATTTAGGCCACTAAATCCGGCGTGTCCTTTGGTATAATCCTTTGTCGATATGTCGTACGTTTAGTAGCAGTTAATCTGTAAATGAAGGTCTTCAATATTGTAAACACGCATATACTTTCGTATGTCTATCTATATATATTCACTGATGTCGATTTTTAGCGATCGAGAAACGGTGGGTCTGATATTGTAATCAGTACTCCCCACACCGACTTTGACTGGCAGTAGGAACGGGTTCCTTCTCCAACTCCTGTGTAACTGTCATTAGTAAGGAAGGCTTACAATTGTAATGAATAGTTCCCTTCTCGATTTGACTTGCAGAAGGCAAGTGAGCATGCAGTTTTCTTTAAAACTCTCCTACCCGATTGTGTTTGGCAGTAGGCAAGGGTGCCCGCCCTTATAAAGAAATATCTTAATCTAAAATGTGACTGGCATTAGGCATAGTGGCCTGCTATTTTGATGGGAACTCGCCAACTTGGTGTGACTGGCAGTAAGCTCGCTGGCAGTGGGAAAATGGGCCTGGCATTATAATGATAACTGGACAACTCAATTTCGATTGATGGTAGGATAATTGCCTACCATTATAATAGAAACTCCTCAACTGTAATCTGTCTGTAAGTAGGAAAGGGGGCTGCCATTTTAATGGAAACTCCCCAAATCGATTCTGTCCGCGTAGTAGACAATGGGGCCTGCAATTATAATGTAAACTTCCCAACTCGATTGTGAATGCCAGTAGGCAAGTGAGCCTGCCGTTATATCACAAATCCGTAACAAACACTTTACATTGGAAACAACGTACGGGGACCTCCCCATGCTCTTTCTCGGATAACGCTAAGAGACATGCAATTTTAAAACAATCTTATTTACTGCATGTACACTATTTACTTCGATATTCGAATACAATGTAGAATACCGTAGCGAAGCACGGGTACATTCGCTAGTAAATGATATATGCATTGGATTGGCGGACCAATTAAATATTATATTTCAGTTGTTTATTTATTTAGCGTATGGCTAGATATACAGCATCCTTTGTTGTAAGATCTACACTACATACGTATGTCCAAATTGTTTATATAGTCTATAGCCTCTGGAGTCGCAAAATCAAAGTCACTAGAACTGCCATTGTATTTTCTACTCCTGCATTCTTTGATGATGTGCTTCACTGTCTGTTGTGTAGCGCCACAGTCACACTCAGGCGTTGGGATTCTGTTCCACTTGGCTGCACAGTTTCTGTGGTTTGTTCGGATCCTGTTCAGTGCGGACCATAGTCCACGAGGGAGGTTGAAAATAGGTGGCGGTGTCTTCTTCACAGAAGGCATTGTCGGGCAGTATTTTTCGTTTAGTCTTTTCTTCCATTTATTGGAAGTTTGGTAGTTGCTGTTCCACAAGTTCATGTCATCTCTAGTTGGTGGTTTTCTCGAACGCAGACGATTAATATTCGCATCGCCGATGTCAGTATGTATCGGGAGTTCTGGCTTATTCACTGTTTTACTGAATTCTCTTAGGAGAGCATCTGAAATCTGGAGGAGGTATATGACAACACTGGTAGCCACTGGGTAGGAGTAGATTTGATTGTGCCAGTGATGAGACGCATTGTAGTGTTCAGCTGGGTGGGCACTATTTAGCCAGACAGCAGCGCGGTATTCAGCAGTCGAGTACACCGACCCTAAAGCTGAACATCTCAGAGTTGCAGCTGTAGATCGCGAAGTTGTTCCACACAGCTTATGAGTTATATTGTTGCGAGTTCTCACTTTGGCAGAGACGTTCAGGAGATGTTGTTTATCTAACAGTGTTCTATTCAGTGTGACTCCTAGATATTTAGGCTACCTGTTATATCTTAATTTCTGGTTGTCCATGTACACATTTAACTCCCTCTTAGCCATTTTATTGTTAAGGTGGAAGCAACAAACTTCAGTTTTGCTGACGTTTGGTTGGAGTCCCCATATTTTAAAGTAGTGTGCCAGTGTCTTGAGGACTTCAGTCAGGATATTTCAGTTAATCTTAAACATTCGGTAGTTAATTTTATAGTCAATACGGAATTATTATCTAAAATGAAACTGTTTAAGCTTGTTACACCAGTTTAGGTTATAGTATTCAAAGCAAGGATGATTGTGTAATTTAGACCCAACGCTGCAAACGTTGATGAGTGTGGTTAAATTATGTAGTGGACAGTGAATGGTGCAGAATAAAATGCCTCGCACTTTCTTGACCTTAAGTACAGTAGAGTAAGTGTTTATAAGAATGGTTTTTGTTGCCGCCTACAAAGAGCTCTCTAAGGTAGAACATTTCTGCCTTTATCATGTGGGAAATTGGTAGAATGAACCAAGATGCTTCTGAAAAGAGAGGTACTTCAGTGTCTTGTCAGTCGAAGAGATTGTACAAATTTTAAATCAACTTATTTATTGACTTTCCACGGTTTTGTTGATCGTTTAGAGCGCGCTGTTTCGAGTAATTTAAACTCCACTGGAATGAGGAGAGACGGGAATAGGGCAGTGGTAGGCTGCTGTACTCTTCTCATGGATTACATTCGGCTGACGTATGCATCACACTGTCCTTACCAAGCGTTAAGATTGAATGTTGATAATGAACACACAATTTCACACACGAAAAATATCAGAACAAACAGCGCTGAGGAGGGAGTTATCGCGAATATTGTGAAGGAACCATGAAAAATTATCTACTGGAAGCTTTAATCCTCAAATCCAGGAGATGTGCATTGTAGAGTATAAGAATTCAGCTTTTAATTGAAGAGTATCTCTTCAAAGGAGCAATTTCCATCTTAAGAAAGTTGTGGAAAATGCACAAGAAACGTAAAATAAAGGCGCACCGGACATACCCTTGATCGAGTTTGGCACAAATTTTAAGGCATTACATCTTTCTGGTCTGGATTCCTCATAGCAATCGATCCTGTTCAACTACTGTAATGCGTGTAGACGAAATACTGATTTAACGTAAAGAAATAAATGAATGCTGGTTTGAAGCCACTGTATATATATTTTATGAAGCCGAGCTTTCAGCCAAATTGCATTGGCCTTCACCAGGGCATGTTAATTTCTGCCTCCGACAGTGAGAAAAGAAATTCAAAGAAACGTGGAAGTCATGGCCGTACTATCCACGGCCTACCCCGCCAATTGCACGAAAGGAACGTCGTGTTTGGATTCACCGACATTTGTCGGCAGTTTCTGACTGCGTCCCGCTGTGCCATGGTGGTGTTATGCATGTATTTCTGCAGTACAGGTATCCATGTATTTGATAACGAAAATCTACATTCATTACTGAAATACTGATTTATTTGTTTGGATGGGGAAGTTACACATTTCGAACAAAAACTTCTCAGTTCATTCCAATATTTGGATAGATTGACCATCCTCGAGCATATTCTCAGATTATGCAATGAAAATTTATTGACATTTGTCACATGATTAAAAACTGTATTGTGTCAGTGCGAACGCAGAAGAACATCCCTTAAGATGGTTTATTAAAAGTAAATTCGTGTCCCGATCCTGAGGTGAAATGGTTATTTCGAGGAACACCCCCAATGGAGATGATCTGCATGCACAATTTTTACCACATTTAAGCCCTCTTGAAGGTGACACCCCATCGCCGACCGCCAACCAACTGACGTCCCTCCCGGGGCGAGCTCTCTATTTATGTGATTGAGAGGCTCGCGTGTACTGTGGAAAGCACTTCCCGGGAGGGCGCGTCAGCCGGATTGTCGGCCGAGGCGATGGAGTGCCACGACAGGCGGGTGCCTGTCTGTGCACATTTATTGATTAATAATACATACAGATTGAGTATAACAGGATGAGCATGCAAAACTACCCCACGCCCCGACTGGAGCGTGTATCGGGCTACAGAGCTATCAGTAAAGACTGCAATCTCGTCGAACCATTCTGCCTCAGGATCCTGGAGGATGTTGTACGGGCCCATGATGGCGGCGGCGGTCTCGGCTACGTTGATGGTCTGTGGCTGTTGGAAGGCCTGGGCCCACGCCGTGTGGAGCTGCGGGCTGACTGCTGCTACCGAATGAGGCGTTGCGTCCGTGTATACTCGAAGAACTCGATGTGAAGAGGACATTCGTCGTGGCGTGTGGAGGAGGGTTGGAGTGAGGAGTCGTCGAACCCAGAAGAATTCGCCTGCCAGGATGTGTTTTGCAGGGAAGACCGGCCACCCCATGACCCAACATAGCCATGAAAGGTAGCCGGCCGCCTGTTGGAGCTGAGCGGGGCTAAAGCGGTGGAGGTCGCGCACAAGGAGACGGGCGCGTCGTTGTGTCTCATAATGCATTGTGATCTCTTGTGAGGGGATGTCAATGGTGACGCCGAGATACGTCAAGATGGGTGTCGGGTGCAGCACCGACTTAGAGTAGTTGAGCGTGATGCCCAGGATCTCTGTCAGAAAGACGTCGATCTGGTGCATCAGCTCCGAAGTGAGGTCCGGAGAGTGGATCAGCCAATCATCGAGATAAGGGATCATCTCGACATCGAACTGTTGCTGAAGAAGCTGCTGCACGGCAATGGCCCAGCGTTGCATAACAGATGGGGCCAGGCTGTGCCCCATCGGTAGGCGTGTCCAGCGATACCGTCGCCCCCGGTATATAATGCCGTAGGGGTGGCGTGTATCGCGGGAGATGGGGATTTGGAAGAAGCCTGACTTAAGGTCAAGCTTACAGGCTACATGATGAGCCGGAATGGAGGAGAGCGCCTGCGCTGGGCCGCGTAGAGAGAACGAAGGGTGAACAATGTAAGGAGTCCAAGCGCTAAGGTCATAGATGACCCGCGCGGCCCCTGATTCCTTGGGGACGAGGAATAGGGGGAAGGCCGACGTACACTCACCCTCCTCTATGATGTCATGATGTAGCAAGTCCTCGATCACCTCGTCCAGGATGGCACTGGGTCGTGTGGGCCGGAAGATGACTGGAGCCTCTGGTGGTTTGGGGAGGTACACTCCCCGGCGCAGGATCGTCGTGGCGTAGTGTCCACATGCGGAGTCCGTGTAGGGCACTGCTGCCGCCGGAGGGACGGCGACCGAGACGTAATGGGAGACTCGGGCGCGTGATTCTGATGGCGGTTGTCCCGGGAACGGTGGCGGCTCAGGTGGCGGTCGAGGACGGAGCCAAGGGCCGCTCCAGTCAGCGGCGCCATCCAAGGAGTCATCGTCGTCGTCCTCGTAGTCGGGGTTGCCCGATCGGTCGTCCGGTGTGCCGGAGTGGGAACCATCATCATCCAGTTCCGCGTCATCCAGAATGTCCCATGGCGCGGACCGGAGCCTGAGCTCAGAGGGGTAGAGCTGCTGCGTGTCCGGAAGCTGATCCAGTTGGTGGTCCGCCTCTGGGTCGAAGGACGCCCAGAAGTCACGTAGAAGCGAAGGTAAGGTCGGCGCGGGTGCGTAGGTGATGGTGTCCCGAGGGGAAGGCGAGAAGGACCGCTCTATAGGCCCCGTGGCTGGTCCCTCCTCCGACTGAGGGACCCTACGCACCCGGTGATGTGGTCGAGACATGTCTCACGGAGATATCCACAGAAGAAGGTGACACCCCATCGCCGACCGCCAACCAAGGTATCAATCAATCAATCAATCAATCAATCAATCAATCAATCAATCAATCAATCAATCAATCAATCAATCAATCAATCAATCAATCAATCAATCAATCAATCAATCAATCAATCAATCAATCAATCAATCAATCAATCAATCAATCAATCAATCAATCAATCAATCAATCAATCAATCAATCAATCAATCAATCAATCAATCAATCAATCAATCAATCAATCAATCAATCAATCAATCAATCAATCAGTCAATACTGATCTACAATTAGGCCAGTCACCCAGCTGGTAGATTCCCTATATGTTGTTTTCCTTGCCTTTTCTTAAATGATTGGAATGAAATTGGATATTTATGGAACATTTCACTTGGTAAATTATTTTAATGTCAATTTCAAGAATAGAATCCAGGCTCGCGAGGACAGCAGCTAATAGCACTAACCGTCACGCTTCCAAGGCGGACATTTATCTTAACTAGGAGTAAAATGTATAATTTAACTCATTATTCCTAGTTATTGATCTTTGAAAGTAGCATTTCCTGTTATTAACACAATAGTAGTACCTCCGTGGCTCAGGCGGCCACGGTTCAACTTCCGGTCACTCGATGTGAGATATGTGCTGAACAAAGTCGAGGCGAGACAGGTTTTACTCCGGCTACTCCACTTTTCACTGTCATCTTTCATTCCAGCAGCACTCTCCAGTACCATTTCGTAACATCTCTTAGTCATTAATCATTACTCAATAAGAGTATGACAGTCTTCGGCAGCCGGCCCAATTTCTATCCTCACCGCCAGATGAGGCTTCATTCATTTCATTCTTCGTCCGTCAAATGAATGGAAACAGATTGTGGATTTTTATGTTGAATTACTCAAGTGTATAAAATGTGTAGCATCATCTTTTCTGTAAACGTACAACTTTGGTAAGTAACTGCAGACTAATTACTACAGGTAGTTGTGATGGATGCTGAACTACGCGAGACAGTTATGAACAACCGGGGGCTGGAGGGGATATTATAAGATAAAGCTTTTCCTTTTCACTTTAATGAATTGAAAGGCTTCTCTTTTTACACAGTTCGGTTCTCCTGGATGCTATCTTGTTTCTTCCTAAGGGCAACGTTTAACTTTCTATCAACGAATAAAATGAGAGACGTTTATTTACCAAGTTTCCCGGTAGAAATTTTAAATCTTCTTTCACCGTCGTAAAACAGATAGCTGGACAAGCTCTTTTTAAATTGAAACTTACAGGGGTTAGTTAGTAAGCGAGGAATCGGTGAAGGGAGGAACAACGTGACTTTGATATCTCCCAATTTACGGCAGCAATTCCCTGTCATTTTATTCCTGACCCGGCCAAATAGCAGGAAACAGGTTGTGCATGTTTATTTTAGGTACAATAATAGTATTGTTCTTACGTCCCTCTAACTAATTTTACGGTTTTGGAGACGCCGAGATACCAAAATTTTGTACCGAAGAGTTGACTTACGTGCTGGTAAATCCACCGACACGATGCTGATGCACCGCACTGAATCGGGATCGAACCCGCCAACATGAGTTCAGAAGGCCAACGCTGTACTCTCTACTAAGCAACGCCATTTATGTGTTACCACGCAGGATGAATCACTGAAGGAAAAGCCACGCGATGTTTCCCTGCAGATCATAGTAAATCACACACTCTGTTGAGTTATCCGTCCGTTACGTGCCGAAAAGATTTTGTGATTTTCTGCTTGATTTACAGTGTTAATCCGGTAGTATTTGTTGTAATATTTTCTTTCCAATGAACTGTTGGTTGCACTCCTTTTGTTGTTGTTGTTGTTGTTGTTGTTGTTGTAGGGTAATCATGTGTTTTACTTTACCATCACTTGTAATGTTAAGCTAGCAGTAATCTCAATCTATAGTATTGTAAGCCGTAGTGTTAAGCACTGGAAATAATTAAGTTGTATGTGAATTTTTATATGATGATGCTGGATGTAGAATGTTAAAACAGTAGTATTTCTTGTGATGTTTACTATGTATGGAATTGCTTGTTGCACTTTTATTGTTGTTATTTAGTTTTTGTTGTTGTTGTTGGGAAATTAAGTTTCAACTTTACATTATTAGCAGGCTACTCTAAGTGACTATTTCCAGCGGGATATTTTCCAATTGCTATGTATTTGTTAATAATAATATTATTGTTACATTATTTTAACGGCCGTAGCCGTGTGAAACACCGGATCCCGTCCGATCTCCGAAGTTAAGCAACATTGGGCGTGGTCAAGATTTGGATGGGTTGCCACGCACTGTTGGTGGAGGTAAGGGAATGGAGGAGCGGAAAGGAACTGGCCACCGTACCACACGTAAACTCCGGCTCAGGACACCTCTGCGGAGGTTCGGACCTGCCTTCGGGCAGAATACACCCTTTCCTTACCTACGTGATTATTATTACTAGTACGATAAAATTGTGTAACATAAATGATAGGAAATTATATTTTCTCTTTAAAGTTCCACACCTCGTAAGAATGCTCGATAAAAACAGTCATTTTATCAGACAGGTTTCCCAGACGTTGAGTTACTGGAGTTGTCTAAGGAAGCAATAACATGAGCAAGCTTGCGAGTATTTTCCAGATAAAGGACAATACCACTAAATGTTCCCGGATACCAAGGCAGCAGAGCTTGTCAAAACGAACTTGCGTCCTTGTTTCAACATGGAAAAGAAACAGCTACATACGAACACCGTTAAAAAACGTTCTTATAATATTTCTGTTCGCGATGGCGAACTGATATGACATAAATGCAGTAAGGTATAACTTTAAAGATCCTTCTCAAACACGAACTTATTTTTAGAGTGATGTAGCTGAATGAAAGCACTGTTCCTTTATCGATCCTACACGAGTGGTGTGGAGAGGTAATGGTCATTAGAACGTGCTGCGGTACAACCTGTTAACAAGATGATAAGATCCCAGCAACTCTCCCATTAAAACATCTGTGGTGCAGCCGACATCATTAGCCCTAAAATAAATACAAGCACGGTATCATTTCAAAGTGTACATTGCACAGAAAATGAAGACCTGTCTCTACCGTTTAACAGCGAAAAAATATGTGTTATTTCCAAAACACAAAGGCCATTTAACAGCCCATTCCCTTTCCTTCGCGAGATTGCTTACCTGCTCTAGGACATTTCTCTTGCTAAGCGTAGCTCTCTGTGCCCAGACAACGTTAATTTACTTGGATTATTTTTACATAGAGACATAACCTTTCTGAAAGCCGAAATTTCATTTTTTTTAACAATTTAAGTAACGTCGCGCCGACTCAGATAGCTTTTATTGCGACGATGGGACAGGAAAGGGCTAGAAGCGGGAAGGATGCGACCGTGGCCTTGATTAAGGTACAGCCACAGAATTTGCCTGGTATGAAAATGGGAAACAGCGGAAAACCATATTCAGAAGTACCGACAGTGGGATTCGAACCCACTATCTCCCGAATACTGGACAGTGACCTAACTTAAGAAACTCCAGCTATCGAGCTCGGTCAAAAATTTCATCCTTTCTTTCTTAAGCCGTTTACTGTCCACGGTCGGTTTTTCCCTCGGACTCAGCGAGGGATCCCACCTGTACCGCCTCAAGGGCAGTGTCCTCTAGTGTCAGACTTTGGGTCGAGGAGATGAAACTGGGGAGAATGACCAGTACCTCGCTCAGACGGCCACACCTGCTATGCTGAACACAGACCTTGTGGGGGAAGGGGAAGATTGGAAGTGATAGCCAAGGAAGAGAGAAGCAAGCGTCCGTTAGGTACCATCCCGGCATTTGTCTGGAGGAGAAGTGGGAAACCACGGCAAACCACATCGAGCATGGCTGAGGTGGGAATCGAACCTCCCTCTACACCCTTGACCTCCCGAGGCTGAATACACCCAGTTACAGCCCTCGTACCAGTTCTCAAATTTCGTGGCAGAGCCGCCAATCGAACCCGGGCCTTCAGCAGTGGCAGCTAATCACACTAAACACTACACCACAACGGCGGACATGCATTTTTTTTTTGTAAAATAATAATTTGCTTAGTTTTTAGTCTACCGTTAAAATATTCAACTCAACTTTTCAACAGGTTCGTCCAATGGTTGTAATGTACGTTTTGGTCTAATACGGCTTATTTTTGTTAAAATCGAACGCGAAAACTAAATAATAGCCTAGAACTAAAATACATGTATTCAATTGTATTTAGTTGAGGGAGACCGTAGCATACAGCCATACTATTCTCCACAAGGAAATTCGTCCCTTTCAAATTCGTTCACATAAAGATATAAAACTAAGCGTACTCTGTTACATCACCAAGCATATGCCACATAATTATATCATGGCCATTACATCAGATACAATTTGGCCGGTCTGAGTAGCTCAGACGGTTGAGGCGCGGGCCTTCTGACCCCACCTTAGGAGGTTCGAGTCTAGCTCAGTCCGGTTGAATTTGAAGGTGCTCCAATACGTTGGTCTCGTGTCGGTAGATTTATTGGCATGTAAAATAATTCTGCGGGACTAAATTCCAGCGCCTTGGCGTTTCCAAAAACTTATAAATGTAGTTAGTGGGACGTAAAGCCATTGACATTATTGTAAGGGTCAAGTACCTTGGTAATACGGAAAGCATTATTATCGGAACGTCTCCCATTTTCACATCCAGATACATGTTAGGACAGATCCTCTTCGTAGAGCACAGTCGATTCCTTCCACCTCATTACAAAACCTCACTCACCATAATTCATTATCTCTTCAACTGAGTTTAGCGTCAGGAAGTGTATGTAAGCTTTGGGAAGGCATTCTTTTTTTGTCGTAAGAGGCGACTAAAAAGGGCCTCAGGGGCTCTGAACTTTGGAGCGTGGGTTGGCGACCACGAGGCCCTAAGCTGAGTCCTGACATTGCTTCCACTTACTTGTGTCAGGCTCCTCACTTTCATCTATCCTATCAGACCTCCCTTGGTCAACTCTTGTTCTTTTCTGACCCCGACGCTATTAGGTTTGCGAGGGCTAGGGAGTCTTTCATTTTCACGCCCTTCGTGGCCCTTGCCTTCCTTTGGCCGATATCTTCATTCTTCGAAGTGTCGGATCCCTTCCATTATTTCCCTCTGATTAGTGTTAAATAGAGGATGGTTGCCTAGTTGTACTTCCTCTTAAAACAATAATCACCACCACCACCACCACGAAGGCATTCTTTCTAATTATATTAGTCATGTTTGTGAAATTAATAACTGGTTCGATAGAAGGCAATTCGGTTTTAGGAAAGGTTATTCCACTGAAGCTCAACTTGTAGGATTCCAGCAATATATTTCAGATATCTTGGATTCTGGAGGTCAAATGGACTGTATCGCGATTGACCTGTCTAAAGCATTTGATAGGATCATGGGAGACTACTGGCAAAAATGAGTGCAATTGGACTAGACAAAAGAGTGACTGAATGGGTGGTTATGCTTCTAGAAAATAGATCTCAGAGAATTAGAGTAGATGAAGCTTTATCTGACCCTGTAATAATTAAGAGGGGAATTCCTCAAGGCAGTATAATCGGACCTTTATGTTTTCTTATATATATATAAATGATATGAGTAAAGGAGTGGAATCGGAGGTAAGGCTTTTTGCGGATGATGTTATTCTCTATAGAGTGATAAATAAGTTACAAGATTGTGAGCAACTGCAACGTGACCTCGAAAATATTGTGAGATGGACAGCAGGCAATGGTATGTTGATAAACTGGGTTAAAAGTCAGGTTGTGAGTTTCACAAATAGGGCAAGTCCTCTCAATTTTAATTACTGCATTGATGGGGCGAAAGTTCCTTTCGGGGATCATTGTAAGTATCTAGGTGTTAATATAAGGAAAGATCTTCATTGGGGTAATCACATAAATGGGATTGTAAATAAAGGGTACAGATCTCTGCACATGGTTATGAGGATGTTTAGGGGTTGTAGTAAGGATGTAAAGGCGAGGGCATATATGTCTCTGGTAAGACCCCAACTATAGTATGGTTCCAGTGTATGGGACACTAACCAGGATTACCTGATTCAAGAACTGGAAAAAATCTAAAGAAAAGCAGACCGATTTGTTCTGGGTGATTTCCGACAAAAGAGTAGCGTTGCAAAAGTGTTGCAAAGTTTGGGCTGGGAAGATTTGGGAGAAAGAAGAAAAGCTGCTCGACTAAGTGGTATGTTTCGAGCTGTCAGCGGAGAAATGGCGTGGAATGACGTTAGTAGACGAATAAGTTTGAGTGGCGTTTATAAAAGTAGGAAAGATCACAATATGAAGATAAAGTTGGAATTCAAGAGGACAAACTGGGGCAAATATTCATTTATAGGAAGGGGAGTTAGGGGTTCTAATAACTTACCAAGGGAGACGTTCAATAAATTTCCAATTTCTTTGAAATCATTTAGGAAAATGCTAGGAAAACAACAGGTAGGGAATCTGCCACCTGGGCGACTGCCCTAAATGCAGATCAATATTGATTGATTGATTGATTGATTGATTGATTGATTGATTGATTGATTGATTGATTGATTGATTGATTGATTGATTGATTGATTGATTGATTGATTGATTGATTGATTGATTGATTGATTGATTGATTGATTGATTGATTGATTGATTGATATCCGGCCGTAAATTCATGCCATATAATTTTGTTTAACCTCATTCCCGACGCCGTATTCACATCATTCGACGTAAAGACTACTTGCATTGTGTTGCATATATCTCTCTTAAATCTGCTATTTTCGTATTTACGCAGACAGTGAAGGTGGTTCCCGGGTTCGATTACCGGCCAGATCAGGGATTCTTATTATCTGGATCTGAGGGCTCGTCGAAGTCCACTCAGCCTACGTGATTACAATTGAGGAGCTATTTGACGGTGAGATGGCGGCCGCGGTCTTGTAAAGCCAAGAATATGGCCGAGAGTATTCGTTTTGACCACACGACACCTCTCAATCTGCAGGCCTTCGGGCTGAGCAGCGGTTGTGTGATAGGCCAAGGTCCTTCGCGACTTTTGCACCAAGGTGTTTGGTTCCGTAGTCAATGACGACAGTGTCTGAGGACAATTTCGGCTCGCCAGATGCAGGTCTTTTGATTTGACACACTTAGGCGACCTGCGCGTCGTGATGAGGATGCAATTACAGTATGTTGTTGAAGGCTACAAATACACCGAGCCCCCGTGCCAGAGAAATTAACCAATCATGGTTCAAAATCCCAATCCTTCCGGGAATCGAACCCGGACCCTTGTGACCAAAGGCCAACAGGCTAAACATTCAGCCATGGAGCCGGACAATGACGACAGTAAGACAGATGTATATGATGATGATGATGATGATGTTAAACTAGTAGTATTTCTTGTCGTATTTTCTTGCTTGTTTTACTCTTGTTTTAGGTAGTGGTGTTATTGGGTAGTTAAATTTTGACTTTACTTTATTGTCACTTAAGAATGTTAAGCTAGTAGTAAGGTCAACGTGTAGTACTGTAACCCGTAAACCGAGCTCGATAGCTGCACTCGCTTAACTGCGGCCAGTATCCAGTATTCGGAAGATAGTGGTTTCGAATCCCACTGTCGGCAGCCCTGAAAATGGTTTTCCGTGGTTTCCTATTTTCACGCCAGGCAAATGCCGCGGCTGTACTTTAATTAAGGCCACGGCCGCTTCCTTTCCACTCCTGGCCCTTTCCTGTCCCATCATCGCCATAAGACCTGTCTGAGTCGGAACGACGTAAAGCAACTTGTGTACGCCGTAATGTTAAGCAATGAAAATAATTAAGCTGTGTGTGAATTTGTATATGGTGATGCTGGATATAGAATGTTAAACTAGTAGTAGTTCTTGTAATATTTCCCTTCCACGGAATTGCTTTTTGTACTTTTGTTGTTGGGTATTTATATTTTAAGTTTACCGTATTATCACACTACTGTAAGAGACCATTGCCACCGGGATATTTCCCCTTTGCGATGTTTTGTCAATAATAATAAAATTAGAATTACAGTAGATCCGTCAACGTAGAAAACTTGTTCAAGCTCGCACCACAACTACGCTGTAATTTATTTACCCCAACGGCCTGGGGTAAAATTCTTAGCGATTAATCACTTTCATCAAATTGCATGTTGGTGTTTAGAAGTCTCGCATACATCCTCTAGATCAATTTTCAATCAGAAAATAGAGTGTATTTACTTAACCTCACTGTTCTAGTAGGCCTAGTATTGTATAGCGTGGATAAATCTACAAGAATTTTGCTTAGTTTCAGATATTTGCTGCGCGCAGAGGATAATAAACTGAACTGGCTCTCTTCAAAATGGAAATCGAGAGCTGTAGCCAATTCCCCTTTCTTCTGTGGCTCAGTGAATTGGAATTCATTGGACCGCTGCTTGTGTATCTCCAATATTCCCTCGACTGGAAATCTTTACAACCAATCAGGGATTTATATCTTTCAACGAGTGTATGTGTGTGTACCATTGACCTTATTACGTTACCCAGAATATTAGAGTGCATATTAAGAAACCACGAGGATGGAAATAACCTAAAAGGATAGAGCAATAGAGTAGTGAGCAACACGAAATAAATAATGAAGTGCACTCCCTATAATTCGCGACAAACATCTGTGGACTTATCGAAAATCGCTAATAGTATGCAGTTTCTTAACTCAATACCAATGAAAAGGTACTCTCTTGCCGGTGCACCAGTTTTCAGTATTATTTTCCTGTAAGATACCTGATGTTCGCAGAACCTCCTTAGCATTTGTCGGGCACACCCATACCTTGATTAGTAAATCTCTTATTGGTTTAAAGGAAATCACGGCACACAAACGTTAACTTATGAGCAAAGGTCAGCCCTGGGTAACATATGCAAGGAGATGAGTAAAGAAAAAGTTAACCTGAGTGGTTTCAAAGTACTGCATTGTAAATGACTGTGAAAAAATATTCTCCCCTACCTGTTCTAAATTTAGTTTCATTATGGTTCTGTTCTTAAGTCCTTGTATTTGATTAAAAATTTTATTATTCAAATTTATTTCTCACACTCTATTCACTATTGCTGTGTGCTAGTTGGTAGGATTGTGTTTCAGTGCATTCGTGACGAGGAGTGTATTGGTAGACACACACGAACACTCAGTTTCCGCGTTAGACGAATTAAGCAGAAGTAGTTAATATCCCCGCCCGGAAAGGGATCGAACCCGAGACCCTCTGAACCCAAAGTCTCGACGCGGACTAATTAGCCAAGGAGATCGACATCAGCGTACCTGTACCTACTTTGTAAAACATTTGGTTTTGTGTATAGGCCTACTGTACTTGTATTTACAGTCATGAAATATGGAGAGAGATTTGTTACTGGAAATAATAACCATCAACTTCCTGACTGTCAACAACAGACAAAGCAAGCATATGAAGATTTCTTTAAAAGTTGAAGACCGTTACGTAAATTTAAAAATTTTCAATATATTTCATAACGTTTACAATAGATGTCTTGTCAGACTTCAGATTATAATTCACATCAATGTGGGCTTTACTAGGAGATGTGCCCATACTTTTCAAGCTGATCCACCTATGACAGCTGTCACAATATACGAAGTGCACTTATGATGTAATTCGAATCGTTCTCTGAACAGCACGAAAAAGGACGGTACTTCACTGCATCCCCCTAGCATTAGTGTAAATTATATGATTTAGTTTGATAACCTAATATGCGGGTTTATTCCAATTATGAGTAGACACAAAAAGAAGTATTTTGTGGTGCATAGAAGGAAGAAATATTAGCTGCCATCTGCTTTTCTAGTTAACCACTGTAAAAAAAAAAATTAAATGAGGATATATGACTAATTCTGAATGTTGGTTAAGGTTTCCAGCCAATCAAATTATTATAACTTGATCATTTACTGTATTGATCTCATTAGGCACCAAAACTTGTACCTGTGGGGTAGGCAGGCTTTCTATACATCCGCGATGTTACGGGACAATACAGTATTCGTGTTAAATTTGTATCTCGAGAGTGTTTCCTTCTCTAATGAATACCAAGACTTTATTTTTTTAAATAAGGATAGGACGTTTTCACTTCTTGGTGTCATTCTCATGCGTGAGTTCGCTGACAAATGTTTTGATGATTCTTTGTTCTTCCGGCCTAGCGAAGGCGACGCGTACTAGCGGACAGCTACCTGGGGTAGAGCAAGTCTGAGTCCACCGCGTGCTCATGGAGTTTGTCAGATATGGGAAACATTTTTTGTTGACCTGATTACGTCTGAGCTGTTTTTTTCTGTCAATTTTTCTTCAATATCATGCATAGATTATTCGTAATTGCTAAGAATGGACAAAACCAGTTGGCAGCTCTTCAGCGTAAAGAAAAATATATTTAAATAGAAAGAACTTGTACAGACACTAAAATAACTTTAAGTGTGTTTTCTATTTTGGGGCTGCCTGGCCGAGGCGGTAAAGGCGTGATCGGTTCGCCCAGAAGGACGCGGGTTCGATTCTCCATCAGAGAGTCGTAAAATTTAAGAAAGGAAATTTCCATTGCCGGAGGTTGCATGGCCTTGAGGTTCACTCAGCTTACACCGAAAATGACTACCAGGTTAATTGCAAATGTGGCCCCACCAAGTGCCGAGGTTACGGATAGTGGAAGCCTTTACCTTCCACCCCTCCAAGGGCCTTCATAGCCCGTACGGAGATGACTTGGCTTTGCTTTGCTTTTTCTCTATTTCTATTTCGCAGACAGATTTTATGGTAACGATGGGGTAGAAAAGGGTTAGGATTGAGAAGGAACTAACCGTGGCCTTAATTAAGGTACCGTCTCAGTATGTGCCTGGTGTGAAAATGGAAAACCACGGAAAACCATTTTCAGAGCTGGCGACAGTGGAGCTCGAACCCGCTGTCTCCGAGTACAAGCTGATAGCTACGTGACCGAAATCTCACAGCCACTTGATCGGTGAACCCTCCATATCCTGAATACAAGTTCATAGTTAAGTGACCCTAACCGCACGGCCAACTCGCTCAGTTCTGTGTGTAACTGTTAGGCATTTTAATAAACTACACTATGATATCAAAATAATAATATTTTTATCATCCTGAAACGAAGTTTATAACTTGCAGAATACGAGACCGTTGATATCCTGGAGCGTGCAGTTCACCTTTATTTTGATTTTAGGTACCTAGACGCACTAGAACCAGATAAGAGGCTGGCCTTGAGTGGAGCAGATGTGTTCAAAATTCCATTATCAGAATAAACTATCACCAGAAAGAGTCCATGTACTCATTGCAAGATATAATCACATATAATTCGTATTCTTCACATTTATTTTGAACCATACATCGCTCTAGTAGAATACAATCTTAATACACCAAGTGACTTAGCTGCGCTGGAGGTAGGGGAGATGATGGGTCCCAATCTCACTGAAAACAGCTGCTTTTCATTGGTCTATTTTTACCCGCGTGGTCGCTTCCTCCCTAATCCTGTCTCATCCTCACCATGAAGCCTGTCTGTCAGTGCGCTGCAAAACCAATAATAACATTCTTAAAATATTCAAAAATAACATTTCATTGCACGTGCTATAGTTGTCTAGCGTGACTGGCTGGGAGCAACAGAAAATCTGCGCCAGTCTAGTCTATGGCGCACCGGGCGAGTTGGCCGTACGCTTAGAGGCGCGCGGCTGTGAGCTTGCATCCGGGAGATAGTAGGTTCGAATCCCACTATCGGCAGCCCTGAAGATGGTTTTCCGTGGTTTCCTATTTTCACACCAGGCAAATTCTGGGGCTGTACCTTAATTAAGGCCAAGGCCGCTTCCTTCCAATTCCTAAGCCTTTCCTATCCCATCGTCGCCATAAGGCCTATCTGTGTCGGTGCGACGTAAAGCCCTTACCAAAAATAAAACAAAAAAAACAAGTTTATGGTGCCTGTTGTAACCAAGGTTGAGATTTACAAAACACAACTTTATTATTCGCTTCAAATGCAAAATACACTATTTACACAAATAAAAATGAAATTTAACTTGAAGCAAATGAATTAGGAATCTTGAGAAAGAGTTTATCTTTTGTACACTATATACAAGTTTACAGTATTTACATCCACTTCTATCTCGAAAAGATAGTCCTTGATATGAAAAGTCGATAGTCGAAAACTATCAGAAGTACGGACATAAATGTTTTGGAAAGTCCTTCCTTGTTGAATTCATAAAGGCAAGTTCAATGTTGGAAGAATTCTTACTTGGCGAAACCAAGGGAGCTTGCATTAATTAGGGAAATATGTAATAGAATGACTGGATATGGGCAGCGGAAGAGGAGCGGTGACCAGAGGTGAGACCTCGTACTGCCAGAAATTCAGTCCACCTGGTCGAAGCACATTTTCAAGAGGAGTAGCCTCCGTGCTCGACGTAGGGTGTATTCTGGAGCTGGACACCGGGGCAAGTGGGCATCTGGACAGGCTGGGAGTTCCTCTTTATAGTACACACACGACTGTTCAGGCACGCGCACTGAGGGCTGCGCGTCGAGGCTAGAAGAATGACACTTGGCGCGCGTGTAGCTGGCTGGCGGAGCGAGAAGGGAGCGCCGGACATACAACACCCTCCCCTCCTAAATACGCCGGTACGGCGTGAAACGGCGGCGGCACTGGCGGCGGCTGCGATGCTGGGCCGGAGCTGCTGATGTCTCTGTTGGATTGTCCGGAGCTGGGACCGGGCGGAGTGGCGCTGTCTCGTCCTGAAAGGAACCCATTGTTATTAAATGGTCTAAAGCTCGTTCAGCAATAGATTTATCTGGCTGAGCAATAGAATCAATAGCTGGACATGGGCGGTAGCGCAGACGTATCTGGTCTTGATGGCGGCAGATACGTTTCTCCGTAGTCTGTATTTCGTAGAGACGATGACCCAAAGATCTGCAGATGACTTCAGGTATCCAGAGTGGGTTTGACCTGAATGTCCGGGTGTAGACCTTGTCGTTGACTGAGAACTTCGTTGGTGAGGTCTGAGACTGGGCCGGAATAGGCTGCAACAGAGAAAGTAAAGTTCTGTGAGGTCGTCCATGGAGCTTCTGTGCAGGAGTGATATTATCAGCGCCGGGCAGAGTTCTGTAGTTGCTTAAGAGTTGGAGCAATGCTTGGTCTTTAGTTAAGCCTGAAGAGACAGCTTTTTTCATACTTCTCTTAAATGTTTGTACAAAGCGTTCAGCTTCACCATTAGATTGAGGGTGAAAAGGCGGTGCTAGGATATGACGAATGCCATTATATGTACAAAATTTCTTAAAAGCAGTAGCTGTAAATTGAGGTCCGTTGTCCGAAATGAGGACTTGAGGTAAGCCTTCTGTAGTAAATATCTTCTGTAGAGCAAGAATGGTAGCTTCGGTCGTAGTAGTCGAATGCATATCCACTACATATGGAAAGTGCGATAGTGAGTCGATGGCTATTAACCACATGGAATTGAGGAAAGGACCTGCGAAATCGATGTGAACTCGTTCCCATGGAGTAGTAGCAGGAGGCCATGAAGCTAGATCAGAAGACGGGGCGTTCTGATTCAGTTGACATTGTTCACAATGACGGATGAGCTTTTCGATGGCGGCATCAATACCGGGCCAGTAGCAGTGTTGACGTGCTAGTTGCTTCGTTCGGGATATACCCCAATGGCTTTGGTGTAATAATTCAAGGACTTGTTTCTGTAGGCTAAGTGGGATAACCACTCGGAAGATGGTGCCTGCTTCTAGGAGTACGACTCCAGCACGAGTCGTGAGACGATGCTGCATACGATGATAAGGTGCAAGGTGGGCGGGAAGATTGCTCTGAAGAGGCCAACCGTTGCGGATGTAAGTACGCACAGTAGCAAGTGTACTATCCTTATCCGTAGCTTGAGCTATGCAGGTAGCATCAATAGGAAAACTGGAGACAGTATCTTCAAGTTCTATGTCCAACTGAAGACATTCAGATTCTTGAGAATCGAAGGCAGTATCAGGACCAACTGGTAAGCGTGAGAGGGCATCAGCATTACAATGCTGGGATGTGGCTCGATAGACAATCTGATAGGAATAATCAGAAAGGAACATGGACCATCTTTGAAGCTTTCTGAGGGAATTCTCAGGGATCTTATTACCAGGATGGAATAAGTGTACGAGAGGCTTATGATCAGTAATGATCAGGAAATGGTTGCCATAGAGATATTCATTGAAACGGCGAATACCAAAGATGATGGCTAAAGCTTCTTTCTCTATCTGTGAGTATCGACGTTGATGGTCATTAAGTGTTTTCGAAGCGAAAGCGATGGGGCGTTCCCGTCCATGACGATCCTTCTGGGAGAGAACGGCACCGCACCGTAGTCTGAAGCGTCAGTAGCTAGCGTGAGGAGCTTGTCGGGCTGAAAATGAGTGAGTTGTATAGCTTGAATTAAGGCGTTGTTGATGGTTTTCCATGCCTGTTGGCATTGCGGAGTCCATTGAAATTTAACACCTTTTTTACGTAGAGCGTTTAATGGAGCTGCCACTGTAGCGAAGCGGGGAATGAACTTATTATAGTAGTTCGCTTTGCCTATGAAGGACTGGAGCTGCTTGAGGTTCTGAGGTGCTGGCATGTTGACGATAGTTGAGATATTCTGTGCACTAGGGCGAATTCCAGTCGTATCAAGGATATGTCCTAGGTAGTGAACTTGAGGCTGAAAGAATGTACATTTAGCGAGATTCGCTCGTAGGCCATTGTCTTTCAATTTCTGTAGAAGGAGGCGTAGATTGTTTAGATGTTCCTGATGATCTTTTCCCGTAACAATAATATCATCCAGGTAGTTAGCACAACCGGGAATGGAGGCAGTGAGTTGAGCTAAATAGCGCTGAAAAATAGCCGCTGAGGATGAAACACCGAATGGGAGCCGCTGGAGCTGGAGCAGTCCGAGAGGAGTGTTGAGTGTTAGGAATTTCTTAGAGTCTTCGTCTAAAAGTAGCTGGAGATATGCTTCTTTAAGATCAACTGGAGAGAAGAATTGTCCACCAGCGAGACGACGGAATAAGTCTTCTGGACGTGGAATAGGAAAGATATCTGTGTCGAGTTGTGCGTTGACTGTAGATCGAAAATCGCCACAAAGTCGAACATTACCATCAGGTTTCTTGATTACCACTAGTGGAGTAGCCCATTGACTAGAAGTAACTGGTACCACAATTCCAGTTTGTATCCATCTGTCTAATTCTTTCGTGACCAGGTCTTGAAGTGCTAGGGGTACTGGACGTGCTTTGAGGAAGCGAGGCTTAGCTCCGGATTTCAGCTGTATGTGAGCTGTATAGTCTTTTGCTGTTCCGAGCTGAGAGTCGAAGACTTCAGGAAACTGCTTTAGGAGATCGGTAACGTCAGAAGTAGGATGCAATGTAGATACAACGTTAATGTTGTCATGTATCTGGAAACCAAATAAGTTAAATAGATCCATGCCCATAATGTTGGATGCAGTGTAGTTGTTAACTACGAGAAGAGGAATGGCCTTCTGAATTCCTTTATAACTAGCCTGAAGCTGGATTTGACCTTTAATGTCAATTTTCTTTCTGTTAAACGTCACAAGCTGGATGTCAGCTGGAGAGCATGAAAGGGAACCTAAGTCATGGTAGGTAGCCAGATTAATAATAGAGACAGGTGATCCAGTGTCTAATTGAAAATCGACAGATCGAGTAGAGAATGAGAGAGGAACGATGATCTTGTGAGAATTCCTTGTGGGAAGAATAAGATTGATCTGATCAACTTCCATGTCTTGGCGGGGCTGTATATGCTTCGGGCGTGCTGCAGGAGTCTTAGCAGGGCGGAGCGAACTCCGACATACAGTCTTAATGTGTCCAAGTTTATTACATCGTTCACAAGTGGCTTTGAAAAAACGACAGTCACGACGTTCATGATGCTTGAAACAGCCTCGGCAGGAAGGCAGGAGTTTCGAAGTGCTTTTAGAATTGGGCTTCCTTGTAGCATTACGAGAGGGAACCTGGCGAGAATGCTTGGTAGAGAGCGCCTTATCTGGACGGTTCACTGTAGCAGAGGACTTGCGGGCCTGAGTCGAGACTTGAGCAACTTCGTGTGGAGAAGCTATGGCTGCGGCAGTCTTGGTAGTAAGCTCATAAACCGTAGCAATACGCTGGACGTCTTCTAAAGAAGGGTTACTCTGCTTGACAGCGTCAAAACGTATCTTGTCCTCAGGAGTATGTAAAATTACCATGTCCCGAATGAGAGAATCAGTGTAGGGTGAACCACAACCGTCCTTGGAGCATATGAACTGGCAGGGTTTAGCTAGACCACGCAATTCAGTTATCCATTCAGTATGTGTCTGATGGGGTTGCTTTCTGCTCTGAAAAAATTTATAGCGAGCAGCCACTATGTGAGGAGCTTTGGCATAATGTTCAGTGAGACGGGCCAGGAGCTGTGCGAATGGTACCTCAGAAAGGTTTTCTTCTGGACCTAATTTACGTAGTAATTCACACGTAGCATTGCCAACTGAACTAAGAAATAGTGCTCGGCGGCGTTGATCATCTGTGACAGAATGGCAGATGAAATGCTGTTGTAAGCATGCTAAATAAACTGACCATTCTTCCTTAGCCGGATCAAAAGCAGAGAACGGAGGAATAGCTGATGGCTGTGTAGTGACAGAAATAGCTTGAATAGCCTGAATTAATGCTGCCTGTTGTTGTTGCATAAACTGTTGTTGTTGCTGCTGTAAGGCTTGGAATACCGTAGCGAGTTGCTCAGCTGTAGCCATTGCGAGATGCGTGCAATAAAGAGCAAGGGGAGCTGTGTGTCAGAACTGGTTGTAGGCGCAACCTTGACCGATATATGCTGGGAGTGAGAGAGAGAGCAAGCAAACACGCTGGAGCGTGCCACACAGGTGGAGCGCACGACAGAGAGCTGTGGAATGTCTGCTGAGTGGGCGACACACTGGGCACTGATTGACTTCGTCGCCAATGTCTAAGTGTAGGAGGGCACTGAGTTTGCTGTACCTCGTTGTGAAGGAGTGGATGAATAGCAAGTTATTATCCTGTCGCCACAGAGTTGGTGACTGGGGCCGATGAATGGGAGTGTTTGTTGCGTTCCTTTTTTTTTTTTTACCTCGTCGCCATAGAGTTGTGTTGTAACCAAGGTTGAGATTTACAAAACACAACTTTATTATTCGCTTCAAATGCAAAATACACTATTTACACAAATAAAAATGAAATTTAACTTGAAGCAAATGAATTAGGAATCTTGAGAAAGAGTTTATCTTTTGTACACTATATACAAGTTTACAGTATTTACATCCACTTCTATCTCGAAAAGATAGTCCTTGATATGAAAAGTCGATAGTCGAAAACTATCAGAAGTACTGACATAAATGTTTTGGAAAGTCCTTCCTTGTTGAGTTCATAAAGGCAAGTTCAATGTTGGAAGAATTCTTACTTGGCGAAACCAAGGGAGCTTGCATTAATTAGGGAAATATGTAATAGAATGACTGGATATGGGCAGCGGAAGAGGAGCGGTGACCAGAGGTGAGACCTCGTACTGCCAGAAATTCAGTCCTCCTGGTCGAAGCACATTTTCAAGAGGAGTAGCCTCCGTGCTCGACGTAGGGTGTATTCTGGAGCTGGACACCGGAGCAAGTGGGCATCTGGACAGGCTGGGAGTTCCTCTTTATAGTACACACACGACTGTTCAGGCACGCGCACTGAGGGCTGCGCGTCGAGGCTAGAAGAATGACACTTGGAGCGCGTGTAGCTGGCTGGCGGAGCGAGAAGGGAGCGCCGGACATACAACAGTGCCCCAAGAGCGCTGATGAAGAGATCCCGTACCTGCCATATATAATCAATTGCGTTATATCCCTCACAAGTGAGAAAATACCGGATGAGTTGGCCGTGCGGTGAGCAACGCGCTGGTGTGAGCTTGCACGAAGGAGATAGTGGGTTCGAACCCTACTGTCGGCAGCCCTGAATCTGGTTTTCCATTTTCACACCAGCCAAATGCTGCGGCTGTACCTTAATTAAGGTGACGGACGATTCGTTCTCACTCCTAGGCCTTTCATATCCCTTCGTTGCCGTAAGATGTAAAGAAATAAAAATAAAAAATACATGAGAGATAACTGGCCTGCATCTCATCATAAACCTCTGTAGCCTGCTGACATTTTCTTTCTTTTTTCACAGTTCTCTTTAGATGCCCATTGGCTCCGTTCTCTACCAAACTTCTAATTTCACCTTTCCTAAATCTGTTGCTGTACAAAGCCGAGCCGTGTGATGCCGAGTGTTATTCATCTGTACACCATTAAAACAGTAACCCAGGATACGGCCGACCATTTCAACCTTTTCACACACTGACGAACGTTAGTGGCTGATATTCCTGGAACAGATTGCACCGTAGTTGTGTTGCTGGACATGCTGATCGCTGTTATCCATTCTACTACTAATTCAAGAAATACTCGAAACATCATCGTAAACAACTACACCTCTACCTACAGTATATTGGCAAGGTGATCCCAGGAGTCAAAGACCAGTGTCCGCATTCGGCAGTGTAACCTCCATGCAAGGAATTCCAATAACGTTCTAATTTCACCTTGAAAATGCCAACTTCTGTTTAATTGAAGCAATCTCTTTGCAATATTTTAATGCTGTAAATTGACTTCCCTTAAATTCCTGCACATATACACCATGACCTTAGGAAAGTAGTGAGATAAGTTTAAAATTCATTTAGCTGATGATCTAATTAATTTGTCTGCATAATCAACAAATTACCTGGATTTTTCTCAATGTATAGGCTACGTTGTTTGTATCTCATAAATGATGCTCCTCCAAATAATTTGATTTAGAATGTTCATTTTCTGATGAGATTTCGGTAAGAAAGAAATTATGCTTTAAATTAAGAATAATTCAAAATAATTGTTGCGAGAAATTTTTGCCCTGTTACTTAGTAATTTCACCGCCTTCCAAACACGCTGGGGAATCTCGATATGGTAAGGTGAAAGAACATTCCCAATATTAATAATTTAGCATTGTGAAGGACTGACTTTTAAACCCATTGAAGTCAAGGTGTTAACGGAAAGATTAATGTTCATCTCTGCCAATAACCACACGATTATCGGGGAAGGCTAAAGCTGACAGACCTTCCAATTCAGGGTGAATTATTAAACCCAGGTCTTGCACTATTTGTAGCTCGGATATCTCCTTAGTTGTATAATCAATATCTAGATTCAAGAGAGCAGGAGATGATGGTGAATCTTATTTTAGTCCTTTATGCAGAGGATTATGTCATTATTTATCGTTAACAGGCTCAGTGTGAATATCGAGTATTAAATTTCGCAAATTAGGAGGCTTCTTTGTGTGAGGCATACATCGTCTAAAGTTCTCATGACGCACATTAGCACAGGTTTAAGATACATGCAGCAAGTCGATACAACATTCTGCCATGCACTGCAGTTTCTAGACAGGCATTAATAAGGTAGGTGTTAATGTACCAGGATGTGAAACAAAATCTCGTCGGTTAGGTGATAAACCCGAAGATTTGTCGCGACCGTCTATCCAAAACTTTTTCAGTTATTCACCCAATAATTGAAAATATGGTTATTGGTCTACAGCTTAATATAATTATATCGTCGGGATTACCACACTTGTAAATGATTAATTGTGGAAGTGTCCCCCGTTGAACTAGGAGCTTTAACTGACACAATTGTACTAATTGTACTTCGCTGAACAAATGCTCAAAATGTTCAATAATCTGTTAAATGGGAATTGTATATCCAGTATCAGTCTCGAAATTTAAGTAGGCATATATTCCGGACTACCGTATGCCTCTGGTTATAATAGTGTTATTGAGTGAGTTCATATAAGCATTCTTCCTTACCATTCCCTCTTATTCTTGTAGCTAACTGTGTGGACTGTTCGTGGTAGAATAGCAGGTACGGAAAGGAATCTGTCGAATTTTAAGGATTTATAACACCAGTCCGCGGGATGATGGGGTGTAGGAGAAGGTCAGTTGCGATAAATAGTTAGAAATGAAATTCCCACGGGGCAATCTAAAACGAATCACATTCACTGTTGTTAAAGGCATCCAAAAATTTAACTTCGAAACCTAATGGTTTTCAGAGGAGACTTAACGTCAGCATCCTGATTACAAGCACTGTCCCTAAGAGGGTCTGTGTTCTCAAGAATGTAAGACAGGGTATCACATTGTATGGCTATATTAACTGGATAAATTTCAGGATGGGCCTTACTTCTGTGAATCCGTGAAGATTAATGGAATTAACCCCAAGGAGGACAGGGAGAAATCCAACAGCAGTAGGAATTCAACCAATTGGAGCAATAGACTATAAAGATTGTGCTATAAGGTCGTGTTTGAAATAATAAACAATCTCCATCGAGGATACAGCATATATTCTTTCCCGGTGTTAAGAATACGGTACTGAAGTGATGTAACATATGAGTAGTTTAGACTATACAGCGATGGCGTTCTAAGCACAACTTCGTAGGTTCAATTCTGACTTAGTCCTTTGGGATTTGAAGGTGCTCAAAGCCTGGTGTCGGTAGATTTACTGGCACGTAAAAGAACTCCTGCTAGACAAAATTTCAGCATCTTGGCATCTCCAAAAATCGTAAAAATATAGTCGACGGGACGTAACACCAATACTATTATTATTATAAAATAGCTCGGATCTCTATCATCGGGGATGTGAAGAGTAGTGGTGGTGGTGATCAATTTTTAAACAGGAAAAACAATTTGACAATCATCCTCTAATAACAGTAATCAAAAATAAAAACGGAAGAGGGCCAAACCATTAAAAAGTGAACGTGTCGGTGAATAATAATAATAATAATAATAATAATAATAATAATAATAATAATAATAATAATAATAATAATAATAATAATAATAACAATAATAATATGCCTCATTATCATACACCGTTAGGCCTATGCCTTTCAGCGATCAGTCTGCAAGCCACTGTAAATTTACTAAAAGTCACCACATTCCTGTATTTGCTACTAGTAATGTGTCCTCATTTAGTTCTATATCTCTTATCCTTAAATCGTTAGCAGCTGAGTCTAAACATCGTCGTTTTGGTCCCCCTCTACGCATCTTATCCTTAATAACAGAGTCCATTATCCTCCTAGGTAACCTATCCCCTCCATTCGCCTCATATGATCCCATCACCGAAGCCGTGCAGCTTTATCCATCGAGTTCATTCCTAACATAGCCTTTATCTCCTCTTTCCGAGTACCCTCCTGCCATTGTTCCCACCTGTTTGTACCAGCAATAATTCTCGCTACTTTCATATCTGTTACTTCTAACTTATGAATAAGATATCCTGATTCCATCCAGCTTTCGCTCCCGTAAAGCAAAGTTGGTCTGAAAACAGCAGACCGATGTAAAGATAGTTTCCTCTGGGAGCTGACTTCCTTCTTACAGAATATTGTTGATGACAACTGCGAGATCTCTGCATTAGCTTTACTACACCTTGATTCAATCTCACTGACTATATTACCATCCTGGGAGAACACACAACCTAAATACTTAAAAATGATCGACCTGTTATAGCTTTGTATCACCAATCTGATGTTCAGTTCCCTTGGATTTATTACCTACTGACATCAGTTTAGTCATACCTTACTCATTGTTCCAAAATATTAGACTGCAGGGTTTCGGCACTGTATGTCATTAAAACCAAGCCCAGACTGCTTACATTTCCACCTACTTGAATCACACCCTGCCACTTTATACCTTTCAGCAGATAATCCATGGAAACTACGAACAACAGAGGTGAAAGATTACAGCCATGTCTAACCCCTGTAATTACCCTGAACCAAGAGCTCCTTCAACCATCAATTCGCAAGGCAGACCAATTGTGAACATACTGTAAATGACTTCGATTTATTTTAATAATCTACTCTTAATTCCATAGTCCCCCAGTATGGAGAACATTTTTTCCATCGGTACCCTCTCATATGCTTTCTCTAGATCTAAGAAACATAAATACAACTGTCTATTCCTCTTGTAGCATTTTTCAGTTGCCCCCCCCCCCCCCCCCGCATACTAAAAATGAGACACTGACATCCCTCTGTGGTCTGAAACCACACTGGTTTCCATCTAACTTTCTTCTGATCGCACCCTCTCTTCCAAAATGCCAGTGAATACTTTGCCTGGTATGTTGATCAATGTGACACCGTCGTATTTGAGCATCTTGAAATACAACCAGACTAAGTCACGATCGAACCTGACTGTCGTAAGAGGCGACTAAAAGATGCCTCAGGGGCTCTGAACCTGGTAGCGTGGGTTGTCGACCACAGGGCCCCTTATCTGAGTCTGGCACTGCTTCTACTTATATGTGCCAGGCTCCTCACTTTCATCTATCCTATTCGACCTCATTTGGTCAACTCTTGTCGTTTTCACGATCCCGACGGTATTAGGTATCGAGGCCCTTGTTATTTAGCCGACACCTTCATTTTTGAAGTGCCGGGTCTCTTCCAATGTTTTCCCTCTGATTAGTGTTAATAGAGCTTGGTTGGCTAGATGTACTTCCTCTTAAAACCAAAATACCCACCGCCACTACCATCAGACGCCGAACGCTCTACCGTCTAAGCTACACATCCCGGCTTGTTGAAAATGTCTTCAGTAATCAGCTCAACAAATTTTGGTAACGCTCCACGGATCATCTTGTACATCAATATCCTAAACCATGCATTCCCAAACTGTTTGGTCATCCCCTGTGTAGGCCGCGACTATAATCCAAGTGGTCCGCAATAATAATGTAGGTTTTAAGAACATAAAGAGCGAAATGTCATTGCACACACACAAAATTCATAGACGATTATACTAAATTTAGTAACCATGTCTCACTGTTGTATAACTTACATATAGTATATTGAAAAGGGGATGCCCTGTCAGCATTCGCCGTTCATGTATTTCTTGAGGAAAACGCGTTAACACCCAACTGTGTGGATTTAAAAAGAGCGCCGAGCGCGCAGGCATCACGGGTGACAACATGCAAGTGATCGCTTACTGCAGAGTACCAGCCAAGGACAAGTGACGTCACGATCGAATGTTCCATTCGCTTCGATATCATTACATGACGAACGGGATGTCAGATCGTGATTTGAAGAACATATTCTTGAAGGCATAGATAACAAATACTACTGCCCAAAATTTCATGAAAAACGGCGGAAGGATGACCGAGTTATAAAATTTTAAAGAAGCTCACATCTTCAGTCTCGCCGTCCGAACTTGGGCAATATAAGGAGCTCGCCAGCCCCGTAGTAGATAGTGAGTGTGTGGTTTCGTCTTGTAGCAGCTGCTAAGCCGTGCGGGCCAGCTATGGTAGTACAGTCTGTTACTCTGTCCGCCTAAGGACCGGTGATAGAAAATACGCGATCAAGTGTCGAACATATTTTCATCGGACTCTAACTGCACGTGCAAGCAGGAAACTTGTTCATTTGTAATGTCGATCTGTCGAGCTCATTAACATTATTTTCGTCTTGTGAATTTCATATTGCAGAGACTATGCGGTAATCGCTGCCTCGTAGATATTTCTGAAACGGCGCTGTTATAAGAGTGTGAAGGAATTAGTGCGTAAAGACTGTACATTAGTGAAACGATTGTTTCTTTTTTCAGAGGCCGTGTTAAGTTATTTCGTAAAAACTGTGCTAACATTCCTTTTCATAAGACTGTGCTGACATTTCTTTTCAAAGACTGTTAATTCGCTTCGTGAAATACTGTGCCTTCATTCCTTTTCAAAGGAGTATGTTAACTCACTTCGTGAAAGACTCCGTCTACCTTTATTGTCGAGAGGTTGTGTTAAGCTACTTGTAAAACTGTGCCTCAGTGGAAAATTTGTTTCTGAGAAACTGTGCGATTTTTTATTAAGACAGTATCTTAATGGAACTTGGTTGTTTCTTGTGAGACTACGTCTTAAGAGTCATAAACTGTTTCTTTACTGTCTACATAGAAACTTGAATATATTTCCACGTGTGTGGGCTAGATCATTGCATTTGCTTCTCCGTACTCAGTACAAACAGTACGAAAGACTGTGTCCGTAGGACTCAATTTATTAATCTTCTTAACACTGAGATAATGAAGTTGTATACAGTTGAATCTCAGAAAGTTACAGATTACTTTGTCGTTGCCTGTCACTTCGAGTTCGCCAGTGACTATTACATGAACAGTGTTAATTTTCATTATTTTCACGGAACTGTGATTTTGAATCCATTCTTTCAAAGTAATGTGCGTCCAACACCATTTACAGTGGAACTTGTTCAGTTAATAAACAGTGTCTCGCTACAACTTGCAGTGCAGTTCGGTAGAGAAGTGTCGTATCAGATTATATTGGCATTCTGTGAGAACCTCTTACATTTCTCTACTCCCTTCATGGGACTTTAGTGGAATACGACGCTAATCAACTATTCCACGCTGCACTATCACCAGACGACTGATCCAAGGTTAGAGTCTCCTTTAACATTGAGGGTCGACAACCGCTGTGGGATGACTTGGTACCTTGGTGGGAAGTGAGGAGTTCAGCTACGTGGGACGACGCCGACGCCGAGGGACGACACCTTCTCCACTTCTTTCAGGACACTCAAATCATTCATCTGTAAAGGTGATATAATTTCTATGTTTTCTTGAATAAACTGCAAGTTCTACATTAAAATGTTATTGCACTACCCTTCTCTCTTATAATCTCTGAGCATGGACCGTACACGCCATGGCGTCAATCCATGCTCTCCACGGGCGTTCCTCTTTCAATATGTAACTTCTAATTTGGCCGATAGATAGTACAAGTTAGCAGTAGAAAAAGAAGAAGTAGTACAAGGCAGTGCATGTGGTGTAATTGTGAGACACTTGGATTGCTAGTATCCACACTCAGTCCTTTTATTCCGCGTCTGATTGAGAAAATCTCGTGGATTAGAAATTTATTCTTTGAAAATGAACATCTTGAGGAAGATCATGTAGTCGAAGTATCTTGGCAGAGTTCTGAATTTAATATAGGGGTAGAATCAGATGGAGCGGCATATTAGCTCCAGTAAGTTCCGTGAATGAATCACAGCTCCCCGTCTTTGATTGGTTTTTGGGTCCATGGCGTCCCCTATACTCTACAATTTCAGGAAAGGAAATACTTCATTTAATGATTTTCATGACAGCATAGTTTTGTGAGTGAAAATTTCTGCTCTCACACAAATGACAAAAAGTACAAGAACTGAGCTAATGTAAAGGCTGATCTTCGGCTTCGAGTGAGTATGTTTGTAACTTGTTTGGACTTTGGAAAACAGCACCATCCGTTCCGTTCATCTAACAACCTCAACAAGTGAATTTTGATGAAGCAAGTTCACAGGTACAGATTGTTGTAATTATTAGCCGAGTGTCACATTATTTTATAATTTCTGTGAATTTATAATCTTTATGTAAATGAAATTAAATTAAAATATCAAAAAAGTAAATATTAGTCCAAAAATAAACGAATAAATTCAAACATGGTATCATTGTATAATTCTGTTTGTAGTCTACTAAATATTATATTCTGTGGCTAACGGGTCCTTGAACATGCATAAGGTATCCTCAGGGGGTTTGGGAGAAAAAACGTGTGAGAAACCTTGTCATTGAAATAAGAACACAACTGAGCCTATAGCGACACTCTATGTACAAGAAATTCTGTTACTATATGTATTTTCACGAGAGTTTAATCCTGATGTAAACGTGGTATGCCCACGCATCCGCCAAAGAAAGCGTTGTGATTCGCTGAGCGTGTAGTACCGGCCTCCACCCCGTCAACGTCTCGTGTTCTGACGTCCAGGTCTGCGCATCGCATACACAACAGTGCGAAGATCTGAACATCTGAGTAAACATATTTGTGTACACTACCTAAAATAGACGAGGAACAGTTTTTGAGCTGTGCGAAACTAAACGGAGGGATCTGAAGGGAGATCTGCTGAAGTTTAAGGCCTACGTTATTTATTTATTCATTATAAAGCGAACTAGCCGACACAACACACAACTCTGTACTTAGTTTCTCTACTTGTTTTACAATTAAATCTGGATTCTGTTCACTTAGTTTATTAAGCACATTCACAATGCACTGCCTATGCTCACTTCTGAGCGGTTTTCCTCTTTTGTGCGTCACTACACGCCATGGTCCTACCTCTTGCTCCACTTCTCTCACTATGAATACTGACACTGCTGGTGCTGCAAGATGCAACACCTTATCTCCTCTCTGTACAGTTTGGGACTTACCCCCACTACGAGAAGACTTCCTGTGTTTATGCTTTCATTTCTCGTTATTTAATCACTATTTTATATTAAAAAAAGCATATATACCGATATATATGACACCCACATTTTAATTTTATTACGTACTCTTCCAAACTCCTTAAATGTAAGAAACTAAAATTAATGCAACGTTCTACTTTTCTTCGAGCTCGCATAGAGTCGAGTGAGTGCGACGGCTGCTTCTCCAATCAACTACGTCTATGTCCACGTGCAAAGGCAAGGTGCTCCGCTTATTTGTTTACATCAGGATTAAACCCTCGTGAAAAGCGATATACTGTCAGTCACATCTCCGATTCTTTCACACTGTAGATGAAAAACTGCGTTCTGGGACAACTCAAAGTAAGAAGCAAACTTCTCCTAGCCCGCAGCGGAAAGACGATCACTGGTAGTATGTTCAGAAGACATCAGTTCACAAGGTGTGAATGACCGCAACGATCCTGAATTTTTGTAATTTAGGCGAAGATAACCAAAAAATTACAATTATTATACAGAAAGGAATCACTGAATGATTTATCATTTAGGAGTAGTATACGTGGTGATTTAAAACTGCCACTGAATCCTTTAGGATATCCGCTATTCTTTTTTTGAAAAATCGTGTGCTAGATTCCAAGAGTTTTAAATATTTCCCACATATGCTTAGGTACACTGCCTCTGGTTGCAAATAACAGCCCCGTCATGGACTAGCTTTTCTGGGCGAATGTTATGTCTCTCACTCAGATAAGGGATGCATGGTTCTTAAGTGCTCTTCTTTTCCTATCTCATCAGGACTGATTGTTGCATCCAATCCTAAAAAAATCAGGGAAAGCCATGAATTTAAGGAAAATATTCCCGAGTTTACATTTCACAGAAGATGTCTGAAATGTCTTAAAACAAAAATTTTCATTAAATGTAGGAAAAATAACACAGCACCATATTAAGTGTCCAATATTAATTATTGTGGCATGGTGCAGATCTTCTGCTTTAGTCGTTTTAGCTAATTTATTTCAATTGAGCCTTGAGGTACATGCCACGATCGGGAGATCTGCGACATGAATATCTACCTCGCTCTGGATAACCAATGAACGCTGAGATTAATGAGCGCCTACAAGGAAAGCCAATTGTAATAGTAGCAGGCGAGACTTCGGACAGGCAGGAAAGATGTCTTTTTGTGGGTTTATTCCTAATAGTATATAACAAGGGCGTATTTGTACGTAGATGTAGCTTTGTTGGCAAAACAAATGGTACTAGAGTACTTTTTGCAGGGCAATTGTTGACACTTCGAAAGAATATGCTCGTATGAAAATGTACTTGGTTTGTTATCAGATTCAACTCGATACATGGGGACATGCTTTTAAAAGTCTTATGCACTTCCAATGTTTTACGCACAAGGTAAAATTAGTTGGAGATATGATTTTAAAAGAAATGTCACAACTAAACCCTTTTGTATCCAAATTGAAAATGGCTTCCTTATATTCAAGGAAAATGGAAAGTGCTTATATTAAATTTCTCGAGGAAATTCATCCAAATCTTCCAACAGTGCTCACACCCTGGAATTCTTGGTTTAATGTGTGGAATATGCTAATAAATATTTACATGTTTTAAAATATTATTCTTAATGACTGGTTGAAAATTTGTTAATCAAGAGTCCTTCATTCCTGCTATGAATGCCATTATTTAGAAGTGCAGTGTCAGGCTAAGTATATTTCTTAGGTCACAGTCCCAATTAGTAAATTAATTACCAAGTTTGGGGGCTCTTCGTAACATATGGATAATGAGCAGTAACTTCTGACTTAAATAACCTGCTAAAGAACTTCTAAAACCAGGTCAAAAGATCAAGATTATTAACGAGTTTGTTTGGCCGTGTTTGGTCTATCCTCTACAATGTCTCTCATTGACACAGCTATCAAACATCTTTCTTAAAGATCCGGACAAAATTATAAGAAGTTTTATGAAAGGGCAGAGGGATGGGACTAAACTGCGCAGAATGGGAAGCCAGTATACAGCATTACAATATTTGTAATCGCTTACTCAATTTTCAGGACGTTCACCTACAACACGTAAGGAAGTTACCTGAAGAACAAGATATGACACACCACAGACTTGACATACAAAAGGAAAGTGTTCCCCCAAAGATAGACGGAAGGACATTACGTAATTTTATGAGAAATCGATCGTGTCAGTCGTGGTGCCAGTTGCCACATAAAGGAAAGGGAATAGTGTTATACTCTGACTGCCCGAAAGAAAACTCCTGCATGACTCATAAATCACCTCTGTCTTCTTCTGAATATATAAACGCAGTGAAGATGTCATGCAACGTCACCGCAGTCAGGTCGGTTCCCGCTAGGTCATACAACACAACCTGTTGCACCAAAATGGCTGCAACGAGACAGAAACCCTTGGACATATGCTGGGATTCTACCGGAACACTGAGCTAATTAGCAACCATCGCCACGATCGTGTAAGAACATAGATTGCTCAAGGCTTGAGACAGTGTGGATGGGAGCTGCACGAGGAGGTTCACTGCATCTCTACCGCCAACACTAATCGAAAGGCTGGCATCATAGCCATCAACAGAACGGGCATTAAAGCATTGGTCTTAGATCCCACCACTCGCTTTGAAAGAGACCTAAATGAGGCTCGGGATGTGGACCTAGAAAAGCAAGCTCCGTGCTCGTGTCACCTGCCATCCAAGTACAAAATACCTATCAATCGGTGATTTTCAGAGGCCTGCTATTCGGAGCAAGAGGCACCCTCCCTAGTCAGATATCGGAGTTCTATTCTGTGAAATAGAATAAATAGTAGTGCAGATACTGAGGGACTCTCTACAAATCACGCACTACCATCTCTACTTGACAGCGTGATTAACATTCCTCCCCCACTAACCCTGAAGAAAAAAGATGACAGTATTATCGATTAAATTTCCACTTTTTTGATATTTTTAAACATTGAAATTTTAAGTGTATTCCGGATCCGAATGGTCATCCTGATTGGAGGCCGGATGATTTATTTCTTCAATGAAATGAAATGGCGTATGGCTTTTAGTGCCCGGAGTGTCTGAGGACACACTCGGCTCGCCAGGTGCAGGTCTTTCGATTTGAATCCCTTAGGCGACCTGCGCATCTGGATGAGGATTAAATGATGATGATGACGACACATACACGCCGCCCCCGTGTCAGAGAAATTAACCAATGATGGTTAAAATTCCCGACCCTGCCGGGAATCGAACCCGGGAACCCTGTGACCAAAAGCCAGCACGCTAATCATTTAGAAATGGAGCCAAATCTCTCTCTTTCTCTCATATTATTCCATTTACCTTCAGGCAAAGGAATCCCTAGAATTTATAGCGAACCTCACATTTATAAAAGCAAAGAGAATGTAATTGAGAATCACTTTATTTTACTCACCTAAGTAGAATTCCGGTTTTAAAGCAAAATTCCAATTGACAGAACATTTCAATTAAGGATGATGGACCAATAAGTTCAGAGAACTTACATTTTACGTCAGGTGAATATTAATGTTGTATTGGCCAAGTTTTTTCCACCGCATTTCGGGTGTAGAATAATAATAAACACTCCCTACTTATGTATTCAATGTCCGTTACCAGAAATTCAAGTTATTTCAAGACAGACGCCATCCAAGACACAATTACGTGTGTAAGGATATTAATGTAGAAAGTGTGAAAACTTATTCACTGTCTTAAATATATCGACGTTTCCACTAACTTGTATTAATGCCTTGATAGAAAATTATTCACTGCCTGAAAAGTTTTAATCACAAAGGTGATGTTCTCGACGCTCTGTGTACTTTAAAAGTAGGAAGTGTTCAAAAGTATGAATTTCTTGAAAGGTTCTGCGAAACAATGTTTATTTCTAGTTAACTGACAAGGGAGTGTTCAGAAGTGGTCGATGAGAATATCAACGGTGCCCACAGATCCAAAGCGGCATGAGCAGAATATTACTTTTCGTAACCACCTGCAGCCTTCAAACAAGGACGAAAGATCTAGAGAGCGCACCTAAGAATCACAGCACAGCCAACTGCTAGAATCATTACGGTATCTGTTAAATTTTTCATTCCGTGTCAAACTGGTTCAGTTGTATTCTCGTTTGGAGCGGTAATGAACCCTGTTCATATTAACAAATATTGTGTGTAGCCTCGATAACAGTGCTGTCAGTATATTTTATTGTCTATACGAGTTTACGTTAAACAGACGTGTGTTAATTGACATGTATATAAATAAGTGGTTGCAATTTCTTCTTGCAAGATTATTGTGTTTATTTCTGTTTCGTTTTATTCTGTGTTTTTTAAGAGTGAACTTTTAGGGACGTAGCATGGCTTTCTACGTAGAGTAATCTGTCAACTAAAACATGTCATTGATGTCAATTGCAATTATAGTTAAAACTAACACAGTAGCAATTTAGCTTTTAAGAGTTATTCACTGGTTATGTAAGCATTTAAGTAAAACATTGCTTACTCTACTTCTTGCAAACTAGAACATCTCTCGGGTATTTTCTGGATAATTAAGGTAGGAATTAAGGAAAGAAAACGCGTCTGTGGTAGTCAACATCTCAGAGAAAGAGAAAGGAATAAAGCAAGTCCCTGAGAAACTAAAGAGTACTTATTCATGTTCCATAGCTCTCTTAAATAAAACTCAATTCGCATACTTTCTTCAGATCACTGGGGCATTTAATGTTGAAAACACTTCTTAACAGACAAAATAGGGGTCCCCATACTTCGAAAAGCGTAAAATTGCTTAAATGATGAAAGCTTCAGTCACTACAGATCTGCATTTAGGGCAGTCGCCCAGGGGGCAGATTCCCTATCTGTTGTTTTCCTAGCCTTTTCTTAAATGATTTCAAAGAAATTGGAAATTTATTGAACATCTCTCTCGGTAAGTTATTCCAGTCCCTAATTCTCCTTCCTTTAAACGAATCCCCCCCTCCCCCACAATTCTTCCTCTTTAATTCAAACTTTAGCTTCATATTGTGATCTAATGTCATTCCACGCCATCTCTCCACAGACAGCACGGAACATTCCACTTAGTCGAGCCGCTTGTCTCATTTCTCCCAAGTCGTCCCAGCCCAAGCTTTGCAACATTTTTGTAACGCTACTCTCTTGTCGGAAATCACCCCTAACAAACAGAGCTGATGTTCTTTGGATTCTTTCCAGTTCTTGAATCAAGTAATCCTGGAGCGGGTCCCATACACTCTAGTTGAGGTCTTATCAGAGACTTCTTTTTTCGGGAGGGCCCCCGAAGCCCGCTCCCCCAGCGTGACCATCGACTCAATCTACATGGCCTCCGACATGCTATTAATTCTAAAGAAGAAAGAGATAGCAGGGAAGAGTGGGAAGTGATACTACAGGAGTATCTGCCTGTTCCCATGCTCAGCATGTTACCAGGCCAGATGTGGTGGTGGGTATCAATAGCGGTGTAATCGGGTAATAAGGGTCAGAAAAAAATCACATAGGCAGAAATAGAAAGATGCCTACATGTAAAACCTGATAGTTTGTAGATAGCACATGCAATGATGTGGTTGTGGAAAGGTCCAGGTAATTGCGTTAGTTGAGAATAGGTATCATGCTCAAGTCATAAGCCTATTCCACGCCAGTCCAGTTATTCAGGGGATCAGTCCTTCTGGGCACTGCTGTGGCTAGCGCGGGAGCCATGCGTCGAGTACCACTAGAGCCCGCCTCACAGCGCCACCTCCTTGGGGTCCCCCGTACCTAGTCTCCGATCCCGGAGAATGAGGCCAAGCCCGCCGAGGCGGGGCCTCCTGGAAGGGTGTGGGTCATGACGCCGGGCCTCCTTCCTCTCAGCTCGCGCAATGGCCCAGTATACTGGGCAACTGCGGTGGGAGGCCGGATGGCCCCCTGCGCAGTTGGCGCACACCGGCGCCTCCATAAGTGTAGCGCAGGCCGTGTATTCTGCCGTCACTGAGAGAACCGAACCTGATGTGAACAAAGAACATTGTGTATCCGTATGTATCCATCCGCGGTCTCAACGCTGATTGGAGAACCACTGTGCTCCTTCCAAGCACATGCCAAGAACCACGTGGTCTGTCTTTGAATTGTCGTTACTTCGCTTGATTGGAGCGATTACATCAGAGTTAGTTCTACATAGACTTGCCGGATACCACTGATTGACACGCAAATGTGATGCGGATTACGAGACAAATTATACTCACTGTACGCGAGAAATAAATAAAAATCGAATGGCAAATGACATCTGGATATTTAACATATCAGAAAAGAAAGGTAGATTTGAATTTATGGCCGAAACGTAAATACGCAATCAATCAATCAATCAATCAATCAATCAATCAATCAATCAATCAATCAATCAATCAATCAATCAATCAATCAATCAATCAATCAATCAATCAATCAATCACAACAGCGCATATAAGTAAAACTTCACACATTTAATATTTCAATAAAATAAAATTCTAGAGAAGAACGTACAGCATAGACAAGGCAATATTAAAACAATAAAAAAAGTGCAGTACTTTACCTAATCAGAATCTGATAAAGGACGAACTCCATCCAAGTCGGATTCCTCTCTCGCCTTTCGCCCAGCTTGCCTAAATGCACGAATATTCCTCAAATAATACCTCCGCCAAAGCAGTAGGTTATGTCTTCACGATCAAAAACAAGGGTTTTCCTATTTCTTTTAACAAATTCGAAACCTATTTCCCGAAGAAGCTTGTAAAATATTGTTCTTTTAAAATTTGCTAGTTCGGGATCATTCACAAAATCCATTATTTTCTCCACTGTTGGCTGCTCGTTTCTAACAAATTCATTGCACTGAATCTCTAACACAGGTTTCTGGCGCTTCTTCGATTTCTCAGGTGTTTTTACCAATCCTTGGTGCAGTCGTTCACTGCGCGCGGAATTAATGCTCCACTCTGAAACACCAGTGAACTCGGATGTCAACACAATATCCTTTAAAGCTGAAGTGGGATTTCTCACAACATTTCTGAAACACATTCAATACAAATTGTCTTCTCGCCACTTTTCAAAGGCTTCCCATTGCGATGCTTAACGAACTCAACTCGGTGATCCATATTGCAAAAGAACAAGTAATGTTACACTCAGTCACTCACTGTATCTACTTGCTTCCATGCTCACAGCTTAACAAAATGGCGGGTCAAGGACGAGAGCATGCGTCCCTGGCACTCTCCAATTTGAAATGCTTGTTTATATTAAATAACAATGAATATAGATCGTTTCTTGTATATTTTTCTGATTTAAATGATTTGAGGAATTATATTTCGGACATTTTGCATGTATGCTCACATTCGCCGTGATGTAGGTAACGAACTATTTTCATGTCTCCGCGTAGGTGTCCCCCGGGAGCACTAACCAATAAACGTTAACCCAACCACGTGCAGACCTATCTCCGAGCACGTGTTCATGTTTACATCACGACTGGTTCTCTGGGTGAAATCTGTATAGTGATGATCACCTCCACAGCGGTTGCACCTCACTTGGAGCCCACAGCTGACCTGACGATGGCCCCACCTCGGACAGCGGAAAACACTGCAAGAGCTCTTGAGGAGGACGTTTCAATCTCACCTGATTGCCGCTACCCGCTGAGGTCCTCTCCTGATTGGCTCCTCGGTCGACTGCTGCCCTGGGAGCTGTCCTGAGTTGCGGCTGGTGGGCCATCGTCTTCTTCTTGCTCTTGGTCCTGGGGCGGCGTCTCCTTCCCGGGGGTCTCTTCTCGGCAGGGGAAGAGGCCTCGTCCTTGTAGCCCTCCTCCCGGCCTGGAGACTTCGGGATAGCTGGTGGCCCCACTGAGTCGCCGTCTTCTCCCTCCTCCTGGCTGGCGGCGGCGTCGCTCGTTGCTGGCATCTCTGTGCGATCTCCGTCCTGTAGGGCGCATAAGGATGCCTGCATCGTGAACGAGGTGCTACCAGGCCGGGCCTGGGTAGCAGCCTCTGAACGCCCGGGGGAGTCCGCGTCCGTGCCGCATTCCGCCGTCCAGGTCGCCTTCCTGGTCTGCGCCCGGGTGGTGGGCCTTTCCTGGGTGACCCGGGCAGATGGTGTACGTTCGTGGTTAGTGGCCTTGTTGATATGCGTGTACTTCGTGGAGTACAGCAAATCAACCTGAGTCGCACCATCCCAGCACTTGGGAGCGCCGCCGTCGTCATCGGTCCTCGGCTCCAGAGGAGCCAAGAAGCGTGGGTCCGTTCCTACCTGCTTGTGCCTCTGCCTCCTGGCTGTCTGTGTCGCGACTATAGAAGTCCCCTGTGACATCTGTGTGGCTGTCTCCTGGCTGCTGATGTCGGTAGGGCAGTTCCTCTTGCCTGGTATACGGGCGACCTGAAAGGAAGCAAGAAGCTCCTCTCGTAGCGGCTGATCTGGCCTGGGTCCGTGGGGCGTATAATTATCGCCCAGTTCTCGATGTTCTCGACGGCGTCGGGGGAAAGCTCCTTCCCTGTGGCCCCCTCGAGCCTAGTGAAGAACTCGATGATGAGGTAGGCCTTCTTGTAGGTGTCTTGCCCAGGTCGGTACTGCACCAACAGAGCAGGGACGGCGTGGTTTAGTGGGACGGTCCTGTGGTCGACCCACAGAACAATCTCCCCTACTGCTTCCTTGAAGTTTTCTGGTAGGTCGTCTCACAGTTACATCATCCCTGTTGCTTCCTGAAATAAAAACCTGAAATAGAATAGCACTAAAAAGTGCTTCCTGACAATGCTCGTACTGCGTACTTAAAAGTACAAACAGTAGACAATGCTCTTTCGGAGATGTACTAACAAGTACAGCTGCCTGACTAGCACTGCGAAAGTACAGAGCACCTGGCGAGGAGAGAGAGAGAGCGACCGAGAGGAACACGTCCTTCCACTGCGACTGTCGAGCTCGTCCTCCTACCAGAGATTTATGCGCACTCTCCTTCACATCCTTACTCACCTAACATAACCTAACCCCATGGCACTATTGCCCTTGAGGGCTTTGGCCTACCAAACGACCGCTTCTCAGCCCGAAGGCCTGCAGATTGCGAGGTGTCGTGTGGTCAGCACAACAAATCCTCTCGACCGTTATTTTTAGATTTCTAGACCGGGTCTGCTATCACACCGTCAGATAACTTCTCAATTCTTATCATGTGGGCTGAGTGGACCTCGAACCATCCCTCAGATCCAGGTAAAAATCCATGATCTGGCCGGAAATCGAACCTGGGGCCACCGGGTAAGAGGCAGGCACGCTACCTCTACACCATTGGGGGGGCATTATACGTCCTTATTACGACCCCCGAATACCCTCATAACAACATGCAGAGATCTGTACCCTTTATATACAATCCCATTTATGTGAATACCCCAATTAAGATCTTTCCTTATATTAACAGCTAAGTACTTACAGTGATCCCCGTAAGGAACTTTCACCCCATCAATGCAGAAATTAGAACTGAGAGGACGTTTTTCCTGATGTCCATCTCACAACATTGGCGACGTCTTTTTGCAGTCGCCCAACCACCCGCCGGCTGACTGAAGGTCGACTTTGCAAAGGGGGTTAGTAGTTCGTGCGCTAGCCAGCATGCGGATTTACTAGAGATTTACAAGATGCAGTTGAACGAAATTGTAATATCGCACACAAATTTAAATCAATAAATCCAGGACATATTTAAAATTTGAAATGAAGCGGTACTTTCAACACATCCATGGACGCCTAGTAAATTTCCAGTCTGTACTGTCTTCGATTTATATTATTTATGTTGAAGCAGGGCGTGTAACCGACATTCCTGTTGCAAAGCCATGATTTTTGCGTTATTTACAATGAAACTTGTTCAGATTGCTATCTATGTTACCACGCTATGCTTTCTCCAGCACATGGCATTGAAAATATTGAGAGTGACACAAACAATCATTTCCTTTCTACACATTCGAAATTGCGCAGAAGGGAGGTTGTGTCCTGGCCGTTCCGATTGTGGGATAGCAGCCCGCTATTTCACAGAGAGGGATGAGGCAGACTGGGAGTTCAGGAAGCAGAGCGGATGGGTCAAATGTAGCGACCGGGTGGTGCAGGCTTCAGTGCAGGATACACAGGGATATATGAGCTATGTGTTTATGGAAAATTGTAGGGTGGTTTGGTACGCGTAAGTTCTACTCATAACTACTGTTAAAGTGTACGTTTCAATACAACCTGCAGTTATAAAGGCACGGGCATTAGAGTAATCGGGAGATAGTGGGTTCGAACCCCACTGTCGGCAGCCTTGAAGATGGTTTTCCGTGGTTTCCCATTTTCACACCATGTAAATGCTGGGGCTGTACCTTAATTAAAGCCACGGCCGCTTCCTTCCCATTCCTAGGCCTTGACCATCCCATCGTCGCCATAAGACATATCTGTGTCGGTGAGACGTAAAGCAAAATAACAAAAAAAAAAAAGAGTTAACTTATACGTGTTTACCGCTAAAATCAGCAAAGAAGTATTCCAAACATTACGCAGGTTAAGAAAATATTTCCTATGGTAACAGAGTCATATTTGCGAGTGCAGTTATCTCAAAACAATACTTGTCTGCCCGCAATACTGTTCGTTTCCTCACCGTAAAAGTATGCGGGATGGGAAGGATCGGGATACGGGGCAGGTACGATGACGAATGTTCTGTGTAGCAAGAAAGACAGCCGGCGCTTCACAACAGGATGGGTTAACAAGCGCTTGGCACCAAAGGGATGGATTTTCAAAGCTCTGGTACACATCAGTGCTGCGGTGCGAGAATAGCGAATGTGACAGTGTTCTTTCTATCCGAATTTTCAGGAAGACTGGTCACGCCTTGATTTGCAGTCCTATGCAACAGTGTAAAGGAAAATGAACGTTAAATTCATAATACTCTAGGAGTGGGGGAATATGACATGCAAACATTCATTCCTACGAAAGCGCATAGGAAGATGAACTCAACGAAATTTGTTCTGATGGACTGCGTTTCAATCTGTGGCTGGGAGACGTGACCATTCGTAAAGAAAATAATGGATAAGAACGTTGTGGCGACGACATATCACTTCGAGTTCCCAAATACAAAATATCAGTATCGAATTTCGATAACTGGTTGTCGAGCACAATTATTGGCGTTAGTGCAATTGAAGATTTATGTTTCAAAGTGGTTGTTTTTAAAACACCCGAAATTATGTGATCTATACACCACATTTCAAAACCTTCTGTAGGCATAAATGATAAATACGACTCACTCACGCATTCATGACGATATCTCAGGAGCCACCTAACCGATGAGAGTGAAGTTTAACAGAGGTTCCTCTTAGATTATGAGCAACCGATATTCAAGAAACCTTTAGAAAAATATAATCACTAAGGTGTAAGGTGGTGACACACGAAAAATGGGTGATGTTTCGGAGCGATAGGTCACTCCAACATAATAAGATGGTTGTACTCAGTCAAACACGTCGCTTAAGAAACAATGCCACTTAGTCACCAAATGTACTGCATAAGTCGTGGATGAATATGAGAAATTACAATCCTGTCTCTAATAAACGGGTGATAGAAAATTGAATTTGGATATTAATTCATTTCATTTTAATTAAGATAGACCTATAATGAAGTAAAATATACCCCTTCACTTGTATAATTTCAATCCCTTACAAACCAATAAAGAAAAGAAACGTCATTTCCGTACAATACTTGGTGGGGCAGAGTGGTTAGCTGTACGCCCAGCAACCTTTTCCCCCCGGGAATCAACCTCGTACTCATTTTTGGTGTACGCTGGGTGAATCTCAGGACCACATCGACCTCCAGAAGTTGAAATAACGTTTTTTTAAATTTTTCGACTTCCTGACGAGGAATCGAACCCACGTCCTTCCGGGTGAGCCGATCACACCTTTACCACCTCGGCCAGGCAACCTCTTACAAACTACTATCACACGCATTTATTTTTAATGTTTATATCACTCTGTATACATTTGCAAATATTTGAGGAATATTAATTTCTCACAGACGGTTAATATCGAGCATTACTTGTATCAACAAATATTGAATGTTATAGGCCTAACTCTGAGATGTTCTAGGGATAAACTGGCGTTATATAAAATCAGTTATTTAGAATTTTAATTTGAAAGATCTTCTGTAATTAATTCCTCTTAATAAACTATTTGTTAGGTCTCTATAATTATGAATATCATATTGTTTCAAAGTCACACAGTAATCAAATTAAACTCATTAACGGTCGTAGATTTAACTGTTTGATTTTCATGGAATTAATCGAATAGCGGCTGGCATATAGTTCATTAGAGGAAGTCTGTGGGGAACATAGGGTTCCGCGTACGGCTTGGTGAGTTACACCAGTAAATGTCACCGAGAACAATTACTTGTGAACAAGATAAACTAACCGTAGCACGTTCCAGAGAGCAAGGTGTTGTTCAAGTGTGCCACGAGTTGTTGTTATTAGAGACAGTTACAATCCCACTGGGAGTTGCTGGAAACAGACTGAGGTTTAAGTACAGAACCTACCACGCGGTGCCAGGATGAACGATTTACCACAAACATACATTAACAAATACTCACTTATTATTCAACTACTCTGCAGTGTTTCTGGACGGGACGACGATGAGACGGCTAAAATCTACTTTCCTGCGTGTAAATTACAAATTTTTTAGTAAACGCTCTCTACTTTAGATTAGCAATTTAAGTTTTTTCGAATAGGAAACGAACATTTCATATTGGGGCAGGTCATCCCATACCCGTTGTGGATTTATATTGAAGAAGGTTTCAGTACACATTTTTATTTGCCCGACTCATTGGCTGAATGGTCAGCGTTGAGGCCTTTGGTTCAGAGGGTCCCGGGTTCGATTTCCGCCCGGGTCTGGGATTTTAATTGCCTCTAATTAATTCTGCTCGCCCAGAGACTGGGTGTTTGTGTTTGTCCTAACACTTTCCTCTTCATATTCAGACAACATACCACACTACCAACCACCACAAAACACGCAATAGTGATTACATCCCTCCATATAAGGTTAGCGTCAGGAAGGGCATCTGGCCGTAAAACAGGGCCAAATCCACATGTTCGACAGAGTTGGGAAAAGCGGTAGAAAAAAGAAGAATAATAGTTTCAGTGCAACTGTTTTTTTAAGTGAACAGGATGAAGTTTGTACAATAGTCCACAGATGTGTTTATGGCTAAATGGCTAGCGCACTGCCTTTTGCTTCAAGGGACCCTGGCTTCAATTCCCGGCCGAGTCGGAGATCTTCAGCTTAATTAGCTAAACCCACTGGCTCGGTGGCTGTGTTCTACTTTTCATTATAACTATATCTCTATCATTTCTTCACGTTGTTTCGTACATGAATATAGTGAAAATCAAATAGTAACAATTCATTACGAATATAGGCCGGCTGAATTATGATAAACCTAAAGTAATTTATAAAAATTGCCTTGCTATGATAGCCTCCGTAGCTCAGGTGGCAGCGTGCCGGCCTCTCGCCATTTGGGTTCCGTACTTCAAATCCCGGTCAGTCCATTTGAGATTTGTGCTGGACACAGCGGAGGCAGGACAGGTTTTTCTCCGGGTGATCCGTTTTTTCGTGTCAATATTGATTCCAGCAACACTCACCAATTTCATTTCCTGTGTCATTCATTAATCATTGTCCCAGAGGAGTGCAATTCCTATTCTCGGCACTAGATGGCGGCTTCATTCATTCAATTCCTGACCCGATCGAATGACTGGAATCAGCCTGTGGATTTTCAATGTTGCTATGAGGACTTCAACGGCCTAGCGTACTATAGCTTAATTCTTCCATATCGTGCAGATCATGTACTAAGACATGGAAATCAAATAGCTTTCACGGATTAAAAGTAAACCAAACACCATGGCGCAACAACCATGAAGGGCCTTGGCTTACCAAGCGACCGTTGCTCACACCAAAAGCCTGCAGATTACGAGGTGTCGTGAGGTCAGCACGACGAATCCTCTCGGCTATTATTCTTGGCTTTCTTAGGTCGCCATCTCACTGTCATATGGCTTCCCAATTGTGATCACTAAGGCTGAGTAAACCTCGGACCACCCCTCAGATCCGGATACAATCCCTTACCTCACCGGCAATGGAATCAAAATCCAATGATACAAAAGTAATTATATGTTAATCATACAAATACAAGATTAAGACACGAATAATCGAATATTAATCCACTTAATGCACGTTACAAAAAGATGTACTCAGAAAAATAATAAAATTCGCAGCAGGCTGTGATCGACCTTGTAAACTGTAGTTATTTAACCAATTACAACAGTTAGAATCGCAGAAGTCTTGTTACATTCTTCTGTACGAAATACCTTATAGAATAGACGGCATTCAAATCTATCATGTAAGTACACCCTGAAGATTAAAATTATAATAATTGTTAGCTGCATCTGGGAATTATGATAAGGGCGAAATAAGTCTCTGTGCTTTATTCTCGTAATATGGTGGTTGTACGTATTTTCGAGAAAAGGTACATTGTGTTCCCATTGAGAAAAGAAAATCCACAAGCCTGTTTCCAGTCATTCGATCGGGTCAGGAATGGAATAAATGAAGCCCCCCTCCAAGACTCGTTACACTATTTAAATTTTGTGGCAGAGCCAGGAATCGAACCCGACCTCCGTGAATGAAATTTAATCGAAATAACCACTACACAACAGAGGCGAACCTCGTACGGATCTGTTGAACATTTACTAGATTCGATTACTCGAATTTGGTGTTCTTGAAGTATCCTCTAGAGTAGGGCCTCTCAAACGCCCAAAATCTCACGCGTGCAAATCGAGGCGCAAGAGCTCCGTGCACTGTGCATCGCTCCCGCTCAGCTCCGCTCGGACCAACACTTCGTCTCTGGTCTACTCGGCTAAGCTCGGCTCAACTCGTCTCAACTCGGCTCGGATTTGGGGCGCTACGGAGCAAGTGAGGAAGAGGCAGACAGGGGGAGCAAGCGAGACAGGCGTGGGGAAGGAGAGATACAGCGCTATTCCTCCAAATCGAGGAGTGTGGGTCTGACTCTGGTCAACCAAGCGAAGTCATATTTTGCAGCGTGCACAGTGCATGCACCAAGCGCATGCACCCTGAGAGGCCCTGCTCTAGAGATTTTAAAAATTCTGAACTTTAGTCTTGTTGCTATGTTTGGCTTAATTAATGCATAATTATTTCTCTTCTGGAGTTGAGTTGTAACCCTTTGATCTGACTGTGTTTGGTGACATCGCTGCTTGAAGATAATAACGAAAACTTTGTATAGTATCAAGATACCTCAGAGGTTATACATGTCTGCAAGGCCGTCTACAAAATATCCGTGATCGTGAACCAATTTCCTTTGGCAACAGTGCTGGAACACCTATCATTTATTCGACGTAATTCAAAATCACCACTGTGCGCTTTTCTGTATAGGAATTTTGGTACATTTAGCTGTATAATTCAAATTAGCATACAACACTGGTATGGAATGGAATGGATAAACTTATATGAAAATTGTCACAAAATATTGCCATATCAAGGATATGGATCTATGAAATCATTAAATACTGAATGAAATACAAGACATGAACTATGTTATCCAAGGAGGATGTTGAAAACGCGTTACACCCTCATGTCTAACTATAAAATATGTGGAATTTTTGGAATACACGAACAGTTTTTATCCTCAAGTCTCCCCAGAGCTGCCGGTAGTGCAATGATAATACATAGGAAGATTACTCTGTAGTCTGAGGAACGCTCCAACCATCGCAGGTCAACGCAACAGTTGATAGACTGTTATGGGAAACTACTGGAAAACAGGCGACCACAGCATGAATCCGAGCACGACAACTAGTGTCACCACGTGGACAACTGTGAACAAGTAGCTTTTAGCTGACGTGTACTGTTCCACTCCAATGCAATGAGGTCGTTTATCTCCAGTTGAACTGCCAACAATGTCTGTTACTCGCGCATCATGCTGCACATCAGCGAGTCAAGGTTCCTAGGAAGGTGTCGTTTAAAATGTCCTCCTTATACGCATGTTGTGCCGCTAAACACAAAGCCTCTTATAGTGTTTGCTCGATGATGAGATTTTTCCATCAGGGACAAAGAAATGGCACAAAATTAAAATCTCTTGATCCGACTGAAGATTGAAACAGGGGCCCCGAGGAACGAAGGACACTGCCATGGAGCCGGACAACACTTCTGTTTAAAGTGGTAAAACAAAGAACTCTAATTATATTAAGAATAATAATAAAATACTATTACCACTGATGCTTTCTCGGCCTATAGACTAGATATGATATAGGTTTTTAGGCTTATGCCGTGTCAAGAACATAAGGTGAAGTTCTTTACGTTTCGCAGAGAACTTTGCTCTGCGTCTTCAGAAGAAAATCTCGACTGCTCACGAGGAAGATTTCTACAATAATTAGGTTTGAATTCTGACGTTATTAATAGAAGTGGAAGTTGTACGTTCATTCGTCACAGGATGGCACACCGTACGCCGTACAACACAAGCATCCGAAGCGGAAGCTGACAGAAAAATCAGAGTATGTCCGAGAGCGAGTCATATAACATCAGAGGTGTACAAACATATGAAATTATGACAATGACACAAGCCTGGAATGAAACATCTGGCGATGAGGAACGTACGAATTTGGAAAACGCCGAGACGAAATAATGACAGTGAAGGGACAGGGCAGGGAACTACCTACGTAAATCCTTAATGGCTGACATCCAGTATTACTTGATAGCCAGTGTCCCTGCTGAAATTGTTAGGATTTCTACGTATTTCCACAGCTTCCCGTATAATCCTGGACCTGTAGTGTCTAGTGTGGGTAAGAGCTCGAGCATCTTGGAACATGACATCATGACCCGACGATAGAGCGTGCTCAGATATTCTGATTTGTCTGGCTGGTTGAGACGAATATTACGTTCATGTTCGTTGATACGAGTACCAATAGACCAGCATGTTTGGCCAATGTATACCTTACCACAAGTACAGGGAATTTCGTATACCTCAGGATGTAATCGTGGGGTCAATTTGTCCTTGGTTTTTCCCAGACTGCAAACAATTTTAGTGACGGTGCCAAGGCGGATTTGATATTTTGTTTGCGGAGGACCTTGGGGAAGACGACCAGAACCTCGTCCAGACGGCCTCATCTGCAATTCTGAACAGGAGCCTTTTTGGAGGATGGGAAGTTTGAAATGGGTGGGAAAGGAAGTGGCCGTAGCCTTATGTTAGCTACCATCGCGGGATTTGTCCAGGGGAGAGGTGGGAATCCACAGGAAACCATCTCGAGGATGGCTGAGAGATGTGAATCGGAACCTCCTCTATTCAGATGACCTCCCGACACTGAGTGGACCCCGTTCTAGTCCTCGAACCACTTTTTAAATTTCTTGCCACTGCCCGAAATCGAACCCGAGCCTCTCGGGGTGGTAGCTAATGAAACTAACCACTACACCACAGAGGGAGACGTTGTACAATTTCTAATTACTTGAATCCGTGCCAAAACTCTCCTCAGTGCTCGTGTGGAGTCGGGGCATTTGACGATGTTGATGGTGATTCGTTGTGGACAGTCGTATGTGGAGTACGCAGATCCATAGACACCAGAGTACAACTCCGAGCACCGGGCGAGTTGGCCGTGCGTGGGCTTGCATCCAAGAGATAGTGAGTTCGAACCCCACGGCCGGCAGCCGTGGTTTACCATTTTCACACCAGGCAAATGCTGGGAATGTACCTATTAAGGCCACGGCCAATTCCTTCCCATTCCTAGGCCTTTCCTCTGCCGTCGTGGCCATAAAACCTATCTGTATCGGTGCGACGTAAAACAACTAGAAAAAAATATTTAAAAAACTCCGAGCTACAACTGTAGGAAAATATTGTAATACCTGTTTTGTGTCCATTCGAAAACCGAATAATACCCCGAAAGTGTAATTTATATTCATTAGATATATGAATATTCCATTTATAATTTCCAGTTACATCATAAATAGTAATTTCGACTGTCAAAGGCTGTACTTGTGTACGAATAAAAGGCTTAAATCGCATTAATTTAACGCGAAATATGCATTTGTAAAGTGAGTGTTCCCTTTGCTCACTTCTTATGGATTACATGAATTAGTATTAATTTAATTATTGCACATATAAGCGTATTTAAGCAGATAAAAGTAACAAATTCATTAAATATCTGAGATAGACTGAACAGGAACACGCGAGCAAATTGAAGTAAATCTGGGTGTTTTTAGAGGTTTACACAGTAATCCTGCTTAAGTGAACTTAGAGAAGAAGCTCTGTCGACATAACTTTCACAGCATTACGTCCGTCACTCGACATGAGTTAGACTGTCCCAAAGGACCTTGGTTTACAGTTAGCAGAGGATAAGTTTTCCGGAGCACTACCCTCTGCCACTAGACTAAGTTCGCAACACTACTCAACTCAACAGGGCCAGATATAATTTTACTCCCTTGTAAGGAGGAGAACAGTGTTGGCGTAAGGCAGTCGGATTATTCTCTCTTAATTAGTTCGAGATTAACTAATACCTGTATTATTTAAGGAACTCATTACCTGATCACCCATTTCATGTTTATAAATATCATTGCCCTATTTGTTGGCATTTAAATTATGTGTCTATAGCATCTCGATATTGGTAGTCAAAATTATCTAGAATTTAACTGGTGGTGTTAATAGTTTTAATAATAATAATAATAATAATAATAATAATAATAATAATAATAATAATAATAATAATAATAATAATAATGTCCGCCTCGGTGATGCAATGGTTAGTGCGATTAACTGCCCGGATTCGTTTGCTGGCTCTGCCACGAAATTTGAAAATTCGTACGACGGCTGAAAGGAGGTAAACTCATCCTCAGGAGGTCAACTGAATAGAGGAGAGTTCTATTCCCACCTCCGCCGTCCTGGAAGTGGTTTTCCCACTTCTCCTCCAGGCAAATGCCGGATGGTATCTAACTTAATGCCACGGCCTCTTCCTTCCCTCTTCCTTTTCTGTCCCTTACAATCTTCACATTGGCACATAAGGCCTCTGTTCAGCATAGAAGGTGAGGCTGTCCGAGCGGGGTACTGGTCCTCCTTCCCAGTATTGTCCCCGACCCAAAGTCTTACGCATCAGGACACTTTCCTTGAGGCGGTAGAGGTGGAATCCCTCGCTGAGTCCGAGGGTAAAGCCAACCCACTAAAGAAATAATATACCGGGCGAGTTGGCCGTGCGCGTAGAGGCGCGCGGCTGTGAGCTTGCATCCGGGAGATAGTAGGTTCGAATCCCACTATCGGCAGCCCTGAAGATGGTTTTCCGTTGTTTCCCATTTTCACACCAGGCAAATTCTGGGGCTGTACCTTAATTAAGGCCACGGCCGCTTCCTTCCAACTCCTAGGCCTTTCCTATCCCACCGTCGCCATAAGACCTATCTGTGTCGGGGCGACGTAAAGCCCCTAGCAAAAAATCGAAATAATAATAATAATAATAATAATAATAATAATAATTTCACCACCCCAAAAGACCCTGACTTACAGTTAGACCTTAAATGTTAATAATAATACTATTAGCATCTGGGCGTCTCCAGAAATCTTAAAACCAGTTGTTTGGACGTAAAGTCAATAACATTATAGTTACTAAGTTGAAAATTAACCAGAGTTATCTCTCAGCATGAATTCTAATTGAGTCATATATAATGCCAATATCATACAAGACAGTCCAACAAAAATAGGGAAACGGGTCGCAAGACGGGGGGTGTGTTCATTTACCGGCTGGTGCAGCTTTTTCCAGAAAAGTAACAAATCTTGAAGAGCAGTTAATATTTCACAGCACCAGAACTAATCGTGCTGCTTTCCTTTGGATTTCACTGTGCAAATGTGCAAAGTGGCTGGGTCGAACTGTACTCCCCACCTTGCCGTAGCAGGCAGATCATCCTACTCTCTCTCACGCAGGGTCCGTTCCCATTCCTTTCCAAATGTCGACGCTTTCTCCCGCACTACTTGACTTTCCTTCCCACGACTGATGGAGTTATATGAAGGCGCCTATAAATGTCGTCAACACACCACTTTTCGACAACACGCTTACGTCGTCTGTCTCTACAGTGGACTGTCTTCTCCTTTACCTCATCCCAAACTATTTTTGATTCGGCCGGGTGACGCAGCAACTCTAACATCGCACCCAGCCGACCCAACAAAGCATATCGGCCTGACACCAAGTTGGAAGTCAGCCTTCCCCCCATGTATTATACCTGTATAGTCCGTGATGTTGACCTTGCAATCTCCGACGAGGCCATCCAGACCGGTCTCCGCATGCTCGGCGTTCATAGTGCCGCACGACTCTACGACGGCCTCGCACCATCACCGGATGTACTTATGTATATCGACTCTGCAGATGCCTACTTCACCATTCACGATAATGGTGCGCTCATCCAACATCGCGTTCACCGTGTGGAATCTACTCGTCCCAACGTCTTCGCGCAACTCATGGACAACGCACCTGCTACAGCCGCTTCGCCCATCGCAATCCCTCCATCCTCGAGACCACCAGCACCCTCGTCCTCTAGTTAGACCCCCTGCCCACGTTACTACCATTAATACTACCATCTCTGCGTACACCTCACTCAACACTCCTATTACCATCACAACGATGTCCCATCTTTTCCTCCTTATGATGTCTTCTCTCCCCATCCCTTCCACCCCTGAACTACCACGTCCTCAGAGCACATCTCATCAGCCACCTGCCGAGGGAAGTATTACTCCTGATACTCCTGGAAGAATGTTACGTCCACCATCGACGCCACCGCCTTCGGACAGTAATATCCTGTATAGCTGCGTCGTTCGCAATGTGGAACCAACCACCTAGTCCACGACCACCTTATCCACACATACCCCGTTACTTTTCTTCACCATCGCCAACCTCTTATTTCCTTAGCCTCCTACTCACTTCTCGTGTTAACTTCTCCTCCTTCTATCACATCCTTGCACTTCATCTTATCCCTTGCAACCTTGATTAAACCTCCTTTCTTGGTTTCTCTCCTATACAAGTATTTGAAAATCTGTCCATAACACATCCTTTATTCTCATGTCCTTAACTTCTTCATACCGCCTTTTACCCATCTCCGTCTTCTCTCAATTCCTCCCAACACGGTCTAATCTCCTGGCCAGAGAGAGGGCGTTACCCTCTAGGTGGCCCGCCCCACCCCTTCAGGGTGGGGAATGAAAATATTTTTTTTTAATGTCGTCAATTTCATAACTGACGGAAATTTGATGACAGTCACACAATTGTCTATTATTAAAAAGTTTATACCTATATGTAATGTTATTGTTTTTACTTTCCTTTAAATATTTCTTGACATTTTTTGGAGGCACCGAGTTGCCAGAATTTTATCCGTCGGGAGTTCTTTTACGTGCCAGTAAATCTATCGACACGAGGCTGACGTATTTGAGCACCTTCAAATACAACCGGACTGAGCCAACATCGAACATGCCAAGCTGGGGCCAGCGCCTGGGCTACTTAGTCTGGCACTTTGAATTGTAGCGTATTTCAATATTGCACCCAAATTGCCTTAGGCGATATGGTGGAATATATTAACTCACTAGCAAGATACCCGTGCTTCTCTACGGTATTATACTGAAATTTATAATTGAATGCTTATTGTTTTAGATATATAATCCGCCGAAATTCGCGATAATTCGCGATCTGACTCGTTTTCTGCGAGAATCTACCAAAATTCCCGATCTGACTCGTTTTCTATTAGATTACGGCACGTTTCCTCCCATTTTTCAATCTTCCTTTCTAGCAATCGATTTCGTACTTCCCGGGTTAGGTTCAGGTATTCCTCCCGGTCAGTTGGGTCCGTAAATCTTTGCCATCTTTTCCTATAATCATTTTTAATATGGATAAATTCCTTCAGAAGATACGGCGTGGTGTCATATTGGGTGCCTTGGCGGCACTGAACCCGCGGCCGGACTGCAGTCTTAGTCATTACCCGACCAGGAGCCGTTTCCAGCGCGGTCAGCACATTTGACGACGGTCCGGAACATTATTATTATTATTATTATGAATATTATTATTATTATTATTATTATTATTATTATTATTACTATTATGTGTTGCTGGAATGAATGATGACAGGGAAAACCTGAGTATCCGGAGAAAAATCTGTCCCGCCTCCGTTTTGTCCAGCACGAATGTCACATGGAGTGACCGGGATTTGAACCATGGAAACCAGCTGTGAGAGGCCGGCGCGCTGCCGCCTGAGCAACGGAGGATCCTTATAAGTACATTATGAACAGTAAAATCAATTGGTCTCACCTCCTTTTACACCCCACCGCCGTTAAGTTTATTTACCGCCAACCCCCCCCCCCCAAAAAAAATTAAAACAAGGCGTGTTTCTTTAAGTTTAAAGGAGATTATAAACACCAATGCTCACGTCTATTACCTTCACTTTTGAGATATATGTATCCCCATAAAAATAATTCACTTTCTTCACTTCATTTCCAACTGCTCCTCCACCCCGCCCCCGCCTAAGTGAACTTTCCCCCAAAAAAATACTTGTTTCTTTAATAGTAAAGGATCTTCTAAATTCCAATTATCACGACTCTAACTTCTTCAGTTTTTGATTTATGTGTCCACATGAAAGGAATTCAACTCCTTTACACTCCCGCCCCCAAGATGATTTCCCTCCAAAACGCGTTTTTCTTTGTTTTTAAAGGAGATCCAAATACGAATTTTCACGTCTGTAACAACTTTAGTTTTTATTAGATGTATGTATTCTCATACAATTAAGTCAATTAATTTTTCAATTCATCCACCCTCCCCCCCCCCCCTTCATTGGGTTTTCCGAGAATACGTGTTTCTTTACTTTTAAAGCAGATTGCAAATATCAAATTTCACGTCTGTAACATCTTCATTTTTGAGATATAAGTAGCCTAATTAAAAGAATTCAACACCATTTTCAGTCACTGTTACCCCCCCTCCACCCAAGTGGTATTTCCGAAAACTAAAAATACACGTTTCTTTATGTTTAATAGAGATAAAAAATACCAGTTTTCACTTCTGTAACATGTTAAGTTTTTTTAGATATACCGTAAAAATTCTCATTTTAAAATTTTACCCCTTTTGAGTTCCCCTTAAGTGGAGTTTCCAAAAACAAATCACCTATGTTTCTTTATATTTACAGGAGATTCCAAACACCCACTTTTTACGTCTATTACATTTTACGTTTCCAAGATATTCTGTAGATACAGACTTTCAAACAATTCACCCCAATTTGTCACTCCTGTTTAACCGCCATTAATTGGATTTTCCAAAAACTAAAAAATACCTGTTTCTTTATTTTTTTCACCCTTTTACACCCCTCCTATTGGGATTTACAGGAAACAAAAAAATGCGTTGCTTTACTTTTAAAGTAGATCCCAAATACCAATTTTCAGGTCTATAATATCTTCAGGTTCTGAAATATAAGTAGCCTCATTAATGGCATTCAACCCATTATTCACCCTTTTACACCCTTCCTATAGGGATTTTCCCTAGACAAAAGAATAAGTGTTTCTTTATTTTAAAGGAGATTCTAAATACCAATTTTCATATCTATAACATTTAAAAGTTTTGAGATATAGATACACTCATTTTAAAATATTACCCCCTCCCTCCCTTAATTGGATTTTCCGGAAACAAAAAAATACTTGTTTCTTTCTTTTTAAGGGAGATCCCAAACACCAGTTTTCAGGTCTGTAATATCTTCAGTTTCTGAGATATAAGTAGCCTCATTAAAAGCATTCAACCCCCTTTTTCACCCTTTCCACCCTTTTTCACCCCTCCTATTGCGATTTTCCGAAAACAAAAAAATACGTTTCTATATTTTTAAAGAAGATTCTAAATACCAATTTTTACATCTGTAAACTTTAAAAGCTTGGAGATAAAGATTCACTCATTTTAAAAATTCACCCCCTTTTCACCCTCACATTAATTGGATTTTCCAAAAACAAAAAATACTTGTTTCTTTATTTTTAAATGAGATCAAAAGTACCAATTTTCAGGTCTGTAATATCTTCAGGTTCTGAGATATAGGTATCCTGATTAAAGGCATTCAACCCATTTTTCACCCCTTTCCCCCCTCCTATTGGGATTTTCCGAAAACAAAAAATACGTGGTTCTTTATTTTTAATGAAGATTCTAAATACCAATTTTTTACATCTGTAAACTTAAAATGTTTTGAGATATAGATGCACTCATTTTAAAAATTCACCCCCCTTTTCACCGCCATTAATTGGATTTTCCAAAAACAAAAAATACGTGTTTCTTTATTTTTAAAAGAGATCAAAAGTACCAATTTTCAGGTCTGTAATATCTTCAGTTTCTATATATAGGTACCGGTATCCTGATTAAAGGCATTCAACCGCTTTTTCACTGTTTTTACCCCTCCTATTGGGATTTTCCGAAAATAAAAGAATACGTGTTTCCTTATTTTTTAAAGAAGATTCTAAATACCAATTTTTACATCTGTAAACTTTTAAAGTTCTGAGATATTGATACACTCATTTTAAAATTTCAACTCCCTTTTCATCCCCTTAGCGAAGGAATATCCAAAAATCCTCTCTTAGCGAGCACCTACATCTTAATATGAATCTATGTCCAAAATTTCATTTCTTAATGTCCAGTAGTTTTGGCTCGGCGATGATGAATCAGTCAGTCAGTCAGTCAGTCAGTCAGTCAGTCAGTCAGTCAGTCAGTCAGTCAGTCAGTCAGTCAGTCAGGACTAGTTATTTTATATATATATAGACTAGCAAGATACCCGTGCTTCGCTACGGTATTATACTGAAATTTATAATTGAATGCTTATTGTTTTATATATAATCCGCCGAAATTTGCGATCTGACTCGTTTTCTGAGAGAATCCGCCAAAATTCGTGATCTGACTCGTTTTCTAATAGATTATGTTAAGTTTCCTCCCATTTTAAAATCTTTCTTTCCAGCAATCGATTTCGTACTTTCCGAGCTAAGTAGAGGTATTTCACCCGGTCAGTTGGGTCCCTAAATCTTTGCCATCTTTTCCTATAAGCATTTCTAATATGGATCAAATCCTTCAGGAGATCCAGCGTGGTGTCGTCTTGTGTACCTTGGCGATAGTGAACCCGCGGCCGGACTGCAATGGTAGTCATTACCCGTCCAGGACCCGTTTCCAGCGCGGTCCGCACATTTGACGACGGTCCAGAACATTAACATTATTATTATTATTATTATTATTATTATTATTATTATTATTATTATTATTATTATTATTATTATTATTATTATTATTATTATTATTATTATAGATGATCTGGACCCCACAGCAAGATGCAAGACCGCTACCTGCCGGTAAATTACATCTGCTGCCATTGTCATTGTTGAGAATGTGACCAGCACCAATGTCGCGCATAGGCAAGTGTGCGGGATGTCTGGCCATACGAATGACATACTTCCGTGCATTATTGGCCTTATTATGGAGGCGAAAAATTGGACGGTCTATCTCATTCCTATCATTTATTTCAAATGTGTTTAAATTTTTATTTTATATTCCAGGAGAATCTACTGTAATCTAAGAACGTTCTCCGAAGGAAAAGATGGCTCTTGAAAACGAACCCAGGAAAGATTAAAAATGATCGGTTTATGATCAGAATAAGTACATCGAAAATCTACAGCCTGTTTCCAGTCATTCGACAGGATCAGGAATGGAATGAATAAAGCCCCCATCTAGCGGCGACAATAGGAATTGTGCCGGCAGCCGAAACCTGTCGCACTCCTCTGCGGCAATGATTAGTGGATGACAAATAAAATGAAATGATATTTGACAGTGTTGCTGGAATGAATGATGACAGGGAAAACCGGAGTATCCGGAGAAAAACCTGTCCCACCTCCGGTTTGTCCAGCACGAATGTCACATGGAGAGACCGGGATTTGAACCATGGAACCCAGCTGTGAGAGGCCGGCGCGCTGCCGCCTGAGCAACGGAGGCTCCTTATAAATACATTATGAACAGTAAAATCAATTGGTCTAACCTCCTTTTACACCCCACCGCCGTAAAGTTTATTTACCTCCCCCCCCCCCCCCCTCCAAAAAAACTAAAAGAAGGCGTGTTTATTTTTAAAGGAGATTCCAAACACCATTGTTTACGTCTATTACCTTCAGTTTTCAGATAAAAATAATTCACTTTTTTTCACTTTCACACTCCTCCCCCTCCCCCGCTCACCAAGTGAATTTTCGGGCAAAAAATACTTGTTCCTTTAATAGTAAAGAATCTTCTAAATACCAATCATCACGACTGTAACTCTGTAACTTCTTCAGTTATTGATTTATGTGTCCTCATGAAAGGAATTCAACTCCTTTTCACTCCCAGCCCCCAAGATGATTTGCGCCCCAAAACACGTTTTTCTTTGTTTTTAAAGAAGATCAAAATACCAATTTTCACGTATGTAGGCCCTAACAACCTTAATTTTTAATAGATGTAAGTATTCTCATACAATTAAGTCAATTAATTTTTCAATTCTTTCACCTCCCCCCCCCCTCCTTCATTGGATTTTCCGAGAATAGCCTAATTAAAAGAATTCAACACCATTTTCAGTCACTTTTACCCCCCCCCTTCCACCCAAGTGGTATTTCCAAAAACTAAAAATACACGTTTCTTTATTTTTAATAGAGATAAAAAATACCATTTTTCACTTCTGTAACATGTTCAGTTTTTTGAGATATACTGTATAAATTCTCATTTTAAAATTTCACCCACTTTTTAGTTCCCCTTAAGAGGAGTTTCAAAAAACAAATCACTTATGTTTCTTTACATTTACAGGAGATTCCGAATACCACTTTTTACGTCTGTAACATTCTACGTTTCTCTGATATTCTGTAGACATAATCTTTCAAAATTTTCACCCCAATATGTCACTCCTGTTTAACCGCCAATAAATGAAATTTTCAAAAAAAAAATACCCGTTTCTTTATTTTTTAAGGAGATCCCATATACAAATTTTCAGTTCTGTAATATCCTCAGTTTCTGAGATATATGTATCCTCATTGAAGGCATTCAACCCATTATTCACCCTTTTACACCCCTCCTATTCGGATTTACAGAAAACAAAAAATACGTGTTCCTTTATTTTTGAAGGAGATTCTAAGTATCAATTTTTACATGTGCAAACTTTTAAAGTTTTGATATATAGATACACTCATTTTAAAAATCCACCCCCCTTTTCCCCCTCCCATTAACTGGATTTTCCAAAAACAAAAAAAAACTGTTTCTTTATTTTAAAAGGAGATACAAAACACCAATTTTCAGGCCTGTAATATCTTCAGTTTCGGAGATATAAGTATCCTCATTTAATGCGTTCAACCCTTTTTCACCCCTTTCCACCCCTCCTATTGGGATTTTCCGAAAACAAAAAAATACGTGTTTCTTTATTTTTAATGAAGATTCTAAATATCAATTTCTACATGTGCAAACTTTTAAAGTTTTGATATATAGATACACTCATTTTAAAAATTCACCCCCCTTTTCCCCCTCCCATTAATTGAATTTTCCAAAACCAAAAAAATATGTGTCTTTATTTTTAAAATAGATGAAAAGTACCAATTTTCAGGTCTGTAATATCTTCAATTTCTGAGATACAAGTACCGGTATCCCGATTAAAGGCATTCAACCCCTTTTTCACCCTTTTTCACCCGTCCTATTGGGATTTTCTGAAAACAAAAAAATACGTGTTTCCTTATTTTCAAAGAAGATTCTAATTTTTACATTTGTAAACTTTTAAAGTTTTGAGATACAGGTGCACTCATTTTAAAACTTCACCCCCCTTTTCACCCCCTTAGCAACGGAATATCCAAAAATCCTCTCTTAGCAAGCACCTTTATCTTGATGTGAATGTATCCCCAAAATTTCATTTCATAATGTCCAGTAGTTTTGGCTCGGTGATGATGAATCAGTCAGTCAGTCAGTCAGTCAGGACAAGCTATCTTGTTACGGGTTTCATTGTTGAACTGTTCTTTGGGTGTGTTCTATAATCTAGTGATTCACATTTGTTTCCTTTGGATTCGTTGCCATTGTCGTGTGTGGGATGTTGGGATTGGTTAATTTCCTTTTGCTGGAGGCTTGTTTTCGTTTCTATCGTAATGTGGATTGATTGATGATTGTTAATAAGAGGAGAATAAAATTGATTGACCTAGTTTTATATATATAGATTAAGTTCTGTGTATCAATGTAACATTCGACGACTTTAGCAAGGACTGAAGATTGGTCTAAGCCCACCAACGTAGAAGATTTAAGCCACCTTAGGAGAGGTAAGGGACGTTCTGTTGGGGGTTGTTAAACAATTATGCTATAAATGCACTTAGCCAGCTATTGCCTGGGAACTTTCGCCCGCTGTACCTTGGGAACTGTCGCTTGGCACACCTTGATAACATTCTTTGGAAATTTTCCACGCATCTGTGTTAGACAGAGAAACATAAGATATACGAAAAGGACAGAGGATAGTTGAAATCTTTGGAATTAGACGAGTAAACCCAGTAGAAAAATGGCGTAACCGAACAAATTGCTCCATTCTTAACCGTCGCTGGGAATATTTTAGTCCATATCGTGAGTTTGGGAAAGATTTCATATCAAAAGGGCTTGTAATAACTGTATTAGAGTGAAGGTAATTTTGGTGGACCCAGTTAAATTAATTACAACGTAGGTGTAATAATAATCATTGTGCGCAACTGATCACGTGTGGATAGCGGAAGTAACAATACTAGCGCCATCAAACAAATGGCCGACGTTAGTTTAATTGAACCAACGCCAAGTGAATTATACAAAACGGTGCGATCGTACTCATACTTTCAACTCCGTACCGCGATATAATAAAAGTAAGGAACCACGGACACCGTTTAAGCCATTGGATTAATTTGTGACGCTCCGTAATATCACTGGAAATTGAGTTAGAATCACGCAGTCGGACCGAAGGCTTTTAACATACGTGAAATGAACCATGAGAGCTCTTCTTCATCGACTACGACTTTGTCATCAGCACTCTCGTGAGTACACCTCAACCATTCTTTTTCCATCAGTCGAGCAGTAGCGTTCAGTCCATAAGTGAAGTCCGTCGTGCAGTAAAATACGTGGGCGTGTTCATCCGAATTCGAGGGAACGCCAATGACCGACTATTCAGATAATTGGAAAATGTAACTGAATATTCATCTATATATATAAAATAACTTGTCCTGACTGACTGACTGACTGACTGACTGACTGACTGACTGACTGACTGACTGACTGACTGACTGACTGACTGACTGACTGACTGACTGACTGACTCATCATCGCCGAGTCAAAACTACTGGACATTAAGAAATGAAATTTTGGACATAGATTCATATTAAGATGTAGGTGCTCGCTAAGAGAGGATTTTTGGATATTCCTTCGCTAAGGGATGAAAAGGGGGTTGAAATTTTAAAATGAGTGTATCAATATCTCAGAACTTTAAAAGTTTACAGATGTAAAAATTGGTATTTAGAATCTTCTTTAAAAAATAAGGAAACACGTATTCTTTTATTTTCGGAAAATCCCAATAGGAGGGGTAAAAACAGTGAAAAAGCGGTTGAATGCCTTTAATCAGGATACCGGTACCTATATACAGAAACTGAAGATATTACAGACCTGAAAATTGGTACTTTTGATCTCTTTTAAAAATAAAGAAACACGTATTTTTTTGTTTTTGTAAAATCCAATTAATGGGGGGTCAAAAAGGGGTTAATTTTTAAAATGAGTGCATCTATATCTCAAAACATTTAAAGTTTACAGATGTAAAAAATTGGTATTTAGAATCTTCATTAAAAATAAAGAACCACGTATTTTTTGTTTTCGGAAAATCCCAATAGGAGGGGGAAAAGGGGTGAAAAATGGGTTGAATGCCTTTAATCAGGATACTTATATCTCAGAACCTGAAGATATTACAGACCTGAAAAGTGGTACTTTTGATCTCATTTAAAAATAAAGAAACAAATATTTTTTGTTTTTGGAAAATCCAATTAATGGGAGGGTGAAAAGGGGATGAATTTTTAAAATGAGTGAATCTTTATCTCCAAACTCTTAAAGTTTACAGATGTAAAAATTGGTATTTAGAATCTTCTTTAAAAATAAAGAAACGTATTTTTTTGTTTTCGGAAAATCGCAATAGGAGGGGTGAAAAAGGGTGGAAAGGGTGAAAAAGGGGGTTGAATGCTTTTAATGAGGCTACTTATATCTCAGAAACTGAAGATATTACAGACCTGAAAACTGGTGTTTGGGATCTCCCTTAAAAATAAAGAAACACGTTTTTTTTTTTTTTCGGAAAATCCAATTAAGGGGGAGAGGGGGTAATATTTTAAAATGAGTGTATCTATATCTCAAAACTTTTAAATGTTATAGATATGAAAATTGGTATTTAGAATCTCCTTTAAAATAAAGAAACACTTATTCTTTTGTCTTGGGAAAATCCCTATAGGAAGGGTGTAAAAGGGTGAATAATGGGTTGAATGCCATTAATGAGGCTACTTATATTTCAGAACCTGAAGATATTATAGACCTGAAAATTGGTATTTGGGATCTACTTTAAAAGTAAAGCAACAAGTATTTTGTCGTTTTTGGAAAATCCAAATATTGGGGGGTGAAAAGGGAGGTATGAGATTTTTAAAATGAGTGTGTCTACATCTTAAAACTTTAAAATTTACTAATGTAAAAATTGGTAGTTAGAATCTCCTTTAAAAATAAAGGAACGCGTATTTTTTTGTTTCCTGTAAATCCCAATAGGAGGGGTGTAAAAGGGTGAAAAAATAAAGAAACACGTATTTTTTAGTTTTTGGAAAATCCAATTAATGGCGGTTAAACAGGAGTGATAAATTGGGGTGAATTGTTTGAAAGACTATATCTACAGAATATCTTGGAAACGTAAAATGTAAAGAAACATAGGTGATTAGTTTTTGGAAACTCCACTTAAGGGGAACTCAAAAGGGGTAAAATTTTAAAATGAGAATTTTTACGGTATATCTAAAAAAACTTAACATGTTACAGAAGTGAAAACTGGTATTTTTTATCTCTATTAAACATAAAGAAACTTGTATTTTTAGTTTTCGGAAATACCACTTGGGTGGAGGGGGGGTAAAAGTGACTGAAAATGGTGTTGATTTCTTTCAATTAGGCTACTTATATCTCAAAAATGAAGATGTTACAGACGTGAAATTTGATATTTGCAATCTGCTTTAAAAGTAAAGAAACACGTATTCTCGGAAAATCCAATGAAGGGGGGGGGGGGAGAGGGTGGATGAATTGAAAAATTAATTGACTTAATTGTATGAGAATGCATACATCAAATAAAAACTAAAGTTGTTACAGACGTGAAAATTCGTATTTGGATCTCCTTTAAAAACAAAGAAAAACGCGTTTTGGGGGGAAACCATCTCGGGGGCGGGAGTGTAAAGGAGTTGAATTCCTTTCATGTGGACACATAAATCAAAAACTGAAGAAGTTAGAGTCGTGATAATTGGAATTTAGAAGATCCTTTACTATTAAAGAAACAAGTATTTTTTTGGGGAAAAGTTCACTTAGGCGGGGGGCGGGGGGGATGAGCAGTTGGAAATGAAGTGAAGAAAGTGAATTATTTTTATGGGGATACATATATCTCAAAAGTGAAGGTAATAGACGTGAACATTGGTGTTTGGAATCTCCTTTAAACTTAAAGAAAGACGCCTTATTTTAATTTTTTTGTGGGGGGGTTGGCGGTATATAAACTTAACGGCGGTGGGGTGTAAAAGGAGGTGAGACCAATTGATTTTACTGTTCTTAATGTACTTATAAGCATCCCCCGTTGCTCAGGCGGCAGCGCGCCGGCCTCTCACAGCTGGTTTCCGTGGTTCAAATCCCGGTCACTCCATGTGACATTCGTGCTGGACAAAACGGAGGCGGGACAGGTTTTTCTCCGGATACTCAGGTTTTCCCTGTCATCATTCATTCCAGCAACACATAATAGTAATTGTACCGGGCGATACACCTCCACGCCGCTTATTCAAACTTTGCGCCAGTTGAAACTCCTCTACTGGAGGAAGTCTGTACTTTATCTACTGTGTTAATTTTAAAGTTTCTCAGAAGATGTCACTACTTGTAAAATTTTGAAGTTCTGAACTGTGTCAGTTTCGATTCATTTTTGTTTTCTCTGTAGCAAGAAGTGTGAACATTCTCTTCTAGATGGCACTACTTAAGAACTACTATTGTGCACCCTAGTGCGAAGTGAAGGAACGTTTTTTTGAAGAAATTTTGTATGTATAAGTTTGCTCTTTGTTAAATTTCCTTCTGTCATTGTTTGTGTTGGCAATGTTAATCCTCTCGAACCGTCAGGTTTGAATTTAGCCAATCCCGAATTTCTTTAATTAATTTATGACCAATCAGGTGTATCTTCTTCAACTTGGATGTGTTGCTTAACCCTAGCCAATAAAGTGAGGGGGGGGGTGGCTTTTCATTCATGAAACGTCTCGAACTTCTCTGCGAGGGTTTATAAACTGCTGACTTTAGGGTCTCTGCGCCACTTCAATAACATCTATCAGTGTGTAAAGTACGTAGCAGGGGGCGGGAAGCGCCTCTTTCTTCGGGCAACTGTTCAGCCACCAGGTAATGGCCGTTTAATAACTTCTTTTCTTGTCAGCTCAGCAGTTTAACTCTCGGGGCAGGTCCGTAGCCGTTCTACCATGTAACATTTCCCCTAAAATGTAAAGACACTTAGTATAAATTCTATCTTTTAAACTACATATTGGGATAGAGAGTGCTTAACCCTCTCGAGCTCCCACTCATATTGCGCTGAGGTGAACTTATTTTCTCCACCGCTTCTTCCTTAATGTAATGTAAATTGTCTCTTTCTATAAGTCACCTCTCTAGTATGGGATTAGCCCTTGCAATAACGGCCTAGTGCCAAGTAGGTTTTACATAAAGTGTATTAGGAGTGCAAGGTCGCCTCCTCTCAAGTTGGTATTTTAGAGGCCATGTAATTGACCTGTTTTCTGTTTTTTTAACTGAATAGGCCTCAGTAGGTTGGGTATTTTTACCCCTGTGTATATGTCCTTGGGGACAGCTTGAAAGTAGAATTTGGTGTGGCCTTTGATAGGCTTGAACTTAAGAGCGGGTCGCTCTTTCTTGAAATTTGTTTCTACGTGCCTCGAGGAGACGTTACTGTGTAATTGGGAGCAAGAGCTCCTGGGTATGATTGGGGTCTTCTGCCCCTTTGTTGAATCTTGTATATCGTAATGTTGGGCTTATAGCTCAAGAATTGTGTGTCTGGCTCTCGGAGCTCTTGTTATTTCTCTTTCTCCATGTCAAATTGTGCAGATAATTTATCCTTATGCAATTGGTGTTCTCTCAGACAAAATAGTAAGAGCCAAATCCTGTAACACTTTAATTGTACATTTTCGAATTAGTGGATTTGCTACTCTGTACCTGCCATTCTTGTTATGTCTTGATTTTGCAAAGAAAATACAACCTTGTTAAATTTTATCTTAACTTTAATTTCGTATTTTGAGACCTGTTCACCCCCGCACCATCTTTCACCTCTGCTAAGCCACCCAACCACGGTAACAAGTGGTAGCAGAGCGTGGTTGAATGGGTCTCAATTTAGCCCTTTTGACGGCTAAACATTGCTTTGATTCGAACTCTAACAATTTTCTCAGTTGCTGGAATTTTTTTTATTTTTCGTTTGTTTTCAAAATTGCTTTGTCATCACGCCCGGCCCTCGCGATGTTCTCCATCGTAACTATTTGCGCAAGGAGGAGTTGATCTATGAATTAACTATTAGAAACGTGCAATCTGGAGGCATGGTTGCCGTAGACACAAATAAGCTTAGAGAGTCCCTTGATTTGCCCATTTCCATCCCCACTTTGGGAGAGAAAGAAATTGACGAAACTATCTCCACGATCACGGACAATACTACTGAGCTGGCGTCTGTAATTACCTTTTTTGAAGAAAATGATCCTTGTCCCAACCAAATTAAACGTGTGCAAGCCAGGTTATTTCATTTTTCTAATAGAGTTAACGATCTGTTGTCTCTGAAGTTGAATGACGTTCAGAGGAAGGAAGCTAGTATGGTTCTTGAAAATCTTTCTGAATTGTCCAGTAAGGTTACCCAATTGTTAACTGGGGAAGTTCCTCCCAAAACTGATCAACCCACTACGGTGAATGTAGGTAGCGAGGAAGAGTCTCCTAAGGGAGAAGTCAATAGGAAAACCGTTGGAACTCAAACAATCTCTGCCCCATTGGACAACGAGTCTGAACGCCGCACCTCGTTGAATAATGTACGTTCTGAATTAACTTCTTTGCCACTTAAACCTTTACCTACTATGTCACATGGGTTCAGCAGCTTGCCTCATCCATTAGCAATGTTGCTCAGAGGTATCTCTAAGTTTTCTGTTAATACCACCAGTGAAGTAATTTCATTCTTAAGGTTTTTAGTTGAGTTTCAGTACCATGCTCTTGTTTTTTCTCTTTCTCCATGTCAAATTTTGCAGATAATTTATCCTTATGCAATTGGTGTTCTCTCAGACAAAATAGTAAGAGCCATTGCCGAACAATCATCTATTGTAGATTTCCACGCCCACTTGCTAGCTAACTTCATTCCGGCTAGGGCAAGGTCCTCACTTCTTCAGAAGTACTATTATCGTGTACAACGGTTGGATGAAAACTTGGCAGATTTCATCCAAGATATCAAGTTCTATACTAGGGTGTTTGCTCTTCACGTCCCTGAATATCAGATCGTATAAGCTATTGTGGAAGGTATTTCGCCATCCTATAGGTCATATTTGTGTTTCGCGGCGTGCCCGCAAACCTTCTCTGAACTGGAAGCATTGGCCGTCTCAGCGGAAGGAGTTAGATACGCCGATTCCTTGCGTGTCGCGAAAGTACCCGCTCCTTATTTTAGTAATCCTCGGCCTCCACCTCGCCGACCAGTCACACCCCGTAAATGTTATGCTTGCGGGTCGCCTGACCATCTTCGCAATAAATGTCCATTGGTCAAATCTAGTAGGGCAAATAATGGAGCTGGTTCATCACAAGGTTGTTTTAAATGTGGGGCTTTCTCACATATCGCCAAGAATTGCCCAAATTCGAATAGCACCCCCTCCTGCTCAACTTCTGGTGCAACTTCCACCAATGCCAATAATAATAAGTGACTAGTGGCTTCGGCTGAGTCGACTAACCCATCTTCCCGAGGCTCAGCCCCTGGTAGACAGGTCGAAAATTCAGGGAAGACTCAGTCTTCAAATTTATCTTTTGAATGCCCCAGCGAATGTCTTAGGATTGCGGCGGATCTCCCCGCACCAGTGCCCTTTCTCAAAATTGAGTTAAATAATTATCCTGTAACAGCCCTTTTAGATTCAGGCAGTGTTTGTTCAATTATTTCGGCTCAATGGTATTCGAAATTGAAATCTATTTGTAAACTTCCTGACTATTGCTCATCTCCTGTTCAATATGTTTCGGCAAATTCTTCTCCATTAGAAATTTTAGGTTCCTTAAAAGCCAAAATTCGTATTTTTAAATTTACTTGGAAAGTTCAATTCCTTGTGGCCAAGCACCTGTCTTGCCCCATTATATTGGGAGCTGACTTCATTTCTCACACTGGTCTTGTGCTCGATCTTCAGAGTAGGTCGTGGACTTTCAAATTTGCGTCTAATTGTAAAATCCCCTTATTGAAATGTAATTCTCCATCATGTTCATCTATTTCGCCTACCCAGGATGAGATGTTGTTAGACCTTAGACATCTACCTGAGGAGCAGGCTGATAGTATTCGTAAGTTATGTCAGTCGTTTCCAGAGGTGTTCTCTGATACTCTTGGTGTTACTGACCTTATTGAATACAAGATTGAGGTCACGGATTCGGTTCCTGTCCGTTTTCCACCGTATAGGCTATATCCACCCAAAATGAAGGCATTGAAGGAAATCATCGATCAAATGTTAAAGGATTGTATTATTAGGGCCTCTAAGTCGGCGTATTCTTCGCCTATTTTTCTAGTCCCGAAACCGCAAGGTGGCTTCAGGCCTGTAATTGATTACAGGGCTCTCAATCGGAAGATGGTGTTACAATCTGTGCCCCTTCCCGACCTTCATTCTTGTTTTTCATGGTTTCGTAAGGCCAAGTTCTTTACTATCTTGGACTTGAATCAGGCCTATAATCAAATTCCCCTTGCCGAAGAGTCTAAACACCTTACAGCGTTTGCCACGGACTGGTATTTATATGAATACAACCGCGTGCCTTTCGGGCTCCCCACGGGAGCAGCTGTACTCACTAGGCTGCTAGATAGGGTCTTCTCCGACATCAAATTTGAGTACTTATATCACTACTTGGATGATGTCGTCGTATTTTCAGAGACTTTTGAAGAGCATCTAGATCATCTGCGAGAAGTTCTCGATCGCCTTCGTAAAGCTGGGTTAACTGTTAAGTTGTCCAAGGTTGCCTTTGCTAAGCCCTCTATGTCTTTCCTAGGGCATATTGTGTCACCTGATGGTGTAGCCGTCGATCATTCTAGAACACAGGCCATCCGTGATTTTAAACCTCCCAAGGACATCAAAGGCATCGCCAGGTTTATTGGTATGGTGAATTTCTTCAGGAAGTTTATTCCTAACTTCGCTAATAGAGCGGCGCCCTTAAACCTTCTTCGTAGGAAAGGCATCAAATTCGAGTGGGGACCTTCTCAACAAGCCGCTTTTGAAGACCTTAAATTAGCTCTTTGTAATGCCCCTGTACTTGCTATGCCAGATTTCTCGAAGGAATTCATCGTCCAAACCGACGCGTCGTCGTCGGCCGTAGCTGCAGTTCTTCTTCAAGAGACTGAACTAGGGAGGCGACCCATCGCCTATGCATCTAGACCCTATCGGCTCAAGAAGGCAAGTATTCCATCTATGAGCTCGAAGGTTTGGCAGTCTTATTTGCCTTAGAAAAGTTCCGTCTCTATCTGGAACATGTCAAATTCGACCTGGAGACGGATAATCAAGCCTTAAACTGGGTCTTAATTAGGCCGCGTCGTACTGGTCGCATAGCCCGTTGGGCCATCCGAATTTCTGCCTTCCAATTTGACGTTAGGCATATCAGAGGTACTGAAAATGTTGTCGCAGGCGGACTCAGCCGTATGTTTTCCAATGACATCGCGACCCATGAATCGGTCGATATTTCATCACCTCCCGAGTCCATACTATCTGAGGTTAATGCCATCTTAACAGATTCTCCCATGCTCTTTAGGGACATTGAGAAATATCAACGTGAAGATCCGACGCTGGCTCCGATAATGGAAACCCTTTCTTCTGGGGAACATGTTGTCCCTTATGTACTGAGGAATGGTGTTTTATGTTGCCCTTCGAGGTATGATAAGATGATGAAAGTTGTCGTTCCAGCTGTTCTTGTACCTATGATCTTTAAGTACTATCATGAGACCCCATTAGGAGGGCATGTAGGCATCTTTAAAACTCGTGAAGAGATGCGTGAAAGGTTCATCTGGAAGGGTATGGACGGTGAAATCCGTGAGCTAGTAAAGGCTTGTAAATCCTGTTTGCTTAGTAAACCCACCATGTCCACCAAGGTAGGCCTTTTGTCTTCTCATCACGCTTCGCGCCCAATGGAACGCCTGTATATTGATTATGTAGGACCCTTCCCCCAGTCAAAGGGAAATGCCAACAAGTTCATCTTTGTATGTGTAGATGGTTTTACAAGATTTTCCTGGTTATTTCCGACTAAGCTGGCTACCGCTCAGTCCACCATTACTTGTCTAAATTCAATCTTTGCTTCTTTTGGTCCGTGTCAATATATTGTGTCTGATAATGCTAAGGCTTTTACATCTAATTTATTTCGTAATTTTTGCTTTGACCTGTCCATCTCTCATGTGACAACTTCTGCTTATTACCCTCAACCATCTCTGGCTGAACGGGTTAATCGTAATCTCAGGTCGGCACTTATTGCCTATCATCATGAAGATCATTCTAGGTGGGACACGTCCCTGCATTGGTTAGCTTTTGCCTTGAACTCGGCTGTTCATGAATCTCATAAGTTTACTCCAGCTTCTTTAATGTTCAAGTTTGTTCCCACATGCCGCTCTCTAACCTCTGGTCTCTGAGTGACATTCTACCCGAGACAATAGATCCAGATAACATTAAAGATCTTTGGAAGAAGGCTAAAGCCAATCTTACAGTGTCTCATGAAAAGGTTAGGGAAAGATATGATCGTGGACGGAGACCCACCAATTTGAAGGTAGGCGACCAGGTGATGGTCAAGAATTTTGTTCCCGCGGGCAAGCTTGCCCCCAGATTTCATGGGCCGTGTACTATTCTTACTGTACTTACTGTACTGTACTTACACCCGTGACCCTATTTCTAAGCAATCCAGCCACCGAGAGGATATTTAGGGTTCACCTATCACAGGTGAAACCGGTGTAATTTCTGTGTTAACTTGCTTCACATAATTTTTAAAAGAAATATGAAGGTTATATTTTTGTTTGAGGGTGTGCCCGTTCGCACGTCCACGACAGATTACAAAATGGCGCCGACCTAAGGTATGGGCCTTGTAATCTAAAGCAAGCAAAGAATAGTCGCCTGCTATGATGTCTCAGAGGGCCATACATTTCATGGAATGGTCATGTTTTCGAGTAAGACGGACAGTGGACGGTGCACAGTATTGTTTTCAAAAAAATAGAAAAACATTATTATTGAAAATCTTCATCTTGAAATTCTCACGGCATCGAGAGCGGACGCAATCACCGTAATCGTAATATTTCATTTGGAGAAGCAAAGGATTGCGTATAAAAGAAAAGAAAGAATACAACGATTGAATAATAATAAAGTATCAGTCTTCACCAAAATTCAAAATCGGTTAAGACGAAAATAAAAGTACTGAAGTCGTTACGAAGAAATTGCGAATACGTCGAAGAGCTACGAAGGAAATTAAAAAAATTAAGGATAAACGACGTCAAAGAAGAATAGTAAAATGGCAGCATATCGTAATATTATTAGCTTCAATTTTGAGTCTGTCAAGAAGATGATCAAGATGATGCACTGAATTCACATGATGGACCGACCTGGGAACAATTCATCTTGCCATACGACCAGGAAATGACCAGGAAATGACGAGGAAGGCGACGGGTAACCATCCGACCGTGCCATGACGAAAGAAGGCGACGGGTAACCAGATAGAACTACCAGAGCGTTGGAGCGGATGACGTTCCAGATGTCATACCCGTGACCGAACCGAAGACCCATCTACATCCAATGGGAATGGAACAGCTGGACCAGGGACAACTATCAGCGAGCTAAGTCATTCATAACATTTTATTGCATAATTTTTGGTTTGCTTACACATGTACCTTAGGTATGTGCTGATGGCTAATTGTAGACCGATAATTTGGCAATGCAAGTGATGATTATCAACTAAGTGTGAGATAATTAAGTCTTAGTTACGATTGAATAACATAGCAGAAGTTATGCTATATCGACCAGAATACTTGTAGGAAGCGTGAGGTTTGAAGAGAAATATGAAACAGCTGATTGAATTGACATAATGAGAGATTATAGAGATTTCATTGATGTAATGCATAAAGTTGACGTCACGAATGGTTGTGCGCGGTGTAGAAAGAAACATGGAATTACGCATTTGTTTGGTCCATAAAAAGGGCATTGAACTCGTCTGTAGGTTATGAGGATCTGCGACTTGTAAATTTTATTAAGAAACAGTGTGGTATTTTTAACGTAGTCGTCAAGTTGGGAACGCGATATATTATTATGGAGGCTACGGTGTTTATATTAGATTGATGTTGTAATGATAATATGAATATGATAATTGGATGAAAGTTTCGAGTTGTGTATAGTGATTTGAGAAGGTTTTTACGCGATGCAGGACCATCGTGTACCTGCAAGTTAAGTTGTGCCACACTACAAGTGAATTTTATGTTTTATTTGCGTAAGAGTGCCCACATCGCTGGAGTTACACAAGCCAAGGTACGAACTGGATTTATTAGTATAGATGTATGCTCGTGACGTAATTGTATTTCAATGTAGATGTTTTATAATGAACATTAGAATACTACGACTTTGAATAGCTGTAGTTAACCAGAAGCATTACGACACCGATATATATGAGATTATGTTTTTCCAAACCTCGCAGCAAAGCGCTTCCATGTTAATTGCAAGAGTGTAATGTAGCTTGCATTGTGGTTGAATGTTATTGAAATATAACTACTTAATGGGACATTGAACCGATAAGGGCATGTGTGGGACAGCCAAAGATTATGCTGAAGTTAGATAGATAGCTAGATCGGTTAATATTCTCCGTTTAAACGTACATTTTTTTAACGAACTTCAGCTAGGGAAAGACTAGAGTAGGAGCCGTATTTAACAGGCACTAGGAAAGAATGCCTTAGTTCATAAGTTGTTTCAATGCACAAGGAGATCGTTGCAACAAAATCATGACTTCGGATTTTATTAAAATTTAACTTAAAACATTCAGATTTATTTTCGATTTCCTATAATTCAATTAGAATTACTTAAACGAATTCCAATTTATTCACACTTGACTTATTAGTGTATTTGAGATGCATTGCGGCTGTATATTGTATCCAAGTGAGATTGTTTAAATGAGACTAGAGAAAGTGAACTTTCGGAACAAGTTTATTGTGTCGATGTTTTATTTACATTTCAAATGTGAGGTGGAACTCGAATATGTCCAGTGATCTGTTGTAAATGTGTAATTTTTGAATTTCAACTTCACAAAGGAACTGATCATTTTATTAATTTAAATACTGAATATTCTTCTTCTTTCTTTTCCTGCCGCTTTTCCCACACCTGTGGGGTCGCGGGTGCGAACTGCGTCGCACATGTGGATTTGGTCCTGTTTTACGGCCGGATGCCCTTCCTGACGCCAACCCTCTATGGAGGGATGTAAGCACTATTGCGTGTTTCTGTGGTGGTTGGTAGTGTAGTATGTTGTGTGAATATGATGAGGAGAGTGTTGGGACGGACATATACACCCAGTCCCCGAGCCAGAAGAATTAATCAGAAGAGATTAAAATCCCAGACCCGGCCGGGAATCGAACCCGGGACCCTCTGAACCGAAGGCCAGTACGCTGACCATTCAGCCAACGAGTCGGACAATTTAAATACTGAATATTATTTTTGTTTATCATACGAGCCAGCGCTGACTCATTTTTTTAACATATTTCCAGTCAATTTGAATACTGCGTTACTTCGTATGGAAATTAGTAACTTAATATTTTATTAATAAACATCTTGTTATTTTTCTACAATTGCTGGTGTCATGAGTTCTTTAATTATTATCTAGATTGTAAGTTAATTTATAGCGAAGTAAGGTAACGTGTAATTAAGTATTCATTTAACCATGGCAGGTTTCTCGAGGTCAAAACTCTAATAAGGTAGTCGGCGATGATTATTATAAAGTCGTGAGTAACGATTGGTGACATCCGTGGGTCGGATTTCTCTTGGACTCACGTAAAGCGAATTCTACAGTAGGATTACATGTCCTACTAGCCATAATTAAACCCTGAGGTATCCGCTGAGCGACTCCATTTCGTCAAACTAGGCTGCCTAACGTCGAGTTAGAAAATGGAGGTATCGGGCAAAGAATGTTTAACCCGTTGGTTACATTAAATTGGCGCCCAACGTGGGGCTATTTATGAGAAAGACACCGCGGGAAAGTTATAAAATGTCATACCAATCGTGGGGCCTAACTGAAGAGAAAAACACCGCGGGAAAGCACATTAAATTGTCGCACCAACGTGAGTAGAAGAGAAAGACACCGTGGGAGTATAATGCATTAAATTGGAGCACCAACGTTGACCAGAAGTGAAAGACACCGCGGGATCGTCAAGAAAGAGATTGAATATTAGAATATTTTAGCTAGCTCCTATACTATGACCGAGAAGAGAAGTCGCCGTGGGAACGTACTGTCATGGAATACAATAAGTTCAGATAATATTGATCAACATAGATAATAATATGTAGAGGTATTGTATGGAAAGGATTTATTAGGTTTGTAATATTTGCAAGATATATGACGAGAGTCTGTGAAGGAGAAGGAGGTATAATATATATGAGTATAAAGTCATATTAAATGAAATGGTCAATGTTGAGGAGTGAATGAGGTTTGTTAAATGTTTATTTTCTTCTGGTCATGTTAATAATATGAGTTAATTTTAAGTGATTTTATTTAAAAAAGGGAATATTGCGCATGTTAAACACTATGTAGGCTTGTGAATACTGAATGTTGGTTGGATGCCACATAGTAACAATTTATTTTCTTCTATGAGATCAGTTTCGGAGTGAATTCAAAATGATAAAATCCGAATTCATGGTCTAGTTGTTCATGGTCTACCTGGTAAGATGATGCTGTTTCCAGCAAGGTCCATCCATATCATAAGTGATTGGAAACAAGAAACTTTAAGCTAGTGCACAATAGTGACATAAGAGACTATTTTAGTATAAGTAGTTTAAGGAGTTGTGAAGTGTGTTATATATATGTATGTGTATTTATACCCTGTGAACTTGGAGTATTGCTAGGAAACTTAGAGTACCTTAGGAAAATAGAAAAATTGTAAGGAATTTAAAGAAAGCATACTAAATAGAATTTTACTTGACGGAAATATGGCGATGCAAGGAAGAGTACAGACCAGAAGGGGTCAGGAAGAAGAAATGAGAGAAATACAGGAAAGACATGAGGGAACCCCGATATGGTTCTTAGAGTATTTGAAAAAGCAGGAAGAAGAAAGACAGAGGGAGAAAAAGGAACGCGAAGAAGAAAAACAGAGGGAGAAAAAGGAACTCGAAGAAGAAAAAAAGAAGAAAAAGGAACGCGAAGAAAAGGAGAAAAGGCAGGAAGAAGAAAGACAGAGAGAGAAACATGAACGTGAGAATGAAAGGAAAAGGCAGGAAGAGGAGAAAGAAAGGAGACGAGCAGAAAAAGAACGAAGATTAGAAGAGTGGCAACTTAAGCAAAAGGAGAATCTGGAGGAAATCGTTAGCAGAATAGAAAGCGAACATAAAGGGATGATCCAAGAATTGAAAGGGAAACAGGAAAAGTTGACTGAAGAATTCTTTGGAGTTAGGAATGAAATACTAGGATTACGTGCCGAGTTGACCGAAACCATGGAAAATAAAAACAAAGAGATGCGAGAGGAAATAAACAGAATGAGAGCAGAAGTGGCACAGAATCCGAATATCATCACAGCACAGGTGGATGAAGAAATTGCCAAACTGACTAACAAGCTGGAGGAAATCAAAGGCAGTAATGAGAAGAAATGGGAAGAAGTAAACGAAATAAGGAAGAAGATAACAGAAGGTCAGGAAACTATCAAGAGATTAGAAGATGAGAAGATAAGTGAAATAGCGAAAGGCATGGAAGGACTAAGCCTGAAACAACAAGACTTAGTAGGAAAATTTAACCGAGCTTCAGATCAGGTAGCCGACAAAATAAATGAACTGAAGGAGAAAATGGAAACTGATAAGGCTGATTCAGAGCGGAAGATGGAGAAGACCGATGAGGAAATGAAACAAATAAGGAAAGAACTTCAGGAGATGAGGGTAGAAAACCAATCGGCGAAATCCGTGTTTTCGAACTCAAGTGAACGGCAAAAAGTTATGGAAACACAAGTACAGGAAAGAGAAAACACACCTTCAGTAATAATCGATTCGAACAGGCGAGACATGGAAATGATGAACGGAAGCAACCAGAGTGATAGCACTCCCATTATTAATATCATTAAAAATTATGATGATCGGCCCAAGCACTTCGACGGCTCGGCGAAGATCTCTCCCAAACAATTCCTTAGAGATATCGAGGAATACTTTAGGGAAGGGAGAATACAGGAGGATAAGAAACTACGCATAATTGAGAAACACTTAGATGGGAACCCGAATATATGGTTTCGAGCATTTAAATACACTTTTCACACTTACGATGAATTTAAAGCTGCTTTCCTGAGAAAATTCTGGGACTCAGAAGTACAACAGCAGTTGAGATTGGAGCTCTACTCTAGGAAATTTTCTAATGCAGGGCAAACACGTTATTCCGATTTCTTTTCTTACCAGTTTCACTGTTTCCAAGACTTAGATTGCGCACCGAGTGAGTTAGAGGCGATCAAGACTATACAAAGACAACTACCGTTAGAGGTGCAGAGGTTGTTAGCTGCCACGGATATACAGACCGCTGTAGACATGGAAAAACGGCTGAGGCAGATTGATATGACATCATCATGCCTGGTAGAAAGAAATTCCAGAAATATTAGGCAAGTAGAAGCGATTAACACTATTAGGCATGAAAGCACAAGCGGTAGAGTGAGCGGATCTGAACAAGACAGGACGGAGAATCATTTTAACACTCAAGATAACGCACGAAAAAGACATTGTTGTAGATGCAGTGGAGAGCAACCTGCGAGATGGGAACCAAGAGATAATAGAAGTAACCCACAATACAGGAACAACATTCGATATAATAGAAATAGGAGCCAACCCTATCCAAGAAACAGAAGATGGTATAATGAAAAACGACGGCCTAATGAGTATAGTAGAAATGAAGAAAATAGAAGATATATACAAGAGCTTAGAGAGCAAAGGCAAAATAAGACCCGATGGGAGGATGCTATTAGAGACAAAGATATCAATGGAGACCTCGAAGAAGCAGAGAGTCTCGAGCTCCAAGATTATAAGAGGAAAAGAGAAGAGGAGAGATATAGAGAAAACAATACGCAGAGAGGTACGTCTGATTCCGAACCATCGGTTAGAAAAAAAAACGCCGATGGAACAATAACTCAGCTGGAAGATGTAAATGATCGGGAAAATAGGAACATTATCAAAATTCGTAGTTGAATAAAAACACAATTTGATCACTGGGACATCCGACCAGAAGACTTGGTTTGAGAGGAAACATGCGACGTAAAGCAAGCCAGATCCACAGCAAATAGAGTATATGACAAGGGAAAAACTACTGGAACAGTCACGAAAAAGATTAAAGAGGATGCAAAATAAGAAATTCCATGCACCTTATAAACGAGGTGATCTTGTATTAATTAAAACGGTACCAATATCTAATGCACCGAACAGAGTATGTGCGAAGTTCCTACCATTATACAACGGCCCATATAAAGTAGAGCGTGTGCTAGGAAATAATGCATACGAATTAACAAGCATGAATGAAAAGTACAGAAATGTACACAATGCCGCTAACATCAAGCCTTATTACCAAGAGAATGAGACTAATGGAACCACAGAACTAGAAGAATAAAGGGACAAGAATGTATAAGCTACATACCAATATCAAGTTATCGTCTGCAAGTCATTTGAAATTACGATTTATTATGTTTATTGTAGGAAAGAATCAGCTGATTACATAAGCACAGTCGAGGGTAGCAAAGAACATCTCTAAATCAGGAGCGATAATAAACGGTCGATATATTAAAATCGATTAGCCAGTCGCAATAGGACAATGAATAAGTATAAGAAGCGAAGGCACATTTATGATTTGAGTTTAAGAAAGGAAAATATATTGTGACCAATATATTTTGTCCGTGACGGGGGACAATAAATGTGCCCGTTCGCATGTCCACGACAGATTAAAAAATGGCGCCGACCTAAGGTATGGGCCTTGTAATCTAAAGCAAGCAAGGAATAGTCGCCTGCTATGATGTCTCAGAGGGCCATACATTTCATGGAATGGTCATGTTTTCGAGTAAGACGGACAGTGGACGGTGCACAGTATTGTTTTCAAAAAATAGAAAAACATTATTATTGAAAATCTTCATCTTGAAATTCTCACGGCATCGAGAGCGGACGCAATCACCGTAATCGTAATATTTCATTTGGAGAAGCAAAGGATTGCGTATAAAAGAAAAGAAAGAATACAACGATTGAATAAGAATAAAGTATCAGTCTTCACCAAAATTCAAAATCGGTTAAGACGAAAATAAAAGTACTGAAGTCGTTACGAAGAAATTGCGAATACGTCGAAGAGCTACGAAGGAAATTAAAAAATTAAGGATAAACGACGTCAAAGAAGAATAGTAAAATGGCAGCATATCGTAATATTATTAGCTTCAATTTTGAGTCTGTCAAGAAGATGATCAAGATGATGCACTGAATTCACATGATGGACCGACCTGGGAACAATTCATCTTGCCATACGACCAGGAAATGACCAGGAAATGACGAGGAAGGCGACGGGTAACCATCCGACCGTGCCATGACGAAAGAAGGCGACGGGTAACCAGATAGAACTACCAGAGCGTTGGAGCGGATGACGTTCCAGATGTCATACCCGTGACCGAACCGAAGACCCATCTACATCCAATGGGAATGGAACAGCTGGACCAGGGACAACTATCAGCGAGCTAAGTCATTCATAACATTTTATTGCATAATTTTTGGTTTGCTTACACATGTACCTTAGGTATGTGCTGATGGCTAATTGTAGACCGATAATTTGGCAATGCAAGTGATGATTATCAACTAAGTGTGAGATAATTAAGTCTTAGTTACGATTGAATAACATAGCAGAAGTTATGCTATATTGACCAGAATACTTGTAGGAAGCGTGAGGTTTGAAGAGAAATATGAAACAGCTGATTGAATTGACATAATGAGAGATTATAGAGATTTCATTGATGTAATGCATAAAGTTGACGTCACGAATGGTTGTGCGCGGTGTAGAAAGAAACATGGAATTACGCATTTGTTTGGTCCATAAAAAGGGTATTGAACTCGTCTGTAGGTTATGAGGATCTGCGACTTGTAAATTTTATTAAGAAACAGTGTGGTATTTTTAACGTAGTCGTCAAGTTGGGAACGCGATATATTATTATGGAGGCTACGGTGTTTATATTAGATTGATGTTGTAATGATAATATGAATATGATAATTGGATGAAAGTTTCGAGTTGTGTATAGTGATTTGAGAAGGTTTTTACGCGATGCAGGACCATCGTGTACCTGCAAGTTAAGTTGTGCCACACTACAAGTGAATTTTATGTTTTATTTGCGTAAGAGTGCCCACATTGCTGGAGCTACACAAGCCAAGGTACGAACTGGATTTATTAGTATAGATGTATGCTCGTGACGTAATTGTATTTCAATGTAGATGTTTTATAATGAACATTAGAATACTACGACTTTGAATAGCTGTAGTTAACCAGAAGCATTACGACACCGATATATATGAGATTATGTTTTTCCAAACCTCGCAGCAGAGCGCTTCCATGTTAATTGCAAGAGAGTAATGTAGCTTGCATTGTGGTTGAATGTTATTGAAATATAACTACTTAATGGGACATTGAACCGATAAGGGCATGTGTGGGACAGCCAAAGATTATGCTGAAGTTAGATAGATAGCTAGATCGGTTAATATTCTCCGTTTAAACGTACATTTTTTTAAACGAACTTCAGCTAGGGAAAGACTAGGGTAGGAGCCGTATTTAACAGGCACTAGGAAAGAATGCCTTAGTTCATAAGTAGTTTCAATGCACAACGAGTTCGTTGCAACAAAATCATGACTTCGGATTTTATTAAAATTTTAACTTGAGCCATTCAGATTTATTTTCGATTTCCTATAATTCAATTAGAACTACTTAAACGAATTCCAATTTATTCACGCTTGACTTATTAGTGTATTTGAGATGCATTGCGGCTGGATATTGTATCCAAGTGAGATTGCTTAAATGAGACTAGAGAAAGTGAACTTTCGGAACGAGTTTATTGTGTCGATGTTTTACTTACATTTCAAATGTGAGGTGGAACTCGAATATGTCCAGTGATCTGTTGTAAATGTGTAATTTTTGAATTTCAACTTCACAAAGGAACTGATCATTTTATTAATTTAAATACTGAATATTATTTTTGTTTATCATAGGAGCCAGCGCTGACTCATTTTTTTAACATATTTCCAGTCAATTTGAATACTGCGTTACATAGTATGGAAATTAGTAACTTAATATTTTATTAATAAACATCTTGTTATTTTTCTACAATTGCTGGTGTCATGAGTTCTTTAATTATTATCTAGATTGTAAGTTAATTTATAGCGAAGTAAGGTAACGTGTAATTAAGTATTCATTTAACCATGGCAGGTATCTCGAGGTCAAAACTCTAATAAGGTAGTCGGCGATGATTATTATAAAGTCGTGAGTAACGATTGGTGACATCCGTGGGTCGGATTTCTCTTGGACTCACGTAAAGCGAATTCTACAGTAGGATTACATGTCCTACTAGCCATAATTAAACCCTGAGGTATCCGCTGAGCGACTCCATTTCGTCAAACTAGGCTGCCTAACGTCGAGTTAGAAAATGGAGGTATCGGGCAAAGAATGTTTAACCCGTTGGTTACAAGGGGTTTCACTTTTAAGGCCTTCTGCCCTTGGAATCTGTTTCCTTTATGTGTAACCATTTATTGTAAACCTTCCCCGACCAGTTAAACTGCCATCCTGTCCTTACCACGGCCATTACCACGCTCCCGTCTCCTGCTCAACTACAAACTGTGGCTTATGGGAATTAAATAAATATCTCCACGCCGCTGGCCTCCCAACCTCGCCACAAAGACTGTACCCTAAAATCATTCTGGTCCAACAAAATTCTGCCGCAGAGCTTTAATGTTTCAGTGCCCCTGCAGCAGCGCGGCGCCGTACCGCCACTGAGGTGGGGTACGGGCCCACTCCACTCCAGCGGGGCCAACCAGTGTACGGCGAGCCGGAGTCCTCCTCCCGGCCAAGGCTGATGTGCGGCGCACAACCTGTAACTGGCCCGCGACCTGCATGTTCGCCGCGGGCGCGGCGTGCTTCAACTCCACTACTCCTCTCATAGTGCGGCGAGCGGTATCTCAGGGTAGTTGAGGGGTCCGAGCGGCCTCCTCTGGACACAAGCAGCAGCGGCCGGTCTGGCCGTCTAACTTAATCAACCTTGAATGTACTCAATCAGCTACATGGACATTTAATATCAACAATTTCTACAGTTTTGAATCCAACTGCAATATCTGGTGGACTTAGAAATTTTTTTCCTCAACTTTAAAAACTAATAGTTTCCTTCTGAATTCAACTTCTACAAGCATAAAGACTTTACATCTAAAGTTACTATAAAGAATTCTGAAACTGAATCAAACCAAATTTAGTAAAATTTTTAAAAATGCTGCTGCAATTAACTCCTATATCAACATCATAACCGGACCTTATTTTGAAATAAAAGTTTACGTTCTTCTGTGTTACCCCTTGGAGGAACTTTTGGGGGGGGGGGGAGGTCTGTACCAGGCGGTACACCTCCACGCCGCTTATTCAAACTTTGCGCCAGTTGAAACTCCTCTACTGGAGGAAGTCTGAACTTTATCTACTGTGTTAATTTTCAAGTTTCTCAGAAGATGTCACTACTTGTAAACTTTTGAAGTTCTGAACTGTGTCAGTTTCGATTCATTTTTGTTTTCTCTGTAGCAAGAAGTGTGAACATTCTCTTCTAGATGGCACTACTTAAGAACTACTATTGTGCACCCTAGTGCGAAGTGAAGGAACTTTTTTTTGAAGAAATTTTGTATGTATAAGTTTGCTCTTTGTTAAATTTCCTTCTGTCATTGTTTGTGTTGGCAATGTTAATCCTTTCGTTCCGCCAGGTTTGAATTTAGCCAATCCCAAATTTCTTTAATTAATTTATGACCAATCAGGTGTATCTTCTTCAACTTGGATGTGTTGCTTAACCCTAGCCAATAAAGTGAGGGGGGGTGTGGCTTTTCATTCATGAAACGTCTCGAACTTTCCGCGAGGTTTATAAACTGCTGACTTTAGGGTCTCTGCGCCACTTCAGTAACATCTATCAGTGTGTAAAGTACGTAGCAAGGGGCGGGAAGCGCCTCTTTCTTCGGGCAACTGTTCAGCCACCAGGTAATGGCCGTTTAATAACTTCTTTTCTTGTCAGCTCAGCAGTTTAACTCTCGGGGCAGGTCCGTAGCCGTTCTACCATGTAACTTTTCCCCTAAAATGTAAAGACACTTAGTATCAATTCTATCTTTTAAACTACATATTGGGATAGAGAGTGCTTAACCCTCTCGAGCTCCCACTCATATTGCGCTGAGGTGAACTTATTTTCTCCACCGCTTCTTCCTTAATGTAATGTAAATTGTCTCTTTCTATAAGTCACCTCTCTAGTATGGGATTAGCCCTTGCAATAACGGCCTAGTGCCAAGTAGGTTTTACATAAAGTGTATTAGGAGTGCAAAATCGCCTCCTCTCAAGTTGGTATTTTAGAGGCCATGTAATTGACCTGTTTTCTGTTTTTTTCACTGAATAGGCCTCAGTAGGTTGGGTATTTTTACCAATGTGTATATGTCCTTGGGGGACAGCTTGAAAGTAGAATTTGGTGTGGCCTTTGATAGGCTTGAACTTAAGAGCGGGTCGCTCTTTCTTGAAATTTGTTTCTACGTGCCTCGAGGAGGCGTTACTGTGTAATTGGGAGCAAGAGCTCCTGGGTATGATTGGGGTCTTCTGCCCCTTTGTTGAATCTTGTATATCGTAATGTTGGGCTTATAGCTCAAGAATTGTGTGTCTGGCTCTCGGAGCCCAAATCCTGTAACACTTTAATTGTACATTTTCGAATTAGTGGCTTTGCTACTCTGTACCTGCCATTCATGTTATGTCTTGATTTTGCAACGAAATACAACCTTGTTAAATTTTATCTTAACTTTAATTTCGTATTTTGAGACCTGTTCACCCCCGCACCTTCTTTCACCTCTGATAGGCCACCCAACCACGTAACAGTAATAATAATAATAATAATAATAATAATAATAATAATAATAATAATAATAATAATAATGTTCCGGACCGTCGTCAAATGTGCTGACCGCGCTGGAAACGGCTCCTGGACGGATAATGACTAAGAATGCAGTCCGGCCGCGGGTTCAGTGCCGCCAAGGCACCCAATATGACACCACGCCGTATCTTCTGAAGGATTTTATCCATATTAAAAATGATTATAGGGATAGATGGCAAAGATTTACGAACCCAACTGACCGGGAGGAATACCTGAACCTAACCCGGGAAGTACGAAATCGATTGCTAGAAAGGAAGATTGAAAAATGGGAGGAAACGTGCCGTAATCTAATAGAAAACGAGTCAGATCGGGAATTTTGATGGATTCTCTCAGAAAACGAGTCAGATCGCGAATTATCGCGAATTTCGGCGGATTATATATCTAAAACAATAAGCATTCAATTATAAATTTCAGTATAATACCGTAGCGAAGCACGGGTATCTTGCTAGTCAACTATATTTATTCACTGGCCGTAGGAAGCATAAAATCTAAGTAGAGGACTTTCTTAACGTAAGAACTTGCTACTGCTTAGCACAGTGTTGATATCGTGAGTCAATGGGAGAAGTACAAGCAGCAGGTTTGTTTTAAAACGCTGAGGGGACAGACTAACATTTCGAAAAGGGTAACGGAACATTGAGCTGCTAAAAAGGGAGCAGTTTGGTAAATCCCTTGTGTGGTCACCTGTATTTCAAGTGCGGGGGCATGTCCTTTATTTCAACACGGACGTTCCTTTGACCAAACCAGCAGAGGACAATGAACGGTAACAGGAATAGTGAGAATAATTCCTAGCCAGCCATCAGAAAAGGTAGTACAATTGACCGAGATTTTAAGAGGGCCAGTTTGCCGCAGACCAGCTGATAGGATGTTAGATAAATAAAGAACAATGACACAAATTACGCTGATAGAACGGGGTGATCCCCAGGGGTGTGTTAGAAAAGATAATAATATTAGAGCTTAGAAGAAGTGTGTTTCGTGTGTATAAATAAGGTGTTTGTCATACGTGTAAAATGTGCCAAGTTGGATATACACCAGTCTTCACCATGGCAACGTTAATTTGTAATATGGATTAGACCAAAGAAGGTGCCATCAATCGCATAGGATAGGCTGACTGATGCAGCTTGGAAAATGTAAGTACCAGATCACTGAAATATTGTTTTAATTAATGTGTAAGTAAGTAACTGTAGCCGTGACCACGCTGACATTCATTAGAGATAATTATGTCTATTTTGCTTTATTTTAGGGTTTCGTAAAGGACAACTAATATTGCTTTAAACTTAAACTTGTAGGACACGTACCATAACTTGCCAACATGGCGTGAATTAATGTTGAGGTCCCAACATTAAATGATCTATTTCCTTATCGCGTATTGATTTCATTCTGTGCAAGGTGTTGGAATGTCTACTGTACCGTTTAGTGATCTAAATTTATAATCTATCCATGTCCAGAATTTTTAAGTCATATGGAGAATAATTATAAAAGGTCAAATAATAACAATAATAATGTTGTGTTGCGAATGATAATTTTATAGTGATGGATCGCAACAATAGTAATGATAATTATCAAGATGTTTGTCCACGACGTAATTAACAATAACTTTTTAAGAAAATTTGTAGAAAACAGATAATGATAATAATTATAACGCCGTTGCGATTAGTATGAGTGATTTAACTGACTCTCAGTTGTAATTTTCAGAGCATTCGAACATAACGTCAGAATAGGTGGATATTGATATCCCTGAGAGGGTCCGTTATTTGTTTGACCATGCAGTAATAACATAATTGGGAACTTGTAAGAAATACGTTATAAATATTTTGAATTGTTTACGTAACGTTGAGAAGAACTAATATGGTGCCGATCGGATGTGTAGAAGTGAGTTGAGGTCTGATATAAATGAAAATATCGAGCAACAAACAATAAAAATGAGAAAGAAAGAAACCCCCGCAAGGGGAGGAAATAATACGTTGAGGTACGAGTAGAAATAATCCTGGTTAACGAGCGATGAGCTAGTGAGTAAATGTGCACGAATAAGGAAAGAATATTGAAATAAATAATAAGAGATAAATAAGAATCTACGTCGAAATAAAGAGGGACTAGCCGCTGTGTAATAGAGATAGGCAGATATCTGTTTAAAGAATTCTCTAATAGTTGGGATAAGACCACCGTACTCACATCCGGACGCTCTGTGAATATTTAACTAGATTGTGTACTCTGATATGAAGCAGAGTTAAATTGGTACACCTGTGAATAATAATATTCCATGACACAGTAACATTTGCTACGGAGGTTAATTAATGTTTATTTATTACCGTCCAGGAATTTGGATTGACTTTTCATTCGTAATATTTGTCATGGAATGATGAGTATTGGATAAGTTATTAGGATCTTTCAGCGGAACGTATATTTTCAGGCCTATTCATTTTTGGATCTGGTTTGCTTTGATGTTGAAGTTAAGCGAAGTTTAAGGTTTGTTTAAATTGTTAGAGTGACCATGGTATCAGAAAATTGGACTTGGTAACGCTCACCGTCCACGGTGAGATATTACCATAGTTAATGTGACGAGGGAAATCAGTAGAACATTTGGTGACATTTAGTCATTTGAATGACGGGTGCCTTCAGCATCTGAGAACACTCAATTTTGTACGTATTCTTGCTGCTTGATATAAATACTATAGGTTAGATATGATAGGATGTCTTCTCTTTCAGGAGTGTATTTAGATGGTAGAATTAGGATAACTGAGGTTTAGCAGTCCCTTTCATTTTTACAATTAGTTTGTTTTATTTAGTCAACGTGGGAGGATTCACCCATGCTCTAATGTAAACATGAGGTCAATAAGTTTAGGGGAGGAAGACAGCTTGATTACGTCCTTAAAACAACATTTCGCTTACACTATCCAAGCAAATTGCAACATAATAATTAAGTCACTGAACAGGCCTCTGTAGAATTGTAAATAAGTGTAAAACAGTAGACTTAAGACAATTGTTATAAATGGAGAAAAAGGTATGCGAATCACGCAAACACCGTAGGGTTAAACATTGGAATGTGTAATGATAATATGTAATTGTTAGGCAGTTTTTTCAGTCGATTTCTTTATGTGAATTTATAACACACGGAATCAATGGTGACAATACAGTGATCGTGAAATGCTCAGGGATAAAATTTTGTTTGCGTATCCTTCCGATGCCAGAACATGAAATGTCAGTTAAGACCATATTTAATGTTATGCTAATTTAAATAATAATATTTCTTATTCGTGTCAGAGGTACCAATATATAATAAATCAATTCAAATACAATTCAAAAACTTACGTAATAAAAATATGAAGTATCTTAATTACACAAAATGAAAGACATATGAACAAATTAATTGTAAAAAAATGAAAGGAGAAAGGAAGTATTACATGAAAATATCTACACTATATATACATTATTTACACAAGTTGTGACCAGTATTTGGCTACATTGATGGCGTTGTTTCCGGCCAGTGCCAATTCTAACCCTGTACATGAATCTGGGCATAGACGACAGTGCAAGAGGTGCGTAGAAGTCTGTTCCTCTCCACATTCGCATAATGAGTCCCCACCATGCACGATGCCCCATTTCACAAGATTGTCCTTAGATCTTGCAACGCCGGTCCGCAGTCTGTTTAATGACTTCCTTATACACCATCCCTCTTCGTGACCAGGTGGCAACTTCTCTTCAATTTCAACACGTTCCGGATGATCTGGGTACCTTTGTTTCCATAGCTTAACCCTGGCCTTTTTTGGGTCAGAATCAAGTGGAGCAGAAGACTGTAGAAAACTCTTCCTGGATTTCAGTCGAGCTGGAGGTGGCTGTTGTTCATGAAGGGGGTGGGCTGAGATGCTGCAAACCTTTTGTCTCTCGATATTAGCGGCTACCTCACGTCTAATATCAGGTGAGGCTATACCTGCAAGTGAATACAACTTCTGTGTGGGTGTTGGTTTTAAACAGCCTGTAATTAGCCTGCAGGTTTCATTCAAGGCAATGTCGACTTTCTTTGCGTGAGCTGATTTATACCACACGGGACTAGCATATTCAGCAGCAGAGTAGCAAAGTGCTAGGGCAGTAGTCCTTACTGTCTGGGGATGGGCACCCCATCCAGAACCAGTTACCTTACGCAATAGGCAGTTTCGTGATGAAACTTTTGCCTTGAGTTTGGTGCAGTGTGTGGTGAAGGTCAGCGAACGATCCAGGGTAACACCAAGGTAAACTGGAGTATTGCTATGTTCCAGCTCCATTCCTTTCCATTTCACACGCAGCTTCCGCAGGGCTTCTTTGTTCTTTAAATGAAAGGCGCACACACTAGTTTTCGATGGGTTTGGCTTGAGGTGATTTTCCTCATAATAATCTGAGAGCATCTTCAAAGCAGCAGTAAGGTTTTGTTCCACTTGCTCAAAGTTTTTACTCTGAGTTGCCAGGGCCAGGTCATCTGCGTACAGAAAGCTCCTTGTGTGAGGTGGAAGAGGTTGGTCGTTGGTATATATGTTAAATAGCATTGGTGCTAGGACACTGCCTTGTGGGAGACCGTTCTTCTGTATTCTCCATCTACTCCGCTGTCCTTGAAATTCAACGAAGAAGCGTCGGTTCTGCAACAACGTGGCAATAATCGTTGTGAGCCTGAAATCCATAGTAAGATGGTAAAACTTCCTTAGAACTATCTGGTGTTGTACAGTATCATATGCTGAAGAGAGATCAACAAAAGCCACTCCAGTAATATCACCATGTTGAAATCCATCTTCTATGTGCTGTGTCAGATTAAGGAACTGTGTACAGCAGTTCCTTCCTGGTCTAAATCCAGCCTGCTCTGGGATTAGAAAAGGTTCGACCACTGGTGTTATACGGTTCAGAAGTATTCTTTCAAAAATTTTATATAGATGGCACAGGAGTGATATTGGTCTGAAATTCTTCGGATCCGTAGGCTGCTTACCAGGTTTCAGGATTGCAACCAACTTAGTCTTCCTCCAGATTTTAGGGATTTGACATCGTTCCAGACAGTTATTGAAAAGCTGTAGGATCCATTGTTTGGTAGTATTCCCAAAGTGCTGTATCTGCTCCATACGCATGTCATCTAGACCGGCTGCCTTGCCAGTTTTGCTAATTTTTATGGCGTTTTCCAGTTCGTTCATAGTGAAGGGATTGGACAGACTGGATGTTTCTTGTTCGATATTTCTTTGAAGTTTTGGTGGTCTTTTTCGCTTATCTGGTTTGCCATTTATTAGGAGCTGATGAGCTATCTGGTTGGAAGTAATGTTGCTATGTAGAGGACTTTTCGTGGTGTCATTGTTCAGACGTCTAAGTAGTTTCCAAGCTTCTCTGCTGTTTCTTGCCATGTCTAGTTCTTCCATCAACTTAACCCAACCTTCTCTCTTTATTTCGCCCATGGACTGGATTAGTTGTTGACCAGCCTGAATAGTGTCCTCACTGAAGGGATTTTCTTCATAGAGCAGTAGGTACTCATTTAATTTATCTACTGTACTTGTGTCTAGACCCTGTATGTACTGAGACCTACAGACTCTTGGGATTGACGTGCGAGAGCATTCTTCCACGGCATCGATGAACACATCGTATACCTCTGGAACAGGTTCGATGTCTGCTACCATTTCATCTAAGCGCTTTGTGTACTTCAACCAGTCAACTTTCTTAAAGTTGTACCGCCTTCTGAATGGCACAGATTGTGGATGAACTGCTGAGAGAACTTGGCACATAATGGGTTTGTATTGTGTGTTGGGTATAGGTTCGCACACAGACTTCACACACTGCTGTGATATAGAATCGCTGACAAAGATGAGATCTGGGTTGTATCCACGTCTCCATCGTCGACTGTTGAAAGAAGCGGGAAGTTTACTGTCGTGTATTAAGGCAGTTGACTATATTCTGACCACGTAATCACAGCTTCGCCGTCTTCATTGTCTTCTCTATATCCCCATAAGCAGCTATGGCTGTTGAAATTGCCCACGATGACACAAACCTTCTCTAGCCCTACAGCTGAATCAGTAAAGTGGAATGGAACGCTCGGTGGTTTATAGGCAGATGTTATGATACAGTTCGATAGCTCCACTGTTAAGATTTCTATATCATTGTTGTCTGTAGATGAGGTAGATATTACGTTCAGCTCTGGCCTTGTGAATATAGCACTACCATAGTTTTCATGTGGTCTCCCGGCTACCAAACGCATTCCTAATACTCTTGGTCGTCTTTGGTCGCTACTTCTGTGAGTTTCTTGAACACAGAGAATGTCACACCTGTGTTTTTGGCAAAGTTGTTGTAACAGGGTTTCCTTGTTTGATGTTATGCCTTCTATGTTAACTGATACAACTGTCAGCTTTGGTCCTGAAAAGGACCAGTTGTGGGGTTTATTAACCATTGAAATTGATCTTGGTACTTCTGGAGTGAGAGAATCAGCCGTCTAGGAAAAGTCCTAGTCCGTTGCCCAGGAGACACCCGGATGTATAACAATATCACATGCAATACACCCCACTAGGAGGTTTCTCTCGTGTCCCCATAATAATGATTGTTACGGAGATATCCGTGGTAGTTACGCGTGAAAGAAGGTGCGGGCGTGAACGGGTCTCAAACTACGGAATCAAAGTTAATGTAAAATTTAACAAGGTTATATTTTCTTTTCAAAAACAAAGAAATAACAAGCATGGCAGGTACAAAGTAGCAAATCAAAAGGGTAGTTACAATATTTACAGAATTTGGGCTTCGCGCCCTGACTTTACACTGCTTGGGCAATCAGCTCAGTTTTACCCCAAACACAAGTTTCAACAGAGGGGCAGAAAACCCCATTCATGCCTAGGAGCCCTTGCTCCAAATTGCACTGAAAAGCCTCCACGAGGCGTACAACACTCAATTTTCAAAAGAGCCACTCGCTCTCAAATTTAAGCCTCTCCCAGGCCACACCAAACTCCACCTTCAAGTTGTCCTCAACGGACATAAACACAGGGGTAAAATACCCAATCTACTGAGGTCTATTAAATGAAAAGCAGGTTAATTAAATGACCTCTAAAATAACAATTTGAGAGGAGGCGAACTTGCACTCCTAATACACTTTGATTAAGACCTACTTGGCACTAGGCCGTTAATACAAGGGCTAATCCCATACTAAAGAGGTGACTTAAGAAGAGAACAATTTGTTTTACGTTATCGAAGAATAGGTTGAGAAAAATAAGTTCACCTCAAAACAATATGAGTGGGAGCTCGAGAGGGTTAGCACTCTCTATCCCAGTATGTAGCTTTAAAAGAGAATAAATGAAAAGAGTAGTTACATTTAGGAAACGGTTACATGGTGGAAAGCTTAGAACCCGCCCCGAGAGTTAAACTGCTGAGCTAGCAAAGAAAGAAGTTATTAATCGGCCATTACCTTGTTGTTGACCGCTGCCGAGGAAAGAGGCGCTTCCCGCCTTCTGCTATGTACTTAATACACTGAAAGATGGAACAGAAGTGGCCCGGAGACCCTAAAATCAGCAGTTTATATCCTCTCGCAGAAGTTTCTAGGCATTAGGGGAATGAAAACACCCTCCCGCACATTCTTTATTGGCTAGGGTACAGAAACATATCCAAGTTGGGGGAAGATACATCGGATTGGTCGAGAAAAAACTCAAAGAAATTCGGGATTGGATAAATCTAACACAAGGGGAAAAAGAGGGGTATACAGCCAACTTAAACAATAACAGAAGGAAATTTAGCAAAGAACAAACATTTGAAATAAAAATTTCTCCAACAAAATACTTCTTTGACTGCGCACTAGGTTGCACTATTGTTGATCTTCAGTAGTGTCCTCTAGAAGAGAAAGTTCACACTTCTTACTTCAAGCGAAACAAAAACACATCAAAAATGACACAGTTCAAAAACTCAAAGTTTTCCATGTGGTGACATCTTCAGAGAAAGTAGAGAATTAATAGCGTAGATAAAGTTCAGACTTCCTCCAACAGAGGAGTTTCAACTGGCGCACATTTTGAATTAGCGGTGTGGAGGTGTACCGCCCGGTACAATGATAATAAGGTATCAGTGAGCAGCAAACTCCCAAAGTCAGGTGTGTTCTCAGGAAACTCCTAATTATTTAACGAGCAGTGCCAATTCATATAAGTCAATGTAATTCCTTTCATGATTTTAATTTTTGATATCTGTCAATTACTAAATACAACTTCAGCACTGCTCAGAGTTCTCTTATGTCACAATTATTGTATTTGGCATTGTAGATGAAGGTAACTAGGTTACGTCAATCATTAGTCAATATTCCACACCTGTGGTGTCAATAATTAATTTCCATTTAATTATTTAGTTATGGAGAATTCTTGTTTGTGGCGTAACCGAGCTATTGATGGCTATTTTACAGTCCGAGTCCACTTTATGATTTTATTTGCCCACTAAAGAGTTTTGATATATAATTAATTTCGATTTGAATAAATTAAATAGTAAAAATGTTAACCTGGTTCATTCTCGTTTAGTAGTGATAGTACCCGTAGTACTTTGTATCCTTATGTACCGGAGGAAGAAGGAAAACACCAAACCGGTCGTGCCCCAAGCAGATGAGACTCTCTGAGCGGTAAGTATATTTTATTACAGAGCGCCGTGGTAGAAAACTGATAGAGAAGGTTACCGCTCATTCGACATTCCCAAGGGTACCATATTTGTTATTTGTATTATTCTTATTGTAGGTTAATTTTATCACCAACGCAATGTCTCAAAAGTAACACCATAATTTAACAATAATAATAATAATAATAATAATAATAATAATAATAATAATAATAATAATGATAATAATAATAATAATAATAATAATATGAAGTTAAAATATAAAATTTGGAAATTATCAAATTATTAAATGAGATAAATTTATAAAGTACTCTCATGATAACGATACAACACTGGAGATCAAATATTGTTCTGTCGAATTACCTGCAGCAGTAGCCTTTCCTCAAAAAAGTATGAGATACTTCCATGAAAGACTACAGTACCCTCTAAGTTTTGTAATAATGCTGTTCTACGATGTCACGCTAGTATTACGTCAATTAAGTGTAAATCGTTAGAGTTAAGTAGTGTCATGTAACAAAATGTATGACGAGGTGTTTCCTAGCAACAGTACCTTGAGAGCTGCACAGGCCATGAATCTGTGTCTCATGGCCATCCGTCAATACCTGACATCACGAACTGCACTTGCAAAGTTTAGATGTAATGAAATAGTTAGTATACATGATGTATTGTGGTAATAGAATGTAGTATTATATTGTAACCGTCCAGGCTTCTCCAGCCAGACTAATTTAATATACTATCAATTTACGCGATATCACTCGATATCAAGTTTATCCGCCATCGGCAATTATTCGTAATAACATATTTATTCTACGTCAAGCATTTGTAAATAAGGTTTTTGCAATCATTTTGTATATATTATAACATCATTTGTTATTTATATTATTATATTAGGTAGTATTGGAATTCATTATGTACTGTAAAATATGGTCAATACGTTGAGACATAGTTGTTGTCATTTCATCTCATACTTGTGTATACGGAAAATGTTATTCATATAGCGGGGGAAAATTACATGAGTCATTGGGTTAAACTCATGAGACAAGGCAGTAAAGAGCGACCCGCGCGCGAGCCTTGCATACCAGTAGACTACATCGTCGCCACGCCTTCTGGTCTTGTCAAGAAGAAAGAAGAGGGAGATGATAATGCGATCTACGAATCAGATGCTTCGTTATATCGAGATCTGAGATTGAGCTATTATCAAGACTGGGGAGAGCCCGGTGATATTATCTAAGACGGAGTCACGGATACTCACTCACACCGCTACTTCTACTGTGAACATCTACTTTGAACGACGTTATTGATTTTGAGACAGTATGTGGTCGCTCCGCGACATAGTTATTTTTGTACAGTGTGTTGTCGCTTCGACACAGTACTCAGCTGCGGTAATGTTATCGGATCTGCGTGAGACGAAACAAGCTTACGGCTTGTGTTATATTCAGTAAATCTTCTGGACGAAGAACTATGTTTAGGTCAAGTCCATGGAATTTGGTACAAGTCTGTACCGTATAAATAGTATAGCTCAGTTGGATTGAGATTTCTACTAACATGGAAACATTCATATTTCTGAATTTTCTCCTCATACGATCAACGCTGATCAGTTTTTACAAGTATAGGGCCAATATCTAATTTAAAGAGTAGGCAATTAGGGAGTGTTAGTCCAGATAGCCCGTACCACTTCAGAGAAGGAAGGATGTCCATGTAGCCAATTCTACATCGAGAAGAAGAGAATGAGTAACCACGGAAACCAGATGACTTCAGCGGAAACTGCAATTGGTGAGCTTCAATTAGATAAAGCAAGCAATAGTAATTTGAGTAACGTAAATTCTAAATCCCTCTACGCTTTAAGGAACTTTTCCGATTCGTCTCATTATTTTTGTATAATAAATTCATTTGTATTTTATATTGCGTTAATTTTCTTTCTTAAGCGATACTTAATGGTTAATTATTTAAAATCCTACCCCTGTGATTTAAGTATAAGTCTCTATGCTAGTAAATATAAATTTTGGTTTACAGTTTTGTTTAAAACTGTAACCCTGGCGCCCAAACATCACATAGAGAAATGGGAAACCATGGAATGTTAATTGTTTCTATTTGCGTGGCAATTTGCGGGCAAGGTAATAACTTTCGTCTCCTCAAGTGAGAAGCTTAGGGTCGGACAGTTAAAATATCAACAAACGTTGGAAAATACATCACAAAATATAAATTGTACTACATTTGTTTGGTACCTTCTTGAACTGAGAATTATTGATATGGATTCGTTAAGTTTGTACATATTTTCTAACTGCAAAATCATATAATATAATAAACACCATTGCGTTTCACCCACTTAGTTCTCAGAAACCAGCAACTGTTTCTATTAATAAGCATGTAATTATGATTTCCCGAAATTCTGATGTTGAGGTGAAAGATTCCGAGCAGACTCGACAATCACGGTCTCTACAGACTAGAATAAACTGAGCCAAGAAAATATGTAAGGTACTTATATTTTAAGAATCAAGGACCGAGATGAATGCAAAACAGCCTCATTTCCATGAATGTGTGTAGAGTACATAGGACTGAAGCAAGTATTCGCACCTGAAAGCAATCATTCCATATTCATTCATGGAATTGAGTTAAATTTTCCAGATAATGAAACACTAAATTGTGTCAGAGATATTCCTTGCCATTTTAAGATCCATGATATTCGTTTGTTTATTCTATCTGTTAAGAGTTCTGGTGTCAACAATCGTGACAACACATAAAACCTTCCACCCGTTCATCTCATATTACGACCAATTTTATTAAATCTTTGATGATATAACTACCGGACGAGTTGGCCGTGCGGTTGGGAACGCGTACCTATGAGCTTGCATCCGGGAGATAGTGGGTTCGAATCCCATTGACGGCAGCCCTGAAGATGGTTTTCTGTGGTTTCCCATGTTCACACCAGGCACATGCTGGGGCTGTACCTTAATTAAGGCTATGGCCACTTCCTTCCCACTCCTAGGCCTTCCCTGTCCCATCGTCGCCATAAGACATATCTGTATCGGTGCGACGTAAAGCAAATAGCAAAACAAAAACAAAGATTTGTGTAACGAACAAACAACTTTTGTTTATTTGACGTAGATTCCTCCAAGTAAACTAAACTCCACGGATGACTCCATATGACAGTTTCAGTTGTCTTTACTTCGTTGTGTCCATCCGTCTTCATGGAGTATCTCCCTTGAGAATGTATCACCATTTTCCACACCTGTCCACCTATTTTCCCTCTGGTCATCGCATTTCCCATGACGCTAAATCCCTAATTCCCTTGTTGAGCCCTGCTATATGATGGTTGTTACGTCATATCTAACTTCCAGTATCGTTATAATCCCTCTGAGAGTAGTGCTGTAGGCATCAGGTGTTCCCATCGCCGTGAGCTTACAAGAACGTCCGTGGTCTCCGGGGGAAAGCAGCCTCCTGAGATATCTACCTGTCTGCGTCTTATTCCTTCCGGATGAAGTACGATACAGGTCTTCACCCCGTAAAGATTGAGCCAGTACTCAACGTCCGCATCAAATCATACAATCTCCAACCGGAGAGGAATTTCTCCGAAGAATTCCATCAAATATGCTGAAAATAGTATATAAAGGAAAATCGCTTTCATAATCGATGGACATGAAAGAGAAAGACTTAACTAGAAAGGACTATGATATCATTTCAATTTGTCACGTGTCTTTCATAATGTTTATTATAGCCTAATAACTTTCTTTTTGCCTCTTGCTTTACGTTGTACCGACTCAAACATGTCTTGTAACGATAGACTAGGAATAGGAAGTAAGTTAGCTTGGCCGTAATTAAGGTACAGCCGTAGCATGTGCCTGGTATGGAAATTGGAAACAAATGAAATTGACCTTCAGGGCTGCCGGCAGTGCGATTTGAACCCACTATCTCCCGAATACAAGCTGATATATTTTAAACCGTGTAGTCAATATATTACAGTAGGTATAGAATTATCAAAAAGAAATTTGGAAACGGAATCATCCATTGAGAGCAAATATAAACTTCAAATAGCATAACCACTCCAACCGGGTGAGAGAAGTCTGATAATAGCGATGAATACTTGAATGGCAGGGCTGAGTGGCTTAGACGGTTGAGACACTGGCAGCTTCGATCCCAGCTCAGTACGGTGGTATTTAAAGGTGCTTAAATACGTCAGCCTCGTATCGGTAGATTTATTGATACGTAAAATAACTCCTGCGAGACTAAATTCCGGCACCTCGGCGTCTATGAAAACCGAAAAAGTAGTTACTGGGACGTAAATCAAATACATTGTTATTATAATACTTGAGTGATATAGATATTTTTAGAGAAGGATTGCAAGATCATAATAATATTAATACTATTCTTTCTTTCCACAGTATCCCAGTGAATTTCCTCCATTTTTGTCTGTCTCTCGCATGCTTCACTCCAAATCCTTTCCTCCTCCTGTCTTCTGTCTTGCTCTTGTTACTGATTTATCCTAAGCTCTCTTCACAGCGTTCTTCCTTACAACATGAATTATGCATGTCTACCACATAAATCGTGATACGGGATTGGGGATGAGATGAGATGAAATAGTATGGCATGCTTTTACGGCTGGATGCTCTTCAGACGTTAACCTCAGTTGAGGAACTAGTGAATATGAAATTTATTAATGATGAATGAAATTGGGCAAGAAGATGGACATGACCAATTAATAGCTTATGTCGCTTCATATGTCTGGAAATGGAAATGGGAAACCACAGAAATCAGCTGACGGTGGGATTCGAACTCATTCTCGTCCCGAATATAGAGCTACTAGCGTGTTAACATACCACTCCACTCAGTCTCTTATATGCAAACAAAATTTAGAATATTCAACATGTATTTTTTCTGCAGACTGCGAAAAGAAACATAATGGTTGCCTAACATTTAGGAGGTACTTGTTTATAGTATGTGTGAGTTTTGAAACTGGTGTAGCTTGGAATATTATTGCTTGACGCTATTTTCCTTTCTTTATTAGTTCACAGTGTAGGGTTGTTTTCTCCCTCGGAATCAGCGAGGGAACCCACCTCCACAGCATCAATGGCAGTGTGCTGAAGCGTGAGACATTTGGTCGGTTGTACAACTGGGAAAGAGGATCAGTACCTATCCAGGACGGCCTCACCCTCTATGTTGAACAGGGGCCTTGTGGGGGATGGGAAGATTGGAAGCGACAGACAGGAAAGCGAGTAGGAAGCGGCCGTGGCCTTTAGTTTAGAATTTGCCTGGAGGAGACTTGCGATATCACGGAAAACCATTTCGAGGATGGCTGAGGTGGCAATTGAACCCCCCTCTATTCAGTTGACCTCCCGAGGTTGAATGTACCACGTTTAAAATTTCGTGGCAGAGCCTGCAACCGAACCAGGGCTTCCGGGGGTTGGCAGCTAATGACACTAACCACAACACCATAGATGTGGACATTGCTTATCTCTTACACGTAAATTCAGTTTGTTCGTAAAATATTATCTAAAGTACCTTGGATTCACTTTATTTCATTTCTTTTAAATATTACGGTTGTTTGTCCAACCCTTGTCCCGTTTCCCTACGGGGTCGGGTATGAGGTGAGATGAATCTGTCGTGGCGGGGTTTTATGGCCGGATGCCCTTCCTGACGTCAATCTCATCAGAGGAGTTAATGAGACGAAATGAATGACGTAATATATGATAGTAGGGAGAGGGTGAAACCTGGTGCCGGCACATAGCCTACTCCTGTCGAATAGCACCAAGGCTTAACGTCGCCATCCGACGGACGAATCACCATCAACAGCGTCATATGCGCTCACTCCATATGAGCACTGCGGAGAGGTTTGGAATTTAATCAAGGCTTTTGGCACGCAATCTAGTGATTAGAAATTTTACCCTGCCGGCCAACATTCTGATGGTGAAAATGTTTCGACCAACAGGACTCAAACCGGCTAACCTCGGTGTTAGACCGTTTAGATTTCAGCACCTTAACGATCATGGTAAAATAAACTTAACTGCAGTAGCTTGGAACCATCTTATCCAATGTAATTTAAATATTAGCAATTTGACGTTTGACAAATATTGACTGAATGGTCAGCGTTGAGGCCTTCGTTTTAGAGGGATCCCGGGTTCGGGTTCAATTCCCGGTCGGTTCGGGCTATTTAAGAGCACATAGTTTAATTCCTCTCACCATTGTTTGCCCTATTACTCTTCTTATGCACACAACACGCCACAGTAAACCACCAACCATCACAGAAACAAGCAATAGTGATTACATCCTTCCATACAGGCTTGGTGTCAGGCCGGGCATCCAGCCGTAAAACAGGGTCAGGTAAACATTTGTTACACATTTCGCACCCGCGACCCTACTGGTGTAGGAAAAGCGGTAGAACAAAAAGGTGGTGACGGAAGTAACCATCTAAACACCCATTTTCCTCTTCTAATGAATTAAATTAAATGTAAGAACTACTCTTATTCCATTTAAATTTGTTTTAGTTATTTTTTCGTTTTTCCTTTCTTTCCTTCTTTCTTTCTTTCTTTCTTTCTACTTTCTTTCACAATTCGTTTATGCTCCAGGGTTGGATTTTCCCCCAGGATCAGCTTGGGTCCCACCTCTACCTTCTCAAGGGCAGTGTCCTGGAGCGTGAGGCTTTGGATCGGGGATACAACTGGGAAGGAGGAGCAGTACCTCATACCGGAGGCCTCACCTGCTATGCTGAACGGGGACCTTGTGGGGGATGGGAAGATTGGAAGGGATAGACAAGGAAGAGGGAAGGAAGCGGCCGTGGTCTAAAGTTAGATACCATCCCACATTTGCCTGGAGGGGAAGTGGGAAATCGCGGAAAACCACTTCGAGAATGGCTGAGCTATCGTACCACCTTTAAAATTTCGTCGCAGAGCCTGTAATCGAACCCGGACTTCCGCGGCTGGCAGCTAATTACACTAACTACTACACAAAAGAAGCGGACTTAGTGAATTTCTATGTCCAAGAATCCTAAATTAAAAATGAATATTTGTTTGGAATGTGTAATTGAATTCCATAGATATTTACACAGAAACACTTTAACACCTCCGATATAATTCATCAGTGTCTCTTATAAATGACAGAAGAAAATGACAGTTATTGCTGTTACACGCCTGTGTATAAAATATATTTACATCTGCAAACTTTAACCGAAAATATACCTATTTCATATCTTCGGGGTTAAAACATTATTGCAGAGAACTGTCCAACTGTGAAGGGTGTCTCGAATTACTTACTCTTTCTTTAACAAGAAGGAATCTATAGCAGCAGCAGTTCACGCACGTATTGTCTTTAGCACCTCGAGTGATGTATTATGAATGTTTAGCGTGGGCCATGGAGTGAGAGAAATGTAATTGCAGAACTAAGTACGCCATTAAACTCCACTTCACAAGAAGTTGAGAACTTCTCGCACATAATGCTAATAAGGTTCCCCCGAGCACCGTCTGGGTTTCTACACTTTCGTCTTCTGTATAAGCAGCTTTTTCAACCTCAGGGTAAATAATTGTTTTTAACGCTTGTTTTATAATTTTACTGAATGGTACGTCTTTAAGTAGGAATGCCAATTACAGAACGTTTTGTCCCAATTTCTTACAAGATAGAAGGGAGACAATCATTTCCTTCTAATGAATTTAACAATGGGTGAGCTTCAACTCTGTAACTCCTTGTGAGGGAAGTGTTTGGGATGGATAAGACCGATTATGAGTGGAACTTGCTAGGAGGTTCAATTAGGACATAATAAACGTAATGCCGATAGTCATTCCGCCTTGAAATGTGTTTATATATTTAAACAATAGTAAGGTTTTAGAATAAAGTGGAGAAGAAAGTTGGAGCAATTGAAGAAGGAGGACGTTAGTTTAACAGAAAGAAGACTGAATACATGTTCTTGGTTTTTGTCCACGGGGAGACTTGCTTAAGAATATTACGCACAACAGAATGAGATCTAGCCCGCAGGAAGGTTACGGGGTACATGAAAAGGTTGCATGTGTTGCTGAACGTAGAACCAACCGAAGAATAGATATAATCGCAATTGGCCAATAAAAAACTTGGCATATATACTGACCCCCACCATTAGATGTGAGGTCAACTCCAGTCAGCCAGCAGTGGTAGGGGAGAAGAGTGACGTTTATGAACCAAACATCAGCTACTAAATGAACCATAAAATGCCTCCTGTATAAGGGTTGTATGCCTTTGCTGGCAGGACCTAGTGTTTACAGTGCACTATGTCTTCTGGTATGGGCTAGAGCAATTTTGTCACTTTCATAGATCTGTCTCTGGCTTATCCTTGACTTTGACTATATGAAAGTGACTGAGGTATGAGCGATGCTAGTAATGCCAATCCTTATGCAACCAGTCCCTGCTATGAATGACGTGAAAATGTTGCTCATAGGGTCGGTTGAAGTATGCATTTCAGTGGGTTTGGCAGACTGATATGTAATAGCAACTATGGCTCGGTGAGGAAAGCAACGGGAAACTATCTCACTCCTCATTTCTCTAGTACGCCTCTTCAGTGATGCCTAGGCCATCTATGACAGCTGATGGCAGAGCTGTTCAGGATCCCACCAGCGGAATCGCTCCTGGACTGAACATACATACATAAGGGTTGTAAGACTTTCCATCCGTGCAAGAGGAAACATCAAAATTCTTAGTTGAGATTTTAAGAGTGTGTGCATTCCCAAGAATGCATACTCTGATTTAGCCGTCTTGGCATTTAAAAGCTCCGTCCGAATTGTTAGACATTTTCTATAGTACTGCATACGAGAAGGTCAAGTCCCAGAAAACACTTCATGTTTAAACATGCATTCAATATTTAAATATAATGGTGTACTTTGTCAGATTTTGGCAGCCTATCAGTGGAGATAGTACAAAGGAATAAAATAACGATACTAGGGGACATATTACCGCAAACTATAGAGTTTAAGTATCATGGAGGAAAAATCACTGTGCCCTTGTAAAGTCATCCAAACCAGACGAACCATTTAGATGGATGTCTGTTAATACATTATGGACTCATTCAAACAATTATTATCGCGGGGCAAGTTGACGGTAATAACACCACAGTAAGTCCGAGATTGGAGTACATTAACCAGATAATGAAATACAGCGGCTGCTTGACTTGTAGTGTTCTCAAAATTAGGCTGAAAGTAGTGAGACGTGGCGAGCTGTTGCCACCCGACCTTCGGGTTGATGACGAAAGCGGAAGAAGAATGTAGGATTGGACGGAGAAATCAGTCAGAGGATTCAGGCTGAATGGAGATATTGGCGGAAGATGACGGGTATGCTAGTTGACCGGAGGATTGGGGAAAGGGCGAAGGGAATGGTATTGAAAGCGGTTTTGATGTCAGCCGTCATATAAGGTAGTCAAAATGGACAGTGAAGAGAAAACTAAATGTAGAGTAAATCAGGACGTTGAGGTGAATGATGGGAAAGACACGAAAAGATAGGAGACAAAATGAGACGTTACGAAAGATTTGCGGTGTTGTGGAAGTATCAAGGAAGATACAAGAAAAAAAACTGCTATGGTCTGGGAAAAGTATAAGACAAGAGGAAGACTATGTGGGAAGGACGGAAGATGGTGGGAAGACTAGACGGGTGGCGACTGAAGAAGTGTGTGGCGGACGACGCGAGGGTAAAGGGACTACCTGAAGAGGATGCCCTCAACAGGAAGAAATGGAAGAGGAATGTTAGGGATAGAGTCTCCTAATTAATTCGAGAGTGGTAGCGTGACTTATAGCACCATAACTCCAATAGTCATGTGGGGTAACCTCGACCCCCATCAGTTACTTTCTGTGATAGTGGAATTAAATTGAAGTCAAATTGTATTAAGTGAACATTAAGAGAGGTCTTAACAGAGAATATAACTGCAATGTTGTGTAAAGTGTTCCACTGTCCCGTCAACAAACAGATACAAATCGAAGACACAACAACGGTTCCGTTTTCCATCATTTGAGGTTTTACTGAAGTTATTTTTCTTTGTGAGTCACATCCATGTTCACTAGTTACGTGTTCTTCAACATCGATGTAAGGCTCACAAATATTTTTCGTGCGCTTCAGGCGTGCAGTATATATCGTAAGCACTTACAACAGTATGTCCAAGAATTAAGTACCGGTACACGAAAAGTTCCACAAGTGGGGATCTACTGGCAGCCCAGTCACATTAACTGGCCGTTTTATTTCTCTGTGTCAATGAACATGACGATGCATGCAGAAACATATTAAGAGAGCGTGCGAATAAAGGTAGAGAAAATATTACGGTTTAGCCATCCAAACACGAACGCAGTAGTTACATGCTTCACTGTGGTGGTCTGGCAGCACCCCGTGTTATCAATTCCAGCAGTGGGAAATTGTCAAAAGCTGAGGAGGTGAAAGAATAAGAACTCGTTGGTGCATGGAGCATGGTGCAACGACGGCAAGGATTACAGTGACTTCGTAGGATGATTAGTTAATGCATCAGAATATCGCTGCATACCTGTTGTTGATACAACGGGTGTCCACAACAGGACAAAACGAGTGATTTATGTCAAAAAACGTTAATAGGATGTACGTTTAGTTTATACAGGTCTTCCCAAATATGTGGAAAGTGTTGAGGGCGAGGGGTGGATAGCACAGTACACCCCAAAGAACACAAGACATCCCTATGGACGTATGCCCTACGTTCGATCGTTACAGACTATCCAACTTGATACGGGAAGTAATAGCGTTACATGGCACATTCCATGTAGGTGTACGGGAGGGTCAATGTATTCGAAGACCCCTCCAAAATAGCGTCGGGACGGGCATTTCACCGTAAAACTAGGCCCGGTGTAGTTAGCCCATCCATGAAGCTGGGCATGCTCTCTTATGTTAATTCACATTGCCATAATACTCAAGATGGAGTCAGCAAAGTCCGCGAATCCCGATTGCCCTACTACATAAGATGGCGTCGAAAAGGGCATCTGAGCGTAAAAGTGAGGTTAAGCCCTTCCATGATATTAGACTTGCTCTCTTACGCAAATCGACATTGCCCTACTATTCAAGATGGCGTCGCGAGAATCCCCATTGCCCTGCTACTCAAGATGGCGTCGAGAAGGGTATCTAGCCGTAAAAGTGAGGTAGCGAATGTTGCCGTCCGGAAGGGCATCTGGCCGCAAAAGTGAGATTAGGTATAAGTGGTATAATCCACGTCTAAATAATCTATCTCACTTTTTACGTTTACATGAACATTTCTAAGATTAAAAATAGATGAAATGTTTGACTGGAACGAGTAAGTTAAAACCATATGCGAAAAAAAGTCCACCAATTGGAGTGCTTCACAGACTAAGATATAAATTCAACCATAAGTTTTTAAAATCTAATTATCATGCTGTCATTGACAGTCACCTGACTCATGTAGTTCATGTTTGGGGATGTTGCGATAGGGAACTATTTCAGAAAGTTGCAATAAAAAAAGAATCGTTCTAAGAGCAATTTATAATTTACCGCCCTTAAGAGCTACGGATTATTTGTATAAGAAATTCAGACTTCTACAATTCCACATGTTGCATGATAGAGCTTCAGCATTGATGGTATATAAAATTAAGCATAATTTGGTTCATACAAACACTATCTGTATCATAAATTCTGACATACACTCACATAACACTCGAAGAGCAGAGAGAGAGAGAGTCCGTAGCGAATTTGTAAAAACTACTAGGTATGGTTGTAACTCCTTATAGCACTACTCTGTGGAGGTGTACAGTGCTCTCCCTAAATATATACAACAGACAACAAAAATTTCAAAATGCAAACGAAAAATAAATAATAAATGGACAAAAGAAAATGAGCGGTAAACCAGGTAATGTACAGTGGTCTTATATACTTTTTAGGGTTTCCTCTTCTCTAAGACTGTATCGTATTTAGAAATAAGGTAGTAGGCCTATTGTATTGTAAGTATTTTGTAAACTTTGCCAAAATTTAATCCTTGTAATGCACTGTTAAGAGCCTCGGCTTAGGTGCCTTTTATTGAGTAAATAAAATTATTAAAAATATCTACATGAGAATTGAAATCCTTTATGAATACGTTTACCGGGTAATATAGACCAAGAATATCCCTGGAAATGCATGGCTATTTGTCTTGTCAGCAGAATACCATAATAGGTTTAGGGTAAGTAAAGTTAAAATGTTGGGGAGAATAAAATATATTATTATTAAAATATAAAAGGATATATGTATAGAGGGTGGTTGGAAACAACATGAACGTTAGAAGGTTGGTAATAATGATAAATAATACAAAAAAGTAATTCCACCGTAGTCATTTTATCGGCTGCTGAAGTAAGCCAATCAGATCGCTTGGAGGGCGAATTCATTTGGTCAGTGTTGCTATATCCGTACGTGACTTAACGCTTGAAGGGCGAACTCATTTGGGCAGTGTCGCTAAATCTCTACGTGACTTAACGCTTGACGGGCGAACTCATTTGGGCAGTGTCGCTAAATCTCTACGTGACTTAACGCTTGGAGGGCGAATTCATTTGTGCAGTGTTGATAAATCTGTACGTGACTTAACGCTTGAAGGGCGAACTCATTTGGGCAGTATCGCTAAATCTCTACGTGGCTTAACGCTTGAAGGGCGAACTCATTTGGGCAGTGTCGCTAAATCTCTACGTGACTTAACGCTTGGAGGGCGAATTCATTTGTGCAGTGTTGCTATATCTCTATGTGACTTAACGCTTGAAGGGCGAACTCATTTGTGCAGTGTCGCTAAATCTCTACGTGACTTAACGCTTGAAGGGCGAATTCATTTGTGCAGTGTTGCTATATCTCTATGTGACTTAACGCTTGAAGGGCGAATTAATTTGTGCTGTGTTGCTATATCTCTATGTGACTTAACGCTTGGAGGGCGAATTCATTTGTGCAGTGTCGCTAAATCTCTACGTGACCGTTGCATTTAGTCACTGTAAGCGTAGCGCACTTGCTATGGCGACATCCTGTCACCTCGGAGGTCTATATTCAATCCCCTCTCCTGGCGAAGTTTTGTTCTTCGACTGGTACTCTCATGCTGGTCTTAATTCACGTGAAGATTTAGCAACAAAGCCTCGCAAAGCCTATTTGAATTCGCCCGTGAAATCATCTGATTGAAAATCTATGGGACACACTGGAACAACGGGTAAAACGCCTACATCAGTATCTCCGCAATTTGTTGGAATTGCGCGATCGAATCCTGAACCTGGAATTGACGTACCTGCACAACCTCGTGGACTCACATTCTAACCGAATCCAAGCGGTTATCAAGTCCAGAGTTAACGTTAGACGGTATTAAATGACGCTCGTAATCATTTCTGCAGGGGTGACTATTTTTTGTCCGTTGTGCTTAAAACTCGGCATTCATTGGTGCCAGCAAAGTGCAGTGCCAAAATATAGAGACATGGCGGACATAACATTAGACATTCCTCTGTATGAGCGCTGAACGTGAACAGGTAAACAAATGACTTCACGTTCAAGCGCAATGCTACTGAAGAAATTCATGTGTGCAGCGAAATAATCGTCACCGCTGGGTTCCGTGGTTCAAATCGCGGTCACTCCATGTGACATTTGTGCTGGACAAAGCGGAGGAAGAAAGGTTTTTGTCAGCCTTGAACGATTTTTGCTGTCATATTTCATTCCACCAACACTCTCAAGTATCATATCATATCATCTGTCAGTCATTAATCATTGCCCCAAAGGAGTGAAACAGGCTTCGGCAGCCGGCACACACAATTCCTGTCCTCGCCGCTAGAGAGGGTTTTCATTCATTCCATTCCTCACTCTCTCGAATGACTTGAAACAGGCTGTGGAGTTTCATTTTATTTAGTAATTGTCACAAAATGTTACTGTTGATTTACCCGAAACCAATCATGATCTATAATCTATATAGAAAAACTGTCTGCTTTATTGTTAAAATTAAATTATCTCATACTCAAAAGAGAAATGACAATGGACTCAATCTCAATCTACGTAACCCAGCTACCGTACAAAACACGATCGCCGTTTACACTGAGTATTGTATTAAATCCTCTATGCAATATTGACGCAAATTGTTGATGAAGAATCGTCGTAATATCGATAGCAGATATATTATCCTCAATTGATAAAACCTAGCGTGATGAGATTGATTGTACTGTTCCTATTTTCATGCGTGCTTTCCAAATAGCCTAGTGGAGTAATTGTGGGTATATTATAAGCTCTTCTGTGGGCGACAATGTGCAATTTCCTGGTGATTCTGTTGCCTGTAAATATTCAATTGGGTATCGATTATGGATAAAAATCAATGGCGCCGATTCGATTATGCAAGTGATTTTTGACAGAAAAATCAAGGAGTGTGCGCACATTCGTTTTCAATACGCTCCGCCTTCACATGAATTTAAGTTCGGAATGAAAACGAAACGATGTCAGATTTTGCCGTATGGACACAGACTCAATCCAGACTTCCCATTACCTTTCATATCTTCCCCACGTTTACCAATCACCCTTTCGTAACATTCAGTTCTATATCCAGCTCTCGCATTGAAATCGCCCATTAGCACTTGCTATTGACCCTGACTACGATGTCACTCAATGCTTCATAAAACTTGCCAACTTCATCCTTATCTGCACACTCACATGGTGAATACACTGAGACAATTCTCGTCCTAATTACTCCAAGTAAGTAAATAATAAATAAATAAATAAATAAATAAATAAATAAATAAATAAATAAATAAATAAATAAATAAATAAATAAATAAATAAAATTATAATTTCGTGTGGCTATTTCTAGCCGAGTGCATCCCTTGTAAGGCAGACCCTCTGATGAGGGTGTGCGGCATTTGTCATGCGTAGGTAACTGCATGTTATTCTGGTGGAGGATAGTGTTATGTGTGGTGTGTGAGTTGCAGGGATGTTAGGGACAGCAAAAACACACAGCCCAAGGCCACTGGAATTAACCAATGAAGGTTAAAATCCCCGAACCGGCCGGGAATCGAACCAGGGACCCTCTGAAACCAACGCCAGTACGCTGCCCATTCAGCCAACGAGTCGGCTATTAATAATAATACGCAACAATATAGATAGTAAAAATGTATTTTTGACCTATACAAAATCTCTTGGAGCAGATGTTAATCAGATCCATTTTTTGTGGCAATTGTTTACATTACGCTATGCTATAATTAGAATTTCATTAAAACTTGTGCCGCACCTAAACAAGAACGCAGGTGCTTGTTTGTTATCAGCCAATGTAACTAAAATTATTTCACAAATTCTAGCCGGAACATTCTAGGAAACTGACATACACCAACAGTTAATGAACAAATCCTTTTGACGTTATATTGCCTGAAGGTCAACTGTTTAATCCTTCTTCTTCTATTTTATGTTATTCTCTCTGACATCAGTAAGCATGGGGATATAAAAAAATCCGAGCTTCTGATAGGATTTTTATTCTTCTATATATAGTGCAAGCATCAATAATCCATGCTTTTGATCATTCTGGTACTGCTGGTGAGAGCTCACCTTAATTTTAAACAGTGGATACTAGCAATATCGATACTCAATTTTAATACCATACCCAGCAATATAGTTGATGAGAGTTCCCATCTAAAAATTGTTTCGGCTTACATGCTTTAACATAAGCTGGCATGCATTATTCGAATGCCTCGGTATTTTTAAAACGGTAATGACCAAGCTATTTAGGAATAGAATTCAGTAGGAACTAACTTTACCGAGACAAGCTAGAAAATGAAACATTATAGCCTGTTTGAAGCTTCAGTCAAAACTCTTAATAAGTCTATATTCCAACAATATTTGTTTTTCGCTTTTCTAGTGTTCTAAAGTCGCACCAACACATCGAACGTTTAGGGCAATTGCAATGCATGAAAAGGTAGGAATCGTGGCACCGTGGTGTCAGTTAAGATATTCCTCTTCTCTTGCCTTCTCCATTAATGAAGGCTGGTCACAATCACAGCGAACTCTGTACGATGTTTAGCTGCCCTTATCAGTATTCTCGAATTTAGTCTTGAAAAAGCCCGTAAGTTCATCGACCAAGATTGTTTCCTTCGACCGCGACCTCGAGGTCCAACAATTATTTTTTTTTTTTTTTTTTTTTTTTTGCTAGTTGCTTTACGTCGCACCGACACAGACAGGTCTTATGGCGACGATGGAACAGGGAAGGGCTAGGAGTGGGAAGGAAGTGGCCGTGGCCTTAATTAAGGTACAGCCCCAGCATTTGCCTGGTGTGAAAATGGGAAACCACGGAAAACCATTTTCGGGGCTGCCGACAGTGGGGTTCGAACCTACTATCCCCCGAATACTGGATACTGGCCCCACTTAAGCGACTGCAGCTATCGAGCTCCGTAATCAATTTTATCCTGCATGACCAATTTAAATAGATTTTACATTTCTTTCCTCATAATATGCCTAAGGTAGGATCTCTTCGTTATCTTAATTCTACACACCAACACTCATTCGCTTCCCATGCTCCTGACAACGACAGCACTGTCAAAAATCAATCAATCAATCAATCAATCAATCAATCAATCAATCAATCAATCAATCAATCAATCAATCAATCAATCAATCAATCAATCAATCAATCAATCAATCAATCAATCAATCAATCAATCAATCAATCAATCAACCGATCAGTCAATCTATCAATCAATCAATCAACACCGATCTGCAAGTGGCACATTACCTACCTGTTCTACTCCTAGCCTTTTCCTAAATGTTTGAAAAGAATCTGGAAATTTATCGAACGTCTGCCTTGGTAAATTATTCCAATCTCTAACTCCCCTTCCTATAAACGAATATTTTCCACAATTCGTTCTCTTGAATTCCAACTTTATCTTCATAATTTGATCTTTGCTACTTTTAAAAACACCACTCAAACTTATTCGTCTACTGATGTCATTCCACGTCATATGACACTCAGAACATCCAACTTAGTCGAGCAGCTCGCCTCCTTTCTCCCAATTCTCCCCAGCCCAAACTTTGCAACATTTTTGTAACGCTACTCTTTTGTCGGAAATCACCCAGAACAAATCGAGCTGCTTTTCCTTTGATTTTTTCCAGGGACGTGGCCAGTCCGCGATATCCGTAACATCCTTCGGAACACCCACATCTTGAAGGCATTTATTTTTTAATGGTGTTACTTTTCAGAGTCAATGTTTCAGCGTCGTACAGAAGCACTAAATGTACATAACATATGACGAAACTCTGATGTGTCTCAAAGCTGAGGCTGTCACACAGTAGATTCCTCGTGGATGGATCTCTAAATCTGGGTCTAAGTCCTCAGTAATTAAGCTGCCAAAGTACTTACACTTCCGTACTAGTTCAACTTGTTCCATATAAATGTTTATAAGAGTGTGCGTGTTACAAGTTCTGGTATTGGGCATCACTTTTGTTTTGTCGCTGTTAATTTTGAGTCCAAGTTTATAAACTTCTGCTACGATTCTGTCTACCAGACGCTGAATTTGCCTCGAGTTAAAATGGGAAACGACAAGGAACCATGTTCAGGGCTGCCGATGGTTAAATTCGAACGCACAATCTCCCAACTGCAAGTTTCCCGTTAAGCTCTGTAGGAAAAATGTTCTTCAAAGTTCCTGACGATGATGAAATGCATACTACTGTACTCACTTTTTGGAAATCAAACCGAGGTGTTGTGCGGTAGGAGTATGTGACGGGAGGTAAGAGACAACATGAGAGCTTCAGACCCAGGGAATACCTTCCGTACAATCTCTTTATGTAATGTGTACTTAATTTTCTTGGATAGTACCGAATGAAGTCGATTTCTATATTTCACATGTGGTTTCCATATGTCGGGCGGTAAATGATAGCTGATTGTTCGCTGGTGGTATATGACGGCGCTCTGGGTGTCTTGTCCAACACGGCCCATTCTTCATGACGAAATGAGTATAGAGATATTTCCATCTTTCTGCGGTGTTCATGCTGGTAGCGAAATTCAGTTTGTAAACTAATTTAAACTCTTTCGTGTCTCAACAGCCAAAATCTACCATCAATGACGTTAAACCGTGAGTAAGGAAGAAAACACTTCGTCAGACAGTCTAAAAGGAGATGGCTCTTGGATACCGCTGAGGATTTGTCTGGGACAACCAAACTATCTTCAGCTTTTCCCAGTTATTTGTAGGATGGCTGGCTCATTTAGGGTTTGGTCAGATGTTTGAGGCAAGGTGCCCTTTGTAATTCCCCGTAAATTTCCAGGTGGAAATTCCATCCAAGGATACACTGGTAATGTAGAGAAGCTTTATATTTGGGAATGTGGTTTTGCTCTTGGCTCAGTAAGGCGCCGCTTCTGCTTATTTGTTTCAGACTCCTTATTCGCATCTTCATGCTTAACTCTTCTCTTATGTTCCGAGGCCTTAAGAGTCTTATCATTTTCATATTTTTCGTTGGCCTTTCCGTTTCTCATACTTTCTTCTTCCAAGTGGCAAACTTTTCTAATTACCGGGCGAGTTGGCCGTGCGGTGAAGGGCGTGCAGGTGTGAGCTTGCATCCGGGAGTTAGTGGGTTAGAACCCCACTGCAAGCAGCTCTGAAGATGATTTTCCGTGGTTTCCCATTTTCACACCAGGCAAATGCTGGGGCTGTACCTTAATTAAGGCCACGGCCGCTTCCTTCCAAGTCCTAGGCTATTCCAATCCCATCGTCGCCATAAGACCTATTTGTGTCTGTGCGACGAAAAGCCCCTAGCAAAAAAAAATGTTTGCGTCACTAATTATGGAAACTAGCGCGGTCGAAATCAGTCCTTCGCAGTGGTTATATCTGCTTGGTTCGCACACGTTACCATCGCGATTCGCGAAAGCGTTATAAAACTTTTATGCTACTCGATAGCGTTATTCGCTCTTGTGAGCTAACTCACGGCGATTGAATAACAATATCACAAAAATTCACAAATACGTGTCTAATAAGTTTGTGGATTACGCCATGCCGCACTTGGCGTTTCGAAACAGCGAATAAGAATCAATTGAGACGTGACTATCACTGATTACTGAGGGTCACAATAGCGCTGAGAATCAAAGGGTTTCTGAACCACGACCGAGCGACTGACATACACTTAGCGTGCAATGATACTGAACAGAATAAGCGAATGAATGAGAATGAGAGACACACAATGAGCAAATACGTACACAGCGAGCGAATGAATTCGAATGAGGGCGCTTTCCCCTTGAAGTAAGCTTTTATAGTCTTGAAAAGACGTCGAGCTTGAGGTAAAGCCCCGGCTAACAGAGAGCCCACATTTGTAACGGCCCAGCAGGTGTCAACAGCCTCTCCTGAAAATACGCACTTCTCTCAATTGAGCACAAGTAAATATTATTTTCGATTCCTGGCATTCGATAATTCTGTTCTTGATTATGTGTAGAGCCAGATCTGTGGAATTTGGCTTAGTGGTGGACATATTGACTTAACTTCCGATTTTTTCAGCCCTGGTAATGCGAGGTTTGTCAACCTGAAACAATAGCTCTGTGGATCCACACGTTAAAATTTCATCCCCTCCAGGTTACAGCTGTTGGGCTTTTTGTTACAGTAGGGGTCACCATGAATGAAATCACGGCTTGCAGCTCAATTCCAACTCGAGGAGTCCGTTCCTTTCGGACCAATACGTGGTTCTCACGGCCTATGGAAGGCCATCCAGGGTTCCTGCCTTTACTCCCTGCGACTCTATGATGCGCTAAATAAAATTATGCCTATTAAGTAAATTTAGGCATAATACGATATGGCTCAATACAGCAAGACGGAACCGGTAAAAACAATAATTAGAAAGAGAATATTGCTCTTTCATAAGCACATCTTCCGTATGAATAACGACCGGCTCACAAAGAATATCTGGAATTTTCTAAACCAAAAGTATTTTAAGTTGAGATGGTTCCAAGAGTGTGAAATAGATCTGAGAGAGTTGGGGATTGCGGAGGATGACACGGATGGTTTCAGAAGGATGCTGAAAAGTATCAGGGTTTTATGGTGGAGACAGAACCCGTAAGTCTCAGGGTCACTTTACCAGAGGATCGGAAGGAACAGCTGATCGATGGACTCAAGATTTCCTGGCAGGATGTCAAAGTCGGCAAACGAACAGGACAAAGACACTGAAAATGAGATTGGTTGTTAACACGTAGTCCTCAAGGCTCAATTCGAGAATAATAATAATCAAATAGTAGTCATAATAAGAAGAACATCAACGAATGGACTAGAATTCACAGTGTTGAAAGACTTTTCCATCAAGCAAGAGATCGCACAGCGTTCACCAAAGTGAACTTCAAAGTTAGGTGGACCTGATTAAGATACCTTAAAGAACTAAACGGTGAATTTTCGACACTGGCACTCTAGATAAGTACGGCCCTTGGTATCCGTAAGCTTAAATTGTATTAAAGAATAAATCATTTTCTATTCGCGAGAAAAAAAATCAGGTCCGAAAGGGTTAAGATACTCAACAATAAGGCAAGGGCTCATATTTCAGTCCTGAAGGTGATCACATTTTGAGGTCTGTCGCCCTAAATAACGATAGCGTTAATGCAAGCTTTGTTCTAAGTCCCTTGCTTTCTACCTCATAGATAATTTAATTATTCCCTACACTTGGTAAACTTCACTACAATTTCGCTACGAGGTGCACACTACTGGACTAATTAGTGCTGCCCTTTGCAGCCCTTTCATATGCCACTCAACTCCTCCGTTTGTTTTGAACTGCAATTAAATTAGGAAGGAAGAAGCAAAATTAGTAGACACTGAACTCACATCCTAGCGGACTTAAAACACAATGAATATTTGAAATTTAAATTGTCACTCTGACAGCTCCAGTATAAACCATTTAACATTGAAGTATTGTTCTGCGGTCACTTACGTAGGTTTTAACGCTCTCTTACCGAAGGTACTTTGGATTTGTCACTTTGGTGAGAACAATATTTTTAATAAAATCAAGGATTGGGAACAAGAGCAAGAATTAAGAAAATACACTTATTTCGTACAATGACGTAATTATCTTCTTTCCGTACTGAAAAGAGTACGGAAAATGACGCACTGTGTAGTACGGAAAGTGACACTTTACCGCTCTGCAGTTAATTTCCGCACTGTATTTTGTTTAGTAATCGTCTCTGATTGGTGAATCTCCACGAGTAGTCGATCATGAATCAAGGAACACCAGACTTAAACTTTTTCAGTTGTTTCTTTGCCGATAGCAGCACCTTTGTTCCATAACCATCTACACAGAAACCAGCCTTTCTGCATTTCCGGCTCAAGTAATCTGCCGCACTCACAACACTGACTAATGTATTGATTAATCCGCTTCCAACAGATATATTTCCCACATATCACAGTATATTATAGAGTTCGTATTACATTCATTAATCCAAAACTACAGGACACTAATAATTCTCCCGCATCTCACAATTCAACCGTTAGATGTTTTTAAACCATTTACTCAAACATAAAATAAAACACTATACTTATTAACTTATTTCTTTCTTTCTTAATTTGATTACCCTACAGTGTTGGTTTTTCCCTTGAACTCAGTGACGAATCCTATCTGTACCGCCTCAAGAGCTTTGTCCTGGACCGTCAGAATTTGGGTCGAGGGCTGAAACTGGGCAGGAGGAACGGACCTCGCCCGCGCGACCTCACTTGCCTTGTGCGGAATGGGAAGTCGGGAAGGGATGGACAAGGAAGAGGGAAGGAAGCGGCCGCGGCCGGTACCACCCTGGCATTTCGCCTTGTGCTGAAGTGGGAAACCACGGAAAACCACATCAAAGATGGATGAGGTGGGAATAGAACCCCGTCTACTCAGTTGACCTCCCGAGACTGAGTGGACCCCGTTCCAGTCCTCGCACCAATTTTGAAACTTCTTCGCAGAACCGGGAATTGAACCCGGGCCTCCGGGGGTGGTAGATAATCACAATAACCACTACACCACAGAGGTGGACACAGTTGAACGGCTAATCCTTTACTTTAGTCAACGGGGATAGCACATTTCCGACAGGTGTCTCCTGAGACAAGTCGGACCATGAATATTGTAAGTAGAGTTGGCCGATAAATCACAGCCTCTTATTTTGTCACCGATATTTTTGTGTCACCGATATATCAGATACGCTGTCATGGAAATATGTGACAAAATATCGTTTAATTTGTGTGCTTAGATCACGTCCACAGGGCTATGTTGTCTGATGTAGCTCAAGGTTACCTACGGCGATATTAAAAATGTTAAGTCATATATTTTATCATAGTGTATTTATGAGCATAGTAGAGAGAATACCTGTCTAGCAACTCCATATGTCAAAAAACACTTAAGCTCTTTAGGATTTTCCAATCGTGAAATTACCAGCGTTTTGCCCCACTGTTGCAGTGGGCTCATCAGTTGGATTGCCATACCTTTCCAAGAGGCTGGCGGCTAGTGCGCCATTGAGACACCACTGCAAGCCTCTTATGAAGGACAATGCAGTGACGTTGCACTAGGGGAAGCAAGTGCTTTTGGTCTTTATATCAAAAATAAGGTTCCTAGAAGGAAACTATAATTTGACAATATACAGCTAGCTCATGTTTCATACGTAGCGCTTATCTAACAGATTAGTCCTCAGCTGGCAAATGAAGCATGTTTGAATACATACTATTTGTTCGAGAAGTACTTGTCCGATTTTCAAAATAATCACGGTGCTGAATTTGTAATGTTTGATTTACGGCTATGTATAAAAATAGCACCGTTTATAAAAAGCGAAGTTAGTACCATGTTCCCAGAAAATATTAACGTCATGTCACAGTACATTAGCCCTTTGGTACCATTATTGAAAGTGAAAAACCAAAAGTTATTTGAGGTGAACAACATTGCTGAATAAACCTACATATGGGAGGAATCTTTGTATTAAGTTCATAAATTTATTATTTTTAGTCTTTTTATTTTTAAATCTACATTAAGTACCGTAGGGCGTACCGTAAAAATTGGTATCCCGGAGACACGACAGGGGAAATCACATACGGCTTGTTAATTTATTGCGCATCATGTTAAAAATCTTTTCCCCATGCATTATTAAAACTCCAAATTATAAATTTGAATATCATTTTTCACACTCATTATTATGTTCCGAATCATTCGAAAAATACTACTCGACTTTCTCATCATATCACCTAGAAGTATTTGCATTCTGGCCGCCCGCGACCAGAGAGCGACCGTGACGATAATCATATACCCGTGCTTCCTGTGACTGAATCGTAGATAAAAGTCACATATATCTTTGTGTCACAGATACGCCTGTCAACGATATTTTGAAATATCGGTTGAGCTCATCTCTAGTTGTAAGTTGCTCTCGGTATTCTGTAGGATTGGGAATGATAGCCGAGCAGGTGTTGTATCGATAAGAGAACAGGCAGACTTTGCAGGTCACACGAGGAGAGTATCTGAACGCGGCGCGCACAGTCCGTAGGGTATGCGCCGTCTTGTTGTAACACTACTACAGGCTTCAATCACTACTGATCTGCAATTAGGGCAGTCGCCCAGGTGGCAGATTCCCTATCTGTTGTTTTCCTAGCCTTTTCTTAAATGGTTGCAAAGAAATCGGAAATTAATTGAACATCTCCCTTGGTAAGTTTTCCAATCCCTAACTCCCCTTCCTATAAACGAATAGTTGCGCCAATTTGTCCTCTTGAATTCCAACTTTATCATATTGTTATCTTTACTACTTTTAAAGACGCCACCCAAACTTATTCGTCTATTGATGTCCTCGAACGCTATCTCTCCACTGACAGCTCAGAACATACCTCTTAGTCGAGCAGCTCGTCTCCTTTCTCCCAAGTCTTCCCAGCCCAAACTTTGTAACATTTTTGTAACGCTACTCTTTTGTCGGAAATCACCTAGAACAAAGCGAGCTGCTTTTATTTGGATTTTTTCCGGTTCCTGAATCAAGTAATCCTGGTGAAGGTTCCGTACACTGGAACCATACTCTAGTTGGGGTCTTACCAAATTTTTCACTCAGTGAAATAATGAGGTTACAGGTACTATGACAATTTCAACAATTGGAAGCTCCAATATTCAGAATTTTAAAAATTTTGGGCTCCAAGTCCCTAGTTTACAAATTTACTATTTCTTAAATGGGGTATAATTTAGGCAAGGGCAGAAATCCCCCAATTCAAGAGCACTTTTCTCCAAAAGTTGCAATCTCCAGCATTCCATAGACACCCCTCACTATTACAGAAAGCTTAGAAAAGAACTTGCATGCTCTCCAACATCAACAAATTTCTTACAGTCTACTCAAGGCAACATTACATCAAAAATCTCACACTCTGTGGCCTCTCTAGGCACAATTTTCAATTGAAATTACTTTTACACAGGGACATCTATTACCCAAACTACTCGACCTTCGTGGAAAAAGAACAGGTTAGATTATTGGCCCGAACACAAAATGAATGGAGGCGCACACTTGCCCTCCTAAATAATAAAGTATAAAATCCTAACTGGGCTCTCGACCCGATTATACACGGGCTAATCCCAAGCTACTTAGGTGACACGCAACAAGGTTAATTTAATGCATTACAGGAAAGAAAAACGTTTACGAAATCGTAGTCACCTCAAACAAAGTTGAAGGAGAACTCGAGAGGGTAACGCACACTCTATCCCCGATTTACAGTTTTAAGACTTTATGAAACTTTACATTAACCGGAAGAAAATTTACATTTTAGAAAAAGGTGTTTACATAGTCAGAAATTTGAACCTTCCCCTCGTGTAAGTCGGCGGAGGTAGCTACAGAGAGACAAAACTGATGGCCATTACCTGGGCTGATGAACTGCCTGGTGAAGAATGTGGCTCCCAGCCTCCTGTTTTAACACACTCTCTTAGAAATTCGGCTATCAAAATCATAAGGTAGCCAGAAGAGCCGCAGTTTATATACCCGAAGGGAAGGTTCGAGAAGATTCTGGACTAATCCGGACACACCCTCCCAATTTTCATTCGACAATTCAAAAAACCGACAAGGAGCCTGTGATAGGCTCAAAAATAATTACAGAAATTTCTAATTGGCCAGAGTCAAAACTGGCGGAATGAAAAAGAAGTGTTGCCAACCCAAAAATAAATGAACATTCATACAGTTATGAAAACCTAGAAACACAAAACTGCTTTAAATTACAAGTTCATCCACCTTGCACCAGAGTTTGTTTTGTAATGACATCTATGGAGGAAAGTTTAAACTTCTTGAAGTACACCAAAACAAAACAAAATAAATCCAATCAGTTTCGGAAGTAGTGACATCTTCTGATTACTGTCCCAACTTCTTGCAGAAGCAGTTTCACGTTTTGTTGGATAGATAGGGTTCATTAAGGTGCTTCTTTTGAATCCGCGGAGATGAGGTGTACCATCCGGTACAATTATAGCCAAAATTGAAGCAAAATATTTGTATGTTGTACAGGTATAATATTTACGTCCTCCTGCAATTGCTCACGTTATAAAATTCGCCCAGCATTGCGCCGTGACTTTAACAAAGCCATGAACATGTCTTATTCCTCTGTTTCCCTGCCCGCCTGATATAATTAATGGGTTGCTCGCAAGCTAAGAGTCGTTCTACCACACGGCGAAGATAGAGTTTATAAAATACTACTTTTACAGAAATGTACTGATTTACAAAATACTCCACATCTCAAGTAGATGATAAGAGAAGGCCATTGTTTGCACTAGCTAACTTATATAAGTAACGAGGTTAAATTCACTCTAATATTATTAGATTAATATATTTGTAACATAATCTAACTTAAACTGACATAACATAACACATTATGATCTGTTCTACATTGGTAGTTTAAATAGAATACAAAGTAACAGTTCTAATGATAATATTATTATTTCTTCTGACTCCATGGCTGAATGGTCAGCGTTGAGTTCTTCGGTTTAGAAGGTCCCGGATTCGATTCTCGATCAGGTCGAAGATTTTAATCGGGGCTGATTAATTCTTCTGGCACGGGGAATGAGTATTTGTGTTTGTCCCAACACACTAATCTTCATATTCAGACAATCTACACAACCAACCAGCACAGAGAAACGCAAGAGTGATTACATCCCTCCACATAGGGTTGATGTCAGGAAGGACATTCAGCCGTAAAACAGAACCAAATACACATGTGCTACACAGTTCGCCCCCTCGATTCCACAGGTGTGGGAGTTGTATTTTTTAAATTTCTTTATCAATTGGCTTTACGTCGTACCGACACAGGTAGGTGTTATGGCGATAGTGGGAAGGAAGCGAACGTGGCCTTAATTAAAGTACAACCCCAGCATTTGCCTGTGTGAAAATGGGAAGCGACGGGAAACCATTTTCAGGGGTACCGACAGTGGAGTTCGAACCCACTATTTCCAGAATGCAAGCTCACAGCTGCGCGCTCCTAACCGCACGGCCAACTCGCTGGGGGTAGACTATTATTATTATTATTATTATTATTATTATTATTATTATTATTATTATTATTATTATTATTATTATTATTATTATTTGTCGTAGTTGTAGTATTGTTATTACTGCAGATAATTACGAAGGGTGTATTTAGTACGAACAGTCGTACCTCGCTGCCAACGCTCGAGAATTGTGGAAATGAATCTCCCCTGTCCAATTCCCACGCGCCACAACCATTACGCCCAGCCGGTGCCTTCGAACGCCTGAAAGAGGTTGTTCATTTATCATCTCACCAGAAGTGTGCGACAGATATCGCTGGCCGACACGTTCGCATACCTGGGGATTTGCTGGACCTGCACCATCTGCGTCTGACAATCACTGAATAAAATACACATACAATCAGTTTACACGAATTAGGGCGGAGGAAACTCGCACGGAATTGTACCTGTTTTTTCTAAGTTTGCTTACTTATAAGTACATAATCAGTCATTTTGAAATCCAAAGTGTAATCCACCTAGGACGTCTTATTGCATACTCTTGGCCATATCCCTCATCACTATGGCTTCCTCTTTCATGCCTCATTTCATTTCATGTCCTTTACGGGCTGCAATCAATCAATCAATCAATCAATCAATCAATCAATCAATCAATCAATCAATCAATCAATCAATCAATCAATCAATCAATCAATCAATCAGTCAATCAATCACCTCTGATCTGCTCTTTTATTTGTCACCCATATGGCAGAGTCCCTTCTTCTTTTTCTTCTTCTTCTTCTTCTTCTTCTTCTATTTCTTGTTTCGTATAGGCTGACTATGGACCACGCTAATGAACTCTTGCGTTTGGGGTGGGTTTTGAGTTTTGAACACTAATTGCACATTCTCTGGCTGTGTTGTGTTTTCCTCATCTTTGTCCAGTGGGTGCCTGTCTTCCTTTTTGGTGGTATGTTTTGCAACCTCTACTGTCTAAGCATCCTCCTGAAAGATGTTCGGTCTTTTAAGTCTCTTTCTGTTCCCCTCAGTTCCTACATATGTTTGATTACTTCCATCAACCATGGTGACTAGATCTTAGGCAGTAAACGAGAAGCTGGTTGGTCAATCTGGCATGATGTATTCTGTTAGACGTGTCCATAAAATGCTAGGCATATCCTCCTGGTCACGTCCGTGATTTTTCACAGTATTTGTAGAGATCTTGGTTGGGAAGTGTTTCTGTATTCGGTCCCTTCTTTGACTTGACTTTCTCAATAATTTTCGCTCCTGGATTTCGAGCTTGTCCGTGAGCCCCTTCCTGTTAATATTACACATTCTGAAGCATATAAGTAGGGCCCGGGTGTTTATGTCCTAAAAATTTTAGAAATATGTAAACATTTACGACTTTAAAATATGACAGTAAATATGACATGAAAGTTTTTGCTCACATTTTTGGAAATATTCAAACTTTTGCCGCTGTTTAAATTAACATCATATTGAAAAAAATTCTTCGAAAATCTAGAATATTCAATAATAATAAATGAGTTATAATATTAATTTTATTATATTTTGAATTTATTTAATTACTCATTCAAGAGGTAACTCTCGACTCTATCAAGAATGAAATCAATGTCACATTTTTATGGGCGACCAAATAGAATTGCAATAGCAAATTACACGTATTTTAAAGTTTTGAAATAGGAACGATCTTGTAACGGGGAAAAGACCGCTCACCTTCGCAGGATGTTATTGGGCCATATTGAAGATACGTCAAGTCATTAGAGTTCAATTGAGGCTCACCTTTCTGTCGCTTTCTATGCATATGTCTCTTCATGTACAACTTATCCACCTAATTCACATGAATATATATTTCTAAGAAAGTTGTAAGAAATTTCAGGCAACAATGAGGAGATGTGAAAAATCCGTCTTTGAGACGACTGCAACCAGGCAAGGAAAATGGAATAAAAAGATAAGAATATGACAAAAACACGAAAATTCACGAGGAAATATGATCACAATATAAAATACCGGAAAAGGACAAAAAACGTTCAGGAGCCAAAATATAGCTTTATATGACACGTGAAAATATCATAATTTCACTCCCCGTAGATAAAAACCTGCTTAACTTGTATTTTTCATGGAAATAATATAAGTAAACAAAATATGACAGGTCATAAACTTCCGGGCAGTACTCATGACCATATGAAGAGATGTGTAACGTTTAATTTCACTTCAAAGGTAAAGAATGATAGAAGTAAAAATAGAAGAAATACATAATTGAAGAAAATCCTAGTAATTCAAAACCTCTTAAATCAGCTAACTAGGACCTCCTGTAGCGACATAGTTGCAATATTCACAACGAAATGCACTAGTTCCATCAATGCATGTTTGATTTGTAAGTGAAATATTACGGTCCTGTGGTATTTACCGAGGCTTATTTACGGTCACGTTTGTAATAACGGTTGTTGTTGTTTGAGTCATCAGTCCATAGACTGGTTTCATGCAGCCTCCATGCCACCCTATCCTGTGCTAACCTTTTCATTTCTACGTAACTATTGCAACCTACATCTGCTCTAATCTGCTTGGCATATTCATACCTTGGTATACCCCTACCGTTCTTACCACCTACACTTCCTTCAAAAACCAACTGAACAAGTCCTGGGTGTCTTAAGATGTGTCCTACCATTCCATCTCTTCTTCTCGTCAAATTTAGCCAAATCGATCTCCTCTCGCCAATTCGATTCAGCATCTCTTCATTCGTGATTCGATCTATCCATCTCACCTTCAGCATTCTTCTGCAACACCACATTTCAAAATCTTCTATTCTCTTTCTTTCTGAGCTAGTTATCGTCCATGTTTCACTTCCATACAATGCCACGCTCCACATGAAAGTCTTCAAACACATCTTTCTAATTCCCATATCAATGTTTGAAGTGAGCAAATTTCTTTTCTTAAGAAAGCTCTCCCTTCCTTGTGCTAGTCTGCATTTCATGTCCTCCTTACTTCTGCCATCGTTAGTTATTTTACTACCCAAGTAACAATATTCATCTACTTCCTTTAAGACTTCGTTTCCTAATTTATTTCCTACATCACCTGCCTTCGTTCGACTGCACTCCATTACTTTTGTTTTGGACTTATTTATTTTCATCCTGTACTCCTTACCCAAGACTTCATCCATACCATTCAGCAACTTCTCGAGATCTTCTGCAGTCTCAGATAAAATAACATCATCGGCAAATCTCAAGGTTTTGATTTCCTCTCCTTGGACTGTGATTCCCTTTCCAAATTTCTCTTTGATTTCCTTTACTGCCTGTTCTATGTAAGCATTGAAAAGGAGAGGGGACAAACTGCAGCCTTGCCTCACTCCTTCCTGGATTTCTGCTCCTTTTTCAAAGCCCTCGATTCTTATCACTGCAGACTGATTTTTGTACAGATTGTAGATAATTCTTCGTTCTCGGTATCTGATCCCTATCGTCTTCAGAAACATAAATAGCTTGGTCCAATCAACATTATCGAATGCCTTTTCTAAATCTGTACGTGGGTTTGTCCTTCTTGATTCGATCCTCTAAGATCAGACGTAAAGTCAGAATTGCTCCACGTGTTCCTACATTTCTTCTGAAGCCAAATTGATCTTCTCCCAACTCAGGTTCAACTTGTTTTTCCATTCTTCTGTAAATAATACGTGTTAAAATTTTGCAAGCATGAGATACTAAACTAATGGTGCGGTAGTTTTCACACCTGTCAGCACCGGCTTTCTTGGGAATAGGTATAACAACATTCTTCCGAAAATCGGATAGGACTTCTCCTGTCCCATACATCTTGCACACTAAATGAAATAACATTGTCATGCTGGTTTCTCCTAAGGCAGTCAGTAATTCAGAGGGAATGTCATCAATTCCAGGTGCCTTGTTCCTAATGAGGTCACTCACAGCTCTGTCAAACTCTGATCTCAAAATTGGGTCTCCCATTTCATGAGCATTAACAGCCTCTTCATGTTCCAGAACCAAATTATCTACATCCTTACCTTCATACAACTGTTGGATATGCTCCTGCCATCTTTCTGCTTTGTCTTCTTTCCCTAGAAGTGGCTTTCCACCTGAGCTCTTAATATTCATGCACCTAGATTTCCTTTCTCCAAAGGTTTCCTTGATTTCCCTGTATGCAGCATCTACATTTCCCAGGACCATACAGCCTTCAACATCCTTGCACTTCTCCTTCAGCCATTCTTCCTTAGCTACCTTGAACTTTCTACCCTCTTCATTCTTTAATCGCCTGTATTCTTTTCTGCCCTCTTTATTTCTAGCATTCTTGTATTTTCGTCGTTCATCAATCAGGTCTAGTATCACCTGAGTTACCCACTGATTCTTAGTTGATCTTTCCTTCCTTCCTAACATTTCTTCAGCAGCCCTACTGACTTCATTTTCCATGACTCTCCACTCTTCCTCTATAGTGTTTCCTTCAGCCTTTTCATTTAGTCCTTGTGCAACATGTTCCTTGAAGCAATCCCTCACACTCTTTTCTTTCAACTTGTCTAGATCCCACCTTTTTGCATTCTTTCCTTTCTTCAGTTTCTTCACCTTCGGATGGCATTTCATGACCAACAAGTTGTGGTCAGAGTCCACGTCTGCTCCTGGGAAAGTTTTGCAATCCAACACCTGGTTTCTGAATCTCTGCCTAATCATAATGAAGTCTATTTGATACCTTCCATTGTCTCCAGGTCTCGTCCACGTATACAGCCGTCGTTTTTGGTGTTTGAAGCAAGTATTGGCAAGGACTAAATTATGATCAGTGCCGAATTCAACCAGCCGACTTCCTCTTTCGTTCCTTTGTCCCAATCCAAATTCTCCTACTGTACTACCTTCTCTTCGTTGGCCTACCACTGCATTCCAGTCTCCCATCACAATTAGATTCTCGTCACCTTTTACATATTGTATTAAATCTTCTATCGCCTCATATATTCTTTCGATTTCTTCATCATCCGCTGAACTAGTAGGCATATAGACCTGCACTATTGTGGTGGGCATTGGTTTGGTGTCTATCTTGACGACAATAATTCTTTCACTATGGTGGTCGTAGTAGTTTACCCGCTGGCCTATTTTCTTATTCATTATTAAACCAACTCCTGCATTTCCCTTGTTTGATTTTGTGTGGATAATTCGGTAGTCGCCTGACCAAAAATCTTGTTCTTCCTGCCAACGTACTTCACTTATACCAACTACATCTAACTTTAGCCTATCCATCTCCCTTTTCAGATTCTCTAACCTACCACAACGATTCAAACTTCTAACATTCCACGCTCCGACTCGCAGAATGTCAGTATCCATCTTCCTGATGATCGCCCCCTCTCGTGTAGTCCCCACCCGGAGATCCGAATGGGGGACTAGTTTACCTCCGGAATATTTTACCCGGGAGGGAGCCATCATCAGTACATCATTCATACAGAGAAAGCTGCATGTCCTCGGGAGGTAGTTACGGCTGTAGTTTCCCGTTGCTTTCAGCCGTGTAGTAGTATCAACACAGCTAAGCTATGTTGAGTATTATTACAATGCCGTATCAAGTCAATCATCTAGACTGCCGCCCTTGCAACTACCGAAAGGCTGCTACCCCCCTTTCGATGAACCATTCGTTAGTCTGGTCTCTCAAAAGATACCCATCCGATATGGTTGCACCTGCGGCTCGGCTATCTGCATCATTGTGACACGCAAGCCTCCCCACCGCGGCAAGGTCACATGGTTCGCAGAGGAGGATAGTTGCAATATTCAGAACGAAATGCACTAGTCCCATCAATGCATGTTTGATTTGTAAGTGAAATATTACGGTCATGTGGTATTAACGGAGGCTGATTTACGGTCACGTTTGTAATAACGGTGTAGGCCTAATACAACTGTGTGTAGCTATTGCCAACCTCGTGTAGGCCTTGTAAGACACACCCTCCGTGTATTGTTAACTGCGTATTATTGTACTGAAGGACAGTGTTGTGTGCGATTCGTGATGTTGGGGACACTACAAACACCCAGTTTCCGAGCCATAAATGAACCATTTAGTTCTTCAAATCTGCCACCAGGCCGAGAAACGAACCCGGGGCCTTCTGAAGTGAACGCGACCAAGTTGACCATTTGGCCGGACATATGCAAGCTTGATTGCTTCCTGTCATTAACCTGCTGCCTTTACTTCAAGATGTTTAACGTTGTAAGACCCTGCGGATGGAGCCCGTGAAATATTTCCACGGCGACTGAAATGGGATTCTGAAGTAGGGAGAGTAGTATGGCGGTGACAGTGCCCTTCTTAACCTCATCCGTCCCCGATGGTTTTAAGTTTGAGAGGTCTAGGGAGATGTTTTTGTTCACCGCCATTTCGGCCGTTTCATTTCCTTTACAAGTGCCATCAGTTTTCTCTTCTGATTAGTGTTAAGAGAGGACAGTTGGCCAGTTTTACCCCAATAATCTGCACCACTCACGTCTGTGATTTCATGTCTGTTTCCACACCTACGTAGCGAAAATATTTAGGTGTGTCACATTTAGCAACTCTGAAGACAGTATTCCGTAGTCTCCGACTTTCATACCACAAAAATTATGGGGCTGTACCGTTAATTAAAGCCACGGCTGCTTCCTCACCAGTCCTAGCCCTGTACTATCCCATCGTCCCCATAAGACACTTCTGTGTTGGTGTACAGTTTTTATGGCGGTGATGGGATAGGAAAGCCCTAGGAGTGGGAAGGAAGCGGCCGTGGTCTTAATTAATACACAGTCCAAGTATTTGTCTGGTGTGAAAAAGGGAAAACAGAGAAAATCATCTTCAAATCTGCCGACAATAGTGTTCGAACCCGCTATCTCCCGGACGCAAGCTCAAATCTGCGCGCCCCTAACGCACGGCCAACTCACCCGATTGATTACAGGAAGCTCAATGAGAAAATCGTCTATGACGCCTATCCGATGCCTAAATTAAACTAGGCATTCCAACGTTTTTCCGGTTCCAAATTTTTCTCAATTTTCGACCTCAATTCTGCCTACAATTAGCTTCCCTTAGATGACCTCAGTTCTTAATCTAGGCTCCCAAATAATGCAGCGTTCATTACTCCTAATGGGAGTTCTCTTTTCTGGTATTCCTTTCCTATGATTAACATGCACTTACCACGATAATTCCTCTTGGGTATGGCCCACCATTAATGTGGTTTTTTTGAATGCTCCGAAGTACGGCTTTGTGTATTATGCCTTCCTCTGCGCTCTGCTCTGCGATATAGTGGAATCGACCTTTCATTTTTGATCTAAAAGGGGATCGGTAAGCTCTGGCCACAAGTGTGAAACTTTATGAGATTTTACAACAAAAAGTGTACATAACAAATGTTAAGCACGAGGATTGGCAGGTTACATTGTTACTTCTGGTGACGCGATACAAATTAATGAACTTGCCGTTCGTTTCAAATTCTCCTTAAAATTCGTTTCCGGTTATAATAATTCTGTCGCCGATGCTCTTTCCCGTCTCTTTGATGACCACCACCTTCAACCCTCCGAACTTGATTCCCTTCCCGTTAACTCTGTTATTTCCGTCTCTTCTTTAACTAACTTTCGCTCTGCTGAGTTTATTGCCTTGTGAGTTAGAACTTGTATACTGGAGTATTCTGTCTTTTACGCATTGATCTTGAGTTTGATACTTGCGAAAGCCGTATCTATTAACGCTCGGCGCAAAACAATAGCAAAATACATTTCGTTTCTGTATTTCCATTGTAACGCTTAGTTCCAAAGTTTCCTTACAAATGTGAGTACTGGTTCTGAAACGAATAGTAGATTTTGTGAGTCATGCATTCTAACCATTTATACTTGAACCTTTCCTTAATTCCATTCTGGAATTTCTGTGACTTTCCGCATCATAGAAACGAGACAGGCGGAGAAACCAACGACCAGTAGACCAATTTTTGGGGCATTATGTAGTAGCCAAGAAAGAGCCTGGTTATCAGTGCTGACAATGAATTCACGATGGTCGAGGCATTCAGAAAAGTGTTCTATTGAGTGAATAAGAGCCAGGGCTTCTTTTTCGTAAGTATAATACTTTTGTTCAACAGGGGATAACAGGCGGCTAAAATAGGCAACAGGAAGCGTACGGTCATTAACAGTTGAAGGACAGCGCCAATGGCAATGTCCGAGGCATCAGTGGATAGTTCAAAGGTAAGATTAAAGTCCGGAATTTGTAAGAGGGGAGCATGGGATAACTTAGAAATCATTATCTGCGAATATTAGAACTGATGCTTACCTTTATTAAAAAGTACGTTCCCTCTTTGATTCGAAAATTATATCATCAAATCCATCCACTCATCCAACTTGATTCTCGCCTGGAATAACAATCGTCATATTGCTACGGTTCCCTCAGCCGGTAACAATAACATAGCTCCGCCACCCGTTAACACTCCCTTTTTGCTGACGTTAAGTATAAATATCTTTTTCCTTTCGTTGATGATATCTTAGTTTTTCTCCTGATTTTGAATCGCATTTGTCTCATGTACGCCGTATACCGAGAACTTGAAACATTTACGATCCTTTTTGGGAATGGTCGGCTTCTATGCCAAGTACATCCCTAATTTTTCATCTATTGCTGATCCACTGAATAAACTCAAAAGGAAAGGGGTGAAATTTCACTGGTCCCCTCAGCAACAAATGGCCTTTGATCTTCTTAAATCGTGTTTGTTTTGCCAGAAAGCAAGCCGCTCCTTGTTGCTGCGCTCCTGAGTAGGGAAGGGAGGGGAAGTGAGTCCTTACTCGTCTTCGCAATGTCGGTCTCACCGTTAATCCCTCTAAAGTTTTGATCGCCCAAACCTCGATTAAATTTCTTGGCCACATATTGAGCTCTGATGGTATTGCTGTTGACCCTGACCGTGTTTCCGCCATTAATAAGATAACATATATATTGAATAAAGTTTTCAAAAATACAAAATATAGATCCACCAAAAAGATATAAAACAGATCACGAGGGACTATTTCAATGGTCAATAATCTAGTTTAGATAGACACACGCAATTACAACGAAGGGTAAAATGACCCGTAAAAAATCAAGAGCATAGTTCTGATACACCTTGTAGAATGTTATGCTTTTCAACGTTCAATCTTGAAGTCTCTGCGAATTTACTAAACACCTCGACAATCGTTTATTTCTAACTAGATCTGTGGCTTAGTTTGCGCTGTTCCTCTTATAGTTTAATCATCAGAAAATAAGTCTAACCATCGTCGTCTTAGCCTCCCTCTACCTCTCTTACCCTCAATGACTCTCACATATCACGAACATGATTGTATTCATCATATTTACGGTACATGAGTATATTCTATAACATTTTCTTGTTTATGCCATCTTTGTTATGCTTTATTCGTTCGTGTCCAACATAATATAATTGAAGTGGAAATTAATACTATGTTTTTTATGAGACCATGGTGAAAATATGGAGCTTATCCCTGTATCGTTGAAGAATAGATTAGTTCCATTTCGCAATGAGCACTTGGCATGTTAACGTTACGTTCATCACCTCGGTCGGGTAACATGGCAGTATCCATAACTCTGTAATCCAATTTGCTGCATGTCCACACATGGCAGAAGTTAACAATACTCCAGAGTGGGAGACAGAGGCAATGTGCGACACACCACACATCCTGAACAGAGTCACTACTACATCGTTGTGAATCGTGCACCCAAGTAGGAGGGGGCATATTGAAGATCTACTGTAATCAAACCATTGGGTGTATTGTTTCCATCGTTCAGTATCTCATTCCAATTACAATGTTGTGAGTGAAGAAATACACAATAATTGTGGGGCGACAGCATTGCATCTTCGAGCATGTTGAATAATAAAGAACGTTACTATGACCAACTGACGAGAGGAGAAACGATCTGGTGCATTCCTTGACTGATAAGTGTGTCTTAATTACAGTGCCTTTTACTGCGTGTGCAGTTACGGCTGTTTAATAAACGAACTATGGATCCAATATTAATTGAATTAGCGTGCAACCCTCCTGTCTGAACCCTTGCCGGAATGGTCAGCGTTCAGGCCTTCATTTTAGAGTTTTGTTGGTTTGAATTATATTCCCGGCCGGTTCAGGCGTTTTAATAGCGTATAACTTAATTCCACTAACTCGGGTATTGGATATCTCTGTTTGGCCTCATATTCTTCCTAAATAGACAACACAGTAAAGTAGCAACCATCACAGAAGTGCGCAATATTTAATACATTTTTCCATACATGGTTGGCGTGAAGAAGGGCAACTGGCCGTAAAACAGGGCCAGGTCCACATTTGCTACACAGTTTGGACCCGCGACCCTACAGGTGTGGGAAAATCAGTAGAACAAAAACACACTGGCGGAAGAAATATATTCAAACACTAAGAAGGGTTGTGCTAGATTAAGGAATGTTTGTAGACGTGTTTACACATCTGAGAAATGACGTTGATTCAAATTTCTGGCAAATCGCATTTGCGTGGCCCTAGCAGCTGCCCCATGAATTTGCGCATCAGGTTTGCTTTAAATACGGGCTCTACTGTGTGACGGGCTCTACTGTGAGAGAGCGGGTCGGTAGATGCAGAGTAGATCTCAGCGCATAAGTGGCAACGGCTGGTGCGTGGTCCAGCAACTCTGCACTCTTACCGGCCAAACGAGCAGAGGAGGGGTGACTACGGCTCTACCGTAGCTCTACGCCTCTGCATTCGAGAGACAGGCCCTAACGTCAGCTGTCCTAAGAAAGGTTTTCCGTGGTTTTCCATTCTCCTGCACTAAGGCGAATGCTGGGTCAGTTCCTAGTATAAGCCAAGGTCGCCAACCCTCTCACCTTCTCCGAGCATCTCCTTCACAGTAACAAATCTCCTGGCCTGAGAGACGTCACCGTTTAAGAGGCCCGCCTCCCCCTTCAGGGGAGGAATTAAAACTTTTCAGTAGCAGTAGGTTACACATCAGGTTTGTTTAAATGCGGGCTGTACTGTGCGAGAGCGCAGTTACCTGTGAGATTGGACGGAGTGACTGCGAGTGGGTCAAGAATGCCTTTACGACGACGAAGAGGCCAGTATGAACAGCTCACTGCGGTTCAACGGGGCTGTATAATAGGGCTACGTGAAGGCTTGAGCTAGGAGCAGCGAATGCGCGCCCAGACACAGAAGTCGCTGAATGCCGAGCCTTGCTCCAGAGGGTTGTGTGTTCGATTACCTTCGTAAATAAATACCGCGTTGAGTGGAAAATTTGATAACAAGTATACAGTAGCTAAGTAGCTTTATTGCACCCGCCCACCTCCTGAGTCCCAGACTAGCATTTATCTCAGGGGTGATCAGTTCGAAAACGAATAAAAAAAAATTTCTATCAAAAAAAATATATATCGGCGCATCAAATGAACACAGGGATGAACGGGGCATGAAAATTTTAAGGTTACGGGGGACGACTCATTCATGGATACAAAATTCTGACTCCACAATAGGAATGGGAAGTGACAACTTAAATTCCATGGGCATACTAGACTAACTACAATGAAAAGATATGGAAGCTGTTTCCTATTGAAATTGCAATGAGGAGCAATTTATTCACTTATTTTGCATACTACACATGATGACAAATTTACATTGTGACACTTTAATCCTGAAAAATAAATGACATAATACTTGGATTTTACCTCACTACTCTGGTAGTGTAAAACATCTGGTGAATTCGTCCCAATTGGTTACTGGGGATCGAATTCACATCCGTATGATTGGACGTTTCACCGCTGGAGATCTTCTTTCGGAAACGAAGGCACGACAGTAACTTTTTACTGTCGTCTCCTCGTTCCGTTTGGACATGAGACACTTCCGGTATGTACATTCTGGTGAGCCGGACACCCACCGTAGAAAATGTTATCGCCTTGAAAAAACGGGAATTTATAATACGGACAAACTCTAGCCTATTATTTCCAGATTCACAAACACACCAGGTAGAGTTCATTAACTCAAAAGCTACTTTAATATTTACACTTGTCAATACGACAAGACGTACGGAAAGGTTCATTACCCTGCTCTGACCCTGCAAACATGTGCCGTCCGTGGGTTATTTACGTATCTACCGCTATCTCCCCGTGAAAACCCAACATGTGGTTCGGAGCAGTTCGACACAGGATGACTGTCCCTAGCATATCCTCCTATGATTATCAAATAATATCATTACCATTCTCTGTCTGATCATTAGCATATACTTTGACTACCATCAATTAATTTTATTATTATCATTAATTTCAATTATAATCCGGTATTTGATTATTATCATTTGTCATCCGGGATGATTATATGCCAACCCTTGCCGGCGTTTCAAACGAGGGTTAGGTCTTCCTCCTAATTTATCCGCACAATATAATGATCAGCTTCCTCATAAATATTTTATTATTATTATTATTATTATTATTATTATTATTATTATGATATTCGTAACAATGAATCATCGCCCATTAAATATCTTAATTTCCGTTCATCATAACTATTATTCTCAAATTACTATTGCAAGTTCTTTATCTTCTGCTCCTTCAACTTTTCATTATTATTATTATTATTATTATTATTATTATTATTATTATTATTATTATTATTATTATTATTATTATTATTATTAATAGTGGAAATCGTGATTATCGTAACCCGTAATCATCCTTTCTATAATACTTCAACTTCTCGCTCTTATTATTTTCATCAAAAATAAATAAAAAAAGTACCTTCATTGGTTATTCTTCTTCTCCTTCTTCAAATATTTTATTTATTATTATTATTAGTTAAAAATCTCAAATCTTTCATTTCGTCTCCCAACATCATTATTATGTCCAAAATATAAAAAAATTTATTCTTCAAAAAAAAAAAGTAGCTTAGTTTTTATTATTATTATTATTATTATTAAGAAAACTTAAATTCGCCTGTTACACGGTAGTCCACTCTTAATATGTTTAACGCATAACCCCTTTTACAATTCCGATTTATCTTGGCACTAAGCACTCGATTTAAGACAAGATTCACTTGGAGTATGATTATTGTTATTATTATTATTAAAAATGGAAAGATGATATTTTAATTTCCACTCTTTAGAATTTAGTCACATATGTTAAATCCCGTTATGAACCACTAAGATCTGCTTTATATTGGTCGGGACAACACGGTATTCGGGACCGTACCTTCAACTTCGTACTGCCGTTAATTTTATATGGGGACACCTGTCCTCCCAAGACACATCTCACAACCTATGGCATATCGCGGCTGGGCAAATACCTCCAATGCCGGCGATTGCTAAACTATTCCTTCAAATTTGAAGTCCATTTCCTTTCATCGGAACTCTTCAAACATTTAATTCAAAAAATAATCCTCGGTGCGTGGATTCTACCACTAAGAACACCGGCATATGCATTGATATCATCTTAGGCCTTGAGATTCATCTATTTCATCATTACAAACAATACGGCTCAACTTATTTCACACCGGATATTCGTCCCTCATGACTTCCAACTCTAAATATGGGCTCAAATCATTCTGGGCTTTTAACATATCGTGACCATTCTAATTCACGTGCCTATATCGCTCTTAAACAAAATTTTAATGGTTAAATTAAAGTCCAAAAAAAACGAAAAATCAAAAATTTACGTAAAATCAAACTGATTACGCGAATGAAGTCATTAACGCTACATGTCATCTCCACTTTGATTATTATATTTGCACTGGCTAACTCGCGAAGCACTGTCATTATTATTATTATACTTTAACTTGCACACGCCCAAATATTATTATTATTTTACTTTCCTTTGTCGACTCACAAACATGATTATTATTAGTATTTTAATGACCTTCCGTACGCAACACAAATCTTCCATACTCTGGCTTTTTCATAATCTGGCTGTCTAATAGAAATTATTCCTAATTAAAATACAAATGATCACCGCAGTGAATGAAATTCAAATAAATGGGTTAGCACAAAAAAAGAATTTAACACTTGAAATGAACTTAATTCAAAGTATTATAAACAGCATGCATTAATTGAAAGAAATATATCCCAGATTTACATTATATACAACAAACAAATACTCAAATTAATTAATCTAACCCATTATTACGTTAATATAAATTAGTTCGTCCGTCTAACAAAAAAAATAAAAATCATGGACTCGGGAAGCGGACCATGTTAAGTAACCATAATTAATTTACACTGAACCCCGTTTAGTCGCGATAACATCCCCTAAATATCAAAATTGTGTACTCATTCCTATGTAGAATTCCATTGTCTCGTAGCGGAGGAGATATAGGCTTTACGGCCCCATGGTGATTTACACGTCCATCATGTCGCACAATACAAATTTTACACAATAAAACACTTCTGGGTGACTACCCATGATTAATACCTTATTACACTATTTTACACAACAATACTAATAACAAAAAAAACCACTTATAGGTGCTCCTAGACCCCTGACACTCGCACAATATACTCTTCATATACGCCCGAAACACACGTCGTGACACATTACGACGAAATGTCGTTCATTTGAACCGGCGCGTATCGCGTCTTCAATCGGCACTTCCTAGTTTATTTTCAAGCCGTCTTGATCATCGCCTAGCTCCTATAATTCCCTGCTCGGATAGTTATTCACCGTCTATCTTGAGGTGTTTACTTCAGGCTCCGCACACTGCCTTCCAAAGGTACTATCGGCGTTCCGTTAGTTAGTTATTATTTAAACACATGACATTCATTAATTTCAACATACAATTGTACTGATTATACACACTCGGTACTATGGATAATTTCACTGTTCGTATTCATTCTCCTAATAATTCACGTACTTTCAGCTCTAACTGACTTCGAATACGTCCCGAGGTACTGACTTACAGAGTCAACGTGTCAGAGTCTCAACTACTTCATTACGACTGACACGACTGGTGACCGATAACGACTGGTGACTGGTAAGAACTGAGTGATGTGAGGTCCGCTCGGTCACAACTGGTGACTTCAAACGACTGAGTACTGGTAGGAACTGAGTGATGTGAGGTCCGCTCGGTCACAACTGGTGACTTCAAACGACTGAGTACTGGTAGGAACTGAGAGATGTGAGGTCCGCTTCTGGACTTTTATGGACGATCTGATTTCCCGCCGGGGTCATCCGCGGTCACTTCCTGGAGAGGGGGGTTGGTTTCCTAAATTGGCATATGCAGGTGGATTTGGATCTCTTGCTTTATCCTACTTAATACACTGGCGATACACATTCATGTGTCGTATTCTGAACTCCTATCGTTCGGTGATTATGGAAATATCACTTAATTTCTGTCCTCCACCTTTCGCGCGCTAACTCGGCGTCCCTGATGGCGTGCTCATCTCGACCAATGGCGAGATAGCGTGGGTCATTTCCACGAATTCATTACTTTAATTTATTACGATTACCATTATTCAACATGGGAATGATATCACAAAATTCCCCTCTATTCAATCATGTGGTTGGAATAATTTAATTATTGTTATCGGAGAAGGTAACTGGAGTTCACTCTGAGTTTTTCTTATGTTGGTTTATCTGCGGGCCTGTGATATATTTTCTCATTGGTCAGGACCGCTTTGGTTAGTTTGAAATCTCTCCCTGTGAAACGTGGCCACACCAAATGCCTCGGGCGTGGACGAAACCCGTACGTCATATTCTCGGTATTGGCGATGCATCTTGCTCGGCCTTGGTCCGAAATATATACTCTTTCACTTCCTTGTAGTCATTATTCTGTTGTTGTGAGCTCTAGATTTAAATCCTCTTATCTTTTGACCAGGAAACCTTCTTCCCCTTAATGACAAGCTTACGGTGGCGCCGGACTGTCGCGATCATGTGGAAATTCTCCCGTCCACACAAAACTGACACTGTATTTATTTAATATTCCAATATATCTGTATTTCTCATATCAAAATCAAATCATGAAACTAGGGCCTATCTCATCAGGGTACATTTTCCTGTTGCTCGGTAAAAAAAATCTTGTGATAATCATGAGATTTTTTTATATATCCGCATCATACTTTCATCATGATTTGATTACTGCTTTCATTCCCTTTTCGATGGTGATTGATCTTGTCCCGCAGATTCTGGTTATTGAGTCTCAATTCTTCATTCTCTCGTTGAATCAGGTGGATCCTGTTAACGAACTCTTGGACATCACTGTCGATCTCTCCGCATTCTGGGCATGGTCTTGCTTCTATTTGCCTATGGATCAGTTGGACTTCTTCTTCTCTTCCGTCTTCTTCTTCATCATCCTCTCCTTCTTGGTCATCTTCTTCTTGGTCGTCCTCTGCCTTGTTTCGTGCATCTTCTGCTTTGTTTCGTTATTTGTCGAATCCTTTGCCTGGGCTTGCGTCCTGGATCGTAAATCTTCCTGGGCTCTGGATCTGTAGTAGACCTTTGACTCCTACCACATGTCGTCCTCTCTTCCGTCGGCGTCTCGACCATATCAGTTTGTTGTCCTCTATGCCTGGGGTGTCTCTGGTTATAATGATGCGTAGGCTTCTCTATCTGGCGCAGCAGAGTCTCCCCCTGTACTGCCGGAATTTTGTTTTCAAGGATAAATTTTGAGATCTCCCGGATGAAGCCTGTCGGGTTTATGTGTCCTCGGGCTTCGAACCTGGGAGTTTTATCATCCGACATTTTTACTTTGTGGACCACTGACGTTGGTATTGCATTTGGCAATGATGAAGACCTATCTCCTACTTCACCTTTCTGTTCCGTCGTATCGGTTTGCGCTGTGCCTTCCTCTTTACAGATCCCTGGTTTTCAAAGTCCTCGACGTCTTGCCCTTGGAGGTGGAAGTCCTGTGCTGATCCTGGTTGATCTAACCTAGTTTTGACTACTTCCATATCTTCTCTAAGCTCTTCCGGGTTCTCGGGATTCCCGTCTGACCTGGGCTTGGTCTCTGAAATTTTCTCCGCACATGTCCCTAATTGTTCAGTTATCCTGTCAATTTTATTTCCTAGTGAGACACTAGCGGCCTGAACTATAGATGTCAGTTCCTGTTTAGTAGAAACACTAGCGGCCTGAATTATAGATGTCAGTTCCTGTTTAGTAGACACACTAGCGGCCTGAATTATAGATGTCAGTTCCTGTTGATGAAGAACCATAACTCGCATTATGTCTTCCAGAGTGAGAGCTTTTACCTCTCCCTGTCCTTCTAACTGTTCACCTTGGGGACGCTCCCCACCTTCGTCTGACATTATATCCAATGAGAAAAGAGGGCCGATCAGCCTTTCATCCTATCGCACACGATTACGACAATTTTGGGTCTAGGCCCTATCATACGGTTATATCCTCGTTACTAATTTCTAAAAATTTTAAATTTCCAAATTCAAAACCAAAACAATATTTTTCGCTTTCACATAGCGAATAATTTATATAACGTAATTCAAATTTGCATATTAATTGCCATCACGTGCTTATTATGCCTGAATTATATATCATCAGTCACTCCAGACTATGACAATAACAACAACAACAATCGATAATACCATGACGGAAACCTTGAAGTCACCTGTCTTGAAATAATTTAAATTTAACTTACACAGTTCCATTATCTTTTTATTAATACTTGAATCTGGTTCTCAGTCATATTTTTACCAAATACAGTATTCCTAATAAATTTTGCCTATACAAAATTCCTGCCCATGGATAGTTACATTTATGTGGAGTCTCACTAAATCACAATAAATTTTAATTTTATAGAATAGGGAATTATTAATTTAATGAGCCTTTATAGCAATAACTACTCTTGTATAATTATCAAGTCTAGCCCCGTTCGAAACTAACCTTACTTTAACATGAATTACTACTTGACATATCAAAAACCACTATTTAACTTAACCGTGATGCGGTCAAAATTTAATTAAATATCCCGATTGGGTTTATATTTAAGTTAAACAACTGGGCCTCTCTATAATGCAATCGGGCACTGAGCTGCTCGCTAATGATATCGTCGCTAATACAACAAAAAAATTCAGATGGTGTTTTTTTTTTTGCGTAAAAAATTATAAAGTCACCCGTTGCTCAAACATGATGCAATAGGCACTTTCACGTTGGGCGCCATTATGCACCCGCCCACCTCCTGAGTCCCAGACTAGCATTTATCTCAGGGGTGATCAGTTCGAAAACGAATAAAAAAATTTTCTATCAAAAAAAAATATATATCGGCGCATCAAATGAACACAGGGATGAACGGGGCATGAAAATTTTAAGGTTACGGGGGACGACTCATTCATGGATACAAAATTCTGACTCCACAATAGGAATGGGAAGTGACAACTTAAATTCCATGGGCATACTAGACTAACTACAATGAAAAGATATGGAAGCTGTTTCCTATTGAAATTGCAATGAGGAGCAATTTATTCACTTATTTTGCATACTACACATGATGACAAATTTACATTGTGACACTTTAATCCTGAAAAATAAATGACATAATACTTGGATTTTACCTCACTACTCTGGTAGTGTAAAACATCTGGTGAATTCGTCCCAATTGGTTACTGGGGATCGAATTCACATCCGTATGATTGGACGTTTCACCGCTGGAGATCTTCTTTCGGAAACGAAGGCACGACAGTAACTTTTTACTGTCGTCTCCTCGTTCCGTTTGGACATGAGACACTTCCGGTATGTACATTCTGGTGAGCCGGACACCCACCGTAGAAAATGTTATCGCCTTGAAAAAACGGGAATTTATAATACGGACAAACTCTAGCCTATTATTTCCAGATTCACAAACACACCAGGTAGAGTTCATTAACTCAAAAGCTACTTTAATATTTACACTTGTCAATACGACAAGACGTACGGAAAGGTTCATTACCCTGCTCTGACCCTGCAAACATGTGCCGTCCGTGGGTTATTTACGTATCTACCGCTATCTCCCCGTGAAAACCCAACATGTGGTTCGGAGCAGTTCGACACAGGATGACTGTCCCTAGCATATCCTCCTATGATTATCAAATAATATCATTACCATTCTCTGTCTGATCATTAGCATATACTTTGACTACCATCAATTAATTTTATTATTATCATTAATTTCAATTATAATCCGGTATTTGATTATTATCATTTGTCATCCGGGATGATTATATGCCAACCCTTGCCGGCGTTTCAAACGAGGGTTAGGTCTTCCTCCTAATTTATCCGCACAATATAATGATCAGCTTCCTCATAAATATTTTATTATTATTATTATTATTATTATTATTATTATTATTATTATTATTATTATTATTATTATTATTATTATGATATTCGTAACAATGAATCATCGCCCATTAAATATCTTAATTTCCGTTCATCATAACTATTATTCTCAAATTACTATTGCAAGTTCTTTATCTTCTGCTCCTTCAACTTTTCATTATTATTATTATTATTATTATTATTATTATTATTATTATTATTATTATTATTATTATTATTAATAGTGGAAATCGTGATTATCGTAACCCGTAATCATCCTTTCTATAATACTTCAACTTCTCGCTCTTATTATTTTCATCAAAAATAAATAAAAAAAAGTACCTTCATTGGTTATTCTTCTTCTCCTTCTTCAAATATTTTATTTATTATTATTATTAGTTAAAAATCTCAAATCTTTCATTTCGTCTCCCAACATCATTATTATGTCCAAAATATAAAAAAATTTATTCTTCAAAAAAAAAAGTAGCTTAGTTTTTATTATTATTATTATTATTATTATTAAAAAAACTTAAATTCGCCTGTTACACGGTAGTCCACTCTTAATATGTTTAACGCATAACCCCTTTTACAATTCCGATTTATCTTGGCACTAAGCACTCGATTTAAGACAAGATTCACTTGGAGTATGATTATTGTTATTATTATTATTAAAAATGGAAAGATGATATTTTAATTTCCACTCTTTAGAATTTAGTCACATATGTTAAATCCCGTTATGAACCACTAAGATCTGCTTTATATTGGTCGGGACAACACGGTATTCGGGACCGTACCTTCAACTTCGTACTGCCGTTAATTTTATATGGGGACACCTGTCCTCCCAAGACACATCTCACAACCTATGGCATATCGCGGCTGGGCAAATACCTCCAATTCCGGCGATTGCTAAACTATTCCTTCAAATTTGAAGTCCATTTCCTTTCATCGGAACTCTTCAAACATTTAATTCAAAAAATAATCCTCGGTGCGTGGATTCTACCACTAAGAACACCGGCATATGCATTGATATCATCTTAGGCCTTGAGATTCATCTATTTCATCATTACAAACAATACGGCTCAACTTATTTCACGCCGGATATTCGTCCCTCATGACTTCCAACTCTAAATATGGGCTCAAATCATTCTGGGCTTTTAACATATCGTGACCATTCTAATTCACGTGCCTATATCGCTCTTAAACAAAATTTTAATGGTTAAATTAAAGTCCAAAAAAACGAAAAATCAAAAATTTACGTAAAATCAAACTGATTACGCGAATGAAGTCATTAACGCTACATGTCATCTCCACTTTGATTATTATATTTGCACTGGCTAACTCGCGAAGCACTGTCATTATTATTATTATACTTTAACTTGCACACGCCCAAATATTATTATTATTTTACTTTCCTTTGTCGACTCACAAACATGATTATTATTAGTATTTTAATGACCTTCCGTACGCAACACAAATCTTCCATACTCTGGCTTTTTCATAATCTGGCTGTCTAATAGAAATTATTCCTAATTAAAATACAAATGATCACCGCAGTGAATGAAATTCAAATAAAGGGGTTAGCACAAAAAAAGAATTTAACACTTGAAATGAACTTAATTCAAAGTATTATAAACAGCATGCATTAATTGAAAGAAATATATCCCAGATTTACATTATATACAACAAACAAATACTCAAATTAATTAATCTAACCCATTATTACGTTAATATAAATTAGTTCGTCCGTCTAACAAAAAAAAATAAAAATCATGGACTCGGGAAGCGGACCATGTTAAGTAACCATAATTAATTTACACTGAACCCCGTTTAGTCGCGATAACATCCCCTAAATATCAAAATTGTGTACTCATTCCTATGTAGAATTCCATTGTCTCGTAGCGGAGGAGATATAGGCTTTACGGCCCCATGGTGATTTACACGTCCATCATGTCGCACAATACAAATTTTACACAATAAAACACTTCTGGGTGACTACCCATGATTAATACCTTATTACACTATTTTACACAACAATACTAATAACAAAAAAAACCACTTATAGGTGCTCCTAGACCCCTGACACTCGCACAATATACTCTTCATATACGCCCGAAACACACGTCGTGACACATTACGACGAAATGTCGTTCATTTGAACCGGCGCGTATCGCGTCTTCAATCGGCACTTCCTAGTTTATTTTCAAGCCGTCTTGATCATCGCCTAGCTCCTATAATTCCCTGCTCGGATAGTTATTCACCGTCTATCTTGAGGTGTTTACTTCAGGCTCCGCACACTGCCTTCCAAAGGTACTATCGGCGTTCCGTTAGTTAGTTATTATTTAAACACGTGACATTCATTAATTTCAACATACAATTGTACTGATTATACACACTCGGTACTATGGATAATTTCACTGTTCGTATTCATTCTCCTAATAATTCACGTACTTTCAGCTCTAACTGACTTCGAATACGTCCCGAGGTACTGACTTACAGAGTCAACGTGTCAGAGTCTCAACTACTTCATTACGACTGACACGACTGGTGACCGATAACGACTGGTGACTGGTAAGAACTGAGTGATGTGAGGTCCGCTCGGTCACAACTGGTGACTTCAAACGACTGAGTACTGGTAGGAACTGAGTGATGTGAGGTCCGCTCGGTCACAACTGGTGACTTCAAACGACTGAGTACTGGTAGGAACTGAGAGATGTGAGGTCCGCTTCTGGACTTTTATGGACGATCTGATTTCCCGCCGGGGTCATCCGCGGTCACTTCCTGGAGAGGGGGGTTGGTTTCCTAAATTGGCATATGCAGGTGGATTTGGATCTCTTGCTTTATCCTACTTAATACACTGGCGATACACATTCATGTGTCGTATTCTGAACTCCTATCGTTCGGTGATTATGGAAATATCACTTAATTTCTGTCCTCCACCTTTCGCGCGCTAACTCGGCGTCCCTGATGGCGTGCTCATCTCGACCAATGGCGAGATAGCGTGGGTCATTTCCACGAATTCATTAATTTAATTTATTACGATTACCATTATTCAACATGGGAATGATATCACAAAATTCCCCTCTATTCAATCATGTGGTTGGAATAATTTAATTATTGTTATCGGAGAAGGTAACTGGAGTTCACTCTGAGTTTTTCTTATGTTGGTTTATCTGCGGGCCTGTGATATATTTTCTCATTGGTCAGGACCGCTTTGGTTAGTTTGAAATCTCTCCCTGTGAAACGTGGCCACACCAAATGCCTCGGGCGTGGACGAAACCCGTACGTCATATTCTCGGTATTGGCGATGCATCTTGCTCGGCCTTGGTCCGAAATATATACTCTTTCACTTCCTTGTAGTCATTATTCTGTTGTTGTGAGCTCTAGATTTAAATCCTCTTATCTTTTGACCAGGAAACCTTCTTCCCCTTAATGACAAGCTTACGGTGGCGCCGGACTGTCGCGATCATGTGGAAATTCTCCCGTCCACACAAAACTGACACTGTATTTATTTAATATTCCAATATATCTGTATTTCTCATATCAAAATCAAATCATGAAACTAGGGCCTATCTCATCAGGGTACATTATGTATTAATATATCAATATTGGTTCTTTTGTTTTTGCTACTGGTTTAACCTCGCAGAAATACGTGGAAGGTTTTCGGTGACGCAATGATGAAAAAGTGTCTAGGAGTGGGAAGGAAGCGGCCGTGGCCTATATTAAGATACAGCCCAAGATTTTCCAGGTGCGAAAATGGGAAACCATGGAAAACAATCTTCAGGGCAGCCGTCGGTAGGGTTCGAACACGCCAACTCCCGAAATCTAGTCAATAGAAAATTTGTGCTACCTCTCTGGTTAGTGATTTTATTCTTTAGCACACTGACAATCCACTACAATAATAATAATAATAATAATAATAATAATAATAATAATAATAATAATAATAATAATAATAATAATAATAATAATAATAACTTTGCACCCCACTGTTTACTTTTACAGTTTTCAGGTACCCCACATGATGTCAGAATTTTGTCCCTCAGGAGTTCTTTTACGTAAGGTAAATCTATTAAGATGAAACTGGCATATTCGAGTACCTTCAAACACCACCGGACTGAGCTTGAGCTTACGAGGCCAGCGGTTTGCCGTCTGAAGCACTCAGCCCGACAGTCGAGGTAGTAAAATCGTACTCGAATTTCCCGGAAGGCTGTCAGTTCAGTTTTCCGTTAGGAAGACAAGATATATAAATGACAGGCTGTATGGTTCACTCAGCCCGAAACGCATATGAGTACAAGATTGATTTCTGAGGCAAGGCGGAACACAGAGCTTACCGTGCTATTCCACTTAAGTCTGGGGTGTGTCAAGCTTGACTTAGGCTTAACCTTGCTAAAATGGACAACTTACCATGGTCAAGTTGATTTATAGTTGTATCGAGCCCGGTTTTGAAATTTTTGACGTTTTACCGCGATTAAAAGTTTTACTGGTCGTGAGCGAGCGGTTAAGTGCTAACCGAGGCCTTAAGGATTACGTACTCTATATGACCTTACGATTAAGTAGTGCATCGAAATTGTCGTGACCTTATCATTAACATGGATTTGGCAACACATCTCATATATCTACAGTATCTGGAGGATGATGAACAGTGACAAGAAGACAGGGGAAATCCATTTGAAGATTGGACAGACTCTTCTTTTCAAAACAAGTTTCGTTTGGAGAATCGGACTGTGACGTCCTTTTTAAAATTAATACATGTCCAACTCGAGTTCTCTACTCCTAGAAATAATCCTGTTTCTAAGTCACTGAGCATTTCCGTTTCAAACGACTAAAATTCTCCTTCGCACTTTCTATTCCATATTCGCTGATAATATTAACCAAACCCAAAGAGGATATGATAGAGAAAACCCTGGACGTTATATTTAAATTCCGTGGCGTTAAGGGGGTAATATTAAGAGACACGCGACAATCAACCACTACTGATCTGCATTTAGCACATTCGCCCGCCCAGGTGGCAGGTTCCCTATCTGTTGTTTTCCTACCCTTTTCTCAAATGATTGCAAAGATATTGGAAAATATCTCCCTTGGTAAGTTATTCCAATCCCTAACTCCCCTTCCTACAAATTAATGTTTGCCCCAGTTTGTCCTCTTGAATTCCAGCTTTATCCTCATGTTTGATCATTTAAAGACACCAGTCAAATGTATTCGTTTAATAATGTCATTCTACGCTATCTCCCCATTGACAGCTCAGAACAAACTCGAACAGCTCGTCTCCTTTCTCCCAAGTCTTCCCAGCCCTAACTTTGCAATATTTTTCTAACGTTACTCTTTAGTCGGAAATCACCCAGAAAAAATCGAGCTGCTTTTATTTGGATTTTTTCCAGTTCTTGAATCAATTAATCCAGATGGGGTTCCCATGCATTGGAACGATACTCTAGATGTGGTCTTACCAGAGACTTGTATGCCCTCTCCGTTACATGCTTACTATGAGCCCTAAATACCATTATAATCCTTTATATACAATCCCATTGATGTGATTACCCGAAAGATATTTCCTTATATTAACATCTAGGTACTTACAATGACCACCAGTAGGAACTTTCACCTCATCAACTTAGTAATTAAAACTGAGAGGACTTTTCCTGATAGTGAAACTCACAACCTGACTTTTAACCCCGTGAATCACCATACCACTGCCTACTGACCACCTCACAACATTATCAAGGTCATTTTGCAGTTACAATCCGGTAACTTATTTATTACTCTATACAGAATAACATAATCCGCAAAAAGCCTTATTTATTTATTTTTTTATTTATTTATTTATTTATTTATTTATTTATTTATTTATTTATTTATGACACATGTCTGTAACAGAGTTGCACTCCAATTACAACAGACATTCAAAATGTAGTACAATAATATATATTGCAAAACAGAAAAAGATCACGAAAAATTAACAACGTATTTTGAGAAAATATAATAAACAAATTTAGAAGAAAAAATCACAAAAAAACAATAGGTTATATACAGATCAGGATTAGGTAGTGCTGCAATTACTGGATCCCAATTACATAAGTGGGAAGAGCTAGAACTTTATGTGCAAGCACACACATATGCGAACAGGTCAGGTGTATGATTAATAGTGTAAAAGTAATATCTCGGAGTTTATAGACAATTAAATTCCATTTGGGTTATTGAAAAAGACATAGCGTAATGAATTCTATTTTCCTTTTATAAGATACTATTTGTTAAGGTTGTTTATGTATATTCACTAAAGAAAATCACTAGACATGTTTTGAAGTCTGTTATGGACATTGAGAGATCTATGTCGTGTTTTCTGAATAAGTCATTAAACGTACTACACATCCTTACTAATGGCGAATTTTTATGAATAAATATGTTGGATAAGGGATTGTAAAAGTTCGTCCGGTTACGCAAGGTAGATTTGCTTACGTTAAAATTTATTCTGGCTAGTAGATCACCACTATCTATAACGCCATTTATAATTTTGTGTAGAAACAGTTGTTGGTATAATTCTCGGAAAGCGGTTGATGAATTGTAGCTAAATTCTTCTAGTAAGTGACTATATGATATTCTCAAACTATATAGTGACGGATTATGCTTCTTGTAATTAACCGTAATAATCTATTTTGAACCTTTTCAATTTTATTTATATAAGATTTGTAATTTGGCATCTATATAATGAATGCATATTCTAATCAATCAATACTGATTTGCATTTAGGGCATCGCCCAGGTGGCAGATTCCCTATCTGTTGTTTTCCTAGCCTTTTCCTAAATGATTTCAAAGAAATCGGAAATTTATTGAACATCTCTCATGGTAAGTTATTCCAATCCTAACTCCCCTTCCTATAAACGAATATTTGCCCAAGTTTGTACTCTTGAATTCCAACTTTATCTTCATACTGTGATCTTTCCTACTTTTATAAACGCCACTCAAACTTATCCGTCTACTAATGTCATTCCACGCCATCTCTCCACTGACAGCTCGGAACATACCACTTAGTCGAGCAGCTCTTCTTCTTTCCCTCAATTCTTCCCAGCCCAAACTTTGGAACATTTTTGTAACGCTACTCCTTTGTCGGAAATCACCCAGAACAAATCGAGCTGCTTTTCTTTGGATTTTTTCCAGTTCTTGAATCAGGTAATCCTGGTGAGGGTCCCATACACTGGAACCATACTCTAGTTGGGGTCTTACCAGAGACTTATGTGCCCTCTGCTTTACATCCTTACTACAACCCCTAAACACCCTCATAACCATGAGCAGAGATCTGTACCCTTTATTTACAATTCCATTTATGTGATTACCCCAATGACGATCTTTCCTTATATTAATACCTATATACTTACAATGATCCCCAAGAGGAACTTTCACCCCATCAAAGCAGTAATTAAAACTGAGAGGACTTTTCCTATTTGTAAAACTCACACCCTGACTTTTAACCCCGTTTATCAGCATACCATAGCCTGCTGTCCATCTCACAACATTTTCGAGGTCACGTTGCAGTTGCTCACAGTCTTGTAACTTATTTATTACTCTATAGAGAACAACATCATCTGCGAACAGCCTTACCTCTGATTCCACTTATTTACTCATATCATTTATATATATATATATATATATATATAAGAAAACATAAAGGTCCGATAACACTGCCCTGAGGAATTCCCCTCTTAATTATACAGAGTCAGATAAAGCTTCACCTACTCTAATTCTCTGAGATCTATTTTCTAGAAATATAGCAACCCATTCAATCACTCTTTTGTCTAGTCCAATTGCACTCATTTTTGCCAGTAGTCTCCCATGATACACCCTATCAAATGCTTTAGACAAGTCAATCGCGATACAGTCCATTTGACCCCCTGAATCCAAGATATCTGCTATATCTTGCTGGAATCCTACAAGTTGAGCTTCAGTGGAATAACCTTTCCTAAAACCGAACTGCCTTCTATAGAACCAGTTATTAAATTCACAAACATGTCGAATATAATCAGAAAGAATGCCTTCCCAAAGCTTACATACAATGCGTGTCAAACTTAATGGCCTGTAATTTTCAGCTTTATGTCTATCACTCTTTCCTTTATACAGGGGCTACTATAGCAACTCTCCATTCATCTGGTATAGCTCCTCCGACCAAACAATAATCAAATAAGTACTTCAGATATGGTACTATATCCCAACCCATTGTCCTTAGCATGTCCCCAGAAATCTGATCAATTCCAGCCGCTTTTCTAGTTTTCAACTTTTGTATGTTATTGTAAATGTCATTGTTATCATATGTAAATTTGAACACTTCTTTAGCCTTAATCTTCTCCTCTATCTGGACATTATCCTTGTAACCAACAATCTTTACTTACTACTGACTGAATACTTCTGCCTTTTGATAATCTTCACATACACACTCCCCTTGTTCATTAATTATTCCTGGAATGTCCTTCTTGGAACCTGTTTCTGCCTTAAAGTACCTATACATACCCTTCCAATTTTCACTAAAATTTGTATGACTGCCAATTATGCTTGCCATCATGTTATCCTTAGCTGCCTTCTTTGCTAGATTCAATTTTCTAGTAAGTTCCTTCAATTTCTCCTTACTTCCACAGCCATTTCTAAATCTATTTCTTTCCAGTCTGCACCTCCTTCTTAGTCTCTTTATTTTGACCTCACGAATGAGTTATAGAGAACACATAAAGTCTTATATTATGTATATCCTTCCCGTTTCGTATGATAAAACCTAGTTGTTTCAGTGCTATATTTAACATTATTTCAATATGTGCACTGAATGATAAGTTACTACACATTGTAACTCCTAAGTCAGTTACGGACTCGGCTCGTTTTAGATTCTGTCCGTTCACTAAGTATTCACACTGAAAGGATAATTTGCCGTAGAATAAGTAATCACGAAGCATTTGCTGATATTAAATGTGATTTTATTCTTGACGCTCCACATGTATATATTCTCAATGTCCCTGCTTTGAGAAATACAGTCACTAATATGTGTTATCTCCTTGTACAAGTTAAGATCGTCAGCAAACATGAGGCATTTAGAATTTAGGACAACATCAGCCAAATTATTTATAAATAACATAAACAACAGTGGTCCTAACTTTGAACCCTGAGGTTCACCTGAATTAACATTGAATATAAAAGATTTGGTCTGATGATAGGTGACAAACTGATATCTGTTATGTAAATAGGAGGGTATAAGTTTTAGCATAGAATTGTTAAATCCAAATCCAGTTAGTTTTCTAAGAATCACAATGTGATCAATCTTGTCAAACGCTTTCTAGAAGTACGTATAAATCACATCAACGTTTATCTGACTGTTTAAAACATTAGCCAGATCTTGAACTAGATTTGATAGGTTTGTGATAGTTGACCTACCAGGATAGAATCCATGCTAATAAGGTGAAATGTAGCTTTTAACATGATTAAAAATTCGGAAATAATTCTTTCGAAAACTTTTACTAAGGCACATATTATTATGAAAATGGGTCTGTAATTTTGTACATCTGAATGATCTCCGGCTTTATATATCGGGCATACCCTTGACGTTTTCCACATTTCTGGGAACACACCTGTATCTATAATAAGATTAAATATGTAACATAATGGTTGCATTAATATATCTGAACAACCCTTTACTATGTAAGGAGGAATCCCATCTGGCGCACTTGATTTAGTAGATTTAAGTTTCTTTATAGCCTGAATATACTCGTTTTCATCTTCATGTGACACTGGGAGTGAAGAGTTTGTTTTCATGGGAGATCCCACCTCATAATTACCCTTGCAACTATTACTTAGACACACCTTGCTGAAATATGTGGCAAAGCCATCAGCTATTTGCTTAGCTCTACGCAAAGGTTCACCATTTGAAGTCATAACCCGGGGGTTTGATGTATTTTCCCGTTTATTTTTAATAAAATTCCAAAATGATGATGGATGCATGTTTATAAGTTCTTCGGAACTTCTTTTGAACGTATTTTATGCATTTTCTATCAATGATTTCGAAAGATTTCTCATCTCTTTAAACATGATCTTTTTTTTTATTAGGGTTGTTTATAGTCGCTTTAACTCCAAGGTCTTATCGCGACTCTTACATATGATTACAGAATAATGGTAATAATAATAATAATAATAATAATAATATTGTAATTATAAAAATGTAAAGAAAAATAATAAGTATAATGTAATTACATTTTGGAGTGCAAGCCAGTGTCTTTGAGGAAGTTGATGACTTGATGACTCAGTGCTGGAGAAGACAGTGTCAGTTCCATTCCTTTAGGTATGTTGTGGTGTTGGCGCCAATGGTCATACAGTTGACATTCTGAGATGATATGATTGACAGTGAGAGTATTTCTAATTCTTCATACGTCTCCGATAATATTCCTTTAACTTTACGGTTTCAACAATTTCCTTCGTAAACCAAGTTGGATACTTCTTCCCGGTTTTTATTTCTGGAACAGTTTTGTCCAATATCTTGTCAAAAACGTTATAGAAGTATTTTAACCCTTTGTTGCATTGTGTAACATATATGCAACATAGATTAACAACTTGATTTGCACGCCTCTGGTGGACATTTCATGAACCAGTGCATGTTCCACATGAGTTCCAAGTTGTTTATAGAATATCTTTGGCCTTAGCTACCCATTTCTATATATTTTATGTAGGAACTAGTTGAATGGCAACCGTATCAAAGAGAATGTTTATCCATCATGTAGCGTATATGCAGCATTATTGATAATTTTTTCAATATTTTTCCCGTTCTATAAACCTTATGGAAAGTCCAAAAATAACTTTTAAAGATGAAAATAAAAAATCATGCATTAAAGGGTTAAAGCTTCATTAGGATTTTTAATGTTTTTAAATGATCCCAGTTTTCTCTTTCTAGCATTTTGTAAAGACTATGAAAGTCTGCTTTTGAGAAATTATGCGCAATGTTTTCAGGGTTATAAATTTTATTCGTTTTATAACGTGTTTCAAAATCTATACAGAGGGAAGGATGATAAAAACTTCACTAACCAACGGAAAATCATTTTTAGTAGCGTTAACGTTAGTCGTATTGGTCAATATTAAGTCAAGTGTCCTTCCGTTATGGTTTTTACACAGTTCATTGATTTAAGGTCGTGATAGTGTACCCGCTCAAAGCCTGAGTCCCAACCAGCATTTATCTCAGGGAGTGTTACGGTCCGAATCCATCGCAACTAATACTCAATAAAAAAATATTTTAAGATATAAGATCTCAAACTAAATGTAAGGGCGCCATCCAATCAGTACTACAGGGTTGAACGGGACACTCTAATCTTTAACTTTAAGGCTCATCATAAAACACACAAATTATATATATTCAGATCAAAGGGAAATTATGAAGGCTCCGTCCTAGGAATGGGGACGGATATTTAAACGGTCACCAAGGGTTTACTATTCTACAAGAACAAGAACCTGGAACTGTTTCCTTGCAAATGCTAAAGGAGCATTTATTTAAGTAAACAAATGAAATTTTACACACAATCAAAATCTGTTGATCCTTGATTTGCCGGTAATTTGGCCAATTATTCCTGAAAATGATTACATAATATTTATCACTTTTGACCACCCTTCCATTTGGGTGGTAGAACCGTTGATATCTGAAGGTATCAGATTTACCTTCGTTAACACCATGACCATATTTGATCATGGACCAAATACCTGTTGGTCACATGGACCATGTTACCGCCTACACTTTGATTGAGATGAGACCAACCCGGGAAACTACAAACTCTCCCCGGGTTCCTAACCAAGATATGCTAATCGTTAGTTGAAGGAATACGACAAAGGGAATCTAACCTAATGGTCCAGATGTAGGGATTTGCCTTCATTGTACACATATTAACTTAACTTATTATTTACAACCAATTGACATCATTACGTTAATTCGCCAGCTGACTTCCCTAGTATCATCCATCATCAGCATCCGAAATAATAAGAAAAAAAAAGTAAAATTAAAAAAATATTTTATTAAATATTATTATTATTATTATTATTATTATTATTATTATTATTATTATTATTATTATTATGATTATCATGTTTTGTGGAGATCATGATTATCGTAACCCATAATCATCCTCGGACTTATATTTCAACTTTTCGCGATTTTATTTATTTTCATCTGAAATAAATAAAAGTACCTTCGTTGATTATTCTTCTTCTCCTTCTTCAAAAATTCTCATTTTTATTATTATTATTTAAAAATCTCAAATTTTTCATTTCAACTCCCAACATCATTATTATGTCCAAAATATAAAAAAGTAAATTCTTCTTCTTCTTCTTCTTCTTCTTCAAAAAAGTATTTTTTTATTTATTATTATTATTAATTTAAAAAAATTAATTTCGCCTGTTACACGGTAGTCCACTCTTAATATGTTTAACGCATAACCCCTTTTACAATTCCGATTTATTTTGGCACTAATCAATCCAGATATGATTTACATGGAATATTATTATTTTTATTAGTATTATTTCGAGAATCTTTATTTTTACTCCCCATCTTTATAATTTAGTCACATACGTTCTCTCCCAAACAGAAATCACCAAGATCCGAATTCACATCGGTCGGGACATAATAGTTTTCGAACCCGCAACCTTATTTTCGTACTGCCGTTAATTCATGGAGACCATATGCTCCTAAGACAATTCTCAAATCCCATAACACCTCGCAGTTGTGCAAATACCTCCAATCTCTGCAAGTGTTAAATTATTCCTTCCCTTTCCATTTTGAAGTCCATTTATCCATTGGAACTCTTCAAAACATTTTCACAAATTAACCCTCGGTGTATGGACTCTATTCTGCCACTCAATACACCGGTATATAAATACAACATCTATGTGGGCCTTAAGATCCATCTATTTCTTCATCAACATCAGTACAATTCACTTTCATTTCGGGCCGGATTTCTGTCCCACAAAACTCCAAATCTCAACTTTTGGCTCAAATCCCTCTGGACCTCAAACATAGCGTGACCATATTATAAAAGTGCCTATCTCGTTTCTACCAAATTTATTTATGATTATTATGGAGTCCAAAAACGTTAAATCAACAATTAGTGTTAAAACCGGATTCACTGCACAAATTATACTTATTCACGACACATGTGATCTCCACATTTAAATTACTTTAATTTGCAATCATACTATCCAACTAGGCCCGTGCCTTTATTCTCAAAGATTATTATTAAACACGCCTTTACACATTACCAAATTTTAATGTATTACTTCGACACTTGTACATATTATTATTATTTTGTCCACTGGCGAACTTCGCGATATTTACAAACAAATCAATGGACTTCATTCCGTCCCACAACAATTTAAATCACTTGGCAATCCTACCTCTGGATTATCTTAACAACATGCCTTAATATCTATAAAAATTCCGATAACGGAAAAACACTTTGGAAGCACTCCGAAATGAATATTAACATTATCTTTACGTGAAACGTGCTCCATATTATATCAAACAACTCAAGCACTTGAATGAACAACTCAACCCTACTATACTCTATTTAATAATCAAAATTATGATGAGTGCTTGATCTAATCTACATATTAATTTGTCCCTTTGTCTATCTATCTTTGAACTTATACGAGCCGTAACGGCTCGTTTCACAATCAAGTTACCATGATAAAATAATATGATTTCCTCCCCCTAACGATAACAATCTATACATATATTAAAAGGTACTCAACTCTGCCATTGTAGTCTGCTAAAACCGGACGAGAAGCCATAGCCCCTCCGGTTTTTAGCAATGCATTCCACTGGTATTCATGCCAGCTTGAAGAATTAATCCTTGACCCTTTTCAACTTTACACATTTTGAATAAAAACAAATAAATTAGCTGTTGCACTTTGGAATAATTTCCACCCTAAATTCTATTCACAAATTTTACACTTTCGGCCTTGTATCTAGCCCACTTAATGTAGATATACATTCTTCATTCCTTTCCCGGACACTAGGAACATGGGATACCTCGGGATTCCCTTTTCAACGGCCCGTGCGCGCACTTGAATTTCCCGTCTCACGTTCGTTTAGCTGACCAGGTATCAGTTTAGAATGGACTGTTTACTAAGTGACATAAACACTCGTGACCGTTCTCATGTAACGCACTTCCTAATCTGTTGGTAGAATCTCACACTCCGTAAGTTATGCTTTACTGAGTCCTGTCTATTTGAAACACTTCATACTAGTAGACTGCTCAAGACCGTAATATGAGCTACATCACGTCATGAATCACTGTACTATGTAACAATATAATACTTCGAACTCTACTTTGAGTAAGTACACACTCGCACCCCTGGCGTAGTCAGGCTCGAACGCTTTGTCAAAAGTAGTTACGCACCACTGGCGTGGTGACCGCCCGAACACTATCAGAAGTACTTGCGCGCCACTGGCGTGGTGACTGCTCGAACACAATATCAGAAGTACTTGCGCGCCACTGGCGTGGTGACTGCTCGAACACAATATCAGAAGTACTTGCGAGTCCTAGTATACGACCTCATATTTATACTTGTATCCCCTCTCTTCCGAGTTCAACGGAGGTCATCTTGTAACGCACAGTCCCGATTTCTTCATACGACAGTTTGCGGTTTGGCCCGTGGCTGAAATATATGATCCAATGATGTAATTATGTTCTCAAATGCTCTATACCAATTCTCAACTATTATCGTTCACTGGTAATGGATATATTCGCGAATTTAGCTGCCGTATCCCGGCTCGGGATTTCGCGCTCTATTGTGGCGTCCTTTGCCTTCAGCCAATCAACGAATAGCGTCCATGAATTCTCAGAATTTCACCATGCAATCTCCCGTAATTATTAACTTTTTATAAGTTTTATGGTATAGTAAGGCTCCTAAATTCCACTTTATTCTGAATCGATACTCCACTTCCTTCTATCAGTTTAATCCACGGAGTTAGCCTCGCTAGTGCTTCTTACAATACGAAGTTGTCGCCTTGCTTTGGTCAAGTGAATTTTTCCATTGGTCCACCTTACCCACGTGACCGGGAAGGCTCATATTTTTTTCTTCCAGTGCCAACCCCGTGTTCCACTCCCGCTAGTTACATGGAGATACCTCGCCATCATTTCTCAGAAATTTGCACCCGGCTCCCTGCGCTGTTGCTACTACCAAGACTGCCCGGGGCTATGAAAACTTTGGCAACAAGTTACCCTCTCTCTTTCCTTCGTTGTCCCAAGTTCTGAGAAACCTAATTCTGTCCCTCATTGTGTTTGTTAATCTCACTGGAGACAACATTCTGTGGTATGGTGAAACCTGCCATCTCGGCCTGGCCTGTTCTTACTGTATGTACAGTCAGATACTATTTATTCTGAACATGAAATATATATTCCTCAATAATTCATCATAATTACAATTGCATGACGCTTATCACACCCCCACCAGGGTGCAATAGGAGGGAAAGTTTGCTAGAGCCCGGCAACAAGGACCTCCTTGCGTAACACTTCTTTACTCATATCATTTATATTGTAAGCATATCACTTAATTCAGTGGAGAGCATGGGTTTGACGCCAGGGCGTGTACGGTCCATGCCTGGGAAACGTCAGAGAAAGGGTAGAACAGTAAGTTCTTATAGTTTTGAACATTTTGTTTATTCAAAAGAAACGAGCAAATCATATCACCTTGTCACACATGAACAGCTGAATTTACAGGATGCAGGTTGGAAAATAAGAACTTCGTCCATACGGCTTCGGCGTCGAGGATGTACCGTTATGACGAGCTCCTTCCCCACACAATTCAACATTTCTCTGCTCCACGGAACCGCATAATCCCTCGGTGGTCAACGGCCCTGGAAGTTCTGGTAGAGAGGCTCCAAACCAAGGAGTCTGATGACAAGTGAAGTGCAGCGTGGAAATTATAGTTAATGATTGAATTCCACTTAAGTCCCAAGAGGGGAGTAAAGAAGCGTGTAACACCAAACAGAATGTCAATACAATCTGAACGACACTTCCTTACAGTAGCACTGCGTAACACTGTTCATAATAGTTACGAGTTCCACTGTTCGTAAACTTTAGCACACATAAATAAGTTTCAAATTATTGCTTTTATCGAAGAGATTAAATCAGTTTTACAATCAACGACGAAAGGTAAATTAACACATTTCAAAAGTAAAATAATAACTGTCCGATTCATTCGCCGGCAAAATAGAAATTAATTGAGTAGTGTGAAAAACACAGTTCGTGACGTTCTCAATCACTAAGGTTAATGCAATGAATTTATCACTGTTTCAAGCACAGTCTAATGAAAATCAAAGAATGTCATTGAGACGTAGTTTTATAGGAAACTTGAAAGTATGACATATGTCATAATAAAGTACAGTCCCATTAACATACTACAACACTGTTCATAAAATGAGAACGATCCCTAAGAAAAGATCGAATGAAAGAAGGCAAAATCCCTCCTCGATACAACGTATTTCGAAGTTTTATAAAGCAAACATTCTTTCAAAGCACAATCTCAAAAAATTAACACAGTTCTTTCATTTAGCACAGTATTTAGAAATACGACAAAAATTAAGTTCCCGTACGGAAACACAGTCTGAAAGAGGACAGTTCCTACGGAAATAATCAAAGCCTTTCACTGAGCACAGTCATGAAGATAAGTTAAGGCACAGTGTAACGCAAGAGGCAATGGTCCAACACTGAGGCTCAATCAATTCATATATGATAAAACACAGGTTTAAAAAAAAATAAAGCACCTGTTTGTAAATGCACATTCGGAGTGTCATTCGAACGAAATAATTTGAACGCACAGTCTTTAAGAGGACAACTTTCTTACGAAGCACAGTCTTCCATATAAAGAACTGAGTTCTCGCGAGTCACTTCCCGAATATTTGTTTGTAGAACGAGTGTTTCTTTTAAGAGATAAATCTCATCACACTCGTGTCACAGTTAAATGTTAGTCAATCACTAGAAATGACTTGTAATATCTTAAACACCTCTTCTCACACTTGAAATTTAGAGTTCGAAGCTCGCACCTCGGACTTACTGACCATTCGTACTTTGCGCGTAGAACATCGGCGTTTCGCCAGGCAGAGTAACGATGTAGTCCCACAGATGGTCCGCGCACGAGACGGCTGGGACGACAGGAAGATACTGGTTTACTACTGACATAGTGGCCCTCTTTTATACGTGAACTTCGGACCACAGGCTTCTAAATTCATATAACTCTAACTTCTAATTACTCGGCTATCTTGCCGCCCATCTTCTCGAAACTTGGTACATCATCATACTTAATAATGGTGTGGTCAGAAGTTTGATATCATGTTTCCTTCAACAGATAGTGAAATAGAACGTATAGAAGGTTCTATTGTGAAGTCATTTGTTCTTGGCAAACTCAGAGCAGCGAGCAGCCGCATGACTCGCCGTCATATCCGTGCATACAGCGGTAGTTTCAAATCACCTAGACGGGTGTTAGCTTGCGTTGTCTCAGAAATACTTTGGCGGAGGATGTCGGCACAGCATTCCCGTTTCAATATTTACAAGAAAACATAAAGGTCCAATAATACTGCCTTGAGGAATTCTGTCGATCTCATCACTACCTTGTGAATACTGTTTTGAATTACTTCTGAGGGGAATTATAGCGAGAAAAACGAGCGAGAAAACACCTCGGTTCCGAAACCGAGGATTAGCAATGGTGCAACAGGTGAATGATAATGCCACGCTGTTTTACCACGGTTTCGTAATGCCTGATATTACCGAATAATGCACTCTGCCGTTAGTGTTATGGCGGAAGTGGATAGAGAGGCACGTGGCTGTGTAGTTCACTCAGCATGAAATAAATATGAGTACCAGGTTGATTTCTGAGATAAAGGAGGACGAGCACAGAGCTGTCCGTGCTATTCCACTTAGTGTTATGGTGAAAGTGGACACAATCACTGGTCATATATCAATTAAAATGAAACGTTCTACATATAGTCTCACAATGCCCGAACTGTTCCCAGCACAGTGTTCCTAGTGACGTAGTTTGCGAATCGTACATAAAGTCTCCCTTTTCATTCTGTTTTAATTTCGTGCGCCACTGAACATTCATTCATAGGATACTGATTTAGGCGGAACACAGAGACAGTTTCTATAAATGTCTGTCAAAAGAGAAATCGAATGCAATACCTTCCAGCCCAAAGGATGTTTGTGGAATTGCGATGTTTGGGATTTCAGCCGTATTTATTTACTTCTAATCAAATGGCTCTTCGATTATATGTTTCTGATAGGGATCGATTAATAATAATGTATTTGTGGAGTAATTATTTATAAATTAAGTCAAGTGAATGTTGACGGCTAGACGGACTTCATATGAGAACAAATATTATTGCGATTCTCACTCTGAAGTCTGTCCACAGTAAACATGGTGTTATTCCTACTGGACCTGGAGTTTATTCTAAAACAGTTCTCGCTAACCTATCAAGACTGTGGTAATCATTTCCATGGGTCTACATATTAGCGAACCCCTGCAATGTTGTCAGTGGAAGAATAAGTAGATTGGATTTTGATGTTTAGATTGGTGATAGTTGTGTTAGAATTAACAAAAATCAATCTGTATGAACTTTACATTTAAAACAGAACAGAACACAACACAACAGAACAAATCAAATCAAATCAAATCAAATCAAATCAAATCAAATCAAATCAAATCAAATCAAATCAAATCAAATCAAATCAAATCAAATCAAATCAAATCAAATCAAATCAAATCAAATCAAATCAAATCAAATCAAATCAAATCAAATCAAATCAAATCAAATCAAATCAAATCAAATCAAATCAAATCAAATCAAATCAAATCAAATCAAATCAAATCAAATCAAATCAAATCAAATCAAATCAAATCAAATCAAATCAAATCAAATAGAAACGAAAACAAAACGAAATAAAACGAAGCTAAACGAAATGAAACGACACAAAAACAAAACAAAAGAAAACAATAATAAAGCAAAACAAAAACAAAATAAAACGAAACAAAACAAAACCATTCGAGACAAGGATTGCTTTCTTATCACTGCTTTATTTCATCTACCACATTTCTCTTTTGCTTAATTTTTCTGACTCCATTTCTTTAATAACTGACTTTCCGGAATGATCAGGATATTTCTTACGAATGTTTGTAGGTTTCATACTTTCACACAAGTGAACGTCAAACCGTAACACACTGCATTTCCTGTTAAGATCGTCGATATCCGAAGCCTCAAATGCGTACTGCATATAAACATCAAAATATTTCCTTGATTTCTCCTTTTACTGAAACCTTTCTAGAAGCAGATTATCTAGTTCTGTAAGATGCACATCCAAACTGCTTATCAGTGTCCCCAAGTGTGCCTTCATGCGTATTATAATGACGTTTAATTCAACGACCAACTGTATACAGAACATACAGTAGAGTTCTATAACTTAGAGTTAGTAACACATGAAAGATGCCGACAATATCGAGCGAATTGATTAGCAAAACCAATAACAATCTAATGATTTTATAAACTATGCGCTTCTAACGTTATTGTCACAAAAAATCCTTCTGAAATAAGAAAGAACTTTCTCTATCACAGCATTTGTTCTTAGACCGACATAAATAACTTCCGGAACTCCACTTTAAGAACTGCTGTTTTAAAATGCCTACTGCTAGTGTTGAAATGGTAAAAGGTTGACCATAAAGTTCACTTATCTCCTGAGTATGGGTAGCTTCCATCCAGTATTGAAATTAAAATCCACAGCTTGTTTCCAGCTTCAACCGGGTCAGGAATGGAGTGAATGGAGCCCCCGAGTAGCGGCGAGGATAGGAAAGGTGTCGAATGCCAAAACCTGTCTCACTCCTCTGGGGCAATGATTAATGGCTCACAGATGAAATGAAATGATATTGGAGAATGTTGCTGGAAGGAAAGATGACAGGGAAAAAACCGGAGTACCCGGAGAAAGTCCTGTACAGCCTCAGCATTGTCCATTCAATTCTCATATGAAGTAACCGGGATTTGAACCGCGGAACTCAGCGGTGAGAGGCTGGCGCACGGCCGGCTGAACCGCGGAAGCTCTAATACTGTGCTTATTATCATTATCTTTCTTTTGGCAGATGGGAAACTATATGTAGTTTACCCTGTCTAATACAGCGTATTTCATTCTCATTTGGAGAAATTTCTGCAGATGGTTCGAATGACGCTGGTCAAGAACTAAACCAAATGACTGGTGACAATTTTTATGTAGTGTCCCAGAAAGTGATGAGCTATTTTTAAATTCAAGCACCACTACCGGAACTGAAGCAGCAACAGCAAATATAATTTATGATTAAATTCCGGAGTCACTAGTAAGAACTGTTTTCCTATCGAAATATTGTGTTGCTTTCGATGTTGGTAACATAAGTGTACAAATCGGCATTTATAACTCCATCACGTCGAGAGTTCTTTAAACCAAAGAAAGCTGTTTCACGGAATGTCCCCGTCACTTACTCTACAGTACTGCAAAGAGACCTGCAGACGCATATCCTAGAACAGTAGATTTGTTGTGCAATACATCATGCGTGTAGATCTCTATCATCATTTTGAAAAGTACACTAACTGCGAACCAACTCTTGAATAATTTTGCACGTTTTGTGATGTTGAATATTACAAAGAAATAAACATACTAATTCTAGGTGGATTAGACTAAAAAGAGAATTTGAATGAATTCTGTGCTTGTATGAACGACTCAAAGAGCAGCGAAGAGAGTTAAAACTTCGTTCAAGGATCTAATTTTGTGGATGTGGACCTTCTGGTCCTGTACAGCGGTCATTCATTAACTAATTTCTCCAGAGATAAGATCTATGGATCTATGTATGTTTGCTGTTAAATAATACGTACTGTACATGAATTTTTGCAGAATGTTTTATGTAAAACCGTCCCACCTCAAAGGTAAATGAACATTGAAGACTCCAATTACGATGATCTGAATATTAATGCAAATAAATAATATTTGAATGTTGGTGTACTATTAGTTGGAATTGTAACTCGCCAGTAATTGAAATGTCTGTTTCAAGGAAGTAGCATTAACTCTAAAGAATATAGCGTCATTTTACTGGAGTTACACAGTTCTATCAGGAGGTAATTTGTGAGGTACCAGTAATTACCATAGACTGAAAACTTCCTGCGTCATGCTATGTTCATGGACGGTTTCAGATGAGTTTAATACTATTTCATACTTCTCATGAATGATATGCTTGATTCGATAAAATCTTTGCCGATCATTGCGTCATATACCGGGAGATAAAAACAGAGGAGGACGAACTATTGCTTCAACAGGATATAGATATGATTGAAAAAACGGGTGCGTGAAAATCTAATGAAAATGCACAGCGGAAAAAGTCAAGAAATTGCGTTTCAGTAAAAAGAACATGACAGGAAAGAGGGATTACGAAATTGGAGGGAAGGTTGTGTTGAAGTTGATAGTTGTAAGTACTTAGGTGTTACTACAGTATTAGAAAAGACTTAAACTGGTCAGAACAAGTGGAAAATGTAGTTAAGAAATCCTGGAGATATGTGGTATCTCCAGAAAGCTAATTCTGGTGACAAAAGTAAAGCTTATAAATGCTTGGTTAGACCGATTCTCGAATATGGATCTGCTTGCTTGGATCCGTACAGGGTGGGTTTAATAAATTCCCTAGAAAACATTCAATGAAGAGCGATGCATTTCCTAGCCGGGATTAGGAGGAATGCCAATAATTGGGAAATTCTTGAATCTAGAAGAACTGGAGCTTGCCTATGTGGTCTTTGTAAGAACTATACTAAACCTACCTCATCCTTATCGAGAAATGATAATGTACATACGATTAGGGCCAGAAACCAACATATAGACGTGGGTAAGTTTTCCTTCGTAACAAGGTCGTAAGGGATTGGAATAAATTACCTACAGCAGTCTGTGATAGATTCCTTCCGCTATCAAATCATTTAAGAAGACCATTAGTGCTATTGTAAGGTGAAAAGTAAAAGTGTAAATTACAGCCACTGAATTTGTGATTTTCTGCTTGGTTTAGATTGTGAAACTAATAGATTTTCTTGTGGTATTCTCTTTCTAGAGAATTGCTTGTTGTACTCATGTTGTTGTAGTTGTTGTTGTTGGGTAATGACCCACGTTTTAACTTAATTTTTTTATCACTTGTAATGTTAAGCTAGTAGTAATTTCAACCTAGAGTATACTTAAGTGTTGCGTGAATTTGTGGATGATGATGATGCATTTAGAATTATGATTTCTTAAACTAATAGTATTTCTTGTAATAATTTCTTTGAGGTATTTGTTTGTTGTACTTTTGTTGTTGTTCTTGTAGGGAAATTATGCTTCTTTTGCTATTTGCTTTACGTCACACTGACACAGATAAGTCTTATGGCGACGATGGGAGAGGAAAAGCCTAGGAATGGGATGAAAACGGCCGTGGCTTTAAGTAAGGTACAGCCCCAGCATATGCCTGGTGTGAAAATGGGAAACCATGGAAAACCATATTCAGGGGTGCCGACGGTGGGATTCGAACCCACTATCTTCCGGATGCGAGCTCACGGCTGCGTTCCCCTAACCGCACGGCCAACTCGCCCGGTGAAATTATGTATTTAACTTTACTTTATTATCATTGTAATGTTAAACTAGTAGTAACCTCAACCTATAGTGTTGTAATCCGGAGTGTTAAATACTGGAATTACTTAAGTTATGTGTGAATTTGTATATAATGACGCTAGATTTCGAAAGTTGAACTAGTAATATTTCTTGCCATATTTTCTTTCCATGGAATTGCTTGTTCTACTCTTGCTGTTGTTGTTGTTGTTGCTGTTGTTATTGTTGTTGTTATAGTTTAATTATGGTTTAACTTCACTTTATTATCACTTATAATGATAAGCTAGTAGTAAGCTCAACGTACAGTATTGTAATCCGTAGTGTCAAGCTCTAGAAATATTTCAGTTGCATGTTAATTTGTATATGATGCTCGATTTAGAATGTTAAACGTGTTGTATTTCCTGTAGTATTTTCTTTCTATGGAATTGTTTGTTGTACTCTAGTTGTTTGTTTGTTTGTTTGTTTTTTATTGTTGTGTAATTGTGTTAACATTACTTTATTATTGCAGTACTGTAACTCAGCATCGCCACCGTGATATTTCCCATTTGCGATCTTTTTATTTATAATAATAACAATAATAATAATAATAATAATATTTATGTAACTAGAATTATTTCCCATGAGCTTGGGCAAACACAGTACAGTCTTTCAAGCTCAAGTGATAGCTATCACAAGATGTCTTGAAGAAAATCAGAAAATGAACTCTAGAAATAAGAATATTTTCATTTTACGGACAGCCAAACGGCTATTAAGGCACTAGAAGCAGTCCGGATAATATCCAGAATTGTCTGGTATTGCCATTTACTTCTCCTTAAGTTCTAAAAGTATAACATTGTCAAAATAATATGGATACCAGGGCATGCAGGTATAGAAGGAAGTGAAAAGGCAGATAAACTGGCCAGGAAAGGGGCAGAAACATATTTTGTACGCCCATAACCTGTATGCGGGATTTCCTATGGACAAGCCCGAGACTACATAGGAAAATGGGTACAAAAGAAACAAATGGATAACTGGAAAAATACTCCAGGATGCAGGCTTGCAAAGGAACTGATAAAAGGACCAAACCAGAAGCATACTAAAAAACTGTTGAAACTCAGCAGAGAAAATATAAGATGGGTAGTAGGACTGTTGACAGGACACTGCCATCTGAAAGAACACCTACATAGAATTGGAGCAATAAGAGACAATATATGTAGGAAATGCAATGAAGCAGAGGAATCAGCTGAACACATGCTTTTCGAATGAGAGGCGCTGGGTAGAATCAAACTTTCCACTCTAGGACTACCAGGTGAAGAGAGAGAAAAATCCAAGAAGACCCAGTAAGAACAACCTGCAGCTTTGTGAAGGGTGCAGGTATATCTAGGTGGGAATGAAGGAACAACATGGTAACAAAAGATCTTAGAGGTCGACGCTAATTAGGAACTAATATCAAGAGTCCCCAGAAGGAAAGAAGAAGAAGAACAGAGAGCCTGGGTGGTATCCATAGAGAGGGTGTGCTTCTGAAGGAAACGATTGGAGCCTTTCTTTGTTAGCTGCTACCTCCCGACGAATCTCACCCATAGCAATACCAGCTAAAAGTTGGATCTTCTCAGTAGGTGTAGGTTTCAAACATCCTGTAATGATCATGCAGCTTTCGCTTAGAGTGGTGTCGACCTGCTTCGTATGAGCTGTCCTGTACAAAACCGGGGAGGCATATTCTCCTGCAGAGTAGCATAGAGCTAGAGCTGATGTTCTAATTGTTTGTGGTTGTGTTCCCCAACTTGTGCCTGACAATTTTCGTAGAACGTTGTTTGTAGCAGCTATCTTTTGTTTTAAATTTTGGCAATGTTTCTTATATATTAATATGCGATCCATCATAACTCTCTCAGCCGCCTACGATACAGTAAATCACAGGATATTACTACACAAGCTTTATACAAAGATTACATACATCAAGATAACCAAGTGATAGCTACTTTCCTGGAAAATCGTCACTTTTTTATTGAATTCCAAGGACGCCGGAACGTGTAAATGAGAGTTTCAGTAAGTACTAGTTCCATAGTACTTTGAGTTTCTGAGAGGCCTGTGCCTGGCGCAGATGGAACGCACAAATATGAGTCTTAGCTGGATTTGGTTTGAGTTGGTTTTTCACATAATAGGTACATAGCTCTTCTAATGCAGCAGTTAAAGAGATCTGTGCTTCATCAAAGGTACCAGTTTGAGTATTAAATGCAAAGTCATCGGAATAGATAAAGCTTTTAGTATTTTCTGTAATAGCTTGTCATTAGTGTAGATGTTGTAATGAATAGGAGCCAGTACACTGCCTTGAGGTAGTCCATTCCTTTGATTTCTCCATCTGCACCGGCGTCCTTGAAATTCAATAAAAAAGCGACGATTTTCCAGGTGAGTAGCTATCACTTGGTTACCTTGATGTCTGTAATCTTTCTATAAAGTTTTTGTAGTAATATCCTGTGATTTACTGTATCGTAGGCGGCTGAGAGATCCACAAAAGCCACACCATTATCTTCTTCATTTCGAATCCATCCTCAATGTCCTGGGTTAGATGTAAAATCTGTGCTGTGCAACTCTTTCCTGGGCGGCAGCCACATTGCTGAGGGATTAGGACATTGTCTACTACTCCCATTAAGCGATTGAGCAACATTCATTCCATTATTTTGTACAGATGGCAGAGTAAGGATATTGGTCTGAAACTCTTGGGGTCCGAAGGTTCCTTTCCAGGTTTCAGAAATGAGATCACCTTGGACTTTCTCCATATTTTATTGAATTTTTAGGGAAGTAAAACAGTTGTTGAAGGAGTTTAAAGGCCATGCCTGTGTGGATGAACTGAAGTGTTTTATTTGTTCTATTGTGATATCTAATCCTGCCGCTTTTCCATTTTTGCTACATCGAATCGCTTTCTGTAATTCCGTGATTTAAAATGACAGGGCTAGGTTACTGGACTTCATTGCCTCGTTTTTAGGATATTATGTTCCATTTTTCCTTATTGGGTGATTTGTTTTGCCATTGATGACAAGTTTATTTGAGATTTGGTTTGCCTCAGTATTTGCATGGACTGACCCATTAGTTTTATCGTTGCTAAGTCGCTTGAGAAGCTCCCAAGCCTTTCGGCTATACCTTGACAGGCCTGTTTCCTCCATAAGTTTGATCCAAGCACCTTTCCTTGCCTCTGAAATTGAAGAAAGCAGTTTCCTTCCAGCTGAGATAGTGTCTTCACCTACAGTAGTGGATCTTCCTGAAACAGTGAAATATATGTGTTCATTTGGGCAGCTGTGTCTGAAGTTAGATCGTGTATATAGTTAACTCTTTATCCTCGCGGTATGGAAACGCGGGAAGTTTTCTTCATAGCTTCAACAAACTGACCATAAATCTTTGGTGTTGGATGAATATCAGGTATTATTTTATCAAGAGTTGAGCTGAACTTCTGCCAGTCTGCTATTTTTTAAATTATACTTCCTCCGAAACGGAACCTTTATTTGTTGAACGGCTGATAAAAGTTGACACATGCTCCGATGCTGGGTGTTTGGAGTGGGATTGCACATTGATTTCACACATTTCTTTCCCACGTGTTCACCCACAAATATCAGGTCTGTGTTGAAGCCTCGTCGCCATCTAGTGCTGTTGAAGGATGGAGGTAGTTCGGGGTCATGAATAAGTTGAAATTGGAAGTCATCAGCCAATTCTAACACAATCTCTCCGTTAGTATCGTCATCTGCACATCTCCGTGCACTGTCATGGCTGTTAAAGTCTCCAACCACAAAGTTTGTCTTTTGCTTGTAGTAGTTATCTGGAATTTTGAAGGAGAAATTTACATTTGATTGTAGGTAACAGTCCATTTACTGAGTTCCACAGTTATTATCTAGATTTGATTTTCGGTGGTGGCTGCAACAGAGAAAATTTGTAAATATGGTTTGGCAAAAAACAGCGCTGCCATATTGTCTGTGGGGAATCTCGGCCACAAGTCTCATTCCCACTATTTTTGTCGCCGTAGTTGCTCATCCCTGTGAGTTTCCTGAAGGCATAGTATATTACATTCGTACGTTTGACAAAGCTAATATAACATCCCTTCTTTAGATGGAGCTAAGCCTTCAGTATTTACAGATATAATAGTGTTTGTCTTGACAAAAACCGTTCTGAAATTAGCGATTGGGTCATGATGACTGGTAAATACTTCTAGAGTTGATACATAAGATGTTGATGTCCTTGAAATGTAAAAAATAATCAACTATGAAATTTAACTATTCATCTAACAAATACTAAAAGCTACTTTAACTGACTCCTACCAAGTTACTGGAGCCTCAATTAATAATATAACAATGTTATCAGTTTTACGTCCCTCTAGCTACTATCACGGTTTTCGGAGTCAGCGAGGTGCCATATGTTTGCCCCGAAGGAGTTTTTCAGTGTTCTAGTAATCTATTGACACCAGGATGACGTATTTGAGAACCTTCAAATAAGACCAGACTGAGCCGGGGTCCTATCCGTCAACTTGAGCACAGGAGACCAGCGCTCCTCCTGACCTGCCCCGCTAGGCGAGCTCCAACTACTATGATCTTCTGAGGGATAGCTGCCTCTGTGGATCCGTGGTAGAATGTCGGCCTCCGGATCCCAAGATAGCGGGTTCAAACCCGGCAGATGTAGTCGGATTTTTGAAGGACGGAAAAAAGTCCATTCGACACTCCATGTCGTACGATGTCAGCATGTCAGCATGTAAAAGATTTCTGGTGATACATTTGGCATTTACCCGACAAAATTAATTAAATCTCAGCCATAGACGCCCAAGAGAGATCCGGTTTACTCTGTCTGCCATCTAGCGGACCTAGAGTAAAAGGGAACGTCGAAATTGACGAGCAGACAGCCAGATGGCGTCAAATCGAAATGTCTGCAAACGGTAGCTGATGCCATACGATTATTATTATTATTATTATTCTGACGGATGAGAGGTGCCGCGCATGTGACCATCTCAAGTCGCAAGGCCTGGCAATAAATATCTGTTCCTTTCTTGCGAATACGTGTTGTCGTGGCGTTTCGAAGTAGTACAGCAATTGTGCCTTAGTTGCACACTTACTGAAAGTACTGCATAGTGAGCATATGGCCCTGAGGTTCACTCAGCCTACACCAAAAATGAGTACCAGGTTAATTCCTGGGGACAAAGGCGACCGGGCGTGGAGCTAACCACTCTACCGCATCATGTGCCGCGGTTAACAATGGTGGGAGCCTTTACCTTCCACTCCTCCAATGGACCTTCATGGCCTGTACGGAGGTGTCTTTGTCTTTTTGACTGCATAGTGAACTGTTTGATAAATATATGCATTGATTCAGAGAGCTCGCATTGTCCATTACGACTGATGTTTGTAGCTAAGATTGTAGTATCTGTTACTCCTGTCTTACCTACAATCTGATGCAACTTATCTTCGAACGCAGATAGTATCTCCGTAATGGATACAGTGTACCATAACAAGACCGGAGATTCGGTGGAAGGCATTCCGTTTTGTCAAACACAAATTTCTCATCAATTTACGGATAATCGAACCCGGGCCGCAGCGTTGAATTGCTGACATATAACCCGGCAACGGGCAGGCCTTGTAAAAAGTAATGAAAAGAAGCTCGGGACATTCATGACATTATATTATTTACACTGGCTTGTATATCGAATCAGATCCCGTATCAATTCACTGTCAATTCATGGCGAACTGAACAGTCCATATTAATTTCGTCTATGTAATTACAATGTCAATACACATTTGTCATAATTAGATATCTACTGATATCAGTTTTGTCAGATTCCATGTTTCGAGTGCATATATGTTTGCAAGGTTAACAAAGGCTAGTAAGTAGCTTTTTCTTGCGTATATTCAGATTTTAATATTAGTAGAGCTTAACTATTTAGCTCATAACATTACATAAAGTAATACGACAGTTGTTCTTAATTGTTATTCATATTATAAGGCTTGGGCTATTTGTGGTAAGGCATAGTGATTACAGTATATTGTAAATTATTTGCGGGGTACATAAATGAAAGCAGAACTTGGTAGCGTTTTACTTCTAACATTCCCACATGTAGCTGAAAATCGAAAAATAGCAAGTAGTTTTAGGTTTTCCCAATATGGAGGGAAGTGTGAAATTCCTGCAAACTGCGTAGCCACCACACGCCAGCTCGGATTTCCATACATGAGGATAATTTCTGGACGTTCTTCGGTCGTCAGTACCATTATTCAGTCGGTGATACCTGCAAAGATTAGGTAACGGTTTACCATGAGACAAAACGGTTTGCGGCGTTGAGCGACTCACGAAGGAAAACATGTGGATTTGATGTGTCCCATCATCCCATTCAAAATACTTGAATTGAGCTCACGATGGCGTCCGAAATGGTTACATGTGTCCTTGGTTTTGCCGCACCCCACAAACGTTAATTGTGTCCAATGTGGACTTCCAACACATCAGCTTTTCCTACGACAATACTGTCTCCTGACTTTTCGTTCAACCTGTAGATCTTAATTTCTGGCTATTTATGTACGAGTAATTCCGATTGCCAAAGAAATTTACTGAGAGGTTGTTCTCAACGCGTGTTTTAATGATCTTACTAACCGTGTTCGTATGTTACAATGAAATCTTTCTATTAAATATAAATATAAATAATAATGACTAATGGAATTTGGGAGCCATAAATATACAAATAAATAATTCTTAAACTTTGCCGGCTGTTGAAACTCATCTTCAGGGTCGTTGCCTTGTGACAAGGAGATCTGAATCACTTGATACCTAAAAAATTCACCCATAGAAATTAAACAGAATATATATTAATCTCATACAATATACTTAGTCAATTAAACCTGTATTTACCTAGAAATCCGAGCAGAGCTCGTCGTGATACACCCTTGAACACATATAACAAAATAAAGAGAATATTGATATAAATAATAAATGTCTTAATTTATGAAATAACTCTCTCTCAATAACTGGTACTCAGTTTATTCCGCAACGCAAAATATTCACACGCAGTCATGACTCATTTTTCAAGAATGGACTCCACTTTGCTGATGGCGTTGGTATAGTTTGAAAAGGCCCAACACGTTACCTTACGTAGACTCTCCGTAGAATTATATATGGCTAACATTCATAACCATAGAATGTTGTTACACTCCAGCATCTTTCTCCCTGGTTCCTTCAACAGCAGATCTCGAACTCCCAACATGGCATGGGACATCTTCCCACAACTCGTACAAAAAACCTCTCCGATTACCACCAGTATCACATCTGCACACTGCAAGCTGCAACTTCCAACTGCCGACGCGTGCTTGCACCACACTAGCCCAAGCCAACACAACAGCATCTTAAAATAGCCCAGTTCCTGGAATTTTCCACCTCAGCTCCGTCAACACGTAAACCCCCGCTCGGAGACTCGTCACGTACACAACCGGGAGATAAACTGAGTGATCGAAACACACTAGTCCCAAATAAAATATAGAGAGTATCCATAATAACGAGAGTTCCAAAAAGAGTTACTAAGCCGCGACGGCTAAATACACACATAAATGAAATATACACATGAATAAATAGTAATAATAATAATAATAATAATAATAATAATAATAATAATGACAATAATAATAATAATAATATCTGACCGGGGTTTGTCAGGTTACAATACTCCCCCTTTGTTTTCCAACAGATGCAAATGTTGGCAAAACAACACAAATCAGGTGGCTGATGGCCCAAGGACAGCTCCTCAAACTACCCATCAAATATACAATATACAACATTAGGGATCCCGATGGTATCTCCTCAAATTGAACACATTATAAGTTCCAATACATTTCCTATTAGCATCAATTAAGGAATATGCACACCTCCCTATCCTTCTCGCAACAATAAAAGGACCCTTAAACAATTGAAAAAACTTAGACATGGTCTTATCCTCAGCGTTAGATGGGTGAGGCACTCGCAACAATACTTCATCTCCTACCTCTAAACTATCAGAGCACCTATTCTGAACTATCCTCGCACGTTTCTGACCAGACTTAACCAGCTTCTCCCTAGCAAGCTGTACAAATAGATCCTGAGGAACCTCCTCCACGCTCTCCAACCTCAATATATTGGCCAACTCAAAATCAGGCTTTCTCCCAAAGTGCACCTCAATGGGTGTAAGACCAGTACTCTCATGTCTTGTGACATTGAGCCAATTTTCCATCCTACTTAAATGTTCATACCAAGAGCTATGATTATGACTTACATAGGTCCTAAACATCCGTCCAAGTTCCCTCATGACTCTCTCAGACATGTTTCCACAAGGAAACCTTATAGACGAATATGTTACCTGAATACCTCTGTCCTGTCGAGTCTTCTTCCAGATGTTCGAAGTGAACTGTGAGCCGTGATCGGATAGGATCCTCCTAGAGTTACCGAATTCCTCGCAATACTTACTCACTGCATTGGCACATCCTCTAGCAGAAGCCTTCCGAAGTGGGTATAATTTAACAAATTTAGAGAACGAGTCAAGTATTACAAATATATATCGGTAGCCATACCTAGACTTAACCAACGGTCCATAGATGTCCACACACAGTAACTCACCTATATCCTCGGTTATCACAGCCTGCCTCGGCCCGTGCATATACCTATTTGGGTGTTTACACTTCTGACACACATCGCAAGTAGCCAAAGTCTGACGGACTTGTCTACCCATATTGCGCCACACAAAGTGATACTGAATTGCACATAATACCTTCTCCGCACCAAAGTGACCTAATTCCTTATGGAAATATCAAATCATGTCTTTCCGCAAGGCTTGAGGCACTACAACCCTCCATACATCCTTATGACATATGCGAGCTACTAAACCACTCAGAAGTTTATACCTCATATTCCCTTTTTCCACAATAGTGTCAGGCTCAGCAGCCTCTAACTCAAATAAAATATCACACAACTCCTCATCCTGTCCCTGTTCCAATTTCATCTTCGAGAGTTTCCTTCTCTCCTCTCTACATTCGTCATACTTATCAGCACATACCAAGATATTCTCACTAAAATCAGTGCTGACCTCATCAGCTGTCACAGAAATATTCCGACTCAAATAGTCAGCTAACACATTATCAGTACCCTTAACATGAACAACTTTAGGGTCATACTCCTGTATCGCCAGAATCCAGCGTGACATCCTGTTGGAGGTTAACTTACACGTTTTCATAAAGACAAGAGCATTATGATCTGTATGGATCTCAAAAGAATGGCCTAAAATGTAAACGCGGAATTTCTCTAAAGAATAAACAATCGCTAAAAGTTCCTGTTCGCTCGTAGTATACCGCCGTTCCGCTGTGCTAAGTCCTCGACTTGCCAGGGAAACAATGCCTAGATTACCTTGTTCATCACGCTGACAGAGAGCACCAGCTATACCTGAATTAGACGCATCCGTCATTACAATATAAGGCTTCTCAGTACATGGAAATTTCAGCGTGACAGCTTGGCGGAATCCACTTTTCAGGCGCTCAAATGCCTCATTGAGGTCATGGTTCCATCTCCATTTCGCATTCTTTACTAATAACTCGCGGAAAGGTTCAATTAAACAAGAGTATCTGATTACAAAGCGCCTGAAATAATTGCAGAGACCTAAAAAGGACCTTAACTGCTTCGCATTGCGTGGGGTGCTAGCATTTAAGATGCTGTCCAGTTTCTCCCCCTGTGGTGTGACCCCGTTCCGATTGATGGTGTGCCCCAGAAAACTAATTTGATGCGTTGCGAAATTAGATTTAGATAGCTTCAAAGTGAAGCCCGCTTCCCTTAATTTTGTAAAAACACTCCGTAAGTGTGTCATGTGTTCAGAAAATGTACGAGATGCAAGGACCAAGTCGTCAATGTAACACGTAGTGAATTCCTCTGTGTCCGGCCCTAGTGCAATAGATAGGGCTCTAATAAGCCCTGATGACGACGTCTTGGTTCCGAAAGGAATTCTGGTGAATTGAAACAACCTGTTCTTATAGAGAAAAGCAGTAAAAGGCCGGTCCTCCACCCGTAATGGTACCTGCCAGAAACTACTACGCAAGTCAACCGCAGTAAACCAATGACAACCTTCAAATCTCTGAACTAAACTCTCAATATTCTCAGGCCTCTGCTGATCCTCAGCTATCCGACGGTTCATAAGCCTAGCATCTAAACACAGTCTCACAGACCCATCCTTCTTGCCAATAACAACCAAAGGATTAACGTACTTGCTACAGGAAGGCTCAATAATCTTACCTGTAAGCATATTATGTATCACTTCCTGTACCGCCTGAGCATGAGCATGAGGAATCGGATATCTAGGACTATTAAAACTAGACCTATCTAAAATATCAAATGAGTGTTCATACACAGTAGTACACCCTAATTCACCAGAGAACACCTCCTTGTTCTCCATCAAAACATTCAAAAGTTCCCTCTTCTGCTGCTCCTCCAGGCATGTCTGTCGCACCGCTTTCTCCACCTCACTGACCAAATCCTGACTTTCCGATACCATACTGTCATTAATTCTGATACTTGCATTATTAACTTTAACATCGACTTCATCCTCAACAATTTCCTCAATAACCTGAATATGACTAAAATGAAGCACAAAACTACTCCTATCCACCTGATAATTAAGCTTAATCGGTTTACGTTCTTCACCAACAAGAAATTTCAAAACAGCAGTATCATAGTCAATCACACACTTGGTTGCAGATAGCCAGTCATTCCCCAGTATAACGGAATATACCAGATTAGGCACAACAAGACAACAATGCAACATGGTCTGACCACCAACCTCAATAGGAACAATAACCTGACTACGAATACGATTACTCTTAGCACCAGCTGCTGTGATAATAAATGTGTTCCTCACAGGAATCTCCTCAATAATCTCACCTCTGCGACGAGCTTCCTCACAAAATTTAAAATTTACACAAGACTTATGACTCCCCGAGTCTACAAGCAATTTCTCCTTCACACCCCATATGGTAGCCTCCATAGCTGGGTTGATCAATAATTCAGACGAACCACCTTCCTTAGCACTATCCTGGTCACACAACAAATCCTTACCAACATCAATCTCAAAAGCCTCCCTGATAACATGGATTTGCACATCAAGTGGGGATCTCCTAACGGACCTATTTAGGACATCCCGATGGAGTTTAAATTCTGATTCTGCTGATTACCACTATTATTACCTCTCTCATCCCTTCTCCCCCTATCATTCAAATCCCTAGACTGATTACTAGAATTAAAATTCCTACTATCTTGATTCCTGAAATTAATCCTGGTTTCTTCCTGCCTATTCCCATTACCCTGATCCCTTCTGCTATAGTCATTCCCATTCCTACGATTACTTTCAAATGCTACTCCTCTCCTGTGATTATTTTCCCCCACACTCCTATGTCCTACCTGCCTACCCAAAGAATCGAAACGTTGCAACAGCCCTTCCATTCCCTTAATGGTCTTAACCTGCTGGATGCACATGGCCAACTGAATATCTTCATTAAAATGTCTAGCCATCCTCCTAACAATATCCTGCTCTGGCAAACTCTCTTCTAAGTTCTGACTAATAGCCACGTGCACAAGAAAATACTCCGTACGAGAAATACCCTCATTACCCTTATACTTCCCAGCCATAATCCTATCTCTTTCCCTACCCTGAATCTCCGCATCCCAAAACTTATCCATAAACAACTCCCTGAATCCCCTTAAACCCTTAATATGACCTCTATAAACATCATACCAACTCCTAGCTTCCCCCGTAAACGCACTTGCTAACATATCATCTACCAAGTCCCACTCTAACACACCTTCTTCCAAGCTCCTAGTAAAACGTTTCTCCACTACCTTGAGAAATTCCAGAGGGTTAAACTACTTACCATTAAACTTAGGCAGCTCAATTTCCTTAATAATATGCCTTTGTATGCTAGAACTCTGAACATCACCTGAGGACCTGACTGATTGAATCTTTTCGTCAACCCTCTGTAATACATCTGCCTTCCATACATCAATATGACTAGCGTTCTCTCTGACCTGATGTTCAATTACACCTTGTTTACTTATCACATTGTGAATACTGTTAAAGTTATCTAAAATTTTATCCTGACATTTAGAATTATTTTCAACAAGTTTAGCTTCAAGATTATTAGCAACGTTACAAATTACTCGGTTAAATTCACTTTTATTTGATTCAGATATACCCCTAATTTCTTCAATTTGCCTATCATGCTCAGACAATTTACCATTAATTTCTACACATTGATAGTTTAATTCCTTCCTCATCTCCATAATACCTGAATCGACTTTCTCACTTAACCTCTTTACTTGATTATCCATCCTATCACTAATTTCCTGAACTTGTTTTTCAATTTTAGCAACATTAATTTCCATTTTCTGATTATTATCCTCAAGTTTACTTTCAAGTTTCTGTGTTAACTCATCATTCTGCTCTCTAAGTTTACTTTCAAGTTTATTAGTAAATTCACTCAAAATATGAACTAATTGGTCTAGCTGCTGGTCACTATTATCGCTACTCTGCTCTGACAGAGATGATGAAGCATTGTCCCCGGTTACCATCGAATCTAACACAACATTTAAATTATTATCGCCCATTGTGGCTTCACTCTCTGAATTAATCATGTCAACGGTATAGTTTGCTCCCCCTGTACTACAATTAATATGCACTTTCCTTTCCACACTCCTATTTCTTAATTTTAACAGATTAATATTTTCTCTCGTCCAACTCATCACCTTGCGTTTCCCACATACGCAAAATTTCCACAAGACATATTATACACTCCACAGCGAACAAGAAATCTCCACAACAACTGTACATATCATGAAATCTGAGAGCAACTATACCATTTCTGTGTGCATACCCTATCGTGACTCAGATCAGTCTTGCCCCACGTTGCTAGCGACATTGAAATCTTTCTATTAAATATAAATATAAATAATAATGACTAATGGAATTTGGGAGCCATAAATACACAAATAAATAATTCTTAAACTTTGCCGGCTGTTGAAACTCATCTTCAGGGTCGTTGCCTTGTGACAAGGAGATCTGAATCACTTGATACCTAAAAAATTAATATTGGAAAAGGAGTCCATCTGGTAATTTCCCCCACCCATAGAAATTAAACAGAATATATATTAATCTCATACAATATACTTAGTCAATTAAACCTGTATTTACCTAGAAATCCGAGCAGAGCTCGTCGTGATACACCCTTGAACATATATAACAAAATAAAGAGAATATTGATATAAATAATAAATGTCTTAATTTATGAAATAACTCTCTCTCAATAACTGGTACTCAGTTTATTCCGCAACGCAAAATATTCACACGCAGTCATGACTCATTTTTCAAGAATGGACTCCACTTTGCTGATGGCGTTGGTATAGTTTGAAAAGGCCCAACACGTTACCTTACGTAGACTCTCCGTAGAATTATATATGGCTAACATTCATAACCATAGAATGTTGTTACACTCCAGCATCTTTCTCCCTGGTTCCTTCAACAGCAGATCTCGAACTCCCAACATGGCATGGGACATCTTCCCACAACTCGTACAAAAAACCTCTCCGATTACCACCAGTATCACATCTGCACACTGCAAGCTGCAACTTCCAACTGCCGACGCGTGCTTGCACCACACTAGCCCAAGCCAACACAACAGCATCTTAAAATAGCCCAGTTCCTGGAATTTTCCACCTCAGCTCCGTCAACACGTAAACCCCCGCTCGGAGACTCGTCACGTACACAACCGGGAGATAAACTGAGTGATCGAAACACACTAGTCCCAAATAAAATATAGAGAGTATCCATAATAACGAGAGTTCCAAAAAGAGTTACTAAGCCGCGACGACTAAATACACACATAAATGAAATATACACATGAATAAATAATAATAATAATAATAATAATAATAATAATAATAATAATAATAATAATAATAATAATAATAATAATAATAATGACAATAATAATAATAATAATAATATCTGACCGGGGTTTGTCAGGTTACAACAATTTAAGTGGCCCTTGAACTGGGCTGAGACAATGTACTCTACAGTTTCTGGTACACATTCTGTACGTGAGGAAAGGCAATGATAAAAATATGAAAGATTACGTCATAATTATACAGTCCTCGCTACAGAAATATAATATTTGGTAACCTGTGAAGTTCACCTCTAATCTAATTACTCGTTGCAGATCGTAGCACAAAGCCAAGAAACGGGATCTCTGACATCTTGAACAGTTATGAATAAACTTTGCGTAAAATGATGGCTCGAGCACTTGATCCTATAACTTAAAGATAATATTTTCCTAGAGTTAATTCAAATACAGTAGAGACAATACGCGACACTTCCAGATGCAGCCTTGTTAAAATGGGGACGATTCGCAAGTGGCGCTCCTAGTGGAGTGAACTGGAAATTCGCCCTAAATCAAATATCAATGCAAGTGCATATACGGAAATGGAAAATAAATTACGTCTAGAAAGAAAATTTTATTAAGATATTAACTTCAAAGTTGCTAAAGCTTTTGTTTAAAGACTTAAATTAAACATATAATCAGGATGTGAAATGGACTGCTGTGAAAGGGCTTGATCTTTCTTTTACGCATAGCTATTTTAGTTTTAGCACTCCTGCCCGAACTTTCACGGTTAGATTTGTCTTTTTTCTCATTTAAAAACATTTAATTATCACATTAAGACACTTGTCAATAAAAATATCGGCACACTCCTTACACGCATGATTCAATGAATTTAAGAGCTGGAAAATTTTACTCTTAACTTTATGCATACCAACAGAAAGAAAATCTATAAATTTAAAACATTCAAAATTTCCCTATAAGCAATACTTGCCATTAAATTAGAGTAAAGCAAATTTGCATCATCATATTGTTTCAACAAAATATGTACGTTTCTGAAGTCACCCATATTTTCTTCAGTGCTTGACAACGCATTACGACATTCCAAATGGGGTAATTTGGAACACATCCAGCCACACATATATGCATATGCATGTTCCTGAATTAAATTAAACCCACAGATCACACATACAACAACACATCGCTATTACACTATACAATAAAATAAGCTTATTATATGTTAAGCCAGTTAACATATGGATAGCACAGATCACAGCGTAGATGTACTACAAAAATATATTTGTAACTGGAAGAATATACACTGACTGAGCAAATGTCATGGGATAACGGAGCACTGATGCGCAGGTGTGTTGTCTGCGCACCACACGCCCCCTGTGCCAGCGGCAGTTGTATAGGAGACCTTGTGAGCAGTGGCTGTGCATGTGACAGGTGTAACATGGAACGTTGTCGTGAGCTGACACCGTTCGAACGGGGTATGGTTGTCGGTGCCCGACGGATGGGAAGTGCTATTTTGGAAGTAGTGCGTGAATTCGGCTTCACACGATCAACCGTGTCCAGGGTGTATCGTCAATGGTTGAATGCGGGTGTCACCGTCCACAACAGACGAATGACCGGCCGTCCAGCCACCCTCGATGACCGTAACTGGTGACATCTGGTACTGATTGGCAATAGTAACAGACGGGCAACCGTGCAACAAATTACGGCTCAGTTCAACACAGGGCGTGCTAGACACGTCTCCCAGTCGACAATCCGTAGGAATATGGGTTCTATGAGGTATGGGAGCCGGCGCCGCACACGGCTGCCACTGTTAACCCAACGTCATCGGGCACAACGACGTCCATTTGTCGGCAGTCACCAGGGATAGACATTTGTACAATGGCGTAACGTGATGTGGTCGGACCAATCACGATTTCAACTGCACCATACCGATGGGAGGCACCATGTATGGCGCAGACCACATGAAGCGATGGATCCCGCCTGCGTCGAAGGTGTGGTCCAGGGCACTGGTGTCCCTGTTATGGTCTGGGGTGCATTTTTCTGGTATGGAATGGGCCCCTTAGTTGTTCTGGAAGAGACTTTGAATGGCACGCGGTATGTTGAGCTGCTCGGAGACCATCTCCACCCATTTTTCGCCTTCCAGCGCCCAGACGGTTCTGCGGTGTTTCAAGATGATAACGCGCAGCCACATCGCTCCCACGTTGCCCGGGAATGGTTCCAGTAACATGCAGCGGAGGTCCAACGACTGCCATGGCCACCCAGGAGGCCCCATATGAACCTTATCGTGCATATCTGGGATATCCTGGAAAGCAGGCTCCGTGCCATGGATACTGCACCCACGAACAGACCAGCATTGGCGGCCGCTCTGCAAACGATTTGGTGTCAGGTGCGTCCAGAGGACTACCAAGGACTTGTCGACTCACTTCCACGGCGTCTCACTGCAGTTCGCAGGGCCAGAGGAGGCCCCACACGCTATTAGGTGATTATCCCATGACATTTGCTAAGTCAGTGTGTGTTCAAGCACAATATTTACTTACATTTTCTTGTCATAGGAGATACGAAAGCAAGACCGCGAATCTCCTGCACTTCATAGTTATCGCAGCCGAACACAACACATATTGAGAGAAGATATAAAGGAATGACACACGCTACGTTTTACTTATGTCAACTTAATGCGAACGCATAAACAACGCCAAAAACTTCACAAACAAATGCACGTGCTCTTATGACAGAATCAGAAACTCCAGGTCACCCCGCTAGACAGAGCACTAATCGCTGTCCCTTGATATCTCGCAGACTATCCCGTATTATCTCTGCTGTATATGGTTAATTCCAAGTGTCCCTAGCTAAGTAGTTGATTTAAGAATTTGATCCAAAATCCAACGTGAATTCCAGTGGTTTTGAGGATATAGGAAATACCTTGTTAAAATAATGCGTACATTATTATTTTTTTCCACGCAGGTCAACATTAGGTCCACAGTACAAATTCAGTAACAGCGCCACAAGTTTTAAAATAGTACAAATCATATGTTGAATACCTTGTAGAGGGGAGACGAGTTCACTGCCACAGCCCACCACCCGGGCCCCAGAAGTGTATTTACTTTTATAAGCTAACGTATGTTAGCGTGCCCCATTCTTCATTGGTGAAGCACACATCAATATTTCCATTGGCTCAGAAACAATCGAATATGACGTCATTCCTAGTAATTAAGTCAAACCGCGCTCCACGCCCACGCCCACACCCACAATGCCTACACATCCCCAGAAGCCAAGTCTAACCAACTACCCGCTTTCTAGCCTTAAATCCACCTCATAAACAGCCTAAAACCACAATAACCAGTTTAAAAAACCACAATCACCAATCGCCGACTCCACACAAACAGTAATCATCAGCGCCACTACCGAAGCACTGGAAACTAAGAGGACGCCGAGGCGGGACGCACACACATGCTGCTGACGTTTCTCAAAATTTACAGTGTCAATAACAACTGACACACGAGAATTAGTAATATTCTTGCCAAAAAAAAATTGCGACAGGGTCCACTGATATTCATGCAGTCAAGCTACATTGGGTATGGTCAGTATTCTGATAGATGGCCACCCAGGTCTACCACCTGCCGCTGAAACACACATAATTCATTAAAAACGAACACAACAGCCATGGTCAAACACACCGCGAAGTTCGTTATTTCAAATAACATCTCATTAACAGTCATTTTCTTACGAATGTCAATATAACGGGCGCCAGGAAATGTTCTCCGCAGTGTCGGCGTGCTGCTGAGTAAGGTAGCATCAGCAGTTTAGTTGGCAGCACGGTGTCACGTCTGTCACCCTCTCTCTCGCTCGCTCGCTCGTCGATAGGCCAAGGTCAAAAGGGTAGCACTACGGGAAAAGCCACTCGTGTTAGATGTGGGCTGTCGAAATCGTCAGTGTGTATTGCACTGAGCGAACGTTCAGATAGATTATTAAAATAGTGCAACAGAATACAGGCGGTAATGTTTACTACTGAAGAGAGAGTTATTTAGTGGAATACGTTCTTCGCGAAGGCGATTGGTTTACAGAAAATGTTAAACTAAAATTTCAGGCACGGTTTCCTAATTCAAAGTGTCCCAACCGGGATTTCGTTCGGGATTTGATAAGTAAATTTCGTGTGACCGGCTCAGTCCACGATATACCGAGAACAGGCAGGTGTACAAAACTAATCCAAAAATGATTGATGAACTTAAAGTGAATATCATTAATTATGTGCAGTGCATTATGCAAGAAACTTTAGTGAAAATCTTCGACAATATGTGTAGACGTGTTGAAGTCTGTCCTCGAACACAAGGACAACACTTGCAGCATCTGTGATGAGTACAATGTTTATTGTTTGTTGCTTGTTTGTTTTGACACAAGCGGCAGCAGCCGAGCCGTGCTGCCATCTTAACTGCTGATGCAACCTCGCACCTAGGCGCTGCGGAGAACATTTCCTGGCGCCCTGTATTAATTAACATTATTATTCTCAATGAACCTATATTTATTATTCTTATCCCTAATTTCTGAACAGACCAGGGGAAGATCGCTTAAGCGAAACCGGTACTGGAAGTTAATTAACTTACTGATACATTTGGAATGGAACACATTTCCTGACCAATCCACGCACAATAAGAATGTAACTAACGGTTTTCTCACTAGCCAGACCTTACCAATCCAGAACAATATCTTTGTCACTATCTAAATGATAACTTAGTTCAGATTTTCCTCACTCTACAACATAGAACACGCTGCTATCTCCCTACGGAATGCTAGATCCTAACGGTCGATTCGTGGCCCTAGCCTTGGGGCTCACGCCCGCAAAGCCCCTTTCCCTCATAAAAATCACAAACCAATCCAGGACAATGGTTTCGTCAGTAGCCGGACTTCAGCCATCCAGAGCAATGGTTTTGTCAGTAGCCGGACTTAACCAATCCAGAGCAATGGTTTTGTCAGTTGCCGGACTTAACCAATCCAGAGCAATAATTTTGTCAGTGACCGGAATTTACCAATAAAGAGCAATAGTTTTGTCAGTAGCCAGACAAAACCAATACAGAGCAATGGTTTTGACAGTAGCCAGACCTAAACAATCCAGAGCAATGGTTTTGTTAGTAGCCGGACCTAACAATCCAGAGCATAGGTTTTGTCAGTAGCCGGACTTAACCAATCCAGAGAAATGGTTCTGTCAGTAGCCGAAGTTAACCAATCCAGAGAAATGGTTTTGTCAGTGACCGGAATTTACCAATACAGAGCAATGGTTTTGTCAGTAGCCAGACAAAACCAATAGAGAGCAATGGTTTTGATAGTAGCCAGACCTAACCAATCCAGAGCATAGGTTTTGTCAGTAGCCGGACTTAACCAGTCCAGAGCAATGGTTTTGTTAGTAGCCGCATTTAACCAATCCAGAGCGATGGTTTTGCCAGTGACCGGACTTAACCAATCCAGAGCAATGATTTTGTCAGTACCCGGACTTAACCAATCCAGAGCAATGGTTTTGTCAGTAGCCGGACCTAACCAATCCAGAGCAATGGTTTTGTCAGGAGTCGGACCTAACCAATCCAGAGCAATGGTTTGGTCAGCAGCAGGACCTAACCAATCCAGAGCAATAGTTTGGCCAGTGGCCACATTTAACCAATCCAGAGCAATGGTTTTTGTCGGTAGCCCGACTTAACCAATCCTAAGCAATGGTTTTGTTAGTAGGCGAACTTAACTAATCCAGACAATGATTTTGTCAGTAGCGGACCTAACCAATCCAGAGCAATGGTTTGGTCAGCAGCAGGACCTAACCAATCCAGAGCAATAGTTTGGCCAGTGGCCACATTTAACCAATCCAGAGCAATGGTTTTTGTCGGTAGCCCGACTTAACCAATCCTAAGCAATGGTTTTGTTAGTAGGCGAACTTAACTAATCCAGACAATGATTTTGTCAGTAGCGGACTTAACCAATCCAGAGCAATGGTTTTGTCAGTAGCCGGACCTAACCAATCCAGAGCAATGTTTGTGTCAGTAGCCGGAGTTAACAAATTCAGACCAATGGTCTTGCCAGTAGCCGGAGTTAACCAATCCACAATTTTGGTTTTGCCAGTGGCCGGACTTAACCAATCCACAGTAATGGTTTTGTCAGTAACCGGAAGTAACTAATCCTGACCAAAGATTTTTCAGTAGCCGGACTTAACTAATCCAGTCCAATGGTTTTGTCAATAGCCGGACTTAACTAATCCAGACCAATGGTTTTGTCAGTAGCCGGAGTTAACCATCCACAATTTTGGTTTTGCCAGTGGCCGGACTTAACCAATCCACAGTAATGGTTTTGTCAGTAACCGGAAGTAACTAATCCTGACCAAAGATTTTTCAGTAGCCGGACTTAACTAATCCAGTCCAATGGTTTTGTCAATAGCCGGACTTAACTAATCCAGACCAATGGTTTTGTCAGTAGCCGGAGTTAACCATCCACAATTTTGGTTTTGCCAGTGGCCGGACTTAACCAATCCACAGTAATGGTTTTGTCAGTAACCGGAAGTAACTAATCCTGACCAAAGATTTTTCAGTAGCCGGACTTAACTAATCCAGTCCAATGGTTTTGTCAGTAGCCGGACTTAACTAATCCAGACCAATGGTTTTGTCAGTAGCCGGACTTAACTAATCCAGACCAATGGTTTTGTCAGTAGCCGGACTTAACTAATCCAGACCAATGGTTTTGTCAGTAGCCGGACTTAACTAATCCAGTCCAATGGTTTTGTCAGTAGCCGGACTTAACTAATTCAGACCAATGGTTTTGTCAGTAGCCGGTGTTAACCAATCCAGACTAATGGTTTTGTCAGTAGCCGGACTTAACTAATCCAGACTAATGGTTTTGTCAGTAGCCGGTGTTAACCAATCCAGACTAATGGTTTTGTCAGTAGCCGGACTTATCTAATCCAGACCAATGGTTTTGTTAGTAGCCGGTGTTAACCAATCCAGACCAATGGTTTTGTCACTAATCCAAATGTTAAAAAGTTCAAGAGTTGGCAGCCTTGTGCACGTTAGAGACGTAGGCGCTACCGGCTCTACCGGGGCCCTTCGCCTGTTGTTATGAAGAGTATAGTTGATATTTACAATGCGATAGACCGTGATGGTTATCACTGTACAAACCGGAAGAGTCGGGCGTACTGCTCGGTTGGAATTTAAATTTGGCAGTTTATAATTTGCGTGATGAAGGTGGAGCTTGTTTTAACTGCCACATTATTGGCAGGAATATTACCTCTGTTTTTGCAGAGAAGGAAACTATGACAGCAACGAATAGTCTAAGATGGATGCGTAAAGCAAAATTATAGAGAGGACATGTTTTAGCGTTTATTAAAATGGTTAAATCTCAAGAAACACAATTAAAGTCTTTGTTATTACGAAAGTGTAGTTTATCATTTAAAGTGTAATCCTGTTATCCTTTCCTGTCTAACCAGGCTTTCCTGGGAGGTCCATGAGCCCTTTTAAGAGCTACCAAAAAGCCTTGATACCAAAAAAATCGGACTGTGAGAAGTCCGCGAGAAAAAACAAACGGCAGTGCAATCGCGCCTAGATATCTGCTGAAAAAGTGGCATGGTAACTGAAGCCCAGGAATGGTACACAGCTTAGCCTAGGTTGAAATTTTTGATACCATTTTAATTTCGAATTTAGCATATAGAAATGAAAACTAGTAACACAGATTGTTATAATGATTATACCGGAAATGCAGAAAAAGATTTCCTTTCAATTCTCCCGAAACATGGGCTTCGGATCTCAACAGGATATGTACACTCTGGGTAACACTTCTCAGATGCTTCTCAAAATGTCCTCCGTTATCCGCTCCACTTTTCCAGAAATATTCCTCTTCATAACGTTCAGTTATTCTGGTAATGGAAGATGCTTGACGTATTCCCACAAAAAGAAATCGCATGGTGTTAAATCAAGTGATTATGGAAGCCAGAGTAGCATCGACGAATCATGATTCCCGACATGATGTCCAGCATATCCGGGGCAAAAACTTCCAGGCATTTGGAACTGTTTCATCCTACGTGGTATTCAGTTCCTACACTGTAGGCGCTTGTTGAATAGTGTTGGAAATTATCTCTGCACTATTTAAAACAGCCATTGTGTGTGCAAATGCGATCACACAAGAAGCTTTCTCTTACTGCGAGGCTGCCACTTCGCACCAAGCTGTAAAAAACAACAGCGCCTCTACCGGCGAGTACTTAAACCACACAGACGAACAAGAAACTTGCTAACATAGAACCTATCATTGCATAACATTTAAGACGGTATATGTTAGTTCACTGAAGAATAAATTAGCTGTAGCGCAATGCATCTATATAAATAATGTTGAAGGTGGTAACATGTATGTAATTTCGTTTATATTATTAATTTTTTTAGATATTTACCCGTTTTAGGTCAACACAAGGCCATATAAGTGGTTTCTAGATTTCGTGACAGTTTATCTGTTCCACCATCACGGCGGAACGACTGGATAGATCTAAAATATACTCATCGAAGAACAGTTTTGATATACATATGATTTTAAAATCACGGAACGGACTGTGGGTTTATAAAGAGATCAAACTACTAATTTGCTATTTTCTCATACAATATTGATTATATCTAGTACCTGTAGACTACATGTGAAACGTCCCATTATTTTAAAAATGTTATGTACATAATTTCGTTTGCTCTTCAAATGACTGAGAAAATTATTATTTTCTGCGGATTTCATGCTCTCCTTTGAGTGACTGACACCCTCCCAGACAGGCAACGAACCAACCGGTTACCACGGCAACGTCTCTGGCTGCTTGCCAGCAGGGAAGTAACGTATATCCATTTTCATAATCATTCCTGTGATGTCGTGGTTGTTCCTTGGGTAGCAGGCGAGAGAGACATCAAGCTGCCATTCTGCGGGATATTTGCGGAATAGCTTTCGCCTAGTGCGGTATATTTTTCCAAAGCGATGTCCATAAATTGCATGGGATTAAAAGTTTCCTGAAGGTGCTAATGTTTACCCCTTCCCCCACTTTCCCAAATCAAGATTTCGGTTACAATTTCAAGACGAGCTAGACAATTGAAATTTGGCAAAATTGTAATTTTTAGGCTGAAATGTGTAACTTTTTATCCCCCAAATCTGAAGGCAATGCCAGTACAGACCTTTGTTTTGCGGTAATTGTTGGTTAAACGGTAAGTCGTATCACCAAACAGCTAACACAATCGCCGCTCAAGTTTGAGAGATCTACAACTACTATCCTATGACGTTTTGTCGTATCTTGTTCCCTTATACGTTTGATAGACTTTAGTTTTTCTATTGTAGGTAATTTGTAATTGTTGCACGTATAATTCATAGCATGCAAGGAGGCCTGCCAGTGTAATCAAAACTCTCAATCTCGATGGTTACTGGCATTATAAAAAGGCATCTTTCATTATAATGAACACCCACCTAACTCAGTTTTAATGGTATTAGGCAAGTAAGCCTGACATTATAGTAGAAACTCCCGAACTCGATTGTGAAAGGCAATAGGAAGCATGGCGTGCTATTCTCATAAGAACTCCCCAAACGCGCATCTTACATCGGAAACAGGGTATAGCGACCTCCCCGTCGTGTTCCTGTTTCTCGCATAATGCTAAGAGATACTATAACGTTCCCCCAAAAGTCTATTCAAGATTCTACGTCATATACTTTCTTCGTCGACTTCTTACACCGCTCCAGTTTACCAACTTCTCGCACTGCTGTTCGTCATATAATTGGACTTGCAAGCTTCCTATCATCTGGTCACCGCGTCGTCAATGAGTCTGTGCTACGTCATCTCCTGTCTACTTTCTCAAAAAAACTGTGCATACTTCAAACACCTTCCACACGCCCTACATAAACTGAGACTTTTCCACCTATTCCTCGATTGTGGTGCTTGCGTAGAGGGCTGAGGATCTAGTTAAGCTCCGTGTTCACGCGCTATTACATTCCTTAATATCGGACTTCACAGGAAGGCATTTCGTGGGCAAGAGGTTTTTTAATTTAGATTCACGTGGCCCGGCGAAGCTCTCATAACTCACCATCTCTTAATGCTTTCACTACTCACCCTGTAGGGGTGAGGCGGGCCACGCAGAGGGCAACACCCTCTCTCTGGCCGGGTACTCACCGCTACTAAAGGGAGTGACGTAACTGAAAATTTTTTATGTAAACTTTGGACATTGAAACATTGTGTTACTGACTGTTAGACTTTTTCTTCAATACTTCATGTACTTTTTCACCAAGTCGTGATAGTTCTATTAATTCTTCGCTTCCCATTCCCGCCCGTGTCGTTACCTTCCTGTTACTCTATTGGGTTCTTTTCTTTTTCAGGTGTTCAGTTCTGTTAAATTTGGGTATTTGATGTTTAATTCTGGTTTGTTATCTAACTTCTTGTGGCTCTATGTGGCCAGTATTATCTCGCATTTTTAAGCAATAAAATCAGCGTGTTGTTATTCAGTGTTTGCAGCTTGTAGGTCCTCCTCCTGTTGTCTATTTGTATTTTCTTTCTTTCTTTCTTTCTTTCTTTCATAATCTGTTTACCCTCCAGGGTTGGTTTTCCCTCGCACTCAGCGAAGGATCCCACCTCTACCGCCTCAAGGGCAGTCGGAGCATGAGACATTGAGTCGGGGGATACAACTGGGGAGACTACTGGCGGCCTCACCTGCTACGCTGAACAGGGGCCTCGTCGGGAATGGGGAGACTGGAAGGGATAGACAAGGAAGAGGGAAGGAAGCGGGCGTGGCCTTAAGTTAGGTACCATCCTCGCATTTTCCTGGAGGAGATGTGGGGAAACCACGGAAAACCACTTCCAGGATAGCTGAAGTGGGAATCGAACCCACCTCTACTCAGTTAGCCTTCCGAGACTAAGTGGACCACGTTCCGGCCCTCGTACCACTTTTCAAATTTCGTGGCAGAGCCGGGAGTCGAACTCGTGCCTCCGGGGGTAGGTAATCACACTAACTACTACACCACACAGGTGGACGTACCTGTATTTTGCTGGTTTAAAATACACATGTGATCAATCTTGGTATAAGATTCTCAATTTTATGTACACACCTCGGGGTATCCACATGCTTCCTAGAACTGTTTGCGTGATATCGCCATATTATTCTTATTATTATCAGAACATTTCAACATGTAATTTACTAAAATCTTACTGACTGCAGGTTCATTCATTTACGTACAAGTCCGTATACATTGTAGAATACCGTAGCGAAGCAGGGGTACATTTGCTAGTTTTATATAATCCTATATTTTATGCCCCCACTCGCAGAGCGTTTTGCGGCTTAACTTACTAACTTACTGACAGAAACAGTAGAACAAATAATACTTATTCAGTGGACACCAAATAAGAGTGACTACTGTATGTATAAGTGAATATTATTGCACCTTCTGGCTAGTAGGTTGCAGTCACATCACTAGCCAAACTACGACTTCCCCGCTGAACATATTGGTGTCAGAAGTGCTCTGGCCATCACCGCGGGATATCATACTGCTCTATAAAGCCGGCAATAACGCTCGGCCTTGCTGCTTTGTGCCGTCTCATTACTTCGACCTCGTCCTCAACCGCACTTTAATGGAATAGCATTGTCTCCTTGTAACTGACCGGGCGGAGATAATGTAGAAGAAATCCTGCTATAAACATGTTATACAGCTTTGTGTTATGTATCAAACGAATTTTAGATTAGCCAGCGGTACCACACCGACTGTACAAATATGCTCCCTATGTTTAATATTATTGGATTAAAACCGTACAAAATCAGTTGGCGTTAAAAGAATTTACATGAGTAAATATCATATGAAAAGATATACTGTAATTTTAAATAACCTATTTTCCACAAAATCACGTACACCAAGTTAGTGATTGTTATCGTCCATCATTACAGGCAATAATGCTAGTGGTTGTTTTCAGAACAACTTTGTAATCCCACATGTATGGGATCAGTTTAACACAGCCAAGGTATTGTATTTTGAGGCTCTGAAAGAGGACTCAAGAACTTGAAAGCCGGACGACACCGGAGTCTCTAGCTGAGTCCGGCAGTGCTTTCTTGTGAGCAGACCCCCGTTTTCATTTACCTTATCTGCTCTCCCTTGATCAACTCTTGCTCATTTCCGACCCCGAAGATATTTGGTTTGCGAGATTTAGGTAGTATTTCAGCCCCTTAATCTCCTTATCATTTTTGACGAAACTTCATTTTTCAAAGGACCAGACGTATTCTATTTCCGATTAGTTTTCAAGGGAGGATGGTTACACAGAAGTACTTTCTTTAAACACAATAATCACCACTGCATCTCTTAATAATGAGGGATATGGAAATGAAAGGGAAGAACCTCAGAGGTCAATACAAAATACTTCCTAGGCATTGAAAAGTTCAGAAAAGAACAAGACTTGTCTAAGGAAGGTCCGGGTGGGAACAGGCGCGGCTTCATAATACGATCTGCAGAGCTGCACAACAACCAGAATGAAAGACACAGCGAAGCGATGAGCGATTCCATCCTTTATATTGAGTGTTGTTATTGAGCCGAAGATCGGTACCCATTCACATGATGGTAATCTGGTAACATTGCTTGGATCTGTGAGCGGCAGCACAGCAGTAGGCCTGCACTTAAGTACAGCTCTCTCTGATAGGTGGCTAAGAGTCGTCCATAAGCTTAACTACAATCTGCACGCCTTCCAGCAGGGCTGGCCTGTTCGCGTGTTTTGGAGGAACTGTATCGCTCAGACGTCCCAATTCTCCCCAAGCGCGGCTGTATATCACACCCTCACGTCTTTTGGACTATGACCTCCTTTGGGACGAACTTGTCTTGCTGGATATGAAAGGAAACACCTGCCTTTGAATTGAAATGTCACTGCTCCGGCTTGGCACCTTGCTATTAGTATTTCTTGCAATAATTTCCTCCCATGGAAATACTTCTTGAACTCCTGTTCCTATAGTTGCTGTTTTGGGTAACTATAATTTTACTTTATTATCACTTGTAATGTTAAGCTAATAGTAAGCTCAGCTTATGGAAACAATTAACTTATACGAGAGTTTTTATATGATGATGCTGGATTTTGAATGATAATCTACTAGTATTTCCTGTAATATTTTATTTCAATGAACATGCTTTTTGCACACCTGTTGTAGTTGTTGTTTTCGCTGTTGTTTTAAATTCACTTGATTATCACACTGCTGTAAGTGTTCATTGCCATCGGGATATTTCCCAATTGCGATGTATTTGTTATTATTATTAATAATAATAATAATAATAATAATAATAATAATAATAATAATAATAATAATAATATCCATAGATTAGATAAACTTGAGATACTAGAAACGAGATTCATGAGAAAATATTAGTCCCTGTGAAAACAACACAATTATGGAAATTAAGATGTAATGAAGAAATATACAGGAACATAGAAAATATAACAGAAACCACAAGAAAAATGAGATTGTATTTTTTTGGATATATTCACAGAATGGATGATTCCAGATTAACAAAAAGGATTTTCAAGGATCTTTGGAACAAAAAGGCAACAACTAGCTGGATTCAAGAATAAAGAAAGATTTATAAAGAAATAACATAAGAGAAGTAGAAACAATGGACAGAGAAAATTTTTGAAGGAGCGTAGTAAGTATGGAAGGATTTCAAGGAAGATTAAACAAGAAGCCTGGTGCTAAGTGATCCGAGGACAGAAAGAAACAGCATAGTGAAAAGATGAAAGAATATTCGAAGGAACGGAAGGGAAAACAACGAAGTATGAATAATTTAATTTAAATTGGCACGTGATCCTTAGCTGGCGTCATCGGTAAGAAGAAATAATACTAATACTAATAATAATAATAATAATAATAATAATAATAATAATAATAATGATAATAATAATAATAAAACTGTGGCCGAGAATTATTTCAGGTATTCCTTTCGACAAACGTTGAATAGCTAGTATTTCACTCTTCGCAATGCAGCTGGTAAGATGACACAAGCCGTACAATAATTAATTACATCAGGAACCGAATGAATATTCTACAAGTACGGTAATGGTAGTGAATTATTCGAAGTTAGGTAGTCACGAAATTGAATACAGGAACGTTGGTATCATCAGATGATTTTCCCACTCCATTAAGAAAGCCAGTTCTCAAAGTTGTATGTAGGTCTCCGAACGTCCGTAAATACGAGTGTGTCCATACTAGATCAATATTCTTTTTTCGTTAAGAGGGAAGGAAGGCTTTATATTTTGTAACTTTTTAACTGTTGTTTTTTGTACAAGACAGTTACTTATATCATCGAAGTTCCTCCAAATCGGTATCTTAAATTGAGATGCATATTTACCTGTATTTTTGCTGTATACTTTCTAGAACTTCAAAGCTGATAGGACATGGAGTAAGACGCTTTTGCGTGGTTGGAGGACAGATGCATACGAGCTTGGCTGCACTTCCAGTATGCAATACGAAATTTGACTGTGTGTCACGGAGCAGAACCACAAACAAAAAGGATGAGTCTGATACAAGTTGGAGAACTTTTGGATTAAGATAGGGGCCTTGTGGTCACCAAACCAAGCTCACAAGATGAGATTCCCTTAGAGGTCCCATTGTGGTCGCTTCTATGACACGCAGGTGTTATTTCAGAGTAGTCACCCTAGAACACGGCATAGAAATGAGCTGTCTCTACTCACTGGCACGTAAGCCTGTACAAAGATGCAACCTACTCTTTCTCCACTGTTAATACTGAAGGTATTTATTTATAGTTATGTTCTAACTGTTGGGTTAGATTCAGTGTTGCAACCCATACAGTTTAGGGACCCTACTTGCCCATAGGACGTCTTATAGTTACTGTTAATCTGGCACGTTGGCAGTGCCGTATTGTTAAACTCTCTAGTGTTACCTTTCTGGGTGTAAATGAAGCATATTTTCTTTTTCTGTGGGATTTAAAGTAGGTAAGTAGAATTGTCGCACCTTCAAATAGTGACGATCACACACTTTTCTTCATTACGGTCTTATTTCATCCAATACTTACGTATAGAAATTGATTAGGATGTCTAAGAAGCAAGAAATATCTGCAAGAACTCCTCCGAAAAGTAAAGCAATATTACCTCCTCTATAAAGATCAGTTTTGTTCGAATGGAAGCAAATGGTGCTATCGACCTAATCTTGTCTTGTCACGACTCAGCCTTTGTGGATTCTTACTGACTTACTTCGTATGAGTATACATTCTTGTGTGTATTATTACAACGTGGATTCTCTTCAGTCCTACAAATAACAGAAAAACTCAAGAAGGGAGATGAATTATTTGTACTAGACAAACACCGAATACTACGGATGTAATAATCCGTATATCAAAATAAAAGCAGAAATATATAACATTATATTGAGTGAGGGTAAGGGAGAGAATCTGCATTTCCTTAATTCCTCATTAAGCTTGAAAACCGGCTTAATTATGAATATATTGATTGATAACTTACTTCGGTAAGGGAACGTCCATTATTGATACTTACATTGAGGTTAGTTGTTGATGATCATGTCTCGTGATTTCAGTACCGCTGTGTAACTAGTCAAGTTGGCAGCAGTGATGAGCCATTCAAAAAAGAGTAGATATTGGGGGCCTCGATAATTGCCTTTTAGCGTATAGCCATACGTGAATTGTACTATGAAATGAAATGAAATTAAATGGCATATGACTTTTAGTGCCGGGAGTGTCCGAGGACATGTTCGGCTCGCCAGGTGCACGTCTTTTGATTTGACTCCCGTAGGCGACCTGCGCATCATGATGAGGATGAAATGGTGATGAAGACGATACATACCCCAGCCCCCGTGCCAGCAAAATTAACCAATGATGATTAAAATTCCCGACCCTGCTTGGAATCGAACCCGGGACCCTGTGACCAAAGGCCAGCACGCCAATCATTTAGCCATGGAGCCGGACAATAGTACTATAAGTTAAGTTTATTGTAGAATCTATTTCCAACACTGTTTTGCAAGTTTTCATCATAACATAACCTCACGTGCTGTGCTCTGAAACCGGCCTGCGATCTTATGACCTAATATGAAAACAAAATCCAGCAAGTTAGTACAACAGAGCTGACTTTGAATTCCTAGGGAGCAGCGATTTCTAATGACTTCTAACTTGATTACGCGGCATTCAGTACGGTATTGATGCAATTAGAAGAATTTTCCGTAGATAATTGAAGTAATTCTTTGACTGCAGCGCTCTTCACAAATATCGAAGTAATTACGTGCCGGAGGAAACGCAGTGATCTGCACACATGAAAGGAGCATCTCGAGCGAAAACTAAACATTAAAGACGAGCTCAATTAGAAGCGTTCGACTGCTAAAACTTCTATTACTTCAGAACGAATCGCTACTAAGCAATTAAATACAGCTGAAATGAGGATCGTTTTGCGGATGAAGAGATGGGCCATTGAAAGGAACATAACTTTTTACAAGGAAACTTAATGTAATCCATGATCCACTACGTGTTCTCCCATATGAAGAACATGGTCTCATTACATGTTTGTTATCTATAATCATTTTGCATTATTATTTGGTTTGATATTATTGAGATGATTAAATTATAACTGAGTGGTATAATATTTTATGCTTAAGTCTGATTAAACTGCGTTGTTTGTAAGGGTGTATTCTGCCCGAAGGCAGGTCCGAACCTCCGCACAGGTGTGCCTGAGCCGGAGTTGACGTACGGTACGGTGGCCAGTTCCTTTCCGCTCCTCCATTTCCTTAACCCCACCAACAGCCCGTGGCAACCCATCCAAATATTGACCATGCCAAATGTTGCTTAACTTCGGAGATCTCACGGGATACGGTGTTTCAACACGGCTACGGCCGTTGGCTGTGTTGTTTGTAAATCAGAATATATCATTGCAGCCCTGTTATTTGAGTAGCGGTAAATTTCATTCAGATACGTAAACATTAATTCTTTTTTATTCATCTTCTTCTTCCGTTTCATTTTTCTATGTGTTGTTCTTTTCTTAGATACCAATAATTCTTCATTCATTTTGCTCTTCGTTTCCTCTCATCTTCCGAGATAATAGGTTTGGCTTTTATTGTAGATTTGTCTAGGAATCCTATATTTTCGTATTCAGTTATTACTTAAGCTGTTCGATCGAATAGTGAATTTTCTAAATTTTTACTTCAACTAGGTCCTTTCAGTTTGTTTAAAACCAGTTTTTCGGCGGTTACGGAAGAAGTCAAAGATTTTGTTTGGTTAATCTATTAGAGTTCATTCTGAGATGACCGCAAAAATTTATCAGTCTTTTCCGCATTCAATTTTACTGTTCAATTTTTAATTTTTACTGATTGTAATTCAGTTCTGTTCAATTAATTGAGTTTCACTAGACATGAAAAGAATTATTTTGGTACCTGTACTTCAGTTGTACATATCTTAACTCAGATGAATGGTTTTTATATTAGGTAACACTGGCGTTGCCACTACCCTTGCTATTCCTTTTCACCATTCATCTACGTATAACAATTCTTTTACTGTGACCACTTCCAGACTTTGGAATTTCTTTGCAGTCAGTGTCAGGAATAGTGAGTCATCAAGCAAAATCAAGAGATCTTGCCGAGATTACCTGTTGAAATGAAATGTTGTACAGCTTTTAGTGCCGGGATATCCCAGGACGGGTACGGCTCACCAGGTACGGTTCTTTCTATTTGACGTCCCTAGGCGACCTGCGCGTCGTTATGAGGATGAAATGATGATGAAGATAACACATACACCCAGCCTCCGTGCCATTAGAATTAACCAATTAAGGTTAAAGTCCCCGACCCGGCCGGGAATCGAACCCGGGATCCTCTGAACCGAAAGCCAGTACGCTGACCGTTCAGCCAACGAGTCGGACACCTGTTGAAAGCTATCGAGTGACGTGTGCAATGTACAGCTGAGTGTATGAACGGCGATGGACTGCTTTTCAAATATGTGTAGGCCTAGTTGATAATTGTGAAATATGTAATTATTCCCTGTGCGTTAAAGAAATATTATTTTAACATGCATGTGAGAATGGGAGTGTTAGTATTGCGCAACTATGCCAGATTTTAGCTTATTATATCTGTAGGTAAGTGTTGTAATGGGGCCAGGTGCCCTATCTGTACAACGTGTAAGAATCCAGATAAATACTGAAATAAAAGGGAATAAATAAATAAATAAATAAATAAATAAATAAATAAATAAATAAATAAATTCTACAGAACCTACTGTGGCTTTTATTAACGTAAATCGAGTGTGTATTGAAATATGTTCTGCTTTGGAAGCAAAACAAGGATATGTAAATGCCTAAATGAACTATCACATTATTATTTTGGTTAATGTTTTGGATTAATTTTCAGTGGTGTGATAGTTGACATTTAGAATATGCAAAGATTCGTATTTGACTATTAAAGTCATCTAATATTGTTGTAATTACGATACGCATTTCTTTCCATGTACTTGAGTTCTATAAAGGAGTGGACATGTTCACGTTAATTTGAAAAACAAACAATACTGACAGAATTATTTTCGTATCACTCTAATTATAAAGGAATGTTATTGACAGTCTCCTAGAATATTGTTGTAAGAGCAAGTTCAAGCAGGTTCTGTACAGCGACGTTGATGGTATTGTTGAGCAATTTTACGCGATACTATGATGGCTCCTTCATCCGGAGAAGATTTTAATTTAACACTACTACTAGTGTCCGCCTCCGTGGTGTAGTGGTTAGCGTGATTAGCTGCCACCCCTGGAGGTCCGGGTTCGATTCCCGGCTCTGCCACGAAATTTGAAAAGTGGTACGAGGGCTGGAACGGGGTCCACTCAGCCTCGGGAGGTCAACTGAGTAGAGGTGGGTTCGATTCCCACCTCAGCTATCCTAGAAGTGGTTTTCCGTGGTTTCCCACTTCTCCTCCAGGTAAATGCCGGGATGGTACCTAACTAAAGGCCACGGCCGCTTCCTTCCCTCTTCCTTGCCTGTCCCATCCAATCTTCCCATCCCACCGCAAGGCCCCTGTTCAGCATAGCAGGTGAGGCCGCCTGGGCGAGGTACTGGTCATTCTCCCCAGTTGTATCCCCCGACCCAAAGTCTGAAGCTCCAGGACACTGCCCTTGAGGCGGTAGAGGTGGGATCCCACGCTTAGTCCGTGGGAAAAACCGACCCTGGAGGGTAAACAGATGATGATGATGATGACTACTACTAGTTTCGCGAGATGTCCGACTCGTTGGCTGAATGGTCAGCGTACTGGCCTTCGGTTCAGAGGGTCCCGGGTTCGATTCCCGGCCGGGTCGAGGATTTTAATAGTTTCTGATTAATTCTTCTGGCTCGGGAACTGGGTGTATGTGTCCGTCCCAACACTCTCCTCTTCATATTCAGACAACACACTACACTACCAACCACCACAGAAACACGCAATAGTGATCACATCCCTCCATATAGGGCTGGCGTCAGGAAGGGCATCCGGCCGTAAAACAGGGTCAAATCCACATGTGTGGCGCAGTTCGCACCCGCGACCCCACAAGTGTGGGAAAAGCGGTAGGAAAAGAAGAAAAGAAGACTAGTTTCGCGAGATACTAGCATGGCCGAATATTACCCTAAAATACGTTGGTTAACACACCGGCAAATCGACTGACAGAGGTCGGTAGCATTCAAGAACTCTTAAGTGTGAGCCATTTGTGCTAGGATTCGATTACAACCAACTCAAAGTAGGAGGTATGTGCATAATCAGCCATGTGATATAGGCCCCTCCACCCCTGCCAGGTACTGTACTTCTTCCAATGTCACTCCACTCCATCTCTGCAGTGAGAGCTCGGAACATAGCACTTACTGGAATAAGTTTGAGTCGTGTTTACGAAACTAGGAAAGATCACAATATGTAGATATTTTTGGAATTCAAAATTCCCAGCCCAAACCTAGCACCATTTTGTTTGATATCACCCAGTTATGAAAAAACAGAGAAAGTGAAATTTAGAGGAAATTTACTGAGGTGAGTTGCTATGTTTGAGTTTGTGTATTAACACACATGTGTGATATTTACGTCTTTTGTCAGGTTTCAGCTAGTGAGGTTCTCCATTATAAGGAGTTATACACACATCATAGCTAATTGGAGGGAACAGTTCAAAGCTTGCTGAAGTTTCATCTTTTGTTGCTTAGTTGCGTCAGCAAGGCTTACATCACAGTTTTCGAGGTAAAAGTTTGTACTAGTCTTTGTCGTATGTCCGGTGAAAAGATGTCTTTGTTCCTATCCAATGATGAAGCGAAGCGAAACCCATCTGACATACAGTGTCCAATTTAGGGTTTCAGTCATAGCCACGCCAAGGTTTCTCACTGTTCTACTGGAAGGAATGATTTTATCGTTTATCAGTAGAAGTGGAATAGGTATACTATCGTTCACGCACAGGAGACTCCGAGAGCCGACAATGACTGATTTTGTTTCTGATGGGTTTGTGAGAAGCCTGTTTGATCCTACGTATTCCTTTAGTTGTTTCAAGTCAGGATTTATGATTTTCACCACGTGTGATAACTGCTTAATTTTGCAGCGACTATACTTACAAAATTTCGGAGGATGTTCAGGGATACTTTCCAATTATATATTGGTATAACGGATCCGTGTTCTCTTTACAGAGAAATGATTTAATTATGATGTATACTCCAATCACCCTTGTTTCTGTTTATTCACTACTGTGAAAAAGCCTGTCATATGCAATAATCAAAATATGCAACACAAAACACAGAGGAATGCAACAACCCTCAGACGAAATACGTAGGCTACACTTCTATCACAGAGTGTTCAATCTGTTGTGTCAATGTACTGCAGAGTTGAGTACGTAACAAATGCAAAACTCTTTCCTTACAGGTAACAGCTTTGTGTCGTTGGCTTCCGGCATGTATAAGAACTCCTGTGGGGCAAAATTCCAACACCCCAGCGTCTGTCAAGAACTACCATTTAGGATGGACATTAAAAAACAAAATATTCAATATCATTATTATCTTATTTTATTTTTCTCCATTTAGGGCCGTTAGAGCCCCGTCAAGTAACTTTTTTTGCTATTTGCTTTACGTCGCACCGACACAGATATGTCTTATGGCGACGATAGGAGAGGAAAGGCCTAGGAAGTGGAAGGAAGCGGCCGTGGCCTTAATTGAGGTACAGCCCCAGCATTTGCCTAGCGTGAAAATGGGAAACCACGGAAAACCATCTTCAGGGCTGCCGATAGTGGGGCTCGAACCCACTATCTCCCGATTAATGGATACTGGCCGCACTTAAGCGACTGCAGCTATCGAGCTCGGTCTTCAAGTAACTATAAGGCCTTTCTGGAAGCCTGTTTTGCAACCAAAAAGTGTTGCATTCTTTCTCTGCCCGCCTGACTTCTCTCTTCTGTCCAGCCGTTCTACTGCTTTTACTCATCGTCGCTAGTTGCTTTACGTCGCACAGACACAGATAGGTCTTATGGCGACGATGGGACAGGGAAGGGCTAGGAGTGGGGAGGAAGCGGCCGTGACCTTTATTAAGGTACAGCCTTGTGTGAAAATGGGAAACCAAGGAAAACCATTTTCAGGGCTGCCGACAGTGGGGTTCGAACCTGCTATCTCCCGAATACTGGATACTGGCCGCACTTAAGCGACTGCAGCTATCGAGCTCGGTACTCATCGTCGAAGCCCTTGAAGTTGTTGCTACTAATTGCTTTACGTCGCACCGACACAGTTAGGTCTTATGGCGACGATGGGATAGGAAAGGCTTAGGAATGCGAAGGGAACGGCCGTGGCCTTAATTAAGGTACAGCCCCCACATTTGCCTGGTGTGAAAATGGGAAACCACGGAAAACCATCTTCAGGGCTGCCGACAGTGGGGTTCGAACCCACTATCTCCCGGATGTAAGCTCACACCTGCGAGCCAACTCGCCCGGTCCTTGAAGTTGTTGAAGACTAATATGTGTTTAGATCGTTTAGAGATGTCCCATGCTCTTGAGGTCCTTCCTTTCTTCCTTGAACCATTTATCCGAGACGTTAAGTCTGTTGTCCAACACATTCAAAATCTCCTTCGTTAGTCAGGATGCATCCATCCCGAACAGATATCCGTAAATCTGCAGCCGTCGTTTCATTGTTAACTCCATCAGCCGTTCATTATTATTTTGATTAGTACTATTACTATTACGTTCTGTGTGATACAGTTAGATAGTTAATTGGGGGTAATAAACCAAACGAAATTCATTTAGACTGTCCTGTAAGAAGCCACCAAAATCCACGGTTCTTTTACATCAATATACTCACAAATTATTCCTGAACAACCTAAGGAAGTTTGTCGGTGGAGTTCGGGTTTATCCTGTATATTTTAAGGGCCTCTTCATATAACTCCTGTATACATACTGTGCAGAGATGAGAAGAATGCAAGCATGAGGAATGTGGCCTGCAAGCACGAACTTCTCGCTCTGCCCAGACAGATCGGCTCTTATCTGCTCTTATCTAATACACGATAATATTGGCTCACACTGTAGTTTGCTGGATTACAACTAACAAGAACGAAGAGCTGCCAGTAGAAGATAATATGAAGTCGCCTGGGTAGTAGCGGAGTTGCTATGGTAACCATTGCGTCACTGGCTCTGCTGGTGAAAGCCCCTTCGCCCCGTGCCTCACCTGGCATGTGCATTCTTGCGATCTCCCAACAATACCTTATTTAGACCTGAGAGCGGAAAATTGCCTAGTATCAATTAAAGGTATGTATTCATCTACTTATTGTAATTTTTTAGAAAATATGAATATGTAAATATCAATATTGCAGTGTATACCCTTTAGTATGTCGTCTTTCCATCTAGATAAACCGTTATGTGATAATATGCAGCTTAGAACTCTGACCAGAAAGATTCTCTCATCTAATGTTCAGCATTGTATAAACTACATCAAGGAATTTCATTCTAAGTGGTACATGTGCTGCGGGTCAGTATTTGTCCCCTCAACATTGTCACATAACGGAACGATATTTCTTTTTTCGTCATTCACACTACGATATTCATTTCAGTTTCGTTTTTCTTTACATACTACGAAAGCTGAAGTAAAGCAAGCTGGTAGTTCTCCGTGACTGATAGCGCCATAATCTAGTGTTGCGTGTCATCGGAACGACTGCACCGTACGTTTTCGTCTTACTAGGATTTAAATGACTGTCCGTACATTCGTTTTCATCGCGATTTTAAGAGTGTTGATAGTGTACACGGTCAGATATGATATCTCTGTTTGATATGTTTCTCCCCAGTCCGTCTGTTGTTCTGCTTGTATTGAACAAATCGAGAAACTGCTGGTACCAGTAGAATTGAACTACTTGAAATATGGTGCTTCAGACGATTGCTTAAAAATTCCACTTAAAATAAACATAACAAAGTCCCAAGTCTTACAAATGATCAGGGAGAGAAAATCACTGCTCAAAAAAATAAAAAATAGCGAGGCTGTCCTGATGGGGGCGTATATTGTGACACCCGCTTGTGATAAAATATATACCACAGCGCTATCTTACCTAAAAGGGAACAAGAGGAAGGCCAACAGATCGTGGAGGACACTGGCACAAATTATTGTGTAAAGATGAAGAGAGCTGCCAATGATCGTGTGATCTGGAGAAACGTCTTGATAACAGCGTTAGGAATGAAAACGAAAAAGAACGAAAACATTTCAAATTTGAACAATGCCACTTGCCGGTAATTTTGGACGCTGTACCCCTTTTTTATATGCTAGTTGCCTTACGTCGCACCGACACAGATAGGTCTTATGGCGACGATGGGATAGGAAAAGCCTAAGAATTGGAAGGAAGCGGTCGTGGACTTAATTAAGGTACAGCCCCCAGCATTTGCCTGGTGTGAAAATGGAAAACCATGGAAAACCACCTTCAGGGCTGCCGAAAGTGGGGCTCGAACCCACTACCTCCGATTACTAGATACTGGCCAAACGTAAGCGACTGCAGCTATTGAGCTCGGTATTAATAATGTTATTTGTTTTACGTCCCACTAACTACTTTTTAAGGTCTTCGGAGACGCCGAGCTCGGTATTGCCGCGGTTTCGGCTCCTCAGTAATTTGTATCTGTCATCGTTACAGCAGGTCCCTCTGCTTATCGGTGGTAGAGTGTCGGCCTCCGGATCCCAAAATAGCGGGTTCAAACCCGGCAGAGGTAGTAGGATATGTGAAGGGCGGAGGAAATTCCAGCCGATACTCCGTGTTGTACTCTGGTGAAAAATATGGTGTCTACCCGACAATAATGAATTAAAAATTCAGTCATAGACGCCCTAAAGAGATTCGGTTTAGTCTGGAATCTAGTGAACCTACAGTAGAGTAAAATGGATCGTCGAAATTGACGAGCAATCAGACAGGTGACGTCAAATTGAAATATTATTATTATTATTATTATTATTATTATTATTATTATTATTATTATTATTATTATTATTATTATTATTATTATTATTATTATTATTATTATTATTATTATTTATTTATTTATTTATTTATTTATTTATTTATTTATTTATTTATTTATTTATTTATTTATTTATTTATTTATTATTATCTAATTTACTGGGACCATCAAGGACCACGTTAAGTCTTGTTGCATTTGACACTAAACTTGGCCTTCTTTAGAGCCCAGATTTCCCTCATTCTTTGTGAGTGGGCCTGCTTACGCTCCTCTGTCCAAGGGGCACCGTGTCTTCTCTTCGGTTGCTCGTCTCGGTTTAGCCCGTTCGTCAATATTTTCTTGCGGAAGCGATCTCTGTTAAGAGCGGCTTCAGCTGAGATATGTAGCAATTGCAGGTCTTCTTTGGTACTTCTAAACCAGGGAATTGTGGTTTTGGGGTTTGAATGAAAAAAGTGAAAGATCTCTGTAGTTAACTTTCTTCCGCCCATTCTCTTCAGATGACCGTAAAAATCGTGCCCGTATTTTTCGGATTGTGTCGGTAATTTTCTCTATTTTGCTGTAGACTTCCTCCTTGGATCTCTTCTGATGGATTCCATTTCTGTACTTTGATCCCAAGATTCCTCTCACAATTTTGCGCCCTTTTTCCTCCAGTTCTTCAAGGAGTCCTTTATTGGCATTTTGAGATAGTGTTTCGGCTGCATATAGAACTACTGGCTTCAGAACTGTTTGATAGTGACGTATCTTGGTGTCATTATTATTATTAGCCAGCCCTGTCATGTAGAGGTAACTTGAATGTCTCTTATTCGAAGACCATGGATTCGTTTTCCTGCCAGTTGAAGGATTTAAATTCTGGATTGAAAAGTAGAACGGGATTCACCTGATATTAGACTTTTTCTAGCTCTTAGTTACAGGAACAAAGCACACAGTGAGAAGATGTCGCTATTGACCTACTGTACGTAGCCGAACACTGGTTGCCATGGTTTCAATGATGTCGGTAATTGGATGACGTCCAATACTCTAGGCAAATCCGTCCGTCTGTTCTACTGGACCGATTTGGTTCATTTTTATTGTATTATCTGGCGGTGAATCATGAGACACTGATATGTCTTTACGTTCAGGCGACTTTGAATAATCATAAAATCAATTTATTAAATTATATCTCCAATAATTGCAGGGGAAGGTTTAGTCTAGCCCGCAACATTCAACAGGTTGCTAAGCGACTAAAATTTTCATGAATATTTGATATGATATGTGATTTTCATCGTTAGTATTGTCATTGTATGCAGCCATGTTTGATTACTACATATCAAGCCAGAGAGTATACACTTCCTCTGGTCACGGAAGAAACTATTCCCTGCTAGATACTCTTTTGATTATTTAACCTTCACCAGCTTCCAAATATATTCAAGAGATGGTAGAGCGTTCCTAGTAACTTACATGCTGCTAAGAATAAAAAGTCTACGTACAAACAGACCTCATCATACCTTAGATGTTATCTGGGAATACCTATCGAAGTATAACCTAGCTACACTAGAAAGAGTGAAACCAATGTATCTTGGAAAACATCTCTGCCTGAAAAAACCGTTCCTTCGAGACTAATCTCACAATATGTTTCTTATTAAATGTTCATAGAATCCTTGAAATGGGTAGGAAAAGCAATATGTCCACGACGAGTTATCTGACCTAATTATAACGAATGCTGCGGAGCCGTTCGGGTCCTCTAGTATCCATCTTAAAATCTATTTCAATTTTGAAAACGGTACAGAACTCTCTCTTGATCGAGGACAACCAACAGACGTTTCCTGACAAATAAAAAACTTACAACATTTTTGAAACAGTAAACAACCTGTCTCATGTTTTCATGAAGTATAAAACTTCTTTGTCATACAGAGGTTGAGTGAAACGAAGCGAAACTAATTACTGGGGAAATTTAGCACTAATAATGATATTTGAATTTATTCATTTGTTTCCAGTAAAATTGAAATTTGCCTGTTGTGTGTGAGTTTTTGTAATAAAGTAGTATACGCCACACAATGCTTAATGTTTAAAACGACATCAGAAATCAAGCACCTCTCGGAAGAATAATCAAACAAAAGAGGATTCAGATCAGACCATCTTGTAAGAAAACATGCGCCCTCTGGACAAAGGAAAGAAGGGATAAACATAGCTAGAGTACTGGGCAAATATCAAGTCCCTCTCTAAGCGGAAAAATTGAACATCGAGGTCCTTAGTTGGCCCATTCGAAAGAAGAATAAGGAAGAATACTGAAAGTTTTCATGTACACATCACTTGATTTATTATATAAGTGGTTTTATGTTTCACTAACTCAGATTGGTTTGTCATTTTCACACCAGCGAAGACGTTCTGAATTCTAGATAGGGAGTTGCCAACGGTTGAGTTCGAACCCAATACCAATGCAAGCTTACAGCTACCTGGCCACTGCCGTATAGCCAGCTCGCTCGGTTGAATTCTTGTGCCATTCAGAGTGCGTAGTTAATTGTTTTTGTTAAACCTCTATAGAGTCACTCTATTAAGGAATAATTGTCGTCACACAGTAAAAGAAAAGTATAAACCTCTATTTGTCCTTTCCTTCACTGAAGGATTTCCGTTGTGGAGAGATTATTTTGTATATTGCGTTAACAACAGATTTTGCCGAACAATTCTTTTACGGCCACTTGAGGCAGAAATAATTAACTGTGGAATAAATGAGACAGTTTAGCTAGGCAATTGATGTAGCATTCAACAGACTAGGTAGTGCGGATGCACTAATTGAATGGAGCTGAGACATTTCCCAGTGGAGCCCTCCAAATGGCCATGACATGTATTAATTAATTAATTACTATATTTGTATTGATCTACCCACCTCACTGATAATTGCGAACGCTTACTCAGATCTGTTACCTAATTTACAGAGGTTGACATAGCTAACGGCATGTCATCAACAACTACGATGGCAGTATAATACTGTTACGTGCCAGCCCAGTGGTAGCCTTCTCGGTACTTGAAGGGGCTAGTGACTCAGACGTTCGGGGAGATCCCAGCCGGCCTGGGGCGGGAGGTCGGCCTTTTCGTGTATTGTTCTCGCCGGCTGGTCTACCTGTTAGTTTCTGTGAGATGCAACAAGAATGTTCCGTCACCTCGTGAATATTCTGGTACACATCACCCAAGCTATGAAGTGGGAGACTAGCCAGTGTTGGACTCGGAGTCAGTGTTAGAGCCACTGTGGGACTCAGTGTTGAGACTCAGTGTGTTGTGATTCAGCGGCTAGGCTGAGGGCGACAGAGGTATTAGCTGTGGCTGGTGTCCCACCGAAGTCTGAACGAGGTGGTGTTACTGTTACCTCGGAGTGTCGAGTGAATAACAGAACTGATGACGGCGTACGGAAAAGAAGACTGTGCACTGCGTTGCAGTACAATGTGTGTATGTGTGTGAGTGTACTTCTATGGAGTGAGAATCGTCGGGTGTCAGCAACTGTGAGTGTAATTGGAACATTGTTAATAGTCGTTGTTGTGAGGAGTACTGTCCTAGTATTTATCATTGCTGCTGTTTCGTTCCTAGCTATGTTTGACTCGGTGAAGTAGTGCATTTTCTCTGGAGTCAAACCAAGGAACAGTCATCATGTGCTGTTCAGCCAGTACCACTGTGTTCAAACCTAGCGGTCTGCACGCAGCTGCTGTGTGGTGAACTGAACTGGTGAACGCAAGTGAAAGGCCCGTCAATCAGACTTAAACATCCTTCAGGTAAAGACTGCCCACTTGGAGTCATGCTTTGAGAGACTTGTAAGTAGACAGCAATTAGTAAGTTTGGCCATTCTTGGTGGTGGAATAGAACTGTTCGCGTATATGTGTGTGTGAGTCATCGTTCCATTTCACATTGGGCGAATAAAATTAGTTTTAGCCCAGATTATAGAGCCTTATTTCCCAACTGTACATACCAATTTTCATTCAATTCTCTTCAGCCATTTTCTCGTGTTTGTGCGTAAATACAGACATAAAGACAGAGAGAAAGGACGGAAAGTTAAGATGTCAATTTCCTTGTTACTGTGCACATTATTCATATACAATTAAATTCTGAGCAATGTGCAGATAAAACTCGTATTTTTTATCATTATATAGATTACAAGCCTGAATCCCAAAACGTTTACATCATTAATAATTACAACTGGCCGTGAAAGTCTAAATGATAATATTAGAACCATGTTGTTCCAAGTCTCATTTATGTCATTTTACTGTACAAGCGATTTAATTTTAGGGCAGTCAACTTACACCTTATTTATTATTATTGTGAATTTATTAGGTTCAAATGTAGTTATGAGATGTGTTAATGAAAAATCTATTCGAAACATTGGAAATTAATAGGGAACAGGTAGGTGATGGTGACGGACATAGAACAAAATGGATTAGAGAAATAGGTTTATTTCAGATATGAAGGACAAAGAACATTCATATTAGTTATATTCATTTTAACAAATAATTTTCGCACACTATTGTTTTCGGTTTCTGGCATCATTGATACAAGTTTCACTTCGGGAAACATTTCCATAAATCTTTGTTTTCTAATGAGAAATACTTGTGAAGGGACTTAATGTCCTCTATCCTTTTTGCATCAATTTTACGTCGTGCAGTGCTAATTGCTTTTGGTTGTAGTAAACTTACAGAGTAATTATACAGCGTCTTAGTGTGCACTAATATGTTAACCCCCTTAGAATCACTATCTGAAAATGAGCATTTGTATTTCACTGAACTACTACATTTTCATATTGTGTATGCTTTCAATTTTGAACACCAGTATGACACTTTGTTTAAATTTGGTTTAAGAGCATCTGATTTAAAATCAAAATCAAAAGTATCTTTTCGCACCATTTGGCTTATTTTGAATTTTTTATTTGATCTACAGTACAGTTCATAATAACTATGAACGATAATAGACTATAGAGTTCCATATTTCTAATATATCGTTCTGTAACTCCATGCATTGAATCGACTTCTTCAACAGCACTAAGGCCAGGTTCTTGGTATTTGCTAAACAAAGCTCACAGAAAGAAGAAGTGAAGAACCTGCCTTAGGTCCTACATCCACAAGACCACAGACCGAATTTCCAAGGTCCTCCGCAAATACAATATAAAAAACCGTGTTTGGCACCGTGACCAAAATAGCTCACAGTTTAGGTAAAAGCAAAGACATATTATCCCCACAATTACACCGTGAGGAGCACAAAATTCCCTTTTTTTTTTTTTTTTTTTTTTGTTGTGGTCCAGTACCCGAGAGTCCCGTGGCGAACACTAGGCCACTCTACTCGTCTGTTTCAGCGACGTTGTGAAAAGTTCACATCAGCACCAGCACGACATACACTAGTGGAGGAAAAACACTCTGTCGATGACGGAACAAGTCCGCCATGTCAGAACTGAAACCTCCTCTTCGCTGCAACTGTTAGTATTCAAATTAATTTAGCTAGTGCTAGTGGCAAGGTAGGAGATGGTATTTGTTGATGGAATTATAACTTACAAGAAGAAGAAGGCAAGTAGTAGGGCAAGGCGATTTTTCTTGGTGGGGGGGGGGGACTAGGGGATAATGAGTTGTCGGGGAGGCATGGCTGGGAGATGAGTAACTTGAGAGGAAAGAAGGTTGAGAAGAAGATAGAGAAGTGCAGGGTTGTTGTTGCTTGGTTGAGAGAGATGAGGAGTGAAGCTGTTGAAAAGTGGTGGTGGAGAACTTGGTTTGCGGAGGTGCCTGGCGTTCTTGTAGTGAGACCGTATGGCTTTCTTGAGGAACGGGCACCCGGGGAAAGAGGCTGCATGTTTCCCCTCACAATTCGCACACCTCGCCTGGGCACGAGGTACCACGCAGTCAGTGTGGTGATGATCACCACCACACCTGTTGCACCGGGTGGAGTTGGTGCACGTAGCAGCTGTGTGGTGTAACTGCAAGCAGTTGTAACATTGAATGACCAGGGAGGGGTGGGGGGTAGGGGAGGGTTGAGGCGGGGGTGCTGGTTCGGTGCTTGAAGAAGTCTGAGGCGCTGATGACTGGCGTTTTCTTCTTCTTCTTCTTCTTCTTCTTCTTCTGGTCTGAGTGGCGCTGGAGGTGAGATTTGGTATATGTATAGAGCTTGGGTCGGGAGTCGAAGGCGAGATAGTTTCGGGGGATGGAGTTGATTCATCGGTCTGAGCTTCCTGGGTTTGAAGTGGGACGGTATCAGTTTGGATGGTTTGAGGTTGATTTGGAATAGTGTCACTTTGGATTAGTTTAGGCTTGGTGAAGGGGGCTTGAGTGGAGCGGTCGAGAGTAGCTGGTTGACAGGAGTTGCTGACTGGATTGATGAGCATGGGGGTGGGGATGTCTGCATACTGGAGTTTACGGAGGATGATTGGAATAGACTTATTGTGAAGAGGGGTGAGGATTAGATGGTTGTTGTGAGTTTCTTCTATGGTGGCTATGTGTTTGCTAAGGACTGGTTCTATTGCTTCAATTACGGATTTGCGAGTGAGGGGGATGGGACCGGGGTTTGTAAGAGGGATGATAAGGAAATTGTTCTTCGGTGCTACTGGGAATGGTGAGTTTTTGTGGATGTAGTGGAAGGGATGTTCGAATGGGGATTCTTCGGACTCGACGAAGACATCGATTTCATCTTCTTCTTCATCCTCTTCGCCGGTGTCATCTTCCACTACTTCTTCATCGACGACGTAGTCAAACCCAGGCAGTTCGTCGGCGGGGCAGAAAGGGATATTGCAGCTGGAAAGTTTGTCTGAGAGGGGGGTGATGGCTTTAGGGACTATAGGGAGGATGAAAATGACATGAGAGAGCTCATTTTCATCTATTCGATGAATGAATTTGGTGAGGGGAAGAAGAGTAGAGGCAATTTGCCTTCTATGAACAAGTAACTTGGCTGAAGAAATATCTTCAGGGGGGGGGGGGATGACCAGATAATTATCATATGGGCGGGTGGGTGCATCAGAGAAATCAATGATGAGAGGAAGGTTAAAGTCTTGATATGGGCCCCAGCTGCTCGGTCCACCGGGGGGATCCATATTCATAGTCAGGAAGTTTGAAGAAGAAAAGGAAATAAAAGTCAATAGAAAAGATGTAGGGGGGGGGGGTAAGCTTGGTAGTGGTAGTGGGTTAGGAACTAGCACTAGGGTAAAACTCCGAGGAGGACCAGGGTGCACTCAGGGGGTACCAGTCGTGCCAGGTGTAGTTGTTACGGATCGCGCCGGGACAAGGCACGAACAGGTACACACTGAGCGCAAACAAATTTGCTTTAATTTGGCCTAATAAGGCCAGTCGGCTGGGCTGGTACTTGTGAGCGGTCGAGCAGCTGGTGTGGAAATGAGAGACAGACAGACAGACCACGCGTCTCAATGGATATGCGGGCTGGAGCCCGGATCCTTTGAGCCATTTTAGCCCTTCGACCTTCCGGTCTTGAGTGCTGCTTTCGACTGATGTTAACTAGACTGCATTGATGTGGATGGTGGTGGTACCTTGAACGGAATCGGACTGGTCAGGATGTGACCTGCACCCCGAGGGGTGGTTTACATTAGGATGGCCTTGGGTCTCTTATGACGGAGACCCTCGGTTTCATAGTTTCCAAGAGTGGAGATAAGGGGGTTTTTGTTTGTGCTGAGACCAGTATAACATTTCTTTGCGGATTTTTGGATCCTGGTATAAATTTCTTGAATATTGAGGTCAGTGTGGATGTCACGATTCCGTTCAAACCATTGGGCACCTGCAATCATGCGAAGGGCACGATTTTGAAATCTCTGGACTTGTTGCAGGTGCGTTTTGGCTGCGATCCCCCAGACGGGACTGGCATACTCGAGGATTGGCCGAATGGAGGATTTGTATAACAGGAGTCTGTTTTCCAAGTTGAGCCCATTGTCGGCTTTCATGAGTGGAACAATTTCATGGAGGCGGCGATGTGCCTGGGCCGAAATTTTGGCAACATGATGTTTAAATGTTAGTGCTCTGTCAAGGGAAACACCCAGGTACTTAGTAACATCAGACCACCGAATTACTTCGCCGAAAAAATTCAGTGGTTCAGGGTCAGTTCTTGTTCGTTTTGAAAAGAGAGTAGCACAACTCTTATTGACGTTGATTTTGATTCTCCACTGTCGAAGCCATGGTTCGATGGTGGAGAGAGCATCTTGTAGGTAATTTTGAACTGTGGGTGGTTGCCAAGAAACAGCAGAGATTGCAGTGTCGTCTGCATACATGTAGACATTCACGCGCGGTGGGCGGGGTATGTCAGCCATATATAAGTTGAAAAGCACTGGGGAGATGACTCCACCCTGGGGGACCCCAGCCTCGATAGGGCGGGGGTCCGACAGGGAGTGACCCACCTGAACCTGAAATTTCCTGTCAGAAAGGTAGCTATGAAGGAGTTGGACCAAGTAGCCGGGGATTCCGAAAAGCTTGAGTTTGTAGATAAGCCCTTGGTGCCATACCCGGTCGAACGCGCGTGAAATGTCTAAGAAACAGACTCCTGTATGCCTCCTGTGATTAAAGTTCTTGGTTATCTCCTCAGTGAGTCTGATTAGCTGGTGGGTAGTGGAGTGGTCACTACGGAAACCAAACTGTTCATCATTAAGGAGGTGGTTATCATCGATGATTTTCTGTAAGCGGGTGAGAAGAATTGCTTCGAATAGTTTTGAGAGGATGGAAAGGAGAGAGATTGGTCTATAATTTTGTGGAAAGGTGGGGTCAGCTAGAGCTTTGGGTATCATGATGACCTTAGCTAATTTCCAGGGTGAGGCGAAATGAGCAAACCTAAATATGGCATTAAACAGTTTAGTGATGAATGTTAACGCCTTTCTGGGGAGGCTTTTGAGAAAGGTGGCCGAAATGTTGTCAATACCAGGAGATTTTCTATTTTTCAGTTTACGGATGGCGGCCGTGACTTCAGAGGGAGTGACAAATTTGAAGTCAGTAGGTACACTGTGTTCGCCTAGGTTTTCAATTTCCTCCTCAACGAGATCGATGAAGTTATCGTCTGAGGGATCGATGTTGGGAGTGCAAGTGGTTTCAAAGGTGTCGGCAAGAGCGTTGGCTTTGTCGACATCTGAATGGGCCAATCCTCGAATACCATGGAGGGTGGGTATGCCAGTACGCTTCCTAGTGAATCTTCTAGCCATCCTGTGCAGTGAGTTGTCGGCCACACTTAACTCGGCTAATCTGGATCTCCAGGCTCTGATTTTGTGGTTTCTAATAAGTATGGCTAGGTTTCTGGTTTGCCGGTTCCAGAGGGACTTTAGGTACGGGGCTCTGAACCGGTGCCATAGTTTGCGGGTTCGGTTTTTGATTTTAATTTGATCTAGTATTTCAGTGGGAAGAGTTTCAACTCTTGTCTTGGCGAAAGAGGGTCCCACGGCGGAAGATTCAGCAGCCTCAATGATGGCGGAGGTGATTGTTGTAGTCAGTGTATCAATATCTTGGGGTCCTTTGATGCTGGGGTTACCGGTAATGTTGGATTGGATATGATCACGAAAGGATTGCCAGTTAATTTTGCGGAGGTGGATGGGAATGAGTATAGGTGAGTGAATAGGGCTGGAGGTTATTGTCATGAGCACAGGGAGGTGATCGGAATTTAGAGCTTCAATGGTGGTTAATTTGATGTAGTGACGGATATTGGAGGATATAGCAATGTCGAGGGTGTCAGGAGCAATGTTTGGATTGTGGGAGTAGTAGGTATGTCGATCCGGACCATGGGTGAGGAGGAGTTTGTCGTCGCAGTGACGTGAGAGTTGATTACCTCTTGTATTTGAAGTGCGGCTGTTCCAGCGGGGTTTCTTGGCGTTGAAATCACCCGCAAGTACATGTTGTTGTCTATGGCGTATAATTTTGTCCAGATCAGCCGGGTCAAATGTGGCTTTGGGCGATATGTAGCAAGCAGAGAGGCTGAGGGAACCTTTATGTGTGGCTACTTCTACGGTGGTGGCTTCAAGAGCGGTGAGGTCAGGGGGGGGTGGGAATACGCTGGTGGGAGAGGGTATTTCTGATGAATACAGCGGTACCTCCATGTTCACGGTTGGGACGGTCGTTGCGGTATGATTTGAAGTTTGGTATGTGGCAGGAGTGACGGGGTTTCAGCCAGGTTTCACAAAGGAGGGCGATGTCTACCTTCAGATCCTTGAGTAGCTCACACAATTCAACGTGCTGGCGCTGAAGACCTTCAGCGTTCCAGAAAAGGACCCTCAGCTCTCTGGGGGATGCCCTGTGGTTGTTTGTATTACTCATCTTGGAACCACTCAAAGACTGCTTCTAAAAGGGCTTGTTTTTTAGCAGAAGGCGTGGGGGCAGCAATTATACGGGATAGGGTCTTCTTGATAAGGTTAATTATACTTTTGAGGGAGGGATCAGAAAGTAGTTTGAGAAGTTGAAAAATTTCCGAAGTGTTGCTTGTCAGGGAGGGGGTAGGCGGTGCTTCCCTTTGTGGTAAGGGGGCCGCAGAGTTTGGGAGAAGAGGAAAATCATCAAGTGAGAAATTGATATTATTGGAGGGAGGGGGAGATTCTGCTTGGATAGATTGGCCATTAGTAGCACTGGCGTACGTGACGTTTGTTTTGAGTTGAGATCTTGACGGCAGGGGGCCAAGGGCACCTTTGCGGGCGGAGGGGAGTCTGGAGTTGTATGATTGGACAAGCTTGAGGTAATGGGTACAACCCCGGTAGTTGGCAGTGTGCTGATCTCCGCAGTTGGCGCATCGTGGTGTTTGGGTGCGGTCTCCTCTCTTCGGACAGTCGTTGGAAGCGTGGTAAGCTCCGCAGATGACACACTTGGGAAGACAATGGCAGCCTCCAGAAAGATGGCCAAACCGCTGGCATTTGAAGCATTGTACAGGGCCATTTGGGCTGTTGTATTTTTCAACCTTGATGTCCGTGCGAAGCAGGTGCTTGATGTCGAACATATTCAAGTCATCAGGATGATTAATGTTGTAGGTGACCAGGAACAGTGGTAGTTTCCTCTTGGTTTTCTGGGAGGACATTTGAGCTACAGAAATGATGCGGAAACCTAAGTCACCAAGTTCTTCGGCAATGTCAGCTGGTTCTTGGGTTATATGTAGACCACGGATGACGACTTTCCTGGTTTGTCTGTCAACCAATAAGCGAGTATGATATTGCCCTTTACATTTTGTGATCAGGGCCTTCAGGGTCTCGAAATCTTCAACGTTGCGGGTTTGAACCCTGACTCCATCATGAAGCACTTTGAGAGAGTATTCAATGTCGTTGGCTCTGAGTAGGTCGGTAAATTGATTGATGTTTTTAACATCCTTGACGTAGACTGGGGGGATTTTGGTTCTGGGTGGACGAGTGGTTTGGGGAGTTTGGGGGGTGTTCTGGACAGTTTGGGTTTGATTGGTGTGGCCAGAAGATTGAGAAGGGGGTAGGGGGGTAGTAGTAGAGCTGGCGGGGGTGGGAACTGTTGCAGAAGTGGAGGGGTTGGGAGGTTTTGACCTGGGTGAGGATGGGGGGACAGAGGATTATTGAATATATCGAAGATATTAGAGAGTACCTGTGGCCTAGGTTTGGCGTCCAAGTGTCTGGGACGTCTTCTTTGCGATCTTCCTGAGGGGGAAGAAAATTCAGCATCTTCTGAGGCGTCGTCATTGGTATCTTCTGGGGCGTCGTCATTAGTGGTTGCCACAGTTGTTAAGTTGCCAGTGCTGGCAGACAGTAGGGCAGGGGACCTGCTTCTTGAAGATGGGGGTGGTTGCGACGATGACCTTGCTCTTGAGATGTTGGCAGGAAGGGTCGATGATTCAGATTCGGAGTCCGATGTCTCTGATGAACTGTCAACTACCGAGGAGGCGGGGGGTTCATTAGTGTTAGGAGGTAGACGGGGAGGTGCCGAGTCTTTCCTCATGAAAAGTGGTGTTACAGCAGGGGGGGGGGCTCATAGGTGGCCATATCTTGTCTTTCTAGTGAGGGTTTGATACTCACTGCAGCAGGATTGGCTTCTGAGAGCACACTTGTGCCTTTCCTAATTGGTTTAGTTTTCATTCTGTAGACCGTGGTGGGGCCTGAAGGGCCTTGGGTGGTGGGGACGTGGTGAGAAGAACCTGAAGGGTTCTTGCCCACTTTAGTCATAATGATAGAATAGCCAGATAGGGACTGACGGGGGGGTTTGCCCCTGCCGAGGCAGGGGCCCTAAGCACTAGGACTGGGGGGGGCAGCCGGGGGGCATCAATGCAGTCAGCGCAGAGTGAGGGGATGAGCAGTGTGGGGGGGAGTCAAACACCAGAGGTGGACTGGGTAGAAAGAGCCTTCCTGTTGTCGTGGTGGTCGTACCAGGGCGAGTTTTGTTGGTAGTGGTTGGTGCCGAAAGGTGGCCTCCCAGACTGTATCCACGAAGTCGGACCGCCCTGTAAATTTCAAGATGGCGGCCGTTGCCGGGCGACTCGCAGTGAAGCTGGCGGCGAGCGAGCCGGGGCTCGCGCTGGCAGGCAGTCCGATGAAGCGCTCCTAGCGGCAGGGTGGCGGTACTAAGGTACCGCAGAAAACAGCAGTTGACCGGAGACGTGGGCGACCTGGCGGCTAACGGGATGCACGCTCGGTGACTGGGCTCTCTGGCGACTTTGCTGCTCAGAGCATGAATCAGGAAAATGGTGCTCCTACAAAATTCCATGTAATTTCGCCAAGGTATATATTGGACAAACATGGCGGTCTATTGGACTCACATCAAGGAACACCAATGAAATATCCGTCTCAATTAGCCAGACAAATCGGCAATAGCTGAGCACGCCCTTACCTCGGGTCATGATGTTATGTTCCAAGATGTTCCCACACTAGACACTACATCTCCAGGATTATACGAGAAGCTGTAGAAAGATGTAGAAATCCTAACAAATTCAAAACGGACACTGGCTAACAAGTAATACGTGGTTGCCAGCCATTAAAGATGTACGTAGTTAGTTCTCTTCTCTGTCCTTTCACTATCGTTATTTCGTATCGGTGTTTTCCAAAATTCGTACGTTCCTCATCACCAAATGTTTCATTCCAGCTTTGTGTCATGTCATGCTATGATATGTTTGTACACTCCTCCACCTCCCAGACCGATTCTGATGGTGCCGTCAACTTCCGCTTCGAATGCCAGCGGTGTACCGCGTACGTGAGCCATCTGGTGACGAATGAACGTACCACTTTCTTCACTTCTATTACTAACCTCTCAATTCTAACCTTCATTCTTCTAGAAGTCTTTCTCATGAACAGTCGAGATTTTCTCCTGAAGACGCAGAGCAGAGTTCTCTGCTAAACGTAAAGTTACCCCTTGTTTTCTTGACATGGCATAAGCGCAAAAGCCCATAACATGTCTAAAAGTACGGACCGTGAAAGCATCAACGTTAACAAATGTTCTATAATGTTTATGTTATTATTATCGCCTTCCAAAGAATTAATTAAGGCAACGAACCTGTTGTGTCTGACGTTAAGTTGGTACTGGGATTCTTGGACACGGAACAGTATGGTCTGGAAATTAATAGGAAACATGGATATGGAACAAAACGGTTCTATTGATACCTGGTGTTTTAAATTGATCTCCTCCCTCCCTGCCATTCACAGCACAGCTCTGGACATGGGATATTCGCTGAGCTTCATAATTAATATTTTAATAAAAATGGACTTAGAACAGTATGGTTCTAGACCATCAAAATATTGTGACTTGTAGATGGGTTTGGAAGTCATAGTTGGCAGAAAACAAGATAAACTAGGTAGGTACATCGCGTGACAGTCAGCTGTATGTACTTATTAATTTCATTTATCTGCGATGAGTGATATATAGCTGCATCCAGCAGTGTGTCGTGTATTTCGAATTAATTGAAAGCAGAGGCTGATGAACGAGGTCATGTTAAACAATAACTGGGTCACACGTGTGAGCACTAACTCCACAAAAAAAACGCACGAGATTTAGCATTCATATACAGTAAATATCTCATTAGTTGGATTTGACGGGGCGGGTGAGGGGTGTCATTACAGTTGCTTAGCTGCTGGCGTCCAACCTGGAAGGCTGAAGTAGGAATCTCGGTCAGATGAGATTTTCATCTGAAAAAAATTGCCGTCAGGAAGGGCATCTAAATTTAAAACCTGGACAAAACCAAAATTGGCCTCAATGGCCCAGCGATTCCGGAAATAATTTATAAGCAGAAGACAGTTTAAATGCCCATCGGCCTGTTTTGACTGGTAATATTTTACACTTCTTGTACCGCTTCTCCCACGCTCTGTTCCCTGATGTGTGTCGCACATATGGACTTCGCCTTGTTTTGCGGCCGAATGACCTTCTTGACGCCAATTCTACTGTATGTACAGGATTATATTCACTACAGTGTGTTTCTGAAGTGGTAGCGGGTGTAAATGTGTTGTGTGCAAATGACGAGAAGTTCAACACCCCGTGTCGAGTCCGACACGATTTCATTCTCCGACAAGGACAGGAATCGAATACAGTACCCTATGAATCGAGGACATCGACGCTAAAGTTTCAGCCAAGGAGGTGGACACTGGAGACATCTTCCACTGCCTGTTTGATGTCGTGCACCTGTAAGTTTTTAATGAGATAAAACATGCATAATCTACAAAGTGACTAAGTTTTTTTAGATTCGATTCTTCTACAGTTACAATACTGACCTGTGGTAGCCTCTTTTGTTACTTCTTGGAAGGGACCAGTGAGTCAGCCGACCGGAAAGCTCCCAGGCGTGTATTGTTCTCGTCGGCTGGCTTACCTGTGAGTTTGTTGAAGATGCAACGATAATGTTCCACCCCTTGCCACGTCGTGAATATTCTGGTTCATATCACTCGAGCTATAAAAGGGGAGGCTAACCGCGAACAGTTATCCAGGGTTCGTGCTGGAATCGGAGTCAGTGTTGGACTCTGTGGTGGAATCAGTGTGTCGGAGCTCGGTGGCTGGGCTGAGGGTGACAAGCCGTGTGTGCGATCGCTGCAGTCGAACTGAAAACGAGGAACTCTTGTTGTTGTGTATTGGAGTGTCGAGGGAGTAGATGGACTTGAGACGGCGTACGGAACGGAAGACAGTGTAGACCTTCTACCTGCGAGTATATTGGGAAGAAAGATGGGGCAATAAATTAGAGAGGAAAGAAACAAGATGTAATAAATAATAAACTCTGCAAAATACTTATGAGGTTTCCAGAGTGGACGGCTAATTGTGGAGTGAGAAGGCTATGTGATGTCATAAGCATTCAAGCAGATATAGCAAGGAAAGTAATACAATATTGGTTAAGTTTAAGAAGGGGAGAGGGGAGGGAAATAATGAATTTAACATACGAACAACAGATTTAACATTTAAAGGATGAATACTGGCTAACGGAAGTTAAAATAATGCTTGACACAATTGGAATGGGAATCTAGTGGGGTAAAGAGATTCAGTATTGTACGAGGAAGGCATAGGCCCTGGCACATGCGAGTTATAAATCTTTATTCATGAGCGAACGGCTAAGTTCCGATGCACAAACAGCTGTGCGAGAGAAGGTTCTCGTTCTTACTGCACTGTGTAGGGGAGAAGGCATGAGCAGGACGAATAGAAGTACATAGTGTGGCGACTTCTGCTGTTTGATATGTTCCTACACTACGCGGCGCTGGTGTAGGTAAACAGGGATCAGCTGTCCCTGAACATGTGATTTTAAATGAGATCTGATGTGACTAAATTCGGAATTTATCGTTTAAATAAATTATATAACACCGTGTGTTTATTATTGTTATGTGCATTCTCTTTGCTGATCGATGACTGTGTTTATGTGCGATCTGTGTTTCGTGCAAATTAAGATATAGTGCTCCTTGTTTTGAAAGTAATCTGTGACAGATTCGTAGGAAATATTTTACATTTAGTAATGATTTAATGACATTACTTCTGAAATTGGTTCGTCAGTGTCTTAACGAATATGTCAAACGAGTATGTGTGTATGGAGCTAAGTCATACTTCATTAATTCACCACAAAATCAAACTGTTGCAATTATCAGCTATAACCTTAAAAAAAACACATGTTCGACTGTTAGTGTACATGCTGCGTAATATAAACACATCAAAACTCTGCAGGCACCCACATGACGTTACCTACCGTTATATCATACAAATGGAATTCCTATATAACTTCTTCTTCTTCATGTGCCATGTCCTCGCAGAACGTTGGCGATCAGTAGCATGATCTGTTGTTTGTTCATAGCTGTTCTGAACAGAGTAAGCTTTGTCACCCCAAACCACTGGCTCAAGTTGCCGAGCCATGATGTCCTACTTCTCCCCGGACCACGTTTTCCATTAATTTTCCCTTGGAGTATTACTTGCAGAAGGTGGTATTTAGAGTTCCGCATCATATGACCAAAGTATTCTAGTTTCCTTCTCTTGATGGTAGTGAGAATTTCTGGTTCTTTGTTCATACGGTGCAAAACGTCTATATTGGTCATTTTAGCTGTCCAAGGTATCTTAAACATCCTTCGGTACGTCCACATTTCAAATGCTTGCAATCTCTTGCACATGGTCTCAGTTAGTGTCCATGCCTCAACGCCGTACAACAGAATGCTGAAAACGTAGCACCGGAGTAGTCGTGTCCGTAGTGAAATGGAAAGGTCACGGCTTGTCAAAAGTTTCCTAAGTCTCTGAAAAGAAGTTCTGGCCTGCTCAATTCTGCATCGGATCTCGTGAGTAAGGTAACTACTTAAGTTAAATTATATATTAACATGCTCAAATTAATGAATCTTACCAGCACTTCACCCCATCAGTCAGTTAACTGGACACCTTGGACATTTTCCGGGTATGTTTTGCGGTCGTACAAGCTTGCGTTTCTTTCCGTACCGTACTTCATTTGTTCGGAAATAAAATCGGCATCGTATGTAATGAAAAATTAATTTCGGTACCAAGTCCTGAGCATGTACAGTACAGCACCCAAGTCTATGAGAAACAGTAATTGAAGGCATTCTTGAAATATTTCACCCCATATGCTTCTTGTACACTAATATTTCTCACATCAACTTCCTCTACATGAGAAAACATCAATAATAATTGACTCGATGGATAAATAAGATAGTTGGATGCGTTACAATATTCTCCTAGACTTGTTAGGTCCTCCTCTGTATTGTTTTCCATAGAACCAATACAAGCTGTACAGCCTATCACTTCGCTTGCATGCTTAATAATGTACCCACAGAACTGATGAATGACATTAATATTTGAACTGGTGAAAGGAGCTATTTGTTCATCTCCCCAACTTGATAATGGTGGACCGAGCTAGTTGGCCGTGCGGTTAGGGGCACGCGGCTGTGAGTTTGCATCCGGGAGACAGTGGGTTCGAATCCCACTGTCGGCAGCCCTGAAAATGTTTTCCCGTGGTTTGCCATTTTCATACCAGTCAAATTCTGGGGCTGTACCTTAATTAAGGCCACGGCCGCTTCCTTCCAACTCCTAGGCCTTTCCTATCCTATCGTTGCTATAGACCTATCAGTGTCGGTGAGACGTAAAGCAACTAGCAAGATAATTGTGGCTGATCAAAGGTAAGCGTGCTGTAATTTTTTTCCTGAGCTGTACTTGTGATTTTGGCATTCTCTTTGACAACAGCTTTTGCCATGGCTCTAATCTGACTGAAAAATTGTGTTAAGGGTACGGTACTATCACTTTAAGGCAGGTGTTGACGTGGGAGAGCCTTCGACCACTTTGAGAACAGAGTGGGATCTTTTGGGGGTGAAACAAAAATGACGTTTATCATTCGAATGTTTATCGTAACCCGAATTACCACCCGGGACATTGCAAGTTGTAGGCATATTCACATGCGGCAGTAAATTGAATCATATGTCAAAGTATACGTCCTACTTCTCAAATGCATAATCTTTTTCACTTTTCAGTTCATGAAAAGTTAATGCCAGCTATTTTGCACTTATACAACTGGAGAATGTATAAAACTACTGAAAAAGGCCACAAACTCTTTGCACACTTCCAGAGTAAGCCGACGAAAAGCGCGCGTACTTGGCCCTTTTATCGACAGCAGCGCTGCAGGTGGCGGGGAACATGTACACCGTGTCTGTTAACATGTGATTCAGAGGGAGTCGTCACACTATTCATTTCTATTCGTCCTGGGCATGAGTGAAGAAAGGTCAAGTGACGTTAGCACTGCCAGTAGCTTCCCTCCCCCCAGAATTCTCTCGAAACCATTTTTAAACTTTGTAACTCCTGGATTAATTAACATGAGACAACACTAAATTGCTAAATTGTAGCCCATATTCTGAAAGTACATCTCTGCAAATTTGAGATCAATCCGTCCAGTGATTTCCAAGGTATAACAAGTTAAAGTTTTGGAAGTGTTACCAACCCTTCATCACCTGACTCCGAGTGCTGCCCACAGACGGGTATAAATAAGTCAACGAACTGAGAGTATAGCCAGTGTCCAGTGTGTTCTGCGATTATGACAGAAGGACAGTATGGTCCGTCGCGATCCGCGAGGACGTAGAAGTCACACTCGAACACTTTGAAATTGTGCGAAGACGTCGCAAGTAATGTTTCTGCCGCGACGCGACGAAGGAAATGTTCTAAAATTTTCTCCGACTAAATCGTCGTTATATAATATTTAGGAGTGTGTTAACCGAGTGAAGTTATAATAGAAATTGTGAATTGAAATGCCAAGTATTTCATTTATCAGTAAACGATATTGTGGTCTTTGTAGTTTTCACGTAACTCTGAACTTTATCATGGACTGTGACGGTATTCTAAGACATTGCGTGTGATAAAGTAAACTTCTAATTTGTGACCATTTTAATGATTCTGAGACACATTTATATTATACTAGTACAATTGTGAACTGTATGAGATACTATTCCACTAAACATTCACCCTATAACAAGGCTAAATGTGACTGGTTTTTCGTGCATTTTCTCGAAATTTCGATCACCACTACGAGAAACTAACTGAAAGTTAAGAACTTTTTATGACAATATTAAGTTGTACGGACCCGTGTTATGCAAATTCAATCATTAAGTCTTCTTAATCTATGAACAGTATTATTCCAGAGGCTGTTGTAGATACTGTTGTTAATGACATTTTTTAAGTGTTTTATGGACTGTGATGATTATTCTACGGTCGAACCTAAGACATAATCAGTGACTATTATGAAGTGTGACAGTGCTAAATCCTTATTTGAGAAACTGTGTGTGTGAAAAACTGTGTTTTCTGTTTGGAAAATGATTGTAAGTCATTACTTCATTAACTTGACTTACAAATCAAACTGTAGCATAGACTGTGATATTCTAAGTCACGTATTCAACACTGTAAAACAAACGTGAGAATATGAACTGTGCATTGAGACTCGTGTCATTGTATAATACCAATCTTAATGATAATTGAGTGCTCCATACTGCCAACTAAACTTTCCGTGTTCCGACATTATCTCTAAAAGAACATCGGAAATCTTGGCAAAGTGTGGTGAGATTCTACTGCGTAGAACGTCATTTCCAGCGTGGGATTAACGTGGTTTCTTCGATCATGGTACCCATCGAGGGACGTCGAGGAGGGATATTAACGTGGTATCTTCACCGAACATTCCTATCACGCTGCTGATGCTGAGTTCGAGCCTTGGCTGCACGCTGCAGAAAGTTCCAGCCACCAAGTTGCAGGACGGCACAACACCAACACTTATAAGCAGATTCCAGGCGATCTTCCCATATTTAGAGTGAGTAATTCCACTAACTGACTTTTAAGAAAGCACTCAGTTAATCATAGTGCTCCAACAACAGAAAAGTGCTTCGCATGAATTTCAGATTGTTGTTTATAATCATTCAAGAAGGCTTCATGTCTTGTTTTTGAACTGTAAATTCTTCTTTCAAATCTTTTATAACTCTAGGGTTTGCAGGTGCTCTATTTTATTTTACTTTCTTAGATGAACTGTAGGAGTATACAGCAAGTGGTCAAGTTTTTTTTATTTGAACTATCAACTTGTTCATGAAGGTGTGTGGTAATATTATGTTCAAAAGATTAGAAAAACTGTAGGCTTGCATCACGAATGATGGACTTACAGAAATTCTATGTGCAAAGTACTATTTTGGTATTTAACTCCATCTTAGATGAACTTAGGGTGTTTACGATCTCTGAAAGAGTGATATTTATTTTAAGCAAATGGATGTCTCAGAATAAAACACCATCGATATTTTATTTCTGAATTTTTTGAAATATTGGTTGAAAACTTAAGTTTCAAGTTTCAACTGCAGAGTGATTTTCATGAATATTTTTAATAAATATTGTCAAAAGGATTTTACCATCTATTATTCGCCCTAAGGTACTATCCATCTCTGTACCTGCTCCAATAAGAAACCGAACACTACCTGAGATCCTTCCCATGCTCTGGCCCCATAATCATTTCCTGGTACAGTATAAAGATAAGGAAATCAGTAAGAAAGAAATGGTCATAGTGAAGAATATTGAGAAGAAGACTATTATGGAAGAATGAGGAACTACAAAGACACTGCTGGAATTTTGTAAAATCGTACACAATATGGCAATAAAGAGAGTAAGGCTTCCTAACAGAGAAGTGAGAGTAATTGTGCAGTGGCTAATGGGAATTTATAAAAATAAAGGTCAGGTAGAGAGAGATAACGAAAATTAGTGTCCACTCTGTGGAGAAGGAATGGAAGAAGAGCATGTGTTAAACGTTTGTAGGGCAACCGAAGAACTGGGAGTAAAATATCTCGAAAGTGAATAAATAACAAAAATATTCTTTTTTACAATTGGCTTAACGTCGCACCGACACAGATAGATGTTATGGCGACGATGGGATAGGAAAGGGCTAGGAGTGGGAAGTAAGTGGCCGTGGAGTTAATTAAGGGACAGCCAGGTGTGAAAATGGGAAAACACGGAAAACCATTTCCAGACCAGCCGACAGCGGGGCAAGAACCAACTATCTCCCGGATGCAAGCTTATGGCTCGCGCCACTAACCGCGCGGCCAACTCGCCCGGTAAAAAATATAAACAGAGGGAGAATTCTATACAATTGCTAAAATAATAAATACAGATTGGATTACCCCGTGAAGAAGAGAAACATTTTTGGTATTTTAAAAAGTATGTGGAAAAAAGGGAATTGAAGACATCAAATCAAATACAAACGAAAGGATAACGAAGTTTTTTGCTATTTGCTTTACGAGGCACCGACGTAGATATGTCCTACGGCGCCGATGGGATAAGAATGGCCTAGGGATGGGAAGGAAGCGGCCGTGGCCTTAATTAAGGTACAGCCCCAGCATTTTCCTGGTGGGAAAATGGGAAACCACGGAAAACCAACTTCAGGGCTTCCAACAGTGGGGTTAGAACCCGCTATCCCCCGATTACTGGATACTGGCCGCACTTAAGTGACTGCAGTTATCCAGTTCGGTGGATAAGGACAAGATGGATAAGAGGCCTGCGTATCCTAGAATAATGAATATACACTGACTGACAGAGCAAATGCAACACCAAGAAGGAGTGGTCAGAACTTTATGCCAATTGCAGGGTAGACTAACGTCACTGAGGTATGCTCATGATGTGAAATGCGCCGCTGTGCTGCGCACGTAGCGAACGATAAATGGGGCACGGCGTTGGCGAATGGCCCACTTCGTACCGTGATTTCTCAGCCGACAGTCATTGTAGAACGTGTTGTCGTGTGCCACAGGACACGTGTATAGCTAAGAATGCCAGGCCGCCGTCAACGGAGGCATTTCCAGCAGACAGACCACTTTACGAGGGGTATGGTGATCGGGCTGAGAAGGGCAGGTTGGTCGCTTCGTCAAATCGCAGCCGATACCCATAGGGATGTGTCCACGGTGCAGCGCCTGTGGCGAAGATGGTTGGCGCAGGGACATGTGGCACGTGCGAGGGGTCCAGGCGCAGCCCGAGTGACGTCAGCACGCGAGGATCGGCGCATCCGCCGCCAAGCGGTGGCAGCCCCGCACGCCACGTCAACCGCCATTCTTTAGCATGTGCAAGACACCCTGGCTGTTCCAATATCGACCAGAACAATTTCCCGTCGATTGGTTGAAGGAGGCCTGCACTCCCGGCGTCCGCTCAGAAGACTACCATTGACTCCACAGCATAGACGTGCACGCCTGGCATGGTGCCGGGCTAGAGCGACTTGGATGAGTGAATGGCGGAACGTCGTGTTCTCCGATGAGTCACGCTTCTGTTCTGTCAGTGATAGTCACCGCAGACGAGTGTGGCGTCGGCGTGGAGAAAGGTCAAATCCGGTAGTAACTGTGGAGCGCCCTACCGCTAGACAACGCGGCATCATGGTTTGGGGCGCTATTGCGTATGATTCCACGTCACCTCTAGTGCGTATTCAAGGCACGTTAAATGCCCACCGCTACGTGCAGCATGTGCTGCGGCCTGTGGCACTCCCGTACCTTCAGGGGCTGCCCAATGCTTTGTTTCAGCAGGATAATGCCCGCCCACACACTGCTCGCATCTCCCAACAGGCTCTACGAGGTGTACAGATGCTTCCGTGGCCAGCGTACTCTCCGGATCTCTCACCAATCGAACACGTGTGGGATCTCATTGGACGCCGTTTGAAAACTCTGCCCCAGCCTCGTACGGACGACCAACTGTGGCAAATGGTTGACAGAGAATGGAGAACCATCCCTCAGGACACCATCCGCACTCTTATTGACTCTGTACCTCGACGTGTTTCTGCGTGCATCGCCGCTCGCGGTGGTCCTACATCCTACTGAGTCGATGCCGTGCGCATTGTGTAACCTGCATATCGGTTTGAAATAAACATCAATTATTCGTCCGTGCCGTCTCTGTTTTTTCCCCAACTTTCATCCCTTTCGAACTACTCCTCCTTGGTGTTGCATTGTCACTGTCAGTCAGTGTAATTACTAGCAGGTTGAAGATAATTACAAATGTAGTAATATATAAATTGGTGTATTGTTGTGCTCGTGTCATATAATCTACACATAATTCTACCAAGTAAGGCATGTTGTTATTGGTAGGGTGCTACAAATAATAAAAGACTTGTGACACAAAAATAAGCATTAAATAAGGTAAGAGAAGATGCAACCTGTCCTAGGCAATATAGCGTTGTTAACGTCTAGTGCAGTAATAGTCAAATAAGTGTAAGAGGAAAATGTAATATACGTATCAAACCTTAATGAACGCAGTAAAAGAGTGCTGTCTCCCTGGTTCCATGCAATCTGCAACTAGGATCTGGGAGTACTGTGTTTGGACTGGTGTTCGCCGTGAGTCAGCAGCTACCGTAAGTGTAATTAGAACAGCGCTAACGGTCATTTTGTGAGTACTGTTTAGCATTATTGATCTGTTCACTGCATGTGGCCGTGTAAATATCCGGAGTCGAACCAAGGAACAGTCGTTCACTTTGCGTAGCCAGTGGCACTGTGTTCAAACCTAGCAGTCTGCACGAGCTGCTGTGGAGGGTGACTGGATTTGTAGAAGTGAAAATAAGGGGAGCTTGTGAATGGGAACGAAGCCCTCTCAGGTAATTCCTACGAGCTGGAACTTCCTGCAGAAGGGAGACTTTTAAACAGACAGGAATTAGCAAGTGTGGCAGTTCATGGCTGAATAGAATTGTCCTAGTTGGACTATGTCGTTATTTTGTGTACCTAATTTACAGGTTGCAAAACTTTCAAATAAACTTCAGTAATTTTTTTATCAAGGTGACTAATACCCCGCACTCGATCCGATGCAATTCGTCATTACAGGTAATTTGTCCATGTAAATATTTTAAACTGCTTTCTTTCTCCAGAGATACAACGTCATTTAAAATGAGTAAAATAGTGGCCGTGGCCTTAAAATTCGGGACACTGTTACGTGCCAGCCCTTTAGGTACTTCTTGGGAGGGATTTGTGAGTCAGCCGACCGCGGAGCTCCCAGACGGCCTGGAGGCCATGGCTGGTATTTCCGTGTAGTGTTCTCGTCAGCTGGCTTACCTGGAAGTTTCCTGGAGATAAAATGAGGATATTCCGTCTCTGGCCGGATCGCGAATATTCTGATGCACACCGTCAGAGCTATAAAAAGGGAGACTAGCCGCGGACAGTAAGTCAAATTTGGGGCAGGACTCGTGGTCAGTGTCGGACTCCGTGGCAGAGTCAGTGTGACACTCGGTATGTTGGGATCGGCGGCTCGGTTGAGGGCCATATTTTTTATAAAACTTGATTTATTATTTAGGAATGGCGGTATCCCGCGGGCTCTAGCAGCAATGTAATCATGTCGTTCATTAGTAAATAGTATCGAAATGTATAATTCAATTTCTAACATTCGTTTTGCTATGAGGAAGCGTAAGGCTGGTGTGATGTGGTATTACTGAATTATTTTTGTTTAGAATATCTTGTTCGAATCCTCTAAACCAGGGGTATAGGATTATTATCTTTATTCTTTCTTAATCCATTTACCATCCAGGGTTGGTTTATCCCCCGGACTCAGTGACAGGTCCCACATCTACCGCATCCAAATTCCAATTTCTTTGAAATCATTTAAGAAGAGGCTAGGAAACCAAAAGATAGGGAGTCTGCCACCTGATAGACTGCCCTAAATGCAGATCGGTAGTGATTGATTCTTAGATTGATTGATTGAGCAATCGATCGATCGATTGATTGATTGAACGAAGGGTGGTGTCCAAGAGCGTGAGACTTTAAGTCAGGGAATACAACTGGTCAGGAGGACCAGTACCTCTCAAGGCAGCCTCACCTGCTATGATGAACAGGGACCTTTTGGGGGATGGGAAGATTGGAAAGGATAGATAGAGAAGATGGAAGAAAGCGGTCGTGGCCTTAAGTTAGGTACCATCTCGGCATTTGCCTGGAGGAGAAGCAGAAAACCACGGAAAACCACTTGGAGGATGGCTGAAGAGGGAATTGAACCGCCCTATACTCAGTTAAACTCCCGAGGCTGAGTGCACCCCGTTCCAGCCATCGTACAATTTTTCAAATTTCGTGGCAGAGCCGGCCATCGAACCCTGGCCTTCGGGGGTGGAAGCAAATCACACTAACCACTACACTACAGAAGCGGACTATTATTATAATAATTATTGTTACTATTATAATAATTATTATTGTTACTGAGCATTTAGAAGTATTTTAGAGAACTTAATTTTCTCTTCCCGCTGCGCTGGAGGCCCAAGGATGTGTTGTTTCGGTCCTGTGCTGGAATGTTTGTACAAGTTATAATGGAATGAAGTGGAATAAAAATCTTTTTCTGTTTCATCTTCTCCCAGTTATCGCAAATCGGCTTATTTTATCGTACTCTTAGGTTCCATCCTGTTCTTCGTCGGTTCTTTCATAATATCAAAGGCTTACATGTCTTTCCTTATGAACAGTAGCCAGTACTTTCTTGGGTGGCCGCGATCTCTCTTACATTCCAGAACAAATAAATTAAATAAATAAATACACAAATCATTTACAATAACACTGACAGCCAGCGACTCAACGCCGATTATTGGGCAGCGGTAAATAACCTAACTTCCTAAGTGTATCAGCTGCTTCGGGCGGATGAGCTCCTTTAGGTGGAGCGATGGCCCCTTCAGTGGAGGAAATGCCACTAGAAGCCATCTCACCATGGGACTCTGCTCACTGCCAGTATCAGCAGTAGAATATACGGCGGATGAACTCAACAGTTGAGTAAACGGCAGCGTCCAGGTCTCAGTCAGCGAGACTAATCTGGCTTGGCGTCAGACGGCAACCGGCTGTAAAACACTTTGCCAAGCCCTGATGACCACGAGAGTACGGCATATTTGTAGTCGCCTCCCCAAAAAAGTGAGGCAGAAGCTAGGACACCTGTCTCCGTGCAGAAAGTGGGAAATATGTTGCCAAAGTTGAGAATCGGCACGCGAAACGTTGGCACGCTCACCGGAAAAACTTCCTAACTAGCAGACTTTCTAGAAGGACGCCGACTGGACATCTCACCATAGGCTTTCGATCGGAGAGCTACTGCTACAGTATCGGTTAAAAAACAGAGTCAGACCAACTACGAAGAAAAAGAGGTTCAAGCTGCGAGATAAAGAGACAGCGCAACCACTCATTTATGATATCGGGGCGTATATCATCCAGGACATGCAGGGGAACGACAACGACACTGCAGATGAAATGTGGACGAGATTCCAGAAGTACTGTACCAGCAGGGCAAGGAGTTTCTAATGGCAGACTGAAAATAGACAAGAAATATAACGTCCAGGCGGCACTGAAGAAGTAAACGAATGCATTTAAAGCATTGTGGAGAGAGAAAGACAACCAGAATGGACAAGACCTAAAGGAAGAATATAAATCCATCAAAAAACAGGCCAAGAGAGCGGTAGCAATTGCTAAAAATGAAGCGCAGCAAGGCCTCTATGACGTCTTGAAGACACCGGGGGAAGTGCAGTGGATCTACAAGGCCGCTTTTTAGCACGAAAGACGATATCATCGCCACCAAATATATTCATGATGATCGGGGAACATTACTGATTAATGATAAAGCCATTAACAACCGCAGGAAGGAGTATTTTGAAGGGTTACTAAATGAGAAGTTTCCACGAGACAGAGCAGTTTCGCAGTGTCCAGTTGAGGGGCCTATGCCTGAGTTCGCACTGAGCCCGGTACTGTTCAACATTGTCCTCAACTACCTGACGGAGCAGCTGATGACAGACTTGCCGTAGACCATACTTTATGCAGACGATATTGTTTTGGTTGTTGAGTCATGTCAGGAGGTTGACGCAGTCTTGGAACGATGGCGACTAATACTAGAGGAAAATGGATTAAGAATAAGTCACAAGAAGACAGAGTAAATGTTCTTCTTATTAGTGCAACCAGAGAAAGCGAGCCCCATACAACACTGTCTTCTTTGCTGAAGAACCACTGATGATGACCGACATGTTCAAATATCTTGGATCAAACACCACAACTGATGGTAATATCGATGTAGATGTCAAGCACCGCATCAATGTTGGCTGGATGAAATGGCGGTCTCTTACTGGTGTTCTGTGTGACAAGCAGGTGCCATCAATTTTTAGATGCCTGTCAAATTAAAGCGCAAAGAATGTACAAAACCACTGTCCGACCCGCCCTCATTCAGGGCTCCGAATTTCGTTCAAGGCAGATAAAGAATGAACAGCGAATTCATGTCACAGAAATGCGGATGTTGCGAAGATCGGCGGGAGTCACTCTGCGTGACAGAGTGCGCAATGAACACATGCGAGGATCCTTTAAAAGTGTGCCCATCAGCGACAAGATGAAGAAGAAACGGCTCCGCTGGTATGGTTACGTCAGAAGAAGGAATGCACACCATTTAGTATGGAAAGCTCTTGTCATCGAAGAGCCAAAGAGAGGAAGAGGGCGTCCTAAGGCAATATGGAAACAAAGTGCTGAAGCTGCTTCAAGGAAAAGTGAAGTGCCATTAGATCTGGTACAAGAACGTTGGACATACTCTATCCGAGTCAGAGGAGCCGATCCTGAGTGAGCCCGGGAGTGCCCGTTTTACGGAGATATATACAGCCAGAAAAGAAGAATGACAGGGAGCCCACAACACAATTTCTCATGCCCTTACGGGCGCATTATAAAGACATTTCGTGAATTTCAAGAAAAAGATCGAAATTCGGTTTACAACACTAAAAGGTACCCTGATGTGTGCTCTATAAAAAATTTGCTTTAATTTTTAAATGCCTCCATTTCTAAAGTCTACAGTTTCCCCTTTAAATGGCGCTGCATTGGCATTTCATTGCCTCATGCCTTGCTGGACCCGCCTCAAGAAAGCAGGAAGTGAAGCTCAGGTGAAAGCAAAGAGCTCAGAAAATGAATAATAATAATAATAATATTTTAATATAAACTTTTATGGGTTTTGGAGATGCCAAGGTGCCGGAACTTAGTCCCGGAGGAGTTGTTTTACGTGCCAGTAGATCTACCGACACAAGGTTGATATATTTCAGCACCTTCAAATACCACCGGTCTGAGCCAGGATGGAATCTACCAAGTTAGGATCACAAGGCCAGCGCCTCAACCCCCTGAGCCACTCAGCCCGGCGGGGAAAAGAAGAAGGGGATAAAAATATTACTGGCGGAGAGAAGAAAAATCCTGAAGGACACGCTCATTGTGTGAAGTCTCACAGATTTTTATGGCTCAGCAGAATCTTCATATTTTTTTTCAAAGAAACAGTTTCTTATCCTGCAATTTTTATCTGATGTATATGAAATTTTACACAGTAGTAGTTAGATAGCTGCTTCATAAATTATAATGTCCATTTTACGATGGAAGGTGATTCAAAATTATTTTCGAGTTATGAAATCTTGTGTGTACACATATTTATTTAAAAAATTGAGCTTTACAAATTCGTTAAATTCTACACGCCAATACGTTCGTTAAACAACAAACTTCGACACTTATATTTGTTAGCGTAACTATCAAGCAGATTTGTGCACAATTTGGTGCCAATGAAAAAAAAGTATGATGTCAGAGATATTTTTAACGATGACGATAAAATGAAAGTTAAAAAGTTCCTACTGACAACGTTTTATACAATATTGAATTTGGCAACAGAGGTGATACACCTCAGAAAAGCTAATGGTAAAAATTCACTGTAAAATATATAAGTCAAAAACTTCACTATACAGTAGTGTCGCCTTAACATTTTGAAAGTATAGTAAAAATGATATACACGCCTTCACCGGTGTTCTCACCGTCAAGTTCTGGAAACTTGTATACTTTCCTCCTCCGAGGTGAGATAATGGAATCAGTTCGTCATTCTTCCTCACCAGAGGAGCGTGTGTGGAATTATAGGCATTATAAATCAGATCAGACAGGGAACGGTGTAGGAGTTATGGTGTCTTCAACTTACAAAGGCACTCAGTTAGGAGTTGACGCCGGATGACAGATGTAGAAGGCTGAGATGCTATTTGCACAAGATCTCCGCCCGTATTACTCATACACATAAGGAAATGAGCTGGACTGGCCGTCGTTTATCAATACTTTTATAAGATATCGTCGCTTCACCGGTAAAACGTTGTATCCCACAATACTCTTCCTATCCATTATTCTCCTTAAGACTGGTCACGCCTCCCAGCCACATATGGATACGCAGTCCATCAGAACAATGTCCGTTGTGTTCGTTTTCCTATGTCGACGATTAAACGAAAATGAACCTTACATGCATTGTACACTAGGAGTGCGTAAATACGCAATGCAAACGTGCATTCCTACAGTACGGTACAGTAAAGTTCATTTTCCTTTACACACGGGCATAGGAAAATGAACACAACCAAATTTGTTGTGATGGACTGCATATTCATACGTAGCTGGGAGGCGTGACCAGTCGTAAGGAGAATAACTGATAGGAAGAGCTTCGTGGAATGCAACCTTTTACCGGTCGAGCGACGATATCATGTCTCATGAATGAAACTTATTTCAAGCTATTGAAAAATTACCTGTTGTTATGTGTTGTATCATGATTCGTGTACATCGGTTGATATTGAAGAGGCGCCAGAATTATTATTATTATTATTATTATTATTATTATTATTATTATTATTATTATTATTATTATTATTATTATTATTATTATTATTATTATTATTATTATTATTATTATTTCTTTTTGCCAAACTACGGAGCGCGTTTGAACTTATTAACACTATTTTGTTCTTTCTTCTTCTCTTCCCAACATCTCTTCGCTGTGTTCCTTTACACATTTCTCCGTTCATCATTTACTTAGTCAGGTAGGCTTTACAGAAAATTTGTGTTTGTGAATTAAGGTTCTAAATTTTATTCAATCTTGAATGGTTTCCAATGTCAATTTAATTTAGGTTTTTTTCTGACATATTTTAGCTAATTATTATGATTTTTCACTCTTAAGGCTACGTTTAAAACTGTCCTTGCTAGCCTGGTATCATCCATTCTATGTAAGTGACCATAACATTGTAATGGTCATTTCCTAACGGTATCCATGATTTTTGTCTGTAACTTGATAGATTTGATGTGATTTTTCATCCTAATTCCATTTTCGCATTTTGGTCCTAAGACTTTTCTGAAGACATTTCTTTCTTGTATTTCGATCATATTTATTCGAGATTAGCCACCGATTATACTAGTTTCAGATGAATAAAATGCTTATGTTTTATGTACTGTGTCATAATGTCGCAAATTTTCCTTTCCATTATATAGTTATTTTATTAAGTTTAGAATGTGCTTTCTTCATATTGTTTTACTTGGTTGAGTTTTTTGACTTGGGTTTCAGTCGATATGCGCTCATAGTCCCACTTCTGAGATCTTCTCCACTGTAGATGACGTAGTATGGGCCCTCCATATTTATAGCCCAAGGAGACAGGGTGTCCCAGTATTTTCACATCAAATTAACAAATTTCTACAAAACAAGGCCACTGGACCAAAGTGTTACAAATTATCAGAGAAAGAACTCACTGAATTAGCATCGTCAAATCTACACGATCGAAATGAAATACAAAACATCATTTAAAAACGGGGGTTTTAGGAACCAGAAAGGAAACCCACACGATCGGCATGGTCGGAGGACCAGAGACGTGCACAATCCTAGAAGATGAAGAACTACTGGGCAAGAAAGAAGGTCGAAAAGTGTTCATTGCGAGTGCTCCTAGGTGACCCATTCCCAAAGAAGAAGAAAAAGTTATTTTATTGTATCTGTTCCAAGTAATTTCGTATGCTCTTTGAATTTTTTCAGTTCTTTCTTTGTCAGCTTGCTGATTTAATCTAGCTAGTTCAATAATTTCAACTAGATACATTTGTCTACTTGAGAGGTATATCCACATTTAGTAGTGAACGGTTGACTGTTGAAACATGATCTAGTCTCTTCCATATACTTTGTCTTAACATAAGAAATTTGGAGTCTTCTTTTGTCTGAAATTTCATGGAGTTTTTCTACAAACTGGATCGCTTCCTCCCTGTTGTTGTATAGCATAACAATGTCATCAGCAAATGTTAGGCAATTGAGACATCTACCAATATTTACACCGTTTGTTTCACTTTGCCATATCCTAATCACTTCTTCCAGAACCCATACCCTTGTTATTATTACTATTACTATTTATATTATTATTATTATTATTATTTTATTTTTGATTCGTCTTGCCAAACTAACGGGCGCATATGAACTTATTTAGCACAACGTTCCTTCTTGTCTTCCCAAAATCTCTTCATCCTTTCGCTGCGCTTCTCTTTGAGTTCTTCCGTCCATCCTTTAGCAGATTAGCAAACTTGATTTGCTAAGACGGCGGGGCCACACAGTTTGGTCTGCCACTGCTAAGAGTCCTGGAGGGGCGTGCCATTCCGGCTGATGAGTCCATATGGCACGTCTGGACGAAACTCTGCGTAATGCACACGGCCTAACCACCCAAAAGCTGGTTCTATTCCTGTGATTTTAAATTTGTGTTTGTTTATGAGATTTCTGAATGTTTTCTGTCTTGCAAGATTTCTTCATTTATACTAATTTCCTCATGATTTTGGTTTATTTCTGTAAGCCAGTTGTAATATTTTAGAGATTCTGCGAGATTTAGTATTTTCTTTGTTAGCCTATTGTTATCCATCCTGATCAGGTGATCATAGAATTTTAATCTTCTTTTTCTAATGGTGTGTGTGATTTTCTGTTACTTGATAGATTTCGTGTGATTTCCTTTTCATCCAAATACCATTTTCGCATTTATGTTCTAGAATTTTCCTTACAATTTTCCTCTCTTGTTTTTCGATGCTTTATTTGCGATCTGCCACCAATTATCAGAGTTTCTGATGCATAAAGGGCTTCTGGTTTTAAAATTGTGTTGAAGGGTCGTAATTTTCCGTTTTGGGATATAGATTTTTTGTTGTATCTGCTCCAGACTATTGTGTATACTTTTGGTAATTTTGGAAATTCTTTCTTTGTTTGCTTGCTTATTTATCCCGTTTGGTTGTGTAATTTCGCCTAGGTATTTTAATTTATCAAGTTGGCAGATTTTCCCATGTCTAGTGATTAAAGGATGGTTGATATATCCTGATTTTGTACCATCCATATATTTTGTATTTTCATACGAAATTTGCAGACCTGTTGTTGCTACTATTTCATGAAGTTTTTCTACGGACTGGAGTGCTTCTTGCTTGTTTTCGGAGAGGATTCCCAAGTCATCTGCAAAGGCTAGGCAATCAAGGTGATTTTTTTTGAGAAGTCTACCAATATTGATCCCTTTAGTTTCATTTTTCCATTCTAGAACCACTTTTTTGCATAACTAGATGTTTCCTTGATCAATTCCCTTCTTTCTCTGTCGACTTTAAATTCCTCAAGTGTGCTGAATAGAGTCTGTCGGTCTATTGAATCATAAGCTTTTTTGAAGTCATCAAAGGTATTTATTGTTTGTTTGTTTTACGAATTTGTAAAATAGTTTTTGGTTGAAGATTTGTTCTGGACATGATCTTCCGTTTCAAAATCCTGCGTGCTATTCTCCAATGAGGTGGTCGGTTTGCTTTTCTAATCTATTCAGTACGGCTTTACAGAACATTTTTAGACGATTGTTAGTAAGGAAATCCCTGTGGAATTGTTTATATCTGATTTATCCTCTTCATTATTATTATTATTATTATTATTATTATTATTATTATTATTATTATTATTATTATTATTATTATTATTGTCTGCTCCGTGATCTAACGATAGTGAACCTTTCATTTGAAGGTCTAGGGTTCGATTCCCGACAGTTTGGGAATTTTTACCTGGATTGAGGGCTGGTTTCAAGGTTCACTCAGCATAAGTCAGAACAATTATTGAGAAGATACCTTATGGTAAAAGAGCAACCTCGGAATAGAAAGCCAGTATTAACGGCCGAGAGTATTCACAATCTGCAGGACTTTGGGCTGAGCAGCGGTCGCTTGGTGGGGCAAGACTCATTAGGATTATAGTACAATGGAGCGTGTTGTTTGTTTTGTTCATTATTTATTTATTTATTTATTTATTTATTTATTTATTTATTTATTTATTTATTTATTTATTTATGTAATAATTTATTTAATGATTACTGCCTACGTCGTAGTCCTCAAAATACACCAAGTTCCATCACTTAGATTTCCGTGGTAAGTCAAGCTGAGTGGCTCAGACAGTAGGATGGCGACTTTCTTTCTTTCTTTCTTTCTTTCTTTCTTTCTTTCTTTCTTTCTTTCTTTCTTTCTTTCTTTCTTTCTTTCTTTCTTTCTTTCTTTCTTTCATAATCCGTTTACACTCCAGGGTCGGTTTTTCCCTCGGACTCAGCGAGGAATCCCACCTCTACCACCTCAAGGGCAGTGTCCTGGACCGTGAGACTTTGGGTGGGGGTTGGTTAGCACTGGGGTGGAGGATAAATCCTCGCCTAGGTGCCTTCACCTGCTATGCTGAACAGGGGCCTTGTGGAGGGCTGGGATGTTCGGAATGGATAGACAAGGAAGAGGGAAAGAAGAGTTCGTAGCTTTAAGTTAAGTACCATCCCGGAATTTGCCTGGAGGAGAAGTTGGAAACCACGGAAAACCTCTTCGAGGATGGCTGAGGTGGGAATCAAAACCCCGTCTACTCAGTTGACTTCCCAAGGCTGAGTGGACCCCGTTCCAGCCCTCGTACCATTTTTCAAATTTCGCGGTAGAGCCAGGAATCTAACACGGGCCTCCGGAGGTGGCAGCTAATCACACTAACCACTACACCACAGAGGCGGACTGATGCCGACTTTCTGAGTCCATATTGGTGGTTTTAGTACCTTAAAATTCCACCAAAGAGAATCAGGATCTAACCCAGAAACTTGCGCTGGAAAGCCTGCCCTATAGCGTCTAGGACACTCACCATAGCTTTTATTGGTTTAAGAGGAAGTACTGAGAGGCACTCATATCTCTGAACAGAGCAAGAATGGGAAGAGAGTGACCTTTCGAAGAATCAAGGTATTTCCGAAAGAAAGGAAGCAGTCACGAAGGGCGTGATGATGAAAAATTATCTAGGCCCCTTGGTCGCCAACGCACGCTCGCGTGTTGAGAGCCTCTGAGGGCCCCCTTTTGGTCACCTCTCACGACAGGCTGGAGATACAGAGTACATATTCTATGCCCCATCCACAGAGGGATCGGTCAGGTGCTCTACGTCGTTATCCTAACAATTAACTACTTGGTTGTCTGTTTCGTAGATGAAAAAGACAGACTTGAATTATTTTTTCTGACCCGGTGAATGAGATGACGGTTACATTACTATCAAAAAAGATATATTGACACAGATTTATTCTCCTATACATCCTCCACATTCGTGCATAAACAGGTAAGTATCGACCCTTCTCCTTGTCCCATGCAACGAATGTGTGTACATTTTGGTATATGTGATAAGTTAACATATCATTTTATGACTTATTCACCGCGGGGGGGGGGGAGGGAGGCAGGGTAATTATGGATTTAGATTCAAATGAGTGTTTTTACAGTAGCCAACTGTGAAAAGGCGTTTACTCAGTAAGTGTGTTAAGTTTACAAAGGAGTATCATTTTTACTCTAACAATTGGTGCCATAATTTTTCTATTCCACATTTGTGGTCGGTGCTCAGAAGTAATGAAAAGGGACAGATAATCTGCAAAATGTACTCCTTTTATGATGCGGATTTTGGTAGTCCATTACTATGTCCCATTATCTGCCGCAGAGTGGAAACAATGCTGCGGTTTTTGTTGATTACGGGACTGCATGAAATATCTGTATAGCGTAATGCAAAACTGACTCGTTACGTGCAGAAACAATGAGAACCGCATTTACAAAATCATATAAATGAGACTGTGATGTACTGTTCATTCCGAAGTGCGGGAGCAGCTTTATTATTATTACTGTACTATTATTGATTCATTTAATTATTTATTTTGCACACTTTCGTGGTAATAATATTCAAGCTATTGTACAGATTTTAGGAAATCAAAGCACAATAATTTACACTATAATTTTACGCAGAATTTGAACGCATAAATTTCCGAACAAGTCCAGTCGGGGCAATCACTACCACCTGCATGGTCTTGTAGATGTTGGTGTTGATATCCAACTTCTTCAGTTTAGGTGTGGCAGCTGTACTCGAAAGGATGATTGGTGCAATATTATCACTTCTTCACAGTGGCATAGTCTTCCAAGTGGTGTATACTTGTTGATTTTCTCGATAAACATTTCAACGAGTTTCTCGGAGTTCCAGCAGCTATGTCGATCAGAGCGGTACGTTTTGTTTCCTTCTCTAACAGCACTATGTCCATTCTGTTGTAGGTAGTCGTCTTATCTGTGATAATTGTTTTTTTGGTCCCAGTAGACATTTATAGCATGTATTTAATAGCAAGTTCTTGGTGCAAAATCTCGGCAACCGAGTCGTGGTGTTTCTTATACTCCCTTCTTGAGAAATGTGAGCATCCGAAAGTAACATGCTGGGTATTATCTTGTGTTTGGCAGCCTTATCGGCACAAGTCCCTCATGGCGGTTGGTCGGTCTTGTACAGCCAACATAAAACCTCCTGTTTCGGGATCACTTGCCCTGCACTTATTGTTACTATTTTATTATTATTTTATCATTATTTTTACTGTTATTATTATCATCTATACATACATATTAATCGTACACTCTTAGGCCTTTCAGCGTTCAGTCTGCAAGCCTCTGTGAATTTACTAAACGCCGCCACAATCCTCTAATGTAACTACTTCTTTTAGTTCTATACCACCTTTAAATGTTCAGAAACTAAGTCTAACCATCTTAGTCCCTTTCTATTCCTCTTACCCTCCATAACAGAGTCCATTATTCTTCTAGGTAACCTATCCTCACATGACCTAACACCGAAGCCGGATTATGCGTACAGCTCCATCCATCGAGTTCATTCTTAACTTAGGCCTTTTCTCCTCATTCCGAGTGCCCTTCTGCCATTGTTCCCGCCTGTTTGTACCAGCAATCATTCTCGCTACTTTCATATCTGCCACTTCTAACTTATGATTAAGATATTCTGAATCCACCCAGGTTTCGCTCCCGTAAAGCAAAGTTGGTCTGATAACAGACCTATGTAAAGATAGATTTGTCCGGGAGCTGGCTTCCTTCTTACAGAATACTGTTCATCGCAACCTCGAGCTCACGCCATTACCTTTTCTGCACCTTGATTCAATCTCATTTACTACAGTATATTACCATCCTGGAAGAGCACACATCCTAAACACTTGAAATTATCTACCTCTTCCAGCTTTGTATCACCAATCTGACATTCCGTTCTTTTCGATTTCTTACCTACTGGCACCAATTTATTCTTGGAAAGGCTAATTTTCGTACCATACACATTGCACCTATTTTCAAGTTCCAGATATTAGATTGCAGGCTATAGGCGCAATCTGTCATTAAAACCAGGTCATCAGCATAGGCCAGATTGCTTACTTCATTTCCATCTAACTGAATCCCTCCCTGCAACTTGATGCCTTTCAGCAGATGATCCATGTAAACTATAAACAACAATGGCGTAATATTACAGCCTCGCCAAACCCCTGAATGTACCTTGAACCAAGAACTCTCACCGCAGCTCAATTGTTAACATAAATGCTTTTGATTGATTTTAATAATCTACCCTTAATCCTGTGTCCCCCTAGTGCGATGAACACCTTTTTCCTCGGTACTCTGTCATATTATTATTATTATTATTATTATTATTATTATTATTATTATTATTATTATTATTATTATTATTATTATTATTGGTTCCAAGAATGTAAAAGTTGATTATTAGTTTTATATCAAAATTGATGACATTCAGTACAATCCTAAACATAACTGATTGTTTATTCCTACCTCTAATTCACTATTTAAACAATTTTTTTTGGAATCAATTCTTTGCCGTTAAAAGGCCATAGTTTTAGTTTTCTGTTTCGGTACACTCATATCATACTCGGATGCAATTTTGAGCAAATTATATGGACCGATTGTTGCAGGGGCAAATAGAGCAATATCATCTGCGAACAACATAGCATCTAACTTCAAGTTTTCATTAATATATATCGTCGCTGGAACGGTAAAAGGTTGTATCCCACAAAGCTCTTCCTATCCATTATTCTCCTTAAGACTGGTCACGCCTCCCAGCCACATATGGATACGCAGTCCATCAGAACAATGTCCGTTGTGTTCGTTTTCCTATGTCGATGATTAAACGAAAATGAACCTTACATGCATTGTACACTAGGAGTGCGTAAATACGTAATGCAAACGTGCATTCCTACAGTACGGTACAGTAAGGTTCATTTTCCTTTACACATGGGCATAGGAAAATGAACACAACAAAATTTGTTCTGATGGACTGCATATCCATACGTAGCTGGGAGGCGTGGCCAGTCTTAAGGAGAATAATTGATAGGAAGAGCTTTATGGAATATAACCTTTTACCGTTCCAGCGACGGTATAAAGCCATGTTTCCCTTGCTTCCACTCTTTCATAACAGTATTCTTGTAAATTACGAGTATAAATATGAGAGGGGAAATTACAGATCCTTGTGTGGCACCTTCATTAATTGATTTCCATTCTGTCCGCCTGCCCACAGTCCTAACTACTATTCAATTAATACATTTAATTACTATTACAATTATTTAAAAAGTATAGGAAAAGTATGGAATAAACAATAAGAGAAAATCACAATCGAATAACTGAAGAATATCTAAATACTACAGTATATATTAACTAGCTTAAACTAATACTTATTGTGTTAAATATGAGGCAACATAAAATGAACTGAATATTACCATTTTGAAATCTCTTTTTACTAAGGACCATCTTATTGTGTTAGCAGGTTACTATTTCTATTCTTAGGAACCAATGTATAATCTTAAGTGAGAATAATGAAACGTGAATGGGAAAATTTAGGATACTCACATGACACATACAATATTTGATTTCATTCACTCGACTGTATGCACTCTGTAAGAATGTATTGTAAGTTGTTTTAAACAGTTTGTCGACGTTCTGAATACATTGCACTATTCTTTATGAAGGTGACTGACGTGCTCCTGCTCGATCCGAGACACCTAAAATTAACTATCCACATGATAGATATGCCTCGCTTTAAGCAATAGTCTCTCCTCGCCCCGGCAACCGCGAGCCACGCGGGGCAGCACGAAACATCTGTAGCATACCTCTCGCACGACGGTCAGCTGGGAATTTGTGGCACTGTTATGTAACTTGGGGGGGTGTTCGTCTTGTGTTTAACCGATCTGACCTGCATTTTGGTTATTTGTGTGTAATAGACATCCAAAATTGCTGATTTTGTTATCTTCCTCTAAATTCATATTGTTCGGATGTTCCCTGATTTTACAGGTTGAGCTTACTGCTAGTTTAGCACTAAAAGTGATAATAACGTAAAGTAAAAACTTTATTATCCAACAAAACCACAAGAACTTCAACAAGAATAGAACAAGCAATTCAATGGGAACAAAATATTACAAGAAATGCTACTAAATAGTCATTCTAAATCCAGCATCATCATATACCTATTCACACACAACTTAGTAGGTGGTAATGGTAGAATAAAGGCAAACTGCTAATCTACGCGACCGAATAACGATGATTAAGAAAAGAACTGTAATTTTTAGGATTAAACATAGAATATATAATCATATTTTATTTACCCAAAAATTCATAGCTCATATTCCTAGGATGTTTTAAACATTGCGTTGCTTGGCTGAAGGTCTAGAGCTGTGGATTTTTAAGCATATTCATTCGTTTTAAAAATTCATGTTAGTTTAGCTTTTATATTCGATTTACTATTTCCATGACAGCACAACTGTCCTCGATATTTTAAAACCAAGACGACACAGTTATGTGGATTTTAATATTTTAATTTTATATATACCCACTGGTGAGGGAGTTAAGTTTCTGAAAACCGGTTCTGAATAAATTTTTAATGTGTTTTAATGTAGAGTTTTAAGAAATGTATCCAATAGTTTGTCGGCAGGGTAGAAGAGTCAATAGATTGAGTGTCAAAAGCCGCGGTATTCACATGGAGTGAGGGCATATGACGCTGATAGTGGTGATTAGTCCGTCGGATGGGGACGTTAATCATTGAGAATGCCATTTTGGTGCAATTCAACAGGAGTAGGCCATGTTCATGGCAATAAATGAAACGTGTCGCACCATCACAGGCTCTCTAAGATCTACACCGCGAGAAAGGTTGTACTGTACTATCTTGATGGCATCGCACCTCCTGGTATCCAGCAGCCCGTAAGGAGAAGCTCATCTACTGTATGGACTCCAAGCAGCACTATCACGGTTAAGTTCAAGCAAACTTTTCTAGAAGACCACACAGAAACTTGAAGGAGCACAACAACACGCAATACTCACCTTGTGGCGAGCTAGGATTGAGCATCTTGGACAATGGAAAGCACCTTGTGAAGATTTACCAGCGGGACATATGGAGTACTGGACGACTTGGAGATCTCTTAAGTAGGTTGCGCTCGGGTGTTTTCAGAGAGGTAACACCTTGAGGTTAAAGTACTCCTGCAAGTTTCCAGCATGTACAAGTGGCTATTATGTCGATATGACTGGCAACCTCAACGATCAAGAATAAACATTTTTACAAATTTCCTAACGAAACAAAGAAGGATTCTCTGAAGCAGTGGAAGAATTTGTGTCGTCTGAGTGATGGTGTAAATTGTTCTAGTTTTTATGTTTGTGAAGATCATTTTCTTGACAAGGTCTTTATTAACTACCGGTACACTAGGCGCCGTTTAATTATAATGTTCAATCAATCAATCAATCAATCAATCAATCAATCAATCAATCAATCAATCAATCAATCAATCAATCAATCAATCAATCAATCAATCAATCAATGATCCGTGTTTAGGGCGATTTCCCAGATGGCAGATTCCCTTTCAGTTGTTTACATCATTTTTACATTTACCTCGCTTTTCCTTTAATATTTTCAACAAACTTGGAAATTAATCGAATATTTCCCTTGATAATTTATTCCAATCCCTTAATCCTCGTGCTATAAATTAATATTTGTCCCTATCCGCCCTCTTGAATTCCAACTTTACCTTCATATTAAACATCTATAATCCCTGTAACTTGGACTTGCCCCTGTAAAGTAATAGTACGGCATAAAATAGGAATGTAGGCCTAAATAAAATTTTAGTAATTTCACCAACAGGATTTTTATTTTCAATCTAGATATTTCAGAATTAAGTGACGTTGAAGAGAGGGAGATTGGAGAAAACACACAAACTGGTATGGATGAAGGTGAGCATCATTTTTGTCAGTAAATCATTTATCAGTGCTCAGTTGCAGAATGGTAACAAAGCTCCATCCGCTATGTGGTGGAATGTTTACGACAAGGTTATGGCACTTTCAATTTATAAATGTGGGCCTCGCTTATATCGATATTTGGCTACTCAATAATCTTCCCTCTGTCAGTCCTTTAAAGACTCTACTATCTTAAATATATAGGCTACCTTTTGACACTGGTCTTAATCCATCCACAGTTAAAGTGCTGAAAGTAGAGGTTCTAAAATGTCCGATATTGACAAATACTGTGCCTTCCTATACGATGAAATGTCACTAGAAAAGGAGTTATATTATGAGGCTAATGAACAATGTATATGAGGGTATGAAGATATTGGTCCTTTCGGAAGGTCACCTGCTCTAGCAAATCACGCATTACTTTCCTTGTTAAGAGGTATTCACAGAACTTGGAAACAAATACTGTAATTGCCTATTACATCATCAAAAATTCAGTACCAGGAAGTAATTTAGTCTTATAACAGCTGATTGTGTTTGTTATAAGTCAGGGTTGAAGGTTGTTTGCACAATTTGTGACCATGGCTCGACAAATCAGAAAGCATTGTCAAGATAATTTAGATAGACCCAGTCCATTCCATTTTATTGTGAATAGTGAAACAATTGTTATCATATATACTGTTCCCCATCTTCTGAAAAGTACCAGAAGTGCTTTCATTGAAAATAAGATTCAGGTTAATGATCACAGGGTGGTAAAATTTAAATACATTGAGATATAGAGCAAGAGAAAAGATTCAAAAGTTTGCTCAAGCTGAGAAAACAACATTTCACTTCCAGGATAGCTATGTAAGAATGAAAGTTAAAGTTGCTGCTGCATACTGTGGCAGCTGTAATTGAAACACATAGCTACTCAAAGTGTTGCCTTCAGAAGCTGTATACACAGCAGAATTTTTAGAAACAAGTGACAACCTTCTGGATTCTTTGAACAGCTGTAAACAGTATTCCCATGAAAGTAAGATGTATAGATATGCCCTTTCAGGAAATTCTCCACACATTGAGTTTTGGAACACTATTTTGAAAGAGATAGTTATTAGTACCTGGAAAATAAGAGACATTAAAACTCGTAGAGATAAGACATGCATATTCAGTTTCATTGATGGGTAGCAGATTACTATAATATATGTTATAATTTTGTGGAATCGGTAGAAGAAAGTAGGATTCAGGTATCTTAATGTCGTCGCTTCACCGGTAAAACGTTGTATCCCACAATACTCTTCCTAACCATTATACTCCTTATGACTGGTCACGCCTCCCAGCCGCATATGGATACGCAGTCCATCAGAACAATGTCCGTTGTGTTCGTTTTCTTATGTCGACGCTTAAACGAAAATGAACCTTACATGCATTGTACACTAAGAGTGCGTAAATACGTCATGCAAACGTACATTCCTACAGCAGGGTACTGTAAGGTTCATTTTCCTTTACACATGCGCATAGGAAAATGAACACAACAAAATTTGTTCTGATGGACTGCATATCCATACGTGGCTGGGAGGCGTGACAAGTCTCAAGGAGAATAATTGATAGGAAGAGCTTTGTGGAATACAAACTTTTACCGGTCGAGCGACGATATGAAAGCATAGAAAATGCAATATGTTGCATATGACAGCACGGCATTTCCAGCACAAATCCTACATGTTTTCGGTTTTTAACACCTCTAAAGACCTGTATTGGAAATAATATGGCTTAGCCCTTCAAGACTATGGGTAAGTGCGAGAGTGATAATTGTTTTCCCCTTAGATATTTATGTCAGGTTTTTAGAAGTGCTGATGATTACAATCCAGGAGTACGTAAGTGGCACTGACTCTGTTGATCGTGAAGGCATAAATTACTGTCTAATGATAAAAATGTTGATTCCCTTAGAGAACCTGAAATTTGTTCCGAATGAGTAAATTTATACTGTAGAAGTCCGATAGTCCGGCACGTTCGGGACCGGCCCGCTGCTAGATTACTAAAAATGCCGGACTATCGGGCGGTACCTCTTACTAGGATGTTGATTAAGGCGTACAGAGAAAACAGCTGTAACACGGCGTTTTGCAGTAAAAGCTTTTTGATTTCTTTATGTCATAAATGGTCAACGAGCCAATTTTAAATTCATTCAACAAAATATTTCTATTCTCGCTTTCCTCCAGGTGTTTGATGATTTCCAGTTTCTGGTTGATGGTCAGAGTTACGTGCTTACGTTTCTCTCCTGATTTGGAACTTGAAGAAAGTTTCGGCTTCGAGTTTAATACCAAGAAAACTTCCACAGGGCACTTTGATATGTATGTTCACTACACTACTGTCCGACTCGTTCGATGAATGGTCAGCGTACTGGCCTTCGGTGCAGAGGGTCCCGGGTTCGATTCCCGACCGGGTCGGGGATTTTAACCTTCATTGGTTAATTCCAATGGCCCGGGGGCTGGAAGTTTGTGTTTCCCCAACATCCCTGCAACTCACACACCACACATAACACTATCCTCCACCACAATAACACGCAGTTACCTACACATGGCAAATGCCGCCCACCCTAATGGGAAGGTCTGCCTTCAAGGGCTGCACTCGGCTAGAAATAGCCACACGAAATTTAAAAATCTACACTACTGCACTAGTGTAATACGGATTCTAAATCGCAAGAAAAAATAATGCAGCTAGAAGTTCTCGCAATCAAAACAATGTACTGAACCTGTGTGTTGTGACAGCCAACAATGGAGACTGTGTCTAACAATAGCAGGTGGTTTCGAACCGCGCAGTGCGCTTTGACCGCCACAAATGTAAAAAAATTAACATAAAAAATCCTGAAATTGTGCCGGACCATCGGGCGTTTCGGACTGCTGGAAGCCGGACTAATGGAATTCTATTGTAATACCAATATAGGTGCAAGATTAATTTGGGGATTTTCGGTGGATTCTGTTTTGTGTGGCTGTGATGAAGTACAGACTACGGCCCATCTCTGTCCTGCCACATGTACTGAGAAAGAGCTGATTGAGGTGCACTCGACGTTGCTAATTTCTGGTGCACCACAATATGAACCGTTGGTGCATCACTTATTGTCTTATATTTTTTCTCCCTTCCTACTAGCATATATCATGTCATTTATTTGTATTGATGGTCCAATATTACGAACTTGAGGGTCCTGAAAAAGACCTATTCGGGTATTATTTCTCCTTAATCTTTGACCGAGAGGTCGTTTAAGACAGTTCGGTCTCATCATGATTATTGTTGCTGGCTTAGCACCACCCGGGGGACACGTGCAGAGTAATGAATAGGTGAAATCTGTGGACGTGAATCAAACCATGGATCATATAGTGCTTGAATGTCCCCTAGAGGCTCAATGAAGGATCTCCACAACCTAACACAAGAAGCCATTGAAATGATTAACCATCTGGGCGTAGTTTTGTGAATAATTTTATGAACTTGAGAGTGTGTATATGTGTGTATTTTTTGTACATATTTTGTAAATAGTTGATATTCCTCCTTTCATCATACAATAAATAAATAAATAAATAAATAAATAAATAAATAAATAAATAAATAAATGTCCTTCATTTAATCTCTAACTCCTCCTAACTCCTCTAATGAGCTGGACGTCAGGATGGGCACCCGGTCGTTAAATCTCGCTACGAAGATTCATCTCACTTTATACTCGGCCTCGTAGAGAAACCGAAGAATGTTTGGTCATACACACCACCAGTCACTTCACAATGTAATTCATTTTATGGTCTAATAAGCTACTGATTAATTCCTCCTAACTGATTCAGAGTACAACACCAACAACTGGTTAAATTTATCGGAATGTTACGGAGTTTCTTTATACATACTTTGTTGACAGAAACGGGAAATAAATGCTTCATATATTTTCTGTACATTTTTTGTAATAACATAGCCTTCCTGTTAGCCTAGAGGCAAGTTCGCAAACGGAGATCATATATCTGACCTTTCATATACCGAAAGCCAGTGATCTATAAATTTATTGGTTTCCATAAAGTAGTGAATGAGTGCAGGTTTATCCCTTAAATCTAACCGCCAGTATCTGGTATATATATTTATGGTCGTGTGTGTCAAGGGGAGGAGGAAAAGGCTCCACGAACTCTCCGTAAGACAAACTTGGAGAAGAGAAACTAAGACATGGCTGACGGATTGTACAGGTGTTGAGAATAATGTACACAACATCGCCTGTTTTGGAAGTCGCACACCTACTGTAGTGTAGATTAAACATTGTATTTAAAACTAGCTGTAGTACTCGTTGTTGACGGGATACTCAAGTTATCTCACTCCCCAGCTACTTTCCGCCAGTACTGAGGCATGCTGCTTTAATCCCATCTATCGGAGATGAGTGGCAGAAGAAGAGAAAAATTACATCTCAACAATGATTAATGTAATGTTATTGTTGATCGTTTGTATGAGCTGTCGATACTGTAGCCCTTCACGCTTTGTTCCCTTCCGACTCTGTGGTATTAGGGCATCTAATGTGAATGACATCCTTCCTTTTTTCATGACTCCCTCTAGTCTTATTCTCCAAGCGATTTCTCCTTAACGACTTTTTCTCACTTTGCACAATCATTGTCCTTGTCGATTCGAACCCAGGGGAGTATAAATAAGGGATGGTCTTCATAAAGAAGGCTGTATCCGTACATATAGCAAATCGTCGTACTTATCTTTACTAGATAAGGGTTTTTCTTCTGCAGCAGTAAGCAGTGCAGATGGACTGTTACCTGGAGGTATGCCATATATAAAATGTATATATCGAATCTACTTGTATCTAAATGGAATTTATGAAAACCATAACGGTATAAGTAGCATTTTGTTCATTCAGAGAAAAAGGCATTTAAACATCTTAACACTCATATAAAGCATGCTATTTGTAGCTATACCACCCACCACTAGAGCGCAGAATATTACCGCTATCACTTGGATCTCTTTGCTGGTGAAAAGATACATCCCCCCGGAATTACATCCTGCACTTAACTTATTTTTTATAAAAATGTCACTTATACCGTTATGGTGTTCATCCATTCAATTGTGGGTAGATGACTTACTGGTGCTTTTTATATGTTTGCATATTTGCCTCTTTTGACACGGCAAAGACGAGTTGGTCTCATCACATGACGATTATTGTTGGTGTTTGTCATGTGTTATTTTGTTTTGGGTTTAAATTCATGTAGTAAAACTTGTGTTAAATCTTCTATCGGTGGAGCAAGGTAAAACCTGGTATGCTACCAAAATTTAATTTCAGGGGAAAACGGTAACAGGTAAGGAAATGTGGAGCCTCGTCAGCCTGATGACCGTCGTCTTGGGAGACGAAGTTCCTTCATCCTCTACAGAATTGAGTATTCCTGAAAATCTTTTGCAGGTGGCGCTCAATTTTGTATTTATATTTTATTCTAGTTACAATTTATCCATTTAGAATGTACAATTTCACCAAGAAACTACCCTAATAAAGAAAGAAGCGATTTCGGGGAGTTTTTTCGGAAGTGCACTTAGGCCGGAAACAATTTTTGAATATTTTTCTAGTTTGTAAGGGCTATCCAATACTCACAATTTAATACCTTCCCGGACCCTATAGTCCTTTACCTTTCGATACAATTGACAAAATCACTTTTGAAGATTTCTCCTTTTTCTCGGAAGCCTCTGAAGTCTGGAACTAGCTGTCGAAAGAGGTTCATGTTTCGGATGTCTTCAAGACTATTGGACTAGACAAAAAAGTGACTGAATGGGTGGCTATATTTCTAGAAAAAGAACTCAGAGAATTAGAGTAGGCGAAGCTTTTTCTGACCATGTGATTATTAAGAGGGGAATTCCTCAAGGCGGTATTATTGGACCTTTATGTTTTCTTATATATGTATATCAATGATATGTGTAAAGAAGTGGAATCAGAGATAAGGATGTTTGCAGATGATGTTATTCTGTACAGAGTAATAAATAAGTTACAAGATTGTGAGCGGCTGCAGGGTGACCTCGATAGTGTTGTGAGATGGACAGTAGGCAATGGTATGATGATAAACGGGGTTAAAAGTCAGGTTGTGAAATTCACAAATAGGAAAAGTCATCTCAGTTTTAATTACTGCGTTGATTGGGTGAAAGTTCCTTTTGGGGATCATCGTAAGTATCCAGGTGTTAATATAAGGAAAGATCTTCATTGGGGTAATCACATAAGCATGATTGTTAATAAAGGGTACAGATTTCTGCACATGGTTATGAGGGTATTTAGGGGTTGCAGTAAGGATGTAAAGGTGAGGTCATATAAGTCTCTGGTAAGACCCCAACTAGAGTATGGTTCCAGTGTATGGGACCCTCACCAGGATTACTTGATTCAAGAACTGGAAAAAATCTAAAGAAAAGCAGCTCGATTTGTTCTGGATGATTTCCGACAAAAGAGTAGCGTTACAAAAATGTTCAAAAGTTTGGGTTGGGAGGAATTGAGAGAAAGAAGAAGAGCTGCTCGACTAAGTGGTATGTTCCGAGCTGTCAGTGGAGAGATTGTGTGGGAGGACATCAGTAGACGAAAAAGTTTGAGTGGTGTCTTTAAAAGTAGGAAAGATCACAATATGGAGATAAAGTTAGAATTCAAGAGGACAAACTGGGGCAAATATTCGTTTATAGGAAGGGGAGTTAGGAATTTGAATAACTTACCAAGGGAGATGTTCAATAATTTTCCAATTTCTTTGTGATTATTTAAGAAAAGACTAGGAAAACAACTGATAGGGAATCTGCCACCTGGGCGACTGCCCTAAATGCAGATCAGTATTGACTGACTGATAGTGACTAATGCCCATTCTCTCCATATCAGCATATATCTCTATAAGTCACCTGGAACAATTTTTTACCTTCTAAATGTATAACAATTATTATTATTATTATTATTATTATTATTATTATTATTATTATTATTATTATTATTATTATTATTATTATACAAGTACACTTCCGTAATCCATCAATCATGGAGGGTCGTGACTGGACTGACTTCGATTCGTCACACATCACGAAAGTGAATATCGAATTACCGTGGTGTTGTTTTAAAGATGTGTAAATAAAGCAGAGACAAGTTTATTAATGTAGTCTCAGAATTATTTATACAGTAAACCTACGGCACAATAAAATATCTCATATCAATGTAATATAAGCACACGATAATGCCGGGTTTCTCAAACTACTACTCAGTGATATAATAAATGATGTAAATGCACTGTCAACGCCCCTAGTTGAATATTATCTAAATACAATGCCATAAATGTATTCCTTCATAAATATTTAGGGCTGTTCAGGAATAAATAATGGTTTATTTATACACTAAGAGAATTATTATCTTGGATTTATTTCTCTGCTGAATGATTTGATTATGTAGGATGATCTTCTGTATTGTCTCGTTATCAATTTGACGTGTTATAAATTATGTAAAAGTTTAAATCATATTCACAACAGCTACTTGGAACATTTGTAGTTTTAGTTAGTTACTGATGTAGTTGCCGTGATCACCCCCGCCGCCACCAGACAACAGCTCTTCATTCATACTATTCATACTATTATTCTGTTTATAACTTAAAATTCACAATCGAATTCCTACTCAACATTTATTTAGTGTAATTAATTAAATCGGCCGATAAACTTAGATGTTAGGCCCCTTTAGATAACAAGCATCATCATCATCATCATCATCATCATCATCATCATCAAATAATTAAACAATTAATTAAATAAGGATCCGGCCCCTCGGTGTAGGTTTAGCTTGCCTGCCTCTTATCCGAGGCCCGGGTTCGATCCCGGCTAGGTCAGTGTATTTTACCTGGATCTGATGGCTGGTTCTCAGCCTACTTAATTACAATTGAGGAGTTATTTGAGAGTGAGATAGCGTCCCCGATCTAGGAAGCTAGGAATAACAGGCGAGAAGATTCGTCGTGTCGAAAACACGACACCTCGTAATCTGCAGGACTTTGAGCGGAGCTGTGGTCGCTTGGAAAACCAAAGGCCTCCGGGGCTTTTGTTCCATGGTGTTTGGTTCTAGTTTAATTAATTAAGGTTTCACCCCAGGAATGAAATGGGGATGGCGTATGGCTTTTATTACCGGGAGTGTCCGACGGCAAGTTCTGCTCGCCAGATGACTCCCGTAGGCGACCTGCGCACCTTTATGAGGATGAAATCATGCGGACGATACATGCATCCAGCTCCCGTGGCAGTGGAATTAACCAATTATGGTTAACATTTGCGGGAATCGAACCGGCGATCCCTGTGACCATGACCCAAGGCCGGCACGCTAACCATTTAGCCATGGAGCTGATCTTCGCCTCAGAATTTTCCTGGTTGTGAAAATGGGTAATGCCGGGCTGAGTGATTCAGACGGTTGAGGCGCTGGCCTTCTGACCTCTACTTGGCAGGTTCGATCCTGACTCAGTCCGGCGATATTTGAAGGTGCTCAAATATGTCAGGCTCGTGTCGGTAGATTTACTCGCACGTGAAAGAACTCCTGTGGGACGAAATTCCGGCACCTCGGTTTCTCCAAAAATCATAAAAGTAGTTAGTGGGACGTAAATCAAGTAGCGTTATTATTATTATTATTATTATTATTATTATTATTATTTATTTTCCTTAAGTTGTACATGTACAATTTAGGGGTGGTACATGGAGAAAGGGCAACTCATAACAACACCTTACGAGAGGTTTCAAAAGACCGGGTGGGTAACGGATGTAGCAGCTAGAATGGCAACCCGCTCGCTGCAGGAGAACCAGCCAAGAACATATGACGTAGCCATTGAACATTCCATTATGTCCATCTCATTATCTACAGAACTGAATGAGGTATACAAATTCTGATCACATCAAAGTGTAGCACCTACTAACAAAGGGTAGTATACCAAATTTCATCAACATTGGTGGTGGGATAGCTGAGTAATTGAAGGTAGAAGATTGTCGAATTTGAAACCACTCTGTCCGGTTTACGGATATAAAAGGAGATCGTTGAATTCGCTTAAGTGGGTATCTGCGTGTATTACCAGCTGCCACGGTGTGCGGGTTATCTGTGGAGATATAATTTTTTCAGGCCGTCATTTTGTTCGGCAGATTGCCGACGATAGTTTTGTCAAAAAGTAAAAGTGTTCATGTCTAAATTCCTAAGTATCGGAGGTGAAAACTTTGGACTCTATTTTGTTGTAAAATTGGAGGTGATAGACTATCTCGGGTCGTCAATAGTTTATTGACTTATGTGTTAAACTGAAAAAGCTCGAGTAATTAACATTCTTTCTCCGAGCGAATAATAATGAATTGTAACATAATAGTAACAGTACTTATTCCGCAAAAACTGTGCTTTAATTTATTTCACAAGACTGTGCATCAATGACAGAATTTGTTTCGCTAAAACTGTGCTTTAATTTATTTCGTATGATTGTGCTTTAGAGTCAGGAAAAGTTCAAGATTTTGTTAACTGTGATATTCCATTAATTTGAGTTACTACAAGTGCATCGAATGACTATCATATTATTTACGTTGAACTTTATTAACCTCTTTCTTTCATGGTGAACTGTGTAACTTGTAGATTGTACGAACTGTGTTGTGTAATAAGATTCAGTGCAGTGCGGTGAAGTGAAATGAAATGGCGTACGGCTTTTAGTGCCGGGAGTGTCCGAGGACAAGTTGGGCTCGTCAGATGCAGGTCCTTTGATATGACCCCCGTAGGTGACCTGGATGTACACTCAATTTATGCCCTTTAGTCTTATTTCCATCATAAAACTCTATACACTACTTCACCATACTAAGCCTTCTTCCACATATAAAACAAAGAAACTCCTACTACTAAAATATTTTCTGCGGGCCTCTTAGACAGTGACGCTGTCCCTCAGGCCGGGAGATTTGTTACGGTGAAGGAGATGCTCGGAGAAGGTGAGGGGATTGTCAGCCATGGCCTATTCTAGTAACTGTCCCGGCATCGGCCTTAGTGCGGGAGATTGAAAAACTCCGTAAAACCCTCCCAGAACAGCCGACGATTGGGGCCAGCCGTGAGGTCCAGCCCTGTCCCGTCTCCCGAATACATAGGTGTAGAACGACGGTAGAGCCGTGGCCAACCCTCCTGAAAAAATAAACTTGCTCCCTCTTCTTTCTAATCGTGCCTTTCTATGTGGTGGTGGTGGTGGTGGTGGTGGTGGTGGTGGTGGTGGTGGTGGTGGTGGTGGTGGTGGTGGTGTGGGAGAAGTACAATTATCAATCCATCCTCCATATATCACTAATCAGAGAGAGAAAAATGGAAGGGATGCGACACTTCAAGAAATGGAGGTATCGCCAAAAGAAATACAAGGCCATGAAGGGCGTGAAAATCAAAGACACCCTAGCACTCGGAAACCTAATAGCGTCGGGGTCGGAAAAGAAAAAGAGTTGACCAGGGAAGATCGGATAGGATAGACGAAAGTGAAGAGCCTGGCACAAGTAAGTTGAAGTAATGCCACGGCTCAGCTAAGGGCCCCATGATCGCGAACTCACGCTTCCGAGTTAGGAGGCCCTGGCACCCCTTTTAATCGCCTGTTACGACAGGCAGAAGATACCGTGGGTGCTATTCTACCGCCCCCAACCATTGGGGGATATCTTTCTGAATGCAGTGCTGAACTGAGTACTTTAGTTCAAAAAGAGTGGAACAGTTATAGCTGTAATGCCAAATTACTTTACTTCGTGGGTTCCGATATTGTTTTGATCTTTTTCCGCCTCCGGCCTTTCTCGCTGCTAGAAGTGTTATAGCTGATTCCAAACTGTGTTGTGTCGTAAGTTGTTTATCACTTCGAACAAATTTGTTTGCCTGTCAGGGAACGTTCTTGCTTGACACATTCCACTATCCGTAATATCAATCAATCAATCAATCAATCAATCAATCAATCAATCAATCAATCAATCAATCAATCAATCAATCAATCAATCAATCAATCAATCAATCAATCAATCAATCAATCAATCAATCAATCAATCAATCAATCAATCAATCAATCAATCAATCAATCAATCAATCAATCAATCAATCAATCAACATTGATCTGCATTTATGGCAGTCGCCCAGGTGGCAGATTTCTTATCTGTTGTTTTCCTTGAATTGTCTTAAATGATTTCAAAGAATTTGGAAATTTATTTAACATCTCCCTTGGTAAGTTATTCCAGTCCCTGACTCCATTTCCTATAAACAAATATTTGCCCGAATTTGTCCTCTTCAGTTCGAACTTTTGCTCTCCATACCATGCGTCAGTTTGTCCAAATAATGACATCGATTACGCCAACAGCAGACACATACAAAATACCATGCATAGGACTACATCAGTTCCCAATATGTTCCGCTTTGTAAAGTATATTTTAAAAATTTCCTTCATTTTTCGTTTCCGTTTCCGCGTTGGGGAGATTCTGCATTATACAAAAGTAAGAACTTTATAACGCCGTAAGGTTCTCCGGGACCGAGAAAATATTTTGCAGTAAACAAGTTTCAGCTTTGAGCACGTTTAAGTGTATGTATATGGTTGTGAAATGTATGCTTCGGATTTCCCACAAGCACAGGCAGAGATTCTAATTGTGACCAATGGTTTCTCATTCGTCAAACGCTCACTTTTTACTTTATCTTTTGAAATGGGTTAATTTGATGAAGATTCAACGTTCCCTGCTCGGGATCTCACTTTTCCTTTGCAGAAGTATACGGTATGTAAGTCTTAGGAGTTCATTTTTAACGTTCATGGAATGCGTTTAATTTAAGAGACCTTCTTGTGCTCTAGCGAGCGTGCTAGTGATTCACTGAACATAAGTATCCCGTTCCTCAAGTGTAGTTTCTAGTCGATTGCCTGCAGACCTTTTGTCTAGAAACCTCAGCATTCTTGGCGAACTATCTCCCTCAACTTCAAAAATATTAAACTGCCCTTTTCCTCGAGTTCAGCTTATCGCCTGATTGAACACGAAGTTCTCTGAGTCAGCTCGTAGCGCAAAGCAAAAGCAAATTAATTTTGAGACAAGAGTGGTCGTAATGAGTGACTCATAGAGAGCTACTTTAACTACTAACATTCTAGTTATAAAATGACGTGTTAAATGGGGAACAAAATTTCGGCACCTCGGCGTTTCCAAATGCCGTCGAACTACAGGGTGACCTAAATATCCGTTCACGTTTGAAGAGCCAATACCTCACGGAAAATGGAGGTGAAGAGGTAATAATAAGATTGACAGACATGGGGTTTTGTTGACACCAAGAAAGTACACAGCGCATCGTTCAATACACAAGCAATAATTAGCATAACAATCGAGGTTTAGCAAAATCGGGAGGTAGTGAGTTCGGATCCCACTGGTGTCCGGTTTTCCATTCTTGTTCTGTACTTAACATCTCTCCAATACGTACTAAATGTACGTAACACGACCTAATAGTTTGCTTTTTTTGCTAGTTGTTTTACGTCGCACCGACACAGATAGGTCTTACGGCGACGATGGGACAGGAAAGGGCTAGGAGTGGGAAGGAAGCGGCCGTGGCCTTAATTAAGGTACAGCCCCAGCATTTGCCTGGTGTGAAAATGGGAAACCACGGAAAACCATTTTCAGGGCTGCCGACAGTGGGGTTCGAACCTACTATCTCCCGAATACTGGATACTGGCCGCACTTAAGCGACTGCAGCTACCTAATAGTTTGAAAGTCGGTTTCGATTACATTCTCAGCATGTCGGCCGTCATTCATCAACAATACCTGTAGTCGAGGGACAATGTTATGAACAGCTGTGTACAGCAAATTCGTAGGTATCGTGAGAAACTGCCGTTGGATGTTGCCTTTTAGCATGCCGAATGAGGCCGCACGTCACAGTACACTTGCTACTTCAAGTAACCATACAACCAATCATCACACGGATTGAGGTCGGGGGTTCGGTTAGGCCAAGTATGGCATGCCACGATTGCAGCCGAATGTTACGGCCTCTCTCACGGCAGCCCCTTTTATACCGTACACGGGTCTCATGCGGCTGCCCAACGCCATCTGTTGGGCTGTTTGTGCACTCGTTGTTGGCGCCAATAAAACTCCATTTCATGTCAAGCATGTGTGTCAATTATTATCATTTACTCCAATACTCCGTAAAGTATTGCCTCGTCAAATGTTAACAGATTTATGGGTCACCCTGTATCTTGTGGGCCGTTAAAATCAAGGAAACATCGTTATTGTCATCTTGCATTATTACAATTTGAAATGTTAAATATTTTTGCTATGGAAAATGTATTATCGCTCATATTTACAGTATAATTCATTATGTTAGTAGCATTAAACCTGTACATTCATGTACGCCTTTACGTTAAGTAACACAAATGTGTTGAAAACGTAAAATAATTTTAATTATTGATCATTTATATCAAACGATCGTTGAGAGACTGGCCACACAGCTGTGGATTGTTTCTCGGTCAGAGCAAAACAATAGGTAGCAGCAATTTATAACACCAAAATACTGTACCGTACAAAGCAGAACGCCTGTTGTCATTTTTTTATGGATGCAATTCTCTTGCGTCTGTTACTCGGCACAGGCCAGAGCAAAGTGTAGTTCCTTATAGGGAGCATTCCAGGTACCTAGGTGTTAATATAAGGAAAGGTCTTCATTGGCATTCACATAAATGGGATTTTAGGTAAAGGGTATAGATCACTGCACCTGTTTAGGGGTTATAGTAAGGATGTAAAGGAGGACATATAAGTCGCTCGTAAGACCCCAACTAGAGTATGGTTCCAGTGTATGAGACCCTCACCAGGATTACTTGATTGGAGAACTGGAAGAAATGTAAGGAAAAGCAGCTCGATTTGTTCAGGATGTTTTCCGACAAAAGAGTAGCGTTACAAAAATGTTCCAAAGTTTGGGCTAGGAATATTTGGGAGAAAGAAGACGAGCTGCTGGACTAAGTGGTATGTTCCAAGCTGTCAGTACATTAGTAGACGAATACGTTTGAGTGATGTCTTTAAAAGTAGGAAAGATCACAATATACCTCGTAAAGGTAATGTTGGAATTCAAGAGGACAAATTGGGGCAAATATTCGTTCATAGGAAAGGAAGTTAGGGATTAGAATAACTTACCAAAGGAGATGTTAATTAAATTTCCAATTTCCTTGAAATCATTTAAGAAAAAGCTACGAAAACAACAGATAGGGAATCTGCCACCTGGGCGACTGCCCTAAATGCAGATCAGTAGTGATTGATTTGATAAGTCCTAGTCTCACCCATGGCTGACAGTATTGAAGCTGCTGGGGTATGGGGTGTGCTGAGTAATGACATTCAGAGCACAGCTAGTGTGTCTAAATGTCACGAAACGTGTTGCTGCTAGGGCCGGTCGTATTGAAATACCACTTTCTGCCCAGTGAGGAAAGCAATGGCCAACTACCTCCCTCACTCCTCATCCTGCCTAGTACGCTTCACTTCGTTGCCATCATCGGTTATTATGGTTTCACTATAACCACATAACTATTAGTGGTGCTGTTTGAGGTTCCAATCGTTAGAGCTTCATAAAACACTCTGTTTTAACTGCTTCGTAGTACTGAACACAAACAAGCTTATGAAGCATGGAATAATCCGGAGCCTAAAGCAACGTCTGCTGAATCTGCTCCGACTGCTACTGATTTTCTCCTTTGCAGTTGCGAAATGCACACTCAGAATTTAGTAGTCTTGGTATGGTCGTGGTCTACGCGAACTCTATACGTATGTTGAAGACTCAGTTTACGAACGTTGATGAGAAAGCAAGGTTACAAGGCCTGCAGTGAAACGAGTTCACTTTATTTCGCACAACGAATACAGGCAACTGACAGTACATACATTAGGTTATTTTTCGACATAGCCTCCATATAGCGCTTCACGTCCTCGTCATATCCCGTAACATTATCACTCTGTTGTCCTGAATGAGCTCTTCCACGCGAGCAGTGTTCAAATCTATTGACGTCGTGCTAGATCGGCCACTGCGATTCCCCGGCAAACTCTCGACACGATCTGCGACATCCTGACGAGGCAATACAGTCTCTCCGTAAACATCTGCTATCTTTCGGTGAATTTTATTCACGGTTACATGTTTCGCAAACAGAAATCGAATATCTGAGCGGATTTCTTCGCGAGGCCAGTTTTCCAAACGTGTCGCCATTTGTGGTTATCTACAACTAGCGTTTTAGGTGGTGTGTGGCTGAAGCTCTGCTCAGTTGCCTACGGCATGTATTAGAGTTGTAACAGACGAAACTCCAGTAATATTGACCTTGTAACCTTAGTTATTTATCATGCCTCCTAGAATGTACGAAATTTGATTGTACAAATATGATAAATTCTTTGATTTTGGAAAAGTAATTGATTGGCAATTGAACATACCTCCACTTGAATAGCTTCCAGATTCTACGCATTATAAAAGCGCAGACGGATCTTAAATGAATGTTTTCTCCCTGTCAACATCATCAGAATTATGTACAGAACTAATCTCAATGTTTTTTTTTTTTTTTTTTTTTTGCTACGGGCTTTACGTCGCACCGACACAGATAGGTCTTATGGCGACGATGGGATAGGAAAGGCCTCGGAGTTGGAAGGAAGCGGCCGTGGCCTTAATTAAGGTACAGCCCCAGCATTTGCCTGGTGTGAAAATGGGAAACCACGGAAAACCATCGTCAGGGCTGCCGATAGTGGGATTCGAACCTACTATCTCCCGGATGCAAGCTCACAGCCGCGCGCCTCTACGCGCACGGCCAACTCGCCCGGTAATCTCAATGTTTAATGATAACACCTACCATACTTATAAACGCGTTCAGCAAGTAGCCTACATAATCAGTACTATGGATTAGCAAGAGTGTAGGATGTATATGGCAATAACAAGGAGGAGGAGTAAATAATTGATATGAAGAGTTTAATCTGTCTGCAATGTCACAGTTAATCTACCTGACGGTGTAGTGAGAACTTATTTCTTTGTACTGACTGATATTACCAGCCCACTTTCATAATATAGATAAACATTGTAATTTTGTATCACTATGTACACTTACGGTAATTTAGGGGGGGAAATACCATTTCCTGTCCATAAGTTTCATTCGTACCAACATATTTCACAAATTACCTTGATAGTATTTTCATTTTCATTTTCGTATGTAGATATATAAAATCACGGTATTACGGGTTTTTCTGTGTTCTCGGAGAACCTCAAGACGTACATTCATTCTTAAACTGTATTTTTCTCTTTCTTTCAAGTATCACTTTTCACAAGCATTATAATCCAGTGTCAATTTACAGGCATCACCCAGTTTATCCAATAATCCAAATTTTATCACAAACAGTAAGCTGTATATTTTTGTTTAGTATAAATTAAAACATAAATATTTGCTGATAAAGTAGCATTGAGCATTTAATACACACGATGAAAATTAAACAACTGTTATTGCAAAGCGGTATCAAATCTCAAAACCCCGCTGTTTTCAGTTCACAACTAGCAGAATAAAGAATCATAATAAACAGCTTCAACCAAAGAGTTTCAATTGTTCTACCAACGAGGGAATGAAACTGCTTCTTGAAGCTGCTTCGCGGACGATGCAGAAGCAGCTGAAGCTGCTTTAAGAAAAAAAGTAGTTTATCGCATCCCTACCAAGCAGCCTTCTGACTGATGACGTAACAGAGAGACAAAACAAAAATATCGATATAATGTTGATGCAAGTGTAATGGACTAGTGTAACTTGGAAACAGTTCTCTAGACCCATGGGTAAATAGTAAAACTATAGAGCTCGATTAGTAACTGTTTTTATTGTTACTTGTGAGGTGTAGCTATGAAGTTCTTTACGTCTATTAGTATTATTATTTACGTGATTATGTATGGAATTTATTTGGTGTATATTGTGGTGGTATCATTTATTTTTTTGTGTTATATGATCTGTCTTGTGTAAGAAAACATGTGTGGTTATGTCACGACACGTCTGCTGTATGTATATTAATACGAGTTTATTTAATGTAAGAGGATGTAATTAATAATATATAATTTATTATTACCTGTAACTATGACGTATAAATCCAGTATAATGTTGTGCAGCACAGAGTATAATTCAGAACAACGCATCTTATCAACAGGGGTTTAACGAATGTTCGATTCCTTTATATAGGTTATTGGAGACAAGAGAAATTACCAAAAAACGTGTTGTGTCATACTTTTCTAGAAGTTTGGCCAGGCAATGTATATAAAGAGGCAGTCTTGGGAGTTGAGTTGTTAGCGGGACTTGTAGTGGAAGTCGTTAGCCGAGTGTGTGAACTCATGTTGTGATGTTGTTGTTTTGCTAGTTGGTCGACATGCTAATGTTGCGGTCTTCTTCTTATTATTTGTACAAGTGCTTTGCCCAAAATGGCTGATTATTAATATGTGTATATAATTTTTAAATAAAACTGTGTACACAACTGACAGCATCTCCTGTGCGTGTGTTTGTGGTTACAACAATGTTAAAAGGACAGTTCATTTTTTGTGCATGTACAGAAACAGTATAGTATTCCATGCAATTAGGGCGCGGGAATTTTTAAAATTCCCACGCATTTCAGACATTCTTTAATGTTTTCCATTTCCTCAGGATCAACCAATCAATCAATCAATCAATACTGATTTGCATTTAGGGGAGTCGCCCTCGTGGCAGATTCTCTATCTGTTGATATCCTAACCTTATCTTAGACGATTTGAAAGAAATTGGAAATTAATTGAACATCTCCCTTGGTAAGTTATTTCATTCCCTAACTCCACTTCCTATAAATGAAAATTTGCCCCAATTTGTCCTCTTAAATTCGAACTTTACCTTCATATTCTGATCGTCCTACTTTTAAAGACACCATTCAAATTTATTCGTCTGCTGCTGTCATTTCACGCCATCTTTCCACTGACAGCTCAGAACATACCGCTTAGTCGAGCAGCTCTTCTTCTTTGTTCCAAGTCTTCCCAGCGCAAACTTTGCAATATTTTTGTAATGCTACTCTTTTCCCGGAAATCATCCAGAACAAATCGCGCTGCTTTTCTTTGGATTTTTCCAGTTCTTGAATCAAGTAATCCTGGTGAGGGTCCCATACACTGGATCCATCCTCTAGTTGAGGTTCTGCCAGATACTTATGTGCCTTCTCCTTTACATCCTTACTACAACCTCTCAATACCCTCATAACCATGTGCAGAGATCTGTACCCATTTTTTGCATTCCCATTTATGTGATTACGCCGACGAAGATCTTTCCTTATTTGTAGGCAATGTCCCTTAATCTGGCCACACTGGGAACGTGTAATGCAATCCCCAACTACCGACTCTCATATAAATTACATGACGAATCATTCAAATAATATTATTCTTTATTATTGGAAATAAATTTGAACATACGTGGCTTTTATCAAATATATATATAATTTGTCTTTATGGGAAACAAAACTACTGCTTGTCCATAAATGATAAAAATATGTATTTTCCAGCATTATTTTTCTCCTCTATACATTCATGTAAAATAAGATGCCTAGTCAAATGCGAATTCTTCTGACAAAATGAAGGATAATGAAATGGATGATTATGTAGGACAGCGTCAGAGAGGAAGACGCAGGTCGTGCTATCTATGTTGTGATGCATAGATTTACGATATACAGATCATTAGTTATTGCTGTTAACGCTACTGAGAGCATGGAACATTCAAATGTATTTCTTCGGAAAGGAAAATGTAAGAAGTTACTTCACACTATGAACTTACGCGCAGAGCTCAGGTGTATACTTGAAATACGAGCTCTATATACAAATTAGTGGCACTATTGATTGAACGCAATATTTAATGAACTTACAAGTACAGTTCATTACAGTCCTTCGACGTAGTCACCGCAAAGTTTTGTTGCTAAATGTCCTGAAACCGTTGGCAAGGTGTTCTCTGTTGATGACGGAGCGCGGAGTACAGAGACCACGTCACGAAATTGGCGGCCTCGGAAACAGGTGTGGTGAGTACGGAGGGTGTTCCAAAACCTCCCAATGCCATCGTTAAAATAAGAGATTGATATTGTTTACAACACGACAACGTTCGATGTCATGCTACATTATAGGACGATCGTCTTTTAATAAACGCCGACGTGGAATAAGCCGGACGTAGATGTCGCACCAACAGCAGTCACTGTTGACAGTTTGTCCGTCTGGCACAGAATATCACCCTCGCAGTCGTATGTTACAATCAGCACAAGCTTCACCCGGCTGGACGTGCGCATTATTCATCCGTACCACATGCCCACTACAACTACTACTGAACAGTTTTTATTTCGGCCCTGAAGGGGACGGCGGGCCTCCTAGACGGTGACGCCGTCTCTCAGGCCAGATACATTTGATTCGGCGAAGGACATGTTCAGACAAGGTGAGGGGATTGGCAGTCTTGGCCTATACTAGGAACTGTCTCGCCATTCGCCTTAGTGCAAGAGAATGGTAACACACGGTAAACATTTCTCAGAACTTCCGTGCCCACCGGTAAGCCGAAGCCAAATCTGTACTTGCTGAGATTAATATAGCTGTATGTTTATGCATGAAGTAAAAATCATAATTATATCGTCTTCTCCATCGCGGAATACGCCAATTACTGTACGCAGTACTCTTCAGTGTATCTTGCTCTGGGTCATATGTAAGCACTAATTCTGTAAAGTGTTTTCTGGTAAACAGAGGCAGGTTTCTTTAGCGGACTCGAGCACTACTGTATGGGAGCAGCCATTGTAAAGTATGTGGACTTGTAGCCAATGAATGGCTTTGGCCTTGATATGCCTAATATGAAAGATACCGTATCTGTCTTAACAGGAAAATGCTCCAAATTTGGTTAAAAATTATAATTGATTGTGTTGTTAATTTTTATTTCTATTGTTCTGTTGTGAGAGCACATGTTTAGTTGATTAATCTTAAAGAGGTTGGTGTACTTGGGTGCTACGAGCTGAGCTCTGTAAGTATAGTGTTGTACAGTAGACACTTGGCATGAAGTTGTTTTCTCGTTTGCACGTTTAGCATTGACACTTGGCTGACATATTGTCACGGCTTCATACTAAAATTGAAAAAATAATGCAAGAATTGAGAAATGTCTTTTAATAAGGCCTTACTTCCACCACAAGGAATGTTGTGTGAAAAGCGCCACCCGTGATCGGGTGAGGTACAACTTTTAAGGAAAGGCATCATTCTGGTCTGAACTGCTCAAGGCATTCCGTAGTATGCAACTACTGTAATGACGTGGAAGCAATATTGATTTTTTTTCAAAGTGGAAATAGCACCTTTGGAACAGACACTTCTCAGTTATGAGCTCCTTGCAATCTACTGGCTATCTGCGAATCAAGGTCTCTGTACACAACATCACTGTAGTGTTGATGACGTTAACTTTTTTTCTGCTACATGTAGGAATTTTCTGGCTCTTTTCAACGGATGGAGGGATCGGTATACTCTCGAACAGGTGTGTTTCACACGCTGTGCCGTTGAGAGGCCTTCGTCAAACATAGAGCCAATATTTCTTTATTGTTTTGCTCCGAGAAACACGATATCAGATGGGTTTCCACATTTCATATGAGCTGAAGTTCCTTGATGTCCTGTTATGATGACCTGGCCAGGGTTGATTTGGCATATTGTTGTATCACACAACCGCACAACGTCCTACGCCTTCTCCGTACAGGCCATGAAGGCCCTTGGAGGGGTGAAACCTCGTCACTTGGTGGGGTTGGGTAGTTACCTCTACGCCCGGCCGCTTTTGACCCCAGGAATTAACCTGGAACTCAAGGCCATATACACCTCCTTTTATAATTTATACACACATCTTTTTTACTTTCTTTTTCTTAATCCATTTACCCTGCAGGGTTGGTTTCTCCCTTGGACTCAGCTAGGGTTCCCACCTCTACCCTCTCAAGGGCAATATCCTGGAGCGTGAGATTTTGGATCAGGGATACAACTGGGGAGAAGACCACTACCTCATCCTGGCGGTCTCACCTGCTATGATAAACTGGGGCCTTGTTGGGGGATGGGAAGATTGGAAGAAATAGACAAGTAGGACGGAAGGAAGCGACCGTGGCCTTAAGTTAGGAATCATCCCGTCTCTTGACTGGATGAGAATTGGGAAACCACGGAAAACGCACGGTCCTCTGGTAGTCGTGTGCATGCCTGAAACCCCTAAGTCGTTTTAATGAAACAAAAGGAAAGTTGGGAGAATTCATTCATCTCCTGAATTATCGACTCAATCACGTCTGTGGTAATCTATTATTTGCACGTAAAAGTTATGTCGCGATTTGCCAGAAAGAAACAGCCAGCAAGTGTCCCAGGTATTGGTGAGGCTCAGCCAACCGGTCAATTCCTGAGGTGGTAATCGAAACCCCTCTACTCAGTTGACCTCCCGAGACTGAGTGGACCCCGTTCCACCTTTCGTACCACTTTTCAAATTTCATGGCAGTACTGGGAATCGAACCAGGACCTACGGGGGTGGCAGCTAATCACACTAACCCACAAACCACAGAAGCGGACTTTTACAACCATGCCCCATCGAAAATGAATGAATGGGAAGGAATATTTGAGGAGATTTTAGTAAGGTAAGATAACAGAAAGTTATTTTTATGACACAAGTCACTTGGTTTTACCATTACAAAGTTGAGGTAATATAGCAACTTAAACCGTACACCCCTAATGTGTTTGTCTGTTCATTCCCGCTACCTGAGGTAATGTGTTTTGTATACAGGTAATCAGCTGGATTGAAGTCGCTTGCATTAACAGGTTTACGGAAGCCGGTATTGTTCATAATCAACAATGATTAGTTGGGCGTGTGCTCTTTGCAGTCACAGGGCACTAGAATTCATTAAACGTGGATTTGTTTATCAGTGACAATACGTTTCCCATCCACGTTGTCTACTTCACGTGTGAATTATCTGAAACTATACGAACTGACTTGTTTTAATTTCCTCTATTTTCTTCGTCTATAATTCAGAAAGATTTATTTTTAATAAGCTTTTTTCTGCAATATAAAAATGAATGATCTTTGTGTCCGCCAACCAAGACATCATGAGTAGTAGGGCTAGACGGGTTCTGAAACACGGCGTCAGCATTTTTCCTGCTGAGTCAGCACACGAGAACATTAACCCCGGCCAAGGTCATTGACACAATGACGTCATGACCATGTGAGCGTGACGTCACGACCACGTGCGATTGTTAACAAACAAAACCACGTGCTTATTGACAGTTGTCATCTTGACGGACACTAACCTCACTTTTTTGGGCAAGACAACATCGCTAACCTCACTGCTGCCATCTTGACAGCTCCTAACCTCACTGTTGCCAACTTGACCACTCAAAAATGAGGAATTTAAAATCCACGTGCTTTTGACAGCTGTCAAGATGACAGGTCCTAACCATGTAGGCACGGATTTTGAATAAATGAACATTGCTAAACTCAGTGCTAATATCTTAACAGGGCCTAACCTCTCTGCTGCCTCCTTAAGCACGTAGGGACGCGGAATTGAAAATCCACGTGCTTTTGACAGCTGGCATCTCGACCGGTCCTAAACCCGTGGGCGTGCATTTTGAAAAACTGAATGTTGCTATCCTCGGTGCTACCATCCTAACAGGGCCTAACCTCACTGCTGTAATTTTAACGACGTAGAGGGCGCGGAATTTAAAATTCACGTGCTTTTGACAGCTGCTACCTTGACAGGTCCTAACCACGTGCACGTGTTGAACAAGTGAACATTGCTAACCTCAGTGCTAACATCTTAACAGGGCCTAATCTCACTGCTGCCATCTTAACGACAGGTCCTAACCAGGTGCACTTGTTGAACAAGTACCTCATCGTCCTCCTCACCGTTATGGAGTTCAGCTCAGTCCCTCCTCCTCCTCCGCAGCGATTCCATCGTTATGATTATGCATTTATACTCATGTTTTTTTATCAAGATTATTCTCTAGTAAACTCAAGCCTTTATGATAGCTGTAAAGGGAATGCAATAAGTAGAACATTTTAAATTTAATAAAATATTTATTTGCAAACTACTGGGTTTTTATTCTATTTCTACATGTGATTTTACCGTCTACAATGGTAGCTGCAATGAGTTCGTTGTTGTTGTCTTGAGAGCTATTACACAATAATACGCCTACGACGTAATTCATCTTCTCTTTCTTGAATCTCTCGTTCATACACTGTGTATTCGGCATCTTGATAAGCTCTTAGGAGTTGTAATCGTTCAACGAGTACGTAAATGTCTTTACAGTATCTTACATCTGCATAGGGTAACAGAATTTTGCTAATACGTGTAGACAGTTGATGTGTAGGGAACGGAAGGACTTGTTTTGATGTAGTATGTACTTCTGCAATGTTATCAGTTGATAAAAAAAATAACATGGTTTGATTGAAAAAGATTGGTGAAATCTGTTTCTTTTTCTTTATCTTCTAATACCACATCTTGCTTCGGTATACGATACACTGATTCGATGACGAATTTATTACCACCGCAATTAATTTCCACCCACACGGCTTCTAATTTGACCTACACAAAACCATCTCCAAAACTCCACTCCAGAACAACACATAATTTTTCCGGCACCAGCTGGAACGATCTTTCCAATCTTCTGGCACGGTCCCACTGTTCATTGAAATGTTAAACATTGCACAAAGAGAAACTGCTAGTGCTTCTGCACAGCGATAGAGAATGCTGGCTGGCACGTTATCTGGGCCGTTCGCAGCATGAGGTCTAGTTCTCCGAAGACTTGTTGCGACCTCGTTAGCAGTGAAGTACAAGCTAGTTAGGGGTGGAAATGGAGGGGTTGTCCTTGTAGTGAACATATCTCCATCCTTGTCAGTATTGAAGTTATTTTTAAATTTACTGTTGCATCGTAATTTTTCTGTACTTGTTGCACAGGATCCAGAGAGGAGAACAAGGCATCGCTCATCGTTTGCGACGACTCCGGTTTGTACGGAGCAGGAAAAAAGAATCTGGTAGCACTTCTGAGTCATTAATTGTGTCTGAAAGCCATGTTTCACTGATACACATAATAGAGGGATCTAGGCTTGAGAGCAAAGCAAGGATATATTCTTTTCTACCTGGACGTGAAATGCTGCGTGCGTTAAACGCAAAGAGAGTTAGATTATTATTTACAGATTAACAGTTGTAAATATCTATAGAGTCACTGGTATTGGAAAAGAAAGAGTTCGTTAGTGGCGGCATTTCGCATTGCCATCAAGTCCACGTATTTCTCCCCTTCTTTAATTTCCTGTATTCTGAAGTAGAAATTTGTGCGCATGTCCTGTGACTACTTGACGAACAAAAATGTTACAGTTCACAAATAGTTACGACGCCCACTGCTTTCGCATATTGTACAGTGCTGAGGTCCGGGGTTCAATGCAATGTCTCCAATTAACGCGAGTGTTAGGCACCACAGTGGCCGCCCAGCGATCGGAAGTCTAACAACTCTGCCCTCCCCATCACGACGCGGCCGCCAATCCCAATTGTGTTTATGAACTCCGTCATTAAGATAGGAAGATGTCCTGTTTGTGCAAGACCAATATTTGGGTCTAATTTTTTCGAGACAATAGTAAATGTAGAGCGGTAACAACGCCGTTCGTCTATCAGTTAGCGGAAAAAAATCGCGTGGGTGGATTCGACAAAATTCCGCCCCTGCTCGTACAGCAGAAGATTCCCATCTTGCAATATCGCAAGTGTTTGCAGACAGAGTGATCAGTGCTGGTCTATTTCTCCTTCGTCCTCCACATATGACAGTGTGCGATTTTTCCTTGTGGGGTAAAGTGAAACAAAATGTGTACCGAACAAATCCTCACACATTGGAGGAACTGAAATAATAATGGCGTGTGGCCTCCGGAGAGTCCTAGTGCAGGTCTTTCAATTTGACGCCGTATAGGCGACCTGCGTGTCAATGAGGATGGTGCCCTACCTTTGATGAGATCTAATGCTGAAGACACATCCAGCCCCCGAGCCATTGGCATTAACCAATTAAAGTTAAAATCCCCGACACGGCCGGGAATCGAAACCTGGACCCTCTGGACCGAAGGCCAGCACGCTAACCATTTAGCCATGGAGCCGGACATGAAATCAGAAACAACACAGTGACAGAATGTGGTTACGAGACACAATGCCTATATAATCCAGGAAGGTTGACATTTCCAGCACCGGTTAGAAGGTAAGATTCCATATAAGATTGTATACACGCTTAATGTAGGGCGGCAGTTTGCGACATAAGTTGGGCTGAGGCAGCTGCCGTAGCGCAGAGTACAAACACTGTGCGTCTCACTGTACAGTACACCAAAACATAACATCACATACAATAAGTGAGTTCCAATTTGGTAGTGCCATTACTTGGACTTGCGCAGTAATCACATACCGAGTCATTTACACCGTAACAGAAAAGTTGGTGTATTATGTCTTTTTGAATGAATGAGAGCATCAACTTCGATATCGCTTTGACACACTGCATATATCAACCAGCTATATTGCATACAGTATTTATGAATCAGCAAATTTTGTGTGCGTTGTATTTTTCCTGCGTTTGACGCTCCACGCACAAACAGGCCTCAGGGTGATATTTAATCACAGCACATCGCAATCCTCTGGGTGGAACACGTATGAATATTACACTCATATATGGAAGTGAATGTGAAACTTTCCATTAAAATAAATATTTTTACAACCTGTATTAACTCCCACGCACAGGAGTTGAATTGTTTGCGGCAGTGAATGAAGACAACGAACAGAACTTATATGCAGTAACAGATGATATAAAAAGAACAGAGTATGATGTACGTGACTATTTTCAAAGCGAGTCCGTCTCACAAGAGTTAGCAGCAACTCACTGGGACCAAAGTTTTAGCAACAGGATATACAGCACAACAGTGGTTCTGGGGTGAGATTGAAACTTCCGTAATCTCTAGCTTTTCATTCTTCCCTTCTCATGCGGTCCAATCTATCACAAAACTCTACTTTTGGATGATGTCCACTTCCTATATTTGAATCTGTATACATTTGGGTTGGTACTGCATCTATAAAATTAAATTTCCGGTCGTTTAACCATCAACTCCTGTTCAGTTTAATCGATATTAACGTAATTCAATCCTTACAGCTCCTGTGTGGATTTTAACCTTTATCGAAGATGAACATTTCGGTTGTTCTTATTAACAAACCAATTCATATATTTCTGGTATGATTAAGGTTACCCGCTCCTCGTGCATATAATATACGAAACGAATACACTATTTAAAGCTCCTCTGCATAGGCTCTTCTCCTGAAAGACTCTTTTCTTTACTTAGTCTACTGAACACCCACCAAACCAAACCATATCAAACCCGATGACGCAAAAATGTGCATAGCCTTCCAAGCGATCCCTGCGCAGTCCGAAGATAGTTGAGTGTGGTGATTATTGGTTTAAGAGGAAGTACATCTAGGCAAACATCTTCTGTTAACATTAATCAAAGGGAAAACATGGAATGGGTCTGACACTTCGAAAAATGAAGTTATCGACCAAAGAAAGACAAGGGCCACGAAGGGCGAGAAAATGAAAGACTCCCCAGCTGTCGATACCTAATACCGTTGGGGTCGGAAGAGAACAAGAGTTGATTGACCAAGTTAGGTCGGATAGGATAGATGGCAGTGAGAAGCCTGGTGCATGTAAGTGGCAGGAAGGCCAGGACTCAGCTAATGGCTCGTGGTCACCAACCCACAATCCCAAGTTAAGAGCTCCTGTGGCCCCTTCTAGTCACCTCATACGACAGGCAGGGGATACCGTGGGTGTTTTCCTACCGCCCCCACCCAGAGGGGGAACTCAGACCGAAGGAGTCATGTGGTCGGCATGCCGAATCTTTAGCTTTCTAGAGTGGGGCCAGTATTTCACCGTCAGATGGCTCATCAATTGTAATATCGTCGCCTGGTTAGACCTCGAACCAGCATTCAGATCCAGAAAGAATCCCTGAACTGATCAATAAATCACTACTGATCTGCATTTAGGACAGTCGTCCAGGTGGCAGATTCCCTAGCCTTTTCTTAAATGATTTCAAAGAAATTGTAAATTTATTGAACATCTCCCTTGGTAAGTTATTCCAATCCCTAACTCCCCTTCCTATAAATGTATATTTGCCCCAATTTGTCCTCTTGAATTGCAACTTTATCTTCATATTGTGATCTTTCCTGCTTTTAAAAACACCACTCAAACTTATTCGTCTACTAATTGCCATTCCACGCCATCTCTCCGCTGACAGCTCGGAACATACCACTTAGTCGTGCAGTTCGTCTTCTTTCACCCAAGTCATCCCAGCGCAAATTTTGCAACATTTTTGTAACGCTACTCTTTTGTCGGAAATCACCCAGAACAAATCGAGCTGCTCTCCTTTGGACGTTTTCCCGTTCTTGAATCAAGTAATCGTGGTAAGAATCCCATACACTGGAACCATACTCTAGTTGGGATCTTACGAGGGACTTATATGGCCTCTCCTTTGTATCCTTACTACAACCCGTACACACTCTCACATATATGTGAAGAGATCAATACCCTTTATTTACAATCCGTTTTATGTGATTACCCCAATTAAGATCTTTCCTTATATTAACACCTAGGTACTTACTGTGATACACATAAGGAACTTTCACACCATCAACGCAGTAATTAAAACTCAGAGGACTTTTCCTATTTGTGAAACACACAACCTGACTTTTAACCACGTTTATCATCATACCATTGCCTGTTGTCAGTTTCACAACATTGTCGAGGTCATTTTGCAGTTGCTCACAATCTTGTAACTCATTTATTACTCTATATAGAATATCATCATCTGCAAAAAGCCTTATCTCAGATTCCATTGCCATTCACCGATATCGTTTACATATATATAAGGAAACATAAATGTTCAATAATAATGCGTTGTGGAATTCCCCTCTTGATTATTACAGGGTCAGATAAAGCCTTGCCTACTCTAATTCTCTGAGATCCGGCCGGGAATCGAAGCTGGGCCTTCGGATGTGAGGCAGACCCACTACCCCTACAGCACTGGAATGGCGTACTAAACACTCACACTCCATGTTAATTTAAATTTCCAAAATCACTATTTGGAATCCTTAACACGCTCGCAATTTAAGGCGGCAATCCTCGCTCACAGATTTCTTGTGCCGGCTTCGAACTCCGCCAACACCAATGGCCGTTCGCGACCTCGCATGAAGTAAGTTAATCGTGAGAGATCCGCTTTCGCATATTGGACTCAGGATATTTTCCCCATGTGTACAACAATTCAGCACATCTACCATAATTGGTTCTGGTCCTGTTAAGCATCGACTACAGGTGCGACGCAACACTATACCCGTGCCTTTGGGACCATGTAGCTGAGGTGGAAAACTGCGTTTCTATGAGTTTCGACTTGACAATTAACCGGAAGTCAGATATTGGTGTAAAATTGTTACGAGTACAAACAGCTGATTCACGACACAATGTACAAATATACTAGAATGTAAGTCAAGAATCAATTATTCTTTGTAGTACCAAGCATAACTCACCTACGGTTACCAATAACACGTAACATATTTACGATAAGACTGTAGGATAAAAATAGATCACTGCTCGAACAGATAAAACGCGAGAAAATGAAATCAAACTTCTACTCACCATCTACAAATGCTCGCGTTGCTAATCGATTCCAATTCTCCTAAGGAAGATAAAATCCTGCAAAGGGAATACACCACTCATTTCGAGTCACTATCGGCATGATCATCATCTCGCTTGACCATAATGGGATAATAATGTCTTCATCATAATCGTCTGTGGTACTTTCCATCTCCCAAGTTTCACCTATCTCGGATTATGTCTCACAACCTTGCTTGAATCTTCTGCACTTACACGGCCTACGACTTCCCAAAAATTTCTTTCAAGTTCCGAAACTGTGAACAGCCGGTTATTCGCAGTTACATACTCCTTCATTGCGGCCCAACTCAATTCCATGGCCTTAAAATGGCAATGGTATGGTGGAAGGCGAACATTGTTATGCCCATGCCTCCTGGCTATTTCATCCACAACTTAAACTGGGCACTGGGGTTTGTTTTGTTTCACAAGGTGCATGAGATCCCACCTACCTCATGTCATCGCGAACCGAAATATTGAGATCCTTCAACCGCTCTGTCAACTCGTTATTTCTAGTCGTCATTGTTGGTGCTTTGTCAAGAATGACTGAGTGAACTGACAAAGATTGCGACAAGAACCGAGGACACTACAACACACGGCTGATAGCACGTGGTTATAGTAAATAACAGATCTACAACACTGGTAACAGGAACTAGAGTCTAACTCGCTCTATCGGGGCTGCCTATTATTGCCTATTTATTAATTAACTTAGCCTCCGCCAAAAGGCAGTGCTCAAATGTCAAGTTGAATCTCATGAGAACTGAACTATAGTAGTTCGATCTTTATTCCAGACCTTTTTGATATGGAGGTTAATATCTGTGACGTTGCTAGCTATGTATTTTTATTCCTTGTGTAATAATGTGCTTTTTTTACAGGTATGTTATAGTGTAATGTTTATATTGAACTTGTGGGTGCGACAGCCTGAAAAGCTTTTAAGATACATACACGTCGACACTGGAGAGTATTGCTTCAATCTTTACAAAAAGAATCGTGCTTTAGGAGTCTCAAAACTCATCTCCGGCGAAGCGGGTAAAGGACAAATTGCATGGAAATTAGGTACAAACCATGTAACTTTTTATCTATTTATAACGCACTGTACAGTTACATGATATCTGTTTACATTTGTACCAAATTCTTGGAGTGATTTCCCTCTCTTACATCTTCTATTTGTTCCTTCGACGAAACTTGTCTATACTTCACAACTCTCCATAAGAAACTGAATGTGGTATCGAAACACAAACTTGCGCCATCTTACTTTTCCATCTAGAACTGCATGATATTTAGATTAACGTGCCCCAGCAATATATCTACAAAGAATCTGTCATATCTTGTTAAGTTTAGGGATACGCTAACTAGTCTGTTGCGATATTATCATTGAAGACATATCTTTATTGTTCCACACATAAAATGCGAGCATATGTTAGTGTCTACATTTCTGTTCATAAATGAACACATGAAATACTGGTATATGACTCACTGCAATTATTCTGGAGGACTTAGTGGTGATGCATTGAGCTGTCGACCTATCATGACCCATAAAAGTACATTACGGGGGTTACATTACTCATGGAAGTTGTGGAGAAGAAGTTAGCAAGTGGGTGGGTATTAAAATACGAATACTGGGTTTCCGAGCAATAATATTTATTTGCAAAATCGTGATTAGGTTTCATCCTACTCAGATGGAAAACCAGAATGTGCATAAATTCTGAAATAATTATAATCATGTATGTATCTATAGGTTTCACATAAAAATGGCTATGATAATTGAACGAAAGTTTTGAAACATCCTGTGCATCATGTTCTCAATATCAACTAAGCCCAGATTTGCACACAAGGGAAAACAAGAATTGAAACTGCATCAAACCAATTGAGTGTTCCAGAGTGACTGACAGATATCTGAACTAGAATATTAGCTCATTGAATCACTTCAATGAGGCATTCACAAGGTTTCATTTCGAAAGTGATAATTCAGTTAATTCATCTTATCTTCACGCTCATGAGTAAATCAGTAATGGCACATTCGTGTTTGCCTTATCAAGCGGAATTCCACATTACACTGGCAACAATGGTTTCAAGTTATACAATAGAAATGATATAAACGCTATCATTGTGAGAAGAATTCTTCGTCCCCTCTTCATTTTCAACTGGCTGTGCTCTATAGACGTGTACTAAGCACATTAGAAGTACATCATCCTACATATTTCCTCAATGAAGCTGACCGAACGATGGGTTTTTAGATGTAGATTTTACCACGAAGAAGGTACTCTGCCATGAATTGCTATACCATTAAACTTTGGCACTTCGCTTAACCACCGTCCTCATTCAGAATGGAGATCGATTTAGAAACAAGAAATAAATGCCTTATCTGTGATAAAACCTTTTCTCATAAAGGCTTGCTTGTCCACATGGGAAAGAAGCATAAAGATAGGTTACGCCAGAATGAGAATCAGTACTACGCCCTGATGGAACGACCTACTACTTCTAAGGGCTCCACGGGAATATTGTCTTCGTTAGGAAGAAATTTTAGACCACAATATAAATATTCGGACTCCGAGACAGAAAGTGAAGATGTACAAGATGAACAAAACGAGGATACTGTGAACAGACCGGAAGATAATTCCGATACACGAAGAACCCAATGCCCTCACTGTGGTGGATATTTTCAAGGAGCGAGAGGTGTAAACATTCACATTAGTCGCTCTCATCCACAAATACATCGAACTATCTTGTTAACCAACTTCAGTCAACGCGTATCTCAGTCAGAAGATGATATTATTCCCATTGAGCAGCAATATCCTGTTCAAGAGGAGACTACTTTCCAGTCAGAATTAAAGGAATGGAAGAACAAATTCATTCAGTTCTCCAGTGAAAACGATTCTGAGTTCGACACACTCGTGTGGAAGTTGTCGGAATTTCTGAGTAACTCTATCCATCTCTTACCTGGTCCAAAACACCCCGAAATATTACGAAGCCAGGAGAAAACAACGTCTCGGACATCAAGGTAAAACATATAGCAAGTCCTCGAATCCACAACGTGCGACCAAGAGAGAACGCCAAGAAAGAAAACGTAAATATGACTATCAGATCACTCAGTTTCAGTTCTACAATCAGCGAAGGAAAGCCTTGCGGAGGGTACTTAATCCAAAATCCGAATCTTGCAACGTCGATATTTCCAAAATATCTGCCACCTACTCCGATTTATTTTCCATTGAAAATTCCAATATAAGGCATGATTACTGCTCCAAAATCAGCGACGTAGACCGTGTAGAGCTAGATGAAACGTACAGCCCCAGAATCACGAAAGAAGAAATCTCCGCCGCAACACGTCGAATTGCAGTAGATACCGCTCCTGGTCCTGACCGTGTCTTAGTACGTGTCATCAGGGACGACACGGTATGCGAAATCATAGCAATCATTGCGACTAGAATGCTTTCAACAGGCAAAATACCCCAGTGTCTAAAGAGTGCTAGAACCGTCTTGATACATAAGAAAGGCGATGTCGAATGTATGTCAAACTGGAGACCGGTAACGATCTGTTCGGTAATTAGACGTGTTATCGAAAGGGTATTAGATCAGCATTTGCGCTCCTTTGTAACTTTCAGCGAACACCAAAGAGGCTTTAACGACCAGCCAGGATGCCTTATAAATACTTCCATTCTCAGAGAACTCCTCAAGACAGCAAAGACAGATAAGCAAGATGTTACCGTGATCTTTCCAGACATATCAAAAGCCTTTGACAACATCGGACATGAGCACTTAAATCTAACACTAGCTGGCGAGCCACTTCCATCTAAACTGAAGGAACTAATCATCAATCTACAGACCGACAATACAACACAGATCGAAACCACTAAGGGTAAAACGAAGCCAATTCGCTTGTTGAGAGGACTTATGCAGGGATCACCATTATCGCCAGCATTGTATAACTTGGCCACAGATTTCATTTTTGATGAGATAACAGAAGAAAACCTACTACAAGCATATGGCAAATCAGTTTCTGCAGAATTGCCCCCTCTTAGTATTATAGGTTTCGCCGATGACACAGTTATTGTTGGCAAAAATAAGGAAGCGGCTCTTGAGTTGACACGCATCGCTATCACGTTGTTCCAGGAAATCGGCCTACAGATAAATGCCAACAAATGTGTGGGCATATGTATTGAAAAGGGGAAACTCGTGGACGGAGTGCTCGATATTCATGACAATTTTAAGGTCAGTACTGTTAAAGAAAGAGAAGAAATTCGATATCTTGGTGTCACTTTTAACGAAACACTCACCTTTGATGCAAACACTTCTTTAAAAACCTTGCACAAGAAGTTAGATGCTCTTACAGCCTCACCTTTGTTAAAGGCAGATCAAAAGTTCACTGTTTTGAACAAAGCAGTCAGTCCCACTCTCGTGTATGCTTTTCAGACCGCTGAAATTAGACAAGTACCGCTTAGATTCCTGAAAACCGCCGACAAAATGGTAAAGAGCTCCCTAAAGGAAATTTTGCAATTACCCACGGATACACCCGATAGTTCTCTGTATTCTGATTTAAGATTCAAAGGCCTCGGACTTTTCAAAGCAACCTGGGAAGTACACCTGCAACAAATAAGCGCATGCAACGCTCTTCGCCGAGCCAGCAATAGCTACGTTTTAAAGATGCGTGATCTGACATCCGAAACGACGCATTGTCTACAGGCCCTCAACATCACAGATATTAACCGATTCTCCAATAAAGGCAGTGACCTTCCAAATCCAAGAAAAATCCGCCAAGAACTAAGAAGTCGTGAAATGGCAACTTGGTGCTCTTTGCCTCAGAAGGGGATCGGTGTAGAGTTGTATAAAGAGTACACACCGGCCAATAATTGGATTAGACATCACCAGGGACTTTCTTGTAGCGAATGGCGAGAGGCAATCAAGATGACATCGAATGTTTCTGCAGTACGAACTATCCCGGGCAGAACTCAGGACGGAAACCTCTGTCGCAGATGCGTCAGAGAGAAAGAAACACTGGCTCACGTCCTGGGTTCTTGCCCCTACGGCGAAGTACTGAGAAACTCACGTCACCACAAGATAAGATCACTGATTGCAGAAGAACTCCGTAGCAAAAACTTCCGTGTATATGAAGAAGTCCACGGTTTGTCTACGACAGGGAGCACAAGACGAATTGACATAATTGCCTTTAAAGATAACGACACGAAAGGCTTCATTATCGATCCGACTATCCGATTCGAGCACCATGTCGGCCAGTCTACTGAAGTTCATCTTGAAAAACAGAACATCTACGCGCCCACCATTCCGTTCTACAAAAATAAATACCAGCTGAATGAAGTAGAGATTATCGGCCTAATGATTGGTGCTCGTGGCACAATACCTGCCTTGTTCGTAGAATTCTGGAAAAAGTTCGACCTGCCCATCAACAGCATTGAAAGAATAGTTACCACCACCATACGTGGATCAGTACAAATCCTGAAATCTCACCTGTTCGGACCTCCATAATCTAAGAAATCCTTATTATCACTATATTTCTATATGATAAAAACTTTCTCTATCCTGATATGCTTTACTTTGTCCATTGTGGCAACCCGTAATTGCGGGAAGTCGTTGATTCGTTCAATAAATATATATAAGTCATCTTCAGTCTATAAATCAACAGAAATAACATGCTTATATTTATTACATGAGTGTGCATTTGAGCAATATTATTTCATATTGGTTAATGTAGAGTATATTACTGTAGTTATTTTATAAATTTGAGACTAAGAGTTTTAGCCTTATGCAATTCTGCTAAATTATTATTAACGAAAATGTCCACAATGTTCAAAATACAAAATCTATATTACAGTACACTAGTGCTAGTTTTTTAATTTATATTTTTCTTTTAGTGCAAATATTTGTGTGATGTTTTTCGCAGTGTTCATTGCACAGTTTTCATTTGGGTGATGAAATCTCTTATTTTGGCAGAACTTGTGATGAAAATCACGTGTTACATATGGCGTTGGTACGTGTCGAAGTTCGTAATTTGCTTGTTTCATATCAGCCGTCATTATGGCGTCTGCTGAATAAAAGTCGTTCCAGATATAGCTGCGTATTTCTATGAGAATTTGGGATGTTTTCTCGTAAGCAGATGTATCTGCATTCTTATGTCTTCTATGAAGAAAGTTTTCTTTAGTAAGACATAGGTCAGCCTTGATGGAGCTGTCTTCCCGATGCTCAGGATTCGTTTCATATAACGAGCTTTAACTTTCTATAGTGCTGTCAGGTCATTCATTTTAAGCTTATCCCAGATTATACGGAGTCCGTAAGTTGCTATAGATGCTAAAGGTGCTTTTAAATAGTATCATTGCTTTTTCTGTTGAAAGATTTTGTGGTTGTTGAATGTAGTAGATTGTTCTTATTGCTGATGTTGCTCTTTCTAAATTACAAGGCAGAAAATGTAGAAAATATGGTTAAGTGTAAGACAGGGTCATGCGCCTTAACTTCGCCACTAGAAAGAAGCCCCCAAAAAGTAAATAAATACTGTGCCCCCGGAGGCGCGGGTTTATTTCCCGGCTCTGCCACAAAATCTGAAAAGTGGTACGAGGGCTGAAACGGAGTCCACAGAGCCTCGGGAGGTCAACTGTGTAGAGGGGGTTCAATTCCCTCCTCAGCTATCCTCGAAGTGAATTTTCCGTGGTTTCCTACTTCTCCTGCAGGCAAATGCCGGGATGGTACCGAACTTCAGGCCACGGTCACTTCCTTTCCTCTTTCCTGCCTATTTCTTGCAATCTTCCCATCCTCCCACAAGGTCCCTGCTCATCATAGCAGGTGAGGCTGCCTGCCCGAGATACTGGTCCTACTGTCCAGTTGTATCTCCCACCCAAAGTCTCACGCTCCAGGACACTGCCCTTGAGGCTGTAGAGGTGGGATTCCTCGCTGAGTCCGAGAGAGAAACCAACCATGGAGTGTAAATGTATTAAGAAAGAAAGAAAGTTATTACAAAGACATAAAGGAAAACTGTACAGAGGAATGATGTTCACAACTCTACGAGAGATAATAAAACAAGTCCAGGCGTACTTAACTTGTGAGATCAATGCTGTCTCGTTCGAGTTAATCATCCGTATCCGTCAGTCGTCATTGCGCACATTCTCTCCTACCTTATTATACTCATTTCAGCATTTAGTAATAGAATATTAGAGCTCTCGTATAATGCTCTTCGTCCTGAAACGTAAAGAAGAATGTAAATCCATCTGATATACACACAAATCCCATACCTGCTTTAGTTTAATATTCGCTTGCCTCTTGAATCTGCACTATAATATCAATCAGCTGATTTTGAAATATAATGCTGTGTACGAATATAACCGCTAATATGCTTTCAATCACCTAAAATATGTCAATATTTGCTAGATTCACACGATATCTGAATTATCCGCTCCCCTGGCAAGCTACCATAATATTATAATATGAAATAGATAAGCTTTCTAATGGCAAGAGAATTACTGAAATCAGTCCAGTGGTTCCTAAGATTCGGCTACGTGTATAAGCAAACTAGTATGGATAGATAACATACGTGGGCTGAAAATAACGTACTGACAATATTGATAGAACGCAATATTTAATGAATTATCAAGTACAATTGCAATCCTTCAATGCAGTCACCCGCAAAGTTTTTCGCCAAATGTCGGCAAGCCGTTGGGGGCCGTCGGCAAGGCGCTCTCTTGATGACAGCGACGGAGCGCCCTACTACGCGGAGTTGAGATGCCACGCCAGGAAATCGGCGGCCTCGGAGGGGTTCCTTCAACTTCCGAAACAGGTTCAAGTCATAAGGACTGATCCACCGTACAACCGTGATCCTCGATAACATTATGATACATTTTTGCCACGGTCTACCTCGATTTTAATTCACGAACGCTGATCACTTTTTGAAAACACGCTTTAGAACGGTGAAATCGACATTCTTCACTTCAACGCCATACAGAAACAACACTCCCACATGGATGCCCGTCAAATGGACAGCACACATCGACAACAGCGCCACCTGACCACTCCCATATTTTATTCGCGCATGCCCGATGTCCTGCGAGCGTCTGGACTACCTTGCAGCTACTTAACTTACAGCCCTCGTATTTGAGGTCCATCTTCATCGCTTAATTGTCAGCGTACTGACATTCAACTTAGAGGGCCGCGGGTTCGATGCCTGGTTGGGTGCAGGATCTTAAGTGCGTAATTCATCTGGTTCGGGGACTGGGTATTTATGATCATCTACAGGTACACTCAATAGTCAATAGAACCTTTCACATGCGATTGGCGTCAGGAAGGGCAACTGGTCGTAAAACTAGACTTAATCTCCAGTTGATTGGGAGAAAGCCAAAAGAAAGGAGGAGAGAAAAGAACTCTTAGCAACGGAATATATATGATAGATGCCCGGTTTCTCCAACTCTGTGTTAATGTTTACGTAACAAATGTTAACTAACAATTGTTATTAACACTTCTGAGAAAAGTCCATTGTTTCACGAACACATTTCCAACATTTGTTGCGAAACAATGGTTAAAGAGAAATGAAGGTATAGCCCCAGCATTTGCCTGGTGTGAAAATAGGAAACCACGGAAAACCACCTTCGGGGCTGCCGACAGTGGGGTTTGAACCCAATATTTCCCGAAAGCAAGCTTACAGCTGCGTGGCCCTAACCGCACCGCCAACTCGCTCAGTCAATAATACATTATAATTGTATATAGTGCTATGTGACATTTAAAGGAACAATAATATTGACGAAAGTAAAGGACTCAGTTGTTCACACGGTGTGGCACATGTAAATTGTAAAATGTGGTAAGGTATGGTATTGTATGAAGGGAAAGCAACAAACTGTGTATAAAGAAAATACATTCAATAGCTTTTAATAGGCCCACTATACATACACACAAAGAGTGAAAAACGAACCACGTTTCCAGGCTATCACGCACATCTTTCCTTATTTTATTTTATTTTATTTTATTTTATTTTATTTTTTCTACCAATTTGCTTTACGTCGCACCGACACTTAGGGCTTACGATGGCTATGGGACAGGAAAGGGCTAGGAGTGGAAAGAAAACGATTGACAGCTACGTGACCTAAAACCTGCAGCCACTCGCTCGGTATCATGCATATGACCATTCAGTGAAAGGGTAATGCCATCCCTTATATTTCGTAAAACATTAATTTCAGTCTTCAAGGTAAGATCCAAAGAATCTCACTCACGTCGACAGGGGAATCAGTCGCGAAGTCAGCCCAAGGAGGCCAATTCACATGACAATGAGTGTCATGCAAAGTATTATTTTATATGTACGGAAATTAATTTCAAGGAAAATACCTGTAAAATGATATGCTATGGCCCTTTGCGAACCTCTCTACGCAGCCATAAGCTGCACAGGAGACTGGCATTTTCCTTCGGAGAAGTATATACTTCAATTTATCGGGAAGCTCCAGTAGTGACAGTGCCAAACAATCCAGCTTTTGCCAAACAGCGCGCTCGTTCAACTTCGCTCGCGACTGCAGCGCCAATGCTACCTCTAGTGTTTCATTTACTAACTCTATGAGTAGAACTGTGGCATGTTCGATTTGTAATGCATTTATTAACGTAGTTGGGGTTAAATGACGAACACAGCATTTTATTAATTCCGGACTTTTTCGAAGCAAGAAAAATCTGCATGAACTCCTCCGAAAAGGAAAGCAGCATTATTACCTCCTCTAAATAGATCAGTTCAGTTCAAGTGGAAGGAAATTTCGTTTTCAATTTAATTTTCTTTTGCTATATGCTTTACGTCACACCGACACAGATAGGTCTTATGGCGACGGTGGGATAAGAAAGGGTTTGGAATGGGAAGGAAGCGGCCGTGGCCTTAATCAAAGCACAGCCCCAGCATTTTCCTGGTGTGAAACTGGGAAACAACGGAAAATCATCTTCAGGGCTGCCAAAGGTGGGATTCGAACCCACTTTCTCCCGGACACAAGCTTACAGCTGCGCGCCCCTAACCGCACGCCCAACTCGCCCGGTCCAACCTAACCTAACCTTGTCTGGTCAGGACTTCGGTACGGCTTGCAGACTTAGTCTTTGTGTATTCTTATTGACTTATGGCAAATGTACATGTAATGTATTCGCTTGTGTGTACAACAACAGCGTGGTTTCTCTTCAATCCAGCAAGTAATAGCAAATTTTAACAAGGGAGATGAAGTATTGAGAGTGTGTACATTTCCTTAATATTCCTCATTGAGCTAGAAAGCCGACTTAGTTATGAATATCTTGATTAATAATTTGCTTGGGTAAAGGATTCTCCATTATTATTATTGATACGTACATTGAGGTTAGTTTGTTGATGGGTATGTCTCGTGATTTCAATCAATCAATAAATCAATCAATACTGATCTGCATTTAGGGCAGTCGCCCAGGTGGCAAATTCCCTATCTGTTGCTTTCCTAGCCTCTTCCGAAATGATTTCTACGAAATTGGAAATTTATTGAACATCTCCCTTGGTAAGTTATTCCAATCCCTAACTCCCCTTCCTATAAATGAATATTTGCCCCAGTTTATCCTCTTGAATTCCAACTTTATCTTCATATCGTGATCTTTCCTACTTTTATAAACGCCATTCAAACCTATTCGTCTACTAATGTCATTCCACGCCATCTCTCCGCTGACAGCTCGGAACATACCACTTAGTCTAGCAGCTCTTCTTCTTTCTCTCAATTCTTCCCAACCCAAACATTGCAACATTTTTGTAACGCTACTCTTTTGTCGGAAATCACCCAGAACAAATCGAGCTGCTTTTCTTTGAAATTTTTTCAGTTCTTGAATAAGGTAATCCTGGTGAGGGTCCCATACACTGGAACCATACTCTAGTTGGGGTCTTACCAGAGACTTATATGCACTCTCCTTTACATACTTACTACAACCCCTAAACACCCTCATAACCATGTGTAGAGATCGGTACCCTTTATTTACAATCCCATTTATGTGATTACCCCAGTGAAGATCTTTCCTTATATTAACACCTAGATACTTACAATGATCCCCAAAAGGAAATTTCACCCCATCAACGCAGTAATTAAAACTGAGAGGACTTTTCCTATTTGTGAAACTCACAACCTGACTTTTAGCCCCGTTTATCAACATACCATTGCCTGCTGTCCATCTCACAACATTTTCGAGGTCACGTTGCAGTTGCTCACAATCTTGTAACTTATTTATCACTCTATAGAGAATAACATCATCCGCAAAAAGCCTTACCTCCGATTCCACTCCTTTACTCATATCATTTATATATATAAGAAAACATAAAGGTCCGATAACACTGCCCTGAGGAACTCCCCTCTCAACTATTACAGGGTCAGACAAAGCTTCACCTACTCTAACTCTCTGAGACCTATTTTCTAGAAATATAGCAGCCCTTTCAGTCACTCTTTTGTCTAGTCCAATTGCACTCAGTTTTGCCAGTAGTCTACCATGATCCACCCTATCAAATGCTTTAGACTTGTCAATCGCGATACAGTCCATTTGACCTCCAGAATCCAAGATATCTGCTATATCTTGCTGGAATCCTACAAGTTGAGCTTCAGTGGAATAACCTTTCCTAAAACCGAATTGCCGTCTATCGAACCAGTTATTAATTTCACAAACATGTCTAATATAATCAGAAAGAATGCCTTCCCAAAGCTTACATACAATGCATGTCAAACTTACTGGCCTGTTATTTTCAGCTTTATGTCTATCACCCTTTCCTTTATACACAGGGGCTACTATAGCAACTCTCCATTCATCTGGTATAGCTCCTCCGACCAAACAATAATCAAATAAGTACTTCAGATATGGCACTACATTCCAACCCATTGTCTTTAGTATATCCCCAGAAATCTGATCAATTCCAGCCGCTTTTCTAGTTTTCAACTTTTGTATCTTATTGTAAATGTCATTGTTATCATATGTAAATTTTATTACTTCTTTGGCCTTAGTCTCTTCCTCTATCTCGACATTATCCTTGTAACCAACAATCTTTACATACTGCTGACTGAATACTTCTTCCTTTTGAAGATCCTCACATACACACTCCCCTTGTTCATTAATTATTCCTGGAACGTCCTTCTTGGAACCTGTTTCTGCCTTAAAATACCTATACATACCCTTTCATTTTTCACTAAAATTTGTATGACTGCCAATTATGCTTGCCATCATGTTATCCTTAGCTGCCTTCTTTGCTAGATTCAATTTTCTAGTAAGTTCCTTCAATTTCTCCATACTTCCACAGCCATTTCTAACTCTATTTCTTTCCAGTCTGCACCTCCTTCTTAGTCTCTTTATTTCTCTATTATAATAAGGTGGGTCTTTACCATTCCTTAAAACCCTTAAAGGTACGAACCTGTTTTAGCATTCCTCAACAATTTCTTTAAACCCATCCCAGAGTCTGTTTACATTTTTATTTACCGTTTTCCACCGATCATAGTTACTTTTTAGAAACTGCCTCATACCTGCTTTATCAGCCATATGTTACTGCCTAACAGTCCTACTTTCAAGACCTTCCTTTCTATCGCATTTATTTTTAACTACCACAAAAACAGCTTCATGATCACTAATACCATCTATTACTTCAGTTTCCCTATAGAGCTCATCTGGCTTTATCAGCACCACATCCAGGACATTTTTCCCTCTGGTTGGTTCCATCACTTTCTGAATGAGTTGTCCTTCCCATATTAACTTATTTGCCATTTGTTGGTCATGCTTCCTGTCGTTCACGTTTCCTTCCCAATTTACATCTGGCAAATTCAGATCTTCCGCTACAATCACATTTCTTTCCATGTCGTTTCCCACATAGCTGACTATCCTATCAAATAATTCCGAATCCGCATCAGTGCTACCCTTTCCCGATCTGTACACTCCAAATATATCAAGTTGCCTATTATCTTTAGAAATGAGCCTTACACGAAAAATTTCATGTGTCTCATCTTTAACTTTTTCGTAGCTTACAAATTCTTCTTTCACCAGAATGAAAACTCCCCCTCCCACCTTTCCTATCCTATCCCTACGGTACACACTCCAGTGCCGTGAGAAAATTTCTGCATCCATTATATCATTTCTCAGCCATGATTCAACTCCTATTACAATATCTGGTAAATATATATCTATTAAATTACTTAATTCTATTCCTTTCTTTACAATACTTCTACAGTTCAGCACTAACAATTTTATGTCATCCCTACTTGATTTCCAGTTCCCTGTTCCCTTATCACCGCTCCCTAGGCCATCCCGTTTCCCTGAATGTACCTCCCTATTACCCTTCCAAACAAATTTCCTAACTTATACGTACCACTGCGGTTTAAATGAAGGCCATCCGAGCGCAGATCCCTATCTCCTACCCACACATTAGGATCTAGAAATTTCACTCCCAGTTTCCCACATACCCACTCCATAGTCTCATTTAAATCCCCAATCACCCTCCAGTCAGTATCCCTCCTACACAGTATTCCACTAATAACAATCTCCGCTTTCTTAAACTTCACCCGTGCTGCATTTACCAGATCCCACACATCTGGTGCAATTAGTGAAGTTGGCAGCAGTGATGAGCAGTATAAAAAAGGGATTAGGGTGGCGGTATTTGCTCTTTTAGCCTTATGTGACTAGTACTATATTAACGGTTTGATAGTGTTAGCAATTGTTGATGAGACGGCCATTTTGCTAAATTATGTCTCAAGTCTACTTAACAGAAGTATTTACGCTTAATATTGGTTGAATAAATTGGGCCAGAGAGGGCAGTAAACGTGCTATCCGGTTATCGAATTATATGAGGTGACCCTGTACTCCCTTAACATTATATGGAGGAATTCGAATTGTGAAGCTGGTGCCTTTCTTTCTCCTTCAGCAGTCACCCTTGGTGCTCGAACACAGGCACATGCATATGAGCCTCGCTGAAAATTATTCATAGGAAACTTTATTATTAACTCCAGACTGTCACGCTCAGGATACATTAATCTCCGTAACTTAACACCGCGCGTGTAATTTGTGAGTTCAGCTCTTTGCTGTAACTACGTAACACTGTTCTCCTTACTGTGGACGACAAAGAAAGTTCAATATATTATACAATTAATTTTTATTCAAATTCTTCATTGTTTACCTGATGCAGGGCAAGCTGCTTTACAGGAAAATTGCTGAAGGTGCTCTAGATAACTTAACACACGTACAGATTTCTCCCGATAATTATTTTGATGCTCACCATTTTGAACTTTTGGACTTCTGACAAACCGTTCTATTCGTTAGAATGTCTTTCATTTAATTTATTCCTCATACGTAGCGACATTTCGCGATCGAATTAAAATGTTTGAACTTCGTGAATGAATCCTTTCGATTTCTATAATGTTTTTCAAATGTTTCCTATAGTAATGAGTGGAATCATATATGTCCATAACAGAAATAAACAACGGATGTAAGGCACCCAATATCAAAAATAATATAATCCTCTGTAACTACACAAGAAGCCACTCTGTATTGTATAAATCAAACGTAACGATACATATTTTAAGCATACAGTACCCGAAATACTTCCCCGATGATCTGTAATGTTTAATCGTTTTTATAAGAAGAGGAATTCATTCACTTAGAGATATAGTGTGGCACCCAAAGAAACCACTTGGTATCAATCACTACTGATCTGCATTTAGGGCAGTCGCTCAGGTGGAAGATTCCCTGCCTGTTGTTTTCCTAGCCTTTTCCTAAATGATTTCAAAGAAATTGGAAATTTATTGAACATCTTCCTTGGTAAGTTATTCCAATCCCTAACTCTCCTTCCTATAAATGAATATTTGCCCCAGTTTGTCCTCTTGAATTACAACTTTATCTTTATATTGTGATCTTTCCTACTTTTATAAACACCACTCAAACTTATTCATCTACTAATGTCATTCCACGCCATCTCTCCGCTGACAGCTCGGAACATACCACTTAGTCGAGCAGCTCTTCTTCTTTCTCTCAATTCTTCCCAGGCCAAACTTTGCAACATTTTTGTAACGCTACTCTTTTGTCGGAAATCACCCAGAACAAATCGAGCTGCTTTTCTTTGGAATTTTTCCAGTTCTTGAATCAGGTAATCCTGGTGAGGGTCCCATACAGTGGAACCATACTCTAGTTGCGGTCTTGCCAGAGACTTATATGCCCTCTCCTTTACATCTTTACTACAACCCCTAAACACCCTCATAACCATGTGCAGAGATCTGTACCCTTTATTTACAATCCCATTTATGTGATTACCCCAATGAAGATCTTTCCTTATATTAACACCTAGATACTTACAATGATCCCTAAAAGGAACTTTCACCCCATCAACGCATTAATTAAAACTGAGAGGACTTTTACTATTTATGAAACTCGCAACCTGACTTTTAACCCCGTTTATCAACATACCATTGCCTACTGTCCATCTCACAACATTTTGTACAGTTATTGAGAGTAGATATCGAGTCTACTATTCTTCTCAATTAGTTGATGTACCCGTGATTCGCTACGGAATTCTCAGAAAGGCTCTCTTTGTGGATTTCTCAACTGATGTCAACATAGGTCATTAACAATGATGTCAGTAGGAATGCAACCATTAAAAGCAATGTTATAAAATACTCGAACAAATTAAAAAGCACATTTTCTCACTATTAACGAACAGTACTACAGTGCCGATCTAACAGCCCTAAGTTCCAGGGCCGCAGACTGCCGTGAATACTCCTCTGCCATTATTCCTTTAAATGAACACACTGCTCATTCCAATCAGTGCTTTAGAATAGGGATTGATTACCTGGAATTCTATGATGAACCAGTGTGTTACGTACCAGTAGCATCAGAATATGTGTGATTCAGAGGAATGGCATGCTAAGGAAGAGAGAGATCTAACTCCCTATCTAATTCCCGCCAATATGCAGGCTGGCAGCAGTGGAGGAAATCCCATTGGATATGCTGGAGCGGGTGATGCATATATTGTTCTTCGTTTTCAATGTGCGTTTCAATAATTTGTTCTCTTTGTTTCCACGTTCTGTCCCTTTTATATCCTACTATTCATTCGGTTGGACCCTAAATTGTACATATACATTTTTCTCTCTACATATAAAGCCGGGCTGAGTGGCTCAGGCGGTTGGGGCGCTGGCCTTCTGACCCCAACTTGGCAGGTTCGATCCTGGCTCAGTCCGGTGGTATTTGAATGTGCTCAAATTCGTCAGCCTCTTGTCGGTAGAGATACTGGCCCATAAAAGAACTCCTGCGGGACGAAATTCCGGCACTTCGGCGTCTCCGAAAACCGTAAAAGTAGTTAGTGGGACGTAAAGCAAATAACATTATTATTATTATTATTATTATTATTATTATTATTATTATTATTATTATTATTATTATTATTATTATTATTATTATTATTCATATAAACGGCTAACTCTGACTGGCTGTAATCAACGTACAGCCAAAACTACGTTACATAAAGAAATGCAATTTTGGGGATATGTTGATATAACAGTATAGGTGCTAACTAAGCGGTGATATTTGGATATTCCGTCGCTAAGGGAGTGAAAGGATGGGGGTGGGGGGTGAACTGTTTAAATGAGTCTCAAAACTTAACAGTTTACAGACGCAAAAATTGGTATTTGTAATCTACTTTAAAAACAAAGAAACCTGCATTTAAGTTTTCATGAAATTCCCTTAAGAGGGGTGAAAAATGGTGAACGAGTGGTTCAATACCCTTTATGAGGATACTTATATCACAAAAATTGAAGATGTTACAGACGTCAACATTCGTATTTGGAATCTCCTTTAAAAATAAAGATACACATATTTTTTTATTTTCGCAAACTCCACCTAAGGGATGTGGGAGGAGGCTGTGGAAATGAATGAAAAACGGGTTAAATACCTCTTATGAGGATGCATGTATCTCACAAACTGAAGATATTACAGACATGAATATCGTTAATTTGAATCTCTTTTAAAAGTACAGAGACTCGTATTTTTAGTTTTCCGAAGATCCACTGAAGGGGTGGTGCTTGAAAAGAAGAGACATAGGGTTTGAAGTATTTTTATTATGATACTCATCTACATAAATAAATTCGCAACGACCGTGTGTCTGTACATTGACTATTGTGGCAAAATTTTCGTACAGCTACCCGTTTCAAGTCTAATAATGACCATCTGCATATATTTTAGCTTTCATTTCCTTTTTTTTTTTTTTTTTCAGTTTTTACTCCTCTCCCCTAAATCAAGATGGCGGCACAATGTGCCCGACGAGGTAGAAAATTGAAATTTGGCAAAATTATATGTTTTTGCCTGTAGCCGACGGAAAAATTCCGTAATGTTTTTATTTTTCACTTTTTATCCCCGCAAAATATCGACGTACGGAGGCAATTTTAATGATGGTGCAGACCTTCGTTTCGAGGTATTTCGTGGCTAAATCGTAATTCGTATCACAAAATGGATGGCACACACTCAATTTAATTTGGTGTGATCTACAACCTTGGTCCTATGCCTTTTTGTCGTATTTCTGTCTCTTATGCGTTAGATTTGACTGTGTTTGTACGTAAATTTTTCAGTTTTTACACTTGTAATTCATAGTTTGACACACCTATAGGAAAGAAAGAGTCATCAAATTAGGCAGAAACATTGGCCATCTTAGTAGCCATATATGAGCCAAATTATATGTTCCTAGCTGTCACATAAGTGTCCGAAAAGTAATGCAGTGTGTGAATACCTTACACAAATTTCTCCCTATTCAAAGTTTCTAACTCAATGTAACATATAAATAGAAGAGATACGAGAAAATGTCAGTCATTTAGACAGTTAAAAGTGGCGTCTTATGGTGCAATCCGTTTGTCCATATAACGTACCGTTTAGCAGCAACGTATATGTCAACCTATATACAGTATATTATTTTAAGTTGATTTGTGGCGATCTAGAGGGTGTGTGTCTTTCATTATTCTTAATACTCTACAAATCGATTTTGACTGTCAGCAGGAGGGTGTGTGCGTTTGTAATCAATACTCTCCACATCGACTTTGACTGGCAGCAGGAATGGGGTCCTTCTCCAACTCCTGTGTACCGGACGAGTCGGCCGTGCAGTTGGGAGCGCGCAGCTGTGAGCTCGCATCCGGGAGATAGTGGGTTCGAACCCCACTGTCGTCAGCCGTGAAGGTTTACCGTGGTTTCCCATTTTCACACCAGAAAAACGCTGGGGCTGTACCTTAATTAAGGCCACGGTCGCATCCTTCCCATTCCTTGACCTTTCCCTTACCACCGTCGCCATAAGACCTATTTTTGTCCGTGCGACGTAAAGCAAAGTAGCAAAAAAATATAGCAACTCCTGTGTAACTAGCATTGGTAAGCATGGCCTACCATTGTATTGAATAATTCCCTTCTCAATTTGTCTGGCAGAAAGCAAGAAAGCATGCAGTTTTCCACAAATCTCCCCTACCTGATTTTGTCTTGAAGTAGGAAAGGAGATCTAGCATTGTAACGAAAACTCCAGAAATCGATTATGACCGCACAGTAGACAATGGCCTTCTGTTAAAATGATAACTTTCTAAGTCGATTGAGAATGGCAATAGGCACGTGAGCCTGCCGTTATCATTACAACTCCGCAACTCGCACTTTACGTTGGAAACAATGTACGGGGACCTCCCCACGCTGTTTCTTGGATAACGCTACGAGACGTGAAGTTTAAAAATAAACCTTATTCGCTGCGTGTTCAGTAATTTACTTCGATATCCGTATATGGTGTAGAATACCGTAGCAAAGCATGGGTACATTTGCTAGTATATATACGAAATTTTCTTCATCACCTCAACATTAATATTTTATATCCCTGAAGTAGAATATTAATTATACAAATTATTTTGGACGTTTCTATATCACTATTTGAATATAAACGTATACGTTTTATAAACACCAAATATTATGCATTTGTCTGGTTAAAACATAGGATACGTGATTTACGTCTGGATTTCATTTGATTTTAGTGAACCGCTGTACCATGAAATCCAACCAGAGTTAAGAAATCCACATTCCTAGTGGAATAAAAGCGAAGTGTGTTTTATACTATGATGAAAAGGAAACATGCTTAAGGCTGTAGTGAATAACTAAAGTGGCAATGACACGGTATATTAAACTGTATTCACTCTGCATGCATATCACTAAATGTCGCCGAAGATTCTGACCTTTCAACTATCCCCTGTAGGTGAAGATGTAGACTTGCATCTACACATCGGACCATGGATGAAAATAATAGTGCATTGTTCAGAGCTCCCGAAGTATTTAGTTTCCTTCTTTTTCTCCTCCCTTGTAATTTAAAGCGTTGCCGAACAGAGTGTTATCTGTTACACAGCCCTCACCCTCCACCGGACAAAGAAATGGCCACTTTCTACGTTAATCTCTTGTACGTAGCAAACAAGCAACGTTCTCCTTTTTATCTACATTAGTTTCCCTGCTGGTCTTAATGTTCTGTACCGGGCTTAGACTGCCGCACTTCCTCAATGAGAAAATAACTATTGAGGCAAACTCAAGGCGCCTGTTTATCTTTTCAAGTACTGTTATCATGTCGAAAAATCATAGGATACTATATCAGAGAGTGATTTGTGTATCTGTCCGGGTCTATCTCTGGTTAGATACAGTGTGCAGGCGGCTACGGCTCAAAACTCAGGTCTCAAAACTTACGACTGAGGACATCAGGTCCCTGTGATGACTCACGCTGCTGCTCTTCAAACCCTGGTTGTCCACGCAATTTTCGAATGGGATATCCCATGTATTGTTAACAGGAATTATCTCCATACCACAGAGCAAACTCTCCGAGTATAACACTGATTGGTGTCACCGAGCAGTGCCCAACATTTAATTTACAACGGTTATAGGTTTAGTAAGGTGAGAGAAAACAATTCAGGCGAAACAGTGTGCTTTTGTCATAAAAGACTGTCATCCGCGTGTGACGTTTAAGTTATAATTGCAAGTGACAATAGCGTTTTAAGTGAAGCAACCCACCAGTGTGTACCTGATGTCGGTGGGTTTCTCAAGCACTTGTTGCATATACTCTGTACGAGTCCACACGACAGGCCCACCTTTTGAAGAGATAGGTGCCAATTGCAAAGAGCTACGAAGTTTCGGTCCGCATTTATCTATTCAAAGAAGAACTGGCCCGGCTCGTGAGTTTCGCGACTGGTCCAAATAAGTAAACCTGCTCTTACTAATCCTGTTCTTGAAATTCGTGAATGTTGATACTCGTGAGTTTTAAGAGTTCTGAGACGACACAGTGCAGACTTGACTGTGCCTTCAGGATTGGGCTACATAAAACTTGTTACCTGTCTTAGTCTCATCAATGACTTTGATAATATGACTGAGATATGGGTAATGCTAATAACGCCATTCCTTATGCAGCCAATCCCTGTAATGAATGGTGTGAAAGTGTAACTCATAGAGTAGGTTGGTCTATGCAATTCAGTGGATTTGGCAGACTGTTTCGCTAGGGAGGAAAGCAACGGGTAACTACCTCACTCCTCATATCCCTACTACGCTTTTTCAGAGACACATGTCAGTTGTTGGTGAATCTTTTGAGGTTCCACACAGCCTTCGCGTTGAGGACTCAACATAAAAGCACAATTTGTATAAATCATATGATTATACTATATATTCCAACAATATAATTAAGCTAACAGCAAAAGTCATGTATTTCGGAAATGTCATGTTGGCACATTTGCACATGGAGCTTGCATGTGTAATGATTAGACTTTCCAGTGGTAGCACAAATTTTAGAACTGTTCTCTTCAGATAGGGGCTCATCATTTCATCAACTTGTTTAATTATCTGCCTCTTCACTCACTAATCTAAATCACATTCACCACGTACAGCCATTCTTCTGTGGCATAATTAGAGCCAGAGTATCTGATTGTCGAAACTTCAGCAGCAATCAGATACTAGATAAGTTAAACCTTCACCCGTTATCTACTCACAGGAAAATAGCCGGCCTTAAATTCCTATGTAACTCTGTTAACGGTCTATTTCATTCTCCTGAATCTGCATCCTTCTTTCCCCTAACATGTTTCAACTCGCAAAACGAACACAAATCCGCCCCTTCATATTCTGTATTCCTGCCTCTCTCTTGTTCAAATAACTTTATTTATCCGCATTCCAACCGGCCTCAACTCTTTACCTTCTGAAAGGAATTTGGATATTTTTTCTTCGTATGCCTCCTTTAGTCGATTCTTCCTTAACCTAACTCATTTCTTTCATATTTCTTTTTTTCTTTTCTCATTGCTGTCCCCTCTATTGTGCATAATGTAATATCTATTTCTTATGGCACTGTACCGTTACTTATCTGAGTCATATCTGTATATCTTACTGTGCCTAGCTATAAGTTCTTCTCTTCGTTTTAATTTCAGTCCTTAATTATCCTAATTATCTTTGTTTGCCTTTATGATTTATTGTTAATTGCTGTGCCCCTGCAGTTACCTTGTTAGTTTTTAATTATCCTCCGCTTTTTCTGTTATTAATAGATTTTCTTCGTTGTTCTTTCATTTATTTTTTAAGTTTACATTGATCTGTTCCATTGTAATTATATTTTTCATTGTGGAATTCTATATTTCGGCATATCATTGTTTCGGTTTACCAAATAAAAAATAAAAATGAGTATCACAGAGCAAATCCGCTCAGAATATAAATACTGACCAAATTGTTTCCAGGTTTTAAACTACTACTACACATTCCTCATTTTCTCTAACAAGATTCGGGACGAGGTAAAATATAGATAGACATACTTCCAGTTACGTTTCACCTATATGCCTTAAATAATCTCAGCCTTAACCACCTTACATGTAAGTACTTTGAAGTATTACCTAACCAATCATTAAGCAAATTGCGAAAAGAAACAACCACCCTCCAGGCACAGTAGATAAACTATTAAATAAACATTAAAAATTATCAGGGAAACACCACATATTACAGGAAAAAATACGTGATTCTCAACTACGTTAACAGAAACACATAAAAAGTAGCTAATAGTTCCAAGAAACCAGTTTTAAAAGTAGCCTTTAGAACGAGCAACATACTGCAGAGACACATCAACAAGTGCTACCTTAACAAGAAAAGACCCTTTCTCGAAGTCAAGAGCCTATGAACTCAAGTTCCAAGAACCTACATGCAATGTCATACATATAAGTCAAACAAAACGTACTTTCCACACAGGATACAAAGAGCACAGAATTGTGATCAGATATAATAGGAATTCAGCCTTTACGGAGCTCATTTACGTTATTTCACACCATTTCAAAGACATAAACAGAGTAATAACAATTTTGCACCTCGAAAATAAAAGTAAATCTTTGAATATAAAGGAAGCAATTGAAATTTACTTCGCAAAAAAGGTTACCTTAACCAAACTGAACAACCACACACACTTAAAAATTTCCCCCTCTTCGCTCTAGTCACATAATACCTGGACAGCACTTACTCATAAAATTAATATATAACTTTTATTAGATACTCTTTATTTCAATTCCATATTTTATTCGCCTAGGGGCGTAATGGGAGTATGACGCGTCGTTGCAATCCATCTTGCAACAATAACATAAGAACTCGGTATGTTTGAGTCCACTAGCTTCTCACACTCCAACTCCAAGCACGTAACCTACAAGAGGTGCCCCCGTTAAGCCGAGCAACGCAGTGGAAGGTTCGGGTAACCAATCCCAGCGGGAAGCTGGGTCGGAGAGCCGATCAGTGCGGGAGGATCACCAATCCTTTAATGAAGAAGGCGTGGTGGTTATGCTTCACATCCTTTAAGTCAAAAGACAAGGAGTGACATTAAGGTGAAGTTCCTACATTCCGGTGGTAAAATAGCCCTACAATCGGATCTCCGGGCGGGTGCTACTTTGATGTTTCATGAAAGAGAAACAACCATAGGAAAAATCCAAACCTACCATCTTTGCACGTAAAACTGTCTTTCTCTATTACGCAATGACAGATTAGAAGAGCTTCAAGATGAAATGAGAAAGATCAACTGGAGCGTAATCGGTCTATCTGAAGTACGCCGTAAAGGTGAAGCGTGTTGCCTTTTGAATTCTGGCAATTTATTCTATTACTGTGGTGAACCAGAAGGAGGGCTTAATGGAGTAGGATTCCTAATCAATCGACATCACGTAAACAAGGTCTCTGTATTGGAAGGTACTTCAGGTAGAATTGCGCGATTAGTTCTAAAACTCTCTAAGAGATACAAAATGCACATTGTGCAAGTATATGCCCCCACATCAAACCATTCAGACGAGGGGTTAGAATCCTTTTATGAGAGTCTACATGATACCTGTGAGAAGGGTCACTGTCACTTTCAAATAGTAATGGGTGACTTCAATGCGAAGGTTGGAACCTGTAAGACTGGGTGAAACAGTTATTGGAAAGTATGGGATAGATGAGAGAAATGACAGAGGGGAGATATTGGTCCAGTTTGCCGAATACACCAACATGCGTGTAATGAATACATTCTTTAAGAAACACCCAGGGAGTAAATGGACATGGAAAAGTCCCAATTTTGAATACACCAATGAGATCGATTTTGTTCTCTGTAACATCCCTCAAATCATTAAAGATGTATGAGTTCTCAACAGATTCAATACTGGTAGTGACCACCGATTAGTAAGGGCTAGAGCCGAGTTAAACATTAAGGAACATCGACTTAAACTAGTGCGGGAGAAAAATAAACAAATAAATCTTAAACATCTAGAAAAAAAAAGAGCAATTCCATCAAGACCTTCAAGAAAGCCTACATGAAACAACTGGTGAAAATCTGGCAAAAATGCTAATGGATAACGCTGAAGTAATTGGAGGGTTGAAAAGGAATAACACTCGGGATAAGAAACTCAGTGATGATACCAGAAACCTGCTAAAGAAGAAGAGAGAAATGAAAATTCAGTCTGAGTGTGACAACATACAGTACTCTGAGCTGTGCAATACCATAAGAAAGAGAATTAAAACCGACTTAAAGAAATTCAATGAAGATACTCTAAGAACTTGCTTATCTGAAAAATCAAGTTTGAAGTCTGCTAAAAAGGAAGCTACAGATCTGGAAGAAGCAATTAATTGCATTAGATGGGGACAACGGCCGAATTACTGATAGGGAAGAACTTCTTGAGTTCATCAGAAACTTGTATATCAAGTTGTACGAGAAGGCTGATGATAACCTGTCTTTGCCTGACTTATCCAACATTTCCCAAGTCCCGGAAGTTCTCTCATCTGAGATCAGACATGCTGTAAACAGTATGAAAAAGGAATCAGTCGTAGGTAGCGATAACCTTTCAGTTAGCGTTCCCAAACTTGCTGGTGATGAAACTAAGCCACTTGGCAAAAATATTCACGTCTTCTCTACGCAATGCATTCATCCCTCCGTCTTGGAACAGAGCAATGATAATTCTCCTGCACAAAAAAGGGAGCATACATGGCATCAGAAACTATCGTCCTATTAGCTTGCTTTCTGTCCTTTACAAGGTTTCCACCAAGGTTCTGACAAATAGAATCAGTTCAACGCTTGATTTTGCCCAGCCAATTGAACAAGCAGGTTTCCGCCGAGGTTTTGGAACAATCGACCACATACTCACCCTTCGTGAAGTAATCAGCAGAAGTGGACTTTGAAAAGGCTTTTGACTCGGTGAGCCACGCTGCTGTTATGCAAGCCTTAGCCGAACACGACGTCGATGCTGCCTACATAAGAGTACTTCAGCATATCTACGAAACCTCTTCAGCCTTCGTGAACGTCAATGTGCCAACCACGGATTTTCCAATTCAAAGAGGTGTAAAGCAAGGTGACCCCATTTCTCGCAAGCTGTTCTCAGCAGTATTAGAAATGGCCATGTCAAAAATCAACTGGCAAAGTGCAGGAATCAAAATCAATGGGAAAAAGCTAAACAATTTAAGGTTTGCAGACGACATTACACTTTTGGCCAACGACATCGATGAACTATAAACTCTAATACAAGATCTTGTCTCAGCCTGTCAAAACGTGGGACTATCCATGAACCTTTCTAAAACCAAAGTAATGCTCAACAAATGGGCCCCAGTAGGGAAGCTCCTTGTGGGAAACTCCACATTACAACAGGTCATTGAGTATGTCCATCTTTGGCAGCTTGTAAATATGAAAAGGGACTTAAGAGCGGAAATCTTCCGACGTATCAAACTAGGATGGCAAGCATACGGAAGGAATTCCTCAATCTTCAAATCTAACATGCCAACCCACCTAAATAAGATAGTTTTTGACCAGTGTGTTCTCCCTGTACTGACTTACGGTTGTGAAACCTGGACATTGAGCGAGTTTGTTAACCCGCGAGGCCTCCCCGCGCGGTCTTTTCGACCGCACATTAATTTATTCACTTGTTATCTGCAATGAACTTACATCTCGTCTTGCTCTTGCTTCTCTTATCCTTCGCTAGAGAGTTGACAACGCTAGTGCAGTAACAGTTAATCTAAATTTGTTGTCCATTGTTACCGGGACGAAGAAACTCTGACCTCGACGGAAGTTGCGGTCTTTTCCACGGCGCGCGAGGCCTTGCGTTTGGCGTTGTTCTTTTGTTTGTGTTCCATAAAGATACGTTTGCGTAGCATTTTGGGTATTGAAAAAGAGGACCAACATCACCAAACTGTAAATCAGACAGACAATGATCGCTGTTGCTTATTGTGACAGAAAGAAGAATCGGAAAACCAAAACTAAATGCGTTTCATGTTCACGTTTCATATGTAAAGAGCATACATGGCCATCATGTGTCCAGTGCGCGGAGAAAAGTGTTGAAATCGTACAGGAGGAGGGGGATGATGACTAAATTCTTCAGCATTTGTGAGATCTGGCAAGTTTTGAACGGTTTTCCTGTATTGCACTTAGTGTTAAGTTTCGAGATTTGTTTTGAAGCAGCCATAGGTGATGAAAATTAATAATGACTGGTGCATTGGGACTTGAGTGGGTTTTCATTCTTTAATGTTTATTACTGTTTGCATTTTACATTTCCAGAGTTCAATTTGTAAACATCGGTAGCCATAAGTTCTGCCGGACAGATGTTCAAAGTAGTCAATTGAAATGAATATATCTTAATTTTGTGTCTTGTAGAATATTTTCTCAGCTGATTAGACATACATTTGTGTAATAAAGCTATGATATGACATTTCGGTGTATTGTGTTTGAAAAAATAATTTGTGCATTAAATAATGGCCCATGGATTCTGTGCGATCGAAAAGACCGCGCGCGAGTTCTGGCGAAAAAATATCAGTGCGAGTTCTCCTGGGTTAAGCAAAAACTCAGAACAACCCAAAGAGCTATGGAGTAGTTTATGCCAGGCTTCACGAAGAAAGACAGGAAGAAAGCAGGTTACATCAGGTCAGTCACAAAGGTGAGTGACATTTTAGAAAGGGTGTTTAATCTAAAATGGTAGTGGGCAGGCCATGTTGCTCGGAGAACTGATGGTAGGTGGACAAAGCTTGTGCTTGAGTGGAGTCCGAAAGATCATCTGAGACCTAGGGGAAGACCACTGGACAGATGCGATAAAGACAACCGGAAGATTACTGGGATCTATTGGCAGAACATCGCTCAAGACCGTCCCAGATGGAGAGACCTCATGAAAACCTACCTTGCTTCGGACTTAAAGAGGCCACATCGTAAAAACGATTGAATATGGCTGATGGTGATAGTGATAGTGATAGTGATTTTATTCGCCTAAAATCATAGACTTGCATTTATCCATATTACATAAAGGTGCAATATAACACGAAAAAGATTAATAACCTTATGTCCTCTCTCCAGGGTACAGTATACTAGATTATAACACCCAATAGGAAGGATCCACAACTTACCACACACTCCTCCCCTGTTTCCCCTCCCCTTTTCGTGAGCAGTTGGCTATGCCCAAAACATTCCATTTACCTCTCCACAAGCACAGTCCTGAAATAGTGCTTGGTGACAACGGACTTAGCATCGGCAGTCTAGGTAAGTACAGATTTTTTCATATTGTTAATATTTTAAAATTCATTATTTGTCAATACTTATATTATCACTTAACTCTCTATCACTGACATGCTTGCGCAACGTAAACAATGCTGTACATATATACGCTTGTTTTAAGTGATTTGGTTGAATCTGAGGATGTTCTTGTAGAACGAAACATGTCATTATTTGTATAATAGTGTGTATTTTGTACAGGTATGTTTATAGTGTCATAATTTATATTTAAATTGTTGTGTGTTTGAGAGACCGGAAAGGTTTTGTCTTATTATGGAAATCTTCAATATCTATATTTTTGAAAGAATTATGAACATAACGTATTCACTCTCAAAATATGATTTCCTTGAGAATATATTTTGAAAAAGATAAGGTTCAACAATGGTCCTTTCATGTAATCATGATGACACCCGGTTTCTTTTGTGACTTCGCCTTAGAAAGCGGAAGATATTTAAATACTCAACACCTTAAGATTATCACTGTGAGCTAGATAAGGATTTCCAGAGCTGAACTTCCTTCAACCAAGATAAGAGTTAGAACCGTTCAAGGAGCACAATATCCTCAAAAGAGGACGGTCCCATCACGCGACCAACAATATGGAGACCTTACAACCAATAACGATCAGCGAACCGAAAGAGAAGGACTTATTGTCCATGCTGGATTTCTTCGATGAAAAAATCATGCGCTTTACCGTAAAGTTCGTGCTTGAATCATACACACTAACTGACAGACTGATTGGACAGTGATTTTTCACAATCTGTTTTATCGCATAATTTGTGTTTCAAACATAGGCAGAATAACTTCCTGTTTTAATCAGATAAATGGATTACTGATTTATTTTACTTGATATTTGTTAAATAAAATCTGCTCCACAATGATGGTAACACTATTTTTTCTTCTCTTGTAAAACTAACTTTATATTCATCTACTTGGGGTACACCTTCTCCGTGAATTTGAACGGCGCGCTTCTAGTAGGCCATCTGTGGTATGAATCTCAAACTGTGTATCTGAATAAGTTTGGGCCTTTAATCCTTATATGTCTCTACTTTCGGCTCATTTGACCCCCCTGGCTGGAGCACGGACAATTAAATTTTAAGGGAATGTTCACTTTGTTATTTTGGTAAACCTTATGTGTTTGTAAATTGTTTTCTTATGTTCTGAAGTTTCCAGCTCTACCATGGTTTTCTTCTTCCGTAAGTTAATAATGAATCATTCAGAAATGTTCAAATATATTTTTGTAGCCAATTAAAATTGGGAATGTGTGCAGGCATTCTGCGTAGATCAAGAGAGTTCGGGAACCTTCCCCATGAGATGCTATATAAGCTGGGTGCTTTTGGGCTATTTTGTCATCTTCGTCGCATGCAGTGTAAGTGTAGGCAGGGGCAGGCTTGCTCATCGTCGGAAGGTCCAACAGCTCAAGGCAATGGCAGACATATTTTAATATGTGATACCTCCAGCCGAACAATTTGAGGAGAAGGTTTCAAATTTCTATCTTAAGGTACATTTATAAAGTTTAAATATCATTTTAAATGTGAATTTTCCGTCAACTCTAAGGACTCAATTCAAATCCTTCCTGGAAAATGTGTAATTAGGGAATAAAGAGTGATCACCCTCTATTAATTCCCATTCAACTTGGTATGGGGGTGTTGTAGCGTGTTGTAGGAATAAAAATAGTACAATTAAGTATTATTGTAGTGTAGTAGTAGCCTATATTAAATAAATTACTGTCGTGTGTTCTTTGTGAACTAACCTAGACAATATTTCTTTCCTTTCATTTTTATTTTGCACAGAATAAGTTATTTTTCCTTTTCTTTTCATTATTTAGTAAAAAATGCCTAAGCAGTGCGAGTGTAGGAACTGTGGGTGTGGCCAGGCATTAAGGAGTATGAGGGAGGAGTTGGAAAGCTTGAGTGAGATAATTAGGATACTCTCAGAGGACAGGAAGGAAAGTAGGCCTCCAAACAATGTACACGATACAGTAGGTGAAATAGAGGGATTGGAAGGAAAAGGGGGAATTGTGGAAGACAGGTGGTCTAATGTTTTAAGGGGAAGCAGATTGCACGCTAAGGGCTCCATTCAGGATCAAAATTCAGGACAGGTGTCGGTGAGAAATCGGTACGAGTCACTGCAGGTAGAACAACCGAGGGATGATGAGGAACAGGGAACTGTTGCCGAGAAGTTTGGAAATAGGAGAAAGGGAAGAGGTAGGAAAGGGAAATGTGGATTAGTGGACAGGAAAAGACAGGTGGTACAGGGTCATGGGATGGAGAAAAGGGAGGAGGAAGTAGCTTCTGCAGCTGTCAGGAAAGATAGGACTGACCAGGAAGGGAGGGGATCAAATGAGGTGGGTAGGGTTGAGGCTCTGGTCATGTGGGATTATATCGTTAGACATGTCGGGAAAGTGTGTGGGGGAAAGGGTACCAGGGTAGAGTGTTATCCAGGAATTAGGTTAAGACAGATGTTGAAGAAAGTAGAAGAGAAGGAAGAGGGACAGGAGAAAGTGGTAGTGTTTCACGTTAGTACTAACAACGTAAGACACGCAGGTATAAGTACTAACATAGTTGGGGATGTGTGGGATCTGGTAAATGCAGCACGGATAAATTTTAAGGAAGCGGAGATTGTTATCAGTGGAATACTGTGTAGGAGGGATACTGACTGGAAGGTGATTGAGGATTTAAATGAGACTATGGAGTGAGTATGTGGGGAACTGGGAGTGAAATTTCTAGTTCCTAATGGGTGGGTACGAGATAGGGATCTGCACTCAGATGGCCTTCACATAAACCGCAGTGGTACATATAAGTTAGGAAATTTGTTTAGAAGGGTTATAGGGAGCTACATTCAGGGAAACAGGGTGCGCTAGGAAGCGGTGTTAAGGGAACAGGGAACTGGAAATCAAGTAGGGATGACATAAAACTGTTAGTGTTCAACTGTAGAAGTATTGTAAAGAAAGGAATGGCATTAAGTAATTTAATAGATATATACTTACCAGATATTGTAATAGGAGTTGAATCATGGCTGAGAAATGTTATAATGAATGCAGAAATTTTCTCACGGAACTGGAGGGTGTATCGTAGGGATAGGACCGGAAATGTAGGATGGGGAGAATTCATTCTCGTGAAAGAAGAATTTGTAAGCTACAAAAAAGTTAAAGATGACAAGCAGGAAATTCTAGGGGTAAGGCTCATTTTTAAAGATAATAGGAAACTAGATGTCTTTGAAGGATACAGATCGGGAAAGGGTAGCGCACATGCTGATTCAGAATTATTTGATAAGATAATCAGCTATGTGAGAAACGATAAGGAAAGGAACGTGATGGTAGCGGATGATCTCAATTTACCTAATGTCAATTGGGAAGGTAACGCGAAAGACAGGAAGCATGACCAACAAATGGAAAATAAGTTAATATGGGAAGGGCACCTGATTCAGAAAGTGATGGAACCAACTAGAGGGAAGAATATTCTGGATGTGGTGCTGGTAAAACCAGATGAGCTCTAGAGAGAAACCGAAATAATAGAGGGTATTAGTGATCTCGAAGCTATTTTGTGGTAATTAAAAATAAATGTGAAAGAAAGGAACAGATTAAAATTAGGACTGTTAGGCAGTAACATATGGCTGATGAAACAGGCATGAGGAAGTTTTTAATGAGCAACTATGATCGGTGGAAAACGGTAAATAAAAATTTAAAGAGATTCTGGGATGGGTTTGTTGAGGAATGTGAAAATAGATTTGTACATTTAAAGGTGGTAAGGAATGGTAAAGATCCACTATATTATAACAGGGAAGTAAAGAGATTAAGAAGGAGGTGCAGGTTGGAAAGAAATAGAGTTAGAAATGGCTGTGGAAGTAAGGAGAAATTGAAGGAACTTACTAACAAATTGAATGAGAGTATTTAGGGGTTGTAGTAAGGATGTAATGGAGAGAGCATATTTGTCTCTGGTGAGACCTCAACTTGAGTATGGTTTCAGTATATGGGACCCTTACCAGGATTACTTGATTCAGGAACTGGAAAAAATCCAAAGAAAAGCAGCTCGATTTGTTCTGGACGATTTTTGACAAAAGAGTAGCGTTACAAAAATGTTGCAAAGTTTGGGCTGGGAATACTTGGTTGTAAGGAGACGAGCTGCTCGACTAAGTGGTATGTTCCGAGCTGTCAGTGGAGAGATGGCGTTGGAGGACATCAGCAGACGAATAAGTTTGGATGGTGTCTTTAAAAGTAGGGAAGTTCACAATATGAAGATAAAGTTGGAATTCAAGAGGACAAATAGGGGAAAATATTCGTTTATATGAAGGGGAGTTAGGGATTGGATAACTTATCAAGGGAAATGTTCAATAAATTTCCAGTTTCTTTGCAATCATTTAAAAAAAAGCTAGGAAAACAAGCGATAGGGAATCTGCCACCTGGGCGACTGTCCTAAATGCTGATCAGTAGTGATTGATTGATTGATTGATTGATTGATTGATTGATTGATTGATTGATTGATTGATTGATTGATTGATTGATTGATTGATTGATTGATTGATTGATTGATTGATTGACTATGGTTTTCTCAATTTTTTATTTTATCTTTATTTTCTAACTTAATATTTCGTCATCCAGTCACCCTCTGCAGTATAGGCTTAGCCTCTGTAAATTTGGGCCATAAGCCCATTTAGGATTTTAAGTGTATTTCAAAAGGTGTGCATGTGTTTCGCCTCCTAGGAATTTTTCTTGGCCGATCTCATAAACTTTTTTCTTTTTTACACTAAGGCCATTTAGAATGGACACATTTTGCCCCTGTTTAAAGTCTCATTAGTTGTTGACGAATGTGTAACAGACTGTGACAAAAAACACTGTTTCCGAAGTTTATCTAGTGAAGAATGTGGGCCTCGAAGAGGTTGGATTGTAAAGCTCAAAGTACTGTACGATGTGAGTGAGTGGAGAAAATATGCTCTTTGAAATAATGTACAGTACCGTTAGAGCTACCATGCTCATTCATTTGTGAACTATTGTATCGAAAAACTTCCCCGCTAATTGTTACCTTTCACCGAGCTCGATACCTGCAGTCGCTTAATTGCGGCCAGTATCCAGTATTCGGGAGATCGTGGGTTCGAACCCCACTGTCGGCAGCCCTGAGGATGGTTTTCCGTGGTTTCCCATTTTCACACCAGGCAAATGCTGGGGCTGTACCTTAATTAAGGCTACGGCCGCTTCCTTTCCACTCCTAGCCCTTCCCTGTCCCATCGTCGCCATAAGACCTATCTGTGTCGGTGCGACGTAAAGCAAATAACTAATTGTTACCTTTGTGTCATTGTTTTGATCAGAGCTGGCGCGCTCATCGTTATACCATTTAACTGTTATTTGTTTTGTTCATTAGGATTATTTATCAAAGTTTAAAATCAGAGAAAATGGGAAGAAATAAAATTTCAAAATTTAGAGTTTTAAATTATGCTGACATCTTTTCTCCGTCCACCAATTCACGCCCGCACCTTCTTACTCCTCTATAAACAACGATATTCCCGTAACAATTACTTACTACCTTTCCCATGTCAATGCCTCAATTAAAAACTCACATATCGAAGAGCGCGACTTCCTCGTTGTATAATGAGACATAATTTAGGTGTCTACTTTATACAGAATGCGTGCAGAATACCGTATCTGGCACATTCCCGTAGATCGCAATAGTGCTATTTTATCTGTGTGGTTTCCACAATAATCTAACTGACATCTGACTCCCTTCGTCCCCTACTGCATCTTTCTATGACTGGCTAGAAGTAACTCCAGAGAGTCCGAACCAATGAACGATGTCTTGCCCTGGTGTGAAATAAAGAGGACCTCATAAATAGCTTCCTTTTAGGTATGAATCTTGTTGTGATTAGATTAAATAAGGGCAGGTGAGCTTGCCCAAAGTAATATGACCTTAATGAAGTAGCGGTATGAAGTATTCGTCTTCGAAGTAAATTAAATATCAAGTATATAAGAGGGGAGAAGGAAGCTGACCCCAGAGAAAGCAGGTCTGTTAAAGGTCAGTACAATCCTATTTGGGTAACATGTTTTGAACCCTAATTTACGTCGAGTAAATACGAATCCACAGCATGCGATGCTCCTCGTGTTACAAAAAGGCTACATATTCCTCTTGTTGTTTCCTTTCCTTGCTCTGGTAATGAATGTGCTGGTCGTAAGTCACAAGACGACCTGCGGCAGTAGCAGGCAGCCGAGATGAAGAGATTAGGTGGACGAATTTACTGCTCTTCCTCGCTCTCTGGTGTGTTATTACTATCCCACACTGTACATTACCATTTATCTTCATACAATAATATCAAACTTTTGTAGTCATACAAAGATAAATGCTATCGTCACTGATTCTTGATGTTACATTACTTACTTCCGCAGAGCAAAGGGGAAGGGGGAAGCGTGAGGGGTGAATTGCTGGACAAGCCTAACCAATTTTTAAGTATAGCCAACAAAGTCACATTTGAAGTTTATTTCCTTTCTTTCAGTATTTTGAGCAATATTGACAATAATGACAGTTGGTAAGGTACCTTCAGTTATTCACAAAAGAGCTGAGTAGCCCTAGAATTTACATTGATTAATCGGAAAAATGTGCACATGAGGAGCTCGAAGGCTCAAATTATTTACAACATATAATGCATTAAATGCAATTCGCTTTGAGTAGTACAGTGGATATGTTTGAACCTAGCATGAGGGAGGTAATCCCTCCCGAAATGTGTACAGTCAAAGGAAGGCGAAGCCTTACCTCCCATAATGTTTACAACGCGCAGGGTTTTTAACCCCGAGAGATCATTTTACGTCATAATACAAGTTGTCCCTTATGGACTATGAATTTAGCCTACGCCCATGACAGCGTCGTCGATCATCATCACGGTGGTACACATCTGTACAAATACCCTTAGAGAACTAATATTAATGGTACCCTTGAAAAATATAAATGATTTACATAGGAATATGGCCAATGGATCCAAAAAAAGAAAAAAATTAAGGTTTAAATTTAAAAGGCCGACAATACGCATTGTAGTCCTCAAATGGAAAAGCTACTATGATTTCACCAAGTTCACGATTTCCTAGAGATGGATACACAATCGTAGAATATACAGTTTAAAATTCACCTAGAGGCCTTACTCATGGCACACTTAAAAGTCAGGAAAACGCCGGACATAGATTTCCTAAAATTCGTGATGAGATTTCCGACATTCTACTTTTAAATGGAAAACATATTTAAGTAAATATGAACAACTTACAGGTACTGTACCTACGTACAAAATGCTACTCTCAAGGAGCGTTTTGACATGAGACACAGGTTTGTATGGAAGCAATTATTTAGCCTGGATACTTTCACGAACACGCACGCGCACACACGGCAATTTACGAAATGCATGTTGGGTATTTAGCCCGAAGACTGGATTGATCCTCAACAGCTCTACCATCAGCTGTCATAGGCATTATTCGGGAGATGGTGGGTTCGAACCCCACTGACTGCAGCCCTGAAGATGGCTTTCTATGGTTTCAAATTTTCACACAAGGCAAATGCTGGAGCTGTACCTTAATTAAGGCCACGACCGCTTGGATCCCACTCCTAGCCTTTTCCTCTCCCATCGTCGCCAAACAACCTATCTGCGTCGGTGCGGCGTAAAGCAATTTATAAGTAAAAAAAAAAGTGACATAAATGGTAGGGATGGGCGAAGTGGCACTGCTGACTGTTTCAAAACATTCGATATGACACAGAAAATTGCTTCGAAGCACTGTGCCGACACATGGCGCACTTCCGTCTCGGACTACAAGAGAAATAGTGTTCTTATACGCAGTACCTGGACAGTCCTTCGCGATGGCACGTTGAAACATGAAGCACGCTTCATAGCTAAGTTCAGTTCACTGAATTAACTGTTCCACGTTGTGATAAAGTATGAGGTTCATAAAATATTCAATGAGCAAATGTAAGAAGTACAATATGATAAATACATGATGTACAGTGTAAGAGTACTAGTATATATTAATAATCTGCGTTTGCTTCTTCACTAAGCTCTATTGGTGGAAAAATATCTAATTCCCTCCATGGGAATTTAGAATTACCATTTCTTCACTAAGCGCTTACGGTGATTCTAAAAGGGGTGAGTTTTACAGTTAAAAGAACATTAAGAGAGTAAATAATTTGAATAATTATAGCATGATTAATGAAATTTAAGAAGAGTTCAAAATATGTATTCTATGTACGACAACAACAATCTTAACCTAATCCAGTTACAAACTCATACTAATATAATAATCTAAGTAAATGAACTAACTTCAATAATTATGAAATGAGTACTGAATTCTAAGAAGAGTTCAATATCGGAATTTTACATACATTAACAAACGATCTAAACTAGTTACGAAAGCACAGTAAGATAGTTAACAAGGCGGAGTGTTTCAATTGAGGTGAGAGGAGAAACCTAGCACCGTCGCTGTCTCAAAGCTGTGCACTTTCAGAGCACCACTGTAGCTGACTTGTACGGAACGACTGGAGTTTCTGTTCACGCGACGCGACACGCGAAGGAATGTCAATGATCGAAACAGTGAAGCGTTGTTGTGTCGAGCCATTCGGACAGCTGACAGCGCCGGCTCACTGTTTCGAAGCATCCGCACACTAGCCAAGTGAGGAGTGATCTACTTTACCGTTGCTTTCCTCGCCGAGTCGAAGTTGATATTGCATATACTGAAGATGGTTCTTTCCGTGGTTTCCCATTTTTCACACCAGGCAAATGCTGGGGCTGTACCTTAATTAAGGCCATGGCTGCTTCCTACGCACTCCTAGCCCTTCCCTGTCCCATCGTCGCCATAAGACCTATCTGTGTCGATGCGACGTAAAGCAACCAGCAAAAAAAATAAAAAAATAAAAAATAAAATAAAATAAAAAGATATTGCAGATCAACCTGTCAAGCCCTCTGAAATGAATGCAACAACCGGATCTATAACAGATGTATTCACACAAATCATAACAATCAATCAACCAATCAATCAATCAATCAATACTGATCTGCATTTAGGGCAGTCGCCCAGGTGGCAGATTCCCTATTTGTTGTTTCCCTAGCCTTTTCCTAAATGATTTCAAAGAAATTGGAAAATTATTGAACATCTCTCTTGGTAAGTTATTCCAATCCCTAAATCCCCTTCCTATAAATGAATATTTGCCCCAGTTTGTCCTCTTGAATTCCAACTTTATCTTTATATTGTGATCTTTCCTACTTTTATAAACGCCATTCAAACCTATTCGTCTACAAATGTCATTCCACGCCATCTCTCCGCTGACAGCTCGGAACATACCACTTAGTCGAGCAGCTCTTCTTCTTTCAGTTCTTCCCAACCCAAACATTGCAACATTTTTGTAACGCTACTCTTTTGTCGGAAATCGCCCAGAACAAATCGAGCTGCTTTTCTTTGGATTTTTTCCACTTCATGAATCAGGTAATCCTGGTGAGGGTCCCATACACTGGAACCATACTCTAGTTGGGGTCTTACCAGAGACTTATATGCACTCTCCTTTACATCCTTACTACAACCCCTAAACACCCTCATAACCATGTGCAGAGATCTGTACCCTTTATTTACAATCCCATTTATGTGATTACCCCAATGAAGATCTTTGCTTATATTAACACCTAGATACTTACAATGATCCCCAAAAGGAACGTTCACCCCATCAACGCAGTAATTAAAACTGAGAGGACTTTTCATATTTGTGAAACACAACCTGACTTTTAACCCCGTTTATCAACATACCATTGCCTGCTGTCCACCTCACAATATTTTCGAGGTCACGTTGCAGTTCCTCACAATCTTGTAACTTATTTATCACTCTATAGAGAACAACATCATCCGCAAAAAGCCGTACCTCCGATTCCACTCCTTTACTCATATCATTTATATATTTAAGAAAACATAAAGGTCCGATAATACTGCCTTGAGGAATTCCCCTCTTAATTATTGCAGGGTCAGACAAAGCTTCACCTACTCTAATTCTCTGATATCCATTTTCTAGAAATATAGCAACCCATTCGGTCACTCTTTTGTCTAGTCCAATTGCACTCATTTTTGCCAGTAGTCTCCCATGATCCACCCTATCAAATGCTTTAGAAGGTCAATCGCGATACAGTCCATTTGACCTCCAGAATCCAAGATATCTGCTATATCTTGCTGGAATCCTACAAGTTGAGCTTCAGTGGAATAACCTTTCCTAAAACCGAATTGCCTTCTATCGAACCAGTTATTAATTTCACAAACATGTCTAATATAATCAGAAAGAATGTTTTCCCAAAGCTTACATACAATGCATGTCAAACTTAGTGGCCTGTAATTTTCAGCTTTATGTCTATCACCCTTTCCTTTATACACAGGGACAACTATAGCAACTCTCCATTCATCTGGTATAGCTCCTCCGACCAAACAATAATCAAATAAGTACTTCAGATATGGTACTATATCCCAACCCATTGTCTTTAGTATATCCCCAGAAATCTGATCAATTCCAGCCGCTTTTCTAGTTTTTAACTTTTATATCTTATTGTAAATGTCATTGTTATCATATGTACATTTTATTACTTAGTTGGCCTTAGTCTCCTCCTCTATCTCGACATTATCCTTGTAACCAACAATCTTTACATACTGCTGACTGAATACTTCTGCCTTTTGAAGATCCTCACATACACAATCCCCTTGTTCATTAATTATTCCTGGAATGTCCTTCTTGGAACCTGTTTCTGCCTTAAAATACCTATACATACCCTTCCATTTTTCACTAAAATTCGTATGACTGCCAATTATGCTTGCCATCATGTTATCCTTAGCTGCCTTCTTTGCTAGATTCAATTTTCTAGTAACTTCCTTCAATTTCTCCTTACTTCCACAGCCATTTCTAACTCTATTTCTCTCCAGTCTGCACCTTCTTCTTAGTCTCTTTATTTCCCTATTATAATAAGGTGGGTCTTTACCATTCCTTACCACCCTTAATGGTACAAAGCTGTTTTCGCATTCCTCAACAATTACTTTAAACCCATCCCAGAGTCTGTTTACATTTTTATTTTCGTTGTCCACCGATCATAGTTACTTTTTAGAAACTGCCTCATGCCTGCTTTATCAGCCATTTGGTACTGCCTAAAGTCCTACTTTTAAGACCTTCCTTTCTATCACATTTATTTTTAACTACCACAAAAACAGCTTCATGATCACTAATACCATCTATTACTTCAGTTTCCCTGTAGAGCTCATCTGGTTTTATCAGCACGACATCCAGGACATTTTTCCCTCTGGTTGGTTTCATCACTTTCTGAATCAGCTGTCTTTCCCATATTAACTTATTTGCCATTTGTTGGTCATGCTTCCTGTCGTTCGCATTTCCTTCCCAACTGACATCTGGCAAATTCAGATCTCCCGCTACAATCACATTTCTTTCCATGTCGTTTCCCACATAGCTGTCTATCCTATCAAATAATTACGAATCCGCGTCAGTGCTACCCTTTCCCGATCTGTACACTCCAAATATATCAAGTTGCCTATTATCTTTAGAAATGAGCCTTACACCTAGAATTTCATGTGTCTCATCTTTAACTTTTTCGTAGCTTACAAATTCTTCTTTCACCAGAATGAACTCTCCGCCTCCCACCCTTCCTATCCTATCTCAACGATACACACTCCAGTGCCGTGAGAAAATTTCTGCATCCATTATATCATTTCTCAGCCATGATTCAACTCCTATTACAATATCCGGTGAATATATATCTAGTAAATTACTTAATTCTATTCCTTTCCTTACAATACTTCTACAGTTCAACACTAACAATTTTATGTCATCCCTACTTGATTTCCAGTTCCCTGTTCCCTTATTACCGCTCCCTAGGCCATCCCGTTTCCCTGAATATACCTCCCTATTACCCTTCCAAACAAATTTCCTAACTTATACGTACCACTGCGGTTTAAATGAAGGCCATCTGAGCGCAGATCCCTATCTCCTACCCACCCATTATGATCTAGAAATTTCACTCCCAGTTTCCCACATACCCACTCCATAGTCTCATTTAAATCCCCAATCACCCTCCAGTCAGTATCCCTCCTACACAGTATTCCACTAATAACAATCTCCGCTTTCTTAAACTTCGCCCATGCTGCATTTACCAGATCCCACACATTTCCAACTATGTTGGTACTTATATCAGCTTACCTTACGTTGTTGGTACCAACGTGAAGCACTACCACCTTCTCCTTCCCCTCCTCCCTCTCTTCTACTTTCCTCAACATCTGCCTCAACCTAATTCCTGGATAACATTCTACCCTGGTACCCTATCCTCCACACACTTTCCCCACGTGTCTAACGATGGAATCCCCCATGACCAGAGCCTCAACCCTACCCACCTCGTTTGATCCCCTCCCCTCCTGGTCAGCCCTATCTTTCCTGATAACTGCAGAAGCTACTTCCTCCTCCCTTTTCTCCTTCCCATGACCCTGTTCCACCTGTCTTTTCCTATCATCTACTCTACATTTTCCTTTCCTACCTTTTCGCTTCCTTCTACTTCCACACATCTCAGCAACAGTTCCCTGTCCCTCATCCTCCCTCTGTTGTTCTACCTGGAGTGACTCGTACCGATTTTGCACAGACACCTGTCCTGAATTCTGATCCTGGGTAGAGCTCTTAGCCTGCAATCTCCTTCCTTAGAACATTAGACCACCTGTCTTCTACAACTCCTCCCTTTCCTTCCCCTCCCTCTTGTACACCTACTGTAACCTGTACGTTGTTTGAGGGAGTCCTATCTTCCTTCCTGTCTTCTGTGAGAATCCTAATTATCTCCCTCAAACTTTCCAACTCCTCCCTCATACCCCTCAATGCCTCGCCACACCCATAGAAACTACACTCGCGCTCCTTAGCCATTCTTTACGGGGGGGGGGGGGGGGGAGATGAAATTAAAAATAAAATAACTTATTTGCAAAAAATAAATGAACGGAGGGATATATTGTCTGGGATAGTACACAACAATAAGGTAATTTATATACGACTGCACTACAATACTACATAGTCGTGCTCTATTTTTTTTATCCTACAACCCCTGACAGGATAAAAACTGCTGTTAATTACTGAATATCGAAAGTAATAGCCCAATTCCAACTGCAATTAAGCCTATTCTAATTACAACAACAGTATTTTAGTAAGAGTTTCTACGGATACCTCTACTACAGCAGTACTACACAAATATTTTACAATAATAAAATAATCACACTAAATTCTAATAGGATATTACTCGTATACTACTGTACAGTACACTACAGTAATGTTAAACTACTTTCAGACGTATCCTAAATACGGAACCGTACCGTATGTCACTAAACTAAGCACAACAGAAATGAAATTTGCAAGAACTACTGTACTCAAAGATTACCAACGAAGCTAAATGCTTAGACAAATTATTATTAGTATTACGGTCTAATAGATACACACGAAAAATAACACACGAATATAGCAGGCAAGATACGGCACTATCTAAATGTACTGTCAATCAATACTGATCTGCATTTAGGGCAGTCGCCCAGGTGGCAGATTCCCTATCTGTTGCTTTCCTAGCCTTTCGAAATGATTTCAAAGAAATTGGAAATTTATTGAACATCTCCCTTGGTAAGTTATTCCAATCCCTAACTCCCCTTCCTATAAATGAATATTTGCCCCAGTTTGTCCTCTTGAATTCCAACTTTATCTTCATATCGTGATCTTTCCTACTTCTATAAACGCCATTCAAACCTATTCGTCTACTAATGTCATTCCACGCCATCTCTCCGCTGACAGCTCGGAACATACCACTTAGTCGAGCAGCTCTTCTTCTTTCTCTCAATTCTTCCCAACCCAAACATTGCAACATTTTTGTAACGCTACTCTTTTGTCGGAAATCACCCAGAACAAATCGAGCTGCTTTTCTTTGGATTTTTTCCAGTTCTTGAATCAGGTAATCCTGGTGAGGGTCCCATACACTGGAACCATACTCTAGTTGGGGTCTTACCAGAGACTTATATGCACTCTCCTTTACATCCTTACTACAACCCCTAAACACCCTCATAACCATATGTAGATCGGTACCCTTTATTTACAATCCCATTTATGTGATTACCCCCAGTGAAGATCTTTCCTTATATTAACACCTAGATACTTACAAACTTTCACCCCATCAATGCAGTAATTAAAACTGAGAGGACTTTTCCTATTTGTGAAACTCACAACCTGACTTTTAGCCACGTTTATCAACATACCATTGCCTGCTGTCCATCTCACAACATTTTCGAGGTCACGTTGCAGTTGCTCACAATCTTGTAACTTACTGTATCTATACTACAATGTATCTACACTACACTACACTGCGTTTGGTTAAATGCTTAAGTATCGAAAGGATTGCCGTACACGAAGAAAAACACGAATATAACTGGCAAGATACTATCTAATATATTATACCTTATCTTCACTACAATTCTACAATTCTACTGAAATGTGGTTATGTGATTATTACAGCTGGTGGATTACTATTATTTTCCCTACTCCACGGGACGGAGAATAAAAGTGTCCTTAATTAGGCCTACTGAAAAATACGAGGTTGTCTACAGTAATTTCTCAAGTATTTCTATCAAAACTACTACTAATACTACTCCAGGGACTTGAACTGCAATTACTGGGATATATGAACTTTATTATTATTAGCTAACCGCTCATAAATACTGAAAGATTTATCGAGGGAGCGAAATATAAATTACGGATACTTTAACTACCTACTTAGAAGTACCAATGAATGGAATACAAGATCAGCTGACTTTTATTTATATTTACTTGACTACACTCAACCCTTTGTCCACAACTTAGCCAATAATGCAATATTTGAATATGAGGAGCGACAATAATCAATAACAATACAACGACTGTTAACTATTACCGTGTAATCTCTTTAACTTCTTTTTAAATGGAGGTTTACAGGCGTATCGTGTTTTTTTTATGTAGTAAATTATTACCTTCGCGATAGTTTGAACGGAAATCTATACGAAATACCGGAGAAGTTGCTGCAGAAGTTACGGTACTATTCCTTATGATAACCTACCTTTGTAAGTATAACCAACGAACCTACAGATATTTTTAAAGTTAATATTATTACCTAAAGTATTTCCTAAACCTAAAATAGAAACAAGGTACACCTAGCTAGCCTACTTAACCTAGAAAACGTAATTTACTGAAGACCAACTGAATTACTTGTTACAAAATTTAAATAAATGTCACTACTCCCAATTTCTACCAACGAGCACTAAACACCACTATATAAACAGCACTAAATGAATCAGATATACACAAAATTTAGCTATTTCAATAGGTTTTCACTACTGTATCACTACAATAATGCAAGAGCTCTCTCAACAGCCAACCATTCTCAAGCGCATCCAACAATGCCAATGCCAAAAAGAATTGTATTTCTTGCACCGCTGGGACAGATCAATGAAAGTAACTAACTTGATCTAATCCATACCAGAAGACAAAGTGCAATGTAAACACTAAGTCTTGCCAACAAAGGCACTAGGAATTCAAATAATTATTCTCCTTATTATTATTAATATTTCTATTACTACTATTATTATTATTATTATTATTATTATTATTATTATTATTATTATTATTATTATTATTATTATTATTATTATTATTAATATCATTATTAATATTATTATTATTATTATTATTATTATTATTATTATTATTATTATTATTATTATTATCTTTCTTAATCCATTTACTTTCTAGGGTTTGTTTTATCCCTTGGACTCAACGAGGGATCCCACCTCTACCGCCACAAGGGCAGTGTCCTGGAGAGTGAGACTAAGGGTCGGGGGACAAAATGGGAAGAAGGACCAGTACCTCACCCATGCGGCCTCATCTGCTTGTGGGAAGATGGGAAGATTATAAGGGATAGACAAGGAAGAGGGAAGGAAGCGGCCGTGGCCTTAAGTTTGATACCATCCCGGCATTTTCCTGGAGGAGAAGTGGGAAACAACGAAAAACCACTTTGAAGGTGGCTGAGGAGGGAAGTGAAACTTCCTCTACTTATTTGACCTCGCGAGGCTAAGTGGACCCCGTTCCAGCCCTCGTACCAGTTTTCAAATTTCGTGGCAGAGAAGGGAATCGAACCCATGCCTCCGGAGGTGGCAGATAATCACACTAACGACTACACTACAGAGGCGGGCATTATTATTATTATTATTATTATTATTATTATTATTATTATTATTATTATTATCATTCGTCGCGAATAGGTCACTTAGGACCAGGCGAAATCAACATCTGTTTTAGACCACACATTCAACGAGTGTGTTTTCGTCCCAAGGACCAGATATGTCGTTTAGTCCTTCTTTCAGCATCCGTAATGCCCGTGTGAGTGTGATTTTTCTGATATTATCTCGGTCCAGTAGATTTGGTAACCCTAATTCTTTCAAGTCTTTATCTGTCTGTTTGAAACTTTTTATCTAGTGGTTTTAATCCTTAAGAACGTGTGAATCCTCTGAGTTATTCTGTTTGAGTCCGTTCTTTCTAAGCGCCCCAGGAAGTGTATTCCTCGCATGCGCATTTTGTCTGTATTTATTTAGATTCTTTTATGTATTTCTGCACATGTCCTTGGAAAATGTACTTCATCTTTGAGTACCGGTCTTAGTATATTTTGCGTTATTTTACCTTATTTCACTGCTGATTGTCCTTTTAGTGTTTTATGTTGGATATTCAGAGTTTCTGATGCGTAGAGAACTTCGGGTTTGATTGCTGAACTATTGTGTCGGGTTTTGCAGGTCCAGGAGAGATTTTCGTTGTATGTTTTGATAACTGACATGCAGTCTCCATTTTCTGGAGTAGTGACTCAATAGATTTCTTTTCATTGCAATTTTCACTAATACACTGACTGACAGAGCAAATGCAACACCAAGAAGGAGTGGTCAGAACTTTATGCCAATTGCAGGGTAGACTGACGTCACTGAGGTATGCTCATGATGTGAAATGCGCCGCTGTGCTGCGCACGTAGCGAACGATAAATGGGACACGGCGTTGGCGAATGGCCCACTTCCTACCGTGATTTCTCAGCCGACAGTCATTGTAGAACGTGTTGTCGTGTGCCACAGGACACGTGTATAGCTAAGAATGCCAGGCCGCCGTCAACGGAGGCATTTCCAGCAGACAGACGACTTTACGACGGGTATGGTGATCGGGCTGAGAAGGGCAGGTTGGTCGCTTCGTCAAATCGCAGCCGATACCCATAGGGATGTGTCCACGGTGCAGCGCCTGTGGCGAAGATGGTTGGCGCAGGGACATGTGGCACCTGCGAGGGGTCCAGGCGCAGTCCGAGTGACGTCAGCACGCGAGGATCGGCGCATCCGCCGCCAAGCGGTGGCAGCCCCGCACGCCACGTCAACCGCCATTCTTCAACATGTGCAAGACACCCTGGCTGTTCCAATATCGACCAGAACAATTTCCCGTCGATTGGTTGAAGGAGGCCTGCACTCCCGGCGTCCGCTCAGAAGACTACCATTGACTCCTCAGCATAGACGTGCACGCCTGGCATGGTGCCGGGCTAGAGCGACTTGGATGAGGGAATGGTGGAACGTCGTGTTCTCCGATGACTCACGCTTCTGTTCTGTCAGTGATAGTCACCGCAGACGAGTGTGGCGTCGGCGTGGAGAAAGGTCAAATCCGGCAGTAACTGTGGAGCGCCCTACCGCTAGACAACGCAGCATCATGGTTTGGGGCGCTATTGCGTATGATTCCACCTCACCTCTAGTGCGTATTCAAGGCACGTTAAATTCCCACCGCTACGTGCAGCATGTGCTGCGGCCGGTGGCACTCCCGTACCTTCAGTGGCTACCCAATGCTCTGTTTCAGCAGGATAATGCCCGCCCACACACTGCTCACATCTCCCAACAGGCTCTACGAGTTGTACAGATGCTTCCGTGGCCAGCGTACTCTCCAGATCTCTCACCAATCGAACACGTATGGGATCTCATTGGATGCCGTTTGCAAACTCTGCCCCAGCCTCGTACGGACGACCAACTGTGGCAAATGGTTGACAGAGAATGGAGAACCATCCCTCAGGACAGCATCCGCACTCTTATTGACTCTGTACCTCGACGTGTTTCTGCGTGCACCGCCGCTCGCGGTGGTCCTACATCCTACTGAGTCGATGCCGTGCGCATTGTGTAACCTGCATATCGGTTTGAAATAAACATCAATTATTCGTCCGTGCCGTCTCTGTTTTTTACCCAACTTTCATCCCTTTCGAACCACTCCTTCTTGGTGTTGCATTTGCTCTGTCAGTCAGTGTACATTCACCTGGATATTTAAATGATTTCACTCTAGAGATATGGTTGGAGCCAATTTGGAGTTCAGATGGGGGCAATTTTGATGTCTGTCATAACATAATTTTTAAAAATAAAATTTGAAACCCAATTTTCGATGCTAATTATTATTATCATCATAGAGATGGCGTGAAATGACATTAGTAGACAAATAAGCTTGAGTGGCGTCTTTAAAAGTAGGAGAGATCACAATATGAAGATAAAGTTGGAATTCAAGAGAACAAATTGGAGCAAATATTCCTTTATAGGAAGGGGAGTTAGGGATTGGAATAACTTACCAACTGAGATGTTCAATAAATTTCCAATTTCTTTGAAATAATTTAAGAAAAGGCTAGGAAAACAACAGATAGGGAATCTGCCACCTGGGCGACTGCCCTAAATGCAGATCAGTATTGATTGATGATGATGATTGATGGTAAAATTTGTCATGTGTACTTAGCATGGTTTGATGGAGGAATTTTAAGGAGTTTTAAGTAAATACTGTAATATTTTCTAACGGTAAAATAAGAGAATGAAGTAGTAAAAGCTGAGCTAACCAAATAATTATTTACTGATAATAGTGGTGCAAGTGATACAAATGGTTTTGGGATAGGTTAATTAGGAAGCTAATGCTCTCGATCACAGAGGAGAAGAGAGGTGGAGGGAAATCCAGGCAGGAGTGAACTCTGTAGTGTAGGAGTTTCCATTAACACTTCGATGCTCAAGATCTTTCTTCCAGCTCTGACACCAATGTAGGACAAGTTCTGAGGACTGAAATGATGCGCGCTTTGTCTTAGGTAACAAAAATGAGTTGAAGTTTCGTCATAAAAGTGGTTTACATTTCATTTATCGGGAAAAGCCGAATGGTTAGCATATCATTTACTGGTAAATCCCTGGACTGATATAAGATATAGAACGACATTTAGAGGTCAATGCCAGGATGAGAGTAAGACGGTGGACATTATTTATGAATGAATGCCAGTATGGGTCTAAAAGGCTGAATATCATTTAAAAACGGATGCCGGGAAGGTCCTATGAGGTAAGATGTCACAAATGAATTTCAGTACGAACCTAAAAGACTGGTCTTCATGTATAGGCGAAGGCCGCTATGTACCTAGGAGATTGCAGGTCATTTACAAATGAAGGAATGGATCTAGAAAGTTGGATGTCATTTAGAGGCGAATTCAACAATGGGCAGCCCACCTAGTAGCCATCATCTTTAAGGTACCAATTCTTTAAGGACCTGCACCATGCTTAGTCCTCTCGAATCCTGTTAGTGGAAAAACAAATCCGCCCTCAGAATGTGGGCTGGCAGGAGGAGTGGTGGTACACAATTCTAATCACAATACTGCGTGCCGAAAGCCTAGATTTAATTCCTAACCTATCCGCAGGGTTCATATGGAGTGACGGAATACGATGCTGCTGATGGTGATTCGTCCGTCGAATCGAGACGTTAAGCCTTGAGTAGAGCCGTTGCTGTTATTCGACACGAGTAGGCTATTTACTGACACACTCTCTCTCATGATTATCATCAAACAACACGGAGATGGGCAAGTCGCGAATGAGCGAATTTCTTCAAAATCTATCCAGGGATTACGGACATATTCAATATTATATTAAACATTACGTCAGGGCATAGCTCCGGCGCCTGTTACTTCAGTTGACACCGGCAACACGACGATGTTGGTTCGCCGCAGGTACGGAGTCGGCCTGCAGGGCGAGATCATGTCAAAGTGACGTGCGAGTTGTGGTACATTGAACAATTCCGGCGTTACGGTATTTATAAACTAAGTAGAACCTCGTTGAGGAACTTATAATTCTAATACACATATATTCAGATAATTTACTTTTGGAACGAGTGTTGATAAATCAAAATATAATTGATGTATCATGTAGATACCTGTGGATACCAGCATTGTACCAGTAGATTTGTTTTGGTTTTTTTTTTTTTCTGAGTAAAGTGTACCTGCGTGAAACAAATACATATTACGCGCACATTCTTTTTGAGCGACTGTGAAGATCAAATTCCTACGACTAACACTTCTCTGACCGCTGCTGTGATCGGCTGGCCCACAAAAGGCTCTTGCTCAATCCAATCAGTTCGGAACGAGGGCTGCTGCCGGTCACCTTTTGTTAACATGACGGCAGGCAGGTGGAGGTAGCTCTTCGGGTTTACAACCACCTTCCTCTCTTGTGGATAATGTTGCGTGACATTTCGACGCTTGTCATCTGCTTTGAAGTTTTATTGGTCACTGAGCATTAATAGCATTCCCGAAGATCGGTGCGGTGGTCAATTTTGCAAAACGCATTTAAGTGTATAAAGAAAGCTTATTTAAAAGGATTTGGAGTGATAAATGTAACTCAATAGAGAAAATTATTAATCGAATTTTAAAATAATAATTTCGATGATCGATATAGATCATTTCAACACCCTCAAGCGCACCCACTGCATAATCTATATTGGTAATTATTTTGAGAATGTGGAGTCATTCAGAAAAAATTGTAGGTTCAAGTAAAAGGACGTATCTCCGCTGTTCAATGTTTTCTGAAATTGATTATGAGTGGGAACACTCCCTTGAAAATATAAGCTGTGTTATTTTAGAATAAACCTTGGACGATAAGCAAATATCAACGTTAAGACAATGACATTCGTCTTATATATTCCCCATACTCTGTAATGTGGCGTATAATACATTGCCGAAAAAAGCATGCAACATCCTCAAGGACTGTGATCAGTGGCATCAGGGTACAGTATGTGCATGCTCAGGAGTTGTTGTTTTAGTGATTCATTTGTCACGGACATCGGCGAACAGATGGTGCTCAGAAGACAGTAACTGTGTTGAGTTAGAGGTGAACAGTGTTCATTCTAGGGTACAACCACGAATACGTGCTCATGTCGGAACTGCAGCCATTTCAACAGGGTCGCATTTTGGGCCTGCGGGAAGCTGGATGGACGTATCGACGGACTGCTGCACATGTTGTGCACAGTGTACCGGTGGTGTGTCGCTGCTTTCTGCAGTGGTCTATGTAACGTTCCCACACCGCTACACCAGGCTATGGTCGTCCACGTGGTGCAGACGCACTTCAAGATCGACGTAATGTGCGAGCAACGGTTGCCGACCGAACATCATCGAGGAACGAAACCGGTCACATGTTGCACCTACTTTGTTACGAAAGACCACTGGGAAAATTTTGCTTGCAGCAGGATTACGATCACTGGCCAGGATACCACTGATACAATGACACCATCAAGCACGTCTACTCTGGAGTAGACTGGAGAGGGGAATGGCTCACTGTTGTCTTCAGTGCCGAGAGTATGTTCTGTCTGTAGGCAAGTCATGGACGTTGATGGGGTGAGAGTTCCTTTTGGGGAGCATTGTAAGTACCTAGGTGTTAATATAAGAAAAGATCTTCATTGGGGTAATCACATAAATATGATTGTTAATAAAGGGTACAGATCTCTGCACATGGTTATGAGGATATTGATGGATTGTAGTAAGGATGTAAAGGAGAGGGCGTATAAGTCTCTGGTAAGACCTCACCTAGAGTGTGTATGGGAGCCTCCCCAGGATTACTTGATTCAAGAACTGAAAAAATCCAAAGAAAATGAACTAGATTTATTCTGGGTGATTTCCGACAAAAGAGTAGAGTTACAAAAATGTTGCAAGATTTGGGCTGGGAAGACTTGGGAGAAAGGAGACGAGCTGCTCAATTAAGTGGTACGTTCCGAGCTGTCGATGAAGAAATGGCGTGGGAGGACATCAGTAGACGAATAAGTTTGAGTGGTGTCTTTAAAAGTAGGAAAGATCACAATATGAAGATAAAGTTGCAATTCAAGAGGACAAATTGGGGCAAATATTCGTTTATAGGAAGGGGGGGTAGGGATCGAATAACTTACCAAGGGAGATGTTCAATAAATTTCCAATTTCTTTGCGATCATTTAAGAAAATGCTAGGAAAACAACAGATAGGGAATCTGCCACCTGGGCGACTGCCCTAAATGCAGATCAGTAGTGATTGATGATAATTGACAGAGAAAATGTTTGCATTTGCCGTCCGTCCGCCGTCCGTCTCTCCATCCATCCTTATTCTTCTACTAATGTCATTCCACGCCTTTTCTCTATTGATAGCTCGGAACATACTTAGTCGTGCAGCTCGTCTCATTTCTCACAAATTCTCCCAGCTCGAACTTTTGCAAAATTTTCGTAACCCTACATTTTGTCGGAAATCCTAAAATCGTGTAATCCTAGAGAGAGTCCAATACACTGGAACCATGCTCTAGTTATACTGTATATTTATATGCCTTCTCATTTAAATCCTTACAAGAATCCCTAAATTCTCTCATTACCATGTGCAGAAATCTGTACCATTTATCTACAATCTCTTTATTAAGATGTAACTCCTTTGTTAGTATGGTACTTTGAATTTTGTTATCGTTGGCTGAAATCAAAGCAGTGAGTTGTTAATTTGAATCTGTGGCCACCCGGCGGGTGGTTTAGAGTAAACCTTATGATAGAGTGCTAGTTGTCACCTCTTCTCACACGGGATCCCAGCTGGTCGGTAGCTCGCAGGCATCAGAAGTCCTGCATTGTACAGCACAATACTTTCTGTTGATGCAGTATTTTGTTCATGAGCTGTAATATCTGCTTGTTATTGACATCAGGAGGTGACACAGTGACGTCCTCAGGGACTGCTTGGTAAACGTTACCACGATGACTACTACAGTACGTCTAAATAAAACATGGGGACTGTGGGAGTTACTGACCTGATTACAGATACAATACATGTTTCAAAATACGCAGCAGATGGTTCGGTCGACAACCAGAGGGGAAAGAACTGATGCCACAGGCCATTTGTCCTGCATGAGGGCTGACTCATGGCAGCGATTTGCTTGTATTGTATAAATAGTTTGCTACGTTCATACGGTGGAAGTTAGTTTGAACAGAAGTCATTACAGAAAATTTGCCTTCGGACTGAGAGGAGGCTGTCGAAATCGTGTCAGTGTGGCCATTGAAGATCTATTTTTCCATGATCTATTGGTGTAAAACAAGGGAAATGGTAATCGAAATGGTACTTTTCTTTGCAATTGGTTTTACATCGCACCGACACAGATAGGTCTTATGGCGACGATGATATAGGAAAGAGGTAGGAGTGGGAAGGAAGCGGCCTGCCGTTAATTAAGTTAAAGCCCCAAAAATGCGTGGTGTGTAAATGGAAAACCTCGGAAAACCACTTTCAGGGCTGCCGACAGTGGGGGCACGGACCCACGCTCACAGCTGCGCGACCCTAACTGCACGGCCAACTCCCTCGGAAATGGTCGGATGGTCCCTGAGAAGATATGCACATCTCATATTCCAAGTTTTCTACCGTTTTTGTTATACCACTTCTAGGCTTGAAATCGCTCTGCACGACTTGCAGGCGTTCGCTGTACCATCTCGAGGTCTTTAATGTGTCCTGTTTGGTAAGTTTCCCATACGGCTGCTCTATTTTCCAGGACTGACCTAATGGGTGATTTAATGTAGCCCTGCGCCTTCGCTTGCGAACTGCTGCCCTTTAGCACCCTCATCACGAAGTGTAAGGACTTGTACGCTTTAGAAACTACACTTCCTACGTAGGTGTCCCATTTTAGATCTCTCTTTACGTGGATACCTAGGTATTTGCATGCGTCGCTCTGTATAAGGAGGTCCGATCCAAAACTGTAATGAAAGTCCCCTTGTCTATGTTTCTTTCCCTTTGTTATAAGATTGCGTTTTCTAGAATTTATTTTCATTTTGTTAACGAGCGCCCACTTATGGGGTATATTTGTATCGGCTTGTAATAACTATTATCTCCAGCATTCTGTATTCTTCTGCATATTATAAAATCGTCCGCGAACAATCTGCAGTCACTTCGAATTTCGTTCGGCTGATCGTTGATAGGTTGATAAACGCCGTAAATAGGAGTGTCCCTTATATTCTTCTTCTTCTTCTTCTTCTTGCGTTCCGGCCTTCTAAGGACCACGTTACAATTTCAATTGTTCCTCCTTAGTTCTTTCCTTTTCTTCCAGTATTCTTTCATTGTTTCACTGTGTTTCTTTTTCCTGTCTTCAGTCCACTTTGTGCCTGTTTTCTTTTCCTTCCTCCCTTGAAATCCTTCCATTTGTAAGACTTTCTTCCTAAAAATCTTTCTTTCCAATAATTCTTCTTCTCGTATGTTGTTCCTTTCCAGGTCTTTCTTGACTTCTTGAATCCAGGTGGTAGTTGATTTCTTTTCCCAAAGGTACTTGAAGATTCGTTTAGTTAGTCTATTGTCATCCATTCTGTAAATGTGTCCAAGAAATAGCAATCTCCTTTTTCTTATTGTTTCTGATATGTTTTCTACGTTCTGGTAAATTCCATTGTTACTTCTTAATTTCCAAAACTCTGCAATTCTTGGAGGACCTAATATTTTCCTTATAATTCTTCTTTCTAATATTTCTAATTTATCAAGCTTGTAGTTCAGTGCTAGACATTCGCTGGCATAAAGGTATTCTGGTTTCACTACTGTGTTGTAGTGCTTTATTTTAAGTTTCCTTGATAAGCACTTTTTGTTGTAAGTATTCTTAGTTATACCGTATGCTCTTTCCATCTTTTGTACCCTCTCCTCTATAGCAGATTTTTCTAAACCATTTTCTTGAATTGTTCTCACCCAAATATTTGAATTTCTTTACCTTTTCTATTCGACCAATATCCGTTGCTAAAAACTTTGGGGCACTTTTTATATTCGTCAAAAATTTTGTTTTCTCGGCAGAGATTCTCAAGCCTGTCATGTTGGCTGTCTTTTCAAGGAGATTGACTTGCATTGCTGCATCTGTAAGGCTTTCTGAAAGTATGGCAAAGTCATCTGCAAATGCTAGGCAATTTATTGCAACACCTTTGCTCTTCTTCCCCAGCATGAGTGGCAATATTTTAGATTCTTTCAGTTTTTCATTCCAAATTCTTACAATTTTCTCCATGACACAATTGAAAAGGGGTGGAGATAGACCATCGCCCTGCCTGACACCTGTATTTATTTTGAAAGGTCGAGATACTTCACCCATAAATTTTACTTTCGAGATAGTGTCTGTAAGTGTTTCACGAATTAGGTTTGCCAATTTAGTTTTAACTCCAAATTCACGGATTACTTTATCTAGGGTTTCCCTATCAACAGAGTCAAAGGCTTTTTTAAAGTCAATAAATGTTACAACTATGTCTTTGGAGTTTATTAATCTGTGTCGAATTATAGATTTCAGGTTGAAAATCTGTTCGGAGCAAGATCTTCCTTCTCTAAATCCACCTTGATATTCATTATTATTATTATTATTATTATTATTATTATTATTATTATTATTATTATTATTATTATTATTATTATTATTATTATTCCATTTACTCCTCACGAATGTCAGTTTCTGTGCAGTATGAAAGGGTAATTTGAGAGTGATATACCGCAGTCCTTTTTAAAGGGACGGAGTGTTTCAAATACATAGAGAAGGTTCCGTCATATAACATTAGCCTGATGGTAAAAATAAATGGAGAAATTTCAAAGTAGAATGTTATCACATAACAGACGAATAAAAATATAAATGTTTCAAAGGAGAAGATATGCTATCAAAGACTAAGAGTGTATCTGAAAAATAGATCAGCACGTCCCATCACTCGTACTGCCTGCGGCCTCGTCACTCGTATCGTCATATCACGAGCTGTCTGAAGTCGGAATGGTAGCACCCCAGAGCATGATATGAGATAACATATCTTGTATTATATTCGTAGAGAGAAAAGAGGGGTTACAAACTTGGTGGGGGGAGGGAGTTGTAGAAGTTCATAGTTGTAAGTACTTAGGCGTTACTATTAGAAAAGACGTAAACTGGTCTGACAAAGTCGAAAATGTACTTAAGAAATCTTAGAAAACCTTACATTTTATGCGGAATCTCAGGAAGGCTAATTCTGTTGCCAAAAGTAAAGCTTAAAGATCGGTTCTCGAATATGGATCAGCGTGCTGGTATCCGTACGGGGTAGGTTAAGTAAATTCCCTAGAAAAGCTCAACCAGGTTCAAAAGTTCAAAAAAGAGTGGTGAGTTTCGTAAACGGGAACAGGAGGAATACAAATAATCGGGGAAGTCTTGAGTCTAGAAGAACTAGAGCTGGCCTGTGTGGTCTATATAGAGCTACACGGGAAGGGCTGCCTGTAGTAGTTCCTTCATAACACCTATGCAGTCTAGTTAGAAAACTTATCGAAAGTTGCACTCAAGGCCCAAAAGGCCGAAGGGCTAAAATTGCTCACGGGATTGGGTTCCGACCCTCTTATCCGAGGAGATGTGTGGTCTACCTGTAGTAGTGTTAGGAATAGCTTGGAACCTAACACGTACTTATCGAGAAATGATCACAAGCATAAAATTAGGGCCAGAAACCAGCAGACGGATTGCGCAAGTTTTCCTTCGTAAACAGGACTATAAGGGACTGGAATAAATTATCTGCAGCAGTCCTTGATTGATTCCCTTGCGGTATCAAGTCATTCAAGAAGACCATTACTGCTAATGAAAAGTAAATGTTCGTAAATGACGGGCACGGAATTTGTGATTACCTACACATTTTTCAACGTTCTGGTTGTTTATCACTGGTTCCTGTTATACAAAGTTCACGGTATCAAATGTTATTTTAATGGTGTGACCATGGAGTTACATGCCTCGATACTCCACACATACCACTGATATATTCGATCCAATGTGTACAGTTTTATCTCAACTTAATTATCAGAACAGTTGTTACTTTATTGATATCAATTAATTTATTATAAGGTTCTGTTTTTATTACTATTATTTGTATTGTTATTGATGCTTATTTATTACAATTGATATATGTTACTATTATTATTACGGAAATATCGTGGTTTAATTTAATTCTCAATTTCTTTCTTTATCTGTTTACCTTCCATGGTCGGTTTTTCCCTCGGACTCAGCGAGGGCGAGCTTCAGAATCTAGGTCAGGGATACAACTGGGGAGGATGACCAGTACCTCGCCCAGGTGGCCTCACCTGCTATGCTGAACAGGGGCCTTGGTTGGGGATGGGAAGATTGGAAGGGAAATACAAGGAATAGCAAAGGAAGAGGCCGTGGCCTTAAGTTAGGGACCATCCCGACATTTGCCTGGACGAGAAGTGGGAAACCACGGAAAACCACTTCCAGGGTGGCTAAGGTGGGAATCGAACCCACCTATACTCAGTTGACCTCCCGAGGCTGAGTGGACCCCGTTCCAGCCCTCGTACCACTTTTCAAATTTCGTGGCATAGCCGTGAATCGCACCCGGGCCTCCGGCGGTGGCAGCTAATCACACTAACCACTACACCACAGAGGAGAACTAATTCTCAATTTACTTAGTAGGTTTTTATTAATGTTTCCTAATATTTATCATTAGCATAAATATTGTGGGAAATATCTTCAATATTCCTTTCATATAACGGATCGTCACCATTATTACTTTTACCTTCGCTTGACATCCAGAATCGATAGGCAATAGAATAGTTTATCCATTTCACTAGCTGTAGTACGCGGTTTGCCCGAATAGTCTTTCAGTGTTTACTTTTAAGATTTTTGTTACCAATTATGTATGTGTCATGAATATTTATAGAATTCCTTTTTTGATATATGATTCATATTTTACGATCTATTATGTTGTATTAGAGTTTAGATGTGTTTGATTTCAGATTCTATATTCTATGATTTTCGAGTAAAACTTCGTCCTTACGGAAGCTCGAATTCACTGCGAAGTATCTGATCCTGTCAAAACAAGATGTGATAACTATACCGGGTGGTCCGCCAGCCCCTTGCGATCCAGTTTTATGCATCCCTTTACATTTACTACAATTATCAAAGACATCGGCCCTTCTCCCTAAACCGGGGTAATATAACGAGAGGTATGTTTACGGGCTAGAAGACGGCAGGAATCGTGAGTGGCATTATTCATTCATTATGGGTACCTGGAATGAACCTGAAAAATGAGTATAGATACGCAGAGCACGTACATTAAAACAGGAGTTGGACGCACAGACCGGGAGCACGGTACTGAATAGGCAGGGAAGTGGACGCCGCAGGTCAAGTGTCGCAGTAGTTTACATGGCAAGTGGGCGGAGAGATATGTGGTAAGACAGTGCTCGAGGTAGGAGGTTCAAATCCCACATCAGAAACTTTTTAACAGCCAGTTGTCTGGGATGTGGTAAGGTTGCAAACTTGATAGCTTCCAAGCATTTGAAATGTGGACGTACCGAAGGATGCTAAAGATACCTAGGACAGCTAAAATGACCAATATATACGTTTTGCACCGTATGAACAAAGACCTAGAAATTCTCACTACCATCAAGAGAAGGAAGCTAGAATACTTTGGTCATATGATGTGGAACTGTAAATACCACCTTCTGCAAGTAATACTCCAAGGGAAAATTAATGGAAAACGTGGTCCGGGGAGAAGTAGGACGTCATGGCTCGGCAACTTGAGCCAGTGGTTTGGGGTGACAAGCTTACTCTGTTCAGAACAGCTATGAACAAACAACAGACCATGCTACTGATCGCCAACATTCTGCGAGGACATGGCACATGAAGAAGAAGAAGGACAGATTTGTTTATGGTGCTGGGTTCGACGAGGATGAGGAGATGGTGGTCTGTGGCCAGTTAGCTACGTCGTACATGTCCCCAGTCTCGTACACCACAGGCAGGCAAAGAATGTCCCATTGGAACGACAACAGCATGCGCTAGCAGGTAAGTATCCCTCCTTCGAAGCAATTCACAACACAATGTTTATTCACTGCTTCGATATGTATTCCAGCGACGAGTATGTGGATATGTTATTTATCTATGGAGAAGTTAGACAGAATGCATACCAGACACAACGCCTGTACCAAGAATGCTATCCGGATAGACGATAACCAATGGGTATGACATTTCAGAGTGTGGAAAGACGCCTGCGGGATACTGCATCCCTGGGAAGGACACGACCTGTTCGACGTTATCCCATGACGAAAGCTGACAATGAAGAGGTCTTTGACGCTATCAGGCGTAACCCTCATACTAGCACACGGGCCATTGCACAGGAGACAAACATAAGCCAAGCGTCTGTTATGCGGATATTGCATACCCACCCGTACTATGTGCACTTACATCAGGAGTTCCACGGTCATGATTTCGATGCCCGGGTGGCGTTCTGTCAATGGATTCTACAGCATATGCAAACTCATTCTGCTTTTCTAGCGACTTTCCTATTTACGGACGAAGCACAATTCCATAACAATGGAACCGTTAATCACCATAATATCCTTTACTGGAGTGTGGATAATCCCCAGTGAGTGCGACAGACAGCTTTTCAGGTACAGTGTGGTGTGAATATATGGTATAGAATCATGGGTGATCACCTCATCGGTCCCCATTTCTTTGCGGGCAATCTGACCAGCCAACGCTATCTGCCGTTTTCGGAATACGCGCCACTCCTTGTCCGCTGCAGTATGTGGATTCAACATGACGGAGCTCCACCGCACGCGGCGGTGGTCGTCTGGAATCATCTCCATATGACGTATCCTAATAAATGAATAGGAAGGGGAGGACCAGTCCCCTGGCCCGCCAGATCGCCCAATCTTACGCCCCTGGATTTTTCTGTGGGGCCATGTAAAACAACTGGTGTATACACAGGAGCCGGCCAGTCCTTGTCACCTTAGACAGCTCATCATCGAGAAATGCCGATCCGTTTCGCCAGAGATGTTGCAACGGGACAGACGGTACTTACATCATCGCGCGTAGCTCTGTATCGACCACGGAGTTGCTGCGTTAAACAACGTGGATAACTGAAATTCTGTCACATGTTTCTCAGCCTCTATCAACCCAGCTCCATACCAACGGCCCTTTCCAGGGACAAATAAACAAATCAGCCTGTTAAAAATACCAGCATTAAGTATACAAACTTGTCACATCCCAAACAAGTGGATTAAAAAATATACTTGCATGGGACTTGAAACTTCTAATCGTCGAGTGCTGTCAAATATATAATACACCCTACCGCGCACTAGCTATGTGAGCTACTGCGACTCTTGAACTACGGCGCTCACTTCACAGTCTATACCGGCCACAGTCCATCATCTCTGCATCCTCGTCCAACCCAGCACCATGCCCAATGCAACGATACACACGGTCTTTTACAGGGTTTTCTTCTTCTTCTTAATATGTTTTACCCTCCAATGTGGGTTTTACCTCGGACTCTTCGAGGGATCCCTCCTCTACCGCCTCAAGGGCAGTGTCCTGCAGCCTGTAGGGTGTGTTATATTTGACAGCACTCGACGATTAGAAGGTTCAAGTCCCATGCAAGTATATTTTTTAATCCACTTGGATGCTATCATGTACTCAACCTTACTACATATCAGGCAAATAGCTTTTTTTTGTTTGTGGGATTCGAACCTCCTACCTCGAACACTGTCCACCATCACCTATCTCCCCACCCGCTTGCCATGTGAACTACTGCGCCCACTTCCCAGCCTGGACAGTACCGTGCTCCCGGTCTGTGCGTCCACCTCCTGTTTTAAAGAACGTCTTCTCCGTGTCTGTACTCGTATTACGGGTTCATTCGAGGTACCTATAATGAATGAATAGTGGCGCTCACAATTCAAGCCCGTAAACATACCTCTCGTTAGATTACCCCGGTTTAGGGCGAGGGACCGATGTCTTTCAGAACTGTAGTAAATGTGAAGGGATGACGCAGTATAGGAGACCTGCGCATCTGTCAGAATGGTTCCCTACCTATGATAAATTCCAGTGATGAAAACTGCACAAACACTCAGCCCGCTATGCCATCGGAATTAACGAATGAAAGTTAAAATTCCTGAACCTGCCGGGAATCGAACCGTGGAAACCCTTCACCAAAGGCCAGCGCGCTAACCATGTAGCAATGCAGCCGGACAACATTATTATTATTACTCATTGTATTTCAATGGAAATTACTAACAATAAGAAAATATTCAATAAGGTGTGATGACAAAAGGGAACTGAAGAGTAACGAGTTCTTCAGATGTTAAGCAACAAGGTAGTGGTTTGTCTGATTAGCTGCGACCACCGGATGCCCGGGTTCGGTTCCCGGCTCTGTCACGAAATTTGAAAAGTAATACGAGGACTGGAATGGGATCCACTCAGCCTAGGGAGGTCAACTTTGCACAGGGGGTTGGATTCTCACCTCAGCCATCATGGAAATGTTTTTAAGTGTTCCTCCTTTTTCCTTCAGGCAAATGCCGGGAAGATACCTAACTTAAGGCCACGGCCACTTCCTTCCCACTTCAGTGCCTATCCCCGCCGATTTTGTCATTCTGTTCAACATAGCACGTGAGGCAGCCTGGGCGAGGTTCTAGTCCTCCTATCCAGTTGTATCCCTGACCCAAAGTCTAACGCTTTAGAGCACTGCCCTAAAGGCGGTAGAGGTGCGATCCCTCGCGGAATCCGAGGGAAAAACCAAGCCTGGAGTGAAAACGAATTAAGAAAGTGGCAAACATAAAAACCTGTATAATCAACCCCACATCATACTAACGTCTTCGCCGCTTGCTGAGAGCATATTCCATAATTAATACAAACAAATTAAATTTGGCTGCTCTTAAAACTTTATTCACTTTGCGATAAAATCTCCGATGTCTTTCAAACAGAAGAATCAGCATCGACTTTTGTAGACCTCATCCCAAACATTAGTTTTCTGTAAAAGACAATATATCTTTTTCTAATCTTTATTATTATGTAATTCCCAGTACCCACTGTGTATATGCCGGGCTGAGTGGCGGAGATGGTTCAGGCGCAAGCCTTCTGACCCCAACTTGGCTGGTTCGATCCTGATTCTGTCCGGTGATATTTGAAGGATCTCGAATAAGACAGCGTCATGTAGGTAGATTTACTTGCACTTAAAAGAACTCCTGCAGGGCTAAATTCCGGCACCTCGGCCTACAGAGCAAAATATGAACAACAACGCACAATTGACTTAATGTAATACGATGAAAGTTTATTTCGAGTAAAATATTAAATTAATATTAAAATTAATATATTCGTTATAATAAAAATGCGCCGGTCCTGCGTCCAGGGCGGGTCGCGAAGAAATCCAGACTAGCTAATTTCTGTTTAATTTCCATTTAAATTCCATTTTGTGGTCGTGGATTCGAAGAGATTGCGAATGCTATTATGTCTAACGGCTATTTCTTTTATCGACGATGCCTATGGATATCTCCACCGTATCAATAAACTTTTCTCGTAAACTATAGTTTCGGAAACCTTAAACTAGAATTAACTATGTTGCTATATTGCTTACACTATCATGATTGTAAATGCCAATAACGTTTTATCAATTTCGTTTATTAGAATATCTGGCAAATTAAGAAATATAAAATATTTTTGGAAGAATGACTATCTTCAATTAAAATTAGTTAGTTATCTTGTATCATTTTATCAAAGATTTTTGATTATTACAGTATTCACAACTATGTAAATTAAAAATAGAAAGTTGGAATCATCCTCACAAATTCTACCTATGTAAATTGAAATCACTCTTCCGTTTGATTTTTCATATGTAAAAGATAATGTTACTACTTAAATTAACGTTATAATAATATTTACAGAACTTCCTGGGAAATCGTTCATTTTAACATCAGTCATTTGCCTTCCTACATTTATAGGTATTCAGGTATTAAATATTCAAGTCTTCAATTATTTATAATATCGATGATGAAGATAAGTTATTATTTAGGAACTGGTTTTCATGGATACATCAGGAAAAAGATAAGTATTAAGCCATTTACATCATGTGCACTCTTATAAATTAATATCTACTTTCACTATACGGTATATATCTCAACTGGAGGTATTTCCTCTCATAAATCATACACGTTAGACCAACTGTATAAATGTGTCTCATGAAATCTGTCATAATATTAATAAATTAGAACACCTCAAATACCGTTATTTCCAAAAACAGGTACTGAGTATTATTTATGAAGACTCTAACAATCGTTTCCTTCTGCAATTATATGTGAATAACCTTGTCATAATCATGGATGTGCTAAAATAAGTGCCATGTATTTGTTTATCAAGGAATCATCATTATGGTAGAAATCTGGGTTAATGTTAGTTAATATTCTATTCATCTTTCCTTACAGTGAGATATCTTAATGATTTACATGTGCCTAAACTCTATATACGACCTACATAATATATTTTCAATATTTTTGATATAGAATATCTAAGAATTATCACTCATAATCGAAATAAGGACATTATAATCCCTAAATTGCGTCAACCCTCTTATTTTCGACCATCACAATAAATCATTTTCTTCTTTGTCGATGAAGCAATAAATATCACCATCATTACTCTTATTCATATTCATTCTCTATCCATATACCATTTCCTTCATATTTAATTATCATATTTCTTCTTTCATTTACCCATAAACTTCATATACCCGTTGACTTGACGCATGGAATTCCGTAACCATCATCCGTCTACTTGAATATACCATTTCTTCTTAATTCATTTCTGTTTCACTTCATATCATTCACATATTCATATATAATCCAACTATAACCTATATATAGCACTCTACTGTCCCCATAAGGTAAGGGTTATTCTGCCCGAAGGCAGGTCCGAACCTCCGCAGAGGTGTTCCTGAGCCGGAGTTTACGTGCGGTGGGGTGGCCAGTTCCTTTCCGCTCCTCCATTCCCTTACCCTCCACCAACAGCGCGTGGCAACCCATCCAACTCCTGACCACGCCCAATGTTGCTTAACTTCGGAGATCTCACACTGTCCCCATATTATAAGATTTTAACCCTAAATCATTCATAGAATAATATTAACCATTCTCTCGTTATAGCTCTTATAATTCACATGTGATAACCTCATCATTATTTTAAATATCATTACGAACGCACTTACATGTTATATTTCACATACATCCTGGCCAAGGATTAGTTATATCGTATAGATGATTACCTATCTTCCCCTCACTTGGACACAAATATGTATTATTTCGCGAGAATCCACTATTTCTGAGCAAAGTTAAAAATCTCTCTTCTTCACTACCTGTTCACCACAAAAGAAAACATCATTTTATTCTTAAAATTTTACTTTATTTACTGCACTAATGTGTATGACATCTTTTTTCATCCGCTCCAATGACGATCGCATTAGATGTACTGGGACATCTATGGATCAGACACGGCCGCTACATCCTTCACTGGACACTGGGATGTTATGGGATAGGTCTGGTTTCCCTTGCCGTCATCTCAGGCAAGCTTCTTCCGGACATCGTGCCATGGTCTTAGTACATCTTGACAGCCATTTCTTGCGCAAATGCAACAAAAATACATACAAAAGGAGTCTATTTCGTCATCATGGGGATTTCATAGCCTTCTAACATTGTAATGCCTATATCAAAATAATGTGACGTTTCTTTAACTTCACTTTTAATTCCGCTAGTAGATTACCAATATGTCTGCTGTAAGTTCCGCTATTTATATTACAATTCCTGTTCGATACGTCAATTCCGTTATTTGCCGTGGCTTAAATATTATTTTCTTGGTACCTATTAATTATTATCCCTTGCTAATTAGACGCCGTGACGTATGCTTTCTCGCAATCTTCCTTACGAATTTGTCACTTCATTTTTGTCCTTTATCTTCCGCGTTCTTACGTGCTATTATGCGAAGTAAGTCTTCTCTTTTAAATATTTGCTTGTCCAACCCTTGTCCCGTTTCCCTACGGGGTCGGGCATGAGGTGCGATGAATCTCTCGTGCCAGTTTTTATGACCGGATGCCCTTCCTGACGTATACCTCATCAGAGGAGTTAATGAGATGAAATGAATAACGTGTTATATGATAGTAGGGAGAGAGTGGAACCCGGTGCCGGCACATAGCCTACTCCTGTCGAATAGCACCAAGGGGTCTGCTCAAGGCTTAACGTTCCCATCCGAAGGGACGAATCGCCATCAACAGCGTCATACGCCCGCACTCCATATGAGCACTGCGGGGAGGTTTGGAATTTAATCCAGGCTTTTGGCACACAATCTTGTGATTAGAAATTGTATACCACTACCTCCCCTACCCTGCCGGCCAATATTCTGATGGTGATTCGAACCGGCTAACCTCGGTGTCAGGCCGTTTTAGACTTCAGCACCTTAACGATCACGGCCAACAGGTACGCATAGTCTTCTCTTTTAAATATTTTTTTGAAATTCTCTTAAAACTTGATTTGTTTCTCGCAGTTTATGATTTTTCCAACACGATCATTGCCTCTGTTTGCTTTCAATTTTCAGTTCTCTTGAATAATAATGTTGTAACAATCTCAGGCTTTTCCTTGCTTTTGCACTACCGCCTAGATCTTTCTTGCCTCATTCCCGCATATTTTATCGACATAGATGATTGAGTCTATGTGCCGTATCTATTCATGTCGTGGCAATTGCGTCCATTTTAGTTCCAATAAGTGTCAATTTAGGACAGTGAACTGGCACAATAATAATAATATTATTTTGGCTCTACATCCCACTAACTAAGTTTACAGTTTTAAGAAAATGGAACTGAACAGTCTTCAAGCTCTTTCGCCCTTTTTTGAAGATAATAACACATAGATGGCGCCTGGTAATATTTGTAACTAGAAGACACTACTTGCCCAACTTAGCTCCATAATACTGCAATATTCGCTAGGCGACGTTATATTTTACAGCAGATATTGTTACCTTATTTATTTTGCTACTTCTTCTCATTGGATTACGAAGTAATACTCAACGTGACAAAATCATCTGCTAAATCACAATAATTGATTGTGTAGTTATCCGTACTTCTGAACAAGTTCGACCGTAGTGTGCAATGGGTTTCGAAACTACAATCATTATACAAGCACAAAATATTGTACTCACGTTGTGGAGTTTCTCCTTCGGCAAAGAGATTGTTCGGAAAATGTATAACAAGTGGGTAGAATTGTGCCTCTGGGATCTTTAGAAGTGAACATGCTGTCTAAACTGTTAGTTCTATAATTAAAGCTGGTGCCTATGCAGTCTGCCTGGAATTCACGTATGATGACGATGCTTGTTGTTTAAAGGGGCCTAACATCGAAGGTCATCGGCCCTATCACGTATGTACAAAAGAAAGGTCATAATGCATCAAATGTTATTAAGTTTCAAATCAGATTGAAATTTATACATGTGAATTTATTGCTCCAGATGTCAGTTTCTAGTGAACCATGATTCAGTACACACCTTTGAAATGCCTTCGCCGTGTATGACGAGGAAGTGTAATGAAGAGCCGAACAGCAGACGGGTTCAAACTACTTACAACCTTACAACTGCCATTGAACGGAACAGAGCATTTCCTCAATTATGGTCAGGGCTGGATTAAGGGGTGGGAGGCTAAAGGGGCTACAGCCCCAAACCTAAAATTGTATAAAAGGTCTGCTGCTCCACCTCCGTGCATGTGTATGAATATTTACGCTCTTCTTTCCTTCTTATCAGCTGTCCGCGTTAGTATTTCATCACTGCTAGAATAAATTACCGTCCGGAGACACGAATCTTCGCTACTTACGCACTGTAATTATTGTAAAGGTTATTGTTGACGAAAATTGAAATCTGGCAGCTTGCGAGTACGGGCAGAGGGGCAAGGGGGGAAGAGGTCTAGGAACTGAGCGGAAGGGGACAGGGGAAGCACGGTGGAATACGCATGCTATAGACTCCGTGCGTATAGCAATGAGCTGCTGTGAGTGGACATTATGAGAACTACTTAGGGGCACCTTCATCAACAGCTAACTGTAAGAAGCTGGAATATGTGAGATCTTTACGTACATATATTCAATCATTTTACAGCGGCCCTCTATCCCTGAATCCCTTTCTATGTTTTTGCCTAACGCCATTATTAGAATCTAAAACCACATTCCTTATGTGTTGATGCGGTCATGATTGTGATGTAGATAGCCGCCGTTGTTCAAAAGCATTTCGTACTCGTCATCCAATGTATTTCCTGCAGTTGAAGAGCTTGTTTCATCACAGATTTCTTCCGAAGAAATATCTTGTCGCAGTCTGCTCTTTCGTGGAGCTATATTTCTGCTTTTGAAGGTAATGGGGATAATTCGAAGACCGACTAGGCACGCCCTCTGACTTCATTATTGTTCATTTAGTTTTGTCTTTTATCTTCATCTCTAAAATATAGGCTACAAACACGATAATAAACGGATGGAATCCATTGATTACCCTTGTTTGATCCTTGCCTTGATGTAGCGTTAAGCCATTTTTCTAAAAAAAAAAAAAGGAAGGGAAGGTCCACGACTCTGGCAGTAGAAACCCTGTTGGAACAAATAAAACAGACGATAGAAAGACCAAAAGGACAACTATATGTGGTTTTTGTTGACTACTCAAAAACGTTCGATATGGTCAACAGAAAGGTATTAATAGATAAACTGGAGAAACTAACTGGAAGAACGAGCACAACGACCCTGATATCGAATATACTGGCAGAAAACTACATACAGATAGGTGATGGAATAGGCATATCTGACTGGCTGTCACAGACGAACGGCGTCCTCCAAGGCGATCCACTCAGCCTTATCCTGTTTAATGCTCTCACGAACGATGTCACCAAAGGAATGGCAGGAACAAGCACATACGTATACGCTGATGACATGGCCATCGCAGCGACAGATATAGATAAACTGCAAGTATCGCTAAACACACTATGTGAATGGGCGGAGAGAAACGACATCCAGATAAACGAAGAGAAGACGGAATTGGTAGTATTTAGGAAAGGAGGAAGACTCACTGAAGCAGAGAACATCAAATGCAATGGCTAATTACTCAAGAGGGCTAACAATTTTAAATATCTAGGTATCACAATTCAAACAACGAGAAAGAGTTTCAGTTTACATATAAGATCTAGAGCAGTGGCGGCCACTAGGGCTATGAATGAAATCAGAAACATCACACAACTATCGATTAGCACAGCTATGGACCTGTTTAGGTTAAATATACTACCTGTTCTGACGTATGGCCTAGAATTAGTGGGAGATTACCTCACGTACGAACAGCTGGAAAATTGGAGCGAGTAATGGCTAGATACCTGAAGAGAATTCTATGAGTCCCGCAGAATGCAAGATCGAGGCTAGTGTATGAGCTTACCAGGGAGACCTTCCTAATAGAGGATCTGAGATGCGAGCTCATACTTCCAGCTAGTACCAGCTCCAAACAGCTTATACAAAATCTGCATGAGAAGAAAACAAGATACCGGAGGACTTCTATGCAACATCTGCTATGCAAGACAGGACCTGGATGAAAGCTAATCAAGATATGCGAGACGTGACGACGAGGTTGGCGATCCATGGTTTGCACCACAAGGTGTGCTGTAATAAATTATTTCACGAACCAAATGACGAATGTGTGTGTGAGTTGTGCTTGGAATTCTGTGATAGATACTGCAACCGTTAGGGCTTTCATCGTCGCACCAAATTAAGTATGAACCAGCTCTGAGCACATCGGGCGACAAAATGAAACTGGCCCCAAAAATTGGGCAACAAAAATGAGGCTTACATTAGGTATAATCAGGGCAATATTACTTAATTTGGTTTCACAAACAGATGTACAGATGGAACATTTCGATGAGAACCGCCAGACGTCACTCACCAGGCTTGAAGTCTCATCCTCCCTACTTTCATAAGATCACCGGCTGAATTCGTAGAGCAATATGGGTAATGGAATATCCGATAAAGAAATAAAATAGGCACTATCTAAAATAATGAAAGTAGGATTCTATAATATGAGAGGAATATGCTAATATTTGTTAAATGAGAAGAATCTCCGTTCAAGTATATATTCTAAACATATTTATTATACTGATATGAACCACACAAATAATGTTGTATCTCAACATATGAGTAAAAGAAACAATTAAACTGATACAATTATATTCATTGTATGCCTTCTTTTCTTGAAATTGTCTTGGCATAATTAATTCTTGATGTACATCATTCGATCAACATACACTGATACATGATATTAAAGAAAATGGATATTGAATTTATTTATTAAACTCTCGTCACAAATGGATATTAAATATGGTTCCGGTACCTAGGATCGAACTCGAGCGTCCTGGGTAAGAACCAGATATCTTTCATGTGTTAGAAATAACTGGATATTAAATAGTGTCCTTTGTCTACCGGTCATGATTTGGAGAAAAGAAATTATAACACAATATAAGCACATCTGATATACACACGAGATTGCATTGCCGAGTATCGAACATGTGATCCATTTGACCACGAAAAATGTATATTTACATTGAACACTTACGATGAACATACACTCTGAACATATATGTGCGTATCCTGGGTTTACCTAACAAATTATATATTTTAAGGAAAATCAGTCAAAGCTGGAATCAAACCCATCACCATATTATTTTGGGAAATAATAAAACACACAGAAACATATATATATAAAAATATCGAATATATTTACATAACACATCTTGAAGATATGGCTTAACCAAGCCATAATATCTGGTTAAATCTTCGCTCCAACATCATTCGAACCAACAGGCTTCGGCTTCCAAGGTAAAAATTTTTGGACTCCAATCAGAGGCTAAATTAATGCTTAGCACGAGAAGGGATCTATCCTTCACAAAATTTGGAAATTATCCGTGTTACTTGCAACGTATAATTAGAATAGGATTGAGATTACTTTGGTAAATGAAAAGAGCTTGGCCCGTTAACATCGCTTTGCTAGAGACTGCAAAGTTTGCTTGGCCTACGGTCGACCAGCATATACCTGTTCATCACAATAACAGCTGTGACTAGTCCTGGGTTGTGGCTACAATAAATCATCCGTCACTCTCCCTTTCATTTCTCTTCCATATTATCTCGGCTCATTGTCAAGTATGCACTCACTTGAAAGCCATTATTTCTTATTACTCGTTATCTGGCTATATATTCAGCCCAATTTTATATCTCACAACAGCTATAATTATTTATTCTTCCTTATCACTCCAACAACAAAACATGTTACAGCTTCGCCCTCTCATGTCTTGGCATCGTATCTCAATCCGTTCATTTAATTCACAGAGAAAACCCCATTATTTCGGGTTATTTTATTCTCACAATTTCATATATAATTATAAATTAATTACACTTCGAGTTGGATCAACTCCAATGATTATCTAATATTATCCGGGATTACAAATACCCGAATCTCAAAGTATCATTTATATCCAAACTACTCTGAAGATCTTTACCAGACGAAGAAATATAAGTCTAGCTAACTTGCCGTTCTTCCCAAAGATAGTTCATATAAGCTAAGAACTTTGAAGTCTATATAATAATTCATGCAAATGAATTTTGTTAAATATCAATGATTATCTTAAAAATCACTTGATGATCCTAACTAATAATAATAAATCTTTCCCAATCATACGCGCATAATGTTCCCTACATATTTAATATTTAATTATGACATTATAATATTTACAAATATTATTATTATTACTGGCATGCATATCTCGTGTTTAGGGTACATTAAATTATGTACTTAACACCTGGTGAGTAAGGCTTGCTGTCATCTAGGGTACATCTTAGATCTTTACACGAACATGATGAATATTATTGTTCCTAGTAGTCCTTGGTTCTTCTTCATACGACGATCCATGACTCGAACTGCTGTTTTCTCAGTTGAATTTCGGGACGATCCTTGTAAAGCTGATTGCAGGCACTGAGGCGCGACTCTTGCAGGCTCCGAGTCTTGGGTTCGACGACCACTCACGAACATACAGAAAAATGGAGAATGAGTTATCAAATACTGTTTTTTGCACTTTCAAAGGGGGCCTACTTGTAACAAGATCCACTGTTAAGTTCAACAGATTAACATAAGTAGTGATACGTTTGTAAAAATCACTGTTCATTCCCTGACCGTCACACAGACTATCACAACGAATGTCCCTGGAGGATGCGAATATTAATTTTGTCAAGAACAGTTATTTAATTTTTGCTAAATGTCACTCGTTCTTAAATGCTCAAGAGCGATGATAATTAACCCCTGCATATATTAATTAACTGTCTCACCACGCTAAATAACCTGAAGCGTTTGCCCTCCGTTGGTGATTGCACCATCAGTCATAATTAACTATCTTCGACGATTGTGATGTTGAAATGCCAAATTAAGGCTTCTATTCGGCAATTATGTACATTAACTTGTACCACACGGCTTATTCCGTAAAAATATTAAATCACATTGATGTGTTTCTTCAATGGCACAACACTTGATACACTGATATCCAAGTAACTGATATCCAAGTCCGCTTCTGATATGTTGGGCTGCCACTATACAGACGACAATTAAGTAACGTGTTACCACTGCAGCTACACGGATGAGAATGAGATACAATGTCTCGGTCCAGGCTATATTTATAACCTTTGGAAAAATGGTCAGGGGGGAAGTGAAATATGTCCCTGTTGGAAATGACGGTCCGGTAATCGAAGTTTTTGAACGACGTGATAACAATCGAATTAAAGCTCATGACCTCTACTTTCTACTGAACATCTGTGAAACCAAAGCGATCAGTAGGTTATTCATAATTTCCAAAGCGTCCTTTTGGAAAATCATGCGTCATGTTTCATCATGCAATATCTCCCACTTTTTTCCACATGTTGTCAGATTTCAGTAGTCGCCTTTGATCTGCGTACTGCTGTATGATAGGCGTCATTACTGATCCATATTTAAAGTATTGTGTTTATATGCATTGACAGTCAGCATAAAATACATTTGCTCGAATGAGACCTGATTTATAAATTTAGAAAAATTATCTTATATAGAAGTATTCTTCTTCTTCCTCTTTTTCGTAAATTATGGTGAAGTGGTACTAATGAATGCGGTGTTGAATTTATAGTGGGGATTTATTTTTCAACGGTTAACAAACCTTAATTTGGCCCTGTCTCAAAAAACCTCCATCTCCGTGCGTAGCGTTATCATCTCTTCTCACTCGCTCGGAAAGAGAGCGCGGTTTCAAGGTTAACAATACTGCGCTGTCTTCTTCTCGTCACAGCGTAGGAAAAATGCTCCTTCCGGACTGGCGCGTCGCGGATCATACCCCGGTTAAGCATACAGATTGCTAACTACTGCGTTATATGTCACAGGATGTTGCGGAAAACGGCATATATAATTAGCCAGACCTCCTAACATCTCCATGGCATAACGGTGAACGGTCACAATACCATATTGTAAAATGCAGGAATAGACAGAAATCCATCGTAGCTTATAGCAAAGAAAAGTAATGTGTATGTAATGTAAATGTAATGTAATGGTATTCTGCACGGCATGTGCGCGTTTTCAATAACAATAACAATAACAATAATAATAATAATAATAATCATAATAATAATAATAATAATAATAATAATAATAATAAAGCCATTTTTCCTCAAAGTTCTTTACTTGGGGGGACAACAGGAATCCTCGCACCTGAAGAGTATGGATTTCTTGCTTTGATATATAGATAGGAACACAAAAATTAATCATTTTACAACCAGAGACACACACATAAATCCTCGATGCAAACGCACTGGAAGACAACAACGTGGGTACCGAGATAAGTTGGGTGCGTTAGCTGGCGCCCCTAGCGGAGGTTCGTGACACTAAGAGCTCACGCTGAGAAGCATGTTAACCGATAGCATAGAGCAGGCAGGGTGAATCCACGGCCGACTGGATCCCTCGCAGCGCTAGAGCTAGCTAGAGCGACGCATCAAGTCGGCCGTGGTGAATCGCATTAACTTACAATGTTCGCCACTCGCAGCGCAGCGGTGCATTTCTTTCATCAGCGCACGGAGCATTTTGCATCAGGAAGAGAACTTCCAGTTCTCCTCTGATTATTGAACCATTCGTAAGTTACAACTGTAATGTTCTTGTAAAATGGATGGAAAATATCCAGGTAGTGCCAAAAAACGTAAGTTCTGTTTTGTATGTCGATTTGATAGTGATGATGAGACAAACGTAAAATATGTTTTGGCATTATGAAATATTAACATGGAAAACAGGAAAAAATTGTAGTCTATTTTAACACTTACCTATTCATCTATATAAGTGGAAGTAGTTCTATAACGACTTCAGAATGCTAGCCTTACGTTATGTTACGAAGAAGGGGGCTCACATTTTTAAATAGCCCAGGGCCCCCAAACACCTTAATCCGGCACTGATTATGGTGAAGGCTTCATTTAAACGTTTGCTACTACGACCCACAGTGTGTATATAAACTCCCATACTTTTTTCGGAAAAAATACCCTTCTGTGTTTTAGCACACCCTTTATCCGACGAAGACAACAACAACTGTTAAACATGTAGCCGTATCAAAAAGGAGTATGCTTTCAGGATTTAGAATTACATCTTCTACAAACATGTTCATGCGCGTTTTCTTCTATACTTCAGCTGCTATTCTGTCCTTTTGATGCGAATGTTACTGTATACGATGGGACAGGAAATGCCGAGTGAAATGCCAGTCGTATGAAAGAAGATCCACCTGTTGCCATTTCTTGATGGGTACGATACTTTTGCATTTGGCCCTTGGCTCAGGCCACAGCAAAATGTAGCTTCCACCGAAATCACAGACTCATCCTTGGCTGTGACCTTATGGAAACTGCTGGAGTATGTGGGATGCTGTTTAACGACATTCAGAGCGCAACCAGTATATCTGATTTTTCTATTTTTAAAATCTGTGAATCAGGGACATCACAGAGTCCAGTTACAAACATACGTAATATATCTGATACGCAATAGTTACAACAATTATTCTGAAATGAACACAAATATACACGAATAAACTGTAACACCTAATTCAACTAACACCCTATATTTTGCATACATACATTTATGAAATGCATTGTTCATAGGCCAGACGTGCTACAAGAAAACTACTCAGGACTAATCAGGAATGCAATGTCAAACTATTTCACTCGTCATCCTGCCTGGTATGTCTCATTTTGACGCTGTCATCGGTATTTCGATTCACCTTTAGTGGTGCTATTTCAGGACCAGCCTCCAGGCTAATACCAGACAGATGGACATAAAAAAGAGCATAGATATACATATTTAGGAAAAAACATCCTCCAAATTCCCTTAAGCATATTCTTTATATTCTCGTTTCCCGTTGCCTTTTTCTAGTTATCTGTGAATTGAGTAAATTACTTGTATTGTCATTTAATAAAATACCTGTTGTGACTGGCAAAATAACAAATTGGTTTCTTACTTTATATTAGTACTCAACTACAAATTGTTGGATTGTTTTGAAGCTATTAAATGTATGGTCACCTTTATTGCTTGTAATTGTTAGGGATGATATAATGAAGGCAAGCACAGGGAACTTATTACAGTACGAGAATAGACACAACACTGATTGATGCTGAAATTATGATTTGGGTAAAGGATATGAGAGAAGAACTTGTACAACAAATGAGAAGTTGGAAGAATGAAGAAAATATAGGTTAGTTGTCTGTCCAAGGCCAAGGCCTAACTAATCCTGATGCTGCTTTGTGTCCAATCCCCTATAATATCCGTCACGCTCGCAGCACAATTTGTTCCGGGTGATTTCCACAAAAAAACAAAAAAAAAAAAAAACGAATATGTTGAAAATTTTGGGCTGCGAAGACTTGACAGCGAGGGAACGAGCTGCTCCGTTAAGTAGGATTTCCCAGCTGCTAATACAGAGATGATATGGAATTACGTTGAATGGATACCGAGCAAGAGATGGTGCGGCTGCGAGTTACCATTCGAGAGATAGTAGGTTCAAACCTCAATTTCGGCAGCCTTGAAGATGGTTTCCAAGGTTTCGCATTTTCACACCAGGCAAATTCTGGAGCTGAATCTTAAATCAGGCCACGGCCGCTTCCTTCCTACACCTATCGCTTTTCTGTCCCATCGTCGCCATAAGACCTATTCGTGTCGGTGTGACATAAAGCAGTTATTACTATTTTCTGTCCCGCTGATTTACTTTCTCGGGAAGCAGAGGGGCAATAATTTAGTCTAACTTGAGCTCTATTAAGTGCCGTCTGCTGTACAGAGGGTTGTGAGTTTTATCCGCGGTCGAGTCTGTGACCTTTGCAGCGTGTAATTAATTCCTCTCTCCCGCCGACTGTGTATGAATTCCATTCACCCTGATCCTACCGAAAATCGTGCTTACATCTAACTTATTAAGCAGAGGTAAATCACATAAATATCTAGTAGTGTTCAATTAATCAGGTCATGGTTAATAACAGCGTTCTATTCCCTGTTATAATATTCAACATACAGTGTGAATCTGAACTGACAGATCTGTTCACACAGCTGGACCATTCCCTTGTTTAGCAGCTTGTCGAGCTAGGAACAATAAAAATGTAATTGACCTCATTTCCCACTTTAAATACTCTTTTTTTGCACCGTGACAATTTAAAAACCGCGGAATTAAAAGTAGAGCGGGATCGGTATCAAATGATCTAGTTACAGAATATATTCCCCTTTTGGCTAACATGATTTGAATTTAAATCCGGCGATGGCAGACCGCAGCGTTACACCGCCCTTTGTGGTGGTGTACCAGTGTTCTGTACTGTGCTGTTGGTTTTGTTTGTACATGTTCATCTTATATGATGATATGTATAATACAGGGAATATAATGTACACTGACTGGTAGCCACATTACATAGTACTCGTGGCCTGACGCACCAATACCTGCGGACAAAGACTAAAAATGAAACTGATGATGCAGGAAGCTGAAAGTAAGTAACGGAAAATATACTGAACTCCGGAAAACCATTCATTCGCCTTTAAACTTATACTTCCGTTGTGTGTGTATATGTGGAATTTTTGAACCTTGGCGATTTATAGAATTTTTACAACGAGTTCTGTTAGCAAGACTTGAACATATCACATAAAGTAGCCCGTATAATGTTCGGCAATTGTTAGTAGGCAGCAATTCGGAAATGTACCTATAGATCATCCCATAAATCTTAAAACAGTAACGACCTAATCTACTACTACGAGGGCAGATCAGAAAATAAATTGCACTTCGCAGTTATGGCCATTAATTACACCACCTATACAACAGCAACACGACTATAACGACATACACTGTAACGTCACTTTTCCACATAGTTTCCAAGAGACTCCAAACATTTCTGCGAACGCACAACCAACTTGTCGATGCCGGATGCATAGAAATTTCCTCCAGCGTTCTGCGACCACTTGGAGACAGCGGCCGTCACCTCCTCATCGGTCTGGAAACATCGACCACCGAGCTCCGTTTTGAGCTTACTGAACAGATGAAAGTCACATGGCGCTAGGTCGGAACTGTAGGGTGGATGTTGCCAGACCTCCCACTTGAAACGCTGCAGCAGTTCTCTCGTTTGACGGGCCTTGTGAGGTGTTGCGTTATCGTGCAACAAAATCACACCGGCGCTCAATTTCCCCCGACGCTTCTCTTTACACAACCGGTGCAACGTTTGACAACACAACGCCGCGTTGATCGTCGTTCCTTTCGGCATGAATTCCACGTGCAGCAACCCTCCATGTCAAAGAACACTGTCGCCATAACCTTACCGGCTGAAGGTTGAACCTTGGCCTTCTTTCGTTGTGGTGATAAGGGGTGCACCCATTCCATTGATGTTCGCTTCGTTTCGGGGGTGAAGTGGTGGACCCACGTTTCGTCACCTGTGATGATTCGCCGCAGAAAACCGTTGTCGTCTGCGGCATAGCGTTGCAAAGATGCCAGGGAGGATTGGAAAAGTTGTCTCTTGTGCTCGTCGGTGAGAAGACGTGGGACCCATCTTTGACACAGCTTACGATATCCAAGGTCCTCGTGAACAATAGCGAACACATAGTCATACGACATGTTCAGCTGCGTCCCGATTTCTCTCAGTTTAATGCCCCGGTTCTGTCCAATGATCGCATTCACACTGTTGAACTTTGCACGGCTCCTGGACGTTGCGGGCCTGCCCTGGCGACGGTTGTCCGTGATATCCGTGCGTCCGGCTTCAAATTGCTGACACCACTTTACAATACCTTGCCGGGAAATGGCCCACTCCCAATACACAGCACTAATTTCACGATGAATGTCCATGCAATTCTTCCTTTTGGCCCATAGGAATCGGAATGTCACACGCACCTCATATTCCGAGTGAACGTCCAGTTGACGCGCCATTGCATTTGGCCGCTATTCACACAATACTAGACGAGACACCACAGCGACCTGTCTAACAGACGTGTGGGCAGTGTCAGTCCCTTTCCCCGCTGTGCCCACGTTTGCGACACACAGCGCGCTGCTGCGGCGCGTTAGTGCAACTAACCTTTTGATCCACCTACGTACTACTAAAATGTTTTCCTTCCCAGAAGCGGGAGACGGGCCTCTTATACGGTGACGCTGTCTCTCAGGCCGGGAGATTTGTTACGGTGAAGGAGATGTTCGGAGAAGGTGAGGGAGTTGGCAGCCGTGGCCTGTACTAGGAACTGTCCCGGCATTCGCCTTAATGCAGGAGAATGGAAAACCACGGAAAACCATTCTCAGCCCAGCCGAAGGTTGGGGCTAGCCGTTAGGTCCAGTCCTGTCCCGTCTCCGGAATGCAGAGGCGTAGAGCCACGGTAAAGCCGTAGCCACCCATCCTTTGCTCGGTTGGCGGGTCAGAGTGCACAGCTGTTGGGCCGAGACCCACTCTGCATAGACAACTTTTACAGAGCCCTCTACCGGGCTGGCACAGAAAGATCGTCGGAGACAACTTTCATACAGTCATCTACCAGCGAACACAGTCGTTGCCTACGAGATGCACAAGGCCGGGAAATACAGCACACTAGACTCGTCCTCGAGATACTTCCGGCAATTGCCGCTAGAATTCTCTTTACTTATCTGCCTCGTCCGCTCATTGCAACACGTTCGAATATGAAAAACTATAAAAATTCATTAAAACTAGTAATTTCAGAAGGCAGCAAACAGCTATGAGATCAAAGATAGACCAAGAGTAATTGTTTGACTTATTTTCTACAACGTATTTCTTCCAATATGCTTAAACGAAATAAGTAATTCACGAAAGAAGCAGAGAAATCTGATAGCGAGTTTGTCACTTCTTACCGATTTCTTTAATTGTGCCTCAGAGTATCCGATAAGCGGGTCGAGATTGCGGTCATAAATAACTTTGGGTTTAATCGCCCTTTCACCAATTATCAGCGATCCAATCTTTTCCTCCGCACATCTGATATTTTGACATTCGTATTGAAGCCGCTGCCTGGTAAGCAATGTTATGACCGTAACGCAAATATTTAGCGGCGTTTCACCGTATTTCTCTTTTTTCTTCCCGTAAAATTAAATTTGTGTTCGTTTCTATGGTGTAGTGGTTAGTCTGATTAGCTGTCACTCCCGGAGGTCCAGTTTCGATTCCCAACCGTGCCACGACATTTGAAAAGTGGTACGAGGGCTGGAACGGGGTCCACTCAGCCTCGGGAGGTCAACTGAGTAGAGGTGGGTTCGATTCCCAGATCAGCCATCCTGGAAGTGTTTTTCCGTGGTTTCCCACTTCTCCTCCAGGCAAATGCCGGGATAGTACCTAACTTAAGGCCACGGCTGCATCCTTCCCTCTTCCCTGCCTGTCCTTTCCAATCTTCCCATCCCTCCACAAGGCCCCTGTTCAGCATAGCAGGTGAGGCTGTCTGGGCGAGGTACTGGTCATCCTCCCCAGCTGTATCCCCCGACCCAAAGTCTGGCGCTCCAGGACACTACCCTTGAGGCGGTAGAGGTGGGATCCCTCGCTGAGTCGGAGGGAAAAACCGACCGTGGAGGGTAAACGGATGAAGAAAGAAGAAGAAAATTAAATTCGTTCTAACAGGAATAAACTTCCTAAATGACCAATTTTAGCATGCTTTTCAATTTGGTTTGCTTTTCTTTTTTGGTCAAGTTCAGATACCGTAAAACTTTTTTTTTCCTGATTTCATTACCCGTATCCTGTTTCTCAACTTACAGATTGCTTTTCTGTAATCTGGTATTTAATTTTCTCATTCGTGTATCATTTTTAGATCTAACAGAGATACTCGTAGACTTTCCTTGATATAGAAACAAAGTCTTGTACTCCATTTTCGTTTGTGGCTGACGTATGAAGATATGAAATGTTCATCGTTATCTGAATCAGAACGTTTACTAAATTTTGATGGACTGGGCGAGTTGGCCGTGGGGTTAGGGGCGCGCGGCTGTGAGTTTGCATCCGGGAGATAGTGGGTTCGAATCCCACTGTCGGCAGCCCTGAAGATGGTTTTCCTTGTTTTCCCATTTTCACACCAGGCAAATGCTGATCTGTACCTTAATTAAGGCCATGGCAGCTTCCTTCCCACTCCTAGGCTTTTCTTATCCCATCGTAGCCATAAGACCTATCTGTGTCGGTGAGACGTAAAGCCACTAGCAAAAAAAAATTTGATGGCAATACATCATATTTGGGAGCTGGGCGCTTCCTGCGTTTGACATTTTCCTGTTTGTGAATAGGATACACCATGAAAACAGAAGGAAGTTTGATTGATGTGCTTACACTGAAATCTATTTTATGAGAAGAATTGCTAGGTACCTAAAGATATCCTACTATATCACCTTGCCCATAAATAGTTTGCTTCCAGTTCTCCCTTAAACTGCACTCGGAAGGGAAACTACTTTTTTAGTGTAATTCGAAATACAGAGAGGTACACAACAGTGTACCTCAAGACACTCGCCGACATAAACAATATTCACAATAAATTGCACAAAATCAACACAGCATCACAATTACTCCGCATATCACAATGTTAAAGTCCGCCAAGAACAGAACGGAATCCTGAAATCTAGCGGCCAAACCGCGAACACGGTCGGACCGCTTTTTCAGCGACAAATTAGTAGCTATGTCCCGGCCTAGTATATTTCTTAGGCAACGATACAGTTAACTACCATGACCTAAGCACGGCTGACTGATGCGTCGCTCTAGCTAGCTAGCGCAGCGAGATATCCAGTCGGCCGTGATCTAAGGATCGTATTATTATGAACAAATGACTATTTTATGCAAATAAGGGACTTAATGAAAGAAATATTTTTCTAGTAATCCCTGAGATGGAGACTTTTATTTTGATGAATAACATACGTGTTAGGATGACGGTCATCTCATAATATTGTGTTACACTTTCAGCAGATAATCAGCTACGTGGGAAACGACATGGAAAGGAATGTGATTGTAGCGGGAGATTTGAATTTACCAGATGTCAATTGGGAAGGAAATGCGAATGACAGGAAGCATGACCAACAAATGCCAAATAAGTTAATATGGGAAGGACAGCTGATTCAGAAAGTGATGGAACCAACTAGAGGGGAAAATATCCTGGATGCGGTGCTGGTAAAACCAGATGAGCTTTATAGAGAAACTGAAGTGATAGATGGTATTAGTGAACATGAAGCATTTTTGTCGTAGTTAAAAATAATTGTGATAGACAGGAAGGTATAAAAGTAGGACTATTAGGCAGTACCATATGGCTGATCAAGCAGGCATGAGGCAGTTTCTAAAAAGTAACTATGATCGGTGGAAAAATTCAAATACAAATTTAAACAGACTCTGGGATGGGTTTAGAGCAATTGTTGAGAAATGTGAAAACAGATTTGTACCTTTAAATGTGGTAAGTATTATTGGACTTTTATGTTTTCTTAGCCAACGGCCGTTTCCGCGTGGAAACACCGGATCCCGTGAGATTTCCGAAGTTAAGCAACATTGGGAGTGGTCAAGATTTGGATAGTCTGCCACGCGCTGTTCGTGGGGGGTAAGGGAATTTAGGAGCGGGAAGGAACTGGCCGCCCAACTGCACGTAATCTCCGGCTCAGACACACCTCTGCGGAGGTTCGGACCTGTCTTCGGGCAGAATACACCCTTACCTTACCTTATGTTTTCTTATAAACATAAATGATATGAGTAAACAAGTGGAATCAGAATCAGAGGCAAGGCTTTTTGGGGATGATGTTATTCTGTATAGAGCAGTAAATAAGTTACAAGATTGTGAGCAACTACAAAATGACCTCGATAATACTGTGAGATGGACAGCAGGCAATGGTATGTTGATAAACGGGGCTAAAAGTCAGGTTGTGAGTTTCACAAATGGGAAAAGTCCTCTCAGTTTTAATTACTGCGTTGATGGGGTGAAAGTTCCTTTTGGTGATCATTGCAAGTATCTATGTGTCAATATAAAGCAAGATCTTCATTGAGGTACTCACATAAATGGGACTGTAAATAAAGGGTACAGATCTTTGCACATGGTTATGAGGGTGTTTAGGGGTTGTAGTTAGGATGTAAAGCACAGGACAAATAAATCTCTAGTAAGACCCCAACTAGAGTATGGTTCCAGTGTGTGGGACCTTCACCAGGATTACCTGATTAAAGAACTGGAAAAAATCCAAGGAAAAGCAGCTCGATTTTTCTGGGTGATTTCCGACAAAGGAGTAGCGTTACAAAAATGTTGCAAAGTTTGGGCTGGGAAGAATGGAGAGAAAGAAGGAGAGCTGCTCGACTATGTGGTATGTTCCGAGCTGTCAGCGGAGAAATGGCGTGGAATACCATTAGTAGACGAATAGGTTTGAGTGGCGTTTATAAAAATAGGAAGGATCACAATATGCGGATAAAGTTGGAGTTCAAGAAGACAAACTGGGGCAAATATTCATTTATAGGAAGGAGAGTTAGGGATTGGAATAACTTACCAAGGGAGACGTTCAATAAGTTTCCAATTTCTTTGAAATCATTTAAGAAAAGACTAGGAAAACAACAGAACAGGAATATGCCACCTGGGCGACTGCCCTAAATAAAGATCAGTATTGATTGATTGATTGATTGATTGATTGATTGATTGATTGATTGATTGATTGATTGATTGATTGATTGATTGATTGATACGTGATTCTGACAATACAAAAACAAATTACATGTACAGGGTGGTCGGAGGCAAAGTGAACCGAGCATATGAGCGCTAGAGCGTTGGTCGCACTGATATGTCGATATCTCGCGGTGTTGTCATTTTATCAGCTGCTGAAATTACCCATTCAGATCAAATATTCCCTTTACAAGGCGATGTTGCTAAATATGCACTCGAGAAGTGATCATCAAACACTAACACACCGAGCATTTCAGCCAATGCTACCGTAGCGTGCTTGCTGTTGGCCGAGCCTATCAGCAGGGAGGTCCTTGTTGAAGTTCCTCCCCTGGAGACGTTCGCCTCTTCAATTGGCGCTGTCAAGTCAGTCATAGGTGAGACGCTCCTGCTTCTCAGTCTGTATTTATCTTCAGTTTCACGTATGTTTAATTAATGTTACGAAATGCTTGTTTTGCTACTTTACTGGCAATGTTCCACTTGATAGTTTATCATACTGTCACACGATGGCAACAGTGTCCCCTCTCATAGCTTTGAATTTTTACCTCCTTGATTTTATGTCTCGTAAAGGGGCTTTAGTATTATCTGTGTTGGTTTGTATGTTTCGAAGCCATGGTAATGATATTTTTCAAACATTTAGAGTTTTACTACGTAAAAGTTTATATTTATAATTGTATTTTTAATCCCCCTATGTTTTTTATTGATTATTGATGGTGATTAAAGAGATTACACGGTAATAGTTAACAGTCGTATTGTTATTGATTATTGTCGCTCCCCATATTCAAATATTGCATTGTTGGCTACAGTCGTGAACAAAGGGTGTAGTGTAGTCAAGTGAATATAAATAAAAATCAGCTGACCTTGTATTCCATTCATCTGTACTTCTGAGTAGGTAGTTAGTATCCGTAATTTATATTTCGCTCCCTCGATCTTTCAGTATTTATGAGCGGTTAGCTAATAATAATAATAAAGTTCATATATCCCAGTAATTGCAGTTCAAGTCCCTGGAGTAGTAGTAGCAATTTTGATAGAAATATTTGAGAAATTATTGTAGACAACCTCGTATTTTTCAGTAGGCCTAATTCAGGACACTTTTATTCTCCGTCCCGTGGAGTAGGGAAAATAATAGTAATCCACCAGCTGTAATAATCACATAACCACATTTCAGTAGAATTGTAGTGAAGATAAGGTATAATATATTAGATAGTATCTTGCCAGTTATATTCGTGTTTTTCTTCGTGTACGGCAATCCTTTCGATACTTAAGCATTTAACCAAACGCAGTGTAGTGTAGTGTAGATACATTGTAGTATAGATACAGTACATTTAGATAGTGCCGTATCTTGCCTGCTATATTCGTGTGTTATCTTTCGTGTGTATCTATTAGACCCTAATACTAATAGTAATTTGTCTAAGCATTTAGCTTCGTTGGTAATCTTTGAGTACAGTAGTTCTTGCAAATTTCATTTCTGTTGTGCTTAGTAGTGACATACGGTACGGTACCGGTATCGTAATTAGGATACGTCTGAAAGTAGTTTAAAAATTACTGTAGTGTACTGTACAGTAGTATACGAGTAATATCCTATTAGAAATTAGTGTGCTTATTTTGTTATTGTAAAATATTTGTGTAGTACTGGTGTAGTAGAGGTATCCATAGAAACTCTTTACTAAAATATTGTTGAAATTAGGATAGGCTTAATTGCAGTTTGGAATTGTGTAGTTCTTGTGTATTACTTTCGATATTCAGTAATTAACAGCAGTTTTTATCCTGTTAGGGGTTGTAGGATTTAAAAAAAATAGAGCACGACTAAGTAGTATTGTAGTGTAGTCGTATATTAATTACCTTATTGTTGTGTAGTATCCCAGACAATATATCCCTCCGTTCATTTATTTTTTGTTGCAAATAAGTTACTTTATTTTTTATTTAAAATTTTCCCCCCGTAAAGAATGGCTAAGGAGCGCGAGTGTACTTATTGTGGGTGTGGTGAGGCATTGAGGGGTATGAGGGAGGAGTTGGAAAGTTTGAGGGAGATAATTAGGATTCTCACAGAAGACAGGAAGGAAGATAGGACTCCCTCAAACAATGTACAGGTTACAGTAGGTGTACAAGAGGGAGGGGAAGGAAAGGGAGGAGTTGTAGAAGACAGGTGGTCTAATGTTCTAAGGGGAAGGAGATTGCAGGCCAAGGGCTCTACTCAGGATCAGAATTCAGGACAGGTGTCTGTGCGAAATCGGTACGAGTCACTCCAGGTAGAACAACAGAGGGAAGATGAGGGACAGGAAACTGTTGCTGAGATGCATGGAAGTAGGAGGAAGGGAAAAGGTAGGAAAGGGAAATGTAGAGTAGAGGATAGGAAAAGACAGGTGGAACAGGGTCATGGGAAGGAGAAAAGGGAGGAGGAAGTAGCTTCTGCAGCTATCAGGAAAGATAGGGCTGACCAGGAGGGGAGGGGATCAAATGAGGTGGGTAGGGTTGAGGCTCTGGTCATGGGGGATTCCATCGTTAGACACGTGGGGAAAGTGTGTGGAGGAAAGGGAACCAGGGTAGAATGTTATCCAGGAAGTAGGTTGAGGCAGATGTTGAGGAAAGTAGAAGAGAGGGAGGAGGGGAAGGAGAAGGTGGTAGTGTTTCATGTTGGTACCAACAACGTAAGGCAAGCTGATATAAGTACCAACATAGTTGGAGATGTGTGGGATCTGGTAAATGCAGCACGGGTGAAGTTTAAGAAAGCGGAGATTGTTATTAGTGGAATACTGTGTAGGAGGGATACTGACTGGAGGGTGATTGGGGATTTAAATGAGACTATGGAGTGGGTATGTGGGAAACTGGGAGTGAGATTTCTAGATCCTAATGGGCGGGTAGGAGATAGGGATCTGCGCTCGGATGGCCTTCATTTAAACCGCAGTGGTACGTATAAGTTAGGAAATTTGTTTGGAAGGGTAATAGGGAGGTACATTCAGGGAAACGGGATGGCCTAGGGAGCGGTGATAAGGGAACAGGGAAGTGGAAATCAAGTAGGGATGACATAAAATTGTTAGTGTTGAACTGTAGAAGTATTGTAAAGAAAGGAATAGAATTAAGTAATTTAATAGATATATATTTACCAGATATTGTAATAGGAGTTGAATCATGGCTGAGAAATGATATAATGGATGCAGAAATTTTCTCACGGCACTGGAGTGTGTATCGTAGAGATAGGATAGGAAAGGTGGGAGGGGGAGTTTTCATTCTGGTGAAAGAAGAATTTGTAAGCTACGAAAAAGTTAAAGATGAGACACATGAAATTCTAGGTGTAAGGCTCATTTCTAAAGATAATAGGCAACTTGATATATTTGGAGTGTACAGATCGGGAAAGGGTAGCACTGATGCGGATTCGGAATTATTTGATAGGATAGTCAGCTATGTGGGAAACGACATGGAAAGAAATGTGATTGTAGCGGGAGATCTGAATTTGCCAGATGTAAATTGGGAAGGAAATGCAAACGACAGGAAGCATGACCAACAAATGGCAAATAAGTTAATATGGGAAGGACAGCTGATTCAGAAAGTGATGGAACCAACCAGAGGGAAAAATATCCTGGATGTGGTGCTGATAAAACCAGATGAGCTCTATAGGGAAACTGAAGTAATAGATGGTATTAGTGATCATGAAGCTGTTTTTGTGGTAGTTAAAAATAAATGCGATAGAAAGGAAGGTCTTAAAAGTAGGACTGTTAGGCAGTACCATATGGCTGATAAAGCAGGTATGAGGCAGTTTCTAAAAAGTAACTATGATCGGTGGAAAACGGTAAATAAAAATGTAAACAGACTCTGGGATGGGTTTAAATAAATTGTTGAGGAATGCGAAAACAGGTTTGTACCATTAAGGGTGGTAAGGAATGGTAAAGACCCACCTTAATATAATAGAGAAATAAAGAGACTAAGAAGGAGGTGCAGACTGGAAAGAAATAGAGTTAGAAATGGCTGTGGAAGTAAGGAGAAATTGAAGGAACTTACTAGAAAATTGAATCTAGGAAAGAAGGCAGCTAAGGATAACATGATGGCAAGCATAATTGGCAGTCATACAAATTTTAGTGAAAAATGGAAGGGTATGTATAGGTATTTTAAGGCAGAAACAGGTTCCAAGAAGGACATTCCAGGAATAATTAATGAACAAGGGGAGTGTGTATGTGAAGATCTTCAAAAGGCGGAAGTATTCAGTCAGCAGTATCTAAAGATTGTTGGTTACAAGGATAATGTCGAGATAGAGGAAGAGACTAAGGCCACAGAAGTAATAAAATTTACATATGATAACAATGACATTTACAATAAGATACAAAAGTTGAAAACTAGAAAAGCGGCTGGAATTGATCAGATTTCTGGGGATATACTAAAGACAATGGGTTGGAATATAGTACCATATCTGAAGTACTTATTTGATTATTGTTTGGTCGAAGGAGCTATACCAGATGAATGGAGAGTTGCTATAGTAGCCCCTGTGTATAAAGGAAAGGGTGATAGACATAAAGCTGAAAATTACAGGCCAGTAAGTTTGACATGCATTGTATGTAAGCTTTGGGAAGGCATTCTTTCTGATTATATTAGACATGTTTGAGAAATTAATAACTGGTTCGATAGAAGGCAATTCGGTTTTAGGATAGGTTATTCCACTGAAGCTCAACTTGTAGGATTCCAGCAAGATATAGCAGATATCTTGGATTCTGGAGGTCAAATGGACTGTATCGCGATTGACATGTCTAAAGCATTTGATAGGGTGGATCATGGGAGACTACTGGCAAAAATGAGTGCAATTTGACTAGACAAAAGAGTGACTGAATGGGTTGCTATATTTCTAGAAAATAGATCTCAGAGAGTTAGAGTAGGTGAAGCTTTGTCTGACCCTGTAATAGTTGAGAGGGGAGTTCCTCAGGGCAGTGTTATCGGACCTTTATGTTTTCTTATATATATAAATGATATGAGTAAAGGAGTGGAATCAGAGGTAAGGCTTTTTGCGGATGATGTTATTCTCTATAGAGTGATAAATAAGTTACAAGATTGTGAGCAACTGCAACGTGACCTCGAAAATGTTGTGAGATGGACAGCAGACAATGGTATGTTGATAAACGGGGCTAAAAGTCAGGTTGCGAGTTTCACAAATAGGAAAAGTCCTCTCAGTTTTAATTACTGCATTGATGGGGTGAAAGTTCCTTTTGGGGATCATTGTAAGTATCTAGGTGTTAATATAAGGAAAGATCTTCACTGGGGTAATCACATAAATGGGATTGTAAATAAAGGGTACCGATCTCTGCACATGGTTATGAGGGTGTTCAGGGGTTGTAGTAAGGATGTAAAGGAGAGTGCATATAAGTCTCTGGTAAGACCCCAACTAGAGTATGGTTCCAGTGTATGGGACCCTCACCAGGATTACCTGATTCAAGAACTGGAAAAAATCCAAAGAAAAGCAGCTCGATTTGTTCTGAGTGATTTCCGACAAAAGAGTAGCGTTACAAAAATGTTGCAATGTTTGGGTTGGGAAGAATTGAGAGAAAGAAGAAGAGCTGCTCGACTAAGTGGTATGTTCCGAGCTGTCAGCGGAGAGATGGCGTGGAATGACATTAGTAGACGAATAGGTTTGAATGGCGTTTATAAAAGTAGGAAAGATCACAATATGAAGATAAAGTTGGAATTCAAGAGGGCAAACTGGGGCAAATATTCATTTATAGGAAGGGGAGTTAGGGATTGGAATAACTTACCAAGGGAGATGTTCAATAAATTTCCAATTTCTTTGAAATCATTTCGGAAAGGGCTAGGAAAGCAACAGATAGGGAATCTGCCACCTGGACGACTGCCCTAAATGCAGATCAGTATTGATTGTGATATTTTTCTTTGAACTTTGGGGAAAGGTAAAATGGACTCCAGAAACACAATGCAGGTCCTCTTAATATGTTATGCTATTTATAATAGATTCAAATGACGTTATGTTGGAGATTCGTGCAGAATCTATATTTCTTATATTTCTATATTTCTCTGCCCACTTTACCTTGATCAATTCCTGTGCCTTTTCTTACGCTGCTTTATCGGTAGTTGTTTGGTTACCGTTCGGCCGAACTTTATGCTTTGAAGGTATTGCCATATGATTTCATCGTTTGCTTGGGTTTTGCCTATTTTCGACGTCTAGCCACATTATGTGGGTGTTTCTTGCCTTATTTTATTTTTTTGCGTGAATCCTTACATTTTTCCTTTCATCTGACACCCGTCCATATGCGACGCATTTCTACCCCATTTTATTTTCTTCTTTGCCGTATTTCATTATTGAGGAGCCTTTTTCTCCGGGATCTGTACCTTCTCTGTCGTACGTTATATATTATTTTGAACTAAGTTATTAATATCGGAAATATATCATCTCCCAGGTAAACAGGATGTTATTCGAATAGTTTTCTCCTGATGAAAGAATGGGTGGGTGGGCCCTAGCCCATCTCTTGTACTGAAGTGCACAAATTGTATTATCCCATGAAGGTCGCTAGGAAGGAGATATGTTGACAATTTTCACACGCAATCATTTGTAAGTTCTCTCTAAAGGAATATTTAAGATCTGTGTTTTTTATTTTATATTTTTATGTTCCATTTGAACATTTTAATAAACGATTGTTAAAGACTTATCTCATTCTTTCCTTTGCCGTAGTAAGGTTAGTTTAGTTGGATGTATATATTACATCGGACAGAAGGAGTGCAAATTCGAACAGTTTCTCGATTGCTCCGATCGACGATTTATCGGATGTGAATACTTTTCCACCACGTTTCCCCTCTAGTATTAGACTCTGGTTTCTTAACATTTCTTCTGCTTCTTCTTCATCTCTTTACCTCGCAGGGTCGGCTTTTCCCTCGAACTCAGCGAGGGATCCCTACTCTTTCGCCTCAAAGGTAGTGTCCTGGAGCTTCAGACTCTGGGTCGAGGGATACATCTGGGGAGAATGACCAGTACGTCGCCCTGGCGGCCTCACCTGCTATGCTGAACTGGGGCCTTCTGGAGGGGTGGGAAGATTGGAAGGGATAGGCAAGGAAGAGGGAAGGAAGCGGCCGTGGCATTAAGTTAGATACCATCCCGGCATTTGCCTGCAGGAGAAGTGGGAAACCACGGAAACCACTTCGAGAATGGCTGAGGTGGGAATCGAACCCACCTCTTCTCAGTTGACATAGGCTACCGAGGCTGAGTGGACCCCGTTCCAGCCCTCGTACGACTTTTCAAATTTCGTGGCACAGCCGGTAATCGAACCCGGGCTTCCGAGGGTGGCAGGTAATCACGCTAACTACAGAAGTGGACATCTTATAATTTTTATTATCTATTATCAGGACCTCATCATTTGCGTTTTTCTCCGTGTTTTCTGTGCTGTTTGGTAATGCTGTGTTTGGAATAACGAAAGGGGGGATGTCGCATAAGTCATGTGCAGATTTAGGAACACCGCCTTGCGAAGCCCATCTGAAGTCGCCCGCGATGCGATCTGATTGGCTAACTTCAGCAGCTGTTAAAATGGGAATGGCGCGAGATATCAGTATGACCAACCCTCTAACACTCATATATCCCGCTCACTTTGTTTCCGAGCACCCTGTATTGCTTATTTACTGGCGCATATCTTCCGGAGAGGCCTGGTGAACATCGTTCTCTAGTAGATGGCCTATAGGTGACCTGCGTGTCTGTGAGGAGCCCAAACCTGCACCCGTGTATAGAACCCGGGACTCCATGGACCAAAGACTAAAGAACGCTCACCATTTATCCACGGAGCTGCACACGTACTATGGTAACATCTGGCTATAATGGAACCACATGCGATCAAATTTTATTGTTTTATTTCCCTTTCATGCACTTGTCCGTTAAATAGGAATTAAATGCTGGTTATCGTTTCCTTCAGCACGGTTGTCGTCCGACTCGTTGACTGAATGGTCAGCGTCCTGATCTTTGGTTCAGAGGGTTCCGTGTTCGATTCCCGCCTGGGTCAGGGATTTTAATCTTCATTGGTTAATTCCAAAGGCCCGGGTGCAGAATGTCTGTGCTGTCCCCAACATCCCTGCAACTCACACACCACACATAACACTACCCTCCACCACAATAACACGCAGTTACCTACACGTGGCAGATGCCACCCATCTTTATCGGAGGGTCTGCCGTAGAAGGGCTTCACTCGGCTAGAAATAGCCACACTAAATTGTTATTAAATTAAGCACGGTTGTCTAGTTAGACTTGCTCTTAAAAAATAATCAGCACCATCACTTTAACACTCCTTTGTCAAGCTGCCTCTGTCGATCAGTGGTAGAGTGTCGGCCTCCGGATCCCAAGATAGCGGGTTCAAACCTCGCAGAGGTAGTCGAATTTTTGAAGTGCGGAAAAAAGACCATTCGACACTCTATGTCGTATGATGTCGGCATGTAAAAGATCTCTGGGGACACATTTGGTGTTTATCCGAGAAAATCCGTTAAATCTCACCCATAGACGCTCAAGAGAGTTTTTCACTCGGTCTGCCAACTAATTGACCTAGACTAAAACGGAACGTCGAAATTAACGAGCAGACAGCCAGATGGCATCAAATTGAAATGTCTGCACACGGTAGCTGAGGCCATACGATTATTATAAATTATTACTTTCTCATATTGCTCCATCCAGCCACATTTTTCTCCTTATCCACAAGAATATCAAAGATGTCTGCTGAGGCGAACTGAATTCATATCACCCACTAGTAAGAACAACTGTGGAACGAAGAGAGCACGTTTTTAAAGCCTTCTGAAGAATAGAAACATCAGTGGACACGCTTAGCTCCAGAATGGCATAAACTAACTGATACTAATCATACTGCCGAACTTCATGATATACCACACAGGATATGGACGTGTTTAAATCGACGTTGTATGATACACGGAAGATATTCATACTTAGTTTATAAATGGGGCTTTTCAAGTTCACCTACCTGCGACTGTGGAGTGGAATATCAGATGGCGGAGCATATCAATGAACTAAATAACTTCTGTGGCTTGATAACATGGATATCCTATGGTAAGTCGAGCCCCTTCTAACCGGATGAGATCAGCACTTCGCTAGTAATAGTTTCTTCCCCCGAACTGAAATTGAGATTTGTCATCAGAACATGCAAGATGAGGATGGCAGCATGTACCTACTGTAACTGCTCCAATAATAATGCTATTGTTTTTACTTCCCACTAACTACTTTTATGGTTTTCGGACACACCGCTGTGCAGGAATTTTTCCCGCAGTATTTCTTTTACGTGCATCTATACCTGCCAACACGATACTGACGTATTTGAGCGTCTTCAAATGCCACTGAACTGAAACAGAATCGAACCTACCAAGTTGGGGTCAGAACGCAAGCGCCTCAAACGCCTTTTTTTTTCTTGTATGTTGCTTTACGTCCCAGCGACTCAGACAGGTCTTATGGTGACAATGGGAGAGGGAAAGGCTAGAAGTGGGAAGGAAGCGGTCGTGGCCGTATTTAAGGTACAGCTCCAGCATTTGCTTGGTGTGAAAATGGGAAACACGGAAAACCATCTTCAGAATTGTCGACTGTGGGGCTCTAACCGAGTATCTTCCGAATACTGGATACTGGCCGCACTTAAGCGACTCCAGCTCTCGAGCTCAGTCCTCAACTGCCTCAGCCACTCAGACCGGCTGTAACTGCCTCGGTACAGCATGTGATAACAATGTGCACCCTGACGTCGCAGGCATTGTTCATAACATTCCCTTAGATTGTAGAGCATTTTGACAACTTCAGGTTGGCACAAAGACACAAACATTACTATCTTCTCTCGTGATCCGGGAACGTTCCTAGATGGGTCATCTGATCAGAACATGGATTCACCCCCTGTGGGTGGGAGACGCAGACACGGTATACCTGCCTGTCGTAAGTGGAGAATAGAAGGGGTGACCAAAGTATGATTGACCTGAACCGTGAGATTAACTGTAATTAGTACCACCACGCGAGAAACACTATGAGTCGACATTACTTGCGATTAGTACCACTATGTGAGGAAAACCACGGATCCTCTCGGCCGTCGAGACCGGGACCGCCCTCTCACCGTCAGATAGCTCGTCAATTGTAACCATGTAGGTTGAGTGGACCTCGAACTAACCCTCAGATGCACGTAAAAATCCCTGATCTGGCAGGAAATCGAACCAGGGGCCTCCGGGTAAGAGGCAGGCACGCTACCCATACATAGCAGAAACCTTTAGGAAATAGTTACCACAACAAATTTCTGGTTCGCGAAACGTTCCATGCCGAGGTAACCGATCTTTCATCGGTAGGCAAAGATTTTTGTCGTTCCATGGCATAATTGTGGGTTTATTAAGGATATCTGGCGGCCAACTCGAAGTAAACCCAGACCTAGAAACAATCCCATAGACATTCGCTTGGTGGCTGGAAGGCAGCACTATTGGAACGTCGAAAGTGTTAAACCAGCCGCCTAAATAGCAGCATTTTAGAAGACCTTTATCTCGTAAGTGAAATCTTAAACGAAACAAAACAAGGCGAATGCCGTATATACCTATTTAAAGACATTGGTCTGTTAACTTGACTGCAGCCTAGCAAAATTGGTGTCCTAGTATTCAGCTTGGTTTTCATGGCTTGGTCCCACCGCGCTGAGTGGCTCAGACAGATGAGGTGCTGGCCTTCTGACCCTAACTTGGCAGGTTCGATCCTGGCCCAGTCCGGTAGTATTTGAAGGTGCTCAAATACATCAGCCTCGTGGAACGTAAAATAACTCCTAAAAGTCAAAATTTCGGCAGCTCGGAGTCTCCGAAAACCATAACAAATAGTTAGTAGAACGTAAATCACTAACGGAAAACCACTTAGGACAGCCGACGGTGGGAACCAGTATCTCTTCGTCTCCCGAATATGAGGTCGATTCACACATATCCGTGACGTGTCAGTTCCGAGACATACGTGACGTCTCAGTGATGGTTATCCACACCTGTCAGTATTGTTTCAGTTTCAGCTCAGTGACTGCCGAGATGTCAAAGTTTAAAACCGCTGTCCATGTATTTCGGTTTTGATAAATCATAAAGAACAGGATGTTTGCGAACCAGTTCAATACCGGGTGAGTTGGCCGTGCGCGTAGAGGCGCACGGCTGTGAGCTTGCATCCGGGAGATAGTAGGTTCGAATTCCACTGTCGGCAGCCCTGAAGATGGTTTTCCGTGGTTTCCCATTTTCGCACCAGGCAAATGCTGGAGCTGTACCTTAATTAAGGCCACGGCCGATTCCTTCCAACTCCTTGGCCTTTCCTATCCCATCGTCGCCATAAGACCTATCTGTGTCGGTGCGACATAAAGCCCTTAGCAAAAAAAGAGAAAAAAAGAAACCAGTTCAATAAGTTGTTCGTCGCTCATTTTATATTCACAGGCGCGTTCAAACTTCACAGCAGAACACGTCCGTGAAACAGCAAACATATCGTTGGCGACAATACTCAATATCACGGAACGGATACTGCACTGATACTGACGCAGAAAATACGGCACTGCGCCGGACAAGTGTGGACACGACACTCAGATTCAAAGAAACGATGTGAACCATCACTAACACTGATGCAATTTCACGAACTGACACGTCACGGCACTGACACGTCACGGATATGTGTGATTAGACCTTAAAAAGCCGTAGCGAACCCTCCTCCGCTCAGTTGGCCGGTCGGAGTGCAGAACTGTCAGACCACGGACCAGCCGTGGCCACGTGTGGGCCGAGACCCACTCAGCACCTACCAACTCTTATTGTCAAGGAAGAAATAATAACACGGAACGCAATAAAGTTATTCTATTTTGAGGATCAATGTCCTGGACGAAGGTAGCGGACCGGAATGTTGTATCCTCTTTCCAAATTAACGTTTTCTTCATAATTCATTTCAGCAATTTACTTCGTCTCCTTGTCTAAATGGTCAATATTGTAACTTCTAGGTCAGACGGTCCATGTTCGATTCCCAGCCAAGTCGAGGATTTTAACTGCGTCTGGTTAATTCTCCTAGCTCGGGAAATAGGTGTTTTTGATCAAATCAATCCACATATCTTCATTTATACACAACAAATGACACCAATAACCGCGACAGGAAATCCCAATAGTGAAAACTATTCCCCATATTGGTTTAGCGTAGGGAAGGGCATACAGCCGTAAAATCGGGTCCACATGCGAAACACAATTCTCACCGCAGACCCCCCTATAGGGTGGAAAATAATAAGAAGAACAGACATTTCACTACTTTCTTCTGTTTGCAGAGACCCATCACTACCATGTGTCGATATCAAGCTCCAAAGTAATGTTCACATACAAGCAATATTCTGAAGTGAACTCATATAATTTATTTATATTACGGTACGAATACGTCATTTTCATCCAGTTCAAAGGCTTTATTTCTTTTTTGGCAACACTGGACCAGCCTACTCGTTTCACCGCAATCAATGAAAGAAAGCCAAACTTGACATTACTGTGAACACATAACGCTATAATTCAATGAGCTCCGTACATTATGGAACAGATTCTGGTGACACTTGCTTGTTAAGTTCATATGTTCGTTATTAATCGTCCTACACAGACCGCCGGCAACGCGAGATGTCCATTCGAATTAATTTGTATTCTGAAATAAATAAGAACATATGAATTATTTTCAAATTCATTTCCACAAATTGAAATTAATAACGTCCGCCTCTGTGGTGTAGTGGTTAGTGTGATTAGCTGCCACCCCCGGAGGCCCAGGTTCGGTTCCCGGCTATGCCACGAAATTTGAAAAGTGGTACGAGGGCTGGAACGAGATCCACTCAGCATCGGGTGACAACTGATTAGACGTGAGTTCGATTTCCACCTCAGCCATCCTGGAAGTGTTTTTCCGTGGTTTCCTACATCCCCTCCAGACAAATGCCGGGATGGTACCTAATTTAAGGCCACAGCCGCGTCCTTCCCTCTTCCTTGTCTATCCCTTCCAATCTTCCCATGCCCCCCCCCCCCCGCAAGGTCCCTGTTGAGCATAGCAGGTGAGACCGCCTGGGCGATGTACTGGTCATCTTCCCGAGTTGTATCTTCCGATCCGGAGTCTGAAGCTCCAGGACACTGCCCTTGAGGCGGTAGAGGTAGAATCCCTCGCTGAGTCCGAGGCAAAAACCGACCTTGGAGCGTAAACAGATAATGAAGAAGAAGAAAAAAAGAATGAATAATAACTAATGGAAGTTGAACGTGTAACACTATGTAATATAAACCATTGTGGGGTATATTAGAACTATACCGACAAAAAAATATCTCCCGCCTCGTGTCTATGATCGTTAAGGCGCTGAAGTCTAAACGGTCTGACACCGAGGTTAGCCGGTTCGAGTCCCGTTGGTCGAAAACAGTTTCACCATCAGAATGTTGGCCAGCAGGGTAGGGGAGGTGGTGGTATACAATTTCTAATCACTACATTGCGTGACAAAAGCTTGGATTAAATTCCAAACCTCCCCGCAGTGCTCATATAGAGTGAGGGCATATGACGCTGTTGATGGTGATTCGTCCGTCGGATGGGGACGTTAAGCCTTGAGCAGACCCCTTGGTGCTATTCGACAGGAGTAGGCTATGTGCCGGCACCGGGTTTCACCTTCTCCCTACTATCGTATATCACGTCATTCATTTAATCTCATCTGATGAGGTTGACGTCAGGAAGGGCATCCGGGTATTAAAAACCGGCCACGACAGATTCCCCTCAGCTCATACCCGACCCCGTAGGGAAACGGGACAAGGGTTGGACAAACAAACCGAAAAAAATACCAGGTATACTCTTCATGTTTTATTAAGAACAATGGCGCAATCGTATTGGCAGAGAAAATTCCTCTTTTCGAGAAAATGACTTTACTTTGTTGCTTCCGAGTGCGCGATTCAAATTGACGAACTTTTCGTATTTGATACGCCAAAGAGCCAGCAGATCTGTGCGTCAGGAGAAGGAAGGGAAGGGAGTGGAAGTGGAAGTAGAAGTGGGAGACCGAGGTAATGCGCGACACACCACACGTCCTGAACACTGTTGCGAGCCGCGCATCGAAATAGGAGGGTGCATTTTGAGCATCTACTCCAATCAAACCAGTGGGCTTATTGTTTCCTCTTTTCAATATTTAATTCCATTTGCAATGTTGTGGGAGAAGGAATACACAACCGTGGAGCGGCAGAGTTGCATCTTCGAGCATGTTAAATAATAAAGAACGTTACTGTTACCAACAGACGAGAGGAGCATTCCTCGGCCGACAAGTGAGTCATAATCACAGTGTGTTGTTGTATTGTATGTGCAGTTAAGGTTGTTTAATAAACGAACTGTGGATGTTGCCTGTAAGAGACGCGGACAATCCTGTGCGAGTCGATGGAGGAACTTGTGCATACGCGCGGAGCGTTATCTCTGTCGCCATCGTACACTCCACTTCCCTCCAACCCTTCCTCTTCCCTGAAGCATGGCAGCAGCTTGTGCTCTGGCACAGCAAATACGACGTGCTCGTTAATTTGAATCGCGCGCTGGGAAGTAACAGATTGACCTCATTATCTCGAAAAATAAACCTTAGGAACAAATAAAACTTCCTTGCGATTTTTCTTACCTCTAATATAATATGCAGTATTACCTTGCTATGTTTATTTATACTGTTCATCAAACATTTATTATATTATCATTGCCTTAAAGCAGGATGACATAATGTACTGCAATAGTATTATAATCAGTACTGGGATGTTAGGCCCGCTTGTGATGAGATAGCGTGTCTGCCTCTCAACTGGAGGACCTCTGTTCTATTCCCGCCCAGTCCAAGGGTTTTAATTCTGGGGATGATTGACTCGCTGTGCCACGCGAGTCCAACTGAGGAAATGTTGATACGAGAGGGAGCGGATCATATCAATAGAGCATGAGGCTGAGGATTTCGTGTGGTTGTCCAAGATGAACTCAAAACACTGCAGGCCATCTGATAGGGCAGCAATCGTCTTGTGGGCCATGGATTTTCGTTTGCTTCCTTTTATTTCAACATTTGAAAATATCAGGTATTAAATAATTTTAAAAATAAAATTCTAGAAGTTATACGAAGCTTGAGTTTGCTTCTCTCGGAAATGCTCGCTACAAGTTCGTAAGCACAGAGATTGAGTGGAAGAGAGATAAGGAAACTTTACGTTCATTGTTGGAGAAGGAGCAGGTTGCCTGCAGGTAGCGACGAGTAAACATTTTATGGCCGCTGTAAACTGAACTTCGTCGGGGCGCAGTAAAAAGCCAACAGTTTCCTTGTTTCTAAACTACTTCAGTTGAATGAATGTGGACTATAAGCGAGAATCTTATACCAAACGAAATTATATTCTTGAAAAAAGGAATTAAATTATGCTGAGTAAACAAACAATATCCCCTCTGTGGTGTAGTGGTTAGTGTGATTATCTGCTACCCGCGGAGGCCCAGGTTCGATTCTCGTCTCTGTCAGGAAATTTGAAAAGTGGGACGAAAGGCTGGAACCGGGTCCACTCAGCCCTGGGAAGTCAACTGAGTAGGCAGTTGTCCGATACCTACCCCAGCCATCCTCGAAGTGGTTTTCCACGGTTTCGCACTTCTCCTCCAGGCAAATGCCGGAATGGTACCTAATTAAGGCCACGGCCGCTTCCTTCCCTCTCCTTTATCCATCCCTTCCGATCTTCTCATCCTTCCACAAGACCACTGTTCAGCATATCAAGTGAGGCCAACTGGGCGCGGTACTGGCCCTCCTCATCCGGACCCAAGGTTTCACACTTAACAACACTGCCCTTGAGGCGGTAGAGGTGGGATCCCTCCCTTCCGAGGGAAAAACCAACCCTGGAGGATAAACGGATTATGAAAGAAAGAAAAACAATAACGTCGAGCATGCTAACTACACGACCGCGAAGCTGAACGCTTTCATTCGAGAGGAGTTCAGTTCATACCCCATCGTGATCACACTGGAAATGGAATCCCATGGTTTTCCATTTGGGGATGTACTGAAATAGAGGGCACGGTTACTTCCAACCAAGATCCAGCCGATTCCTCTCCCATTGTCAGTAAGTGCGACGTTTTATCATGTAAAACATGGCGGACTGAGTCGTCTTCTGACCCGAACTTTTCAGGATCGATCTTGGCTCAACACAGTTATATTTGAAGGTGCTCAAATGCGATACGAGAGATCGTTTACACATTTTCAAACCAAGTATGACTAGAACAGGTACACAGGAAAGAGTAAATTAATTTATATAGAAAACACGGAGTGAAACTGAAATACAAATATTCTTCTTATGAACTACCGTAAAATAAACATGACTCTTTAATGTATTGCATCTGGTTACTGATTGAATGTACGTTCAATAATGTTACAATGCCAAAGGGCTGAATGTAAGGAACTCTGTTTCATCACCTTATTTAAATACGCCAATATTCTAGAAGAGGTTTTTCTTCTAATAATTATGTTATTTTGGTTTAAGTCCTACTGACTATTTTTACGATTTTCGGAGACGCCAAGACGCAGGAATGTTGTCCCCATTGTGCTAGTGACCTGAGGATGACTTATAATGTTACGCTTTCATTTCTGTCAGTAACTAGGTTAATAAAGAGTTGCTATTCAAATCGCTAAGAGATATTCCGACTTTTATGGACCTAATGTAAAATAAAATCAATCACTACTGTTCTGCATTTATGGCAGTAGTCCAGGTGGCAGGTTCCCTATCTGTTGTTCTCCTAGACTTTCCTTAAATGATTGCAAAAAAATTGAACATCTCCCTTAAAAGTTATTCAGAACCCTAATTCCCCTTCAATGTAAAATGATATTGCATCGTCACAGTTGAATGAACCCTATAATACATAAATGATGTGAGTAAAGAAGTGGAATCAGCGGTAAGGCTTTTTGCGGATGATGTTATTCTCTACAGAGTAATAAAATACAAGACTGTGTGCAATTGCAACGTGACCTCGGTAATGTTGTGAGATGGACAGTGGGCAATGGTATGATGATAAACGGGGTTAAAAGTCACGTTGTGATTTTCACAAATAGGAAAAGTCCTCTCAGTTTTAATTACTGCGTTGATGGGGTGAAAGTTCTATTTGGGGACCACTGTAAGTATCTAGATAAAAATATAAGGAAAGATATTCATTGGGGTAATCACATAAATGGGATTGTAAATAAAGAGTACAGATCTCTGCACATGGTTATGAGGGTGTTTAGGGGTTGTAGTAAGGATGTAAAGGAGAGTGCATATAAGTCTCTAGTAAGACTCCAACTAGAGTATGGTTCCAGTGTATGGGACCCTCGCCAGGATTACCTGATTCAAGAACTGGAAATAATCTAACGAAAAGCAGCTCGATTTGTTCTCGGTGATTTCCGACAAAAAATGTCATGTTACGAGATTGTCGTAAACTTTGGGCTGGTGGGACTTGGGAGTATGGAGACGAGATGATCGACTACGTGGTATGTTTCGAGCTGTTAGTGGTTAGTTACAGTGAAATGACATAACTGGAAGAATAAGCATGAGTGAACCTTTTAAAAGTAGTGATGAGGATAAACTTGGAATTCAAGAAGGTAAATTGGGGCAAATATTCATTTATAGGAGGAGGAGTAAGGGACTGGAATTAATTATCAAGAGAAATGTCCCACGAATTTCCACATTCTTTGAAAAAATAATAAAACGCTATGAAACAATTAATAGGGAAACTGCGTTATGGGCGACAACACTAAATGCAGATCAATAATTGATCTAATTGGCCCCCGAGGATTTTTAATCAGAATAAGATATTACAGTTCTGTCATTAAAATTTGCTTTCAGAATTACAACAGTAAGTTTTAAATAAAAAATAAATAGCTATAAGAATGGGACTAGGTTCGTCTTCCGTCAAGAAATCGAAATATTTAGAGACGAGTCTTCATCTTCTAAAGTAACATATAATTCCGGAATTTATTCATCCTAGACGTGGGATGTGGATGTTTGCACACACAGATGGCGGTAATTGCTTTAAGAGGAAGTACAACTGGGCAAACCTACTCTCAGTTCCGGTCAGAGGGGGAAAATCCACGAAAGGCGGAAAATGAAAAATGTCATATGACTGACACACCTATCACTGTCGGGATCGGAAGAGACCAAGAGTTAAACAAGGGAGGTCGGATAGGACAGGGTGTAAATGGTCGCCAGCTAACAATGCTGAGTCGAGACCCTCTGGGACCATTTCAGTTGCCCCACTACAGGAGGAGAACACCACCTTCATTTTCCTGACTCTTTTCTTACAATTTATTAAAGTGTTAACTTGGAGATAATTGGTCCAGTTTTACATCTGGATGCCCTTCCTAACGCGAAGCCGCGATGTGGGGGAATGTATTCAGTATTGCTTGTTTCTGTGGTGTGTTCAAAGCGTACGATAGACGGACCTATACCGTATTGGCAACGTGTGGTAACACTGCGTGTATGTGCATGTGAACAAAGAGGCATCTGGGGAAACCAGACAAGTTAAACTTAATGCGTATGAAGACAGGCAACACATAAAACAGCATGTTTTGTTACAAGTTGGACGGAGACGCATGCAATGTTGGTGAAAGTGTGCGGAACACAAGCCGTAAGCCGAAAACGTGCTTGCAACTTGTTCGGGATGGTCAGGAAACTTTTGATAATGCGCCACGTATTGAACTTCCCCCGTACTCTCCGGATGTGGCACTTGAAGGATTTTTTCTTTCCTTTCCCTGCTTCAAATAAATACTGAAGGGCACACACTGTGCTATCATACTGGACATCCATATACGCGAGGCATCAGGAGACGCCTTCACTTTCAGTTTACAGCAGCTGAATACAAGATGTAGCCGATGGAGAGTATTTTGAATCGGATCAAAGTTGTTTTACTTGTAAATTATTTTCTTTGTGTGTGTATGTGTGTGTGTTATCGTATATTTCAACGAATATTTTATATGCACCTCGCACTATTGCATGTTTCTCTGGTGGTTGTAGATGAAGGGAACTATAGCGAGACGAACACAAACACCATATCCCCAAACCAGAGGAACTAACCATATGCACTTAAAATCTTCTTCGTGATCGGGAGTCTAATTTGGGACCATCTGAACCGAAGGCCTGTGCATTGTTCATTCAGTAGAGACTAGGTGCGGACGCCCATCTAGAACAGAAATGATTGCTAAATTAATTCCTGGGAACAAAACTAACCCGTCATCTACCACCCTTCCACTCATCGAAGTTTGTTCGCGTATAAGCGAAAATATTGAGTTTAAAGTCATAATTATTAAATGCCTAACTGTTTTCTACTCCCTACATATGGCGTACCTTTCTATTTGACGGTTTATCTTGTTGAACTTTCATTCTCTTCACGTATTATTATTCAGGATGTATATACAGTGGTGGTCAAAATAATAGAGCCACCTGGCAAAGGTTTGGAATAAAGTACAAATTTATGACTAGACATGTTTGTACTATGATGGAAACAAAATTTTACGTTGTACAGGACCCATTACAACAGAGTCACATTGTACCACAGCAGTTATATAGATAACACAACTGAAACTAATCAATAATATTCAAAAGAATACCAGACCACAGGGTCAAAAAAATAGAGCCAATTGACACAAATATTTTGTACTTGATCGCAGTCTTACGAAATTTACAGGATAAGTTGTTTTTGCATAGGAGTGAATTAGTACTCCGTGGGGTAACCCGTATTTTTGACGATTGCCCTGCACCTCTTACCCACAGAGTCGGCTAAACGCCTGCATTCGTCGCTGCTGATCGCATATCAGGCTCTCTGGATTTCTTCCCAAAGTTTATCTAAAGATGTAGCTTTTGAGCGGTCAATTTTCTTTTCTACGATCTCCCATGAGTTCTCAATGGGTGATGCGTCAGGGGACTGAGGTGGCCACTCTAATACTTCGATATGGTGGTCTTGAAAAAACTGCCTTATGATACTTGCAGTATGCTTTGGATCGTTATCGTGCTGAAATTTCCATTTCAGCGGCATTTCCTCTTCAGCATAAGGCAGGATAACATTTGCCAAGATGTCTTTGTACATTTCTACGTTCATTATAACACTGATACGGTGTATTGGACCAATGGCGTACCATGAAAAGCATCCCCATACCGTAACACTTCCGCCACCGTATTTCACAGTTTTTAAAGTGCACTTGGGATTAAATTCCTGCTTTGGAGGGCGGCGCATAGACTTTTCCGTCTGAGGCAAACCTATTATACTTGGATTCATCGGACCAAAGGATGTTCCTCCACCAAATATTAGATGTTTGTTCATTTCTCCGGGCGAAGGCCAACCTTTTCCGAACATTAGCTTTTGAAACATGTGGCTTCTGTCTCACAATGCGCCCATTCAATTTTTCGGATCTCAGTCGTCTTTGAATCGTTGAGGTTGATGGTTGAACATCATTTTTGTCGCTAAACAAAATGGCTTTCAGTCGTGGTGTTGACAAAAATGGGTCTTTCTTTACTTCCCTAGTGATGAGTCTGTCTATGCGAGGAGAATTTACACGAGGTCACCCCCTGTTATCCACCTGCGGCTTTGTTTCTTTTGCCAGTCTAATGGCGTTCTGGACTCGTTTTCGCGAAACGTGTAAATCTTTGGCTATTTGATTCAAGGACATCCCACTTTTGAACATCCGGAACATTACTATACGCTCATCATCACTTGTATGCTTTGCTCTGCCCATCTAGAAGAATGTAAATAAAACCAAACGTCAATTTACATACAAAATAATATTGAGTGGAGATTTGTTGACAAATAATATCGCTAGCTTCCAAAACAACTGCAAAAAATCAATTTGAACGGGACTTCTGTAAAACGGCTCTATTATTTTGACCCATAAGATTCTTACCTTTATGCCTCTTTTCGCACGTCTAGCTCAAACGCTCCCTTTCGCACGACTACAGATAGCAGCGACGTCTTCCCTGATGATGTCTAAAAGGGACTGACAACAGGGCACTCGTGGAGATTTTGCGAACTAATAGATATCCTAGTTCTTAATCCCCTCAATAGAGGTGGCTCTATTATTTTGACCGCCACTGTATCTGCTTTGAATCCGTATTTTAGCTTCGTACTTAACGTACTGATCACCTGGCCGGCCCCGTGTTGAACGGATAGACTACCTGCCTCTTACCCGGAGGTCCCAGGTTTGATTCCCGGCCAAGGCAGGGATTTTTATCTGGATCTGAGCGCTGGTTTGAGATTCACTCAACCTATGTGATTATAATTGAGGAGCTATCTGACGGCGAGATGGCGGCCCCTAGTCTAGAAAGCCAAGAATGGCAGCTGAGAGGATTCGTCGTGCTCACCACACGACACCTCTTAATTTGCAGGCCTACAGGCTGAGCAGCGGCCGCTTGGTAGGGCATTTGGCGTTCGGCTCTTGACCTTTCTGCTCTTTAAATGACATTAGTTAATTGTCTCGTGTACTGTGATGTTTCTTATAACGTCATTATTTCGTCATTTAGCTTAGTTTGCAGTTTTCTATTTGATTCCTTGTTACGTTGGAAAACCATTATAACTTTATAATACTTCTTTTATTTAAAGTGCATTTATATATTACTTTTTACTCATAATTCTTCTGCCTAATCTGTAAAACGGCATTTACTCCTCTTGCTCCGCCTTCTCCATTGGGCACTGCAATCTCTCTCCTCGCCACTCGTCAGCAACACGCTGGATTTTCCTTTCATTAATTCAGTGTTATACTGTTTCTAAGAAGAAGAATGTTAAGATAAGTAATCAAATCTCCTTAGTTCAATATAAACTGGCACTCGCAAACTCAGCCAATCTAGTCGCATCTAAATTTCAAGTAATTTCTCTTCACCGTCTCAAACAGTGTTATAGTGTTTACATTTTTTTTTTTTTTGCTAGGGGCTTTACGTCGCACCGACACAGATAGGTCTTATGGCGACGATGGGATAGGAAAGGCCTAGGAGTTGGAAGGAAGCGGCCGTGGCCTTAATTAAGGTACAGCCCCAGCATTTGCCTGGTGTGAAAATGGGAAACCACGGAAAACCATCTTCAGGGCCGCCGATAGTGGGATTCGAACCTACTATCTCCCGGATGCAAGCTCACAGCCGCGCGCCTCTACGCACACGGCCAACTCGCCAGGTGTTTACATTTTCAAGAAACATACATGCAATATCATGTAACCAATAATCGTCTTCTGCAAGATTTTGCACTTCAGACACTACAATGAGAAATCTTGGACCAGCGAGTTTTCACCCATTTTTCTCCGCATAAATTATTACATATTTGTATTCAAGTACTAACAAATCAATAATCGCGTTCTGCAAGATTTTTCACTTGAGGCACAACAATGTACAATTTTGCACTGCGAGTTTTTCGCAATCTTTATATAGGCTTATTTAAAGGTTATCTAGCCAACAATTTAATCTTCCTCTAATCAAATTTGTATCTCTTGGTAAGACTTAACCGTTGTAGCACCAAACCCATCTTTTGAAAACAGAAAATTCCAATTTCGTACTTCATCAAAGTTTTCCCAAGTGTCACTTATGATCGGTACGAAGATGAATTTGAAGTGTCTATAAGACCATCAGCACTGACATTATTTCTTATTTTTCTCGTTCCATCAAACTAGCGGAGTTGGACGAGTCTGTATTTGTTTAATAAGGAGAAATCCAGAGATACGCGAGAAGAGTTTGACGCATTCAATATTGGACTGATCCTCCCGTCCATATCATTATGAGATATTTTTTTAAAACCCATTCCTTTCATATTATCCTATCGAGTATTTTTTATTACTTTATCGTGTATCTCCGCCCTGGCGTATTTTTTTTCCCTTTACACATTACGATTGATACAGAAGTTGACTCCTTTATTCCTCTCTGCTTCATCTCTTGAAACTAAAGAGTTTCTTTGCAGAACTTTCGTTCAATGTCTAGCCTCTCTCTCTATCAGTCCTGCATATTTAATATTCCATATCCAGAGAATTTCTTAACAATATATATTGTAAGTGTGTTCGTATTTTATGTTACGTTCAATACTTCATGTCTTTATGGTAAAAAGATTAATTTCCGTTTTCCTTTTGAACGTGCGTATATTTCTTATCATGGGAAATGGCCAGATAAGTAATTGTCGAACATTTGTCTTTCGACAGAACGATTAGAATCACCCACTCGCAATGAGAGTAGAACATTCATCACTGGAATGGATTACCTTGGTCGCCAACTGCACGAGTAAAGAAGTCGAGATTTATTGTCAGCTCTTCCATGTTTCTGATTGTTCATTTCCTCCCGTGATACACTATTGATACAAACATACCCTAAAAAGAACAGAAATCTGAGTCTCGTAAATGGTGGTGTTGATAATTGTTTAAATGAAATGTAGCAGGGCAACCATCCTCGCTAATATATTGCTTGGTTGATTTCCCCGGCTCGGAGAGTGAGTGATTGATTGTATTTCTTTTAATGCACAATTAGTCACCTGCATATAACACATCACAAGAGCACTTAGTAGTGAATGCATATTTCCACGCATGTCTCTCGTGAGGAAGATCATCATGACGTAAAAATTGGCAAAATTCACATGCCACCACTAAGTAACTAGGAGTAAAACTTCCTTCAGCTTCTCCCGGTTGTTTCTGGGATTGTTCGAATCACTGAAGCTCGTTCTGGTGGTCGAAGTTTTAAGGCCAATTGCCCTTCCTGACGTTATGTGCGTTTCCAAATGAAAATCCCGTATATTTCTTATGACGGGAAATGATCATATAAGTAATTGTCTACTATTTAACCCAATGAGAGTGGAACATTCATCACTGACATGAATTTCCTCGGTCTCGTATATGGAATCACTTCAATCGGAATGGATACTTTAGTTTGGGGAACAGATCGAAATCACAGGAACCATGTCCGGTGAATAGAGAGGATGCTCCAGGAAGAGTATTGTGGCAGAGAGCATTGTCATGCAGGTCAATTATCGGATGCTTTCGGAAATGGGGCTCTTTGATTCTCAGTCCAGGACGATCACCGAATTAGCGAGCGAATGGTCGCGTGGTTCGAGTCACGTAGCTGTCAGCTTGCATTCAGGAGAGAGTGTGTTCGAGCCCCACTGACGGCAGCCATGAAGATGGTTTTCCGTGGTTCCTCATTTTCACACTATGCAAATACTGGGGCTTTACGTCAATTAAGGCAACGTTCGCTTCGTTCCTACTCCGAGACCTTTCCAATCCCATCGTCGTCCGTGCGAGGTAGAGCCAACTGTTAAAACAAATCAACCTGGATTCGAACCTCATCCTTCCGGGTATGAAGCCAGCGGCCAAGCTACTGAGCTATTCACGCCCCTGGCCAAGTAATTGGGAACATCTGAGTTCTAGGTATATCGTATGTACGCCTAGAAAATCATACGATGGCTGGGAAACACGTAGTTGTAACATAGGCCTGTGCATATCAGTCAGTCAGTCAGTCAGTCAGTCAGTCAGTCAGTCAGTCAGTCAGTCAGTCAGTCAGTCAGTCAGTCAGTCAGTCAGTCAGTCAGTCAGTCAGTCAGTCAGGACAAGTTATTTTATATATATAGATAAATAACACGTCAAACAACGCTTGCTAGTTGCATTGTTGTTATTAGAAGTCAGTGCACATTACAAACAAGGGGAGATGAAAATGAAACTACAGAATACCATCTTCAGGGCTGCAAACAGGGGGGTTCGAGCCCACTATCTCCCGAATGGAAGCTAAAAGCCACGTGATTCAAACCCCACAGACACTCGCTGGGTGAAGAATTTTCATACATTCTGTATTTCGTTAATAATACCTGCTAACATTTCTGTAAACATCCTCCATTTCATAACCGATGGCTGTGTATAGTGTAATTTATTTCGCTTTCAAATACTTTGTATACAAAAGACCGCCGCTATGGTACAACTCCATAATAGATAACTAATGAAGTCTACTCCGTCTATTATCGGGATATAAAAATATCCCTTCATATTGTTTCGATTATATGTTAATTAACAACTGAATGCATAATTGTAAGCGGAATACATTAGCGTATAATCCCGTAGCCACAACAATTTGTCATTCACTAATTGAGAACAATGTAGGCAAATATATTCACGGCCCAGTGTATTCTGCCAATTTGTAAAAGTACAGCCTGGTAAGTAGGAGACGGGCAGCTTTGCATTCCAGAACTGAATTACGTTCTTCATAGAGGACAATTTTCTTGTTTTATGGAGTATTTTGAAGGATTATTTCTCTATGCAAGAATATCAAATGATTTTACATGGAAATAAGCTCAACAGACAAAAATTAGTCACCGTATTGTGAACGCACGGTTGGATCAATAATCATGCAGAGATGGTGCTGCTCAAACGTGCGAGCACTGTCTCTACGTGAACATATGGCAGTAGCGGACAATGAGACTTTGATGTTGCAAGCGGACAGCGTACGTTAACATGTGTGAGGATGTCACAGAGTGCAAAATGGGTCAATCGTGTTTGGCCGTGATCATGGCCTTATGGTGCGTGAAGTTGCTGGATTTGTGAGTGTTTCACAGCAGAGTGTTTAACGTGTCTACACGCAGTGGTGTACTACACGTGGCCATGAAACACGAGGTCAGGATTGTGGTCGGAAGAAGATCCTGACTGAGAAGGACCGGAGAGGCGTTTCACGGTTTGTGAATCAAAATCGCTTCCAAACCCGACAGGACTTGCTACGGTCAGTGTATGAAGGTCCAACCCGTTAGCGAGAGTACATTGCGATGGGAACTGCATGCAATGAACATTTGGTGTCGGTCACCTCTCAAGAGGTCATTACTCACACCGGCATATAAAGCTGAGCGTCTTCAATGGGCTAGAAATCGTAGAAAGTTCACAGTAGCTGACTGGCGGAACGTAATGTGGTCTGACGAATCAGGTTTTGCCTATGTTCTAATCACGCACATCTTGAAGTGTACCGAAGGCCAAATGAAGCATTTCATCCTGGATGTGTGCAAGCTAAGTTTCAAGACGTAGGTGGATCTCTGATGTTTTGGTGGTGTTTTTGGTATCATGGATTTGGCCCACTTACTGAGCTGATCACTAACATGAACCAGCATGTTTATGTTTCAGTCAACATCTGGATGATGAGCATGGTACTGATACCCCGATTTTTCAAGATAACAACAACAAAGTTGATCGGGCTGGACGCATATGTCACTGGGTTTATGAACACCCCATACCCTATTACATATCAACTAGCCTGCAATATCATCTGACTTGAACTCTATTGAAAATCTGTGGGAGATATTGGAACAGCGTACAATGACTATATCGGCATCCCGCAATTTGTGAACTGCGCGATCAGATCCTGAGCGAGTGGCTTAACCGGGATATGACGTAGCTGCACAACCTTGTGGACACATTTCCTACCGGAATCTAGACGGTTATCCAGTCCAGGGGCGGAATGAGACGCTATTAAATGATACTTGTAATAATTTCTCAAAGGTGAAATAATTTTGTTCGGTGAGCTTATATGTCGACGGCTGCTTTGAATATCACGGAATGGTTAGGTAAGACTTAGTGATCCGTATTGAGAAGAGAGGAAAAGAGCTTCTTAAAACTTTCGCAGGGACTAGGACATGGAGGCACGCTCATTCTTCAAATATTTCAAAGTGGATTTTATCGAAATCAATGTTCATGACTTGGCAAACTTACTAAAGTATAAGTACATCTGTGTTGAAATACCATTGTTATATATACTCAGTGTATTTATGAGATCAAGATATGTCAACGCACTCTTCAGGAATTTCATATTGCGGAAGAATTCCATGAATAAGGACAAAATTGTAAAATTCTACTGCCATTTGAACAAATTATCTCCTAATTTTGTTGGTTTTCAACCATAAATAATGGAAATTTCAATTTAAAATTACTCTAAAGTATTGTAAGTTAACCAAAAATGTTTACAATGTAATAAGATATTTCCAACCAAATCAATTCAGGTTTGTTGCCTTATACTGTAGTTACATAGGGAAGAGGTGGTTAAAACAGGGTACTTAGTAAACAAAGTTGCATATATAATGAACTATGTGTAACAATCTGTTGAGTTTTTAATGAATAATTGTCCAATCTGTCTACTAACAATTGGGCATGAAAAACATACATTAAAAAAATTGCCTCATCACAGAAAGGATTTTTTTACACTTGTGTCAACTACCCCGTTCTATCAGACTAGTTGGATAAAGCAGGGTACTACATTATAATGACAATTTTAAAAATCAACTCCATTTACAAACCCTGGCAATCACTTCATGTACAAACATCACATTTATATGGTTCATCATCATCATAATCATCGTCATCAATGCCGGCTCTCTGTTCATGAGCCCATTCACTACACTTCACCCAGCCTTCTTCAGACTTAGAAGTTCATTACAATAAATGCAAGCTGTATTATTATCTTCTCGTTCCTCTTCTGACGATGTGCTATACTCCCGTACTTTTCCAACTTTCTTTGCTTTCTTCTGTCCAACATGTCTGACTTCAGTAGGCCTAGAACTGTTAGAATGTGGCCCCATTTGAAGTTTCCTTTTGGGAGTCTTCCCCTTTCATTCTTCCTTATAAGGTGAACTTGTAAGAACAGCTGTCTTTCCTCTTCTTCTATCAGATTTTTGTTCCTTTCTTTCAGCTATCGGCACTGCTTTTATGTCTTCCGGCTGGGAAGACCCTGGTGTGGTTGGAAAAGGTGTTTCTCTGTTTAATGACTCTGAAGTAGGATCCGAAGGCGGGACATCACTTTTCTCCAACGGTGGGTCAGTGTCTGTTTCAGCAGGCTGATACATCCAATCAGGGAAAATATCTGCATTCAGTGGGAAGATTCCAGTTTGACGGAATGCTTTTACAGCAGTCTCAATAGAAGCAGCTTTCATGAATGCTGTCCCCCACAGCTCTGCAACTTGACTGATGGTTATCACTCGTCCAGGATGACACTGAAGGCACTTTCGAACCTCTTGAGAGTAATAATTACTCAGTGGGGCCATGAATGTAACATCCAGGGGCTGCATTCGGTGGGTGCAGTGTGGGGTGAAGCATAAGAGATGAATATGGTTTTCTCTAGCCATATCAATAAGTTCAATCCTCTTTGTGTGTGTTGAGTGACCATCCAAGGGCAGAAGAGCGCGTTTCTCTGCAGTTGGTTTAGAAAATTCAACAAATCGTTGAAACCACTTCAGGAAAATGTCTTTCTGCATCCATCCGCTAGGGTGATACTCCGCAGTAGATCCGGGTGGAGCATTATCCATCAGCTCAGGCTTGGCTCTTTGTCTAGGGAACACAAACATTGTGGACATCGCTCATTCAGGCTACAGCAGTCACTAAGATGCCTCTCTTCGCAGAAACCAAACCGCCAACTTGATGTTTTCCCCTCAAGGCAAGCACCTTTCATTGCTTATTAGGGACTGTTGTTATTCCAGTCTCATCCACATTATAGACTTTATAGGATGTTAAGTTGTACCTATTATACAGTTCTAACAGCAAACCAAAGAACTGCTTCATCACTGCACGGTTAAAGACCATTGCTCTGGCAAGAGATGTTGGCTCGGCAGAACGCAGGCTTATTTCCGAATTCCTCTTCAAAAACGAATAGAACCAGCATTTTCCTGCCATCCTCTTAGTCTTACTGAAGTTATGCGGCAAGTTATTTTTCTCTGCCAGTTCGAAAGCAATGGTCATGGTCATCGAATGTCAATCCAAACAATCTGCTTTCCATTAACAGGATATATTCAGCCAGTTTATTTCCTTGCTCCCGATTAAATACAGGTTTGTAGCAGTCTAGACCTAAAACAATAATAATAATAATAATAATAATAATCATAATAATAATAATAATAATAATAATAATAATAATAATAATAATAATAACTGTAACAGTTTAATTAATTTCTTCTAAATTAGTAAATAGGCCTACCTTTCTTTGTAGCATCCTCTAAACACATTACACTCTGGGCCTTTCTGCACGTGCTTCCACAGTACTCTGAGGAACCCTGAAGGACTTTGATGCTTTCAAATAGTCCATTTTTTGGGCCAAATCTGCCGCTACAGCTTCTTTCATACTCTCTTGACTCCATGACTGTCTGTCAGTTTTCCTTTTATAAGGCGCCATAATTATGGCATAATTTAAGTTAGATGCTGTGAATAATAATAATAATAATAATAATAATAATAATAATAATAATAATAATAATAATAATAATAATAATAATAATAATTGTTACCGTGTTTTTGTGGTAGGTAGAGGGGAAAGAAGGTGCGGGTGTGAACAGGTCTCAAGCTGCGAAATTAAAGTTAACGTAAAACTTAACAAGGTTATATTTTCTTTTCAAAATTAAGAAATAACAAGCATGGCAGGTACAGAGTAGCAAGGCAACAAAAGTATAGTTACAATATTTACAGTATTTGGGCTTCGAGCCCCGAATTCACACTTCTTGGGCAATCAGCCCAACCTTACTCCAAAGTAAGTTTTAACAGAGGGGCAGAAAACCCCATTCATGCTCAGGAGCACTTGCTCCAAATTACACAGAAAAGCCTCCTCGAGGCATACAATACTCAATTTTCAAGAAAGAGCTACTCGCTCTCAAATTTTAAGCCTCTCAAAGGCCACACCAAACTCCACCTTCAAGCTGTCCTCTAAGGACGTAAACACAGGGGTAAAATACCCAACCTACTGAGTTCTATTAAGTGAAAACGGTTAATTACATGACCTCTAAAATAACAATTTGACAGGAGGCGATCTGCACTCCTAATGTATTTGTTTCAAAACCTAATTTGGCTCTAGGCCACTGATGCAAGGGCTAATCCCATACTACAGAGGTGACTTTAGAAAAGAACAATTTACATTACATTAATGAAGAGTCGGTTGGGAGAAATAAGATCACCTCAAAGCAATATGAGTGGGAGCTCGAGAGGGTTAAGCACTCTCTATCCCGATATGCAGTTTAAAAGATAGAATAGATACTAAGTGTCTTTACATTTTAAGGAAGGTTACATAATGGAAAAACTTCGGACCCGCCCCGAGAGTTAAACTGCTGAGCTAGCAAAGAAAGAAGTTATTAATCGGCCATTACCTTGTTGTTGACCGCTGCCGAAGAAAGAGGCGCTTCCCGCCCCCTGCTATGTACTTTACACACTAAAAGATGGAACAGAAGTGGCACCGAGACCCTAAAATCAGCAGTTTATATACTCTCGCGGAAAGTTCGAGGCGTTTCAGGGAAGAAAACACCCGCCCACAATCACTTTATTGGTTCGGGATAAGCAGCATATTCAAGTTGGGGGAAGATACATCAGATTGGTCAGAAATTAATTAAAGAAATTCGGGATTGGCTAAATACAAAACAAGGAGGAAGAGAGGGGTATACAGCCAACTTAAACAATAACAGAAAGAAATTTAACAAGAAACAAACTTTTGAAATAAAAATTTCTCCAAAAAACAGTTCTTTCACATCGCACTAGGGTGCACCATTGTAGTTTTTCAGTAGTGTCCTCTAGAAGAGAAAGTTCACACTTCTTACTACCGGTAAAACAAAAATACATCAAAAGTGACACAGTTCAAAAACTCCAAAATTTCCAAGTAGTGCCATCTTCTGAGAAACTTGCAAATTAATACCGTCGATAAAGTTCAGACTTCCTCCAGCAGAGGAGTTTCAACTGGCGCAAATTTTAAATTAGCGGCGTGGAGGTGTACCGCCCGGTACAGACCTCCCCCCCCCCCAAAAAGTTCCTCCAGGGGTGACACATGAAATCTGTTTGAAAACCAGGTCCAAGTTTTGATGCTGATATGGAGATTAATTGCAGAAGTATTTAAAAAATTTTCTTAATTTGGTTTGATTCAGTTTCAAAATTTTTGTAATAACTGGTGAAATAAAGTCTTTATGTTTGTAGAAGTTGAATTCAGAAGGAAAACTTTAGTTTTTAAAGTTGAGGAAAATTTTCTAAGTCCACCAAATATTGCAGTGGAATACCCAAGAAAAGGTAGTAAAGTTGAACTGGAATGTCCATATAGCTGGATATGTACTTCAAACGTTGATGATTTTAACGGCCAGACCAGCCGCCACTGCTTGCGTTCAGAGGAGGCCGCCCGGGCCCCTCAAGTACCCTGAGATACCGCTCGCCCGCACTATGAGGGGAGCAGAGGTGTTGAAGCACGCCGCGCCCGCGGTGAACATATACAGGCTGCGGGCCAGTAGCAGGTTGTGCGCCGCACATCAGCCTTGGCCGGGAGGAGAGCTCCGGCTCACCGTGCACATGTCGTCCTCGCTGGGGTCGAGGGGGCCCTTCCTCTATCCCAGACGCGGCGCGGTGCGCGCGGCTGCGGGGGCACTGAAACATTAAAGTTAGGCGGCAGAATTTTTGTTGGACCAGAATGATTTCAGGGTACATTCATTGTGGAGAGGTTGAGGGACCAGCGATGTGCAGCAATTCATTTCAGATGCGAGCCACTGTGTGTAGTGGAGCAGGAGACGGGAGCGTGGTAATGGCCGTGGTAAGGACAGAATGACAGTTTAACGGTTCGGGGAAGGTTTAACAAAAATGCTTACATATGAAACAAGATATTATAGAAGGGGCAGAATGCTTCAAAAGTGAAAACTCAAAAAAAATAATATAACCTTCATATTCCTTTCAAGATAATATGAGGCAAGTTAGCATAGAAATTATACAGGTTTCACCTGCGACAGGTGAACCCTAAATATCCTCTCGGTGGCTGGATTGCTTAATAACAACGTAACCGGCGTAAGGAAATCGAGAATGACACACGGCCCATGAAATCTGGGGGCAAGCTTGCCCGCGGGAACAAAATTCTTGACCATTACCTGGTCACCTACCTTCAAATGGGTGGGTCTCCGTCCACGATCATACCTTTCCCTAACCTTTTCATGAGACACTTTAAGATTGGCTTTAGCCTTCTTCCAAAGATCTTTAATGTTGTCCGGATCTATTGTCTCAGGCAGAATGTCACTCAGAGACCAGAGGTTAGAGAGCGGCGTGTTGGGAACAAACTTGAACATCAAAGAGGCTGGAGTAAACTTGTGAGATTCATGAACCGCCGAGTTCAAAGCAAAAGCTAACCAATGCAGGGACGTGTCCCACCTAGAATGATCTTCATGATGATAGGCAATAAGCGCAGACCTGAGATTACGATTAACCCGTTCAGCCAGAGATGGTTGAGGGTAATAAGCCGAAGTCGTCACATGAGAGATGGACAAGTCAAAACAGAATTTACGAAAAAGATTTGATGTAAACGCCTTAGCATTATCAGACACAATGAATTGGCACGGACCAAAAGAAGCAAAAATAGAATTTAAGCAAGTAATGGTGGACTGAGCGGTAGCCAGCTTAGTCGGAAATAACCAGGAAAATCTAGTAAAACCATCTACGCATACAAAGATGAACTTGTTGGCATTTCCCTTTGACTGGGGGAAGGGTCCTACATAATCAATATACAGGCGTTCCATGGGGCGCGACGCTTGATGCGAAGACAAAAGGCCTACCTTGGTGGACATGGTGGGTTTACTGAGCAAACAAGATTTACAAGCTTTTACAAGTTCACGGATTTCACCGTCCATACCCTTCCAGATGAACCTTTCACGAATCTTTTCACGAGTTTTAAAGATTCCAAGATGCCCCCCTAATGGGGTCTCATGATAGTACTTGAAAATCATAGGCACAAGAACAGCTGGAACGACAACCTTCATCATCTTATCATGCCTCGAAGGGCAACATAGAGCACCATTCCTCAGAACATAAGGGACAACATGTTCCCCAGAAGAAAGGGTTTCCATTATCAGAGCCAGCGTCGGATCCTCACGTTGGTATTTCTCGATATCCCTAAAGAGCATGGGAGCATCTGTTAAGATGGCATTAACACCAGATAGTATGGACTCGGGAGGTGATGAACTGTCGACCGGTTCGTGGGTCTCGACGTCGTTGGAAAACATACGGCTGAGTCCATCAGCAACAACATTTTCGGTACCTCTGATATGCCGGACATCGAATTGGAAGGCAGAAATACGGATGGCCCAACGGGCTATACGACCAGTACGACGCGGCCTACCTAAGACCCAGCTTAAGGCTTGATTATCAGTCTCCAGGTCAAATTTGACATGTTCCAGATAAAGACGGAACTTCTCTAAGGCAAATAAGACTGCCAACCCTTCGAGCTCATAGATAGAATACTTGGCTTCTTGAGCCGATAGAGTCCTAGATGCATAGGCGATGAGTGGCCTCCCTAGTTCAGTCTCTTGAAGAAGGACTGCAGCAACTGCTGACGACGACGCGTCAGTTTGGACGATGAATTTCTTCGAGATATCAGGCATAGCAAGTCCAGGGGCATTACAGAGTGCTAATTTAAGATCTTCAAAAGCGGCTTGTTGAGAAGGTCCCCACTCGAATTTGATGCCTTTCCTACGAAGAAGGTTCAAGGGCGCCGCTCTATTAGCGAAGTTAGGAATAAACTTCCTGAAGAAATTCGCCATACCAATGAACCTGGCGATACCTTTGATATCCTTGATGGTGTTCTCGAATAATCGACTGCAACACCATCAGGTGACACAATATGCCCTAGGAATGACATAGAGGGCTTAGCAATGGCAACCTTGGACAACTTATCAGTTAACCCAGCCTTACGAAGGCGATTGAGGACTTCTCGCAGATGATCTAGATGTTCTTCAAAGGTCTCCGAAAATACGACGACATCATCCAAGTAGTGATACAAGTACTCAAATTTGATGTCGGAGAAGACTCTATCTAGCAGCCTAGTGAGTACAGCTGTTCCCGTGGGGAGCCCGAAAGGCACGCGGTTGTATTCGCATAAATTCCAGTCCGTGCAAACGCAGTAAGATGTTTAGACTCTTCCGCAAGGGGAATTTGGTTGTAGGCTTGATTCAAATCCAAGATGGTGAAGAACTTGGCCTTACGGAACCATGAAAAACAAGAATGAAGGTCGGGAAGGGGCACAGATTGTAACACCACCTTCCGATTGAGAGCCCTATAATCAATGACAGGCCTGAATCCCCCTTGGGGTTTCGGGACTAAAAAATAGGTGACGAATACGCCGACTTAGAGGGCCTAATAATACCATCCTTTAACATCTGATCGATGATTTCTTTCAGAGCCTTCATTTTAGGTGGAGATAGCCTATAAGGTGGAAAACGGACAGGAATTGAATCCGTGACCTCAATTTTGTATTCAATAAGGTCAGTAACACCAAGAGTACAGAGAACACCTCTGGAAATGACTGACATAATTTACGAATACTATCAGCCTGCTCCTCAGGTAGATGTCTAAGGTCTAACAACATCTCATCCTGGGTAGGCGAAATAGATGAACATGACGCAGAATTACATTTTAACAATGGGATTTTACAATTGGAAGCAAATTTGAATGTGCACGACTTACTCTGAAGATCGAGCACAAGACCAGTGTGAGAAATGAAGTCCGCTCCCAGTATGATGGGGCAAGACACGTGCTTAGCCACAAACAGTTTGGTTTTCCATGTAAATTTAAAAATACGAATTTTGACCTGTATAGAACCTAGAATTTCTAATGGAGATGAATTAGCCGAAACATACTGAACAGTAGATGAGCCATAGTCAGGTAGTTTACAAACGGACTTCAATTTTGAATACCATTGGTCCGAAATAATTGAACAAACACTGCCTGAATCTAATAGAGCGGTTATAGGCTCGTTATTCAACTCAATCTTAAGAAAAGGAACAGGTGCGGGGGTGTCCGCCGCAATCCTAAGACACTCTTTGGGGCATTCAAAAGATGGATTTGCAGATTGAACGTTCTCTGAATTTTCGACCAGTTTACCAGGGGCTGAGCCTCGGGAAGGGGGATAAGTCGACTCAGCCGAAGACCCTAGTCACATTTTATTATTGGCATTGGTGGAATTTGCACCAGAAGTTGAGCAGGAGGGGGTGCTATTTGAGTTTGGGCAATTCTTGGCGATATGTGAGAAAGCTCCACATTTAAAGCAGCCTTGTGATGAACCAGCTCCATTTTTGCCCTACTAGACTTGATCAGTGGACACTTATTGCGAAGATGGTCAGGCGACCCGCAAGCATAACATTTACGGGGTGTGACTGGTCGGCGAGGTGGAGGCCGAGAATTACTAAACGAAGGCGGGGGTTCTTTCGCGACACGCAAAGAATCGGCGTATCTAACTCCTTCCGCTGAGACGGCCAATGCTTCAAGTTCAGAGAAGGTTTGCGGGCACGCCGCGAAACACAAATATGACCTATAGGCTGGTGAAATTCCTTCTACTATAGCCTGTACAATCTGATCTTCAGGAAAATGAAGAGCAAACACCCTAGTATAGAATTTAATATCTTGGATGAAGTATGCCAAGTTTTCATCCAAACGCTGTACACGATAATAGTACTTCTGAATAAGGGAGGACCTGGCCCTAGCCGGGATGAAGTTAGCTAGCAAGTGGGCGTGGAAATCCTCAATAGATGATTGTTCGGCAATGGCTCTTACTATTTTGTCAGAGAGAATACCAATTGCATAAGGATAGATGATTTGCAAAATTTGACATGGAGAAAGAGAAAACACAAGGGCATGATCCTGAAATTCAACTAAAAATCTTAAAAATGAAATTACGTCACTGGTGGTATTAACGGAAAACTTAGAGATACCTCTAAGCAACATTGCCAATGGATGAGGCAAGCTGCTGAACCCAGGTGACATAGTCGGTAAAGGTTTAAGTGGCAAGGAAGTTAATTCAGAACGTACATTATTCAATGAGTTACGGTGTTCTGACTCGTTGTCCAATGGGGCAGAGATAGTTTGAGCAGCAACGGTTATCCTATTGACTTCTCCCTTAGGAGGCTCTTCCTCGCTACCTGCATTCATCGTGGTGGGTTGATCGATTTTGGGAGGAACTTCCCCAGTTAACAATTGGGTAACCTTACTGGATAATTCAGAAATATTTTCAAGCAACATACTAGCTTCCTTCTTCTGAATGTCATTCAACTTCAGAGACAACAGATCGTTAACACTATTTGAAAAATGATATAGCCTGGCTTGCACACGCGTAATTTGATTAGGAGAAGTATCATTTTCGTCAAAAAAACTAACTACAGATGCTAGCCCAGTAGTATTCTCGGTGATCGTGGAAAGAGAGTCGTCAATTTCTTTCTCTCCCAAGGTGGGGATGGAAATGGGCAAATCAAGGGACTCTCTAAGCTTGTTGGTGTCTATCGCAACCGTGCCTCCAGATTGCACATTTCTGATAGTTAACTCATAGATCAACTCCTCCTTGCGCAAATAGTTAAGATGGAGAACATCGCGAGGGCCGGGCATGATGACAGAACAATTTTGAAACAGGAAAGATCAAAAATTCCAGCAACTGAGAAAATTGTTAGAGTTTGAATCAAAGCAATGTTTAGCCGTCAAATGGGGCTAAATTGAGACCCATTCAACCACGCTCTGCTACCACTTGTTACCGTGTTTTTGTGGTAGGTAGAGGTGAAAGAAGGTGCGGGTGTGAACAGGTCTCAAGCTGCGAAATTAAAGTTAACGTAAAACTTAACAAGGTTATATTTTCTTTTCAAAATTAAGAAATAACAAGCATGGCAGGTACAGAGTAGCAAGGCAACAAAAGTATAGTTACAATATTTACAGTATTTGGGCTTCGAGCCCCGAATTCACACTTCTTGGGCAATCAGCCCAAACTTACTCCATAGTAACTTTTAACAGAGGGGCAGAAAACCCCATTCATGCTCAGGAGCACTTGCTCCAAATTACACAGAAAAGCCTCCTCGAGGCATACAATACTCAATTTTCAAGAAAGAGCTACTCGCTCTCAAACTTTAAGCCTCTCAAAGGCCACACCAAACTCCACCTTCAAGCTGTCCTCTAAGGACGTAAACACAGGGGTAAAATACCCAACCTACTGAGTTCTATTAAGTGAAAACGGTTAATTACATGACCTCTAAAATAACAATTTGACAGGAGGCGATCTGCACTCCTAATGTATTTGTTTCAAAACCTAATTTGGCTCTAGGCCACTGATGCAAGGGCTAATCCCATACTACAGAGGTGACTTTAGAAAAGAACAATTTACATTACATTAATGAAGAGTCGGTTGGGAGAAATAAGATCACCTCAAAGCAATATGAGTGGGAGCTCGAGAGGGTTAAGCACTCTCTATCCCGATATGCAGTTTAAAAGATAGAATAGATACTAAGTGTCTTTACATTTTAAGGAAGGTTACATAATGGAAAAACTTCGGACCCACCCCGAGAGTTAAACTGCTGAGCTAGCAAAGAAAGAAGTTATTAATCGGCCATTACCTTGTTGTTGACCGCTGCCGAAGAAAGAGGCGCTTCCCGCCCCCTGCTATGTACTTTACACACTAAAAGATGGAACAGAAGTGGCACCGAGACCCTAAAATCAGCAGTTTATATACTCTCGCGGAAAGTTCGAGGCGTTTCAGGGAAGAAAACACCCGCCCACAATCACTTTATTGGTTCGGGATAAGCAGCATATTCAAGTTGGGGGAAGATACATCAGATTGGTCAGAAATTAATTAAAGAAATTCGGGATTGGCTAAATACAAAACAAGGGGGAAGAGGGGTATACAGCCAACTTAAACAATAACAGAAAGAAATTTAACAAGAAACAAACTTTTGAAATAAAAATTTCTCCAAAAAACAGTTCTTTCACATCGCACTAGGGTGCACCATTGTAGTTTTTCAGTAGTGTCGTCTAGAAGAGAAAGTTCACACTTCTTACTACCGGTAAAACAAAAATACATCAAAAGTGACACAGTTCAAAAACTCCAAAATTTCCAAGTAGTGCCATCTTCTGAGAAACTTGCAAATTAATACCGTCGATAAAGTTCAGACTTCCTCCAGCAGAGGAGTTTCAACTGGCGCAAATTTTAAATTAGCGGCTTGGAGGTGTACCGCCCGGTACAACAATAATAATAATAATAATAATAATAATAATAATAATAATAATAATAATAATAATAATAATAATAATAATAATAATAATAATAATAATAATAATAATAATAAAGTTTCTAAAGGAACAAACTAAATAAACAATTTGAAAATAGCAAACGGCGACTTTTAAATCAGTTCGATAAAACGGGGTACTACCCTGTTTTATCAAACTTAGTGGCACCCTGTTTTATCCGACAACGCCATGTTAAGAACAAGTTCATTTCAACAGCCCTTGAGCGGGACACACATTTTGAAACACTCAAGGATCTGTAGTGCAGACAACGTTTAACTTATATCATACTTTACAGTCTTCAAAATAGTGTCTTACAAATATAATCGCACAATTCACAGTCGAATATTACAACACAACACTGTAAAATATATTTTTTCCACTGAGAGAACGCACGGTTGCTTTCAACGGACTGCAGCTACTCTAAGAATTAAGGTCATCGAGTGGGAAAGAGGTTACTATGTTCACCGGGAAATGGCAACACATATCAGACGAGAAAAGTACGGTCGCTGCTTCATCAGACTACCCTGTTTTAACAGACTCTCCCCTATCTTCCTGTAAAATGGTAATAATTTATCACAAATATTTGGAAGATTTTTGCAACTAATACATCAACTTTATATGAAATCAAAGAGTAATTTTGACAATATTCACGCATCAGTAGTTGACATACATCCATATATCCAAATAAAACCCTATGTCACATGAGCCCCGAAAAGCCATGGCCTACCAAGCGACCATGATTACGAGATCTCGTGTGGTCGGCACGATGTTTCTTCTCTGTTGTTATTCTTGGCGCTCTAGACAGGGGCTGATATATCACTCCTCAATTGTAATCATATAATCCGAATGGACCTAGAACCAGCCCCCAGATCCAGGTAAAAATCCCTGTCCTAGCCAGGAATCGAAACTGGGGCCCCTACACCGTATTAAATATCGAGATTCGGTATTCACATCTAGGGATGATACTAATTGTTCATAATCAAACATTCAGTGTTTTTCCGGAGTGCCAGTACCAGCCGAAATAACGATACTAATTTTGTTTCTTTTAATGGAACTACTCTCCTTTGTATACCTATCATTAGAGTAATTTGCATTATAAATTCAGAGATGTTACTGTTTTCAAAATTCGACAAGAAGTTGTTGAGAACATGCTTCATTCACCATCTTAGACTGCTCTGTTTGAACGAATCACTAACCCTGATGCCAAGGCATCCTAAGCGTTTTGCTCCACCCTCTCCTTTCAAGAGCTGGGTTTTTTTTTTCTAGTTGCTTTACGTCGCACTGACACAGATAGGTCTTATGGCGACGATGGGACAGGGAAAGGCTAGGAGTGGGAAGGAAGCGGCCGTGGCCTTAATTAAGGTACAGCCCCAGCATTTGCCTGGTGTGAAAATGGGAAACCACGGAAAACCATCTTCAGTGCTGCTGACAGTGGGGTTCGAACCTACTATCTCCCGAATACTGGATACTGCCCGCACTTAAGCGACTGCAGCTATCGAGCTCGGTAGCTGGGTATTCATGTGAACGTGCACGTAAATACACTATGAGAAGAAGAAAGTTACTTGTCTTACGCCCCACTAACTACTTGTTCGATTTTGGAGATGCCATGGTGCCCAAATGTTGTCCGGCAGGGAATATTTTACGTGCCGATAAACATACCGATACCAGGCTGGCGGATTTGAGGCACCTTCAAATATCACCGGTCTGACCCAGGATCGAACCCGCCAAGCTGGGTTCAGAAGGGCCGCGCTCTACCATCTGAGCTATTTAGCCAAGTAGCAGTGATAAGACTATAGTTTAAAGCGTAACTTTCAACCAATGTCACAAGAGTAGCATTTATTCGGATATCAACTGGGTAGAGGGGTCCGATTCCCACCTCGGCCATCCTCGAAGTGGTTTTCCACTTCTCCTCCAGGAAAATGCAGGTATGGTACCTAAGTTAAGGGGACGGCCACTTCTTTCCCTCTTCCTTTTTTCTTCCAACCGTCCCATCCTTGCACAAGGCCTCCTTTCCACATTGCAGGTGAGGAAACCTAGGCGAGATACTGGTCCTCCCTCACAGTTGTATCCCCTGACTCCAAAGCTCACGCTCCAGGATACAGCCCTTAAGGCGGTACAGGTGTGATCCCACGAGGGGAAAACGAAACCTGGTGGGTAAATGGATGTAAGTAAGTAAATTAAGTAGTCCAGCCCCGCGGTGTAGGGGGCAACGCGTCCGCCTGTCACCCGGCGACCCCTGGTTCAACTCCCAGGCGGGTCAGGGGTTTTTAATTGTAAATGATTAATATCCCTGGCCCATGGGACTGGGTGTTTGTGCCGTCCTTAACTTCCTTTCCTCACATTCAACACTCTACACTTCCGCAATTCCAATTACACACAGGCTCATATCATATGGTGCAAGTAGGGGCAATAGTTCTCTATAGGTCGACGCCCCGAACAAATAGCATATAAAAAAGTAAATTAATTAAATAAGTACGTAACTAAGTGAAGTAGGTATGTAAGTAAGTAACAACATGAATAAAGGAACGAAAATACTTCTTTTATGTGCTCGGTCCAGTCTCCCGGACGTTAGCGATCAATGTGGAGAGTGCTTTCTTGACTTCAGCAACACAGATTTCTTCAGTGATTTTTATGCCTGTCCAGTCTTTAATATTATTAATGCATGTTGTTCTCCTCCTGCCTACTCCCGGCGCCCTTCAATTTTGCCTTTCAAATTTTTCAGCACGCAAAACATGCCTAGGTATGCAATGTTTCTGCTTTTGACGGTGGCCTCTTTTAACGTAGAAAAATATAACATTTCACCATCCGCTGCCCAAGTTTTAAATTTAATGCATAATTACACAATAATATTTTCATCTTCCTGAATGTTGATCTTGCTATTTCTATTCGGCTCTCAATTTCTAGGTCTGGCTTCAACTCATCCGTTCTCCAACAACCAAGATATTTAAGTTTGTTGAATTTTTTGGTCTGTATCTTTCAGAGTAGCAATATTTCTTCCTTTGCTGAAAACCATTAGTTTCTTTTATGTTGATGTTTAGACCCACGTGTTCCCCAACTATATTAATTTCGTCCAGGAATAGTTGCAAGCTTTCAACACTATTAGCAAGAATTACTGCGTTATATGCATATCGCAAATTACTTATTAGCTCTCCATTTACTTTCATTCCAGCTTCCAAATCGGCTGATGCTGACTTAAATATGGCATCTGAATAGATGTTAAACCATAACGGAGAGAAAACACAGCCTTGAGGAACTCCTTCTCGGAGTTCCATTTAGTCTGTTGTATCATCATCAACCTTCACCACAGAACAAAAGGACTAAAGGTATATAAGAAGGGGGATAATGTTGCCAATGATGCTTTCACGGCCCGTACTTATAGACATGATAAAGGCTTTTGGGCTTATGCCGTGTCAAGAAAATAAGGTGAAATTCTTTACGTTTCGTAGAGAACCATGCTCTGCGTCATCAGAAGGAAATCTCAACAGACCTCGAGAAATCCTTAAACAATGAGCTTTGAATTTAGACGTTATAATAGAAGTGGAAATGGTACTTTCGTTCGTCACCAGATGGCTCCTCGGACGCGGTACAGCGCTAGAGTTCGAAGCGGAAGCTGACGGAACCACCAGCATCAGAGAATGTTGTCATAGCCCACTTGGTGGCCTTCATCGTTCAGATGTCAAGCCTATTTGATATGACATCGTCGTACTTGGTTCGAGTAACATTGCTTTAAAAATTATCTCTATCAGAATGTGGACCGGCAGGTTAGGAGGGGTGGTTGTATGTAATTTATAATCACTAGGTTGCCTGACAAATGTCTGAATTCGATTTCAAACCTCTACAAAGTGCTCACATGGAGTGAGAGCTTAAGAAGCTGTTGGAGATAATTTCTGCGTCAGATGGGGACATTAAGACCACTTGGTGTTATTCGACAGGAGTAGGCTACGCGCCCAAACTGGGACTCACACTCTATATGATGATCATAATCATCATTTCGGACCCAGATGTGCAGGTTACCTATGGGAGTCAGATAGAAATCCCTGCTCCAGGCGAGTCGAATATGTCCTTGGACACTCCCGTTACAAAAAGCCGTATGCTAAGTACCTGATAAATAAATAAATAAATAAATAAATAAATAAATAAATAAATAAATAAATAAATAAATAAATAAATAAATAAATAAATAGATAAATAAATAAATACTTTTGATGGTGTTTTACATACAGTATATATTAGAGTGAATACCTAGCTGTCAAAAAAGGTCAACGCAATAACTGCATGGCTTAGAAATATCAGACAGTCGTCTAAGAGGATTGATTCTTGAAACCAATTTAATTAATAATTCATGTAATATTACTTAATACGTACCGAACGAGTTGGCCGTGCGGTTAGGGTCAAGCAGCAGTGAGTTTTCATTCGGGAGATAGTGATTTCGAACCCCACTCTTGGCAGTCCTGAAGATTGTTTCCTGTTTTTTACCCATTTTTACACCAGGCAAATGCTGGGGCTACACCTTAATTATCGCCACTACATTTCCACTCCTAGCCCTTTCCTGTCCCGTCGTCGCCTAAAGAACTATAAGTGTCAGTGAGGCGTAGGCCTAGAGCAAATTGTAAAAAAAAAAAAAAAAAAAAAAAAAGACACTTATATACGTCCAGAGGTAGACACATTTAGAACCCTTTTCTTCTCAAGTAGCACGTCCAATCCTGTATGAAGTTGGTGGCATTTTAAGATATATCAGTGCGAACGTGACCAATGCACGTAAGTTTGTTTTCAAACGAACTCACCTACTGGGGTTTCGTTTTCCACGTTAAACTGAAAACCTTGCGGCTGTGATCACAATATCAACAGTCACGTGAAATTGGACAATTGCAGCATTTTCCTCCAAGAGATGAAGTTACAAATATTACAAGCATTTACTGTAAGATTTAATTCCCCATGGCCCTCCATGGGTGAATTTGGCTTCTGCTTCTTGAATGAAACACAGAAAATCATATAGTATACAGAGCGAAAATTAATAGAAGAGAAATAGCATACAAATGCAAAGGTTTAAGTTCTTGTAATGTTCTAGTGAAGTTGAACTTAATATTTTATCATGGAACAATACCTATACTTGACCTTTCTTCCTCCAATCAATATAGAGTTCTCTCGAATATATAAACGGGTTTCAACACTTTACATCAGGCATACTCCAAAAATCCATTAAAACTAATTAACCCCGTCATTCAAGTGCTAACAATGACTGGTCGAACTAAATGAGCGCTTATATTTCTCTCTCCACATCGTCCGCATTGTTAAATCATCCACCAGCTTTTACTTTTGCTTATACTTATCCAGTGTGAGACCAAATTTAATGAACTGAGCATTCACAGATTACATGAAATGTTACTGATAAATGTTCCCCAACGAAGTCACTATGTTAATAACTGAATACTTGCTACTTCTGTTGGTATTAATAGTAATAATGTCAGTGTTCAAAGGCCCTTCAACTTCTAACTTGTTTCAAGACATGAAGGAATTCGTGAATTTTGCCCAGAAAAGGTCACCATTATTGTTCCACACCAAATTCATCTCCTCCGGGTCATTCTCGCATTGACGCGGGATCCTCTGTTTCAATTCTGGTACGCCAATTTCCACGATTATGTGAGTCTTCATGTCGAAAGCCAACGATTTTCAACTCAGGATTCAGCGTCTCTTCAGTATTGTTTTGGTCTGCCACGATAACTTCGACACGTAAAAGAACTCCGTTCGGAAAAAATTCCGGCACCTCGGCGTCTCGGAAAACCGTAAAAGTAGTTTGTGGGACGTAAAAATTCAATAACATTATTAATTTAATCTCGACCATCGACTTCGAATCTCAACTCTCAAATTGAGCCTTCTTATTGGTCCTGGATGCGAGCACCGGATAAAACAATAACCGATAATATACTAACTGTATGACTAGCTGTATTTTTACTTTACTAAGTGCTACTTCTTTCACACAAAAAACATGTTTTCTTTGCTATCGTTTCCTTTCGGCAACATTGGGATAAGAGATGCTAGGATTGGGAAGGTTCAACCATGCCATTAATGAAGGGACAACCCCAGCATTTGCCTGGTGTGAAAGTAGGAAATCACTGAAAACCACCTTCAGGGTCGGCAATGGTGCCATCTCCCGAATATAAAACTACAGCTACTCGGTTCATACCGAAAAGAGGGAAAGGTAATCTCTCCCAGTATAGTTATACTGTACTTTGTAATGAAGGGACATGATCACACAAGTGATATGATGATACGATTTATGAATAAAGCAAGTGAAATTCTCTTCTGTATCATTGTACGTAAACTGATTCAACTGGATCATGGAATCAGAAGTGAAAAATACAGACTCATGTAGGTATTCAACCAGGAAAATGTAACTGGAAGATGTAAAGTACTTCTAACCGACGAAGGATATCGAGGCTTGGCAATCGGCGAGAATAGCATAGCCGAGTAATCCAAGTGGGAAAAAAATGAAACAGAGAAGTTCTGAAGACATTCGCCAATTTCCAGTAGGATATGGCACCCTTAGCCTTCTTTAATGACATTTGCTACGATTACACAAAATAAGGAGAGTGTATTATTGGCAAACTTTGTCTGGATGCATTTACACCCTAGTGCTGAATCGGTCGACCTCGGCAATCTTCGACATTCGTACTGGCAACCTTTGAAACACAAACTAGGAATCGCTTAAGCATCGTTGTGCGACATCTGGCGTACACTTTACGTACTAGTACTGTTGTTGTTTACACAGCAAAGCCAAACTATAATATTCATGCTAGGAACAAGATTCGCATCGAGAAATGTTATATAACGTTATATAATGTGTATTTGACACAGTTATTGGCTTAATATAATAACGGTTTAGAACATATCGATCGAACATATTCTCAATTCAATTCAGAGTTCATTTTCATTCAGTTGGCAGCACTACCGCAACCGGGACAGCTCCCTCCTTACTCTTCAGCCCCGTATACAAATGCATCCAGATAAAGTGTGCCGATAATAATGCAATACGATTAGAGGGCGTGGTGTGATGTGCTCATCGAGGGTTGTAAGTAACTTGTGACTCATATTAGAAGTATACGAAAGGGGAAAGGATGTTGACGCTGGTGAAGTCGGGTCTCTTGGACATTTCATCACCAACGTACTGTAAACTGGCATTCCCATATGGGCTAGTATTTTGATCGCGAATGTTAATAAAATATTAAATATTCAGTTTTTGTAAAATGTGTAATTCTTGAACTTTAAACAATGGAATTTTACTACATTTGATCAAGCGAAATGTGTACATGCCCCTGAAGTTTGTGGCAACTCGAGTGAATGCGATTTTATATATATATCAGTAACTTCATAAGTGTCATATTCTTACAAACTTTGTGTGGAGAATCGCTTGACGTCGTGAGTTACCTGTCAACTACGGTAATACGTCACCATTCTCTAGACTTGGCTTGCAACAGGTGCGATGTGATGTCACAAAGCACTTCAGTTAATCGAACTACTACTCCACACAACCTGCCAGTGATATATCGCTGTCAAAGAGCATCCTTGTGTATTAACTGCAATGGCAAGTTTTGGAAAGATTAACACTCTCAACTTGATTTATTTCGCCCTGTACAAGGTGCGGCATAAGTGGCTGCTTTGGAAATGCAATTTGCGTTCGGATGTAATTTAATTTAGAAATACATTGTAGGAACATCGATACGGCCAGAAAAGCTGCTAAAAATCTCCAAAATTATTCTGGATGCATTAGAAACAATATTTCACGACAGCTTTTCACACAGTTGTGGATTATCATGGAAAGTGCTCCATGTCGATCATTTTCTCGTTCATAATCCACTACATTGAAAAGTTTCAGTGTATAATGTACGACGGTCAAGTGTTCCAGTCATTTCCCTCCTCTCATCACTGCATATGACCACAACATCGCAAACCCCTTTCATGAATTTTCTGCCCCAGGCATCTCACTTTTAGTGACCCTCTAATGCAACGGTTCTCAACCTAGGGGGTGGGGTGGGGGTAGGGGGTTGGGGGGCACGCCACGCTGGGGAGGCGTTGGAGAATTTTAGGGGTGACCTGGTGAGCAATAATAACACACACACAAATTTTCTAAAAAGTATACAAAGTTGTGACAAAGAAAATAATATACTACGAAACACCTTCGTCGCCGGTAAATCGTACAAGTGGAAAAACGTTTTTCCTAAAATTATTATCGTAAGTAAGAATCTTCATATTCGATCCGTTGTGAGCAACACATACTTTCGGAAGAAAATCAGCAAGAAAATTACAAGATATGGCTGGGATGACAGAAGAATAAGATCAGTAATTGGTAACTTTCTGGCGGAAAGGACAAATCGCAAACTGTTCATCGATGTAACAGTTTTACCAGGCGAAGCATTCGATGGAGATTATAGAGCTGTGATATAAAAAATGAGAGTGAAGGAAATGGACAAATGAAAGGACATGAGAAATATTAAAAGTGTGGAAATTAAAAGATGAGAACGTACAGGAATAATTTCTGGAGAGTCTGAATCAACAAATTCCAGTTACTGAAATAGGAAATGTGGAAGATGATTGGTGCTACTTGAAAATGGCATTGGTACGTGGAGCAGAGAGTGCCTGTGATGGAACATCGACAAGACTGAAAGGAAAGGAGACACCGTGGTGGAATGAGAATATGAGAGAAGCTGTGAAAGAAAAGGAAGATATCATGGCAATAATAGAGTAGATATAAGAAACGAAGGAAGCAAAAGAAAGTGCCTTGGATGAAATCTGCGAAATATAAATGCTGCTGGGCCTGTTGGGCTACAATGAGTGTGGGGATTATTAAAGTGTATATGGAAACAGAAATGCATGCCAGAAGATTATGGAAAGGGAATAATAAAATCAGTCTTCAAAAAGGGGGACAAAGTAATGTGTGATAACTAAAGAGGGATCACACTCTTATCACAACTGGCAAAAATACTGGAAAAATATTAGAGAGGAGAATGAAAAGAAAGGTAGAAGGAGAGTTGCAAGATGGAGAGTACGGCTTAAGAAGTGGGAGATCGACAGTGGGCCCAATCGTCACTGCGAGGAAATTAGTGGAGAAGGATTTTGAATATGAAAGTGTATCTGGTCGTGACATTCATAGATCTAACAAAGGCATGTGATAGTGTTCCCAGGGAGAAGGTTTGTGAAACCATGGTCAAAAAGTGACTGAGTAAACAAACTGTGGAAATGGTGTGAACAATGTACAAGAACTATGTCAGCAGCGTACGGACTTCTTTTGCAAAGACAGAATGTTTTATAGATGAAACTAGACTAAGACATGGGAAGGTGCTGTCATATCCTCTCTTTCTAATGGTTATGGACTAAATTGTAAAGGATACAATGGAGGTATGTGGGAATAGGGAGACGCAGCTATTACTATTTGCAGACAATAATGTGGTCAGGGGAACAAACAGCAAAGAAGTACAAGATCAACTTGATGTACTGAACGAGAAAGTTGAAAGTATGGTATGAAAATCAGCGTAGAATAAAGCAAGACCGTGATTATATCAAGAGAAGAAAGACAAGGGAAAGGCGTTGTGAAAATTGGTGGTCAAATCCTTCAAAATGTTGACAGTTCCAAATACCTAGGGAATGACTTAATGCAGAATACAAGGTTGAACTTTGAGGATAGCAAGAGGGTGCAACAAGGCAATGCATTCCACCATATTGTAAGAAACCTTCGCTGGAAAAGGAAGTACCGAGGAAATGTAAAGAGAAGTATACAAAAAGTACTATGCATCCACATTGACCTACGTGGCGGACAAGGAGAGGACAGACCCTGAGTCCAACCGATTTAGACGTACTTGAATGTACCTGTTGAAGGACATTCAACAGTAACTCGGTCGATACACTTTCGTTTTCGAAAGAAAAAAAAAAGTAAAATATCATTACGCAGGACCGCTTCGGAAGAAGTGTAGGCAATAGAACTGTGAAAGGTGAATGGATTTTACTTAAACTACATAACGCCTCGTCTTGCCTAGTACGCCTCATTTAGGTACTGCAACATGTTTTTGTGGTTTTCTTATAACTGCATAGCCTTTGGTGGTGCTATTTGAGGATCCAACCAGTCTCTGGGCTGATGACCTAACAGACACAGACAACATATGTTAAAATCAACATAAATGAATTCAGTACTACGGAAAAAAATCATCTTCATGATACTCGGGGCAAAGTAAACATTGACATCTCAATTCAAGAGCTGTTAAAATCTGCTCACTCACATAAAATCAGTTGTTTAAGATTATTTAATTAATTACCACACATTACCACAGCAACGTTAAAAGGAAATTCTATGATTGGTTATTAGAAAATCTGTTTTGTATTACCTCTGAATTCTTAGAAATACATAACGTTAGTATTAAGTTTTAATAAAAGGTGTTTGTACATTTAGCCTTATTAAGTACTAAATTATTATCAGTTTGCGAAGCCTATTTCATTGTATATGATTGTATTGTATTGTATTGTATTGTATTGTATTGTATTGTATTGTATTGTATTGTATTGTATTGTATTGTATTGTATATGATCAATCATCAATGATCGGCAGAATGTTGTTATACCTATTCCCAAGAAAGCCGGTGCTGACAGGTGTGAAAACGACCGCACCATTAGGTCAGTATCTCATGCCTGCAAAATTTTAACACCTATTATTTACAGGAGAATGGAAAAACAAGTTGAAGCTGAGTTGGGAAAAGATCAATTTGGCTTCAGAAGAAATGTAGAACACGTGAAGCAATCCTGACTTTACGCCTGATCTTAGAGGATCGAATCAAGAAGGACAAGCCCACGTACATGGCATTCGTAGATCTAGAAAAGGCATTCGATAATGTTGATTGGGCCAAGCTATTTAAGATTCTGAAGGCGATTGGGATCAAATACCGAGAACGAAGAATTATCTATAATCTGTATAAAAATCAGTCTGCAGTGATAAGAATAGAGGGCTTTGAAAAAGAAGCAGAAATCCAGAAAGGAGTGAAGCAAGGCTGCAGTTTGTCCCCCCTCCTTTTCAATGTTTACATAGAACAGGCAGTAAAGGAAATCAAAGAGGAACTTGGAAAAGGAATCACAGTCCAAGGAGAGGAAATCAAAACCTTGAGATTTGCCGATGATATTGTTATTTTATCTGAGACTGCAGAAGATCTCGACAAGTTGCTGAATGGTATGGATGAAGTCTTGGTTAAGGAGTACAAGATGAAAATAAATAAGTCCAAACTAAAAGTAATGGAGAGCAGTCGAACGAAGGCAGGTGATGCAGAAAATATTAAATTAGGAAATGAAGTCTTACAGGAAGTAGATGAATATTGTTACTTGTGTAGTAAAATAACTAACGATGCCAGAAGTAAGTAGGACATAAAATGCAGATTAGCACAAACAAGGAAGAGCTTTCTTAAGAAAAGAAATTTGCTCACTTCAAACGTTGATATAGGAATTAGAAATATGTTTTTTAAGACTTTCGTGTGGAGCGTGGCATTGTATGGAAGTGAAACATGGGCGATAACTAGCTCAGAAAGAAAGAGAATAGAAGCTTTTGAAATGTGGTGTTATAGAAGTATGCTGAAGTTGTGAGGCGGATGGATCGAATCGCGAATGAAGAGATACTGAATTGAATTGGCGAGAGGAGATCGAATTGGCTAAATTTGACGAGAAGAAGAGATAGAATGATAGGACACATCTTAAGACACTCAGGGCTTATTCAGTTTGTTTTTGAAGGAAGTGTAGGTGGTAAGAACGGTAGGGGTAGACCAAGGTATGAATATGAGAAGCAGATTAGGGAAGATGTAGAATGCAATAGTTACGTAGAAATGAAAAGGTTAGCACAGGATAGGGTGGCATGGAGAGCTGCATCAAACCAGTCTATGGACTGATGACTCAAACAACAACACATGATCAATGGCAAGATTTTTTATTCTTGGTTCTTATAATGACACTCATGCACGCGCGCACCAGACACACAATAACCTTCATTTTGTTCGATTATCATTCTGTAACAATCTCTTCTCTCCCCTCCGTCGGTCAATCCTGGCTAGGCTACTGCCTCATTCATAAATAAGAAATAAAAATTCCTCCAAAAATTCAGTCCCCATTGGTCCTCTGCAGACAAACTTTGTTTAACGAATCTCTCAATCTGATTGTTTAATGGTATCACCAACATTTGTATTAGCCATTGAATCTAGGGAAATAATAACAATTTACACTCAGAATATTCCCAAAACGTACTGTCTACTGCATTATAGTGAGCGCACCAACGTAGGATTAATAATGTGCCGTGAGTTTACAGTATGTGTCAGCTCAACCAAGTTTATTACGGAGTGTCCCTCATTCGGGTACAAAATTTGCTCACTTTATACAGTACAATGTCAAATGATGAAGAGAGTCAGTCCACTTGTTTAAGATTCATTGCGCCACATGTGATGTGTACAATCCCATTACATAACGCGTATTACTGTCAGGATGTAGTCAACACCTGTAGTTTTGATGTACAACTGGATCAACATGTTTCGACATTAATTTAATGAACTGAACAGATACGCTTAATTACTTCGTATATTGTACAAAATACTGTGTATAATTCACGTGTGTGCATCGTCAATTATGTAAAACGTGGTGGTCGGCGGGATATTTCGTGTAACAGCTGCTGAATACCGCCATGTAACAAAGGCAATGACAATGAATGTTGTTCCAACTTCCCTCATATCTGCAGCTAATGATATGAAGTTTTGGGTAGTGTACTTGTTCTAACGAGCCGCGTGTTACTGGGATGTTCCACATACCAGGTCTAAGCTGGTCACGTAAACGTCATCTATACTTCCCAAATCTCTGGGCTGATTGGCTCAGATAGTACAGCGCCGCCGTTTGAGCCCAAGTTGATGGATGTGATCCCGGCACAGTCTGTTGGTACCTCATGGTGCGCAAATACATCAGCTTTGTAAAAGTACTCCCTTGGACTAAACTGCAGTACCTTGGCGTCCCTGAAGGGGTAAAGCCATTAACATTACATCAAATCCTCTGAACATTTTTATTCTCCAGATAAGCAGGTTTATTCCGGGAGACACAATTCTGTCACCCCGAAGTCTCCTAAGATATATCCTTTGTTTTCTCAGTGTCATATCGATTCTCTCCAATAATTACACTCTCTATGGTGAACGCTGTGCATCTCTTGCAAGATTCAATAGTTACCCAGCTCTAGAATTCCAGAGAGTTTCTTAATGTTTGATAACCATGGTGTTCGCCTCACACTAACAACTCTCTTATCAATCAAATCCTGTGAGCTACTTGTATGATTCCAGGTGCGATTTTCGACATGTTATCTACAATCCAGGAGCAACACCTACATATTATCTTATATTAAAGATGAGTGTCCCCTTTGACCAACACCACAACAACAAGAGGCAGCAATACCAACTTCTAATCAAATAATTACAAACAATTCTCTCTGACACTTCCATCAATAATACCGACAACAGGACCGTCGAATAAAGCCTGATACGAGAATTAATTTATTAAATAATAATATTAATAATAATGTCAACACATCGCATTCTAAACAATCATAGTCAGAGACATACTCTCAACGAAAGACAGTTATAAAGGTTAGTAAATATCAACATATTGCATCACCAATGACGCAAAAAGTTTATAAGAAGGCAACAGTGTTTTATTTATAACAATAATCTAGGTAACGAAGTTTTAAACCATATTTAGAAGTTAATGGACGTGCGTTTCCAGTAATGTTAATATAATGAAATTCAAGCTAGAACGAAGTTTTAGACATTAGACAATCAGACAAAGAAGAACCTAACAAGAATGTCAACATATTTTAATTTGTAATTAAATGATCTCATAATCAGTTGTGCCATTATTATAACTAAGCTGTTATTCTTTGGTATTTTATAATCTAGTGCTATTTTCAAACAATCTAAACAAGAATTTGTAAAATAGACTTTTTAAGCCTGTACAATATAGAAACAAAGTAATATTTTAGGACATAATCAGGATCCTGATTATTGACTATGAGGTACGATGTTGGCTGATGATGCGCGACAGAAGGGTGAAACATGACAAAATTAGATGGTTAAAATAAGGATTAAGTCCTAACTGTAAGAACATTGCATGTATTGAATAGGTGGATTATTTGAATAAATACTTGCGATTTTAAAGACTTATATGAATTTCAGCACGGATAAACAATGAGATTGACTATTTGTAATGATTCTAGGACATCTATATGTGTGAATTTATACATGATGATGCTGGATTTAGAATGTTAAAATAGTAGTAATTCTTGTAATATTTTCTCTCCATGGAATTGCCTGTTGTACCCGCGTTGTTGTTGTTGTTGGGTAAATATATTTTAATTTTACTTCATTATCACACTAATGTAAGTAAACTTGCCACCGGGATATTTCCCAGTTGCTAGGCATTTATTATTATTAATTATTATTATTATTATTATTATTATTATTATTATTATTATTATTATTATTATTATTATTATTATTATTATTATTATTATTATTATTATAGTAGGCCGCAGAGGGACAAGAAGCGTGAGCGGTGAAGGACTGGACAAGTACAATTTAGAGGATAAGGAAATCTGCTAAAATTTGAGGGAAGTGTATTTTCTTTCTTTGCAGTCACGATATAACAGAATAACACAGCAATAGTCAGGGAGGAGGACGCCCAGGCAACGATAACAAAAGCCCAAGGCTCATTAAATGTCTTAGGAAATTCAAAGATGGGAGCTTGATAGTGCTTAATTAAATTTACACGGGAGCACTAAAGCTCGGATAACACCGATAAGAGAAAGCCCAATGGCTCAATGTACAATGCACTACATGGGCACTGAAGCTCAATCCTATGTCAAAATTATTCAAAGTGAACTCTGACTCTTACTTTAAGTTGTACAGATATTTAGAAGGCTGAGAAACAGGATGAACGGAGGCAAAACCTAACACTCCGGACAACAAATGATCACGTTACGCAATTGAGCTTAACGTTCTTCGAAGCAAGGATAATCCATATTGAACTATGACTAAGTGATTGTAGAAAATTAAAGACTGTCAGACAGACACAAAAATGTAACTATTAGAAGAACTTACTGTAGTCACCCAATTTTCCGTAGACAGGAATTTTAATGAGAATATCACACCCGTGCTTCCTTATATTTGGCAAGTACTAATTAGGAAATAACCTTCAGAACCTGTAGACTCCTTACATGAATTCATCCTGCAAAATTTAAAGCTCTACGTGACTTTAGAAAAGGAAAGGGATGGGAGACCTGAATGCTAACAGAAAACTTAAGATCTTCCCGAACTTTACATGCAAAAGCTATTCACTTTCTTGTAGACGAGCGACGTGGGTTTCATCGCCCAGGCCTTCAGATAACATGTGCAAATGTGGGTGGAGAGGATTCCTTTTATACCCTCTGAGAGAACGCTACCCTAATTATGAAGCTTGGTGGTGCAATCTCCGAATTCCACATCCGTTCGATCAATCTTCCTGAAATTTATTCCACAAATTCATACAGAATTATAATTCACTATGGTGTTATTTTTATATTTTCCCCATACTTACAACGGGCGTAATAAATTTATTTCTCACATGTAACTTCGCGGGCTTCCTTAGGATATGGCCTTGACATGTGTCAAAAATCCGCCTTTATGGACGCCAAATTTCCTCCAGGCTTAATTGCATTAAAATCACCCTGTGGATTCTGTCCTCATTTAATGTTTATTAATAATTTCGATCCTTTATTCCCGGGTTAACAATGTCGCCAAAATCTCTCGTTGTGAAGGTTTTTAATAAATTATTAAATTAGTCAGTACTCGAAATCAACCGAAGTGTCCCGGAATTTCACGAGAGAGTGGCTCGCTCGCACCGTTAGTTCTGTTCCCACGGAGGGTGAGAATCTCGAAACAAAACTTGGGTACTCTCAAAAAACTTTATTTGTAGTTGAAATAAATATCTGCAATTATTTATCGTCTATCCATTGTCTACGAAAACCATGCCATTCACGATGTCAATCTGATCTTAAGGAATAGACGGCTGACCAGTGCGGTGCAAATACGCTGTCTCATTTCGACCCTCACGAAACGACTTGACCCATCTTACAACCGTCCTATACGGTAATGCATTCTCGCCACAGGCTTCACGTAATCCTCGATAACATTCTGATGCATTTTTCGCGCGTGCAGCTTCATTTTAATCCACGAACGCTGACAGATTTTCGAAAACATGCTTTTAGCGAGGTGAAATCGACATTCTTCACTTCAGTGTCACACAGCAATAGCACCTGACCGATCTGCGTGTGTATGGACGACGTTGCCAATAGTTTATTTACAGCCCTCGTAGTATGCGGAAATGTAAAAGTTGCCTAGACTTAACGTACTGGAATTCAGTGAATGCTTGGAAGTTTATACTGGACAAATGGACTGAGGTCTCATAACACGCTGCAAAGAACAAATTGGAGCACTGAAGCAAAATGCAGAAACTAGATTATCCAGCAATGTAACAAGATACAGGACACAAATACGCAGACTTCAAGAACGCGACGACAGAACTCATCATGCCAGCCTGACAGAACACACTCTTCCTCATTCTAGACCCGGGGCGGGTGAACGTTGCACGCGAGCATATGCATAAAATGTCGCTCCTGGAGGAGATAACGTAGCAGACCTAGTGGAGTGACTTGGTCTTAACGCTGGCTTCGGCATTCGTAGGTGGAGGGTTCCTCCCACCCTCAGCTGTCCTTGAGAATAATTTTCCGTGATTTTCCGGGGCAGTTTTGTATGGGCCGCGGCCGTTCCCCACTCAACTTTCCTCGTAGCTCAAATCACCGCAACAAATCTCCTGGCCTAAGAAATGGTGTCACCGCTATGTCACCCACCGTACTCCAAAGGGTAAAGGAATGAAATCTTCTAGTAGCTGTAGTTAGCAGTAGTATCGTAGCAGCTTTTGCGGCTTTACAGAAAGGATATTGCAATTCTATGTACCCGTTACACAGTCGTGTACACTCCGGACAACGGAAGTTTTGTTCCTCGTATACAGTGAGGATTATTTTCGGTTGTGAGAGTTAATGAATTGAGGTTGAGAGTCAACGTTATAGATGACAAACTTCGGAAATGCTTAAGTTTCTCTCCGTACAACGTTTCAACACATTGGCGTAGTTCACACAGCAAAAGAATGAAGGGCGTATATCCAACAGGCTTACCGAGCAATTCCTTCCTTCTCCTTTTTTCCTTCCTTCCTTTCTCTTTCTTTTTTCTTTCCTTCTTTCTTTCTTCCTTTCTTAATCCCTTTGCCCTCCAGCGTCGGTTTTTACCCAAGACTCAGAGAAGGATCCTAACTCTACCGCCTCAAGGGCAGTGCCCTGGAGCGTGAGACGTTTGGTCGTGGTTGAAACAGGGAATGAAAACCAGTACCTCGTCCAGGCGGCTTCACCTTCTATGCTGAACAGGGGCCTTGTGGAGGAATGAAACAGGGAAGGAAGCGGCCGTGGCCTTAAGTTAGGTACCATCCCTGCATTTGCTTGGAGGAGAAATGGGAAACCATGGAAAACCACTTCGAGGATGGCTGAGGAGTGATTCGAACCCCCCCCCACCCACTATACTCAGATGACCTCCCGAGGCTGAGTACACTCCATTCCAGTCCTCGTACCACTTTTTAAATTTCGTGGCAGAGCCGGGAATCCAACCCGGGCCTTCGCGGGTGGCAGCTAATCACACTAACCTCTAGACCACAGAGGCGGACGCAGTTCTTTCCTTCTGAACTTTTCTCTCACACGAAACCCTTTAAAATACGAGTGTTTGATGTGAAGGTTTCTCCTGAGCTAAGACACCCTTATTCCTCAAAGTGCTCCTGGACGCCTACTTCGTGTCATGGACAAACACACCTTTTCATAACTCCCTCGTGACCTTGTCGCAACAGTAGTATGTAGGCGCCATCGCTGAATACACAGTAGTCTCTACAGGTTTGTTAATCTGACTGCACTGGAAACAGTTGTGGTTTTCATTCACATAACTTATTTCTGTTAAAATAGGATTGCTGGGAAGGCAATCGCATTCTTAGTATCTGCATTTTCGGTTTAGGGAGAGAAGTAAGTTATGAGTATGTTCTACAGAAGGTCAGTTGTACTTGCACCGATCGTGACATTTGGGTAACACAGACGTACAGTAAACGCTCCATCCCTGACCAGTGGGACGATAAACCGGGGTGTTAAATGCCACATCAATCATCGGCCACGTGCCTGCAGAGACACTACCTCGCATGAGTTCAAGCGAAACTATGGCTGTACTGCGGTGTCAGAGACTCATGTCAAGGCTGATACGTGAATTAAGGAAGTGGAAAGTTTATGAAGCTCTGAAATGTTGAGAGTCAGACATGCGTTTATGCTAATGAACCACGTTTCATCAGTTAAAACTTTGTTTCAGTAGACATTACCCTGAATATATTAATACGCAGACTTTCAAGACATTAAATTATATTCTAAGAATCATTTGGGAATATTAGGTCGCGTAATGTTTATAATCGTCTGACGCGTTTCGATCCTGGGACCAGATCGTCTTCAGAGCAATAACAAAGGTTGAATTGGCAACTGTCACTCCATAGGAACTAGACTCAAGATAGAGAGACCCTGTTGGAAATGTAGTTCATTCCAGGGCCTCCGGAGTCAAGGAGAAAGATGCTGACGAGGTAGCTATGGAGAGTAGCCATAATCTACTCAGTACGATATATAGCCATCATAGTATTCGTATATTTAGCAATTTCCATCGCCTCACGAATGATTCTAGGTATACAATGTTTCTCTTTATACGAGTAAATGACAGAAGTTGCACCAAAAATGATTTGAAGGTCATTATCTATGGCATGCTCAGCCACAGCAGACTTCTCTGCCTGGCAGAGACGTAGGTGCCAGTGATATTTTTTAACTGATCCACACGAGCAAGGAATCATGTATATGCCAGCACACTTTAAACCAATAGGATCTTTAACAGATCGCACGCATCTGCCTATTATGATATTAGCCTTAAGAATATCTTTGATATTTTGCCTTCTGAGAATATTGGCAGTCCTGTCTGTTACATATTGTACGTATGGGGGGAAGGCCAGATTCAGGGACGAGAATCACAAGACAATCTGTATTTTGGCTTACGATGTAGCACTTCGTCAATCTGTTTCCCTGAGTAGTCATTGCTGAGGAATGTTCTGGTCAGGAACTCAAGTTCACCGTTTAATTTATCCTCCTCTAAAACCTGCCTTGCTCGACAGATAAGGTCGGACATTGCAGGCGAACACTTTCAATCAACTTCAATCAATTATTCTTACAGGAAATTTGAGCAGTGGAGACCAGGGGCATCCCAGATCATCTTGAGTGTGGCTACACTGTAACTGTATATTTTATTGTTTCTTGTGTGAAATGGGAAGTGTATCTTCAACTCTAGAAGGAGAATTACATATATTTCTAAGGTGTATTTAGTTATGTTCAACATGTACACACATTCTTGCTTTATTTATTTTCTTTTCAGAAAGGAATGCCGTTGGCGTTTTTGAGTCATTCATTATTTGTGTGCGCATGTGTTTTCCTTCTAGCATATTCCATTGTACGAGAGAGCGTTGGTTAATGTTTTTTTCTGTCTTCGTTATGGTTGCTGTATAATTATGTTTGTTTATTTTTGGTCGGAATATATATCATATTCTGGAAGTTAATTAAACCTTGTTTCCTTGTATTATATTTTTCATCATTATAGTATTTCTGCAAAGAGGAATTACAAGTAAATATAGATCTTACGCGATGTTAGAATAGGTTCTATAACCATGGGTGTATAATTAAATGAGTGTAACCGGAAATTATACATAAAACAACTATAAGACATTAAATTCCCTTCATGAGAAAATTTCGGCAATTTTATAGCCTTGATATTGACTTCATATTGTGATGATATGTTTGCAATGATTTATTCTGTACTTTGGAATTCATACGACAGGGATTTGTTGGTCGAGAGTAGAATTTGAATGTTATAATGCTAGACTGCACTGTTTAATTCAACCTTTTCAATTGTTGATATGACAATGATTTAATCTCAATATAGACAGACGCAATCCTTTTCTATTTTTAAATGTATATTTTGCAATTTTGCTCTTTGCCGCATCGACACAGATAGGTCTTATGGCGACCAGATGATTGGCCTAGAAGTGGAAAGGAAGCCGTGGCCTTAATTAAGGTATAGCCGCAGTATTTGGCTGGTGTGATATTTGGAAAACACGGAAAATATCCTCAGGACTGCCGACAGTGATGTTCGAACCCACTATTTCCCGAATACAAACTCATAGCTGCGCGCCCCTAACTGCACTGCCAAGAAGCTCGGTCGTATTTTTATTATTGTTTCAGGGATTCCGTGGTGGACAGAGGTGAAAGAAGGTGCGGACATGAATGGGTCAAGATAGGACAATCAGAAGATTGATTTAAAACTTATAATTATGGTTATATTTCTTTCTCGGGTCTCTTTTTTTCCCTTTTAGGATATACGACTTTACAAAATTCAGGTACAAAAGAACATAAGATAGGCTAACAATTTTAGAATATCGGATAACAACAGCCTTGAGCTTGAGCTTACTAATTACACATTCTCCAATGAATGCTGCGGCTCCTTTAAAATCAGTCAAGGAGACGACCCTCCCCATTTCCTTTTTTTATTCAATAAAGAATGGATAGGAAGAGCATTGTAACATTCGCCGTTTTGGCAGAACAGCAACGATATTAAAACCCTATTTGGGATTGTAGCGAGAAGTTATAGAGGCTAATGACTAGATGGAGAAAATTTAAGTTACAAAAGTTACAGACAGAAAACAGTTACAAAGTCATAGTCACCTCAAAGTCAAGTTTATAGGGAACTGAAGAGGGAATCATACACTCTTTTCCAGAATTTCGGCTAAGTTCTTTTGACTATTTATTCAAAGTATACAGTGTTTCAAGAGCACCTTTTGCTCCACAAAATTATCTAGGAGTCTATGAGACTATTCTCCGAACATTACACCATTATGGCCTTCCTCCTTCAATATTTACATTAACACCTAGAGCGTTTTCGCTCAATAAAATTTACATTTTCAACAAAATGTCCAGGCGTATCAAAGGTACAACCTACATTTTACAATTCAAACAGTATTTACTGTCTTAGATGCTCAACAGTCTAACATATTTACACAGAATGAAATATAATTTCACAGGGGTATCGAATACCCAATCGACCGGACCTTTGTGGAAAAAACAACAGGTTAAAGTTACTGGCCCAAAAATCAAAATGATGTGGAGGCGGACATTTGCACTCCCAGAAATTTGCAATTAAAATATCGTCCCTCTTCTGCCAAAACGGCGAATGTAACAATGATCTTCCTATCCATTACTTCCCTTAAGACTGGTCACGCCTCCCAGCTATATATTGATATGCGGTCCATCAGAACAATTTTCTTTGAGTTCATTTTCCTATACGTGTGTGTAAAGTAAAATGAACCTCAAATACATCACACTCTAGGAGTGGGTAAATGCCATGCAAACCTACATTCCTTCAGTATGCTACAGTAAAGTTCATTTTCCTTTACCCACGCACATAGGAAAATGAACTCAACGGAAATTGTTCTGATGGACCGTATATCAATATGTGGCTGGAAGGCGTGACCGGTCTTAAGGGAAATAATGGATAGGAAGAGCATTGTAACATTCGCCGTTTTGGCAGAACAGGAACGATATTAAAACCCTATTTGGGATTGTAGCCTGAAGTTATAGAGGCTAGTGACTAGGTGGAGAAAATTTGTTACAAAAGTTACAGACAGAAAACGGTTACAAAGTCATGGTCACCTCAAAGTCAAGTTTATAGGGAACTCAAGAGGGAATCACACACTCTATTCCCGAATTTCGGCTAAGTTCTTTTGTCTAGTTTGAAAGTCACATTTTAGAAAATTGCAGTTACATTAGTAAAGTTCCTATAGGACTGTCATTACCTTGAACTGCTGTTCTTGATGATGGACAGGGCCCCCGCCTCCATAATAACGACACACACTAAACTTCAGCGATGAATAAGACAACCTGGTCGAAAATGTGCCAGCTTTTATACCCGAGAGGAAGGTTATAGAGAGCTCTGTCCGACACACCCCCAATTTCCATGGGATAATTAAACAGTTACAAGAAAAATGTAATTGGCTGAAAAATAAATACACAAAATTTTCTATTGGTCAACATCTTATGTTGGCGGGAAGATGTCCAAATATTGACAATTTTAACATATCCAAAACAAAGAATAATCAACTCAGTGTATTAAACCTTCAAATAAAAAAAATACTTTAAGGATATTAATAGTTCCTCTTCACACTAGAGGGCATAAGTTTTTTGTGGAGACATCTGGAGAGAAGATTCCAACCTTCTTGCGCTAGTTGTTGCGAGTTTTAGATTTAAGATGGCATTTTCCAAGGCGCTTCATATAAATGAACGGGGGGCGGGGGTACCTCCCGACACAATTATTATGATTATTATTTAACCATTCATTATCTTACTTCGTTTAATTTAATAAACGTTAACCATAGCTACGTTAAGTCCTTCTGATTTCTGATTGTGTAATTATCCTAAACTTAAGCAATAATTCGTAATATACTCAAAGTCAGAAAATGAAGTTGAACTTGCTCTTTCGGCAGGTAAATTGGAGAGCACTTTTACTCACATCCGTACACGATGTAAATGAAAGAAGAATCCTACGAAAGGCATTTATTTATTTATTTATTTATTTATTTATTTATTTATTTATTCATTTATTCACTGCGCACTACAGGATTTCTAATCCCAATAACAGTGGCAAATGTTTACACGCGCTTTTTTAATGTTTCAATCAGTCTAATAACTTATTATATAAACTATTCTGATATTATATTTACGTTGAGAAATAAATAAATAAATTTATTCAATTAGTTTTTAAGTGCATGTTACATCCAATGATTCTACGCATTTGTATACACACTTCTTCACACCATTTACGGTACCAGGACCGCCTCCATCTGGTCCATCATTGTTTTCAAGTCCTCCGTCCACAACTCGTTATCCAAGTTGCCTCATCTGAAGTCGATTAGCACACTCTCACATGTTCTTTTTAGTACAATGGTCTGTAGGTAGGCCTGTAGCTGTTTGCTCACTTCCAATTTGTCCATGTGCTTCTTGTACAAGTTGGTAACTAGCCCGTCCCACGTTATTACCACAGGAACCATCGTCACCTTGGCTCCATTGTACATAAGTGAGAGTTCGTTGGCTAGCATCTCGTACTTTCTTCCTTTAGTGGTTTCAGTCTGTTTTAGAATATTTTTGTTTGTGATTCCAACTTCAATTAATATCTAATCCTTACAAGAAACAACTAGATAAAAACATAATTTCGTATCTAAACTAGTCTAATAACATAATACCTGAACTATACTAATATTATATTTGCAATGAGAAACGAACAGTATTTCACATCTAATTTAATTTAATCGTTACAAGAAAGAGTAAAATAAAAAATAAAAATGGTAATTTAATATATAAACTGTTATTTTCTTCTAGTTCTAACACTAATAATTACATTTGTGGGATAGGGCTTAATGTAGAATGTTTGTAATGTATTTTGTGGGTCAAATCAGCATTACAAATCAGGGGGTTTTCACGGAGATGGTGAATTGTTGTAAAAACAGGTCTAGAGGAACACAGAAGTCTAAAGAATTATTTTTTTTGAACTGCACTGTTGTAGACATTGCATAGCCTGTAGAGTGAGAAATTTTTGTGAGCGGTTGTTCTGACATTTATTATGAAAAGTTACATTTGTCCTCGCAATAAACCGGGGCAAGTGGAAGCTTAAGTGGCATAAAAAGTCAGGATTGTCAATAATAGAATTCATAGTTTTGCCTCCTCATTTCCAACTTTTCTCTTTCAAAATTTAGGAGATGTTCGTTGTATGCTATGTGTGGATAATTACCGGTTTCTTTAAAATGAAAGTATTTTAAATATCTCTTTTGGATTTCTTCGATCTTTGCAATATATTATTTTGTTTTCTGGATTCCGTACAAAACTTGCGTATTCTACTTTGGGCCTCACGAGACAGATGTGGAGGTGTATACAGGTTTTTAGGAGTTTAAAGGATTTGACATTCTTCATCACAAATCCTAATGTCCTGTATGACTCAACAACTACCTTCTGTATATATGGGTGTGTTATCAGTCTAATAATATCCCTAGGTCCTTAACCTCATTTTCTGGTTTCAAGTCATCTTAACCTGGCTTATAGTTAAGGAAATACACGTTTTATTTCCAGTGAACGACATCGATACACATTTCTCTATATTTATATATAGTTGATTTTCAGTCGTCCATTGTAGAAAATTATTTAAATCAGGCTGGAGAAGTTCGCAGTCGTTAATAGTGACAATGGATTTGAATACCTTAAAGTCATCGGTGTATAAGAGAGACGCCAAGAATTTTATTCGTTCAGGTAAGTCTTCACTAGTACCAGGAACATCCAAGGCCCCAGATTAGAGCCCTGGACTATTCCTGAATTTACAGGGTATTCTCTGGATGAGTTTCTTTGATTACTTACGTACTGCTTTCTATCTCTTAGGTAGGAGCTGAAAAGACACAGTAGTGGGTAAGATAATCCAAGCATATTCAATATTTTAGGAGTATGTCGTGGTCAATTTTGTCAAAGGCCTGTTAGAAGTCAGTAAATATTGCATCTATCTGGCCTCTTCTATACAGTTCTGTGGATATTGATTGCGTACAATTTATGAGATTTGTTACTGTAGATCGTCCTGAAATGAATCCCTGTTTCTGTTCTGATATTACAGGTCTTGTATAGACTGAAATGAAATGGCGTATGGCTTTTAGCGCCGGGAATGTCGCCAGGTGCAGGTCTTTTGATTTGACTCCCGTAGACAACCTGCGCGTCGTGATGAGGATGAAATGATTATGAAGACGACACATACACCCAGCCCCCGTGCCAGCGAAATTAACCAATGATTGTTAAAATTCCCGACCTTACCTGGAATCGAACCCGGGATCCGTGTTGCCAAAGGCCAGCATGCTAAGCATTTAGCCATGGAGACGGTCTTGTATAGACTGTGAGTCTACGGCATAATATAAATTTGAAAACCTTGGCTATAGCTGAAATAATTGATGTAGGTCGGTAGTTTTTTATTAACATTGGATTACCCCATTTTAACACAGGCATCACGACTTGCGGGTGATTTTCGACAAAACAGCAGTTTTTCGAAAATTTTGTAAACTTTAGTCTGGGGAGGCTTCGGACTAAGAAGCCGAGAAGCTGTTCGACTAAGGGGTATGTCCCCAGCTGTCAGTGGAGTAATGGTAGACGAGAAAGCTTGGATAGAGTTTCAGAAAGTAGAATAAATCATAATATGAAAATAAATTTGAAATTCTGGAGTACAAATTGAGGCAATTATTCGTTTATAGGAAGAGGAATTAGAGATTGCATTAATTTATTAAGGGTGGTGTTCGATAGGATTCCAACTTCTTTGAAATAATTTGTAAAGTGACTCAACAATTTATAGGTAATCTGCCACCAGGGTGACAGTGCTAAATGTCAATGTGACCGATTGAATGATAGCTGGATGGTCATGTAATACAAGCCTCTGTACTCTATGAGCTACATAACAGACTAGACCATGCAAGAGTCGATGACTCGCTCAAGGTATTGAAGGTTGTCCCGATCACAGATGAAATGCAAGAATCACACCCACGATACCACAGGGATGTACTTTGTTGCAATGAGAACTCGTTGCATAGATCGACCTGTAACTGGAAGGGAATCGGCATCAAGGACACAAAAACGTTGGCTGCACAGCGTAAGCCACGACATACACCTCGCAAAAATCAACACTCAGGATGCAAGAGATAGCCTGAAGTGCAGAGAACGATGCTAAAACGTAGACCACAAATACGTAAATGGGAAGATACAATGAAGTGAAGTTATTTCGTACCGGAGCTTAAAAGTGTATGTAAAAATAGCTAGACTTCAGGACAGAAGCTTGAGGTTTAAAGAACGGAGACAGCATTAATTGCAGAGGGTTTAAAACAAATGAAACATCAAAATACTTGAGGAAATTGGTTTATTTCTGGCACGAAATTGACATGTAAGTTAAAAGGACTGAAAGTGAGTTTTCAAAGGACAAGTTGAGATGTTTCGAAAAGAATACATCAAAAACTTCCACCTGTGTAATGTACAATAATTATTTCGGACTATGTTCACATTAATTTTTACTTGAATAATATTGAGAAAATTAAGTTATTTTTGTGCTCATTTCAGGCCGCATATTAATACAGTCCCCAATAGCAAGAAGGGGCTGCCTGGTCGAGGCGGTAAAGGCGCGCTCGGTTCGCCCGGAAGGACCTGGGTTTGAATCCCCGTCAGGAAGTCGTAAAATTTAAGAGACGAGATTTCCACTTCCGGACGTGCATATGGCCCTTAGGTTCACTCAGCCTACATAAAAAATGAGTACTAGGTTAATTCCTGGGGGCAAAGGCGGCCGGGCGTAGAGCTAACCACTCTACCCCATCACGCGCCGAGGTTAACAAGCGTGTAAACCTTTTCCTTCCACTCCTCCAAGGGCCTACATGGCCTGTACGGAGGTGAGTTTGCTTTTCTTTGCTTTGCTTCCAATAGCAAGAAAGAATCAACAGTGTAAAATACATAAAATATGCCCTAAGAGTAATATACCACTGCACCACTCTTGGGTGAAAATTTTAATCTACTTAAATAATTTGCCTCACGTTTGGTAGTTAATGGTACATATAAAATGTTTTATTTCCCTTACCATAATTGAATCTTAATATAACTTAGCGATTTCCAATGAAAGAAATTAACAAAGTGAATAAGTAAATAGATGACAATAATAATAATATAAGGGGTTATCAAAAGTTTCCGTTCGACAGCCTCATAGTCCTGAATCGGGATGCCAATCAGGCAAAATCGGGGTGAGCATTGAAGAACTTATCCCACCGGCACACCAGGTTAAAGAACCCCGTATGGAAAAACATCATGTCCTGCTGCCTGCTGAACATCCGCGTCCGCCAGTAAGCATCGACCCTTCAAGTCCTTCTTGCGGGTACCTAAGATAATCGCATGGGGAGAGATCTGGACTACATGGTCCCAACGCGTCATGCGCCGCCTGCTTGTTGTTGTCCGTAATGGATGAGGCTGGCCTCTCAGATTGACCGGCGTCTTGATTCGAAATGCGACCCGCACGGAACTTAGTGCACCACAGACATGCTGCCACATACATAGTCTTCGTTCTCCGATGCATGTCCTTCGGCAGCCAAGAACAGAACAGCAGCACGTTGGTCCTGTTTGGAAGCAATTGGTCATAACGTCGCCATAGTTCACGTGCTCGCATCTAACACATGCCTACATATCCGTGCTTATATACCGGTATCGGAGTCACGCTATTTTCCATGCCCGTTGCAGCAACGCCCTCGAACGGAAACTTTTTGATCACGCCTTATAAATTTGCCGAAAATGCAGGTAAATTTGTCAGAGGTCATCATAGGATCGCTCAATTTAGAATATTAATAACAATAATGAGAAACCTCCGGTGGCTCAGGCGGCAGCACGCTGGCCTCTCACCGCTCGGTTCCGTGGTTCAAATCCCGGTCACTGAACATAAGTTTTGTGCTGGACAAAGCGGAAGCGGGGCAGGTTTTTCTCCGGGTACTTCGGTTTTCCCTGTAATCATTCATTCCAGCAACACTGTCCGTTATAATTTGATTTCATTTGTCATTCATAAATCATTGTCCCAGAGGAGTGAGACAGGCTTCGGCAGCCGGCACAATTCCTATCCTCGCCGCTACTTGGGGCTTCATTCATTCCATTCCTGACCCGGTCGAATGCTGGAAACAGGCTGTGGATTTTTATTTTCATTTTCAATAACAATAATGGTAATAAATGATAGAGCATAAAATATTCTAATCAGGTCGTGTTCATAGAGTTGCAAAACTGGTACTCTGCTGACTGGCCATCACCTAGCATATTCTGTATGTAAACGTTAGAAATTGGTAGGAACATGCTTACAAGGCTACCTTAAATAAATGTAATTACCGTATTGCTCTAATATATCTATATAATCAAAATAAACAAGAACATGCAGACATTTACTAATTACTATTTATAATTCCCGTAAAAGAAGCAGACCAACCCTTATCTCACATATAATCCTCTTCTTTCTTACCACCTTTTGAATGGATGTTACTCACTCCCGTAGCTTCCTGCTTGCGTGCCTGGATTTGGAGCCTTATTTTCCGGAACTTCGGAGCCATCCTCAGCTCGACGTTTCTGCGAAGTTCTGTCTCCGTAGTCACGCCGTAGTATCCTCTCTCGTGCATGATGCACCCAGTTACCGCTGATATCAAGTATAACCCAACTAGATGCACTTGATGAAATTTATCAAGCTACTGCCACATAGCCCGATAGACCTGCGATAGTTCGTGTCTGACCTAATTGAATTGCTGCAGTGCACAGTCTAACCCTCACATAACAACACAGGAATACAAATACACACACCCTCAAACTTTCGTACATATCGAACTGGAGCTATCAGCTTGCATTCGGTAGATACTCGCTTCGAACTTCACTGTCGGCAACCCTAAAGATTGTTTTCTGGGGTTTCCCATGTTGACACCACACACCCACCAGCGTAAGGTTAAGCCTACACTCTTAGCCATTATCATCATGTAAGGTTAAGTTACGTGGTTAGCCTCGGCATCGAACTCTATTCTGTTAGGCTATTATAACATTAGCCTGGGGTTGAGCCCGGGATCTGTGAGATTAGGCCTTACCACTTAAGCAGCGATACGTCACGTGAAGTTAAGGGCGCGCTCTTAGCCAACCGCCCTGCTTTTCAAACGGCCCACGAAGTAAGTTCATGTGACGTTAAGCATGCACTCTTAGGACATTTCGTGTGGGGGAGGTCGCCTCTCAGGCGCTGACCGCCGGACCTACCGAATGTACCGACTACGGCCGCTTCCTTCCCACCCCTAGGCCTTTCCTATCCAATCGTCGCTATAAGACCTATCCGTGCCGGTGCGATGTAAAGCAGAATTGCACATATCGGACTGACAGCACGATACACTGACAACAGTCATGGTCCACTAGCAACGAGTACGGATTGACAGTCATCACCGAACTATATGAGTAATGACACGAATCCTCTGGATCCAAATAAGCAATCCTCTCCAGACTTACGCTTCATACGTGTATAATTATATCCTTGCTATTCATCGTTTCTACTTCACTCGAAACGAAATTCGCTCTGTTTCGTCACTCCACGTTTTCATAATCAGATGGCTGGATAAACCAGGCCTGCCAAGTTTTCCGTTCTGTATACATCATGTACACGTTACAGTGTTTACCTGGATACACATGTCCATTACACATGTAGACTAAGTTTAAATGTCTCAGGAAAGACAGACAGACAGACCACGCGTCTCAATGGATATGCGGGCTGGAGCCCGGATCCTTTGAGCCATTTTAGCCCTTCGACCTTCCGGTCTTGAGTGCTGCTTTCGACTGATGTTATCTATACTGCATTGATGTGGATGGTGGTGGTACCTTGAACGGAATCGGACTGGTCAGGATGTGACCTGCACCCCGAGGGGTGGTTTACGTCAGGAAAGGCTGTCTTCTTCTTACTAAAATATATAATTTTAACAATTAAATACTCAAATGCTTAATTTAATTATCACAACTCAGATATCCATATTAAAATATTATAAATTAATTTGGCATAATAATAATAAAACGATATGATTACTTCCAAATTGATACACATAATAAGCTATACAAAAATGAAAATCCACAGCCCGTTTCCAGTCATTCGACGGGGTGAGTAATGAAGTGGATGAAGCCGCCATCTAGTGGCGAGGATAGGAATTGAAGCCTGTCGCACTCTGCTGGGGCAATGATTAACAGATGAAGTGAAATTATATTAGAGAGTGTTGCTGGAATGAAAGATGAGAGGGAAAACCGGAGTACTCGGAGAGAAACCTGCCCCTGCTTCGCTTTGTCCCACGCAAATATAACATGGAGTGACCGGGATTTGAACCACGGAACCCAGCGGTGAGAGGCCAGCTCGCTGCCACTTGAGCCATGGAGGCTCGCATAATAAGATATTAAACATTAATAATATACAGCAACCATGCGTGTAATACAGTACATGTTACTGTGTAATAGGTAGATATATTGCCGCATCCGTCCTTCTGGTATCGAAGTAACATTATTACATGCATCGAAATGGTTTGTAGAGGTATGACTTTATGGTGGCTGAAATTGAGTGTGGTAAGTAGCTACAGCGTTTTACTTTACACATTAATTTGACGAATGTTTATATGAATTGTAAAATTCAATGTAAGTTAGTATAAAATAATCAAATATATGAAGCTGTGTTATCGGAAAATTGCGTCCTCCGAGACTCCATCAAAATCCTGAGACACCACCTCTACAGCTACAGCTCTGGAATACCACACTAATTATATTGTTCCTTTATAATTTAGAGTTTTCTTCAATTAATAGATCTGTACAGAAAATTGATACGTTTTACCTTGTTCTTAGTGGCAGCCTGTAAATACAGGAGGTTGTTCCTAAATAAATGGAAATGTGTAAACAACTACTGAGTTAGCTGCATGATATCTGTCATTATCCGACTCACGTCCCAGGTCACCTGAAGTACTACTTCCATATTACTTTATACTACATGCTCCTTAACAAGAATAGTGCACTCTCGTATGTCAGAGTAGGCTGAAACTAATGCTCTCTTAATATACCGTTACTCTGTGTTCAGTTATTTTATAATTTAACTATACTTTCTAATATGTTAGGTACTCATCCTAGAGATACACCAAATATGCGATTAAAACTCAGCAATTTGCTGTGTTCCCATAGCTTTTATGACGATATCAAGTGTCACGTGAAATTCAATGTCACGGGCTGTGATCTAGAAACCAATAGTTACGTAAATGTGGATAATGCATGGCTCTTATCACGATACTACCACATAAATCCGAGTGTTTCATGCGTATGATAACGATATCAAAAGTCAAGTAAACCTCAAAATCTAATGGCTATGATTACGATATCATCAATCACGTAAAACAGAAGTTTCTGCGGCGACGACCATGGAAACATCCACATTTCTAGTCCTTCAGGCAAGCAACTCGATTTTGAAAACTTCCTAGGGATATGAACTACGAATTTTAAGTAAATAAAGTACAACAAAAGATGGGAATATATTCTTTATATATACCTAAAATTTAAAATCTTTTTTTTTTTTATCATCGTTATACCGTCGATTAGATTACCAGTTTGCCTTTGTCTACCACTACGAGCGCTATTGTGAGTCAATGCATTGTTTCACTTAAGCACTACTGCGAGCGCTAATGTGAGTCAACCCACTGTTTCACTTAAGCGCTACTGTGAGCGCTAATGTGAGTCAATGTAAGGCTTCACTTAAGCACTACTGCGAGCGCTAATGTTAGTCAACCCATTGTTTCACTTAAGCACTACTGCGAGCGCTAATGTGAGTCAATCCATTGTTTCACTTAAGCACTACTACGAGCGCTAATGTGAATCAATGCAGAGTTTCACTTAAACAGTTATAACTACAATTGGTGTGAATATTTAAAAAAATCAAAAACTCCTGAGAGTGTTGAATCAAGGAAAAAATTACGGAAAGAATTATGTAGTCCGCCTCTGTGGTGTAGTGGTTTGTGTGATTAGCTTCCAACCCGGAGGCCCGGATTCGATTCTCGGCTCTGCCACAAAATTTGAAAAGTGGTACGGGGGCTGGAACGGGGTCCACTGAGTCTCGGGAGGTCGAATGAGTAGAGGTGGGTTTGATTCCCTTCACAACCATCCTGGAAGTGGTTCTCCGTGGTTTCTCGCTTCTCCTCCAGGCAAATGCCGGGATGGTATCTAACTTAAGGCCAAGGCCTCTTCCTTCCCTCTTCCTTGTCTATCCCTTCCAATCTCCCCATCCCCTACAAAGGGCCCTGTTCAGCATAGCAGGTGAGGCCATCTGGGCGAGGTACTGGTCATCCTCGTCAGTTGTATCCCAGACCCAATGTCTCACGCTCCAGGACACTGCCCTTGAGGCGGTAGAGGTGGTATCCCTCCCCGAGTCCGAGGGAAAAACCAACTCTGGAGGGTAAACAGATTAAGAAAGAAAGAATTATATAAATAAGTTAATTTGGCTAGGATTTGAATAAAAAATAAAACGAATAAAGAAACAAGCGATTTTAGATCGATTTTCCGGAACTCATTTTAGGCTGGAAACGATTTTCCGAAATTCGTGTGTTTTTGAAGTTTAATGGAGCTGTCCGAGTCTCATATTTTTTAATATTTTCGAGCCCTTTAACGCTTCAACTTACGGCGCAATTGAGAAAACTGCTTAATGTTGCGTTTTTCGTAGTTTGGGGACCCCTAATTTGTGTGCTACGAAATGATTAGAAACTTAGTAAACAGTTGCATAAACCTCTTGAGTTGCTATGCTGTATAATGTCCAGAGTGACTTAAAATTGGAGGTGGTGGTGGTGGTGGTGGTGATTATTGTTTTAAGAGGAAGTACAACTAGGCAACCATCCTCTATATAGCACTAATCAGAGGGAAAAAATGGAAGGGGTCCGATACTTCGAAAAATGAAGATATCGACCAAAGAAAGACAAGGGCCACGAAGGGCCTGAAAAAGAAAGACTCCCTAGCCCTCGCAAACCTAATAGCGTCGGGGTCGGAAAAGAACAAGAGTTGACCAAGAGAGGTCGGATAGGATAGATGAAGGTGAGGAACCTGGCACAAGTAAGTGGAAGCAATGCCAGGACTCAGCTTAGGGCCTTGTGGACGCCAACCCACGCTCCAAAGTTCAGAGCCCCTGAGGCCCCTTTTAGTCTCCTCTTACGACAGGCAGGGGATACCGCGGGTGTTATTCTACTGCCCCCACCCACAGGGGGGAAAATTGGAGGTGCTGTGACCGATCATGGTATCAACAGTCGCGTGAATCTGGATCTCTAGTGGTTATGATAACGACGTCAACAGTTATGTAAAATTGCAAATTTGCTTTGCTTACGTGCTCATTTCCCCGAGAAAGAGAATAACATACTTAAAAATGTATTACTACCGACAACTTTCCTAAAATGAAAGCAGAGTTAACGTCCCTCATTAAAGTCCCAGTCCTCCTCAACAAGTCGCTTGATGAATTTGACATGAAGTCGCTATAATTGCATCCCTTGAATCTCTGAGTAAACTTGGAGACGTTGCTCTTACATATGAATGCAGACATCTTCTGGACCATAACGAGCTCCTCCAAGACGAGCTCACTCACTGCATCTGACAGATTTAATATCCAGAGGAAGTAGTTCCTAGTAACTAGTACATAAATGCAGTCCAGCTGGAAGAGATATGTTCAGGACTTAATGAAAAACTTAAAAAATTAACACACACTACTTCTTTAAGTTGAAGTACTATACATGGACGTAGTGTGAATTGTTCTTTAAAAAACCGGTGAGAACAATGGCAGGAGGGTACCATGAATTAGAAGAAAACAGCTAAGCTATAAATAAACTTAATAAATGAAACCGTGGTGGGGCCGTGTGAGGCAAATGAAAGAGGATAGGTTACCTAATAGAATAATAGACACGATCAGTAGCGGCGATTGGGAAGGGGAGGGGCTGACCCACGATTTTTTGGAGAAAACGTATTTGTATACCATTTCAGCCGGCTGAAATATGTAATTATATGAATTGTTTAAAAAAGCTATTTGTAAGAGCCCCTGTTGTCTTATCAGTTCTTTCCTTTACTTTCTTTAATTATTAACAAATTTTTTTAGCGGAAACACGCACAAAAATTCGTTCGACGCAGCTAACCGATTTCTATAGCGCCACAGCAAGACTTTGCATGTGCTGTAAGGAAGGGTAGCGGGAGTATATTGTTGTATGATTCACCCGCTTGGTGCGCTCTTTCGTCAGTCTGGCAGTGTCTGTTAGTTTCTTAGTCAAATACTAAACGAGTTTTAACTACCACGCCGTAGTTCTATGTAATTGTAATACATGTGTAATATTGTTCCTCTGGTGAAAGTGTTATTGTATAGTATTGAATCAAAATCTAAAAAGCTTTTATTACAGCACTTAAGTTGCTAAAACTTCAACTTTTACCTCTCTGTCGAAATCCATTCAGATAGCATTAAAAATCTTACCATTTTCTAGCATTATTTTTCAGTTTTGATGTTTGTAGCCCCGGCTCCCACAAATCCTGGTACTTTTTGTTGTCTGGGAATCCCCTCCCTGCCCCACTTCTAATTTGCAACCGCCGCTACTGCTGTCGACTACGTTCATTCGAATTCAACTTCTTCTGTTTTGGGCTTTAATCCTCGTCCTTCATCCTTTCACTCTGCAATCTCCTCCTTTCTTCTGTCCACGGCGCTTGGGTACGGGATCTAACTTCTTTTGAAACTTATCAGTAGCCTTGATCCTCAACTTGTAAGAATCCCTGTTGCTGTTTTCCGTTCATTCTATTCCCATTTCCTCCAGGTACTTCTTCACTTCTTGATACCAGCGCACCGTGGTTTCCCTGATCTCAAAAATCTTATTATCTAATTGGTTATTCTACCCGGGTTAATTCTGTGAATATTTCCGAAGAACGTGGCACTCCTCTTCCGAACTATATCACTGAATGATCCTTTATTCGACCCACAGATTGTATTATTTTTGGTTAAGGCCTGGTTTCATCTTAATGTTCGTGTGAGCAGTCATTACTCTCGCTATTGGTGTGCAGAAAATCCTAAGAGGGTTTATGAAGTCCCTCATTATGGCCGATGACAGTTTCAGCATCTTTTAAAAGGTAGGATTTCATAAAATATTGTATAGACGCTCAAAGCAGGACGGTCGCGCGCCACTCAAGTTGGGCAGAGGCAGCTGCCATAGCTCAGAGTACAAACACCGTGCACTCAGTCTGGGTTTATAAGAGAGACCTTTTATAAGTCATGTCAATATATTTCAATCTCTCTTTTCAGGTTGTGTGTGTCATCGTATCAATTTTCCCACTATTATTATTATTATTATTATTATTATTATTATTATTATTATTATTATTATTATTATTATTATTATTACGTAGTTTCCGTGGTTCAGAGAGAGGTGAAAGAAGGTGCAGTTTAGAATCGGTATATCTACGATGTGTTGTTTGAGTCATCAGTCCATAGACTGGTTTGATGCAGCTCTCCATGCCACCCTATCCTGTGCTAACCTTTTCATTTCTACGTAACTATTGCATCCTACATCTGCTCTAATCTGTTTTTCATATTCATACCTTGGTCTACCCCTACCGTTCTTGCCACCTACACTTCCTTCAAAAACCAACTGAACAAGTCCTGGGTGTCTTAAGATGTGTCCTATCATTCTATCTCTTCTTCTCGTCAAATTTAGCCAAATCGATCTCCTCTCACCAATTCGATTCAGTATCTCTTCATTCGTGATTCGATCTATCCATCTCACCTTCAGCATTCTTCTGTAGCACCACATTTCAAAAGCTTCTATTCTCTTTCTTTCTGAGCTAGTTATCGTCCATGTTTCACTTCCATACAATGCCACGCTCCACACAAAAGTCTTCAAAAACATCTTTCTAATTCCGATATCAATGTTTGAAGTGAGCAAATTTCTTTTCTTAAGAAAGCTCTTCCTTGCTTTTGCTAGTCTGCATTTTATGTCCTCCTTACTTCTGCCATCGTTGGTTATTTTACTACCCAAGTAACAATATTCATCTACTTCCTTTAAGACTTCGTTTCCTAATCTAATATTTCCTACATCACCTGCCTTCGTTCGACTGCACTCCATTACTTTTGTTTTGGACTTATTTATTTTCATCTTGTACTCCTTACCTAAGACTTCATCCATACCATTCAGCAACTTCTCGAGATCTTCTGCAGTCTCAGATAAAATAACAATATCATCCGCAAATCTCAAGGTTTTGATTTTCTCTCCTTGGACTGTGATTCCCTTTCCAAATTTCTCTTTGATTTCCTTTACTGCCTGTTCTATGTAAACATTGAAAAGGAGAGGGGACAAGCTGCAGCCTTGCCTCACTCCTTTCTGGATTTCTGCTTCTTTTTCAAAGCCCTCGATTCTTATCACTGCAGACTGATTTTTATACAGGTTGTAGATAATTCTTCGTTCTCGGTATCTGATCCCTATCATCTTCAGAATCATAAATAGCCTGGTCCAATCAACATTATCGAATGCCTTTTCTAGATCTACGAATGCCATGTACGTGGGCTTGTCCTTCTTGATTCGATCCTCTAAGATCAGACGTAAAGTCAGGATTGCTTCACGTGTTCCTACATTTCTTCTGAAGCCAAATTGATCTTCCCCCAACTCAGCTTCAACTTGTTTTTCCATTCTTCTGTAAATAATACGTGTTAAAATTTTGCAGGCATGAGATACTAAACTAATAGTGCGGTAGTTTTCACACCTGTCAGCACCGGCTTTCTTGGGAATAGGTATAACAACATTCTGCCGAAAATCGGATGGGACTTCTCCTGTCTCATACATCTTGCACACTAAATGAAATAACCTTACCATGCTGGTTTCTCCTAAGGCAGTCAGTAATTCAGAGGGAATATCATCAATTCCAGGTGCCTTGTTCCTATTTAGGTCACTCACAGCTCTGTCAAACTCTGACCTCAAAATTGGATCTCCCATTTCATCAGCATCAACAGCCCCTTCATGTTCCAGAACGAAATTATCTACATCGTTACCTTGATACAACTGTTGGATATGCTCCTGCCATCTTTCTGCTTTGTCTTCTTTCCCTAGAAGTGGCTTTCCATCTGAGCTCTTAATATTCATGCACCTAGATTTCCTTTCTCCAAAGGTTTCCTTGATTTTCCTGTATGCAGCATCTACCTTTCCCAGGACCATACAGCCTTCGACATCCTTGCACTTCTCCTTCAGCCATTCTTCCTTAGCTACCTTGCACTTTCTATCCACTTCATTCTTTAATCGCCTGTATTCTTTTCTGCCCTCTTCATTTCTAGCATTCTTGTATTTTCGTCGTTCATCAATCAGGTCTAGTATCTTCTGAGTTATCCACTGATTCTTAGTTGATCTTTTCTTCCTTCCTAACATTTCTTCAGCAGCCCTACTGACTTCATTTTTCATGACTCTCCACTCTTCCTCTACTGTGTTTCCTTCGGCCTTTTCATTTAGTCCTTGTGCAACATGTTCCTTGAAACAATCCATCACACTCTTTTCTTTCAACTTGTCTAGATCCCATCTTTTTGCATTCTTTCCTTTCTTCAATTTCTTCAACTTCAGATGGCATTTCATGACCAACAAGTTGTGGTCAGAGTCCACGTCTACGATATCGAAGATTAAATTAAAACCTTACCGGGCGAGTTGGCCGTGCGCGTTGAGACGTGCGGCTGTGAGCTTGCATCCGGGAGATAGTAGGTTCGAATCCTACTATCGGCAGCCCTGAAGATGGTTTTCCGTGGTTTCCCATTTTCACACCAGGCAAATGCTGGGGCTGTACCTTAATTAAGGCCACGGCCGCTTCCTTCCAACTCCTAGGCCTTTCCTATCCCATCGTCGCCATAAGACCTATCTGTGTCGGAGCGACGTATAGCCCCTAGCAAAAAAAAAAAAAAAAACTTAAAAAAAAGTTATATTTATTTTCAAATCTTAAACTTAACAAACTTTTCACTTAGTGAAATAACAAGGTTACAGGTACAAATAGCAGTTTGATACAAGAAAGAAAACCCAAGGGTTGGAAATTACAAGTGCTGAGCTTCCAGCTCAAATTTACAAGTTTACAGCATCGCTAATGTAGCGTTTAGTTAGACGAGGATTGAATTCTCCCAATTCAAGAGCACTTTACTCCAAAGATTACAAATACGGCCTTCAAAAGGCCCCACACGAAACCCAGAAAGAGTTCACAAACTCTTCGGATTCAACAGAGGAGACTGGCTCCCGATTTCTTACAGCCTACTCAATTCAACTTTACACAAATCTAATAATCCATGGCCTCTCTAGGAACAACCTACAATTTACAATTTTTTACACAGGGGTATATATTACCCAAACTACTGGGACTTTGTGGGAAGAAGAACAGGTTAAATTACTGGCACAAACACAAAAGATATGGAGGCGTACACTTGCGCTCCTAGAAAACCAAGTATAAAACCCTAATTGGGCTCGCGGCCCGATGATACAGAGGCTAATCCCGAGATACTGAGGTGACTAGAATGAAAGGTTAATATAAAGCATTACAGGAAATGAAACAGTTACAAAATCGTAGTCACCTCAAGATAAATTGAAGGGGAACTCGAGAGGGTAACGCACTCTCTATCCCCGATTTCCAGTTTAAGAGTTTATGAAATTTTACATGAAAAGAAAGGAGTTTACATTTTAGAGATAAAACGGTTACATAGTTAGAGTTTAGAACCTTCCCGTCGGATAAGTTAGCGGAGATAGCTACAGAGATAGAAAACTGATGGCCATTACCGGGGCTGGTGAACTGCCTGCCGAAGAATGAGGCGCTCCGTCTCCTGCCTTGACACACACACTCGGTAATTCGACGATCAATAAGACAAGGCAGCTTGAAAAGCCGCAGCTTATATACCCCAGGGGATTGTTCGAGAAGGCTCTGGACTAAATCCTCACACCCTCTCATTTTTATTGGAAAATCCAGAAGATACAAGAAGCCTATTTATGGCTGAAAATGAATTACAGAAAATTTCCCATCGGCCAGATTCAAAAGTTGGTAGGATGAGAAGGAAGTTTTTCAAACCTTGAAATAACAAAATAAATGAACATTGATTTAGTTGAGGAAACATTAGAACACAAATCTTATTTAAATCACTAGTTCTTCCACCGTGCTCCAGAGTGCATGACCACAATTTCTTTGTAAGGACATCTATGGAGACAAGTTCAAACTTCTTGACGTAAACCAAAACAAAATAAGTACATCCATTCAGTTTAGGAAACTTTAAAATAACACAATACTCTGTTATTTATTAGTAACATCTTCTGATTAATGTCCCAACTTCATGCAGTAGATATTTCACGTGTTGTTTGATGGATAGAGTTCCTTAAGGCGTTTCTTTTAAATGTGCGGTGTTGAGGCGTACTTTCCTATACAATTATTGTTATTATTATTATTATTATTATTATTATTATTATTATGATTATACGGGGGGGGGTACGCCTTCCCCGGCTACTTAAACTGCGTGCCTTCCCTATGGCTTTCTATGTCAGTGAACAGGAACTTCTAAAAACTTTCAAGAACTTTCTTCTTCGAAGGTTAGATGGCTCTGCTATCTATTTTCTAGCGGCATCGAATGGCTGGACACAATCTAACTGCTGAAGACATTTTTGGTTTGTAGTTGGCCAACCTTCATTCCCCTGAATTTTCTCTTTTAATGTACCCACCGAAGTTGCCAACACTTCATCTGGTTCCTCCTCTAATGGAATCTGCGTATCACATGCTTGTAACTATTTTCTCTAGCCTATCAAACCCGGCAGTGTGTATAGAAGTTAAGTATATAAGTGCTTTGCATTTTAATTTAGTCTGGAACTTACCCCTACGGAGCCATTTAACGAGAGCGCTTTAGGGCCGTCTGGTCTGATTTGCTCCAGTTCTTGAGAGTGCGACTTGACGGAGGCCAGAGAGGACTAGGGGGCAGGGTGCGGCCGGTTTGAAGAAGACCCCGCTCTACAAGGTAATGTCAGAATTTACCTAAACATGTTATTGTGCCTGCGGTTAGTTCAAAGGAAAGGTTCGAGTAGTTTTCATTTTTTTGCTATTTGCTTTAAGTCGCACCGATACAGATGTGACTTATGGCGACGACGGTAGAGAAAAAAGTCTGGGAATGGGAAGAAAGCGATCGTGGCCTTAATTAAGGTACAGCCCCAGCATTTTACTGGTGTGAAAATGGGAAACCACGCAAAACCATCTTCAGGGCTTCCGACAGTGGGGTTCGAACCCACTACCTCCCAGAAGCAAGCTCACAGCTGCACGGCCCTAACCGCACGGCCAACTCGCCCGGTCGAGCAGTTTTCTGAATATCAAACATGTAATCTCTTCTTTTTGAGCTGAAATGTAGGACCTTCTGCACATTTTTCGGACACACTCCGTACTGGGTAAACATTTAATGTAACGGAGTACGAGTGGTGACCCTTAGATCTCTCCCTTTTAACTTTTGAGCTGGGTAACTATAAAGTTTTTCACCTCTAAATTTTGCAATCTTGTCTCAGCTTTTAAATTTTCTCCCCCTTTAGTCACCCTTTCCGGTATGGAATTAGCCCCTGTGTCATTGGGCCTTAACCCCACTTAGGTTCTCCTCTTTTCCAGAATGTTCGTTAAAGAGTGCTGGTGTTCCGCCTCCTAGCCTTTTTAATGGCCTATTCTGTGTGACCTTTCCTTTTTATTCTTAAGGCCTCTTAGTGTTGGTAATAATGCACCTGTATATTCTTTATTGTTCTTAGGGTAACCGTGTCTACATTTTGGCTCCTTGTGGGAGCAGTGCTTAAACTAATCGTGTAACATTTTAATGGATAACCCCACGGTCGGCAGCCTTAAAAATGGATTTCCATGTTTTCCCCATTTTCACACCATGCAAATGCTGGGCTGTACCTTTGCTTTCCGCACACATCCCCTTCCTGTCCCATCGTCACCATAACACCTATCACTGTCGGTGCGACGTAAAGCAAATTGTAAAATTATTTCACCAGTGGCTGATGACAAGTACTTTCTCGGCTAAATATGTCAGTCATAATGGACATCTAGTGTTATATTACAAGGATTTGCTCTGCATCCCTCAGACTGTGATTTAATTAGCTATGTTTCCCACCACACCACGATCTGCTTCATAATCCCTTCATAGGCTCATTCGGGCTTAAAAGGTCAAACTAGTAATCGAAAGCAATACGCACACCCTCAATGGATTTTTTCGTCCCATGGACCACAGTGTCTGTAACTGGATCACATAAGCTTTCGTAATATCTTTTAGATCAATACAATTTAGCCAGGCTCTTAAATTTTCAATCAAAGTTAAAAAAATGATCATTTAATACTTGTTAATATGATAGTGATTATAACGTTACTTCTAGAATTCTATTTCAAAAAAATAGGTAGATATCGTTTTTAATTGTAGTGAAATTGGGGTTCTGGGTCCTTTCTTTAACTTAACCGTTATTTCAAAAAAATAAATACATAGCCCATATTACTTGACACAGCCAAATTCAAATAAACCAACATCAGATGCAAGAGGCTCAGGTGGGCCTCCAGGTTTCATTTGAGAAAACTGTTCATAACGAAACACCAAGACAGCTCCCATAAATCTACAGGTCAATCGGGGCAAAATAAAACGGGCAGAGAAATTTAAGTACCCAGAGTAGTGGATAAAACCTAATATTTATGAGAAAGAGTCATTCATATCCAGAATTAACAAGAAGGAAATGGCCTACCACCTCACCAAAGATAGCTACAGTATAACAAACGGTCAATGTCATTCAAATTGAAGCTTAGACATTAGTGTACAGTAATTCGACCCGAACCTCTACATGCAGCAGAAAGAGTCTCAATGAGTAAGAAAGGTCTGGCATAACAACTAGAAGCCAAGGAAAAGGAGATTCTAAGGAAGATCTTGGGCCCAGTAAAGGAAAATGGAGAATATAGGAGAAAGCACAATCATGAAGTATATCTGCATATGGAGAAAATTACGGGGACTATTAGGAAAAGAAAGATTTCTTTCTATGGTAATTCAACACGAATGAGACCAGAATCCTTGCGTACTTTCTGAATAAGAAAACTAAGAGGTCTGGTTCACCGAGGTGGAAAAGGATTTGTAAGAATAGGGGATCTTACATGAAGACATCTCGCAACGTGACCCTTTAAAAAAGAAACATGGCGGCCCACAGAATGTTCGAACAAAACCTAAAATGAAGACGGACAAGACATGGACCGAAGAACGGAAGGAAGCTCACCGAAGAAGGATGCGGGGACACTGGGCGAATGTTACAGCTCAAGACAGAAATAGCGTGGTCCATAGCTGGCCGAAACGAAAGAGGAAGAAGAAGAGTCGTCAGAAAATTCAGAAAACCAATAACTCTTACACTAACTCTAATACGTAATTAAAATCTAGATAGGTCTGAAACTAGTCCTAATACATGTTATTGGCTTTACGTCCCACTAACTACTTTTACGGTTTTCGGAGACGCCGAGCTGCTGAAAATTTTCCCCGCAGTAATTATTTTACGTGCCAGTAAATCTACCGATATGAGGCTGACGTATTTGTGCACCTTCAAATACTACCCGACTAAGCAAAGATCGAAGCAACCAAGTTGGGATCAGAAGGCCAGCGCTTCAACCGTCTGAGCCACTCAGCCTGGGAATACATAATTATGATCTCCTTTAGCACGGAAACAATCCAATGGACTAATTCGGTCAGATAGACGGTGACCAGTCGGTAGATGCAGAGAGGGTCTTGGCCCACAAGTGGTCCAACAGCTCTGCTCTCTGACCGGCCAACCGAGCCGATGGAGGGCTGCCACGGCTGTATCGTGGCTCTACGCCTCTGTATCGGGAGATGGGGCAGGGTTGGACCTCACGGCTGGCCAAAACCGTCGGCTGTCCTCAGAATGGTTTACCGTGGTTTTCCATTTTCCTGCATTGAGGCTAATGCCGGGACAGTTCCTAGTATAGGCCACGGCCACCAACCGTCTGACCTTCTCCACACATCTTCTTCACCGTCTCAAATCTCCCGGCCTGAGAGACAGCGCTGCCATCTAGGAGGCCCGCCTCCGCCTTCAGGGGAGAAATTAAAACCTTTTTTAGAAGTAGTAGACGGTGTTATGCCACGTGTTTAACGTCGCACTAACACATCGAAGGATCAGAAAGAACTAAGATTTGGATAGCAGTGACTATGGCCTCACTTATGCCATTTTCCTCGTGTGAATATGCGAAACCACGGAAAATCATCTTCAGGCCTGCCAACGGTAGAATTCCAACTCATTATCTCCCGGACTCTATCGTAATCACCCGTATGTATGCCAAAAGGGATTGCAATTAGATCACAAAATGTCTGCAGTGATATATCGTTTCTATTGCTACTAACAGCGAATATTAGTCCCTTTGTGTACTATGCATTACATTCATTCGCAATAACACGTCTCATCGCCCGTAAGTAAAGTGAGAGCCTCGTGTACGCCTCACGTGATAAGACACGTGAGTACCGGCTCTCTTGAGGCCCTTGTAAATGACCTTGTATTCCTGTCCATCCGGTAATGAAACCACAACCGAAGGCGGAGAAATATAACGAAACAAAAATACCGGCTTGAGTTTCAAAATGAGGAGTCGTTCTGCAGGAAGTAAGCAGTCAACTCTGTTCCACCTCGCGGAGCGGCAAATACAATTCTGGCAGCTTTTCTAACTTTTTGTGACAGTGCTGTAGATAGTGCCGCTTGAGTGAACTCCACTTATCATTGCTCACAATAGCTCATTTCACCTGTGTCTAATGTGATAAGGAGATCGAACACGTTACTGCTCCAATTTTGTCCCTCACACTTTAGTGTTATGGAGAAGTGATACTACTTTCTTTACTAACATTGTCCCTTTCTGAATTTACTAAATAATAATAATAATAATAATAATAATAATAATAATAATAATAATAATAATAATAATAGTAATCGTACGGCCTCAGCTACCGTGTGCAGAGATTTCAATTTTATGCCATCTGGCTGTCTGCTCATCAATTTCGGCATTCCGTTTTACTCTAGGCCCACTAGATGGCAGACTGAGTAAACAGAAACTCTCTTCGGCGTCTGTGGCTTATTGAATTTTGTCGGGTAAACATCAAATGTGTCAGCAGAGATTTTTTACATGCCGACATCGTACGGCATGGAGTGTCGAATGGACTTTTTTCCGCCCTTCAAAAATCCGACTACCTCTGCCGGGTTTGAACTCGCTATCTTGGGATCCGGAGGCAGACACTCTGCCACTAATTCCTGCTTTCAAATGCTATTTACCTGTCCGGTGGCAACAACACTCATCCTAGATATTTCTAACATAAGCACATATCGCTCCCAAACAAGCATTACGTCCAGGAATGTACCCCCTAATAGTAAGATGACACACCTTATGAGGCTTCATTGACAACAAAATGATTGTTTATCTACATAAATGAAATCGTAACTATCAGGATTTCCTGGGTTGCACGACTAACGAACCAAGAAGTACTCAGAAGGGCAAGAGCAAGTCGGGAACTCGTTCAAATATTAAAACACCGGAAGATGTCTTACCTTGGCCACATCCTTAGAAATGACCGTTACCTCATCTTACAGCGGATTGTACAAGGCAAAATACAGAGTCGAAGAAGTGTCGGGAGGAGGCGAACATCATGGCTTGGAAACATCAACGAATGGACCGGAATTCACAGTGTCGAAAGACTTTCCCACCTAGCAAGACATCGTACTGCATTCCCCACAGTGATCGCCAACGTCAGGGTGACCTGATATGGTACTGTGAAGAAGATTAATAATAAGAACGACTATGTGCTGTACATTGAATATTTTGGTAACATTTCCGTAATCAATTTCAGGTGTAATAATGACCATCTGCGTATTTTTCATCTTTGGTGACTGTTGGTTTGCTTGTTTGTCTGACTTCTTTTAACCGGTTTGTAGGAAGATCAAATAAGTTATTTTACTCACCCACGAAACGTACAAGACCAGCTGACTGGACAACTACCAACCTTAATATAAATCTATTTATAAAACTTTACTTTCATGAGCACCTGTTCGATAGGAGGATTAATAAGGGAGATATCATTAAGGAACTGTTTTTCACCTTATGTGCCAGTTGACTTAGCCCAAAAATGGGTGCAATTTGTAAGCTATTCATTCATGAATGAGTTGTCAGGTGCAAAACGACATCGAAGTATCACTTGGAGTTAGCGTTTATAGAAAGATTATTCTCAATATATATTCATTATATTAGGTCTCTCGAAGGGCTGTATGTAACAAATGTTTAAGAATATGTTATTTCCGTTATTTTATGCCGTATGCAAATTTATCGTACGACGGATAATAAGGGGGATGCTTACGAAAAATAGGATTTTTAGTCCAAAGTCCTGCGGAATACTTGATGCATGTCACTTTAAGGTGGGTTAACGGGAAGACTGGAGAGCCATTTTACCCTTTTCTATAGAACAGAAGCGAGGTTGTCAAAAACAGTGGGTTCCATGAGCCACAGTGCCACTTCAGTGGTCAGAGAGACTACAATATGTAACCGAGAAGCGCGCAGAATTTCGCACCACTTCGGATCTGGAACTTTACCGTCCAACAAATTCTGTAATTGTCGTCATTCTGTCTGGACATTGTTGAGCTTTATCGTACTTCACTTTACTGCCACGTACTTTCGTAGAGGAATATCAGTTTAGCCTGCTGCATTAAACGTTGTAATACAAGCATGTAACTTCTCATAAATTCATGAAGGCAACATGTAATCCATTACAAATTCTCGTGCGAAGAACAGGTGTAAATGCTAGTCTTTCATTAAAAAATGTATCGTAAATCAGTCTTCATGTATGTTTCAGCTTCAGTTTCTTTCTTTCTTTGTTTGTTTCCCGGTTTCTATTTGTCCTGATTTATTTGAGTGGATATGGATAGTTTTAAGACCAAATACCCTTTCTAATTCCAATCCAGTGTGGAGAGATGTATTCACTTTTGAGAGCCGGCTTGGGTAGGTCAGACGATTGAGTGCTGCCATTCTCACTCCAAGTTGGCAGGTTTGGACCTGGCTCAGTACGGTGGTATTTGAAGGTCCTCAAACACATCATCCTTATGTCGGTAGATTCACCAGCATCCTGGCGTGTACGAAAACCATCAATGTCAGTTGGATGTAAAGACAATATCATTTGTCAGTTGGTTCTTTGATATGTTGCGTTCTGTGTAAATGAAAAGTTATATTTTTTAAGACGAACATGAGCATTCTCTTTCTGAGACGGAGGAATTGAACAAACGCTACAGAAATACCTCCGCCCCCCCTCGTCCAAAATCGAAATGGGGCCCTCTGAACCTAACCCTAATAAGCCAATCAGTCAGTAATATATCTTGTCTTACTATGTTATTTCACAACGACGAACGCGTTAAGCAGTAGCTCAGCAGTTATTTCACCAAGGTTCCAGCCAACAGAAACAAATACAGTACAGTATCTACGCAGGTGGATCAAAAGGTTGGTTGCACTAACGCGCCGCAGCGGCGCGCTGTGTGTCGCAAACGTGGGCACAGCGTAGAAAGTGACAGACACTGCCCACACGCCTGATAGGCAGGTCGCTGTGGTGTCTCGTCTAGCATTGTGTGAATAGCGGCCAAATGCAATGGCGCGTCAACTGCTTGCGTTCAAGAAAACCAACACCAACAAGAGATGCCGTGAACTTGAGGAACAGTAACTACCAAACTTCCGTTGAATTTCAGAAGAGATTCAACGACAAATACTACCCAACAGTGCCTCCGGTGAAGAAAACGCCACCATCTGGTTTCAACCTCCCTCAAAGACTATGGTCCACACTGAACAGAATTCGAACCAACCACGGGAACTGTGAAGCCTTCCATTAAAAGTGAAAGAGAATTTCAACGCCTGAGTATGAATGCGGTGCTAAACACAGCACATCATCACCGATAGTAAGACAAGAAAGTATAATGGCAGTGCTAGCGACTTTGCTCTTGCGACCCCAGAAATTACAGGCAACATCCAAAATATATATATGTAAATCGATATAAAAGTGTAGATCCTACCTATGACAGAAACAGTATTGTGCCCAGCAGACTCCAGTACCAGTCAAGCGAATGCTGAGAAAGTAGAGAAAGTATAGGAAGTACTGTAGTATCGCAGAAATACCTACCTTTGTGGGACGCTAATGTAGTGGCACATAGCTTACCATAAATTACTGTCCTCTTCTGCACCGGGCTGCGCAGTCCGTAGAAACGCCCTCGCGACTTATACAAATGAAATTAAGAGGACAGGAGCCTAACCTAGGGCTATTGCTTACACTCGTGTGAGTAAAGAAGGATCTCATAAAAAACAAATTATTACAAACGTAAGGGTTACTGGTAAACGCCTGAGCAAATATTATTCTTTCCACAATTTTAGCAGTAAAATTTGTACAGCGATGAAGTGGCTAAAGTCAGCCTTCCATCTGCGTCCGCCGGAGAGTTTTCACTATTGCTGGAGATGATTTTACGCTTGGACAGTCTCGATTCGTCCTTGGAGCGTGATAGAGGTTGAGTCTTACGAACATACGTACGCACCATTTCTGGAACAAATGGTTTGATTACTAGTTTGATGGGGGAAGTGGGACCTGATTTGTTGCACTTACCCCAGTGACAATTTAATCTAGAGAAAAAGAAACCTATATTGACTTCACTCATAGCAAATCATTGCATCTACCACACTACTACGGAATGTTAATATATTACTTAACTCATACTTATTGATTTAACCTTTCTTGGTGTATCGATCGTAAAATGATATGTCACACTATGAGTAGATATGAGGCACATCCAGAGAGTAGTATATTGCAGCTTTACTGCCGAGAGTTCTTAGTATGTAACGATTCACGCATGTTATCAAAAGTAGCAAGATGAAATTCTCACAAGTAGTGCCACTCCATATATATTATCCATGCGAAGACAGCCTTGTGTTCCACTTCCCCCGAATGTACACTTACCCCGGTGTACTTTAAGCCATACTTTACAGTGTCGACTCAGTTAAATGTAACTTAATTACCTCTATATTTTAATTTGTATGTTAATTGTATATTTTTACAGATTATGCTTGTAAATGCCATACGATAATAATAATAATAATAATAATAATAATAATAATAATAATAATAATAATAATAATAATGTAACTTAAAAGTTGTTCATTCTTTGGAACACACACGTTCATTGTAAATATTACACAATGACATACATGTGAAAAGCATACTAATAAGCGAGGAACAAAAATACGCACTATTGTTTAATATTTCTGAATAGTGTATATTTTTATTCCCTGTTTAAATGTGTTTCTTTTACAGTTATGTTATAATATAATTTTTAACTTGTGTGTTCGACAGAATGAACAGTTTTAAAGCAGCATTCGACTTCAACATTTTCAATGATCAACGACTCAGTTATCGTGTTTGGAAAGTACACTGATAGGAACATTAGTTTTCTGGTTTTGTTTTCAAGTAATTAACTAATAAGTAGCATGTTAGCACGACTAATACGGCACTAGGTTAGGTAATATTTATAAGCAATCAGTCCAATATTCTCAGGTAATTCAAGAGTGACAAAATAACAGTATTAAGGTTTGTTTAATTAGTTTTGTTCTGTGAGAATATTTTTGAGTCAAGTTCGTCATAATAGAAGAGTGTCTATGTATAAAAGTAAAAGCACAACAATCATGATAACCACGCGGAATTCTAGAAAATTATTCTACATTTTGTGTGAAAAATTTATTTCATATTTATTTATTTATTTATTTATTATCCATAAAACAGCCCTACTTCATCTAGCATATTAGGGCTGTGGGTTACCGGGCGAGTTGGCCGTGCGCGTAGAGGCGCGCGGCTGTGAGCTTGCATCCGGGAGATAGTAGGTTCGAATCCCGCTATCGGCAGCCCTGAAGATGGTTTTCCGTGGTTTCCCATTTTCACACCAGGCAAATGCTGGGGCTGTACCTTAATTAAGGCCACGGCCGCTTCCTTCCAGCTCCTAGGCCTTTCCTATCCCATCGTCGCCATAAGACCTATCTGTGTCGGTGCGACGTAAAGCCCCTAGCAAAAAAAAAAAAAAAAAAAAAAGGGCTGTGGGTTATAACTAGCTACCTTAAATAGCACAAACATAGGCTATAATAGAAAGTTTTAGTGAGTGATTACGCACACAAATTAACTAAACTGGGAGAAAAGGAAAACTATTCTTAATTTTTCTAAAATAAACTGCATAAACTTAAAAAAATCATTCAAACAACAGATCTTGTGAAATATCCTAAAATAGGTTTGACTAACATTGTTGTACAAAAAATTAAGTGTTGTTCCAAAATATATCTAGCTTTGCTGAAGAATGGACAATCAAAAATAAGGTGAGTTGCAGTTTCTTCATCTCCACAAACACAACTGTTATCACTATTAATTTTGAATTTATATAAAAAATTAAACTTTCCGTGATGCGAAAGAAACTTAGTGCTGGTGAAGTTTGATTTCAATAACTTCCAGTCCAAACGGTCCTGTACCGCGGAGAAAAAAATGTTCTTGTAACTTCACCCTTATTACTTGGGTTCCACAGCTTTGACAATTAACTGATTGTGAATTTATATAATCCACATTTCACTTTTGATATAGATGCTCCTTTGTATACAGTTTCATTGTCACTAAATGCTGCAAGTTTAGCAAGCTCCTCTGGTCTTTCATTACCTAATATACCTTCATGCTCTTAAACCCACTTAAAACAGATGTCTTCCATATTGTGAGAGATCTGCTTCTTGTGCTACATGCCAAAGAATTTAAATTTATTACTTATAGATTGCGGAGCTGCTTGCGAGTCACTATGTATACAATGTATACTATACATGCAGTAAGCTTTATTTCTTTGATATTCCTGCAAACATTGAAGTTTTTTAACTATACCACAGTCTCTGGTAAAACTTTACTTGTTGGACTTGACCAGTGTTTACACAGAGGTCTTAATATGTTACTTTGAAATCAGGGTGTTCGAATACAATATATTCATAACTATGTACGATTAATTTGTTCATGTACATCTTTCATATTCAGTACATATATTCAGTATCTTTCCCTTGTATATATTGGTACCTCTGACACGAATAAATAAATACCGATTGTTTCCGTTTGCAATCGGTTTTTCATTCGGATCGCAAATTCCAATTGTTACCATTAGTCAACTCTGAGTGTATTCAGAGTCATTTACTATAAATATAAATATCTGACTCAAAGTTGAATTACGGTTAACGCAATTTTAATAGTGTGCACTTTATCAATAGATAATCATGTTATAGTTTTTATAAATACTTTCCATGCACTAACCATGAGCCTCTAATGATTGAACATTAACCTTAAATGAATGGAATTATTTTAATATATGCGCTATTACTTGGTGTTCTTCCATTTAGTTTAGTTTGCTGTATTCACATTACTTTCATATGTGGTGTCATTACAATAAGGTGTAAACCTAAAGTTCGCCTGAAATTGCCTAAAATTAGTTGTTTTATGAACAGACAATCTTGAATTCCTTAAGTTGTGGCTCGGGACACAAAAAAATGCATTTTTTAAATAGGAGGTAATGACAACAATTACTTTAATCGGGACAGTTTATCTTATTTTATAGACGAACGTAGGTAATTCAGTATCCAATCCCTTCACTCGAACATTGTGTAACGTTCAATCAATCAATACCGATCTGCATTTAGGGCAGTCGCCCAGGTGGCAGATTCCCTATCTGTTGCTTTCCTAGCCTTTTCCTAAATGATTTCAAAGAAATTGGAAATTTATTGGACATCTCCCTTGGTAAGTTATTCCAATCCCTAACTCCCCTTCCTATTAATGAATATTTGCCCCAGTTTGTCCTCTTGAATTCCAACTTTATCTTCATATTGTGATCTTTCCTACTTTTATAAACGCCATTCAAACTTATTCGTCTACTAATGTCATTCCACGCCATCTCTCCGCTGACAGCTCGGAACATACCACTTAGTCGAGCAGCTCTTCTTCTTTGTCTCAATTCTTCCCAACCCAAACATTGCAACATTTTTGTAACGCTACTCTTTTGTCGGAAATCACCCAGAACAAATCGAGCTGCTTTTCTTTGGATTTTTTCCAGTTCCTGAATCAGGTAATCCTGGTGAGGGTCCCATACACTGGAACCATACTCTAGTTGGGGTCTTACCAGAGACTTATATGCCCTTCCCCTTATATCACTACAAACAAAAGGAACACCCTATACAAATTGGTAGCACAGTACAACAATCCACATTTCGGTAGTTACTCGCAAATTACATTACTAGTACTACCGTAGTACAAAACGAATGTTACTACTATATCCTATTTCATACCGAACGAAAACCATCGAATATTTTCATTCGATAGTCACGCTTCACAATAGGTTGTCTACCGATAGTTTAAAACATTCGATATTTCCATCACTGTTTTATAGTGTACCTATTATCAAGAAGTCCGGACGTGTAGAAATGGGCATAACATTTTCTGTCAAAATATAATCGATAAAGTATACATGAAATTATAAAGATATCCTTGACGCCCGTAGTAATGGAGAATTCACTGCTTTACAAAAGCATGAGGGGCGAAGTAACCAGTTTCAGTGGAATAGTAAGAAAATTTCAGCTGTACTCTCAGTGGAGACGCTCTCTGTGGTCAGATTGAAAGGATTTCTCCACTTGCGTGATTTCGCATGCACATATAAGGATATTCACACTACCCAATAGAGTGGCACCATCTAGCGGTACTGTTTGGGATGAAGATCATTGTTTCTCAGGTACCGGAAGAAAACAAAATTTAACCAAAGTAGATCAGATCGGAAAGTTAAACGTAAGGAACGTCGAACAAGAAAATGTCGTCTAGAGGAACTCTGGTCGACGACTCACTCTCCCAAGTTGGGTGGCCGTATGCCTTACAATTTTCATTTGCCTCTTACAACAGGCAGGCCTTACCATGCATGTATTCTGTCGCCCCTATCCAATGGGGGCACACAGCATATAGTGACCAAACTAGCTTAAGAACATACGTAGCGAGTACTAAATAACCTCCAGCAGAGACATTATATGCCACTACCCTGGCTACGGTTGGAATGCGCCAGTAGTTTCGAATCAAGGAAATGTAATAACGGAACTGGAGCGAGTTGAGAGAAAGCCAGCAAGGTTTATCTAAACGATTTTCGGAAGTCAGACAGAGTTAACAAGACAATGAAGAGAATGGGGTCAGATTATGATCTTTGTCTCTGGGATATGACGGGAGAGATTTAGGGTCGGGGAACGAAAAAGGAAGAAACAATTGAGCGCTGATAAATGCGTGAAGTCAAATAAGGAATTTGTGTTTGCTTATATTGACTTACAAGTTTTAAATTTGACAGAATGCGCTACTAATATTGGTAAAATACACGAGAAACAAACCAGTACCATGATATTCCATTAAGTGCCTCTGCCCGTCACGTGATCTACAGATACTGAAGGGAAAAATTACGGAAACGTCCTGTAAATTTGAACGTTGTTCAACGTTTCACTAACAGAAAAATAATTCGGAGACGGGGGAATAGGATAATTTCGGTCCAGAACTTAAAAAATATACCCTCGTTTGTTGAAACTGTAAACCATGGAAAACGATCTGGAGGGCTGCCGACAGTGGGATTCGAATACATCATCTCCTGAATACAAGATCACGGTTCTACAACTCGTAACACGCAGGTAATACACTCACCTAGTCGTCCAATTAAAGGTATTATCTTGAGAACTCTGCAGGATTAAGTGTAGATATTTTTTACGTCCCAGCTAGTAGGCTCGATTTGACTCTTGACTCTGCCAATGATTACAGATTAAAGAAAGACATGATTCCAAATCCATTTCTGGTGATAATAATAATGATAATAATAATAATAATAATAATAATAATAATAATAATAATAATAATAATAATAATAACAATAATAATAATAATAATAACATAAAATCGATCAATTAACTGCAGATCTGCATTTAGGGCAGTCACCCAGGTGACAGATTCCGTATCAGTTAATCTCCTAGCCTTTCCTTAAATAACTGCAAAGATATTAGAAATGTATTGAACATCTCCCTTGATAAGTTATTCCAATCCCTAACTCCCCTCCCTGTAAACAAATATTTGCCCCAATTCATCCCCATGAATTCCAATTTTATCTTCATATTGTGATCTTTCCTGCATTTAAAAACACCTCTCAAACTTATTCGTCCACTAATGTCATTCCACGCCATATTTGCACTGACGGCTGGAACATACCACTTAGTCGAGCAGCTCGTCTCGTTTCTGCCAAGTCTTCCCAGAGCATGGTTTGCAACACATTTGTAACGCTACTTTCTTTTTTTTGTCGAAAATCACCCAGAACAATTCGAGCTTCTATTCTTTCGATTTTTTCCAGTTCTTCAACCAAGTAATCCTGGTGAGGGACCCATACACTGGAACCATTCTCTAGTTGGGGTCTTACCAGAGACTTATATGCCCTCTCCTTTACAACCCCTAAATACCCTCATAACCATGTAATAATAATAATAATAATAATAATAATAATAATAATAATAATAATAATAATAATTCCCCAATTTAAGTACAGTCCTCAAACTTTACTCGAAAATGAGGAGATAAAAATCTACTGGGTCCGATCAGTTATCACGGATAAGACGACTATCCACAACAGACGGGATGTAGTGGTATTAGGGAAGGAATTAAGACATGTCGCTCCAATCGACATACCTGTCGGTCTGGAACATCGGGAACCTCCATGAAAAGTATACCGAGAATATCAACAAGTATACACCATTGATGAAGGATATTCAAAGACTATAGCACTGTGAAAAGGTGATAATTGTACCTATCATAATTTCGAGTACAGCTGCTATACCTAAAATTCTAGGGAAAGGACTGAAGAAGTTGGATGTCAACACCAACATCTGCAAGACCATGGAGAAGGCGATGGTCATTGCGACGACTGGAATTGTTCGGAAATTTTTAGATTCGAATTCCGCGTAAAAATGTATTGTAAATCAACGTTTATTGTGTTTTGATTTCCTTAAATCTGTACAATTGCTTGAATATAATTACCTAGAAAGTGTGCAAAATAAATAATAATAAAATATTATACGATTCAACTTCTGTCTCAGTGAGGAAAGGAACGGGAAACTACCTCACTCTTCAATTTCCTAAAACGCCTCTTCAGTGATGCCTAGGCCAACTCTGAGAGCTAATGGTGAAGCTGTTGAGGATCCAGCTAGCCTTCGGGCTGAGGACTGAAAACGAGTATTGGCTAGAATATACTGAGATTTTGGGGAACTATTGGAAAGTCTGTCTCTAACTGAGAGTTTTCTTATCTGTTTTTTAAGAAGGAAGCCATTCATTACTTGCCAGATTTTACAGTTAGCCTGTGTTACACATATTTGACTAGGTGTTATGTTTCATATTTCGACGGACTGAAGAAATTACAACTTACATTATCTCACTCTGAGATTCAAGGTTCAATTCGCGGCTCGTTCAGGAATTCTAATTTTCGACTGATGGCTGGACCATATTTCACTCAATGTCGTGAGATAAACTACGAAGCTATGGATAAAGGAGGGGCGGATTTAATTCAAGGAAACCTAAGAATATGGTTGAGAACGCAATCACATTGACCAAGCGAAACATTTTTCGGCCAGTTGCTTGGGCAGCAGTTGCCTTGGCAAGTAGAGGCTCATAATAATCCTTATGGGCCAGGAACGTGAAGTCCTAGGGTGAAGAAGAAAGATGCACGTCAATTGATATTATATTCTTATTTTTCTACAGATTTTCCCAACTATTTGTAGTCACACATGTGCACTTGGGTCTGGTTTACGGCCGTTACCCCTCCCGGAGGGATGTAATTACTAATGCGTGTTTCTGTGGTGATTGGTAGTGTGGTGTGTTGTCTGAATATGAAAAGGAAAGTGTTGTAACAGACATAAAGGCCTAGTGCCCGAGTCAAAAGAATTAATCAGACGCGATTAAAACCCCCAATCCGGCCGGGATTCACTGAACCGAAGGCCTCAACGCCGACCAATCAGCCAAAGAGTTGGACGCCAAGGATATCATCAAGGCTATATTTAAATTATGGAAACATTGTTATTTGAAAACACAAATTGCTGCAGATTTGGAGCATTTTCAGCAAAAGCAAGTGTCAACTGTTAACTTTATTTACAGCCCTCGTATGAAGATCTGAGAGCATCTATCGATGTATGGTCTCGGAGAATACAGGAAGAGTCAGTGTCTATGATGAACATTGGGGAATTATGTGAGCGTAGCCGTGATGAAGTGGCTCATGTTCTATCTTCATTACTGGGAGAGTTTCATTTTTACCTCGTCGAGAGGAGAAATATTTCAGAGAGTTGACATTTTGAGCTATAGGAGAGTTGTGACTAGAATGTTTGTGAATTTGGAGTGGGTAAAAGAACGGGTTCTAAAACTAAATTAAGATAAGTCTGTGCCTTACATCTCCTTAACTTAGGACGTGATGCTCTGTACCTCTTGCAATTACGTACAAGAGGCAGGTTACTTAATTAATACAAAACACGGTCATTCCTTCTAAGACATCCGACGGTTGTATGTAAAGTAAGGGCAACTTAGTCCAGACACTCGCAGGAGATAGGATATGTGAGCGATCAGGTGGCGCTGTTGTCGAGTGTAGTGTGCACTTGACGGGCATCCAGTTGGGAGTGTTGTTGCTGTGTGGCGTTGAAGTGAAGAGTGTCAATTTCATCACTCTAAAGTATTTTTCAAAAGATGATCAGTGAACGTGCTTTAAAATCGAGGTTGGACGTGGCTAAATTCAATCATAATGTTATCGAGGATTACGTGAAGTCTTGGCGACAATGTATTACCGTATAAGACTGTTGCACGATGGAGCAAGGCGTTTTGTTCGGGTCGGAATAAGACTGCGCATAGGTCGGCCTTCTATTTCATAAGATCAGGTTGACATCGTGAGTGATCTTGATTCCGTAGAGTACTGGCTGGCATCCACCTGGCCAGATATTGCGACGAAGGAGGCGCATTGCTGCAGCGTATTTTCGCCACTGATGAGACGTGGGGACGAGCCTTCGAGCCTGAATTAAAGCGTCAATCGAATGAATGGTGTCACTCAGGTTCGCCACGTCCACAGAAATTTCGACAAGAACCCAGCGAGACAGACTGATTGTGTCGTACGTGTACCAGGGTGATACTCTTCCGCATGCCGTGTCTGAGGGACAAACTGTCATCAGTGCCTACTATTGCCCATTTCTGGAGTGACATATGCGTCCGGCTATGCGGCCAAACGTCCACGTTCATTGCGAGGCGATCGCAAACAATGTCAAGCTCTTATTGTAACGATGGCGGGGAGGTCTTGAAACACCCTCCGTACTCACCAGTCATGAGTCCTTGTGAATTCCGCCTGTTTCCGAAGTTGAACCAAGTCGTTTGACGTTGTCGATTTCCTGACATGGCATCTGTACTCCGCGCAGTAGGGCCTTGCCAACGGTCCCCAACGACATCTGGCAAAACTTAATATACTTCGCGGCTGACTACATGTAGGGAATGTAATGCAATTGTGCTCTAACTTCAATAAATATTGCGTTCTATTAACATCGCCACTGCTTTATTTTGAGCCCTCGCATTAATTAGGGCTGGGAGCTTCTGGTGGTCGTCACGTCTATGTGGTCTGATACCGTGGTGAGGAGGTTCGAGTCCCCGCGTTGTAAAAAATCACCGTCAGAATGTTCCTCGACAGCGTAGGGGAGGTGGTGGCATATGACTTCTAATCATCAGCTTTTGTGCCGAAAGCCTGGATTAAATTCCAAACCTCCCTGCAGTATCCATATTGAGTGAGTGTATATGACGCTGTTGATGGTGATTCGTGTGTCAGACCTTTGGTGATATGCTGGATTTTGAATAATATTAAATTAGTAGTATTTCTTGTAATATTTCTTTCTGTGGAATTGCTTGTTCTACTCCAGTTGTTGTTGTTGGGTAGTTATGTTTATAACTGTACTTTATTATCACTTGTAGTGTTAAGCTAGTAGTAAGCTCAACCTATAATATTGTAATCCGTAGTGTTAAGTACTGGAAATACTGAAGTTGTGTGTGAATTTGCATACAATGGCGCTGGATTTACAATGTTAAACTAGTAGTAATTCTTATACTATTTTCTTTCGATGGATTTGCTTCTTGTACTCTTTTTTTGTTTGTTGTTGTTGGATAATTATGTTAACTTTATTTTATTATTACATGACTGTAAGTGACCATTGCCACCGGGATATTTCCCATTTGCAATGTATTTATTAATAATAATAAAAAATAATAATAATAGTATGTTCCGAGCTGTCAGCGGAGAGATGGCGTGCAATGACATTAGTAGACGAATAAGTTTGAGTGGCGTTTATAAACGTAGGAAAGATCACAATATGAAGAGAAATTTGGAATTCAAGAGGACAAACTGGGGCAAATATTCATTTATAGGAAGGGGAGTTAGGGATTGGCATAACTTACCAATGGAGATGTTAAATAAATTTCCAATTTCTTTGAAATCAGGAAAATGCTAGGAAAACAACAGATAGGGATTCTGCCACCTGGGTGACTGCCCTAAATGCAGATCAGTATTGAATGATTGGTTGATTGAGTAGAGTCCGATGAAATTGATGTTCATGTACGTTACTGCCTTCCTCAGGAAATCCTTTATAAAAACCTCTGTTTTCGAGAGAATGCACGATTAATATATACTGATGGATCTGCTCGTTTGTAATATATTCCTGATGTTCAAAATGTTATTAAAATTTCTACAAATTAGCTGTAGCTTCTCAGCCTTCAAATAAATCATACCCTATATTTTTTTCAAATACCTGAGTTCCTGAGCCAAACTGTTAATCAAAGTTTGGGCTGCAAATTTGACTTTCACATTTTCCGATTCCCAATTAATATGGCGGTAACGAATCTTAGAAGCAAGCGTTAATCCCATTTCTAGTTGTATTTCCACTAGTTTTTCTACATAGGTCCAACCTTCACTGTTAAACATTGTGCCCAAAGAATCCTAAGAATTCCTCACTAATTTCAGCATGTGGCACAACATCTAGGAAAATAAACACTGGCTCTTTTGTCACTGGGTGCTCAAATGAGGTTTTCTCATTGGCTTGGTGAATATCCAGGTCCAGAAATTTTACCATTGACAATTTGCTGGCTGCTCCATCAAACTTACTACATGAATACTAGTGTCATGCAATATGGTCAGAGCAGTGGTTACTAAATTTGCCTTTTCTTCTGCTGAGAAACTATCAATAAAAAATAAGTTATGGGAACCTTCCAATGGCCATTGATGGCATTTACCAGAAAAACAAGGGCCTTCTTTGCTTCTGGGAGTGAATCATCATCAGCATCAGTCCTCATGCCCATATAATCACATGTGGCCTTTCCGTCCCATTCTGTCTTGTTCCTGATGGATAATGATGTGGCAACAAAGGACAGTATTACCTGTGGCACTACTCTCTTCAACTTTAAGCATTAGAGCTGTTAGAGATTCGTTTGTGAAGACAGGAGAGCCATCAAGATGTTGGTACCATTTCCTGAGAGTACATGGATGTGGTAAGCATACATTGAACACCTTTCTTACAAAGTCGTAAGCCTTACTGGAGTAGAAGTCCAATGCAAGGGCAAAGCATCTCATCCCTTCAGAATACTGTTGCTGCTTGTTCCCCAACATGTTCTCGAACAGTTCTTCAGCAGGACCTGAGAAGGAAGCCTATGAAGGTAAAAAAAAATATTGTCAGTAGGAATAAATAACTTATGCATGGCTATAAAAAGTTCTTAACATAAAGAGAACCTAGTCGTTGGTTACAGGACAATAATCAATCAATATTTTAAGATCACGAATTTCTCTTAAACGCACACATGTAGTGAGTGTAAAAAAAAGTTTTACTGACCTTCAACATTGCTGCAGCATTTTCATTTATCATTCTGTAAATGAGCCACCAATGAATTTAAAGAATTACTTTTTTCCTTAATTCTTGCACAGTATTCTGTTTCAGTAGGTTTTTCAGTCTTTTCCTTTGAGAACAAATTGTGCTGCGTGCATTGAAGAGTTATCTCTTTGCCTTTCTGGGGGAATTCATGTCACTTTCTTCAAAATCACCAATGTAATGGCTTTCTTTTTTTAGACTTGCCTAGTATGTTAGAGCTGGTACTGGGAATGTTTTCGGTGGATGGAGTCTGCTGCTCAGGTGAATATTCTCAATACTTTTAGTTACTGGAAGTGAAGATGAAGTGCAAGGAGTGTTTGGACTTTTAAGGTGCTTGCGATGCCTGGATTTTTTGTTCTGGTGTTCCGGAAATTCAAATAAAAATAAAAATAAAGGTGGAATTGATCCTTTTAGAAGAGATGGATGGCCAAACTTCTGTTTTCTCGAAGCAGTTAGGTTCAAAATGCTTTGAATAAAGTTTGCAAAATTTTTCCATATTCATAACACATTTCTTCGGCAATTCGGGGTCTGAAGGAAAACTGAAATAAGTGAATAACATAACAGGTTAGGCTTAGAGGGTGATATCCAGCAATTTATCCCACAATGACCCATTGTTATTCCCCCTTCCCCAACATTTATATCTTACATTAAATAAATGATACAGTTGTTAATTCATTTGAGTGGATTGGGACATATTGGCCATCATCCCCTTATACTTAGGTGTTTGTTGAATTTGCCTGATAACCTAGTGTATGTAACTTGCCCGCCTGGTGGCCATGATGGTTAAGGCGCTGAAGTCTAAACGGTCTGACACCGAGGTTAGCCGGTTCGAGTTCCGTTGGTCTAAAAAAAATTCACCGTCAGAATGTTGGCCGGCAGGGTAGGGGAGGTGGTGGTATACAATTTCTAATCACTAGATTGCGTGCCAAAAGCCTGGATTAAATTCTAAACTTCTCCGCAGTGCTCATATGGAGTGAAGGCATATGACGCTGTTGATGATGGTTCGTCCGTCGGATGGGGACGTTAAGCCTTGAGCAGGCCCCTTGGTGCTATTCGACAGGAGTAGGCTACGTGCCGGCACCGGGTTCCACCCTCTCCCTTCTATCATATATCACGTCATTCATTTAATCTCATTAACTCCTCTGATGATGTTCACGTCAAGAAGGGCATCCGGTCATAAAAACCCGCCACAACAGATTCGTCTCACCTCATACCCGACCCCGTAGGGAAACGGGACAAGGGTTGGACAAGCAACAGCAGCCTAGTGTGTGCAAGTAGTTTCTAAGGTCTAGGATTCAGGTAGGTGGGGAGGGGGGTCTCCAAATAAGGAACCAAACCGGTATTTCCCTGAAAGGAATATTGAAAAATCCGGGGAAAACCACTATTCTAAGGATGGCCAAACAGCACCGGGATTCGAACTTTCTATCTCCGGACATCCGGCTCAGCCGCGCGACTTACGGCTGTGCTGTGAGGTCCAGAAATAAATGTAGGCTACCAGGGAAAACGAGTACGTCAAAAAAGTTCAAAGTAAGATAAGTCCACGATGTAGTTATAAGTCAGAACTAAACTATATGTACCTGGGCTTAATATTTCACTTGGTCCCAACGGTGCAAGTAAACATTATTACAGATGCTAAATATTATTACTATTAATTTACTAAAATATTTATTCCATTCCATACAAAGATTGAATTCAATAATAAACCGCCCCAAGACAAGACCAGAACACAATGAACACATAGTTACTACTACTGCATTGTTGACAACACTGACTGACCCACTAACACAGTGACCACTACGACTATGAATGGCATTCCAAACAAACATATGCCTAGTAGTACTACCACAGATGTTTACAAATAAACAACTAACACCAAGAAAAGTCAGACCATACCAAAACAATAGACGTACTAAGTAGTGTAAATCTCTGTATGAATAAATATAAAATAATGTAACTTGTGCAATGATACATAAGTGGATTGTATTACTTGACACATATGTTGCAAATACAAAAACAAAATGGACCCAAAGACTCTAGCCAAAGACGAGGCTCAACGAAACAAAAATTAACTAACAAAATTGTGTAAAATTATGTAACTTGTGCATGATATGTAATCGTATTGTAATATTTGACACATATGTTGAAAATATAATCAGCAAGAAGGACTTAAAGACTCTAGCCAAAGAAGAGGTTCACCAAAAAAACAAAACAATGACAAAAGTGTAAATAGACTATATATAAATGTAAATATGTACAAAGCAAAGAATTCAATAAACGTGGTCTAGCGGGGGAAAACTATGGGGGGGGGGGGGGTGGTTCGGGTCCTCTCCCTGGGTTGGTTTCCCCTGGTGGTCCGGCGATCACTGCGCCAGAGTCAACAATAATTAAAAACGTGTGTACAACACATACAATCACATTTAAAGTCAAATTATCAATAAATCAACAATAAAAGGCCTAAGAGCTACTGGTTTAGCTGACGGCCCGCCTGTCAAAGGTCAGGAATAAAATAACCTCATTAGTTAGTTAGTTAGTTAGTTAGTTAATAGCTATCTATGAGGGAATTATACAAGTCATTTTCTAACATACTCGTTTTCCCTGGCAGCCTAGATACTGTATGAAGTCAAGACAGTGTCTTTTCAGTTACAGATTTTAATCCTTACGTGTGAAAATATATTGTATTCTCGTTTTCAAAACTCTGGCTGCAGTTGTAAGCATTTTTGCTATATTCTTTCAGGCTGGTGTACTTCTCTTATCACATCAACGAAAATACGTGCTTTTTATGTTTGTAACACATTAAAATTGCATAGAAAAAGCCTAGTTTGTCGACAATGAATCCTTGAAATATAAGCGCTTACACCGATTGCCCGCGCAATTTCCGGTAGGTGTCCAACATCAGCTGATTTGTATCTTGGCGCCATGTTCTGCTGGCAGCGCCCTATCTATTTATTTGTGTGCTCGAAGGTGTATAACGAATGTTGGAAGAATGAATAATATGACAAAGAAGGCGGACAGACCGAGGCGTTAGTGGGAGGTTCAGTCGATGTACTGTGGACGGGGCCAGCAGTAAGAAAGAGAAGAGCCCCGGCGAATTGTTGACGTACACGGCAAATGAGTTAGCTGATCTCCGAACGAGTAACAATGGAGAGACGGTCGGAATGATCTGGAAGTGGAAACTATGCGGCCTCTAGTCGATAATCTTCCACTGATGACCTGCTTCAGTGACGAATGAGTCACGCGGAATTCAGAGCGGCGTGGTAGTGAACTGCTCTGAGGACGACACTGCGCTGTCAGAGGTTATTTTTGAGGGCAGGAGTTTCTTCGGCCGAGCTGGTGAGTAAAAACTGTATGCGTAGCGGTAAACTCGAACTTGATTGTAGGCCCAACTTGAAACAACTTACAGTCGACAGTAAAACCCAGTACCTTTCTCATGAGTCGTTTTAGATTTTAAGGCCCTAGGGAGTCATGAGAGTATTTAAACAATTTTTTGTATTATTTCACTCATTTTCTTGTAGGATGAGTCATTAATTACAAACCTGCAGAAAGCCCTTTCTAGTGTTTTACGTTTCAAGGTGCACATGTTAATTATAATCGTCAATAATGTAGGTGTACCGAGTGTGGTTATCTCCCGCGTTACTTCAGACTCTATCGTGCTGTATTTGAGGCTATCGACACTCGTCTGATAACCAGCATTATAGTGATAAGTGTAGCACTCTAAGTGCTGTAACTGTAATTATTAGGGCTTGGATTTGATTGCGTGAATGGTGGTTTGAAATGTGCAGGGCCCGGCAAAAGGATGTGACGTTATTAGTCTGACTGTAGCTTCGGTTAGGAAAGGTGCACGCAGACGGGGCAGGAGGGGATGAACTCCCCTCTCCATGCCATTTCACTCGTGGTGGAGCTGTGGAGCGGGTGTTTGCTGTGGAGACATATCTAAAGACAGGTGACCCGGTACGCAGCGAAGACTCCGGTAACATTTCAATGTGTGGTCGACATGGCTGAGCTTCCAGCCGCAGCACGATATAGTTTCAGAACAAATGCATCGTCATCGAAACAGAAATCAGCAGGAAAGCCAAGAACCGCCCGTACGCATGAGAAAGTCCAGTGCAAGGAGGCAAGCATTTTGAACGTTCGTCACACCGTCACGATGCTACTCTGCGTCTTCCTGAACGGTCGGCGAGGAGAATCCTACATAAAGATTTACCACTCGTACAAACTGCCGGCTACGCACAAGTTGAGTCCTTGCGATTACGAAACTCGAAGAGCTTTCTTACTGTAAATGGTGGAAATATAGAGTGCCGAGGCATATTTCTATCCATCTGGTTATGTGAATAAGCAGAACTTTCGATACTGGTCTGACACGAATCCGCACACCCTGCATTAACCTTTCCTTCATTGTACGTGTGATGGCGTGGTGTAGTGCGAGCAGCTTTGGGATAACTGTACCTTATTTTTTCCATAAGGACAGTGAATTCGAAACGCTATATTGTAACTTTAACCAACTTTCTGGCACCGGAACTACATACACAGATATATATCAATTTTGGTTCCAGCAAGAAGGTGTGATAGCACACGTATCCAGGACTTCAATGGCAATTTTAAGCCATATGGTCCCTGGACGTGTCATTTCCCGCCGTTGTGATGTTCCGTGGCCTGCTCGCTCGGCCAGTCCCCGTGCATGTGGTTATGTTCACTGGAACTACTTAGGGAAAGTTTATAAGTCCAAAGCCCGCACAACGAATGATCTCAGGGAAGCAATACGTCATGAAACTTTGGCGATAGAGAGCGCTATTTGGAAGTTCAGAAACCAAGGCCCTAGAGAGACCTTGTCAGAAACGAGCTGGAGGAGTGCATGGACAATTATGCCGAGGGTGTTATTTTTAAAACTTAATTGTCGCTCTTGGTCATTATTAAATGGCAACAATGTTTCTTTTGAGTGAACAAATAAATATAAACATACAATTAAGTATCTTTGTCCTTAATTTCCAAAACCGTCGGATTTTATTGTCGCACTGTACTTTCTCAGCATTTTCCTATCACAGTTGTCTTTTACGGCGCACTGACACAGGTGGGTCTCATGGAAGTGGAAGTAAGGAGAGAGTAAGGAGTAAGGAGAAATTGAAGGAACTTACTAGAAAATAGAATCTAGCAAAGAAGGCAGCTAAGGATAACATGATGGCAAGCATAATTGGCAGTCATACAAATTTTAGTGAAAAATGGAAGGGTATGCATAGGTATTTTAAGGCAAAAACAGGTTCCAAGAAGGACATTCCAGGAATAATTAATGAACAAGGGGAGTGTGTTTATGATGATCTTCAAAAGGCAGAAGTATTCAGTCTGCAGTGTGTAAAGATTGTTGGTTACAAGGATAATGTCAAGATAGAGGAGGAGACTAAGGCGAAAGAAGTAATAAAATTTGCATATGATAACAATGACATTTACAATAAGATACAAAAGTTGAAAACTAGAAAAGTGGCTGAAATTGATCAGATTTCTGGAGATATACTAAAAACAATGGGTTGGGATATAGAATCATATCTGAAGTACTTATTTGAGTATTGTTTGGTCGGAGGAGCTATACCAGATGAATGGAGAGTTGCTATTGTAGCCCCTGTGTATAAAGGAAAGGATGATAGACATAAAGCTGAAAATTACAGGCCAGTAAGTTTGACATGCATTGTATGTAAGCTTTGGGAAGGCATTCTTTCTGATTATATTAGACATGTTTGTGAAATTAATAATTGGGTCTATAGAAGGCAATTCGGTTTTAGGAAAGGTTATTCCACTGAAGCTCAACTTGTAGGATTCCAGCAAGATATAGCAGATATCTTGGATTCTGGAGGTCAAATGGACTGTATCGCGATTGACATGTCTAAAGCATTTGATAGGGTGGATCATGGGAGACTACTGGCAAAAATGAGTGCAATTGGGCTAGACAAAAGAGTGACTGAATGGGTTGCTATATTTCTAGAAAATAGATCTCAGAGAATTAGAGTAGGTGAAGCTTTATCTGACCCTGTAATAATTAAGAGGGGAATTCCTCAAGGCAATATTATAGGACCTTTATGTTTTCTTATATATATAAATGATATGAGTAAAGGAGTGGAATCGGAGGTAAGGCTTTTTGCGGATGATGTTATTCTCTATAGAGTGATAAATAAGTTACAAGATTGTGAGCAACTGCACCGTGACCTCGAAAATGTTGTGAGATGGACAGCAGGCAATGGTATGTTGATAAACGGGTCTAAAAGTCAGGTTGTGAGTTTCACAAATAGGAAAAGTCCTCTCAGTTTTAATTACTGCGTTGATGGGGTGAAAGTTCCTTTAGGGGATCATTGTAAGTATCTAGGTGTTAATGTAAGGAAAGATCTTCATTGGGGTAATCACATAAATGGGATTGTAAATAAAGGGTACAGATCTCTGGACATGGTTATGAGGGTGTTTGGGAGTTGTAGTAAGGATGTACAGGAGAGGGCATATAAGTCTCTATTAAGACCCCAACTAGAGTATGGTTCCAGTGTATGGGACCCTCACCAGGATTACCTGATTCAAGAACTGGAAAAAATCCAAAGAAAAGCAGCTCGATTTGTTCTGGGTGATTTCCGACAAAAGGGTAGCTTTACAAAAATGTTGCAAAGTTTGGGTTCGGAAGAACTGAGAGAAAGAAGAAGAGCTGCTCGACTAAGTGGTATGTTTCGAGCTGTCAGTATAGAGATGGCGTGGAATGACATTAGTAGACGAATAATTTTGTGTGGCGTTTATAAAAGTAGGAAAGATCACAATATGAAAATAAAGTTGGAATTCAAGAGGACAAACTGGGACAAATATTCATTTATAGGAAGGGGAGTTAGGGATTGGAATAACTTACCAAGGGAGACGTTCAATAAATTTCCAATTTCTTTGAAATCATTTAGGAAAAGGCTAGGAAAGCAACAGATGAGGAATCTGCCACCTGGGCGACTGCCCTAAATGCAGATCAATATTTATTGATTGATGGCGACGATGGGATAGGAAAGGAATAGAAGTAGGGAGGAAGAGGCTGTGGACTTAATTAAGGTAGAGTCCCAGCATTCGCTTGGTGTGAAAAATAGCTAACCACGGAAAACCATCTACAGGTCTGCCGACAGTGGGGTTCGAACCCACTATCTCTTGAAAGCAATCTCACAGCTGCCCGAGCCTAACCACATGGCCATCTCTCTCTGTAGTTTTTGGACTTTCAATAATTTGTAGACCATATTTTTCAGTATTAATTTAGAGTAAGTATTTAATATGTTTACATGTAATCTGCATAAGAGATTCAATCAATTCAATGTGCCATCGATTTTGTCAGTTACAACTATATGTTCTTTCATGAAAGCAAAATCATTATATCCTATTCACTGCCACATTAGCCAATTAATTCTTCTTTCATTCGCTTTTGTTGTTGACCCGTTTTTTTTATCAGAGGTCTAATATAAATTTATTCATAAGGACTTCAAACCGATCGACCCGCTTTATTTCTGGATGGTTTTTGTTCTACCTATCTACTATTATTTTCACTTTTGAATTGTTTAATTCTAAACCGAATTTCTGGCTCTCTCTGAATGAGTCGCTATAAACAGTGAGCAAATATTTGATTAATAAAGTGTAGTAGTTGTATGGAAGAACAAGCAAGAAACAATGTTGTCATGTAGACAATGCAGTTACTGTATTACTCGGCATGCCATTTCCGTTCTATAACGTTTCAGAAATAGACCGAACTTCCCGTACTTCATTGCCAAAGTGTTTCAATTTTAAACATAACATTAATCGTGGGACATCGCCGTTATTGCAGGCTTAATATATATATTTGTTTTGATGGAAATTTCTACATTCAGTCTCCCTTCAGCGTACGATATGTAGTACTTTATCTCAGCTACAAAACCGCATATCATGCGCGACATGCCTAGAGTAATACAGCCGGCTGAAATTGATTTGTAGACTGGGGTATTCACATAGAGTACAGAGTGAAATATTTTCCTCTGAACGTACAACTTTGTGACCCGACGACGACGACGAACCCGTCTTTCGTCGGTACTGGGACAGAGCCCCAGTGACCGCGAAATTTATGGCTTGTCGACCTCTAAAAGGTCTTGAATGCCCTGTCAGAATGGTGGTTCCCTGCAGATAACGGTGTTATTCATCGGGTTAGTTACTATTCCTCAGTGATAATTCGCCAGAGTGTGGCCTGGCGCGTGAGCGCCTGGTGTTGCATTGCGTCCGTGGCCGTGGTCGTACTAAGTTCGTCGAGGTTAGGCAGCATGGAGTGTGGCGGTCAGCCAGCCATTGGGTGACCACTCCCGATGTTGCTTAACTGTCGGTGGTAGGTACGCTGAGATTCCAGTGCTTTAAGGAGAGCCGAGGGAGATGTAAGTTGTCAGGAGGTTGTTCTTGGTTGGGGGGACCAGGGTTTAGCTGATGATTAGCTGATTACTTGGCATGGACATGGGGGGATGCTGGTTCGGGGCTGTGATTAACTTGAGGAGTAGTAAGCTCAGTAGGTTGGAGGTGTCCTGGACGTTCTGGTTGGTAAGGTTATGGCTGGGGATTGTAGGAAGTGGTGGTTTGGGGGACGGGGTACTGGGATGGCGTGGTGTAGTGGAGTGTGCATGTAAGTGTTGTGCTTTCTTGTAATGTGCCTTAATTGCCTTCTTTAGGTAGGGGCAGCCAGGATATGAGGCAGCGTGACTGCCTTCGCAGTTCGCGCACCTCGCCTGGTCCCTAGGCACCGTGCAGACGGTGTGGCGGTGGGGACCACCGCACCGATTGCAGCGGGTGGCATCAGAGCACGAGGCTGCAGGATGGTTCAGCTTGAGGCAATTAAAGCATTGTATGATGAGTGAGGGATTTTGAGGATGAGTAGATGTTTTGTGGGTGTCGTGTGTTGGTGTCATTTTTGGCCTAGGAGCAGGCTTGGCACGCCTCCTCCTAGTTTGAGTGTACTTGTGTTGAGTGTCCGTGCCCGAGTGTGAGATTAAGGCGGTCTCAGTTTCGGGCTCGGGAGATGGTGGGGGGGAAAGAGCTGAAGTGGGTGAAGTGTCAGTGTCAGGGGGGAGTGAGATGTCTGTTTGTGCAGGTTGGTGGATGGCGTCTGGTGAGTGTAGACGTGTTTGAGAGTATTTGGTGTAAGTGCGTGGGGGAGGGTTAGTTTGGATGCATTTGTATCTGATGAGGGGTTTAGTTTGGGTTTCTTTGTCTTCGGGGAACGTGGGATCAGTTAGTACTTTGTAGTCAATATCATGGTATAGTAGTTTTTCGCATAGTGCCTCGTACCCCTCTTGACTGCTGAAGAAGATGATGGTGAAGCAATTGTCGAGTTCAAGTAGGTACTGTATGTGATGGGTGATTTTGAGGATGGCTTTGGAGATGAGTTTACGGTGGCCAAGACGGAAGTTGACTTGTTCTTCAGGGGGTAGGTGGTCTAACATCGGGCAGGGGATGACTATGGGGTGATATGGTGAATGGGGTTTATCTGTGCGGATAAGGAGAGGTTTATGGTAGGTGGGTTTCTGGGCCATGATGGTATGAATGGGATGTGCTTGGGATGTCGGTGTCCTGGCTACTCAGTCCACCAGGGTGGTCCCGACAAGGTTAGGGGTAGTCAGGGGTGTTGTTTAAAACACTGGAGTGGTCAAACTCACGAGGAGGACCAGCGTATTAGCGCTCACTTAGTGGGCACGGTCGAGACAGGTTTAGTTTTGTCGTGTCACAACGAGACAAGTCTCGAACCAGTGACCACACTAAGGGCTCTGACAATTGCTCGTTTGCCCGCACAAAGCAGGCTCTTGGTCGCAGCTGACTTGGTCTGGTTCACTGGAGTGACTGGTGAGGATATGCGAGACCGCGGAATGGTGGCTTCGAGACAGTATCCGGAGAGACGGACCGCGCTGAGAATTTCAATATGGCGGCCTTTGCCGGGCGACTCGCTGGACGGTTGGCGGCTGGGGAGCCGGGGCTCACACAGGCAGGGCGTACGGAGAAGCGCTCCAAGCGGCAGAGGGCGGTACTAGGCAGTACCGAGAGTAAGCATATGACGGGAGACGACTGTGGTTTGGCGACTAACAGGGTGCCTCCACGGTGCTGGGTTCTCTGGCGATCTTGACTGCTCAGAGCATCAATCTCGAATGAATGGCTGTGTGGGTAAAAAGTGACTTTGTGACCCGGAAGTGACAAAATACCTTTATAAGATTAAGTACTACTCATATATACCGTATTATTTCATTATTTACCGAAAGCTACCTCGGTGAATTGGAGACACTTTGTTCGACTACTAACTATTCCGACTTCGATTATTCCTTTCCTGATCGAAATTGCAATTCTTAACGGCAGCCGTAAATCTTCAGAGTCTACGTCATAAATGTTACTATATTATAATCACCATAAGTGGCACACTCTACGTGTACCTGATGAAAATAATTCAGTCATAGCACGGCCGACTGGATCTCCCGCTGCGCTCGAGCCAGCTACAGCGACGCATCAGGTCGGCCGTGGTCATATAAACCGGTGTGTATGTTTCCTCTTAGCTGCTGCATGCCAGTGCAATCGATGATGATGATGATGCTTGTTGTTTTAAGGGGCCTAACATCAAAGGTCATCGGCCCCTAATGGTACGAAATGAAAGAACAAAAATTGCAAAGGCATCCACTGACCAAAATAAAAATAAAATATGGCATGAAGAATGAATGGATGGACAGAAACTCAACAAAACACAAAACAAACAAACAAAAACCAGTGGATCGGACTCAATACAGATCGAAAATAACATTATTACCGACCAAGGAACCACTTATAAAGCACAATGATGCTTGGTGTCTAAAGGGGGTGCAAAATCCACGTCTAACGCCCCACAGAATGGTACATGTCGCGAGTAAAATAGAACCATGGTATGTGTCATGTTGGGGTATTAATCAGAAGTAACGAAGACTCACGGTGTTCCACACAAGATGGTACTACTCACAAGTATTGCAATACGTACAAGTAACGCAGACCTATGGTGTGTCTCACACAATGGCCCAACTCAGAGTCAACGCAAACCGAGAAGGTTCCCCACCTAGGTGTACTAAACACGGGCGCCGGTATTCCCGTGGTGTTTCTCACATAGTGGGTACTAATCACAGGCAACGCAGACCCACGGTGCTGCTCATATAGTGGTACACTCACAGGCTACGCCCAGACCCGCGGTGTTGCACACATGGGTACGACGCACGGGTACTGGAATCCACCAGGCCAGGCTTTTACTGCTACTAATCACAAACCTATTTCGTACCGAATTTAGTGGTACTACCCGCAAGTACAGGCAACCTATGGTGTTCCCCGCGTGATGGTACGATTCAAAATTAGTTTCATGGTTCTAATTCAGTCAGCCCTTGGTCGCCCCTTTTAGTCGCCTCTTAAGACAGGCAGGGGATACCGCGGGTGTATTCTACATGTGCGTCCCCCGCCCGCAGGGGGTAGTGTGTTTGGTCCGCGAGAGGTATTTTATTTCCCTCAAGTCCGCCGGCAAGCCGGTTAGGACCCCCCTATCCGCCACCTGGGACGCGCCACGTGGGAGTATCACCTCTCCCCCTGCTACGCCTGCGTAGCAGGTTCGTGGAGTGCAATCGAAAAGTCGATGTTGATACGTAGGAGAACACCCCGTCATAAACGGTCTTTGAATGGTATCCGATACCATAATATTATTACTATTATTGTTATTGTCCCACTAAGGACGACGTCATTTCACCTTCCTTCTTCCGCGGGCTTTAACATTCACTCAGTATTCCCGGTGTTGTACCTCTCTTTCTTAGGTACACGCCTTCCCTGTTTCAGCTTCGCATTTTCTTGGAAACTTTCGTGGTCATGAAATTTCTTCGAAATTGGGTTGTGTTCTAGAATATCATCATGTCTGATGCCCATCTCTTAAAAAGCTATTCTTACCTCACGGAACCAGGTCCCTTTTGTCTCCACATCTTAGAAGTAGAAGATCCGCTTGTTTGACCTTGCAAGGCTTATTCTTGTCACGTCACTATAAAAGGCAATCCTTCTCTTCCGCATCGTATCGGATATCTTTTCTGCGTGGAAATAGAGCTCGTCTTCTATATTCACCTTTGTCTTTGATGGGACAAGAATTTTTCTCAAAATTCTTTCTTTCTTTTCATCTTCTTTTCTTTCTTCCCTTAATCTCAAGTTTCTCAATAAGGCCTTTTTCCCGCTTCATAGAAGGCCTCCGGATGAAGGACTGTGTGGTAGAGTCGGAATTTGGTGTTCGAGGATTTTATAATACATTTATTTCTTCTTTCCTTTCTTAATCTGTTTACCGTTCAGGATTGGTTTTTTCCCTCGGACTCAGCAAGGCATCCCACATCTACCCCTTCAAGGGCAGTGTTCCGGAGCGTGAGACTTTGGGTCGGGGAATACAACTTGGTTCGAGGACCAGTACGTCGCCCAGGCGGCCTCACCTGCTATGATGAGCAGGCGCCTTGTATGGGGGATAGGAAGATCGGAAGGGATAGACAAGGAAGAGGGAAAGAAGCGGTCATGGACTTAAGTTAGATACCATCCCATTATTTGCCTGGAGGAAAAGTGGGGAGTGTGAAAGCAGGGAAACCGCTTCTAGGATGGCTGAGGGGGGAATCGAACCCACTTCTCTATTCACTTGACCTCCCGAGGCTGAATGGATCCTGTTCAAGCCCTCTTACCACTTCTAAAATTTCGTGGCAGAGCCGGAAATCGAACCAGGGCCTCTGGGGATAGCAGCTAATAACACTTACCACTTCAGGCAAATGCCGGGATGGTATCTAACTTAAGGCAACAGTCGTGTCCTTTCCTTTTCCTTGCCTATGTTCCGAACCCCTCACAAGCCCCTGTTCAGCATAACATACTTCAGTTTGAAAATTGGATCGAGACATTTCTGGCCATATTATTACTTACTCTTTGTCTGCAATACGATCCACTTCTTTGAGTACCTCATAAATGAGGCCTATTTTTAATGAGTTGATGTTACAAGCCACCCTCAAACCTACTTATGTTACTTTATTATTACACCTAAGGACTGCATCCATGTCAGTCTTTGGATGTCCGTGTTTCCTTCTCACCTAGTGTTTAGCAGTGCTACGCTCGAGACTTTTTAATCATTCCAAAGTGATCAGTTCTTTAAACATTTGTTAATGTCTTCCCTTTCATTATATACTTTGACCAACAAGCATATAACTTGTTTATGTTCTTTTAAGCGTTAACTTCTTACTTCATCCTATTAATGTCACTTATTACTAACGGTCTGTTATATGTACTACATACTTGTACTCGTATATCTTTGTTCATACAACCTGTTTCAGCTGATGATGGTGTCCATAGACACCGAAACTGGTACTGAATAAAAAATATTGTGATTATATTAACAACATATTATGTATTGAAGAAAAGGTGGATCAATCAACTTTCTCTCTATTGTACGTTATCTCCTTTCAATACGGACCAGATATGAAGTTTTTAATGTTGAATAACAGGCGAGGTTACGTAGGCTAGGTACTCGTTCCCCTCCGCAGTTGTATACTCGACGAAATTTCGCACGCTCCAGAACGATGCCCTCGACGCGGCGAGGGTGGGATCTCTCGAAAAGTCCGGATGACAAACCAAACCTGGGCGATAAACTGACTAAATAAAATTAAAAAAAGGACAATAATTTAAATTCGTGTGTCTAATAATACGACTCATGGAATATTCGCACTCCTAAATGTCTTAAAACGTTCTTCATATGGAGCATATCTATCGTCTTCCAGTCATGATCTGTATAACAGCTTGACAGATTTATCGTCAGGCATTCTTTGAACATAAGCTAACAATCTCATTGTCGCTTACTTCAAAACTCTCCTCTCTGAATTATCGTAAAACTGTTCCATTGATGCTATTTTCCGCATTCTCGACTGTACTCTTTTCTCAAAGTACCAAATGCAAGTTCCGTTATGATCTCTATCCCTTTTTATTGGAAAAATTTTAGAAATTTTACTTTAGAAAATTTATTTTAATGAGAGTATAGTTTGCATTGTCGAAGGTAACGTACTACTGAATTTAAAATTGGAAATTTTCGAACACGAGCGAGAACTGCGTAACACCTTTAACAGGACTAGGCAAGCCTTACTACCTGTTCTGTTCCTAGCGAATATTCCTTGTCTCATTTCATTAGTTTCCTGAAATGGTTGAACTACCCACATCCTTCTTCTTAGAGCACATTTAACTTGTTAATTTTCGTAAGAGATTGTAGCCTCAGGATACTTACAAGGCGAGAAGTGCGAGGAAGAGATTCTAGGGAACTGAAAAATCATCACCAGAAATTTTAGAGACTATTTAGCTCAGTGATTTCCATGACCAATCCAGTATAAGAATATCAGGTACATGAACAATACATCATCACAAGAAACTTACCAAAACCCAAAATGGGCATGTTTGGCTCTAATGGTCCAGATATTACTTCTTATTGAAGAAGATCGTACGTTACTGTTGATATCATGATCATAATTGCAGGACGTTAAGCAGCATATTGGAGTGACAAATGCTAACTAAGACTTCATTGGACACAATCTATAAGTTTTTAGTAGTGTGTATCTTTCTGTGTACTTGTGTGTTTTATAGAGTGAAATTTGTTAAAGTTACTCATACCATTAAGACACTCCAATAAATTTGCAAAATCATTTTATGGTCGAACATTTCGGAAAGTATTAATATGCAAGTTAAATACATAGACAATCAGTTACATTTTTACTGGATAATGCCTATGAATAAATAAATATTTAACACATATTTCGAATTTCAGATTTTTAGTAAACAACAATCCAGCGCATACAAGGGGATGCGATGAAGAGATGACAACATTGGAGTTACGGAATTGAATTCTTCATATATACTGACTGGACGAAATTCTAGTCGAGAGAAAGAAAATAGCCTCTGTGAAAATTATGCTACGGTATCAATTTTGAAGACGACATTGTGGCGTTGTCTGAGCAACGATAATGATTGAGACAAGGTGTAGCCGTTTTTGGCTCATTCCGTGGCAAGAAAATGAGGTGAAATTCTTTACATTTCGGAGAGAACTTTGCTCCACGTCTTCAGAAGAAAATCTCGACCGTTCACGACGAAGCCTTCTCCAATAATGTAAGTTTGAATTTGGCCGTTAGTAATCGGAAGTGGCACGTTCATACGTCACCAGATGGTTCACCGTGCGCTGGCATAGCGCTAGCGTTCCAAGTGGCAGCTGACGGTACCATCTAAAGTTGGTCAGGGAGGACGGGGGGCATATCATGTGTACATAAGTTTGGAATATCTGCTGATGAGGAAGGTGCAAATTTGGAAAACACCGAAACGTAATCACAATAGTGGAAGGAAGGGAAAGGTACCTACTTACGTAAATTATTAATGGCTGGCAACCACGCATTACTTAGTTGATAGTCAGTGTCCCTGTTGTAATTGTTAGGATTTCTGTGTATTTTCACAGCTTCTCGTGTAATCTTAGACTGTAGTGTCTAGTGTGGGTAAGAGCTCGAACATTTTGGAACACGACATCGTGACCCGACGATAGAGCGGGCTCAGCTATTGCTGATTTGTCTGGCTGGTTGACAGGAATATTTCGTACATGTTTCTTCATACGAGTAGCAATGGACAGGCATCTTTATTCAATGAATACCTTGCCGCAAGTAAAGGGAATTTTGTACATCCCAGGGTGTAATAAATGGGGTCAATTTGTCCTTGGGTTTACCTAAATTGTGAGCAATTTTAGTGACAGTGCTAAACACGGTTTTAAAATTGTTCTTGCGGAGGACCTTGGCAAATCGATGTGTGTATTACGAATGTAAGGCAGGTAGGCAGTTCCCTTAACTTCTCCTTTCTGTGAGCTCTCGTTGGAAAGTAAGGATGTTTTATTAGGATATTTTGTGATTAAGGGAGTGAAACAGGGTTAGCTCATCTAATTAAAACATTTTTCTCACACTCTTCACGAAGCTAGAGAGCTGCCATTTGGGACATATCCTTTCAATAAGCTAATTAGGAAAAGTGAAGTATTTCATTCCGAGTATTGTGATTATTTTATAAATTGTAGATAACGCGTCCGCCTCTGCGGTGTAGTGGTTAGTATGATTAGCTGCCACCTTCGGAGGCCCGGGTACGATTCCCGGCTCTGCCACGAAATTTTAAAAGTGGTACGAGGGCTAGAACGGGTTCCGCTCAGCCTCGGGAGGTCAACTGAGTAGACGAGGTTCGAGTCCCACCTCAGCCATCCTCGAAGTGGTTTTCTGTGGTTTCCAACTTCTCCTCCAGGCGAATACCGGGATGGTACCTCACTTAAGGCCACGGCCGCTTCATTCTCTCTTCCTTGTCTCTCCCATCCAATCTTCCCATCGCCCACAAGGCCCCTGTTCAGCATAGCAGGTGAAGCCGCCTGGGCGAGGTACTGGTCCTCCTCCCCAGTTTTGTCCTCGACCCAAAAGTTTGAAGCTCCAGGACACTGCCCTTGAGGCGGTAGAGGTGGGATCCCTCATTGAGTCCGGGGGAAAAACCAACCCTGGAGGATACACAGATTAAGATAGAAGATAGACAGTAGATAACGCATTATTCCGGCATTCAGCTAGTTTATACGAAATATATATATTAAAGAGCGAGAATTACGTAATTCGATAAGCTTCAGTAATGTCAAGCCAAATAGCTTTCTTTATGAATTATGGTACCACAAAATGAATTCATGAGTCAGGTAATAACAGTCGCTTGTCCGGCCCTGTGGTGCAGGGGGTAATGCGTCCGCCTGTCACCCGGCGGCCCCGGGTTCAATTCCCGGCTGGGTCAGGGATTTTTAATTGTAAATGATCAATAACTCTGGCCTGGGGACTGAGTGTTTGTGTTGTCCTTAACATTCCGTTCCTCACATTCAACACATCCTCCATTTCCTCCATTACAATTACACGCAGGTTCATATCACAAGGTCAAGTAGGGGCAAAAGAAGGTCTGTATAGGTCGACGCCCCGAAGAAATAGCATTTTTTAATTAAAAAAAACAGTCGCACCGATAAACGTCAATTGTTGGGATCAGCAGGTGACCAGTAGAGTCGAATGGGAATAAAAAGTGGCGGTCAAAAAAAAATTAGTAGACAACCAAACGGATCTGGTTTGGATAGAGCGGCCCGGGAGATGAGGGGGTATATATCAAAATTAAAAGAAACAGAAAATGGTAAGATTTTTGATGCTCTCTGAGGGAATGTCGACGGAGGAGTAAAGGCTGACAGTTCACCAACTTAAGCGTGGTAATAATAGGTTTTTTTTTTTTTTTTTTTGAGATTTTGATTCAATATTTTACAATGAAACTTTCTCCAACAAAACAATAATTACACATGAATTACAATTAAATAGAAGTATGGAGTTGTTATACAAATAAAATTAATCTAGAATTTGACTACACACTAACAAAGTGCAGACACTACATAGAACACATTGATTGAGTAAGACTGCCAGACTGACGAATGTGTACGGCAGGCGGGTAAATCAAAGCTCATTGTCCATGAACTTGCAAAAATATACGTCTTTACCCTTCCTCAGAGCACATTCTATACGCTGCTGCGCTGTGCAGTTGTGTTAGCCGCGACAAATGACATTTTGTGCCTATTCCAGCTAAGTATTTTTCTTAACAATTAAAGAAATTGAAGGAAATAATTCGCTGATAAGATAACAGGGTTCGTACAGATATCTTGTTAATAATGCTGAGTTTCATATGGCTAAAATAAAAAAGTCTCCGCCAAGTTCGGGGGGGGGGGGGGGCTACTGTCCACCCCTAAACGCCGCTACTGGCTGACCCCACGATCTTCATATATATTTCATTTACTAAGCATTTACCTTAATATTCGTGATTTGGGAATTCAGTATTTTTGTTTAGCAGAGATTGTTTTCATAAAATGTTATGTGCGTTCTTCAAAGAAATTTTCTCAATTATCAACATTTAGTTATGATACTCTATGCTGGCTGGTAGGGTAGGAAATCACTTTTCACTATCGACAGAGAATAACAAGTGCTTTTTATGATTTAATGCTTCTGTTATGTCCAATATATTGTGACAGTTTCGATAGGCCGGATGGCTCGAATATATGAACTGAGTGGTATATCTTGGAGTTAGTACTCTTTTCATTCACATTGACTTCACCTGTGGACTTAGTACTCTTGTGGTTAGTTGTTTAAGCTATAAGACATTATACTGGTGTCGACGGTTAGGAATTAACCCGTCTATGAAAGAAAGAAAGAAAGAAAGAAAAAGAAAGAAAGAAAGAAAGAAAGAAAGAAAGAAAGAAAGAAAGAAAGAAAGAAAGAAAGAAAGCGCGCCTCGCTAGCGTACGATAAGCCTGTAGACCAACACCGGTTGTAACCAACTATGTCAACGACTTGTGATACTATTAAATAGTGTGCTGGAAAGGTAATGTGTATTCCCATAGTAATAATAATGATAATAATGACAATATTTCTGAACCTTACGAGTAAAACCAATGTGGGAAATTATTACAGTTGTGAATTTGACGAGATTTCCGGTCCGAGCACGCTTGCGCAAAGTTTCAAGGACTCCAGCTCGCCAGCTGAGAGGGGAAAAGTAGGTTACTGTGTCAGTGTGTGAATCGCCGTACGTGAGCCGTGTTGAATACGCTAGTCAGATAAGGACTTGGTTCGATAGCGGACGGTTATACCTGAGGATTGATCTGAGAAAGCTGAACTTTGTTTTAACATAGCTGGATATCCCACAAATGTATCATTTGGAATATTCTGTTTGTCAACGCACATAATACAACAGACGTTAAGATAAGTTGAGCTGCCTACAGTGTTTAGTACTTGGATAATATTTCCAGGAATTGTTGGTGTAACAAATGTATTAATTTTTATTGTACCAGTTTCAGCTTGAAATCCAAGAAGAGGATAGTTACGAATATCATCATGGTGATGTTACCTAACGCTGTGTGTGTGGGTGCTGAGATGGAGGCTATGTGACCATAGCTGGCAGCGATGGGTTGAGAGAAAGGCACATATGACTGTACTATTAAGGACGACCAGGCGTCCAGCATCATGAAGACATCGTAAAGCTAAGTCGACGCAATTGTATAATACAATCTGTTCTGTAAGAATTGAGAGAAAGAAGAAGAGCTGCTCGACTAAGTGGTATGTTCCGAGCTGTCAGCGGGGAGATGGCGTAGAATGACATTAGTAGACGAATAAGTTTGAATGGCGTTTATAAAAGTAGGAAAGATCACAATATGAAGATAAAGTTGGAATTCAAGAGGACAAACTGGGGCAATTATTCATTTATAGGAAGGGGAGTTAGGGATTGGAATAACTTACCAAGGCAGATGTTCAATAAATTTCCAATTTCTTTGAAATCATTTAGGAAAAGTCTAGGAAAGCAACACATAGGGAATCTGCCACCTGGGCAACTGCCATAAATGCATATCAGTATTGATTGATTGATTGATTGATTGATTGATTGATTGATTGATTGATTGATTGATTGATTGATTGATTGATTGATTGATTGATTGATTGATTGATTGATTGATTGATTGATTGATTGATTGATTGATTGATTGATTGATTGATTGGGATAGTTATGTAGTTGTAATTGGTAAATGGTCTTGCAGTCTGTCGTAGTTGTGTAGTTGTAGTACTTTGCCATATTGTAGTGCTAATAGATGATCTTCACATATTTATCTCCGTTAGATAGGCATAATGTGATATCGAATGGTGTACGTGATTTGTGAATTATACTCGGTGTATCAGGCAATAATAATTCTCATGGTTTCATCTTATAAATTTATTATAGCTACGATTGGTGGAGAATGATGTTATAACATTCGAGTACGTAGATTAGATTTTACTGGATGTACAGTCGTCGCACAGAAGCGGAATATACTTGTATATGGTATCCGCTGAAATATAATTGTGTGATATTTGAACTTAAGTCTTGAAAAATGATTCCGTCACTTTGAATAGAATCCGTGTATGTAAGGGCGGAATAGAGATGGTTAAATCGAGATTCGAGAACCGGTAGGTGGATTGGATCTTCGTGAATTATATACGCGCAGGACTTGTTGCGTGATGCTATTGTAGTGAATTTGTGAGATCCCGGGGCGGATCACAAATGTATCGTCGTATAATATGGGTCATTATTAGAGGTTTCACTATTATTAATGTGATAATTTTTAGTGAATAATTGATGTAGTTCTTCGAGAATAGAGTCACTCCATGATTATAGAAGATGATTATTGAGGCAAGTGATAATTGGGTAGTGTAATATGGTGAATATTTGCGTGATTTAGGATGATGAATCTACGTATGTTTGAGTTGGACTACGTCTTCGATGAGTTATGCCTAATTAGTTCTATCCCGAGTTCTCTGTAATTTGTAACTGTAATGTTCACGTTAACTCACGGTGGTTCTGGAACAATATTCGAGACTTTGCCCGAATTCGGGACCTTTCCCGAATGTTCGAGGACTTTCATCCAGGTCATCTGATAGAATACTAGAAACTGTAATGTACACTCAGCTATCCCAGAATTATTCGATGATATCCTGACGCTATGATCATCTTTTGTGTAGCCAAATGTGTAGATATTGTAAGATATCGTGTAAATATTAGTGTGACTTAGTATTATAATTATGGTTATGGTATTTTGAGTTCACCTTTTATATTTTGTCTCAAATGTTGTTATACTATGTGGACAGTGTTACTTTCTTTGATATTGGCATCCAGGATTTGTGATGTGGCATTTCAGAAGTTAAATTTTGAGTTAGGCAGACCATTTGAAATGGACATCACGATATTTCCAGACTTTAGTTATTTAATTTCGCTAATCCAGTAAGTGACTGATAATTGAACAGATTATTATTTCATTGGGTCGATTAAGTTTTAAAGAGAAATGATAGCATCAAATTATGTAATGGTAAAAACGTAAACTTTGGGTAGATAATTGTAAACTTAATGTGACTATAGTACAAAATTTAATTCTTTTCTAATATTTCGGAGTGGATCATCTGAATCCAGAGCTTTCACTGAACTAAATGAAACCTGTTTAACCTGAACAAAATTATTGAAATTAATAGGCAATTGTGATTTGCTAGGACAAGATAGGGCTAGAAATAATGTACCACCCCATTTGATTATTTTGTTTTTACATCAAGAGCTGCATCATTAAATTTATTTGCGATCATTTCTACTATCATAGTTCTGAAGGATGACAATCTGAGATTATTTTTTGTTAATAAACCATGCCATATATTAATTTTATTCCGTATTTTCTTTATTATATGCCACGATTTAAGTTCATTTTCCTATGCATGCCACGTCCTTGGATATTTTACTTGTGCGTCCTATTTGTGAACTGAGGTGTCTGAGTGTTCTCCGGCTGCTGACTAGTAATAATGGGGCAATATATCAAAACTGTAAAGAATTACGTAAGGAACAGGATAAAAATGTCCATGCATTCATCTAACTGACGAGTATCCGTAAACTCTGATTGTTCCTGAACATTGTCACATTCACAGGCTGAAATTTCAAGCAAACTGCAATTAAATTCACAGGCCGAGTTTCGAGTCCATCACCAACGTCTTCCTCGGTCAGTGTCTGCCATTTATACAGTTTTGAATACGCTTTTAAAACAGACGTCTTCTTCCTGTACTATTTACTGACTGACTGACTGACTGAGTGTACCAGCTGCAAATTTAAATACAACAATAGCAGTAACGTAACAAAGAACTACTACTGAACGCTTTCATTTTTGTTACCCCACAAAATATTCGCGTCCCAGCTACACATACAAATAGAAGAATACCAATAACACAATAATGAACTATCATGATCCCTCAGAATAACCGTCGGAGAGAAATGTCACAATTCTTCAAATAAATTAATCAAACCTATCAGAGTTAGGACCAATGAACATCACTGGTTAGTGACTGACATGCGAATATTAAAAATGTCCAGTTCCCTGTCTGATTGTGATCATTGTGGCCTTCGATTCAGACGGTCCTGTGTTTGATTTCCTGCTGGTTCGGAGATTTTAGCGAAGGTTGAGTTTGTTTTAATACACACATTTTAGTTTACAAAAAACATACACTGCTACCAACCACCACAGAAACACTCAGTAGTGAACATATCCCTCCACACAGGGTTGGCAGCTTTAAGGCCCCCAGCCGAGAGAAGAATTACGTAGCCACGATGACAAAAAAATGTGTAAAACGAGTCAGATGAAGAAGAAATTTTAGAGTATTGAACACTGAAATTATCTCAAGGAACGAGAGGGAAAGGAAGTAGAAATATGATGGGAGGTTCCGTAGCATGCTTAACGTGTTACAAGAGTACTTGCAGTACCATTCACTAAAGCATTTAAAAGAGAAAGGTTGCTAAAGTTGAGAAATTCAAATATCTGGGGGAGTGGATAGGCAATAACCTGCCAGATAGTGAGGCACTGTTTCCGACAATCAGCAAGATGAAACTCTCATGAAACTATGAACACTTGCAACAATCTCGACCAATGCAAAACTAGCAGACAGTGGTCCGCCCGGAGGCTTATATGCAGCTGGATGTTTGAACCTGATAAAACCAGGATTGGTCAAGAAGAGAGAAAGATTCTGAGAAAGATACTAGGACCCCAGAGAACAGAGAATGGATCTTGCAGAAAGAAAGGAAACCAAGAATTATAGCCTACCTCGGAATGGAAAAGATCTGAGACACAATTCGGAAGAGGTGAAGATGTTCTTCGGATATATTCACAGAATGAACCCGGAAAGACTGACCAATCTGGTAATAAGATTTTTCAGATCAGGAGAACTACGGTGGGCTGAAAGAAATGGTAATACAAGGGAAGGATAATCATCAACAGGGGTGCATACAAGTCGATAATCAAGGCCACGAAAACATTTCAAGTAAAGGTTAGATCCAAGGACAGAACAAAGGAGGAGATTGCAGAGTGAAAGGATGAAGGAGAACTGTAGGAGGATTAAAGCCCACACACAGTTGAAGCTGAATTCCAATTAATGTGGTCCACAGCAGTAGCGGTGATTTCGAATTAGAAGTGTTCGGGGGGGGGGGCAAACAATTTACAGTCAACAGAAGTACCCGGTTTGTGAGATACAGCGGCCGGGGGGCAGGGGCTATAAGCATCAAAATTGAAAAAACTACAAAATGGTAAGATTTTTAATGCTCTCTGAGGTTGACAGTTTACCAACTTGAGTGCACTAATAATAGTTTTATGAGACTTCCATCAAAGGAACAGTGTTACACATGTATTTGCAATTAAATACAAGTACGGCGTGGTTATCAAATTCAATTCAAATCAATTAGTATTTGACTAGACACAAAGAAACTAACAGATACTAAAGAGGCTGCCAGACTGACGAATGTGAGCGGCAAGCGGGTGAATTATACCTCAGTGTCCATGAACTTGGCTGCTACCCTTCCTCACAGCACACGCAAAGTCTCCACTACTTGTTGTGACACCATGAAAATCGGTTAGCCGCGTCGAACAACTTTTTGTGCTAATAATTTTCTTAATAATTAAAGAAAATAAAGAAAATAATTAGATGGGAAGACAACAGGGCTTGTACAATTTTTTAATGATTCCTATAATTCCTAGTCTCAGCCGGTTGAAATCGAAATAAAATATATCGTTTTTCCACAAAGTGGGGACTGCCAACCCCCCGCCCCCTAATCACCGCTACTGGTCCACAGTCGGTCAGAACGAATGAAGTAGAAAAAAAAAAAGGACACATTTAAATTTCCTGCACTGTAATTATTTTAAATTTTGCAATATTAATGTGTGTCAGGTAATGCCTGTGTGGAAGACTGGAACTCATCGCACTGCATCTAGTTCTTTTGGCCTGATAGAGATCCTTAATTGATACGCATTATAAACAATGTATTGCCTGATATAATCGCAGCAGTTTCCATTATCGGATAATACCTCATAATGTAATTTCGCTGTCCTAATGCAAATAGATCCTGGCTTTAAGTTCATGTGCATGATTTTAAAGGTTAGCTTTCGTTTTGCGCCACGAAGCAAATAATTTGATAAAGTGACAGCATCGAATTAGTATTATTAAAATGTATGTATAATGAAAGCAGAGAATTCTGAGATCAATGTGTAATTTACAACCACATTCACTGAGGGTCATATAACGACAATTATATGGCAGATTAGACAGAAGTCACGCTTCGTTGAGTTCACATCGATGTGAGAAGTAATTGAATTTGTAATAGCATTCGATAAAATATTTAAAATTCGAGCACTGTTATTGTTATAAGTTTGTAATTTGGATCGTAAGACTACATTCTGCATATCTGAATGAATGAATGAATTATTTAAATAATGAATCAATTAATGCTCTTCTCTCGCAGCCAAGGATGACCACCAACTAAGGAAAGGGTATTCTCTTTTTGTATTCATAACAATTACTTGCAGTTAGATTTGTTAATATAAAAAATTCCAAAAATGTTCACTTAATATAATGTCACAAAAATGTATTTATAATACAGTTTATATCCCATTAATGTGACTTTGACGCATATTAAAAGTTGGGAAACCTTAACATTCTTAATATTTACTTATTCATAAGTACGGCCAGCATTTTAATGCAAATTCAAAGTGCGAAATCTGTAAATTAAGTGTACCAAATATCCGCGGAGTTTGTAATATTCATAAAACATATAATAGTATTAATGCATTATATTTACAAGAAAAAACAAGAACTTCAGATATAAGTATCAGAAGAGGACTACGCCAAGGTTGCATATTTTCATCGCTCCTATTAAACTTCTATACCGATCACATCTTCAAAAACGCCTTGCATTATACTGAGCTCGGTGTGAAGTAAATGGAGTAGGCACAAACAATATGAAAAATGCAGATGACATCCTAATTTACGCGATGCAAATTGAAGGACCTCAAATACTGCTCAGTAGAATTCATCTCAGTGGGTTAAGGTATGGTCTAAACATGGATATCACACACACACACACACACACAAAAAGAACAAGTTCATGGTATTTAGCAGAAGCAACCATGAATGTTTCTCTATTTAATTAAACAATTAAAAATTTGAACGTACAAGTACGTTCACATTCATTGGGAGCACCATAACAGACAATATGGACCCCCTATTGAGATTTCCAGATCATCTTTCCAAAAGATGAACACATTATTTTGTGATGATGATCTGAACCTCAATCTCAGGAAGGAAATGTTTAGATAGTAAGTCTGGTCCACACTGCTTTAAGGACTAGATGCCTGGACTGTCAATGCCTCCTCCATGAAGAGATTATTGGCTTTTGAAGTATGGTTACACAGGAGAATACTCAGAAGGGCCTGGGCAGATTTTGTAACCAAAAATGAAGTGTTATCGAGAGGTAGAACCGAGTTGGCAAATATCATCAAAGCCAGGAAAACAGCTTATTTATGCCATGTTCTACGAGGAAGAAAGTACGGATTTCTACACATCGTGTTTCATCGAAGAGGAGCTGGTCGACCGATATCATGGCTTCAAAACATCAAAGACTCGGCTTGCATCAACAACACCTAATAACTCTTGAAGTTAGGTAAAGAAAGGGTTGCTTTTTCCAGAGTGATGTCCAACGTCTGCGGGACCGCATATGGCACTTAAAGAAGAAGAAGATTAAAAAAACGCTCGTATATTAAGGTTATGGTATAGGAAAAAATGTTTCATATTTTACGACAATTTTATCTTTGTTGATTTGAACAATGTATACAGTCTAACGCGTACTAATTTTGACAGTATTAAATATTCAGATTGAAGGTATAATCAAAACAGTTCAGATTTTCACAAATAACGTCTTGCACTGGCAATCGAGAGGTGTATTACTCAGTGTATTACTGTAGCTAATTTCCCGTTCCCATCGTGGCCTAGAAAAACAAACAAATACTTGTTACTAAATAAGATTAATATAGAATCTGCCATTAAACCCCTATTAAGTGACTCATGTACGCTAGTGTCAAAAAGTTAAGCATAATCACTAAACGAGGCCATACCGCCTGATGTGAATGTCAGACGGATTGCTGAACAAATGGAAGCTGAATCACATATAATATGTCACACAACTTGTCCAAAAAGCAGTGTCAGAAAGGTTCTGATAGGTAAGGTATACCTCTGACAACAACTAACAAAACTTGTCAATGTCTTCCACAAAAAATATGCTGTTGATAAAGTGTACGGTTACCCCTAACGGTCACACGTGCTTCGCAACGACGTGGCATGCTCTCTATCAGATGGTCCAAGAGCTCTTGTGGCAGTCGATCCCATTCCTCCGAAAGGGCAATTCGAAGGTCTTGGAGGGTCCTTGGTGGAGGCTAACGGGATGCAATTCACCTCTCCAATGCATCCCAGGCATGTTCTATAGGTTTCAGATTCGCAGACCTCGCTGGCCAGTCCATGTGATGAATGTATTCCCCAGCCAGAAATTCATCCAATAGAGCAGCGCGGTGCGGTCGGGCATTATCGTCCTTTCAGAAGACGTCTGGATCAACCGCACTTCTGAAGAGTCGAACAAGTGGTCTCAGTACCTCATCCCTGTATCTTCGAGCGTTAACAATGATTTTTGGACCACCCATGAAGATGTTCAAGTCCGTAAGGCCATTCAACGTGAGGCCGCCACACACCATGACGCCACCACCACCATGCTGGTCCCGTTCCACGATGTTCCTGTGGTTTTATCGGCTATGTGATTCTCTCCAGATTAATGTGCGACGAGAATCGTTCTGCAAACTGAAGCGGGATTCATCTGTGAAGAGCACATGCCTCCATTCATGGCCCAGGTTCGATGTTTACGGCTCCACATAAACGGGCCCGTCTCTGTGCTGGAGTGAGCGGGACGCACACCGCTGGACGACGGGCAAAGAGCCCTGCTGTTGTGAGCCTCCAATACACAGTTTGCCGGGAAACGGCGACCCCTGAGACGGCTGCAAGCTCCGCCGACAATTGTCTTGCAGGTGCACTCCGATTTCGTCGGGCGGTTAAGGCCAGATATCGGTCCTGCTGCGGGGTGGTTACCCTTGGTCGACCTGGTACTGGCCTACGACTAACATGTCCTGTGTCTCAAAATCTTCTACAAAGCCTGGAAATGACACTTTGTGGCACATTCAAGGATACGGCGACTTCGGTCCGTGTCTGGCCTGCTTCCAGGCGGTCGAGTATTCTACCCTGCAAAACGGAGTACAAGTGGTGTCGTTGTGCCATTATATTATCACGTTCACCACGAGGCTACACTCCGCACACTATAATAGGGCAAGCACGACTGTGGGAATATGGGGCGCAGTGACTGGATGTGTTTACCTTGCGGTTACGCCGCTAGTCAAAGCAGGGAACACTCCTTTCCTATACAGAGCGAACACGTAAGTTTGGAAGGAGCATATGTCGCGATTTGCGGTCTATTTCCTGTTTCCCTGCTTCCTCGTAACTTATGCTTAACTTTTGGACACTAGTGTAGTATGCTAACTTGTTTTCGCGATGCACAGTATGTCATTAACTACTTCCCCATATTTTCTATTGTGATGTTATGACTCTAGAAAGAAGTTAGTGAACGCTCTAGAATGAGGAAGGAAGCCTGGTACCTGCATTTCCTTTCGGTTCTGATAAGATCCGGATCAATAGCTCAGTGCTCGTATTCTTGGTTTTCGATCCATGGGAACAAAGATTCGATTTCTGACCGAATAGGGGTATTTCAGTCGTGAACAGTTGTTAATTACTGTGGCTCGGTGACTGCGTTTTTACATGATGTTGGTGACTTTCCTTCAACTCACAAAAGGTACATACAACACTACCTACCACCACACAAACATGTAGTTTCCCGTACACGGCAGATGCCACACCCTTCGTAAAAAGGTTTTCCTTACAAGGGATGCACAAGGCTGCAGTAGCAGTAGCCGTGCGAAATTTTGTATATTTCTCATAATACTGTTTATCATTTTTGACTTTTGTTATCTTCAGGGTTATTGAAGTTGAAATTTAATATACTTGAACGAACATCTACTATCCAACAAAACTGTACATGTATAAAGGAAAGGCATTAGTGTACAGAATTTAGACTTGCCATGCAGTTAAATCTCAAATGACAACATTTTCAACTTCTGACATTTATGACTAGTTCATGGCCCATCAAAAACGCATTACTACAACTCTTCGTCTCATTTTTTTTACATCACAGTGTTCAGGATAAATCTGAAGATGAATAAGATGTCATTCCATGCTCCAAATGTATTAGATCTACACTTATGATGGGTTCCTGTGCTATGAACCTTAATAAATCACCCTTCTTATTACTTTGATTCTAAATCAATAGTTGCCTCATGAATTATTTAAATGCCAAGAAGAATTTCATGCCACTTACCCACCATAGATACATTTGTTAAGAAGTAATCTGTATTTTCCACTGTCGACTCAGTAAAATGCAATATAAAAATTTTCCAGTCTGTAAATGACACAAGTTCAATACAAAATATAACTCTATACATTCCTGTAAAATAGCTTAATAGTGTTCTATCTTACACGTATGTAGGTACTGTTACATTTTATATTTAACTTGTGTCATTTACAGACTGGAAAGCTGTTGTGATAAATAAAATAATTTAATTCAGTTAGAGCAAATGTTTAGCCTTTCTTCACTCTTGAATGGAGAATATTTCACTTGAATTTGAAAACGTTTTTTCAGGCCAGCACATGTTTAAAAAGTGTTTCTGTTGGATGGGATAGGAGATAATCTTGAAATTTTGTCTAAATTTTATGAATTCGAGATCTATATAAGGAACTCTTAGCCTTATCCTAGGTTTATTGGCACAGGATAGTGTATTAAATCGCAATTGAACTTCCTTCTTCTTCTTCTGATTTTTCCTTAGGGCCCACCAGGTTTTCATCCTTTTGCAACGTGCTTTCTTCCTAGCATCAGAATTGGCATGCTTCAGTCGAGTTGGGACTTCTTCTTCATGAAGCTGTCTAAGTTTGTGTTTGAGTGGTGTTCGGACTCGAATGCCTGTTTCAGTGATTCCATACTTTAAATGATCTTTATCAATTTACCCCAACCAAGGAGGAAATTTTATGAGACTTCTGAAGTAGGATAACAAACCTTTACAGATTCCTTCAGCTGGCAATCTGAAGAGATGAGCGTAAAACGTTAACCTTCTTTTCTGGATTACGCTTGATATCCTCTTGCTATATCCTCTTGCTCCGAACTATGTAAACATCCAAGAATTTTTCGGATAATCCTCCTCTCCTTAATTTCCAGTTTTTCAGCAAGGCTGTGTTAAACATTCTGCTGCATATCATGCTTCATACCTTGTTACGGTTTGACAATGTCGAAATCATTATTATTTTGTTGTAAGGGATTTAGGAATAACTAACTGTACATCTCCTAATTAGTGTCTGGGCTGGTGACCCTGTTGCGGTACTGGAGTAGACCATACAGACAGAGACTCAACGCCGAGTCTTGGGCGGCGAGAAATAACCTGATACGCTGAGAAAGTCAACGGCTTCTGGCGGAAGGGCTCTCTTAGGAGGGTGAAGATCTTTCAGAGCACGAAATGCTTCTGAAACTCTTTTTCATACTTCGTAAAATAATGAGGGGGGCAGTTGAAGAAAACAACAACAACAACAACACCTTTATCTCTCTGGACATTCCGAAAATTATTTATAGGCACTTTGATTTTCCATAAACCTCTGCTCAATTTGTTTTCATCTCTTTGTTTGAAAACTGAATCTACCCGTTATCATCTCAGCTTAATGCATGTTGCCATGTAGGCTTGTTACGTTGAAGATCAGACCCAGACACATTCCGGTCAACTAGAAAGTAATAGCGATATATAGCTTATGATATATATCGGAGCGTAATTTAATATTTCTTCAATTTCAGAAATCATTTTTGCACTTCGTGACAAAAGCCTGAGTGAAAACTTTAACGGAGGAATAAGCGTGATAATTTGCACACCTCACCCTGTGCTATATTACTTCTTTTTACTCTTTAAAATGCAATTTTCAAATTCTCACTCTCGTGTTGATATTTTGTTAAGAAAGTGAGAAGCAGCATTTGCAGTGATTTGCAGTGAATGCTGTCTTTTAGGGTCGTTCTAAGAGCAATGAAGTGCATCCTTTTACCGTCAGAGTTTACATAATTCTACACGTATTAACTAACAAAGAACAACAGTCTCGGTCATGTATTTAAAACAATTATTCGATCACTCTTTTTGTCATGAAGTGTACAATCCTTGTGTAATGTAGCTTTCCATGTGTGTTTTTGGGGTTACACTTCATCACCTTTGCCCTTTTATTTTGTAGACTATATTGATATTATATTCATACTCTGTGTTCACCACCTGTTATCGCCCCTGAGTGATTCCTCGCACGTTAAATAAGAAATACTACTCATTTTTGTGTTAGGAGTAGTTATATTAATACTTCATTTATTCTTTGTATAATCAAAAGAAGGAAATGTTTGAAAGGCTTCGTACCGGATAGTCCTATTCCACATTTTAGTTAAAAGTGAGACATTACCGTCTATGCAATCCTAAGTATACTGGCTTGTACCTATGCAAGTAGTGATACATTCGGCCACTAAATGGCAGACCACTACAGTAATATTTGTTCTATATTTAGTTGATTAGCTTAGTTTTATTTTAACTAGACAGTACTTTTATAAGATGACTAGCAAGGTACCCGTGCTTCGCTACGGTATTATACTGAAATTTATAATTGAATGCTTATTGTTTTAGATATATAATCCGCCGAAATTCGCGATCTGACACGTTTTCAGCGAGAATCCACCAAAATTCCCGATCTGACTCGTTTTCTATTAGATTACGGCACGTTTCCTCCCATTTTTCAATCTTCCTTTCCAGCAATCGATTTCGTACTTCCCGGGCTAGGCTCAGGTATTCTTCCCGGTCAGTTGGGTCCGTAAATCTTTGCCATACCGTATTTTCCTATAGTCATTTTTAATCTGGAAAAAATCCTTCAGGAGATCCGGCGTGGTGTCATATTGGGTGCCTTGGCGGCACTGAACCCGCGGCCGGACTGCATTCTTAGTCATTACCCGTCCAGGAGCCGTTTCCAGCGCGGTCCGCATATTTGACGACGGTCCGGAACATTATTATTATTAATATTATTATTATTATTAATGTTATTCTTATTCTTATTATTATTACTATTATGTGTTGCTGGGATGAATGATGACAGGGAAAACCGGAGTATCCGGAGAAAAACCTGTCCTGCCTCCGTTTTGTCCAGCACGAATGTCACATGGAGTGACCGGGATTTGAACCACGGAACCCAGCTGTGAGAAGCCGGCGCGCTGCCGCCTGAGCAACGGAGGATCCGTCTAAGTACATTAAGAACAGTAAAATCAATTGGCCTCACCTCCTTTTACACCCCACCGCCGTTAGTTTTTACTGCCAACCCCCCCCCCAAATTAAAAGAAGGCGTGTTTCTTTATGTTTAAGGGAGATTCCAAACACCAATGTTCACGTCTATTACCATCAGTTTTGAGATATAAGTATCCCCATAAATATAATTTACTTTTGTCACTTCATTTCAAACTACTCCCCCCCCCCCCCCTAAGTAAATTTTCCCGCAAAAAATACTTGTTTCTTTAATAGTGAAGGATCTTCTAAATACCAATTATCACGATTCTAACTTCTTCACTTTTAGATTTATGTGTCCTCATGAAAGGAATTCAACTCCTTTACACTCCCGCCCCCCAAGATGGTTTCCCCCCAAAACGCGTTTTTCTTTGTTTTTAAAGGAGATCCAAATACGAATTTTCACGTCTGTAACAACTTTAGTTCTTATTAGATGTATATATTCTCATACAATTAAAGTCAATTAATTTTTCAATTCTTTCACCCCCCCCCCCCTCACCGTGCTTCATTGGATTTTCCGAGAATACGTGTTTCTTTACTTTTAAAGCAGATTGCAACTATCAAATTTCACGTCTGTAACATCTTCATTTTTAAGATATCAGTAGCCTAATTAAAAGAATTCAACACCATTTTCAGTCACTTTCACCACCCCTCCACCCAAGTGGTATTTCCGAAAATTAAAAAAAAAACGTTTCTTTATGTTTAATAGAGATAAAAATACCATTTTTCACTTCTGTAACATGTTAAGTTTTTTTAGATATACTGTAAAAATTCTCATTTTAAAATTTCGCCCCTTTTGGGTTCCCCTTAAGTGGAGTTTCCAAAAACAAATCACCTATGTTTATTTACATTTACAGGAGATTCCAAACACCCACTTTTTACGTCTGTAACATTTTACGTTTCCAAGATAATCTTCCAAAAAATTCACCCCAATTTGTCACTTCTGTTTAACCGCCATTAATGGATTTTCCAAAAACTAAAAAAATACGTGTTTCTTTATTTTTAAAGGAGATCCCAAATACAAATTTTCAGTTCTGTAATATCTTCCGTTTCTGAGATATATGTATCCTCATTAAAGGCATTCAACCCATTTTTTACCCTTTTACACCCCTCCTATTGGGATTTACAGGAAACAAAAAATACTTGTTCCTTTATTTTTAGAGGAGATTCTAACTACCAATTTTTACATCTGTAAATTTTAAAGTTTTAAGATGTAGACACATTCATTTTAAAAAATTCACCCCCCTTTTCACCCCTCAATATTTGGATTTTCCAAAAACGAAAAAATACGTGTTTCTTTACATTTAATGTAGATCCCAAATACCAATTTTCAGGTCTGTAATATCTTCAGGTTCTGAAATATAAGTAGCCTCATTAAAGGCATTCAACCTATTATTCACCCTTCCTATTGGGATTTTCCAAAAACAAAAAGTACATGTTTCTTTCTTTTTAAAGGAGATCCCAAACACCAATTTTCAGGTCTGTAATATCTTCAGTTTCTGAAATATATGTAGCCTCATCAAAGGCATTCAACCCCTTTTTCACCCCTCCTATTGCGATTTTCCGAAAACAAAAAAATACGTGTTTCTTTATGTTTAATGAAGATTCTAAATACCATTTTTTACACCTGCAAACTTTAAAAGTTTGGAGATATAGATTCACTCATTTTAAAAATTCACCCCATTTTCACCCTCCCATTAACTGGATTTTCCAAATACAAAAAAATACGTGTTTCTTTACTTTTAAAAGAGATCAAAAGTACCAATTTTCAGGTCTGTAATATCTTCAGTTTCTGAGATATAAGTACTGGTATACTGATTAAGGGCATTCAACCCATTTTCCCCATTTTCACCCCTCCTATTGGGATTTTCTGAAAACAAAAAAATACGTGTTTCCTTATTTTTAAAGAAGATTCTAAATACCAATTCTTACATCTGTAAACTTTTAAACTTTCGAGATATAGACACACTCATTCTAAAATTTCACCCCTCTTTTCACCCTCTTAGCGAAGGAATATCCAAAAATCCTCTCTTAGCGAGCACCTACATCTTAATATGAATATATCCCCAAAATTTCATTTCGTTACGTCCAGTAGTTTTGGCTCTGCGATGATGAATCAGTCAGTCAGTCAGGACAAGTTATTTTATATATATAGAGATGGAGAGTGAGGAAATGGATAGTAATTTGCTGTTTGTTACAAGAAAGCTATCTGTTTCTGACAGACAAGGAGAAGCTGCCAATATTAGTGCAGAGCGTTCAAATGAAATTGTGACAAATGAGCAAGAAATATATATGCTCGATTGTAACTATATTTTCACCTTTATATTCATATATTTTACTAAAACGATGCCATAAACAAGTATGTTCTTTGTAATGAATGTTCAAAACACTTATAGCAATGTGATAACAATTTACAGGAATGTCAGTAATGTAATTTTGTGATTAATGGATTTTTTGAAACTTTTTCTGCTATATACCTCAGTTTGAGTCCTTTGTATCACAGGACTAACTGCTCCTAAGCCCTGTAGTGATTTAAAATAAAATCATCCGATTTTAAAAATGTTGAACACGACGATCAATAATTACACAGACAGGAAGAAAGAAAACTATAAGAAGAAATGTTCTTAAGCTGAAACTCGAAAATAAACTAGTGATTGTAGGTTCCCCTTATACGGATAGAGACACAGATCCGCCTTTGAGTTCTATTCATTCTATTTTTCAAATTTTAAAGAAAGTTTGAATTTTTAATGATATTCTGGCGTTTTATTGTGTCTTATTTCTACATTATGAACTAAAATGTACGCACATACTATTCAGTATCGTAGAAGGAATCTGGAAAAGCAATTTAAGTAAATACCTTCTCTGAACGCAGCCTGACTGGATAGTTCTCGTAATACCCCATAATCAAGTCACTTTGTATGAACTTCCTGAAGCATGGTTCAGCTCCCAAATGGCCATAGAGGTGGGATTTTAGCAGTTTTCTTCAATCAGCCATTACCAATCCACGATGCAGTCTTAAGACCTACGTGAGAAATTTCATGGAATTTACGCTTTGATCTGAAATGTCTCTACTTTCCTGGGTCGGGGAATAGAATGTAAAACAGGCTCAACTCCATATCCTTAACGGTTAAGTGGTCAGAAAGTTGTGGAGTTTTTCGGTGTGTTTAAGGTATCTTTGTTTTGCAGTCAGCCCAGCCAGAGATTTTGAATGACATAAATCTTGTTTAAATCCTCCCAGAAAAACTCTATAATTAAACATTAATTTATGAAACCTTTACCTTTCATACATGTACATTGATGATGATATTGTTCATGAATATCACAAAAATGTTCACGTTTCCTTTTCCGCAACATTATTCCTCATTATTTCCATTACCCGGGGTTCAGTCTCCTGGTATCCGAGTTAACAAGAAGCAACGCCTTCACAACGTACAAGACTGAAAGATAAAAGCCATTCCTTTGTTTGTGTGTCAGGCCCCAAGAGCGACATTGTTCATTAGCATTTAATTTACGATGAAATATATCCTCATGGGGCTACTGCCACAAGACCTAGACTTTACTTCGGTTACTGTCCCAGATTCTTCCTACGATACTGAACAGTTTCATATCAAATGACAACTTTGTAAACAATTTATATAGGTATACATAAAAATAATCAGTTTGTCTGTCAGTCTGTCTGTTTGTCTGTCTGACTAAGACCACAGGTGTATTTTGATGAAAGTAAAAATATTCTTTGGGGAAAATTTGACATTAGTATGCCTTATTTCCATTTACTGATCTGAAGATTATATTATTTGCGAAATTATTTCCGAAATACAGCAATGATAATAATAATAATAATAATGCAAATTATAGCATTATGACACTATAATCAAACCTGAAGCAATATATGCATCTAAAGAACGGACCATTGGGAGCATATTATTTATTATAGATGTAGAAAAGCAAGAAGGAAACATCTTAAGGAAATTTTTTGGACCAGTTTATACAGGGGGAATGTGGATGATAGGATATTTCATGACCTGCAGCAACACTCAGAGAAACTCTCAGACACATTTTGGAAAAGACGTTCGAAATTTTATGTACATTTTCTCATACTGAGTAATCAGAGATTGACCAAAATTATATTGAACCTTGCCCTATCAATGAAAGTAAAAAACAATTGGCTGCTCGAAGTTGGAGAAGATCTCCAGGAAATAGGAATCGAAGGTGACATTGTGTTAGAAAGATTTACGTTCAGAAAATTAGTCGACAATGACCACTTTAAACATCATCCAGGCACTACCACCAACAAACCCTGGTCAGAAGATCACAAGAAAAGCCACAGCGAGAAGGTGAAGAGATAGTTGGAGAAGGCAAAAGGCAACGACATCAGCTAAATAAGTTCAATAGCGCTTCTTATTTGGGCATAACGAAGAAAGAAGTAATAATACTAACAATAAAATGATTTGGTACTTGTTTCTTCCTCTCGATAAATTACGTCATATCTACAGGATCAATTGAGACGGAATTTGGTATGGACATACCTCATATAGTTTGTTGAAACGCAGGGCAATTCTGATTTTTTTTCTTAGCAGTTAACAGTTTCAAAACGGCGACCATTAACATATCGGTATATACTGAACTTGCAACATGTTTTATCCGCCAAAAATCAAAATAATGAGCAACGGTGAGGCCTGTAGCAAAATGAATCCCAGAACTTGGACTTGAAATCCAGTGTTCTGTCTGTTGTTCGTGTGAGTTCCGTCAGAGAGTGCTATGGGGTACTGGGTTAGTCAATGGACGGTAACGACTCAGTCTCTGTGTGTGTGTGAACTGACGGTTAGTGAGGGACAGTGGAGCTCAGCGGCAATGAAGATTGAACGAAGACTGTCGTGAGTATAGGGAGAGTTTACGACAAACAGCACTATAAGACTGTGTTGCCCGCCAGCAAGCTATCAGTGTGTGATCGTGATAGTGTACGGCGAGCGTAATTGTGAACTGCACTACGGTCCAGGTGACAGCTTTGGAAGAGTGTGTAGTGTGATTGCTCTTGTTTGTGGCAGGACCATGAACTTGTGTAAATGAGCTGTGAGAGCAGCGAGAGAGAGATCATGAACTGGTGCAACTGTGCAGTTCTTTAAGCAAGAATTAGTTAGTCAGTAAATCTTAGAGTAAACGCTAACAGTCGTGTGTTCATTTACCTACAATATTAATGAAACTATGAGTGAGTTATTCTATCATCAATTAGATAGTACAGAGTATATTAATTAACTCGTGCAAACAATAATTTTTCCAACAAATTACTGATTAGCACCTTTTATGAACGAAACCAATCTACGGCACATAACCTTATTAAGGTCGCTGACGTGCTTTGACAAGCGACATGGCCTGCAAATATTGGAATGGAATGTTGGCAGCCTGATGACATCCTCGGCCGTACTCTTTGTTTCGCATGACCGAGTCCACTGCCTCTCATTTCAGAGAGCTCCTTGTTTGCTTCATCGGTCTGAGCGAATCACCTCATCCTCCAATCTGGAATTGACATCCTTTTACTGGCCAGAAATCAAACCATGAACCTCCGGGGAACATGTAGGCCCATTGTCCCTACACTAGGCTGGGTATTTTATGAGTGAATGAAGAAAATAACATAGGAAAAGTATTCAGAGCGATTAATATTCAAATTGTAAATAATTCTACATCTATGTTTAGAAACATAATAGAGAAAAGTAATTTTAAAATAGTTTTGCCTCTTGGGTGAATGGTCAGTGTACTGGCCTTCAGTTCAGTGAGCCCTGTGTTCGATTCCCAGCTTAACTGCGTAAAGTTTATTCCTCTGGCTTGGAGACTGGGTGTTTTGGTATGGCTCAAGACATACACCGCACTACCAACGAACACAGGCATATCGCGAATACTTCCCTCCACAGAGTGTCGGCATTAGGAAGGGAGTCCGACCGCAAGACTGGGCCAAGTTCACATGTGTGACCGCGAACTCACCGGTGTGGGAGAATCGGTACAAGAACACAGTTTTACACTAAGTATTTTATAGAACAATAATTCAAATGGGCCTGTTTTTACATTTTAGTTATGGATAGGATTAACAGCTAAGGAAAGGGATTCTTTCTCCAGGGTGATAGCCAGTGTCTTAGGGGCCAGATATGGCACTTGGAGAGGGAGAAGAAGAATAGAAATTAACACCTTATTTTATTTATAAAAATGCTACTTGTTCGGGGCGTCGTCCTATGGAGATCTTTTGCACCTACTTGCGCCATGTGTGAGGAATCTGCGTGTAGTATGTAAATGGCGGAAGTGTAAAGTGTTGAATGTGAGGAAAGGAACGTTAAGGGCGAAACACTCACCCAGTCCCCAGGCCAGGGATATTAATCATTTACAATTAAGAACCTCTGAACCGGTCGGGAATCGAATCCGTGGCCGCCGGGTAACTGGCGGACACGTTGCCCCCTACACCGTGGGACCGGACAATTAACACGTTAAATTGCTAAATTAAATGACAGTTCAGGTGTAGTGCCATGAATCCACTTACGCTCAAATATCAACGAATCTGTACATTTCCAACATCACGAAATATAAAAAGGACACACAACTTTCATTAATTTATCTTTACAATTCAGGATATACTTTCATCTGATAAATCTGACACATTTCAGGCAGCAAAATGTATAGAAATACTGGTGCTTGATTTATAATATATATTTCCTGGTGTGATTGAGAACAATATGCATGAACCACAAGATGTATTTTTCTCTCCCTTTCTGCGTAATGTCTAGATGATGGAGATACTGGTTTTTTCTTTCCAGGCTGTGCACTTCTTCCCCTCAGCGAACCCTGACTGAACACATTTCCTGAGAGCAGCCATAACACACGCCAGAAGCGTCTGATTTACTTCCCGGAAATATGCTCCACATGCGCTGTGGGGATATTCTCGTACGTTTGAAAGTTGGACTTCGTCTGTTCTCAGAACTAAAAACTTTGCGGGGTCCGTCCGTAACATGTTCATTTTCAGTCCCGAATAAACTCATCGTTAAAGCGTTGCCTAAGTTGGGTAGTAAAACAATATTTTTAAGGAAACTGATTAACTATAATATTACATCACCCCTACATCAGTCTCTAACCTTTTGTATTGAGTATATTTGGAGTGTAGGCAAGATTCCAAAAATAGGTGCAAAACATAAGTAATTCAGGCAAAATGAACTGTCATATTCCTGTTACCTGATAAACATCATCCTCCAGAAAATTATTCGATAATAATAATAATAATAATAATAATAATAATAATAATAATAATAATAATAATAATAATAATATAAGCTGAAGGAAAGGAAGATCCTGAGAAAAATCATGGGCCCTATTAAAGAAGGCAAGTACAGAATCAGGCACAACACTGAACTGTACCAACAATTGGAGAGCATTACAACATCTATGAGGAAGAGGAGATTGAACTTGTATGGTCATGTCATGAGAATGGACAATCAGAGGCTCACCTCCAGAATCTTCCACACCATCTCTAGAGGGAAAGCGACTAAGGCCAAATGGGCAAGACTCGTCAGAAAAGACCTTCAAGAATTGGACATTGCTCTCAGTGAAATTTATGACAGGAATAGGTACAGAACGTTGATCAGAACATCAAACTCTCTCCAGTCACTAACAGAAAAAAACAGTACGTCCGGGAGGAGGTGTGAAATGGACTCAGGAGCGAAAAGACATTCACAGTGCAAGAATGAAGGAGTACTGGTCAAAGAAGAAAGCTGCTAGAGATAAGAACCACGTGGTCCATAGCAGGCCCAAACGGAACTAAAAATGATAATATAAGGAGAAAATATTAGACTACATATTTCAATTGAGAAAACACAAACATCAGTGAATCTCGTTGTACACCGCTTCCGGAGCAAGGTACGATCAAGAAAACCAACAAGTTTAAGAACGCAGTGTCTTAGAAGCTGTAGCATTATAAACTCGAGTTGTTGTTGTTGTTGTTTGAGTCATCAGTCCATAGACTGGTTTGATGCAGCGCTCCATGCCACCCTATCCTATGCAAAACTTTTCATTTCTACGTAACTATTGCATCCTACATCTGCTCTAATCTGCTTGTCATATTCATACCTTGGTCTACCCCTACCGTTCTTACCACCTACACTTCCTTCAAAAACCAACTGAACAAGTCCTGGGTGTCTTAAGATGTGTCCTATCATTCTATCTCTTCTTCTCGTCAAATTTAGCCAAATCGATCTCCTCTCACCAATTCGATTCAGTATCTCTTCATTCGTGATTCGATCTATCCATCTCACCTTCAGCATTCTTCTGTAACACCACATTTCAAAAGTTTCTATTCTCTTCCTTTCTGAGCTAGTTATCGTCCATGTTTCACTTCCATACAATGCCACGCTCCACACGAAAGTCTTCAAAAACATCTTTCTGATTCCGATATCAATGTTTGAAGTGAGCAAATTTCTTTTCTTAAGAAAGCTCTTCCTTGTTTGTGCTAATCTGCATTTTATGTCCTCCTTACTTCTGCCATCGTTAGTTATTTTACTACCCAAGTAACAATATTCATCTACTTCCTTTAAGACTTCGTTTCCTAATCTAATATTTCCTACATCACCTGCCTTCGTTCGACTGCACTCCATTACTTTTGTTTTGGACTTATTTATTTTCATCTTGTACTCCTTAACCAAAACTTCATCCATACCATTCAGCAACTTCTCGAGATCTTCTGCAGTCTCAGATAAAATAACAATATCATAGGCTAATCTCAAGGTATTGATTTCCTCTCCTTGGACTGTGATTCGCTTTCCAAATTGGTCTTTGATTTCCTTTACTGCGTGTTCTATGTAAACATTGAAAAGGAGAGGGGACAAACTGCAGCCTTGCCTCACTCCTTTCTGGATTGCTGCTTCTTTTTCAAAGCCCTCGATTCTTATCACTGCAGACTGATTTTTATACTGATTGTAGATAATTCTTCGTTCTCGGTATCTGATCCCTACCATCTTCAGAATCATAAATATCTTGGTCCAATCAACATTATCGAATGCCTTTTCTAGATCTACGAATGCCATGTACGTGGGCTTGTCTTTCTTGATTCGATCCTCTAAGATCATAGGTAAAGTCAGGATTGCTTCACGTGTTCCTACATTTCTTCTGAAGCCAAATTGATCTTCTCCCAACTCAGCTTCAACTTGTTTTTCCATTCTTCTGTAAATAATACGTGTTAAAATGTTGCAGGCATGAGATACTAAACTAATGGTGCGGTAGTTTTCACACCTGTCAGCACCGGCTTTCTTGGGAATAGGTATAACCACATTCTGCCGAAAATCGGATGGGACTTCTCCTGTCTCATACATCTTGCACACTAAATGAAATAACCTTGCCATCCTGGTTTCTCCTAAGGCAGTCAGTAATTCAGAGGGAATATCATCAATTCCATGTGCCTTTTCCTATTTAGGTCACTCACATCTCTGTCAAACTCTGACCTCAAAATTGGGTCTCCCATTTCATCAGCATCAACAGCCTCTTCATGTTCCAGAACCAAATTATCTACATCTTTACCTTGATACAACTGTTGGATATGCTCCTGCCATCTTTCTGCTTTGTCTTCTTTCCCTAGAAGTGGCTTTCCATCTGAGCTCTTAACATTCATACACCTAGATTTCCTTTCTCTAAAGGTTTCCTTGATTTTCCTGTATGCAGCATCTACCTTTCCCAGGACCAGTTAATAAGCTAGAACTAGCCAAATGTACCTACAATAAACAGTGTCTCCCCTGTAACACTAAAATGGAGCACTACCAGATAGTCATCCGCATTGAAGCCTTATATGCTTCAGAAAGTATAATTAAAGGAAGGTACTCACGGGCAAGCTCGAAACTCAGGAGAGAAAAGTACTGAGGAAGATGTTAGGACCAGTCAAGGAAAGGAAAAAGTACAAAGAATTCTACAAATACTGTAAAAAGAATTACGGACGTGGCCAGCTTTCCAAGATTATGGGGAGATGGGTATTGTCTTTTCTCATAATACTAGTATGTAGGCGCGGATTCGCCCGTGTGTATTAATTTAACCAGTGCAAGTTTTAATACATTACATACATACATACAATATCATTATAGACTGTTGTGCCTTTCAGCGCTCAGTCTGCAAGCCTCTGTGAATTTACTAAACGTCGCCACAATCGTCGATTTGCAACTAGTGTTCTGGCCTCATTTAGTTCTATACCTCTTATCTTCAAATCGTTAGAAAGCAGTCTAACCACCGTCGTCTTGGTCTACCTCTACTTCTCTTACCCTCTATAGCAGAGTCCATTATTCTCCTAGGTAACCTATCCTCCTCCATTCACTTCACATGACCCCACCACCGAAGCCGGTTTATGCGTACAGCTTCATCCATCGAGTTCATTCCGAAATTAGCCTTTATCTCCTCATTCCGAGTACCATCCTGCCATTGTTCCCACCTGTTTGTACCAGCAATCATTCTTGCTACTTTCATGTCTGTTACTTCTAACTTATGAATAAGATATCTTGAGTCCACCCAGCTTTCGCTCCCGTGAAGCAAAATTGGCCTGAAAACAGACAGATGTAAGGATAGTTTCGTCTGGGAGCTGACTTCCTTCCTACAGAATACTGCTGATTGCAACTGCGAGCTCACTGCATTAGCTTTAAGACACCTTGATTGAATCTCACTTACTATATAGCCATCCTGGGAGAACACACAACCTAAATACTTGAAATTATCGACCTGCTCTAGCTTTGTATCACCAATCTGACATTCAGTTTTGTTGAATTTCTTACCTACTGACAACAATTTAGTCTTCGAGGGGCTAATTTTCATACCATACTCATTGCACCTAGTTTTAAAAAATTTACATAAAAGTAAAATAAAAATAGGTAAATTTATTAACACACATAGTTTTTACAGAAATTATATGAATTACGTTATTTTTAATTATTTTTCTTATTTCAGTGCTTAAGTGGTACCGGGTTGGTAGCTGGTACAAATAATATAGAAACAATATAAAATACGATAATGTATAAAATAAACAAAGAGCTTCCGGGTAAACTATATTAAGTGTCCCTCCTTTTGCAGCTGAGATGTGCAGTGTGTGTGCCTTTCGAACTCTCAAACAACCCACGTACAACTAACCATCAGAGAAGCACGGTTTCCGAAGATATAGTCCTACAAATTAAAGCAATTGTCCTTGTGCCTTGTTGAAGTCAATATCAAGTCTCAGACTATCGGGGAACTTCAGACGACTACATTGGAATGGTGCATAGGAATGGATGTTTTGAATTCATGAAATGAAAACTAATTCTCTCGCCTCATGCCCAGTCATGATGGGGGCTTATATAACATTGACTGAGAGTCGTGTTTCGTTCATATTCCAGATAAGGATAATCGGTGCTGAAATCGTCCGCTCCAACTTGTTCAAAAGTTCTGTCGTCTAGATGACAGCCTCATGTGTATTACATATTGTGTTGCTTGTTATTGGCGTTGACAGCTTCATTTCTTCGAGCAAGAATTAATCTTTAACATTGACATGCGTGATCGGTAAAATGCTATGCTCACCCGTTACAAATATTTCAGATCTCTGAGTGCCGTAGGTTTGGCCTGGCATCGCACACATACATACAGGAAAAGCACTTCCGGATATCACTAACAGAAAGAAAATGGCGTCCTATGCCATGGATTTGAAAAGGAAATTGACTGATATATGTATTACTAATCATTGATGATTATTATCTATCTCACGTACTATAGGTTTCCTGTAAGTAAAATAAAATAAGGAATGAAGGCCCATGAAATAAAATACGGTTTACTTTTTATTGCTGGTATGGAAAAATTCTCGTATTTCGTAATCATTTAAGTGACTGAAATTAATATCGGTTAAACGAGAAATAAATAATTACAACAATTAAAAGCAACAATGAAAGCCGGTCTTTACCTGCGTAAAGATTCATTTACGAATACGCCTATGCACCGTAGACTTCGCCGGACATCACACACACAAATAGTTCTTTATATTACGGACTGAATAAAGCTCTTTGTTTCGGGGACCGAAAATGGCTCCTTGACCTATATTGCCTTAAGTACGTTGCCTAGCAACAGTGAATCTATGCATTTAATCCTGGTGACATCACGTTGGATTGCCTTACCACAACATATACTTCCTTTGGGTTTTTCTCATTCATAATTCACCAACGAAAGCGAAAATTAAAAATCCTGTATTCGGATCCCTTTGCATCTACCAACATTAAAATTTTCAGATGTCTGTGTGCCGTAGATTTGGTTGGGCATAAACACTTTCTTTCTTTCATTATTGTAGACAGATATCATTTAATATTTCACGACAGTGTACGTTAACACTAACAGGTGAACAACTACTGTGTCAGTAGTTAGTCGTCTGCGTAGCCGTATGTCGTTACTGTATGGGATGTACCTACTACACATTTTCAGGGCTTGTAGCGGGGCAATGAGTGGATACAAATTTGAATAGGAATGCAAGCAAAGCGCCACCACAAATAGAGGAGTACGTATGTTGTTATTCTGCGTCCAGTTATAAGAACAGGTCGATGGAATGACCACTCACATCGATACAAAGATTGTTAGATGCGTATCATGATCTAGTACTCTCGCTCACAAACACCTGGTAGTCGAACATCCGACGCTGACTTCACCCACACAAGCAGATCTTCCGCTGCATCCACTGGGAAATTACTCAACCATTTAACACTTTCTGTAAATGATTTTTCAGCCCTTGTTGTCTGTCTCGTCACTGCTATACTAAATTCTGAATTCTATGTTAAACATTTTGATTTCTTCCTCCTGGCTAACCACCCCAGACTCTAAAACATGTCCTCCTCCCTCAGCTCATGCCATCGGATTTTATCCTGGATTAGTCTAGTGGTAACGGTACTTGATAGTGCTCAAACAGGCCAGTCAGTAGATTTACAACCTGTGAGAGTAAAGTTCGCTGAATGAAGTCAGAACGATCGATCCGGCAACACTGGTGACACACAACGCTGCACCTGCTTAGCAGCAGGTGTTGACCACCTGCTCCCAACGGTGTTCATTTGAGCATCGTGTGTGTGCCGTGTAAGACCTGTTTGACTTAGTGCGTGTTTAGTGCGATGGTTCTGAACTTCGAACAGGAATATGAACGACGAAAAGTTCAATGTACTGTTTTTTTTAAGCTTGGCAAGACACCTAAAGAAACGCATGCGATGGTAGTACTTGTTTATGAAGATCAAGCACTGTCCTTGAAGTGTGTGTACGAGTGGTTCGCCAGTTTTCTAGGAAGCCCGGAAAGTGTTTCTGACAACCCCTGTAGCGGAAGACCGGCGACCGCCATTAGTGAGAAGGTGAGAACATTAATCACGAACGATCGGCGATGAACTGTGCGCATGAAAGCGGATGAACTGTAGATTAACCATGAATCCGTGCAACAAATCGTTACCCAGAAGTTAGGGTATGAGGAAAACGTTTTCTCCCCTTGTGCCACATTACTTAACTGACGATCAGGAGCAGGCACGTTTAGAGGCTACACAGGATTTTGTCGAAACGGCGGATGCAACACCAAATTTCTTGAACTGTATTGTCACTAAGGATGAAAGCTGGTGTCTTAGGAACGACCCTGAAACGAAACGGCAAAGCGTGGAATGGCATTCTCCGCGATCCCCTCGTCGGGAAAAGGTCAGAGCCGAAAAGTCACGCATCAAAACTATGCTCATCACTTTTTCGATAGTCAAAGCATTATTCACAAGGAACGTTGAATGCTGCACGGTACATTGAAATGTTGAAACGTTTCATGAAACGTCTACGCAGGGTCCGACCCCAGTACGCACAACAAGGTTCATGGTTTTTTTGTCCATGTCAACGCTCGCCCACACACAGCCAATATCGTCAAACAGTTGATGGCAAAAAAGGGGGAGGTGCATGACGTGATTCCAGCATCATGGCGTCTCTTGAAATCGTAGAAATAGTGAGTGGAAAGTAAAAGTATTTATTTTTATTGTTATTATAATTGTTATTAACTTCCCCTCCAATAACAAAGACATAAGGTTTGCGAAAACCTACAGACTTTAATTTTCATACATTTCATGACCTCTTCTTCTTCCTCATACAAAGTAGCGTTAATAACGTTTAATATCGTTGATGATTGCCGAGAAAAACTTAAATCACCTACACCACATTTCTCCTTCTCCAACGCGTCAGTGATTAGCTTCGTCCTCATATCTTTAGTACGATTGACCTCCTGCCATTGTTTCATTGTGTTATTTCGAGTATAATTCGTTATAAAACTATCAAAATTTTACAGGACAGACATTAAAAAGGGGAAAAAATTAAGCCAAACTGATTTCTTCGTCTTCTGCTGCTGCTACTTCCTGGCGCTGTTTCCTACTTATTGGATTTAACAATTTATGAGGATTTGGCCCTTTTTACGTCAAGATTTCCTCTCTGATGTGAACCTTCTGTGGAAGGATTTGCTCTGAGGTGACTAGTACAGTAACGGTCAAAAGTTTAGGATCACATAACGAAATCACGGAATGTGATCTAGAGCCTAAAACTGTGACACTAGAACTTTGTAATTTTCTTTCTGAGCTCCTAAATTTAATAGGATATATGTTGCCTGATTTCTTCCAGTTAGTTCAAGTAGTGTACAAGTTGATGAATTTTAACTCCTGGAAGGTCACACCAGAAAATAAAAAAATATGGTAATATAATGTACTGTATAATTTAATTGGTTTTAAGTACCACCACGAAAATCTTTTGTAGACTTTGTAATAGGTAGCCATTTTTTTTTAAATATAAAAATTCCGGAAATATGCGGCTCAGATTTTGTGCGTGTTTTATTTTTTCAAATCAGATGGCTGATTTTTCATGTTCATTGTCATGTATGACCCAAGGTGTCGGGGAGAGCTATCGGCGTCAAACTTATCTGCTCTGGTAGTTTCATTTGCACTCTGCATATTGCATCCAAGAACATATTTCTAATGGCGATAGCTCACACTGAGACCTATGACCGAACAAGAAAAAATTGACCACCTTAGCGGTGGTTTAAAAAAATTTACAATCAAAAATCGGTACAGCATTGTTTTTCGGAACTTTTATATTTATTCTGAAATGACCCCACTTATTTATAAATCTACAAAAGACTCTTGGTGGTAACTGCAACCAATTGGAGTATGTAGTACAAAATATTTCCAAAACATTTGACTTTCTGACGTGACATTCCGACGGTTGAAAATGAATTACTTCAAAAATACTTGGAGTAACTCAGTGAAATCAGGTGACGTAGCCTATATCATATTAGATTCGAGAGCTCAGAAAAAAATATTGAGGTCTAGTACCACGAGTTTAGATTCTAGATCACATTTCATGATTTTTTATTGGTCCTAAACTTTTGTGTATGTAAGACCAATACAATTACACAGTCCTCGGTCCATAGGAATTAACCACACGTAGTAAGAATCCCCTGTCTTGCTGGGAATCAAACCTGGGGCCTCATGAACCGAGAGCCAATACGCTACCCATTCAGCTGTTCAGTCGGACCGATTGACGCTAATCGTCATTTCTAATTCATGTTTTGTTTGAGGAAAATATTTAAATTATAATACGGTGATACTCAGAACGCACATATGATTCAAGAGAATAATTTGGTTGCAGCCTCATGGGATGGACCCTTAGCCTGCTCTTTGTACAGAATACAGCTGTTGGGCATCGCTATCTTGTCCCCATTATTCATAGTGAATAGCTGGCATTAATAATGTCACAGTGTTTACTCACTCAATCAGAGAGAGCCACTGGCTTCATGTTCGTGATCCACATCACATTATTAATGTACGGCAAACTGAGCGCAGCGAACAATACCTTCTTCTGTCGATAGCAAAGGTCAATATTTATTTGAACCTCTTGACCTGAGGTTGCTATTCCGTAGCTATAAAACAATAAAACAACAATAGCGAAAGTAAGAAAAAGAGGCTCTCATAAAGGACGATCAAAAAACTAAATCTGATTTTTTATGGTGAAACATTTCTTAGCAGAAAATGTAGGGCCCACATCCTATGAAAAACGTAAAATTAAGCTTTAACCTCGATTGGGTTGAAGTTGAAGTGATAGATGCTCCGGAAATTTTTCAAATTGTGAGTCTTGGATTTCTGTATCAAACTAAATAAATTTTCGAAAGTAATTTCCGGCCTAAATGTAGTTCCGGGGAACAGCCTAAAATCGCATGTTTCTTTAGCGTCTTCTTTTTATTCAAATCCTAGAAAAATTACCTTATTTACATAGTTGTTTCTCTAATGTGTTCCTTGGTTTTCACTTTTGGAAAATGTCCACATGGAATGTAGTCATATGGGCTTAAATGAAACTCTGCATTGACTCACATTAGCATTCCCACTGGTAAGAAAAAGTAAGCTAATCTAAACACCCAGACAACGATGATTATGAAAAGGATTGCAACTTTCAGGAATAAATAAAGAATACATTCTCATATTTTATTATATTTTATTTACCTGAAATTCGTACCTCACACTCCTGGAATAATTTCAACATTGACTTGCTTGCCTGAAGGGCTATTACTGTGGATTTTTGCGCAGATTGAAAACGAGGGTGAATCAATAAATAAGTCGCAAACATGTGTGTGCCTTATACCATTTGAAATTACACGCGCAAATATTGGCAGCAGATGGGAGCATATATATGCTTGTCGTACAACATCTCGCAGGCACTCAGTCAGTCAAAGGCTGTTAGAGCACGATCGCACATGTATTGCATGACTGTACACGAGAAGAACAACCTGTAGTTGTGCGTTTTTTGTGAGCCAAAGGACTGTCCACAGAATAAGTGCATAGCGAAATTCATCCCGTCCATGGTGAACACTCAATTGGATCCAGAAGTTTAACCATGGAAGAAAAAGCATCAGGGAGCATCCAAAGTACAGTCCTGACTTAGACCCAGTGATTTTCATCTGTTTGGGCCTCTAAAATATCATTTGGGTTGGCCGTCATTTTGATACAGATGTTGCTGTATTCTATAAGGTTACACGTTGGCTGCGACAGCAACCAAAGGACTTCTTTACTGCTGGTTTTAAGGACTTTAAAAAGGGAAGGGAAAAGTACCTGCATGTACAGGGTGAATATGTGGAAAAGTGAAATAAATGTCAGAAAGTTACTTTGATTATCTTTGCCTTAATTCAGTTTTATGACTTATTTATTGACTCACCCTCGTAAATCTCAATGTCATGTGTCTCCCCAGAAATGGAAGTCGTTACTAAATTTCTTGATTTCCCTGGATAGGATCCGAACCCACAGTTTCTCGTGAAAACCGAGGACGATTTCACTGAATAGAACAGACACATACATGATACATGATCTAAGATAGATTTCCCATTTTTTCTGTTCAAATAATCATGGTCGAACAGTCATTATAAGTTCCCTTCTTACCCCTACTGTTTCACATTATTTAGTTTAAATTACACTTTAAATTTCTCGTCTTATGTAAAACGGATAATTTAAGACCACTGGAGGTAGAGGGAATTCTTCACCGGGTGCTATTTGTGAGGCTAATAATCTTGAGTTCATCCCTTTCATCTTATGCACTAATCAACCTTCCATTCCTCTTTTTCACTTCCTCTCATTCCTCCACTAATTCAATTTCTGGAATTTAAAGAAAGTAGCCAGGAATAGGACCTTAATGATGTTATCTTTTCACTACGTACATTTCTCCGTTTCCCTTCTGGTTTCTTGTAGATTTCAAATTTCATCCTGTACGTGCGGCAACCCGTTAAAATAATACTCCCCGTCATTTATGTGGTGTCCCAGTCACGTCAGCCAACACCTGCGTTCATTCTCTCCATGAGGAATCCCTGCGATTTTCCTCTCGGATCTCGTCTTTATAATTCATGAATCTTCTCAACAAGGTTTCAGAATAAAGGGTTGTCCGAGATTTGGACAGTCCTTTCATCAGCACGTCTTTCCGTGATTTGAAACTGTAAAAATATTGTACTCCATGAGGTCTGTCGAGAAATGGATTTGCTGAAACCGCCCGTGAAATTTCTGTGTCTTCAATTGAATCGGTCTCCTTGAACTGACATTTTTCAGGACAGCAGGAAAGCGTATTTATAAAAAAGACAAAGATATCATATTCCTTTTTTTGTATGGCCATCTTATTTATTAGCCTATCTGTAACGTTACTCGCTTGCTAGATATTCAAATATATTATTCAGTCGCGCGTGAGAACTGTAAAATTTTAATGTAAATGTGGCCTTCTCCAATGCACTGATATTTTATTAACTTTTTTTACAAATAACTTTACTTTAACAAGATATTTTCAAACATTGTATACGGATACACAGGTATACTAATAATGTGCATGTTTAAAGACAAGCGAACTAACAGCAAAGGGATATTTTGTTGAATAATAATAAAAAATGTTTCAACAACACATTGCTGAACTAAAAACCTTACTCTACATTATCTTCTTCATAAGCGGGCCATGAAAATAACTCTGTATAGAATGTTGGTTTCTCTTCGGGAACACACTGAACGAGATTTTAATGTCTGCCATTTTCTTGTGATTAATGGGTAAATTTCCAGTGTAAGTGTCATTTCACTTTAACCACGTTTGCTTAATTTCCCTACCCTTGAAACTTGGCTAAGGTTCCATACCATGAGGCTGCAACCAAATTATTCTCTTAACTGATTGATTTGCAGGTAGTTGATGGCATCCAACAGCAGGTATTACCAACGAAAACTCTGCTTAGTAGCCCATCAATCCAGCTGTATGCTTGCAAAAGCCTTGTCTTTTTTGGCCCTACACCCGAACCAATACGCTACCCATTCAGCCGGACAAATTCAGGCTAATCTGCATTTCTACTTCATATTTTGTTCGCGGACGAAACTAAATTATTGTATGGTGATACTCAGAACGTATCAATCATTTAAGAGAATAATTTGGTTGCTGCCTCATGGGATTGACCCTTAGTCCAGTTTCAAAGGTAGGGAAATTAAACAAACGTGGTTGCAGTGAAAAGACGCATTTTGATCTTTAGGAATTGTTGCTACAGACCTTATAACACTACTATTTCCATAATGTATAACACTGCCTACCGACTCTTACAATCAATAAGACTAGAGAAACACCAGAACAAAGCACTTGAAAAGTCCATTCATCTGGATATGTGGCCGTTTCCAAGGAACTGTGATCTGGCCACTGAATATTTAATCTGTACAGAAGCGAATGGCCTTTCCATGGCGAATATGAGTCGACGTAAGTAGTTCATTCATGCAAAAATGCGAACAGGGCAAAAAATTGGAGATGTGACCTTTACCAACAGACCGATTGGATTTAATTCTCTTCAGCTGACTGGACTTAAGCAAACACAATCACCATATAAAGTTCCAGGCGCAAAACAGCGATAATATTCGAACAATCTAGCAGTAGAATTACTTGAAAGCATAATTTAGTCGCCATGAATGGCAAGAGGAGCGGAGAAAGAAATCAAGGTGACGTAAGTTAGACTAAGGTTTTAGTAAATTATACGCTCAAAGTTTGGGACTAAATGATATAACGGAGCTGATTGCAAAAAGAGAATTTTGGAGAGGTTTAGTAAATTCAAGGAGTTTTCTTATTTCCTTACTGACCTTTTCCCAAATATCTGGGGTCTGCACTAGTATGTATTAATTAATTCTTTTGGCTGGATTCCCTTCGTGTTGCAACACTGTATGGAAGGATGTGTTCACAACTGCCTGTTTGTCTGATGGTTGGTAGTATGAAACATTGTATGTAGACGATCACAAACACGAAATTTCCAAGATAGGGCCGTGCCTATGTGCATGAAGTTGCTGGATTTGTTCAACGTGTCTACAACCATTGGTGTACACCACGTGTCCATGAAACACAACGTCAGAATTGTTGTCGGAAGGAAGATCTAACTGAGAGGGACGGGAGAATAATTTCTAGCTTTACAAATAAAAATATCTTCCAAACCCGACAGGAACTGCTGAAGTCAGTGAAAGAAGGTCCATCCCAACCTGTTAGCGAGAGATCATGCGATGGGAACAGCATGCAATGAACATCTGGAGTCGGTCACCTCACAAGAGGCCATTGCTCACACAGGCACATAAAACTACGTGTCTTTAATGTGCTGGAAATCATCGAACGAGGACAGGAGCTGACTGGCATAAGTAATGTTGTCTGACGAACCACGGTTTTGCTTGTATTCCAATGACGCACGTCGTCGAGTGCACCGAGGGATAAATTAAGACTTTCATCCTGGATATGTCCAGGGTCAGATTCAAGCCAGAGGTGGTTCTGTGACGTTTAAGGGGTGTTTTTCGTATTATCGATTGGGCCAGTTCACTGAGGTGACCACCAACATTATGGATGATGAGTATCCCACTTCTTCAAGATGACAACGACAAAGTTCATCCGGATGGAAGAAAATGTAACTGGTTTTATGAACATTCCCTCGCCGTATTACATCTCGATTGGCCTCCAAAATCACCTGACTTGAATCCCATTGAAAATCTGTGGGATATGTTTGAACAGAGGATATAACGCCGACATCAGTATCCCTGCAATTTTGCGACCAAATGCTCCGCGATTGGATGAACTTGGATGCCAAGTACCTGCGCAACCTTGTGGACTCACTTCGAAACAGAAAACAGGTGGTTATCAAGTCCACAGACGGAGTTACATGGTGTTAAATGACACTTGTAATGATTTGTCCAGGGTTGACCAATCTATACTTGGGTGAGATTATTATTACATCACCGAAAACACTAAAAGTATTTAGTGGGACAAAAAATTAATAACAAGAGATCATGGCCTTGTCCTCACCACTTTATCTTACGACAGGTGAGCGAACATTTCACCCCTGAGTTTAACGCACTACTACAACGGAGGTGTTTGGCTAGAATTAGAAAGGCAACGCCGTGGCGTTAATTAATACACAAACACAGCATTTTTGTGGTGAGAAAATGGTAAACCACGGAAAGCAATGTTCAGGGCTACGGGCGGTGGGGTGTGAACCCACTACCTCCCAAATGCAAGCTCACAGTTCCGCAACCCTAATTGAACGGTCAACTCACTCGTTTATCTGGAATTTCAATCACTACCTAGCACACGACCCGTAACTCTATTCACTTTCCACGGCAGCTCGGAATAAAATTGTGGTGGGAGTGAACTAAGTTCTGTAATTGGTCTCCATCCTCCATTGTTTCTTTACGGGGCTTTGCATTATATACTGTAGTACTTAACTGCTTTTTCAGTTGACTATGGCAAGGTTATTACCATTGACCCAAAGTTACCGCAAGTAAGCAAACTAAAATGACATAATTTAAGGGGTTGATCGTAAATTTCAATTTTATAGACGCACGAGCATAAAACATTTTATAGCCTTCTTGCGCAGGGAATAATACCCACTGTTTCCTTTGTTATGAAGGTCCCGTGGCAGCCAATTTTCCTTTCCGTATGTTTTCGCATGCTCATGCTCGTAAAAGAGTGACGTACGGCTCATTTAACTTATCATAAGTGACTGATGAAAGGACATAATATGGAGTTCTCATCAATGAGTACTGATCTGCATTTAGGGCAGTCGCTCAGGTGGCAGAATCCCTGTCTCTTGTTTTCCTAGCATTTTCTTAAATGATGGCAAGGAATTTGCAAATTTATTGAATATCTCCCTTGGTAAGTTATTCCAATCACTAACTACCTTTCCAATAATCGAATATTTGGCGCAATTTGTCCTCTTCAATTAAAAATTTATCTTCATATTGTGATCTTTTCTACTTTTAAAGACACCACTCAAACTTATTCGTCTACTAATATCATTCCACTCCATCTCTCCACTGACAGCTTGGAACATATCACTATGTTGAGCGGCATGTCTCCATTCGTCGGAAATCACACATTAAAATTCGAGGTACTTTACTTTGAATTTTATTCCAGTTCTCGAATCAAGTTACCCCAGTGAGGGTCCCATACATTTGAATCGTACTCTAGTTGGGGTCTTATCAGAGATTTACATGTCTCCTTTACAACCTTACTACAACCAATAAATACACTCATAACCATATGCAGAGATCTGTACCTTTTTATACAATCCCATTTATGTGCTTAACCTCATTCCTGTGATTCCGTCTGACTTGGTATGTGACGCCACTCGCCCTTCGTGGGCTTTCTCTTCATTGTTCGAAGGGCTGAATATTTTGCTTAGACCCTATTCCCCTCTGATTAGTGTTTAGTGACACTGGTTGCATACTGTACTTCCTCCGCCACCATCATCACAGCAGTTACTTTCAAACATTCACCTGTTAAATATTATCCCACTTACAATGCCCATTTCTGTTCATTCGCGTTTCTCTGCCACTTTCCTTCGCCCTCATTACAGTCATGGGAATGGTCCAGTTTTAAAGTCAGAAGCCCTTCCTAAGTCAAAAAAGTGTCCTTTGATGTCACTTCAAAATAATAATGTGGTCTCTTGGAATCCGACTCATGTACGGTTTATGTAGATATTCATATTTAAAGAAAATATCCGGAATGATTTACTCATATGGTAGAGGAATCGTCTTCTGATGCCAAGTATAATGGGCAGTCAAATGAAAACCGAATACGCACTACAACGTGATGGTGGAATGTTTTAAACATAAGAAATTATCAAAAGTGTTAATACATTTTTCCCACTGGCAGACGAGACGATCAATTCCAGTTTTGCTGAACCAGGAAGGTCGTTGACGGATACACAAACGCTCCCACTATTGCACTACATCGTACGAATGAAACGAATGTCCACGAATGCCTTTCTTCAGATCGCCAAAAATGTTAAAATTACACGGTGAAAGTTCCGCGCTGTACTGAGAATGTTGAAGTGCGTTCCAATCAAATTCACCAGATTGCAAGTGTGGGAGCGAGCAGTGTCATCCAACAGGATGATTCCGTCCGACAGCATTCCAGGGCATTTTAAATTTATGGAGTAGTGCATAGGAAACGACAGGTGGAACAGGGTCACGGGATGGGGAAAATGGAGGAGGAAGTAGCTTCTGCAGCTGTCAGAAAATATAGGACTCTCCAGGAGGGGAGGGGAACAAATGAGAGGGTAGGGTTGAGACTCTGGTCATGGGGGTTCCATTGTTAGACATGTCCGGAAAGTGTATTGAGGAAAGGGTACCAGGGTAGAGTGTTATCCAGGAATTCGGTTAATGCAGATGTTGAGGAAAGTAGAAGAGAAAGAGGAGGGAAAGGAGACGGTGGTAGTGTTTCACGTTGGTACTAACAACGTAAGACAAGCAGGTGTAAGTACCAACATAGATGGGGATGTGTGGGATCTGGTAAATGAAGTTTAAGGATGCGGAGATTGTTATCAGTGGAATGCTCTGTACGAGGGGTACTGACTGCAGGCTGAGTGGGGATTTAAATGAGACTATGGAGTGGGTATGTGTGAAATCGGGAGAGAGATTTCTAGATGCTAATGGGTGCGTAGGAAATAGGGATCTGCGCTCATCTGGCCTTCACTTAAACCGCAGAGGTACATATAACTTAGGAAATTTGTTTAGAAGGGAGGTACATTCAGGGAAACGGGGTGGCCTAGGGAGCGGTGTTAAGGGAACATGGAACTGGAAATCAAGTTGGGGTGACACAAACATGTTAGTGCTCAACTGTAGAAGTATTGCAAAGATTGTAAGGTAAGGAATATAATTAAGTAATTAATTAGATACATACTCACGAGATATTGTAATAGGAGTTGAATCATGGCTGAGAAATGATATAATGGATGCAGAAATATTCTCACGCAACTGGAGTGTGTATCGTAGAGATAGGATAGGAATGGTAGGAGTGGGAGTATTCATTCTGGTGAAGGAAGAATTTGTAAGCTACAAAAGAGTTAAGGATGAAAAACATGATATTCTAGGTGTAAGGCTCATTTCTAAAGATAATATGCAACTTGATATCTTTGGAGTGTACAAGCATAGAAAGTGTAGCGCTGACGTTGATTCAGAATTATTTGATTATCAGTTATGTGGGAAACGACATGGAAAGGAATGTGATTGTAGCGGGTGATCTCAATTTACTAAATGTCAATTGGGAAGGTAATTATAACGACAGGAAGCATGAACAACAAATGGCAAATAAGTTAACATGCGAAGGGCACCTGAATCAGAAAGTGATGGAACCAACTAGTGGGAAGAATATACTGTATGTGGTGCAGGTAAAAACCAGATGAGCTCTATAGAGAAACCGAAGTATTAGTGGTATTAGTGATCACGAAGCTGTTTTCGTGGTAGATAAAAATTAATGTGAAAGAAAGTAAGATATTAAAATTAGTACTATTATGCAGTACCATATGGCTGATAAAACAGACCTGAGGGAGTTTTTAAAAAGTAACTATGATCGGTGGAAAACGATAAATAAAAATGTAAACACGCTCTGGGATGGGTTTAAAGCAATTGTTTAGGAATGTAAAAATAGGTTTGTACTTTTAAAGGAGATAAGGAATGGAAAATATCCACTATATTTTAACAGAGAATTAAAGAGGCTAAGACGTAGGTGCAGGTTGGAAAGAAATAGAGTTAGACATGGCTGTGGAAGTAAGGATAAATTGAAGGAACTTACTAGGAAATTGAATCTAGCAAAGGAGTCAGCTAAGGATATCATAGTGGCAAGCATAATTGGGAGTCATACAAATATTAGTGAAAAATGGAAGGGTATGTATAGGTATTTTAAGACAGAAACAGGTTCCAAGAAGGACATTCCAGTAATCGTTAATGAACAAGGTGTGTGTGTATGCGAGGATCTTCAAAAGGCAGAAGTATTCAGTCAGCAGTATGTAAAGATTGTTGGTAACAAAAATAATGTCGAGACTCACGATGTGACTGATACTAAAGAAGTATTAAAATTTACTTTTGACAAGAATGACATTTGCAATAAGCTACGAAGTTGAACACTAGAAAAGCAGCTGGAATTCATAAGGTTTCTGGGAATATACTAAAGACAAAGCGTTGGGATATAGTACCATATCTGAAGTGCTTATTTGATTATTGTTTACATGAAGGATCTATACCATATGAATGATGAGTTGCTATAGTAGCCCATGCATATAAAAGAAAGCGTGATAGATATAAAGCTGAAAACTATAGGCCAGTCAGTTTGACATGCATTGCATGCAAGCTTTGGGAAAGCATTATTTGTGATATTATTAGACACGTTTGCGAAATTAATATTTGGTTTGATAGAAGGCAGTTTGGGTTTAGGAAAGATTATTCCACTGAAGATCTACTTGTAGGATTCCAGCAAGATATAGCAGATATCCTGGATTCAGGAGGTCAAATGGTCTGTATCGCGATTGACATATCTAGGTAGACTACTGGCAAAGATGAGTGCAATTGGACTTGACAAAAGAGTGACTGAATGGGTGGCTCTGTTTCAAGAAAATATAACTCAGAAAATTAGAGTAGACGAAGCTTTATCTGTCCCTGTAATAATTAAAGGGAGAATTTTTCAAGGCAGTATTATTGGACCTTTATTTTTTCTTATATATATATATATATATATATATATATATATATATATATATATATATATATATATATATATATATATATATATATATATATATATACAAATGATATGAGTAAACAAGTGGAATCGGAGGTAAGGCTTTTTGCAGATGATGTTATTCTGTATAGAGTTATAAATAAGTTAAAAGATTGTGAGAAACTGCAACGTTACCTTGATAATGTTGTGAGGTGGACAGCAGGCAATGGTATGTTGACAAACGGGGTTAAAAGTCAGGTTGTGAGTTTCACAAATAGGAAAAGTCCTCTGAGTTTTAATTACTGCGTTGATGGGGGTGAAAGTTCCTTTTGGGGTTCATTTTAAGTATCTAGGTGTTAATATAAGGAAAGATCTTCATTGGGGTGATCACATAAATGGGATTGTAAATAAAGGGTAGATATCTCTGCACATGGTTATGAGGGTGTTTAGGAGTTGTAGTAAGGATGTAAAGGAGAGGGCATATAAGTCTCTGGTAAGACCCCAAATAAAGTATGGTTCCAGTGTATGGGACCCTCACCAGGATTACCTGATTCAAGAACTGGAGAAAATCCAAAGAAAAGCAGCTCGATTTGTTCTGGGTGGTTTCCGACAAAAGAGTAGCTTTACAAACATGTTACAAAGTTTGGGCTGGGAAGATATGGGAGAAAGGAGACGAGCTGCTCGACTAAGTGGTATGTTCCCAGATGTCAGTGGAGAAATGGCGTGGGAGGACATCAGTAGACGAATAAATTTGAGTGGTGTCTTTAAAAGTAGGAAATATCACAATATGAAGATAAAATTGGAATTTAAGAGGACAAATTGGGGCAAATATTCGTTATAGAATAACTTACCATGGGAGATGTTCAATAAATGTCCAATTTCTTCGCCATCATTTAAGAAAAGGCTAGGAAAGCAACAGATAGGGAATCTGCCACCTGGGCGACTGCTCTAAATGCATTGATTCATTTATGGCGCGTGGCAGTTTCTGCAAAGTGTCTTCATAGGGCTGCCTCGCCAGAAAATGAACCACTCTTCTCTGCTGTTCTTTGCTTGGCTTCATTTCTACAGTTGACAAACACATTAGGCCAGTCCGCTACACCTACAAAGCATAACCCAACAACTGCATGCTCCTGTGAATTGCCGCTATTCAGCTCTACCACAGCGATGACAGTGTCCATATATAAAAATCGAGCTGCCATCTTTCGCACGGAATGTGTGGTTTGGCGGGTGTTCGTTTTTCATTTGTCTGCCCCTCATACTTGGATTCAGTCTTGCCTCAGTCTATTGTGTTTGTAGGTACTGACATTTACTAGTAGTCTACGTGTACTAATATATATCCTGAGAATATTTTTCAGAATCTCGGCGACTCCTAAGTCTAGGTAAAATAAGTGACATAATATATCAGGGGTTTAGACACTAGAGGTGTGGTAGTTCGTGTCATTAACACTTCACAACATGAAATTATATAGTATAATTATTTTTTGATGAGACATATTAACTCAGAATAATTTATTTATTTATTTATTTATTTATTTATTTATTTATTTATTTATTTATTTATTTATTTATTTATTTATTTATTTATTTATTTATTTATTTATTTCTTTATTTATTTATTTATTTATTTATTATGGCTTCTTTCATGTGGCGAAGTTAGGGCACACGACCCTCTCTTACACTTAACCACAATACAACAAATAATATTAAGGTTGCCTATTACTAATTATACTAATTACACTACTTATACTATTTCCTAAACTAAGCTTAAGTTCCACACCCACACAATATGCAGCTTATTAGCTTATTAGCTCGTTACTTCAGTCCTCTTTTCTATCTCACACATACACTTGCACACACACTTACAACTTACACACTTATCAACTACCCTTACGTTTACATTATATAGAACTAACAGAAACAACTTTTAATTTTACAATTACCAATCACACGCACACAATACACACCAATACACACTTCAATCGGTAACTTTCAACAGGAAGTCTCGGCAAGATATTTTAAATTTGAGGAAAGATTCAATGCCGCTGACACTTATTGGGAGGGAATTCCAAAGCCTGGAACCGGTTACAATAAAAGATTTATTATACACAGAAGAATGGTGAAGAGTGGAACCCCGGCGAGTGTTACGGTTATGGAAGGAAGAGAGGAAGTGAAGATTAGATGAAATATATTGGGGGGAGTTACTATGCAGGAGTTTGTGTATTAAGACAAGTATATGATATTCACGTCTCTTATCAGGTTTTAACCAGTGCTGTGCTTGATAATAAGGAGTAATATGCACATCATACCTTAGGTTAAAAAAATCTAAGGCAACAATTCATAATACGCTGCAGTTTCCTAGTTTGTTCTTTAGTAGCGTCTACCAAGATAACATCACAGTAGACAAGGATAGGAAGAATTAGGGTCTGTGTTAATCTTTGCCGCATGTTTAGTGGTATATAATTTCTTTATTTAATTTCAGTGGGTGTAGAGTAGCAAACACCTTCTGACTTACGTTTTTGATATGTTCTGTCCAATTTAGAGTTTCAGTCATAGTCACCCCAAGATTTCTCACTGTTTTACTGTACGGGATTGTGCTATTATTTATTTGTAAAGGAGGAATGATCGAATCGTTGATCTTGTGTAGGAGCTTCTGGGAACCGACAATGATAGCTTGCGATTTTGATGGATTTATGAGAAGTCTGTTTGCGAAAGTATATTCACTGAGTTTTTTCGTGTTATCATTTAAGCATTTTACTGCGTTTGGTAATTCTCTTAAGCTGCAATGGTAATAAATTTGGAGATCATCAGCATACAGGTGATAATTGCACGTTTTTAGAGAAGATGAAATGTCATTGATATACAATGTAAAAAGCAACGGTCCTAAAATACTACCTTGTGGCGTGCCAACCTTCCTTGTACGCCATTCTGAATTTCTTTCGCGAGTTATCACCCGCTGCCTCCGATCTTTCAAATATGACGTAAAAAACTTCAGTACTAAAGGGTCGAACAAGTAAGATTCCATTTTCTTAATTAGTAGCTGTAAGTCTATTGTATCAAATGCACCACTGAAATCCAGTAGCGTTAGTACTGTAAGTTGTCGCTGTTCCATAGCTAGTCTGATGTCTTCTGTCACTTTAAGGAGAGCCGTGGCAGTGCTGTACCCTTTCTTAAAACCCGATTGTAATGGGTCAAGGAGATAATAGTTATTTAAATATTTCAATACTTGCTCGTACACCAGTCTTTCCAAAGCCTTAGAAAGCGCTGGAAGAATAGAAACTGGGCGATAGTCAGAGGTCAGTTTAGGATTGTTTATCTTGGGCACTGGGATGACATTAGCTTGTTTACAGAGTGCAGGGAAAGTTCCATTTCTAAGACAGTTATTGAATATATGTGTGATAATCGGGAGGAATAATTATTTGGCTGAGGCACTCATACTCCCGTTATTGAACTATTGAGATGCTGTACTTATTTGTGCGACTATTGAGCAGACTGGTATGCTGAAAAAGGCATTAAATTAATGTATAAGATTGATATTCTCATTAAATTACTTTGTCCACGTAGCACTCTACTTTTAAATACTAGCCTGGTTAAAATTCGACGAACTACGTAAACTACACACTGCTACTCCAGTGTACAGATTGTTGAATCAATCACAACCCCACGACATTTCATCTTTTTTTAACTCACTTTCCTCTTTTCATGACCGTCATCCATGTTCCAGTTCCAATACTATTCCCTACAATAAAACTAATATTTTCAATAACTTATTCCAAGTGTGGAGTGCCAGACTCACGAATTCTATTCTAGTGAACATTATAAAATCGCAAATTAGGAGACTTTTACTTCTATTTTCCAAATTTATTTCCTATCCTATAAAAAGACCTGAGTGAATGATGTATGATTGTATGAGTAAATGGCTATATGGAACACACTTTCCATACTGTCAAAGACACAAAATTTCAATATAAATATTAACACTATATGCATAATAGTGTGTCAGGTATTTATATTTAAATTTTGTGTGTTTGACGGACTGGAAAATTTGTATGTCCCATTTGACTAAGTCGACTCTGTAGAGTATGGCTCCTTCTTAATAAAATAAATGGCTATATTTGTTCTAAAGATGGAATTACTTATAGTAGTTAAGTTATTAAGCTGCATTTGCAATATAAGATTATTATTATCCTTTCATTTTAAACTTTTGTTTTATGTAATACATCATAATCTCATTTGTATTTTATAGTATGGTGTAAGGGAGGGCCATGAGCGCTAAATTCTCAATTAATAAATACATTAATATAACTAGAGGACCCGCACTGCTTCGCAGCATTCGTTATAAATTGGTCAGAACTCTCGTCTTGCTATGCCTGGCCTTTTCAATGGTTTCTTGAAGACTTAATAAAATCCGCAGTTTGTAGTCTTAATTCGTCCATTCCAACATCAATATGCAACCTGTTTGGTAAAAATCCATCAATATATTCGCTTTTTTTATCCTGCAGTTCTTGGTGTAAAGCTTCGTATTGTGCCGTGGATGGAAATGGTATTTTAATCGTAGTTTTTCTGTGTAGGGTGGATGTCTTGTGAGCTCATAGGTTAGTCTCGAAGGAGCGTATTTTTCCAGGCAGAGAGTTATTTAAGATACATATCTAAGGCGTATGACATTATGGGGGTCTTCTTGTACGTAGACTTCTTTCTCATAGCAGAATGTAAGTTATCAGGAACGCTTTGCAATCCGTTGAATGTATTAGGAAGCTGTAAAATGTTAGAGAATCAATGCACATTCTTTCGTGATCAGAGGAAGTGTATACTCTCTCGCTTGACAGGTAGTAATCAAACATGGCTGCATGCAATGGCATTACTAAGGATGAATTTCACATATCAGAATATTAATGAAAGTGTTAGTCACTTAGGGACGTGTTTTTTTAAACTGAAAGGTATTCTTGCACAGATTTGTCATCACGTACCATAAATCACTTAACTTCCGCCTTACTCAAATTATTTGAGATTTTCAATGTTGTTCTCATTGAAGCAATCATATCTTTCGTTCTAATTGAGGTGCGCAGTTCGTTTTGGCCTAAAAACACTCAATGGATCAAGCGCGTTCATGTGAGGTAATAACTACTTACATTGGTAGATTCTGAGAAAAGTTATGAGTACATTTATCTCCATGACGAACATCTTTGAAGGACTTTTTAACAGTTCGGCGCGTAGTGTTGTTCCAAAGAACTTTCAACTCAATTTCTTTGTGTGATATATTTTCAAGTGTTTTGTTGACATAGTGTTACATTCTATTACGACAGCAGAGCATGTGATTTATTTCAATAACTCAAAACTTTTCAAATACATCCGTGAAGATAGTAACGAACAACACCATACTTTGTATATTTCGGGCGGAGCCAGCGGTAAACTGCTAGTAATAATAATAGATAGATAGACCTTGAGAAATTACACAATGAACAAATTGCATCACTTAAGTGCTAATTCAAGCATAAATCAGAAATATCTGCCCTACATAAAGAAATGATTGTAGCAGATAATGGTTTTACACCTCTCACTATAAGCTCTCCGGCTTTACTTACAATTTCTGTCTCCAAACTGAGGAAAATATCGTTCTATGGAAAAAGAAACCTCTTCATGTATGACATCGAAATGAGTTAGATCAGCCATACATCGCCAAACGAGCGTAGCATGAGTGTCTGACACTCAGATATATACCCAGAAACAGAGGGCTTCATGTTTGCTATACAAGATCAAGTCATTGGCAGAAGGAACTACAGGAAGCATGTACTGCATGATCCGTATGTCTGTTCAGTTCAATGCCGACGATGTGACATATCTCCAGTAACCATTCAGCACATAACCTCAGGTTGTCGATTAATGGAAAATACAGACTACAAGTATAGCCATGACCAAATGCAAAAGTTATTCATTTTAAATTATCCCTACAGAATAACGTAATACCTTGTACTACAAAATATTGGAAGCACGAACAACAACCAGTCTTGGGAAGCGAAAATACTAGGATAGAATAATCACTGATAAAAAGATCCCTATAATAGACCAGATAAAACTTTTGAAGATAAAACAATAATATCTGCCTCTTAATCGACATATCTGTCCTAATCCTCACAACCTCCAATCAACACATACAGAGAAGATATCCAAGTACACAGTTCTAGCCACAGAAACAAAAGCCACATGAAAACTCAACAATGTTATCATCATTCCGGTAGTGAGTGGATGTAATTTTATTATACCAAAGACATTACACAGGATCACTGAGGCACTTAAACTCCACCCTCTCACTTACAGTGAATTACAGAAAGCAGAAATCCTGACTGGCCATTTGCCATATAGTAAGGAATTGTATTGGCATGAAGCATCTACCATATACAGAAGACTAATTTTCAAATTCGAAATCGAAATTTTTATACCTACGAGAGTCATTCAACAAGTAACAGATAATTTTCTAAAAATTAACATTTTTTAAAAACAGGTATTTGCCTGTACACAAAAACACAGATGCATAGATTTTTACCCTCTATACACTATATTAGCTAGAAAAAACCTGAAAACAAGAAATACAGACGTTACTTTACTATGGCAACAGCGGCGGTCGCGCTCCTAGTATTACGTGGAGTGCAGACGCTGTAAGGACTTGCACCGACTTTATAAATATCTGCCAAATTTATTTTTCAGTATTGTATATAAGTTCATACATATGGAACATATGCGCATGTGTACTGAATAGTACTTCTTACGTGTACGTTGTACCGAAGAAGCACACAAATCCAATTGTAAAATATCGAAATGTGTGCAGAGGCAGTGCCTTCACAGTAAAGGTGAGCTACACTCTTTTGGATTTTGTCTCTTTCTATTAATATAAGTATTTTTAGAAACATGTGCGATACTTCTTTCAACAAGGATTCTTTTATCACCCGGCTTAATCAAGACATGAAATCCGTGCACTTCTAATACGCAGGATATCATCGAACAAGACAAATGTTTGAGCTCTACACACGCTATGAAAATTACTAGTATTGACACGGCGATATCCCCTGTTCCGTGGAAGGCATAGGAGTTGAAAGAACACCTCCAAGACTCTATCTCCACTCTCGAGGCCTGGTTAAAGAAGTGCAGTCATACAAATAAATGTTTTGAAAATAGTGCCAGGCTCTGTACGGACAGTCACATTCTTCCCCTGACTCCGAGAACGTAATATTTTGGCGAAGTCATCACGTGGGCAAGGATAACAATCATTTAGGTGTCACTATAGACAGAGGACTAACCTTCGGAGATCATTTTTGTTGTATTATAGCGCAAACAAATGCGTGCCTGTTTAAATTATTGTCGATGGTTAGCGTCGATAATGGGAAAACCGGCTACTGCTGTATAAGTCGGTAATAAGACTATTACTTGAGTATGTTAGCCCTATTTGGGGTACTGCAGCTGAGTCGCAACTGCTAAATGTACAGCGCGTCAAGAACCGTGCGCTGCGCCGCACAGTGGTCCGAAGACCGATTCTAAGCGGCAAAAAATCGATAAAATCGAAGTCAAGAAATTGCTGAAAAACAATGGGAACTCATTCTAGACACCCCAGGTACCTCATATCTGCCCTACATAATGTGATGGGAGAGTGTAAGTGGCGGGGAATGAAGCACAAACATGAGAATTATTTAGTTTAATTTCCGGGTTGAACCGTGTTGTAGTTGTACAGTTTGCCGACATTTCGAATACATTGCAGTATTCTTTGTCAAGGCGACTGAAATATCCCTACTCGATCCGAGGTAATCAGTCTCCCTGGCAGTAAATTCTTCACACTGTGGGAACGTCACCTCTAAGACACAAACATGACAATTTAAAAAACTTGGAAAAATTAAATATTTATATCTTATTGGGACCAACCAAGATATTGAAGAACCACTTCTTGGAGGGTATTTTTGAGTAAATTCACAAGGATAAGTCCTGCACGCGCTAAAAGGACCGTATCAACCAGTTAACTTCTCCATATTTTAGACTTCACTGTACTCCGATTTTACGGTGTTTTCAGAGCCGGAAACCGAAGTTATAGCTAGTTATGTGTTACTGATTGTTTTAATTGATATTATACACTATACTAAAGATTTTCCACCAAAAATCAACTGCCACTTCTTGCAACTTTTTGTTGCTGGCGGTATTTGCTTACAAGCAACCCGAAAAATCCTCACCGCACTACTGTTTCTTATCAGTGTCATTCACCTCTCCCACCCTCTACCCGCAACGCAACACCCACTGTCCTTGACTCATGGCCTACCGCTCTCCCAGCCTTTCTTTACATTGAAATTTGTTGTTTAAAGGTAGTTTACGAAACCCGCTGTTCAGGAGGCTTTGTGGAAAGAGCTGGGCCTGAATGTTGTCAGGGTTGTTCAAGGGACTGGGACCTCGAACACCGGCAACAACTCAAGAAGGTTCTATCGCAATCCAAAAATGCAGCGGAAGCAACCGGAGTCAGCTAAGAATTAATCATCAGATTTGCTGTAACATAGCAGGTACAACAACAAAACCCAATTCAACTATATTTCGACTTAGTTCCTTCGCTTCACGATATTTATACTCTTCTCTGGGTTTTGTCCAGTGGTCATCATCAGGTGAACGATGAGGCTTTCAATGCGTACGCTTTAGATATTGCAAAATAGTGCGTGTCCTTATATAGTTGGTATCCTATGTTTCCGACCGTCCACAAAGTCTTATTTCATGGTGCTCAGGCGATCAGATACGTTCTACTGCCAATCAGAAAGTTGTCCGAGGAGGCCTAAGAATTCAGAAACAAGGATTACAGGTTCTTCTGGGAGCACCAAACCCGGAAGACCCCCAGAAAGGACACAACAACTGATCTAATACACAGTCTCCTGTTTTCGTCGGATCCAGTAGTTACAAGGCATCTCATAAAAACCGAAATTCACTGGAATGAACTGCCCTCTGAAGTATACGCTTTGTTCGTGTTCGATGAGGCCACATGAAGCGGAGGCTTCGAAGACTTCCGAAGAAGATAGTTCCAAAGCAGGAGAAGAGGACGTTGAAATGTCAAATACAGATAGTGAACCCAAAGCATGACTCGTAAGTAGTCTTACTATTAAGTAACATGGCGCTAAAAATCTAAACAATTCAAATATAACGTAATACATTCTTATTCCTTTTCAGGTCACGCTCCTCGCCAAACTGGCCTAATTTTTACAATCGTTGATATGTTTTACATCATGGATTTAGATGACCGATTTTTATGGAAATAAAAACATGACATCATTCAAGGATTCCATACGTTTTTCTTTCTAAACCCTGTTCATAATTTCATTAAAGAGTTAACGGGAGCGTAGCGCGCCATTTTCCATGAATCCATTCACGAAATACTACATTTTGTCCGGCTACCTTAAGTTTTGCGAGTTCGTAATCAGCAACCTCGAAAACTCACGGGTATGAATTTTCATCGGCTTTTGTGAACCCGGAAAGATGATACGATTTATTGCCGGCTAGGATCGGTGTTTAGACCACTGTGCGCCGCTTAACAGGTGTGACTTGCATGAACGGTACTAACTAGATACCATTCATCGCAGGATTAGTAGGAAAAGCTAGTAAATTCTCCGATGCGCTCGCTGAGAGTAAAAATCCACTCATCAGAAATACAGATAATTACGATAATACTTAGGTCATGATGATCTAATTTATGATATTTGATTTCAAAGTAAATAATGGACTATTGATCAAAGCTACTAATTCACGTCAAACTTCTGTCAGTAATTGCAAAAGTTCAAATCATTTTTCCTTTGATCTGGGACTTTATTTCGTACATTCTTCATCTGGTCGCTGAACATTTCCGGTATTTCTGTTTTTCTAATTGAAAGAGATGGCAATCAAGTAATGGAGCATCAGTGAGAAGTTGTATTGTACAAACACTACCGTATATCACACAGGGCTGTCGGATTGAGTTTATTGGAACCTTACAAATTATTACTTTCAGTATTTCACAGGAAATACTGTGTGTCATTATATTAGTGTCATTGTTTGCAGGGCTCTGACAAGAAGGGAAATACAATTACTTCTTCGGACAGGGAAAGGAAACCTTCTAAATGAAGCTCGAATATTTAAAACACAAAAGCTAAAAGTGTTACCCTCGATTGCTCCCTTAGAGCGGCACAGACACAGAAGCCATCATGCAGTACACACTTCAAAGTAAGGGAGGCTCATGAATAATGGACGAGATCTCAGATTTACTGCATGAAATATTACTTTATTTTAGAAAAGTCTAGCCTCATATATACAATTGAGGGAAATGCACTGCAACATATTGACAAATACGTTTATCTAGGCCAACTGATTTCGCTAACACAAAAAATGGACAAAGAAATAAGGAGAAGAATAACTGAAGCCTGGAAGGGCTTGAGGGGGCTAAAATTAATTCTGCTGGATAAATCATTAAACAGGAATCTATTGCTCCAAAGAAGATATTTTCTTATATTAACACCTAGTTGCGTACAGTGGTCATTATGAGGATTCTTAGAGGTGATCACTGTAAATTCATAGGTGTTAATATAAGAAAAGACCTTCGTTGGGGAAATCACATTAACGGGAATGTAAATAAAGGGTACAGATCTCTGCATATGCTTATGAGAGTCTTTAGGAGTTTTTGTAAAGATGTAAAGGAGAGGACATATAAATCTCTGGTAATACCCCAACTAGAGTATGGTTCCAGTGTATGAGACACTCACCAGGATTACTTGAGTCGAGAACTGGACAAAAAAACCAGCTCGATTTGTTCTGGGTGATTTCCTGCGATTACCGAGCTCGATAGCTGCAGTCGCTTAAGTGTGGCCAGTATCCAGTAATCGGGGGATAGTAGGTTCGAGCCCCATTGTCGGCAGTCCTGAAGATGGTTTTCCGTGGTATCCCACTTTCACACCAGGCAAATGCCGGGGCTGTATCTTAATTAAGGCCACGGCCGCTTACTTCCAATTCCTAGGCCTTTCCTCTCCCATCGTCGCCATAAGACCTATCTGTGTCAGTGCGACGTAAAGCAAATAGAAAAAAAAAATCCAGCGAAAGAGTAGCTTTACAAAAATGTTACAAAGTTTGAGCTTCGAAGACTTGTTAAAAAAGGAGACGAGCTGCTTGACTAAGTGCTAAGTTACGAACTGTCAAAGGAGAGATGGCATGGAATGACATTAGTAGACAAATAAGTTCGAGTGGTGTTTATAAAAGTAACAAAGATCACAATATGAAGATAAAGTCGGAATTTAAGAGGAGAAATTGGGGCAAATATTCGTTTATAGGAATAGGAGTTAGTGATTAGGATAGTTTAACAAAGGAGATGTCAAATAAATTTCCAAATTCTATCGTCGCCATAAGACCTATCTGTGTCGGTGCGACGTAAAGCCACTAGCAAAAAAAATATTCCAAATTCCTTGCAATAATTTAAGAGAAGTCTAGGAAAACAATAGATAGGAAATCATCTACTTGGCTGACTGCCCTCAATGCAGATCAGTGATGATTGATTGATTGATTGATTGATTGATTGATTGATTGATTGATTGATTGATTGATTGATTGATTGATTGATTGATTGATTGATTGATTGATTGATTGATTGATTGATTGATTGATTGATTTTGACAAACTAGAGGCACTCAACGCGTGATCTTTCCCGTATTGTTTTACGCCTGTCAGACTTGGTACTTAACGGTTAAGCGAAGGAGAACAATGCAAGTATGTCGTAGGAAAATGCAAAGGAAAATATTCGGAATATTATTGGGAGACAGGGTTCCAAACTAGAGATTCCAGGAAATTATATCTGCAGGGAACGCACGCAATACGCCGCAAGAGCAAAGTGCAGGTAGCGAGGCTACACGAGGGCAGTTGGTCACAGAGGACAACCATGCGGCTGACGACTTCAGGCAGCTACTAGGACCACACTAGACGAGGACAGTGCTATCCAGAACTGAGTTCAAAGTGATGGACAGACGGTGGTTCAAGTAAAATGTGGAAAGTGAAAGTAAAAGTGAAAATGTGAAAAGTGGTGAGTTATGAAATAGATTTATAAACAGAAAGCTTACACTAGTGTAGTGTAAAATAAGTGCTAAATATAGAATTACAGGCGAAAAATCTCACACAAGGAAAGGCGAAATGTTAAAAATAGGTATAAGCTAAACCAGTGGATAGAGAGTATTAAAATGGCATTAAGATCATCTCACGTGACTAACTCGCCACGCCTGAAGGAGAGGTGAGGAATCACGGAAAACCAATTCGAGAATGGCTCAGGTGGGAATCGAAACCCCTCCCTTCACTTGACCTGCCTAGACTGAGTTAACCCGTTCCAGTCCTCGTACCACATTTCAAATTTCGTGGCAGAGCTGGGAATCGAACCCTGGACTCTGGGGATGGCAGCTAATCATGATAATCACAACACCACAATGGCGCATATTATTATTATTATTATTATTATTATTATTATTATTATTATTATTACTTTCTGTGAACAGTCGATGACATACCTGTATTTGGAGTTCCTCTCAAGCTAACCTCTCTCAGGTTGCCCCGCGCTTCTCCACAGAGTCCAGATACAGTTCCTCTTTAAGGACTTGACCTTCCAGCAGTCGAGAGAGGATCACCGTGCATTCTTCAGGTAATAGGATGGAGAGCTCGGAGTGCTTATTGATTTATATTTTATAGACGGGGACACAGTCCTCACTCTCTTTCACCACGTGCCTCACTCTGTAGTGGATCATTGCTTCCGCGTACAGCGTTCACTGCTCCATGTATTCGTCTCCTATATATCTGGTCATAATGTGTAAATTCCCACAGGAAATAAAGAGAGAAAGCATAGGCACTACAGATATATTGTGGAATACCCTTGCCCACATTCTAACCGACAATGGAGAAAAATACATGTTAAAATATCTACTGCTATTACTTCTAACAGCCATTTATGAATATGGTTTACTTTCTATTTTCCTGATAAGAGGATAATTAACAATATAATTTATATGATGAATGAAATTAGTTATTACAATACACTGGCTGACAGGAAAATTGAAGAATCCAGAATTGAAGCAAACTGAACACCTGTTGAGAGGCTGTGTGATGTTATTTCAGTGATTACAAACTCGAGTCAAATTTACAAGCAACTGGGCAGCATGGTGTTGCACACCGTCTGCCCTAAATGCATGTACTGATTCGCTCTTGTATCCTCTCCTGAGGCAAGCTGGCCTACCTATGTTGTAACTGGTCCTTGATAACCTGGATACTGCGACGTATTTGGCGTACGAGCTGGTCCCACGCATATTCTATCGGGGACAGGTTTGGGGATCTTGCTGTCCAGGGGAGCACCTGAAGTTCAAGCAGATAGTTCATAGAGGCACTTGCCGTGTGTTCAGGAGCACTAGCCTATTGGAAAATGGCACCTCAATACTGTCGCGTGAGAGGTAATTCTCGAAGAGGTAGGCTGCCTGTGACGTAGCGTTGTGAGTCAGGGAACCCTGAATCACTACCTGCCGTGTCCTGAAGTCATACACGATGGGTCCCCACACCACGATGATGGGAGTAACACCTCTCCCCAGGTCGCCACCGTACTTTCAGATAATGGTCACCTGGGGTAGCGCAGAACCACGATTCATATCTGAACACAGTGTGAGACATTCATCAGCAGTCTTCGGGTCCCGGTCATAGCACCACTCCAAACGCAGCCGTTCGTGTTGTGGTGTTAACGGCAGCCCGTGCATGGGACGGTAATTCCCTCGTCTCCCATCAATGGTGCGGGATGTCACGGGATGTTGCAGGGAGTCCATTACTTGTTCTCGGATGGCAGGCGCAAATGTGGAGGGTTTACCATGTGCCTGGTGCAAAATACGGCGATCCTCCCTTGTGGTGGTCAGTCGTGGTCGACGAGTATGTCTGCCCGCACATTCCCATTCATCCAATGTCTGACGACTGTGACATCCGAATGCCCAACAAATCTGGATATTGCACAATTCCACCAGCCGGCCAAATGGAGACACACAATGAGGCCCCTTTCAAACTTTCAGATGGTGCTAATGAACGCTGTCTTCCATGAGTACGTGACATCTCCGTGCCCTTCCCGGTGATCGCTCAACATCTGATGCTGTTCACGCCGCTTCCATAAACTACCAACAACAGTAAACACGAACAACACTAACACACTCCGGTGGCCATTTTACCTATCACGGAGAATTGCAACTCTGACCAGTTTCACACCCACAGGTGATGTGTACGTGTAGCGGCATTTCTTCTGGGTGCTTACATTTTTTTTGAGTTAATCTCTGCAAATTTCGCATGAATTACAAAGCGATTGCTTGCAATTATTATGCTTCACTTCTTCTTCTTCTACCGCTTTTCCCACACATGTAGGGTCACGGGTGCGAACTGTGCCGCGCATCTGGATTGGCCCTGGTTTATGGCCGAATGCCCTTCCTGACGCCAACCTTATATGGAGGGATGTAATTACCAATGTGTATTGTAGTGTGTTGCCGAATATGAAGAGGAAAGTTTTGGGACAAACACAATCATACAGTCCCCGGACCAGAAGAATTAATCAAAGGCGATTCAATCCCTGACCCTGCCTGGAATCGAACCCACGACCCTCTAAACCGAAGGCCTCAACGATGACCATTCAGCCAATGAGTCGGACAATTATTATGCTGCACTATTTGTACTTAATTTTTCTTGGGGGACCTTGGAGGAAACCGTGGTTTCTACAAACCGTATGAACTCTAAAGAGGCAAGATGTGGACTGAGAAGAGAAAGGAAACTCTCTGAATGCTGGAGAGAGGTTAAAGCTCATGTAATAAAACAGATGAGATGACGTGGTTTATAATCGGCTAAATTAAATCAATATAAAAAGCTGAAAAATGTTAACCTACAACCTGTTTCCCAGTCAGTGAACGGGTCAGGGATGGGATGAACGAAGCTCCTATCTTGTGGCGAGGATAGTAATTGTGCCGGCTGCCGAAGCCAGTCGCACTCCTGTGGGGCAATGATTAATGACCGACAGATGAAATGACATGAAATTATAGTGGAGAGTGTTGCTCGAACAAAGGATGACAGGGAAAAGCGGAGTACCCGGAGAAAAACCTGTCCCGCCTCCGCTTTGTCCAGCACAAATCTCAGATGGAGACAGGCCAGCGCGCTGCCGCCTGAGCCAAGGAGGCTCTCATAAAATGCTGAAATCAAACGCAATTGTCTAAGTTTGGCTGACGACTTAGCGAAATTTCCCGAAAACATTGAAACAGTAAGTGAACAAATAAACCTCTTGAGAGAGAGAGAGAGAGAGAGATCAAAAGCCAGGTCTTCAAAATTATTTTGAGAAGACAGAATTCGTAACGAACACTAATTAACAATGACCAAGGAATCCTAGACACGAGATACGGCAGAACAAGTGCCTGGGGGAAATACTACAGTCAGCGTATATCAAGAAGCCGACAAAAATAGCAAACCAAAGCAAAGCAAAGTCACCTCCGTACAAGCCATGAAGGCTCTTGGAGGAGTGGAAGGTAAAGGCTTCCACCATTGTTAACCTCGACAAGTGATGAGGTAGAGTGGTTAGCTTTACGCCCGGCCGCCTTTGCCCCCAGGAATTAACCTGGTACTCATTTTTGGTGTAGGCTGAGTGAACCTCAGGGCCATATGCACCTCCGGAAATGGAAACCTCGTTTCTTAAATTTTACGACTTCCTGGCGGGGATTCGAACCCATGTCCTTCCGGGCGAACCGAGCACGCCTTTACCGCCTCGGCCAGGCAGCCCCTCGACAAAAATGGAGCTCATCAAGTGAAATTGGCTTCTCAATTAACAAAATTACTCTCAGTGTAAAACAAACATCCAGTATTTTTTTAAAATGCTATTTGTTCGGGGCGTCGACCTAGAAAGGTCTTTTGCCCCTACTTTCAACATATATGAGGAACCTGCGTGTATTTTGTAAATGGCGGTGGTGTAAAGTGTTGAATGTGAGGGACACCCAGTCCCCAGGCCACGGATATTAATCATTTACAATTAGAAACCCCTGACCCGCCCGGGAGTCGAACCCTGGGCTGCCGGGTGACAGGCGGACGCGTATGGTGTAGGGACACCGCGGCGACAGAGAAACACCTGTATTACAACACTGTCATAAATGCAGAACGCCTTCACGTACCAGAATGTTCAGTCTTAAACGGAAAAAGAGACCTTGAAAAATTAGAGATAAAGGAAAGTGTTAAGGAACATAATTGGACCAAAAAATTTGGGAGTAGCCTACTTGGATGAGAAGAAGCAATGGAAAAAAATGTACAGTCAAATTGAGAAATTAGCGGATGCCTCAGGAAAAGAAGGATTTCTTTTCATGGTTACTCGATCCGCCTGAACCAAGAGAGGCTAAAACATATATTTAACCATTTTTGGCAAAAATTTCAAGACACTAATTAGTTGTTTAATCGAAGTAAATATCCATTTAACAGAAATGGGGATTGCGATAGCAGAGATTCTATACAGGCTTACATTTCTCAACAGGATTAGAATAATCCGGAAGTTTTCAGGAAAAATACATAAAGCTTGCAACTGTCTGGAACAATCAAAACCGGGCGAGTTGGCCGTGCGGTTAGGGGCGCACAGCTGTGAGCTTGGATCCGGGAGATAGTGGGTTCGAACCCCACTGTCGGCAACCTTGAAGATGGTTTTCAGTGACTTCTCATTTTCACACCAGGCAAATGGTAGGCCACGGCCGTTTCCTTCCCACTCCCAAGACTCTCCTATCCCATCGTCGCCATAAGACTTATCTGTGTCGGTGCGACGTAAAGCAAACAACGCGGTGAAATGATAAAGAAGTGATGGAGTGGCCGACAATTAAGAAAAGAGGTTAAAACATGACGAACCACTTAAATCTAAGAAATGAAAATAATTATTATAGTAGTGATATATAACTAGTAATCAGATTATTTTAGTATTCAAATAGGGGTTGTTATACGAGTATTTTTTTTGATGTCTAATAGATCGTAGTTTCCATTTGTGGGAACAAATGTACTGTATGGTGGGTGAAATATACTGCGAGAGCATGGTAAGAGGCTCTAACAGCTGTATGTAAGCAGGTCACGCAGCTGTAAAGGACGTTTCTCATTCTTATCTCACCATTGTAGCCCAGCTTTGGGGAATAATTTGTAAAAGTAAATGCTGAGCGTTCTTAGCAAGTAGCTGTCAAGTCATACACCCGACTGATTTGCATGTAACAGTCTGTTCAGTAAACTAGGGGACACCATACAACCCTAAGGGATGGAACGTATCTATTCTTAAATACCTTCAATATTTTATAACTTACTGCATACAATTCCTTGTTGCGTGATTAGGGAATTGTCTCCTTACACTCCAAATAGCAGGTTCGATTCCATGTAAATTCCGAGTGGTATATAAGAAGAATAATTAAGAAGAAAAGTGTGTATGCTAAATAAATAGCTTGAATTTTTGGAAATAACTACAATCGAACCCCGATACTTCGAAACTCCACCACTCTAATTTTCAGTGTCTCGAAGTAACTACAATTTTCCGCCCGTTTTTCCTATTCTTCACGCTTATTTATTTCTTTATTACTCAAAATTAGGTTACATCAATTTCTCAATTTTTCGAAGCAAACTGTGCAATACAGCATTTGTGGTTCGTGAGGACCAGTTAACAAGTAAAGAGAGTATTACAAGTGATGCTGGGAGCTAATATGATGGAAACCGAAAAACCGAAACATCTAGTGATCCGGAAATTGGCGAAGCCTCGCTTTTCCTCGGGTGTGGATTAATTACCGGTCACGTAGGGAAGTAATCCCGGAGGTCGTGGATGACGAGTCTTTGCTACGTAGTAGTGATATTGACGAGAAGTTTCAACGTGAAGGGAGGAAAGTCCTTCTTTTCGTAAACAACTACCTTCCTCATCATCCCAAGGTGCTCGTTCTGGAGTTAAAGGCAGTGTGCGTTGTCTTTTTGCCACCGATGGTAACATTCAAACTATAGCCTATGGAATAGAGCTATTCAGAGAATTCTGAATCCAAGAAGGTATCAACCGACGTTAATCTGCCACAGTCGATGATAATCGTTCTCTGATGTAAAGCGAGAAACAAGCAAGCAGTATTGCTGAAAGGGGACTTAGGAGTTTCAGAACACGGAGAGGAGGAAGTTACTCTTATTACCGAAGAATGGGCGGTGTATCAGCAGTTTGTTAACTTCGAAGCTGATTTTGAGGCGTACATAAATGTAGACTCTGACGTTATAGTCGCCGAGCCTCCTACGGCGACCGTCAGCGCTGCTGCCGAACAAGAAGAAGAAAAAAAAAGAAGAAGAAGGAGGAGATTCCCAAGAAGATGAGTTGGAACTGCTTTCTCTGTACCGTCAGAAGAACAGGCGTGAAGTGCAGTGACTACTTTTCTAACCTACATACAGAGTCATTCGAGTGGAGTTTTCACATCAATGAATGTTGTTGAAAAGTAACTGGAAGGAAAGAAGGGTAACGGTAAAAAAAAACAGAACAGACTAACACATTTTTTTTAAACTGTGGAAGCATATTTATTGATTCACTACTTACTCTATGTACTGTATTCTGTCTTCTACAATGTTTCTAAAATAAGGTTTATAATCAAGGTAAAGCCGTAAAATACGAGTTAGTATATGTTTAAATACCGTTTATGTTCGACGATGCCGAAATATAATTATATGCCAGAAAACTGAATATTAATTAGGCTCATTATACTTCAAGTTTCATTATGATAAAGGCTCTCCAGAAATCAGAGTTCAGATTTTCATTATGATAAAGGTTCTTCACCAATCAGAGTTATGATACAACTGTTTGACCAATTAGATAAGGATAGTACCGCACCTGCGCTCAACGCACTAGTTTCGCACTTGTTTCCAAAATCAAACATGTCGGACACACATATTAACATCAATGCGCCTTCTACTTCCAATATTCAACCACCACACGGAACATTTTCGAAAATTCATTTCACCAACTGTACAATAAATCATTTTTATTTTTAATAAAGCTAGGTTATCATAACCTTCTATCAAAGCTTTGAAAACATGACATTGTCAAGGTCTCTGATCCACTCACGGAAAATCAATAACCCAGCGCATGCGCTCTGTTCAGTAAACTCGACTGTCAAGCGACATCTCGACAGAAATTTAAGAATATTAAAAATAGACTGGACTAAAAATAATTCTCTTAAATTCAATCCATTCAAATAGCAAGCAATCATAATTGGATCCAAAAGTAATCATACCAAACTGAAAAGTGTTAAGATTCCCCCAATCCTATTCCACGCAACACCAATACAAATAAACGAAACTGTAAAAAATCTTGGCCTCATTTTTGATAAGTACTTAAACTGGACGGAGCACACGACGAAAATATGCCAACGAGTATTCTTTTCTTTGCACTCTCTTAAACGTTTACGGGATCTCCTTCCTCTAAATACGAGAAAGTTACTTGTTCAAAGCTTAATTCTACCCATCTTCGATTATGGTGACGTAATATACAACAACCTAAACACCACAACGCTAACCTTCAGCGGGCTTATAATACATGCATCCGTTTTGTATTAAATATGCCCAGGTATTGCCATATATCACCTTGTCTTGAACAGCTGTCGTGGTTATATTTGGCGGAGAGAAGAAACCTTCACTATGCTTCGCTTGTTCACAACATTCTCCGTACAGACACACCAAGTTATCTGAGAATGGATCTTAAATACTTGTCATCTCCAAACAGTATACCTACAAGGTCAGAAACCTCTTCCCTGCTGAGCTTCCCAATTTACCGCACGACCGGGTACGGCAACTCATTCATACCTTCAACCATACGCTCTTGGAATTCCCTTCCGGCTGTAATTAGTGACATACATAGTAGAAATGTATTTTAAAAAACATGTTATAAATGGTACATAGACTTAAGAAATTAGTATTTAAGGTTTCTGTTAAATAGTGACTCTCAGAAATTTACCTTTTGTTTATAACTATTATTTACGTTTAATTTTATAATTAATTATATGTAACTAGAAATCCTAATACTCTGTAGTTTTTACAATGTAGTACATATGAGATGGTTTGGCATTACAGCAGGCTTCATAGCCTGAGCCACGCCACAAGTAAATAAATAAATAAATAAATAAATAAATAAATAAATAAATAAATAAATAAATAAATAAATAAATAAATGAATAAATAAATAAATAAATAAAAATTATCGTCGAGCATAAACAGTCGTATTCAACGGTATTATTTACTTCTCGAAATTTTGATAACTGGAAATAAAATTTCACCACCGAGGTGATTCGAAATCTAGAGGTTCCACTGTGATTATTTTATAGATACATACGAGTTTCTAAGTTTTACAGGTCTTCAGCTCAGCCACCAGCGTCGCGTATAACGTGTCCCCTACGACGTGGAAGCCGTTGGATAACGTTAGCACTGACTAACATCTGGAACTTGCGAAAAAAAAAAAGGAGCGATTGATTGACAGCAGAACATTTCCAATTGTTCGGAAGCGAATCTCAGGCAGTGGTTCCTTCATGAGGTCGCAGGCACACTTTATCTGCAACCCAGCCATCATGCTGCACGATAATGCAAGGACGCATGCTACAGGAGCGATGCCCGATTAGTCCAGCCGCTGGAGCTGCGGAGTGTTCTACCACCCCCCATACTCTCAGGATATTTATCTCTAATGCTGTATGAGACAGAAATTAGCAAACCATGGATAAAATTGTGTTTTCATATTGATATTTTTATCTCCATACGAAATAGAAATTGTGAAATTATCTTTCCTTTACTACACACTTTAGATGACACTAGATTTCTTGTAGTACCGGGTGTCCACAATTAAACTGACTGTGTTCAGCGCGGCGCAGCACGGACTATAATGGTTATAGGAGCCTGAGATATGCTAAGTAAGAAATATGAAATAAGAAATAATTACTGCGTTGATGGGGTGAAAGTTCCTTTTCGTGATCATTGTAAGTATCTAGGTTTTAATATAAGGAAAGATCTTCATTGGGGTATTCACATAAATGGGATTGTAAATAAAGGGTACAGATCTCTGCACATGGTTATGGGGGTGTTTAGGGGTTGTAGTAAGGATGTAAAGGAGAGGGCATATAAGTCTCTGGTAAGACCCCAACTAGAATATGGTTCCAGTGTATGGGACCCTCACCAGGATTACCTGATTCAAGAACTGGAAAAAATCCAAAGAAAAGCAGCTCGATGTGTTCTGGGTGATTTCCGACAAAAGAGTAGCGTTACAAAAATGTTGCAAAGTTTGGGCTGGGTAGAATTGAAAAGAAGGAGAGCTGCTCGACTAAGTGGTATGTTCCGAGCTGTCAGCGGAGAGATGGCATGGAATGACATTAGTAGACGAATAAGTTTGAGTGGCGTTTATAAAATTGGGAAGGATCACAATATGAAGATAAAGTTGGAATCCAAGAGGATAAACTGGGGCAAATATTCATTTATAGGAAGGGGAGTTAGGGATTGGAATAACTTACCAAGGGAGATGTTCAATAAATTTCAAATTTCTTTGAAATAATTTAGGAAAAGGCCTAGGACAACAACAGATAGGGAATCTGCCATGTGGGCGACTGCCCTAAGTGCTGATTAGTGTTGACTGATTGATTGATTGATTGATTGATTGATTGATTGATTGATTGATTGATTGATTGATTGATTGATTGATTGATTGATTGATTGATTGAAATGATGGCACAAAATTATTAGTTATAAATCTTGGCACCAGATGAATATGTGACACTGTAAGGAGCGGTAGGGTAGTAGAACAAGGCAGAAAGGACCACACACTTGGCAAGGTTGGTTCTGGCATGTTCGACAGTCGCCCACAGCATATCGGGTGAAATCAGAGGGATATGTCTTCTTATTCTAGCATTTCGATCTAGCAGAGACCGGATATGTCCATGATAGACACAATATTTCAACTATCCCCACAACCAGAAGTCACGATGATTTAGGTAGCGGGATATTGAAGGCCATCCAACTCGAAAATACCCTGAGTTGATGCGGTCGTTACTGACAGTTTTAGCCGCAGCAAATCCTTCACCTAGCGAGCGACATGTTGTGTTTCCCCATCTTGCATGAAAATAACGGTGTGGTCACAGTTGTGTTCTTCCAAAGCTTGAATCACGTGTTGCACAAGGTGGTCCTATAATGCGCAGATATCACTGTACGCCTAAAGGCTTGGTTTCTCAGAACTAACTCATGCGAGGTGCGAGGCTCGTGGTTTCCCACGCTGCGAAGCGGATCAGTTGCCGAGCATATGTCTTGTGTGCTACTGTTGGAAGGGGAAGCGGATGATGATTAGGAAATTATCCTGCGTTGTTTTGGAGGAGTAGGCAGCAATGTCTTTAAAAACAGGAAAACCGAAGGGGGCTAAAATATTCTCGTAAAACGCAATTTGATTGACAGTGAAAGTAAATTCATAAGTTATTTTCGGGTCTTAAGGGACCTTTTTCAAAGGATTTTAAATGTTATCAAAGAAGACAACGAGTAACAACAGGCATCAGGAAACCAACCCACTCTGTGTCACACTAAGACGAGTGTAATCATTTAGTAAATCTTCAGGTAATTATTCGTCGAATAAAATTAATTTGTCGTCTTCTAATGTACGGGTATATTTTAATTTCAACAGATTTTTGATACCAAGTGCTGTATTTCCTGAGGCACAAGTATGAACATGTTTGTACAATAGCCTACAAGATTATTTCTGGAAAACGAACAACTACATATTATTATAATTAGTGAATTTACCTTAAATTATCACAAATCCCTGAAAGGAAGATTGAGCTAGCTATTGTTTATAATATGGATTGCAATCAGGGTAAATTGATGTACTGGGACAGGTCAGTCGACACTTCATCTTGAACTGACGATGGACCAGGTGACAATTCGGCGATAACAGGGTTAGTATCCTCGAAACTATTTGGTGTTGAAAACGTCGTGGATTAAGTGGTTCGTTGTTGGTACAGATGCCGCATCTCCATCTCTGTTACAATTTGGCAAACTATCATCCGCGTTTCGGCTATGAGCTCAGGAGAAAATTCCATCACCGTCTTTGCCATACTTTTGAAAAAGTCTACCACATGTTGATCTTCTTTGCGTCCTTCTGTTTTGATAGCTAATCCTACCTTCACGTCTCTTTTTTATCTCATCAAGTGCTCGATCCTTTAAAAAGATGGCCTTCCTCTCTTTGTAAGTTATACAACACTGAGTGCATTCGAACTCCTTCAAACAGTTCCTCGTCCATTTCGTCCGTAAAGGTCATCGTGTTGCTTAAAACAGTGAAAACCAGAACAGAAACAATGTCGCCTCGCACTGCCGTCGCCTCGCACACATCTGGCCGGACGAATCAGTGCGCGGTGACCCTGCGAGGTCTCACTGCGAAGTTGCGCAGATTGTGCACCGCGCAGCTTGAGAAACCACTTGCATAAGCTCTTGTAGTCTGGATTTGTGCGAGGCAGACCTCGCGCCTCGCACCTCGCACCTCGCATGCGTCGGTTCTGATAAAACCAAGCCTTAACAGGTCCACGATGGGTCATCTCCTCAAAGAAAAATCCACAGATCCAGGCGTTCAGGCAAGCAAATCAATGTTGTAAGCATCCTAGGCATATTTTTAATTTGGGCCCTGGGAAGTAACCTAGGGGGAGTCTCTACGATCATCTTGACACTCTGGCAAAATGGAGGTGTGATGCAAATATAAGAACTAAACAAGAGAGTTCTCTTAGCCTCTCTCACCTCAATCCTCCAATTTCCAACCTACTCGCGGTGCCCCTGTTAAGCCGAGCAACCCAGTGGAAGGCTGGGTAACCAACTCCAGCGGGAAACTTGGTCGGTGAGCCAAAGGATTTGGGGGCAGTGGAAGGCAACGGGAAACCACCACTGTACTTTTCCCTCGACAACCCCATGATGGCTTTGCTTAATTCCAAATGTTCCGGAGTAAGTCTCCCAGTCGGATCTCCGGGGGAGACAGGATTAAGAGAAGCCCGTATTTAATTTCGTCAAAGTAAATTCTCTATGAGAGTTACTAGAAGGATTGCAACATGGAACATCCGTGGTGCCCTACAGCCAGGGAAACTTGCAATAATAGAAATAGAAATGAGTTCACATGATGTGGATATCCTTGGCCTTAGTGAGACTCATTGGAAAGGACATGGGCATTTTGTAACTCATGAAAGGAATACTGTATACTTTTCGGGAAGCGATGATATGAGTCGAAATGGTGTTGCAATTGTTGTTCCTGTAAAACTGAACAATACTCTTCTAGGCTATGAACCCATCACTGATAGAATCATTACCATCAAATTGAATGCTTCCCCTTGCAGGATTAATATTATCCAGGTCTATGCTCCCACAGCTACAGCATCAGATGCTGAAATAGAAGAGCTCTATGGACTATTAGAACATACCATCAATCTGTTTGCAAATAGGGAAATAGTAATAATCCAAGGTGACTTCAATGCTAAGATTGGGGACACTACTTGAGACACTGACATCAGATCTGTGATTGGTCGTTATGGCCTAGGCGAAAGGAATGAACGAGGAAAACAGCTACTGGAGTTTTGTGTTGACAATGATATGGTAGTTTGCAACACCCTCTTCCAGCACCACCCAAGGCGTCTGTACACTTGGATATCACCTGGTGATAGAGTCAGGAATCAGATTGATTTCATCTTGGTGAGACAACGTTGGAAGACATCTGTTCTAGATTGTAAGACCTTTCCTCGAGCGGTCTGTCTGTCTGCGGAATGTGGCAGTGATCATAATCTGTTGTCCATGAAAATACGGCAAAAACTAAAAGTCACCAAGAAGATAAGAGCAAGGCAGTTTAGACTCACTAAACAGGAATCTCTTGCACGCTTTGGGCAACTTGTACTGCCAAGGCTCCCAGATTTGCTACTAAAGGAAGAAGAATCACCTTGTCACACGTGGGACAGAATAAAAGAGATTGTCTCCTCATCTCTCCCAGAGCCAACTAGGAGGACACCGAGTGCAAAACATCCCTTGATATCAAACAACACTTTGCAACTGATTCAGGATGAAAATAGGTACAGGATCCTGTGTAGAGAGATACAGAGTAATTGTAGGAATGATAAATCACAGTTCATCCACAGCGTTTGCAAGGAAAAAAAGAACCAAAATCAAACAAAGGATCTCTTCAACAAAATCAATAGCATTACTCGTCAATTTAAACCTCGCACATAGTGTATAGAAGACGAGAATGGACGGCTAATTGGAGATAGAAAAGAAGCGCTAGAAAGGTGAAAACAATATGGTGAAAAACTGTACTCTGGAAGAAGTGATGATGTAGCAGACCAGCCACCAGGAGGGCCTTCTGCATTGGAACCTCCCATTCTACAAAGCGAAATCAAGAACGCCATTAACCATTTGAAAAGAAACAAATCTGCTAGACTGGATGGCATTTCTGAAGAGATGCTTAAAGAAATGGGTGAGGAAGATTTTCACGTGATGCACTCATTGTGTAATAGGATATGGACGACGAGAGAATGGCCAAAAGATTGGACAAGCTCTATCTTAATCCCATTGCACAAGAAAGGGTCAGTCAGGAAGTGTTCCAAGTATCGTAGAATTGCTCTGACATCTCATGCAAGTAAGATTTTATTGTACATCATAAACCAGCGCCTCAAGTCTTACATAATGCCTCACATATCCATTGAGCAAGCAGGATTTGTTACAGGAAAATGAGCACGGGAACAGATTTTTAATATGAAGCAATTCATTGAAAAATCTCATGAGTTCTGTGTTCCTGTGCTAATATGATTCCTTGACTACAAGAAAGATTTTGACTGTGTTGTCTGGAATAAACTATGGCAGGTTCTTGGTGAATTTGGCATTCCACAACATCTAATATCATTTCTGAAAAGTCTGTATGGAAACAACATTATAACTATACAGGTAGATAGCCACATTTCAGAATTTTTCAGTATTTCGCAGGGTGTCCGACAGAGATGCATATTTTCACCAATTCTATATAACATCTATGTTGAATATGTGATGAAGAAGGCCCTCGATGACTGGACTGGAGGCATCAATTGGTGGAAGAAAGATCAGTAACCTGCGCTTTGCTGATGACACCACTCTCCTTGCCAGCAGTGAATATGAACTTGCAGGATTGCTAGCAAGGGTAAAAGATGCAAGTTTAGAATATGGGCTAGAGATCAACCTGAGCAAGTCTAAACTAATGATAATTGACAGAGCGGCACAGATCCAGCTTACAGGTCGATTAAGGGAACTGGAAATGGTAAATGACTTTATATACCTTGGGTCGATCATCTGTGATGCTGGAAGTTCTGACAATGAGATTAGGAGACGTATCACCTTAGGGCGCGTTGCCATGAGCAAACTCAGAAAAATATGGCAGAGCAGAGCAGTAACAAACAGTACAAAGATTAGACTAGTTGATTCTCTTGTGTTCTCTGTCTTCCTTTATGGTTCCGAGACCTGGACTCTCAAGGCAAGATATATGTACCGTATCGACGCCTTTCAGATGTGGTATTAGAGAAGGATGCTTCGTGTACCTTGGACGGAAAGAAGAACTAATGCATCTATTATTCAGGAACTGAATGTATTCGAACGTCTCTCCTCTCGGGTCATAAAGAGAATCGTCCAATTCTTCGGACATACTTTAAGACGTGCTAGTGAAAATCTGGAGAAGTTTTTCATGGAAGGCAGAATACCACGAGGAAGGACACCGAGCAGGTGGACTGATCAAGTTCTGCGTACCACCGGTCTGACTCTTCAGCAGGCTTTAAGAGAAGCTGAACATCGTCAAAGTTGGCGCCGCTTAATCCAGAATATTGTGTGAAGTCAAATGGGGTCACGACGCTCAGCAATGAGTTACACGACTTACGATGATGATGAATAATTTATTCCTATAAATTACAATCCTTTTCTTAATCATAGTTATCTAGTGGATTAGATTAGCAGTTTGCTTTTTCCTACCGCTACGAGCGCTATTGTGAGTCAATTCGGTGCGTACATTTTTCAAGAATGAAAAAAAAAAGACCTGAGAGTATTGAACCAAGGAACACGTTACAGAATGAATTATGTAAAGAACTTAATTTGGCTAGGACTTGATTAGAAAAGGAAACGAGCAATTTTATGCGGGTTTTTCCGGGACTGCATTAAGGCCCGAAGTGATTTTGGAAATGTGTTCTTTTGGTTTTATAGAATTATAGAAGACTCACAATTTGAAACTTTTCCTGGCAATTTTTCCCTTCAAATTTTGGCACAATTGAGGAAACTGCTTTTTTTAAATACTTTTCGTAGTATGTGGACCCTACCTTTTTCGGCTAAGAAAAGTTAGTAAAAATTAGAACGGACCAGGAATGAAGGAGCTTGTAAAACCATATCAAGCAGTCAGTTACGTAATCCGAAAGCAGTAGTTGTTCTTGTTTTTTTAATTTCGTGTGGCTATATGTAGCCGAGTGCAGCCCTTGTAAGGCAGACCCTCCGATGAGGGTGGGCGGCATCTGCCATGTGTAGGTAACTGCGTGTTATTGTGGTGGATGATAGTGTTATGTGTGGTGTGTGAGTTGCAGGGATGTTGGGGACAGCACAAATACCCAGCCCCCGAACCATAGGAATTAACCAATGAAGGTTAAAATCCCCGACTCGGCCGGGAATCGAACCCGGGATCCTCTCATCCGAAGGCCAGTACGCTGACCATTCAGCCAACGAGTCGAACAGTTGTTCCTGTAACAACCAAGGAGCTGACAACAACGCAATTGCACCGGATTGCTCCTGGATTCAGGAGGTCAAATGGACTGTATTGAGATTGACCTATCTAAGGCATTTGAGAGGACAGATCATGCGAGACTACTGGCAGAAATTGGTGCAATTGGACTTGACAAAAGAGTGATCGAATGGGTGGCTATGTTCCTGGAAAATAGATCTTTATCTGAGCTTGTAATAATTAACAGGGGAAGTCTTTAACGCAGTATTATTTCACTTTTATGTTGTCTTATATATAATCAATGATATGAGTAAAGAAGTACAATCAGAGATGAGGGTTTTTGCAGATGATGTTATTCTGTACAGAGTAATAAATAAGTTTAAAACTTGTGAGCAACTGCAAAATGACCTCGATTATGTTGTGAGATGAACAGTAGGGGTTAAAAGTCAGGTTGTGAATTTCACAAATAGGAAAAGTCCTCTCAGTTTTAGTGACTGCATTGATGGGTTGAAAGTTCCTTTTGGGAATCATTGCAAGTACCTAGGAGTTAATATAAGAAAAGATCTCCATTGTACTTAAAGGCTACATATATCTTCACATGGTTACGAGGATATTTAGGGGTTGTAGTAAGGATGTAAAGGACAGGGCATTAAGACCCCAAATATAGTATGGTTCCAGTGTATGTGACCCTCACCAGTATTACTTTATTCAAGAACTGGAAAAAAGTCCAAAGAAAAGCAGCTCAAATATTTTCTGGGTGATTTCCGACAAAAGAGTAGAGTTAAAAAATCGTTGCAAAGTTTAGGCTGGAAAGTCTCGGGAGAAAGGAGTCGAGTTTCTCGACTAAGCGGTATGTTCCAAGTTGTCAGTGGAGAGAAGGCGTGGAATGACATTAATAGACGAATAAATTTGAGTGGTGTCTTTAAAATGGGAAAGATCACACTATGAAGATAAAGTTGGAATTCAAGAGGACCAATTGGGACTAATGTTCGTTTATAGGAAGTAGAGTTAGGGATTAGAATAACTTACTAAGAGAGATTTCAATAAATTTCCAATCTCCTTGTAATTTTTTAAGAAAAGGCTAGGGAAACAACAGATAGGGAATCTGCCATCTGAGGTACTGCCCCAAATGCAGATAGGTAGTGAATTATGATGATGACTGAACGTTCTGACGTGAGAGTCACGGAAAATTGCACGTTCTGCCTGCTTTCAGCGCCATACCTTAGCCTATTGGCAAGACTTGGAACTAATAATTTTTGTCGTACAGTTCGCGAGCACATTGCTTCATTAGCATATCTGAGAAATAAGAGATTCCTAAGATCATTAAGTCCGTACTGTGCCGTCAGTTTAATTGTGCATATCCGGTATTTGTAGAAATTTCTACAATATGCAGAATAAACTCCACATGGTATACTACCAATAGCTTGGAGATAGAAACCGAATATGTTCACTTTCATCAGCATAGATTTTCATATTAATTTGTCTTTGCTCTTTACAACAGTTTCCAATTACTTTCTGGTGTACAGTTTGTCTTTCTGTGAACTGACAATTATACATTTTATTGACAATTCGCTTCACTCGGAAGTAGCTGTGCCTCGCTAAATTCCTGTGGGCTCTATTAGATTAACTGGATGCTACACGGTGTACAATATCCGAACATTAAGAACTCTTTTTCTATTTTTTACATGTGGCTTTACGTCGCACCGACACAGATATTTCTTATGGCGAGGATGGGATAGGAACGGGCTAGGATTGGGAAGGAAGCGAACGTGGCCTTAAGGTACACCCCAGCATTTACCTTGTTGCCAACAGTGGGATTCGAACTCACTATCTTACGAATTCAAGCACACAGGCATGCGATCTTAATCAGACGATCACTTCACTCTGTAGATACCAACTAAACATAAATGAGAAAACTCCATGTCGTTTTCTTCTGGCGCATTAAGAAACTCCTATTGAACAATGGTCCTACACACTGGCGTGTCCTAAATCCATGGTAATTGAAGGGACGTTATGCAAAATATCATCCTGTTTTGACGACTTATAGGGAAAAAGATTTTTATGATATTCCACCTGCTGTAACGACGTGAAATGGATAGCTCATGCATAAATAATTTTTGAATATTTACTGACATTTACAACACCCCTTTATTCTTGTTTATGAAAATCCACAGCCTGTTTCCAGTCATTCGACCGAATCATGAATGGAGCCCCACCTAGCGGCGTGATTAGGAATTGTGCCGGCTGCTGAAACCTGTTGCACTCCTCTGGGACAATGATTAATGACTGGCAGATGATATTGGAAATGTCGCTGGAATGAAAGATGATAGGAAAAACCGGACTACCAGGGGAAATGAACCTGTCCGGCCTCTGCTTGGTCCAGCACATATCTCACATAGAGTGACCGGGATTTGAACCACGGAACACAGCCGTGAGTAGCCGGCGTGCTGCCGCCTGAGCCACGAAGGATGCCGTACTTGTATATGTCATGGTAAAATGTAAAGTGTAACGTACAAAGTCTGGAGTCAGGCATGCCGTTACGGACAGTTGGCCATATGTTTATGGGGACTTCCTGTGAGTTTTTGGGGTGTAATATTCATACCGTAGTTTCTTTCTACATGTTTGGAAACATCCTATATTATTTTAAAAGTTAATTGTAGAGGACACTCGGCTGAATCGGAAGTAAGGATAATTCCAGCGTACATGAAATATACTCCAGAGTGAGGAGATCGTCTGGTCCGGTATTATATTCCCAAAACATCTTGCACTCTGGTAGTAAATTTTGTAGTGGATCACTTTCCATATAGTATCGGGAAAATCCATTATTTATTATGTTTTCTCTCTTTAGAACACAGGCTCCTTTAACATGAGGAACCCCACAATATCTATTACCACTTTCAAGTACCGTTACCTACGATCTCCAAAAGGCAGAAGTATTCAGTCAGCAGTATGTAAAGGTTGTTGGTTACAAGGATAGTGTCCAGACAAGTGGAAGTGACTAATGCTAAAGAAGTATTAAAATTTACCGCTGACAACAATGGCATTTACAGTAAGATACAAAAGTTGAAAACTAGAAAAGCAGCTGGAATTGATAAGGTTTCGGGGATATACTAAAGAGAATGGGTTGGGATATAGTACCATATCTGAAGTTCTTATTTGATTATTGTTTGCGTGAAGGAACTATACCAAATGAATGGAGAGTTGCTATAGTAGCCCCTGTATATAAAAGTAAGGGTGATAGACCATGAAGCTGAAAATTACAGGCCAACCAGTTTGACATGCATTGCATGTAAGCTTTGGGAAAACATTCTTTCTGATTATATGAGCCATGTTTGCGAAATTAATAACTGGTTTGATAGAAGGCAGTTTGTGTTTAGGAAAGGTTATTCCACTGAAGCTCAACTTGTAGGATTCAAGCAAGATATAGCAGATATCTTGGATTCAGGAGGTCAATTGGACTGTACCGCGATTGAACTGTCTAAGACATTTGATAGGGTAGCTCATTGGAGACTACTGGCAAAAATGAGTGCAATTGGACTTTACAAAAGTGTGACTGAATGGGTGCCTCTGTTTGTAGAAAATAGAACTCAGAGAACTAGAGTAGGCGAAGCTTTATCTGTCCCTGTAATCATTAAGAGGGGAATTCTTCAAGGCAGTATTATTGGACCTTTATGTTTTCTTATATATATCAGTGAAATGTGTAAAGAATTGGAATCAGAGATAAGGTTTCTTGCAGATTATGTTATTCTGCACAAAGTAATAAAAATGTTACAATCTTGTAAGCAACTGCAAAATGACCTCGATGATGTTGCGAGATGGACCGTAGGCAATGGTATGATGATAAAGGGGGATAAAAGTCAGGTTGTGAGTTTTACAAATTGGAAACGTTCTCTTAGTTTTAATTACTGCGTTGATGGGGTGAAAGTTCTCTTTGGAGATCATTGTAAATACTTAGGTATTAATATAAGGAAAGATCTTCATTGGGGTAATCACATAAATGAGATTGTACTGTAAATAAAGCGTACAGATCTCTGCACATGGTTATGAGAGTATTTAGGGGTTGTCGTAAGGATATAAAAATAGGGCATATAAGTCTCTGGTAAGGCCCCCAACTAGAGTATGGTTTCAGTGTATGAGACCCTTACCAGGATTACTTGGTCAAGAACTGGAAAAATCCAAAGAAAAGCAGCTCGACTTGTTGTGGGCGATTTCCGACAAAAGAGTAGCGTTACAAAGATGTTGCAAAGTTTGGCCTGGGAAGACTTGGGAGAAGGGAGACGAGCTGCTCGACTAAGTGGTATGTTCCGAGCTGTCATTGGGGAGATGGCATGGGAGGACATCAGTAGACGAATAAATTTGAGTGGTGTCTTTAAAAGTAGGAATGATCACAATGTGAAGATAAAGTTGGAATTCAAGAGGACACATTTGGGAAAATATTCGTTTATAGGGAGGGGAGTTAGGGATTGGAATAAATGACAAAGGGTGATGTTCAATAAATTTCCAATTTGATTGCAATCATTTAAGAAAATGCTGGGAAAACCCTAAATGCAGATCAGCAGTGACTGTTTGATTGTTATTCAGGATGAATTCATTTACTATTGCGGAATTAGATATTAACATGCCCTGACAAGGATTACTTGGTTCGAGATATGGAAAAACGAATCCTAGGCAAAGCAGCTCGATTATTTCTGAGTGATTTCCGACAAAATAGTAGCGTTACGATAATATTTTAAAGCTTGGGCTAGGAATTCTTGGACGAAAGGAGAAGCGCTTTATACTAGGAATGAAGTAAGGGGAATCAAGATATTCTAAATGAAATCAGTGAAAATCGGAGACTGATAAATGATATGGAAAGAAAGAAATTAAAACTTGAGGGTCATAACCTGAGACATAATTACTTCCATGTAAGGAAGAAGGATGAAGGAAGGATGAAGGAAGAATGCTGGGAAAGAAAGGAAGAGGAAGACTAAAGAAGAGGATGTGGGGTGTAGAAAATACAAGGAAGTGAACAGAATGGCGGGATAGAGAGGAGAATAGTAGCAGCGACAGGGCTACGCGGTATGCTCCAAGTTGTCAGTGGAACGACATTAGTTTTTATTCGTTTATAGGAAGGGGAGTTAGGGATTGGTATAATTTACCAACGGAGATGTTCAATAAATTTCCAAATTCTTTGAAAGTATTTAACAGAACAGAAAAGAAATCTGCCATCTGGGCGACTACCCTAAATGAATATCAGTGGTGATTGATTGATTGATTGATTGATTGATTGATTGATTGATTGATTGATTGATTGATTCATTCATTCATTCATTCATTCATTCATTCATTCATTCATTCATTCAATGGTAAACCATCTTCAGATTTGCCGACAGTGGGGCTTGAACCCACTATCTCCCGGATGCAATCTGGCAGTTTCGCGCCGCTAACCGCAAGTCAAACACGCCCGATTATTATTATTATTATTATTATTATTATTATTATTAATGTTATTATTACTTTTATTATTATTATTATTATTATTATTATTATTATTATTATTATTATTATTATTATTATTATTATTATTATTATTATACTGTACCGTACCCAAGGGTAAATACCCTCTAGGACGATGCCTCCATTCCTGTATGAACATCCGACTATCAATCAATCAATCAATCAATCAATACTGATCTGCATTTAGGGCAGTCGCCCAGGTGGCAGATTCCCTATCTGTTGCTTTCCTAGCCTTATCCGAAATGATTTCAAAGAAATTGGAAATTTATTGAACATCTCCCTTGGTAAGTTATTCCAATCCCTAACTCCCCTTCCTATAAATGAATATTTGCCCCAGTTTGTCCTCTTGAATTCCAACTTTATCTTCATATTGTGATCTTTCCTACTTTTATAGACGCCATTCAAACCTATTCGTCTACTAATGACATTCCACGCCATCTCTCCTCTGACAGCTCGGAACATACCACTTAGTCGAGCAGCTCTTCTTCTTTCTCTCAATTCTTCCCAACCCAAACATTGCAACATTTTTGTAACGCTACTCTTTTGTCGGAAATCACCCAGAACAAATCGAGCTGCTTTTCTTTGGATTTTTTCCAGTTCTTGAATCAGGTAATCCTGGTGAGGGTCCCATACACTGGAACCATACTCTAGTTGGGGTCTTACCAGAGACTTATATGCACTCTCCTTTACATCCTTACTACAACCCCTAAACACCCTCATAACCATGTGCAGAGATCGGTACCCTTTATTTACAATCCCATTTATGTGATTACCCCAGTGAAGATCTTACCTTATATTAACACCTAGATACTTACAATGATCCCCAAAAGGAACTTTCACCCCATCAACGCAGTAATTAAAACTGAGAGGACTTTTCCTATTTGTGAAACTCACAACCTGACTTTTAGCCCCGTATATCAACATACCATTGCCTGCTGTCCATCTCACAATATTTTCGAGGTCACGTTGCAGTTGCTGACAATCTTGTAACTTATTTATCACTCTATAGAGAATAACATCATCCGCAAAAAGCCTTACCTCCGATTCCACTCCTTTACTCATATCATTTATATATATAAGAAAACATAAAGGTCCGATAACACTGCCCTGAGGAACTCCCCTCTCAACTATTACAGGGTCAGACAAAGCTTCACCTACTCTAACTCTCTGAGATCTATTTTCTAGAAATATAGCAACCCATTCAGTCACTCTTTCGTCTAGTCCAATTGCACTCATTTTTGCCAGTAGTCTCCCATGATCCACCCTATCAAATGCTTTAGACAGGTCAATCGCGATACAGTCCATTTGACCTCCAGAATCCAAAATATCTGCTATATCTTGCTGCAATCCTACAAGTTGAGCTTCAGTGGAATAACCTTTCCTAAAACCGAATTGCCTTCTATCGCACCAGTTATTAATTTCACAAACATGTCTAATATAATCAGAAAGAATGCCTTCCCAAAGCTTACATACAATGCATGTCAAACTTACTGGCCTGTAATTTTCAGCTTTATGTCTATCACCCTTTCCTTTATACACAGGAGCTACTATAGCAATTCTCCATTCATCTGGTATAGCTCCTTCGGTCAAACAATAATCAAATAAGTACTTCAGATATGGTACTATATCCCAACCCATTGTCTTTAGTATATCCCCAGAAATCTGATCAATTCCAGCCGCTTTTCTAGTTTTCAACTTTTGTATCTTATTGTAAATGTCATTGTTATCATATGTAAATTTTATTACTTCTTTGGCCTTAGTCTCTTCCTCTATCTCGACATTATCCTTGTAACCAACAATCTTTACATACTGCTGACTGAATACTTCTGCCTTTTGAAGATCCTCACATACACACTCCCCTTGTTCATTAATTATTCCTGGAATGTCCTTCTTGGAACCTGTTTCTGCCTTAAAATACCTATACATACCCTTTCATTTTTCACTAAAATTTGTATGACTGCCAATTATGCTTGCCATCATGTTATCCTTAGCTGCCTTCTTTGCTGGATTCAATTTTCTAGTAAGTTCCTTCAATTTCTCCTTACTTCCACAGCCATTTCTAACTCTATTTCTTTCCAGTCTGCACCTCCTTCTTAGTCTCTTTATTTCTCTATTATAATAAGGTGGGTCTTTACCATTCCTTACCACCCTTAAAGGTACAAACCTGTTTTCGCATTCCTCAACAATTTCTTTCAACCCATCCCAGAGTCTGTTTACATTTTTATTTACCGTTTTCCACCGATCATAGTTACTTTTTAGAAACTGCCTCATACCTGCTTTATCAGCCATATGGTACTGCCTAACAGTCCTACTTTTAAGACCTTCCTTTCTATCACATTTATTTTTAACTACCACAAAAACAGCTTCATGATCACTAATACCATCTATTACTTCAGTTTCCCTATAGAGCTCATCTGGTTTTATCAGAACCACATCCAAAATATTTTTCCCTCTGGTTGGTTCCATCATTTTCTGAATCAGCTGTCCTTCCCATATTAACTTATTTGCCATTTGTTGGTCATGCTTCCTGTCGTTCGCATTTCCTTCCCAATTTACATCTGGCAAATTCAGATCTCCCGCTACAATCACATTTCTTTCCATGTCATTTCCCACATAGCTGACTATCCTATCAAATAATTCCGAATCCGCATCAGTGCTACCCTTTCCCGATCTGTACACTCCAAATATATCAAGTTGCCTATTATCTTTAGAAATGAGCCTTACACCTAGAATTTCATGTGTCTCATCTTTAACTTTTTCGTAGCTTACAAATTCCTCTTTCACCAGAATGAAAACTCCCCCTCCCACCTTTCCTATCCTATCTCTACGATACACACTCCAGTGCCGTGAGAAAATTTCTGCATCCATTATATCATTTCTCAGCCATGATTCAACTCCTATTACAATATCTGGTAAATATATATCTATTAAATTACTTAATTCTATTCCTTTCTTTACAATACTTCTACAGTTCAACACTAACAATTTTATGTCATCCCTACTTGATTTCCAGTTCCCTGTTCCCTTATCACCGCTCCCTAGGCCATCCCGTTTCCCTGAATGTACCTCCCTATTACCCTTCCAAACAAATTTCCTAACTTATACGTACCACTGCGGTTTAAATGAAGGCCATCCGAGCGCAGATCCCTATCTCCTACCCACCCATTAGGATCTAGAAATGTCACTCCCAGTTTCCCACATACCCACTCCATAGTCTCATTTAAATCCCCAATCACCCTCCAGTCAGTATCCCTCCTACACAGTATTCCACTAATAACAATCTCCGCTTTCTTAAACTTCACCCGTGCTGCATTTACCAGATCCCACACATCTCCAACTATGTTGGTACTTATATCAGCTTGCCTTACGTTGCTGGTACCAACGTGAAACACTACCACCTTCTCCTTCCCCTCCTCCCTCTCTTCTACTTTCCTCAACATCTGCCTCAATCTAATTCCTGGATAACATTCTACCCTGGTTCCCTTTCCTCCACACACTTTCCCCACGTGTCTAACGATGGAATCCCCCATGACCAGAGCCTCAACCCTACCCACCTCATTTGATCCCCTCCCCTCCTGGTCAGCCCTATCTTTCCTGATAGCTGCAGAAGCTACTTCCTCCTCCCTTTTCTCCTTCCCATGACCCTGTTCCACCTGTCTTTTCCTATCCTCTACTCTACATTTCCCTTTCCTACCTTTTCCCTTCCTCCTACTTCCACGCATCTCAGCAACAGTTCCCTGTCCCTCATCTTCCCTCTGTTGTTCTACCTGGAGTGACTCGTACCGATTTCGCACAGACACCTGTCCTGAATTCTGATCCTGAATAGAGCCCTTGGCCTGCAATCTCCTTCCCCTTAGAACATTAGACCACCTGTCTTCTACAACTCCTCCCTTTCCTTCCCCTCCCTCTTGTACACCTACTGTAACCTGTACATTGTTTGAGGGAGTCCTATCTTCCTTCCTGTCTTCTGTGAGAATCCTAATTATCTCCCTCAAACTTTCCAACTCCTCCCTCATACCCCTCAATGCCTCACCACACCCACAATAAGTACACTCGCGCTCCTTAGCCATTCTTTACGGGGGGGGGGGGAATTTTAAATTAAAAAATAAAATAACTTATTTGCAAAAATAAATAAATAAATGAACGGAGGGATATATTGTCTGGGATAGTACACAACAATAAGGTAATTAATATACGACTACACTACAATACTACTTAGTCGTGCTCTATTTTTTATCCTACAACCCCTAACAGGATAAAAGCTGCTGTTAATTACTGAATATCGAAAGTAATATACAAGAACTACACAATTCCAAACTGCAATTAAGCCTATCCTAATTTCAACAATATTTTATTAAGAGTTTCTACGGATACCTCTACTACACCAGTACTACACAAATATTTTACAATAATAAAATAAGCACACTCAATTCTAATAGGATATTACTCGTATACTACTGTACAGTACACTACAGTAATTTTTAAACTACTTCCAGACGTATCCTAATTACGATACCGGTACCGTACCGTATGTCACTACTAAGCACAACAGAAATGAAATTTGCAAGAACTACTGTACTCAAAGATTACCAACGAAGCTAAATGCTTAGACAAATTATTATTAGTATTACGGTCTAATAGATATACACGAAAGATAACACACGAATATAGCACGCAAGATACGGCACTATCTAAATGTACTGTATCTATACTACAATGTATCTACACTACACTACACTGCGTTTGGTTAAATGCTTAAATATCAAAAGGTTTGCCGTACACGAAGAAAAACACGAATATAACTGGCAAGATACTATCTAATATATTATACCTTATCTTCACTACAATTCTACTGAAATGTGGTTATGTGATTATTACAGCTGGTGGATTACTATTATTTTCCCTACTCCACGGGACGGAGAAAAAAAAAGTGTCCTTACTTAGGCCTACTGAAAAATACAAGGTTGTCTACAATAATTTCTCAAATATTTCTATCAAAACTACTACTACTACTACTCCAGGGACTTGAACTGCAGTTACTGGGATATATGAACTTTATTATTATTAGCTAACCGCTCACAAATACTGAAAGATCGAGGGAACGAAATATAAATTACGGATACTAACTACCTACTCAGAAGTACAAATGAATGGAATACAAGGTCAGCTGATTTTTATTTATATTTACTTGACTACACTACACCCTTTGTTCACGACTGTAGCCAATAATGCAATATTTGAATATGAGGAGCGACAATAATCAATAACAATACGACTGTTAACTGTTACCGTGTAATCTCTTTAACTTCTTTTTAAATGGAAGTCTGCAGGCGTATCGTGTTTTTTAATGTAGTAAATTATATCCTTCGCGATAGTTTGAACGGATATCTATACGAAATACCGGAGAAGTTGCTGCAGAAGTTACGGTACTATTCCTTACGATAATCTGCCTTTGTAAGTACAACCAACGAACCTACAGATATTTACAAATATTTTTAAAGTTGATATTGTTACCTAAAGTATTGCCTAAACCTAAATTCCAAACAAGGTGCACCTAGCTAGCCTACTTAACCTAGAAAACGTAATTTACTAAAGACCAACTGAATTACTTGTTACAAAACTTAAATAATTATTACTACTCCCAATTTCTACCAACAAGCACTAAACACCACTATATAAACAGCACTAAATGAATCAGATATACACAAAATTAAGCTATTTCCATAGGTTTTCACTACTTTATCACTACAATAATGCAAGAGCTCTCTCAACAGCCAACCGTTCTCAAGCGCATCCAACAATGGCAATGGCATCCAACTCAGGGTTGGGCAGAGTGTGGGTTGGTTGTCGGTTGGGTCAGGATAAAAAGTCGATGTTCTACTCTAAAATATCAATCAATGACAGGAAATGCAGGTATAATACGAATGAGAAACAATCATAGGGGGTAAGATGGATTTATTGATAAATATCCCCGATCATATTACGAGAAAACAATTAAATCAAGAAAAATATTATGTCAAAATGAACTCAAAAATGTAGAAAATGAATGGAAATCGAAAACGTTACTTGAATGATAAGACAAAATTTGAAATCAAAAATCAAGTTCAACAAAGAACATTATATACATCAAGACTAAGCTGCTTCTTATATTCCATTGTTTATATTGTATGGCAACAAGTGTACACAAACACTGACATGTGGTAATTCCGTATGGAGTTACACACTATCGCATCACAACGATACGGTTTCCAAATTTAAGTTAAATCCGAGAGTCGCCGAAATACAACTGTTAAATAAAAGTTACATTATAAAGAAAATTTACGACGAAAAGGAAAGTAATTAAGACGCAATGGACGCTATGTAAGTTATGCAAAATACTAGGGGCATATCCTACACTATATTTACATCAATTCAAATAATCAAACTAAACACATTTATATACATCGGGTATCGAGGAAAGTCTTAAATGCTACACAGATTCTAATGTGAAACCCGGTTCACTGCAAAAGATCTAGACAGAACTAGATAAACCATCAATACTTCAGCACTCGGGCTGTTCCCTTTTAAAACAACGAGACAAGTATACAGTCACAAATAAAAACATCAACCTGTAAGGGAAAGACATATAAATAACCCTTGATATCACGAAGAAAGCAATGGGCAACATTGCCTCCTTCTGCTGCATTTGGGCGCTCAACAGCGCGGTCATCCGTCATGTACTTCCGGGTAGATACGAGCTGAAAAGAAATGTTGACCTCAACACTATGCTAAAGTTTAGATTCTGTCTCCCGGTGCGGTCACAAGGAAGTATCTTCTCCTTCACACCTACAGATGAACACAGGCCAGAAATCAGCTTGCCATGAGATAACGCCTTTCGCCGGCTACACGGAAACTCACGTATATTCATACCTTCTTAGCATGCTTTTACCATTGAATATCATCAGACTCAATAGTCTGGAATTAATACTGTCCATTCTGATCACAATATACACTCAGAAGTAACTTCGCAAGCACACACATCTGCACAATATTCTTTCTCTTGTCAGGCATACCATCAGCCTGCATCAATACATTATAATTCGGCATGCAATCTTTATCTCATTATTTCTCATAAATCCATTGGCCTTCCACATTATGAGACTCAGTTCATGACCTTTACAGACCATCAGGCAAACAGAATCCAACTTAACTCAAAGATCTTATTTTAAAAACGACGTTTTGCAGGTCCTTCAGTCAGCTTCCGTAAAATCATGCGTCATGCAGAATATCTATACCTCTTTCTCTGAATAACCGAAATGAAATGAACTAATACGTATTGAACGTTGTATAAAGATGAACCTGTCGATCTAGCCCTTCTAGCATATAAATATAAGGAAAACTCGGAATATCCTATACGATATCCCTCATTTTCCCAATCATCTAATCATAAAGCAAAATGAAAATAAAATAAACATGCATTATTCTCGTATGCGAATCTATCATAGTAACAAAATTAAACAAACACATGCCGCCAGGCTTACTTTACATGAAGTTAAAAATTCTATCTACACTGCCCTAGTACCTTAACATAATTTACATATCATGCCATAAATAACACATGCGTCTTAACTGAATTCCATCCGACGACTCTCGAGATACCAGGATAGCAGCTTACATCCCCGCTGATTGAGGGATTTACTCCATGTTAATCACAGCATTAACATGTGAGAATGCACTTCTTTCTTCTGCATGTATGGCCATCATCTTGCTGGAAAATAATCCACTGGAACACAGAAGATTGTGGTTGACAATATCTTCGCTGCTTAATGCTACGAGCCGAAATACCCTTTCTCTTTACAAGATCAGCTACACACACTGATATAATTATAATACACTCCACTTATAGGGTGAGAATATATTTTGAAAAGACCGGGCGAGTTGGCCGTGCGCGTAGAGGCGCGCGGCTGTTAGCTTGCATCCGGGAGATAGTAGGTTCGAATCCCACTATCGACAGCCCTGGAAATGGTTTTCCGTGGTTTCCCATTTTCACACCAAGCAAATGCTGGGGATGTACCTTAATTAAGGCCACGGCCGCTTCCTTCCAACTCCTAGGCCTTTCCTATCCCATCGTCGCCATAAGACCTATCTGTGTCGGCGCGACGTCAAGCCCCTAGCAAAAAAAAAAAAAACAGTTTGAAAAGCAGCACACGGTTCGCTACGGAAGTTCCTCGCGAAATGCGCCCATCGCGAAGTAGTGAAACAATAGCACGTCTCCTCTACACTTGTTACACAGCGGTCACTAAGCACCGTCTTTATATATTGGAAGTAAACTCTGCCAAAATATACTATTCCATTTACTCAAGAACAGTAAAATCTTCCAACTGCACAATTTAAAATATCATTGAGAACCAGATACTGTTACTGGAATCACGATCACCAATTCAGAGTTTGTGCTTCCGCACTATCCAAGCATTTAACACAGAGTGACGCTCTCCAGAGCTTGGGTTACTGAGGAGGCTTCGGTGACGCCATATCAATAATGGGGTTCCCGGGTGTCTGAACCAACCACCAATCAGAAAATTCGTCGTATATGATGACACAATATTTATTGTGATATATTTACAAAACACAGCTCAAACACTAGCAAATCGCTTCCACCAATTTTTATATTACTTTTCCAAATATATCTGACTTCTGAAACTGTAGAAAACCGATTACTGACAGAAACTGACTTTAGCAACTGAGCACGTTGGTCATTCTGGAATTAAGATTTGGCGTGGTGTGGCCTCCATGTTTCCCAAGTCCTTAATTTCCATTGGCTGAAATATATTGCTTGGTCAGCATCTAATACACGTGTCGATCCTTGCCAGCGCTTGGTTACGCCACCCTTTCTCACGGTCATACGGAAATATGAAGCAATGTCCAGCGACTCACTATCTTGCTCAACATCCGGTATCAACTATCTTGGGATACAATGCTTTAACATGTTAGACTGTAACTTTTATGAATAAATTTTACATATTGGGTCAAATAATATTCTAATTATTATTGTGGGCCGGCAGGATACAGCTCAATACTTCCTCCCTTTAATCTTATTGTAGTATTATTACTCTCAATGTCTTACTAATTCGTAACGTGATCTTAATTGTTTAAACTTTGACCATTAATTTGTAGAACACGCAACTGGCAGATATATTCTACAGGACATGGCTTTAGTGTAAGATGTACTCTACTCACAAAGCTTCGCATTTCCTGTTGTCATATTTTATATCTACCGTCATTGGTCATGTTCATCATACGTTATTGTTTAATGCAAATATTATTTGTACGTATGCACGAGGCTTTGATTTTTAACAAAAAGGTTCATATCCATACCACACTTTCTTTCTACATATTTGGAAACATCCTGTATTATTTTAAAATTTAATTGTAGAGGACAATCGGCTGAGTCTGCAGTAAGGATAATTCCACCGTACATGAAATATAGCTGTGAGGAGATCGTCTGATCCGGTTATTACATTCCCAAAACATCTTGCACTCTGGTAGTAAAGGTAGTAAATTTTGTAGTTGGTCACTTTGCTGATTGTATCGGGAAAATCCATTATTTATCCTGTTTTCTCTGTTTAGAACACAGGCTTCTTTAACATGAGGAACCCCACAACATTTATTGCTACAACAAGCAAGATTTTTAACAATAATACTGTTATAAAAATGAGATTACATTGTTATTAAATAAACTCACGAAAGCCTTCCAGTTTAAGAGGATACGAAAGTTTCGTAACACATTCAATCCTGGGCAGTTAGACTTGACATTCCGATTACAAAACAGTGGAAACCTTAACAACACAATATTCGATGATCTATAACTGTAATACAAAGTAATTATTAGTTTACGAGAGCTCCTTTTTGTTTTAAAAGCCAATGTTGTTTTATTCAGAGAAAAGTTCAGCCACACAATAATAAATTAATGACCCATTGATCAGTATCAACCTCTCTTTGTCTGTGAGAAGGAACAAATCTTTTCTTTTGTTCTAATTCAATAACAAACTTTAGTCCCTCCTCTGCAATAAATAGAGGGAAACTGAAGAAGATTGAGGAACACAACAAAACAATTTTGTCTGTAGTTACTTTTAGTCTCTTGAGATTGGAAGTCGAGGTACGAAATTTATTGAAGGGCATACAGAAAAATAATTATCGTCTTTACTGTTGTGTACAGTTTTATTCGGTTCTACTTAGTTTTTTTTCCCACTTGCCATCATACCAATATCCTGAGAGCAAAATTTGTTCAGATGGAAGAAACTGCTCCTATAAGCTATTATATTCTTTGCATCTTGAGGTACGAGGGCAAGTCAATAACTGTCTGCAATTTTGCTCTAATTGTCTTTAGGATTAGGGGCTGCCTGCCCGAGGCGGTAAAGGTGTGCTTGTTTCGCCGGGGTGGACGTCGGTTCGAATCCCCCTCAGGAAGTCGTAAAATTTATGAAAAGAGATTTCCACTTTCGGGGGTGCAAATGGCCCTGAGGTTCACTCAGCCTACACAAAAGTGAGTACCAGGTTATTTCCTGGGGGCAAAAGCGGTCAGGCGTAGAGCTAATCACTCTACCCCATCAAGTGCCGAGGTTACGGATAGTGGAACCTTTACCTTCCACCCCTCCAAGGGTCTTCATGGCCTGTACGGAGCTGGCTTTGTTTTGCTTTTTGTCTTTAGGTTGCCTGTATGACATATTGTGCTCACCAGCCGCTAGGTGGCATCGTAGGTTTAAGCGTTGCCAGACCAGTACCTCGTCTGTTATTCAAGCAATCTTTCAATATTGGCTGCAGATGGACGCCCGGTTCTTTCCTCATCCTTCACGCTCGTACGACACCTTTTGAACGGTTCAGTCCACTGGTAAACACTTCCCTGCGGCAAAATATTGTCTCGTTCTGTGCTGAAAGTCTTCTACGAATTCCAGCTCCTGGTACACCCTCAGACCACAAAAAACGCATTATGGAACTCTGTTCTTTCTTGGTGCAAGCAGAGAGTGGCGCGGTCATATTTACGTCCCAACAGCGCAAGCTGTACTGATCTAATAACGCTGAAACTTACCAAAGACGTAGACAACGCTGTCATCTAGCGGCTGGTGAGCATACAACGCCCTAGAGCGAACCTAAGAACAATTAGAGCAAAATTGCTGATACTTTTTGACTTGCCTACGTAGTTTGTAGAGTCATCTGGTCCAAGACGACCAAGTCCACTCTGCGTGTTGCCCCAGCACGCTAGCTGGCTTATAAACCTCAACCGATGATAACACAGTCAAGGTAAATATAGCAGGCAACTCGCCCTTCCTTTTATAGTGAGAGACTGGCCTATGATTGGTAGAATGAAGGTCAGTAGGTGCAACCGTTTCAAGTGACCTGAGACAACGTGTCACTACCAGGAAATGTTTAGGTGCTGCCTAGCTTTACGGAAGGTACCGTTCTTGCTCTTTCATTCCTTAGATATGATACTGCGATGGTTACTACATCTTTTAATAATTCTACAAATGTATCTTTTCCAGTTCATTATCTTTAATAAGTTTCTTCTCTCTGTATCCTACCTTCACATTCCTAATTTTGATTTATCTGTCCATACAGCTGGTTTATACCGACTGGTACCGTATGTCCCCTGCAGCAGGCTTAGGATGAATGTTCTTCAGAACTCCCATATCTTTAACCTCCGAGCGAATCGCCTATATGGCAAATGTCCTGCAACTGTAAACTTGCATTCAGAATATGGTAGGTTTAAGTCTTGTGTAAGTTTTCTTGTAAATTTTTCCATTGTTTTCCATCTTACGACAAGACAAGTGTGGATGATGTACCTCGATTAAGAGGCAGCTTCCACTCCCACTCTCATGGTTTCCTCTCCCGGCGTCGACTTCAACCTACTTGTGTTAGTGTGGCGTTTGATAACTAGTAAGGACTGCATAAAATGTCCTAATTTCGGTGTTACTATGTCTATTTTAATAAGTAGCCTACCATTGTCTATTAACTCCAGTGTTTTACGTAGTATTTCACATTATAATAGGAAGCAATGAAACAATCTTATTGTATATTTAGGCTAATATTATCATATCCACGGGGAAACGAGATTCGAACAGCAGCATCCTTGGTAGAAATACATCGACGTATTTCATTTTTCATTTTAGGAGTACTTCTAATTACACTTCCTCAGCACGGTTGTAATAAATCAGAAGAACGTTAATAATAATCATAAAATATATTGGGTTTAGTACCCCTACCATCAATACGGTGCACGTCAGGAAACCTCCAGCATTTACTTTTTTTTTTTTTCGCTAACCAAAATATGAGATAATCTTCATGCAAATGTACAGTCTAATTACAAAGCTATTTGACTTCAAATTACTCGAAAAGCACACAATAAACTTTTCACTGTTTATTTTGTGCATTTCTGAAGCAAACTGTCTGAAAATTGGTTGAGCTACACTTAATGATAAGACATCCTTTGTACAGTTGTTTTTTGGCTTTACGTCACACCGACACAGATAGGTCTTATGGCGACGATGGGACAGGGAAGGGCTAGGAGTAGGAAGGAAGCGGCCGTGGCCTTAATTAAGGTACATCCCCAGAATTTTCCTGGTGTGAAAATGGGAAACCACGGAAAACCATTTTCAGGGCTGCAGACAGTGGGGTTCGAACCTACTATCTCCCGAATACTGGATACAGGCCGCACTTAAGCGACTGCAGCTATCGAGCTCGGTCCTTTGTACAGTTGTAGTCCTCAAATGTCCAAAAAGTTTACTGCATACGTGTGTAGAATATTATTATATGATAATTCCTGATATTACCCGCAAATCACATGTACCTGGGTACGAACATGGTATCTTCCACAATTGAACCACCCCGTGGTCTCTTTGCCTGTGTTGATTGAGATGAGCAAATGAAGAACACTATTTACTAAATTTCATCCTTGGTTAATCTATGAACTTTCTTGGAATGTCCATGATAAGCCATGCTCGACATTGTAGAACCTAGAGTACTTTATATGTACTCTGATAACCCGTTTAGTCATGTTAATCAATGTATTTCATAAATGAGCCGTCGGATTTTGTGGTATATGCACTTTCAATGGCTCTATTTCTATAATCCATTAGGCGATTTCTTTTAAAATTGGTACACATTAGTTCATAATTCAAAAGGTTAAGGCTTTCACCCGGAATGGCAGGCACATGTGGACAAACATTCCATCTCTGAAGCCAAGGTGGTGACTTCACCCTCATCCCGGTGCAGTGAAATATGAAATTACTGAAACACACCAGCTTCGTGTTGGTGAATTTACTGACACGTATTGGAAACTAACATAAGCATCTCAACTAAATTCCCTCTCTCTGACCTAAAGGAATGATCCATTTATAGAATCACTTCACCTGGTTTTCTTACTTGTTCTTTTGTCTCACGTATAAAATACTTGAAAATCTCTACATGCAAGCCACTGCAATGTCATCGTGCTCTAGTACTTGATCGCTCCATGTGATTCGCTCCTTTAACTTAAGAGCTCCCTTTCATAACCACTTCTCACTACTTCCTTTGTTGCGATCAATGAAATTACTCAATTAACCCCACCCTGTCGCACATTTGTATTTCCCAGTCTCTTCACTACTCACTGCGGGACGTGAGTCTGACGCTGACGGATAGGTACTCTCTTCATGGATACCACCCAAACAACACCACTTGATTTTCAAACACGTCAGCTATTCCAGCTTCCTATTGCTCACGCTGTAATCCAGCCAATCGTGTTTATTGATCTCCTTCCTCGCCTTTTCTCACTTTATTAGGGCAAAATTTGATGTTGGTTTGGTCCAATTTCAGAACTGGATGCCCTTCCTGACGCCAAACCTATGTGAAGGAATGTATAGCACCCGTTACCAAAAGAAGAGGAAATAAACGTACGCAGTTAAAATCTTCGGGATTCGAACTAGAGGGCTACCTGAAGCAAATGCTAGAACGTTGTCCATTCTGTCAAGGATCCGGCCCTGTGTTCATGGATATCACCTGGTCATTCATTGCTCAAACTGGTGACCAGCCCAGCGTTTGCCTGTTGTGAAAATGGGAAACCACGCAAGACCATCTTCAGGGCTGCCGCCAGTGAGGTTCGAACCCACTATCTCCCGGATATAATCTCACATCCGCGAGCTTCTAACCGTACGGCCAACTCGTCCAGTGTTTTACTTTAGAAACAACAATACACACCACCACTCAGCTCTACTTAAATGATAATGTTCACACTGGAAGTGTACGGAGGAGTGAGTTGAAGCTAATGTTTCTGTTAACGACGTATTTGAACGTTATTGCTTCGTCAGAACACACAACGAGAAAGTGGAAGAACTAAAGTGTTTGAAATATCTTCTGTTTCAGGTGTGTAATCTATGAATATGAACGGGCTAGTCGTCAGTGCAAGAAAGCTAACATGTCTGGAATGACGGTGTTATGCGGGAAGTATCCGCAGCTAGAAACGCTGTACCTTAATTAAGGCCACGGCTGCTTCCTTTCCAATCCTAGACCTTTCCTATCCCTTCGTCGCCATAAAACCTACCTGTGTCGGTGCGATGTAAAGAAAAATGTAAAACAAGGTCGTCGACTTTCGTTAGCACTAATCAGATGATAAATGGAGGAGGAGTGGCACTTCCAATATTGAAAGTATCAGCGAAAGGAAAGTGGGAAAAGGAGAAAATTATACTTCCTAGGCCTTGCAAAACGAATATTTTCTGGAACAGGATTTGGCTCAGATAGTTCAAATTATGGACCCCAATGTAAGAAATGCCAGACTCAAGTAGGTTTTGCCCACACAGACTCCCAAGTTGGGAGTCTTCTAGTTACTCTTTTAGTCTCCTCTTAGAACCGGGAGGAGAACCGCAGTAGTATAATGGGAGAGTTCGGCCGCCACCTCCACCTCAGGCTCCCAGTGGCCACCTCCACCTCCACCTCAGCCAGAGGCCTCCCAGTGGCCACCTCCACCTCCACCTCAGCCAGAGGCCTCCCAGATGCCTCCTCCACCTCCCGCGGGAAATTTGAATTTGTAAACAAAGCCACGTGCTTTTTGACAGCTGTCATCGACAACAACGCATCGCTAACCTCAGTACTGCCATCTTGACGGGCCTAAACCTCAGTAGTGCCAACTTAACCTAACTAGCGCGAGGTAAACAAAGCCACGTGCTTTTTGACAGCCACGTGCTTTTTGACAGCTGTCATCCGCCATCTTTAAACTACAGAGCGCTGTGCTACCCTCTTTCGTCACCTGTCATCGGCAGTGCTGCCATCTTGACGGGTCTAAACCTTAGTGCTACCAACTTAACCTAACTAGCGCGAGGTAAACAAAGCCACGTGCAGCTGTCATCCGCCATCTTTAATCTATAGAGCACAGTGCTGCCCTCTTTAGCTACTTACCTTTGAAATGTGGTGGCGGATAATTTGAAAAATGCTTTTTGACAGCAGCCATCTTGCATCGCAAACCTCAGTGCTGCCCTCTTTAGCTAGATACCTGTGGTGCAGACAATTCCACGTGACAGCAGCCATCTTTAATCAAGAGAGCACCGTGCTGCCCTCTATGTGGTGGCGGCAAATTGAAAAATTCCACGTGCTCTTGTTTGGAAACAAACTCACGTGCTTTTTTTGACAGCTACCATCCGCCATCTTTAATCACAGTGCTGCACTCTATGTGGTGGTGGTAAATTCCACGTGCTCTTGTTGGGAAACAAAGCCACGTGCTTTTTTGACAGCCGTCATCCGCCATCTTTGAGCACTGTGCTGCGGGCAATTTCGTCAGCTGTCATACGCCATCTTTGAGAACAGTGCTGCACTCTATGTGGTGGCGGTAAATTCCACGTGCTTTACAAACCTATGCGCTTTTCTGACAGCTGTCATCCGCCATCTTTGAGAACAGTGCTGCCCTCTATGTAGCGGTGGCAAATTCCAAGTGCTTTACAAACCTATGCGCTTTTCTGACAGCCGTCATCCGCCATCTTTGAGAACAGTGCTGCCCTCTATGTGGTGACGGCAAATTCCACGTAGAAACAAAGCCATGTGCTTTTTTGACAGCTGTCATCCGCTATCTTTAATCACCGTGCTGCCCGGTGGCGGCAAATTCCACGTGCTCTTGTTTGGAAACAAAGCTATGTGCAGCTGTCATCCGCCATCTTTAATCACCGTGCTGTCCCCTCTTTAGCTACTTACCTTTGACAGCTATCATCCGCCATCTTTAATCACCGTGCTGCCCGGTGGCGGCAAATTCTACGTGCTCTTGTTTGGAAACAAAGCCATGTGCTTTTTTGACAGCTGTCATCCGCCATCTTTAATCACCGTGCTGCCCGGTGGCGGCAAATTCCACGTGCTTTACAAACCTATGTGCTTTTTTGACAGCTGTCATCCGCCATCTTTAAGCTGTAAATCCCCGATTCTCATGTTAGAAGTTGTAAAACAGATTCTTAATCCGAGTTCTTTGACGTCAGGAAGGGCAAGCGGTCGAAACAATAGTGCATGACGTGAGAGGCTAGATACTGCCAGTTTTGCATCAGGAAGGGCGACTAGTCTTAAAACAAATTCTTGTGATTTAAAAATCTTAGTTTTGCGTCAGGAAGGGCATCCGGCCGTAAAACAATAGTTTGTGATTTAAAATCTAAGAAGTGCATCCAGCTGTAAATCCCCGATTCGCCGTGTTAGATTCTTAATCCGAGTTGCCAGGAAGGGGGCAACCGGTTGAAAACTATAGTGTATGAGGTTAGATACTGCTAGTTTTGCATCAGGAAGGATAACTCAACAAATTCATGCGATTTAAACACATTTTTATTCCCAAGAGAATCGAACCCGAGACTACCGGGTGAGAGGCATGCATACTGTAGGCTATAGATTTGTTCTACAGTCCTTGAAGCATCGGCACAGTCATTCTGAGCGAGTTGTGTGGAATGCGTGTGTTGGCTGAAATTGTACACGTATCTTCCGGCTCGACCTTGAACGAGGACACTGCGTGCTTGTAACTCGCGAACGTCTTCTTAGCTGAGTCCCATGTAAGCTCTTAAAACACAGTACGAATTAAGGTTGTAAAATATTCTGAAATAGTACTCCTCTGTGGTGTAGTAGTTAGCTGCTACCCTCGGAGGTCCGAGTTCGATTCCTGGCTCTGCCACGGAATGTGTAGCATTTAGCCTATGTAAGTTCCTAACGTAAACTATCATGATTGTACGGAGAGGTTAAAACACATCAACAGCCCTTACTTATTGCTAGCTTTCTTGCACACCCCGCCTCACACCATAGTTTTACGACCGGCTGCCCTTCCTGACTAGGATTTTAAATCGCAGTATACGTCATAAATTTGTTGTAGCGGGTTTTATAACTAGATATCCCGGTACCGACACATAGCCTACTCCCGCTGAAGAAGCCTGCACAAGGCTTATTGCCTCCATCCGACAAATGAATCACCGTTAAGTCTTGTACTCAAAAAATCATTTTCGAAGGAGTCTGCACAAGGTTTAACGTCCCCATCAACAGCCCTTACTTAATGCTGGCTTTCTTGCACACCCCGCCTCACACCATAGTTTTACGACCGGCTGCCCTTCCTGACTAGGATTTTAAATCGCAGTATACGTGATAAATTTGTTGTAGCGGGTTTTATAACTAGATATCCCGGTACCGACACATAGCCTACTCCCGCTGAAGAAGCCTGCACAAGGCTTATTGCCTCCATCCGACAAATGAATCACCGTCAAGTCTTGTACTCAAAAAATCATTTTCGAAGGAGTCTGCACAAGGTTTAACGTCCCCATCAACAGCCCTTACTTATAGCTAGCTTTTTTGCACACCCCGCCTCACACCATAGCTTTATACGGCCGGTTGCCCTTCCTGACTAGGATTTTAAATCGATATCCCGACATAGCCTACTCCTACCGAAGAAGCCAGCTTAACACCTCCATCCAACAAATGAATCACCCTCAAACACTCTTCAATCATTCTCGCTACTTCGGAAGATAGCGGGTTCGAACTGGAAGCCGTAAATGTTAGGCGAGGGACCTACGCGATCGTCATTGCATGATCTAGCCGGATGCCCTTCCCGACGGTATAAGTTGGCAGGATTTGAATCGCGTACCCCGACTAGAAGAAGCCTGCACATAGCTTAACGCCTCCATCCGACGAATGAATCACCCTCAAACACTCTTCAATCATTCTCGCTACTTCGGGGATAGCGGGTTCGAACTAGAAGCCGTAAATGCTAGGCGAGGGGCCTGCGCGATCGTCATTACATGATCTAGCTTTAGCTCAATATCTACAGGTAAGGAATACCGCGGATGTACCCTCGAGAAGTCGAGGATCACACGCTAACTTTCCAAGGCTCGAACTCTTAAATTCTGACACCTCGACGTCAACAGGAGGTTCGATTCCGGCTTAAATACGTCAGCCTGCGGGACTACAGGAGTGCTCTTGTTGCATTCGTTCCGACTGTACTGCAGTTGTGAGCGATTTTCACATCCGCTTGGTAACAAGCAGCATATTTACTCACCGCAGTCTGCGTGAAGTGCTTACAGTTCTCTGTATGCGTTTATCACGTACACATCTCCCGTCTAAGTACTGTCTGCTGTGAATATTATTCTTCAGCCTTTATCTTAAGGTAAGCTAGAACTGTTAGTTACTGTCTGCAAAGCAACTTCTACGCTAGGTAATAGACATCTACATTCATATATGTTTGTTCTTTTCTTTTTAGGTACCGTTCGAGTTACAGGCTTGAAAGTACGCATTTTATTCATCCGAGTAACAGTCTGCAGCACATGCATTTTTAAGGTATGTTTTCGAACTTTGAGTTGTAAAGATAACTAGGCTAGCTGATACACCCTACACTACATTCATATATGTTTGTTCTTTTCTTTTTTAGGTACCGTTAGAGTTACAGGCTTGAAAGTACGCATTTTATTCATCCGAGTAACAGTCTGCAGCACATTCATTTTTTTTTAAGGTATGTTTTCGAACTTTGAGTTGTAAAGATAACTAGGCTAGCTGATACACCCTACACTGCATTCATATATGTTTATTCTTTTCTTTTTAGATTCGACCAGAATATTATCATTCAAGTTTCAGGCTTGAACGCACGCATTTTATTCATCCGAGTAACAGTTTGCAGCGCGAAGATTTTAAGGTATGTCTGACCTCTATTCGTTGAAACTTGGTTTCTTCTAAAACATCGTAACTTTAGTCTATTGATAAATAGTTGTTCTCTTTAATCCTTACGCGGGGTACGTACATAGCTATGTCTGCCCTCAACGGGCTGAAACTTGGTTTCTTCTGTAACTTTAAGCTAATCATAAATAGTTGTTCTCTTTAATCTACATACTATAGACGTGGTATAATTTCAAACACGCACACATAGCTATGTCCGTCCTCAACAGGCTTAAACTTGGTTTCTTCTGAACATCGTAACTTTAGTCTATTGATAAATAGTTATTTTCTTTAATCTGCATGTCATAGAAGAGGTTAATCTTATAATTTCAAACATGCACGCATAGCTATGTCTGACCTCAGCAGACTGAAACTTGGTTTCTTCCGAACATCGTAACTTTAAGCTAATCATAAATAGTTGTTCTCTTTAATCAACATACTATAGACGTGGTATAATTTCAAACACGTACACATAGCTATGTCTGCCCTCAACGGGTTGAAAGTTGGTTTCTTCTGTAACTTTAAGCTAATCATAAATAGTTGTTCTCTTTAATCAACATACTATAGACGTGGTATGATTTCAAACACGTACACATAGCTATGTCTGCCCTCAACGGGCTGAAAGTTGGTTTCTTCTGTAACTTTAAGCTAATCATAAATAGTTGTTCTCTTTAATCTACATACTATAGACGTGGTATAATTTCAAACACGTACACATAGCTATGTCCGTCCTCAACAGGCTCAAACTTGTTTTTTTCTGTAACTTTAAGCTAATCATAAATAGTTGTTCTCTTTAATCTACATACTATAGACGTGGTATGATTTCAAACACGCACACATAGCTATGTCTGCCCTCAACGGGCTGAAACTTGGTTTCTTCTGTAACTTTAAGCTAATCATAAATAGTTGTTCTCTTTAATCTACATACTATAGACGTGGTATAATTTCAAACACGCACACATAGCTATGTCTGCCCTCAACAGGTTGAAAGTTGGTTTCTTCCGAACATCGTAACTTTAAGCTAATCATAAATAGTTGTTCTCTTTAATCCTCGCGCTATAGACGTGGTATAATTTCAAACACGCACACATAGCTATGTCTGACCTCAACGGGTTGAAACTTGGTTTCTTCTGTAACTTTAGTCTATTGACAAATAGTTATTTTCTTTAATCTGCATGTCATAGAAGAGGTTAATCTTATAATTTCAAACATGCACGCATAGCTATGTCTGACCTCAGCAGGCTGAAACTTGGTTTCTTCCGAACATCGTAACTTTAAGCTAATCATAAATAGTTGTTCTCTTTAATCAACATACTATAGACGTGGTATAATTTCAAACACGTACACATAGCTATGTCTGCCCTCAACGGGCTGAAACTTGGTTTCTTCTAAAACATCGTAACTTTAGTCTATTGACAAATAGTTATTTTCTTTAATCTGCATGTCATAGAAGAGGTTAATCTTATAATTTCAAACATGCACGCATAGCTATGTCTGACCTCAGCAGACTGAAACTTGGTTTCTTCCGAACATCGTAACTTTAAGCTAATCATAAATAGTTGTTCTCTTTAATCAACATACTATAGACGTGGTATAATTTCAAACACGTACACATAGCTATGTCTGCCCTCAACAGGCTTAAACTTGGTTTCTTCTAAAACATCGTAACTTTAGTCTATTGATAAATAGTTATTTTCTTTAATCTGCATGTCATAGAAGAGGTTAATCTTATAATTTCAAACACGCACGCATAGCTATGTCTGACCTCAGCAGGCTGAAACTTGGTTTCTTCTAAAACATCGTAACTTTAGTCTATTGATAAATAGTTGTTCTCTTTAATCCTCACGCTATAGACGAGTGCGTACATAGCTATGTCTGCCCTCAACAGGCTGAAACTTGGTTTCTTCTAAAACATCGTAACTTTAGTCTATTGATAAATAGTTATTTTCTTTAATCCGCATGCCATAGGAGAGGTTAATCGTATAATTTCAAACTCACAGTCATGTCCGACCTCTATAGGTTGAACATCGCAACTTTAGGCTAATCTCTATTGGTTGTTCTCTTTTCAGATGTTTCCCTGCTCGCAGTGTGATATAACGTTTACAAGAAGAGATGCCCTCACACGACATTCACAAACCAAACATAGAGAAGCGTCTACGTTCACCTGCGAGCAGTGTGAGACATCGTTTACAAGGCGAGATAACTTCATGCGCCATATGAAATCAAAACACCCTAGCATAACATCTGCTTTATGTGATGTTTGCGGGCTGTACTTCGCTAATGTAGAGCAATACCAGGCTCACTTAGCAGAGGTACATCAAATATCTACTTGCCCTCAGGTAGTAGTAGGGAAAAAGCGTGCAGCTACTGATGTAGCTGTAGAAAGTACTAGTAGTAAAAAACCTAGGAAAAATGAACTTCAAACTATTCACTGCGAGCACTGTAACACTGATGTACCATCTTCACATTTTCAGGGACACTTACGGAGTAATGCGCATAAAAATAATGCGTGTAGAAGTGGTAGTAACGCAAACATCGAGGAAATTAATACAGCATTTAAAAGTAGGATTGCTAGTTACCGAATTCGCACCAGTCAAAAGTTTCAGAGCACTTCAAACTTTTTAAATTGCGTTCAACCGGATGTACAACAGCTTCTTGCTAAATCTTTGTAAAATCATAGTTTATTTAATTTTGAACTTTTCGCCTTGTACATTAAAAGCACGGATGAATCCGAAATAACGGACATTAAATCATTTAATACGAAGAATTTTGTCATAAGTGGGTCGACTAATTTTGGTGATGTACTTAGGGATGTCTCTAACATTATTTCAACTAAGAGCGAGGAATTTCAGGAAAAGGAATCAGGGTGGGCTTTAGTTGAAATAATGTATCTAGAAGTTAACATCAATAAGTACAATCCTATGCGTGGATCTTCGCACATCGAGCTGCCGACATGGATTCAGCGAAAAGAAGCTGTTGTAAACATCCAAAACAATGACGAAGCATGTTTTGCATGGGCGGTGATGTCGGCTTTAAATCCTGCTAAATCGAATGTAGCGTATAGAACATCATCGTATCCACACTATTCAACGCAGCTAAATTTCGATAGTATAGAATTTCCTGTGCAGATAAAGGATATTAAGCGCTTTGAGGAACTAAATAACATTAGTATTAATGTGTATGGTGTAGAGAAAAAGTCTGTAGTAGGTCCTCTGTATTATACATGTCATAAGAAGAGTACTCACGTTAATTTACTCTATATTGAAAACAGTGAGAATAGCCACTTTTGCTGGATTAAAAATCTGAGTAGACTTGTTGGCAGTCAGTTGTCAAAACGTAATGGTAAAAAGTGGCTATGTGATGGATGCTTGCAGTATTTTAAAACTGAAGATCAGTTAACGAAGCATTCCGAGAATGACTGCAATCATGTACGTACAGAGATACCTACTACAGGCAATAATGTTTTAAAATTTACAAATTTTCACAAGCAGACGTGGGTACCGTTCGTGATTTATGCAGACTTTGAAGCCATCCTCACGCCATGCAACACATGCTCACCTAATCCTGACAACTCTTTCACTAATACTACGCACATGCATGTCCCGTATAGCTTCGCGTATTACATCAAGTGTAGTTACGATAGTACGCTTAACAAGTTAGAGCTGTATCGAGGACATGATGCTGCTAAAGTATTTTTAGAAAGACTTGAAAGTGATGCAGTTCGTCTCGGTCGTATTCTGAATAGTAATATTCCTATGAAGCCACTCACCGAAATTCAGTTAAATGATCATGAACGTGCTACAAAGTGTAGCATTTGTGATGGGGAATTTTCCGAAAATGACCCTAAAGTTTTTGATCATGATCATTTAACTGGTTTCTACAGATGTGCCGCTCATTATAGCTGTAATCTTAAGTATAGAGTTCCTAAATTTATCCCTGTAATTTTTCATAACTTATCTGGTTACGACTCTCATTTCATCATTTCACAATTTGGAGCTTCGGATGAAAAAGTAGATATAATCCCTCAGAATAAAGAGCGGTACATTGCGTTTGCAAAGTCTGTAAAAGTAGATGCTGAGCATTCTATAAAACTGAGATTCCTTGACTCGTTTCGCTTTATGGCGAGTAGCCTCGATAAACTTTCTAGTCATTTACAGCCTGAACAATTTACAGAAATTCGACGCGTTTTCCCTGAAGAAGCGCAGTTTAATTTACTTCGGCGTAAGGGTGTTTTTTGTTATGAATATCTCGACTGCTTAGACCGCCTCGAAGAACGTGCCTTACCATCGAAACAATCCTTTTACAGCTCGCTGAATTCAGCAGATATTAGTGATGATGACTATTTACATGCGCAACATATCTGGGAGCAGTTCCACATTCAAACGCTGGGTGAATACTCTGATTTATATTTAAAGACAGATGTACTTTTGTTAGCTGATGTTTTTGAAAATTTTCGCTGTGTTTGCATGAACACCTACAGCCTTGACCCATGTCAGTATTTTACTGCACCTGGGTTAAGTTGGGACGCGATGTTAAAATACACGCGTGTGAATTTGGAACTGCTGTCCGATATCGATATGGTGCACTTTATAAAAGCATCCATTCGAGGCGGTCTGAGTCAGTGCAGCGGCCGGTATTCGAGTGCTAATAATAAGTACATGCCGAGTTTCAATTCCAGTCAGGAATCTCGGTATATCGTTTACCTCGATGCTAATAATCAGTATGGGTGGGCGATGAGTCAGCATCTACCGGTGAGTGGTTTCCGCTGGCTGACGCAGTGCGAAATTGATGCTTTACAGCTACACGCCCTAGGTGATGAAGCTGATAAAGGTTATTTCCTCGAAGTTGACTTACAGTATCCTAAAGAGTTACACACTTCTCATAATGACCTACCGTTCTGCCCTGAAAATATGAAGTCCCCGTACATTGCATCAACGACGAAAATGCTCATTGCTAATTTATGCGATAAATCTAAGTATATCATTCATTACCGAAATTTAAAACAGTGTTTGCAGCATGGTTTGAAGTTATCCAAAATTCATCGCGTACTAGAATTTAATCAGTCACCGTGGCTAAAGCCATATATCGATCTGAACAATAATTTAAGAACGAATGCGGTTAACGAGTTTGAAAAAAGATTTCTACAAGCTCATGAATAACAGTGTGTTTGGTAAGACTATGGAGAATGTTGACAAATGCGTTGATGTAAAATTGATTACAAACTGGGATAATATTAAGAAAAGGTATGGTGCTAACTATTTAATAAGTAAACCAAATTTCCACAGCTGCACCATCATACATGAGAATTTAGTTATTATACAGATGAATCGTGTCAAGGTTAAGTATGACAAACCTACCTACGTCGGCTTCACAGTACTTGAATTGGCTAAAACACTCATGTATGAATTCCATTACGATTATATGATGAAGAAGTACGCGCATAATGCGCAATTGCTCTACACAGATACCGATTCGTTTGTTTATCAAATCAAAACTGATGACTATTACAATGATATAAAGCCAGACTTGGGTAGGTTTGATACGAGTAACTATCCTGCAGATAATCAATATCATCTACCGCTAGTGAACAAAAAGGTTCTAGGTAAAATGAAAGATGAATGTGCTGGGAATATTATCGATTCATTTGTAGGTACTAAATCCAAGTCATATTGCATAAAACTCTTAAATGAATTACAAATAAAGAGATTGAAGGGGGTTAAAAAGAATGTCGTTCAGAATCAGCTAAGTTTTGAAAACTATAACAATTGCATTAAAAGTAATCCACCTGTTTTGCATAAGCAAATGTCTGTCATTAGAAGCAAGAAGCACCAGTTGTACACTCATTTAATTAGTAAGGTAGCCCTTAATAGCGATGATTGTAAACGGTTTGTCATCCCAAATTCTACCAACACGCTAGCCTGGGGGCATAGTAGTATTGATAAGTACTACTTTACATAAACATTATGCTAGAGGTGTGTGTACTTACGTTACGCTGTCTTACATCACAAAGAGGTACGCTGAGAGTGTAGTACGGCAAGTTTAAACTTGTACATTCAAGAATTGCATCGAGAAGTACGCAAAACATCACTGGGGTAAAATGATTCGAGATAAAACGTGTACATACAAGATGTAAATAAATAATGTAGAATTAGCATATTCTTTTATTTTAGGTTAGGTATCACCTTCCTCCCGCTCCTTATTTGCAAGATAGAGTTTTTGTTTATTACTCATAGAAGAAGAAAGAAGGTGATGAGCAGTTTCGTAAGTATAGTTCGGTAAGTATCTCGAGAGCAGAATTTTTTTTGTCAAAAAAGCACATAGGTTTGTAAAGCACGTGGAATTTGCCGCCACCGGGCAGCACGGTGATTAAAGATGGCGGATGACAGCTGTCAAAAAAGCACATGGCTTTGTTTCCAAACAAGAGCACGTAGAATTTGCCGCCACCGGGCAGCACGGTGATTAAAGATGGCGGATGATAGCTGTCAAAGGTAAGTAGCTAAAGAGGGGACAGCACGGTGATTAAAGATGGCGGATGACAGCTGCACATAGCTTTGTTTCCAAACAAGAGCACGTGGAATTTGCCGCCACCGGGCAGCACGGTGATTAAAGATAGCGGATGACAGCTGTCAAAAAAGCACATGGCTTTGTTTCTACGTGGAATTTGCCGTCACCACATAGAGGGCAGCACTGTTCTCAAAGATGGCGGATGACGGCTGTCAGAAAAGCGCATAGGTTTGTAAAGCACTTGGAATTTGCCACCGCTACATAGAGGGCAGCACTGTTCTCAAAGATGGCGGATGACAGCTGTCAGAAAAGCGCATAGGTTTGTAAAGCACGTTGAATTTACTGCCACCACATAGAGTGCAGCACTGTTCTCAAAGATGGCGGATGACAGCTGACGAAATTGCCCGCAGCACAGTGCTCAAAGATGGCGGATGACGGCTGTCAAAAAAGCACGTGGCTTTGTTTCCCAACAAGAGCACGTGGAATTTACCACCACCACATAGAGTGCAGCACTGTGATTAAAGATGGCGGATGGTAGCTTTCAAAAAAAGCACGTGAGTTTGTTTCCAAACAAGAGCACGTGGAATTTTTCAATTTGCCGCCACCACATAGAGGGCAGCACGGTGCTCTCTTGATTAAAGATGGCTGCTGTCACGTGGAATTGTCTGCACCACAGGTATCTAGCTAAAGAGGGCAGCACTGAGGTTTGCGATGCAAGATGGCTGCTGTCAAAAAGCATTTTTCAAATTATCCGCCACCACATTTCAAAGGTAAGTAGCTAAAGAGGGCAGCACTGTGCTCTATAGATTAAAGATGGCGGATGACAGCTGCACGTGGCTTTGTTTACCTCGCGCTAGTTAGGTTAAGTTGGTAGCACTAAGGTTTAGACCCGTCAAGATGGCAGCACTGCCGATGACAGGTGACGAAAGAGGGTAGCACAGCGCTCTGTAGTTTAAAGATGGCGGATGACAGCTGTCAAAAAGCACGTGGCTGTCAAAAAGCACGTGGCTTTGTTTACCTCGCGCTAGTTAGGTTAAGTTGGCACTACTGAGGTTTAGGCCCGTCAAGATGGCAGTACTGAGGTTAGCGATGCGTTGTTGTCGATGACAGCTGTCAAAAAGCACGTGGCTTTGTTTACAAATTCAAATTTCCCGCGGGAGGTGGAGGAGGCATCTGGGAGGCCTCTGGCTGAGGTGGAGGTGGAGGTGGCCACTGGGAGGCCTCTGGCTGAGGTGGAGGTGGAGGTGGCCACTGGGAGCCTGAGGTGGAGGTGGCGGCCGAACTCTCCCATTATACTACTAACCGCGGATGAATGCTACCAGGTTCAGCCAAGATGACTGGCTCAGAGGATAGAACTCTGGCTTTTTAAGTCAAAACTATCAATTTTCATCTTGTCTTATTGGGTTGGTTATTTGAATATACTCAAATACGCTCGTCTCGGATCGTTAAATGTACTGCTACACGAATAAAAGCCTAGAGACAATATTTCAGGCAACCCTTCGTCTTTGAAACTGTACATTTGTACTTGTACTTAAAATCTAAAAACCTCAATCTCACACTTATGACGCACAGATTCATCCAGTGGCAGACTCTAGTTGGGCTGTCTGGTTCAGACGGTGAAATAGCTAGCTACTGAGCACATACGGGTGAGTTCAATCCCGATCCAGTCCGATACTATCAGAAGGTATTCAGATAAGCCATCGCCAATGATCTGACGACATGTAAAAGGAATCCATGCGGGGCGAAATTCTGGCACCTCGATGTCTTCGAAAACCGAACACAATACATAAAACCAATAACATTTATTTATTATATACTAGCAATGATGTACCCGTGCTTCGCTACGGATTCTACATTGTATACATGATTCTAGGTTAGGTAGTGTACATGTTGTGAGCAAGATTGTGTTAAGTTGCATAGCTCTTAATGTTGCTCTAGAAACACGACGGGGAAGTCACCAAACGTCTTTTTTCATATGAAGAATGGGTAAGGGAATTTTCTTTGTAATGCTAGGCTCCCTTGCTTACCATTAGTCACAATCAGGTTGGGATGTTTTCATTATGTCAGACATTCACTCTCCGCCTGCCTTTATAGATTCTCAGAAAGATTCTCTTAGTGGTTTTCCCAATTGAAATGAACATGGGTCATTACAATGACGTCAGTAAGAATGGCACGAATAAAAATAATGCTTTCGTATGAAATACTCGATCAAATGGAAAACCACACATGTTCTCACTTTTAATGAACAGTACTAACCTGCAGAACTAACAGTCCAAAGTTACAGAGCTGGAATACCCAGGACGCAGACATCCGTGATCCGTGAACATTCTTGGTTTTCTATCGGCGGGGTGCCCGAACAGTGGTTTGTCCCAGGGCAAAAAGCTATGCCCGTTTACTTACCTGTTTCCTGGGACTACGATGAATCGGAAAATCTCAATTCACTACACTGGCAGGGGAAAAAACTATCTGACGTGCACGAAAATTTTGGAATAAAATGAATGTAGATTTAATAAAAGTGAAGAGGAAGAAGCTTTTCTTAACACATTAATGACGGGCTACGTAAATTAACGTAGTTTCGTATTGGTTCGCGGGCGACTGGCTACGTAAATTAACGTTTTCACACATTGCTTCATTCTTGTGTGATTTTTTCCTCTCAGCTGTTTATTAATCGAAATATTCCGTGTTGTTTACAAACTAAAGTCTTTGTTAGTCGGAATTTAGATAGATATATTCCTTCCTTGATAATGCTTTCGGCACAGGAAGTGTGGTTTCATAACACTCAGTACCGTGGGACCGAGTGTATTGTCAGATGTCAGCTTGGCGCGCCGTAGCAAAGACAGCTTGAACGATGATGAAATATTTGGAGAATTTCATGCTGATAATTTATCCGATGTCCCTAGTGATTGTGAAGATGTGTGTCCGTCAACATCAAATTTATACGCGCGGAAGCGAATGGGCGACATTCAGTTCACACAAGTCTGCTGACGGCGACAATAATACGAGTGAAGATGCCAGTGATAGTAGTGACAGTGAGGTTGATGGATGGACATATAAGGATGAAAACTGAGTCCTAGAACAATTTTCAGGTTTTACTGGTATTTATATTTCATCTTACTTCTCATGCTATGTGTGCATCTGTTGCCGGTCCACAGGAAAGAATGGAGCAGCGCGCGCTCGGACAACAATGTGTTAAGCAACGGCTCTTTTCAGGGTTGAATTTTGAGTTATTTGTTGAATTGTGGGACTATAATTTGGAATAGACATATATTGTAATTCTAGACCAGTTCAACTACTACTACCACTACTACTATTAAGTGAGCCTCTGTCTTTAGTGTGTACACTGCTCATTCAAAACAGCGCGTCAGAGTAGGTATCGAATAGCTGGCATGCTATGATGAACCAGTGTGTTACGTACCAGCAGTATCAGAAAATGTATGAACCAGAGGAATGTCATGCTAAAGAAGAAAGTTTTCTAACTCCCCATCTATTTCCCGTCAATATTCAGTCAGGCTGTTATACTCGGTACGCAACAGTAATCCCATCTATCAGAGCTGAGTGTGAGCATAAGAGACAAAGAACATCACAACAAACAATGGTCAATATAATGTTATTGTTGATCAATATTACGCGCTTTCAATATTATAGGCCTTCACATTTAATTTTCTTCCGGGTTTGAAATATCACTTTTATCATAGTCGGTACGGTAAAACTGAATAGAACATAAATAATCGGAAATTGTATTCTCTATAACTTTTGTTATATAGTACTTTTCCACAGGCCCAATAACATACGTATTTAAAAATTAAATTTTAGGTGCCTTCCCCTAAACTACCATTTCACCCAGAGTGAATAGAATTGTTTAAAGCTTGAACTGCAGTTTTTTTCTCCGACTCTATATACCGATTTGAATTATATTCTGTTTACCCATTTTCTCCTGGCTCTGTGTTGATATGGACTTAGCAACTAAAAAAGAAATCCATGAATGTCGGTGTTATCATAGCCGGTACGGTAAAAATGTGTAAGACATAAAAATCGGAAATGTAATTATTATATATAACTTTAGTTATGTAGTATTTATCGACATGACCACTAATAATATAAATATTTGATGATTAAATTTTAGGATTTCCCCTAAATAACCATTTCACTCAGCGTGAATAAAATGATTTATAGCCTAGATTATAGTGGCTCATCCCCCGACTTTACATAGCGATTTTTGTTAAATTAGTTTCATGCGTTTTCTCGTGATGCGTGTACAGACAGACAGACAGACAGACAGACAGACAGACAGACAGACAGACAGACAGACAGACAGACAGACAGACAGACAGACAGACAGACAGACATGACGGAAGAGTAAAAACTGTATTTCCTTGTTACTGTGGACATGACCGATACATAAATACCGTTCTTCTCAAATTCTGAGCTACAGTACGAAGAGACAAAGCTCTTATTTCATACATATAGACTTGCCGTTTTGCAACTGTCACAGTGCTAAAGTTCTGCTTTACCGTCTTTCGCATCTGTGCGCTTTTTATCGTTAGCTAAAATCTGTCTGGTATGTAAGTTAGAGTGAGCTCATTTCCTTTGTTTTTGAATAATTCAGCAGGGAAGCTTGCCTTTTTACTGTTCTCTCGTAAAAGCTACTTACCTGCCTAATCTTAATTATCTCTGAAAATTATACAGAGGATGTAAATTAAATACTATTTCCCTTCATCCTTTTTCCCCAGACTTGTTCAAGTCACTCATTCACCGACAGACTTATCTTACTCTTTTTACCGAAGTAATAAATTTACTAACGCCAAATAGGCTGGATATTCCAATGTTCATTCATTGGCCTAGGTTCTGACGACCTAAATGGTTCACATGTTAAATATTTTCTAGGCAAACATCGTGTTTTCTCTTACACTTTTATGAAGTATTCTAATGACGGAGAAATAACAGGCAGTTGTCAGTTACTCTGTTACTTCGGAGAAATGCGGATAACCAGTCCCACAGAGATCATTTATTTGCCGAACTGATCTCAAATAACACGACCTGCCGGTTGATCGTTAATACAGGGTTCACAGGTCACTAGTCCTCTGTAACCAGAGACTGTAGACGAGGATTATATGTTCCATGTTTCACACGGGTTTTGCATTCATCACCTCACTTTGTCTCCATAGCAGGAGCACAAGTTACTTGTACGTGTGACAGTGCTCTGGCTACACGCACTTGGGTGTGGCAAACTCTAGATTTATCTTTTCTACAAAAAGGAAAGTATACACATAATTTGTGTGAATTAATAATAGATCGACAGTTATCCTTACATAAATCCTAGCTACACAGTTCTTTCCTGGTTGAGGTGACGAAATTTATTTCTTCAAACTTCAATTTATTATCCTCATTCGATAATTGTAACACTAGATCTGGCACTTCCCTCACTACTCCCGTCAACCCCTCTTAACTGTATAATAGATCCTTCGTTAGGCTGGATCACGACTTTAGAATTCACTCCCAGCTACTGTCAGGAACTCTAAGTGAGTATCACAATTTAGGACTGCAAGTAGACATAACCTGTTGAATACGGCTGATTGTTTCGTGTACCGAGCTCGATAGCTACAGTCGCTTAAGTGCGGCCAGTATCCAGTATTCGGGAGATAGTAGGTTCGAACCCCACTGTCGGCAGCCCTGAAGATGGTTTTCAGTGGTTTCCCATTTTCGCAACAAGGCACATGTTGGGGCTGTACCTTAATTAAGGCCACGGCCGCTTCCTTCCCACTCCCAGCCCTTTCCTTTCCCATCGTCACCATAAGACCTATCTGTGTCGGTGCGACGTAAAGCCACTAGCAAGATTGTTTCGTGCGATTAGTGATGTATGATAGGTTGTGTGATTGTGGGAGGTAGGCTAGTAACAATTTACTGTACATCTGAAGAACACTATTGTCTCTTACAATTAATATTAAGTTATTATTATTATTATTATTATTATTATTATTATTATTATTATTATTATTATTATTATTATTATTATTATTATTATTATTATTATTATTATAGTGTAAATGTACATAATATTTAGCTTTCAACTCATATACATAGACAAAATTTTATGGCCTGGCTCATATTTCCATTGTCATATCATGAATTGTGTTCTCTTTATGCACTGCTATTTTTTTCAGTTTCCATTACGTATTAGTCTCTTTTCTTTTTACGTTTATGCTTCGGGTTTCTTTTTTATTTTTATTTTTATTTTTTAATTTTATTTTCATTTTTTGTTTTAATTTTTTTTATTTTTTTATTTTTTTATTTTATTTTTTTGTTTTTTTGTTTTTGTTTTATTTTATTTCATTTTATATGTTGAGCTTTGCTTTCTTTCTTCGGTGTATGTTCACCAAATTTAATTTTTTGCTGAGTTGCCTTCGATTTTATAATAGATTTGTACATTCCTTTTATATATGTAATATATATGTAATTTACGCTGTTAAGTGTAAGAGAGGGCCACCAGCACTAACTTCACCACAGCTAAAGTCAAATAAATAAATAAATAAATAAATAAATAAATAAATAAATAAATAAACACTAGCTGACAACTCTGGAGTAAAAGTCGGCTACAAAAAGGACAAGTTAACAGTTACTTGCTTAGCCTTCGCAGATGACCTCACACTCTTAGCTTCAAGTATGGAAGAAGCTACGTTCCAGCTATCCTCCCTAGAACGCATAGGAGCTAAAGCAGGGCTAAAGATCGCTGTCAATAAAACAGAATTTCTGACAAACATCAGAGAAGCACCCAACTTCATTTCTTTGGGGGACAAAATAATACACAAGGCCAATTCATTCAAATATCTTGGAGAGTGGATAACTCCAAATGTTAATGAGGATCTTGCAATGAAGAGTAGATGCACTAAATTAGAAAGAGCTTATCATCTTTGTAAGAACATATACAAGTTAAATCCCTCTCCTTGAATCTTAAACTTAGACACTACAACAGTGTAGTAAGACCATCTGTACTGTACGCCTCAGAATGCCTAAACATGACCCGGAAAGGACAACTCAGAAAACTAGAACTGAAAGAGCAAACGATCCTCAGAAGGATTATGGGTCCCATTAAAGAAGGAGATGGCTACAGAATCAGGCACAACAAGGAACTGTACAGTAAAATAGAGAGCATTACAACAGCTATGATGAAGAGAAGACTAATCTTCTATGGTCACGTAGTCAGGATGGACAGCCAAAGACTCACTTCAAGAATCTTCAACACTGTATCTAGAGGAAAAGCAACAAATGCCAAATGGATGAATTTAGTACGGAAAGACCTACAATACCTAAACATTGATCACATTGACATTTACAACGGAGATAAATTCAGAAAGTTAGTCAAGATATCTGACTCTCTCCAGTCACTCACAACTAAATCACTGCGTCCAGGAGTAGGAGTGAAATGGACTCAAGAAAGAAAAGACATCCATAGCGCTAGAATGAAAGAATACTGGGCTAAGAGGAAGAAAAGAGCTCACCAGAGTTAAGAACCACGTGGTCCATCGTAGGCCTAAACGAAGAAGAAGAAGAATAAATAAATAAATAAATAAATAAATAAATAAATAAATAAATAAATAAATAAATAAATAAATAAATAAATAAATAAATAAATAAATAAATAAATAAAATAATTATATTAAAATATTTACCATGAAACACTAATGAAATTGTACCGGGCGGTACACCTCTACTCTGTTTATTTAAAAGTTGCGCCAGTTGAAACTCCTCTTCTGGAGGAAGTCTGAACTTTATCTACGGTCTTAATTTCCAAATTTCTCTGAAGATGTCACTACCTGGAAAATTTTGAGTTTGTGAACTGTGTCATTTTCGACGTACTTTTGTTTTGCTTGTATTAAGAAGTGTGAACTTTCTCTTCTAGAGGACACTACTGAAGATCAACAATAGTGCAACCTAGTGCGGAGTCAAAGAACTATTTTGTTGGAGAAAATTTAATTTCAGGAGTTTGTTCTTTGTTAAATTTCTTTCTGTCATGGTTTAAGTTGGCTGTATACCCCTCTTTTTCCCCTTATTTTGGATCTAGCCAATCCCGAATTTCTTTAATTAATTTTCCACCAATAATGTGTTTCTTCTTCCTCTATGTAGGGGTTTCTTTTCCCTAGCCAATAAAAACTTTGAGGGAGGGTGTTTTATTTCCCCTAACGCCTAGAATCTTCCGCGAGAGGATATAAACTGCTGATTTTGGGGTCTCCGGGCCACTTCTGTTCCATCTTTCAGTGTATTAAGTACATAGCAGGAGGCGGGAAGCGCCTCTTTCTTCTTCAGCCGTTCAACACCAGGTAATGGCCTATTAATAACTTCTTTTCTTGCTAGGTCGGCAGTTTAACACTCGCGGCGGGTTCGAAGCATTTCCATCATGTAACCTTTTCCTAAAATGTAATTACTCTTTTCATCTTTTCTTGTAAAGCTACATATTGGGATAGAGAGTGCTAACCCTCTCGAGCTCCCACTCACATTTGTTTTGAGGTGAACTTATTTTCTCAAACTATTCTTCGTTTATGTAATGTAAAGTGTTCTTCTCTAAGTCACCTCTGTAGTATGGGATTAGCCCTTGCGTTAGCGGCCCAGAGCCAGATTAGGTTTTAAAAACAAAGTGTATTAGGAGTGCAAGATCGCCTCCTCTCAAATTGTTAGTTTAGAGGTCATGTAATCAACCTTCTTTTCATGTAATAGACCTCTGTAGGTTGGGTATTTTACCCCTGTGAATACGTCCTTAGAGGACAGCTTGAAGGTAGAGTTTGGTGTGGCCTTTGAGAGGCTTAAATTTTAAGAGCGGATCGCTCTTTTGAAAATGGAGTGTCATATGCCTCGTGGAGGCTTTTCTGTGTAATTCGGAGTCAGGGGCTCCTAGGGATGAATGGGGTTTTCTGCCCCTCTGTTAAAACTTGTGTTTGTGGTAAAACTGAGCTGATCGCAGAAGTCAGGGCGTGAAGCCCAAAACCTGTAAATATTGTATCTCCCCTTGTTTTGCTACATTGTACCTGCCATGTCTGTTATTGCTTTGTTTTTGAAAAGAAAATATAACCTAGTTAAATTTTAAATTAATTTTACATTAACTTTGATTCCGTAGTTTGAAACCCATTCACGCCCGCACCTTCTTACACCTCTACCTACCACGGATATCTCCGTAACAAGTGGTAGCAGAGCGTGGTTGAATGGGTCTCAATTTTGCCCCTCTTGACGGTCAAACATTGCTTTAATTCAAACTCTAACCATTTTCTCAGTTGCTGGCATTTGTAAGTTTTTCAAATTCGTTCTGTCATCATGCCCGGCCCTCGCGATGTTCTCCTTCTTAACTATTTGCGCAAGGAGGAGTTGATATATGAATTGACTATTAGAAATGTGCAATCTGGAGGCACGGTTGCAATAGACACTAACAAGCTTAGAGAATCCCTTGATTTACCCATTTCCATCCCCAATTTGGGAGAGAAAGAAATTGATGATTCTCTTTCCACGATCGTCGAAAATATTACTGGGCTAGCATCTGTAGTTAGTTTTTTTGATGAAAACGATCCGTCTCCTAATCAAATTAAGCGTGTGCAAGGCAGGCTGTATCACTTTGCAAATAGAGTTAATGATCTGTTGTCTCTAAAGGTGAATGACGTTCAGAGGAAGGACGCTAATACACTCCTTGAAACTATTTCTGAATTGTCTAATAAGGTCACTCAATTGCTAACCGGCGAAGTTCCTCCCAAAACTGATCAACCCGCCACAGTGAATGTAGGTAGTGATGAAGTGCCTCCTCAGGGAGAAGTCAATAGGATAACCGTGGCTGCTCAAACTATCTCTGCCCCATCGAACAACGAATCTGAACACCGTGCATCGTTGAGTAACATCCGTTCGGAGTTGACTTCCTTACCCTTGAAACCTTTGCCTACTATGTCGCCCGGGTTCAGCAGCTTGCCTCATCCGTTGGCAATGTTGCTCAGAGGTATATCCAAGTTTTCCGTTAATACCACCAGTGATGTAATTTCATTTTTAAGATTTCTAGTGGAATTTCAGGATCATGCTCTGGTTTTTTCTCTTTCGCCATGTCAAATTTTGCAAATTATCTATCCGTATGCTATTGGTATTCTTTCTGATAAAATCGTAAGAGCCATTGCCGAGCAATCATCTATTGAGGATTTCCATGCCCATTTGCTAGCTAACTTCATCCCGGCTAGGGCCAGGTCCTCCCTGATTCAGAAGTACTATTACCGTGTACAGCGCTTGGATGAAAACTTGGCTGATTTCATACAAGATATCAAATTCTACACTAGGGTGTTTGCTCTGCACTTTCCTGAAGATCAGATTGTGCAGGCTATTGTAGAGGGAATTTCACCTCCCTATAGGTCATATTTGTGTTTCGCGGCGTGCCCGCAAACTTTCTCGGAACTTGAAGCATTGGCCGTTTCAGCGGAAGGAGTTAGATACGCCGATTCTTTGCGTGTCGCGAAAGAACCCCCGCCTTCCTTTAGTAACACTCGGCCTCCACCTCGCCGACCAGTCAATCCTCGTAAATGTTATGCTTGCGGGTCGCCTGACCATCTGCGCGACAAATGTCCACTGATCAAGTCAAGTGGGACAAGGAATGGAGCCGGGTCATCACAAGGCTGTTTTAAGTGCGGGGCCTTCTCACATATCGCCAAGAATTGCCCAAACTCCAATAGCACCCCCTCCTGCTCAACTTCTGGTGCAAATTCCACCTATGCCAATAATAAAAAGTGACTAGCGGCTTCGGCTGAGTCGACTAATTCTGCTTTCCAAGGCTCAGCCCCGGGCAAAAAGGTCGAGAATTCAGGGAATGAGCAATCTTCAAATTCTTTTTTTGAATGCCCCAGAGAGTGTCTTAGGATTGCGGCGGATACCCCCGCACCTGTTCCTTTTCTTAAGATTGAGTTAAATAACGAGCCTATAACAGCTCTATTAGATTCAGGCAGTGTTTGTTCCATTATTTCGGCTGTATGGTACTCGAAATTGAAATCTGTTTGTAAACTACCTGTCTATGACTCTTCTCGTATTCAATATGTTTCGGCTAATTCATCTCCATTAGAAATTCTTGGTTCCGTACTGGTCAAAATTCGTATTTTTAAATTTACCTGGAAAATTAAACTGTTCGTGGCTAAACACTTGTCTTGCCCCATCATACTGGGAGCGGACTTCATTTCTCACACTGGTCTTGTGCTCGATCTCCAGTCTAGGTCGTGCACATTCAAATTTGTTTCTAGTTGTAAAATACCACTATTAAAGTGTAATTCTGTGTCGTGTTCTTCTATTTCGCCTACCCAGGATGAGATGTTGTTAGACCTTAGACATCTACCTGAGGAGCAGGCTGATAGTATTCGCAAACTGTGTCAGTCGTTTCCCGAGGTGTTCTCTGATTCTCTTGGTGTTACTGACCTTATTGAATACAAAATTGAGGTCACGGATTCAATTCCTGTTCGCTTTCCACCTTATAGGCTGTCTCCTCCTAAAATGAAGGCTCTGAAGGAAATCATCGATCAGATGTTGAAGGATGGTATTATTAGGCCCTCTAAATCGGCGTATTCATCGCCTATTTTTCTAGTCCCGAAACCCCAAGGAGGCTTCAGGCCTGTCATTGATTACAGGGCTCTCAATCGGAAGGTGGTGTTGCAATCTGTGCCCCTTCCCGACCTTCATTCTTGCTTTTCATGGTTTCGTAAGGCCAAGTTCTTCACTATCTTGGACTTGAATCAGGCCTATAATCAAATTCCCCTTGCCGAAGAGTCTAAACACCTTACAGCGTTTGCCACGGACTGGAATTTATATGAATACAACCGCGTGCCTTTCGGGCTCCCCACGGGAGCAGCTGTACTCACTAGGCTACTAGATAGGGTCTTCTCCGACATCAAATTTGAGTACTTATATCACTACTTGGATGATGTCGTCGTATTTTCAGAGACTTTTGAAGAGCATCTAGATCATCTGCGAGAAGTTCTCGATCGCCTTCGTAAGGCGGGGTTAACTGTTAAGTTGTCCAAGGTTGCCTTCGCTAAGCCCTCTATGTCTTTCCTTGGGCATATTGTGTCACCTGATGGTGTAGCTGTCGATCATTCTAGAACACAGGCCATCCGTGATTTTAAACCTCCCAAGGACATTAAAGGTATCGCCAGATTCATTGGTATGGTGAATTTCTTCAGAAAGTTCATTCCTAACTTTGCTAATAGAGCGGCGCCCTTAAACCTTCTTCGTAGGAAAGGCATCAAATTCGAGTGGGGACCTTCTCAACAAGCCGCTTTTGAAGACCTTAAATTAGCTCTTTGTAATGCCCCTGTTCTTGCTATGCCTGATTTCTCGAAGAAATTCATCGTCCAAACCGACGCGTCGTCGTCAGCGGTAGCTGCAGTCCTTCTTCAAGAGACTGAACTAGGGAGGCGCCCCATCGCCTATGCATCTAGGACTTTGTCGGCTCAAGAAGCCAAGTATTCCATCTATGAGCTCGAAGGTTTGGCAGTTTTATTTGCCTTAGAAAAGTTCCGTCTCTATCTGGAACATGTCAAATTCGACCTGGAGACAGATAACCAAGCCTTAAGCTGGGTCTTAGGTAGGCCGCGTCGTACTGGTCGTATAGCCCGTTGGGCTATCCGTATTTCTGCCTTCCAATTCGATGTCAGGCATATCAGAGGTACTGAAAATGTGGTTGCTGATGGACTCAGCCGTATGTTTTCAAACGACGTTGAGAACCATGAACCGGTCGACCGTTCATCACCTCCCGAGTCCACACTATTTGATGTTAATGCCATTTTAACTGATACCCCCATGCTCTTTAGGGATATCGAGAAATACCAACGTGAAGATCCGACGCTGGCTCCGATAATGGAAACCCTTTCTTCTGGGGAGCATGTCGTCCCTTATGTTCTGAGGAATGGTGTTTTATGTTGCCCTTCGAGGCATGACAAGATGATGAAAGTTGTCGTTCCAGCTGTTCTCGTGCCTATGATCTTCAAATACTATCATGAGACCCCATTGGGGGGGCATCTTGGAATCTTTAAAACCCGTGAAAAGATTCGTGAAAGGTTCATCTGGAAAGGTATGGACGGTGAAATTCGTGAACTTGTAAAAGCCTGTAAATCTTGTTTGCTTAGTAAACCAACCATGTCCACTAAGGTAGGCCTTTTGTCTTCTCATCAAGCATCGCGCCCCATGGAACGCCTGTATATTGATTATGTAGGACCCTTCCCCCAGTCGAAGGGAAATGCCAACAAATTTATCCTTGTATGTGTAGATGGTTTTACTAGATTTTCCTGGTTATTTCCGACTAAGCTGGCTACCGCTCAGTCCACCATTACCTGCTTAAATTCTATTTTTGCTTCTTTTGGTCCGTGTCAATATATTGTATCTGATAATGCTAAGGCTTTTACATCTAAATTATTTCGTAAATTCTGTTTTGACTTATCAATATCTCATGTAACTACTTCTGCTTATTACCCGCAACCATCTCTGGCTGAACGAGTTAACCGTAATCTCAGGTCCGCTCTCATTGCTTATCATCATGAAGATCCTTCCAGGTGGGACACGTCCCTGCATTGGTTAGCTTTTGCTTTGAATTCGGCGGTTCATGAATCTCACAAGTTTACTCCAGCTTCTTTGATGTTCAAGTTTGTTCCCAACTCGCCGCTCTCTAACCTCTGGTCTCTGAGTGACATTCTGCCCGAGACAATAGATCCGGACAACATCAAAGATCTTTGGAAGAAGGCTAAAGCCAATCTTAAAGTGTCTCATGAAAAGGTTAGGGGAAGGTATGATCGTGGACGGAGACCCACCCCTTTGAAGGTAGGTGACCAGGTTATGGTCAAAAATTTTGTTCCCGCGGGCAAGCTTGCCCCCAGATTTCATGGGCCTTGTATCATTCTCGATTTTCTTACGCCGGTTACTTTATTGTTAAGTAATCCAGCCACCGAGAGGATATTTAGAGTTCACCTGTCCCAGGTGAAACCGGTGTAATTTCTGTGTTAACTTGCTTCATATTATTTTGAAAGGATATGAAGGTTATATTTTTTTTTTGAGTCTCACTTTTAAGGCATTCTGCCCCTTCTGTAATATTTTGGTTTTAGATGTAAGCCTTATGTAAAACCTGCCCCGACCCGTTAAACTGCCATCCTGTTCTTGCCACGGCCATTACCACGCTCCCGTCTCCTGCTCCACTCTACACAGTGGCTTAATGAATACCATGAATATCTGCACGCCGCTGGCCCCTCACTCTCTCTACAAGCCTGTACCCTCAAAGAAAATGATTGTCCAACACAATTCTGCCGCCTAGCTTTAATGTTTCAGCGCCCCCGCAGCCGCGCAGCGCCGTGCAGCGACTGGGGAGGGGGATGGGCCCCCTCCTCTCCAGCGAGGACGACATGTGCACGGCGAGCCGGAACTCTCCTCCCGGCCAAGGCTGATGTGCGGCGCACGACCTGCTACATGCCCGCAGCCTGTATCTGTTCACCGCGGGCGCGGCGTACTTCAACACCTCTGCTCCCCTCATAGTGCGGGCGAGCGGTATCTCAGGGTACTTAAGGGGTCCGAGCGGCCTCCCTTGGACGCAAGCTGCAACGGCCGGTCTGGCCATCCTTCTTAATCTACATCAGCTATATGGACAGTCACCCTAAGCAATAACTACTCTTGGAAATTCAGCAGCAATATTTGGTGGACATTGCAAATTTTTCTTTCACCTTTAAGTACTAAAAGCTTATCCTCAGAAATTCTACTTCTACAAACAGAAAGACTTTGCTTCACCTGCAACAACAAATTGTGAAACTGAATCACACAACATTCTGAAAATCTTGTAATCTATTTTCATATTCACCTTATAACTTGGAACTTGTTTCAAACTGATTTCATGTGTCACCCCTGGAGGAACTTTTGGGGGGTGAGGTCTGTACCGGGCGGTACACCTCTACTCTGTTTATTTAAAAGTTGCGCCAGTTGAAACTCCTCTTCTGGAGGAAGTCTGAACTTTATCTACGGTCTTAATTTCCAAATTTCTCTGAAGATGTCACTACCTGGAAAATTTTGAGTTTGTGAACTGTGTCATTTTCGACGTACTTTTGTTTTGCTTGTATTAAGAAGTGTGAACTTTCTCTTCTAGAGGACACTACTGAAGATCAACAATAGTGCAACCTAGTGCGGAGTCAAAGAACTATTTTGTTGGAGAAAATTTAATTTCAGGAGTTTGTTCTTTGTTAAATTTCTTTCTGTCATGGTTTAAGTTGGCTGTATACCCCTCTTTTTCCCCTTATTTTGGATCTAGCCAATCCCGAATTTCTTTAATTAATTTTCCACCAATAATGTGTTTCTTCTTCCTCTATGTAGGGGTTTCTTTTCCCTAGCCAATAAAAACTTTGAGGGAGGGTGTTTTATTTCCCCTAACGCCTAGAATCTTCCGCGAGAGGATATAAACTGCTGATTTTGGGGTCTCCGGGCCACTTCTGTTCCATCTTTCAGTGTATTAAGTACATAGCAGGAGGCGGGAAGCGCCTCTTTCTTCTTCAGCCGTTCAACACCAGGTAATGGCCTATTAATAACTTCTTTTCTTGCTAGGTCGGCAGTTTAACACTCGCGGCGGGTTCGAAGCATTTCCATCATGTAACCTTTTCCTAAAATGTAATTACTCTTTTCATCTTTTCTTGTAAAGCTACATATTGGGATAGAGAGTGCTAACCCTCTCGAGCTCCCACTCACATTTGTTTTGAGGTGAACTTATTTTCTCAAACTATTCTTCGTTTATGTAATGTAAAGTGTTCTTCTCTAAGTCACCTCTGTAGTATGGGATTAGCCCTTGCGTTAGCGGCCCAGAGCCAGATTAGGTTTTAAAAACAAAGTGTATTAGGAGTGCAAGATCGCCTCCTCTCAAATTGTTAGTTTAGAGGTCATGTAATCAACCTTCTTTTCATGTAATAGACCTCTGTAGGTTGGGTATTTTACCCCTGTGAATACGTCCTTAGAGGACAGCTTGAAGGTAGAGTTTGGTGTGGCCTTTGAGAGGCTTAAATTTTAAGAGCGGATCGCTCTTTTGAAAATGGAGTGTCATATGCCTCGTGGAGGCTTTTCTGTGTAATTCGGAGTCAGGGGCTCCTAGGGATGAATGGGGTTTTCTGCCCCTCTGTTAAAACTTGTGTTTGTGGTAAAACTGAGCTGATCGCAGAAGTCAGGGCGTGAAGCCCAAAACCTGTAAATATTGTATCTCCCCTTGTTTTGCTACATTGTACCTGCCATGTCTGTTATTGCTTTGTTTTTGAAAAGAAAATATAACCTAGTTAAATTTTAAATTAATTTTACATTAACTTTGATTCCGTAGTTTGAAACCCATTCACGCCCGCACCTTCTTACACCTCTACCTACCACGGATATCTCCGTAACAGAAATATTTATCATTGCCTTCTACAGTTCGTTGCGAAATGAACTCAGATACGCGGCGGGTGCGCTTAAGTTGGGAACAAACAATGAGTCAACGGAGAAATAACTACCTCGAGCAGATACTATAACTGAACTGAGTGGCGTTGAGTTTTGGAAGTCAATGCATTTACGAATGAAATGAGAGTAGTTTCAGTAGAGTACGTCTTTCGTGAAGCTGATAATCTATACTAATCTATAAAGAGATAAAGTTTGTATGTATGTAATGGCTAATCTCACAAACTACTGGACCAATTCTAAAAATTATTTTACTAATGTAAATATTCATTATCCCTGAGGGACATGGGCTTTATTTTACTTTTTGAACAATTCAAGAGGGGGGGGGGGGCATGGGGAGAGGTTTAAAAATACTAGGCTAATATAGGCGAAATATCGAATTTGTTGTACACGGAAGAGACGAAGCTCAATTTAAGACCCTTGACGCAAAGAACATAACTGGGTAAGCCCTACGGGCCCGAAAACCAAGTTTTAAGGCCCTAAATCCAACCGTTATGGAGATATTGGTATCACACTACCCCTGCTCTAGGAATTGGATAAAGTAATGAACTGCCGTAATCATGGCAACGTCATATCCAGTATTATTACGGCAGCGAGATTATCTACAACTAGCAAATGTATCCGTGCTTCGCTACGGTATTCTACATTGTATTCCAATATCGAAGTAAATACTGTACATGGAGTAAATAAGATTGTTTTAAAATACCATGTCTCTTAGCGTTATCCGAGAAACAGCATGGGGAGGTCCCCGTACGTTGTTTCCAGTGTAAAGTGTTTATTACGGATTTGTGATATAACGGCAGGCTCACTTGCCTACTGCCATTCACAATCGAGTTGGGAAGTTTACATTATAATTGCAGGCCCCATTGTCTACTGCGTGGTCACAATCGATTTGGGGAGTTTTCGTTACAATGGCAGTCCCCTTTCCTACTTCCAGCAGATAACAGTTGAGAAGTTTTTATTATAATGGTAGGCAAGTACCCTAATATCAGTCGAAATTGAGTTGTACAGTTATCATTATAATGTCAGGCCCCTTTTCCTACTGCCAGCCAGCTTACTGCCAGTCACACCAAGTTGGTGACTTTCCATCAAAATTGCAGGCCACTATGCCTAATTCCAGTCACATTTTAGATGAGGACATTTGTTTATAATTGCGGGCAACCTTGCCTATTGCCGAACTCAATCGGGTAGGGGAGTTTTAAACAAAACTGCAGGCTCCCTTTCCTACTGCAAGTCAAAGTCGGTGTGGGGAGTACTGATTATAATAGCAGACACACCGTTTCTCGATCGCTACAAATCGACATCAGTGAATATATATAGATCGACATACGAAAGTATATGCATGTTTACAATATTGCAGACCTTCATTTACAGATTAACTTTTGCTAAACGTACGTCATATCGGCAAAGAATTGTGCCATAAGACGTCGGATTTAGTGGCCTATGATATCTCATCGGTTCTTGGGTCAGATTGAGTTAGAAACGTTGAACAGCGTAAAGTTTTTGTAAGATTATCTCATTCCATTACTTTTCGGATAATTATGTGACACCTATATAATAGCATTTGGCTCAGATATGGCTACTGCGTGGGCCGATTTTCGTGAAGAGTTTGATGATTCTATATTCCCTGTAAGTGTTGAAAGTATGAATTATGCACGTGAAAAGTGCGAATTTACTTAACATCGATTAATAGAGAAAAATGAAACGAAAAAAGGATACAGATACGACAAAAAGTCATAAGACCAAGGTTGTAGATCATTCCAAATTGAACGGAGATTGTGCAAGCCGTCATGTGACAGGACTTCCCGAAGGTCTGCACCATCATTAAAATTGCCTGCATATTTCGATTTTTTTTTCGGGGATATCAAGTGAAAAATTTAAAGATCTTGGAAGTTTTCCGCCCGTTACAGACTAAAACGTATAATTTTGTCAAATTTCCATTTTCTTTTTCGTCTGGCAGATTATGCCGCAATCTGGATTTTGGGCGAGGAGGGTGAAAATTAGGACTTTCAGAAATCTAAACCAAAAAAATATGCAGATGGTCATTATTACCCCTTAAACGGGTACTGTGCAAAAATTTCGCCAAAATAGTCAATGTAGAGGCACACAGTCGTTACGATTTTACTTATATAGATACGTATGGAATCTGCTCCACGTGCAACACCTTTTGGGCTATGTCCGCTGGACTTAACCTGCAAAACTGATAATTCATTATATCTCCCTTATTAATCCTCCTGACGATGAAAAGCACATGAAGAAAAGTTTTAGAGATGGAATTCCATCACGTTTGGTCGATTTCCAGTCAGGTTGGTCTTGTACTGTATATATTGTGGAACAGTAAAATCACCACCAGTCCATTCCGGGAACATGAAATGTTATTGACCTCTAAAACCTACCTTTGGACAGGTGGATACTAAATATAAATTTTGGTTCGAATATCATCAGTAGCTTGTAAGAAATATGCTTTACACGCACCCGCTCTTGAGTTAAGTCCGATGGGACTTGTACCGGAAAACGGTCCGTTAATGATATCTCCCTTATTAATCCTCGTATCGAAATGATGCACATGAGAAAAAAAGGTTTAAAGTTAATTTCCATTAAGGCAGGTAGATTTCCTTTAAGTTTGGTTGTGTATATTTTGTGGGAGTGCAAAATCACGGTTTCGGTTTCGTATAAACCCTCAGTCAGTTCAGGGATTTAGAAACAATATTTTCCCTAAAACGTACCCAAGGATAGGTGGATTCTAAATATAAGGTTTGATGGAAATATATCTAGTATATTCTAGCACTTGGTTACATACGGAGTAATTAAGGAAGAAAATAATACAGTTAAGAAAGTTGAAATTAATAGAAAATGGATTATAACTGAGTACAGCTGGATAACGACAAATATGTAAATGCCAAGTGAATGTATTGGAAAATCAAATCCCCTCAATAAATTATGCTGGTGTGAGTTATGGATATAATAAAGTGGTAACAGAGAGGAAATTTAGGCGCAGTGCTTCTTAGGTAAACAAATAAGAAGATGACTAATGGTGTTATTACTTAATTTATTTGAGGGCGGTAATAAAATCCAACGATACTCCGCCAATATCCCGCAGATAGGCCGATTGACGCCTCTCATGCCTTCTACCCAAGGAACAACCACGAATTTAAAAGCATGATGAGGAAAATGGCAATACGTTAGTTCCCTGCTGGCAAGCAGTCAGAGACGTTGACATGGTAACCTGTAGGTTCGTTGTCGGACTGTCGGTCACTCAATGCAGAGCATGATACCCGCAGTAAATAGTAAATTTCTCTGTCATGTGAAGAGTAAGGTAAATTATGAACCTAACGAAAGTTGTTTATAATGAAGAGACATTTCACGTACTGTCGACAGAGTTTACAGGAAATCAATAGTATAAGAGAAAATGGATTCCTATAAACCCCCGTCTAATCAAAGATTTTAAAATGATGTGCATATCAAAACCTTCTTGGGGATGAGTATACTCTATATATCAAGTTTGGTTGGCATCTATTCAGCCGTTTCGAAGTAATGGTGGAACACACAAACAGAAAAACAGACACGAAAAGTAAACACCACCGATTCGGTCTTGAGTTGACCTAAAACGGATAAATATCTGAAAAATAGGCAAAACAAAAGAAATTACAGACAGAAGACCCCCTACAACTTTATTTATATTGTGATAGTACATATATCACACCCCCGAATTATATGTAGAAGTTAGAGATATTATTGTCAGTATTCGATTTATTATTATTATTATTATTATTATTATTATCAGTATTTCATTTGTATATTTTGCCATTCATATTTGTAAGCTGGAAGATATCCACATATGTAGGTATGAGTAATTTGTTTTGCACGAGTGGGAAAACATTGCTTTAATAACTCTGGTAATTTGGATGAGTCATGTGGCTACCCCAGTGTTTGTTGTGATGTACTTGTGTCGGGAAATTTCATGAGTCATGTATATATCCCAGCCTGATGAGATGAGCTTGTTGTTGTATTAGGGAAGTTCGTTGACTCATGTAATAAACCCCAGAGTGTGTTTATCTCTTGGGAGCAAGGAGAAGTTCAGGGCATGGTACTGACAAGAGGTTCACTCATGATTAGCTGGCAAGCACCAATCCAGACGTATCATCTGAGAGGAGGGGGATGTTGATGTCTATAAAGGTTGATCATACGGCGGTAACCAGGGACATTGTAAAGGAACGAGAAGGAAGACAACTACAACCAGTGACACTGTATAAGAGAACCACTCGGTATGAAGGAAGGACAACTGACGCACTGTACGAGCAGGAAGTAGTGCTGAATATACGGTATTCGTGGGACACGGCTGCAATGGACTGGACTTCAAACGTTCATGGAACGTAGTCTTGTTATGTTCGTGGAAAGAGGCTGATCAACAAATTGTGGAGGGCGTATGCATTAAGTATTGTAGTACTTGTGGAGGTCGGGCATTATATGTTGGTGAAAGCTATCTCAGACTTTCCATAATTTATGTTGAGGATCGACAGACGTGTGTATATATCTATACAACAAGTGTTAAAATATGTGAACACAGTATTACAACGTACAGTATCTGTGTGATGTGATAACTGCCGGTTATGAGAATCGGTAAGTCGAATTGATATAGAGACAGTGAAGGGTGTTTATCTTCATACATGTACATTGTTCATCGGACTATCTACAAATGGTAGCTTAGTTCTCGCTTTCGTTTTCCCACGGTTTTCATTATTGTTGTTGTTGTTGTAAATATGGAGTCTTCCAGCAATATTTTATGTGTGTATTTTCGCTTTCGTTTTCCCACGTTTTTCATTATTGTTGTTGTTGTAAATATGGAGTCTTCCAGCAATATTTTATGTGTGTATTATATGTATAATGTTGTATGTTGATGAGTGCTCATGCACAGAATTTGTTAAGAATATAGTTAGCTATTTTAGAATCAGTGGAGTTATTGATGACCTAGGTGCAGTTCCTACCTATTTATTCGTTTTCAGGAGGTTAGGTAAGGCCTGCAGCAGGTGTACTAGTACGCAGCATTATGTACTCGCCCTGGGATATAAAGTTTATCATGCTCTATCAAAATTCGAGGGATCCATTCTGGTGAACTCTGGCGCCCATACTACGGACATTTCGATTAACTATTTTTATTTTATTAATTGATGTCAAGTATTTTATGAAGTTTTTGAGTAATGTTATTTATTTATATATTTTTATTCATGATTTTATTTATTATGGTAGTTATCAAAAAGTTACAATTGGCTTCCCAACGTGTGGCTGAATGATTGGTACATCTGTTAGGCTTATAAGCGTAGGTGCACTTGTCAGGTGTGGCTAGAATTCTGAAAACTATGTCAGTGAAGTGTTTTATATGTACGTGATATGTATGTTGGAGTATGAAGAAATGTTGTAGCGGGTCGAGTATTATAAAATTGAGAAGTAGAGAGGTTGTTAAAGTTGTTGGTACTATGAATCAGGAAAAGAGAAGTCAAAAGAATTCCATCACATTGAGTCTATCTAATTTAAGTGAGAGTAGCGAAATGGCTGATAGTAGGAAAGATCAATCGGCAAAGATAGGTGAGGAACCGAGTAACCCGTGTCAAACTCAGAATGTAGGGGATCAAGGGGGCCTTAACTCTTAGTATGCTTCAATCACTGTTTAATCAGTTCAGTAAAGAGTTGAAGGGTAAATTTAACAGTAAGAGTGATGTATTGTCCAGTAAAATAGATAATAATAATGTTGAACTCTCCAGTAAAATTGATAATAATAATGTTGAATTGTCCAGTAAAATCGATAATAATAATGTTGAACTGTCCAGTAAAATCGATGATAATAGTATTGAATTGTCCAGTAAGATAGATAGTCAAAGTAAAGAGTTGAAGAGTGAACTGAGTTTTTTAAGTAATGAAATATACAGTATTAATAGTGAATTAAATTCAGTTAGTACGGAACTGTCCAGTAAGATTGGGAATCAGAGTAAGAAGTTAAATTCAGTGAGTGTTGAATTGTCTAGTAAAATTGATAGTTTAAGCAGTGCTTTGAATGGTAGAATAGATGAATTGAACCAGAAATTTGACCATCAAAGCAGGGAAATTCAGGAAGTCAGTAATAAGGTAGAAGCTCAATGTTTGGAACTAACCGAGAAAATTGAATGCCGAGTTAATGTAGTTAGGAAGGAATTTGTGGAAAACAGCAGGGAATGTGATAAGAGAATAAAAATAGTGGAAGATAAAGTCGAAGAAATAGATAGAATTAAATTCAATCAGAACGTTTTAGCGAAGCGTATAGATGAGAAGAATGAAAAATTGGAGGAAGACCTTAAGTCGGTAAAAGATGACCTCAAGTCAGTAGAAGGAAATGCCAGAATGGTAGTTGAAGAAGGAATTAAAGCATGTCATGTGAAGTTAAGACAGGAGATCAGTTAAATCCAAGTAAAACACAGTATGTGAACACAGTATTACAAGGTACAGTATGTGTGTGATGTGATAACTGCCGATTATGAGAATCGGTAAGTCGAATTGATATAGAGACAGTGAAGGGTATTTATCTTCATACATGTACATTGTTCATCGGACTATCTACAAATGGTAGCTTAGTTATCGCTTTCGTTTTCCCACGGTTTTCATTGTTGTTGTTGTTGTTGTAAATATGGAGTCTTCCAGCAATATTTTATGTGTGTATTATATGTATAACGTTGTATGTTGATGAGGTGCTCATGCACGGAATTTGTTAAGAATATAGTTAGCTATTTTAGAATCAGTGGAATTATTGATGAACCTAGGTGCAGTTCCTACCTATTTAGTCGTTTTCAGGAGATTAGGTAAAGCCTGCATCAGATGTACCAGTACGCAGCATTATGTACACGCCTTGGGATATAAAGTTTATCATGCTCTATCAAAATTCGAGGGATCCATTCTGGTGAACTCTGGCGCCCATACTACGGACATTTCGATTAAATATTTTTATTTTATTAACTGATGTCAAGTATTTTATGAAGTTTTTGAGTAATGTTATTTATTTATATATTTTTATTCATGATTTTATTTATTAGTTGACATCAAAAGGTTACAATATAGATATATCACAAAAACCTAACATGTTACACACATGAAAATTGGCATTTGTAATCTCCTTTAAAAATAAAAGAACAAACATTTTTGTTTTCAAAGAATCCCCTTAAGGGGTGAAAAAAGTCAAGAAGGAGTTGAATTCATTATACGAGGGTACATACATTTTAGAAACGGAACATTTTACAGACGTTATAACTGGTACTTGGAATCTTTTTTAAAAGTAAATGAACACCGTTTTTTGGAAAATCTTTTGAAGGGGGTAAATTAATACAAAAAAGTGGGTTAATTTTTAAAATGAGTATCTTCTTCTACTGCTTTTCCCTCGCCTGTGGGGTCGCGGGTGCGAACTGTGTCGCACATGTGGATTTGAACCTGTTTCACTGCCGGATGCTCCTTCTGACGCCAACCCCGTGTGTGCAGGGATGTAATTACTCTTGCGTGTTCCTGTTGTGGTTGGTAATGTGGTGTGTTGAGTGAATATCAAGAGGAGAACGTTGGGACAAACACAAACAACCTGCCCCAGAGCCAGATGAATTGATCTCCGACCCAGCCCGGAATCGAACCCCGAACCCTGTGAACCAATGGTCTCAATGCTGTCCACTCGGTCAAGGAATGGGGAAATTTTTAAAATGTGTATTTCTACAGTATATCTCATAAACGTAACATGTAACAGACGTGAAAATCGGTATTTGGAATATCCTTTAGAAATATAGAAACCCTTTTTTTTTCGACTTAAAAAAGAGGGCTCTTTCTCACAAGTAGCGTTCCATGTCGCATGTCCCCGATTTAGCTCTGCCAGTAGCCTGGTCATCTTAGCCCCGAAAGGCAATGCCAAAAACGTGATTTACAAAGAGGTTCAGGGGTAAATGTAATGCAAATTTTCGGTGGGTTCTTATATTTTACGAATTTTCAGATAATGTCTTAGTGCAGTAATGAGGAACAATAATTAATTTTTATCAACGTACCAATCCTCGCGAGCGAAGCCGTCGGTACAGCTAGTTTTTAATATGTCTGTTTTAGCAAGGTGCGTTTCCAAGGCAACCGAATGTAACTGGGTATTGCCACGCACTGTATTTCGTTCAGATTCTGTGGCTCCAGACTTCAAAATATCTCATAACTAACATGAGTGTTGATGGTATTAGGTCAAGCACCCAGCGCATATTTACCAATGCTCTATTGAAGCCGTCAGCGCTAGGAAATACAGTTAACTTTGTGAGATTGAAAGGGGTCGAATTGTTGGCTTGTGAGATTATGTTTTGTCGTTCCGGATAGGTTGCACTGAGCGGTTCAACAGGTCCTAGCAGAAGCGGCGAGAGCATTGCCACAGTATTTATCGACCTCAAAAGCGCTTTTGATGGTTTTCAAAAGAACTCGATGTGGAAGGACATGCTTGCAATTTACATACAGAAAAACGCGGTAAATACAATCTGTGCATTCTATGATGGAAATGTTCACAGAGCCAAAGCTAACAGGCTGTGTTCTTAGTCCCATGATGTTCAGTATTTTGATAGATTGGAGTACAGGGAAAGGTATGAGAGATATAATGGAATATCGTTCGAAGATGGAAATTATGACAATGATATACTTCTAATGGAAGAATCATTAGCATCACTTCAGAAACTGCACAAAGATATTAGCAACAGAACACGAAAATTGGGCCTGATAAATAAAAGGAGAACAGGCCAAGTGCATTGCTGTAAAGTACAACTAACTATAGAGTTAAACATCGAATGTAGCAGTTTCAAGTGATGTCACTGCCCTGAACTGATATACCCAGACAGAATTTATCAGCTTTAAATCTTGTTTAGGGGTAAGATAAACGACAATGAGCGTTTCTAAAGCTACTATTATTCCAATTCTTCTGAAATATTGACGGCGGATCTTCTACTTGTGTAGCACGTGTAGGATAGCGTTCATCTGCAGTAGGTGTGTTCGTCATTACCGACGGAATTTCAATAGAACGTACTCCGCCACACCCTAGTTTCAGAACATTACGTCAATGATACATACAATAATCTATATATTTAAAGCAGAATGTCTGTCTGTATGTCTTTTCCTTATACAAATCTACAATGTTCTACCAATCTGAAACAAATTTTGCACACTTACCTTTCAGGACACTACGGGTAACCCCATATACAATATATTTTAACATCCCTCTCCGTTCCCTAGATTTAGGCCCTGAGTTGGCCGTGCGCGTAGAGGCGCGCGGCTGTGAGCTTGCATCCGGGAGATAGTAGGTTCGAATCCCACTATCGGCAGCCCTGAAAATGGTTTTCCGTGGTTTCCCATTTTCACACCAGGCAAATGCTGGGGCTGTACCTTAATTAAGGCCACGGCCGCTTCCTTCCAACTCTTTGTCCTTTCCTATCCCATCGTCGCCATAAGACCTATCTGTGTCGGTGCGACGTAAAGCCCCTAGCAAAAAAAATGATTTAGGCCCTTTGGCACATTAACATAAGCTAATATAGGTGAAATATTCAGTTTGTCGTACAAGGACAAGACAAATCTCACGACGCATAGAACAAAACTCGGTGAGGCCCGGCGGGCACCGAAAATCATGTTTTAAGGGCCTAAAACCAGCCGTTTTGGAGATATAGGGATCACACTACACCGCCCTAGGAATTGGGTGAAGAAATGACCAGTAGTAAGCATGGCAACGTCAACTCAAGGATTCTTCAGTAGAATACAGGCCTGGTGTTCGAAGTAGGCACGTGTGTAAATGTAGGCTATGCCAAGGAGAGATTCTGCTACGCATACAACTGTCTGGAAATAGGCACCCTACAGGTTGTGGTCGGTAGCGGGTGGCATGTATAAAAATAATCGAAAATTGTGTCCAAACCATAGGTTTCGGGGTCACTGAGATGAACAGTGACACTTCGCATTTCGTTTAAGTTCAGTTTCCATCGGTATGGGGGTGAGAAGGGCTGAAAAATGTCCAAAATGTCCAAGTTTATGGACTGACATGTGTGGAGTGACGTGGAAAGAGGATGAAGTATGAAAATAATGGACAATGACTAATGTTAAAGTGGAATCCACAGTTTTTGGCATCGCTGAGATAAATATTGACACTCCAGATGTCGTTTAATACTAAGTTTACCCGCATCGGCACGGGAATGAGAAGGAGTGAAAAAGAAAATATACAAAATAACCGAGATTATGTATGAATGTATGCTCCAGAACAGCCTTCAAACAAACAAGCAAACAAATAAAGAAACAAAGAGGAAATGACTGTTGCGGCCGGACTTCCCTAACTCCGTGACTCTTTGGATGCCGTTTCATACTTCAGGCCCAGTCGGAATGGACGTTGAGAAGGGATGAAAGAAGAATGTCCAAAATGACCGATGCATATGTTAGTAGTATAATTGGACAGTTCTGCGGCCACCGCCACCTCCGGCTCCCAGTGGCCACCTCCACCTCCACCTCAGCCAGAGGCCTCCCAGTGGCCACCTCCACCTCCACCTCAGCCAGAGGCCTCCCAGTGGCCACCTCCACCTCCACCTCAGCCAGAGGCCTCCCAGATACCTCCTCCACCTCCCGTGGGAAATTTGAATTTGTAAACAAAGCCACGTGCTTTTTGACAGACAACAACGCACCGCTAACCTCAGTACTGCCATCTTGACGGGCCTAAACCTCAGTAGTACCAACTTAACCTAACTAGCGCGAGGTAAACAAAGCCACGTGCTTTTTGACAGCCACGTGCTTTTTTGACAGCTGTCATCCGCCATCTTTAAACCACAGAGCACTGTGCTGCCCTCTTTATCGTAGTAGATGTAAAATTCATCACCTGTCATCGGCAGTGCTGCCATCTTGACGAGCCTAAACCTTAGTGCTACCAACTTAACCTCACTAGCGCTTGGTAAACAAAGCCACGTGCTTTTTGACAGCCACATGCTTTTTTGACAGCTGTCATCCGCCATCTTTAAACTACAGAGCACTGTGCTGCCCTCTTGCGTCACCTGTCATCGGCAGTGCTGTCATCTTGGCGGGCCTAAACCTTAGTGCTACCAACTTAACCTAACTAGCGCGTGTTAAACAAAGCCACGTGCTGTTTTGACAGCTGTCATCCGCCATCTTTAAACCACAAAGCACTGTGCTGCCCTCTTTCGTCACCTGTCATCGGCAGTGCTGCCATCTTGACGGGTCTAAACCTTAGTGCTACCAACTTAACCTAACTAGCGTGAGGTAAACAAAGCCACGTGTTTTTTTTTTTTACAGCTGTCATCCACCATCTTTAATCTATAGAGCACAGTGCTGCCCTCTTTAGCTACTTACCGTTGAAATGTGGTGGCGGATAATTTGAAAAATGCTTTTCGACAAGCAGCCATCTTTAATCCAGAGAGAACAGTGCTGCCCTCTATGTGGTGGCGGCAAATTGAAAAATTCCACGTTCTCTTGTTTGAAAACAAACTCACGTGCTTTTTTGACAGCTGTCATCTGCCATCTTTAATCTATAGAGCACAGTGCTGCCCTCTTTAGTTTGACACGTGGTGGCGGTAAATTCTACGTGCTCTTGTTTGCAAACAAAGCCATGTGCTTTTTGACAGCTGTCATCCGCCATCTTTAATCAACAGAGCACCGTGCTGCTATCATGCGGGCAATTTCATCACCTATCACCCGCCATCTTTAATCTACAGAACACCGTGCTGCCCTCTTTATGGCTACTACCTTAAGCATGTAGTAGCGGGCAATTTGAAAAGTTCTGTTAGCTATCATCCACCATCTTTAATCAAGAGAGCACCGTGCTGCCATCTTTAGTTGAAATGTGGTGGCGGCAAATTCCACGTGCTCTTGTTTGGAAACAAAGCCATGTGCTTTTTTGACAGCTGTCATCCGCCATCTTTAATCAACAGAGCACCGTGCTGCTATCATGCGGGCAATTTCATCACCTATCACCCGCCATCTTTAATCTACAGAACACCGTGCTGCCCTCTTTATGGCTACTACCTTAAGCATGTAGTAGCGGGCAATTTGAAAAGTTCTGTTAGCTATCATCTACCATCTTTAATCAAGAGAGCACCGTGCTGCCATCTTTAGCTAGATACCTTTGAAATGTGGTGGCGGCAAATTGAAAAATTCCACGTGCTCTTGTTTGGAAACAAACTCACGTGCTTTTTTGTCAGCTACCATCCGCCATCTTTAATCAACAGAGCATAGTGCTGCCCTCTTTAGTTTGAAATGTGGTGGCGGCAAATTCCACATGCTCTTGTTTGGTAAACATAGCTACGTGCTTTTTTGACAGCTATCATCCGCCATCTTTGAGCACCGTGCTGCCCTCTTTATCGCAGTAGATGTAAATTCGTCACCTGTCATACGCAGTGCTGCTATCTTTAGCTAGATACCTTTGAAATGTGGTGGTGGATAATTTAAAAAGAAAAATTCTACAGCAGTCCTCTCTCAACGCTAATTGCATAAGATGGCGGCTATACATGACTCTTTAAGGGTGCTTACGCAAGATGGCTGCTATACACAGGTTCTTATGAGACGCCCTTGGGATGCTTGCGCAAGATGGCAGTTATACATAGCTCCTTATGAGATACCCTAGGGATGCTTGCGCAAGATAGCGGCTGATCTTATGAGGCGGCTTAAGGGTCCTTGCACAAGATGGCTAGAGACGCCCTAAGGATACTTGCGCAAGATGGCGGACACAAGATGGCGGCTATACACGTCTCCTTATGAGACGCCTTAAGGGTGCTTGAGCAAGATGGCTGCTGCTCTTAGCTTAGAGACTAACGTGTCGTGCTAGTTCGATTCTTTAAATTTAGGGCTTAAATGCAAAATGTTAAATATCTCGAAAGCAGTGCATCGTAGAGCAAAACGGACAAAAAATGTTCCGCCCAATACCTCGGTTCGCAGTACGAGGATCAAGTAAAACATAGTTTAATGATGAGATCAACGGTTCGGTTCCTACTTAGGCCCTTTGGCATTCACTCTGTTTTAGCTTGTATTGAAGTAAGTCTTCGTAACATGATCAGGTCTAGCTATGGTAGAGAGTATAACGTGCCGTGCAGGTTCGATTCATTAAATTTGGGGCTTAAATGCAAAATGTTAAATATCTCGAAAACGGATAAAATTTTTCTACCTGATACCTAGGTTTGCAGTATCAGGAACATGAAAAAAACATAGTCTAATGATGAGATCGACGGTTCGATCCTTACTTAGGCCCTTTGGCATTGGCAGCTATCTATTTCTACAAGATGGTGACTATACATAGCTTCTTATGAGACAGCTTAAGAGCGCTTGCACAAGATGGCTGCTGCTCTTATGAGACGCCCTAGGGGTGCTTGCGGGAGGTAGCAGCGACAAGACGGTGACTATACACAGCTGCTTATGATACGGCCTAGAGGTGCTCACACAAGATGGTGGCTGCTCTGATGAAGAAAGTTAGCTTTGCATCGTGCAGGTATCTTTACAGCACTAAACCTCATACCTTTGAAATGTGGTGGCAGGTAATTTGAAAAATTCGACGTGCTTTTTCTTCACAGCAGCTATCTTTAAACAATAGCGGCTATACATAAGCTGTTAAGGCCTCCTCTTATGTCAAGGTATAGCTCTATCGAACAAGTTTAAACCTGCATCGGGATAGCTAGAGTAAGCATGTGCTGCAGTGATGACGTCATTATGCATGTTTAGACTTGCAAATCACTAAAGAAACATAACAAGACTAGAATCGAACACCGCACTCTATGCCGTTAACTTTATCATGTGATCGGAACATTGATTGAAGTGTTTAGAACACTAAATAAGTGATCAAGACTATAATAGAACACTGTACTCGATACAACATGTGTTTAGAACATGTCAGGGGATACCTTTGTTCTAAGAAGATTAGATTACCGCACATTCCTTGGCTAAAGGGCTAATGGGCTAAAGGGCTAAAGGGCTAAAGGGCTAAAGGGCTAAAGGGCTAAAGGGCTAAAGGGCTAAAGGGCTAATGGGCTAATGGGCTAAAGGGCTAGGGCGCCTCTCCTCTCTTTATCCGGGCTTGAGACCGGCTCTACAACTAGAGGCGGAGTTAACACCCTAAGGAAGGGAGAATGTTGGGAAATAATCTATACGAATATAGCTACTCGATCGACTATATACTACAGATGGATGACTTAGGTGAGGGTAAGCGCTTACTTAATAATACCAACACGACGTAATTCATGCTCTATTTCAAAAATATCTTCTTTGTACTGTGTGTAACCAGCATCATGATAGGCTCTTAGCAGTTGTAAACGTTTTACCAGTACGTTGGGGTCTTTACAGTAGCTTATATCTACATAGGGTAACAGAGGCTTGTTGTGAACTTTGAGTCTATATGCAGACAGTTGATGTGCAGGGACTTGTTTTGATATAATACGTGCTTCAGCAGTAGCGTTTCTAGGTACAAACATAACTTGTTTCGATAGCGATGAAGCGTTGAAATTTCCTTCTTCTTTACCTTGCATCTCTTCTTGAGATGTTTGCACTTCGACAGAACGTGTAGTAGGCTTAGGAAATGAAGTAAAATCATCAAGCTGTAATGGCAATGAATTTTCTTCTTCTTCTACTTTCCCTTTACTACTGTTTTGATCAACATCATTATCCTTATTATCATAATCATGATCTTGCCTCTCTTTATCTTGAAGTTTGTGCTCAGTAACAGAACTTGCAGCAGGCCTAGACAGCAAGGGAGAATTAAAAATCTCTCGAAGAGGTGTACTTTTTAAACATAAATCAGTGTTCGCTGGAATATGGTTGAGCTCTTTGTATTTTGTTCCCGATGAAGCTACATTACACGCGGCTTCATGACGTTGAGCGTTGTATGCGTTCTTGAACTCTCTTCTACAATGTTTGCATTGAAAAATCGTCCTACATGATATCTCATGACGTCTCCTGTGATAGCTTCGGGAAAATGCTTTTCCACACTCTTCGCAAATATACCTAGAAATAGGTTTTTCCATGACGGACTTTTATCTTCTGCTAACAGATTCTTCTTTAAATCTACTCGACATTTGTTACTCTCTACTTCGATGATGCGAACAGCTTAGCGATTAATAGTAAACTAACACAAAAGCGTATAACCAAGGTAGCAACAGTAAGGTTTAAGCCCATCAAGATGGCAAGAGTGAGGTTAGCGACGTTCTGCTGTTGGATTTTAAATTCCGCGCTGTAACATGCATAAGGTGGCAGCCTTGAGGTTTACTGCCGTACAGATGGCAGCAGTGAGGTTAGCGGCGCTCTATTGTCCTTCAAAGTGAGGTTAGGGTTCGTCAAGAAGACAGCTGTCAAAAAAGCACGTGGCTATGTTTACCAAAGAAGAGCACGTGGTCGTGACGTCACGGTCACTTCATCAATCCTTAGCTCTACGTCGTTAAGAGCAGCATTAGGATTAGCTATGTTTAAAAATCTTAGGAACAGAGCAGCAGTATGAATAGCCATGTTTTAAAGCGTGTAGACATCACCTATCGATATTACATGCATCGACTCTCGTACTAAACTTCTTCCGCTAGATCGTGCTGCTACCTTAGCATAACCTATACGCATGACCTTAAAGTACAATGAATAGTCATGTTTCAAAGCGTGTACGCAACAACTATCGATTTTGCATGTATCGACTCTCGTACTGAACTTCTTCAGGTAGATTGTGCTGGTATCTTCGCATGAACTTAAAGTACAAAGAATAGCTATGTTTCAAAGCGTGTACATAACACCTATCGATTTCGCATTCATCGAGTCTCGTACTAAACTTCTTGTGCTAGATTGCGCTGCTATCTTAGCATAACCTATACCCATGAACTTAAAGTACAAAGAATAGCCATGTTTCAAAGCGTGTACATATTACTTATCGATTTTGCAAGCATCGACTCTCGTACTAAACTTCTTCCTCTAGATTGTGCTGCTATCTTAGCATAACCTATGTGCATGAACTTAAAGTACAAAGAATAATCATGTTTCAAAGCGTGTACAGATCACCCTGAACTTCTTCCGCTAGATTGTACTCCTATCTTAGCATAGCCTATACGCACGAACATAAAGGACAAAATAACGATGTTTAACAGCGTGTACACATCACCTATTGATTTTGCATGCATCGACTATTTTTTACCGCCAGAGTGTACAACGATCGCATATGTGTATTGCTAACGTATGTGTATAAAGTTAAAGCACAAAGAATAGCTATGCTTTAAAGCGTGTACACATCACCTATCAATTTTGCATGCATCGACTATCGTACTAAACTTCTACCGCTAGAGTGTACAACGTTCGCAATTGTGTGCTGCTACCTATGTGCGTGGACTTAAAGCACAAAGAATAGCGTGTACACAACACCAGTCAATTTTGCACGCATTAACTCTTGTACTAAACTTCTGCCACAACAGCGTGCGATCATCGCTTGTGTGTGCTGCAATCTTAACATAACCTATGTGCATGAAGTTAAAGCACAAAAAATACCCAAGTTCAAAGCGTGTACACATCACCTATCGATTTTGCATGCATCGTCTTTCTTACTAAACTTTTCCACTAGAGCGTGCAACAACCTTATAAGTATGCTGCTAACTTAGTATAACTTATACGCATGAACTTAAAGCATAAAGAATAGCGATGTATAAAAATCTTGTGAACATAGCAGCAGCAGTAAGAATAGCAATGTTTTAAAAGCGTGTACGCATTGCCTATCGATTATACATGCATCAACTAGAGTACTAAACTTCTCCCGCTAGAGTGTGCTGCTATCTTAGCATAACCTATGTGCACGGATTTAAAGCACGAAGAATAGTTAAGTTTCAAAGCGTGTACACAACACCTATCGATTTTGCATGCATCAACTATCGTACTAAACACATTCCGCTAGAATGTACAACGTTCGCGTGTGTTTGCTCTGCTACTTTAGCATGACCTATGCGAACGAACTTAAAGCACAAAGAATAGCGATCTTTGAAAATCTTGCGAACATAGTAGCAGTAAGAATAGCAAGGTTCAAAAGCGTGTACGTATCACCTTTTGATAATGCATGCATCTTCTACTAGAGCACGTGACCATCGCTTGTACGTGTGCTGCTATCTTAACATAACCTATGTGCACGAACTTAAAGCATAAAAAATAGTTGTGAGTAAACATTTTGTGAACATAGCAGAGTGTTTACTACGTAGGTGTAGACATTGAACATTGCATGCTGAAGCAGCATACTACGTGACCGTGACGTCACGACCACCTGCTCTTGTTTGGTAAACATAGGCACGTGCTTTTTTGACAGCTGTCTTCTTGACGAACCCTAACCTCACATTGAAGGACAATAGAGCGTCGCTAACCTCACTGCTGCCATCTTTACGGCAGTAAACCTCAAGGCTGCCACCTTATGCATGTTACAGCGCGGAATTTAAAATCCAACAGCAGAACGTCGCTAACCTCACTCTTGCCATCTTGATGGGCTTAAACCTTACTGTTGCTACCTTGGTTATACGCTTTTGTGTTAGTTTACTATTAATCGCTAAGCTGTTCGCATCATCGAAGTAGAGAGTAACAAATGTCGAGTAGATTTAAAGAAGAATCTGTTAGCAGAAGATAAAAGTCCGTCATGGAAAAACCTATTTCTAGGTATATTTGCGAAGAGTGTGGAAAAGCATTTTCCCGAAGCTATCACAGGAGACGTCATGAGATATCATGTAGGACGATTTTTCAATGCAAACATTGTAGAAGAGAGTTCAAGAACGCATACAACGCTCAACGTCATGAAGCCGCGTGTAATGTAGCTTCATCGGGAACAAAATACAAAGAGCTCAACCATATTCCAGCGAACACTGATTTATGTTTAAAAAGTACACCTCTGCGAGAGATTTTTAATTCTCCCTTGCTGTCCAGGCCTGCTGCAAGTTCTGTTACTGAGCACAAACTTCAAGATAAAGAGAGGCAAGATCATGATTATGATAATAAGGATAATGATGTTGATCAAAACAGTAGTAAAGGGAAAGTAGAAGAAGAAGAAAATTCATTGCCATTACAGCTTGATGATTTTACTTCATTTCCTAAGCCTACTACACGTTCTGTCGAAGTGCAAACATCTCAAGAAGAGATGCAAGGTAAAGAAGAAGGAAATTTCAACGCTTCATCGCTATCGAAACAAGTTATGTTTGTACCTAGAAACGCTACTGCTGAAGCACGTATTATATCAAAACAAGTCCCTGCACATCAACTGTCTGCATATAGACTCAAAGTTCACAACAAGCCTCTGTTACCCTATGTAGATATAAGCTACTGTAAAGACCCCAACGTACTGGTAAAACGTTTACAACTGCTAAGAGCCTATCATGATGCTGGTTACACACAGTACAAAGAAGATATTTTTGAAATAGAGCATGAATTACGTCGTGTTGGTATTATTAAGTAAGCGCTTACCCTCACCTAAGTCATCCATCTGTAGTATATAGTCGATCGAGTAGCTATATTCGTATAGATTATTTCCCAACATTCTCCCTTCCTTAGGGTGTTAACTCCGCCTCTAGTTGTAGAGCCGGTCTCAAGCCCGGATAAAGAGAGGAGAGGCGCCCTAGCCCTTTAGCCCATTAGCCCATTAGCCCTTTAGCCCTTTAGCCCTTTAGCCCATTAGCCCTTTAGCCCATTAGCCCTTTAGCCAAGGAATGTGCGGTAATCTAATCTTCTTAGAACAAAGGTATCCCCTGACATGTTCTAAACACATGTTGTATCGAGTACAGTGTTCTATTATAGTCTTGATCACTTATTTAGTGTTCTAAACACTTCAATCAATGTTCCGATCACATGATAAAGTTAACGGCATAGAGTGCGGTGTTCGATTCTAGTCTTGTTATGTTTCTTTAGTGATTTGCAAGTCTAAACATGCATAATGACGTCATCACTGCAGCACATGCTTACTCTAGCTATCCCGATGCAGGTTTAAACTTGTTCGATAGAGCTATACCTTGACATAAGAGGAGGCCTTAACAGCTTATGTATAGCCGCTATTGTTTAAAGATAGCTGCTGTGAAGAAAAAGCACGTCGAATTTTTCAAATTACCTGCCACCACATTTCAAAGGTATGAGGTTTAGTGCTGTAAAGATACCTGCACGATGCAAAGCTAACTTTCTTCATCAGAGCAGCCACCATCTTGTGTGAGCACCTCTAGGCCGTATCATAAGCAGCTGTGTATAGTCACCGTCTTGTCGCTGCTACCTCCCGCAAGCACCCCTAGGGCGTCTCATAAGAGCAGCAGCCATCTTGTGCAAGCGCTCTTAAGCTGTCTCATAAGAAGCTATGTATAGTCACCATCTTGTAGAAATAGATAGCTGCCAATGCCAAAGGGCCTAAGTAAGGATCGAACCGTCGATCTCATCATTAGACTATGTTTTTTTCATGTTCCTGATACTGCAAACCTAGGTATCAGGTAGAAAAATTTTATCCGTTTTCGAGATATATAACATTTTGCATTTAAGCCCCAAATTTTATGAATCGAACCTGCACGGCACGTTATACTCTCTACCATAGCTAGACCTGATCATGTTATGAAGACTTACTTCAATACAAGCTAAAACAGAGTGAATGCCAAAGGGCCTAAGTAGGAACCGAACCGTTGATCTCATCATTAGACTATGTTTTACTTGATCCTCGTACTGCGAACCGAGGTATTGGGCGGAAAACTTTTTGTCCGTTTTGCTCTACGATGCACTGCTTTCGAGATATTTAACATTTTGCATTTAAGCCCTAAATTTAATGAATCGAACTAGCACGACACGTTAGTCTCTAAGCTAAGAGCAGCAGCCATCTTGCTCAAGCACCCTTAAGGCGTCTCATAAGGAGACGTGTATAGCCGCCATCTTGTGTCCGCCATCTTGCGCAAGTATCCTTAGGGCGTCTCTAGCCATCTTGTGCAAGGACCCTTAAGCCGCCTCATAAGAGCAACCGCCATCTTGCACAAGCATCACTAGGGCGTCTCATAAGGAGCCTTGTATAACCACCATCTTGCGCAAGCATCCCAAGGACGTCTCATAAGAACCTGTGTATAGCAGCCATCTTGCGTAAGCACCCTTAAGGAGTCATGTATAGCCGCCATCTTATGCAATTAGCGTTGAGAGAGGACTGCTGTAGAATTTTTCTTTTTAAATTATCCACCACCACATTTCAAAGGTATCTAGCTAAAGGTAGCAGCACTGCGTATGACAGGTGACGAATTTACATCTACTGCGATAAAGAGGGCAGCACGGTGCTCAAAGATGGCGGATGATAGCTGTCAAAAAAGCACGTAGCTATGTTTACCAAACAAGAGCATGTGGAATTTGCCGCCACCACATTTCAAACTAAAGAGGGCAGCACTATGCTCTGTTGATTAAAGATGGCGGATGGTAGCTGACAAAAAAGCACGTGAGTTTGTTTCCAAACAAGAGCACGTGGAATTTTTCAATTTGCCGCCACCACATTTCAAAGGTATCTAGCTAAAGATGGCAGCACGGTGCTCTCTTGATTAAAGATGGTAGATGATAGCTAACAGAACTTTTCAAATTGCCCGCTACTACATGCTTAAGGTAGTAGCCATAAAGAGGGCAGCACGGTGTTCTGTAGATTAAAGATGGCGGGTGATAGGTGATGAAATTGCCCGCATGATAGCAGCACGGTGCTCTGTTGATTAAAGATGGCGGATGACAGCTGTCAAAAAAGCACATGGCTTTGTTTCCAAACAAGAGCACGTGGAATTTGCCGCCACCACATTTCAACTAAAGATAGCAGCACGGTGCTCTCTTGATTAAAGATAGTGGATGATAGCTAACAGAACTTTTCAAATTGCCCGCTACTACATGCTTAAGGTAGTAGCCATAAAGAGGGCAGCACGGTGTTCTGTAGATTAAAGATGGCGGGTGATAGGTGATGAAATTGCCCGCATGATAGCAGCACGGTGCTCTGTTGATTAAAGATGGCGGATGACAGCAGTCAAAAAGCACATGGCTTTGTTTGCAAACAAGAGCACGTAGAATTTACCGCCACCACGTTTCAAACTAAAGAGGGCAGCACTGTGCTCTATAGATTAAAGATGGCAGATGACAGCTGTCAAAAAAGCACGTGAGTTTGTTTTCAAACAAGAGCACGTGGAATTTTTCAATTTGCCGCCACCACATAGAGGGCAGCACTGTTCTCTCTGGATTAAAGATGGCTGCTTGTCGAAAAGCATTTTTCAAATTATCCGCCACCACATTTCAAAGGTAAGTAGCTAAAGAGGGCAGCACTGTGCTCTATAGATTAAAGATGGTGGATGACAGCTGTCAAAAAAAACACGTGGCTTTGTTTACCTCACGCTAGTTAGGTTAAGTTGGTAGCACTAAGGTTTAGACCCGTCAAGATGGCAGCACTGCCGATGACAGGTGACGAAAGAGGGCAGCACAGTGCTTTGTGGTTTAAAGATGGCGGATGACAGCTGTCAAAACAGCACGTGGCTTTGTTTAACACGCGCTAGTTAGGTTAAGTTGGTAGCACTAAGGTTTAGGCCCGCCAAGATGACAGCACTGCCGATGACAGGTGACGCAAGAGGGCAGCACAGTGCTCTGTAGTTTAAAGATGGCGGATGACAGCTGTCAAAAAAGCATGTGGCTGTCAAAAAGCACGTGGCTTTGTTTACCAAGCGCTAGTGAGGTTAAGTTGGTAGCACTAAGGTTTAGGCTCGTCAAGATGGCAGCACTGCCGATGACAGGTGATGAATTTTACATCTACTACGATAAAGAGGGCAGCACAGTGCTCTGTGGTTTAATGATGGCGGATGACAGCTGTCAAAAAAGCACGTGGCTGTCAAAAAGCACGTGGCTTTGTTTACCTCGCGCTAGTTAGGTTAAGTTGGTACTACTGAGGTTTAGGCCCGTCAAGATGGCAGTACTGAGGTTAGCGGTGCGTTGTTGTCTGTCAAAAAGCACGTGGCTTAGTTTACAAATTCAAATTTCCCACGGGAGGTGGAGGAGGTATCTGGGAGGCCTCTGGCTGAGGTGGAGGTGGAGGTGGCCACTGGGAGGCCTCTGGCTGAGGTGGAGGTGGAGGTGGCCACTGGGAGGCCTCTGGCTGAGGTGGAGGTGGAGGTGGCCACTGGGAGCCGGAGGTGGCGGTGGCCGCAGAACTGTCCAATTATACTACTTATGTTGTATTCCAGCATAGCTCTCAACTGAGACCGGTGCACGAATCTGGCGGCGGGATGATACTGACAAGTAATCGAAAAAGAAAAATATTACTGTCTAATCCATAGTTTTTGGGGTCTATTAGATGAATACTGACACTCCGGATGCCTTTAAATTGAAGGTCATACCCGATTACAGTTGGTACGGATATGAGTTACTAAATCGAAAAGATACTGAAGGTATAAGACACCCCTGGGGCAGGGGTTACATGTAAAATAATCGAAAACAGCCGATATTAGTGTCGAATCCATAGTAGAAAGATGGCGCGCGCTATACAACGCGAGTAAACGTGCTCCGCAATTCACCTGCCATATCAGCCAGATAATAATTATTTTAATATTCGTGGGTGTGCTAGTGCTTTATTTAAGTGTGAACTTCAGTAGCCGTGAAGTACTATCACGCTGAAGGCGCGACCAGTGCTACCAACCCAGGCGACACACTATCCGGCCTCGCTTCGCTTCACAGTTCCAGGACTTTCGGGAAATAATTTCAGAGGAATTAAGTGAAATGAAGAAGGAGGTAAGCCATCTACAGGAACGTCTCGACCAGCAGGACATCCTGATTGACGAGGCAGAGCAATATAGTAGAAGGAACTGCCTACTCCTTCATGGTGTCTGTGAGACCCCAACGAGGACACGTACGCTGTGGCGCTGGGTACGTTAAAAAACAGACTGAACATCGAATTGTCTATAGACAGCATAGATCGATGTCATAGACTCGGCCGTATGAAGAGGTCAGCAGCTGAGGTGGTGTCCGCAGGTAATAGGCCGATCATCATCAAATTCCTTAGGTACCATGAAAGAGACCGCTTCTGGCGCGCCAAGCGAGCTCTTAAAGGTACCAAATTATTAATGACCGAATCTCTGACATCCACAACGAAAGAAGTACTGCGTAAAGCTCGGGACTTCTGGGGTGTGTGGCGGGTTTCGACGCAGGACGGTCGAATTATCGTTCATTTAGAAGACGGGAAAAAGCTCCACATTAGTTCACCTAATGAACTGAACTTGCATATGAGGCGGTTAGGTGGATTATCGGAGTGATATGACAATCATGATGTGCCCAGTATTATTATTATTATTATTATTATTATTATTATTATTATTATTAGATATACGTGTGTGGTGCCTTAACCAGTCAGTAGTCCATTTCTTCAGGAAATCCAGGTAAGATTTCTTTTTGTCTCAGTTAAAGTATGCCCATTAGTCAGGTAGCTTCGGTATTTCCTCATGACAATAACCTCTCTAAGAATAGCACACCCCTCACTCCCTCACAGAACATAGATGCCGGTAACCTTTTGAAACAAGAACTTTCACTATATCCTCATACTCTCCAGTGTTGTCACTTGAACAGCCTAAGCTTGCCCGCACACATTGACGAAATTCAGGCTATATTTAACAAAAATAGCGTCCATTTGATAGGTATTAGTTAAAGCTGGTTATCGCCGTAAATTCCAAACAACATGGTTCGTCATGATGGCTATAACCTCTACCGCCATGATCGTACAAATAAGAGGGGTGGAGGTATTGTTCTCTACTGTACAAATGACCTGAAGAGCCGTGTCATTTGTACCTCATCGACCGGTGAATTGCCGAGAACGGAGTTTATGTTCGTTGAAGTAGTTGCTAGTGGACAGAAAATACTTGTGGGAGTGGTTTACCGATCACCTAAAGTATCTCACTTGACCGAGTTTGAAACGCACCTACTTAACTTGCTACCAGCCTATCAACATATCATTATATTAGGCGACTTCAATACAAATCTACTTACGAAGAAATACGATACTAAGAAACTAGAAGACTTATTTTCCTCATGTGACTTGACTTTCCTTCCCTCTGACCCTACCAACCATGTACGTACTGCCAACAACATTTCCCACACCTTAATAGATCTCAAAGTAACAAACAACTCTCAGAAAGTCGTATCTCACGGACAAATTTCAGTACCTGGAGTGTCCACACACGATCTCATATTTCTTGCGTACTCACTTCGCGTTCCAAAATATAAACCTAGGTATATAACGTGCAGGAATATGAAAGATATCGACATCAATGAACTAAGACACGATGCCTACAATCTTCCATGGAATAGCATTTTAAATCTGACAGACATTGATGAAAAAATAAATACATTTAATTCGTTAATACACAATCTATACAACAAAACATGCACCGAAAAGACAGACCAGAACATCCCGCAAACCTAATCATGGCTAACCCCCGCAGTTAAAAATATGATGTCTCAACGTGATGCTCTTTACCGACATTTCAAACGTACTCAGGACCCAAATGACTATGAACAGTATAGAATAATTAGGAATAAAACTAAACAAATCATCCGTAATCTTAAATTTAAATATGTTCGCGAATCAGTAAGTAACCTAAATATGGCTAGTGCCTGGAGGCATCTCCGAGCCATGGGCATAGGAGAAACACATGAACAGCTTCAGGTACCTGACATTCCACTCGACGATTTAAATGAGTATTTCACGGAAGAGAGAGCTCAGTCTAATCCGCTTAACAGACCACACGTAAATAACGTCCCAACACCAGTCCCACAAAATCGCCCCTGCTTTGCCTTTCGTATCGTCAGTACTAATGAAGTTAAGAAAGTCTTGTATTCTATTAAATCCAAAGCAAGCGGTGTTGACGAAATTCCTATTACTTTCATACATACTATTATTGGCGCTATTCTACCTACCCATTCTCACCCATATTTTTAATTACTGTCTCAAAAACGACACATTACCGACAATTTGGAAGTACGCCAATGTAATTCCACTTCCTAAAAACCCAGGTTCGAAACTCCTATCCGATTACCGTCCCATTTCGATTCTCCCTGCTCTCTCCAAAGCGTTAGAACGGTTGTTACATGCGCAAATATTGGAATACCTTCAGGCTCACTCTGTTCTTGACCCCCTGCAATCTGGCTTCAAGAAGGGTCATAGCACAGCCACTGCCTTACTAAAAGTGACTAAGGACATCAGAAAAGCAATGGACGAAAGACAAGTGACAATACTCACACTCCTTGACTTCAGCAGTGCTTTTGACACGATAAACATCCAGACATTTCTGATGAAGCTCAAATCGTTCTTCGGTAATATTGCTTTAAAATTTTTCACCGTATATCTCACAGATCGTATGCAACGTGTTACAGTACAAGATATCGCTTCTCAGTACGGACTCCGGAAGGCAGGAACGCCCCAAGGTTCTGTTCTTGGCCCCCTCTTGTTTGTCCTCTATATAAATGATATCTCATCTAAAATAAAGTACAGTAGATATCACCTCTTTGCCGACGACCTCCAGATTTACTGCCACGTTAATATAAATGATATATTGAATGCAATAAGAGATATTAACTCTGACCTTCAACAACTCAGTGTGTACGCCAGTGAAAACTCTCTCCTCCTCAACCCCCAAAAAACTCAAACAATTATTATCGGTTCTCAGAAATTATTAAACATCATGTATAAAAATTATTCTATTCCTCCGGTGACATTAAATGCCACCGTAATCCCGTTCAGTAAGGAAGTGAAGAACCTAGGTATGACCCTGACTGAATCTCTTGACTGGTCTGCACATGTAAGAAATACATGTAGAAAGATGTACGCGACGTTACACCCTCTAAAACGGCATAAGGACATTTTGCCACAAGACGTAAAGATAAAACTACTCCAAACTTTGATACTACCAATACTTGGCTACTGCGACATTGTCCTCATTGATGCAACCCGTGAGCAAACTATGAAACTTCAACTAGCATTGAACTCTGGTCTTCGATTTGTTTTTAACTTGAGTTACGATGCTCACATAACCCCTAGCTACACATTTCTTTCCTGGCTGAAACCCGAGAGGCGACGGAAATTCCATGTACTTACGTTGATATATCGAACTCAGAAGGAAAATCTACCCAAATACATCTCTTCAAAATTCCATAATTGTAACACTAGATCTGGCACTTCCCTCGCTATTCCCGTCAACCACTCCTCAATATATAACAGATCCTTCGTTGTGGTTGGGTCACGACTTTGGAATTCAATCCCAGCTGCTGTCAGGAACTCAAACTCAATATCGAAATTTAAGACTGCATGTAGAGATTACCTGTTGAATACCACTGATTGTCTCGTGTGTATGATGACGTATGATAGGGTGTGTGATTATTATTATTATTATTATTATTATTATTATTATTATTATTATTATTAGTATTATTATAGTGTAATGTACATAATTTTAGCTTCTTACTCATGTACATAGATCAATTTTATGGCCATACTTATATTTCCATTTACTTTATTACTTATTGTGTTCTCTTTTGCATTGCTTTTCTCAGTTTGTATCTTACTTTTTCATTATGACTTTGTCTGTCATTATCTATACGCTCCAAATTTTATTCTATTTTTTTTGTTGAACTCTGCTTTCTTTCTTCATTATATGTTGTCCAAATCTGTAATTTTTAGCTTATATTTGATTTTATGATAGAATAGTACATATCTTTTATATATGTATTATCTGTAGATTAATTATGTGGTTAAGTGTAAGAGAGGGCCACGAGCGCTAACTTCGCCACTGCTAAAGTCAATAAATAAATAAATAAATATAGAAGATGTTCTTCCGCACCCTACCACTGTATCACGGCATGTTAAAGAAAAGGCCGAAAAAAATACGGGCGACAATGGTGCCCAAGCTAATATGTGTCATAAAGAACAAAATGTGCGCTGTAGACGCAGATCTGTGGTCTGATAACTACAAGAAGAGAAATGTTTTGACTGTGACATCGCATTATGTTAACGACGAGTGGCAGCAAGAAACACTTGTTTTGCTAACAACTGAGTTTCCGGACATATCTAAGACAGGAGAGAACATTCGGCACGAAATCGAAGATCGTTTTCGCTTGAGTTAGCAATTAACAGGAGTGATGTTACAAAATGTTACTTTGTCACCGACCAAGGAGCTGATATAGGAGGCACTTGAATCTTACGACCGTCTGCCTTGCTTTAATTACTGCCTGATGACACATTTCAAGAGAAATGTTTAGAAGACGAAGCTCCTGAAATTCTGCCGTGTCTGCTATCAGCTATTTGAAGAGATCGGGTCACTCGGAGCGTCTGCAAGAAGCTGTATCCCGGTGGAACTGTACACTGTTAAAGCTCAATTCCATCATAAGTCAAATCGACGACATTTGAGATCTACTAGATTCCCGGAGGCAATCGAAACTCTTAAGACTTTCCATGAAGAGTGCGTACGAGAAGTTGTCGTTTTCATAACCCTCTTTAAAGAAGCGAGTTTGGATTTGGAAAGTGAAAAAGTAACAGCGCTGGTACGTGTGTTGCCTTGGTACACGCGTTTGTTACATCATTGTGAACCAGAAGACAGTGACAACGAAGTAAGAATCTTTTTATAAAACTGTTGAATTATCGGAATGCAATTATGTATATATTGTTTATTCTTTTCAGTCCATGACGAAAATAAAAAAGAGCAGCATACTTCATCAGAGAGAAGTGCAAATTGGAGGCTATCCAGTACGATGCGAAGATTCTATGGCCATCGCGGCGTCATTTGAAGAAACTCGCAGCAGAAGAAAAGAAAGTCGCGTATACTGAAGTGCGACGATTGTGCTCCAAACTGCCTGTAAATGGTAAGGTTGATTCACTGAAACAAATTAGTAAACGAATGTTTGTTTGTCTGATCTTCCACCTTTCGTTAGATCAACAATTATGTCGTCTAAAATGTACAATGTAGCCTGAACATTCCACAATGCGTTTTGATGTAATGTTTGCTATATATGTGGGAATTCACTGGAAATACGGTTTTTAGTAACCAGTAATGCTAAATAAGTTGTATACATATTTAAAGGTGACAGAAATACACTACGGATATTTTCATTCATTTTAGGGCCCATTCAAGTGAACAGTGACCAAGTTCTTCCCATAAAAATGTCCAAGGTGGACTGGAGTTCGGATGAGGACGAAGAAGATGGACACACACTTACTAATAATGAATTCGACAAGTACCTTTCACTCTCAAAATCCGGCTGTAGCTGTGCCGAAGGGCAACGTTTGAAGTGATGAAACATGCACGCGGAGTTATTTCCAAGGCTGTCGGTAGGAGCCTGAAAAGTTCTCTGCGTTCCTGCCACTAGTGTTGCCAGCAAGAGAAATTTTAGACAGGGCGGTCACCTGCTTTCTAGCAAAAGATCGTGCTTGGAATCAGACAAAGTGGATGATCTCTTATTGATCCATCACAATTTCGTAAGTATTCCGAACATACCACGTAATCACAAGAAAGGAAACATTCCTCAAACTCTATAAATGTATGATTCCACTTTCATTTACTTCACAGGAGGAAGTACAAACCGCCAGCTTTAGTAGTAGCTCCAGGAACACAAATGACTCCTGTACATCAGCGAGCACCAGTGACGAAAAACGAATTGTACAGTTATGATTCACATGTAACTTTATTTACAGGTCATAATTTGTTTATAAATTAACGTTTGTAAAAAGAAAATTGGTGAGTATTACGTTTAAAAACAATCCTGCATTCCTTCTTGATGCTGCATTTGATAACAGTACAACGTATATGTGGCCAAGTTTGGAGATAGGCTACACATAGCCCACTATTACTGTGCCGCCGTTTTTCTAGCGAACGGAACAATGTACTATATGAGACATTATAGTTCATAACGTTACAATTACTGGAATACATGATCAACTCAAAGACGAAAATCCAATAGTCTGCAACATATTAAAACACTTCAAATGTGACATACACAATTGTAATATTTAGGTTATAGAACTGATAGTAAATAATTAAGGAAATTTGTAAAAGAAATAGGTGAGGGTAATGTAAAGTAGTGGCCTATGATCTCAAGGAGTCCGGCGTAGCGCAGCTCGCTGTTTGGCTGGCACTGCGGACGCCGGTTACTGGAGACCGACCGAGCGTTCGGCGCACTCGGCCAGTCGCCCGCGACCGGCTGCACAGGACGCTCGACCACATATTCCCGAGAGCCAGAGAGGCGAGTGAGACTTGCCGGTAAAAATAAGAGATAATGCAGACCTCTATCTGGCAGCTTGGAATCAAGAGTGTGAAAATGTAACCGAAGAAAAGTGGCAGAGTTGGTTCAGTGACTGGTTTCGACGTATGGAGAAGTGTATTGAGTGTGGTGGAAATTATTTTGAAAATGTCTAAAGCGTTGCAAAACTTTGCTAGTGCCCTTTGTAACTACCTCGTAAAAATGATTATTCCAATGAAGATCATTGCTTATATTAATACCTAGTTACTTACAGTGTTCCCCATGAGGTACTACCACCCTATCAACACAATAACATAACTGACAGGACTTTTCCTCTTGGTGAAACTCATAACTTGACTTTTTATCCCATTTACATTCATACCATTATCTGCTATCCATCTCACAACGTTGATTGTATCCCTCTGCAGTCGCTCACAATCCTGCAACTCATTTACTACTCTATACAGTGTAACATTATCCGGAAATAGCTTTATTTATTATTGCAGTTTTTTACTCACATCATGTAAATATGAAAGAAGATGTAAATATTCAATAATACTGCCTTGCGGGGCCCTACCTTAATCATTGCAGAATCAGATAACGCTTCACCTATTTTAATTCTCTGAGTTCTATTTTCTAGAGATGTAGCCACACACTTAACCACTCTTTTGTATAGTCCAGAAGTCCTCGTTTTTGTCAGTAATCCCCATGATTTACCTTATGAAAAGTCTTGGATAGGTCAATATCGATACAGTCCATCTGACCTCCAGAATCCAAGATATCTGCTATATCTTGCTGGAATCCTACAAGTTGAGCTTCAGTGGAGTAACCTTTCCTAAACTCGAACTACCTTCTATCAAACCAGTTAGTATATAATCAGAAATAAAGCTTTTTCAGAGCCTACAAACAACACTGTGACTTGCCTGTAATTATCCGCTTTATGTAGGTCACACTTTCCCTTGTACACTGGGGCTATTATTGCAACTCTCAATTCGTTTTGTATAGCTCCTTCATGCTAACAGCAATCAAGTTATTTCAGATATGGCACTATATCCCAAAACATAACCTTTAACATATCCCCAGCTTTACGTGCACCGGGCGAGTTGGTCGTATGGTTAGGGGCGCGCGGCTGTGAGCTTGCATCCGGGAGATAGTGGCTTCGAACCCCACTGTCGGCAGCCCTGAAAATGGTTTTCCCTTCTTTCCCATTTTCACATCAGGTAAATGCCGGGGCTGTACCTTAATTATTTGCTAGGGGCTTTACGTCGCACCGACACAGATAGGTTTTATGGTGACGATGGGATAGGAAAGGCCTAGGAGTTGGAAGGAAGCGGCCGTGGCCTTAATTAAGGTACATCTCCACCATTTCCCTGGTGTGAAAATGGGAAACCACGGAAAACCATATTCAGGGCTGCCGATAGTGGGATTCGAACCTACTATCTCCCGGATGCAAGCTCAGAGCCGCGCACCTCTACGCGCACGGCCAACTCGCCCGGTGTACCTCAATTAAAGCCACGGCCGCTTCCTTCCCACTCCTAGGCCTTTCCTATCCATTCGTCGCCATGAGACTTCTCTGTGTCGGTGCGACGTAAAAAAAAAAAAAAAGCATTACGAAGAGTTCATACCAAATGGATGTGGTTTGTTATTTCAAAACTCACCCCAACATTCAATACTGATATCCACCAGAAAGCAAATAATTACAAGGCGTGAATAAAGGATGAGTGATCAGATGTAAGGTTATAGTAAATTTATTAATCGCAATATGTATTTTGTTTTGCGGGTTAGTTTTCATTACCAACTGATGCTTCAGCAGACCCTTTAAAACTCCAAGCCCTCAGGTAATTCAACTTCTGGAATCTGGAAGTCTGCCAAATCGTTACATTTATGAGGCTAGGAAATATTTTTGCACCTGTAAATCTGTCTGGTTGCTCATTAGCATACCGCATTCCAATAACCTTTCATATTTTTGAGGAAGCTCCAAGTCGTGCTACGGCTTTTAACTTCTGCTTCTCGATAGTGAAAGAATCCCAGACAATGGCTCTGACCTACCCATGTGGGGTACTTTGAAACAGTACGTGTGTTACAAATCTAACTTTCATTACAATATTGGATAACATTTTCCTTTCACAAGTGCAAGTTCCATTTAAAGAAAGATCTGATACTTTTAAAAAATGCGTAGCGTTGCGTACATACTTTATTCCGTATGTATTGCATTGTGTGTTTGAGTCATCAGTCCATAGACTGGTTTCTCCATGCCACCCTATCCTGCGCTAAACTTTTCATTTCTACGTAACTACTGCGTCCTACATCTGCTTGTCATATTCATACCTTGGTCTACCGCTACCCTTCTTTACGCCAACATTTCCTTCAAAAACTAACTGAACAAGTTCTGGGTGTCTTAAGATGTGTCCTATCATTCTATCACTTCTTCTCGTCAAATTTAGCCAAATCGATATCCTATGGCCAATTCGATTCAGTATCTCTTCATTTGTGATTCGATCCATCCGTTTCACCTTCAGCATTCTTCTGTAACACCACATTTCACAAGCTTCTATTCTCTTTCTTCCTGAGCTAGTCATCGTCCATGTAATACTTCTATAAAGTGCCACGCTCCACACGAAAGTCTTCAAAAACATCTTTTTAATTCCTATATCAATGTTTGAAGTGAGCCAATTACTTTTCTTAAGAAAGCTCTTCCTTGCTTGTGCTAATCTGCATTTTATGTCCTCCTTATTTCTGCCATCGTTAGTTATTTTACTACCCAAGTAACAATATTCATCTACTTCCTTTAATACTTCATTTCCTAATCTAATATTTCCTGCATCACCTGCTTTCGTTCGACTGCACTACATTACTTTTGCTTTGGACTTAGTTATTTTCATCTTGTACCCCTTACCCAAGACTTCGTCCAAACCATTCAGCAGCATCTCGAGTTCTTGTGCAGTCTCAGATAAAATAGCAATATCGTCGGGAAATCTCAGGGTATTGATTTCCTCTCCTTGGATTGTGATTCCCTTTCCAAATTTCTCTTTGATTTCTTTTACTGCCTGTTCTATGTAAACATTGAAAAGGAGAGGGGACAAACTGCAGCCTTGCCTCACTCCTTTATGGATTGCTTCTTCTTTTTCAAAGCCCTCGATTCTTATCACTGCAGACTGATTTTTATACAGATAGTAGATAATTCTTCGTTCTCGGTATCTGATCGCAATCACCTTCAGAATCGTAAATAGCCTGGTTCAATCAACATTATCGAATGCCTTTTCTAGATCTACGAATGCCATGTACGTGGGCTTGTCCTTCATGATTCGATCCTCTAAGATCAGACAAAAAGTCAGGATTGCTTCACGTGTTCCTACATTTCTTCTGAAGCCAAATTGATATTCTCCCAACTCTGCTTCAACTTGTTTTTACGTTCTTCTGTAAACAATACGTGTTAACATTTTGCAGGCATGAGATACTAAACTAATGGTGCGATAGTTTTCACACCTGTCAGCATCGGCTTTCTTGGGAATAGGTATAACAACATTCTGCCGAAAATCGGATGGGACTTCTCCTGTCTCATACATCTTACACACTAAATGGAATAACCTTGCCATGCTGGTTTCTCCTAAGGCAGTCAGTAATTCAGAGGGAATGTCATCAATTCCAGGTGCCTTGTTCCTATTGAGGTCACTCACAGCTCTGTCAAACTCTGACCTCAAAATTGGGTCTCCCATTTCATCAGCATCAACAACCTCTTTTTGTTCCAGAACCAAATTATCTACATCTTCACCTTGATACAACTGTTGGATATGTTCCTGCCATCTTTCTGCTCGGTCTTCTTTCCCTAGAAGTGGCTTTCCATCTGAGCTCTTAATATTCATACACCTAGATTTCCTTTCTCCAAAGGTTTCGTTGATTTTGCTGTATTCAGCATCTACCTTTCCTAGAACTATACAACCTTCGACATCCTTGCATTTCTCCTTCAGCCAGTCTTCCTTAGCTACCTTGCACTTTCTATCCGCTTCATTCTTTAATCGCCTGTATTCTTTTCTGCCCTCTTGATTGATTGATTGATTGATTAATTGATTGATTGATTGATTGATTGATTGATTGATTGATTGATTGATTGATTGATTGATTGATTGATTGATTGATTGATTGATTGATTGATTGATTGATTGCCACCACAATCCTCTATTTGTAAATATTTCTGCTGCACGTTTAGTTCGAAACCTTGTATTTATAAATCATTAGAGACTGAGTCTTGGTCTACCTCTACTTCTCTTACCCTCCCTAACATAATGCGTTATTCTGCTAGGTTACCTGTCCTCCTCCGTTCTCCTCACATGACCACCGAAGCCGGTTTATGCCTACAGCTTCATCCGTCCATTTTATTTCTAACTTATCCATAAACGCCTCCTTACGAGTACCCTCCCGCCATTGTTTCCACATGTTTGTATCAGCAATAATTGTCCATTACTTCTAACGTATGAATATACTCAGTCCACCCAGCTTTCACTCCCGTAAAGGAAAGTTGGTTGAAAACAGACCGATATAAAGGTAGTTTCTTCCGGGAGCTCTCACTGAATTATTTTTCACGGCTGACAAAGTGTGTGAAAATGAAAGGCCCTTTAGGGATCACAAAGCAAATACCGTCACGGTGGGAAAAGAATAAGACTACATCAAGGAAGGTTATACTGTAGGTTAGATGAAAGTGAGGTGCCTAGCACAGGTATGTTAATGCAATATTAGGACTCAGCTACGAACTCCGCGGTGGCCAACCCATAATACAAAGGTAATAGCCATTGCGGCTATTTAAGTCACCTCTTGCGACAGGCAGGGTATAGCGTGGATGTTATTCTGCAGCCCCTCCTATGGGGAAACTATGATGATGGCCTGCCGAGTACGACATATGACTTAGGTACTGTTATGGTGAAGCTGCTGCAGTTTTCTGTACTGGAATTTCATTTCCGAGTCCGCCACCAGTGTTATTAATTTTGACGTAGGATTTTAAACAGTTGTATTTATCAGTCACCTTACATGAGGCTAGAAGTGTACTGGTGTCTTACGATCGGTAACATTGAAATTAATGATTAAATTGATGCTTGATAATGATGCTTGTTTTTTAAACGGCCCTAATATTTAAGGTCATCGGCCCCTATGATTAAATTAAAGGGAATGAAAAATGCAAAAGAAATTAAAGCCATAAATTAACAAAGTATCTTGATTTCAACACTTCGAAACTCGGTTCTAAAAGAATTGAACTAGACGTGACCGTTTATTTGATCAATATTTGTCCAAAGTTTGTCTCCTAGAACGGTGACATACTCTGCTAGAAACACATGTTTCTAAACCACTGACTTATATTAATGAATAGTTGGCGGTGTGGGTGAGTACATAGACGTTCATAATTAAACTCCTTTGTTAACATGGTGGTGGCACTGTAATCACTTCAGTGCACAGTAGCTAAAGAGAATCACTCTCAGGAGACTTAGCACATTCAATTTATATGGTGTAATAAATGAGAGCTCTGAAGGTAATTTTGTAATTAAGCTCAGCAAGGGTGTTGTAAACATAGTTTACATTAAGCTAATGCGTGTTGCTTTCAAGAAGGTTTATATTTGAAGCAAGTGTAAACAGGTTATTAACTTAACTTGAATAAGAAGAAGAAGAATAGGAAGGAACATGGAAGAAACATGGAAGAGACCTCACATCCATTTGAAATCAAAAATGGTGTGAGATTAGGAGATGAACTCTCAGATTTACCCTTCAAATGCGTCCTTGAAAGAAACGATACAAGAATGGTGCAAACAGAAATTGGTCATCAAAAGTAACTAACCATTACCATTAGACAGAGGAAAACTAGCGATACATTGCCTACCATTTTCGGACAAACTGCCAATATTAATCCGAGACATTTCAACAGCCTAGAATCAGATTCAACTCCAGAAAGAAACTGCGGAAAAAGTCGGTCTTCAGATATTTTTGAAAACACTAACACCAAACGTTGTGGAGACAAAATATAGCAAAATTGAACTAGAACCACAATTTAAGTATCTTGGTGAAACAAATCTGGAAATGGACTAGAAACAAACGACAATGAAATTAGATGCCAAAAAATGGAATCTGCATATCGCCTAACCCAATATATCTATAACAAAAATGTATCTCGAAGCATTATAAAACTAAGACAATACAATACAGTAAATAAACTAGAAACCTTTTCTTGGATCAGAGACGCTAATTTTGGACAGCAATCAGATATTGGTAACATTGAAAAAAGGAACGCAAAATCATAACAAATGTCTAGCTCCAAAACTCATCGACGCGACGTAAATCAAACGACAGACGAATATTCAGAGTGTCATTAGAAAAAACAGGCTAAGATTCTCTGGACATATTAAAAATGTATTCAGAAAGGCCTACTAAACAAATACACTTCAATCAGGCAGTAATTACACCAGAAGATGTCCAAAAGAGGTTAATCATATGTAAGTGTTCCTAACTCCTTTACTAACTTTAAAAATATATCAAACTGCATTTAAATTGAAAAATATAAAAATTAATATTCATTAAATAAAGTACACAATCGTTGGACCTCGTACTCATACTTGGTTCTTACCGGCTTACTTACACATACGTTATTTGAAGGGCGCCAGCTACAACTCAGTGCAGCAATAATAGAATGAGAATCTTGACTATCTCTAGGGTGTGGGGTAATAAACTTACTTTTGACAACATACCATATAAGTTCTGGGAAAAGGAGATTGGCGTTCGGTTTCCCCATTAAATTTGAGGTCATGTTATTCTACTCTGGAAATGAAACGCTAAATTAATTGATAGAACAGAATATATTCTTTAAATAGTATAGAAAAAATAGTAAGTCTTGCTGCGATAAGGTAGATGAGAATATGAAATTATGACATTGCAATTGAAAGAAACTAGGCATGAATTTGAATTCTTCTTGACCGGACATTAAACAATTATACACGAAATATTTCCCTCACTGATTCACTTGACTGTACCTTCAACACTTTGAGTGTAATTACGACGTATTTCCTTTATCTGGTGTTTACTGTAGATGTGTCACGCCTAATTTGGTGATGTATCCATGTGACTGCTTCTTCTCCATATCATCTGACTTATTGGTAAGTCTGCACGGTGTGACTTCATAACAAGTGTATCCTTCTGTGACTCCATCCCTGTTCACCATCCACCATCCACGTCTTCTCTCTTCACCTTCCGTTTAACTAATGACTCCTGTTGACTGACTGAGGCCACTCCATCTCGTTCACTTAATGGCCAACTGTGGCCTTTCCTTCCAGTAGAATAATGACTGACTCTGCAATATGCAGCCACCTTATATAGACGTAAGGTTTACGCACCAACGTAATCTCCAGAAATAACTATTATCTACTCCCACCTCGCGACAAATGTTACATACAATGGTGAAATACCCCGGGGCTCCTTATGAAACTCCAAGACCGTGAGCGCATCGCTAAATAAGCACGATGACGTAGCCATGACGCAGCGATGACTCTGCATTTACTCCAGCAGTATTGCACAATGTAGCAATGTCATATCCACATCTGATATATAGCAACTCTTTACTGTACAAGTATTTTGTGTTAATCTACACACACGTATATATGCATACATTTAACTACAATCACGCAAGTGACAAGCATTGCAGAATTGAATTGAATAAGAATGATAATACAATAATAGTAATATCACAGATAAAATAATGATAATACGGAAATAATAATAATAATAATAATAATAATAATAATAATAATAATAATAATAATAATACAGATATCATCTTGTAACGGAATTTAAACCGTTACACATCAGATCCAAAATTTACAAGCGGCAAGTTGACCAAGAGGAAAGACCAAAGGAGAAGATTGGAACAACCTGGTCTGAAGACAGAAAGAATCCCACAGTAAAAAAATGAAAGAAATATGTGCACAAAGGAAGGCAAATGCACGCCCCTAAGTACTTTGCGTAGTCCTAATACGCTTATTCGAATATATAAGAATTATAATAATAAGAATAATATATGTGAAGGAATGCAGCTCCTCGGCTAAATGGTCTTCGGTTAGTTTTTAACTTAGCAGTTATCCTTATTTCGGGATCCGTCCTGTGATTGTTCCTACTTCTTAATGCTAGAAACATTCTCCCTATTTTCATATCTGTTACTTTCAGATTGCGAATTAGGTATACAGAGGATTCCATTTTCCTTCTTTATTGCCCTTGACAGTAAACCTATTGCAAAACAACTTTTAACCCATGAGAGGGCGCGTGGAATGTTCGAACACCAGACGTCGCTCGCAGAGGTTCCCTCCGTGATCATGGTAAAGACAAATAGAGCTTCACTCACGATATATTTGTGTCATAATTGATATTTCTTCGTAGCTGGAATATTACATTAACATAAATAAATACTCACAGGCGTTATACATCTGCGTAAAATAAATTTTTCGTATCTTTTGTTCAAACAAAAACCTAGAATTACTAAAATGTATTCTAACGGTAACATATTTTTCATAAAGCTATGTTAGAGTTTGCCGAAATAGTAAAACGTTATTTAAACGCCAAGAAAAACACAATAATTGCCTACTTTAACAATGACTGATGTAACGAACTTACTTACGTAATTACACTGGCAGTTTTCCACAGATTTCTTGAATACTTCTCGGATTGGCGCTAGTATATCAAGTGATTTTCGTCCCTCTGCGCTATTTATATCATCAAACCAAAGAGCTCGCAGTAAGAACTTGAAATGCTTGAGAGCCATACAATTTCTAAATAATTCCACACGAATGCTAACTGATGCCCAAAAATCTTCCAAATTCCGATGGGAAGATTTCAGAATTCCTGACATATACGAAAGACCAAAGACAGCTTGAATTTCTTCAGTGTTCACAGCGTATCTTTCCCAATAGTTATTACTTCGATTTTTTCTCAATCCATATGTTTGTAAATTTGATTATATCACTCGCCATATCGTCAGAGGAAAACATTTCCCACACATCTAGCGGAGAGCGCGCTTCAACGGCTTGTCTCTGCACTCGAGATAAATGGATTCGAATTTCATTGCGAGGCGGTGTGTCAATGTTCCAGTATGTTGTATTTTCTTCCTCATCTTGCTTACCTACTTCCTGTTATTCAGCAATAAATATTTCAGAATGAAAGTTGTCTTCCAACGCATCGCATCATCGTCTCTTTTGTCTCTTTAGCGAATAACTGTCCTCGAAATTGAACTTCCCTATTTGCATTTAGCAGTTCTTGCCTCCCCTCACGTTCTCCACTGTCCAACGGCCTCCGAATTCTTTTGTTTTCTCCTTCCATGTCCACGCGGAATGTCACAAAGTACATCACTGCCGAAATATGTGCACACTGAGCATGAATGTTTGCGTACCTTCGGTAACACAAGAGGTCGCACACGGATGAAAACACTGGCTCGTTGAGAAAGGCGCGGGGTTGCACGCGTAGGAATACTCCAGGCGTTCACGAAACGCACGCTCACACTGAAAACGTGATTGTTGCCGGGCTAAATCTTCACCCACGACTAGCACAATCCTATGACATTACACATTCGTAATTATTTAAAGCCCGGACGAAAACTCCGTGTGTGAACTCTTGCGGGTCAAAGGACAACTACGTTACAAGATATTAAAATCAATCCGTATTGACAGTTTTCTCCTTACAAAGGAAAAGGAACAACTAAGTGACACTGGATTCTGCTGAAGTCGGAAATTGAGAGCTGCTTAGGAAGAAACTATAGCAAACTGTGCAACTAAAGAGAAAGTGTTTAAAATATTTAATACACAAACATGTTCACTGTTAATTTCCCATTTGTGCTTAAAGGAAATGAAAGAAGTTTCACTAAGCTGTAAATAAAATCCAGTTTTAAATTTTTCATATAGTTTCTGTTTTTAATCAATTCCTATATACCGGTTCTTAATCTTTACACGAGAGGTATTTTTGTATATTCTGCACGCTATCGGAAGAACATATAAATCCCTGATTCGTTGGAGCGATTTCCAATAGAGTGAATATTGGAAGCAGATACACAAGCCAAGCTTCATTGAATTTAGATTAAATTCAGACACAGTTGATTCAAGGATAGTCTACGTACTCAATCTCCACTATGATTTGAAATTAAAGTCGTTTCTTATTTGTAAAATATAATTATTTTTACATAGCAAATTTAGAAATTCAAACCCAAGAATTTAACTACTGTATATCAAAAACACGCTATTAACATTGTAGCCTTTTATGACTTAGAGTAATTCCATACATCGAATTTATAGAATTTTGACTTTTTTACGCTTTGTAAGTTATAATATAAGTATTTAGCATTTTTTTATCTTTTCGGCACATTAATCACAGAAATGTGAAAATAGTTAGCGTATTCAATACAGTTTTAAATAACTCTCGCCCCTGGCAAGTTTCGCAAGCATGGCTGTAAGGGAACATTTGGCCGAGCATGTCTTTGGAATCACGCAATCAAGAAAGCTATGGTTTATTTTATTTTGAGGTTGGTATTTTGCTGATTAATTTGCCTTACAGGTAAACAATACAGCGCGGAGTTGTGGTGTAGATCATAGTGATTTGGTGATCGAATATTTATCTCTGTCCTCACGATTCTTAGTAGCTGAGCGATCTCGGTTAGTTTCAAACCACTTAATATGAAGTCAATAAAACTGAATCTAACTTTGTGTGACAGTCTTCCTCTACGTGCTTTATTCCATTACTCTCCATTATCCTCCACTCGTCTCATATTATCTCATTCGTTAGTAAACATGTCGCATAATTTGACTACGGTGTGTTGTTTTTCTTCTTTTTGTTTGTTATTTGCTTTACGTCGCACCGACACAGATAGGTCTTATGGCGACGATGAGGCAGGAAGGGGCTAGGAGTGTGAAGGAAGCGGCCGTGGCCTTAATTAAGGTACATCCCCAGCATTTGCCTGGAGTGAAAATGGGAAACCACGAAAAACCATCTTCAGGGCTGCGACGGTGGGGTTCGAACCCATGATCTCCCGAATACTGGATACTGACCGCTCTTAAGACGGTGTGTTCAGACAGGTACATGTGTTGACGAGAAAAGAAAGTAGGGATATAGCTTGTGTACTTCCCGAGATAGGTCATCAAATGCGTCAATTTAGCATTAGCAGCCATAGGACATCTTACCTTACATCGTTCACCTTGCATGTCTATGAGTATTAACTGTACCCGTCCAAAATCATCTCAGTTAGCAGCATGGTAAACTAAGGAGAGCGTTGAAATTAGATTCTACACTCAGCATCCCTCCTGAACTTCTGTGGGACGTCAAAAGCCCAGAGGTTGTGGAGAGAGGGTAGAATAAATTAGAGTAACCGAAACCATTGTCAGTGCGAGTCACATTCTAAATCGTGAACAGTGATTGAATTCGTGGTAGTTAGCGTACAATTAGAACAGTCAGTAACTGTTGAGCACATCTTACGAATGCGAAGATTGCTCCTAAAGTTGGTTGTTAAGAAATTTAAGGACAGGCATTGATCACAACTTTGCACCTCTCATTTTAAATGTTGATTACAATTTAGCATTGCACTAGTAAAATACTCACCCCTCTTCAAATGCGGTGTAAGAATATACATTTCCCATTCAAAAGCATGCATCTATTAGTTTGGTTGCATGTTAGAAACAGTAACGTAACTTACTTCATTAATGAAAATTACTGAGTCTGTTTCCAGTCGTTCGACCGAGTCACTGTTGGAATGAATGAAGCCCCATCTAGGGGCGAGGATAGGAACTGTGCCTGCAGCCGAAGCCTGTCCATTTCCTTTGCACAATAAACACAATTCGAAGAGAGAAGTTCGTAAAGTAATACATATCCTTGGGAAAATTTTCAGTGAAACGGCCTGGGACAAGGATTTCAACCAATCCAGTTTAATTCCCTTGGCTAGCTTCTTGTGTTAGTATTAATAATACATATGATCATGTACACACAATGCACAACAACCATTATAGAAACATAAAACTGAATACATATAGTGTAGTTGTCAGTAAGGACATCTAGCCGTAAAAGTAGGCTTAATCGACATATAGTGGGAAATCACGGCTTGTTGGCTGAATAATAAGCGTCCAGGCCTTCGATTCTGGAGGACATGGGTTCGATCGCTGGTTGGAATTTTAACTGGATCTAGATAATTCTTCTTACCCGAGAAATGGTTTTTGTATATGTTCGCATCCTCTTCAATTTGATCAAATACACCACAGAAAATTATAGTATTGAACAGATCGTCAAGAAGGGCATTCTGTCGTAAAACATGTGCGAAACTGATTGGAACCACTACCTCACTAGCATGTGGGGAAAGTGGCGGAAGAAGAAATTCTAGGTCAGGCAGTCTGTGGAAGATGATGATGGAAGTATAAATTAAGAAACAATATTATTTGGTAACTATTTAAACTGTCCGCCTCTGTGGTGTAGTGGTTAGCGTGATTAGCTGCCACCCCCGGAGGCCTGGGTTCGATTCCCGGCTCTGCCACGAAATTTGAAAAAGTGGTACGAGGGCTGGAACGGGGTCCACTCAGCCTCGGGAGGTCAACTGAGTAGAGGTGGGTTCGATTCCCACCTCAGCCATCCTGGAAGTGGTTTTCCGTGGTTTCCCACTTCTCCTCCAGGCGAATGCCGGGATGGTACCTAACTTAAGGCCACGGCCGCTTCCTTCCCTCTTCCTTGCCTATCCCTTCCAATCTTCCCATCCCTCCACAAGGCCCCTGTTCAGCATAGCAGGTGAGGCCGCCTGGGCGAGGTACTGGTCATACTCCCCAGTTGTATCCCCCGACCAAGAGTCTGAAGCTCCAGGACACTGCCCTTGAGGCGGTAGAGGTGGGATCCCTCGCTACGTCCGAGGGAAAAACCGAACCTGGAGGGTAAACAGATGATGATGATGATGATGAACTATTTAAACTTTAGTTTATATATAAACTATTTGCACTGTGGCATAGGAAAATGATCTCACGGAATTTGTTCTGATAGACTGCATATCGATATGTGGCTGGGAGGCGCGACCAGTCTTAAGGGACATAATGTATAGGAAGAGCGTTGTGAAATACGAGGTTTGATTTCTTCTGCGAAGATAAGCTGTTCAGTATTAGAAAGTAAAACACTAGCTTTCTGACAAATAGAACATTTGTTCCTTGTATCTCCACGCATTCAGTTGAACATTGAGGTGAAATGGTTGTGCACGTACTAACTTTAATCACCTTCACTAGCAATTACGTGCGGGGATGAGGATTTTAAATCCATTGACACAGCTTAAACTCACGGCAGTTTATAGCGTCTACTAATCCTTATTCGCGTGCATGATTGATGGGGGATTATATTGCGTATTCATCCTTTTAATCACTCCCGGCGTACTTTAGAACACGTCGTGTTTGTCTTCAGATGTTGGATGTAGCAAGTTATATTCTGTTTCACGCGTCTCTAATTTAATGAAAATCCGAAGTGATGTAACAGGTTCACATTACGTCACCTTTATCAAACCGGTGTAAATAGCATGACGTCTTCAAATTACAATAGAGGACCGGCAGCATTCCTTATACACTAACTGAGCAAATGTCATGGGGTAGCGGAGCAGTGATGCGCAGATGTGTTGTCTTCACCAGACGCATCCTGTGCCAGCGGCAGTTGTATACGAGACCTTGTGAGCAGTGGCTGTGCATGTGACAGGTGTAACATGGAACGTCGTCATGAGGTAACACGTTTCGAACGGGGTATGTTGGTCGGTGCCCGACGGATGGGAAGTGCGATTTCGGAAGTGGTGTGGGAATTCCGCTTCACACGATCAACCGTGTCCAGGGTGTATCGTCAATGGTTGAATACGAGTGTCACCGTCCACAACAGACGAACGACCGGCCGTCCAGCCACCCTCGATGACCGTGACCGGCAACATCTGAGACGGATTGTCAATAGTGCCAGACAGGCAACCGTGCAACAAATCACGGCACAATTCAACACAGGCCGTGCTAGGCACGTCTCCCAGTGGACAATCCGTAGGAACATGGGTTCTATGGGGTATGGGAGCCGGCGCCCCACACGGGTGCCACTGTTAACCCAACGTCATCGAGCACAACGACGCGCATTTGTCGTCAGTCACCACGGATGGACACTGGAACAATGGCGTAACGTGATATGGTCGTACGAATTACGACTTCAACTGCACCGTGCCTATGGGAGGCACCGTGTATGGCGCAGACCACATAAAGCGATGGATCCCGCCCGCCTCGAAGGTGTGGTCCAGGGCGTTAGTGTCTCCGTTGTAGTGTGGAGTGCATTTTCCTGGTATGGAATGGGCCCCCTAGTTGTTCTGGAACCGGGCGAGTTCGCCGTGGGCGTAGAGGCGCGCGGCTGTGAGCTTGCATCCGGGAGATAGTAGGTTCGTATCCCACTATCGGCATCCCTGAAGATGGTTTTCCGTGGTTTTCCATTTTCACACCAGGCAAATGCCTTAATTAAGGCCACGGTCGCTTCCTTCCAACTCCTAGGCCTTTCCTATCCCATCGTCGCCATAAGACCTATCTGTGTCGGGGCGACGTAAAGCCCCTAGAAAAAAAAGGTTATTCTGGAAGAGACTTTGAATGGTACGCGGTATGTTGAGCTGAAAGAGACCATCTCCACCGATTTTTGGCCTTCCAGCGCCCAGACGGCTCTGCGGTGTTTCAAGATGATAACGCGCCGCCACATCGCTCCCTCGTCGCCCGGGAATGGTTCGAGGAACATGCAGCGGGTGTCCAACGACTGCCATGGCCACGCAGGAGCCCCGATATGAACCTTATCGGGCATATCTGGGATGTCCCGAAACGGAGGCTCCGTGCCATTGATCCTGCACCCGCGAACAGACCAGCATTGGTGGCCGCTCTGCAAACGATTTGGTGTCAAATGCGTCCAGAGGACTACCAGGGACTTGTCGACACACTTCCACATGACATTTACTAAGTCAGTGTATACTGGTCACATGACTCGTCTTGATACGCCTGCCGTAGTCACATTGTTTTACGTACATTTTAAAATGGTTTTACGAACATTTAATAAGAAGCACGTTATGATATGCCGTATGTTCATAGCCAGAATTCATCCATTCTGACGTCATCATACCGTCTTTTTGTAAAAAATTTATCCATATATTTGTTTCTTATTCTGAAGTTCTCGGTGTAAAGCTTGGTATTGTGTCATAGAAGGCAATGGTACTTTTCATCGTAGTTCTTCTGTCCTGTGAGCTCAGAACGGTTTTAAGATATATGGCTAGGTTATCCTTCGATAGGTGTTCCCAGATAATGTCTGAGTCGTATTTCATCATGGGATCCGTTTGTACGTAGACTTTTTTCTCTTAGCAGCGTTTAAGGTATTAGCAATGCTCTGCCATCCGTTGAATATATTTGGAAGCTGGGAAAGTTTAGAGACTCAAAGAGTATCTAGCAGGGAATATTATTCTTCCGTGATTAGAGGAAGTGTATACTCTCTGGCTTGATATAGAAACGGGAATGCCCTGCGAGCATTAGCGTTCATGTATTTCTTGAGGAGAACTCGCTAACACCCGGCTGTATGGATTCAAAACGAGCGCCGAGCGCGCAGGTATTGTGGGGGACAGCATGCAAGCAGGCGCTGCTACAGAGTGCCAGCCAAGGTCAAGTGACGTCACATCGAAAGTTCTGTTCGATTCTATGGTATTTCATCACGAACAGAAGGTTAAATTGTAATTCCGAGAACGTCGCCTTGTAGGCCTGGACAACAAATGCTACTACCCAAAATTTCATTAAAATCGGCGGAAGGATGGCCGAGATATGAATTTTTTAAGATGCTCACATTTTCAGTCTCGCCGTCCGACCTTGGGCAAAAAAAGGAGGTCGCCAGCCTAGAGTGTGTCAGTGTGTTTGCGAGCGAGCACATCGTCGTGAACCAGTCGCCTCGCTATGTGATACAGTTCGTAACTCTGTCCGGCTAAGGACCGGGGTTCGAAAGTACGTAATATTGGTGTTGAAAGCCTTCTCTGTGGACTCTAACTTCGCGTGTGAGTGAAAGCTTATTCAAGGATAACATCGCTCTGTCGAGCCGAGTAACATCATTTCATTTTTTGAATTGTGTAATTGAAGGGACTGTACAGTAATCACTTGATATTCTGAAGCTGTGCTTAAAGGTCTTAGGGCATAAAGACTGTGCTTTAGTTGTTTCCTCTACAAGAGACTGTGTTCGGCTATTTCGTAAAATTGTGCCCTAGTGAAAGAACAATTCTTTTATGGACAGTGTCACTTTGTTTCGTAAAGGACAGTGCGTACTTTTCTTTTAAAGGCTGGGTCAATCACTCCGTGAGAAAGACAGTGTCGTCATTTTCTTTTCATAAAACTGTGCCAACCTTCATTTTTAAAAGACTGTGTCAATCCATTTCACAGAACTGTGCTAACATTTACTTCCATAAAACTGTGCCGATATTTCCTTTCAAGGACAGTGCTGATTCGTGCAATACGGTACCTTTATTTCTTTTCAAGGGACGATGTTAATTCCCCTCATCAAGACTGTGTCTAAATTTGCGTGTAATATTGTGCCTCAGTGAAAATTTAACCTCTGAGAAATCACGTGATTTTTGTTAAGACTGAGTCGTAACAGAATTTGGTTCTCTTTCACAAGACTGTGTCATAAACTGTTTCCTCCTGCCTTCGCAGAAACTTTAATTTATTTCTACATGTGTGCGTGCTAGGACATTGCATGTACTCATTACAAACAGTGCAGAGACTGTGTCCGAAGGACTTAATTTGTTTTCTTTTGCACTGAGATTGAGTGAAGCGGTAAAACATCGCATCTCAGCAACTTCCAGATTATTTTTCACTTCAAGTTCGATAGTGACTATTGCATTATTCTCACAGAACTGTAATTTTGAATTCATCTCTTTTTTCAAATGTGCGTCCAACACCATTTATAGTGGAAGCTATTCGACCAGTAAACAGTGTCTCGCATTAATTTGCAGTGCAGTGCGGTAGAGAAGTGTCGTATCAGATTCTATTGACATTCTGTGCGAATGTTTTACATTTCTCTGCTCCTTTCATGGGACTTAGTGGAATACAAAACTCAACAAGTATTCCACGCTGCACTATCATCAGACGACCACCCCAGGTTCGAGTCTCCTTCAACATCAAGGGTTGACAACAGCCGTGGGTCGACACCGACAACGCGGGACGACTTCGACGACGTGGGACGACGCCGGCGCCGACGACGGGAGACGACGCCGACGCCTCAGAACGACGCCTTCTCCACATCTTCAAGGACATTCAAACTATTCGTCTGTAAAAGGTGATGTAATTTCTATGCATTTTTTTAATAAACTGCAATTTCCACTTTAAATATGAACTCATTTCACTACCCTTCCCTCGTACTCTCTAACCGTACACGCCTTGTCTGAAGTACGGGCGCTCCTGTTTCAATATGGCTGCTTGCAATGACATTACTAAGAACACATATAGTCCTTGTCAGTATATTAATGAAAATATTAGTCGCCTGGCAACCTAAGTACAGAATGTATTGCGGATTAGGGTAAGCCTTCACCTGCAATTATTGCAGTGGTCATTTAATGATTTGATTTTATGATTACTCGAAGTTGGCTGAATTCAGACACTTATCAATGTCTCGCGATTTACTGGCAGTAATTCCGGAGAGAATAAGACAGAAATGATGCAAATCGGTCCAATAGAACGGGCGGACTGAATTACCGAAGCTGTTTTATTAAAATCTTCTAATATATAGATTGCCCCATCTTAGTTGTAACAACGCCATAAATATACTGAGTGGGAAGTAAAACTAATAACGTTATTATATTAAAAGTGACATCAGTTCGGCGGATAATGTTTTGCGTGAGTGCGCGCGCGCAACGTTTCAACCACAGCGTGCCATTGGGCTCATCAGTTGGAGTTGCAGGCCCTTCCAAGATTCCATCTAGTAGTGACACAATATCTGAGAGTTGGTTAGTAATAAATCTTGCTACACTGCATGGGGAGGAAATATTGTCCATTATCAAAATATTTTACTCCTTTCACATCCATAATTAAATTGCTGTGCGTTGGGGGATGGAGTGGCAGACCATCTCTCTCCCAAATAAGCCTAGAACTATTATAGGAACTACGAAGGTGTGTCTCGGAGGGAAGCAGGGGTATTATGTCGTCTTAGGATCGACGGGTGAAATCCCCGTCGTGTACTTCGGGCGGTCATCTTGCAGTGGTACACATCTTTGCGTGGACCTGGCCGATCTGCGCCGAAGACTGAAAACTTCCGAGTAGCCTACAATCTCCCTCATCCTACGATATGACGAGCTGTCAGAAAACTTCTTCATCCGCTTTATGAGGGATATTGGCCTATTTTATCGTGTATAATAGCGCCATTTCTATCTGTTTTTGTTCTATATTATACTTTCGTTCGTTCGTTTGTAATCTGCTAACCCTCCAGGGTTGGTTTTTCCCTCGGACTCAGGGAGGGATTCCACCTCTACCGCCTCAAGGGCAGTGTCCTGGAGCTTCAGACTCTGGGTTCGGGGAAAAACTGGGGAGGATGACCAGTACCTCGCTCAGGCGGCCTCACCTGCTATGCTGAACAGGGGCCTTGTAGGGGGATGGGAAGTTTGGAAGGGATAGACAAGGAAGAGGGAAGGGAGCGGCCATGGCCTTAAGTTAGGTACCATCCGGGCATTTGCCCGGAGGGGAAGTGGGAAACCACGGAAAACCACATCCAAGATGGCTGAGGAGGGAATCGAACCCCCCTCCACTCAGGCGATCTCCCAAGCCCTCGTACCACTTTTCAAATTTTGTGGCAGAGCCGGGAATCGAACCCGAGCCTGTGGGGTTTGCAGATAATCACACTAACCACTGCACCGCAGAGGCGAACTATTATATGTTAATTCTATTTTTTTCTTTTGACTCTGTTTTAGTTTGTTTGTGTGTATTGTAATATTTCTTTTTAAATTTTTAAGTTGAATGATATATATATATATATATTACTTCAATTCAAGGCGACACCTTATTCTACCTTAATTTATTTTTCCTATGACTTTATCAGAAAAAATAATTGCGAATGAGATCTAGTAATTAATTGAAATTCAAATTCCATCTCAACATCATTTGTTTTAAATTATGTTCAGTGGATACATTTTAAAATGTTATGCCTTTGCTCGCGAGACCTAATGTCTAAGTCTTCTGTTATGTGTTACTGTCATTGCCTGTCTCAGTCTCATGCTTGGCTTTAACAATATAAAAGTGACTGAGGTATGAGTGATGCTGGTAATATCATTCCTTATGAAGCCAGTCTCTGATATGAATGGTGTGAAAATATCGCTCATAGGGACTGTTGGTGCATACAGGAATGATATGTAATAGAACTTCTGGCTCAGTGAGGAAAGCAACGGAAAACCACCTCACTCCTCATTTCCCTAGTATGTCCCTTGAGTAAAAGATAGGCTATGTATCACAGCTGTTGGCGGAGCTGGGCAGGATAAAACCAACCTTCGGGCTGAACACCCAACATTATCATTTCATTTCATTCCACCTCCTACTATTAGGGGTTAATGGCAATCATCATCATCATCATCATCATCATCATCATCATCATCACTAAATTGCCGTGATTTCTGACCGCGAAGGTCTTACCTAACATTAGTATTTTTAAAACTGATAATACTCCCTTAATGATAATATTTTTCGTAATGCGTATAGTGATGAAAATATTATTTCATATTGATAAGTCCTAAAGAGCTAGAAAGATTTTAACCTTTGCAATCGAAGAAATTAAGTTACAGTTTTCTTCCGGGAGCTTAATTTTTGATTCGAGTGCCGAGGCATAAGCCATGAGGGACCTACCAGACAAATGGAAATATACAGATGAGAGTGCGGAGTGAACGGTGCAGGGGTATGTATGAGACATACCGAGTAGGTTTACCCTCAAGGTACTCATGTACATTGTCCACAACTCGTTGCGAGATAGGTCGAATAAAATTCGCCTCGGCATATCTGAAATTTGCAGTCTCATACTTCATAGAGTTGGCAATGTCCTATCGGGTCACACATCGTCTCCCACGCAATGATTCTTTCACTTCGGGTATGAGATCAAATTCGCATACAGATAATTCCGGTAAGCATGTGGGGTTTTTCGGTACTTCCCACGCTGTTCTTGTCCCGTCATATCCATTCTGCACGGAGCCTGAATCTCTACTGCAGTTCCATCGCCCTCTGCGTGTACTTGTCCAATACACCACCATTTTCGTGCTGTATCCATGTGCTGTGAATGTCAGGTTTTTCAGGAGATATGATCATTGTATGGTACAGGCGTGAAAATGCGAGGAAAATTAGTTGCTCTGACTGATGCCGCATTACTCGTATAACAGCGGGCATTTAGACAATTGGAGGTGGCGAATTCATGGGCTACCGAGCTCGATAGCTGCAGTCGCTTAATTGCGGCCAGTATTCAGTATTCGGGAGATAGTGGGTTCGAACCCCACTGTCGGCACCCTTAAGATGGTTTTCCGTGGTTTCCCATTTTCACACCAGGCAAATGCTGGGGTTGTACCTTAATTAAGGCCACGGCCACTTCCTTCCCACTCCTACCTCCTCCCTATCCCATCGTCACCATAAGACCTATCTGTGTCGATGCGACGTAAAGCAAATTTAAAAAAGCGTGGGCTGAATGGTCAGCGTTGAGACCTTCAGTTCAGAGGGTCGCTGGTTCGATTCCGGTCGGATCGGGCCTTTAATCGCGTCTTATCAATCCTTCTGGCTCGGAGACTGGTTGTTTGTATTTCTCCAAACACTCTCCTCTTCATATTCAGGCAACCACCATAAAAACAGGCAATAGTGATTACATCCCTCCACATAGATTTGGCGACAGGAAGAGTATCCGGTCGTAAAACAGGGTTAAATTCTCATGCGATAGGTCGCACCTGCGACCCCATACATGTGAGAAAAAGTGGCAGAAGTAGAAGAGGAAGAATAAGAAGAAGATATAGACAAGTGGACTTATATTCAACCACCAGTGCACAGTCAGCGCATTGTCGTACGTAGGAGATTGACAGTGATACCTCTGCACTCCGGAGACGAAGAGAGGATGGTCCGCACCATCGGAAGACCCGATAATGGGTTTCCAAAGTTTTCCACTCTCATATAATATTAATAACAATCCGGTTTCGGTGGCGGGGTCATGCGAGATGAATGGAGGAGGATAGGTTATGTAGGAGACTAGTGGATTCTGTGTTGCAGGGTAAGAGAAGTAGAGGGACGCAAAGACGACGATGGTCAGGCTCGGTTTCTAACGATTTGAAGAACTAAACAAGTCCACAAAACTAGTTGCGAATATAGGTTAGTAAATGCACAGATGAATGTTAAAAAGCATGACAGTATGTTATGAATATATACGTATGTATTAGAATATTCACAGTCCTATTTCCAGCCTGGTGCGGCCCCTGCAGGCCAGACCCTCGTGCCAGTGTGGTTGGCATCTGCCATGTATGGGAAACCGCGTGTTATAGGGGTGTGTGTGGGTTGCAGAGATGTTGAGGGCGGTACAAACACCCTGCCACCCGAGCCAGAAGAATTAACAGTTTAAGAATAAAATTTGAAACCCGGCCGGGAATTGAAGAGGGGAACCTCTGAACCGAATACGATTACGCTGACAATTCAGACAAGGAATCGGATAAACTCGTATCCTCGTCCTGAGCCACGCATCTAATGGAGGTAGCTGCATGTACCATTTTAACCACCCAACCGTCCTATCATTCATAAACCTCAGGCAGTACTGGGAATTGAACTCGGGCCTCAAAGGACGGCAACTAATAACCCTAACATTTACGAAACGCCGGCGGACTCTATTCTCCATTGAACTATGCCGAATACCGGGACAGGGTCACGGCCGCACACCCTTCACCTTCTCCAAACACCTCCTTCAACAATTATTCAATTCTTCCTGGGCTTAGAGAAGAACCCCACTGTGTCCGTTGAAGGTTTGGAATGAAAGCAATGTATGTGTTCCTTCATTGGTGTTTTAACGGTGCACTACCCACCAGCGTCTTGGAAAGGTGTGACAGTCCAACTAAAGAGCCCACTTATTTAGCGTACCGCTTTATCGGTTCAATACATGCGCACATGATTTTGGAAAGCAAACTATAGATTTATATCCATATTGTTTATGCAACTAATTGTATCTCGGAACGCATTAGTAAAGTCACTGATGTCACCACTGTACTTTTTTTTGGACACCAGGTGATAATATGTTTGAAGGTCTGCTTAGAGGCATCAGAATTGCAGTTAGGTTTAGGAATTATTTTCCATTTGTAGTGGAAATCTGCTCATTTACCATGGCCCGATTGTATCCTGTTAAGAGCAGACCATGGTTCTCAAAGAAGCTCAAATCCAGGTGGCAACGACGAACCAATTTGTGGCAGAGTTGACTCAGGCCTAGTATATTGTCTTCCCTGCCATTCTTTAGTTATACTGAAGGTAGTATTCTTCAATTCCATTACAGTTCTTATTGGTGGATTTCGAGATTTTAGATGATTCATATGGACATCAGATATATTGCCATGTATTGGTAACTGGTGATTATTATTACTTTCTTGAACTCCCCAAGGAGAGCGTTTTAATGTCGATGATCTGGTGGGGAGATACTGTTGAGGATTGTGCCAGTGATGAGACGCATCGTGGTGTTGAGCTGCGTATCCATGAGGTTGTTGTGAGGAGCACAGCACTCGGTAGTCGGGAATACAAGTTGCTTACATCCGTAGGTTTAATCTTAAGGTAACCTACACGTGGTGCTAAGCGAGCAACAGCGAACTAATGACCAGGCATACTTCTCTCCTTGTCAAGATATAATATTACTGAACGAGATCGCTGCCACACTGAGGCGAAACGCTGGCTTTATAACGATTGGAAAGACTCAAAGGGCTTTAATAGTTTTAACATTTAAAATCGATGAAATTAAATTACGGTTTCGCTCTCCGAAAGTATTTTTTGAAGTATTCGAATTTCGATACCACGTTCAGGATGCCATCTCTCTCGAAAATCTTATACGATGTCAGCGGGTATTAAACTCACGCCACTCGGATTTCGATCTGAGTGGCTAAAATAATGTGTCCCAGTATGAATTAAATACAGTAAATGGTTAGCTGGCGAACAGACCATCCGGTTACATTCGTGTAAGTGTTAAATGATCCGAGTAATGAGGGCATCAGCGCCAGCTATTGTACTGGTAATAGCTCGAGAGTAAAGTTGAATGAAACCCTTGCAGCTCTCTCTTGCACCTAATTAATTCCTCTGAAAGTTGCTGAGACTTCTTAGGCTGAAAGGGGAGCTATTGCTTCCTTCTCGCTGAACTGAGATTCATAGCGTCAGCTCACTCCTGCTCACCAGTGTTTCCAATTATTTCTTCTCATACAAGTTCACCGTTTTAATCCATACGTGACGTTACATTGCATCGCCTTACGTTAAGTTATCCTATACAGTTCGGAGTTATTACTTCTTCTTCTTAATCTGTTTACCCTCCAGGGTCGGTTTTTCCCCCGGACTCAGCGAGGGATCCCACCTCTACCGCCTCAATGGCAGTGTCCTGGAACTTTCAGAGTTTGGGTCGGGGGGATACAACTGGGGAGAAAGACCAGTACCTCGCCCAGGCGGCCTCACCTGCTATGCTGTACAGGGGCCTTGTGGAGAGAATGCAAGATTGGATGGGACAGGCAAGGAAGAGGGAAAGAATTGGCCGTGGTCTTAAGTTAGGTACCATCCCGGCATTTGCCTGGAGGAGAAGTGGGAAACCAAGGATAACCACTTCCAGGATGGCTGAGGTGAGAATCGAACCCACCTCTACTTAGTTGACCTCCCGAGGTTGAGTGGACCCCGTTCCAACCCTCGTATCACTTTTCAAATTTCGTAGCAGAGGCGGGAATCGAACCCGCACCTCCGGGGGTGGCAACTAATCACGCTAACCACTACACCACAGAGGCAGACAGTTATTACTTATTTTATTTAATTTTCTGCTGTTATTTTTTTAAAATTTTCGACCGGTATCAAGAGACGGGAATAAGGTGTAGATATGTGAACGTTGCAGGATTCCACAACCAAAATGTTCACTACTGTTCCAATATTGAAAACATGTCTTTCTTACTTAATGTGTTTTCCCTCACGGGTTGGCTTTCCCTCGGAATCAGCGAGGAATCCCACCTCTACCGCCTCAAGGGAAATGTTCTGAATCGTGAGAATTTGAGTCGGGGATACAATTGGGAAGGAGGACCAGTACCTCGCCCAGGTTGCATCACCTCCTATGCTGAACAGGGGCTTTGTGGCGGAAGGGGAAGTTTAGAAGAGATGGAAAAAGAAGAGTGAAGGAAATGGCTGTGGCCTTAAGTTAGATACTATCCTGGCATTTGCCTGGCGGAGAAGTATGAAACCACGGGAAACCACTTCGAGGATTGTGGAGGTGGAAATCAAACCCCCTCCACTCAGATGACATCCAGAGGCTGAGTGGACCCGTTCAAGCCCTTGTACAACGTTTAAAATTTCCTGGCAGCTTCGGGAATCGAACCCGCGCCTCCCGGTGTGGCAGCTAATGACATTAACCCATTACACGCAGAGGCCGACATTGATAACATGTAATACAGTAAATTTAAGAATATGAATTTCAATTAACTGGAGTAAATGCGGTCAAAAGCTAGTATTGAAGATGAAGTTGATGCTTGTTGTTTAAAGGGGCCTAACATCGAGGTCATCGGCCCCTAATGGTACGAAATGAAATAACAAAAAGGTCAAATGCATCCATTGATCAAAATAAAATAAAAAATGTCATGAAGAATGATAGGATGGAGATGAACCCAACAAAAAAACAAAAAACAACCAAACAAACGAACAAGTAACAGAGGATCTGACTCAAAAAAAGATCGTAAATAATAGTATTACTGACCAAGGGACTACTTATAAAGCACAATGATGCTTGATGTCTAAAGGGGTGCAAAATCCACATCTAAGGCCCCACAGAATGGTACATGTCGCGAGTAAAGTAGAACCATGACATTTGTCACGTCAGGGTACTAATCAAAAGTAGCGAAGACTCACGGTGTTCCACGCAAGATGGTACTACTCAAGTATTGCACTTCGTACAGGTAACGCAGGCCTATGGTGTTTCTCACACAATGGCGCCACTCATAGTCAACGCAAACCGATAAGGTTCCTCACCTAGGTGTACTAACCACACATACCGTAGTTTTCCTCACATAGTGGGTACTAATGACAGGCAACGCAGACCCACGGTGTCGCTCATATAGCGGTACAACTCACAGGCAACGCCCAGACCCGCGGTGTTGCTCACATGGGTACTGGAAACCCACAGGAGAACCCCCTCTTGCTGCTACTAATCACAAACCTATTTCATACCTAATATAGTGGTACTACTCGCAAGTATAGGCAACCCATGGTGTTCCCCACGTGTTGGTACGAATCAAAAGTAGTTTCATGGTTCTAACTCAATCTTCCCTTGGTCGCCCCTTTTAGTCGCCTCTCACGACAGGCAGGGGATACCGTGGGTGAATTTTTCGTCTGCGTCCCGCACCCACAGGTGGTAAAGAGAGAAAAAAAGAAGAAGAAAGAAGGGATCCGTCACTTCGAAAAATGAAGTAACGGACGAAGAAAGGCTAGGGCCACGAAGGGCGTGACAAATGAAAGACTCCCTGGGCCTCGAATGCTCTAATACCGTCGGGATCGGAAAAGAACAAGAGTCGGATAGGATAGACGAAAGTGAGGAGCCTAGCACAAGTAAGTGGAAGCAATGCAAAAACTCAGCTAAGGGCCTCGTGGTCGCTAAACCACACTCCCAAGTTGAGGGCCCCTTGGGCCCCTGTTAGTCGCCTCTTACAACAGACAGGGGATACCGCGGGTGTATTCTACATGTGCGGCCCCCACCCATAGGGGGTAAATCTAGTATTAATGTACTAAAGAGCTGCTTCTGTGGATCACTGGTAGAGTGTCGGCCTCAGGATCCCAGGATAGTTGGTTCAAACCCGGCAGAGGTAGTCGGATTTTTAAAGAAAGTCCATTCGACACCTCATGTCGTACGATGTTGGCATGTAAAAGATCTCTGCTGACACATTTGGTGTTTAACCGACAAAATTCATTAGGAACTCAGCACAGATGCCCAAGTGAGTCATTGTTTACTCGGTCTGCCATGTAGTAGGTCTAGAGTAAAACGAAACGTCGAAATTTACGACCAGGCAGTATGATGACGTCAGATCAACATACCTGCACACAGTATTTTAGGCCATATATTTTTATTAGGGGCTGCCTGACCGAGGCTGTAAAGGCGTGCTCGGTTCGCCCGGGAGGACGTGGGTTCGAATCCCCGTCAGCGAGTCGTAAAATTTAAGAAACGAGATTTCCACTTCCGGAGGAGCACATGGTCTTGACGTTCACTCAGACTGCACCAAAAATGAGTACCAGGTTAATTCCTGGGGACAAAGGCGGCCGGGCGTAAAGCTAACCACTCAACCCCATGAAGTGATGAGGTTAGGGATAGTGGAAGCCTTTACGTTCCACCACTCCAAGGGCCTGCATGGCCTGTACGGAGATGACTTTGCTTTGCTTTGGTTTACAATTTTTATTATTTTTATTACGTACTAAATGTTGGCTGACGTGTTTATAAAATCAAAAGAGAGATATCTGTCTGGAACTGAGGTTTCAAGACTATTGGTAAAGTAGGTCTCTTTAGTTTTTGAACGTTTGAACGTTTGGCCGTAATCATACCACTTAATGGTCAATAACTAAATAACTGAAGTTTAGCGATTTATTACGCTAATAAATAGAAGTCGAATAATAATAACTAGTGGCTGCTCCGCTGAATTACTTATAAACGGGTCAGAAAACCCGTCCTGTTATGTCTGTCGCCGTCATATTGCTTTGCCTACCCTTTTCAATAGGTTTATGAACATGTAATACCAGAACATATAAACTGATTCATTCGTAATTTAGTTTATGACAGTACCCTCCATACAACATTCTCTGTGCTTCGACAATTCCGCCTATGTGGATCTTAACATTTTCAAACGATCTTGCCCGATATACTGCAACATACAATTTTGCCGTGATTGAATACTGATTCGGGTAAGTCGACACGCAAGTTTTCAAGAGTTTATCCCTGCATATGGTCATACAGGAGGCTGGTCGACTTGATGTATCAGAATCTATGAAAGTGTTAGTCGCTTAGCAACCTGCTCAGTGCAGAATGTATTGCGGGTTAGTGTAAGCCTTCGCCTGAAATTATTGGAGTGATCATTTAATGATTTGATCTTGAATATAAATATACTAGCTGTTACCCGCGGCTTTGCTAGCGTGGATTTCGTACTTTGATAAAAGTAATCATTCCTCGCTACTGCACAAAGAGATTTTCTGAAACTTCCTAAGGCACAAAAACTTACCGGAAAAGTGAGGTTCTTTTACCCCAGTAACGTTTAGAAAACCGCGTGTGGCATTGGATCTTGTGACATGGAACTGTCCATGTGAGAAACAGCCCACTCTCAAGTCGAAAAATTGTACATTATTTTAGGAAATTCCAAATAACAATTTCCATATCTGTAACATCAGTTTTATAAGTTTCCCCATAAAAATAATTCAACCCAGTCTTCATTTTCTTCACACCCCTCCCCAATTCCTTAAGTGGATCTTCCAAAAAAAAAGAATATTTTCCTGAAACAAAAGAATACATCTTTCGTTTTCTAACGGAGATTCCAAGTACCAATTTTCACGCCTGTGACCTTCAGTTTTGAGATAAACTACAGTTACCCTAACTTTTTCACATCTAATACGCAGCTATATTCTTCAAACTGGGCAGACCTATAAAAAGTTGGTCTTATGACATGAAAGTACAGTACATCTCCATCGCCGCATATTGGGTTGCTATTTCCAAATAACAGGCACGGTTATGATCCTCCTAGCAAGAAATGTACTTTATAAAGCTTGGTGGCGTGTTACCATCCTCCTATGTACAACATTTCTCACCAAACTATCATGATATAGCGTAAACTGTCCGGCTCCATGGCTTAAATGATTAGCCATTTTATCACAGGGGTCCCGGGTTCGATACCCGGCAGGGTCGGGAATTTTAACCATCATTGGTTAATTTCGCTGGCACTGGAGCTGGGTGTATGTGTTGTCCTCATCATCATTTCATCCTCATCACGACGCGCAGGTCGCCTACGGGAGCCAAATCATAAGACCTGCACCTGGCGAGCCAAATATGTCTTCGGACACTCCCGGCACTATAAGCCATACACCATTTCATTTCATTTAGTGTAAACTGCTGTCGCCTGGCGACAGTCTGTCGATCAAGTCGATCCGATCTTGGTGCGGGTTTGCAATTAAATTAGTTACATAAAATTACTCATTACAAAAATACTACCCATCGGATTTCGTTCAAATGAATTCCTAAACCCTCCCAAGAGTAATAAGAAAACATGGTGACATTTCGGTCTAGTAGGTTTTGAGTCCATTTGTGACATACAAACAAACATTCATTTATATGTATATACTAGAAAATAGAACTCCGTTGAAGAGTAGAGCAGTTAGGTACGTAGATTATAGATATAGCATATAATAATTTTATCGTAATAGTTCTATTACTCTGCACGTTTTTGTTTTTCTTTCGAGAGTCAATATTAATATTCATTTCAGGAGTCGGACATATGGAGGGACTGAGAATAACTACTGTGCTGACCTCTTTGGGGCGGGTGCCATGTTTCCTCGATAGCATGTCCGAGAAGTTCCATTTCTTACAATAATACTTCTAACACACTTTTCAGGCCATTCCTTTTTCTGTTCAACTTCTAAATTACTCACAAATACTTGTATTAAATTTTCATTCGTCATATTTCCGGACAGGTTATTCTTTATTTGTGCTTTTAGTGCACGGTTTTCAATTATACTATAATCATATTTGTAAACTGCATGTATCGAAAATTAAGATTAAAATAATCAATACCATCTCCCGGCTCTATGATTTCCGAAATTATGGAAGGTGTGTATTATTTTATCTTAAATCTCCTGTTAACACTATGGTTGTGAACTTTTCAATAACCCATCAGTGTAAATACATTTAACCTTCTTTATTTGATTGAATATTAAACAATACTGCAGTTAAGAACAGTGATGATGAATTTTATTTCGCGAATATCATAGGGATATACAAAATTATCCATACATAGATTTTATTACCATCCATTGATACCAACATTTTACAATTGAAACTCTTCACATCAACTGAACATGAGTCATTTTGTCGATTCACCGCAGGTTTCTTCTTTCTTGTCAGATAGTGGGTAGAACTTCTCCACCATGCCTCCTTGACCTAATGCATAAAGCTTTCGTAGAGGTGATGGCTCCTCCCCGCCATCACCCGTGGCGACCATCCAGTAAGTCGATGCGCTTTGTCGCCCCCGGAATCCTTTCGGACGCGCACCTCATCCCACGTATTTGTTAATATCTCCGAAGTTTCAGTCGTTTCCGACACTCGGGACTGAATCCCCAAACAGAGAAAACCCCTGTTCTGAGGAACAGTACCTCGTGTCGAGTTCGACTGTCACCCCGACGATATTAACAAGTACAGTGGGGTAGTACCAACTGCGATCGCAGCAGGCTTCCCCGTAGTGATGGCCCCTCCCCGCCATCACCCGTGGCAACCATCCAGAGAATCAGCACGCTTGATTGCCCCCGGAATCCTTACGGACGCGTGCTGGGTGAACGGGGAATAGCGAAAACCTTTCTTAGCCTTCTTATATTAACTGAAATCGGACTGCACAGTAAGCGATCTGTTCAACAATAGTATGTTTCTGTCGTGTCTTATTGTTGACTGTGCACCGAATGTGTTGCGATTATGGTGCAGAATGAAGGCTTCTCCCAATTCCATTATTTCCTACCAGAACTTAAAATTATAGGTATATTACACTAAAGAATAAGGTCGTAAGAAAATAGAACTCAGTTTCTCTCGTGTATTATATTGTTTCCTTCCAGAGGATTGTTGAATTGGGCTGTGAAACTTCTGCCCTCGCATTCTGTTCTGGACACTTTTTCGTTTAAGGCTATCAAATACTGTAGTAATGTTTCTACCTCAGTCCTGGAGATGGTGCATCACGCTCAATGATCAGTGATTACTATGTGTCGCATGTATGAGAAGCTGCCACTTTCTCATATATTAATACGTTTTTGTGACAATAATGAGATTATACGTTTCCTTAGAAACAAATCCGGCATGTCAAGCTTCCAAAAACTGAACCGTAATATCATTCCCAGTTATCCAGAGAACTTCCTTCGTGATATACAGGCCGTATCGAGGCTTTCATCCATTCGAGAGTCCATATGCATGTCCCATAAATTCTAAATACTACCTTACATTGCTATATAAAATCTTCCCCCACGAGCTACATCTCACATTAATATAACAGTTAACCTTTTCTAAGTCTCCATCACATACTTTCACAATTTCTGTGAAGCTTATACAAGAACATGAAAGCCCCAGGGCTCTTAACTTGGAAGCGTGGGTTGGCGACTAGAGGGCCTTTTGATATATTACACAACTCTAAATCACAAAATAAATCTAGTGCTTTTTCTAAATCTGGAGTATATGTAACAACTGCAGTTCCTCGTACACCAGTCAAACTGGACGCAACTTTAATATCAGATACTCCGAACACATCAATGCCATTAAATAAAACAGATTCTCTGTTATAGGACAACACATACGAGACTTCAAACATAATTTCACCAATATTGAAAAAGACAGAAAAATACTTAAAATCATTAACAAACGCCCCCTTCTAAACACTTCTGAAAATCGTTTTATTCACCTTGACCAATACTTCAACCCTAATTTCAATTTAAACGACATATCTGAAAAACCCAATATTCTTTTCGACTTCCTAATCCTTCTTCTCAAAAATGATAAATTTCTAAACACGAATTCAATTTCCCATGCCTTACACAGTTCCTACCCACGTTTCCCACCTCCAAGAATCCATCCTCCTAACCCACTCTAAACTACCCCTCCTTTATTTCCCTATCCTATCCTTTCCCATTTTCTTTTAACGTCAAGTTCTTTTAATCTTCTCTTATCTACTAATCCTCCTCCTTTATTTCCTTATCCTATCTTTTCTTTTCACCTCTCCTCTCGAAAAAACTCCGAATTGAACTCTATACTATACTAGCTGACTACCCGGCGTATCCCGGTTGGTTTAGGATGTTTACTTTTAAGATTAGTATCACCAGTTAGTTATGTTAAAGTGAATTTTTATAGAATTCCTTTCTGGGATATGGATTTTTACCATCTATTATACAGTTTTACAGTTATTCAGATGTGTTTGATTTCAAGTTTTAAATGATTTCTTTTTTGGGTAAAATTTTATCCTTGTGGAAGCTCGAATTGACTGGGAGGTATTTGATCCTTTCAAAAAGATAATAAGTGATAACTTCATGTATTTATCAGTCACGGTATAGATATGATCTACACGATTTCAACTGTCATTGAGACTCGCACCAATCAGCCTTGAGACCCCAAACGCAGTGGATTCAACACTAATCTCGGTCATTTTATACTATACACTACAAAACCCCTTTCAGTGCACCGTCCCAATGGAGGTTGAACGTCGACATAAACGATATTCAGGGAGTCACAACAATGAATTCGACGTTAATATCGGTTATTTTCTATTATTTTTAAATTTTTGACTGTTATTTTTACATTCATTTTCACCCCTTCTCAACCTCCATACCAATTGCGGTGAAGTATGACTTATCCATCCAGAGTGTTACAGTTCAACTCAGTGAACTCGTAAACATTAATATCAGTCATTTTCGTTTATTTTTATATTTCACCACCTCCGCGAGGAGTGCTACTGTTGTTTTACCCAATAGTATTTTCTTTTCAGGTAGTAAGTCATATGTGTACCAATTTTTTTATGAGGGCTATGCTGAAAGAAACATACACAGAACGACGCCCGGAGTATCAATATTCGTCTCACTACTCCACACTATTTTCGATTATTTTTACATCTCAGGCCTTCCCACCCCACCCCTAGCGTTCCAGGTCTACCATATCTTCTCGCAGTTTGTCTCATGATAGTAATACCAATATAAATGGTCCGTTATTGGACATTATAAATTTTCCAGCTAACTCATTCTTGGTTGCCAGCGTTTCGCTAAGTTAGGCTCATCAGTTGGTACCTAGCACACCTACCAATACGCTGGCTAGTGCATACTGTGGAGGCCACTGGGTAGGCTACTTGCAGCCACCGGCAGTGCCAATGCACTAAGAGACTTTGTCTCATTACCAAAAATTGAAAATTGATGCCTGCTTGGCCATCAGATGATATATATGTTGATTCCCATAGGGAATCTGAAACATTTGTCCCGAATGAGTAAATTTATAATACCAGGTGTGCTAGGTACCAACTGATGAGCCCACCCTAGCACACGAGGGCGAAGCGCTGGCAACCAAGAATGAGTTAGCTGGAAAATTTATAATGTCCAATAACGGACCATTTATATTGGTATTATAAATTTACTCATTCGGGACAACTGTTTCAGATTCCCTATAGCAATCAACATATATATCATCTGATGGCCAAGCAGGCATAAATTTTTGATAATGAGACAACGTCTCTTAGTGCATTGGCACTGCCGGTGGATGCAAGTAGCCTACGCAGTGGCCTCCACAGTATGCACTAGCCAGCGTATTGGTAGGTGTGCTAGGTACCAACTGATGAACCCACCCTAGCACACGAGGGCGAAACGCTGGCAACCAAGAATGAGTTAGCTGGAAAATTGATAATGTCCAATAACGGACCATTTATATTGGTATTATAAATTTACTCATTCGGGACAAATGTTTCAGATTCCCTGTGGGAATCAACATATATATCATCATGATAGTAAGTCATAAATGTACCAAGTTTGGCTGAAATCTCTCCCGTAGTCCAGAAAACTATGGATTCAACACTAATATCGGTCGTTTTTAGTTATAATTATATTTCGCCCCCTTCCCTAGGGCTTCTAGGTGTGTCTTGCCCCTGCAGTATTTTTTACAGATAGTGTGAATTTATTAAATAAATTTAGTATTGTACCAAGTTTAGTTGACACCTATGCTGGAACATGCATCCAAACACCCAAAATCTCGGTCATTTGCACATTTTCTTTTCTTCACCCCTTCTCACAACCCTGCTTACTGGGGCTCAACTTGGACTTAAACGACATCCGGAGTGTTACTATTCATTTCAGCTATCCCGAAAAGTATGGATTCGACACTATTTTCGATTAATTTTTGTCTCACTCACCCCCCCACCCCCCAACCCCAAGGTCGCTGAACACACTTCAATAGGGAACACTACGAAATTCTTATATCTTAATGCTGAACATGGACTTTTAAAAATCCGGAGCGTCACTATACATTTCAGCGACACCGAAAATTGTAGATTTGGCACTGTTACCGATTATTTTAATATCTCATTACCCATCGCCCCCTACCCCAAAGGGTGATGAACTTGGACTTTTAAAAATTCCAGAGTGTCACTATTTATCTCAGCGACCCCGAAAACCATGAATTCAACATTATTCTAGATTATTTTTTTAACTCGTTCCCCAAGGTCCCCCCTTTAAGGGTGCTTGTGGGTCTTTCCCCCACGACGTATTTTTTCCTGATACTAAGTCATAAGTGTACCAAGTTTGGTTGAAATCGCTCGAGTGGTATAGGAGGAGATGCAATACATACATACCTACATACCCACCTATAGACCTATAGATTACATAGACTCGCCTTTGCTCATTGGGAACCCCCAGTTGCTCTTCGTTAGGAGGGGGGGTGATAACTCTTGTCATTCCAATGTTGATATTCTATATTTTTAAAAGTTTCTTAAATATTTTACACGTCTAATACACAGGCACATTCTTCAAAATGGGCAGACCGATCAATGTTGGTACTATGACATGAAAGTACATCTCGATCACGGCATGTTGGATTGCTATTTCAAAATAATAGACATAAGAATGCACCTCCTATCAAGAAAGGTACTTTGTAAATCAATGCGGCGTGTTTTCATCCTCCTATATACAGCAAATATTATCCTCATCAGGACGTGCAGGTCGCCCTACAGGAGTCAAATCACAAGACCTGTACGTGGCGAGCCGAACATGAACTCGGGCACTCCCGGCACTAAAAACCATACGCCATTTCATTTAGCGGACTATTTTGGTATAACGTAAGCTGTTGTCGCCTAACGACAATCTGTCCATCAAGTCGATCCAATCTTGGTGCGGCTTTGCAGTTTAATAAAATTACATAAAATTACTCATAATAATAAAACTACCTTACAGATTTCCTTCAAACCACTTCATAATCCCTTTCAGATGAAATAAGAACAAATTGTGAAAATTTCAGCGAAATCGGTCCAGTAGTTTTTGAGTCTATTAACGTCAAATATACCAACACCCAATTTTATATACACTGACTGACAGAGCAAATGCAACACCAAGAAGGAGTGGTCAGAACTTTATGCCAATTGCAGGGTAGACTGACGTCACTGAAGTATGCTCATGATGTGAAATGCGCCGCTGTGCTGCGCACGTAGCGAACGATTAATGGGACACGGCGTTGGCGAATGGCCCACTTCGTACCGTGATTTCTCAGCCGACAGTCATTGTAGAACGTGTTGCCGTGTGCCACAGGACATGTGTATAGCTAAGAATACCAGGCCGCCGTCAACGGAGGCATTTCCAGCAGACAGACGACTTTACGAGGGGTATCGTGATCGGGCTGAGAAGGGCAGGTTAGTCGCTTCGTCAAATCGCAGCCGATACCCATAGGGATGTGTCCACGGTGCAGCGCCTGTGGCGAAGATGGTTGGCGCAGGGACATGTGGCACGTGCGAGGGGTCCAGGCGCAGCCCGAGTGACGTCAGCACGCGAGGATCGGCGCATCCGCCGCCAAGCGGTGGCAGCCCCGCACGCCACGTCAACCGCCATTCTTCAGCATGTGCAAGACACCCTGGCTGTTCCAATATCGACCAGAACAATTTCCCGTCGATTGGTTGAAGGAGGCCTGCACTCCCGGCGTCCGCTCAGAAGACTACCATTGACTCCACAGCATAGACGTGCACGCCTGGCATGGTGCCGGGCTAGAGCGACTTGGATGAGGGAATGGCGGAACGTCGCACAGTGTGTCGAATCCCATATCTAGGTGGAAACAATTCACTGTCGCCAATCAAAGCGCAACCTGGCTCATTCGATAGTAAACAAACCAAATGTTGACGTTCAGTCTTTCTTTTCGCTTTCTGGTACGTAGGATGGAGGGGACAGGTGCTGAAACATCTTCCTTGCAGTTATCAACTCAGTTGATAGGAGGTGTCGGAGAGAACCGAACGTTGTGTTTCTAGTAAGTTCAACGAGGTGTTGTATTCTGTGGTTCATGGAATAGTGAAAAGAGGTATGTGTTCTCATTTTAAGCATAATACAAGCGTTCTGCAGTAAACAAGTTATTTACAGTGCGTTGTAAAAGGAAGCAGTTGTAGAAAATTAGATTGTTTTTACGATTTGCTCGAAAAAAACTTTATGAGTGCCTCATAGTGCCACTTTACTTTAAACGTCATTCGATGGGAAATTTAATGTAGATTCAGGATCTGTACTGGTTTGGTTGCGCACGAATGTGCATGATGGTTTATTTTCTTATTTTCAGTGCCTATGTGGGCGTTACCGCGAGAAGAATATTTCAACGCGTGGCGGTCCTGTCGTAAAAAGGGGCATTTAGAAATCATATTTCAATATGTTATGGATAAATTAGAGCCTACAAATCTTACTGACACACAATTTCTGGAGCTAAGAAACAAAATTAAATTGATATCCCGTAATATCAACAAAAATGGGAGAGTGCAGGAAGAAGAGAACAACGATTCCGAGAAAAATTCGGTGATTAGGGAAATGTGACGGATTTCATCGTGTTAAGTGAACAAGACGACATTGATCCAGCGTATGATCCAAAAACAAGTTGTGTACCTAACAAAGCCGGCCGTCACCCTAAGGAATTTAAGGACTCTTCCATAAAGACGAAGAAGCAAAATGTTTGTGATATTACCGAATCGCGTAATTTGGAGGAAGTCGCGTTTGCTGCTGAAGATTCTTTTCGATCAAGCGGGAAAAAATGAAGGCTTAATAAAACGATATCGTGTATTACTAGCTGCTCTTTCTTCTGGCTCTGAAATAAATGTGAATAAGTTCAAAGAATTTCGTGCGCAAACTGCGGCTTTGTATGTCAAACTATATCCATGGAATTATATGCCCGTAACTGTGCATACCATATTAGTACACATTACTCAAGTAATTAAACATTTTCTTGTGCCAATAAGAACTTTATCTGAAGAAGCTCAAGAAGCTAGAAATAAAGATTGTCGGAGGTTTCGTGAACTTCATACTCGAAAATGTAGCAGCTTAAGATGTTGTTGATTACATCAAATCCCTTAATAAACAAGTACCGAACAATGCCACGTAAAACTCATGGTAATCTACCTATGGAAGCAATTGAGTTACTTACTGACTCCCAAGATCCTTTCACATCAAATGAAGAAGACCAGTATAGCAACGACTACGATTCTCTGGACTCTACAGACAAATCAGGGGACGATTGAACATTGGACATGTTGTTATTATGAACAGGGTGAGATTGATGAGACAATTACTTGCAAATACTGTAATATGATCCTTTCACGTTTTTTATGAAATGTTTCTGAGTGTAATCTTAACCTTTTTTATATGGAAATATAATATATATAATATTGTTTTCGTGTGTAAGGTGTGTTTTACTAAAACTACGTATTTAAAATACGTTTTCAATCTGGAAGAATTTACATACAATGCCTTCGTCTATTCCCTCAAATAAGGTGTAACAAGAATACTGGACTGAAATTCTCATTGTTATTCATATTTTATCCAGTTTTAAATTGTATGTTTACCACTGTTATAAACTATAATATACACATCCAAATCGTGTTTTTACTCCCGTAAATGGACGATTCTTTTGTTGCTTTCGGTCATTTTTTAAACCTCCCCTTGCCCCTCACCCCTTATATATTTACCCCCGAACATCGTACACTTTAGACGATGCCAGATATGAATTCAGCGACCTCGAAAACGGTATAGTGCCAACTTTTAATAGGATCCCAGGACTATTAACGACGTTATTAATTTTTTCCACCTAGATCGGGGATTCGGCACACTGTGCGTCGTGTTCTCCGATGAGTCACGCTTCTGTTCTGTCAGTGATAGTCACCGCAGACGAGTGTGGCGTCGGCGTGGAGAAAGGTCAAATCCGGCAGTAATTGTGGAGCGCCCTACCGCTAGACAACGCGGCATCATGGTTTGGGACGCTATTGCGTATGATTCCACGTCACCTCTAGTGCGTATTCAAGGCACGTTAAATGCCCACCGCTACGTGCAGCATGTGCTGCGGCCGGTGGCACTCCCGTACCTTCAGGGGCTGCCCAATGCTCTGTTTCAGCAGGATAATGCCCGCCCACACACTGCTCGCATCTCCCAACAGGCTCTACGAGGTGTACAGATGCTTCCGTGGCCAGCGTACTCCCCGGATCTCTCACCAATCGAACACGTGTGGGATCTCATTGGACGCCGTTTGCAAACTCTGCCCCAGCCTTGTACGGACGACCAACTGTGGCAAATGGTTGACAGAGAATTCAGAACCATCCCTCAGGACACCATCCGCACTCTTATTGACTCTGTACCTCGACGTGTTTCTGCGTGCATCGCCGCTCGCGGTGGTCCTACATCCTACTGAGTCGATGCCGTGCGCATTGTGTAACCTGCATGTCGGTTTGAAATGAACATCAATTATTCGTCCGTGCCGTCTCTGTTTTTTCCCCAACTTTCATCCCTTTCGAACCACTCCTTCTTGGTGTTGCATTTGCTCTGTCAGTCAGTGTATATAGATTTCCGTTGACTTTCTTAAGAAATGCTAGATTTTTCCTGTACCATTGAGACGATTTGGATAATTTAGGTATAAATTGCACCTTTTAAATCCCTCAGCTTTAAGATGTTTGTGAAATATACACGTTAGCTTTATATATATAGGAAATACGTTTGAGGGATCTTTCTACCCTGGTGCAGCCCTTCGAAGATAGACCCTGCGACGAGTTTGGGTAGCATCTGACATGTGTAGGAATGTACGTGTTATTGTAGTGCAGAATTGTGTTGAGTGTGGTGTGTGTAACAGTGTGTTGGGAGACGGTACGAACACCCACTCTCCGAGCCAAGTGAATTAACCGTTAAGGTTGAAATTTTCGGCCCGCTCAGGAATGGAATCCGAAGACATCTGAACCCAAGACCACCACGTTGAACATTCCGCCAAAGAGACAGACAATCTGATCGATGACACAGGAATGGTAGTGGCCTGAAGGCCACGGTGCATACGCGCGTTGGTTGTTGGAAAAACAGCAGTAGATGAATAAGATTGAGTGGAGTTTTAATAGTAGGAAAGATCATAATATGAAGATAAAGCTGGAAATCAAGAGGACCAATTGGCTACATATACTTTATTCGAAAAGGAAGTATTATTCCGGAATGTTTTATCAAGGGATGCATTTGATCATTTTCCAGCTACTTTAAAATAATTTAAGAAAACGGAACGTAAACAAGTGATAGGGAATGACTGCCCTAAATGCAGATCAATGGTGATTGATTGATTGATTGATTGATTAATTGATTGATTGATTGATTGATTGATTGATTGATTGATTGATTGATTGATTGATTGATTGATTGATTGATTGATTGATTGATTGATTGATTGATTGATTGATTGATTGATTGATTGATTGATTGATTGATTGATTGATTGATTGATTGATTGATTGATTGATTGATTGATTGATTGATTGATTGATTGATTGATTGATTGATTGATTGATTGAAGGCCTCTCAATAGACAGAAATAGGATTTCCTCCATCACGCTTCAACTTCGTCCGCTCACGTCCCACCTAATATAGCTGGCACCGGCAAGTTTTGACGAATGTCTCCCGCACTCCCAATTCTTCACCACCAGGTATCCCCCTGTGGGTGGGGGCGGTAGAATAACACCCACGGTGTCCCCTGCCTGTCATACGAGGCGACTAAAAGGGGCCCCAGGGACTCTGAACTTTGGAGTGTGGGTTAGCGACCACGGGGCCCTCAACTGAGTCCTGGCACGGCTTCCACTTACTTGTCCCAGGCTCCTCACTTTGATCTATCCTATGCGACCTCCCTTGGTCAACTCTTGTTCTTTTCCGAACCCGACGCTATTAGGTTTGCGAGGGCTAGGGAGTCTTTCATTTTCACGCCCTTCGTGGCCCTTGTCTTCCTTTGGCCGATACTTTCATTTTTCGAAGTGTCGGACCCCTTCCATTTTTTCCTCTCTGATTAGTGTTATATAGAGGATGGTTGCCTAGTAGTACTTCCTCTTAAAACAATAACCACCACCACCACCACCACCCCCACCACCAGGTAGAGGCTGTTCCAATCGCCCTCGTGCTCCTCTAGATGGCAAGATATTGCGCGCGTCCGACTAAGGCCCGCATTCAGCTAGACAACACATTTAAGTATCGGAATCGGTAACCTCTCTGCTGTATGGAACATCAGAATCTACTCTTTCCCCTCTCTTTATCACGAAGTATTCTTAGGTAAACTTACTATATATAAAAATGGATGTATGTGTGTAAATGACACATCTCCTCCTAAACCACTGGAGCAATTTCAATCAAATTTTGAACACTACTTATTTGCTATCCGGAGACGAGCACTGTGGGTGTATGCTACCTCTAGCCCCCTTACGAGTGGGGGGTTAGGGGGTCAGGTAAAAAAATTATCGAAAATAGTGTCGAATCCATAGTTTTGGGGGTCGCTGAGGTGAATAGTGACACTCCCGATTTTTTAAAAGTCAGTAATTCTGCTCCCATTTGGGTGGGGGCGAGGGGGGACTGATGATGAATGTATATGTGTAAATGACACATCTCCTCCGAAACAACTGGAGCAATTTCAATCAAATTTTGAACATATATTATTTGCTATCTGGAGACGAGCACTGTGGGGGTAGGCCACCACTACCCCCGTTAGGGGTGGGGGGTTAGGGAGGTCAGGTAAAAACATAATCGAAAATAGTGTCGAATCCATAGATTTGGGGTCGCTGAGGTGAATAGTGACACTCCCGATTTTTTAAAAGTAAAATTTCTGCTCCCATTTGGCTGGGGGGCGAGGGGGGACTGATATATAAAATTAAACGAAAATAGTGTCGAATACATAGTTTTCGGGGTTGTCGAGGTGAATTGTACACTCCTAATTTTTAGTATCAGGAGACAAACCACGTGGGGATAAGACAGCCATTGAAACCTTAGGGGCGAGGGGGGCAAGGGTGCCTGATATAAAAATTAACGAAAATAGTGCCGTATCCATACTTTTCAGGGTCACTGAGATGAATAATGACAGTCGGGGTTTTAAAAGTCCAAGTTGGGCCCCCTTTGGGGTGGTGGTGAGGGGGGAGTAATATATATAAATAAACGAAAATGGTGTCGAATACATAGTTTTCGGGTTACTCGAGGTGAATTGTACACTCCGGATTTTTAGTATCAGGAGACAAACCACTTGGGGATAAGACAGCCATTGAAACCTTAGGAGCGATGGGAGCAAGGGGGCCAGATATAAAAATTAACGAAAATAGTGTCGAATCCATACTTTTCGGGGTCGCGGGGATGAATAGTGACACTCTGGATTTTTTTAAAGTCCAAGTTCAGTCCACTTTCGGGTGGGGGCAAAGGGGGAGTAATATATAAAAGTAAACGAAAATAGTGTCGAATATATAGTTTTTGGGGTCTCCGAGGTGAATTGTACAGTCCGGATTTTTAGTATCAGGATACAAACCACGTGGGGGTAATACACCCCAAGAAACCCTAGGGGCAGAGGGCAAAGGGGCTCAGATACAAAAATCATCAAAAGTAGTGTTGAATCCATATTCGTGGTCGCTGAGATGAATAGTCACACTCCGGATTTTTTTTTAAGTCCAAGTTCAGCCTCCTTCGTGGTAGCGGGCGATGGGAGAGTGATATATAAAAATAATCGAAACGAGTGTCGAATCCATAGTTGTCGGGGTCGCTGAGATGAATAGTGAGACTCCGGATATTTTATAAGTCTAAATTTATACCCCTTTGGGGTGGTGTGCGAGGGGGGAGTGATATATAAAATTAATCGGAAATAGTGTCGAATATATAGTTTTCGGGGTCGCCGAGGTGAATGGTACGTTTCGCATTTTTGGTATCAGGAGACAAAAACACGTTTGGGTAGGACACCCCAGGAACGCTTAGTGGCGGGGGGGGGGCGAGGGGATGAGACATATATATCATCGAAAGTAGTGTTGAATCAATACTTTTCGGGCTCCCTGAAATGAATAGCAAAACTCCATAATATTTTAATGTCCAAGTTCCGCCCTCTTCGTTGGGGAGGGGGATGGGGGATTTATATATAGAAATAATAGAAAATACTGTCGAATACGTAGTCTTCGGGGTCGCTGAAATGAATAGTGACACTCCGGAATTTTAATATCAGGAGACAAACCACGTGGGGGTAATACACACCGGGAAACAATAGGGGTGGGGGGCGAGTGGCTGAGATATACAAATCATCGAATGTAGTGTCGATTCCATATTTTTTGGGGTCGCTGAGATGAATAGTGACACTCCGGAATTTTTTAAAGTCCAATTTCAGCCCCCATCGTGGTGGTGGAGATGGGAGAATGATATATAAAATTAATCGAAAATAGTAGCGAATCCATATTTGTCGGGGTCGCTGAGATTAATAGTGAAACTCCGGTTATTTTATAAGTCCAAGTTTATCCCCCTTTGGGATCGGGGGCGAGGGGGGATTGATATATAATCGAAAATAGTGTCGGATACATAGTTTTCGATTTCGCCGAGGTGAATTGTAGACTTCGAAATTTTAGTATCAGGAGACAAACCACGTGGGGGTAGAACACCACAGGAACCCTTAGGCGCCGGGGAGCGAGGGGCTGAGATACAAAAATAATCGAAAGTAGTGTCGAATCCATACTTTTCGGGGTCGCTGAGATGAATAATGGCATTCCGGAATTTTTTAAAGTTCAGCCCCCTTCCGGGTGGGTGGCAATTTGAGAGTGATATATAAAAATTATGTTGAATCCATAGTTGTCGGGGTCGCTGAAATGAATGGCGAGACCCCGGATATTTTACAAGTCCAAGTTCATCCCCCTTTCTGGTGGGGTTGAGGGGGATTCAGATTTAAAAATAATCGAAAATAGCGTCGAAGCCATAGTTTTCGGAGTCGCTGAGATGAATAGTAACATTCCGGACTTTTAAAATCCATCTTCACCCCCCTTTGGTATAGAGGGTGAGAAAGGGTGAAAAAATAAATTGTCAAAAATGCCCCTCTTTGGCATAGAGGGTGAAAAAGGGTGAAAAAATAAATTGTCAAATATGCCCAAGGTAATAGACGTATGTATGTTCCAGTATGACTTTCAAGTATGACTTACTACCTGGAAAACACAATGTGGGAGTTAGACGCCCCTAGAACCACTTCGGAAGCGGGTGAAATATATAATCCATATTAATAAATAGAAGTCAGTTTGGCGCGATCTATATATACTGTACTATACTTATATAAATTAAGGCATAAAAATGAAAACAGACGTGAATTAATGAGACCATTCTAGGCATCCTAGAAACTTAAAACGTGGTACCAGACAACCTGATGACTTCAGGATCCCCAGAAAAATCTAAAATTCTCAAAATTCTCTAAGAGGGACACGTTGGGAGTTTCAAATCTGCATAAGAACACAGTCGGTGATATTTATCCTGAAGAATGACCTATACGTTTCACGGGCTTAAAAGTTTCCTGAAAGTCCTAATTTTGAACCCCCTCCCCCATATCAAGATGGCAGCACAATCTCCCAGACGAGTTAGAAAATAGAAATTTGGCAAAATTATAGCTTTTTGCCTGTAATCGATGGCAGATTTACGAGATGTTTAAAAAATAATTTTTTACCCCCAAAAAATATCGAAATATGGAGGCAATTTTAATGACGGTGCAGACTTTCCTTTCGAGGTATTTGGTGGCTAGACGGTAAGTCGTATCACAAAACGGATGTCACAATCTCCGTTCAATTTAGAGTGATCTACAACTTTGATCCTATGACTTTTTGTTGTATCTCTGTCCCTTATGTTGAATTTGGCTCTATTTCTGGATTTACCTAAATTTTGCACTTTGTACACGTAAACTGATGGTTTGATTCACTTATAGGAAAGATGGGATCATCAAATTCTACACGAATATTGGCCCACCCAACCAAATTCTATGTTTGAAACTGTCGCATAAGTATCTGAAAATTAATTCACTGTGTGAAAATCTTACACTAATTTCACCCTATTCAACGATTCTAAAATAATCTTGCCTTAAGTAGATGAGATACGAGGAAATACCATAGGGCTAGCCATTTAGATAGCTAAATGAGGCCAGAGTCGTCTTTTTATACAATCCGTTTTTCAATATGAATGCACCGTTCAGCAGCAGTTATTCTGTAAACGAAGGTGAACATGCATATACTTCCGTATGTCGATCTACATTTAATAATTTAAGTCGATTTGTAGCGATCTAGAAATAGGTGTGTCTTACATTGTAATTAATACTTTAAAAATCAATAGTGACTCTCAGCAGGAGGGCGTCTGCTGTTGTAATCAGTACTCCCCACATCGACCTTAACTAGCAATAGGAATGGGGTAGCTCTCCAACGCCTGTGTACCATTGTAATGTATAATACCCTTCTTGATTTGACTAGCAGAAGGCAAGGAAGCGTGCATTTTTAAAACTCTTTTACCTGATTCTCTTTATCATTAGGTATAGGTGCCCCCGATTATAAACAAATTTACCCACAAAAATGTGACTGACGTTACGCATAGTGAATTGCGGGGGACAAGTGGACCTGTCGTTATCATCACAACTCTGCAACTCGCACTTTACATTGGAAACAACGTCTGCGGACCTCCCTATGCTTTTTTTGAATAACGCCAAGAGACATGCAATTAAATTTTTTTATTCACTTCATGTACAGAAATTTACTTCGATATCCGTATACATTGTAGAATATCGTTGCGAAGCACGGGTACATTTGCTAGTGTTAAGATAAACAACGGTACGACGCAGTTAAAAAGTAGCGAATCTCAATACTTCCGTTATTATTCGTCGTAAAGTCAATTTATATAACGGATAAATTCAGACCTTTCATTTTCTATAACTTTTGTTATGTACTATTTATCGACGGGACCATCACTAAAGGAGATATTAGCAATTTTTATTAGACAACTTCCCCAAAGTTACTATGTAACTCAGCTTGAATAAAATTAGTTATAGCCTAGACTGCATTACTCTCGTCCCTGATCTGAAATACCGGTTTTCATTTAATTTTGTTCAGCTGTTTTCTCGTGATGTGCGTACATATCCAAGGAATTTATGTATACAAGATATAAGGAACTTCAAAAAGAAATGACAATACAAGGAGAGGAAAACACAACCCTATGATTTGCCGATGATATTGTTATTTTATCTGAGATCTGGAGATATTGCTGAATGGTATGGACAGAGTCTTGGGTAAGGAGTCAAAGATGAAAATAAATAAGTCCAAAACAAAAGTGACTGAACGCAGTCCAACGAAGTTAGAAATTACAGGAAATTTTAGATTGGGAAATGAAGTCTTAAAAGGAGTAGATACATCTTGTTACTTGGGTAGTGAAATAACTAACGATAGCAGAAGTAAGGAGGACATAAAATACAGACTAGCACAAGAATAGAAATTTGCTCACATCGAACTTTGATGTAGGAATTAGAAAGATGATTTTTAAGACGTTCGTCTGGAGCGTGGCATTGCATGGGAGGGTAACATAGACGATAACTAGCTCACAAAGAAAGAGAATAGAAGCTTTTGAAATGTGTTAGAGAAGAATGCTGAAGGTATGATGGATAGATCGAATCACAAATGAAGAGATACTGAATCGTTTAGTTGAGAAAAAATCGATTTGGCTACATCCCACGAGAAGAAGAAATAGAATGATAGAACACATCTTAATACACCCAGGACTTGTTCAGTTTGTTTTTGAGGGAAGTATATGTGGTAAGAACGGTAGGGGTAGACTAAGGTTTGAATATTACTAGCAGATTAGAGCAAATGTAGGATGCAGCAGCATGTAGAAATGAGAAGTTTAGCACAGGATAGGGTGGCATGGAGAGCCGTATCAAACCAGTCTACGGACTGATGACTCAAACAGTACAAAAAGGTATACTTTTAAATACCACTGGGTGATTTGGCCGTGTGGTTAGGGGAGCGCAGATGTGAGCTTGCATCCGCCAGATAATGGGTTCGATACCCACTGTCGGCAGCCCTGGAGATGGTTTTCCATGATTTCCAGTTTCTACACCAGGCGGCAGTACGTTAATTATGGCACGGCTGCTTCCTTCCCACTCCCAGCCATTTCCTATCATAGTAAGGCCCCTCTGTGTCGGTGAAAGGTAAAGCAAATTATAAAAAAATACAATTTTCTCATTATGAACACGACTGAGATAGAAATAGCGTTTTCTTAAATTCTAACCGAAGTACAGAGAAAAATCTTGCTTGGCGTGATTCTATTCTCTAGAGCCATTTCAACCTCCTGTTGATGAGGCAATGATCGCTCACACACGGTGCTGAGGAGTGGAATGAAAGCACCATTCTTGTATCGGCCCGCCACTAATGTACTCGCCAGATAATGCTCATTAGAATGCGCTGCAACGTAAAGATAAATGTTTGTTACGTTTACATAATGTTAATAGGATCATTAAAGAACGATAAGGTCCACAATATCACGCTCATTATACTCGAAATGTGGTGCTAATGAGAAAGAAGGAGACGGTATGTGTTTAGACTTCAGTGGCACTAGCAAAATACTCATCTTTCATTACAAGCAATATCTAAATGTTGCACAGGAACTAAAAGAGCCCAAATAGCGATCTAAATACAAAAAAGATTCGACGACGTCCTTCCTCAGGGAAAGCCAGGATTTTTTCAAAAACGCTCTACATTCTGAAAAATGCGGAACATTTCCATGGAATTGCTAGCTTCACTCTTGTTGTTCTTGTGTATTTATGTTTCAACTTTTCTTTGTTATCACTTGTAATATTTAGCTAGTAATAAGTTCAACCTATAGTATTTTAAGACCTAATGTTAAGTACTTGATATACTTGAGTAGTATGTGAATTTGTATATGATGATGCTGGATTTAGAATGTTATACTACTAGTGTGTGTTGTAATACTTTCTGTCCATGCAAGGTGGACCGACAAAATATTGAAACTGTGTACATTTGAAGAAAAGTGTTACTTATCACCTAAAATTTTGTGAAAGAAAGGAAAAAGATTGTCTGTACATAGTCAATAAACATCCCTTCTGTAAATAACTGTATTAAATAAGTTGTGATTCTAAGAAATTTGGTAATTAATTAAAAAACGTGAAAACGTAGTACTGAGTCTATTAATTTGGCCGGGGACTGTATTGTAAATTACAGTTTTTGTTGTTGTTGTAGGGTAATTTCATTTTAGCTTTACTGTGTTATCACTTTACAGTAAGTGACCATTGCCATCGGGATATTTTCAAATTGCGATGCATTTGATAATAATTTCAAATTTCGTTTCAATCAATGAAGTCGTAGTCGTTTCTGCCAGCAGTGAAGTTGGATGTGGGACTCTAAATAGTTCGAAATGTCACCAAACAGATTAAATCACGCATCATACTGGCGAACGTACGCATGCGCACAAACAGCTTTTGCTTCAGTGACTGTCATTTCTGCAGTGTTTTGAATTGTAGAGCATTTTGGAAAAGAAAAGTAATTTGTCCTATGTCTTGCCTGACAATCGTAGCTCAGGCGCCGCTGGGTTTATTTACAGACTATTCGTACCTATTTGAAAATTACTATTTGCTAGTTCACTTTCTGCTCAACGTCTGAATCACCCTGTAAAAGTTGTTTCCCGCAAGAAAGAAACATTCAATAAACTCGTAGTCTGCATTGTATGAAGGCTATTTTTAGTAAGGTCCGTTTGTCAATAGAAACAAAAAAATAATGACACTGTAAAAATCAATTTATTATGCACTGTTTAAACATTAAGTTATTATTATACACTGCTATGCAAAATGTAAGGATGAGATACATAAAGCAACATAAACATATCAATTATTCGGTGGAAATGAATGACAGCCCGGTAATTTTTTCCAGAGTTCTTCCACCTTTGCATAAATACATGGCGTGAGGTCAGCGCGACTGTATAGTAGTGCCCCACCGTTGAAGGAACGGGACAAGACAGTGTGAGTCAATCAGCGAGCTGTTACGGTGCACTTTGGTTGTGTTATCAACTAAGACAAGGCCCGGAAACAACATTCGGATGACTTCACACGGGGAAGAGCCATCGGAAAACTGGAAGAAGGACGACATGTGACGAGTGTAGTCCAGGAGTGTGGTATTGCTCACAACATTGTTTCACGAGCTTGGAGATCATTCCGAACCACAGACACTGCTTCTCGAAGGAGGGGACGGGGTCGACCACGGTCAACAACAGCATCAGATGACTGATACATTGTGCCAGAGACAAGAAGAGACTCACTTCAAAGAGCGAGTGCAATTGCTACCACATTTAACAGGACTGCAAAGCACCCAATCTCACGCTCCACGGTGGCATGGCGACTGCATGGGGATGGTCTGTTTACGCAACGACTATTACGTTGTACTCCGTTGACACCCGAACATCTGTGGCAACGTTTAAGTTGGTGCCAAAATCATCAGGTCTGTACCGACGAAAAATGAGGTCGCGTGTTCTTCTCAGATGAGAGCAGATTAAGTCTGAGTAGTGATTCTAGACTTGCCCTCATCTGGGAGCATGTAATTCTCTCAGAAGCATTGCTCAACGTGATCATTTTGGTGGTCCAAGTGTTATGGTGTGGAGAGGTATGATGTTGCTTGGGCGTAACGACCTCCAAATCTTTGAACGGGGTACACACCCCGGTCATCGTTATTCTGACAGTGTACTCCGTCCCCCTGTTCGCCTTTTCAGGAGTACATGCGGCCCTGACTTCATTTTAATGGATGACAATGCACGACCGTGTCGAACAGCGCAGGTGGAGGAGCTCTTGTAACGAGGGTGTTTTCGGTGAATGGACTCCCCTGCCCCTTCCTCCAATTTAAATCCCATCGAGCACGTGTGGGACATGTTGGGCAGACGTATTGAAGCACGTCCACATGCACCAACGACCATCCTGCACTGGTTGGGGAATGGAACGCTATGCCGAAAGAATTCATTAAAAATCTTGTGGCCAGCATGGGACCACGTTGCAGAGCATGCACCGCTGTCCGAGGTGGTCACACCCTGTTTTAATAAGCATGTCACCGAGCTAGATAGCTGCAGTCGCTTAAGGGAGGCCAGTATCCATTATTTGGGAGATAGTAGGTTCGAACCCCACTGTCGGCAGCCCTGAAAAGGATTTTCCGTGGTTTCCCATTTTCACACCAGGCAAATGCTGGGGCTGTACCTTAATTAAGGCCATGGCCGTTTCCTTCCCACTCCTAGCCCTTCCTTGTCCCATCGTCGCCATAAGACCAAAAAAAATTAGGTGTGTGTGTGTGTGTGTGTATTAATAAGCATGTCCCCTCTTTTGTGATGTCCAGGGTACCATCATGTAACACTGTCATTTCTGTTCGCCTACCGTACCATACTGTAGCAGTTCTTCCTATGTATTGTTCAAGTTACATCGTGCTATGTTACCTGGTAGTGACACAACACGCGGAAGTTACTTTTGTCCTTAAGTTTTGAACAGCAGTGTTCATAATTACCGGGTTTGTTAAAACATTTATCAAAGAGTTCCACCGCTTTTTGTATCCCATCATTGTAGAACTCAGCCTCCTGGGACTGAAGCTAACCTTCAACTACTATTTTCGCTTCTTAGTAGGTGTCAAACCGCTGACCGGCGAGGAAGTGCTTAAGGTAAAGGAACAGATGATAATCGCTCGGTGCAAAGTTCGGGCTGTACGGTGGGTGGTCTATTTGTTCCCATTTAAGCGATCTGATTAACTCTTGAGTCTGAGCAGCAGAATGAGGTCGTCGTTGTCATGAAGCAACAGAACTCCAGATGACAAGATTTGAATTTTTCCAATTCTGGAATCAAGTAACCCTTATGAGGGTCCCATACACTGGAGCCATACTCTAGTTGGGGTCTTATCTCGCTTACATCCTTACTGAAACCACTAAACACCCTCATAATCATGTGCAGAGATCTGTGCCCGTTATTTACAATTCCTTTCATGTGATTATCCCAATGAATTTATTTATATTAACACCAAGGTACTTACAGTGTCCCCATGAGGAACATTCGCCCCATTAATGCAATAATTAAAACGGAGAGGATTTTTCTTATTAGTGAAACTCACAAACTGACTTTCAACCCTACCACACTGCTTCACCGAATATACTACTATTGCTACTAATAATAATAGTCATAACCGTTCACCCATAATTCATTTAATTTTTAAAAGTATTTAAAGCCATGTAACTAAAGTGCATCTGTCATATCCATAAACATGACGTATGAGGTAACTACTTTGTGCTATTTTCACTAACCACAGGAAGCCATGGTGCGATTGAAACAGACATGTGTGTCGATGGAATATATGAGTCACTACCTTCATAGAAATTATGAACTTCCTTCAGCGGCATACGGGAAAACTCCTTTGATCAACCGCGAGAGCTGAGTGCATCTCTTTCATCTCCTCTCTCCGCGACTTTTGTGTTTTCCTGGACTACGAACCATTTCTCAAGAGGATAAACTTTCAGGGAATGGCCGTGTTTCCTGTCAGCAGTTCTTCAAACTTCCGAGGAACGGTAACTTTTGTATTTGTAGCCAGACTTGTGTAGGATGATCCATGTTATGATAAATAATTCTAAAAGCACAGACGGGCAAAGAAATGCTTTGTGTGGTCTTCATATATCATGCATGTTGTATGGATAATTTGCTGGATACAGTACGGAAAGAACAGGGAAGCGCTTTCTCACTGGACTGCGGTTAAAAGAGAATTAGTATTGAAAAAAATGTCACGTGCGCTTCATTTTCTCTTGACAGCGTTAGTAATCAGAGTGAGTACCAAATTAGTCGTCTAGTTGCAAAAACAGCTAAAACAGAGAAAAAATAGTGGGTTATAAATACCTTAGAGTGAGCAATCGTACATTTGTACTTTAGTCGTATTTTACACATAAAGTTTGCAGTTAGCTGGTTTTGCAACCGAATGTCACATTTAGCAGGTTTTGCAAACTTTTGAAAGATCCAAGCTAAGAATTCGACAACCTAAAATGCGAGTTGTGAGACGTGAAATAGGTGTAAAAGTATTTGGACAAAGCGGTTCTTACATTAATAATAACTGCGATGATAGTCGAATTCATATTTTTTCAGAAGTAGAAATGGGAAATATATTAACTTTGTCAATATTATCAAAATCAAAACATCGTTAAGCTTCTGTTTGATATATAGAGTACATCACTACCACAATCACATTGTTACAGACTCTAACGACATTCTCTCCGTCAGCGCCGTCGAGCAGTTCGTCTGTTTGATCAGCTACTCTGCTAGGCTCTGCAGTACAGCTTTCCTGTTGAGTGAACACGTCCTTAAAGAAACTTAAGGTTTCATCTTGGTCCCACAGATCTCCGTAGTGCAGAGCCAAAAGTCTCTTCACGTCATCGAGTTTAGCTTCATTCGTGAACGTTTTGACTTTCTTAGTACGACTCTTCGGCTGGCACGCTTCAAAATTTGTAAAAAGACTCTCCTTGTACAAAGCACACTTTTTTAGTCAAGGTCTTTCGTAAAAATCAGCTTCTTGACCTTCTGGAACTGGAAGTGCCATGTTCCTGGGGTTTTCAGGATGCTCTGGGCGTACGTCTTCCAATCATGTACTGTGCAATCATCTCCCAAACGAACCAGCGTGGAAAATTTCTTGATGATTTAGACGTATTTAGTAGGGTTCTCAATAACAGAAAGCTTCCGGGCTTGTCGTTCTATGTTGCCTAAAACTCGGTCCGGTGGAATAAATGAATGTCCGACGATAGAAAACCATAAAATAATTCTCTCCCATGTATTCGGAGCTACATGCAGAAACCACCAGATAATCATGCCCATCATAGTGGTATTTTTATTTTGGCCTCCGCAGAAAATTCGCAATGCTATTCGGTTGGTCACGTCTAAGTTGAGAACATGTTCTTCTGAACATTCCTCTTCCATTGTTGTGGGCATCGGTGTTTTTTCCGGCCTCTTCTTGTCGGGTCTTGACCACTGGGGGTAGAAATAGTATTCTTGTTGGTTACATTTTGATCAAGAGTCATCATCGTTTCATCATACCTGTCGTACTTCTACTTGAACCCTCATTCTCCCATTCCGAATCAGAATTATGGCGACTCATTGCTGTAAAGCCCAAGAACACAATATTGGATCTATCAATAAATAATTAGCTGCAACCACTAAAGTATACAATATTGCTATTAGAAACACTCACCAATCAAAGTTATGCTAGCATCCAACTTAACTTGTGATTGCAACCGTTGTTCTATCGTCCACAAAAATGATAGTGACTCTACTTTCACGTACTACTAACCTAAGCAATACCATTACTGCCTACCTAACACTACTTCTGCGACGCTATCGATATTCTATAAAATAACAATCGATAAACGGTACTATGCGGAACACAGCAACAGTTGGCAGGATTTGTATCCGTGCGGTGTGAAGCGGGCAATCGATATACCCAACTTAGCTAGTTTTGCAACCGAACTATTCTTTCAAAGCTCATTTTGAGAACGTTGCAGCTGGTTTTGCACCCTGAATTTTTCACTAATCGCTAGACGAGGCGAAAACATATCCAATGGCGCTAAAGCTCATTATTAACATTTTTGTCAGTTAGCTGGTTTTGCAACTAGGCGACTCAATTTCGCTACCTTAAATTCAACAATATTGGGTAAGTCAGACTTTGCAAATCTTATTTAAACACACTTTGAAACTCACAGCATACATGCATTACCATTTATGAAATAATGTCCAGATTAAAAAAATATCAGCATTTATCTGTTTTATTTTAATGAAAAATGCACAATAAATTTTAAATCTAAATAGGGTTTGCACTATAACCCTTTACTGCATGAATTATTTTTCGTTTTCGTTTGGTGAAGAAAATTTCAAGCTTCAATGTTCAACTTACGTTCAGTGTTTTAGATCTACCAGCAATTCTTAACTCGTATGTAATGTGGATTGACATAACGGGGTATATATACGATTTTTCACAATTTCACGCTAAGCTTTTAACATTCAAAGACCGAACATTACTGCCTACCGGCCATGGGTACGTATTACAGGGCGCAAGTATACTTGCACGACCGTGGGTCGGTAATGTCTTTGAGGTTGAGCCAGAGGTACTTCTGAAGCCTGTGGTAATGTGATGGGGAGGGCCCACGGAAAATAAACGGTGGTTGGTACGCGTGGATGCTGACGGGGTGGAAGGAGTACCTTTGGTTGTAGGGCTGTTTTGTCTTATGTTATGTAAAAAAAAACAAGGCACCACTGGTATATGTCTTTAAATGACTGTACAGTTGAAGGTGTGCCATAAAACTACCTCTGTCCACAATCTATTTCCATTTATACAGGTGAAAATTTGTATGTTGCCTGAGGGCAACAGTAAATGGATAAACACTAAAATGCATTCATAATTTATAGGCTGTACAGGAACTCAAAAAGGAATTTGGAAAGGTAATAAAAATCCCCTTGTGCCATGTGTCAACTGTCTCCCTGAGCATGGATGAACAGGTATAGGTTAGGGGACTCTATTGCCCTGGGGACAAGAGATTGTCCCTAAAGGCAGAGGAACCAAATATTGGTGAACGGTATTAGGATACAGAAAGCAACAGAAAACCACTGAATTCAAGATCCTCAAATTTTACCCTGTACGTTCACATAGTAATAACTCAGTACAACACAAAGATAAGAGCTGGCTACGTGCATTGCCGACCTCTGTGCGGAGATAGAGTCTTAAGGAGAAGAATACCAGTTCAAGGAGAGGAAATCAAAACCCCAAGTTTATCCAATGATATTGTGATTTCATCTGAGTCTGCAGAAGATCCAGAGAAGTCGCTGAATGGTACGGGCAGAGCCTTCGAGAAGGAGTACAAAATGAAAATACAAAATGAAGTGATGCAGGAAGTAATAGATTAGTTAGTAAATCTTATTACAAAATTAGTAGAATAACTATCGTGAGTAGCCTCGCGATTCCTGGCAATCGCCGAATATCTGGTAATCACCAGACTCGACCGCGCAGTGGAGGGCCCACTATAACAATTACGGCTTGTTTAGTTCTTACAACTGTATATTAGATTTGAATTGGTCACTACCAACAAAATAGGGTCTAAGTTGGAGGATACTTCTGTATAGACTCTTTGGAATAAATAAGTAAATAAATAAATTAAATAAATAAATAAATAAATAAATAAATAAATAAATAAATAAATAAATAAATAAATAAATAAATAAATAAATAAATAAATAAATAAATAGTATAAAAACTAACGATGGCAGAAGAAAGGAGGACATGAAATGCAGAATTGCACAAGCAAGGAATGTCTTTCTTAAGAAAATAAATGTTCTCACTTCGAACATTGATACAGGAATTAAGAATATGTTTTCGAAGAATTTTGTGTGGAGCGTGGCATTGTGTGGAAGTAAAATATGGACGATAACTAGAGTAGAAGGAACATAATAGATGTTTAAGAAATATTGTGTTCTACAGGAATGCTGAAGGTGAGATTTGTAGATCGATACCCAAATGAAGAGATACTGAATCGAAAAGGCGATAGGAGATCGATTTGGCTAAATTTGGCAAGAAGAAGAGCAAGGACATACCTCAAGACACCCAGGACTTGTTCAGTTGTTTATTGAGGGAAGTGTAGGCGTTAAGAATTGTAGGGGTAGAGTGACGTAGGAATATGACAAGAGCAGATGTATAAGTTACGTAGCACTATACGGGGTACCATCAGGAGCCGCATAAAAACAGTATATGGACTGGCAACTCAAAAACAAGTTTAAAATATTAATTCCCTGAAATTATTGAAACATTTATATCATTGATATACTATAGAAACTCTAAGAAACGTTTTTGGACATTTGTTTCATTAATATTTACCTTTCATAAGAGTTTTTAATACTTAATTTCATAATATATTTTTAGTTAAATTGCACAAGTAAACATTCTAGAGCACATTGTGAATACCAGAATGCAATACTGCATGCTAATACCTTCAACAATTTTTAACTTATGATGAAAACAATGTACGAGGGTTTACAATTATTCAAAATTAGCAACAAATATCTGACAGCATGCAAGGTATCAAGTGGCATACACGGATGTTTACAAACAAAAAGCAGGGGAGTAATCTGTCCCACCACCTCATGGAGGAACGTATATAACATAAATAAATGATATTACAATACCCAATTATATGAGTTTCGAAGCTGCGAATATTATCGTGTTCAGAGCAATATCAAATAATATAATGGCAAACTGTCACTCCAAGGAAAGTATATTCAAGATAGAGGGACCCTGTTAGAAATGTAGATCACTTCATGGCCTGCTGAGTCAACGAGTAAGATGTTGACGAGTTAACTATGGAGGGTAGCCCTGATCTACTCAGTATGTAGCCGTCACCTTTGTAAACATTATTCTGGTGTTTAGCAATTTCTGTCGCCTCACAAATGATTCTAGGTATAAAATGTTTCTCTTTATAAAACACGTAAGTTACATCAAAAACGATTTGATGGTCATTATGTATGGCATGTTCTACCACAGTCTCTGGCTGGCAGAGTCGCGAGTGCCTGTCTGCATGTTTGAACAACATAAACCGATCGACAGGAACAAGGTGTCACATATATTCCAGCACGGGACCTTTAGCAGAACGCAAGCAATTGCCTATAACGATATTAGGCTTAGAAATTTCCTTGATATTGTGCCTTCTGAGAATGCTACCAATGCTATCCGTGAAAGAATGTACGTATGGCAAGGAAGCCACACTTAAAGGACGTGAATAACGTGACAATCTGTGTTTGGATCTAGGATGTAGCAGTTCGTCTATCTGTTTCCCTGCTTCTAGATAAAACCATACCGAGCTCGATAGCTGCAGTCGCTTAAGTGCGACCAGTATCCAGTATTCGAGAGAATGTAGATTCGAACCCCACTGCCGGCAGCCTTGAAAATGGTTTTCTGTGGTCTTCCATTTTTTCACCAGACAAATGTTGGGGTGTACCTTAATTAAGACCAAAGCCATCACCCGAATGCAAGCTCACAGATGCAAAAAGAAGAAAGAAAGCATGGCATTGTGTAAGTTATTCGCAGGTACACTTTTCTCTGAATCAACTGAACCTATAAGAATATGGTTGTTGAAGGTATCAACAAGGTTTGCGTCTACATGGGAAGTGAATTATACTGTATCAAAGGTACGTACGTTGTTTAAAATCGCAAGCTCAGATTTTTTTACGATAGCTTTATACGTAGTCATCGCATTCAGTGTAGGATTTGACCTATTCTATTTCCTACTCTGATTATTTTTAAGCTTTATAGTTATTGCTTTCTACTTCCGCTTAAAAATCCGTAATCAACAGAAATACGATTAGATATAATCAGGAACAAAAGCAAATAGTGTATACTCAACTAAGAATGGAAATCATTGTCGTGATGAACACGAAAAACGATACAGAAATGTTCAAAATTCAAATTGACATCGACAGGTGGAAGGATGTAGCGTTTGACTGGTCGATATAGTGATGTACTGCCCACGAGGGTCTGAAACACTTCGAATAAAAACGAAGGCATGAGTCGAGCAAGAATACACACTTCTAGCCCTTCAGGAAGCAACTCAATGTTAGAAACATCCTATGGGTGGAAGGTAGGAATTTTTGGAAGATAAAATGTAAAAACGTAGGAAAATATATTATTCCTAATATTACAATCCTTTCTTTAATCATCGTTAAGCGGTCGATTAGATTGGCAGTTCGCCTTTTTCTACCACTACGAGCTCTAATGTGAGTCAGTGCAGAGTTTCCCTTAAGCCCTTAAAGCAATCGGTGTGGACATTTTAAAACAAATCAGAAAGCACCTGAGGGTATTGAAACAAGGAACACATTTGGCTAAGGTTTGAAATGAAGAGAATGCGAGTAAAGTAACAAGTGATTTTAGACTGTTAATCCGGAACTGCATTAAGGCCGGAAGTGACTTCCGAACGTTTTTAGTTTGATAGAGCTATTGACGACTCACAATTTAAAGTCACTCCTTGCCTTTTAACCCTTCAATGTTCGGCACGATTGAGTAAATTTCTTAATTTTACATTTATCGTAGAACGTTTTCAACATTAAAAAGAGGACAGCAGAATGAGAAAGTGACAGCAAGAATTACCGATAAGTTTTACAAGAACAAGGTTGTTATGCCAGCATTGCAAGGAGAGCATCTCGTTCGAGTATTGATTTATTCAGACATCTAGGTACTTAGTGACATTGGCATATTTGAAAGAGATTATTATACTCACCAGCGAGTGAATATTTACGATGATAACGAAGAAAAGTACTTACTAAAACACTTTTGAGTGCTTCTACTAAAAAGGGGAAATGTCGAACCATTTTAATAACAACTGGCTTGTAAATTAATGCATTTTAACTTTATCCATTGTAAATACATTGAATAATGTATGAAAGTTGATTTTGGGAGTCTGAGTGAAGTGCGTTTTCATGTTCAGTTACAAATGTGTAAATAATTACTCACTTTCAAATGCAGTCGTATAAATAATGTTTCGCAGGCAGCACAGAGAAATAAATTCAATACTGAATTCGTATTTTTATATATGCTGTCGTAGCCTATCTGTCCGATTGACGTCATTTGTTCAGGAAATGTATGCACATGTCATCAAATCCAAAGCAATCAACATCAGGGCACAAAAAAGAACTAAGTGATACCAAATGAACATTTAATTATGATATTCAGTTTCCCAGAGCTACCATGTAATAAGTCTACACTCATTGAAAGTGTTATAGAATACATCTTTGTTGACATAAAAGTGATTATGAAGTAAACGGCGCCCAATATCTACCTTCTTCACTGAAGTGTTCTTGATCAAATCATTACTCTGAATGAGTACATTCACAACACCAGTTCTCTTTCATGGAATGACTTCCACACTTCTGTTGCACACTGATGATGATGATCAGGTGCCATCAAGTCCACCATATTCTTCAGATCCTGGATCTGATGGAGTCGTTCCATCTCAATGCTGGCTGTCCTCGTCTCCGAGACCCCTCCAGCTTCCCTAGCATAATGGTATTATAAGCTGTAGGGTTAAACACTGAACATACTTAAGTTGTGTATGAAATTTTATATGTTGATGTTGGATTTATAATGCTAAACCAGTGTTATTTCTTGTTGGTTTTATTGTTGTGTAAATATGTTTTAACATGTAATGGTAAGCTAGTAGTAAGCTCAACCTATATTATTGTAAGCCGTAGTGTTAAGCACTGGATAAACTTAAGTTGTGTGTGAATTTTTATATGATGGTGCTGCATTTAGAATGTTAAACTAGTAGTATTTTTGGTAATACTTTCTTTCCATGGAACTCATTGTTATACTTTCGTTGTTATAGTTTTGTTGTGGGTTATTATGTTCAAATTTACCTTGTTATTGCACTAGAGTAAGTGACCATTGCCAGCTGGGTATTTCCAAATTGCGATGTATTTCTTATTAATAATGATAATAGTCCTTTCCGATGAATCAGAGCGTATCATAATATGTCCAAAATATGTCAGCTGTAATCCTATAATGAATTCCTCAAGATACAGGTCAGGTTTGATATTTTGATTCACCATTGCATGTGTCTGCTTGGATGCCCAAAGTATAGGCAGTATCCTTATCCAACACCAGATCTCAAATTCATCTATATACTTCTTATCTCGCTTAATTATAGTACAACTATAGTGTCATAATCGATCATCTGAGTTATTACGTCAGACTAATACTTCTTCGTATATTTATCACACGTACGTACTGTCTACTTAGTATGGTCAATAACCGGCACATTTCATGGTCTTGTGCGTTACTGAGCGACAGTGCCTCACCCAACACTTGGGAACAAGTTCGTCCCTCTTGCCGGTAGGTTGCAGCTCAGCCTTTTCTCGTATGAGGACTGTCCACCAGGATGAAATTGGGACCTTGGTACTTCTACGAACATCTCTCAGAGGCGAACATCACAGACATATGCCGTCTCATCATATCCACGGGAAATATTTTCCATCAGTAAATGACGCGCAGACCCATCCCTCCTCAATGTCGGCCGACTGATCGAAGGAACACTCCACAAACATGGAAGCATGTCTTCCAACCTCAGTGCTAGGTATGTTTTTATTCAAAGGTAGTTTTTTTAATAATCATCTGACAAGACGTAACAAGCATGCGGCATCCGTTCCGAACAAGCAGGCGTCAGTTGTAGCGGTGTAGCTAACCTGTTCTCTGAACTGTGCAACATTAAAATGTTCAAGATGCTTGGGTCACCCGCCGCTTTTATGATACGGTCAGTAATAGGTTTTCTGTGTGCTAGAAACATGCTACAGACATTCGTCTCAGCTTTGTGAGGTGTATGCACTGAGCGAAGGCAAATAGCGAAAATGGGTAAGATATTTCAAATGTTGCCGTGAGAATGTTCATGAAGACCGTCCGCCATCGCAGAAGATTTGGTGGCGGCAATTGTCAAGAATATCATGGGGTCAGAAGATTCACGATGGTCTCCGACGTGCAGTTCGGAGCAAAAGACGCAGCAGGCTGACAAAGGGAATTTTGCTCCTTCACGATAACACAAGGCTCACACTGCTGTCTAGACCCGGGAACTGATTGACACTCTCAGGTGGGAAGGTTTGGATCACCCATCGCATAGCCCTGACACATCATCTTGGCATGCAGCGCTTCAACGACGATGAAGAAGAGAAAACGGCCTGAACTATTGGCTGTCAGAGTAGATGGCAGACTTCTTTGCCGGTTGCTTTACGTCGCACCGACACAGATAGGTCTTATGGCGACGATAGGACAGGAAAGGCCTAGGAAAGGGAACGTAGCAGCCGTGGCCTTAATTAAAGTACACCCCAGCATTTCTCTCGTGTGAAAATGGGAAACCACGGGAAACCATCTTCAGGGCTGCCGACAGTGGGGTTCGAACCCACTATCTTCCGGATGCGAGCTCATAGCTGCACGCTCCTAACCGCACGGCCAACTCGTCCCGTAGAGATCTTTGAAGACGGATTTCAAACCTTAGTTTTAAGGTCTGAAAAGTGACTAAATAAAGAAGGCAATTGTGTAAGAAATAAAGAAATTTATGTAAAACCCCAAAATAAATCTGGTTTGAAAACAAAATACTTGGTTATTTTTATGAAACAACGGCCCTTAATTAAAAACAGCCTTCCTATTAGGAGCATCTGAAATACTATCAAGAGAGATCTGCTTGCTCTGTCACCTTCTGGCATCAGTAAAACTCCCTAACGCCTCCGATACCTTGAGGAGTCCATGTAACGTCACGGAACTGTCATCATCAGGGCTAAGTGGGTGCTGTACGCGGCAAGCCATCAGTAATTGTTCCTCAGTGGAAAGGGTCTCCATATTCACTTATAATTTGTGACTCGTAACTGTGATATTAATGATATACGCGGGGCGATCTGTTCCTGTTCTAAATCATTTCAATATTGCACATTTTGTATTCTCACCATATTCTCTTTGTGTTAACGAACATAATTATTAATTAATCACGTAATGATAACTGAAACATAATTATTATCTGCCCCACAATAGCAACTAAGTAAATAAAAAAGGATCATGCCGTATGATTAAGTAGTAGTTAATGTTGTTGTTTAATGTGGTGGTAAGATCTTTCGACAAACAAGGAAAACGCAAAACGATACATTTCACATCGACAGAAAAGCCCGCACAAAAATATTCTGCCGGGTATTCCATTCTCCATAGTTGGATACAATACTGCTTCACTCAAGCGTATGGCGGTTTGCTGGTACATCCGGGGGTCAGACTATTTCATTTAACCGTATGTTGACAACTTGTTAAAGCCACTAATTGACATTAAACAATTAAGATTTATGAATTAATATGTATAATGAAATGGGGGATCTTCAATAATTAACATTAAAAGAGCCAAAATAGGCGATAAATTAGTACAAAGGAATCTCAGACCTCAAATGGGCAATAAAGTTACAAAAGGACAGCTTTAAGCTGATGGTTTAACAATATTTAGAAAAGCCCTAATCGGGCAACATAAATACAAAACCAGCGCCGGGCTGATAACAAATACGTCAACTCGAAGATGAGTATTTGTTAACAGGCAAGCCTTTACTCATTTGCAGTTTATAAACAGGTAGCGTATAATCTTTTGCCATAAACTCTTGCAGAGAAGAAAGTCTTTGAAAATGCTTACTATTAATATTAAAATTTAAATGTGCCCAGTAGCTTGACAATGAAATGAGAACTTTGGAGGAATAATACTTATTACCCCCATTTCTTCTTGTTAGCTTCAGATAATTTCACCCTTTCTTGGCTATAGTTCTCTCGTCAGCTCTTGGCGCTACGAAACCATTCACCTTACACAGCTTAAATTTTGTATGGTTCCTGGACAATCTGTATTTCTTTTCCAATTGGATACTCCTAGATATCTTGAGTGTGAGTTGAAATTACTTCGTTGTGAGTGCTTTCGTTCTGAAATAATAACAGAGTCAGAAGAAATGTGCGCTGGATTTGTGCACATGTAGTTTAACATTAGTTATAGCTGTGGGTATGCGGGGAGTCACAAACATTACGCCTCCCTGCGTTGGTATGGAAGCCTTCTGCTCTGGTGCTGATGTAGCAACGACAAGAAACGACCGCGAGGTTTGCACATTCGCTGGACAAAGCGCACTGCTAGCTGCTACTGTGCCCCACAGATAGCGGCTGTGCGGTGATGGGTCGTGGTCGTTACGGTTGTCTGCACTCAACAGGTGACGCCCACCTTCCTTCCGCAAGCATTGGATTATTGATCACGATAACGAAAACCATATTACACTTCAAATCCATGACTAGATCCGAAGACACTGAGGAGTCAGATCATTGCCATTAATCATTGAGAACATTAAGAATAGAGAGTTCCGATTTATGAACAGAGAAGAGACATGAATGGTGAGAAAATTAATGTAGTCTGCATATTTCTCCATTCCAAATAAATACGTTCGGGGCAGAAAAATAAATTCGAAAATTTGAGTAACCCACTACACGTGAGGAGACAGGGTGTTCGAGAGGCATGTTGGCAGAGTGGCATAGTCAATTGTTTCTCGCCAAGATCTCTACGTTTCAAATATCAGCTAGTACATAGAGGATTTTTGAAATGGAATTCACGTCCCCATAGATTGGATTCCACGAAAAACTGTAGATCTTGTGACAATGATGACGTTATTGACACAAATAGGACTGTAATCCTGTCACGGGACTGCTTGCCTGAAAAATATTCGACGTCTTCATAATATTTATAAAAGCACGTCGAACATTGCCAGTAAAATAATAGGAGAGAAGAGAGTCATGAAGGTAGGTGGAACTGAAATACGTGCTCTAACATCGACGTGCTGGAAGAAAATTCAACACGGTAGCCTGCAATGATCTAAGCTCATAAAACTGATCAACAATAAATTTACCAAACCAAACCCCATGGCACTAGAGCCCTTGAAGGGCCTTGGCCTACCAAGCGAACGCTGTTCAGCCCGAAGGCCTGCACATTATCGAGGTGTCCTGTGGTTAGCACGAGTCCTCTCGGCCGTTATTCTTGGCTTTCTAGACCGGGGGAATAAATCTACACTGATCGTTAATTGAGATGTGATCTCAGTCTCTCTCTGTCTTCCGCTGTTACTGATCTTTGCTAGATGGCATTAACACTAAAATCATATAAATACTAACATGTAAATGACGGGTTTAACAGCCAGTTGTTAACAAGGTTGAAGTTAATGAGAAAGATTGGTTCACCGGCGATCTGTAATGCGAATTGTTAAAATGACCTATTTTCCACCATGTCCAGGTGGATGTGCCCCGTGAGAGTCTACCTGACGAAGAAAAATGGGCCTAACAAAAGTCAACTAGAAATAGCACAAAATATGTTCACTTTGCACCCTTGCGTTCCATTTGAATGTCAGCTCAGTAGCGATGTGATTACCAACGACCGCAAATTATCGCTCTACGCGGTTTTTCACGTTTCTCTGGGGGCAATTGTTTGATATAGAAGAATGTTGATGAATGTTGAAATAAAATATGAAATTTGTTCTAATGACAGGGAGTGACCAGCCGATTCGTGGAGGTAAGTGCCCAGTGGGGCTTACCTTTAAATGTAAGTAAGACACGTTTCATGGTAGTATCCCGAATACAACAAGACAGCTCGATGATCAATGGAGACACAGTACAGCAAGTGACAAAGTACAAGTATTTAGGAACAAATGCGAACTACATTACTGAATGTTCTGAGAAAGTAATGTACAGGTTCGGTCAAGCAAGAAATGATTGAATAAACTGAGGAGCGTTCGGTAGTAGAGACGTTAGTATACATCTAAAATTTAGACTTCTGGGATGTTACGTCTTTTCCACCTTGTTCTGTGGAGTTGAGACCTGGACGATAAGGACAGGGAAATGTACTAAGTAGAAGCATTTGTGCTATGGACAATACTGCGTTTGAGTTGGACAGATAAGGTCGCATACGATGAGGTAATGAAGCTATTGAGAAGGAGAAAGGAAATATTAAATACTCTCAAAGTCAGACTGTCTGGGTCATGTGATGCGAGGAGAGAAATGGTAATGTGGGAAACTTCGGAAAACCATCTTCAGGGCTGCCCACAGATGGGTTCGAACCCATTATCTCCCGAATGCAAGCTGATAACTACGTGAGGCAAACCGCGTGCTAGAAGTTTAAACTCTGGCACGGACTAAATCAGGATGAGAATTCAGTCACCATTGATCTCCATTTAGGGCAGTCGCCCAGGTGGCAAATTCCCTATCTGTTGTTTTCTAAGTCTTTCCTTAAATGATTGCAAAGAAATTGGAAATTTATTGAACATCTCCCTTGGTAAGTTATCCAGTCCCTAACTACCCTTCCTGTAAACGAATATTTGCTCCAATTTGTCTTCTTGAATTCCAACCTGATCCTCATATTGTGATCTTTCCTACTTTTAAAGACGCCACTCAAACTTATTCGTCTACTGACGTCCTCCCATGCCATCTCTCCACTGACAGCTCGGAACATACCACTTAGTCGAGCAGCTCGTCTCCTTCTCCCAAGTCTTCCCAGCCCAAACTTTGCAACATTTTCGTAACGCTACGCTTTTGTCGGAAATCGCCCAGAACAAATCGAGCTGCTTTTGTTTAGATTTTTCCAGTTCTTGAGTCAAGTAATCCTGGTGAGGGTCCCATACACTGGACCCATACTCTAGTTGGGGTCTTACCAGAGACTTATATGCCCTCTCCTTTACATCCTTATTACAACCCCTAAATACCCTCATAACCCTGTGCAGAGATCTGTACCCTTTATTTACAATCATGTTTATTTGATTACCCCAATGATGATATTTCCTTATATTAAGACCTAGGTATTTACAATGATCCCGACAGGGAACTTTAGTCCCATCAACGTCGTAATAAAAGTGAGAGGGCTTTTCCTATTTGTGAAACTCACAACCTGACTTTTAACCCCGTTTATCATCATACAATTGCCTACTGTCCATCTCACAACATATCGAGGTCACGTTGCAATTGCTCACAATCTTGTAACTTATTTAATACTCTATACAGAATAACATAATCTGCAAAAAGCCTTATGTATGATTTGACTTACTTACACATATCATTGATATATATAAGAAAACATAAAGGTTCAATAATACTGCCTTGAGGCGTTCCCCTATTAACCCATATATGCCCAACTTTTTTTTCGTTTTGAACATCTTCCATCTTCACATAAAATGGTCAAATGGATGCACTGATGTTGTAAAAAATGAAAAATAAATTGTTTCCTATTCCAGTCGTGAGGAAAGTGCCGCCCCATAAATGGGGCGGTGGGCATGGGAGGGTACATGTAAAGCAAATTACTTTCCCTTTTGACTAGAAGTTTACTACGTTCACACATTCAATTACATCACAAGAAATACAAATACAAAATATAAAACTTGTCAAATAAACAAAGAATAGTGTTCCAAGTTAGAGAGATTGTTAAATTATTTCCATTTGTTACCATTATACACGTAAAAACATAAGAACGTTTGATGGAAATCACTTGCTTTATGTCACTTAACAATGGAACTTCTCAAAGCAATTAGCATGGCAGCCCACATCACATTTTCTACATTTCTTGGTAGTGTTCTTATGGCATTCTGCGCATCGAATCTGGGTTGGGTTTGATATTATTACATGCCCAACCCCATCCAACCGCACTTCATCTTGCACGCGCCGTTTCACAGATTTCAGAGGTCTACCAATTGCAGGACGATTGGTGTATTTTCCTAGGTAACATTGGACAATATAACGTATGAAGCCCAAAAAATCACAAGTGCCTTTATCCATTCCTGCAGGAGTCATCCTATACAGCTGGTATGCATTATTGATACTGCAGCTCAACGGGAACAGTATAAGCTGCCAGTACCATTTTTTCATCCTTATATCAGGCCGATAAGCTGACACATTTTGGTCCAGCCGGTCCACTCCTCCCATATATAGATTATACTGAGCAGCAAGCGCTACCTGTTTTACGTATATCCTCTTTCTTTCCTTGGAACTCCAACGACTGCACATGCCCATTGGCGAAACACCTGTTCTGTTGGATGCCAGAGTTACAATATTATTGTCGTTAAACCTTACGAGAGTTATTCCTGAGTTTACATCTGTGACTTGGTCATAAGCACCTCGTGGAAGCTTTTTCATTACAGCAGGGTCCTGGAGAGGGGCATTTTCAATACGATTATTACGAATCGTGCCAGTGCAGTCATGACCACTTCTTCCTAGTTTAGATAAGAGAGGCAGGGATGTAAAGTAGTTATCAGTAAATATACTATATGCCGAACCTTGAGGCAGTTTATTCACCATGTCTACAACTACTGATCCTCCAACACCAAGTTTAGGGTTTGTGTTACCTGTAGAGGCACCTTCATAAGGCTCAGCTTGAACAAGATACCCTAATCGCGAACACATAGACCACACTTTGAAGCCGAACCTTACCGGTTTATTTTGGATGTGCTGTTTGGTTCCATGTCTTCCAAAGTATGGGACCATGGTTTCATCAATGCTCAAGTACGCGTCTTTAGGAAAGAATTTTAACCATTTCCCATTTACATGATCCCAAAGTGGGCGCACTTTTGTGAATTTATCATTTGGATTTAGAGTGTTATTATCAGAAATGTGTAAGTAGCGAAGTAATTCTTCAAATCTATTCCTTGAAATAGCACCTGCGACCCCGAGATGGTAAGTATCAGCACCTGAATCCCAGTAGAGACGATGCCTAGCAACAGTACAATATCCACTCAAAAGTAATATGGCAATAAGTAACCTGATTTCATTAACGTCAACATCAAAATTATGGTTACTTTTGAACATGGCATATCGTTTTGTCTCATTAACAATGGGGTTTATTATTTGGTCATCCCAAAATAGTTCGAAAAGTTCTACAGGAGATTTGTTTGTGTTTAAAAATTCTGGTCTTGTCCATTCGTGTTCAGGTTTGGAGGGTATATCAACATGTTCCCACTTACGTGTTGGTGGCAATGTTTTCTTCTTTCGGGGAGGTGATAACATGTAGTTATCACTAGAAGTAGCTGAGGATGCAGTCTGTTCATTGTGACTACCTGATGATGCTACTTGGTCAGCACAGCTAGTATCATTCCGTATCTCAGGTACTCCCAATACCATTTCTTCAAATCGATTTTCAGAAATGACAGTAGCCCGCAGCTCTCCCTCAGCCCGAAGTTGGTTCCCAGATAGATGATTGATGTTTCCGTCTTCGTCACCACTTTCCTCATCACTATGAAGATGATTTTCCGGAGGACAAGTGTATATTGTAGCACTTGCAAATTGTTGGTCGTCACTCTCAAGAATCGCCAAGATTTCATCGATGGTCAACCTAAAATATTATAAGAAACACGTGAAAATATTTTAACGATATATCTACAGTAGGTAACAATACTGATATAATGCAGATGATAGTCTATAATCATTTGTTCCGTTATTTTTACAACATTTTTGCTGGATTACTCGATGCATATTGTGTTTTATAATCAGTTACGGCGTAGGATAGGGAATCTGTAACTCGTGTATATCTACATATCATAACACAAATTATTTTAGTCAGTAGAACATATGCTGCCGTAATGATTGTACTATAAAATAAGGTGTACCCGCCCATGCCCATTGCCCCATTTTTGGGGCATTGAAAGAAATGACTGGAAACAGTACTCAAATTACAAATAACCAGCTATATTCTATTACAGCAACATTATGCAAGTTATATACCATAAGGAATCACAAAAACATACTAATAATTATCAATAATAATTAAAATACTTACTTGTTCTGAGAGGTCATGTTGCATGTTCACAATGAGCTGTAGTCAACAATGAATAACTGTTATGTTGAAGCAGCTGTGTGTTGGCAGGGACCCAGGTCTTATCCACCAATGCCAACCTTCTTGAAATATAACATCAAACTTACCTCAGGAAGAAATTCCTTGAAATATAAAAATAAAATTCCAGCTGCCCCAAAAATGGGGCGGTGGGCATATATGGGTTAATTATTACAGGGACAGATAAAGCTTCGCCTACTCTAATTCTCTGAGTTCTATTTTCTAGAAACAGAGCCACCCATTCAGACACTCTTTTTCCTAGTCGAATTGTACTCATTTTTGCCAGTATTCTTCCATAATGTACCTTATCAAATGCCTTGGATAGGTCAATCGCGATACAGTCTAATTATCCTCCTGAATACAGGATATTTGCTATATCTTGCTGGAATCCTACAAGTTGAGCTTCAGTGGAATAACCTTTCCTAAAAAAAATTGCCTTCTATCAAACCAGTTATTAACTTCGCCAACATGTGTTACATAATCAGAAAGAATGCTTTCCCAAAGCTTACATGCAATGCATGTCAAACTGACTTGCATATAATTTTCAGCTTTATGTCTATAACCCTTTTCTTTATACACAGGGGCTACTATTGCAACTCTCCATTCATTTGGTATAGCTCCTTCATTTAAACAATAATCGAATAAGTACTTCAGATATGGTACTACATCCCAACCCACTGTCTTTAGTATATCCCCAGAAACCTTATCAGTTCCAGCTGCTTTTCTAGTTTTCAACTTTTGTGTCTTACTGCAAACGTCATTGTTTTCATAGGTAAATTTTACTACTTCTTTAGGATAAGTCAATTCCTCTATCTGGAAATTATCGTTGGAACCAACAATCTTTACATACTGCTGAGTGAATACTTCTGCCTGATGAAGATCCTCGCATACACACTCTCCTTGTTCATTAATGATCCCTGGAATGTCCTTCTTGGAACCTGTTTCTGCCTTAAAGTACCCTTACATATACCGTAGCCAATAATTACTGTAATTTCTCTCGCCTTCTTGTCGTAACTCTGTTCTTGAACGCCCTGCTACTCTGTGCTGAGTGTATGTGTATATGTTTAGTCATCAGCCCGAAGGCTGGTTGGATCCTCAACAGCTCCACCATCAGCTGTCATAGATAGCCTAGGCATCACTGAAGAGGCGTACTAGGGAAATGAGTAGTGAGGTGGTTTCCCGTTGCTTTCCTCACTGAGCCAGAAGTTGCAGTTACATATCAGTCTGCCAAGCCCACTGAAATGCATGCACCAACCGACCCTATGAGCAATAGTTTCACACCATTCATAGTAGGGACTGCCTGCATAAGGAATGCCGTTACTAGCACCGCTCATACCTCAGTCACTTTCATATTGTCAAAGCCAAGCATAAGACAGAGACAGATCAATGAAAGTAACAACATTGCTCTAGCCTATATCAGGAGACATAGTGCACTGTATACACTAGGTCCCGCCAGCAAAGGCACTTTTGCTGAATATTGACGTCATTTCGAAAGAACTCCAAAAGGCCACTCCTAAAGCCACACAACATTACTATCATTAGCCTCTTGATTAGAAAATCACGGGACGATTAAGTACCACCCGATATATTAGTGCTCGAGCAGCTCTGCTTATTGCACCGAGTCCAGCCCTAACAATCAAAACACTGTGTACGATGCACGACTAAACGATTTTACTGCAAAATTTTTAAAAATATATTAAATATTTAAACGTACTCGTCAGATACAAAGACAAGCTTGTAGTTCAGTGGTCGCAAACATTTCATATCATGCAACACCCGTTTGTGGAACATTTCGTCTGCACAGTTCGTGTACTTCACTTATCCTTCCTTCGCACTACACTTATTTTGCACACAAACCCACTCGCGAGATCTTCTTTTTGTACCTGTCCTTGTTTTTCAATCCATTCACACTCTGGGGTTGGCTTTTCCCTCGGAGTCAGCCATGGATCCGCTCTACCACCTCAAGACTTTGAGTAGGGGATAGAACTGGGGACGAGGACCAGTACTTCACCCAGGAGGCCTCACCTTCTATGCTGAACACGGGCTTGCGGGGAGGAAGGGATCATTGGAAGGGAGAGACAAGGAAGAGCCCATGGTTTTAATAATAATAATAAGAAGCAGAAGAAGAAGGATAAGATGAAGAGCAAGAAGAAACGCACACTAAATTTGAACACTTTAAAGAAAAATAATGCTAGATTTGTTATGCTGATAGGTACCGAAGCTTTAATACAACTAGCTCGGAAATACGAATTAATGGATGCATGCACTGTAACCTGGGGATGAGCGAATCGGATTACTTCACTACAGAAACGTTACCAGTTTTTTGATATCAGTTCACATCTGTGTTGCTTTGTTCAGTTAAAATGTTTGTAACATTTGAGCTCAAGACTTATGAACAGGAGAATCGTTGTCAAAACACAACATAACAGTTAATATTAAGGTGTATTCATAACAAGATACAAACGTGAATTAAAAATGAGATTAGTAAATTTATCCGAATAACGCTCACACACATATACATTACACATATTAAAATTCATATTCCGGTAGTTTTACTGTGATGTGTGCTGCGTTCTCTTCCATTGCGCCCACGTGCGGGGTGTGTTTGCCGATCACTGTTGTAGCTCAGCGTGAATGGTGATATCGAACCATTGTATAGGGTGGTACAATCGAGTCACATAATCTCCTGCATATCACAAGAAGCGCCTGCGTAGAATGATTGCTTTCACTTGCTTGTGTCAGACTTTTGACCTTCCTTGGTCAAGTTTTGTTCTCTTGCGGTCTGGACGGTATTAGGCTTGCAAGGACTAGGCTACCTTTCAGTTTCTGCGCCTTGCATGGTCTTTCCCTTTTTAAATAGATCAATCAATCAATCAATCAATCAATCAATCAATCAATCAATCAATCAATCAATCAATCAATCAATCAATCAATCAATCAATCAATCAATCAATCAATCAATCAATCAATCAATCAATCAATCAATCAATCAATCAATCAATCAATCAATCAATCAATCAATCAATCAATCAATCGATCGATCAATCAATCAATCAATCAATCCATTCAATTCTATTGATTGTGGATTATTGACCACGTGGTATATTCCCTGTAAGTTGTTCTCCTAATCTTACCTTAATTGATTTCATTGAAGTTGGATATTTATGGAACTACTCCGCTGGGAAATTATTCCAATCCTTACTTCCTCCCCCTCTGTCCGGCTCGTTGGCTAAATAGTTAGCCTGCGTGTCTTTGGGCACAGGGCCCCCAGATCGATTCTCGGCGGAGTCGGCAATTTTAACCATAATTGGGTAATTTCGCTTTCTCGGGAGGTGGATGTATGTGTCGTCTTCATTATCATTTCATACCCATCACGACGCGCAGGTCGGCAATGGGCGTCAAATCAAAAGACCTGAATCCCTCGAGCCGTACTTGTCCTCGGACACTCTTGGCACTAAAAGCCATAATAGTTTCAATTTTTCACTCTTTCCCCTCTAAAGGAATAATTTCCACAAATATCCGCTTGCATTTCTGATTTATGTTCATATAATGACATTTCAAACTCCATTCAAGCCTATCCGTCCATTATTGTAATTCCACGCTATCTCTCTATTGCACTGACAGTTCAGTACATACCGCTTAATCGGACAGCTCGTCTGCTACTCCGACGTCTTTCTAGGCAAAACTTTGCAACATTTTCGTAACGCTACTGTTTTATCGCAAATCACCCCGAATAATCTGTTTTCCTTTGCATCTACTCCTGTTCTCGAATCAAGTAATCCTGGTGCGGGTCCTATACACTAGAAGTATACTCTAAGTTGGGTATTAGAGGAGTCTAATATGCCCTATTCCCTAACAAAACCCGTAAATACCCTTAAAGTTATGGGTATGTAACCTTTATTTACACCCTCACCAATGTGATTGCGCCGTTTTTGCATTATCAGAAGATAATATATATGAATATTTAAAATGCGAGGTATGTGAAGAATAGTGTCGGTCAGTGTAAGAAGTGATCACTTGCTTTGAATAGGTCCCGTTTAGATTGAAACGGCCATTTGACTGTAATAATAATAATAATAATAATAATAATAATAATAATAATAATAATAATAATAATAATAATAATAATAATAATAATAATAATAATATAAGAAATGAATATTTTTCTTTATAATAACACCGAAGAATCTAACAATGAACTCCTTAAACGCATTTAAAGGACTTTCACTCCATCAACACATATTTTGTACTCTAATTTTTTCTCTAATTAGTGTTAAGAGAGGATTGTTGCCCAACTGAACTTCCATATAAACAATAATCACTAGCTCCACCACCAGTTAATGTCTTGAGAACAGCCTCAACCAAACAATAGCTTCGTAACAGTTCATTTTAAAAATTGTTTTCAAATCTGATTTGATAACTCAATTTGTCCAGTAGGAAAATAAGAAAGTAGCACGGTAATACTATCACTAATCTCACCTTACCATTATCACGGTCTTCCAGTTCAGTAGCCGGCGTGTTTTTCAAGAAGAAAGAAGTTCAGTATATCGCGCTACTACCCGCGACTCCAAGCGTTCGGCGGCATCTCATCTCACTTCACAATGCTCCCACGATGAAATAATTTAGGAGCTGTCACAACTTCCCTCCTCACCTAAGAAGGATGAATGGAATAATGGGGATTATAAATCACGCAAGAGTGGGAACGACCGAATATTACCTTCACCTTCTCCTAGCGTTAAAATTCTCTTCAAAATTTACGTTTGTGAATGGGAATCTTCAGACGTAACATTCTTACTGTCACGGAATCTAATTCCTCATTCCTTAGACTCGCCGAGTGCGGTGCCTATTTCATAGTCGATGTTATCATGTTTTTGGTGATATTTTTGAAGGGTACGCATTCGTTTGGCCTAAATTATTGTGTGCAATTTATGGACATGTTCTCGAAGTGGACTGTGTTCCGTACATTCTGTACGATGGAAGAGATATCAGGTACAACTCAAATAAATGGCGGTATGTTGTCACATTTGTAACAGCCAGAGGGTTCTGAATGTTTCGTAAACTTTCTAATTAGAAATAAAAGACAAATATTACCTTGATAATACAATTTATTCAATCCACGGGTTCACTTTCCTTGTGTTCTAACAGAGTCGTAGTTGATGTAGATGAATCTTAATTTACTTGAAAGTAGTTACTTATTGTAAGTTGTTTTCACTGTTACAGTTTCTCATATTACTATTCTTATTCCTTCATCATTCAGTTTTCTCGTTTCAACTCTTTCTTGTGCGTTTTTCCCGATTCTTAACCAAATTTTTCTTTTCAATTATTAAAGTTGTTATGCTATATAAGTGTCAACGATGCATTCACAACGGCAGCTGATCTCCAAGTAAGCCCGCCAGTCAACACAGCGCCATCTTATAACAGAGTATGCGTGTGACGTCAGTCGTTTTTTCCATTATTAAATATGTAATCTATAGAACTGACCACGATGTATTCACAAGGACATCTAACTTTCAACTGAGGGCGCGTACGTCGGCAACGACATCTTCCCCTAGTGTTAAAATTCTCTTCAAAATTAACGTTTGCATTTTTGGAGTGCAGGTTTTAGTTTTTCTAAATTATTGTTCCCAGTTGATGGGCATGTTCTAGAAGTAGACTGTGTTCAGTACATTCTGTATGCATGGAAGAGATGTCAGGTGCAGATCTTCTTATAACGGAGTAAGCGAGTGTCTTCAATCTTTCTTTTCCATTATCAAATTTGGTATTCTATACAGCTGATCTGGATATATTCACAACGACAGCTAACTTCCAACTGAGTGTGTGAGTCAAAGTGAAGTATGCGTGCGATGTCACAAGTTTAACAAAAATGTTTCCTTACTTTGAAGCACTATGTCATGAAAAAGGGGCTGCCCGGCCGAGTGGTAAAGGCGTGCTCGGTTCGCCCGGAAGGACGTAGGTTCGAAACCCCGTCAGGAAATCGTAAAATCTAAGAAACGAGATTTCCACTTCCGGAGGTGCACATAGCCCTGAGGTTCACTCAGCCTACACTAAAAATGAGTACCAGGTTAATTCCTGGGGCAAAGGCGGCCGGACGCAGAGCTAACCACTCTACCCCATCAATGCCGAGGTTACGAATAGTGGAAGCCTTTACCTTCCACCCCTCCAAGGGCCTTCATGGCCTGTACTGTGATGACTGCGTTGCTTTGCTTTGTCATCTTTAGTCAGCTACCTCGCCGCCCCATAAAAGCATATAGGCTGACGCCTAGTAGGCAGTCGGCCTTCCCGTCACCATGTTCACCTGTGTCATCCCAGAGATAGCTCCAGCCATATCAGAATATGACGTCTGCATCGCAATCCATTCCGCCGGCTTCAGACTCCATGAAGCCTACCGGCTATTGGATAGCACCAGCTGCTTACCATCTACTCAGATTCCTCTCTACTTACATACGTTGGACGACCAGAAGCGTCTCATCGACACCGGCGTGTCCATTCATGATCATTACTACATCGTGGAACCTACTCCTCAACCCATACTTGCTCAACTCTCCGCCGACCCCACTCGCCTCCCTGTAGTACACACACCACCGACCACGACCCTGCAACAACCTACATCGCCGTACTTCTCTCTTTCCCCCACGACAACTATCACCACCACGACCTCTACTACGACAGCTTATTCCTCCTCCCATACACCTGTCACTTTTGTCATGACCTGTCATCCATCGCCAATTACGACCTCCTCCCTACCCACTTCTACACTTCCCGCGACAGTTAATCCCTTTCCACTCCCTCACAAACCCTCGGCATCCACCGCCGCAACGCCACTGTCGCCTCCATCATCGCATCCAGAAAACGCCGCAACAGTAGCAACGTCATCACCGTCCATGCAGCTCCCCACGTCTTCCCACGGTCTGCCCAGCTGTGTGATCCGTGGCATCGAACCTTCGATATCAAACCAGGACATCCTCAGTGAACTTCACGCCACCGGCATCCCTGCTCGTCATGCGTTTAGATTTCAGACAAGTACAGGCCCGACGTATATGGTACTCCCACTTCTACCGACTGCAGACGACGTTCGCAATCTCATTGTCACCGGCGTCAACATCTACAGCAATCGATACAGAGTGGAGCCTTCTCGCTCCCCACCTCAACCATCTCACTATCCATCCAACACTACCTACCGTCGCCCCCGGCGAGTCCCTCCTCCGGTTCCACACCCTCAACCCGTTCGTCCAACCCCTACTCCAACACTGCAGTTTACATATGTTGTTCACTTTCCGGCATGCACTGGAACACAACCAATCAAAGAGCATGCATACATGTTGTAAAGACTATTTACTTGTTTCTCTACAATGCTCTTTCGGAAGAGTTTTAAATGATGGACGCCCCAATTCATGCATGTCGATAATTTCACACAATGATGGCAGATAATCACGCAACCATTCCTTCTTTTCACAACCCTTTAAAAGAACAACATCTGCTCTTGACAAATGTGCATTCATCATTAAAGGTAGAAAACGATAAGGTATTCCTTTTTCTTCCCACTTCAAACCTAAATTATTTTCGATCCATTGAGTCTGCTTTTTATCTTCATCTGTTTGCAAACAGTAAGGGAACATTGGGCTAAATACTAAACTAACAAGTTTTGGTGCCCATAACACACTGCAATCTAACACAGCCACCTTTGTAACACAACTTTGTTGCCATTTACTTTAAAGCCTTGCACATCAACTATTAATGTTTACGTCATGTTTGCGCTCTACTCTCTATCACTGTTTCCCGAAGACTAAAGCTTTTAGTCAACGAACAGGTTTAAACATGCACACCTACAATAACGTAATCGCTGCAGCACATGCAAACTCTTGCTTTTATGATGCATACTTATTGCATTCTTTACACCTACTTACTCTTAAGAAAACGATCAGGTCTAAACATGCATAATGACGTCATCACCGCAGCACGTGCTTACTCTAGCTATCCAGATGCATGCTTAAACTTGTTCGATAAAGCTATGCCTTAACAGAGCAGGTGGAGACGGACGCTATAACAGCCACCGCCATCTTGTGTAGTAGCCTCTAAGTGCTAATTAGCGAGGCAGTAGCCGTAAAGATAGCAGCACAATGCTCTGTTGAATAAATATGGCTGCTGTCAAATAGAATATTTTTAATTTGCCGCCAGCACATTTCAAAGGTAAGTAGCTAAAGAGTGCAGCACCGAGGTAAGCGATGTAAGATGGTAGTAGGTAAAGATAGCAGCACGGTGCTCCGTTGATTAAAGATGGCAGCTTGTCAAAAAGAATTTTTCAAATTATCCGCCACCACATTTCAAAGGTAAGTAGCTAAAGAATGCAGCACTGAGGTTTGCGATGCAAGATGGCGGATAACAGCTTGTCAAATAGAATTTTTCAAATAGTCCGCCACCACATGTTAAAGGTAAGTAGCTAAAGAGGGCAGCACTAAGGTTAGCGATGCAAGATGGTGGATGACAGCTGTGACGTAGAAATTACCAGCAAGATAGCAGCACGATGTTCTGTTCATTAAAGATGGCAGCTTTTCAAATAGAATTTTTCCACTTGCCCGCCTCAAAGGTAAGTAGCTAAAGAGGGCAGCACGATGCTCAGTTAATTAAAGATGGCTGCTTGTCAAAAAGCATTTTTCAAATTGCCGCCACCACATTTCAAAGGTATGTAGCTAAGGAAGGCAGCACGGTGCTCTCTTGATTAAGGATGGTGGATGACAGCTGTCAAAAAACACGTGGATTTGTTTCCAAACAAGAGCACGGCAATTTTCCGCCACCACATTTCAACTAAAAAGTGCAGCACGGTGCTCTATTGATTAAAGATGACGGATGACAGCTGTCAAAAAAGCACGTGGAATTTGCCGCCACCACATTTCAAAGATAAGTAGCTAAAGAGGGCAGCACTGTGCTCTCTTGATTAATGATGACGGACGACAGCTGTCAAAAAAGCACGTGGGTTTGTTTCCAAACAAGAACACGTGGAATTTGCCATCACCACATTTCAAAGGTATCTAGGTAAAGAGTGCAGCACGGTGCTCTCTTGATTAAAGATGGCGGATGGCAGCTAACGGAACTTTTCAAATTGCCCGCTACTACGTGCTTAAGGTAGTAGCCATAAAGAGGGCAGCACGGTGCTCTGTAGATTAAAGATGGCGGATGACAGCGGACTAAATTGCTCGCTACTACGATAAAGATAGCAGCACGGTGCTCCGTTGATTAAAGATGGCGGATAACAACTGTGAAAACAGCACATGGATTTGTTTACCAATTCAAATCTCGCGCTGGTAAGGTTAAGTTGGCAGCACTAAGGTTTAGGCCCGTCAAGATAGCAGCACTGAGGTTAGCGATGCGTTGTTGTCTGTCAAAAAGCACGTGGCTGTCAAGAAAGCACGTGGAGTTGTTTACCAATTCAAATCTCGCGCTAGTAAGGTTAAGTTGGCAGCACTGAGGTTTAGGCCCGTCAAGATGGCAGCAGTGAGGTTACCGATGCGTTGTTGTCGATGACAGCTGTCAAAAAGCACGTGGGTTTGTTTACACATTCAAACCTCGCTCCAAAATTCAAATCTCCCGCCAAAATTCAAATTTCCCGCGGGAGGTGAAGGTGGCCACCGAATCCCTGACTAATACTCCTTACAGCAAATTACATCGATAAAGCAGACAATTCTTTATTTGTAACACTATCTTCATATCACTGCGTTTTCATATCGTGTACGGAAGTGAAACCTCAGTGGTCTCAGATCATTTAATTCATAACTTGGAAGTAACGTAGTGAAAATTAATGGTGAGAACAATGGCAGGAGTGTACTCGGAAGAGGAGATATAACTAGGAATGAACCGGATGGATGCAGTTTTACGTATAAATGGGCATCGATTGTGGAACATGCAGGCAATGAGACAGTATTGAGTACCTAGTGGAACAGTCGACACGGCTGTCGATGGTAAGAGAAGTAGAGGGAGGTCAAAGTGACAATAGCCAGACTCAGTTCTTAATGATGTCTTAAGAGTTGTGGAAATTAATGAGGCCACAGTGCTGGTTGGAAATAAAAAATTGTACAGACGCGTTGTTTTTTTCACTGAGACTTGCAGATTGAACACTAAAATGCATAACAGTATATAATAGGCCTGTTCAATCTGGGGCGACCCTGAATCCTGGTGCGGACGCCGTTTAATAATAATAATAGTAATTTATTTATTTAGCTTATGGTACAAGTTAATCCGCGCACAAATTGAGTAACAGCATGAAAACAACAAATAATTTGCAAAACAGAGTAAATAGAAAAAGTCAAGGTAAAACACAAAGTAGAAATCGAGAATGATGTGTATAATACAGATAAATAGAAAGAAAAACACATAAATGATGTAAAGTATAAGTAAATACATAAGTTAACAAATGAAAACTAAACTAGGATGTCCAGTAGTTGCAGGCACTGAATAGCCGTTGTTGAAGCTGTCAGAATGGTCTGTGTGGACATCTGAAGGTGATACGCCGCATTGTCGGTCGCAAACCCCAAGAATGCATCGCAGAGCCACTTCTTCTATGGCCACTGCGCACTCTGTTTGGTGGAACCCAAACACTCCGCGGGAGATGAAATCCTGGCGGGGGCTGCGTAGGGTCAGAGATCGATCTCCATTCGTAGGGGTTCTTACCAGTCCATTCCTCATTCCAATTTCGCAGTCCACAATAGTTTTCCTATCATCAGTTTTTGAGCCAGTAGCAGAGGAAGGTGTCTGGATTTCAGTCGGTTTGAAGTGATGATTTGGATGTCTTTGTGGATTGGAAGTGATTTATTGACCAGTGTCGAGAAACGTGTAGGGTAATATCTGATGAACATACTTACGTATTTAGAGTAAAATCTGGCATAGCATTTTCGCTGTAAGTTAAGGAACACGATTACTCCTGACATTCACTATAGGTTCGTAGCCATTTAGTCACGATTAGAATCACTGTATAAAATTATAATGCGAATTAATAAGTGGTGCATACTTTTTGCAGTCAATATACATGAAAATTTCAATCCTTCACTGAATGTAAATGCAATTTAAGTCTATGTTAGAGAATAACAAATAAAATTCCCTTATACATAAATACCACACTTCTTCTGGTCACGATACAATCCAAATTTTACCAGGGATTCCACGTAACTGTTCCACAGCCGTGAACTGCAGATGGTTCGTGAGAACGTAGGAACGTTGAAAGGAAGTATTTGTGAAATATTCACAGTGCTATCGTTTCATGGAAAGTCTTTTTACCGGAAAATGCCAAGTCTCAACATATTCACTTCATCCCCCAGCCTTCTCTTTAATGCCTAGCAATCAAGAGAAAGCGGGTATTATAATGTACAGAGTTGACACAATACACGGTGTACTTTAAAAGCACACAGCACCTGAAATATCTGTACAGTGAATACTGCCTAAACTATGAAGAGAAAGAAGTGAATCAGAATTGTGGGAGCGCACGGGAAAAATTTAACCATTTAGTATGTTACAATATTCCGAAACTTTCCGCTACAGTTAATGTTCGTACAATTAGATCTCCGTTCGTAGGGCGCTAAAAATATGTGTTAGGCTCGCCGCGTTAGATAGTGAGATGAGATCATCAGCAAAGGCTAGACAGTGTACACTGAGGTTTTCTTTCTTGTATCCAAGCTTCAGTCCTTCTTCTGATGACAATGTGGCAGTCCATTCCATGATGAGTTTTCTAGTACACAATTGAAGAGAATGCAAGAGAAACCATCCCCTGTCTGACTCCTGTCTGGATGGGAATGCTCTCAGGCATCCTACACCTGAAATTAACTTATTATTATTAGACTAATGAGTTGTATATTAAGCCTGCGTGTACAACACAATTGAAGAGCTCATGACTCAGTGCTCACAAATACACATTTTTTGTAAAGAATATTTTACGTAATTATTATTGCTGCTCCTGCGAGATCATGTTCACATTGCTGTGAAGTTCTGACCCCGCCTTACTTTTAGAACTGGTACTTAGGACAGAGAGAAAGGAAAGTTATTCATAGGGTGGGGTCGTTTCCGTTTGAAGAAAGGAAACTGCGAGAATGGAGGCTTGTAAGCGTCTCTTCGTTATCTTCTTGAAGATACCAGATCCCATTAGGCGGAGCACAAGGAAATCACCTTCATATAACGTTATATTTTTAGTGTGTAAATTCCGATATTTACTTCTGTGTTATGCATCATAATTATTAAAAATGCTTATCTTATTTTACGGAATGTGATATTATGATGGACGATTTAAGGGATTTATAATTAGAACAGTAAATGTTTATGTTATCATCTGCAATATTATTGTGGTAAATTCCTTTAATTTTATACTTGAATATTCTGCACTGTTATCGTAATTGGCGAGAATATTTCCCTTATAGGCAAGACAAATGTTAATGTGTTTTTGGTGCTGGTACGAATTAAAAGAAAAAAATGGAAAGGGGAAATAATCAAAATAAAAGTTTATTGTGTTGTGGATATCAGCGTAGCGTACTCGACGAAGAATGAATCTGTGTTTTTATCTAATGAATTCCATTTACTTGTACTCATTATAGAGATTCATTAATGGAGTATATTAGATATTAAATTACGACCTGTTATCTCATCAAAATTATTGTTTGGGTAGAACATCTGTTCGCACGTTAAGCGTAATTTTCTTACTCAATGGTCAGCGTTAAAATTCCAGCACAGCTGTCTTCATATTTATTGTTACACTAAATACATGTTTCTTAAGTTAATACCATTCTTTCACTATCTCTTGTCTCCAAAGGTCAATCAATCAATCAATCAATCAATCAATCAATCAATCAATCAATCAATCAATCAATCAATCAATCAATCAATCAATCAATCAATCAATCAATCAATCAATCAATCAATCAATCAATCAATCAATCAATCAATCAATCAATCAATCAATCAATCAATCAATCAATCAATCAATCAATCAATCAATCAATCAATCAATCAATCAATCAATCAATCAATCAATCAATCAATCAATCAATCAATCAATATTATTATTATGATTAGTAGTAGTAGTAGTAGTAGTAGTAGTAGTAGTAGTATCAATTTAATGGGCTGACTCGGCCTAAGCAAGGAGTCACCCTCTTGATTATGAAACTACAGGTACATATATGTACAAATATTTACAACAGAAATAATAACACCGGTACATGATATTACTATTGGAACTTTGGTGACTGATTCTAGTTTCCACAGGCGTTGTATTTCTATTATTGTTATTATTATTATTATTATTATTGTTATTATTATTATTATTATTATTATTATTATTATTATTATTATTATTATTATTATTATTATTATTATTATTCATTTCTTCATTTTTCGTCTCACCCTCTTCGGGGAACTTTCAATTTATCGTTTCTCTGCGCGTCGTTCTTTTCTTACTGCCCAGTATTACTTCATTCTTTCTGATCTTCATTTCTTCTCGTCCTCCGAGATAATCGGTTCGGATTTTAATGTTCGATCGAATAGTGAATTTTTTGTAATTTTTAATTCTACCGGTCTTTTTCTGTTCCTTTAAACCAGATGGGTGTTGTTTTGCGGTTACGAATGAAGTCAAAGTGTTGTTTGGATAATCTACTAGAGTTCATTCTGAAAAGATGACCGTGAAAATTGATCCTTCCTTTCTGCTTAGTATCTGAGAGTTTTTCAATTTTCTTTTAGGCTGTAGTGTTTCATTCATTCTTGATGTATATTATCATAACATTCTTGTCCTATGATCATTTTAATATTTTTCCTTTAGCTGGAGTTCATTCCTGTGGCCTTTGGAATTCGTGTTTAGTGTTTCTGCTGCGTATAGTGCCTCTGCTTTAATCAGTGTGTTATAATGCTTAATTTTTGACCCCATGAAATGGATTTCTTGTTCTATGTTTTTCCTGGATCCCATTGCTCTGTATTCAACAGCATTCCAACTAACCCACTCTTCGAGATATTTGAATACGTTTAATATTTCAATTGTTTGTTCTTGGACTTTTCAGTTATTTATGTGGCTGGTTATTGTTTGTCAAGATATTGATTTTTTCGAAGGAGATATCAAGAACTATTTTATTATTTTTTATTATTTCTATTATTATTATTATTATCATCGTTTCATCACCTGGTGTTACTTAGTGGAAACGTAACACATCGGTAACTCTCAGCTTAGAGGGAATTATTGTAAGTGTCAGTAAAATTATTGACACATTCTTCTCGTAATTAAGGACTTCACCAACTGCAGCAAGAATTTGGTTCCACTTTCTTGAGCATGTAAGTACCAAATGAAGTGACAGAGATCGTGTGCATGGTCACCTCCTTATTTTCTTCTGTTAATGATTTAGCATCGCGTTAACACGTACTGGTTTTCAACCTGAGAATACAGTGGTCGTGGCTTAAATTAAGGCACATTCACAGATTTTAATAATAATAATAATGTTATTGCTTTTTCGTCCCACTAACTACCTTTTTGACCGCGCGAGTTGGTCGTGCGTTTAGGGTCACGCAGCTGTGAGATTGCATTAGAAGGAGAGTGGGTTCGAATCCCATCATAGGCAGCCCTGAATATGGTTTTCTATGGTTTCCCAATTACACACCTTTTCTAAAGCCATGGCCGATACCTTCCCAATCATAGCCCTTGTTCATCTCTCCGTCGCCGAAAATATTCGATGAGTTAGCCCGACGCGACGTGCCGGAATGTTGTCCCGTAGGAGTACTTTTACGTGCCAGTAAATCTACCCACGGGAAGCTGACGCATTTGAGCACCTTCAAACACCACCGGACTGAGCCAGTGTCGAACCTCCTAAGCTGGGGTCAGAAGGCCAGCGCACTGCTGTCGGAACTACTCAGACCGGCTCGTAAAATGCTTTTAGTCTGAAAATGATAAAAACCAAAAGTAACCTCGGGGATGCTGAGCATTTGGTCTCACCTTCTTCCAATTGCGATTTCTCATCTATACGACCAGAAGTGCGGGGCAAGCTAAGTGTATAAAACGTGCGTTTTATATACTGTAAACTGTAGAAATGATGCATATCGTAAACTGCGGAAGAAGGTATAGTCAATCTTGCAACAGGTTCCCCTTTAAATTATTTCCAACTCCTGTTCCATGAAAATGCCAATTTGAATGATAATTTTACTGTCTTCGGGGTATAAATGCCGTAAGGACCAAGCACGACACTGGAAATGTTATGTACTAGTCAACCCACCGAACTTAACAGATCTTCCACAAATCAAAAAGTCGACTGTGTGGGCAACGCTGATATTTTCAATGCAGCTGTCGCCTACAAACAGTCTTAAAGAACACCGATTTCACCTGGGACTCAATTCACTTTCATAGCATCAACCGACTGCGCTCTTGAGGTCGCCAATAATGCAAATTAGCGGTGCCAAAAACGAGCAAGTTGACTGAGCATTTTGGGTTATACAGCTGGGACCTACCAATTCTGCAGGCCTGAAGATGGTTTTCCGTAGAATCGATAGCCGAACAAATATGTTAAAATAGATTTGAGTTTGAATGCGTACCCTGAACCGATGAACACTGCTGAAGAGGATATTACAATGTTTCAGGATAGTACGCAGAAGGGGATTGCCCTATCCTATCTCATCGTGAGACGTAAGCTGACAAGGAGGACAACATCAGTCGAGTCTATAACCAGGAGATTTCACTACCGGCCTTGCTGAATCAATATGTTAGAGGCTATTGCAGTCGCCGGGAGGTAAATCGCCACAAGGAATGTGCCTTTGGTCTTGGCGAAATACACAGCTCCATTAATATTAGAAGAGTATGTCTTTCGTAAGGTTGATGATAGCTCACACAGGCTCGATCCTGGCTCAGTCGGATGGTAGTTGCAGATACTCAGATACAGCATCCTCGTGTCGGAAAAATTACCGGCAAATGAAAGAACTCCTGTGGGATAATAATCTGCCGCCCCGACGAGTCCGAATACCGTTGAAGTAGCTAGTAAGGTGAGAAACCGTGATTAAAGTTTGTCCTTTCGTTTTGGTTGTCTATGGACCGTATTTGACAATCTGTGCAGTATTTTTGGCCTTCTTTGCCTTCACTAAATGCCAGTATATTTTCTCCTACTTCCTTCTCCTGTTTTACTGTGTAGGTCGTCCCTTATCGCACTAGTGATTCTCCAGTCTCCTGAAAACCACGGAACGTTTCTACGAGTTGTCTAAATAGATTCCTGTCCATGATATAATCTTCCACATACCCTATTTTTGTCAAGTCCAACCTCACTTCTCGCAAACATTTCACCTGTGTGTTCCTCCTCCTGAAGAATTAAGAAATTATCTTGGTTAGCCTGTTACTGTCCATCCTCAACAAGTGTCCATAGACCTGTACCCTTCTCTTCCTCATTAGTTCAACCAGTCTGTTCTTTGTTAGATTTGAGCCCTCTCGCTATATTTTATAATTGAGAAAAAATGTTTTCTTAGTATTTCCCTTTCTCTCTCCCGGGAATCTTCAAGTCCAACTTTTCCAATCATGCCCATTGTTCTTGCTGCATACAGGTTTAACAATCGTGTCTAGATCGTTCAATTTAGCCCCATAAGATAGAAATTATTATTATTATTTTTATTATTATTATTTTCTAAGTTTCACTATTATATATATTATACATATATTTTTACACAAACCTGTCTAACTTTCGATTAGATTACTTTTCTTTATTAGTATTACGTTGTTAAGCAGCAATGTTAGGTTACGTCAATAGTGTTTATAAATTGGCACTGTAATAATACTATTAGTAAATAGCAATAACCCGCGGGATCCACCCGCAGTATATCACGTTGTTCAAGTTGCAAAGTTGTTAAGTTTCGTGGTATTTGAGTGATAGCCATTATCTCTTGAAGTGATAGAATGTACAGTTATGTTATTTCAACAGACACTTGAACATATATATAAAAAATGAAAAAAATGTGTTATTTTTTTCTGCACTTTGGTAACTTGTTAAACATAGGCTGCGTGCACACCGAGCGCGCTTCGCATAGTGTGTCGCGTGTTGCTCAAAGCGAAGCGTCACGCTAAGCATAACCAGTGCTTTGTTCCTAAGCCAGGTGTTCACACCGTCCGCGCTCTGCTGCGTTGAACGCCTACCTTACAGCTAAGCGAAGCACCAGACAACGCGCTTAGCGTTACCTAGCTCGTTCTGAAGCTGTGGAAGAAAGGAAATTATTCATTCAGTGTTTCAAAGAGAAGAAATATGGAACCCAGGACATAAAAACTATAAAAATGTAACTGTTTTGCAAAGTAAGTGGACTTAAGTATCTACAACAGTTTTATCGCATTCCTACTAGGGATGGGCTCGACTGAAGCCTGGAATCGAGAGCGTCGACTCCATCGACTCCGAACACCGGTCTCGGTTCGCATGAAGCCTCTCGACTCCAAGCGAAATTGACTCTCATTGCGGGGCCGCTAGCGTGTCGAGGTGCGGAAAATAACATGAAATATCATACATGGTGCTGCTCATTTGCCCATTGGGTTTTCTTTAAAGAGTATTGTAGAGTGAAGTACGATATCGTTAACGAAGACGACGAGCGTAATTGTGTAGCTGAAATAAAATTAAATGTGTCATAGCAGACCACGGGCATTTAATTTCACGTCTTTATTTGTCGTGATCAGGAAATTGAAAAACAAATATCGATGGTAAATCATTATGAATTGCACATGAACGATGAAAACAAATCTAATATGGGTAAATCCGCTAACATAATTCGAACATACATAACACCATTAAAAGCCTCCGTGGCTTAGGCGGCAGCGCGTTGGCCTCTCACCGCTAGATTCCGTGGTTCAAATCCCGGTCACTCCACGTGAGATTGTTTTTCTCCGGATACTCCGGTTTTCCCTGTCATCTTCCGTTCTAGCAACACTCTCCAACATCATTTCATTTTATTTGTCAGTCATTCATCATTGCCCCAGAGGAGTGCGACAGGCCTCGGCAACCGGTACAATTCCTATCCTCGCCGCAGGATAGGGGCTTCATTCATTCCATTCCTGACCCGGTCACTGACTGGAAAACAGGTTGTAGGTTATCATTATAATTGAAGGACCACGTTAAGTCTTGTTGCATTATTATTATTATTATTATTATTATTATTATTATTATTATTATTGTTACGGAGATATCCGTGGTAGGTAGAGGTGAAAGAAGGTGCGGGTGTGAATGGGTTTCAAGCTACGAATTTAACGTGCAATGTAAAATTAATTTAAAATTTAACTAGGTTATATTTTCTTTTCAAAACAAGAGATAACAATCATAACAGGTACAGAGTAGCAAAAATGTAGGTACAATATTACTGGATTCGGGCTCAGTGCCCTTACTTCATAACTCTTGGGCCATCAGCCCCGCCTTACTCCAAAAAAAATTTTAGCCAAGGGGCAGAAAACCCCATTCATGCCCAGGAGCACTGGCTCCTAACATTACACATAAAGCCTGCACGAGGCATACAGAAACAAATTTCAAAGAGCGATCCGCTCTCAAAATTGTAAGCCTATCACAAGGCCACACCAAACTCTACCTTCAAGCTGTCCTCTAAGGACGTATTCACAGGGGTAACATACCCAACCTACGGAGGTCTATTACATGAAAAGAAGGTTGATTACATGACCTCTAAAATAACAATTTGAGAGGAGGCGAACTTGCACTCCTAATACACTTTGTTTTTAAAACCTAATCTGGCTCTGGGCCGCTAACGCAAGGCTAATCCCATACTACAGAGGTGACTTAGAGAAGAACACTTTACATTACATAAACGAAGAATAGTTTGAGAAAATAAGTTCACCTCAAAACAAATGTGAGTGGGAGCTCGAGAGGGTTAGCACTCTCTATCCCAATATGTAGCTTTACAAGAAAAAGATGAAAAGAGTAATTACATTTTAGGAAAAGGTTACATGATGGAAATGCTTCGAACCCGCACCGAGTGTTAAACTGCCAACCTAGCAAGAAAAGAAGTTATTAATAGGCCATTACCTGGTGTTGAACGGCTGAAGAAGAAAGAGGCGCTTCCCGCCTCCTGCTATGTACTTAATACACTGAAAGATGGAACAGAAGTGGCCCGGAGACCATAAAATCAGCAGTTTATATACTCTCGCGGAAGTTTCTAGGCGTTAGGGGAATGAAAACACCCGCCCACAATGTTTTTATTGGATAGGACCCCGCAATCGATTCAAGTTGGGGGAAGATACATCTGATTGGATAGAAATTAATTTAAGAAATTCGGGATTGGCTACATGCAAAACAAGGGGAAAGAGAGGTGTATACAGCCAACTTAAACAATAACAGAAAGAAATTTAGCAAAGAACAAACATTTGAAATAAAAATTTCTTCAACAAAATAGTTCTTTGACTCCGCACTAGGTTGCACTATTGTTGATCTTCAGTAGTGTCCTCTAGAAGAGAAAGTTCACACTTCTTACTTCAAGCGAAACAAAAACACATCAAAAGTGACACAGTTCAAAAACTCAAAATTTTCCACGTGGTGACATCTTCTGAGAAAGTAGAGAATTAATAGAATAGATAAAGTTCAACCTTCCTCCAGAAGAGGAGTTTCAACTGGCGCAACTTTTAAATAAACGGTGTAGAGGTGTACCGCCCGGTACAGACCTCCCCCCCCAAAAGTTCCTCCAGGGGTGACACATGAAATCAGTTTGAAACAAAGTTCAAGTAATGATGTTGATACGAAGATAGATAGCAGAAGCATTTACAAGATTTCTTAATTCAGTTTCAAAATATTGTTGTTGCAGGTGAATGAAAGTCTTTATGTTTGTAGAATTTGAATTTCTGAAGATAAACTTTTAATACTTAAAGGTGAAGAAAAATTTTGCAATGTCCACCAAATATTGTTGTTGAATTCCCAAGTGTAGTTATTGCTTATGGTGACTGTCCATGTAGTTGATGTAGATTGAGTCGGATGGCCAGACCGGCCGTTGCAGCTTGCGTCCAACGGAGGCCGCTCGGACCCCTCACGTACCCTGAGATACCGCTCGCCCGCACTATGAGGGGAGCAGAGGTGTTGAAGTACGCCGCGCCCGCGGTGAACAGATACAGGCTGCGGGCATGTAGCAGGTCGTGCGCCGCACATCAGCCTTGGCCGGGAGGAGAGCTCCGGCTCGCCGTGCACATGTCGTCCTCGCTGGAGAGGAGGGGGCCCATCCCCCTCCCCAGTCGCTGCACGGCGCTGCGCGGCTGCGAGGGCGCTGAAACATTAAAGCTAGGCGGCAGAATTGTGTTGGACTATCATCTTCTTTGAGGGTACAGGCTTGTGGAGAGGTTGAGGGGCCAGCGGCGTGTAGATATCCATGGCATTTACTATTATGAAGCCACAGTGTAAGGTGGAGCAGGAGACGGGAGCGTGGTAATGGCCGTGGCAAGAACAGGATGGCAGTTTAACGGGTCGGGGCAGGTTTTACACAAGGCTTACATCTAAAACCAAAATATTACAGAAGGGGCAGAATGCCTTAAAAGTGAAACTCAAAAAAATATAACCTTCATATCCTTTCAAAATAATATGAAGCAAGTCAACACAGAAATTACACCGGTTTCACCTGGGACAGGTGAACTCTAAATATCCTCTCGGTGGCTGGATTACTTAGCAATAAGGTAACCGGCGTAAGAAAATCGAGAATGATACAAGGCCCATGAAATCTGGGGGCAAGCTTGCCCGCGGGAACAAAATTTTTGACCATAACCTGGTCACCTACCTTCAAAGTGGTGGGTCTCCATCCACGATCATACCTTTCCCTAACCTTTTCATGAGACACTTTAAGATTGGCTTTAGCCTTCTTCCAAAGATCTTTAATGTTATCCGGATCTATTGTCTCGGGTAGAATGTCATTCAAAGACCAGAGGTTAGAGAGCGGCGAGTTGGGAACAAACTTGAACATCAAAGAAGTTGGAGTAAACTTGTGAGATTCATGAACCGCCGAATTCAAAGCAAAAGCTATCCAATGCAGGGACGTGTCCCACCTGGAAGGATCTTCATGATGATAGGCAATGAGTGCGGACCTGAGATTACGGTTAACCCGTTCAGCCAGAGATGGTTGAGGGTAATAAGCGGAAGTAGTTACATGAGAGATGGACAAGTCAAAACAGAATTTACGAAATAAATTAGATGTAAAAGCCTTAGCATTATCAGATACAATGTATTGGCACGGACCAAAAGAAGCGAAAATAGAATTTAAGCAAGTAATGGTTGACTGAGCGGTAGCCAGCTTAGTCGGAAATAACCAGGAAAATCTTGTAAAACCATCTACACACACAAAGATGAACTTGTTGGCATTACCCTTTGACTGGGGGAAGGGTCCCACATAATCAATATACAGGCGTTCCATGGGGCGCGACGCTTGATGAGAAGACAAAAGGCCTACTTTAGTGGACATGGTGGGTTTACTGATCAAACAAGATTTACAAGCTTTTACAAGTTCCCGAATTTCACCGTCCATACCTTTCCATATGAACATTTCACGAATCTTTTCACGAGTTTTAAAGATTCCAAGATGCCCCCCCAATGGGGTCTCATGATAGTATTTGAAGATCATAGGTACAAGAACCGCTGGAACAACAACTTTCATCAACTTATCATGCCTCGAAGGGCAACATAAAACACCATTCCTCAGAACATAAGGGACGACATGTTCCCCAGAAGAAAGGGTTTCCATTATCGGAGCCAGCGTAGGATCTTCACGTTGGTATTTCTCAATATCCCTAAAAAGCATGGGAGCATCTGTTAAGATGGCATTAACACCAGATAGTATGGACTCAGAAGGTGATGAACTGTCGACCGGTTCGTGGGTCTCTACGTCGTTATGAAACATACGGCTGAGTCCATCAGCAACAACATTTTCGGTACCTCTGATATGTCTAACATCAAACTGGAAGGCGGAAATACGAATAGCCCAGCGGGCTATACGACCAGTACGACGCGGCCTACCTAAGACCCAGCTTAAGGCTTGATTATCTGTCTCCAGGTCGAATTTAACGTGTTCCAGATAGAGACGGAACTTTTCTAAGGCAAATAAGACTGCCAAACCTTCGAGCTCATAGATGGAATACTTGGCTTCTTGAGCCGACAATGTCCTAGACGCATAGGCGATGGGTCGCCTCCCTAGTTCAGTCTCTTGAAGAAGGACTGCAGCTACAGCTGACGACGACGCATCCGTTTGGACGATGAATTTCTTCGAGAAATCAGGCATAGCAAGTACAGGGGCATTACAGAGAGCTAATTTAAGATCTTCAAAAGCGGCTTGTTGAGAAGGTCCCCACTCGAATTTGATGCCTTTCCTACGAAGAAGGTTTAAGGGCGCCGCTCTATTAGCGAAGTTAGGAATAAACTTCCTGAAGAAATTCACCATACCAATGAATCTAGCGATACCTTTGATGTCCTTAGGAGGTTTAAAATCACGGATGGCCTGTGTTCTAGAATGATCGACAGCTACCCCATCGGGTGACACAATATGCCCTAGGAATGACATAGAGGGCTTAGCAAAGGCAACCTTGGACAACTTGACAGTTAACCCAGCCTTACGAAGGCGATTCAGAACTTCTCGCAGATGATCTAGATGTACTTCAAAAGTCTCGGAAAATACGACGACATCATCCAAGTAGTGATATAAGTACTCAAATTTGATGTCGGAAAAGACCCTATCTAGTAGCCTAGTGAGCACAGCTGCCCCCGTGGGGAGCCCGAAAGGCACGCGGTTGTATTCGTATAAGTTCCAGTCCGTGGCAAACGCTGTAAGATGTTTAGACTCTTCGGCAAGGGGAATTTGATTATAGGCCTGATTCAAGTCCAAGATGGTGAAGAACTTGGCCTTACGAAACCATGAAAAGCAAGAATGAAGGTCGGGAAGGGGCACAGATTGCAACACCACCTTCCGATTGAGAGCCCTGTAATCAATGACAGGCCTGAAGCCTCCTTGGGGTTTCGGGACTAGAAAAATGGGCGAAGAATACGCTGACTTAGAGGGCCTAATAATACCATCCTTCAACATCTGATCGATGATTTCTTTCAGAGCCTTCATTTTAGGTGGAGATAGCCTATACGGTGGAAAACGGACAGGAATCGAATCCGTGACCTCAATTTTGTATTCAATAAGGTCAGTAACACCAAGAGTATCAGAGAACACCTCGGGAAACGACTGACACAGTTTCCGAATACTATCAGCCTGCTCCTCAGGTAGATGTCTAAGGTCTAACAACATCTCATCCTGGGTAGGCGAAATAGATGAACATGATACAGAATTACACTTTAACAAGGGAATACTACAATTGGACGCAAATTTGAATGTGCACGACCTACTCTGGAGATCGAGCACAAGACCAGTGTGAGAAATGAAGTCCGCTCCCAATATGATGGGGCAAGACAAGTGCTTAGCCACAAACAGTTTGATTTTCCATGTAAATTTAAAAATACGAATTTTGACCAGTACGGAACCTAGAATTTCTAATGGCGATGAATTAGCCGAAACATATTGAATAAGAGCTGAGACATGGTCAGGTAGTTTACAAACAGATTTCAATTTAGAATACCATTCAGCCGAAATAATCGAACAAACACTGCCTGAATCTAAGAGAGCTGTTATAGGCTCGTTATTTAACTCAATCTTAAGAAAAGGAACAGGTGCGGGGGTATCCGCCGCAATCCTAAGACATTCTTTAGGGCATTCAAAAGATGAATTTGAAGGCTGATTGTTCTCTGCATTTACAACCTGTTTACTAGGGGCTGAGTCTCGGGAAGATGGATTAGTCGACTCAGCCGATGCCACTAGTCACTTTTTATTATTGGCATAGGTGGAATTTACACCAGAAGTTGAGCAGGAGGGGGTGCTATTTGAGTTTGGGCAATTTTTGGCGATATGTGAGAAGGCCCCACACTTAAAACAGCCTTGTGATGAACCAGCTCCATTATTTGCCCTACTAGACTTGATCAGAGGACACTTATTGCGCAGATGGTCAGGCGACCCGCAAGCATAACATTTACGAGGGGTGACTGATCGGCGAGGTGGAAGCCGAGTATTACTAAAAGAAGGCGGGGGTTCTTTTGCCACACGCAAGGAATCGGCATACCTAACTCCTTCCGCAGAGACGGCTAATGCTTCCAGTTCAGAGAAGGTTTGCGGGCACGCCGCGAAACACAAATATGACCTGTAGGGTGGTGAAATCCCTTCGATAATAGCTTGCACGATCTGATCCTCAGGGAAGTGGAGAGCAAACACCCTAGTATAAAACTTAATATCTTGGATGAAGTCTGCCAGGTTTTCATCCAAGCGCTGTACCCGATAATAGTATTTCTGAATAAGAGATGACCTCGCGCGGGCAGGAATAAAATTTGCAAGCAGATGTGCATGGAAATCTTCGATAGATGACTGTTCAGCTATGGCTCTTACTATTTTATCTGAGAGAACCCCAATAGCATAAGGATAGATAATTTGCAAAATTTGACATGGGGAAAGAGAAAACACAAGGGCATGATCCTGAAATTCCACTAGAAATCTTAAAAATGAAATTACGTCACTGGTGGTATTAACGGAAATCTTGGATATACCTCTGAGCAACATTGCCAATGGATGAGGCAAGCTGCTAAACCCGGGCGACATAGTAGGTAAAGGTTTCAATGGCAAGGAAGTTAATTCAGCACGTACATTGTTCAACGATGTGCGGCGTTCAGACTCGTTGTCCAATGAGGCAGAGATAGTTTGAGCAGCAACGGTTATCCTATTGCCTTCTCCCTTAGCAGGTTCTTCCTCCCTACTTACATTCACTATGGTGGGCTGATCAGATTTGGGAGGAACTTCCCCAGTTAACAATTGAGTGACTTTACTAGACAATTCAGAGATAGTTTCAAGGAGCGTATTAGCTTGCTTCCTCTGAACGTCATTCACCTTCAGAGACAACAGATCATTAACTCTATTTAAAAAGTGATATAATCTGCCTTGCACACGCTTAATTTGGTTAGGAGACGGATCATTTTCATCAAAAAAACTAACTACGGAAGCTAGCCCAGTAATATTCTCCGTGATCGTGGAAAGAGAGTCGTCAATTTCTTTCTCTCCCAAATTGGGGATGGAAATGGGCAAATCAAGGGACTCTCTAAGCTTGTTAGTGTCGATTGCAACCGTGCCTCCAGATTGCACATTTCTGATAGTTAACTCGTATATCAACTCCTCTTTGCGCAAGTAGTTAAGGAGGAGAACATCGCGAGGGCCGGGCATGATGACAGAACAATTTTGAAAAACTCAAAAAATTCCAGCAACTGAGAAAATTGTTAGAGTTCGAATCAAAGCAATGTTTAGCCGTCAAAAGGGGCTAAATTGAGACCCATTCAACCACGCTCTGCTACCACTTGTTACGGAGATATCCGTGGTAGGTAGAGGTGAAAGAAGGTGCGGGTGTGAATGGGTTTCAAGCTACGAATTTAACGTGCAATGTAAAATTAATTTAAAATTTAACTAGGTTATATTTTCTTTTCAAAACAAGAGATAACAATCATAACAGGTACAGAGTAGCAAAAATGTAGGTACAATATTACTGGATTCGGGCTCAGTGCCCTTACTTCATAACTCTTGGGCCATCAGCCCCGCCTTACTCTAAAAAAAATTTTAGCCAAGGGGCAGAAAACCCCATTCATGCCCAGGAGCACTGGCTCCTAACATTACACATAAAGCCTGCACGAGGCATACAGAAACAAATTTCAAAGAGCGATCCGCTCTCAAAATTGTAAGCCTATCACAAGGCCACACCAAACTCTACCTTCAAGCTGTCCTCTAAGGACGTATTCACAGGGGTAACATACCCAACCTACGGAGGTCTATTACATGAAAAGAAGGTTGATTACATGACCTCTAAAATAACAATTTGAGAGGAGGCGAACTTGCACTCCTAATACACTTTGTTTTTAAAACCTAATCTGGCTCTGGGCCGCTAACGCAAGGCTAATCCCATACTACAGAGGTGACTTAGAGAAGAACACTTTACATTACATAAACGAAGAATAGTTTGAGAAAATAAGTTCACCTCAAAACAAATGTGAGTGGGAGCTCGAGAGGGTTAGCACTCTCTATCCCAATATGTAGCTTTACAAGAAAAAGATGAAAAGAGTAATTACATTTTAGGAAAAGGTTACATGATGGAAATGCTTCGAATCCGCCGCGAGTGTTAAACTGCCAACCTAGCAAGAAAAGAAGTTATTAATAGGCCATTACCTGGTGTTGAACGGCTGAAGAAGAAAGAGGCGCTTCCCGCCTCCTGCTATGTACTTAATACACTGAAAGATGGAACAGAAGTGGCCCGGAGACCCTAAAATCAGCAGTTTATATACTCTCGCGGAAGTTTCTAGGCGTTAGGGGAATGAAAACACCCGCCCACAATGTTTTTATTGGATAGGACCCCGCAATCGATTCAAGTTGGGGGAAGATACATCTGATTGGATAGAAATTAATTTAAGAAATTCGGGATTGGCTACATGCAAAACAAGGGGAAAGAGAGGGGTATACAGCCAACTTAAACAATAACAGAAAGAAATTTAGCAAAGAACAAACATTTGAAATAAAAATTTCTTCAACAAAATAGTTCTTTGACTCCGCACTAGGTTGCACTATTGTTGATCTTCAGTAGTGTCCTCTAGAAGAGAAAGTTCACACTTCTTACTTCAAGCGAAACAAAAACACATCAAAAGTGACACAGTTCAAAAACTCAAAATTTTCCACGTGGTGACATCTTCTGAGAAAGTAGAGAATTAATAGAATAGATAAAGTTCAACCTTCCTCCAGAAGAGGAGTTTCAACTGGCGCAACTTTTAAATAAACGGTGTAGAGGTGTACCGCCCGGTACAATTATTATTATTATTCATCATCATCATCTGTTTACCCTCCAGGTTCGGCTTTTCCCTCGGACACAGCGAGGGATCCCAACTCTACCGCCTCAAGGGCAGTGTCCTGGAGCTTCAGACTCTTGGTCGGGGGATACAACTGGGGAGTGTGACCAGTACCTCGCCCAGGCGGCCTCACCTGCTATGCTGAACAGGGGCCTTGTGGAGGGATGGGAAGAGTGGAAGGGATAGACAAGGAAGAGGGAAGGAAGCGGCCGTGGCCTTAAGTTAGGTACCATCCCGGCATTCGCCTGGAGGAGAAGTGGGAAACCACGGAAAACCACTTCGAGGATGGCTGAGGTGGGAATCGAACCCACCTCTACTCAATTGACCTCCCGAGGCTGAGTGGACCCCGTTCCAGCCCTCGTACCACTTTTCAAATTTTCGTGGCAGAGCCAGGAATCGAACCCGGACCTCCGGGGGTGGCAGCTAATCACGCTAACCACTACACCACAGAGGCGGACATTATTATTATTATCATCATCATCATCATCATCATCTGTGTACCCTCCAGGTTCGGTTTTTCCCTCGGACTTAGCGAGGGATCCCACCTCTACCGCCAAGGGCAGTGTCCTGGAGCTTCAGACTCTTGGTCGGGGGATACAACTGGGGAATATGACCAGCTCGCCCAGGCGGCCTCACCTGCTATGCTGAACAGGGGCCTTGTGGAGGGATGGGAAGATTGGAAGGGATAGGCAAGGAAGAGGGAAGGAAGCGGCCGTGGCCTTAAGTTAGGTACCATCCCGGCATTCGTCTGGAGGAGAAGTTGGAAACCACGGAAAACCACTTCCAGGATGGCTGAGGTGGGAATCGAACCCACCTCTACACAGTTGACCTCCCGAGGCTGAGTGGACCCCGTTTCAGCCCTCGTACCACTTTTTCAAATTTCGTGGCAGAGCCGGGAATCGAACCCGGGCCTCCGGGGGGTGGCAGCTAATCACGCTAACCACTACACCACAGAGGCGGACATTATTATTATTATTATTATTATTATTATTATTATTATTATTATTATTATTATTATTATTATTATTATTATTATTATTATTATTATTATTATTAGTCGTAGTAGTAGTAATAATAGTAGTAGTAGTAGTATTAGTAGTAGTATACACAAAATCCCCTTTCGCGACAGCCCTACTAGACCTTGGCCTACTAAGTGACATCTGCCCAGCTCGAAGGCCACTAGATTACGAGGTGACGTGTGTTCAGCACAACGAATTCTCTCGACCGTTATTCTTGGCTTTCTAGACCCGGTCTCTACCTCAACGTGATCACGAAACCTTAGATACAGGTAAAAATCCCTGACCTGGCCGGAATCGATCCCGGTGCCTCCCTAGACTGCGGAGGCGGCTATTATGACGCACAATGTTTGGTAAAATATTTGTTGTAAAACCATACTCTAAGCACTCGCTTCTTTTTTTTCTGTTTTATGCCCCAGGCCAGGGTATTAATCATTTACAATTAAAATAACTAAACCCGGGCGAGAATCGAACCCGGGACCGCCGGGTAACCGGCGCACGCGTTGCCCCCTACACCGCGGAGCTGAACTAGCTTTAGTTAATATTGGCGAGTATGTAAATGTATATTATCATCATCGTCGCTAAAATAGACCTACAACATTAACACTAACGTTGATAAAATCCCGAAACAATATTTAATGTTTGCTGGCTAATAATCATCTTGTATTCATCGTATCACGAGTTACCAAGGGAGGAACGCGGAACTATAATTCGAAGCAGTTCCGACAACAGTTGATAGATGGCGTTACTGCATCAGTGGAGTCGACACTGGAGTCGAGAGTGTCGGTTCCAGAGGTAGCAGTCTCGACTCTTCGCGACTCCGTTCGCAGCCCATCCCTAATTCCTACAGTAAATATATACAGGATGAAACTGCGTACGGATTTTAGTGTCGGAAGTGTCCGAGGAGAAGTTCGGCTTGCCAGGTGCAGGTCTTTTGAATTCACTCCCGTAGGTGACCTGCGTCGTAACGAGGATGAAATGATCATGTATACACACATACACCCATCCCCCGTGCCAATGGAATTTACTAATTTTGATTACAATTCCCAACTCTGACGGGAATCGAACCCGGGACTCCTGTGACCAAAAGCCAGTACATTAGCCATTTAGCCATATAGCTCGACACTTTGTGACAAAGTGCATAGAATCTTTTTTATAGAATTGGGTACCTTTTCTTGAAACCTACTTGTATGAATCTATTTAACCTTTTACGCCTTTGAATTTCTAAGTCTGTAAGTAGTTTAACACAAGGATATTGTACTGCACCTCATACTTAGTGTATTATGGGCTGGGAGAGCAACTTAAAATGTTTAAACAAATAAATATTTATAAAAAATATGTTTGGCTGATTCCTGTGTTAACTTATTTATTGACTCACATAGGCAAACCCATATTTCTTTCACAATTGTACCTTAATTGGTTCATGATAAATGGTGCAATAAAATTTGTAAAGTTGCATAGTAAAGATACCGAGCCCATTTTAATGTCCCACAACCAAGTAAATGCAATGAAAATTTAGTTACGGTTTTCCTTAATGATGAAGTTGTGGTGAGAGACTGAGGGCAGTCCTTCCAGTTGCTGCGATGTAACTCTATGACAAAGGTATTGTCACGAAGAAATAATTGTAGTATTGCTTTGAAATTTACTTACGATAATCTGCTTGAAATCGGTTGATTTTTTATTTACAAATGACATAAATATATAGACGGTAATGTGCACATTATATTATATTATATTATATTATATTATATTATATTATATTATATTATATTACAGGGGCTGACTTTCCGAGGCGGTAAAGGTGTGCTCGGTTCGCCTGGAAGAACGTGGGTTCGAATGCCCGCCAGGAAATTGTAAAATTAAAAAAACGAGATATCCACTTCCGGAGGTGCATATGACCCTGAGGTTCACTCAGCATACACCAAAAATGAGTCCCAGGTTAATTCCTGGTGGCGAAGACGGCCGGGCGAAGAGCTAACCACTCTACCAACCAAAAAAAGTGCCGAGGTTACGGAAAGAGAAAGCCTTTACCTTCCACCCCTCCAAGGGTCTTCATGGTCTGTACGGAGATGACTTTGCTTTTTTCTATATGATTTTATATTATGCAAATAACGGTTCTTTTCTTCAATTTCGAGTATGCCTAGTCATGATTAAATAGAGTACGCCCTGCACTACAAATAGTTTAACATGCTGCCTTTGTAATCTTCATGTTCTGACGACTGAGCGGAAGATCACATACCAAGTATGGTTTATTTAACAGAATTCTATGCAGAAATATGGAAGGTCTAGAGAAATGGTGAGCCCCCATGTATATAATTGTAAAATGGTCCATATCTTAAAGGTGATATATTATTTACAATAGTTACATCGTTTCCAAGAAATACATACCAAGACCACCAACAATCTTGCCATGCCCGAAGTTGAGATTATATTGTGCCCAGCATTTGCCCCAAATGATGGATAAAGAGCAGAAAAATTAGTCGAAATGTAGAAATCCAGGATGCAAAAGTCTGACATTTGTACGTTGCACCAAATGTAAAGTGTTCTTGTGTTTTAGTTCTGCTCGTAACTGCTTCATGGACTTTCACAAGAAATAACAAGTGTAGAGAGAATTGTAATTAGGCAGGTTTCACAATTTAGCATGTAAATTATTAATTTTCTAAGCTGTGCTCAAAATGTGAAGGGTAAAGTGTGTATTCAAAGTATATTCACAATTCTGGCAAAAAGTATTATCTTTTTTGAGCTTAATTTACTATAATTTTAAATATTTTACTTTTGTTTTTTGGTACTAATTAGTTGTAGTGTGTCACCTCATGTTCCTGTTTGCTGTAATTTAGTGTAATTTCTCCAGTGTGTATTATTACAGAAAAATGTAATCTTCTTTGAACATTAGAGGGTGACAGATATATATTTCATCATTTATGCAATAAATAATGTTCGACTTGAATTTTAAATATTAAAAGCATATAATTTACTTTTATTTTCTAAATAATTGCATTATTTGACCTCATTTTGAATGTCTGGTCAATATTTAGTGTTGAAGGTATATTGTGATGTGCTATAATTATGAAATACGTCATTTGCTAGTTATTACCAGATTTACTTACTCGAGTCCTGAGGTATCAAATATGATACCTACTGTAGCACAAAATTTAATATTACAATTATATTTTAAAACCATTATCCCTTTTCTTCTGTATCATACCTCCATTTTTTTTCAAGAATCCATACAATTTACCCTCAGCACTCAAGAGGTTATAGGGGAAGTGCACAACCAGTAGGTAATAATTTGATATTCGTTTATGGAACTGATGTTTATTTCCAGAGAATAAATCGCAAGATTGTACCATAGAGCAAAATTTAAAAAAGTGCCAACGCAGAGGGTTTCTTTTCAATGCTGAAATCATTTCTTATGAGACAAAGTAGGGGTCCCCTTACTACGAAAAACGTAAAATTAACCAACTTCCTCAATTTTGCCGAAAGTTGAAGGACTAAAGGGGCCGGTAAGATTTCAAACTGTTTGTCATGGATAACTATTCAACTAAAAAACAACTTTTGAAAATCACATCTGGTCTAGATGCAGTTCCGGTAAAACAGCTTAAAATCGCTTTTTTACTCGTTTTAATTTTTATTCACTTCCTAGCCAAATTAACTTATTTACAAAATTATTTCTGTAATGGGTTCCTTCGTTCAATATCCTCAGGTATTTTAATGATTTTTGAAAAATATCCACACCTTATGTAGTTATAAAGGCTTAAGTGTAACTCTGCATTGACTCACATTAGCGCTCGTGGAGGTAGAAAAAGACAAACTGCTAATCTAATCGAGCGGATAACGATTATTACGTAAAAGGCTTTTCATTATTATGAATAAAAGAGAATATGATCTCATGTTTTATTATATTTACCTAAAATTCGTAGCTCATATCCCTAAGAGGTTTTCAAGGTTGAGTTGCTTACCTTAAGGGCTAGAACAGTGCATTTGCTTGTTTCAGTTTACTCTACGTCGCACCGACCAGACAGGTTTTATGGCGACGATGGGATAGGAAATGCCTAGGGGTGGGAAGGAAGCGATCGTGGCCTTAATTAAGATACATCTCTTCCTTTTGCCTGACGTGAAATTTGGAAACCATAGGAAATCATACTCAGGGCTGCCGATAGTAGGGTTTGAATCCGCTATCTCTCGAATGCAAACTCTCGCCCGCGCGACCCTAACCGCATGACCAACTCGCTCGGTGCCAACATAGAGTTTAGTCCTGTACCTTTGAACATATTCCTTGCTTTCCTTGTGTCCAGTCTATTCCTTAAGAGCTTTATATATATAAAAGATAACGTCAACACATAAAGCCTTCTACCCGAAGAGCACACATTATGACCAATTGCCTTTTATTAATTTTTTGACGATATAACTACCCTTCCGACCCGACCGTCTGCCTCATTCTTAGGCTCTGATAGGTTAGGATGGAAACCTATTTGAACTAGGCGCAAGTATTGTCTAGCGGCTCTACAGTAATATATGTTGAGTTGCATACATTTTAGGGTTTCTGATAGTTCGGATCGCTAATACTTGTGCAAATCTTAATGCATAACTGTTATGCGGGTAGGAGGCACTACACCCTGGTTAAATAGTTTGAAATTTAACTTATCAGTGCATAAAAGTACTTTTCATACTCATACGGTTGTTCTAATCAGTGGAGGCGCGTAGATTTGTATAACGAAAAAAACTTGCTCACTTCAGAACATAAAATTATCCTTAATTTTTAATAATAATAATGTTATTTGTTTTACGTCCCACTAACTACTCTTTTACGGTTTTCGGAGACGCCCCTTAATTTTTTGTATCACAAAATAACGTTACGGGCCTTCATGGTAATCTCCATTCTTCTGAACAACACCACCCTCGTTTTGGGAAGTCTTGCTTTGCCGTTAGGATATCATCTCTGTTGATCTGTCTAATTACTCGAGTCACAGCATGAGAAGCCTCATGAATGGTTTAAAAACATTTCTTGAGTACTGGAAACAAGTTACATTCTGCTGGGGTCATGTCGGCACCATAGGGAACGATTTCTCACCCATAATTCTCCAAAACTATGCGTACTGGTTGCCCTTCTCTCAGATGATGAGGAACCAGTAGCGACTTATATTGTCTGTAGTTTCTCGGTTATGATTGTGAACACCGAAGAGACAGGCATGTTTATTTCATTAACAGGTTTTTCGCAGGTTTTACATCGATCTCCTTGAGAAACATGTCAATAATGACAGTGGAAGTGCAGTTACTGTTACCGACCGCCCATTAGTTTGGTTGTTTTGAGTACTTGTCCCTCATTCGTGGAAACGGGAAGCCCACCGTGACACTGAGCTTCGATCCAGTACATTATCCCCGCAAACATCAGCCAGACCGTCAGATGTTTTCCCCGCAAACGTTCTGGTCGCTACATGACATTTGACTTCGGTCATTTCCTCATTTCCTCATTTTCACTCAAAACACAAATTATCATAAAACTGAAAACATGTGGTGTTAGCTGAGAGTCTGGATCACAACTGACGCTTCGCGCTCGGGAAACGTTCCACATTTATGGACGGGCATACGCTCTGTGAAGAAGTCTTAAATGGTTGCTTTGCTAATAATGTAGCGTATTTCGCAAATAAATTCAATATTTCAACCAATGAAGTACAAGTACTGAAGAAAACTGCTGAGAAATTAGGATTACAAATATATATTTTTAAATAGAGATTATATGCTCCGAATAAACGCAGACATATAAGCAAGCACCTAGGTGATATTCTGACCTCGATCTTTAAATAAACGGGTGAAGTCGATGAAAAAGATGGAATTCAGGCTGTGCTAAACGACGTAAAACTTCTAATCCCTTCTAATTTGGCGAGATCCCGACTTTAGAGTACAGTAGTCACACCAAAAAATCAAGCAGTCACGTAGTTTGGCGTGACTGTGGATATTGTGATCTTAGCTACCTGACCTCGAGTTTTATATGTAATAGTAACCACCGGATATTTTATTTTATTTCCCCATGCAATGGCTGAGATTGAATGAACGCACGAAGATAGAAAATAAGGAAACCAAAATTATATTGGTTCATCCTGGGCCCTAAAATTATAATAATGAACGATTCAGTTTATATCTGAGACATAGCTAAGAATTTTAGCACAATTTGAAGATCTCAACCATGAGTATGAAGAGGAGAATTGCTTCCTATGGACGCATCAGTTATGGATCATGGAATGATAGGAAATTAGATCCTAACCTTCTAGGAAATCCTGAAGAAGCAAGTTCCGTGGATATAAGAAATACATTAATATTTAAACAAATGTGATACCAGGACTGAAAACATGAAGCGTTCCGAATGAAAACTAATAATGCTACTGTTTCTACGTCCCGCTAACTAATTTTGACGGTTATCGGAGATACCGAGGTGCCCGAATTTCGTTCCGCAGGTGTTATTCTACTCTGCAGTAAATCTACCGATAAGGGGCTGACGTAGTTGAGCAAAAGGAAAATTTAGAGGTAAGGGGTCTGTCTGAAGAGGAATCAATTCTCGGAGGAAAAATGTTTAGGGATGCTAGAGAGTGAAAATATTCTGCGGCGGAGGAAAGAAATAATTTGGAGAAAATGGAGAAATGAGTGCATATTCAGATTTTGGTTGTATATACAGTATATAGATTAAGAAATCGTAGCACGCAAAATCTCGGTACCTATGATTCTCTTCCTTCAAATTTGCTAAGCTTAACTTTTGGTACCTTGTAGCTTGTGACTTAGGTAGTGACTTTTACACGGACTTATTGGTTGTATATAAGAAATTGACTGCGCTATAGTCTCCTTAAGTTAGGATACAGGTTACTTTCCATGAACGGGTGGAGATCATATGTTCAGCACAAGATGCCAATCTGAGAAGAGAGTCTATTCTGCAAACGTCGTAGATACTCTCTATTTAGAAATGAATTTGGATGATAGAGTGTTGAATTGATTTCGGACGTAAATGTTCCGTTTCCTCAAACAAGCAATGTTAATATTTAATAATACACTGCATGGTGGGACGATTTCGGCACATAATAAATATTTCACCGTAACTATAGTTACGCAAGATAAAGTGGACCTTTATGGGTGATGGGACGAAGGATTGTGACATCTGTGTATGTAAGCAAGCATTTTTTATATTTCATAAGGTTGGAAACACAAGCAGAAGCAAATATTTGAAAGTCCTCCAGAGCGGGAGGGAGTTGATTATTCACGCTAAAAGTCACACGCAATAATAGCACGTATTTGTATTCTTGTGCAACAAAGAAAAGTCATACTGTTACTGGTAAGTCTTCTGCTCATACTCCTATACACTAAAAAGCATTTTGATATTCGGTATAGATTTATTTAAAAAAATATATATGTGACTAATTCGTCCCATTATGCAGTTTGATCATGTGGTGGTATGATAACCTCAAACATGGAATGAAATATGCTGCTTACCTACTTCATTGCATTTTATGCGTGTAAATGTCAACAAATATATTAATTCCATTTAGAATAATATTTTAGGTGAGAAACATGATAAAAAGTGTAATTCTTGAGAGAGGAGATATTGCACGCACTTGCAATGTCGAGTGAAATTGCGGGAAGATTTAGCCCTTTCACTCCGTCAAGTGGGGTTGTCAATCACCCCAAAGTGAGGCAGCCAAGTTTTGAAGTACAGGGAGACCTCGTAAAGAAGAGGAAAAAGTCCTCAGCAGCAGTTTACCCTCCACAACCAGTCAGTCAAGATAGCCTGGAACAATGGCCAATTCACAAAGACACTCAACAACGGTGCAAATTTCCCTTGTGCAAGGGGAAAATCCTTATATTTTGCGAAAAGCGTGGTGTAGCTTTGTGCATTACAAATAAAAATAATTATTTCAAGTAATTTCACCACAAGTGAGCAACCTGAAAATGGGAAGTGCACCTTCAAAACAAATATGTCGACAGTGCATGGTGGGACTAATTAGGCACATGTTAGTTTTCATGCAATAAATCTCTCAAAATCATTTTAGGAATTTTTTAACTATTTTTCCCTTACTATGGATTAGATTATATATGTCTAGAATTAAAATAAAGAGAAAATAAAAAATCATGCAGTGTAGACTGAACGGTAAATTTGTTGGTTAAAGATGATAGACACTAAGTTTATTTGCTAACGGTTTAACATTCCAGTAACACGTACGAGTATAAGAGAAAATTGCTGGAGAACACCGATGGAAAATTGTTTCCTAGGTTCCTGTTATTGTTTTTTCCTTGTATTGGCAAACTGTTCAATGATTCTCAATGAAAATGGTACATGGATATATGGTTAGCATGCTGACCTTTTGTCCTGGCTACTTCTCTTCCCGGCAGGGTCGGGGTGAAAAGTTGTATTATTACATATTATTCATAAGTATTCAACCTAGGTAGGATCCTGTTCCCCTAAATCTGCTTACCCCAACCGTTCTGAATCGAAAGACTCAACTGTTAGCAACAATTCTAAGGACTACTAAGTAATATGGGATTAAACAAAACCTATGTGAGTTTTTATCAACCTTCGGGACACAGAGTGGCAGATACCTCTTCTGGGTTCGAATCATCCATCTTGACATCTGGAGGTCAACACTATCAGTCTTTCGTATAAGAAGCTCTGACATGGAGCTCTAATGTTTCAGAGAACCTATCGACGAATTCCTATAATAATTTCTTCGATGTGTGTGTTGAGTCATCAGTCCATAGACTGGTTTGATGCAGCCTTCCATGCCACCCTATCCTGTGCTAACCTATTCATTTCTACGTAACTATTGCATGCTACATCTGCTCTAATCTGTTTGTCATATTCATACCTTGGTCTATCCCTACCGTTCTTACCACCTACACTTCCTTCAAAAACCAACTGAACAAGTCCTGGGTGTCTTAAGATGTGTCCTATCATTCTATCTCTTCTTCTCGTCAAATTTATCCAAATCGATCTACTCTCACCAATTCGATTCAGTATCTCTTCATTCGTGATTCGATCTATCCATCTCACCTTCAGCATTTTTCTGTAACACCACATTTCAAAAGCTTCTATTCTCTTTCTTTCTGAACTAGTTACCGTCCATGTTTCACTTCCATACAATGCCACGCTCCACACGAAAGTCTTCAAAAACATCTTTCTAATTCCGATATCAATGTTTGAAGTGAGCAAATTTCTTTTCTTAAGAAAGCTCTTCCTTGCTTGTGCTAGTCTGCATTTTATGTCCTCCTTACTTCTGCCATCTTTAGTTATTTTACTACCCAAGTAACAATATTCATCTACTTCCTGTAAGACTTCGTTTCCTAATCTAATATTTCCTACATCACCTGCCTTCGTTCGACTGCACTCCATTACATTTGTTTTGGACTTATTTATTTTCATCTTGTACTCCTTAGCCAAGACTTCATCCATACCATTCAGCAACTTCTCGAGATCTTCTGCAGTCTCAGAGAGAATGACAATATCATCGGCAAATCTCAAGGTTTTGATTTCCTCTCCTTGGACTGTGATTCCCTTTCCAAATTTCTCTTTGATTTCCTTTACTGCCTGTTCTATGTAAAAATTGAAAAGGAGAGGGGACAAACTGCAGCCTTGCCTCACTCCTTTCTGGATTGCTGCTTCTTTTTCAAAGCCCTCGATTCTTATCACAGCACACTGATTTTTATACAGGTTGTACTGTAGATAATTCTTCGTTCTCGGTATCTGATCCCTATCATCTTCAGAATCATAAATAGCTTTTTCCTATCAACATTATCGAATGCCTTTTCTAGATCTACAAATGCCATGTACGTGGGCTTGTCCTTCTTGATTCGATCCTCTAAGATCAGACGTAAAGTCAGGATTGCTTCACGTGTTCCTACATTTCTTCTGAAGCCAAATTGATCTTCTCCCAACTGAGCTTCAACTTGTTTCTCCATTCTTTCTTCGATACATGAACGGAAAACTAAAACGGAACAAAAGGATATGCAGCAATGCCGTATTAAAATGGGTCTACTGGAGATATCCTTATACGCTAGTACCGGAAACTCTAATAGGTAAGGCCATGACAGTGATTAGGAAGAAACTGAGCTAATGCATTTAAGTTTTTACTATATATTTGTACGAGTGATTCGCCATGTTAAGTTGGAAAAATTGATGCCTATGTTCTTCATACTGTTTTTATTTTATGCTGGCATACTTTATAATCAGCTTCTAAATCACAAAAAGTGTGGCACCTTGGCTAATCGGTTAGTATGCTGGCCTTTGGTCCAACGAGTGCAGGTTTTGATTCCCGAGAGGGTCGAGCATTTTAACTTTCATTCGTTAATTCTTGTGGCTGAAGTGCTAGGGGCTGATCATCGCAGGTCACGTATCAACTCAAAAGTCCTTCACAGGACCTATCCGAAGACCACACGCTATTATTAATCGCAAAAGTAAGCGTTTCCATATCCGTCCACTTTATACTTTAAAAATATATTGAGGAGTTTTCTCTCAACGCCTTCTGAAAGAGAACTTTGACCAAGTTTATTTATAAACTCGGTGTTTTCTTCGAATCAATTCTTAATTTTTTTTCCAATACCCATGTCGTGTCGAGTTTGAAACTCCAAAATTTTCTGCTGTTCCTCTTATTGACATTACATTGTTCATGGCCTTCATTGCCTGCCTTACATTCTCTTCATCAACAGGACAATGAAGTGCTGATTTAGACCTCCTTTATATATCCTATTCACTATGAATCACTAGAAAAGGGAATTAAGATTAGGATTTTAGGATTAATTTTGCTAAATAGATATCAATGATAGGATTTAAGAATGTATATGGTGTTCGTGTTAATCCAGCTGTGGGTAAACTAAGGAATATAACGAAACACGAATACCAGTCCCTTTTTACAACGGAATTTGGGCAATAGGAACACCACTAAAAGAAATGATATGCTACATTGACAAGAAAAGCAAATTTTTCTTATATGCTATGGGTAGCCTCTGGTTAATGATACATTTTAAAAATGATGTAATGTTATTTATTTATGTACCACACCAAGACATCTAACAAAATATTTCTCACATTTTACTGCTAGTTATGGTATTTGAAATGTCATTGTTCGACGGATCTAGATTTAATTATATCCTAAGCTTGAAATTAATTACTTAATTAATAAAAAGCAGCCTTTCTGGTTTAGGCACCAGAGTTCTTTAGTATTTATTTCCTAGCTTGATTTGTGAAAGGTGGAAGTAAAGGATCAGTTATGGAGAGAAGGCTGCTTGGAAATAAATCCACTGTGAACAAAAATAGATTTATCGACTGCTGTTGCTTTAACCCGCCAATATCTCACAATACTCCGCACCTTAATGGCTGGCCTAAAGCCAGGATAAAGCTCCCGTAAGTCTACGTCTGTGTTCAATATTTATTGCTCAAAGAGTATATCGACCCCCACCAGTAGAACTTACGTGCTTACCTTTCAAATTAAGGTCTCTAAAATAACGTGCACTGCCTAAGGAACAGGTCATTCTTACGTTGAATCCTGTAAGAAAATCCTTTGTACACGTGTTCGTTCTTATAAATGGATTCCGCGACGATCAAAGAATTATTCACTTACTTGAAACTATCACGAAGAATGTAACAAGTGATATTGTCGCCATCTTTAGGACTAGGGAGAGTAAGATGATAACTTATAACACGCGGACTGAAAGCAAAGTCCTGACACTGGCCGGAGATCAGGCATGAGCAGGTAGGAATGGGAGCGGTCAGGTGACGGTCATCCAGTTGGAAGTGTTTTTCTTGTGTCGCGTCGACTTAAAGACTGTCGATTTCACCACTCTGATGCATGTTTTCAAAACATGAGTAGCGTTTCTAGATTAAAATCGATGTTTCCCGTGAAAAATTGTTTCAGAATGTTAGCCAGGATTATGTGAATCCTGTGACTTAAATTCATTACCATATAGGACGGTTGCACGATGGGTCAAGGTGTCGGACTGAGACTGCGTTTTTGCACCGCCGTCCATTCCTCAAGATCAGATTGACTTTGGGAGGTCTTGGAACACCCTCAGTACTCACAAGACCCGTTTCCGAGGCCACCGATTCCCTGACATGGCATCTGGACGCTTCGTCCCTGTCATTAAAACAGAACGCCTTGCCAGCGGTCTCCTACGGCTTCCCGACTTTTAGTAAAAGGTAATAGACTTTTCGGGTCACTACTCTGAAGGAATGTAATCCAACTGTATTATTTTTTTAGCTCATTAAATAATGCCACTAATGTATGTACACCCCTCGTAAAACTGTTTTGCTTAAACGCCTCAATAACTACGTTAATTGTTTCAGAGGCCCCGAGATGCTGCAATTTTGTCCCGCAGGAGTGCTTTTACCTGCCGATAAATCTACTGACAAGAGGTTAGCGTTTCTGAGCACTGTCAAATACCACAGGACTGAGCAGGAATTAAACATGCAAATTTGAGCTGAGGAGACCAAAGCTCTACGGCCTAAACTAATCAGCCTACCAGCAGAAGAAAACGAAAGTAGAATAAGGAGAAGAGGCATAAAGTAAACACATCTCCTTGTATTCCTCGATATGGAGCAGCCCATGTTAGGTGAATCACAGTGCAAGTCAGCTGCATGTACCTTACATATCAGCCCCCCTGCGAATTTCAAGTATTTAGCAGTACTGAGACTTGAACCCGGGCTTACGAGGACTGCATCTAATAGCGGTAACTATTATACAACGGACGTGGACAGCATGAGGGAGAACAGTTCTTGAATACAAATTTTCGGACAAGGATTGTTGCAACTACCACTATCAAGTACGTTGAGACCATCGACTTCGACGGATCGGATGCTGAATGCTCATCTTCAGAAGATCAGTACCTTAAGGGACCTATTCCGCTAATGTTGCTTATTTCATGACTCATTTTCTTGACAAATACTTCATACAACGTAATGTAACTCTTACAGGTGACTTATACATGCTTCCTGTATTCACTCCTCTAGCTTGATTGCAATCAGCTACATATTCTAGGAGTTAGGAAGCAATATTTTTCTGTTGTTTTTCATTACAATCCTTCCTTACATTTTTTAGGACTTTACTGCAAGTATACAATTTATCTCTACCATTCTTAATGTATAGTATCATAAGGGTATTATAAATGAACTGTGAAAATATCAAGTGCCCATCTTCAATAGTTTGTGAGAAAATGCTTTATTTGTCCGAAAATACAAGTTTTTCAGAAATTGCAATTAAACATTAATTTGAATTAAAACTCCCTTTTTACAGAAATAACAGCTATAACGCACCGTCACTCTAATCTTCATCATCTTATACATTGTTCTAGTGCATCCTTATCCTCCTCAAAGAGTTCTGGCAGAAAAATCAGCTAGAAGTAAAACCAGAAAGTGGCGAGAAAGGAAGAGAAGAACAAACTGTACGCGTTAGTTTCTTCATTCATTGTGCTGTTGTAATATTGATATTGTGTGTTACATTTGATCATTATAAGAGAAAAAGGACGGTTGAAGAAAGTAAAAACAAAGGTGATCTGTACTACGCAACTTGTCCTAGTGTATCAGATGTTGGGATTGAGGTTAGGAATGAAAGCTCCCAGTAAAATATCGCATTCAGAACTTAAACAGCAAAAACAACGGTTATGCCATTCCTACCAAAATATGTATCAAGGTTTTTAAAGGATTTAAATCATATTGCAGCTTATAGGCCTTATGGTTCTTGAGATATTAATTTCTAACTGAGCAATGGTTTATGAAATCCTAAAAATGCCCTGTGCAAATATTTAAAATTAAATATACATCGACTCAAACAAATTCAATAAATCATACGCCGAATTAACCGACAAATTACAAGTAATGTTTGTGAATTAAAAAAACATTTTATCAACAAAGTGACCGTTTACAATCTCTTTAAAATAGACATATACCTTAAAATCGTGAACAAATCCCAAATCATCGACTGAAAATTAATTGAAAGAATCGGAAGGGAAATAACTGTATTAGTACCGTGAAGGAAGGAAGCACCGTAATCCTGTTGTTAGCACAGGACCGAAGTCAGGCTACAGCAATTAGGTCAATAATGAAATGTAACGTGGTCACTTGATGTCATCGGCACAAGTTGCGAGATGTGCAAGGGCTTAAAATCAACGAAGCAGAGTGTCTTGCAGCAGACCACAGCACAGCCCTTACAATCGACACAAGTGTCCAGTGTTCAGCTCCGAGCTCTTCATCAGTGGATCTTGCTTCTTTAGAGAAGCAGACCTTCAATTCAGGCGTTGACATTGGAAAGGTAGTAAGTCGGCCATGCCAGTGACATGGAAAATGTAGCAAGTCAAATCATACAGTAGATTAGTTTATACGATTGGCGCAAGACGGAACATAGTAGAAAGTCAGCCCGTGCCTCTGGTCAAATTAGGTATAACGTTTGCCATTTGTTGAAATTTAACTGCGTGTAAACCTTGTTAATAGATACTATAGTTCCTCATAATTATAGTTCTGTTTCCAGAATGATTCTCAAACGTATTCCTTTTAAAATGGTAAGTCGTTATTGCCAGCATCTTGACAACGTGTTCATACTAGCTCTTATTTGAAAAGAAATAGGTACTGCGTGTGGCCAACAAGGGCTCCAGAAGAAGATGCAGAAATAATCATAGAGGCTAAACATTTTCAACCATTGTGGGTATCATCATGACGCCTGGATATTTTCGTGACTTCGCCATGGAAATCAAGAGATATGTTTCAATTATCCACGCCTTAATATCGACACTGTTGCTGGATAAGGATTCCAAGGGCCGAAATGCCCTCACTCAAGAAAAGGCAATAATTCATCGAGTTAGAACCGTGAAATGAGCACAATATCCTCAAAAGAGGATGGTCCTTTCATGCGATCAACGATATACAGACGTTACAATCACTTTTTAAGAAGACTAACCATTAGCGAACCGAAGAAAGGACTTATTAGCCATGCTGGACTTCTTGGATTAAACATATCATTCGCTTTATAGTGAAATTTCCGCTTGAAACACACACGTTAGCTGAAAACTGATTACAGAATGATTTTTAACAACGTATTTTATCGCACAATTTGTACCTGGATCATAATTAGCACGAATTTGTGTGTTAATCTGATAAATGAAATACTCTTTGATTTTACATCATTTGTTCCCAGTATCATCTGCTTCAGAATGTTGGAAAAACTATTTTTTTTCTCCAGTAAGATTCAAATATTTTGACTTACTAACTTTCACATGTCAGTGCCTCAATTAAAATAAATCTCCAGCCACAGTACCGGCTCGCCCCGGGAGAGATGTCAGTCGGCTCTAGGAGGAGGACGATGGATCTCCTGCTCTGCCTCCATCAGTATTGATATCTCGTCCTCATCACCGGGCGCGTAGGGTCCCCTGGCCGGAGGAGGGATTCGGGCCTAGTCGTATATAACTGTCTCCTTAGCCTCCGGCGAGGTGCCCCAGCCGACATTGAATTTGACCCTGCAAGATTACTGGCAGTCTTTTGATTCTGCATCTACGTAGGAGGTTAGGGCAGCCCCGCCCCTCCGGCCCAACGTCTACCACATTGAGGAGCTTCGAGAAGGGTCAGGAAAGGATCTTAAGAGAAAAATACGTGCTTATGATCGTTGCTCTTATTTTGTGGCATGTATATCAAGAGAACCTTTGTGGACCTAACACTCTAATATATTGCGTATTCTGTTTCCATAAAAGAAAAATAATATCAGTATAAAATTAAACATTCAACACATGCACTTCTAAATTTCAATCGCTATCAACGTGATGACGTATAACATCCCGTTCAAAAAGCACTGTGATGATGAGGCAAGAGAAAATACGCTCATTAAAAAAAGTATGAAAAAGTACCAGCCAGTCTGTTACTACATACATACATACTGTTACGCGTAGGCGGGGTAGTAAATAATCACTGAAGGTGATACAGTCTACTTCTAATATATTGATTAACCCATTGCTAAATCTACACAATAACACTCACAGGCATGCCTAGATCACAACTACACTGTTAGAACACATGACATACATTTACACAGTTCGCGCACAATCTATCTCTCTTATCCTCATGAATGCACACAGAATTCGATCGTGAACACTACAGTCCCACTCACTCACTTGGGTACTTCATTTCCCCTGTCCCAGTCGAGAGTTCGCAGCCGCACACTACAGTCGGACAGTTCAGGTTGATATTCGCTGTCCACCTGGGGTAGAATTCCATTCACATCCCCTTGCCCGAATTCTATGTTCGCTTCCACGCTGCACCAGAGCATGCGATGCGGTCTTCCAAGAACTCGTCCAAGAGCCTGCTCACTATGACAGCCATCACAGTTCGACAGATAGAGACTGCCCCATCCAACTCAGGCTATCACTCACACTCGGCCACTAATTGGAAACTCAACTGGCACGATGACTCCCAACCACTGCGCTCACACTGAACTCACCCGCTCTGAACTAGTGACTGCAGCACCCTCCGTTCTCCTTCGCTCACTTGCGGAGCTCCAACTCGCAAGCCACTTCTCACCGAGTCCACACACTGAACTGAAATCCGCTGGTTGCTCCTGCCTTATACACGTGGGCCAACGTTCGAGACGCGCTCGAACTCCGTAGACATCTTCAGATATAGAAAGCTCCTCTTCCACCTATCGAGGCCTCAGTGACGTAGTGACCAATGAAGGCACTTAGAGTTGCATCTGACCAATGAGCTTTGGCCGGTGATGTCAGACGACTTGCGGGCGCTGGCACCGTCTCGTCAGAGGTTGAAATGTCGGCGGACATTGAAGCCATGCGCGCTGCATTACATACTTACATACGTCTTGATTGTAGCCTGTTATTCCTTTGGGCGCTCAGTGTGCAAGTCTTCGTGATTTTACTAAACTCCACTACAATCCTCTATGACTAAACGAAATAAAATAATGACCCTCCTCAGTTAGAATATCGCAAATTATGTCAAGTTTTCATTGCAGTCACTTGAGTCAATAACGTGTTCGTCTTCCACGAATTTTAAGGCACTATCGAATGCGATGGGGAATATTCAGCGCCAAATCGTTGGGCATTTCTAGAGGCAAACATGTAGAACTCTTCGATGGATGCTTGTTTCAGGTCCAGAATCATTAGTGGTGGGTATTGACTACACCCATGAATTCTCTATGCAGTTTATATTCGGGGAATACGCTGCCCAGTCCGTTCTGCGGACCTCACGTTCTTCCAGGTATCCATCAGATCTGCTGCAAAATGTGGACGAGCGTTATCGTCCCTATAGAGCAAACTCATCCCTTACGGTCTCTCTGAAACAATTTACGTGGGTCAGAGAATGTTTTGTTTACACATTGTGGCCTTTACTTTTCCTTGAATGTGAACCAGTTGTGTACGGTGGCCGAACAGAATACCTGCCCATAATAGGGCTGAACATTCAAACATTGGTGAATTTCTTCTAAGAATGATTCATTGCAACGTAACCCTGTTCCCCTCCGTATCCGCAGAGATTTGTCGTCAGGAGGTAAACCAATCCGCAGTTCAACACTGAACAACTTTCTGGACCATTGATCTGTCGTTGAGATCTGATGTGATGTAGCCCATCAAACGTGTTCCTCTCTACGATGTCGTCGAAGTGGAGGAGTCATGACGGGTGTCCTTGACTGCAGTCCCACATCATAGAGACTACTACGTAAAGTTCTGAGAGCCAAATATCTACAACTCCCTCCTCCTTCTGTATGGTTACGGGTGATAGAGTATAATCAGTGCATTTTCTGCCTATCATAAGATGTGACGAAAAATTAGTCTTAAATTCGGAGATAGGATTGTTGACCACGTGACCCCTTCCTCTTTCTTTCTGCCGGATTCCTCGTAGTCATCTATCTTAGCCGATGTCATCTGGTAAACTATCGTTCTGTTTCTACCTGGATGGTATCGGGTTTTCGATTCCTTGGAATCCTTCATTACCCAGCTCTTGGTTAACCTCTTACGAAGACCACGGACCTCTTCTACCTTTGTTTGAAGATAGGCTGATCGCTCATTTCGACTATCAATAGAAACACTAACCTTCACCCTTCACGCCATCACTTCCTCATTACTATTAGCAGTTTGATCAAAGGATTTTCCAAAACGATGGGTGCTGAATCATCATTTTTCCTCGATAAGTCAGTACTTTTTCCAATAGTGTGGCTGTGAGGGTTCTAACCCATTCGGTCTAGTACTGTAGCTATTATGGTTTTGGCCCTTTTCAATGACCTCTACGTGAGGTTAAGACGTGAAATGATGTCATAACCTTAGGTACGAGAGCAATTCTAACCCTATAGGCTTCCTTCGAGGACCTCAATTGGTCAGAACTGTGGGTGCAATGACCTGGCGCTTTTTACCCTTAGGTGAGGTTAAGATGTCATAACTTTAAGTACGTGGGCAATCCTAACTTCAGGGGAACCCCATAGAGGAACCGAATGAGTCAGGTAACCTAACGTTACATTAACCTAATCTCACACAGGCCCTTTACCGGTTCCACTTGGAGGAGCCTAATTGGTCAGGTGACCTGTAATAGAGGTTAGGATATCATTATGACGTGTTAACCTAAACTTGCTACCAGGAACGCTAACGTGACCCCAGGCATTCATTTTAGGGTCTGGCCTTGGAGGTGCCCAATCATCTAGGTGAGCTGTAATCGAAGTTAAGACATCATTAAGACGTTTTGACCTAACGTTGCCTACGAATGCTAACCTAACCTCACACACACCCTTTACCGGCTCCCATTGGAGGAGCCCAATATGCCAGATGACCTGTAATAGAGGTTATGACGTCGTTATGACGTGTTAACCTAATCTTGTTACCAGAAACGTTAAACTAACCTCACACAGGCCTTTTGCCACCTCTCCCTGGAGAAACCCAATTTGTCGGTTGACCTGTAGTTCAGGTTAGTAACCTATTAGTTTGTTTTTACAGTAGAATGAGGAGATAATATGAAGAATAGCTGTAATGCGAAAGAGGATGGGAAAGTCCCAGAGATCCAGGAAGTGACTGCATGATAACAAGACGCTAACAGCCAACTTGAGGGGACGATAGGAATGCAGTCATGCACATGCTACATTAATGCCCCATAGACGATGGATACAACAGCATGTACTTTATATAAAACATTACGACTTATAAATATCTCTAATTCTGTCATACAGAATAAAATAGTTATTTAGCTGAAATCCGAGGGAGATTGTTCGTTCTGGTATCCCCACTAAGCTGTATTTGTACAGATGAGTTATGACGTCCAGGCGAATCTAAGATAGTTGTACGGAAGCCTGTCATCAATAAAGTGCAGGCTTCACTTCAGAAAGTGTACACTTTATCTAGTGTCAACCTTACATGATTTATAGTACCTATAACACCATACATCCTTCTCTGTGATGTGACATCTAAATTATCGCTGCCTCGAGGCTGAACGTCTGCACGGGATATTAAGTACGGACGTCAACCAATATCGCTCTCCCAATCCGTTATTCAGGTGTTTAAACGTTGAACTTTAACCACTAAATCCCAGGTTCATATACTGGCTTATTCATTTTGAATGGCAAGAAGATTCACTTTACGGCAGTACAAATAATTATGTACAAATTAGTACTGATCAATGACTAACTGGAGTACAATTAAAGCTTAACCAGTCCTTGCATCGCCGCTGGCATCATGGATTTCCTTCAATGTGCCATTAAATGCATGAAGTGGACACTCAATGACCAGGCACATCTGAACAGTTACAGTATGCGTATTAAGTTTACATTAGGGAAAAATGAAATCCCAACACACACAAAAACACATCAATTTAAGGGAATGCGATTTAGGATAAGTAATTGTCTAGGTAACATATTTATTTGTTTACATTTTAGGTTAGAGGCTCTAGCATACGCAAGAAGACATCTATATATATAAAATAAGAGTTTTGTCTGTACATTGCTCAAAATTTGAAAAGAATGGTATTTCTGTATCGATCATGTCCACAGTAAGAAGAAAATGCGGTTTTTAGTTTCCGTAATGTCTGTCTGTCTGTCTGTCTGTCTGTCTGTCTGTCTGTCTGTCTGTCTGTCTGTCCGTACACGCATCACGAGAAAACGGCCGAAGAGAATTTAATAAAAATCGGTATGTAGAGTCGGGAGATGAGCCGCTACAATCTAGACTATAAATTATTTTATTCACGGTGAGTGAAATGGTAGTTTAGTCGAAGGCCTAAAATTCAATTCTCAAATATTTATATTATTAGTGGTCATATCGATAAATACTACATAACTAAAGTTATGTAGAATTTAATTTCTGATCATTTACGTCTTAAGCATTTTTACCGTACCGGCTATGATAACAGAGATATTAATGAATTTGGATTTTTGTTGCTAAGTTCATATCAACGCCGAGCCCCGACAAAATGGGTAAACAGAATTTAATGAAAATCGGTATATAGAGTCGGGGAATAAGAAACTACAGTTTAAGCTATAAACAATGTTATTCACCCTGGGTGAAATGGTAGTTTAGGGGAAGGCACCTAAAATTTAATTTTTAAATACCTATGTTCTTGGGCCTATGGAAAAGTACTATATAACAAAAGTTACAGAGAATATAATTTCTGATCATTTCAGTTTTATTCAGTTTTACCGTACGACTATGATAAGAGTGGTATTTCAGAACCAGAAGACAATAATGTGACGGCATATAATATCGAAAGCGCGTAACATAGATCAACAATAACATTACACTGACCGTTGTTTGTTGTAATGTTCTTTGTCTCATATGCCGACATTCAACTCCGATAGATGGGATTACTGCTGCGTACCGACTATAACAGCCTAACTGAATATTGGCGGGAAATAGATGAGGAGTTAGATAACTTTCTTCTTTAGCATGCCAATCCTCTGGTTCATACATTTTCTGATACTGCTGGTACGTTACACACTGGTTCATCATAGTATGCCAGCTATTCGATACCTACTCTGATGCGCTGTTTTGAATGAGCAGTGTGCGCACTTAAGTCAGAGGCTCAGTTAGTAGTAGTAGTAGGAGTAGTAGTATGAACTGGTCTGGAATTACAGTTTAGCCCTATTCCAAATTACAGTACCAGAATTCACTAAATAACTCAAAATTCAACCTTGGAAAGAGCCGTTTCTTAGGAAAAGCTTCTTCCTCTTCACTTTCATTAAATCTACATTTATTTATTTTATTTTATTTTTCTTTCTTTTTTTTCTTCTCTGGCTTGGAGGAAAAATTGCCTCCACGTCAGATAGTTCTTTCACCCGCCAGTGTAGTGAATTGAGATTTCCCGACTCATCGGGTACTCCTAGTAAGCCGATAAGTAAACGGGCATAGTTTTTGCCCTGAGACTATCCACTATTTGAACACCCCCCCCCCCCGCCGAAAAAAGGACGAAGATTGTTCATGGATCACGGATGTCTGCGTCTTGGTCATTCCAGCTCTGTAGCTTTGGACTGTTCGTTCAGCAGCATAGTACTGTTCGTTAAAAGTGAAAAATGTGTCGTTTTTCATTTGATCGAGTATTTCATATGAAGGTATTGCTTTTAATCGCGCCATTCCTACCGACGTCATTGTAATGACCCATGTTCATTTCAGTTGGGAAAACCACTAAGGGAGTCTTTCTGAGAATCTATAAAGGCAGGCGGAGAGTGAGTGTCTGCCATGAAAACTTCCCAACCTGATTGCGACTGACGGTAGGCAAGGTGGCCTACCATTACACTGAAAATTCCCTAACCCAGTCTTCATATGAGGAAAGACGTTGGTGACTTCCCCGTCGAGCTTCTAGGGCAACGTTAAGAGCTATGCAACTTAATAAATCTTGCTCACAACGTTTACACTACCTAACCTAGAATTCTGTATAAAATTTAGAATTCCGTAGCGAAGCACGGGTACATCAGCTAGTATATATATAATAAGAGTATTGTCTGACATTGCTCAGAATTTGAAAATAATAGTATTTCTGTATCGGTCATGTCCACAGTAACAAGAAAATGCGCTTTTTACTTTTCCATAATTTCTGTCTGTCTGTCTGCCTGTCTGTTCGTCTGTCTGTCTGTTCGTCCGTCTGTCGGTCTGTTCTATCTACACGCATCACAAGAAAACGGTTGAAGATAATTGATTGAAAATCGGTATGTAAAGTCGAGAAATGAGCCTCTACAATCTGGGCCTTAAATCATTTTATTCGCTTTCAGTGAAATGCTAGTTTAGGGGAAGGCCCAAAATTTTATTCTGAAATATTTATATTTATATTATTAAATACTACATAACTAAATTTATATAGAATTACATTTCCGATAAGTTATGCCTTATACATTTTCACCGTACCTGACCGGCTATGATAACACAGATATTCATGTATTTGTGTTTTTGTTGCTATGTCCATATCAAGGCCCAACCACGAGAAAATGGATTAACAGAATTTTACGAAATCGGAGTATATAGTTGCGGGATAAGAAACTACAGTCTATGCTTTAAACAAATTCATTCACCCTGGATGAAACTGTAGTTTAGGGGAAGGTATCTAAAATGTAATTTTTTAATTGTTATTTGTCCTATCGAAGAGTACTACAGAACAAAAATTAGAGTCAATGCAATTTCCTATCATTTATATTTTATTCCGTTTTACCGTACGGACTATGATAAGTGTGGTATTTCAGAATCTGAAGAAAACTGAATGTGAAGGGCTACAATATCGAAAGCCAATAACATTGATCAACAATAACATTACATTGACCATTGTTTGTTGTGATGTTCTTTGTCTCTTATGCTGCCACTCAACTCCGATAGATCGGATTACTACTGCGTACCGAGTATAACAGCCTGACTGAATATTGGCGGGAAATAGCTGGGGAGTTAGAAAACTTTCTTCTTTAGTATGTCATTCCGCTGGTTCATACATTTCCTGACACTGCGCGTACGTAACACACTGGTTCACATAGTATCCCAGCTGTTCGATCCTTACTCTGACGCGCTGTTTTGAATGAGCAGTGTGCACCCTTACGGCAGAGGCTCACTTACTAGTGGTATGAACTGGTCTAAAATTACAATGTAAGCCTACTCCAAATTTTAGCAGCACAACTCATTAAATAACTCAACATTAAACACTGAAAATAGGTGTTTCTTAAGTAAAGCTTCTTCCTCTTTAGTTTTATCAAATTCTACATTCATTTTATTCCAAATTAGCAGTGAAGAGGGGGATTCCTCGTCTGGCTTGCAGGAAGAATTTGCCTCCAAGTTAGATAGCTGTAGTTAATTGGGATTTTCCTACTCATCGGGTACTCCTAGGAAACAAATTAGTAAAAGGGCATCGTTTTTGTCCTGGGGCTCTCCACTATTCATCACCCTCGCAACCCCCCACCCGCCGAAAAGAGACGAAGAGTGTTCACGGATCACGACTGTCTGCGGCTTGGTCATTTCAGCTCTGGAAGTTTGGATTGTTAGATCGGCAGTGTAGAACGCTAACGTGTATATTTCACAAAACTCCAGCTCTTATACTAGAGGGAGTTAAAAGGTGCTGTTTGTACCAAAATATTCCGAATCGTCTCAATAGTATAGGAAAAATCTTGCATTTCTTAAAAGTCAAGGGAAATATATTTATTATCAAGATCAAAACATTACTCCAATAGTTGCAGGCGAAAGCTTACCCTAACCCACAAAACATTCTGTACTTAGCAGGTTGCTAAGTGACTAACACTAAACCTTCTTCTGATGATGGAAGAATACTATTCTCTTCTAGATACTCTTTGATTCTCTTACCTTCCCTAGCTTCTGAATATAGTCAACAGATGGCAGAACGTTCCTAATAACTTACATGCTCCTACGAGACAACAGCCTACGTACGTACAGACGGGAAATTATCAAGTCGACTAGCCTTCTGTATGACCATTATGCTTTAACTTTACATTATTTATAACTTGTAATGTTTAGCTAGTGGTAAGCTCAACCTATAGTAATGTAAGCCGTAATGTTAAGCACTGGATATACTTAAGAATGTTATTATTCTTGTAATATTTTCATTACACGGAACTTCTTGGTGTACTTTTGTGTTTGTTGTTGTTTTTGTCGTTGTTGTTTAGTTATGTTTTAACTTTACCTTATCATCACAATACTAAGTGACCATTGCCACTGGGATATTTCCCAATTGCGATGTATTTCTTAATAATAATGAAATAAAATATAAGATCTGTCTGTGTCGGTGCGGCCTAAAGCCAATTCTAAAAATTAATAATATAATTTATAATATTATTCATATGATGGCTAATTTAAAGCCTATAATTTTTAATATACTTACAATAAATGTAATACCTATTCTAAAGTTTATCCTTTAAAATATTATATGTAATTAACAACCAACGCACAAATCCAGAATATGTCATTAAATATTGAATTGTCTAGGTAACATATTTATTTGTTTAAACTTTCTAGGTCAGAGGATCAAGCATACGTAAGAAGACATCTGGCATGGTTGTACATTAATAAGCGATGTAGTAGTCACGACTTTGAATGCAAGCATTGTGGCATTAAGGTGCCCAATTCTTTTTCTGGAATGGAGTTCCACGACAGTTGCACTTGAGCAGTCAAATCAGCAACGCCAAATGCGGGTACGTTTGAGGCTGGATATGCCTTCCAATACAATCCCATACCTGTTCAGTGGGCTAAGGTTCTGGTGGTCTCACAGGCCACAGACACTCTTTAGAGCACGTTTGGCTGACAGCCGCGGTGTGAGACAAGCATTATCCACTTGGAAAACACTCCTCTGAATACTGCGAATGAATGGCTGCAATCCGGTTCAGTCATCAGTCCGGTGTACAAATTCGCTGTCAAAATTCTTGCGATAATGACGGGAGTGCTTCTGTTATTGAAGACCATAACTCGTGTTTTAAGTCCAGTGAGTCGTCGCTGCAGAGAGCTTGGTTCGTAGCGCTCACTTACGGTGACTCATGTGGCGTCTCGAAGCTCGTGGCTGAGAGTAGTAGCTGTGCGTGTAGGGCATCTACGTGCAAATATGCGTTTATCCGGTCTTGACCTGCTGTGGGTTTACATGAACCGTCCGCGCGATGTCGATCTGCTACCGAATAGGTGTATCTCAACCCAGATACAACACTTCGATTCACGTGAGCAATGTTGGAAAAGCCAACTTTTCTTATATTTTGTTGCATCAAAGTGATTATTTTGAGCCGGGCTAAGTGCTCCAGGCAGTTGAGGCGCTGGGCTTCCCTCCTGGCCCAGTCGAGTTTTATTTAAAGGTGTTAAGCCAATAAAGGAGAACCATTCGTATTTTTGATCTCCTTTCTATTCTTATCTTCCCAAAACTCCCTCATCGTTTCAGTATGGGCCTGCCGTATTCTTTGTGTCCAAGCGTTTTTAATTTTCAAATTTCTTGACGTCGGTTTCTTGGGCGCATACTTGTGGGTGTTGATCTTTTGTCTATATAAAGTCCTTGTCGTTTCCAATGGATCAATGTCGACTTCTGCGAGATCATTTTGGGTGTCTACTAGCCAGCGCACTTTGGTTTGTCGTGTTCCATTGATAACGAAAAAGATTTTCTTGGTCAACCGTGAGTCATCCATTCGTGCTAAATGCCTGTAGAATTCCATACGTATATTTCGTACAAGTGAAGAGAATCGCTCAGTCAATGAATAGAGTTACTCCGAGCTTTTTCGCATCCAATTGCCATCTTCAAACTCGGGTCCGAATATTTTCCTCAGTATCTGTGTTTCCATTTTCTCAGTGTCTCTAATGTTGATGTTTAATGATGATGTTTCGATTGGGTAGAGTGTCTCTGGGCGAACAACAGTGTTTTAGTGTCAGAGTTTAGCCTTGGTGAAAAGTGAATTCTTGTTCTAAACGTTCCAGGTGATTGTATAGACTTTACGTAATTTTTCAGCCCGGTTTTTGTTGGCTTCTTTTTTGTTGCCAGTGCTCCCGATAACTTTACCTAAGTACTTAACTGTTTTACTTTTGTGACCCTGCCATATTGGGTTTATGTTTTCAAAATTTGCAGCCGGTTTCATCCTGGATTGAGTCCAAGATTTTCCGAAGTATTCCTCTTTCTAGGAACTCCAGATTCTCCAACTTAGAATTCATCGATAGGCATTTGCTGGCATGAATTCACTCTGCTTTATTACAATACTTTAATTCCTTATTTTGGCATTCCATTACTTTATTATTCTCGTTTCAGTCTTATATGGACCACGCTATTTCAACTGCTTTCTCCTACTATCTTTCACTTTTATCCAGTGTTCCCACATTCTTCTTCGGTGAGCATCCCTCCTTCTTCGGTCCACTTTTTGCCAGTTTTCGTTCTGGATTTTGACTCCCCAGTTTTTGTAGGTCTTTTTCCACCTCTGTAAATCAGATCCCTTTGGTTTTCTTTCCCGCAAAGTAGACACAGATTTGATTGAACATTCTTCCGGAGCTCATTCTTGTCAAATGGCCATAAAAAGAGATTCTCCTTTTGCGTTTGGTGTCCGTTTTCTTCTCCACGTGTTGATACAGTTCATCGTTGTTTCGTCTTCTGTACTCTCCTTGTTCTTTGATTTGACCCAAGATATTTCTTAAAATCTTCCTCTGTTTGGCTTCCAGTTGTCCTGCCAGGTCTCTCCTATTCATGGCAAAGCATTCGTATGCATACAGCGCCTCCGGTACGGTAGTGCCTGAGTGTGGCCTTGAAGGACACTGATCGTTTATTGCAGTTTACTTTGGTTAGATGGTAAGCCATTTCCATTTTCATTATCCGTGACAGGAAAGCTTCCCTTCCACGAATATTGGGCTCTATCCACTCACCCGGGTATTATATATCTCTGCCTTTATTATTCTTCCTTTGTTCACATTTAGTTCTCGGGGTGCTGACTCGAGGTTCGTTATGAACTCTGTTTTCTCAAACGAAATCTGAAGCCCTGCCTTTGCTTCTTGCATCTGTAGTTGACCGATTTGTTGTGTGGTCGTGTAAAGAGAATTACAGAGATTTGCAAGGTCATCTGCGAAGTCTAAACAGTCGATTGTCAGGTCCTTGTTTTTACAACCTAGCCTGACCCCAGTTTCTACACCTTCCTTGCACAATTATTTATGCCATCCGCGAATAATTTTTCCGAGAACACAGTTGAATAGCAGAGGTAAGAGCCCAATTCCCTGCCTTAACCCTGTCAGTATTTTGAAGAACTCAGGAATCACTCCCCAGAATTTCACTTTGGAGGTCGTGTCCAACAGGGTTTCTGAATTATCGTTCTTGTATTATTAACTAAATCCAATTCATTTAGAACCTGGATAAGGGCACTTCGATCCAGTGAGTCCTAAACCTTCTTGAAGTAAACGAAGGTCACTATTAATCTCTTACTTCTCAGTTTCAGGTATTATAGAATTGATTTTAGATTCATGGTTTGCTCTACACAAGATCGACCTTTCCTAAACCCTCCTTGGTAATCCCCCAGTTGCTGATTAAGCTGTGCCTTAGTTCTCGTTTGAAGTTCTTTCGCGAAAATCTTGTATGTTATCTAGAGGAGGGATATGCCACGATAGTTGTTTACGTCTTGTTTGTCACCTTTCTTGTGCAAGGGGTGAATCAGTGCTGATGTCCAGTCACATTGCAGTTTCTCTGTTTCCCTAATCTCGTGGATGATATCCGTAAGCTTGTCAACTCCTTTACCACCTGCACACTTCTAAAGCCAGGCAACTATTGAGTCCTCACCTGGTGCTTTATTTTTCTTAAGTGATTGATTGATCTTACTGGTTTCTTGTCCGGTTCGTGGACATGAATCTGGATTAACGATCACATTTACTTGATAGGAAAATTTTGATGTTGGAGCCTTGCAGTTAATACATACATACATACATACATTATCATTATAGACTGTTATGCCTTTCAGCGTTCAGTCTGCAAGCCTCTGAGAATTTACTAAACGTCGCCAAAATCCTAGATTTTCAACTAGTGTTGTGGCCTCATTTAGTTCTATACATCTTATCTTTAAAACGTTAAAAACCGAGTCTAACCATCGTCGTCTTGGTCTCCCTCTACTTCTCTTACCCTCCATAACAGAGTCCATTATTCTCCTAGGTAACCTATCCTCCTCCATTCGCCTCACATGACCCCACCACCGAAGCCGGTTTATGCGTACAGCTTCATCCATCGAGTTCATTCCTAAATTAGCCTTTATCTCCTCATTCCGAGTACCCTCCTGCCATTTTTCCAACCTGTTTGTACCAGCAATCATTCTCGCTACTTTCATATCTGTTACTTCTAACTCGTGAATGAGATATCCTGAGTCCACCCAGTTTTCGCTCCCGTAAAGCAAAGTTGGTCTGAAAACAGACCGATGTAAAGATAGTTTCGTCTGGGAGCTGACTTCCTTCTTACAGAATACTGCTGATCGCAACTGCGAGCTCACTGCATTGGCATTACGGCACCTTGATTCAATCTCACTTACTATATTACCATCCTGGGAGAACACACAACCTAAATACTTGAAATTATCGACCTGTTCTAGCTGACATTCGATTCTGTTGAATTTCTTACCTACTGACATCAATTTAGTCTTCGAGAGGCTAATTTTCATACCATACTAATTGCACCTATTTTCAAGTTCCAAGATATTCGACTGCAGGCTTTCGGCACAGTCTGCCATTAAGATCAAGTCGTCAGCATAGGCCAAACTGCTTACTACATTTCCACCTAACTGAATCCCTCCCTGCCATTTTATACCTTTCAGCAGACGATCCATGTAAACTACGAACAGCAAAGGTGAAGGATTACAGCCTTGTCTAACTGCTGTAAGTACCCTCAATTCTCACTGAAGCCCAATTGTCAACATAAATGTCTTTGATTGATTTTAATAATCTACCTTTAATTCCATAGTCCCCCAGTATGGCGAACATCTTTTCCCTCGGTACCCTGTCATATGCTTTCTCTAGATCTACGAAACATAAACACAACTGCCTATTCCTCTCGTAGCATTTTTCAGTTACCTGGCGCATACTGAAAATCTGATCCTGACAGCCTCTCTGTGGTATGAAACCACACTGGTTTTCATCCAACTTCCTCTCAACGACTGATCGCACTCTTCCTTCCAGGATGCCAGTGAATACTTTGCCTGGTATAGTAATCAATGAGATACCTCGATAGTTGTTGCAATCCTTCCTGTTCCCTTGCTTATAAATAGGTGCAATTACTGCTTTTGTCCAATCTGAAGGTACATTACCAACACTCCACGCTAATTTTACTAGTCTATGAATCCATTTCATCCCTGCCTTCCCACTGTACTTCACAATTTCATCTATTCCTGCAGCCTTATGACAAAAGAGTTTATTTACTATCCTTCCCACTTCCTCAAGCATAATTTCACCAACATCCTTTTCCTCCTCCCCGTGAGCTTGGCTGTTTGCAACACCCCCATGATGATTTCCTTTTACATTGAGAAGATGTTCAAAATATTCCCTCCACCTCGCCAGTGTTTCCCGGGGAAATCTGAATTACTCAAAAAACTGTTCATTTCTTTTTTCCCTCCCTTCCTAAGATTCTTTATTACTGTCCAGAAAGGTTTCCCTGCTGCTTAACCTAGCCTTTCCAGGTTATTACCAAAATCTTCCCATGGCTTCTTTATGGATTCAACAACTATTTGTTTCGCTCTGTCTTTTCATTTACGTATAAATCCCTGTCTGCCTCGGCAATTGTTTGGAGCCATTTCTGATAAGCCTTCTTTTTTCATCTACAGGCTGCTCTCACTTCATCATTCCACCAAGATGTTCGCCTTTTCCCATCTTTACACACGGTTGTTCCTAGGCATTCCCTTGCTGTTTCAACTCATCATCCCTGTATGCCACCCATTCACTTTCTATATCCTGAACCTGCTTACTGTCTACTGTTCGAAACTTCTCACTAATCATACCCATGTACTTCTGTCTAATTTCCTCGTCCTGGAGACTTTCTACCCTTATTCGTTTGCAGACAGATTTCACTTTCTCTACCCTAGACCTAGAGATACTTAGTTCACTACAGATCAGATAGTGGTCTGTATCATCGAAAAAACCGCTAATAACTCGTACATTCCTAACAGATTTGCTGAATTCAAAGTCTGTTAAGATATAGTCTATTATGGATCTGGTACCCCTAGCCTCCCATGTGTAGCGGTGAATAGCCTTATGCTTGAAGAATGTATTCGTAACAGCTAAACCCATACTAGCACAGAAGTCCAGCAAACGCTTCCCATTCCCATTAGCTTCCATATCTTCCCCACATTTACCAATCACCCTTTCGTATCCTTCAGCTCTATTCCCAACTCTCGCATTGAAATCGCCCATTAGCTCTATTCTCTCATTTCTGTTGACCCTGACCACGATGTCACTCAATGCTTCATAAAACTTGTCAACTTCATCCTCATCTGCACCCTCACATGGTGAATACACGGACACAATTCTTGTCCTAATTCCACCCACTGACAAATCTACCCATATCATTCGCTCATTTAAGTGCATAACAGAAACTATGTTGCGTGCAATGGTATTCCTGATAAAGAGCCCTACCCCAGACTCTGCCCTTCCCTTTCTAACACCCGTCAAGTACACTTTATAATCTCCTCTCTCTTCCTCATTATCTCCCCTTACCCGAATATCACTTACTCCTAGCACTTCCAGATGCATCCTCTTTCCTGACTCAGCCAGTTCTACTTTCTTTCTTCCATAAGCCCCATTAATATTGATAGCTCCCCATCGAATTCCATTTCGTTCGCCAAGTTGTTTCCAAGGAGTCCCTCGCCTGTCAAATGGGAGTGGGACTCCATTACTCCCATAGGTCCGAGGCTTGCTTAAAGTGTTCTGAGCTCGATAAATTCATGAAGCAGGATGCTGCCCTACTTGCACATAGTCCAAGTGAGGATCTCTCCTCTAACGTTTTATGGACCACCGGTGAATTATATAGTCCTAGCCGCCTGAACACAAGGAGGGCCATGACTCAGAATATGTCCGAGATGCCCACTCCCATTCCATAGCAACTGGTATCCCGACCCTCAGGACCACTTACTAGGCCACTTAGCCGTTGCCCATGGTTCACGAACTAGGACGTGACTACATAACCCACAAATATGAACCATTGCAGTTAATGAGGGACTCAAATAATTTCGTCTTCTGTCTTTCATCTTTCGTTTTTCGTCTTTCGAATTTTGTCTTTGTCACTGTGAGCAACTTTCCCATCGTAATTCCTGAAGTGAAGTCTGGGTGGTATGTATTTCCTGTATTTTGCTTGAAGGTTTTGTAGAAGTCGCGAGTGTTCTTATTATTGAAATCTTGGTCTATCTGTGCCAATGATTTTTGTGGAATGCCCGTTCCACCCTGAGTATGGTTTTGTCAGCCTGCTTCCTTGCGACCAGCAACTCTCTTTGTTTTCGTCGTTCTTCCGTTTGTTCTGTTGCAGTCAGGCAAATCGCCTTTGGTTTATGGCATCGTCGCATTCATTGGTCCTCGAGTTTGTCAGTAGGATGGTTCCTTTGCCGTTTCAACTACGGCGTCTTTGAATTGTTCCCAATTTTTTGACTCAAGTCATGTTTCCGACTGAATTCTCTTTGAGTCCTTAATTTTTTCACATCAAACCTCTTGATCTTCCCTGAAATCTCTTGCTGGATCTTGGAATAAGCTTCATTTTTATATTTGAAAGATTGTGATCACAGTGAAGTTTCGCGCTTCTTAAGAATTTTCCATTCTGGATTTCTCTCTGAGATTTACGATAAATAGCAACGTGGTCAATTTGGAATTCCCCGATATGGGGATTTGGGGATGTCCATGTTTTCTGTATCTCATGAAGACCTTTGAAAGTAGTTAACTTCATAACTAGGTTGAACGTTTTGCACGTCTCTACCAGCCTTTCTCCATTGTGACTTGTCCTCCTGTGGGCCGGGTAGTCTCCAACAATACCCTCTAACTTCCTTTACTTTTCGAGTTGTGCATTGAAGTCTCCGAGAAGGATGATGGTGTGTCCTTTGAGAATTTTGAACAGAATATCTTCAAGCTCTACCAAGAAGATTTCTGTTCCTTATGAGTCCATCCATTTAGCTTGATTAATTGGTGCATTTATGTTCATCATGGTGTAGATTTTATTTGAGATTCGAAAAGAGAGGATCGAGATTCGACTGTTGGGAAATGTGAAGTTGGTGACAGACTCTAAAATCTCCTTGCTGACCACAAATCCTCTACCTAGGTTGGGCATAGACTTTATTACACGTTTCCCAACTTTACCCTTGAAGACCCTATACCTTGGGACTCAAAGGCTTCTTCATATACGAACCTTGTTTCTGGAATTGCTGTGATCAGTATTTGACGATGTTGCTGGGTGTCAATCAATTGTTTCAATTTACCGACTTTCAGAATGGAGTTCACGTTGATCTTGTTTGCAGGAATCTCCGTTACTCCAAATATGTCCGTGCAGGCTTCTCAGAATACGAAGGCCCGCATTCGACGTGCGAGAGTACGGTGGATTGGTTATCACCAGGGGTAGTTGCTTCTGCAGAATTTATCTCCATGCTTTTCACAGTTGAAGAACTGTAGATGGGGGTGGTGATATTTTCCACCGACCAATGTACTGCCAAGGTTGTGAGCCTTGGAGCCCCCAGCAGTGATGGGCTCGCCGACGTAATTTTCCGCTAGGATTGCTTACCCAACCTTCCACTGGGTTGCTCGGCTTCATAGGGACGTCTGTTGTAGGTTACGTGCCGGAGTTGGAGTGAAAGGCGCTAACTTGGATTATCTTGCTGAATCCAATATGTTATAGCTGCAAATGACATGCAACGACGCGTTTCACTCCCATTTGCGTGGAACCAAATTGATTCCTGGGATTATTATTATTATTATTAATTTTATTTCCTTTTTCAAATCCTTAAAATTAGGGCATGGACTGAACCGACGAATGTAGGATTTTACGTCAAACTCTCTGCCTCTGATACATCGACAGAGCGTCTTTTGATATTCTGCAGTGAGCTGTAGGACTTATGTGTTAATTGGCACTTGTGAGGGTAGTTATAGCCTAAAATTACTTCGAAAAGGAGTTAAAAGTTGAACAGCTCAAGAATTTATTTTAAATCAAAGTACAACGCTTGGAATATTATTGAATATCTGTCCGACATGCAGTGCTTCAGGAACTGACATTCCTGCCGTGCGCTACGTACACGGCCACCAGTCTGACCGCATCTCGTTTGCCCTGCGACCTACGAGATCGATACAAATGCAATGGTTAATTAATACACGGCACAGGCATCCGGGACCAATTATAGCATCAGCATGATTACCAGTCTTCAGGGATGTGGCACAGACATCCTCGCATACCTTTATACAATCGCTCTGTCTCAGCCATAAAACTGTCTTAACACTCCAGTGGTCGCGCGAAGAGAAGTCACGTCAGTGGTCACGCGGATCATAATTGTGATCCATTTTTCTTTGTGATATACGGTTATTCTGTAGCATTTATTCAATGAATATGATTATGCATTGTGAAAAGAACTTCATTTTTGTACAATATAATATAATATAATATAATGCATTTATAAAAAGTACCTGAAAAATTACCGGACATTGTGATTTGTCTCACTTACTCCCTCCATAATATTTTTGAGGTACCTCACAGTCTGGTTCATTCAGCCATCGATTTATATTCTCTTAGTCATACATTTTGTACTTGTATATCAATAATTAATATAAACTCATAAAACGGAGTAGGTATATGCACATGAACTGAGATTAGACACCGTGATAAGAAAACAAAATAAGTCAAAATAAGTAACGCTAGTGGTCGCACGGATCACAGTTGTGATCCACAAGAATAAATTGTTCTATGACGCAATAACCATCAGTCAAGGTTAGCAGATTACTGCATTATCAGAGAGGGGATGGGGCACGAGGAAGGTGCACAGATGCTCAAGGTCAACAATCATACCAAAACTCAGGAGCGAAAAAAACTAAACGGCAGGACCACTATTGCGATCCGCGCGACCACTGGAGTGTTAACGGTCCGCTATTCGAGGTGAGAAGGGTCTCACTGGTAGGCCGCGCATGGCTATGGTTTGTACAGATTACAAGGATAAGAAGGATCTAAGAATCTTGTACAGTTGTTAAATTTCATATCTCAATAATTAAAACTTACTAGTCCTTTGTACTTTATACTTTACTTGCTTCTTCAGCTTATCCTAGTTACTTCTGGGATGACTGGAGAAACCCACGGTCATTTTGGATCGACCGGACTCGAACACCGGCAACTTGAACATTTCCTCCTCGTGTAGGCCTACGTGTTTTCAGCCGACGCCTGACGGACTGCATAGCTAGTTACGTGTTTGTCACCGTGCAAACATTATTGAACACTGCCGGAATCGAACTCTCACGATCTTGGGGTTACGGGTCCAAACCGCTGAACATGCAGCCATCAGCGCCAGCTACACGAATATCACTCGATTATCTGATACAATGTCCGTAGCGTAATGGTTAGCACTGTTAGCTGTCGTCCTCGGAGGCCCGGGTTCGATTCTCGGTAGTGCAAGAAATTTATAAATGGTAGCAGGGCTGGTACGAGGTTGAAATTGTACATGCAGCTCACCTCCATAGGGGGTGCGCTTATATAGAGTTGCACCACCTCGTGAGGAGGACGCGAGTTCACTTCTACTTTATCTGACAAAATAAATTATTCAGACTCACCTGCTGCGTGTTGCTGGAGTGTACCTCGTACATACATTAATAATAATAATAATAATAATAATAATAATAATAATAATAATAATAATAATAGTAATAAAGTGTAAAATAGAGCATTTCAAGGTGTATGTTCACCCTTTGTAAAAATATTTCTGTATTGAAACGGTAACACCCTACGAGCATTCACGTTTCATTCTTTTATTAAGAGAAGCTCGCTAACACCCGGCCGTAAGCATTTAAAACTTGCGCCGAGCGCACAGGCATAATGGGAACTGCGAGCAAGTTCGCGACGTTCCAGAACACCGGCCAAGGACAAGCGACGTCACGCAGAAGGTTCCTTCGTGTTCCATTGCTGCATGAACGAAATATAAGCGAGTCGCCAGCCTGGGGTAAGGCAGAATGTAAGCAGAGAGCCTGCAGTAAAGCGGAAAGAGAGTGTGCGGTATGCGACGGCAGTGTGCTGAAGGCAGAGAGTGGAGTGAGTCGGCAGTAAGCCGTGAGTCAGCGAGTGTGTGCAAGTAAGCACGTCGCGAAATAATTCGTCTCTCGGTCCGGCTGTATATTTGAATTCGTTTAAAACTGTGTTCTTGCATTAATTGTGTCAGCTTTGAATTCGTTTAAAGACTGTGTTCTCGCCAGCTTGAATTCATTTAAAGACTGTGTTCTCACATAAACTGTGCCAGCTTTGAATTCGTTTAAAACTGTGTTCTTGCATTAATTGTGCCAGCTTTGAATTCGTTTAAAGACTGTGTTCTCGCCAGCTTGAATTCATTTGAAGACTGTGTTCTCACATAAACTGTGCCAGCTTTGAATTCGTTTAAAACTGTGTTCTTGCATTAATTGTGTCTATCCGTTGAACTGTGTTGCATTATGATCTTAAGTGCCAGTGATAATCTGAAAATCACGACGTACTGGAACTTGGACTGTCATTTATTTCAACAAATGTATTATGCTGGTGGAGTACAGTGCAGAGACTGTACTCGATTTTCTTTATGAAGTGCTTGATCACCGCACCTCGGAAGGTCCTAGATTGTTTCATTTGCGTATTATTCCAAATACGAACTGTGACTCTAACTTTATCCTTGCTGCTGTGGGAACTATTTCGGCGTGCTTCGCCATAGGGAAGTGTCACACCAGTACCCCATGACGTCAAATGTGGAAGCTCCACATTTCCCCGTTCCTGCCTCTGGTTCGAGTCATCAACACAAATACAAACACCAACGATGGAAGACAACGCCGACGCCGACCGCAAGACGACGCAGCCGCCGCGGGACAACGTCCTCTTCACGCCCTCAGGGACAAATCTACAATTCAGCTATAAAAGGTGACATAATTATTTGCCTATTTATTGAATAAACTGAAGGATCCACTTAATCATGAATTTTTCTTTCACTACCCTTCTCTCTTACTCTCTTAGCATGGGCCGTACACGCCTTGTCGTTCCTCATGCTCTCCGATATACTGAAGTACGGGCGTTCCTGTTACAGAGAGAAGGTAGTGAATAGTGGCACCCATGACGTTGGGGCCAGATTAAAGAGAGTAAAGTGATAAAAATTAACTTTGAAATCAGTGATATCTTAACTTACCAATTCAAATAAAAGTGCATAGTACGTACGTTAATTCCAGTTCAGTGAATATGTTAAAATTTTACGAAGTTCAATTCAATGACTTTGACGAAATTTTAAACTTTTGGCACAGAACTCTGGTCAAGTTTATGGCACAAGTGATTATTTTTCTCTTTCTCTTGCTATGTAAAACATTTCAGGCATAATATTCATGCACAGGCTTATATAAATTTTGATATTTATGTTGGTGAAATTTTGAACTTTACCATTGGACAATAATGGTGATATTTAATTTTATGCACAAGTGTTTGATATTTTGTGTTGGTGAAATTTTGAACTTTACCATTGGACAATAATGGTGACATTTAATTTTATGCACAAGTGTTTGATATTTTGTGTTGGTGAAATTTTGAACTTTACCATTGGACAATAATGGTGACATTTAATTTTATGCACAAGTGTTTGATATTTTGTGTTGGTGAAATTTTGAACTTTACCATTGGACAATAATGGTGATTTTACGTATGAGGTGAATGATTGTATTTTCTGCATTTTGTGAAAATAACGACATTAATATGGAAAATATACTAGCTGCCATTGAGGCTTTAAAAATCAGTCTAAATGACAGGATTACGGAAAGTAACACTAATCTCGGGCGTAGGATTGCAGAATCTAACAATACTTTAGGAGCTCAACTTAAAGAATCTAACGCGACCCTGGAAGCCACTAAGGCTAATATAGGTCAACTAAGGGAAGCTAATGATGCCAACATTGTAAAATTGACAGAATCTGTTGATCAAAAATTTGCAGAAGTTAATAATAATTTGGAACGTAGGCTCAATAGTGCAGGTGCCGAAATTGAAAAAAGATTTAAAGAATCTAACAAAAGAATGGATTCTAAGTTTACGGAAATAAATGAAAGATTAACACGTGACTTAGAAACCATTAAGCAAGACATAAAATCACAAGTGGCGGAGGACTTAAAACTTGCTTTCCCGTCTTCTTCTCAGGAAGTCCTTAAAGAAGTAGAAAGCTTAAAGGAAGAATTTCAAGAGTCCCATGCTCAATTATCTCTTGCGCAAACTAAAATCGCGTCTATTCAAGACAAACTTCATGAATCTGTTAAAAATAATTTCATGAAGTTGGGAAACGAAATTACTCTTCTGAAAAGTCAGCAAGAGGAGGCCGATAAACGTGTCAAGACTCAGTTAGATAATGCTCACACGCAGATTACACGTATCTGTCGCGATGTAGCAGAAGTCAAGACCGACATAGAGAAGGAGGTCAAGGAAATTGAGAATTCCGTACAGGGGAAAATTAAAACCTTAAAACTTGAACTCCAAGGAGATATAGAAGCTCTCAACAGCAAAGTATCGCAAATCGAACAGGATGTTTCATCATCTAGCCTTCACAACACTAGTGGAGAATCCATGAATGTTTCCACAGTTTTTAAAATAACTGAGGAAAAACCAGCCAAATTTTCGGGGAAGGAGGAGTATACTGCTAAGGAGTTTCTCCTCAACCTCGAAGAATTCTTTCAAGAAAATCACGTTAAGACCGACCGTCGTTTACGAATAGCATCTCGATTGTTAGAAGGCAAGGCGTTAATGTGGTTTACCGCTTTTAAATTCAGTATTAACACCTACGAAGAATTTAAGGAAGCCTTACTTAGACGATTTTGGAGTGCTGAGGCTCAGCACCTGATAAAACTTCAATTATACTCTAGAAAGTATAACACGTCCGTCAATTCCTCGCGATATTCAGATTATCTCATATCTCAGCTTAAAAAGATGCAGTTTTTCGACCCTCCTTTACCGGAGCAAGAACTTATTCAGGTCATAACGCTGCAATTTCCACCAAATGTTCAGGAAATATTGGTGGCAGCAAACGTCCAGGACTTGGAGCAGCTCGATGATGTCCTGAGGAAACTCGATACTGCGCACACTCAGAGCGCAGCAAAAGCAGGTCGAACCAAAGAAACTACAACCAACTTTACGGAAATGAAAACTCCAGTTCAAGTAAATCCAGAACCGCGAGAAGAAAGAGAAACTCGCCGAGATATTCCGTTTCGGTATAGAAGATCTAGGAATCGCCCCTACGAAGGGAGGGCTAAGTTTCAACCTGGACCTTCATGGAGGCAGGCAGCTAATCAACCCAATGATAATAGGAACTCCCAGCGGGAAGAATTAGAGAAACGTTGGAGAGAGACTACGGAATATGTAAGGAATAAGAACAGGGAAGAGGGTTTACCTGGAGCAGCTTCTTTGGAATACCAGGCAGAGATACAGAGAAGAAATGAGAGAACGGAAATGGATCCAAGAGCTACGGGTACAAAAAAAAACTTTGTCGAAGCAATAAAGAGACTGCCTGAAAACCCGGAGGGAAGAGAAGTAGTATGTAGCGCACTCATTAACCATTGGTATTTAGAGGATGCAGATTTACTATATGAGGATTCAACACCACGACAGCCTCAGATACAACGCGGCTTACCGATCATTATCATTAAGTTAGGCAATATGATTGTCCACTCTCTAGTAGACTCGGGATCGCAAGCCTCACTAATTTCGCAGAAATTAATAGATGTGGCGCAGGAGACGACCTACATCTCCATCTTGCCGGTTGCTCAAGTTAAGGTTAAAGGCATAGTTCCTGACAAAGCTATTAAATGCAAATTCCAAGCGTTTCTTGAGTTAGAAATTGGTGGTGTTAAGTTCCAACATCTATTTTTGATCTTGACGCAAATGAAATTTGACTTAATTCTTGGATCAGACTTTCTCATTCAACATGGGGGAATCATTGATTATCCCGCTAATGTGATTAAATTTTTCCACGTCGAATCAGTAGGGCTACAGTTGGTTACTTATAATGACGTGAAGAATCCGGAATGTGAGGCCCCGGTGGGCATAGTAGAAGGCAAGATGAGCGAGGCTCCGCCTGTCGAAGAAAGCGTCCACGAAGAGGGGCGACCCGAGGAAGTGGGACCCGTAGAGGACCAGATGGCGTCCATTATCGATGATGAGTTTAACGAGGACCACTACAACTTCACGCTTTACGCCAATGTAGCTGAAAGCCCAGATTACGATGATGATAAAGTAATAAAGGCAATCCAAGAGCTTTTTAAGAAGTTTCCAGATGTATTTTCTGAGAAACCTGGAGTCATTAAGGGTTTCAAGCACCACTTAGATGTTACTGACACATCACCTTATAAGAAACGGCCTTATCCGATACCCATGAAGTACTTGGAAGAAGCACGGGTCATCATTAAACAGATGGAGAATGATGGAATCATATCAAAATGCGTCACACCTTACATTAATCCTCTGGCTATAGTAAGAAAACCAAATGGTAATCTGCGCATATGCCTCGATGCGAGGGCTTTGAACGATAGCCTTGTGCTAGAATATGACCACCCTCCCCTACTCCGGGATGTAATTAGGAGATTTCATAACATGAAAGTATTTTCTGCTATGGACATGGCTTCTTCATATTTTCACATTTTATTGGATGAAGATAGTCGGAAATTTACCGGATTCATCTTTGATAATGTCACTTATGCCTTTAATAGACTCCCTTTTGGCATTAAGAACTCTGGTGCAGTTCTTATCAGAGCCTTAGAGGAACAACTCTCCGATGAAGTAAAGGCAATCACCACCATTTATGTGGACGATATCATCATCGCGTCCGAGTCCCTGGAACAACATGTACGAGATGTTCATAAGGTGTTGGAGGAATTACAGACCAAGAACTTTAAAATTAACGCCAAGAAAAGCCAGTTTTTCAAAACTGAAGTTTTGTTTTTAGGCCATCTTATTGGAGGGAATGGGATCAAGCCCAATCCGGCTAAGATTCAATGTATTCTAGAATTTCCTAAACCCACAAGAATGAAACACATCAGGCAATTCTTAGGCCTCTGCCAGTTCTTCGCGCAGCATTGCCCTAATTTTACTGAAACGGTAGCACCCCTGCAGCAGTTGTTGAGGAAGAACAACAGGTGGAAGTGGAATGATGTCTGCGATAAAGCATTTGTGGCGACAAAACAGCTGTTGAAAGACAATGTTCAACTCGCCTATCCTAATTACGAGCTACCCTTTTATATTGAATGTGACGCCAGCCACGTAGGGATCGGTGCAGCTCTTTTCCAAATTGATCCAAGGGAACCTGAAGTTCGCATCTTTCTCTCGTTCATGAGCCGCAAGTTGAGACCCCATGAAAAGACTTATACGATAACAGAGTTAGAAGCCCTTGCCGTAGTACATTCTCTCATTTACTGGAAGAAAATAATCTTTGGATATCCGGTGATTATTTGCACAGATCATCAAGCTCTGACGTTTATTCTCAAGTCAGACATTACAAGCGAACGGATAACCCGATGGGCGCTGTTTGTACAGCAATTTGATATCACTGTTGTTCACAGGCCCGGAAGGAAAAATATCCTAGCCGACGCATTAAGTCGGAATCCGACAGATGAGGTTTCGATCCATGCGATTGAAGTCATGAATGAGGAAGACGAAGAGTTCTTGCGACGACTAAAGTATCTAGCGCAAGCTCAAGGAAGAAATCCTCTACACCATGAGCTGATTCGTTTTTTTTAAAGGATTTATCCCTCAAGACGACGACGAGTATCCTCGTATATCTAGGATAGCTCAAAATTTTTGCTACCATGATGGCCTACTTCACAAGTACGTCGACCTCGCTAGAACAACAGATCGTATTTATGCCCCTCCTCAAATAAGGACTGCTATTATATGGCATTGCCATTCCATTTCTGGACACGCCGGTACGGACAAGGTCCTAAACCTGATTAGAGAAAGGTTTACCTGGGAATACTTACGCCGTGACATCCGTAACACCATTAGGACTTGTGATATTTGTCAAAGGATCAAGCCCAATAACAGGCTCCTCCGGGAATATCCACGACCTGTAATACCTGAAAAACCTGGCCGGATCTTCGCAATGGACCTATATGGACCTTTGCCCAAGGCGTTTGTTGCCAACAGATACATTGTTGTCACCATAGATGCATTTTCTAAATACACTATGTTGCTTACAATTCAGAAGGCAAATACCGGGAACATTCTCCGCAGGATTCGTCGAAACATCATTCCCGAGATGGGCAAGCCGGAATTTCTCTTAACAGACCATGGAAGTCAGTTTACCTCCATGGAATTCCAACTTGCACTGGAAGAACTTGGGATAAGGCATATCATGAACTCCATCCGACACCCGGAAGCCAACCCAGCCGAACGGGTTATGCGCGAAATTGCCAGATTCTGTAGATTGTATTGTGGACAACAGCATTGGAAGTGGGTTGAAGTTCTGCCCATTATGCAAAGGATCGTCAATACCACCATGCATGAGTCTATTCAGGACATCCCTTTGAGTGTACATAAAGGCCTCACCCCTGACAGACCTTGGGATCGAGTTTTGCCTGATCAACCTGACGCAGCAGTGAGCCAACAAGCTCGCATTACCAAGGCACTTCGGCAATTACGACATGCTGCTCAAATCCGAGAAAAGAAGTTACGACATCACAAGTTTCGACAACCCTTACAAGTGGATGACCTGGTATTAATACGCAAGCCTGCAGTTTCACACCCTGACCAGGGAATTTACGCCAAATTTTGTCCCTTGTTCATAGGACCCTTCAGGATACTTACCGCACTAGATAATGGTGCCTACGAAGTAGGAAGGGCAGATAGCGACGTTGAGGGAATCTTCAACTCGGCCAATCTCAAGAAATACTTTACTAGGAGATGAGCGAAAAGAAAATCGCCCAGCAATTTTCTTTTTCCCGAGCAGGGGGGGAGATGAAACGGTAACACCCTACGAGCATTCACGTTTCATTCTTTTATTAAGAGAAGCTCGCTAACACCCGGCCGTAAGCATTTAAAACTTGCGCCGAGCGCACAGGCATAATGGGAACTGCGAGCAAGTTCGCGACGTTCCAGAACACCGGCCAAGGACAAGCGACGTCACGCAGAAGGTTCCTTCGTGTTCCATTGCTGCATGAACGAAATATAAGCGAGTCGCCAGCCTGGGGTAAGGCAGAATGTAAGCAGAGAGCCTGCAGTAAAGCGGAAAGAGAGTGTGCGGTATGCGACGGCAGTGTGCTGAAGGCAGAGAGTGGAGTGAGTCGGCAGTAAGCCGTGAGTCAGCGAGTGTGTGCAAGTAAGCACGTCGCGAAATAATTCGTCTCTCGGTCCGGCTGTATATTTGAATTCGTTTAAAACTGTGTTCTTGCATTAATTGTGTCAGCTTTGAATTCGTTTAAAGACTGTGTTCTCGCCAGCTTGAATTCATTTAAAGACTGTGTTCTCACATAAACTGTGCCAGCTTTGAATTCGTTTAAAACTGTGTTCTTGCATTAATTGTGCCAGCTTTGAATTCGTTTAAAGACTGTGTTCTCGCCAGCTTGAATTCATTTGAAGACTGTGTTCTCACATAAACTGTGCCAGCTTTGAATTCGTTTAAAACTGTGTTCTTGCATTAATTGTGCCAGCTTTGAATTCGTTTAAAGACTGTGTTCTCGCCAGCTTGAATTCATTTAAAGACTGTGTTCTCACATAAACTGTGCCAGCTTTAAAACTGTGTTCTTGCATTAATTGTGTCAGCCTTGAATTCGTTTAAAGACTGTGTTCTCGCCAGCTTGAATTCATTTAAAGACTGTGTTCTCACATAAACTGTGCCAGCTTTGAATTCGTTTAAAACTGTGTTCTTGCATTAATTGTGCCAGCTTTGAATTCGTTTAAAGACTGTGTTCTCGCCAGCTTGAATTCATTTAAAGACTGTGTTCTCACATAAACTGTGCCAGCTTTGAATTCGTTTAAAACTGTGTTCTTGCATTAATTGTGTCTATCCGTTGAACTGTGTTGCATTATGATCTTAAGTGCCAGTGATAATCTGAAAATCACGACGTACTGGAACTTGGACTGTCATTTATTTCAACAAATGTATTATGCTGGTGGAGTACAGTGCAGAGACTGTACTCGATTTTCTTTATGAAGTGCTTGATCACCGCACCTCGGAAGGTCCTAGATTGTTTCATTTGCGTATTATTCCAAATACGAACTGTGACTCTAACTTTATCCTTGCTGCTGTGGGAACTATTTCGGCGTGCTTCGCCATAGGGAAGTGTCACACCAGTACCCCATGACGTCAAATGTGGAAGCTCCACATTTCCCCGTTCCTGCCTCTGGTTCGAGTCATCAACACTAATACAAACACCAACGATGGAAGACAACGCCGACGCCGACCGCAAGACGACGCAGCCGCCGCGGGACAACGTCCTCTTCACGCCCTCAGGGACAAATCTACAATTCAGCTATAAAAGGTGACATAATTATTTGCCTATTTATTGAATAAACTGAAGGATCCACTTAATCATGAATTTTTCTTTCACTACCCTTCTCTCTTACTCTCTTAGCATGGGCCGTACACGCCTTGTCGTTCCTCATGCTCTCCGATATACCGAAGTACGGGCGTTCCTGTTACAGTATATACATCTTGTATATACCGAATTCCTCCCTTCTTCCTTTCTTAATAACTTTACCCTCCACGGTTGGTTTTTCCTTCGGACTTAGCGAGGAATCCCACCTCCACCACCTCAAGAGCAGTGTCCTGGAGTGTGAGACTTTGGGTCGAGTGGATACAACTGAGGAGGAGGACCAGAACCTCGCCCAGGAGGCCACACCTGCTATTCTGAACAGAAGCCTTGTGGGGGGATGGGAAGATTGATAGGGATAGACAAGAAAGAGAGAAGGAAGCTGCCGTGGCTTTAAGTTAGGTACCATCCCGGCGTTTGCCTGGAGGAGAAGTGAGACAGCACGGAAAATCTCTTTCAGGATGGCTGAGGAGCAAATCGAACTCCCTTGACCTCCCGAGGCTGAATTGACCCCGTTCCAGCCCTCGTACAACATTTCAAATTTCGTTGCATAGTCGGGAATCGAACCCGGGCCTCCGGGGGGTGGCAGCTAATCACGCTAACCACTACGCCACAGAGGTGGACTATACCAAATTCCAAACAAATAAACCCTACTACGTGATGTTCGAACAAAAATTATACAGTACTTACACATATTATTATTATTATTATTATTATTATTATTATTATTATTATTATTATTATTATTATTATTATTATCCTTCCCTCGGACGGTTGGGGCACTGGTCTTCTCACCCCAACTTGTCAGGTTCGATTCGGGTTCAGTTCGCTGGTATTTGAAGGTGCTCAAATAAGTCAGCCTCCTGTTGGTAGATTTACTGGCACGTAAAAGAACTCCTGGGGGACAAAATTCCGGCACTTCGGCGTCTCTGAAAACCGTTATGTAGTTAATGGGACATAAAAGCAATATAGAACCTACAATAGATAGGTGTAGTTTTGCAGCATTCAGAGTACTAATAATAATTTTTACAATGGCGTTCGTTTAAGTTCATAGGTGACCTGACGTCGGTGAGAATGTGGCTTTATCTACGAGGAATTATAATGTGGAAGATGGCACTCATACCCGACCAACGCGCATTAACGAATGATGGTTAGAACCCCTGATCCGGCCTCTAATCCAACCCGGGGTCCATCATACAAACCAGTTAGCTAAAGTGTCGTTATTTCAGTGTATTGCAAAGTCATATAGTTAATTTAAATAAAATAAATCATAATCAAAATTTTCTTCCCACTATATCTCGTTGTCTGCGATTATTTCACAACTGGGCTCATAAATCACTTCTTTAAAAAAATACCGCCTTCCTGAAATATTTCTTCTCTCGTGTGTCACAGTCATAAAATATGCGTACTGTGAGTTTCTGTAAATGGAAAGACAAAGTAAACCACGGGGTAAAGGATAGCAGCGGTTTGTTCGCACACCACAACTCTTTGTTGTCCCGTCCTTCTTTGTGTAAGAAAATATGTCTGGACAAGATTTCAAGAGAATGGGGGTTACGAGAATTTGTTTTAAGCTGTAAGACAAAACCTGTACCGCTCTAGCGAAACAATAACTAATTATTCACTCCTTCTGAACTTTTCTAGTAATACCTTATCACAAAATCATGATAGTTATTAAAATAATTGAATCTGTTAGTTGAGAAGCACACATATCCACTACTACTAGATTTTAGACAAGTAGAAAAAACAGCCTATAGTTTCTAATGTTTGAAATTTGTGTCTGGTTGTTGTTACAATTGTTTATCATATATTATATATTAATTCTGATCAGTTTTGAAGAATTAATTAGAAGACCCGCACTGCTCTGCTGCATTCGTTATAAATAGGTTCAATCATTCCAGTATCCGGGAAGACTGATAACTTCCAGCGGAAGAGTGAAAGGTTTGCTTACAGCTAGAAGCGTGCCAATTAAACTTAGGAAGAGGTTCGTCAAATGTTTAGTGTGGAGTGTGGTGTCTTAAGGTTCTGAAACGTGGACAGTCAGACGGAAAGAACAACAATGTTTAGAAAGTTTTGCAATGTCTTTATGGAGAAGAATGGAGAAAGTGAAATGGACCGATAGAGCGAGAAATGAGGAGGTGCAGAGCAGAATAAGAGAGAAGGGGAACTTCATGATGATACAGAAAAGGAAAATATCTTGGATTGGTCACATATTACGTAGAAATTATCTACTAGACAGAATCATGGAGGGAATGGTTGAAGGAAAAAGAGGGAGATGACTAGGAATGTTTGGATTGTTTACAGATGTGAAAAGAGGAAGAAGGTACAAGTAAATGAAGTAAGATACTCAGGAGAGAGAGAAATGGAGGGCATTGAGTTGATGAAAGCAGAATAAAGTCTATTGATGTGTATTTGCTCCACGCGCTGACGTGGTACAATTTTTGAACTTTTAGGATATATATTACTTGTTAATTACGTGTCAAGTGCTTATTTGAAGATTTTATTATTGTGACGTTGATTGATATTTTATGGACATTTTGTTTACAATTTTGTTACGTCTTATGGCGACAATGGGATAGGAAAGGGTTACGAGTGGAAAGCGACTGTGGCCTTAATTAAGGTACAGCCCTAGCGTTCGCCTGGTGTGGAAATAGGAAACCACACAAGAACTCCCTCTGAGCTAGTGACAGTGGGTTTCGAACTCGCTATCTACCGAATGCAAGCTGACAGGCACTCGCTAGCAGCAACTTGCTCGGATTTTAAGAACTATTTTGCAGCTTTAGAGTTGCTGTGGTGTGTTTAATGTAAAGTATTATTGTTTCCCATGGAACTGTGTGCTTGTTGCAGCCGAGATTCTCTGGGAAGTAGTTGATCATTTCAAATAAAAAGAAGTGATAACTATGTCACGCGATATATACGTTGTACGACCTGTCATTGGGACTATCATTAATTAGTCTAGAGAACACCTAGACTGTGAATTACGTACTGATCTCGGTCACTTCTCATCCCTTATGCCCCGAATGGCGATGGAGTCTAAAGTTGGACTTGAAAGGCATCCACAGTGTCACATTTCGTCTCAGTGTCCTAGGAAAATACTTCTTCGATTCTAATATTGGTACTTCGATTATTTTTACATGTCACCTCGTCCCAACTGCAACCCTAGGAGTGCTGGGTGTGTCTGACTCCAACAGTATTTCTCTCCAGATAGTCTTAAGTCATATGAGTACCACGTTTGGTTGAAATTGTGGGCTTGACTATAGTCCCCGTCATTTAGTTTGTATGGAGGGTTTGAACCCCACTTTTGACAGCTCTGAAGATAGTTTTCAGTCGTTTCCCATTTTAACACCAAGCGAATTCTAGGTCTGTACTTTAATTAAAACTACGGCCGCGTTCTTCCAACTCCTAGCCATTTCCTATCCCATCGTCGCTATAAGACCTATCTATATCGGTACAACGTAAAGACACTTGTTAACCACAACTTTGAACTTTAAAACAGGCATGACAACAACACCTTTACGTACCACCAGATCTGCCATGCAGTTAACACCTCTGTAAAAGTTTCCCCAGTTTCAATCAGAAGCAAACAATATTAATAATAGAATAGTTTAGATATCCCGATATATTTACGTAAATATATTGCTCCTTAACTGTGTGCAACCCGCTAAATACATATGCATTGCGGGCTAGCGTAAGCTTCCGCCTGCAATTGCTGCAATGATCAGTTAATAATTTTATTTACGTATTACTCAAAGTTGGCTGGACTTAAGAACCATCAATGCCTGATGATTCATTGGCATGTAATTCCGAAGAGAATAAAAAAAGTAAATCAAATCGGTCCAGTAGAACGGATGGGCTGGGCTACGAGACATCTTCCCTGTTAGCCATTATGCCAAGAGAATGTCTTGTGTAGGCTCTTATAGAAGTTCCTTCGATATTTTACGATTTAGGATGGATTAATTCATTCAATCAATCAATCAATCAATCAATCAATCAATCAATCAATCAATCAATCAATCAATCAATCAATCAATCAATCAATCAATCAATCAATCAATCAATCAATCAATCAATCAATCAATCAATCAATCAATCAATCAATCAATCAAGCAATCAATCAATCAATCAATCAATCAATCAATCAATCAATCAATCAATCAATCAATCAATCAATCAATCAATCAATCAATCAATTAATCAATCAATCAATCAATACTGATCTCCATTTACGGCAGTCGCCCAGATGGCACAACCCCTATCTGGTGTTTTCGTACCCTTTTCTTAAATGATTGCAAAGACTTGGAAATTTACTGAACATCTCCCTTGGTAAGTTATATCAATCCCTAACTTCCCTGCCTATAAACGAATATTTACCCCAATTTATCCACTTGAAATCCAACTTTATATTCATATTGTGATCTTTCCTACTTTTAAAGACACCACCCAAAATTTAAGTCTCATAATGTCATTACACACCATCTCTCTAATAACAGACCGAAACATACCACTTAGTCGAGCAGCTCGTCTCCTTTCTCCCAAGTCTCCGCGGAGCAAATTTTTCAACATTATTGTAACGCCACTCTTTTGTCGGAAATCGCCCAGAACAAATCGAACTGCTTTTCTTTGGAATTGGTTTCAGTTCTCCATTCAAGTAATCCTAGTGAGGGTCCAATACACAGGAACCATACTCTAGTTTGGATCTTATCAGAGACTTACATGCTCACTCTTTTACATCCATACTACAACCCCTAAACACCCTCGTAACCATGTAGAGAGATCTGTACCCTTTATTTACAATCGTATTTATATGATTACCCCAACGAAGATTTTCCTTACATAAACATCTAGGTACTTACAATAATCCCCACAATTCTTTAATCCAATCAATGCAGTAATTAAAACTGAGGGAACTTTTTTTTTTGTTTTTGAAACTCACAACCTGACTTTTAACCCCGTTTATCATCATACCATTGCCTACTGTCCATTCACAACATTATAGAGGTCATTTTGTAGTTGCTCACAATCTTGTAACTTATTTATTATTCTGTACAGAATGACATCAACTGCAAAAATCCTTATCCCTGATTCTACATATCTACACATATCTTTGATACATATATACGAAAACATAAAAGTCAAATAATACTGCCCTGAGGAATTCCCCTCTTAATTATTACAGGGAGAGATAAAGCTTTGCGTACAGTAATTCTCTGAGTTCTAATTTCTAGATATAGCCACCCATTCAGACGCTATTTTGTCTTGTCCGATTGCTCTGTTTTTTCAGTAATCTGCAATGATCTACCCTATCAAATGCCTTAGACAGATCAATCGCGACACAGTCCATTTGACCTCCTGAATCCAGGATATCTGCTATACCTTGCTGGAACTTGAGCTTCAGTGGAATTACCTATCCTAAACCAAAACTGCCCTCTATCAAACCAGTTATGGATTTCGCAAACATGTCTAATATAATCATAAAGAATACTTTCCCAAAGGTTACATGCAATGCATGTAAAACTGACTGGACTGTAATTTTCAACTTTATGTCTACCAACCATTCCTTTATATACAGGGGCTACTATAGCAAAAGTCCATTCATTTGGTATAGCTCCTTCATGCAAACCATTATCAAATAAGTATTTCAGATATGGTACTATATCCCAACCCATTGTTTTAGTATATCCCCAGAAATCTTTTCAATTCCAGCTGCTTTTCTAGATTTCAACATTTTTGTGTTACTGTAAATGTCGCTATTATCTTTGGTAAATATTAATAATTTTTAGTATTAGTCACGTACGCCATCTGGACATTATCCTTTTACCAACAATCTTCATACATTGCTGACTGTATACTTCTGCCTTTTGAATATCCTCGAATAAATGTACTTCTTGGGAACTGTTTCTGTCTTAAAGTACCTATAGATACCCTTCCATTTCTCACTAACATTTGTATGACCGCCCATTATTCTTGCCGTCATGTTATCCTTAGTTGAATTCTTTGCTAGATTCAAGTTCCTAGTAAATTCTTTCAATTTCTCCTTACTTCCATAACCATTTCTAACTCTATTTCTTTCCAATCTGCATCTCCTTCTTAGTCTCTTTAGTTCTCTGTTATAATACAGTGAATCTTTACCATTCCTTACCACCTTTCAAGGTACAAATATATTTTCACATTCCTCAACAATTGCTTTAAACCCATCCTAGAGTCTGTTTACATTTTTATTTACCGTTTTCCACCGATCATAGTTACTTATTAATAAGTCCCTCATGCCTGCTTTATCAGCCATATGGTACTGTCTAATAGTCCTGATTTTAATACCTTCCTTTCTATCACATTTATTTTTAACTACCACGGAAACAGCTTCATGATCACTAATACCATCTATTACTTCGGTTTCTCTATAGAGCTCATCTGGTTTTATCAGCACCACATCCAGAATATTCTTCCCTCTAGTTGGTTCCATCACTTTCTGAATCACCTGCCCTTCACATATTAACCTATTTGGCATTTATTGGTCATCCTTCGTGTCGTTCGCATTACCTTCCCAATTGACATCTGGTAAACTAAGGTCACCCACTACTATCACGTTCATTTGCACATCGTTTCCCACGTAGCTGATTATCTTTTCAAATAATTCTGAATCAGCGTCAGCACTACCCTTTCCCGGTCTGTATGCTCCAAAGATATCAAGTTGCCTATTATCATTGGAGATGAGCCTTACAGCAAGAATATAATATTCGTCATCATTAACTTTTTCGTAGCTTACAAACTCTTCTTTCACCAGAATGAATACTGCCCTTCCTACTATTCTTATCCTATCTCTACGATACACACTCCAGTTCTATGAGAATATTTCTGTATCCATTATATCATTTCTCAGCCATGATACAACTCCTATTACAATATCTGGTATGTATAAATCTATTAAATTACTTAATTCAATTCCTTTATTTTAATACTCCTACAGTTGAGCACAAACATTTTATGTTATCCCTACGTGATGTCCAGTTTGCTTACCCTTATGAACGCTCCCTAGACAACCCCGTTTCACTGAATGTACCTCCCTATAACCCTTATACACAAATTTCCTATCTTATATGTATCGCTGCGGTTTAAGTGAAGGCCATCAGAGCACAGATCCCTATCTTCTACCCACTCATTATTATCTATAATTCTCACTCCCAATTTTCCACACACCCACTCCATAGTCTTATTTAAATCACCAATCACCTTCCAGTCAGTATCCCTTCTACACACTATTCCACTGATAAAAATCTCCGCTTCCTTTAATTTCACCCGTGCTTCATTTACCAGATCCCACACATCCCCAACTATATTTGTACTTATACCTGCTTGTCTTACGTTGTTAGTACCAAAGTTAAACACTACTACCTTCTTCTTTCCCTCCTCCTTCTAATTTCCTCAAAATCTGCCTCAACCTAATTCCTGGATAACTTTCTACCCTGATTATCTTTCCTGCTCACTATTTACCCTCATGTCTAACAATGAAATCCGCCCTGACCAGAGCCTTAACCCTGCCCACCTCATTTTTTCCCGTCCCCTCCTGGACAACCCCATCTTTCCTGACAGCTGCAGAAGCTACTTCATCCTCCATTTGCTCCCTCCCTTGATCCTGTTCCACCTGTCTTTTTCTATCCACCATTCCACATTTCCCTCTTCTACCTTTTCCCATTCTCCTACTTCCACACTTCTCAGCAACAGCTCCCTCTTCCTCATCTTCCCTCGGTTGTTCTACCTGCAGTGACTCGTACCGATTTCTCACAGACACAAGTTCTGTATTCTGATCGTGAATAGAGCCCTTTATCTGCAATCTCCTTCGGCTTAAAACATCAGACCACCTGCCTTCTACAATTCCTCCCTTCCCTTCCCATTCTCTTTCACATTCACTGTATCCTGTACACTTTTGGGGAGGCTTACTTTCTGTCCTGTCCTCTGAGAAAATCATAATTATCTCCCTGAAACTCTCCAAGTCCTCCGTCATACTCCTTAACGCCTAGCAAAACCCACAGTTCCTACACTTGCACTCCTTAGCCATTCTTTACGGAATAATGAATAGGAAAGGAAAGATAAAATTCCATATTCTGTGCAGAATGGAAATGAAAGGAAAGAAATATTGTCTAGGATATTTCACAAAGTTGACGCTACAATAAGGTAATTAATATAGGCTACTACTCTACTACAATACTACTTAGTAGTACGAATTACTTTCTTACAAAACCCTTACAGAATGAAAATTGCTGTTAATTACCGTAAACCGAACGTAATACACAATAATTGCACAATTCTAAACTGCAGTTAATTCTTACCGCATTACTACAACATAATTCTATTAAGTGTATTACTACAGATACCACAGATACTACAGTTACTATACTACACAAATATTACACACTAATAGAATAAACACACTAATTTCTAGTAAGATACTTTAATACATCACAATAATTTCAAACTACGTTCGGACTATGTTCAAGTACCACAATGCACTACGATAATTTGAAACTACGTTCAGACGTATCCTAATTACAATAGGTTATTACTACGCACAAATAGAAATTACAATTACAATTATGACTCGTGCTAATATATTACTGCTTCATGAATAATGACTTCGCAATTGACAAACACATAAGCCCACATTTTGCTTGACCACTTCCAAGAATAGATCCTGCTCCTTGTGTCTGAAATTCTGGTGACCGAGCGACTAGTTGCATAGTCTGCATCACGCAACTGTCAGCATGCATTTGGGGACACTGGGTTCGAACCCCACATTGAGCAGCCTTGAGGAAGGTTTTCCGTGATTTCTTATTTTCATACCAGTTATATACTTGGACTGTGCCTTAGTTAATGCCACGGCCGCTTCCTTCCCTCTCCAAGCCCTCTTTCCTATCTCATCGTCTGTGTCAGTGCAACGTAAAGTAAATTGAGAAAAAGAGTATAAATTAATTTTGTGACCCTATCTAATAGCTAAGGCCATTGTTTCGATCATAATTTCGTTTGTAACTAGTGTAGGAATAAGATCCATAGTGGAAGTGGAAATTAATATAAAGCAGTGGAATACCGATAGTATCCCAGACGTATTTTGGGTCAATTAATGTGAGATATTATGCAAATAACACACTGTTACAAGATAAAATTTAGTGCAAAAGATTGTCAAAACGAGCCTACACTCATTCAAACACAATGCCACTGATAAAGTTTAGTGGACCATGCTACTTAATATTATAAATGTGATAGAGATGAGATACCACGAAAAAATAATTATCTGCAATGTTAAGAATCGAAAGCTATGAGAAAGCAGATGCAATCCAGAAAGGAGTGGAGCAGGTCTGCAGGATTCCCCTGTCCTTTTCAATGTTTACGTGGAACATAAAATAAATCGAATAGGAATTTGGGATAGGGATCACAATCCAAGGAGAGGATATCAAAACCCTGAGATTTGCTGATTTCTATCTGAGTCTGTAGAAGATCCGGAGGAATGTATGGACACATACTTGGAGAAGGAGTAGAGGATTAGAATAAATTAATCTAAAGCAGATGTAATGGAGAGAATTGGAATGCAGATCAGGATATGAAGGACTAAAGGAAGTAGATGAATGTAGTTATTTCGGTAGTAGATTAACTAATGATGGTAGACGTAAGGTGGACTAGCACAAGCAACGAAGAGCTTTTCTTAAGAAAGTAAATTCGCTCGCTTCGAACATTGATATAGGAAATATATTCTTGAAGACTTTCGTATGGAGCGTGGCATTGTATGGAACTGAAACATGGACGATAGCTAGTTCAGAAAGAAAGAGAATGCTGGAGGTGAGATGTATAGATTGAATCGCGAATGAAGTGATCATGAATGGAACTGAGAAGAGGACAACAGTTTGGTGACGTTTGACCAGAAGGAGGGATAGAATGATAGGACACATTTTAAGGCACGCAGGTCTTGTTCAGTTAGTTTTTGAGGGCTTTAAAACGGGACGGATATATCAAGGTATGAATATAAAAATCAAATTAAAGTAGGTATAGGATGCAGTAGCTTCGTAGAAATGAATAGTGCAGCACAGGATGGGGCGGTATAGCGATCTGCATCAAACCAGTCTATGAACTGATGACCCAAATAACAACCACCACCACCATCGCGTATATGCTTTCAAAAATATCAGTCCATAAAATAAAGGGAGTTTGCAAATATATAATTAGGGAGCTTACCTGCACTGTATTTGGTTTTACAACCATCTAAACGTGATTTCCGCTTATGGGAGCTTATGGATACTGACCGAACTTAAGCGACTGCAGCTATCGAATTTTGTTTGATCTCTTGAACTGATTGAAAGCGTGGTCTTTTCAGGGTTAATTTCAGTTTAAGGAATTCCAAAAATTCTTCCGGAACTAGTTCAGTCTGCTATGGTGAATGGGGAGGCACAATTTATTGTCTTCGTATTCGTCACAACAGCGATGTGTGAGCCAGCAGTTTGTGATAGTGGAGACTCCATAAGTTGTCTTCCTATAAGTGGACTTTTTCTTGTCAAGTGTTTGAAGACTTCGAAACAACACCAGCGGCTCAACGACTGGCCCTAAGTAGTAATTTCATTGTTCACAAAAAATTTGAGTATCCAGTATTCGGGAGATAGTGGGTTCGAACCCACTGTCGGCCGCACTGAAGATGGTATTCCGTGGTTTCCCATTTTCACACCAGGCAAATGCGGGGCTGTACCTTAATTACGGCCACGGCCACTTCCTTCCCATTTCTAGTCCTTTCGTGTCCCATCGTCGCCATAAGACCTATCTGTGTCGGTGCGACGTAATTCTACTTGTAAACATCAACTTAGAACCTTAAAAAGGCATGCTAACAAACTTTTACGTACGACCATATCTCCCACGTATTCTGCAACTCCGTAAACAATTTCCCCAGTTTGTATCAGAAGCAAACATGGATCCCCTGTTCGTAATATTCAGATATCTCGACGACTGCTACATGTACTCACGCAAACTAACAGCTGCTGAATGACAACTGTTCCATAAATGCCCGGTAAATGGCCAGTTTCTAAAGAAGGATACCACAGTACAGTGCCACTTACCGGAAACCGATGAATAAACATTTCTGTGAGACATATCTCCTTCATTTATAAGATAAAAGGAATTATCTGTCGTCTTTAGAATTCAGGAAGAATTTTCGGTCGGTCCAAGCATCTGCTTACCCATCAATTAGTCTTGTAGGTAGTGGAACACAATATAATCTACGTCGCAAGATCTTGCACACTATCTAGAAGGAAGGGTATAAATGTCACACACTACGAAGAAAAGTGAACACATTGGAAATTTTTAGCTTAATTGACACAAACATTCAGAATCACACATTTGTTTTTGTTGATCTCATCCCTGACTGAGATACCTGACGTGACGTACAGCATTATACACCTTTCTTATTATTACTAGGAGAATTTAGTTTCTTTCGTGTACATTAATTTAGGTTGGTACCTCTTTGTGCGCTACAACGAGTTCTTCCAATCTGTCAGTTGTAAGCGGTATTCTAATAACACAAACAAGTGCAGGTCAAGGTCCTGCTGAGCCCGGCATGGTATTCACTGTTGTTTTCCTCACGCATCAGTAGTCTCCTCCTGAAGTATTTACTCATAGTTAATTTTCTGACATCGAATACTTAGATGACGAGCAAGGTTTTTCTTTAATTCTTAATCCTTTTACACCCCTGAGTTGCTTTTCCCTCGGAAACATCAAGGGATCCCACCTCTATGGTCTCAAAAGCAGCGTACTGGAGCGTGAGGCTTGGGTCGTGGCCTATGCTGAACAGGCGCCTTGTGGAGAATGGGAAGATTGAAGGGGACAGACAAAGAAGAGGGAAGGAAGCAGCAGTGATATTAAGTTAGGTACTATCCTGGCATTAGTCTGGAGGAGAAGTGGGAGACTCCGGAAAACCACATTCAGGATGGCTGAGGTGGGAAAATAGAACGCCCCCTCGTCTGAGGATGAGTGGACCCCGTTCCAGCCCTCGTACCACGTTCCAAATTTCCTGGCATAGCCGGAAATAGAACCCGAGCCTTGGGTTGTGGCAGCTAATCACATAAAGCACTATAACAGAGAGAAGGCCGTGTATGGTTTACCATAAATATAGTGTACCTGTGTAAAGTTAAAAGTGGCTAGTAACATGACTATAATGTTCCTGATGTTAGCCGTAATGTTGTGCGTGTTCACTTATAAGTTATAACACGGGGACGTTTTTCTAGCCTTACGTATAGCCATGCACTTCTCTCTGAAAATCAATCACTACTGATCTGCATTTAGGGCAGTCGCCCAGGTGGCAGACTCCCTATCTGTTGTTTTCCTAGCCTTTCCTTAAATGATTTCAATGATTATGTTCATTAAAAGAACCAAATAAACTTCTGAGGTATTTTCAAACGTCAATTTCACTTTACAATTACAGAGATTGAATTTACGTAATATATTGTAACAGCTGACATTATTAATCTCTGTTTTCCTGTTTCAATTATGATGGAGTTTTAAATGAACAGTTCGTAAGTTTGTGTTAAAAATTATACTTTCGTATATGTTTCAATTAATTACCACTAATTTCAAGTTGATTTTCAACATTCTCTTTTGTTTACGAACTATTGTCTGTTGTAACGTTAGATGACTCACCGTGTAGATTCCTCAGCCAAACATACGTATCGAACAGGTTCAATGTGATTAAGAGTATCGATTATACAATTTTCTAACGTATAGAATCTTAATAATCTTAACAGTGTCCGACTCGTTGACTGAATGGTCAGCGTACTGGCCTTCGGTTCAGAGGGTCCCGGGTTCGATTCCCGGCCGGGTCGGGGATTTTAACCTTAACTGGTTAATTCCAATGGCTCGGGGGCTGGGTGTTTGTGCTGTCCCCAACATCCCTGCAACTCACACACCACACATAACACTATCCTCCACCACAATAACATGCAGTTACCTACACATGGCAGATGCCACCCACCCTCATCGGAGGGTCTGCCTTACAAGAGCTGCACCCGGCTAGAAATAGCCATACGAAATTAACAAAAATCTTAATAGTGACATTTAGAACGGAGGAAGTGGTTTCGGTCACGTAGATGTCGCCTTTTATTCGGGAGATTTAGTTCGAACCCCAATGTTAGCAGCCCTGAAGATGGTTTTCATTGGTTTTCCATCTTCACACCAGTAAAGTTTTAAGGACATGGCAGCTTCCTTCCCAATCCTAGCCCTTTCCTCTCCCATCTTCGTCATATGACCTATCCGTGTCGGTGCGACGTAAAGCGAATTTACGAACAAAAAATGGCATTTAGAATCCAGTGCGTTCCGATGGTCTGCTTTGTACTGGAAATTTAATACAATTTCTATTTTGGCTTACTTTTTGTCTATTCGTGAATTATTCAAAAGTTATTTGTATTGCTAATACTGCAATTCACTAATAACCTGCTCACGATGGTAACTTCTGTTAGAAACTAGGACTGTTATTAACGTCACAACGTAAATAAATACGGGAAGCGTTCCATCGTGCCCATTTGTCGTTGTCCCTCTGTTGACATTATTGCGGGTTCAATCTTTGTAAAGACGGGGATTTTGTCCGTTCCTTCGCAATTCCTCTTGTTCAGCGATGGGATATTCGTGTTCTTGTAAACACGTACCTTGTCTTACGAACAAACCACCACACTACCATCTACCTCATGATATGCTACAGTGAATACATCTATATGCATAAAATTATTATGACTATTATTAGTATCATTATTATGATGTGCCCGCAGCTTCTCCATAGTTTATTAATTCGGTCGCGTTGGATGTTTCCAAACCATTTATTTAAAAATAAAATATATATATACATATATAAACACACATTGTAATTTCATGAAGTACATGAAATACATTATTTTATTTTTAATTATATTCTTACTTTTAATGCTTAAGTTATCGGATTGGTGAATGGTACAGATAATATTAAAACAAGATGAAGGATGATATTCTATTATAATAAAAGTAGGTGTTTGTTTGCCTGTCTGTCTGTCAGTCTGTCTCTCTTCGTGTTTCCCTTGAGTTTTCATGTATTTCCACATATACAGTGAAGTAAAATTTAAGTAAAAACTTTGTTATTTGACTAAGTGAAATTTCTAAATAATCAGCTTGTTGTTTTCTTTTACTGCGGGGCTATCCGTCTATTCTTGTAGTGTATGTAATTTTAGTGCCGAGCTGAGCAGCTTAGACGGTAGTGTGCTGGCCTTCTGAGCCTATCTTTGCAGGTAATTACATAGATATTTAAGAATTAAACGTTAGGCCTTCTCCTATAGTACCATTTCACTTGGCGTGAGTAAAATTATTTATAGCCTAGATTCTAATGCCACATTTCCCGATTTAACGTACCGATGTTCCGTAATCACTTCCACCCGTCTTATTCTTCAGGAGATCATTCCATTACGATATTTTTCATCTTGTTAAATCACCTTCATAATTTTCCTTGTCGGAACGGACATGACGACCATGCGGTTTTTTACCTTAAACCAATCATGATGGAAACCATTTCCAGTGAACATGACTGAACCATATTTCCGTCTTAGCGATGCCCGGCACTGATATGGACTGAGCTACAGGAGTTTATTATCATAGTCGGTGCGTTTTTTATTATTATTACAACTTCCCCCATGCGGAGGCTGCCGCAAGGACAAAGTATGTCGACTACACAGTATTTTGTCTTCTAAGTTACTGTTGACTTTGCTAGTGTGTCAGGTGGAAAAATCATCACAAGGCTCAGGAATAAATTTGCAATACGGTTCTTCAGATGTTGTATAGATGATTGCGGAGAATGGTCACTGAGTCTCGTATTGCGGCGATAGCGATGTCGTGAAGTCGTGTCCGGCTGAGGCCGAGAGAATCCCATAGCTGTACAAGAAATTTAGGGATTGTTCCTCGAGCTCCGATCATGAGTCCATGGACGGAAATATTGTCTAAGTGTAAAACTGTATACGACATAAATGATCGGAAATTGTTTTCTCCGTAACTTTTGTTATGTAGTTCAGTACGTTTCGACAGAAACAATACCCATACTTCGCATGTCATCCCCTCCCCAGAGAGTAAGTCGTATGTGTACCAAGTTTGCTAGAGAACTATGCGTGAGCATACACGCATACATCCATAATCTTGTTCATATTGGACATTCCGAGTGGGGCTGAATTGTGGCTTAAACGGCACTCAGATTGTCACTGTTCCTCTCGGGGACCTTTAAAACTATGGATTGGACATTAGTGCTAGGTGTGTCTTGGCCCTAAGTCATTTTTTTCAGATAGTAAGTCCTATGTGTACCAGGTTTGTTTCAGAGCTGTGGTGAAACATACATAATCCGTAATCTCGATCATTTTGGACGTAATCTTTTCCACCCCTTCACATCGCTGTGCCAATGGGGCTGATCTTGGACTTCAGTTATATCTGGAGTGTGACTATTCACCTCAGCGATCCCAAAACCTATGGATTTTACATAAATGTAGGGCGTTTTCTATTATTTTTATAACTGACCCCATATCCAACCCTGCCCAAAGGAGTCCTACGAGTGTCTTACACAACAGTATATTTTTTCCAGATAGTAGGTCATATGTGTTCAAATTTCGGTTGGAGCCTATGCCCAAACGTATATGCATTATCTCGCTGCTGGAGAATCCTGGAGCTTACGTTGCCGTGGTTACGGCAGTGCATTTCTTTATCTGATTCCTATAGAAGGGCTAGTGTGGTGCCAAAATGTCCATAACGGTTGGATCATAAAACATGGTCTTCGGGCCCGTAGGGATTACCGAGTTTTGTTTTTTGCGTTAAGGGGCTTAAAGTCCGGCTCCATGGCTAAATGGTTCGCGTGCCGGCCTTTGGTCATAGGGGTCCCGGGTTCGATTCACGGCAGGGTCGGGAATTTTAACCATCATTGGTTAATTTCTCCGGCGTTGGGGCTGGGTGTAGGTGTCGTCTTCATCCTCATCATGAGGCGCAGGTCGTCTACGGGAGTCAAATCAAAAGACCTGCACCTGGTGAGCCGAACATGTCCTCGGACACTCCCGGCACTAAAAGCCATACGCCATTTCATTTCAGAGGCTTAAAATGAGCTTCGTCTCGTCTCTGTACGGTAATTCCATATTTCACCTACATTAGCCTATTATTTTTATATCTCCCCCCGTCGCCTCCCTCTAATTGTTTTGAAAATAAAATTTATCCCACGTCCCTCAGGGATAATTTATATTTACATTAGTAAAATAATTTTTAGAATAGGTCCAGTAGTTCCTGACATTAGCCATTACATACAAAGTTTACCTCTTTATATATTGGTATAGATTATTATTATTAATCGTACATTAATTCTAGCACGCTTGATAAGTAAGTTTAGTAACTATCTTGTATACTATGAAAATAATATTCACTGTGAGCTAATCGTGTTAAGTGAATTGTTGCATGTACTAAGCGTCTGCGTTGTTAATATTGTTACTTGAGGCCGTCTAGTGGCTTGCATTTAACAGTTTGCAAAGTTATCTTCCACTTCACTTAGAGAAGCTCGGGACAATGGAGAGAATGGAGAATGCTTCTCTCCTCCTTCAGACCACAAACACCATTTGTCTGCTGAAATACTTGTCTGTTTAGCGGAGTCCATGAGTCACTCTGTTGATGTACGGTTTTATGAAAAACTTTCCTAAAGGATAGTATTATTAATAATAATAACCAGAAGAATATTATTAATAATAATACGGTAATATAAATAGTAATAAACTCCGCCACTGCTGGTCACCTTGCAAATAATGAGGAAGGAGGAGGGGGAAGAGTAACAACTCGTTAAGAAACCTGGGTCCATCTGGCTCCGGACGGTAGCACCCTATAAGGGCCTCTGACTAGGGTTACAGCTGAAACTCGGTAAACGGTCCCAAAGGCGAAAGAGGAATCTCCGATTTCCAACGGTGGAGAGAGCGGAAGAACCTAATGGAGTAAACCACGAAGAAAAGATTAAATTTTTGGACTAACAATCTGATCCTATCTTGGAATTTATTTCCTACCCTGTACCTTGTACAATTTCAATTGCAGAATGGAAAGTCTGCTGAAAGAAAGCACTAACCCAGATGGTAGCTCGGAAGAGGAATCCACCCTTGCGTTGTGCAATGCATCGGCACCTAGGGTTCTGGGGATTCCCATCATCTGCATTAAGGATGAGTCGGGGCCTCCTTGGTATCCTTCCAGACTTACTTGTAAGAAGACATTTTTGCAGGTACTTTGAATGCATATTCCTTATTAAAAACTAGTAAACAGAAATGAAATAACATGAAATACAAAATCTAGAAGTACAAGAAACAAGATGTTTGGATGAAAATATAACAGAAACCAAGAACCATTGGATTTTCAACGGTAAACCAGCAATCAAAATTATTAAAAGAACGCCACTGCCAGGTACTGCTTTTTTGTTCATAAAAATATTATAGACATTGTAACATAATTCAGATCTAGTTCAGAAAGAATATCTCATCTCACAATTAAGTGAACATATAAACATTATACCTTACTAAATTGCAATGCATCAATAAGTGAAGATAACAAGAAAAATACCGGTAATAATAGAATTCTGAGAATTTCTGGAAGAGGAAATATCGAAAATCCCAAAATAAAATGTTGTGATACTACTCGGAGTTTTTAATGCACACATAGGGAGAGGAACGGCTTGCGGGAAACAATAGGGGAAAATACAGCCTATAAAGGATCGAACGAAAATGGAGTAAGATTAATTAAACACTTTAAAATCTTTCAGTTGAAATTAATGTCGACTTTCTACAGAAAACTACCAAGAAGAGATAAAACATGGATATCTCCGAATCCAATGTTGTGGAAATTCCATTTGGATCATGTGGCTATTTTTAAAGGAAATATTAAAGAAAAAATGTATATAAAATTAGTTAGAAACAGAGAATTTGACCCTGATCACTACCTCTCTATAATTAAATTCAAACTTCTCCCTCATAAAAATAAAATAAGACAAACTTTCTTTTTGCTAGGGGCTTTACGACGCACCGACACAGATAGGTTTTATGGCGACGATGGGATAGGAACGGCCTAGGAGTTGGAAGGAAGCGGCCGTGGCCTTAATTAAGGTACAGCCCCAGCATTTGCCTGGTGTGAAAATGGGAAACCACGGAAAACCATAGAAGACAAACTAATATAGATATAACGTAAACAGGCTCAGCATTACTCAGGAAAAAAATAAACCATTTTCAAGATTAAATTCAAGTAACTCAACAAGGTAACTGGTGAGATTTATCCAAAGAAATCAACATTGCGGCAAAGAACGTATTCAGGTCAGCAGAAACTTAAAAGAAAGGTTCGCGAAATGAAACTTGTGAAGAAGTAAGAGCAAAACTAAGGAAGAAATGGAGAGTAAGAACACTCTGAGCAGCAAAGAATAGAAACAGCTAGTATAATGAGTACAAAACGATCTTTTGAAAAATCACAATTTGTTGACACACAGGACAACTTTGCAAAACTAACTCACGTAATTTCTATCAAACGTTTAAAAACATCCTGAAGGACTATGAAGCTAGAAGTATTTGCTTCAGAGACAAGAATCTCAGAGTGGCTCTAACAAACACCGGGAACTATGAAGTACTAGCAAAACACTTCGATCAACTTCTGAACTGTGAAGAACCGAACCACAGAGATTCGTGAAAATTTAGAAGCAGATCCTCCACGTACAGAAGGTATTGAGAAAGCAATGAACACCCTGAAAAGTAACAAAGCTAGTGGGATAAGACTCCGTTGCAGTTGTAGATCATCTTCAAATCATATTTGAAGAAATCTGGAAAAAGGAGAGGATCCCGGAAGAATGGAAAGTGGCTCTTGTACATCATTTACATAAAGAAGGTAACAAGGAAGCTGTCAACAACTAAACAGGCATTCTCCTTTTGCCAGTGGCTTAGAAGGCATTTTCAACAATATTACTGACCACGATAGAAAAATAAAAGAGTGGGGTAGAAAGGGCAAGTCTTGCTTCGAACGGATATGTAACCTGAAGTCCATAATCCGTTACAGATTAATGCACTCCAAAGACATAGTAGCAACATTTATAGATTTTTAAAGGCTATTGACTCTGTTGATAGGGAAACTGTAGATAAAATAATCCGAGTGTTCTGAGTTGAAACTAAATTGGCAAACCTAATCCGTGAAAATCTCACATACACCGTATCAAACCTAAAATGTATGGGTGAAATATGTAAACCATTCAGAATAAATACAGGTGTAAGGCCAGGTGATGGTTTACCTCCACTCCCATTCAATTTCGTCCTGTAGAAAATAGTATGAATTTGGAATGAGAAACTGAAAGAATACAAGCTGTCACCAATAACACTGGGAGAAAAGAACAGTGGTATTGAAATAAGTCTAGCATTTGCAGATGATTTTTCCATACCTGCAGAAAATCTGAAAAATGCAACAATGCAAATCAATCTGTTGAAAAAGTGGCCAACAGAACAGGTTTGAGAATTTCTGTAGAAAAAAACAAATTTATGATAAATATTAAAAAATGCTCCAGAATTTCCCGTAATAGGAATCGGTCGAATAAAAAAGGTAAAGAAATTCAAAGAAGCAGTACAATGAAATGGTTTGGAAACTTCCGCTGTACATTAAAGGATACACAAGATCGAAGGAGCATTTTGTGAACACTCTTTTCTGTATCACGAAGCCGCTTCATTTCCTTCCGGAAGTTTGTACGCAGAGTACTGAATTTTAAAAATAATTTATTGTTTGTCGGCGTTGGGTATTTTTCGCGATATTTCTCAATAAGCACCTCGTTCTGTTCACTTCATTTTAACGCGATTTCTGCAATCTTTGCTCTTAACGTCCCATAGAGCCGAAACATTTTCACCACCTGTTTGTCTCCCATCACGATACGTTCTCCCCCACTTGTTGATACCAACTGGCGGGAGGATGGGATATTGCACAATATTGCCAACACACGGCACACTATTTGCGATTTGCACAATATATTTCAAAATTTTGATTTCATACTATATATTGCACAACCCTTCATTATTAAATACACACTATCAATTATATTGCACACACCCCGATTTTGCTCAATAATATTGCACGTCTATGGGCCCCTTAAGATGTATGAGACAGGAGAAGTGCCATCCGATTTTCGGCACAATGTTGTTATACCTATTCCCAACAAATCCGGTGCTGACATCTGTGATAACTACCTTATCATTACTTTAGAATCTCACCCCTGCAAAAGTTTAACGCATATTGTTTACAGAAGAATGGACAGAAAATTTGATACTGAGTTGGGAGAAGATCAATTTGGCTTCGACAAAGCTATTTGGGATTCTGAAGATGATTGGGATCAGATAGAGAGAACGAAGTATTATCTACAGTCTCTATACAAATCAGTCTGCAGTGACAAGAATCGAGGGCTTTGAAAACGAACCAACAAACCAGAAAACAGTGAGGCAAGACAGCAGTTTGTCCCCCTCATTTTCAACGTTTATAGAGGTTGTAAAGGAAATGAAATTGGAATTTGCGAAGGGAATCACAGTCCAAGGGGAGGAAATCAAAACTCTGAGATTTTCGGATGATACTATTATTTTATCTAGACCTTCAGGAGATCTGCAGAAATTGCGGAATGGTATGGAAAGTCTTAGGGAATGAGTCAATGATGAAAATAAATAAGTCCAAACAAAAGTAATGGAATGCATTCGAACGAAGTCAGGTGACGCAGGATATATTAAATTAGGAAATGAAGCCTTAAAGGAAGTAGATGCCTATTGTTACTTAGATACTACAATAACTAAGGATGGCAGAAATAAGAAGGACATAAAATGCAGACTAGCACTACCAAGAAAGGGCTTTCTTGAGAAAATAAATTTGCTCGCTTCGAATATCGGTATAGTAATTAGAAAGTTGTTTTTGAAGACTTTCATCTGGAGCGTGGCGTTGTACGAAAGTGAAAAAAAGACGATAACTCACTCAAAAGGAAAGAGAATAGAAGCTTTGGAAATGGGTTGTTACAGAAAAATGGTGAAAGTGAAATCGATAAATCGTATCACGAATGAACAAGTACTGAATCGAACTGGTAAGAGGAGAAATTGGACGAGAAAAAGGGGTAGAGGAATGTATGACTATTGCAAACAGATTATAACGGATGTAGGATTCAGTAGTTGCGTAGAAAAAGAAAGATTAGCACAGGGTAGAGGAAGGTGGAGAGCTGCATAAACCAGTCTGTGGACTGAGGACTAAAACAACATTAAAAACAACAACAAAATATACTTCTTTAAGTCGAAAAGCAAGAGGTGTGCGTCGCTGACGACACATTTGTTTTTCAAATCATCACCTTGGTTTCCAGGCAGTAGCACTTCCGTGACTGGAATTATTTCAGTGTCTCTTCGTGAATGAGACTTTTAGACGTTTTTTCAGAAGGGTAAATAAACACATCTTTTGGACTACTCACCTGTGATGAGAGAAAACTGATTCTGAGCAAAATAGGGCGAACGAGAACAACGCCAGCAATTTCAGTGTTTTTCGTTCTATTTCCTAACTGTAAAGACTATGCTCGTTGCGTCAGGAAACTGTAGACGTGGAACTCATTGCAATAGTTCATTGATATAAGAGGAAAGGGTAGTCTTCTTCTTTACAGGTATTGGCGGTCTCAGGAAAATGTCTAAATCCCAAAAGTATCACTTTTCTGGGCAGCAGTCGCCTTAGCAGTCCCAGGATCTAATGGGCTGTTGAGGTACGGGTTCTTATTGACTTCATGGACTGTTAGGGTAACAATAATGTTGGGCGGTCTTCTTCTATCACTGAAAATATCGTCCATGCACTGAAAAAATATTTAGAATTACCGAGCAAGTTAATGAGCGGTTTGTGTTACGTAGCTGTCAGCTAACATTCGGGAGATAGTTGGCTCAAACCCCACTCTCGGCAGTCCTGATGACGGGTTTCCGTGGTTTCTCATTTTCACACTAGGAAAATGCTGGAGCTGTATCTTAATTACGGCCACGGTCGCTTCCTTCCTTCCTTCCTTCCTTCCTTCCTTCCTTCCTTCCTTTCTTTCTTCCTTCCTTCCTTCCTTTCTTTCTTCCTTCCTTCCTTCCTTCCTCCTTTTCTTTCCTTTCTTTTATATCCAATCGTCGTTTTAAGAACTACCGGTGTCGGTGCTCAACCCATCATTCACAGTCGTCAAAAGGGATACCTAAATTTAATAGTCAACTTAGCTGAGAGATACATTGTTGTGAAAGGAGCATCCATTTTTGCATCATTACGTTTCAAGTTTCTTCAAGATTCGCATCCACGAGACAAGAGCGCTTGAGTTGAATTGCAATCTCTTTGGGTAGGGAAGGAATCCAGTTTCATAAGATCCTAGGGGAGAGTTTCGGATGGATTCGAACATTCTCGTGGCTTATTTCTAAAATACAATAATTAATATCCAGAGATAAATTTAAACTTTGACTGGTGCAGTGGAACTGCCAGTAAACTGAATGGAATTGTTATGTAATCAAATCTCTTCTGGCAAAAAATGGAAAGATTGTGCTAGGCCGTTAGAAGATTCGAAGCTACATGTGTACGTTGTCATAGAGGGGTAAAAGTATTTATTCAACCCACGCTTCAGTGCTTTAGAGCACTTAGAGGCAAATTAAAATTATAAAATTATGAGATTCACGTTCCTCGAATTTTTCTTAACATTATGGATACCAACACCAGGGATGAGACCCGTGGGATAATGAAATTGTGTAATGTGGTGCAATCTTCCTGCCACTTTTCGCGCACTAAAAGCCTGGGTATACTAACAATGACGAGGGTACACCAGGGTGGTACACCAGAACAGGTCTGTGTCGCCCTAGGGCAATTAGTAATGTGATGTTGATAAATTGAACACTTAAGATTGGTCATTGGTAGGAGTGAAATACCAGTCTATAGTAAGAACTGGTTTGAAATAAAATAAATACACATACTCGTGTGAATATAAAATTTAACCACGTTTGGTGATGAAACGTAAATAACGGCATATCTCGGCGCGGTGTTATTAATACAGCATTTTACCTGGTAAATGTGTCAGATGGTGTGAATAAGATGTGAATCGATAATAATTTCCATGTGTGTTAAATGTACAGTGCTTCAGGAAAATATAATTTAATGTTAAGGGTATTTAAGAAGAAAAGTGTGTGATAAACTTGAATATTCACATATATTTATAAAGTGTGTAGAATGTAAGAAAATAAAATTATATAATATTGTTAATTAATAATCTACGGGAAGAAATATATGAAGTGTGTATAGTGTGTATCAACATGGTGTATTAAGCCTTGCAGTCGGCCAGTGGTATTGTCTGAGAACATGCCATTGTTCAGCAGAAATCCAGGTGGCTGACATGATTTGTAATATTTAAAGTGCATTTCTGCATCGTTATGTTCGGTGTAAATAAGAGCCAATATTCAAGCCAATAGCTTGATGTTTTTGTTTGCGTTGGTTCAAATATTATGTGCTGTGTGGCACAGAGATGTTACGAGACGTTTACGTACATTTTATGTTGAAATCCCAAAATTTCAGACGATTCTGTTAAATCGGATTAAGCCAGTCTATCGTTAAAGAATTTGTTTTCAAGATTCCGTATCAAAGTATAACGTAAAATAGAGTTGAAGTTAGGAAAATTTTAGTTTGTCAATATCGAGTAAAGATATCGTAATGTCTAAATTAAGTCAAGATCGGCGTGATTTTCCTTTTAAAGTGTAATATTTGCAAGAATTTTGTTTCAAGAGTTCAGTAATTTTAGTACGAGGATGAGTCCATGAAATAAGCCACGATATTAAAATGGTATATAAGAATGCGGTTAAGATAAGCTATATAAAATTGTATAAAGAATAATCTGAGATCATACAGACGTCCAATAGCCATGATGAGAAAAGCCGAACCAGCCGAGACAATGTCATGTAAATGAGTTTAGTTGGATTCCGGGATGGAAATGCCCGGAAGAAGAATCGAACTCAGGATGTGTTGATGCCGGGAAGATGTAGTGACCCGAAGGAATAATGTGTTATAATTCCGGGATGGAAATACCCCGAGGAAATAATGTGTGTTAGAATGCCGAGGTAGGCACGAGTAATATCCAGGATTCGAGAACTCTTGGTTTTAGGAATCATGTGATCTCAGAAGGCTAGATGTTATGAGAGATAAATTAAATTGAAAGGAGTATATTGTAATCTGCCTTGTTTCAAAGTGAGCCCCTTTCCACGCAGATTCTCCGCAGGTAAAAACGATATGTGGTACGGGATGATTGACAATTCGCTAGGCGAAAGGGTGAGATATTTTTAGAATACTGCGAGCCGTTATCAGACGACTGTCTGGGAGATCTGAGAGGGTCATAGTATTATGTAAACCTCGTAACTTATAGAGATTATATTTTGTATACTGAATTAATGGTTTTTGAGAGGTGGGATAGTTGTTAAGGCGAAGTCTTGACGCAGATGTTGTGGAAGTAGAATGTTAAAGTGTGGTGTGACTAATTTATCGAATGGTACGAGTAAATGATGGCACTCGTCTGGCACGTACCCACAATTAGTGTTTGGTATAAATTTTAGATGGCCTCAGTTCTGGTTGTCTGAGTGAGAATCAGGGGGTTGGTTTAACAGTAGTGATCTGTTAAACATGTAATGATTGCTGCTAGACTCTTACATAAATTTTATTACTTGGTTAGTGGACCAAACGGATAGTTGTGAGTAATCAAAATAATTTTTCTGTTAAAAGGGCGTAACGATGAAGAATGATTATGTCATGTCATTATATTCCATGTTTTAAAATAATAGCACAGAAATACATCCACTAAGAGAGAGAGAGAGAGAGAGAGAGAGATCATTAGTGATGAAGTCTACAATGATCAGTGTCCAGTTTATTTTCAACATTTATGAAATTAATTGGATATTCAATTCAGGCTGCAATGATCAGTGTCCAGTTTATTTTCAACATTTATGAAATTAATTGGATATTCAGTTCAGGTTGCAATGATCAGTGTCCAGTTTATTTTCAACATTTATGAAATTAATTGGATATTCAGTTCAGGCTGCAATGATCAGTGTCAAGTTTATTTTCAACATTTATGAAATTAATTGGATATTCAATTCAGGTTGCAATGATCAGTGTCCAGTTTATTTTCAACATTTATGAAATAAATTGGATATTCAATTCAGGCTGCAATGATCAGTGTCCAGTTTATTTTCAACATTTATGAAATTTATTAGACAGTCAGTTCAGACTGCGATGATCAGCGTCTAGTTTATTTTCAACATTCATGAAATCAGTTACTTCGTTCAGTCTGCAATGACCAGTGTCCGGATTATTTCTAATGTTAATTACCCAAGTTAGATTGTTAGTTCAGTTTGCGAAGAATTGTAATTAGTTTATCCTAGTGTGAATTAATAATTTGTGGATAATCATTACGATCAGTTCAGTCTGCGATGATAGTGCGTCAACTAAGTTGTATTGGTGCTGATCACTAAAGTTAAGTGTTTTTGATAAAAATGTATTTTTGTGTTCTGATAGTACTGGTCATAGTTTTTGAGTAGCACATTTATTCAATGGTCAAGATAATGGTTGTGATTGCTGAAATAAATAACACATCGTTCTTCACATGAATGCGATGTTTATTCGTATTGCTTGCCACAGTAGTAGTCGTGATTATTGTAATGAGTATGTTTCCTACAAGACCATTACTTTAATAGGTTCATGTTAGTTACGATTTATAACATGGTGATGATTACTACAAAACACCGTCCATTAACGTTAACCTTTTCAGTTCTGTTTGTTGGTACCGTTCGTAGACGGCCAGATTAAATTAATTTCATTATTATTCAATAAAGCGATAAGATTATTTTTCAGAAACCCATGTTTATTGGTATTCAGTTTAAATTGGTTTATTATAAACTAAACATAACCTGAAAGTTACTTGTGTGTGAACTTAGATATAAACTTAAGCTTTGAATTACACTTTATGAATATTGCAATTCAGTGGAGCAACACTCTACATAATTTCAATTAATCATTAATTAATAAAGTAATTTATTTCTGGGTGTCTGGTTGTGACATAACATGGTGCGATCATGCATTTTTATTGAGATATTAGGGATTTGATAACAGTAAATTTGGGAGCACAATGCCTGTCCAAGGAGCAAGTTAACATGTGAATTAAATGTTTTATCTTGTGCATAATTAATCGGTTCAAATAAACTTGAGGTGGTTTCGGTTCGATGAAAGGCCCATTCGGTAGCTGATGTTATCCTGCGTGGTATTTTGTGATCGGTGGAAAAACTTAGTTGAAGGAAAATTTGGAGTTCGGTTACGGAAACTGATTCAGCAAGGATCATGTGAATTGACCAACGGTGTTACTTGAAATCCAATAGTAATTTTCAGGATTTTCCATTTTCAATGTTTTATTATTGAATTGTATCTTGGAACTGCATTTAATGTTTAAATTAACTAAATATCAATAAATTAATTCTTGACGTCTTCATATTTTTTTTATTTTGTGTCAAAGTTATGTCAGCTGTGTTGGTAAATTAACCATCTTCTTGTTATTATGAGATGCTTCACATCTATGAAACATAAATGTTTTTTATAATAAATCCGTTTTAGCCCACTTCTAAAATTTTATTTCGAGTAGTAATTAGGTTTCCTTATGCTACCCGCCGATATATGTCAACAAGTGACAGAAGAGCCCGGAATCCCTGAGATTAGAAGAGTCTACAGTAGCAAGAGCCAGAGGCAGATGTTGACTGTTAGTAAGCAAGGGTGCAGTGCGACCTAAAGCAAAAAGGAGAGAAACTTTAGAATTACTTGTAAACTTATTTAATTCTGTATGTTTTCGTATATCCGGTACAAACGGAGATATTTGTAATTATTCATTTCTTGCTACCTGAAAACTTCCAGTCTTCTACCGGAATTTGAAATGATATAGACCTAATAATATCTTCTTGAATTAATAAATTCTAGAATATAAATTAAATGTTTGGTTTCCTGTTACACAGGAGACAGTTAGGCCTACACGGACTGATAAAAATACACCTTCACGCATTGTCCTTCAAACAAAATTTGTAATAATAGAACACCACAGAATGAGTGTGCAAACCAACAGAAGAGCTTCGAATTTTATATACATAGATTAAATGAAAACGCCCAGAGTGCAGCGAAAAATGCATTGGTTAACTATGAAACCTGCAGGTAACACTGTGCAGTAGTCGCTAAATTTGGCCCGTTGCTAGCAGTGTGCTTGATATTAGTCTCACTTTTCTACTCTCCCTTTTCAAGCAAGACAGCGAAAATGACAATTCTTTTTACATTATCATTAGTATGAAAGTACATTAAATTAGATCGTAAGAATCACTACTTTATAGGACCTTGCACGCCTCGAATCAAATAGAATGTCTACAGATAAATCAAAATCCACAGACCGCATCCAGTCATTTGAACAGTTCAGCCCATCTAGCGGCCAGGATAGGAACTGTGCAGGACACCGAAGTCTGTCGCACTCCTCTGGGGCAATGATTATTAAAAGCTGACACACCGGGCGAGTTGGCCGTGCGCGTTGAGGCACGCGGCTGTGAGCTTGCATCCGGAAGATAGTAGGTTCGAATCCCACTATCGGCAGCCCTGAAGATGGTTTTCCGTGGTTTCCCATTTTCACACCTGGCAAATGCTGGGGCTGTACCTTAATTAAGGCCACGGCCGCTTCCTTCCAACTCCTAGGCCTTTCCTATCCGATCGTCGCCATAAGACCTATCTGTGTCGGAGCGACGTAAAGCCCCTAGTAAAAAAAAAAGCTGACACATTAAATGAAATGATTTAGGCGAGTTTTGCTTAAATGAAAGTTGACAAGGTAAACCGAAGTACCCGGAGAGAAACCTGTCCCGCCTCCGCTTTTTCCAGCACAAACATCACATGGAGTGACCTGGATATGTACCACGGAACTCAGCGGTGAAAGGCTGGCGTGTTGCCGCCTGAGCCATGAAGGCTCCTTACAGATAAAACGAGTGGAGAATGAGTATACAGTATACAAGGAATGGATAATTTATCTATATAAATAAAATTGTTTCTGTTTGTCTGTCTGTTTGTCTGTTCCACCATCACGTCGAAACGGCTGGATAGATCTCAACCAAACTTCATATTTAGGGTATACTCATCCCGGGGAAGGTTTTGATATGCATATCGTTTTAAAATCCTCGAATAGACGGGGGGGGGGGTTATAGGAAAACCAGAATGGTTTTTCCACCATCACGTCGAAACGGCTGGATAGATCTCAACCAAACTTCATATTTACAGTATACTCATCCCGGGGAAGTTTTCCATATGCATATTATTTTAAAATATTTGAATAGATGGGGGGTTTATAGGAAAATCAGAATGGTTTTTCCACCATCACGTCGAAACGGCTGGATAGATCTCAACCAAACTTCGTATTTAGAGTATACTCATCCCGGGGAAGGTTTTGATATGCATATCATTTTAAAATCTTTGAATAGACGGGGGTTTATACGAAAACCAGAATGGTTTTTCCACCATCACGTCGAAACGACTTAATAGATCTCAACCAAACTTCATATTTAGAGTAAACTCATCCCGGGGAAGGTTTCGATATGCATATCATTTTAAAATCCTTGAATAGACGGGGGGTTTATAGGAAAACCAGAATGGTTTTTCCACCATCACGTCGAAACGGCTGGATAGATCTCAACCAAACTTCGTATTTAGAGTATTCTCCTCCCGGGGAAGGTTTCGATATGCATATCATTTTAAAATCTTTGAATAGACGGGGGGTTTATACGAACACCAGAATGTTTTTTCCACCATCACGTCGAAACGGCTGGATAGATCTCAACCAAACTTCATATTTAGAGTATACTCATCCAGGGGAAGTTTTCCATATGCATGTTATTTTAAAATATTTGAATAGACGGGGGTTTATAGGAAAATCAGAATGGTTTTTCCACCATCACGTCGAAACGGCTGGATAGATCTCAACCAAACTTCGTATTTAGAGTATACTCATCCCGGGGAAGGTTTCGATATGCATATCATTTTAAAGTCTTTGAATAGACGGGGGTTTATACGAAAACCAGAACGTTTTTCCACCATCACGTCGAACCGGCTTGATAGATCTCAACCAAACTTCATATTTAGAGTAAACTCATCCCGAGGAAGGTTTCGATATGCATATCATTTTAAAATCCTTGAATAGACGGGGGTTTATAGGAAAACCAGAATGGTTTTTCCACCATCACGTCGAAACGGCTGGATAGATCTCAACCAAACTTCGTATTTAGAGTATACTCATCCCGGGGAAGGTTTCGATATGCATATCATTTTAAAATCTTTGAATAGACGGGGCTTTATACGAAAACCAGAATGTTTTTTCCACCATCACGTTGAAACGGCTTGATAGATCTCAACCAAACTTCATATTTAGAGTAAACTCATCCCGAGGAAGGTTCCGATATGCATATAATTTTAAAATCTTTGCATAGACGGGGTGTTTATAGGAAAACCACAGTGGTTTTCCTCCATTTTCTCTTATACTATCGATTTTTTGTATACTTCGTTTACCGTACGTGAAACGTCTCTTCATTATAAACAACTTTCTTTATGTTCATCATTTACCTTACTCTTCACATGACGGAGAAATTTACAATTTTCTGCTGCTATCATGCTCCGCATTTTGTGACCGACAGACCGACAACGAACCTACAGGTTACCATGGCAACGTCTCTGACTGCATGCCAGTAGGGAAGTAACGTATTGCCATTTTCCTCATCATGCTTTTAAATTCGTGGTTGTTCCTTGGGTAGATGGCAAGAGAGGCGTCAATCGGCTCATCTGCGGGATATTGGCGGAATATCGTTGGAGGTTATAACCGCCCTCGAATAGATTAAGTAATAATACCATTAGTCATCTTCTTATTTGTTTACCTAAGAATCACTGGACCTAAATTTCTCCCCTGTTACCGCTTTATTATATCCATAACTCACACTAGCATAATTTATTGAGGGGCATTTGATTTTCTAATATATTCACTTGGCATTTACATATTTGTCGTTATCCGGCTGTCCTCAGTTATAATCCATTTTCTATTAGTTTCAACATTCTTAACTGTATTATTTTCTTCCTTAATTACGCCGTATGTACGTGAGTGCTAGAAACTACTGGATGCATTTCCACCAAGATTCGTATTTAGAATACACCTGTCCTTGATAGGTTTTAGGGCAAATGTTGTTTCTAAATCCCTGAACTGACTGGGGGTTTATACGAAACCGAAACAGTGATTTTGCACTTCCAAAAAATATATACAACCAAACTTTATGGAAGTCTACCTACCTTGGTAGAAATTAATTTCTAAACCTTTTTTTCTCATGTGCATCATTTCGATACGAGGATTAATAAGGGAGATATCATTAACGGACCGTTTTTCGGTACAAGTCCCATCGGACTTGACTCACGAGCGGGTGCGTGTAAAGCGTATTCCTTACAACTTGAAAACTACTGAAGACATTCGAACCAAAATTTATATTTAGCATCCACCTGTCCAAAGGTAGGTTTTAAACGTAAATAACATTTCATGTTCCGGAATGGACTGGCGGTTTATAGGGAACACAAATGGTGATTTTACTCTTCCACAATATATACAGAACAAGACCAACCTGACTAGAAATCGACCAAACCTGATGGAATTCCACCTCTAAACCTTTTTTTTTCTTCATGTGCATTTTTTCGTCAGGAGGATTAATAAGGGAGATATCATGAATGGTCACTTTTGCAGGTTAAGTCCAGCGGACATAGCCCAAAAGTTGTTTTACATGGAGCAGATTCCTTATCTATATAAATCAGATCGTAACGACTGTGTGCCTCTACACTGACTATTTTGGCGAAATTTTCGTACAGCTTTCCGTTTAAGGGGTAATAATAACCATCTCCATAATTTTTGGTTTAGTTTCCTGAAAGTCCTAATTTTTACCCGCCTCGCCCAAAATCCACATTGTGGCATAATCTGCCAGAAGAATAAGAAGATAATTGAAATTTGACAAAAGTATACGTTTTAGCCTGTAACGAATGGACAAATACTATATCATTAAATTTTTCATTTTTTATCCCCGAAGAATATCGAAATATGCAGGCAATTTTAATGATGGTGCAGACCTTCGGAATTTCCTATCACATAACGGACTGCACAATCTCCGTTCGATTTGGAATGATCTACAACCTTGGTCTTATGACTTTTTGCCGTATCTGTATCCCTTTTACGTTTGATTTTTCTCTATTAATGGATGTTAAGTCAATTTGGAATTTTCACATGCATAATTCATACCTTCGATTACTTATATGAAATACAGAATCATCAAACTCTTCACGAAAATTGGCCCACCCAGTAGCCATATATGAGCCAAATGCTATGTATGTAGCTGTCACATAATTATCCGAAATGTAATGTAATGTGAGATAATCTTACAAGAACGTTACCCTGTTCCACGTTTCTAACTCAATCTGACCCAACAATAGATGACATATCATAGGACCAGCCATTTAGGCCACTAAATCCGGCGTGTCTTATGGTATAATCCTTTGTCGATATGACGTACGTTTAGTAGCAGTTAATCTGTAAATGAAGGTCTTCAATATTGTAAACACGCATATACTTTCGTATGTCGATCTATATATATTCACTGATGTCGATTTTTAGCGATCGAGAAAGGGTGGGTCTGCTATTGTAATCAGTACTCCCCACACCGACTTTGACTGGCAGTAGGAAAGGGTTCCTTCTCCAACTCCTGTGTAACTGTCATTAGTAAGGAAGGCCTACAATTGTAATGAATAGTTCCCTTCTCGATTTGACTTGCAGAAGGTAAGTGAGCATGCAGTTTTGTTTAAAACTCCCCTACCCGATTGTGTTTGGCAGTAAGCAAGGGTGCCCGCCATTATCAAGAAATGTCCTCATCTAAAATGTGACTGGCATTAGGCATAGTGGCCTGCTATTTTGATGGAAACTCACCAACTTGGTGTGACTGGCAGTACGCTGGCTGGCAGTAGGAAAAGGGGCCTGTCATTATAATGATAACTGCACAACTCAATTTCAGGTGATAGTAGGGTAATTGCCTACCATTATAATAGAAACTCCTCAACTGTAATCTGTCTGGAAGTAGGAAAGGGGGCTGCCATTTTAACGAAAACTCCCCAAATCGATTCTGTCCGCGTTGTAGGCAATGGGGCCTGCAATTATAATGTAAACTTCCCAACTTGATTGTGAATGCCAGTAGGCAAGTGAGCTTGCCGTTATATCACAAATCCGTAACAAACACTTTACATTGGAAACAAGGTACGGGGACCTCCCCATGCTCTTTCTCGGATAACGCTAAGAGGCATGCAATTTTAAAACAATCTTATTTACTGCATGTACACTATTTACATCGATATTCGAATACAATGTAGAATACCGTAGCGAAGCACGGGTACATTCGCTAGTGATGAATATTACTGATCTTTCAACACCATGCAAAGCTCCCCGTACATTACTCACTGCCACATCCAGCTGGGTAAACGTGATCTCTGCAATAGTGTATTACTCCGTGAGTACTTTCATAACTTAAGTCAGATATCTACTACATCAGAGTTTAGATATAAAAATTGTCAAAGAGTAACTTCACTTTGAAGCGACGCAAGAAAACGGACCGATTTTAATATTTCTGTTATGATGATCTACGGATCTTTATATGAAGCCCACTCTTCATAGAAATACCCTCTGCAGAAATTACTTTTAAAGCCAGCGAGTTGGCAGTGCGGTTAAGGATGCACAGCTGTGAGCTTGCATTCGGGAGACAGTGGGTTCGAACCCCACTGTCGGAAGTTCTGAAGTTGCTTTTCATACGTTGAAAATCCTGGGGCTGTACCTTAATTGGGCCAAGACCGCTTTCTTCCCGCCCGTAGGCTTTTCATATCCCATAGTCCCCATAAGACCTATCAGTATCGGTGCGACGTAACGGCAATTGAAAAAAAAAATTAAATGTCATCACCTACGAGCGCACCTCCTGTAACTGGTTGGTTCTAGAGGATACATTTATATGAATTCTTTCTATCTGAAATATTGTCCAGCTTTGTGGCTAATTAGTTAACGTATTGGCCTTTGGGTATCTAGGTCCTCGGTTCGAGTTCGGACTAAGACACAGGGTTTTTGTTATGACCGTGGAAATTTGTACTGTTGCCAACATTCCGCTATAATATTAAAGCACAATTTACTGTACGCATCAATTTCTTTAGTGCAACCCTGTCGAGTTCACTAGCTTATACAAGCATAGCAGTCGAGACAAACGGCTTCTGGTGACATATTTTATCTCTCAAGTATAAATAAAAAGCTATAACCTCAGGATACGAATAAACGAGAGTCATTACGTTCATTTCAATTTGCATGTGCAATTAAAGGCAATTTGTTCCTTAACCGTGAGATAAATTTCAAATAAAGGATAATCTGTGGTCATAAACATGCTTGTTTCACAAATGATTTTACCCTCAAGATAAAGAGGAACTCGTCTCTATAATATATAACTTGTGGTAAGCGAGATGAGTAGGCGAGAACTTGCGAATTAAGTTTTTCTTAATAATTGAATTTATAATGACCATATATCAGTTGCGCAGTTATTGTATGTAATGCATTTCCGCATGAACATATTATAAGTTTCGTAATGTTCTTGTTAAAAAAATAAATAATGATAAATAAATGCTCTTTAGCGATAAAAAGTAAACAAGATTTTCCTTTCATTCAGATTGAGATAGGAGAAAATGTACTGCATTTAAATGCAGATTAATAATTAGACATTGTAATAATAATAATAATAATAATAATAATAATAATAATAATAATAATAATAGGTGATAATAGGGCAGGTCTCAGGAAAGGTAAATCATGTGTAGAACAAGTTTTTAATCTGAAAACCATCTTCCAAATAGGTAAAACCAGGCGAACTCTGACAGGTTTTGTATATTTTCAGAAAAGTACGGTAGTTAGTTCTTCAGATAGACAAACACTTTTCGATATGCTGGAAGAGTTTAGGGTAGATAAGAAAACAATAATCTTGATCAGACTTGATACGATATACACTAATACCAACTGAAAATTTAAGTTCATAAGTGAAATTTCTGGATCTTTTGATATTAACGCATGGGACAAACATGGATATGGTTTATCTCCATTACTGTTCAATATTGTAGTAGAAAAGGCAGTCCGAGCCCTGAATAAGGGATTAATACCGGCAAGCTAAATAAATACAACATTCACATCAAACGTTTGTCCTTCGCAGATGATCTGGTAATTCTATCTGACAATAGGCAAGAAGGAATTCAGACCCTGGAAAAACTTGTATCTAAAACTAGACTTCGATTAATCTCATAGAGGAAATCGGACACGTGGAAGGATATCGTCGATACTTAGACAAATAAGCTCTGGTCACACAGTTTGGCAAATCACTCAGGGCAAATCCTCCAACCAACCGGATTAAATCGTGCAGCAAACAGAGGGATAATTTTTAAATTTCTAAAATACAAGAAGCCTATATAATCAAGTGGAACGAGTACAACACGCTATGTAACACTGTACTTAAGCCGGAAGCATTACACGCATCAGAAACCTTGAACATTGGAGGCAGATCAAAAACTTTAGAAAATCAAGAAAGAAAATTTCTCAAGAAAATCTTTGACCCAGTGAGAATAAAAGGAGTGGGGCTGAAAAGCAGATCTCTTGAATTATACCAGAATTCTGAGAAAATAGTATCGGGCCCTACCAGAAAATGACGACTGAAATTTTATGAACATATTCATAGAATAGAAAATGAAACTCTTACTGAAAAAAAAAACATATCTAATTACGCCTCCTCGCTAAAAGTCAAGAGTAATTGGATAATCGAAATGGAAAAAAACCTTCAAGAAATTAATATAACACGTGAAGGTATATGGGACAGGCCTAGCTTTAGAACGTTTGTGACCGGGCGAGTTTGGCCGTGCGCGTAGAGGCGCGCGTCTGTGAAGCTTGCATCCGGGAGATAGTAGGTTCGAATCCCACTATCGGCAGCCCTGAAAATGGTTTTCCGTGGTTTCCCATTTTCACACCAGGCAAATGCTGGGGCTGTACCTTAATTAAGGCCACGGCCGCTTCCTTTCAACTCCTAGGCCTTTCCTATCACATCGTCGCCATAAGACCTATCTGTGTCGGTGCGACGTAAAGCCCATAGCAAAAAAAAGAACGTTTGTGAACAAACAACGTTTTGCTGAAAAGCTCAGGTTGATAACCATCACTGTGTGAACAGAAGACAAACACAGAGGCAGGTTGAAGAGATTTTTGGAAGAGGAAAAAACCAAAATCAACTCACAAAAGATTAGGAGTAAGTGAATGGAGGGATGATAACCTTATTTTGCCACTGGCGGCGGCCTCCTAACCTTTGGTTCTGGTCGTAGATCAGATTCCTGATCTGACAATGCATTTTACCCGCTTCTGGTTTACTCTGCCTGGATCGTCTTAATATGCAAAACACATCACAATACTAACTTCCACGAGAATGCGTAATAGTGAATATATCCCTACATGTAGTGTTGGTATTAGAATGGCCATTTGGCCATAAAATTGGGCTAAATCCATGTTTAGAACCGACATTAAATAGTTGATAGAATGTCAGAAAGAAGAAGTCAGAGAAATCGTTTTGGAAGTTTGTTTCTTTTTATTCTTAGATTTACCTCTTGTGCACACGTCTGTTACTCTGGCACTTTTGTGACCTGGACAGTGATGTAAGAAAGAGTTACATAATTATATCATCACGTGTCATAAACTAATCTATATGTGTATACCTTTCTTAATCAGTTCGCCCTCCAGGGTTGGTTTCTCCCGCGGACTCAGGGATGGATCCCACCTCTACCGCCTCATCTATATATAAAAACATCCTTACTTCTTTCTGTCATTCACAGCGTTATTGAGAAAAAGAAAAGAAATCAACAGCTAAAATTGGTAACAGTTATAGATTTCTATACCTGCTTTACATGAAGTATACAATTAACATCTTACGGCCAAGACTTTGGTACGTTTTTAAAGAAAAATTGGTTTCTGTCAGGGAAGTTATTCCCTCATCGTCATTCCGATGTTACTACAAAATAAAAAAGAAATATTTGTAATTATTTCCTTCATGCTTCCTGAAAACATGCAATCTGTTACCGGAGTTTGTTATGATATATAATTTCTGAAATCTAAATAAGATATTTGATTTCCTGTTACACAGGAGACAGATACACGGACTGGTAATAAATACTTCTTCACGCTTTGTCCTTCAAAATGTTTGAAACGTGTGAAACTAGATCACCACGGAAAGAAAGCGCAAAACAACAAAAATCTTCGAAGTTTTTATGCATAGATTAAATGAAGAAGGGCTTCAGTGCAGCGCTATGTCCAGTCCTCTAAAGAAAGACTTACTTTTGTCACTACACAAAAAAGCATTGTTATAACATGACATTAAAGGGGGGTATGAAAACACAATGGGTGAATTTGGTACGATGCAAGCGGCGCACTTGACTGTCGCCTCAGTTATCTACACACCTCTTTCAAACAAAAAAGCGAGAATAATGATTTTCTTTATATTAATTAGGCCGTAGGAATCACTAGCTCGCCTGGAATCAAACAGGACGTCTACAGATAAATAAAAATCCACAGACTATTTCCATTCATTTGAACGGGTCGAGAATGGAATGAGTAAACCCCCATCTAGCGGCGAGGATATGAATTATGGCAGCAGCCAAAGCCTGCCACACTCATCTGGGGTAATAATTAATGACTGAAAAATGAAATTAAATCGTATTGGAGAATGTTGCTGGAATCAAAGTTGACAGGGAAACCGGAAATCTTGTCCCGTCTCCGCTTTGTCCAGTACAAATTTCACATGGAGTAACCGGGATTTCAACCACGAAACCCAGTGATGAGAGGCCGGAGTGCTTCCGCCTGAGCCACGAAGGATCCTTGCAGACAAAACGGGTGATAAATAAATATACAGGAAATGGATAATGGAGACCGTTCTGGTCATTCAAGCACTATGTAACGCTTGTGGTGTACTTCTCACCGCCACGTTCAGGTCGGAAAATGTGATCTCTACTTCATAGCTATATTAATAAAGTAACTCAGATAGCTATCTATAGAATTACAGTGTAGACACGGAAATTTGTGACAGAGTAACTTAGAAGTGACGCAAGAAAACTACATTTCTGCTATGATGATCTATAGACCTTTAAACGACGCTTCTCCAGAAATTACTTTAAAATCGATCGAGTTGGCCGTGTGGTTAGGGGCGCGTAGCCGTGAGCTTCACACCAGAGAAATGCTGGGGCTCTAAGGCCGCTCTCTTCCCCCTCCCAACCCTTTCATATTCCCCAGGAGACCAATCAGTGTCGGTGCGACGTAACGCGGTCATACACCCTGTAATTTGTTGGTTCTGGACGGTATATTTTTATGAACTATTTCTAGCTGAAATTTTGTCCGGCTTTGTGGCTAATTAGTTGACGTATTGGCCTTTGGGCCTCTAGGTCCTTGGTTCGAGTTCGAACTAATTCATAGGGTTTTAGTTTGCATTGTCGCAAACATTCCCCTATGATACCAACGCACAGTTTACTGTACACATCACTTCCATTAGTGCAGGAATGACGGGTAATTAGCCTATACAAGCATAGCAGTCGTGGCAAACGGCTGCTGGTGACATATTTTATCTCTCAAGTATAAGTAAAGAGCTATAACCTCAGGACACCAATAAATGAGAGTCATTATTTTCATTTCAAACCGCATGTTGAAGTAAAAGCAATTTGTTCTTTCACATTGCAATAAATTTTAAATACAGGAGAACATGTGAATAAGCATAGTTGTTTCACAAATGATTTACCAGGATTGCGTCCCAATAATAAATAATTTTTATATTCTTGTGGAAGGCGAGATGAGTAGGGGAGAACTTGCTAATAAAGTGGTGCTAAATAAATTAAATTTCATTGGTCATATATATCTCTCGCAATTATTGTATTTATTGTACATTCGAATGAAAATGTTTCGTAATGTTACTCTTAATAACAAAGTTATGATAAATAACTGCTCTTTAATGATGTAGAACAAGGAAGATTTTGCTTTTATTCAAAGTAAGATAGGAGAAAATATTCTGGATGTTAAGGAGGATTAATAGGCAGACATTGTAATAATAATAATAATAATAATAATAATAATAATAATAATAATAATAATAATAATAATAATAATAATAATAATAATAGTAATAATAATAATAATATAATAATAATAAGCGAATATAATGCAGTTTTTTAAATATGTGTAGAACAAACTTTTAATCTGAAAACTATCCTACAAATACGTAAAACTAGTAAAGTCTGATAGTATTTTAATATTTCAACCATATATATGATTCCTTAGATAGACAAAACACATTTTGATGTGCTTGAAGTGTTTAGAGACACCACCTCGAAAGATAAGTTCTTAGGTGAAATTTTTGTAGCTTTTGAGATTAAGAAAGGGGTCATAAAAGAAGACGGCTTATCTCCATTCATGTTCAATCTTGTGCTAGGAAAAGTAGTACGAAAATGGGAAAAGGAACCGAAGGGGTTTAATATCGCTAAGTTAGTTAAAAATTAAATTCACATCAAATGTTTGGCCTCTGCATATGATCTGATAATTCTACCCACCAATAGGCAACAAGCAATTCAGTCCCTGGAAAACTTCACGCATTTATATCAAACACTGGACTCCAAATCTCATATGAGAAAACCCAATACATTACTTCAAAACGTAGACAAACAACATTGGTAACTCAGTTTATCAAAATCCTTCGGGTAAATAATTTCTAATATTTAGGGTAAATCCTCCAACCAATCCTGAAGCAAACGCAGAGAGGATGTCCCGATTACAAAAAACCTACAGAATCATATCGTACAGGTACAACAAAAATCAATATCTCGGAACGCTAAATTTTAACACGATAAGACTGTAATTAACCCTGAACGCATCAAAAACCTTGGGCACAGGAGGAATTTCATTAAGAAATCTTTATAAAAACAAGAAAGAGGAATACCGAGGAAAATCTTTCGCCCAGTATGAATGACAGGAGTGTGGATGAAGAGGAGGTATCCTGAGAAAACATCAGACACAATTAGAAAGTAACGACTGAAACTTTATGGCCATATACAAAGAATTGACAGTGAAAGACTTAAAAGTTATTTAATTATGCCTCCACACTAAATGTCAAGAGTAATTGGATAATCGAAATTGAAAAAGACCATCAAGAAATCAACATAAGAGGTGAAATGACATGGGACAGGCCTAGGTTTAGAACGTTGGTGAGCAAACATCATTTTTTGAAAACTCAAATGAGAACCAGCACAGTGTGCACGTAAGAACAGTTGCAAGCTTTCTTCCATGTAAATATATACCATCAGTTAGGGGTATTTAAACACAGCGTAGAAATATCATAAAAATCTTCTTTTTGTTTATTTTAGGTCGTTCCCGCTCGCCAAATATATTAATGGATTAAAAGTTTCCTGTAGAGATCAGGAGAAAATGTATGTGCAGTATATGTCGAGGATACGGTTCTAAAATTCCAAAATAATGGGCAACTAGTGGACGAGAAATTAATTGTTTGTAAATGAGTAAAATAAATAACCGATTTAATGAAACCTAAAGTGTTTGATCATTTTTATGATTATTTCGTTCACTATACTGGGGGACTATGGAATTAAAGGTAAATGATTAAAATCAATCAAAAGCATTTATGTTGACGATTGGGCTTCAGTGAGAATTGATGGTAGAATGAGTTCTTGGTTCAGGGTATTTACAGGGGTTAGACAAGGCTGTAATCTTTCACCTTTGCTGTTCGTAGTTTACATGGATCATCTGCTGAAAGTTATAAAATGGCAGGTGGAAATGTAGTAAGCAGTTTGGCCTATGCTGACGACTTGGTCTTAATGGCAGACTGTGCCAAAAGCCTGCAGTCTAATATCTTCGAACTTGAAAATAGATGCATTGAGTATGGTATGAAAATTAGCCTCTCGAAGACTAAATTGATGTCAGTAGGTAAGAAATTCAACAGAATTGAATGTCAGATTGGTGATACAAAGCTAGAACAGGTCGATAATTTCAAGTATTTATGTTGTGTGTTCTCCCAGGATGGCAATATAGTAAGTGAAATTAAATCAAGGTGTCGCAAAGCTAATGCAGTGAGCTCGCAGTTGCGATCAACAGTATTCTGTAAGAAGGAAGTCAGCTCCCAGACGAAACTGTCGTTGCATCGGTCTGTTTTCAGACCAACTTTGCTTTACGGGAGCGAAAGCTGGGTTGACTCAGGATAACTTATTCATAAGTTAGAAGTAACAGATATGAAAGTAGCGAGAATGATTGCTGGTACAAACAGGTGGGAACAATGGTGGGAGGGTACTCGGAATGAGGAGATAAGGGCTAATTTAGGAATGAACTCGATGGATGAAGCTGTACGCATAAACCGGATTCGGTGGTGGGGTCATGTGAGGCGAATGGAGGAGGATAGGTTACCTAGGAGAATAATGGACTCCGCTATGGAGGGTAAGAGTAGTAGAGGTAGACCAAGACGACGATGGTTAGGCTCGGTTTCTAATGATCTAAAGATAACAGGTATAGAACTAAATGAGGCCACAACACTAGTTGCAAATCGAGGATTGTGGCGACGTTTAGTAAATTCAGAGGCTTGCAGACTGAACGCTGAAAGGCATAACAGTCTGTAATGATAATGAATGAATGAATGATTATTATTATTATTATGATATTATTATTATTATTATTATTATTATTATTATTATTATTATTATTATTATTATTATTATTATTATTATTATTATTATTATTATTATTATTAAACCCATTACTTATCCATAAATACGCGTATTATTTTGGAAAACACTGATATTACAAGACTCTTTTCCAACTTTAACCCTCCCCACATGAGGGTGGCGTGTTTGAGGATGTTCATGTACCACTGGAGTGACCCGGGATTGAATGCTCTATACTTGGGCTTAAAAACCAAGTGCTCTGCTCTTTGAAGCATCCAGTCCTCTCTCCTGAGCTGCTGTGCAGTTATACTACCAAGTTTGGTGAGTTCTACAAGTGAAGTCCGGTTTCCGTAACTCAATTTTAAGAACAAACTCTTACCCAATCAGTAATCGATGTTTTTCACATGGAACATTGTTAGTTATTTTGGGAGGAAGGATAGTAAGTAGGTACGAGATTTCTACCTCAGGAAAAGCACACGTACTCCTGCTCGTTCAGCTTGTGAAAAGAATTGGAATCAACATTTGCTAGTAGCAAAGGGTGGGGATGGTGTTGGGTTGGGGAGTTTTCAACATACAGCAGATAAATCTATCCCACTTAGTGTGAAGGTTACAAACAGCAAAATGATCTCCACTCGTCTAGAGGTAGCCGTAGCCTCCGTGAAGGTGGTCTTACAATCTCAGCTCCTAGACCGTTTGATTATATTGTAAAAATTACATTTGTAAACTTACTGTAATTTTACCCTAGTGGGGGGGGGGAGGTGTGGAGGTATTGAACCCATAATTCTACGATGAGCATTGTTTTAAATTCTAAATATTTATTTCAGCTACAAACTACGTTTTGAGAGTAGCCATGTTTTCATTTCAATAGTCTGACTTTCTCGTGGGAACAGAGCTCTCCGTGAGAAGCAAGCCGCGAGCTCGTGAAATGCCGGGACACTTCGGTGGACCTCGAGTAATGGATAATTTGTCAAATTCAAGAAATCCTTCATAACGAGAGATTTTGGCTACATGGTAAATCCAGGAATAAAGGCTCTAAATTATACATAAGCCGTATGTGAAGACAGAATCCCCAGGTAAATATAAATGCAGTTCAGCCTGGAGAAAAGTTTGCGTGCGGCTCCCGAATTGGCAAGGCCAATGGATGACAGAAAACCCGCAAAACGCCAGGGCAGAAATAATTCATTTCTCCCGTCGCAAGTATGCGAAAAATATGAAATTACCACCGTAATGAATCGTAAGTCTGTCCGAAGTTATGGAACAAATTTCAAGAAAATTGGTCCATTGGATGTGGAATTACCAGATTGTGCAATCAAGCCTCGTGGAAAGTGTGGCATCCCTCCCAGAGGGCATTAAAAAACCTCCCTCCGTCTATTTTACACACTCTGTCTGGTTGTCTGAACGGCGAAGCTCACGTCACTCGTCTGGAAGGAAGTGCGGGGTTTTGTTCTCCAAGTAACTTGTTACATGTTGGTGTCAATGGTTCAAAGAGAATATTAAAGTAGAAGGTGATAAAAAATTTCCTGAACCGCCGCCGATAGATACTTTGAAGGTTTAGAGATTTGGTTAAATTACGCAGCTGAGTTTCTCCATGTGTTTCATTGTGTACGTTTAATATTGGTCAAAGAGAAGTCCGGAGGCTGGCCGCGAGGCCTGATTTACTTATCTGTTTGGAACACCTGGCCTGCGGTAGGGTGCACGAAAGCAGAATTTTGGGAAAACAGTGGCAGTCGCCATTTGAGAAAAGTGCTCGTCCCATGTTAAACGCGAAGAAGAAAGTGCGGTGCTTGCGGTGTTAATCGACACCGAGTGTAAATTTTTGTGTAGCTTAAGTTATATACATAAGAAGATGATGTCAAATGTAGCCATGGAAGGCTAGGGATAAGGCCTGCTGGCTAAATGCAGCCAGAAATCCAGGATGACGGCTAAGATTACAGGTCTGTAACTATATTTTATCAATGTTGTAGTTAGAATATTGTTTGTCCCAACAAATTTTCAGTGCGTGTGTCGGATTTATATTTAATAATCATCAGGCGAAGGTAATCCATTTCTGGTCGTCGTGTGAAACTCTTCAGGGCTGTAAAATTCACGTCGAGAAAGTATAAAATGCGAAGTTTAAATTATGTGTTAATATTCTTTGGGATATTGTTCAAATTAAGTAAAAATTAGGAAGGTGATAACGAATATGTAGTCGTGATGAATGTCTTAATTTCGAATATCGTATGAGTTCAGAAAATGTTTGTCGACATAATAATAATAATAATAATAATAATAATAATAATAATAATAATAATTACCGTGGGATAAAATTTTCAATGTTAAAAGTCTATTTAACAGTTATGTTCAATAAGATTTGCGTTCATCTCGAAATCCAGTGAAGTCTGATAAAGTTATGTTTTTTGGTGGGAAGATAATTGTGTGACATCGTGTATGTCGGTGATATGGGAAATCACGGTGTGTTGTTGTACCCCTGAGGTCCGAAAGTTGTAGTAAATGAAAAAGGATTTTTATAAAAGTTGTTTGTCACGAGAGGATTGAGGTTTGAAAAGTCCTGAAACAGAAAAAAAATGGATTGCTCCGTAATGATATGTTGAGATAAGAGTTGGAAGGATGTTGAAGGCAGAGGAAGCCTGTATTTCATGTAATGCCGCCATGAGAGGCGATGAGAATGAATTTTTGATACAGGCTATATTTGGTGATGGCGAAGAATTTTTGAGACAGGCTGTATGTGGCAGGCTGTAGTATATTCCGCTAACAATCCGGAACAGCTGACCGAGTGAAGGTTGGTTCGAGATAAGTATTGTGTGATGCACAGTAAGATTGAAAGTGAAAATTCCCTGTTAAAAACTATTTCTGTTGAAGACTGTAGCTCGTGGTAGTTAAATCCAAGTGACTAGTTTACGTAAAGTCAGCATAATGACTATTATATTACACGACCTGAAAGGTAGAAGAGCATTCTGAATACACGGTTGGTGTTATTTGACTGTAATGACAAATTTCTAATCAGTAAATTTAATAAATTACGAGACGATAATTTATCATTAAATCGAAAATTGTGAGATGAGATATTGGATGTTATTAAAGCGATAGTTAGGCTGCGTAGATTCATTGGATTTCGCTTCACTGGATAGTCATGGATATGGATTTGGAATTGTAAGATTGTAGGCGATTTGACGGCCTCGCTCTAGAGTTACGTTGTGGATTTTTGCGGTGGTGATGATTACTGTTTTGGGCGATATTCACGTAATGTTACACGTGTGTTGAAAGTCATGTTAATTTTTCAGACTTCATTGCGTTTGTCGAATTCGTGTTTGAATTGTGGATTGCTTGCCACCCGTTATTTATTTTCAATTTCACGTTATATTAACAAGATAGGGACTTAGTTGCATTTCCCGACTTGCGTTCATTCTGTGGCTAGATTTGTTTCATTGTGTGATATTAGTTTCGACAAGGTTTACAGCTAAAATATCTAAGGGTGTGTTCGAAGTTGCGATTTCGCCTGACATTCTACAGGAAGCGTATGCGACCCAGTTTCCGCTCGCTAATAGATTTAGGACGTCACATGTTATCCTAGGAGTATACTGATGATGAGACGGCCTAGTTCACGCTCAACGATAGGTTTAGGAAGGTGTGTGTACATAGAGGTTAGTGTTAGTGTTAGTGGTAGTGTTAGGGTGTGCAGACATTAGATAGGCCCGACGATAGGTTTAGGATGTCGGATGTATATACTCAAGTCTTAGATTAGGTATTTTGCGAAGTGACTTGAGCGATGGTAGTGTCGGAATGCGAAGAGTGTTAGCTAAGGAATATTGATGCCATGTTTTGTGCACATCCCTTACCAGCTGGAAGGTGTTTACCTAAGATTGTGGAACCACTAGTGGCCTGAACTTGAGGGTTGTCCAATAGTGGGTACTGAGCTAATGGTGATTGAATATTATTGCAGTGTGCCACGCTTTTTGGGTTCATTGAACTTCAGTATTTTACTTCATTTACGGACTTAATTGTTTTGTTGTTCAGACGTCTGATTGCTTTGCTAGTGTGCGTGTTGACACTTGGCTTATTTATATGAGACTTGAGTTACGAATGCGGGTTCGATTCGCCAGCCGGTAATATATTTTATTTTAAATTTTCGTTTCTTTATTTTATAATACGTAGTTGAATGTAGTCGATTAATGACTTTGTAGGTAGTGTGTTGGGACAAACAATAAATAGATGAATCTGTGATAGTAGTCGTTGTAGTAAAGGAAATAATTCTTAGATTTTCATTTTATTTTACCATGTGGACTTGTAATTTTATTAAGCGTAACGTATCCATTTATATCCTGAAAGTTGGTTTTGTAATAATATTTTTCAAGTGATTTACCACTTTTTATTTAACTTCAGTGTTTGGCATTTCTTCTAAATGCGTGATGAATAAGTGTTTCCTGCATTTCGCAGTTTTTGTTCCTTCAGAACGACGTCACGTAAGATCCTTTGGGATCGTGTTTTGTTGGTTCCTTCTGAACAGCTGTTTGGGTGATGCACGTGTCATCATCGGATTATTTTATAACTTAAGGGTATCAGAGATGACAATACATGGTGGAATTTTATTTTCAATTGTGAATGCTGCTGTTAACTTGTAGTGAACACCAAGTTTTCCAGTAATATTTCGCAACCTATCCAAAGCAACTGATAGTCAATTTGGTTCGATTAAGGGTCCATTCGGCGGGTGTTCCCATATCCGATAGGATATTTGACTGGTGGATAACCTTAGTTATTGAAGAGTAAATCTGGCATTCTACAGATTTTCCACGGATCGTGTGGATTAATTCTCAGTTATCGTTTGGATCAATAGGTGTCCGATTTTCAGGTTACTTTTCATTTTCTAGTTTTCGCTGTCCACTAATCTGTGATACTTCTCTTTTCTCCTTCGATACTGTAATCAATAAAACTAACGTCATGCAAGGTGACTGCGTTTGAAACATGGAATAATTAAAAAATTTCTTGATTCAGGATTTTATGTAAATGACTTTTGTGCAGTTAAATGATTCAATAAAAGTTAGAAAGCACATATTTGCTCCTCATTTCAAGTAGTTAGGCTCTCTTCTGAACCCCATTGTTTGGTTAAGATCGTGACCGAATTATTCCCGCTACGACCCCAAGATTTAAGAGTTCGATATTGCTCTACTGCAGCATTTGTGGCCGACCAACGATGGAATGGTAAGTCAAGGGTTCAGTATTATCTGCCTTTCGTAAATGGCGACTAAAATTTCCCTCAGAGATTGTTAACTTGGGAGCGTGGGTTGCAGATTATGGGGACTTTTAGCTGACTTCTATCATTACTTCCATTTATCTTTACTATCGCATTCAGCCTCCATTAGTCAACTCTTATAATTTTTCGACTCCAACTTTGGTAGGTTTCCGAAGCCTAGGGGCCTTTCATTTTCAGACCCCTCATAGCCGACACTTCGATTTTTCGAAATGTCTGGCTCTTTCCAATGTCCCCTCTGATTATTGTTAATAGAGACTGATTGCCCAGTTGTAATTCATTTTAAGACGATATTCACCACTACCACCAATGTATTGTAATTTCGTATCAAAGAATTAATAGGTAAGGCAGTAAATCTGCCACATTACAGATTTGTTATCTTGAGGCAGATAGATGCATTAAATCTTCCGCAGGACAGCTGTACTTATTTGCATCAACATTTGGGAAGGATATTCAGAAACATTAATCTGCGTGGTATATCAGAAGTCGTTTGTGATGTATCTGAAAGAACTCTAAGGAATTTATGTACAGAAATACACCTTTCAGTATACGAAGTTGTAGAAGTGCTGCTAAAATCTTCTGCTCCTCTCACTCTTGTGCCTGAACAGACATACTAAGGAAACATCATTTGACATTCTCTCTGTACCTCATTTCTGTGCAATTCCTCTTAGTTTATTAAAGAAGCAAATTACAGGAAAGGCTATTATAATTTTATTGTAATTCTACATAAAACGCGGAACGCAGTTTGCATTCCTTCTTTTTAATTTACATCCAAAGGAACCTTCGTAGTTGAGTTCAGACCTCCCCACTAATTATGTTTGCAAATTATCGTACTGTAAAGAAGTTTGTAAATGTATTTCCTAGAAACTTGACAACTAATTGGGTCAGATGTGAAAAAATAGAGAATATAAGGAAACGTATTTCAAAGGATCACTTCAGTGCAATTTAAATTGGTACATAGAGTATCTCATAAGTCAAATTAGCATCGCAAGCTAAGAAAGTATTTCTGTTTTCAGTCCGATAAATTCTCGGCCTGGTTATTTTAAAATTTCTGTGGATGTTGCGAATCTGCTGTTGGGCAAGTATGCTCCTCATGCCATAACATCTGCTATGACAACAGTGTTATCCGCATACCTGATGTTGTTAATAACTTCTCCATTTATCTTGATCGCCCCATGTTCTGCCAGAGTTTCGTTAACAAATACCTCAGAGTAAATGTAAAACAAAGGAGGTGACGATACACAACCCTGAGGCACACTTTTTCTGATAGAAACAGTTTCTGAAGTTCCTTGCTCGGACTTGGCATCTCGACTTGCCATAGGGCGCGAAATACTTTCGACTCCTACACTGGTACAATAGTGGTGCTCAGTCCACTGCAGGTTGGTTCTGCGCTCTCAGTTGTATTAACATAAACCCTTACAATGATATTTCCCTAAATGAACTTCAAAATTCCTTTTCTGTCGTGCGAAATGCATGGTGTCCTTTTAAAAGATGTAAGTTTTTTTCCTATCTCTGCCTATGTAGCGCAATGTGAATACTAAGAAATTCCTCCCTGTATCGGCTGGAAAATGGAGTTTTTTCATATTAGGGTTTATGCTCAGGGTAAAGGAATCGAACAGTTGAATGTACTGATGTACTGAAGGTAAGAATATGAAATTCCAATCATTCTGAGGAAGGGGATTCTTAGTACGATATTATTCATAAATACGTAAGTCAGTGGTCTTAACTTCTTATGTCTTATTTGTCGGGCTCAACACTGACTGTGAATTCTAAAAGAATAATTTCAATCAAGTTCCCAAGGGAATTCCTCGAACGAATTCCGACCGTGTAGGGGAAAATGAATTGCATTCATTTCTGGCTGCTTGTGTTGCTGGGCTCGAGGAAGTAATGTGATTTAGGAGAGGAACAGAGCTGTTATAGATCTTCTGGCGTGGCGTCAACACTCCTTTTGATACAATTTACAACACAATAGCCCTCCTTAATAAGTCAAGATTGTTGTTTACCAGAATTTATACCGTCATGAATTATGTAAATCTCCATCAGTACGGGTAGGAATGTTTGCCTCGTTCCCTCTCTCAGGCTGCATACTGCTTCTGAAAAGAGATATCTAAAGTGTGATTCTCGCTCTTTGTTAACGTGCCCCATCCAATACACTACACACACACTTCTGGAAATACGTTCATATGCAAGAATTTATAGTTTTGAGGAAGAAAAGTCAATAATTACTGAACTGCACTTAGTCTGGTGAATGTTACAGAACCGCATCTGTTGTGCAATGATTACTAAGATTAGCTGCCTCAGCCGGAGGTCTGGGTTCGATTCCTGGACCTACAACTAAATTTTTAAAAGTGGTACGAGATAAACGGTTACCCAATTTCTCCTTGATGTAGACAAGACTGAAGCCTAATAGTGGAAATACAATTTGTACAGTCATTCAAAAGAGGAACGCGCGCCTTGCTATTGTATACTTGCCTCGAAGGTACACTTTTCTTAAAAACAATTCAGCCTATAGATATGTATTCATTCATTCATTCATTCATATCATAAAGGCAAGGCCTTGTCGTTGCAACCACATTTGTCTCCCCTCTGCTGAGCGTTTGAGGTCAACATTCAGCTTGTCCATCACGGACTCCAGATACTTCTTCCTCGGCCTTCCTCTTCCCTTCTTACTCAGAACTTTTCCTTCCAGCAGAGTCGTGAGGATTGTGTTATGTCAACGTGTGTGGCCAAGGAATTTGGTTTACCTCTTTTCTATAGTGTTGATCAATTCGCTTGTTTCGTCTATTTCCTTAAGGACCCTGTTGCTTGATTTCTTTTCTTTTCAACTAATTTTCAGCATCCAGAGGGATATTTTTCTACATGGGCGGTGAGTTATAGTCAGGTCTGATAGTGGATTAAATCAGAGAAACAATACTTTGAGCTCATTCTGTTTTGTGAGGCTATGTTTCCTGCACTACATACAACCTGCTGAATGTTAAGATGCAGCTCAGTAACGTGTTCTGACGTCTAGACTGCCAATTTTTAGGCTATAATAGGTAAGAACGTAAACGAATTTGGTTATTAGGAAGTGTTGACGCGGCCGCTCTCCTGTAATGTAGTGAGAGTAACATACATTCTAGTGGTTCGTTTGGGCCGAACCCCTAATATTCCTTCTAAACTCATAGCATAACCGTTGTGCAGATTAGGCTATACCTGTTACCTGCTTCTGAAAATGAAAACCTACAACCTGTTTTCCAGTCATTGACCGGGTCAGGGATGGAATGAATGAAGCACATATAGGCTATTAGTACGGTGGGGTCGCCACTCCCAAAGTGATTTATTAATGACTGATAGGTGCTATGAAATGATAATGGAGAGTGTTGCTGGTATGAAAGATGACAGGGAAAACCAGAGTACCCGGAGAAAAGCTTGCCCCGCCTCCGCTTTGTCCAGCACAAATCTCACATGGAGTGACCGGGATTTGAACCACGGTATCCAGCGGTGAGAGGCCGACGCGCTGCCGTCTGAGCCACGGAGGCTATACCCGCTTCTGTAAGTTTGTAATAATAATGTTATTGTTTTTAAGTCCCACTTTTTCGGTTCCCGGAAACGCCGGAGTGCCGGCCTTTTGTCCCGCAGGAGTTATTTTACATGCCACTAAATCTACCGTCACGAGACGGACATTCATGAGCACTTTCAAATCCCACCGGACTGAGTCAGGATTGAACCTGCCAAGTTGGGGTCAGAAGTGCAGCACCTCAACCGTCTGAGCCACTCAGTCCAGCGTGTAAGCTTGCATACAGCATAGAAATCTGGGTTGTAGATTTGACAATGAGGCCATACAAATGGCTTCATTTATCATTCTTTTCGCCAGAAATTTGATGTAGGAACAATTTCTCTCTCTGTACACTAAATCACAATACTTCACTTACAGTGCCGTAATACCGAGCAGTTATTACAACACAAAGCCACAAAGTCGGCCATTCCTTTCATTTCTTCCAGGAAATACGAGCACGCAGTTCAGGCAACGTTAACATTAATTCCACCGAACATAGCAATACCTTGATTGAGAATGCCACCACTTAATTGGGTTTCTGAACGAACAAGCCTGGCTGGAAATACTGGATGTATTTTAAAATGGTTTGGCTAACTCCATACAGATCAATGGCATTGTTTCTGAACTAATAAAACCTCGAAGTGGAATAATATCCTCCCCGCATGGACACAGAGCCGCATTGTTCACAATTTGAGTAGCAACGTATTTGCACTGATAAAAGGTAGGTTTGTCATATTTGTGATGCTAATTCTGTTATTTTGAAACGAATTTGTATAAAGTTCCCGCATTTACATATTACCGGCATCATAACTACAATAGCGAAGAAGAAACTCCCGTTGCTAAAATTTAAGTGTGCACAATAGCAATAATTATATATTATTTAAAAAAATTGTATTCTAAGTAGCATGCAAAATTATAAAAAGACCATAGTAATAAGAGGAAAAGCGAACAGAAAGGAAAATCTTACGCGGATTTTTAATTTTCGTAATCATGAGCTATTTCCAGATTTGTGTTAATTACAAATATTCCGAAAGTCTAATTAGAATTTAATTTTCTTTAAAATGGTTTATATGAATTCTAACACAGTTTTGACAACCGCAGAAATTGCCCCTATGCTTAGGGACTTTCCGCAGTTTTTTCTCGTAATGTAGGTTCAGAGGAACGGACTTCTGAACCAACCTCAACGACTAGGTCCGAATAATGAGACCAAAAATAACGAAATAAAAAATAAAGGTGATAAAGTATAAAAGGTCCGCCTCTGTGGTGTAGTGGTTAGTGTGATTAACTGTGACCCAGGGAGTCTCCGGTTCGATTCCCTGCCCTGGCACGAAGTTTGGGAAGTGGTGCGAGGTCTGGAACCGTATCCACTCAGCCTTGAAAGTTCAAATGAATAGAGGTGGTTCGATTCCAACCTCAGCCATCCTCGAAGTGGTTTTTCGTGATTTCCTCCACTTCACCTCCAGGCAAATGCCGGGATGGTACTTAACTTAAGGACACGGCCGTTTCCTTCCCTCTTCATTGTCTGGCCCCTCCGATCTTCCCATATCCCCGACGAGGACCCTGTTTGCATAACAGATGACGCCGCCTGGGCGAAGTACTGGTCCACCTTCCCAAAGGTATTCCTCATCCCAAAATCTTTCAATCCGGGACACTGTCCTTGAGGCGGTAGAGGTGGAATCCCTTGCTGAGTCCCAGCGAAAAACCAAACCTGGATGATAAATGGATTGAGAAAGAAGGAAAGAAAGAAAGAAAGAAAGAAAGAAAGAAAGAAAGAAAGAAAGACAGAAGGAAAGAAAGTAAGAAAGAAAGATTCTATATAATTCGAACTCCATATTCTATTTTTGGTAATAAATAGACAAACATGTTGAAAGTTTGCACAGGATAGGGCGGCATGGCGAGTTGCATCAAATCAATCTACGGATTGATGACCCTAACAACAACAATAAGTAGGTAGAAATCATATTATCATGTGCGTATATTTGTGCTAGATGGATCCTTCCAATTACTTCCTATCAGAATTATTTCTACGACTCAACAGTGCAGTCAATTACCCGCGAAATAACGAAGTCTCATGCAGTTTATATTTGTCCTGCATTAAAGTATTTTTTAATTTCAATTGTATTACACACTGATAATTAGATAATTTTGATTTATGACTCAACACCGAGAAAGGAGAAGGGAATAATGGTGGGAACTAAACAATTACGAATAAAACCAGAGTTTTTTGAGTAATGGATGCAACAGTAGGAAGAATTTAAGGGTAGTTCAAAAAATACCAAATTTTGTTTCTTTATGAATTTGTCAACTTCTAAGTGTTGCCCAGAATCAGTCCTAACGCTCTCAAATACAATTTAAATGATGAATTGTCACTTGAGGTATACTCCTTTTCACGAAAAGAGTTAATCATCATCATCATCAACATCATCATCTGTTTACCCTCCAGGTTCGGTTTTTCCCCCGGACTTAGCGAGGGATCCTACCTCTACCGCCTCAAGGACAGTGTCCTTGAGCTTCAGACTCTTGGTCGGGGGATACAACTGGGGAGTATGACCAGTACCTCGCCCAGGCGGCCTCATCTGCTATGCTGAACAGGGGCCTTGTGGAGGGATTGGATGATTGGAAAGGATAGGCAAGGAAGAGGGAAGGAAGCGGCCGTGGCCTTAAGTTAGGAACCATCCCGGCATTCGCCTGGAGGAGAAGTGGGAAACCACGGAAAACCACTTCCAGGATGGCTGAGGTGGGAATCGAACCCACCTCTACTCAGTTGACCTCCTGAGGCTGAGTGGACCCCGTTCCAGCCCTCGTACCACTTTTCAAATTTCGTGGCAGAGCCGGGAATCGAACCCGGGCCTCCGGGGGTGGCAGCTAATCACGCTAACCACTACACCACAGAGGCGGACAAGAGTTAATATACATTCATATTTTAGTTCGTAGGGAGAAATTCATGTTGTTGATCATAAAGCTTATGTCCATTGGACTCGCCGATCCAAACTACTAGAACACTAATGAATATGGAGTAGGGTTCCAGAAACAGAGTTCGTAGGATATCAGTTCAAACACTTATAATAATCGAAACCGACTTTCAACCTATTAGGTCGTGTTACGTACATTCAGTACGTTTTGAAGAGATGTTAAGTACAGAACAAAAATGGCCAACCAGACACCAGTGGGTTCCGAACCTACAACCTCCCGATTTCGCGTCGGTTGCTCTACCAATTGAGCTATGGTGGCCTAGGCCATCTTTGTTCTGTTGGAAAGGATCTAAGCTACAGGTCATTTTTGTTCTGTACTTAACATCTCTTCAACACGTACTGAATGTACGTAACACGACCTAATAGATTGAAAGTCGGTTTCGATTACAATGCGGTCGTGAAAATTCAATATTCATTGACTTATAATAATGGTCGTCTTAACAATTAAAAACGGATGAATTTGGCTACAAAATAATAAAATATCAATCAAAAATGAGTGTCCTGTAAAACATTGATATAAATTCAATTTTAACGAGCATTTGGCCTTGCGGTTAAGGGAGCACAGCTGTGCGCTTTCATTTGGAAGATAGTGGGTTTGAACCCCACTGTTGGCAGCCCTGAAGATGATATTCCGATATTTACACAGACAAAACTCTTATTTTATGTAATAGATTTCGAAGTGATGTCAAGTGATACGAACTCATAATATTCGTATTTCGCGTCGGAAGTGACATAACTACAGAGTGGGCACAAGTTTTGGACTAAATTAATATTTAGTTTTCTCGACGTCACTGTTCCCGAAATGAACTTTCACATTATAGTTGATGGCAGTAGAGACGTATCTCCAGTGTACATACTTTCCAACAATACAAACATGACCTAGGCCATCATAGCTCTATTGGATACAACAACTGACGGTAACTCGGAAGGTCATCAGTTCACATCCTACTGGTGTCCGTTTGGCCATTTTCATGTAGACCTGCGTTTGTCAACGACGGACATATGGGTATCATCGATAGTATTTAATTTATGATTATGTTAAATTTCTCAATTGACAGATAAAGGAGAAGGTTACCTGTTGCAAAAAATGAAAATCTGAGACGTACTTTTCATGACAAAGCAAAGCAAAGCAGTCATCTCAGTACAGGCCATGACGGCCCTTGGAGGGGTGGAAGGTAAAGGCTTCCACTATTCGTAACCTCGGCATTGATGGGGTAGATTGGTTAGCTCTACGTCCGGCCGCCTTTGCCCCCAGGAATTAACCTGGTACTCATTTTTAGTGTAGGCTGAGTGAACCTCAGGGCTATGTGCACCTCCGGAAGTGGAAATCTCGTTTCTTAGATTTTACGACTTCCTGACGGGGTTTCGAACCTACGTCCTTCCGGGCGAACCGAGCACGCCTTTACCGCTCGGCCGGGCAGTCCCTTTTTCATGACATAGTGCTTCAAAGTAAGGAAACTTTTTTGTTAAACTTGTGACATCGCACGCATACTTCACTTTGACTCACACACTCAGTTGGAAGTTAGCTGTCGTTGTGAATATATCCAGATCAGCTGTATAGAATACCAAATTTGATAATGGAAAAGAAAGATTGAAGACACTCGCTTACTCCGTTATAAGAAGATCTGTACCTGACATCACTTCCATGCATACAGAATGTACTGAACACAGTCTACTTCTAGAACATGCCCATCAACTGGGCACAATAATTTAGAAAAACTAAAACCTGCACTCCAAAAATGCAAACGTTAATTTTGAAGAGAATTTTAACACTAGGGGAAGATGAAGGTAATATTATGTCGTTGCCGTCGTTCGCGCCCTCAGTTGAAAGTTAGATGTCCTTGTGAATACATCATGGTCAGTTCTATAGATTACATATTTAATAATGGAAAAAAGACTGACGTCACACGCATACTCTGTTATAAGATGGCGGGCTTACGTGGAGATTAGCTGCCGTTGTGAATACATGGTTGACACTTGTATAGCATAACAACTATAATAATTGAAAAGAAAAATTTGGTTAAGAATCGGGAAAAACGCACAAGGAACAGTTGAAACGAGAAACCTGAATGATGAAGGAATAAGAATAGTAATATGAGAAACTGGAACAGTGAAAACAACTTACAATAAGTAACTACTTTCAAGTAAATGAAGATTCATCTACATCAACTACGACTCTGTTAGAACACAAGGAAAGTGAACCCGTGGATTGAATAAATTGTATTATCAAGGTAATATTTGTCTTTTATTTCTAATTAGAAAGTTTACGAAACATTCAGAACCCTCTGGCTGTTACAATTGTGACAACCTACCGCCATATATTTGAGTTGTATCTGATATCTCTTCCATCGTACAGAATGTACGGAACAGAGTCCACTTCGAGAACATGTCCATAAATTGCACACAATAATTTAGACCAAACGAATGCGTACCCTTCAAAAATATCACCAAAAACATGATAACATCGACTATGAAATAGGCATCGCACTCGGCGAGTGTAAGGAATGAGGAATTAGATTCCGTGACAGTAAGAATGTTACGTCTGAAGATTCCCATTCACAAACGTAAATTTTGAAGAAAAGTTTAACACTAGGAGAAGGTGCATGTAATATTCGGTCGTTCCCATTCTTGCGTGATTTATAATCCCCATTATTCCATTCATCCTTCTTAGGTGAGGAGGGAAGTTGTGACAGCTCCTAAATTATTTCATCGTGGGAGCATTGTGAAGTGAGATGAGATGCCGCCGAACGCTTGGAGTCGCGGGTAGTAGCGCGATATACTGAACGTCTTTCTTCTTGAAAAACACGCCGGCTACTGAACTGGAAGACCATGATAATGGTAAGGTGAGATCAGTGATAGCATTACCGTGCTACTTTCTTATTTTCCTACTGGACAAATTGAGTTATCAAATCAGATTTGAAATTAAAATGAACTGTTACGAAGCTATTGTTTGGTTTACACGCAAAGTGGAGGACATGAGGCTGTTCTCAAGACATTAACTGGTGGTGGAGCTAGTGATTATTGTTTATATGGAAGTTCAGTTGGGCAACAATCCTCTTTTAACACTAATTAGAGAAAAAATTTGAGTACAAAATATGTGTTGATGGGGTGAAAGTCCTTTAAATGCGTTTAAGGAGTTCATTGTTAGATTCTTCGGTGTTATTATAAAGAAAAATATTCATTTCTTATATTATTATTATTATTATTATTATTATTATTATTATTATTATTATTATTATTATTATTATTATTATTATTATTATTATTATTATTATTATTATTATTATTATTATTATTACAGTCGAATGGCCGTTTCAATCTAAACGGGACTTATTCAAAGCAAGTGATCACTTCTTACACTGACCGACACTATTCTTCACATACCTCGCACTTTAAATCTATATATATAAAGTAGCTTGTCCTGACTGACTGACTGACTGACTGACTAATTCATCATCGCCGAGCCAAAACTACTGGACGTAAAGAAATGAAATTTTGGAGATATATTCATATTAAGATGTAGGTGCTCGATAAGAGAGGATTTTTGGATATTCCGTCGCTAAGGGGGTGAAAAGGGGGGTGAAATTTTAAAATGAGTGTGTCTATATCTCAAAACTTTAAACGTTTACAGATGTGAAAATTGGTATTTAGAATCTTCTTTAAAAATAAGGAAACACGTATTTTTTTGTTTTGAGACAATCCCAATAGGAGGGGCACAAAAGGGTGAAAAAGGGGTTGAATGCCTTTAATCGGGATACCGGTACTTATATCTCAGAAACTGAAGATATTACAGACATGAAAATTGGTACTTTTGATTTCTTTTAAAAATAAAGAAACACGTATTTTTTTGTTTGGGGGAAATCCAATTAATGGGAGGGTGAAAAGGGGGTGAATTTTTAAAATGGGTGCATCTATATCTCAAAACTCTTAAAGTTTACAGATGTAAAAATTGGTACTTAGAATCTTCATTAAAAACAAAGAAACACGTATTTTTTTGTTTTCGGAAAATCCCAGTAGGAGGGGTGAAAAGGGGTGAATACGTGGTTGAATGAATTTCATGAGGATACTTATATCTCAGAAACTGAAGATATTACAGACCTGAAAATTGGTGTTTAGGATCTCCTTTAAAAATAAAGAAATACAAATTTTTTGTTTTTGGAAAATCCAATTAATGGGGGGTGTGAAAAGGGGGTGAATTTTTAAAATGAGTCTATCTATATCTCAAAACTTTTAAAGTTTAAAGATGTAAAAATTGGCATTTAGAATCTCCTTTAAAAATAAAGTAACACGTATTTTTTTGTTTTCGGAAAATCCCAATTGGAAGGGTGGAAAAGGGTGAAAAAGCGGTTGAATGCCTTTAATGAGGCTACTTATATTTCAGAACCTGAAGATATTACAGACCTGAAAATTGGTATTTGGGATTTACTTTAAAAATAAAGAAACAGGTATTTTTTGATTTTGGAAAATCCAAATAATGGAGGGTGAAAAGGGGGGTGAATTTTTAAAATGAGTGTGTCTACATCTTAAAACTTTAAAAGTTTACAGATGTAAAAAATGGTATTTAGAATCTTCTTTAAAAATACAAGAACACGTATTTTTTGCTTTCTTTAAATCCCAATAGGAGGGGTGTAAATGGGTGAATAATGGGATGAATGCCTTTAATGAGGATACATATATCTCAGAAACTGAAAATATTACGGAACTGAAAATTTGTATATGGGAGCTCCTTTAAAAATAAGGAAACACGTATTTTTTTGTTTTTGGAAAATCCAATTAATGGGGGTTAAACAGGAGTGACAAACTGGGGTGCATTTTTTGAAAGACTATATCTACAGAATATCTGAGAAACGTAAAATGTTATAGACGTAAAAAGTGGGTATTTGGAATCTCCTGTAAATGTAAAGAAAGATAGGTGATTTGTTTTCGGAAACTCCACGTAAGGGGAAATAAAAAGGGGTGAAATTTTAAAAAGCGAATTTCTACAGTATATCTCAAAAACTTAACATGTTACAGAAGTGAAAAATGGTATTTTTATCTCTATTAAAAATAAAGAAACGTGTATTTTCAGCTTACGGAAATACCACTTGGGTGGAAAGGGGGGGGGTAAAAGTGACTGAAAATGGTGTTGAATTCTTTTAATTAGGCTGCTGATATCTCAAAAATGAAGATATTACAGACGTGAAATCTGCTTTGGAATCTGCTTTAAAAGTAAAGAAACACGTATTCTCGGAAAATCCAATGAAGGGGGGGGGGGGGTGAAAGAATTGAAAAATTAATTGAATTAATTGTATGAGAATACATACATCTAATAGAAACTAAAGTTGTTACGGACGTGAAAATTGGTATTTGAATCTCCTTAAACAAAGAAAAACGCGTTTGGGGGGCGGGAGTCAAAAGGAGTTGAATTCATTTCATGAAGACACATAAATAAAAAACTGAAGAAGTTAGAGTCGTGATAATTACTATTTAGAAGATCCTTTACTATTAAGGAAACAAGTATATTTTGCCGGAAAATTCACTTACGGGGTGGGGGGGAGGGGAGTGTGAAAGGAAGTGAAAATAAAGTGAATTATTTTTATGGGGATACTTATATCTCAAAACTGAATGTAACAGATGTGAACATTGGTGTTCGGAATATCTTTTAAACATAAAGAAACACGTCTTCTATTTTTTTGGGGTGGGGGGGGTGTAAATAAACTTAACGGCGGTGGGGTGTAAAAGGAGGTGAGATCAATTGATTTTACTGTTCATAATGTACTTAAGGAGCCTCCGTTGCTCAGGCGGCAGCGCGCCGGCCTCTCGCAGCTGGGTTCCGTGGTTCAAATCCCGGTCACTCCGTGTGACATTCGTGCTGGACAAAACGGAGGCGGGACAGGTTTTTCTCCGGATACTTCGATTTTCTCTCTCATCATTCATTCCAGCAACACTGTCCAATATTTCATTTCATTTGTCATTCAACGATCATTGCCCCAGAGGTGTGCTTCGGCAGCCGGCACAATTCCTATTGTCGCTGCTAGATGGGGCTTTATTCATTCCATTCCTGACCCTGTCGAATGACTGGAAACAGGCTATATAGTTTCGATGTACTTATTCTGATCATAAACCGATTATTTTTAATCTTTCCTGGGCTGGTTTTCAACAGCCATCTTTTCCTTCGGAGAACGTTCTTAGATTACAGTAGATCTTCCTGGCATGTAAATAAAAATTTAAACACATTTGAAATAAACGATAGGAATGAGATGGACCTTCAAATTGTTCACCTCTATAATAAGGTCAACAATGCACGGAAGTATGTCATTGGTATCGCCAGAAATCCCGCACACTTGCCTACGCGCGACGATGGTGCTGGTCACATTGTAACAATGACACTGGCAGCAGATGTAATTTACCGCCAAGTAGCGATCTTGCAGCTTGCTGTGGGGTTCAGAACATCTTTTAATAATGAATAATAATAATAATAATAATAATAATAATAATAATAATAATAATAATGTTCTGGACCGTTGTCAAATGTGCGGACTCCCCTGGAAAATGGTCCTGGACGGGTAATGACTAAGAATGCAGTCCGGCCGCGGGTTCAGTACCGCCAAGGCACCTAAGACGACACCACGCCGGATCTCCTGAAGGATTTGATCCATATTAAAAACGCTTATAGGAAAAGATGGCAAAGATTTAGGGACCCAACTGACGGGGTGGAATATCTGGACCTAGCCCGGGAAGTACGAAATCGATTGATGGAAAGAAAGATTGAAAAATGTGAGGAAACATACCGTAATCTATTAGAAAACGAGTCAGATCGCGAATTTTGGCGGATTCTCGCAGAAAACGAGTCAGCTCGCGAATTTCGGCGGATTATATATCTAAAACAATTAGCATTCAATTATAAATTTCAGTATAATACCGTAGCGAAGCACGGGTATCTTGCTAGTATTCATATATATTTTCTTCTGATAATGCAAAAACGGCGCAATCACATTGGTGAGGGTGTAAATAAAGGTTACATACCCATAACTTTAAGGGTATTTACGGGTTTTGTTAGGGAATAGGGCATATTAGACTCCTGTAATACCCAACTTAGAGTATACATCTAGTGTATAGGACCCGCACCAGGATTACTTGATTCGAGAACAGGAGTAGATGCAAAGGAAAACAGATTATTCGGGGTGATTTGCGATAAAACAGTAGCGTTACGAAAATGTTGCAAAGTTTTGCCTGGAAAGACCTTGGAGTAGCAGACGAGCTGTCCGATTAAGCGGTATGTACTGAACTGTCAGTGCAATAGAGAGATAGCGTGGAATTACAATAATGGACGGATAGGCTTGAATGGAGTTTGAAATGTCATTATATGAACATAAATCAGAAATGCAAGCGGATATTTGTGGAAATTATTCCTTTAGAGGAGAAAGAGTGAAAAATTGAAACTATTATGGCTTTTAGCGCCAGGAGTGTCCGAGGACAAGTTCGGCTCGCGGGATTCAGGTCTTTTGATTTGACGCCCATTGCCGACCTGCGCGTCGTGATGGGTATGAAATGATAATGAAGACGACACATACACACCACCTCCCGAGAAAGCGAAATTACCCAATTATGGTTAAAATTGCCGACTCCGCCGAGAATCGAACTCGGGGCCCCTGTGCCCAAAGACACGCAGGCTAACTATTTAGCCAACGAGCCGGACAGAGGGGGAGGAAGTAAGGATTGGGAATAATTTCCCAGCGGAGTAGTTCCATAAATATCCAACTTCAATGAAATCAATTAAGGTAAGATTAGGAGAACAACTTACAGAGAATACATCACGTGGTCAATAATCTACAATCAATAGAATTGAATGGATTGATTGATTGATTGATTGATCGATCGATTGATTGATTGATTGATTGATTGATTGATTGATTGATTGATTGATTGATTGATTGATTGATTGATTGATTGATTGATTGATTGATTGATTGATTGATTGATTGATTGATTGATTGATTGATTGATTGATTGATTGTCGACATTATAGGTATAAATCAGCATCTCCTTTGAACGTATTTCCAGTGAAACTAGTTACATCAAAAGTGGAGAGTTCATTTCGATTGGTGTCTCTCATAAGCAGTGAGCGAGTTAGCCTTCTGCTTCGGGTTGCGCAGCAGTGAGCCTGCATTCGAGAGGGAGTATGTTTTAGGACTTTCTATACCAGAATATTCTCACTTTGGACATGTCACCGTCGCCACGCCTTCGCACTGACAGTTTGTGCCAACGGACGTTTCTCGTAGACTATTTGTCATACATAGCAATGGGCTTTTGGTTCATGTTCTGAATACATTGTAATGGACATTTTGTTATGAGGAAAGGAGTATTGATATGCTGTACTACAGTAGAAATAATATTTATTTATTTTATTTATTTATTTATTTATTTATTTATTTATTTATTTATTTATTTATTTATTTATTTATTTATTTATTTATTTATTTATTTATTTATTTATTTATTTATTTATTTATTTGGATGTCTCTTCAAAATAATGTTGATGTCCTAGAATTTATTAACAGAATTAACTTCAAAACATTTCGGCAAAGTTGTAGCGAGAACGTTTACGTACTGGGGGATAATACCCTCATTACGATATTCCTGACAGCGTGACGAAACACGCTTAACCCGCCTATCAGTATATCCAGGTGACATTTTGTGCGTGCATGTGTGTGTCTTAATGTGCCAGTGAGAGTTTTCTTGCACAAAGAGTCCTGACAACGCTGTACTGTGCGGGCGCGAGATCCAGAGTGTCCAAAATGGATTACAGGGAAAATAAAAGAGGCGATGACTAGGGAGTGACGAATACAGTACAATCGTGACCTAGATGATCTGTGTGAAGATCAATATGACAGGTAAATGTCCCGTATGGACAGAGCATGACACACGAATGGATTTACACAGATTGCCTGTGAACGTTCTGGAATTCATGAGCACAACAAGGAAGCGGTGTCGTGAAAACTGCATAAAGACCTGAAAAAATCGGTGTTGGGACCGACTGTGGGGATAGAGTAAGGAAGATAGAGATATATTTGCGTGCGGTCCTCTGGGCCTGATCACGATATTATTATTATTATTATTATTATTATTATTATTATTATTATTATTATTATTATTATTATTATTATTATTATTATTATTATTATTATTATTATCATTATTATTATTATTATTATTATTATTATTATTATTATTATTATTATTATTATTATTATTATTATTATTATTATTATTATTATTATTATTATTATTATATAATTCGCTGGGGCCATCAAGGACCACGTTAGGTCTTGTTGCATTTGACACTGAACTTGGCCTTCTTTAGAGCCCAAATTTCCCTCAATCTTTGGGAGTGGGCCAGCTTACGCTCCTCTGTCCAAGGAGCACCGTGTCTTCTCTTAGGTTGCTCGTCTCGGTTTAGCCGGTTCGTCAATATTTTCTTGCGGAAGAGATCTCTGTTAAAGGCGTCTTCAGCTGAGATATGTAGCATTTGCAGGTCTTCTTTGGTATTTCTAAATCTGGGAATTTTGGTTTTGGGGTTTGAATAAAAAAAGTGAAAGATTTCCTTAGTTAACTTTCTTCCGTCCATTCTTTTCAGATGACCGTAAAACCGTGCCCGTCTTTTTCTGATTGTGTCGGTAATTTTCTCTATGTTGCTGTAGACTTCCTTGTTGGATCTCTTTTGATGGAATCCATTTCTGTACTTTGATCCAAGTATTCCTCTCACAATTTTGCGTTCTCTTTTCTCCAGTTCTTCAAGGAGTCCTTTGTTGGCATTTAGAGACAGGGTTTCGGCTGCATATATTACTACTGGCTTCAGAACTGTTTCATAGTGACGTATCTTGGTGTTTTGGGAAAGGCATTTTTCGTTGTAGATTGTGCGGGATGTTTGGTAGGCTATTTCCAGTTTGCGTACTCGCTCCTGAAGTACTTCTTTGTCCAGTCCATTTTTCATGATGATCTCACCCAAGTATTTGAATTTGTCTGCTCGGGTGATGTCCCCGTATTTTGTATGGAGTTTTGGTGGAGCCTCTTTGATGTTAGTTATTACTTCTGTTTCCTCAAACGATATCAAACCAGTTTGTTCGGCAATTTCCTTTAAAAGTTCAACTTGAGCTCTAGCGGTTTCTATGTCGTTTGAAAGAACGGCAATATCATCGGCAAATGCTAAGCAGTCTGTTGCGATCCCCTTAGATTTGGTTCCTATTCTCAATGGACTGTAGGTGGTTTCCTGTAATCTCACGCGCCAGCTTCTGATGATCCGTGGAACTTCACCTTGGATTTTGTATCGGTCAGGGTGGCTCTAATTAATGCCAGCAGTTTCAAATCAACTCCAAATTCATTTAAGATGTTTAGCAGGACTTCCCGGTCAATGGAGTCGTACGCTTTCTTAAAGTCCACAAAGACAGAAACATACTGCTTGGACCTTAGTGTACAATATCTGATAATCGTTTTGAGATTTTGGATCTGTTCAGTTGTTGAGCGACGTTTTCTGAACCCTCCTTGGTATTCACCTATTTGATGTTCGACTTGTGCTTCCAAACGCTCCAGGATAGCAAGTGATAGAATTTTGTAAGTCACGGGTAGCGAAGATATTCCTCTGTAGTTGTTGATGTTCTTCATGCTGCCTTTTTTGTGTAATGGATGGATCAAAGCTATTTTCCAGTCTTCGGGTAGGGTCTCCTTGTTCCAAATTTCTTCTATTTGCTTTTGCAAGATATCAAGTGATTCCTCTGGGCCATATTTCCATAGTTCTGCTACTACTGAGTCTCCCCCGGAGCTTTGTTATTTCTGAGACGGGCAATGTGGCGCTTGATTTCATCTCTGGCGGGTGGTCTGGAATCTGGGTACCTGAGTCAGGGTTCCTTGGTCTCAATGGCACTTTGCGGTTTTGAGCAATTAAGTAAATTCTTGAAGTAATCTGCCAGAATGCTGCAATTTTATTCATTTGACGTCGCCAGTGTGCCGTCCTTTCGCTCAAAGCATAGATATGGAGGTTTATAGCCAGTGAGTTTGCGTTTGAAGGCTCTGTAGTACTCTCTGCTTTCATTCTTCCTAAAGTTTTGTTCTATATTTTCAATGAGAGACTTTTCGTATTTACGTTTCTCAGTTCTGAACACCCTAGCTGCTTGGGCACGTTGGGTTTTGTAGGTAGATTTTGCAGAGTAGTAGTACTGTTTCCACGCATTGAGTCTTTCTTGGAGGACTGATTCGCAGGTACTATTCCACCAGGCAACCGTTTTGCTTCTCCTGATTTCTGCAACGTCTTTGGCGGTCTCAACAAGGGGACTTTTGGCGTTGTTAAAGTCACAGTCATTTGGTCTAGCCTTCTCCTGGAACTCCTCGACCCTTTGCCGAAGTTTATCATTGTCGAAGCGTGTAATATGTTTGGTTGTCTTCCTTGTGTTTGCGGGAATTGGTTTGAATTTGAGAAGAGACATATAATGATCTGAGGCCACATTGATGCCTTTCTTTACCTTGACATTCATAATCTCAGGGCTGTTTCTCCTGGAGATTGTAACATGATCAATTTGGAACTCTCCGAGGGCTTGGACGGGAGAACGCCAAGTCATTTGCTTTCTGCGTAGATGGCAAAAGTGGGTCGACATGACCTGCAGGTTGTGATTTTCGCATATGGACAAGAGTCTTTTGCAGTTGGGATTGGTTCTTTTGTGAGCAGGGTAATTTCCTATAACTTTCTTGTACTTCTGTTCACGACCTAGTTGGGCATTGAAGTCACCCAAAAGAAGCTTGACATGGTGTTTGGGGATTTTGTTTCATTTTTCATCCAGTAGGTCCCAGAAATTATCAACTTCGTCTGGATCAGACTTGTTCTTATCGTTTGTAGGAGCATGTGCGTTAACTAGGGCGTAGGTTTTGTTCGCGCATTTAATTGTGAGTATAGACAATCTGTCATTCACAGGTTCGAAATTTGCAACCGATTTAAGGATCTTGGTTCTAACAGCAAACGCGGTTCCAAGCATAACAGCTCCATTGAGGATTTCTCTTTGCGCTTTGCTCTTGAAAAATCGGTAGCCTTCAGATTTAAAAATCTCTTCATCTGGGTACATTGTTTCCTGTAGGGCCATTATGGATATCTGATTTTCGTGAAGAGTTTTGGTGAGGGTTTTCAGCTTGCCAGTTTGTGTAAGTGAATTTATGTTGAAAGTTGCTAGAAAGGTTTTAGATTTTGGCCTGAGTTTTTGACCCTTCGGGGTACACCGAGACGCTCCGACTCGTCTCTTGCATGATGTCGAGTCTCCCCCAGAATCCGAACGAGACTCGTGCGCCGTGGTGTTCACGACGAGGGATTTATCCGAAGATTTACCCCCTGGGGTATGTTTGTTGAAATGTTATGTCATCATGCTTTTTGACTTGACTTCGCTTTGGACGGGTACCCATCCTTTTACAACTGGGGTTGGTAGCCCTAGAGGTTGCCTCAAGATGTTTTCTGGCTCCTGGTCATTTACCAGTCTTCGCCGTAACCCTGGCAAGGGACCAGTTTTTTTTAACGGTGGTATTTTATTTCCCTACTACCCTCTGACTGCTGGCGGCAGAGCCAACGAGCTTCCCCAATTCCAATGGGACGCGCCCGATGGAGGTAACCGGTGAATCCCCACATGGGTATTATTATTATTATTATTATTATTATTATTAGCATTATTATTATTATTATTAGTTCCTTACGCAAACAACTAAACTTTCTTAGAGGTGAAGCTTCCACGGTGTGTAGAATGATTTAGTTTATTTTACGGGTAGAACCGTATTGTTGTTGTCTGCACATCACGCACAGTTTGCGGACGGTTCGAATACACTGCAATATTCTTTGTCAAGCCGACTGAATAACCCCTACTCGATCCGAGCTAATCAATCCCCCAGGCAGCAGTCCTCTTGAATTCCAACTTTATCTTCATAGTGTGATCTTTCCTACTTTTAAAGACACCATCCAAACTTATTCGTCTACTGATGTCATTCCACGCCATCTCTCCACTGACAGCTCCGAACATACCATTTAGTCGAGCAGATCGTCTCCTTTCTACCAAGTCTTCCCAGCCCAAACTTTGCAACATTTTTGTAACGCTACTCTTTTGTCGGAAATCACCCAGAACAAATCGAGCTTCTTTTCTTTGGATTTTTTCCAGTTCCTGAATCAAGTAATCCTGGTAAGTGTCCCATACACTGGAACCATACTATAGTTGGGGTCTCACCACAGACAAATAAGCTCTCTCCTTTACATCCTTACTACAACCCCTAAATACTCTCATAACCATGTGCAGAGATCTGTACCCTTTATTTACAATCATATTTATGTGATTACCCCAATGAAGATCTTTCCTTATATTAATACCTATGTATTTACAATGATCCCCAAAGGGAACTTTCACCCCATCAACGCAGTAATTAAAACTGAGAGGACTTTTCCTATTTGTGAAACTCAGAACCTGACTTTTATTCCCGTTTATCATCATACCATTGCGTACTGTCCATTTCACAACATAATCGAGGTCATTTTGAAGTTGCTCACAATCTCGTAACTTATTTATTACTCTGTACAGAATAACATCATCTGCGAAAAGCCTTATCTCTGATTACACTTCTTTGCACATATCATTGGTATATATAAGAAGACATAAGGGTCCAATTATACTGCCTTTAGGAATTCCCCTCTTAATTTTTACTGGGACAGATAAAGCTTCACCTAACTCTAATTCTCTGAGTTCTATTTTCTATGAGTGCATTTCTAATTCGAATCTTCACTCTTCTTACAGGCCTCCTCTTTCCTCCTACACTCTATACCCTATTTTCCTTCATGCTATGGAATTAATTTGTTAAACGTTACCTTTCATCAACAGGATGAAAAAACAAGAGAGCACAGTTCATTTCATTCCAGTAGAGTGAAGATTTAGACAAGAAACCCTGTCGAGCTTACGACTGCTTTCCCTCTTTTTTTTTTATTCCAGCGCTGCGAATCTATACTTGTAAATGTGTTTGTGGACAAGGCGAGTGGCACAGAATATAGTTGTTTTGAAAACGAATGCTACAGATTACACTTACAAGGAGAGGCCACACCCTGCCTCCAACCGATTTCAACGAGCTTCGATGTACCTTTGGGGGACAACCAGGAGTAACTCGTGTAGAATAGGCTTTAGTTTTCGAAAAAATTGAGGTCAAATATTATGACGCAGGATCCGCCTAGGACCAAGTGAAGGTTATAGAACACTAAAAGGCGAACAAATTTTATACAAACTTGTCAGATCCGCAACTTGATAATTTCCGAATAATTGAGAAATCGCCGATTCCTTTACAACGCAGTCAACCCGAGTGGTGGCTGTGTGGTCGCCATATTTGTCTGCCAACATCGACGACGCCCGCTCCAGTCTGGTCGGAGATATTTTTTGGACGAAATAATTATTATGTGAGGAAAAGTGAAGATAAAATGGAACAAAAACATTACGCAGTCCGCCTCTGTGTTGTAGTGGTTAGCGTGAGTTCTGCCACCCCTGAAGGCCTGAGTTCGATTCCTGGCTCTGCCATGAAATTTCAAAAGTGGTACGAGGACTGTAACGGGGTCCACTCAGCCCCTGGAGGTGAACTGAGTAGAGGAGAGTTCGATTCCCACCTCAGCAAGTGGTTTTCCGTCGTTACCCACTTCTCCTCCAGGCAAATGCCAGGATGGTACCTAAGTTAAGGCCACGGCCGCTTTCTCCCCTCTTCCTTACCTATCCCTTGCAATATTCCCATCACCCCAATTCTCCCGCCTGATGGAGGTACTGGTTCTCCTCCTCAATTTTATTTTCAATCAAACTCTTACGCCCCTTGAGGCGGTAGATGAGGGATCCTTCGATGAGGCCTAGGGAATAACCAGCCCTGGATGGTAAAATGAGTAAGTAAGTAAGTAAGTAAGTAAGTAAGTAAGTAAGTAAGTAACTATCAGTTAATCAATCAATACTGATCTGCATTTAGGGCAGTCGCTAAGGTGGAAGATTCCCTATATGTTGTTTTCCTAGCCTTTTCGTCAATGATTTCAAAGAAATTGGAAATTTATTGAACATCTCCGTTGGTAAGTTACTTGTGAAACTCACAACCGGACTTTTAACCCCGTTTATCAACATACCGTCCATCTCACGACATTATCGAGGTCATTTTGCAGTTGCTCACAATCTTGTAACTTATTTATTACTCTATAGAGAATAACATCATCCGCGAAAACCCTTACCTCTGATCCCACTCCTTTAGTCATATCATTTATATATATAAGGAAACATAAAGGTCCGATAATACTGCCTGAGGAATTCCCCCTCCTAATTATTACAGTGTGAGATAAAGCTTCACCTACTCTAATTCTCTGAGATCTATTTTCTAGAAATACAGCAGCTCATTCAGTCACTCTTTTGTCTAGTCCAACTGCACTCATTTTAGCCAGTAGTCTCCCATGATCCACCCTATCAAATGCTTTAGACAAGTCAATCGCGATACAAACCATTTGACCTCCTGAATCCAAGATGTCTGCTATATCTTGTTGGAATCGTACAAGTTGAGCTTCAGTGGAATAACCTTTCCTAAAACCGAAGTAAGTAAGTAAGTAAGTAAGTAAGTAAGCAAGCAAGCAAGCAAGCAAGCAAGCAAGCAAGCAAGCAAGCAAGCAAGCAAGCAAGTAAGTAAGTAAGTAAGTAAGTAAGTAAGTAAGTAAGTAAGTAAGTAAGTAAGTAAGTAAGTAAGTAAGTAAGTAAGTAAGTAAGTAAGTAAGTAAGTAAGTAAGTAAGTAAGTAAGTAAGTAAGTAAGTAAGTAAGTAAGTAAGTAAGTAAGTAAGTAAGTAAGTAAGTAAGTAAGTAAGTAAGTAAGTAAGTAAGTAAGTAAGTAAGTAAGTAAGTAAGTAAGTAAGTAAGTAAGTAAGTAAGTAAGTAAGTAAGTAAGTAAGTAAGTAAGTAAGTAAGTAAGTAAGTAAGTAAGTAAGTAAGTAAGTAAGTAAGTAAGTAAGTAAGTAAGTAAGTAAGTAAGTAAGTAAGTAAGTAAGTAAGTAAGTAAGTAAGTAAGTAAGTAAGTAAGTAAGTAAGTAAGTAAGTAAGTAAGTAAGTAAGTAAGTAAGTAAGTAAGTAAGTAAGTAAGTAAGTAAGTAAGTAAGTAAGTAAGTAAGTAAGTAAGTAAGTAAGTAAGTAAGTAAGTAAGTAAGTAAGTAAGTAAGTAAGTAAGTAAGTAAGTAAGTAAGTAAGTAAGTAAGTAAGTAAGTAAGTAAGTAAGTAAGTAAGTAAGTAAGTAAGTAAGTAAGTAAGTAAGTAAGTAAGTAAGTAAGTAAGTAAGTAAGTAAGTAAGTAAGTAAGTAAGTAAGTAAGTAAGTAAGTAAGTAAGTAAGTAAGTAAGTAAGTAAGTAAGTAAGTAAGTAAGTAAGTAAGTAAGTAAGTAAGTAAGTAAGTAAGTAAGTAAGTAAGTAAGTAAGTAAGTAAGTAAGTAAGTAAGTAAGTAAGTAAGTAAGTAAGTAAGTAAGTAAGTAAGTAAGTAAGTAAGTAAGTAAGTAAGTAAGTAAGTAAGTAAGTAAGTAAGTAAGTAAGTAAGTAAGTAAGTAAGTAAGTAAGTAAGTAAGTAAGTAAGTAAGTAAGTAAGTAAGTAAGTAAGTAAGTAAGTAAGTAAGTAAGTAAGTAAGTAAGTAAGTAAGTAAGTAAGTAAGTAAGTAAGTAAGTAAGTAAGTAAGTAAGTAAGTAAGTAAGTAAGTAAGTAAGTAAGTAAGTAAGTAAGTAAGTAAGTAAGTAAGTAAGTAAGTAAGTAAGTAAGTAAGTAAGTAAGTAAGTAAGTAAGTAAGTAAGTAAGTAAGTAAGTAAGTAAGTAAGTAAGTAAGTAAGTAAGTAAGTAAGTAAGTAAGTAAGTAAGTAAGTAAGTAAGTAAGTAAGTAAGTAAGTAAGTAAGTAAGTAAGTAAGTAAGTAAGTAAGTAAGTAAGTAAGTAAGTAAGTAAGTAAGTAAGTAAGTAAGTAAGTAAGTAAGTAAGTAAGTAAGTAAGTAAGTAAGTAAGTAAGTAAGTAAGTAAGTAAGTAAGTAAGTAAGTAAGTAAGTAAGTAAGTAAGTAAGTAAGTAAGTAAGTAAGTAAGTAAGTAAGTAAGTAAGTAAGTAAGTAAGTAAGTAAGTAAGTAAGTAAGTAAGTAAGTAAGTAAGTAAGTAAGTAAGTAAGTAAGTAAGTAAGTAAGTAAGTAAGTAAGTAAGTAAGTAAGTAAGTAAGTAAGTAAGTAAGTAAGTAAGTAAGTAAGTAAGTAAGTAAGTAAGTAAGTAAGTAAGTAAGTAAGTAAGTAAGTAAGTAAGTAAGTAAGTAAGTAAGTAAGTAAGTAAGTAAGTAAGTAAGTAAGTAAGTAAGTAAGTAAGTAAGTAAGTAAGTAAGTAAGTAAGTAAGTAAGTAAGTAAGTAAGTAAGTAAGTAAGTAAGTAAGTAAGTAAGTAAGTAAGTAAGTAAGTAAGTAAGTAAGTAAGTAAGTAAGTAAGTAAGTAAGTAAGTAAGTAAGTAAGTAAGTAAGTAAGTAAGTAAGTAAGTAAGTAAGTAAGTAAGTAAGTAAGTAAGTAAGTAAGTAAGTAAGTAAGTAAGTAAGTAAGTAAGTAAGTAAGTAAGTAAGTAAGTAAGTAAGTAAGTAAGTAAGTAAGTAAGTAAGTAAGTAAGTAAGTAAGTAAGTAAGTAAGTAAGTAAGTAAGTAAGTAAGTAAGTAAGTAAGTAAGTAAGTAAGTAAGTAAGTAAGTAAGTAAGTAAGTAAGTAAGTAAGTAAGTAAGTAAGTAAGTAAGTAAGTAAGTAAGTAAGTAAGTAAGTAAGTAAGTAAGTAAGTAAGTAAGTAAGTAAGTAAGTAAGTAAGTAAGTAAGTAAGTAAGTAAGTAAGTAAGTAAGTAAGTAAGTAAGTAAGTAAGTAAGTAAGTAAGTAAGTAAGTAAGTAAGTAAGTAAGTAAGTAAGTAAGTAAGTAAGTAAGTAAGTAAGTAAGTAAGTAAGTAAGTAAGTAAGTAAGTAAGTAAGTAAGTAAGTAAGTAAGTAAGTAAGTAAGTAAGTAAGTAAGTAAGTAAGTAAGTAAGTAAGTAAGTAAGTAAGTAAGTAAGTAAGTAAGTAAGTAAGTAAGTAAGTAAGTAAGTAAGTAAGTAAGTAAGTAAGTAAGTAAGTAAGTAAGTAAGTAAGTAAGTAAGTAAGTAAGTAAGTAAGTAAGTAAGTAAGTAAGTAAGTAAGTAAGTAAGTAAGTAAGTAAGTAAGTAAGTAAGTAAGTAAGTAAGTAAGTAAGTAAGTAAGTAAGTAAGTAAGTAAGTAAGTAAGTAAGTAAGTAAGTAAGTAAGTAAGTAAGTAAGTAAGTAAGTAAGTAAGTAAGTAAGTAAGTAAGTAAGTAAGTAAGTAAGTAAGTAAGTAAGTAAGTAAGTAAGTAAGTAAGTAAGTAAGTAAGTAAGTAAGTAAGTAAGTAAGTAAGTAAGTAAGTAAGTAAGTAAGTAAGTAAGTAAGTAAGTAAGTAAGTAAGTAAGTAAGTAAGTAAGTAAGTAAGTAAGTAAGTAAGTAAGTAAGTAAGTAAGTAAGTAAGTAAGTAAGTAAGTAAGTAAGTAAGTAAGTAAGTAAGTAAGTAAGTAAGTAAGTAAGTAAGTAAGTAAGTAAGTAAGTAAGTAAGTAAGTAAGTAAGTAAGTAAGTAAGTAAGTAAGTAAGTAAGTAAGTAAGTAAGTAAGTAAGTAAGTAAGTAAGTAAGTAAGTAAGTAAGTAAGTAAGTAAGTAAGTAAGTAAGTAAGTAAGTAAGTAAGTAAGTAAGTAAGTAAGTAAGTAAGTAAGTAAGTAAGTAAGTAAGTAAGTAAGTAAGTAAGTAAGTAAGTAAGTAAGTAAGTAAGTAAGTAAGTAAGTAAGTAAGTAAGTAAGTAAGTAAGTAAGTAAGTAAGTAAGTAAGTAAGTAAGTAAGTAAGTAAGTAAGTAAGTAAGTAAGTAAGTAAGTAAGTAAGTAAGTAAGTAAGTAAGTAAGTAAGTAAGCCATAATAACAATAATAATAATCATAATAATAATATTTCTCTAACAGTACAGTATACTTGCGCCATCCAGTCATAAGAGCGAAAGTTCCAACGTGAAAAAGACGGTCTGAGACAGCATCACAGTGTGCATCCTTTTGCCTCCAAAACGGAGAGCATCAACTTCAGCTCGGCGAATTTGAATTGTAATTGGATCGTATTATCCTATGTACAATTTGATATTGTAAATGTGCTGTTCTTAGGGCCAGACATGAAGGGCTTTCTGGCGCAGTCAGGAAAGGTTACAAACCCCTTCACTCGTCATCTCGCCTTTTGCGCCTAGTTATGACACCTCTATCGGAATTCTCAATATCCGTAACCATCAGTAGTCTATTTGAACGATGTGGACACTAGGTCCGAAGAATTGCGTTTCTTTGTTGACTCTGAGAAGTGTCGTTTTTAAAGCTTTTATGTGCATTTTCCTTAAAATAGACCGTGAGAGATTCTTAATCTACTCCGCCCGCCAAATGCATAGACATTCAGCCGTCCTGACTTATCACTCGCCTATCCAGGACCAGCATCATGCAGGTTGTCTACACGTCGCAGGAAGAGACAATACGACTATGGAACAAGTTACACCGTCGCAACCATCGGCAAGATCTCCCAAACCAAGAGGTACTAAAAGACATTCATTCGAGCCATTTGATGTCTAGCAACCCAGTATGACAAGGTGTAATGATTGACTTCAACATCAAATAAAAACGGAGCCATGAATGGAGCTTAAAACCAATAAATCACCAAGGTGTTACAGATCCTGCTCGGTTTCTGTTATTCTGTACAGTGTAATAAATTAGTTACGAGATTGTGAGCAACTGCAAAATGACCTGGATAATGTTGTAAGATGGACAGTAGGCAATGTTATGATGATAACGGGGTTAAAAGTCAGGTTGTGAGTTTCACGAGTAGCAAAAGTCCTCTCAGTTTTAATTACTGCGTTGATGAAATGAAAGTTCCTTTTGGGCATAGTTGTAAGTACCTAGGTCTTAATATAAGGAAAAATCTTCGCTGGGGTAATCACATAAATTAGATTGTAAATAAAGGGTTCAGATCTCTGCACTTGGTTATGAGGGTATTTAGGGGTTGTAGTAAGCATGTAAAGGCGAGGGATTACAAGTTACTGGTAAGACCCCAACTAGAGTATGTATCCAATATATGGGACCCTCACCAGGATAACTTGATTGAAGAACTGGAGAAAATCCTAAAAAAACAGCTCGATTTGTTCTGCGTGATTTCCGACAAAGGAATAGCGTTACAAAAATTTTCCAAAGTTTGCGCTGGGAAGACTTGGGAGAAATGAGACGAGCTGCTCGACTAAGGGGTATGTTCAGAGCTGTCAGTGGAGAGATGGCGTGGGATGACATCAGCAGACGAATAATTTTGGGTGGCGTCTTTAAATGTAGGGAGAATCAGAATATGAAGACAAAGTTGGAATTCAAGAGGAAAAATTGAGGGCAAATATTCGTTTATATGAAGGGGAGTTAGGAATTGAAATAACTTACCAAGGGAGATGATGTATAAAATTCCAAATTCTTTGCAGTCATTTAAGAAAAGGATAGGAAAACAACAGATAGGGACTCTGCCACCTGGGAGACTGCCCTTAATGAAGATCAGTAGTGACTGATCGACAGTAAAATGGCCAAGAAAAAAGGTTTTTCCATCTAATGAAGAATGTGTGGGCTAAACTAAGGCAACTGAGAGCAGGTCATGCCAGATGAAATGCTGTATTTCTCCAGCGTTTGACTGTGGCACACCTTGAAATTACAACCTACTGAGAAATTGCCATGAAGCGTTCCCAAACCTTTAGTGACCGAGCTCGATAGCTGCAGTCGCTTAAGTGCGGCCAGTACCCAGTATTCGGGAGATAGTAGGTTCGAACCCCACTGTCGGCAGCCCTGAAAATGGTTTTCCGTGGTTTCCCATTTTCACACCAGGCAAATGCTGGGGCTGTACCTTAATTAAGGCCACGGCCGCTTCCTTCCCACTCCTAGCCCTTCCCTGTCCCATCGTCGCCATAAGGCCTATCTGTGTCGGTGCGACATAAAGCAACTAGCAAAAAAAAAAAAAAAAAAAAACTTTTGTGAGATCTTCAGTCTTATGATGAAGACATCGAAACTCAACCCGAGTATGTATCTTCTACGTATTTTTCCAAATTGCGGCACCTCGGTGTCTGCGAGAACTGGAAAAGAGTTTCGTGTACGCGTAATCAATTATTAGGTTATCACGTCTTAGTCGGTAAAACCCATCTTCGACCAAGACAGCATTAATTTATTCCATCATGTTTTAAGTTCAGGAATGACTGACAGCAGCTAATTTTGAAGTCTGTCGCATGAAGCAATGAACACAACTTTTGCATTTGGTAGCCTGTATATGTACCACAAAATGTAGTGCAATGTAGTGATTTAAGTTACTGTCTGTAGCATCACTTCCTGCAGTGATTGCTGAAGTATATAACAGACGAAATGTCAACGAAAGCTAGAAATGGACATGAAAGTTATTTTCCTGTGATGTTTCATATTATCATAAAATTTGCACGGCTCGTAGATGCTTAGAAAACGATTATTTGAGAGATTCTAACGTCTGAAGTTACTTCTATAGCAGATTATTTATTTATTTATTTATTTATTTATTTATTTACTTATTTATTTATTTATTTATTTACATCGATACAGGCAGCTGTGTACTACAGTTACACAAACTACCCGCCTATTTTTCTGTGGCTTGCACCTTTTTATTTATATAATAACCAAAGTTTTTTTTTCAATATATCGTTCCTTTTCAGTCGTTTTTCCGCTGAGTTTCTCCGTGGTTTATCAGGTTCTTCCTCTGGATCATCCCTCAATCCCTCAACTTTCTTTCTAAAGATGGCCCTCTCCATTATGTTCTCTGGTCTTATATCATTTACCCGCACCTCCTTCAGCCGGCAGGGATGAGATTTACATGTTTCCTGTAAAGTGAGCAGTTCATGCGCCAATCTGTCCGGGTTCATCCTCTTGACCATAAAATGTTAACCTTAATTTCTTCATAACGGTGGTGATCTTTTCGACTCTTGCACACTGTTCCTTCTTTGACCTCAGTTAGAAGAGAAAACCGCCGTGGAGTTTCTCAGGACACATATTGTTTCTGAAGAACTTCCTTTGACTTTTTCTCAATCGACATTTTTTCTCTTGTTTCTGCACCGCAAAGGCATGCCGGTCTGAATTCTGTGCAGTACTGCCTCAGTTTAGAATGGTAGGAGTTGGATTTTGATCTGTATGTATCATGGCTCATTTAAAATGCCATTTTCGTCTTAGTTTTCTTCCCCTACCGTTTCTCTCCATTGTTATTCGGGGCAATGATCTCGAGATTATTATGATTATTATTATGTGTTATTATTGTGTTTAAAACTGATCTTCATTTGGGGATGTCGCCAAGGAGGAAGATTCCCTGTCAATTGTTTACCTAGTAATTTCATAAACTATTCCAAAGAACCTGGAAATTTATCAAACGTCTCATTCGCTAAGTTTTGGAAGTCTCTCATTCTTCTTCCTATGAAATAATATTTGCAGAAAATAGGCCTCTTGAATTCTAACTTTATCTTCATATCATGTCTCCTCCTTTTGAACACTCCGCTCAAGCTTATTCACCCACTAATGTCATTCAATACCATCACTTCACTGACTGCCGCAAACATATCGCTTCGTCACGCAGCTCGTCTCCTTACTGCCAAATCTTAACAGAACATCTTGATTTTAAACATTCTCTCATCACAGGTGAGAAAATTCCGGGCGGAGTAGCTACGAATGTGAAGCGAAGTTCTGCATTCGGGAGACGATCGGGTTCAAACTCACCGTCAACTGTCCTGAGATTGGTTTGGTTTTTCCCCATTTTCAATTCCAAACTAGTACCGGGAGAGTTCCTGCATCTTTCATTTAATCGTCATTAGCTCCTCAACTGAGTTTAGTGTCGGGTAGGGCATCCGTCCGTAAAGCATGCCATGTAAGTTAGTCTTACCTCATCCTCGACCCCGTATAAAGAAACAGGACTGAAGGGTAATCTTCAGACAAATAATACACAGGACGTCCTCAAAAAATCTTGGCCTACCGAACGACCGCTGCTCAGCCCGAAGGCCTGCAGTTTACGAGGTGTCATGTGGTCAGCATGACGAATCCTCTCGGCCGTTATTCTCGGCTTCCTACACCGCGACCGAGACCTCACTGCCAGAAAGCTCCTCAATTGTAATCACGTAGGCTGAGTGGACCTCGAACCAGCCTTCAGATGCAGGTAAAAATCCCTGACCTGACGCGGGGCCTCCAGATAAGAGGCATGCACGCTACCCCTACACCGCGAGGCCGGCGTCCTCGGAAAAGGTTCTAATATTTACAGACGAGCCAGCATGCAACAGTCGAAGAAAAAAAAGATCCCATAAACATTCGCCACAAAAGTCAATATCTTCGGAGTTATGGTCCGCTACTATCATGTCTTTGATGTACTCTGCACAGCGTGTGCTCGATGTAACCGTCGTCCATTGTAATGCAGCCTTCCTCCCTACGTCGCAAGGAATCACACATTTGTTTGAACAAGTCGGATTGTTGCCGGAATGCATCACAAGCAGTGAAAACGCGTTCTTGTAGTTCATCCATATCATTAATAGTGACCACATACACCATGGCCTTTACATGTCCCCAAAGCCAAAAATCGAAAGGTTTAATGTCAGGCGAACGGGCAGGTGAAGTCATTGGTCCTGCCCGATCAATCCATCACTCAAAGAAGACCCGTGTTATAACGGCTAGTATGTTTAGGTAGGAACGTATTTCCGTCTTTGTTGCATACCACCTTCGTAAATGATTAGAAAATCTTGATCATTGTGGAAGTGGTAGCGAACCATATCTTCGATGAGACTGGGTTGCGACCATTGTTTATAGGACATTTTATCCTTCATTTGTTGCGTGCTGCCTCCTATTTAAATACTGTAACAATTTTCAAGGACATCCTGTATAGTCGGAAGCTGGTCATAAATATCTGAGGGATTTCTAAGACTTGGACAGCTCTCACTCTTCTATCCTGTGGCGGAAAAAGTCCAAGAATTATAAATGAATGAAGAGAGAGTGAATATGGTGTCAGAAAAGAAACCGGGTGTCAGGTGGAAAAACGTTCGCGCGTTATAAATAATAACGCTAGATATATGCACTCCTCTTGAGGGATGTGAGAGCCGTGAAATATCCTCCGAGAAGAAAACATGAACTAGTCTTATTAATACTTTCCTTTTTTTACAATTTGCTTTACGTCGCACAGACACAGAAAGGTCTTGTGGCGATGATGGGAGAGTAAAGAGAGAGGAGTGGGAAGGGAGCCATCGTGACCTTAATGGTGTTAAAATGGGAAACCGCGGAAGACCATCTTCAGGGTTGCCTACATTGGGGTTCGAACCCACTATCTTCGGAATGCAATCTCACAGCTGCACGAGTCAACCGCACGGTCAGCTTACTCGGTATTATTAATACAATGAAATAATGAAAGATGGTGGTGAAGCATATCTGCGCAACCATTCCCTATTCAGACTAATCAAACGGAAGAAATGGAAGGAGTCCGACACTTCACAAAAATTACGTTATTGGTCAAAGAAAGACAAGAGCAATCCTAATGCCGTCGCGGCTGGAAGAGAGCAAGATGTGACCAAGGAAGGTCGGATAGGAATGATGAAAGAAAGGAACCTGGCAAAAGTAAATGGAAGCTATGCCATGACTAAGTTAAGGGCTGAGTGATCGGTCGCCAAACCTCGCTCCCAAGTTCACACCGCTTGGTCCCCTTGTCAATCACGTCTTAAGGAGGCACTGTTAACGTGGATATTATTCTAGCACTCCCACACGCAGGGGGTAGGAGAGGAAATTGTACTGTGCACCGGCCGAACACGACGCTTCAGAAGTAGAAGTATGTTCCACATCTTGTCTATTTCACAGTGGATTGTCGATGGTTTGGGTTTACTTCTTTTTGATCTTCGATAGAGGGAATGAACACATTGTGATAGGCTATAATAACCCTTCATTCTCAAAATGAGTCCATGGAAGGAATACACACTTCGAATATTCATTGGGACACAAAGATAAAACCTGATTTATTAGAAACCGTGCTCTCCAGTGGCAGATTATCACAGTCAAATTTCGAAACGACTGGAGAATTTTGTTGTGTTATTCATTTTACACGTCTGATCCCTTGCATGTATTGTCAGTGTAGTGGGTTTCCGTTCAGAGGACCCGAAGTTCGATTCTCAGCCTTGTTGGGGATTTTAAATACGTGCAGTCTCTTCCTCTAGCGTGGAATTGTATGTTTGTGTGAATATTAATACCATCTTTATCTATATCACAGCACATAACACTACAAACTACCACATGAAAATGAAATGGCGTATGGCTTTTAGTACCGGGAGTTCCCGACGATACGTGCAGGTCTTTTGATTTGATACCCGCAGGATGAAATGATGATGAAGACGACACACACACCCAGCCTCGGTGTCAGCGGAAATAACCAATGCTGGTTAAAATGCCTGATCCTGCCGGGAATCTAACCCGGGATGCCTGCGACCAAAGGCCAGCAAGCTAACCATTCAGCCAACGAGCCGCACCACGTAAACAAACAATAGGGAAAACATTCCTCCACATAGGATTGGTGCCAGGAAGGGCATCCCGCCAGAAAAGTGGGTTGCATCCACATATAAATTGCTGACCCCAGGGAAGGGGCTAAGAAGAAGAAGAAAAAAGCAAACGAAGATTACATTAGGTTCACCAACATACTCAATCTTTCTTACAATTGATACGAGCGGAATTGAAAATGTTACTAAGCAATATATATGTGTGTGTGCAGTATATATTTCGTCCCTCAAGTAGCCTACACATCTCCAGCTTCATCAGATCACGTGAAATATTAAAAAGTACATTGGAAAATGCAAACAAGTGTTATATTCAGATGAGTTTTCGAAATAAAAACTTGTTAAAATTCTAGAATAGAATTCTGTAAGTTATGTGAGTTCTGGCTCGTGAGGAAAGCAATGGGGAACTACCTCAATCTTGACCAAAAGTATGGCTTCCGATTGAGATAGCTAAATAAAATTCAGGAAACTCAATCGTCAAGAATGATCAAATATCGCCCCAGTCGCTACCCGGCGAGTGTTTTGTGTAGGTGCGTTATCCAACTGAAGAGCCCATGCAGCACTGGGGAGAAACACTGGTAATTTTTGACGATTGAGTTTCTTCAATTTTATTTTTCTCAATCCTCATTATGCCTTGTACGTCTCATGGAACTGCCATCTGTTTACGGATTGCCCAACGATTGTATAAACTATTGTGCTGCTGTTTGAGGATACAACCAACCTTCGTGCTGAATATGATGATAGCTCCCTCAGAGGATTAATGATAGAGTCTGAGTCCCCGAATCCAGGGATCGTGGATTCTAACCGAACAGGAGGGCAAAATATCTTAAAGGAGAAGGAAAAAGTAATTCTGCACTATTTCTGATTCCGATCGTGCCATTAAACGAAGTTGCATAACAGAGAAGCCATTCTGAACAAATAAGAACGTGTTCACGCAAACTTCTGTGCACTCAGTGCAAGTTCTTAACATATCACGGAGCATCCCTCATTATTTTTCTCGGTATAGTTCTCATACGCCCTGTGTAGGACAGCAGCCGTACATTGAAACGCCATTTAGAGACAATGAGACCGTCTTTGATATCTTTTTTTAGGAAAATCCAGCCTTTCATCGTACAGTTTATAATCCTCTGCGAACGAACTACTCCATCTACTGTCCCCTTTTTCAGCTAAATATGTGGTGTAATTTATTTCCACGCTTCTTATGATTTTCTTACCCTTCACTTGAAAGTCGATTATTCACCTCATATGCTCCCATAACCGAAGATGGTTCCTTAGCACTTCCTGACCTTGCGAGTTCATTCATTTCTTAAGCTTTATCTTCTTATTGGTAAAGTCTTACTACACCAGCTGTATCTCCACCTATCGGTGACAGTAAACCTTCATTGTCGTTACTAATAAGAGCACCCTTACTGCTCCACTCATTGTTTCCAAGTCTATAAGTAAAAATAAGTAGATTGCACCAAGTTTTAATGAAAATTTCGGTGGTTTCTCGAGCACCGAAGTGTTTTAATGCGATGACCATTTGGAGTTTTTATCAACAAAATATACAATTTCACTCATCCGTACTCTATTATCCTTCTTCTCCTCTTTCTACCCACTCTTCTAGTAGATGTAGTTATTCATCAGGCCTAGAAATTGTATGCCAATTTTGAAGTCGTAGCAGGATGCAGATTTTGTACTATATATGCGGGTGTGTGATTTCCTTTCGAAAAATGATGATGAGATCAATAAGAGGGGAGAGATTACGTAACTCGAGCCTAAAATGAATGCTGGGAAGAACCTAACCAGCGATGCTATCGATAAAACGTCTCGCAGTGAAGACGAGCAAACAATTTTTCGGCACAAATATACTATGTACCAGTATCATTATTAATTTTCTTTAACTGTGGATTAGAAGAAATTTTTGAAATATTTTTGTTTCAGCGTATTTTCTGGTGTGTTTTCAAAAATCGGGAGATCACCTGAAATTTCGGGAGACCTGGCAACGCTGGCTGTGCAGCAGTCGTTGTAAGTAGATCAGATAACGTGTCTTGATGAGACATTGTTCCATGCGCTTCCCGTGTTCCTTTTGATCTTGTACTTTTAGGATTTATATTACCTCTTAATTGCGTGCCAAGTGATGTCTTTTAGAGATCTGTATTGTGATGTTGATTCATATTTTAGGAATTCTTTTGTAGTTTTAGAATTGTGGTTGTGCATTCAATGAATACTTTTAGCCTGAGATTATTTTCTATCACGTGGAGCATTGCCCTTGTTGCAGCCTATTTGTCTGGCCACTTTAAATAAGTAATAAAAATACTGTAAACGATAACTCCATGTATTTACGCGTCTCCCTTAGATTCCAAATGACATTGTCATCAATCAGCGAACCGGAAAACTGTGAATTGAACATTAATCTTGATCAGTTTGTACGTTTTCTTTATCACTCCTCACCCTCACAATGCCGATAAGGGGATTAACATGGACTTAAACGGCATGAAGAATGTCATAATTCATCTCAGCGACACGAAAATTATTGATTCGTCAATAATGTTGATAGCTTTCTGGTATCCTTATATTTCACTCTCAACCCCCAACCGTAAGGGTAGATCATGGGAGACTACTGGTAAAAATCAGTGCAGTTGGACTAGACAAACGGGTAACTCAATGGGTGGCTATACTTTAAAAACATATAACTCAGAGACTTAGATTAGGCGAAGCTTTATCTGACCGTATAATGATTAAAAGCGGAATTCTTCAATGCAGTATTATTTGAACGTTATGTTTTCTTAAGAAGTGGAATCAAAGCTTGGGATTTTTGCAGATGATGTTATTCTGTATAGTGTAATAAATAAGTTTCAAGATTATGAGCAACTGAGAATGACCTCAAAAATATTGTGAGATGGATAGCAGGCAATGTTATGATCATAAACGGGGTTAAAAGTCAGATTGTGAATTTCACAAATAGGAAAAGTCCTCTCAGTTTTACTTACTCCGTTGATGGGGTGAAAGTTCCTTTTGAGGAACATCGTAATTACGTAGTTGTTAATACAAGGAAATATGTTCATTGGGGTAATCACATAAATATGATTGCAAATAAAGGGAACATATCTCAGCACATGGTTAGCAGGGTATTTATGGAGTGTAGTAAAAATGTAAAGAAGAGGGCATATAAGTCTCTGGTAAGACCCCAACTAGAGTATGGTTCCAGTGTATGGGGCACTCACCAAGATTACCTGATTCAAGAACCGGAAGAAATCCAAAGAAAAGTAGCTCGATTTGTTCTACAAAGGAGTAGCGTTACAAAAATGTTGCAAAGTTTGGGCTGGGAAGACTTGGGAGAAAGGAACGAGCTGTCAGTGGAGAGATGGCGTGTAATGACATCAGTAGACGAATATTTTTTAGTGGTGCCCTTAAAAGTAGGAAAGATCACAATATGAATGTAAAGCTGGAATTTAAGAGGACAAATTGGGGCAAATATTCGTTTATACGAAGATGAGTTAAAGATTGGAATAACTTACCAAGGGAGATGTTCAATAAATTTACAATTTCTTTGGAATTATTTAAGAAAAGGCTAGCAAAACAACAGATAGGGATTCCGCCACCTGGCCGACTGCCCTAAATGCAGATCAGTAGTGATTGTGTTTGTTGTAAGGGTTGTCTTACCCACACAGTATTTTTCTCAAGAAAGTATTCAGTCATATGTTTTGGAAGTTCGATAGAAATTCTAGGTTTGTCTATAGCCATCGTTATTTTTAATAGTTTAGCTTCGTCGATATCCTTACGTAAATATATTGCACCTTAGGTGTGTGCTAAGTACAGAATGTATTGCGGGCTAGGGTAAACCTTCGCCTGCAATTATTGGAGTGGTCATTCAGTGATTTGATTTCTGGATTGCTCAAACTTGACGAACGTAGAGACCTATCAATACCTGATGACTCGTCGGCAGGTAGTTCCGAAACTGAAGCAAATCAGTCCAACAGAATGCACGGAAAGACTGGACAAAACTGGTTTAGTAAACTTTTTTATCATAAATATTCCGGGCCCGGATTCCTCTCCCGTCCGGCAACGTTGGTGTGAAAACTGATAAAGATATTCATTTTATTTTTTTCGGAGAACCCACTTCTCCCCCATCGAACACCGCTGATTGCCACAGCGATCCCACTGTATTAGCTTTGACTCATTCTCACTTGGTACAATTCTAGGATAATATACACCCTAAATTCATGATATTATTCACTCGTTGCTGTTCCTTATAAGCGTATCATATTTGACAGTCAGTCGCCAGAGATGACTTTACCCTTTGAAATGCTAATTTCGTATTACACTTGCCGCACCTTACAGCTGCAAGATATTACATCACAGACTTTCAGCACAGTCTATTATTAAGACGAGTTGTTGCCATAGCTTAACCAAACTGCTTACTCCATTTCCAACAGATTGAATCCCTTCATTTTCTACAGGATTTAGTAAATAATCCACGCATTTCTGTGAAAAATAAGGTTGGCATACTACTACATAATAATAATAATAATAATAAAAATATTTTTGCAATTGGCTTTACGTCGCACCGACACAGATAGGTCCTATGGAGACTATGGTGTAGGAAAGCGCTAGGAGTGGGAAGGAAGCGACCGTATCCTTGAAGGAAATGTGAAAATGGAAAGCCACGGAAAACCATCTTCAGGGCTGCCGACAGTGGGGTTCGAACCCACTGTTTCCCAAATTCAAGCTCACAACTACGCAACTCAGACCGTGTGGAAAACTCGCTCAGTAATAATAATAAGAAGTAGAAAAAGAAGAAGAATATGGAAGGCATAACGGAGGAGGATTAATTTTTATGGCCACATAACACGTATGAGCTCGCAGAGATTAACCAACCGGATCTTATCCTACTTTGTAAACAAGATATGAAAGGGATCCTGGTTCACCGAAATTGAAAAAGACCAACAAATAGGGATCACACATGAAGACATCCCGGAACGTGTTCCACTCCAGAAGAAAGTTCGAGCATACCAGCGATTCCAAGAAAAGCCGAAGTTAAAAACAGGCAAGGAGTGGACTGATGAAAGAAAGGAGGCTTATAGCAAGCGAATGAGGGAATACTGGGAAAGAATTAAAGCTCAAGGATGCAAACGGTTGAAATAATGTGGTCCACAGCCGGCCAAAACGAATAAGAATGAGAATAAGAATAAAAATACTGTCGTCAGCCTCGAATATCGTTTTTGAGGTTTCCAATTTTCACACGAGGCAAACGCTGGGGCTGTACCTTAATCGAGGCCACGGACGCTTCCTTTATACTCCCAAACCTTTCCTATCTCGTCGTCAAGTTTTTCTCCGTAGGTGTTCTAATTTTGCCAGTAGCCAACGGCACAGAATTGGGCATTCAAACTAATAATAATAATAATAATGTTATTTGATTTACGTCCCACTAACTACTTTTTAAGGTCTTCGGAGACGCCGAGGTGCCGGAATTTAGTCCCGCAGGAGTTCTTTTACGTGCCAGTAAATCTACCGACACGGGGCTGTCGTATTTGAGCACCTTCAAATACCACCGGACTGAGCCAGGATCGAACCTGCCAAGTTGGGGTTAGAAGGCCAGCGCCTTAACCGTCTGAGCCACTCAGCCCGGCGCATTCAAACTGCTTTAGATAGGATTGAATTAGGAATACGGGAAACAGAAGACCAGCAACTAAGCAGCTGCACTACTAAGGTCCGCAATATATTTTGATGCAATCTATTTTAAATAAATCGATATTATAAATGCAATATACTTCGCGTATATTTTCTGGTTACGTGTTGTATAGCTGTTCCAATTCAGCAGCTAACTGAAGCTGTCAGAGAAACTGGGAGCTGATTTGAAATATTGGTATATACAGGGAAGGGATATCCGGCTCTCTGTAGAGAGTGTACGAACTCAATTCGATGGGACGTAACGAGATTCCATCACAGATAGGACTCGAACACCGGACTACCGGTATTGAGGTTGGACTATCGATCGAGGATGCGCAGGTCGCGAAGCTCGCTAGCTCGTGGTCCACAGCAAAGCAGAGTGCGGTGTGTCGGTAGCTCAGTGCTCGCCAGCGGGGCAGCCGATATGGTGTTTCTCCCGTGGCTGTCATCCCTCTGGACCTCACGGGACGGAAGTAAGTTCTCTTAAGTCTTTCTACCATCCCCATAAAACCCATCTGTACATTAAATACTGCATGTGTAGTGACCTTCATTACATCCTGTTGCATTATGTAGACTTATTTCTACTTCATTCTTGGCCGATTGTATTAACATTCAAGAATTGTGAGAAGCTTTGGTAAATTATAAACTGTCGGTATTTCAATAGATCCTTTTCTTTTTCAAGTGGAAAAACCTTCGAGGTGTAGCGATACTGCAAAAGTTAGCATATCTTATATTTTATCTTTATTAGTGTCTGAAGAGCATCATTAACGGTGAAGCACTGATATTGATTCTCTGCCTAACGGATCTTTACAAACTATTTCGACAACTTTACGGGTCAGCTGCTAAGATTTCGCCGATCTTTCTATATCTCCTAATTCAAGTTCACTCTGTCCATTGATGTATAATGGAACCTTGGTGCATAACGGCACAGCGACAGTGAAGCATTCTACTCTTACGTTTTCATTACACTGATTCTGTGATAAAACATTGAAGAACAGAATAAATATTATACATTTATTGAATAATTTTTCTTCTTTTTATCGGAGTTGATGATATTTCAATCCAAAATTTTTAGTACATCATTCTTAAAGGGTTGAACGATTTTAAATTAATTCGTTTGACATAAGATATAGCGATTTTTGTGGACATTAATTATTTTAGTATGCTATGTTGGGTATTCAGCCCGAAGGCTCGTTTGATCCTCGACAGCTCCGCTAACAGCTATAATAGATATACTAGGGAAATGAGGAGTGAAGTAGTTTCCCGTTACTTTCCTCACCTAGCCAGAGGTTGCTATTATATATCAGTATCCCAAGCCCACTGAAATCCATGCATCAACCGACCCTATGACCGATATTTTAACACCATTCATAACGGACTGGCTGAATAAGGAACGGTATTACTAGCATCGCTCATACCTCAGTCACTTTTATATTGTAGAAGCCAAGGCAAGGGTGAGAATGAGATAGGACTATAAAAGTAAGAAATTCATTCTACCCAAGACATAGTGCATTGTAAACGCCACATCTCGCCAGCAAATGCATCATTTTAGTATGCATAACAGAATTGGACATATTACATATAATAGATTATTGATAAACAGTATTACACTGCAGTTTCCTGTTCCTAATAATAAAATATGATCACTAAGGTTGTACACTCGTTTGATCTTTTCGTATGTTTATTTTCACGTCACCAAGTTAATTCCTCCAAACCGTACTGTGAGGAGTGGCGTAATTGGTTACTTGTTGCCCTACTGCTTCCGGCATAGTGGCATAGTAAGTTCGATTAGGTGGATGGTGTTTGCGGGTGTTTAAATGTGACAACTCTCGTGTCATTGGCTGACTGATCATTGTCTTCTGTTATCTGCAGTAAATGAAAGAACGATGAACAAGCAACATCTTCTGAATTAATCAAGAGTGGGGATCTATAACGAAACAATAAAATATTTAGAGCTGTGGAGAATGTTACGTTTATCGTACAAGCTGACCTTTTGCCTAGAATATATTAAATCAGGAGGTGAGAGGTGTGTGTTGATTGAAGGCAATGTCACGGTAGAACACGCATGAGCCGGACACAGTGTCTAACACGTGTCTGGTTCACATAAACACTCTGTCAACGACCTTCGGTGTTCATACATTAGCGACATTTGTCTGCAAACCGCATGCTATATCAGTTCTGAGAAGTGCATTCAACATGATTTCTTCTCCAATGGCGTTCAGGAATGTTGATTGGCATTATGCGTCCTGCTCCTAACAATTTTATAGGACACAGGGCGTCATGTATCCATGTATCCAGAGGAAGTTCTGTAGCATTCCGGTCGGGTTTCCTCCGAGTCAATCGTCGACCGCAGAGGCTAAGTCAACACTACTTGTTGTTCTGAATTAATTTACTGTCTGTACGATATAACTTTGATTCTCTCACACTCGTCCAGCAGCTTTCCGTGTCGACGTAAAGTTACAAGGGGGATAATGTCATTTTCGGCACCATGGACTTTCACTAGACCCCTCATATAACGCTACTCCTAACTCCTTACTTGTGCTACAAAACAAACTGAAATAAATAAATAAATAAATAAATAAATAAATAAATAAATAAATAAATAAATAAATAATAAGATGAGAACACAAAGGTTGTCCAATCGAATCTATGCTTAATTTCCAAATAAGAAAACTAAACGGCTTCTCCGAGGTGGAAAAGGATTTACAAGAATTGTGCATCTTACATGATGACATCTTGCAACGTGATCCCTTGAATATGAAACTTGAGGTCTACAGAGTTTCCGAACAAAATCTAAAGTGAAGACAGGCAAGACGTCGACCGAAGAATGGAAAGAAGCTCACCGAAGAACGATGCGGGAGTACTGGGCGAGTGCTAAGGCTCATAACAGAATACGGTAGAAATGGCGTGGTCCATATCTGGCCGAAACGAAAGAATAATAATAATAATAATAATAATAATAATAATAATAATAATCATAATAATTATAATAATAATTATAATAATAATAATAATAATGGTGTTACGTCCCACTAATAATTTTATGATTTATGGAGACACTGAGGTGCCGGTGGTTTGTCGCTCTGGAGTTCTTGAACTTATCGGTAAATGTACTGACACGAGGCTGGCGTATTTGAGCACTTTCAAATACTTCTGGACTGATGAGGAGTCGAACCTACCAGCTCGAACTTAGGAGGCCAGCGCTCTGCCACCTGAGCTGTTCAGCCTGGCAACTAAAATCCTATCAACCATTTGAGTTTGATGCTCTCTCTGTAGGGAGAATTACATACAGATATTACATTACAAGCAACATAAGGGTCGACGTTTTACTGATTCTAATACATATTCATCATCATTTGAATTTTTTAAAGGGGTATTTGACACCATTAAAACTTGTCATCTCTTAGTGCATTAAAATGTTTAGTATCTCATGTTATCGAATGCATTTTGTGCTCTGGGTAAAAAAAATCCTTAATTACATGAGTTGAAAACGTTTGAGCAAGAAGGATGAATACCACTCTTATAGAAGATTATTAAGTAGGTGTCTAGGTGTGCTTTGTATTAGTGCTGAACTCAGATCTCGTATTTTAATTTGGCATTAGCAGTGAATATCATATACCTACAAGTCATCTGGGCAAGCAAATTATATTGCTATGAGCAAACAGAATAACATGAATGAGTGAGCTCAAAGTAATTAATTTACGGCCATAAAGAGCGGAAACACAGCACTGCAGTTAATTACAGGAAAATAACGTAGATATCCTATATGACCCAGGCTATAGCGAAAATTCTCATTACTGGTAAGCTAACACTGTGGACTATGGTACGATATCGCTCAAAATGTTATCCAAACATTAAAGAATATTTAGGTATGAAAAAAGTGAACTCAAACATCTTGGTAATACTTCAGAGAGCAGATGGAGCTCGTTCAAAGGAACGAAAGTTAAGAAGTGAGCAACACATTGCACTTATCTTATAAGTGAAGTTTCAACGGTGTGTGGAATTATTTAGTTCCTTTGCCGATATTTCGAATACATTGCAGTATTCTTTATCATGGCGACTGAAGTATCCCTACTCGATCCGAGGTAATCAGTCTCCCAGACAGCACCACGGCCAGCTGTACGGTTCCACCCTGAAAAAATAACTAAATAACACATTGCACTGTTGTCGAGATCACGAAAGGAAATGAAAAAATATGATTCCCTATTTATTGCTGCCAAATTATTCAATGTAGAAATATGGCACTACACTCAAGTACAGATATTGGTGATTAGATAAAGGCAAATAGGTATGGGTCAATTATTTCAGTGAATAAGACGTGCTGATCTTTGGTCCAAGGGGTCCAATGTTTGATTCCTGGCTGGGTCAGGCATTTATAACTTCATTTGATATTGCCTCTAGCTGAGCGACTAGCTACAATTTTATAGGACACAGGGCGTCATGTATCCATGTATCCAGAGGAAGTTCTGTAGCATTCCGGTCGGGTTTCCTCCGAGTCAATCGTCGACCGCAGAGGCTAAGTCAACACTACTTGTTGTTCTGAATTAATTTACTGTCTGTACGATATAACTTTGATTCTCTCACACTCGTCCAGCAGCTTTCCGTGTCGACGTAAAGTTACAAGGGGGATAATGTCATTTTCGGCACCATGGACTTTCACTAGACCCCTCATATAACGCTACTCCTAACTCCTTACTTGTGCTACAAAACAAACTGAAATAAATAAATAAATAAATAAATAAATAAATAAATAATAAGATGAGAACACAAAGGTTGTCCAATCGAATCTTTGCTTAATTTCCAAATAAGAAAACTAAACGGCTTCTCCGAGGTGGAAAAGGATTTACAAGAATTGTGCATCTTACATGATGACATCTTGCAACGTGATCCCTTGAATATGAAACTTGAGGTCTACAGAGTTTCCGAACAAAATCTAAAGTGAAGACAGGCAAGACGTCGACCGAAGAATGGAAGGAAGCTCACCGAAGAACGATGCGGGAGTACTGGGCGAGTGCTAAGGCTCATAACAGAATACGGTAGAAATGGCGTGGTCCATATCTGGCCGAAACGAAAGAATAATAATAATAATAATAATAATAATAATAATAATAATAATAATAATAATAATAATAATAATAATAATAATAATAATAATAATAATAATGGTGTTACGTCCCACTAATCACTTTTATGATTTATGGAGACACTGAGGTGCCGGTGGTTTGTCGCTCTGGAGTTCTTGAACTTATCGGTAAATGTACTGACACGAGGCTGGCGTATTTGAGCACTTTCAAATACTTCTGGACTGATGAGGAGTCGAACCTACCAGCTCGAACTTAGGAGGCCAGCGCTCTGCCACCTGAGCTGTTCAGCCTGGCAACTAAAATCCTATCAACCATTTGAGTTTGATGCTCTCTCTGTACGGAGAATTACATACAGACATTACATTACAAGCAACATAAGGGTCGACGTTCCTGTTGCCACAAAAGACTCTTAACATAGCAACACACTGGCATTACTTAAGAGTGCTGAAGCAAACATTTTCTATTATTTCTGTATGCGTGTCTGTGAAGACCGTAGTTCGATTCTCGGCCAAACCAACAATTTTAATTCTGGACTGCAGGCTGGAACGGGCTTAACTCAGTCTCATGGGATCAATATTGAAGGACATTCTGTTACGAGAAAACAGCGATTTCGATCAAAAACAAAGCAATAGGCTGAGGATATCAGGTTGACCACGTGCATCTCCATTACCTGCAGGTCATTTGACTGGACAGCAGTGGCCTTCTGCACCACAAGTCATCTGAATCACGAAATGAGCGATACAAAATGTGATGTTGCCTAGCAACCGTGCAGGTTGTGATGTGAAGTATTGGTGGATGGCCCTGACTGAGATACATATAGAAGGCTGTTTTATCAAAGAGGCCTCAACTCATCATACACTTCATCATCATGAGTCGTGTAACTCATTCCTGAGCGTCGTGACCCCATTTGACTCCACACAATATTCTTGATTAAGCGGCGCCAACTTTGACGACGTTCAGCTTCTCTTAAAGCCTGCTGAAGAGTGAGACTAGTGGTTCGCAGAACTTGACCAGTCCACCTGCTCGATGTCCTTCCTCGTGGTCTTTTGCCTTCCATGATACATTTCTCCAGATTTTCACTATCCCGTTTTACAATATGCCCGAAGATTTGGACGATTCTCTTTATGACGCGAGAAGAGAGACGTTCGGAGATATACAGTTCTTGAATAATAGATGCATTAGTTCTTCTTTCCGTCCAAGGTACACGAAGCATCCTTCTACAACACCACATCTGAAAGGCGTCGATACGGTACTTTGAGGGTCCAGGTCTCGGAACCATAAAGGAAGACAGAGAACACAAGAGAATCAACTGGTCTAATCTTTGTACTGTTTCTTACTGCTCTGCTCTGCCATATTATTGTGAGTTTGCTCATGACAAAACTGGAGAACTGATTATTGCATTCATGGTAGTTTCATAGGCCCTGAGTCAGTTTCTGAATTCTACACCAGGCGACTCCAAATTCCATACAGATGTCTCTATCGAATATGATTATTTAGGTGCAAATAAATTAATGTTTATGAGTTTGAGTTTTACTGATTCAAATACATATTCATCATCATTTGAATTTTTTAAAGGAGTATTTGACACCATTAAAACTTGACAACTCTTAGTGCATTAAAATGTTTAGTATCTCATGTTATCGAATGCATTTTGTGCTCTGGGTAAAAAAAAATCCTTAATTACATGAGTTGAAAACGTTTGAGCAAGAAGGATGAATACCACTCTTATAGAAGATTATTAAGGAGGTGTCTAGGTGTGCTTTGTATTAGTGCTGAACTCAGATCTCGTATTTTAATTTGGCATAAGCAGTGAATAACGTATACCTACAAGTCATCTGGGCAAGCAAATTATATTGCTATGAGCAAACAGAATAACATGAATGAGTGAGCTCAAAGTAATTAATTTACGGCCATAAAGAGCGGAAACACAGCACTGCAATTAATGACAGGAAAATAACGTAGATATCCTATATGACCCAGGCTATAGCGAAAGTTCTCATTACTGGTAAGCTAACACTGTGGACTATGGTACGATATCGCTCAAAATGTTATCCAAACATTAAATAATATTTAGGTATGAAAAAAGTGAACTCAAACATCTTGGTAATACTTCAGAGAGCAGATGGAGCTCGTTCAAAGGAACGAAAGTTAAGAAGTGAGCAACACATTGCACTTATCTTATAAGTGAAGTTTCAACGGTGTGTAGAATTATTTAGTTCCTTTGCCGATGTTTCGAATACATTGCAGTATTCTTTATCAAAGCGACTGAAGTATCCCTACTCGATCCGAGGTAATCAGTCTCCCAGGCAGCACGACGGCAAGCTGTACGGTTCCACTCTGAAAAATAACTAAATAACACATTGTACTGTTGTCGAGATTACGAAAGGAAATGAAAAAATATGATTCCCTATTTATTGCTGCCAAATTATTCAATGTAGAAATATGGCACTACACTCAAGTACAGATATTGGTGATTAGATAAAGGCAAATAGGTATGGGTCAATTATTTCAGTGAATAAGACGTGCTGATCTTTGGTCCAAGGGGTCCAATGTTTGATTCCTGGCTGGGTCAGATATTTATAACTTCATTTGTTATTGCCTCTAGCTCAGCGACTAGCTGTTTATACATCCTTCAATACTTGATTTCTTTCTAGATAGGATACCATCTTTACAGACGCACACACAGGCCTACGGACGTCAACTCGAAAGACCCGTACAAGACCCCTGCGGGGGATACTCGTCTTACTAAACGAGACATAGTGGAGTACTATCTGTTTGGAAACAATCGACTAGTTATTATACTGCTACTAAAACTGTTTTTATTCCGTACCCTGAAGGGGAAGGGTGGGCCTCATAGAAAGTTACACCTCCCCTTAGGCTGAGCAGTTTTGAATTGTTGAAAGGGGTGCGCGGTGAAGGAAAGAGGGTTTCTGGCCTTGGTCTATTATGTGAACTACCCCGGCATTCGCCTTAGTGCACGAGAATGGAAAACCATGGAAAACCATCCTCACCACAGCCGATGGTGGGGACCAGCCCCTCTCCGTCCCAATTATAGAGGTGATGAGCAACGGTATAATCGTAGCCATCGCTCCTCTGCTTGGTTGGTTGATCGGATTGCATTGCAGAACTGTCGGACCACGGACCAGCCGTGACCACTTGTAGGCCGATGCCTAATCTGCATGCGCCCACATTATTATTATTATTATTATTATTATTAGTATTATAATTATTCTTCTTTGCATTTTCCCATTTATTTCGAGTCTGCCTTCTTGCAATGTTTCCTCCACTTCAATCGACCCATAGCGTCCCGAGGGCTGAGTGTGATGAGCAGCATGTCATCTCTCACCCCATTCAGCCAGCGTGTCTGAGGTCGCCCTTGAGGTCGGCGACCCTCCACGTTCAGCCTTTGATACTGACGTGTCACTACTACGGAGTACATCGCAGACGTGATTGACGCATTTTTTTCTGTGATTGGGGCAATCTTGAATTTACCGAGTGAGTTGGCCGTGCGGTTATGAGGGCTCAGCTGTGAGCTTGCATCCGGGAGATAGTGGGTTCGAATTCCACTGTTGGCCACCCTGAATATTGTTTTCCTTGGTTTCCCATTTTCACACCAGGCACATGCTGGGGCTGTACGTTAAATAAGGCCACGGTCGCTTCTTTCCCACTGCTAGCCCTTTCCAATCCCATCGTCGCCATAAAACCCGCCTGTGTCGGTGCGACGTAAAGCCACTAGCAAAAAATAATCTTTAATTTCTTCCACAAAGCATCGTTCCTGTTATGGTCTGCTTGAAACAAGCCATTGGACCACCGCAGCATCTTCATTTCGACTGCATAAAGTGCCTGTTCGAGCTTCGACGTTGTAGGCCAGCATTCTGATCCAATAAAGGGCCACCGGTTTAATCACTGTGCGGTAGACTTAAGACTTTCGATACAATGATATTTTCTAATCATACAGGTCCCCAGTAACTTGGGGCCATTTCATCCATGCGGCGCTGACTCTTATCTTGACATCAGGAATCTTAACGCAATCTGAGGTGATGCATTACCCAAGGTATTTCAGCTCCGTCATTTTATTAGGTTGAATCCCACCCGCAGTGATCGTGCCATCAGGTTGGTAACCGCATTCCAGTATATGTGTCTTCTTCGGATTTAATTTCATCCCAAATTCTTCAACACTCTTGTATTACCTGTTCGACACCCTCTCGTGCCTCGTTAGCAAACATGACATCGTGCGCATGTAATAATGTCCATGGATGCTTGGTCTGGGTATCATTTGTGATGGCGTTCATGCAGAGTATGAAGAATCACGTGTTTAGTTAGCTAACATGACATCGTCCGCATATAATAACGTCCGTGAATGCTTGGTCTGGATATCATTTGTGATGGCGTTCATGCAGAGTATGAAGAATTACGTGTCTAGTTAGCTAACATGACATCGTCCGCATGTAATAACGTCCGTGGATGTTTGGTCTGGATATCATTTGTGATGGCGTTCATACAGAGTATGAAGAATCACGTGTCTAGTTAGCTAACGTGACATCGTTCGCATATAATAATGTCCATGGATGCCTTGTCTGGATGTCATTTGTGATGGCGTTCATGCAGATATGAAGAATCACGTGTCTAGTTAGCTGACGTGACATCGTTCGCATATAATAATGTCCATGGATGCCTTGTCTGGATGTCATTTGTGATGGCGTTCATGCAGAGTATGAAGAATTACGTGTCTAGTTAGGTAACATGACATCGTCCGCATGTAATAACGTCCGTGGATGCTTGGTCTGGATATCATTTGTGATGGCGTTCATGCAGAGTATGAAGTATCACGTGTCTAGTTAGCTCACGTGACATCGTTCGCATACAATAATGTCCATGGATGCCTTGTCTGGATGTCATTTGTGATGGCGTTCATGCAGATATGAAGAATAACGTGTCTAGTTAGCTAACGTGACATCGTCCGCATGTAATGACGTCTGTGGATGCTTGGTCTGGATATCATTTGTGATGGCGTTCATGCAGATATGAAGAATCACGTGTCTAGTTAGCTGACGTGACACCATCCGCATGTAATGACGTCTGTGAATGCTTGGTCTGGATATCATTTGTGATGGCGTTCATGCAGATATGAAGAATCACGTGTCTAGTTAGCTGACGTGACATCGTTCGCATGTAATGACGTCTGTGGATGCTTGGTCTGGATATAATTTGTGATGGCGTTCAAGCAGATATGAAGAATCACGTGTCTAGTTAGCTGACGTGACATCGTTCGCATATAATAATGTCCATGGATGCCTTGTCTGGATGTCATTTGTGATGGCGTTCATGCAGAAGAAGTACGTGTCTAGTTAGCTAACATGACATCGTCCGCATGTAATAACGTCCGTGGATGCTTGGTCTGGGTATCATTTGTGATGGCGTTCATGCAGAGTATGAAGAATCACGTGTATAGTTAGCTGACGTGACATCGTTCGCATATGATAATGTCCATGGATGCCTTGTCTGGATGTCATTTGTGATGGCGTTCATGCAGATATGAAGAATCACGAGTCTAGTTAGCTGACGTGACATCGTTCGCATATAATAATGTCCATGGATGCCTTGTCTGGATGTCATTTGTGATGGCGTTCATGCAGATATGAAGAATCACGTGTCTAGTTAGCTAACGTGACATCGTCCGCATGTAATGACGTCTGTGGATGCCTGGTCTGGATATCATTTGTGATGGCGTTCATGCAGACTATGAAGAATCACGTGTCTAGTTAGCTAACGTGACATCGTCCGCATGTAATGACGTCTGTGGATGCTTGGTCTGGATATCATTTGTGATGACGTTCATGCAGATATGAAGAATCACGTGTCTAGTTAGCTGACGTGACATCGTTCGCGTATAATAATGTCCATGGATGCCTTGTCTGGATGTCATTTGTGATGGCGTTCATGCAGATATGAAGAATCACGAGTCTAGTTAGCTGTCGTGACATCGTTCGCATATAATAATGTCCATGGATGCCTTGTCTGGATGTCATTTGTGATGGCGTTCATGCAGAGTATGAAAAATCACGTGTCTAGTTAGCTAACGTGACATCGTCCGCATGTAATGACGTTTGTGGATGCTTGGTCTGGATATCATTTGTGATGGCGTTCATGCAGACTATGAAGAATCACGTGCCTAGTTAGCTGACGTGACATCGTTCGCATATAATAATGTCCATGGATGCCTTGTCTGGATGTCATTTGTGATGGCATTCATGCAGATATGAAGAACCATGTGTCTAGTTAGCTAACGTGACATCGTCCGCATGTAATAACGTCCGTGGATGCTTGGTCTGGATATCATTTGTGATGGCGTTCATGCAGAGTATGAAGAATCACGTGTCTAATTAGCTAACGTGACATCGTCCGCATATAATAATGTCCATGGATGCTTGATCTGGATATTATTTGTGACGGCGTTCATGCAGATTATGAAGAGCAATGGGGACAAGGCTGATCCTTGATGGACACCAACATTGATTTGGAAGGTATCGGACATTCCTGCTGCACACCGTACTGTACTAGCGGTCTTTCGTTACAGAAGTTTCACCCAGTTGACATAGGCTTCAGGTATGCTATCTAGTCTCATTGCCAGCCTTAATGAGATCATGTGGTACTCTGCCGAACGGCTTTTAGAATTAAGAATAGAAATAGAAATATCTATATATCTTCTTCTTATAAATAAAGTTGTTCGTGTCTGTTTGTTTGTTCCATCATCACGTCCAAACGGCTGGATAGATCTCAACCAAACTTCATATTTAGAGTATATTCACTCCGAGGAAGGTTTCGATATGCATATCATTTTAAAATCTTTGAAAAGATGGGGGTTTTATAGGAAAACCGCAACGGTTTTATTTTCTCTTATACTATTATAGGCAAAATATCGAATTTGTCGTAAAAGGACGAGACAAAGCTCAACTTAATCCTCTTGACGCAAAGAACAAAACTCGATAAGCCCTACGGGCCCGAAAACCATGTTTTAAGGCCCTAAAGCGAACCGTTACGGAGATATTGGCACCACACTAACCCTGCTCTAGGAATCGGATAAAGAATTGAACTGTCGTAACCATGGCGACGTCAGCTCCAGGATTCTAGAGCAGTGAGATTATGTATGTACGTTTGGGCATAGCCGCCAACCAAAATTGGTACAAAGAAGACCTAATATCTGGAAAAAAATATACTGTTGTGTAAGGCACTCATAGGACTCCTTTAGGCGGGGATGGAAAGGGGGTGAAGTACGGGTATAAAAATCTTATTATATATAGAAATGGAAGTGTGTGTGTAAATGACACATCTGCTCCTAAACCACTGGAGCAATTTCAACTAAACTTGGTACACGTATTACTTACTATCGGGAGACGAGCACTGTGGGGGGTAAGCCATCCCTAGCGCCATTAAGGGAGAGGGTCAGAGGGGGGGGGTAGTTCTAATAATAATCGAGAATAGTGTCGAATTCATAGTTTTCGGGGTCGCTGAGTTGAAAAGTAATACTCTAGAATTGTTTAAAGTCCAGCCCCCTTTTAGGTGGGGAGCAAAGGGGGGGTGAGATATAGAAATAATTAAAAACAGTTTCGAATCCATAGATTTCAGGGTCTCTGTGATGAATAGTATTACTCCGGATTTTTTGCAAGTCCAAGTGGGGAGCGTAGGGGGTGAGATATAAAATTCATCGAAAAACTACATATAAAAATATTATCTTCTTCTTCTTACTATATATAAAAATTGATGTATGTGTGTGCGTGGGTGTGTGGGTGTGTGGGTGTGGGTGTGTAAATGACACATCTCCTCCTAAACCACTGGAGCAATTTCACCAAACTTGGTACACTTATCAATTAGTATCAGGAGACAAACCGTGTGAGGGTAAGACACCTCTAGCACCCTTATGGGCAGGGGGCGAGGGGGGTGGTATAAAAATAATCTAGAATATTTTCGAATCCATAGTTTTCGTGGTAGCTGAAATAATTAGTGACACTCCGAATTTTTTAAAATTCATGTTCAGCCCCCTTTGGGGTGTGGGCGAGGGGGAGTGAGATATAAAAATAATAGAAAACAGTGTCGAATCTACAGTTTTCTGGGTCACTGAGATGAATGGTGACAATCCAGATTTTATATCTCTTAGCGGTGGAGGGCGGGAGGGGGGCAGTCTCATTGACAGTTGAAATCCTGTACATCGTATCTATAGTGCGACGGCTAAATACATATAGTTATCACTTATTCATTTTTGACAGGATCAAATACTTCCCAGTCGATTCGAGCTTCCATAAGGACGAAGTTTTACTCGAAAACTAAATAATCTAAAACTTGAAATCAAACACATCTAAATAATTTTAAAACTACATAATAGATCACAACATATCAATCTGCAAGTCAAAAAGGAATTCTATAAAAATTCACATCACACATAACTAACTGGTAATGCAAATCTTAAAGGTAAATATTCAGAAACTATCCGGGCAACGCCGGGTACTACAGCTAGTACAAAATAAAACTGTTGTCTGTACATTGCTCAGAATTTAAAAAGGATGGTATTTCTGTATCGGTCGTGTCCATAGTAGCAAGAAAATGTACTTTTTAATTTTCCGTAATTTCTGTCTATCTGTCTATTTGTCTGTCTGTCTCTTAGACAAAATCCCACTTCCCCGTCGTCCCCCAAAACGCAAATATAGTAAATGGGCAAGAAAACATATAACATTATTATTATTATTATTATTATTATTATTATTATTATTATTATTATTATTATTATTGTTACGGAGTTATCCGTGGAAGGCAGAGGTGAAAGAAGGTGCGGGCTGGAATGGGTCTAACTACAAGTCCGAAAGATGAATTTTAAAATTTAAATAAAGGTTATATTTTCAACTGATAACAAGATTTAACAATTTTCACTAGGTGAAATAACAAAAAAAATCAGGTACAATGCAACTTTACAAACGACAGCACAAGTTAAGAGTATATTACAAATTCGGGGCCCCAAAGTCTGAGCTCTCAGCTCACAACCACAAATTACCAAAGGGCAGAAAACCTCTCATTACATAGAACACTTGCTCCCAACTTCACATCTCAAGCCTCTCTAAGGCACTTTTACCACAACACCATAAAGAGCTGACCCGCTCTCGATCTTTCGAGCCTATAAAGGCCATAACAGACTATTACACTAAACTGTCATCAAGGCATAACTTATAAAGAAACAGGGGTAACTTGTACCCAACCTACAGGGCCTTCGCAATGAAGGAAAAACAACGGGGTAAGTTACTGGTCCAATGTACAGTGAGGACTGGAGGCGTGAACTTGCACTCCTAAATACACATTTTAAAACCTAAGTGTCTCTCGGCCGATTACACAGGGGCTAATCCCAAGCTAGGGAGGTGACTCGTATTAGAAAACTTTAACACATTAAGGATGAGAAGAAACGGTTATGAAAATGTAGTCACCTCAATTTCAAAATGAAAGGGAGCTCGAGAGGGTAAAGCACTCTCTATCCCCTATTTACAGTCGAAGAAATTTGTAGTTTTTACATAGACTGAAAAGGGATTTACATGTTAAAGAGATAGGTTACATATTAAAGGTTTCGAACCTTCCCTGTGAGTTAAACTGCTGAGCTAGCAAAGAGGAAAGAAATATGTTAATCGGCCATTACCTTGTTGAAGAGCTGCTGCCCGAAGAAAGAGGCGCTACCCGCCCCCTGCTATGCTTCTGTACACTAAGCAAGATGTTGTTGAAGTGGCCCGGAGACAAGAAAATCAGCAGTTTTTATACCCTCGCGGAAAATTCGAGACCTTTCATGAATGATTAAGACCCGCCCACAAAAGTTTATTGGCTAACAGCAAAAAGTTATACACAAATCGATGAAGAAACACCTTATTGGTGGGAAATTAATTACAGAAATTTAGGATTGGCTAAATTCAAAACAGGCGGAAAGGAAGCTTAATATTGCCAACCCTCAAATGAAAGAACAAAATTTAGTAAAGACAAAAACTTATGAATACAAAATTTCTCCAAGAAAGTTCATTCCTTCGCACCGGAGTGCATAATCATAGTTTTTAGTAGAGACATCTGTTAGAGAATGCCCACACTTCTTGATCAACAAAAGCAAATCAAAACACCCAGAGACATCTTCTGATAAACAGTTGAGTTGATTCCGTTTTTTAAAGTTCAGGGTTTCTCCTGTAGAGGTGTTTCAATTAGCGCAAGATTTGAACTTGCGTCGTAGAGGTGCACCGCCCGGTACAATTATTATTATTATTATTATTATTATTATTATTATTATTATTATTATTATTATTATTATTATTATTATTAGTTCCATCTCCATAGTGTAACGGATAGCGCTATTAGATGGCCTCCTTGGAGGACCCGGCTCGATTCCTGGTACTGCCAAAAATTTGAAATTGCCAGGAGGGCTGGTGTGTTGTTGAAAGAGTACACGTAGCTCACTTCCATTTGGGGTGACCTACCTCATACAAATTAATTTAAAACTATATCTAACGAATCCGTAAAATTAAATCTGTTTTTTGCATCCGGGAGATAGTAGGTTCGAATCCCACTATCGGCAGCCCTGAAAATAGTTTTCCGTGGTTTCCCATTTTCACACCAGGCAAATGCTGGGGCTGTACCTTAATTAAGGCCACGGCCGCTTCCTTCCAACTCCTAGGCCTTTCCTATCCCATCGTCGCCATAAGACCTATCTGTGTCGGTGCGACGTAAAGCCCCTAGCAATAATAATAATAAAAAATCTGTTTTGTAATCGAATGAAGAATAAGATCTAGATTTAGAAATATGACTAGAACATTTCTCTTTCAATTTTGGTAGAAAATACGGACACCAGCCTAATGAAATAGGCCTCTGTTACAGTATATTCCAATTTCGTTGACATTGTTAGTATGGAGACATTAACCATTAGCATCTACTGAATTATTGTAATGGCTAATTAATACAGCCACTACTCCCATTGCAACATGTGGATAATAATTTAAGTGTGAGTTAGTGAATGTTAGTGAATTTTACTAACGATTATTAACCGAACCACTGATCAACAAATAACAGTCACATAAGAAAAACGGACAGTCATAGACAACTCAGTGCCGCCCATTAAGCTGTGTTGCGAGTGGAATGGTAGGGTCTTCCACAACAGGTACACTTGATTTTCACTGGGATAACGTTTTATCTCTCCTTAATGTAACGAAGGTCAGTCAGCAATGCTCTGGATGCACTGTAGGATTTTTTTTACCACCCAGTTTGGAATGATCACTAGTTCGTAATCCCTGTGTTCTCAATTAGAATATGCAGTCCCGGTAATTAGTCTGATTTTAATTCCTTTGCTTCGTTGAAAGTTTTCTAAACTATATTGTACATCTTGCGGGCTAGAATCTCGTATTCGCAGATTATATGATGGCTACCGTCGCCTCCCTATATTGTCTAAGTAGTGTTTCTGCTCACTTCTGTGGGAAGTACTAGAACGAATCTTAAATGAATTCCAATGAATTTGTGCTTCAATTCAGGAGCCTGAAGGGGTAAATGCAAAGTTAAAAAATGAGGTTACATGAAAACGCGTTCAATGACTACTGCCAATAACACAAGAATAAACAGGAAAGACTCATAAATAAACAGAACGCTCAATGTACTTTGAACTTTCGCAGTCTCGTAAGTTTGGTTCGCTCCATATCGGTCTCGTCGCCTACGCGTGCCGATCAAGTAATTGCACTAATTATGAACTGATAAACTGCAGAGTCTGTAATCTCGAGAACCTCCCAAAGTTGTCCCTTTTCCTTCACCACTAGGTCGATACAAACCTGCCCCTTCTCAGCTGTTATTTCTTTTCTTTACTGACGTGTTGCCTGCGAAAAGGCCTAGTGCAGTTCTTTCGAGCAGTGATGCCAATATAAACATGAATAAAGCCACTGAACATACACAAAACCCACCGAATTTAACATAAAACCCACTGATTTTTCTCACTCTCTGTTCATGCTGCTCAATACCATTAATATTAGTACAGTTGTATTTAGGTAGCACAAGGCACCAAGGAGCTATTACAACAGAGAAAAGTTATCATTGAACAACTTGCCAAAACTAGAAAATTAATACTTCTGCATTACCATCTTCCTTTTCTGAAGTGGCTGTAGATGTTGAAGCTCGTGCAGGCGTTGCTTTGTAGGCTTGTAATGTGCCATCCTCTTTTAACACTTGTTCGGGAAGTTCAAAATCATGGCAACATTTATTAAGGCCCCTTAGTCCTGCTGTAACTGTCAAGATTTACTGCAAAAGCTCTGACCCCATCTTCTTTTTTTAAAATTTTGATTTTTACTACGTTCATTTCACTGAACAACCGTTCCATCTCTGCATTTGACCAGGGCAAATATAACATTGCTAGTTCTTTGAATGGGTTTATGTTTGATGCACCTCTATAACTATTGACTTCATACCAAGAACTTCTAGAACTGTTAAAATTCTGTCATCTAATTAAGTTTTCTGCTCCCCAATGAGCCTCTCTTTTCCGTTTTCTTCTGGTGAGATGCTAGAGATCTTCATTAAGGGAATCAAAGATTCCTTAAATTGTCGAAGAGCACGACCAGCACTTAGTCGAGCAACAGTTTCTAATATTTCTATATTTTCATGAAGTCTTTCCTACAGTAGGGGCTGACTGGCCGAGGCGGTAAAGGTGTGCTCGGTTTACCCGCAAGGACGTGGGTTTGAATCCTCGTCAGGAAGTCGTAAAATTGAAGAAACGAGATTTCCATTTCCGGAGATGCATATGGCCCTGAGGTTCACTCAGCCTACACCAAAAATGAGTACGATGTTAATTCCTGGGGGCAAAGGTGGCCGGGCGTAGAGCTAACCACGCTACTCCATCAAGTGCCGAGGTTACGAATAGTGGAACCCTTTACCTTCCACCCCTCCAAGGGTCTTCATGGCTTGTACGGAGATGACGTTGCTTTGCTTTGCTTTTCTACTGTTCCTTGATCAATAAAACGACAAAACATGTACAGCGTCTTCGAATTCATTTTGTGCGGTGAGACTTTGTTCCGCCGTTATCTTCGCAATTTTATTTTCACATAGTTAGCCCAGTTATGGTTTAAGGTTAAGATGGTTTTTACCGTCACTACTAGTATTAGCAAACATAAATGTAGGCAATACAGCAGTTTTGTCCCCATGATTCAATAAACAATTTAAAACCACTTAAAACTATAGCTTGTCCTGCTGTGTTTGATTCAAAGGCTTTATTTACTCTTGTAACTTTCCAGAGAATCCCTTTAAGGAACAGCAGGTAAACTAAATTGTTATCTTTAAGCATAGCATGTAGAGTTCCTTCAGTATAACTGTTCTCACTGATCCTAACAATTCCAAGATATGTTTTCAGTTCCAGCCATTCTATCAACTGCCGAGTAAACTGATAGCCATCTGGTATTACAGGACTGATCTATTTTCAAAGCCTCATGCCATCATTGATAGCCTGGTAAAAGTGTTTGCATGCAAGCTTTATAAGGGAAGATTTTGCGAACCAGTTATAAATCTCACTTATAAGAAGCTCGGTATTTCTAGGCAATGTGTTAGAACATGCGTGAGAAACTATCAGTTGTACGGAATGGCACACACATCTCACAAGAATTAAATCTGGTACATCTTCTTTAAGCAGCTTATGAACACCATTGGTTACTCCTGTCATCACTCTGGCATTATCAGTTCCTTCAATTTGCAAGGGACTACAGCATACTGTTTTAAGCAAGTCATGTTTCTGTTGCAATAAGTAAGGCATTACACTTATTGAGCTCAATTATGCCTAAAAATGTTGTAATTATGTCATTTTTAGTTGGACCGTAATAAACAATTACTATAACCAGATACTGAGTGACACTAATATCTGTAGATTCATCTACCGAAATGTCCTTTCGAAGATCATTAGAATATGGTCTGAAAACTGCCACACTCAGTCCTAATTCGTTAAAATTTAGTTTTACATAGACTTGATATGTGGTCACAACATAGATATATGTATGACAGCACATAAATAATGCTAATGACCCTTCTCCAAAGGTGCTTTTACTAAATTTCCTAACGTAAAAAAACTCAGATTTATCTCATTTTGGCTGGATTACAACTGCATTGGCAGACTGTCTGTTTCTTTTTGTCTCTGTGTTACTTATTAAGTCCGCATACTCATCCACAACCGAGCAATGACAGAACGCCTCGCAAGTATTCCGTGGGATTTAATAAACCATTCACCAAAATTCATCTCTTTCAACCACTCGGATCTAAACTTCTGTACATAACTTATTTCTAGTTAACCTTCCGAATTTCACACGCTAATATGTATATTCTATAAAATGCTATTAATAATAATAGTGTTATAATATTTTGCGTCTCACCAAATACTTTTTTCGGTTTTCGGAGACGCAGAGATGCCTGAATTTAGTCCCGCAGGAGTTCTTTTACGTGTCAGTAAATCTACCGACACGAGACTGACGTATTTGAGCACATTCCTATATCACCGGACTAAGCCAGGATCGAACCTGCCATGCTGGAGTCAGAAGGCCAGCGCCTCAACCGTCTGAGCCACTCAGCCCGGCTACGGTATTATTACTGAAGCCAAAAGAGGCAAGGCAGAGGCAAGAAATGAAAACAGACAATTGAAGTAAAAATTAGAATAAATACCAGAAAACACCTTGCGGTGTGAAATGATTGACTACATTCCGCGGTACTGTTCAAATATTAACAGCCTCTTTAGTCCTATTCGAGTATGACTGTAACCTACAACGGTATTCCATAAATATCCCACAAAAGGGCAGCTTGACGTATTTCCCCTCCTACCCAAGGAACAACCGCGAATTTACAGCAATTATGATGAAAATTGCATTACGTTACTTCCCTAATGGTAAGTAACCGGTGGCATCGTTTCGGTCACCCGACGTAGAGCATGAAGTCCGTAGAAAACAGTAACTTTATCCATTACTTGAAGAGCAACCGAAATTATGTAGGTAACAAAAGTTATAAAAGTGAAGTGAACTTTCATATATTATAGTCTACAGATTTTACACAAAACCAATAGTGTAGCAGAAAATATCAAGTAACAGGTTTGGTATCCCTATAAACCCCCAGTCTGCTACGTGATTTTTAAATCGTATGCATATCAAAACCTACTCCTGGATGATTGCACTCTAAATATGAAGTGTAGTCAAGATCTATCCAGCCGTTTCGCCGTGATAGTGGAACAAACAAACAAGCAAACAAACAAACAAACAGACGCGAAAGCTAAAAACCACTGGTATGGTGTTTAGATGACCTAATGCGGATAAATATCTGAAAAATTCGCATGATAAACGCAATTAAAGACAGCGGACCCCTTAAAAGTTTTATTTATATACAGTAGATTCAACTGCATTTGTTATTTATCTGTTTAAAAAACATGCAAAATATCATTTCAGTATGTGTACATAATCATTTCCTCTATCTCCCATTTCATTTTTAGTGTGTTGTGTACGAACATTTACGTTCCTTATGAGTGGATGGTAGCCAAATATCTTGGAATGAAGCCAATGCGAATGAGCAGAGAGAGGCCCATGTGCGCGTACAATGCCTCCTGCTGATAGATAACCGGTTCACCTGATTCCTGCGCTAGTGAGCGTAATCGGTAATCATCTTCCTTTAAGGTGGCATGTGGTTTTATATCAACCATTCTGGCTCAGTCCGGTAGTATTTGAAGTTGCTCAAATATATCAGTCTCGTGCCGGTAGATTTACTGGCTCATGAAAGATAACCTGCGGGACTAAATTCCGGCACCTCGGCGTCTCCGACGTCCGTACAAGTAGTTAGTAGGACTTAAAGCAAATAACATTATTATTATTATTATTATTATTATTATTATTGTTATTATTATTATTATGTAAACCGTCAATGTACATAAATAATTCACAACTTAATTTAATGTGGTTACACTTGAAATCATTTCTTGCCTTTACAACATATTGGGAAGTTTACCGTTTGAACAACAGGTATCGAGAAAAAACACTTCACCTAAATTTATGCTTTGAATTTCGGTAATGGTTCATACAATATTATTTTATTTGTACCAACACACTTTCGCAGTTCACACTTAATTTACATATTGGGGCTGCCGCTCTAAATACATACCCTGTGAATATAAATACTTAGTGTCGTAAGATCTAGGCTGAATAGAGAATTCAGTTGTGAACAGGTCCCAGAAAATGATTCCGTTACAAACTGCCCTTTGTTCCATACCTGAAACATTCGCTTCTTAAATGTGGCAAATCATTTTAAGATGAAATTTAGAGTATCGGCACTGTTACGCGTGTTAAAATTTGGAATCTTTTTTCTGAAATAAAAACACGAGTAGCAATAGCAAACCAAGCCTTCTGAGTTAAATATTCCCTTCATTGCCAGAAAATAATGTACCTACCTTACGTAAAGAAAATAATGAAATCTTATGTTTGGTCTTTTGCGACGTATCGTGCTGAGACCTGCACGTTAACAAAGTGTGAAGTCTTTGAAATTTTTGTGTTGTTGTGTTGGCGTCAGCTGCAGCACTGAGCTATTGAACACTGACCAAGAAAAGAAACAGCTGTTGAGTCAGTTTAGTAAGATACAACTTTCTTGGATTCGACATAGGCTTCGACATTGGAATGTGTTGATGGAAATTTTGGAAAGTAAAATTCCAGGGAAACGCCCTCGTGGAAGATCAAGAAAAACATTCATGATGACGTTTCTTGTGAACTCAGAATGCAGGAGCTATGCAGACGCAAAACGTACTGCTCAGGATCATCCCGGTTGGAGAAGACTCATCGGAGGGGCAAACCAGTCATTAGACTGAATTACTCAAAGAAGAAGGCATTCTTAATAGTCCTCAAATAGTAAACAAGGTAGTGTGCTCATACTTCTGGAGTATGTTATTACTAACATACGTAGCAAATGTGTAAAGAATCATGTCATTGAATTCAAATCAATGAAATTTACACATAAAAAATACTTAGAGAAGAATTTTGGTAAAAATCCACTAATACTACTTGTAGGTAAAATTTAGATTTAAAATGTAATCCATTTATGTTACTCTGTTCCTATGGGATAGTGATGAAATGTTTAATTTACATCCTGAGAAGATTCAATTGTTGTACATACTATACAGTATTTTTCTCAAAATACCAGAATATTCCTCTATTTTACACCGAAGGTATCCCCTCAGGCCTGGGCATAGTTCCTGAAAAATTCCCTCCTCCTTAAACCACTAAGCCTCAAGGAATCGTTATTAGTTCTTAAAAATGTTTGACTACACTACAAGACGAATCTATTTCTCCAGTTATACTGAATGGCAGAGTAATTTAATTCACCAAAACTGTGAGAAATCTTGAATTGACAATGAACAGAACTTTTCTTTGGTCTCAACATATTACTGGAAGTGTTTGTAAAGAGATCCTTTTGCTTCTTCGTCCTCTTGAAAGAAGCAGCAATATTTTGCGACGTAATGTGACAGTCAAATACTTAATAATCAGTAGTGCTTCCCATCCTCGGTTACTGTAATATTAGTCTTGTAGACTCAACAAAGAAAGAGAATTTGAAACTTCATCGAGTGCTTAATTATTGCCCTAGATTTATTTACGATTTGAATTATGATACGCATGTCATCCCCATACTGAAACTTGATAAACGGCGAACGTATCACATACTGATACAGATCAAATCAAAAATCAAAATCTCTTTATTTGCAAATGAGGTGTTTACCTCGGTGGCAAATGGTACCCTAAAACACATTATTGTCAAGCACTAAATATTAAATTAACAAGAGAATAAAATTTTCCTATAATACAATATTATACAATTTACGCTAACAATGTTTTCTATTAAACACACAGCTCATCCTTAATAAATTTACCTTGTTTACAAAATTCTACTTATATCTCCTGTACTACTTACAAATACAGTCATCTGATATACAGTACGTGGAATTACTTCAAATGATACTGTACAACTGGTATAAGATTAAAATTTACATTGCATTTATTTACTTTTTCTTTTCTTTACCCATTCTGGAACCTAAGTAGCATAACGACCTGCTGCGTCTTAACCAGAGCCTCTTTTACCACCACTCTTCAGAGTTCCTGAAGGGCCTTCACAGCTACCGTAGCGGTCCCAGGGCCTTCGAAGTCCCCACTGTACTTCACCCCTACAGGCAGTCCCCTACTTTGGCTGTCCAAACTCCTTAGACCAGGGGATGGAATTAATTTATTCACACACATTTTTTATTTACATTAACCTGCACTGGTCGATTGCCCTCTAACATTTCATTTATTTTCTCTGTTGCTGCTTATTCTCTTCTTGAATATCTGTACAGATTTTGGAAAAGGATCAAACACTACCCCTGGTAAACTGTTCCACTCCTTCACACCCTTCCCAATGAATGAAAATTTACCCCAATCACTTCTGCTAACATTCCTTCTAATTTTATATTTGTAGTCAGTCCTGCCGATATAATTATTTTCCAACTTAAGCCTCTCAAGGATATCTCCCTATGCTGCTTCTCCTGTATAGGCTCTATATAAACCTATAAGTCTAGTTTTCTCCCTTCTCTTACTTAAAGTTTCCCACCCTAGTTTCTTTAACATTTATGACACACTACTCTTTCTCCTGAAATCCCCTGTTACAAATCTTGCTGCTTTCCTCTGCACACTATCTATTTCTTTTATTAGGTATTCTTGGTGAGGATCCCAAACACTGTTTGCATATTCCAATAATGGACGAACCATACTTAAGTAACTTTTCTCTTTTAATTCTTTGTTGCATCCTTTAAGTAGCCTCATTAGGACATGTAACGATCTGTATGCTTTCCCAACAATGTCATCCACATGACCCTTCCAGTGCAAATTACTTTCAAATCTTACACCTAAGTATTTGCACTTGCCATCTTTTGGGATAACTACCCCATCCAAAGTATATTCTAATTCAGTTTTAAAACTCCTGTTTGTAAATGTTGTAACAGTTGATTTGCCGCCATTAACCTTCATATTATTCTCTTAAACCCATTGTTGGATACTCTCAAGGTCCCTTTGTAATTCTGAACAATCCTCAATGTTGTTTATTTCCCTATAAACAATTATGTCATCTGCATACAATCTTATTTTCGATGTTATATTGTTCCCTAAATCATTTGCGTATATTAAGAAAAGTAGCGGACCGATTATACTACCCTGTGCAATTCCCTTCCAGACTTTCTCTTCCTGTGATATATTATTTCCTACTTTGACTTTCTGAACCCTTGAATTTAGAAATGTTCTTATCCAACGTAAAACCCTTACGTCCAATCCTATTCCCTCCAATTTCTTTAATAATATTCCATGTTCCACTCTATCAAAGGCTTTGGAAAGATCTATGGCTATGCTATCTAACTGGCCTCCTGAATCTAACTGATCTGATATGTCCTGCTGAAATCCAACCAGTTGTGCCTCACAAGAAAATTTCTTTCTAAATCCATACTGGCTCCTCATGAACCAATTTTTATCATCACATATCCCTCTGATGTACTTTGATAGTAAACTCTCCAGTATTTTACAAACTATACTGGTCAGGCTGATTGGTCTGTAGTTCTCTGGTTTCCTTTTATCACCCTTTCCTTTATAAATTGGTATTATTATAGATTCCTTCCATTCCTTTGGTATTACACTATTATTTATGACATAGTCAAAGAGAAATCTTAAATAAGGCACTATGTACCACCCCATTGCCTTTATCACCTCCCCAGTAATTTGATCACTTCCTGCTGCTTTTCCTTGCTGAAGCAGTTGGATTTCTCTGAAAATATCTTCATTTGTGAACGAGAAGCTTCTTGTTTCCCTCTGTGTCTGTCCCTCTGTAACTTCTGTTTCGGTTTCCAACTCCTGATAATCATCTCCTGAATCTCTAAATTCCCTACTAAAGAGGTTTGCTTTCTCAGTATCTGTTAAATAGTGTTCACCCCCTTCTCCCACCATTGTAGGAATTTGGATTCCTTTTCCTTTTTGATTCCTGATGTATGAATACAGCTTTTTCCATTTCCCTTTGTGGTTATTACGCTCTTGAAGAATGCCATTCATATAATTCTCTTTTGCTTCCTTTTTCACTCTATTCAGTTCCCTCATTAGCTGTTTTCTACTTTCTCTACTCTCCCTACCTTCTTTGATTTTCCTGTTTACTATTCTACATTTTCTTTTTAATTTTCTTATTTCCCTTGTATAATAAACAGGGTCTGAGGTCATTTTACCCTTCTTAACAGGTACAAATCTCTTCTCTCCTTCCCAAACGATTCCTTTGAATTTAGCCCAAACTGTATCCACATTACTCCCTTCACTTATCCAACAACTGAATTGTGATTTAAGGTAAGTCCCAAATTCATCAACTTTAGTTTTTCTGTACAATTTCTTGCCTTGTGTGACCCTCTTATTAAGCCCTTTTGGTACCAGTCCTACATCCATTATTACAGCCTTATGGTCACCTATTCCTTCAATTACCTCAGTTTTATCAACAATTTCCCATGGTTTAACCAAGAATACATCTAGTAAGTTATTGAGACGAGTCGGTTCTTGTACTACTTGTGTAAATCCTCCCTCCCAAATTAACTTATTTGCCAGTTTCTGTTCATGGGCTTCACTTGCTGCTCCATTCCATTCAACCTCAGGCAAGTTTAGATCTCCCCCAATTATTACCACATCATTATTATTGTTTTTATGAGTATAATCTATTATTTTCTCAAAGATTTCCATGTCTCTTTCCTCTCTTCCAGGCCTGTATGTTCCTATAATTCCCACCTCCTTCATATTATCACAAATTAATTTTATCCCTAATATTTCATCCCTTTCATCGGTAAACCATTCATGTGAACAGTAAGTTTCCTTCACCAGAATAAACACCTCCCCCCCCTCCCTTTTTATCTCCTCGGTCTCTACGATATACTGTGTACCCTTTTGGAAATATTTCTCTATTACCCACCCCTTCTCTCAACCACGATTCCACTCCTATCACCACATCAGTCTCATAATATTCCATCAATGTACCGAATTTTAATTGTTATTTACTACACTCTGACAGTTTACCAAGAGCAATCTCAGACCCCTTCCTCCCTAAAAATTGACTGTTGCAATTGGGTAACTTGAAATTCCTTAATTTCCTGAGTTTCATTTTCTAGTTGGCTGAGCCAGCTTGAAGTACGGCTGGCTCTTTCTACTAGTTTTCCTGGTCAGTATTATAACTCAAGGGTGTTGCCTTTTTTACAGTACATATCTTATGATTAATAAAATCTAGAACAATATTTGCCATCTTTCGTTTACCTGAATTGTTTAGATGAAGGCCATGCTTTGTGTAACAGTGTCTCTCGAAACTGCTGCTATCAATTACCTGTGTAATATACCGGCTGCTCACTGAAAGCGGACCACTATACATTTCATTGCAACCAGTGTACTTGTCCTTCTTTCATAGCAGTAATACACTCTGTGGTCCCTTCTCTTCAGTTTCTATCTACCAATCCTGCGTGTTTAAAAATTATTCGCTTGTGACGGGTTTCAGACTTTGGAATGCCCTGCATATAAGTGTCAGAAATACCACCTTATTACCTAAATTTGAGACCCGCTTTCCGAGACTACCTTCTGAATGCGGCTAATCTCCATGATAAGATGAGTAAATGACTGAGTTAGAAAAGTTTAATGTCTTATTGTGTACTCTAAACTCTGTTCGCATTGATGTATTGCTGCACTGGTTAAGTATGTGAGATGCCCAAGAATCCTAACTTCGCCACATACAAAGGTACAGCCCCAGCATTTGTCTGGTGTGAAAATGGGAAACTACCGAAAACTATCTTCAGGGCTGCCGACAGTGGGGTCCGAAGTCACTTATCTCCCGGATGCGAGCTCACAGCTGTGCGTCCCTAGCCGCACCGCCAACTCGACGGATAGAAAGAAAGAAAGGAATGATTGACTCTTAATAATTTAATATTATTTACGTTACGTCCTACTAACTACTTTTACGATTTTCGGAGACTCCGAGTTGCCGGAATATAGTCCCACAGGAATTATTTTACGTGTCAGTGTATCTACCGACACGAGGCTGACGTATTTGAGCAACTTCAAATACCACCGGACTGAGCCAGGTTCTAACCTGCCACGTTGAGGTCAGAAAGCCAGCTCCTCAGCCGTCTGAGCCACTAGGCCCAGTAGAAATGAATGAACAAATAAGGATTCCTATTCTGATGAATCATACAATCTGTCTGTGTTACGCGACTTTAAAAGAAACACTACCAGAGCATCCTGCCTAGTAACCTCAAAATACCACGATAATTCACGAATTTGAGAATGATCTTTCTATCCGTTATTTTCCTTAAGACTGGTCATGTCTCCCAGCCACATCTTTATCTACAGTCTATCAGAATAACTTTTAGTTGTGTTCGTTTCCCTATGCTTATGTGCAAAGGAAACTGAACCTAAAAATTATACTGCAGGAATTCATGAATTATGGAAGGACACGCAAACGTACATTCCTACAGTACGATACAGTAAGGTTTATTTCCCTTTACACATTAGCTTAGGAAAATGAACACAACGAATACTGCTCTGATGGACTGCACATCGATATGTGGTTGGGAGGCGTGACCAGTTATAAGGGAAATAGAGGATAGGAGGAGAGTTGTAACATTTGTATTTTTGGCACAGCGGTGACTATGTCCTAATTAACAGAGCATACTACTTGGAAGTCACGTGCTGCATGGCTAGCGTGATTGCTTCTTACTTGGAGAACGTGAGTTCGATTCTCGATCTCTCTAAGAATGTTAATTCTCGAATGACACTAACGAAGAAGTTGTTTGATATGAGAGACAGAAAACCTCGTCAGCAGTACGGCTGAGCACGTGTTACTCGAATGTCTGCCAGACCTCTAGTCCGGCCTTCATGCCCGTTGAACGCCAATGTATAGTATTTTTTCACATCACGTATTCACCGTGTATATCTAACAGTCGATCAACCAACCAAACCAAACCCCACGGCCCAACAACCCCGAAGGTTCGTGGACTACTAAGGAGTGCAGCTCAGCTCAAAGGCCTGCAGATTGCGCGGTGTCGTGTGGTCAACACAACGAATCCTCTCGGCCGTTTTTCTTGGCTCTCTAGACCGGGTCCGCCGTCTCACCGTCAGATAGTTCCTCAGTAATTCTCACGTAGGCTGAGTGGATCTCGAACCAGCCCTCAGATCCCGGTAATAATCCCTGACATGGCCGAAGATGAACCCTGTCCCTGCAGGTAACAGGCAGACACTGTATTACTACAGTGGTTAAGTGTACGAGATGCCCAAGAGTCCTAACTTCGCAACCTACAAAGGTACAGCCCCAGCATTTGTCTGGTGTGAAAATGGGAAACCTCGGAAAACTATACTCAGGGCTGCTAACAGTGGGGTTCCAAGTCACTATCTCGCGGACGCGAGCTCACAGTTGTGCGCCCCTAGCCGCACCGCCAACTCGACCGATGGAAAGAACAAAGAAAGAAAGAAAGAAAGAAAGAAAGAAAGAAAGAGAGAAAGAGAGACTGAAAGAAAGAAAGAAAGAAAGAAAGAAAGAAAGAAAGAAAGAGAGAAAGAAAGACTGAAAGAAAGAAAGAAAGAAAGAAAGAAAGAAAGAAAGAAAGAAAGAAAGAAATGATTGTTAATAATTTAATGTTATTTTCTTTACGTCCTACTAACTACTTTTACCGTTGGTCTGGCGAACACTCGAGGAAGCAGAACTCAAATATTCTTGGCACTCCTCTTAAGAGGTCATCAAATATCCATTTTAACAACCTAGTACCCTGAAGAATTATTCAGTTTTTTTTCTTTTAGTGCGGAATGGCTCGAAAAAAAGTAATAAAATGTGAAAAATACAAGCGTCTTCTTCCTGGTCTGTTCGACATCACTTGAACTTTGCAACATATATGCATTAAGGCCAGTTTTACGGCCATAGCACTTCCTGACTTCTATCCACCATTGGGCATTTCTGTGGTTTTTTCCCTAGTTGCTTTACGTCGCTCCGACACAGATAGGTCTTATGGCGACGATGGGACGGGGAAGGGCTAAGAGTGGGAAGGAAGCGGCCGTGGCTTAATTAAGGTACAGCCCCAGCATTTGCCTGGTGTGAAAATGGGAAACCACGGAAAACCATTTTCAGGGCTGCCGACAGTGGGGTTCGAACCTACTATCTCCCGAATACTGGATACTGGCCGCACTTAAACGACTACAGCTATCGAGCTCGGTTTTCTGTGTTTTAGTACGATGCGTTGTATGTAAATGAAGATGGGCTTTAAGACGAACACAAATACCCACCCTGCGCGGGAATGGAACCCAGGCCAACCGAAGTCAAGGCTACTACGATGACCATTCATCCAACGAGATGGAAAAACTGTAAGCAATACAATGTGTGAAGTTTAACCCGCTGATCGTTCGGTTCATAAGCATAATAAGGTACAGTAATGTCTCTGCCGAGAGGTCCGCTACCCATCTTGACTTGTGGTCAACGTGGGGAGATATTCAAACGTATTTATTGATATTCACGGCCCTGTTCGTTGCATCTCATATCATGCATTCCTTCAACTGAGATCGTGAGTGAATATCATTGCAATCCTCAGAATAAGACTGAAATGTCTGGACCAGCCGAAAAACCAATTCAACGCATCTGAATAAGATACAAATGCTAACACACTGTACTACATTCTTTCGTAATATTTATTTAGTTAGTTGATACAATTCATATGCTTCTTTGTTTTTGTCTTGTAGTTACAAGTTGCTTTACGTCTCACCGACACAGATACGTCTTATTGTGACGATAGGTTCGAGCCCACTATCTCCCGAATGCAAACTGAGAAGTACGTGGCACAAGCCCCGCAACCACTCGCTTGGTTTTATACGCTCTGAATACATTCGACGAATCTGACGGATGACCAGTCATGTACGTTCGTATTTAATTACAGAGCACAAATACGATCTATAGCACATTTCACTCCGAGTAGTATACACAAAATATGATTACCAGTTACTAAAATATCTACCGGGCGAGTTGGCCGTGCGCGTAGAGGCGCGCGGCTGTGAGCTTGCATCCGGGAGATAGTAGGTTCGAATCCCATTATCGGCAGGCCTGAAAATAGTTTTCCGTTGTTTCCCATTTTCACACCAGGCAAATGCTGGGGCTGTACCTTAATTAAGGCCACGGCCGCTTCCTTCCAACTCCTAGGCCTTTCCTATCCCATCGTCGCCGTAAGACCTATCTGTGTCGGCGCGACGTAAAGCCCCTAGCAAAAAAAACCTAAAATATCTATATTAGTTGAAGAACTCTAAGTAATGTTGAAAACATATTATTATTACTATTATTATTATTACCATCATTTTTGTTATTATTAATTAATTCTTTCAACCGGTTAGGCCATCTTAGGACCACTGAAACAGTTTTAACCTTCTTGTCTTCCCGAAACTTTATCCCTTCTCGGTGTTGTTTTATTTATACCGTCCTTTTATTACCCGCCTGATTTCTTCTTGGCTTTCTCTGCAAATTGATAATCAAATATTTCTTTCCTAAATTATTTTCTATTTGAAGCTTTTTTATGTTGAGTAATTCCAAACCTTCATCGGTGTATTTAAAAAATGCTGGTTTGGTCTCTTATTTGCACAGTGTTCAAGAATGTGTTTAGTTCATATGCCTTTGTCCATTCTGTACAGGTGATCAGAGAATCTTAATTTTCATGATATGAAATCATGTCATATTTTCTCTGCTGCTGTGTATAAATCTTGTTGTGGTCTCTATTTGTGTATGCCATTCTCGCAAACAGGTCCCATAATTTTACTTATGATTATCTTTAGCTTTATCTTCTATCTGACAAGGTATTCAAACACTGTTGCACACAAAGCTGTTGGAAGGATTACAGTTTTGTAGAGTCTCAATTTAGCATTCCTGGATACTGCCTTTTAGTTGTATATATTCATCGCTGCCTAAAAACATTTTCCATTTTGTGATATCCTACCATCACGCTCCCCTTCTCTACAGCTGACACTGTTATTTCTTCACAAAAGTATTTAAATTTGTTGACTCTTTTATTTTTTAAATTTTTAAATATTTCAATTTATGAAATACTAGTGATCCCTTTTCTTTTTCGTAGGAAATTTGTAATACAATGTTGGTCACATAATATTAAAGCTTTTTAAACTCTTTATCTCTTCTTCTGGGTGTTGTTAGCATGGCTCATTAATTTGCAAACGCCAAATGGTTTGTCACATTTCGTTTGCCTGATGGTCTATTTGCAACTGATTCGCAGATTACTTCCCCTTTCAATATATTATTATTACAATTTTCGTTTCAGCCGTCTATGGATCACGTTTGACAATCCTTTCAATTTTTTAAGCCTTCTCTGCTTTCACACTCTACCAGTATCCTCCTCCTTCTCCTTCCTCCTTATGATATTCTATATAGGACCTCCGTTCTCTCACTGGCGTTTTCCCAGTCTCCTGGAAACTGCGGAACATTTTGACGAGTTGTCTAAAGTTTGATTTATGTCCATGATGTAATCTCTGGAAACCCCCATCTTCGTCAAGTCCAACCTCATTTCTAGAAACCATTTAAGCTCTGTCTTTGTGTTCCTAAGAATTCAAAGATTCTCTTCGTTAGTCTGTTGTTGTCCATCCTCAACAAGTGTCCAAAGAACTGTAACCTTCTATTATTTGATAGAATTCTCTGTATTATTATTATTATTATTAATTTGCGCTGTTTTAACTACTTCTGCTGCGTTTGGATAACGCTCAGGTGAAGCGATTTTCCGCAGGAGTTCTATTAATTGCCAATAGATCTTCCGAAACAAGGCTAGCATATTTGAACACCCTCCAATGTTACTAGACTAAGTCGGCATCGAACCCAGCAACTTTGAATCATAAAACCGGCATTATACCTCCAGAGTCATTCATCACAGCTGTAAAGAAACTGGAAAAATATAGATGGTAATAAGGTAAGGAAAACGAAGTAGATGAAACAACGCAATAATACGCCCGTGGGAAGTAAATCCTACCGGCACAACGTGCAAGCCACAGACACAACGTAGTTTTACGGGAAGGCAGTTTACTACGGCTGTGAGAGAAGTTCAAGTGATCGTCCGCTTGGCTGGCTTTGTAGAACACGTAGCAGGGATAACACAAAAAGCAGGGAATCTGATCACGCAATCTTCTGCGATACGAACAGTCTGGCGAAGGGTGAGCCTTTGTTTAATTCATACAGAGTTTTACATTCAATCGATAGCCAGGCAAGTTCGATATAATTCAGTGATGAATAATCACACGCAAGATTTAATGCGTTTTTTCTCTCCGTGATCTACCCCCTGGCCCTAATAATAATAATAATAATAATAATAATAATAATAATAATAATAATAATAATAATAATATGATTGTAATAATATGTAGGATGTTCAAAGGTAAAAGTAACTTCTATGGAAGTGACGGACATTATCGCTGGTAAAAGCAGGAGGGAACAATGGCAGGAGCGTACTCATAATGAGGAGATGAAGCATAAGTTAGGAATGAATTCACTTCATAAAGCTGTATGCATTAAGCGGCTTCGGTGGTGGGGTCTTGTGAGATGAATGGAGGAGAATAGGTGACCTAGGAGAATGTGTACTCGGTCATATAAGGAAAGGGAAGTACAGGGAGACCAAGACGACGATGGTTAAACTCAGTTTCTAACGATTTAAAGGTAAGAGCTGCCGACTTAGTCTAGTAATATTGAAGGGTGTTCAAAAATGCTAGCCTTGTTTCGGAAGATTTATTGGCACGTAATAGAGCTACTGCGGAAAATCGCTTCAGCTCAGCGTATCCAAACGCCACAGAAGTAGTTAAAGCAGCGCAAAATAATAATAATAAGACAGAAAATTCTATCAATGAATAGAAGTTGTGGTTGAACTTACGGGAAAGAGAAGAACACTTGTTGAGGATGGACAACAACAGACTAACGAAGGCCACAGACCAAGTTACAAATAGAGGATTGTGGAAGAGTTTAGTAAATTCACAGAGGCTTACAGACTCAACGCTGAAAGGCATAACGGTCTATAATCAATATGTATGCATGTATTTATGTATGATTGTAGGACATTGTATCTCTCCCAAAGCTCTTCCTATCCATTATTCTCTTTAAGACTGGTCACGCCTGCCAGACACATACCGATATGGAATCCATCAGAACATTTTTCGTCGTATGCTTACTGTATGTGTAATGGAAAATACATCTAACCGTGCCGTACAGCCGAAATGAATGTTTGCGCGAAGAAAGAAGACTGAACGTTGTGTCCGGTGGGAGCAGAGCGGTAATGTGTATTATGAACTCTTGAAGCCCGGTGAAGCCGTTAATGCACAACGATATCGCAACAAATGATTAATGCAACTACCTCAAAATGGCGGAACGCTGTTAGTGCTGTGTGTGTGTGCTCCCAGTTTTCGATCATTAGCAGGTGTAGTAAAGGCGTAATTCGTTACGAAAATAGTGAATTTCAACTTTAAAAAGTGTGTGTTGCTTACTTCACATCATCACTCTGTGCTGTACAGTTGATTTTTGCAAATATAAACAAAATTTAAGTATGGGAAGAGACAAGAGGAATGCGGCCAGCCGGGGAACCAGGACCGAGACGGGACCTGTAGCCGGCAGCGGAAGTGAGGAGACCCTAGCGGACAGCATTGTTCAGCAGGTAAGAGAAGCCCTACAGTCGAAAGACATTCTCTCGGCTATCGTTGAGGCAATAACTGAAAGTGTCACAAAGGCCGTGGCTGAACAACTTAAGGCCACCCTGGACTTCAACACTGAGATTATCAATGAACTTAAAATTGATATTAAAAATAGGGAAATTGAACTGAAAGCAGTGCAGGATGAACTCAAAAGGAGTACTGATGCTTTGGAGCAATACCAACGTAGAGGAAGTGTGCGTGTGTTCGGAATTCCCGAATCACCTAATGAGAATACGGACGAACTTTCAGTCAGGTTGTTTAAAGATAAACTTGGCCTTCACATTGCCGTGCAGGATATTGATAGGTCTCACCGAGTTGGCAGGCCGGGGCTGGGAGTGAAACGCCCTATAATAGTGAAATTCGTAAGCTATAGGAAAAGGGAGGAAGTCTTCCGTAACAAGCGCAGGTTAGCAGGCACTGGAATCACTATCAGGGAGGACCTGACTGCGGCTCGCACTCTCATATTAAAGGCGGCTGTAGATAAATTTGGAGTGAGAAATGTCTGGACCATACAGGGACGCATTGTTGTAAAAAGAGGGGAAACCAGACACAACATAACAACAATGGATGAACTGAACGCTCTCAAATAAATGAGCAATACCATAGTGTAGTATCTCACCATGTGTATGTAGATTCTACTGTGAAATAGCTTTCTAGTTCCTCAACTATTTCTTCATTTGTAACAAATTCGTAAAATAGTCGTATAGCATTCACCAGTTCTACCCACACGTACAAACTCTTTCTCTTCTACTTATTTCTGAAATTCTCGCCGGCAGGTGCACTTAAAGCCTGGAGCACAGCACCTTAGCTAAATGCTACTCTAGACTAACTCTTCAACTGTATATTAGTGTAATTTTATTAGTATCCTTATTTAATTATTATTATTACTTATTTTTCTATTGAAATGTTCAAACATATGCTATGTGAATTTAATTATCTGCGTGTGTCTGTCAGTGTGTGTGTGCTATCAGTGTTTGTTCCAGGAATGAGTCACCTACTCTTTAAACATGTCAGCAGCTGGTGTCCTTAAAGCTACTGTTACGGTAGATGAGGCATTCCTGAGTGTCATTGATCCGAGTGTATTCCAAGACGAAAATAACCCTCGTGTACCTTCACCAACTGTCCCCAACCCTCAGCCTACTGAACTGTTATTGAAACAATCTCTGTCTCAGTTCTCGCGAAGTCTACAGTGTTGCCATATCAATTCTCTCTCACTCCTCAGTCACATAGATGAAGTTCGTTCGATAATATCAACCTGTAACATGCATATTATGTGTATTACTGAAACCTGGTTATCCGATAAAATTAGCTCTAACCTTGTAAATCTAGAAGGATATACTCTCTATCGGCATGATCGCACTGCCAGACGTGGTGGAGGTGTAGCAGTTTATTGTAGAGATGATATTAAATGTAGAATAATTATCAGATCATCATCTGGCATCACTCCACATACAGAATATATGTTTGCTGAGATCATAATTAACCGTCAAAAAGTATTGGTAGGAGTTGTCTATAAACCACCGAATGTTACTAATATCTCTGACCTTGAATCTGACCTTCTCAAACTAGTACCAACCTACGAGCATATACTACTTCTTGGTGACTTTAACTCAAATATCTTAGCCCCGACTGGCAAATCAGAACGAATCAGCAACCTACTTACCTCCGTCGACATGACGATCTTACCGCTTGATGCAACGAATCATGTTCATACACTTAAATACACAAGCCATACTGGAATTGACCTCCTAGTTACAAATAACCCGCATAAAGTTCTGAAGTACGGTCAATTTCCTGTACCTGGCATATCAACTCATGACTTAATTTACCTGTGCTACTCTCTACGTGTACCAAAATACAGAGCTAAATACATTAGTTATAGGGATCTGAAAAATATCGATCTACAACAACTCCAAAATGATGCGTACAGTTTACCTTGGGAAGATATAAAGCAGGTGCAGGACACAGACATGAAAGTGAGAAGATTTAACTCTCTACTCATAGGACTATATGACAAACATGCTCCAGTTAGGCAAGCTAGAGTCACTCGCTCGCCTGCACCTTGGTTAACAAACGATATAAAAGCAACAATGGCTCGCCGTGACGCAATGTTCCGCCGATACAAGGAAACAAATAATGAATTAGATTTCGAACAATATCGTCTTTTACGTAACAGAACAAAGCAATTAATTCGCAATAGCAAATTTAATCACATTAAAAATGTAACACGGAATTTAAATGCACGTGAAACCTGGAATGAACTTCGAGCTATGGGTGTTGGAAAATGCAAAGAGCCACATATGCCAACTATATCTCTCGATACACTTAACTCTCACTTCGTAACTAACCCAATAAAGGAATCTCAACCTCAAAATCATATCAATCTAAATAAAATAATCAGTGACTTTACAGAAAACGAAAATAATTTCTCTTTTCACTCTGTCAGTGTAAATGATGTAAAGCGTATTTTAAATTCAGTCAAGTCACAAGCTAAAGGAGCAGATAACATCCCAATAGGCTTTATAAAAAACATTATTGGCGCGGTCCTACCAATTATTACCCACATTGTAAACCATTGTCTCACCACCGGGACGTTTCCAACTGCATGGAAGGATGCTCTAGTAACCCCAATATTAAAGCATACCGGTACCACAGCAAATGCGCCATCTGATTACCGGCCTATTTCGATTCTTCCCCCTCTCTCGAAAGTTCTTGAACGAGTTGTACACGAGCAGCTAGTAGAATTCTTAACCAGGCATTCTCTTTTTGACCCGTTGCAATCTGGCTTCAGAAAGGGACACAGTACTACGACTGCACTTCTTCGGGTAACAGATGACATAAGACTAGCAATGGACAAACGGCAGGTGACGATACTGACACTCCTTGACTTTAGTAGTGCGTTCGACACGGTAAATATAGACATACTATTATCCAAGCTACGCTCTCTGCATATCGGCCCGATAGCCCTTAATTTTTTTAAGTCGTACCTTACAAATCGTCGCCAGTGCGTAGTGGTAAACAATCAAAGATCTCAATGGGCTGTAAAATCATCCGGTGTCCCTCAAGGGTCTGTTCTAGGGCCCTTACTGTTCGTCTTGCATATTAATGACGTATCTTCCACACTTCAGTATTGCAACTACCACTTATATGCTGATGATATGCAGATATACAAACACACCACTACAAACAATTTACATGAAACAGTTCAGCACATTAATTCGGATATTGAAAGGCTTACCGCCTATGCTAAAAACAACCACTTACTCCTAAATCCTCGTAAAACACAAAGTATTATCATAGGAAACTCTAAATTATTACATGTAATAAGCAATATCAATTCTCCTCCAATCATAATCAATGACATTGCTGTACCGTACCTTAAAAATGTAACTAATCTTGGAATCTCCATCAATGAGAATCTGACTTGGAATGAACACGTAACAAATGTATGTAGAAAGGTTCATGCAGCTCTATATCCCCTGAAACGTCACAAGAATTCTTTTCCTCAAAAACTTAAATTAAAATTAATCCAAGCACTACTATTCCCAATTTTAGACTACTGTGATACAGTACTAGTCAATCTAAATGCTGAACAAGCTTTGAGACTTCAGCGAGCACAAAACTCATGCATACGATATGCCTTCCAACTGCGACATGACACTCATGTTACACCATATTTCAAAACATTGGAATGGCTACGCATAAATGAACGAAGGAATTATCACCTAATGACACTTGTTTACCAAGTGCTCTCGACGAACACTCCTACTTACCTCTCTTCTAATTTTCGTTTCCTTTCCTCATTCCATGAAATTAGTACCCGTTCTGGTTCCTTACTTGAAATTCCACTAAGTCGAACCAATTCCTACAATCAATCCTTTTTAGTTACCGCATCGAGACTCTGGAATACACTCCCAATGGACATTCGGCACCTTACTTCCTCTCATAAATTCAAATCTGCCTGCAGAAAGTTTTTCCTGGTAACATAAAACTGAGTTGTGTGAGTCATTGTGTGTATGTTGTGTGAATGGGTTTTCTTCATTTACTATTATTATTATTATTATTAATATTAATATTGTTAATATTATTAATATTGTTATGATTATTATTATTAGTAATTATCACATTAATTGCTGTACTGATAAGTAGGCCTAACTTACCGGTAGTCTTAGAATTATCTGTTTGTAGTATTATTTCTTTTTAGAATTTCTATGTCTTACTTTTATGTTTACATTTTTAAATTATGTTTATAGTGGTTAAGTGTAAGAGAGGGCCGTGAGCCCTAACTTCGCCACAAATGTAAGTCAGGAATAAATAAATAAATAAATAAATAAATAATTTAAATCATGCATTGATCAAAAGACGACCGGAATGAGCCAGAAAACATGATTTTGTTACACGGCATGCGCCGTCTCACGCAGCAAAACCCGTATTAAGGAAAATATGAAAATGAACACAGTGAACGTTGACGTGATACATACCAGGTGTATGCATAAGTTTTTGCCGGTTTCTGTAATGAAAACACGTAATTTTCAAGGGAAATTCATTTCTTTGTTTTTTAAAAATATTGGCCAAGGCTTCTACACACTTCACCCATCTTCCAGGTAAGTTATGAATACCATGCAAGAAAAAACTGCTTGTCTTTTGAGGCAAAACATTCGTCCAGCCATTTTTCAAATTCCCCGAAATTTCTAAAGTGCTGATCTGTGACCTGAGATTACGATTAACCCGTTCAGCCAGAGATGGTTGAGGGTAATAAGCAGAAGTCGTCACATGAGAGATGGACAAGTCAAAACAGAATTTACGAAAAAGATTTGATGTGAACGCCTTAGCATTATCAGACACAATATATTGGCACGGACCAAAAGAAGCAAAAATAGAATTTAGGCAAGTAATGGTGGACTGAGCGGTAGCCAGCTTAGTCGGAAATAACCAGGAAAATCTTGTAAAACCATCTACGCATACAAAGATGAACTTGTTGGCATTTCCCTTTGACTGAGGGAAGGGTCCTACATAATCAATATACAGGCGTTCCATGGGGCGCGACGCTTGATGCGAAGACAAAAGGCCTACCTTGGTGGACATGGTGGGTTTACTAAGCAAACAAGATTTACAAGCTTTTACTAGTTCACGGATTTCACCGTCCATACCCTTCCAGGTGAATCTTTCACGAATCTTTTCACGAGTTTTAAAGATACCAAGATGCCCGCCTAATGGGGTCTCATGATAGTACTTGAAGATCATAGGTACAAGAACAGCTGGAACGACAACCTTCATCATCTTATCATGCCTCGATGGGCAACATAAAACACCATTCCTCAGAACATAAGGGACGACATGTTCCCCAGAAGAAAGGGTTTCCATTATCGGAGCCAGCGTCGGATCTTCACGTTGGTATTTCTCGATATCCCTAAAGAGCATGGGAACATCTGTTAAGATGGCATTAACATCAAATAGTCTGGACTCGGGAGGTGATGAACTGTCGACCGGTTCATGGGTCTCGACGTCGTTGGAAAACATACGGCTGAGTCCATCGGCAACAACATTTTCGGTACCTCTGATATGCCTGACATCGAATTGGAAGGCAGAAATACGGATGGCCCAACGGGCTATACGACCAGTAGCCTACGACGCGGCCTACCTAAGACCCAGCTTAAGGCTTGATTATCTGTCTCCAGGTCGAATTTGACATGTTCCAGATAGAGACGGAACTTTTCTAAGGCAAATAAGACTGCCAAACCTTCGAGCTCATAGATGGAATACTTGGCTTCTTGAACCGATAGGGTCCTAGATGCATAGGCGATGGGTCGCCTCCCTAGTTCAATCTCTTGAAGAAGGACTGCAGCTACCGCCGACGACGACGCGTCGGTTTGGACGATGAATTTCTTTGAGAAATCAGGCATAGCAAGGACGGGGGCATTACAGAGAGCTAATTTAAGATCTTAAAAAGCAGCTTGTTGAGAAGGTCCCCACTCGAATTTGATGCCTTTCCTACGAAGAAGGTTCAAGGGCGCCACTCTATTAGCGAAGTTAGGAATAAACTTCCTGAAGAAATTCACCATACCAATGAACCTGGCGATACCTTTGATGTCCTTAGGAGGTTTGAAATCACGGATGGCCTGTGTTCTAGAATGATCGACTGCAACACCATCAGGTGACACAATATGCCCTAGGAATGACATAGAGGGCTTAGAAAAGGCAACCTTGGACAACTTGACAGTTAACCCAGCGTTACGAAGGCGATTGAGACCTTCTCGCAGATGATCTAGATGTTCTTCAAAGGTCTCCGAAAATACGACGACATCATGCAAGTAGTGATACAAGTACTCAAATTTGATGTCGGAGAAGACCCTATCTAGCAGCCTAGTGAGTACAGCTGCTCCCGTGGGGAGCCCGAAAGGCACGCGGTTGTATTCATACAAATTCCAATCCGTGGCAAACGCTGTAAGATGTTTAGACTCTTCCGCTAGGGGAATTTGATTATAGGCCTGATTCAAGTCCAAGATAGTAAAGAACTTGGCCTTACGAAACCATGAAAAACAAGAATGAAGGTCAGGAAGGGGCACAGATTGTAACACCACCTTCCGATTGAGAGCCCTATAATCAATGACAGGCCTGAAGCCCCCTTGGAGTTTCGGGACTAGAAAAATAGGCGAAGAATACGCCGACTCAGAGGGCCTAATAATACCATCCTTCAACATCTGATCGATGATTTCTTTCAGAGCCTTCATTTTAGGTGGAGACAGCCTATAAGGTGGAAAACGGACCGGAATCGAATCCGTGACCTCAATTTTGTATTCAATAAGGTCAGTAACACCAAGAGTATCAGAAAACACCTCTGGAAACGACTGACACAACTTACGAATACTATCAGCCTGCTCCTCAGGTAGATGTCTAAGGTCTAACAACATCTCGTCCTGGGTAGGCGAAATAGATGAACATGATGCAGAATTACATTTTAACAAGGGGATTTTACAATTGGAAGCAAATTTGAATGTGCACGACTTACTCTGAAGATCGAGCACAAGACCAGTGTGAGAAATGAAGTCAGCTCCCAATATGATGGGGCAAGACAAGTGCTTAGCCACAAACAATTTGATTTTCCATGTAAATTTAAAAATACGAATTTTGACCTGTAAAGAACCTAGAATTTCTAATGGGGATGAATTAGCCGAAACATATTGGATCGAAGAGGAACAATAGTCAGGAAGTTTACAAACAGATTTCAATTTTGCATACCATTCAGCCGAAATAATAGAACAAACACTGCCTGAATCTAATAGAGCTGTTATAGGCGCATTATTTAACTCAATTTTGAGAAAGGGGACCGGTGCGGGGGTATCCGCCGCAATCCTAAGACACTGTTTGGGGCATTCAAAAGATGGATTTGCAGATTGAACGTTCCCTGAATTTTCGATCTGTTTACCAGGGGCTGAGCCTCGGAAAGATGGATTAGTCGACTCAGCCGAAGCCACTAGTCACTTTTTATTATTGGCATTGGTGGAATTTGCACCAGAGGTAGAGCAGGAGGGGGTGCTATTTGAATTTGGGCAATGCTTGGCGATATGTGAGAAAGCCCCACATTTAAAACGGCCTTGTGATGAACCAGCTCCATTATTTGCCCTACTAGTTTTGACCAATGGACATTTATTGCGAAGATGGTCAGGCGACCCGCAAGCATAACATTTACCGGGTGTGACTGGTCGGCGAGGTGGAGGCCGAGTATTACTAAACGAAGGAGGGGGTTCTTTCGTGACACGCAAGGAATCGGCGTATCTAATTCCTTCCGCTGAGACGGCCAATGCTTCAAGTTCAGAGAAGGTTTGCGGGCACGCCGCGAAACACAAATATGACCTATAAGACGGTGAAATGCCTTCCATAATAGCCTGTACAATCTGATCCTCAGGGAAGTGAAGAGCAAACACCCTAGTATAGAACATAATGTCTTGTATGAAATCAGCCAGATTTTCATCCAAACTCTGTACTCGATAATAGTACTTCTGAATCAGAGATGACCTCGCTCGAGCAGGAATAAAATTTGCAAGCAGATGTGCATGAAAATCTTCAATAGATGACTGTTCGGCAATGGCTCTTACTATTTTATCTGAGAGAATACCAATTGCATAAGGATAAATTATCTGTAAAATTTGACACGGAGAAAGAGAAAAAACAAGGGCATGATCTTGAAATTCAACTAAAAACCTTAAGAATGAAATAACTTCACTGGTGGTATTAACAGAAAACTTCGAGATACCTCTGAGCAACATTGCCAATGGATGAGGCAAGCTGCTGAACCCAGGTGACATAGTCGGTAAAGGTTTAAGCGGCGAAGAAGTTAATTCAGAACGTATATTATTCAACGAGGTACGGCGTTCAGACTCGTTGTCCAACGGGGCAGAGATAGTTTGAACTCCAACGGTTTTCTTATTGACTTCTCTCTTAGGAGGCTCTTCCTCGCTACCTACATTCACCGTAGCGGGTTGATCAGTTTTGGGAGGAACTTCCCCAGTTAACAATTGAGTGACCTTACTAGATAATTCAGAAATATTTTCAAGCACCGTACTAGCTTCCTTCCTCTGAACGTCATTCAACTTTAGAGACAACAGATCGTTAACTCTATTTGAAAAATGAAATAGCCTGGCTTGTACACGCTTAATTTGATTAGGAGAAGGATCATTTTCGTCAAAAAAACTAACTACAGATGCTAGCCCAGTAATATTCTCGATGATCGTGGAAAGAGAGTCGTCAATTTCTTTCTCTCCCAAAGTGGGGATGGAAATGGGCAAATCAAGGGACTCTCTAAGCTTGTTTGTGTCTACTGCAACCGTGCCTCCAGATTGCACATTTCTAATAGTTAATTCGTAGATTAACTCCTCCTTGCGAAATAGTTAAGGTGGAGAACATCGCGAGGGCCGGGCATGATGACAGAACAATTTTGAAACAGCACAAATCAAAAATTCCAGCAACTGAGAAAATTGTTAGAGTTCGGATCAAAGCAATGTTTAGCCGTCAAAAGGGGCTAAATTGAGACCCATTCAACCACGCTCTGCTACCACTTGTTACCGTATTTTTGTGGTAGTTAGAGGTGAAAGAAGGTGCGGGGGTGAACAGGTCTCAGGCAACGAAATTAAAGTTAATTCAAAATTTAACAAGGTTATATTTTCTTTGTAAAATTCAGAAATAACACGAATGGCAGGTACAGAGTAGCAAGGCAACAAAAGTACAATTACAGTATTTACAGGATTTGGGCTTCGAGCCCCGAACGCGCAATTCTTGGGCAACTAGCCCAACTTTACCTCAAAACAAGATTTAACAGAGGGGCAGAAAACCCCATTCATGCCCAGGAGCACTTGCTCTAAATTACACAGAAAAGCCTCCTCGAGGCATACAACACTCAATTTTCGAGAAAGAGCCACTCGCTCTCAACTTTAAGCCTATCAAAGGCCACACCAAACTCCACCTTCAAGTTGTCCTCTAAGGACATAGACACAGGGGTAAAATACCCAACCTACTGAGGCCTATTAAGTGAGAAAAAGGTTAATTACATGACCTCTAAAATAAAAATTTGAGAGGAGGCGATCTGCACTCCTAATACATTTTGTTTAAAAGCTAATCTGGCTCTAGGCCGCTAATGCAAGTGCTAATTCCATACTACAGAGGTGACTTTAGAAAAGAACAATTTACATTACATTAAGGAAGAATCGGTTGTGAGAAATAAGTTCACCTCAAAACAATATGAGTGGGAGCTCGAGAGGGTTAAGCTCTCTCTATCCCAATATGTGACTGTAAAAGAAAATAGAGATAAGAGTCGTTACATTTTAGGGAAAAGTTACATGGTGGAAACGCTTCGGACCCGCCCCGAGAGTTAAACTGCTGAGCTAGCAAGAAAAGAAGTTATTAACCGGCCATTACCTGGTTGTTGAACTGCTGCCCGGAGAAAGAGGCGCTTCCCGCCCCCTGCTATGTACTTTACACACTGAAAGATGGTACTGAAGTGGCGCAGAGACCCTAAAATCAGCAGTTTATATACTCTCGCGGAAAGTTCGAGGCGTTTCAGGAAAGAAAACACCCGCCCACAATCATTTATTGGTTAGGTTTAAGCAGCATATCCAATTTGAAGAAGAAACACCTTATTGGTCGTAAATTAATTAAAGAAATTCGGGATTGGCTAACTTCAAAACAAGGGGAAAGAAAGGGGAATACAGCCAACTTAAACAATACCAGAAGGAAATTTAACAAGAAACAAACTTTTGAAATAAAAATATCTCCAAAAAAACCAGTTCTTTCACCTTGCACTAGGGTGCACCATTGTAGTTTTTCAGTAGTGTCCTCTAGAAGAGAAAGTTCACACTTCTTACTATAAGCAAAACAAAAATACGTCGAAAACGACCCAGTTCAGAAACTTCAAAATTTCCAAGTAGTGACATCTTCTGGGTAACTTGAATATTAATACATTAGATAAAGTTCAGACTTCCTCCGCCAGAGGAGTTTCAACTGGCGCAATTTTTAAATTAGCGGCGTGGAGGTGTACCGCCCGGTACAATTGTAAACCAAATTTTGAGATTAATTCACGTGATTCTTATCAAATAAAATTGCTCATTGACCTCAATCATGTTATAAAGATGGAAATGCCCTTTACAGCACGTAAGTTGCCTGAATAATTTATGGGTTACCGCCGTTTCAGTGAAAGCTCAGGAATGGTTTAAATATTGTATGGAGGGAAAGGAGAGAGCTGGCAGGAAGGCCTTAGAAAGACGTCGCACAGAGCTATGTCCTTATATCAGGAAGAAAACAACTCATGAACTCATGGCATTTGCAAGGAAATTATATAAGGTCTATCATCATAAATTCAAAGTTACACCCGTGAGAAGCAAGTATAAAACGAATGTAAGATTTATGCTCAGTTAATGGTGAATTATCTTTAGTGCACCCTGCCTTCGACAGCACAAGTGTTTGATACGTCATACGTAATACTTCAACATCAAACATGAGCCTGTACTCAGATATCCGCCTGTGTATCTCGCACGCTGTTACCATTTAGGTGTTACAAGATCATAGAATTCAATTAGTGTAACAAAGTCGCTTTCATAACCTAATGAAGTTAATCTTCTCTTATAATCCTTGTAGACATCTCTAATAACATACAGACATCTGCTCCTTTGTTGCTGATGGTGGAAGGATAACACACGATATTACCATCCATCCCTTGGGGTAAGTTCGAAACATGAAAGTCTGATGCTACACCTTGCGTCATGGTGCAAGCCCGTATGATTAGATTAAAGAAAGTATGTGTGGCGGTAGATTCATATTGCTCGTGCTAGTCTGCGTTTTACGTCCTACTTACATCCACCACCGTTAGTTATTTTCCTACGCAAGTAACAATATTTGTCTACTTCGTTTAAGACATCACTCGATAATTCCTCTATCACCTGACTTCGTCCGATCGCACTCCATTACTTTTGTTTTGGATATATTCATTCTCATCTTGTACTCGTTACCCAAGAATCTATCCATACCATTCACCAATTTCTCTAGATCTTCTGCAGTATCAGATAAAATAACTACATCATCGGCTAATCTCACGTCTTTGATTTCTTCTTGTTGGATTGTGAATCACTTTCGAAATGCCTCTTCGATTTCCGTTGCCGCCTGTTCCACATACACACTGAAAATTATGGGAAAAAACTGCGACCTTGCCTCACTCCTTTCTTGATTGCTGTTCTTTTTCACAGCCGTTGATTTTTATGACTGGGAAGTGATTTTATACAGATTGTAGATAATTTTTCGTTATCGGTATCTGTTCCCGATCACCTGCAGAATCTAAAATAGCTTGGTACAATCAATATTATCAAATGCCTTTTCAATATCTACGAATGCAATGTATTTTCGTTTGTCCTTAATTCTATCCTCTAAGATCAGACATGAAGTCTGGATTTCTTCTGAAGCCAAACTGATTTTCTCCCAAATAATTTTCTACTTGTTCTTTTTTTAATCTTTTGCAAATAATACGTGTTAAAATTTTGCAGGCGTGAGATACTAAACTGACGGTGCCCTAGTTTTCACACTTGTCAGCACCGGCTTATTTAGCTTCTATATAATCATTAAGAAAGAAGTTCGTAAGTGGACACGAAAGTATAAAATTGACATTATCTCTTATTTAGAATCAGTCACATTGAATGCAGTGAAGGCAGAGGAGGAGGCTGCTCATGAGATGTGGTAAAAGCATTCTCAGTTCAGCTGCAGGAAAACAGGGCCGCTTCCTTCCAACTATTAGGCTTATTCTATCCCGTCGTCACCATAAGACCTATCTGTGTGGGTGCAACGTAAAGCCAGTAGCAAAAAAATAGAAAGGAGGGATGAAGATGCAGTAGTTTCTTAATGGCTCTGCTTTACAAACAAGACCTATACCGGGATTCGCTTTTCTGTGTTTGTTTTACATCGCACCGACACATACGGGTCTTACGGCGAGAGTGGGATAGGACGTGGCTGAGACTGGGAATTAATTAAGAATTAATAAAGGTGTGAAAATGGGAATGCACGCGAAACCATCTTCAGGACTGTCGACAATGGGGTTTGAACCCGCTACCTTCCGAAAGCAAGTTCAGAGCTACGTGACCCAAACTGCGTAGCCAACTCATTCCAGAGTTTGAGTAGACCCCATTGTAGTCCTGTTCCACGTTTCAAATTCAGTGGCAGACCCGGGAATCGAACCTGTGCCACACGAACCACTTCACCACAGAGGCGGGTCAGACACACTGTAATACTAAACTGTACACATAGTTATGAAAACACATTAAAGGAAATAAACACGAAAAGTGTATTAAATGACCCAGAATAAATAAAAGTTTCGTAATACGTCAATAAAAACAAATTTAGTAAAACTTAGTAACACAAGGAATGGAGTAACTAATCAGAAATCATGTAATTACACTCAACTTGATCTGTCCAACCTTTCTTCTTATAAACCGGTTCAGAATTGTACTGACAAGAAAATAATTATTGTGGTGGGTGGATCTGCGATTTGGTATTTTGAGGGTTAGATTACCAGGTGTATGCGTAAGTTTTTGCTGGTTTCTGTGGTAAAGTAAACACGTAATTTTCAAGAGAATTTCTTTCTTTATTAAATATATTAGCCATCGGCTCCTACATATTTCGACCATCTTTCTGGTAAATTATGAATACCATGCCAGAAAAACTGCTTGTCTTTTGCTGCAAAAAATTCATGGAGGCATTTTCCATGTTCCTCGAAATCACTGAAATGCTGCTCTGCAAGCACGAGCTTCATTGATGCGAAGAGGTGATAGTCATATGGCGCCAGGTCGAGGAGTATGGCAGGTCTCATCCAAGCGATTTCACAGTGTCTTTCGCAGGTTTTGCTTTGTGAGAGGGCGCATCGTCGTGTAACAAAATTACTTTGCATGTCTTCTGGCCCATTCGGTTGCCTTTCGATCTATGAGCGATTTAAATTAATCAATTGTTGGCGATAGTGTTGTCCATGAACGGTTTCAATTGTCTTCGCACTTTTGTGGTTATCAGAGCGCGCACTGCCTTTCACATTGAAGTCACCACGTTTAATTTATGCAAACCAAGTCTCACATGTTCTAATCATGGAGCGTGTTTACCACATGTTTCTGCCAGCAAACGATGTCTTTCCACAGCATTTTTCTTTTGATTAAATAAGAAAAGCAGCGCGTGCCGCAAATGTTCCTTCCAAGGAACAAACGTCGACATGATCGCAACACAGACGCTACTCAACTTGTGTGTGTTGCTAGGTTATGTCAGACGAACAAACTGACGTATGTGTGAAATTCATACGCCGCGTACTGTTTGCTGGCGCCATCTCTTAGTGAAACCGGAAAAGACTTGTGCATACACGTGGTAGCTGCTGCCTGTTCGGGATGTTATGAATGATTGAGAGAATCTGGAAAGAATCTGTTAGGTAAGAGGGTGTCTGCCTGTATATTCTTTTGTGGAGTAGAAGCAACGAATTATATCTACGACGCTGGTTTAATTTAAGTCAATTTAACTCATGGAATGCAGGAGTTATGTAATGAAATTTTGGAATGTTCATTATAAAGCGGATTCAAGCATTCTGAGCTCTCTGAAGTCTATATAAGGTGTTTTCACTACAGTTAATTTACTCGTTCATGTATTTGGGAAGTTATTTCATCCTGTGTCGAATTTGATGTGTTTACCTTCCTCAATGTAAGGTAGAAGATAGAACTTTACGATACTGTAGATACCACACTTAGATACTTAGAATATTGCTAGATTGCGTCATGTGGGTGAGACAACACATCCATTGAATTATTATTATTGAGGGATATCTATTCTTACATTCGGCTGTTCAAATGACTAGTCCTAAAATGAACGTAACGTGAAATGAAACATTGTATGTATCATGGACTGAAAATGCTTCACATATTAATTTAGAAAGCAACTCAATTAATTAGCAATATTCAATTTTCGGCCGTTTAAACGTAATTAATTACCAGAGTTGGTTCAGGAGTAATGGCGATGTTTTGTTTTATTTCTTAAAAATGAGCCAATGCCAAACATGCAATACATATACACATGGAAGTACATTGTATGAACTTCGTAATGTTGGCAGCAGATGGAGGGCCTTAGGGTTAATTCTACCCCTGATCACGTTATCTATGTCATTTGTCTGATGATAGGTGTAAGTAATGGAAGTAACCAAAGAGGAGCAGCGTTCTTACATCTTATCGCGTGTAATTTCGATCTTTCTCCCAATGTGAAGTAGCCATTGCGAGGTAAAACTCTTCGCCTTCAAACAAGACGTCGTACGAGCACTTTGCTGTGAGAGAGCGCTCATTGACGAATGTCATGCAGCTGACGGCATATACCGTCCTCCTCATCGAAGACATATACGTTAATAATAATAATAATAATAATAATAATAATAATAATAATAATAATCCACAGCCTGTTTTCAGTCATTCAACCGGGTCAGCAATGGAATGAATAAAACCTCCATCTAGCGTTAACGATAAAATTTATGCCGACTGCCGAAACCTGTCGCACTCCTCTGGGGCAATAATGAATAACTGACACATGAAATGGTATTCGAGTGTGTTGCTGGGATGAAAGATGACAGGGAAAACCAGAGTACCCAGAGAAAAACATGTCCCACCTCCGCTTTGTCGAGCACGATTCTCACATGGGGTGACCGGGATTTGATCCACGGAACCAAGCTGTGAGAGGTCAGTTTATCGCCGCCTGAGCCACAGAGGCTCAATAATAATAATAATAATAATAATAATAATAATAATAATAATATAGCCTGAGATACCCCGTGCAGGTAATTTGATATGATGCTATTCACGCTGCCTTCGTATAATTTGCGATGTTCTGTTTTGCTCTGGCATTCCTTTCCAATGAAAAAGCAAACTGGAACTCTATCGGTCTTCTACTTCTGAAGCTGTTTCAAGTTCCTGGCTGTTCCCTAATAATTCTGAATCGGCACCGTATGTTCTCAATTTTTATGGCTGTATGGGTTTTCAGTCTACAGTCTTGTGTAGAATAATGTATTTGCTACTGCATGTGTGTGTAGCAACACCAACACAAACAACCAACCAGAGAATCACTCAGCTGAAACAGTGCTTCCTGGATCGAAGTCTACGACGCTGAAAGTTCAGCCAAGAATTCTAACTTCTCCGAATATTAAAGAGGGTCCAGGGGTATTTTTAAAAATATTTTATGTGAGGAAAACAAAACTGTAAGCTAATATTCATGAAAAACAGGACATCATGAAAAAGAGGACACCTTGAAAAACTTCAAATAGGAAGTGCATATTCACAGCAGATGTCCATTAGTATGTTCTGCAGGAACGATTAGAATTTCAGTCACCTAGGTTCATAATGTGTCCTGTTGCCAGTAGGCACTGGATTCTCCCTGGGCACTGATAACTTGTTCCGTATGTGATGGCATCGACGCGTATAAGGTGTGAATGGCGTCCTGTGGTACAGCCATTCATGTTGCATTCACCTGGTTCCACAGTTCATCTTTGGTGGTTGGCATTGTGTCACAGTGCCACACGCGTCGTTTCACCATATCCCACACATTTTCATTTGGCGACAAGTCCGGTGATAGAGCGGGCCAGAGCAAGATTTAGACATATTGTGACAACAAGAAGGTACGTGTTCGTGCAGCAACATGTGGTCGCGCATTGTTCTAATGAAATATGGCATCTGGGGTGTCGTGCAGAAAGGCTATGGTTACGGGTCGCAGGTTGTCATTGACGTAGGTCAAACTGGTCGCATTGCCCTGGACAAGCACCAACTGTCATTCGTAATTCTACCCAATAGCACCCCACACCATAAGGCCTTGAGTTGGCGCCGTATGTCTTGTGCGAATGCAGCCAATGTGATGCCTCTACACCTGTCTGCTGCGAACCAAAATGCGGCCATCATTTTCAAACAAACGGAACCTGGTTTCGTCCGAAAACACTATCTGCTGACATTCCTGTACCCAGTGACGTCGTTTCATACACACTAGTTTATGCACACTAATCAAAGGTAGGCGGACAAGTGGACGACGCACCGGTAAACCAAACCGTAATAAATGGTGACAGAGCCGAAGAGGACGCACGCCTGTCCTGCAATGCTATTCGGATGCGGTCTGGGTGGTTCAACCAGACCTATCTCGTCCTATTCTACGCCCTTCTGTGAACCATTCTCTACACACCCGTCGCACTGCCGGCACACTTCCTCCTACACGTGCAGCAATTTCCTGGAGGGATGCATCACCTTCTCTCATGCCAATAAGGTGCCCTCTTTCAAACTCAGTCATTTGACTGTACGGTTCTCGCATGTATGTGAGAGCCATCCTGCGTGTCAAGTTACACTGATCCATTACCCTCGGTTTATAGCGACAACGATATACGCAGGCACATTTTACCAGTCGGTGGAGTTGCGCCGAGATATAGACTAGATGTGAACCTTGAACCTGACGGCCGACATGGTTCAAATGATATTTTCTTTAGAACATACTAATTCGCATGTGCTGTGAATGTGAACTTCCTATCTCTAGTGTTTCAAGGACCAAGCTCGATAGCTGCTGTCGCTTAAGTGCGGCCAGTATCCAGTAATCGGGAGATAATGGGTTCTAATCCCACTGTCGGCAGCCTTGAAGATGGTTTTCCGTGGTTTCCCATTTTCATACCAGGCAAATGCCGGGGCTGTACCATAATTAAGGCCACGGCCGCTTCCTTCCAACTCCTAGACCTTTCCTATCCTATCGTCGCCATAAGACCTATCTGTGTCAGTGCGACGTAAAGCAAATAGCAAAAAAAAAAAAAAGTGTTTCAAGGTATTCTGCTTTTTTTGGACATGAGTGTATATACAATAAATATAGGGCGGATTGCAGAAACAGTATTTATACCATGTTTACGGTTAAATAATGTCTAAGTATGGCAACGGCATTGCAAATACGGTATTTATGACATATCACTTATCACTTATCACTTAGACCGATATTCAAGCGGCCAAGTTTAAACACTGCCGAGAACACGTTTAACCTGAAATTTTAAGAGTGAATCACAATTAGAGGTTATGTAACATGAAGCATATAATTTGTATTATCATGTTGAGACGATTCCGTGAAGAAAGGTTAGTCGGACGGCTTCTTGTCGTCTGCTGCTAAATTTCAGTAATTCGTTTGAAATGTACGGGAAGGTACAGTTTAAGATACGATTTCGATTTTCAAGAGATGAAATGGCTATGGCTTTTAGTGCCGGGATGTGTCCGAGGACTTCGGCTCGCCAGATGCAGGTCTTTCTTTGATTTGACACCCGTAGACGATCTTCGCGTAGTGATGAGGATGAAATGATGATGGAGACGACACATACACCCAGTCCCCGTACCAAGGGAATTAACGAATTATGGTTAAAATTCCCGACCCTGCCTGGAATCGAACCCGCGACCCGTGTGACCAAAGGCCAGCGCACTAACTATGAAGCCATGGAGCTGGACTTTCAAGAGATAATAATAAGGGTCTTGTTTCTTGCGCCGTACACAAGGCACAATCCGGTAACTGTCAACTTGACTACAGTTCTTGGCAACCGATATATTTTACTATACAATTATTTGGGATATTTTCCCCTGGAATAATACGTCACACCGACTACATCAATAGCAGAATAACTTGTTCCGATCGTCAGAGAGCTGTCACATACATCAAACGGGAGGGATTCAATTATATTTACTGAGAAGCAAACACACATAGTAGTGCCACTACAAAATAGCTTGTGTATATGTCGGATTATTTGCGGACACCCGTCACGGTAATTCAGATAAGTTTTCGACATCTACGAGATAGGAAAAGTCAACGACTGAGAAGGAAGTGCTGTGGCCCTAATAACAGCCCAAGGTTTTGCCTGCTGTACAACTGAAAAAACTACGAAAAACAATCTTCAGGCTTGCCGATTGTGCGTGTCGAATCTATGATTTCCAGAATGCAGACTACATCTGTGTAGCCCGTACAACTCATTTGGTTATACAGTACTATTATTTCATGTGCTCTTCGCCGATGCCATTTAGATTACACTCACTGTAACAGCACTAATAAGCCACCCTTCAGCGTACAGGGGCGTATCACGATAGTCTCATCTGTGGACAAGTCATACTCATGCTTAGCCATATTTGTGTAATATTTAGGAAGATGACAGCTGACTTAATTTGGCGAGCTCACAGGCGAATTTCATTTGTTGACACAAGCAAAGAAGATGCATGGAAGATAATTGTATTTACATTTTTGAAGCAATATTGAAACTTGAAATGATGTATTGACGTCAGAAAAGTTGGATGGCGCAGCCACGCGGTAGAATGTTGAAGCTGCAACATAGTGACTGGTGAGGATTATTTACATGGCGAAGCATTGACATCGTGATGGAAACAGAAACAAAATTGTCAAATTTGAGGAGGTACTGCTCTGTATACGGTTGCAAATCGTATAAAAGGGATGCGAAATCTGTTCACTACTTTCCTGTAATAAAAGTTCAGAGAGAAAGATGGGTTTCCGCGCTGTAAATTGGAAAACGCGTTACGCGATACTTGACAGTGTGCAGTCTGCATTCTCGTGAAGACGACTTCTTTCCACAGTGTAGGTACCGGCACTGTTTATTGTACTCATTGATAGTTATTGTCTCTAATTTGTATTCACAAAGATTTAGCTACATCAAAAATACTGATAAACTTGAAGCCTAATACTTCTGTGCCGCACATAGAATGTAATCCGCTCTTTGTAAACTTCGTCATATGTGTAACAGCAGACAGTAAATTAACTATCTACATGTGAGTAATATCTTTAACTGGTAGTAATTAAGCACTGCATTTAAAATGCCTATAAAATACTTCTTTTAATGAAAGAAAATATGTAGTATTTTGCCATCAGTCCTTTTTTGCTATTTTTGCTATTTGTTTTACGTCACACCAAAACAGATAGGTCTTATGGCGACGATGGGACAGGAAAGGTCTAGGAATGGGAAGGAATCGGCCTTGGCTTTAATTAAGGTACAGCCCCAGCATTTACCTGGTGTTAAAATGGGAAACCACGGAAAACCATCTTCAGGGTTGCCGACAGTGGGGTTCGAACCCACTATCTCCCGGATGCGAGCTCACAGCTGCACGCTCCTAACCGCACGGCCAACTCACCCAGTCATCATAAATTAGAAGCCATAATCTAATTATTTGGTAGAATTGGACAAACCAAGTATTCTTCAACCCCAAACAACTGTGACTGTAGAGGTTATAGTACTCTTAAATTATAATTTTCCAACTTTGCTCTGCATATTCTGTAGGTAGTTATAATTTTTATACTTATTATTGTCGGTTCTAAGTTCTAACTTTCGTGCTGATGGTAAAAATAGAAGAACATTAAGTTTATGTGGACTGTTCCAACACAAGCCTGTATAAAGCCTAGGATTTATTTGGTTTACAACATTTAGTTAGTAGAATTATTATTTTCTTTCTTCCCCAAGATTACAGTTTACAAAACAGGTAACTCCCCCGTCACCTGGCTAAGGCTTTGGCATGGACCAAATCAACAAGAAATTACTCCATAACCTCTAATAGTGGAAAATTACAGTAGCCTAACTGTTAAGGTGAATTAGCGTGTCAGCGGTAACATTTCTCTGACAAACCCGCTTTACATATACAGTTGCACTTCACATTCTCACCCCCTTCTTCAAGACAACATTAACTTTGTGCGGATATGAATCGATGTGGGATGATTGTAAACACAACGCTACAACACCAGTTTCATCTTCTGTTTCAAACTATTTACCTACACATATCAAGTAATTGCGCTTGAATATTTCTTTCCCTTCCACTAATGGACGCGTGAAATCTCCGACAACTCTCAACAGTTGCGCATACGACACCAAAGACATTTTGAACACTTAATAAATCCTACAGACGCACACCCGATCACTGTCGTGTTTACTTCCCGTCACTATCTCGCCGCCATATTGTAAACAGTTGACCGTAAGCTCCTCCCCCGTTTCGGACGTCAATAGCTAAATACCGGCTGAACATTGTTTATGCAACGAAATATCGTGCGTACCCGGGCTGTTCTGGTAGACCTTGTATAAGGCTTTAAATTTGTCATCGTTTCTGCAATCGGCCCGTAGGTTTTATTTATAATTCGAACCATGTCTTTTGAGGCATTTATCCTTCTACACCAATTTGAATATGCCATTCCCTGGAAGTATAGCCACTAATAAATGACAGACTTACATCTTCATTTGAATTTCTTGAGCATTCAGAAAATAGGAAGTAACGACGGTCCATGTTCTGGAAATCATGGTGGATAATTCACTCTTCCCAATTTGTGCACGAAGAGAGGACACGTCACCTTTTATCGCCGGTTGGGTGACCTTGAATTTCCTCAGAGGCAATGACCATAGTGGTCTGTTTGGTTTCGACGTGAAGTGCTATAACCAGGATTCATCGTCAGTCACAACAACTTTAAAATGGCTGTTTTCAGCGTAACGCACCATAATCTGGCTCTTCTGACGGATTGTTGAGCACCCACCGTGCACTGACTTTACCAAATCTCAATCATTCATGCACAATAACGTCTGCTGTGCCCAATGAAGTGCTGAATTGTCGTACCGAGGTTCACAATAAAATTCACTGACTTCCTGATTCATTGATTCTCACAGCGCGTGATTTTCCAACAGTTACAGGTCGGCCGGAGCACAGTTAATCGCCAAGGTTTACTCATCCCTGTTCTTCTTCAAATAATCTGAACCGAATCAACACCTTACACTTTCAAGATTTCTCTGTGAATTTACCCAGTGTTTTATTTTTCTTTTATCCAAATAAAACGTACTTCATCTCAATTCTCCTCACATGTGAGTAATATTAACACACGCGCCATCCTTGCTCACTAGTTACCAGCCGCTCTGTCAGAGCAGCACCTGATGGTGTCATTGTTGTCTATATAGTACACTATTCTGTCAGCTATGAACATCGGGAATTTCGTTGCTCAGGATTTCTTTAAAGTGACTGTAACGAACTTGAAGCTGGTCTAAATTAAGTACAACAAACTTCAACAAAGTTACTAAAGCGTCAATAACGTACTTATAAATTCATACACAAGTTTTGTTAAAAATACCAACTTTACAACACGCTTTGAACTGGCCGCGAAGTGTTGAATTTTCAAGCAACTTTCTTTTGTAAAACTATGATCTACAAGTGTACTGGTAAAGTTGGATTGTAGAAATGCTACAGATTAATGTGATTAAAATCTTTATGAATTGGTAGGCTATTGAGGGAAGTTCAAGTTTCTTCTTTTAAAGTAGACTGACTTTAATGTAAGGTTGTGAAACAATAAGAGGAACTTCCCTTATAAATTTGAACTTCCCTCATCACGTTTTTAATCACTATTAGGCCCTAGCATTTCTATAATTCAACTTTACCAGTATTTCTGTAGGTCTAACACTTTCAACTCCATGCCCGTACGAGATACGGCGCACTGCTCTCCTGGTTGTGGATGTATACCGTACGGACATGATTTTCGCGCGTGGTTATAGGCAGCTGCACGTATCTCATACGGTTTCCGTACCTTGCTTGGAGGTAGTAGTTTACCTAGTGTCCAACTAGAGTGCAGCAGTTATGAGGAAGTTCAAACTGAAACGACAAAAAGGCTACCTAGTTTCCAGTTGCCATGACGTCTACTGAAGCACTAGATGTGCCGGGTGCTGTTCGAGCTGAATACGTCGTACTATTAGCTGCGTTACTGTACAAATATCTCCTCACACAGGCTCAATGATAGTGATATCTAAGATATTTTATCGGAATAAGTGGGTTCAGAAGTAGATGACAGTGATGAAGACTCTCCTTATAAACTAGATAACGTATCAAGTGATAGTTTGGGTCAGATTTTTAAGTGTTACGTCACAAGATTCAGCTGCATTATTTTACTCCGTATACAAACGGTAGAACCTCAATTTTTCAGAAATGTTGGTCTGTTTTTCGTTTAGACAAAACGACACAGGTTGATTATTCACCTGCACCACGAAAAGAAAGTACTGTAGATGGTGGTGCAAGGTTGGACTCTTCATAGCCCAATTTTCAGGGTTACAATAGCAAAACAAACTATTCCTAAATAGGTAAATTTTGTGTTTCAAATATAATTGTGTTTAATGTGGCTCAAGTAACCACATTAAATTATTCCTGATTATTGTTTGAGCAGGCTTATTGGTAGAACTTGTGTGTAAATGTTTCCTTTTCCGTATATTTTTTCACGTTATTCGTAAGACTATAATTAAATTGCTATAGACATTGTGACGTGTCCGCTTTTACACCACGGATGGGCAACAAATTTGAGACGTGCCGCGTCAGCTTAATTTTAAAATAAATAATTTCTCCCCCATTTTCCTCTCCATTAACAATACCCCTTCGGAGCCTTCAAATTTTGGCTTGAAAACGATAGTTTATTATTAATAATAATAAGTAATGAGACTCTAAATGCTACCAGATGTGAGATGACAAGACACTAATCATTAAGTACACTATAACTAGGAAACTAAGGATCATTAATAAGAATTTATAAACGTACCAAATAATATAACTATTTATTAGAATGATAAAACTGAATTTACGGAAAAGAAAGAAAAATTGAATGAAATAATATTTAAGTAATTTATGCCATTAGCTCACCATTTGTAGATTCTGGTATCTGGATACGGTCGTTGATGTAGGAGCTGATTGATGATCCTCCCGTTCTGCCGTTGTCATATCTCGTAGTAAGTAAGAATCCTATTTCCCTTTCGTGCATCGCCCACTAATTGGACAACGACTTTTTTGACTTTAACACTTCCTATGATTCTCATTACATAATGAGCCCTAATTTCAATACCAAAACCACCTTGGATTAGATTCAAGGAGAGAATACTCTTGTATTCTTCCGTATTACAGAAATGTATCGTAACAAAAGATATAACAAAATTATCTCCTGTTCCAGGCAAGAGAAAAACCGGTATCTAGCTGACTTTATCTCTCGTAATTGAGTTCTCAATGATAGTAAATTTGAGTAGTGCTCTACTCAGATGCAGAGTGAATTTGTAAACTAAATGGAGAACCTCCTCTTTTTATCTGCCTTGTCTTCTTCCGTATAATAAGAACGATGAGAAAGACCTTCTTCGTCTATCATCATGACCATCTGAAGCTAAGTCGTTCAACCGCTAAGATATTAAGATGATCTCGTACTAAGACCTTCCGACGTAAAGATGCTCTCGATGTTCAGATGTTACGAAGCTTAAGACCTTAAGCAGTTAAGACACTTCTGACGTAAAAACCTTCAGCAGTTCAGCTATTAGGACCTCCTCGAGCTCTTATCGTTGATATATATAGGCTCAAAAATTACCCTCCATCTACCATGGTCCAGTAAGATCTGATGTTCTATCCCTTCTCATATCCTTCGCTGTATATCCATAATCTTGTTTCGTAACGTTCATTCACAAAGGTTGAAATCTCGCGGGCTTTCGTAAGCATCTGTAGCAAAGTTCAAAAAGTGTTAACAAGTTATAACTGTCCCTTCAGAATACGGAGGGGGCTAAGCAATTCTACAATCTCGATTATGTCCTTTTCCTGGTAAAGGGCTAAACATTAGCATGGAGTGTCCGGTCACCTGACCTCGGGCTACTGGAGATTTACTGAATGCTATTAATACGGGTGATGTTGTAATACCTTACTCAAGCTCGTTCAGAATTTGTTATTGCCGAGGTAAAAAGAAATTAGATGATTATGTGAAATAGATGACTAAAACCCCTATATATATATAAGCATTATAATTTAGAATAACCTACCACAAAATAAATATATACATCTCTCCAATTAATTCCAGAGTTTGAAAATGTTATGATTAACATCTCCAAATTGGATGTCTTACGCCTTGATATGATACAAAAATCAGGTATGTACTATGTTTCGCTGTTGTGTAATAATGTATTAAAATTCAGGAAACTGACCCAGTTCACCGCGTTAAAATATCATAATGTTGAAAGTGCTGTTTTCCAAAAGAAAGTTGCTTGAAAAATGAAAACTTCATACAATTTGTCTCGCTTCAATTCACAATGATTGACAATTTTTGCATCGTAAACAATATCATATACTTATACGCATGGTTAAAAGTGGTTTAATAGTATCTCAGAATGTATTCTACTTGTGGAATGTAACGTGTCATTGATTGATTAATATGAGTTAACTTACAGAAGTCTAAGTGTTATAATTCATGTTTCAACAGGCTGCAGACTTAAGAGCTATATTATCTGGGCTCCTTCGAATACCACGGTCTGACTCGGTATCGAACTCGCTAAGTTGGGCTCAGAAAGCCAGCGCTCTGCGATCTGAGCTACTCAGCCTGATTATTACTAGGATTTCATATCCCCTTAATCATTCAATCCTTACCTTTCGACCCTGCCATGCATGATATTCATTTACTAACGAATAAGCAACTTGGTTATTTTTTTCATAAGTGCTTATTCTTCTATCGCTTTTCCCGCACCATGTGTCGCGCATGTGGATTTGGCCGTGTTTTACGGCCGGATGACTTTCCTGATGCCAGCCCTATCTGGATGAATGTAATCGCTATTGTGTCTTTCTCTGGTGGTTGGTAGAGTAGTGCGTTGTCTGAATATGAAGAGGAAATTTTGGCACAAACAGAAACAACAACTCCTCAAGCCAGAAGAATTAATCACACGCTTCCCACCCCACCGGGAAGCGAACCCTGAAGTCTCTGAACCAAAAGTCGCAACGCTGACCTACCAAGGAGTGGATTGTTACTTTTTCTTAAGTTAAAAGCAAATAATCGCTAACTTGACGAGTGTTTGTTATTCACTGTGTTTCAGAAATGTGGTTTTCATTTCGACCTGCATTTTTCAAGCTGGTATATATTGATGCTGTACGCAAGAACTGTTTATACAGTGTGTGCCCGGGGCTTGCATAGCTGTCACCATCTGTTTGCAATTCATATAACCTCTACCCCTGTTTGCTTTGTCTCCTTCCCTGCGGCGTTATTGACTCTGTTTGCATTTCGATATCTGATTGGATATGCCCAATGAATGAAAAATAGAAAAACATGGAATTTATGATAAACGAATTAATTTAAAATTGTGTTAGTCTAAATAGAACAACAAGAACAAATATGCTGATATTGTATGTTTAACTATAGGAAGATTTATGGCTTCCCTTCCTGGCAGTAAAAGTTCTTGCTACACCACGTTCCGAACCAGTACTGAATCAATAGGTCGCTGGATGCAGAGTGGGTCTCGGCGCATAAGTGGCTACGACTGGTGACTGGTCCGTGGTCCAAAAGCTCTGCACTCTGATCGGCCAACCGAATAGAGGAGGGGAGGCCACGGCTCTACCGTGGGTATTCGGGATACGGGATAGGACTGGTCATCCCGGCTGGCCACAACTGTCGGCTGTCCCAAGAATGGCCGGGATGAGTGGCTCAGACGGTTGAGGCGCTGGCCTTCTGACCCCAAGTTGGGAGGTTCGATCCTGGCTCAGTCCGGTGGTATTTGAAGGTGCTCAAATACGACAGCCTCGTGTCGGTAGATTTACTGGCACGTAAAAGAACTCCTGCGGGACTAAATTCCGGCACCTCGGTGTCTCCGAAAACCGTAAAAGTAGTTGGTGGGACGTAAAGCAAATAACATTAATTATTATCGTCCCAAGAATGGTTTTTCGGGGTTTCTCTCTCTCCTGCGCTAAGGGGAATGCCGGGACAGTTCTACAACTGCCAACCCCGTCATCTTCACCGTAACAAATCTCCTGGCCTGAGAGACGGCGTCACCGTCTAAGAGGCCCGCCTCCCCCTTCAGGGGAGGAATGAAAACATGTTAGTATTAGCAGCAGTATAGAATCAATAGAACGCTGCCGACCGCATCCTACACTCAATTGTAAGAATTTTTAATGAAACATGCAAACAATGTAATATTTCTCAAGTAATATTGGGGAGAAAAACGAAAGGTGTTGAAATTCGTTTCGTAGAATTTGCAAACGATTTTGGTATACTTTCAGACAGCCTGATAGATTCAACAACACAGTTCAAACTCCTGAAGGAAACAGCCAACAAAACAAGTTTGAAAATCTCTGCAGAAAAATCAAATTTATTACAAGTCTAAAAAAACGCTCAAAAATTTTTGATAACACATATTGTGTCAGCCTCTGTAGTGTAGTGGTCAGTGTGATTTTCTTCCACCCGCTGGGGGCACGGGTTCGATTCCCGGCTCAGCCATGAGAATTGAAAAGTTGTACGAGGGCTGGAACGGGTTCCACCCACCCTCGAGGGGACAAATGAGTAGAGGGGGAGGGTTCTATTCCCTCCTCAGCTATCCTCGAAGTGGTTTCCCGAGGGTTCCCCCACTTCTGCTCCAGGCAAATGCTGGGATAGTACCTAACTAATGGCCACGACCTTTTCATTTCCTCTTCCTTGTCTATTCCTTCCGAACGTCTCATACCTCCACAAGGTCCCTGTTGAGCATAGCAGGTGAGGCTGCCTGGGAGGGCACTGGTCCTACTTCCCAGCTGTGTGCCATTACCGAAAGATTCAAGCTCCAGGGCACTGACATTCAAGGAGCAGAGGTGGGATCCCTCGTTGAGGTCGAGGGAAATACGAACCGTGGAGGGTAAACGAACTGAGAAAGAAAGAAATAATATAAAGACACATTTGGCTGTAATAAAGAATAAATAAATTTAATTATCTGGGGAAAATTTAAACAATATGGTTTAGAAAAATCGGGTGTAGAAGAATGTTACATAAGAAGGAAAGAGCGAAATAGCATGGCTAACTATTTTTACATGAAGATACATTTACCTGAAAACCTTAAAATAAAGCACAACAGCACAGTGTTGAAACAAGGATGCAAATCAATATCTAGTTTTGAACTAGAATTTAGATAAACTGGAATTTATAGAAAGAAGAATACTGAGAACAATCTTAGGACGAATGAAAACAACAGAAGGACGGTATGCATGAACTAATAAAGAAATGTACCAGAACATACAGATCATAACTGAAACAGAATAAAGGGAGACTGCTATCTGTATATATAGAATGGTTGATAACAGATTGATCAAACAAATATTCAAGTAACTTTGGAAGAAAAGTCAATAACCAGCTGGATACAAGTGCCCAAGAAAGATTCAGAAAGAGAGAAAGTTAGAGGAAACCACAGACAGAATTTTAAAATTAAATTTTAAGATTGGAAGGATTCAAAGGAAAAATGAAAAGAAATCCCGGTCAAAAGTGGTTTGAGGAGTGAGGAATAAAGCATAGTACAATGATGAGGGAATAGCTGAAAGAACGGAAGAGGAAGCAACAAGGAAGGATGAATTGAAATCGACACGTGGTCCCTAGCAGACCTCATCGTAAGGGATAAGAGGACTTGCTTATGTAAAATAAGGCTGATTGGTATACGTCTGAAGGATTGATAGCGTTATTTATTGTTACTAAGTTATAGCTCCCTTGAGTGTTTGGAGGCGAAATTTTCCAAAGTATGATCCTGGCCATAAAATGAGGAATATAATTGGCACCCTTTAAATTCTGTGACTTCTCCCAGAAGGCAGGGATGAAAAGCAGGAAGGGAAACTGTAAAATAATAATACATGCAAAATACCTGTTATTGCTTATTGCTATCATTGTATTTCAATGTCGTTGTAATTGCTTAAATAGTATAATTTGGACATGTTATAATGTAATTTGAATATTATTCTTCTCAATATTGTACCTAAAAGTCCTTCTGTTCAAAGAAGGCCTATGACGCTAGCAGTTAAAACTTGCATGGAAAACCATTAATATCTTACATAGCCCAACCATTTTCTTAAAATCAGGAGTCGTTCTTCGGAACCACAATAAAGTTCACATATTAAGAAACATTTCATATAAAGTTTCACAAAAGCTTCTTTCACCCCCTAAGCCATTTCATCCCACAACTCCAGAATTAAAATTTAGTATACAAGATCACATTATGAAAAATGTTTCCCCAACCGTGATGTTGGTAGGGCACAAGAGGTATCAACTATTCTTGTCTCAGAAGACAGTTGTTGACAGCGGTCGAGAAAAGTCGGCTGGAAGCACTCGTAAAAGATAACTTGTTTATTATCAAAATCATAATTATGTTCCTCGGCTGCTGGTGTTCTCTACATGTAGGCGGTGGGCATTCAACTCATTAAAACAGTTAATCATTTAGTAATTAATTAATTCATTCATTCATCCATAATATCTATTGTAAGCTAAGGATAACATTGTTCTGACTAGTGATGCAAATAAATTCCTGCACTAAATGGAATTGATAGGGGTAAGATACATGTTGCCCTAGACTTTAACTATGTCGACGCGTAGAACAAGAATAAAAGTTTTAGAAACTAACATTCACAGATCTTGAGCAATTAGTGAGCAGGCCTAATTGTAATATTTAGGTTAGTAATAGATAAATTAATTGTAACAAAATCATGGATGAATCAGAAAAATTTGTATTGTAATAAATGATTACTCACTCCCCAGTTTGAGGTGACAGGACTATTCTATTATCAAAATAAGTTGATATTCATTGTAAATTCTAGCCATCACGATGTAACAGAAGTTAGTCTATATAAATAATATTGTAACTACCGTGTACATTGACTGTTCTGGAAAAATTTTCATTCATTTACCCGTTTCAGGTGTAATAATGACCATTTGAATACTTTTTAGCTTTGGTGTCCGTTTGCTTGTTTGTCTGTTTGTTTGGCTGAGTTTTCATAACTTAAAAACTACTGGATATATTTCAACCAAACTTAATATTTGTAATCTACCTATCCGTGGGTAGGTTTTAGGGTCAATATTGTTTCAAAATCCCTGAATTTACTGGGGATTTATACGAAACCGAAACATTGAATAGGCACTCCCACAAAACGTACACATCCAAACTTAATGGAAATATGCCTTAATGGAAATCAATTTCTAAATCTTTTTTCGCATGTGCATCATTACGATTCGAGGATTAATGAGGGACATATCACTGTATATTGGGTATTCAGCACGAAGGCTGGTTTGATCCTCCACAGCCATGCAAACAGCTGCCATAGATGGCGTAGGCATCACTGAAAAGGCGTACTGGGGAAATGAGGAGTGATTCACTTTCCCGTTGCTTTCCTCACCGAGCCAGAAGTTGCTCACATATCAGTCTGCCAAGCCTACTGATATGCATGCACCAACTGACCCTATGAGTGAAGCTTCCATGCCATTCATAACAGGGACTGCCTGCATAAGGAATGGTATTACTAGCATCGCCCAAATCTCAGCCACGTTCTGAGACAGGTCAATGATAGTAACAAATTTATTCGAGCCCATACCAGAAGACATAGTGCACCGTATCCTGTCTACAAATTTGGCTAAGCTCGGGGTGGAAGCATGTGGTACGTTCAGAAGTGGGCAACAATAAAACCTCTAATATAAAATTATACTATAAAGTGTATGGACAGGAAATACGGAATATACCTTATGAATAAGAACTCAGATTTACGGGTAAGATGGATTTCCTGATCCCCAAAATATGAAAATTGTTCATACTGATCGATGTAAAACATAACAAAAGGTAAATCGACCTCAAAATCGGTCAGGAAAAGTGGCACGCAAAAGGAACCAAATTTACATGTTATCAGAAAAGCCATACAAAGCAATGCGGGCAACGACACGAAATTAGATCACAAATATTACATTTACATGGAAATAGGATCCGCACTGCATAGATTTTCTCCGTTAAATTCCTATGAAAGTTGCCCGTAGGCTAGATCGAAACCGTTCATTTGAATTGTATACTAGTGATGGGTCTTAATGAAATATTTACATTCCGGAAATTTCGGATACAAAGCAATAACACAATTGTTCAAAGCTGTCCCTAATTTTCCCTTCCAAAAGAACACAGATTATAATAATAAGCGCGTTCCCATTTGCAAGTGGACCAAGACAAAACCTGCTTCCCTCAACTTAGCCGTGCGTGCTAGAGATCCCCGTACACAACACAAGACAATCATACTTAACACAAAGAAAACCAAAAAAAGAAACACAGGACAAAAATAAAGAGGTACCGTAGGTTTGTGTCTCGAAGAGACACCACTTTGACGTCCCTCCCCACATGGCTTAGACGATCAGCTGTAAGGCGACAACATACAAATATTGGGGCTAGGAATGCAGTAATTCCAGGAGGCTAGCGGGCATGCTCGTAACCACTTTCTCTTTCTCAATGGGCCAGCAGCATTCAGCTGACAACAGACTACCTTAACCGGGGAACTTAAGAAATATCACGGGACAAAGGCCGACTTTATCTCAACAACGGGGCACAAATGCCTTCTTACAATATCTCCGCACAGCCACAAGCATGTACAAGCTAATTCACTGGCTCCTTATCACATTAAGATAAGCGCTCCCAGATAATATCACGGCTTACTCGAGTATCTCACATATATTTAGCCTAAACAATATCTCACGGCCTTTCCAGCCTTTCATATAACACAACATGGGTTCGATACCCTACCATTCCTTGAAATTGCCTTCGCTGAAAATGGAAGATCCTGCTCTAATTTCAACGATGAATGAAACTTTGTCGCAAAATTCGTTGCAGATAAAATGCTCATGCGTCATGCATAGAAATAGATTCTGTTCTATAGGTATCTCTAACCAGTTCTAAATATCACACAACGTTGATGGCGTGTAGCCCAGTTAAATACTGCGAAGTTTCTACATAACACCTCTATCAAATCAAAGATACGTGGGAATAAAGTACACAAAATGACCCAAAGAAACACGCGCCCATACCTGACCTAAATTTAGCCTTTATCCCAATCCATTTAAATATATACATTTGTCTCGGGGCTTGGACATGCATTACAGCCCTGATCGCATTTACTCTAACTGAAATTCAACAAACAAGTGCCACTCTGGCTTACGTTAAATCAATTGCTAACTGAAAAAAATCCCAATAGTAGTACAGAGTTATTATGCTATGCATGCATGTAAAACATAGAAATTTTACTTTTCAGTTATCTCCATCAGCGACAAATCACATGACCGCTATGTCATTTGTCGCCTAGCCCATCATCACCTCACAGATTTCAAGCTGAAAGTTCCTCCTCTAGACTCCTGGAGATGCCATGGTTGCCTTCTTCTTGATTCTGGAGACGCCTGCAATGGTGCTAACTGTTAGGAAACTTGCTTCACCGCTTGGCGACCTTAATGATAGACTATAATTTGCTTAGCCTACACACAAATGTTAGCCACTCTTGTGTGTCTTTTAATGGATGTAGCCCGGTCGATATCAATCCTTCTTAGCGGTAAGAAATATGCGGAACGCACACGTTACTTCGCTACGCGCGGAATGTTTATACTGCTAGATAGCGATATTATTTCTCGTGAGCACATTCACAGTTACGTGATGTTAGTCTTATGAACTCACGACATTAAATGTATTAAGAGAAATTTTCACATAACGCCAGGCCGCACTTGGCATATCTTTATCTTTAGTAAAACTATAGAGATCTCACCGTTTCTCATCTCTAAATATGTCACAGTGATAATAACAAACAAGTCTTTATATACGGTGTTCAACTAACTTCAAAATAGCAATCACAAAGAACGTATGGCAAAGTCTGATCAATACGATATTAACTCAAATCAGGAAACTGCAAATAAGGGAATGAGTGGAATGAGCAAGCTCCCTTGTCCGGGCCAGTTTTTAAAGCCTTGGAGGGGGCGGGGTGATACCTCTAGCAAGGTAACTCCCCGGCAAATACTGCGCATTCCTTTGTAACGGTCGATTTCGAGTCAACGGCCTCTCTCCCAACTGCACATTGTTTTAAAATTAACACAAGCACAGGCTATTATTGGCTCCTGGGCCTTGATAGTGCTATATTCAATTAGGTATTCAGTCGGGTCTGTGGAGTCTAGCTCAGTGGCGGAAATATCAATTTATACTCCAATGATCCCAGCCTTGGGATGGCGAAGTTTGTCAGCCTGAAGCAACAGTTTTGGGGTTCTCCACGTTCAAATATTCTCCCCTCCAGCCTGGTGGCGGTTGTACTCGGGGTCTGCACGACTGAATTCACGGATAACTGCTCAATTCAAACTGAGGGAGTCCGTTCCTACCGGTTCGATATGGGGTCTACCTGGCCTCTACCATGGCGATCCAGGCTTCGTGCCTTTGTATGCAATGACTCAATGATATATAAAAATAAAATTACGCCACAGTGTTCCGATAAATATATTGAGGCTTATCATGATATCAGTTTGAATTCGAGCGGATGTTTTTTTAAGTTTCTTTGTCGATTTGTACGTTTGTTGAGTTCTTATAGCTGGGAAACTGGTCTATGTATTTCTATAAAACATTATATCTGTACTTGGGAAGTTATTAGCGTGAATACTATTTCTAAATCCCGAATTGATTTGGGGATTATTGGAATTCAAAACAGTGATTTTACCGTCCCACAACATATACTGTTCATGACCAACTTTAACGGAAATCAATTTCTAAACGGTGCTTTCTCATGCGCAACTTTTCGACAGGAGGATAACAAGGGATTTGTCATTAATTGACTGTTTTACTGGCTGTCATTTCATTTCAAGTTGGGTTAAATTATTTAATTAAAGAGCCATTTTACTCTTTTAGATAGAACAGATAATAAGGGAGGTTATCGTCAACGATTGGTTTCATGAGCTTAAGCCATAGAGCCACTCACGGTTTCAGATGAACAACAATATGTAATCAGAAACAGGGAGAACTACGCACAACTTCGGACCAAGAACTGTATCGTTGTATAAACCCTGTGATATGCCCCATTCTGCCTCCACTTTGTTCAACTTTATCGTACTTCAAGTTACTGCCACTGCGTTCGCAGAAGATTATCAGTTTAACTGCCGAATTAAACGTCTGAATACAGGCATGTAACTTCGCATAATTTCATGAAGGAATCGTCAAATCGATCACCGATTCCCTTGCGAAGAACGGGCACATATGCTAGTTCAGTATATTATTAGGTTTACTTCCCAGCCCGACTCTTTGGCTGCATGATGAAAGCCGTGACCTCCTGTTCAGAAAGCTCCAGGTCCCATTCCGGCCAGGTAGGCGAATTGATTTTGTATGTTAATGCCTGAGGGACCGAGTAAGTGCTTCCGCTTCGATACGAATCATTTACACACAATCCTACAGAAGACCACAGAAACTCGCAATAATGTTTATATCACTTTGCCTAGAGTTGAACTCAAAAAGGACATCACGCAATCAAACGGGGCCAAATTCACACACGTGTTTCCCACAAGAAAGTGGGACGAAAAGATTGGTTTTATTTCCCACTAAGTAGTTTTACGGTTTTCAGAGACGTCGAGGTACCGGAATTTTGTCCTGCAGTTCTTTTTTAATTGCCACAAAGTCTACCGACACGAGGCTGACGTATTTGAGCACCTTCAAATACCACCGAGCTGAGCGAGGGTCGAACCTGCCAAGTTGGAGTCAGAGTTCTACCCTTAGAATTACTCAGGACAGCACAGAGGAATTTAAATGAGAGTTCGCACTAAGTATTTCTCACAAGCACGTGCAATTTCAAGAAGACAGGAACTGGCCCCGGATAACTTTCATCGTGAAATGAATGAGAAACCCCGCCTTGTATTCTCTACAAAACTTGGTATTAAGGACTTTATCCCGTTCTTTGTTTTGCTGCTGTAGGCGCACAGAGAATTGCTGCCGTAAATTGGAAGATATTAAGATCACGTTGTGCGTCCCTTCACCAAGTCCTCTAAGTTTCAATTTAGGAAGAGCTTGTCCAACTTTCTGGTTTACGACTTTAAAATTCAGAATTCCTACGAGGTAACTTGGGAAGCAAACGTCTCTCACATTATTCCTTGATAGAAAGTTAAACGTTGCCCTTAGGCAGAAACAAGATAGCAACCAGGAAAAACGAAGTCTGTAAAACAAGAAGCCTTTCAATTCATTAAAGTGAAAGGAAAAAGCTTTATCTTATAATATGCCCTCCAGCCTCTCTCACGTAGTTCAACATCCATCACAAGTTCCTGGAGTAATTACGCTACAGTTACTTTTCAAAGTTGTGAGTGAATAGAAAACATTATGCTACACATAAGAGAAAACACAAAGTTCTCAAATCATCACCTGTTTCGTCGGGTCACTTTCGTTTTTTCTATTTGATAGTCAGTTATCTGAGGTTTCTTCACAAATTATTTATTTATTTCTAATTTTCTTTCTTGTCTTTTTAGCGTCGCACTAACACATTGGTGGATTTCCACGACGCCAGGAGGGGAATGGGATAGGATTAGAGAGGTAGTGACGGTGGACTTAATTAAGCCACAGCCTGGTGTGAAAAACGGAATGGATTCAGAAAAAAAAATTTACACACATTTAAGTGTTACCTAGAGCCAGAAACAGCGACCAAGAGGAAGCAACAATGGACGGCTGAAAAGACAGAAGCGGCAAGCAGGAGGATGAAGGAGTACTGGCGCCAAAGAAAACTTAAATCATGAGGAGTTATTTACGTGGTCCACACCTGGCCAAAACCGATAAAAGAAGATAAAGGATTAATGTTATCAATATTGTAGTTTAAGCCCACAGTTTTAGATATGTGTTTGGTGCGTTCAGGATGATTTAAATAATATTAGATTCTCGCGAGTGATTTACATGTGCCGATGATATAAGGGAATAGCTAGTCCTCATCAGAAAAAATACAAACCCCAGTTAGGGGATATAATAAAGTGGTAATAATGATTGAATGAGTGCAAAGAAAATTGAGAATAAATTGAAAGAATAAGTAATGTTTTGACGAAATATGAGATGTAAATGATGCATTTGAAATGTTAGGAAAGAAATGTTGACGCACAGTGGGATCATATAAGTTCATTATGCAATAATATCGTGTTGTCCGAGAATCAAAATCATACATTAATGGTGACACGGTAACACATACATGACATATTATAGATTAAAATCTTCAAAAGGAATCCTTATAAGATTGATTAGTTACACACTTGGATATGTTAACCTGATACTTAAACTTGTAAATCACAGTTTCCCAAAGTAATGAAGTCTTACATAAGTTAACAGGTATAATTATTACCATATTATACAATAAATATAATTGAGAACAGATATTACATAGTGTCTTCACAGTTGATTATTCCCTATGCAAAATACCTAGAATAACTCGCACATTAGATCATTTAATGATGTATTTGTGCATAGTTGAGAATATCATCAACTTGTCACATACGTTCAGAGATGATTTGCTTTTAATAATGAATTAATATCAAATATGAGGATGGTTAATTTATTTTAAAGTGAAGCTGATTTGTGCTGTTGGTTGAGAAACTTGTTATTTTCCAGAAGCTTATCTTGAAACGCTAACAAACCAGGAGGTTAATGTTTTCCAAACCAGCTCGTCCTAAACAAAATTCAACGAGAACTTAGTTTCACAATTTATATTTTTTACCTACGTAACTATTTCTCGAATAAATGTTAATAGTTAAGATTTATATGATGTGTTATTTGAAAGCGTAGATTTAAGTTGTTGAATTATGGGTTCTCTTGCAATTAATGATAGGTCAGATGCCGACTCGTTGGCTGAACGGTCAGCGTACTGGCCTTCGGTTCAGAGGGTCCCGGGTTGGGGATTTTTTTAATTCCAATGGCACGGGGGCTGGGTGTATGTGTTGTCTTCATCATCATTTCATCATCATCATCATCACCACCATCACCACCACCACCACCACCACCACCACCACCACCACGACGCGCAGGTCGCCTACGGGCGTAAAATAGAAAGACCTGCACCTGGCGATCCGAACCCGTCCTGGGATATCCCGGCACTAAAAGCCATGCGACATTTCATTTTCATAGGTCAGATAGCGACGTCCATCAATGCTGATGAGGGATATAACTTTTTAGGGTATCAGAGTTGTCTGGATGGCACGTTAAAAATATTAATAAAGATTCAAATAATGAACCTTGAGATCTGGTCGGGATTTCTATACGTCACCTATCCTAGTCTATCGCTTCTGAACTTCCTATCCCCGCCACTAACCCTGATAAACGTAGCAGGTGAGGCCGCCTGGGCGAGGTACTGGTCCTCCTCCCCAGTTATATACCCAGGACCCAAAGTCTCATGCTCCAGGACAGTGCCCTTGAGGAGATGGAGGTGAGACCCCTCGCTGAGTCCGAGGGAATAAACAGCCCTGGAGGGTAAACAGATTAAGATCCGCACACATGTGGGTTGTTACAGGAAGGAGTGGTGAGGAAATAACATTGACAGCTTATAGGGTCTATGAGGTATCGGTTCCCGAGCCTCATGAGACATGTCTGGTCGTGGCATCCCAGGGAAGGGTGGTAGCAGTTCCTCACCAGGGGTGATGTCGCGGCCAGACAGATTTAGGATAGATTTAGTATATATTTATGTAGTAAAGTAGTTAGTTTAGTTAGGTGGCGTGTTGCATGTGGAGCTGGCGATCCGCCCATGTGCAAGATGCTACAAAGTAGATTTAGAATTAGTTAAGTAGTATATTCATGTAGTAAGTAGTTCGTTTAGTTAGGTGGTGTGTTGCATCTGGAGCTGGCGATCCGCCCATGTGCAAGATGCTACACAGTAGATTTAGAAGTAGTAAGTAGTTAGTGTCCAGCTATAAATAGTCTGTGAGTGTTTTATTTTGAATTGCATATTGGAACATTGTAACTGGGCGAAAGCCTGTTATGTTCAGTTCAATAAATTCATTCATTCATTCACAAACAGATTAAGAAAGAAACCAGCTATATTTTAACTCCATCAGTCAAGTACTGCTACGTGAAGAGCAAAGACCTGCAATCATACAAATATTCAGAATTTTTTTGCGCCATTTTGCTTCAGTCACGCTTCTCTTGGAACCCTTCCATATTCCTGGATGCTCCATAGCCTATATTCATTATAATGATATAATACTTTAAATGGGAAAAATTCAAAATATATCCAGTAAACTCTGAGATTACCCCTTATATACAACAGAAGTCAAAGCCCCTATTCAATCAATCAATCAATCAATTAATCAATCAATCAATCAATCAATCAATCAATCAATCAATCAATCAATACTGCTCTGTTATTAGGCCAATCGCCCAGGTGGCAGATGCACTACCTGTTGTTTTCGTAGCCTTTTCTTAAACGATTTCAAAGATATAGGGAATTTATTGAACATCTCCCTTGGTAAGTTATTCCAACCCCTAAATCCCCTTCCTATATATGAATGTTAGCCCCAATTTGTCATTTTTAATTCCAACATTATCTTCATATTGTGATACTTCTTACTTTTAAAGACGCCTCTCTAACTTATTCGTCTACTCTTCACGCCATCTCTCCGCTGACAGCTCGAAACAAACCATTTAGTCGAGCAGCACATCTCCCTTCTCCCAAGTCTTGCCAACACAAACTTTGCGACATTTTTTTAACGCTACTCTTTTGTCGGAAATCACCCAGAGCAAATCGAGCTGCTTTTCTTTGGATTGTTTCCAGTTCTTGAATCATTAATCCTGGCGAGGGTCCCATACACTGGAACCATACTCTAGTTGGGGTCTTACCAGAGACTTATATGCCCTCTCCTTTACATCTTTACTACAACCCCTTAACACCCTAATAACCATGTGCAGAGATCTGTACCCTTAATTTACAATCACATTTATGTGATTACCCCAATGATGATCTTTCGTTATATTAACACCTAGATACTTACAGTGATCCCCAAAAGGAACTTTCACCCCATCAACGCAGTAATTAAAACTGAGAGGACTTTTCCTATTTGGGAAAATCAGAACCTGACTTTTAACCCCGTTTATCAACATACCATTGCATGCTGTCCATCTCACAACAATATCGAGGTCACGTTGCAGTTGCTCACAATATTGTAACTTATTTATTAACCTGTACAGAATAACATCACCCACAAAAATCCTTACCTCTGATTCCACTTCTTTACTCATATAATTGATATATATACGAAAACATAAAGGTCCAATAATACCGCCTTAAAGAATTCCCATCTTAATTCCTACAGGGTCATATAAAGCTTCGCCTACTCTAATTCTGTGAGATCTATTTTCTAGGAACATAGCCACCCATCAGTCTCTCTCTTATCTAGTCCAATTGCACTCATTTTTGCCAGTAGTCTCCCATGATCTACCCTATCATATGCTTTGGACAGGTCAATCGCGATACAATCCAATTGACATCCTGAATCCAAGATATATTCTATATCTTGCTGGAATCCTACAGTTGAATAACCTTTTGCTAAATCCGAACTGCCTTCTATCAAACCCAATTTTGCAAACATGTCTAATATTTCAGTAAGAATGCCTTCCTGAAGCTTTACATGCAACGCACACCAAACTTAATGTCCTGTAAATTTCAGCTTTATGTCTACCACCCATTTCTTTATATATAGGGGCTACTATAGCAACTCTCCATTTATGTGGTTTAGCTCCTTCAGCCAAAAAATTATCAAGTAAGTACCGGTACTTCAGATATGGTACTATATCCCAACCCATTGTCTTCAGTATATCCCAAGAAATCTTATCAATTCCAGCCGATTTTTTAGTATTCAACTTTTGTATTTTATTGTAATTGTCATTTGTTAACATAATGTAAATTTTAATACTTCTTTAGCATTAGTCACCTCCTCTATCTGGACATTATCCCTGTAACCAGCAATCTTTACATACTGCTGACTGAGTACTTCTCCCTTTTGAAGATCCTCACATACACATTCTCCTTGTTCATTATTCCTGGAATGCCCTTCTTGGAACCTGTTTCTGCCTTAAAGTACCTATACATACCCTTCCATGTTTCACTGAAATTTGTATTACTGTCAATCATGCTTGCCATCATGTAATCATTAGCTGCCATCTTTGCTAGATTCAATTTCCTAGTAAATTCCTTCAATTACTCCTTACTTCTACAGCCATTTATAATTGTATTTCTTTCCAATCTGCACCTCCTTCTTAGTCTCTTTATTTCTATATTATAATAAGGTTTGTCTTTACCATTACTCACCACCTTTAGAGGTACAAACTTGTTTTTACATTCCTCAACAATTGCCTTAAACCCATCCCTGAGTCTGTTTATACTTTTTTTTACTTTTTTCCACCCATAATAGTTACTTTTTAAAAAACTACCTCATGTCTGCTTTATGAGCTATATGGTACTTCCTGATAGTCCTACTTTTAAGTCCTTCCTTTCTATCACATTTATTTTTAACTACGACAAAATGAGCTTCATGATCACTAATAGCATCTATTACTTCGGTTTCTCTATAGAGCTCATCTTGTTTAATCAGAACCACGACCAGGATTTTTTTCCCTGTAGTTGGTTCCATCACTTTCTGAATCTGCATCTCCTTCCCGCATTCGCTTATTTCAGGATAGGTGTCTGTGAGAAATCGGTACAAGTCACTACAGGTAGAACAACATAGGGAATTTGAAGAACAGGGAAGTGTTGCTGAAATGTGTGAAAGTAGGAGGAAGAGAAAAGGTAGGAAAAGGAAATGTAGAGTAGAGGATAGGAATAGACAGGTGGAACAGGGTCATGGGAGGGAGAAAAGGGAGGAGGACATTTCTCAGCCATGATTTAATTCCTATTATAATATCAGGTAAGTATATATCTATTAAATTACAAATCTTTGTATAGTTGTGTAGATTTTACCAGTACCGGTACACGCAGCGTAAGAAGCATTTCGGCCCCCAACGTTTAGTATGTTCGTATGACTAGAAGTCAGGTTGATGCGGTATAAGAGGTGCGAGGGGCAAACATGTCTGTCGCGCATGCACCCATTCGATTTCTCAAGACCTGACAGTAAACACCTGTTCCGTCCGCGGAGACTGAGGTGTAAGCATTGCTGCCGCGCATGCGCCCATCTCAGTTCTCAAGTCCTGACAATAAACATCTGTTCCGTCCGCGGAGACTGATGGGTAAATATTGCTGCCGCGCATGCGTCTATCTCAAGTCTCAAGGCCTGACAACAAACATTTGTTCCGTGTGCGGAGACTGAGGGTTAAGCATGGCTGCCGCGCATGCGCCCATATCAATTTTCAAGGTCAGACAATAAACTCCTCTTCCGTCCGCAGGGACTAAGGTGTACGCATGTCTGCCACGCCTGCGCCCCTCTCAATTCTTAAGGCCTGACAATAAACATCTGTTCCGTCCGCAGAGACTAAGGGGTAAGCATGGCTGCCGCGCATGCGCCCATCTTAGGTCTCAAGGTCTGACAATGAACACCTGTTCTGTCCGCAGAGACTAAGGGGTAATCATGTCTGCCACGTCTGCGCCCTTCTCATATCTCAAGGGCTTACAATAAACACCTGTTCTGTCCGTGGAGACTGAGGGGTAAGCATGGCTGCCGCGCATGCACCCATCTCAAGTCTCAAGGCATGACAATAAACATATGTTCTGTCCGCGGAGAATGAGGGGTAAGCATGTCTGCCGCGCATGCGCCTATGCCAAGTCTCAAGGCCTGACAATAAGCATCTGTTTTGTCCGCGGCGACTGAGTGGTAAGCATGGCTGCTGCGCATGCGGCTATCTCAAATCTTAAGGGCTGACAATAAGCATCTGTTCTGTCCGCGGAGGCTGAGGTGTAAGCAAGGCAGCTGCGCATGCGTCTATCACAAGTCTCAATGCCTGACAATAAACATCTGTTCCGTCTGCGGAGACTGAGGGGTGAGCATGTCTGCCGCGCATGTGCCTATCTCAAGTATCAAGGCCTGATAATAAAGCTCTGTTCCGTTTGCGGAGACCCTTGAGAGAGAACTGAAGTGCTGTCGTGAAGTTTCTAAGGCAATTGTGCCTTAGATACACATTTACTCTATGTACTGCGTAATGAATGTGCATTGATATCATTGTCTTTCACAGCTGATGTTTGTAGCTAAGAGTGTAGTATCTGTTACTCCTGCTGCCACGACTTCTCGTCAAACGCAGAAACTAATGTTCTGTAGGTTTGGAATTGTTGTGTGATCTCCATTCCGAGTTTTCCAGCCAAATATTTCTTGAACTGGGTGCCCGATGGTCTATATATTACACCTCAGACAACCTTATGACTTTAAATGAGCCCCGCTACAAACCTCTCATCCGGATCGGAATCTTTGTATGTGCTTAGAATGTACGACCGGTCGAGTTGGCCGTGCGGTTAAGGGCGCACTGATGTGAGCTTGCATCTGGGAGATAGTAGGTTCGAGCACCAATGTCGGCAGCTCTGAAGATGCTTTTAGTTGGTGACCCATTTTCACACTAGGAACATTCAGGGGCTATACGTTAGGTAAGTCTACGGCACTTCCTTCCCACTTCTAGGCCTTGCTGTACCATCGTCGCCATAAGACCTACCAGTGTCAGAGCGACGTAAAGCAAGTGGAACAAATGTACGAGCGGTGCACGGTTTCCACGACCTTATCTTCAGGGACAGAAGAACGGTGCATTTGTGCTACATGTGAAAAGTCGTTTGATGGATAAACGACCTTTACTGTGTTGAGAGAATAAGCTCCCTTACAAGTAGAGGTTAAAAGTCTAAAATTTGCATATTGTGCTACCTTTATTATTGTTGTTGTTGAGTCATCAGTCCATAGACTTGTTTGATGCAGCCCTCCATGCCACCCTATCCTGTGCTAACCTTTTCATTTCTACGTAACTCTTGCATCCTACATCTGCTCTAATCTGTTTGTCATATTCACACCTTGGTCTACCCCTACCGTTCTTGCCACCTACACTTCCTTCAAAAACCAACTGAACAAGTCCTGGGTGTCTTAAGATGTGTCCTATCATTCTATCTCTTCTTCTCGTCAAATGTAGCCAAATCGATCTCCTCTCACCAATTCGATTCAGTATCTCTTCATTCGTGATTCGATCTATCCATCTCACCTTCAGCATTCTTCTGTAACACCACATTTCAAAAGCTTCTATTCTCTTTCTTTCTGAGCTAGTTATCGTCCATGTTTCACTTCCATACAATGCCACGCTCCACACAAAAGTCTTCAAAAACATTTTTCTAATTCCGATATCAATGTTTGAAGTGAGCAAATTTCTTTTCTTAAGAAAGCTCTTCCTTGCTTGTGCTAGTCTGCATTTTATGTCCTCCTTACTTCTGCCATCGTTGGTTATTTTACTACCCAAGTAACAATATTCATCTACTTCCTTTAAGACTTCGTTTCCTAATCTAATATTTCCTACATCACCTGCCTTCGTTCGACTGCACTCCATTACTTTTGTTTTGGACTTATTTATTTTCATCTTGTACTCCTTACCTAAGACTTCATCCATACCATTCAGCAACTTCCCGAGATCTTCTGCAGTCTCAGATAAAATAACAATATCATCGGCAAATCTCAAGGTTTTGATTTCCTCTCCTTGGACTGTGATTCCCTTTCCAAATTTCTCTTTGATTTCTTTTACTGCCTGTTCTATGTAAACATTGAAAAGGAGAGGGGACAAACTGCAGCCATGCCTCACTCCTTTCTGGATTGCTGTTTCTTTTTCAAATCCCTCGATTCTTATCACTGCAGACTGATTTTTATACAGGTTGTAGATAATTTTTCGTTCTCGGTATCTGATCCCTATCATCTTCAGAATCATAAATAGCCTGGTCCAATCAACATTATCGAATGCCTTTTCTAGATCTACGAATGCCATGTACGTGGGCTTGTCCTTCTTGATTCGATCCTCTAAGATCAGACGTAAAGTCAGGATTGCTTCACGTGTTCCTACATTTCTTCTGAAGCCAAATTGATCTTCCCCCAACTCAGCTTCAACTTGTTTTTCCATTCTTCTCTAAATAATACGTGTTAAAATTTTGCAGGCATGAGATACTAAACTAATCGTGCGGTAGTTTTCACGCCTGTCAGCACCGGCTTTCTTGGGAATAGGTATAACAACATTCTGCCGAAAATCGGATGGGACTTCTCCTGTCTTATACATCTTGCACACTAAATGAAATAACCTTATCATGCTGGTTTCTCCTAAGGCAATCAGTAATTCAGAGGGAATATCATCAATTCCAGGTGTCTTGTTCCTATTTAGGTCACTCACAGCTCTGTCAAACTCTGACCTCAAAATGGGGTCTCCCATTTCATCAGCATCAACAGCCTCTTCATGTTCCAGAACGAAATTATCTACATCGTTACCTTGATACAACTGTTGGATATGCTCCTGCCATCTTTCTGCTTTGTCGTCTTTCCCTAGAAGTGGCTTTCCATCTGAGCTCTTAATATTCATGCACCTAGATTTCCTTTCTCCAAAGGTTTCCTTGATTTTCCTGTAAGCAGCATCTACCTTTCCCAGGGTCATACAGCCTTCGACGTCCTTGCACTTCTCCTGCAGCCATTCTTCCTTAGCTACCTTGCGCTTTCTATCTACTTCATTCTTTAATCGCCTGTATTCTTTTCTGCCCTCTTCATTTCTAGCATTCTTGTATTTTCGTCGTTCATCAATCAGGTCTAGTATCTCCTGAGTTATCCACTGATTCTTAGTTGATCTTTTCTTCCTTCCTAACATTTCTTCAGCAGCCCTACTGACTTCATTTTTCATGACTCTCCACCCTTCCTCTACTGTGTTTCCTTCGGCCTTTTCATTTAGTCCTTGTGCAGCATGTTCCTTGAAACAATCCATCACACTCTTTTCTTTCAACTTGTCCAGATCCCATCTTTTTGCATTCTTTCCTTTCTTCAATTTCTTAAACTTCAGATGGCATTTCATGACCAACAAGTTGTGGTCAGAGTCCACGTCTGCTCCTGGGAAAGTTTTGCAATCCAACACCTGGTTTCTGAATCTCTGCCTAATCATAATGAAGTCTATTTGATACCTTCCAGTGTCTCCAGGTCTCGTCCACGTATACAGCCGTCGTTTGTGGTGTTTGGACCAAGTATTGGCGAGGACTAAATTATGGTCAGTGCAGAATTCAACCAGCCGACTTCCTCTTTCGTTCCTTTGTCCCAATCCAAATTCTCCTACTGTGCTACCTTCTCTTCCTTGGCCTACCACTGCGTTCCAGTCTCCCATCACAATTAAATTCTCGTCACCTTTGACATATTGTATTAAATCTTCTATCTCCTCATATATTCTTTCAATTTCTTCATCATCCGCTGAACTAGTAGGCATATAGACCTGCACTATTGTGGTGGGCATTGGTTTGGTGTCTATCTTGGCGACAATAATTCTTTCACTATGCTGGTCGTAGTAGCTTATCCGCTGCCCTATTTTCTTATTCATTATTAAACCAACTCCTGCATTACCCCTGTTTGATTTCGTGTTGATAATTCGGTAGTCGCCTGACCAAAAATCCTGTTCTTCCTGCCAACGTACTTCACTTATACCAACTACATCTAACTTTAGCCTATCCATCTCCCTTTTAAGATTCTCTAACCTACCACAACGATTCAAACTTCTAACATTCCACGCTCCGACTCGCAGAATGTCAGTATCCATCTTCCTGATGATCGCCCCCTCTCGTGTAGTCCCCACCCGGAGATCCGAATGGGGGACTAGTTTACCTCCGGAATATTTTACCCGGGAGGAAGCCATCATCAGTACATCATTCATACAGAGAGAGCTGCATGTCCTCGGGAGGTGGTTACGGCTGTAGTTTCCCGTTGCTTTCAGCCGTGTAGCAGTATCAACACAGCTAAGCCATGTTGAGTACTATTACAAGGCCGTATCAGTCAATCATCTAGACTGCCGCCCTTGCAACTACCGAAAGGCTGCTACCTCCCTTTCGATGAACCTTTATTATTATTATTATTATATTATTATTTAAGAAATGAAGTATTATTGGAAATAGGAGCTTGAAGAAAGGACGACAATACTGCAAGAGAGATAGAATAATTGTTTAGGACTTTCTTTAAGATGGAAAGGTTTAAGGAAGGTGGAAGGAGAAGGCTTAGGGGAGAAAAGAGGTATTAGATGATAGACAGTGTGAAAATTATGGAAGGTACTGCAATAATAAAAGTATAGCAGAAGACAGATCAGCTTGGAAAATGCGTGCGAAAAAAATGCATATATGCAAACAATCCATTATTATTATTACTATTATTTCCGTCTTTCTTGCATTCTTTCTTAATCCGTTTCCCCTCCTGGGTTGCTTTTACCCTCGGACTCAGCGAGGGATCCATCTCTTTTGCCTCAAGGGAGTGTCCTGGAGCGTCAGACTTTAGGTCAGGGATACAACTGGAAAGGAGGAACAGTACCTCACCCAGGTGGCCTCACCTGCTATGCTGAATACGGACCTTGTGGAGTGCTGGGAAAATTGGAAGGGATCGCAAGGAAGAGGGAAAGAAGCGGCCGTAAACTTAAATCATGTACCATCCCGGCATTTGCCTGGAGGAGAAGTAGGAAACCACAGAAGACTACTGAGTTGGGAATAGAACACCCTCTCTACTCAGTTGACCTCCCGAGGCTGAGTATATCCCATTGCAGTCCTCGTACCCTTTTACAAATTTCGTGGAAAAGCCGGGAATCGAAACGTGGCCTCAGGGGTGTCAGCTAATCAACTAACCACCACATTATTATTATTATTATTATTATTATTATTATTATTATTATTATTATTATTATTATTATTATTATTATTATTATTATTATTATTATTATCATTATTATTGTTTTAATAGATCTATTACACAAATTTGCAGTTGGTTTATATGCTTCATCAGTACAGTGGATATTAAAATAGTACTATATAGTTCGTACGCATGTATGTTCCGTACATATTGGTACATACTTACAGTACAATGTTGACAAATAAATTTGACAGATATTTATAGGATATTTAGTATTAATAAATTCATAAATAGTCGGAACTATTAATAGACGATTTTTGTGAGTCCTCTGTATATGGTGGATGGTTCATGCCAATAAACTACCTTACCATATGGCAAGTGGCCAGAATTGCTGCCTTTTTGTAATTCTCTGTAAGTGAGAGGGTGGCGATTAAGTGCTTCAATGTTCCTGTGTAGTGTCTTTAGCATAATACCATTACATCCAATCACTACTGGATTGATAAAAGCATTGTTGAATTTCCACATGATTTTTATTTCTGTGGCCGGATCTGTGTACTTTGTGAGGATTAGGACAGGCTATACCAATTATAAAGCAGATTTTCTTGTTTATATCTACAAAAGTTATATCTGGTCTATTGCAGGTAATAGTAGTTTTATCAGTGGTGATACTTCAATCCCAGTGAATTTGGTAATTTTCACTTTCCAAGACTGATTGAGGATTGTATTTCCAATATGTTGCAGTACGATGGATTAGGTTATTTTGTCCGGCTAATTTCTGATGAATAATTTTTGCAATTACGTTATATCTGTATTATTAGTATTATTTCTACGCAATAGAGCTTTCACCTTCTGTTTAGGGACGTGTCTCTGTTCCCCTGGGGTTGAATAAAGAATCCCAGACATCGTGCTCGGTTGGGCAAGCGGCTCAAGTAACATCGATCTTACTCCCACGAGTCGACAGACCCTAATTAAACAAGAACGTATGTCAGTTCATTCCTAAGAGAATGAAGTTGGCTCTGTGAAATTAAATGAAGCCATTAGCTGGTGCAAGGGCGGACATACAACCCAATTATACAGTGAAACTGTAGATGCCAGCAGCAGCCGGCACAGCACACACCTGCACGGAGCAGGTTACCTGGATTATATATTAACACCGAGCCTACCTATAACACGTTCTAGGAAACGAGCTCCATAGAGAGGAAATAATTTTAAGAGATTGTGCAGGATATAAAAGAACATGCAGGAATTGAAATGTTATAATGTAATAATTTAAGGAATGTATGGGATATTAAGAAGTGAACACTAGTATTTCCCTTCACTGATTGGTATAAGGTATCTGAAAATGAAATAATTAACTAAAGTAGTAAATACTTTCCCGTTAGTTTACTTTTTGCAATGGAAAGTTTCACCGCACAATGAACAAAATAAGTCCATCTAACATCATGTACAGTCATTCAAAAAGGAATAAGTGCTTTGTACAGTTTAAGCTCCTCGCAAGTAAAAGTTTCCCAAAAGCAATGGAACTTAAAATTAGATATCGGATTTATAGGCACCTTTAGGTTATAATGCTAATGCATTTACAAGTTGCAAGTGTAATCTAACCGCTCTGCAATCATGTCGGTGAGCTGTAGAAATGTTTGGGGTTCTGATAGTTCAGATCGCTAATATTAATAGAAATCTCCTGCAAAACTTTTCAGCGGGTAGCAGACACTTTAGGGATTCTGATAGTTCAGATCCCTAATATATATGTGAAAATCTCACTGCAAAACTTTTCAGTGGCTAGCAGATATTTTAGGGGTTCTGAGGGTTCAGACCGCTAATATTTATGCAAATCTTGCCACAGGACGGTAGAGCGGATAGAAGATAATTTAGGGGTTCTGATAGATTGCTAATATTTATGCAAATCACACTACAGAACTGTTGAACGGGTAGCAGGCACATTAGGGATTCTGACAGTTTGGATTGCTAACATTTATGCAAATCTCACTACAGAACTGTTCAGTGGGTAGTAGACACATTAGGGGTTCCGATAGTTTGGCTTGCTAATATTTATGGAATCTCACTACAGAACTGTTTAGCAGGTAGCATACACTTTATGGGTTCTGATAGTTTAGATTGCTAATATTTATGCTAATTTCACAGCAAACTATTCAGCGGGTAGCAAACACTTTAGGGGTTCTGATTGTACAGATGGCTAATATTTATGCAAATACCACTGCAAGACTGTTGAGGGGGTAGCATTCGCTGTAGGGGTTCTGATAGTTCAGATCGCTCATATTTATGCAAATCTCACTACAGAACTGTTGAGCGGGTAGCAGAAAGTTTAGGGGTTCCGATAGTTCAGATCGCTAATATTTATACAAGTCTCGCTACAGAACCGTAGTGCGGGTAGCAGACACTTGCCCCACGATTAAATACGTTCGCATTCTATCTTGTTAGTGTCTATATACCCATGTCTTCACGTACTTAGAATGATTGTAGTGCTATCCATGGAGTTTGGGAGATGTATAATATTTCGATAATAAATAAAATTAAATTGATAGAATATTGCATATGAGGTACAGACGAAACCAAGCGTTCATTCTTTACTTCAACGACTACGCGTGCATGCTTATATGCTTACCGTACAGTTTCCTTGTAGACTGGAATTTTGTACAGGTTTAGTTCGTAGGCCCCGATAAACGAATGCAACGAATGCGCTATTTACAACTAGCTCTGAGACTCTGTTACTTCCCTGCCTTTCACCTTGGTATAGCAAATTTCCGAGTGTAATGAGCGCCATCGCAGTCTTCCTCTGCTTCGTATATCCTTCTCAAGCTCATAAGACTCCTTGGCCAACTTATCTCCTCCTGTCGTCTGGGCTCAACTGCAAAAACAAGCAACACAATCAGCAATATAAATAATAATTGTTATACAAGAACAATAAAACAAAGTTAAAGTTTTAGGATTAATGCAGACAAATCCTTGACTGTACAGAACACGTAACAGCTGTATTCCTACGAGTATTCTTCTCCTTTCACTCACTTAAAGTAATTAAAAATTTGCGTCCTTTCAAAGTCACAAAGCTGTTCGTTCGACAGCAAATAATGCCTCTGTTCGACTACTGAAACGTCGTGTACGGCTGACTCAGTGTCGTCTTCTCTAGAAGACTTCGGAGAACTCAGAATGCCTGCGTGCGCTTTATGATGAACATTACTCAGTATCATCATATAACTCCTGCATTCTGTGACTTAAACTGCCTTAATCTAAACCACCGTCTTACCTGTCATTCGTTACTTCTACTCCAGGAAATAACATACAGGCAGACACTCTCTTATCTAACAAATTCTATCCAGTTGCTCTGAACTATTCATAACATTACGACCATCAAAATACAAAATCACACATCCTCACTCTACGATAATTATTTTGTTGTCAGTACAATTGGAACATAGAATTCTTTGCCCTATGATCTAAGGGACATCCTATCTGAACGGGTATTTAAAAAGAAATGTTGGCAGTGGTACTCAGACGGATCAAGTTTAGTGAAAATTCATTAATTATTTTCCCCCGTTTTGTTATTTAATTACGTGTGTTACTAAGCTTTAATAAATTTAAATTTTGGTGAATTAGGACAATTTTCTTTATTCTGGACTATTGCATATACAGTACGTTCGTTTTTGTCTTTCCTGGAATTTGTTTTTATAACAATGTGTACAGTTTGGTATTATGGCGTGTGTGTGTGCGTGTGTGTAATACGTATAATACAATGTTACACAGTATGTACATTGTGCACTTTACTGCGTCCACTAGAGGCGTATTAAAATTCTCCGACAGCTCAGGTGATCTCAGGGTATAGTTAAGGTAAATACCTTCTTTTAACGTGGAATCTGAAGAGTGGTACGGTGCTCTTAAAAACTATGGCCAATCAATGCCTCAGATGGAGGTCTCCACCCTACGCACCAGGTTTATCAATGTGAAAGGATATAAAAAGCATTTCATTTACACCTAACTATTCTACAACTCCTTCTTACAAATTATTTCACCACATATGGTTAATGTTAACTATACGGTTAATTAAAGCAAAATAAAATGTTTAAGAAAGAGAAAATTCGAATAATGGTTAATGTTATAAGTCTTAAAATCAAATAAATCACAAGGGAATGGTTCTATTAACAACTAGGGTACATTGTTGTTTTCCAATTATGATCATTACTTGCTTGATATGAGCTAACCTAACATTATGACATGAAATTCCGGTGTCTAAACTTACTTCTTTTAAATAATGTCCACAGACATGCTGACTTTCCTTGATACAATCTGATTTACCCTACATCTATCTACCAATTTCCTGAATTTGAAATTATTCTTGACCGTTAAATTGTTTTCCCAACATGATTACTTATCATGAATACCTCTGAATGATATGCTAAGTGTCATAGTTTTTCCTTCCAAGCAAAAATCTTGCATCTGTTAGCCTAACCGTAGTTTATTTGACTACTTCAATCGTACGTCATAACCTCAGAAAATGAAAATCTTTAACAGAATTCCAATTCTATTAATTCTTAATTGTTTACAACTCTCGTCTAAAAACATATGCTCAACTATCAATGCAGTATAATTCTCCTCTAACGTATATTCAGTTCTTTAAATCCATTGAACAGCTTTATGATGACTACTGATATCAGTATTGGTCATTTCAACCATATTCTCTGTATACTATCATATAAAACACACATATGGGACGTTTATCATGGGTAAATCCTAATATATATAAATTTATTTCATGAATATGGTTATAATAAGATGAACTTAGCTTTACATTCACTAATCTAGGTTAGATATGTCAACATTATACTTCTTTGCTCCCTCGATGAGATTTCCTTTCATCTCAGTACTACCTGTACTAAATCTAGTCTTAAGCTACACATAATTCGCAATAATTTCATTTCTTCTGTGCTTTCCTCACATCAATTCTCTTCGAAGATTATTCATTTATTTCAATGCAACACGTAGCTCACTTATTCAACAATAATACTTTCTTAACGTAGCTATTTCCTCTTACAAATCTTAATCTCTTCTCATAGACAAATTTCCCTCTACGTATAATGCTCAAATAAAACTATCTTCACTTTACTGGATCACATATCATCTCATCATGACGATATTGAACTTCCTAGTCTACCCTAATATTCGTTCTTGATTTCTCATTGACAAAGACAACACATATCGACTACATATCTCTACCTCACCATATCATTCTGATTTCCAAATACTCATTAGATTATTCATAACATCCACTTCTCAATAACTCATCCTTTTCTGTCGTAGAAAACTCTACTTATTCCTGATATCAATAGTAATATTACCACATCTATTGCATCGTATTCTCATTTATACACACTGTCAATTATTCCAAACTATGTATCGATTCTAATATATCTTGTTCGCGAGAGCGTGACTTTGAGGTTACACTTCACTGAATATATCTACACTACAGGCACATATTTTAGGCTACGATTTACAAACATTGGTTTCCGTTAATTCAATTAAGAACTGCAATTTTAGGAAAATTAGCTTATCATTCTCCGATCCAGGACGATTCATCAGTCATCCAATCTAGGCCTGCTCCACTCGGCCGGTTGGAAACCAAAGATCAGTTGGTTTCACATTCCGCATCAGGTGGGCTGGATCCATCGTGACGTATACATCTCCAAGACTGCCCACTGCACATCTAGTTGTACATTATGTCGTTCTTCAGGCTTGAGCTTAGATTAACAGAATACAAATATGAGATATAGGTATTAATATCGATATTTTAATTTGACAGTCTATAATTGCTTTTCTGATTTCGATATCCAATGAAAACTGCTTTCAATTGTACTATATTAGCTTCAATACAGCTTCAGTCCCTATTTTATTTATAAGTGCGCTGGATTTGGATAATTTTCAGGTTTTCTGTCGTGTTAGTTTTCCTTATTCTTCTTCCTTTCTGATTTATCGTTTGAATTTCCCTCGGTAATCTTGGTATTCTGCCGGCAATTGCTACATTGGTTCTCGTATGTCAACTTGCTTCGCTTGTTTAGCTTCTCCCTTCTTTTACCGTGAGAGCTCTGGTTCTTTATAATAAATGTACTTCATTCTTCTATGCTTTCTATTTTTCTCTCTTGCTTGAAGAATACCTATATCGATATTTATTTTATTTTCTTGCGATTAAAATCCATTGACAACCTTGTCCTCCATTTACTTTTTGTTTGTAGTGAGTTATAACAATACTATTTTTTTAACCATCTGCCTCGTATTTCCTGTTTTTTCTCCACTGCCATAGCGATTATGCTCTAGTTTTCTAAGTTTGGTCCTTGTGAACTTCTGAATACATTACGATTGGCGTTCGCTCTACATAAATATCGTTTCGCGTAAATTATTCACTCAACTTGGCGACAATCTTTTAACATTACAGAAAATGCAATGGCACAATTGTAAGACATGGTCTGGCAGAATAGCAGGCTTTAGAGCCTGAGTAAATAAAAGAATAATAATAAGAAGAATAGAGGAGTTACGTTCTTTGGTCACATAATGATGGCGGATAATTCCACGTTCACAAAACAAATTTTAATCATGTTAACAAGAGTAAGAATGGCGGTCAGTGGATGCAAAGTGTAAAGAGAGATGTGGAAGAGATGGGAATAACAACGGTGGTAACAATGGACAGAACCAGTCTTAGGACACTGATAGAGAGAATATAAAACACAGTGAGATAATGAAGAATTAAGGGAAATCAAGAAAGGAAGCAGGAAAAAAAGAAAATATTTTCAGTGGTTTATTTTACGTGGTCCTAACATTGTTAGAATCGAGAAAATAAATAAATAAATAAATAAATAAATGAATAAATAAATAAATAAATAAATAAATAAATAAATAAATAAATAAATAAATAAATAAATAAATAAGGAAGGACAATACACGCGATTTTTATAAAACATTTGAAAGCAACTTGAGGAAATACGACACACCGAGCCTACAGTTCAGAGATTCCAATGGAAACCTAGCCCATAACGACAAGGAAAACCACCGGATCCTTCCAAAATACTTCGAATCCCTTATTAACTGCGGGGCCCCAATGTCCAGATTCACATTTGAAGATAAAACAACAGTCCACCCAGATTCAGCTCCACCTACGAAAGAGAAAGTCAGACAGATTATCCGATCCATGAAGAATAATAAAGCGCCGGGTGAAGATTCGATAATAGCTGAATTGTGGAAATTTGATAGTGACAATGCAGTGGAGAAATTAACGGACATCATACATGAAATCTGGAATACTGAAAGACTTCCAAGTGACTGGACATCTGCCCTAATTCACCCACTTCACAAGAAAGGCGACAAGTCGGATGTTAACAACTATCGCGGCATCTCCCTCCTACTTATAACCTGCAAAATTCTCTCGAAAGCTCTTCAGATCAGGACAGAAGAACAGCTAGATACAGAGCTGGGTGATTAACAAGGAGGTTTCAGGAAAGGACGGTCATGTGTGTACCACATTATGAATCTGAAATCTGTCTTTTCATACCTTAAACTAAGGAGCAAGCCTTTTGTAGTAACGTTCATCGACTTTAGGAAGGCCTATGATTCAATTGATATAACTACCCTACTTCAGATCTTAAAGGAATTTGGCTTGGACGGTAAAACAATAGTGATCATCCAACAGACTCTCACCAACACCATCTCAAAAGTGGAGTTTAGAGGAGAGATTTCAGAGGCCTTTGAAATATGGACAGGAGTTAGGCAAGGAGATGGTCTCTCACCTCTGTTCTTCAGCTGCGTTCTTGAGAAAGTAATCCGTGAATGGCGCAGAGAAATAAGTTATGAAGGAGTCGAAAGCGGAGTCAGACTAGGCCACAAGAACAAGAACCTTTCAATTGATTTTCTAGCATTTGCAGATGATCTCGCGGTTTTCGCTGATTCCTTGGATGTGGCCACGAAGCAGATCAACCAGCTTCAAACACAAGCTGCAAAGGCGGGTCTCCAAATCTCCTTTGAGAAAACGAAATTCATTACAAACATCAAACTGGCGCCAAGTGAGCTAGAAGGGACTCACGGAAAAGTCATGCGAGTTGAAAAATTTAAGTATCTTGGTGAATGGATAGAACCTAACTTGTCCAAAAAAGAAGCCTTTTCTTCACGCATGAATAAAATGGAAATGGCTTACCATCTGAATAAAAATGTCTATAACAAAAGATCTATATCTCTGAATGCAAAAATCAAACACTATTGCACTGTTATCCGGCCAGAGGCTCTATATGCAGCGGAATGTCTCGCCAGGAACAAAAAAGACATGATGGAGAAATTGGAGGCCAAGGAAATAAAGATTTTGAGAAAAATCTTAGGTCCAGTCACAGACACAGGAGACGGCACAACCAGGAGTTGTACTCGCTTGTGGAGAAAATAACCGATGTGATGCGAAAAATGAGGATTACTTTTTATGGACACATGGCCCGAATGAATTCAACACGGTTAACCAACCGCATTTTCACTTTCCTCCAAGAGAAAAGGCAAAGGTGGCATGGTTCAGTGAGGTACAGAAAGATCTGCAGGAGATTGGGATCTCATTTGAAGATATCCAGGAGCGTGTCCCACTTAAGAAAAATCTCCAAGAACATTAGAGTTTCCTACCAAAGCCGAAGATGAAAATTGGAAAGGCATGGACGGAAGAACGAAAGGAGCAACACCGTATACGAATGAAGGAGTACTGGACCAACATTAAAGCTCAAGGGAAACAGTTGAAATGACGTGGTCCTCAGTTGGCCTATACGAAATAAATAAATAAATAAATAAATAAATAAATAAATAAATAAATAAATAAATACTCGGTGTTGTCTGATAAACATACTAAACTCTAATCGAATATCGCCTGGATTTATTTATATTTATTGCTGTTGACGTCTCCAGAAAACATTACCGAAGACTATCAGTATTCAATAACACTGGTGGCGATGTTACTTGGAGAACTTCGCGGCACCACACATCCACAGTCATAGAATAGCCAAACTGAAAGATGCGCAGTGATAAAGTTACGAAATAATGTAACAATTTTTCCTCTCATCTACAAGCTCCATGGAATGGCCATCAGATGGTGATAAAAGCCGTTACTCGTGCAGAAGGGTTTCTAGATGGCGTCGTGTCACTGTTGATGTAAGCAGTATATTTCCTCCAAAGCCAAACAGCTTTATGGCATCTGAACAGGGGTGTTAATAGAGAGGGAACTTATCCCGAATGCAATTCACACAACATATTGAGACAAATGGTTTCTTGTTAAAAACGGGTTCCTTAAAGGGGCGTGAAAACCCTGTCTTTATTGTTATCAGTGAATATGGTAAATACAAGAGTAATTAATTATATATGAAAAATGAAAGAAAACAATGGGGACTCATCCATTACAATCAAGCTGTAAAATAACACTGATTGTGTGCCAATTTAAAAGTCGGTGTAGTTTATTCTTCGTTTGGAAAAGGACTCATCTCTTAGCTATGTGTTGATTTCAAAGTGAACTTGCAGATGTTTGGGCGAAACACATTTCCTTTGCATCGGTTAATATCTGTCGTCTCCGTCAGCGTTGCAGTATTATTATCACTCCTCGTTATGGTTAAACACTTCTCGTTCTCCGATTAAGGAAAGAAGTAATACTAATGATAAGGCTTTTACGTCCCATTAACTACTTTTGACGGTTTTCCCACACGCCGAAGTGCCGCAAATTTTTGCGGAGTAGTTCTTTTACACGCCAGTATAATGAAATAAGGAAAAAAATATGAAATACTCGTGACTATAAACGAAGTGCAGTAAGTGAAGCTATAATATGAGGAAAGGAACACCTGGACAATGTGAATAATCCAGTACTTTATTCTTCGTCTTCTTCCTCTTATTATTATTATCTACTCGTTCTTATTCTCATTATTATTATTTAGAACAAATCATACAGAATATATGGATGGTCCAGTGAAAAATAGCATGCCCCATGAACATTAGTGGCTTCAGAGATCTACTAAGCTAACATAATTACATTATTAATATATTTACATTCGTACATGGAAATTCTAAATTGCCATGGAGGGAATTATATATTTTTCCACCAATAGAGCATATCAAAATTCAGATCAAAAATTAGATGGCTTTTCAGGCGTTTGCTCTATTAACCAGCATTTCGTCTTAGGTCTGACACTAGACTCGTCAGAGTGGGATGTGTCAGACCCTAGCCACTGATGCTGGGTTGTATGCAGGTGAACTTATCGGAAGCCTATTTAAGAGGCACAGTCTGATAACTGCATACGGGAGATAAAAATCCACAATGGAATTAATGCCCGCCTAGCAATTCCAAATGGAAATTCTAAATTCCCATGGAGGGAATTAGATATTTTTCCACCAATAGAGCATATCAAAAATCAGATCAAAAATTAGATGTATGGCTTTTCAGGCGTTTGCTCTCCATGGGAATTTAGAATTTCCATTCGAAGTTTTATCTCCCGTATGTAGTTATCAGACTGTGCATCTTATAAGGGCTTCTGATAAGTTCACCTGCATACAACCAGCATCAGTGGGTAGGGTCTGACACATCCCACTCTGACGAGTCTAGTGTCAGACCTAAGACGAAATGCTGGTTAATAGAGCAAACGCCTGAAAAGCCATACATCTAATTTTTGATCTGATTTTCGTACACTAGTTCATTCACTTGACGGCACTTTTTCTCCCTTTCACTACCGTCCATGTGAGTCCGAAGAGCTGATGAAATGTGCAAATAAGTTTACATAAGTTTAGCTACTTGTAGTTCATCAATGAGGTATGCTGTATTTCTGATGTTGTTGCTTATTTTCTTTTTGTTGAAAACATTTATTCATTTTCCTTCTTTCATAACCTTTAACCTAAATTTCCCTTTCCCTGGCAGGTAAATTCGTCAGTGTTTCTCCACACTACCGGCAGAAACAATGAAGGACATGATAGAAAAATAAATGCCTTCCTACAGTAATTATAAAAGTGAATTATATTTGCAAGAAAGTGAATATGTACTTATACGTTGTTGATTATGAGAAAGGGGCATCTCCTTGTATAAGAAATGTACTTGTTACTTGCTAATTGTCCGAGTATAATAAAGAAATCACTCAATATTGCTTAAATCCTTCATGCTTAAACCTTACTTTTATCACTTTAATGGGTCTATAATGATTTAATTTGTTGGGAATCTTTTCAAAATTATTGGGATTTATTGGAATGTTCGAACGGTCGAATCTTCCTTGCTGTGAAAAATAATAATATTTCACCTTTACTAATTAATACCTGTATTACATCTGCCCTCAGTGACACAAGAGGTTAGTCACTGTCCTCTTTTCGAGATAACTGGGGCAGTTCTATCTGATGTCAGTCGCATTTGATCGAGGTAATCTCCCTGTGTAGTTAGATTTCAGCTTGTTAAAGAGCTCTCGTGAGTTCAACTTTCGACACTGGAGTCTACTAACATATGTAGTCGTTGAAGACAGGTTAAACGAATATCATCATCATCATCATCATCATCATCATCACCATTAAGTACAGTACCTGCAATATTCTCACAATAGTTTATTGTTACAGGTAGCATCGAGATGTGTTATTTGACAGTGCGATGACGACTACCACCAGTCGTGAGGAAGTAATTGGTGACAGATTGTGATAACAGGTGGTTCTACCAGGAGTCCCACTGTAAGTTCATAACCCAATATTCTGTACTGTCTTGTTTAAAATATCTGAAAATAGCTTATGCAAATTATGAGAGAAGAGTCTTCTCTTGAAGTACAAATCAATGTTCAGCGATATTGTTTCCTCCTGGGAAATTTCCCTTTGACAGGATCAAATTATCATATGCAGTACATTTCATTTAACGAAAATTGTAAACGAGTAATGTATTTGCATTTAACGAATTGTTTTGCAGAAACATCTGTATTACCCCCATTTTTCCCGAGCTAAACCCAGCCAGCGAGCGAGAGATCCCGAGGTGGACCGTTCGATCGTTGGCTATCACTTTCTAGAGGCATTTAAGGGATGTTAAGGATTGATGACCAAGCAGGATAAAAAGAAATGTTAAAACAACACTCTGACATTTATTCACATAAGCAAACAATAAATGAAATATTCTTACTGATATTTTTTGTTTTACATAGAACTTCCATAATATTTAATTTCTTCCTCGATTTAGAGTAACGCGTGTTCTTAATCTCCAGCCTTACTGTGCTGTAATGAAAACCAAAGAAAAATTAGGCCTTTTGCCTTTCCAAATCAAAGTATTTGATTGAAAGAATTAAAAAAAATTAACATAGAAGTTCATAAAATCATTAACAACTGTCTTGCTAACGAGGGTTTACAATAAATGTGTCCAAAGCTTTACCATTTCAAAGTAGTCTCAACACGTGGTTTTAAGATGTACTCAACTGAGTTTATCATTTACAGTATTTAATATTAGTCAATGACACCAACATGAGCTTCAGTAGAAAGTGAAAATTGATTTCAAAATTCTCAAAATTAATTAATTATTATTCTGATTATTATTATTATTAATTTCTCATCATTTAATTAACCTATGTTTCACTGTCACACGATCGTGTTCTCATTAATTTTCCACTGCATTATTTACCTAGCGATCGCCATTAGCATTCCAGAATAATTATTTTCCAATTAATTATTAATGACTTGATTTCACCATGATTCAAAGTAATCATGCGGCTAACGAACTTCTACTTCTGATCTTTGTATTGCATTTCCATTCAAATTAATCTTAAAATACTTCAAAGTTCAACCATAAATGTGTCAGAAATTTACGTTACCCACGTGTGAGCTAGTTAAATAAATTTTTATTTACAAATCGAGTGCCTTCGTAAAATAACGAGATGATCTTTCCTTTTAAATCTCGCTAATGAAGAAAATAAATCCCTTTTCTAGTCTTCCTCGACTTTAGTTGATCAAACTTTCCCTTAAGGGCATGAAAATTACGTCTTAAGGCAACACACAACGATGAGTGTAATCTGCGTCGCAGCAAGTGCGCGACCTGATCAAATTAAATGGGACCAACATGATACAAGAGAAATATACATATTTACATACACACACACATTCACACTAGGAAACACGTCTTTTATGTACATTATTTACATCGAATCCTGTTTTGGCAAGTTTATTCATGATTTTTACGAGTGGTCAGGTCGCGTAAATATCTAGCATAAATAATCTGTGTACTGAAATTATTCTTCATTAATGGTGACTAGTGATCGAAGTCACGGGTATCACTTGGTAGAAACACATTTCACATATCAATGTAAGTTCATCTAACTCTTGAAATTATAATGGAATATTCTAGTAAAATCCATAAGCACTACCATCGTTTGGGCTACAGGTTGAAACTATCGCGAGCGTGAGCCTTAATCGTATTATTTTTATTCCCTACCTGTGAAATACACTCGCAACACGTGCTCCAATAATAAGTCAAATATCATCATTAAATCATCAATTGGTCAATTATACAACAAATATCCCTCAGGATTGGTCATATTCCAGACCCTTCATGAACAGAGCACATTCAATCTCACATATAAGGACTCTACAGTAAATTTATGGCTCACGAGCGTTTAATTCCGTTTTACCCGATCTTTAGTCAATATTATTATTATTTACGTGATTATTACATCTACTGATCCTCGTGGAATATCGTAAAATTAGATGAATTCATCATAAATACAACAAGTGATCTTGAAAGACACTAGGTTCGACCCTATTCACTCAAAATGTACACGTAAATTTCAGTCCAGTAACTTTCAACATTACAAGGGAAGTAGATTTATCGTGTGGTCAGTGATTATTAAGTATAAAGCTCCTAAGCATGGGAAATCATTCGAAGACAACCTACATGTCTACTCTAATAGATTCAAAATTTCATTCACACGTACCTAGTCTACCACGACACCTTAAGAAGTGGAAAAATGAAATATTTCTAACTACCACAAACTAATAGATCTACGACTTAAAGAAGAAAGACCTCTAGTTGTACAAAAGGTAAATTAAAAGGTTCTCAAGTTTTAGATGGAGTTCGATTCCCGTCGACAGTCAATTATTCCAGCATTTTCCTCCGGTCAGTCTCCTTCCAATTACCAGATACGCCTCACATTTTACAGCTCCATGGAGGCTCTGTAGCAGGTGTCCCTCGTTGAAGTTGTGTTGTCGGTAGTTGTGGAATTGTCCATCTTGAGGTGTTCAACTTCTAAGACGACTTCCGCAGAATTCCGGTCACAAGCTGTAACTGAGATGACAAGATTTAGTATTTGCACAAGCACACGTCGAATATTAATAGCTCGTCTGCACAGTCACACTTAACTTGGTTCTTAAGGCGTGTTTTATTCCATAAGAATTCACTAATTATCTCGCTAAATTCTGGCAGAACGGGCGGCGACTTGAACTGGAAATTATTTCTCCACGTGGTCCGATAACGTAGTGTCTCACACAGCAGCACAGCGAAGAATATTCAGAGAGCAACACAGCGAAGAATGTTCAGAGAGAGGGATATTCAGAGAGAGCGATTTACTCGTAACAAGGCCATTTTATCTTATCGCCCTGGGAGGTGTGATCTTCAACGAGAACGATAATTGGCTGATGGTCTCATTTAATTGGCTCAGACTATTCCAGATCCAGAATGTGAGTTGCGCGCGTGCGGCGGTAGTCACGTGGTTTGCTTTGACCTTGGCACAGTCCTGGCCCTGTATCACCCCTCTGAATGACGAAAAAAACTCGTTCTTAGCTCGCCACTACTCCCCAAATGACACGCTGCAGTTCCAAGCAGACAATAAAATTTTTACTTTCCACTTGTTGAAAATATTCACAATATCGCCAATTTTAAATGGGGACAGTATGGAATGTGGAGTTGACGAATTTAGTATTTATTGCATTTCTATTTGTCTCTCAGTCGTGGCCATCCATCAGTAATTCACTTCACAACCTGCACGGTTGCTAGGTAACATCGCGTCACAAGTTTTTATCGCCAATTTCAGATGAGCCCCGGTCATAGGACATGTCTCTGCGAAAACTTACTTACATAGGAAGTGTGACACCGGTCATGACGAAAACTAAAATACTTGATGTGTTAGGAGAATACCACTGTTTTCACTGCAAGTAAAGGAAATAGAAGCTTGAGTCCTTCGTGACGAGATATCTCTGCCTCACTGGCGAACTGTATGGGCTTTGACTCACGGTTCTCACTTTTTAGCTCCGTTTCTGATTTGCCCATAGCAAGGATTGCACAATCCAAACTGTAGCGATTTGCATCACTTCCCTATTGCAAATTATTTAGTTCTGAGGTTTATTTCGGGGACTGACGGTGGAAATAAGCAGGTAATATCTTCGCAAGTGGTTTTCTCGTAGCGAAAGGTAGGCTTCGTCAGCATTGGTAGGTAAATCGTAACCGTGCAGAAAGTTCGAGCCAAAATGTACAGAGGGTTACGTACTTGCGGCATATATGCAGTCTTGAATTTATCCTATAGAACTGCAAATTGATTATGAGTGATATCACGTCTTCCAGCCTACATTTCACCCTAAATACTGACAAAATCAAATAGGTAAAAATTCCTCTTAGAGAAACTTGAAGCAGCATTGGTGGCACTTACAGTGAGTCAAAGTTAATCTAATACACCACTATAACTAGTAAATTGTATATATTTATGAAGAGAAATATCGACAATAATATTATGTTCGCATTTCATATGTGCAACAATAAAGGCATTTCTCTAAATATTGTCACTACAGGCTAGCTATGGTATCCCTGAACTTACTAATATAACAGAATCTTTGTCGATATATTTCTGGGGCATGACAAAATTATACTCATACAGTTCTAGTTGGACAGGTAAGATGGCAGTATATATACTGTATGTTTGCGTTTGGACACCGGGAAAGTTGTGAAGTACACAGAAGTTCCGTTGTTGTCACGGGGTGTCAAGCAGATCAATCCTCAAAAGAGAAGGAGAAATTATGATTTTTCATTATAAGAGAGAAAAATCACTCCGAGAAATTGGTAACATTGTAAACAGGAGTTGTGCAACTGTACACTTCGTTATAAATTCGTAGATGAAAAAGTCTACAGGGCATTAAAAATGAAGACAAAGTGAGTGCGAGGAATATTTTCAACTTCAAGGAGGAACGTTAGATAGTAAGACAAATGAAGAAAAATCCACCGATAGTTCTCCTAAACTTGATGTGATAGCTATAAACATATCATCCAGAGAGAACATCTGGACTGTACTCAAGTTATCCTTAAGAAAAAGTGCCAGACAAGGAATAATAGCTAGGAATAAACCATTTTTAGAAAGATTAACAGGAATAAATGGCTTATATTCGTTAAGGAACATGTAGAGAACGATTTCGTGTCAGATCTGGAGGAAACCAAATGGAGAGATTAAATGTGCTTTCTTGTCATTCTGCTTCTGTACTAAAAAACGATAGTCTGTGGTACTGCTTTCTTCGGGTAAAGGGTAACCAAAAAGCGAAATAGGAAATGTAGGAGGGTTGGGGGGTCGGGGGAAATAATGTAATTGAGAGACAACGCCGTTCTGGCTCCTGGTACGTGTACGGTCTTCTCAGCGAGGCGGATGTAATTCGAATCCCAACCAGTGAATGTGGAACGTGTGAAACTAGAAGTAAACTCCCTAGTGTCCAGATTACACGTGATATTGCAATGCTCACGATTGCAATAGTTATATAGTACTACAAGCCCGATCGCTTGTTCGTTTGTAGACAAACCAACGCTGTGCGTCTGTCTTAACTCGCGTTTTACCTTTGAAAGAGTGAAGGAGTATTTCAGAGCAGTACCTGCTGAATGTGTAGGGTCGTCATTTCGATGATCTTCCATAACGTAGCTTTAAGAGAATGGCGGGAAAAAGGTATATACTCATATGACTACTGTTACACGTATACATATTTATGCTTGAAAACTAAGGACAAAACTAATTAATGGCTGTTTTAAAAAATCTCTTGTCCTTAAAATGTCGCATGCAGCTGTCTACCGACCACGGAGGTTCGAGCAGGTGCAGTGTTAAAGACGTAGGTAACTGACATCCTGTGACAAGTTTCCTAGACTCTTCCAACCCAACTCAACTATGCCACGACACCACGGCCCGTTACGAGGAAAAGTAAACAAATGAGACTATTGATGCTATCAAGTACACACAATTACCAAGCCTCAGTCAATTGGCGGCAAAACTGAAAAAAAAGTACTTATGTGAGGCAGCGCGCAGTTTCCTATTCCTGGTCTGTGTGGGCAACCCCTTTGTAAGGTACGTGTTCTTCGCATCTGTGCTCATGATGAATTAACCGTGGAGCTCACGATTCTTGCTGTCTTCCAGCCCGTAACCACACATATTACCGCGGTTTAGGGAGAGGGACCGAAGTATTACGGAACTGTAGTAAAAGCAGCAGTATGATTTAAACTAAATCGCAAGGGGCCACGTGCTAGTGTAAAAAAAAAAAATTCCACTCACCTGAAAGGAAAAATCCATGATCCGACCTGTTGCACTCTATGGTTCGGTATGTTGGAGAATGAGCAGGTTCTACATGGTATGGTTATTATGTACAGAAGGTTTCATTATATATACATCATTTTTACCCCTTTACAAAATTTCTCTGGAGGTAGTTCTTTTAACCGAGGTGGAAGTTCATTCCACAGCCGAGCAGAACGATTAAAGAAGCCACTTTGATATGAAACTGTTCTTGCAAATGGAGGGAAAAGGGACACACCTCGACCTCTTTGAGCGGAACGGTAGTTCATCTGTAAGCGGTTGAAAGGGTTTATATGAATGTTACCTCCGAGGCATTTTCTCAGGAAAGCAATATCTATTTGTTTATAGAGGGTTGTTATGGGGGGCAGTGACCTGGCTGTATTTAAATGACTGTGTTGAGTAATTAGTCGTTCTGCTCGGCGTTGAATCCCCTATAGTTTCATCATGTTCTCCACTGCAGTAGGGTGCCAGGAAGGAAGCCCGTACAACAGGGTACAGATCTGTGCACATGGTTTTGAGGGTGATTAGGGGTTGTAGTAAGGATGTAAAGCAGAGGGCATATAATTCACTGGTAAGACCCCAACTAGAGTATGGCTCGAGTGTACGGGACTCTTATCAGGATTACTTGATTCAAGAACTGGGAAAAAATTAAAGAAAAGCAGGTCGATTTCTTCCCGGTGATGTCGGAAAAACGACTAGCGTTGCAAAGTTGGGGCTGGTAAGACTTGGGAGAAAGGAGACGAGCTGCTCGACTAATTGGATTGCTCCGAGCTGTCAGTGGAAAGATGGCGTGGAATGACATCAGTAGAGGAATAACCTTGAGTGGTATCTTTAAGAGTAGGAAAGGTCACAATATGAAGATAAAGTTGGAATTCAAGAGGACAAATTGGGGCAAATATTCGTTTATAGGAAGGGGAGTTAGGGATTGGAACAACTTACGTAGGGAAATGTTCAATAAATTTCCAATTTCTTTGCAATCATTCAATAAAATGCAAGGAGAACTAGAGAGATGGAATCTGCGACTCCCCTAAATGCAGATCAGTAGTGATTGATTGATTGATTGATTGATTGATTGATTGATTGATTGATTGATTGATTGATTGATTGATTGATTGATTGATTGATTGATTGATTGATTGATTGATTGATTGATTGATTGATTGATTGATTGATTGATTGATTGATTGATTGATTGATTGATTGATTGATTGATTGGACCATGTCAGAAATGAAGATGTTCGAAGGCGTTTGGGAGGGTCTTCCGTCACAGAGAAGATACGAGAAGCACGACTTAGATGGTGTCGTCATGTCGTCCGAAGGCCAGCAGACTCCAATTTGATCCTGGAGGTTATCGATCCCGAGGTCGTCGCTAGAAGCAATGGTTCGGCTGCATCAAGGAAGACATGCGTCTTGTAGACATCACTGAAGCTGACGCCGTTGACCGTAGGAAGTGAAGGATGGCATGTTTAGGACCCTGCACCAATGCGGAACTATGCGCTCGGAAAGAAGAAGAAGCAAGGGGATGGTGTACCACCCGCTAGAATGTTTTTAGATGCACAGAATTGTAAACGTCACCAACTAGCTGGAGCTAGAACAACGTTGCAACATCACATTTTACTGCCTTTAAAACTACTTGGTCTCAATATCTGTAATAATTTAAAATTGGGAAAAGCATACGGTGGAAGTACCGTATAAACTGTACAGAGTTTGGTGTTAATCCTCAGATTTTTCGCCAGTGCTTGAAGGAACGCACTTCAAACGGCCTACTTGATACTAGTGCGGCCAATATTATCACACGGGCATCCGATTGCTGTAAAGAACATGACGAAACTAGAGGGAGTTTGACTCCGAGTGAAACACAGTCATTTAAAGATTACTTTCCATAGCCGCTCTCTGTGAAGGTAACGCTACGTCAGCTCTTTCAGCTGAAATACCGCTCCGTTCAAAGAGGTCGACGGGTGACACTTTTCCTCACAACTTGCAGGAACAGCCACAACTTGTCAAAGCGGCTCCATTATTCGTTCTGCTTTGCTGTGGAATATATAATTTCGTGTGGCTATTTCTAGCCGAGTGCAGCCCTTGTAAGGCAGACCCTCCGATGAGGGTGAGCCATGTGTAGGTAACTGCGTGTTATTGTGGTGGAAGATAGTGTTATGTGTGGTGTGTAAGTTGCAGGGATGTTAGGGACAGCACAAACACCCAGCCCCCGGGCCATTGGAATTAACCAATGAAGGTTAAAATCCCCGGCCGGGAATCGAACCCGGGACTCTCTGAACCGAAGGCCAGTACGGTACGCTGACCGTTCAGCCAACGAGTCGGACGGCTGTGGAATGAACTCACACCACAGAAAAAATGTATTCCATGTTTAAGCATTTTGTAAAGAGGTACGGAAGAATGTATATTTATTGAGTCCATCTGCACGTAACGTAATTTTCTTATTACTGTGAATATTTCCGCAGGTACGGAAGGGCAGATACAATTTTAAGTTATTCTGAGTTGTGTGGGAGTACCTGAGAACGAGTGAGTCCGCCCAGCTGGAGTGTAGAGGATATGCGTGTGTGTAGGATTATGTACAGCCAAACCATGTGAATACCTTGTTGCTACGTAAATAATACTGTAATATAAATGGAATTCTCCGCCTCTGTGGTGTAGTGGTTAGTGTAATTAGCTGTCACCCCCGGACAAACTTGTCCGACTCCCGGCTCTTTTACGAAATTTGAAAAGTGGTACGAGGGATGGAATGGGGTCCACTTAGAGAGGTCAACTGAGTAGAAGGGGTTCGATTACACCTCGGCCATCCTCGAAGTGGTTTTCCATGGTGTCCATACACCTCCTCCAAGGAAATGCTGGGATGGTACCTAACTGAAGGCCACGGCCGCTTCCTTCCCTCTTCGTTCCAATGTTCCCGTTCCGCCACAAGGTCGCTGTTCAGCCTAGCTGGTGAAGCCACCTGGGGGAGGTACTGGTCATACTCCCCAGTTGTATCGCCGACTCAAGTCTCACGCTCCAGGACACTGCCCTTGAGGCGGTGGAGATGATATCCTTAGCTGAGTCCGATGGAAAAATGTACCCTGCAGGGTAAACGGATTAAGAAAGAAAGAATGAAAGACTAATGCAATCATTACACAGGGAGAGACAGCGGAAAGCAGTTGGACTGGGGAAATGCTTGCTATGTTCCCGACAGTCTAGCTTAGAATGCGGGCAGGCAGCGGTGAGCGTACTTCCGTACAATTGGAGTTCTTCTTCAGCGCACGTTGTTGGCATTATTAGTGTTGCATTTGAACATTAGTTTTTGTTAACTATTAATATGTTGGCGTGCAATATTGGATAAAGGACATTTTAAGTTGAGACGTTTCTGTTAAAAAAGAAATTATTACAGTACTAACCCTTAACGAATAATTATTTCCTACAGTAATGAAACTGAACGCCCACCCGCAAAAATACTGCTTTCTTTCGAGCCTGACAAAGTATTGCGGGCGGTATGTTCCTCCGATGTCCGCTGCATAGTGCGGAACTTTTCACTGCCCCTTCATGTATATGAGCAGATTCTGAAACCAGGTATGGGACTAAAAATTACTAACATATTTAGAATGGATATAAAATACATTTTGGTCTGTAGTTGTAAGTATAAATGTAGCTCTATTTAATATTACAATTTTGGCGGGGATAAACATACCCACATGTACCAGAGGGCCATATCCTCCTTGTGTCTTCACCATTTCTAAACTTCATATAAATAATACATGACAATATTATTATTATTATTATTATTATTATTATTATTATTATTATTATTATTGTACCGGCTGGTACACCTCTACGCCACACATTTGAATTTTCCGCCTTAAAGTACTCCTCTACAGGAGAAACTCAGAACTTAAAAAACTGGATCAACTCATAAGTTTCTCAGGAGATGTCACAACCGTAAATTTTGTGATCACAAAGTTGTCAGTACTGTGTGAATATCACCTTGTTTTGTTTTCCGTTGATCAAGAAGTGTGGACATTCTCTTATAGATGTCTCTACTAAAAAACTATGACCAAGCACCCTGGTGCGAAGTGAACGAACTGTTTTGAAGAAATTTTGTGTTCATAAGTTTTATTATTACTAAATTTCGTTCTTTCATTTGTGGGTTAGCAATATTTATCTTTCCTTTCCACCAGTTTTGAATTGAGCCAATCAATTATTTATGTAATTAATTTTTGACCAATCATGTCTTTCTTCTCCGATTTTTAGTGTACGGTCTACACTGACCAATAACATTGTGTGGGTGCGGCTGTTTTATTCATGAAAGGTCTCTAACTTTCCTCGAGGGTATAAAAACTGCTAATTTTCTTGTCTCTCGGCCACTCGAACAACGTCTAGCCTAGTGTATGGAAGTGTAGCAGGAGGCGGGAAGCGCCTCTTTCATCCGGCAGCAGCTCTTCAACAAGGTAATAGCCACTTAACATCTTTATTTCTCGCTAGCTCAGCAGTTTAATCCGCGGGGAAGGTCCGAAACCTTTGCTATGTAATAAGCATCTCCCGTCGTTTTGTAAAACTTCAAATATCTTTAACTGTAATTCGGGGATAGAGAGTGCTTTACCCTCTCGAGCTCCACTTAATACTAGTGTGAGGTGACTACATTTTGTAACTGGTTTTCTTCCTTTCTGTAATGTCTTAATTTTGTTATACGAGTCACCTCCGTAGTTTGGGAATAGCCCCTGTTTCATCGGCCTAGTGCCTCTTACGTTTTAAGAAGGTTCATTTAGGAGTGCAAGCTACGCCTCCATTCATCTTTGTACTTTGGGCAATTTACTTAATCTGTTCTTTTTCCACTGAGGCCCAGAAGGTTGGGTACGAAATGCTCCCGTTTCATTTAATGTAAGTTGTGTCATGACGGCAATCTAGTGTAAAACCAGGTATTGCCTTTAATAGGCTCGGGAAACTGAGAGCGGGTCAGCTCTTTTGTGTTGGGAGCGTGCCTCTAGGAGGCTTGGCATTGCTTGGTGGGAGCAAGTGCTCCAGGTTATTAAGGGATTTCTGCCCTTTGGTAAACATGTGTTTGTGAGCTGAGAGCTCAGAAATCGTAAACTTAGGGCTTGTGGCCCAGATTGTTAAATTGTCTCTAAATCTTGGCTTTCCTGGTCTTGTACCTGATTTGACTTGTTGTTATTTGTTAAAGTCTGAAGTTGTATGTGAACATTGTTAAGTTTTGCTATTTTCGAAAATATAACCTTTAATGCAGTTTTACTCAATATCACAGCTTTGTAGTTAGACCCATTCCAGCCCGCACCTTCTTTCACCTCTGCATTCCACGGGTATCCCCGTAACAATTATTATTATTATTATTATTATTATTATTATTATTATTATTATTATTATTATTATTATTATTATTGTAGTCTCCATGGCTCGGGCGGCAGCGTGTCAGCCTTTCACCGCTGTGTTCCGAGGATCAAATCCCGGTCACTCCATGTGAGATTTGTGCTGGACAAAGCGGAGGCGTTACAGATTTTCCTACGGGTACTCAAGTTTTCCTTTTCATAATTCATTCCAGCTACACTCCCCAATACCATTTCATTTTATCTGTCTTCCATTAATCATTGCCCCAGAGGAGTGTGTCAGGCTTCGGCAGCGGGCACAATTCTTATCCTCTCCGCTAGATGCGGGCTTCATTAATTCCATTCCTGATCCGGTCGAATGACTGGAAACAGGCCGTGGATTATCATTATTTTTATATTATTATCATTATTATTTAAGGATGCTAAAATATGTCAACTCTGAGCTGTTGTCTTCCTGCAGGTAGAAAGTAACAGCGACACTTCGACGTCCGCAGAAACTGTTAGCACTAGGAGCGGATGATAAAATAATACAAACGCTCTTCTGGTAGACTACACTCAGAGTGCAGTGTAATTTGGAATGTACCTGTACGAATTAGATTTTGTCAGTATTGAACCGTGGAGGGAACGCTTATCATTTTAACAGAACAGTGCATACTCTTAGCAAGAATTCAAATAATATTCCCTGGAACGCCTGTCCTAGACTGAGAGCAAATTAACCGGAGTGATGAGATCGCTCTTCTTGAAAGGTGTGCTATTTTGTTATTAGTTTCTGTTATCTACACGCTGGCAGATCCTGGCATATATTTGGTAATATCGTCATATGTAAGACAAAATATTCATGCAAAATTACGTTTCTTGATTAAATGTGTGGAACGAATCATTTCCCCAGCTGATGTAAAATTTTGGCTTCATTTGGTCTTATTACTCAAGACAGAAATGAGATGTCAGCGGATGATAAATATATTCACTAATTCTCCCATAGAGCGCATTGTAAATGTCTCGACTTGAAAAGCAGAAAATGGCGGACATGACGTGCAGCAAGCAAATAAGAATGTTCACAAGCATTTCTGTCATTCTTCAACACACCAACTACAACATTTCCTACTTTCTGTCACTTGAATCTGTGGTTTCGTCAATGCTAACCCATAGTATTTCACTATCATACTGCCCGAATTATCTGTAAAGTTTCTTCGTAACATTTTTCCCTAATGTGGATTCGTCTGGAGGCTCAAATTAATGTAGTTTTTTAGGTAATTTCTCAGTCCCGGATTATTTATTTTGCAAGAGGAATGTCGGCACGTACAAATGCTCTGCACACATTTAAATAATACTGGGAAAATTTAGATGGGCTTGCATATGAAGTAGCTGGTTCAGCTATTAGTGATTGTCGCGAACGCACACGCGAATCAGCCGCAGTATGCTTATTTCCAGACAAATGCTGGATTACTTGAGAACGTTGATCTGCACTTACTGTTTTACCACATGGTTGGCAAAACAATACTTTTCCATAGGTAGTGAATTTTTTTTTAAGTTCCACTACATATTTTTGAAGACGCGACCTTGTACTCGACTTCTCTTTTGAAATTATTTTGCAGGTTACGACACACATTATCGGTGAATCACTGTTTCAATAAAAAGAATAGCAGCGGACACTGAAGGAAATATTTCTTAGAAATCCATTCAAAATCACATGACCACGGGAATGATATATGGACCCAAACAGCTAACCTTACTCTTAGGAGTGATGAAATCCCACTACCTAATGGTGGGGCAATATTCTTCCCAGTCTCCCATGCCGTAACGGTATAACGTCACCTTATCTCTCCATGATAGCCTTTCGCTGATATTCTATAAACAAAATCCGAGCGGGATGCCTCATAAAACCGAGTTGGAATGGCATCATGGAAGAAAACATCTTGTGCAGCAAATCAATTCGCTGTCTAAATGTAACGACGTAGCCAGTGACCAGCAAGTTTTAGAACTTCTGGAGGGAAGTCTATAAATAGTCGAAATATTCAGACACATGATGTTAAATACACTGTTAAAAACAATACCGTAATCGTTAAATGAAAATATGATCATTATTTTATAACACAGAAGCATTTTAAATTTTATTGATTAAAAATATTCCCGATTTATGTTCCTATTATAGATTTTAAAAATATGTATTTACATTTAAGAACGTGAAAATATGTGTTATATGTGAAATAAGATTAAGTTTTTACACTTGGAGATGGACAACAGGAATAATGAACTTTGTAACTTGCGTTAAAACTTACGCAAAAAATATGTAATTACTTAAAAAAACCGCTCCTTAATTATAATACTTACATTATATTAACGTACTGGGTCCGAGAATGTGGTTCAGATACTGCTTTGAAAGTGAATCAATCTACGAAAATCTCAGCTTCGTTTCATTTTAACTCAGAGGAATAAAATTAAGGAGCGTTAATGACACAACTTAGATACTCTTTTAATTTCACGCTAGCTAGTAAGTAGGACGGAGGATAATCCAAAGTTGATTACTTCTCATGTTGGCCACCCACAACAATTCGTCACCGTGTTCCACCGTGTCATCAAGCCAACAGAGATGACACATACACACGCCAAAGTAAAATATTATCTTAAAAAATACTTTTTGTTCTCGGCCATAGTGTATTTTACACGTCATACTACTGAGACACAGACACGTGAGAGTGGTGCAAAACTCCACAGCCAATATCAAGTCATTCTACCTGGTCAGGAATGGAATGAATGACGAGCCCATCTAGCGGCTAGGATGGGAATTTTGCTGGCGATAAGGTCAGCCTAAAGCGAAATAATTATTTTGCGATAAGTACGAAACTGCGGCTTGAAATTGTATTGCAATATCACTTGTAAGAAGGAAATAGGATTTTTCTCTGACTTGTTTCTCATGTTTCTCGCTACATGTCCTTCTTAAAAGATAGGAAGATAGTAAGTAGCCTATATTGATGGACGAGAACCATACTGTTCTAAGTCCAATTTTATTAAAATATCAGTTATAAAGCTCAGCGAACGTCCCATGTCCAAAGATCTGCAGTCAATGGCAGGGAAGGATGAGATCCATTTTTAAAATCCCTGTACCAACAGAACAGTTTTGTTTTCCATGCACGTCAGACAAAACTTCTACATTTCCAACCATAACATAAATGTTATAGAACATAAATGCCAAGAACCTGGTCGCAGTGCTCTTTAAGACGTCGATTAAACGCATGCAGTTATAGAACAACACATTAGAAACATGGAACTACACTGTTCATTGTCCCTGATCAGCGTCATTCTGAACTGTAGGTCAAATAAAAAATTCAAAGTAACCCAAATGGTCCAAAAATACTTTTTTTGATTTTTATCAGTTGCTCTTAAATCAAATCTAAACAAGGTGTCATACTCAGAATTAAATCGTATACAATAAGAAAACGATAGTAGTTCAGTGAAATGCAAATACTCATTTTCAGAAAGTGATTTTCAGGATGTTAACACATTAGTACACAAGAAGACGAGGCCTAATTCTACTCTAAGCTTACCACAACCCAAAGTAACTAGCACTGCAAGCATAAAAGGTAAAGGACACTAAGTCGCCTTACAAGCATTTATCAATAGAAGATAAACCGTTTCTTGAAGTGAAAGTTGTGTCAATGATGTCAGAAACTTAGAATAATAGTGTATCACAATTATTTGTTTGAACGAATATAACTAATATGAATGTTCTATGTTCTTCATCTCTGAAAAAGTCTATTTATTTACGCCATTTTATTCTTTGTCCATCACCATCACCTCTCTGTGACCTACTAATTTCCAATGTTTGGAATAGTTTATTCATAAATGCAGCTTATAACTTCATACGAACCTCAAAGTCACAAAGTCACTCTATGATATTAAATAAGATATAAATTGACTGTCATAAAACGAAATAGCTTCTGCTATAAAATGTGATAAATGAAACTTGCAACGACATGGTTCTACACCATCGATATATTAACCAAAAGTGTCAATTATGGTTCTGTACCGTGAAAGGGTATTGTCCCGTAACCAGGTCCCTATCTTGAATGATTAACAATATTTTTTCTCTTTGTATAACTATCTTTCACACGATAATACACAAATCATGCTCATGCGATTTGTATGAATGATTTTAGATAATTATTAGAGCGAAATTCAAGCGATAGGGCAGCGTTTACTTGACGAAATAGCACAGAAATAGTTTCCCTCTCGCGAATTCGCACATAAATTAATGAGAAGAATCATGCCTCGATATATGAGCAAGGCTAGAAATTGCATTTCTTATGCACCCTGTCCCTATTACGAAAGGTGTGAAAATGTCACTCATACGGTTGGTTGGTGTGTGCATTTCAATGCGCTTGGAAGGCTGATATGTAATAGCAGCATCTGCTTCGTTGAGAAATGCAACGGAAAATTACCTTTCTCCTTATTTTTCTACTGTGCCTCTTAAGTTACGCCTAGGCTATCTATGATAGGTAATGGTAGCGCTTCTGAGGAACAAATAAGCCTACAACATGCATTATGGTGCCGAAGGTGGGTGCTTTCTCTTTTAAAATCTTCAGCCTTTTTCCGGTCATTCGACCTGGTCGGGAATGCAATGAAAGAAGCCCCCGTCTACCAGGAAGGATAGGAATTGTGTCGGTTCCCAAAGCCTATCGCACTCCTCTGGGGCAATGATTGATGACTGACAGATGAAATTATTTTGGAACGTGTTTCTAGAATGAAAGATGACAGGGAAAACCGGAGTACCCATAAGAACCTGTCCCACCTCCATTTAGTCCAGCACAAATCTCACATGAAGTGACTGGGATTTGAGCCACGGAAGCTGGCATTGGAAGGTCGGCCCGAAGCTGCCTAAGCCACGGAGGATCTATACAAGAAAAGTAGCCTGTACGCTGCAAACAGACTGTGTATTTTTAATAGTAAATGAATAACTACTTCCAGTCTGATAGATAATTAAGTCATTGGTTATACAGCTTTTCATATGCCACGCTAATGATCTACGTAAGTAAAATATGTTGTAATTCGCACGGCATTCAACCGGGAGCACGGTGTTCATACTCCAGACTAGTTTTTACCGAAACTGGTCCAACTCTGTAGTGCAAGGGGCAGTTGTGCAGCCGTGTGGTGTACGGTGAAGTACCAGCTGGCAATAAGTGTGTACAGTGGAACAGGAGGATGGGCCACAATGCGAAGGAAATGACCATGGAAGAAAGAAACACAGTTGTCTCCCAAAATCTTCAATACAAATTCTATTCTAAAATTACAGGTATAATCGGAAGAAGTCAAGCGATTGTGCAATCCATCATTAAGCGGTATGACAGACAAACAGTAATGAACGCTGAAAGAAGAGTTCGTCTATAGAAGCTTACAACCAGAGAGACTGGAATTATGTTACCGAGCAAATTGGCAGTGCGGTTAGAGTTGTGCGGCTGTGAACTTGCATTCGGGAGATAGTGTGTTCGAATCTGACCGTCGGTAGCCCTAAAGATGTTTTTCCGTGGTTCAATTTCACACGCAGCAAATGCTGAGGTTGTGCCTTAATCAAGGCCATGATTGTTTCTTCCCACTCCGAAGCCTTTCGTATCACATCGTCGCCATAAAGTCCACTGTGCCGGTGCAACGTACAGCTAATTATGAAACAAATGAATGTTTATGTTTCAGAAATACACGACATAATTTCAGTGTTGAATTTCTCAAATTTTCAAATGAGTCCGGAAATCATGGCCAAATATTCCACATGCTTTGGTCGGAAATAGAGTTCTAGTCCACTTACTGAGAAACAATCTCGCTTCTCTTTACAGTTCCAGTAAGAAGAGTTAGAACTAAAACCTGTGAGCATGTCCAGGCGTAGTAATAGTAATGTCAGAGCGTGCCTAGAGACAATAAGCTTCTAACTGTGACATGTTTGTTCGTCACGCAGAACTCACAAAAGTACGTCATTCTTATCTCAATCTTGCTACCCAACATTTGAGAGTAACTTCTAAAAATAAGAAGCCTACTGCAAGACTTTTAAACTGAGCTGCTAAGTTTTCCATAATAATGGTTTGTTATCATGTTAAAATTACATCTGCGAGAAAATGAACTTATACCGGTACTTGCTATTTTTTCAATTTTATATTTAATTATTAGACACAGCAAAACCGTTACAACAATAAGTGAATTTTGAAGAACTGTTGCCAGACCCCAGTTCTTATTTGCTTCGGAGACGTTACTGATGAACAAGAAAGGCACCAGGACGACCTGGAAAAATGTTGAAGACGTATCCTCCGGAAAATACATGGGCCAAGAGTGCTCCAGAACAGAACCTACCGACGGAAATATAACTCCTAACTCTACCAACAGTTGGAAGCGGCTAATACTAGCATCCGAATTACACGGTTGAAGTTTTACTGGCACCTTCTGAGAATAGACAAGGCAGGCTGCGAAGATCTTCTCACTCGTATAATGCTACAAGAATGCAAGCGTGTGACTCAATGAAGTGTACTAGGATTTAGATTCCACTTGGATTTCTGATACTGATTGTTCAAAATTTTGTAAAATGGGAAACTCATGGTCTCTTCTACCAAAGGTTAGTAAACCTCGCAAAACTCTTTCACAGAAATGAAAGGAAAAACTACTAGGAGGACTCAAGAGATATTGGGAACGAAACCGAGCAGCCAAAAAGAACTAGTCATAAGTGCCCCCTAGTATGATTAAATCATTAATAATAATAATAATAATAATAATAATAATAATAATAATAATAATAATAATAATAATAATAATAATAATAATAATAATAATTGCAGACGATGGAGGACCATTTTTTTTACACTAATAATAAACCAGATAAGATAACAATCTGTGGAAACAACAATATTATGTATCAAAAATAAATTAACAACAATAAAAATATGACAAGAATGGCGACGATAACTGGCAAGTGTCGGTTACAGAGGTTTTTTTTATTTTTATTTTTTTTGCCATTGGCTTTACGTCGCACCGTCACGTATAGGTCTTATGGCGATGAAGGGACAGAAAAGGCCTAGGCATGGGAAGAAAGTGGCCATGCCCGTAATTAAGGTACAGCCGCAGCATTTGCCTTGTGTGAAAATGGGAAACCACGGAAAACCATCTTCAAGGCTGCCGACAGTTGGATTTGAACCCACTATCTCCCGGATGCAAGGTTACAGAGTTAGCAAGAAGAAATGCCATGGGTTGGAAAGGGCAGAAGAAAATTAAAACCTGGCCGGGCTGAGTGGCTCAGACGGTTAAGGCGCTGGCCTTCTAACCCCAACTTGGCAGGTTCGATCCTGGCTCAGTCCGGTGGTATTTAAAGGTGCTCAAATACGACAGCCCCGAGTCGGTAGATTTACTGGCACGTAAAAGAACTGCTGCGGGACTAAATTCCGGCACCTCGGCGTCTCCGAAGACCGTAAAAGTAGTTAGTGGGACGTAAATCAAATAACATTATTATTTAAAAAAATTTAAAACCTGGACAGGACATTAGAGGAATCTTTTAATTTTGTGTTTGAAGGATGCCAATGGTGTGAATGGGTCTATATTCGCTTGTGAGTTTCCAAGAATAGGACGGTGCAAGATAGAGCGTTGTTGTAAGGTTAGGCGCGGACGGGACGCATGATGGGCATGACGGTTGTATGTTGTTCGTAGGGGGCTGGGGAGAGGTTGGAATAGTATTGCATTTGGTAAAGCCATTGGTTATTTTATGAAGGTAACAAAGATCGGAGAACTGTACACGGCTTCCCAGGTCAAGTATACCCAGGTAGTACAAAATGTCAGATTTAGTTGTGCTCTTAAGAACAGGATTGCGAGTCTTAATAATGAATGTGAAATTAAAAAAATGCTATATATTTGAAATATGTTTGTGATGGGACCAAATAGAGGAACTGAAGTAGATAATGGGGAGAACATATGAGACGAAGTATAATTTTAAGGCGTTAATATCATTCATATCAGTAAATTTTTAAGGAATGTCTAGGCTACGCTTAACTCAGGATTTTATTGACTGAATATGCGCAGTGAAGGTCAGTTTACAGTTAAGTATAACACCTACGCTCCTACCTGAGAAGCCGATTGGATGGTATAGGCAGTCCTCATTGCCTGCTATAAAACGCAGTTAGCTGGGCGGCAGGGTACACTGTGAAAATCCCTTAAACTGCAAATGCTCTCTTTTCTTGTCCGCCTCTGTGGTGTAGTGGTTATTGTGATTAGCTGCCATCCCCGGAGGCTCGAGTTCCATTCCCTGCTCTGCCACAACATTTGGAAAGTGGTACGAGGGCTGGAACGGGGTCCACTCAGCCTCGGGAGGTCAACTGAGTAGAGGTGGGTTCGAATCCCCAGCATAGCTGGTTAGGCCATCTGGGCAAGGTAGGCCTACTGGTCATCCTCCAAAGTTGTATACTCCGACCAAGAGTCTGAAGCTCCAGGACACTGAACTTGAGGCGGTAGAATTGGGATCTCTCGCTGAGTCCGAGGCGAAAACCGACCCTGGAGGGTAAACAGATAAAGTAGAAGAGGATTAGTTTTCTTTTTACAACGCGCTTTATGTCAAGCCATTTGTAGAAAAAGAAGGAAATAGACATCACCGTCCATTTCTTGGAGAATAGTAGTCTATTTTGATCGTTTTTAAGTGTAATACTGAATTATAGTTATTTTTAAAGTGTTAATTTACTGTAGATATGTAATTATGTTTACCTTAGTCTTTTCACGCTTTTATCTACTAGTCTTATCAAATTTGATTTTAGCTTTCAGTTTTGTTTGTTTATGAACGTAGGCTACTTTTAAATCAAAATCCCATAAAAAAGTAGGCAATGAGAATCAGATGTTAAATTATCATTTCGTTTCAAGCCATCGGGGACGATGATCTAGACGTTAATTTTCAGCTACCACGTAAAGTTGCTTTTATTTTCCTAAACGAACGAAATGCACCAAGTAACCACGGTATTGGAAATGTTGGTTGCTTTATTCTGACAGACCCATGTCAGCAGATACATTGACACATAAGAGCTCCTTTCCCACCAATCAATCCTTTACAAAGTCATTTGCCTACTGGGCAAGTTGGCCGTGCGGTTAGGGGCACGCAGCTGTGAGTTTACAACCAGGAGATTGTGGGTTCGAACCCCACTGTCGTCAGACCTGAAGATGGTTTTCCGTGGTTTCCCATTTTCACATCAGGCATACACTGGGGCTGTATCTTAATGCCACGGCCACTTCCTTCCAACTCCTAGGCCTTTACTATCCCATTGTCGCCAAGATAAGACCTATCTGTGAGGGTGCGACGTCAAGTAAATTGTAAAGAAAGGAAAAGAAAGAAGAGAGATAAGGAACCATGGAAAATCATCTTCAGGGTTGCCGACAATGGGGGTCCTCATCTTCTAAAATGAGGGACATGGTACTCGGAAGTTGTAGACTATATTCCTTGTCCAGGACCTCCGCACTCCATAAGAATACGATCTACGGTACAGATGGGCGCTGAGAGTACACACCGGTTCCCTCTTCAGTAAGTAACTTAAATCTGTCCCTTCCATGGCCGACCCGAACGAAAGTATTATATTCTTTCATTGTTCCTTCAACCTTTCTCAGCTTATTCGAAGCAGGGAAGATTTGCCTTTCCTCTCCCTAGTGACAAATCAGTAAATGCCTCAGCTTGGAAGGTTAAGTACATCATTAGTTGGAACCTTGTATGGCAACGGAGGCAGTGTGACTTAATATGCAACATTCTCTGTACAAATTATTCGTTGAATTCTACGTCGATTTAACCTAACGTATCTTAATACGAATTCTGAATGTTTACAAGACAGGTTAGCATTAAGTTGTGAACTTACGTCGACGATATCTGTAATAAACTCACAACATATCATCATTTTTGTGAATACCTGGCTTGCAGCGTCCGAGAAACCTTTGTTTTCAGTAGTCTAATTTGTTTCTAAATTAACATTCACTGAGTGAGAGACAAAGTGAGTTTAACGCTGTTTGTTGTGTTGTGTTCTACATTTTCTCTTTACTTTAATCTTCTTGTAATAGGTTATTGCCAAATTTCTGGATCATTTGTTGTTGTTTTTTCAACATGAATTTTGTAGATGGTTGATTATTTTGCAACAAATTACACATAATATTGGGACTATTTCTGCTCTATTCTAACATTTGCTTTATATCTGAACGACACAGATAGTTCTTATGGCGACGATGGGAGAGGAAGGGGCTAGGAGTGGGAAGGAAGCAGGCGTGGAGTAAATTATGATACAGCTCAGGCATTTGCCCGGTATGAAAATGGGAATCCACAGAAAACCATCTTCAGGGTTGCTAACAAAGGGTGGGGGAGGGCTGGGTCCAAACTCACCATCTTACGAGCGTTAGGGGCCAACCCGCCTTTAGGCTTGTCGGTCTTTAACTAATAAGCATTTGTAGTCAAAAGGGTTAATATCGTGGAGCCTCCGAAGGGGCTTGGTGCATAGTTGAGAAGATGGCGCCCTATTTATGATGAACCTAACGATGAAGACAGTGCACATACCCAGCCGCCGAGCCATCGGAATTAATCAATTTAGATTAAAATATAAGACCAGGCCCGGAATTGAACCCTAGACCTCGTGGGGCAGAGGCCAACACGCTAACCATTAAGCCATGGAGGTGGGTAAGGGATAGACAAGGAAGAGGGATGGAAGTGGCCGTGGCCTTAAGTTAGGTACCATCCCGGCATTCGTCTGGAGGAGAAGTGGGAAACCACGGAAAATCACTTCCAGGATAGCTGAGGGGAGAATCGAACCCACCTCTACTCATTTGACCTCCCGAGGCTGAGTGAACTTCGTTCCAGCCCTCATACCACTTTTCAAATTTCGTGGCAGAGCCGGGAATCGAATCCAGGCCTCCGGGGGTGGCAGCTAATCACGCTAACCACTACACCACAGAGGCGGACAGTATTATTATTATTATTATTATTATTACACAACTTTGTGCCAAACTAAGGAGCGCGATGAACTTATTTAGCAGACGAATTTGCTTTCCGCTCTTGCTAGATTCTCTTTATCCTCTTGCTGTTACTTTTTCCATTCTTCCGTCCATGCAGTGGTGTTTTCATCTTGAGTTTTTTACCAAATGATCTTTGTTCACCAACGTTCTAAAACTAGTCCTGTCCCATATAATTTCACCTCTTATGTTGATTTCTTGAATGTCTCTTTCAATTTCGATAATCCCATTATTCTTGACTTTTAGTGAGAAGGCATAATTAAATATCATTTTAGTAAGTTTTCCACTGTTCGACCGAGTCCTTGGTTTAATGGTCACAGTTAAGACCTTCGGTTCAGAGGGTAACGGGTTCAATCCCCGGCCGGTACGAGGATTTTAACCGCGTTTGATTAATTCTTCTGGTTCGGGGACTAGTTGTTTATGTTTGTCCCAAAACTCACTTCTTCATTTTTATACACCACACCACATTAGTAACATTAGTTAATTTTCCTACACACGGGTTGGATGTATGTGTCATCTTCATCATCATTTCATCCTCAGGACGACGCGCAGGTCGCCTACGGTTGTCCAATAAAAAGACCTGACCTGGCAAGCCGAGGACATTCCATGCACTAAAAGGCATACTCTATTTCATTTTCATTTTGAGTAATTTCAATCGTTTTTTTCTTTTTCTCAGAATTCTGGTACAACTCAGGAGACCTCCTTTCGATGCACGCCCCTTCTATGTACACTGGGCCAGAGATTTTCCTAAAGAATTTCAGTTCTTCTTTTCCAAATTTTTAATTAGTTATTAGTAATTATTATTATTATTATTATTATTATTATTATTATTATTATTATTATTATTATTATTATTATTATTCTACCAGGGGTACACCTCCCATGGCTATTTAAACTGCGAGCCTTCTCCACTATGTCCATCCTTGATCGTGATTAAGGACTCTTAAGACTTTGAAAGACTTGTTTCTCCGATGGTTAGATGGCTCTGTCATCTATTATCTTGCGATCTTTGGTGGGCTAATCCTCAGTGAATCTACTGAAAAATTTAATTTGTTATAGTAGGTAAAACTCTTTCATGTTATGGTTTTCATTAAATGTGCTGAAGTTATCAACTCTACTCCTCGTTCTCCTTTAAGGTAACCTGCTTATCACATGCCGCTAATCAGAACTCAGGTTTTTGGATGGAAATTTAGCCTATCAGCGCTCTGGATGCTAATATAGTCTAGAATATAGTCTGGGGATTAAATTAAGCCGAACGCATTAGGGCCGTCTTACCTGATATTGCTCCGGTGATTGTGTGGGCGACTTGACGGAGGTTATTATATGTGGTTGTACTGGCGTTTGTTCTGAGGTGAAGATTTCAGCGGTTTTCTTAAAATGTAATATGTAAGATTCTCACTTTTCGCTGTAATGTACGACCTTCTGCGCAGTCTTCGGGCTCAATTTATATTCCCTACTGGGAAAATTATTTAATGTAAAAGAGCACGAGTGGTTACCTTCGGAACTCTCCCTTTTCACTTTCTAGATGGGTGACTACAGTTTTTCAACCTCTAAATTTGGAAATTAGTCTCAGCCTGTAATGTTCCCCGTTTACTAAACCCTTTTAGCATGGGATTAGCCTTATGGCCTCTTAGGTTCTTGTCGTCTCAAGAATATTATTTTAAGCAGTGCTCGTGTTTCACCTCCTTGCCCTTGTTAATGTCTTGTAGTACTTGTAACCTTGTTCTTTTCCATCTTAAGGCATAGTAGGATTGGTAATATGCCCCTGTAGGTGCATTATGATTTTGCGGTTAACCATGTCTACATATAGGTTCTTTTGTGGAACGGTATTCCACCTGTTTGAGAATTTAAAAAAAATACAAGCCCCAGATGGGGAAAACTGTTTTCTGAAAAGTATGAAATGGTGTAACCAGTGTAATTTAAAATGTAGCAAGCGACATACCGCTTTATTTAGGCTAACATCTATAATAAGAGTTCAAAATCTATAATGTTGTACCTGTTAGGAGCAATAATGCTCTTCGATACGTAGTTTAATAACTGGGAGTTTCTTCCCATTAAACTGAAACGTGATGAATGAATTCTAAGTCCTCTGCATTGTGGGAGAAGATGAGCTCTATGTTACATGTTATTATGGTCAAGAATTATTTCAATTCCGATGGGTTTCTGGTTCTCAAGAGAGGAAAGAAATAAAATTTCCAACTTCTTGTTTAAGTAATTTTCACTTTATGTGCTACCTTGTCCGGCCATTCTCCCCAGGCGCTTCCTTGCCTCTGCGCTCCACGATACATGACTGTATCAATTAATATTTCTATTATTACTAGAAGACCCGTACTGTTCCGTAGCATTCGTTATTAGAAGTACAGATAACGCGTCTTGATTTGTTGCATGGGAAAGTTTTTTCAACGGTTACTTTAAGAATTTGTATTACATGTTAATTACGTTGAAGTTAAATTTTTTAGATGACTTTATTGTGACGCTGAATTATATTTTACCAACTTCTTTTATTTTACAATGTGTTTCAAGACCCTGATAGGTTTTACGGCGACGATGGGATACGAAACGACTAGCAGTGTGAAGGGAGCGAACGTGGCCTTAATTAAGATACAGCCCCAAACATTTGTCTGTTGTGAAAATAGGGGCACGGAAAACTAACTTCACAGCTGTGACAGTGGGGCTCGAACCCACTCTCCCCCGAATGGAAGCTGACAGCTACGTGACTCAACCCGCGGAGCCACTCGCTCGGTTTTTATGAAATATTTATGGCCTTAGAGTTACTTTTGTGTTTATTTTAAAGCTTTAGTTGTAAATCATTTTCATTCGCGTGGAACGTCGTCCTTTGGCAGCCCAGATTGTCTGGGAAGTTTCTGATCCGTTCAAATTATTTTAGACATGACGTACACGATTCAAGCAGCCACTGAGACTGTCACCAATCACCTAAGCGAACCCGAGAACTGTACTGAAATACTGTCGACAAAGCTGACCGCTCAGTTGTGTAGACCTCAGCGAGGTGACGTCATACCAGACGGCGTATGCGTACGCACCCTTTAGAAATCCCTCACACCGGCAGTTGACCAGCAGGTTGCATTGAAGTACTTGCGAGAGCTTTGACCAATCAGAACGCTACATTCTTCTTTAATAATTTAAAAATACGCGGCCAGAAATGTTTATGCGTTCAAACACACTCTGCATATCTGCAAGCCAAGAGTTTTCTTCAGAATGATTTACGATATCAATCGATTCAGACGCTCCCTCAAACTCGCGGTCACAAAAATCAGCCTAGTGTTTTCAGTATATAGATGCTCGAATTTTCAGCCTGAGATTTTCACGGTAGGTCTTAAAGGTTTGAATTAGTGCTAAGTCGGGTAAGGTATGTGATTTAAAAAATGTCACTACTCTTATCAATAATATAGAAGTAATAATTTTAGGCTGAAGAAATATCCTTGCACTTCACTGAATACACAACCCTTTTACAACTTTTACTTCTCCGACGACTCACAGAAAATGGTACAACGACTGAAACTATTCCAGATCAACACAGGATCCTATAAACATGTCGCTAGACACATTTCTTTATCTATATATTATGTATAAAACGCTAAAATGTCTATTTCACGAAACTCAAACTCGTAAACCATAGGGAGTTAAAAATGCGGTTTAAACCAAAATCCTTCAAGTCGTCTCAATAGTACAGGAAAAATCTTGCATTTCTTGAAATGTCAACGAAAATATTTATAATTTTAATAATATAAGAATCATCGTGCAATGAACAGGATTAAATGCACAGATTCACTGCCGCTTGCCAACGTACGTATGACTTGCAATAAAAGTCAAAGAGCCATTTTACGTCCATGGCGTAGGATGCCTTTTTCGGTCCCCGACACTAGGAGCCATATTCAGCAGGAATATCCGGAACTGTTTGTCTGTGTGTATGCGCGTGGTGCCCATCCAAATCTATGGCAAGCAGAGATTTGAAAATTGTTAACAGATGCGCATTCTTAGGTGAATCCTTTTACAGGTCAAGACATGCCTTCATTCATTACTTCATTCCTTTATATCGTTTTATTTTTTTATTTTATGGGGAAAGGTCGATATTTGCCTGAACGGGACACAGTTTTCCTCACGTTAAGACATTTCGCCAGTATGCGCCACATCGTTTGATGACTGAGACCAAAATCTACGGATAATTCTCGGACAGTCCTCCAATGGTCTACGGAAACGAGACCACTCAAGATGTCAAAGTGATATTGAGGAATGTGCAATGTCATTCCGACCTACACGAAAAGCCTTGGACCATCGTGCAACCGTCCTATACGGTAATGCATTCTCGCCATAGGCTTCACGTAATCCTGGATAACATTCTGGCGCATTTTTTGCACGGACAACGTCGATTATAACCCGTGAACGCTGATCACATTATGAAAACATGCTTCAGATCGGTGAAGTAAACACTCTTCACTTCAACGCCACACAACAACGCTCCCAATTCATGCCCATCAAATACACACTACACTCGACAACAGCGCCATCTGACCGCTCGCATATCCTGTTTGCGCATGCGCGATCTCCTGCGAGTGTCTGGACTACTTTGCCACTACTTTATTTACATCCCTCGTACATTCTAAAGCCTCAAAAATAATTAAGGGGAAGGCTAGAATAGTCGGTCATTATCATTGAGATAAGATAGGGAAAGCGCCATGCACATTTTAAAAACGCAACATGCCGTGCATTACTGGGCGAATTTAGCCTGCAAGTGTTTCACAGAACGGAGCTACTAGAACGTTACCTAAAATGTGCTTTAGCACCGCGTATAATAACGCACATTGATCTGAAACTTAAAAACAAACCCATTCGATATGCCATGCCTATTGCGCGTTCGAGAAAACACGTTCATATTGTAATCTCTCTCCACCGCACACTACCGCTATGTAAACATTACTTTTAATGCTACTCTGCTACTATTTCCAATGCAGTACGAGTCAGAATTTTTTTAGTGGAATTCGTTTCCGCAGAGAGATAACTGATTATCATGTCAACCCGGTAATACCAGCTCACTGCATTCACAAATATGACTGATGCACACTTGTGCTTTATACTTCATAACGTGACGTTGGGTGTAATCGGGTAGTAACAATTTAACATTTTATACATAAGATACCTACGGTGCGATTTTTTGACTGGTGTCCTCCACAGACGAACTTGATAATTTTTATGCTAAGGCATCTCCGTAAAGAACATAGAAGGGTGGACGTCAAAGATTTCCACACACCGAAAGCTTGGTTTCAAATGCGGAGCGTCGAAACAAAGGGCGATAAATCCAGCGAAGTATTTATTAGACAATCTAAACAGAAAGTGATCAGGTTTTAGTTTCTCAAGTTACGGTAAAGATCGATTATACACAGTTGCTATTAAGAACACAATTTTGAGAGTTAAATTAATGATAGCCCGCCTCCGTGGTATGGTGGTTAGTGTGAGCATCTGTCAGCCCCAGAAGCCCGGGTTCGATTCTCGGCTCTGCCATGAAATTTGACAAATAGTACGGGTGCTGGATCGGGGTCCACTCAGCGTCGGGAGGTCAACTGACTAGAGAGGTGTTCGATTCTCACCTCAGCCATCCTCGAAGTCGTTATCCGTAGTATACCACTTCTCCTCCAGGCAAATGCCGGGATGGTACCTGACTTAAGGCCACGGCCGCTTCCTCCCCTCTTCCTCAGCAAAAGCACACGCGTTTTTCGTTGGCTTGTGAAGCCTATGCGGTGCAGTTGAAACATGGTATATCTAGGGCCAGAAAGAGATGCAGATTGTCTGAAAGATTGTCCACGTAACGTGCATCTGTCAGCGCTGACTGCAGCCGGACAATGTGGCCTAATTGCGACTACAAGAACGCCGCCCAGACCAGAACTGAGCCACCTCCCTTCTGGACACAACTTCATTGACCCGCTTCATCGGGCATAAGCCACACTCTCACTTGTCCATCACCCCGATAAAACCTGAACCGGGATTCATCGGACCATGCACGTCGTTGAGCCCTGTGTCGAGGTGTCAGCAAAGGGACATAAGATCTCCTATGCGGTGCAGTTGCCTCCTTGAAGTACTGGTAGAAATGGGTTCCTGACTGCCAAAATTTAACTGGGCGGTGATCTGACTCACAGCAGCCCGTTGAGCGCACAGTATGGTTGTGCGACGGTGACGTGATGTCCGTCAGTTAAACACCGGTGGTCTTCCCATGCAACAATTTACGCGGGTAGTAACATTCTCTCTGCTATATTGAAGATCCACCTTCGACACTGCTGGCCTCGGAAACCCGAATTCGCGTGTGATCTCAGCAATGCTATGACCGTGCGGCGTGCCCCGAGGATCATCAAACGTTCAAAGTCGGTTAACTCGCGACGTGTTGCTATCTTCACAACACTGGTGTCTGTGACAGAATGCTCAGCTACACCGCAGCTAGCCTCAACGCTCAGGCTTCATACACGGGACACTCCCCTTTCCGTGACGTTTAACCACTCAGTGTATATGTTGCTACTACTTTTAGTTCTGACACATTTCATGTTAATTGAGAGAAAGTCAACATAAGGAAGTAGATATTTCGTTTCTAATTTTCTCGAGGTCCTAACGGGAATCGTATCCACGTCCTTCAAGGAGAAATGAGTTCGTCTTTACGGGCTCGGTTGTATAGACTCCCTGTGTCCAATAATAGCTGTATAGGTGATTAGCTTAGTTAAAGCACGAATAATGGATGCATTGTTAGGACCATGAAGTGTATAACGCCCCGGATATTACTACATACTACGGTGCAATTACCAACTGCAAAGTTAATGCTCGTCTGAGAGAACAATTTACCTTCTGTACAGTATTCCCTTGCCCATGCAGTATTGATAAAGAGCTGTGGAATCTATTTAAGATTTCAATCCCCTCCTAAAACGTGAGATAGGCTGTATACTCTGTAACACATTCTATCTCCATCTGTCTCTCTTTGTCTCGATGGCCAGATTAGAGTTTTGCTTTCTTTTCCTACTTCAGTGGTTCTGACATTTACTAGACTCGCAAATCCCACTCACAAAGATCGAGGAAGTGCGAACTCCTTGCTCACGCAAAACTACAGGAAAAAAGTTGGTAGTTCCGAGTAGTGACATTCAGAACATTACTAGTATTTCCAGATGTTATGAAAGTCCTACTCAGAACTAGGCGAGTTGGCCGTGCGGTTAGGGGCGTGCAGCTGTGGGCTTGAATCCTGGAGATAGTGGGTTAGCACCACACCGTCGGCAGCCATGAAGATGGTTTTTTCCGTGGTTTCCCATTTTCACAGCAGGCAAATGCTGGGACTGTACCTTAATTAAGGCCACGCCCACTTTTGCGGTTTTACTGCAATCTTCCACGTTGCTATTTGGGGATCCAGCTGGCCATTTAGCTGGAAATTTAATAATAATAATAATAATAATAATAATAATAATAATAATAATAATAATAATAATAATAATAATAAAATTCAAGTACCTAGGAGAGGTTTTGAGTCCAAACATGAATGAGAAAGCAGCAATTCAAGTACAGTACGTGCAAGAAAGATGGAAACTGCGTATAGATTATGTCAGAACACGTACAAATCTAAGTCAATCTCCTACCAGGCCAAATTCAAGCACTATAGCACGATAGTCAAATCAGAATGTTTATACGGAGCTGAGACAATAGCCACGAAGGGACTCTCAGATTTGGAAAAGAAAGAAAGGAGATTCCTTAGAAAGATTCTTGGACCCATAAAATCATCAGACAAGTTTACGTTTCGCATGAGACCAAACCAAGAACTATACCAACAATTTGAAAACAACACCACCACAAAGAAAATTAGGAGATTGACGTTCTACGGACATATTAAAAAGATGGGATCGGAGAGTCTCGCTAGCAGGACCGTCACCTTCCAGGAAAACAGGAAGACACAAGTCCCATGGGTAAAAGAAGTGCACCAAGATTTAGAAAAATGTTGGATCACGGCAGAAGATATAACAAACAGAAAAATCTTCAGGCAGAGAGTTGCGGAGGTGAAGGACCTAATTGATGAGAAAACGAGGAAGAATAGAGTATTCTCTGCAGAAGAACGAGCACGAGCAAGCCAGCGGATGAAGGAATACTGGCGAAAGAGGAAGGAGAAAGAACTTGAGAAAGCAGTGGAAGTTGCGTAATCGCAGCCCATAGATGGCTGCAACGAATAATAATAATAATAATAATAATAATAATAATAATAATAATAATAATAATAATAATAATAATAATAATAATAATAATAATAATAATAATAATAATAATAATGTTTTTTACGTCCCACTAACTACTTTTTCGGTCTTCGAAGACATCTAGGTGCCGGAATTTTGCCCCGCATGAATTCCTTTACGTGCCACTGAATCTGCCGACACGCAGCTTCGAATATCACCGGACTGATGGGGGCTTTATTCATTACATTTCTCACCCGGTCGAATGACTGGGAAGAGGCTGAAGATTTTTATTTTCATTCATTGCAGTAATCCAACTGGATGGTAAGAGATTGGACTGTTAAAATTCCAGGAGCAAGAATTTGATTATGTCATAACTGCATGTTCTGCCTTACCTGTCACAAACCTGTTCTGAAAGATTACAATTACTCTAGTAGACAAGCATTCAAACTTGACCCCTTACGCTTGACCTGATGTATCAATGTTTCCACAGTAATTGTATAAAAACACAAATCTATTTCTGGATGAAATGTTTCTGTGCGGTCAGATATCTAAGTGAAGAGCTTACAACACCAGCAAGAGATGAAAGTGAAATAGTTCCTTACTCCTTCAACTAATGGCTCTTGCTGCTCAGATTCAGTATGCTTGACAGTGTGCTATAGCTGGGTCGGTAGATGCAGAGTGGCTCTCAGTCTATAAGTGACTACGGATGGTCCATGATCAAACAGCTGTGCACTCTGACCGGTCAACCAAGCCGAGGAGGGGTGGCCACGGCTCTGCATTCGGGAGACGGTGCAGTGATGGACCTCACGGCTTGCTCCAACCTTCGGCTGTCCTGACAATGGTTTTTCCGTGGTTTCCCATTCTCTTGCATTAAGACGAATGCCGGGACAGTTCCTAGTACAGACCACGGCCGCCAACATTCTAACCTTATCAGTAACAAATCTCCCGGCCTGAGAGACGGCGTCAACGTCTAAGAGGGCCGCCCGCCCCATCAGGAGAGGAATGAAGACATTTTAGTATTAGTAGTGCTATATCCGTCACTCTATCCAGTCATCAAATAAACACGTTTTCCCCCGAATTTGGCCATCTATAGACCTCATATAACTTAAGGCTTCTTGGCCTTTGTTCTCTTCTCTTCCCAAAACATTCGCTTCTGCTCAATCTCTCCTCTTCGGAAACGATCCATTCTGGCCTCTGTTTTAGTGGTTTCTCTTCAAATGATTTTGGACTGTCGACTCTTCTTCTGAACTCTCTGCTGTTGTGGATCATTTCTAGTGTAATTCAAATTTCCCATTTGCAGGTGGCCTTTTAACCCCATGATGTATTTGAGGATCTCCTTAGCCTTTGTTGTAAGCTATATCGAAGTAAATCTGATACATGCCTTATCTGCCACAGGGTACAGCCCTGATGGGCCTCGGCTTACCAAACGACCACTGCTCAGTACAGATACGCGGAGTTTACGAATTTACGCATGGTCAGCGTGACGAATCCTCTCGGCCGATGTTCTTGGTTTTCTATGCAGGAGTCGCTATAATATAAGTAAAAAATGACTTCCGGATATTTGAACGAACTGAATTTTGGTGACTGCGTAAGAATGGTTTTACATGTAATATATCTCTGCCCTTTCTGTTTATGCAGAAATAATTATCTCATAATTTACTTTGAAATATAATTGTATAAATATGTACATAGTTATTTACTGGATGTCTTCGCACGCGTTACAGCTTTCACATGTTTTTCTTATTTAATGTGCTGTTGTAAAACAAACTTCCATTCTGCACTCACTTTAACACTGCGAAATTTACAAAATAAAACACGCACATACTATCTTAGAGACACTCCTTTTCCTAATGCATTCGCTAGTTGAATAAAAGAATATACTTTGTGATGGTCCCAGTTTTGGCATAATTCTTGCACAGAACTACTGATCTTGGCTTTGAGGTACACGGGAGGGAATGCCTGGCTGTTTGGGCGGGGACGAAGGCTGATGCATTCCTTGTGCTTGAGACACATTAGCAAATACAGGGTGAACGAAAAGTTCGTTAACATTTACGAGACAATACTTCACGGAATATTGGATGTAGAGATGTAATAATTGACACACATAATTGACATGACGTGGGGTTTCGTTGACACTAAAACTAAGTACAGAAAGTAACCAACAGATGGTGCTTCATACGGTACACAAACAATAATTATCATAACAATCGAGGTTTAGCAAAGACGTTCTTTATAAACATGTGGGCCGTCATTCACCAACAATACCTGTAGTCGGGGAACAATATTTTGAACAGCATATCCATAGGCATGGTGAGAAATTGCCGTTAGATGCTGTCGTTTAGCATCCCTGATGGCACTGAACGATCGGGATAGAATTGCGACTTCTTGTGTACTTTATTTTGATGTCAATAAGACCCCATGTCATGCCAATTATGTGTGTCAATTATTACCTCCCTACCTCCAATATTTGTGAAGTATTGCCTCGTTAGATGTTAACGTACCGTACTTAAGGGTCACCCTGTACTTTCTTCTAATTATCAGACATATTTTATTCCTGAAGCCTTCGTGGCTCAGACGGCAACACGCCGCTCTCTCATCACTGGGTTCCGTGGTTCAAATCCCGGTCACTCCATGTGAGATTTGTGCTGGACAAAGCGGAGGCGGGACAGGTTTTCCTCTGGGTACTCCGGCTTTCGCTGTTATATTTCATTCCAGCAACACTCTCCAATATCATTCCATCTGCCGTTCATTAATAATTGCCCCACAGGTGTGCGACAGGCTTCGGCAGCCGGCACAATTCCTGTCCTTGCCGCAAGATGGGGGCTTAATTCATTCCATTTCCGACCTGGTAGAATGACTGCAAACAGACTATGGATTTTAATTTCATTGTATTCCTGCACATGTCTTGGCAAACACAAGACTCACAGGCATAAATAAACTCGTGTCCTCGTCCTCATCCTGAGGTGGTGCAGCTCTTTTTAGGCACACCCCCGCCGCCCACCCTCATCAGAGGGTCTGCCTTACAAGGGCTGCACTCGGCTAGAAATAGCCACACGAAATTATTATTATTACCGTTTCTTAGTAACCAAAACTGCTGATCAGTTTGCTTGTCCACGAAAGATATTTCTTCTATCGCATAAGATAGGAATTGTGCAGGCTGCCGAATTCTGTCGCACTTCTGAGGGGCAATGATTAATGAATGACAGATAAAATGAAATGATATTGGAGGATGTTTCTGGAATTAAATACGACAGGGAAAACCGGAGTGGCCGAAGAAAATCCCGTCCCGCATCCGCTTGTACAGCACAAATCTCACATGGAGTGACCGGGATTTGAACCACGGAACCCAGCGGTGAGAGGCGGGCGCGCTGGCCCCTGAGCCACGCATATGTAAGAACAAATTATAACTGTCACATATGGACTTTATCAGTCTGACAATAAATAATGCACGCATATATTTGAAAAGCGCCATAAAGTGATTTGAAATTTCTTCAAAATATTATAGGTCGACGTAAAACCTTCTTCAAACTTGAAATAATGACTGATCATCCCAAATAGACAAAAATGCAAAATAATGCAATATAAAAACGTGTTACTATCCTTTGTTATGTAACAGAATGAGTTTCTATCCTAGTGAGCAACGTTCTAGTGAAACTGGAAAAATGTGTCATTTAAAAGATGTTATTTCAACAGGTTCCGCCCTTCTCATAATAATAAATCTAAGATTAGGAAATATTTCGTAAATCATCTCTCAACGTGACAATAAAATAACCTACAACAGTTCACTTCACACATAATTAACAGGTAATAAAATCCTAAATTCAAAATTCAAAAATGTACCCGGGCAGCGCCGGGTACTGAAGCTAGTAAAGGCATGAAGAAATGAATTGAATGTTACTGTGTTACTTCTACGTCTTTTCTCTGCTCTGAAACAATCTACAAACTCTTACTCATCGAGTAAAAGAAGAAACAAACTGGTCCGATTATTTTTCGATATCTGACTCGTATTTTTCTGAGCTTCCTGTGAGATTTGCTGGCTCATCAGCCACAACACACTTCGGCCACCTACGGGTATCATGAGTAATGAGGCGATCGACTTTGTGGCTCGATACTCTCTTTCCTTTTGTTGTTTCCATTTCCTTCCAATCAGATTCCTCTAGCTGTTACAATCGTATTCTTCTCCCTCCATGTATCTTTATTTACCCCCTTTGAAATCTCTCTGATGGTTCTTGTTCTTTTGCTCACTCTTCCGTGACAATTTCCGTGTGTTAAACCACAACATTTTATTCAAATATATCACATCACATAGAACATAGGTACTCCGAAAACAGTCGAAAAATAGTGTAACGCAAAAAATTATAACACATTTATTAGAACAAAGCTCATTACGAGTACCGATTAGAAATGTACATCTCTGATAAATTAATCGCTTCCCAGTATTTCAGGATAAGTAAAGGTGGAAACTTTCTTCCTCTCGTATGGGATTAATGGGATCCTCGATGTGAGAATTTTTTTGTTCTTATTATTTTCGGGATGATTTATATGTTGCGCTATGTGCTTAAACAGTGAATTTTCCGCCGACACTGGGAAAGGAAAAGGTTAGGATTCGTGGACGTTCTTGGCATCAGCCTTGGGCAATAACATGGACAATCTTCACAAAATTGGCTACAGTACTGCTGGCTATGTGATCGGAGGCAAGAATATCCCTGAATGTATGTTTACAGCTACATGTACCCAAGTCGCTCTGTAGCACTCTGGAGACAGTTGCGCTTTGCGTGGATATAAGAAATGAGCTGTAAATACTAGTTTCTATGAACAGTGAATGATGAAAATTCCTCTTAAGTAAAATTCTGAATGACCTCAGCTTCGCCCTCGTTTATTAATTCAACCGTTAGTTTATTTTAAACAATATTATTTAAACATCTTATTTACAGACATCATTTTTATATAAATTGCGTGAAGTAGGCTACATTATTTTATTTATAATATCGTTACTTTCAATGCTTAAGATACTGGGTGCCGGGCTGAGTGGCTCAGACGGTTGAGGCGCTGACCTTCTCATCACCCCAACTTGACAGGTTCGATCCTGGACCACTCCGGTGATATCTGAAGGTGCTCAAATATGTCAGCCTCGTTTCGGTAGATTTACTAGCACCTAAAAGAACTCCTGCGGGACAAAATTCCGTCACCTCGGCGTCTCCGAAAACCATAAAAGTAGTTAGTGGGACGAAAAGCAAGTAGCATTATTACTATTAAGACACTGGTTTGGTAGACGGCACAAACAATATAATATCCAATTTTACTGTATATAAAAACCAAACTATTTTTTCCTTCTAAAGCTTCCAGTTATACTTTATTAACTATCCTTCCATTTGGAGCTAAGATGTATGGAGCGTCTGCCTGTCTAACTCTTGACAAACTTGCGTACAATTTCTACTCCAGGAATACACGATTGATAATTAAAAATAAGGCTTGTCAATACTTAGATGTGTATAATTAATTATTTTTGTCACCTCATATACCGTACATGTTTCGAGGAAATTACTGTCTTCTTCAGCGGTTCCTTTCCTCTCACTACCAATTACGTCTTGGACTTTAATTTCTTTTACACACCAAATACCAAAGTTCTAAACATCTCATAATATTAATCTGTGCCATAATTAAAATAAATATCATCTGAAATGTCTTAAAGGAGCACTAAAATGACACTATTCTATTTACAATTTCCTTAAAATGTCATCCTTGGCTATTATTTAAGAATGCAATCAATTTATTCAAATTAGCGTCTGATAACCTTATTTTCACAAAATATTCCAATTCAGAGATCATGTCAGTTAATTGACATAGACAGATTGTTGATACACACAGCGAAACTCAAATAAACGGGGAATTGCAGACTTCTAAATTTAAACAGTATATCCGAATGGATAATTTGAATACGGGGAAAGAACATTGGTTGTCAAGTCATGATGATGTCTTCAATAATATTCGGCATCAGTTTCTTGACTGAGAGTCGTGTCCCTTTGCTGAGGGAAGGAGGATTCATGTTCCAGACAAGGATACACTCCAAGATGTTCGAGGGTACTCCAGACGCCTCCAAGTTTTTCAAAAGCTCTGTCGTGTAGTTGATTAAATCACCTCCATTACATGTCGTGTCAATAGACTTGTAAATGTTGCTTCTTGACGACGTTTACAGCCTCATTTCTCGGAGCAAGAATTGCTCTTTGACTCAGTAATGAGTAATCAGTCATATGCTGAACACCCCCTCCCCAGAAAAACATGGGACAAGAAGTCCGAAGGGCAATGGTCTACCGAGCGACCACTGCTCTGCCCAAAGACCTGCAGATTATGAGGTGTCGTGTGGTCAGCACGATGAATTCTCTCGGCCGTTATTCTTGGCTACCTAGACAGGGGTTATCATCCCATCGTCAGACAGCTCCTCAGTTGTAATCACGCAGACTGAGTGAACCTCGAACCAGCTCACAGATTCAGGTAAAAATCCCAGACCTGTGCGAAAATTTAACCTGGGTCCTTGGGGTAAGAGGAACGCTCGCTATGGCAAAACTTTCAGATCCTTGTGTGCCGTAGATATGGCTGGGCATCATATGCATATACAGAGACAAACACTTATGGATCGAATATTGCTCCTCGTGTCGGGGGCCGAAAATGGCTTCTCACGCCATGGAGTTAAAATGGCTCTTTGACTCGTATTACCTACCACTTTATATACGTTCCCTAGCGACAGTGTATCTATGCATTTACTCTTGGTCATAGTACGTTGGATTGTCATAACCCAACACACGTTTTCCGACAGTTTTTCGTCCATAACTCACCAATGAAAGCGAAAATGAAAAATCCGGCTCCGAGGTGCATTCGGAGGAGAAGTGGGAAACCACGGAAAACCACTTCGAGGGTGGCTGAGATGGGAATCGAACCCCCTCCACTCAGTTGGCATCTCATCTCGGAACTCCCCATCTATCTACCCGCGCACACTCGCACACAAAACACACAGAAACACTCATTTTTATTATTATAAATTGTACTAGCAAGACGTGTCCTTGCTTCGCTACGCTGTTCTACATTGTATACGGATTTCTACGTAAATTACTGTACACCAGTCAGTAAGATTTATTAAATTGGAGGCCTCTTAGTGTTATCTGAGAAACACCACACGGTCTACGCCATACGTTGTATTCGATGCAAGGTGCACGTTAGGGAGTTCTGACCATAATGACAGGCCACGTTTCCTACTGCCAGTCAAATATATTTGGGAAAAAGTGATTAAATTCCAGAAATGCAGATCAATCTAACGTATAAGCCATAGAGGTACGACAATATGTCATAGGGCCAAAGTTGTAAATCTCTCTACATTGAGCCGCGAATGTGCTGTTTGTTTTGTGGTACGGACATAGCGTTCAGCCACCAATTACCCCCAAACGAAGATCTACACCGTCATTAAATTTGACTCCATATTCCGATATTTTTCGGGGCGAAGAAGTTACACAATTTAACATTTTGTAACATTTCTTGAAAGGAAAAGGAGTCCAGTTTACGGGATTTGCACTCACATACATACGGAGAAATTAAGGAAGAGGGCAAAATACAGTTAAGAAGGTTGGCATTAATTGAATATAGGACAATAACTGAGGACAGCTGGATAGGACAAATATGTAAATACCAAGTAGATCTACAGGAAAATGAAATGTCCTTCACTAAATTGTGATGATATGAGTTAAGGATTTAAGAAAGCGGTAACGGAGGAACCGTTTAGGCTCAGGGATTCTTATGTAAGAATATGATTTATGGTGTTATTACTTAAGCTTAAAGAAGCAAGGCAGAGGAAAAAAGGAGAAAACGTAAGTAGAAGAAAAATACATGAACATGTTAAAAATGCCCAATAAGACCTTATTGTGTGAAATAATGGGCTACAGCTAGAATTAGTGCTATTCGAAGGCGATTTTAACCTCCAGCAGTATTCCGCAAATATCCAGTAGAATGGCAGTTTTACGTCTCACTCGCCTTCTACCAACGAACAACCACGAGTTTACAGGAATGATGACGAACATGGAATTACGTTGCTTCCCTGCTGGCAAGCAGCCAGACACGTTGCCATGGTGACACGCAGACTCGTTGTTGTTTTGAGCGGATGCACTTGATTTGAAGAGTAAGCGAAATTGGTTTAAACTGAAGGGAAGTTCCACACATAGTCTACGGATTGTACCATTTTTTTTGCTTTACGTCGCACCGACACAAACAGGTCTTATTGTGATGATGGGATAGGAAAGGCCTGGGAGTGGGAAGGAAGCACCGTGGCCTTAACTAAGGTAAAAGACAACCATTTTTCTGGTATGAACATTGGGAAACCACGGAAAACCATGTTCAGGGCTCCAGAGAGTGGGGTTCGAACCTACTATCTCTCGGATACAAGCTCACAGCTGAGCGCCCCTAACCGCACCGCCAGCTCGCCCGGTACGCATTTTACTGAAAATAGTATAAGAGAAACTTGAAGAAGAAACCCGGTTTTGGTCTTCCTATAAACCCCCAATCTAATCAGTGATTATTAAATCATTTGCATATATGAACCTCTTCCTGGGTGAGTATACTCTAAATATTAAGGTTGGTCGAGATTTATCCAGCCGTTTCGCCGCGATGATGGAATAGACGGACAAACAGACAAATAGACAGGTGCGAAAGCTAAATGTCACTGATAAGGTCTTGAGTTGACCTAAAACCTGAAAAAGTTGGAAAATAAATGAAACTACATCCAGCGGACCCTCTACAACTTTATTTATATAGATTAGCAAATTAAAATATGGAAATATAATTGGCGGTGATTAATATGTTATTTATTATCATTTATCACAATCCGATTTGCCGGCCCCGTGGTGTAGGCTTACGTGTAGCGTGCCTCCCTCTTACCCGGAGGCCCCGGGTTCGATTCCCGGCTAGGTCAGCGATTTTTACCTGGACCTTAGGGCTGGTTCGAGGTCCACACAGTCTACGTGATTAGAATTGAGGAGCTATCTGACGGTTAGATAGCGACCCCGGTCTAGAAAGCCAAGAATAACGGCCGAGAGGATTCGTCGTGCTGACCACACGACACCTCGTAATCTGCAGGCCTTCGGGCTGAGCAGCGGTCACTTTGTAGGCTAAGGTCCTTCAAGGGCTGTAGTGCCATGTGGGGAGGGGTTTGACAATTTGATTTTCGCCGAACCGACACAAATAGGTCTTATGACAACGACGGAATAGGAAAGGGCTAAGAGTTGGAAGAATGCGGCCGTGGCAGTAATTAATCTACAGCCCTAGCATTTGTCTGGTGTGAAAACGAGAAAACATGCAAAACTATCTTCAGGGTTGCCGGCAGAGGTGTTTGTGCCCAACATCTCTCGAATGCAAGCTCACAGCTACGTGACCGAACCGCGTAGCCAATCGCTCGGTAATTCATATGTTAAGAGAGAGTAGAACAAAGTAACAATCCCCTATAACTCTAATCAGAAGTGTAAAAGGTAAGACCCTATCATTCGAAGGACGAAAGCATCGTTAAAGGAAAGAGAAGGACAATCGAGGACAAGAATGGCTCTGTAGACCTTTCATACTGATGGAGTTGGAAGAGAACAGAATGTGATCAGGAACTTAAGTGAAAGCTAAGCGAGAGTGAGCCACGCAACGCATGGACACGAACCCAAGCTCCTAGTTTGACACATTAAGAATGCAATAATAAAGACAGACCTGTTATAAACCTCAAAATAATCTCTTTGGTGTATTTAAAAATTACTGCCTTTCCCCTTAGTAGTCAATCAGCAAGACCAGATGACTGGGTCTCATGGATTGCCTTCGTTGGATCTCGCTCGGCACAAGGACCAGATATACTATTATCGTCCTTGGTCCGATTCTCCAGTACCCACGACTATTAGCACGACCTTTGACGATATAAAAGCAGTGCCCGTAACTAGCATTCTCGAATCAAGAGAGCATATTAAGAACGAGCAACGAATATGCACGTCCACCGACGATATAAAAAGCACCCTTCTTTTCCACACACTTTTCCTAAAAAATCAAAACACCCTTTTCAAACTTAAATTTATTTCGCATTCCTGGAATTAACGACTAATATTTGTTTCAACCCGTCAGTGCTTAAACCGACATCTCACATTAAAGACATTCCGTTCGTAGTTTGTGGCCACAGGCCTATAGACTGTGTGAATTACATCGTATATTAAAATACAATTGAGCCTCCGTGGCTCAGACGGCAGCGCGTCGGCCTCTCACCGCTGGATACCGTGGTTCAAATCCCGGTCACTCATGTGAGATTTGTGCTGGACAAAGCGGAGGCGGGACAGGTTTTTCTCCGGGTACTCCGGTTTTCCCTGTCATCTTTCATTCCAGCAACACTCTCCATTCTCATTTCATAGCATCTATCATTCCTTAATAAATCACTTTGGGATTGGCGACCCCATCGTACTAACAGCCTATATCTGCTTCATTCATTACATCCCTGACCCGGTCAATGACTGGAAAACAGGTTGTAGGTTTTCATTAAAATACAATTACATATCATAATCTTAACCTATTTAAAACATGTTCCTTAATTAAATATAAATGTACCTAAAATTAGTTGGGTTTCACATATTTAACATATCTCGAGTCAGAGATCTATGGCAAGACATAGAACCCTCCCTCATACTTGACTGTAGCTACCTAGAACGGTCGATTTCCTTGGATAGAGTACGGGTGCTAGCGCAGGCAATGTGGTGTTCCTGACATAGTGGTACTAATCACTGGCAACGTAAACCCATAGTGTTCCGCATATAGTGGTACTAATAAAGGATACTGTAAATCCACGGTGATGCATCCACGATTATACTAATCACAGACACACGGTGTTATTCACAAAATGGTACTAATGACAAGTAAAGTCGACATGTGGTATTCCTCGCGTGATGATATTAATCACAGGTAATCTCATTGTTCAAGATCCATCTTTCCTTGGTTGCCCCTTTTAGTCACCTCATAGGACAGGCAGGGTTACCGTGGGTGAATTCTTTAACTGCGTCCCCCACCCACTGCGGGTACACGACGACTCACCTAGTAGGAAATGAAAAGAGCCCAAACGAAATTGACACACATTACGTCCGACGAAATATTAAGAACCAGTGCCCAAGTCTACTAGCATGATCATCGATAACGTAAGAAACAGTGCTCGTAACTAGCACACTCGAATCAAGAGAACATATTGAGAACAGTGCCCATTAAAATGAATATCCATGGCCACCGACGATATATAGAGTACGCCTTTCTATGCCGTCTTCAAATTGAAATGTATTTCGCTTTACCGAGCCATTTTTGGAAGTAAGGACTAAACATGGTTTCATTTGGAAATATTACAACTTGCCACCGCTTAAATCGTCTTATCACATCTTTTTAAGTTAAATATTTTCCGTTCGTAGCTTGTGGCCTCAGGCCTATAGACTGTGTGGTTTGCATATTAAAATACATATAAAATTACATATCATAATATTAATCCATTTACAAGATAATACTTACTTGAATGTATATGCTTGAAATGAGTTGGGCTTCATAGATTTAACATATACTGGGGCGTAAATAAAATTCAAGCTATACAACCCTCCTTCATAGTTGATTCTAGCTACCTGGGAAGGCTGATTTCCTTGGATAGAGTACGGGTATATGAGTCACCTTGACTGAAATGTACTCGAAACCTTAGCATCGTACATAACATAACGACACGGTACGTCTCAGACAAAGAATACAATGCAATATTGCGCTTTATAAATGTAACGACGTGAATATGAAGTTGAGTAGTTTAACCGTAGTATTTTTGTAAGGCCAAAGTGTACGTTAAGTTATTAAGATGAAACAAAAGTGCTTGGACTTGGAATAACAGTCAATGTGGGATTTTATTAATAGATAGTCCCAAGAAACATAAGCCTAAGTACACAATATACATCTTAATATCGTAAAAGATGACAGAATGTGATATGGCTAGCATAATAGAAAGTTGAAAGTCCACAGTAACCCTCTACTTCATCCATCACCTTACGAGATAATCGTTTTATCTCGGCTGGTAATATTCAGCAAGTGGCAGGTCACGAAAGAGGCAACGGCTACATTTTGCTACCTATCACGAAATCCAGGCACACGATATTTAAATTCGTGTATTTCAGGACTGACATTATCCCTTTACCTGGTAGAATTAGGTGTAGGTAGTACAACATAAAGGTCATTCTGGAAAGTATTTTTTCACACATTTATGAAACTAATAAATAATCATTTTTTTTCTTTGTTAATCCATTTACCCTCCAGGGTTGGTTTCTTCTCGGACTCAGCGAGGGATCCCACTTCTACCGCCTCAAGGGCAGTGTGCTGGAGCGTGAGACTTTTGGTCGGGGATACAACTGGGGGCGAGGTCCAGGACCTCACCGAGGTTACCTCACCTGCTATGTTGAACTGGGGCTTTGTGACAGAGATGGGAGGATTGGAAGGGGCAGGAAAGGAAGCGGCCCTGATCCTTAAGTTAGGTATGATCCGAGCATTTGCCCGAAGGAGAAGTGGGAGACCACAGAAAACCACTTGGAGAATGACTGACGTGGTAATCGAACACCCGTCTATTCAGTTCACCTACCGAGGCTGAGTGCACCCCGTTCTGTCCACCGTACCACTTTCCAAATTTCGAGGCAGAGCCGGGAATCAAACGTGGGCCTTCGGGGGTGGCAGCTAGTCGCACTCACGGCCTCAAGACGGAGTCGGTTGTACTGTATTCAAATAAGTGAAAGTCAAAGGTTGGCGATGTGCAAATGTGCAAATAAAAATGAAAATAGATATGAATCAATGAGACACTTCAGGGCAGTGTAGACCCTTAAAAGTCGGTACTAGTGAATCTGATTGTTTAGTAAAATGACAAATTCTCAATACCCACCGACTGTACCTAGCTGCATGGTTCAAAATGGATCTCAGAGGCAAACCAGTGTTAAGTACGCAAACTTAAGGGCATTTTTCATCCAGATGAGTATCCTTTGGCTGGTGGCTTAACGTGGAAGTCAGATCACAAAGGATTTTTCTCCCGGAAGGATAAGGGAAGACTAGGATTGGGAAGGTAGTGGCTGTGGCCGTAGTTAAGGTACAGCTCCAGCCATTGGCTGGTGTTACAATGGTAAACAGCGGAAAACGATTTGGGGAGCTGCAGCCGGTAGGATTCGAACCAACCATCTCCCGAGTACAGTCTCACACACACGCTACCCTAACCACATAGGTAAGGCGCTCGATTGTAATTTCTTTCATTCCGAAGGTGAAAAGTGCATTGAAGATTAATTCGAAACAAATCGTGTGCACTGAGACGTTGAATAAACCGACTGCGTAACGTACCTGTGGGCTCGCATTCTGGAGATACTGTTGGCAGCTCTGAAGACGGTTTTCCGTGGTTTGCTATTTTCATACCAGGCAAATGTGAGGCTGTACGTTAGTTAAGACCACGGCCACTTCCTAGTCACTGCTAGCCCTTTTATATTCATTGGTCGCCATTAGATCTATCTACGTCGGTGCGGCGTAAGTATTAATATTCTTATTTAAACATTGGATTAAAATGATAATATTCGTTTATCCTTCAACTTTCTTCATAAAAAAGATTAATATGTTCACGTGTAAAAAATTAACTTTCTCCATTCCACTATATTATGAGAAGTACTTATGTTTCTATCTAACAATTCCTTTAATTACCATGTCTAGTTTCTATCCCGCTGTAACCCGATACCCCACACATCAGCAACACCTGTGCAGTGCCCGGACGCCGATATTCATAATTTCTATATTAGCCAAATACAGCGTGATCTCATATTCCCGTTAGTAGTAAAATTTATTTTAAAAAATATCTAATCATCCTTCCTCCAATGAAGGTAACCTTAAATGTCCGGAATGCATAACTTACAGTATATAATAATAATTATTATACATATTATAAAAACACATCGCAAGTGGGAAGTACCCCAGTGGCAGCGATAACATACAGCAGTGTAAACACAAAATTACCCTACAACAACAACAACAACAACAAGAGTATTAACAAGCTATTGCATCGAAGGAAAATATTACTAGAAATACTACTGGTTTAACATCCTAAATCCAGCATCATCATATACAAATTCAAACAGAACTTCAGTATTTCCAGCACTTAACACTACGGCTTACAATACTATAGGTTGAGCTTAATACTAGCTTAATATTACAACAGAGGACGGTTACCTAGTTGTACTTCCTCTTAAAACAATAATCACCACCACCACCACCTAACATTACAACATCGTCATATAGAAATCCAAACATGCATTAAATAATTAATTTGCCTTAATACTACAATTTACAGTGGGTTGAGCACTGCACTTATAATAATGAATTACTACGTCCATTTTTTATGGAAAATTCATTGTTAGCGGGATATTATATAAATGAAACTGTGTAATTTGCAGAGAATCTCTTATGATCTGTAATAAGATTTTCTCTGCGCCGTAAAAAGGAAGTTTTAAATGTTGTCAGTTGCTGTATTCTTCAGCAGGGTACTTCTGGATCTAAACATGAGGCCTCTGACAACCCATTGACCAAGAGGTGACACATACGATGGGCGTGTTGTACAAATTTCTTGTTTTTCCTCAGCTTGTTTCAGGTCCCTCTCGAAGTGAATGGTATGGTCGAACACATAGCTTTATTCTCTTTCCTATTGGTGGCCATGGTGTCCACTCTTTTCGTTGAGTCGTCGGTAGAGACACAGTGAAATACTTCGTGCACCTTCCATCGACGTTCGTTGACTCAGCTCTTGAGCAATTTGTGTCCTTAATCGATGGTGACGATTGTTACGCCGTACTCCTGCTCAACCCCAGCGCATGTCCAGCGGTTTCAGTCTCGTTGTGATTAATTTGGTGGCAACAGGTTGAACTGAAAATTCTGCCGGGAACCGATCATAATCCCGTCATGCTGAACGACATTTTTGTAGCATTTGTCCTTGGATGAAGATCACGGTGAATTGCGAAACATCAATGTAAATTGCGCATTGCGGTGAATAAAATTTTCACTCATAATTCCACTTTCGGCCTCACAATTTCATTCAGTAGAGTGTAAATTTATATGTACTAAAGGGGACTGTTAAAAACTGTATCTCATTCTGGAGGTCTCAAAGTTACAAAACAAATATTAGTTTCCCATTTTGAAAATGAATAATTGAAGCTTATAAACTTGCACAACTTGACGTTATTCTGACAGCTTGCCTGCCAAAGTGCAGAATAAATGTGCTCCCTCACATTTTTATGACACCCATTGTGCGTTAGTGTGACGTTAATATTAAGACCTCTGCCATACGTTTTGTGGTAATAACGCTAACAAGCAGGTCATTCCGAAGAGAATATATGTATCTATATAAATAAAATCGTAACGACCGTGTGTCTGTACATTGATTATTTTGGCGTAATTTCCGTACAGTTATCCGTTTCAGGTGTAATAATGACCATCTGCATCATTTTTAGCTTTGGTGTCTGTTTGTCTGTTTGTCTGTCCTTCTATAACTTGAAAACTACTGGATATATTTCCACCAAACTTCATATTTAGAATCCACCTGTCCTTTGGTAGGTTTTAGAGCAAATATCGTTTCTAAATCCCTGAACTGAGTGGTGATTTTTTCGAAACCGAAACCGTGATTTTGCACTCCCTCAAAGTATACACAACCGAACTTAATGGAAATCTATCTGCCTTAATGAAAATTAATTTCTAAACTTTTTTTCTCATGTGCATCATTTCGATAACAGGATTTAATAAGGGGATATCATTAACGGACCGTTTTTCGGTACAAATCCCAGCGGACTTAACGCAAGAGCGGGTGCGTGTAAAGCGTATTTCTTACAACTTGAAAACTACTGAAGATATTTGAACCAAACTTTATATATAGCATCCATCTATCCAAGGGTAGGTTTCCTTTGTGTCTGTTAGTTAGTTAGTTAGTTAGTTAGTTAGTTCGTTTGTTTCTTTGTTTGTTTGACTGTTGGTCTGTTTGTCTTTCAATAACTTGAAAACTACTGGATATATTTCCACCAAACTTCATATTTAGAATCCACCTGGACTTGGGTAGGTTTTAGGGCAAATATTGTTTCTATATCCCTGAACTAATTGGGGGTTTATACGAAACCGAAACCGTGATTTTGCACTCCCTCAAAATGTACACAACCAAACTTAATGGAAATCTACCTGCCTTAATGGAAATTAATTTCTAAACCGTTTTTTCTCCTGTGCTTCATTTCGATACCAGGATTAATAACGGAGATATCATTAACGGACCGTTTTTCGGTACAAGTCCCACCGGACGTAATGCAAGAGCGGGTGCGCGCAAGGCATATTTCTTACAACTTGACAACTACAGAGATATTTGATTCAAACTTTATATTTAGCACCCACCCCTCCAAGGGTAGGTTTTAAGGTTTATACCATTTCAAATTCCCGGAATGGACTGGAGTTTTAGAGGCGACCGAAATGGCGATTTTACTCTCCCACAATATATAAAGTACAAGATCAACCTGACTGGAAATAGATCAAACTGTTTGGAAATCCAATTCAAATTTATTTTTCTCATGTGCATTTTTCAACGGGAGGATTAATAAGGGAGATAACATGAAAGGTCGGATTTCGGGCTAAGTCTAGCGGACATAGCCCAAAAGGTATTATACGCGGAGCAGATTCCTTATCTATCTAGATAAATCATATCGTAACGACCGTGTGTCTGTGCATTGACTATTTTGGCGACATTTTCGTACAGCTTTCCGTTTAAGGGGTAATAATGACCACCTGCATATTTTTTAGCTATAGTGTCCTGGAAGTCCTAAATTTTACCCCCCCCCCCCACCTCGCCCAAAATCAAGATTGCCTCACAATCTGCCGCACGAGATGAAAAATTAAAATTAAGGAAATTTATACGTTTTAGCCGGTAACCTACGCAAAACTTCCAAGATCTTTAAATATTTCACTTTTTATGCCGAATAATATCGAAATATAGGCTAGGCAGTTTAATGACGGTGCAGACCTTCGTTTCGAGGTATTTCGGGGCTAACCGGTAAGTCCTATCACAAAACGGATGGCACGATCTCCGTTCAATTTCGAGTGATCTACAACTTTGGTCCTGTGATATTTAGTCGTATCTCTCTCACTCTCTCTTATAGGGTAGATTTGGCTGTATATTTCGATGGTTCGTAAATTTTGTGCTTTTTACATGTGTATTACTTAGTTTGACACACTTATAGGAAAGGTAGATTCATCGAATTAGGCATGCACATTGACACGATCAATGGCTATATGCGAACCCAATTTCATGATTCTAGCTTCCACATAAGTATGTAAAAAATCATGTAAAATGATGAAAATGTACCCAAATTTCACCCCATTCAAATATCGTAACTCAATCGAACCCATAAATATTTGAGATACGCGAAAATGTTTTAACACCAAACATGTAGAGCGATAAAAGGGACGTCTGAGGGTGCAAACCGTTTGTTGGTATGATGTACCGTTTAGGAGCAGTAAATTTCGAAATGAAGGTTTGCACTTTCAAACGTGCCCATGCTTATCTGTCATCTATATAAATTTAATCACAACGACCGTCTGTCTATACATTGGCCTTTTCGGCGGAATTTCCGTACATTTATCCGTTTCAGCTGTAATAATGACCGTCTGCATATTTCTTAACTTTGGTGTCTGTTTGTCGGTTTGATTGTAGGGGTTTTTATAAATTGAAAACTACTGAATATATTTCTACCAAACTTAATATTTAGAATCCACCTGTCCTTGTGTAGGTTTTACGGCCAATATTATTTCTGAATACCTAAATTGACTTGGGGTTTATCCGAAACCGGAACCATGATTTTGCACTTCCTCAAAATATGAACATCCGAAATTAATCGAAATCTACAATCCTTAATGGAAATCCGTTTCTAAAACTTTTGTTCTCATGTGAATATTTTGACAGGAGGATTAATAAGTGAGATATCATAAACGGTTTGTTTTGCAGGTTAAGTCCAGCGGACGTAGCCAAAATGTGTTGTACGTGGAGCAGATTCCTTATCTATCTATATAAATAAAATCGTAACTACTGTGTGTGCCTGTACATTGACAATTTTGGTGAAATTTTCGTACAGATACCCGTTTGAAGGGTAATAATGTTCGTCTGCATATTTTTGGTTTAATTTCCTGAAAGTCATATTTTTTACACCTCACCCAAAATCCAGATTGCAGCATAATCTGCCAGACGAGCAAGAAAATTGAAATTTGGCAAAATTATACAGTTCAACCTGTAACGAACGAAAAACTTCACAGATCTTTAATTTGTTCATTTTTATCCCCGAAGAATATCGAAATATGGAAGCAATTTGAATGATGGTGCAGACCTTCGTTTCGAGGTATTTCGTGGGATAAACTGGAAGTCCTATCACATAACGGATGACACAATCTTCGTTGAATTAGGAGTGATCTTCAACCTTGGTCTTATGACTTTTTGTCATATCTGTATCGCTTATACGTTAGATTCGTCTCTATTTCTCGATTTTAAGTAAATTTGGACTCTTTACCTATATAATTCATACTTTCAGTCACTTACAGGAAAGATAGTATGATAAAACTCTACACGAACATTGGCCCACCCAGTACCCATATGTGAGCCAAATGCTATATCACATAATTATCCGAAAAGTGATGCAATGTAAGATAATCTTACACAAATTTCAACCTATTCAAGGTTTCTGACTCAATCTGACCCATGAATAGATGAGATGCGAGAAAATATCATAGGACCAGCCATTTAGATCGCTAAATACTGCGCCTTACGGTACAATCCTTTGTCAATATGACGTACCGATTAGCAGCAGTTAATCTGTAAATGAAGGTCTGCAATATTGTAAACATGCATATACGTTCGTATGTCCATCTATATATATTCATTGATGTCGATTTGTAGCGATCGAGAAAGGGTGTGTCTGCTACTGTAATCAGTACTCCCTACACCGACTTTGACTGCTGGCAGTAGGAATGGGGTCCTTCTCCAACTCCTGTGTAACTGGCATTAGTAAGGAGGGCCTACCATTTTAATGAATAATTCACTTCCCGATTTGTCTTGCAGAAGGCAAGGGATCATGCAGTTTTGTTCGAAAGTCCCCTACCCTATTGTGTTTGGCTCTAGGCCAGGGTGGCCGCCATTATAAACAAATGTTCCAATCTAAAATTTGACTAGCATTAGGCATAGTGACCTGCTATTTTCATGGAAACTCACTAATTGTGTGTGACTGGCAGTAAGCCGGCTGGCGGCAGTAAAAAGGGCCTGTCATTATAATGATAACTGCACAACTCAATTTTGACTGGTGGTAGGGAAGTTGCCTGCTATTATAATAAAAACTCCTCAACTGAAATCTGTCTGAAAGTAGGAAATGGGTCTGCCATTATAACTAAAACTCCCCAAATCGATTGTGACCGCGCAGTAGTCAGTGGGGCCTGCAATTATAATATAAACTTGCCAACTCGATTGTGAATGGCAGTAGGCAAGTGCGCCTGCCGTTATCATCACAACTCCGCAACCCTCACTTTACATTGGAAACAACGTATGGGGACCTCCCCATGCTATTTCTGGGATAAGGCTAAGAGACATGCAATTTTAAAACAATCTCATTTACTGCACGTACAGTATTTACGTCGATATCCGTATACAATGTAGAATACCGTAGCAAAGCACGGGTACATTTGCTAGTAATAGTAGTATAAAATTAGTACACGATGTACAGAGTGTATCAGGACTATACCGACAAAAAAGTTAGGGATCCTCTTCGCATAAGAACGTTGCTGCAATTTGATTGGCAGAGAAAATATTTCTTTTCGAGAAAATGAGTTGAATTTGATAGTTTCTGTGGCGCGATTCTAATTTACGAATTTGCCTTGGTTGCTATGCCAGAGAGACAGCCGCTGTCTGTTACTGGGAAGGGAGGTGGTAGGGGGAAGACAGAGGTAATGCTCGGTGCATAGTCTTTTCCCACCCCAGTAGCCCCGGTTCTACACGAATGGACTCTTATGCAAACCCCTATACGGAGAAGATCAACTCGTACCAACGACACTGGCAGCTTTCTATACCACTTGCGACACACCACACATCTTAAACAGAGTCCTAGGATCTCTACTACACTATTCTGAACTGTGCATCGAAGTAGCAGGGAGACATATTGCACACCTGCTGTAATCAAACCATTTGGCGTATCATTTCCTTCCCTCAGCATTTCATTCCATTTACAATACACAATCGTGGAGCTGCTGCGTTGCATCTTCGAGTATGTTCAATAATAAAGAACGTTACTGCGACCAACAGACGAGATGAGAACCGATCTGGTGCATTCCATTTCTGACGTGTGTGTTCTTGTACTGTGGGTGTAGTTACGGCTGTTTAAAAAACAAACTGTGGATATTGAAAGAAGGACAATCTTGTGCGAGTCGAACAAGGAAACCTGTGCATACACGAGGAACATTGTCTCTGTCTCCACTATACACCCCACTTCCCCTCCCTTCCCTTCTCTTCTCTGAAGCATGGCAGCGGCATGCGAGTTCGCCAATTTGAATGGTGCGCCAGGAAGTTACAAACAAACGTAATTTTCTCTAAAAGAAATTATTACTTCGCCGATTCGATTGCAACATCGTTTTTAACATAACACGAAGAGCATCCCTGATTTTCTTCGTCGGTGTACAGTAGTCCTGATACTCCCCGTATTCCAAGGAAGATGAGGTTCTGATAAGGGTGTATTGTTTTCAGTATTTGGGAGGGATATCAACATGGCTAAATTAAGGTACTTGACTTTGTCTCTTACAATTGTACCTCCTTTCATGACATTAAATTTTCTTATATTCTATTTATTCTAACATGGAGAAATAGAATTATGAAGGTCTCCGCAAATTCCAATACTGATTCTGCGAGGATCCAACACTCAAGGACAGCTGCCAGGAAATCTGACCAAATTTAACGGTGACAACGCTGGAAGAAGAGGAATATCTCAATATTATCTGTCTATATTTAAGGGAAACGGGAAGTGTGAGACGATAGAAAATTAAAACTTCTCATGTTTAGTTACATACTTCAAAAACTGAAAGTGGCATTTCCTCGAATGTTCCTTCGATATACTTACAATAAATTCGTCACTATATAGATAGAATATGAAGCTTCTATGTTTAATATGTTGTGTTGGAAAGAACATAATATTTTTTAAAAATATTATTAAGATTTCCCTCAATTGATGTACCTTTTTCTGAGCAAATGTTCAAACCAGCCCCAAGAAACTTTGTGTTCATAATATGTACATTTTTCCTGAGCTGTTGAAGTAAAATCATTGTCCTATTGTTTACAAGAGTTCAGAAATTGGTTAAATCCTAGTTGAAAACTGAAATTTTCTGTAAAAGTTCAGTGCTCTTCAAGCTGGCCCCCATGAACTAAACAAATATCTGATTCAATTTACTTCCAAAAGCAGACCAATATAGTGTCTAAGCAACTATTAAGTCTCAAATACAATTATGTGATAGTTTCTGAGAAAAAGGTACACAAACATTCAAAAGAATTTACTTACAGAAAATACAAAAAGAGTGTTTGACTGGTAGCTGGCATATGATTATATTCAGCGTATAATATAATTTGATTACCTCAAATATAACTTCATCACAATAATTGGTACAACAGAATCTTCAGGAAGGACTGGAGATATATTTAAGCACAAAAACGAAAATTGACATTTTTGAGCCTACCTCACTTCCCGGTTTCCTTATATTTGTACAATCATCTTTCTGTCTCTACCCCTGTATTTTGTTACTTGTTTGTCTTTTATCAAATGGACAAGTAGTGGTCAGTACTGAGTAGAGAGTTTTTCTTTATTTAAGGCATCACCGGAAAACAGCGGGGTGGAGTGACATGAAATCAGCATTTAAGTTAAGGATAAGGATGATAAAGATATTAGTTACTCTGTTCTGCGATTCACTTTCCTCTCACCTGTGAAAATAAACTTATGTAAAATACTGCATTTTTCAATAAATAGAATCGGGGAGATTATTATTATTATTATTATTATTATTATTATTATTATTATTATTATTATTATTATTATTATTATTATTTGTTATACGCTAAGGTGTTGGGAATTCTTCACGTACGAGTTCTCTTATCCACTAGTAAAACGGGGCAGACCTTTTTGAGCACCTTCACATACAGGACTGTAAAATTAAAACCCTGCCGGCTGTTAAGACCTCTTGAGCGAGCTCCACCCGGTCATAATACAGAGTTGTCGTGAGGTACAGATTGTTCCGAAAATATTGTACTACCGCTACTATCGCAGATAAGTAATAACATGCGTTTTAATATCTCACTAGCTGTTTCTTACTCAGGGCTGAATGGCTCAGATTGTGGCATTACTGCTCAACTCCATTTCTTTTGTAAAAGGTTTGTGAGAAGTACTGAAGAGGCGTCTTGTTCTCCTCAACAAATCTCACGACACTTCTATAAAGCACATTGGAGCTCTGCTGGAGAAATTCTCTCAATCTCTCATCGTATACTGAGTTCCAGTTCTTCTAATTTGAGGGGATTTGGTACTTGGAGGAATGATATACCGATACTTTAGATATCCCTACATGTATAACATCAGGCCACAAATATTCAGATATTAGCCTGTCTCCAAACACCTAGCTTTTGCAATTACAGAATTAGCTACCGTGAAAACTCTAGCAGAATCTTGCTGAACGTATTGAGTAAATGTGATCACATTAGGGAGAGACAGTGAACGAGTCAGTACATTGAAATGTTTAAAGGTTAACATGGTTCTGCGAAGGAGGAAGTTGATAAAAATTAACTGAGTTTTAAACAGTATTGCAACTTGATCATACCTGCCACGATACTGGAAATCGAAGGTGAAGTAATATAAAACGGCTATGGACAAGACCCTGGCTATTAAGAAGTAGGAAGTCTAATCCTGTTAAGGGAATATGAAACTGGAGATTTCAAAAAATTATAAATCTCTATGAGATTGGGGTTGCATGAGTCTGATATTTTGTTTGAAGCAATAACTATTAAAATTCAAAAAGCAGATACTTTTTGAGAGCTGCTGTTCCAGGAAAAGTGAAACTACAGGTTACTGAAGAAGTAGAATCAAAGAGCGCCAGACAACACATGAACACTCATGCATAGGGCCAGGATACATATGCACTTAAAACTCCAAAAATATGTGTGCACATGTGCAGTAAAAATGTAGAAAATATGCACGAAAATTTGCGCTAAAAACAAAACAATATATAATTACCACGCGTATTATTTAATTTTAACTCAGTGTTAAACATACAAACATGTTTAATTCCTTGCAAAATGATGCATGGCAGTAGGTTATCAAGAGTTTTTCAATGCTTTCAGGTATCAATGACTTTCTGTTGTGGGACAGAATTAATTCATTCGCTGAAAATGATCGTTATACATCGGCGGACACAACTGGGTAATACTCGTACACTGTCACTGACTGCTCGGAACACTCGGAACATTCTTATGGCAAAGACTGCCTGATTCCACTTATGTAGTTCCTTATGGATTGAATCTTCTTCTGTCCTGGGCTTGAGTCCAACACCGCATTGAGTTTCGTTTTAACTTTTTCTCTAGTTTCACCAGGGACACCATTTAAAGAACTAATGGTGTGTTGAATTAACTGAAGGGATTTGTGTAAGGGTACACCACGACCTTCTAGGCCCTTAACCACCTTCAAAAGTGATAAATAATGTACATGGATGAATCTGATATCTTAATAGACAGTTTGTAATGCGCACTTTGATTCAAGAACACACGGAATATGACTATCATCAATACTTTCATCTACATCTTTCCCTTGATTAAAGTTCTCCTGGTAGAACGATACTGCGGATAACAAAGTTCCCATCTTGTGAGAACAGGTTCCGGCGGAAGAGAAACCTGAACAGATGAATTTTGTACAACTGTTCACGAGCTGGTGCTTTTAGAAACAGCTTTTTCCCACTTGAAATTACTTTGTTGATAGATGGAAAGAGGGTATGTATCACTTCTGCAATATGATGCAATCTACGGGCCAAACATGTGACATGGATGAGATTTGGAAAGAATACTCGAGGAGACTGACCAGTTTTCAACATATACGAAGCTGTATCTGTGACTAAAAGACGCACTACCGGGCGAGTTGGCCGTGCGCGTAGAGGCGCGCGGCTGTGAGCTTGCATCCGGGAGATAGTAGATTCGAATCCCACTATCGGCAGCCCTGAAGATGGTTTTCCGTGGTTTCCCATTTTCACACCAGGCAAATGCTGGGGCTGCACCTTAATTAAGGCCACGGCCGCTTCCTTCCAACTCCTAGGCCTTTCCTATCCCATCGTCGCCATAAGACCTATCTGTGTCGGTGCGACGTAAAGCCCCTAGCAAAAAAAAAAAAAAAAAAAAAAAAGACGCACTTTGTAACAATCACTAGTAGTATAATAGACGGGTTCTGCGGCCTCCTCCTCCTCCGGCTCTCGGGAGAGGCCTCCTCCTCCTCCTCAGCCAGTGGCCTCCCAGTGGCCACCTCCTCCTCCTCCTCCTCCTCAGCCAGTGGCCTCCCAGTGGCCTCCTCCACCTCAGCCAGAGGCCTCTTCCAGTGCTGCCAACTTAACCTAACTAGCGCGAGATAAACAAAGCCACGTGCTTTTTGACAGACAACAACGCACCGCTAACCTCAGTACTGCCATCTTGACGGGCCTAAACCTCAGTAGTGCCAACTTAACCTCACAAGCGCGAGGTAAACAAAGCCACGTGCTTTTTGACAGCCACGTGCTTTTTGACAGATTTGTAAACAAAGCCACGTGCTTTTTGACAGCTGTCATCGACAACAACGCATCGCAAACCTCAGTACTACCATCTTGACGGGCCTAAACCCCAGTAGTGCCAACTTAACCTAACTAGCATGAGGTAAACAAAGCCACGTGTTTTTTGACAGCCACGTGCTTTTTGACAGATTTGTAAACAAAGCCACGTGCTTTTTGACAGACAACAACGCATCGCTAACCTCAGTACTGCCATCTTGACGGGAATAAACCTCGGTGGTACCAACTTAACCTAACTAGCTCGAGATAAACAAAGCCACGTGCTTTTTGACAGCCACGTGCTTTTTGACAGCTGTCATCCGCCATCTTTAAACTACAGAGCGCTGTGCTGCCCTCTTTCGTCACCTGTCATCGGCAGTGCTGCCATCTTGGCGGGCCTAAACCTTAGTGCTACCAACTTAACCTCACTAGCTCGAGATAAACAAATCCACGTGCTTTTTGACAGCCACGTGCTTTTTTGACAGCTGTCATCCGCCATCTTTAATCCATAGAGCACAGTGCTGCCCTCTTTAGCTACTTACCTTTGAAATGTGGTGGCGGATAATTTGAAAAATGCTTTTTGACAGCAGCCATCTTGCATCGCAAACCTCAGTGCTGCCCTCTTTAGCTAGATACCTGTGGTAGCAGACAATTCCACGTGACAGCAGCCATCTTTAATCAAGAGAGCACCGTGCTGCCCTCTATGTGGTGGCGGCAAATTGAAAAATTCCACGTGCTCTTGTTTGGAAACAAACTCACGTGCTTTTTTGACAGCTACCATCCACCATCTTTAATCAACAGAGCACAGTGCTGTACTCTTTAGCTAGATACCTTTGAAATGTGGTGGCGGCAATTTGAAAAATTCTATGTGCTCTTGTTGGGAAACAAAGCCACGTGCTTTTTTGACAGCTGTCATCCGCCATCTTTAATCAATAGAGCACCGTGCTGCTATCATGCGGGTAATTTCATCACCTATCACCCGCCATCTTTAATCTACAGAACACCGTGCTGCCCTCTTTATGGCTACTACCTTAAGCATGTAGTAGCGGGCAATTTGAAAAGTTCTGTTAGCTATCATCCGCCATCTTTAATCAAGAGAGCACCGTGCTGCCATCTTTATCTAGATACCTTTGAAATGTGGTGGCGGCAAATTGAAAAATTCCACATGCTCTTGTTTGGAAACAAACTCACGTGCTTTTTGACAGCTACCATCCGCCATCTTTAATCAACAGAGCATAGTGCTGCCCTCTTTAGTTTGAAATGTGGTGGCGGCAAATTCTACATGCTCTTGTTTGGTAAACATTGCCACGTGCAGCTATCATCCGCCATCTTTAATCCAGAGAGCACCGTGCTGCCCTCTTTAGATGTAAATTCATCACCTGTCATACGCAGTGCTGCTATCTTTAGCTAGATACCTTTGAAATGTGGTGGTGGATAATTTAAAAAGAAAAATTCTACAGCAGTCCTCTCTCAACGCTAATTGCATAAGATGGCGGCTATACATGACTCTTTAAGGGTGCTTACGCAAGATGGCTGCTATACACAGGTTCTTATGAGACGCCCTTGGGATGCTTGCGCAAGATGGCAGTTATACATGGCTCCTTATGAGATACCCTAGGGATGCTTGCGCAAGATAGCGGCTGATCTTATGAGGCGGCTTAAGGGTCCTTGCACAAGATGGCTAGAGACACCCTAAGGATACTTGCGCAAGATGGCGGACACAAGATGGCGGCTATACACGTCTCCTTATGAGACGCCTTAAGGGTGCTTGCGCAAGATGGCTGCTGCTCTTAGCTTAGAGACTAACGTGTCGTGCTAGTTCGATTCATTAAATTTAGGGCTTAAATGCAAAATGTTAAATATCTCGAAAGCAGTGCATCGTAGAGCAAAACGGACAAAAAATGTTCTGCCCAATACCTCGGTTCGCAGTACGAGGATCAAGTAAAACATAGTCTAATGATGAGATCAACGGTTCGGTTCCTACTTAGGCCCTTTGGCATTCACTCTGTTTTAGCTTGTATTGAAGTAAGTCTTCGTAACATGATCAGGTCTAGCTATGGTAGAGAGTATAACGTGCCGTGCAGGTTCGATTCATTAAATTTGGGGCTTAAATGCAAAATGTTAAATATCTCGAAAACGGATAAAATTTTTCTACCTGATACCTAGGTTTGCAGTATCAGGAACATGAAAAAAACATAGTCTAATGATGAGATCGACGGTTCGATCCTTACTTAGGCCCTTTGGCATTGGCAGCTATCTATTTCTACAAGATGGTGACTATACATAGCTTCTTATGAGACAGCTTAAGAGCGCTTGCACAAGATGGCTGCTGCTCTTATGAGACGCCCTAGGGGTGCTTGCGGGAGGTAGCAGCGACAAGACGGTGACTATACACAGCTGCTTATGATACGGCCTAGAGGTGCTCACACAAGATGGTGGCTGCTCTGATGAAGAAAGTTAGCTTTGCATCGTGCAGGTATCTTTACAGCACTAAACCTCATACCTTTGAAATGTGGTGGCAGGTAATTTGAAAAATTCGACGTGCTTTTTCTTCACAGCAGCTATCTTTAAACAATAGCGGCTATACATAAGCTGTTAAGGCCTCCTCTTATGTCAAGGTATAGCTCTATCGAACAAGTTTAAACCTGCATCGGGATAGCTAGAGTAAGCATGTGCTGCAGTGATGACGTCATTATGCATGTTTAGACTTGCAAATCACTAAAGAAACATAACAAGACTAGAATCGAACACCGCACTCTATGCCGTTAACTTTATCATGTGATCGGAACATTGATTGAAGTGTTTAGAACACTAAATAAGTGATCAAGACTATAATAGAACACTGTACTCGATACAACATGTGTTTAGAACATGTCAGGGGATACCTTTGTTCTAAGAAGATTAGATTACCGCACATTCCTTGGCTAAAGGGCTAATGGGCTAAAGGGCTAAAGGGCTAGGGCGCCTCTCCTCTCTTTATCCGGGCTTGAGACCGGCTCTACAACTAGAGGCGGAGTTAACACCCTAAGGAAGGGAGAATGTTGGGAAATAATCTATACGAATATAGCTACTCGATCGACTATATACTACAGATGGATGACTTAGGTGAGGGTAAGCGCTTACTTAATAATACCAACACGACGTAATTCATGCTCTATTTCAAAAATATCTTCTTTGTACTGTGTGTAACCAGCATCATGATAGGCTCTTAGCAGTTGTAAACATTTTACCAGTACGTTGGGGTCTTTACAGTAGCTTATATCTACATAGGGTAACAGAGGCTTGTTGTGAACTTTGAGTCTATATGCAGACAGTTGATGTGCAGGGACTTGTTTTGATATAATACGTGCTTCAGCAGTAGCGTTTCTAGGTACAAACATAACTTGTTTCGATAGCGATGAAGCGTTGAAATGTCCTTCTTCTTTACCTTGCATCTCTTCTTGAGATGTTTGCACTTCGACAGAACGTGTAGTAGGCTTAGGAAATGAAGTAAAATCATCAAGCTGTAATGGCAATGAATTTTCTTCTTCTTCTACTTTCCCTTTACTACTGTTTTGATCAACATCATTATCCTTATTATCATAATCATGATCTTGCCTCTCTTTATCTTGAAGTTTGTGCTCAGTAACAGAACTTGCAGCAGGCCTAGACAGCAAGGGAGAATTAAAAATCTCTCGCAGAGGTGTACTTTTTAAACATAAATCAGTGTTCGCTGGAATATGGTTGAGCTCTTTGTATTTTGTTCCCGATGAAGCTACATTACACGCGGCTTCATGACGTTGAGCGTTGTATGCGTTCTTGAACTCTCTTCTACAATGTTTGCATTGAAAAATCGTCCTACATGATATCTCATGACGTCTCCTGTGATAGCTTCGGGAAAATGCTTTTCCACACTCTTCGCAAATATACCTAGAAATAGGTTTTTCCATGACGGACTTTTATCTTCTGCTAACAGATTCTTCTTTAAATCTACTCGACATTTGTTACTCTCTACTTCGATGATGCGAACAGCTTAGCGATTAATAGTAAACTAACACAAAAGCGTATAACCAAGGTAGCAACAGTAAGGTTTAAGCCCATCAAGATGGCAAGAGTGAGGTTAGCGACGTTCTGCTGTTGGATTTTAAATTCCGCGCTGTAACATGCATAAGGTGGCAGCCTTGAGGTTTACTGCCGTAAAGATGGCAGCAGTGAGGTTAGCGACGCTCTATTGTCCTTCAAAGTGAGGTTAGGGTTCGTCAAGAAGACAGCTGTCAAAAAAGCACGTGGCTATGTTTACCAAACAAGAGCACGTGGTCGTGACGTCACGGTCACTTCATCAATCCTTAGCTCTACGTCGTTAAGAGCAGCATTAGGATTAGCTATGTTTAAAAATCTTAGGAACAGAGCAGCAGTATGAATAGCCATGTTTTAAAGCGTGTAGACATCACCTATCGATTTTACACGCATCGACTCTCGTACTAAACTTCTTCCGCTAGATCGTGCTGCTATCTTAGCATAACCTATACGCATGACCTTAAAGTACAATGAATAGTCATGTTTCAAAGCGTGTACGCATCAACTATCGATTTTGCATGTATCGAATCTCGTACTGAACTTCTTCGGGTAGATTGTGCAGGTATCTTAGCATGAACTTAAAGTACAAAGAATAGCCATGTTTCAAAGCGTGTACACAACACCTATCGATTTCGCATTCATCGAGTCTCGTACTAAACTTCTTGCGCTAGATTGCGCTGCTATCTTAGCATAACGTATACCCATGAACTTACAGTACAAAGAATAGCCATGTTTCAAAGCGTGTACATATTACTTATCGATTTTGCAAGCATCGACTCTCGTACTAAACTTCTTCCTCTAGATTGTGCTGCTATCTTAGCATAACCTATGTGCATGAACTTAAAGTACAAAGAATAATCATGTTTCAAAGCGTGTACAGATCACCCTGAACTTCTCCCGCTAGATTGTACTCCTATCTTAGCATAGCCTATACGCACGAACTTAAAGCACAAAAATAACGATGTTTAACAGCGTGTACACATCACCTATTGATTTTGCATGCATCGACTATTTTTTACCGCCAGAGTGTACAACGATCGCATATGTGTATTGCTAACGTATGTGTCTAAAGTTAAAGCACAAAGAATAGCTATGCTCCAAAGCGTGTACACATCACCTATCAATTTTGCATGCATCGACTATCGTACTAAACTTCTACCGCTAGAGTGTACAACGTTCGCAATTGTGTGCTGCTACCTATGTGCGTGAACTTAAAGCACAAAGAATAGCGTGTACACAACACGAGTCAATTTTGCACGCATTAACTCTTGTACTAAACTTCTATCACAACAGCGTGCGATCATCGCTTGTGTGTGCTGCAATCTTAACATAACCTATGTGCACGAAGTTAAAGCACAAAAAATACCCAAGTTCAAAGCATGTACACATCACCTATCGATTTTGCATGCATCGTCTTTCTTACTAAACTTTTCCACTAGAGCGTGCAACAACCTTATAAGTATGCTGCTAACTTAGTATAACTTATACGCATGAACTTAAAGCATAAAGAATAGCGATGTATAAAAATCTTGTGAACATAGCAGCAGCAGTAAGAATAGCAATGTTTTAAAAGCGTGTACGCATTGCCTATCGATTATACATGCATCAACTAGAGTACTAAACTTCTCCCGCTAGAGTGTGCTGCTATCTTAGCATAACCTATGTGCACGGATTTAAAGCACGAAGAATAGTTAAGTTTCAAAGCGTGTACACAACACCTATCGATTTTGCATGCATCAACTATCGTACTAAACACATTCCGCTAGAATGTACAACGTTCGCATGTGTTTGCTCTGCTACTTTAGCATGACCTATGCGAACGAACTTAAAGCACAAAGAATAGCGATCTTTGAAAATCTTGCGAACATAGTAGCAGTAAGAATAGCAAGGTTTAAAAGCGTGTACGTATCACCTTTTGATAATGCATGCATCTTCTACTAGAGCACGTGACCATCGCTTGTACGTGTGCTGCTATCTTAACATAACCTATGTGCACGAACTTAAAGCATAAAAAATAGTTGTGAGTAAAAATTTTGTGAACATAGCAGAGTGTTTACTACGTAGGTGTAGACATTGAACATTGCATGCTGAAGCAGCATACTACGTGACCGTGACGTCACGACCACGTGCTCTTGTTTGGTAAACATAGCCACGTGCTTTTTTGACAGCTGTCTTCTTGACGAACCCTAACCTCACTTTGAAGGACAATAGAGCGTCGCTAACCTCACTGCTGCCATCTTTACGGCAGTAAACCTCAAGGCTGCCACCTTATGCATGTTACAGCGCGGAATTTAAAATCCAACAGCAGAACGTCGCTAACCTCACTCTTGCCATCTTGATGGGCTTAAACCTTACTGTTGCTACCTTGGTTATACGCTTTTGTGTTAGTTTACTATTAATCGCTAAGCTGTTCGCATCATCGAAGTAGAGAGTAACAAATGTCGAGTAGATTTAAAGAAGAATCTGTTAGCAGAAGATAAAAGTCCGTCATGGAAAAACCTATTTCTAGGTATATTTGCGAAGAGTGTGGAAAAGCATTTTCCCGAAGCTATCACAGGAGACGTCATGAGATATCATGTAGGACGATTTTTCAATGCAAACATTGTAGAAGAGAGTTCAAGAACGCATACAACGCTCAACGTCATGAAGCCGCGTGTAATGTAGCTTCATCGGGAACAAAATACAAAGAGCTCAACCATATTCCAGCGAACACTGATTTATGTTTAAAAAGTACACCTCTGCGAGAGATTTTTAATTCTCCCTTGCTGTCTAGGCCTGCTGCAAGTTCTGTTACTGAGCACAAACTTCAAGATAAAGAGAGGCAAGATCATGATTATGATAATAAGGATAATGATGTTGATCAAAACAGTAGTAAAGGGAAAGTAGAAGAAGAAGAAAATTCATTGCCATTACAGCTTGATGATTTTACTTCATTTCCTAAGCCTACTACACGTTCTGTCGAAGTGCAAACATCTCAAGAAGAGATGCAAGGTAAAGAAGAAGGACATTTCAACGCTTCATCGCTATCGAAACAAGTTATGTTTGTACCTAGAAACGCTACTGCTGAAGCACGTATTATATCAAAACAAGTCCCTGCACATCAACTGTCTGCATATAGACTCAAAGTTCACAACAAGCCTCTGTTACCCTATGTAGATATAAGCTACTGTAAAGACCCCAACGTACTGGTAAAACGTTTACAACTGCTAAGAGCCTATCATGATGCTGGTTACACACAGTACAAAGAAGATATTTTTGAAATAGAGCATGAATTACGTCGTGTTGGTATTATTAAGTAAGCGCTTACCCTCACCTAAGTCATCCATCTGTAGTATATAGTCGATCGAGTAGCTATATTCGTATAGATTATTTCCCAACATTCTCCCTTCCTTAGGGTGTTAACTCCGCCTCTAGTTGTAGAGCCGGTCTCAAGCCCGGATAAAGAGAGGAGAGGCGCCCTAGCCCTTTAGCCCTTTAGCCCATTAGCCCTTTAGCCAAGGAATGTGCGGTAATCTAATCTTCTTAGAACAAAGGTATCCCCTGACATGTTCTAAACACATGTTGTATCGAGTACAGTGTTCTATTATAGTCTTGATCACTTATTTAGTGTTCTAAACACTTCAATCAATGTTCCGATCACATGATAAAGTTAACGGCATAGAGTGCGGTGTTCGATTCTAGTCTTGTTATGTTTCTTTAGTGATTTGCAAGTCTAAACATGCATAATGACGTCATCACTGCAGCACATGCTTACTCTAGCTATCCCGATGCAGGTTTAAACTTGTTCGATAGAGCTATACCTTGACATAAGAGGAGGCCTTAACAGCTTATGTATAGCCGCTATTGTTTAAAGATAGCTGCTGTGAAGAAAAAGCACGTCGAATTTTTCAAATTACCTGCCACCACATTTCAAAGGTATGAGGTTTAGTGCTGTAAAGATACCTGCACGATGCAAAGCTAACTTTCTTCATCAGAGCAGCCACCATCTTGTGTGAGCACCTCTAGGCCGTATCATAAGCAGCTGTGTATAGTCACCGTCTTGTCGCTGCTACCTCCCGCAAGCACCCCTAGGGCGTCTCATAAGAGCAGCAGCCATCTTGTGCAAGCGCTCTTAAGCTGTCTCATAAGAAGCTATGTATAGTCACCATCTTGTAGAAATAGATAGCTGCCAATGCCAAAGGGCCTAAGTAAGGATCGAACCGTCGATCTCATCATTAGACTATGTTTTTTTCATGTTCCTGATACTGCAAACCTAGGTATCAGGTAGAAAAATTTTATCCGTTTTCGAGATATTTAACATTTTGCATTTAAGCCCCAAATTTAATGAATCGAACCTGCACGGCACGTTATACTCTCTACCATAGCTAGACCTGATCATGTTACGAAGACTTACTTCAATACAAGCTAAAACAGAGTGAATGCCAAAGGGCCTAAGTAGGAACCGAACCGTTGATCTCATCATTAGACTATGTTTTACTTGATCCTCGTACTGCGAACCGAGGTATTGGGCAGAACATTTTTTGTCCGTTTTGCTCTACGATGCACTGCTTTCGAGATATTTAACATTTTGCATTTAAGCCCTAAATTTAATGAATCGAACTAGCACGACACGTTAGTCTCTAAGCTAAGAGCAGCAGCCATCTTGCGCAAGCACCCTTAAGGCGTCTCATAAGGAGACGTGTATAGCCGCCATCTTGTGTCCGCCATCTTGCGCAAGTATCCTTAGGGTGTCTCTAGCCATCTTGTGCAAGGACCCTTAAGCCGCCTCATAAGATCAGCCGCTATCTTGCGCAAGCATCCCTAGGGTATCTCATAAGGAGCCATGTATAACTGCCATCTTGCGCAAGCATCCCAAGGGCGTCTCATAAGAACCTGTGTATAGCAGCCATCTTGCGTAAGCACCCTTAAAGAGTCATGTATAGCCGCCATCTTATGCAATTAGCGTTGAGAGAGGACTGCTGTAGAATTTTTCTTTTTAAATTATCCACCACCACATTTCAAAGGTATCTAGCTAAAGATAGCAGCACTGCGTATGACAGGTGATGAATTTACATCTAAAGAGGGCAGCACGGTGCTCTCTGGATTAAAGATGGCGGATGATAGCTGCACGTGGCTATGTTTACCAAACAAGAGCATGTGGAATTTGCCGCCACCACATTTCAAACTAAAGAGGGCAGCACTATGCTCTGTTGATTAAAGATGGCGGATGGTAGCTGTCAAAAAGCACGTGAGTTTGTTTCCAAACAAGAGCATGTGGAATTTTTCAATTTGCCGCCACCACATTTCAAAGGTATCTAGATAAAGATGGCAGCACGGTGCTCTCTTGATTAAAGATGGCGGATGATAGCTAACAGAACTTTTCAAATTGCCCGCTACTACATGCTTAAGGTAGTAGCCATAAAGAGGGCAGCACGGTGTTCTGTAGATTAAAGATGGCGGGTGATAGGTGATGAAATTACCCGCATGATAGCAGCACGGTGCTCTATTGATTAAAGATGGCGGATGACAGCTGTCAAAAAAGCACGTGGCTTTGTTTCCCAACAAGAGCACATAGAATTTTTCAAATTGCCGCCACCACATTTCAAAGGTATCTAGCTAAAGAGTACAGCACTGTGCTCTGTTGATTAAAGATGGTGGATGGTAGCTGTCAAAAAAGCACGTGAGTTTGTTTCCAAACAAGAGCACGTGGAATTTTTCAATTTGCCGCCACCACATAGAGGGCAGCACGGTGCTCTCTTGATTAAAGATGGCTGCTGTCACGTGGAATTGTCTGCTACCACAGGTATCTAGCTAAAGAGGGCAGCACTGAGGTTTGCGATGCAAGATGGCTGCTGTCAAAAAGCATTTTTCAAATTATCCGCCACCACATTTCAAAGGTAAGTAGCTAAAGAGGGCAGCACTGTGCTCTATGGATTAAAGATGGCGGATGACAGCTGTCAAAAAAGCACGTGGCTGTCAAAAAGCACGTGGATTTGTTTATCTCGAGCTAGTGAGGTTAAGTTGGTAGCACTAAGGTTTAGGCCCGCCAAGATGGCAGCACTGCCGATGACAGGTGACGAAAGAGGGCAGCACAGCGCTCTGTAGTTTAAAGATGGCGGATGACAGCTGTCAAAAAGCACGTGGCTGTCAAAAAGCACGTGGCTTTGTTTATCTCGAGCTAGTTAGGTTAAGTTGGTACCACCGAGGTTTATTCCCGTCAAGATGGCAGTACTGAGGTTAGCGATGCGTTGTTGTCTGTCAAAAAGCACGTGGCTTTGTTTACAAATCTGTCAAAAAGCACGTGGCTGTCAAAAAACACGTGGCTTTGTTTACCTCATGCTAGTTAGGTTAAGTTGGCACTACTGGGGTTTAGGCCCGTCAAGATGGTAGTACTGAGGTTTGCGATGCGTTGTTGTCGATGACAGCTGTCAAAAAGCACGTGGCTTTGTTTACAAATCTGTCAAAAAGCACGTGGCTGTCAAAAAGCACGTGGCTTTGTTTACCTCGCGCTTGTGAGGTTAAGTTGGCACTACTGAGGTTTAGGCCCGTCAAGATGGCAGTACTGAGGTTAGCGGTGCGTTGTTGTCTGTCAAAAAGCACGTGGCTTTGTTTATCTCGCGCTAGTTAGGTTAAGTTGGCAGCACTGGAAGAGGCCTCTGGCTGAGGTGGAGGAGGCCACTGGGAGGCCACTGGCTGAGGAGGAGGAGGAGGAGGAGGTGGCCACTGGGAGGCCACTGGCTGAGGAGGAGGAGGAGGCCTCTCCCGAGAGCCGGAGGAGGAGGAGGCCGCAGAACCCGTCTATTATACTACTATCACTCTCCAATTCACTAGGCCACACCAATCGGTTGTTTCATCTACCGATATCCAGACACAGCTGTCTCCTTTGTAAGATCGTATCCAAAGACGACAGAAGCGTGCCGTGAAAGTAAATAGTTCTTCTTAAGGGTAGATTCATCTGATTTCCTTTGATTAACACAATACTTTTCAAGAAACGAGCATAGGTGTGGATTAATCAATTTATGCAGTGGAATGATGCTGCATACAAAAGTTTTACAAATATCAGCGGAAAATGTACTGACTTCACACCGTGTTTTCACGTCGGTTAAAAATACTCTAGCTGTTGAGTATTTTTACTTTTCTCTTTTGCTTTCAGATGTGAAGTTCTTTCCGAGTGCTGGTCAGTTTGAAATATTTTATCACATTTTACACTCTTGTTACACACTTGACAGTATTTGTATAGTCGCTATTGCCTGATATCCTCTGTTTAATTTTTACAGTTTAATCTGGTAAAATACTGCAATAGAAGACCAGCAAGTTAACCGATGAACGCACTTCTTTAAGCAAACATTGGGGAGCTACTGTAAGGAGCAAGGATTGTCAGGAAGGATGAAATAGTTGTTGTGAAATGGGTCATTATCCGTCTACATGCTTATATTGGGACACTGAAAGCCCTTTCCTTGATCAGGGGAAGGCTTCTCGTGTTGTCAAGGTATGTAAAGCATATAGAGTACACTAGCTGATGTACCCATGCTTCGCTACGGGATTCTCAGAAAGACTGACTTGGTGGTTTTCCTAACTGAATTCATCATAGGTCATTACAAAAACGTCAGTAGGAATGTAGCGATTGAAAGCAATGTTATTATATAAAATACTCGATCAAATGAAAAACCGCGCACTTTCTCACTTTCAACGAACAGTACTACGGTGCCGATCTAACAGTCCAAAGTTCCACAGCTGGAATAACCAGGTCGCAGACTGCCATGAACACTCCTCTGTCATTATTCCGTTAAATATGCACACTACTCATTCCAATCAGTGCCTCAGAGTAGGGATTGAATAGCTCGAATACTATGATGAACCAGTGTGTTACGTATCAGATATATCAGAAAATGTATGAACCAGAGGAATGGCATGGTAAAGAAGAAAGTTATCTTACTCCCCAGCTACTTCCCGCCAATATACAGGCAGGCTGTTACAGACGGTACGACCAGGCGAGTTGCCCGTGTGGTTAGGGGCGCGCAACTGTGAGGTTGCATCCGGGAGATAGTGGATTCGAACCCCACTGCCGACAACCTGAAGATGGTATTCCGTGGTTTCCCACTTTCACACCAGTCACACCAGGCTGTACCTTAAAGCCAAGGCCGCTTCCTTCACACCATTATTCATTTCCTATCGCATCGTCGCCATAAGACCTACCTGTGTCGGTGCGACGTCAAGCAAATTAAAAAAACCTCGGTACGCTGCAGTAATCCTATCTATCGGGGATGAGAGGAAACAGAAGACAAAAAGCACATCACAACAAACAATGGTCAATGTAATGTTATTGTTGATAAAGTTTATGAGCTTTCTATATTGCAGGCCTTCACATTAGTTTTCTTTCGACTCTGTGATATTAGGGTGTCCTACGAAATTATTTATATCGTAGACTGTAGTTCCTTATTGTCAGACTTTACATACTGATTTTCACTAAATTCTGTTTACCCATTTTCTCGTGACTCGGTGCTGATATGGACTTAGTAACAAAAATCCAAATTCATGAATATCTCTGATTATATGCGGTACGGTAACAATGTATAAGACATAAGTGATCGGAAATTTAATAACTTCTTACATAACTACTACTAACTTACGACATAAATAAAGTTATGTTAATTATGTAGTATTTATCGATACGACCATAATAACATAAATAACTTATTTGAGAATTACATTTCAGGCCTTCCCCTAAACTACCATTTCACTCAACGTGAATAAAATAATTTGTAGCCTAGATTGCAGTGGTTCATCATCCGACATTACATACCGATTTTCATTAAATTCTCTTCAGCCGTTTTCTATTGATGCGTGCACAGACAGACAGACAGACAGACAGACAGACAGACAGACAGACAGACAGACAGACAGACAGACAGACAGACAGACAGACAGACAGACAGACAGACAGACAGACAGACAGACAGACAGACAGACAGACAGACAGAAATTACTGAAAAGTAAAAAATGCATTTCCTTGTAACTGTGGACATGACAGGTTCAGAAATATCATTCATTTCAAATTCTGAGCAATGCACAGGCAAAACACTTATTTTATATATATAGATTACATTTCAGGCCTTCCCCTAAACCACCATTTCACTCAGTGCGAATAACATTAGTAGTATCATGCAGGGATTCGGCGGCCGCCGCCGCCGCACGCCTCCTCCTCCGCCGCCTCCTCCGCCGCCGCCTCCGCCTCCGCCGCCGCCCGCGGGAAATTTGAATTTTGGCGGGAAATTTGAATTTTGGCGCGAGATTTGAATTTGTAAACAAAGCCACGTGCTTTTTGACAGCTGTCATCGACAACAACGCATCGCTAACCTCACTGCTGCCATCTTGACGGGCCTAAACCTCACTAGTGCCAACTTAACCTAACTAGCATGAGGTAAACAAAGCCACGTGTTTTTTGACAGCCACGTGCTTTTTGACAGACAACAACGCATCGCTAACCTCAGTACTGCCATCTTGACGGGCCTAAACCTCAGTAGTGCCAACTTAACCTCACTAGCATGAGGTAAACAAAGCCACGTGCTTTTTGACAGCCACGTGCTTTTTGACAGATTTGTAAACAAAGCCACGTGCTTTTTGACAGACAACAACGCATCGCAAACCTCAGTACTGCCATCTTGACGGGTCTAAACCTTAGTGGTACCAACTTAACCTAACTAGCATGAGGTAAACAAAGCCACGTGCTTTTTGACAGCCACGTGTTTTTTGACAGCCACGTGCTTTTTGACAGACAACAACGCATCGCTATCCTCAGTACTGCCATCTTGACGGGCCTAAACCTTAGTAGTACCAACTTAACCTAACTAGCATGAGGTAAACAAAGCCACGTGCTTTTTGACAGCCACGTGCTTTTTGACAGCTGTCATTCGCCATCTTTAAACTACAGAGCGCTGTGCTGCCCTCTTTCGTCACCTGTCATCGGCAGTGCTGCCATCTTGGCGGGCCTAAACCTTAGTGCTACCAACTTAACCTCACTAGCTCGAGATAAACAAATCCACGTGCTTTTTGACAGCCACGTGCTTTTTGACAGCTGTCATCCGCCATCTTTAATCCATAGAGCACAGTGCTGCCCTCTTTAGCTACTTACCTTTGAAATGTGGTGGCGGATAACTTGAAAAAATGCTTTTTTGACAGCAGCCATCTTTGAGCGCCGTGCTACACTCTTTAGCTAGTTACCTTTGAAATGTGGTGGCAGGCAATTCCACATGACAGCAGTCATCTTTAATCAAGAGAGCACCGTGCTGCCCTCTATGTGGTGGCGGCAAATTGAAAAATTCTACATGCTCTTGTTTGGAAACAAACTCACGCGCTTTTTTGACAGCCGTCATCCGCCATCTTTAATCAACAGAGCACAGTGCTGTACTCTTTAGCTAGATACTTTTGAAATGTGGTGGCGGCAATTTGAAAAATTCTATGTGCTCTTGTTGGGAAACAAAGCCACGTGCTTTTTTGACAGCTGTCATCCGCCATCTTTAATCAATAGAGCACTGTGCTGCTATCATGCGGGCAATTTCGTCAGCTGTCATCCGCCACCTTTAATCCAGAGAGAACAGTGCTGCACTCTATGTGGTGGCGGTAAATTCCACGTGCTTTACAAACCTATGTGCTTTTCTGACAGCTGTCATCCGCCATCTTTAATCTAGAGAGAACAGTGCTGCACTCTATGTGGTGGCGGCAAATTCCACGTGCTTTACAAACCTATGCGCTTTTCTGTCATCCACCATCTTTAATCTAGAGAGAACAGTGCTGCACTCTATGCGGTGGCGGCAAATTCCACGTGCTTTACAAACCTATGCGCTTTTCTCTCGTCCACCATCTTTAATCTAGAGAGAACAGTGCTGCACTCTATGTGGTGGCGGATAATTTGAAAAAATTCTTTTCGACAAGCAGCCATCTTTAATCCAGAGAGAACAGTGCTGCCCTCTTTAGCTACTTACCTTTGAGGTGGTTAATTTGAAAAATTCTTTTCGACAAGCTGCCATCTTTAATCCAGAGAGAACAGTGCTGCCCTCTTTAGCTACTTACCTTTGAGGCGGTTAATTTGAAATATTCTATTTAACAAGCTGCCATCTTTAATGAAAAGAGCATCGTGGTGCTATCTTGCGGGTAATATTTTACGTCACAGCTGTCATCCACCATCTTGCATTGCTAACCTTAGTGCTGCCCTCTTTAGCTACTTACCTTTGAAACAAAAAATCTATTTGACAAGCTGTCATCCGCCATCTTTAATCCAGAGAGAACAGTGCTGCACTCTATGTGGTGGCGGATAACTTGAAAAAATCTTTTTGACAAGCAGCCATCTTTAATCAACAGAGCACCGTGCTGACATCTTTAGCTACCGCCATCTTACATCGCTTACCTCGCTGCTGCACTCTATGTGGTGGCGGTAAATTCGAACAAGTTTAATCACGCATCGGGAAAGCTAGAGTAAGCACGTGCTGCAGTGATGACGTCATCATGCATGTTTAGACTTGTCCGTTTTCTTAAGAGTAAGTCGGTGTAAAGGAATGTGGTAGCGGTAAATTCGAACAAGTTTAAACATGCATCGGGAAAGCTAGAGTAAGCAAGTGCTGTTGTGATGACGTCATTGTGCATGTTTAGACCTGATCGTTTTTCTTAAGATTAAGTAGGTGTAAAGCAATGCAATAAGTACAACATTTTTTGAATGCGATCAAATATTTATTTACAAATGTACTACAACAGTGTTCGTTTTTGCTGCTGACAAGGTTGGTGTGCTTCTTAACAACGTATGCTTCTGAAATGCCTCCTGCAACATTCAAATTAAACAAAGCATTTAGAAATATATTATACTAAGTATGTTATGATTTACAGAGAAGATCATATACTTCTTACCTTGCTGTTATTCCTTTTCGGAATCATCATCATCATCATCATGAGGTACTAGAGAAAGTTCATTCATACACTGTGTACAGTGTTCAATCCTAGGATTTGGTCCATCCCAATCATCATCACCATTTTCTCCTCGATGCTTGTAATGTCGTTCACAAGTTCTGCATAAAGCTACTTCGATTGACATCTTACTGTGTAGAGGAAGGATGTCCCAAAAATTATGTACGTAAGAGGCAGCGTACGTATATAAAAATCCTGGTGGTAAGTATTGAATAAGATGTTTCGGCATCGACGATCTACGTTTATAGAACATCTTAATAGCCTCACTCACTCGTGAAACATAAATAAGATGTTGCGTATGAGCATGCAAACAGCATGCACATTTACAGTTTTGTTCCATAGCGTACGATGTCGAAGCACACACTAATGAAAATGATAAAGATCTGTTCTTATTTATAGTCTCGTAACAATATTCGTTAGCGTATAGTAAGTAACATCACTCATATGAATAATAAGACAATAGGCTGCTGTGTTAGCAGGAATGTTTTCAGATGTTTCAAATTCTAAACGAATATCAACTGGAGATTCTTTTATAGATTCTTCGTGATAAGAGCAGTCTATAACTACAATCGGTGCTTTATTTTTAAATTCTTGAGGTGTAAATAGCGGACGATCTTCTTTCTGATAATACGATGATTGAAATTTACAAAACATGTCATAGAGCATCCCAAACTTATTTTTCTCAAAGTTAATGTCGATGTTTTCGTAGGGATACGTAATTCCATTGAGATATAGTCTAACGTGTCTTAATTTGCAGTGATCAAACAGTGAGCTATCTTTTTCGTGATTGAATTTACGATTAGTTTGAAATCCAAAAATAATGTACAAGGGCTTCTCAGTAAAACGTGATGTTTTAACAGCCCAGCTATGCTTGTTTGTAGGTGGTAACACAGGATATTCATGCAGCTCCCAACTTCTAAAACGTATAGGTAATGGTGTATCATTTTCTACAATCTTGAGCAATCGAAGTTTTTCACGATCAGATAAGGTTACATGTGGGATCCGCCACAGTATACGATGCAGTGTTATTTTCGATTCTACAGGTGTTTCTACTGCTTTAAGAGAATTGTAATCACTTCGATCACGGATTAGAATAAGCTCTTGTTTTACGTTGATTATAATACGTGTAAAGTCTTCTGCGAATCCAAAAATATGTTTCAGTGATAACATACCCGTAAAAGTTCCATCCTCATTAATCATCCAGTTGTTAGTAGCTTTTGGACACCATCCAGCCATCCGCAAAAGATTACTTTCTTCATCACAGAAAGAAGGGTAGAGTTTCATTGCGCTTGTAATACCAACATTCTTCGTTCGATCTATTTCAACATTATTTACTTCATATCGCGCTTCAGAAAAGAGAAAAGCTAGAGCATGGTCGTTTAGTTGTGAAGTGCTTGGTCCACTTCCATCAGACTTTTCTAATCGTCCTTCAATATAGAGGTAGCTTTCGTGTGGTAAGGTGTAAACATCTTGTTGATTAATAATAAAATGAATTTCATCATTGTTATTTAATCAAAACGTAAAAGGTTGATAGGAATGAAGCTCACTTCGTACTACACCTTCACGACTTTCTACTGTATTCGTAATGTCTAGCATTTCTTCCATTCTGTTGTAGTAGTGTATATCCTAAATCTTGGAGTATCTGCTTATGGGTATCTGTTAACTCGATGAGTCTCTGCACACATGTAGTATGTCTTCGGAATGTACACCGTGTTTTATAGATGGTTTTCATACTGGTTTAAGATGTAGTTTGTAAGCTACGTACGCGTGCTGATCTAAATGAATAAGCTGATTATGTTTATTTACAAGTCTAAGAGTAATGTTGCTAATGTGTTTTACAGACACAGGATGATAAAGAACTACTGCTGGTTTCTCACAAATACTATATCCACGTTCCTCTGTAACAATAAAGTCGTGCAGGACGTGCGAAGGTTGTAGATTACTATTCAAGTCTGTAATAATATTACAAGTAATGTTCACATTATAATCATCGAAGAGTTTTATAGGTTGATCAGACTCGTAACGTACGTTCGGTAGGAGCTCCCTCGATGAAAATCCAAGCAGTGATCCAATCGAATCAGGTTGTGATTTGAAGTCAATCTTAAATGATGATTCAATAACACATTTTTGTATGTTAGGTGATACATTTAAGTTAAAGTGGCAGTTAGTTACAGCCAAAGGGACCTCTGGTCCTACTTGTAATTAACTTTAAATAAATATATTTCTATTCTATTCTATTCTATTCTATTTATGCGTAATGTTGCTTATAGTGATTGAGAACTTGTAATTATGATTACTAAAACCATCTTCCCCAAACTGATCAATTAACGTACTTTCAATATAGTCGTGAATATCATCTACTGTATAACTACCTGAGGGTAGTGTTAGCACATACTCATCGTAATAGAACTTGTTTAAACCATCACGCACATTATAGATTTTATTGTAGCTTTCAAACGATACTAGTCCAAGACTATGCGGCTGATAACCAAGTTCGATTGGTGGATTAAAATAGATGGTTGTTTCAGGTCCTTCTCTACGTACAGCAAACGTTCTTTCACTGTTCGTCATCACGTAGATACTAATACACTTTCTCTACTGTCTGGGTTTGATATAAGAACATAAGACATAATCGTCCGCACATGCGTGTATTAAAGTTTTGCACACGGTTTTTATTGTAAACAATGTCTGCACTGCTTCCGAAATAATGTATGAGCTCAAAAGGAGGAGGTAAATCTCCATAGCTATCAAAATACCATACTTTAGATTTACGTTTTACATAAGCAACGTAATGAGTTCCAGGTCCACGACTGTCGTCCAAGTTAATTACGGCACTTTCACGTTCACGTGGACATGCTGGTAGTTGATCGCGCATATACACTCCTCGAAAATAATGAATTCCTAGTTGTTTAGCAAACGTAAAAACTTCATCATGCGTTAGAGCTCGATATGGCAGTGCATTCAGTAGACGTTTTTTTGAGAAATGTAGATACCAAGCCCTTTCTTGTATGGTGCTAGCTTCATGTTCACACCTTTGCCTCGTAACGCAATTGCCTCCATCGTCTTGTTATGACGTTCACTCTCTTTCAACTGTTGTTTCGCTTCTTCTACAGCTTTGACAGTTCTCGCTACAGCACTAGCACCACCTAGCAATGACCCTAAAGCTGCTAAGCCAGCAAACAGCGCAGGAAGAAATCCTCCTCGTTTTGGTACAGGAATAATTCGCGCACGTTTACTAAATATTGCTCTGCACTTTGGAGAAATTCTCGCTCTTGCTGCGCGTAACGCCTTAGTAATAGCTACACGAGGATTGTATTCCCCTCGAATAGCTTTTTGCGCAGCCTTTATAACATCTTTCCATCCAACAGTTTTTACTTTCTTCTTCTTCTTCATGTCGTTTGGATATCGTTGTTTCACCATGCTGGACACGACTTTACTAGTCAAGAGCAAATCATAAACTAACCGTTGCCTCTTGTTTCGTTTAATATATATATTACTATTACGTACTTTATGATTCAGTTATCATGAAGATTATAAAGCAGCAAGACACGCTACCTGTTACCGACATTGTACCACATCTCTTACCTAGTTCTAGTACAACTACAAGAAAACGTCATGGAACGTTGTTTCCTTTTACTGTTCGATGTATTATATCAGGTCCGTCGGGATGCGGTAAAACAAATCTTTTACTCACACTTATTACTTCTGTAAATGGTGTACGCTTCGAGAATATTTACGTTTTCGCAAAGTCACTCTATCAGCCGCTATATACTATTCTACAAACTGTAATGCACGATCTAGTTAAAGATGGAATAAGATATTTTAAATTTAATTCACATGAGCAAGTACCATCACCAGACGATGTGCTTCCTAATTCTCTAATGATCTTTGATGATGTCGCAACAGAACAGCAAAACGTTATTCGTGCATTCTTTAGTATGGGTCGACATAAATATGTTGATTGCATCTATTTGTGCCAAACCTATTCTCGTGTGCCCAAGCAGTTGATACGCGACAACGCAAATGTTATTGTGCTTTTTCGGCAAGATGAGCGCAACATGCGACATGTGTATAACGATCATGTTAACACTGATATGACATTCGATGACTTTAAACGTATGTGTGCTAAATGTTGGTCATTACACCGTTACAGCTTTTTAGTTATTGATAAAGAAAGTGATGTACAGCATGGACGATATCGCATGGGTTTCGATCATTTTATATGCATTAACACAGAATTACAGTAACTACTTGATTAAAAACCACCATCATGTTAACATCTAGCAAGGAGATCACAAAACATATCATCCAAGCTCGAAACAATATTCGACGGAAATTTAAAGAGCTTAAACGTATTCAAGCAGACACGGATTTATTTTTAAAAACACAACTAAGTACACCACTCAAAGAAATTTTTAATTCTACTTCATTACCGCAGTCTACTTCAAGTTTTGCTTCTATGCAAACATCATATCATAAAGGGAAGCATGAAGAAGAAAAGCATGAAGAAGATACGGAAGAGAAGAAGCAGGATGTAGATCAAGAAGAGGAAGATAAGGAAGAAGAAGAAGAAGAACTTAATGGTGCATCACCATCTAAGCGTGTTGAGTTTTTAACTACAGATGTTATTGCAGAAACACCTACTACATCGACGCAAAATCTACCATCTTTGTCTGAGGTTATGATTACACCAGAGTATCGCAATCAGTTTAGAACTTTTATTCAAGATACCTATGGATCTCTCTTTGCACCTTATATAGAAAAACTTTTTACAGGACAAACTGACACTACCTATGGTATTCGCTACGAAGATGACTGTTTCCGGATAGGAAATTCAAATGTTAAGATTAATAGCAACAAACTCATTGTAAAAGGTGTTACCTATAAACCTACGAAAGGACTCTTAGAACTTCTTTTCTCACGAATACCTGACAAGGATATAATTTTACAAGATGATCTTAAAAAGTATAAAGCAATACTTTTTGCTACCGATGCAACACGACGTAATTACAAGAGAACAGAACCTGTAAATGCGAATAAGAGTTACAAGTATCGTGAGTTTATTTCTAAGCTGTTTCCGACTGCACGTAGTCTAGACGTTATCTACAAGCCTTTGTTGCCGTATGTGGATGTAAGATACTGGAATGACCCAAACTTACTCGTTGAACGATTACAACTTTTAAGAGCATCGCAAGAGGCTGGTCACACGGGTCACGGATCAGAAATTCTAGAAATAGAAAGAGAACTACGTTATGCCGGTATTATTTTGTAATGGCTCGTCAAGAGAAGATCTCACCTGTAAAGGTAAACATCGCACATGAGTTACATAAACCAGCACGTCGCACCTACTGTCGCAGACGCGTTATTACACGAGGAAAAGATGATCTCTGGCAAGCAGACTTAGTAGAAATGATTCCATATGCTTCTAGTAATAAGGGCTATAAGTATCTACTTACTGTTATCGATGTGTACTCAAAGTTTGCTTTTGCACAACCCGTGCGTTCTAAAACAGCAGCTCAAGTTAAAGAAGCATTTAAACATATTGTTGAAGAATCGAAACGCTGCCCAAGGCTTCTTCAAACTGATCAAGGTAAAGAGTTTTACAACAAGGATTTTTCTTCTTACCTCAAGTTACTTGGCATTCAACACTACTCTACGTTCAGTAATCTCAAGGCAAGTGTTGTAGAACGCTTTAATCGTACACTCAAAACAATGATGTGGCGAGAATTTACAGCGCAAGGTTCATATCGTTGGATTGATCTGCTACCTAGACTTTTATCTACCTACAACGATACACCTCATCGCACTATCGGAACAAAGCCACGTCTTGTTACAAAGAATACACCTCGTCTAGATGCTATTCATCTTGTAATCAAAACAGCTGATCCACGTCGCTATCGCTTTAAAGAAGGTGATTTCGTTCGCATCAGCAAACACAAGTCTATCTTTGCAAAAGGATACACACCTAACTGGAGCACTGAAATTTTTCAAACCAGAAGTGTTAAGCTTACTAATCCAGTTACGTATTTACTTCGCGATCTCAGAGGACAGCCTATTGAAGGAGGATTCTACATCGAAGAACTGCAGAAAACAAAATATCCTGATCACTATTTAGTTGAACGTGTTATTCGACGTCGTGGTAATAAACTGTATGTTAAATGGCTTGGTTTTAATAACAGCTTTAATTCATGGATTAATAAAGAGGATGTACTTTAAATCTTACGTGTGTTTTCTTTTAATCCTCTACGTTTCCTTTCTTCTAATTCACTAGGACATGCTGTAGGATTAAACAACACCTGTAATATGTTTTGACAATTCATATTTATTTTAGACTATATACATTTTTATCCTTTGTTCATGTTACGGTCTTTAACACTCAGTTTTCGTTTTATTACACCAACAACGACAAGTGCTGCTATATTCTTCTGAGCAGCTAAAGCACTAGGTAATAACACATACACACACAGCATAACTTTACGAAGCAGATTTTAACAGCTACACTCTATGCAGGCAGCATGTAACTACATGTCAGGCGAACGTGTTCTAGGGCCGCAGGGGAGATGAAGCACGAAGAAAAGAAGATCAATCACTCTATTGATGAGTCCACACCCAACATGCTTCCTCATCTTTCTCCCAGCACGTTTCTTCACCTTTTCCTTGTTTACTCTCTCCACAGCCATGATAAGTGTTTATAAGCGAAGACAACTCGTTAGTTTTAGGTCCGTGATACAGTTTAATTAGTTGACATGTACGGCACTGTCTCACAGAAGGTCTTCTAGCTAAACTCACGTGTTCATGATGTAAACTACACGTTTGAAGCTCTGACAAAACAGGATCTTGAGTCCACTCACGAGGCACCTTATCCCAAATCTTCTTTACAGCATTCGCAGCTACATTGACCAAAAATGCCTTTGGTAATGCATTTAACTCTTCTTCAGTAAAAGTGTTTAGTTTCTTTTTGCATGCATAAAACTTTACGATCGCCTTTTCAACTGCGTTACACTTAGTATCTGTTAGAAATGACATGATGTCTTTACTCTACAAATGTTTCTTTTACACTAAGGTTATTTCGAAATTGCAGTTTACATATGTTGTTCACTTCCCGGCATGCACTGCGACACAACCAATCAAAGAGCATGCATACATGTTGTAAAGACTGTTTAGTTGTTTCTCTACTATGCTCTTTCGGAAGAGTTTTAAATGATGGGCACCCCAATTCATGCATGTCGATAACTTCACATGATGATGGTAGAAAATCACGCAACCATTCTTTCTTTTCACAACCCTTTAAAAGAACAAGATCTGCTCTTGACAAATGTGCATTCATCATTAAAGGTAGAAAACGATAAGGTATTCCTTTTTCTTCCCACTTCAAACCTAAATTGTTTTCAATCCACTGAGTCTGCTTTTTATCTTCATCTGTTTGCAAACAGTAAGGGAACGGTGGACTAAATACTAAACTAACAAGTTTTGGTGCCCACAACACACAGCAATCTAACACAGCCACCTCTTTAAACACAAACTTGTTTCCGTTTACTTTAAAGCCTTGCACATCAACTATTAATGTTTTCGTCATGTTTGCACTCCACACTCTATCACTGTTTCCCGAAGACTAAAGCTTTTAGTCAACGAACGGGTTTAAACATGCATGATGACGTCATCACTGCAGCACGTGCTTACTCTAGCTTTCCCGATGCGTGATTAAACTTGTTCGAATTTACCGCCACCACATAGAGTGCAGCAGCGAGGTAAGCGATGTAAGATGGCGGTAGCTAAAGATGTCAGCACGGTGCTCTGTTGATTAAAGATGGCTGCTTGTCAAAAAGATTTTTTCAAGTTATCCGCCACCACATAGAGTGCAGCACTGTTCTCTCTGGATTAAAGATGGCGGATGACAGCTTGTCAAATAGATTTTTTGTTTCAAAGGTAAGTAGCTAAAGAGGGCAGCACTAAGGTTAGCAATGCAAGATGGTGGATGACAGCTGTGACATAAAATATTACCCGCAAGATAGCACCACGATGCTCTTTTCATTAAAGATGGCAGCTTGTTACATAGAATATTTCAAATTAACCGCCTCAAAGGTAAGTAGCTAAAGAGGGCAGCACTGTTCTCTCTGGATTAAAGATGGCAGCTTGTCGAAAAGAATTTTTCAAATTAACCACCTCAAAGGTAAGTAGCTAAAGAGGGCAGCACTGTTCTCTCTGGATTAAAGATGGCTGCTTGTCGAAAAGAATTTTTCAAATTATCCGCCACCACAAAGAGGGCAGCACGGTGCTCTCTTGATTAAAGATGGTGGATGACAGCTGAAGAGCGAGTAGAATTTGTTTCCAAATAAGAGCACGTAGAATTTGCCGCCACCACATAGAGTGCAGCACTGTTCTATCTAGATTAAAGATGGTGGATGACAGAAAAGCGCATAGGTATGTAAAGCACGTGGAATTTGCCGCCACCGCATAGAGTGCAGCACTGTTCTCTCTAGATTAAAGATGGTGGATGACAGAAAAGCGCATAGGTTTGTAAAGCACGTGGAATTTGCCGCCACCACATAGAGTGCAGCACTGTTCTCTCTAGATTAAAGATGGCGGATGACAGCTGTCAGAAAAGCACATAGGTTTGTAAAGCACGTGGAATTTACCGCCACCACATAGAGTGCAGCACTGTTCTCTCTGGATTAAAGATGGCGGATGACAGCTGACGAAATTGCCCGCATGATAGCAGCACAGTGCTCTATTGATTAAAGATGGCGGATGACAGCTGTCAAAAAAGCACGTGGCTTTGTTTCCCAACAAGAGCACATAGAATTTTTCAAATTGCCGCCACCACATTTCAAAAGTATCTAGCTAAAGAGTACAGCACTGTGCTCTGTTGATTAAAGATGGCGGATGACGGCTGTCAAAAAAGCGCGTGAGTTTGTTTCCAAACAAGAGCATGTAGAATTTTTCAATTTGCCGCCACCACATAGAGGGCAGCACGGTGCTCTCTTGATTAAAGATGACTGCTGTCATGTGGAATTGCCTGCCACCACATTTCAAAGGTAACTAGCTAAAGAGTGTAGCACGGCGCTCAAAGATGGCTGCTGTCAAAAAAGCATTTTTTCAAATTATCCGCCACCACATTTCAAAGGTAAGTAGCTAAAGAGGGCAGCACTGTGCTCTATGGATTAAAGATGGCGGATGACAGCTGTCAAAAAGCACGTGGCTGTCAAAAAGCACGTGGATTTGTTTATCTCGAGCTAGTGAGGTTAAGTTGGTAGCACTAAGGTTTAGGCCCGCCAAGATGGCAGCACTGCCGATGACAGGTGACGAAAGAGGGCAGCACAGCGCTCTGTAGTTTAAAGATGGCGGATGACAGCTGTCAAAAAGCACGTGGCTGTCAAAAAGCACGTGGCTTTGTTTACCTCATGCTAGTTAGGTTAAGTTGGTACTACTAAGGTTTAGGCCCGTCAAGATGGCAGTACTGAGGATAGCGATGCGTTGTTGTCTGTCAAAAAGCACGTGGCTGTCAAAAAACACGTGGCTGTCAAAAAGCACGTGGCTTTGTTTACCTCATGCTAGTTAGGTTAAGTTGGTACCACTAAGGTTTAGACCCGTCAAGATGGCAGTACTGAGGTTTGCGATGCGTTGTTGTCTGTCAAAAAGCACGTGGCTTTGTTTACAAATCTGTCAAAAAGCACGTGGCTGTCAAAAAGCACGTGGCTTTGTTTACCTCATGCTAGTGAGGTTAAGTTGGCACTACTGAGGTTTAGGCCCGTCAAGATGGCAGTACTGAGGTTAGCGATGCGTTGTTGTCTGTCAAAAAGCACGTGGCTGTCAAAAAACACGTGGCTTTGTTTACCTCATGCTAGTTAGGTTAAGTTGGCACTAGTGAGGTTTAGGCCCGTCAAGATGGCAGCAGTGAGGTTAGCGATGCGTTGTTGTCGATGACAGCTGTCAAAAAGCACGTGGCTTTGTTTACAAATTCAAATCTCGCGCCAAAATTCAAATTTCCCGCCAAAATTCAAATTTCCCGCGGGTGGCGGCGGCGGAGGCGGCGGCGGAGGAGGCGGCGGCGGAGGAGGCGGCGGAGGAGGAGGCGTGCGGCGGCGGCGGCCGCCGAATCCCTGCATTATACTACTAGCATTATTGATAGCCTAGATTATAGCGAGCTATTCCCCGACTTTGCATACCAATTTTCGTGAAGATACCACCACTAATAAAATAAATATTTGACAATTAAATTTTAGGCCTTCCCCTAAACTACCATTTTTTCAGCGTGTGTAGCCTATATTGTAGCGACTTATTTTCCATTTTTTTGTCTAGCGATTGTCATTAAGACACGACCACTAATAACATAAATATTTGAGAATTAAATTTCAGGCCTTCCCCTAAACTACCATTTCACTCAGCGTGATTAAAATAATTTATAGCTTAGATTGTAGCGGTTCATCACCCGACTTTACATTCCGATTTTCATTAAATTCTCTTCAGCCGTTTTGTCGTGATGCGTGTACAGGTAGACAGACAGATAGACAGACAGACAGAAATTACGGAAAAGTAAAAAAAAATGCATTTTCTTGTTACTGTGGACATGACCGATACAGAAATACCATTCTTTTCAAATTCTGAGCAATGTACAGACAAAACTCTTTATATATATATATATATAGATTAGATTTTTCATTTCCTTCAGGAATCTCAGATAATCGATCACACATAATAGAAAAATATACCTGTGTATGCACTAACGTTTAAAACATGCATTTGGATTGCTCATATGCTCCTTTAAAATATTCGGGCCCTATATCATACACAGTGCTCACTTATTACACTGGCCGAGTGGGGCGCCGAGGTGAGTGCCCAGGTGGTGGGGGTACTTCCCCGGCCGAGCGTTTCGGACACGTTCGTGCCCTAATCACTCGCTCGCCACTACGCCGAGTACTGACTGTACGTATCACATTAGCCGAGACTCGGCCGAATGCACTGTCTTGGCCCTGTACTCGGTAGGTGTAATTCCAGCTTTAGCCTCCTACCACTAATGACATAGCACATCAAACACCAACCTTTTCATCGTAGAATAGAATGTCATTATGTCTTTTCTGTGTTTCTGTAGTGATTGTAAATCGATTCATTAAACGGAGCCAGGTTAATTAGAAAAATACAAAAGTTGTAAGTCAACTCAGCCGTCTGGGAAAAAGAAAAAGAAATAAAAATCACTCAGAAAATCGCACTCAGGATCTAAAGTTCAATACATGAATTTGGGGTCGTTTATATGGTTTCAGTTGCAACAGATTGGTAGCCGTAAGTGCAAAGCTATTCGATAGTTTTCCAGGTGTGCGGAGTAATTTCTGTGGAGAACGAGCCAGACTAGCACGTTCTCTTGTGCTAGTGCAGTGCTTCTATTTTTAAGGAACACTGAACCCGTGAATTCGAATCTCCTTACCAATCTTTCGATCGCACTTCCTGAGGGTGAGTTAGCAACACGAAATGTATTAATCTTTGATGAGCGGAATCAAGTTAAAATTATTCTAAAAACAGAAATACGCCGTCTCCTTTTGTTGGCCGTCTGGCCACCCCAATCAGGTATAGTTGGGGACAAAACATGATGACCTCAGTTCTTGGAAGCGACCTGGAAGCCAGCTGTAAATCCCACCCTGCACCCTACTGAGTTAGTGATCCTTGCTCTGTATGAAGAGGTTGCCAAACCACCCTTTTCAGTCATGACACTTTCCTCATGCCGAGCGCAGTGCAGTGACCGATTGACCATTATTAATAGTAAGATATGAAATAACTGATGTTTGTTATATTTATAACTTATCAGTTTAGCGCAAGAGCAGTAATATGTCGGTATTCTTCCGGCCGTGGGTAAATCCGCAATCACAGTGTAACGAAGCGGAATTAAATCAGCTGCCTGGACCTTCTTCTTCTTCTCCTTCCTCACCAAGAACTCCGACTAGAAGTGACAAAATGTGATTGGCAGAGGTGTTAAATTACGAAAACAAACGGTGATGTTGGTGAGGAGCATTAAAAATTTCTTACGAGGGGTTTTATGGAATGGCGGTGTTAGAACTGGTAAGAATGTCAATAATTTAGCATCGGAAGCGACAGGAATCTCTGTTACTACGGTGAAAAAATAGTATGAATACATTATTATTTTCACTTTTCAAAATTGTTTACATTACAAACTTTGCAGCCTGTTGGTGGGATACAATTGAGTAATTTGAACATTCATTATGTTAACAATTATATGATAATAGCAACAACAACAACAGCAGCAGCAGGAAATTATATTATTATTATTATTATTATTATTATTATTATTATTATTATTATTATTATTATTATTATTATTATTATTCATGTGGCCATTTCAGCCTTATAATTTTCCGGCATTTACGTGAAATGGAAAACTACAGAAACCATTTGAAGAACAGCGGGTGGGATTTGAACCCACGGTACTTCCGCTCTTGGGGTTACTAGCCCGTCACACTATCAGTGAGATAGTGCGCTTTTATAGGTCATTTTCAGTTAGCGTTTTAGTATTCAGGGGTCTCTCTTCGTTACCTCATAACTTACTTTAGATCGCCATAATACAATATTAACATTATTTTTTTCATGTCTAAATTTCGTGAGTTACAATAATAATAATAATAATAATTGTACCGGGCGGTACACCTCTACACCGTTTATTTAAAAGTTGCGCCAGTTGAAACTCCTCTTCTGGAGGAAGGTTGAACTTTATCTATTCTATTAATTCTCTACTTACTCAGAAGATGTCACCACATGGAAAATTTTGAGTTTTTGAACTGTGTCACTTTTGATGTGTTTTTGTTCCGCTTGAAGTAAGAAGTGCGAACTTTCTCTTCTAGAGGACACTACTGAAGATCAACAATAGTGCGACCTAGTGCGAAATCAAAGAACTATTTTGTTGGAGAAATTTTTATTTCAAGAGTTTGTTCTTTGTTAAATTTCTTTCTGTCATGGTTTAAGTTGGCTGTATACCCCTCCTTTTCCCCTTATTTTGGATCTAGCCAATCCCGAATTTCTTTAATTAATTTTCCACCAATAATGTGTTTCTTTTCCTCTATGTAGGGGTTTCTTTTCCCGAACCAATAAAAACTTTGAGGGAGGGTGTTTTATTTCCCCTAACGCCTAGAATCTTCCGCGAGAGGTTATAAACTGCTGATTTTGGGGTCTCCGGGCCACTTCTGTTCCATCTTTCAGTGTATTAAGTACATAGCAGGAGGCGGGAAGCGCCTCTTTCCTCGGCAGCGATCTACTACCAGGTAATGGCCTATTAATATCTTCTTTTCTTGCTAGGTCGGCAGTTTAACTCTCGCGGCGGGTTCGAAGCGTTTTCCATCATGTAACCTTTTCCTAAAATGTAACTACTCTTTTCTTCTATTCTCTTGTAAAGATACATTATGGGATAGAGAGTGCTAACCCTCTCGAGTTCCCACTCACATCGTCTTGAGGTGAACTTATTTTTCTCAACCAATTCTCCCGTAATGTAATGTAAATTGCCATTAAGTCACCTCTGTAGTATGGGATTAGCCCTTGTATTAACGGCCTAGTGCCAAGTAGGTCTTAAGCAAAGTGTATTAGGAGTGCAAGTTCGCCTCCTCTCAAGTTGTATTTTAGAGGTCATGTATTAATCTTTTCTCACCTAATAGACCTCAGTAGGTTGGGTATTTTACCCCTGTGTATATGTCCTTTGAGGACGACTTGAAAGTTGAGTTTGGTGTGGCCTGGGAGAGGCTTAACTTTAAGAGCGAGTGGCTCTTTTCTAAAACTGAGAGTTGTATGCCTCGAGGAGGCTTTGCTGTGTAATTTGGAGCAAGGGCTCCAGGGTTTGATTGGGGTCTTCTGCCCCTTTTGTTGAAATTGGTATATCGTAAAGTTGAGCTAGTTGCTCAAGAATTGTGTTTTCAGGGCTCGAAGCCCAAATTATTTAATCCCTGTAATTGTACATTTCAAGTTGTATTTCGGCTACTAAGTACCTGTTCTATTTGTTGTTACCTAATCAAAAAAAGAAAATATAACCTTGTTAAATTTTAAAATTTAATTTCTCTTTAGTAGCTTGAGACCTATTCACCACCCAGCACCTTCTTTCATGCTTAACTACCACAAAAACACGGTAACAAGTGGTAGCAGAGCGTGGTTGAGTGGGTCTCAATTTAGCCCCTTTTGACGGCTAAACATTGCTTTGATTCGAACTCTAATAATTGTCTCAGTTGCTGGAATTTTTTGAGTTTTCAAAATTGTTCTGTCATCATGCCCGGCCCTCGCGATGTTCTCCTACTTAACTATTTGCGCAAAGAGGAGTTGATATACGAGTTAACTATCAGAAATGTGCAATCTGGAGGCACGGTTGCAATCGACACCAACAAGCTTAGAGAGTCCCTTGATTTGCCCATTTCCATCCCCAATTTGGGAGAGAAAGAAATTGATGATTCTCTTTCCACGATCGTCGAGAATATTACTGGGCTAGCATCTGTAGTCAGCTTTTTTGATGAAAACGATCCGTCTCCTAATCAAATTAAGCGTGTGCAAGGCAGGCTATATCACTTTTCAAATAGAGTTAATGATCTGTTGTCTCTGAAGGTGAATGACGTTCAGAGGAAGCAAGCTAATACGCTCCTTGAAACTATCTCTGAATTGTCTAGTAAAGTCACTCAATTGTTAACTGGGGAAGTTCCTCCCAAATCTGATCAGCCCACCGTTGTGAATGTAAGTAGTGAGGAAGATCCTGCTAAGGGAGAAGGCAATAGGATAACCGTTGCTGCTCAAACTATCTCTGCCCCATTGGACAACGAGTCTGAACGCCGCACATCGTTGAACAATGTACGTGCTGAATTAACTTCCTTGCCATTGAAACCTTTACCTACTATGTCGCCCGGGTTTAGCAGCTTGCCTCATCCATTGGCAATGTTGCTCAGAGGTATATCCAAGTTTTCCGTTAATACCACCAGTGACGTAATTTCATTTTTAAGATTTCTAGTGGAATTTCAGGATCATGCTCTTGTTTTTTCTCTTTCGCCATGTCAAATTTTGCAAATTATCTATCCGTATGCTATTGGTATTCTCTCTGATAAAATCGTAAGAGCCATTGCCGAGCAATCTTCTATTGAGGATTTCCATGCCCATTTGCTAGCTAACTTCATCCCGGCTAGGGCCAGGTCCTCCCTGATTCAGAAGTACTATTACCGTGTACAGCGCTTGGATGAAAACTTGGCTGACTTCATCCAAGACATTAAGTTTTATACTAGGGTGTTTGCTCTTCACTTCCCTGAGGATCAAATTGTACAAGCTATTGTGGAAGGTATTTCACCATCCTATAGGTCATATTTGTGTTTCGCGGCGTGCCCGCAAACGTTCTCGGAACTTGAAGCATTGGCAGTCTCAGCGGAAGGAGTTAGATACGCCGATTCTTTGCGTGTCGCGAAAGAACCCCCGCCTTCCTTTAGTAACACTCGGCCTCCACCTCGCCGACCAGTCAATCCCCGTAAATGTTATGCTTGCGGGTCGCCTGACCATCTGCGGAATAAGTGTCCTCTGATCAAGTCAAGTGGGACAAGGAATGGAGCAGGGTCATCACAAGGCTGTTTTAAGTGTGGGGCCTTCTCACATATCGCCAAGAATTGCCCAAACTCAAATAGCACCCCCTCCTGCTCAACTTCTGGTGCAAATTCCAGCTATGCCAATAATAAAAAGTGACTAGTGGCGTCGGCTGAGCCGACTAATCCATCTTCCCGAGACTCAGCCCCTAGTAAACAGGTTGTAAATGCAGAGAACGACCAGCCTTCAAATTCATCGTTTGAATGCCCTAAAGAGTGTCTTAGGATTGCGGCGGATACCCCCGCACCTGTTCCTTTTCTTAAGATTGAGTTAAATAACGAGCCTATAACAGCTCTCTTAGATTCAGGCAGTGTTTGTTCCATTATTTCGGCTGATTGGTATTCTAAATTGAAATCTGTTTGTAAACTCCCTGACTATGTCTCTTCTCCTGTTCAATACGTTTCGGCTAATTCATCTCCATTAGAAATTCTAGGTTCCTTACTGGTCAAAATTCGTGTTTTTAAGTTTACATGGAAAGTTAAATTGTTTGTGGCTAAGCAATTGTCTTGCCCCATTATATTGGGAGCTGACTTTATTTCTCACACTGGTCTTGTGCTCGATCTGCAGTCTAGGTCGTGCACATTCAAATTTGCTTCTAGTTGTAAAATCCCACTATTAAAGTGTAATTCTGTGTCATGTTCATCTATTTCGCCTACCCAGGATGAGATGTTGTTAGACCTTAGACATCTACCTGAGGAGCAGGCTGATAGTATTCGCAAACTGTGTCAGTCGTTTCCCGAGGTGTTCTCTGATACTCTTGGTGTTACTGACCTTATTGAATACAAAATTGAGGTCACGGATTCTATTCCTGTCCGTTTTCCACCGTATAGGCTATCTCCACCTAAAATGAAGGCTCTGAAAGAAATCATCGATCAGATGTTGAAGGATGGTATTATTAGGCCCTCTAAGTCAGCGTATTCTTCGCCTATTTTTCTAGTACCGAAACCTCAAGGAGGCTTCAGGCCTGTCATTGATTACAGGGCTCTCAATCGGAAGGTGGTGTTGCAATCTGTGCCCCTTCCCGACCTTCATTCTTGCTTTTCATGGTTTCGTAAGGCCAAGTTCTTCACCATCTTGGACTTGAATCAGGCCTATAATCAAATTCCCCTTGCCGAAGAGTCTAAACATCTTACAGCGTTTGCCACGGACTGGAATTTATATGAATACAACCGCGTGCCTTTCGGGCTCCCCACGGGGGCAGCTGTGCTCACTAGGCTACTAGATAGGGTCTTCTCCGACATCAAATTTGAGTACTTATATCACTACTTGGATGATGTCGTCGTATTTTCCGAAACCTTTGAAGAACATCTAGATCATTTGCGAGAAGTTCTCAATCGCCTTCGTAAGGCTGGGTTAACTGTTAAGTTGTCCAAGGTTGCCTTTGCTAAGCCCTCTATGTCATTCCTAGGGCATATTGTGTCACCTGATGGTGTAGCAGTCGATCATTCTAGAACACAGGCCATCCGTGATTTTAAACCTCCCAAGGACATTAAAGGTATCGCCAGGTTCATTGGCATGGTGAATTTCTTCAGGAAGTTCATTCCTAATTTTGCTAATAGAGCGGCGCCCTTAAACCTTCTTCGTAGGAAAGGCATCAAATTCGAGTGGGGACCTTCTCAACAAGCCGCTTTCGAAGATCTTAAATTAGCTCTCTGTAATGCCCCTGTACTTGCTATGCCTGATTTCTCGAAGAAATTCATCGTCCAAACGGACGCGTCGTCGTCAGCTGTAGCTGCAGTCCTTCTTCAAGAGACTGAACTAGGGAGGCGTCCCATCGCCTATGCATCTAGGACTCTATCGGTTCAAGAAGCAAAGTACTCCATATATGAGCTTGAAGGTTTGGCAGTCTTATTCGCCTTAGAAAAGTTCCGTCTCTATCTGGAACACGTCAAATTCGATCTGGAGACAGATAATCAAGCCTTAAGCTGGGTCTTAGGTAGGCCGCGTCGTACAGGTCGTATAGCCCGTTGGGCCATCCGTATTTCTGCCTTCCAATTCGATGTACGGCATATCAGAGGTACTGAAAATGTGGTTGCTGATGGACTCAGCCGTATGTTTTCAAACGACGTTGAGAACCATGAACCGGTCGACCGTTCATCTCCTCCCGAGTCCACACTATTTGATGTTAATGCCATTTTAACTGATGCCCCCATGCTCTTTAGGGATATCGAGAAATACCAACGTGAAGATCCGACGCTGGCTCCGATAATGGAAACCCTTTCTTCTGGGGAGCATGTCATCCCTTATGTTCTGAGGAATGGTGTTTTATGTTGCCCTTCGAGGCATGACAAGATGATGAAAGTTGTCGTTCCAGCTGTTCTCGTGCCTATGATCTTCAAATACTATCATGAGACCCCATTGGGGGGGCATCTGGGTATCTTTAAAACTCGTGAAAAGATTCGTGAAATGTTCATCTGGAAAGGTATGGACGGTGAAATTCGGGAACTTGTAAAAGCTTGTAAATCTTGTTTGATCAGTAAACCCACCATGTCCACTAAAGTAGGCCTTTTGTCTTCTCATCAAGCGTCGCGCCCCATGGAACGCCTGTATATCGATTATGTGGGACCCTTCCCCCAGTCAAAGGGTAATGCCAACAAGTTTATCTTTGTATGTGTAGATGGTTTTACTAGATTTTCCTGGTTATTTCCGACTAAGCTGGCTACCGCTCAGTCCACCATTACCTGCTTAAATTCTATTTTTGCTTCTTTTGGTCCGTGTCAATATATCGTATCTGATAATGCTAAGGCTTTTACATCTAATTTATTTCGTAAATTCTGTTTTGACTTATCAATATCTCATGTAACTACTTCTGCTTATTACCCGCAACCATCTTTGGCTGAACGAGTTAACCGTAATCTCAGGTCCGCACTCATTGCCTATCATCATGAAGATCCTTCCAGGTGGGACACGTCCCTGCATTGGATAGCTTTTGCTTTGAATTCGGCGGTTCATGAATCTCACAAGTTTACTCCAGCTTCCTTGATGTTCAAGTTTGTTCCCAACTCGCCGCTCTCTAACCTCTGGTCTTTGAATGACATTCTACCCGAGACAATAGATCCGGATAACATTAAAGATCTTTGGAAGAAGGCTAAAGCCAATCTTAAAGGGTCTCATGAAAAGGTTAGGGAAAGGTATGATCGTGGACGGAGACCCACCACTTTGAAGGTAGGTGACCAGGTTATGGTCAAAAATTTTGTTCCCGCGGGCAAGCTTGCCCCCAGATTTCATGGGCCTTGTATCATTCTCGATTTTCTTACGCCGGTTACCTTATTGTTAAGTAATCCAGCCACCGAGAGGATATTTAGAGTTCACCTGTCCCAGGTGAAACCGGTGTAATTTCTGTGTTAACTTGCTTCATAGTATTTTGAAAGGATATGAAGGTTATATTTTTTTTTTTTGAGTTTCACTTTTAAGGCATTCTGCCCCTTCTGTAATATTTTGGTTTTAGATGTAAGCCTTATGTAAAACCTGCCCCGACCCGTTAAACTGCCATCCTGTTCTTGCCACGGCCATTACCACGCTCCCGTCTCCTGCTCCACCTTACACTGTGGCTTCATAATAGTAAATGCCATAGATATCTACACGCCGCTGGCCCCTCAACCTCTCCACAAGCCTGTACCCTCAAAGAAGATGATTGTCCAACACAATTCTGCCGCCTAGCTTTAATGTTTCAGCGCCCCCGCAGCCGCGCAGCGCCGTGCAGCGACTGGGGAGGGGGATGGGCCCCCTCCTCTCCAGCGAGGACGACATGTGCACGGCGAGCCGGAGCTCACCTCCCGGCCAAGGCTGATGTGCGGCGCACGACCTGCTACATGCCCGCAGCCTGTATCTGTTCACCGCGGGCGCGGCGTACTTCAACACCTCTGCTCCCCTCATAGTGCGGGCGAGCGGTATCTCAGGGTACTTGAGGGGTCCGAGCGGCCCCCGTTGGACGCAAGCTGCAATGGCCGGTCCGGCCATTCGACTCAATCTACATCAACTACATGGACAGTCACCTTAAGCGATAACTACATATGGGAATTTAACAACAATATTTGGTGGACATTGCAAAACTTTTCTTCACTTTTAAGCATTAAAGGTTTATCTTCAGAAATTCAACTACTACAACAGAAAAACTTTACTGCACCTGCAACAACAAAATTTTGAAATTGCAACTAACCAAATTACTAAAATCTTATAAATGCTTCCGCAATTAATCTTAATATACACATCAAAACTTGGACCTTATTTTGGAAACAAAGCTTATGTTCTTCTGTGTTACCCCTTGGAGGAACTTTTGGGGGGGGAGGTCTGTACCGGGCGGTACACCTCTACACCGTTTATTTAAAAGTTGCGCCAGTTGAAACTCCTCTTCTGGAGGAAGGTTGAACTTTATCTATTCTATTAATTCTCTACTTACTCAGAAGATGTCACCACATGGAAAATTTTGAGTTTTTGAACTGTGTCACTTTTGATGTGTTTTTGTTCCGCTTGAAGTAAGAAGTGCGAACTTTCTCTTCTAGAGGACACTACTGAAGATCAACAATAGTGCGACCTAGTGCGAAATCAAAGAACTATTTTGTTGGAGAAATTTTTATTTCAAGAGTTTGTTCTTTGTTAAATTTCTTTCTGTCATGGTTTAAGTTGGCTGTATACCCCTCCTTTTCCCCTTATTTTGGATCTAGCCAATCCCGAATTTCTTTAATTAATTTTCCACCAATAATGTGTTTCTTTTCCTCTATGTAGGGGTTTCTTTTCCCGAACCAATAAAAACTTTGAGGGAGGGTGTTTTATTTCCCCTAACGCCTAGAATCTTCCGCGAGAGGTTATAAACTGCTGATTTTGGGGTCTCCGGGCCACTTCTGTTCCATCTTTCAGTGTATTAAGTACATAGCAGGAGGCGGGAAGCGCCTCTTTCCTCGGCAGCGATCTACTACCAGGTAATGGCCTATTAATATCTTCTTTTCTTGCTAGGTCGGCAGTTTAACTCTCGCGGCGGGTTCGAAGCGTTTTCCATCATGTAACCTTTTCCTAAAATGTAACTACTCTTTTCTTCTATTCTCTTGTAAAGATACATTATGGGATAGAGAGTGCTAACCCTCTCGAGTTCCCACTCACATCGTCTTGAGGTGAACTTATTTTTCTCAACCAATTCTCCCGTAATGTAATGTAAATTGCCATTAAGTCACCTCTGTAGTATGGGATTAGCCCTTGTATTAACGGCCTAGTGCCAAGTAGGTCTTAAGCAAAGTGTATTAGGAGTGCAAGTTCGCCTCCTCTCAAGTTGTATTTTAGAGGTCATGTATTAATCTTTTCTCACCTAATAGACCTCAGTAGGTTGGGTATTTTACCCCTGTGTATATGTCCTTTGAGGACGACTTGAAAGTTGAGTTTGGTGTGGCCTGGGAGAGGCTTAACTTTAAGAGCGAGTGGCTCTTTTCTAAAACTGAGAGTTGTATGCCTCGAGGAGGCTTTGCTGTGTAATTTGGAGCAAGGGCTCCAGGGTTTGATTGGGGTCTTCTGCCCCTTTTGTTGAAATTGGTATATCGTAAAGTTGAGCTAGTTGCTCAAGAATTGTGTTTTCAGGGCTCGAAGCCCAAATTATTTAATCCCTGTAATTGTACATTTCAAGTTGTATTTCGGCTACTAAGTACCTGTTCTATTTGTTGTTACCTAATCAAAAAAAGAAAATATAACCTTGTTAAATTTTAAAATTTAATTTCTCTTTAGTAGCTTGAGACCTATTCACCACCCAGCACCTTCTTTCATGCTTAACTACCACAAAAACACGGTAACAATAATAATAATAATAATAATAATAATAATAATAATAATAATAATAATAATAATAATAATAATAATAATAATAATAATAATAATAATAATAATAATAATAATAATTTAGTTTATACCCAAAAGAATAAATGCCATAAAAATGTTTTATTCCTGCTCTGGCTCTTTTGGTGCTAATGAGTAGACGATTTGGCAACTCTGACTACGGCCGTAGTGAGTCCTATTAGCCCCTAATAGACACCGCGCTGCCGCTGGAGGGTAGTGGTGTGAGGCGAGGTCGTCATGTTTTGTCACCAACTATAGCTAACAGAACCACATACAGGTAGGAGACACGTAATATTTGTCAGCACTTAGCAGCAGGCGGTCGCTTGCTCACTACGAGGTCTCCGCTCCTGGAAGAGTCTTAATTTGAAAGCACCGAGTCACCTAGTTGGACTCTGAAATCTAGCGCTGTACTAACTGAGCCACTCAGTTCTGTATTAGTGCATGTATTATTATTATTATTATTATTATTATTATTATTATTATTATTATTATTATTATTATTATTATTATTGTCCATCTCTGTGGTGTAGTGGTTAGTCTGATTAACTGCCACCCTCGGCTCTGCCACAAAATTTAAAACATGGTGCGTGGATTGAAACTGGATTCACTCAGCCTTGAAAGGTCAGCGGAGTTGAGGGGTTTCGATTCCCATCTCAACCATCCTGGAAGTTGGTTTCCCACTTCTCCTCCTGGCAAATGCCGGTATGGTACTTAACTTAAGGCCAGGGCCGCTTCCTTCCCTCTGCACTGCCTATCCCTCCCAATCTTCCCATCCCCCAGTAAGGCCCCTTTTCAACCTAGAAGGTGAGTCAGCCTCGACGAGGTACTTGCCCTCCTCCCCAGTTGTATCCCAGACAAATATTTGACGCTCCAGGATCACTCGCTGATCCCGAGGGAAAAACCAACCCCGGAGGGTAAACAGATTAAGAAAGAAAGATTTTTGTTATTCACCTAGAGCTAAAGTTAGGAACCTGCCATTGTCAATGTAGCAATGTTAGCCCGCTAATTCATTAACACTAACTGACGATAAATGTAAATTGTTCCAGTAGCTTGTATCTGTCTTAAATTTGCACCTGCATCCGGGAGATAGTAGGTTCGAATCTCACTATCGGCAGCCCTGAAAATGGTTTTCCGTGGTTTCCCATTTTCACACCAGGCAAATGCTGGGGCTGTACCTTAATTAAGGCCACGGCCGCTTCCTTCCAACTCCTAAGCCTTTCCTATCCCATCGTCGCCATAAGACCTATCTGTGTCAGTGCGACGTAAAGCCCCTAGCAAAAAAAGAAAATGCACCTGACTGAGATGGATAGCTGCAGTCGCTTAAGTGCGGCCAGTATCCAGTATTCGGGAGATAGTAGGTTCGAACCCCACTGTCGGCAGCCCTGAAGATGGTTTTCCGTGGTATCCCATTTTCACCCCAGGCAAATGCTGGGGCTGTACCTTAATTAAGGCCACGGCCGCTTCCTTCCCACTCCTAGCCCTTCCCTGTCCCATCGTCGCCATAAGACCTATCTGTGTCGGTGCAACGTAAAAGCAACTAGCAATTTGCACCTGAGCGGGCATTGGAAACCGATTCATCCACCTCGGATCTTCAGGAATTTAATTTGTAGAATTCGAGTATTCATTATTTTGATACTCTCGCTCATACAGTACATTGTTTATTTATATTTTACGGTAAACTTGATAAAACTGCTGTTATCAATAGAATTGGTTAATATGATAAATGTGTTTGAGTGTACATACTTTATGATATTTCCCGGGTAATCACCGTCCCTGGAAGGGAAAATACTGAATTGTACCCCTATGTCGATGGCAAGAATGTACCCTAGTAAACCGTTTTTATGTTGTGAGGAACGATTCCTGTTTCTTAGTTGATCTACCAAATGAAACCGGGTCTCTTGGTGAGTGTGCCAGAAAATCTTCCATTTCAGGGAGTAAAGCTCATCTGATGTGCGTATGCAAAGGAAAATTCAGTTCAACCGAAAGAGAAACTGCGAAATAACTTGCCCTTATGTGAACTTGTATGTTTAAATACATTTGAGGATTATTTGCAAACTTAATGTGTAAGATCATTAACTTTTAACCTACTATTGCATATTTTAATTCAGTGTTAATTCTTTAAGATTAAAAGCGTAAATTTATAACATGAAAGTGTCTATGAATTTCTTCTTCATCTTTATCTGCTTACTCTCCAGGGTCGGATTTTCCCTCGTGCTCAGCGAGGGATCCCTCCTCTACCGCCTCAAGGGCAGTGTCCTGGGGCTTCAGACTCTTTGTCAAGGGATACAACTCGGGAGGATGACCAGTACCTCGCCCAGGCTGCCTCACCTGCTGTGCTGAACAGGGGCCTTGCAGGGAAGTGGGAAGATTGGAAGGGATAGACAAGGAGGTGGGAAGGAAGCGGCCGTGGTCTTAATTTAGATACCATCCCGGCATTTGCCTGGAGGAGAAGTGGAAATCAACGGAAAACCACTTGCAGGATAGCTGAGGTGGGAATCGAACCCACCTCTACTCAGTTGACCTCCCGAGGCTGAGTGGACCCCGTTCAAGCCCTCGTACCACTTATCAAATTTCGAGGCAGAGCCGGAAATCAAACCCGGGCCTCCGGGATGACAGCTAATCACCCTAAGCATTACAACACAGAGGCAGCGTCTATGAATTTTCAGATTTAATATTCAATATTTAAACATTTTTTTCCTTTTTTCCTTGATTTAATATGAGATTTATATCTAAGATACTTCCCTCTATTTGTTTCCTACATTAAACCAATGTTCACATATTTCGAATGTTCACTTAATATGAGAGTTTAAATATATATCACATTTTTATTATATTATATTCTCAGTGAGACTGTGGCTGTCTCTATGGCTAAACGGTTATCGTGTTAGCCTTAGGTCCAGGGGCCCCCGGTTCGATTCCGGATCGTTTCGGAGATTTTAATCTTCAAGGGCCCCATCCTCAATGACGCGCAGTTCGCCCATATGGCGTAAACTCGGGCCTCATCGGAGGCCACACCGTGTATTTCTATTTCCCATCTGCAAAACGTCTCTTTGAAATTATATAAAATGTTCGGAAAAATGAATAATTAAATACAAATAATATTAGTGCAGGTTTCTTCGGGCACACCGCTATTGGAGATGAATTGCGTGTACCTATTTAACCACTTACTTTTGGCAGTACCAAGAATCGAACCCGCATTCATGAGCGGTGGCTAATAGTTCTAACCGTTACGCTACGGTAGTAGACAACGTTATTTCGTAATTATACATGATAATCGCGTATTGTGTATGATTGTTTGTTATATTTATTGTAATAATACTGTATAAGATACGATTTATTGTGTAGTTAATTTCTACAATTATTTGTGATTGTCTGTTAGCAGTACGAAGGGGGGAATAATACGCATGCGCTGAACTCAGTGAAATGGCATCAGCTTTAATGCTGCGTTAGTCTCTTTCTTGACGCGACGAGACGAGACTACGGAGGTCTGTATTGTTCCCCTGCATTGTGTGGACTTGGCGAAAGCTTTGCAAACATTACAAACTTTATCCGCCACTAAACAGATTTTATTGCTTTATTTTCTTGGGATAAGCGTCTACTCGCTCATTCGCTTTATGCCACGGAAAGTTCTCTTCCAAAGCAACGCTACGTTTCCGCCGTTCAAGCGCCTACCCATCCAGTCTCTTATGGTAATTCCATACGTGAAGTTCTGTAAGACTCTAAAACTTATGGAGTGAGTCGACGAGAATTACCTCGGCTATAAGGAGATTCTTGTAATAGCACTGATAACGGGTCCATTACGTACATACTTTTCTTTAAGTGACAGATAGTATCTCAGTTAATTTCGGACAGTTACTGAAGATTGTAAAATACATAGCTCACGATGTCGCATTTAAACGTATCCTGGTGTACGCTTTGTGTCTCCTTCCGGCAAAATTGCAATGCGCTTTGGAGCGTGGGCTGCGCAATAACCTGCTGACATCAGCACCGCCTTCTGATCGAGGTGATCGAGGTAGAAGATCAAGGCGTATGGGATTGTCAAAATTACTAGTCACATTCCTGTGATTAGGATTCTACGTAAATATTATTGCAGTATCAACAGACACGTAGAACTGCAAGCTTGCTTGCTTTTCTATAACTTCCTGAGTCGTTTAAGATCGAGCCCTCGATTTCGCTATTAGGATCCCAGATTAGCGCGACTTCGCAGGAGAAGGACATTAAATTATTTAGCATACAGTGTGGATTTTAGTGCAACGAGTGTCCGAAGACATGTTCGGCTCGCCCGGGGCGGATATTTTTTACTTACACCCATTTGTAAGCTGCAGTTTGAGTGTGAGATTATGATGATGATGAGATATGCAAATGGTGGAACCAGTTGTAGGCACATAGCCTTCTGCTGTCGAATAACACCAAGGGGTTTACTCAAGGCTTATAATCTCCATTCGAGGGATGAATCACCTTCAACAGCGTCATATATATATATATATATATATACAATAATAATAATAATAATAATAATAATAATAATAATAATAATAATAATAATAATAATAATAATAATGGAGAGTCAAATAAACCGGATGACATGCACTGATCTCTATACATGGATCGCTGATGGCAGCTCTCCGCTGCAAGAGGAAGTACGCCAAGTTGAGCGCGCGGTTCGCCATGTTGGTGTACCAGTCCTAGAGCTCTTCTTATGGGGAAGCAATGATATTATAATCAATTTTACGTCGCAATTAATGGCGCATTGGAATAATTAAAAATGTAGGGACATGTTCACTCAAAGCATAAGGACATTGGGAACACCGACACGTCACTCCGAGGTCAGTAAATCTCCGGGATAGCAATAAGAATGAGTGTATAATAACGGCCGACAAATATTAACTTTGGTGTTTAATACATGCAATTAGCGATCGGTAATACAATACGAGTGAAAAACAGTTTCTGGATACATTGCTGTAAATTTTATACATGCATGCCATTAAATTATACGTTCTTAAGGGGAGGTATGATTGAATTTTTCGTATTTTGAGCCAAAAACTCCGTTTTTCTTTTTATTCATACAAAAATAGCCCTATTCTTTCTCTTTGAGGAAATGTTTTTATTTTGGTAATTCCGGCTTGTTTAAAGCTTGTAGACGCCATTTAATATGAGCTCGCAGGGCACTTAAAAGCACAGAACCACACCCACTTCTCCTGTAATGGCATAATGATAGTTTACTGTGCGTTTTTCGCTGGATATTCAAGTATTTCGCGGCGTACTTTCCGTAGAAGTACACTTCGGCATGCTGACAGTCACTTGTTTACTATGTAATCAATACAATTATGTTATGTTAGGAAACATTGTAATTTGAACCGACGAAAAGAATGTTGTAGTTCTTCCAAATAGTACTCAGTTTATACCTGCCACACATGTATATTTTGATAGTTTAAATATATTATGTATTTGTACTATTTACATTTAGGAATTCGTATTTGTTTTAATTGTAGTAGTACAAGCATGGCTCCCTTTTTTGTTAATATTTTACTAACATGCAGAAGTAACATGTGGTTTCAATTCTGCGAGTGAAATATCTAAACTAGTCATTTTTCACTGATCTATTTCATCTTAATTCCTTTGTAAATGTGTGGCGCGTTGCAATAACACAGCACAGAACACCCGTGGAACTACAATCAGGAGGCCTGGCGTCACTGAACTAAGCATAAGCAAAGCAAGCGCGCTCCTTGTGGTCTACTGCACCGTGCGCTCGCTGCCATCTTACTACGCCAGTCATCTTCTATTCGGCTTACTGCTACCCAAGCTACCAGCCATCCATGTACAGAGATCAGTGATGACATGACACGGGTGTAATTGGTGAGTGGTATTACTTGTGATTCAAATTTCATTTTAATTTACCGTTCTCGTGATTAACGCTTAAATACTAAAAGTTACTTGGAACTAGAATGTTGTGTTTAACTCGGGTGGGCGTTGAGCTCACTAGACAGATTTCATCAATCCATTCCAGGTATTGTTCTTCGTATTTACCGGGTTTAATTTCATCAATAATTCTTCGAAGTGTACCTTCCACTCTCGCATTTACATTTGAAAGTTATCCAGTTTTTCTTGTTCTTCTTTACCTGTTTACCCTCCAGGGTCCGTTTTACCCTCGGACTCAGCGAGGGATCCTACCTCTACCGCCTTAAAGGCAGTGTCCTCAAGCTTCAGACGCTGGGTCGGGGATACAATTGGGGAGGATGACCACTACCTCGTCCAGGCGACCTCATCTGCTATGGTGATCAGAGACGTTGCGGGAAGATGGGAAGATTAGAAGGGATAGATAAGGAAGACGGAAGGAAACGGCCGTGGCTTTAAGTTAGGTACCATACCGGCATTTGCCTGGAGGAGAAGTGGGAAACTACGGAAGACCACTTCCAGGATGGCTGAGGTGAGAGTCGAACACACCCCTACTCATTTGACCTCCCGAGCCTGAGTGGACTCCGTTCCAGCCCTCGTACCACTTTTCAAATTTCGTGGCAGAGCCGGGAATCGAACACGGGCTTCCGGGGGTGGCTGCTAATCACACTAACCACTACACAACAGAGGCGGACTATCCCGTTTTTCACTTGTTGAAAGCGTACGGATTTATGATTTCAAAAGCTTATTAGTCACTCTTAAAGAGGTAGAGAATGATGGAGTATAAATGCAACAATACGTAGAAGAACTCACCGGAATATTGATGTAGCAAGTAAATTTAAAAAAGTGAAATTTCAGTGGAAATAGCGTGTATCATCACGGCTCTAATCTTTGATGATAACTATTGTGTTACATTAGAACTTCAGAGAGTTTACAGCCAACAGAACTTTGGCCTCCGTGGTGTGAGGATGGAACATCAGTCAGTGCTCGTAATGGTTTATCACCAGTGTGATAGATCATTAAATAAAGGCCTTAGACGAAATCACATCTATGTTTTGAAGTATTTTCTCGACACATTTTGTTGTCGTTGTTGTTATTGTCATTATTTTTATTATTACACTGACGTTATTTGCTATAATTTGTGTTCCAAGTGCATGTACAGGATTTCTCTTCTCTTATTCAAACGTAAGACATAAGTTAAGGGGCCCATATTTCGTCCCCTTAGCAGATTTGTACATGTAGAAATTCAGGAATATTATGGACAAGGTGAAAAATTGGTACATATATTACTGAATATACTGTACACTTACAGGCAAGTTACAATGAAACACTCATAGCGTAAGGAAGTCGATATCTATACTATTATACAAAGAGGTAAAGTTCGTTTGCATGTAATGGCTAATTTCACGAACTACTGCATCGAACCTAAAATTTATTTTAAGCGAACCCGATAGCTGCAGTCACTTAAGTGCGGCCAGTATCCAGTATTCGGGAGATGGTGGGTCTAAACAACACTGTCGGCAGCTCTGAAGATGATTTTCCGTGGTTTACCATCTTAGCACCAGGCAAATGCTGGAGGTGTACCTTAATTAAGCCCACGAGGGCTTCTTTCCCACTCCTAGCTCCTTCCTGTCCCATCGTCGCCATAAGACTTACCTGTGTCGGTGCGACTTTAAGCAACTTGTGAAAAAGAATCATTTTACTAATAAAAATATTTATTATTCTTGACGGAGATGGGCTGTATTTTATTTTCAAAATAATTCTACGGGGCGAGAGGCACGGGGGTGATATAAAGTACTAGGCGAAATACGGAATTTGTCGTGCAAGGACGAGACAAAGATTTATTTAAGCCCCTTGACGCAGAGAACAAAACTTGGTAAGACCTGCGGGCCCGAAAACCATGTTTTAAGGCCCTAAAACCAACTGTTTTGAAGATATTGGCACCACACTACCCATGCTCTAGGAATCGGATAAAGAAATGAACTACCGCAACCATGGCAATGTCAGCTCCCGTATTCTTTCAGCAGCGAAATTATCTATGTAAATAAAGTTGTAGGGGGTCCGCTGTCTATAATTTCGTTAGTTTTTCAAATTATTCGGATATTTATCCGTTTTAGGTCAACTCAAAACCGAATCGCTGGTTTTTTGCGTCTGTTTGTTTGTCTGTTTGTCTGTTTGTACCACCAGCACGGCGAAAAGGCTGAATAGATCTCAACCAAACTTCATATTTAGAGTATACTCATCCCGAGGAAGGTTTTGATATGCATATCATTTTAAACTCCTCGAATAGACGGGGGTTTTATAGGAAAACCAGGATGATTTTCCTCCATTTTCTCTTATACTGTTCATTTTCTCTAAACTCCGTGGACCGTATGCGAAACGTCTCTTAATTGTAATTGTAACTGTAATTGTAAACAACATTCGTTATGTTCATAATTTACCTTACATTTCAAATGACGGAGAAATTTACGATTTTCTGCCGATACTATGCTCTGCATTGAGTGACCGACAGACCGACAACGAACATACAGGTTACCATGGCAACGTCTCTGTCTGCTTGCCAGCAGGGAAAGAACGTATTTCCATTTCCCTCATCATTCCTATAAATTCTCGAACTTGGGTAGAAAGCAAGAGAGACATCAATCTGTCATTCTGCGGGATATTGGCAGAATTTCGCTGGAGGTTATAACCGTCCTCGAATAGCTTAAGTAATAACACCATTAGTCATCTTCTTATCCGTTTACCAAGAATCCCTGCGCCTAAATTTCTCGTCTGTTACCAGTTTCATATATCCATATTTCACACCAACATAATTCATTGAGGGGCATTTGATTTTCCAATACATTCACTTGGTATTTACATATTTGCCATCCGGATGTCCTCAGTTATAATCCATTTTCTATTAATTTCAACATTCTTAACTGTATTCTTTTCTTCCTAAATTACTCCGTATGTATGCGAGCGCTAATTCCGAAAGCTGGACACTTTTCTTTGACGAAATATTCTAAGCTATGCAAATGTATAATTTTTGGCTCCGGAAAATATCGAAATATGGAGGCAATTTTAACGACGGTGCAGACCTTCGTTTCGGGATAAATGGTGGCCAATCGGTAAGTCGTATCACAAATCAGAAAGCACAATCGCGTTTCATTTTGAAGAGATTTACAAATTTGGTCCCATGAATTTTGTCGTATTTCTATCCCTTATAAGTTAAATAGAGCTGTATTTCTCGATTTCAAGTTAATTTTGTACTTATACACGTATATCTTATCATTTGGCACATTTATAGGAAAGATAGAATCATACTGTAATATTCGGCACGCACGTTGACATGACCAGTGGCCATGTGATAGCCCAAATTTTTTATGATTCTAGCTGTCACATGAGTATCAAAAATATAAAGTGGTGTGTGAATACTGTACAAAATTTCACCCCATTCAATGACTCTAACTCAATCTAACCCAGAATATAGGAGATACGAGAAGATGTCATGGGACCAACCATGTAGAACACTGAAAGAGGCGTCTGATGGTGAGGTCCGTTTGCAGATATGTCGCAGACTTTCAAAGCAGTAACTCTCGAAATAAAGGTCTGCACTTTTAGAGTGTGTCTGTACATTGACGATTTTGGCGAAAATTTCCGCACATTTATCCGTTTCAGGTGTAATAATGACCATCTGCATATCTTTAGCTTTGGTGTCTGTCTGTCTGTCTGTCTGTCTGTCTGTCTGTCTGTCTGTCTGTCTGTCTGTCTGTCTGTCTGTCTGTCTGTTTGTTTGTTTGTATATTTGTCTATAACTTGCAAACTACGGGATATATTTCAACCAAACTTCATATTTAGAATCTACCTGTCCTCGGGTAGGTTATAGGGCAAATATTGTTTCTAAATCAATGAACTGACTGGGGGTTTATACGAAACCGAAACCGTGATTTTGCACTCCCACAAAACACACACAACCAAACTTAATGGAAAACTACCTGCCTTCATGGAAATGAAGTTCTAAACCTTTTTCCTCCCGTGCATCATTTCGATACAAGGATTAATAAGGGAGATATCATTAATGGACCGTTTTTCGGTACAAGTCCCACCGGACTTAACTCAAGAGCGGGTGCGTGTAAAGCTTATTTCTTACAACTTGAAAAGTACTGAAGATATATAAACCAAAATTTATATTTAGCATCCACCTGTCCAAAGGAAGGTTTTAAAGGTCAATGACAGTTCATGTTCCCGTAATGGACTGGCGGTTTATAGGGAACCGAAATGATTTTAATCTTCCACAATATATACAGTACAAGACCAGCCTGACTGGAAATCGACCAAACTTGATGGAAATCCATTTCTAAAACATGGTTTTTTTATCGACACGAGGATTAATAAGGGAGATATCATGAACGGTCGGTTTTGCAGGTTACGTCCAGCGGACATAGCCCAAAACGTGTTGTACGTGGAGCAGATACCTTATCTATCTATATAAATAAAGTCGTAACGACTGTGTGCCTGTACATTGACTATTTTGGCGAATTTTTCATACAGCTAACCGTTTCAGGGGTAATTATGACCATCTGCATTTTTTTTTTTTGGTTTAGTCTCCTGAAAGTCCTAATTTTAACCCTCCTCGCCCAAAATCCAAATTGCGGCATAATCTGCCAGACGAACATGAAAATTGAAATTTGGCAAAAGTATACGTTTTAGCCTGTAACGGACGGAAAACTTCTAAGATCTTTAAATTTTTCACTTTTTATCCCCGTAGAATATCGAAATATGGAGGCAATTTTAATGATGGTGCAGAACTTCGTTTCGAGGTATTTCGTGGAATAAACGAGAAGTCCTATCACATAACGGCTAATGTAATCAGTACTCCCCACATCGACTTTGACTGGAAGTGGAAATGGGGTCCTTCTCTAACTCCTGTGGAACTGGCATTAATAAGAAAGGCCTAACATTGTAATGCATAATCCACTTCTCGATTTGATTTTCAGATGGCAGGGAGCATGCAGTTTTGTTTAAAACTCCCCTACCCGATCGTGTTTTGCTGTAAGCAAGTGTGCCCGTCATAATAAACAAATATATCCATCTAGAATGTGATTGGCATTAGTCATACTGGACTGATATTTTGACGGAAACTCACCAACTTGGTGTGAGTGGCAGTAAGCTGGCTGGCAGTTGGAAAATGGGCCTGTCATTATAATAACTGCACAACTCAATTTCGACTGGTAGTAGGGAATTTACCAACCATTATAATAAAAACTCCTCAACTGTAATCTCTTCGAGAGCAGGAAAGGGAGCCTGCCATTTTAACGAAAACTCCCCAAATCGATTGTGGCCTCGCAGTAGGCAATGGTGCCTGGAATTATAATGTAAACTTCCCAAAACGATTGTGAATGGCAGTAGGCAAGTGAGCCTGCCGTTATCATCACAAATCCGTATCAAACACTTTACATTGGAAACAGCGTATGGGGATCTCCCCATGCTGTTTCTCGGATAACGCTAAGACACATGCAATTTTAAAACAATCTTATTTACTGCATGTACACTATTTACTTCAAAATTCGAATGCAATGTAGAATACCGTAGCGAAGCACGGGTACATTTGCTAGTCTACAATATATCACAAGGACGTAACATGTTACAGACATGAAAATTGGTATTTGGAATCTTATTTAAAAGTAAAAGGACACACATTTTTGTTTCTAGAAAATCCACTTAGTGGGTGAGGTGGCGGAGGGGGAGGGGGGTTCCAGGGCGGTGAAAAGAAGTGAGGAAGGAGTTGAACTCATTATATGAGAATACATACACCTCAGAAACTGAAGATGTTATAGACGTCAAAACTGGCACTTGGAATCTCCTTAAAAAAAAGAACACACTTTTTATGGAAAATCCACTTAAGGGAGCGAAATAACAAAAAAAGCGGGTGAATTTTAAAAATGTGTATCTTGTTCTTCTTCCGCTTTTCCCACACCTGTGGGGTTGCGAGTGAGAACTGTGCCGCACATGCGGATTTGGCCCTGTTTGCGGCTGAATGCCCTTCCTGACGCCAACCCCGTGTGTAGGGATGTAATTACTATAGCGTGTTCCTCTTGTGGTGTGTTGAGTGAATATGATGAGGAGAGTGTTAGGACAAACACAAACAACCTGCCCGAACAAGGTGAATGACTCACACGCCATTAAAATCCCCACCCAGCCCGGAATCGAACCCGGAACCCTGTGAACCGAAGGCCACAACGCTGACCACTCAGCCAAGGAGTGGGGCAGTTTCTAAATTCGTATGCCTCATAAATTTAACATGTTACAAACGTGAAAATTAGTATTTGTAATCCCCTTTACAAATAAAGAAACACGTACTTCTGTTCTCGGACAATGAACTTAAGCTGGAGATCGAAAGTAAATGAAGGAGTTGAATTATCTTTATGAGGATACTTATATCTCAAAAACTAAGATGTTTCAGACGTGAAAATCCGTATTTGGAATCTCTTTTAGAAATAAATAAACATTTTTTTTCTACTTAAAAGAGCACTGTTTCTCACATGTAGAGTTCCATGTCGCATGTTCCAGACTTAGCTCTATCAGTAGCCTGGTCATCTTAGCCCCAAAAAGCAATGCCACAAACGTGGTTTATAAAGAGGTTCTGGGGTAAATGGAATGCAATTTTTCGGTGAGTTTTTCTACTTTAGGGATGTACATATAATGTCTTAGTGCAGTACCGAGGAACAATTAATTTTTATCTTTCTTTCTTTCTTAATCTGCTTACCCTCCTAAGTTGGTTATTCCCTCGGACATAGCGAGGGATCCCAACTCTACCGCCTCAAGTGCAGTGTCCTGGAGCTTGAGATATTGGGTCGGGGGATACAACTGGGGAGAATGACTAGTACATCGCCCAGGCGGCCTCACCTGCTATGATGAACAGGGGCCTAGTCGGGGCATGGAATGATTGGAAGGGATAGACAAGGAAGAGGGAAGGAAGCGGCCGTGGCCTGAAGTTAGGTACCATCCAGGCGTTTGCCTGGAGGAGAAGTGGGAAACTATGGAAAACCACTTCGAGGATGGCTGAGGAGGGAATCGAAACCCCCTCTACTCAGTCGACGTCCCAAGACTTAATGGACCCCGTTCCAGCCCCGTATCACTTTTCAAATTTCGTGGCAGAGCCGGGAGTCGATCCCGGGCCTCCGGGAGTGGCAACTAATCACACTAACTACTACACCACAGAGGCGGGTACAATGAAATACACTCCAGAAATAATTTTTCTCTCTCCTGAAAAATAACTGACTTGTTGGTTACATCCTTATTCCCGGGAGGTGCTCAACTATGCATTAATGTCTCATTAATCTCACAGTATACCCCATTATGTCAACTAACAATTACACTTAGTACACGACAAACACTCACTTCATGTTCGATGTTTCTATCCCACCTGTACAATTGATTCCTTATCCTTTCTCTGAAAATTTATACATTTTATTCCGTCGATGATATTGCGTAGAGACCTCATTCCTCTACAATGTCATTTTCGAGGTGATAATATCTTGAATTTCCATGTTGTACGGTCGTGGAACTTTGCCCTATCAATGAAGTCTGCCAACTCTGGAAGGCGATGAGAGGTGTTGCTTGACATGGAGTAGCCATGCTCAAGCCAATTTTTGTCGCTGCCTTGGGTGGCCTGTGGGTTGCCACATCAATTTTCGAACAGAGTGAAAAGTGGCGCACGTATATTCGTGTATAATGCAGATAAAAATTCCGATTTTTTCCTCAATCTCAGGAAGATAGTGTTGGCAGTTCGTTTATAGGAACTTCCTTCATAAATTGCTTTCTCGTATTGTCCTACATAGAGACTCATTTTTGTGACCCATCATGACTGAAACGCAAGTGGTTGCTGAGTCCGGTATTGACAGGGTGACCACATTTCTTAAGGTTAAAAATGGGAGATCTGTTCTCAAAGCATTTTTTTAAATTGATACCATCAAAGCAACTTGTGTAATTTAATCTCAATTCCTGTTATTGTTAACAAACTAAAAGAGCATTTCATTATGAATTATAGGATATGTCAATATTTTAATCACTTTTCTGGAGTCTATATCAACTTTTAAATTCACTCAACACCGAAAGCCTCCGTGGCTCAGACGGAAGTGCGCTGGCTGCTGGATTCCGTGGTTCAAATCGCGGCCACTCCATGTGAGGTTTGTGCTGGACAAAGCGGAGGCGGGTCAGATTTTTCTCCGGGTTTCGCTAGGCATCACTGAAGGGGCTTATTAGGGAAATTCAGGGAGTCATTATTACACCTGCAATGGATAACTGTACGAAAATGTCGCCAAATAGTCAATATACAGACACGCGGCCGTTACGATTATATTTTTATAGACGACAGGCAATGGCACGTTTGTAAGTGCAGGCCTTCATTTCGAGATTTACTGCTTCTAAACGGTACATCATATCAACAAACTGTTTGCACCACCAGACGTCTAATTTATCGCCCTACCTTTTGGTTCTAAAAACATTTTCCTCTATCTCCCAGATTTATGGGTTCGGTTGAGTTACGATGTTTTAATGGGGTGAAATTTGGGTCCATGTTTAACATTTTACATTATTTTTCACAAACTTATATGGAAGCTAGAATCATGAAATTTGGTTCGCATATAGCCATCGGTCGTGTCAATGTGCGTGCCAAATTCGATGACTCTGTATTTCCTGTAAGTGTGCCAAACTATGTAATATACTGGTAAAAAGCACAAAATTTTGCTCTTTAGAAAGAGTTTCAGCCTGAATTTCTTGTCTGTGGAGAGAGTTTACTCTATAGCCGAGCAAAATGAATAAAGAAGCCACTTTGATACGATGCTGTTCTTGCAATTTAGGGAAAAGTGTCACACCTCCACCTCTTCGAGCGGAACGGTAGCTCAGCTGTACGTGGTTAAAAGGGTTGATGTGAATGTTACTTGCGAGGGATTTTCTCAGAAAAGCAATATCTATATGTTTTTGAGAGCTGTCATGAGGGGCAGTAACCTGGCTGTATTTAAACAGCCGTGTTGAATAATCAGCCTTTCTTCTCGGGGTTGAACTACCTGTAGTTTAGTCACGCTCTACATTAGTTTCTATTTATCTTAAAGCGGATACAGACTCATAATTCTCTAAGAACAGTTATTGGGAATGAAATACCCTAAAAAATAATGGAAATCATTACGGAACAAATCAAGTCTGGCTTTTGAAACATCAAACGTCTCTTGTACTGTAAGCCTGATTTTCCCGTACATTAGACATAATCTGCTCTCTAATGACTGCCTGATTCACCTCCCCTACTCTTGACTTAGTAAAGCAGGAGAAGCTATTTGAGCTTTGTGTCACAAGGAGCTCATTTCCATAGAGCGCTTTGGTAAAGAGTCAGCTATCAGCAACTAGAGCAGAGCGTCAATTTCCTTATAGGAGGATCAGGAAAGAGGGTTACAAAATGCAGTGCTTAATTAACAAGGAAGGAGAAAGAGAATGGTCTGTGATCGAGGCCTTCAGATTTACCACGCATATCCTTGAAAGTTAAGCTCGCAGTCGTTGTCGGTGCCTGTCATATTATTATTCCTTACTCATATTTGTGGCGAAGTTAGGGATCTCGGCCCTCTCTTACACTTAACCACTAGAAACAATAACATTTTAAAATGTAAACATAAAATTAAGACGTAGAAATTCTATAAAAGAAATAAAACTTCGGATTAAGTTACATATCAGTACGGAAATTAGTGTGAATACTATAACGAATAATGACTGTACGCAGCACAATGCCTTGCAATGAACAGAAAAGGTCTGATGGAGAAGCTAGAAGCTAAAGAAAGAGAAATCCTGAGAAAGATTCTTGGACCAATCAAAGAAAATGGTGAGTACAGGAGACGACACAACAGCGCTCTGTACCAGCATATGGAGAGGATAACGGACACGATTCGGAAAAGGGGGACTAATTTTTATAGCCATATAGCACGCATGAGCACACAGAGACAGACCAATAGGATCTTTTCCTACGTTCTTAACAAGAAAACCAAGGGACCCTGGTTTATCGAAGTTGAAAAAGACCTTCAAGAAATAGGAATCACACTCGAAGACATCCAGAAACGTGCTCCTCTCCAGAAAAAGCTCCAGGGGTACAAGAGGTTCCAAGAAATACCAAATTTGAAAACAGGCAAGAAGTGGACTGATGAAAGAAAGGAGGCTCACAGAACGAGAATGCGTGAGTACTGGGGAAGAATTAAAGCTCAAGGATGCTAATGGTTGAAATAACGTGGTCCACAGCAGGCCGAAACGAAGAAAGAAGAAGAAGGTGATGAAAACTCATTCGCACAACATACACACATTGACTCACACCACTCAGTTATATGTTCCCAGAAAAAACTTTCGGCAGGAAGATTTGAACTTATGAGAGGAAGTAACGTGCCGAATGTCCTTTAGGAGTGTATTTCAGAGTCTCTATACAGTAACTAAAGAGGAATGATTGTAGAAATTCGTTTGATTTAATAGAATTTCAAATAGGGACCAAGAACAGGTACTGATTTCATGGAATCGGGAACGGAAACGAGGAGTGTTCGTCGAGAGCACTTGATAGAAAAGTGTCAGTAGGTGATAATTCCTTCGTTCATTTATGAGTAGCCATCGCAATGTTTTGAAATATGGTGTAACATGAGCGTCATATCGCAGTTGGAAGGCGTGAGTTTTGTGCTCGTTGAAGTCTCAAAGTTTGTTCAACATTTAGATTGACTAGTACCGTATCACAGTAGTCTAAAATTGGGAACAGTAATGCTTGGATTAATTTTAATTTAAGTTTCTGAGAAAATAATTCTTGTGACGTTTCAGGAAATATAGAGCTACATTAACCTTTGTTACGTGAACATTTGTTACATGTTCATTCCAGGTCAGATTTTCATTGATGGAGATTCCAAGATTTGTTACGTTTTTTTAAGGTACGGTACAGCAATGTCGTTGATTATAATTGGAGAAGGATTGATTTTGCTGCGAAGTTATTTAAGGAGTGTATGTTGGATCGTTCGTCTCATGGCTAAGAATATATCCACTTGCGATCGAGGATTTTTTTCGTTCAGCAATATCTATTTCCATTTCATTGTTCCAGTCAATCCTTATGATTAGTTCAGGTGGAGCATAGCATATTCCTAGATTTACCAGATAACAGTTACATATTTTCCTTGATGAGTTTATGAACTTGCATACGTTGGATTCACTGAAATGCAAATTGAACTATTGTAAATGCAAATAATGTGCATTAAGATTTTTTTAAAAAAAGTACTTTGCAAATGAATGGTATTGTTGTGAGATTTACCTATTTATTAATAGAATTATTAGGAACTACTTGTAAATTATAGTATATTTTAATACGGTATACAACGGTAATTCTGGACCACATTTTAAGTTAATATAGTTTAATTTATAGTAAACGTTCACATATATACGAAGATGTATATCCATTGATATGTCATAAGCTTATATTCAGATTAGGAAACATGTAAAAGTGTAATACACTAGTAAGGATGGAATGACAGTAAGCAAGTAAAAATCTCACGAATATAATGGAAACGTCACATGGTTCGCGGTGTAATAATCAATTATATTAGGGCTCGAAATTTGAGGGAAAATCTTTTTCTTTGTCGAATGTCGGAAGTCAAGGCACAACTTTATATATGTTAATTCTGGGTCATTGTAGGCCAGAAAATGGTGACTAGATTTCCCATTCTCAATACGAACTGTCACTAATTCGTCGATAACCTCTTAAACATATTTTCTGTATTAAATGCACATATTTAAATCATGTCTGGAAAGAGAAAATTTGAAATGCAAATGAAATGACAAATGAAACAAGTGCTAGGAATGAATCAGGCGAATCCAATTATGTGCAAGGTAAGTCAAATACTGAACTGGGAAAATGTTGATGTGAATTTTGCTCAAGAGCAACATCTCACTTGCTTCAAGTATGAACCCTTATCATACGTTGAAGTGGAGGGAAGTTTTTCGAGTGCTGTCTGAGAACCGACTGTCCTTTATACGTGAGAACCTGGAGATGACTATCGGGGGGTACTGCAAAGCCAATTGAGGTAAAGTTTTGGAATTAGAATTTCTATAACTCCAGTGTGGTTAATCCAAATGTGTTTCCAGTTATACTAATTTCAATTTCCTTCTCCAGAATGTCCATTGCAGTTCATTGAATTCATTCTAAGTGTAAAACATATCTCATTCTGAATTCTGTAAGTGCTTTTTCTAACAAACACGGAATTGCTCTTCCAAATTCTGTTTAACTAAAAGTATATAACGTGTGAAAGAAGAAGTATTTCATTCATATGTCTTTGCACTGAATGTTGCATATCATCAGAATTTTGCATTTTAAAATATCTTTTTAAATTATGAATGAATTTCGATCGTATTTTATGTCCCTTTTCCAAGTTCTTTCGAATATAAAAATAGGTCATTTCATAGGGAATTGGCTATATGGACAGGGTGTACTGCATAGTTTGTATTGAAAAAAACTGTTGTTGGATATAGATTTATTTCATTACCTAACAAAGAAATTACATCCGCATTGCAAAATATTGTTATTCATTAAGTTTCAAAGACGGAATTGCTGATATCGTCGTTGAGCCGCCATGTCACAATGTTGAGGGGAGTAATACTGACCCGCAGCACTTGTACCACTTAGAATGAAACTGATACAGTTCACGCAACACTAAACCTTAGATGACAGAACCTTTCTGCTCAGACTTCTAAGATGAAATATAATCTCATAGCGGTTTTTCTAGACGCAACGACGGTTTGCTATTTTTGATAGTTCTCAACGGAAGGAATATGAATTCCACAGAAGACGACCCTTGAGTACATGATACTGAAATGATTCAATACTGCCACGCCGAAAATGAATACTTGTATTATTATTATTATTATTATTATTATTATTATTATTATTATTATTATTATTATTATTATTATTATTATTATTATTATGGTTACGGGGTTACCCGTGGAATGCAGAGGTGAAAGGAGGTGCGGGCTGGAATGGGTCTACTACAATGCTGAGAAATGAATCCAAATTTCGTTAAAGGTTATATTTTCGAAAAAACTTTAACAAATAACAAGTCAACAACAAGCCAATAATCAGGTACAAGGTATAATTTTACCAACGAAACACAAGTTTCGGGATCTTTACAAGGTCTGGACTTCGAGCCCCAATTTTACAATCCTTGAGCTACTAGCCCAACTTTACCAAGGCACACGTTTGATCAAAGGGCAGAAAACCCCTTCATTCAAGGAGCATTAGCTTCAACAACCATATCGAGCCTCCTAGAGGCATTTTTACCACATCAGAAAGAGCTGACCCGCTCTCAATTTTCTGAGCCTATCAAAGGCCACAACAAGCTTTACTATCAACTGCCCTCAAGGCACACTTACAAAGAAACAGGGGTATCTTGTACCCAACCTACTGGGCCTTCGTTGAAAAAGAATAGGTTAAGAGAATGGCCCAAAATGCAAAACAGAATGGAGGCGTGAATTTGCACTCCTACATGAAACTTCTTAAAACCTAAGAGGCGCGAGGCCGATGAAACAGGGGCTATTGCCAAACTATGGAGGTGACTGGTATACAGAATAAATTTAACACATTAAGGAAGAGTAGAAAAACAGTTACGAAAACGTAGTCACCTCAGAGAGTAAAGCACTCTCTATCCCCGATTTACAGTTAAAGATATGTGAAGTTTTACAAAATTTTACATGTTTAAGAGATAGGTTACACAATAAAAAGCTTTCGGACCTTCCCCGAGGGTTGAATTGCTGAGCTAGCAAGAAATAAAGATGTTAAACGACCATTACCTTGTAGAAGAGCTGCTGCCCCAAGGAAGAGGCGCTACCCGCCCCCTGCTATACGTCCATACACTAAGCTAAATGTTGATGATGTGGCAGAGAGACAAGAAAAACAGCAGTTTTTATACCCTCGTGGACGATTCGAGACCTTTCATGAATAATCAAGCCACACCCTCTTTGTTTATTGGTCAGTCTTGAAAATAAACTCAAAGTCGAAGAAGAAATACATGATTGGTCAAGAATTAATTACAGGAATTCTGGATTGGCTCAATTCAAAACAGGCGGAAAGATAAAATTAATATTGCCAACCCACACATGAAAGAACGAAATTTAGTAAAAACAAAATCTTATGAATACAAAATTTCTTCAGGAAAGTTCCTTCACTTCGCACCAGGGTGCATGATCATAGTTTTAGGCGGTGACATCTATGAGAGAATGTCTACACTTCTTGATTAATGGAAAACAAAACTAGTTGAAATCCACACAGTATAGATAACTTTGTAATCACAAAATTTATGGTAGTGACATCTTCTGAGAAACTAATGAGTTGATCCAGTTTTTAAAGTTCAGAGTTTCTCCTGTAGAGGAGTACTTATTGGCGGAAGATTTAAAATTGCGGCGTAAAGGTGTACCACCCGGTACAATTATTATTATTGTTCTCGAGTGAGTTGGCTGTGTTGTTAGGGTAGCGTAGCTGTGAGCTTGCTTTCGGAAGATGATGGGTTGCAATTCCACCGTCAGCAGCCCTGTAGGTGGTTTTCCGTGATTTCCCACTTTCGCACCAGGCTGTACCTTAATTAAGGCCACGGCCACTAAGTTACCATTGCTCTCAAAGTACAACATTGTCAGGTACCAGGGCATGAAGGCATAGAAGGAAATGAAAAAGCAGATAAACTGGCCAGGAAAAGGGCAGAAACATATTTTGTAGGCCCAGAACCTGTATGCGGGACTTCCTGTGGACTAGCTCTATACTACATAGGAAAATGTGTACAAAAGAAACAAATGGAGAACTGGAAAAATACTCCAGGATGCAGGCTTGCAAAGGAACTGATAAAAGGAACAAGCAAAAAGCATACTAAAGGACAGCTGAAACTCACCAGAGAAATATAAGATGGTTAGTAGGACTGTTGACAGAACACTGCCATCTGAAGAAACACCTATGTAGAATTGGAGTAATAGGAGACAATAGGAAATGCAATGAAGCAGAGGAATCAGCTGAACACATAATTTTAGAATGTGAGGCGCACCCTGATTTGCTATAAAAGAGTGTGCGCTCCCTGGACGAGAGGTCAGTCGAGCGCAGCAGCCGAGGCGATGGGTAGTCACAACTAAGAAGATGACAATTCGAGATAGACCCACTCATCGGAGGAGGAAGGGTTACATCTGGCGGTCGGAGGTCGGATGTACCAGCGCTGTAGAGCGGTCCAACATGCCCAGCGTGGGAGCCTGGACCACCCTCCCTCCTTCGACGGACCTGCCAGTCACCATCCAGGAATATTGGCAAACCTTCAACCCATCGCAGGAAGAGGACGATTTTCAACACGCAGTTGATACGACCATGGATATGTACCCAGTTGCTCTGCAAGATCTACGCATCCGCTCCGCACCTTGGGACATCCTTTCCGACACCGGGGATAGTCCAGGCCCCAGCTCCGGCACACCGGAGCCCTCGGAATCGGCACCCAGGGACACCGATGACAAGCCAGCAGCGTCTCCGCTTACTCACTTGATGCTTCCTTCATCAGGCCTCTTCCTCGCAGGGTCCCAACTCACACCCTTCTCCGTCCCAGCGTTCTTTTGCCTCGCCCCAAGCCGGACTGCTACGAATCAGTAGCTGTCCAGACTGCACACCCAGTACCCTACCTGGATACGCCCTCGGCCAATATGCACAACGCATCATGGCCGAGGACGTATACCTTCCGCCCGTGTTCCGCGCCACCAAACCGCGCCCCGAGGGAAGTGTGTGTAACATGCCCTCAAGGGCGGAAGCAATCTGGTAGATGTGATATTCTGGCGGGGTATCGAGGCCCTTGGGATAGTTGTGTAGGCGCAGTTCTCGAAATGGCAGATCCTGGTCGTCCTGTTGATCTTTCCCGCCCCTGTCGTCTGATTCTTGGTCCTGTTCTAAAAAATGTTCAGTTAGCTGTTTCATTTTCCGTGCCAATTGGTTAACTATTGTCGTGAGATCCTCCAAGGTAGGCTGGGGTGGTGGTTGTGCTGCCTGTGCTGGTAGCTGTGCTTGTTGCTGTGGCTGCTGCTGCTCTTGTAACATTCTGCGCTGTGGTCGAGGCGAGTCTTGTGTTCTTCGGCGTGTGCTAGGCGTGCGTTCCTAGGAGCGTGCGATATGTTTAACCATTTTGTAGGACAATGTCGTTTGTTTTCCTTGGCTGCCGATGGTCCGGTGGGGAACACGGTGTGGGGGTTGCCCGAGGTTCACACCGTACGTTTCTTCCAATTAGTTGACTCTGCCTCCTGTCCCCGCTGACGACTGCTCCAGAGCCAACTGTCCCCTCGCCTTTTATAGCCGATTGGTTCGGCGCGTGTGCTGGATAGAATCAGACTCTCCACTCTAAAAGTGTGTGAAGAGACAGAAAAAATCCAAGAAGATACAATAAGAACAACCTGCAGCTTTGTGAAGAGAGCAGGTATATCTAGGTGGGAATGAAGGAAAAACATGGTAGCAAAAGATTTTAGAGTTCGGCACTAATTAGGAACTCATATTTAGGGGCCCCATGAAGAAGAGGAAGAATAACTAAAAGACCTTACCACTTCTAGACCTTTCATATCCCATTGTCACTAAAACACAAACCTATGACCGTCAACGTAAATCAAAATTGTAAATAATAATGTTGTTGTTTGAGTCATCAGTCCATAGACTGGTTTGATGCAGATCTCCATGCCACCCTATCCTGTGCTAAACTTTTCATTTCTACGTAATTATTGCATCCTCCATCTGCTCTAATCTGTTTGTCATATTCATACCTTGGTCTACCCCTACCGTTCTTACCACCTACACTTCCTTCAAAAACCAACTGATAAAGTCCTGGGTGTCTTAAGATGTGTCCTATCATTCTGTCGCTTCTTCTCTTCAAATTTAGCCACATCGATCTCCTCTTACCAATTCGATTCAGTATCACTTCATTCGTGATTCGATCTATCCATCAAACCTTCAGCATTCTTCTGTAACACCACATTTCAGAAGCTTCTATTCTCTTTCTTTCTGAGCTACTTATCGTCCATGTTTCACTTCCATACAACGCCACGCTCCACAAGAAAGTCTTCAAAAACATCTTTCTAATTCCTATATCAATGTTTGAAGTGAGCAAATTTCTTTTCTTAAGAAAACTCTTCCTTGCTTGTGCTAGTCTGCATTTTATGTCCTCCTTACTTTTGCCATCGTTAGTTATTTTACTACCCAAGTAACAATTTTCATCTACTTCCTTTAAGACTACATTTCCTAATCAAATATTTCCTACATCACCTGCCTTCGTTCGACTGCACTCCATTACTTTTGTTTTGGACTTATTTATTTTCATCTTATACTCCTTACCCAAGACATCATCCATATCATTCAGCAACTTCTCGAGATCTTCTGCAGTCTCAGATGAAATAACAATATCATCGGCAAATCTCAAGATTTTGATTTTCTCTCCTTGGACTGTGATTCCCTTTCCAAATTTCTCTTTGATTTCCTTTACTGCCTGTTCTACGTAAACATTGAAAAGGAGAGGGGACAAACTGCAGCCTTGCCTCACTCCTTTCTGGATTGCTTCTTTTTTTTCAAAGCCCTCGATTCTTATAACTGCAGACTGGTTTTTATACAGACTGTAGAAAATTCTTCGTTCTCTGTATCTGATCCTTCTCATCTTCAGAATCAAAATAGCTTGGTCCAATCAACATCATCGAATGCCTTTTCTAGATCTACGAATTCCATGTACGTGGGCTTGTCCTTCTTGATCCGATCCTCTAAGATCAGACGTAAAGTCAGGATTGATTCAGGTGTTCCTACATTTCTTCTGAAGCCAAATCGATCTTCTCCCAACTCAGCTTCAAATTGTTTTCCCATTCTCCTGTAAATAATACGTGTTAAAATTTTGCAGGCATGAGTTACTAAACAAATGGTGCGATAGTTCTCACACCTGTCAGCACCGGCTTTCTTGCGAATAGGTATAACAACATTCTGCCGAAAATAGGATGGGACTTCTCCTGTGTCATACATCTTACACACTAAATTGAATAACCTTGCCATGCTGGTTTCTCCTAAGGCAGTCAGTAATTCAGAGGGAATGTCATCAATTCCAGGTGCCTTGTTCCTATTGAGGTCACTCACAGCTCTGTCAAACTCTGACCTCAAAATTGGGTCACCCTTTTCATCAGCATCAACAGCCTCTTCATGTTCCAGAACCAAATTATCTACATCTTTACCTTGATACAACTGTTGGATATGCTCCTGCCATCTTTCTGCTTTGTCTTCTTTCCGCAGAAGTGGCTTTCCATCTGAGCACTTAATATTCATACACCTAGATTTCCTTTCTCCAATCGTTTCCTTGATTTTCCTGTAAGCAGCATCTACCTTTCCCAGGATCATACAGCCTTCGATATCCTAGCACTTCTCCTTCAGCCATTCTTCCTTAGCTACCTTGCACATTCTATCCACTTGATTCTTTAATCGCCTGTATTCTTTTCTGCCCTCTTCATTTCTAGCATTCTCGTATTTTCATCGTTCATCAATCAATCAATCAATCAATCAATCAATCAATCAATCAATCAATCAATCAATCAATCAATCAATCAATCAATCAATCAATCAATCAATCAATCAGGTCTATCCACTGATTCTTAGTTGATCTTTTCTTTCTTCCTAACATTTCTTCAGCAGCCCTACTGACTTCATTTTTAATGACTCTCCACTCTTCCTCTATAGTGTTTCTTTCAGCCTTTTCATTTAGTCCTTGTGCAACATGTTCCTTGAAACAATCCCTTACACACTTTTCTTTCAGCTTGTCTAGATACCATCTTTTTGCATTCTTTCCTTTCTTCAATTTCTTCAACTTCAGATGGCATTTCATGACCAACAAGTTGTGGTTAGAGAACACGTCTGCTCCTGGGAAAGTTTTGCAATCCAACACCTGGTTTCTGAATCTCTGCCTAATGATAATAAAGACTATTTGATACCTTCCAGTGTCTCCGGGTCTCGTCCACGTATACAACCGTCGTTTGTGGTGTTTGAACCAAATACTGGCTAGGACTAAATTATGATCAGTGCAGAATTCAATCAACCGACTTCCTCTTTCGTTCCTTTGTCCCTATCCAAATTCTCCTACTGTACTACCTTCTCTTCCTAGGCCTACCACTGCATTCCAGTCTCCCATCACAATTAGATCTTCGTCACCTTTTACATATTGTATTAAATCTTCTATCTCCTCATATATTTTTTCGATTTCTTCATCATCCGCTGAACTAATAGGCATATAGACCTGCACTATTGTGGTGGGCATTGGTTTGGTGTATATCTTGACGACAATAATTCTTTCACTATGCTGGTCGTAGTAACTTACCCGCTGCCCTATTTTGTTATTTATTATTAAACCAACTCCTGCATTTCCCCTGTTTGATTTTGTGTTGATAATTCGGTAGTCGCCCGACCAAAAATCTTGATCTTCCTGCCAACGTACTTCACTTATACCAACTACATCTAACTTTAGCCTATCCATCTCCCTTTTCAGGTTCTCTAATCTACCACAACGATTCAAACTTCTAACATTCCACGCTCTGACTCGCAGAATGTTAGTATCCATCTTTCTGATGATCGCCCCCTCTCGTGTATTCCCCACCCGGAGATCCGAATGGGGGACTAGTTTACCTTCGGAATATTTTACCCGGGAGGAAGCCATCATCAGTACATCATTCCTACAGAGAGAGCTGCATGTCCTCGGGAGTTCGTTACGGCTGTAGTTCCCCGTTGTTTTCAGCCGTGTAGCAGTATCAACACAGCTAAGCCATGTTGAGTATTATTACAAGGCCGTATCAGTCAATCATCTAGACTGCCGCCCTTGCAATTACCGAAAGGCTGCTACCCCCCTTTCGATGAACCATTCGTTAGTCTGGTCTCTCAACAGATACCCATCCGATATGGTTGCACCTGCGGCTCGGCTATCTGCATAATTGGGACACGTAAGCCTCCCTACCGCGGTAAGGTCACATGGTTCGCAGAGGAGGTAAATAATAATAATAATAATAATAATAATAATAATAATAATAATAATAATAATAATAATAATAATAATAATAATAATAATAATACTGCATGTGTTAGTGCGTGCTACGGTTCATGTCGTAGTTACCTTGAATTCGTCAAAGAGTGGATTCAAAACCCACAATCGGCAGTTCTGAAGGCGGCTTTCCCTGGTTTCCCACGTTCGTACTGGAAATTTCTGATGATTAAATTTCAGTAGGAATGCATGCAATACTTTTCTAATCATTGCCGTTCCACTACTGGAAAGGACATAAAAATAATAATAATAATAATAATAATAATAATAATAATAATAATAATAATAATAATAATAATAATAATAATAATAATAATAATAATAACTAGAAGACCCGTGCTGCTCCGCAGTATTCGTTACACATAGGTCAGACAACTCGTCTTGATATGCCTATCGTGGCCATATTGTTTTACCTGCATTTTACAAAGTTGTATGGACATTTAATACTGCTATATTATTATTGATTCATTCGTAACGTACCTTTGAACACATCTTCCCATACAATATTCATTGTGTTCACCACTAGGGCGGATCTGGATCGCAACATTTTCATTTTAAAACTATCTTGCCCGTGACAGTGCAACATGCAATTGGCGGTGACGGATTACTGGTTCGGATAAAAAGACACCCACATTTTCAATAGCTTTCTCTACGCTTTATTAATGGTTATACATAAGACTGGCCACCAAACATCCCGGCCATGAGAGGGCATTACTCTCTAGGTGGCCCGCACCTCCCCTTCAGGGAAGGGAATGAAAACTTCTTGTCGTCGTCTCTTAAATTTGGTTCATCACCTTGTGTGGTTTGTGAGGCCAGATAACAGCACGCAGGTTCGAGCTGATATACCATGTACACTGCGGAGAATTCCAAAACACATGTCAAGTTTTGAGACCTTTCACTCAGACTTGTTGTTAGCGGGTGTACTTATCCTCCCATCACTGTGGCTATTATGAACTTGGTTGGTGAGGCAGACAGCGTGGAAATTCGGGGAGGACTGACTAAAAAGGAATATTAATAAGCGTGCTGTGTTCAAGCTTAGATTTTATCTTGGTAAATTAATCGAGAAAAGTGTGTTGTGTCTAATTCTGTACGGATTACGCGAAATCTCGCATCGGGACTTCGTTTACTTTAAGCTTGAAAACTGACAGTCGGCATTAGACGTATTTGCTAGTTGGGATAACTTCCAGTCGGACCCCAAGTCAAAGAGTAGTCAGAACAGTGAAACTGAAATTTAACTTAGATAAAGAACTAGATTGAATCAAAACTTATTTTTAAAGTCGCACAGTAGATTGTTCTTGGAGTGTGTAATCTCGCCTATGCCTTTTCGTTTCAAGTTTTGTGAATGTCAATATTATACCCTGTCGTTTTATAATTTGTATTTTCACCCTCCCCTCCTTCTTGCTTCAAACATTTAATCTACCCCGTTTCTATTTTATCTGTTTTAGGGCTTGGTTGTGATAAAATAGTAACATGCGCTGATCGTTAAAGCTTTATTATATGTTGTACGAGTGTTAAATTATATTTTCCATTTTGGTTCTAGAATGTAAGATTGCTTTGGTAGTTGTAAGTCATATTATTCATCTTAAAGGACATTGGACCGGGCTGAGTGACTCAGACGGTTGAGCCGCTGGCCTCATGACCCCAACTTGGCTAATACGCAGCCTCGTGTCGGTAGCTTTACTAGCACGTAAAATAACCCTTCCGGCACCACGGCGTCTCTGAAAACCGGGAAAGTAGTTAGTGGTACGTAAAGTAAAAAAAAAAATATTATTTAAAGATATTGGATTTATTGTTGAAGATAATGTTTTAAGAGGTTTTGCTATGTTCATATAAGGGAAAATTCTGTTATGCAAAATTATTTCATGACTTATTAGAAAATATTAGCCCGATTCAGAGTTTATTTGTGGGCAATCACTTTTACAAACGGCCATTATCATAGGGTAGCTTGGTTCTGCTTCGTACAGTCTACCAAAATCTGTCTGACCCACTTCCCTGCCCCAGCGTCTCACTGCGCTCTCTGAAGTTACAAAGTAAACATTAGCGATAACCTTGCCTGTGCTTCAGACCAGCATGGTAGCATGGTGATGAGGGTCTTATAACATTGGAGTTGAGTTCTACGAAAACATAATATAAGTTAATTAATTTAAACATTACCGTCCCTAAAAATGTCGTATGGCTTTTAGTCCCGGGATATCCCAGGACGGGTTCGGCTCGCCAGGTGCAGGTTTTTCTATTTGACTCCCGTAGGCGACCTGCGCGTCGTGATGAGGATGAAATGATGATGAAGACAACACATACACCCAGACCCCGTGCCGTAGAAATTAACCAATTAAGGTTAAAATCCCCGACCCGGCCGGGAATCGAACCCGGGACCCTCTGCAACGAAGACCAGTACGCTGACCGTTCAGCCAACCGTCCCTAAAAGTAGCAGTATACGCATCGTAACCTTCGCCGAATTCCGCACTACGTAATACAGCTTCGGTGGTGAAGACATGTGAAGCAAATGGAGAAGGCTAAGTTATCTCGGGGATACAAATGCGAATGGTGATCAAGAAGTACGGTTACAAAGCCTGCAGTTAAACGTGTGCATAGTATTTCATACAGTCAATGCAGCCAACTGATAATAAATGAAAATCCACAGCCTGTTTCTAGTTTTTCGACCGGGTCAGGAATGGAATGAATGAAACCCCCATCTAGCGGCGAGGATAGGAAATGTGCCGACAGTCGTAGCCCGCCGCACTCCTCTGGGGCAATGATAAGTGACTGACAGATGAAATGATATTGAAGAGTGCTGCTGAAATGAAAGATGACAGGGAAAACCGGAGTACCCGGAGAAAAACCTGTCCCGCCACCGCTTTGTCCAGCACAAGTCTCAAAAGAAGTGACCGCGATTTGAACAACGCTATCCAGCGGTGAGAGACCGGCACGCTGCCGCCTGAGCCACGGAGACTTGATAATTGTACCGGGAGGTACACCTCAACGCCGCGCATTCAAAACTAGCGCCTAAATGAACTCCTCTATTGGTAAAACAGTGAAACTGAAACTACACCAACTTGGAACTTTAATCAGAAGAGGTCACCACTAAAATATGACGTAATTTTGATATTGTGCAGTTTTCTAACCTGAGTGAATTTCTACTTGTTTTGTTTGACACTCATCAAGAAGTTTGGACACTTTTCCACAGAGGACACCACTAAAAACTATGATCATGCACCCTGGTGCGAGTTGTAAGAAGTTATAATTTAAAGAAGTTTTGTATTTCTAGGTTTTTGTAACTGAATGATGTTTATATATTTCTGGGTTAGCAATATTTCCTTTTTCTTTCCGCCAGTTTTGAATCTAGCCAATCCCTAATTTCTGTAATTAATCACAGGCTTCGTGTTCGACTCTGAGTGTTATTTTGAAATCTACCAGTAAAATTGAGAGGGTGTGGCTGGTTTAGTCTTGAATGATCTCGAACCTTCCCTGAGGGTTTATAAACTGCGGTTTTTCACGTTTCTTGGCCAATTGATCGACGTCTACCTGAATGTGTGTGTGTTAAGCGAGAGGCGGACGGCCTCTTTTGTCAGCAACTAGAACATCTACAAGATAATGGCCACATAACTGTGTACTTCCTTGCTACCTCCGCAGTTTAATCCGAGGGAAAGGACCGAATCATTTACTATGTAACCTACTTTTCTAAAATGTAACTTCTCTTTTAACTTCATTAAATCTTTAACTATAAACCAGGGGTAGAGAGTGATGTTCCATCTCGAGTTCCCTTTCATCTTGGTTTGAGGTGGCTACGCTTTCACAACCTTTCGTTTCTGTAATGTATTAAAGTTATTTCCATCCGTGCCACCTCAAGTAGTTTGGGAATAGCCCCTGCTTCATCAGCCGAGAGCCCTATAGGTTTTCATCATCATCATCATCATCATCTGTTTACCCTCCAGGTTCGGTTTTTCCCTCGGACTTAGCGAGGGATCCCACCTCTACCGCCTCAAGGGCAGTGTCCTGGAGCTTCAGACTCTTGGTCAGGGGATACAACTGGGGAGTATGACCAGTACCTCGCCCAGGCGGCCTCACCTGCTATGCTGAACAGGGGCCTTGTGGAGGGATGGGAAGATTGGAAGGGATAGGCAAGGAAGAGGAAAGGAAGCGGCCGTGGCCTTAAGTTAGGTACCATCCCGGCATTCGCCTGGAGGAGAAGTGGGAAACCACGGAAAACCACTTCCAGGATGGCTGAGATGGGAATCGAACCCACCTCTACTCAGTTGACCTCCCGAGGCTGAGTGGACCCCGTTCCAGCCCTCGTGCCACTTTTCAAATTTCGTGGCAGAGCCGGGAATCGAACCCGGGCCTCCGGGGGTGGCAGCTAATCACGCTAACCACTACACCACAGAGGCGGACCCCTATAGGTTTTAATGTTTCATTATCTGGGAGTGCAGTGTACGCCTCCCCTCAGTTTGTATTCGGGCCGTTTATACAACCTGTTCTCTTTCGTCAAGGCCCGGTAGGTTGGGTACTAGATACCCCTGTATAACATTATCTTTAAATTTGTAAGTTGTGCCTTAATGGGCGAGTGATTGTAATTTTCTGATATTGCCTTGAATAGGCTAGAATATATTGCAAAAATGCAAACTCGTGTCCTCATCCTGAGGTGGTGCAGCTCTTTTCAGGCACACCCCCATTGGAGGTGAGCTGCATGTACCATTTCAATCACATACCAGCCCTCCTGCCATTCTTAAATTTCTGGCAGTACCGGGAATCGAACCCGGGCCTCCGAGGACGGCAGCTAATAACACTAACCGTTACGCTACGGAGGCGGACTAGAAAATATTGAAAGCCTGTTTGCTCTTTTTCAAAGTTTTTGTAAGGTTAAAGAGTGCCTTTGGAAGGCTAGATATTGTAATTTTGGGAGCAAGTGCTTTTGAATTAGGGGATTTCTGCCCCTCAGTAAATAATTCCTCTTCCTTTGTAAAATTGTAAAACTGGTGGCTTAAGGACCAAAGTATTAAGGTTCTGTACCTGTAATATTGTCATGAAAAATTTGTGAAGTTTGAAGTTCTGAAAATATAACCTTCAGTTTAACTTTTTAATTAATTTTGATATTATAGTTAGACCCATTCACCCCGGCACCTTCTTTAACCTCTTTCTGCTCCACGGGTATCCCTAGAACAATAATAAATACGTAATTTTATTTTTGACATCGTTTCCATATCGGTTCAATCAATTGTCGCTTCGTGAGATGTGTTTGAATATTACCTCGTTTGAAAAATCTTGTCTCTCCATGTTCAATCACGTTGTCACGAGGTGTTTCACCTCCTCGTCTGTAGCGAATCGTCGGCCTCCTAGGTGCACCTTCAAGTGAGGAAAGAGGTGCCTGTCACTCGGAGCGAGGTCCGGACTGTAAGGAGGCTGGTCGATGATGTTCTGCGAAACTGCTTCAACAGCGTGTTGGTCTACTTGGCTTTATGAGGTCGCGCGTTGTCGAGAAGGATGATACAGCCCTCGGTGCGAAGTCTTGGCCGTTTCAACGGTCACTGTGTGGACTCTTTCCAAAAAATGCACGAATATTACACCCTTGCTGCCCAAGAACAATGTCGCGATCATCTGTCCGTAGATGGCGTTACCTTAAACTTTGGAGAGGAGGTGTGCTTCAACTTCAGTGACGACCGCTTACTGCTGGGGGGGGGTGGGGGGAGTGGTGGATTCATATTTCTTCACCTGCACACCCATTGTGTGGATATGTACGTGCCCATCGAAGATTGAGGTCTAGGAGGAGTTTCCTGAATACAACCAAAGATTTAAAAGAATCTGCTCAATCCACAAGGTTGAGATTATGGAGAACTAGAAATCTTAAACATGCTGGTTGGATGGTACCAATTGAACATCTCCCTCCAGGACACGAGGAACATTGGTCTACGTGGAAATCGTTGAACAGGCTTCGCAGTGGGGTTGGTAGATCTAGAACCAATATGGTAAAGTGGGGCTTTCCTGGCACATCCAGGCAATGCGAATGTGGTGAAGACCAAACCACAGCCCATTTCATGAACTGTAGTACGTGTCCTTTAAGTTGCACAATAGAGGACTTGATGGCTGCGACACCTAATGCCCGTGATTTGACAAAATTCTGGGCAGACACTATTTGATATGTATGTCATTAAGTACCATTATGCTATGTAAAATAAATGCTTCTGATACGAATAAATAAATAAATAAACCTGCTACAATGTGGTGAATTAACTGTTCCCTTCCGCTGAGAACGATTGAGAAGCTGGAGACTTGTCTCCATGCGCTTCTCCTATTGTTGGTTGGACAGATTTCGTGGAACCCATCGAGAAGAACCTTTCCGGCACTGCAGAATAACGCGAACAATGTGACTAACGCTTCCGAACGACATTCCTAAATCTTTTTTTTTTTGCTAGGGGCTTACGTCGCACCGACACAGATAGGTCTTATGGCGACGATGGGATAGGAAAGGCCTAGGACTTGGAAGGAAGCGGCCGTGGTCTTAACTAAGGTACAACCCCAGCATTTGCCTGATGTGAAAATGGGAAACCACGGAAAACCATCTTCAGGGCTGCCGATAGTGGGATTCGAACCTACTATCTCCCGGATGCAAGCTCACAGCCGCGCGCCTCTACGCGCACGGCTAACTCGCCCGGTATTTCCTAATTCTACCGGCATTTGCCGTAAGTGAACATTCTGTTGTCCTGATTCAACTCCTCCATGCGAGCTATGTTCTAACCTGTTGACTGCGTGCTCGGTCGGCCACTGCAATCTTCGTTGGTGAATTTTTCTCTTTCGGCCGGAAAGTTTCGACACCATTCTGCGACATGCTGACGAGGCATTACAGTCTGTCCATAAACCTCTACCAGCTTCCAGTGACCTTCATCCGCGGTTACATGTTTCGCCCACAGTAATCGAATAACTGAGCGGATTTCGCCATTTGATTTTACCTCCAACTAGAGCTGTAGGTGTTGGATGGCTGAAACTTTGCAGAGTCGCCAACCGCATGCATCAGAATAACCGCGCACTTTTAATTTTACTATAATAGATGAAACTCCATGAATATTGGCATTATAACCTTAATGTTTGCTCATGCCCCAGAAAACATCGAATATGCAAATGTCCCTAATAGGAAACAACATTTAATGTTATGTTATTAACGATATTACAACGCTATTGCGTTATTACATCTTTCATAAGATTAATAATAATTTATAATTTCGTGTGGCTGTTTCTAGCCGAGTGCAGCCCTTGTAAGGCAGACCCTCCGATGAGGGTGGGCGGCATCTGCCATATGTAGGTAACTGCGTGTTATTGTGGTGGAGAATAGTGTTATGCGTGGTGTGTGAGTTGCAGGGATGTTGGGGACAGCACAAACACCCAGCCCCCGAGCCACTGGAATTAACCAATGAAGGTTAAAATCCCCGACCCGGCCGGGAATCGGATCCGGGACCCTCTGAACCGAAGGCCAGTACGCTGACCCTTCAGCCAACGAGTCGGACATAAGACATAAGATTAATGAAAAGCAGGGTTCTTTTCGTGTGGCATGAAACTTGTGATGAAAATTGCCAACTGTGCGAAAGGAAATGTTGACTAATTCTGGAGCTAACGTTAGCAGCTGTGTTTCACCAGCCGCGAAACACTTTAAGCCTCCGTAATTAAATGGTTGGTGAATTGACATCAGCATGACTTCACTAGCCGGCTAATAGACTTGTAACACTGCGTTTAGACCTTAGTTCTCCTGTAAATTATTATTATTATTATTATTATTATTATTATTATTATTATTATTATTATTATTATTATTATTATTATTATTATTATTATTATTTGTAACAGTTTAGGAAGGCTCGGCTTGTGCCGGTAACATAATGAGCTGACTCGGTCTAAGCAAGGAGTCACCCTCTTGATTATGAAACTACAGGTACATATATGTACAAATATTTACAACAGAAATAATTACAACATATACATTTATACAGTAAATACAAACAACTTCAGACTTCTTATGTCCCCGTTTTGGGAATCTGTTCTTCAGTGTTACTGGAACTGCGGCCTGGAACTTCATGCTGTTTGGCGTGAGTCAGAGGAAAGTCGTTCCTAGGAACTTTCTCACAATGTGGCAAGTGCTCAGGAGGGTGGCTTTCTGTAATTCTACGTATGTGTGATGATGCAGGTTTAATGCGGCCAGAGAGCTGTGCAAGCATTTTGGAATAACACCGGTACATGATATTACTATTGGAGCTGTGGTGACTGATTCTAGTTTCCACAGGCGTTGTATTTCTATTGCCAGTTCTGTGTATTTTGATATCTTTGTGGCTATTGTCGTTTGCAGATTGGACGTATTTGGACAAGCAATTTCTAAAAGGGATCTTTTTGATTTATCGTTTAGAATAATATCTGGCCTATTGTTGCTGAGCGTGACATCGGTTATGACTTCTCGGTCCCATAGTAGTTCATATGAAGAGTTTTCGAGAACGGGTGCAGGTGTATATTTCCAATATGCAGTTGGTGACTGAAGAAATCCACATTTTACAGAAAGTTTCAGGTGAATGATTTTAGCTACCTGATCATGTCGGTGCTTGTTATCGGTGTTGGCCAAGTGTGGGCAACCAGAGATGACGTGCTGTATGCTCTCTGTAGTTCTGGAACAGCGGCCGCAGTTGTCTGAGACAACTGTTGGATTATTATTATTATTATTATTATTATTATTATTATTATTATTATTATTATTATTATTATTATTATTATTATTATTATTATTAACCCGAGGCCTCTACCTTCCAATTCCTATCCCTTTCCCATCCTGGTGTTTTCAAAATAATTCGATGTGTTATTGTGACGTTAAACACTAGAAAAATTATTATTATTATTATTAAATCGTAAATGAAATCGAACAATTAACTTCAAATATTTTTTTAGAATTCATATTGACGTAAAGTTTATTTTGCAAAGACAATTGTGGCCTAACATCCAGCTGATAGATTACTTGATTTTGTTTGACCAACGTCTTTTTTTTACCCTGGCAAAATTAAGACCAAGTGGCCGTCTCTTTCATACACAGAGTGCCCGAGGAGGAATGGCCAGTATTCAGGGATATGACAGGAGCGATCATTTAAAGCCAAAAACTTCATATGGACATGTGACCTACTCCGAATGATTTCCCAGTTAAAACACATTTAATGTACATTTGTTCTTGGGCTAGAGTCACGCACGTATGTAATTTATCCACTCAACCTCTTTGATGTTTTGAAATGGGTACAAGTTTTCCGCATTTAATGTTTGCCATACATGTGTTCATGAGACACTGATACGTGTAGAAATGCCGGGCTGAGTGGCTCAGACGGTTAAGGCGCTGGCCTTCTGACCCCAACTTGGCAGGTTCGATCCTGGCTCAGTCCGGTGGTATTTGAAGATGCTCAAATACGTCAGCCTCGTGTCGGTAGATTTACTGGCACGTAAAAGAACTCCTGCGGGACTAAATTCCGGCACCTCGGCGTCTCCGAAAACCTTAAAAGAGTAATTAGTGGGACGTAAAGCAAATAACATTATTCGTTATTATACGTGTAGAAAGTCGCCGTGTGCAGGTAGTAAGACTACGCTGTACCATCTCAACAATGTGTTGCTGTTCCTGCACAGGTTGCTGAACTACACGTACAGAAGAAAAATGGGAAGAATACATGTTTATTTCGTTTATTTTCCGGGTTGAACCGTTGTTGTCTGTACATCACGTTCAATTTGCTGACGTTTCGAATACATTGCAGTATTCTTTGTCAAGGCGACTGAAATATCCCTACTCGATCCGAGGTAATCAGTCTCCCAGGCAGCAATTTACACTACTAGAGTGGACCTGACCTTAGCCTTTTATATCCTAGCCTTTCTGGCTGACGTAAGCCATTCGTGAGAATTCTAGAAAGTATGTCACAGCCAGGTAGTCGGGCTTGTCCGCGCTGTTATGTAATTGGAGTTTCGGCCTGCGTGTTTATGTTGTGGTCTGTATGTCTTAAACTATGAATGATAGGCATTCAAGAATTACTGATTTTGTATCCTTCTTCTAAATTCATATTTTTCGGATGTTTCTTGATTTCGATACCCTCGCGGATTTTCCTTTCCAGATTCCAAGGGATAGCTGCTAGGATCTTGGTCTTGTCAAATTATATTCCGTGCCTTCTTTCGTAGGAATGCTTGGCTACCGCTGAAATATCTGTGTTTTGGTTCATGGAGTGACGGATACGTTCTTTCAGGCGGGTGGATATCAGACATTTTGTTTCACCAACATAACAAGTTACGCAGCTACATTCAATGTGATATACACCAGGAGCCTGTAATTCTATTGTGTCTTTTACTGGTGGTAGATAACGGGCTAGCTTCCGGTGAGGTTTATAGATGGCTTTTATGTTGTATTTGTCCAGTATCTTGCCGATCCTGTCTGTAGTGTTTTTAATGCATGGCAGTATCGCTGTTTTTGGGCGGGTCAGTTCTTCTTTCCGTTGTTTTCTCCTACGGCGGCCTTTTCTTTGTTCTCTTCTGATTTTCTAAAGACTCGTCGGATGTTATTGAGCGAGTAGCCATTTTCCCTGACGGTTCTCGTGAGGTCTTCTTTCTCTTCCTCGAGGTAAGCTGCGTCTGATATCGCTATGGCCCTGTTAGCCAGTGATGTTAGGACAGCCTGCTTTTGTGGTGGGTGGTGATAGACGAGGCGTGCAGATACCTGTCTGTGTGTGTGGGCTTCCTGTATACTGAGTGACTCAGAGTCCCGTTGATGTTGCGTTTTACTAGGACATCCAGGAACGGTAGTTTTCCGTTTACTTCGATTTCCATGGTGAACTGAATATTTCTGTGAATAGAGTTGAGATGGTCGAGAAATAGCTGCAGGTTATTGCTCCCGCGAGACCAGATTACAAATGTGTCATCCACATAACGGAGCAAACATTTCGGTTTCAGGGTAGATGTGGATAAGGCTTTCTGTTCGAAGTGTTCCGTATATATGTTTGCTATTATTGGAGAGAGCGGCGACCCTATCGAGGCCCCTTCTGTCTGTTCGTAGAACTCCGCATTGAAGTATAAATAAGTGGCTTTTGTTTCTATTCTATTTCCATCACAACATTGTAAAAGTTTATTGTAAACATGCATTTATTGCCTTCAAAAATTATAATAATTTATTGGTCATCGCTTCCAGCAATGATAGAGGGTAAATGCATGTATTCGTTTTTCATATGTATAAGAGATACAATTATTTTCCAGTTAATAAACTCTGTTAAATAGAACAGTATGTTCCTTAATGAAAATAGAACTTTTATTTATTTATTTATTTATTTATTTATTTATTTACTCATTTGTTTATTTCTTTTATTTCTTTAGGGCCATCTATGGACCATGGTGCTTGTGTTTTAGCTGTTTCTTGATGTAATCGTGGTTGTTTGCCACAATTGGTGTTCTTAGCGGTTGGTTTGGCAGCTCCTTTCTTGTTGGTACCTCGAGCCTTTCTGATGGCCCAGTAGTCCTTCTTTTTCCGGCTAAATTCAATCTTACGTTCCTCAGACCATTTCCTGGTCTCGTTTTTTTGTCTGTGGGTAACTTCTGGGAGGGATATTACAAAGGATTTAGTTTTTTTTTTTTCTTTTTTTTTTTTTTGCTAGTTGCTTTACGTCGCACCGACACAGATAGGACTTACGGCGACGATGCGACAGGAAAGGGCTAGGAGTGGGAAGGAAGCGGCCGTGGCCTTAATCAAGGTACAGCCCCAGCATTTGCCTGGTGTGAAAATGGGAAACCACGGAAAACCATTTTCAGGGTTGCCGACAGTGGGTTTCGAACCTACTATCTCCCGAATACTGGACACTGGATTTAGTTTTAAGAGTTGTATGATAGTTACTCCGATCAGCTATGTCATTTTGATTTATATGGAGTTCCGAAAGGTCCTTCTCCACTTGCTTCATCCACACGAATCCAGTAGCTTTGCCCTTGTTAACAGCCTTGAAGATCCTATGGGATAACCTATTTGAGTCCATTCTGGATATGTGTCGGTAAAAAGCCAGTCGCCTTCTTCTGATGGCATCTATGAGATTTGCTTGGTGTTTATATAGCTCACGATTTGGTTGATACCATCGGCTCCCATCTGGCATTTTTTTTATTTATTTATTTATTTATTTATTTATTTATTTATTTATTTATTTATTTAATTTATTTATTTATTTATTTATTTATTTATTTATTTATTTATTTATTTATTTTGCTATTTGTTTGACGTCGCGCCGACACAGATACGTCTTATGGCGACGATGGGATAGGAAAGGCCTAGGAAGTGGAAGAAAGCGGCCGTGGCCTTAATTAAGGTACAGCCCCGGCATTTGCCTGGTGTGAAAAATGGGAAACCACGGAAAACCATCTTTAGGGCTGCCGACAGTGGGACTCGAACCCACGATCTCCCGATTACTGGATACTGGCCGCACTTAAGCGACTGCAGCTATCGAGCTCGGTATATTTATTTATTTAAATTGATATAAATTTATATAAAATTGATGTCAGTAGGTAAGAAATTCAAGAGAATTGAATGACAGATTGGTAATACAAAGATAGAACAGGTCGATAATTTCAAGTATTTAAGTTGTGTGTTCTCCCAGGATGGTAATATAGTAAGTGAGATTGAATCAAGGTGTTGTAAAGTTAATGCATTGAGCTCGCATGTTGCGATCAACAGTATTCTGTAAGAAGGAAGTCAGCTCCCGAACAAACCTATCTTTACATCAGTCTGTTTTAGGACCAACTTTGCTTTACGGGAGCGAAAGTTGGGTGGACTCAGGATATCTTCTTCATAAGTTAGAAGTAACAGACATGAAAGCAGCGAGAATGATTGCTGGTACAATCAGGTGGGAACAAAGGCAGGAGGGTACTCGGAATGAAGAGATAAAGGCTAATTTAGGAATAAAGTCGATGGATGAAGCTGTACGCATAAACAGGCTTCGGTGGTGGGGTGATGTGTGGCGAATGGAGGAGGATGGGTTACCTAGGAGAATAATGGACGCTGTTATGGAGGATAAGAGAAGTAGAGGGAGACCAAGATGACGATGGGCAGATTCAGTGTCTAACGATTTAAAGATAAGAGGTATAGAACTAAATGAGGCCACAACACTAGCTGCTAATAGACGATCTTAGCGACGTTTAGTAAATTCACAGAGGCTTGTAGACTGAGCGCTGGAAGGAATAACGGTCTATAATAATAATGTATTTATTTATTTATTTATTTATTTATTTATTTATTTATTTATTTATTTATTTATTTATTTATTTATTTATTTATTTATTTATTTATTGTTTTACACCACACCGGCTTAGATAGATCTTACGGAGTACGATGGGTTGGGAAAGGGCTGGATGTCTGAATGAAATGATTCCACCCTTAAATAAGGGTCAGTGCCAGCATTTGGCTTGTGTGAAAACAAGGAACCATGGAAAACCATCGTCAAGGCTGCCGACAGTGGGGTTCAAACACACTATTCCCCCGAATGCAAGCTGTTAGGTACGTGGCGCACAGCATGCAGTCACTCGTGCGGTTTATTGTGTTCTATTCCACTCAAGAAGATGACTCTCTCCAATGGTTGTTGTGACTGTGGTGGCCAATTTACATTCGAAACGGTTGCCTGAATTATGTTCACGACATTCGTACAAAAACTCGTAGATGATCTTCATTTCAGTTCAAAGAAATTCAAATGTGGAATCCGTAAACGAACTTGTGACTGATCGTGATGATAGTGAGTGACGTTTACTTGATAATGTTCCTATGAATTAATTAAAATTCACTCCTGTCACAACACTGTCATGGAGTGCCGTACGCTGTAGCTAGAAATTCAATTACGTTATTAACTAAGCCTTCTACAGGACGTTAACATGAGATTCAGGAGTGACGTTGACAGAGAATAACACTTATAATACTGCCGCTACTTCAAAATAAGTGGCTCTCTTTATTGGAAATAAACGGAATAAGGTCAGCTCCTTATTGTAGTGGATCGAGCTGTTATTGTAGGGTCATGCAGCTATGAGCTTGCTTTCGTGAGGTGGTGGGTTCAAGCCCTGAAAATCGTTTTCCCTGCTTTACCAATGTGAATCTGGGCAAATGGTGGGGCTGTAGTTTAATTTAAACCATGGGTGCTACCTTGCCAATCCTAATCCTAGCCCCTTCCTATTCTTTCGTCAGCGAAAACATTCGATGTGTAGCAAAATAAATGTCATTTTTAAGGTCTCACTAAAATATGTTGATGGTTTTCGTAGACGCTGAAATATTGTCCCGCAGGTGTTCTTTCCTGCCAATAAATTTGCTGACAAGAGACTGACCTATTTGAGCAATTTCAAACACCACCCGACTGACGCAGGATGGAGCTCGCCAAACTCGGGTGAGAAGACCGGCGCTTCAACCGTGTGAGCCCCTTAGTGCGGCAAAACTAAGGGCTCCGGTTTCGATTCCCGGTCGGGCAGAGGATTTTAGCTGTACATGGTTAATACTTCTGATTTTTGTGTTTATCTTCGTCTCTATAAATACTTATTCATTTTCAAACAACAAGACACCACCACAGAGACACGCAGTAGTGAATGCAACAAAGGCATCCGACTGCTGTTAAAGTAGACTTACGTTCTCCAACAAGCAGGACATGGGAAGAAAAAATTTAAGATGCTTTTGGTGTTGGAGTTTAGTTGTGAGTACGACGTGGTCAGTTGTACAGGATAATAAACTTAAAAAGTAAGTCTTTGAAACCTCCAAGGCCGTTACCACAGTGACAGCGTACCGTATGCCTGCAGGGAATGTCCGTTCAGCAGTTCTGCACGGTACGGTTTTGTGAGGGTGATTTTTTGCGTGATGTAATTGTACGGGCTGGAACATGGAAGGGATTGAGAATGGTACCATCCTAGCATTTACTTGTATTTGAAATGGGAAGCCACAGAAGACCATTTCGAGAATGAAGGACGGGGGATTCGAATGCACTTCCCTTCCGAATGCAGACCTAGCAGCTATACCTGGCCACGCACTGTACAAAGCTTTCCATCCGGCCGCAAAACTGAGTGACCGCGAAGAGGCCAGAAAGAAGCACAAGATGAAGAAAGACAGAAGAAAATCAGAGTTTAAGGAAAACAATAATGGTAACGAAATTTCTGTTGTATTTTCTTTAATGAGTCATACATGCTGCCTTGGTGGTAGAGTGTCAGACTCATGATGAATAGTTCAAGGTTCGGTCCCACCTGAGGTAGTCGAATTGAGAAAAGCGGACAAAACTCTTCGCACTGAATGCAATTGCCTTGGGCATGTGGAAGACCTTTGGGTCATCAAGCAAAATTAAATTAACCAAGACATAGACAACGTCCTGAACAATGTTATTTTCGTTCCTAGGTAGCAGCATAATCAGAAATTCGGAATTGATAGACAGGCCGCGTAGATGGCATAATTTCGGAAGGTCTGCTACCATGCGATTATCATTATTTCCACGTTTTGTTTCACGGTCCAAACCACTACAGTTTCTGGGCTGACACGATAATAGCATTAAAGGAATAAATCGCCTACTAAGCGACCGCTGATTAGATCGGAGGCCTGCAGGTTAATAAGTGAAGCATTGTGATCGAGATTAATCCTCTCGGATTTCTAGACTTCACCCGCCATCTCTTTATCAGACATTCGCTCAATTGTAATCATGTAGACAGAGTAGATCTCGAACCAGTCCTGAAGTCCAGGTACAAATTCCTGACTTCACGGGTAATCGAACCAAGGGTCTCCAAGCAAGAGGCATACAACAAAACGCTGCACCATTGGGACTAGCTGCTTTCGCCCATTATATATAAGCAATTTACACATTTTTGCAGAGCTTTAATACATTTATAGATTACTTTTGTGCTTATATAATCATGAAATAGGGCGAGATCCAATTTAAATGATGTCTCTTGCTGATGATGGGATCTTCGTGCCGAAAGGACGTGATAATGATTATTATTATCATTATTATTATTATCGCATATAAAGTGTCCGCCTCTGTGGTGTAATGGTTAGTGTGATTGCCTGCCTGCCAGAACCCGGAGGCCCGGGTTCGATTCGCGGCTCTGCCACGAAATTTGAAAAGTGGTACGAGAAGTGGAACGGAATCTACTCATCCTCGGAGGTCACCTGATTTGAGTAGATAGGGTTCGATTCCCACCTCCGCCATCCTCGGAGTGGTTTTCCACTTCTCCTCCAGGCAGGTGCCTAAGGTCACGGCCGCTCACTTCCGATCTTCCCATTCCGCACAAGGCCCCTGTTCAGCATAGCAGGTGTGGCAACGTGGGAGTGTATTGGTTCTCCTTCCCAGCTGTATCCACCGACCCAAAGTCTCACTCTCCAGAACACTGTCCTTGAGGTGGTAGAGGTGGAGTCCGTCGCTGACTCCGGGGGAAAAACAAACCCTGGACGGCATACGGACTAAGAAAGAAAAGAAGTATGAAGTGATATTAGCAAACGTATTGCACAGTAATTGAGGTAATAATATGAATTACGTTGTCCTCATTGTTGACAATAACGGAATACAAATAAGTTACGTCAATAGTCTTCTTGCATTTTAAAATTTTTCTGAATGGATCATTGGCGTTAGTCTAGAATAAAACCTTTCCACTTAGGAACGTTCGAAGAAGGTGAATTTTATAGCAGTATAAGGGATTACTACTCTTCGCGTTGAAAGTCACCTTTATTAGTCTGTTTACTTTTAGCTTTCCAGGATCGCTTATGACTCCGTCAGTATCTATTTCCAGAACTTATACCGGCTTATATCTGGTAGGTCTTTTCATTTACAAGAAATGTCTCCACATGCTACAAACACAATGAAAAGAGGAGATCCCCCTCTCCTGGCAGCTTTGCCAACTGTTTGTGACAGTATTCGAGATAGCGTCTCGTAACTGAACGCCACTTATCACTGCTGCCAACCAAACAATGTACGAGATGACCTCTGTGTAATGCGATAAGGAGATCGAATATTGGATGTTACCAGTAGCTTGCTGCGCGGACTCACATAAAGAAAGAAGACAGTAGATTACGTCCTTTTTTCTGCTGTATTCTCCGCTTTCCTTTGATTGTCTACTTGCAGGCGAATCTATACTTTACCTCGATAATACTGCACTTCCTTCAGTGCCATCACAGTGTATTCGGAAAACCGAGTGTCAAATCATTATTCAACTGTAGGCAACACACACACACAAAGAATATCCAAGTACAGTAATTTACCGGCGGTGGAAAGCCAAGAAAATGTTCATACTACCAAAAATCAGAGCATGAAATGGTCTTATTCCAAAGACAATGTATAATAAACTCAACATACTCAGCTACATAATACTATAAAAGCCTGTTTTGTTGGTCACATGCAACATCTTCCTGGAATTTATTAGACATCCATTGAAAGACTCCACGGCATGAATGAGCAGTAGTTGTTTGTAAATAGTTTATATGTCAATATTTGCATATACAATGCTTCTTCCTTATAACGGGTACCAAAGAGGTACTCAGAACCAATTCCAATACTGTGAAATTATGCCAATATCATTAATTATAACGGGGCCCACTCACCCTCGGGAGGTCATCTGAGTATAGATGGGTTCGATTAAAACCTCAGCCATCCTCGAAGTGGTTTTCTGTGATTTCCTACTTCCCCTCCAGGCAAATGCGGGGATGGTCCATAATTTAAGGTCACAGCCGCTTCCTTTCCTCTTCTTTGTCTATCCCTTTCGACATTTCCATCCACCCACAAGGCCCCTATTCAGCATTGCAGGCGAGGCCTATTTGGCGAGGTACTGGTCTTCCTCTCCAGTTTTATTCACCGACCCAGTGTCTCAAGCTCGAGGACACAGCCCTTGAGGCGATAGAAGAGGGAACCTTCGCTGAGTTCAAGGGAAATACGAACCCTGGAGGGTAAGCAGATTAAGAAATAATAATAATAATAATAATAATAATAATAATAATAATAATAATAATAATAATAATAATAATAATAATAATAATAATAATTAAAATTAAAATCCACAGCATGTTACTAGTCATTTGACCAGGTCAGGAATGGCATGAATGAAGCCCCCTTCTAGTGGTGAGGATAGGAATTGTGCCGGCTGCCGAAGCCTCTCGCGCTCCTCTGGGGTAATGATAAAACGAATGATTAATGAAATGGAATGACAGTGGAGAGTGTTGCTGGAATGAATGATGACAGGGAAAACCAGAGTACCCGGTGAAAAAAGTGTGCCGCCTCCGCTTTGTGCCGCACAAATCTCGCATCGAGTGACCGGGATTTGAACTACGGAACCCAGCGGTGAGAGACCGGCACGCTGCCACCTGAGCCACGGAGGCTATAACAACAACAACAACAACAATAATAATAATAATAATTATAATAATAATAATAATAATAATAATAATAATAATAATAATAATAATAATAATAATAATAATAATAATAATAATTGTACGTGAGTTACAGCTCAACCTCGTGCATTTAAATGAAGCGCCTTGAAGAACGCTATCTAACACACAAGTTTGCAAACTATTTCAAGAAGTTTGGACTTTTCTCTATAGATGTCTCTTTTAAAAATTGATGTTATGCATTCTGGTGTAAAGTGGAACGAATAAAAATTTAAAGAATTTTTGTATTTAAAGGTTTTCCAAACTGAATCGATTGTTCTAGCTCTTCCCGCCCACTTGGGATTTCAACCAATAGAAAAATTCATATATTTATTTTTCTGCAAATCACATTCTTATTTAACTTTTCGATTTTCCAATAAAATGAGTGGGTGTGTCTGGTTTTAGTCCCGAGCCTTCTCGAACCTTCCTCTCGGGTATAAAACTGACGGCTTTTCGAGTTAACTAGTCTTATTGATCGTCTTGTTACTGAGTGTGTGTGTTAAGAGAGGAGGCGGAGGCCTCATCCATCGGCAAGCAGAACATCAGCTAAGGTAATGGCCACCATTTTTCTAACTCGGTAGTTATATCTGCAAGGGAACTCAAGGGGAAGGTTTTCTATCTTTAATAATGAAACTTATAAATTTCGTAAAATGTAAACTTTTCTTTCTCCTCATGTAAAAGTTCAAGTAAGTGTAGAGTACTTAACTGAAATCCGGAGCTAGAGAGTGTGTTACCCTCTCGAATTCCCCTTCAATTTAATTTGGAGGTGACTAAGATTTTGTAACTGTTTTCACTATTGTAAATTGTACGAGTAATTTAACTTGTGCATCTTGTCACCTCATTAGTTTGGGATTAGCCTCTGTATCGTCGGGCCACAAGCCCAAGTAGTTTAATTTCAAGGAGTGCATGTCTCCGCCTCCATACATTTTTGATTTTTGGGCCAGTAATTGAACCTGTTGGTTTCCACAAAGGCCCAGTAGAATGGGTACTAGATACCCCTGTGTTATATTCTAGGTAAACTTAAGAGACTACGGATACGGTGTTGTTAAAGTAGGTTGTGCCTAGAGAGACCAAAAAGTGTAAATTTTATATTGTTCTGAATAAAACAGGATGATCCATTAAATGTACACACACACAGTTCTAATCAATTATGAATGGCCACACTTACTAACTGATATCTAATTACATTTTTTTTCTTTCGGCACAATAGGAAGTCCGATCCGTTAATATTACCTGAGCTTGGTTATAATCCTTGTTTCCACTTCTCAAATTTCAGTCACCTCATACAGCAGCTGTGTGTAGACCGGTGGGTTCTAAGACAGTGCTACTGGCTACACAACACACGATGACTATTCCTTGGTTCGACTCCATACACAGTGGAGTAATTCAGAGTCATATGGAGTGAAAAACCAAACAGCAAGAGCTCAACAGGTCCAATTATCGTCACACTCATAATAACTCTTTGATCGTCATTTCAAACAACTTGGAAATATTTCGAATATTTCCCTTATACAAATCCCTCCTTCCTCGTTATATAAATTAATATTTGTCACAATATTCCCTCTCGAATTCCAAATTTATCTTCATGTTATGATCCTTTCAGCTCTTACAAATTCCACTCAAACGTATTCGTTTTCTAAAGTCATTCCACGGCATCTCTCCCCTGACAGCTCGAAACATACCGCTTAGTCGAGCAGCATATTAACCTACACCCACAGTCTAACACTTGTAAAACACTTCTGTTAAGGCCTAGACTCATGGACGAAGTTTGGGAGAACAACTGGGCTTCTATTATATTTTTCCTTGTTCAATCTGTTACTACAAGCAGCACAGTCTCTGATTATCTTCTGAGTGTGATGCTAGACAAAGTGTGGCTTTTCGTTCAGTAACATCTTTACTTGACAGAAAACGTGTAAACGTGGCATTGCGCAATATTTACTAAAATCTTAAATTCTGCCGTTATCAAACTTTGTTCTTGGGACGACCACAAATGGTTAAAAAATCACTTTCTGTAATACTTTTTTTCAAAACTACCATGAACGGATATCTTACAACTGGGGACCATCCTAATATCACTTGAATGATATAGTGTCATGTAACAAAATGTGTGACGAATGTGTTACCTAGCAACCACGAAAGCTGTCTTGTGGGGTGTGGATGGATGGCCAGACAGTGTTACCTAGCAAGTGTGCAGGCTGTGTCTCATGGCTGGCAGATATCTGAAAGTAGCAACTGTTGGCGGATAGCCATGAGCGAGAGACATATATGTAATCATTTCCTATAAGGATATTTACACCATTTTTTTTTTCCACTCCTGCTGGGAATTCCTAATAGATTTAGAGATGTTTATTGAGGTCAATAGTGCATTAATATTGATGTTACGTACATGAATCAATTTTGCATAGGCTCTAATGTCCTTACCACCAGTAGTCCCGAGGAAGTGGAAATCATGTCTCATAAACTCAGAGAAGCCTCCCAAGCTTTAGAACTTAACAAAAACATTGAGCCCAACAACATGCGAGTCACCATTGACAATTTAAGGGCTTGACACATGGGGGGATACAGTTACCTGGGGCACAACATTAACCTAGGGAGGGAAAAATAGATGGCAGTGTTCATCAGACAAATATGTGAAACATACGCCCTCTATTGGCAGGTTCAGCTACATCCTGCTAAATCCGCTGCTCCGATGAGTATCAGGAGGATAACCTATGACATTCGCATTCCACTAGTCGTCATATGTCGGTTTGAGACAGTTACTTCCAGCGTGAACTGCCTCTTATCAGAAACGAGGGAATTAGGAGGAGGACTCGAGTCACTGTTAAGTTGGGACAAGTGGCAAGTGTGAGGTGTAGGTGGGAAGGAGTCTTGTAGAAGGAGGGATGACAACCAACACCACTCAGTAAGCAACTGGATTCTCAACAATCAATAAAGGTCGATATGAAAGGGGAAGGAAGAGGGCTATGTTCAGGATTGGACGCGCGATCACGTAGTACAAGAACAAAAGAAAAATAAGAAGAAAATAAGTAGAACAATAAGAAGATGGTGATGATGATTTACCTAAAAATCCTTGAGTTCATACATTCCAAATATAAAGTTTGGTTGAAATAATGCCAGTAGTTAACCCATCGAGGGAAGTGGCGGTGCGTATTATTGCGCTACAGCCTTACAGCCAAGCTCTGCATTCGGGGGGTGTGTGGGTTCGAAACGCACCGTCGGCAGTCCTGAGAATGGTTTCCTGTTGTTTTCCCTTTTCACTTCCAGATAATTGCAGGTTCAGTTCTTATTCACAGGGCACAGTCGATACCTTCCACCTCCTCACCCTGCTTCCTTCACCACCATGCATTTCATCTTCATCAGCTCCTCAAGTAAGGTGGTGTATCCGACCGTAAAAAGAACATGACATATATAATTTAATCCCACCTGCCAATAGTTAAACCGTTTATAATGCCTGTTGCTCACGGTAAAATTTCTCGTCAAATTTATTGTACAATAATTTAATTTTATAAAATTTCTGTTGCTCACGATCAAATTAAAGTTTTATAAAACCTTTGACAAAACTTTCCATAAAATAGGACATGTTCTATTCCGTAAAATTAATTTTACGAAACGAACCAATCAGCGAAGCTGACATCACGATGATGCTGGCGCTACGTCGTGAGGAGATTGTGAAGCTCGATTGTAAACAAACACTTCTTTCTAAAATGGCAGGATCCGGTTGGCCTAAGGAAGCTGTTAGTGTTTTACTGACAAATACCAGAAATATCCTTGTTTGTACGAGGTTAAAACGCCGCTTTACCACAAGAGAAATGCAAGAAGAGAGGCAGAAAACACAATCGCCGAATCCCTATATGAATGCTGGTCTTCTAACCTCAACTAATTTTCGACCAAGGACAGCAATCCTCTACCTTCTTCTCTTTTCTTGATCCAATCCCGAGTCCAGCATTTCCTGCCATTTCTTTTCTTCCTTTTTACCACTGTACAACATATAATTGCAGCTAAAGCAGCGAATTTTGCTTTGTTTGTTGGAGCAATACTCTCAAACACACTGTAAGTTGAACAGCAGATTCTTGGTTTAAAAGTTTATCAATAGATGGCAGCATATAGGCCTACACATCTAAGTTCAGAAGCGAGTTCATAGATGGCCATCCTGATGCTTCCACGGATTTTATAAAATAATTTTACCGTGAGCAACACAGCTTGTTTTCACCAATTTTTTATAAAATTAATTGTACAACAAATTTTACGAAACATTTTACCGTGAGCAATAGGCATTAGTCTCCAAACATACGAATATACAGGATGACCCAAACGTCTGTTAACATTTCACAAAAGGCCACGGCTGCTTGCTTCCCACTCCTAGGCTTTTCCTATCTCATTGTCGCCATAAGATCCATTTGTGTCGGTGCGACGTAAAGCCAATTGTAAAGAAAATTGACGAGGCAGTACTCCACGGAATATTGAAGGTAGGTACACATAATTGGAATGACATGGGGTTTTATTGATACCAAAATAATGTACACAAAATGAACAACAGACGGCGATGGACAGCAACACGTCATTTACAGACGGCCACACATGCTTGACATGACACGGGGTTTTATTGATACCAAAATAATGTACACAAAATGAACAACAGACGGCGATGGACAGCAACACGTCATTTACAGACGGCCACACATTCTTGACATGACATAGGGTTTTATTGATACCAAGATAATGTACACAAACTGAACAACAGATGGCGATGGGCAGCTACACGTCATTTAAAAACGGCCGCACATGCTTGACATGGCATGCGGTTTTATTGATACCAAAATAATGTACACAAAATGAACAACAGACGGCGATGGACAGCAACACGTCATTTACAGACGGCCACACATGCTTGACATGACACGGGGTTTTATTGATACCAAAATAATGTACACAAAATGAACAACAGACGGCGATGGACAGCAACACGTCATTTACAGACGGCCACACATTCTTGACATGACATAGGGTTTTATTGATACCAAGATAATGTACACAAACTGAACAACAGATGGCGATGGGCAGCTACACGTCATTTAAAAACGGCCGCACATGCTTGACATGGCATGGAGTTTTATTGGCACAACAACGAGTGCACAAACAGGCCAACAGATGGCCATGGACAGCAACACGTCAGTGATGCCGAATGAGACTGTTGTACGGAATAAAAGGAGATGTCGTGATGCGCTTGGCCTCCCCAGTCCCTCGACCTCAATCCGTGAGATTATTGGTTGTGGGGTTACCTGAAGTTGCAGATACACCGCAATCGTCCGAACCTCATTAGGAATGCTAAAATACAACAACCGACCGCCGGTGCATGCCCACAAGCGGCCACGGCTGGTCCGTGGTCCAACAGCTCTGCACTCCGACTGACCAACCGAGCAGACGAAGGGTGGTCCGACTCTGCCTTGATTCTACGCCTCTGTATTCGGAAAACGGGGAGGGGATGGTCGCCAACGTCGGCAGTCCTGGGAACGGTTTTCTGTTGTTTTCCATTCTCCTGCACTAAGGTGAATACCGGGAGAGTTCCTAGAATAGACCACGGCCGCCAACACTCTCACTTTTTCCGTACATCTCCTTCTCGGATACAAATTTCCCGGCCTGAGAAACGGGTGGGAATGGAAACATTTAGTAGTAGGCAAGTTCTGACCATAACTATGCATATGCTGCACAGTTCTGTTCAAAACATTGTCCCTCGACTGCGGTATTGTTGATGAATGACGGCAGATATGTTGAACATGTGTTATAAAGAGCATCGTCTTTGCTAAATCTCGACTGTTATGCTAATTTTTGCTTGTGTATCGTATGGAGTGCTATCTATTTTTCATTTTGTGTACTTTATTTAGCTGTCAGTAAAACCCCATGTCAGTCCAATAATTACCTCTCTACCTCCAATATTCTGTGAAGTTTTGCCTCGTCAAATTTTAACAGAATTTTGGGTCACCCTGTACAAAAAAAGGAGTGTGTTTCGGCGCATTGGACTGCAAATAGTCTGAAACGTGTAAAAAATATCTGACCTGGAAGTGAATTTGAAAATGACAACAAACATTGAATTTTATATGTACAGATTGCATGGTATAACGTTATACCAAACAAATGATATGAGTTTCTCGGCATATATCTCCATGCTCCATGCAACACGTGAGGTAATTTGAAACAAACAGAGCGTAATTCCATATGTGATTAGAGCAGAGAATGAGATTGGCATATAGTTTTCCGGCCCGCTGCCTTCGTGAAGATAGCGCTAGTTTTGTAATGTGATATTGTCCGCCAATCCCACACTGATTCAATCAACTGTGCACATTGTAATTGAATAAACTCACGACAGTGGGGCTTTTAATTCCATTATGCAAGCATTTGAGGCAGGTAAGAGCGATTCTGCCCCTTGATGCATATAGCTGGCCATCGCATCTAACTTCAAACAAACAGGTTGTTCAAAGTTAATTACCTCTTCGTGACCGATCATAGGAAACAAGCACTGAAGTGTAATTAAGTTATACACTTAATCAAGTATTAGTGGCATGGAAAGTAATATGAGCATCCGGTTTACCTTAGAACACAGTAGTTCTATATCTTTGTTACTCACCCTAAGATTGTAGTGTATTCTACAAACTAGTCGAGCTTTGAAAACGATAAATGTAGAATGCTCGCCGTGTGGGGGGAGGGGGTAGAATAATATCCACTATAGCCACTGGTTGACTTAAGAGGCGACTAGAGGAGGGTCATAACTTGGGAGTGATTTTGTCTACCATGGGGCCCTGACACTGCTTCCACTTCTTTGTGTAAATCTCCTCACATTCATCTATCCTATCCGATCTCGCTTGGTCAACACTTGTTTCTTTCTGCCGCCGACGTTATTACGTATGGAGGCGTAGGAAATCATTTTCACGTTCTTCGTGGCCCTTGTCTTTCATTGTCCGATACGTTCATTTTTTTGAGGTGACGGACACCTTCTCCCTGATTAATGTTAATAGAGGAAAGTTGTTTAATGTAGTTGCTCTTAAAGACAATAATCACCTCCAACAACATCTGTTTATGGGGACCTTGTGCTGTAAAGATTATCGTCTGTGCTTCTTATCTGTAAGTTAAATTTAGAGCGGTGGTCATGTATGATATACAAACTCAAATTATAACTCCGTGGAAAATATTAGATCAGTTATTCAGTGGTTCCTAAACACATCAAGCAGAACTTCTTATGCTACAGATGAGTAAGGAATATTAGGACGAGCCATATTTGATCGTATTTGATATATGAAGAATGAGCAAAATGTTTCTGTTCGACGGCCGTACAGTCCTGAATCAGGATGTCAATCAAGCAAAATCACCGTGGCTTGCCGCATGAAGAAGTCAGCTGCTGCACCTTATCGTCCGAGAGAAAGCGTCGACCCTTCAAGGCCTATCTGCGGGGACCGCAGCCGTAATAATCGCATGGTTATGCGCCGGTCCGCCCTAATGGCCTCATCCACCGCCCGCTGTTGTAGCCATAATGGATGAGGCTAGCCTCACAGATCGACCGGCGTCTTGATTCGAAGCGTGACCTGCACGAAACTTAGTGCACCATTCCACAACGGTGGTTTTTGATAGACATGGTGCTTCAATCTCCGATTGACTGACCACCGGTGTTTGTCCTTCGGCAGCCAAGAATAGAATGTTCTGTCCTGTTTGGACGCATTTGGTAATGACGTCGCCACAGTTCACGTGGCCGCATTTAGCGCACACTAATCCCTTCATCTACATGTCCTTGCTTATGTAAACGCATCGGAGACGCGCTACGTTACATGTCAGCTGCAGCATCGCCCTCGAATGGAAACTTTTGATATCATCTTATATCTTGTTTCCTTCGCCCCAAAAGGATCGTGGGGATAATCTGCCTTACACATCTGGACTTGGTCCAATTTTAGGACTAAAGCTCTCCGTCACGCCTACGCTCTGTGGACGGATGTATTCAATTATTACCTGTTAATTGTTTGATGTGTCGCGTGGAAATGAAAATTGTATGTATTAAGAAAAATGTGTATCTAAAGCCATCTATTTTCACAGTTAACTCGTAACTGTTTTGAAACTAATCTATATATTTAAAATGTTTACTAAGAACAGATTTCTCCAATCCGTCTGGCCGTTGACCTGGACGAATTTGCTTCATTCATTTTAATTCTCTTCGGAGTTAGTTACCGGTGAATCATGAGATATTGATAGGTCTCTAAGTTCTGGCAACTGTGAGTAATCATAAAATTAAATCACTAAGTGATCACTCCAGTAATTGCAGGGGAAGACTTACCCCAGCCAGCAATACATTCTCTACTCATAGGATTGTTAAGGGATTAACACTTTCATTAATATTCTGATATCTGTGATTTTCATCCGCAGTAATTTCATTGCATTCAGCCATGCCTGATTACTAACTGTCAATCCTTCCACCGATCAGGGAAGAATAATCTTCTCTGCTAGATACTGTTGGATTCTCTGACCTTCCCCAGCTTCTAACTGTACTCAACAGATGGCAGAACGTTACTAATAATGTACAGTCTACTACACACGGACGGGAAGGTATCAAGTCGACTAGCCTTCTGCATGACCATTACAAGTAACAGAGCGCAGGGACAACCTATTCAAAAAGTGAGTGTCTACTTACCCGCCCAGTATTCAGCCACGGACAACTATCTCATGCAAGATCGTAGTGGGAATATTTAGGTCCAGATACGCCCGAATGGTCGAAGCACAGTGAATATTGTGTAGAGAGAAATGTTAAAAACTACATTACGAATGAATCATATATTATGTACTGCACCAGGAAACGTTGTGGGCAAAGGGCATGAGTAGGACCTCAGGGAGTGGAACTTGGTTTTGGAGCCGATACAGAGGAGGATAGACTCGCAGAGCGAATAATAGATGGTTAAAAAATCTTTTTCAAAACAATTTATTAATTCTTCACCCTGCGATATGATTATTGACTTAAATCTGGCATTGAAATTAAAAATTTGAAAGTAATCTTCCTGAATTCTGTTCATGAAAATGGCATAAATATTACTGATTTCAAAGTCTTTCATATGTGAGAATATGAGGTATTGAATTTCCACCTAAAGTCTTTCTAAACCTAAGCACACACTTATAATTGTAAGTTGATATGAGAAATTAAATCTTGGTTAATAGTTTTCAGTTCTCAGTTCGTCAACCTTGATATATAGCACACTTGAAAAGCCTAAAGTCTTTCTACGAGATATGAAACTGAAATTTGAAATTAAATTAATCACTTCTGAGAAATTATGAGAACTCTGAAATATTTGTTCACACGCGGCACTGAAGTTTCCACTGTTCACAAATTAATAAAAAAAAATTAGTCAGTTTGTTACTACTCACTTATGGTAAGAAATGTTGCTACAAAATGTCGAAGGATGGACATCTGGAATGTTCCGTGGAGAATCAGGATCGGCGATGTTCCCTTGACACACCATGTTGACGTTCCCGATGAGGTGATGACGGCTGGAACTGGATCATGTAGAATTGCAGCTCGTTAGGGTGATTTTTCGCACACGAAAATTCACTTAGTGCGAGTAGTTAACACTGACACTGTCATTGACTGTTGAACACTAATTATGGCGTAATTGAAAGAATCACAGTCCTTCCTGTATGAATTACTATTTACAGTCGTTATTGAAACGTTCATAAATGCACAGTTCACACTTGAAAAGGCAAGTCGATAATCACAGTCTTTGAACACAGTCATTAAGTCACTAAGAATTATTTTCTGTTTATCCTGTTATTATAATGTTATATTACCTCAGAAAAGTTCTTAATTTTCACTCAAATTACTGTAAGTCGTATACTGACGTGGCATGAATAAAGGAATACAGTTCAATACTCGAAAAGAAATGAGTTCCGGCGATTCTACACATTAGTTTCTGCAGAAGTTCAAAATCATAAGTCTACACGTAATGACATATTCTGTGAACGTAAAATAGTTAATGTTTGCACTTCAATAAGTTCACTCGTATTATATTCTTAAATGTCTTTAGGATTGGACTGTAGTCGCGACGCGATATACTAAATATAGTGCGACGTCTTCTATAATTCTGTCGGCGATATAACTTTGCGTTCCGGAAATACGACGGAAAGTACTTTCACCGTAACTGCGCGAACATACTGTACGCGGGCCGGTCTCTCCTCTGTCTCACTCACACGCAGCTGTCTACTCGTCCTTGTACTGCCTGCTGGCTGGCTGGCCTTGGCATATATAGATACCAGCGCTGGGAGGGGTAGCATCTCTCTCGGCCATGTGACCGTGATTACGTAATTTCGTTGAAACTTTAAATTATTATAACTCAACAACCATGGGATGAATTAGTTCGAAATTCACAGGGATTAACTTTTATGACGTCCGCTATAATTCAGCGTTTGTCCCGTTGAAATTGGTTAAGGCGTTAAAAAGCTGGTAAAAGAAAAATTCTTTCGAGAAATATCTCTAGGGGAGGTGAGCTTCAAGCGACAGGTGACGTCACTTGACTCCGCCTAGTGCACTCGTAGGGTCTGGCACATACTGGAACATTCTTTACATAGATGTTCGTACGTCGGTCGGATCTTTTATGCTGGAATAGCGTTTCCTTCGACTAATATGGACCAGGACCTAGGCTTTCCTGGTACAGTACCGGTGTTAAGTGATCATAAGACTATTGAAAAGGGCAGGCAAAACAATATGACTACGACAGGATTATCACGAAGATTTACCTTAGCTATTTGTAGCGAATTCTGCAGAGCAACACGGGTCCAAAAACCTACCTGAGAAAGAAGCAACTGAAATAAAATCGAATGGCACGTTTCGGTCTTGAATGAACATCATCAGGTTCTATCACATTACACTCAAAATATTCAGAAATCATACTCGATTGAGTCGTTCCTTCACCAGACGTAATTCTGTTATTTTATATATTCTTTTTCAGTTAGTTCATAAATTCAGAGTTGGCAGTCTGAAGAACCTGAGAGTTATAAAATATATTATGGTAAACACAGGCACCAAGCCGGGGGAAATCGAACCCGGAACCCTGAAGGCTTTAGACCACTATGCTGATTATTTAAACCAAGGAGCCGGATACAGTAGTGATCCTTGATAGAAGATGTAGGATTGTGCTATTCTTTAGGAAGGCTCGTATACTCTTGATGACACTGGAGCCTATTTCTCTCCGCCATAATGAACACTCATGAACGTGGTTAGAATCACACTAGAGATACATCTCTACCATTACCGCCTGCAACGGCAACCTCTCTCATTTTGGTACGATATTCACAGCACGAATACAGTCCTGACAACACTGCGCACCAGGTCATCGCCTGTGACAAGAGTAAGCCCCTCATATTTGTCCAAATAGTCGCCCAATAAATCGTAAAACACAACACTGTGTCATTCCTCCTTCAGTCACGCATCATTTTCCGTCGGACAGTCTAGTAATGGATTGTCACACGGTAGCTATTCTGGAGGGTAATTAGTATACAAGCCACAAACCACCGGTAAACAAGCACTGACAGTGTATCCCAAAACCACGACGTATTTAACGAATTACTGTCGGTCACCTGAACGTCACGGGGTGTTGTATGACCTCATAGAACAACAGCCTCCTTCTCTCGGTTAATTTATATATAATGCTAATCATTTCTTCGATAGTGCTTAGAAATCGTATCCTCACAAGCTCCGGCTTACATGGTTTTCGGGTATTTAAATCAGTCTTCACTCTATCGTATCAAATATGCAACTAGAAGTCAGAATGACCAAACCGTGTCTCTCATATTTTAGTTTTCTTTAGAGAGCGAAAACAGAGAGAAGGTGCATGTAGCTACTAATAAGGACATGCGTGAGGAGGTAACCTAGATTATATGACTTAGTTAAAGTTTACAAAATACCTCAAAGAATAACTTCACTTAACCAATAAAGGTACGTTCAAAACGTATTTACAATAGTAAACAGACATAAAATCGTAAGTCCATCTTCACCTGTAAGAGTCGAGGGGTCATCCCTTGGTAGCTGTCTTCGTAGTAAATTTCCTGAGAGGATACGACTCGGTGGACAGAGAGACCCTTTTCTTCACCCTGAAGGAACCTCGCCTTAATGAGAAGACCTTAAAATTAGTCCAGGTCGCCGTAAAGGATACCGCTTCTAAAGTCTAGTTCAGCGGTGAAGTCTCTGAAAGTTTCTGCATCAGGAGAGGAGTCAGACAGGAAGATAGACTCTCTTGCATTCTCTTCAACTGCATGCTGGAGAATATCATAAGGGAATGGGTGGCAATATTACCGTCAGGAGTAGGACGGGAGCTATGGTACAAGAATGACAACCTCAATGTCTCGTGCCTAGCCTTTGCCGTCGTCGTCACCGCACTACCTAACAGTATATAGGACGCTACTCACCAACTAAGGAGGCTCTACAGTGTAGTTGCTAGGGCTGGAAGACTGAATTCATGACAAATTAAGGGAGCTCCTTCCACAATACCACTGGAAGACACCACCATCGTAAAGGTCCCGGCGGTCAAGTACCTAGGAGAGTGGATTTCAGCAAACCAGGCTGAGAGCCTGGCCATTACACAGGGTGCACCAAATATGAAAGGGGCTATCACTCCTGCAGAAGTATCTTCGCATCAAAGTACCCCTCCAAGTACCTTAAACTCGGGCACTATAATGCGGTAGTAAAATTATCTGTTCTCTACGCCTCGGTGTGTCTCGTGATCACCAGGAAACGCCCTCTCAGGCAACTAGAACTCAAACAAAGAAAGATCATCAGGAGAATACTGGGACCCGTATGAGAAGAGGGAGGCGCCTACAGGATTCGGAACAACGATGAGCTATACAAACATCACGAAGATATCGTCACGTGTATAAGGAAAAAGCACCTGGTTTCTATTAACCCCTGCAGACTTCCTTACAGGATCTTCTCTGTGGTAGGTAGAGGAAAGACATCCAGGAACAAGTTGGTCCCTTCGGTCAAGTCGGATCAGGAAGAACTGGGGATCCCGCATGAGTCCATACATCATCACCCACAGTTCCGTCAAGTCATCTCGCGGGGAATTCTTCCGACGTCACTTACGAGTAGGAAGAACACAGGAACCAGCAGACCTGTGTGGACGGAGGAAGTAAGCTGGTTCATGGCCAGAAAGTGAAGGAATACTGGAAGAGGAGAAAACAGAAGGCCAACGTGACGATAAGATACTAGCCCCGTGGTCGTAAGTAGGCCTAAATGACAAAGTAGAAGAAGAAGTATATCAGTACATCATAGTTTAAATTAGTTTGTAATATTATCTGAGTAGGATTATCATTAGTAGATTTTAGTATAAACTGCATGTATTTAATATAATTTCAAAAAAATAATATTCTCCCCACAATTGGTTATCACCTGTCAATAGCCGAGAAGAGTATTCTATTCTTTCATATTTCGTTCAGAAAATACGTGCTGGTTCTTTGTAAAAACAGATCGTCCATGGATGAGTAAATGTTAAAGGAAGATCAGACCACCCAAGAATCCGTTTCTTTCACTTCATCAAAACAGACACAAAAATGCCAAAAAAGTATACAAACCAAGGAAACTACGTAATAGGGCAACCTGGTGTGGGTTTCTTTTAGCGCAACGCGTTTAGTTCCTAGAGTTTCCGAGGACATGTAAGTTTCACCAGTTCCGTAGCTGCTTTTCTCCATACACCCCATGGGAGCGACCTATATATACTGTACACTACTGTACGACGGCGTTGTCTGTTGGCTAGGACTGGGGAGGCAGTGGCAGTGGATTTAAAATGCTACAATCAGGTTTTGCCTAGAGTTGAAATGGGGAACGATTGAAAAATCTTTTGAGAATGGCCGATGGGGCATTTGAGCCCACCGGTATCAGCTAGGAGGCGACACTTTCCACGCGGCAAAGTATTCAGCTAACCTTGTTCGGGGGGTGAGCTATGATCCACCAGGTGTCAAAGAGTCAGCCGCGTACGAATGGATGAAATCATCACCAGCATTGTCAGTATTCTGAGAACGATATCCCTTCGTGAAAAAGTAACAAATAAATTTAAAATTATTCTATAAAGAGAACTAATAATCCTACTCAAGATTAAAATATTACTTTTCGGGCTATACTGGTTCGAACCACACTTTCGGCAGCCCTGAATATGGCTTTCAGTGGTTTCCCATTTTCACACCAGGCAAATTCTGGAGCTGTACCTTAATTAAAGCCAAGGCCACTTCCTTTCCATTCCTGTCCCTTTGCCAACCCGTCGTTACCATAAGCCCTCTCTGTCGGAGCGACGTAGAAAGCAACGTGTCAAGAAATTGCCTTTTCCCTTTAAATATTATCTCTTAATTTGATTAACTTAATGTCAAGTGAATCATTCCTTCCCTTTCATTTTTGCACAATTCGCTTACAAACGTAATAATAATAATAATAATAATAATAATAATAATAATAATAATAATAATAATAATAATAATAATAATAATAATAATAATAATAATAATAATAATAATACATGCATACATACATAAATACATTATCATTATAAACTGTTATGCCTTCCAGAGTTCAGTCTGCAAGCCTCTGTGAATTCACTAAATGTCGCCACAATCCTCTATTTGCAACTAGTGCTATGGCTACATTTAGTCCTATACCTCTTATCTTCAAATCGTTAGAAACTGAGTATAACCATCATCGTCTTGGTCTCCCTCTTCTTGTCTTACCCTCTATAACAGAGTCCATTATTTTCCTAGATAACCTATCCTCCTCCATTCGCCTCACATGACCCCACCACCGAAATCGGTTTATGTGTACAGCTTCAAGCATCGAGTACATTCATAACTTAGCGCTTATCTCCTCATTTCGAGTACCCTTCCGCCATTGTTCCCACCTGTTTGTACCAGAAAAATGTTCTCGCTCCTCTTGTGTCTGTTATTCGTAATTTATGAATAAGATTTCCTGAGTCAACGCAGCCCTCATGCCCTTCAAGCAAAGTTGGTCGGAAAACAGACCGATGTAATAATAATAATAATAATAATAATAATAATAATAATAATAATAATAATAATAATAATAATAATAATAATAATCACCATCATCATAGTGTTACCTCGGCTATTTTGTATGCCATTTTGATTGGGCGCTATTAAGGGTGCTCGAGTGTCTCTTTGACTTTGGAAACTGGGCAACCCATTTATTAGTTTCAAATCCTTTTTTGTTCGGGGCGGCGGGGTAAATATCGAATATATTACTAGATATGCATATGACATGTAAGCTATAACTGAATGAACTCTCAGGCATCCTCCAACAACTTGACTGTCTCTCCCAGGTTCAACCCATTAATTCTACATAGCCTTGTTAACGGTTTATTTCGTTTCCCTAAACCAGTATTCTTCCATACCTTACTCGCAAAACCAGGATAAATCCACCCCTTCATATTCCTTATGGCCGTGTCTCCCTTGTTCAAGGAATTTTATTTTCACGCTCGTTAACTCCTTCTATTGTAACAGGAATTTGGGCGTATTTCCTCACATGGCTCCTTTAATCAAATTACCCTTAACCTAGCCCCTTTCTTCATAATTTTTTTTTTCTCAGTGCTTTTACCTCTATTTTTCACTCAAATTTACTAAAAGTATTCTCTCGAATGCATCGGAAAAATGTTTAGAAGTTATTGAGTTAAAGAGCAATACAGGAGGAGAATTTCCCTGTGTATCCATAAGACGACGTTCACAGTACAGGTGGGAAATAAATCAGTCGCTCCTTGCGAGTGATGGTTCTGATTAAGTGATGGTTGCTCGAGGAAGCCAGGAAGTAGGGTCATCTCTATTAGAAAGCAACGAACTCGTCCAGAGGGAGAATATGCTCGCTGGACCGCACGTGCCGTTCCACATCACCACATGTGATGAGACGTAATCAAATTGTAGCCTCGTCTTTGACATCATTTACTACACGAGGGCCTGCGACAAGGTAGTTTAGCATTCGAGCGGGAGATGAGATTTCTTGTCGTTACGGGACGCACATTTCATTCTGTACTCTTGTTTACATCGTTTCTTGGTAATAAATCTCCTTACTGCAGAAAATCCCTTCACTATTTTCATTCACCTATGAGATTTTTGTGAACAATACCTTGCCTCGATGGATTTTTTCATCAATGTACATTTTCTCTGTATTGTGAGTAACTCATGAATTCGTTCCTTTCTTCCTTGGTGTGGCGCAATTTCCCTCCGATTTCGTAGTCTTGATACGGTTAGAAATATAGTAGCAACCACACGATTCCTTTTACATAATTCCCCCAGCTCGTACACCTTCGTTTATGAATTCAATGAGAAAATCCTGATAGTTTATTTTCACAGAATTTACAAAATCGTGTCACCTAATTTCCAACGATGTCAATGGTTGACAGAACTGGCGATCTAGTGGGCCGCGCCAGACAGGTGCAGCCTGGTATTGTCTTATTTAATCATGGTCTAGTGCATCGGGTGGCGATGAGAGAGCCTCGATCCTTGAGCTAATAGTACGAGCGCTGGAAGAGCCGAGAGCAGGTGACTTCTAATAGTTCGTGCTGTAGATACTAGATGGCGATATGCGGAGCCAAAGCGCAAGCAGAGCCCCATCAATTTACCTGGCTGTGTATATCATGTTTAAGCAATACAGTTCGTTTGTCGTTAAAGAAGCTTCTCCGTTGGCCTGCAGTGCAGTATTTGAATAAGTATAGGTATTAATCAAAGGAGTATATAGTTATCATATGTCAAAATAGTAAATATCCTTTCCTACGCATAACCTAATTAAGTTCTTTCTTCGTTATGCGCATTCTAAGAGCCCGTTTCAACTTGTTCGTCGGCCAGATGATTATCCTCGCAAAATCTATTCATGAATGCCCTGTGCTGCATTCCGTTGTGTTTTTAGGTTTCTCCACGAATTTGTGCTTGGCTACTATTTTACTAAAGGCTCCATGACATTCTATGACGTCCGTGATAGACCTATTCAGTTCTTGGAGACTCGCCTTAGTTTCTTCCAGCCAGTTTATTTTGATTACATTAAATAATCTTTCGGTGAGTCTGTCACTGTCCATTCTATAGATATGGCCATAGAATTTCAGCCGTCTCTTGAGTAAGACATGAGTGAACCTGTTAGGTCCGCTGTTCTCCATTCTGCTTTTCAATTTCTATAATTTTAGAGTGAGCTCCAAGGGATGTGGATTCTGAGGCGTACAAAACAAGTGTCTTGTAATGTCGTAATTTTGCATTACGCGACATGACTTTCTTGTAGTAATTTCACAACAATACACCTGGCTATTTATGAAAGTATATAAAATCTTATTGTGTTTCCGCACCAAAATCTAATATTCTAAGTAGAACGATACATAAAGCACAATAAAACTGTTTAGCTACGCGCCCCTGAGTGCCGTGCAAGAAGCTGCTAGGCAGTACTTGTCTCAGCTGGAGAGCTGCTCATTGAGCAGAACTGTGTCCGCCTTTGGTCTAGTAGTTGGCTTGCAGAGCCAGGAGCCCAACTGGTATCGGGACGCCATGGACATTATATGGACAGGTTATGACGGTACACATACGAACTGAAGATAATACATCACGAGCGATGCAGAATACTGGGTATCGTGGGGTCGGACCGACGAGTCCACTCCTGCCATTATTCTTGGCTTTCTAGACTGGGGTCGCTATCTCACGGTCAGGTAGCTCCTCAATTGTAATCGCGTAGTCTGAGTGGACCTTGATGCAGCCCTTAGATCTTGGTAAAATTCCATGACCTGGCCAGCATACACTTATATTACTACGAACAACTGTTTTCAACAAAGAGTGAACATCTGTTTATTAGTAAGTTGGACTGAAATACTCGTTGATCATCTCCTAAGGCTTATACAGCTCACACTACAGTTCTACAGAGTGAATCAGAGTGAATTGTATAACTAACAGGGCTTCTGCCATACCTTTTCTGTTTATGAACCTCTAAGAGGATCAAAAGATACAACCTGATATTCATTAGTACAAAAATCGTATTTGACGATACATCGACATATCTGCACTAGCATCTTCCGCCACTGTTTATATAACGATAGGTTTCCTTTGCCGGGATCCTTGAGACACGCAAACTCCTTCGATTGTTAGGCAATCCGTAGTGAATCATCTCTTTCCATGTGCTATCCTTGGAGTACCGAAAACTGCAGATGCTTCGATACACGACAGCCAATTTCTTCGTAACTAAATGATAAATATATCAAGAGAGAATTAAATGTGTTTATAAACTCAAGTAACGATTCTTATTTCGACGACAGCTCTCTTAGTCGGAGTGATGAGCGTTATGAAATAGACATAATTTACAAAATAACCGCCTCTGTGGTGAAGTGGTTAGTGTGATCAGCAGTCATCCACAGAGGACCGGATTCGATTCAGTCTCCGCCATGAAGTTTGAAAAGTGATGGGCTGGTACTTTCACCACTCTACTCCGGGAGGTCAACTGAGTAGAGGTGTGTTCAATTCCTACCTCAGCAATCCTCGAGGTGGTTTTTCCGTGGTTTTCCATTTCTCCTTCAAGCAATGCCGGGATGGTACCTAACTTAAGGCCACGGATGCTTCTTTTCCTCTTCCTTCCAATCTTCCCATCCCCCTCAATGACCCTATTCAGTATAAAAAGTGAGGCCACCTGGCAGGGGTAATGGTCGTCATTCCCAGCCGTATTTCCCACGCCCCAGAACTCTGCCCTTGAGGCCGTAGAGGTGGTATCACTCAATGTTTCAGAGGGAAAAACCAACCTTGGTTTAACAAAGAAGGGAAGAAAGATTTACACAAACTTAAATCAGAAATTATGTTTCTTTTAGCAAGATCATTTACTTTAAATTATAATACTAGTTATCATAAAATGCCAACGGCCGTAGCTGTGTTGAAACAATGGATCTCGTGGGATCTCCGAAGTTAAGCGACATTGGGCGTGGTCAATATATGGATCGGTTGCCACGCACTCATGGTGGGAGGTAAGGGAATAGTGAAGCGAAAAGGAACTGGCCATGCTACGGCTCAGGCACACCTCTGCGGAGGTTCGTACGTGCAGTCGGGCAAAATACACCCTTACCTTACCTTATAATAATAATCTCATAAATCTAGGCAAATCGTTTGTTGAAGTGTTTAACACACATAATATTGGGTTCAATTGAACTTCACTACTGCAGGTCAGAAGGAACATATCTACATGCCGAGATGTTTTACTACTACCTCGAGGATAATAAAGGAATTATTAGCAGTACCTGCTCAAAATTTGCATGGCTAAAATTAATTCCACTGTAAATGGTATACCGTAAAGTCCCACTTATACGAACTAAACGGGCCGGTGTGTCGTTGAATTTACGAGAATGTGGGTTAAAACGGAAATAGTGAAATACAATATCGTGAATTGCTTACAGATGCATAATTAATAATACAGTTCGTATTTACATTCCCTGAACAATACAGTTGAACATTTGAACATAAGAGGATATTGATACATATTTGAAATCGTTTAAAAACGTTTTTAACAGACTTGATTTTCAGCCGAAATTGAATTCCAGATGCCAGACGATTTCTCAACACATATGTACACGATCTGTTGACGAAGGATTTCCCAAGAGTGAAATATTATTTAGCAAGTAGTACAGCACGAAACTACTGTAATTTAATTATCTTTACTGCTTGTCCGACTCGCCGCTAGCTGTCTGTGCTCCATGGGGATGACCGAAGGAGAGTAACATAGGGCTGCTGACTTGAGCACATCCACTCTAAACACTGATGACAGGAAACTCTGCAGCTGTGGACAGATGCATCAAAGAAAAACATTAGTTTCCGTGCGCTATTGTGCTGTGAATGCTGTGACAGCAGCTAGAGGCGAGATTCCATTGTGTACAGCCACATCCCGTCAGCACATTTCCTGTTTTGAGTGCACCAGGTCATAAACCCTCTATATGAACGATTTACATTTTTCTAATCCTTGTGTGACAGTATTGACGGCCATTGTGTACGTGAGATAGCAAGAGAGGGCACCATACTTCACCAGTACTTCCTGTTAGTTGCTTGATTAACTACCTAAAACCTATATCCTTAGTGACTGAAATTATAAGATTTTTCTCTTCTTATCCACTAAAAATACAACTGAATAAGTTGTACCTGACGTAATTCAATGAACTCTGGGTGAAAAAACAATCAACAATCCCTAATGATAATCATTCTGTGTTAAATTAACAGTAGTTATATAATTACACAGCGGACTTTTATCAGTAATCGGTTAGAATGAAAACTAATTTCGGTAATAGGAAGTGTTGTGCAACCCTTTCTTCCATAATGTAGCAAGAGTAACATAACATAAATTCTAGGAGTTCTACCCCCTAATATATATATAAATCTCATAGCATACCCGTTGTACAGGGTAGAGTATACTTGTTGCTCGCTATTAATTTTGCATTCTAACCTAGCCTTCAAATCTGGACTCTGGTTATAATTAAATACCGAAAATATCTCGAATGCTCGGAGCAGTGAACTGACAGTTATATATTCACTGTTGAAATATACAACTATTTTTTATTTTAAAGTTACCTAAAATAAAGAACTTTTATGTAATGCGCCAATGTGCAAAGAATGATGAAAGTAGTAATCTAATATATCCTGAATTTCCATAAAATACAAAGTCATGAATTAAAGAAGAAATCTTCATCGAGCTATTTACCAGGTCGTAGTGTCCCGAGAATGCATGTGATATTACCACGCATTAGAGCTATGCTGATGCGCAGAAAAAAATAAGCAGTTGCGGGAATTCCGAGCAATACGTTGGCCAAATTCTTTGATAAAATTGAAGCCCTTATTACCGCAGGTACCACTCGATTCAATGGATACTGGAACAAAGAACAATTTGTCCAACAAATCGCTGTATTTTCTTCTTTTAGCATTTTCCCTACTTGCGGCTGCACATCCAGCACTCAGTGACGAAAGGGGAGATTGGACTGGGCCAACGTGTCGGCACAGGTAAAATCCGACAAGAGAGATCTACCCTTTCACCATGGCAAAGTGTCATTCCGTCTGGCCTTTTACCGTCTGAACGGCAGCAGCCAGTGGGCTCTCGCATGAAAGGCACTTCTGCTGAAATCAGAACCCGAAAGATGACATCGCTTATAGTGGAGTGGCGTGCGTATGAAACAGGAAAGGCCATTAAGGCCACGTCGATCAACATAGGCACCACAAGCTGAGCATTGGCGAGGCTCGCAAATGGCTGCTCCCTAACATAAACTCTCATTGGAAAGATGAAGATCAAGAGAAGACAAAGGTCATACTTGGAGCCATGCACCAGATTCAGGAGAAGAAACAGCGAGGGGACGGGCTTTGGTTTCTGCAGAAGCGAGTGTAGATGACTGATAAGATGAGCATCCCAAACAGGTTGCATACTTCTTAGAGGAACTACGCTGACTAAGGTAGACCACCGACATATGCTCTCTTGTACGATAGCACCAGCATCCAGGAATCCGCCAGGTGTGTGGAAAGCCTTGACAGGACAAAGAGAACAGTGGAATGACACTAAAAATGACGGACTCCCCCACATCCACAGCACGACAGATGCCGAGGCGATCAGAACCAAGAAGTATAGAAGAGAACGATAGTTTTCCAAGTGTGGAGTATATAGCGACATTTGTTTGCTACTGTAGATAAGTACAGCTTTGTTTGCCCCTCGGCTTATGCCACCCGCCGTACTATGTTTCAGGCAGTAATGCGTAATATGAAAGAAGGAATTCGAAGGCATTGCCATTCAGGGAATAATTTATATATAAGGTAAATCGAAAATGAGATTTTGACAATACGAAAATATATATACAATATATAAACATGTCAAATTATTAGGGTTTTAATTACTTATAACCGAAGATAAAACATATTGTGCCGAGCTCGATAGCTGCAGTCGCTTAAGTGCGGCCAGTATCCAGTATACGGGAGATAGTAGGTTCGAACCCGACTGTCGGCAGCCTTGAAAATGGTTTTCCGTGGTTTCCTATTTTCACACCGGGCAAATGCTGGGGCTGTACCTTAATTAAGGATATGGCCGCTTCCTTCCAACTCCTAGCCATTTCCCGTCCCATCATCGCCATAAGACCTATCTGTGTAGGTGCGACGTAAAGCAACTAGAAAAAATCAACATTATGTTATATCAGTTCTTGGTGATTTGCATTCAGAGCGTTTACCGAGGAAGTGTCTGAGCGGTTTGAGTCACATACTCAGCTTGCATTCAGGCAGCTCTTAAGATCGTTTACCGTGGTTTCCCATTTTCACATCAGGCAAATGCTGTTCTGTATCCTTATCAAGGCCACAGTTGCTTCCCTCTCCTCATAGCCATTTCCTTTGCCATGGTCGCCGTAAGATCTCTCTCGGTGCGTTGTAAAACAAATTGTAAAAATGGAAAATACTAGGTGTTTGGGAGATAAGTACAGAAAGTTTTACGGAAGATAGAGATGAAATGTCCACATATCGTGAAACATGCTTTTATCAATTTTAAATAACAGTTCGTCCGAGTTTGAAGTACATTGCAATATTTGTGAGCTACTCTAGATAGTACAGCTTTATTTCCCCCTCGGCATATACCACCCACCGTACTAGGCAGTAATGCGGAGTGTACGAAGGAATTCCAAGAACATTACTGCTCTGTAACTGCACCTTCAGAACGTATTCTGTATGCTTTATGTGTAAGAAGGTATTTTTAAGTACTAGTACATCAATTCGCTGCACCCTCAGGTAGTACGCATGCGTAAACTGTATGGAAACGTTCTACGTTCAAGAACCAAACGTTTTCAAAGTGGAAAATATTTTAATGCATGTCATCATTTTATAACAACTAATGAAGAAGCCGCCGGATATAAATTCAGAACCTTTCATTTGTTTACGGTTTTGACAGTCCGTGAAATCCGGAAGGTGTTTTGATGCATTAACTGGTCATCCCACCGAGTTTCATTGCAATTGAGGCCTTCCTTCACACATTTAAAATGTCAGCACATTATTATTAATTTTAGGAATGTAAGTATTGTTTTTTCAGGTTTGATTTTTCTTTGTCATCGGCTTGGTTCTACTCAAACAGTGCCGTTGAATCATCACCAGGCTCTTGTGTAATTTTAAATTTATTTTGCACATTGTTATGTAATCATTTGACATGAAAATACGTCTGGGAATTTGTTTATTTATTAAAATAAGAATGTTGGCCTTTAGGTTCAGAGGGACCCAGGTTCTAATCCTGGCCCAGATTGTGATTTTTCGCTACGTCTGGTTAATTTCTCTGCTTCGGAGTGTAGGTAGGTATGTGCGGTTATTTTTTCCGGTATGCATCCCTTGATATATAGGCAACACACAACACTAGCAACCACCGCAGAAACCCACAATAGTGAGTTCATATCTTCATATAAGACTGGTTCCAGGGGGCCTTAATAACACCATCAAGTTGTGGGATCAGTGTGTGGGAAATGCAACCGATGTAGAAGAATATTTATATGGTTATTTTAGTTGCTAGTGTTTCCTTTTGAAAGTATACTCCTATCAACCAAGATTTTCAGCCCGAGGGACCGATGACCTTCGATATTAGGCCCCTTTAAACAACAAGCATCATCATCATCATTATCATCAGATTTTCAGCTACACACAGTTTTGTTCCATTAAGTGGAGTATTTTTTGCGAATGAGAAACTTTCGTACAGCGACCATGTTACAGTGAGAGCATCGTGTTCAAATCTAGAATATGGTCATACTTCAAATATTTTCCCTTACATTGCGTAATTTTCACTGAAATAGCCCTACATGGGGGTTAACAGGTGGCCCTGAGTCCTCATCACAACCCACTGTGAGAAGAATTTTGCAACTCAGTTCCCCATCATTGCGATGTTTAAAAATGTTTCGCCTAATAGCATTTATCCCTTAAACAATATTACAAATAACGCATGCATTAAAGAAATGATCTTTGGATAAAAATAGACAAGTGCCATCTCTGACTGTATTATTGCTCTGAAAGATTATCTATTCACGCGCCTCGTCGACGTTTCATTCTTCTTCCTTTAAAACAGTACTTCAGAACTTATCTGGTAAATGTTTCTGTATTCATTCTTCGAACACGCTTTTCCGCAGGACCTGGAAATTATGTATATACTGTACTTTTGATTCAGTTTTGAGTTCCTTTAGTACCGTACCCTCTTATTTCTTTTATGATCCCATCTAGTACACTACACTGTTCTTCTCAAAGACAACGACGTCCATTAAATCCATATACACAGAAATGCACTTCATATTTGAATAGACAGTGACGGCTGTACGCTTTATTGTAAGAGAATGGATTAGTGAAATGATTCTAGCCAATGTCTGCATGTTAGCCACATTTCCAGAGGAAAAGTGGAACGCTTGGTTTACACACAGCCTTCATGGGTAATTGAGGGTATTTATCACAGAAAAAAGTCCGTTAGCATCCCACTGGTCATGATGTCAGCATATCTGATGATAAACCCTGTGCTTACGAGAAAACTATTTGTTTAGAAAACATCAATAGTTTGCCGAATGGAGACGTAGTATCTTTGCCATCTGGTAGAGTATAAGGAAACCTTAAAAATTGATACGCTCGCAGCAGGAATCGCGTCAGATCGAAATTCCCGTTTATAATATCTGAGGCCATATGATAAATTAAAACAAAGTCATTATTGTTTCTATATATAAAGAATTTCAGAGGGGTATTATCAAAAGGCTTCGAGATCAAAATAGGTGTTAGACAAGGAGATGGTTTGTCCCCTATCCTGTTTAACTGTCTCCTGGAGAAGGTCATTCGGGAATGGACGAACACACTAGCTGACAACTCTGGATTAAAAATCGGCTACAAAAAAAAGAGTTAACAGTTACTTGCTTAGCCTTCGCAGATGACCTCACACTATTAGCTTCAAGTATGGAAGAAACTACGTACTAGCCATCCTCCCTAGAACGCATATCAGCTAAAGTAAGGCTAAAGATCGCTGTCAATAAAACAGAATTTCTGACCAACATCAGAGAAGCACCCAACTTCATTTCTTTGGGGGACAAAATAATACACAAGGCCAACTCATCGAAATATCTTGGAGAATGGTTAACCCCAAATGTTAATGAGGACCTTGCAATGAAGAGTATATGCACTAAATTAGAAAGAGCTTATCATCTTTGTAAGAACATATACAAGTCTAAATCCCTCTCCTTGAATCTTAGACACTACAACACCGTAGTAAGACCATCTGTACTGTACGCCTCAAAATACCTAAACATGACCCGGAAAAGACAACTCAGAAAACTGGAACTGAAAGAGCGGGAGATCCTCAGAAGGATTATGGGTTCCATTAAAGAAGGAGATGGCTACAGAATCAGGCACAAGGAACTGTACAATAAAATAGAGAGCATTACAACAGCTATGGGGAAGAGAAGACTAATGTTCTATGGTCACGTAGTCAGGATGGACAGCCAGAGACTCACTTCAAGAATCTTCAACACTGTATCTAGAGGGAAAGCAACAAATGCCAAATGGACGAATTTAGTGCGGAAAGACCTACAATACCAAAATATTGATCACATTGACATTTACAACCGAGACAAATTCAGAAACTTAGTCAATACATGTGACTCTCCCCAGTCACTAACATGTAAATCACTGCGTCCAGGAGTAAGAGTGAAATGGACTCAAGAAAGAAAAGACATCCATAGCGCTAGAATGAAGGAATACTGGGCTAAGAGGAAGAAAAGAGCTCACCAGAGTTAAGAACCACGTGGTCCATCGTAGGCCTACACGAAGAAAATAAATAAATATAAAACCTCCAAAATAAACATATTTATTGCTAGTGGTGGTATCTACTGTGCTTCGAAAGTTATATAATGTTTCATTTAGAGTAAATGGATAACAGAATGTTCGATAATGTGTTTCTTTATCAACTTTTCTGCCTACAACTTTGGAACGTGTGTAAAATTGGACAACCACTGTTCCGGATATCCAGAAAGCTTAACGGGTAATAAGAAGTGACTTCATATCTGACTGGACGTAATGATGTTGTGTTGCATGGGACTGACTAGTACGATTCATCGACTAAACCTCAAGACTTTCCAAATATTCTGACATACAACGATTAATTTGGATATATTTAAAGCATTACTACCAACTTTAAAGTAGGTTTCTCTAAATCTCACATCAAAGCCGCTATCCGAATAGAACATCTGACGCATAGGATTTTAGCAGGCAGCCAATTAACGATGTTCCCAGAATCCAAACACGCTGACAACTGTATATGCAACTCACCACGGCTTAATGTCAGCGATTTTTGTTTGTTTCAACATGACATCATTTGTCACTCTCGTCCTGACAGGACGGTTAGAAATTCATACAATTTAACATTTTAAAACAGAGACCCATACAACCTACAACAAAATAAACTATTCTCGTAGTTGTGCAGCTTTGAAGGTGTCACTTCATAGTGGGTAAGGCATCTGGATTTCTGTACCTGAAAGAAAGTGTTAAGTTTAAAATTACTGCAAGTATTTCCAATGGAGATTTTTCCTGTAGCTATTTTATTATTCAGAGATCATGACAATATGTAGGCTGTACTAAGTTATGTAAAGCACCATTACTTTATCCCTCCACAATCTCTCCGCTATGGAAAATGAATCCATCTCTATACAGGTTATGAAGGCTCTTGGAGGAGTTTAAATGGAAACATTTGCAGCATCCACAACCTCAGCACTATAGTATTTCACTCTCTGTCTGACCGCCTTTCCTCCCACGAGAAATCCTCATACTATTTTTTGGTGTAGGCTGAGTGAACGTAAGTGCCATATGCATAGTTTTGCCAACTCATGAACTCATAAACTGCATTAAAATTTTATCCAAAAATTACAGACAAAAATAGCTGCAAATAGTCTAGACGAACCCACATAGTCGGACAAGTGGTCACCAGCGAGTAGACCACAATGTTCTGATATTTTATATTCTGCCTCACACACGCCTAATGAGCTTGTAGTGTCGAAGTCTATTGTTCGCCGACGCTGACAAGTGAAGAGATCGGCCAATCTTTTAAGTTTGCTCTTTTTTCCATGTGATTTTAATGCAAATAACATTGATTATATTACACACTTAAAGTATTAACAATGTGTTTTATTTGTGTAATTAGAAACGGGTTGATGCCACTCTTTAAATTCCGCCCAAGATACCTACTCTTTCTTTCCTGTTGTGTAAGGAGGCATTTTCACATTTTATTAAACCTACACTACTAACTAAGAATTTTAATCGTATAATTCACTAATTTAATAATTGCACTGGTTTAAACGTGGTCTCACTCTGAATATAAATCTGTCAGCCAACCAGGAACCTTACCTATGGAATTTAGGAATTCATCCAGTAATGGACTAGTTGATAGAGCGTAATGATGCGATGTAGTCCTGAAACCAGAGTGTGATGAGTGATGTAATCAATAACTTTTGCAACATTTCGTCGTCTATAAGTTGAACATGCTGTACGACTCGTAATTCGCCGTGAATATTTACAAACATTTATTAATTACTAAAGAAGAACATTAAAAAATGACATAACCAAATTAGTTCACGTAACGACAATGTGTAGCTAATAGATAGAGTCAAACTTTTTACAGCAAGTACCTTTTCAAAACAGCTATAAAATGGCTAAATTGGCAACACTGCATATCCTCGTTTCTAAATGTTTCAAGAGTCTACGTCATTTCATGTGAACCATCCACACTTTTACCGCCTCCGCTAGACAGCGACCCCCTTCCACTCGCAGTATTTCCAGTTTTCCTTCCTCACTATTGTGTTTATATACTCACGAGGTATTGAGCGTGACCCCCACTCCACCAGACAATCCTGGGATTAAACGTTCATTGTCAAAACCGATGACTCCATCCTGCAGACTCTCACAAATTCCGAAATTATGTGGAGTCCGTAGAGCCTCGTCTCAAGCTAAAATTGCTTCCACCTAAATGCGCTATCCTTCCCATTTCCATCGTTCCTGTCCTTCCTTCGTTGAGCAATACCCGTTCCCTTTCGAACACGATGCCATGTGAAGTTTACGGAGTACTTAAATTTCCGGATTTTCAGGGCCTTTTATTGGAAAATGTAACAAATTTTTCTGCGTTTTTCATCAGTGTTTTATCATTAAAAAATTATTGTGCTAAGTTCGTTGTTGTATAATGATGTTCTTAATACCGCAGAAATATATTTTTACCTCATGTCTTTTATTCTCATAGACATATCAGGTTACATTTAATTTTATTATTATTATTATTATTATTATTATTATTATTATTATTATTATTATTATTATTATTATTATTATTATTATTATTATTATTATTATTATTATTATTATTATTATTATTATTATTTCCCACAAAATGGTTAGCCTGCTGGCGTTTGGCCCAAGTGGTCCCGGCTTCGATTCACGGCAGAGCAAGGGATTTTAACCTCAATTGGTTATTTACGATGGCTCGAGGTCTGGGTGTGCGTGTCGTTTTGAACATTAGGAATCATCCTAGCTAGGGCTCAATCATCATAGACGCGCAGGTCACCCATTGGTGTCAACTGTAAATATCTGCTCCAGGCCCTTCTTGAAGCCACGCGTCATTTTTAAAAATTATTACTATTATACATTTTTTGCGATCAATCAATCAATCAATCAATCAATCAATCAATCAATCAATCAATCAATCAATCAATCAATCAATCAATCAATACTGATCTGCACTTGGGGCAGTCGCCCAGGTGGCAGATTCACTATCTGTTATTTTCCTAGCCTTTTCTTAAATGATTGCAAAGAAATTGGAAATTTATTGAACATCTCCCTTGGTAAATTATTCAATTCCCTATCTCTCCTTCCTATAAACGAATATTTGCCTAAATTTGTCCTCCTGAATTCCAACTTTATCTTCATACTGTGATCTTTCCTACTGTAAAAAACACCACTCAAACTTATTCGTCTACTGATGTCATTCCACGCCATCTCTCCACTGACAGCTCGAAACATACCACTTAGTTGAGCAGCTCGTCTCCTCTCTCCCTAGTCTTCCCAGCCCCTACTTTGCAATATTTTTGTAACGCTACACTTTTATCGGAAATCACCCAGAACAAATGAAAATTCTACTGCGCCAATTTTACCATTTATTTGTATTTTTAATTTCCATTTTTTGCAAAGACATATCTGACAAATGAAGAACTAGTTTGAAAGTATGAATGGTGAGAAGAAGACATGTGTTAACTTTTCGTCTCTACAAACACAGTTAACGTAATGGAAGGGATGATACAGCATGCAGGAGAGGAACAAGGAGATGTATACTACAGTGCAGGAGATAGATGCGCTGAATCGAGTAACAGGTATAATCTAATCTGCAAAACGATGATGTTATGAAATTTGCATAAATATTAGGCAGTAGGCCCCTAAAAGACCCTACAATGTATGTTACTCTCACTACATAGCGGAAGAACGGGCTAGACGACGCTTCCCAATAACCAAATTACTTTGCATCTTAAACTATTGTCGTAATGGACAGGGTTTGCACCTCGTAGGAGGTGGATAGGTTGGGTGAATGATAGAATGGCAAGTTCCCGAGGGGTTGGAGCGTGTGTATTAGGAAGCTCCAACTAAGGTTTGAGAAGAAGGATACAAAGAAGATGTTGAAGTCCCTTGAAGAAATTGCTCTATTCTGCTGAATCGAATATGTACACTATGTACTCTCAGTGATTGAGTCTTGAGTTGAAGTCGGTCCAGGCAAGCCTTAACTCTTGGCTGCTAAGTTAAGAGAAATTATTATTACTAGTTGCGTAACCGTCTTGTCTGCCGACAACGATTACCCTAACAACTGCTCTCGCGCATTCTGACAGAAGACCCCGAGGAGGGTTTGCCGGGTGTAGGTTTTTCGGCCCCATCCAACGTTCTCGAAGCTCTTAGAATATTTTATAAGAAGTCACCGTAGAACGTTTTATGGTTCCAGCCTATCAGAGACCTGTATTCTCTGAATAATTCCTATACGTCTCAAGATTGTCAGCGGTCTCACCTCTGCCTTGTGTACCCGTTAATCACGGTGTCATGACTGTTACTCTACGCCTCGCGACAGACTTCTTGCTCAAGATTTCCCAATATCACCCTTTCAACAACAAGTACAATCATATGAATTTTCATATTAAAGTGTCTTACCATGTCTTAACATATTTAAAATTACTGCATTTATAAGTACTGCCAGTTAACTCTAATATGTCAGGCTACAGCAGCTCCTCCTACTTCCGTACGTATCAATCCTCGGAGGAAGCTGCTGACCTGAGTTCATGTCCTGGGGGAGCACAGGACACTATAACTCCACTAACATCCAAGGTCTACAACCGAGAACAGAGTGCAGTGGACGAGGAGAATTGTGCGCATTCAATTTTCGGTTTGAAAATTAAGAAAATATATGAAGCCTCAGTAATAAAGCGAATCGATGAAAAGGGCGATCAAGTGTTGGCATCCATATGGTCCATGATGCCATAGACCTGCAGCACTTGTCGTACAATGAACAGAGAGAGGAAGGGCCATATATATAATACTTAAAGATTTGGTGCCTTCTAGATACCACATACCCGTCGTCGTTGACGGGTTAGTTTTAGAATGACATTTAGCATAGATGAGTATCAGCCGAAGAGACACAACACCCCATCACTAGCAACTTTAAGTCAGTTAACTTTTACTGACGATAAGTTTTGGAAAATTAAGACGTAGTAGGCTGTCACCATAGATTTTCATCTGGCTGGGCGATCATATACAGTGTCCTCGTTTCATGACTCCCTTTTCTACGTTTTCCTTTTCCTGCTTCATCTTCTACTTCAGGTTTCCTTCTTATTTTGATGGTGCTCTTCATAATATGGGTTGGTAAGATGGTGATTATTGTTTTAAGAGGAAGTACAACTAGGCAACCATCCTCTATATAACACTAATCAGAGGGAAAATATGGAAGGGATCCGACACTTCGAAAAATGAAGATATCGGCCATAGGAAGACAAGGGCCACGAAGGGCGTGAAAATGAAAGACTCCCTAGCTCTCGCAAAGCTAATAGCGTCGGGGTCGGAAAAGAACAAGAGTTGACCAAGAGAGGTCGGATAGGATAGATGAAAGTGAGGAGCCTGGCACAAGTAAGTGGAAGAAATGCCAAGACTCAGCTAAGGGTCCCGTGATCGCCAACCCACGCTCCAAAGTTCGGAGCCCCTGGGGCCACTTTTAGTCGTCTCTTACGACAGGCAGGGGATACCGTGGGTGTTATTCTACCGCCCCCACCCACAGGGGGTTATGGGTTGGTAACCACACGTTTTTTCACCTTATGAAAGCAATGACTGTAACAAAAACTATCACTGCAGAATTCGTCACCATAACGATTGAACATCAGTGATTGGTGTTGATCGCTTTTGTATTAGCATTAAAAATTCGAATGCCCTCACAGGAAGAAGTGTAATGGCGTTCAATCCGGTGACCTAGTGGGTACCGAGCTCGATAGCTGCAGTCGCTCAAGTGCGGCCAGTATCCAGTAATCGGGAGATTGTGGGTTCAAGCCCTACTGCCGACAGCACTGAAGATGGTTTTCCGTGGTTTCCCATTTTCACATCAGGCAAATGCCGGGGCTCTACATTAATTAAGGCCACGGCCGCTCCCTTCCAATTCCTAGGCCTTTCCTATCCCATCGTCGCCATAAGACATATCTGTGTCGGTGCGACGTAAAGCAAATAGCAAGAAAAAAAGATCTAGCGGGTAAAAAAAAAAGGTTCTCCTATTTCTACCCATTTTCCTGCATGTGTATCATTCAGCTGGTTATGGACGTGTAACGTCTTATATGATGGAGCTCCATCCTGTGTGAGACATCAAAGATCGGGGAATTGTCATTTTTATAACTTAGATAACAGACCTTAGATAGAACTGGTAAGTCCGTATTTCGAATTTTGTCAATAATGAACTAATCCCGGATATCTTCGTTATTATTCGTTCTGTAAAATACATGGGACACAACAGTTCAGAAATAGTACTTTGCACAACTTTTAAAATGTACAGGATTTCGTTATAGCTAAATATCAAGGTAGATATTTGATATTTACTGGTCTGGTCCCCTTGGTATTGCTATGCCACTGCATATTAATCAAATAACATTTACTCTATAACACTCTCAGAATATCACTGAACTTAATTACGCAGCTTCAAGAAGTTCCGTCGAGCCATTTCCAGTGATTTTCAGACAAGCACAAAGACAGACTGCGTTCGAGGTCCACTCTCAGCAGACGTGAAGGTAGTTTTCCGTTGTTTCTCATTCTAACACCAGGCAAATTCTGGGGCTGAACTTTCATTAAGGCCACGGCCACTTCCTTCCCACTCCTAGCCCTTTCCTTTCCCCTTTCATTTTACAGGTATAATACTGTTACCGTATGTTTTCTTCCAGATAGTTTAGAAATTTATTACTCAAAATTAGTTTCGGCTGACTGAACAAGCTAACAGTGTTAAAAAATTGATCTCAACAAACTTTCGAATTGTTTTATACATCACCTGAGATAAAAGCGGAGTATGAGACAGAAATTCGACTTTTACGCATAAAATTTTAATTCATTCATATACTGTACAGAGCGTTCACGTGATTATTATAACCTACAGACTTTCAGAGATGTTGGAGAAGAACACGTGTATCAGTTCGAGATAACAAACCTTTTAGTCTCACCTGCTACGTCAAAGTGGTTTTTCGTAGACTGGATGTTCGTCATCACAAATGGGTTCAACATGGTGGGGTCAGAGTCCATGTTACTCACTCATTCCCAAACAAGTAAGAAGATAACAACAGATCCTGTTGCGTGGCCAATTCATTTGTCAAATTTGATATTTAATTTATTTTTGTGGGATGCTTTGAAGAGTCCTATTTGTAGGATATCTGTCGGCAGTCTACACGACCTCGTGTCAAGAATTGTCGCTACCTGTGATACACTTACAACGACGTCAGAGTTGTTTGATCGGTTATACCAGATCCGACCCCGATGCTGTCATTCCTGCATCGAAGCTGAGGGACGCCATTCTAAACAACAGCTGTAAACGTCATTGTGTCATTTGTAGGTACTGCAAGTAAAGAAATGTATTACATCTTCTTGCAAAGGCTGGTAAGGTTATTTACCCCCACTTTATAGATATCCCAAAACAAATTTGTCTTATACCTGAAGATCGAGACGCCTCTGGACAAGAGATCCCTAACTCAAACTGATGCATCCCCCATTCTCCAGTAATCCTGAAAGTAACATCATCTTGGAAACACCCTGTATTTACTTTGATGACTCCTCTTCACATTTACAAGTTGATTTCTGCCTAATAAACTCTGTTCTACAGAAAGAATTTATCATGTGCACACTTTCAAAAGATTCTATTCCCTGAGCACGAATTAAATTAAGAGAGAAATACCACGAAGTATCCGACTATATTGTGAACTACTAAGCAAAATGTGCGCACCAGACATTCTGCAAAGGGAAACTCAGAGAATGGTTTCCGATATTGCAGCCTTCACAGAAAGGCGGGAGGGCTACGCGCTGTTTAATATCGTGTCTGGAGGAAGACCCAGTTGTCACCTGCTCTCCCAATATTACTAGTGAATGCTGTTTTGCAATAATTCAGCCCTTCTAGTTGTGAAGCGGGAATGACATGTTTATTAGTTAGCAAGAACTGAATGAATGGATGAGCATTCCGGAATATGTAGCCTGTGTGATGGTAGTACAAGTCATAAAGAAGTCACAAAATTATGTAGTTGTAACTATGAATAGTTTCTCTATACAATGAAAACATAGTTGTGTACAGTAAATACGAACACATTCTGCCTCCTTGATGTTTGCCCACAGTGAGCTTTCATTATATGAATAGCATCTTCCTAGTAATTTAACGTAGTTTTACGTTCCTCGACAACTGGTGGTAGATGGAAAGAAAACTTTTAAGACGTTTACAGCTTTCGGGTTGAGCATGTTTATCGCTGAATGTATGTAACTCACGATTATGTTGAATGTATCAATTGCCAAATTTAAAAAAAGGAGGCTACAAAGTTGCAAAATAAATTGACAATATAAAACGTAGTTTTCTAGAAATAACACTTTAACATAAGGCAAATGTTGTACTAAATATGTGACGTCACACGCACACTCTGTTATAAGATGGCGCTGTGTTGACCCGCGCGCTCAGTTGGAGGTCAGCTGTCGTTGTGAATATGGATTTATATTATCTCCCGTGCATATTCATCGTAACATCAATTCTGACGATTTGAAAATGTTGCTGTTCATAGCACTCATACGTCAATCCAAATCAAGTTCATTGATTGGTGACGAGTTTGATGTTGCAGTTGATAAGCCCATCGTCATGATGGCCGATTTAAATAACGATCTCCAAAGAAAAGAAAAGGCATTTGATTTTCCCAAACACCACTTTAATTTAAATCTTGCGCCGAACAACTATCGAAGAACATTGGGCAATTCATTTATTGATGTTACTTTTACTGGTAATATTACTCTCGAAATCTTAAAATATGTCCCTTATTTCTCATATGGCAGACCCATACTACACGGCGTTATAATCCACTTTCGAAATGTACCCCGTTCTATAAATAAAATGCTTTATCCACATAATATTTGCCTTTATTTATAATAATTAAGTCTACGAAAACCTCCAATTACAATAGTGACAACCTACCGCCCACCATTCCAATTATTATTATTGTTATTATTCATATTATTTTATTGTTGTATTACAGTAGGAATATTTGAAGCTGGAAGGTCTCCATGTTAGATGTCAGTAATTTGGTTCTTCTTTTAGAGAGTTGGGAAATACACAGTTATTTGGAGGTTTAGCAAAACGTCAAAGAGAAACTTCAGTGAGTCATGCGCAAAGTCCAGCTTGACACCTGCGTATCCTGAAGTCGGCCTCGGTGGTCGTGGTTGGGATATACCCACGTCTTACAATGACGGGGGTTATCTCTTGCTCCTGACTGGACAGACAATCCTGGACGAGCTTACGCACTTCGAGACTGAGTGGGGAGGAGGAAGTATACACTGACTTAGCAGATGTCATGGGATAGTCACCTAATAGCGTGTGGGGCCTCCTCTGGCCCTGCGAACTGCAGTGAGACGCCGTGGAAGTGAGTCGACAAGTCCCTGGTAATCCTCGGGACGCAGCTGACACCAAATCGTTTGCAGAGCGGCCGCCCATAACAAATATACCAGCGCCCTGGACCTCACTTTCAAGGCAGGCGGGATCCATCGCTTCATGTGGTCTGCGCCATACACGGTGCCTCCCATCTGCATGATGCAGTTGAAATCGTGATTCGTCCGACCATATCACGTTACGCCATTGTTCCAGTGTCCATCCCTGGTGACTGGCGACAAATGCGCGTCGTTGTGCCCGATGACGTTAGGTTAACAGTCCCACCCGTGTGCGGCGCCGGCTCCCATACCTCATGGAACCCATGTTCCTCCGGATTGTCCACTGGGAGACGTGTCAAGCACGGCCTGTGTTGAATTGAGCCGTGATTTATTGCACGGTTGCCCGTCTGTCACTATTGACAATCCGTCTCAAATGTCGGGGGTCACGGTCATCGAGGGTGGCTGGACGGCCGGCCGTTCGTCTATTGTGGACGGTGACACCCGCATTCAACCATTGACGATACACCCTCGACACGGTTGATCGTGTGAAGCCCAATTCCCGCACCACTTCCGAAATCGCACTTCCCATCTGTCGGGCGCCGACCACCGTACCCCGTTCGAACGATGTCAGCTCACGACGACGTTCCATGTTACACATGTCACATGCACAGCCACTGCTCACAAGGTCTCCTATACAACTGCCGCTGGCACAGGGGGCGTGTGGTGCGCATACAACACACCTGCGCATCAGTGCTCCGCTATCCCACGACATTTGCTCAGTCAGTGGAGGAGGAAGTATATTTATAGTTCGGTAGGACGAGTTTCAAACTGTCAGGTTTTACATGTGGGCAACTTTCTATTTCCGCCTATGCGTTTTTTTCCTGACCCGATTACCCCGCTATTGATACCCACCACCACATCTGGCCTGGTAACATGCTGAGCATAGGGACAAGCAGATACTCCTGTAGTATCACTTCCCACAATTCCCTGCTATCCCTTTCCTTAGAAATTAATAGCATGTCGGAGGCCATGGATATTGAGTTGATGGTCATGCGGGGGGAGCGGGCTTCGCCTCTGCCCCGAAGAAATATAGTTTTAAGCGTAGCTACAATTTAAAGAGGAATACCATGCGTAGACTTTATGGAGACTTTTACTGTGAATATTATCTACTATGTCTTTCTACTGTGAACATTAACGAGTGTACGTTATTGTCTGCTTTTTCATACTTATACAGCTCTTGTGCCAGTGCTCCGATCTAGTATTGATTGATTGATTGATTGATTGATTGATTGATTGATTGATTGATTGATTGATTGATTGATTGATTGATTGATTGATTGATTGATTGATAGTACAAGTAGTGGCAACTTTCCGTAATCATTGCCTCGGTTTTAAGGCATAGAATAACCGCGTCTGTTCATGCAAACGAAAATGTCCTTAAAAGTAATTGTTCGTTTCAGTGAAAAAAGAGGTACAGTATCAAAAAGGTATACCATGTGTTGATAGAGAGAGACGGCAATTCGTGTTGATACAGGGCAATGTATAGTCCGCACACTTTATGTTGGTGCATTTGTGTATGGCGGTGAGGAGTAAGGAGGGAGGTGTCCCGGTATCGATAGTGCTGCCAACCGAAGGAAAATGAAATCTGAATTGAATCAAGAATATGATCGATCGATACGAAGTTTCTAAACCGTTATCATCTTAAGGTAACAACTATGTCACATACACATTATATAACATTATAAAACATTTCTCGATGCGAATCTTGTTCCTAGCATGAATTCTATACTTTGGCTTTGTTATGTAAACAACAACAGTACTAGTACGTAAACTGTACGCCAGATGTCGCACAACGATGCTTAGGCGATTCATAGTGTGTGTTTCAAAGGTTGCCAGTACGAATCTCGAAGATCGCCGAGGTCGACCGATTCAGCACTAGGGTGTAAATGCACCAACTTAAAGTGTGCGTATAATACCTAATCCTGTATATGCATTGCAATAATTGTGGATCGTGATCACTACTAAAGGTGGTGCAGTCCTCGCTGTAGTTTCCTACTGTTTCTGTTCCAGGATTAATGAATGTATACAGAATGAAGTGAAAATTCGTGCACTCGGGCGTCGCAGCGCGACTCCTCATATGCCAGCAATAAAAAAATATGTCTCTCACAAAAGTTCGTCCTGCGAGTATACCCGACAGAAAAAGAACGTTGATGAGTGACAGCCGCCTCTGTGGTGTAGTGGTTAGCGTGATTAGCTGCCACCCCCGGAGGTCCGGGTTCGATTCCCGGCTCTGCCACGAAATTTGAAAAGTGGTACGAGGGCTGGAACGGGGTCCACTCAGCCTCGGGAGGTCAACTGAGTAGAGGTGGGTTCGATTCCCACCTCAGCCATCCTGGAAGTGGTTTTCCGTGGTTTCCCACTTCTCCTCCAGGCGAATGCCGGGATGGTACCTAACTTAAGGCCACGGCCGCTTCCTTCCCACTTCCTTGAATATCCCTTCCAATCTTCCCATCCCTCCACAAGGCCCCTGTTCAGCATAGCAGGTGAGGCCGCCTGGGCGAGGTACTGGTCATACTCCCCAGTTGTATCCCCCGACCAAGAGTCTGAAGCTCCAGGACACTGCCCCTGAGGCGGTAGAGGTGGGATCCCTCGCTAAGTCCGAGGGAAAAACCGAACCTGGAGGGTAAACAGATGATGATGATGATGATGATGATGAGTGACAACCGGGCAACACTGTAACCGAATGTAGGCTAAGTACCTCTGTCAGCACGTGTGGCGCGTGCTGTACATTTGGTGCAGTGGATAGAGTTTTGGGTTAGCATGCAGGAGGTCAAAGGTTCGATCCTAGGTTGAGGTGCGTTTTTTTATTTGCTGATTTTCATCGGACATTATGTACTGTAATACAGTAAGACACCGTTTCTTAAGTCACATGTATCCTACATTTACAAAATTTAGTAACGCTGTATACGTTGTAACGCACCTAGTAGATGAAATGGTGCGAATAAATTCACGCCCACGACGTGGAAAGGGCGTCTTTTAAAGCTGACCAATGAAAAGGAATGTTCGTGCCTATCTAGGACCGTAGTATGTAAGTGCAAATGGTTTCTAGAGGACCCGCTGCAATCGCTGTTGACGATTAAGATGCCAGATACCATACCACCTGGACTATATCTGCGAAATAAAAAACATACGCCTCAACCCAGGATCGACCTCTCGACCTCCTGCATGCTAACCCCAAACTCCATCCACTGCACCAACTGTACTGGACGGCTAACATCTGCTGACAGAGGTAGTTATCGTACATGTGGTTGCAGTGTTGCCAGATTTCCACTTTTCAACCTTTTTTTTTTTTTTTTTTTTTTTTTTTTTTGCAAGTTGCTTTACGTCGCACCGACACAGGTAGGTCATACGGCGACGATGGACGGGAAGGGGGGGCTAGGAGTTGGAAGGAAGCGTCCGTGGCCTTATTAAGGTACAGCCCCAGCATTTGCCTGGTATGAAAATGGGAAACCACGGAAAACCATCTTCAGGGCTGCCGACAGTGGGGTTCGAACCCGCTATCTCCCGAATACTGGATACTGACCGCACTTAGGTGACTGCAGCTATCGAGCTCGGTCAACGTCCTTTTTTCCCCCGGATATACTCGCAGAACGAACTTTTGTGACAGACATTTTTTTATTGCTGGTATGTGAGGAGTCGAGCTGCGACGCCCGAGTGCGCGAATTTCGCTTCATCCTGTATAGGTAGTCTTCCAGCAGTTGTGAACATTTATTGAGTGAGTTGCTGTGTTATATTTATTGTGTGTTAATTAAATGCTAACGTACAGATTATGGTTACGTCAAAATATAGATAGTATGTTTCAATTAGTGGAGAAGTTATTGTGGAGTCTATGTGCAGTGTCCTAGCAGTTTACTCGTTTTTAGGGGGTTAGGTAAGTCCCAATCAGCAGAGTGCCAGTTGTGCAGCTCCATGAACACAACCCGAATAGACTATTTCATGTTCTATTATTATTATTATTATTATTATTATTGCTCTTGTTATTCTTCTTCTCCTTAATCTGTTTACCCTTCAGGTTCGGTTTTTCCCTCGGACTCAGCGAGGGATCCTACCTCTACCGCCTCAAGGGCAATGTCCTGGAGCTTCAGACTTTGGGTCGGGGGATACAACTAGGGAGAATGACCAATACCCCGCCCAGATGGCCTCACCTGCTATGCTGAACAGGGGCCTTGAGTAGGGATGAGAAGATTAGATGGGACAGGCAAGGAAGGAGGAAGGAAGCGGCCGTGGCCTTAAGTTAGGTACCATCCCGGCATTTGCCTGGAGGAGAAGTGGGAAACCCAGGAAAAACACTCCAGGATGGCTGAGGTGGGAATCGAACACATCTCTACTCAGTTGACCTCCCGAGGCTGAGTGGACCCCGTTCCAGCTCTCGTACCACTTTTCAAATTTCGTGGCAGAGCCGGGAATCGAACCCGGACCTCCGGGGGTGGCAGCTAATCACGCTAACCACTACACCACAGAGGCGAGCTCTTGTTATTTATATTCCAGTTTGGTGAATCCTATGTTGACCTCTGGCGCCCAATTACCTGCATTTAGGCCAAATTATAAATTATTATTGTTATCAGTATCGCCATTTATTAATTTATTCACTTATTTTGAATCTGATTTCATTGGAAGTCGATTAATAATTACATTCATTTATTCGTAAGTTATGTTATCTACATTACAATTAGCGCCCAACAGTAGCGCATATATTTTAATTATTTTGAACACACAAACACTGAATTCACGAGCCAGCGGAATTAAATATACATAGATATATCATCATTATAGACCGTTGTGCCCTTCAGAGTTCAGTCAGCAAGGCTCTGTGAATTTAAAAACGTCGCCATAATCGTCTATTTGCAACTAGTGCTGTGGACTCGTTTAGTTCTATATCTCTTTTTTTTTTTTTTTGCTAGGGGCTTTACGTCGCACCGACACAGATAGGTCTTATGGCGACGATGGGATAGGAAAGGCCTAGGAATTGGAAGGAAGCGGCCGTGGCCTTAATTAATGTACAGCCCCAGCATTTGCCTGGTGTGAAAATGGGAAACCACGGAAAACCATTTTCAGGGCTGCCGATAATGGGATTCGAACCTACTATCTCCCGGATGCAAGCTCACAGCCGCGCGCCTCTACGTGCACGGCCAACTCGCCCGGTCCTATATCTCTTATTTTTAAATCGTTAGAAATTGAGTCTGACCATCGTTTTATTGGTCTCCCTGTACCTCTCTTACCCTCCTAAAAAAGTCTATTATTCTCCTAGGTAACGTATCCTCCTCCATTCGCCTCACATGCACAACACCAAAGCCGGTTATGCCTTTATCTCCTCATTCCGAATACCTTCATACAATTTCTCCAACCTGTTTTTACCAGCAATCATTCTGGCTACTTTCATGTCTGTTACTTCTAACTTACGAATAAGATATCCTGAGTCGACCCAGCTTTCGCTCCCGTATAGTAACGTTGATCTGAAAACAGACCGATGTAAATATAGGTTCGTCCGTGTTGACTTCCTTCCTACAGAATACTGTTGATCGCAACTGCGAGCTCACTGCATTAGCTTTACGACACCTTGATTCAATCTCACATACTGTATTACCATCCTGGGAGAACACACAACCTAAATACTTGAAATTATAGATCTGTTCTAGCTTTGTATCACCAATCTGGCATTCAATTCTGTTGAATTTATTACCTACCGACATCAATTTAGTCTTCGAAAGGCTAATTTCCATACCACACTCATTGCACCAATTTTCAAGTTACAAGATATTAGTCTGCAGGCTTTCGGCAGAATCTGCCATTAAGACCAAGTCGTCAGCATAGGCCAGACTGCTTACTACATTTCCACCTAACGTATCTCTCCCTCCAACTTTATACCTTTCAGCAGATGATCCGTGTAACCTCCGATCAACAAAGGTGAAATTAATGTTACAACCTTGTCTATCCTCTGTAAGTACTCTGAAACAAGTTCACACTGCAGCCCAATTGTTAATATAAATGCCTTTGACTTATTTTAACAATCTACCGTTATAACAATAGTCCCCCAGTATGGTGATACGCAGTTAAAATTCCCGGCCACGCCAGGCCTGGGATTGAAGCCAGGGTTGCATGAACCAAAGGCCAGTATACCGACCATTCAACCAAGCAGCAGTACAATGCACTTTTCTTAATAATTTAAACAAGTCATTTGCATGGTAATTCGACTTTTTCCTAAACTTCTACGATAATAAACATTCCATTAAATTTAATGGACAAAGTATTACACAATCCAAAACTTAGAATAGATCCTGCGACTTACCATATGTAAAAGCTTAGTATTGGTAATTAAATTACGTGCCGAGAGGAATCAGTTTTCATTATAGAATTATCACTTGCCGGGATTGGAAATTACCTCAAGTCGGATTCTGCGATAAATTTTAATGTTAATAACCTCGGAAGGTAATAAAATATTATTACCACAGACTAACTACTTCGCAGTTAATACTGCAGGCATTAGTTTTAATTTAGATGGAAAATGTTATTAATTCATTCCCTTTCTCTCGAGCAGTTGAAGTGATAAATCTGTGAAATTATTCTACTCATCCCAACGTTACAATTTCAAGAAATGTTATTACTTAGAATAGTACTCTGCTTTGTTAGTGTGTTGAGCTTTCATCTTTCGAACTTAAATTAATTTCGTTTAAGGAAGGTATTTTTATGCTCATTTAGCAACAGTCTATCGATTAATTTCCCTTTAGCAGAAATTTTCACTCTGTTAGATACATTGAATTTCTTCAGTTAAATATTTGATAAGTAGTTTCAGTATGCTGAAGGACTGTGCTTGGCGTAGGAGATCAAAGTTAGTTCTTGCAGATATAATCATAATTATAGAGAATCTTTATTCAATATATTATAATTGCAGAATTGTTTCGATATTTGTGAGAAAGTATCTGTTGTATGATAAATGGATGATCACGGTGATGCAGTCTTGGCATTGGTTTTCAGTGTAGTTTTCTCGAACCTTCCTATTAAATGCTGACTTGGGGATTTACTTCTGGTCATGGAGTAACACTTTATAACGGATGACCTAATCAAATGAAATTTCTCCCGCACTTTTAAAACAGAAATCAATGAAATGTTTATCATACTGTCATGATAATCTCAAAAAATCAAGCTATTGGTGATTTGATCATAACAAATATACTGCAAGGGGTAACAAATTTTGACACACAGGTCTTTCAGTATTGTAGAACAAATTCACAATTGTTATTGACACAGTGCTTCAATCGCACATAGCTTTCTCTGTGGATAATTGGTAAAGTGTCGGCTCCCGGATCCCATGATAGCGGATTCAAACCCGGCAGAAGTAGTCGGATTTTTGAAGGGGCTAATAAACGTCCATTCGACAATTCATGTCGTGCGATATCCACGTGTGAATGATCTCTAGGTGACCCGTTTGGTCTTTACGTGACAATATTAATTAATACTCAGTCATAGATGCCTAAGAGAGTTTCCGTTTACTCTGTCTGCCATCTAGGGGGCCTAGAGTAAAACGGGACGTCAAAATTGAGGAGCTGACAGCCAGATGGCGTCAAAGTAATATGTCTGCACATGGTAGTTGAGGTTATACGAATATTTTCCGGCAGTCTTAAATAACTACATTAGAATATAATGTACAACTTCCTGCATACATTGTTCCATTATTGACTCATTTTTTACTGCAATCTGATTCTTGATCTACCTGTCCTCTTTCGTCTGTTCGCAGGCAAAACACATTGTGACGAGCATTCAGCGAATGAGGTACGTAGAAATGAAATTCAATTACATTTCTCCAACTTTAAGTTCATGATATCCACATCTTATCATCATCCTCATCATCATAGACAGTATCCCACTGACGAATAGGACAGAAATTCGGCTAAATATACACTATTAAGGAAATATTGGAGGTACGTCACATTTTGAGAATGATAATCAGAATCATACTGATACAGTGGAACAACTGTTACTGCCTGGTTCCTTAGCTGTGAATGGTTGAAGTACTAGAATTCGGTTCAGAAGAGCCTCGGGTTCAATTCCTGGCGGGGCTAGGGATTTTATTCGCATCTTATAAATTCCCCTGGCAGCCTGGGTAGCTTAGGCGGTCGATCTGAGCTCAGGTTGGCAGGTTCGATCCCTGCCTAGTTCGGTGGTACTTGAAGGTGCTCGTCTCAGTGCATTTGCTGGCAAATTAAGGAACTCCTGCGGTACAAACATTGCGGCACCTCGGGATCTCCGTAAACCGTGAAAGTATAACCCGTGATCAAAAGTTTCCTTTTGAGGACGTTGCTGCAGTGGACATGCAACGTAGCGCGACTCCGATGCGGGTTCATAAGCAAGGACATGTAGGCAAAGGGATTCGTGTGACAGTCGTGTTGTTCCGAGGTGCGTGCGTTAAGTGCGGCCGCTTTGACTAGGCGACGTTAATACCAAATGCGTCCAAACAGGACCAACGCAATGTTATTCTGTTCTTCGCTGCCGAAGGGCAAACACCGTTGGACATCTATTGGAGTGTGTATGCGACAGCACGTCTGTCGAAAACCACTCTCGTGGAATCGTGGACAAAGTTCGTGCGGATCGCGTTTCGCTACAGCACGCCGGTCGATCTGGGAGGCCAGTCTCATCTATTACGGAGAACAACAAGTGGGCGGTGGATGGGGCGATGAGGCTCTATATTCCTGATCCCTCCCCTTGTGATTATCACGCCTTCGGCCCCCTTAAAAATGGCCTAGAATTGTCGACGCTTCCAGCCAGACGTATACATGCAGCAGCAGGCGGTTACGGACACGGCAGCAGGACACAGCATTTTACCACATGAAGATCTTCAACCTGGTGCAGTGGTGGGATTAGTGTCTCAATGCGATTTTGATTCGGGACAGTACGGCCGTCGAACGGAAACTATTAGATCGCCCCTCATACTTATTGCGACGTAAAACCAATAACATTATTATGACTTCCTTTAGGTAGGGGACTGATTGCTTTTGTTCGTCTTAACACAACACTTTGCACTGAAAAACACAACAGAAACACGCATTGGTAAACGCGACGTCAGAATTTTCGTCGGGAAAGGATCCTGAATGAGAAGGACCGGTAACGTGGTTCACGGCTTGTGAATCAAAATCTCTTCCGAATCCGATAGCAATTGCTACAGTCAGTGTAAGAAGGTCCAGCGCAACCTGTTGCGGAGAGAACATTGTGAGGGGAGGTGTAAGCAATGAACATATGGAGTAGGTTACCTCGCAAGAGGCCGTTGATCACACAGGCACCAGTGTTGCCAACTTAGCGGATTTTCCGCTAAATTTGGCGGAATTAGAAGACTGTCGGCGGAGAAATATATCATTTAGCGGACAGCGGATTTTTTGGCGGAATTCTAGATTTATTATAGCGGAATATTTATCCATTTTACATTCTTTTTAATTAGTACTCAAGTCTGTGTCCGAGCTATTCCGTATTTCTTGTCAGGAGCTAGCAGTCACATGAGGAAAACATGTTATTTGGATATGATGTTATGAGATCATGGTGTAATGCTTGGGGAAAGGTTACTTATCTCTTAGCTAGCGAATGACGACAGATAATGAGACTGAGGGAGTAGCATTTATATTTATGCTATGAAGGAAGACCGTTTAATGAACTGGCCTGTTCTGTGTGTGGCCCTTGAGGTAGGGGATTCACCTAGTTTGCACCCGGCAGTAAAAGGCCTACAAGTTTTAGCTCGCCGGCTCGCAGGCAGGGGGTTAATCCCAGTGAAACTCACAGATCAGGTGACTGCAGACATTTACTTTTATTATTATTATTATTATTATTATTATTATTATTATTATTATTATTATTATTATTATTATTATTATTATTATTATTATTATTATTATTATTATTATTATTATTATTTCCGTCTCCATGGCTAAATGGTTAGCGTGCTCGCCTTTGGTCACAGGGGACCCGGGTTCAATTCCCGGCATGGTCGGGAATTAACCATCATTAATTAATTTCGCTGACACGGGAGCTGAGTGTATGTGTCGTCTTCACCATCATTTCATCTTCATCACGACGCGCAGGTCGCCTACGAGAGTCAAATCAAAAACCTGCAGCTGGCGAGCCGAACATGTCCTGGGACACTCTCGGCACTTAAATCCATACGCCATTTCATTATTATTATTAGTAGTAGTAGTAGTATTACTCATTATTTGAGATCCAATTTCTTGGCGGAAGTTTAGCGCATTTTTAGTAGTATTTAGCGGATCTTGAAAATATAAGTTGGCAACACTGACGGGCACATAAAGCTGCTAAAAGTAATCGAACGTGGACTGTAACTGACTGGCTGAATGTAACGTGGATTGACGAATCACTTTCCTGCCTGTATTCCAATGACGCACGTCGTCGAGTGCACCGAAGTCCAAATAAAGCATTTCATCCTACATGTGTACAAGGTCAGGTTCAACACATAGGATGAATCTGTGATGTTTTGAGGGTGTTTTTCTTGTCACGGATTGGACCCGTTCACTGAAGTGACCACTAACATGAACCAGCATGTTCATTTAAACATTCTGAATGATCAGGTGTCGCCTATCAGCCAACATCTGCATGATTAGAATGCTATTAATACCCCGATTTTTCAAGATGACTAGCTGTAGTACCCGGCGTTGCCCGGATAGTTTCTGAATATTTACCTTTAAGATTTGCATTACCAGTTAGTTATATTTGATGTGAATTTTATGGAATTCCTGTTTGACTTGCAGATTGATATGTTACGATCTATTATGTAATTTTAGAATTGTTTAGATATGTTTGATTTCAAGTTTTAGATTATTTAATTTCCGAGTAAAACTTAGTTCACCGGGCGAGTTGGCCGTGCGCGTAGAGGCACGCGGCTGTGAGCTTGCATCCGGGAGATAGTAGGTTCGAATCCCACTATCGGCAGCCCTGAAAATGGTTTTCCGTGGTTTCCCATTTTCACACCAGGCAAATGCTGGGGCTGTACCTTAATTAAGGCCACGGCCGCTTCCTTCCAACTCCTAGGCCTTTCCTATCCCATCGTCGCCATAAGACCTATCTGTGTCGGTGCGACGTAAATCCCCTAGCAAAAAAAAAAAAAACAAAAAAAAATCTTAGTTCTTATGGAAGCTCGAATCGATTAGGAAGTATCTGATCCTGTCAAAAATTAATAAGTGATAACTATATGTATTTAGCCGTCGCACTATAGATACGATGTACAGAATTTCAACTGTCAATGAGACTGTCCCCCTCTCGCCCCCCACCCTTAAGAGATAAAAAATCTGGATTGTCACGATTCATCTCAGTGACACAGAGAACTGTAGATTCGACACTGTTTTCGCTTATTTTTATATCTCACACCCCCCTCAGCCACACCACAAAGGGGGCTGAACATGAACTTTAAAAATTTCGGAGTGTCACTATTCATTTCAGCGACGACGAAAACTATGCATTCGATAATATTCTAGATTATTTTTATACTACACCCCTCGCCCCCCGCCCATAAGGGTGCTAGGGGTGTCTTACCCCCAGGCGGTTTGTCTCCTGATACTAATTGATAAGTGTACCAAGTTTGGTGAAATTGCTCCAGTTGTTTAGGAGGAGATATGCCATTTACACACACACACACACACACGCACACACATACATCCATTTTATATATAGTAAGAAGAAGAATATCAGATTTTTATATATAGTTTTTCGATTATTTTTATATCTCACCCCCTTCGCCCCCACTTGGACTTGCAAAAAATCCGGAGTATTACTATTCATCTCAGAGACCCTGAAATCTGTGGATTCGAAACTGTTTTTAATTATTTCTATGCCCCCTCCCCACCTTCGCTCCCCACCTAAAAGGGGGCTGAACTTGTAATTTAAAAAATTCTGGAGTTTTACTTTTCAAGTCAGCGACCCCGAAAACTATGAATTCGACACTCATCTCGTTTATTTTTAAAACTACCCCCCTGACCCCCTCCCTTAAGGGCGTTAGGGATGGCTCACCCCCACAGTGCTCGTCTCCCGATAGTAATACGTGTACCAAGTTTGGCTGAAATTGATTCAATGGTTTAGGAGGAGATGTGTCATTTATACACACACATACATCCATTTTTATATATAGTAAGATTTCTATACTTCACCCCCTTTCCATCCGCCCCCCCCCCAAAGGTGTCGCATGAGTGCCTTACACAACAGTATATTTTGTCCAGATAGTAAGTCGTTACCAATTTTAGTTGGCAGCTATGCCCAAACGTACATACAGTACATAATCTCGCTGCTCTAGAATCCTGGAGCTGACGTTGCCATGGTTACGGCAGTTCCATTTCTTTTATCCGATTCCTAGAGCAGGGGTAGTGTGGTGCCAATATCTCCGTAACAGTTGGTTTTAGGGCCTTAAAACACGGTTTTCGGGCCCGTAAGGCTTACCGAGTTTTGTTCTTTGCGTCAAGAGGATTAAATTGAGCTTTGTCTCGCCCTTATAGGACAAATTCGATATTTTGCCTATATTAGCCTATTCTTCTTCTTGTCGTTTGGGCCTACTGAGGACCGCGGGGATATTAGCCTATTATTTTTATATCTCTCCACCGTGCCCCCCACCTTGAATTGTTTTGAAAATAAAATACAGCCCATGTTACTCACTGGCAATGCAGCTTTCTATAGGTGAAGAAATTTTTTTATTCGGTTCGGTAGTTTTTGAGTCTATTCGTTACAAACAAACACATTTTTCCTCTTTATAATATTAGTATAGACAACAGAAAATACATCGGGCTGGACGCACATGTGACTGATTTTATGAACTCTACCCTAACGTATTACATCTCGGTTGGCCTGCAAAATCACCGGATTTGAACCCTATTGGAAATCTGTGGAAAGGTAATGGTGTATTCTGCCCGAAGGCAGGTCCGAGCCTGCGCAGAGGTGTGCCTGAGCCGGAGTTTACGTACGGTGGAGTGGCCATTTCCTTTCGGCTCCTCCATTCTCTTACCCCCACCAACAGCGCGCGGCAATCCATCCAAACCTTGACACCGCCCAATGTTGCTTAACTTCGGAGATGTCACAGGATCCGGTGTTGCTGAAATTCTGTGGAAAACACCGACATCAGCATCCGTCAATTTGGGAGAGGTGCGCGATCAAATCCTCAGCGAGTGGCTTAACCTGGATGCGACGTCTTGGACTCACTTCCTAACCAAATGCAGGCGGTTATCAAGCCCAGAGGCAGAGTTACACAGTATTATATGATGCTGGTTATGATTTCTTCAAACGTCATTAATTTAATATTTGTCCGGTGAGCTTAAAAATTGATAATACTAAATTAACGACTAAATATTTACACGCAATTTGGGAGCTATGCTTCATTGTTTCTCCTACGATATTCCATGAGTAGAATTTAATTTTACTGAAACTTAATCAATAAACTAACATTACGGTTCAGTTGCTGCCAGCAAAATATACACCGTATATTGTCCTATCTCTATACAATCTTCTGCTTTACCGTCCTCTGACAATGCGGTTCGACCGGGGCGGGCAATGTAATATTTGTTCTCGACTGCAATAATAACTGTACAGGGATATGACAATATAATCTATGACTTACTGTTATGCTGGTGTTCCAGGAAAGAATGCAAAAACAAAGAAATGCGATGTCGGGAATACGATTCATGTATTCGTTTTCTCTTTGCATTATCAGCCATTGTCAAGCATAGGCAATATGCAGTGTATCCCAGGACACCCGAATATTGTATTGTACAGCTGAGAGTGCTCCGTAGAAAAATATAATCCGAATGGATTTCTCTTCTGCCGCAGACAGAGGCAGAGAATGCAAATTTAATTTTGTCATTTAAATGCAGGATTAAAACATGACTACAAAGCCACAGTTCCAGGCTGTGTAATATTGACAGTGGATTCACAATTTACATAAAAATATGTGCATATGGTTGTTAGAATTACTGGAAGTTTGTAGGAAGGTCGATCCAATACAAAAACTGTGGAAAAGAGCTAAGAAAGAAATTCTGGACGCTGTATGACACTGAATGCAACTTTCTGTTTTCTTACGATGTGTTCATAAAGGAAGTGGGCAGGAGAGCTCTGATGTTGTGGAATGACGAAGTCTGAGCGTTCCACTCCCGAGACAGTGATATGTTCTGGGATGATTATCACTGTCACTACAGTGAAAACATGAAAATGTCAAGTACGTTAAGTGGTATTTATAACGAAAATAAACATTTGATTAAGGTATAATGGCCGAAACCGTACGTTATTAATCATAAAGTGTGGATAACTTTAGATTACTCATGTTGTTTGAGACAGCAGTCCATAGACTGGTTTGATGCAGCTTTCCATACCACCCTATCCTGTGCAAATATTTTCATTTGTACGTAATTGCTGCATCCTACATCTGTTGTAATCTGCTCGTTATATTCATACCTTGGTCTACCCCTTCCGCTCTTACCAACTACACTTCCTTTAAAAACCAAGTGCACAAGTTCTGGGTGCCTTAAGATGTGTTCAATCATTCTATCCCTTCTTCTGGTCAAATTTAGCCAAAACGATCTCTCACCAATTCGATTCACTATCTCTTCGTTCGTGATTCGATCTATCCATCTCACCTTCAGCATTCTTCTGTAACACCACATTTCAGAAGCTTCTATTCTCTTTCTTTCTGAGCTAGTTATCGTCCATGCTTCGCTTCCATACAATGCCATATTCCAGGCGAATTTCTTCTAATTCCTATATCAATGTTCGAAGCGAGCAAATTTGTTTTCTTAAAGAAGGCATTATTTGCCTGTGCTAGTCTGTATTTTATGTCCCCCTTACGTCTACCATCGTTAGTTATTTTACTACCCAAGTAAGAATATTGATCTACTTCCTTCAAGACTTCATTTCCTAATCTAATATTTCCTGCATCACCTGACTTTGTTCGATCGCACTCCAGTACTTTTGCTTGGACTTATTTATTTTCATCTTGTATTCCTTCCCCAGGGCCCTGGGAACTGACCTAAGGAGAGCGACCACCTTGAGACTCTGGCTAAATTGAGGTGTGATGCGATTATAAGAACACAACAAGAGAGTTTTCTTAGCCTCTCTCACCTCAATTAACCTTCCTACCTACACGTGGTGCCCCTGTTAAGCGGAGCAACCCAGTGGAAGGTTGTTTAAGGCAACGGGAAAGCACCACTAGTAATTTTTCCAAGACAACCTCATGGCTTTACTCAGTCATAAACCAGTGTCCCGAGTTATTTCTCCGGGGAAGACATGGTTGCTAGGAGTCTCTGAACGAGCAGATCAGTCCAAACCAACCTCGCGCTTGGTAGAAAGATTGCAACCTGGAATGTACGAGGTCTCTTACAGACAGGAAAACTGGCTATCGTTGAAAGAGCAATGAGCCTACATGATCTGGACATACTTGGATTCAGCGAGACACATTGGAAAGGTTGTGGCCACTTTGTCACTCACTCAGGTAATACCATATATTTTTCTGGAAGTGAGGACCTGTGTCAGAATGGTGCCGCTGTAGTGATTCCTAAAATACTAGCCAGTCCTGTCGTGGGATACAAGCCTGTCTCTGAAAAAGTCATCTCCACTAAGATGAGTGCTTCTCCGTGTAGGATCAACGTCATTTAAGTTTATGCTCGTACTGCAATTGCACTGAATGAAGAAATCGATGAATTCTACGAGTTGCTGGAACACACAATCAGAAAGATTCATCAGAAGAAAATATTAGTCATTCAGGGTGATTTTAATGCGAAGATAGTTGTGAATATTAAAGACAATCATTTGAGACATGTGTGTGTGTGTGTGTGTGTGTGTGTGTGTGTGTGTGTGTGTGTGTGTGTGTGTGTGTGTGTGTGTGTGGAAGGCACGGTCTAGGTGTGAGAAATGTGCGTAGTGAGCGTCTATTGGAGTTCTGTATTGGTAATAACCTGTCTGTCTGAAATATTCTCTTCCAGCATTACCCACAGCGTCGATACACATGGATTTCTCCTGGCGACAGGGTTCGAAATCAGATTGATTTCATTTTGGTGAATCAACGAAGGCAGACTACTGTACTGGAATGCAAGACCTATCGTGGAGCAGAATGTGATAGTGACCACTTTATACTATCCATGGAAATGTGGATCAAACTGAAATTGACAAAGAATAAGAGAGTGACACAGGTTCGCTTTACTGACAAAAATGTTGCCCAAGATTTTGGAGATAGAATAAGGCCAAACCTCCAGCAAGTACAGGAGGAAGGATCAGCCTCCCAAACATGGGGCAACCGCAAGACAATCATTAGCTCTTCTCTCACTGAACCATTTACTAATTCTCCCCAAGCTAAGCACCCCTGGATATCGAACACCACTCTACTGCTGATAGAAGAGAGGAGCATACTGAAGAAACATGGCATTCAAACCAAACCAAACTTTGAACTTTGCCGTGAAGTACAGCTCAATTGCAGAACTGAGAAGACACGGTATCTCACCAGTATTTCTGATGAAATAGACCAACATCAAAGGCTGAATCAAACACGTGATCTTTTTAAAACGTCAACAGTATTACCCGTGAATTCAAACCACGCACATTGGTAATTGAAGATAAAGATGGCAACCTTATTACTGATAAGAACAAAGCAATAGAAGGTGGAAATAGTACTGTGAATTGCTGTATTGCAAAGGAAATAATTCTGCCGAACAGGAAATGTCTACGAGTTATGACAAAGAACCTACTTGTTTCACTGAAATTGTGAATGCAGTCAATCATTTGAAGAAAAGGAAAGTCCCTGGTATGGATGGTATTTCGGGAGAAATTCTGAAAGTGATGGGGGAGCAGGGCATGCGTGTTTTACATTCGGTACGTAATATGGTGTGGAAGACTGGTGAATGGCCCAAGGACTGGACAACATCAATACTAATCCCTCTTCACAGAAAGGGGTCTATAAGGAATTTTCCAATTATGGTACTATTGCATTAACATCCCATGCAAGCTAAGTTATGCTCTACAAAATAAATCAACGCCTAAAACCATTCCTGCAACCTCAGATATCCATGGAACAAGCAGGCTTTGTTGCGGGTAAAGGAACACAAGAGTCTATCCTAAAATGAGACAGATAACTGAGAAATGTCGCGAGTTTTGTGTCCCTGCCTTTATTTATTTCCTGGACTACAAAAAAGGCCTTTTATTGCGTTATGTGGGACAAGTTGTGGGAGGTGCTAAAGAAATTTGGGATTCCACTGCATTTAATATCGTTATTGAAAGGCCTGTATAAAAACCACGCAGCAACCATAAAGGTGGCTGGTGATCTCTCAGGCATTTTCAATGTGAGAAATGGAGTAAGGCAAGGTTGTATATTATCACCTCAACTCTACTACACCTAAACAGAGTGTGTCATCAAAAGAGCTCTCAATGGATGGAATGGCGGAATCTCTATTGGTGGCAGAAAAATTGACAACCTGCGATTTGCAGATGACATTTCCCTCACCGCTTTAGTGAAGAGGAACTTTCTATCCTGCTTACAAGGGTGAAGAACACTAGTCTTCAGTATGGTCTAGGGATAAACATCAAAAGGACCAAACTAATAGTAGTTGATCGGCGAGGTCAAATCCAACTTGCAGTATGCCTAAAGGACCTGAAGATAGTAAAGGAATTTGCATACCTGGGGTCAGTCATCAATGACACGGGAAGCTGTGATAAAGAGGTAAAAACACGTATTGTCCTAGGTCGTGCTGCGATGGTTAAAATTACTAAGATCTGGCAGAACAGGGCAATATCAAAAGCTACGAAGATGCGCTTGGTAGAATCACTAGTGTTCTCCGTCTTTTTGTGCGGCTGTGAGACCTGGACCATGAATGCCAAAGACAAAAAGCGGATTGATGCCTTTGAGATGTGGTGTTGGCGGAGAATGCCACGTGTACCCTGGACAGAAAGAAGAACTAATGTTTCCATTCTGGACGAACTCTGCGTCAAGAAACGCCTATCTTCCCGTGTGAGTGAGTGTTACCTCCAGTTCCTTGGCCACATTTTCAGACGAGACGGAGAGAACTTGGAAAAGATCATTTTACAAGGCAAAATGGGAGGCAGTAGACCATGTAGAAGAACAGCAAGTAGATGGATAGATCGGGCGAAGATGATCACTGGTCTACCACTTCAGATCATATTAATGAAATTTGAAAACCGCTCGGGATGGAGACATTTCTTCAAGGTTGCAACACGGAAATGATGGAGTTATGAGGTCACGACGCTCAGTAATGAGCATAACTACTAATGATGATGATTCCTTCCCCAGGACTCTGCCCATGCCATTTGGAAATTTCACCAGGTCTTCTGCAGAGTGAATTAAAATAACGATATCATCCACAAATCTCAGGGTTTTGATTCCCTCTCTTTATCACATCAGCAATGTTTAAAAGTGGAATTAATATATAATAACAAAGTATAAAGCAAGAAAATGGTTCATATGACTAACAAATATTGTTATGAACTGCGAGAGGTATTGAACATTCACTTTCTTACTGATACAACCAGATTTATAATTGCTTCGAATAGAGTTCAAATATATATCGGGTCTGAGACAAGGACGTTGATGAAGAAGGATGAGGGGAAACTTACCGTATTTTTTAGAGGAAGACCCTTCGACCGAGAATTTGGAGGACATTAATAGCTGTGAATTGGAACAGTTATTTAAAGAACCTCACTTTTGTAAATAAAGGCAATTAGAGCCACATTTGTGAATCAATGGCATAACGTCGGCCTCGGAGTTCCAAGTTTGTGGCTTCAAACCTGAAAGTTGTAGTCAGATATATGAAGGGTGAAAAATGTTCTTTCGACACTAGTTATAGGACGATGTCGGCTCTGTGGTGACACAGTTGGTGTTCAGTCGACAAAATTTTAACTCAGCCGTAGATTGTCCTTTCCTCTGGTATCCCTTGGAGTAAAACAACCTAGGAGGCTGTGCTCCCAATTTCTTACAGCCTACTCAAGGCAACATTACACAAAAATCTTACACTTCTGGCCTCTCTAGGCCCAACCTACAATTTACAATTTTTGTACACAGGGGTATCTATTACCCAAACAACTGGGCCTTCGTGGAAAAGAATAAGAGGTTAAATTACAGGCCCTCAAAGTGTATTGAGGCGTACACTTGCGCTCAAAGAAAACAAAGTATAAAACCCTACTTGGGCTCGCGGCCCGCTGTTGTAGAGGCTAATCCCAAGCTATTGAGGTGACTAGAAGGAAGGTTAATTAATGATTTACAGGAAGAGAAACAGTTATACAATCGTAGCCACCTCAGTATAAATTGAAGGGGAGCTAGAGAGGGTAACGCACACTCTATCCCCGATTTAACGCTAAAGTCGCTAGGAATTATATGAAGTTTTCGAAATAGAAAGAAGAAAATTTGCATGTTTAGAAAATTGAATGTTACATCATTAAAGGTTGAAACCTTCTACTCGGGTAAGCTTGCGGTGATAGCTACAGAGATATACTATTGGTGGCCATTACCTGGGCTGATGTTCTACCTGACGAAGAATGAGGCACCCCGCCTCCTGTCTTAACACACACATTCAGTAATTCAATGACCAATAAGACAAGGTAGCTTGAAAAAGCCACAGCTTATATATCCGAGAGGAGCATTCGAGAAGGTTCTGGACTAAATCCAGACACACACTCTCATTTTAATTGGTTCACCCAAAAGCTACAAGAAGCCTCTGATAGGCTGAAATAAATTACAGAAAATTTGTGATTGGCCAGACTCCAAAGCTGTCGGGAAGAGAAGGAACTGTTGCAAACCTTGAAGAATCAAAATGAATGAAAGTCAATTTACTTGAGAAAACCTATAAACACCAAACTTCTCTAAATCACTAATTCTTCCACCTTACACTAGAGTGCATGACCTCAGTTATTTGTAAGGAGATCTATAGAGAAAAGTTCAAACATCTTTATGTATGCCAAAACAAAACAAATAAATCCAATCAGTTTAGGAAACTTTAAAATTACACAATACTCTGTTATTTATGAGTGACATCTTCTGATTAATGTCCCAAATTCATGCACTAGCTATTTCATGATTTGTATGAGCGATAGCCTTCCTTAAAGCGCTTCTTTTAAATGTGCAGGGTCGAGGTGTACCTTCCGGTACAATTATTATTATTATTGTCATTATTATTATATAACGTCCAAGACGTGCACTCTACACGCAAGAGACAGTCTCCAACACTCAAATTTTGCAAGCATGAGTTCACCAACGTCAAAAATATGTGTGACATCCTAAAGATGCCAGTAGCAGAGGTTGAAACTTCGACATTTCCAGTAATGATCAAGGCTGTTGTCATATTCAAGTTCTCAAGTTAAACTCTAAACTTAGCAGTGTTGCTGGAATACATTAGCTGCCAAACTAGGGAGCAAGGTTAGTAACAAACATGCCGCCGAGATGGCCCAAGCTGCTGTCACGCAGTAGTTTGCGAAGAGACAACGGCGAGCCAAGTATTAACCACGTTCACTGAATAACTTCCAGCGAACAGCGCATAGCTTTCTCGTAATGAGAATTCTATCCAACGTATGAAGTAATGTCGAGCTCAGAGTGGAGAATGGTTTAAATACCGATAACCTCCATGAACGGAATGATTCTAAATTCTCATGTTGAAAATACGACTTCAGGCTTTATTTTAATCAGATGAGGAAATTACTAACTAGAAAGATGTTTTCCTTAAATTGTACATGGTAGGGGCGGTAGATGGAGAAATGCCAAGTCCCACACGCACGGAAGTGCCTCCATCACCACATGTGCGTTTACATAAACTATACTGAATATTTACATACGTGTAGACAATTTTAAATTTACATATTCATACTCAAAACACTGTACTCTTAGAATAACAATGATCTTTTTTTATGCTGTACATATTAGAGTAAGAAACTTACACCCTCACTCATACCCACTCAATTGACAGCCACTCTCACACCCGCATTCCTCTATGCGTGGGGGCGGTAGAATAACACCCACAGTACCCCTGTCTGTTGTACGAGGCGACAAAACGGGCCCTAGGGGCTCTCAACATGGGAGCGTTGATTGGCGATCACGGGGAGCTGAGCTGAGTCTTCGTATTGCGTCCAATTGTTTGTGACAGGCTCTTCACTTTCATCTGTCCTATCCGACCTCCCTTGGTCAACTCTTGTTCTTTTTCGACCCCGACGGTATTAAAGCACTCGAGGCCTGAGGAATATTTTATTTTCACGCCCTTCGTGGCCCTTGTCTTTCTTTGACCGGTATCTCCATTTTTCGAAGTATCGGATCCCTTCCATTTTTATCTATCTGGTTAGTGTTGTACTGATGATGGATGCTTAGTAGTACTTCCTCTTAAAACAGAAATCACACCACCACCATACTCATTCGCCCACATTCGACTATTCTTTCACACATCAGAATGTATACACATTATTTACATCACATTTAAAAAAAAGTGTATGTACATTTTCTTTAGTGCGCGGAGAAAGTGAGAAAAGGAAAGGAATTTTATTTCACATGATAGAAGATTCCAGAGACGAGCAAAACGTGCATAAAATCCATTTTAAAAATGAGGTTCTCCTGCGAGGGGAGGGGGACAAGAGTAATTCATTGACCCCTCTTAACAGAGCGGAAATTAAGCTGCAGGCGATGGAAAGGGGACGGGTGTGTGTTGTCTGCCAGGGATTTCTTAAGGAATGCTACGTCTCTTTCTTTACTTAACGAGTTCACTGGTGAGAATGGCCTGACTGTGTTTAGAGGTATATGTTTGTTTATTATACGTTCCGCTCGTCATCGCACATCTAGTTTACTCTTTTTTTCCGTCTTCGTTGGGTGCCAGGAAGGAAAACCTTATAGTAGTATGGGCCACACCAGGGAAATATATAGCCGTTATTAGGACTTTACTTCTTTTCCTCCCGAGAGACATCGACGGACGAAACCTAGTGCTCAGTATGCCCTACACTTCACTTCCTCCACGTGGTTACTCCATTTTAGGTTCACCGATCAGTTTGATAGAGTTAGAAGGCGGTGGTTGGATTCCACATAGTGTAGGCTGGTTCTGGAGTGGTTGTCTTATATATTTACACTTCTTAACATTTATACACATCTTATGTACATTAAACCACAGAGCTATGCTGTCTAGATCCGATTTGAATTGTAAATTGGAGGTAAAATCAGAAATCAGAAATGTGGAAATAAAGAAAATATGGAGGTGATCAGCTCAGTGGCTTAGCCACTAATTTACAACACGGAATGAGGTATCAAACCGGGTTGAGGCCGGACTTTAATATTAGAAAGAGTATCCGGCCCCGAGCCGAAACCGAAATGAGCCGCGGTGGGTCCAGCAACAGCAGAAAGACCTGCCATAAGCTGAAGAAATCTTATGGAGGTAACGAAGAGTGGGCTGCAGATGGAGAGAAGTTAAAAAATTGGTTCTGACGAATGTCAGAATGGATGAAAAATTGGAAAGTATTCGTTAAGAACAATGGGTTATAGGTATAGGCAGGAGCATGGCGAACACAAGTTCGAAAGAATGCCGTTCTGAACGCCGAACTTTATCGAGGAGTAAATTGTATCCATGTAGAAGGATAACGTGTGGGTATAATAATAATTACATGAGAAAATAAATTATTCGTACTACTTGCTTACAAAAAATGAGAAGGACGTTGAAGAACTAGGAATTTTGGACCTTCAAGATAGACGGTCTCTACCACACACCCTGGAAGAAGTCCATGGATTTCAGGAAGATCCCCGGAAGAAAGGCACCCACTGAACAGATGGAAAAAAGAAAGAGTTACACCGGCAGAAAACGCGCCAATACTTGAGTCCAACAGTTGAACAAGCGTGGTCCAAAGTGGTCCCACTTGAACTAGTAAGGATAAGAATAAGAAGAATACGAGGTAATGGGCAATAATAGATTTTCTAAAAAACTATTAACCTTAATCAATTCAAAGAACGTCAAGATCAACTGGTTGGAAGAAATTAAGCAGGATTTTCAGGAAATAAACGCTACATAGCATAAAATATCGTAAAGTCTTTGGAATTCTGGTTGCAAATCACACATTCATAGTGAAAGCTGAAAAGACCACTGGAAAATAACGGACTGAAGAATGGAAAAACACCTCAGAGAATTCATGAAATGATTTTGGAAAGACAGGAAGAAGGGGAGGCACTCAGACCAAATTAACCAGTTCAAACGCACTGGAAGAAAGGAGAAAAATACCAGAGAGCTGGTGAACTGGCACGGATCCCCAAAGTGTAAGCTTGTATTTGGGAGATGGTAAGATCGAGCCTCTACGTCGCTGGTTCTGAAGATGCTATTCCAAAGTTGTACATTTTCACTCTAGAAAAGTATCGGGGCTGAAGCTTAATTCAGGCTACGGTCACTTCCTTTACTCTTTGCTAGCCTACAATCACACCAAACCTATCTGAGTTACTGCAACGGTAAGCCACTACCATCGAACGTTTGGCCGCGCAGCTGTGAGCTTGCATTCGGGAGCTAGTGAGTTCGAATCCACCAAGAGCAGTTCTGAAGATGGTTTTCCGTGATATCCCATCTCCATTAATTAAGGCTACGGCCACCACCTTCCAAGTCCTAACCATTTCTATCCACCCGTTGCAAGAAACCACCAAGAAGCGAAAAAACATATCCACTTACAATTTTCATACGTCCGCCTCTGTGGAGTAGTGGTTAGAGTGATTTCCTGACACCCACGGACGCCCGGGTTCGATTCCCGGCTCTGGCACGAGATTTGTAGTGTTACGAAGGCTGGAATGGGGTCCACTCAGCCTCGAGATGTCACATGAGTAGAGAGGAGTTCGATTCCCACCTCAGCCATCCTCAAAGTGCTTTTCACACTTCTCCTCCAGGCAAAGTCCAGGATGGTTCCTAACTTAAGGGCACGGTCGCTTCCTTTCCTATTCCTTGCCTATCCCTTCCAGTCTTCCCATCCCCCCATTCCCAAGCCCCGTTTTAAGCATAGCAGGTGAGGCACTTGTCCTCCTCCCCAGTGTTATACTCGCGACCCACAGTCTCATGTTTCAGGACACTACCCTTGAGGCGGTAGAGGTGAGTCCGAGTAAAAAACCAACCCTGGATGGTAAAGTGGTTAAGAAAGAAAGAAAGAAAGAAAGAAAGAAAGAAAGAAAGAAAGAAAGAACGACGAATTTTCATATGATAATCATGCTTCCACACTATTTATGACCGAGGAGTTGCGAAGAACCACAAACCTTATTCTTCTAGCCTAAGAACTCGTTTGCTATTGTATACGCTAAGGTCTCGTAGTAAATTCCTAAAGCAATATTTCCAATGTTTTGCGTGGAATCTGATATCCAGTTCGTCACAAACTTTATGACACGAATATGGTAGACCAGTTTGATTTTACCAAGCCAAGTCTTCTTCATTTGGTTACCAGTAACAATCCTGCAAGTAACACTCCCCATTACTGACGTAGTCTTTACTGTTAGAACGAACGAAGTGGGATAATGGTTTCCTGAAGACAATGCCTTTCTCCTCAATAACACTTAATTTTAGAATTTGTGGAAAATGATTCTAAGTCTTACACAAACTTGGGTGGTGTTTGTGAAAGGGAGGGAAACTTTTTAATTGAGTCCGCCAGTGACTGGAAGTCTGGGTTTGTTTTGAAATCTACCACTACCAACTTCTGCAAGTTAATACCAAGTGTTTTATCAGCACGTTCGGCTTTATAAGGAGTTACTTTACCCCCCCCCCCTTTTTTTCATCTGTGGTAAAGAACACAGAAATGTGGAAACAAAAGGAGTTAGAGAGGTTTCTAATCTTTACTTGTGGATGCCAGTATTTCAATAAAGCTTTACCTAATATATTCAACAGTGAATTAAAAAATCTGTGTCACGCTTTGAATTGAATTTGCCTCATGTGCTCAGTTCTGATTTAAGCGGGCCGTCCAGAAGGACGTGGGTTAGCTTCCCAGACAGGAAGGCGAACAGGTTAGAAAGGAAGTTTACACTTCAGTAGAGACATATCATCTGAGGGTGTTCTCAGTGAAAAAAAAATCCACGGCCTGACTCCAGTCATTCGATTGGGTCAGGAATGGAATGGATGAAGCTAACATCTAGCGGCGAGGATAGGAATTGTGCCGGCTGCCGAAGACTGTCGCACTCCTCTGGGGCAATGATTAATGAATGACAGATGAAATGAAATTGGAGAGTGTTGCTGGAATGAAAGATGACAGGGAAAACCAGAGTAACCGGAGAAAAAACCTGTCCCACTTCCGCTTTGTCCAGCACAAATCTCACATGGAGTGACTGGGATTTGAACCACGGAACCCAGTGTTGAGAGAACAGCGCGCTGTCGCGTGAGCCACGGAGACTCCGCTGTTTTCAGAGCCACAAGAAATGAGTACTAAGTCAATTCATAGGGATAAAAACAGCCGAACGTGAGGTACGAACACTCTGTTCCGCTACACACAAGATATGGCCTCAAGGGAAGAAGTAGGCACGGACGGCTTGAAAGTCGTAGGGGAACAAAACTGACGACGGGAATTCGGTTATGAAACTTGAAAATGAGTAGCTTGGCACTAGTGCACGTAAATAACGCCTAATTAGTGACACAATGGTTGCAACATCACGCTCAGAACGTACATGACAACCCCTGAGATATCAACCCTTTTAGTCGCTTCTGACGACAGGCACGGATGCAATTTTCCTCCTCACCAACAGGAGCATAACGATGTTTTTATGATGATGATGATGATGATGATCATTATTAATATTATTATTATTATTATTTCTCTCTGTCTTAATCTGTTTTCTGACCAGGGTTGGCTTTCTCTCGGAGTCAGTGAGGGATCCCACCTCTATCGCCCCAAGGACAGTGTCCTAGAGCGTGAGAATTTGGGTCGTGGGGATACAACTGGGGAGGAGAACCAAGTGTCCTCACGTTGCCGAACAGAAGCCTTCTGGGAGGATGGGAAGATTGGAAGGGATAGGCAAGGAAAAGGGAAGGAAGCGGCCGGTGCCTCAAGTTAGGTGCCTTTACGGCATTTGCTTGGAGGAGAAATAGGAAACCACGGAAAACCACTTTTAAGATGGCTGTAGAGGGAATCGAACCACCTCTACTCAGCTGATATCCTGAGGCTGAGTGGCCCCTCTTCCAGCCCTCGTATCACTGTTCAAATTTCGTAGCAGAGCCGGGAATCGAATCTGTGCCTCTAGGGGTGACAGGTAATCAAAGTAACTACTACATCACAGAGGCGTACACTATTATTATTATTACTATTACTAGCAGTTTCCCGCTGGCTCCGCCGGCAATGTACAATGTATGGTGTTGTTCGTTATTATCCTCACGGATGTATTTGCAAAGTTCCGACTTAATGAAATAAAGCACATGATCTGCTGCAGTAATAGAATGTAATATTATGTCAAAAAAACACTTGAAAATACATCACACAAAGAAATTGAATTAAACGTTCGTTGGAACAACACTACGCGCCTGAATTGTTGAAAAGTCCTTGAAAGATCTTCGTCATGGAGACAAATGTACTCATAACTTTTCTCAGAATCTAGCAATTTAAGTAATTATTACCTCAAAAGAAAGCGCTTGATCCACTGGGTGTTTTTAGACCAAAACGAACTGCGTATCTCAATTAGAACGAAAGATTTAATTGCTTCAATCAGAACAAAATGTTGAAGAAATGAGACGTCAAATTGAATGTGCACTCATAACTTTCCTCAGAATCAACCAATTTGAATAGTTAAGAGCTGAAATGAAAGATCTTGATCCACTGAGTATTCTTAGATCAAAACAAACTCCGGACCGCAATTAGAGCCAAAGATATCATAGCTTCAAAGGGACAAAAATTGAAAAATCAAACAATTTGAGGAAGGCGAACGTTGAGTGATTTATAGTGCCTGAATATCTTTCAGTTAAAAAGGAATGAAGGAAATCGACCGGATAGAATGACCGAACTGACTGACTTTAGTTTTCATCAATTTTGTTTATATATAGATTATTATTTATTTGTTTATATATCTGTTTGCTGGGAGTATCGAGGACCATGCTGTCTCGTCACATTTATCAGTGAACTTGGCTTTTTTTGAGCCCAGAATTCCGTCATTCGTTTGCCATAAGACTTAACTGTTTCAGTGCAACGTAAAGCAAGTTGTAGAAATAAGGAGAAAGCAACAGAACAATGGAAATAAAGAAGTAAGAAGAAATATATATCAGAACGTAGACAATATAACAGAAAAAATAAGAAAAATGAGATGCCTATATATTTTTGGACCTATCTATAGAATGGGTGATACGCCGAGGGAGTTGATGGTTCGGTTAGGAGTGTGTAGTTGTGAAATTTCATTCGTGAGATAGTGGATTAGAACCCCACTGTCGGCAGCCCGGAAGATGATTTTCGGTGGTTTCCCATTTTCACACCAGACAGATGCTGAGGCTGTACCTTAATTAAGGCCAGGGCCGTTCTTTCCCTCTCCTAGAACTATCCCATCGTCGCCGTAAGACCTGTGTGTGTCATTGCGACGTAAAGCCAATATAAAAAAGAATGGATGATAACAGATTGACAAAACAGATATGCAAGTACCTTAGGGAGAAAAAGCTGGATTCAAGAGATGAAGAACAATTTAGAAAGAAATAATATAATAGAAGAGGAAACTATTGAAAGAGACATTTTAAAAAAAGAATGTTTTAAGAATGAAAGCATTCCAAGGGAGAATGGAAACAAAGCCCGGTCCAGAGTGGTCCGAGAAGAGGAGAATAAAGCATAGTGCAATGAAGAACGAATAGTGGAAAGCACGGGAGAGAAAACAACAGGTAGGAATGAATTTAAAATGACACGTGCTCCTTCGCAGGCCTTATCGTAAATAATAATAATAATAATAATAATAATAATAATAATAATAATAATAATAATAATAATAATAATAATAATAATAATAATAATAATAATAATAATAATTCCTCTACTTATGTTTAGGTCTTCAGAGACTCTGGGGTGCCAGAAATGTGTCCTTCAGCAGTTCCTTTATGTATCAGTAAATGTCACAACGGCAATTTGAAAACTAAGAGATATTTGTTCCCTTCTAATTTTACCTCTGAACACTTACCTGAGCGACGGATACACCTTCCAGATCTTTGGACTCTTTCAACACCTCAACAATTTTATCTTAGCCTATTTACTTAGAAACTACTGTATGTTCTTGCATTTTCTTTGCGCTCCTCTAATCCGCTCTAACCGGCGTAAGCGCACAGATTACAATATTGATATCCAGTTCTGGCCACCTTTGATATAAATACGTCTTAAAGGTGGGGGTTATCTGAAAATACAGTATCCGTAACGGAATAGTAAATTTGTGACGTGATGTTACCTAGCAACAGTACCTTGAGCCCTGCACAGGCCGTGGATATGTATGTCACATCACAGCCTCCACGGTTGCTAGGTAACATCACGTCACACATTTTATTAGAAAATATATTTATGACCATTTTATTTTCCTTAAGTGAAATTTAATAATCTTGTTTAGTGTATTCGTTGTCTTTCACCTTAATCAGCAAGGCGTTTCTTATATCTGGAATTCGGATATTTCAAATGAGAATGTTTACGCAGCAGAATAGTTTTCAATGCAGATTTACACTGACTGTGATCCTTGAAAATTGGATATCATAAATTGTCAGTCTAAAGCACATAAGATACACCATGGATAAGAGTCTGAATGTTGGCTCTTGTTTTCCCAACCGACTTTTTGTTCATTGTATCCACTGGTTGATTTTAGTGTAATATATGAAATTACTATTTATATGTGGCTGAGGTATGCTATTTCAGCATCATACAAATCCGCTTCTGAATCCGGTTCCCGCCTAGGAGAGCCTCACAGTTTCATCCAGATGAATACTTCTAAGTCACATGCAGGTCCTAGTGAACCCCTTTGTTTTACACGTAGGTCCAGAAGAGTTCCCATGACTGACACTTCAATGTTGTTAAATCACACTCACGCCCAGTGTTGGGTGGCGGGAAGTATTCCGACTCCCGAACAGGACCAACGTCTTCGGGCGGTGGCGTGGTCCCTCAGTGGATAAAATGCCGTTATATTCCATCGGGTAGCACATCTTTTCTAGGCTACGAGCGGGTACCAAATGCGCCTGTTCTTCACGTTAAAAGCGACCTCTTTTCAAGCACAGAAGCGGAGCCCCCAGAACTCTCAGCTATTACGAGCAAATGAAATGATATGGAACCCACAAGTGATCCGAGTAGCAATGGGCGATACTCAGAGTCCGAATCTGACGGTATGAAATGGGCTAACAGCCATGACGGTGTCCGAAACCGAACACCACATACAAGCAACTGGAAATGAGGTGTTCGAAACTCTGAACAGTGGTACATGGAACATCTGCAGACAGGAAAACATGCAGCGACTGAGGAAGTAAAAAAACTTGCAGTAACTGCATATCTGAAACACACTGGGAAGGACATGACAATTTTACCAGCAAAAATTAAACGCTATATTTTTTCTGAACATGAAACCGGAAAACAAAGATATGCGTTTCTTTGCTTTTAAAGGAGATTCCAAAAACCAATTTTCACGTCTATAACGTGTTAAGTTTTTAGATAGAGTCTACTGTATATGTATTCATTTATAAAATTCAACAGCTTTTTTCAATTCTTTAAACTGCAAAGTTTTGGAGATATATACTCATTCTAAACATTCAGCCCTATCAACCCCTTTAGCGACGGAATATCCAAAAATACTTTCTTAGTGAGCAACTACGCTGTAACATAAATGTTTCCCCAAAATTTAATTTCTTTATGTCCAGTACTTTTGAATCAGTCACTCAGTCAGGTAAAGGATGCCTTCCATTGTTTAATACGAGTATAAGCAGGCAGTGAATACGTAGGCATTCGTATCTGTTGTCTGAGCATACCGGCAGAGCAGATGTTATCAGGTCGGAATGAATATTGCGGGTTGCATAAAACTACATTGGAAGGGGCGGCTGACTCACATGGTATGTACCTGTGTTTCGCTACGGAATTCTCAGAAAGACTGTCTTTGTGTTTTTAGCAACTGAAGTCAACATAGGACATTGCAATAACGTCAGTAGGAATTTAGCGATTAAAAGCAACGTTATCACACAAAATACTCAATCAAATGAAAAACTACACATTTTTTCACTTTTAACGAACATTACAAAGGTGTATTTCTAACAGTCCAAAGCCTCAATACTGGATTGACTAGGCCGCAGAGAGTCGTGAACACTCCTCTGCCATTATTCCGTTAAATGTGCACAGTGCTCATTCCTATCACTGCCTCACAGTAGGGATCCAGCAGCTGGAATACTACTATGAACTAGTGTCTTAAGTACCAGAAGTATCAGAAAATTTATGAACCAGAGCAATGGCATGCTAAAGAAGAGAGAGATATAACACTCCAACTACTTCCCGCCAATATTCAGGCAAGCTGTTATACCAAATACTCGGCGCTGGACTTAGCAACAAAAATACCAATTCATGAATATCTCTGTTATCATAGTCGGTAAGGTAAAAATGTATAAGACATGAATGATAGCAAATATAATTCTGTATACCTTTAATTACGTAATATTTATCGACATTAGCAATAATAATATAATTATTTGAGAATTAAATTTTAGTTAAACTACCACTTCACTCAGTATGAATAAAATTATTTATGGCCTAGATTGTAGCAACTTATTCCCCGACTTTACATACCGATATTCATTAAATTCTCTTCAGCCGTTTTCTCGTGATGAGCGTACATACATTCATACAGGTACACAGACAGACATTACGGAAAATCAAAAAGTGCATTTCCTTGTTACTGTAGACACGACCGATACAGAAATACCATTCTTTTTAAATTCTGATCAATGTACAGACAAAACTCTACAAGAGTCAGCGAGTTACATTGCAAAGAAATGTTACTGCAGGGAATTAAAATGATTAAAAGGAAACAAATGTTATGTAATATCCTAACCTAACCGTATGGCACTACAGCCCTGAAGGGCCTTGGCCTACGAAGTGACCGCTGCTCAGCCCGAAGGCCTGTAGATTACGAGGTGTCATGTGGTCAGCACGACGAATCCTGTCGGCCGTTATTATTGGACTTCTAGACCGGGGCCGCTATCTCACCGCAGATAGCTCCTCAATTATAATAACGTAGACTGAGTGTACTTCGAACCAGCCCTCAGATCCTGGTAAAGGTCCCTGACCTGGCCGGGAATAGAAACCGGGGCCTGCGGGTAAGAGGCAGGCACGCTACCCCTACACCACAGGGCAGGATATGTAATATCCACCAAAAGAATATTATATATAATATGGGGCAAATATATATTAATATTAAAAATGTTATTTCACTATATCGATGCCAAGCGAATGACTCTATCCTCGCCATTGTTATTACATTCTGTAATTTTAAATTTATTGAACGGGTCGAAATTCTCCTTTACTGCAAAGTTGTGGTAGAAATTCTTTAGCGCTGTAAAGAGTAACTCTACGTCCAGAATTTCATTCCATTATACACAAAAACAGAGATATATAGTTGAGCAGGAATGAAATATTAAAGGTGAATGCAGCACTGAAAGGGGTTGCCATTAGAATTCTCACCATCTCTCGCCGTGCAATTTCGATGATTTGTTGCAGCAAGAAAATAGCTTCCACAGTCACTTTTATGTGAAAGTGTCGGCTTCTATTAGTGATCTCGCGACTACTATTGAATTCCGTTGGGTTTACTATTTCCTCTATTATCCAACTCCCTCTACCCCAGCCCACAGCACTTCTCTTGGTCGGGGGTTGGCTGAGGTTGGGATCAATACGAGTGGTCCAAAGACTCGGCTTCCGCTAACAGACGTAAACACGAGCAGGTGAGAAGAGCAAGGTGTTTACTTTCACTGGACACTTCTTCTTCTACTTCTTCCTGACAAGGATGAGGCCCAATGACCTGTTCCGGCTACACTCCGTCTTTTACTCGGTTTTTCTACGTCTTCATTGCGTAGATCTGGTAGTGTAGCTGTTAACTTATCTTCCAGAGAAGGTATGTTCGAGCCCTGCTCTTTGAAGATAGTTTCTAATTTTCACACCGGACCACCTTAATTAAGGCCAAGATCACTTCCTCCCTTATCCTATCCCTGACCTATCCTATCGTCAGCATAAGAACTGTCTGAGTCGATGCGATGTATAGCCGATGCGATGTATAGCCGATTGCAAAATGATAAATATAATGTTACTAGGGGACCCGTGCTCCTACGCAGCGATCGTTATAAACAGGTCAGATAACTCGTCTTGATAAGCCTGTCGTAGTGATATTTTTTGGCCTGCCCTTTTCAATGTTTTTATGAAAATTTAATAAGAAGCGCATTGTGGTATACCGCAGAATTCTGACGATATCATGCCGTCTGTTTGGTAAAAATCAATCCATGTATTCGCTTTTCTGCCCTGCAGTTCTTGATGTAAAGATTGGTATTGTGTCGTAGAAGGCATGGGTTAGTCTCGGAGGAACTGGTTTTTCTTTGGCCAGACGGAGAACTTTTTTGAAATGCATGGCCTTTACTCTCTCTAGTGTAGCTAGGATAAACTTCGATAGGTGTTCCACATAATATCTAAGGCGTATGTCATGTTGGGGTCTGTATGTAGACTTTCTTTCTCTTAGCAACATGTAAGTAATTAGGAATGCTCAGCCATCTTTTGAATATATTTGCAGGGCTTGGAAAGGTTAGAGAATCAAAGAGTATCTAGGAGGGAATAGTATTCTTCCCTGATTAGAGGAACTGTATATATCCTGGCTTGACAGGTAGCAATAGAACATAGCTGCATGCAATCACATTACAAAGGATGAAAATCACATAATATCAGAATATTAATGACAGTGTTAGTCGCTTAGCAACCTGCTAAGCAGAGAGTATATTGCGGGCCAGGGTATGCCTTCGCCCTCAGTTATTGGAGAGATCTTTTAAATGATTTGATTCTATAATTACTCAAAGTTTGCTAAACGTAGAGTCCTATCAATGTCTCACGATTCACCGGCAGGTAATTTTGGAGAGAATAAAACAAGAATAAAGCAAATCGGTCCAGTAGAACGGAGCTGCGAAAACTCTTTTAATATAGAGATTGTTTGTGCGTCCCGCTAACTACTTTTAACGACTTTTGGAAACGCCAAGGTACCGGAAGTTCGTCCCTAGGAGTTCCTTCACGCGCCAGTAAATCTACCGACACAAGGCTGACGTATTTGAGGACCTTCAAATGCCACCGGACTGAGCCAGGATCGAACATGCCATGTTAGGGCCAGAAAGCCAGTGCCTCAACCGTCTGAGCCACTCGGCCCGACGGGGAGATCTTCAACTACTCATAAACTTTAAGTGAGGAATAACGAGACGGATCGTGACCTTAGAACATATTCAACTTAGAGATTTCCCACAGGATCAGCGCCTGCTCTTTGGATCAACAAACATCAATTAAAGCGATCAGAACGTCAGGCTTTCGAGAACCACCACTATACCTATAAACATTTCATCTGCAAATATCCATTTTTTGTCCCATATTTCATTGAGTGACAATGTTTCTAGTTGGTAAGAAACTATTTATAACAGAATGGAGAAGATTAAACGTAAGAAGAAAACCAAAAGCATTATTAAACACTGAATCAAGTATCCATCAAACTAACATAAGCCTACTAACCAAGAATGCCATGAATTATTTATAGAGTGGTCCTCCAGTCTGACTCCTTGCCTCAATGGTCAGCGTACTGCCTTTCGGTTGAGAGGGTCTGGGGTTCGATTCCCAGCTGCGTCGAGGATTTTAATCACTTCTGATTAATTCTTGTGGCTCGGAGACTAAGTATTTGTGTCTTCCCCATCCTTCCCCTCTTCATATTTAGATAGCACACCACATTACCAATTTGCACAAAAACACGCAATAGTAGCGTCAGGAAGGGTATTCAGCCGTAAAGCAGCGCCAAATCCACATGTCCTACGCAGTCTGCGTGATGTTGAGGTGGCCAGCGAGATCACCAGATCTGTCCGCGTTAGAACACGTGCAGGAACAGATCGGACGTCAAATCCGTCCTAGTGCCAGTATCCAGGATATCAAGGACCTGTTACAACCGTTGTGGGACAGCTTGCCTCAGGAGAGGATAGAACGGCTTTATGACACCCTTTCCAAACGTATTAGTGCATGCATCCAGGCCAGAGGGGCGCAACATCACACTGACAACTGGGCTCGAACTGCAAGTTCTTAGTAAATTTGACTCGATTTTGTAATCACTGAAATAACATCACATACCCTCTCAACACGTCAAGTTTTATTTCGTTTGCTTATCCCCGTTCCGATGCTTCAACTTCCTTGTCTGGCAGTTGATACAGGAAAATATATTACAAAAATCTGAGATGATCCATCCCCTGAACCTGTTTTTCATGATTTAGTGTACCCCGCAAGAAACTGTCTCGTCTTTGTTCAAATCCATTCGGCATACGCTTTCTCCAAACGTCAGAATGGGACAAGTGAGTTGTGTAAAATTATTTTTTCAAATATTCACAGAGATTAAACAACTCCAGAGGTCCATAGGCCAGTACAAGAATAGAAAACAAATCTTACGACTTGATAAAATGAAACGGTTCCTACAACATGAAAGCAATTTGGTCTGATTGATAACCAAGGTTCAAAGCAAGGATCCTGTTCTTGATAACTCTGAAACTAAGTATTTTTTGAAACACAGCTCATAATTTTGTAACTTTGTTGCTGTTTTGTGTTTAGAAATATGAGGAGTGTGTGTTCAAGAAGTCTATTTCACCGTTCAGAGATTAAGTCATTATTTTCCAAAAATATTATGTTCCTCCCGAGACCCTATTACAAAAGTAACTGTGTGAGCGAAACGAAGAGAAGGGTAGGGAGCTTCTGATTGGCTAACGGATATTAAGAAGCAATGCAGCTCGCTTTAAGCATGCACTCCTGCGCAGGCGCGAGCGAGTAGCAGTACTGGTGTTCCTACCCTGTTACTTGCTGGCCGATTACAGATAATCGTTAGTTATTCGAAGTGCTTTGTATTAGGCTTGCTGGTATTTATTTATTCGTGTCAGAGGTACCAGTATATACAAGGAAGTGATAGTGAATATATGTACTGAATATGAAAGATGTACATGAACAAATTAATCGTACATAGTTATGAATGAAGCACTTGAAAAATTTGCATATGAAGTATAACAAATGGAAGAATATACATAAAAATAAAAAAGGAGAAAGGAGAAAGGAAGTATTACATGAAAATATCTACAATATATACATAATTTACACAAGTTGTGACCAGTATTTGGCTACATTGATGGCATTGTTTCCAGCCAGTGCCAGTTCCAACCCTGTACATGAATCTGGGCATAGACGACAGTGCAAGAGGTGCCTCGAAGTCTGTTCCTCCCCACATTCGCATAATGAGTCCCCACCATGCACGATGCCCCATTTCACAAGATTGTCCTTAGATTTTGCAACGCCGGTCCGCAGTCTGTTTAACGACTTCCATATACACCATCCCTCTTCGTGACCAGGTTTCAACTTCTCTTCAGTTTCAACACGTTCCGGATGATCTGGATACCTTTGTTTCTACAGCTTAACCCTGGACTTTTTTTGGGTGAGAATCAAGTGGAACAGAAGACTGTAGAAAACTCTTCCTGGATTTCAGTCGAGCTGGTGGTGGCTGATGTTAATAAAGGGAATGGGCTGAGATACTGCAAACCTTTTGTTTCTCAATATTAGCGACCACCTCACGTCTAATATCAGCTGGGGCTATACCTGCAAGTGAACAAAACTTATGTGTGTGTGTGTTGGTTTTAAACAGCCTGTAATTAGCTTGCATGTTTCATTCAAGGCAATGTCGACTTTCTTTGCGTGAGCTGATTTGTACCACACGGGACTAGCATATTCAGCAGCAGAGTAACAGAGTGCTAGGGCAGTTGTCCTTACTGTCTGGGGATGGGCACCCCAATAGGCAGTTTCGTGATGAAACTTTTGCCTTGCGTTTGGTGCAGTGTGTGGTGAAGGTCAGCGAACGATTCAGGGTAGCACCAAGGTAAACTGGAGTATTGCTGTGTTCCAGCTCCATTACTTTCCAATTCACACGCAGCTTCCGTAGGGTTTCTTTGTTCTTTAAATGAAAGGCGCACACATTAGTTTTCGATGGGTTTGGCTTGAGGTGATTTTCCTCATAATAATCTGAGAGCATCTTCAAAGCAGCAGTAAGGTTTTGTTCCACTTGCTCGAAGTTTTTACTCTGAGTTGCCAGGGCCAGGTCATCTGCGCACAGAAAGCGCCTTGTGTGAGGCGGAACAGGTTGGTGGTTGGTATATATGTTAAACAGCATAGGTGCTAGGAGACTGCCTTGTAGGAGGCCGTTCTTCTGTACTTTCCATCTACTCTGCTGTCCTTGGAATTCAACAAAGAAACGTCGGTTGTGCAACAGCGTATCAATAATCGTTGTGAGCCTGAAATCCATAGTAATATGGTAAAACTTCCTTAGAACTATCTGGTATTGTACAGTATCATATGCTGAAGAAGAATCAACAAAAGCCACTCCAGTAATATCACCACGCTGAAATCCATCTTCTATGTGCGGTGTCAGATTAAGGATCTGTGTACAGCAGTTCCTTCCTGGTCTAAATCCAGGCTGCTCTGGAAATAGAAAAGTTTCCACCTCTCGTGTTATACACGAGAGAAACCTCCTAGTAGGGTGTATTTGCATGTGATATTGTTATACATTCGGGTGTCTCCTGCGCAACGGACTAGGACTTTTCCTAGACGGCTGATTCTCTCACTTCAGAAGTACCAAGATCAATTTCAATGGTTAATAAACACAACAAGTGGTCCTTTTCAGGACCAAAGCGTACAGTAGTATCCGTTAACATAGAAGGCATAACATCAAACAAGGAAACCCTGTTACAACAACTTTACCAAATACACAAGTGTGACGTTCCCTGTGTTCAAGAACTCACAGAAGTAGCGACCAAAGTCGACCAAGAGTATTAGGAATGCGTTTGATAGCCGAGAGGCCGCATGAAAACTATGGTAGTGCTATATTCACAAGGCCAGAGCTGAACGTAATATCCACCTCATCTTCAGACAACAATGATATAGAAATCTTAATAGTGGAGCTATCGAACTGTATCATAACATCTGCCTATAAACCACCGAGCGTTCCATTCCACCTTACTGATTCAGCTGTAGGGCAAGAGGAGAATTTCGTGTCATCGTGGGAGATTTCAACAGGCATAGCTGCTTATGGGGATATAGAGAAGACAATGAAGACGGTGAAGCTGTGATTACGTGGTCACAATCTAGTCAACTGTCCTTAATAAACGACAGTAAACTTCCCGTTTCTTTCAACAGTCGTCGATGGAGACGTGGATACAACCCAGATCTAATTTTTGTCAGCGATTCTATATCACAGCAGTATGTGAAGTCTGCCTGCGAACCTATACCCAACACACAACACAGACCCATTATGTGCCAATTTTTTCAGCAGTTCATCCACATTCTGTGCCATTCAGAAGGCGGTACAACTTTAAGAAAGCTGACTGGTTGAAGTACACAAAGCGCTTAGATGCAATGGTAGCAGACATCGAACCTGTTCCAGAGGTGTACGATGTGTTCATCGATGCCGTGCAAGAATGCTCTCGCACGTCAATCCCAATAGGGTGTAAGTCTCAGTACATATAGGGTCTAGACGCCAGTACAGTAGATAAATTAAATGAGTATCTACTGCTCTATGAAGAAAATCCCTTCAGTGAGTACAATATTCAGGCTGGTCAACAACTAATCCACTCCAGGGGTGAAATAAAGAGAGAATGTTGGGTTAAGTTGATGGAAGAACTAGATACGGCAAGAAACAGCAGAGAAGGTTGGAAGCTACTTAGACGTCTGAACAATGGCCCCACGAAAAGTCATCTACATAGCAACATTACTTCTAACCAGATAGCTCATCAGCTCCTACTAAACAGCAAACAGTTAAGCGAAAAAGACCACCAAAACTTCAAAGATATATCGAGCAAGAAACATCCAGTCTGTTCAATCTAATGGAAAACGCCATAAAATGAGCAAAACTGTCAAGGCAGCCGGTCTAGATGACATGCGTATGTAGCAGATACAACACTTTGGGAATGCTACCAAACAATGGGTCCTACAGCTTTTCAATAACTGACTGGAACGATGTCAAATCCCTAAAATCTGGAGGAAGACTAAAGTGGTTGCAATCCTGAAACCTGGTAAGCAGCCTACGGATCCGAACAATTTCAGACCAATATCACTCCTGTGCCATCTATATAAAATTTTTGAAAGAATACTTCTGAACCGTATAGGCTCACTGGTGGTGATATATACAGTAGCGTAGTTCCTCGGAACAGTTATACGTGGTCTTCCCACCTTGCATCTCGAGTTTCACTCCGTGTTATGGACGATGAGTGAGTGGATGTAATAATTTTTTAAAAAATTTAAAATTCTACCGGTTCATATAGTTCTGATAATATAAATGGTCCTCGAATATCAGGTCGTAAAAAACTATCGCAAGTGTCATGACGTCAATCTATGCGTCCTGAAATGTCGTCATCGACTGCAACCTGTGAGGCAGTGCAGCAAAAGCTGCTATCATAATTGTTACCACTACAAAAGAGAAGGAATCCCACACGGTTTGTGTTACATAGCTGTTAAATTCTATTCGGGAGATGGTGCATTCGGACCCCACTGTCGGCAGTTTTCAAGATGGTTTTTGATGGTTTCCCATTTTCACATCAAGCAAATGCTGGGACTGATCCTCAGTTAAGGCCACGGTTGTTTCCGTTCTAGTCATGTCCTATCCAATCCCATCGTCACTGTAAGATCAGTCTGTGTCTGTACGACGGCGTAAAGAAAATAACAGAAATGTATTGAGTTAAACTCTGCTTACGTCTTGCCTGATAGGGGTACTCGTTCAAGACCTATTCCGGCGGCATCTAAAGTGTATATGACACTCGTTCATCAACATATTTTATAAAGTGTGGTCCTAGTGTCTGTTTAACTACAGATCCTTGGACATCTATGAATGCACATAGCATGCCTTCACATTTTAATAAGCCTTAAAGTGTATCCTACAGCTCGTTATTGAGAGTGGTTTATTAGATTTTTGAACTCAATATCTCGTAGCAGTCACGGTGCTTTTTATAAATGAATGTTCCAAAGTATTGGTTCTCGGAATGTAAATGAGTAATTGCAAACATTTTTCTAGGAATGGTTAATAATGTGAGTGACAAGCTGGCGAAAGGGACAGTGGGAGAGAAGAAAGCGAGATGAACATATGGTATTGCTATTTATAAGTACTTACTAGTGTGCGGTTAGGGGCTACAAGAGGCAACAGGTATAAGGAATCTTCCTTCCAAAAGTTGACCTGCAACTTGTATTAAGTTACTTTTATATCCTAATACTCCAGCCTAATACTACAGCGTAACGGATACACAGGAACATGATACTGGAAAGTAACCATTTGTCCCCTCCCTAATCATTTTTTAAAAATTTTTTTTGCAAGTTGCTTTACGTCGCACCGACACAGATATGTTTTATGGCGACGATGGGACAGGGAAGGGCTAGGAGTGGGAAGGAAGCAGCCGTGGCCTTAATTAAGGTGCAGCCCCAGCATTTGCCTGATGTGAAAATGGGAAACCACGGAAAATCATTTTCAGGGCTGCCGACAGTGGGGTTCGAACCCACGATCTCCCGAATACTGGATCCTCGCCACACTTAAGCGACTGCAGCTATCGAGCTCGGTCATCCCTAATCATGGGTACGTTCCATATGCCTTTTATTTTATGTTATTCGCGCTTATCCCATAACTTCCTTAAGGCGAACCTTTCGAACAGATACTCCTAATATGTTCTCGAAATATGTGACACTAATGCACATACATCCCATGCATTGTATTGTACATATTGTTAGTAACATAGCCAGTGAAAATTGATTCAGGGAAATATAATTAAATTAAATACGGGCATAAAGATAAAAGACATGGCAACATGATAGCTTGCTTCATTAAACTATAGTAAAAGAATTGTATTTTCTTGTTAATGACATGCCCTCATATTTTAATAAACCTTAAAGTGCATCCTACAGCTCGTTCTTGAGAGTGGCTTATTAGATTTTTGAACTCAATATCTCGTAGGAAATATGAAACTTTCTCTTTAATACATGACTCGATGAGATAAGTACAGGGCCTCTCAGAGAAAAGTCATTAAACTTCTATTAATTTTAATAGGTTTTTAATCAACGGAACTTCAGCGTTCGTGTATGAAACTGTGGAAAAATTTCAATTACATAGTCTTTAAAACTATTATTCAGATACTTTCATTGGAATGTGAAAAATCAAATTACAAGCGAAAGTTTCTCTAGGAGAAAAATTTGTAACTAGCTTGGAAATGAAAATAAACCTTATTGATTATTACCACGGTGTGAGGATGAGCTAGAGTAGCTTGGTTGTTACGGTGTTCGATTCTCATTTTGTGCCAGGAGGTCTCATTCCACTTGTTCACCCATGTAGAACTTAACAGAGTATACAGGGTGTACTTAAAAAAAGGTTCAAATATTTATAGAGGAAACAGCATGCAACAGTCCAAGATTAAAAAGTCTTGTAAACATCGGTCTCAAACCCGACATCTTCGGAGTTAAGGTTTCGTCCTCAGGACAATATACAACGTGCGATGGTACGCCTCAACGTAGAGGGAATCATGTAGGTCATATTCTGATCACTCGGGAAGCATCAACGCTTCGACGTTCGAATGAAGGGGTAATAATAATAATCGTATGGCCTCAGCTACCGTGTGCAGACATTTCAATTTGACGCCATCTGGCTGTCTGCTCGTCAATTTCGACGTTCCGTTTTACTCTAGGCCCACTAGATGGCAGACAGAGTAAACCGGATCTTTCTTGGGCGTCTGTGGCTGAGATTTTAATTACTTTTGTCCGGTGAACACCAAATGTGTCACCAGAGATATTTTACATGCCGACATTGTACGACATGGAGTGTCGAATGGACTTTTTTCCGCCCTCAAAAATCCGACTACCTCTACCGGGTTTGAACCCGCTATCTTGGGATCCGGAGGCCGACACTCTACCACTGATCCACAGAGGCAGCTAATGAAAAAAATGAAGGGGTGATTTTTTAAGTCATAGGGAAGAAAGGACACGCGAGTGCAAAGTATGCAGTAGAGAATCTCCACGTGGGGAGAAGCTCAAGAAATTAAAAAGGTGCCTCAACAAACATTATGAGGAAAAGCTATGCAAGAACGAAACGTGCATTGGTATGCTTTCACAAAGATGGAATCGCAATCCTCCCTGGGGAAAAACAGTACAAGTGTCAAGAATGCAACAATACGTATTCGCGAATTGTTGATCTCGAAAGAAACAATTGCACCGACTCGGAGGTAATAAGTTCTCACGAAAGAAACTAGATAATAACCAATATAATAATGCTCCTCAGGACCTGCTCATCTGATGGGTTAAACTGAGCACTGTCCCTGTATTGTATGAGGTGATAGTCCTTAGGGGATTTACAAGGTTATTTTTTTACCTCTATCATCAATGACCATCATTTCTGATCTACTCTTCACAACATATGCTCCATGTAACCGCCATCCATTGCAAAATAGCCTTCCTCCATAAGTCGCAGGGAAGCACGCATTCATTGGAACACTCCTGGCTGTTGACAGGCAATGAACTGCGTTCTCGTAGTGTTGCACCTGTCCATTCGTAAGTGCATTACCTGAATGGAAAGTTCATTATGAGATCTTCGAAGAACAACCCTAGAATCGAAGTCTCATCACCCCTACTTCACAGTAACCGCGACTAGATTTTAGAACAAACGGGCTGCTGGTGCGTCCTTATAATGGATATTAAACGAAATATTTATAAGTAAGGGTTTTAAATATAAGAGGAACACAGCGTCACTACTAAATTAGAATAATGATGTTTTTAAGGTTTTACAAACATAAATTTTATTAAACTGAGAAAATGACACTCACAAATTTTAATATGGACTGTGCCATAAAATTTAACATTAATTAGATATATGAGGGATTTAAATCGATGTTCATCTGTCCTTTCAGAATTTGCATTCTGCACCAAATAAACCCATAATATTTGAGAGGCATTTCCCTCATCATTATTGTTAGAAACACTCATTAATTGATCGGTGAATTAATTATACACAATAAAAGGCACAGTTGTAATTACATATTATGTCATTATCATGACTTCATATTTAGGAGTTAAAGTTCGCTGTATCATGATCTTCTGTGATCATGTCATTATATGATCACGTGATTTAAGGCGTTGATCAAACTATAACAAGCACATCCCATAACATCTGAAAGTCACATTATAACTCCTACTAACTAACCTCATTATTACTTACAATGATGTAAATAATTGGATAGGCGTATTTCGCCGGGATTATGACTAATACCATGGAATAATATAATACAGAAACCACGCTGAACCTATGGACAACATATTGACGATAATACCATAATCTCACATGTAATAATACAATTATCTGAAAATAAACACACACGATATCACTTTTAATGCATTCACAAATGTATGGAAGGAGTAATCCTTACATCACCAAAATGACTGTGATGTTATTCGTCGCCCTCAGATGGGATAGAACCCGTAGTCTTCTTGCAATTGCATGCATGTTTCAAAATACCTAAATCGTATCAAATAAATGAAATAAAAGTTGGGAGGAATTCTTCCGTTTCCTAATATGTTAATTCAATTACAACAATTACAATTAACTATTCTGTGTGTGAGTGTTTGTCGTGTATTACCAGAAACGAACAATCAGTCAACATCCCAAAAGTTGTGAAGCCTGCGGTCTGGTCATTCTCCTCAGACCCCTACCGTGATTCTTCGAAACATATTCAGCTGACAATTTCACTCAACGTAACGGTAATCTGCACTGTCTCCCTTTCAACTCAGTTAAGCAAGGATATCTCTCTCCCCTCAGCTGCCTCGATATTAAAATTCGGGCTAATGTAGCCCCTTAGAGTACAAATCTAACATATTTTGTTGGTTTTATTCAACCTCATTTTGTCGTCATTAGTGTGGCATATCTCCTCACACTTTACATAAATTATCTCTGACACATCTCCATTTTGCTTCAAACTATCAATTAGCGACGTATTATCTGACCATCGTTCTCACTTTGATGTTCCAAACACACACATATTTGTATAAGAATTTATCCTTCAGGACATTTTAAAAATGTACATATTATATCCACGATTTAAAAATCATACTTGCATCCGGCATTGTACCTTCTAGTCCGCCTCTGTGGTGTAGTGGTTAGCGTGATTAGCTGCCACCCCCGGGTTCGATTCCCGGCTCTGCCACGAAATTTGAAAAGTGGTACGAGGGCTGGAACGGGGTCCACTCAGCCTCGGGAGGTCAACTGAGTAGAGGTGGGTTCGATTCCCACCTCAGCCATCCTGGAAGTGGTTTTCCGTGGTTTCCCACTTCTCCTCCAGGCAAATGCCGGGATGGTACCTATCTTAAGGCCACGGCCGCTTCCTTCCCTCTTCCTTGTCTATCCCTTCCAATCTTCTCCATCCTTCGCAAGGCCCCTGTTCAGCATAGCAGGTGAGGCCGCCTGGGCGAGGTACTGGTCATTCTCCCCAGTTTCATCCCCCGACCAAGAGTCTGAAGCTCCAGGACACTGCCCTTGAGGCGGTAGAGGTGTGATCCCTCGCTGAGTCCGAGGGAAAAACCGAACCTGGAGGGTAAACAGATGATGATGATGATTGTATCTTCTAAAATACTCTGTCTTCGCATGAAGTATAAAGCAGTCTACGTACTTTCTGAGGATACACAACAGCTCATCTCATGATAATAATCGAGATTATTTAAATAAATAGTACTCCCATTCATTATAATCAATCAATCAATCAATCAATACTGATCTGCATTTAGGGCAGTCGCCCAGGTGGCAGATTCCCTATCTGTTGCTTTCCTAGCCTTTTCCGAAATGATTTCAAAGAAATTGGAAATTTATTGAACATCTCCCTTGGTAAGTTATTCCAATCCCTAACCCCCCTTCCTATAAATGAATATTTGCCCCAGTTTGTCCTCTTGAATTCCAACTTTATCTTCATATTTTGATCTTTCCTACTTTTATAGACGCCATTCAAACCTATTCGTCTACTAATGTCAATCCACGCCATCTGTCCGCTGACAGCTCGGAACGTACCACTTAGTCGAGCAGCTCTTCTTCTTTCTCTCAATTCTTCCCAACCCAAACTTTGCAACATTTTTGTAACGCTACTCTTTTGTCGGAAATCACCCAGAACAAATCGAGCTGCTTTTCTTTGGATTTTTTCCAGTTCTTGAATCAGGTAATCCTGGTGAGGGTCCCATACACTGGAACCATACTCTAGTTGGGGTCTTACCAGAGACTTATATGCACTCTCCTTTACATCCTTACTACAACCCCTAAACACCCTCATAACCATGTGCAGAGATCGGTACCCTTTATTTACAATCCCATTTATGTGATTACCCCAGTGAAGATCTTTCCTTATATTAACACCTAGATACTTACAATGTCCCCAAAAGGAACTTTCACCCCATCAACGCAGTAATTAAAACTGAGAGGACTTTTCCTATTTGTGAAACTCACAACCTGACTTTTAGCCCCGTTTATCAACATACCATTGCCTGCTGTCCATCTCACAATATTTTCGAGGTCACGTTGCAGTTGCTCACAATCTTGTAACTTATTCATCACTCTATAGAGAATAACATCATCCGCAAAAAGCCTTACCTCCGATTCCACTCCTTTACTCATATCATTTATATATATAAGAAAACATACAGGTCCGATAACACTGCCCTGAGGAACTCCCCTCTCAACTATTACAGGGTCAGACAAAGCTTCACCTACTCTAACTCTCTGAGATCTATTTTCTAGAAATATAGCAACCCATTCAGTCACTCTTTTGTCTAGTCCAATTGCACTCATTTTTGCCAGTAGTCTCCCATGATCCACCCTATCAAATGCTTTAGACATGTCAATCGCGATACAGTCCATTTGACCTCCAGAATCCAAGATATCTGCTCTATCTTGCTGGAATCCTACAAGTTGAGCTTCAGTGGAATAACCTTTCCTAAAACCGAATTGCCTTCTGTCGAACCAGTTATTAATTTCACAAACATGTCTAATATAATCAGAAAGAATGCCTTCCCAAAGCTTACATACAATGCATGTCAAACTTACTGGCCAGTAATTTTCAGCTTTATGTCTATCACCCTTTATTTTATACACAGGGTCACGTAGAAAAAATATCAATACTAAAATCTTATAATTAACATGCATTAATCTTTCCAAGGGGTTAAACAAAATGCTGGTTTTTATACCAGTGAACAAATTCCTACTTCATTAAACTAAGAAACCATAATCCCCTTGAAATAGCCTGCGATCATCACTTGCATTGCCAACGGCCGTAGCCGTGTTGAAACTCCGAATCCCGTGAGATCTTCGAAGTTAAGCAACATTGGGCGTGGTCAAGATTTGGATGGGTTGCCACGCGCTGTTTGTGGCGGGTAAGGGAATGGAGGAGCGGAAAGGAACTGGCCACCCTCCCGTACATAAACTCCGGCTCTAGCACACCTCTGCGGAGGTTCGGACCTGCCTTCGGGCAGAATACACCCTTACCTTACCTTATCATTTACATTTTACGTTATTAACATGCAAATTTTACTTATTTACAGGTGGACAATGACTTTCAACATAATTATTTTTGAAATGTACTTATCTATTGTGATCATTCTTCTCCGAGATGGGCACATCCATGTTGACTTGAACTACCATCGCGACGTCTTCGATGTTGTGGAGTCTTGAATTCGTCTCCATGATGAAATATTCCATGCCGTAGATTTTGAGCAGGGGTTGGATGGTCTTGAAAACTCCTAATCCACTATGACGAAGACTAGGTACACAACTCGTAGATTCTCCTCTCAAGATCGACGATCATCCGTTCATATATGCGATAAGGAAAAATATTATTATAGTTGCGTTAATTAGATGATATGCATTACAATCAGGTATGGTTAGAATTACTCATATACTTAAGTAAGCCAACCCGGTAACGATAGTGTTCCACAGTTTCATTACCCTGATCCTATAATTTGCATATACAGCTATTAACACTTAAATGTTATTGAAATAGCGCGTACGCACATTGGCACTGTGACTTGATGTTAAGGTTCTGAATTTTGCCTAGTTTACAATACCTCAAAAATATTAGACTATTCACTCATCACGTTCGGCAGATGATGCCCGTTTATTATTATTATTATTATTATTATTATTATTATTATTATTATTATTATTATTATTATTATTATTATTATTATTATAGGTGAACCGTTATTCTTAATCTATAGTCTGTAGTCTCTACTCTATAGTCGTAATGTTGACTACGTATTCACGACACTTCACTGTATTTGACCAATTGTACTTCAATTGCGCCACACACACACAGTTGAGATACCACGCAGCTCACTGTAGGTAGATTATTCCTGGTTCACTAACTTCGATTATTACAACATAGTAGGGAATATCGTAAATATACAAACTCTTCACAATCTGTGGCATATGAGTAATTAATGTACTCAAGGTAACAATTTACATGGTGTTTCGCCAGTTATATGTTACAATCGTAACACTGCACCACAAATAAATATGTTGCACATCTTCAATTAACCGTGCGAACGACACGTCTGAATGGTCCGAGAACACAGTAGATAATAACTAGATAGTCGTCAATCTAACTTATTTTATGGTGAAGAGGGTAAAAATCGACGCCTACTTCTCGGATATCTCATTCCGGTAATAACCGTTTGTCGGAATTGATTTACATCTCTGACCTCCTATATCCTACTGATCGAATCTTATTCCTGTAGGATCGTAGGTTTGATCATAATCATCAAAGAGTCACCTGGCACTTTTCCAATGGTTGACACTACGCCTCGACAAAATCCAACATAGGCTCGCTTGGCCAGACTCATGACGACTTCTCGTAATTCGCCGCACCCATACACATCGCGTAATTAATGGTACATTAACTAATTGGAATATGTTTTGCTGCCATAATTAACTAAAAAATTCTCTGATTATGACGAACACTTACTTATAAATAGTCGGTGCGTATGTCAGGAGTCACGTGATTAATATTATTATTCTCACCGTTGAAAATTTTGAAACAAATGAAGGTTTTTGGCTGGCATCACTGAATACACCAACATGAATTTAGGGAATTACGTTTCCCTTGGTTAACCCGACTTAATTAAGTACAGCCCACTGGCTGTCACGTGATATTTGCTTCTTCTAACGCACTCCCACAAGAGAGAGAAAATTTTCAATTGCTGGCTAGCGTATGACTCACTTTGGTCATTACGAGCAAAGAGACTTTCGTCCCTAAAAAAAAAATTGGCGAGTCGTTCGTGTCCCGTGTAGTGCTAGAGTTTGCTATTTATGCGACTAATCGTCATAGAACGACGCGGAAAACGGCATATTATTGTTACAGGGTGTCCCGATATGTTATCTACAGTATCGAGAACGGTCACAGTGTATCCACATCAGTTATGGGTACCGCATATACCATGGTCATTACATGTACCCGAAGCCAAAACTCTAAATGGTTAAGAGGAGTTTGAAAGGCAAAAATGTGATTATTTTGACATTAAAAAAATATCTCTTACAATATTATTAAATGTTTCCTGAGAAAAATGGTATAAAATTTATCACTTTTCGTCCTTTAAAAGTATTTCATTTTTAATGTTATACCATTACTTGCATATCTGTCAAGCTACTTAATTGTCCACGTAGAAGGCTGTGGTTTTCGCCTATTAATAGAGTAGGGTATTTCGAACGTAAAAAATTCTTCCTAAAGCTGTTATGGAGGCGACAATGCCTATCTACATGGACCTAGTTCATCCATATCCCAGAATTTGATTACGTGTGCGCAATACTCAGGATCTTGTGATGAGTCCAACAATATTATATGGACTCGAGTGCGTGAGAACGTATTTGCTAGGTTAAAAACATCAAAATGGGGAGTCAGGAATGCTGTGTTAATGATGGAAGCAAGAATGATAGTGCATCTCAATAACGGCGCGGTCTGTCATACCGTTAGGGACTACAACATCCAGACAAATTAAGGATATTGCCAAAGCACGTCGTGCAGCCAAGTCAAACACCAAAGAAGCAACGTTTTGGGGTACAATGGCGAAAAATCTGTGTGTGATGATTAATTCTCGGTTTTTATATAAAACTATTACTGGATTACATTTTAAATTAAACTTAATTTTCTCAAAATAACCTTTTTCACACTTAATTTTCCTGTAACTGAAGAACTACTTTTGATAGCTTCATGAAACTTTGGGAACTGCTTTATAATTTGTGTAATCTCACTACTCCTACTGAAGCATCATTATAGCATCTTTATTTGCAAAGACATGAAGTTAGGGTTTGCATGTACAAATAAAGTGTCTAAAATTTTGTATCTTGAAAAAATTATTTTTTATCTTATTTCTTAATTTTGCTTCAGCACACAATCATAATATGCAAAAATCAGCTTTAAAAATTGAAGAGACTTGTCTCTATTGGTTCCTAAGATGGAGCAACATAAACTTTACTTATTTAACCTTGCCCTCTTTAAGTCAGGAGAACGGGAAGGCCTAAGTATTGGCGCAGCCTGACCAATCCATCGCTCATGCAAGAACCGTGTTAGGTGTCGCCTTTCCTTATGATGAAAATGGGTCGGTGCCCCATCATAACGCAACACGCTAGTAGGTTTACGGCCAACGTGTAAATAGGGAGGTATCACAGCTGCATACGACCCTCCATAAATTATTGGAACATCGTGATAATTTATTGTAGTGGTAACGGACCATAAATCCGAAGCTATTGCGTTTGCGACCAATGTTTATAAAAGCTTTCTTCCTTCGCTTATTGTGTGCTGCCTCCTATTTAAACAGTGGAAACTTTTTCAAAGACAACTGCATGATAGATTACTTAAGACCGGGCGAGTTGCCCGTGCGGTTAGGGGCGCGCGGCTGTGAGCTTGCATCCGGGAGATAGTGGGTTCGAATCCCACTGTCGGCAGCCCGGAAAATGGTTTTCCGTGGTTTCCCATTTTCACACCAGGCAAATGCTGGGGCTGTACCTTAATTAAGCCCACGGCTGCTTCCTTCCAACTCTTAGGCTTTTCCTACCCCATCGTCGCCATAAGACATATCTGCGACGTAAAGCCCCTAGCAATATATATATAATGAAAGACTGAGATAGCTAAAGGGAGAGAAAGAAGAGAACTGTAAAAAGAAGGAAAGCACTCCTAGCTAGAGAATATAGTAACATTCACAATACACCTTGGGAAATTATCTCTGCATTTTTATATGAATGTGCATATCAATGTACATAATATTTTAGAGAGGGTGAAGGATTCTTGTGCCACGCTTCAGAAGCAGTTAAAATTCACCGACTCCACAGAATCTACTTTAAGATTCCCTTTCTAAAAGGGCAGCTGCCATGAACAGCCGCTCCTGTAAATTAGGAAAAATAAAATGAGTGCAGAAGAGATCGAGCACTCTGGTTAGTGGCGCCGATAAAATGCACAAATGGCTACGAAGCGGAGCGTTACAGTATGTAGAAAATCCTCAACATGGCTGACTTATAAGCTCACGGTTCAGATAGGGTTGAGACAGCCGCTGTGTTCTTTATTGGTGCTCATTTTCCCATCACGTTAATTAAATGAAGATTGAACTCTACAAATCAAACACTTTAGAAGTTCATATGTTCGTTCTATAAGATAAGAATTTCATGAATAAATTATGAAGTCAGATGTTAAGCACAAATTTCTATAAATGATTGTTTACGTTTAGTAAGACATAGTTAAAAAATCATTTCCACATACTTTTCCTGAAACACGGACACTTTTTATTTATGTTTACAATTTGCTTTAAGTCGCCAAATTTCCTCGTGTGAAAATGGGAAACCACGGAGTACGAACTTCACGGCTGCCATCGGTGGGGTTGTAATCCACTATGTCCCGAATGCAATCTCACAGCTGCGCGTCGCTAACCTCGCGGCCAACTCGATCGGTGCAGAATGGTTTGTTCTTGACTATGATAGTATAAAGCGTCCGTGACTCAGGCGGCAGCGCGTCGGCCTCTCACGGCTAGGTTCTATGGTTCAAATTCCGGTCACTCCATGTGAGATTTGTGCTGGACAAAGTGGAGGTGGGGCAGGTTTTTCTCCAGGTACTCAAGTTTTTCCTGTCATCTTTCATTCCAGCAACACTCATCAATATCATGCCGTTTTATCTGTTGGTCATTAATCATTGCCCCAGAGGAGTGGGACAGGCTACGGCAGCCGGCACGATTCCTGTCCTCGCCACAAGATGAGGGCTTCTTTCATTCCATCCCTGCCCCGGTCACTGAATGGAAAACAGGTTGAAGGTTTTCATTTTCACAATGGTAGTATTGCCATAACGTGTCTAGCTGCCTAGGGTGTGGTGCGTGGTTCCTATCTATGTGTTTCATGGTGGCTATTTATCGAAACGAGTTTATCTTAGCAAGATTTATAACATCTCAGGTCATACATATGAAACTTAAATGGCACAACTAAACAAGATCTGGAAAAGCCGTAATATCACCAAAGATACCAAAAGTACGATTGAATAAAGCCCTAGTTTTCTCGTTATACATGTATGCACCAGAATTCTGGGCCCTCAAAGAAGGCAGACCCGAGGTTTGTAATTTTGGGGCGGATGCTGATAATTTCGTGTACTTGTAAGAGTAATAATCCGTTCACGGTACAGTAAATGAGCTCAAACGGAAAGTATGCAGAAGTACAACAATGCAATAGCGCATTGCCAAGTATTTTGGGGCATCTTTTAAGGTAATATGGGCTTGAAAGGATGATAATTCAAACGACAGTTGAAGGAGTTAGTGCAAGGCTCGAACAAGGTAAATAGTATTCTTCAGAGATACACGAGAACGGCAAAAAAACTGCTCTCTATGGCGAGAAGAAATGGAAGCCATTGCAAAGTAATCGTGAGATCGCGATAATCGAATAGAATGATTCAGAAGAAAAATTAAAATTTTCATCGACGCTTTAAAGTAATTAAACTAAGCTGCTCAGCCAATGTCTTGAATGAAATATGAAAGGGAAACCGCAGTACCCGGAGGAAAACCTGTCCCGCCTCCGCTTTGTCCAGCACAAATCTCACATGGAGTGACCGGGATTTGAACCACGGAACCCAGCGGTGAGAGGCCGGCGCGCTGCTACCTGAGCCAGGGAGGATCACATTATCATTATTATTATTATTATTATTATTATTATTATTATTATTATTATTATTATTATTATTATTATTATTATTATTATTACGGAGTTATCCGTGGTAGTTAGAGGTGAAAGAAGGTGCTGGGATGAATAGGTCTCAACTTACGAAATTAAAATTAATTTAAAATTTAACAAAGGTTATATTTTCTTTTCGAGATCAAGAAGTAACAAGTATAACAGGATCACAGTTGTATATCAACAAGATAAGAATGTACAATTACAGTTTATTAATGTATTTTGGGCTTCGAGCCCCAGATTCACGATCCCTGAGCAATGAGCCCAACTTTACCTATACACAAGGTTCAACAAAGGGGCAGAAAACCCCAATCATGCCAAGGAGCATTTGGCAAAACCGCTCTCAAAGTTTAAGCCCATCAAAGGCCACACCAAACTTCACCTTCAAGCTGCCCTCCAGGCACGCAAGAACAGGGGGAATAATACCCAATCTACTGAGGCATATTAAGTAAAGAAACAGGTCAATTACATGGCCCAAAATTCTGAGTTGAATGGAGGCGTAACTTGCACTCCTAATACACCTTTTTAAAACCTATATGGCACTAGGCCGCTTATGCAAGGGCTAATCCCATACTACGGAGGTGACACGATAGGAAAACTTTATTACATTACAAAAGAAGGGAAACTGTTATGAAAACGTAGTCACCTCAAAACACCATGAGTGGGAGCTCGAGAGGGTTAGGCACTCTCTATCCCAATTTGTAGTTAAAGAGATAGAACTTTATACCAAGTGTCTTTTACATTTTAAAGGAAGGTTACATGATAAAAGTTTTGAACCTGCCCCGAGGGTTAAACTGCTGAGCTAGCAAACAAAGAAGTTATTAAAAGGCCATTACCTGATGGATGAACTGCCGCCTGAAGAAAGGGGCGCTTCCCGCCCCCTGCTATATAATCACACTAGGAAAGATGTTACTGAAGTGGCGAGGAGACCAGAAAATCAGCAGTTTATATATCCTCGCGGAAAATTCAAGACGTTTCATGAATGAGAACCCACACCCCCCTCAACTTTATTGGCTAGGATCAAGCAACATATCCATATCGGAGAAGACATACGTTATTGGTCAAAAATTAATTAGAGAAATTCGGGATTGGCTAAATTCAAAACAAGCGGAAAGAGAAGGGTTATACTGCCAACCCAAAAAATGACTGAAAGAAATTTAACAAAGAACAAACTTATGAACACAAAATTTCTCAAAAAGCAGTTCCTTCACTTCGCACTAGGGTGCACAATTGTAGTTCTTCAGTAGTGCCATCTAGAAGAGAATGTTCACACTTCTCACTACAGAGAAAACAAATATAAATCGAAAAAGACACAGTTCAGAACTCTTCAAAATTTACAATAGCGACATCTTCTGAGAAACTTTAGAATTAACATGGTGGTTAAAGTTCAGGCTTCCTCCAGTAGAGGAGTTTCAACTGGCGCAATGATTGAATTAGCGGCGTGGAGGTGTACCGCCCGGTACAATTATTATTATTATTATTATTATTATTATTATTATTATTATTATTATTATTATTATTATTATTATTATTTCTCCGTTAAATTATTCAAAAGACTACGAGACAATTTCAATGCTTCATCCTTTGTTGTTCCTTCTTTTTCCACTACTCCTCCAACAGCTCGCTTTTCCACCCCTTGGACCGTTTTGAGCCTGTTTTTCTTCCCTACCGACTTTGGAATCGTTCCATTTTTAACACTTTCTTTCTAAAATTCTCTCCCTCTGTGTGTTACTGCTGCTTATTCTCTAAGGTATGTGTGTAATCTGCCTGACGGCAGGTCCGAAAATCCACTGAGGTACGGTACGTACGGTAGGGTAGCCACTTCCTTTCCACTCCTCCATTCTATAACCCTCAACAACAGCGCGTGGTAACCCATCCAAATCCTGACCACGCCCAATATTGCTTAACTTCGGAGATCTCACGGGATCCGGTGTTTCAACACGGCTACCGCCGTTGGCGCTTCTTCTCTCATATTGTTTATTTCGAAAACTTCCTTGATTTTATGAATCGAAATTGCTGTTGACTTCTTGCTCCAAAATATTTGAAGATCTGTTTGGTTAACGTGTTGTCAACCATTCTATACAACTGCCGAAAGACTATCAATCGCCCCTTCCGCATTGTTTCTGTTATTTTTTCTATCTTCTGATACATTTTATCGTTACTTCTTGATTTTCAAATTTCTGTAGTTATTAGTGGACCGAGTAATTTCCGTATTATTATTATTATTATTATTATTATTATTATTATTATTATTATTGTGTTGTTGTTAAGTTCGATGCACTCCAAAGTCACTGAAATATAACTTTTATATTGACATTCGATTTTACTGATTATTGATTTAACGTGTTCCCCACTGTTGAAATATTAACTGGAATCGTCGCTTGATCACGCATCCCTCCCAAGTTGGCTGTTGTATCGGAAGGAAAACCTTAAGGAGAGATAAAGTAAACAGATAACTTTCAGGAAAGCTCGCCAGCACACAAACATATGAGGGTACGTCAAACTCCTAAGTACCTAGCCCTACCAGAGAGTTACCCTTCAAATAAATTAAGATTTCACTGAGGACATAGGCATAGATTCCGGAAAAACAAGCGCAGCATACAGAAGAATAATCTTAAGATAATTTTCATTGAATAAATTAAAATAATGTTTTGAAACTTGTGTGAAATGACACATCATCACTCGTCCTTCACCATGTTGTATTTTATGTAATGATATTACTAATAATAATGTTGTTGATTTAACGTCCCACTAAATAATTTTGACAGTTTTCGAAGATGCCGAGGTGCCGAAATTTTGTCCCGTAGGTGTACTTTTACTTACCGATACGAGGCTGACCTATTTGAGCCCCTTCAAATACCACCGGATTGGGTCAGGATCGAATCTGCCAAGTTGGGGTCAGAAGGCCAGCGCCTTGGCTGTCTGAGCCACTCAGCCCGGCATGTAGTTATCTAAGTTCGGTATTCGGGAGATTGTGGGTTCGAACCCCACAGTCGACCATCCAGAGAAGAGTCTTGTGTAAATTTCCCCTTTACACCTCCAGACAAATGCCCATCCATAGGCCACAGACGATTCCTTTCCTCCTCCTTACCCAGTTTTTTCCACCATCGTTCATGTCATTTTCATTAGCTACTCGGCTGACGATGGTGACAGGTAGGTTAACCGGTCGTAAGAACAAGGCATAATATTGCACCTCACCTCACCCAACCACTTGTCAGAAAATGGGACTAATATGCTTCCCTCCCAAGTTTGTAGTCGTATCGGAAAGAAAACCTTAACAACAGACGAAAGAAGCAGATAACGTTGAGAGAAGCTGGTACAGGCTGGTTTTAAAACATCCATGTTGTCCTGAATTAATCTCTTCATTTTGGTTTAGTTCTTCCACTTCTACCTCCTGTCCCGCTTGGTAGGTGGAGTTCTTTCGGGTCGTCCCCATACCTTCCTGTTTGTCAAAAATTCCTACAACAAGAATACTCCTAAGTTTCTATATCGCTCTCCCACCAGTTAAAGTGTTTGGCCAGCTGGTTCCAGGTCTAACATTTGTCGACGTTCAAGTAGAACTGAACCTTGCTATATAAAATGGGGTATGCACCTGTGCCTCTCCAAGGAGAGCAACAATTGCCTGATAGAAACACATTAATTGAAACATCTAACCGAATCTTCTTCAAATAAATTGCTTCAGTATTATGTTTAAAATCTTAATATTTTCCATAGTTCGTATTCCTTCTCGTAATAATTACTTACGAGCCATTTAAAATATTTTAGTTACGATACCTACATCATTCGCTGTGTCGAATAATGGACAAACTTGCTCAATAAATAAGACTGTGCTGGTATCTTTCGGAAACACGTATATCAGAACGAAATGTAGTACATTTTTTGTAAAGAACTTGTAATTCAAATATGTACGGTAGCCTATTTTAGGAACAAAATTCAACAAAACTGTGTTAGTGTGAAAGGCTTATATGGGTTGAATTGTATCTTGTATGTTTTTTCCAATACTTAGTCACCAATAAGTTGATCAAACGGGTAAGTACAATTCTTTAGAATTGATTAATGCGATATATAACTCTAACGAGCAGGTCTTGTTAAGTTTATGTATAAAGTTCTGCTTCGTGCTGAATGCCCATAATTGCACATGAAAAGAGCAAAGTTATCTCCTAAATTGTGAGCTTCATTCTGTTTTTCCACAGAACGTGTTGTCAGTTTATTACTTCAGCCGAGTTTCAAGGCAGCGCTGCGCTATCACGGTGGATGTGGCTTAAATTGCTGCATAAACAAGAAGAGAACTCACAGCTTCTCTCCACCGCGGCAGATTATTCATGACGTAATCGCGACTAGGAGCCTGGGAACGTGTAAATTTCAATGAGGCACAAACCGTTGACCTCATGTTTACGTGGTTGCGCCAGCGAAAACATCCTGATTGAATCCTTGGGGCGTAGATCTGAGGAAGTATAAAATCCAAACGACGAATAAACGCCGAGATTGCTACTTGAACAAATAAGGACGCAGAAATGTCCATGTACATTTGCAACAAAGTTTCAGTTCATTTTGACTCTGCTGTAAAAAATATGCTGTTAGTGGAGTTAGAACTCCAAAATAAGAACATTTTATATTATTTACACGTTCATTATTCATAATAATAATATGTGATTAAAAATAAATATATGTAGCTCCCCTCCATTGGGGATGTGTCTGAAAAGAGTTGTACAACCTCCAAAAATAAGGGGAGACGAGTTTACTCTTATTTAATATAGTAGAATCGAAATAAAATATATGGCAGCCTAGATTATCATAATTATGCTCCGTCCATGTTACTGTGATTCCGTGGCTCACAGGAGAATAGGGATGGTCTGGGTTGAATGCTTGGGCAGGTGATCACATAGAGCAACTTTGGAAATGTTATTTCTTTCCTTTGTTAAAATTCAGAGAGAGTAATTCAACGACATAACCAGGAACAGTTGAAATATTAATAACAAGCTCATCAGCTCCTACTTAGAAGTTCTAAATCGGGTACAAAACAAAATGGGAAAAACTCCCAGTCGTTAACTTACATACGAAAGAACATAATTGTTCCTGCCTGGTACAATATTATAGGAGTCTCAGCTCCAGGATACAGGGGAGGCTAACCTCAGTCAAGCAGTCAAATGCTGTTTACAATCTCCGTTACACTTAGTTACCCCTAGGGTGATCCCATTTCAAGGTGTCCATACACTGGTTGCCCCACGATTAGTTTAAGCACTGTTCTCAAAGGCAACCGAAACGTAGACATGGTTACCCTAAGAATTATAAAAATTACTCCGGGGAACAGCTACCCATACTACAAGGCATTAAGAGTAAAAACAAAAGGTTACACACAAAAGACAATTAACAAAAGACATGGGAGATGAAACACCAGCACTCTTTAGTGGACATTCTGGGCTTAAGGTCCAATGACACAGAGGCTAATACCATACTAAAAAGGGTGACTAAAAGGGATAAAATTGAAAAACAGAAACAAGATCTCCAAAATGTATAGGTTGAAAACTTTAGTCACTCAGCTCAAAAGTTGAAGGGGAGAGATATAAGGGTCACCACTCGTCCTCCCTTACATTAAATATTTCCCATTAGGGAATTTAAATAGTTTCCGAAGACTGCGCAGAAGGTCCTACATTAAAGCCCAAAAGGAAAGATGTTAAGAAAACTGCTGAAACATTCCCCTTAAACTACCCAAAGGCACGATCACATATTTAGGTAAATTCTGCCATTACCTTGTAGCGATGGGTCTTCTTCAAGCCGGCCACATCCTGCGCCCTCGGTTTGTGTTCTGGATGAGAGGGAAATTTGTTGGTTATTTTGATTGTGAAGTAAACTTCTCTTATGTTCTGTAATATGTTTTCTTTAATCCTCTTCTATGAAATTTCATGTTGTGTTCGTTGTAAATAAAAGTGTGTGAGGCAACATGAGTGAAAAATGAAGAGCAACTAAAAGACGTGAAGAACTATTCCCAGATTCAGAAAACGAAAGGTCCAGCAAGAAAATAAGGAATATTTTAGAGCATTATAAAATCAGTTTTCATGTATCCAGTGAAAACTGTCCTTTAATTGTTGTGGGTAGGTATTTGTTAACGTTCCCTACATTTTAGAGGAATCCTGAGCTGGTATGAATATCCTTTTTATTATACATTTTAATTATTTGACAACGATAATGGGAGTGGTGATTGTTGTTTCATGCGACAAAATTGCACAATTGTAACTGACTACAAAGGAACTCTAGGGACTATGTGAGACAGTCACACTAGTATGCTAGCTGTCGTCGCACCAACACAGAATGAAGTTTAGTAGCTGTCTAGAGAGGATAAGTCTAATGCAACGGAAAATCCACAATTCTAGCCTTCAGGCAAGCAACTCAATGTTGAAGATATCCTAGGAATATGAGCTGTCGGCAGCCCGGAAAATGGTTTTCCCTGGTATCCCATTTTCACACCAGGCAAATGCTGGGGCTGTACCTTAATTAAGGCCACGGCCGCTTCCTTCCCACTCCTAGCCCTTTCCTGTCCCATCGTCGCCATAAGACCTATCTGTGTCGCTGCGACGTAAAGCAACTAGCAAAAAAAAAAGTATGGGGACCGCTACCTCTCCTGCTAAGAAATGTTTTCAAAATTAAAGAAATATATAAGGAAAATAAATAAATAAATAAATAAATAAATAAATAAATAAATAAATAAATAAATAAATAAATAAATCGAAATAAAGCATGTCTGTACAGCTCGTATTCTCATTCTTGCTTCTTACTCTCATTCACTCCACTTTACGAAATGCTTCCAGGTGTGAGGCAGGCACGCTACCCATACACTACGGGGCCGGATCATTTAAAACCGGATTCCTTTAAATCCCGGTTACCTCCTTTTGCTTCTCACGTTGTTAGCTGACACACATTAACATAGCAGTATTTCTGAGAGAGAAGTATTCAATATACAAAATGGTAAATAGTGTCTGTTATCATACTGCAAGACATGCATAGAATAATCCCATGCACTGTATATCCATAATTACATTTATACTCGAATGTATATGTATTGCCTAATCAAGTACACTTCTAAAAACAGTATATTCCAAAATAACCAGATTCGTTGAAAAAGGAGGACGTTTCGGGGTTTTTAATAATCGACCCGGATCCCGACGATGGTCTAAGAAGGAGGATATATCCGGATAAAAGAGGTCTGGTCACTCTAACCTGTCCGGAATGTGGCAATTTTGCGCATTTCATAGATAATTAATTCGAGGAAATTTCTTTGGAAATGCAATTCTCCTATTCTTCAAAGAATTAAACTATGATAGTTCCGCACATTTGAGCTTCAACTTTTTCTGAACAGTTGACGTGTTGCACTGGAACAAGCAATTGAAATTGAATATATAGTGACGTCATCACCTGCTGAACTTCTCTAGTGTGGAGATATTTCTTTTCCTCACTGCGCTTGCAATCCCGGTATCTACGTGGAGCAGACGTCCTCCGCGCCGTTTGCTCGCAAGGCTTGTCAACGTGTGTAGCTTGATTAGAATAAATAGCTCTGGAAGCTGTTATGGTGTATCTGTGTGCAGTCATAGCGAGGGATAGAAAATCAATGCCCGCTCATAACAATGTAATTGGTAGCTCTCACACACGATCTCATCACTTTATGCTCCTGTTATTCACACTTTGCATTTGCCGCACGCAATGTTTGATCTATCAGAATATCAAGCCGTGTGTGTTATCTACGTTCATTTACTTCGAAATATCCGTTTGTTCAAAGTAATAAATTTAATAAAGAAAAGAGAAAAGCCACAGTCTGTTTCTAGTCATTTGGCCGGGTCAGGCATGGAATGAATGAAGCCCGATCTAGCAGCGAGGATAGGAACTGTGCCGGCTGCAGAAGCCTATCGAACTCCTCTGGGGCATTGATTAATAACTGACAGATGAAATGATATTGAAGAGTTTTGCTGGAATTAATGATGACAGAGAAAACCGGAGTACGCGGATGAAAACCTGTCCCGTCACCGCTTTGTCGGGGATTTGAACTACGGAACCCAGCAATGAGAGGCAGTCGTGCTGCCGCCTGAGCTACAGAGGCTCGGTAATAAATTGAATAAAACTGAAATTTAACGAGTGGAGGTTACGACTGATTACAGAAACTGTACCTTCCTGTCAGACTGAGTGGCTCAGATGGTAGAACCCCGAGGCCGACGAGAAAGACAGGCCGCGGCGCGCACGTCATACACTGAATGTCACGTGACTCAGCCGGTCTTACTGTAGAGAATGCATCCCCAAGCTCACGCGAGAGACTATCGTAGCGCTGTAAATAAAATACATTTCAGCGCATTTTAACCTACTAAAAGAACACTACTGAACTACAGATCAAATGAAACATAGTGTCTCTTACTATACTTGGTTGAACAAAAACTAAAATTAACATTCATGTAAGGAATATCTTATTGAATCCAGTGTCAAAGGTAGGCCTATTGTAAGCTATTTACAAGTCTTACATTTGTTCCACTCCATACCTGGCTTCAGCATCATATTTAATATTTAAATTATGCTCCCTTTCTGAAAGTTATCTTGGAACCACCCTATTGAATTAGAAAGTAAATGAAACTTAGTGTCTCTTACTAGCCTTGGATGACAAAAACTAAAAATCTTACTGCAGTAAAAAATACACAGTCATAGAAATCAAATATTGCTAATGAAAGTGGTTAATGTAAAATTAGGCCTATATTTACAACATTCATGTAAGGAATATCTTATTGAATCCAGGGTGAAAGGTAGGCCTATTGTAAGCTATTTACAAGTCTTACATTTGTTCCACGCCATGCCTGGCGAACAATATGAAGGTGTTTTTTGGAAAAATAGTTGGCACAGCAGTTTCACTCAGTTTCGGAATTATTCTTGGAAACTCTCTCAGCTCCCCCTTAACTGTAACCCTGTCCACTCGAATTATGCACGACTCATCAAAATGTTTTATGCATACTATTGGGTTTTTCAGTTTAGAAAAATCTGTCGGAATGTAACTAAGCCATAGCTTACGGCGGCTTTCACCCGTCGGTAAGGAAAAAGTCTATGTTTTTTCAGTTTCATTGTCATAATTAGACCGACAGCCGAAGACACTACAGCGACGAGGCATTTTCTTATAGCTGTAATTAAATAGGATATAAAATGTATTACCTCTAAATCCTCAGCAGTGGAGTTCTAACTTATCCAACTTGTGTATTGCAGTCCAACATTGCTGAATGAAGTGAAGAACGTTGAGGTTATATACACATTTTTGTAAATAAATACTTACTTACACTTCCGCACACAACACTATGAATGTAAGGAACTGTTGCACAACACCATCATATTCAAATAAACACAAAATCTCCGTTATTTCCTTCCATAATCCACAATAAACTAGCAATAACACCGCAAGAACACATGTAATAACCGGCTTCGCTCTGCCATTCCTGGGACTGGTCTTGTCACCGTGACTTTAGTGGACCGTGGCCTGTCTCTCACGTTGGCCTCGGTAGAACCCGAATTGACGGATTCGATGCCAGCGCAGTCTAGTCGTATTTGCTCTAATACGCAAGCACCATATCGCTGGGTTTACTAGCAAATAATATAAGGCCTGCGAAATATCAAACCTGACCCTCAGCATCTCCTAGAACAATAGATTATTAAAGTACTCTTAGTACACGACAATAACCGAAATATGATCATATCTATTAACACGGGCCGTGAAATCATCAAACTGTGAGTGAATTTATATATGATGATGCTGTATTTAGAATGTTAAACTAGTGGTATTTCTTGTAATATTTTCTTTCCATGGACTTGCTTGTTGTACACTTGTTGTAGTTGGTGTCGTTGGGTAGTTAGGTTTAAACTTAGGTTTATTATAACTTATAATGTTAACCTAGTAGTAAGCTCAACCTATAGTATTGTAAGTTGTAATGTTAAGCACTGGAAATACTTACGTTGTGTGTGAATTCGAATATGATGATGCTGGATTTAGAGTGTTCAACTAGTAGTATTTCTGGTAAAGTTTTTCTTTCCATGGAATAGCTTGTTGTATTCTTCTTGTTGTAGTTGTTATTGGTGGGTATTTATGTTTTAATTTTATTATCACTGTAAGTGACCATTGCCACCGAGATATTTCCCAATGTCGATGTATTTCTTAATAATAAGGGTAATAAAAACTAAATAACTTATAATTTTTAGGTTTTTAAGAAGCCATATTTACGGACATTCTAAGAACAAACCCGTATTTCCCAATGTCGACTCACTTAAATGTAATATACAAGCTGTTGAGCTTTTCTTTCGAACACACAAGTTCAATATTACACTACAACATACCTATAAAAACACATTATAAAACAAAGAATGAAAATACACATTATTAAACAAAAAATGACATGTATCGTTCCTAAAAGAACATCATTAAATTCTATCAAGTCACATTCATATTTGGAAGTATTTGTGTTTATTTCAGTCCAGACATATAAGAAATTGAAATTTGTAACATACCTTAATGAAGTCATGCTTTATCTCTACTCCAACAAAACAGTGCGAAGCGTTCGAAAAACCGTTGTTCTTTCGTTTGCTCGAATCCAACCGGCTGCCAGCCCAGTGTGCCTCCATTACATCACGCGCTCCACCCTAGTCAGGTCAATGACAAGCTATATTTCCCCTTCACGTGCTTTACCATTTGTGTTCCCTTAGTTTTATCACTGTCGTTGCTATGTTTATTATTATTTTTACCTTTCTTTCTTTCTTTCTTCCTTTCTTTCTTTCTTTCTTTCTTTTTCTTTCTTCCTTTCTTTCTTTCTTAATCAATTTACCATCCAGGGTTGGCTTTTCCCTTGAACACAGCGAGGGATCCCACCCCCACCGCCTCAAGGGCAACATCCTGGATCGTGAAACTTTGGGTCGGGGGATAAAGCTGGAAAGGGAGACCATTAACTAGCCCAGGTTGCCTCACTTTTATGGTGATCAGAGGCCTGGTTAGGGGATGGTAAGATTGGAAAGGAAAGTTGAGGAAAAGGGAATGAAGCAGCCATGTCCTTCAGTTAGGTACCATCCCGGCATTTGCCTGGATACGAATTGGTAAACCACGGAAAACCACTTCGAGGATGGCTGAGGAGGGAGTCGAACCCCCTTCTACTGAGTTAGCCTCCCGAGGCTGGGTGTACCCCCTCCCAGTCCTCGTACAAATTTTCAATTTTGTGGCAGAGCCGGAAATCGAACCCATGCCTTCAGGGGTGGCAGCTAATCACACTAGCCACTACACCACAGAGGAGGACATTATTATTATTATTATTATTATTATTATTATTATTATTATTATTATTATTATTATTATTATTATTATTCGAATTTAATGCTTTAGAACTACGCTAGGGCTCTTAATGAGCAAATAATGATCTGCCTATTATAGCGATAATTTTATTATAATAAATAAAATAATACAGTATAATGTTATGCCAGCCTCAGAGGGTAGGGGCTACATGGTCGCCTCTTTCGCCGGAGCCCCCGGTTCGATTCCCGCCCAGGTCTGGGATTTTTACCTGGCCCTGAGTTCTGGTTCGAGGTCCACTCAACCTACGTGATGAAATTTGAGGAGCTCTCTGACGGTTAAACGGTTGCCGCGGTCTAGGAAGCCAAAAATAACCACCGAGATGATCCACCTTGCTGACCACACGACACCTCATAATTTGCAAGCCTTCGTGCTGAGCATTGTTCGCCTGGTAGTCCATGACATTACGGGGCTGTTGCACCATGGCTTTTTTTAATATAACGTAATTGGGAAGAGAAGACTGGCAGCCGGTTGGACTCGAGCCAATGCAAGACCAACGGTTTTTAGAACGCCTCGCATTGTACGCTGAAGCTGTGATAATGCAGGGCTTCATTAACATAAGTAGCAAATTTGAAATCAGTTGAAGTTCGTAAGTTCAAATTCATAGATATTTTCACAGAAATAAACATAAATATTTTCAAATATTTTATATGACTTGATAGAATCTAATAATGTCATTTTAAGGACGAAACATGTCTTTGTTTAAGAGTAAGTATTTTTATTCCTTGTTTAATAATGTGGGTATTTTTACATGTATGTCATAGTGTAAAGTTTATATTGAAATTGTGTGTTCGACAGACAGGTAGGCTTTTAAGTTACACATTTACGGAGTTATAATGACGAATTATCCCCTTTTAAGAATAAATGGAGCTCCCTAGCCGAGAAAAAAAAAGAAGTGCTCGATTCACCCTGAAGGACGAGGATCAAATCCCATTAGGAAGTCGAAAAATTTGAAGAACACTAAAATTGAGTAGCAAGTTAAATCCTGGGTAAAGTCAGCCGGGTATAGAACTAAACACTTTATTCCATTTAATGCAGAGATTGCGGAGATGATTTTGCTCCACCTCCACTCAGAGGAAGAAGAAGAAAAATTCATAACTCTCGAAGAATGGACGTACCGGCTCAAGTATGGAAGGAGCGTCGAACCAACCCCTCTAAACTCTAATCAAAATAAGAAAGCTAAGAAGAACTCCAATCCTTCTACTAACAAAATACACCGATAAAAGAAAGAAGAGGGTAACCAGGAGCGAGAAAACGAACGACTCCCTAGGCCTCGCAAATGTAAAACCGTCGGAAGCGTAAGATCATAAGAGATAATCATGGGAAAAGAGAAAGGATGGATGAAAGTGATAATTCTGTCAAATAAAGAAGAAATGGTCGTCACGAATTTTATATGAATTGAAAGGTAAACTAAAAGAACGTTTTCCTCCATGAGGTACAGATTACGAAATTAGTACACTTGAATAAATAACGTCTAATTAAAGCTACGTTTGCTCTGCTTCCTTATACCCCAGGCAATTTATTTGCAGTAAGGCCAGTGACGTCGAAAGCCACTCTAGGTTCACGGCCCGTAGCTTACAGTACGTGTGTAATTAATGAACATTTCATCGATCTACCCGAAGAGCATTCTCCCGCTGGACTCTCAGTCCTATTAGTGAACTTCCATGTCCTTTGACAATTAAAAGAACGTCAGAAAGTTTTAAAAGACCTTTGTGGCAGATCGAAGACAGGTGGGGAAGGAACTTCTAACTATGGTTTCAGCCAACTACTGAAACGCAGAAAATATGCTTTGCTTAAAGCTTTTCACTCACGTGATTTTCACAAGTTTTCCCAAACCAACGAATTCGGAATATAACGTAAATCAATTCTGCCTTTCTTGCAACAAATTAATAATCGGGCCGGATGATTGGCGTAATACACTATATTCTTGCTTCCAATACGGTTCGTATCTCAATACAGTCAGTTGTTATATAAGAACATTCAAATGCGACAGATTTGAACCAGTTATTCTATGGTCACTTCAGAACCCTGTTTTCAATTCAAAATTACTTAGAATGTAAATAAAGATCGAGTAACTTGGCTGTACAGTTATGGTCGCGCGGCTGAGAGCTTGCATTCTTGAGACATTGGGTTCGAATTCCACCGTCGGCAGGCACACCAGGAATATGTTGGGCCTTTACCCTAATTAAGCCCACGGCCACTACCTTTCCAATCCTTCGATGTGTTAGTGCGACGTTAATAAATAAATAAATAAATAAATAAATAAATAAATAAATAAATAAATAAAGGTACTCCTGAAGATTATTATTATTACATGTATACATTTAACAATAAACACATAAATTTTACAATAAAGTAGCTTGAGATCACGGAATAAGAGAGCACAAAAGCTCAGAAACCTTACCACTTTACGGGGAGGAGACACCCCTATTAAGTAATATACTCGAAATTCCTGACTTAGCATATTATGTATTTTGAAAAGGTGGCTATCCTGTACAGTCTTTAGTAAGTACACATCGGATGCCAAGGTACCAAAATAACAAAGGAAGCCTGTATCTTCTGAACAGTTTAATACGATACGGATTTCAAAACCTTAGAATTCAAATTACAACTGTTCTTTACACGTGCCCTTTTCTTTGGGCCATCAAGGTACGTCATTGCAAAATCTTCTGACAGCACTGACTTCAAAACATGGGCCTCCTACTCACACAATAACCTATTATCTTAGGTACCATTCTATTAAAGGATCTACACACAAAAGACTCGCAAGATTCATAATCAACACGGGTAGGCGGCTCGTACTACCAGACGTTGAACAGGAGAATTCATCACTGAAGGTTAAATTCTAGTGGCCGAGAACCTAAATGAAACCGGAGACGGAAAACAAGCAATCCAAAGAAATATATTATATACATACAATATTTAAATGGGCTTAAAACCTATCGAAATAAAGGCTAAGCCATGCTACAAGGTAATTAAATTTCGGAAAATGTAAAGGCCGAAAAGAAAATTATAAATTAATAGCTTTATAGAACTTAGTCACTTAAAACGCTGTTGGGAGGAAGTGAACGAGGATACCCACTCTTGCTTCGTTATATTTTAGGGACGTAACTTGATAAGTTTGAGGACTGGGTAGAGATATCTATATCTATATTTAATTTAAGTTAGAAAACCCCACGTTTACATTTTTAAAATTGCATGCCAAAGGGGGATGTAGAAATCTTCGCTAAGGTCACACGCAGAGAACTAACATGCTTAATATTCTGCCATACCTTGTTAAATCTGTCTCGTCATGCTGTCCGGCCAGTCCCCCATCTCCAGCACTTACCCCTCACGAGATGTCTCCTTCACGTAGCACATTCAATAATCCACTACCGCAAGACAATGCCCTCAGAAAACTCACTCATGAAGCTGATCTACAGAGTTTTTGAGAAAAAATAAGAGAAATTGTGACTGGAGGATATGATTTACATATCAAACTATTTAATTGGTGGATCAATTTATGTACAGGGATCGGAACCGTAAAACAAATGTAAACAGATTACATTACCAACCTTGAAATCAATAACTTTATTATTTTACAACTTGCTTTACCTCGCAAAGACTCAGATAGGTCTTATTACGACAATGGGTTAGGAATGGCCTAGGAGTGGAAATGAATTAGCCGTGGCTTTAATTAAGGTATTGCCCTAGAATTTGCCTGGTGCGAAAACGGGAAACAGCAGAAAAACATCTTCAGCGCCGCTGATAGTGGAGTTCGAACCCACTATCTCCCGGACGGAATCTCACAGTTGCACATCCCTAAATGAACGTCCAACTAGCCCGGTAAAGCAATAACTTTCTCAATAGTAGTTAGAGTTTCTAAACTCTAGGGTTCGTTAGTAAATTGGCACTAGAGACATGTGGTCCCTACATATGAAGCTTCAGCGATATGGCAGGTATGTTATAGTGTAATATTTATAATGAACTTGTGTGTTCGACAGACTGAAAAGCTTTCAATTTACTGAGTCGGCACTGGAAAGTATGGCTTCCTTCTTAACACATTTATTTTTGAGTCCCAGACTCAAAGAGGAATAATAATATAATGGCAATATCGTATAAAGATGAATAATTATAATTGTCTACCGAATTAAACTGACCTAGTTAACTATTCGGAAACATGAAATTCTGTCCACGTGTCACAGTGAAGTTTTCCGCACAACTATACTGTGGCCCCACGTTGGGCTCCAACTCCGAATGTACGGGTACAATACATTTGAAGATGTTGTGAAACGAACATTTTTCAAGCACGCTCACCTCGACAATTTCTTTCATATTTGAAAGTTCCCTCACGACCTTAAGTGGAAAATTTCTGCACTTGCTTTGTAAGTTGGATACGGTTGTTAGGCCTATTATCGGCGGCTACGTTTTCCTCGGTATAGGCTGAGTGAAGCTACGCATTCATATTTGTAGCAATTTAAAATGGATAAAGCATCTTCAGGATGTAAAGAGCAAAGCATACAGTATCTTGGGATTCGTCCGCAGACCTCTACTGGGAGCCAGAAAGAAAATAGTTCATATGGCACATTTGGCATTTTACGGCCAATACTGTTTTAGGTCTTTCTTACTCGCACCCCTCTACAGTAGATAACATGTAGAAACTAGATAGAGTTCAACGCCGAACAGAACGACTAATTGCTGAACATGGTCATTTAAAAACCGTCAGTTCACTGGCCCCCATAACTGCTGTCTGTAAACAAATAGATATTGCCTTTCTGGGAAAATTTCTCTTACGTAATTTTCACATCAACCTTTTCAACCGCTTACAGCTGAACTACCGTTCCGCTCAAAGAGGTCGATTGTGTGTCCCTTTTCCCTCTTCTTGCAAGAATAGCATCATATCAAAGTGGCTTTATTCGTTATGCTCCGCTGTGGAATGAACCCTCACCACAGACGAAAGAACTACCTCCTGAAAAAGTTGTATAGAGGTAAAAGAAATATATATATATATATATATATATATATATATATATATATATATTGTGCCCTACAGGGCCCTGTGGTTCCGGCTAGGCGAATACCGGTCTCGAACCCAGAGCACAGTAGTGAAAAACTCCCACAATCGTGAGCTTGTGCACATAGTCTTACCTGAACACATATCCTCGCACAGCAACTCACTCACGCACATCTCAGGGATACAATGGAAACAAAAGGGGAAATTACGATAAACAACATGATATGTGACATATCAGGTAAGAATAATCTAAAATAAAATTGGACAAAATACGAGAAACCAAGCGGCATTCATAAAATAACGTGGTGAATTTATTACAAAAATTTAAATCCAAAATCATATACACAAAGAGTCTGAATATCTGATATATTCCAATCTGATATCGCTGGGAACCTCCTCGTCACAAAACAATCGGTCTGCCGGGCTGGAACAAGGGTGGAATAACAGAATAAGTCGAAATAGGAAGATAAGAGAACTATCTGGCCAAAAGGAAAAATCAAAAAGCAATCTCCCGTGCGTAAAAATGTTGCGTCACATGACCTCGAAGCCATGCGCTACCGTAATCAAAGCTTTACAGTACAAGACCTGGACTGGATGAAAGCCCACAGTCCAACATAACTAAGGTACACACACTTATCAATAAACCCATAAATATCCCTGCTCCAACAATACGTGGCTAAATAAACATGTGGCGAGATTAAGTAGACAAGAAAATATAAACCAAACAAACGAACTGCGGTCCTAACAGGCCGCTATCTTCAAGGTCACAAGCCGAGGGCGACTCCCCCCTACGCACTTGAAAACAAAACAAACACGCAGACAGAGACCAAATCTTCCCGTCAATGACGTCACATTCGACTGCCTTGCTTCGCACAAATCACCTGGCTGAGTGTTTATCCCCGCCATCCTACACTCCACACAGCTGTTCAACTAGAGGGACTTCTTACCCCCTTACATAAACACACATCTAACCTCTTAGTGCTGAAATTATCTCCTCATAACATAACTGCCTTCATAGGGCTTGGACATACATATTACTCTCACATACTTTGCCTCCATAGGGCTATTCATCATGACACCTGGGTTCAATTCCCTGGCACTACCAAAATTATTCATCATATCAACAACACTCATTCATATAACTCTCATATTCTTTGCCTCCTTAGGGCTTTTCATCATGACGCCTGGGTTCAAATCCCTGGCACTACCAAAATTATCCATCATCTCAACAGCACTCAGTCATATAACGTTCATGCGTGCGATTAGCTCTCTCTACCGTGCATAAGAAGCACTAGCACCATGTCTAACACCTCCAACCATGCCAACCTGTGCAAGTCAAGGAATCTGTCTCCAGTATGAAAAACTTACGTACAATAACCAAAGAAATAAAAATCCTCTGCTTCTGAAATCCCGTGCCTGGCAAAAAGATCTAGCTAACGTGACTAATGCATAAAAGATGCCGCGAAGAGAAACAAACATAATACAAGGTGAAGATATAAAATTTACAACCGTATCTACCGTCCAGATTTCGAGGTCTGTGCATGCCTATCCTATACAAACCATTATTTACATAACTGTCGTGGCTGGCGCCACCTTGAATTTTATTAATCTAGCCCATGCTAATAATTAATTGGATCTGTCTGACCTGGGAGTACCGATGACATTGTGAGGCGGCTCTCTATGGAACCCTGATGTTTAGTACATGTTGACAGATGACATTGCCATCTGCAAAGTTATGTAGATCGCTGGATCCATGCTGGCTGGTGAATGATTCTTCGACAGCTTCCGTGAAAGTAGTCCAGTGTCTCTTCCGGTATTGTGGTGAGCTCCGCCTTCTTGGAGTCCCCGCGTCGATGCTCGGTTGTCTCGACAGCTGCCCCGTTGCTACAGCTTGTTGTTCTTCTCTCTCGTTCTCTGCGATGTTTCTCACGTTGTATACGTGAAGGGAAATTCTATTCCCTGGTAGGTTGTGCTGGATGTTAACAGCTCGCCGCTTAGATCTGATTCACGATGTCCTCCTGGAGTAGTATCACACCGTCGCAGTCGCGAGACAGTCAAAGAGTGCGGTCTTGAGTGCTCTACTGCTGGATATTTATAACACGTCTCGCGTGCCCAAGCTAAGGATTCCCCGCGATAATCTCCCTCCGGCGGTCTCCTTGAGAGAAGCGCGCTAACTACTTATCTCGCATATGCACTTTTAGTTATGCCCACGTCGCATATCAAAATTTTGCTCATTTTATGGAGGTTGCAATTTCCTTCTCAGATTAAATGCATTTCTTCTGTGCTTTAAGATGTAAATTAATTTCCTTTTCGCTCCAAATCTTTGTTGACACGCCACCTTTTGTAAAGGGTTTAGCGTCCTGCGTCTAAATTAACTCGCTTGGCGTGGGGTCATAAATTTGTCTTATGAGTTTCCAGAGATTTCCTAATTATTTAGCTGTTCCATTCCCACGAGCACTGCACCACTCAACTTCTCCCAGGCAATAAATTAAAATACAAGGATGTCTAAGGTTCTTCAGGGTGGTCTTGATTGTCCGTGATACCACAGGCTAAAATCATGCCTCTATAACAATGACCAATAGGGTTCAATATATAACGAAATTTCTGTAAATAATATTTTCTACTGTGGCAATTTTCAATATGCGTGGGAGGAGAGATGCAATTTTATGTGATCCCGGGTGAGTGAGACTGCATATGGGTAGAGTGAGCCAGTCTAGGTGAGGTATATGTGGGGATTCAAGTGCGTGTAGAATTCCTTGAATGTTGAACAGGTCTTTTGAATATCATGTTATTAATACGTTCATGTAAATGCGGCAACTCTATATAAGCACATTAAGTAGACTATAAATGTAATTTTTAATATTGTAATTTTAAGTCAGGATGAAGGCACATTCGTGAGGGTGGGGCTATGCCCTTTCGCCATTCTTCATTCCTTAATTGTATCCTACAATTTGTGTAAAATAAATAAATAAATAAATAAATAAATAATAATCCTTCCCGGTGAACCAAGCACGCCTTTACTGCGTCGGCTGGAAAGCTCTTGATTTGGTGTCTTCCAGATAAATTTGACTGAAACTCAACCACAGGTCTCCACTAGAGTTTTGGTTTCTCTGGCCTCTGGTAGAGTAAAATGTAATGTCGAAATTAACATTCACCTGACAACCGGCCTGTGTGCTAATACATTCGGAATTCGCTTCCTTCTTTTCCACCAACATGGCAAGCACTATCTCAGGTTCTACTGCAACTATATGATTCTCACCAGCATTATTATACTCTTCTCGTATTAATCAGCGTAATTTCCAGCCATGTGAATTGAAGCAGGCGCCGCACATGTGTCACCGTTTGGTTCACCAGACTGAAATGTTCTAAATGTCCCTCGCAGACTCGGAGCGGCTTAATGGAGTTTCTGTGCATTCAAGTGCACCAATATTATACAGTGCATAATGAGTGGGTTCTGCACAGATTTATGTTAAAGAATTTCACCTTATTTTGTTGACACGGCATAAGCCCAAGAGCCTACATCATGTCTATAAGTACGGGCCTTGAAAGCATCAATGGCAATAATGTTAAAGTTGTTTATTCCAAAAAGGTTATGTAATGAAAATCTTCAGAGTTCTACATGATCTATAAAGAGCTGCAATTTCTACATGTATGTAACGAAACCTCCCACAGTTTTACTAAATTTTCTTCTTTTCCTCTATCACTTTCCCCACTCCATAGTGGATTGGAGGTAGCTAACTCTGTCGCACTTGTCGACTTTGCCAAGCATTTACGGCCGAATATTTTCTTCTGTTGCGTGTTGTCTGGCAGTGTGGCACGTTCTTTCTGCATGAAGAGGCGTGTGCTAAGATAAACAGCCAGTCCCTGAACCAAAGGATTTAATCAGATGAGGCCGAATTCACCAGACTGAACATTCAGCCAAACAGCTGAGTTTCTACACAATTTTCTTCGTATTTTATACATACATCGTTCTCCTTTGTAGACCACCCCTTAACTTCCTAGTCTGCGAATATCCGTGAAGGGAAAAGTCACTCCTTAATAATCTATTTGAAACTAGCAATATTTCCTCTTCTGCTTCCAAAGCTAGTAGCAGCAAATCATGAAGAACTGAACCAAATCATTCTCTTTAATGTTTCTAATTTTGTTCGCTTATTTTCTGTTATGTAACAAGCCCATAACAGGCAAGATGAATACTGCTGTGTTTTGTTCGACCGTAATGGGCTCTGTTATGGAAAGTAAGAGAAGGGAGGGAGACCAAGACGACGGGGGTTAGACTCAGTTTCTAACGATTTAAAGATAAGAGGTATAGAAATAAATGAGGCCACAGCACTAGCACTGTTCATCGTTTCACGTTATAATTTTTATCATTTTATGTACGTGTTAATACAATACAACATATAGATGTTTAATTTTTTATCAATAACGGTTATCGATATATTCAATAAAATTCAAACTTTGAAATCTTTTCGATGTATTTATAAAATGCTCCTCAGGCCAAACAGCTCAACAGATTTGGCTGAAATTTTTTATCAGTTTTAAAATACTAATATAAAAGAATTGATGCGTGGGTTTCGACAAATTTTAATTACACTAAAATAAGAAATATTTCACATTGGCATAACCCAATGTTTACATATTATGATGATCAGGAAGAGAAAAAACAATTGCTCCTGAACTCTTGCATACTTTGTAAATTGTGCTAATAAGTTTGTTATTCTATTGTATTTGTAACTATGCTAAGAGTTTTAAGTAGATTTGTTGAAAATTGTTGCATGAGGGGCATTTTGAATCTTCAAAAGTGCTGGGAAAAATTCTGAGAGAAATGAGATTGAAATTTTAGAGGTGAACAATAATCCGTAACCTGAATTTAGTTTATTTAAATCAGCACCCTATTTTGGACCCTCTACTGCCTTCTGCTTGGCCTCACTAGCAGTTTTTCAAATTTTTAGTGTCCTTTGGACTGTTTTGAACCCTTGTTGTCCAGGCACTACACTGTGGTCAAGTCTACGCTTGTCCCTCATTACACTAATTTTTTGTCCTGAGCTACTAACATCCATAACACCAGCTCTTAGTTTCTCACTTGCTTCACAACCCACGTTGACTTCAGCAATTGCTGATGTTCAGCAATCTCCAGTTGTTTCCTTGACACACACGTTCTTTGGGCACGTAGCCCAAATTACACTGTGCAATGATTCATTGGCATTCTATGTTTTACTGTGCAGCGCCCTAAAACCTCATTCGAAGCAAGTATTTCATACACAGGTATTATTTTACATACTACGAAAAAACAAATCTAAAGATATTTATGAGTATAGTAACAATATCAGCCAACGCCCACATGCGAATGGTCATTTAAATAGTCTCTAAGTACTTTAAACATCTGATATTTAAATAAAACAAAGTGGAAAAAGGAAATTAAAATGTATGAACATATTAAAAACGCTAAGAAGTGGAGCTTTTTTCATAATTTTCCCCAAATGTCACTGGTACATAGCCTAAGATTTCAGAATTTACAGTAGATCTCACATTCGTACTGTAGTAAGAATGAGACAGTGATGATTCAGCTTGTTCGTGGCTATTAGGACAGATGGCAGGCGTGATATATGGGGTTATTCAGCTAAGTTGTCTATCTCAAATATCCTCTGAACCGTTGAAAATATATAAATTCAGTTTCGAAATTCTGTAATTGTATTAAGGGCCTCATAAATCTGTCCATTTCATGTCCATCACATACATAATTACCGAGAAACCGGTAGCAATTTTATTTTTAATGGAACTGTATTATTTCCACCAAATAGAACAACTAAGAATCGAGTGACAAGTTCACTGACGTGGTTAGTTTGCAAATCTGACGAGTACTTTTGTGTAGGCATTGGACAGAAAACGATGTACCACTCGCTGTGACGCTTAACCGTGAAAGTTACTGTTCGTCAATCAAGTAAATCTGCCACTTGCATATTTAACCCATATTTAACCCATTAAACCGGATGTGTTATTTTTTACGACAGTGCCTTAATCCTTCTTTAAAAAACACTATGAATGTCGAAGTCAGCGAATTTCATACTGGATTGTATATAGTAAGGTGTGTTGGCTAGAATTGTACTTCTAAATAACAAGTACGGTATTTGTAATTTACCTGTCAACTCATTAAAATTCTCAAAAAATTCTCGTCGCACATATGGATTTTTCCCTGTTTCACGGCTGCATGACCTCTCTGACGCCAACCCTATATGGAGGGATGTAGTCAGTATTGAGTGTTTCTGTGGTGGTTGGTAGTGTACTGTGTTGTGTGAATATAATGAGGAGAGTGTTGGAACGGACAGAAAGACCCAGTTCCTGAGCCATAAGAATTAATCAGAAGCGACTAAAATCCCCGACCCGATCGGGAATCGAACCCGAGACCCTCTGAACCCAACACCAGTACGCTGACCATTCATCCTATTACTGTCCAAACATCTGGTCTAGATTATTAATAATTGCTTGCAAACAAGACAGAGAGTAATTCTATTGAGTGAATGCCATTTACGAGCACGTTCCTACGGTCGTAGCAGAACTATTTAATCACAGAATAAAATTTCTCCAAATAATCTAATGTTACAATATAACTTAGCTTAGATTATCAGAGAGTGTAAAAATGTTGTTGAATAAAGACCGGTAATTAATCAAGTTTCTGGCTTAATAAAATGAGCGTTATTTACTAAAACACTCATCTCACCACTCTGCAGTACAATCACACATAAAATACATCAATGTAATTCCAATTGCAATCATGAAATGATATTTCTATTAAATTAGTATTTAATTACCGAGCTGATAACACATTCCCCGGCATTACGTAATTCTCACAGATGGTTTTAAACACATACGATCATACAAATTATTAATTCAACAATGATACAAACGTTTATTGAGATCCGCATATTCAATACACATAGGGCTCTTAATAATTAAGATTTACATCTTGTCATACTAATTTAACGGGACATGTTTCGCCCATTGTAAGGGCATCTTCAGCCGTAATCTCTTGCCTAAAAGATAAGGATTAGGATCCTGGTTGCTCTAGTCAAAATGTTACATAGAGGAACATGTGTTGTAAAAATAAGTTGAATAGGTGGATCTCAATAAACTTTTGTATCATTCTTTTTTTTTTTTGCTAGGGGCTTTACGTCGCACCGACACAGATAGGTCTTATGGCGACGATGGGATAGGAAAGGCCTAGGAGTTGGAAGGAAGCGGCCGTGGCCTTAATTAAGGTACATCCCCAGCATTTGCCTGGTGTGAAAATGGGAAACCACGGAAAACCATCTTCAGGGCTGCCGATAGTGGGATTCGAACCTACTATCTCCCGGATGCAAGCCTCACAGCCGCACGCCTCTACGCGCACGGCCAACTCGCCCGGTTTGTATCATTCTTAAATTAATGTACATTTCATGTACGATCATGATATTTGTAACATGTAATATTACAAATTATGTTATTCACTCGAAACTCTAAGATAAGGACATAATAATAACACCAGTATAGTAATCCACTTAAACTCCTGATCTATAATAATTAATTAGGCTCTCGAAAGAGCTTCCATGACTCAAGGAGAAGAACGCCGGCCTCTCACGGCTGGGTTCCGTGGTTCAAATCCCGGTCACTTCATGTGAGATTTGTGCTGGACGAAATCTACGCGGGACAGGATTTTCTTCGGGTGCTCCAGTTTTCCTTGTCATCTTTCATTCCAGAAACCCTCTACAATATCATTTCATTTCATCTGTCAGTCATTAATCAATGCCCCAGAGGAGTACCACAGGCTTCGACAGACGGCACAATTCCTGTCATCGGAGCTAGACGGAGGCTTCATTCATTCCATTCCTGACGTGGTGGAATGACTGGAAACAGCGTGGGAATTTTCATTACACTCTTGAGTGTCCAGGATTGCTGAACATTCCTCATATGATATAGATTTTCAAGATGTCATCGTTCGGAAATTTGTCCCACGCGGGACTCTAACACACTAAGTACTAATATTAGTAATAATCGAACGCATAGCCTGCTTGAAAATCTGGCAATTAAGCAAAGGGGAATTATACGAAAAATTCTTGGTCCAAACCTCAAAGATGGTGTTTGCAGACTTCGGGGCAACATTTAAATATACACCCATACGGAAAATATACCAAGCGTAATCCGGAAAAGAAGTATAACTTTATACGCTCTCGTCTTCAGATTGCCAGCTGAAAGAATCTCTAAACGTTTCTTATCCTGTTTCAGAAGTCTCAAAATGATTACTCCTTGGTTGGTGGAGATCGATAAGGATCTTTTAAAGGATGGAATCACAGAAAGTGAAACTCCGAGCATCACTCAAACACAAACTTAGTCAGGATCACCAAGAAGAAGTCTCAACTCGACTGAAGTATGTCCATTCTGATGCGTGGAAGAAACCACACTCCGAAAGGATGAATACTTGGTGGGCCCACAAGAAGACGGTCCTTAGTGGCCCTAAAGATGAATAATATTAATATAATAATAATAATAATAATCTGAATCATATTAATATAATAATAATAATAATAATAATAATAATAATAATAATAATCTGAAATCCGAATATTCGAAGTTGCCGCAATTAAACCTTATCAAATGTAACCGCCCTCGAACGGCATCGAACCCGATGCCCTGCAAACAAAATCTCAGTAAGTAATCGACTATGCCAACGAAGTCGTTAGAAAGGAGGCACAGGTATGCTGCCAAACCACAAAGAATAAGGAAATGGAATGTAGAAACCCAGCATGGTCAAGAACGGCAGACGGGAATGGTAGGCCAAAGTACCAAAAATGTTTCAGTATTGTTTGACCTTCTGTTTCAAAGGCAACTGATTCGATGCCAGCTTAGGTTAATGGTTGTTTAAATGCGACAACTCCCTGCAGTTAACTGCGAGCACACCTGAGAAGTGAACTTCCGATATTTTCGCACCTGTTATGAACAGTAACAATTATCTCCGACCTTGTTTATTTTTTCCAGTATTACAATCACAATTCACTGCCATCCTTACCGCTGGATTTAACATCCTCAATGCAGGGGCTCAAGAGAGAACACTCCTGCTATTAAAAGCACTCGAGCTTCAAGATTTACATCAATGTTGATATTACGATAATAGACATGAAACTTCCAGTGTTACATGGAATTCGAACCAAAGGGAAGTCCACTTCATTTCGAAACCACACCATACATTCACTTTGATTCGAGCCGTGAACACATTATTAGGGGTTCACAATACGTATCCTACTCCCACCAGTCCCACAATACGAGTCAGAAAGTACGAATTGTTGAAGAAATAAAAGAAGTTGACTTATTTTCTTTTGTACCTTCCAAGTTTTTAATTTGTATAGTCGTAACAGAAGTGGTTCATTTTTTGTTTTAGTATTCTTCTAAATAATACTTCTGACCAATTTTAGTGAAAATGGGAAACCACGGGAAACCAGGGATGCGGACAGCAGTGTTCGAACCTTCCATCTCCCGGATGCGAGCTCACAGCTGCGCGACCCTTAACCCACTGTCATTTTCTCAGACGTTAGGAAAGGTACCCGACAGTAAAACACGGACAAAACCGTATGTTCGACCCAGTTCGCACTCGAGACTTCCCCAGGGAGCGCGAAAAGGGGTACAAGAAGGAGCCGTAGCTCTGATTATAAATACGAGAGACTCGTAAGGTTTCTTCGAATGAATGACTTAAACTGCTCTGTATGAGTATTTGGATTTCACCTCATAATGTAAATCTGATTACTTACCTTGTCAACATCTGTCATCTCCAGCAGAATGCAGTACGTTTTAATAAATCATTTCTGTAATGTGTAGCGGCATTACGTCCCTCTTTCTGCTACCAGGAAACTTAATAATGGCACCACTAATTCTGAATAGAACAGTTTTACCAGTCACACCAGCAAGAGGTCGGTCTTCTTTTGATCAGCGCATCACTTTTATTCTGCGGTGGATACAGCTGCTCCTCCTAGTGGTGTGGCATGTCATAGCATCACACAGCCTATACGTGCCGACAAATTTCAATAAATCTGCGTCTACCTTTCATTCTCGTTGGCAGGCAGCCAGATACCTCGAGCTGGCAGCAGGACGCCGCCGGCGACGCCCACAGGGATTTAATTGATAGAACAGTCAGAGGCTGGGCTCATATAGTACGAGTCATATACTACCACGAAAAGCCTAAAGGGCGTATCTCAATTATTTTTAATTTTCCAGAAAATCTGCCGACACGAGGCTGACGTATTTGAGCACCTTTAAATACCACTGGTCTATGCCAGGAACGTACCTACCAAGTCGGGCGCTCTACCGTCTAAGTTACTCAGACCGGCATTTATTTATTTATTTATTTATTTATTTATTTATTTATTTATTTATTTATTTATTTATTTACGTATTCCCTTCTTTAATTATTTCCTTCCTTCCTTCCTTTCTTCCTTCCTTCCTTCCTTCCTTCCTTCCTTCTTTCCACCTTTTGTTTCTTTTCCCGTTCCATTTTACTTCCTTATTTCCATTCATCTTTCCTTCCTTCACCGAGATCGACAGTTAAAGCGCGGCCACTATCCAGTATTCCAGATATAGTGGGTTCGAACCCTACTGTCGGCAGCACTCAGAGGTCACTTCCAACTCCATTTTTTTCAGGAAGTGACTACGATGTTTCGATGGTTAAACATTCGGTCTATACTGGCTTCTCCTAATCCAGGAAAACAACTAATTAACTGTAATCCCGCCGCAATACTAAGGCACTTAAGTGTTTGATCAGCGCTGACAGTAACTCCATATAAATGGTTTTCCAAATTCCTTGTGTCTGTGATTATCATACTTATTTAGTTTTACTTTTACTTTGGTTGCTGAGGATAAAATATAATAACAATAATACACCCCACGGGAAATAAACTCAGCAGTAATTTACATTCAACGTATATCTAAAGGTGGAAAAATGGGCATAATAATGAAAAATAATTTCATGCCACATGGCAGTCCGTAAATAGTAAGGAAAAGACTGACCTAGTTAGCAAGTTTTGCTCTGTGAATAACTTATGGAGCTGTAACATATTTTCCACAATATCGAACAGCACACAGCACCTCGACCCGTTCTAATGCTGATAATGACTAGTCTCGCGTGAATTCGGATATATAATGTAATTCAGTGCCTTCAAACTGCTAATACAATGGAGTTGCGTACAGACATTAAAATACTTCAGTAGTCGGCGACTGTTATAATTTTTGATGTTCTTACTCTACCGTATTACTATAAGACACAGTTTTGTTTTACATTAGAGGATACGAGGAAGAGGGCACGGAGAGCCTTATACCAGTCGTACCGGCATTTACAGGTACAAGTAAACAGAGAGTATGAGATAGCAAGTTCCTTTTTTAAACAACAAATACTTAATGTAGGATGCTAAAAGGTTAGTTTTTTCCACCTATTCAATACATATAAATTTTATAAATTAGGAATTTATTGTTGATTCCACTTGAGACATGTTTCGCCCTTCATTGAGGGCATCATCAGTCAAAATATCACCTCAAGGTAAAAAATCAGGTAACTGGTTAGTAGTTGACGGTACAAATTAATACATATTATTAATACAATTACAAAAATTAAGTATGGGATATAGTTGTACAAAAGTGATGGTTGAACATATAGGTTTATAGATGAAAAGTCAGCACCAATGCCTAAAATTAACATAGTAGAGTTCGGCAGTGGTGCTCTGGAGAAACAGTTGACGCAATCATAGGGAAAAAAAATTAAAAAATATTTACATTAAAACAATTAAGGGAGAAAAGGTGTAGTGTTCGGCGTCAATGTTTGTATCCAAAAATTAATGTCAAAGGTTGGTAACTATACAGTATTTACATTGTTCAATTGAACAGTTGAGATAAAGTTTTAAAAATATTTACATTATAACATTCAGCGTAAATGTTTGTAATAAAAACTAATGTCAATAGTTGGTAACTATATAGTAATTACATTATCTAATTGAATAGTTGAGAATTTACAAATATATACATAATTACAAAAGAGCAGCTGGTGTGCAAGGATAAGAAATTTTTAGTACCAAGTGCGTTCTGATGTTTTAGAGGTTTGAAGAAGGAATTAGTATTGATATTTCAGAAATATGTAGAGCAGTTTAATTTAGTTAAAATCACCGGGGGTAGGGAAATATTTCATAGTCAAATGAGATTTTTTAGGCATCAAGCTGGAAGTTTTTCAGTTGCAGTGCCGAGATCGGTATGGAGACTGGTCAGTGTGGATGGAGATTCATGGGTATTCCGTGCGTTTGAACGGCAACAATGGTGACAGTTATTAGTGGGTAATTGCTAGTTATATGGGTAATTGCTAATTATGAAAATGTTGCGGGTTGAAACTTTCGCTTATTCTTTTAGTTGACTTCTGTAGCATCGAATGTGATGTGAAGACATCGGTGTGAAATGCCGGTGAGACAAATTTATATTGTTCCGTGGAATAAAGTATGGCGGACTTCGGGATGAAGTTATTGTTCTTATTGTTTTTATTACAAACATTTACGCTGAATGTTATAATGTAAATATTTTTAAAACTTTATCTCAACTGTTCAATTGAACAATGTAAATACTGTATAGTTACCAACCTTTGACATTAATTTTTGGATACAAACATTGACGCCGAACACTACACCTTTTCTCCCTTAATTGTTTTAATGTAAATATTTTTTAATTTTTTTTCCCTATGATTGCGTCAACTGTTTCTCCAGAGCACCACTGCCGAACTCTACTATGTTAATTTTAGGCATTGGTGCTGACTTTTCATCTATAAACCTATATGTTCAACCATCACTTTTGTACAACTATATCCCATACTTAATTTTTGTAATTGTATTAATAATATGTATTAATTTGTACCGTCAACTACTAACCAGTTACCTGATTTTTTACCTTGAGGTGATATTTTGACTGATGATGCCCTCAATGAAGGGCGAAACATGTCTCAAGTGGAATCAACAATAAATTCCTAATTTATAAAATTTATATGTATTGAATAGGTGGAAAAAACTAACCTTTTAGCATCCTACATTCAGTATCTTCAATACGGATAGCAATGATTTTTATCACTTGCAACAAATACTTACCAAATAGTCAAGAAACAGGCCATAAACCAGAGGCAACTTAGATCGTAACCAAAATATTTGCACGGTAGGAAATATCAGAAACCATGAAAGAAAAACGCTATGAGTTTTTCAAAAGAAGTAAATTATTTAATTACTGTGATAAGAGAAAGTTACATAATATGATAGTAAGGCAAAAAGCCATTGAAATTAGCAGGTGTACTTTTATAAAAACTATTGGATTAACTACTTAAAATCGTAAATTGATTAATTAAATAAACTCTGAACTAAAATAACAAATTAATAAATTGGTTAACTAAATCAATCTGGATTGAAAACAAATGCATACCTAGAGTCTTGGGACGCCCTCTGATATAAAATAATTAATTAAAGGTATACTTAAAACAAGATTAAATTACAAGATAATTATTTGTCAAAAAATGTCCATGGACTAATTTTACTGCCCGCCTGAAGGGCTCAAGTAAATACCTTAAACTTTCAAAGATTTACTTGTATATTAATAATTTAAAAAATTATTTTTCCAGGAATTATTATTATTACAAGTTCCCCCATGCGGAGGCTGCCACAAGGACAAAGTATGTCGAGTACACAGTATTCTGTCTTCTAAGTTACTGTTAACTTTGCTAGTGTGCCAGGTAGAAAAATCATCACAAGGCTCAGGAATACATTGGCAATACGGTTCTTCAGATGTTGTATAGATGATTGCAGAGTATGGTCACTGAGCCTCGCATTGCGCCGATAGCGATGTAGTGAAGTCGTGTCCGGCTGAGACCGCGAGAATCCCATAGCTGTACAAGAAATTTAGGGATTCTGCCTCGAGCTCCGATCATGAGTCCATGGACGGAAATATTGTCTAGGTGATATTCATCTTTATAGTAGTTTACAGTTGGCTGGTAAATTTACTTCTTTTCGGCGTCCACCTCTTCGGCCTGGCCAACGTGCGACTCGAAGCGTATTGTGGGATCTAAGATTAGTCCTTGCTTGCTAGCTGGTTGAAAGGCTATCATGACAATACTCCTGTTGCTCCCGTCGGTAGCTAGGCCAGAGACCTCTTCGTGCACCGTGAAACTGTGATCCCTCAGCGAGGTCGCAATCATGTGTCGTATTGTATGATGGCGGAAACTTCTCAGTACCTTAGGGAAAATATGCTAAGGTGAGGCCACGAGATTCTCCCATCAACCGGATCAAATAGGCACAACTGGAAAATTAATTAACGTGCACAGAAAGCATATCCAAAACCGAAGGCGCTTACCAAAATGAATAAACACGAAATAAGCCATCAAATGACCACAAAAATTCACTACGGTTCGAAATGGAAGAACAAGATAGAACAAAATTAGAATTTGATCATAAATTATCAGAGCAAGCAGCTCTAAACATAAAAGAGCGTGCACACATAAAATGAAATCAGCATCAAGCGCAAGGCAGCTCAAACCACCAGGAAAAGCTCCCGAATTCAAATCATAAAACATTTATGGAGAAGAATAAAGAGCCAAGAGCTCCCAACTTAATGACACACACGTCACAAATTAATTCAGTTCTCAATCATCATCCATACTTCAATAATCCAAATCAATAGTTCCCATGGGCGACGGTTGCCATGGAGACGACAATAAGAGTGAGCGTTACCGAAGCATAAAAGAAAAATGTACAGAAAAGACAGAAAAGATCAAATTATAGCAGAAATACATTCCGATCCTCGGAGATAATCTCTCGATCTCAAACGATTTAATAGATGCTTTTACATTTTTAAATTAATTCGCTCCTAACTTCTTTAATATAATCCGAAACAGAAATATCTTTTAGTGCCAAGAACATTTCGCCAAAAAGGTTTTCTTCCACTCATACTACAGTAAGTTTAAACAGTGCAGTCAGTAATCCGAAATCTTTTCACTTTACGAGATTTCCAAGTTCATTCGAAATGAAGATCTATCAGAATTTGTGATCGTAGAAAGGAATAATATCCACTAATTAAATTCGGTTTTGAAACCAATCAATCCAGCTCCAGGAGAAAAAGAAAATAATAATATCTTGAAAGTAGAGTTACATTTTGCCCATGAGTAGAAAATTAACGCATGACGTCAGTTGAGATGTAGTTTACTTACAGTTTCGTAGAGATAAAATTAAGTAGAATAAATAGTGGACGTCCACTCCAGTTAAAAATGTAATAAAAAATTTAAAAACCACTTCAGTGCCTTAGCCCAGATTCCTTACATGTTATCCAGGCATGTTGAGATGAGAAGATGATCTTACGAGGAGCCTACGCGCTAAGCTTCCAACCATCATGGTGCTTGACAATTTAACTGACTTCACGCTACAAAGGCAATATGCCTCAGGCGGAGGTAGGACAGTGAGTGAGCCGAACATGAGACTCGCTCTCTGGCTGGTCCGAGGCGGACCGCAATAGTGAATCACATCGTACATAAACGATTGAAGTTACTTCGCGGACGGAGAAAATGCAATTACAATAAGCGACATAAGTCGGACAGGAAATAAAATTAAAGGCGAGCTGGAATAGAATTCCAAAGCGATACTGATTTCAATGGCAGTTTAGCCAGACCAAAAAAGTGGTGGAGAGAGGCTTGAAACGTGTCTCCGCTGGGACAGCCTTAAAACTATCAGAAAATCCGGGCAACCTGAAAATACAACTAGGAGGAGCGGGAGGGCGGCTATTTTAGAAGCCAGAAATGAAACTCCCTTCCTATTAACAAAGTAATGAGGAACAATTCAGTTTCCGTTTTCCCCTGATTAGTTACTTCCAATTATTTGAATGGCTATAAAATTATAATGTTTGTTTAATATCACACTCTACTTTTCATTTTATACAAATACCATTATTTTCATGTACAGGAAGTAAACATTTTATTTATTTATTTACTTTTTTCTTACAAAATGCGCTCTTTTGTGTCTTTAAGACATTTTGCTATGATATTTTGAGAATATCCTACTTTATTTCATTACAACTCACTTATCACTATTTTTTCTATTGGATTCATATCAGTGCATATTTCAGTGCAAAATATATCAATACTTCTTTTGACAGTGCTTGCAAAGCTATTAATGTAGGTTAATTTAGAGGTCCCGATTTGACGATAATAAGTGTCATTCTTTCTTTCAATGGTCTGGTGTATTTCCATATGACAATATGGTCATTATCGAAACTGCTTTCAGCATCTTTCGCTCGAAAGAATTACAAGGAAATAGGAGAATTTGACCCCCAATGAATTAGCATACGAGCCTGTGTGATCCCTCCCTTCATTCCCCTCTCTAACGCATATTGAAGGTCGAGCCAGGGGGCGTGAGTGAAGGCGGGGAAGAAAGTACCTTAACCTCTGTGACTGTTTGGTTCATGATTTGCTCTCTTCATCACCCCTATCTCATCAGTTGTGTCCATGTGTTGTGCTTCGGCATGGATCTGACCAATGAGGGAGAGAGAGAAAGAGTGAAACCTGGCACTCGGCGTTTCTGGCAACGAGTGCTTTCATGTACACGAATACAATCACGTAATACAGACCCAGTACCGTAAAAGAGCGTCGTAATTCTGCAACGATTGTGAAAAACCAGGTAACTGACAATGCGCTACCTAAACATTATTGTCCTTAAGACTGGCCACGTTTCTCAGCCATGAGCGGATATGCAGTCCATCAGAACAATTGTCGTTGTGTTCATTTTCGTATGCTTATGTGTACAGGAAAATAAAATGTACATGCTTTGTAGCATATGCCTGCAGAAGAAATGTATGCATGATTCCCTCCTACAGCATAATGCATGTAAGGTTCATTTTCCTGTACACATAGGCATAGGATTATGAACACAAGGTCACTTGTTCTGATCGACTGCATATCCGTACGTAGCTGAGAGGCGTGACCAGTCTTAAGGAAAATAATGGTTAGGAAGTGCATTGTAAGTTACCTGGTTTTTCACAATCGTTACAGAATTAGTATTTGAACAAGTGTGTCAATGAAGAGACTAACAACTATTATGATAGGATTCATATTGTTGCCTATAACCTCAGTCAACGCATTTCTTTCTCTCCGGACTCAGTGAAGGATCCTATCTCTACCGCCTCAAGGGCAGTGTCCTGGGACGTAGCCTACGTGGCCCAGGCGGCCTCACCTGCTATGCTGAACAGGGGCATTGTGGGGGACGGGAAAATTGAAAGGGATAGACAAGGAAGAAGGAAGGAAGCGGCCATGGCCTTAAGTTAGGTACCAACTCAGCATTTGCATGGGGGAGGAGTTGGAAACGACGGAATAACACTTCGAGGATGGCTGAGGTTGGAATCGAAACCCCTCTGCTCAGTTGACCATCCGAGGCTGAGTGGACACTGTTGTAGTCCACGTATCACTTTTCAAATTTCGTGGTTGAGCCGGAATTTACGCCGAGCGACCGGAGATGGCAGCTAATTACACTAATCAGGGTCGTCTAATGTACTCAAAGCCTACGTCAGAAATGGAACTCGAAATACAACATAAGGAAGAATAGTGAAGAAGAAGAAGGACTTTACATTAACAACTAACCGAATATACCAATAATATCAGCAATACAACAGTACCAATATCTCTAAATAAGGTTCCATACAGCACAGCTGAGTGTAAGTGTAAATTTACCCCACTATATCTCCTGCAGGTGAATCCTTACAATTAGGCTAACAGCCACACACCTTATCTGTGTTTAGTAGTGGAAATGCGAACATCCTGAATGAGCGGGCTAAAAGCAGAGAACAGGCTTTGTTCCAGTGAATGGACAGGACACGACATTGAATGCGTGGCAATGAATGCGACGCTTGTGAATAGACTCAGAGCACCGGAATCCCCGACAGAATGTAACCGCACTGGAGGTAAATCGCTTACATAAAACTAGCTCCAGCTTTGTCTTCACAGAAATGTTACGCAAGGTCAGGGAACACTCCACAAAAGTTTGGAGGATATAACCGGAGATCTATTCCCAGCAGACATGATGGTAGTTAAGCGGAGCGCTTTGTCAGTCCCTACCAGACAACAAGGAAGAGGTTTAGCGTTCTGTATAATTTATCAATCATTGTGCATATAACTTGGAACAATTTCTATCAGAAAGTCAGCATCCTGATGCCTTAACACACATTTAGTATAATGTCCAGCTCACTGAGGATTATAAAATTAAAAGGATAAACATTTGAATTTTCAATTTTAAGCTTAAATATTCCCGGTTACTTCCCCTTTCAAACCCTTAACGCCATATTTAAAATTCCAAGGGCCTCTTTCATCAACCGGTGTTAAAAATGTGCTAACGGAGCGTTAGTTAACGCCTTGTTAAGATTTTAACGTGACGTTATTGAAATATCGTTTCACCGAACGTTATAACAAACTTATTAACATGGTGTTAACGATCAAGTCAGCACAGTATAGCATTAACTTTATTTCAGTCTTCTGAACGGTGTCTAGCATAAATGTCAATTATTTCCCACATTTGCTATCTAGGCTATTTGCGGGTAAAAAGAGATTCCATTTGAAATTGAAGAGATAGCAAATTATACCACACACAGAAGAAAATTAATCGTATTTGAAGGTGATGTGGGAAAATCTCCGGGGCAGTAATTTTACTTCAGTGGGGAAAAAGATTATCAATTTCCTTTCGAAAATATGCAGGAACGTTATAACATTAAACAGACGAAGGGTAAAGAATAGACATGCAGTGAGTTACTAAATGAATTCAACAGTCGCTTGAATGTGACCACGCATTGAGCATAAGTAATAAAATACATGTATGACAACCTAAAAGAATCATAATATAAATAAATTCGAAAGACAAGTTGAAGCGGATCAAGAAGGGAGGTGGTGCATTTTTTCCAACATTTTTTAAATAGATGACTTCGATGATTATTGCATTAATCGGCGACAAAAATGTGCCTCTTCGTAATAACGTTGACTGTGATGGAGAATATCACGGTAAGCCAACATTATTTCCTTATCATGAGACATTAAAGATGTCGTTATATGAAATGATGCTTTGCTTTTAAAGCATTGTTAATCAGAAATTCCTTTTTGGAGATAGGGGTGAATTTCTTCCTGTACGTACCCTGACCTTTCTTTCATCACTTCAAGTACATTTCTCACGACAGACTGCTTCCTGTAAGGTAAAGCATGTGAAAATAACCTAATAAATAAAGCAACTGAGCACGAAACAAAAAATCTCTTCCACACACTTTTAATTTAACACGATGTTAAGCAGCTTAACGGGATGAAAGTGCTACGTTAAATTAACGGAGAGTTTAACGGCGCGTTAGCGTCAACGAAGGTGATGAAACAATTATTCTGTAAAAAATTCCGGAGTTTAATGAAACAGGTCTAAGTGTTAAAATGTTGGTGTTTCGACGTATATAGAGCAAGTCCACGCTTCTTTCCTTCAAGCTGTCGGCGAAAAGTTCTTTCGGACTACCATTTTAATAATGGCGCTAGAACACTAGTAGGCCTACGCTTTGCGTAAGGGAAACAAGATATCCGAGGGAGTAATTTAGAGTCAAGTGCAGTTTTAAAGCAAGTATGTTTCTTAAAACTGTCCAGCTCTTTGGCATGCATATATTTTTATTATCGCATTGACCTGAAATTTTCAGAGAAAATTTCAATAAATACAAGAATTAGAAGTAGTTCTGACTTTTATTCTCAGTTGAATATTACCTTCATATTTTTACTCCTGAAACAGGACGAAGATAGATTTTTACCTACTGAGTGAATAATAGAAAACTGAAAAAATATATGTATATCCAGTAGTTTATACCTGACGGCAAAACCGGGAGTTACTCTTTAATATCCCAGTATATTCGACAACTCTACGAAATTATAGCCCAAAAATATGAAAATTGTGCCATATAGAGCATTTTCCATGCAATATATATGAAAAAAATGTCAATAAATTTGTAACTGTCCGCTTCTATGGTGAAGTGGTCAGTGTGATTAGCTGCCACTCCCCGAGGCCTGGCTTCGACTCTCGGTTCCGCCACGAAATTTGGAAAGTAGTATGAGGGCTGGAACGGAATCCACTTAGCCTCGGGATGTTAACTGAGTTGAGGGGGTCCGATACCCACCTCAGCCATCCTCGAAATGGCTTTCCGCTGTTTCCCACTTTTCATCCAGGCAAATCTCGGAATGGTAGCTAACTTATGGCCACAGCCGCTTCCTTCCCCCTCCCTCGCCCATCCCTTTCAATCTTCCCATCCCCCACAAGGCTGCTGAGGCCGCCTGGGTGAGGCACTGGTCCTCCTCCCCATTTGTATCCATCAAGCTAATGTCTCGTGCTCCAGGACACTGCCCATGAGGCGGAAAGATGGGATCAGTCGCTAAGTCCGAGGAAAAACCAATCCTGGAGGGTAAAGGGATTGAGAAAGAAAGACAAACTTTGTAACCAATTAACTAATCAATTCCAAATTTTTTGCCACTATATCTTATCATATGTGGTTGTGTCTTAAATTCGGCTTTGATAAGCGGTAAATAGTAGAAGTTGAAAATTTCAGTCATGACTTCTCTTAAGAGCCTCTGGGTGGAAGAGCAAGATTTTATCCGACGAGAGTTCTTAAACGTGCCACAAGCCCATCACGTAGACCGAGACCCGAATACCAATAATAATAATAATAATAATAATAATAATAATAATAATAATAATAATAATAATAATAATAATAATAATAATTGTACCGGGAGGTACACCTCTACGCCTCACATTTAAATCTTGCGCCTTAAAGAACTCCTCTACAGGAGAAACCGTGAACTTGAAACTGGACCAACTTTTCTCTGAAGATGGCACCACTAAAATTTGTTATTGTGAACTGTGTGAATTTCTGCTTGTTTTTACTTTTTCCATTCGTCAAGAAGTTTGAACATTCTCTCATAGATGTCACTACTAACAAACTTTGATCATGCACCCTGGTGCGAAGTGAATGAACCTTTTTGAAGAAACTTTGTATTCATAAGTTTTATCTTTACAGAATTTTGTTCATTCATCTTTAGGTTGGCAATATTTATCTTTTCTTTCCGCCAGTTTTGAATTTAGCCAATCAAAAATTTCTGTAATTAATTTTCAGCCTATGACAGGCTTCTTCTTCGATTTGGTGTGTAACTTTAAGGTAGGCAATCAAATTGAACGGGTGATTATTCAAGAAAAGTCTCGAACCTTACCCGAGGGTTTATAAACTGCGGATTTTCTCGTCTCTTGGCCATTTGATCAACATCTAACTGAGTGTGTGTGTCAGGCAGGGGGGGGGGGGGGGCGGGAGGTGCCTCTTTCTTCACGCAGCAGTTTTTCAGCAAGGTAATGGCCGTTTAACATCTTTATTTCTTGCTAGCTCTGCAGTTTAACCCGAGGGAAAGGTTCGAAACCTTAGCTATGTAACAAACCTTCTAAAATGTAAATCTCATTTCGGCTCATGTGAAATTTTATAAATCTTTAACTGTAATCGGGGATAGAGAGTGATTTACCCTCTCGATCTCCCCTTCATCTTGGTTTGAGGTACCGCATTTGTTTCTGCTATGTGTTAAAGTTATCTCCATGTGCGCTACCTCAGTAGATTAGCCCCTGTTTCATTGGCCAAGTGCCCTATAGGTCTGTAAATTTTTTGTGGAGCTTAATCTCCGACTCCATTCCTGTTGTACTCGGGCCGTTTATTGAACCTGTTCTTTTTCACTAAGGCCCCGTAGGTTGGGTACTAGATACCTCTGTGTAATAAGATTGCTATTTGTAAATCATGCCTTGTAAGGCCAGTGATTATCTGACTTTCACATTGTGTTGCCTTGAGTAGGCTGAGAGCACTGAGAGCACGTCAGCTCTTTTCGAGTATTGTAAGAATGCTTCTGGGAGACTTGATATTGAAAGTCGGGAGCAAGGGCTCCATGCATTAGGGGATTTCTGCCCTTTGTGTAAAAGAGCTCAAAATTGTAAAACTAGGGGCTTATAGCCCAAGTGTATTAAAATTCTGAAGTCTTGGATCTTTCTAAGTCTCGTTTCTAACTTGCTATGTAATTGTTATTTCACTAAGTTGTTTAAATTTTGTTGTTCAAAGAAAATATAACCTTTGTTAAAAGTTTAAATTCATTTTGACTTTGTAGTTAGACCCATTCATCCCGGCATCTTCTTTCACCTCTGCTGATCCACGGGTAGCACCGTAATAATAATAATAATAATAATAATAATAATAATAATAATAATAATAATAATAATAATAATAATAATAATAATAATACCGAGCAAGTGACTGGGGGGTTGGGTCACGTAGCTGTCAGCTTTTATTCGGGAGATAGTGAGTTCGAATCCAGTAGTCGGCAGCGCTGAACTTGTTCTTCCGTTGTTTCCAATTTTCAAACCAGGCAAATGCTGTGTTTTATAAAGGCCAAAGTCGCTTTCTTCCCACTTCTAGCACTTTCCTATGCCTATCTGTGTCGGTGCGAAGTAAAACAATTTTTTATATGTTAATACAGTAATAATGTGGCCAAATAAAAATTAAATTGCTGGAATATGTATGTTGAACTTCCATTTAAAACAAAAGTGACATTTTTTCACATGTCTCGTAAAGCGTTTCAGACAGGCTATATACCCCTAAAGGTACACAGTGATTTTTATGAAGAAAATATATATATTTAACCAACTAAACTTTGTATTCGATATTTGTATGAAAAATATTTTAAAAGTGCGTCAAAAAATTATACATAGCACGGTCTAACTGGTAAACCGCCCCAAAATGGTTATAGAAATACAGAATAAATGCTGAATACGACCAAATGAAAAATTTCAGTTAATCATTTTATTGGTATGTTTCGTCCTAAATGTTGCATCTTAAATCTCGGCTTCTTGTATATAGCATCATTCAAAAGGTCAAGGATATATCAGATTCTGTTGTGTTGATGTGGAACCACTACCATATTATTTCACGTAAAAATAAGGTTAGTAAATATAGCGAAAATATATACATCTCGGTATCTTTGGTCGAGAAATGAAAAGAAGAAAACACTCAGGATATGACTACAACGAACAAATTAGAAAGCTCCTCAATTCATCAAAATTTAAAGACGGATTTCGGGTGAGCAGAGTGTGGAGTCAATAACGCCTTGGTCCTCCGAGAAACCGATAGGCACTCTTGAATGAGACAGTACCGAATATAGTAGAATTCGGTTATTACGACATCCAAGGTAACTGAACATTTCTGTCGTTATAAACGAATGTCGTAGTAACCGTATTATCAGTCTAGTGAGGTGAAAACTGAAAAATACAGTAAGAGAACCTTAATTATGCTTCATCCACATCCCTCCGTTCAGGTTTTGCTAGTCAAAAGTGCAGCAACAGTTTTATCCTTGCTCTTCCAAATCGTTTGGACTGTGGAACTAACAAGACCAAAGTCACCACACACGTCATATTATTTAATTCCGTCCTCAATGTGATGAATCACTGACTGCACGCAGATACCGTTCATACCGCAAGAATTCGGGCAGGGTATCTGTCTGCATTCCCGAGGTCTATGACAAAAGGGGATAGGAAAGGATTTTCCATGTTGTCAGATTTCAACAAAATATTTCTTAAAATACTTTGATTCTTAAAAGATCTCATTCCAACCTGAGATTGAAAATGCCGTTATATGCGTGGTAGACGCATATAGGTTAGACGTATTAAGCAAGGCTGAAAAACACATTTCTTATGAGGAATATGTCAGTAGCACAGAAAACATGACGTAATAGACGAGTTGTCACTGAAACCGAAGTCATTATAGCAAAGTTCAACTGTCTTTGAATATTTCTTGAAACGAACAGTACCACTCCACGGTGACAGCATCTCTTAGGGCCTGAACGTTAATGGTGAATGTTGGAAATTGCTCTTTTACGAAATGTCCGCACATGCGCTATGCAGTTCATGACCCGGAAAGGTTCTGGCCAATTCGTTCTTTATATCTCATGTCCCTTCACATATTCATTCACAATTACTGCACAATGTGGACGAATTTTATCCTCCTACAGAGTAAACCCATAGTGAACGGCACAGGTGTAACATCTCCTTAAGAGTTTCTGGAAGGGAATGAATTATATGCAAACAAATAACACATACCAGGCACCAGTTAAGAGATAGGAACTCCGTCGGAGTTATACAGATTGTCTGAAAATAAGTTACGGAAATTTTAATAGGACATATTGTTCTAGAAAAGAGATTTGTGGCGTTTTAATTTTCACCTGGAGGAAGGTCACCGGAAAATGTAAGAAATGTAAGTTCAATGGTGAGCAACTTCTGTGCCAGCCTATGCAGCGTGTAGCCGTCCAAACTGGGCGGTGAGCTACCGTAATATACAGTCGTATCACTCGCTCACATGCAACCTTGCTAGTACTAACGGCGTATCACAGAGCCACATCTTATCGTAAAGCCCGGATAATGTACCGTCTTTATTCTCATTAACATGCACTAAGGTATCCTGAACTGACTGGCGCACAAACCTGGAACACTTGTAGTGAAACTTTTACCTGTTAGGGGTGAGCACAGTGCATTGATTTCATAAACCACGTCGGCAAGCACAATACAGTTCGCCACACTAGAACATAATTACACAGCCATGTAACGTAACTTAAGTAATACAAGTAAATAATGCAAGTACATCCTGTGGTATTGAAGGCTGTTTGGAACAGTGTATCCTAGAATATAGGCTGATAAAACTAAGTGCAAGGTTGATCCGTACGTTGATATTGTGTTTTGATAGGTGTTAATCAGAAATGTACGTCACTATCAAAGCAAATCAAAGTCACCTCCGTACAGGCCATGAAGGCCCTTGGAGGAGTGAAAGGTAAAGGCTTCCACCATTGTTAACCTCGGCACGTGATGGGGTAGAGTGGTTAGCTCTACGCCCGGCCGCTTTTGCCCCCAGAAATTAACCTAGTACTTATTTTTGGTGTAGGCTGAGTGAACCTCAGGGTCATATACACCTCCGGAAGTTGAAATCTCGTTTCTTAAATTTTACGATTTCCTGACGGCGATTCGAACCCACGTCCTTCCGGGCGAACCGAGCACGCCTTTACCTCCTCGGCCAGACAGCCCCAATGTACGTCACTATTAATGCCAAATACCTTCCTTACGTCATTTAGATGTCGTGACATAATAGGCCGGGCCTTGCCAGCTCGACTTTAGAGTCCTTAGGTCATGGAGGAGATATGTTTAGTGATAATTGAATTCTGTTAATTGTTAATGTATTGTACATACTGCGAACATTAATATTTGTTATTTCATTTTTGTTGTGTGTTTCGCGCGGCGCAGGGTATAAATGCGAAAACTGAGAGGAAATTATACTGTAAATCTCTCTTTCCCGATGCCCTGCTTGTCCACTCCCCAACCCTACATGTGTTGAGTCACGCAATGCACACTACTGTATTTCTTGCCAACTGCACAACACATATAAACAGCTGGTACCGTGCGTTCCTTCAGTCACGCACTCAAGTCTGTACTCCGTTCGCTAGAAGAAATTCTGATCATTTTCCTTGGGAATTTTGAATGCTAATATTAAAACTCTTCGCCTCTAACGTTACGTTTAGTTGCAAATACAGTGCATTGCGTCGCAGGATATAAGAGATATGAACCAGTTACCCCTGGCGAGTAACTAAAGGGCTTAGGAAAAAATGGATGACTGAATCTCTCTTAAATTATTGTTTATCCTTTTTTTTTGTTGCTATTCGCTTTACGTCGCACCGACACAGATAGGTCTTACGGCGACGATGGGATACGAAAGGCCTAGAAATGGGAAGGAAGCAGCCGTGGCGTTAATTAAGGTACAGCCCCAGCATTTGCTGGTGTGAAGTTGGGATTGGGTTTATTATACCCATAAATTTCCCGTAACTTAATTCCAGACACAGTGTATAACGGACAAGGTAGAAACAAATAAATATCTAAAATCACTTTAACTCATGACCTAAACATGAAAGTTAGGTGGGAACGAAATCTTGATTGGTGACTAGAATACTCCATGGCAGATGGATGATATGAATATTTAAATGATAGCAAGCCAGTCAGGTAATGTTACCCGTTTCCTGATGTGGGCGCTATTGATTTCCATTGGCACAGGAACTTCATATCTACGGTATATGAATGGATGGACATCCATCACAATACAGTAGAGCTCTTCAATATTTCCGGTCAGCTAGCATGATACGTCTGCGTCTGTGAAGGATGATCTGTTACTGGAATATACAGGAAGTTGGGGAAATGAGCTTCAAACAACCTAAATATGCTGCATATACACGTGTAATATATTAAATAGTGGGATGTGCTGTTATGTTAATTCAGGTAAATAACCTCTATCCTAAGGATATATTAATAATAATAATTATGGTGATGATCATTATTATTACGGTATTTATTTATTTATTTATTTATTTATTTATTTATTTATTTATTTATTTATTTATTTATTTATTTATTTATTTATTTATTATTTATGTATTTATTTATTTATTTATTTATTTACCCGTTGTTCATTACATCCACTTTAAGTTTTGAGGAATAGGAGGATTTCGGTATAATTTACCAGCAATAAAACATGAACCGTATTTTTTCAGTTAACTCAATTTTATGTTTTATTTATTGAGGAAAGCCAAGCTGAGTGGCTCAGACGGTTGAGGGGCTGGCATTCTGATCACAACTTGGCAAGTTCGACCCTGGCTCAGTCCGGTGGTATTTGAAGGTGCTCAAATACGTCAGGCTTGTGTCAGTAGATTTATTGGCACGTAAATAAACTCCTGAGGGACAAAATTCCAGTACCTCGGTGTCTCCAGTAAAAGTAGTTAGTTGGACATAAGGCCAGTAATATTATCTAGAGAAAGCATAGAAATGGTGGCGAATCAACGGGATTAGAACTGGCTAACTACTGCGTCAGACCACGCTTCAATGATCATGGCGACCAGGTGGGCCAAAATAAAAATAATTACAAATAATAATATCAACCAAGAAAATTTATAACAAGAAATGTCTCTCCCCTAGCCCCAAATTGAGGCACTACCAGACAGCCAGCCGCTCGAAAGCCGTAAACGCCACAAAATGCTTGATGCTGAACAGGAAAGGATTGTTGGACAAACTGGAGGTCCAGGAGAGGAAGATCTTGAGGAAGATACTAGGACCGATCAAAGTAGATGGCGAGTACAGAAGGCGACCAAACCAGGACCTATACAGTTATACTGAAAAAATCACAGACATAGCCAAAAAAAGGCGTCTGGCCTTCCACGGACATGTCACGAGGATAAACCCAACTAGGATGACCTACCGGCTTCTCAACTATTGGACAAACAGAAAGTTAGGGACACCACGGTTAACAGAAGTGAAGAAAGAGATGCAGGAACTGGGAGTAACTGAAAACATCAGAAATCGAGCACATCTCAGAAAAATAATCAAACAAAGAGATTTTCGGACAGACCATCACGTAAAAAAAAGAGCCGCCCTTTGGACAAAGGAAAGAAGAGAGAAGCATAGCCGGAGAATGCGCAGTATTGGGCAAATAACAAGTCCCTCTCCAAGCAGAATAGTTGAACAATGTGGTCGTTAGTTGGCCCATACGAAGAAAGAAGAAGAAGAATAATATATGTCGACCTCTTAGTCCCTTTTTCTTTATACGGGGTGGGGGAAGAGGTGAGATGAATTTATGTGGCAGGTTTTACGGCCGGATGCCCTTCCTGACGCCAAACTCAATGAATATGAAATGAATGATGGTGAGTGAAATTGGATGAAGAGATGGATGGAATCGGCTGTGACCTATGAGTAGGAACTGTCTTGGCTTGGAAGTGAAAATGGGAAACCACGGAAAACCAATCTCAGGATAACCAACGATGGGGCTCGAATCGATGCGTCTCCCGTTGGTTTATAGCCATAGCGCTTTAACAAGGTGGACACTCCGCCCAGTAATAATAATAATAACAATAATAATAATAATAATAACTGTACCGGAAGGTACACCCCAACCCTGTGCATTTAAATAAAGCGCTTTGAAGAACGCTATCTAACACATAAAGGTTTCAACAACTATTTCAAGAAATTCGGACTTTTCTCCATAGATGTCTCTATTAAAAAACTTATGTCATACACTCTGGTGTAAAGTGTAACTACTAATCGATTATTCTTTGTATTTGATATTTCAAAGTTTGCTACACTTCTAACTCATCCCGCCAGCTTTTGAGTCTGGCCAATCAGAAATTTTGTGTATTTAATTTTCAGCCAATCACACGCTTCTTGTATCTTTTCGACTGTCCAAAAAAAAGTAGAGGATGTGTCTGGAAGTAGTCCAGAGCCTTCTTGAACCTTCCTCTCGGACATAAAAGCTGACGCCTTTTCGAGCCAACTTGTCTTATTGATCGCTGTGTTACTGAGTGTGTGTGGGTTAAGAGAGGTGGCGGGGGGCTCATCCATCGGTAAGCAGAAAATCAGCTAAGGTAATGGCCACCATTTTTCTACCTCTGTATGTATCACTGTCAGCTAATGCGAGGGGAAGGTTTCTATCTTTAATAATGTAAGTGTAAAATTCCGAAAATATACATTTTTCTTTCTTCTCATGTAAAAGTTCAACTAGTCTATTGCACTTAACTAAAAACCGGTAATAGAGAGAACGCTGCCCTCTCGAATTCCCCTTCAGTTTATCAATCAATCAATCAATACTGATCTGCATTTAGGGCAGTCGCTCAGGTGGCAGATTCCCTATCTGTTGTTTTCCTAGCCTTTTCCTAAATGATTTCAAAGAAATTGGAAATTTATTGAACATCTCCCTTGGTAAGTTATTCCAATCCCTAACTTCCCTTCCTATAAATGAACATTTGCCCCAGTTTGTCCTCTTGAATTCCAACTTTATCTTCATATTGTGATCTTTCCTACTTTTATAAACGCCATTCAAACTTATTCGTCTACTAATGTCATTCCACGCCATCTCTCCGCTGACAGCTCGGAACATACCACTTAGTCGAGCAGCTCTTCCTCTTTCTCCCAAGTCTTCCCAACCCAAACTTTGCAACATTTTTGTAACTTTACTCTTTTGTCGGAAATCACCCAGAACAAATCGAGCTGCTTTTCTTTGGATTTTTTCCAGTTCTTGAATCAGGTAATCCTGGTGAGGGTCCAATACACTGGAACCATACTCTAGTTGGGGTCTTACCAGAGACTTATATGCCCTCTCCTTTACATCCTTACTACAACCCCTAAACACCCTCATAACCATGTGCAGAGATCTGTACCCTTTATTTACAATCTCATTTATGTGATTACCCCAATGAAGATCTTTCCTTATATTAACACCTAGATACTTACAATGATCCCCAAAAGGAACTTTCACCCCATCAACGCAGTAATTAAAACTGAGAGGACTTATCCTATTTATGAAACTCACAACCTGACTTTTAACCCCGTTTATCATCATACCATTGCCTGCTGTCCATCTCACAACATTTTCGAGGTCACGTTGCAGTTGCTCACAATCTTGTAACTAATTTATCACTCTATAGAGAATAACATCATTCGCAAAAAGCCTTACCTCCGATTCCACTCCTTTACTCATATCCTTTATATATATATAAGAAAACATAAAGGTCCAATAATACTGCCTTGAGGAATTCCCCTCTTAATTATTACAGGGTCAGATAAAGCTTTGCCTACTCTAATTCTCTGAGATCTATTTTCTAGAAATAAAGCAACCCATTCAGTCACTCTTTTGTCTAGTCCAATTGCACTCATTTTTGCCAGTAGTCTCCCATGATCCACCCTATCAAATGTTTTAGACAGGTCAATCGCGATACAGCCCATTTGATCTCCAGAATCCAAGATATCTGCTATATCTTGCTGGAATCCTACAAGTTGAGCTTCAGTGGAATAACCCTTCCTAAAACCGAATTGCCTTCTATCGAACCAGTTATTAATTTCACAAACATGTCTAATATAATCAGAAAGAATGCTTTCCCAAAGCTTACATACAATGCATGTCAAACTTACTGGCCTGTAATTTTCAGCTTTATGTCTATCACCCTTTCCTTTATACACAGGGGCAACTATAGCAACTCTCCATTCATCTGGTATAGCTCCTTCGGCCAAACAATAATCAAATAAGTACTTCAGATATGGTACTATATCCCAACCCATTGTCTTTAGTATATCCCCAGAAATCTGATCAATTCCAGCCGCTTTTCTAGTTTTCAACTTTTGTACCTAATTGTAAATGTCATTGTTATCATACGTAAATTTTATTACTTCTTTGGCCTTAGTCTCCTCCTCTATCTCGACATCATCCTTGTAACCAACAATCTTTACATACTGCTGACTGAATACTTCTGCCTTTTGAAGATCATCACATACACACTCCCCTTGTTCATTAATTATTCCTGGAATGTCCTTCTTGGAACCTGTTTCTGCCTTTAAAAACCTATACATACCCTTCCATTTTTCACTAAAATTCGTATGACTGCCAATTATGCTTGCCATCATGTTATCCTTAGCTGGCTTCTTTGCTAGAATCAATCTTCTAGTAAGTTCCTTCAATTTCTCCTTACTTCCACAGCCATTTCTAACTCTATTGCTTTCCAGTCTGCACCTCCTTCTTAGTCTCTTTATTTCTCTATTATAATAAGGTGGGTCTTTACCATTCCTTACCACCCTTAATGGTACAAACCTGTTTTCGCATTCCTCAACAATTTCTTTAAACCCATCCCAGAGTCTGTTTACATTTTTATTTACCGTTTTCTACCGATCATAGTTACTTTTTAGAAACTGCCTCATGCCTGCTTTATCAGCCATATGGTACTGTATTGTAAATTGTATCCTAACTTGTCCATCTAGCCACCTCAATAGTTTGAGATTAGCCTCTATGTCGTCGGGCCACGAGCCCAAGTAGGGTTTTAAGCTTTGATTTTAAGGACCGCATGTTCCGCTTCCGTATATTTTTTGAGTTTTGGGCCAGTAATTGAACCTGTTATTTTCCATAAATGCCCGGTAGAGTGGGTACTCGATCCCCCTGTATTATTTCTTCCACGTACACTTAAAAGACAACTAATACGGTCTTGGAAATCGTAGGTTGTGCCTATAGAGGCCTGAAGGTGTAAATGTTTTGAGCAAAGACACTGTAATCACAAGTGTAAAAGTTAAAGGCTATTAGGGTTTGGGAGCGCAGTCTCCTTAGTAGAATTATAGAGCATAGAGGTTTCTTGTAAGGTAAAATATATTTGTGTAAATATTGAATGGTGCCTTTGGAAGGCCGTAAATTTTAACCTTTGGAGCAGAAGGTGCTCGTGATAATTATGTGATATAAATATCCTGTAACAGAAATTGGGAGACTCGTTTCCTTGACGATCTAAGTAAACGCAAGAGTAGTGATGTAGGGACTTTTGTAAAATGAGAGCTTGAAGCTCAAATTTTGTAAGTAACCTTACTGGATTTTCTGTTTATTCCAAATTTGTACCAAACAAGCTCTGTACCTGAAATCTAGAGCTTTTGGCAAGCGAATAGTTTTGTTAAAATTTAATATCTGAAAAGAAATATAACCTTTACTTTAAAAGTTTTAATTTATCTTTGACTGTCGTACATAGACACATTCAAGCCAGCACCTTCTTTCACCTCTCACTGTTCCACGCAAACATGGTAATAATAATAACAATAATAATAATATCATTTTGCCCACTTGCTCATATTGTTTGAGTCATCACTCCATAGACTGGTTTGATTCAGCCCTCCACGCCACACTATCCTGTGCTCGCCTTTTCATTTCTACGTAACTTCTACATCCTACATGTGCTGTAATCTGCTTGTCATATTCATACCTTGGTTTAATCCTACATCTGCTCTAACCTGAATGTCATATTCATACCTTGGGCTACCGCTACCGTTCTTACCGGCTACACTTCCCTCAAAAACCAACTGCACATGTCCTGGATGTCTTAAGATGTGTCCTACCATTCTATCTCCTCTTCACGTCAAATTTAGCCACAACGATCTCATCTCACCAATTCGATTCAGTATTTCTTCATTCGTGATTCGATCTATCCATCTCACCTTCAGCATTCTTCTGTAGCACAGCATTTCAGGAGCTTCTATTCTCCTTCTTTCTGAGCTAGTTATCGTCCATGTTTTACTTCCATACAATGCCACGCTCTTGTCTTGAAAAACATATTTCTAATTCCTATATCAATGTTCGAAGCGAGCACATTTCTTTTCTTAAGAACGGCCTTCTTTGCTTGTGTTATTCTGCATTTTATGTCCTCCTTAATTATTCCATTGTTGGGTATTTTACTACCCAAGTACCGAGCTCGATTGCTGCAGTCGCTTAAGTGCGGCCAGTATCCAGTATTCGGGAGATAGTAGGTTCGAACCCCACTGTCGGCAGCCCTGAAAATGGTTTTCCGTGGTTTCCCATTTTCACACCAGGCAAATGAAATGAAATGAAATGTCGTATGGCTTTTAGTGCTGGGATATCCCAGGACGGGTTCGGCTCACCAGGTGCAGGTCTTTCTATTTGACTCCCGTAGGTGACCTGCGCGTCGTGATGAGGATGAAATGATGATGAAGACAACACATACACCCAGCCCCCGTGCCATTGGAATTAACCAATTAAGGTTAAAATCCCCGACCCGGCCGGAATCGAACCCGGAACCCTCTGAACCGAAGGCCAGTACGCTGACCGTTCAGCCAAATGCTGGGGCTGTTCCTTCCCAATCCCTTTCCTGTCCCATCGTCGCTGTAAGACTTATCTGTGTCGGTGCGACGTAAAACAACTAGCAAAAAAAAAAAAATACCCAAGTAACACTATTCATCTACTTCCTTTAATACTTTATTTCCTAATTTAATATTTCCTGCATCACCTGACTTTAACTCCGTTAACTTTATTTGGACTTATTTATTTTCATCTTCTATTCCTTATCCGAGACTGAGTACATACCATTGAGCAATTTCTCCACACCTTCTGCAGTCACAGAAAAAAAAAAATCATCGGCAAAATTAACGGTGTCCGCCTCTGTGGTGTAGTGGTTAGCGTGATTAGCTGCGACCCCCGGAGGTCCGGGTTCGATTCCCGGCTCTGCCACGAAAATTTGAAAAGTGGTACGAGGGCTGCAACGGGGTCCACTCAGCCTCGGGAGGTCAACTTAGTAGCGGTGGGTTCGATTCCCACCTCAGCCATCCTGGAAGTGGTTTTCCGTGGTTTCCCACTTCTCCTCCAAGCGAATGGCGGGATGGTACCTAACTTAAGGCCACGGCCGCTTCCTTCCCTATTCCTTGCCTATCCCTTCCAATCTTCCCATCCCTCCACAAGGCCCCTGTTCAGCATAGCAGGTGAGGCCGCCTGTGCGAGGTACTGGTCATACTCCCCAGTTGTATCCCCGACCAAGAGTCTGAAGCTCCAGGACACTGCCCTTGAGGCGGTAGAGGTGGAATCCTCGCTAAGTCCGAGGGAAAAACCGAACCTGGAGGGTAAACAGATGATGATGATGATGATGATGATGATGATGATGAAAATTAACGGTTTGAATTTCCTCTCCTTGGGTTGTGATTCCCTTTCAAAATTCCTCTTTGATTTCCTTCACTGCCTGTTCTATATAAATACAGAAAAGGAGGGGTAGAGGGAGGGGGGACAAAGTGCAGCCTTGCCTCACTCCTTTCTGGATTACTGCTTCGTTTCAAAGCCCTCAATTCTTATCACTGCAGGCTAATTTTTATACAGATTGTAGATAACTCTTCGTTCTCGGAATCTGATCCCCATCACCTTCAGAATCTTAAATAGCTTGGTCCAATCAACATTATCGAGTGCCTTTTCAAGATCTACAAACGCCATGTTTGTGGGCTTGTCCTTAATTCGATATTCTAAGATCAGACGTAAAGTCAGATTTGCTTCAAGTGTTCCGACATTTCTTCTGAAGCCAAATTGATCTTCTCCGACTCAGTTTCAACTCGTCTTTCCATTCTTCTGTAAATAATGCGTGTTAAAAATTTGCAGGCGTGAGATACTAAACTAATAGCGCAGTAGTTTTTACACTTGTCAGCACTGGCTTTCTTGGGAATAGGTATAATAACTTTCTCGTTCATAAATTCACCAATTCACAATCATTGAAATTTTTACGCAACGTGAACAATATTGTACATATATGCGCATGTATTAAGAGATTTGATAGAATGAAACATGTCAAGTGTGTATTTTTTACAGGTTCGTTATAGTGCTTTGTGTGGCATAATTAGTATTTTCGGCAGACTATAAGACACAATAAAGAAGATACAGCATTGTGAGCAGCTGCACGACGAAGTTGACGAGGTGGACGGGAGACAATGAGTTCCAAATCACTTTCCACCAATGGGGCAGTGGATTTTCTCGGCTGCGACTAGAACTCGGCATACCAAATTATAGGGAAATGTGGATACTCAACAGTAGAGAGCTGCAAAGTGCCAAATTTAGTTTTTGATAGGATATTGTCTCTGATTAACAATTCAAGGGATTTGTTTAAATAATTAGATTTGTTATAGTGGGAGCATACGGTCCTGGACAGAAGAGAAAATTTGAATTGTGAATGTGTTTCCTAAGAAGTTTTAATATTTCTTCTTTTTCCCCCTTTTTAAATCAATATTACATTTCAGAAATCAGAATCAGAAAGAAGAAAACTATACCAACTGGGAAGAAATCGTTATTATATACTTTCAAGTATCCCATTTGCTACCAGAAAAAGGTCGGCGATGAAAGGAATGAAGGGCACACTGCACCTTTCATTTGTGAATGCTTGGAGACTTAACACCGCTACCATTTTTGATGGATATAAGAGCTCTTTACTCCCTTCTCTCGGCCCTGCCCTAGAGATATGTAATGCTCCTTGACCTTCTAAACATTTCTAGCAAGAAATCTAATTTAAAACAGATTAGGCAATTTGCACCTTTCTACTCATAAATATCCAAGTGTGACCCGCGTGCTCCGGCGATTTTAGCACCTCATAATGGAGGCACTATTGCATATCATGGATCACGTAGCTGTCAACCTGCATTCGGGAGATGGTGGGTTCGAACCCCACTGTCGATAGCCCTGAAGAGTGCTACAGTGGTTCCCTATTTTCACAGCAGGCAAATGCCGGGGCTGAACTTTAATTAAGGCCACGGTTGCTTCCTTCACGCTCCTAGCCCTTTCTTATCCCATCGTCACTAAAAAGCCTAACTGTGTCGGTGCGACGTAAAACAAATTATTAAGAAAATGCATGCCGTGCGCGTAGAGGCGCGCGGCTGTGAGCTTGCATCCGGGAGATAGTAGGTTCGAATCCCACTATCGGCAGCCCTGAAGATGGTTTTCCGTGGTTTCCCATTTTCACACCAGGCAAATGCTGGGGCTGTACCTTAATTAAGGCCACGGCCGCTTCCTTCCAACTCCTAGGCCTTTCCTATCCCATCGTCGCCATAAGACCTATCTGTGTCGGTGCGACGTAAAGCCCCTAGCAAAAAAAGAAAATGCATAACACGATGATAAAATATGAAGGTTGGACTCTTACTGCCACGTAACTTGGCACCTCGCGTTTAAAGTGAGATACTGAACATTTCTTCTTCCCCTTCCACCGCGTTTCCCACATATGTGGAGTCGCGGGCGCAAAACTGCGTCGTACATGGGGATTTGATCCTCTTTTATGGCCGGATGCCCTTCCTTGCGCCAACCCTATATGGAGGAATGTAATCTCTATCGCGTGTTTCTGTGGTGGTTGATAATGTAGTGCTTTGTCTGAATATGAAGAGTTACGCGTTGAGACAAATGCAAACACGCAGTCTGTAAGTCAGAAGAATTAATCAGACGCGAATAAAATTACCGACAGGCCGAGAATCGAAACCGCGATGCTCTGAACCGAAGGCCTCAACACTGACCACTCAGCTAAGGAGTCGGACAGAAAATTAACACTGTCGTCTATAAATTATTTTGATTTTAAAATGCGCATGTCTTTGTTTGTTTGTTTGTGTGTTTGTTCGTTCGTTCGTTCGTTCGTTCGTTCGTTCGTTCGTTCGTTCGTTCGTTCGTTCGTTCGTTCGTTCGTTCGTTCGTTTGCCTTTTTTACGCTCACCAGCCCAAGAACAGTTTCGAAACTACTGTCTCATCAGGCGACTAAAATGGACCCCAGGGTCTTTCAACTTGGTAACGTGGTTGGGAACAGGGTGCACATAGCTGAGTCCTATCATTCCTTCCACTTGTGCCAGGCTCCTCACATTCATATCTCTGATCTACCTTGGTGCTTGTTCTTTTCCGACCCGACGCTATTAGGTTGTAACGGCGAGAGCGTCTTTCATTTCCACTTCCTTCGTGGCCGATGCCTTTCCTTGCCGATACCTTCATTTTACGAAGTGTTGAACCCCTTCCATTCTTTCCTCTGATTATTGTTATTTCCTCTTAAAACAATAATCACCACCATCCCACCACCACTACGTTAAAGATAGGACACAAATCGCTCTTACAGTTCCCGACGATTGTGACGGTACATGTGTTAGGAGAACATGCACTTGAACGTGTCAAAAGCTCCATTTAGCCCGCTATCCGCACCGTGCAAAATGCGGCTGTAATTAATCACCGTAACTCGATGTGAACTGGGATTTATGATCAGACTGTCCAGAAATCACATTTTTTAAATAAAAGTTTCACACTGGAATGAACTGTGATTTATGTGACAAAATACGTATCTCAAGTGATCTTCGCAACTGATAGATTTATGGATAACACAGACCGGTATTTTTCTCCTCCGAGTCGATTTAAAGTTCTCTAGACTAGTTTCCAATCTATGACTCAAGTAGCACGTCATAAGCTACCTGACATAAGTCCTGATAACGCATCCCGGTTCAGTCTAAGATAACTGCCTACGTGGTCCGATTTGTATTGTTGTAGGCTTGCATCAAGAAGATGGTCGGTTTGAACTTTCTGTCGGTACATCTGTATATTGCTTTCCGCGGTTACCTATTCTCACCCAGAAAAGTTCCCAGATTGTACCCAGATAAAATTACAGTAACTAGCTCTCCGATCCTACCCCTTTCAAACACTAACAACGTTGAAAACCAACCAGATTCAGGCGTAAAATTAAACAGCAAAGAATAAAAATGGAATTGGTGTAAAAGCCAGAAAAATAAAGATATGTGGCTACAAGTACGAAGCCGAAGGACGCAATGTTGTAGTTAATTAGATAATATTGTTGAGAAATATGACCAAACTCGGGATTCGAACCTAAATGAGCTCAATAGGTACAGTGATATGGTGAAAACATACTGCCAGTAAGGTCATCAGCCCAGAGGCTGTTTCGATCCTCAAATAGCACCACCAAAGGCTATGCAGTTATAGGAAGACCGCAACAACCTATGGTAAGGCCAAAATGAGGCGTACTAGGCAAGATGAGGAGTGAGGTAATTTGCTGTGGCTTTCCTCACTAGGCCAGAAGTGCTGTTGCAGCACAACTGACCCTATGAGCAACACCTGTCATAATACTCAGACGCACTGGTCCTGCTCCAAATGTCATTACTCAGCACCACCCACATTTCAGGAGCTTCCATATTGTCACAGCCATGGATGAGACTGGGACTTCGATGGAAGCTACACTTTGCTATGGCCTGTGCCAAGAGATGGATGCAAAAGTATTGCATTCATCAAGAAATGGCAGTATCCACGAAAATATACTACGAGGGTTATAAATAATGTATTGGTTTATCGGGCGAGTTGGCCGTGCGGTTCGGAACGAGCATCGGGGAGATAGTGGGTTTGAACCCCTCTGTTGGCAGCCCTGAATATGGTTTCCCGTGGTTTCCCATTTTCACATCAGGCAAATGCTGGGGCGGTATCTTAGTGAAGGCGAAATTAATAACTGGTTTGACAGAAGGCAGTTTGGGTTTAGGAAAGATCATTCCACTGAAGCTCAACTTGTAGGATTCCAGGAAGGTATAGCAGATATCCCGGATTCAGGAGGTAAAATGGACTGTATCGCATTGACCTATCAAAGGCATTTGATACGGTAGATCATGGGAGACTACTGGCCAAAATGAGTGCTATTGGACTGGAAAAAGGAGTGACTGAATGAGTGGCCACATTTCTAGAAAAAAGAACTCAGAAAATTAGAGTAGATGAGGCTTTGTCTGACCCTGTATCAATTAAGAGGGGAATTCCTCAAGGCAGTATTATTGGACCTTTATGCTTTCTTATATATATCAATGATATGTGTAAAGAAGTGGAATCAGGGATAAGGCTGTTTGCAGATGATGTTATTCTGTACAGAGTAAAAAATAAGTTACAAGGTTGTGACCAGAAACCAAACCCCACGGCACTTAACGTCCTTGAAACGGCCTTGGCCTATCAAGCGACCGCTGCTCACCCCGAAGGCTTGCAGATTACGACGGGCCGTATGGTCAACACGACGCATCCTCTTGGTTGTTATTCTGTGCTTTCGAGACCGGGACCGCCATCTCACCGTCAGATAATACCTCAGTTCTAATCACGTAGGCTGAGTGGATGTGGAACTAGGCCGCAGGTCAAGAGAAAAATCCCTGACCTGGCCGGGAATCGAACCCGGGTGTCCCGGCGAGAGGCAGGCACACTACACCTACACCACGGGGCCGGATTAACAAGATTGTGAGCAACTGCAAAATGAACTCGATAATGTTGTGAGATGGACAGTAGGCAATGGCATGACGAAAAGAACGGTGTTAAAAGTCAGGTAATGAGTTTCACAAATAGGAAAAGTCCTCTCAGTTTTAATTACTGCGTTCATGGGGAGAAAGTTCTTGTTGGGGATCATTGTAAGTACCTACTGTATGTGTTAATATAAGGAAAGATCTTCATCGGCGTGATCACATAAATATGATTGTTAATAAAGGGTACAGATCTCTGCAGATGGTCATGAGGGTATTTAGAGGTTGAAAGGAAGTTTGGGCTGGGAAGACTTGAAAGAAAGGAGACGAGCTAGTCGACTAAGTGGTATGTTCCGTGCTGTCAGTGGAGAGATGGCGTGGAATGACACAATAGACGAATATGTTTGAGTTATGTCTTTAAAAGTAGGAAAGGTTAAAATATGAAGATGAAGCTGGAATTCAAGAGAAACAAATTGGGGCAAATATTCGTTTATAGGTAGGGAAATTAGGGATTGGAATAACTTACCAGGGGAGATGTGCAATAAATTTCCAATTTCTTTGCAACCATGAAAGAAATGGCTAGGAAAACAACAGATAGGGAATCTGCCACCTGGACGACTGCCCTAAATGCGCATTAGTAGTGATAGGCACACAAAGAAGGCCACGGCCGCTTCCTTCCTATTCCTAGGTCTTTCGTATCCCATCGTCGCCATAAGACCTATCTGTGTCGGTGCGAGGTAAAGAATTTGCAAAAAAATTAGTATTGGCAATATTGATAGAACGCAATGTTTAATGAACTAACAAGTACAGTATGGATTACATTCCTTCAATGCAGTCACCTGTTGCCAAATGTCGGGAAGCTGTTGGGAAGGTGCTATCTGTTGATGACAGCGACGGAGCGCCCTATTGCGCGGAGTACAGATGCCACGTCAGGCAATCGGTGGTCTCGGAAACAGGTGTGGTGAGTATGGACGGTGTTCCAAGACCTTCGCATGTCAATCCGACCTTGAGGACTGACGGTGATGCAAATCTGCTCTCTCATCCCGACATGCACGAGTAGTATAATACAGGGATTCGGCCGCCTCCTCCTCCTCGGGCTCCCAGGGGCCTGCTGTTCCTCCTCCCGAGGGGCCTTCCCAGGGGCCCGCTCCTCCTCCACCTCCCGGGAGGCCTTCCCAGGGGCCTGCTCCTCCTCCCGCGGGAAATTTGAATTGGTAAACAAAGCCACGTGCTTTTTTTGTCAGCCACGTGCTTTTTGACAGACAACAACGCATCGCTAACCTCAGTACTGCCGTCTTGACGGGCCTAAACCTCAGTGCTACCAACTTAACCTAACTAGCGTGAGATTTGAAACGGTAAACAAATCCACGTGATTTTTGACAGACAACAACGTATCGCAAACCTCAGTGCTGTCATCTTGACGGGCCTAAACCTTAGTGGTAACAACTTAACCTAACTAGCGCGAGATTTGAATCGGTAAACAAAGCTACATGCTTTTTTGACAGCTGTCATCCGCCATCTTTAATCAAGAGAGCACCGTGCTGCACTCTTCAGCTACTTACCTTTGAAATGTGGTGGCGGCAATTTGAAAAATTCCACGTGCTCTTGTTTGGAAACAAATCCACGTGCTTTTTTGACAGCTGTCATCCGCCATCTTTAATCAAGAGAGCTCAGTGCTGCATTCTTTAGTTGAAATGTGGTAGTGGCAAATTCCACATTCTCTTGTTTGGAAACAAACTCACATGCTTTTTGTCATCTACCATCTTTATTCAAGAGAGTGTCGCGCTGCAATCTTTAGCTGAAATGCGGTGGCGGCAAATTCGAAGTGCTTTACAAACTCACGTGCTTTTTTGACAGCTACCATCCGCCATTTTTAATCAAGAGAGGACCGTGCTGCCCTCTTTAGCTACATACCTTTAACATGTGGTGGTGGCAAATTCGAAGTGCTTTACAAACTCACGTGCTTTTTTGACAGCTGTCATCCGCCATCTTTAATCAACAGAGCACCGTGCTGCTCTCATGCGGGCAATTTCGTCAGCTGTCATCCGCCATCTTTAATCAAGAGAGCTCAGTGCTGCACTCTTTAGTTGAAATGTGGTAGTGGCAAATTCCACATTCTCTTGTTTGGAAACAAACTCACATGCTTTTTGTCATCCACCATCTTTATTCAAGAGAGTGTCGCGCTGTAATCTTTAGCTGAAATGCGGTGGCGGCAAATTCGAAGTGCTTTACAAACTCACGTGCTTTTTTGACAGCTACCATCCGCCATTTTTAATCAAGAGAGGACCGTGCTGCCCTCTTTAGCTACATACCTTTAACATGTGGTGGTGGCAAATTCGAAGTGCTTTACAAACTCACGTGCTTTTTTGACAGCTGTCATCCGCCATCTTTAATCAACAGAGCACCGTGCTGCTCTCATGCGGGCAATTTCGTCAGCTGTCATCCGCCATCTTTAAACGACAGAGCACCATGCTGCCCTCTTTATGGTATGTAGTAACGGGCAATTTCGTCAGCTGACATCCGCCATCTTGAATCTACAGAGCACCGTGCTGCCCTCTTGCGAGCAATTTCGTCAGCTGTCATCCGCCATCTTTAATCGACAGAGCACCGTGCCGCACTTTTTAGCTAGATACTTTTAGCGGGGCAATTTCGTCAGCTGCCATCCGCCATCTTTAATTAAGAGAGCGCAGTTCCGCACTCTTTAGTTCAAATGTGGTGGCGAAAAATTCCACATCCGCCATCTTTAATCTACAGAGCGCAGTGCCGCACTTTTTATTTGAAATGTGGTGGCGGACAATTTGACAAACTGCCAGCTTTAATCAAGAGAGCATCGTGCTGCCATCTTTATTCGATTGATGTGTTTAGAACATGTTTGAGGTGTACCTTTGTTCTAAGAGAAAACAAGACTACAGTTCTGAACAGCTTGCGTAAGATTGTGATTGTTTGCTTGGCATAACTTGCACCTAACATGCTTTTGTAACTTAGCGAAAAAATAAATTCTAGTCTTGTTACATTAGGAAGGGTAACTGACTAAATCCCGGTCTTTCAGCGTCAGGAAGGGTAGCCAAATCTAGTCAAATGCACTGTACACTCGATAACAGCGACACATCACCGCTCCCATATCCTGTTTGCGCATGGCCGATCTCCTGCGAGTGTGTGGACTACCTTGCCACTACTTTAGTTACTGCCCTCGTAAGTTGCTACGAACTGACAATTCAGCATCGGTGTCAAAGCGTCATTTGTACCACCCAGGCATGAAATTAAAGGAGCAAATTTTTAGATGTATGTGTCTGTTAACATCTTGGTCGTACTTACGGGACTGCAGGTGTACATTGACGTCAAAGCCAAGGTACAGTACGTGACATTTCTTACCAAAAATGTACCACGGCTGATCCCACTTGGGTATAACTCTGTGGTGGTGGTGGTGTTGATTATTGTCTTAAGAGGAAGTCCAACCAGGTAACCAACGTATGTATAACACTAATCAGATAGAAAGGTGAAGATATCGGCCAAAGAAAGACAAGGGCCACGAAGGGCTAGAAAATGAAAGACTCCCTAGCGCTTGAATGCTCTAATATCTTCGGGGTTGGAAAAGAACAAGAGTTGACCAAGAGAGGTCTGATACGACAGTTCAATGTGAGGAGCCTGGTACAAGTGGAAGCAATGACATAGCAATGACATAGCTCAACTCAGGGCCCCATGGTTGCCAGCTATCGCTACAGAACTGAAAGCCTCTGGGAACCGTTTTAGTCCCTTCTTACGATGGGCAGGGGTACCGTAACTCCTACCGCTCCCACCCACAGGGGAAAATATAAAAATATACAAAAATAAATAGTATTTGACTATACACTAAGAAACTAACAGACACTAATGAGACTGTCGGACTGATGAATGTGTGCGGCTTGCGGGTGAATCATACCTCAGTGTCCATAACCTTGGCAAAAAATATACCCCTGCTACCCTTCCTCACTGCACATGCAAAGTCTCCACTTCTTCGTGTGGCGCTATATAAATCTTTTAGCTGGGACGAACGACATTTTGTGCGTATTTCTGCCAATAATTTTTTAATAATTAAATAAAGTGGAGAAAAGAATTAGCTGATAAGACATCAGGATTTGTAAAAATTTCTGTTATTAATAATTCCTTTAATTCCTAGTTTCGGCCAGGTAAAAGGAATTAAAATGTAATGTTTCTCCTCAAAGTGAGGGGGTGGGATGGCACAGCTACTCCTCGCCCCCCACTAATCGCTTCTCTGTGTCCCAGGAAGACTGGTCAATATTCCTGGATATGAAAGGAACTAGCAATTGAAGAAAAAAATGGACGTATGCCCTATTCCGAATAACTTCTGCTTAATTACCCTGTAGGAATATATTTAAAGACACATTATTCAGTGTTCCTACCTGCACGAGTGCGAAAACCTATAAACCCTGAGGGAAAAATGGTGCTTAACATGATGAATATTTCCACAGACGAAACTGATGCATGTCTGCAGATTTATAATTTAGCCAATTTCCATTTCAGCTCTGATGGATGTTGCACTGGAGACTTCAATGAAATTACATTACTTCCCTCTTTCGTTCCTTTTTTACTCACTCACACAATTACTCATTCACTTGTTCACTCCCAATATTAATGGACTCAGAAGGTTGGAAGGACGTGGGTGTTATGGAAGCAAACGGAAGCGACATCCAGACTTCACAGTCCTTTCATTTTCTTTAGGTGGTTTACCTGTGATGCAGTCTGGGTTTACTTTTAAATTACTTCCTTCTTTTACGAATGTCACACTCACAGATAACAATCAAATCTCTATCTAAAAAGGGATGTCGAAGTGCAGTGATGTACGCAGATATAACAATAAGGAACGATCTATTTTAGGACTCATTCTGCACACTGAAGATGGTTGGTTATGATGTTTTGGGGATCGTGGAAACGACATATTCAAGTGCTGGGCAACGAGAGGAATACGTGGTTGGTACAAAGGGGGAATATATAAATAGCAATTTACAAGCAATCAGGAAAGTGCGGGACACTAGGGGGTGAACAGGAATTGACAACTTCGGATAAACATAATAGATGTATTGAAACACAAGACATAACAAGTTAGCAATAGTACACCACCAAAATATAGAGAGATTAGGACACTTTTCAGAACAAATCACGAAGGAAAATCTTACAAAGGTCGATGATAGCGACAATTTCGATTTCATCCGAATAACACATACTACAATTAAATTCCTTAAACAGAATAAATGTTTTCCAACCAACTGTACAACGTGAAATAAGAAATGTTAGGGAAGATAGGGAAAACATGGAATGGCAGAATGAATTAAAAATCAGCATTTTAAATTACAAAGTCGGCATAGCGTAAGAATTCACCTGAGTGGGAAATAGTGCGCTATTTCAAATAGCAAGTTTTAGAAAACACTGGAGTAATACAGATGCATTTTTTTACAACTTGCTTTACGTCGCACCGACACAGGTAGGGCTCATGGTTGTAACGGTTCAAATCCCGTTACAAGATGATATCTGTATTTTTATTATTGTATGATTTTATCTGTATTATTATTATTATTATTATTATTATTATTATTATTATTATTATTATTATTATTATTATTATTATTATTATTATTATTATTATTATGTCAGTATTATTATTATTTTATCTGTGATATTGTTACTATTATTGTAATTATCCGTTTTATTCAATTTTGCAATTGCCTGTTGCTTGCAAGATTGCACTTAGATGTATGCATATATACGTATGTGTAGATTATCATTAAACACCTGTACAGTGAGAATTGTTGTATATATCAGAGATTGGAAGTGACGTTGTTATATTGCGACACCACTGGCGATTCTGCCAAGTCATCGCCGCGCCTTGGCTACGTCATCGTATTTATTTAGCAATGCGCGCACGGACTCAATCGCCGTAGGGCTATTTCACCACTGTATGTAATATCTGTCGCGTAGGTGGGAGTATGTCATTGTTATTTCTGGAGATTACGTAGTTGTGTCAACCAACGTCTATGTAAGGTGGATGCACATTGTAGCGTCAGTCATTACTTATACGGATGCAGTACAGTGAAGTAGTCTACTACATCAAGAGGCCTTAGGTGGTCAGCCAACCAGTGTGAACGAGAGATGGTGAAGATTCAGTGAGCCATTATTGGTCATTGAGAGAGTGAGACCAAATGGTTGGTCCGTCACTTAGTGGAAGACGCGGACGCAAGGCTTACCAAGGAGTCAGAGAGGGCAACCCTGGACCTACCAAGAGGTCATACCATACTGACTTACAAAGAAGTCAGATGATATGGAGAAGAAGCAGTCGCAAGGATGTATCACCACGTTAGGCGTGACACATCTACAGTAAACACCAGAGCAATGGATTACGTCGTAATTACACTCAAAGTGTTGAAGGTACAGTCAAGTGAATCAGTGAGGGAAATATTTCGTATAAATTGTTAAATGTCCGGTCAAGAAGAATTCAAATTCATGCCTAGTTTCTTTTAGTTGCAATGTCATAATTTCATATTCTCATCTGTTTTATCGCAACAAGACTCACTATTTTTTGATATATTATTTAAAGAATATATTTTGTTCTATCAAACGAATTCATGGTTTCATTTCATTGACAGTAAAATATTTTAACCTCAAAATTAATGGGGAAACCGAACGCCAATCTCCTTTTCCCAGAACTTATATGGTATGTTGTCAAAAGTAAGCTTATTACCCCACACCCTAGATATGGTCAAGAGTCTCATTATATTATTGCTGTACTGAGTGACAGCTGGCGCCCTTCAAATAACGTATGTGTAAGTAAGCAGGTAACAAGTAAGTGTGAGTACAAGGTTCGACGAGTGTGTATTTTATTTAATGAATGTTAATTTTCAGATTTTCCATTTTAAATGAAGATATTCAGATTTTCAATATTAATGCAGTTTTATATGTTTGTAAATTTAGTCAGACGAGTTAGGAAGTTCTCATTTTGGCCCCGCAACGTGGTGCACGAAGAAATTCAGAATTTGGTCTGAATGACAGCATATCATAGATTCATTTTGGGAGAGTATGCGCATTTAAGCGAACGGAAATTATTACCGGTAAATTTCAGGAGTGTAATTTTGTGATATATATTTGTATTTTGGGGACATGTCAAGGGATTTGAAGAGGGAAATTAATTTGAGATCGCGTACTATCACTAGTGAACCAAAGATGGACAAGGAAGACAATAACAAGTCATGTGACGACGAGGTCATTGCTTCTGCGGACATCCAAGGTGAAATTCAGAGTAGGGAGCAGGTGAATACGATGGAAAATTCTGAGGAAATTCAGGAAAGTGCAGAAATTGAGAAGCACACTGAAACTCAAAAGGAAATCGTGGGGGGGATGAACCAAGATATTCTAAATTTGCTGTTGGCCCAAATGACCGGGCTCAAGGAACAAATAAATACAAGTAGTGAAAATAATAAGAAAGAGATGAAAGAATTTTTTAGTAGTAGTAGTAGTGAAAATAATAAAGAGATAAAAGAATTAATTAGTACTAATAATGAAAATAATAGGAAAGAGATGAAAGAGATGAAAGAATTTTTTAGTACCAATAATGAAAATTGTAATAAACAGATTAACTCTCTAAGTAAACAAATGGAAGAATTAATTGGCAGTAATAAAGAAAATTTTAATGTGACCAATGAGAAAATAGATGCTTTAAGTGAATCACTAAATTATAAAATAGATACTAAGATAGTAGAGGTAACTAGTCAAATATGCAAGTTAGAAAATAAGTTAAACAAAGAGTGTGTTGACCGTAGAGAAGGTGAAATGAAGTTGAATAGGAGCAGTCTTCATATTCAGACCGAGCAAGTCAAAGAAATATGTACAGAGGACAGTAACAAGATCGTACCGGTAATTATTAAGTTGTCAGAAATGTCTAGTAATCGGGAAGAAATTCATGAGGTAGTCGAGAAAAGATTGGACAAGATTTGCAATGTAATTGGGGAAGAGATGGGGGAACAGATTAGTAGAAATGAGCAAATTGAAAGCAAACTTGTGGAGGTCACTGAACTACGGAACGAACAGGAAATGCTATCACAGCAGGTGAGAGAGAGAGAGAGGAAGAATTGCAGGAAGACGTGAGAATAGTGGAAGAGAATTCTGAGAGAGCAGCGGAAGCAGAAGAAGAAGAAATTTTGAGTTGCCAGGAAGTGATACGGCAGAAAGGTAGAGGTAAGACAGATTTAGACGTGATAGTAGCGAGTGGTTTGTTCAGTAGGGATCGTGATTTAACCAAGTTTTCTGGAAAACAGTTTAGTACTATAGAATTTGTAAAAGTAGTTGAGAAAACGTTTGCAAGTAAGTTGAGGAATAATGTTATTGAATGGGAATACGTGCTGAAAATCTTGTCGAATGTTTTTATCGGTGAAAGTAGAATATGGTTTCGAGTATACTGGAATAATATGTCTAATTTGGGAGAATTTAGAGAAAATTTCATTGACTGGCTTTGGAAGGAATGTGTGCAAGGGCGCGCGCGAGAGAGAGAGCGCATGATAGCTGAGGAAAGTAGCATAGTAGAGAGAGAGGGAAAAATGTTAGCCGTGTATCAGAGGAGAGGGGGTGATCATGATGAGCAGAGGATTAATCGTTGTGTCGATGGTGATAGTGGTCAGAAGAGTAACGAGAGAGAATCGGAAGATGGGAGGCGTATGTATTTGAGTTACGAGAGAGAAGGTCAGAAGAGTAATCAGAGAGAATCGGAAGATGGGAGGCGTATGCATTTGAGTTATGAGAGAGAAGGTCAGAGGAGTAATCAGAGAGAATCGGAAGATGGGAGGCGTATGGAATTGAGTTGTGAGAGAGAGGATCAGAAGAGTAAGCAGAGAGAATCGGAAGATGGGAGGCGTATGTATTTGAGTTATGAGAGAGAAGGTCAGAAGAGTAATCGGAGAGAATCGGAAGATGGGAGGCGTACGGATATGAGTTATCAGAGGAATTATGATAAACCGAATATGAAGGTCATCAAGGTGTCGTTATCGAGCCAGAGTATTTCAGATTCACAGGGAATCGGGTAAGTTATGTGGACAGGCTGAAGGTAGTAGTTGAACAGGTATTTAGTATAAGTAGTTATGTAGTGAAAGTAGAGTTAAGAGTAGTGTGATTGTGACCTAAGTAATGTTAAGTGAGATATTTAAGTAATGACGTAGTTGTAGATAATGAAGTAATTAATGGTAGTAGTAAGGTAGACGTAAGAAGTGATCTGTTATAGTGATGTAAGTACTTGTAATGCCGAGTATGTGATGTAAGTAGTGAGGTAGTAACTCCGATGATGGAAATTGTGATATGAAAAAGGTAAGTGAAGGTACTATCAAATATTATAACAGCCGTTGGGTAAGTCAAAGTGAGTAAATAAAATGATAGCGGTACCGATCATAAGTAAAGATAATTGTAAGTTTCAGCCATGCCTTGTGGTACCAAAACTTGTGTATTCAGTTGTTTGAGGAGCTGACTTGGTTGCAAATCATGGAAGTAGAATAGACTTTAATTTAGGTAGTGTGTGTTTGTTCTGGGAGTAAACTAGCAAAGAAGTACGTGTTAATTATGATGGTCTGAGGTAAGTGTGTTGGTGACGTGTGTTCTTTTGAAATATATGAGAGGTAAGTGAAGTTGTTCCTAGTGAGAGGAAATGTGTTGAAGTGTGTCACGTGTCCATAACGACCAGTATCCGCGGGATAGTCGGTATGAGGCAGTGACGTGAGGTAATTTGAGTGAATTACAGGAGGAGTAATTGTGTGCGATGTTAGGTAAGCATCGAGAGGTATTTAGTGGTAAGTGAGGAAGAACACGTATATGAACATAAATTGGTAGTACATGACCATTCATCGTTTGTGGGAGGTAAGTACCCCATTCAACTTAAAAATGCTAGTGAAGTCTAAGAACAGATAAACATTATGCTGGATTACGGAATAATTGAACCATCTTGTAGCCATAGTATTGATTCTTTAATTATTGTTGCCAAGAAGGATGTGATTTATTGAGATTTGTAAGTTAATAAGGGCAAAATTGATTCAGTTTGAGTGACAGAGTGCTACTCAGAGTTCCATTTCATCATCTGCAGAGGCGGGAAATATGTTGAAGTTATTCTTTTGTATCAGGGGTATTTCACTATTGTGAGCCGTATCGGGAAGTGTGCATATTCTTATAAATTCAGGAAGGGGATATTGTCGGTATTTATAGTATTATATATGTAAAGAAGTATTTCACGTGAGATTTGTTGAAATAAGAGTAAGATGATTAAATGTTGTGAGAAACTGGCAAAATAAAACGAACACCTGCGAATTTGTGTGTGAACCAAGTGTCGTATTGGTGTATTGGAAGAATAAGTGCTACATTGTCATGTACTGTGTGACAAAAAAAACGGAGAACAGGACATTGGACAGTTATCTGCGATAACAATATGCGAGAACAGTTCTCATATAAGTAATATTTCACAAAAAGTTTTGATATGTTAAAAGAAAAAGAAGAATGTAGTGTAATCATTTAAAATTATTTGTGTGTGTTAAATTAAGGGCTATACTCTTGTGATTTGTATGAGAGAAAGAGAGAGAATGGGACACTGGACAGTTATCTACGACGGCAATGTGCGAGAAAAATTCTCATATGTGATGTATTATAAAATGTATGGATGCTGAAAAAGAAAATTATTGTTGTATACTCATTAAAAGTGTTTATATGTGTCAATGTTATATATATAATTTTGTTCATAAATCAATCGATTCTTTGTTCCTCGATTTATTTATGAGGGAGGCGAACAGTAACGGTTCAAATCCCTTTACAAGATGATATCTGTATTTTTATTATTGTATGATTTTATCTGTATTATTATTATTATTATTATTATTATTATGTCAGTATTATTATTATTTTATCTGTGATATTGTTACTATTATTGTAATTATCCGTTTTATTCAATTTTGCAAATGCCTGTTGCTTGCAAGATTGCACTTAGATGTATGCATATATACGTATGTGTAGATTATCATTAAACACCTGTACAGTGAGAATTGTTGTATATATCAGAGATTGGAAGTGACGTTGTTATATTGCGACACCACTGGCGATTCTGCCAAGTCATCGCCGCGCCTTGGCTACGTCATCGTATTTATTTAGCAATGCGCGCACGGACTCAATCGCCGTAGGGCTATTTCACCACTGTATGTAATATCTGTCGCGTAGGTGGGAGTATGTCATTGTTATTTCTGGAGATTACGTAGTTGTGTCAACCAACGTCTATATAAGGTGGATGCACATTGTAGCGTCAGTCATTACTTATACGGATGCAGTACAGTGAAGTAGTCTACTAGATCAAGAGGCCTTAGGTGGTCAGCCAACCAGTGTGAACGAGAGATGGTGAAGACTCAGTGAGCCATTATTGGTCATTGAGAGAGTGAGACCAAATGGTTGGTCCGTCACTTAGTGGAAGACGCGGACGCAATGCTTACCAAGGAGTCAGAGAGGGCAACCTTGGACCTACCAAGAGGTCATACCATATTGACTTACAAAGAAGTCAGATGATATGGAGAAGAAGCAGTCGCAAGGATGTATCACCACGTTAGGCGTGACACATCTACAGTAAACACCAGAGCAATGGATTACGTCGTAATTACACTCAAAGTGTTGAAGGTACAGTCAAGTGAATCAGTGAGGGAAATATTTCGTATAAATTGTTAAATGTCCGGTCAAGAAGAATTCAAATTCATGCCTAGTTTCTTTTAGTTGCAATGTCATAATTTCATATTCTCATCTGTTTTATCGCAACAAGACTCACTATTGTTTGATATATTATTTAAAGAATATATTTTGTTCTATCAAACGAATTCATGGTTTCATTTCATTGACAGTAAAATATTTTAACCTCAAAATTAATGGGGAAACCGAACGCCAATCTCCTTTTCCCAGAACTTATATGGTATGTTGTCAAAAGTAAGCTTATTACCCCACACCCTAGATATGGTCAAGAGTCTCATTATATTATTGCTGTACTGAGTGACAGCTGGCGCCCTTCAAATAACGTATGTGTAAGTAAGCAGGTAACAAGTAAGTGTGAGTACAAGGTTCGACGAGTGTGTATTTTATTTAATGAATGTTAATTTTCAGATTTTCCATTTTAAATGAAGATATTCAGATTTTCAATATTAATGCAGTTTTATATGTTTGTAAATTTAGTCAGACGAGTTAGGAAGTTCTCATGGTGACGATGGGACAGGAAAGGGCCAGGAGACGGGAGGAATCGGCCGTGGCCTTAATTAAGGTACAGCCCCAACATTTGCCTGGTATGAAAATGGGAATCCATGGAAGACCACCTTCAGGGCTGCCGACATTAGGGTTCGAGCCCACTATCTCCCGGATGCAAGCTCACAGCCTTAACCGAGAAAAGATGTTATGATCGCGGAGCTCCTCCACAGATGATCTCTTCCAGTGAGTCTCTACTTTAATCTTAGCCAAGAGGCAGAGAAGCGTTTAGAGTATAACTTTTCCAGATAGTAATTCATATATGTATCAATTTAGGGTGGCAAATCTCGCTGCTGTAGAATCCTTGAGCTGACGTTGCCATGGTTGCGGCTGGTCGTTTCTTTAGCGGATTCCTAGAGCAGCGTTAGTGTGGTGCCAAATCCTCCATAACTGTTGGTTTTAGGGCCCATAGGGCTTGCCTAGTTTTGTTCTTTTCGCCAAGGGGCTTAAAGTGAGCTTTGTCTCATCCCCGTACGGCAAATTCGATATTTCGTCTGTTACTTTTATATATCATAATTTGAAAATAGCCCAAGTTACTCCGTATACCATCAGCTATCTTCCAGTGAAAGTCCCGCAAAGTCAGTCCAACCGTTTCGGAGATTAGCTGGAACAAACAAACAGACAGACAGAAATTGTAAAAATTGTTTTTTGTTATTAGTACCATATATAGCTTAATATAGCTGGATTCCGAGAAGGAAAAAGTTGCACATCACGTGTATTAAACTTGACACAGCATATTGAGGATGGCTTTGAGAATCGGCTCATTACAGGCGCTATCTTCATTGATCTCTCTGCAGCTTATGACACAGTCAACCATCGGCTTCTTCTAACAAAATTGTATGACATCACCAAAGACTTCCATCTAATGTGCAACATTAAAAATATTCTCCAAAACCGAAGATTCTTTGTGGAATTTCAGGGAAACAGAAGCAGATGGAGAACACAGAAGAATGGGTTACCGCAAGGCACTGTGCTCGCACTACTGTTATTCAACAGCTATACTAACGATCAGCCTCTACCTGACGGTACCCAGAGTTTTACCTATGCTGATGATTGTGCAGTCACTGCTCAGGCCAACTGTTTTGAAAAGGTAGAACAGACTTTATCCAAAGCTCTGAAAGAATTTACCAACTGCTACAATGAAAATGACTTGAAGCCAAATCCTGCCAAAACTCATAGCTCCACTCGGGACGGCTGGCCACTGCGTGAGAAGGCAACAGTGGACAAGCAAGTTTCATAATGTGGCGGTACCTGCGGTAACCGTAATAATAATAATAATAATAATAATAATAATAATAATAATAATAATAATAATAATAATAATAATAATAATAATAATTTCATCTCAATAACAAAAAAGCAGCTAAAACCTTACAAATCACCTGGGAAGGAATCCCTCTTCAACACTGTTCGACTCCAAAATATCTGGGAGTGATTCTGGACCGTACGCTTACGTATAAGAAACATTGCCTAAACGTGAAACAAAAAGTGTCTGCCAGAAACAACATAGTGCGGAAACTGCGAGGCACAAACCTGGGGAGCTCACCCTTGCACTGTGAGAGCAAGCGCGCTAGCACTGTGCAACTCCACTGCTGAGTATGCATGCTCCGTGTGGCATAAGTCCAGTCATGCCAAAAACATAATGTAACACTAAATGACACCTGCCGCATTATCACAGGTTGTTTAAGACCTACTCACATAGATAAACTCCACTGTCTCGCTGGTATAGCACCACCTGAAATCCGACGTGAGATTGCTGCTAGACATGAGAAAAGCAAGGCTATGACTATGGAAGCCTGTCAACCAGCACATCCTAGGTTGAAATCAAGAAAGAGCTTCTTGACAACCACTGAAGATCTTAAAGGAACACCACAACAAGCAAGAATCTCAATGTGGCGGGAAAAATGTCAACATTTGAGAGAATGGATGGTTCCAAAGGAACAACTTCCTCCTGGACATTCTGAAAAGTGGACAACATGGAAGGCTCTCAGCTCCAGTACCACGAGATGCAAGACCAACCTACAGAAATGGGGCCTTCCTGTGGAGACAGTTTACTGCAAGTGTGGTACTAAGCAGACTAACGAACATCTTCTACTGTGTCCATCTTCTCCAGCCACTTGTACCATTAAAGATCTAATGAGGGCAACTCCAAATGCGCTTGTCGTGGCCAATTTTTGGTCAACCAATGTTTAAAATTTCCTTGTTTAATTTTTGTCTCTCTTACTTTGTACTTCTGACACGATAGATAAATAAATAAATAAATACCTTAATATAAACTTATTCAAATTCTATTATTTCGACATTATAAACAGAAATATCGTTTGTATTTATTTGATTATATAACAGCAAACAAACGCGTAATAGTGATGGCGTGTGTGTTTCTTTGTCAACGAAGGGTACACAGCACACAATTTCGAGGTGTCACACACTAGTATGAGGTCGAGATACTGTATCTGCACCGCTATGTATGACACTGTCTGAAGCTACGACCAGCGGAGATACACAAGATGAGACTTTTGGCCATAAAGACATCACTAAAAGTAAGCTAGAAATACAGTAATTACTTGAGACTGAGTTGCATCTAGACAGGAGGTGATGTATGAACTCTCATATACTGGACTTTATAAGACCAGCGCCCATTCAACTTCATTGGTCCCTTAATATTTGAAAAGACTCAGTGTTGATATCATTCAGCTTAAGCGGGCACTAACCACCACAGCAACGTTTCGACAATGTTGTACTAAACAATTAATCACTCTAGAACGATGAAAATGGTTTATATGACGGTTTCAGTTCATATAGAGCATTAATATCGACTGCGCAGTTTAGGGATAGCGAGCCTGCCTTTTACAGAGAAGCCCCGGATTAGATTGCATGCCAGGTCATAGGGGTTTATCTGGATGTGACTCAACCTCCATGAGAAAAATTGAGGACTGCCTGTTCAAAACGTAGTATTTGCACTTCCAAAAAGTAAATCAGTATTTCGCCCGCATGTATTACAGTAGTTGAATATTATCGATTGCCGTGATCAATCCGTACCAGGAAGATGTAATTCCTTAAAAGTAGTATCAAACCCCATCATGGGTACGTTTCATGTAACTTTTATTTTTGGTTTCTTGTGCTTCTCCCACAAATTTCTTAACATTTTATTATCTTGTGAATCATTCCGTTTAATGTGGCATTTGTTTCAATCAAATATTCGAACATTTACTACTTTAAATTTCCGGAGGTGCCAAATGGCCCTGAGGTTCACTCAGCCTACACCAAAAATGAGTACCAGGTTAATTCCTGGTGGCAAAGGCGGCCAGGCGTAGAGCTAACCACTCTACCCCACCAAGTGCCGAGGTTACGGATAGCGGAAGCCTTTACCTTCCACCCCTCCAGGGGCCTTCATGATCTGTACAGAGATGACTTTGCTTTGCATTACTACTTTAAATAATTTATTTAATATTTTTGTGCACTTCTACAGTATTTCAAGACACATTTTGTGCAATGTATCACTGATTTACACACATCTCAGGGATTGTTCACTCTAGAAGGCTGTGGTTCGACGTATATTATTGAAGAGAAATATCCTTTTTATCAGTTGGTCACCCCGCATGAGCTCCAATCCCAAGATGCAGTGTTGTTTTGACGGAGGATTTTAAAGCTTCTATTTTGCAGTAGGTGAGCGTTACGGAAACTTTTCTCAGAAACTACTGGGATTATTTCCAGGAAATATTTACCAAATGTCTGTGATACTGTTTTGGTAGTACGGGTCTAATTTGGCTGACACTTCTTGAATAGTTTACTTTTATAATAACTTACATACATACATACATACATACATACATACATACATACATACATACATACATACATACATACATACATACATACATACATTATCATCATCATTATAGAATGTTATGCCTATCAGCGTTCAGTCTGCAAGCCTCTGTGAATTTACTAAACGTCGCCACAATCCCCGATTTGCAACTAGTGTTTTGGCCACATTTAGTTCTATACCTCTTATCTTTAAATCGTTAGAAACCGAGTCTAACCATCGTCGTCTTGGTCTCCCTCTACTTCTCTTACCCTCCTTAGCAGAGTCCATTATTCTCCTAGGTAACCTATCCTCCTCCATTCGCCTCACATGACCCCACCACCGAAGCCGGTTTATGCGTACAGCTTCATCCATCGAGTTAATTCCTAAATTAGCCTTTATCTCCTTATTCCAAGTACCTCCTGCCATTGTTCCCACCTGTTTGTACCAGCAATCATTCTTGCTACTTTCATATCTGTTACATCTAACTTATGAATAAGATATCCTGAGTCAACTCAGCTCTCGCTCCCGTAAAGCAAAGTTGGTCTGAAAACAGACTGATGTAAAGTAAGTTTCGTCTGGGAGCTGACTTCCTTCTTACAGAATACTGCTGATCGCAACTGCGAGCTCACTGCATTAGCTTTACTACAACATGATTCAATTAAAGTATCTGCAGAAAAATTAAAATTGGGGAATATTATTTTTATAAATAATAACTTTTTCGTAGCACATATTTAAAAACTACTCTAGACCAGTGTATGCAAAAGCCACGAGTTAACATTGTATTAAAATCGCCTTTCTTCATTCAATAGCTACTGAGAAAAAGGTTCATATATTCAGCTATTTTAACTTTGACGCGATACAGCATTACGACTCCTCTTAAGTTGGAAATAGCATCTTTTGAACAAATACGCCTTAAATCTGTGTGCCGGATGTGAATGGTTAGCCCTAAACATTATTTCTATATTTATTTATATTAGTTTTAACTACAACATTAAGGTTTCGACACATACTGACTGTATTTTTGCGCTCTTTCCAGGAGTGCAAAGTACTATCTTCTACGCGCAGTAATAAGTTGAGCTGGCCAATTTGAGGTACTTTCAAAACAAGTGAAATAAATAATCAAAGTTTGAAAAGTGGGTGATGAAAGGTAGAAGAAAGAATTTCGACGCTTTTCATGAAAACAAATTCGAGTGAAACAAACAGTGTAAAACATTATTCTATCCTTCCTGTACAATGGCGTATTTGTGACATAGTGCCCTTTATTTCAAGGGGACAGAATCGAAGATCTATCTGACACTGAGATAGCAGCCCTAGTCCAGAAAGCTAAGAGTAACGACCCATACGTCATACTGATCACACGTGTCGACAGTAACATGGGAAGTCAAAAAGCCGGGATGGAGACAGTGTATTATTGTCATGAGTCATCTATTCTATCCCTGATTCACCAAGGCAGATGTTGGGACAATGAAGAGTTTGTAGAGAATACTATGATCGAAACAAATTACAGAATATTCGATTCTACCTTTAAATAAATAATTTTGTACGTGGTTGAATGTTATTGTGACATTAGATTGTTTATCCGATTTATTTCAGGGAAGCTGAGTTCGTGCTGAATCAATTATTCCTTGTTGACATAGCAAACAACATTACATGTGTTCAGCTCAGCTCGTCGAATGGTGACCCACTGTTTGCTTACAGGCCTCAGGGAGCCGTATTTCATTATCGTATTTGGAAGTGATAGTTGTTTGATTGGACTGTTTAAAGGGAGGGCAGGTTGGATTAGCTCAGTAATGTAGCTGCTAAATTCCTACCCAGGAAGCCAAAGTACGAACACCAGTCGATGCTGGGTTGAGATTTTCATCTCAAGTATCACGTCGGGGCAGGAAGGACATATACAGCTTAAATCGAAATGCGCCCAGGGGCTCCATTCTAAATTCAAATCCGCAGCCTGTTTCCGAGAGTGGAATGAATTAAGTCCGTATCTATGAAATGAGATTGGTAGAATGAAAGATGACAGGAAAAGTCGGAGTACCCCGAGAAAGACGTGCCCCACCTCCGGCTTTGTCCTGCACTCGTCTGAAACGGAGTGACCGGGATTTGAACCACGGCACACAGCGATGAGAGGCCGGCACGCTGCCGCCTGAGCCAAGGAGGCTCTAGAGGTTCCATTGAACCAAGTGTGCCCTTTTCAAGGCACCAACTGCGGTGAACTTCTTCCTTCTTCTGTGCGCCGGCTGCTCCTGTAATAAATGACATTTAAATAATACTCACCGCTGCATGTAGACTCTTCTTCCTCAGTCGTGGCCGTCCGTGTATCCCCGAAGATAGGCCACCCGTCGATCAAGGAGTGAAGAAATGAAAAGATGGGGTAAACTAACTATAAATGACGGCACCCAAAGACTGAATTAAAATTTAAATAAAAGACTGATTTATTGAATAAAAAAATGCAAAATGCCAAAAGAAATGTAAATGAACTAGACTGGTGAAAAATGTGTAAACAAAATGAAATTAAGAAAAATTAAAGATTGAGGATCTACCTTACAATAACATCATTATCTGCCTAATAAACTGACTGAAGGTCAAACAAATAGATTAAAATATTCCAGACTATGTTGACACTGTCTCCAAGACGATAACGTAAATAAATACGACAAAACTCTGGTCAGAAAATACCACCTCACTTGAAATACAGAAATATATTACGTAGAAAGATATCTCTCAATAAAATTAAAAGTAATTGAATCATAATAAAGTAATTAGTTACGTCATCAAATCCACTGACTCAGAGGAGTTATCAAAACTTTAACACATGTGGCTCATTTGGGGAAACACCCAACTTAAAATAATCATGGACTGCACTAACCAAGTGTAACAAATAAGGAATAATTCGAAGAAAACAGCCATGAACATCACACTCCATTTGCCACGTGACCACTGTCTTATTCAAACACCTCGTGATTAAACAAAATAAATTATTGAAACATGAATCTGAGTGTTACAACCACTCATCTAATTATTAAACTTCACTTGCATGACTGTGATAGACTGGACTTCCAAAAGTAATCCAAATGATTAGGCCAAGTGCCTCATGTTACCAATTCAAATGACAGCGATCCTTGTACATTAAAAATTTCTATAAATTTGCCGCTAACTGCATTTCATTATGAATTCATACTTGTGGTACCACCACTAGATGGAGGCAGATGCCATCTTCTTTACCTTATTCATTGCGGCAGTTTGATACAATTGGTTTATTAAAGATCGCTTCATTTCTTAATAAAATGTAGTGGATTTTAAAAGGTTTGGTAATTACTGAATGCCTGGTATGAGCATACCACTACTATGGTTTTGCCTGTGACCTAACCGATGATCCGTTAACCTAACACATGAAATCTTATTTACATAATTAAATCTGTTAACGGAGAAACACCGCTCCAACAAAGAAAATACAGAAATCAAACTAGCCTACCTACACCTATCTATTTACATCAGATCAAGTATAAATAATTCACATACGATTACGTCCTACAAATAAACGGTAATAAAGTACACTCAGAAAGAAAAATAAATAAGCAAAACTAGATCCCACCATCGCGGCCTACTGGAAATTAATAAGGATGGAATGCGCAAAATAAAATCGGAGTCTCCAGAAAAATATATCCCGCTGCGAGTAGCAAAAATATTGCGAGTTTGACGGCAATCTCTGACCTCAAACGATAAATGTCTGGCCATGATACTATTTAACCTTTTATGGGCAATAAGTACTGTTATTTCATGTCATCCATGACTTTACATGACTATCAAAAAAAAACATTGACTCGTCGCTCTGCTCACATGTACAATGGCTAGCATATTTGCCGAGCATCTACTTTCCCTGGAATTATTTAAACAAATACAGGCTTCTGCCTACAATCATGACCCATGTCGTAACACATTTAACACTCTTGGTTAAATTATTCACTTCTCACTTCTATTTACTCATTAATTCTCGACGTCATTATTATTCATTATTCTCACAATACGGCCTCGCTCGTATCCGGCGGGCGAAATATCTGTCGTGCACATTACGACTTCTTACGACAGTTCATGACATGGTCCAAATATCATATTTCCATTATCAACGTAGATCATCAGGGATATCGCTCATCTAACTCGATCTCTCGATCATTCTCTGCTTCACATATCACAAAATATCAGAGCTGACTCATCAATGGCTTCCTGGCACTCACTGTTTCTAAATAATAAAAAAAATGACGAGATTGCCTCTCAAAACACAGATATTGAAAGATGTAGAACCGCAACTACACAGAAATAAATACTCGCGTCTACCAAAAAATCGTCGCAAAAATACACGGGATAAGTACTACCAGAAACGGTCATCTGAAGGATGATTCCACAACATAAAACAAACTGAATGCGCAAAATAGCAAAATAAACATTAAAATCAGCGAGGCGGCGTCTACAAAATCAAAACTCCAACAGAAAATGTGACTCAAAACCAACGATCTAATAACACGATGAAAATTATAATATTACAAGTCGGCATTACACTCATAGATCAAATAACATAGCTTCCTAAATTGTCAAAGTGACATACTACAGAATAATCCATAACAATACGCAAACACATTTACCTAAACGAAGTGCACAAATAACCCTAGCTGAAAGTGCAACATAATTATTATTATTATTAGTATTATTATTACTATTATTCTTCTTCTTATTATTATTATTATTATTATAGTAGTTATGTATATTTATAATAAACATGTGAACTATTTACAATCCTACCTAACAGTCTAAGCTACATTGATCATCGATTAGGCACGGTCCTACATATTTATTTACATTATTCTATTGATGCTCATACCTGGGTGAAGGAGGCATGCTGGCTCACCCCCCGGGCTCGGTCATGGTGAATTAGAATTCCATCTTGAAGCTGCTGTGGTATTCCAAATTTACACACACGCAAATTTGACACATTTTTATCGTGCCGTTACACACGCTTACATTAACATAAAACACTCGCATTTCTCGCACTCCAGTGAAGGTTAGACGAGAGCACTGCAGACTCCTGTCGTGAAGTTGGAAGGTCGTCTCCGCTACCTGCCTGGAAATCACCTGTTGGCCTGCACTCCGGTCTCTCAGCTTTTGTTTACATACAGCTTACCGAACATTAACCCCAGCGGAACATAACTGTTTGCTCAAGGTCTACCACTGCGGCCTTCATTAAAGAAAAGTCATTCTCCTCCCTGTCTGCCTTTACTAGTTTCTCCCCGCAAACGTCTCGCTTGCCAAACAGTTTATTAAGTGGTAAAAGCAAGCTCAAATACAGTTTCCAATGATGTGGAGAAATTTATGCTGATTTGTCCTCCCAAAATAAAGAATGAAATAGCTTCCAAACAAATGTGAAACTACCCGGGGTTAGAGAGGTTTTATGTAATTATGCTGAAAACCTAGACTTGTTCCTCTCGACTCGTGATGTGAGTTCATTTAAGCCAAGTGTTGAAAGTGTAGCTCTTGCTTGTTATTTCTGCATAAATAGTAAAGGTTTAAGTTTTCAAAATTTATGTGCAAAACTTCCTAATTTCGATCTCACTTACATGTTATATTGCGCCGTGGGAAATGATCACAGGATAATCCACACGACGGCGCGCGTCACTGGTGTTATTTTCTTCCAGCGAATGGCTCCATCCCGCCATGACAGTTCATTCTCCTGGACAATGCTACAATTCCGTGCGAAGTAAAATTCTATTAATTAGGCACTAATTAACCACAGATTCGCACTGATAAATTACCAAATATTATAAAGAAGTCAGGACACTGTTTTTCACCACCACACCGGGCTTCAGATAGCGAAATACTGACAGTAGATTCCCGCTATGACAGTTCATTCAAATTTAGAATTTTGTGATTGGCTGAGACTTTCGCGCTCTTCGTAGCGTGGACGCTTGCATTTCCTCCCAAGGTTTGACGGGTATTGTCGTTGTCCCTTTGTCCTTGCTAAGTGGGTCAGGCCTCAACGCGTGATTTTCTCGTGAGAACCCAGTAGAAAGTTGTCACTCCTAGGCGGTACCATAAAATTTATTGGATGGAGTACTCAGGGCGGTTTACAAGTTGGTCGTGCTCTAAGAAGAGTTTCGTAGATTCTCTTTGCCGTCAGACTGGCGCCAGAAAGTTCCTTTGTGACTGCTAGTTTCACAGCCTACTGTAGTCTCATATGCGAAATATTCAACTTTTAATTTGTAAATTAATTACGTAAATTCGCTTATGGGTGCACAAGAAATAACTGCAATAAGCTGACCACAGTTAATAATTTGATTGAAGTAAAGTGCTTCATCGGAGAGATGGTTATCTCACATCGGACCAGTATTTGAACTTCTGAAGTGTAAGAAATTGCAAACAGGTGACGTGATGCAGTTCCTAGATGTACTCACTGACGCACTCACAAGGGGGCATTCCCTACTCGTCACCGCCGATTTCGCTCAAATTAATAGAACGTGCAGGGCTTGGCTAGAAATGAAAGTACCCGAAGTGGGAACTCCAGATAGCCAAGCGTATAGAAAATAAAAATGTTGACGTTGCTCTCGCGCCGTATAAGCCACTTACGTTACTGCGCACGCCGAGCAGTTGTTGGAGTAGCGGTAAGGGCTTGGACTAGTAAATCGATGTTCGTGGATTCGGCTCTCCTTGTAGACAATATTTTTCTCAATTTTTATATTATTCATTTATTTTATTTATGCATATGCAAAAGGCATATAGGACGTCATTTTTAATGAGCGCACATCATCATCATCATCATCTGTTTACCCTCCAGGTTCGGTTTTTCCCTCGGACTTAGCGAGGGATCCCACCTCTACCGCCTCAAGGGCAGTGTCCTGGAGCTTCAGACTCTTGGTCGGGGGATACAACTGGGGAGTATGACCACTACCTCGCCCAGGTGGCCTCACCTGCTATGCTGAACAGGGGCCTTCTGGAGGGATGGGAAGATTGGAAGGGATAGGCAAGGAAGAGGGAAGGAAGCGGCCGTGGCCTTAAGTTAGGTACCATCCCGGCATTCGCCTGGAGGAGAAGTGGGAAACCACGGAAAACCACTTCTAGGATGGCTGAGGAGGGAATCGAACCCACCTCTACTCATTTGGCCTCCCGAGGCTGAGTGGACCCCGTTCCAGTCCTCATACTTTTCAAATTTCGTGGCAGAGCCGGGAATCGAACCCGGACCTTCGGGGGTGGCAGCTAATCACGCTAACCACTACACCACAGAGGCGGACAATGAGCGCACAATTGTAGAAAATTTGCAATTGCGAACTTTCCCGACGTGTTTAAAGAGAAATTCTTCTTTTTTTTCTCCTTTATTGGCTATCTCCCCTCCTAGGGGAGTGTACTATAAACGTGAATAGTCATTTCGCTGTAAGATTCGTGAAGGTTGCTTCAGGCGCCTGTACACAAACAATAGGTTCTTAGCACAGGTAGAAAAAAGTCTGACGATGAAATCCCAATTTTTATCTTTTTTATGCCTTTTGCGTATAAATAAATAAATAAATAAATAAAATGAATTATTCACCTCTTTGCGTAATTGGAAAATTAATAATATAAGAGTTGACAGAATAAAACAGTCTCCACACGGGGAGGCGAACCAATGACCACCGAATTACTAGTCCAAGCTCTTACCGCTACGTCAACAACTGCTCGGCGTGCGCACTCACGTAAGTGGCTTATACGATGTGAGAGCCGCGTCAACATTTTTATTTTTTATTTTCTATACGCTTGGCCATCTGGAGTTCCCACTTCGGGTACTTTTATTTCTAGCCAAGCCCTGAATGTTCTATAAATTTGAGGAAATCGGTGGTGATGACTAGGGAATGCCCCCTTCTTAGTGAGGGTATAGCTTTCTGAGCAACACAAAGTATAACTCGTGCACTATGCGAGTCGTCCAGGACGATTATTATTAACAAATACTTTGCAATTGGGAAATATCCGGCTGGCAATGGTCACGTACGGTAGTGTGATAATAAAGTACTGCACATTTAAAACAGAATTACCCAACAACAACAACAAAAAACAATAACAACTACAAGAAAAGTACAACAATCAATTCCATGGGAAGAAAATATTTCAGGAAATACTAGTCTACTAGTTTAACATTCTGTCTCCAACATCATGATATACAAATTCACACACAGTTTAAATATTTCCTGTGCGAGGCACTGGTCATCCTCCCCAGTTGTATCTCCCGACCAAGAGTCTGAAGCTCCAGGACACTGTCCTTGGGGCGGTAGAGGTCGAATCCCTCGCTGAGCCCGAGGGAAAAACCAACCCTGGAGGGTAATCGGATTAAGAAAGAAAGAAAGAAAGAAGTTTCTAAATCTGTCGCTCGAAACCGAACGGGTAATAGCTCTTCACCATACTTTACAGCCACGAGCCGCCACTGGACCATGATTATTAACTTATTATTATTAACAAATACATCGCAATTGGGAAATATCCCGGTGGCAATGGTTGCTTGCAGTAGTGTGATGAACATTACCTTCCACACCCTGTTTCCAGTCATCTGACCGGTTCAGGAATGGAATGAATGAAGCCCTCATTTACCTACGAGGATTGGAATTGTGCCGGCTGCCGAAGCCCTTTCACACGCATCTGAGGCAATGATTCATGACTGACAGATGAAATGAAATGATATTGGAGAGCGTTGCTGGAATAAAAGATGACAGGGAAAACTGGAGTTCCAGAAAAAACCTGCCCCGCGACCGCTTTATCCAGCACAAATCTCACATGGTGCGACCGGGTTTGAACCATCGAACCCAGTGGTGAGAAGTAGGTGCGCTGCCGCCTGTCCCATGGAGGCTAGTAGTATGATGACAAAGTAAAATGAAAGCATAATTACCCAACAACAGCAACAACTACAACAACAACAAGAGTACAAGCAATTCCATGGAACGAAGATGTTACAAGAAATACTACTAGTTTAACATTCTAAATCCTGCATCAACATATACAATTGAAGTATTTCCAGTGCTTAATACTACGGCTTACAATACAAGAGGTTGAGCTTACTACTAGCTTATTTTGTTGGATAATAAATTTGTCTGCATCTCTACAACTAGAAATAAGGACGAAGCACACACAAATAACTTTTTCCTTCACATTAAGGTGAAGACACATTACTTATCGTAAATAATCGAAAGTAATCGTTCTACCAATAGTGTACCTCCAGTTTCCCATTTGAGAAAATTATTAGTGGCTTTTCTTTGATACAAACTTACTTAAATCACCCAGCAGTTCACTGACATAAATATCTGTAAGCTATAGAATTTAGATCTAGATATAGAAAACCAAGTAGCGTGAGATGAACAATAACTTAAGTTGAAACTAACTTCTGGAATAAGTCATGTTCGCTTTCCAATAGAACTGTTCCTGATTTATGGGCCCAATGTAGAGGATCCGCTCTTATCTAAACGTTGAGTAAACACTAGCTGACACATTTTTGTAAGTGTACGAGTCGCAGGTTCTCCCTCACGATTTATTACCACTTAATGTTCTGTAGGAAGGGTACCAAATTCTATTTCAGTTATCGAGTTAAGAGAGAGAGAAAGAGGCCTCCTTGTTCTACGCAGTAAGTCAGCGGTTAGATGGTGAAACACATGGCTTAAGTGAAGGATAATAGTAAACAAGCTTGCATTTTGCATCACTGTAGCCACAATACTGTGTCATACCGTAAGAGGAACGCTATGTTCACGAACAAAAAGAAACTTAAGGGCACGAATAAAACCATCCGCGAGGACCTAACTCCAACAAGACTCCGACTTCTTCAGGACGCTGTCGCAAAATTTACCGTCCAGAACGTATGGTCTAGAGATGGGATCATATACGTAAAACAAGGGAACCGTAAAATAGCCATAACTAATCGTTCAGATTTGAACAGTATTCGCTAGTCACGAGCAGACTCTGTGTAATATAAGGACCGCCATAGTTATTTTAGTTCACTTCAGTTAATTTTCCACATAGTTGTAGTTTTGATTAGGTGATAATCTTATAGTTGTAGTAGGTACTTCTTACTATCAGTTGTCATCATTTAACTTTCAAGTTGGCAACATTTAGCAACCAGGAAACAAATGTCTCTAATTTCAGCCTCCTTTCACCACTGTCCCAGGCAGGTCATTACCCCGTCGTGCCAGCCCCATCGCAGAATACCGCTAACCGTCTCAAAGACATTTTTGCGCCCTACCCTACTTCTCTACAAATAGCACATGTCAATACACAGAGCATTGTCCCACATTTCTCAGAATTCTCCGAAATATTTTCAACCTGTAATCTGCATGCTATAATGATTTCAGAGTCATGGCTGCGTCAATCTATACCTTCAGCGCTGGTTAAAATGAGTGGATACACTTTAATTAGGAACGACAGAGAGGGAAAGCCTGGAGGCGGAGTCGGAATATTTATACGCGATGATTTGAAATACAAGGTAATATTTAAATCGCCAAGTGAATACTCTCACAGAGCGGAGTTCTTGTTTGTAGAAATTGAAATTCGTGGTACGAAGTGTTTACTCGGTGTAGTGTACCGCCCACCGAAGACTGGAAACATCACAGATTTAGAAGAAGCGCTACAGGATTTAATGTTCAGGTATGAACATATGATTTTAATGGGAGACTTAAACACTGACCTGAAAAATGAAACCACTGAGACTAGGCGACTAACATGCATGTTTGAATCAATTAATATGACAATTCTGCCCTTGCAACCCACACACCATGTTGCAACCTCGCACACACTCCTCGACCTAATCATTGCAAACAATAATGACCGTATATTGACACATGGACAGATGCCTGTGCCAGGCCTTTCCCGCCATGACATGATTTACGCTGCATACTCTTTAAAATGTCCAAAATACAGGCCTAAGATAATCAAATACAGGGATTTCAAAAATTTCAACGACGAATCTCTCATTGAGGACGCTCTGAGCACACCATGGCACACAATTCAGTATATAAAGGACATTGACGACAAAGTATCTCATTTTAACGAACTTCTCTTAACTTTATACGACAGACATGCCCCATTACGTACTGCTCGAGTAAAGCGACCCTCTAACCCGTGGCTCAATCAAGAAATTCGTGATAAAATGAAAGATAGGGACTCAGCCTATAGCTACTATGTGAAACATCCAGCGCAGGAAAATTTTGAGAATTATAAAAAACTTCGAAATAAAACCACGCAGATGATAAGAAACGCTAAAATACGCTACTCGTACGGAATTTTAAATACACATGACTCTGCTGTTGCATGGAAAACTCTCCGAGATATGGGTCTAAGTAAAACGAAGACAAAGGACAGTAACTGTAATGTACCTTTGGATGATCTGAATGAGTATTTTAGCTCAAGAAACGTCCAGACGAACGGAAATACCAAGAGAGTCACTATTGACAGAATATTTTCAAAGGGAAAGCATGGTGGTGAAACATTATACTTCTCTCACGTGACTCCAGATGATGTAAAGAGCGCCCTTAATGACATAAAATCAAAGTCTACTGGACACGATGGAATAAACCTGTCCCTTTTAAGAAGAATTCTAGACATCATTCTTCCTACAATAACGCATATTATTAACACCTCTCTTATGACGGGAATCTTTCCTGGGAACTGGAAAAATGCCATCATCCGACCCTTGCAGAAAAACAGTACCCCCACAACCCTTGACGATTACCGCCCTATTAGTATTCTCCCTGTACTAGGAAAAGTACTGGAGAAACTAGTACACAAGCAAATGACAGCCTATCTCTTACATCATAACTTACTCGACAGATATCAGTCAGGGTTTAGATCGAACTACAGTACCAGCACAGCATTAGTAAAAGTAACTAACGACATTCAGCTAGCAATGGATAACGGACAAATGACAATTCTTATTCTTCTCGGCCTTACAAAGGCATTTGATTGCGTAGATAAAGACATTTTACTAGCTAAATTAGAAATGATGAAATTTTCTAATAATGTATTATGTTGGGTACGTTCCTATCTCAGTGGACGTAAACAATGTGTGTCAGTGGGAGACAATGTGTCTAGGTGGCGAAATACTGAGATGGGGGTAGCACAGGGTGGGGTGTTATCACCACTTCTGTTCTCCCTATACATGAATGACCTATCAGAACAACTGACGAACTGTAAATATCACTTATACGCTGATGATATCCAATTGTTTATTCATACCAAGCCGAATGACATACAAGAAGCAACCATGAAATTAAACGAAGACTTATTTAACATTAACGAATGGACTAGTAGCCACTGCCTGAAAGCAAACCCATTAAAATCGCAAGCCATCATAATAGGATCTAGAAAAGCGCATGCCAAGTTAGAAAGCATCAACATACCGGTTGTCAAGATCAATGAAACGCCTATAGTAATGAAAGACTCTGTTAAGAACCTTGGAATAATTTTTGATAAGTATTTAAGTTGGTCAGAGCACGTAACAAAAATTTGTCAACGTGTTTTCGGTTCATTACACTCACTATACAAACTGAGAGATTTTCTACCTGTCAAAACCAGGAAACTGCTCATTCAAGGACTAATACTACCAATATTTGATTATGGTGATGTAGTCTATAATAACATAAGTTGTTCACTTGCTTCTAAACTTCAACGGGCGCATAATGCCTGCGGTCGATTCATTCTAAATGTTCCGCTCCATTCCCACATGAGCCCATTCCTCCATCAGCTGTCCTGGTTAAGATTATGTGATAGACGTAAATACCATGCTGTTTCTCTTCTTCACAAAATACTGCGAACAGGTAAACCACATTATCTGAGAATAGATTTCAACTACCTCTTTCCCTCAGGCAGAACACCCTCAAGGTCATCAGTACAAACCCTGCTGTCCATCCCCACTCATCACAGTAGTACGTATAACAAGTCATTTGTACCGGGGACCATGCGTTCCTGGAATTCTCTCCCGGCTGAAATTAGAGACATAAGCAACCTAAAACTATTCAGAAGAATGTGCTGGAAATTTTACCTACACTCAGATTGATTTACTCTTAGAAGTACCCTTAAATTTTAGATTATTAAGTTAAATGAATAAAATGTCAATGTAAGGTTAGAAACATTATAGTTTATATTTTTCGAGATATAGCTTTAATAATAGTAAATATTATAAATTAATTTTAAAATGTTAAAATTATTTTTATGATGCTTTACATTTCATACAAATTACATTTCACATTAACTTTAAATTATAATTAACTTATTTTTAAGTGGTTATAATATTCAGTATATTATGTTTATGCAGGTGCATAATTATATGGTTTGGCATAATAGCAGGCTTCATAGCCTGAGCCCCGCCATGTACAGAAAGACATTAATAATAATAATAATAATAATAATAATAATAATAATAATAATAATAATACTTCAGATTTACGTAATCACACCTACAAGACTTCCGCTTTTACGTGATCGTCGTCACGGGAACATAACTTTTATGCGGCTGTTGATATCGTGATAATGAAACTTCCAGTCTCATTTTACCGTTTATACAGTGCTCATAGCTGCGAGATCTCCCAGTTTTACCAAACTGTTGATAATGGAATCATGGACACGCAACCTCCATTTTACGTGACTGTTGATATTATTATTATTATTATTATTATTATTATTATTATTATTATTATTATTATTATTATTATTATTATGATTATTATTATTATGATTATTATTAACAAATACATTGCAACTGGTAAGTACCCCGTTGGCAATGGTCACTTGTGTTTGAGTCATCAGTCCATAGACTGGTTTGATGCAGGCCTCCATGCCACCCATCCTGTGCTAACGTTTTCATTTCTACGTAACTATTGCATCCTACATCTGCTCTAATCTGCTTGTCATATTCATATCATGGTCTACCCCTACCGTTCTTACCACCTACACTTCCTTCAAAAACCAACTGCACAAGTTCTAGGTGTCTTAAAATGTGTCCTATCATTCTATCTCTTCTTCTCGTCAAAGTTAGCCAAATCGATCTCCTCTCACCAATTCGATTCAGTATCTCTTCATTCGTGATTCGATCTATCCATCTCACCTTCAGCATTCTGCTGTAACACCACATTTCAAAAGCTTCTATTCTCTTTCTTTCTGAGCTAGTTATCGTCCATGTTTCACTTCCATACAATGCCATGCTCCACACGAAAGTCTTCAAAAACATCCTTCTAATTCCGATATCAATGTTTGAAGTGAGCAAATTTCTTTTCTTAAGAAAGCTCTCCCTTGCTTGTGCTACTCTGCATTTTATGTCCTCCTTACTTTTGCCATCGTTAGTTATTTTACTACCCAAGTAACAATATTCATCTACTTCCTTTAAGACTTCATTTCCTAATCTAATATTTCCTACATCACCTGCCTTCGTTCGAGTGCACTCCATTACTTTTGTTTTGGACTTATTTATTTTCATCTTGTACTCCTTACCCAAGACTTCATCCATACCATTCAGCAACTTCTCGAGATCTTCTGCAGTCTCAGATAAAATAACAATATCATCGGCAAATCTCAAGGTTTTGATTTCCTCTCCTTGGACTGTGATTCCCTTTCCAAATTTCTCTTTGATTTCCTTTACTGCCTGTTCAATGAAAACATTGAAAAGGAGAGGGGACAAACTGCAGCCTTGCCTCACTCCTTTCTGGATTGCCGCTTCTTTTTCGAAGACCTCGATTCTTATCAGTGCAGACTGATTTTTATACAGATTGTAGATAATTCTTCGTTCTCGGTATCTGATCCCAATTTCTTCAGAATCATAAATAACTTGGTCCAATCAACATTATCGAATGCCTTTTCTATATCTACGAATGCCATGTACGTGGGCTTGTCCTTCTTGATTCGATCCTCTAAGATCAGACGTAAAGTCAGGATTGCTTCACGTGTTCCTACATTTCTTCTGAAGCCAAATTGATCTTCTCCCAACTCAGCTTCAACTTGTTTTTCCATTCTTCTGTAAATAATACGTGTTAAAATTTTGCAGGCATGAGATACTCAACTAATGGTGTGGTAGTTTTCACACTTGTCAGCACCGGCTTTCTTGGGAATAGGTATAACAACATTCTTCCGAAAATCGGATGGGACTTCTCCTGTCTCATACATATTGCACACTAAATGAAATAACCTTGCCATGGTCACTTACAGTAATGTTATTATAAAGTAAAGTTAAAACATAATTACCCAACAACAAGAAGAATACAACAAACAATTCTATGGAAAGAAAATATTACAAGAAATACTACTAGTTTAACATTCTAAATCCAGCATGATCATATACAAATTCACACACATTGTAAGTATTTCCATTTCTTAACACTACGGCTTACTATAGGTTGAGCTTACTATTAGCTTAACACAAGTGATAATAAAGTAAACTTAAATCATAACTACCCAACAACAACTGGAGTAAAACAAGCAATTCCACGGAAAAAATACTAGAAATACTACTAGTTTAACATTCTAAATAGGTTGAGTGTACTACTATCTTAACATTGTAAGTGATAATGAGGATAAAATGTAATTACCCAGCAACAACAATCAATCCTCCTGTGGGTGGGGGCGGTAGAATAACACCCACGGTATCCCCTGCCTGTCGTAAAAGGCGACTAAAAGGGGCCTCAGAGGCTCTGAACTTTGGAGCGTGGGTTGGCGACCACAGGGCCTTTAGCTGAGTCCTGGCATTGCTTCCACTTACTTGTGCCAGGCTCGTCACTTTCATCTATCCTATCGGACCTCCTTAGGTCATCTCTTGTTCTTTTCCGACCCCGACGCTGTTAGGTTTGCGAGGGCTAGGGAGTCTTTCATTTTCACGCCCTTCGTGGCCCTTGTCTTCCTTTGGCCGATATTTTCATTTTTCGAAGTGTCGGATCCCTTCAATTTTTTCTCTCTGATTAGTGTTATATAGAGGATGGTTGCCTAGTTTTACTTCCTCTTAAAACAATAATCACCACCACCACCACAACAACAACAACAAAAGTATAACTAGCAATTCCATGGAAAGAAAATTTTACAAGAAATGCTACTAGTTTAACATTCTAAATCCAGCATAATCATATATAAATTCGCACACAACTTATGTATTTACAGTTCTTAACATTACAGTCTGCAACACTGTACAATATCGCACTCATAGCCACGAAACCTCCAGCTTTACAAGACATGGGTCTGCCGGCCAACGGACTGAAAGAAACTCACTGTATAAATGGCACAAGAATGCTGCTTGAAGGTTACTGTAGTATAGCGCGAATGTGGAAGACATAGTGTTACAGTATCCGCCATGCTAATTCCGAGCCGAGAGGAGTGAACTGGTCTGGCCCCGTCCACAAACGAGTGACGTCACAGCTCGGATACTGGTCGCTGTCTGCGCCTCAACTTCAGGAAGCAAGGACTTGTTTTGAGACGTGCCGACTTCTCTCCGATGTCTCCCTGGGAGAGACTGTTGGACCTATCCAACTTCCAGACTCTTCTGGAACCACCGACTTCCCTATTTAAGGCGGGCCAGACGAATCTGGAGGCAGTGCCGTCTTTAACCTGAGAATGAGCGCTGTCGAGGCGTTCCGCTCTAGAGCACTGGGTCAGTGAATGGACAGTGAGGGTTCGAACGTCTACTGCGAGTGCAAACGTGTGTGTGTGTCTCTGGCGCAGCATGAGGGAATTAGAGAAGGGACAGTGAATGTAGTCTGCTGTGAGTGTACGGACAGTGTACGACATTCAAGATTGTTCAAGATGTGTCACGCGCAAGTTGTGAACTGTGCAACCGTGACTAATGTACAGCGAATGTTATTTGAATTGCCCTACTGTCTAAGTGACAGCTGTTGAAGGATGCACATTCTGCTGTTTTAGTGAGTAAGCGAGAGAATGAATAAACTGTGCAACTGAACAATGAGGGCAAAGAAAGACAGAGCATGGACTTTATAATTGTGTGCCTGTGTAAGGTTAGCAAATATTAGTTAGTCAATAAATCTTACAGTAAGCGCTACCAGTGCTGTGTTCATTCACCTACCCGACAACATGTTAAAATCAGTAAAGTTAAGTAAATAGTGTGCTTCCATGATGTCTGCCGATACCTGTTCAACTTAGTAAGGGTAGTGTGAGAGTACGTCCTACACGCGTCGGTTGTTACTTATTGAAAAAAACCCATGGCACATCAGCCCCGAAGGACCATGGCCTAACAAGCGACTGCTGCTCAGCCCGAAGACCTGCAGATTATGAGGTGTCGTGTGGTTGGCACCACGAATCCTCTCTGCCGTTATTTTTGGGTTTCTAGATCGGGGTGCCTATCTCACCGTGACGCAGGCTGAGTGGACCTCGAACCAGCCCTCAGATCCAGGTAAAAATCCTTGAACTCACCGTGAATCAAACACGTGAATCAAAAGTGTGAAAAATTCTAAAGTTGCATTTAAATAATCCAGAGTATTATAGGCATCTTTCGAGGCTCCCAAGCATGTGCGTCGTAAACATAACTTATGTTAAATTTGTGTGTGGGGGACTAACTTTAGACATCCTCTTATCAATTTTAGTTTCTCCTCACCCTGCCTTTATGTTCAAGGAACTGGTTTGCCCTTAATACACCTGATAATATGTCATTTGCTCTTTTATTAGGTTACAATTCTCCACGCCATACTAATTTTAGGAATTTAACACTTCTTAAAACTTTTAAACAGTTCTTTCCAACATCACTCAAGACAGCCACGACGCTTTCCCGTGTTTGCCCACAGCTGAACTCGCGCTACTGTGTCTGCGGCTGTGCACAAGATGGCTTGTTGACCTTGCTTTAACATAGACTTACGTATCCCCCACAACGGGTACATGGAATGTAAGATTTTAAGACGCTTTTAATGATTGGGTTGAACTCGTATAATGTCTCAACTGACAGATTTAAAAAAACGAAACGAATGAAACGTAATTTCCATGAAATGGCACTTCAAAGTAAGACAACATTAGCTAAATGTGTGACGTCACGCGCATAGGCCTGATATAAGATGGCGCTTTGTTGACTAACTTAGAGGTTAGATGTCGTTCCCAACTGTTTGCACCAGCAATCATTCTCCCTAGTTTCATGTCTCATACTTCTAACTTATGGATACGATATCCTGAGTCCACCCAGATTTCGCTCCCATAAACCAAGTTGGTCTGAAAACAGACCGATGTAAAGATCGTTTCGTCTGGGAGCTGGCTTCCTTCTTTCAGAATACTGTTGATCGCAACTGCGAGCTCACTGTATTAGCTTTTTTACTGCACCTTGATTCAATCTCACTATCTATACTACCATCCTAACAGAATACATATCCTAAATACAGCTTTGCATCCCCAATCTGACATTCAATCCTCTTGTATTCCTTAGCTTCTGATAATTTCGTTGGGTAAATGCTAATTTTCGTATCATAATCATTGACATACTTTCAGTTTTCAAGATATTGGACTGCAGGTTTTCAGCACAATCTATCATTAAGACTTACGATATTTGTTAAGAATTACTGTCTTTATAAACATGTGACTTTCCCGATTGTAACACGTACTAGTTACTCTGAAGTCCGTAAATAATAACACAATCGGTTTAAAATTATCGAAGAAATATGGCACAAATAAAATATATTATGACAATATTTTATTAATATTTAACAGGCTCCTGTCACAGTTAAAGTAGAACAGATAACGATTCAGCGCAACACGATTCGAGAGAGACAGATGTTGCAATGTTCCACGTGGCTTCTTTGAGTTTTTTAATAACTTGGAACAAAACATTTTCAGCTTATCAACGCAAAGGTATGCAAATTAGTTGCTACGTTACATGTCCTCTGTCAACTCTAGGTCACGTCTGTCCACGGTTACGTTGGAGACAATGTTTCAATTTATTCTACTGAAGCAGTTATTGTTGATAAAACTAAGCTCGTGAATTCGAAGAAATAGAGTCATCTGAAATGCAGAAAAAGGACAATTATTTAGCTTTGTTGTACCAGGTTTAAAGGCTGATTTTTTGTAATTCTTAAAAAAGCAAGTTACAAGATACAAAATGATATCCTATGCTGTCGTTTTTATTGTAACGACTCGCTCCCTTAAATTGACAACAACCTTCACTACATAATGTTGTGAGATGGACAGTTTCCAATGGTATAATGATAAACGGAGTTAAATGTCAGGTTGTAAGTTCTACAAATAGGAAACTTCCTCTCAGTTTTAATTACTGCGTTGATAGCTGCCTCTGTGGATCCGTGGTAGAGTGTCGGCCTCCGAATCCTAAGATAGCGGGTTCAAACCCGGCAGAGGTAGTCGGGTTTTTGAAGGGCGGAAAAAAGTCCATTCGACACTCCATGTCGTACGATGTCGGCATGTAAAAGATCTCTGATGATACATTTGGTATTTACCCGACAAAATTAATTAAATCTCAGCCATAGACGCCCAAGAGAGATCCGGTTTACTCTGTCTGCCATCTAGCGGACCTAGAGTAAAACGGAACGTCGACATTGACGAGCAGACAGCCAGATGGCGTCAAATCGAAATGTCTGCACACGGTAGCTGAGGCCATACGATTATTATTATTATTTTATACCGCGTTGATAAGATGAAATTTCCTTTTAGGGATCACTGTAAGTAGCTAGGTGTTAATACAAGAAAATATCTTCATTTGGGAATAGTCACATAAATGGGACTGTAAATAAAGGGTGCATATCTCTGCACATGGTTATGGGAGTATTTAGAGGTTTTAGTAAGTAACACAGTAATTATACCTGAGAGGACTTTTCCTATTATTGAAACTCACAACCTGACTTCTAACACGGTTTATCAACATACCATTGCCTGCTGTCCATCTCACAACATTATCGAGGTCATTTTGCAGTTGCTCGCAATCTTGTAAATTATTTATTACTCTATACAGAATAACATCACCCGCAGAAAGTCTTATCTCTGATTCCACTTCTTTACCCATACCATTTATACATATAAAGAAACATAAAGTTCCAATAATACTGCCTGAAGGAATTCCCCTCTTAACGGTTACAGGATCAGGTAATGCTTCATCTACTCTAATTGTCTGAGTTCTATTTTCTAGAAATATAGCCACCCATTCAGTCACTCTTTCTTCTAGTTCAATTACGGACATTTTTGCCAGTTCCCTCCTGTGATCTACTCTGTCAAATGCCTTGGATAGATCAATCGCGACACAGTCCATTTGACCTCCCGAAATAGGTTAAAATATAGATAGGGAAAACTGTACACAGAGAAAATTAATCATTAACAAAATAAATGTTACAGTATAATACTATTCCATTGCTGTAGACATATTGCAGGTACTGTAAACAATCTTACCGTATGTAATAATTTTTTAATCATGTCATTGGTCAAGTAGTTAAGTGTAAGAGAGGGTCGTGATCCCTAACTTCGCTACATACAAAAGAATTGAATAAATAAATAAATAAATAAATAAATAAATAAATAAATAAATAAATAAATAAATAAATAAATAAATAAATAAATAAAACGTTGGCTAGTTTAAATTGAACGAGGAGAAAAAGAAGAGTTGGAACCTCCCTATTGTTGTAATCATGATCAAGGTTTGAAAGCGAACAGTGGAACGCTCTGACGCCCACTCTAGTCGCTAATCGGCTGTGAAATTAACAGACATTCGCCATATTTGATGAGTAAGCTGCAATTAGGCCAAGCTGTCTGCTGCTCACTGAGGGTGGTGACATGTGGGTCCGGGCCTGATGGGGTGAAGTGGGTATTGATGCCTTCCTGATCGAAGTGCAGCTGCAGAAGCTCGTGTTAAATGATTAGCTGTTAAGTGATTCAGCTGCGAAGATCTCACAGAATGGACTTGGATCGGATGACATAATTGACAGAATCGGAACTACTGAAACAGGTTTTCATCAGTGAAACTTAGAAATACATTCGTATGACTCCATAAATCATGAATACCAGGTTATTATCAATTACCCAGTTGTAATTAAACGTATGAAACTACAGGTGGAAACGAGACAGCAATGGAATCATCCACGTTGGATTACGCTGGAAGCAAACAGTCTTACCCGTCTACTAATATCGCGATCATTGCTACAAGGTCTCTGACCCTAACTACACGTACGTGGCATTACATTTCAGAAATCTCACATAAATTAGCCGGGATTTGAACATTGGTAACATTATAATTAACAAGCTACAAAGTGTGTCGCAAATGATAACTCCATAGAGCAATATTTTATTTTTAGACATGAGATAGGCTTTTAGGCTTATGCCGTGTCAAGAAAATCAGGTACAATTCTTTACGTTTCGCAGAGAACTTCGCTCTGCGTCATCAGAAGGAAATTTCGATTGCTCGCGAGAAAGGCTTCTAAAACAAGGATGTTTGAATTTAGACGTTACCCAATAGATGTGGAAATGGTACGTTCATTCCTCACCAGATGGCTCCTCGAACGCAGTACAGCGCGTACAATCTATTACTCGTACACTTTTCAGTGATAGATAGACACCCCAGTGCTGAATCGGTCGACCTCGGCAATCTTCGAGATTCGTATTGGCAACCTTTGAAACACAAACTATGAATTGCTAATGCATCCTCGTGCGACATCTGGCGTTCACTTTACATACTAGAACTGTTGTTGTTTACAAAGCAAAACCAAACTATATAATTCATGCTACGAACTAGATTCACATCGAGGAATGTTATATAATGTGTGCGTAACACAGTTGTTGGCGTAAGATAATAAACGTCAAATACAGTAGAGACAATACGCGACACTTCCGGATTTAGCCTTGTTAAAATGGGAGACAAGTCGCAAGTGGTGCTCCAAGTGGCTTGACCTGAAAATTGGCGCTAAATGCGAATATCAATGGAAATGTATATACGGAAATGGATAAATTTACGTCTAGAAAGAAAGTGTTACTAAGATATTAACTTCAAAGTTGTTAAAGCAATTCTGGATAAATGATTGAAGAATTATTTAACAGGTTATTATTTAAAGACTGAAATTAGACATATAATCAGGATGGGAAATGGACTGCTGTGATAGGGCTTGATCATTCATTTATGCATTACTCTTTTAGCTTTAGAATTCCTGCCTGAACGTTCACGGCTAGATTTTTCTTTTTTCTCATTTAAAAGCATTGTATCATCATATTAAAGCACTTGTCAACAAAAATATCGGTACATTCCTTACATACATGATTCAATGAATTTACATTTAAGAGCTGGACAATTTTCCTTTTAACTTGAAGCCTACTAACAGAAAGAAAATCTATAAATTTAGCCTCAAAAACATTCAAACTTTCCCTATAAGCAATACTTGCCATAATGTCATTACATTAGGGCAAAGCAAATTTGCATCATCATATTGTTTCAACAAAATATGTACATTTCTTAAATCACCCATATTTTCTTCAGTGCTTGACAACGCATTACGGCAAACTTGGAACACAACCAGCCACACTCATATGCATAATGCATATGTATTTTCCTGAATTAAATCAAACCCACAGATCACACCTACAACAACACATCGGTATTACACTATACAATAAAATATGCGTATTATATTTTAAGCCAGTTAAAATATGGGGTTGAGCAGGTCAGAAGATTATGAAGTACTATAAAAAGCTCTTTGTGACTGGAAGAATATATATGCAAACACAATATTACTTACATTTTCTTGTCACGAGGGAAACGGAAGAAAGACCGCGCATTCTTCTCTACTTCATAGTTACTGCAGCCAAACACAGCACATACCTTTCCCCTCATGTTGAGAGGAGATATCAAGGAATGGCACACACTACTATTTAATTATGTCAACTCACTGAAAACGCATAAATAACACCAGAAACTTCACACACAAGTACACGTGCTCTTATGACAGAATCAGTAGTTCTCAGGTCAATCCGCTAGAGAGAGCTCTAATAGCTGTCCCTCGATATCTCGCTGAGTGCCGCGTATTGTCTCTACTGTATTTGTAAACGTTTAGAAAATTCATATCGATCGATCATATTATCGATTCAAATCAGATTTCATTTCCATTCAGTTGGCAGTATTACCGGAACCGGGAGAGCTCCCTCCTTACTCCTCAAACCCGGACGCAAATCTAATCACTAAAAAGTGTGCGAGTAATATGTACCTTCGCCAATGGCCACGTACGTGCTTGTAGTTCGTAGTAATGCCGTAAGATGGCGAGACAACCTAACAACTCCACGTTTATTGGCAAGGAGAAGGATTAAAATGCATTGTCGTGTTAGTTGAAGCAACGCTGTTGAACGTTCTGTATTACATTCTATTTTTACCTTGATCACCGTTACATTTTCTGTGGACTTGTGCAGAGTGTCAAATAACATGTATCTGGTGGTTGGAGGATGCTATGATTCCACTGAACTGAAATTTCTGGTCTCCGGAATTTCTTATTCACCTTGTGATCATGCCTTCGGTGTTATTGAGAAACTAAAACGGGTTCGGAAACCCATGGTGCCTGAAGAACTTAAGAATATAGTGTGAACAGCACCAATTCAGGAACCATTTCGAGTGGTGACAATGTAAAAATCTGATTTATTTCATTTCCCCGGTGCAGCTGATTTATTTATAAACACAATATCATTGAAGATCACTAACAAATCGTGGATCAAACAAACAGTGACATGTTTACTAAAAATTAAAATAAAGAAATTATTCAGTGGAATAGAAGAGTGGGAGGATTACGCTGTCTTCAAGAAGGGAAAATCTGCAGAATTCAGGAACATACGAGCCTTCAGAAATGATACACATGTAATATCCATAAGTGATGGCAAGAAAAAGACTTATTGGCGATGCTGGATTGCAATGGGTGCACAATATCATGACTTCTACAAGAAAATCTGCTCTTCGTAATTTTGTATTGTTTAGGATAATAATTATCCTTATTATGTTTAATACAAATTATCTATAATCTTATTCGTGATACTTGGTCTAAACACAAGACAACAATGATTGTGCATGAAAAATACAAAAATAAAACATTTTTGAGATCCCAAATACTTTTTCCTTTCTCCTGAACAATCTACTTTTTGGCACTTACATCCTTTTCCGTGTCAAAGTCTTCAATTATTCTAACCTATTTTCAATTTCTTACAGTGTCTTGTTCGTTATCGCTTTGAAAATGCGGAGACTTTGTAGCAACCTTTCTCCTGACAGCCCTAAAAAATTAGTTTTCTTCGTACGAGTCGCCTTCTGCCTTCTTCAGTTTATAGATGGTCTTCAAACATTTCAAAAATACGTCTTCTAGATGTTGCCATATTTTGAATTTTAACAGGTGGTCCTTGTTCAAAACCTCTGCTTAGAATTAAAATCCTTGAATCTAAGTAATAGGCGCACTCCACGAAGCTGGCGCACGTATATTATAACACTTTCATTCACGTAAGTAGTGAGAATTCGCACAGAATGTTCCCCGTGCTTGCACTCTGAATGGGTGATTAATTGGGCTTGTCTCTTTGTCACTAGCCCGACCTGACATGACCCAGAAGACAGCAACAACAATAGATCCTCATCACCCAGTAAATGGTGTGTCAGGGGATCTATTCAGCCTCTATCTCCTACATCACACATTCCTTGCGGTGACTCGCTTTCATCTACTGAATGAGGTCGCGCAAGGTAATCTGGAAAATATTCACGTATTCATTTGTTTTACGTAGACGCTACCTAACAAATACGGTGACTTCACTTAGTGTAAGAAACATTCAGCCTCCATGACCGTGCTTAATAGAAAACATACTACTCTGGTTTTAGCAGAGTAAACGTATTCGACTTTGTGCTGAGAATTTATCATTGATTTGAGAGAACTCGAACAGGATTTATTTACCATTGAAAAGATAATTAACCAGTTTTCCTGAAAACACCATGCGTAGAATACGTTCTTTATAAGAACGAAATGGAAGTGGGAAAAGGGTTACTTATAATATTTCATTATCCCAGTTTACGCAATCCTTTCTGAAGGTAATTTCACTTATTCCAAGAATGTATTTTTTATTTATTTATTTATTTATTTATTTATTTATTTATTTATTTATAAAAATAATAACATTAATTCAGCCATATGGCCACATATAAGTTCTATTAGGCTTGTGTCAATAATCAACACATATTTAACATTATTTTACATATAACATACATGCATCATTGCAGACCTTTTCAGCGTTCTGTCTAAACTTCGCTACAGTCCTCTATTTGCAACTAGTGCTGTGGCTTCATTTAGTTCTGTACCTCTTGTCTTTAAATCGATAGAAACTGAGTCAAACAATCGTCGTCTTGGTCTCTCTATACTCCTGTTACCCCTATGAACGATTCCATTATTCCCCTAGGTTGAATCAAAATATCAATAAATTCTTATACGATGACTTGATGACAGTGCAGTTTCGAAGGATACTGACTCGTAATGACGACCTAGGCATTGTAAATTAATTTTACATGCAGCGAAATGTAGGCTCATGATTAAGTAGAGTTTTAGTTTACATCAGTTTTAACTTAGATTAACATTATGACGGGGCGGGAACTAAGATATTTAGTTATACAAATATGATTATGTTGTATTTTAACAGCCCAAGATAATGAATTTATAAATACATAGTTCCTAATAATTTCATTGACCAATTGTTGTGCTTTATTACGTACAATAATTTTGTCACTCCAGATTGCAATACTTGACAAGTGCGTGGTGTCTTCAGGCATGCATAAAGGCGCATGATGGGCATGTTAAAGCACTTCTTGTAATCGAATGCAGTATTCCTGCTGGTATGCCATCATGGCGACAACTACTCGAAGTGGGATGTAATCAATGCAGGCGCGGCTCCATAATATGATCTGCAGAGTTTCAGAATCAACGGAATGATAGATATACGATTGGCGATCCCATCCTTCATATTGAGGGTTGATATCGAGCCAGAGATCGATCCCCATACAGATACTGGTGATCTGGCAACCCTGTTTATATATGTGAACGTCTGAACATGACGAATTTAAGAACCAAGTGTGATTACTCATCGAGTTCAGGCGCGCCCCGCCAGGCAGCGCTAGAGTTCGGTGGCTCCACAATACCTATCAGCTGTTCTTAGGAATGGTGACACAGGAAACGTATTACTCCGTAACTGATAAGTATATACACTGTCTTTTATAAAAAAAATGAGAGATTACAATTAAAATGCCACGGCAGAGAACAATGGAAAAATATCACACACGGAAATAAGAGCTACGACTTTCATCACATGTTGCGAAAAGCACAAGTTACTCGAGTGTATATATACATATACATAGCATATTAAAAAGCACCCATGAACTATTTAAAGGTAATACTCTACTTACCATCTCAGTTTGTCGGTTACTGGACTTTCGAAAGCTTCCGTGAAGATTTGGCGGATGTTCGAGATTGTAAATCTCGCCGGATTTCTTTCACTCTGAAGAAAAATCTGCATTTCAGATAATGATAAACAAGTATGGGGATTATATCCATAATATGTTGAAGACAACAGCCAGCACCTGAAGGATCAACTGAAATTTTGTCTATAGAATCGATACAATCAAAAAATATTTCGCTCCACATCGATTTTGAGTTCAGTTTTTCACTAATTACTTTCTCGGCCTGGAAAAGAATGTCACATATACTTTTGGAAGGGCGTGTTAAAAACACTTCATTATTGCTTGAACCGTAGTCTTTTATTTCGGAGAGAACTGAAAATGTACTATGATTATTATCACGTAGAGAATGGGCACAGGACGAACACTTAATAAATTTAGAAGAGTGCTTAACAACGTACCCAGCCAAATGGTACACTAAACACTTCTCAATCGAAGAGTTTCGAACTGCGCTATCAAATTCAGGTACAGAGCTTTCCCAGTCTTCGATATTTACTGCATTTTGAACCACGATTTTTTGCTTAATGGAAGTTTCCACTGATTGTTTCACTGTCTCATTATGCATTTCCACATTCCGGGCTAACATACGCATCTGATTAACATACGAGGTCAAGATCGGCTCCCGTTTAGGTTCGCAATTTCCTCCTACATTTAAAGCCTGCTTTATAGGGACATAGACACATTGAAGTAGATGCAAATGAAGGAAATCTATTGTCGATGGATGATCATCTGAACTGAAAGAACGCATAATTCCGAAGTGCCGTTCCAAGGGATCCTGGGTGAGCTTTCCTGTTAACACATACTTATAACCTCTTTCCCAAAGCCATTCAGACATTTCCAAAGTACTCTGTAGGGTTACCATAAGTGATTCCAAGGTTCTGTTGGAGGCAAAGGTGTTATTAGTAGATCTCACAGTTTGAAGAAAATTAACAAGAACTGTATGAGAAGGTGAACCTCTACGAAGAGCCTGAGAAGGGATGAATGCACTTAGTGCATCAGCAACAATATTTATATCGCTGGTAAATGTTTCAGTGTCCTCACTACCTTGTAATACTGCCAGTCCCATTTCGCGATAAAATTTCATACCTTTGGCAACACTATCACTAAAAAGTTGGAAGGCAAGCCTAGCATTCATTCTCTGGAACGATGATGGGTCTAAATGAGCAACTGTCAGCTTGGGGCAGGCTCTAAGTCCAGCATATCCTGATAGATCTTCTTTGAACAGTTCCCTATAGAAATTGAAATTAATGATTTTGTCGTTATAGTGAAGTTCTACTTTATCATGAAAGTGGTTTCTTATGCATTTCAATACATGCACGAAGTCGGAGAAAGCCCAGATCTTTCTCTTAACATCTGCAGGATTAATGATGTGAGGTTGTAGAGAACTTGTCTTGCCACTGATTCCTAACGATTTCCAGGCCTTTTTATTTGTCTGACTACCATCACAAGTAAATCCAACCACCCTCGCCCCAGCCTCTTCTAACTGCAAAATCACCTGTATTAGAATTTTTGCGAGAATGTCTCCTGGAGTAGCATTTCTGCATGCATAAACAGCAACTGGTTGCACCCAATTATGCATAAAAGGTACGAACATGAACACTAGAGCGTGATTTGCAAGCAAGTTTTTCTGGAGGTCTGGCGTGTGTTCACCTAAATCAACTAATCCATCTACTTTATGGGAAAAACTATTGAACTGGATTTCTTCTCTTAGCTTAACTTCATCAAAAATAACAACACCATAACGTGAATTATCATTTTCATCCTTAAGAAAATCTGAAATAGCATTTATGCTATGCGAATTAACTCCATAAGGGCACTTAAGCCCTTTACAAAGTTTTCTCAAGTGACTTTCTGAGGGCAGAGGCAAGAGGTCATGTCGCCGACAATGACGGAATCCTTTCGGTGATTTTATTCTCAACAATAAACTCTCTAAAATGAATTCATTGCTGTACCTCATTCCATTAGAAGATTTCACCTGGCATTTCTTAAGCAAGGTATCGATTATCATCTTTTCCTTCTTGCTAAGGTGTTCGTTATCTCTATAATTAAATTCCTGTGTATTTCTAACCTGCTTCTCCAGTAAATTAATTCTCGATTTTGCTGAGTTTAGACTGGACCTAGCTCGAATTAAATTTCGATTAGCATTTTTTAGGCGCCTTTTGAGCGATAATATTGTCTTTTCGGCATCAGAAAGCACACTAGCATAACCCAAATTTTGATCAACATTAGACTGACCTTTTAATTCTCCATTTGCTGCTACACTCGCGTCTTCAATCTTCTTTCTTCTCCTAGTGGTGTCTAGATTCTTTTTCCTGTTGGGAGTTTCACGGGACTTAATCTCACTTGAAAGGTATTTCGGCAAATTAGGGAAAATGTGAGGCACTGCTCCTGGACGTAATTTCCATCTATCACGAGGCATAACCACTTTTTCACCATTCACTATAAAGTTATCTGATTTTACTATCAAATCATCAGAGAAATGAACTTGACAAATTCTACTTCTACGCGTTAACACAGTATCCTTTCGTGGAATAGCTCTGGCCCATTTTTCAAATTTATTTATATCCTTCGGTGGTGAAAAGAATTTTATACCATTAACTATTCTACCATAGCCTGACTTACAGCCAGGCACAAAACAGTACGGCATGTTGAACTATTAATTTAATCAGACCACTAACACACGTGCTTTAAGTGCACAACACACAATGAACTTAGTTTAGGAACTGAAAGCAAAGGAAATTCAACTTGTTGACTTGAAATATCTCGCACATCAACATCTCCCGCACTTTCCAACACATGGTTTGCCGGTCTACTGAAGCACGTGTTGGATTCCGACGTTTGCAGTGCTCCCAGTGGCGGGTCCACAAACTACCACGCTATAACAGTTGAGTAATCACACTTGGTTCTTATATTCGTCATGGTCTGAACGTCTGAACATTATGAGAGCCACGGCCGACTGGAGCTAGCTAGAGCGACGCATCAAGTCGGCCGTGGGAGAACACTCTTAACTACAGCTTTCTTCCGATAGGTGGCTAAGAGTCGCCCATAAGGTTCTGTATGAAATGCACGCCTTGTGTCGCATGTGTCGCTGAGACCGTAGAGTTAGTAAATAATGCACTAGAGGTAGCTCCAGCACAACCGTCTGGGAGAGAATCACTGCAGCGAGCGAACATGTTGAAATCTCAGCTGTTTCGCAAAAAGCTCCGCCCTCTGTACTCATCAGAGTAAATAGAGAACTTTTAAATATGTGTGGAAAATGATATGGTTTACAATTGTTACATGTCAACGTTCTCAGGTACTACAGTGTAGTTGTGATGCTTCTGTTCAGTTTAAAGGCATCCCGAATAGCTTAAACACAGGAGAAATGCGTGATAAAAGTGGATGGTTGTGATTAAGCAACACAAAATTAATTTACTGTTCATGTTAAGTCTCCAAGCAACGTACTTTAAGATTGGAGGTATATATTTCTCTCTCTTTTGTGTAAATGGCCAGGACTTGAGCATAATTGAGGAGCTTGGTATCATAGTTGAACAACTCCACTTTGGCTTTTTTTTAACAGGAGAAGGAAAAATTAGATCCACTGTAAAGGTTCAAATCCCGTTACAAGATGATATCTGTATTTTTATTATTGTATGATTTTATCTGTATTTTATTATTATTATTATTATTATTATTATTATTATTATTATTATTATTATGTCAGTATTATTATTATGTTATCTGTGATATTGTTACTATTATTGTAATTATCCGTTTTATTCAATTTTGCAATTGCCTGTTGCTTGCAAGATTGCACTTAGATGTATACATATATACGTATGTGTAGTATAACACTCAATACCTGTACAGTGAGAATTGTTGTATATATCAGAGATTGGAAGTGACGTTGTTATATTGCGATACCAGTGGAGATTCTGCCAAGTCATCGCCGCGCCATGGCTACGGCATTGTATTTATTTAGAATATGCGCTCAGAGAGTCGACCGCCCGAGGGCTATTTCACCACTGTATGTAATATCTGTCGCGTAGGTGGGAGTATGTCATTGTTATTTCTGGAGATTACGTAGTTGTGTCAACCAACGTCTATATAAGGTGGATACATATTGTAGCGTCAGTCATTACTTATACGGATGCAGTACAGTGAAGTAGTCTACTAGATCAAGAGGCCTTAGTTGGTCGGCCAACAAGTGTGAACGAGAGATGGAGAAGACTCAGTGAGCCATTAATTATTGGTCATTGAGAGAGTGAGGACAAGGTTGGTCGCTCACTCAGTTGAAGACACGGACGCAAGGGCTTACCATGGAGTCAGAGAGGGCAACCCTGGACCTGCCAAGAGGTCATACCATATTGACTTACAAAGAAGTCAGATGATATGGAGAAGAAGCAGCCACAAGGATGTATCACCAAGTTAGGCGTGACACATCTACAGTAAACACCAGATCAAAGGAATACGTCGTAATTACACTAAAAGTGTTGAAGGTACAGTCAAGTGAATCAGTGAGGGAAATATTTCGTATAAATTGCTAAATGTCCGGTCAAGAAGAATTCAAATTCATGCCTAGTTTCTTTCAGTTGCAATGTCATAATTTCATATTCTCATCTGTTTTATCTCAACAAGACTCACTATTTTTTGATATGTTATTTAAAGAATATATATTGTTCTATCAAACGAATTCATAGTTTCATTTCTTTGACAGTAAAATATCTTAACCTCAAAATTAATGGGGAAACCGAACGCCAATCTCCTTTTCCCAGAACTTATATGGTATGTTGTCAAAAGTAAGCTTATTACCCCACACCCTGTTAGTTTAGTATTAAATATGTTCACAAAGTGTCGACGCAACGTGGGACTCGAATAAATTCAGTACTTGTTCTGAATGACAGCATATCATGGGTTCATTTTGAGAAGAGTATGCGCATTTAAGCCAACGGAAATTATTACCGGTAAATTTCAGGACTATAATTTTGTGATATATATTTGTATTTTCGGGATATGTCAAGGGATTTGAAGAGGGAAATTAATTTGAGATCGCGTACTATCACTAGTGAACCAAAGATGGACAAGGAAGACAATAACAAGTCATGTGACGACGAGGTCATTGCTTCTGCGGACATCCAAGGTGAAATTCAGAGTAGGGAGCAGGTGAATGCGATGGAACCTTCTGAGAAAATTCAGGAAAGTGCAGAAATTGAGAAGCACACTGAAACTCAGAAGGAAGTCCCAAGGGGGATGAACCAAGATCAATTTTCCTTGCTGATGGCCACAATAATTAGTAGTAATGAAAGTCAGAAAGAGATGAAAGAATTAATTAGTACTAATAATGATAATTGCAATAAACAGATTAGCTCTCTAAGTAGTAAAATGGAACAAATAATTAGTAGTAACGAAAATAGTAAGAAAGAGATAAGTAATAAAATGGAAGAAATGATTGGTATTAGTAATGAAAATAATAAGAAAGAGATGAAAGTATTAATTGACAATAGTAATGAAAATTGTAATAAACAGATTAACTCTTTAAGTAGTAAAATCGAAGAATTGATTAATGGTAACAGTGCGATTAATGATAAAATAGATGGGCTAAGTGAATCACTTAATTCTAAAATAGATACTAAGATAGTAGAGGTAACTAGTCAAATATCTAAGTTAGAAGATAAGGTAAATAAAGAGTGTGTTGACCTTAGACAAGAAATGGAGTCGAGTCGGAGCGATCTTCATACTCAAATTGAGCATGTCAAAGGAACATGTACAAACAAGATCATACTGTTAAGTAATAAGATTTCGAGTAATCGGGAAGAAATTCATGAGGTAGTCGAGAAAAGATTGGACAAAATTTACAATGCAGTTAGGGAAGATACGAGGGAACAGATTAGTAGAATTGAACAAATTGAAAGCAAACTTGTGGAGGTCACTGAACTACGGAATGAACAGGAAATGCTATCACAACAGGTGAGAGAGAGAGAGGAAGAATTGCAGGAAGACGTGAGAATAGTGGAAGAGAATGCTGAAAGAGCAGCGGAAGGAGAAGAAGAAGAAGAAGAAGAAGAAGAAGTTGTAAACTGCCAGGAAGTGATACGGCAGAAAGGTACAGGTGAGACGGCGAAAGAAGTGGTAATAGCGAGTGGTTTGTTCAATAGGGATCGTGATTTAACCAAGTTTTCTGGAAAACAGTTCAGTACTACAGAATTTGTAAAAGTAGTTGAGAAAAGATTTGCTAGTAAGTTGAGGAATAATAATACTGAATGGGAATACGTACTGAAAATATTGTCGAATGTTTTTATCGGTGAAAGTAAAATATGGTTTCGAGTGTACTGGGATAATATGTCTAATTTGGGAGAATTTAGAGAAAATTTCATTGACAGGCTTTGGAAGGAATGTGTGGAAGGGCGCGCGCGTGAGAGAGAGCGCATGATAGCTGGGGAAAGTAGTATAGTAGAGAGAAGGGGGAAAATGTTAGCCGTGTATCAGAGGAGAGGGGGCGATCATGATCCGCAGAGGATTAATAGTTGTGTTGATGGTGATAGTGGTCAGAAGAGTAACGAGAGAGAATCGGAAGATGGGAGGCGTATGGATTTGAGTTGTGAGAGAGAGGATCAGAAGAGTAATCAGAGAGAATCGGAAGATGGGAGGCGTATGTATTTGAGTTATGAGAGAGAAGGTCAGAAGAGTAATCAGAGAGAATCGGAAGATGGGAGGCGTATGTATCTGAGTTATGAGAGAAAAGGTCAGAAGAGTAATCAGAGAGAATCGGAAGATGGAAGGCGTACGGATTTGAGTTATCAGAGGGATTATGATAAGCCGAATATGAATGTTATCCAGGTGTCGTTATCGAGCCAGAGTATTTCAGATTCACTGGGAATCGGGTAAGTTAAGTGGACAGGTCGAAGGTAGAAGATGAACTGGTATTTAGTATAAGTAGCTATGTAGTGAAAGTAGATTTAAGTATAGGGTGATTGTGACCTAAGTAATGTTAAGTGAGATATTTAAGTAGTGACGTATTCGTAGATTATGAAGTAATTAATGGTAACAGTAAGTTAGACGTAAGAAGTGTTCTGTTAAGTGATGCAAGTACTTGTAATGCCGAGAATATGACATAAGTAGTGAGGTAGTAACTCCAATGATGGAAATTATGATATGAAGAAGGTAAGTGAAGGTACTATCAGATCTTATAACAGTCGTTGGGTGAGTCAAAGTGAGTAAATAAAATGATAGCGGTACCAATCATAATTGAAGATAATCGTAAGTTTCAGCCACGCCTTGTTGTACCAAAACTTGTGTATTCAGTTGTTTTAGGAGCTGACTTGGTTGCAAATCATGGAAGTAAAATAGACTTTAATTTAGGTAGTGTGTGTTTGTTCTGGGAGGAAACTAGCAAAGAAGTACGTGTTAATTATGATGGTCTGAGGTAAGTGTGTTGGTAACGTGTGTTCTTTAAAGATAGATGAGAGGTAAGTGAAGGTGTTCCTAGTGAGAGGAAATGTTAAGGTGTGTTACGTGCCTGTACGACCAGGATCTGAGGGATCGTCGGTATGAGGCAGTGACGTGAGGTAATTTGAGTGAATTACAGGAGGAGTAATTGTGCTCAATGTTAGGTAAGCATCGAGATGTATTTAGTGGTAAGTGAGGAAGAACACGTATATGAACATAAATTTGTAGTAAATGACCATAGATCGTTTGTGGGAGGTAAGTACCCTATTCAACTTAAAAATGCTAGTGAAGTCTAAGAACAAATAAACATTATGCTGGATTACGGAATAATTGAACCATCTTGTAGCCATAGTATTGATTCTTTTAATTATTGTTGCCAAGGAGGATGTGATCTATTGAGAGATGTAAGTTAATAAGGGCAAAATTGATTCAGTTTGAGTGACAGAGTGCTACTCAGAGTTCCATTTTCATAATCTGCAGAGGCGGGAAATATGTTGAAGTTATTCTTTTGTATCAGGGGTATTTCACTATTGTGAACCGTATCGGGGAGTGTGCATATTTTTAAAAGATCAGGAAGGGGATATTGTCGGTATTTGTAGTATTATATATGTAAAGAAGTATTTCACGTGAGATTTGTTGAAATAAGAGTAAGATGATTAAATTTTGTGAGAAACTGGCAAAATAGAACTAACATCTGCGATATGCGTGTGAACCAAGTGTCGTATTGGTGTATTGGAAGAATAAGTGCTACATTGTCATGTACTGTGTGACAAAAAAAACGGAGAACAGGACATTGGACAGTTATCTACGATAACAATATGCGAGAAAAGTTCTCATATAAGTGAATTTTCACAAAATGTTTTGATATGTTAAAAAAAGGAGAAGAATGTTGTATATTGATTGAAAATTATCTGTGTGTGTTAAATTAAGGGCTATGCTCTTGTGTATTGTATGAGAATGGGACACTGGACAGTTATCTACGATGGCAATGTGCGAGAAAAATTATCATACCTTTGATATTTTATAAAATGTATGGATGCTGAAAAAGAAAATTATTGTTGTATACTCATTTAAAGTGATTATCTGTGTCAGTGTTATATATATAATTTTGTTCATAAATCAATCGATTCTTTGTTCTTCGATTTATTTATGAGGGAGGCGAATTGTAACGGTTCAAATCCCGTTACAAGATGATATCTGTATTTTTATTATTGTATGATTTTATCTGTATTTTATTATTATTATTATTATTATTATTATGTCAGTATTATTATTATGTTATCTGTGATATTGTTACTATTATTGTAATTATCCGTTTTATTCAATTTTGCAATTGCCTGTTGCTTGCAAGATTGCACTTAGATGTATACATATATACGTATGTGTAGTATAACACTCAATACCTGTACAGTGAGAATTGTTGTATATATCAGAGATTGGAAGTGACGTTGTTATATTGCGATACCAGTGGAGATTCTGCCAAGTCATCGCCGCGCCATGGCTACGGCATTGTATTTATTTAGAATGTGCGCTCAGAGAGTCGACCGCCCGAGGGCTATTTCACCACTGTATGTAATATCTGTCGCGTAGGTGGGAGTATGTCATTTTTATTTCTGGAGATTACGTAGTTGTGTCAACCAACGTCTATATAAGGTGGATACATATTGTAGCGTCAGTCATTACTTATACGGATGCAGTACAGTGAAGTAGTCTACTAGATCAAGAGGCCTTAGTTGGTCGGCCAACAAGTGTGAACGAGAGATGGAGAAGACTCAGTGAGCCATTAATTATTGGTCATTGAGAGAGTGAGGACAAGATTGGTCGCTCACTCAGTTGAAGACACGGACGCAAGGGCTTACCATGGAGTCAGAGAGGGCAACCCTGGACCTGCCAAGAGGTCATACCATATTGACTTACAAAGAAGTCAGATGATATGGAGAAGAAGCAGCCACAAGGATGTATCACCAAGTTAGGCGTGACACATCTACAGTAAACACCAGATCAAAGGAATACGTCGTAATTACACTAAAAGTGTTGAAGATACAGTCAAGTGAATCAGTGAGGGAAATATTTCGTATAAATTGCTAAATGTCCGGTCAAGAAGAATTCAAATTCATGCCTAGTTTCTTTCAGTTGCAATGTCATAATTTCATATTCTCATCTGTTTTATCGCAACAAGACTCACTATTTTTTTATATATTATTTAAAGAATATATATTGTTCTATCAAACGAATTCATAGTTTCATTTCTTTGACAGTAAAATATCTTAACCTCAAAATTAATGGGGAAACCGAACGCCAATCTCCTTTTCCCAGAACTTATATGGTATGTTGTCAAAAGTAAGCTTATTACCCCACACCCTAGAGATAGTCAAGAGTCTCATTCTATTATTGCTGTACTGAGTGACAGCTGGCGCCCTTCAAATAACGTATGTGTAAGTAAGCAGGTAACAAGTAAGTGTGAGTACAAGGTTCGACGGGTGTGCAATTTATTTAATGAATGTTAATTTTCAGATTTTCCATTTTAAATGAAGATATTCAGATTATCAATATAAATTCAGATGAATATGTTTCAAAAGTTAGTCAGACAGTTAGGAAACTTACACCACAATATGGTTGTCAGTATCATGGTGAATTTTTATATGTCATCCTTATAGGCCACATAAACATATTTCCATATTCATTTAAAATTAGATGAATATTAAAGCCGTAATTACACTTTAAATAGTGGAGTTGGCCATGTATGAAACGAAGTCATGGAATTGTCGGGTTTTGAAGCCAAAGGGAGCCATTTTAAAAGTGAAGGTGCCCTCTTTAGAAACCAAACAATTATGAACTCGATATTAATGCATTTATTTTATTTTCTTCGTGTACGCTTGTAATGTAGGAGCTGCCTGGCCGAGGCGGTAAAGGCTTGCTCGGTTCGCCCGGAAGGACGTGGGTTCGATTCCTGGGGCAAAGGCGGCCGGGCGTAGAGTTAACCATTCTACCCCATCACGTGCCGAGGTTAACACTGGTGGAAGCCTTTACCTTCCACTAATCCAAGGGCCTTCATGGCCTGTACGGAGGTGACTTTGCTTTGCTTTTTACACTTCTAATGCATACGGGTGTTTTCAAATAATGTAATTATGTCTAACGTATTAAAATAAAATTACACAAAATCCGTCATATAGTTAAAAATGACATGAACAAGTTGTATTTGGAAGCCTTTTGACAAAACTGAAATCTTTGAGTTATTGTTACATCTTAGAAAGAACCAGTTCATCGAAATCTGAACCCTCTAACTCATCACAATGTCCACTGTACTCTGCACCGTGAGATTGCGGTACCACCGTAAACGGTCTATTTCTTGCCAATTTTCTCCGAAGTGCATGACAAGAGATTCTTACATCTGGAGTTTTCTTCGGGCTGACGCTACATCCGACAGGAATTGTCGCAGGATTGAGTTCTAGAAGTGACTTGGCCTTTTTTGTTATATACATAAACTTACCGATATTGGTGTTGTGTGCCATCTCACCAGGCACTAGTACGTTCTTGCGGGTCTTGGAGCGTCTAAGTATGAAGCGCTTACATCTGGAAAGGGGAAAGTGAAGACTTTGGGTTGGCTTTACCACCACGTTAGATTCTTGTCTCCAGTCTTGTGCTATCCAATCTCTTCCCACAATTTTCACTTTTTTTTTATTGCATAGTCTTCATGGTATTCTGCAACGTCCATTATGGGGGTTATCTTTCTTAAGTCCTTTTTAAGTAACCCATAAACGCTGTCAGCTGACAGAAAAGAGTGTCCAGTTACAGGGAGTATTATTTCACTGACTCCATGTTCTCTGGAGCATGCTTGAATAACCAAAACGAGCACATAGTAAGCATATTTACATTTTTGTTATGGCCTGCACATCCACATCCACTAGTCGGATTACTTTAACTTCAGCAAGATCTCCTTTTGCAGATTGCTCAAACAACTCATGAAAAACAACAGAGGCGACTTGATTGGAAGATTTCTGCATCTTATTCACACGCCAAGGTGTAAATACTAACTGTTCTTGTATTTAGTGGGGCTGTAGAATATCGAGTAACGACGGCTAAGTTATAGCAATAGAGCTGACGGCTGTAGTATGCCATTTGGTCTGGCACTTTGGGAAGTGGCAGATTCTTTTGCATGTCGGAAGAAATGGTTCGCAGTCCTTCTCTTTCTTCTCGAAAATGATTGAAGAATGCATTAGCTTGTAAGATATGGATCTTATTTTTGGTGTCCAATTCTTCCTTTCACTTTTCATCTTATCGTTGTTCAGCTTGCTTCAGTCTCTCTTGCAGTTCAAGGCAGAGAGAACAAACATCCACAAGAGGCGCTGAGAAGCTAATATTGAAGCGGGTGTTGAAAATGTGTCGTAAATATGACTCCTTAACCTTCAACCTTTCTTCTTTTATGCTTATGTCATACATTCTAAACATTTTTCTAATGTTCAGATCCGAAGAAAGATAAATTATCCTACTTTTCCCTTTGCCATAATGTGATTCCACGCCACACACTTGAAACCTGTAATGAAAGAAATCACTGATTCCCCATTGCCTTTGAATGATTCAGTTTTGCGATCTCCACCGCGAGTTTCAGGAGGTACAAGTGAACCATTTCGTTTTAAACGTTGGAACACCCCTAATATTCTTTGATTCTTTAGGTTAAGAATACCTAGAAAGGCATTTCGACACACTTGTATTTTGTTGTGGCCACACGTTGGATAGATTGGCAGTTCTTGAGAGTATCTGAAAGAGAAAGAAGCCCCAACATTATGAATACATTTGCAGAAAGTCTTAAAATAAATACCAAGGATCTAGAATATAACCTCTAAGAGATGGCTCAATGTTTCTTAAGCCTAGCTTTAGTGTAGGCTTAGTTGTGAAAATAAAAGATCTATTTTATAAAAATGCCACTTGTCACTTATAGGCCTACATCCACATAAATCTTCCTGTATTTAAACTGAAAATTTCATAATAAAATATTGAAACTATTGAATGTTACTATACTGCAATCACAGAGGAATTACTCACCTGGCAATCTTTACTTTTGTGCGTTGCCAATTTGACTTGTCAATTGCTCGCTTTCCTGCTTCTTTCAGAGGAACTTCCTTGATTTGGACTTCCAGTTTTTACTCTTATTGAACAATTATAAATTATTAATAAGAATCATTACTAAATGCACTCATTACAGATTACTAAAAACATTCAGCCATGATGGATTTGCAGTGCATGTTGGGAGCAGATTGCATGAATGCAAGCTTCTCATTGGCTACTGAAGGAGTTGTCATTTTGTGAAACGAAACTACGGTGGAATTGTCCATATTTTGATTCTGAACTGAGAAAATACAAGCTATGTTACCTAAGTTCTGTCTGTTTTGAAGCCGAACAGTTGTAGAACCGAATTCAGCATAGAAAGCCACCTAAGAATCGATCAAAATCTCAAAACTGAAAAAATGGAGTTGTCCAACTTTGATACCAAGCTCCCCAATTCTATCCGAAGACCGAATACATTCTTTCTCGTACGAAGCGAACGAGCGAGTTCTTAGAGCTACAAGTAATCATAAATATGTTTCTCCGTAATGGTAGTGAATTCTTCCGCGTTAGGTAGTCATGAAAATGAAAACAGGAACGTTTGTACCATCAGATGATATTCCCCTCCATTAGGAAAACCGTCTCCCAAAGATGTATGCAGGTCTCGGAACCTCTGTACATATTAGTGTCTCGGTACTAGATCAACTTTTTTTGATAAGCGGAAGAGAGACTTTATTTTTGTAACTTTAACAATAAAACCATTTGCTTTACGTCCCACTAACTACTTTTACGGTTTTCGAAGACGCCAAGGTGCCAAAATTTAGTCGCGGAGGAGATATTTTACGTGCCAGTAAATCTACCGACACGAGGCTGACGTATTTGAGCACCTTCAAATACAACCGGACTGAGCCAGGATCGAACCTACCACGTTGGGGTCAGAAGGACAGCGCCTCAGCCCAGCTTTTGTAACTTTCTAATTGTTGTTTTTTGGTACAAGTCAGTTATTTATATCGTCGATGTCCCTCGCAATCGTGGTCTTAAAAATTGAGATGTACGTCTACCTGAATTTTTTCTGTACATTTTCGGGAACTTTGCACTGATAAGACATGGAGTAAAGCGTTTCCGCGGAGTTGCAAGACGGATACACACGAGATCACCTGGCACTTCCCGAGTTTACAATGTCTATTACACTCACTGCAATGGACAGGGCGTCACAGAGCAGAACCACCAACATAATTCAGCATGAGCCGCCACTGAATCAATGTTTCCCGTACGAAGTTGGAAACTCTGTAACTGTTACGGCATACTATGTCCATAGGGACTTGTGTCGTTCTGGGGTGTACGAATCATCCTTTGGTTTCTTCCCATACATTTGGGGACACACTGTATATGTACTGAAGGACTGTTCAAAGAAAGGAACTTTCGAATGAGGTTAGTGGGAGTTCCAGTAGAGGATCTATAAAAGTCGCCATAACAAAGAGTCTAGCCTAGCGTTCCGACTGTCGCTCTAAAATAAATAGAAGTATTGGCACCATTACGACGCCAGCTCGTCAGTATGTTCCTTTTCATTCTACCCATTTAATTAGACTACATAGACAATAATTAGACCGAAGACTTAAGTTGATGTGCTCTTTGTCTATTTGTCTGTTTAATTTTATCATTTAAGTACTCACGGTTGGTTGAACGTAGTTATTCAGTTGTCATAGCGCGATATTCTACGTCAATTACTGCCATGTATTCTACTGTATAACATCTGTTTACTGCAGTATAGTAATTTTAATTTGGCTTGAACATAATTTACGGTTCATCTACAAGGTTACGGAATGTATTCATTAAGGACAACACCTTTTGTGATACCTGGGTATTGTTAGACGTATTGAAAGGGAATATAATATAATATAATCACCTCAAAACCTGTATCTGCATACATTTCAAAATTTGACTGTATTTTGTGAATTCTTTCACCTTTGGAGTTTACTTGCCACTTTTTAGACTGCGAAAATAAAAGGTTTTGCGTATCTGTGTATCTGCCTGTACTCCTAGGATACGTTTATAAGTACATACCAAATTCCCAGATGTATTCGAGTGTTTCCAATATGCATGATACAAAAGAAATTTCAAGTATCTGATCCGACATCGGGTTTAGAAAAACAAATATTATAAAAATAATTCAAATATAATTCTAAGGTAGTCGTGTTTAGTGCAAGATGTCGATTATTGTTTCAATTATACCCAGAACGACAAACACAGGTGCAGATTTCGTCAGCGGTGGTTGGACGATAAAAACAAACACAGGTTCGCCTGTTGCAGGGGGTAAGGTTACTCTTCTTCCGCGTTCATTTGTAAGTTATTTCTTAATTAGCATGGCTCCAGTACTTTTCGAATGAAATGCTAACGATTTCCACCGGAGAGGTGGTCGGCGTTAATGGACTATGTGGTGGAATTGTATGAGACATAGAAGGTCTCTCATATAACGCACGGTGTTCGTACTCTGCGCTATGTCAGCTGCCTCAGCCGAACTTATGTCGCTCGACGCCGCCCTGCTTTGGCATTGTATCTGGTAACCACATTCTGGTGACGTGAGTGAGCTTTAACACTACATTGTTTCTGATTTCATTCGTTATGTTGTCTTTCCGTTCCTCCTGACCCTGTAATAGTTGAGAGGGGTGTTCCTCAGGGCAGTGTTATCGGACCTTTATGTTTTCTTATATATATAAATGATGTGAGTAAAGGAGTGGAATCGGAGGTAAGGCTTTTTGCGGATGATGTTATTCTCTATAGAGTGATTAATAAGTTACAAGATTGAGAGCAACTGCAACGTGACCTCGAAAATGTTGTGAGATGGACAGCAGGCAATGGTATGTTGATAAACGGGGCTAAAAGTCAGGTTGTGAGTTTCACAAATAGGAAAAGTCCTCTCAGTTTTAATTACTGCGTTGATGGGGTGAAAGTTCCTTTTGGGGATCATTGTAAGTATCTAGGTGTTAATATAAGGAAAGATCTTCACTGGGGTATTCACATAAATGGGATTGTAAATAAAGGGTACCGATCTCTGCACATGGTTATGAGGGTGTTTAGGGGTTGTAGTAAGGATGTAAAGGAGAGTGCATATAAGTCTCTGGTAAGACCCCAACTAGAGTATGGTTCCAGTGTATGGGACCCTCACCAGGATTACCTGATTCAAGAACTGGAAAAAATCCAAAGAAAAGCAGCTCGATTTGTTCTGGGTGATTTCCGACAAAAGAGTAGCGTTACAAAAATGTTGCAATGTTTGGGTTGGGAAAAATTGAGAGAAAGAAGAAGAGCTGCTCGACTAAGTGGTATGTTCCGAGCTGTCAGCAGAGAGATGGCGTGGAATGACATTAGTAGACGAATAGGTTTGAGTGGCGTTTATAAAAGTAGGAAAGATCACAATATGAAGATAAAGTTGGAATTCAAGAGGACAAACTGGGGCAAATATTCATTTATAGGAAGGGGAGTTAGGGATTGGAATAATTTACCAAGGGAGATGTTCAATAAACTTCCAATTTCTTTGAAATCATTTCGGAAAAGGCTAGGAAAGCAACAGATAGGGAATCTGCCACCTGGGCGACTGCCCTAAATGCAGATCAGTATTGATTGATTGATTGTGTGTGAGGAATTGTTGGGCACACCTTTTCTTTCAGTTTATCTGGAGAACGAGGGGGAAATAGACCCGCACTGATCACTATGTCTGCAAACACTTCCGAGATTGTAAGAATGGAATGTTTTACTGTATGAGCAGGGGCTGAATCTTGTTGAAAACACCCACGCGACTTTTCTTCTTCTGTTTACTGATGCAAAAACGGCGTCAAAATGTCATCTTGGACCTCTCTGCATTTCCTGTCGTCTGGAAAAAATTAGGCCTAATTATTCGCTTGCACTAACAGCACACCAAACTTCCTATCATAATGAGGAACTTCATAAACACCATTAGGATTTTCTGCACACCAATAGCGAGAGTTACGACTCTTCACACGACCAATAAGATGAAATCCGAACTTTTACACAGGAAAACACGGTGTTAAAATGTTACTTCTCTTACCATGTTAACAGATGTGATTCAGATTGGCGACTGATGCTTGCCAGGTCAAGAACAATGCGCACGCCTCCCATACTGCAGAACCCGAATGGGAGAGTTATAACGTCGCTTCGACGGTCTTAGTTTATATGAGACACCCTGTACATGATCGGAAACTGTAGTTTCTAGAACTTTTGTTATGTAGAGGTTCTACATAGAACATATATTTCCGTAGATACTTGGATGTTCGTGAAAAAATATATGCCCTAATAATCGAGAATATCTCTATTATTATTATTATTATTATTATTATTATTATTATTATTATTATTATTCATAAGGCAAGAGTGCAAACATAGTAAGAATACCGGAAATTGAATTTTACATAACATGCAGCTAATACTGATGGAGAAATTTGACAATTCCAGTCATGGTCTCCTTAATATTGCTACGCCACTGTGCACTAACGCAGGGCCTCTCAGGGTGCATGCGCGTGGTGCATGCACTGTGCACGGTGCAAAAGACGACTTGGCTTGGTTGACCAGAGTGCAGACCTCCCACTCCTCGATTTGGAGCAATAGCGCTTACTCTCTCTTTCCTCACGCCTGTCTCCCTCTGCCCCACTTGCGCCGTAGCGCTCCAAATCCGGGCTGAGTTGAGCCGAGCTTAGCCGAGTAGAGCCGAGCTTAGCCGAGTAGCCCAGAGACGAAGCGTTGATCCGAGTCATGCCGAGCGGCAGCGATGCACAGTGCACGGAGCTCTTGCGCCTCGCTCTGCACGCGTGAGATTTTAGGCGTTTGAGAGGCCCTGCACTAACGTATAGCGTAACGCACGCGTCGTATAACACTGAATTTAAGGATAGAATTTCAAGAATTTTTTTCAGGCCATTTCCTCGTGACGTTCACACAAACAAGAATTTCTTTATTGCTATAGCACCGACACACACAAGTCTTATGGCGACGATGGGATAGGAAGGGCTAGGACCAGAAAGGAAGTGAGCACGGCCTGGTGTGAAAGTAGGAAACCACAAACAACAATACAACAAATACAAGCTCACAACTACGTGACTCAAGACTTGTACCAAAATAGCATAGTGCAAACAAATATATACAAATAATATGATTAAAGAACTGAAATCGCGTATGAGAATGTTTGCGGATGATGCTCTACTGTATAGAGTAGTAAATGAGTTGCAGGATTGTGAGCGACTGCAGAGGGACTTAATCAATGTAGTGAGATGGACAACCGTCAATGTAAATGGGATCGAAACTCAACTTGTAAGTTTTATCAGGAGGAAAAGTACTCTAACTTTTAATTATAGTGTTGATGGGGTGATAGAACTTCATGGAGAACATTGTAAGCACCTAGGTGTTAATACTGTATAAGCATCTTCATTGGGAACAAAGGAATAAGCTTACCTGGAGATCTCAAAAGTAGGAAAGATGAAAAAATGAAGACAAATTTTGAATTCAAGAAGACAAATTGGGGCAAATAATCATTTACAGGACGAAGAGTAAGGGATTGGAATAAATTATGAAGAGAAATGTTATAAAAATTTCCAAGCTCATTGAAAATAGTAAGAGAATACCAGGTGTGTCACACAATATTTTTGTCATTGCTAAAGCAAGGGACGAACACAGCCTATACTATCCAGGAAAATGCACTACAATCTGCTTCTCAGGCAAGACCTAGATGTTATAATCGACTGTAAACTGACCTTCTCTGCTCATATTAACTCCATAAAATCCCGTGATATGCGTACCCTTACAGGTTCACTGAAACAAATGATATTAACGCCTTAATATACTTAATTCTTTGTCTCCTATGTTCTCCCCATTATTGACTTTTGTTGCCCTATTTGGTTCTCATCTGCTATCACAAACATATCTCAATTGACTACTATTTTCAACCTTTTCACTTTTATCCTCTTTTTAAGAGCAAAACTAAATGTAACATCTTGAACTTCCTAGATATATTTGACCTCAGAAGCCGTTGCATCTTTGTTACATACATAAAATAATCATTGGCCACACCAAATGCAATCATCTTCCAATGTACTTCCCTATACAAGTTTTCCCCCGGCCCAACACAACCGGCATACTCATCATGTGTCCTGTGCGTGCCTAACCTTACAACAACGCTCTGTCTTCCACCGTCTCCGAACTATTGGTAACTCACTGCTCACTGCATCCTTCAAACACAACACTTAAAGATTCCTTTGAAGTCCTCTCCAGGTTTCCACTTTCTTCCCCCATTACAACCCATGCACTTCATTGTTGCTAACTCTGTAACCGACCCTTGGCAGTTATCGTTGCCATTATTGTACATTGTTACTGTTGATCTACACTAATATTATAAAGAGGAAAAATGTGTAGGCTATATTTGTTTGTAACGGATAGATTCAAAAACTTCTGAACCGATCTTAAAACTTACTTCACCTATAGAAAGCTACATTGCCAATGAGTAACACTGGCTGTATTTTATTTTCAAAACAATTCCTTTGGGGAGGGGGCGACGGGGGGAGATATAAAAATAACAGGCAAATATAGGCGAAATATCGAATTTGTCGTACAAGGAAGAGACAAAGCTCATTCTAAGCCCCTTGATGAAAAACTCGGTAAGCCCTACGGGTCCGAAAACCATATTTTAAGGCCCTAAAACCAACTGTTATGTAAATATTGGCACCATGTTCAGCCCTCTTTGGAGGTGGGGGTGAGAGGGGAGTGAGATATAACAATAATAGACAACAGTGTCGAATCTACAATTTTCGTGGTCACGGAGACGAATGAGGACAAGCCAAATTTTTTATCTCTTAGGGCTGGGGGCGAGAGGGGACAGTCTTATTGACAGTGCATCGTATCTATAGTGCGACGGCTAAATGCATTTCGTTATCAATTATTAATTTTTGACAAGATCAAATACTTCCCAGTCGATTCGAGCTTCCATAAGGACAAAGATTTACTCGAAAATTAAATAATCTAAAACTTGAAATCAAACACATCTAAATAATTCCAAAACTACATAATAGATCGTAACATATCAATCTGCAAGTCAAAAAGGAATTCTAGAATAATTCACTTCACACATAACTAACAGGTAATACAAATCTTAAAGATAAACGTCCAGATACCATTCGGGCAACGCCGGGTACTACTGCTATTATGTAATATTGTTCTTTATAGCGATTGTTAACTTATAAAACTTAATTAAATTTATTACATTATTAGTGTAAAATGGACGTCCGTAGCTCTACCTCTGAATTAATTAAATAAATAAATAAATAAATAAATAAATAAATAAATAAATGCAAGCAAATGACAGGGAATCTGCCAATTGGGCGACAACACTAAACGCAGATTGATTGATTGATTGATTGATTGATTGATTGATTGATTGATTGATTGATTGATTGATTGATTGATTGATTGATTGATTGATTGATTGATTGATTGATTGATTGATTGATTGATTGATTGATTGATTGATTGGTAACAATTGAACTGAACCAATTTTTAACTTCATTATTCCTAATCTGAAATTTAAAGAAACGAAGAATGAGGCCAATATTTGAAGTGCCAAGTCAAAATTGTTATCTATTTTAAATAGACAACCTACAGGGTACAATAATCGAAATTAAGAGGGTTCCTCCTATTCAATACAAAGATATTTAATAACGTGAATGAATCACATATCGTTCTTAATTTCAATTGTTGTAATCCCACTTCAATGCGGATCATGAAATTTCTAAATATTAACCTACAGAGTGACGAAGTTAAATAGACCATGAAGCAGAGCGCTTCGTAAATAATGATACTCTGGTTGTTTGCGGTGTCTTCTATGAACCACATTTCCCTGGCGCTGAAAAGTCCTTTAATTACCATCGCACGTTATGTCCACTTTGATGTCCGGTTTAAAATAAACAGGACATAATGGCCGTAAATTACGTCACACGATTCGTTGACAAGATAATGACCGCAACAGAAGAGAACTCCTCCTTCAAGTCATAAATTCAGCAACAATTTTACACACGAATAAAGCTACTGGCTTAATGGTGAATATAAACAGAATTTATTGCTCCTAGCTAGCCAGTCATCTACTGTACAATATTAGAACTTCACTTTGGTAAAGGCTCGTGCTGGTTTGTGCTGATTCTACATCAAAAAAACTGTCTAAAATATTCTGTGACAGTGAGTCTCCAAACAGTGTTCTACGCGGAAAACAAGATTTAATTCTGATCTTCTCCATATTTCGTCACTCCGCGAGCAATACCACCTCGTATTTCACAATACTCTTCCTACCACTTACTGTCCTTAAGCCTGGTCTCCCCTCCGAGCCACGTATGGATGTGAAGTCCATCAGAAAAATGTTTTCGTTGCGTTCATTTTGTTGTGCTACAGTGTAAAGGAAAATGAACCTAAGTATGAGGAGTGCGTAAATAAGTCATGCAAACATACATTCCTAGAGTGCGGTACGGTACGGTTGATTTTCCTTTACACGTAACCATAGGTAAATGAACACAACTAATACTGTTCTGATGAACTAAATCTCCAAGGCATATAAGTCTCTGGCAAGATCCAAAGTAGAGTATTGTTCCAGTGTATGGGATTGCTTGATTGAAGAACTGGAAAAAATCCAAAGAAAAGTAGCTCGGTTTGTTCTGGGTGATTTCCGACAAAAGAGTAGCGTTACAAAAACGTTGCAAAGTTTCCCTGAGAAGACTTAGGAGAAAGAAGACGAGCTGCTCGACTAAATGGTATGTTTCGAGGTGTCAGTGGAGAGATCGCGTGGAATGACATCAGTAGACGAATAAGTTTGAGTGGTGTCTTTAAAATTAGGAAAGATCCCAATATGAAGATTAAGTTGGAATTCAAGAGGACAAATTGGGGCAAATATTCATATAGGCCTATAGGAAGATGAGTTAGGGACAGGAACAACTTACCAAGGGAAATGTTCAATAAATTTCCAATTTCTTTGCAATCATTTAAGTAAAGGCTAGGAAAGCAACAGATAGGGAATCTGCCACCTGGGTGACTGCCCTAAATGCAGATCAGTAGTGATTGATTGATTGATTGGTTGATTGATTGATTGATTGATTGATTAATTGATTGATTGATTGATTGATTGATTGATTGATTGATTGATTGATTGATTGATTGATTGATTGATTGATTGATTGATTGATTGATTGATTGATTGATTGATTGATTGATTGATTGATTGATTGATTGATTGATTGATTGATTGATTGATTGATTGATCCAAATGCGACTAGAAGGCGTGACCAGCCTTAAGGAAAATAATGGATAGGAAGAGGATTGTGACATTTTGCCCGAACAGCGACGAATTATTCTGGATTGATATTTCAGAAAATAAATCGGCGGCTGCAGAGAGGGTCTCGGCCCATAAGTGGCCACAGCTTTGCATTCGGAAGACGGAGAGGGACTGGTTCCTACTGTCAGCTGTCCTGAGAAGGATTTTCCTTGTTTTTCTATTTTCCTGCGCTAAGGACAATGCCGGGACTGTTCCTAGTAGACGCATCGACCGCCCACCCTCTCACCTTCTCCTCACTTTTTCACCGTAACAAACCTCCTGGCCTGAGAGACGGCATCACCGTCTAAGAGGCCCGCCTCCCCCTTCAGGGAGGAATGAAGACATTTTAGTAGTACTGTAGTAGTCAGAAGTCAATTTTTACCTTATCCAGCTCCCGCGTGATAAACATCCCAGTTCCCCACACTTTACCCAAACTCCTCTACATCTCTACCGGTCCCTTCCCTCACCCTAAGGTGATGTGTGATCTGTGATGTAACGCCTAAACCCTTTTATCCTCCTCTCTCACACCCAAATAAATTAATTGATTAATTTCGTATGGCTATTTCTAGCCGGGTGCAGCCCTTGTAAGGCAGACCCTCCAATGAGGGCGGGAGGCATCTGCCATGTATAGGTAACTGCGTGTTATTGTGGTGGAGGATAGTATTATGTGTGGTGTGTGAGTTGCAGGGATGTTGGGGACAGCACAAACACCCAGCCCTCGAGCCATTGGAATTAACCAATTAAGGTTAAAATCCCCGACCCGGCCGAGAATCGAACCCGGGACCCTCTGAGCCGAAGGCCAGTACGCTGACCATTCAGCCAACGAGTCGGACACCCAAATAAATAAGAAATTGGAAAATTCTTGTGAGAAACCTTGTACTTAAATAATGTAAATAGACACTTAAAAACAAATATGTATTATGTTCAACATCTTGATAAAACTTAAATTATAAATATCCCAAACTATGTTCTATGAATAACAACAAAAAAATAAAAGTTTAAGAAATACAGAATAAAAGAAAAAACAACAAAAACAATTAGCCAAGCGGCCAAACTCCTTATAGCCGGGCTGAGTGACTCAGACGGTTAAGGCGCTGGCCTTCTGACCCCAACTTGGCAGGTTCGATCCGGGCTCAGTCCGGTGGGATTTGAAGGTGCTCAAGTACGTCAGTCTCGTGTCGGTAGATTTACTGGCACGTAAAAGAACTCCTGCGGAACTAAATTCCGGCACCTCGGCGTCTCCGAAAACCGTAAAAGAGTAGTTAGTGGAACGTAAAACAAATAACATTATTATTAAACTCCTTATATATCTCCTTATTTCCACACATCCCTTACCCACGTCCTAAATCCCTCACACCACCTTTAAACCCCCTGATTCTCCTGGCCAGCGTCCGAATGAAAACTTGCTTAATTTATTGAAATTAAACACAATGTGTACATATGTGTTAAAGGTTACAATTTGTCATTATTTTCTTTTGGTACATCACTTCGTTGTTGTTGTTTTTTTTTTGTTTTTTTATCAGTCTTTGGCAAGTGTGCTGATGCGTTGTGTTTGTTCAGTACAGTTCATGTCCGACTCGTTGGCTGAATGGTCAGCGTACTGGCCTTCGGTTCAGAGGATCCCGGGTTCGATTCCCGGCCGGGTCGGGGATTTTAACCTTAATTGGTTAATTCCAGTGGCCCGGGGGCTGGGTGTTTGTGCTGTCCCCAACATCCCTGCTACTCACACACCACACACAACACTATCCTCCACCACAATAACACGCAGTTACCTACAAATGGCAGATGCCGCCCACCCTCATCGGAGGGTCTGCCTTACAAGGGCTGCACTCGGCTAGAAATAGTCACACGAAATTATAGTACAGTTCATCAGGTGGTACCTAGGACACGTCATTCCGCAGAGACGGCTGATACATTCTTCGTTTGCTGCGTGAAATCTGTTGGTTAGGCATATTTTCCCGTGGAATCCGTGGACACCGAAGCGTGTGTATACATGGCGTAGTTTGTCGTTTGGGCCCTTCCATTCACTGTTCTTCATTACTTCCGTTTCGTAGAAACCTTCAGGTATCTGCTGGGCTTTCTTCAAGGACGGCAGTCGATGCGGCGGTGTCTGGTAGCCGGAATGTTTGTTTGATGTCATCCAGAAAGAATGTTTCGTCTGCCATTATGTATGCCATTCGATTCTCTGTAAATTTTGAGATCTGTAGGATCCGTTTCAAGTACCTGGCCTTTATATTTCCTATTCTTTTCATGTTTGAAACAGTTAATTTGTGCCATATCAATTGTATCCCATACGTAACTACCGGGGCCACTTTAAGCTTGAATAGTGCCATTGCAGTGTTCACTGAGAGGTTCTGCGGCTTGGGGATCTCGTACATTGCTGCCGCTGCTTTTTGCTTTACGTGCAGTGTGAAGGTTGAGCCTGTGGTCTGCAGTGTGATGCCCAGATATTTACATGATGACACGATCTCGAGTTGTTCACTTCCGTTACAGAAAACGTCATATGTTGCCAGTTTTCCTCCCCTTCTAAATTTCATAACTTTTGTCTTAGCACTGTTGATGGTTAGCGAGTTTTTATCCGCTATTAATAATAATATGACAATTTTCACTCCGAATCTTTTATTGCATTCGTTCACATCAGGATTTTTACTTTCTGATTATGGGTAGACTATCATACATATCACATCTAGTATCATCATTAATGGAACGCAAGTTTATAGTCACAAAATATGCAATTTTCGCTTGGCGCTAGCTGCCAAGTCCATGGGTTCGATCTTAACTGTGTAGTCGATATTTGACAGATGGTCACAAATCGTGTCACTCTGTGTCATTGATATTGACAGTGTTGAAGATCGTTTGATGGTGCACTTAATTGAAATTAGCTCACAAGGAGGCCTTGTCAATGTGTCCCTATTGAATTGATCTATTTTTCAGTTCGCCTACTTATACTTGAAAGTAATGGCATGAATTTTCACCGGTTTAAATTGCAAGGCGTATTTGCCAATCTTGCCTTTGTTGGCGGGACCTAGTGTTTACAGCGCACTATGTCTTCTGGTATGGGCTAGAGCAATTTTGTTACCTTCATTGATCTGTCTCAGCTTTATCCTTGGCTTTGACAAAATGAAAGTGACTGAGGTATGAGTGACGCTAATAATGCCATTCCTTCTGCAGCCAGTCCCTGCTATGAATGGTATGAAAATATTGCACATAGGGTTTGTTGGTGCATGAATTTCAGTGGGCTTGGCAGACTGATATGTAATAGCAACTTCTGGCTCGGTGAGGAAAGCAACGGGAAACTACCTCACTCCTCATTTCCCTAGTACGCCTCTTCAGTGATGCCTAGGCCATCTATGACAGTTGATGGTGGAGCTGTTGGGGATCCAACCAGCCTTCGGGCTGAGGACTAAACATACACACATTTGTCAATCAATTCTCAGAGAAATGAATGTATCACAAGCCTCCACAATGAGCAAGCTCTCCGCTTCAAACATCCGTGATCAGCGGGTTGATTGTCACCTTTGTATTGTTTGCACGGTTTTGTTTTAACGTTCAGTTTGTAAGTTATTTGGATTAAACATACGACTGCACATGAAAGATACTTTTAACAATATTAGTTGTATTGTCACCTGGTAATCTGTGTGAAATCAGATGCTACGTATTAAAAATGTGAGTAACTTTCGGTGAAATGTTGATTCATCAAAGAACAATGTAGGCACAGTTGTAACCGATTATCACATTGGAATAACGACCGTTTGACGTGGTTTATAATTCTTGCTTTGTGTATGTGTAAAATATTGTGACCAAGGCATTCCCAAACCTTCTTTTCACATTTCTTCGTCGATTTTGTTGTCTGTCATTTATAGTACGGTATACATCGTTGTATGTAGAGATGGCAAACGAATATCGATATATCAGAAATATCGATATTTTGAGATGGGAATATCGATATATCGACATCGATATTTTGAGGTCCGATATATTGTTGATATCGATATTTTGTGCCCAATATATCGATATTTCTGCCTAATTCTTCCTTTTGACTACTATCTGATTATTTTTCAGACCCTTTCAATATTGGCATGCTACAGTTACGAAATTTGAATTTTCATTTCTCAATTCACTTCGGTAAATACAGTGATAATATCACAACTCATTCGTCGTGCGTGCCTTGTTACACATTAGCCAGGCAATACTTGGGCATTATAGCGACCTCTGTCCCAGCAGAAAGACTGTTTTCAAAGGCCGGTAACACCATCGTGGAAAAGAGAAACCAATCAAATGGCTTACCTAAGAGGTATTGGAAATTGACCTAAGATCATCATCATGTCGGTTTTTCTTCCACGAAGAAATGTAATTGCAGTGCTGAGAAGTAGTTGGGAGAAAATTATTTGTTATTTTATAGAGCTCTGATAATTATCAGATGTACTTCGTACACAAATTATACATTTATAGTTTTTCATATGATTTTTCAATGTTTATTACCGGTAGCTCGTTACTAGATACCTTGTATATACTGTCTTTCTATGTATCATTACATCTTTCGGCTGAAAAATGCTTTTATAATGTGTCATTGTAGTGAAAAAGTCATGTTACTTGGTCGTTGTTTTCTGATCTGTGTGAAGATTTATTAAACCTAATGAATCCTGTAATCATTGTGCTAAATATAAAACTAGACTTACAACAATGGATAATAGCACCAATATTTTAAAGACGGATATATCGGCAGTATATCGATATTTTGAAGATCGATATTTCAATCACATCGATATTTTAATACCGATGTTTCAAAAAAACCGTTATGTCAATATTTTGAATTGTTTTTCCGTCACTAGTTGTATGAGTTCCGTTGCGACTCCGTATTTTTACAGCCAGTTCTGTGAAGAACAGCAATAAATAAGAACATTACGAAGGCGGGTTGTGCCGTTTCCATAATTAAAATTCCTCTTCAGAAGAGTCCCATCGTCACAGACGCGAAGGTCAACTGTAGGGTGTAAACTCGAAATACCTGCACCAGACCTCTCCTGAGGTCACACGCCATTATTATTGTTACTATTATTATTATTAGTATTGTTAGAGCTGCAATTGCCCAATTGGTTAAGGTTCTCAATGCCCGTCCAGCTCAAACTCAGTCATCCTTATCTTCAACATTAATTTATATTAACATATGACATCAGCCTCCTCTGCGAACCATGTGACCTTGCCGCGGTGGGGAGGCGTGCGTGTCCCAATGATGCAGATAGCCGAGCCGCAGGTGCAACCATATCGGATGGGTATCTGTTGAGAGACCAGACTAACGAATGGTTCATCGAAAGGGGGGGTAGCAGCGTTTCGGTAGCTGCAAGGGCGGCAGTCTAGATCATTGACTGATACGGCCTTGTAATAATACTCAACATGGCTTAGCTGTGTTGATACTGCTACACGGCTGAAAGCAACGGGAAACTACAGCCGTAACTAACTCCCGAGGACATGCAGCTTTCTCTGTATGAATGATGTACTGATGATGGCTTCCTCCCGGGTAAAATATTCCGGAGGTAAACTAGTCCCCCATTCGGATCTCCGGGTGGGGACTACACGAGAGGGGGCGATCATCAGGAAGATGGATACTGACATTCTGCGAATCGGAGCGTAGAATGTTAGAAGTTTGAATCGTTGTGGTAAGTTAGAGAATCTGAAAAGGGAGATGGATAGGCTAAAGTTAGATGTAGTTGGTATAAGTGAAGTACGTTGGCAGGAAGAACAGGATTTTTGGTCAGGCGACTACCGAATTATCAACACGAAATCAAACAGGGGTAATGCAGGAGTTGGTTTAATAATGAATAAGAAAATAGGGCAGCGGGTAAGCTACTACGACCAGCATAGTGAAAGAATTATTGTCGCCAAGATAGACACCAAACCAATGCCCACCACAATAGTGCAGGTCTATATGCCTACTAGTTCAGCGGATGATGAAGAAATTGAAAGAATATATGAGGAGATAGAAGATTTAATACAATATGTAAAAGGTGACGAGAATCTAATTGTGATGTGAGACTGGAACGCAGTGGTAGGCCAAGGAAGAGAAGGTAGCACAGTAGGAGAATTTGGATTGGGACAAAGGAACGAAAGAGGAAGTCAGCTGGTTGAATTCTGCACTGACCATAATTTAGTCCTCGCCAATACTTGGTTCAAACACCACAAACGACGGCTGTATACGTGGACGAGACCTGGAGACACTGGAAGGTATCAAATAGACTTCATTATGATTAGGCAGAGATTCAGAAACCAGGTGTTGGATTGCAAAACTTTCCCAGGAGCAGACGTGGACTCTGACCACAACTTGTTGGTCATGAAATGCCATCTGAAGTTGAAGAAATTGAAGAAAGGAAAGAATGCAAGAAGATGGGATCTAGACAAGTTGAAAGGAAAGAGTGTAATGGATTGTTTCAAGGAACATGTTGCACAAGGACTAAATGAAAAGGCCGAAGGAAACACAGTAGAGGAAGAGTGCAGAATCATGAAAAACGAAGTCAGTAGGGCTGCTGAAGAAATGTTAGGAAGGAAGAAAAGATGAACTAAGAATCAGTGGATAACTCAGGAGATACTAGACCTGATTGATGAACGACGAAAATACAAGAATGCTAGAAATGAAGAGGGAAGAAAAGAATACAGGCGATTAAAGAATGAAGTGGATAGAAAGTGCAAGGTAGCTAAGGAAGAATGGCGGAAGGAGAAGTGCAAGGATGTCGAAGGATGTATGGTCATGGGAAAGGTAGATGCTGCATACAGGAAAATCAAGGAAACCTTTGGAGAAAGGAAATCTAGGTGTATGAATATTAAGAGCTCAGATGGAAAGCCACTTCTAGGGAAAGAAGACAAAGCAGTAAGATGGCAGGAGCATATCCAACAGTTGTATCAAGGTAACGATGTAGATAATTTGGTTCTGGAACATGAAGAGGCTGTTGATGCTGATGAAATGGGAGACCCAATTTTGAGGTCAGAGTTTGACAGAGCTGTGAGTGACCTAAATAGGAACAAGGCACCTGGAATTGATGATATTCCCTCTGAATTACTGACTGCCTTAGAAGAAACCAGCATGGTAAGGTTATTTCATTTAGTGTGCAAGATGTATGAGACAGGAGAAGTCCCATCCGATTTTCGGCAGAATGTTGTTATACCTATTCCCAAGAAAGCCGGTGCTGACAGGTGTGAAAAATACCGTACTATTAGTTTAGTATCTCATGCCTGCAAAATTTTAACACGTATTATTTACAGAAGAATGGAAAAACGAGTTGAAGCTGAGTTGGGGGAAGATCAATTTGGCTTCAGAAGAAATGTAGGAACACGTGAAGCAATCCTGACTTTACGTCTGATCTTAGAGGATCGAATCAAGAAGGACAAGCCCACGAACATGGCATTCGTAGATCTAGAAAAGGCATTCGATAATGTTGATTGGACCAGGCTATTTATGATTCTGAAGACGATAGGGATCAGATACCGAGAACGAAGAATTATCTACAACCTGTATAAAAATCAGTCTGCAGTGTTAAGAATCGAGGGCTTTGAAAAAGGAGCAGCAATCCAGAAAGGAATGAGGCAAGGCTGCAGTTTGTCCCCTCTCCTTTTCAATGTTTACATAGAACAGGCAGTAAAGGAAATCAAAGAGAAATTTGGAAAAAGAATCACAGTCCAAGGAGAGGAAATCAAAACCTTGAGATTTGCCGATGATATTGTTATTTTATCTGAGACTGCAGAAGATCTCGAGAAGTTGCTGAATGGTATGGATGAAGTCTGAGGTAAGGAGTACAAGATGAAAATAAATAAGTCCAAAACAAAAGTAATGGAGTGCAGTCGAACGAAGGCAGGTGATGTAGGAAATATTAGATTAGGAAACGAAGTCTTAAAGGAAGTAGATGAATATTGTTACTTGGGTAGTAAAATTACCAACGATGGCAGAAGTAAGGAGAACATAAAATGCAGACTAGCAGAAGCAAGGAAGAGTTTTCTTAAGGAAAGAAATTTGCTCACTTCAAACATTGATATCGGAATTAGAAAGATGCTTTTGAAGACTTTTGTGTAGAGCGTGGCATTGCATGGAAGTGAAACATGGACGATAACTAGCTCAGAAAGAAAGAGAATAGAAGCTTTTGAAGTGTGGTGTTAGAAAAGAATGCTGAAGGTGAGATGGATAGATCGAATCACGAATGAAGAGATACTGAGTAAAATTGGTGAGAGGAGATCGATTTGGCTAAATTTGACGAGAAGAAGAGATAGAATGATAGGACACATCTTAAGACACCCAGGACTTGTTCAGTTGGTTTTTGAAGGAAGTGTAGGTGGCAAGAACGGTAGGGGTAGACCAAGGTATGAATATGACAAGCAGATTAGAGCAGATGTAGGATGCAATAGTTACGTAGAAATGAAAAGGTTAGCACAGGATAGGGTGGCTTGGAGAGCTGCATCAAACCAGTCTATGGACTGATGACTCAAACAACAACATGACATCAGACCTCCTAAAACCTAAGGTACAGATAGATTGTTGGGAGGAAACTGAGAAATCTGCAGTCTGAAAGATTGAAAAAACTACCACACCGTAGAAGAGATGTTTCGCATTTTTTAGAATGGACACAATCAAACACCTCGATTAGAACAGAACGTAAATTCTACTTCCCAAAGGACTAATGCCATTAAAATGAACTGTAATGTGATTGCAGACCGAAGCGTTCCCGGTAGAAGCCAAGAACACAGTTGAGTCACTGCAACGAGATAGAAACCCTCCCTCATGTTCTTGGTTTCTGCCCGAAAGAGGAACTATTGACAAATAACAGACACAATAGTGTCAGGGGCAGTATTGCAGAAGTTCTCAAAAATGTGGCAGATTTGAAGTCTTTGAAGAAGTGCACTGTACCTCGAGCGATGGATCCAGTAAACGTGCAGACATTGTCGCGATTGACAGGCAGAGAATCATCGGCGTTGTTATTAATCCGACAATAAGGTTTGAGAGTAACAGTGCACAGGCCAAACAAGTTGATTCTGAAAAGAAAAGATCCTTGCTTTAAGTACTTGAAGAAAAGTATCACATACCCGCCTGCTGGGAGGTGATTGGGTGCGCGAGAATCTGTCACGAAATTTTAAGTTCATTCCTTCCTCTGTTTTGATATTCCTGTTTCATTTTTTTAAATATATGTATTTATGTGTTGTATGCAAGTCCGACTCGTCAGCACATTGCCGTTTGGTTCATAGGGTCCCGGCTTCCATTCCCGGCTGGGCCGGGGATTTTAATCACTACTGATTAATTCTTCTACGTCGGGGTCTCGGTGTTTATGTATGTCCCCTATTCATATTCAGACAGCACACTACTCTACCAACCATCACAGAAACACGCAATAGTGATTATATCCCTCCATATAGGGTTGGCGTCAGGAAGAGCTTCTAGCTGTAAAATAGGGCCAAACCCACATGTGCGACCCCCAGAGGTGTGGGAAAAACAGTAGAAAAAAGAAGATTTGTATGTTGTACGCATGTTCTAGACTAAATCATCACTTATACGCTATATACAAAGAAAGAAAAGAAAAAATAAGAAAAAATAGTCCGCTTCTGTGGTGTAGTGGTTAGTGTGATTAGCTGCCATCCCCGGAGGCCCGGGTTCGATTCCTGGCTCAGCCACGAAATTTGAAAAGTTGTACGAGGTCTGGAACGGGGTCCACTCATCCTCGGGAGGTCAACTGAGTAGAGGTGGGTTCGATTCCCACCTCAGCGATTCTGAAAGTGGTTTTCCGTGGTTTCCCACTTCTCCTCCAGGCAAATGCCAGGATGGTACCTAACTTAAGACCACGGCCGCTTCCTTCTCTCTTCTTTCTCTTATCCCTTCCAATGTTCCCGTTTCCCTGCAAGGCCCCTGTTCAGCATAGCAGGTGAGGCCGCCTGGGTGAGGTACTGGTTATCCTCCCCAGTTGTATCCCCAGACCCAAAGTATGAAGTTCCAGGACACTGCCCTTGAGGCGGTAGAGGTCGGATCCCTCGCTGACACCCTAGGGAAAAACCGACCCTGGACGGTAAATAGATAAAGACGAAGAAGAAAATAAGAAAATAAAGAAATATTCCTGGCAAGGGTAGCTGTACAACAGGGGAATTTCAAAATTTTAAAAAATGTGTAAGATCTTAAGATAAATACTGGGAAAATCACGATCTATTTGATGTTGTTACCATACTGTACCCCCTTGTTCTACAGCAGCTATCCCTTGTGGATATTCTCTCTCTAATCCTTAATCTCCTACAATTGTCTCTTTTAAAATGTGTAATTAAGCGTACTTTTAACATATAATTGAATTATCTTAACCTAGAGTGTACCCTCAACCGTACACACAGTACTATCTTTAATACCATGTAGCACGCACAATAAATCATTATCTTAATATCTTTCATGTCAGTGATTAGAGCATAACTAATATGTTAGCTTAGTCATAATTTCGACGGCCCTTCTAGGTAATTCTCGTCTTTTGTTGGAAGGAAATGAATGCAAAGTAATTAACACCAGGAAATTAAAAAATAACCTAAGGTAGAAAGGAGCATTGAGTGGAAATGGAAAAGAACAGATCTAGAAAACCAGGGGAGATAAGAGACGAATAAATGAAAGAGAGTAAAAAATAACAAAATGGAGAGAGAAGCTTTTTAGCCACAGTCAATGGATAAGTGTGACACCGTTTGTAGGTAACGTAAAATCCGGACTTCACTATAGGAATAACACATTATTCCAGAGCATCGTACAGTAAAGTGCAGTAAGACCTTTATCGTCTCTGCCTCTCAGTTATACAACGACACTAAACAACATGAAATAGCTGAAAATAGTATCAAAACTCAGAAAACTGACTTCAACACCGCACATTTCCACATATTAAGCCATGGAAGTGAATTGTCACCAAATGAATTAAATGTTAGGTAATAGGGCTATCATAATCTCGTACATACATTTTAATCGTAGTTTTTTCTCGGTATTAAAGTGTATCTCCCTCCCCTGTGGCACTACAGTCCTTGAAGGGCCTTGGCCTACCAAGCGACCGCTGCTCAGCCCGAAGGTCTGCAGATTACGAGGTGTCCTGTGGTCAGCAAGGCGAATCCTCTCGGCCGTTATTCTTGGCTTTCTAGACCGGGGCCGCTATCTGACCGTCAGATAGCTCCTCAGTTCTAATCATGTAGGCTGAGTAGACCTCGAACCAGCCCTGAGGTCCAGGTAAAAATCTCTGACCTGGCCGGGAATCGAACCCGGGGCCTCGGAGTAAGAGGCAGGCACGTTACCCCTACACCACGGTGCCAGCAAAATGTATCTAAGGTCTCTCTTATGTGTTCTCTTCTCTGCTAGTATAGTCTATGCTCCTAAAATGTTAAAATTAATATTGTAATCTAGATGTTTAGTTCTCAATCTTTATTTATCCTCAGTATGAAAATATATCTTCTTTATTTTCTTACAATTTGATTTACGTCGCGCCGACACAGATAGGTCTTTTTTTTTTTTTGCTAGGGACTTTACGTCGCACCGACACAGATAGGTCTTATGGCGACGATGGGATAGGAAAGGCCTAGGAGTTGGAAGGAAGCGGCCGTGGCCTTAATTAAGGTACAGCCCCAGCATTTGCCTGGTGTGAAAATGGGAAACCACGGAAACCCATCTTCAGGGCTGCCGATAGTGGGATTCGAACCTACTATCTCCCGGATGCACAGATACGTCTAACGGTGTTTGCTGGTTACCTTAGTTAAGGTATAGCCCCAGCATTTTCCTGGTGTGAAAATGGGAAACCACGGGAAACGATCTTCAGAGCTTCCGACAGCAGGATTCAAAGCCACTATCTCCCGGACGTACGAAAATGTATCTTACGCTCTCTTATGCATTGTTGTTATTAGATTTTGTATGTTAACTGATGCGTTTAAATAACAGTGGCAATTAGTTACAGCTAAAAGGACGTCTGATTCTTATTGTATTTAACTTTAATCCTGCTGTCCTGTTCGGGCTGCATGATCCGAAATGAACATAGCCTACGATTAGTTTCTATTTTTTGAATACCAAGATATGTTCACGAAACTCGGTGACTTTGTTCGAAAATGCTAGAGCAGCACATATTTACAAAGTTAAAAACAGTCTATATAGTTTGGTCTTAAACTGTAATAGTTACATTCGCAACGTTCGGCCCGATACAAATATGATCACCGTAAAGTCGGATAGTTACATTGTTATGGAAACACTGAACTCTATTTTGTTACACTTTACGTGAAAATTGTTTGAGGAAGATCAGCAGCATCCTGAACCCTAAAGGTGTATAACCTGAATGCTGTAATTTCTGCCCATCAAGCAATGACAGGCAACAAACGTGAGGAAAATGGAATAAATATTTTCAAAGCACATGTCATCTACGTGTGTCCGAACTTACGTCAGAAAATATTAGCAGTTGTTTCTAAGATGAATGTCTGTATTGAAAACTGTCTGTTTCAAATTTAGGTGTACATTTATTATTATAAACGATCCGCCGAAGTTCCTCCGATGACTCGGCGGGCAGCTCCCGGGAAAACAAAGCTTTTGGGTTCCGGGGGAAGTATGGTTGCAAAGCTGAAACTAGAAGGAATTGACAGAAAGGCACCACCAGGAGTGGAGCCTGCGGCTTAATTTGACTCAACACGGGAAACCTCATCGGGCCCGGCCACCGGAAGGATTGACAGATTGAGAGCTCTTTCTTGATTCGGTGGGTGGTGGTGCATAGCCGATTATTGTTATTATTATTATTATTATTATTATTATTATTATTATTATTATCAACAAAGTATTGTAATGTCAAAAGCTAACAACTGAATAAATTTCAGGTCTTTAAAATTTTAGTACGGCATTTTGATATTGACCCGAACAGTACAATTTTCAAGTAAACTGAACGGAGTTAAATAAATACTGTTCTATATTATTCTTATTTTAGATGTAACGCAACCTGTACTACACATTCATATAACATTTACTATTGGTGTCCGAATAATAAATTAACTGTACAGTTTGCTACCAGTACCAGCTCAGGGTATAAGAGTGGATGCTGTCAAGAAGGTAAGTTGTTTTTCATAAGGAAATCGAACAACCTGAGAAGGATGTAAAATGTTCTCATATTCGGCTTAGACCGTAAACATGTTCAAGATAGAGAGAGAGAGATAAAATTTTTCATCTGAGACTGAATACGGTGTGCCAAAAAGATACACTGGCGGAAAGAAGAATTAAAAAACCGTGACTTGTATGTCACTTGATTCACGATTCAACATTACATGATCACCACTACGAGACAATCCAAGCAATAGAGGCCAAGAACGGTGGGTAGGCTACTTAGTGCCTCATCAGTACAAAGTGTACCTCTTCCGGACCGCCACACAGGCAGACGATCGTACAGGTGACTAATACAATCCTGCAGTATAGTGTGGGCAGTGAAAAGGAATACTCAAATATCTCTACTCATATAAGTTCTACAGGAGTTTGGTAAATTACAAACGAAATAGAAATAATTGTAATTCCTAATAAGCTATATTTTAAACTACTTGTGTACATACAATCGCATGCAGAAAATGTGACCCATAACGGTAGACTGAAGTTGTATCATTTACCTAACTATTAGCCTATTATTATTATTATTATTATTATTATTATCATCATCATCATCATCATCTGTTTACCCTCCAGGTTCGGTTTTTCCCTCGGACTGAGCGAGGGATCCCACCTCTACCGCCTCAAGGGCAGTGTCCTGGAGCTTCAGACTCTCGGTCGGGGGATACAACTGGGGAGTATGACCAGTACCTCGCCCAGGCGGCCTCACCTGCTATGCTGAACAGGGGCCTTGTGGAGGGACGGGAAGATTGGAAGGGATAGGCAAGGAAGAGGGAAGGAAGCGGCCGTGGCCTTAAGTTAGGTACCATCCCGGCATTCGCCTGGAGGAGAAGTGGGAAACCACGGAAAACCACTTCCAGGATGGCTGAGGTGGGAATCGAACCCACCTCTACTCAGTTGACCTCCCGAGGCTGAGTGGACCCCGTTCCAGCCCTCGTACCACTTTTCAAATTTCGTGGCAGAGCCGGGAATCGAACCCGGGCCTCCAGGGGTGGCAGCTAATCACGCTAACCACTACACCACAGAGGCGGACGCCTATTATTATTATTATTATTATTATTATTATTATTATTATTATTATTATTATTAAAAATAAGTAGAAGAAGCACGCTTACATTTCACCGTGTCTATTGAATTCATCATGTTTGTGGGTTACTGTAGTCACGTCCTAGTTCGTGAACCATGGGCAACGGCTGAGTGGCCTAGTAAGTGGTCCTGAGAGTCGGGATACCAGTTGCTATGGAATGGGAGTGGGCATCTCGGACATATTCTGAGTCGTGGCCCTCCTTGTGCTCAGGCGGCCAGGACTACACAATTCACCGGTGGTCCATAACCCGTTAGAGGAGAGATCCTCACTTGGACTATGTGCAAGTAGGGCAGCATCCTGCTTCATGAATTTACCGAGCTCAGAACACTTTAAGCAAGCCTCGGACCTATGGGAGTAATGGAGTCCCACTCCCATTTGACAGGCGAGGGACTCCTTGGAAACAACTTGGCGAACGAAATGGAATTCGATGGGGAGCTATCAATATTAATGGGGCTTATGGAAGAAAGAAGGTAGAACTTGCTGAGTCAGCAAAGAGGATGCATCTGGATGTGCTAGGAGTAAGTGATATTCGGGTAAGGGGAGATAAGGAGGAAGAGATAGGAGATTATAAAGTGTACTTGACGGGTGTTAGAAAGGGAAGGGCAGAGTCTGGGGTAGGGCTCTTTATCAGGAATACCATTGCACACAACATAGTTTCTGTTAGGCACGTAAGTGAGCGAATGATGTGGGTAGATTTGTCAGTGGGAGGAATTAGGACAAGAATTGTGTCCGTGTATTCACCATGTGAGGGTGCAGATGAGGATGAAGTTGACAAGTTTTATGAAGCATTGAGTGACATCGTGGTCAGGGTCAACAGCAAGGATAGAATAGTGCTAATGGGCGATTTCAATGCGAGAGTTGGGAATAGAACTGAAGGATACGAAAGGGTGATTGGTAAATGTGGGGAAGATATGGAAGCTAATGGGAATGGGAAGCGTTTGCTGGACTTCTGTGCTAGTATGGGTTTAGCTGTTACAAATACATTCTTCAAGCATAAGGCTATTCACCGCTACACATGGGAGGCTAGGGGTACCAGATCCATAATAGACTATATCTTAACAGACTTTGAATTCAGGAAATCTTTTAGGAATGTACGAGTTTTTCGGGGATTTTTCGATGATACAGACCATTATCTGATCTGTAGTGAACTAAGTATCTCTAGGCCTAGGGTAGAGAAAGTGAAATCTGTCTGCAAACGAATAAGGGTAGAAAATCTCCAGGATGAGGAAATTAGACAGAAGTACATGGATATGATTAGTGAGAAGTTTCGAACAGTAGACAGTAAGCAGGTTCAGGATATAGAAAGTGAATGGGTGGCATACAGGGATGCTGTAGTAGAAACAGCAAGGGAATGCCTAGGAACAACTGTGTGTAAAGATGGGAAAAGGCGAACATCTTGGTGGAATGATGAAGTGAGAGCAGCCTGTAAACGTAAAAAGAAGGCTTATCAGAAATGGCTCCAAACAAGGGCCGAGGCAGACAGGGATTTGTACGTAGATGAAAGAAACAGAGCGAAACAAATAGTTGTTGAATCCAAAAAGAAGTCATGGGAAGATTTTGGTAATAACCTGGAAAGGCTAGGTCAAGCAGCAGGGAAACCTTTCTGGACAGTAATAAAGAATCTTAGGAAGGGAGGGAAAAAGGAAATGAACAGTGTTTTGAGTAATTCAGGTGAACTCATAACAGATCCCAGGGAATCACTGGAGAGATGGAGAGAATATTTTGAACATCTTCTCAATGTAAAAGGAAATCATCATGGTGGTGTTGCAAACAGTCAAGCTCATGGGGAGGAGGAAAATGATGTTGGTGAAATTATGCTTGAGGAAGTGGAAAGGATAGTAAATAAACTCCATTGTCATAAGGCAGCAGGAATAGATGAAATTAGACCTGAAATGGTGAAGTATAGTGGAAAGGCAGGGATGAAATGGCTTCATAGAGTAGTAAAATTAGCGTGGAGTGTTGGTAAGGTACCTTCAGATTGGACAAAAGCAGTAATTGCACCTATCTATAAGCAAGGGAACAGGAAGGATTGCAACAACTATCGAGGTATCTCATTGATTAGTATACCAGGCAAAGTATTCACAGGCATCTTGGAAGGGAGGGTGCGATCAGTCGTTGAGAGGAAGTTGGATGAAAACCAGTGTGGTTTCAGACCACAGAGAGGCTGTCAGGATCAGATTTTCAGTATGCGCCAGGTAATTGAAAAATGCTACGAGAGGAATAGGCAGTTGTGTTTATGTTTCGTAGATCTAGAGAAAGCATATGACAGGGTACCGAGGGAAAAGATGTTCGCTATACTGGGGGACTATGGAATTAAAGGTAGATTATTAAAATCAATCAAAGGCATTTATGTTGACAATTGGGCTTCAGTGAGAATTGATGGTAGAATGAGTTCTTGGTTCAGGGTACTTACAGGAGTTAGACAAGGCTGTAATCTTTCACCTTTGCTGTTTGTAGTTTACATGGATCATATGCTGAAAGGTATAAAATGGCAGGGAGGGATTCAGTTAGGTGGAAATGTAGTAAGCAGCCTGGCCTATGCTGACGACTTGGTCTTAATGGCAGACTGTGCCGAAAGCCTGCAGTCTAACATCTTGGAACTTGAAAATAGGTGCAATGAGTATGGTATGAAAATTAGCCTCTCGAAGACTAAATTGTTGTCAGTAGGTAAGAAATCCAACAGAATTGAATGTCAGATTGGTGATACAAAGCTAGAACAGGTCGATAATTTCAAGTATTTAGGTTGTGTGTTTTCCCAGGATGGTAATATAGTAAGTGAGATTGAATCAAGGTGTAGTAAAGCTAATGCAGTGAGCTCACAGTTGCGATCAGCAGTATTCTGTAAGAAGGAAATCAGCTCCCAGACGAAACTATCTTTACATCGGTCTGTTTTCAGACCAACTTTGCTTTATGGGAGCGAAAGCTGGGTGGACTCAGGATATCTTATTCATAAGTTAGAAGTAACAGACATGAAAGTAGCAAGAATGATTGCTGGTACAAACAGGTGGGAACAATGGCAGGAGGGAACTCGGAATGAGGAGATAAAGGCTAATTTAGGAATGAACTCGATGGATGAAGCTGTACGCGTAAACCGGCTTCGGTGGTGGGGTCATGTGAGGCGAATGGAGGAGGATAGGTTACCTAGGAGAATAATGGACTCTGTTATGGAGGGTAAGAGAAGTAGAGGGAGACCAAGACGACGATGGTTAGACTCTGTTTCTAACGATTTAAAGATAAGAGGTATAGAACTAAATGAGGCCACAACACTAGTTGCAAATCGAGGATTGTGGCGACGTTTAGTAAATTCTCAGAGGCTTGCAGACTGAACGCTGAAAGGCATAACAGTCTATAATGATAATGTATGTATGTATGTATTGAATTCATAATCTTAGTTATAAGACGCCAAGTTTCACATTGAATCTAGACTAAACCAGAATATTGCTTTTAATACCCCCACATGCACTGGCCAGGATTGAAACCGCAGCAACCCTGGCAAGAATCTTACATCCATACCACTCAGCCATCACGCCCACAAAATACCAAAACCCATGGTGCAAAAACAACAAAGGGCCATGGCCTAGCAAGCAACCTCTGCTCAGACCGAGAGCTTGCAGATTACGAGGTGTGGTGTGGTCAGCACAACGAATGCTCTCCGTCATAATTTATTGGTTTTGTAGACCGGAGCCTCTATCTCACCGTCAGATAGCTCCTCAATTGTAATGACGTAGGCTGAGTGGACTTCGAACCAGCCCTCGGACGAAGGTAAAAATTCCTAAGCTGGCCGGGAATCGAATCAGCGTCCTCCGGGTAAGTGGTAGGCAAGCTACCCCTACACCGTACCAACAAACAGGAACTAAATAAAGATTTTCGCACACCACTATCACTGAATGCTCGGCAGGATACCCTACGACAAGAACTATGCCAATACAATCTATATATATAAAAAATAAGAGTTTTGTCTGTACATAGCTCAGAATTTGAAAAGAATGGTATTTCTGTATCGATCATGTCCACAGTAACAAGAAAATGCAGTTTTTACTTTTCCGTAATTTATGTCTGTCTGTCTGTCTGTCTGTCTGTCTGTCTGTCTGTCTGTCTGTCTGTCTGTCTGTCTGTCTGTCTGTCTGTCTGCCTGTCTGCCTGTCTGTACATGTATCACGAGGAAACGGCTGAAGAGAATTTAATAAAAATCGGAATGTGAAGTCGGGGGGAGAGCCGCTACAATCTAGGCGATAAATCATTTTATTGACGCTGAGAGAAATGGTAGTTTAGGGGAAGGCCTAAAATTCACATCTCAAATATTGATATTATTAGTGGTCATATCGATAAATATTACATAACTAAAGTTATATAGAATTAAATTTCTGATCATTTACGTCTTAAGCATTTTTACCGTACCGGCTATGATAACACAGATATTCATGAATTTGGATTTTTGTTGTTAAGTCCATATCAACGCCGAGCCCCGACAAAATGGGTAAACAGAATTTAATAAAAATCGGTATATAGAGTCGGGGAATACGAAACTACAGTTTAAGCTATAAACAATGTTATTCACCCTGGGTAAAATGGTAGTTTAGGGGAAGGCACCTAAAATTTAATTTTTAAATACCTATGTTCTTCGTCCTATGGAAAAGTACTACATAACAAAAGTTATAGAGAATACAATTTCCGATCATTTATGTTTTATTAAGTTTTACCGTACCGACTATGATAAGAGTGGTATTTCAGAACCGGAAGGTAATTAATAATGTGAAGGCCTACAATATCGAAAGCGCGTAACATTGATCAATAATAACATTGCACTGGCCGTTGTTTGTTGTAATGTTCTATGCCTCTTATGCTGCCACTCAACTCCGATAGATGGGATTACTGCTGCGTACCGAGTATAACAGCCTAACTGAATATTGATGGGAAATAGCTGAGGAGTTAGATAACTTTCTTCTTTAGCATGCTATTCCTCTGATTCATACATTTTCTGATAGTGCCAGTACGTAACACACTGGTTCATCATAGTATGCCAGCTATTCCATACCTACTCTGACGCGCTGTTTTGAATGAGCAGTATGCGCACGTAAGTCAGAGGATCAGTTAGTAGTAGTAGGAGTAGTAGTATGAACTGGTCTAGAATTACAATTTAGGCTTATTCCAAATTAAAGTACCACAATTCACTAAATAACTCAAAATTCAACCCTGAAATGAGCCGTTTCTTAAGAAAAGCTTCTTTCTCTTCACTTTTATTAAATCTACATTAATTTTATTCAAAATTAGCAGCGAATATGTGGTTTCTTCTCTGGCTTGGAGGAAAAATTGCCTACACGTCAGATAGTTCTTTCCCCCGCCAGTGTAGTGAATTGAGATTTTCCGACTCATCGGGTACTCCCAGGAAACAGATAAGTAAACGGGCATAGTTTTTGCCCCGGGACTATCCACTATTCGAATCCCCCGCCGGAAAAAAAAAAAAGACGAAGATTGTTCACGGATGTGGGCGTTTTGGTCGTTCCAGCTCTGTAGCTTTGGACTGTTAGTTCGGCAGCATAGTACTGTTCGTTAAAAGTGAGAAAATGTGTGGTTTTTCATTTGATCGAGTATTTCATATGAAAGCATTGCTTTGAATCGCGCCAGTCCTACTGACGCCATTGTAATGACCCATGTTCATTTCAGTTGGAAAAAACCACTAAGAGAGTCTTTCTGAGAATCTATAAAGGCAGGCGGAGAGTGACTGTCTGCCATTATAATGAAAATTCCCCAACCTGATTGTGACTGACGGTAGGCAAGCTGGCCTACCATTACAATGAAAATTCCCTAACCCAGTCTTCATATGAGGAAAGACGTTGGTGACTTCCCCGTCGTGCTTCTAGGGCAACGTTAAGAGCTATGCAACTTAATACAATCTTGCTCACAACGTTTACACTACCTAACCTAGATCTGTATAAAAATTATAATTCCGTAGCGAAGCACGGGTACATCAGCTAGTCTTATATGATCTTATAACGGTAAACATTTAAGGAGATTTCGTTCCAGAACTCATTTTAAGGAAGTAAGAATTCATGCAGTTATATTCCGTGCTTTCAGAGGATACTCAGCACATTTAAATGACTTGCAGATAAGAGGTATGATTTACATCCTCTCTGGAGCTTTTTATTCCCTTAAACTGGAGATTCGTTTTAATGAACGAATTCAAATAGAACATTCTGAGTTTTAATGCACTCAGATGGGAATATTGCGCAGAGAGCGGGTCGTACATCAGATATCAGGCCATCTGTTATACTTTGTATGCAAAATTATCCGTCTTGGCGTTGGTTATTCTGCTTTGCATTTCAGCATAGCTTCACAAAACGCGGCTAGATTATAGACAGAACTAACCCATACAGCAAGACTTTTACAAAGCCATGTCTTCAATATGTAACTTCAAGTGTGATGAAGGTAAATAATAATAATAATAATAATAATAATAATAATAATAATAATAATAATAATAATAATAATAATAATAATAATAATAATATGCCTCTTATTCCGTAATAAGAAAACCAAGCCGAACTAGTTTAAGGAAACTGAGAAGGACCTACGAGAATTCCAAATTACAGAAGAGATGCTTGTAAATTGATCTGCAAAGAAAATAACCAAAGATAAAATAAAGAGGTTTCAGGCCAGGGTGAAGCCCAAACGACGGTACAGAATTTCTGAAAAAGAGAGGAAGGTAAGATGTGAAACGATGAAAAAGTACTGGGAGGACAAGAAAACACAACTCACTAACCATTGATAGATATATCGTACCGCAAAGAGGGTGAAACGGACAAGCAGAAGAATACGCCTCTGTGGTGTAGTAGTTACTGTGATTATCTCCCAGCTCCGCAGACCAGGGTTCGACTTCCGGCTCCGCCATGTAATTTGAAAAGTGGTACGAGGGCTGGAGCAGGGTCCACTCAGCCTCCAGAGGTCAACTGAGTAGAGCGAGGGGTTCAATTCCCACCTCAGCCATCCTCGAACTGGTTTTCCGTGTTTTCCCACTTCTCATCCAGGCAAATGCCGGGGTAGCACCTAACTTAAGGCCACAGCCACTTCTTTCTCTATTCCTTGCAATCTTTTCATCCTCCCACAAGGCAACTGCTCAGCATTGCAGGTGATGCCGCCTGGGCGAGTTATTGGTCCTACTCCCTAGTTGTATATTCCCTGCAGAAAATGTCTCGCGCTCCAGGACACTGCCTTTGAGGCGGTAGAGAAGGGATCCCTCGCTGAGTCCTGCGGAGAAACGAACCCTGGAGGGTAAATGGATTAAGAAAGTAATAATAATAATAATAATAATAATAATAATTTTCATTAACTAGTGGGTTAATACAGATAGCTTTTTGGCGACGATGGGACAGGAATGACCTAAGTGGTGGTGGTGGTGGTGATTATTGTTTTAAAAGGAAGTACAACTAGGCATCCATCCTCTATATAACACTAATCAGAGAGAAAAGAGGAAGGGATCCGACACTTAGAAAAATGAAGGTATCGGCCAAAGGAAGACAAGGGCCACGAAGGGCGTGAAAAAGAAAGACTCCCTAGACCTAGTTATCGTCCATGTTTCACTTCCATACAATGCTACGCTCTAGACGAAATTCTTCAAAAACATCTTTCTGATTCCTATATCAATGTTCGAAGTGAGAAAATTTATTTTCTTAAGATGTCTTCCTTGCTTGTGCTAGTCTCCATTTTATGTCCTCCTTACTTCTGCCTTCGTTAGTTATTTTACTACCCAAATAACGTTATTCATCTACTTCCTTCAAGACTTCATTTCCTAATTGAATATATCCTGCATCACATGACTTCCTTCGACTGCACTCCATTGCTTTTGTTTTGGACTCATATATCTTCATCTTATACTCCTTACCCAAGGCTCTGCCCATGCCATTCAGCAATTTCTCCAGATCTTCTGCAGTCTCAGATAAAATAACAATATCATCAGCAAATCTCAGGGTTTTAGATTTCATCTCCTTGGATTGTGATTTCCTTTCCAAATTCCTCTTTGATTTCTTTTACTGCCTGTTCTGTGTAAATATTGAAGAGTAGAGGGAAAACTGCAACCTTCCCTAACTCCTTTCTGAACTGCTGCTTCTTTTTCAAGACAGCTATGCTGACCAGAACAGCACGTTTTATTCCCTTCCCTAACACCACTATATCCGGATAGTCGTCTTACCGTGATAATAGTTCGGCCCCAGCACATTTTTACCTCGTCATTTTCGAGTACAGTTTGACGGCTGTACTTAAAATAGGGTATCAACAAATCTGTATTTAATAGCAAGTTCTTGGTGCAATATCTTGGCAAGCGAGTCGTGGCGTTCGTTGTAGGCCACTCCCTTCTTGAGAAGTGTGAACATCACCGATGGTTTCTTGAGTTTGGCAGCCATATCACGAGTCCCTCACAACTGTTGGATCTCTCACTACGTTTTTCAGATAGCTTCTGGTTGGAATGACTTGGTCTTGTGTAGCCAACATAATAACTGAACGTATTGCATACTATTGAGTTTAGAGTTCATTAACATGTGCAGATTTTTCTCCACGGTTTATTGTTTCTTAGATAATACAATAACTAATCGATTTAATTTGAGTTCGAAATATGTTCCAGTGAGCTTCGGAAGGTAATCTTGTAGTTTCGAGATGAGTCACATACATTCTTTGGTTAAAAAATGAATTTTCTTGTATAAATATCTAATCTCTTCTCTCGGCCAAATCTTATTTGTTCTAGTTTAGGTCTTTGCCGGGCTGAGTGGCTCAGACGGTTGAGGCGCTGGCCTTCTGACCCCAGCTTGGCAGGTTCGATCCTGGCTCAGTCTGGTGGTATTTGAAGGTGCTCAAATACGTCAGCCTCGTGTCGGTAGATTTACTGGCACGTAAAAGAACTCCTGTGGGACAAAATTCCGGCACCTCGGCGTCTCCGAAAACCGTAAAAGAGTAGTTAGTGGGACGTAAAACAAATAGCATTATTTATTAGTTTAGGTCATTATAATTTGAAGAGACGAAAGATGTATTTTAAAATTGCCCTTAAGAATGTTGGGTGTCGAATTGTGAGTGATACACTAAGAAATTCGATGTTTTTTTCCCAATTTGGCAATCTTGACTTTAAGGCCTAATTATAAATAGGCTTTTTGTTTTAACTGGTTGGCTGGGTAATCATGGGATATGAACTTCATGGTTTTGATCCGTACTAAATTGTGATCACAATCCTATGATTGCCATGAAACCTTCTGTTTCGGGCAACATTTGCCCAGCTGTCAGCCACAAGTTCGATGCTTCTAAATCACTGTTTTCTTGTCTAAGTAGGGATGCTTCCCATGTTGTGGTTTTGCTAGCCATGCGTCCAACTTTTGCAAATTATTATTATTATTATTATTATTATTATTATTATTATTATTATTATTATTATTATTATTATTATTATTATTATTATTTTCCAACAATAAATTGGAGAAGTCCCTGCGGGTGCTGTCAAAGTCCATCTTTCAAGTAATGAAATGTGATTCTAAATCGCTGTATCTACATCATCAGACAATAAATCTGGCCTCCCTTTTTCTTATTTCTCTTAGATGTACTTTCGGTTGATAACAAGTAGATTTATAGGAGGCTGTTCTTAAGCGAATATAGATGTTCATGACGTCAGTTTTGTCCTAGAGTTCAGCTAAGTAATTCATCACGCATGCAGATAAAGCGAACCTAATTACATAGTGCTTGCTGAGATTCGGCTCGCAATTAAGACGTTACAGATAGGGTGCTCGGATACGTGTCAGGTCACGGGTTTGGATCAGGTTTATGTATCATTATCGGTAATCCATCACTCCTTCTTGGTGCTAGGGAACGCTATCGTGGGCCAATATCTTGATTAGAGTTACGGTGCCATTTTCTTCGAGGTCGAATATATGAAAGATACGTGAGCGTTATCACATAGTAAATCGATTTCTTAGCGAGTGGAACATGAACAATTCTCTTATAAGCCACAACTTTTTTTAAAATATTGTGATTCAGTTCATCCTCTTCCATTAATAACGTTAAGCGTCTTCAAAGCATCTCTGCTCGTATACATATCTACTTTAATTATTTTCAAAGGAAATCTCGTCATAAGTAACAGTCCTGATACAGGAAGAGGAATTTCCTCTTCTCTTACCGATTACAGGATCATATAATGTCTCACCACAGCCACCCATTCAGTGGCTGAATTTGTAGAAAGTAGAATTCAGACAATTAGATTAGGTGAGGCTTTATATAATCCTGTATTCTTTATGAGGGTTATTCCTCAAGGCAATGTTATTGGACCTTTATATTTCCTTATATACATAAATGCTATGAGTAAAGAACAAGAATCAAGGTAAGGCTTTCTGCGGATGAAATGAAATGAAATGTCGTATGGCTTTTAGTGCCGGGATATCCCATGACGAGTTCGGCTCGCCAGTTGCAGGTCTTTCTACTTGATGGCCGTAGGCGACCTGCGCGTCATGATGATGATGATAATGAAATTATGATGAGACAACACATACGCCCAGCTGCCGTGCCATTGGAATTAACCAATTAAGGTTAAAATCCCCGACCCGGCCGGGAATCGAACCTGGGATCCTCTGAACCGAAGGCCAGTACGCTGACCGTTCAGCCAACGAGTCGGACTTTGCGGATGATGTTATACTATATAAAGTAATGAATAAATTAGAAAAATGTGAGGAAAAAAACGATAATGTGAGATGGGCAGTAGCCAATGGTATGATGATAAACGTGGTTGTCAGGTTGTGAGTTTCACAAATAGGAAAATTCCTCTCAGTTTTAATTACTGCGTTGATAGGGTGCAAGTTTCTTATGGGGGTCATTGTAAGTATCTACGTGATAAGAAAAGACCTTCATTGAGGTAATCACATAAACATGATTGTTAATATAGACGTGGTTATGAAGGTGTTTAGGGGTTGTAGTAAGGATGTAAAGGATTGGACATATAAGTCTCTGGTAAGATTCCAACTAGAGTATGATTCCAGTGTACGGGACCCTCAATAGGATTACTTGATTCAAGAATTGGAAAAATCCAAAGAAAACCAGCGCGATTTGTTCTGGGTAATTTCCGACAAACCAGTAGCGTTACGAAACTGGTGCAAAGTTTGGGCTGGGAAGACTTGGCAGAAAGGAGACGAGCTGCTCGACTTAGTGGTACGTTCCAAGCTGTCAGTCGACAGATGGTTTGGAATTACATTTGTAGACGAATAAGTGTGAGTGGAGTCTTTACAAGTAGAAAAGATCGCAATATGAAGATAAAAGTTGGAATTCAAGAGGACAAATCGGGGCAAATATTCGTTTAGAGGAAGGGGAGTTTGGGATTAGAATAATATACCAATATTTAAGAAAAGACCAGGAAAACAATAGATAGGGAATCAGCCACCTGGGCGACTGTCCTAAATGCACAACAGTAGTGATTGTTTGATTGAAGATATAATATGGGCCGACATTACTGTCAATCCACTTGTGTAGCACAGTTTACACCGTGGCTCCACCGGTGTGGGGTAAGCAGTAGTAGAAGATAAGGAGTATATGTTTAGTACTCACATATACCCACCGATGCAGCTTCTGTTCATTTCAGTGCTAATAACCGCTAGCAGCGAAGGGTTTATTCCATGACTTACGTAGATTTACGGTTGAGCAGACAATATCTGACACCTGAATAGGCTACTAGATAATTGCTATTCGCAAGTTTTGTCAGAGAATGTGCCAACTTGTGGTTCAAAAGACGATGTTGTCTGCTGACGTAAACGCCCCCTTTTGGCGGTCCCGGTTCCAGGCTTGTGGTAGCGGGTGATGGATGTAGCGACTTAATAAACAGCTTCATCAGCCAACAACAGAAGCAGAGGGATTGATTAAAAGCCTGGATTATTTATATCGTCAACGTTGGAGCCTAGACGTCGCATCTTACATAGACCTAGTCAACAACGCGACCTAAAATTGGACCGACAGGAAGAGAACATTATCAGCTTCAATGCGTTCGCAGAATATTAGCCCATCCATGGGCAAGAAAGTAAGGCGAAATATGTATCACGTTTTATCGCAATAAGATATGTAGGCCCTACTGTATACGTCCAGTACACTGGAGCTGGGAGTATTCAAGCAATACTTCTTGAATTCTTCTTTAATGTATATTCAAGATGGTTATAAAAGTCGTTATTAACTAACTTACTGTAATGTTGAGAAATAACATTTAAAGTGCTCACAGTCTCTTTAAACACATTAAGTTAGAAGCTGCTAAGTAGAAGCACAAAAGGCACATTTTAGAACATAAGAAAGCAATGAGTTCATTCTTCTGAATAGTTGTGCGTGTAATAAACTCTGTGGAGTAGTTGTTTGTGTGATTAGCTGCCACCCCCGGAGGCCCGGGTTCGATTCCCGGTCCTGCCACAATATTTCTAAAGTGGTACGAGGACTGGAACGGGGTCCACTCTGCCTCGGGAGGTCACCTGAGAAGAGAGGGGTTCGATTCTCACATCAGCTATCCACAAAGTGTTTTTCCGTGGTTTCCCACTTCTCCTCCAGGCAAATGCCGGGATAGTAACTAACCGAAGGCCACGGTCGATTCCTTCCCTCTTCCTTGTCTATCCCTTCATATCTTCCCATTCCCTACACGGCCCCTGTTGAGCACAGCAGGTGAGGACACCTGGGTGTGGTACTGGTCCTCATCTCCAGTTGTATCCCCGACACAGATTCTCAAGCTCCAGGACACTGCCCTTGAGAAGTTGAGGTGGGGTCCCTGGCTGAGCCCGAAGGAAAAATCCTGGAAGGTAAATGGATTAAGAAAGAACGAAAGAAACAAAGACTTTGAAATGTATAGTGCCGGGCTGAGTCGCTCAGACGGTTGAGGCGCTAGTCTTTTGACCCTAACTTCTCAGGTTTGATCCTGGCTTACTCCGGTGGTACTGTAAGGTGCTCAAATAGTCAGCTTGGTCTCGGTAAATTTACTAGCACCTGAAATAACTCCTGTAGGGCTAAATTCCGGCACCTCGCCATCTCCGAAAACCGTTAAAAGTGGTTAGTGGGACGTAAAAACAATTTTTAATAAAAAAAGTATAGTATAATGGAGTGATGAGGGAATACCTCCTTTTTCGTCGTAAAAATCGCGAGTGATGATGTAAAAGGAACTAGTTCGATTTGTACTACAATACTACATTGCCATGATATGATTTTATTTAAAAAAGTAATTTGTCATATCTTAAGCCTTCTTTTTTCTGTTTCGACCTAGTTAAGGCATAACTATTTGGCTCCTCAATCTGCTGAAACTAATTTTGAGTAATAAATTTATAAACTACCTAAAACAAGAAAACAGGATTATACCCGATTGTTTAATATAGGCCGACTTATTTGGTTAGATTTCAGGTAGCCTGTAACTCTGTTACAATAAGTTTTCAATTTCAGGCAGCTTTTAAGTTGATTTATCAAGAATTAGTTTCAGCAGACTGAATAACCTAACAGATACAAAAGAAATTTAAAAAAAAGGAATAGGAATCTCTTTAAAATTGGAAAATGTTACGTTCATCAGAAAGGCCATGGATCTCGATATTACTTTTGTGGTAGAATATTTACTTTCACTCCTCTCTATCTTTATCCTCAGGGATTGATATGATAAGTTACGTATTCACAGGGCTATGAAACTATCCGTCTATCGAAGTCTTAGTTTTTAATTTTTTTCCGGAGCTCCTGAAAGGATGTCGAACCCATATCCTTCTACGTTTTATCGCCTTGCCTAGGCAAAACTATCTTATCAAAATTCTTCTTTTTCTTCTGATTTTTCAGTTACTTTTCCTGTTAGGTGGACTCGTGTCGCACATTTGGACTTGGTCCAGATTTATGGCCGGCTGCCCTTCCTGACGCTAGCCGTGTGTAGAAGGATGTATTCACTCTTGCGTGTTTCTGTAGTACGTTTTAGATGGTAGTGTAGGCCTAAGAATTTGAATGAAGGGGCATGTGTAACGACTAAGGAAAATACATAACCTCCGAACTGAGGAAACTAAGTAGATTGGGCTAAAATTACCAACCCAGCCAGGAATCAGCCTCGAGACTTTCTGCAACAAGAACCGCTACGGCGATTCTTTAGCAAAGGAATCGGATGTATCCCAGCTACACTGAATAATAATATTATTATTATTAATAATGACAATAACAAAATAATAATAATAATAATAATGCAAAGCGGATAACCGAGGTGCATGTACAGTAAAGTCTTATGTCTTATCCCTGTAGTTCGGAATACACGTAAAACTGGAGGTCTCTTGGCTATGATCACGACATTAATAGTTATGTAACGCAATAATAATAATAATAATAATAATAATAATAATAATAATAATAATAATAATAATAATAATAATAATAATAATCTTCCTCTGGGTTTCGTGGTAGACTGGCAGAGTGCTGGCGTCCAGATCTCATTATCGTGGGCAGATGATCTCTTAACGCAAAGGTCAAACAATGTAAAATAAACTAAACCTATTTCACTAGAGCCTTGCTGGACCTGGGGCTGCCAAGCAACTGCTGCTCGGCTCGAAGGCCTGCAGATTATGAGCTGATACGTGGTCAGCGCAGTGAATCGTCTCGGCCAATATTCCTATCCTTCTATACCGGGGCCGTTACCTCACCGTAAAATAGCTACTCTGTGGTAATCGTGTAGGCTGAATGGACGTCGAACAAGCACTCATATCCAGATAAAAAATTCGTTATCTGGCCGGGAATCGAAGCCGGGACTTCCAGGTGAGAGGCATCTATTCGACCTCTAAACTTTGGGGCCGGTAAAATAAAGTAAAATAAGAAAATATTAGAACTTTTGAACTTAATTCCATATCGTCGTTGTTACTCTAAAACCTTGCAACCAGTGAGGTCTTCGGTTTAGTCCACCGAATTAATTTCGATATGCAGATGCCATGGAACCAAATGATGCAATAAAAATAGATTTTCGCGCTAATGCAAAAAGACAAAACTACATAGCCTCTATATTGTTGTGTGCACTACAAAATATCTTAGTTCGTGACTACGACATGAATTCACACAAGATGTTAGTCAAAATCTCGTATATCCAAATGACCTGGCAACGAATACCTCATGTTTCGTTTTTCTGTTATATTTATTTTAAATATTTATATTATAATACAATTTTATATGCGCAATGATATGGTTTATATATATTTTAAATGCTGAAAACATTTCTTAGCAAAGTACGGGTCCACCATAATACAAAAAAATATATAAAATAAGCAATTCCCTGAGTTGTGCCCAAATTTGAAGATTTAAAGGGCCCAGACAGGTTTCAAATTGTGAGTCTTGGACAGCTCTATCAAACCAAAAGGAAACAAATTTCAAAAACCACTTCCGACCTAAATGCAGTTCCGGAAAAACAGCCTAAAATCACTCATTTCTTTACTCATATTCTTTTTACTCAAATCGTAGCCAAATTAATTTATATACATAATTCTTTCCTTTGTTCAATATCCTCGGGCGTTTTCTTGATTTTTATAAAATGCCCACACCTAATGTAGTCTAGTTATAAGGGATTAAGTGCAACTCTGCATTGACTCACATTAGCGCTCGTAGTGGCGCTTAAGTAAAACAACGTATTGACTCACATTAGCGCCCGTAGTGGCGCTTAAGTTAAACAATGTATTGACTCACATTAGCGCCCATAGTGGCGCTTAAGTTAAACAATGTATTGACTCACATTAGCGCCCGTAGTGGCGCTTAAGTTAAACAACGTATTGAGTCACATTAGCGCCAGCAGAGGCGCTTAAGTAAAACAATGTATTGACTCACATTAGTGCCCATAGTGGCGCTTAAGTTAAACAATGTATTGACTCACATTAGCGCTCGTAGAGGTAAAAAAATGGCAAACGGCTAATCTAATCGACCGGATAACGGTCATTAAGAAAGGCATTGTAATATTTAGGAATAAATAAAGAATATATTCTCAAACTTTACTATATTTGGTTTACCTAAAATTCCCAGCTCACATCCCTAGGATCCTTTCAACATTGACTTGCTTGCCTGAAGGGCTAGAATATTGTGGATATTTGTTTTAGTTGTTATGGAAAATTTACTTTCCATCCATATGTTTGTCTTTCCTAAAAATAGATTTCTAGTCACGAAGTTTCAGATCAACAACGACGATATAAAGGTCAACATGAACCACAATGGAGATATTTTGAATTTTTCTTAAGACCTGAAAATCTCCCTGATATACGTAGCGCGTTACGTCGTTAACATTCTACCGGAGTCTCGCTGTTGATGGGAGGTGCTTGCGACCGACCCTTGGCCCCTCCCCTCTGGGTCACGTGACTCGTGGTGGGTAGCCGCATGGCGAGGACCACCAGGACAGTTCGCATGCGGTCTTTGATGGTGCAGGGTGCAAAGTGGAAGTGTAGTGCGCCGTTTGTTGAGTGGCCGGCATTCACACGCTCTATGGTTAGCAAATATTTCATTTTAACATCCCTCTCTCTCTTCTCTGTACTTCCTCGATGACATAACCTACAGTTTCATTTTCCCTAGCTATTGCTCAATTAAATTTTACCGTAACGTTTTGTTTTTGCATTTTGCATATAACATGGATGATCCTTTGGAAATAATTTGCTTCTTTCGGATGTTGAACTTCCTGTTGGTCATTGCCTCTTTGTTTCACTTTGGAGGCTTAGGTCTCACGAACAAGTTACGTGGGCAAGATCCTTAAGTGGAACAGTGCCATGAAGTCGGCCTGTCGATCAGAGAATCACAGGATCAAGCCCGCGAGAGGCAGTCAGGTTTTCGAAGTGTGGAAAAATATCTGCCTGGCATTCCAAGTACGGTGTTAACGTGTAAAAGATCTGTGGTAACACAGTTGGTAGATGTCTGTACCGACCGAGATCTAGATAGATCATAGACCCGGCCCCCCTAATCTGAACGAAGACACGTTTATCACCTGGCCCTGCTCGTTTGTCCAAAACTTTACATAGAATATGGTTTAAAAATTTTAAAAACGCAATTGCAAGTGTAGATATTATTATTATTATTATTATTATTATTATTATTATTATTATTATTATTATTATTATTATTATTATTATTATTATTATTATTATTATTATTATTATTTAATCCGTTTACCCTGCAGGGTTGATTTTACCCTCGGACTCAGCGAGCGTTCCCACCTTTGGGTCGATGGCATACAACTGGGGAGGATGGCAAGTACCTAACCCAAGCAATTTCATCTGCTATGCTCAATAGAGGCGTTGTAGTGGGATTGGAAGATTGGAAAGGATACACAAGAAGAGGGAAAGAAGCGGTCGTGGCCCTAAGTTCGGTACCACCCCGGCATTTTCCTGGGGGAGAACTGGGAAACCACGGAAAACCACTTCGAGGATGACTGAGTGGACGCGGTTCAAGCCCACGTGCCTCTTTTCAAATTTCGTGGCAGAGCCTGGAATCGAACCCGGTACCTCGGAGGTGGCAGCTAATCACACTAACCAGTACAGCACAGAGGCAGAGATTATTATTATTATTATTATTATTATTATTATTATTATTATTATTATTATTATTATTATTATTATTGTCCTTTTACGGCCGCATTGGACCACTGTAGTCAATTTCTGTCCGGTCTTCTATGATGTTATATGTTTTTCTTTTCTGTTCTTCCAGTATTTCTTCATTCTATCTGATCTTCGTTGTCGTTCTTCTTCTGAAAATAGCCTTTTAGTTGTTTCTCTATTATCACATTAATACGACTTCTTCTAAATCTTCCTTGAATGATCGTATTTTTTGTCTTATTAATTCTCATTCTAAATTCTTCTAGTTTTGTGTTGAGTTCATCTAATGTTTGTACCATTTCTCGTGCGCTTTCTGCCATCACAACATCATCTGCATACCTTATACACTCCACTCTCCGACTCCAACATAAAGTCCACATTTTCCATTAATACTCTCATTGATTATTTCCTCGAGATGTGTGGTGAACAGTTTCGGTAATGAACATAAGCCCTATCTTACACCTCTATCTAATTGCCAGCTTTGAACTCCTTATCTTAGGATCCTGAGGCCGACACTCTACCACTGATTCAGTTTCTTCACTCCTCTCAATTCCTATTCTTACTCCACCGGGCGAGTTGGCCGTGCGGTTAGGGGCGCGCAGCTGTAAACTTGCATCCAGGAGGTAGTGGGTTGGAGCTCCACTGTCAGCAGCCCTGAAGATGGGTTTCCATGGTTTCCCATTTTCACACCAGGCAAATGCTGGGAATATACCTTAATAAAAAGGCCACGGCCGCTTCCTTCCCATTCGTAGACCAGCCCTATCCCATCGTCGCCATGACCTATCTGTGTTGGTGAGAGGTGAAGCCAATTCTAAAAATAAAAAATCTTACTCTTTCTCTCTGGTTTAAGAACAAGTTTTTTATTAGCCTTCTATCCCTCCAGTCGACTCGATGTTTCTTCACGATTGCCAACAATTTGTCCCATCTGACACAGTCTTCTCAAGATCAACGAATACAGCGTAAAACTTCGCGTTTTCCTGTATTATTACTATTAATATTGTTCTTATTATTATTTATCGTTACAGCCATGTACATATTACGTTCACGCAAGCCACTTATGCCCTTTTCCTTGCATACACACCAAATGTCCTCGAGTCTTTGACTAGTCGCTGTTCCAACGAAGTGTTTCGTGGCTCCTCCGCAGATGCCTCGTACCCGCAATTTTCCTCCTAACACCGAGCATTGCAGTAGGCTATATGTACCTTTCAAAACGAACTAGATCAACGTCTTTGTGTACGGTGGTGGTAGTGATTATTATTTTAAAAGGAAGTACAACTAGAGAAAGGAAGAGAGGTCCGATCCTTTGAAGCATAGAGGTATCAGAAACAGGAAGGGTAGGGTGGAACGGACATAAAGGTGAAGGACTCTCTAGGCCTCTCATACCTAATACCACTGGGGTCGGAAAGGAACAAAAGTATTAATAATAAATAATGCTATTGGTTTTACATCCAATAACTACTTTTACGGTTTCGGAGATCCCGAGGTGCCGGAATTTGGTCCAGCGGGATGTCTTGTAGCCCATGTGCCGACAGGGGTCTGACGTATTTAAGCACCTTCAAATACTGCCAGACTGAGCCAGGATCGAACTAGCCAGCGCCTTAACCATTTGAGCCACTCAGCTCTGCAACAACAAAAGTTGACCGAGAGAGGTCAGATAGGAAGTTTGAAAGTGAGAAGTCTGGCATAACTCAGTGGAAGCAACGTCAGACTCAGCTAGGGCTTCTGCGGTCGCTAATGTATGCTCCCAGGTTGGAAGCCCTTGGTGTCCAATTTTAGCCGCCTTGGAGGACATGCAAGGGATGTATTCCAACACCCTACCCACGGGGGGGGGGATTTCCTCAGGTACCGGTACCTCCCTCAATATTTAACATCCCTTTCTCTTGATGGAAACTACTGTTCCATATTTTTCATAGCCTTGTAGTCTACAATTAAAATTAACTAGACTAAATATTTTCAACTCTCTAGTAGTTCAGTATTTCATTCGTGTCGTTTTGGCCAACTAAGGACTACGTCATTTCAACCGTCTCCTTCCTCGGTCTTCAACATTTGTCCAGTACTCCCGCATTCGTTGCTGGTGTTGTTCCTATCTTTCTTCGGTACACGCCTCCCCTCTTATCAACTTCGGCTTTTCTTGGAAACTCTTGTCGTCTTGAAGTTTCTTCTTAAGTGTGTTGTGCTCCAGGATCATCACGTGTGATGCCCACCTCTTGTGGACCCGTTTCTACCTCGCTGAGCCCCACCCCTTTTGTCTTCCTATCTTGGAAGGAGGAAAAGATACACCTCGGTGACCTTGCATGGCTCATTCTTGTCAAGTGATCATAGAAAGCAATCCTTCTATTCCGCATCGTATCGGTTAACTTTACAACTTGGAAATACAGCTCGTGGTATTCTATAATTACCTTTGTCTTTAATGAGGCTGAAAATTTTCATTCAAAAGTATATTGTTATTACTTTTATTATTTATTATTAATGTTATTCTAAAACTAGCGGACCCTGTGGTGTAGGGTAGCGTGCCGGCCTCTTACTCGGAGGTCCCTGGTTCGATTCCCGGCCAGGTTAGGGAGTGTTGCCTGGATCTGAGGGCTGGTTTGGGGTCCACTCAGCCTAGGTGATTACCATTAACGAGCTAACCGAATGTGAGATAGCGGTCCCGTTCGAGAGAGCCAAGAATAATGGCAAGAGAATTCGTCTTGCTGACCACTTGTCACCTCGTAATCTGCAGGCTTTCGGACGGAGCAACAGTCGCTTGGTAGACCATGACCCATCAAGCCTGTTGCGGCCATGGGGGTTGATTTTTATTTTTAAAAATAACATTGATTCGGATCCACAAATTGGTGTCACTTCATGTTAATTCCATATACACTACGTAGGGTTAGACTACATTCGAATTTTCAAATTGTTAAGAATCTCCTTAAAAATGCGATAAATTAATTTGTTTGCCTTATATTAAGCCCGCGATGACCTAAGCATTTAATTTAAAATCCAGTCTGTGCTGACCTGTGTTTACTCAAAAAAAAAAAAAAAAATTAAATCACAACCATAGATCGCCCAGCAGAGGTCTGGTTGCTCTACCATGTGGTAGACTGAGAGGATACGGTAAAATCGACACACACAAAGACCAAATGGCATGAAATAAAAAGGTATTCAACGAAACGAGGCCATACAATTATTATTATTATTATTATTATTATTATTATTATTATTAATATTATTGCATGTGTGAATAAAGTCTGATAAGGTGAGGTAGTGTGAGAAGCACGCTAAAGTGAATGCATCCCTCCTCATAGAGTTGGCGTCAGGAAGGGCATCCGACTGTAAAACTTGGTCATTTCGACACGAAGTATTAACCTCAAAAGAAGTTGGGACACAGTATAATAATACAAATAACGTGAAGTAAAGTGGCGTATCTTTTTACTCTCAGTTTATTGAGTTTGTCAATTAATAGACTGTATTTCGCGCAGTCGTTGTTCCTGACGCAACCCTATGTGGAGGGGTGTATTCTATATTGCGTGTTTTCGTGGTACTTGGTGACGTGTTATGCTGTAAGAAGTACATAAATAGGCTACTCAGTCCTCGAGCCAGAGGAATTTATCATTCGCTGTTAAAACCCCGACCAGGCCGACAATCGAACACACGGTCGCCTACACTGAAACCCAATCCTCTGACCATTTAGCTAAAGATTCGGATTGTCTCTCTTCTGGTGCATTAAACTGGAATTGGGGCGATTGCTTGTGAAGCAACAGGCATACAAATGATGTATTTCCTTCTGAAACGAAATACTCCAGTGGTAATCTTGGAGATGATAGGGAGTGAAAGGAAACCTTATGAAAGCATTTTAAATGTGGTGAGAAGTTGTTCCTAACTCGTTTACTTACTTGAAAACATATAAATCTGAATTAAAAATGAAAAATATGATTATTAATATTCATTAAATAAAATACACAATCGTCGGACCTTGTTCTCACACTTAGTTCTTACCTGATTATTTACACATACGTTATTTGATGGGTGCCAGCTACAACTCAGTGCAGCAATAAGAGAATGAGATTCTTGAATATCTCTAGGGTGTGGGGTAATAAGCTTACTTTTGACAACATACCCATATAGGTTCTGGGAAAAGGAGATTGGCGTTCGGTTTCCCCATTAAATTTGAGGTTAAGTAAATCTACCCTTGAAATAAAACGATAAATTAATTTGATAGAACAAAATATATTCTTTAAATTGTACAGAAAATTAGTAAGTCTTGCTGCGATAAAACAGATGAGAATATGAAATTATGACATTGCAACTAAAAGAAACTAGGCATGAATTTAAATTCACCTTGACCGGACATTTAACAATAATACACGAAATTTATCCCTCACTGGTTCACTTGACTGTACCTTCAACACTTTGAGTGTAATTACTACGTATTCCTTTGAATTGGTACGGTATTTGCTGTAGATGTATCAAGCCTAATTTGGTGATATATCTCTTCTGTTTCACTGACGACTAAGTATCTATGTGACTGCTTCTTCTCCATCCAGATGACTTCTTGGTAAGTCTGTCCTATATGAATTCATGGCAAGACTAGCCTTCTATTACTTCGTGGCAAGCCTTTCCTTCCAACTGCACCGACCGACCAACTGTGGGCTCACTCTCTCAATGACTAATGACTTACTGAGGCCTCTCCATCCTTTCGACTCACTCACTGTTCACCTTCCGTTTGACTAATGACTGACGCTACAATATACAACCACCTTATATAGACATTAGTTGACACACCTATGCAATCTCCAGAAATAACTATGATCTACTCCCACCCTGCTCCAAATGTTACATACAATGGTGAAATTGCCTGGGGCACTCAGTAGGTATCACCACAAAGTGAGCTCACCGCTAAATGCTCACAATGACGTAGCAATGACTCGACAGTTACTCCAGCAGTATTTCGCAATGTTACAATGTCACAAGTTATTGCACACACTACATCCACATCTGATATACAGCAACTCTTACTGTACATGCTTTTAGTGATAATCTACACACACATATACAGTATACGTAACAATTTAACTACAATCACGCAAGCGGCAAGCTTTGCATAATTGAATTTACGACAATAATAATTACAATAATTGTAATCTCACAGACAAAGTAATAATAATACGGAAATAATAATAATAATAATAATAATAATAATAATAATAATAATAATAATAATAATAATAATAATAATAATAATAATAATAATACAGATATCACCTTGTAACGAGAATTGAACCGTTACAGTGGCTGAACGTTGGATTTGGACCCACGCTCCTTCAATAACAGGGAACTGTTGTACGATGCACCCGTTTATTACGCTGATCAATTCTGGTCGGTCTTATTTTCTGAACAGATAAGCCGTGTGTCCTTTAAGTAATTAATATTATTGGATACAGCCTGCATCCCACTAACTACTCTACAGTTTTCGGAGATTATTATTCCACGGATTCTTCCAAAGGCTGGTAAGGTTAACGGTGCGATCTGTGTCACGCACACGTGTGAATTTGACCCAGATTCACGGCCGGATACCCTTCCTGACGTTATTTTAACACTGTACGGTATTATTGTAGTGGTTAATAATGTGGCGCGGATAATGTTATACTGTACTGTATATTCTAATACATGAGTTGCAGGATTCTTTTTTTGCACCTTGCTTTACATTGCACCGACACAAACAGGTTTTATGGGGACGAAGGGCTAGGAAAGTGCTAGGGTAATAAGGAAGCGGCCATGGCCGTAATCAAGGTACAGCCCCAGCTTTTGCCTGTGGTGAAAATGGGAAACCACGAAAAACCGTCTTCAGGTAGCCGATAGTAGGTTTCGAACCTGCTATCTGCCTTGGATGTTAATCTACCCACACACATGTGCAGGAATATGTTATGACTGGAGGAAATAGATCGCGTCACGAAAGTCAAGCAATAGCCGGAGAATGTCGTCAAAATGACCATGTAACATTCCTGTATCTGTATGCCATCTCGACGGGCAGCAGTCGTCTTGGCGGACCAAGGTCCCATATGGATTGTTGAGTCCCACGGAATTGTTCGTAGGTTACTTATAGTGTGAACGAAACGTTTTTCTGTATAGGAAGTGTAAACATAGCCTAATTTCACACTCCTGCTCCCTGAGTTAATAGAAACGTCCTGTTGTAATATGTGAGTGATAGGCCTACGTTGGCGTGATCCGGTCTCGTCTGTTAACATCCGAATACAAGAGCCATCTTGAGCAAGGGAAGCAATTACTAGCACACATCTATTTTTTTCGGTTTCTTTACTGAGACGAAGTACTCCTCGAAATGAAAGTCACGTCCGCTTGTATCGTCTTCTAGAAGTAGAGGAAAAATTCACTTAGAGTGATGAATGGCTTGTCCTCCAAGGGCACAATCCGATAGCACGCAAACATAACACCTCGTGTTTCAGAAGTCGTGGAAAACAGTTTCCAAAAATTATCTCTCTATATAAACCTATAATCAATCATTTTGAAAGTTAAATCAGCCTAACAGTCTTAATAAAGATGACGAAAATGGAAGTAGCTTATTAATAGGGCCCGGATGTTTATGCAGTAATAGCAGTGGCGTATACTGAGGGCTACCAAGGCTATCAGTGAAGCCCAAACCTCAAATGCAAGCAAAGGAAATCTAAAGCACATTATAGTTTAAGCATCTGACACATTGTTTCATTTGCAAACTTGAAAGCAATTGATAAAAGACGCAATTGAGAAAAGACGTTGCACGTATTTCTGAGAACAAGTCTTCGGAGACTGATACTGCAGCCCAGGCTCTCATCTCGCTCCCCGCGACATGCCTCACGCGGGTTGCTGCTGAAAGCCAATAGGCTCGGGGACCGGTGGAAGATAGGTGTGCTAGGCTTCGGTCCATCAGCCATCAACCATGCGTTACTCATAGTATATACTTCCTCACCTCATCCTTCTGACTTAATTTATTATGTCGATAACGGAGTGCTTGTATTTCACTCCCGTTTACTTCTACATCCTTGTAGGAAGACACTGCAGGTCTGCTGTTAGAGGAGTAATATAGATTTATTTTTATAGGTAGATCTGCTAAAATTAATTTCAATCTTTCAGGTTTAGTGTTATCTTTTTTTGGTTGGAATCGAACCGGTGATCATGGGTCGGACACCACCACTGATCTTCCGAGGAAGATAATTAACCAATGAACGATGGGTACGACCGCTGTAAAATTCAACATTTTATTTAATGATTATGACGATGATGTTAATAATAATAATAATAATAATAATAATAATAATAATAATAATAATAATAATAATAATAATAATAATAATAATAATAGTGCATGGCATCTGTATAGGCTTGGTGGTGACCTAATAGGGATAAAATGAATGGCGAAGACGTCATAAACACCCAGTCCGCAAGCCAGGGAAATTAAGAGTATGAGGAGTTGATTCTGAAAATTGATCCGGGGCCGTCGGACCAAAGGCAAACATTCTATCCATTTAGCCGCAAAGCTGGACTGCAATTTGCTAAACCTTAGGCTACCAACACGATTGATCAGGTGTTGAGTATTGACAGTGGCAGAGGCCAGGGCAGTAGCTTGTGAAGCAGCCTTGACAACACAGCAGGCTTCTCCGTTGGCTATTGGCTACAGCTCAAATCGCTTAAGGCTTGACGTTCCCTAAACCAACTGTCGAAAAGGGGTAACCTAAGTCTAGTGGTAGCCCACGTCTTGATACTAGCATACGCTACTGAGTAATACGTTAGAATGCAAACTTACTGAAGCGAGTAGTAAGTAGAGTCTACCCGCACGACGGTAATGCTATGAAGTTTGCATAAACATTCGGGGTTCGGGCCATTAGAACCCCTAGAATTTATGATACTCCCACTACATTACGTTAGAGCGGGCTCCCCGACATTTCCCACTCACAAAGTTAAGGAACAAAATTATTTAGTAGGAAATGTTGACTAGTCCGCTCTAACGTAATGTAGTGGGAGAAACATAAATTCTAGGGGGTTCTAATGGGCCGAACCCTTAATGTTCATGCAAACCTCATAGCATTATTGTCGTGCGGGTAGACTCTACTTGTTACTCGCTTCAGTAAGTTTGCATTCTAACCTATTACTGCATGAACATCCGGGTTCTACTCATGAATTAATTTAGATATTTATAACAAAAAAGTGACCGGGTGAGTTGGCCGTGCGATTAGCGGCTCCCTCCACCCACCCAAAATAACACAAAATCTCGGTTTCCTAACCTAACCCAATGATCTTAGGTTAGTGTATGTGGTTACAAGTTAGGTTAAACATCATTATGACATCATAACCTTACTGCGTGAGGTTAGGCCTACTCACGTACGTAAGGTTTGATATCATAATATCGTCAATGGGTTAAGACATCATTAAGGAGTCATAACCTTACCTACGTGAGGTTATGCATGCACACGTTCATAAGGTATGACGTCATAATGACGTCATTGCATTGCCTTGACATCAATGACTAGGGATCAATGACCTCGCCAGGGATCAATGATCTCGGGGGAAAATGCTGACTCAGCGCTGATTCAGCACCCATTGTTTTAGAACCGGCCTTGCCCTACTACTTACGCAGATGTCTTTGCTTTGCTTTGCTTTGCTTTTAGTTCAAGATCTTCGTGTAGGTATTGCGTAACAGCTGCCTTAGTTCCAGTGCCCTCAGAAATGAAACCTGTGGCAGCTGCTATTATCGCTACTAGCACTGTTGTGGGAGAATCGCCAATTTCAGTATTAGCGTACTGTCAAAGTGATAGCCTGAAGGTACTACATTCGGAGACTTGAAGGATTTTTTTGCTACGACTTAAGAGTTACCTCCGCTATGTCTGTTGAGTGTTCAGCCAAAAGGCCCCTTTGATCCTCACCGGTTACACCATCAATTGTAACAAACGGCTTAGGCTATATGAAATTAAATATACAAACTAATATTAGTGACGTGGCGCAGCACGTGCACCATGTACCGACTTGGACCAAAAATTAAGGGTATTGAGAAACTGTCTAGCACTAATTGCCATCTCCGATGCACAGAAATAGATTGCTATACTAGAAGAGCAAGCAGCAAAAATAGGACTTAAAATCTCAAATGAAAATCTAAATTTATGACAAACTAACTGATGTACCCCTGCTTCGCATCGGGATTCTCAGAGCGACTGTATTTGTGGTTTTATTAACTGAAGTCAACATAGGTCATGACAAAAGTATCAGTAGGAATGTAGCTATTAAAAGCAATGCTATCATATAAAAAACTCGATCGAATGAAAAACCGCACATTTTCTCACTTTTAACGAACAGTACTACGAAGCCGAACTAACAGTCCAAAGTTCCAGAGCTGGAATGACCAGGCCGCAGACAGTCCAGTTCACACTTCTGCCATTATTCTGTTAACATTCACACTGCCCATTCCAATCAGTGCCTCAGAGTAAGGATTGAATAGCTCGAATGTTATGATGAACCAGTGTGTTCGTACGACCGGTCGAGTTGGCCGTGTGGTTAGGGGCGCGCAGCTGTGAGCTTGCATTCGGGAGAGAGTGGATTCGAAACCAACTGTCGGCAGCTGTGAAGATGGTATTCCGTGGTTTCCCATTTTTCACACCAGGTCGTAGGTCAATTAAGACCAAGACCACTTCCTTCCCACCCCTAGCCCTTTCTTATCCCAACGTCGCCGTAAGACCTATCTGCGTCGGTGCGACATAAAGCAAATTAAAAGAAACACTTGGTACGCAGCAGTAATCCTATCTATCGGAGGTGAGTAGCAACAGAAGACACAAAACCACGGCCGTCTGTATCCCTAGAGCGACGCATCAAGTCGGCCGTGCACAAAACACATCACAACAAACAATGGTCAATGTAATGTTATTGTTTATCAATTTTATTAGCTTTCTTTATTGTGGGCCTTCGCATTTAGTTTTCTTTCGACTCTATGACATTAGGACGCCTTATAAAATTATTTTTATCATAACCTGTATTCTCCGACTTTACATACCAATTTTCATTAAATTCTGTTTAGCTCGGCGCTGATATGGACTTAGTAACGAAAATCCAAATTCATAAATATCTCTGTGATTATAGCCGGTAATGTAACAATGTTTAATAAGACATAAATGATAGGAAATTTGTGTAGTATTTATCGATACGACCAATAATAACAAATATTCGAGAATTAAATGTTAGGACTTCCCATAAACTACCATTTCACTCAGCGTGAATAAAGTTGTTTATAGCCTAGATTATAGCGACTTATTCCCCGACTTTGCACACCGATTTTCATTAAGATAGGACCACTGATAACATGAATATTTGACAATTAAATTGAAATTGTATGCCTTCCCCTAAACTACCATTTTTCTCAGCGTGAATACAATTATGGGTATTCTGGATTGTAGCGACTTATTCCCCTATTTTGCCTACCGATTTTCATTAAGATACGACCACTAATAACATAAATACTTGAAAATTAAATTTTAGTACTTCCCCTAAACTACCATTTCACTCAGCGTGAATGCAATTATTTATAGCCTAGATTATAGCAACTTATTCCTTGACTTTGCATACCGATTGTTATTAAGACACCCCCACTAATAACATAAATACGTAATTTTTTTTTTTTGCTAGTTGCTTCACGTCGCACCCACACAGATAAGTCTTATGGCGACGATGGGACAGGAAAGGGCTAGGAGTGGGAAGGAAGCGACCCTGGCCTTAACTAAGGTACAGCCGCAGCATTTGCCTGGTAAAATGGGAAACCACGGAAAACCATTTTCAGAGCTGTCGACAGTGTGGTTCGAACTTACTATTTCCCGAATACTGGATACTGGCCGCACTTCAGCGACTGCAGCTATCGAGCTCGGTAAATTAAATTTTAGACCTTCCCCTAACTACCATTTCACACAGCTAGAATAAAATTATTTACTGCCTAGATTGTAGCGACTTATTCCCCGACTTTGCATACCGATTTTCATTTAATTCTCTTCTGCCGTTTTCTCGTAATGCGTGTACAGACAGACAGACAGACAGACAGACAGACAGACAGACAGACAGACAGACAGACAGACAGACAGACAGACAGACAGACAGACAGGGAAAATTAAAAAGTGCACTTCCTCGTTACTGTGGACACGACTGATATAGAAATACCATCCTTTTTAAATTCTGAGCAATGTACATAGATAGATAGATAGATAGATAGATAGATAGATAGATAGATAGATAGATAGATAGATAGATAGATAGATAGATAGATAGATAGATAGATAGATAGATAGATAGATAGATAGATAGATAGATAGATAGATAGATAGATAGATAGATAGATAGATAGATAGATAGATACCGTATCAAAACTACTCCAGCACAACTTACCATTGATACTCAATAAAATTGCAAGAGTAAAGGAACTTAAGTACTTGGATGAATGGATAAATGGAAATAGCATTGAAAATAAATCAGCACCTGCAAGAATTCAGAAAGTATAAATTTGTTTTCAACACAGTAATAATGTTTATAACAAAAAATGCTTACCTTGAACAGTAAAATTCATCGTTACTGAAGCTTTTTATACTTTAAAAAACGCTCAATTTACATCATAAAAACGTAAAGAAACAATTAGAGATTCAAGAAATGAAAATCATGAGAACAATCTTAGAGCCAAGAATTAAAAAATGGAATGCATTACCCCTTATCAAACTGGGAAATATATATCACAACATCTAAACTTACTGATATAATGACCCTGCGACGAATTCATTTTTAAGCCATTTGGAGAGAATCAATAACAACAGACTTCCTTATCGAATACACAACTTTTTGCATATCAAAAGCACGAGATCAAAATGGTATAAGCAAGTAGAGAAACCCTTCACTGAATTAGGATCACCAAATCTGCAGGATATGACCATAATCAGGAAAATTGTTCACACAAGGTGAATCAAGGAAGACGAGACGTACTTGGTAGGAGGACCAGAAATCACAACAATCGTTGAAAATGAAGAACTATTGGACAAAGAAGCTGAACAAATGCTGATTCTGCGTCGTCCTAAGTGACCCACTCGGGCAGAAGAAGACGAGGGGCCTGTCGCAGAAATAGCTCAGAACAAAGACTAAAAATGGGACCTGATCATAAAGGAAGTGTGGGAAAAGTAACGGAAAATGTACTGAACTCTGGGAGACCATTTATTTGCCTTTAAACTTCCATTAAGACTATAAATATGGAAATTTTCAACTTTGGCAATTGCCGTATCATATTCTTCTTGTGCATGCTTGTATCAGTCATGTTTTAATTACTTTAACGATGTAGGCAGTGCACTCTAAATGATTCCATTTGACTGTCCTGTTCATTGACTGATTTTAGTATTGATTGTAAACTTTTTTTGCTGAAATACCCTTCAGTTTAGGGGAATTGGCCCTAATATGGTGTAGTTATAATTGTAAGAGTTTTAACTACACTAAATTCTACATATAAATGGCAGTGGCTGAAAACGCACCGATATAAGTAAATACCTGTGCAAAGCAAGATGCAACGGGAACTGCCTCCCATTGAATTTGAAAGACAGGTCACTGTCAGTAGACACTAAACAAGTCCTAAGTACATAAATTAACCTGATACTTGGAGGAACATATAATGACTTCTAGCAGCGTATTAGAACCAACATGGAATATAAAATTTACATTCCTGATTTCATAGGGCCATCTATCGGACTAACATAGAAAGATCTGCATAGACAACTTTCATAGAGCCCTCTATCGGGCTGGCATAGAAAGCGGTGACAATCAATCAATCAATCAATCAATCAATCAATCAATCAATCAATCAATCAATCAATCAATCAATCAATCAATCAATCAATCAATCAATCAATCAATCAATCAATCAATCAATCAATCAATCAATCAATCAATCAATACTGATCTGCATTTAGGGCAGTCGCCCAGGTGGTAGATTCCCTACCTGTTGCTTTCCTAGCCTTTTCCGAAATGATTTCAAAGATATTGGAAATTTATTGAACATCTCCCTTGGTAAGTTATTCCAATCCCTAACTCCCCTTCCTATAAATGAATATTTGACCCAGTTTGTCCTCTTGAATTCCAACTTTATCTTCATATTGTGATCTTTCCTACTTTTATAAACGCCTTTCAAACTTATTCGTCTACTAATGTCATTCCGCGCCATCTCTCCGCTGACAGCTCGGAACATACCACATAGTCGAGCAGCTCTTCTTCTTTCTCTCAATTCTTCCCAACCCAAACATTGCAACATTTTTGTAACGCTATTCTTTTGTCGGAAATCACTCAGAACAAATCGAGCTGCTTTTCTTTAGATTTTTTCCAGTTCTTGAATCAGGTAATCCTGGTGAGGGTCCCATACACTGGAACCATACTCTAGTTGGGGTCTTTGATAGAGCCCTCTATCGGGCCGGCATACAAAGATCAGCGGGGACAACTTTCATAGAGCCCTATATCGGGCTGGCATAGAAAGATCTGCACAGGCAACTTTCATAGAGCCCTCTATCGGGCTGGCATAGAAAGATCTGCATAGGCAACTTTCATAGAGCCCTCTATCGGGCTGGCATAGAAAAATCTGCATAGGCAACTTTCATAGAGCCCTATATCGGGCTGGCATAGAAAGATCTACATAGGCAACTTTCATAGAGCCCTCTATCGGGCTGGCATAGAAAGATCTGCACAGGCAACTTTCATAGAGCCCTATATCGGGCTGGCATAGAAAGATCTGCATAGGCAACTTTCATAGAGCCCTCTATCGGGCTGGCATAGAAAAATCTGCATAGAGCCCTCTATCGGGCTGGCATAGAAAGATCTGCATAGAGCCCTCTATCGGGCTGGCATAGAAAGATCTGCATAGAGCCCTCTATCGGGTTGGTATAGAAAAATCTGCATATACATCCTCCATAGAGCCCTCTATCGGGCTGGCATAGCGGTGACAACTTTCATAGAGCCCTCTTTCAGCGAACACAGTTAACTGCAATGCATCATATTATTGGAATAAATTACCCTTCTACGTCAAGAACGGAATTCATGAAAGAAATAACATTTTTCTAATAAGGCTGGGAAGGGACCTTTCTTTTGATGTATAACAGTATGATGTATAGCGGTGTTCTCACAATATTGCGTTACGCGTTCAAATTATAAAGATAATGTACTGGCAATTCTACTGGGAGATGTACGCGCATACGCAGCCGGTCCCACAGGGATTCATCTGAGAGATATACTTTGTGCTCAGAGTTTCAACAGCTGTAAGTAGATCGGAAGGTCGTCTTCAGATTCATTCGGGTGCCTTGGAACCAAGAAATTTTCGCAGCATTTGATACACAAGTCATTAGAACTAAAAATTAATTGAAGATATTCAGCTCATAATAAAACAGAAAATTACTTCCTCAAAATATGTTTGACAGTTACGGACTTAAGTCGCTCATATTTGACAATTACTTATTTTTCTTTGCAGGTGAATGAAGCTGCGACAGAGAAGCGCGTCTTGTCGCAGTACTTCCGGAGCTAGAGTGAACGAGGGATGTGTTGTACGTGGGATCCGCCTCTACCGACTAAGGAGCAACCTAGAGCAAGAAAACCTAACTCGCCTGAACCACACTATGAGCCAGTAACTGGGGGATGCCTTCAAAATAATTTGCTTTGAGAATGATGTCTCCATCCTTATTACCGTGATATTATAATTTCAGCAAATCAGGATGCAGATCATTCGCAAGTGTCCTAAACAAAATTGTGACAGCAGCGCTTGTTGTTTCGTGTTGTTACTGATAGCTAGTACTCCTCCTGTAGCGGCAACTTGAACAAAATGGACGATATAGTAGCAAGAATATGATGAAAATTTAATTCTACGATGTAAAAGAATTGTGTGAACTTTTAAAATGGTACTCCGCTTGCAGTTGAAATTTGAGCATGAGGGAGAAAATCAGCGAGTGAATTAGTGCCGAAATGTGAAGTATATAAGTGAAAAATTCGTGATTAATGTATATGGGGCGGAGGATAGTTTATAATAGTCCTTACAAGTATCACTCTATGATGTTAGCATGAAAAGGCTCATGGCTGACAAGATAATCTTTCTTGTTAAGGTGGAACGCAAATTCATTAAATACTACGATTAAAAGGTCATATTGTATCATGCCATGGATTTTATTGAAACGTAAATACATCTCGGTATTATAATATAATTCATTTATATCCTCGCTGTTTGTTATGATCGAGAAAATTGCTCGCTCAATATATAAAAGGTTTTGGGCGTTACCATTAAAATGGTTTCATAGTCGTCTAGAATTTAGGATATCTCATTAGATGATACTTCCTTCTTAGCCACCTGTGGGAAGTAGAGCGTAAACAATGATCAGTTTTATCATAAAATTAGGGCAATTACATGGAAAGTATGGGTAATCTTGAGTGGGAGAGAGTTTAAAATCGTGTGCGATATTAATCAATAACGAGTGTAACTTGTGTTGTAAAAGAAATAGAGGGGAAAAGTTACGCCTTTGTTCGACAAGTAGTTAAGTGTATGGTGCAGAAGTAAGGGAAAAAAGTGCACGTTGTAATCGAACTGTTAGTTTTACGTATGAGAAGGTCATGTTGTTGGGAGGTAATCAGCGATGCTTCAGTGACGACATGATACCGGCGTCGCGATCAGCGTCGCCGTCCATCTCGCCATCGCCTCCTCCACCGCCTCCTGCTGCCGTCATGCTACCACGATGGAGCGAGATGGCACAGATGAGGAGGGGTCGTGGGATGGATCGTTGTCTTCACAGACACAACAGCAGCTACAGCACACGGTCCGCTACCACCCTCCAGACCAGCTTCACGAGCTCCATGCACAGAGGTAAGACTTGCTTTAATATGTGAAGATATATATGTAATGCATAATTATGTCTGTCATTCATAGCGATATTGAAAAAAAGGGAAGTTTCAACAGCTGTAATTGGTACCAGCTATAGATTGTCATATTTTCTTTACCAGAAACATACACTGAACCTCTCGCGACCAAGTCTTATGTATATTTTTTAAAGAAAAATATATTTCTATCGGCGAAGTTATGTTTCATCGCCGAGATAACCTAGGTCCACAGCTATATCTATGGCCATGAGTTGGAACTACGAACATCCTGGCACGGCCTACTGGATCACTTGCAGCGCTCCTTGTAGCGGCTTGTACAATCGCTTGTGAAGCCCAGCATAAAGCTGAAATTGGAAAATTTATCCATAATACCGTTGGAGCCCTGGCCACCTAAGGCACTGGCAAGAAGCTGCATACCGCAAATTATCGTAATTCCAGGTTCATTTATATTGTTTTCCTGTCGTGCGTGTTGGTAGTGAGTTCGTAAGGAAATGTTTGTCATTAAGAGTTGATAGTTATGCACTAATTAGTTTGTGTTTTATTGTGTAGTGTAGATTTTTGTTTTTTCCAATTGGGTTTACAAATGTTTGAATGTGTTTTATTGTTGTGCGCCTTTTCGTATTTCGAAAAGAAATTTCCTGTAAACAACAACAAATGTAATGAATGGCTGAAAGCGATTTCTCGCCGTAACTTAGTCCTAAACAAGAATTCTCCTTTTTGCGCTAATTCGTTAATTTAAATTATGTAGTGTAGTGAATTGATTTTTCTTTAACTGTGTTCGAAAATATTCCAACATTTCCAACTACTGTATGCCTTTCTGTACTTCAGACAGGAAAAAAAGAGCAACGGGATACTATCATTTCATGAATTTGCTGTGGACCAGGACAAAACTAAGGACTACTCAAAGTAATTTTTCGCGATAACTTTGTCCCTAACACTAATCTGATTCTCTGTTGTCTTTAGCATTCATTTCAAAAGGAGAGTATTAAAGAGAGGTTATGAACCATCAGTTTTTCTAACTATCCTATAAATAGTACCAAGAGTCCCAGAAGAAAAAAACATACTGAAAACAGCACCACCCAAGAAACACAAAACAGTCCAAAATAATCGCGACTTTCAAAATCCTAATGCAAGCTGTTCCAGAGCCAGTATCGAAGGTACAAACAATTTTCAATCTAAAATTGACACAAGGGTAAGCCAAACACCCAGACTGATGCCTCAAATATTAAGGACATGCGAAGAGTTATGTACTATGAACCTGTTGCATATAAAGCTAACTGCACCGAGCTTGGTAGCTTCAGTCGCTTAAGAGCGACCAGTATCCAGTATTCGGGAGATAGTGGGTTCGGCCCCACTGTTGGCAGCCCTGAAGATGGTTTTCCGTGGATTCCCATTTTCACACCAGTATAATACTGGGGCTGTACCTTAATTAAGGCCACAGTCGCTTCCTTTTTAGTCCTGGCCCTTTGCTAGCCCATCGTCACCATAATACCTGTATATGTCGGTGCGACGTAAGGCAACTTGTAAAACCAGAACTCTCTGCAGGTGACAGTTATTGTGCCACTGGCGCCACTAAAGTAAGGATAGACTGACCTTTCAGACAAAGATCTGCGTGAATTTGAACGCTTTACTTCTTTGATTGTAGATGAGGTTACAATCAATCCTAAATCAATTGATGAAAGGAAACTTGACTGCTTTTTCGGGTACAAAGAAACAATCACTGAAAAGTCAAATGAAGACAGAAAACCCGGAGACTAGACCATCGCCAATCCAGTACTCTGTTTAGTATTAAGGGACCTTTCCACAAATTATCAAATATCATGTGCTATCTTCTTCATGACAGATCCCTAGTACCACCCTTGAATTAGCAGTTTCATCTTAGTTTTCCGTTTCTATTTTCGTGTATTTGTTACCTCTAAACTTTTTTTTATTGAATAATCCTTTAGCCGGAGTCATATTTGCTACATTACAGCCACACAACACATTTTCGTCTAAGGCAAACGATTCCAACTGAGGTGCTCCCACAGCCCTGACCGGCCCCGGCAGCTGCCCCAGCGCTGTGCTGTAGCACCGGCGACGCAGTGGGGGAAGGAGGGAACGTGGCAGAGGCAGAACCACAGGTCGTCAAGTCAGCGCGCAGCTTACGAAAACAATATTATTTAAGATAATTCTGTGAACACGTAAACAATTTATTTTGTACATACCTTGCGTTTGCCTGAATGTACATTTAGCGTACAAGTCCATTGTTACATCGTTTTGCGGAACTAATTTAACAATATTGTGTAAAATCGATTTGGCAGTAAAAATTCTAAGTACAGCCTCTAAGACAATATCAGACAGAAGTCTTAGTTCTACATTTATTTAAATTCAGAGTAGAAAACATTTGTTCGCATGCCTAAGTTGTACTGAACAATGACGTAAATTTTAAGGCAAGTGCATGAAGTCTGGGAATTCTTGTGGATGAACAGCTTTGTAAAAGGAAATTAAATCACCGTTGTAGTGATAATACCTGTCCTTTAGGATTGCGTTGCACTGTAGTTTTATCAGCTCTGTTTGGATATATGATGCTGGTTTTTAAGGACGCGCTGAAAATGGGGTCAAATATGTCAAGTTGAGGTACCATATCATTCATTTCTTTGAATCGGGCATTGAATTCATCGTGCAAAGTCTGTAACGACGTCTGAAAGTCACCAAGGTTCTCGTAAGTAGACAAATGCAATGATTTTAATGAAGTAAAATTGTCAACATTTCCGGCTTCTAGCTGACTTTTCAATAACAAACTCTGCATTTTGAAAGCCTTAATTCTGTCACACAGGGTGCTAATCAGTGTGTTTCTCCCTTGGAATGAAGCATTTAAAGAACTCAAATAAGACGTTATGTCCGCCAAGAAAGCGAGGTCAGTTACCCATTGTTTATTCCTCAAAGTTGGTTGTGGAGAAACTTTCATCTCCATGAACAGAGCAATTTCTTCAACTATTGCAAAGAAAGTTGCTAGCACTTTCGCGCAATTTAACCAGCGCACAATACATTAAAAGGGAATGTCACTACATTCTGCCTCGAGATCTTTAATTCTTTGAAATGCCGATGGTTCAAACCTTGCTTTCTGCAGAAATTTACACATTTTGACAAAGTATCCAAAATAGATTTAAAGTTGCGAGAGTATCTTGCACATAATTGTTCTTAGTGTGAAATACAATGCACTGCGTACAGTAGGTGGAGGAAGGAGGGGAACAGTGCTGCCGAGTGCAGCGCTGGTGCACCCCAGCAGTAAGTGCTCGAGTTGGAAAGGCCTGATCTAAGGTAACCTGAAATTCTACATTTAAACACGGATAAATAGGAATCATTACTGTTATGACAGTAAGGCCAATGTATGAATCTAAGTGTTAGCTGTGCAATCAGTTTACCAAATATTTACTTTTCTCAAACTACTTTTTATGTAAAATTCTAGTGCAAAGTATGAATGAGATGTAATCTGAAAATATGCACTAAAACAAAATGCAAACATATTATAGTCGAAATACTTCTGTTATCCATACACCGAATATTTAAGTAGGAAGAAATAAGAATTTTATGTTTCGACCACGCCCTCTTGCTGACAGCAAAACCTGAAGAATTTTAAACCTCTAATAGAGCAATGATGATTAATCTCATAAGAAGAAGAAAGTATTGGACAATATCCTTGTGATAAGTTCTACTATGTATCTGAATGTTATGGATAATAAACGTGATTATCATTAGTCCTCACAGTTAAGGAATATCAGATGGATTACTTCATCTTTCCGCAGTTTCATTTCACGACATTGCGTTACAAAATATCAACGAAAGTAGCCTTTATGATTAATCAAATGAACACTATTAACCTACTGTATGTAACATTCTCCATATTTCTAAATTAAGATACACGGGCAATCAAAGTCAATATCTTTTCCATTGAGTATACATTTCTAACACAAAATCTTAGGCTGCCAGCGCCACGTGTTAAGCTATGAAAGTACTCCGATGGGACCCAGTTGTCAAGGTCGGTAAGGATGCGACGTATCAAGTCTGCCATGATCCTGGTTTCTTTTGCCTTCCACAGATATATTTGAGAAACTTGCACCTACCAGTTATGGGTTACAACAACCATGCAATGTGATGACCATCATACTTCAGCTGTTCAGTAAAAAAAACTGTCTCTCAGCGAAATGAATTAATCATTTCTTGTTTCATTCTAGGCTTTATTACTATTAATAAACATAAAAAGGTGCCCATATAGTAGCCGTAGTCTTTAACGCGTCAAATTATCGTGGTCTGACACCGTGGTTAGAGCGTTCGAATCGCTTACATCTAAAATATTTTTATCATCATAATGTTGGTCGGCAGGGAAGGTGAGGTGAAGTTATGGAATTTTTGATCGCTAGAATGCGTACCAAAACCGTGTACTAATTCGAAACCTCCATGCAGTGCTCATAAGGAATGAGGGCTTATGGCTCCATGGATGATGATTCGTTTTGAACAATTGTATGGAGTTTTCTCAAGAGTTTGCAGATCCATAGACATCAAAGTACAACTCCGAGCAACAACTGCACTCAATATGGTTTATAACGAAACTAGCGAATGTACCCGTGCTGCGCTACGGTATTCTACATTGTATTCGAATATCGAAGTAAATAGTGTACATGCAGTAAATAAGATTGTTTTAAAATTGCATGTCTCTTATCGTTATCCGAGAAAGAGCATGGGGAGGTCCCCGTACGTTGTTTCCAATGTAAAGTGTTACGGATTTGTGATATAACGGCAGGCTCACTTGCCTACTGCCATTCACAATCGAGCTGGGAAGTTTACATTATAATTGCAGGCCCCATTGCCTACTACGCGGACAGAATCGATTTGGGGAGTTTTCGTTAAAATGGCAGCCCCCTTTCCTACTTCCAGACAGATAAACGTTGAGGAGTTTTTATTATAATGGCAGGAAATTGCCGTACTATCACTCGAAATTGAGTTGTGCAGTTATCATTATAATGCCAGGCCCATTTTCCTACTGCCAGCCAGCTTACTGCCAGTCACACCAAGTTGGTGAGTTTCCATCAAAATAGCAGGCCACTATGCCTAATGCCAGTCACATTTTAGATTAGGACATTTCTTTATAATGGCGGGCACCCTTGCCTACTGCCAAACACAATCGGGTAGGGGAGTTTTACACAAAACTGCGTGCTCACTTGCCTGCTGCAAGTCAAATCGAGAAGTGAAATATTCATTACAATTTTAGGCCTTCCTTACTAATGACAGTTACACAGGAGTTGGAGAAGGAACCCTTTCCTACTGCCAGTCAAATTCGGTGTGGGGAGTACTGATTACAATAGCAGACCCACCCTTTCTCGATCGCTACAAATCGACATCAGTGAATATATATAGATCGACATACGAAAGTATATGCGTGTTTACAATGTTGAAGACCTTCATTTACAGATTAACTGCTACTAAACGTACGTCACATCGACAAAGGATTATACCATAAGACACGCCGGATTTAGTTTCCTAAATGGCTGGTCCTAAGATATGTCGTCTATTCTTGGGTCAGATTGAGTTAAAAACGTGGAACAGGGTAAAGTTCTTGTAAAATTATCTCACATTGCATTACTTTTCGGATAATTATGTGACAGCTACATACATAGCATTTGGCTCACATATGGCTACTGGGTGTTCCAATTTTCGTGAAGAGTTTGATGATTCTGTATTTAATATAAGTAATTGAAAGTATGAATGATGCATGTGAAAATTCCAAATTGACTTAACATCGATTAATAGAAAAAAATCAAACGTAAAGGGGATACAGATACGGCAAAAAGTCATAAGACCAAGGTTGTAGATCATTCGAAATTGAACGGAGATTGTGCAATCCGTTATGTGATAGGAATTTCCAAAGGTGTGCACCATCATTAAAATTGCCTGCATATTTCGATATTCTTCGGGGATAAAAAGTGAAAAATTAAATGATCTTGGTAGTTTTCCGTTCATTACAGGCTAAAACGTACAATTTTTGTCAAATTTCAATTTTCTTCTTTTTTTTTGGAAGATTATGCCGCGATCTGGATTTTGAGCGAGGCGGGTAAAAATTATGACTTTCAGGAAACTAAACCAAAAAATTATGCAGATGGTCATTATTACCCCTTAAACAGAAAGCTGTACGAAAATTTCGCCAAAATAGTCAGTGTAGAGGCACACAGTCGTTACGATTTGATTTATACAGATAAGGAATCTGCTCCATGTAAAACACCTTTTGGGCTATGTCCCTGCAAAACTGACCATTCATGATATCTCAATTATTAATCCTCCTGACGAAAAAATGCACATGAAAAAAGGTTTAGAGGTGGAATTCCATCACGTTTGTTCGATTTCCAGTCAGGTTGTTCTTGTTCTGTATATATTGTGGAAGAGTAAAATTACCATTTCGGTTCCCTATAAACCGCCAGTCCATTCCGGAACATGAAATGTTATTTACGTTTAAAACCTACCTTTGGACAGGTGGATGCTAAATATAAATTTTGGTTCGAATGTCTTCAGTAGTTTTCAAGTTGTAAGGAATAAGCTTTACACGCAGCCGCTCGTGAATTAAGTCCGATGGGACTTGTACAGAAAAACGGTCCGTTAATGATATCTCCCTTATTAATCCTCGTATCGAAATGATGCACATGAGAAAAAAGGTTTAGAAATTAATTTCTACCAAGGTAGGTATATTGTGTATATTTTGTGGAAGTGCAAAATCACTGTTTCGGTTTCGTGTAAACCCCCAGTCAGTTCAGGGATTTAGAAACAGTATTTGTCCTAAAACCGGTGGATTCCAAATACGAATCTTGGTGGAAATACATCCAGTAGTTTCTAGCACTCGCGTACATACGGCGTAATTAAGGAAGAAAATAATAGACTACAGTTAAGAAAGTTGAAACTAATAGAAAATGGATTATAACTGAGGACAGCCGGATAACGACAAATATGTAAATGCCAAGTGAATGTATTGGAAAATCAAATGCCCCTCAATAAATTATGCTAGTGTGAGTTATGGATATAATAAAACGGTAACAGAGGAGAAATTTACGTCCAGTGATTCTTAGGTAAACAAATAATAAGAAGATGACTAATAGTGTTATTACTTAATCTATTTGAGGGCGGTTATAACCTCCAACGATATTCCGCCAATATCTCGCAGATGGACCGATTGACGCCTCTCTTGCCATCTACCCAAGGAACAACCACGAATTTAAAAGCATGATGAGGAAAATGGCAATACGTTACTTCCCTACTGGCATGCAGTCAGAGACGTTGCCATGGTAACCTGTAGGTTCGTTGTTGGTCTGTCGGTCACTAAATGCAGAGCATGATACCAGCAGAAAATTGTAAATTTCTCCGTCATGTGAAGAGTAAGGTAAATTATGAACATAACGAAAGTTGTTTATAATGAAGAGACATTTCACGATAGCTGCAGTCGCTTAAGTGCGGCCAGTATCCAGTATTCGGGAGATAGTAGGTTCGAACCCCACTGTCGGCAGCCCTGAAAATGGTTTTCCGTGGTTTCCCATTTTCACACCAGGCAAATGCTGGGGCTGTACCTTAATTAAGGCCACGGCCGCTTCCTTCCCATTCCTAGCCCTCTCCTGTCCCATCGTCGCCATATGACCTATCTGTGTCGGTGCGACCTAAAGCAAATAGCAAAAAACATTTCACGCACGGTAAACGAAGTTTACAGAAAATCAATAGTATAAGAGAAAATGGAGGAAAACCATTCTGGTTTTCCTATAAACAGCCCGTCTATTCAAAGATTTTAAAATGATATGCATATTAAAACCTTCCCCGGGATGAGTATACTCTAAATGTGAAGTTTGGCTGAGATCTATCCAGCCGTTTCGACGTGATGGTGGAAAAACCATTCTGGTTTCCCTATAAACCCCCGTCTATTCAAGGATTTTAAAATGATATGCATATCGAAACATTCCCCGGAATGAGTATACTCTAAATATGAAGTTTGGTTGAGATCTATCCAGCCGTTTCGACGTGATGGTGGAAAAACCATTCTGGTTTTCCTATAAACCCCCGTCTATTCAAAAATTTTAAAATGATATGCATATCGAAACCTTCCCCGGGATGAGTATACTCTAAATATGAAGTTTGGTTGAGATATATCCAGCCGTTTCGACGTGATGATGGAAAAACCATTCTGGTTTTCCTATAAACCCTCGGTGTATTCAATGATTTTAAAATGATATGCATATCGAAACCTTCCCCAGGATGAGTATACCCTAAATATGAAGTTTGGTTGAGATCTTTCCAGCCGTTTCGACGTGATGGTAGAAAAACCATTCTGGTTTTCGTATAAACCCCCATCTATTCAAAGATTTTAAAATGATATGCATATCGAAACCTTCCTCGGGGTGAGTATACTCTAAATATGAAGTTTGGTTGAGATCTATCCAGCCGTTTCGACGTGATGGTGGAAAAACCATTCTGGTTTCCCTATAAACCCCCCGTCTATTCAAAGATTTTTAAAATGATATGAATATCGAAACCTTCCTCGGGAGGAGTATACTCTAAATATGAAGTTTGGCTGAGATCTATCTAGCCGTTTCGACGTGATGGTGGAGAAACCATTCTGGTTTCCCTATAAACCCCCCGTCTATTCAAAGATTTTAAAATGATATGCATATCGAAACATTCCCCTGGATGAGTATACTCTAAATATGAAGTTTGGTTGAGATATATCCAGCCGTTTCGACGTGATGATGGAAAAACCATTCTGGTTTTCCTATAAACCCTCCGTGTATTCAAAGATTTTAAAATGATATGCATATCGAAACCTTCCCCAGGATGAGTATACCCTAAATATGAAGTTTGGTTGAGATCTATCCAGCCGTTTCGACGTGATAGTGGAACAGACAAACAGACAGACAAACAAACAAACAGGCACGAAACGTAAAAACGATTCGGTCTTGAGTTGACCTAAAACGGATAAATACCTGAAAAATTGGCAAACCAAAAGAAATTACAGACAGCGGACTCCCTACAATTTTATTTATATAGATACTGTAATACCTGTTTTGATTCCATTCGAATGCCACATAAAATCTTGAGAGTATAACTTTCATTCATAAGTTATATTAATAGTCCATTTAGAATTTCCAATTAACATATATTTAGCAGCCGGCCATGTGGTATAGGGGTAGCGTGCCTGCCTCTCACCCGGAGGCCCCGGGTTCGATGCCCGGCCAGATCAGGAAACTTTGTCTTGATTTGAAGACTGGTTCTATGTCCACTATGACCAGATTTTAGGAGCTAGCTGACGGTGAGATAGCGACTTCGATCGAGGAACCCGGAGGGCTGAATATTAAACTAACAAACAAACAATTGCTCTCATGTGGGTTGAGCGGACTTCGAACTAGCCCTCAGATCGTTTTAAAAGTAACTGACCTAGCCGGGAATCGAAACCGAGGACCTCCAGGTAAGAGGCAGGCTCACTAACCCTAAATATAGTGAAGAATGAATCTTGCCATCAGGGGAACTTGATGCCATAACGGACTCTGAATAAATAAGAAAACGGCCATTAATTATTATTCGGAAACTGAATTGTAGCAGAACGTCGGGCGCCAGAGCCAGTTCAATATGCATCCTCCGTGAAAATGAAGCCTTCTTAATTTGGCAGCTCATCATGTTTAATTGAGATGTATTCATAATGAACTTATCCTCGAGGGAAAGCATTCTGTTATGTAAGGGGAGAGACAGTGAGGAAGATATAAATAAAAGAATATGCTGCTAAGCTATATTGACTTCAAGTCTGGAATAAATTCATGTTTACTACCATCAATATTAATTTATGTACGAAGTCATTAAGGGCAATTATCTCATCATAGCATGACGTTGCTAAGGCCGCTGTTACAGTCAATATAGCGTTTACCAATTTGTGGTTGTTGGTGCTTTGGTTCCACACGGTCATCTGCGAGAACTGGTACAGGCTCCCTCACAGGGTCGTGAGTGTGAGTCCCCTTCTTGAAGTCCAGAAATGTAAAACCCATATAACCATTTTCGGAGTTGTTCACCCTACGTCTTCCTACCTTGACACGCAAACTAATGGGGCTCTTGTACGAAGGGATCCAGTATCAGCTTCAAAATCTGTATAACTCCTCCAGTGCTATGTTCTTTCATAATAAAATATTTCTTGTCTTAATTTATTATTTTCTCATCCACCCCTTGGCATACGCCAGAGCAAAATGTAGCTTCACCGGGCGAGTTGGCCGTGCGCGTAGAGGCGCGCGGCTGTGAGCTTGCATCCGGGAGATAGTAGGTTCGAATCCCACTATCGGCAGCCCTGAAGATGGTTTTCCGTGGTTTCCCATTTTCATACCAGGCAAATGCTGGGGCTGTACCTTAATTAAGGCCACGGCCGCTTCCTTCCAACTCCTAGGCCTTTCCTATCCCATCGTCGCTATAAGACCTATCTGTGTCGGTGCGACGTAAAGCCCATAGCAAAAAAAAAATGTAGCTTCCACAGGAGTCTCATACCAATTTTCCTAAAAAAAATATCTTCAGCCATTCTTTTTTTTTTAATTTGCCTTACTTCGCCGACACCTCGTAATTGCGGGCCTTCGGTGTGAGCAGCGGTCGCTTGGTAGGCCAAGGTCCTTCAAGGGCTGTAGTGCCATGGGGTTTTGTTTGGGTTTTTACTTCGCACCGACACAGACAGGTCTTATGGCGACGATGAGATAGAGAAGGTCTAGGAGTGGGAAGGAAGTGGCCGTTGCCTTAATTCAGGTATAGCTCCCGCATTTACCAGGTGTGAAAATAGGAAACCACGGAAAACCATCCTCAGTGCTGCCGACAGTGGGGTTCGAAGATGCGTGCCCCTGACCGCACGGCCAACTTGCCTGGTCAGCCATTTTCTCATGATACATAAGTTACATATATACAAACAGACAGACAAAGACATGCTTACTGTGGACGCGACTGATACCAAAATACCATTCTTTTTAAATTCTGATCAAGTTGCAGACAAAACTCTTATTTTATTAGATTCCGTTAAAAGAATCAAAATGCATGTATTTGTATTTTTAAATAGATAACTCTTCTTTGAGGACATCGCCGAACTGCGTCCTGCGTTCTATGTATTTGTGAGGCAATTTTCTCTATAGCCTACGCAGCACATGCGCCAGAACATAGAACCCCTGGATTCCCAGCAATGTGGCATATTTTACCCAGAGAGGAGTTTGCCTGCACCTTTCTTGCTTTCCCCACTCTAGACTTTCCTCGGCTTCCTCCAGAAGCTGCTAATGTGTTGTTTATGGTTGGGTCCAATTGTTTATAGACAGTTTTCCTCCTTCCTCTGAAATCAGAAAACCAAGACTACGGTCCCGTCTGATGGACGTAATCATGAGAAACATTTTAAGGTTTCCCGTCAACCGAACACTTTAATTTTTTTATATCACTGATATCGTTTCAAGACCACGAGGCCAGATATTTATAAAAGGGAAGTGACCGTGTTGTAGTTTTAATATTCAAAATCCACCACATTCAAAATAAACTACCTCGTGTCACTAGATATACTGGTACGTTAAAGAACTTCGGCGGAACGAAATTACAGCACCTTGGCCTCTCCGAAAATCATAGAAATGTAGTTAGTGGGATGAAAAATCAATACGAACTTAACCTACTCGTTCAGCGACTGGCGCTGTTATGCAAACAGCGGATAGTGAGAAGGGAGGGAGAGATATTGTAGCAATGAGCTGTAGCTGTGAACGCCTTTCCAATTCTACATCAGATTTCATTACGAAATTTTTACTCTAGATTTAAAAATACAGCATTCCAATATAGGCTGTCACTATAGTAACGGCTTTGAGGGGTTGGTAGACTTACTTATTCAATTGTTTTCGCTGTTTCACTAGTCAACACAGCGCCATCTTAGAACAGAGTATGCGTGTGACGTCACATATTTAGCACAAATTTTTGAAGCGCGATTTCATGAAAACTACGTTTGATATAAATGTTTGCAACAGATTCCTCCTTTATCTGTCAATTGAGACATGAAATTTCTCGTTCTACCCAAACAAGTACCCTTTGTCGAGGAACGTAAATCTACGTTAAACGAATAATTTCAAAATATCCTCACCTCCACAATACTGGTTAATGAATTCGTCTCATGTGGGTCCGACTCGTTGGCTGAATGGTCTGCGTACTGGCCTTCAGTTCATAGGGTCCCGGGATTGATTTCCGGCCGAGTCAAAGATTTTAATCGCTTCCCATTAATTCTTCTGGCTCGGGGACTGGGTGTTTTTGACCGTCTCAACATTCTCCTCTTCATATTCACACAGCACACTACACTATCAACCACCACAGAAACACGTAATAGTGATTACATACCCCCATATAGGGTTGGCGGCAGGAAGGGCACCCGGCCGTAAAACAGGGCCAAATCCACATGTGCGACGCAGTTCGCACCCACGACCCCACAGGTGTGGTACAAGCGGTAGGGAAAAGAAGAAAGAGGAAGAAGAATTAGTCTCATGTGGATACTGATGATTAGGTGAAAGTACATTATAGGGCTATAGAAATAATTTGTGTGGTGTAGCAGTCGAGGTCGGGAGAACGAAACGTTTTCTGTGTGATGTAAACTGACTGCCGTTAATTGGCATAAATATCCATCACCCTCTGTAATTTTTTCTATCTTCAGAATTGCAATCATTTACCAATAATATTTACTATATTTCTCAAATAAGGACGTAACATAATATGTCATAGTTTTGTTCATGTTTCTAAACCATACCTTCGCACTATTAAGTTAATCAAATCTACAGAAACGATAAATGCAATTATGCATACTACACATCGTTTTCAGGATTGTGTTCAATTTCAACCCTCAAGAAAACTGTTGTTACAGCAGAAAGCACGTGGGATGTCGTAGAAACATTATCCTTTTTTCATAATTGGCTTTTCGTCGCACCGACTCAGACAGGTCTTATGGCGACGATAGGATAGCAAAGGACTAGTAATGACAAGGAAGTGGCCGTGGCTTTAATTAACTGCCTGGTGCGAAAATGAGAAACCACGGAAAATCATCTTCAGGGCTGTCGACAGTGGCGTTCGAACCTACTATCCCACAGCTGCGCACCCCTAACCGCATGACCAACTCGCCCGGTGTGTCGTAAAAAGAATATTAATGATAGTTTTCGTTTCACCTAGATAAGACGTGTCATGACTATATTCTATACGAAACACTATGAAAGTTTGCTGCTTCTGTGGATCAGAGGTAGAGTGTCGGCTTCCGGATCTCAAGAGAGCGGGTTCTAACCCGGCAGAGGTAGTCAGAATTTTGAAGGGCGGGATAAATCCATTCTACACTCCTTGCCGTACGCTGTCGGCAAGTAAAAGATCTCTTGAGACACATTTGGTTTAAAACCGAAAACCTATCATTAAAACTCATCCATACGCGCCCAAGAAGAATTCGGTTTTCTCTGCTATCTAGTAGGCTTAGGGTAAAACGAAAGGTGAAACTGACGAGCAGTTAACCAGATGGCATAAAATGAAGAAAAATATCTGCACATGGCAGCTGCGGCCTTACGATTATTATTATTATTATTATTATTATTATTATTATTATTATTATTATTATTATTATTATTATTATTATTATTATTATTATTATTATTATTATTATTTCTTAATCCGTTTACCCTCCAGGGTCGGTTTTCCCCTCGCAATCAGCGAGGGATCCCACCTCTACCACATCAAAGGCAGTATTCAGGAGAGTGAGACTTTGGGTCCGGGGATACAACTGGGGAGGATGAACAGTACCTCGCCCAGGCGGCCTCACCTGCTATGCTGAACAGGGGCCTTGTGTGCGGATGGGAAGATTGGAAGGGATAGACAAGGACGAGGGAAGGAAGTGGCCGTGGCCTTAAGTTAGCTACCATCCCAGCATTTGCCTGGAGGAGAAGTGGGGAAACCACGGAAAACCACTTCCAGGATGGCTGAGGCGGGAATCGAACCCACCATTACTCATTTGACCTCCTGAGGCTGAGTGCACCCCGTTCCTGCCCTCATACCACTTTTCAAATTTCATGGCAGTGCAGGGAGTCGAACCCGGGCCTCCGAGGGTGGTAGCTAATCACACTAACCACTACACCACAAAAGCGGACATTATTATTATTATTATTATTATTATTATTATTGAATTTCTTTCGACTCTTTTGTACGGCAGTCTTCTCAAGGGGTCCGCCTCTGTGGTGTAGTGGATAATGTGATTAGCTGCCACCCCTGGAGGCTCGGGTTCGTTTCCCGGCTCTGCCATGGAACTTGAAAAGTGGTTAGAGGGCTGGAACCGGGTCTACTCAGCCTCGGGAGGTCAAATGAGATGAGGTGGGTTCAATTTCTACCTCAGCCATCCTGAAAGTGGTTTTCCGTGGCTTCCCACTTCTCCTCCAGGCAAATGCCGGGATGGTACCTAACTTAAGGCCACGGCCACTTCCTTCCCTCGTCCTTGTCTATCCCTTCCAATCTTCCCATCCGCACACAAGGCCCCTGTTCAGCATAGCAGGTGAGGCCGCCTGGGCGAGGTACTTGTCATTCTCCCCAGTTGTATCCCCGGACCCAACGTTTCACGCTCCAGGACACTGCCCTTCAGGCGGTAGAGATGGGATCCCTCACTGAGTCTGAGCGAAAAACCAACCCTGGAGGGTAAATAGATTAAGAAGAAGAAGTCTTCTCAAGGGGCGTCAGAATTGGAGAAAAGAAAACACCTCCTTTTAAATAACGTTCTTTTCTTTACTAGGCTTTGCATTCAGATGAAAACTCGTAGTTTCACAAACAAACTTCAGTGAAACCTGTTTAAAACGGAACTTGTGCACAGCGGAAACCTGGTATTAACGGAAGTATTCCATGGCCCCATGAGATTAACATACAGGAATACCTGTTCACAACGGAACGTGCATAAGACGGAGACGGAAACACTTTCTCAGTATACGGCGGAAAATATACAATCGTATCAGTGTACCGTAATTTTTCATTCATTATCAGAATTGAACTGTTTACAAGTTTTTGAATTTTATTCACATAAAAACTGGTACTTTCATAAACAAAACTACAATGAAACCTGTTCACAACGGAACCTGTATCGGTATGTAGCGGAAACTTAGTGTTAACGGAAACAGTTTTCACCTACAGTTATACCTCCCATAAACTGTGTATTCTTATGGTTTTCGGAGACAAGATGCTGCAGTCTCCTCCCGTAAGATTTATTGTACGTGCCAGTAAATCTACCGACATGAGGCTGACGTCTTTGAGCACCTTCAAATACCACCGGACTGATCCAGGATTAAACTTGCTAACTTGAAGATCGAAGAGCGAGCTACTCCGCCCGGCATTCACTTTGTTCATTTCTTTCTAGTTTTAAGGAAATAAAAAATATTGAAAAGTTATGGCCAAGAATCAATTCTGGTATATTTAACAAATTGTAAATGCGAGAAATTTAACGTTCTTGAGAATATTAAAAGAAGTCAAAACCAAATTTATTATATTGCCTCTCTTGTGTAATGATTAACAAAATAAACTGTTTTGCAGGATTCAGTGGTCGTATCTTCATCGCAGCAGGTCCACAATGCAGTAAAGTGACTAGAACACATCTCAGACTACTGTGCAGATCCCCGGCACACAATGCGCGAGTGCAGGGTACCATATATCACGTTTGCCTGTCCTCAACGGAAACCTGTGCACAATGAAAAAGATACGTGGTACCATCAGATTGCGTTGTGTAGAGGTTTCACTGTGGTAGGCTTATCTACGCAAGATATAAATGTATCGATCAAGTCCTAACGGTTATGTCTTCTCTTAAAACCCACCCAGCTCTTAGGAAAATTTGTTGCCAAAACTAATTAGGGCTATGCCTAAATATTTAGTTTTCATCTTTTCCATTCTGATCTGTAATTTCCTTTCTCTTCGTCATTCTTCAATCCTGCGCTGTTTGTTTCCTTCGTGTCCAACTTGTTGCTTGTCATTCTTCGCCAAATCCACACCGCTACAACTCCTGTTTGTTTCCTTTTCAGTTTACAAATCGTCCAACTCTCAGTCCTTATAGTAACGTGTTCCAAACGAAGATATTTGAAAAAGGATTTTTTTTTCCTCCTTCTCTAAATGCCTGCATACCAATAATCACAATTTGTTTTCAATGTCCACACTCGAGAGAAATATCACACTTACGCTTTCCGTAAACCTGTTAGCACACAACGCAAACAATGACAGATGGAAATACTGAACATACATCATCACTTCTAATCACATCTAACCCAAGATATTCGTGTGACCAACATATTGCAATGTAATATTCAAACTGAGAATTGCACTAGTCTACTCCTAACTTACAGTACATAGCGAGTAATATAGTTTGTTCAATAATAATCAATTAATTGAAAATGAAAATCCAGATCCTGTTTCCAGTCATTCGACCCCATCTAGCAGAGAGGATATGAATTGTGCCGGCTGCCGAAGCCTGTCGCACTTGTCTGGGGCAATGATTAATAACTGACAGATCAAACTGTATTGGAGATTGTTACTGGAATTGAAGTTGACAGGGAGAACCGGAGTACCCGGAAAAATCATGCCCCGCCTCGGCTTTATCTAGCACAAATCTCACATGGAGTGACCGGGATTTGAACTACGGAACCCAGTGGTGAGAGGCCGGAACCCTGCCGTCTGAGCCCTGCAGGCTCTGATCGCTTATTTACTTTTTTGGCTAGTGGCTTTACGTCGCACCGACACAGATAGGTCTTATAGCGACGGTGGGATAGGAAAGGCCTAGGAGTTGGAAGGAAGCGGTCGTGGCCTTAATTAAGGTACAGCCCTAAAATTTTCCTGGTGTGAAAATGGAAAACCATCTTCAGGGCTGCCGACAATGGAATTCGAACCCACTATCTCCCGGATGCAAGCTCACAGCCGCGCGCCCCTAACCGTACGGAATATTCGCCCGGTCATCGTATAATAATAAATGTATTGTTATTAGTTTTACATCGCACATTTTTTTCTGTTATCGGAGACGCCGAGGTCCCGGAATTTTATGCAGCTTGAGTTATTTTACGTGTCAATAAAAGCGAGGCTGTCGTATTTGAGGACCTTCAAATACTACTGGACTGAGATGAGATCGAACCAGGCAACTTGAGCTCACCATCTGAGCTACTCAGCCCAGAAAAGGACCTACTTGAAACATCACATTCAATCTGGTCTTCATTTGAAATAGTGGCTGATAGAATACAGATATATAATAATCCTTAAATCAAATGCATTTCCTAGAACATCAATTTAATCTGAAAATTCAATATTATTATGTTAAACTTTCCCTCTTTCTTAATCTGTTTACCCTCCAGGGTTGGCTTTTCCCTCGGACTCAGCGAGGGATCCTACCTCTACCGCCTCAAGGGCAGTGTCTTGGAGCGTGAGACATTGGGTCGGAGGATACAACTGGGGAGGGTGACCAGTGCCTCGCCCAGACGGCCTCACCTGCTATGCTGAACAGGGGCCTTGGTGGGGGATGGGAATATTGGAAGGGATAGACAAGGAAGAGGGAAGGAAGAGGCCGTGGCCTTAAGTTAGGTACCATCCCGGCATTTGTCTGGAGGAGAAGTCGGAAACCACGGAAAAGCACTTCCAGGATGGCTGAGGTGGGAATCGAACCCACCTCTACTCAGTTGACCTCCCGAGGCTGAGTGCACCCCGTTCCAGCCCTCGTACCACTCTTCAAATTTTCGTGGCAGAGCCGGGAATCGAACGCGGGCCTCCGGGGGTGGCATCTAATCACACTAACAACTACACCACACAGGCGGACTATGTTAAACTTAAATCTGAAAATCCAATAGTGTTCTACTTTAACGATTTCCTATACCCTTAAGAACATTTTGATTTACCGGACAAGGATAAGAACTGCAAACGATAACTGCATGACATTTTTGGTCTGCTCTTATTTATCGTACTAAATGAAATTAACTGAATACGAATATCCCAACATTTCGTTTACTAAATGTATAGTGTAATATTATGAAGCACTAGCATTTGAACCCGTTCTTTGCACGGGAATATGAAGTGAATTACATGCTTCCTTCAGGAATTTATGCGAAGTAACATGGCTCCGTTCACACGTTTAAGGCGACATGTAAATGATATTTTCCTGCTAAGCGCGTGGAAGTAACGTGAAATATAATGAAGCTGCACAAAGTCGAGAGAGAATGAGGACGATTTCCGAATTTATTGTACGGTGCGGAGTTGTGAGAAATTCTCCGTGGTTCTCAGGTTGCATATTGTATCTTTGACCACTGGCGTGATACCTCCCTTAACATCTGTCCTATCGGAAAGAGAAAATGGCTCTTTAGTTTATCCATCTTGAAGTGACATGCATAATATGTCCTGCGGGACTTGGACTAAAAATAAAATTTTTCCTAATCATCTGCGTTATTATGAGTCGTACAATAAATACGTGGACCGGGCGAGTTGGCCGTGCGGTTAGGAGCGCGCAGCTGTGAGCTCGCATCCGGGAGATAGTGGTTTCGAACCCCACTGGCGGCAGCCCTGAAGATGGTTTTCCGTGGTTTCCCATTTTTATACCAGGCAAATGGTGGAGCTGTACCTTAATTAAGGCCACGGCTGCTTCCTTCCCATTCCTAGGCCTTCCCTGTCCCATTGTCGCCATAATAATAATTTCGTGTGTCTATTTTATAATCGAGTGCAGCCCTTGTAAGGCAGACCCTTCGATGAGGGTGGGCGGCATCTGCCATGTGTAGGTAACTGCGTGTTGTTGTGGTGGAGGATAGTGTTATGAATGGTGTGTGAGTTGCAGAGATGTTGGGGACAGCACAAACACCCAGCCCCCGGGCCATGGGAATTAACCAATGAAGGTTCAAATCCCCGACCCGGCCGGGAATCGAACCCGGGACCCCCTGAACCGAAGGCCAATATGCTGATCATTCTGCCAACGAGTAGGACATCGTCGCCATAAGACCTGTCTATGTCGGTGCGACGTAATAAAAAGTGTATGACGTAAACGAACAGAAATAGCATATTCTTAATGGTTTATTATATACAGACTTTTGATAGATCTAAAGTTAACGAAAATATTTGAGAATAATCTTCGTATAAATACCAACTCTTCAGTAACAACCATGACATAGTATGCACATGATAACACAACCCTGAGTGAGTAGATTCGAAATCTGTAGTTTGATCGAAATAAGTCCAGCAGTATTCCACTAATAAGAATAGACAAATACATAGATAACCAGGCAGGCAGACGAACAGACACCAAATGGCAAATTTCCACCTCATGTTTCCTCGGTGTTCAGTTATATTACGTGGGATTAATTTTCAAACCGAGCGAAATATTATGCATCCTCTGATTTTATCCTCTTCCGGATCCTTCAAATAACTGTAGGTCTCCGAGGGTGTCAGTCACTGACTGCAGAGAATGAAGCCCGAAAAAAATATTAATTTTCTCCGTCATTTCAACAGTAAGCGAAATTACATATATAACAAAAAATATTTAAAATGAAGGGGTGTTTCACATATAGTGTACAGATTTTATATATAATCAATAATATGAGAGAAAATAGAAAAGAACTCATCCGGTCTCTCTATGTCTTTCTATAAACCCCCAGTCTTTTCAGTGATTTTTAAATGAAATACTAATCAAAACTTGCTTCTGGATGAAGTTTGATCGAGATATATTCAATACTGTAAGAGAAAATTGAAAAAAAAACACTTCTGGACTTCCTATAAATCCCCAGTCTCTTCGGTGATTTTTAAATTATATGCTTATTATAACCTGCCACTGGATGAGTAGATTCTAAGTATGAAGTTTGGTTGAGATGTAGCCTGTCAGCCGTTTACTTGTGTTAATTGAACAACAAACAAACAAACAAACAAACAAACAAACAAACACGAAAGCTAAAAACTACTGAGACGAACTTGAATGGACCTAAAACACATAAATATGTCGAAACACGGCGAAATAAATGACATTACAGACAGCGGACCCACTATAACTTTATATATGAGATTCTGGAAGCATCAAGACAGTACCACACAGTCACAATAAACACGTACATACGTATAAAGTATGTCACAGGATGCTTGGACATGATCTTGTTACAAAACAGACGAATGAGACTTTCGGAAAGTACATTGTATAACGTCTTGAGAGGAATACGAACTACAGTATCATGGTAGCATACCAAGCAGCACCCAGATTTCAGCACGTACTGATTTCGTCGTGCTGGTCAAATGAAGGTGGTGTCTTCACAGATGTGACTTAATGGAAAGACACATTTTGCATCTTTATCACGCTTAACTTTCAAACCATATGCACATTGCATAAGTTAATACGTATGAAGAATAGTGTTGCTTTTTCCGAATGTTAGCTAATTACAGATGAGATGAATGATATGCACATGAGTTTGATGCTGAAAGATGTATCTAAAGAACTTCTTCAGAAGCCATTTCCTCAAAATATATAAAAGAGATTAGTGTACAAAACGGTAAAGTAGTCCTAAGAAAAGATAAAGAAATTGATTTCACTTACAGTATGTTAATGCCAGAGGAAAGATGAAAAAAACTCCGCATGCATTAACATGGTTTAGTTTCAAGGAAGTAGGTTCTTAGAGCTATAATAAACATATGTCGAGCAAATTGACTGGGCGGTACAGGTGCATTATAGAGGCGGTATTTTTGAATGCCGCTGTCGGTGGTGGGTGTGCTGACTGTATTTAAAGGGAAGTACAACAAGGCAATGCCTTTGCTGGCAGTGTTTACAGTGCACTATGTCTTCTGGTATAAGCTAGAGCAATTTTGTTACTTTCATTGATCTGTCTCTGCTTTATCCTTGGCTTTGACAATATGAAAGTGACTGAGGTATGAGCGATGCTAGTAATGCCAATCCTTATGCAGCCAGTCCCTGCTATGAATGGTGTGAGAATGTTGCTCATACTGTCGGTTGGTGCGTGCATTTCAGAGGACTTGGCAGACTGATATGTAATAGCAACTCTGGCTCGGTGAGGGAAGCAACGGGAAACTACCTCATTCCTCATTTCCCTCGTACGCCTCTTCAGTGATGCCTAGGCTATCTATGACAGCTGATGGCAGAGCTGTTGAGGATCCCACCAGCGGAATCGCTGACGGACTGAACATACACAACAAGGCAACTATCCCCCGAGCACTAATCAGAGAAAATGAGTGTTACGACCTTCGAAAAAATGAAGATTTCGGCAACAGGAAATGAAACGCCGTGAAAGTCTCGCAAATATGCTGTTGGGGTCAGAAAAAATAAAGATTTGGTGAAATTTCCCTTTGGAAAAACAAAATGATCACAAATATGTTTTTTCAGTAAAATGTGTGAAGTGATGTTTCCTAGCAACCCGCCAGGCTGTGTTTTATGACGGATGGTCATCTGAAATTAGCAGCCGTTGATGGGTGGCCATGATCGAGAGACATATGTGGGATACATTTTTATGATCATTTGATTTTCACAAAGGAATTTCTTTCCTAATTAATTTCGATGGATAAACAGGAAATGTGTCACCAGAGACCGACACACTGTCATTGATCCACGGAGGAAGCTAATAATAATAATAATAATAATAATAATAATAATAATAATAATAATAATAATAATAATAATAATAATAATAATAATAATTGTTACCGTGTTTTTGCGGTAGTTATGCGTGAAAGAAGGTGCGGGTGTGAACGGGTCTCAAGCTACGAAATTAGAGTTCAGGTAAAATTAACAAGGTTATATTTTCTTTTCAAAATAAGAAAATAACAAGCATGGCAGGTACAGAGTAGCAAGTCAACAAAATGTAGTTACACAGTTTACTAGATTTGGGCTTCGCGCCCCGACTTCACAATGCTTGGGCAATCAGCCCAACCTTACTTCAAAATAAGTTTTAACAGAGGGGCAGAAATCCCCATTCATGCTCAGAAGCACTTGCTCCAAATTACACAGAAAAGCCTCCTCGAGGCATACAACACTCAATTTTCAAGAAAGAGCTACTCGCTCTCAAACTTTAAGCCTCTGAAAGGCCACAGCAAACTCCACCTTCAAGTTGTCCTCTCAGGACATAGACACAGGGGTAAAATACCCAACCTACTGAGGTCTATTAAGTGAGAAAAGAATGACCTCTAAAATAACAATTTGAGAGGAGGCGAACTTGCGCTCCTAATACTCTTTGTTTAAAACCTACTTGGCACTAGGCCGTTAATACAAGGGCTAATCCCATACTAAAGAGGTGACTTAAGAAAGAAACAATTTACATTACGTTAAAGAAGCATAGGTTGAGAAAAATAAGTTCACCTCAAAACAATATGAGAGGGAGCTCGAGAGGGTTAAGCACTCTCTATCCCGATATGTAGTTTAAAGATAGAATAGATACCAAAGGTCTTTACATTTTAAGGAAGGTTACATTATGGAAAAACTTCGGACCCGCCCCGAGAGTTAAACTGCTGAGCTAGCAAGGAAAGAAGTTATTAATCGGCCATTACCTTGTTGTTGACCGCTGCCGAAGAAAGAGGCGCTACCCGCCCCCTGCTATGTACTTTACACACTGAGAGATGGTACAGAAGTGGCGCAGAGACCCAAAAATCAGCAGTTTATATACTCTCGCGGAAAGTTCGAGGCGTTTTAGGGAAGAAAACACCCGCCCACAATCACTTTATTGGGTAGGGTACAGCAACATATTCAAGTTGGGGGAAGATACATCAGATTGGTCAGAAATTAATTAAAGAAATTCGGGATTGGCTAAATACAAAACAAGGGGAAAGAGAGGGGTATACAGCCAACTTAAACAATAACAGAAAGAAATTTAACAAGAAGCAAACTTTTGAAATAAAAATTTCTCCAAAAAATAGTTCTTTCACATCGCACTAGGGTGCACCATTGTAGTTTTTCAGTAGTGTCCTCTAGAAGAGAAAGTTCACACTTCTTACTACAAGCAAAACAAAAATACGTCGAAAATGACACAGTTCAAAAACTCCAAAATTTCCAGGTAGTGACATCTTCTGAGAAAGTAGAAAATTAATACCGTAGATAAAGTTCAGACTTCCTCCAGCAGAGGAGTTTCAACTGGCGCACATTTTAAATTAGCGGCGTGGAGGTGTACCGCCCGGTACAATAATAATAATAATAATAATAATAATAATAATAATAATAATAATAATAATAATAATAATAATAATAATAATAATAATAACCATGGCTTCTTTCAGAGGGAACGGAGTGTACTCGTATCCCATAAACAAATATTGGTGCATTTCTTGGGTCGGTAGATGCAGAGCGGGTTTCGGCCCTTGGGTTTCGTCCCTTAAGTGGCCACGGCTGGTCCGTGCTCAAACAGCTCTGTACTCTGACCGGCCAACCGAGCAGAGGAGAGGTGACCACGGCTCTACCGTGGCTCTACGCCTCTGCATTCGGGAGATGGGACAGGGCTGAACCTCACGGCTGTCAGCTGTCCTCAGAATGGTTTCCCGTGGTTTTCCATTCTCCTGCACTAGGGCGAATGCCACGGCCGCCCACCTCCTCACTTTCTCCGCACATCTCCTTCATCGTAACAAATTTCCCGGCCTAAGAGACGGCGTACTCGTCTAAGAGGCCCGCCTCCCCCTTCAGGGGAGGAATGAGAACGTTTATTAATAGTAGTAGTAACATTTCTATCCAGTCTGGAAAATATAACTTCCGACTTGAAAGTTCATCGATCAGCGAGCATCAACGCGCTGTTCACAACAGCTGGAGAAGATTTCGAGTTACCTTCGATTTAAGTCGACCTATCGAATCAGTTTCCTTTGGTCAGCAAGTCGGCAATAAGCAAAATGAGTAAATAAGTTAATAAGTAAAATGATTATAAATACTGAGTGCAGTTACCACCTTGACATGTTGAACACAAGTGAAATAGCGTAGTCAGTTTTTATATAAACATATCGGCCCTAAAAGTTATAACCGAACTGTGCATAATTGCCGAAAATTGTAAGATCGTGATGTTTTGTCGGCCACAACTGAGAATGCCTCTAAACTGATAACACCCAACGTCTCCTCGTTTATTGCGAGACGATCCCCTATCGTGTGACGTTCTCTCTACACATAAACGAAGTAGTTGCAGATGCATACAGAATATTAGGATTTATTAAGAGATGCACACGTGACTTCACAAATCCCGAGGCAACAAAGCTATTATACAACTCCTTTGTAAGAAGTCGGCTAGAATATGCATCGACCATTTGGAATCCCACCTTTAAACTATATGAAAACAAAGTTGAAATGGTGCAAAACAAATTTCTTAGATACCTTACGTACAAAATAACTAATAATTACCCTAAATTTGATTCGTATGTTGACTTAATGAAACAACTTGGCTATACGTCCTTATCAAAAAGACGAGTAATTGCAGTTCTTCTATTTGTCTACAAATTATTTAACAATCTTATTGGTAGCTCTAACTTGCTCTCTCTGTTCAACTTGTCTGTCCCTAATCCATCTACACGCCCGAAATATGTTACTTTCTACTGCTCTAGATCAAGAACCCAACAACATAGTAATTCACCAGTGTTAAACTCAATGAAAATATTTAATAAATATAGCAATGAGTATAGACTAGATATATTTGCAACTACATACACATCCATAGTAAAACAATGTAAACAAATAACTTAATTGTTTTCTGTTCTAAGTTAAAATCACACTTTGCTGATTGCTATTGTTAAGCTCATAACTTTAGTTAATATTCTAGTTTCTAGTTATACCATCTACATCATCATTATTATCTTCGATAACATCACTACCATCATGTATAATTACAGTACTAATGCAGCTTTAAAGCAGTTCGTAAATCATTTTAATTGTAATATTTTAAATACCTTGTTATAGTATGTGCATATGTAACTGAATATTTGTAATACTCTGTTACTGAAGAAAAGTGTATTTTTTATTTCATTTATGACTTTTTTTTACAAGGACTTTCATAAGAGGTATTATAATTTTAATTTCATATTTGTTTTTATCTAATGTAATAGTATATGTATATGTGTTTCACATCATTAGGTTTGTACCTGTCTGAAGCACAATAAATAAATAAATACATAAAATACATGTTTTCATGTTGCAAACAGTGTTAAGGTCTTATTGCAACGGTGGCAATGGGAGGTCTTGGAACACCCTCCGTACTCCCAAGATAGAGAGGCCTTGTGACTTTGACCTGTTTCCAAAATTGAAAGAACCCCTCTGAGGCCGCCGATTTGTTCACGTGGCATCTGCACTCCGCTCAGTAGGGCACTCCGCCGCTATCTCCAACAAAGAACTCGCCAACGCTCCCATACGGCTTCTCAACATTTGGCAACATTTGCGGGTGACTATATTGTACTTGTTAGTTCTATCAATATTGCCACTGCTTTATTTGAAGTCCTCGTATATTGACATCGGGCAGCAGTGGGTGCCGAATAAAAAAATTTCCCGCCCTACGAAAGATTCCTCTACTTCTACGAGGTTTGAACCCGTAATTTTATGGGACGTTTAAATATCGTTGAACCCTTAAAAATCACTTGTAAACAGTCACGGTTGGCAGAGGAACGTGTGATCTGTAGACAAGTGTGGCAATCATCCAGTCAGTGCCTGTCCGAGCAATAGAAATTAACCACTGTAGATTAAAATCCCACAGACCAGAACCTGAGATATCTTCGACTAAAGGCTAGAACGGTACCACTAAGCTGCGATGCTGCAAACATAAACATTATTTCATTACGCTAATCTTGAAATGACGCACTGCCAGATACTCCAACAGCGCATTTCACTACTTCATTTTCAACACAGAGGTAACTGAAATACTTGCCACTGGAAGACTGCCAAAAATAAATCTCTCATCATTGGCGGTCTAGGCAATTATTTCTGCCTCTGTGGATCAATCTACTTCGTATGACAATGACTCATTCTAAGTGTAAATCTCCCGTATTTGGAGTGTTAACCAAACATACTGCGCCTTTCTTATATTAGAAGGGTCCCAGTGACTTCTCTCAAGCTCACATGTGACGTACCAACGTCGTCTTGTATGCTAATTTCTTGGTCGTTTTCCAGCTTTATATTGCCTCAGTAGTTTGCCTTCTCCACAACGTGCGTTAATGGCTGTCTCACTTTGAAGAAAAAGCAGCCCCAATGTTATTTCTTTTTAACTTCTAATATATAGCCCATTCTAGAAAGTGTTATTACGTGTTATAAACGTTTCCGAGTGAGGAAAACTTCACTTTCAAAACTTACTTGTTCTTTCCACACCTATGCACGCAGAAAAGTCACGTAGACATATACTATACGAGCTGATACAACATTCGTAGGCCTATATCTAACATTTCTTTTGAAATACAGTATTTCAAATGATTTATGCGTAATTTGGTATTTTGATTTTCAATGCGACTGTCATTTTACGTTGTCCCATTCGTCCCTTTCTTTACAAAGTAATTGTAATAATAATAATAATAATAATAATAATAATAATAATAATAATAATAATAATAATAATAATAATAATAATAATAATAATAATAATAATAAACTAGAAATTTAATCAAAGAAACCATCACTGACACTACATCACAGGTTAAGTTTATGGGTATGTTGTGAAAACCATTCAAGATCGAAACAGGTGTCTGACAAGGGGACGGGATGTCACCACTCCTGTTTAATGTTATACTTGAAAAAGTGGTCAGAGAGTGGAGGAAGAGCCTGACGGAATTAGGGGTGGAAAATGGAATATCACTGGGAAGATCTGGAGTCAAAATTGACTGTCTAGCAATCACAGATGATATGGCAATACTGGCAGAAGACACTGAAACAGCCAAGGTACAAATTGAAACACTTCAAGAGACTGCTGTAAAGACGGGACTTCAGATATCCTTCGAAAAGACGGAACTAATGATTCAGGACAAAAAGGATCCGACACAAAATATTGTCACCAAATATGGAACAATTAAAAGAGTACAGAAGTTTAAATATCTAGGAGAATGGATAACCCCAACAGGACTACCAGGAATAGCATTACAGGAAAGGGCAAGAAAGATGGAAGCAGCATACCAGTTATGTCAAAATGTCTACAATAAAAAATCAGTTTCATTCACTGCAAAAATCAGACATTACAACACTGTCATCAAACCAGAAAGTCTATATGCGATCGAATGTATTCCACTGAACAGGAAGGGCTTACTAGAAAACATTGAAAAGACAGAAAGGAAGATCCTGAGGAAGATACTAGGGCCCAGGAAAGTGGGTCAAGAATTTAGACTGAGACCAAATGAGGAACTATACAAAAGGACCGAAAAAATCACAACATCCTTCATGAAGAGAAGACTCTGCTTCTACGGACACATTAAAAGAATGCCACCAGAGACAACAGCCAAGCGAGTTCTGGAATACATGGAGAACAGGAAGACACAAACTAGCTGGCTTAAAGGGGTCAAGGAGGATATGGAGGAAAATAATATATCACAACAGGTAGTATACAACAGACAGGAATACATAAAAATCATCAATAAAATTAAGGGATTCCAAGATCAAAGTAGCAAAAAACGGACCGGCAACAACTGGTCACGAGAACGTAAAGAAGCCCACTCCGAAAGGATGAAGAAGTACTGGGCCGATCGAAAGAGGAAGAACCGTAAATGAATGATGCTTAACGTGGTCCATAGTAGACCCATTCGAAAACAAGAAGAATAATATAATATTGAAGGATAGTGCCAAACGTTCCAAGAAAAGAAACTCACGAATGTTGCACTGTATTTTCATCATCTAGGGGTATGGTAGAACCTCCGTGGCTCAGGCGGCAGCGCGCCGACCTCTCACTACTGGGTTCCGTGGTTCAAATCCCGGTCGCTCCATGTGAGATTTGTGCTGGACAAAGCGGAGGCGGGACAAGTTTTCCTCCGGGTACTCCGGTTTTTCCTGTCACCTCTCATTCCGGCAACACTCTCCAATATCATTTCATCTGTCAGTCATTAATCATTGCCCCAGGGGAGTACAACAGGCTTCGGCAGCTGGCACAATTCCTATCCTCGCCGCTAGATGGGGATCCACTTATTCCTTTCCTGACCCGGTCAAATGACTGGAAACATGCTGTGGATTTTCATTTTCAGTAATGATAATAATAATAATAATAATAATAATAATAATAATAATAATAATAATAATAATAATTTCAATTAACTTATTTTACGGTTTTCGAAGACCCTGAGGTGCCGGATCCCATATAAGTTACATATTACGTGGCGGTAAATTATTATTATTATTATTATTATTATTATTATTATTATTATTATTATTATTATTATTATTACGAAACCCAATGATGATATGGTCCTTTTAGTATTTGCTTTACGTTCCACCGACAGAGTTAGGTCTTGTGGCGACGATTGGATAGGAAAAACCTAGCAGTGGTAAGGAAGCAACCATGGCCTTAATATTTAAGGTACAGCCCCAGCATTTGCCTGGTTTAAAAGTGGGGAACCATGGAGAAAATCATCTTCAAGACTGCCCCAAGTGGGGTTGGAAGCCACTTTCTCCCGAATGCAAGCTCCCAGGTACGCAGATCAAACCGCGCAGCCACCCCGCTCGGTGATATTCATTTTCTCTTCACATTAAAGTGCAATTACTAGTTTATGAAATTGTAATGTATTTATTAAGACATTCTTTTCTGAATTAGGGACACCTAAATCTGTCAAAGTTAATGTTTCCTTTTCAGAAATTACAGGCTATTATTATTATTGTTACTTCACAAAAAATAAAAAAAATAATAATCGTATGGCCTCAGCTACCGTGTGCAGGCATTTCAATTTGACGCCATCTGGCTGTCTGCTCGTCAATTTCGACGTTCCGTTTTACTCTAGGCCTCCACTAGATGGCAGACCGAGTAAACCGAAACTCTCTTGGGCGTCTATGGCTGAGATTTAATGAATTTGGTAGGGTAAACACCAAATGTGTCACCAGAGATCTTTTACATGCCAACATCGTACGACATGGAGTGTCGAATGGACTTTTTTCCGCCCTTCAAAAATCCAGCTACCTCTGCCGGGTTTGAACCCGCTATCTTGTGATCCGGAGGCCGACACTCTACCTCACAAGGAGATTGGGATATCGTGCTTGAAAGGTACGTTCACGGTATTTCGTGCACGTGAAGTTTGGTAACCTGTTTACTGTACTGGTGTGTGCATTCGCATTCCATTTGGGCCAGAAGTGGACATAAAGCATCTATGGGTTTTATCTTGGTTACCAGTGGCTTGCGTAGGTTATCCAAATGTAATTTACCGGTATTTTATATTATGTTTAATAATAATAACAATAATAATAACTACCGACACCATGCGGAAAAAAATATTATCTTTTATAGGCATGTGACACGAATGCACACAACAAGATTCCCCAGTCGCATCATTACCTTCTTTCAGCAGAAGGAAACCAAAGGGTCTTGGTTCACTGAGGTGGATAGAGACCTTGAAGAAGTGGGAATCACACATAATGACATGGAGGAGCATGTCATACTTAAGAAGAAACTTCAAGCGTTCCAGGCTTTCCGAGACAAATTAAAATAAAAACAGGAAAGACATGGACGCAGGAGAAGAAAAAACGACACCAGGAATGAATACGGAAATATTGGGCAGACATTAAATTCAGAAGTAGCCAGTTGAAATGACGTGGACCAAAGTTGCCCGATACGACACGAATGAATTAATGAATGAATAACAATAATGTTACTGGTTTTACGTGCAACTTTCGGAGACGGCGAGCTGTCGGAATTTTTCCCCACGGGACTACTTATACGTGCCAGTAAATCTACCGACACGAGACTGAAGTATTTGAACACCTTCAAATACCACCGGGCTGAGCCAGGATCGAACCTGCCAACTTGGCCTTAAAAAGCCAGCGCCTTAACCGTCTCGGCCACTCAGCACGGCAAATTATGTTTACTACTAATTTATTATTATTATTATTATTATTATTATTATTATTATTATTATTATTATTGATGCTATCATTAATAGGCTCTTTTTATTACTGGTTGCAGGTACTACTTTGAAAGTGAAAACTTACAAAAATATTCAGTCAAGAGTACCGCACAATTTTGTTATTTATATCGTTCTGCAATTCAATATTAAGAAAAGAGAGATTTGAATGCTGAAAGAGGATGTTAAACAAGGTGAATCTCCTGCCTCCTTACGTACCCCAGCTGGAGAGCATCCTATCTTTTACCTAAATTTGAAATGAAAAAACACTGAAGTCGAGATATTCTATAAGAGAGTCGATATAGTATTTGTAACATAATTGTCTCCAAAATTGCATGTGCTTGAGTGCTATATTCAGCGTCAGGCTTTAAATTTTTCTTACCGATGTGAAGCTCGAAAAGTGAGCTACTGGAGCACAGGATCTAAAGTTTACAGTGCCGCTGAAAATTTTAGGACCACATTAAATAATCATGAAATGTTATCTAGAAACTAAAACTTTGCTACTACACCTCTGTATTTTTTCTTGAGGTCTCGCATCTAATATGACATACGTCACCTGAATTACGCCAAGTATTGTAGAATTTATGCATTTTTAACTGTTGGAAGGTCACATCAGAAAGTCAAAACGTTTGGAAAAATCATGTACTATAAGCCTCTAATTCGGTCCAAGTATCACCACCAAGATTCTTTCGTAGACTTAGCAATAGGTGGGGGTCATTTTATTCTAGTATGAATATAAAAATTCCGAAAAAATGGGGCACCGATTTTTGTGCGTTTATTTTTTTTAAACCAGGGGGTCATATAAAAATAAACGATTATAGTGTCGAATCCATACTTTTCGAGGTCATTGAGATGAATAGTGACACTCCGATTTTCTTAAAAGTCCAAGTTCAGCCCCGTTTAGGGTTGGGGGCGAGGGGGGTGTGGCATATACAAATAATCGAAAATACTGCCGAATACATAGTTTTTAGGGTCGCCAAAGTGAATAGCGACACTCCATACTTTAGCATCAGGAGAAAATCAACGTGGGGTAAGACACCCCAGGAACCCTTAGGGGTGGGGGTGAGGGGGATCATATTTCAAAATAAACGAAAATAGTGTTGAATCCATACTTTTGGGGGTCGCTGAGATGAATAGTGACACTCTGAATTTTTTTAAAGTCCAAGTTCAGCCCCGTTTAGGGTGGGAGGCGAGGGGGGTGTGGCATATACAAATAATCGAAAATACTGCCGAATACATAGTTTTTAGGGTCGCCAAAGTGAATAGCAACACTCCATACTTTAGCATTAGGAGAAAATCAACGTGGGGTAAGACACCCCAGGAACCCTTAGGGGTGGGGGTGAGGGGGATCATATTTCAAAATAAACGAAAATAGTGTTGAATCCATACTTTTGGGGGTCGCTGAAATGAATAGTGACACTCTGAATTTTTTTAAAGTCCAAGTTCAGCCCCGTTTAGGGTGGGGGCGAGGGGGGTGTGGCATATACAAATAATCGAAAATACTGCCGAATACATAGTTTTTAGGGTCGCCAAAGTGAATAGCGACACTCCATACTTTAGCATCAGGAGAAAATCAACGTGGGGTAAGACACCCCAGGAACCCTTAGGGGTGGGAGTGAGGGGGATCATATTTCAAAATAAACGAAAATAGTGTTGAATCCATACTCTTGGGGGTCGCTGAGATGAATAGTGACACTCTGAATTTTTTTAAAGTCCAAGTTCAGCCCCGTTTAGGGTGGGGGGCGAGGGGCGAGGGGGAAGTGGCATATACAAATAATCGAAAATAGTGTCGAATACATAGTTTTCGGGGTCGCCAAAGTGTAGAGTGACACTCCGGTTTTTTAGTATCAGCATGCAAATCACGTCGGGGTAAGACACCCCAGGCACCCTTACGGGCGGGGTGCGACGTGGGTGAGCTATACAAATCATCGAAAGTATTGCCGAATCTATACTTTTCGGGGTCGCTGAGATGAACAGTGACACTCCGGAACCTTTTTAAACCAAGTTCAGCCCCCTTTGAGGTGGGAGGTCGAGGGGGAGTGATATATAACATTAACCGAAAATAGTGTCGAATACAGAGTTTTCGAGGTCGCTGAGATGGATAGTGACACTCCGGTATATTTTAAAGTCGAAGATCAGCCCCTTCGAAGTGGAGGGCGATGGGGGAGTGATATATAAAAATAATCGAAAATAGTGTCGATTCCACAGTTTTCGGGGTCGCTGAGATGAATAGCTGCACTCCGGAGTTTTAGCATCATGAGACAAACCACGTGTGGGTAAGACACCCCAGGCACCCTTGGGGGTGGGGGAGGCCAGGAGGTGAAATATAAAAGTCATCGAAAGTATTGTGGAATCCATACTTTTCGGGGTCGCTGAGATGAACAGTGACACTCCGGAATTTTTTAAGTCCAAGTTCAGCCACCTTTGACGTAAGGGGCGGGGGGGGGGGTGTTAGTTGCATATAAAAATAATCGAAAATAATGTGGAATCCACCGTTTTCGGGGTCCCTGAGATGAATAGCGGTCCTCCGGACTTTTTAACGTACTAAAAAGGCCGCTATGTGGTGGCGGATGAGGGGGGTTGAGATATAAAAATTAAACGTAAATAGTGTCGAATCCATAGTTTTCGGGGCGGGGTGAGGTGAAGTGTTACACTACGGATTTTTTATAAGTTCATACCCCTTTGTGGTGGAGGGTTAGCGGGAGTTATATATAAACATGATCGAGAATAGTGTCGAATCCATACCACTCCGGAGTTTTAAAGTCCAAGTTCAGCCCCCTTTGTGGTGGGGGTTGAGGAGGGGTGAGATATAAAAGTAATCGAAAATATTGTCGAATCCATACTTTCCGGGTTACTGAGGTGAATAGCGACACTCCGTTTTTTTTTTTTTTTTTTTTTTAATTCAGCCCTCTTCGAGTGGAGAGAGAGATATATATAAAAGTAAGCGAAATCGAATCGGTAGTTTTCGGGGACACTGACATAATTAGTTTCACTCCAAATATTTTTTGATCCAAGTTCAGTTCCCTGTAGGGAGGGGGGCGCGGGGAATTGATAAATATAAATAATCGTAAATAGTGTCGAATCCATACTTTCCGGGGTCGCTGAGTTTAATAATGACACTCCGGATTTTTTATAAGTCCAATTTCATAGAGACAGGAGCTGAGAAGGGCTTAAAAGTAAAGAGTACAAAATGACCGGGATTAGTTTTGAATCCACTGCTTTTGGGGTCACAACGCTGATTGTGGCAGTCTCAATGACAGCTGAAATCGTGTTTATCATGTGTATAGTGCGACGTTAAAATACATATAGTTGTCAGTCATTATTTTTTTGAAAGAATCAAATACTTCCCAATCAATTCTAGCTTCCACAAGGACAAAGTTTTACTCGAAAATTAAATAATCTAAAACTTGAGATCAAAAAATAAAAAAACTCTAGTACTACATAATAGGTCGTAAAATTAACATCTCAAAACGAATTTTATAAGCATTCACTTCACACTTAACTAAGTGGTAATGCAAAGATTAAAGGTAAACATTCAGAAACTGTCCGGGCGACGCTGGGTACTACAGCTAGTATAGAGAGATAGAAGGATATCGGGGTGCCTTAGATGTTGTTCTTCCTCTTCGATGTTCGAGTTTCGATCCCAGGTTGTAAACATCACATGATGTCAGGGCTAACAGACTTAAATCCCAAACAAAGCTCAGCATGATACAGGTTGGATCCAACGATCCCACGCATATTTGGGATAGGCTGAAAATTTTTAAAATCTAAATTGGGAATATAATCAGCTCTCATCTTACTATTGTACATAACATAGCACAGCTTGAAAATTGAACGCAACAATTTTCTTAACTTTTACCAAGAAAATCAACCAATAATCACCGAGTTTATTTCAGACCTCAAAGAGGAGCAAATTGCATCAGAAAATATTGTAATCAGCCTAGCGAACCCGAAAACTGAGGATTCAACACTAATCTAGGTTATTATGGACAACTTATTTTTCATCCCTTCTGTTTTCGAATATCTCCAACAAGTCTGCCTGCGTGTCGACACGCATATAGAAAGCTATATACCCACTGTACCAAATTGCAAACACCCTCTTCAAGAAAGGAAAATATGTATAAGCCTACTTCTTATATGGAACTAATATATCCGTAGATGTTTTGAAGTTTGTTAAGTATGTAATAATCGCAAATATGTCCTCGTACGATATAAGAGCTTGAAATGTAAAGGAGAGAAAATTGCATTTTGTAAAACTTTTATTATTTATGTCATTTCCGTGCACTTGACATTAATGTGCAAATGTAGCATTTTTTCTTTGCATTTTAATATTGCTTCACCACCTTAATGTAACCAAATAATATATAGTTTTGTGCACAAACTGGCAATTTCAGACGTTAAACACTAAGTTTCTAGTAATTCTGTTAAGCCGTTTTTCCGTGTTGTCAAAACCAACCAACCGAACAACCAACCAAACAACCGACCGACCAACCGACCAACCAACCAACCAACCATCCAACCAACCAACCAACCAACCAACCAACCAACCAACCAACCAACCAACCAACCAACCAACCAACCAACCAACCAACCAACCAACCAACCAACCAACCAACCAACCAACCAACCAACCAACCAACCAACCAACCAACCAACCAACCAACCAACCAACCAACCAACCAACCAACCAACCAACCAACCAACCAACGAAACAAACAAGCAAACAACCAAACAACCGACCGACCGACCAACGAGCATTGGAAAAATTAAAGCAAAGAAACAAACATTGAAACAAATACATATTGAATTAAACAAACATTGATTTCAACAAAGATTGAGACAAACAAACATTCAAACAGACATTGAAACAACACAAACATTTAATTAAAGTAACATTGAATCAACCAACATTAAAACAAACAAATGTCGAAACATAACAAACATTGAAACAAAGAAATATTGAATTTAACCAACAATGAATACAATACATTCAGACAAACAAACTTTCAATCAAACATTGAAACAAACAAAGAAACAAGAAAACACACATTAAAACAAACAAAAAACCAATGAAAGAAAGAAACAAGCAAACATTAAATCAACCAAACAAACAAACAAACAAACAAACAAACAAACATTGAAACAAAAACAAACACTGAAACATACAAACGGACATACAGACAAAACATGAACTGTACGCACTGTCGACTTCTGTGCATCTAACCCGAGATAAAAGTGAAATATGAGGCAAACATATGAAATGTACCGACATGATGAATACTGGTAGAATTTCCATTAAGCCTTTCTACTGTATAATCTAAAGAATTTACACTAATGCACTGAGTTAAGGTGAAGTGGGAAACGACCTGGGGGAGTCTCTACGAACATCTTGAGACCCTGGCTAGAAACGGGGGTGTGATGCGAATATATGAACTCACCAAGAGAGTTCACTTAGCCTCTCACACCTCAATTCTACAAATCCTACCTACGCGTGGTGCCCCTGTTAAGCTGAGCAACCCAGTGGAAGGTTGGGTTTACAACCCCAGCGGGAAACTGGGTTAGTGAGCCAACAGGAGTGGAGGATAGTGGAAGGCAACGGGAAACCACCACTGTAATTATCCCAAGAAAACCCCATGGCTTTGCTCAATTCAAAATATTCCGGAGTTTCAAGTTCCCCAGTCGGATCTCCGGGGGGAACTACGTTGAGAGAAGCCTCAAGAAATGTGCGATGCTGCAAGGAACAGTACTGTTTAGGAACTTGGAATGTAAGATCCATGTATCAAGGAAAGCTGGATATAGTCAAACGAGAAATGAAGAGACTGGGCATCGATATACTGGGAATAAGCGAAGTGAGATGGTTTGGTATTGGTGAATTTGCTACAGATGAGTACATGGTATACTATTCTGGACATGAAAACCAAAGGAAAAATGGAGTTGCCCTCATAGTTAGCAACAGGGTGCGAAACACTATAATGGGGTGCAATTTTAAAACTGATAGAATGATGTCTGTACGTTTTCAAGGCCAACCTTTTAACATCTCAGTCATACAATTTTACGCACCAACCACTGAAGCTGAAGAGGAAGATATTGACCAGTTTTATGAAGACTTAAGAGAATTGCTACAGTTAACACCAAAGAAGGATGTCGTCTGCATTATTGGCGACTGGAATGCCAAAGTAGGAAATCAAACTGTAGATGGAGTAACGGGAAAATTTGGCCTTGGCACAACAAATTAAGCTGGACAGAGACTCCTAGAATTCTGTCAAGACAACTCACTGGTCATTACCAACACACTGTTTCAATTGCCCAAACTACGCCTATACACCTGGACCTCGCCAGATGGTAAATGTCGGAATCAGATCGACTACATACTCTGTAGTCAAAGGTGGAGGAGTGCTGTACAGTCATCCAAAACAAGGCCTGGGGCTGATTGTGGATCAGATCACGAGCTCTTAATTTCCAAATTCCGGCTCAAATTAAAGAGGATTGACAGAGCTAAACCATCAAGCAGATATGACCTAAATAGCATACCTCTTGAATATACAGTAGAGGTTAGAAACAGATTTAATGGATTAGATTTAAGAGATAGAGTTCCAGAAGAGCTATGGTCAGAAGTACGTTGTGTTGTTAAGGAGACAGCGGAAAAGCATATTCCCAAGAAAAAGAATAAGAAGAAGGCCAAATGGTTATCGGGTAAAGCACTACAAATAGCAGAAGAAAGAAGGAATGCAAAAATCAAAGGGGAAAGATCGAAAATGTCTAAATTAAATGCAGAGTTTCAGAAACTAGCTAGAAGAGATAAGAATGCCTTTTTGAATGAACAGTGCAAGGAAGTTGAGGAAAATAACAGACTGGGTAAGACAAGAGATCTTTACATAAGAATTGGAGACATCAGAGGGAAATTCCAGGCTAAGATTTGAATGATAAAAGATAAAAATGGAAAAGACCTTACTGAAGCAGAGGAGATTAAAGAAAGGTGGAGGGAATATGTAGGCAATTTGTATAGGAAAGATGGGAATACTTCTGATGATGAAGTTACTCTGTTGTCAGAGCCAGAACCAGATATCTTAGAAAGTGAGGTCAAGTGGGCCCTAGAAAGTATTGCAAACAATTGCCCGAGTGTAAAGAAAAATGAACCTTACAGTACCGTACTGTAGGAATGTACGTTTGCATTACGTATTTACGCACTCCTAGTGTACAATGCATGTAAAGTTCATTTTCGTTTAATCATCGACATAGGAAAACGAACACAACGAACATTGTTCTGATGGACTGCGTATCCATATGTGGCTGGGAGGTGTGACCAGTCTAAAGGAGAATAATGGATAGGAAGAGTATTGTGGGATACAACGTTTTACCGGTGAAGCGACGATATACTCTTATCACTTATTTTTATTACTTATTTCAAAGGCTCGCCTACTCCCGCTCAATCTGAGGTACCACAACGACGAAGTTTAATGCGAAACAAAATAATTCCAAAGTAAAATTTAAAATTAAACGCAATATAATATCAGTCGACCTCATAATACAAAAATAAAAAATATTCACCTCACACATAATTTGCAGGTAATACAAATCCTAAAAGTAAAACCTTCAAAAAAAGTGCCGGGGCAGTGCCGGGTCCGATGGCTAGTGATATCAAAATTTCAACTTGCCTTTTTATTTCTAATTTTAATACGTGGGAAGCGTTCCGCATACATAACTCAAGTGGCTCAACCTTGTGCAGGCTACTACGTCTTTTAGGCGCGCAAATCGTATTGCTAGTGCGTTACTCATTTTTTCTCCAGCCATGCCGTGTGATATTGGAACAGTACACCAGAAATGAGATTCAATCTAACGACTGGATGAGGAAGAAATTGCATACTTGGTCTGGTTTGGTTGGAAAAGCAGGACGAATATACTGAAGAAAGATAAGAGAATGTGTTTTCTTACATATTAAACTACCTACGTGGAATGAAACCTGTGGTACCTTCGTTATCCTTCCGAGACGACCGCCTATCAGCCAGAAGGCACTCAGATAATGTAGTATCATATGGGTAGCCTGACCAGCATCTCACCCTATTGCATGGAGTCCTTCACCACATGTGCTGCCTCTCGTATCACACATTTCCCCAATTAGTCTCACGACGTTGAATGAAACCCTAGAATGCCCAAGAATCAAACTCGAGGCATCAGATGGAATGAAATGAAATAGCGTATGGCTATTAGTGCCGGGAATGTCCGAGGACCAAGTTCGGCTCGCCAGATCTTTTGATTTGACACTCGTAGGCGACCTCCGCGTCGTGATGACGATGAAATGATGACGAAGACGACACACACACCCTGCCCCTGTGCCATCGAAATTAACCAATTAAGATTAAAATTCCTGACCCTGCCGGGAATCGAACCCGGGACTCCTGTGGCCAAAGGCCAGCACGCTAACCATTTAGCCATATAGTCGGACGAGCATCAGATAAGAGGCAAGTACGCCACCCCTATATCACTAGGCTGGTAAATACGTATATTTGTATTACTGTTATTCCGGTGTGGAGAAGTCCGGGACGTACTTTAGAACATTACCGTGTTTTGTTTGTGCACGAATGTTCATAAGAAACAGAACACCTTGAAAGACTAGAGATAGGAGGTTCATATTCACAGTACATGTTATTAGTATATACTGCAGAAACGACTAGCATTTCAGTTACATAGGTTCAGCATGTGTCCTGTTGCCTAGTAGGTACTGGTCCTCCACGGGCACTGATAATTTGTTCTATGCGTGATGGCATCGACGCGTATAAGGCACTAATGGCGTCCTGGGGTTTAAACATCCATGCTGCATTCACCTGGTTCAACAGTTCATCTTTGGTGGTTGGCATTGGGTCACAGCGCCGCACCTGTCGTTTCACCATATCCCACTCGTTTTCGATTGACGACAAGTCCGATGATTGGGCGGGTCAGGGCAACAGTCTGGCATACTATGACGACAAGAAGGCACGTGTTGGTGCAGCAACATGTGGTCGCGCATTGTCGTGCTGAAACATGGCGTCTGTGGTGTCGTGCAGGAAGGGTTTGGCTACGGGTCGCACGATGTCATTCATGTAGGTCAAACTGGCCACAGTGCCCTGGACACGCACCTACTGTGATTTGTGGTTGTACCCAATAGCACTCCACACCATAAGGCCTTGAGTTGGCGCTGCATGTCTTGTGCGAATGCAGTCAATGTGATGCCTCTACGTATATCGCCTGCGAAGAACCAAAATGCGGCCATCATTTTCAAACAAATAGAACCCCGAAAACACTATCTGCTGCCACTCCTGTCCCCAGTAACATCGTTCCATACACCATTGTACTTTAGCATGTTTATACACATTAATCAAAGGGAGGCAGATAAGTGGACGACGCGCCGGTAACTCAGAGCGTAATGAACGGGAACGGACTGTCACTCCCGACATTGTACGATGTGTTACACCGTTCCACTGTTGCGTTAGAGCCGAGGATGACGCAGATCTGTCCTGCAATGCCTTTCGGATGAGGTGTCGATCTTCTTGGGGGGTGGTCTGGGAAGTGTGACCAGACTCATCTCGACGTATTCTAGGGCCTTCTGTGAACCATTCTGTATACACCCGCTGCACTGCCGGCACACTTCGTACCACACGAATAGCAATTTCCCGGATGAATGCATCACGTTCTCTCATGCCAACCATGCACCCGCTTTCAAACTCACTCATTTGACGGTACGGTTCTCGGATAAGTCTGCGAGGCATCCTGCACGTCTGTTCAAGTCACACTGATCCATTACGTTAGGTTTATAGCGACAACGAAAGCCGCAGGCACATTTTACCAGTCAGCGATCGTGCGCAAAGTGTGATGATCAAGTAAAGTTTAAACATAATTACCCAACAAGAACAATAACAACAACCGCAGAACATACTAATGCACATGTCCTGTGAATATGAACATCCTATCTCTAGTCGTTCAGGTGCTTTAGTTTTTATGAACATGAGTGTATGTCCCCTCTCCTTTTCAATGTTTACATAGAACAGGCAGTAAAGGAAATCAAAGAGAAATTTGGAGAGGAAATCAGAACCTTGAGATTTGCGGATGATATTGTTATTTTATCTGAGACTGCAAAAGATCTCGAGAAGTTGCTGAATGGTATGGATGAAGTCTTAGGTAAGGAGTACAAGATGAAAATAAATAAGTCCAAAACAAAAGTAATGGAGTGCAGTCGAACGAAGGCAGGTGATGTAGGAAATATTAGATTAGGAAACGAAGTCTTAAAGGAAGTAGATGAATATTATTACTTGGGTAGTAAAATAACTAACGATGGCAGAAGTAAGGAGGACATAAAATGCAGACTAGCAGAAGCAAGGAAGAGCTTTCTTAAGAAAAGAAATTTGCTCACTTCAAACATTGATATCGGAATTAGAAAGATGTTTTTGAAGACTTTCGTGTGGAGCGTGGCATTGTATGGAAGTGAAACATGGACGATAACTAGCTGAGAAAGAAAGAGAATAGAAGCTTTTGAAATGTGGTGTTACAGAAGAATGCTGAAGGTGAGATGGATAAATCGAATCACGAATGAAGAGATACTGAATCGAATTGGTGAGAGGAGATCGATTTGGCTAAATTTGACGAGAAGAAGAGATAGAATGATAGGACACATCTTAAGACACCCAGGACTTGTTCAGTTGGTTTTTGAAGGAAGTGTAGGTGGCAAGAACGGTAGGGGTAGACCAAGGTATGAATATGACAAACAGATTAGAGCAGATGTAGGATGCAATAGTTACGTAGAAATGAAAAGGTTAGCACAGGATAGGGTGGCATGGAGAGCTGCATCAAACCAGTCTATGGACTGATGACTCAAACAACAACAACGAGTGTATGTTTATTCAGTGCTTCTTCTTATTTGTCTTTTTTCTTTACTCATTTTTATTTTTCTCACATGTGCATTATAAGTGAGTGAAGAAGGTACTGTGTTCGTCCTATTGCCGGTAAACTTTCAAATAAACAAATGAATTAATGCATTAATTAATTAATTAATTAACATAATCTATACTTTGAAATCCAAAGTAGTATTGTTTGTTATGCAAATCGAGACACCGCCACTGATCGGTACTAATATTTAGACCAAGGATCATGAGACACTTGGAAGGGTAGTACAGGTAATTAAATCGTCAAATCTATATAAATAAAATTGTAGGGGGTCCGCTGTCTGTAATTTCTTTTGTTTTGCCAATTTTTCAGATATTTATCCGTTTTAGGTCAACTCAAGCCCGAATCGGTGGTTTTTACGTTTCGTGTCTGTTTGTTTGTCTGTTTGTCTGTTTGTCTGTCTGTCTGTTTGTCTGTTTGTCTGTTCCAACATCACGTCGAAACGGCTGGATAGATTTCAACCAAACTTCATATTTAGAGTATACTCATCCCGGGGAAGGTTTCGACATGCATATCATTTTAAAATCTTTGAATAGACGGGGGGTTTATAGGAAAACCAGAATGGTTTTTCCACCATCACGGCGAAACGGCTGGATAGATCTCAACCAAACTTCATATTTAGAGTATATTCACCCTGAGACAATATTAAATAATGTGAGCCTCCCCATTATAACCATTTTGATCTGGCCCTGCGGCCTAGAATAATTTGTGTCAAACGGCTTACGCCAGTATACCTTTTTTTAAAGTTACTGTAGTCAGCGGGCCATTGTCTGGTCTTGTGATTGGTTGCGCATTACTGCGCATGTGCCCGCCGGTCGACTACCAGGCAAAACTGGCCTGCTTCCAGCCGGCCGACGCGACACTCAGTTCGCTTGAAGCAGCCATGTTGTGCTGGTGTGTATTTGTGTCCGGCGTCATGGAGTGTTGGAGTACCAAGAAACCACCGTAAATTGTATGTTAACGGGGATTTGCCCCAGATGAACTAATTGGAGACCTCCTGCCATTCTTTCTGACCATGTTTTTAGATTTATTTTTCGTCTGGATACTTCACAACGAGGTCTGGATCCCGGTGGCTTGACTGTATTTCTTCGTCAACAATGTCAGGTTAAAAATTCTTCTCATTTCTTCATCACCAAAGGTACGTACCAGTGTTTGATACACTTTAAACGTCGTCCTGAAGAGGATTTTGATATTTTCGAAGATTTCTGGAAAAATAATAATAATAATAATAATAATAAATATTTGGACTTCGCCGTTAAATTTATTCCTATTTGCGTGTGTGGTATCGAAAATCTGGAAAACTGTTTCGGCAACTAATCACAGTAATGTGGAAGGTTCACCATGAACTAAATTGGAATTATTAATTTAAAATTTTACTGATCTACTTTGGCATTTTAAATTGTAACTTTCTTTGTAAACCAAGGTACAGTCTCCAAGGTACCGAACCTTACCTCTTTCGGCTTTCTGTTTGCTTTCCTGTGTTTCGTTTTCTAATTCGTTTGGTATGTTTTCTTCTCCCCCCCCCCCCTTCTGGGGTTTGGGTGAATTTTATCATTTTCTCTGGCCTGTTTTTCCTCCGTGTTTTAGGAGGCCTTGCTTGTTTCTTGTGGTTACCTTGGCGACGGTTCGTGTGTGGATTGTTGGCGGGTTAAGAGTTGTCTGGCGTGTTGAGCCTGTGTGGATCTTGAATTATATATATTTCGGGGTTGTGTGTATCGTTTACTGTTTAAATTAATTTATTTATTTTCTCCTCCTTAAATGTTGTGTTACCATTTCCTTGCCCCGCGTGAGGAGGTATTTTTACGTAAAATTCTGTTTGCCTTGGAAACTGTCCTTGGTGTAAACTGAACGTTTTCAAATCTGGTAATTATTAGAAACGACCGCGTTGAAGATCCAGTTTATTGAATAATTGTTAACTTAGTTTTTTTATTAAATAACTATCCGTGATCGATCACATTTTATTTCAAGTTGTACTTATGTAAGAGAGTCTATTGGTTTTCCGTTGTTTTCTGATTACATTTTATTTGGTACGGAGGTCACCCCTTTCCTTCTTTGTTGTTTTCATAAAGCTCCCCATTTATTATCTGTTAAAGAATATTTATTTTTCATTAATTGTTATTTAGTAATGAATTAATTTTCTTTAAAACCCCACCTGGGTATATTCTAATTTATTTTACTTATTGTTAATTTCCTTTTCCATTTTTCAACCTTATGTTGATTTTATTTACATTTTGCCATTATGTTTTAAAAATAAACTTAGGCTTTATCATCTTAATAACTTGGTTTGTTACTTACTATTTGCCCTTCCATTAAGTTTTTTAAACTTCATGTAAATGCTGGTTTTCATTCGCCACGTTCGGTGGAGCACTGCCTCTGATTAACTTCCACGGCCTTTTAGTCGTCTTCCTCCGCTGTTTCCGGTAAGTTATTTCTATGACTTCTTGTTTTTAAATTGTGCTTGAACTTTGGTGTTTTTCTTCTTGTGCCCATCTTCTTCCTCGTGTTCGCTATTACTCCCATTTTGGGGCGGACACGCTAACAACCTTCTCACCAGGGTCTCTCTCTCTCTCTCTCTCTCTCTCTCTCTCTCTCTCTCTCTCTCCGTCCTTTTTTTCTCTCTCTCTTTTTCTCCCTCTCTGGTGGATAAGGTTTTTCTCCTCATCACCCCTAGGTGGTATCGGGGTCCTAGAGGGTGGTGAGCGGTGAGAGTGGTATCAGAGCGGTGGTTGTTTGTTGTTCCACTGTTGTTGCTCTGCTGCCTAATCTCTGTTGTTTCTGCCTTGTGCAGCCTAACCTTCCTCCCCTCCTACCCTTGCTTGGTGCAGTGCTGTGGCGAATGTTGGTGGATGGAAACCAAAAATTGAAAAACTAAAAGTGTTATTGTCAATAACTATTGTAAAAGGGAGTGCAAGGATCTTGTGTAATTTTTTGATTATTTTGTTCCATGTTTGCTACCATGGCGCGTGCCGTTACGAACCCCTCCTTCCTGCGTCGTGCCGAATTGGAGTACGAGTTATCCATTCGTGGCCTTGAACCTGCCCGTACTGTTGCTGAGTGCGCTGCCTTGCTATCAGCCAACTCCCAGGTCCCCATTAATGTATTTTCTATTGACAGGAGTCGAGTGGGTGAGTACCTTAACCTGATCTGTGACAATCTTAACGAAATTAATATTATTCGCGAAGAGTTTATTGAATTGCCTCCGTCTAAAGCCCAAGTAAACCGGCTGAGGGCCAGAGCTGACCACTACTCGGGCCGAATTCTGGATTTATTATCTATTAAGCCTGATTCTGTTTTTGTGTCAGAATGTGCTAGATTGTTAACGGTTGTTTCTGGCATCACCTCTGATTTAGACTTGCTGTTGATTAACAGAGATATGGAGAATTGTTCTATTTCTACTGCACTTAACCCTTCTGTACCTACCCAGAGTGTCTCTTCCCACCAAATTGTGTCCTCGACCCATGCCCAAGGTCAGTGCTGTGTGACTGCTCCTTTACTGGAAACCTTAGTCTCTAAGCTAAATTCGGCGTCATCGCCTAACTGTTTAAAGGAAGTCTTTCGGGGAGTGAAGTCCTTTTCTGTAAATTCTATCGATGAGTGTATTCGATTCCTTCGGTTTCTGGTGGAGTTAACCGAGACTGGTAATGTGTACTCAGTTGACGATTTGGGGATTTTCCGCGCCCTCTTCCCTCATTGTGAAGGGATTCTAAAGAGAGAAATTTCTGAAGCTATCTCGAAAAATTTATCGATTAGTACCTTTCATGAACTTGTCCTTTCCAAATTTATTCCCTCTCTTGCTCTCCAAAGTCTTGTGCCCCAACACTGTTTTCGGACCCAGTTCCTGCATGAGAACTTGCTAACTTATGTGCTGGATCTGCGATTCTTTTGCAAGGTTTTTAGAATTTCTGTGCCAGAATGTGAAATGGTCTCTAGAATTTTAAAAGGAATATCTCCTGCGTACCGCTCCTATCTTTCCTTAACCCGTTGCCCTACTACCTTTCAAGAATTGGAAGAGGCCTGTTCCTTTGCTGAAGATGTCAAACATGGGGATGCCTCCAGACCTGTGAATTTCCCTCCCCCTACTACTACCAATTGTCCCGTCCTTCCGTCAACACCTAAGGTAGTGAATGCCCGTAAATGTTACAACTGTGGGTCCCGAAATCATCTAAGAAATTCCTGCCCTGACGTTAGACGTGGTCCAGGCGCTTGCTATTCCTGTGGCTCTAGACAGCATGTTAAAAGAAATTGTCCCTTGGTAGACAGAAATGGTACTCAATGACTAGAAAGGGAAAGGGCAAAGTCTGCCAATTCTAAGTTTGCAAACCCTGAATCTCGTAAGAAACCGGTGTGTCCCCCTAGGTGCAATAGTATTTCTGCTCATGCCCCCTCCTCTGGCACGTGCACATTTGTCGAAGTCAACAATGAACCCGTAGATGCCCTTCTTGATACTGGAAGCGCAGTATGCTTGATGAATTATGCCTGGTATTGTCAAAAGAAATCCTCGTGTAAACTTCCGGAAATAAAACCCACTAACTTAAGATGCGTTTCGGCTAATTGTCAGTTCTTAAATATTTTGGGGACTGTGAAGGTCAAGTTGAGGATTGGGAATTTCACTTGGAAGATCAAGTGTTTGGTGACATCCAATTTATCATGTAACATTATTCTGGGTACCAATTTTCTATCTTGGGCTGGTGTCGTTTTGGATCCTCAGTGTCGAAATTTCTTTTTTAAATTTTCTCCTGACCTGAAATTTGAATTGATTAACGTTCCCTTGAAATTGCCTAAAGTTTTGTGTGTGGGTTACCCTGAGTCAGATGAGTCTAGTGACATCGATCGGCTTGACCTAAATCATTTAGGAGATGCCGAAGCACAGCAAGTTCGTGATCTTTGCAGGGAATTTCCCGATGTGTTCACTAGCAAGTTAGGCTTGACCAACGTACTCGAGTATGACATTGAGTTGTCGGACCTGCAGCCTGTTCGATCCCCTCCTTATCGCCTTTCCCCACCTCGTATGTTGGAATTAAAGAAAATCATTGAGCAAATGGAAAGAGACGGAGTGATCAGACCTTCGACTTCCCCGTATGCGTCCCCTGTGTTCTTGGTACCCAAACCTTCTGGTGGTTATCGTGCTGTGATTGACTATAGGTCTCTAAATAGTAAGATTGTACTCCAATCTATTCCCCTACCCGACCTTCATACTTGTTTTGGATGGTTCTCAGGTGCAAAATTTTTCACTGTCCTGGATTTGAACCAGGCTTATTACCAAGTGCCCTTATCGAAGAGATCAATTCCCCTCACTGCCTTCATCACCGACTGGAACTTGTATGAGTTCCTCAGACTCCCGTTCGGGCTCAGCTGTGGAGCAGCTGTGTTGTCAAGGTTGTTAAATTCCATTCTCTCTGACATTAAGTTCAGCTATGTCTTTAATTACCTGGACGATTTATTAATTTATTCGAAGACCTTCGAGGAACATATGGTGCACGTTAGGGAAGTATTGCTACGGTTAAGGAAAGCCGGCCTTACAGTGAAGTTATCAAAGGTAGCTTTCGCCAGACCCAGCATGTCTTTCTTGGGACATGTAGTTTCTTCTGAAGGCGTTTCCGTAGATCATTCCAGAACTCAAGCCATTAGGGATTTTCCACCTCCCAAAGATGTCAAGGGCGTTGCTCGATTCATTGGTATGGTCAATTTCTTTAGAAAATTCATCCCTAACTTTGCTGAAGTGGCTGCCCCGTTGAACGACCTTAGGAAAAAGAATGTAAAATTTACTTGGGGTAAAGCCCAGGAGGAAGCTTTTAATTCATTGAAGGTCGCACTGATTAATGCACCTTTGTTAGCTATTCCCGATTTCGAGAAACGTTTCATTGTCCAAACTGATGCCTCTGGGCGTGCTATTGCTGGCGTTCTGTTACAAGAACATGAAGATGGGCGTAGGCCCGTGGCCTACGTATCTAGGGTCCTCAATGATCTGGAGTCTAAGTACTCCATTTATGAACTAGAGTGTCTAGCTGTGCTGTTTGCTCTGGAAAAATTTCGATCATTCATTGAACACGTCAACTTTGATCTGGAAACCGACAATCAGGCTCTTTCTTGGGTGTTGAACCGACCCAAAAGGACCGGTAGGATAACTAGATGGGCATTACGGATCTCATCCTTTAATTTCAATGTTCGCCACATTCGTGGGTCTGAGAACGTCATCGCCGATGGCTTGAGCAGGATGTTTGAAGGTCACCCTTGTGCGGAAGCCAACCCATGTGTCGATGAGCTTGCTGTCAATACGGTGGGAGTTAGCGCCATCCTCACCGATTCCCCATTGCTATATCAAGAAATTGGAGATCATCAAAAAACTGATCCGGATCTGAAAAGGATCATTGATACAATCAGTAGCGGGATCGAAGTGAAACCTTACTCCTTATCTAAGGGTGTTCTCTGTTGTAAGGGTCGCAAGGACCATAATTCCAAAATTGTCGTTCCTAAGGTTCTGGTACCGGTCATTTTCAAGTATTACCACTGTTCACCCCTTGGCGGTCATCTAGGAAATTTCAAAACTCGTTTGAAAATCAGGCAATTCTTTGTTTGGAAGAAAATGGATAGTGATATCAGGAACATGGTCAAATCTTGTAAATCTTGCGCCATCAGCAAACCTAATTTGAATAACCGAGTGGGATTATTGTCTTCATCACAAGCTTCGCGCCCCATGGAACGACTGTTCATAGATTTCGTAGGACCCCTCCCCCGATCTTACTTGGGAAACACCCACATTTTTGTCTGTATAGATGCCTTCTCCCGGTTCTGTTGGATCTTTCCCACCAGGTCCACTAATTCACGTGCCTCTATCTCCTGTCTAAATTCCATCTTTGCATCATTTGGCCCACCTAAGTTCTTAGTGTCTGACAACGCTAGTTCTTTCACCAGTAACTCCTTCAAAAGGTATCTGTTTGAGTTGGGCATTTCACATGTCACCACTATTCCATACTATCCAAATCCTTCTTATGCAGAGAGGTTGAATCGGAACTTAAAATCTGCGTTGATAGCGTATCATCATGACAACCAGTCCAAATGGGACTCCTGTCTGCATTGGTTGGCCCATGCTTTCAATTCCGCTACTCATGAGTCCCATGGTAAGACGCCTATGTCTTTAATGTTTGGCTATACTCCGTACTCCCCTATGTCTAACCTGCTATGTATTGAGGATCTTCTCCCAGACCTATCTAGGCCTAATGATGTTCAAAAGATCTGGAACGAAGCAAAAAGGAATCTAGCTGTGTCATACGAAAAGGTCAAAAAGCAGTACGATAAAGGTAGGAAACCGTCAAAATTCAATGTTGGTGATCTCGTGTATGTTAAGTGCTACCCAATGAGTAAGGCTGTGAATAAGTTTTCGGCAAAACTTGCCCCTAGGTACCAAGGCCCGTGCACGGTATTGGAGTTCTTGTCTCCCGTTTCAATTTTAGTAAGCGACCCTGTAGCAAAACGTATTAGGCGCGTTCATGTTTCTCAAATTAAACCTGGTTGATCTGGTAAATTGTACCGCATCTTCCGCTGGATGGATGCACCTTTGGTAGCTGACCTGTATCGTTAGTGAATTTAGCACGCATACTGTGGGATGGCGAGCGAGTCAATCTGGTCCTTTCTGTGCCTCGTGTTGGTGACTCTAATTTAGTACTTCTCGTATATTTCTGTTTCTAGGTGTGGATTCTTGTAGTTAGAAATTGTCTTTCCTTTATTGTCTTGTGATGGTGGTATTAATACCTTGGAATTGATATCCTCGTTATCTAACCTTATGCTTATGTAGTGCGCTAACGAAGTTCCATTGGGGAAATCTGATGACATCTAACTTAAATTGTGCTTTGTTGTCCCTCTGTTTTCTCTAGGCTTTTAGTATGTAATTTCAAAGTTTTGTTTCTTCTGTGGCTCCGCATAGGATTCCTTCCGCTGAACCCTTCGATCATCTTGTGACTTAATCATTGCTGAGCTATGGTGTGCCTGGGATGGAATGTAAGGGAGTGTGTCTGGTGCCTGAGTGTTTACCATTTTGTCATCCTTTCATTGTGTGCGTGTGTCTGAAGATGTGTGGTGCTTAGTCATGATTGGGTTGCTATTTGTGCCATTTTAGCATTGTACGATTTCTGATTGTGGTGTGTTTCGATCATTTGGTGTCGGATAAGTTCCCTGCTTGCCTTCTGCATGGACTCCGTGTCTTAAAGGTGTTTCTGTTCCGGATACTGATGTTTGTATTCTTCCATGATTGAGAGATCTGACACTCCTACTTTTGGGCACCCTTCGCGGCTGTTCTAAAAGTGGTTTTCTATGCGTGAACCCTCTATATTATTTTTCCTGTAATGGGTTTTTGGGCTGAATTTATCTTCCTAACCTTTTGGTTTTGTGGTTATGTAGAAAATCTGTCTCCGATTTTTCCTGTGGGCGTTCGGTTGGTGCGCTCCTGCCAGCATTATGGTTGTATCTCCTGTGTTGTAACTTGGTAATGTTGTTGTGAGTTGTTTGGATCCTTTTGAAAAGTGGACCGTTAGTAACGTTGTGTAATTTTCCTTATCTACCGGTTGGCGTGTGGAGTTTTCGGTGGTACTGTCGGACTTCCTTCCTGAGGATATTTCTCCTTTTGTGCTTCTGTGGGATGGACCTAGTCCTTAATCTGTACCTGGTTTGCTGTTGTAATTTCTGCTTGGTATTGTGCTGTTGGGTTGTAGTCTGTGAGCACGCGTTGAGGATAGTTATCCTTTACCTCTCTATTAATAACCCGTGCTGCTAGCTTGTCATTATTTAGGTAATTGTGTTTTGGGTTACGTTGTTTGGCTGTCAAGACACCTTGGTTGGGATGTGATTTGTCCTTTAATTTACCTCTGTGTCACGGTAGATTTGGCTGTTGGTTTGGTATCCACTACTCCGAAGAAGCACACCTTCGGGTGGGCAATTCTTAGTTATCTCTTGGCTCTGGGATTTTCGACTTGTTCTTCCTCACGCTGAATTAGGTTTGTGGTTACTATTCTGTGCCACGTTGCCTCGTGCATTTAGTTTCGGTGGTTGTACCTTGATGTGGCCGTTGTGGATGACTGACTGATCGCGATTTTTCCATCTGGTAACCTATAGGAGTCTCCTGATTGCCCATCGAGGCTACTGTTACCTGTCTTACCTATCTGTAACTCGTGTAGGTTCTGCGTCCCTTCTCCTTGATGGTTTTCCGTTGGTTTGTTCAAAATTAGGTTTCTATGCTTGAGTCCTTACCTGTGTTTGTGGGTGAACTAGGATAAGTTGCCGATCCCAGTGTGGTTTGTATTCTGGCTCTACCCCTCGTTCTTGACCCTTGGACCGATTGACGAGTTCGCCACTCTGTGGTTGTGTGTGTGTCACTCCAATATCTAAAAGTGTAATTTGATAGGTCATTCATGTGTCCTCTTAGTTTAGCGTCTGGTATTCTAAACCATATGTTCCAAGGACGTCTATTCTTTGGAGTGGTCCTGTACCTTTACTTATATATTTTTCTCGTGGGTGATTTGTGCTTGAGTAATATTACTGATTTCCCTTCCGTTATGTTCTTGATCTTTAGGGATATCTGTCTTTGTCCTAGTTGGTATTATGTGTTGGATTGTACCCTATGTTTCTATGTGTTCTTGTTCATTGTTTCTCTACGTGTCATGGCTAAGTGTCCTTCGTGGCTGTGTAACATGGTATATTTTATGTAGTTTCCCTTTGATTTCTTAATTGTTGTTGAATGGGCCCTCCTCTTCCTTCGGTACTATATTGGACCAAGTGGAAAGCTCTGGGCTTCAGCTAGTTTGTTGGTAACTAGCCTATGTAAAGTTAATTGGCGGATCTGTGGATCCTGTAACTGAAAACTCACCTACTTTAATTTCCTGATTCGCTTTTTGTTCCTCCCTCTTCTTGTGGTTTTGCCCCCATTCGGGTCTTCCAGTGCGTTTCATTTCCCCTGTAGTCTCCCTTTGCAACACAAGATCATGCGTTTCCTTAATTTCAAAGGAGACTTGTAAAGGTATTCATGCATTAAAAATTAATTTACCACCGTGCTTGAGAAAATAACCTGAATGCGTGGACTTATAAACACGTGGTTTTGGATTAATTTTGGTCAGTATATCTGTGATTAGTGTGAGAGTTGCCAAACCTCAAGGTGAACTGCGTCATGTGTCATAAACTATATCATTGTGTGATGCATAGAAAACATGTGTATTAGGTGAACCTGAAACCTTGGTGAACTCTGGTCATTGTACTCTCTATTTGATGACAAACATTACTCTGGTGATTTTCCGGGTGCTCGGTTAACATTTCTGGACACTGATGTTGATCGCACCGCCAATTATTTCTAAAAACTATGTGATATGGAACTGTGTCTTGGACTATTAACCTGGTCATGTGAACTCCTAACTAAAATTAGTTAATCTTGGTGGTCGTTTTCTGTTGGACAACTTCGCCCAAATTTAGTATATGTGTGACCACCACATCATTGATGGCATATGCATGTGATTTTGTCGTCGATTCGGGGCGGGAGGGCTGAGACAATATTAAATAATGTGAGCCTCCCCATTATAACCATTTTGATCTGGCCCTGCGGCCTAGAATAATTTGTGTCAAACGGCTTACGCCAGTATACCTTTTTTTAAAGTTACTGTAGTCAGCGGGCCATTGTCTGGTCTTGTGATTGGTTGCGCATTACTGCGCATGTGCCCGCCGGTCGACTACCAGGCAAAACTGGCCTGCTTCCAGCCGGCCGACGCGACACTCAGTTCGCTTGAAGCAGCCATGTTGTGCTGGTGTGTATTTGTGTCCGGCGTCATGGAGTGTTGGAGTACCAAGAAACCACCGTAAATTGTATGTTAACGGGGATTTGCCCCAGATGAACTAATTGGAGACCTCCTGCCATTCTTTCTGACCATGTTTTTAGATTTATTTTTCGTCTGGATACTTCACAACGAGGTCTGGATCCCGGTGGCTTGACTGTATTTCTTCGTCAACAATGTCAGGTTAAAAATTCTTCTCATTTCTTCATCACCAAAGGTACGTACCAGTGTTTGATACACTTTAAACGTCGTCCTGAAGAGGATTTTGATATTTTCGAAGATTTCTGGAAAAATAATAATAATAATAATAATAATAAATATTTGGACTTCGCCGTTAAATTTATTCCTATTTGCGTGTGTGGTATCGAAAATCTGGAAAACTGTTTCGGCAACTAATCACAGTAATGTGGAAGGTTCACCATGAACTAAATTGGAATTATTAATTTAAAATTTTACTGATCTACTTTGGCATTTTAAATTGTAACTTTCTTTGTAAACCAAGGTACAGTCTCCAAGGTACCGAACCTTACCTCTTTCGGCTTTCTGTTTGCTTTCCTGTGTTTCGTTTTCTAATTCGTTTGGTATGTTTTCTTCTCCCCCCCCCCCCTTCTGGGGTTTGGGTGAATTTTATCATTTTCTCTGGCCTGTTTTTCCTCCGTGTTTTAGGAGGCCTTGCTTGTTTCTTGTGGTTACCTTGGCGACGGTTCGTGTGTGGATTGTTGGCGGGTTAAGAGTTGTCTGGCGTGTTGAGCCTGTGTGGATCTTGAATTATATATATTTCGGGGTTGTGTGTATCGTTTACTGTTTAAATTAATTTATTTATTTTCTCCTCCTTAAATGTTGTGTTACCATTTCCTTGCCCCGCGTGAGGAGGTATTTTTACGTAAAATTCTGTTTGCCTTGGAAACTGTCCTTGGTGTAAACTGAACGTTTTCAAATCTGGTAATTATTAGAAACGACCGCGTTGAAGATCCAGTTTATTGAATAATTGTTAACTTAGTTTTTTTATTAAATAACTATCCGTGATCGATCACATTTTATTTCAAGTTGTACTTATGTAAGAGAGTCTATTGGTTTTCCGTTGTTTTCTGATTACATTTTATTTGGTACGGAGGTCACCCCTTTCCTTCTTTGTTGTTTTCATAAAGCTCCCCATTTATTATCTGTTAAAGAATATTTATTTTTCATTAATTGTTATTTAGTAATGAATTAATTTTCTTTAAAACCCCACCTGGGTATATTCTAATTTATTTTACTTATTGTTAATTTCCTTTTCCATTTTTCAACCTTATGTTGATTTTATTTACATTTTGCCATTATGTTTTAAAAATAAACTTAGGCTTTATCATCTTAATAACTTGGTTTGTTACTTACTATTTGCCCTTCCATTAAGTTTTTTAAACTTCATGTAAATGCTGGTTTTCATTCGCCACGTTCGGTGGAGCACTGCCTCTGATTAACTTCCACGGCCTTTTAGTCGTCTTCCTCCGCTGTTTCCGGTAAGTTATTTCTATGACTTCTTGTTTTTAAATTGTGCTTGAACTTTGGTGTTTTTCTTCTTGTGCCCATCTTCTTCCTCGTGTTCGCTATTACTCCCATTTTGGGGCGGACACGCTAACAACCTTCTCACCAGGGTCTCTCTCTCTCTCTCTCTCTCTCTCTCTCTCTCTCTCTCTCTCCGTCCTTTTTTTCTCTCTCTCTTTTTCTCCCTCTCTGGTGGATAAGGTTTTTCTCCTCATCACCCCTAGGTGGTATCGGGGTCCTAGAGGGTGGTGAGCGGTGAGAACCCGCGGAAGGTTTTGATATGCATATCATTTTAAAATCTTTGAATATACGGGGTGTTTATAGGAAAACCAGAATGGTTTTTCCACCATCACGTCGAAACGGCTAGATAGATCTCAACCAAACTTCATATTTAGAGTATACTCATCCCGGGGAAGGTTTCAATATGCATATCATTTTAAAATCTTTGAATATACGGGGGGTTTATACAAAAACCAGAATGATTTTTCCACCATCACGTCGAAACGGCTTGATAGATCTCAACCAAACTTCATATTTAGAGTATACTCATTCCGGGGAAGGTTTCGATATGCATACCATTTTAAAATCTTTGAAAAGACGGGGGGTTTATAGGAAAACCAGAATGGTTTTCCTCCATTTTCTCTTATACTATTGATTTTCTGTAAACTTCGTTTACCGTACGGGAAACGTCTCTTCATTATAAACAACTTTCGTTATGTTCATAATTTACCTTACTCTTCACATGACGGAGAAATTTACAATTTTCCGCTGGTATCATGCTCTGCATTGAGTGACAGACAGACCGACAACGAACCTACAGGTTACCATGGCAAAGTTTCTGACTGCATGCCAGCAGGGAAGTAACGTATTGCCATTTTTCTCATCATGCTTTTAAATTCGTGGTTGTTCCTTGGGTAGAAGACAAGAGAAGCGTCAATCGGCCTACCTGCGGGATATTGGCGGAATATCGTTGGTTGTTATAACCGCCCTCGAATAGATTAAGTAATAACACCATTAGTCATCTTCTTCTTATTTGTTTACCTAGGAATCACTGGACCTAAATTTCTCCTCTGTTACCGCTTTATTATATCCATAACTCACATTAGCATAATTTATTGAGGGGCATTTGATTTTCCAATACATTAACTTTCCATTTACATATTTGTCGTTATCCGGCTGTCCTCAGTTATAATTCATTTTCTATTAGTTTCAACTTTCTTAACTGTATTATTTTCTTCCTTAATTACGCCGTATGTACGCGAGTGCTAGAAACTACTGGATGTATTTCCACCAAGACTCATATTTAGAATACGCCTGTCCTTGACAGGTTTTAGGGCAAATATTGTTTCTAAATCCCTGAACTGACTGGGGGTTTATACGAAACAGAAACAGGATTTTGCACTTCCACAAAATATACACAACCAACGTTATTTTAAATCTACCTGCCTTGGTAGAAATTAATTTCTAAACCTTTTTTCTCATGTGCATCATTTCGATACGAGGATCAATAAGGGAGATATCATTAAAGGACCGTTTTTCTGTACAAGTCCCATCGGACTTAACTCACGAGCGGGTGCGTGTAAAGCGTATTCCTTACAACTTGAAAACTACTGAAGACATTCGAACCAAAATTTATATTTAGCATCCACCTGTCCAAAGGTAGGTTTTAAACGTAAATATCATTTCATGTTCCGGAATGGACTGGCGGTTTATAGGGAACCGAAATGGTGATTTTACTCTTCCACAATATATACAGAATAAGACCAAACTGACTGGAAATCGACCAAACGTGATGGAATTCCACCTCTAAACCTTTTTTTTCTTGTGCATTTTTTCGTCAGGAGGATTAATAAGGGAGATACCATGAATGGTCAGTTTTGCAGGTTAAGTCCAGCGGACATAGCCACAAAGGTGTTTTACATGGAGCAGATTCCTTATTTATATAAATCAAATCGTAACGACTGTGTGCCACTACACTGACTATTTTGGCGAAATTTTCGTACAGCTTTCCGTTTAAGGGGTAATAATGACCATCTCCATAATTTTTGGTTTAGTTTCCTGAAAGTCCTAATTTTTACCCGCCTCGCCCAAAATCCAGATTGCGGCATAATCTGCCAGAAGAAAAAGAAGATAATTGAAATTTGACAAAATTATACGTTTTAGCCTGTAACGAACGGAAAACATCCTAGATCATTAAATTTTTCACTTTTTATCCCCGAAGAATATCGAAATATGCAGGCAATTTTAATGATGGTGCAGACCTTCGGAAATTCCTATCACATAACGGATTGCACAATCTCCGTTCAATTTGGAATGATTTACAACCTTGGTCTTATGACTTTTTGCCGTATCTGTATCCCTTTTACGTTTGATTTTTCTCTGTCAATCGATGTTAAGTCAATTTGGAATTTTCACATGCATAATTCATTCTTTCTATTACTTATATGAAATACAGAATCATCAAACTCTTCACGAAAATTGGCCCACCGAGTAGCCATATGGGAGCCAAATGCTGTGTATGTAGCTGTCACATAATTATCCGAAAAGTAATGTAATGTGCGATAATCTTACAAAACCTTTACCCTGTTCCACGTTTCTAACTCAATCTGACCCAAGAATAGATGACATATCATAGGACCAGCCATTTAGGCCACTAAATCCGGCGTGTCTTATGGTATAATCCTTTGTCGATATGACGTACGTTTAGTAGCAGTTAATCTGTAAATGAAGGCCTTCAATATTGCAAACACGCATATACTTTCGTATGTCGATCTATATGTATTCACTGATGTCGACTTTTAGCGATCGAGAAAGGGTGGGTCTGCTATTGTAATCAGTACTCCCCACACCGACTTTGACTGGCAGTAGAAAAGGGTTCCTTCTCCAACTCCTGTGTAACTGTCATTAGTAAGGAAGGCCTACAATTGTAATGAATAGTTCCCTTCTCGATTTGACTTGCAGAAGGCAAGTGAACATGCAGTTTTGTTTAAAACTCCCCTACCCGATTGTGATTGGCAGTAGGCAAGGGTGCCCGCCATTATAAAGAAATGTCCTCATCTAAAATGTGACTGGCATTAGGCATAGTGGTCTGCTATTTTGATGGAAACTCACCAACTTGGTGTGACTGGCAGTAAGCTGGCTGGCAGTAGGAAAATTGGCCTGGCATTATAATGATAACTGCACAACTCAATTTCGAGTGATAGTATTGTAATTTCCTGCCATTATAATAGAAACCCCTCAACTGTAATCTGTCTGGAAGTAGGAAAGGGGGGCTGCCATTTTAACGAAAACTCCCCAAATCGATTCTATCCGCGTAGTAGGCAATGGGACCTGCAATTATAATGTAAACTTCCCAACTCGATTGTGAATGCCAGTAGGCAAGTGAGCCTGCCGTTATATCACAAATCCGTAACAAACACTTTACATTGGAAACAACGTACGGGGACCTCCCCATGCTCTTTCTCGGATGACGCTAAGAGACATGCAATTTTAAAACAATCATATTTACTGCATGTACACTATTTACTTCGATATTCGAATACAATGTAGAATACCGTAGCGATGCACGGGTACATTCGCTAGTATTTAATAAAATGAAATTGGTTATAATATGTGATATATGGATAAATATTGATACATGGATTTTCGATACCAACGCTCTTAAGGGATAGACTGGCCACACGAAAAGCCTGTAACTTAAGATAGCAAGGAATATGTTCAAATCTCATACTTAGGTACAGGACTAAACTCTTTGTTGGTACTTCCCTGTATTTTTCTCTATGATATCGATTTATTCTCTGGAAAATTAACATCAGTTCCATTAATGAGTATCAAATGATTACTTATAGGTGGCGGATTTTGCTCTGTGATGATATAGCAATTTATTACCTCGAATGAGTATTGAGTGAGATTTCTCAAACGTATTTTCTAGACTTGGTTTATTCCAACCTATACAGACTTTGTACTAGTCATGGATTGGATTACTAGACTTAATTTAATCGTATGTATCATGCCTTTCCATTCCTCTACGTAATAATTATTACTCTTAACAAATACAGTACATGGCAACTGGGAAGTAACCCGGTGGGAATGATCACCTACATTAGTGTGTTGATCAAGTAAAGTTTAAAAATAATCACCCAACAAGAAAAATAACAACAACCGCAAGAACGAGAGTATAACAAGCAATTCCATGGAAAGAAAATATTACAAGAAATACTATTAGTTCAACATTATAACCACATCATGTTTTCTTATATATATAAATGATATACGTGAAGAAGTTCAATAAGATTTAATGCTTTTTTGGAATGATGCTATTATGTATAGAGTAATAAATAAGTTACAAGATTGCGAACAACTACAAAATGACCTGGATAATGTTGTGAGACGGACAGCAGGCAATGCTATGATGATAAACGGGGTTAAAAGTCAGGTTGTGAATTTCACAAATAGGAGAAGTCCTCTGTGTTAATTACTGCGTTGATGGGGGGAAAGTTCCTTACGGGGATCATCGTAAGTACCTAGGTGTAAATATAAGGAAAGATATTCATTGGGGTAATCACATAAATGGGGTTATAAATAAACGGAAAATATATCTGTACATGGTTATGAGGGCATTTAAGAGTTGTAGTAGCGATGTAAATGAGAGGCAATTAAGTTCCTGTTAAGACCTCAACTAGAGTATAGTACCAGTGTACGGGTTCCCTATCAGTATTACTTGATTCAAGAACTGGAAAGAATCCGAAGAAAAGCAGCTCGATTTCTTCTGGATGATTTCTGACATATGCCTTTGCTGGCGGGACCTAGTGTTTACACTGCAGTAAGTCTTCTGGTATGGGCTAGAGCAATTTTCTTACTTTCATTGCTCTGTCTCTGTCTTATCCTTGGCTTTGACAAAATGAAAGTGACTGAGGTATGAGCGATGATAGTAATGCCATTCCTTACGCAGCCAGTCCCTGCTATGAATGGTGTGAAACTGTTGTTCACAGGGTCGGTTGGTGCATCCATTTCAGTGGGCTTGGCAGAGTGATATGTAATAGCAACGTCTGGCTCGGTGAGGTAAGCAACGGGAAACTACCTCACTCCTCATTTCCCTAGTACGCCTCTTCAGTGATGCCTAGGCCATCTATGACAGCTCATGGCGGAACTGTTGAGGATCCAACCAGCCTTCGGGCTGATGACTAAACATACATACATGATTTCTGACATACGAGTAGCGGTTCAAAAATGTAGCAAAGTTTGAGCTGGGAAGACTTGGGAGAAAGGAGACGAGTTGCTGGACTAAGCGGTATGTTCCGAGCTGTCAGTGAGGAGATGCTGTGGAATGACATAGTAAAGGAATGCGTTTGAGTGGTGTCTTTAAAAGTAGGAAAGATTATTAAGATAAAGTTGGAATTCAGGAAGACAAATTGGGGCAAATATTCGTTTATAGGAAGGGGGTTAGGGATTGGAATAACTTACCAAGTGAGACGTGCAATAAATTTCCAATTTCTTTGCAATCATTTAAGAAAAGGCTACGAAAACAACAGATAGGGAATCTGCCACCGGGGCGACTGCCCTAAATGCAGATCAGTAGTGATTGATTGATTATATTCAAATTCGCACACAGCATAAGTATTTCTAGCTTAACATTACAACACCGTCATATATCACAACAACAAGAACAGCAAGAGTCCAACAAGAAATTTTATGGAAGTAATTAGGTGCATTCTACTGCCACAACTGTTCATGTGTACAGCTTCATTACTTTGCAAGTACATCCAGGGGGACATTAACAACTGATATGGTACATTGTGGGCGGAGCCCGCAGTAAACTACTAGGAAATAAATACATAATATTGGATGATTGTTTTTGAATAATACGAATCTTGCTGATCCTTAGATGAAATGTCTGAAAATGTGATGGCCATCGGGATTCAAACGTGAATCACCTGCTGTATGGACGAATACGGTCATCACACGAGAGAAACACACTCAGGTTTGGATAACGAGTTACATGTATCTTAAGACGCCTATCGAGCAATGATTACAATACTACGATACCAGTTGTACACCTAACAACTACATGACACGTCTAAATAGCATTATTGTCTACGCTCTCCGTCCGCCTATTCGTCCTCATAGCTGCTGTCATATTCTCCTGAGAATTCGAGGGATATTCGACAAACTTCACGTGGTATCGGATATACTATATTGACGTCAGCATTAGGACAAAATTGAAAGGTAAATACATACTATTTGAGCCTGACAAGGCAGACAATGCAGGCTCTCTGAAACAGATGCATATTCCTTATGCAGTACTACCATAAATGACCAATGGAATCTTTCTGATGAGGTGAAGACCCGAATTGGAAAAGCCAGGGCTGTTTTCAATAAGATGAGAAATCTGTTTAAGAATCACGAGTTAGAAATGCCGACGAAGATCAGACTTCCACGCTGCTATGTGTTCTTCACTCTCTTCTATGGTGTTACACATGGACTCTGACAGAATCATTGGGTAAACGCTTGGAGGCTTTTGAGATGTGGCTATATAGAAGAATGTTAAGAATACCGTGGACATCGCATGTCACAAATGTCGAGATTCTACGAAGAATGAAGATAGAGAAAGAAGTATTGACCACCGTGAAAGCAAGAAAGATCCAGTACCTGGGACACATCATGCGGAACAACAGGAGATACAATCTCCTTCCTACCATCCTGCAAGGAAAATTTCCAGGAAAAAGAAGCGTTGGCCGAAGAAGAATATCCTGGCGTAATAACATGAGAACGTGGACATCTAAAACATCTACAGAGCTTTTTCGAGCCGCAAGTGACAGGACGAGCACAGCCAAGATGGTTACCTACATCCGGAACGGATAGGAAACAGAAGAAGAAGTACTTACAGTAAATGTGTAACTATGGCAGAATTGCACTGCCAGTTTGAAACTTGACACCAGTACCTTAGTTCCCAAGAAACTCCGCGGACGGAGCAGATGTTTATTGTCTGGCCTTGAGACTTGAGACAGGCGCATGCGCGGCATGCCCGCATCCACGAGACTTCTCGTAAGTCGTCCATAGTATTTCTTATTTTACTGGAAAACATTCTGATGAAGATACGTTTTGTTCTGTTGTACGAATATTAACTTGTGAACTACCGATAAACAACTAGTTCTTTATAATACGGTATTCATGATTTCATTATGCATGAGATTATTTTAATAATATAATCATGTTATTGGTTTTTACGTCACACTAACTGCTCTTTACGGCCTTCGGGGACGCCGAGGTGCCGGAATTTTGTCTCGCATGAGTTCTTTTACAGGCCAGTAAATCTACCGATACGCGGCTGACGTATTTGAACACCAGCACTCCACCGTCCAAGTTAGAGGTTATATAGGGAGAATAATTTAAGAGTTCAGACTTCTGCTCGCATGCCGTGGGAATTCCCGAGCGAGCTCCATATGGGTTGTGTTAACACTGGCGAGAGCTGCCAGCGCGCAGCTGTTTAGCACTCTGTCCCTCAGTTCGCTAGAAACTATTGGACTTTTAAGGTGTGTTGTGAGGTTATTATCACGATTGCTAAATACACTATAGTTCAAAGAATGTTTTGGTCTTATTTGCACAAGAAGAAGAAAGCAGTTAAAAGATGCCTTCGAACATTCCGCAGACAATTTTTCAATGCGACAGTAACATCAAAACGTTACGTGCATCAGCTCGTTTGCAAGTGGCGTAGTACTGGTTCCGTAAGCAATAAGAAAAAGAAGCGAAGAAGAACAGCTCTCACACGGGAGAGGTCAGAAGATACACAGGCAAGACTCCAGGTCAGTCCACATAAGTCACTTCGGAGATTAGCTCAGGAAAGGGGTATTTCACATTCTTCAGCACGAAATGCAACAAAATTGTTACATTTACAACCTTATCAGACTCATTCAGTCCATAACATACTGCCTACAGATTTCAATGCAAGAATACGATTTTGCAATTGGTTAATGAATAGTGTCCACGACGGTGTTGTGGATCCAAACTTTCTTTTTATGAGCGACGAAGCCTGGTTTCATTTGAGTGGATATTTCATTTCACAGAACGATAGAATCTGGGATACAGAAAACTCGCACATATTAAGCCGAGACCTCAGCACGATGTGAAGGTGGGTGTGTGGTGCGCTATCAGTGCCCGACGAATTATCGGTCCTATATTTTTTTCAGGACTCGATTACTTCTGACCGTTATATTCACAACATTCTGGAACCAGTTTTTGCTGAACTGACTGAAGAAGAGGAACGGTACGGCTATTTCCAGCAGGATAGTGGAACGGCCCATACGGCGCGTAGCTCTATGCGACGGTTACAGGAAGTGTTCGACGATGATCAGATCATCAGTAAAGGCTTATGGCCTCGTCATTCGCCTGATTTAAGCACATGTGATTTTTATATATGGGAAATTCCTAAAGGAAACGTTTACAGGAATAATCATTGAACTGCAGAATAATTAAAAATTGAAATTAGCAACATTGTGCGTTCTATCGGTGTCCATGAACTACAAAGTGTGTTTCGAAACCTTATTACAAGATGTGAAGCTTGCATTGCAGCTGAAAGAGATCATTTTCAGCATCGTCTGTAAATACTGGTGAGTTCAGTTTAATTTCCTAGTTTATTTATTTATTTATTTATTTATTTATTTATTTATTTATTTATTTACTTACTTATTTATCTATTTATTAATAGCGAGTTCAGATTAATTTCCTAGTTGATTTATTTATTCATTTACTTATTTGTCCAGAGAATCTATGTAACCGGTGAGTTCAGTTTCGTTTAGTTTCTATAGGCGTAATCATGCCGCTTCTTTGAGCCGACTATGCCTGCTTGTCATTGCGGGCACTGCCCTCGCTGTCTCCGCTTCCCAGCGCGCCTGATCCCCGGCACTCCGCTCTGAACTTTTAAATTAATCACCCTGTATTAAGATGACATTAAGAATGAGTAAATATTATCACCATTTACTTCGAGACTCTTTTCGATGGCCATTTACCTCGATCTTCTTTTCATAACACATTATGTCAAAATCTACAGAATCCATCAACTTGCAATTATTTGATTATGCTTAAAGGTTGTTGTTCGTTAAACTACATTCATTTGACGAATATTAATACTTGTACTGTTCATATTAGGTGAATATGACATTTTTTGTATGTGTGGAGGGGGCGGGTGAGATTTATGTGGGAAACTTGAAAACTTAACTAATATTTTTTGCGGTTGTAATGAGAGCATTATTCTTTCCATGCATACATACATACATACATTATCATTATAGACTGTTATGCCTTTCAGCGTTCAGTCTGCAAGCCTCTGAGAATTAACTAAATGTCGCCACAATCCTCGATTTGCAACTAGTGTTGTGGCCTCATTTAGTTCTATACCTCTTATCTTTAAATCGTTAGAAACAGAGTCTAACCATCGTCGTCTTGGTCTCACTCTACTTCTCTTACCCTCCATAACAGAGTCCATTATTCCCCTAGGTAACCTATCCTAGTCCATTCGCCTCACATGACCCCACCACCGAAGCCGGTTTATGCGTACAGCTTCACCCATCGAGTTCATTCCTAAATTAGCCTTTATCTCCTCATTCCGAGTACCCTCCTACCATTGTTCCCACCTGTTTGTACCAGCAATCATTCTTGCTACTTTCATGTCTAAATTATGAATAAGATATCCTGAGTCCACACAGCTTTCGCTCCTGTAAAGCAAAGTTGAGTAGTATAATTGGATGGTTCTGGCGCCTCCTCCCGCGCGAAATTTGAATTCTGGCGGGAAATTTGAATTTTGGCGAGTAATTTGAATTTTGGCGGGAAATTTGAATTTTGGCGGGAGATTTGAATTTGTAAACAAAGCCACGTGCTTTTTGACAGCTGTCATCGACAACAACGCATCGCTAACCTCACTGCTGCCATCTTGACGGGCCTAAACCTCAGTAGTGCCAACTTAACCTAACTAGCGTGAGGTAAACAAAGCCACGTGTTTTTTTGACAGCCACGTGCTTTTTGACAGACAACAACGCATCGCTAACCTCAGTACTGCCATCTTGACGGGCCTAAACCTTAGTGGTACCAACTTTACCTAACTAGTGCGAGGTAAACAAAGCCACGTGTTTTTTTTGACAGCCACGTGCTTTTTGACAGACAACAACGCATCGCTAACCTCAGTACTGCCATCTTGACGGGCCTAAACCTCAGTAGTACCAACATAACCTAACTAGCGTGTGGTAAACAAAGCCACGTGCTTTTTGACAGCCACGTGCTTTTTTGACAGCTGTCATCCGCCATCTTTAAATTTCAGAGCACTGTGGTGACCTCTTTATCGTAGTAGATATAAATTCGTCACCTGTCATCGGCAGTGCCGCCATCTTGGCGGGCCTATACCTTAGTGCTACCAACTTAACCTCACTAGCGTGAGATAAACAAATCCACGTGCAGCTGTCATCCCCCATCTTTAATCTATAGAGCACAGTGCTGCCCTCTTTAGCTACTTACCTTTGAAATGTGGTACGTCACAGCAGTCATCCGCCATCTTGCATCCGAAACCTCAGTGCTGCACTCTTTAGCTAGATACCATTGAAATGTAGTGGTGGCAAATTCTTTATGCTCTTGTTTGGAAACAAAGCCACGTGCAGCTGTCATCCGCCATCCATAATCCAGAGAGCACCGTGCTGCCCTCTTTAGCTACTTACCTTTGAAATGTGGTACGTCACAGCTGTCATCCGCCATCTTGCATCGCAAACCTCAGTGCTGCACTCTTTAGTTTGAAATGTAGTGGCGGCAAATTCCACGTGCTCTTGTTTGGAAACAAAGCCACGTGCAGCTGTCATCCGCCATCTTTAAACACCGTGCTGCCCTCTTTAGCTACTTACCTTTGAAATGTGGTACGTCACAGCTGTCATCCGCCATCTTGCATCGCAAACCTCAGTGCTGCACTCTTTAGCTAGATACCTTTGAAATGTAGTGACGGCAAATTCCACGTGCTCTTGTTTGGAAACAAACCTATGCGCTTTTTTGTCAGCTATCATCCGCCATCTTTAATCTAGAGAGCACCGTGCTGCCCTCTATGTGGTGGTGGTAAATTCTACACGCTCTTGTTTGGAAACAAACCGATGTGCTTTTCTGACAGCTGTCAACCGCTAGAGAGCACCGTGCTGCCCTCTTCATGCCGGTGGCAAATTCTACATGCTTTTTGACAGCTGTCATCCGCAAGAGAGCACCGTGCTGCCATCTTTAGCTAGATACCTTTGAAATATGGTGGCGGCAAATTCCACGTGCTCTTGTTTAGTAAACAAAGCCACGTGCTTTTTTGACAGCTATCATCCGCCATCTTTAATCAATAGAGCACTGTGCTGCTATCATGCGGGTAATTTCGTCAGCTGTCATCCACCATCTTTAATCTACAGAGCGCCGTGCTGCTCTCTGTAGTAGCGGGCAATTTGAAAAGTTCTGTTACTTTGTCACCCGTCATCTTTAATCAACAAAGCTTCGTACTGCTATCTTTAGCTACATACATTTAACATGTGGTGGCGGATAATTTGAAAATTTAAAAAAACTTCCGTGAGCTATCATCCACCATCTTTATTCAACAGAGCATCGTGCTGCTATCTCTAGCTACATACATTTAACATGTGGTGACGGCAATTTGAAATTCTATCTAGATGCCATCTTTAATCAACAGAGCACCGTGCTGCTATCCCTTTGAATTGTGGTGACGGATAATTTGAAATTCCGTTAGCTATCATCATTTAACATTTGTGCATTCGCTAACCTAACCTCTCATATACTATCTTGAAGGAGGTTATACGACACCTCCTCTACCTCCTGCTCTTCCTCTTCCTCCTCCTCCCCTACCACCTCCGCCTTCTCCTCTTCTGTCAAGGCATAACTTTATCGAACACGCATCGCGAAGGCAAGAGTGTGCAGCGATATGCATGTTTAGACTTGCGGATTACGAAAGAAACATAACAAGACTTGAATCGAACCCTGCACTCGTTGTCGTTAACTTCAACATGTGATTAAAACATTGTCTGGTGTGTTCAGAACACTACATAAGTAGAATCGAACGCTGTACAACATGTTAGGGGATACCTTTCTTCTAAGAAGATCAGATTGAAACATAACAAGACTAGAATTGAACACTGCACTCGATGTCGTTAACCTTAACATGTGATCAGAACATTGATTGACGTGTTCAGATCACTAAACAAGTAGAACCGAACACTGTACAACATGTTAGGGGATACCTTTGTTCTAAGAAAATTAGGTTTAACATAACAAGACTAGAATCGAACACTACACTCGATGTCGTTAACCTTAACATGTGATCAGAACATTGATCGATGTGTTCAGATCACTAAACAAGTAGAACCGAACACTGTACAACATGTCAGGGGATACCTTTGTTGTAAGAAAATTAGATTGAAACATAACAAGACTAGAACCGAACACTGCACAACATGTTAGGGGATACCTTTGTTCTAAGAAGATCAGATTGAAACATAACAAGGCTAGAATTGAACACTGCACTCGATGTCGTTAACCTTAACATGTGATCAGAACATTGATTGATGTGTTCAGATCACTAAACAAGCAGAACCGAACACTGTACAACATGTTAGGGGATACCTTTGTTCTAAAAAAATTAGATTGAAACATTTAAAAAAATGAAATGGCGTATGGCTTTTAGTGCCGGGAGTGTCCGAGGACATGTTCGGCTCGCCAAGTGCAGGTCTTTCGATTTGACACCCGTAGGTGACCTGCGCGTCGTGATGAGGATGAAATGATGCTGAAGACGACACATACACCCAGCCGCAGTGCCAGTGAAATTAACCAATGATGGTTAAAATTCCCGACCCTGCCGGGAATCGAACCCGGGACCCCTGTGACCAAAGGCCAGCACGCTAACCATTTAGCCATGGAGCCGGACGATTGAAACATAGCAAGACTAGAATCGAACACTGTAAGAACATTGTTTGATGTGTTCAGAGCAAAAGTACAACTTCAATGATTTACCTAGTGAAAAAATCAAAAACACACACTGTGCACATATCGCATAGCTATCTCGCCTATCACTTGCCTAGTATGAAAATCGAAAAACACACTGTGCACATATCGCATAGCTAACTCGGCAACACTTCAAATGATGTGCTTCGTACGAAAATAAAAAAAATCTATACCGCGTAGCTAACTCGTTCATCGCACTGCTAAGACGCTTAGTAATTGCAAATACACTGATATATGTCATACGAAAATCAAGAAAGCACACTGCGTAGCCAACTCGCTCGGGTCACTCGCTTAGTAATTGCAACACGACCTAGAACTCTGATACACGTTACTATTTTTTCTCTCGAAACACACACACACACGGATAACAATGTTCCGAGATACTACATACTTACATGTTAAAAAAATAGGGGGATGAAAGATCATAAATTATATGTACACATGTTGTCTCCTCCAAGTTGTAAGACGAAATAGACTCAGTACTGCGAGTTTCCGCTCTAGCTGGCGAACGGAAGTAGCATGATATCTCAGCAAAAAAAATATGCGTGAGCTTGCATACACGCAAGTCAGACACAATGATGGATACGGCGATTCAAATCCTGGCAACTTATGCCGTCAGGAAGGGCATCCGGCTAGATCATGTTATGACGATCGCGCAGGTCCCTCGCCTAGCATTTGCTATTTTTTTACGGCTTCCGACAGTAGGAGTTCGAACCTGCTATCTTCCGAAGTAGCGGGAATGATTGAAGAGTGTTGAGGGTGATTCATTTGTCGGATGGAGGCGTTAAGCTGTGTGCAGGCTTCTTCGGTAGGAGTAGGCTATTTGCCGGCACTGGGACATCTAGTTATAAATCCCGCTATAACAAATTTATCGCGTATACTGCGATTTAAAATCCTAGCCAGGAAGGGTAGCCGGTCGTAAAACTATGGTGTATGATCTAAGAGGCGGGGTGTGCGAAAAAGCCAGCATTAAGTAAGGGCTGTTGATAGGGGGCGTTAAACCTTGTGCAGACTATTTCGAAAATGATTTTGAGTACAAGACGTTGATGGTGATTCATCTGTCGGATGGAGGCAATAAGCCTTGTGCAGGCTTCTTCGGTAGGAGTAGGCTATGTGCCGGTACCGGGATAGCTAGGTATAAAACCCGCTATAACTAATTTATCGCGTATACTGCGATTTAAAATCCTAGTCAGGAAGGGTAACCGGTCTTAAAACTATGGTGTATGATCTAAGAGGCGGGGCGTGCAAAAAAGCTAGCATTAAGTAAGGGCTGTTGATGGGGACATTAAACCTTATGCAGACTCCTTCGAAAATGATTGTGAGTACAAGAGTGTTGGGGGTGATTCATTGGTCGGATGGAGGCGTTAAGCTGTGTGCAATCTTCTTCGGTAGGAGTAGGCTATGTGCCGGCACCGGGTTTTACCCTCTCCCTACGGTAGTATATTACATTATTAAGTAGTTTCGAGGGCGTGCAAAAAAAAGCCAGCATTGAGTAAGGGCTGTTGACGGAGGGGTGTTAAACCTTGTACAGGCTCCTTCAAAAGGAGTAGCCTACATGCCGGTGCCGTGCAGGCTCTTTCGATAGGAGTGGGCTATATGCTGGCACTGTGTTTTAACCTCTCCGTACAATCATATTTTATGTTAGGAGCTTACACGGTGAGTTTCAAGTACCTTATCACCACGCAGTGTCTTCGTTCAAGGTTACTACAGCCGGAAGATACGTGTACAATTTCAGCCAACACATGCATTCCGCGCATCGCTCTGAATGACTGTGCCGATACAAGTTCAAAGACTGTGGAACAAAAAAAATGTAACCTATAGCCTACAGTTTGGTTTAGTGTGCATGCCTCTCACCCGGTAGCCTCGGGTTCGATTCTCTTGGGATTAAAAATATGTTTTACAGATTTGAAATCACAAGAATTTGTTTTAAGACTAGTTGCCCTTTCTGACGCAAAACTGGCAGTTTCTAGCCTCTTACATCATACACTATTGTTTTCGACCGGTTGCCCTTCCTGACGTCAGAGAACTCGGATTAAGAAACTGTTTTACAACTTCTAACACGAGAATCGGGGATTTACAGCTAGATGCTCTTCTTAGATTTTAAATCGCTGTATCACGAACTATTGTTTTACAGCCGGATGCCCTTCCTGACGCAAAACTAAGATTTTAAATCGCAAGAATTTGTTTTAAGACTAGTTGCCCTTCCTGACGCAAAACTGGCAGTATCTAGCCTCTTACATCATACACTATTTTTTTCGACCGGTTGCCCTTCCTGACGTCAAAGAACTCGGATTAAGAATCTGTTTACAACTTCTAACACGAGAATCGGGGATTTACAGCTAGATGCTCTTCTTAGATTTTAAATCGCTGTATCATGAACTATTGTTTTACAGCCGGATGCCCTTCCTGACGCAAAACTAAGATTTTAAATCGCAAGAATTTGTTTTAAGACTAGTTGCCCTTCCTGACACAAAACTGGCAGTATCTAGCCTCATACATCATACACTATTGTTTTCGACCGGTTGCCCTTCCTGACGACAAAGAACTCGGATTAAGAATCTGTTTTACAACTTCTAACACGAGAATCGGGGATTTACAGCTAGATGTTCTTCTTAGATTTTAAATCACTGTATCACGAACTATTGTTTTACAGCTGAATGTCCTTCCTGACGCAAAACTAAGATTTTAAATCGCAAGAATTTGTTTTAAGACTAGTTACCCTTCCTGACGCAAAACTGGCAGTATGTAGCCTCTTACATCATACACTATTGTTTTCGACCGGTTGCCCTTCCTGACGTCAAAGAACTCGGATTAAGAATCTGTTTTACAACTTCTAACACGAGAATCGGGGATTTACAGCTAGTTGCTCTTCTTAGATTTTAAATCGCTGTATCATGAACTATTGTTTCACAGCCGGATGCCCTTCCTGACGCAAAACTATGATTTTTAATCGCAAGAATTTGTTATAAGACTTGTTGCCCTTCCTGACGCAAAACTAAGAGTATCTAGCCTCTTACATCATACACCATTGTTTTCAACCGGTTGCCCTTCCTGACGTCAAAGAACTCGGATTAAGAATCTGTTTTACAACTTCTAACACGAGAATCGGGGATTTACAGCTAGATGCTCTTAGATTTTAAATCGCTGTATCACGAACTATTGTTTTACAGCCGGATGCCCTTCCTGACGCAAAACTAAGATTTTAAATCGCAAGAATTTTTTTAAGACTAGTTCCTGACGCAAAAAATAAGATTTTAAATCGCAAGAATTTGTTTTAAGACTAGTTGCCCTTCCTGACGCAAAACTAGCAGTATCTAGCCTCTTACATCATACACTATTGTTTTCGACCGGTTGCTCTTCCTGACGTCAAAGAACTCGGATTAAGAAACGGTTTTACAACTTCTAACACGAGAATCGGGGATTTACAGCTAGATGCTCTTCTTAGATTTTAAATCGCTGTATCACGAACTATTGTTTTACAGCCGGATGCCCTTCCTGACGCAAAACTAAGATTTTAAATCGCAAGAAATTGTTTTAAGACTAGTTACCCTTCCTGACGCAAAACTGACAGTATCTAGCCTCTTACATCATACACTATTGTTTTCGACCGGTTGCCCTTCCTGACGTCAAAGAACTCGGATTAAGAATCTGTTTTACAACTTCTAACACAAGAATCGGGGATTTACAGCCAGATGCTCTTCTTAGATTTTAAATCGCTGTATCATAAACTATTGTTTTACAGCCGGATGCCCTTCCTGACGCAAAACTAAGATTTTAAATCGCAAGAATTTGTTTTAAGACTAGTTGCCATTCCTGACGCAAAACTGGTAGTATCTAGCCTCTTACATCATACACTATTGTTTTCAACCGGTTGCCCTTCCTGACGTCAAAGAACTGGGATTAAGAATGTTTTACAACAAGTTACCCTTTCTAACATGAGAATCGGGGATTTACAGCTAGATGCTCGCCGGGTGCCCTTCCTGACGGCATAAGTTGCCAGGATTTGAATCGCGGTATCCATCATTGTGTCTGACTTGCGTGTATGCAAGCTCACGCATATTTTTTTGCTGAGATATCATGCTACTTCCGTTCGCCAGCTAGAGCGGAAACTCGCAGTACTGCGTCTATTTAGTCTTACAACTTAGAGGAGACAACATGTGTACATATAATTTATGATCTTTCATCCCCCTATTTTTTTAACATGTAAGTATGTAGTATCTCGGAACATTCTTATCCGTGTGTGTGTGTGTGTGTGTGTGTGTGTGTGTGTGTGTGTGTGTGTGTGTGTGTGTCGAGAAAAAAATAGTAACGTGTATCAGTGTTCTAGTCGTGTTGCAATTACTAAGCGAGTGACCCGAGCGAGTTGGCTACGCAGTGTGCTTTCTTGATTTTCGAATGACATATATCAGTGTATTTGCAATTACTAAGCGTCTTAGCAGTGCGATTAACGAGTTAGCTACGCGGTATAGATTTTTTTATTTTCGTACTAAGCAAATCATTTGAAGTGTTGCCGAGTTAGCTATGCGATATGTGCGCAGTGTGTTTTTGATTTTCATACTAGGCAAGTGATAGGCGAGATAGCTATGCGATATGTGCACAGTGTGTGTTTTTGATTTTTACACTAGGTAAATCATTGAAGTTGTACTTTTGCTCTGAACACATCAAACAATGTTGTTACAGTGTTCGATTCTAGTCTTGCTATGTTTCAATCTAATTTTCTTAGAACAAATGTATCCCCTAACATGTTGTATCGGATCACATGTTAAGGTTAACGACATCGAGTGCAGTGTTCGATTCTAGTCTTGTTATGTTTCAATCTGATCTTATTAGAACAAAGGTATCCCCTAACATGTTGTACAGTGTTCGGTTCTGCTTGCTTAGTGATCTGAACACATCAATCAATGTTCTGATCACATGTTGTATCGAGTGCAGTGTTCAATTCTAGTCTTGTTATGTTTCAATCTGATCATCTTAGAACAAAGGTATCCCCTAACATGTTGTGCAGTGTTCGGTTCTAGTCTTGTTATGTTTCAATCTAATTTTCTTACAACAAAGGTATCCCCTGACATGTTGTACAGTGTTCGGTTCTACTTGTTTAGTGATCTGAACACATCGATCAATGTTCTGATCACATGTTAGGGTTAACGACATCGAGTGTAGTGTTCGATTCTAGTCTTGTTATGTTTCAATCTAATTTTCGTAGAACAAAGGTATCCCCTAACATGTTGTACAGTGTCCGGTTCTACTTGTTTAGTGATCTGAACACGGCAATCAATGTTCTGATCACATGTTAAGGTTAACGACATCGAGTGCAGTGTTCAATTCTAGTCTTGTTATGTTTCAATCTGATCTTCTTAGAACAAGGGTATCCCCTAACATGTTGTACAGCGTTCGATTCTACTTATGTAGTGTTCTGATCACACCAGACAATGTTTTAATCACATGTTGAAGTTAACGACAACGAGTGCAGGGTTCGATTCAAGTCTTGTTATGTTTCTTTCGTAATCCGCAAGTCTAAACATGCATATCGCTGCACACTCTTGCCTTCGCGATGCGTGTTCGATAAAGTTATGCCTTGATAGAGGAGGAGGAGGAGGAGGAGGCGGAGGTGGTAGGGGAGGAGGAGGAGGAGGAAGAGCAGGAGGTAGAGGAGGTGTCGTATAATCTCCTTCAAGATAGTAGATGAGAGGTTAGGTTAGCGAATGCACTAATGTTAAATGATGATAGCTAACGGAATTTCAAATTATCCGTCACCACAATTCAAAGGGATAGCAGCACGGTGCTCTGTTGATTAAAGATGGCATCTAGATAGAATATCAAATTGCCGTCACCACATGTTAAATGTATGTAGCTAGAGATAGCAGCACGATGCTCTGTTGAATAAAGATGGTGGATGATAGCTAACGGAAGTTTTTTTAATTTTCAAATTATCCGCCACCACATGTTAAATGTATGTAGCTAAAGATAGCAGTACGAAGCTTTGTTGATTAAAGATGACTGATGACAAAGTAACAGAACTTTTCAAATTGCCCGCTACTACAGAGAGCAGCACGGCGCTCTGTAGATTAAAGATGGTGGATGACAGCTGACGAAATTACCCGCATGATAGCAGCACAGTGCTGTGTTGATTAAAGATGGCGGATGATAGCTGTCAAAAAAGCAAGTGGAATTTGCCGCCACCACATTTCAAAGGTATCTAGCTAAAGATGGCAGCACGGTGCTCTCTTGCGGATGACAGCTGTCAGAAAAGCACATCGGTTTGTTTCCAAACAAGAGCGTGTAGAATTTACCACCACCACATAGAGGGCAGCACGGTGCTCTCTAGATTAAAGATGGCGGATGATAGCTGACAAAAAAGCGCATAGGTTTGTTTCCAAACAAGAGCACGTGGAATTTTCCTTCACTACATTTCAAAGGTATCTAGCTAAAGAGTGCAGCACTGAGGTTTGCGATGCAAGATGGCGGATGACAGCTGTGACGTACCACATTTCAAAGGTAAGTAGCTAAAGAGGGCAGCACGGTGCTTAAAGATGGCGGATGACAGCTGCACGTGGCTTTGTTTCCAAACAAGATCACGTGGAATTTGCCGCCACTACATTTCAAACTAAAGAGTGCAGCACTGAGGTTTGCGATGAAAGATGGCGGATGACAGCTGTGACGTACCACATTTCAAAGGTAAGTAGCTAAAGAGGGCAGCACGGTGCTCTCTGGATTAAAGATGGCGGATGACAGCTGCACGTGGATTTGTTTATCTCACGCTAGTGAGGTTAAGTTGGTAGCACTAAGGTTTAGGCCCGCCAAGATTGCAGCACTGCCGATGACAAGTGACGCATTTACATCTACTACGATAAAGAGGGCAGCACAGTGCTCTGTAATTTAAAGATGGCGGATAACAGCTGTCAAAAAAGCACGTGACTGTCAAAAAGCACGTGGCTTTGTTTACCACACGCTAGTTAGGTTAAGTTGGTACTACTGAGGTTTAGGCCCGTCAAGATGGCAGTACTGAGGTTAGCGATGCGTTGTTGTCTCTCAAAAAGCACGTGGCTCTCAAAAAACACGTGGCTTTGTTTATCTCGCGCTAGTTAGGTTAAGTTGGCACTACTGAGGTTTAGGCCCGTCAAGATGGCAGTACTGAGGTTAGCGACGCGTTGTTGTCTGTCAAAAAGCACGTTGCTGTCAAAAAAACACGTGGCTTTGTTTACCTCGCACTAGTTAGGTTAAGTTGGTACCACTAAGGTTTAGGCCCGTCATGATGGCAGTACTGAGGTTAGCGATGCGTTGTTGTCTGTCAAAAAGCACGTGGCTGCCAAAAAACCACGTGGCTTTGTTTACCTCACGCTAGTTAAGTTGGCACTACTGATGTTTAGGCCCGTCAAGATGGCAGCAGTGAGGTTAGCGATTCGTTGTTGTCGATGACAGCTGTCAAAAAGCACGTGGCTTTGTTTACAAAGTCAAATCTCCCGCCAAAATTCAAATTTCCCGCCAAAATTCAAATTTCGCGCCAGAATTCAAATTTCCCGCGGGAGGAGGCGCCAGAACCATCCAATTATACTACTAAGGTGGTCTGAAAACAGACGGATGTAATGATAGTTTCGTCTGCGAGCTCACTTCCTTCTTACAGAATACTGTTGATCGCAACTGCGAGCTCACTGCATTAGCTTTACTACACCTTGATTCAATCTCACTTACTATATTACCATCCTGGGAGAACACACAACCCAAATACTTGAAACGATCAACCTGTTCTAGCTTTGTATCACCAATCTGACATTCAATTCTGTTGAATTTCTTACCTACTGACATCAATTTAATCTTCGAGAGGCTAATTTTCATGCCATACTTATTGCACATATTTTCAAGTTCTAAGATGTTAGACTGCAGGCTTTCGGCACAGTCTGCCATTATGACCAAGTCGTCAGCATAGGCCAAACTAGTTGCTACATTTCCACCTAACTGAATCACTCCCTGCCATTTTATACCTTTCAGCATATGTTCCATGTAAACTACAAACAGCAAAGGGGAAAGATTACAACCTTGTCTAACTCCTGTAAGTACCCTGAACCAAGAACTCATTCTACCATATGTTCTCACTGAAGCCCAATTGTCAACATAAATGCCTTTGATTGCTCTTAATAATTTACATTTAATTCCATAGTCCCCCAGTATAGCGAACAACTTTTCCCTCGGCACCCTGTCATATGCTTTCTCTAGATCTAAGAAACATAAACACAACTGCCTATTCCTCTCGTAGCATTTTTCAATTACCTGGCGTATACTGAAAATCTGATCCTGACAGCCTCTCTGTGGTCTGAAACCACACTGGTTTTCATCCAATTTCCTCTCAACGACTGATCGCACCCTCCCTTCCAAGATGCCAGTGAATACTTTACCTGGTATACTAAGCAATGAGATACCTCGATAGTTATTGCAATCCTTCCTGTTCCCTTGCTTATAGATAGGTGCAATTATTGCTTTTGTCCAATCTGAAGGTACCTTACCAACACTCCAAGCTAATTTTACTACTCTATGAAGCCATTTCATCCCTGCCTTCCCACTATACTTCACCATTTCAGGTCTAATTTCATCTATTCCTGCTGCCTTATGATAATGGAGTTTATTTACCATCCTTTCCACTTCCTCAAGCGTAATTTCACCAACATCATTTTCCTCCTCCCCATGAGTATGGGTGTCCACAACACCTCCAGGATGATTTCCTTTTACATTGAGAAGATGTTCAAAATATTCCCTCCACCTCTCCAGTGATTCCCTGGGATCTATGATGAGTTCACCTGAATTACTCAAAACACTGTTCATTTCCTTTTTCCCCCCCTTCCTAATATTCTTTATTACTGTCCAGAAAGGTTTCCCTGCTGCTTGACCTAGCCTTTCCAGGTCATTACCAAAATCTTCCCATGACTTCTTTTTGGATTCAACAACTATTTGTTTCGCTCTGTTTCTTTTATCTACGTACAAATCCCTGTCTGCCTCGGCCCTTGTTTGGAGCCATTTCTGATAAGCCTTCTTTTTACGTTTGCAGGCTGCTCTCTCTTCATCTTTCCACCAAGATGTTCGCCTTTTCCCATCTTTACACACAGTTGTTCCTAGGCATTCCCTTGCTGTTTCTACTACAGCATCCCTGTATGCCACCCATTCACTTTCTATATCCTGAACCTGCTTACTGTCTACTGTTTGAAACTTCTCACTAATCATATCCATGTATTTCTGTCTTATTTCCTCGTCCTGGAGATTTTCTACCCTTATTCGTTTGCAGACAGATTTCACTTTCTCTACCCTAGGCCTAGAGATACTTAGTTCACTACAGATCAGATAGTGATCTGTATTATCGAAAAATCCCCGAAAAACTCGTACATTCCTTAAAGATTTCCTGAATTCAAAGTCTGTTAAGATATAGTCTATTATGGATCTGGTACCCCTAGCCTCCCATGTGTAGCGGTGAATAGCCTTATGCTTGAAGAATGTATTCGTAACAGCTAAACCCATACTAGCACAGAAATCCAACAAACGCTTCCCATTGCCATTAGCTTCCATATCTTCCCCACATTTACCAATCACCCTTTCGTATCCTTCAGTTCTATTCCCAACTCTCACATTGAAATCGCCCATTAGCACTATTCTATCCTTGCTGTTGACCCTGACCACAATGTCACTCAATGCTTCATAAAACTTGTCAACTTCATCCTCATCTGCACCCTCACATGGTGAATACACAGACACAATCCTTGTCCTAATTCCTCCCACTGACAAATCTACCCATATCATTCGCTCATTTACGTGCCTAACCGAAACTATGTTGCGTGCAATGGTATTCCTGATAAAGAGCCCTACCCCAGACTCTGCCCTTCCCTTTCTAACACCCGTCAAGTACACTTTATAATCTCCTATCTCTTCCTCCTTATCTCCCCTTACCCGAATATCACTTACTCCTAGCACATCCAGATGCATCCTCTTTGCTGACTCAGCCAGTTCTACCTTCTTTCTTCCATAAGCCCCATTAATATTGATAGCTCCCCATCGAATTCCATTTCGTTCGCCAAGTTGTTTCCAAGGAGTCCCTCGCCTGTCAAATGGGACTGGGACTCCATTACTCCCATAGGTCCGAGGCTTGCTTAAAGTGTTCTGAGCTCGGTAAATTCATGAAACAGGATGCTGCCCTACTTGCACATAGTCCAAGTGAGGATCTCTCCTCTAACGGGTTCTGGACCACCAGTGAATTGTATAGTCCTAGCCGCCTGAGCACAAGGAGGGCCTCGACTCAGAATATGTCCGAGATGCCCACTCCCATTCCATAGCAACTGGTATCCCGACTCTCAGGACCACTTACTAGGCCACTCAGCCGTTGCCCATGGTTCACGAACTAGGACGTGACTACAGTAACCCACAAACATGAACCATTTCCATGTGCCTAAATTTAAATATTCTGACTTAATAGTTAGATTATGTATTTATTTTATTTATATCATGTTAGGAAAAGAGTTAGATAAATATAAATATGTACAAAATTTCTACAGATAATAAACTGTGCAGCAAAGATTCATGCTGTGGTGCACCAGAACGTAGAGACACTGAGTGCGTTACTTGCCGCCTCAAGCGGCTATTTCTCAGTACATGTGGCAGAACAAAGATGGGCCGTAGTCTGCACTTCACCACAGCCATATAAACTAGAATCCACAGAACATCCCCAGTTGTGCAGATTGGTCTTGCACCTAATGACACCCAGGCGCAACCTACTGACAGATCTCCAAGTCGTCCCGTACTCCATATGTCCCACTGGAATTTCTTCACGGAGTGTTTTCCATTCTCAAAGAAATAGTTCATATATGTACGTCTGATTGAGCATTTAAGGTGTAGGAATTCTGTGATTTATAATTTTTTTTCAGGACTTTAACCACTGTATCTTAAATAATGAGCTGTGCATAACTCTTCATTACAGATAAATCTGTGTTTCTTATGGTAGGAACATAATATTGCAACAGAAGATTCCTTAAATGTAGGTCAGATACAGCAGCGTAACCTCAAGGGACACTGGTCATAGTTTATGATTCATAATTTCATTGATAATACTTATTGTTAAATGTCAGTTTATAATTTAGTTAAGAATACATATTGATGGATCTGTAAGCTGAGAGGAATATTTCTTACGTGAAAATTAGACTTGGATATCAGGATTATCAAGATATGGCCAGGCTGTTCTATCCTAAGGACAGCCTGTACATTATCTGTGAGTTATTTGAGAATGTATTTGAGGGAATCACAGTGAACTATAGGTGAGTACTTTCATGGAGTATACGAAGCAAATAATTGAAGGAAACTCAATTCAAGACGGATGCTGTCAGTGTGAGATTTGATTTTCAACCCCGTTAAATGTTCAACACCTTGGGCTACTGATCGTAACATTAGCGATTTACAAGAAGTGATTTATAATTTAGATTGAACAGCTTTAGCTGTCATACGTCAAGATTCAAAGCATAAATAGTACTTCTTAGAGTGAGCTCTCCTATCCTGTCATTTTGTTAGCTTGCGGTGAAATTACGTTGTAGACGTGATGAATTTAGATGCAAAATTTACCACTTTAAAATTGCCTATAATTTGTATTCAAGAGAAACATAAGATTCTGCAGATAGTGAAATTACCATTATTTTATTTTCAGCCGGAGATATTGCAGTGTCTGTAATAAGCAAGTGTAAGGCGTGGATCACTAATGACGTGAAATATATATCCTTCAGCTAGTGTTCTTATGACGTAACCAAGCTATAATTTACTGAGGAACATACAGTAGTGCCAAAGGAGCTTGAAGATGCATTGCTTAGTTAATCCTTTGTGTTACTCCATTTAGTCCCCTGTTGCGAGAGACACGAAATATCACGGATGTACTGTATTCTGTCTTCCCTGACCGCGTGAGGTGCAGTGGTACATATAAGTTAGGAAACTTGTTTAGAAGGGTTATAGGGAGGTACATTTAGGGAAACGGGGTGGCCTAGGGAGCGGTGTTAAGCGAACAGGGAACTGGAAATCAAGTAACGATGACATAAAAAAGGTTAGTGCTCAACTGTAGAAGCATTGTAAACAAAGGAATAGAATTAAGTAATTTATTAGATATATATTTACCAGATATTGTAATAGGAGTTGAATCATGGCTGAGAAAAGATATAATGGATGCAGAAAATTTCTCACGGAACTAGAGTGTGTATCGTAGAGATAGGACAGGAATGGTAGAAGGGGGAGTATTCATTCTGGTGAAAGAAAACTTTGGAAGCTACGAAAAAGTTAAGGAAGAAAAACATGAAATTCTGGGTGTAAGGCTCTCCTCTAAAGATAATAGGCAACTTGATGTCTTTGGAGTGTGCAGACCGGGAAAGGGTAGCGCTGATGCTGATCCATTATTATTTCATAAGATAATCAGCTACGTGGGAAACGATAAGGAAAGGAACGTGATTGTAGCGGGTGATCTCAATTTACCAAATATCAATTAAGAAGGAAATGCGAACGACAAGAAGCATGAACACAAATGGCAAATAAGTTAATATGGGAAGAGCAGCTGATTCAAAAATTGATGGAACCAACTAGAGGAAGAATATTTTGGATGTGGTGCTGATCAAACTAGATGAGCTCTATAGGGAAACTGAAGTAATAGATGGTATTAGTGATCACGAAGCTGTTTTTGTCGTAGTTATAAATACATTTGAAAGAAAGGAAGGTATTAACATTAGGACTGTTAGGCAGTACCATATGGCTGATGAAACAGGCATGAGGGAGTTTAAAAAAAGTAACTAAGATCGATGGAAAACGGTAAATAAAAATGTAAACAGACTCTGGGATGGGTTTAAAGCAATTGCTGAGGAATGTGAAAATAGGTCTGTACCTTTAAAGGTGGTAAGGAGTGGTAAAAATCTACTATATTATAACAGCGAAATAAAGAGACTAAGAAGGAGGTGCAGGTTTTGAAAGAAATAGAGTTAGAAATGGTTATGGAACATACACTGACTGACAGTGACAATGCAACACCAAGGAGGAGTGGTTCGAAAGGGATGAAAGTTGGGGAAAAGACAGAGACGGCACGGATGAATAATTGATGTTTATTTCAAACCGATATGCAGGTTACACAATGCGCACGGCATCGACTCAGTAGGATGTAGGACCACCGCGAGCGGCGATGCACGCAGAAACACGTCGAGGTACAGAGTCAATAAGAGTGCGGATGGTGTCCTGAGGGATTGTTCTCCATTCTCTGTCAACCATTTGCCACAGTTGGTCGTCCGTACGAGGCTGGGGCAGAGTTTGCAAACGGCGTCCAATGGGATCCCACACGTGTTCGATTGGTGAGAGATCCGGAGAGTACGCTGGCCACGGAAGCATCTGTACACGTCGTACAGCCTGTTGGGAGATGCGAGCAGTGTGTGGGCGGGCATTATCCTGCTGAAACAGAGCATTGGGCAGCCCCTGAAGGTACGGGAGTGCCACCGGCCGCAGCACATGCTGCACGTAGCGGTGGGCATTTAACGTGCCTTGAATATGCACTAGAGATGACGTGGAATCATATGCAATAGCGCCCCAAACCATGATGCCGCGTTGTCTAGCGGTAGGGTGCTCCACAGTTACTGCCGGATTTGACCTTTCTCCACGCCGTCGCCACACTCGTCTGCGGTGACTATCACTGACAGAACAGAAGCGTGACTCATCGGAGAACACGACGTTCCGCCATTCCCTCATCCAAGTCGCCCTAGCCCGGCACCATGCCAGGCGTGCACGTCTATGCTGTGGAGTCAATGGTAGTCATCTGAGCGGACTCCGGGAGTGCAGGCCTCCTTCAACCAATCGACGGGAAATTGTTCTGGTCGATATTGGAACAGCTAGGGTGTCTTGCACATGCTGAAGAATGGCGGTTGACGTGCCGTGCGGGGCTGCCACAGCTTGGCGGCGGATGCGCCGATTCTCGCGTGCTGACGTCACTTGGGCTGCGCCTGGACCCCTCGCACGTGCCACATGTTCCTGCGCCAACCATCTTCGCCACAGGCGCTGCACCGTGGACACATCCCTATGGGTATCGGCTGCGATTTGACGAAGCGACCAACCTGCCCTTCTCAGCCCGATCACCATACCCCTCGTAAAGTCGTCTGTCTGCTGGAAATGCCTCCGTTGACGGCGGCCTGGCATTCTTAGCTATACACGTGTCTTGTGGCACACGACAACACGTTCTACAATGACTGTCGGCTGAGAAATCACGGTACGAAGTGAGCCATTCGCCAACGCCGTGTCCCATTTATCGTTCGCTACGTGCGCAGCACAGCGGCGCATTTCACATCATGAGCATACCTCAGTGACGTCAGTCTACCCTGCAATTGGCATAAAGTTCTGACCACTCCTTCTTGGTGTTGCATTTGCTCTGTCAGTCAGTGTACATACACACACACACACACACACACATACATACATACATACATACATACATACATACATACATACATACATACATACATACATACATACATACATTATCATTATAGACTGTTATGCCTTTCAGCGTTCAGTCTGCAAGCCTCTGTGAATTTACTCAACGTCACACAATCCCCGATTTTCAACTAGCGTTGTGGCCTTATTTAGTTCTATACCTCTTAAATCGTTAGAAACCGAGTCTAACCATAGTCGTCTTGGTATACCTCTGCTTCTCTTACCCTCCATCACAGAGTCAATTATTCTCCTAGGTAACTACCCTCCTCCATTCGCCTCACATGACCCCACCACCGAAGCCGGTTGATGCGAACAGCTTCATCCATAGAGTTCATTCCAAAATTAGCCTTTATCTCCTCATTCCGAGTACCCTCCTGCCATTGTTCCCACCTCTTTGTACCAGCAATCATTCTTGCTATTTTCATGTCTGTTATTTCTATGCCATGAATAAGATATCCTGAGCCCACTCAGCTTTCGCTCCCGTAAGGCAAAGTTGGTCTCAAAACAGACCGATGTAAAGATAGTTTCGTCTGGGAGCTCACTTCCTTCTTACAGAATACTGTTGATCGTAACTGCGAGCACACTGCATTAGCTGTACTACACCTTGATTCAATCTCACTTAATATATTACCATCCTGGGAAAACACACAACCTAAATACTTGAAATTATCGACCTGTTCCAGCTTTGTATCACCAATCTGATATTCAATTCTGTTGAATTTCTTACCTACTGACATCAATTTAGTCTTCGAGAGGCTAATTTTCATACCATACTCATTGCACCTATTTTCAAGCTCTAAGATATTAGACTGCAGCTTTCGGCACAGTCTGTCATTAAGACCAAGTCGTCAGCATAGGCCAAACTGCTTACTACATTTTCACCTAACTGAACCACTCCCTGCCATTTTATAACTTTCAGCAGATGATCCATGTAAACTACGAACAGCAAAGGTGAAAGATTACAGCATAGTCTAACCCCTGTAAGTACCCTGAACCAAGAACTCATTCTACCATCAATTCTCACTGAAGCCCAGTTGTCAACATAAATGCCTTTGATAAATTTTAATAATCTACCTTTAATTCCATAGTCCCCCAGTATTGCGAACTTCGTTTCCCTTGGTACCCTGTCATATGCTTTCCATAACTCTACGAAACATAAACACAACTGCCTATTCCTCTCGTAGCATTTTTCAATTACCTGGCGCATACTGAAAATCTGATCCTGACAGCCTCTCTGTGGTCTGAAACCAACTTCTTCTCAAGGACTGATCGCACCCTCCCTTCCAAGATGCCAGTGAATACTTTGCCTGGTATACTAATCAATGATATACCTCAATAGTTGTTGCAATCCTTCCTGTTCCCTTGCTTATAGATAGGTGCAATTACCGTTTTTATCCAATCTGAAGGTACCTTACCAACACTCGATGCTAATCTTACTACTCTATGAAGCCATTTCATCCCTGCCTTTCCACTATATTTCACCATTTCAGGTATGATTTCATCTATTCCTGCTGCTTTATGACAATGGAGTTTATTTACCATCCTTTCCACTTCCTCGAGCGTAATTTCACCAACATCATTTTCCTCCTCCCCATGAGCTTGGCTGTTCGCAACACCACCAGGATGATTTTCTTTTACATTGAGAAGATGTTCAAAATATTCCCTCCCCCTCTCCAGTGATTCTTTGGGATTTATTTTGAGTTCACCTGAATTACTCAAAACACTGTTCATTTCCTTTTTACCTCTCTTCCTAAGATTCTTTATTACTGTCCAGAAAGGTTTCCTTGCTGCTTGACCTAGCCTTTCCAGATTATTACCAAAATCTTCCCACGACTTCTTTTTGGATTCACGAACTATTTGTTTCGCTCTGTTTCTTTCATCTACGTACCAATCCCTGTCTGCCTCGGCCCTTTTTTGGAGCCATTTCTGATAAGCCTTCTTTTTTACATTTACAAGCTGCTCTCACTTCATCATTCCACCAAGATGAACGCCTTTTCCCATCTTTACACACAGTTCTTCCTAGGCATTCCCTTGCTGTTTCTACTACGGCATCCCTGTATGCCACCCATTCACTTTCTATATCCTGAATCTGCTTGCTGTCCACTGTTCGAAATTTCTCACTAATCTTAACCATGTACTTCTGTCTAATTTTCTCGTCCTGGAGATTTTCTACCCTTATCCGTTTGCTGACAGATTTCCATTTCTCTATCCTAGGCCTAGAGATACTTAGTTCACTACAGGTCAGATAGTGGTCTGTGTCATCGAAAACTCCCCGGAAAACTCGTACATTCCTAACAGATTTCCTGAATTCGAAGTCTCTTCAGATATAGTCTATTATGGATCTGGTACCTCTAGCCTCCCATGTGAAGCGGTGGATAGCCTTATGCTTGAAGAATGTATTCGTAACTGCTAAACACATACCAGCACAAAAGTCCAGCAAACGCTTCCCATTCCCATTAGCTTCCATATCTTCCCCACATTTACCAATCACCCTTTCGTATCTTTTAGTTCTACTCCCAGCTCTCACATTGAAATCACCCATTAGCACTATACTGTCTTTGCTGTTGACCCTGACCACGATGTCACTCAATGCGTCATAAAACTTGTCAACTTCATCCTCATCTGCACCCTGACATGGTGAACACACGGAGAAAATTCTCGTCCTAATTCCTCCAACTGACAAATCTACCCACATCATTCGCTCATTCACGTGCCTAACAGAAACTATGTTGCGTGCAATGGTATTCCTGATAAAGAGCCCTACCCCAGACTCTGCCCTTCCCTTTCTAACACCCGTCAACTACACTTTATAATATCCTATCTATTCCTCGTTATCTCCCCTTACCCGCATATCACTTATTCCTAGCACATCCAGATGCATCCTCTTTGTTGACTCAGCCAGTTCTACTTTACTTCTTGCATAAGCCCCATCGAGTTGCATTACTCCCATAGGTCCAAGGCTTGCTTATAATGTTCTGAGCTCGGTAAATTCATGAAGCACGATGCTACCCTACTTGCATATAGTCCAAATGAGGATCCCTCCTCTAACGGGTTATGGGCCACTGGTGAATTGTACGTATAGTCCTAGCCGCCTGAGCACAAGGAGGGTCATGACTCAGAATATGTCCGAGATGCCCACTCCCATTCCATAGCAACTGGTATCCCGACTCTCAGGACCACTTGCTAGGCCACTCAGCCGTTGCCCATGGTTCACGAACTAGGACGTGACTACACTAACCCACACCATGAACCATATGGTTGTGGAAGTAAGGAGAAATTGAAGGAACTTCCTAGGAAATTGAATCTAGCAAAGAAGCCAGGTAAGGATGACATGATGGCAAGCATAATTGGTGGTCATAGAAATTTTAGTGAAAAATGGAAAGCAGAAACCGTTTCAAAGGAGGACATTCCAGGAATCATTAATGAACAAGGGGATTGTGTATGCGAGGATCTTCAAAAGGCAGAAGTATTCAGTCAGCAGCATGTAAAGATTGTTGGTTACAACGATAATGTCCAGATAGGGGAGGTGAGTAATAAAAAACGTATTAAAATGTACCTATGATAAGAATGACATTTACAGTAAGATACAAAGTTGAACACTAGAAAAGCAGCTGGAATTGATAAGATTTCTGGGGATATACCAAAAGCAATGGGTTGGGATATAGCACCATATCTGAAATACTTATTTGATTATTGTTTGCATGAAGGAGCTATGCCAAATGAATGGAGAGTTGCGATAGTAGCCCGTATGTATAAAGGAAGTGGTGGTAGACATAAAGCTGAACATTACAGGCCAGTAAGTTTGACATGCATTGTATGTAACCTTTGGGAAAGCATTCTTTTTGATTATATTAGACATGTTTGCGAAATTAATAAGTTGTTCGATAGAAGGCAGTTGGGGTTTAGGAAAGGTTATTCCACTGAAGCTCAACCTGTAGGATTCCAGCAAGGTATAGCAGATATCTCGGATTCAGGAGATCAAATGAACTGTATCGCGTTTGACCTGTCTAAAGCATTTAATAGGGTGGATCATGGGAGACTACTGGCAAAAATGAGTGCAATTGGACTAGACAAAATAGTGACTGAATGGGTTGCTATATTTCTAGAATACAGATTTCAGAGAATTAGAGTGGCGAGGCTTTATCTGACCCTGTAATAATTAAGAGGAGAATTCTTCTACGCAGTATTATTGGACCTTTACGTTTTCTCATATATATCAATTATATGAATAACGGAGTGGAGTCAGAAATAAGGCATTTTACGAATGATGTTACTCTGTATTGAGTAATAATTAAGATACAAGATTATGAGCTCGATAATGTTCTGAGATGGACAACAGGCAGTGTTATGTTGATAAACGGGATTAAAAGTCATGTTGTGAGTTTCACTAATAGGAAAATTCCTCTGAGTTTTAATTACTGCACATGGTTATGAGAGTGTTTAGGGGTTGTAGTAAGGATGTAAAGGAGAGGGCATATAAGTCTCTGGTAGGACCCCAACTGCAGTATGGTTCCAGTGTATGGGCTCTCACCAGGAATTTGAAGTGCACCACAGCATTTCCATCCTCTGTCTCGTAAGTTCAGGTTTGATTGGTTGTTAGACTCCACCCACACACAGTGGGGATGACATCATAACCATAATTATAATATTAACGGAATTTTGGGAAGATCCGATTCATGCCCGCATGATATTCTCGGTCCCCGAGAATCCGATGAACGAGATAAATTAGTAATTGTACTAGGACCTGGGGTAACTGTTTTGTCAACTGACATTTCCATTATGCTAACAAGTTGAAGATAGTGGGGACATCGATCGAAGTCTGTCTCAGGGATACAACTAAGGTACTGAGCCTTAGAGGTTGCTTCAAGATGTTTCCTGGCTGTAATTTTACTGCTTTATGCCAAGGATGAAGACATTTTGGGAAGACAAGGAGAAACGTTGTGCTAAATAAGTTTATACGCCCCCTTTAGTTGGTCATAACGAATCGAAGAACGGAATTATGGGAGATATTCTGCGTAAGAAGAAAACGATACTTACTAAATAATAAGACGAGGAGTAGGCTATGTGCTGGCATCGCGTTTCATCGTCATACTTCCTGCTTATCATATATAACGTCATTCGTTTTGTCTCTTTAACGCCTCTGATGAGGTTGACGTCAGGAAGGGCATCCGGTCGTAAAAACCCGTCACGAGAGTTCATCTCACTTCACACCCCACCCTCTAGAGAAACGGAACAATATTATCCAAAAGCGCTACGATGACTGATTCTCCTGCCATTCTAAGAGGACGGTAGTTAGAAGCAGTTGGAAATTTGCAGTGTCTTATCTCAAATGCCAAATGTATTTACCTGAATACCTCTTCAGCAGAGACTTTGGAATCAAATCAAATCAAATCAAATCAAATCAAATCAAATCAAATCAAATCAAATCAAATCAAATCAAATCAAATCAAATCAAATCAAATCAAATCAAATCAAATCAAATCAAATCAAATCAAATCAAATCAAATCAAATCAAATCAAATCAAATCAAATCAAATCAAATCAAATCAAATCAAATCAAATCAAATCAAATCAAATCAAATCAAATCAAATCAAATCAAATCAAATCAAATCAAATCAAATCAAATCAAATCAAATCAAATCAAATCAAATCAAATCAAATCAATTGAAAATCACTTTAATTGTAAATGAGGTGTCTACCTTGTTAACAAATGGTACCCAAAAATACATTGTTATCAAGTAATACTTTCTAGAATTAAAAAATAAGAAAATTTCCTAAAAGGCACTAGTATACATTTTACACAAACAATGTTTCTGTTAAGTACAGAGCTCATTCTTACTACATTTATATTATTAAAGAAATTCTGCTCATAATATGTTCTGTACTTACACCCATAACCAACTCATATACAGTTTGTAAAATCACTTCAAATAATACTATAAGTTACAACTGCTATAAGATTTAAATTTACATTACAACTTACTTGTTTATTTATTGTCTGACTCGTTGGCTGAATGGTCAGCGTACTGGCCTTCGGTTCACAGGGTCCTGGGTTCAATTTCCGACCGGGTCGGGAATTTTAAACTTCATTGGTTAATTCCAGTGCCTCGGGGGCTGGGTGTTTTTTCTGCCCCCAACATCCCTGAAACTCACACATCACACTACCCTCCACCACAGTAACACGCAGTTAGCTGCGCATGGAAGATGCCGCCCACCCTCATCGGAGGGTCTGCCTTACAAGGACTGTACTCAGCTATAAAAAGCCACACAGAATTATTATTATTATTATTATTATTATTATTATTATTATTATTATTATTATTATTATTATTATTATTATTATTATTATATTTAATTATTTGCCCATTTTGCTACCTAACATGCATAACGACCTGCTGCGTCTTAACCAGAGCCCCTTTGGCCACCGCTTTTCAGAGTTCCTGAACGACTTTCACAGCTACCGCAGTAGTCCCAGGTCCCTCGAAGTATTTTATCTCTTGTCTTTCATTGTAAGTTATACCAGGAACGATTATTGCTATTTGCTTTACGTTGCACAGACACAGATATGTCTTACTGCGACGATGGGATAGGAAAGGCCTAGGTATTGGAAGGAAGCGGCTGTGGCCTTAATTAAGGTGCCTGGTGTGAAAATGGGAAACCATGGAAACCATATTCAGGGCTGCAGACAGTGGGGCTCGAATCCACCATCTTCCGATTACTGGATACTGGCGCACTTAAGCGACTGCAGCTATCGAGCTCGGTGGGACGATTATTGTGATGAACAAATTTACATGCAAGGATGACATTGACCATTTCTATTTCTGGGAAATAATGCTATAGAGTGTTTTTTTCTGAGAGAATAAACATAAAATTCATGACTTGCAGCTACCCTGGCAGCCACACACAGTACGTGATTAATAGTTTGAATGGTGCAAGAAATATACTCGCATAGAAGCTATATTTCCATCGTAATTAGTACGAATCATATTCATTACTACGTCGTGACATTTATATATGGCTGCTATGAACATCTCCATTATATACGTTCACGAATTTGTCTGCAAGTACTTCCCAGTAACAAAGTTTCTCTGGAATTCAAACAGGTTCGATTATCTTGGGATTGAGTTATTAGAGACAGACTTTGATTATTTAATAGCTATATAATTGTTAAATTTTACCTTCTATTTTTCATATTTAAAAGCTATTATTAACAAAAGGCTGGTACAGGTTTGCACCATCTCAGCACGATTAAGATGCAGTCTTATTTTAAGTGGTACTCCAGACGTTAAAGACAGTCAATTTATGGCGAGTAATATCGTATAATTAATGAGGAACTGTAGCATTAAGGATAATTTTGTAATTAAGCTCAGCTAAGACTACACGAAAGAAGTGCCACTTTCTGTGTTTTTATTGCATCGTTAGCTGGTAAGCCTCGGATCTAGATTATGTAGGAAAGAGGTGCTAATAGTTTCCCGAGAACTTGTAGTCCTCTCCGTAAAGGATATTTCTTTGAAATTAATTATCAAGGAAAGGAAACATAATTTGGAAAGTGGCGGAGTGAGTGGCATTTTCATTTGTAACCAGTTCACAAGTGGTCGACAATTCGTCTGAATACAGCTTAACTGTTAATCCTCTAGTCAATACTTCGTAATTCTATTGTAATTTCAATGTATTGACGTGTTTTGCTCAGTATTCTATGTTAATGTTGATCAACTTGGGGCAGCGCAGACTCCTTAGCATTTCAATTTAAACAAATTTTTATCCAATTGATTGATAAGCGATGGATAACATGTCATTGTCGAGCTCGAAGATATTCATATAGAGCAGTTTCAAGACTGTAACTACCTATGTTATGGTGTTATTACCTGAGACGGATCGTCAAATCCAACCACAAGATTTCCTTCTCGAAGGTGTTTTCAGTGAAAAAATGCCAAAATCTCTGCCAAGACCAGGATGTTTGATCCTTCCTGTTACTACTCTAGGATCAGAAACATGGGCCATACTTGAATATGATTTGCTAAACCTTGAGGACTTCCAAATACAAAGTATGCGCCAAATTACGCGAAACTCACTTTGGGGCTATGTCAACAATTAAGTCATTCGAAGTAGATTAGAGGATCAATAAACGATCGAAGATCTGATCCAGACACGACTTCGCTAGTCGGAGCAAATACAGTATGCTGGATGGATGTTACTCGGCTAACACACACGATGAAACAGTGAAATATACCCACTCAGCGAAGAGTCCTGAAAATCGTGTCTTAATACTTTCGTTTATTTCCTTATAATACCGAGCTACTACTTTATGCTGTTCCATATTTGACGGATCTGCCATCAAATATTTTGGTGGATATTTTCAGTGCCCCATAATCTTCGGTATTTGATATAAGTTGAAGATTTATTAATTTTTTCTTTTTCTGCGAGTTGCTTTACGTCGCAACGACACAGATAGGTCTTATGGCGTCGATTGAATAGGAATTACTTGATTCGAAAACTAAAAAATCCAAGGAAAAGCAGCTCAAATTGTTCTGAGTGATTTCCGACAAGAGAGTAGTGTTACAAGAATGTTGTAAAGTTTGGGCTGGGAAAACTTGGAAGAAAGGGGATGAGCTACTCGACTAGGTGGTATATCATGGGCTGTCAGTGAAGAGATGCGTGGATTGACGTAAGTAGACAAATAAGTTTGTGGTGTGTCTTTAAAAGTAGGAAAGATCACAATATGAAGATAAATTTGGAAATCTAGAGGACAAATTGGGGCAAATATTCGTTTATAGGAAGGGGAGTTAGGGGTTGGAATAAGTTACTAAGGGAGATGTTCAATACATTTCTGAATTCTTTGCAATTATTTAAGGGAAGGCTAGGAAAACAACAGACAGGGAATCTGCCAGCTTGGTGGCTGCCCTAAATGCAGGTCAGTAGCGTTCGATTGATTGATTGATTGATTGATTGATTGATTGATTGATTGATTGATTGATTGATTGATTGATTGATTGATTGATTGATTGATTGATTGATTGATTGATTGATTGATTGATTGATTGATTGATTGATTGATTGATTGATTGATTGATTGAATTCTTTCTCTCTTTGTGTTCTGACTTCACATTCGCTATTAAGATAATTGACTCTGTGTCCTCATAGGCTCTTAGCAGATTTTCGCCTTCCATTTCTTCTTCTCTACACACCAAACAGGCCAGCACACCATACCTCACATTCCTCTATTTGTGTTTCAGCAATGGAAAACGAGGCAAAGTTCAAGAAAACTGAACGTTTAGCGAACTCCTTGCTCCGTTTTATCACCAATACACCAAGGAGGGCCAAGTATGGTGTAATAAGTATAATGAAAGCCTGACAATGAACACTACATATTAACAAAAAGGACCTGTCACGCAATCTGAAACTGAAGCTCTACACGTCAGTCGTACGACCAGAAGCTCTGAAGGCCATGGAGTGTGTTTCATTGACCCGAGGATGTATGATGGATAAAAAGGAAGTCAGGGAGAGGAGAATTCTCAGGAAGATCTTAGTTGCTATAAACGAAGATGAAGAATTCCGTAGTCGGCACAGTTCCGAGCTCTACGAACATACAGAGAGGCTCTCTGATTGTGCTAGGAAAAAGAGAGAGTAGCTTTCTATGGCCATATAGTAAGACTGCCTTCCAAAAGACTGAGCAATCGCGTGTTAATCTTCTGGCAGAACGAGAAGATTCGTCCTACTTGGCTGAGAGAAACTATAGAGCTGCGAATATCAGATCTTCAAGATAGACGGTCTGTAAGACACACCCTGAAAGAAGTCCATGGGTTTCAGAAAACATCCCCGGAAGAAAGGTAACCCCTGGACAGATGAAGGAAAAGAGTTACACCTGCAGAAACTACGTCAATACTGAGCAAATATCAAAGATCAATGAGTTGAACAATTGAGGTCCAAATTAGGCCCATTCTAACCAAGAATAACAAGAAGAAGAACAAGAACAACGAGAAAATCCTCGAGAGAAAAATGTTCTGGTAAACGTTAAAATAAGAGAGAATCCTCGGTAGTTAACTGTTACTATGATCCCCACATACACAAAACTCAACGTCTGTCTGTCTGTCTGTCTGTCTGTCTGTCTGTCTGTCTGTCTGTCTGTCTGTCTGTCTGTCTGTACTGGTGTTCTGCTATAATTGGAGAACCACTGTGTTAAATACTGAACTGTGATAAAAGGCATGCGAGCAGTGATGGCTTCTACGAAACAACTCGAACAAAACGAGAGCAGCTGAACAATTTTTCGGCTTATGCTGCCTAAATAGTTAAAAGACATCCGCAGGCTATTAGCGTAAACATTGTAGACCACACAAAGTAAAAGATTTCGTGGAAACACATATCTATCTTTAAAAGGTCGCCCACTTTAACGTTTTTAATGTTAACTAACACTAAAATACCTGCACTATGTTCGAAAATAGCATTCCTGGGGATCAACTTAACGCTGCCTAAATTGTTAAAGATGACCTCACCGGGCGAGTTGGCCGTGCGCGTAGAGGCGCGCGGCTGTGAGCTTGCATCCGGGAGATAGTAGGTTCGAATCCCACTATCGGCAGCCCTGAAGATGGTTTTCCGTGGTTTCCCATTTTCACACCAGGCAAATGCTGGGGCTGTACCTTAATTAAGGCCACGGCCGCTTCCTTCCAACTCCTAGGCCTTTCCCATCCCATCGTCGTCATAAGACCTATCTGTGTCGGTGCGACGTAAAGCCCCTAGCAAAAAAAAAAAAAAAAAAAAAAAGAGATGACCTCAAACTACATGCGTAAGAATTATTGGATATTATCCAAGGTTCATTCAAAACCATTTCACTGCAATAACCAAAAATTATACATGTCTTTCTTTCACTTGGTGATGTTTACGAAACTTATATAATACAATCGTTTTGATTCGCAAGACCGGGTTGACCCGGGTGTAACCGCGGATAAAAGTTAGTTATTATAAAAGAAGTACTTATATAGTAAACTGTTGTAATAATTATCAGAATATAAATCCTCGAAAGTAAATTGTTCTCATAATTATTATTGAAGTAATAATCCTCGAAATAAACGGTCCTAATAATTATCAGCGTAATAATGAATCCTCGAAGGAAAACTGTTTCAATACTTATTAATGTAATAATCCTCCAAAGTAAACTCTTCTAATAAATATTAAATAATCCTTGGAAGTACACTCTTCTAATTATCTTTAGAGCAATTATTATTATCGTAAAGGCAACACTGCGAAATAGTATATTCCTCATCGAGTAAGGACAATAGAGAATTAGAATAGTTGGAAGTAATAATGTTCCAGTCTTGACCATGATTCCCAGTTAATACATTACCTCGTACCAGTAGTAAACACTGTCGTATGAATACAAAAATAACTGGCAACAGTATTAAGCTGCAAATTCTGCATTATGTAAATAGACATTGGCGTAGTAAGTAGAATACCTTTAAATAATATGGTTGTAGTTTATGCTTCGATACATTCGGAAGGAATTCACTGAAAAGAGGGAAGTTGATTATTATTACGAGTTAACGAAAGTAGATTCACTGACGTTGCACGTAACGCCATAACTCCGAGATATTGCTGTAGATAGCTACAAAGAAATCTTCCTGTAAGTGGTTCTCGTAACGAGACTGTTTTTGTTCACTGAAGACGAACACTCTGTCGCGACCTCCCTGATTCAATGCTCGTTACGTTGTCTCGGAAGCTACCCTTGAAAAACTCTCATCAGCCGACTGTTCGCTATCTGCTTTAAGGTTGTTAGTTTGTTCCAGCGAACTAGAACACCGCACTGTATTTCCATAAGCTCTTACATTTATTGCTTGGCCACCTAACTTCAGAGTCACCAGAATGGAGAAAGAACGTCGCAACAACAACATTGCAAGTGTTTTAACGAGAGAAATAGTTTGGGCGTGTTTTTTACATTTATTCTTTCCATGCCTACAGGTATCAAATCTGGTATACGAGATATGAGAAGCCGTGAATCTATAGTAACCAGATCAGGAACTGCGTCATTCTGTGTTCATGTTAAGGTGGAATCCACTTCTAGTCTCCAAAAAATGCGTTTTAACTTATTGTATTCAGTCTTCTTCTTCTTCTTCTTCTTAATACGAAGTTTAGTTTGTCTGTTTGACTAAAGTAGCTTAAGGAGAAAATATTCGAATGACACATTTGATACCACTTCCAAACACATAAAAATGTAGTTAAATTTTGGCGAGTGTTAATTTGAGGTAAACAAGTCTTTAATGTTTACAAAGATTTCTAAGTCAAATTTATTCATATAATTTAATATAGTAGAAGTATTTAAACAAAGTTATTAAAATTATTATACAGAAAGTAAACACGAAATTATTTATCATTTAAGAGCAGTATAAGTGGTGATTTAAAATATTATTTACGGAATCTTTTAAAATGTCCACTATACTTTTTTGCAAGCTTTTTCAAGATTTCTCACGGATCCTTGAGGTACCCCGCATGTGCTTTCAAATACCACACTCATCACGGACAAATTTTCTTCACGGATATTATGTCTCTCACTCAGATATGGGATGCATTGTTAATAAATGCTCTTCTTTTCCTGATCAACTTCCTTGGCCTGAGATAAGTTTCTCGATTTCATTAGTCAGTTGTTTTAACATTTCGTCAGCTGTTCACCAGGGGTGTTCATTTTCCCACCTATATTTTCTTATTTCCGTTAAAGTCGGTTCTTTGTTGTGAAGTAATACGTTCAAGTAACACTCTATAGACACTAAATAACTAAATTGTGGAGCTTTTCTGTTAAAGTTTTATGCTGTTAAATACCAAGATACAGTGTATATTTATATTTGTCTTACATAACATATATGAGCTTCACTCATGAAAGATAAATTTTGTTTTCATTGATGACCTTGTCCATTTCATTTCAGAAGTTAATACGATGATTAAAAGAAGCTGTGTTGACCATTCAGACAATTGCTGCTATATCTGTTGGATATTCACACCAGCGTAAGAACATTACAAGTCAAGTGAAGACTGCTTACAGACATTACTTCTTATGTACCATGGGCGATGGTGTCAAAGTTTGGTCACCTCATTTTCACTGCATAGTATGTTACACTGAACTGGTTGGCTGGGAAAAGAAGATCTATGCCTTTTGCTGTGCCGATGATTTGGCGTGAGCAAAAAGACCACACTTGAGATTGCTATTTTTGCAAAAAATTGCTAGGTTATCGAAGAAAAACAAATTAAAAATTGTATACCTAGACTGCGACTCTGCTCTGAAACCAGTGTCCCGTGATTCAGAGAATTCTGTTCCACTTACCACCCCCAAAGATTTTACCCCTGAAAATGAATGATCCCATGAAGAGCGGGAAGTGACAGAAAGTACTACCGATGCTCAGTGTTATGCAGGCGAATTAGATCCTACTAAAACTTATTTACAAAATCAAGACGATTTCAATGACTTAATCAGGGATATCTCACTTTCAAATCAGAATGCTGTCATCTAAGCCTCTAGACTGAGGGAATGGAATTTGTTACAGAAGAGTATCACTGAGCTGATAATTATGCTGAGCTAGTACATGTTGTTGTTTGAGTCATCAGTCCATAGACTGGCTTGATGCAGCACTCCGTGCCACCCTATCCTGTGCTAACCTTTTCATTTCTACGTAACTATTGCATCCTACATCTGCTCTAATCTGCTTGTCATATTCATACCTTAGTCTACCCCTACCGTTCTTACCACCTACACTTTCTTCAAAAACCAACTGAACAAGTCCTGGGTGTCTTAAGATGTGTCCTATCATTTTATCTCTTCTTGTCGTCAAATTTAGCCAAATCGATCTCCTCTCACCAATTCGAACAGTATCTCTTCATTCGTGATTCGATCTATCCATCTCACCTTCAGCATTCTTCTGTAACACCACATTTCAAAAGCTTCTATTCTCTTTCTTTCTGAGCTAGTTATCGTCCATGTTTCACTTCCATACAATGCCACGCTCCACACGAAAGTCTTCAAAAACATCTTTCTAATTCCGATATCAATGTTTGAAGTGAGCAAATTTCTTTTCTTAAGAAAGCTCTTCCTTGCTTGTGCTAGTCTGCATTTTATGTCCTCCTTACTTCTGCCATCGTTAGTTATTTTACTACCCAAGTAACAATATTCATCTACTTCCTTTAAGACTTCATTTCCTAATCTAATATTTCCTACATCACCTGCCTTCGTTCGACTGCACTCCATTACTTTTGTTTTTGACTTATTTATTTTCATCTTGTACTCCTTACCCAAGACTTCATCCATACCATTCAGCAACTTCTCGAGATCTTCTGCTGTCTCAGATAAAATAACAATATCATCGGCAAATCTCAAGGTTTTGATTTCCTCTCCTTGGACTGTGATTCCCTTTCCAAATTTCTCTTTGATTTCCTTTACTGCCTGTTTTATGTAAACATTGAAAAGGAGAGGGGACAAACTGCAGCCTTGCCTCACTCCTTTCTGGATTGCTGCTTCTTTTTCAAAGCCCTCGATTCTTATCTCTGCAGACTGATTTTTATACAGGTTGTAGATAATTCTTCGTTCTCGGTATCTGATCCCTATCGTCTTCAGAATCATAAATAGCTTGGTCCAATCAACATTATCGAATGCCTTTTCTAAATCTGCGAATGCCATGTACGTGGGCTTGTCCTTCTTGATTCGATCCTCTAAGATCTGACGTAAAGTCAGGATTGCTTCACATGTTCCTACATTTCTTCTGAAGCCAAATTGTTATTCTCCCAATTCAGCTTCAACTTGTTTTTCCATTCTTCTGTAAATAATACGTGTTAAAATTTTGCAGGCATGAGATACTAAACTAATGGTGCGGTAGTTTTCACACCTGTCAGCACCGGCTTTCTTAGGAATAGGTATAACAACATTCTGCCGAAAATCGGATGGGACTTCTCCTGTCTCATACATCTTGCACACTAAATGAAATAACCTTGCCATGCTGGTTTCTCCTAAGGCAGTCAGTAATCCAGAGGGAATATCATCAATTCCAGGTGCCTTGTTCCTATTTAGGTCACTCACAGCTCTGTCAAACCCTGACCTCAAAATTGGGTCTCTCATTTCATCAGCATCAACAGCCTCTTCATGTTCCAGAACCAAATTATCTACATATTTACCTTGATACAACTGTTGGATATGCTCTTCCCATCTTTCTGCTTTGTCTTCTTTCCCTAGAAGTGGCTTTCCATCTGAGCTAGTACATATCATGCTTAAAGCATAACAGAATCTAGGTTGTCGTACGTCTTTAAAGTTACACTTTCTACATTCACACCTTTAGTTTTTCATGCCATATCTCGGAGCTGTAAGTGATGAACATGGTGAGATATTCCACTAGGACATATCAATGATAGAATCCAGGTAACACAGTCAATACGGCCCGAGAATGATGGATGATTTCTTCTAGTTCCTGCAGCGATAATCCACAAACCAATGTAAGTGGAAAAGTGAAGGTCCCCAGCATTTTAAATTTATTTTTTATGCTCACCACATGTTGCAAGATTACATTAAATTATAAAAGGATTTTAAAAGCTTAATATAAATATCTGAGAAGAATATATTAATGTTATTCTCTTGTTTTACGAACCCAGTGGAGGAATTCTCAGATGTAGACTTCCATAGTTACACTCTTATTACTCAGAACCAAGCCGTGCTGGTATAAATCTAATTTCAGATTTGGAATCAGCACCGCAACTTCAGAATAAGACGTACAACATTTTCTCAGTAGCACAAAGAAGTGGTTTTGGAGACTAGTGTAATTTATAAACACACCATCATATCAACATCATATCAAGGAGAAGTTAAATAATGCTAACATCTAAATTCAAAGTGTCCTAGAAGGGACACAAGAATTATTTCAAAATTCTTTGAGAAATAAGGAAGCGTTTCAACTTATACATTAATTTAAGAGATAAGATTTTATTTGTCTATTGAAAAACTCATGCCAAATTTTAGCTCATCATTTTAGTCTTAGTTAACTGTACTATAGCTATGAATTATACGTAGTACAGTCATTAAGTTCTGAGACTTGACTCCTGGAGGATAGGCACCCACACGATTCTATTTGTTGCACATGATGCCGCATTACATGGCGTACACCTACCCAGAACCACATCCACCCTCAAAATAGTCGACGTTGGCCGTTAACCACTTAAACAGAACCACATCCATCCTCAAAATAGTCGACGTTGGCCGTTAACCACTAAAACATAAGCACATACACCCTCAAAACAGTCACCGTTCGCCGTTAGCCGTTATGCACGTTTGCCACCGATGGTATAGCTGCTAGAAGAACCGCTGAAAGGAAACACCATGTTATTATCCGGTTGAGAAACGTCGGATCATCGTCAGCGCTACTGATGAGGTCACCACAAATCGTCATTCGATCATCACGTTGGTTTTGCGACAGGATTCGTGGCACACTGTGCTGGGTAACACGAGACATGTTGAGGTCATCCGTCAGAATTTTGTGGCAAGTACCATGTCTGACACCTATTGCTGCTGCGAGATCATCTTCCAATTGGGAGCGGTTAGCACGCATCAACGTTGCAACCTATTGAATTTTGCTTTCCGTTCGAACTGTTTGTGGCCGACCAGTACGCACATCATCTTCCAAACTGTCCCGTCCTTGCACAAAACGTCGGTGCCACCTAAACCCAACACTGCGACTCAACGCGTCCTCAGCGTAAAACGGCTCCATCATTTTAAACCTTTCGGCAGCTGTTTTGGCTAATTTCTGGCCGTACTTGATGTTTGCCCGTTGCTCAAACTGTGACATATCAAGGTCCGACGGGCGCATTCAAATCACCGTCATAACAACGACCGTACGCCTGCTTCCAGTGTATGCACTCAGCTGTCTCTTGCAGGAAGGGAGACTGACATGGTACCATACCCCAGCGCCATCGTGCGGTCAGTCTCAGAACTTAATGACTGTACTACGTACATAGTGTATCGTTCAGCATACTTATGAGGGTATACTAAATCCTATTGCTTTCTTCTTCCACTATTCCAACGGTAGGGGTACAGAACTATGTCGCACATGTGGCTTTGGCCCCGTTTCACATTCCCTGACGCCAACCGTATGGAGAGATCTAGTATTCCGTGTTTCCCTGGTGGTTTGTAGCATGGCGTGTTGTCTGAATATTAAGAGAAGAATGTTGGAACAAACACAAACAACCAGTACCCGGACCATAAGAACTAATCAGACGTAATTAAAATCTCTGACTCGACCTAGAATCGAACCCGGAACCCTCTGCACTGCAAGCCTCAACGCTGACCACTCAGCCAAGGAGTCATTGGCTGCCTTCATTGGAGAGGCAGTGTTTCCTACTTAGAAACAGGAAATAAGAAACCACTTGACCCTTTACGAAAATCAAATAATGTATATAAATGAAGTTATAGGGGGTCCGCAGTCTGTAATTTCGTTTGTTTTGCCTGTTTTTCAGATTAGGTCAGTCAACTCAAGACCGTATCGGTGGCTTTTAGCTTTCATCTGTGTTTGCCTGTTTGTCCCACCATGACGGCGAAACGGCTGGATAGATCTCGACTAAACGTATACTCATCCACGGAAAGGTTTAGATATGAATATGATTTTAAAATCACTGACTAGAATGGGGAATTTTAGAAAAACCACAACGGTTTTCTTCCATTTTCTCTTACACTGTTGATTTTCTGTTAAATTCGTGAAACGCCCCTGCATTTTTAATACCTTTGTTGTGGACATGTCCGCCTCTGTGGTGTAGTGGTTAGCGTGATTAGCTGCCACCCCTGGAGGTCCGGGTTCGATTCCCGGCTCTGCCACGAAATTTGAGAAGTGGTACGAGGGCTGGAACGGGGTCCACTCAGCCTCGGGAGGTCAACTGAGTAGAGGTGGGTTCGATTCCCACCTCAGCCATCCTGGAAGTGGTTTTCCGTGGTTTCCCACTTCTCCTCCAGGCAATTGCCGGGATGGTACCTAACTTAAGGCCACGGCCGCTTCCTTCCCTCTTCCTTGTCTATCCTTTCCAAACTTCCCATCCCCCCGCAAGGCCCCTGTTCAACACAGCAGGTGAGGCCGCCTGGGCGAGGTACTGGTCATTCTCCCCAGTTGTATCCTCGACCAAGAGTCTGAAGCTTCAGGACACTGCCCTTGAGGCGGTAGAGGTGGGATCACTCGCTGAGTCCGAGGGAAAAACCAACCCTGGAGGGTAAACAGCTGATGATGATGATGATGTTGTGGACATAATTTCGTTTACTCTTCAAACGACGGGGAAAATTACTATATATATGTTATTTCCGATATTTTATTACATCGTGTACGAATTTATTGCACGACTGTAAATAACGGAGATGCTTTCGAAAATTAGGATTTTTAGTCCAAGCCTCGTGGAATACTTGGTTCATCTCACTTCAAGGTGGGTTAATGGGAAGAACTTAAGAGCCAATTTACTTTCTTTCGATAGAACAGCTAATAGGGAATGGGTTTCATGAGTTTTCTGCCACAGCGCCACTCCAGTGGTCAGAGAAACAAGAATATGAAAGCAAGAACTTCGCAGAAGTTCAGACCAGGAATTGTACCGCACAATAAACTCTCTAATCCTCCTCATTCTGTCTCCACTTGGTTCATATTTATCGTACTTGACGTGACTGACACGTGCTTTCTTAGAAAAATATCAGTTTAACATGCCGTATTAAACGTTTGAACACAGGCATGTAAATTCTTATAAATTAATGAAGAAAACATGTATTTCGATGAAAATTATTGCACGAAGGACGGGTCATTGTCACCAGACGTAAGGAATAGCCTGCACGGCTGCAAGGTAACATACCTAACATCACAGCCTGCACGGTTGTTAGGTAACAAACCTAACATCACAGCCTGCATGGTTGCTAGACAAAATATCTTACACCACAGCCTGTACGGTTGCTAGGCAAAATGTCTTACACCACAGCCTGCACGGTTGCTAGGTAACATACCTTACATCACAGCCTGCACGGTTGCTAGGCAAAATATCTTACACCACAGCCTGTACGGTTGCTAGGTAACATACCTTACATCACAGCCTGCACGGTTGCTAGGTAACATACCTTACATCACAGCCTGCACGGTTGCTAGGTGACATACCTTACATCACAGCCTGCACGGTTGCTAGGTAACATACCTTACATCACAGCCTGCACGGTTGCTACGTAACATACCTTACATCACAGCCTGCACGGTTGCTAGGTAACATACCTTACATCACAGCCTGCACGGTTTCTAGGTAACATACCTAACATCACAGCCTGCACGGTTGCTAGGTAACATACCTAACATCACAGCCTGCACGGTTGCTAGGTAACATACCTTACATCACAGCCTGCACGGTTGCTAGGTAACATACCTGAAATCACAGCCTGCACGGTTCCGAGGTAACATACCTGAAATCACAGCCTGCACGATTGCTAGGTAACCTACCTGAAATCACAGCCTGCACGATTGCTAGGTAACCTACCTGAAACCACAGCCTGTACGGTTGCTAGGTAACATACCTTACATCACAGCCTGCACGGTTGCTAGGTAACATACCTAACATCACAGCCTGCACGATTGCTAGGTAACATACCTGAAATCACAGCCTGCACGGTTGCTAGGTAACATGCATTACACAGCCTGCATGGTTGCTAGGTAACATACCTGGCATCACAGCCTGCACGGTTGCTAGGTAACTTACCTGACATCACAGCCTGCACGATTGCTAGGTAACATACCTGAAATCACAGCCTGCACGGCTGCAAGGTAACATACCTTACATCACAGCCTGCACGGTTGCTAGATAACATACCTAACATCACAGCCTAAACGATTGCTAGGTAATATACCTGAAATCACAGCCTGCACGGTTGCTAGGTAGCATACCTAACATCACAGCCTGCACGATTGCTAGGTAACATACCTGAAATCACAGCCTGCACGGTTGCTAGGTAACATACCTGACATCACAGCCTGCACGGTTGTTAGGTAACATACCTGACATCACAGCCTGCACGGTTGCTAGGTAACATGCCTTACACAGCCTGCATGGTTGCTATGTAACGTACCTGGCATCACAGCCTGCACGGTTGCTAGGTAACCTATCTGACATCACAGCCTGCACGATTGCTAGGTAACATACCTGACATCACAGCCTGCACGGTTGCTAGGTAACCTACCTGACATCACAGCCTGCACGGTTGCTAGGTAACATGCCTTACACAGCCTGCATGGTTGCTAGGTAACATACCTGGCATCACAGCCTGCACGGTTGCTAGGTAACCTATCTGACATCACAGCCTGCATGGTTGCTAGGTAACATACCTGACATCACAGCCTGTACGGTTGCTAGGTAACCTACCTGACATCACAGCCTGCACGATTGCTAGGTAACATACCTGACATCACAGCCTGCATGGTTGCTAGGTAACACACCTGACATCACAGCCTGTACGGTTGCTAGGTAACCCACCTGACATCACAGCCTGCACGATTGCTAGGTAACATACCTGACATCACAGCCTGCACGATTGCTAGGTAACATACCTTACATCACAGCCTGCACGGTTGCTAGGTAACATACTAGAGATCACAGCCTGTACGGTTGCTAGGTAACATACCTGACATCATAGCCTGCACGGTTGCTAGGTAACATACCTGACATCATAGCCTGTACGGTTGCTAGGTAACATACCTTACATCAAAGCCTGCATGGTTGCTAGGTAACATACCTGACATCACAGCCTGCATGGTTGCTAGGTAACATACCTTACATCACAGCCTGCACGGTTGCTAGACAAAATACCTTACATCACACCCTGCACGGTTCCTAGGCAAAATACCTTATATCACAGCCTGTACGGTTGCTAGGTAACATACCTTACATCACAGCCAGCACGGTTGCTAGGTAACATACCTTACATCACAGCCTGCACGGTTGCTAGGCAAAATAGCTTACATCACAGCCTGTACGGTTGCTAGCTAACATACCTTACATCACAGCCTGTACGGTTGCTAGCTAACATACCTTACATCACAGCCTGCACGGTTGCTAAGCAAAATACTTTACATCACACCCTGCACGGTTGCTAGGCAAAATATCTTACACCACAGCCTTCACGGTTGCTAGGTAACATACCTGAAATCACAGCCTGCACGATTGCTAGGTAACCAACCTGAAATCACAGCCTGCACGGTTGCTAGGTAACCTACCTGAAACCACAGCCTGTACGGTTTCTAGGTAACATACCTTACATCACAGCCTGCACGGTTGCTAGGTAACATACCTAACATCACAGCCTGCACGATTGCTAGGTAACATACCTGAAATCACAGCCTGCACGGTTGCTAGGTAACATGCCTTACACAGCCTGCATGGTTGCTAGGTAACATACCTGGCATCACAGCCTGCACGGTTGCTAGGTAACATACCTGACATCACAGCCTGCACGATTGCTAGGTAACATACCTGAAATCACAGCCTGCACGGTTGCTAGGTAACCTACCTGACATCACAGCCTGCACGATTGCTAGGTAACATACCTGACATCACAGCCTGCACGGTTGTTAGGTAACATACCTGACATCACAGCCTGCACGGTTGCTAGGTAACATGCCTTACACAGCCTGCATGGTTGCTAGGTAACATACCTGGCATCACAGCCTGCACGGTTGCTAGGTAACCTACCTGACATCACAGCCTGCACGATTGCTAGGTAACATACCTGACATCACAGCCTGCACGGTTGTTAGGTAACATACCTGACATCGCAGCCTGCACGGTTGCTAGGTAACATGCCTTACACAGCCTGCATGGTTGCTAGGTAACATACCTGGCATCACAGCCTGCACGGTTGCTAGGTAACCTATCTGACATCACAGCCTGCACGATTGCTAGGTAACATACCTGACATCACACCCTGCACGGTTGCTAGGTAACCTACCTGACATCACAGCCTGCACGGTTGCTAGGTAACATGCCTTACACAGCCTGCATGGTTGCTAGGTAACATACCTGGCATCACAGCCTGCACGGTTGCTAGGTAACCTATCTGACATCACAGCCTGCATGGTTGCTAGGTAACATACCTGACATCACAGCCTGTACGGTTGCTAGGTAACCTACCTGACATCACAGCCTGCACGATTGCTAGGTAACATACCTGACATCACAGCCTGCATGGTTGCTAGGTAACATACCTGACATCACAGCCTGTACGGTTGCTAGACAAAATACCTTACATCACACCCTGCACGGTTCCTAGGCAAAATACCTTAAATCACAGCCTGTACGGTTGCTAGGTAACATACCTTACATCACAGCCAGCACGGTTGCTAGGTAACATACCTTACATCACAGCCTGCACGGTTGCTAGGCAAAATACCTTACATCACAGCCTGTACGGTTGCTAGCTAACATACCTTACATCACAGCCTGCACGGTTGCTAAGCAAAATACTTTACATCACACCCTGCACGATTGCTAGGCAAAATATCTTACACCACAGCCTGCACGGTTGCTAGGTAACATACCTGAAATCACAGCCTGCACGATTGCTAGGTAACCTACCTGAAATCACAGCCTGCACGGTTGCTAGGTAACCTACCTGAAACCACAGCCTGTACGGTTTCTAGGTAACATACCTTACATCACAGCCTGCACGGTTGCTAGGTAACATACCTAACATCACAGCCTGCACGATTGCTAGGTAACATACCTGAAATCACAGCCTGCACGGTTGCTAGGTAACATGCCTTACACAGCCTGCATGGTTGCTAGGTAACATACCTGGCATCACAGCCTGCACGGTTGCTAGGTAACTTACCTGACATCACAGCCTGCACGATTGCTAGGTAACATACCTGAAATCACAGCCTGCACGGTTGCTAGGTAACCTACCTGACATCACAGCCTGCACGATTGCTAGGTAACATACCTGACATCACAGCCTGCACGGTTGTTAGGTAACATACCTGACATCACAGTATGCACGGTTGCTAGGTAACATGCCTTACACAGCCTGCATGTTTGCTAGGTAACATACCTGGCATCACAGCCTGCACGGTTGCTAGGTAACCTACCTGACATCACAGCCTGCACGATTGCTAGGTAACATACCTGACATCACAGCCTGCACGGTTGTTAGGTAGCATACCTGACATCGCAGCCTGCACGGTTGCTAGGTAACATGCCTTACACAGCCTGCATGGTTGCTAGGTAACATACCTGGCATCACAGCCTGCACGGTTGCTAGGTAACCTATCTGACATCACAGCCTGCACGATTGCTAGGTAACATACCTGACATCACAGCCTGCACGGTTGCTAGGTAACCTACCTGACATCACAGACTGCACGGTTGCTAGGTAACATGCCTTACACAGCCTGCATGGTTGCTAGGTAACATACCTGGCATCACAGCCTGCACGGTTGCTAGGTAACCTATCTGACATCACAGCCTGCATGGTTGCTAGGTAACATACCTGACATCACAGCCTGTACGTTTGCTAGGTAACCTACCTGACATCACAGCCTGCACGATTGCTAGGTAACATACCTGACATCACAGCCTGCATGGTTGCTAGGTAACATACCTGACATCACAGCCTGTACGGTTGCTAGGTAACCTACCTGACATCACAGCCTGCACGAATGCTAGGTAACATACCTGACATCACAGCCTGCACGATTGCTAGGTAACATACCTAACATCACAGCCTGCACGGTTGCTAGGTAACATACCTGACATCACAGCCTGCATGGTTGTTAGGTAACCTATCTGACATCACAGCCTGCACGATTGCTAGGTAACATACCTGAAATCACAGCCTGCACGGTTGCTAGGTAACATACCTGACATCACAGCCTGTACGGTTGCTAGGTAACATACCTGACATCACAGCCTGCACGGTTGCTAGGTAACATACCTGACATCATAGCCTGTACGGTTGCTAGGTAACATACCTTACATCAAAGCCTGCATGGTTGCTAGGTAACATGCCTGACATCACAGCCTGCATGGTTGCTAGGTAACATACCTTACATCACAGCCTGCACGGTTGCTAGACAAAATACCTTACATCACACCCTGCACGGTTCCTAGGCAAAATACCTTATATCACAGCCTGTACGGTTGCTAGGTAACATACCTTACATCACAGCCAGCACGGTTGCTAGGTAACATACCTTACATCACAGCCTGCACGGTTGCTAGGCAAAATACCTTACATCACAGCCTGTACGGTTGCTAGCTAACATACCTTACATCACAGCCTGCACGGTTGCTAAGCAAAATACTTTACATCACACGCTGCACGGTTGCTAGGCAAAATATCTTACACCACAGCCTGTACGGTTGCTAGGTAACATACCTTACATCACAGCCTGCACGGTTGCTAGGTAACATACCTTACATCACAGCCTGCACGGTTGCTAGGTAACATACCTTACATCACAGCCTGTACGGTTGCTAGGTAACATACCTTACATCACAGCCTGTACGGTTGCTAGATAACATACCTTACATCACAGCCTGCACGGTTGCTAGGTAACATACCTTACATCACAGCCTGCACGGTTTCTAGGTAACATACCTTACATCACAGCCTGTACGGTTGCTAGCTTACACTCTCGTCACACATTTCGTGACGCTACATTCCGTAATGCAGATTTTTAGATGGCCCCGAGCCATAACACATATTTTTGTCAAATAGAGAAGTGGACTAAGATTTTGGAGCACTTTCACATTCTTCATTGGATGGAGGCAATATATATAAATTTTGTTTGTTAGTGGATTTGAGGACATCGAAAGCCTTCAGTGAAGATAAAATGGATCTGGGAAGTTAGCGACCGTGTCGTTAATTAATTAATTACCTGTTGCGAAAGTGGGAAATTGCGGAAAACCATCATTAGGGCAGTCGGCGGTGCAATTCGTATCTACCTTCTTCCAAATGCAAGCTCACAGCTACGCGATCCTAACCGCTGAGCTCAATAAAATCCTACAGTGGGCTTTTATGGAGAAGTCTGGATAATTAATGCATGAAGGAGAAACCTCTTCAATTTTATCAATTCCTTCTCAGCCTGGGAGAAACCAGTGTACCCGGAGGAAAACCACGGAACCCAGTGGCGAGAGGCAGGTGCACTGCTGCCTGAGCCACGGGGGCTCTTTAATGAATTGTTAAATTTAAAAATAATATATTTGAAAGAAGACGAAAGTATTAATGTGCTTAGTGAACCACTGTCTAATGAAAAGTGATCTTCCTTTTTTTACATAAGAAGGAAGAAATAGGCTATCAGTTGATTCAGTAAAAACTTATTATTGCGGGAGTTCATTTTCTTCTTCTATTTTATCTGTTTACCCTCCAAGGTCGGTTATTCCCTCGGACTCAGCGAGGGATCCCACCTCTACCGCCTCAAGGGCAGTGTCCTGGAGCTTCAGACTCTGGGTTGGGGGATACAAATGAAGAGGGTGACCAGTACCTCGCCCAGGCGGCCTCACCTTCTATGCTCAACAGGGGCGTTGCGGGGGAATGGAAATATTGGAAGGGATCGACAAGGAAGAGGGAAGGAAGCGCCCGTGGGCTTAAGTTAGGTACCATCCCGGCATTTGCCTGGAGGAGAAGAAGGAAACCGCGGAAAACAACTTCAAAGATGGCTGAGGTGGGAATCGAACGCACCTCTATTCAGTTGACTCCCCGAGGCTGAGTGGACCCCGTTCCAGTCCTCGAACCACTTTTCAAATTTCGTGACAGAGCCGGGAAACGAACCCTCACCTCCGGGGGTGGCATCTAATCACACTAACCATTACACCACAGAGGCGGACCAGTTCATTTTCAATGACCTAAATTTTATCCACCTTTATGAACATGAAAATAGCTACTTCATAACATTAAAAGTTCTTCAAAATGCAACTAAAGGTAAGATTAATAATACAAAACACACAGTTAATACGACGAGGGCAGTCCTGGCCATTTGAATTACGGTTTCTTTTTCTTCTTTCCGTAATCACTGCATAGCACGGGTTACCCTATACTGATACCACCACCCATCTTCCCACTAGTCTCTGAAAATTATTCCTTTTTCACTTCATTGAACTGATAGCGTTATCTGAGCCACTCAGTCCGTTACTCAGATCATTGATAAGAAAGACATTATTTGAACAAGGGTTTCAAAGCTCTGTAAAACACCTCATTATAATACATTTACAGTCGTAACTACTCTGAAAGTAGTTGGACAGTCCGCTGGCCCCCTGTGGTGGTAATGACATAGTTATTGGATATCGTGTTGGGAGCATGCCGAGCGCGCAACAGGCGAGCTCGGACGGGATAATGATTACCACAGCTACACTCGGGACCTTCACGAATAGGAAATGCTTACGTAGAGACGAGTGTTGTATTCCTGAATATCACGCCAAAGTTGGTGAAAAAAAAAACAAACTAAAATACGTCAGAAAAACGATAGGCCTACTAATTCTAGTATTAATAATAATAATTATCTCGAATAAATACAGCAAGTAATCATTTTCCACGAAAGCCACACTCACAGGTATTCTTCCAGAAGTACTCTCCACAACCCAGACATCATCATTAACCACTAACATAACAGACATCTAGAAAATGGAACGGTAGATACTGAGGAAAGCCGGCCCCGTGGTGTAGGGGTAGCGTGCCTGCCTCTTACCCGGAGGCCCCGGGTTCGATTCCCGGCCAGGTCAGGGATTTTTACCTGGACCTGAGGGCTGGTTCGAGGTCTACTCAGCCTACGTGATTAGAATTGAGGAGCTATCTGACAGTGAGATAGCGGCCCCGGTCTAGAAAGCCAAAAATAACGGCCGAGAGGATTCGTCGTGTTGACCACATGACACCTCGTAATCTGCAGGCCTACGGGCCCTTCTAGGGCTGTAGTGCCATGGGTTTGGTTTGGTTTGGTTTAGATAATGAGGAAAATATTCGGGCCGAAGGAACGTTATTCACTGACTGAAGGATTCACTCCATTACAAGTAATAAATTTCATTGTAGAACGTATTTGACATGAGATTATGAACATTAAAATAAGAACAACAATTTACACCACCTTTCCAATACATATCTTTCCCTATATTTATTATATAAATATTACAAATGGTGTTATATGTTGGGACATGTTTCGCTTAACTGCCGTAGACATCATTAGCCGAAATAAATCTTTTTTTTTTTTGCTAGTGGCTTTACGTCGCACCGACACAGATAGGTCTTATGGCGACGATGGGATAGGAAAGGCCTAGGAGTTGGAAGGAAGCGGCCGTGGCCTTAATTAAGGTACAGTCCCAGCATTTGCCTGGTGTGAAAATGGGAAACCACGGAAAACCATCTTCAGGACTGCCGATAGTGGGACTCGAACCTACTATCTCCCGGATGCAAGCTCACAGCCGCGCGCCTCTACGCGCAGAAATAAATCTTAGCCTAAAGTTAGCTCAGGGCCCCGAACCTACTGTCCTTAAAATGTATGGTACCCTAAGATTCGACATTTTAGAAAATCAGATAGGCTTATAACCAGTGTAAAAACACATAAGAATGTTCATCACGGCTAAGAGAAACACATAACCGTGATGACGGAGGTTAGAAAACATGAAGTACAACATAGAGCTGGTAGTGAAGTAATTAAAAACATATAGGATATCATTGCTACCAGTCCGTCAATAATAATGATGAACATTGATTGATAAAAAAAACTTCCCCATCTACGATGGAATACGACAACCCGAAATGAAGTCAATATTGGCCCACCGGCAAATACGCGTACTACATATACACAGACATCAAGTCATACAATTTTAGACCCAAGGGACCAACGCCAGGAAATTTGGAACTCAAAACCGCATGGAGACGTCAGACAGCGCATTCGTAGCAAGAGGATGAGGAAGTTTTGGGAAAATGAGAAGAAAATTGACCAATGCTATATGTCAGTTATATGGGCTCCTTAGAGGGTAAAATGCATAATAATAATAATAATAATAATAATAATAATAATAATAATAATAATAATAATAATATCGTTTGCAGAAAAAGAAACCGTTGAGCAGAAATTTTGTCCTAAAAACGGTTTTTGATTGTCCTCGAGAAGCAAGAATAAACTACAAAAACCGATTCTAATAGTTCGGTGCTCTTCCACAGCTCCTCTCATTGAGATGCTGGTGGAATTTCTCATACAGCCAGTCTCTGTGAAGAATTAAGTGAAAATACAGCTTCCGGGTGGAGTGGCTCAGACGGCTGAGTGCTGACCTTCTGACCCCAACTTGGCAGGTTCGATCTTGGCTCAGTCCGATGCTGTTTGCAGGTGCTCAAATACGTCAGCCTCGTGTAAGTAGATTTACAGGCACGCAAAAGAAGTCCTCCGGAACTAAATTCCGGCACCTCGGCGTCTCCGAAAAGGGTCAAAGTAGTTAGTTGGACGCAAAGCAAATAATATTATTATTATCACTGAAGGAACCGCTCTGCTCAGCAGCATTAGGTCAGATAACTCGTCTAGACACGCCTGTCGTAGTCATGACGTTATCATGCCCTCTGTTTGGTTAAAATATATACATATATTCGCCTTTTTTTCCCGCAGTTCTTCTATATACAGTAGAAAGGTTGTCTTGTGAGATCATAGCTTAGTCCCGAAGGAGCGCTTTTTCTTTTACCAGACAGCGGGCTCTTCTAAGACACAAGGCCTTCGCTCTTTCTAGTGTAGCTAGGATATCCTTCGTTAGGTGTTTCCAGATAATATCTAAGGCGTGTGTGATGATGGGGTCTGTTTGTACGTAGACTTTTTTCTGTGAGCAGCGTGTAAGTTATTAGGAACGCTGTGCCATCTGTTGAATATACTGTATTTGGAAGCTGGGGAAGGTTAGACAATGAAAGAGTATCTTAGGTGTGAATTTCATCAATGAACTTAAACTGGATCCACAAGCCGTACTTGACAAGACGCGAAACAAGATTGACACCCTTGTTAGCTCACCACTGCTGCAATCTGACCAGAAGTTTTCAATTTTAAATAGTTCAATATCACCTACTCTTATTTACCCACTCCAAGTTACCCCCTAAACAAGATACCACAATCTTTTCTATCAGATGCGGATAAAATGCTACAGAGTGGAAGTAAAGAATTATTACAACTACCAGCAGACGTTCCGGATCACATGGTATACACCGAAAGGAAGTATGAAGGCCTCGGTTTGTTTCGCGCCACTTGGGAAGCCTAACTACAGCATATTAACATCTGTAATAAATTATCGCTCGCAAGTAACGGCTGCATTAATGCAACTAGGAACTTGGAACAAGAACGTACAATTTGTTTGCAAGATCTAGGAATATAAATGAATGGTCGAGTTATGTCCAAAAATAGCCATCTTCCCAACGTAAGGAAGGTCCGACAGATACAACGAGACAGAGAAGTTCAGTCATGGACGAAGTTGCCGCACAAAGGAAAGGGCGTCGGACTCTTCCAGGAATACACCCCAGCGAACAAATGGATAAGAGATCACCGAGGCTTATCCTGTGCGGAATGGAGAGAGGCCATCAAGATGACAGCGAATATGTGCGCCGTTCGCTCCGTGCCGGGAAGGTCCCAGGGCAACACCCTCTGTCGGCTTTGCCACAGAGAGCACGAAACTCTTGCCCATGTCTTGGGAGCCTGCCCTCACGGGGAGGTATTGAGAAATTCCCGCCATCATACAATACAACACATGATTGCGACCTCGCTGAGGGATCACGGTTTCACGGTGCACGAAGAGGTCTCTGGCCTAGCTACCGACGGGAGTAACAGGCGTATTGACATGATAGCCTTTCAACCAGCTAGCAAGCAAGGACTAATCTTAGATCCCACAATACGTTTCGAGTCGCACGTTGGCCACGCCGAAGAGGTGGACGCCGAAAAGAAGTCAATTTACCAGCCAACTGTAAACTACTATAAAGATAAATATCACCTAGACAATATTTCCGTCCATGGACTCATGATCGGAGCTCGAGGCACAATCCCTAAATTCCTTGTACAGCTATGGGATTCTCTCGGCCTCAGCCGGACACGACTTCACGACATCGCTATCGCCGCAATACGAGGCTCAGTGACCATACTCCGCAATCATCTATATAACATTTGAACAACAATATTGCAAATTTATTCCTGAGCCTTGTGATTTTTCTACCTGGCACACTAGCAAAGTCAATAGTAACTTAGAAGATAAAATACTGTGTAGTCGACATACTTCGTCCTTGTGGCAGCCTCCGCATGGGGGAAGTTGTAATAATATTAATAATCCGTGATAAATGTAAATGTAAATTCTCTGGCTTGACAAGTAGTAATCGAACGTAGCTGCATGCAAGGACATTACTAAGTGTTAGTCGCTTAGCAACTTGGTAAGTTCAGAATGTATTGCGGGTTAGGGCAACATTCGCCTGCAATTATTTTACGACTGAATTTAGAGACCTGTCAATGTCTCATGATTCACTATCAGGTAATTCCGGAGAGAATAAAACAAAACTATAGCAAACCTGTCCAGAAGAACAGACGGACCTATTTGCCAAATCTGCTTTTACTGAAATCTATTAACATATAGATGATGATGATGATGATTATTATTATTATTATTATTATTATTATTATTATTATTATTATTATTATTATTATTATTATTATTATTCTTAAAATACAGTTCTAAGCATGTCTCTTCAGTGAATCCATTGTGTTCGATGATAGCGCCAGTGGTTATTCTTTTAAGGGGAGTACAAATAAAGCGACCATCTTCTCTTAACGTTTATCCTCTGTGGATCCGTGGTAGAGTGTCGACCTCCGGGTCCCAAGATAGCGGGTTCAAACCCGGCAGAGGTAGTCGGATTTTTGAAGGGCGGAAAAAAGTCCATTCGACACTCCATGTCGTACGATGTCGGCATGTAAAAGATCTCTGGTGATACATTTGGTATTTACCCGACAAAATTAATTAATTAAATCTCAGCCATAGACGCCCAAGAGAGATTCGGTTTACTCTGTCTGCCATCTAGCGGACCTAGAGTAAAACGGAACGTCGAAATTGACGAGCAGGCAGCCAGATGCCGTCAAATCGAAATGTCTGCAAACCGGTAGCTGAGGCCATACGATTATTATTATTATTATTATTACAAGAAAAAAAAGGTAGATTTCCGACCCTTTCGAGAATGAAGGTATCGTGGAAGGTAAAGGTACGAGACGAAGGAATAGGCTTCACTAACCCAAGACCATTGGTGTGGGATAGACAAAGGGAGACGAAACGAATAGTGTAAGTACGGTATCAGTAAACGAAATCTATTCCTATGAACATATATCTCTTGGCGTTTTGTCTAGCATTTAATATGCAAAGTGTGGCTTGCGTACTGCTAGGGGTTCGTATCAATTATTAGCTCCTAGCCGTTTTCAGTCAGCTGTTTACAAAACAGTTGCGCCTGTTCATTTTCAATAAAACTTGTTTTGATTTACTGTTTTGCATACCACTGCATAGAGTCCCCTTTCTGAAGTATTAACAGACTAGGTATGTACAATTACTTATGCTACATTGACTTTTTCTAAATATGTTGTTTCGAAATTCACTAATTTACTTCATTTCATTTCAGTTAGGTGAGCATAGTACAATAATCCTTGTAGCATAGATAATAATACTCGTATATATAGTTGATAGGTAACGAAATCTCAAGAGAATACCACGTTTCTCCTCCTGCCTTGTGAAGGCATTCCGCGTTGCCTGCGAAGAGAACAGGATACTCCATACATACATACATACATACATACATACATACATACATACATACGTACATTATCATTATAGACTGTTATGCCTTTCAGCGTTTAGTCTGCAAGCCTCTGAGAATTTACTAAACGTCGCCACAATCCTCGATTTGCAACTAGTGTTGTGGCCTCATTTAGTTCTATACCTCTTATCTTTAAATCGTTAGAAAAAGAGTCTAACCATCGTCGTCTTGGTATACCTCTACTTCTCTTACCCTCCATAACAGAGTCCATTATTCTCCTAGGTAACCTATCCTCCTCCATTCGCCTCACATGACCCCACCACCGAAGCTGGTTTATGCGTACAGCTTCATCCATCGAGTTCATTCCTAAATTAGCCTTTATCTCCTCATTCCGAGTTCCCTCCTGTCCTAAATTAGCCTTTATCTCCTCATTCCGAGTTCCCTCCTGCCATTGTTCCACCTGTTTGTACCAGCAATCATTCTTGCTACTTTCATGTCTGCTACTTCTAACTTATGAATAAGATATCCTGAGTCCACCCAGCTTTCGCTCCCGTAAAGCAAAGTTGGTCTGAAAACAGACCGATGTAAAGATAGTTTCGTCTGGGAGCTGACTTCCTTCTTACAGAATACTGCTGATCGCAACTGCGAGCTCACTGCATTAGCTTTACTACACCTTGATTCAATCTCACTTACTATATTACCATCCTGGGAAAACACAAAACCTAAATACTTGAAATTATCGACCTGTTCTAGCTTTGTATCACCAATCTGACATTCAATTCTGTTGGATTTCTTACCTACTGACATCAATTTAGTCTTCGAGGGGCTAATTTTCATACCATACTCATTGCACCTATTTTCAAGTTCCAAGATACTAGACTGCAGGCTTTCGGCACAGTCTGCCATTAAGACAAAGTCGTCAGCATAGGCCAGGCTGCTTACTACATTTCCACCTAACTGAATCCCTCCCTGCCATTTTATACCTTTCAGCATATGATCCATGTAAACTACAAACAGCAAAGGTGAAAGATTACACCCTTGTCTAACTCCTGTAAGTACCCTGAACCAAGAACTCATTTTACCATCAATTCTCACTGAAGCCCAATTGTCAACATAAATGCCTTTGATTGATTTTAATAATCCTCGGTACCCTGTCATATGCTTTCTCTAGATCTACGAAACATAAACACACCTGCCTATTCCTCTCGTAGCATTTTTCAATTACCTGGCGCATACTGAAAATCTGATCCTGACAGCCTCTCTGTGGTCTGAAACCACACTGGTTTTCATCCAACTTCCTCTCAACGACTGATCACACCCTCCTTTCCAAGATGCCAGTGAATACTTTGCATGGTATACTAATCAATGAGATACCTCGATAGTTGTTGCAATCCTTCCTGTTCCCTTGCTTATAGATAGGTGTAATTACTGCTTTTGTCCAATCTGAAGGTACCTTACCAGCACTCCATGCTAATGTGACTACTCTATGAAGCCATTTCATCCCTGCCTTCCCACTATACTTCACCATTTCAGGTCTAATTTCATCTATTCCTGCTGCCTTATGACAATGGAGTTTATTTACTATCCTTTCCACTTCCTCAAGCATAATTTCACCAACATCATTTTCCTCCTCCCCATGAGCTTGACTGTTTGCAACACCACCATGATGATTTCCTTTTACATTGAGAAGATGTTCAAAATATTCCCTCCACCTCTCCAGTAATTCCCTGGGATCTGTTATGAGTTCACCTGAATTACTCAAAACACTGTTCATTTCCTTTTTCCCTCCCTTCCTAAGATTATTTATTACTGTCCAGAAAGGTTTCCCTGCTGCTTGACCTAGCCTTTCCAGGTTATTACCAAAATCTTCCCATGACTTCTTTTTGGATTCAACAACTATTTGTTTCGCTCTGTTTCTTTCATCTACGTACAAATCCTTGTCTGCCTCGGCCCTTGTTTGGAGCCATTTCTGATAAGCCTTCTTTTTACGTTTACAGGCTGCTCTCACTTCATCATTCCACCAAGATGTTCGCCTTTTCCCATCTTTACACACAGTTGTTCCTAGGCATTCCCTTGCTGTTTCTACTACAGCATCCCCGTATGCCACCCATTCACTTTCTATATCCTGAACCTGCTTACTGTCAACTGTTCGAAACTTCTCACTAATCATATCCATGTACTTCTGTCTAATTTCCTCGTCCTGGAGATTTTCTACCCTTATTCGTTTGCAGACAGATTTCACTTTCTCTACCCTAGGCCTAGAGATACTTAGTTCACTACAGATCAGATAGTGGTCTGTATCATCGAAAAATCCCCGAAAAACTCGTACATTCCTAAAAGATTTCCTGAATTCAAAGTCTGTTAAGATATAGTCTATTATGGATCTGGTACCCCTAGCCTCCCATGTGTAGCGGTGAATAGCCTTATGCTTGAAAAATGTATTCGTAACAGCTAAACCCATACTAGCACAGAAGTCCAGCAAACGCTTCCCATTCCCATTAGCTTCCATATCTTCCCCACATTTACCAATCACCCTTTCGTATCCTTCAGTTCTATTTCCAACTCTCGCATTGAAATCGCCCATTAGCACTATTCTATCCTTGCTGTTCACCCTGACCACGATGTCACTCAATGCTTCATAAAACTTGTCAACTTCATCCTCATCTGCACCCTCACATGGTGAATACACGGACACAATTCTTGTCCTAATTCCTCCCACTGACAAATCTACCCACATCATTCGCTCACTTACGTGCCTAACAGAAACTGTGTTGCGTGCAATGGTATTCCTGATAAAGAGCCCTACCCCCAGACTCTGCCCTTCCCTTTCTAACACCCGTCCAGTACACTTTATAATCTCCTATCTCTTCCTCCTTATCTCCCCTTACCCGAATATCACTTACTCCTAGCACATCCAGATGCATCCTCTTTGCTGACTCAGCAAGTTCTACCTTCTTTCTTCCACAAGCCCCATTAATATTGATAGCTCCCCATCGAATTCCAGTAGGGCAGCATCCTGCTTCATGAATTTAACGAGCTCAGAACACTTTGACAGGATACTCCAATGGTCGATTAATAAGGCACTAAAATGGCAGGAATACTTCTACGGCCAATGGTTACCACTCAGTTTTCGTGTTAATGTAAGGAAATATCTTCATTGGAGTAAACACATAAATGGGATCGTTAATAAGGCGTGCAGATCTCTGCACATGGTTATGAGGATGTTTAGGAGTTGTAGTAACGATGTAAAGGAAAAGGCATATAAGTCTCTAGTAAGATCCCAACTAGAGTATGATTCCACTTTATGGGACCCTCATCAGGATTACTTGATTCGAGAAGTGGAAAGAATGAAAAGGAAAACTTCTTGATTTCTTTCTGGGTGATTTCCGACAAAGGCGTAGGGTTACAAAAATGTTGCAAAGTTTGGGTTGGGAAGACTTGGGAGAAAGGAGACGAGCTGCTCGGCTAAGTGGTATGTTCCGAGCTGTCAGTGGTCAGATGGCGTGGGAGGACGTTAGTAGGCGAGTAAGTCTGAGTGGTGTCTTTAAAAGTAGGAAAGATCACAATATGAAGATAAAGCTGGAATTCAAGCGGACAAATTGGGGCAAATATTCGTTTATAGGAAGAGGAGTTAGGGACTGGGGTAACTTACCAAGGAATATGTTAAATAAATGTCAAATTTCTTTGCAATATCTTCCGAAAAAGGCTAGAAAAACAACGGATAAGGAATCCGCCATCTGGGCGACTGCCCTAAATTCAGATCAGTAGTGACTGATTGATTGATTCTGTAAAGATTTTCTCCGAAGGTGTTATGATTTACTTCGCCCAGAGACGTTTATCTACACGATACATTGTTGAGGAAGAGCATGGTATTGCGGCCTAGCCGCTTGCCTGTCATCCCGGCGACAGTGGTTTGATTCGCGGCTTTGATGGGGTGGATTTCCACTTGAAAATCCCGTGGAGACGGGAAGAGCATATGAACCTAAATCCGCGGCCGCAACGCTTTCATGCCGCAGTGTGTGGAGGGACCCTGCGCAAGCAGAATAAGCTGCGGAAGGTGAGGATTATAGTTAATGTTATTTGGCATCGAGCACCAATATTTGTTATTTCTGATATAATCGCAATGTACTCGTAAGGATACGAAGATAAAACATTTGGATTTTGGAAGTACGCCAAACAAAACGTTTGAATACCACTGGTCTAGCAGATTCAACCAGACTTCCGGAAAACAAATCCAAGCAACACATAGACTGTAACAAGTCACTTCAAACTTTAAAAATTAGCGCTAGACTGTCGTTGTTGTAATAGCCGCAGGGTTTCGTAGAGGTACTCATTAAATTGATTTCCCTGTTTCAGTTTCTCATAGTAATGCCTATTTTGCTCTTTTGGTTCCATTTCTTTTAATTAATTCATCATTCACTTTTCTCGTTTAAAATCTTACATTTGCACGTTTTTTTTTTGCCGAATCGTAATCTTATCTTTCTTTTATGCAATTGACCACGATGTATGCACAACGACAACTGCGCGCTTGTGTCACCACAGCGCCATCTGATTGCAACAGGTATAGATGGGAGCTCAAGAGAAGAGTTTCGCTAGGAATGTGGTCGGGAATGCGTTAGACCTCGCTTCTCCCCTCGTCCCTGGCTTCTCGTTACCAAGCTAGTGTATGTACTTGCGTTTCTGAAAACGTTCGCCCTCGCAGTGTCCTCAGGTGGTCTCTTCCTGCAAGGCACTCAATGTATTTTTGTATATCGGAGGTGGGTAATATTATTCATCTATTAATAGACTACATCTGACCAGCGACATATTAAGACAAGGCAGTTTCCAACTAATAGTAATCTAGGTTATTAGCCACCGACACTGGGAATTTATGCCATATTCAACATTAGATTTTATTACGGGCAGAGTCCATCCTCAAGGTGCAAATCGAAAGAGCTTCTGTTATTATTTTAATTTTAATATATATATATATATATATATATATATATATATATATATATATATATATATATATATATATATATATATATATATATATACTGTATTAATTATTATAATATTTTTTTACATATTTTTACAAAATGATCGCCAACGTCCGATGAAGGTTACAGTACTAGAAGAAGGCGATATTTATTTCCTATATTTCAAATGTAGTAAGTTACTTGAAGCGAACTACAGGCAGGTCAGTTTCGTCCGTCAGTGTGCCAAGTTACGAATGCATTCTCCCTCACACACATGTCTCGGCGTGTTCGTTAGGTGAAGATAATAATAATAATAATAATAATAATAATAATAATAATAATAATAATGAGCCAGACTGAATATGTGCGCGTATAACAATTTTATGATTACGATCCAATCAGGCAACTCATCCAGGCATTCACTCATTCAGTTAATTTATAATGTCTATTGTAAGCTAAGGAGAAATCTGTTCGGACTCTTAAAAAACTTACACTAATTAATAATAGGAGTACCGGTAAGATACATGTTGTCCTAGAAAATATAACACTGTTAATGTCTAGGACAAAGAGAAATAAAAATAAATAAAACTTAAAAACTGCAATTTCGCGATTAGAAGTAATTATAATGTTTAATGTAGTAATAGATACAAGAAAAGCATTCATATCAAAAATAGCAATAAATTATTACTCTGTCCCCAGTTCCAGGCGATCCGGAACTCGGGGATGGGAGTATTCTATTCTACTATTCTGTATTATCAATGTTCTCGCTTGTGCGAAACATATTCTGTGCCGCAAGGGGTATTTTAAGTGTCGATAAAGCTGTCGACATGACACTGACGTAGTTCAGCGCCTTCAAATACTATTGCACTTAGGCGAGATCGAACCCACCGACTTATTGTAAGCTCAGAAAGCCAGTGCTGTACCGTCTGAAATGGGTGAGAGAGGAGGGAATTTATTCATTAATCGACGAGTTAGTTTACTGAAGAACTCAATTTTATAGAATTTTATTTAATCACAAATATTAAAAATACTGTAGGCCTAATTAGCTTTTCACTTTTCTTGATAGCCAAAACTATGAAATAAAATAACATTTAAAACAATAGACTGTAGGCCTAATTAGCTTCATCAATCCTTGTGTCTCTATGTCACATTTATTGATGATACACTAAACTATGAAATAAAATAACATTTAAAACAATAGACTGTAGACCTAAATTAGCTTCATCAATTCTTGTGTCTCTATGTCACATTCATTGAAGATACACAAAACTATGAAATAAAATAACATTTAAAACAATAGACTGTAGGCCTAAATTAGCTTCATCAATTCTTGTGTCCCTATGTAACTTTTCCTGATGATACACTAAACTATGAAATAAAATAATATTTAAAGCAATAGACAGTAGGCCTAATTAGCTTCATCAGTCCTTGTGTCCCTGTGTCATTTTTCTTGATGACACACAAAATAATGAATAAAAATAACATTAAAAACAATATTTCCTAAGGAGGAGAGAGACTTAAAGTTACGTTTCTACACGAACGAATTACCAGAAACTCTACGAAGAAGTGTTTGAAGAGCTTCTTCGATGGGTCACTCGCTGTCTGTTAGGGAATCCAGAGATATGATGAATTCTTCGAGCGCGTCTTCCATCAGTCGATCGTTCTGCCAGTACTCTTCCTCACTGTTACGAACGTGGGAATAATATCCATCCACGTCTTCTTTGCTAATAGAAGAAATTGCAGTTCTCATTACGGCTTCGAGCTTTGTCATGGAAATGTCCCCGGTAACATTGCTTTCCCGTACAATCCTCTTTGCCTTCGCCCAAGCCAGTTCAATGGCATTAAACTCGCACATGTAACGTAAATGTTTTATAATACAGTTATGTAAGCCTCAATATATAAATTGCTGTTCAACGAACTGTTCGACTGGCCACTTGTATCATCAAAGGGAGACTGGCTGCTGGCTGACGATACTTTTAGGAAGAGCCATAGCCGAGACGACTGAGAGAGAAAGCTGCTCCCCCCTGTCCCACCTCACGTCCCGCTAGTCTTCTCTTCAGCTCGCATCTATACTCTCAGTTGAGTCAGGAAACAGTTGAATACTCTCGGCCATATACGCGTTATACCCAAACACTACAAACGTCTTTCTTTTTTCATGCACCCGTTGCCAAGGAAGGAATGTCTACTTTTTAAACGCAAACTTTTCGCTATTCTGTACGTTAGACAGGCTACCTATCGTTCTAACGCACTACTATACCTACTCGTTTTCCGTCGCCGTTGCTGAATGGTTAGTGTGCCGTCCTTTAGTCGTAGAGGTCCCGGGTTCAATTCGTGACAGGGTCGGGAATTTTAACCAGTATTGTTTAATTCCGCTGGCATGGGTTCTGAATTTATGTGTGATCTTCATTTTCATTTCATACCCACCACGCCTACGGACGTGAAACCTAGACCTCCATCTGGCGAGCCGTGATTTCATTTCACCTGTCCCTTCATCGAAGGATTGTGGTTAGTATGAGGGATTTCCACTGCCTATGTGATAATCGCCTCGCGTGAGGAACGATCGTGCTCACTACTTGCTACGCGCTAGGAAAATATAAGAAAACAATTTATGTTATTCGTGAGCAAGGCTTTGCAAAGAACAGGAAAAGTATCAGATAATATGTAAACTTTGTTCTAATGGCAAAGCGTAGCACACACCATTGATTAAGCCGTACTATTTATTAAATATGCACACAGTGCGAAAAAAAATGTACTCCTGCGAATTTAAACTGATGACGCGATATTTCGAGAGACAAAAACAAACACTTTATGGGATGACAATAATAAAGTGTGCAGGCGTTTCGAGTTGACGCGCTGTGGCAACCTGCGCATCTTTGAAGATAGCGCCCTAATCTAGATGAATTTCCAACCTGATCGCCGGGGCCTCTTCGACCGAAGACCAGCATGGCTGACATTTATCCATGGATTCGGACATTAGGGTGGGTACCTATAGGTCATAAATGTCCAACTACTTGACTTAATGGTCAGCGTAGTGACCATCGGTTCAAAGTGTTCTGGGTTCGATTCCAGGCCGGTTTGGAGATTTTAGTTACATCTGATTAATTATTTTGGCTTTGGGACTAGGTATTTGTGTTCGGCATGATACACGCCATTCAGATACACTACGAACCACTACAGAGAAAGGCAATGGTGAATTATCCCTCCACATAGGACCGGTGTCAAGAAGGGCATCCGACAGTAATACTGGACCAAATCCACATGTATCGCTGACCCCAAATAATTATGCAAAGGCCAAGCAGAAGAATGATTATGGATCAAAAACGCATAGTTTCCTTACTATCCACGATTACTTTACCACACACAACTCGGCGTTTCTCCTGTTCCGGCTTATAATAGATCCCGTGAGGGATGAAATACCAACGTATGTTAAAAAAAGTGCAACAACTGCTGGGACGTTGTGCAAAAGTACATGAGAATAGAGGGTGTCCAGGAGGAATGGCCAGTATTGAGCGATATGACAGGAAGTATCATTTGAAGCAAAAAAACTTCATATGGACACATGCCCTATAGGGAATTGCTTCCCAGATAGAACATATTAAATGTACATTTGTTTTTGGGCTTGTTGGTAATTTGGTAACACTCACGCAGAGCCATGTTATTGTTCAGGAGTTTGCCAATCACTGCCCTAATGATTACGTTTTTCTCGAGAAAGCAGTTATGATATTCGTACGCTTTCTTCTGATCTGGCAGGAGATTATTACATTGTTTTAAGTCATTAAAGTATGAAGGTTTTCACGGCCGGTGTCAATATAATAAAATTCTTCCGGGCTGTTATGCCATGGTCCACTCCTCTCGCTTCTCCCAGACGTTTCGACTACTGCTGCGGTAGTCATCTTCTGTGGCGTCGTGTAGATACCCTCTCCTGTATCCCGCTGGCGACTGGAGTGGACCACGGCATAACAGCCCGGAAGAATTTTATTATATTGTTTGAAGACTTCACACTTTGAAACAACGATGAAGCTTCTCAGAAAGAAACTTGATGATGGATGTTCGAGGAATGTATCTCAAAAAAAGAGTTAAGGTGATCGCTCAGTTCCGAATAGTTTATTTTCAATCTCTCATTTGTCCCTACCGGTTTAACATCGGGCTGACACGTTGGATATTTTCGCCGACGCAAGGATAGGAAAGGCCAAGGAGTGGGAAGGATACGGCCGTGGCGAGGTGCAGGCCCAACATTTACCTGATTTAAAAATTGGAAACCACAGAAAACCATGTTCAGGGCTCAATCGAAATTCATTGTAAATTTTAGTTTTTATTACATTTTAAAATAAGGAATGTAACATTTAAAAGTGCAAAATTATGATGTTATGCAACACACAGTGCAGTGCAGAAATATATACGAAACACTTCTTGTTTCAGACAGTATACCGGTATATTTTTAGATTAATATAATTTTTAAAAAAGAATTACGTGTTTATTAAAAGAAGTAGACTATTTCATAATTTAAAATGGATATTTTTCCACCCAGAATGAATCCAGGGAACCCACGATGGGCATCCTGGAGGAAGAAATTGAAATTATTAAAACTGTAATTGTACAGTATTTGGCTTAAGCAAAGTAGGGTTACAGATATTGGAATCCTAAAACTTTACCTCAGTTGGCTTCTTACAACAGTCATCTCCAGGTACTTAGATGTAAAGGATCGGCGATTTCCTGACAGCACGTTGCAAAACATGGAGACACTTCTCTCCACATCAATGAATGTTAAGAATCAAGCGAAAACTTCCTCTTCAAAAACACATCAACATTTTCTCCTTTCAATATTTCACTCACCTTGCACATAATTTAATACCCCTTATTTCCTTGAGCCATTAGTTTCATGTTTAATGTCATTTCATTTTCCAGATATGGTTTAAATATATGTGTTTACCAGAGGAAGGAGGTGATGGATGAACTGATGATTCGAACTGAGAATGGGCAGTAATAATATAGTCGAAGGAAGTTACAAAAATACCATTGAGCTTTTAAAAGGACTAATAATCCAAAAAACCGCCAAAATGTCAAACAAGGACGGAAAACCCACCATTTTCTGGGCCACAATGTCCCTGAATGCACATGTATTATGTTGGGACTCGCTTTCGGACAGTGGAGAAAAAGAGGATTTTTCCTCAATTTCCGAGCGCTAGTGATCATCAATTACTAGATCCCTGCACTTATATCGGCAAATTCAATGTCTTTGCGGATAAAAACTGTATCACAGTGCGGATAAATTTGCTGACAATTTCTAAAAACTTTATTGACTTTCACTCAGGTACCCTCTTACTTTTGCCTGTGGTTAGGCGACCCTTGACATTGATATGCGAGGATGGTGATACATGCAGAGCCTTGAGACCATAAAGCCTTAAATCTGCCCGAAGCCTAATCTGGCTCCTGCTCGCAATTAAACCGAGCTCGATAGCTGCAGTCGCTTAAGTGCGGCCAGTATCCAGTAATCGGGAGATAGTGGGTTCGAGCCCCACTGTCGGCAGCCCTGAAGATGGTTTTCCGTGGTGTTTCCCATTTTCACACCAGGCAAATGCCGGGGCTGTACCTTAATTAAAGCCACGGTCGCTTCCTTCCACTTCCTAGGCCTTTCCTATCCCATCGTCGCCATGAGACCTATCTGTGTCGGTGCGACGTAAAACAAAAATGGCTCGCAGTTAGTGACAGGAACAAAGGTTCATTATGTCGTTAGTCGTGAGAGGAAATTCCTAATAAAGTTGTGACTGTAGAGGTCTGTTGTATTATGTTAACAGATCTATCTGCTTCAATATCTTTGGTGTAATATGCTTCAATATTTACAATAACCGCGGAGGCGGATGTGGGTACGGATGAAGGAAGTGCGTATGCGGATAATGTTTTGTATACCCGCGCAGGACTCTATCAAGTGGTACTTCTTAAATTATCACGATGGTTCTTTCGAGGTTTTACTGAATAAATCTCTCTGATGTCATGGTATATTATGTATTATTACATGACAGCCTCCATGATCTTGGAGCTGGAACAATAATTTCCCTTCTGGTGGTCCCTTGTTCGAGCCAAGGGAAAGCTGTTGATCATTATCGCGTACATGAGTCTGACCTTAATGTGTATTTCACAGCTTCCGAATTCAGAACACTAAGGTAACATTTTACACACTGAGATTTATGGACAGTGTTTTGTAGTTGACCGCTGTGCATTATTATCAGGAGAGTTTTACTAATGGCGGCATAATTCATGTTATTACACTAATCTTTAATTTAGCGCCGCTCCGTGCCCCTTAGGGCGCTACTTGTGATATTTATTGCTGCAGCCGCGAGGTCTTCTGGGGCCACGCCCTCCCTCCTTCTCTCTCTAGCCCTTTTCAGCTCCTGAAAATAACTTGCTGTTGGAATTTTATAATCGCCAATGTACTTTTACAAACTCGTCGTGAACACCGATGACATATGCGCCAATTCAGTATTAACCCCATAATCTGGGAAATAAACTCTCTCTCCACTGACGATATTTAGATTTTCTTTTCGTCTCCTCTACATGGATGACGAACTCGACATGGTAAAAGGATCTATAAGCACCCAATTACCTGATTCTTCTATGAGTACTTATTCCTCCTGGTCTTAATCACGGTCTCTTTCATAGGAACCATTTATCTCCCTACATAGCCTGTAGGTTAAAATACTGAATTTCAGTTCTTTGTCAGGACATCCACACATTGTCCGTATCTTCTGAGGGTTGCTGAATATGCCAAATACTTTACAAAACATGACTAACCATTCGTTATGTGTTCCATAGAAAAGTAACGGACAACAGTGTTTGAATTGTAAACACAGTTCTTCATAAGTTCATGAGTATCATGTCAATAACATCCATAGATGATCGGTACGAAATTATTTTGTAGACTTTCCAGGAAGGATCTACATATATTTGTATAGACATAGTAAACGCCATAATGTTTGCGACGAAAGTGAGCAATGATTTTAAGAAACTTCATATCGTTAGCCACGACAGTTTTACATCTTGCATTCAGGAGATAATGGCTTCGAAACTCCCTGCCGGCAGCCCTGAAGATGCTTTTCCGCGGTTTCCCATCTTCGCGCCAGGCAAATGATGGAGCTGTACCTTGTAAGGCAACGGTCGTTCCCTTGACATGCCAAAAACCGACTTGGAGCTTACAGATAAGAAGCAGACACGTTATTCTTAAACTGCGATGATGGCATGTGATGCAATGCCAGAACGTAACTCAAGAAGGTGCAGATGGTAAGAACCAACATACTTAAAAATATTATCTTCCTTCACAGATAGCTCACTTCAAGGTACTGAGGAGACCTGAATGCTTCCATGTAATCCTAATTACCCATACAGATAAGTTCTCGCTTTATTTTACCACTGACAACGCAAAGTTGTGGAAAATATAGAACGGTGCTTGAATGACAGCCATGAACAAAAATTTGTTCCTCCATCTTTATGTACGCCCCAAACCTCACCTAAACTGAGTATAATTTTTGACCGACATGTTTAAAATATCAACGATGTCTAGGCAAGATATATTTTCTCGATTCACTCGGAGGGACATAAATTTGGTTACCATAAGAAAGTAACTAAAATGCTTCCAGTCCCGAAGTTCACCTAGTCTACACCGAGAATTAGTACCAGTTTAATCATAGAGAGAGGAGGCAAAGATTACCGGGTGCACAGCTAACCATTCAATGCCACACAGTGCAAAGGCTACGGATAATGAAAGCGTTCACAGTCTAGTTCTTCAAAGACCTTCATGGCCTGTACGGATATGGATTTATTTTGACATAAATATCTCAAAATATGTCTGAATATTCGTTTAATGAAATAGTGTCATGCGACAAAATGTGTGATGTCTTGTTACCTAGCAACAGTACCTTGAGAACTGCACAGGCCGTGGATATGTACGAAGCATGTTATGACCGTCCATAAATACTTCACGTGACTGCCTACACGGTTGCTAGGTAGCATCACATCAAACACTATTGAAAAATATATTTATGATCATTTGATTTTTCCAAAGGGAAATTTCTTTCTGTGCTTTTTAGTTGTGTATTTACTGAATGAAGTAACGTTCAGGGTGAGATAGAGCTGCCTAGCGGAGGATGTCCAGGCATGCTCGGATCAACCGAAAGGACGTGCGCTCGATTTCCAGTAAAGAAATAGGAAATTTAGAGACAGTTTCTCCACGTTTGGAGAGCCGCGCCGCCCAGAGGTTCACTTGCGAGAGGAAGCCACCAAGTGTAACAGCCTTACTTCCCAGAAACATCATTCTGTGAAAGAGTGGCCGAAATGAGCGAACACATGTTTCGGCTTATTCGTAGACATTGGACCGTTTCCGACGTGCTTGGCGTGCCTTTTAGGGCGTAACACGTTCAACTCACTCGGTAAAGCAGCGCTATTGCCGTGGCTTTACACTTTTGCGCCCCGTGTTCAAATACCGATAATGTTCTTTGTTTTTATTTTAGTTCCATTTATCTACGTATGTCCTTTGATGTTTCCTATCGAGTTACTGTATACAAGGGCGTTATGTTGATCGTAAAATCACAACTGATTTCACAATAAGTGCCATGTATTTATTTTATATGTCCGCCTTTGCAGTGTAGTGGTTAGTGTGATTAGCTGCCAAACCCGGACGCCCGGGTTCGATCCCCGGCTCCGCCACGAAATTTGAAAAGCGGTACGAGACTGGAACGGGGTCCACTCAGCCTCGGGAGGTCAACTGAGTGGAGTTGGGTTCGATGCCCACCTCACCAATTCTGAAAGTGATTTTCCTTGGTTTCCCACTTCTCCTCCAGGCAAGTGCCGGGATGGACCTAACTTAAGGCCGCGGCTGCTTCCTTCCCTCTTCCTTGTCTATCCCTTCCAAGCTTCCCATCTCCCCCACCGCAAGGCCCCTGTTCATCATAGCAGTTGAGGCCGCCTGGGCGAGGTACTGGTCATTCTCCCCAGTTGTATCCCAGATCCAGAGTCTGAAGCTCCAGGACACTGCCTTGAGACGGCAGAGGTGGGATCCCTCGCTGAGTCCGAGGGAAAACCGACCCTGGAAGGTAAACAGATAAAAAAGAAGAAGAAGTATGTATTCTATATATGGTATTTTTAAACGATTGCAATGTTTTGTAAGTCCATTCTAAAATTAACGCTTCAGGGAGATACGGTGCAATCTGTTGTATGATACCCATCGTAAAAAATTCCAAACACAGAAATTTCCCACACCAGGAGCATAGCGCGGGGACAGGTTTGGCATAGTTACATTTCTGGGTGGAAATATCACTAGGGAAAAATCTTCGTTAACATTACCAAAGATTTCACATGTTAACAATAAGTCTGCGACAAACCACGCATAAGGGATCATTTTTCTCCGAAAACTGTCTCTTGTAATTGATTAAGAATCAATACGTGGATTTTTATTGGATCATGTCTAGTCCTGTTCTGCAATGAGTGTATAACAATTGATATTTCAAAATACATTCAACAAAATCATTTGCATAGTAATCGTCAATGGACAAAAGTAAATAATTTATACAAAAAAGAAAAAATCATTGAGAATTGAATACGGGCGCAATATTGTGAGGTCACTGCACCAATACGTAGGTTAAACTTCCTTCGCGCTAATACTCACATAAAGCACGTAGGAAAATTCGACCGTCATCTTCTCAGAAACGGTCGAGTGTCTACGGATAAGCCGAAACATCTGTTCGCTTATTTCTATCCCTACTTTACTGAACGAATTTTCTGGGAATTTAATTTTTACACCTTCTTCTTTTTTCTTCTTCTCTTCTTCATCCATTTATCCGCTATGGTTGGATTTCCCATCGGACTCAGCGAGGTATCCCACCTTTGCCGCCTCAAGGGCAGTGTCCTGGAGCGTGAGACTTTGGGTCGGGGGTACAACTGGGGAGGAAGACCAGTACCTCTCCCAGGCGGGCTCAGCTGCTATGCTGAGCAGGGTCCTTGTGGGGGATGGAAAGCTTGGAAGGGATAGACAAGGAAGAGGGAAGGAAGCAGCCGTGGCCTTAAGTTAGGTACCATTCCGGCGTTTGCCTGGAGGAGAAGTGGGAAACCACCAAAAACTTCTTCGAGGATGACTGAAGTAGGAATTTAAACCACCTCTACTCAGTTGACCTCCCGAGGCTGAGTGGACCCCTTCCAGCCCTCGTATCACTTTTCATATTTCGTGGCAGAGCCTGGAATTGAAGCCGGGCCGCCGATGGTGGCAACTAATCACACTAACCACTACACCACAGAGGCGAACTATTTTATACATATTGACAGTTTCTACGCCCTTTTGCCTAGCTCTTGACACCAGGCCAGGCAATATTCTGGAACAACTTATTGCATCAGAAATAAGTCCTCTTTCAAATTCACAAAGTTAATTATTGTTTACGGCTACAGACCACTGGTTAAGAAGCACTGACTGTTTGGCAGTTCGCTCTCTGAGAATCCTCCTACTACACTAGGTTCGTTGTACCATTAGCCTTGTTCTTTTCTCCAGTTCTCAGCTACATTAATTAAGATTTATGTGCTCACCCCCTCCGTTACGACCTCCCTCTAAATCATGACCTCACTTTCAGGGAACACTCAGCAGAAAGAAGAGGCTCCCTGCTAGCTCTCGAGGATTATAATAGAGAACGGATCGTGCCGAGTCACACGTTACACTCACTGTAATTTACGGTATAGCATCGATCGTTCCGCGACGAGGAGCGGCTTGGAACAGAAAATTTAAATTTGAATTATCGACTTCCTCAAGGATGTTGTTATAGCTCACAGATAAGAACTCCTGTGCGCTCATGTAGAGTGAACTAAAAGAGAAAAGTAAACCTCTACTTGAAGAGTTCTCCTCGATGGAAAGCGAGTATCGGAATTTCAGAAATAAGTTAATTTTGAAAATAATGGGAGTAACTCTTGGCCTTCATAGGAAAAAGAAAAATTGATACAAGGAATATTATGAACCTTTTTAGTGCAAACCAGAGAATCCAATACTGGAAGTGTGTATGGATGGTACACGCCTTTCCTACAATATAAAATCGTCATTTTAGGTGACACAGTAGATAGAACACTGTCTTATAAACCATACCTCACAAAAACTGCCAATGAACTGAGAACAAGGAGTAATATCATTCAAAGACTTTGTGGAACCACGTGGGGATCATCTGCGACAACTCTGAGGGTTTTTGCATTGAGCCTGGGATACTCTGCGGTGAGACATTGTGCACCAGTATGGTTAAATAGTACCCATGTAAACAAAATTGACGTCCAACTAAATAATTCTATGCGTATTTCAGGAATACGCACCATTTGGGTGCCTATCCTTAGTCACATACCACCCCCAAAATCTTCGAACAAAGAAAAATCTTTGATTGGGAAATACAATTAGATCTTAGCAAACCCTGGACTACCATTGCAATCTCATCTCATAATCACCAGGCTTCGTTTAAGACATCCCCCTCTCACACTTGGAAATAATCTCACTAATCTCAGCAACGGGAAACTACCTCACTCCTCATTTCCCTAGTACGCCTCTTCAGTGATGCCTAGGCCATCTATGACAGCTGATGGCAGAGCTGTTGAGGATCCAACCAGCCTTAGGGCTGAAGACTGAACATACATACAGATTTAACATCATGGATTCCCGAGAAGAGAATAGCTTCAAAATTCTCTAGACGCATGTCAGCTGTTACTTTGTATCTCTGAGACGATCCCTGGGTTTGATCTACATCGCAAGTTATTGACAACACACTCAATCGGTTGAGAACAGGACACGGAAGATGTGGAGACTCACTCTTCTCGTGGGGACTGCAGTCCTCACCAGCATGTAACTGTGGCACACCAGAGCGGACCATTTAACATGTTAAGGAAGGCCGCAGACGTAGAGCTTACTGAGGAGAGTATGAGGAATTCCTAATGGCAACCCCAACTTTCATCAGTTACAGTACATTCCAGAACTAGATGTTCGTTTGTAGTGATGAATGTAATTTTGCTTTTCAGAATGTATAAAAAACCATGTGCTAAATAAATTAATGCAAACCATCCTGCAGATTCCCCTTCATAGATTGATAGGTTATTTTTAGGGGAAGGACTTTCAGGGACCTGAACAAGGCAAGCCGTTGTTCAGACATGTCGGTGAGTCGCATAAATTCTACGGGTTCTGATAGTTCATATTTATGCAAATGTCACTACAGAACCGTTGAGCGGGTATCAGACACTTGCGCCTTGGTTAAATACATTGGCATTTTAACTTATTAGTGACTACCTTATTTATTTTACGTGAAAATATAAGGCGGATTCAATAAGTTTCCGTTTGAGGGCATTACTGCAGTGGGCATGCAACGTTACGTGCCTATGATGTGGGTTTTTAAGCACGGACATGTAGGCAAAGGGATTAGTGAGGCAGTTGTGTCGTGCCGAGGTGCGTGCGTTAAATGAGGTCACGTTAACTATGGCGACGTTGTTACCAAATGCGTCCAAACAGGACCAACGTGCTGTTATTGCATTACTGGGTCCCGAAGGACAAACACCGGTGGACATCCATCGGAGAATGAAGACTGTGTATGGGGCTGCATGTCTATCAAAAACAACTGTTGGGGAATGGTGCACTAAGTTCCGTGCAGATCGCGTTTCCATACAAGACGCTGGTCGATCTGGGTAACCAGCCTCATCCATTACGGACAACAAAAAGCGGGTGGTGAGAGACACTTAACACCCGCCCTATAGACCTGATCTCTCCCCATGCGACTATCACGCTTGCGGACCCTGTCACTACTGATCTGCATTTAGTCGCCTAGTTGGCAGATTCCCTACGTATTGTTTTCCTGGACTTTTCTTTCTTGAATGTTTTCAAAGAATGTGGAATTGTATTGAACGTCTCCATTGGAAAATTACTTTAATCCCTAACTCCCCTTCCTATAAACGAAAATATGCCCCAATTTGTCCTCCTGAATTCCAACTTTATCTTCATATTGTGATCCTTCCTACTTTTAAAGCCACCACTCAAACTGATTCGTCTACTAAAGTCATTCCACGCCATCTCTCCACTGACAGCTCGTAACATACCACTTAGTCGCGCAGCTCGTCTCCTTCCTCCCAGGACTTCCCAGCCCAAACTTTGCAACATTTCTGCAACGCTACCTTTTTGACGGAAATGGGACGAGGATGTGCAACAGCCGGTTACGGTCTTCTTCACTCAATAGGACGCGGTTTTTAACACACTGGTGCGTCGATGCATTGAGTGGCTTAGTGCTCGCGGCGATTTTCCCTGATTGGCATCCCGATTCAGGAATGTACGGGAACTTTTGGTAAACAATTTACTGGTTAATGTTTTAGTTTGTACCTGAAGGTTTATTTTACAAATAAATAAGCACGCCTGAATATATTTAAAAGAGCAAGCCTTTCTAGACTACCCACAACTTTTAAAAATTTGTAAGTTGATTTGCAGTGAGGCAGTGGTGGTGATTATTGTCCAGAGAGGAAGCACAACTGGGCAACCATCCTCTACATAACACTTATCAGAAAAGAAAATGGAACAAGTATGATCCTTCAAAACTGAAGATATCGGCAATGAAGGGAGAAGAGCCACGAAGGGATTGAAAATGAGAGGTTCCATAGGTATCGAAAACCTCCATTTTGATCGGAAGAAATTATTAGTTGACCAATGGTGGCTGGTCAGGACGAAGGTTAGAAATCCGATACAAGAAAGCGGAAGCAATCCCAGATTCAGCAAGGGGAACCGTAGCTGCCGAAGCACGCTTTGAATTTAAGATGCCTTGATCCCCCTTTTATTTGCCTCTTACTACCGCCATGGGATATGGTGAATGTATTCTACCGCTCCGACGTACATGCAGGCTTTCTCCCTTGGTCAACTCTTGTTCTTTTTATGCCGGGCAGTATTATGTTCGCGAAGCCTAGAGCGTCTTTCATTTTCACGCCATTAATGACCCTTGTCTTTCTTTGGCCGATACCTTCATTTTTCCAAGTGTCAGAACCCTTTAAAATGTTCCCTACATTGTTAATAGAGGATGGCTGCGCAGCTGTACTCCCTCTTATAATAATAATCATCACCACCACCACCACGTTCGGCTCCTGGATAAATGGTTATCGTGCTGGACATTCGTCACAGGGGTCCCGGATTTTAATCTCGGCAGGGTCGGGAATTTTAACCATAATTGGTTAATCCGCTGGCACGAGGGCTGGGTGTATGATGCCGTCTTCACCATCAGTTCATTCACCTCACGACGCGCAGGTCGCCTACGATCGTCAACACAAAATACATGCACCTGTCCTCAGACACTCTCGGCACTAAAATCCATACGCCACATCATTACCACCACCACAACTACAACGGGATATGATGACCATATATAGGCTTACATACATACATATACAATACATATCTCCATTTCCCACAGTAGAATTAACCCACGGTGTGCCTGCCTGCTGGGGATCAAACTCGGGAGCCTGTGTTATAGTTTCCACTTACTTGTTACAGTCTCCTCGGCTTCACTCTTCCTGTCCGACTTCTCTTTTACAAATATTGTTCTTTTCCGACGTCGAAGGTACAAGGTTCGCGAGGCCGAGGTAGTCTTTCCTTTCCATGCCCTTCGTGTCCCCTGCCTTTCTTTCACCGACATTATCATTCTTCGATGTGTCGAATCTCTTCCCTTTTCTCTCTGATTATTGTTAAAGGAGGGTGGCAGCCAATTTGCAATTGTTAAAATAATAACCACCCCCATACATCTCTCCAGTATACGGTAACGAATGCACAAAATAGACTTCCATAGATACTGGAAGACATAACTGTCCAGAGGAAGTATTAAAAATGCGGTCCAATGATCGCAGACCATGTTAAAGGGATTAGGACAATAAAAATGAAAATAGAAAGCAGCTCTCTAATTCACCATGTTCAGCTACATTCAAATGTGGCAAGTAAGATAACGTCGTTTTGGACGAGGTGTGCGGTACAATTGCCTCTAAGGAATCCTCCACGACATCTTAAGGGGAGGGAGACGACATTACAGGGAACAGTGACATAATAATAGGTAAGATTTGAACTTCAATATCTTACTCCATTTCTTGCGATATAAATTAAAAACTCCTGGAACAGGTAAATTTGTACATTTTGTTAACTGTTAGCATCCTAAAATTATTTTTATATTACTAAGAAACGGACTTATTCAATATAGTACAATATAATTTGTAGCATTCATCTCAAATTTCAGGCACACTTTACTAAGGAACTATTAAATATACAGAGCTGTAATTAAACATTCTATTTATGTGAACTTTCATCTGTAAGATATACTTTTAAACAATTTCTTAGTGACCCACAGGGCTTATTTTTTGAAAAAAAATTTTTTTTTTAATTTTCATGATCAGAAATTTAATGTCTAAAAATAAGATGTATAATTTTTATTCTAACCGAAGTCTATTATCACACACCAAGCCTATTAGACATGATTCTGAAATTTTACTTCCTGAAGTACAGGCATTACCTAGAAAAGTGTGCCTGAAATTTGGGATGCATAATAAAAAAATAAATTGTATCATATTTTAAAAAATATAGAATAACACTTTTTTCTAGTAACATTGAAAACTTTCTTGATGCTGACAGTTAATAAGAAGTACAATTTTACCTGTTCTGAGAGTATTGAAGCTATATTGCTAAAATTGAGTAAGATATTCTAGTTCAAATCATACCAATTTTCACGTCAATTTCCCCTCCCCTAACACAATTTTGATCCGAATCGCATTGTCTTGAATTACAGGGTGCCACAATAAGGTACCTTGTTAACACGTACGAGGAGACAATATGTTATGTGGACCGAAAACATTTTATTTGCACGTTAGAACTCATCTTCCACAACTCTTCACAGTAGGGCTGTATTAATAACTGCAAACACACAGGAACGGAACGTACCAGCATAAAGCATGAAACTCTTTTCTATATGAAATGTTCATAGAAGACTTTCAGCACAATACTGGGAAGTGTTTATCAATGGATTGAACAGTTCAAAAGGAGTCGCTCGAGCGTGAAGGATAAGGAAAGATCCGGGAGTCCATCTGCAGCCGTAACTGATGCCAATATTGAACAAGTGCGTGATATGATCCTGAATAATAGACGAGTGACTGTTCTATGAATTCCCGCTCCTGGTGCACCCTGAGACCACAAGAAACTGATCACGAACCACTGTTCTTCCTTGGTGTAAACAGTGAATGGCGCGACCATCTTTACGTCGCAACAGCGCCAGCTGTACTAATCCTATAACGCTGAAACCTGCCACAGACATAGATAGCTGTGCCACCTAGCGGCTGGTCAGCATACAATGCCATAGAGCTGACCTAGATGCAATTAGAGCAAAATTGCTAATACTTATTGACTTGCCCTCGTAAATGCATTAGCGCGGTATCACCGATTCCAGGATAAAATGGCACAACGAGTTTATGAATGTCTCAGTGGTAATGGAGAGAATTTTGAACATTTGTCGTCTATGGCTGAGAAGGACGCTCAAGAAACAATATCCCATATACCACAATGTTCTCCCTATCCCTTATTTTCCTTAAGACAGGTCACACCTTCCAGTCACACATGGATATGGAATTCATCAGAACAATGTTCATTGTGTTCATTTTCCTATGCGGACGTGTAAAGGAAAATGAACCGTAAGTACAGTATACTCTAGGACTGAATATACACGTCCCGTAAACATACATTCCTAGAGTGCGGTAAGATTAATTTTCCTTTATACATAAGCATAGGAACATTAACTCAACGGTAATAGTTTTGATGGACTGCATATCCATATGTGGCTGGGAGGCGTGACCAGTGTTAGGGAGCATAATGGGTAGGAAGAAAATTGTGACACATAAGGTTTTGTTTCTTCAACGAGGATATCCAGGGTGGTTATAAACAACGTGAACCGGAAATTTGATCGTTAGAGTGTTGCTCATACTGATAGATAAATCGAAAAAATGATAAATCACGCCGTTGTAATTTTATTAGCAGCTGAAGTTGGCCAATCATGTCTCTTCAGATATGTGCCTTCAGGCGGTGTTGCTAAATCATCACGTCCAGGGGAGGGACTGGAACAAAGACCTTCCTGCTGATAGGCTCGGTGACATTGGCTGAAAACTACGGTGTGTTAGTGTTTGATGTTCGTTCTTCGGCATGGCTGTCAACTCCGACCAAGCCATGTGCATATTTAGCAACACAGCCTCGTGAATCACATTTGAATTTGCCCGCGAAGCGATCTGATTGGCTGTCTTTAGCAGCTGATAAAAATACAGTGGCGCTAGATATCGACCTATTTTCTTTCGAAATTACTTATCATGATAACCGAAGCTCCTACTCTCATATATTCGATTCACCTTTTGTCCGACAACTCTGTATATTATAAGCGGCAGTAGGTTCAATTTTTCGGAACTTCATTTTAGTATTTTTGTTTTCTATTCAGGGTTTGCAATGTTTCTCTTTAACTTTTGTTGTGTTGTGACTGAGAACACATTTTATAGCAACTAATTTCAGTAAATAACAGAAAAAAATACGACATTGTTTTTAAGAAATAGAGTCTGACGGTGATAAATAAGTCGGTTGTAGGATGAAAGGAAAGCTCTACAAATCTGTGGTGGGACCTGCGATGCTTTATAGTGCAAAAACTTGGCCGAACACAAAAGCCCAAGAGAGAAATATATAAGTGGCGGATATAAGAATGTTAAGGTGGATGAGGAGAGTTACAAGAAAGGAGAGAATATCGAATTATTACATCAGAGGATCGGTGAAAGTGGGGCCATAAGAAATAAGGTTTAAGAAAGTAGGATAAGATGGTTTGACAAGAGGGGAAGAATACGTGGAAAAAAGAGTTGGAAATCTGGAATTTGAAGGGACAAGAAAGAGAGGAAAACCAAAAATGAGGTGGAAATGCAAGGTAGCAGGGAATCTGAGAGAAACGTTTGGAAGAGGGAAGAAGAATTGCGTACTCATTTATGGAAGAGAAGAATCCACCTAAGCAACGCTCACCATACATGACATGAGAAAAGAATGAGGTCATGAAGAAGACTGGGATCTTAGTCTTGATGCCAGTACTGTTACTGAAAGTGTCTCGTTTGCCCGAAACAACCTGTATGACGTGATTTAAAGTGAAGATAAATAACGACTGTACCGATAACAAGACGAAGACATATGAGAAGTGTTTCTCTGAGGCCAAAATTATGGTGAAGTTCAAACATAATCAGGGCAGCTTAAATTTAGCGTGTGATGTATAGACCAAGATAAACTTAATTAAAGGAATTTGTTCTCAACATTAAACTAGTCGTACCGCAATTACCGATGTCACGAACTTCACTTACTCTGTACTGATAGATAGTAAGTAAGTCAACATATTTTCACGGATCACGAAGTTAAATATTTTGATTTTATCTCTCGCTGATTTAGTTTAAACTCAGCTCTCCCTTTACTCCACGTCGTCCATGTCGAATAATACTGTCCACTACTGAAAACATCGAGTGTACTTTTAAGAGAGGGAGAGAGAGAGAATCCATTAAGGACAACTGCTCCAATACTGGGGAAGCCGCACAAGCTCAGTCTACAGATTAATCCATAAGTATAATCTAAATTAACTCTAAGTTCAATCAAATTTGAGTAGACCTAAAATCAGATCACTAAATGACCATTACAGTAATTGGAGGCGAAGGCTTACCCTAGACCGCAATACACTCTGTACTTAGCGGGCTGCTAAGCAATTTATAGTTTCAGTAATATTCTGATATAATATTTGATTTTCATCCTTAGTAATGCCACTGCATGCAGCCATGTTTGATAGCTACCTGTCAAGCCAGAGAGTACACACTTCCTCTTATTATGAATGATATTCTCTGCTAGATACTCTTTGATTCTCCGACCTTCTCCTGCTTCGAAATACACTCAACAGATGGCAGAACTTTCGTAATAACTTACACGGTGCTAAGTGAAAACAGTCGACGTACGTACAGGCGGGGATGTGCCTTCTGTATGACCGTTAATAAAGCGCAGGAACAAAGCCTGAAAAAGTGGGTGTCTACTTAACCGAACCAGTATTCAGTCACGGTCTACTGTATGTTTAACTATCTCGGACAAGATCGTTTGAATATATTAAAATCCAGATACGTCCGAATGTTGAAGCATATTGGACAGAAGTGTTATAAACTAAATTTCGAATGAATGAGTTATTATGTACCAGTATTAAATGTTCATGAAACTAATGAAAAGGACGGTCAAGGCAAATGACTATTATGGGCATATCAAGTAGATTAATAAAAAATTAATGTACATATAATTAATTTTCAGTGGAATGTTTAAAATGTTGCTATATTCATTGTCTTCGGGCAGCTCCCTACCGGTGGATTCTACTTTTAAAGTTAATTTAAGTTATACATTTAATTTTTGGAACAAATTGGAGTGAATCTCACAAAATAAAAGTTGTAATGTCTTGCAGAACAGCTAGACTGAGTGGCTCAGATGGCATTCTGACCCCAAAACGGAAGGTTCGATTGTGGTGGGATTTGTATCAGCACTGGTATCAGTTTTGTGTCAGTAATTTAATGGCACATAAAGGAACTGCTATGGGACTAAATTTCGGCAGCCTGGCTTCTTCGAAAACCATATGTAGTTAGTTGGACGAAAAAATTACTATTATTATTATTATTATTATTATTAGTATTAGTAATATTATGTTGCAAAACATTAGGTAGGTAGTCGAAACCGTTTGAAAATCAAGCCTATAAAGGCTATGACCTTACTTTCTTGGCAAAGGTCTAATACAGGCTAGTTCTTTCACACAAGGAAGCGTTTGTCTCCAAGGGCTTAAATCCGCCTACTTGCATGTTTTTCCTAACATTCTGTTCATTGCAACTCTTCACTGTTAGTAGATCATGGTAGGTTACGTGATATCAATATCTGCTCTGGTGGATCCTGTAAAATTCTGCACAAGAGTGTGTTTCTGTGTGACTTGAAAATAATTGCCTTTGACACTTCCCTTCTTCAACGTATACGTGAACATTTCCTTTATGTTTTAAATTGGTCAGTTCAAGTTTTAGTGAGACAGAGGGAACACCGTATGGTATATTATTTGCCAGATCTCTTCTCAGGCAGTACAAAGGTGCATTCCTCTTGTGCCTGTTAATAGATTTTAGTCCTACATATTTTGTGATGGTATTCATGAGGACGAATCAAGCCACTGTGTGTCTAAGGTCGTAGGGATTGTTCATCCATTCTTGTCTTGTCATGTCTCGGGTGGAGTAGAAATCACTTCTCTCTCTCAGGTCATGCAGCGCTCTTCCATATGCGGGTGTTGATGGTAGTGGCACTTGAAAGCGTGAGTCCATCAAATAAAGCGTATGTGGCCAACTCGTGTAGGAGTTAGCTGAGAGACGCATGGTACTCTCTTGAAAAAATTTCATTTTAGCATTCCCAGTTGCTATGGCTGAGATTCCCTCATAGGTTCCAGACTGAAGGGACTATTGTGGCGACTCCATTTTTATCTGATAGTGGATTTAAGCGGCGGGTAGCCTAAATGTTGAACGTCCTTCATGCTTTGAAGGAGGCGATTACTTTCTCCCTTATGAACTTTGCATGTCACTGTATATGCGGATTGGAATTGATCAAAATTACCAGTGCCACTTCGGGCGTATTTCACTTGCTAGCCTCTCGCCGTTTCAAAAGACCATTGTCCCTGGTTTATGGGGATTTATCTTCATAAACCAATCTTGCAATATTCGATCTAGCATTCTGCAGGTTCTGACTGGATGTAGATGCTTTCACCATATCATCACCATAGCTACCGTCCTCGGAGCCTTCGTTCGATTTGCGACCACGTCAGAAATTTAAGAAGGTTACTATGTGGTAGGAAAAAATGTAGCTTACGTTCATGGGGGATGCGCCAGAAAAGAAGTGCACCACCACAGTTATTGCAAGGACATCATATTATCTGGTGTCTAGATGCTCACATTTACCAATTTGCTTTCTATACTATTATAATACATACATACATCATTATAGACCGTTATGCCTTCAAGCGTTCAGTCTGCAAGCCTCTGTAATATCAATAAACGTCGCCACAATCCTCTATATGCAACTAGTGCTGTGGTCTCATTTAGTTTTATACCTCTTAACTCTAAAGCGTTAGAAACTGAGTCTAACCATCGTCGTCTTGGTCTCCTTCTACTCCTCTTACCCTCCGTAACAGAGCCCATTACACTCCTAGGTAAACTATCCTCCCCTATTCGCCTCACATGACTCCATCACCAAAGCCCGTTTATGCGTACAGCTTCATCCATCGAATTCATTTACATCTTAGCCTTTATCTCCTCGTTCCCAGTACCCACCTGCCATTGTTCCCACCTGCTTGTACCAGCAATAATTCTCGATACTTTCATGTCTGTTACTTCAAATTTATGAATAAGATATCCTGAGTCCAACCAGCTTTCGTTCCCGTAAAGCAAAGTTGGTCAGATAAAACACCGATGTAAAGATAGTTCCGTCCGGGAGCTGACTTTCTTCTTACAGAATACTCATAATACCAACTACGAGCTCACTGCATTAGATTTACGACACCTTGATTCAATCTCACTTACTATGTTACTACCCTGGAAGAACACAAAACCTAAATACTTGAAATTATCAGCATGTTCCAGCTTTGAATCACCAATTCTGTTGAATTTCTTACCTACTGACATCAATTTAGTCTTCGACAGGCTAATTTTTATACCATACTCATTGCACCTATTTTCAAGTTCCAAGAAATTAGACTGCAGACTTTAGGCACAATCTGCCATTAAGATCAAGTCGTCAGCATAGTCCAGACTGCTTACGGTACTACATTTCCACCTAACTGAATCCCTCCTTGCCACTTTTCAGCAGATGATCCAGGTAAACTACGAACAACAAAGGTGAAAGTTTAGTGCCATGTCTAACCCCTGTAAATAGCCTGAACCAGGAACTCATTCTACCATCAATTCTCACTGAAGCCCATTTGGCAACATAAATGTCCTTGACTGATTTGAATAATCTACGTTTAATTCCATAGTCCCCCAGTATGGCGAACACTTTTTCCCTCAGTACCCTGTCATACGCTTTCTCTAGATCTACGATACATAAACACAACTGTCTATTACCCTCGTAGCACTTTCAGTTACCTGGTGCATTCTGAAAATGTTATGCTGACAGCCCCTCTGTGGTCTGAAACTACATTGGTTTTCATCCAACTTCCTCTCAACGACTGATCGCAGCCTCCCTTCGAAGATGCTAGTGAATACTTTGCCTGGTATACTAATCAATGAGATACCTCAATAGTTGTTGCAATCCTTCCTGTTCCCTTGCTTATAGATAGGAGCAATTGTTGCATTTAGCCGGCCCCGTGGTGTAGGGATAGCGTGCCTGCCTCTTATCCGGAGGCCCCTGGTTCGATTCTCGGCCAGGTCAGGGATTTTTACCTGGACCTGAGGGCTGGTTCGATGTCCACTCAGCCTACATGATTAGAATTGAGGAGCTATCTGACGGTGAGATAGCGGCCCCGGTCTAGAAAGCCAAGAATAACGGCCGAGAGGATTCGTTGTGCTGACTACACGACACCTCGTAATCTGCAGGCCTTCGGGCTGAGCAGCGGTCCCTTGGCAGGCCAAGGCCCTTCTAGTGCTGTAGTACCATGGGGTTTTTAATTATTGCATTTGTCCAATCTCAAGGTACCGTACCAACACGCCATGCTAATCTTACTAGTCTATGAAGCCATTTCATCCCTGCCTTCCGACTACACTTAACCATTTCAGGTTTATTTTAATCTACTCCTGCTGCTTTTTGACAATGGATTTTATTTACCATCCTTTCCACTTGATCAAGCGTAATTTCACCAACAACATTTTCCTCTTCCCCGTGAGCTTGGCTGTTCGCAACACCACCAGGAATACTTCCTTTTACGTTGAGAAGATGTTCAAAATATTCCCTCCACCTCTCCATTGATTCCCTGGAATATATTATGAATTCAGCTGAATTACCCAAAACACTGTTCATTTCCTTTTTACCTCCCCTCCTAAGATTTTGCATTACTGTCCAGAAAAGTTTCCTTGCTGCTTGACATAGCCTTTCCAGGTTATTACCAAAATCTTCCCACGACTTCTTTTTAGATTCAACAACTGTTTGTTCCGCCCTGTTTCTTTCATTTACCTACCATTCCCTGCCTGCATCGTCCCTTGTTTGGAGCCACATCTGATAAGCCTTATGTTTAAGTTTACAAGCTGCTTTCACTTCATCATTCCGCCAAGACGTTCGCTTTCTCCCATCTTTACACACAGTTGTTCCTAGGCATTCCCTTGCTGTTTCTACTACAGCATCCCTGTATGCCACCCATTCTCTTTCTAAGTCCTGAACCTGCTTACTGTCTACTGTTGGAAACTTCTCACTAATCATATCCATGTACTTCTGTCTAATTTCCTCGTCCTGGATATACTCTTATTCGTTTGCAGACATATTTCACTTTCTCTATCCTAGGCCTAGAGATGTCTGTATCATCCAAAAATTCCCGGAAAACTCGTACATTCCTAACAGATTTCCTGAATTCGAATTTGGTTAAGATATAGTATATTATAGATCTGGTACGCCTAACCTCCCATGTGTAGTGGTGAATAGCCTTTTGCTTGATGAATGTATTCGTAACTTCTAAAACCATACAAGCACAGAAGTCCAGCAAACGCTTTCCATTCCAATTAGCGTCCATATCTTCTCCACATTGACCAATCATCCTTTCGTATCCTTTAGTTCTATTTCCAACTCTCGCTTTGAAATGGCCCATTAGAACTATCCTATCGTTGCTGTTGACCCCGACTACGACGTCACTCAAGGCTTCAAAGAACTTGTGAACTTCATCCTATCTGCACCCTCGCACTGTGAATACACGGAGACAATGCTCGTCCTAATTCCACCAACTCCCAAATCTATCCACAGTATTCGCTCATTTACGTGCCTAACAGAAACTATGTTGCGTGCAGTGGTATTCCTGATAAAGAGCCCTACCCCCGAATCTGTCCTTCCCTTTCTAACACCCGTCAAGTACACTTTATAATCTCCTATCTCTTCCTCGATATCTCCCCTTTCCCGAATATCACTTACTCCTTGCACTTCCAGTTGCATCCTCTTTGCTGATTCAGTCAGTTCTACATTCTTTCTTCCATAAGCCCCATTAATATTGATAGCACCGCATCGAATTGCATTTCGTTCGCCAAGTTGTTTCCAAGGAGGCACTCGCCTGTCAAATGGGAGTGGGACTCCGTTACTCCCATAGGTCCGAGGCTTGCTTAAAATGTTCTGAGGTCGGTAAATTAATGAAGCAGGATGCTATGCTACTTACACTTAGTCCAAGTGAGGATTTCTCCTCTAACGGGTTAGGGACCACCGGTGGACTATACAGTCCTAGCCGCCTGAGCACAAGGAGGGCCACGACTCAGAATATGTCCGAGATGCCGACTCACATTCCATAGCAACTGGTATCCCGACTCTCAGGACCACTTACTAGGCCACTCAGCCGTTGCCCATGGTTCACGAAACTAGGACGTGACCACAGTAATACACACCATGTTTAATAATAAGAATAAGAAAAAGAAGAAGAATATCCATGTTTAAGTTTAAAGGACATCTTTGTTTCCTCGGATAATAATAAAAATAATAATCTCGTGGCCTCGGCTACCGGGTGTAACCATTTTAATTTGACACTATCTGGCTGTCTGGCCGTCAGTTTTGAAGTCCGTTTTTCTCTAAGTCCACTAGATGGCAGAATTAACCGAATTTCTTCTGGGCGTCTAAGGGTGAGATTTTCTTGAATTTTGTCGGGTAAACACCGAATGTGTCACCAGAGGTCTTTCACATGCCGACATCGTACGACATGGAGTGTCGAATTGACATTTTTATACCCTTCAATAATTCAAGTACCTCTGCCGTGTTTGAACCCGCTATCTTGGGACCTGGAGGCCGACACTGCCACTGATCGACAGCGAGAGCGACAATAATAATAATAATAATAATAATAATAATAATAATAATAATAATAATAATAATAATAATAATAATAATGTTTAAGTTTAAAGGCTATCATTTTATTTGCGCAGGAATAGACCGTGTCAAATGGAGCGTATAATTTATAGGGTGGTTAATCTGAATGATAATGATACGACAGTGAATTCAGAACGACTATGGACATTCGTCAACGTCTACGACAAAGGCACAGATCTTAAGCACTCAAGCTGCAATAACTGGATAGCCATCTTGTGACAAGTAACTTAGTAACTGTGAAAGCATTACTCTGTTTCTACAGAGTCTGGATGTAATTCGTATTCCTGACCTAAAAGGAGTATCGTGACCTGGTTTAGTGCACTTCACATATAATGTGCAGCTACTGCCATATGTTACCTGGGCTCTTAATGAAGAAATGTTAAGGCTTAAAATGAGGTTAATCGAATCTCATGTCTTGAAATTAATTTCGTGACTCGAAAGCTAACATTATCCACTCTAAACATCGTCACCGAAAGTAAACGGATCTCCTGAGTTGGTGAGTACCGTGTGTGCCAACAGTAAGTAAACGCTATAGATCCAATACAAGCTTTACTACCAGTCGCTAACTGATTATTAAACAACCATAGTTTTAGCTAGAAAGGGTAGACACTACTTCTGTTGACAAGCCCTGTCCCAGTTTCTAGTTCAAGAATAACACAGGAAAGAAAACGTGTCAGTTTTTTTAAACCAAACCAAATCCTATGGTGCAACAGCCCCAAGGAGCTACGGCCTACCAAGCCGCAAGGTCTGCACATTACGAGTGGTCAGCACGATGAATTCTCTCGGCCGATATTCTTGGCTCTCTAGACTTGAGTCGCTATCTCACTGTCAGATAGGTCCTCAGGCATAATCACGTAGGCAGAGGGGATCTCGAACCAGCCCTCATATACAGGTAAAAATCCCTGACCTGGCCGGGAATCGAACCCGGAGGCTCCGAGCAAGAGGAAAGCACTCTATCCCTACACCATGCGGCCGGCGATCTTTCAAAACAACTGCGTAAAATAATTCAGTATTACATATAATAACATAACTTCGCGTGGCTGTTTCCAGCCTTGGGTAGCCCTTGTAGGTAGGCAGACCCTCCGTCCAGGGTGGGCGTCATCTGGCGTGTATAATAAACTGAATGTTGTTGTAGAGGAGGATAGTGTTTTGGGTGCGGTGTGAGTTGCAGAAATGTTAGGGACAGTACAAACATCCAGTCCCCGGGCCGATTGAATTAAGCATTTAATGTTAAAACCGACGATCCGGTCGGGAATCGACCCCGGATCTCTCCGAACTTTGTGCAACTGCATGGCTACCCTGTCTTTGGACCAAGGAGCCCCGGGTTAGATTCCCGGCCGGGATGGCGATTTTAACCTTAACAGGTTACTTCCATTCCTCCGGGGTGTGTTTATTCCTTAAAGAGAAACTATAAGGGAACCAAAGAAAGAATTAAAAAATAGAAGTATCAGTAAAATGTCTAAATATATTTAAAAACTCAAGAACACTACACTGACCACTCAGCCAATGTGCCGGACAATATCTACAATATTACATCTCCTAAGGTAAAGAAACAGTGTAAATATTTTCTGCAACATTCGGCGTGTGTACATAAAAATATAAAACAATTTCAGGTAGAACTAGTAGGGTATGTGTGGAAATATTTGGAGGTTTGTTATACGAAATAATCGGGCGTATCGCCGTCATTATTCGTTGTACAGTAAAACGTAAGAGACGAGAGTGTCAAATATAATTTTTCAAATAACTAATATTAAGAGAGGCATTTGTAAATTCCTGTTTTTCTGAAATAAAATGACTTAATATAAGCTTTTGGGCTTATGCCATGTCAAGAATAACAAATGAAATTCTTTACGTTTCGTAGATAACATCGCTTGGCATCTTCAGGAGAACATCTCTACTGTTCACGTGTAAGACTTCTCCAATAATTTAAGAATGGTTTACAGGTGGTACTCTCATTCATCACCAGATACCTCGCTGTATGCTAGCCGAGCACTAGCGTTCCAAGCGGGAACTGACAGTTCCATCTAAGCTCCAATTACGATGCTCCATGTTTACGGGCGGGGTAACAGGAAGGTCAGCAGACAAACCAGGGACGAATAAAAATATTAAAACAAAATTAAGTGCAACGAAAGACGCCCCGAATAGAACAACGCAACAGAGCTGAAAAATTCAAAGAAAGTGTGTAGAAAAAACAGGTGTGTGACGGTCTGGAGCGTGGGGGTTGGGGAGTAACCGGTGTACCATGTTATGATATTATGGTACTTAACACGTAGCCTAGAATGCGTCATCTGATGATAAGTAACACACGAATTTAGAAAACGTCAAAACGAAAAAGCAATAGTGATAGGACAGGAAGAGAACTACCTACATAAATCCTTAATGGCTGACAACCAGATATTACCTAATTGATAACCAGTGTCCCTGTTGAAATTGTTGGGATTTTTACGTATAACCCTAGACCTTTAGTATTTAGTTTGGGTAAGAGCTCGAACCTCCCCTGCGAACCATGTGACCTTGCCGTAGTGGAGAGGCATGCGTGTCCCAATGATGCAGATAGCCGAGCCGCAGGTGCAACCATATCGGATGGGTATCTGCTGAGAGACCAGACTAACGAATGGTTCATCGAAAGGGGGGTAGCAGCCTCTCGGTAGTTGCAAGGGCGGCAGTCTAGATGATTGACTGATACGGCCTTGTAATAATACTCAACATGGCTTAGCTGTGTTGATACTGCTACACGGCTGAAAGCAACGGGAAACTACAGCCGTAACTACCTCCCGAGGACATGCAGCTCTCTCTGTATGAACGATGTACTGATGATGGGCTTCCTCCCGGGTAAAATATTCCGGAGGTAAACTAGTCCCCCATTCGGATCTCTGGGTGGGGACTACACGAGAGGGGGCGATCATCAGGAAGATGGATACTAGGATAGAGTGGCATGGAGAGCTGCATCAAACCAGTCTATGGACTGATGACTCAAACACAAACACCAGAACTCGAACATCTTTGAACACGACAACAAGCCAAGCTTAGCTATTGCTGACTTGTCTTGTCGATTGACACGGATATTTCGTTGGGGTTTCTTGATACGAGTAACAATTGACCGGCATCTGGTGATGAATGAGCGTACCACTTACTGTGATGAACAGCAATGCGTTCTTAAATTCAAACTCTCATTATTGTGGAAGTCTTGTCGAGATTTTCTTCTGAAGACGGAGAGCAAAGTTCTCTGCAAAACATGCAGGGTTTTACCATATTTTCTTGGAACGAAATAAGCCCAAAAGTGTGAATCGTGTCCACAAGGACGGCCCGTGAAAGCATCAATGTTAACAAAGTGTCTTAAAGTTATTAAAGACATCGTTTACTTTCTAATAAAAAACGAGGGTCTGCAGTGGTAACTCTAGTTATACAGAATACGCTCTACAAATCAGTGAGCAGTTAACGCAAATAAATATTTAGAAAACTAAATCGGCAAACCCATCTGACTGGCCATGAACGAGATGTTGAAGGTATAGGCTTCCACCGACCGTAATCTCGGTATTAAACGGAGGGTAGTATCCAGTATTCGGGAGATAGTAGGTTCGAACCCCACTGTCGGCAGCCCTGAAAATGATTTTCCGTGGTTTCCCATTTTCACACCAGGCAAATGCTGGGGCTGTACCTTAATTAAGGCCACGGCCGCTTCCTTCCCACTCCTAGCCCTTTCCTGTCCCATCGTCGCCGTAATGCCTATCTGTGTCGGTGCGACGTAAAACAACTAGGAAAAAAACGGAGGGTTAGAGTGTTTAGCTCAAAGCCTGAGGATCTTTACTCCCAGGAATTAACCTAGTGCTCATTTCTAGTGTAGGCTGAGTGAACTTCATGCCTCTCCAGAAGAGGAAATCTCGTTTTTAAATGTTTCGACTTCCCGACGGAGATCGGTTCTTTGTGCTTCCGGGCGAACCTATCACGTCTCGACCACCGCGATTTGGCAACCATTCAAGTAACGAAGACTTACAGTAAATAATTACGCGATTAAAGTCAACTAAAGTGATGAACTTTTAAGGGAGAAAAGTACGTGCTCTACGTACTGCAAATATTTATGCGCTGAAATAAACAAATACGCCTATAAAATACGGAGGAGGAGGAAGAGCAAGTTCCTGAAGTAACTGACTGCGTAATAGACATGACGGTTCGACGTGTTGCTATTTATTACATCCGTTTACCCGCCAAGGGTTGAATTTTCCCCCGCATTCCAGTGTCTACCACTTCAAGGGCACTGTTCTGGAACGTGGGATATTTGGTTGGGGATACAACGTGGGAGTAGGACCAGTGCCTCGCCCAGGCGACCTCACCTGTTATGTTGAACAGGGGCCTTTTGGGGGATGCGAAGATTTCAAAAGATAGGCAAGGAAGAGGGTAGGAAGCGGCCGTGGCCTTAAGTTATATACCATCTCGTCATTTTCCTGGAGGAGAAGTGCGAAACCACAGAAAACCACTTCCAGGATGGCTGAGGTGGGAATCGAATCCTTTCTAGTCAGTTGACCTCCTGAGGCTGAGATGACTCCGTTCAATTTTCAAATTTCGTGGCAGAGCCCGTAATCGAACCTGTGCCTCCAGTTGTGGCAGGTAATCACAGTTACCACTACACCACAGAGGCGGACGGTTCGAAATATTAGTAGACAAAATCTTCATGGCTCAAATTACAAATGTTGGGTTCTTCTCCGTAACATTACCGTGTTTACGTTTCATCGTAACCGGATGCGCTCTTATGATTAGCCTCTGGGCTTTCGTGGTCTGCAGGCTCACATACACAATGCACCGTACGTTCGATAAGGACTGGCAGGGCTGCAACTCGACGAGAGAGGAAAGGGCTATAATTATTAGTACGAGACCAGACTGCACGCCCGCCCAACAACAAAACAGGTTGTTTCATTGTTCACTGCCGCCTCAAACACAGGCATTCTTTATGTCTTGACACTGCTCTGGTGCTCCCAGCTTTAAATCACCACACTCTGATGCTGAATACCCACAAACTCGTATTGTTCGTGATAAATGTTTCTGTGTTATGAGGGTTGGGATTTGGTTGCATCCGTATGTACACAATATATACATAGCATATTTAAAAATCGTTATAGAACATAGGACCACATATTTCTTAAAACTTCAATAATAATAATAATAATAATAATAATAATAATAATAATAATAATAATAATAATATAGATATATCAGGAATATTAGACAGAAATCTACTCCATAAAAATCGACTGTTGTAGCCCTTCAGGCAAGCAACTCACTGTTGAAAATATCCTAGGGATATGAGCTACGAATTGTAGGTAAATTAAATATAATTAAGTATGAGAATATATTCTTTATTTATTCCTAAAGGGCGAGTTGGCCGTGCGGTTAGGGGCGCACAATTTGAGCTTGACTCTGACAGATAGTGAGTTCGAAACCCGCTGCCGGTATCCCTGAAGATGGTGTCCACGGATTCGCATTTTCACACCAGCCAAATGCTGGGGTTGTACCTTAATTAATGTCACCGTCGTTTCCTTCCCACTCCCAGCCCTTTTCCTCTCCCATCTTCCCCATAAGAGCTATCTATGTCGGTGCGACGTAAACTAATTGTATTTATCCCTAAAAATTACAATTCTTTTCTTAATCATCGTTATGCGGTCCAAGAGATTAGAAGTTTGCTTTTTGCTACTACTACGAGCGCTAATGTGAGCCTATCCATTGTTTCACTTAAGCACCACTACGAGCGCTAATGTGAGCCTATGCATTGTTTCACTTAAGCACTACTACGAGCGCTAATGTGAGCGTATGCATTGTTTCACTTAAGCACCACTACGAGCGCTAATGTGAGCCTATCCATTGTTTCACTTAAGCACTACTACGAGCGCTAATGTGAGCCTATGCATTGTTTCACTTAAGCACTACTACGAGCGCTAATGTGAGCGTATGCATTGTTTCACTTAAGCATTACTACGAGCGCTAATGTGAGTCAATGCAGAGTTTTACTTAGGCCCTTATAACTACGATCGGTGAACATTTTTCAAAAATCAAAGAAAGCCTGAGGGTAATGAACCAAAGAACACATTGCAGAACAAAACATGTAAATAAGTTAATTTGGCTAGTAGGTATTTGAATAAAAAAGAAAAGGAGTAAAGAAGCAAGCGATTTTAAGTACTTTTTCCGGAACTGCATTTAAGCCGGAAGCGGTTTTCGATATTTGATTTTTAGTTTGATAGAGTTATCAATGACTCACAATTTGAAACTTTTAACGGCCATTCTTCCCTTCACCGTTCGGCACAATTAGTTAATTAGTGTATGTGGACCCCAACTTTGTCTACTTAGACATGTTTTCAACACTAAATAGATGGGTAATAGAGGCAGATAGTGAATTTCCAATCAGACGAGGAACCAAGAGGACTGAATAAAGAAGGAACGCACACGGAGAAAAACATTTGGAAGACCAGAAGGACGAATCACAAAAGCACTGGGTGATCCAACAACGGCGATACGCAAATAATAATAGTAAAAATAGCAATAATAATAGGTAACATTTAGTTTTTCATTCTACCGTAATACGAAATAACATGGCCATAAATAATGGTTCATTTTTTACATAAATAATTGTTCGTTTTTTACTGGTATGTTAGTGTTCGACAGCCTGAAAAAGCTGTAAATTATATTAACTTAGTAGACACTCAGTAAAGTATAAAAGGGTTCATTCTTAACATAATAAGAATAATAACACGAACCAGACTAAATAGCTCAGACAGTGGAGCGATGGCCTCCTGACTCCAAGTTGCCTGATTCGATCATGGCTCAGTCCCGTGGTATTTGAAGGTCTTCAAATACGTCAGCCTCATGTTGGTAGATTTACCGGCACGTAAAGGAACTCCTGCGAGAAAAATTTCGGCACCTCGGCGTCTCCGAAAACCATAAAACAGGGGGATAGAACCATCTTTTGAATATCCTCCTGTGTATAACACACTTGCAGGAGGGGAAAGTGTATTCTGTAATGATCGACCCCACGGCCTCATCACAACTCTTAACAATGAAGAGAAGGTGTCTATTAAACATAATTATTTTACAATTTGATACACCATAATTATAGTACTTAGATACAACGGAATAAGAACGTACGTGATATTGGAACTCTTTCCATTTGGAATGCGTGGACAAACACTACGCTGGTGGTCACTAACATTAAAAAACAGTTGCACTTGTTCCAAGCTGTACTTATCGCACGATCTCACTAAGATTGCTACTCGTACATATATCCGTGGGAACATAACCTGAGTAAGAATATTGGAGAATATCACATCTTGTAACCTGAAGAAGTGCCCGAACGTGAAAAATGTTCCCCATTATATGTATCACCACTTATACATTTGTACTAACCATTTACTTACTGCGATGTATCAGAACAACCAAAACGAGGATAATGAAATATGGCACACAAATCCTTTTGTTCTTATGTCGACCAGAGAAAGACTACGCATCAATGCCTACTTCCCTCCCTTTTGGAGTTTTCTTTTGCTTCATATTCCTCTTTGTTATTTCGGCCAGGTACTCTCCCTTGAACTATTGTAGCAGCCCATTTAAGGGGTTGAATTTTTCAAAAATGTCTTCGTAAAGAGAATCTCCATGTCAAATATCATTCTCATCAGTTTCCTTGTTCCTGAGATATCGTAGTGAGTGAGTGAGTGAGCGTTAACATACAGGTAGATTGACAAAGGTCTGCAAACATGCCACAAATAAATAAATAAATAAATAAATAAATAAATAAATAAATAAATAAATAAATAAATAAATAAATAAATAAATAAATAAAGGAATTTTAAAAGATACCAATGATAACTCATAACCTTTCAAACACTTGTTACAAAAAGCAAAATGAAATAAATAAATAAATGGAAAGGGAATCACAGTCCAAGGGGAGGAAATCAAAACCTTGAGATTTGCCGATGATATTGTTATTTTATCTGAGACTGCAGAAGATCTCGAGAAGTTGCTGAATGGTATGGATGAAGTCTTGGGTAAGGAGTACCAGATGAAAATAAATAAGTCCAAAACAAAAGTAATGGAGTGCAGTCGAATGAAGACAGGTGATGCAGGAAATATTAGATTAGGAAATGAAGTGTTAAACGAAGTAGATGAATATTGTTACTTGGGTAGTAAAATAACTAACGATGGCAGAAGTAAGGAGTACATGAAGTGCAGACTAGCACAAGCAAGGAAGAGCTTTCTAAAGAAAAGAAATTTGCCCACTTCAAACATTGATATCGGAATTAGAAAGATGTTTTTGAAGACTTTCGTGTGGAGCATGGCATTGTATGGAAGTGAAACATGGACGATAACTAGCTCAGAAAGAAAGAGAATAGAAGCTTTTGAAATGTGGTGTTACAGAAGAATGTTGAAGGTGAGATGGATAGATCGAATCACGAATGAAGCGATACTGAATCGAATTGGCGAGAGGAGATCGATTTGGCTAAATTTGACGACAAGAAGAGATAGAATGATAGGACACATCTTAAGACACCCAGGACTTGTTCAGTTGGTTTTAAAAGGGAAGTGTAGGTGGTAATAACGGTAGGGGTAGACCAAGGTATGAATATGACAAGCAGATTAGAGCAGATGTAGGATGCAATAGTTACGTAGAAATGAAAAGGTTAGCACAGGATAGGGTGGCATGGAGAGCTGCATCAAACCAGTCTACGGACTGATGACTCAAACAACATTATTATTATTATTATTATTATTATTATTATTATTATTATTATTATTATTGTCCGGCTCCATGGCCTAAATGCTTAGCGTGCTGGCCTATGGCCACAGGAGTCCGGGTTCGATTCCCGGCGGGGTCGGGAAGTTTAACAATAATTGGTTAATTTCGCTGACACGGGGGCTGGGTGTATGTGTCGTATTCATCATCATTTCATCCTCATCAGGACGCGCAGGTCACCTACGGGTGTCAAATCAAAAGACCTGCATTTGGCGAGCCGAACTTGTCCTCGGACACTCCCGGCACTAAAAGCCATACGCCATTTCATTTTTTCATTATTATTATTATTATTATTATTATTATTATTATTATTATTATTATTATTATTATTATTATTATTATTATTATTCTAATTATTATTATTATTAAATTACGACTTATTTCCTTTTGAACTGATCCTGACTTCGTTTCTTTTCACTTTCAATTAAACTTCTAGCCGTTCTTATTCGGACAATTCAGTTGCCTTTAACTTTCACTTTAATATCTACATTGATTACCCATAATGACCTTCCCATTATGAATTACCTATCAGTCAATTAGAAACATTAGGGAACATAAATAATGAATTTCTGTTCCATCGTTCCATTTCCTCCTTTAAGTGATAAATGAGTTATTAGCACACTGAACCGAGTGGAGTGGCTGGGCGTGTTAACGCACTGAGTCTTTAGAACCAGGCTCTGTATTCCGGAGAAGAGTGGCTTCAGACTCCACTGTCGGCTGTCCTGAGGATGTTTTACCGTGGTTTTCCAACTTGGAGGCAAATTCGGGTACAGTTTTTATTCACAGTTCAAGTCCGACTCCTTCCACTTCCTTACATTCACCTTCATTTATTTTATCTTCATTAGTTCCTCAACTGAGGTAGCGTGAGGAAGGGCAACTGGCCGCAAAACAATTTCATCACAATTCATTCCCGACTCCGTATCAGGAATCAGGATTAAGAGGTAGACATACGAGTACACTGATTAGGAAACTGCAACATGGCACCTATTACATACATACATACATACATACATACATACATACATACATACATACATACGTAGATGGCATTGAATAGTTATTGTTCTCATTGGTGTGTATAGAAAAATAATAATTATTTAATATGACATTGATACCTTATTGCACTCTGTACTTAGTAAGCTTTGTTCAAGTTCATTCCATTGCCGATAAGTGCGACGTTGAAGATTGATCCAAGAAAACTGTTGGCAATACTGGCTGCAACAGTGTGTTCAGTATTCATAATGGTTGCCAGCTGTGAGCAAGACGTGTGTGATGCTGTGACGCTTGAGTCCCCTGTAAAATACTTTAAAGCTAACAAAAGTGGAGAAAAATTAAGTAGGAAATCTAAACCAAATTGTTTTATACGTTTACAGTAGCCTACGAGATTAGAATCCACTGTGGACTGTGGACGACGTGAAAAAGTCCGCGCAGCTGACCAGCGTTTCTGTGTACAGTGTTTACGCCGCTCGCTTGGAATTTAAACTCCACGGAAAATCCAAGTCTCCAGCGAAAGGTCGATGTGTCAGCTCAGTTCAAACTATGCACTCGCCGTAAATAAAACAGGAAGGGCCTTAATACGGTATGGGAATAGGATCCTTGGCGTATTCGATGATAATAATGATAATAATAATAATAATAATAATAATAATAATAATAATAATGTGTACTTTACTTTATATTCGTAACCACCCTCTACCTGCAGAAGTGTTGTTATGAGGGGAAAATGAGCTCATTTTTACGCTTCGAATGACAAGACTACAATATTTACAACATTCCTGGAAACATTGCATTTTGCAATCCCACTGACGGATGGGTTTTTCAACGTTTTGAACTGTGAGAAACTGCCACTGACAGTCGTTGCACGAGAGCGGAATCGTATACTTATGTTGTAAGTCCCCATGTGCCTTACACAAACTTCATTATGAAATAGAAATAAACCTTACTTCGCTTGCCTCGGTATTCGTCAGTAATCTGTAGGTTTTACACGGTCAATAAAGGAATAAATAGGTATGGTACGTAATCAAAGTACAGCTATGTGAAAGGAAGTGATTTCGTTTGATGCTTCACTATTTCAGAATTAAGTACTTGTCAGATAGACGCACGGCGTTAATGATAAGCTGGTTGTGGCGGAGATGGAGAACGTTGACGGGAAGGGGGAACAGGGGACGTGCTCACATGCGGAAGGATACTTTTCCTAAGCTCTTGAGTTGAATTTCAGTATAGCTGTGTTGCTTGACAACGTTTGACAGGGTAGATCACGGGAGACTACCGACAAGAATGATTGCACTTGCACAAGGCAAAAGAGTGACTGAATGTGCGTATATATTTCTAGAATTAGAGTAGGTGGAGCATTATCTGATCCTGTAACAATTAAGTGGGTAATTCCTCCGCGGTAGCCAACGGCCGCAGCCGTGTGGACACACCGGATCCCGTGACCTCTTCGCAGTTAAGCAACATTGGGTGTGGTCAAGAAGTGGATGGGTTGCCACGCAGTGTTGGTGGGGGTAAGGGCATGGAAGAGCGGAAAGAACTGGCCACCCTACCGCACGTAAACTCCGCTTCAGGCACACCTCTGCGGAGGTTCGGACCTGCCTTCGGGCAGAATACACCCTTACCTTACCACTGCAGTATTACTGAACCTTTATGTCTCTTTTTTGAATTTGCTTTACGTCGGACCGACACGGAGAGGTCATATGTCGACGATGGGAGGGGAAAGGCCTAAGGGTGGGAAGGAAGCGGCCGTGGCCTTAATTAAGGTACAGCCCCAGCATTTGACTGGTGCGAAAATGGGAAACCACGCAAAGCCATCTTCAGGGCTACCGACAGTGGGGTTCGAACCCACTATCTTATATAATACTGATAATACCAACTACGAGCTCACTGCATTAGCTTTACTACACCTTGATTCAATGTCACTTACTGTATTAGAATCCTGGGAGAACACATGTCCGAAATTATCTACCTGTTCCACCCTTGTATCACAAATCTGACATTCAATTCCCTTGAATTTCTTACCTATTGACATCAATTTAGTCTTCGAAAGGCTGTCCCACTCCATGGCTATATGATTAGCATGCTGGCCTTTGGTCACATTGGTCCCGGGTTCGATTTCCGGAAGGGTCGGAAATTTTAACCTTAATTGGTTAATTTCGCTGACACAGGGGCTGGGTATACGTGTCGTCTTCATCATCATTTCATACTCATCATGGAGCGCAGGTCGCCTACGGGAGTCAAATCAGAAAACCTGCATCTAGCGAGCCGAACTTGTCCTCGGACACTCCTGGCACTAAAAGCCATACGCCATTTCCTTTTTCTCGGAAGGCTAATTTTCATAACATACTCACTATGCAATCTCACAGCTGAGCGTCCCTAATCGCACTGCCAACTCGCTCGGTACTTTCTGTCTCCTTATATCTATATATATATAAAATAACTTGTCCTGACTGACTGATTCATCATCGCCGAGCCAAAACTACTGGACATAAAGAGATGAAATTTTGGGGATATATTCATATTAAGACGTAGGTGCTCGCTAAGAGAGGATTTTGGGATATCCCTTCGCTAAGGGGGTGAAAACGGGGGTGAAATTTTAAAATGAGTTGCTCTATATCTCAAAACTTTAAAAGTTTACAGATGTAAAAATTGGTATTTAGAATCGTCTTTAAAAATAAGGAAACACGTATTTTTTTGTTTTCAGAAAATCCCAATAGGAGGGGTGAAAAAGGGTGAAAATGGGGAAAATGGGTTGAATGCCTTTAATCAGGATACCGGTACCTATATCTCAGAAACTGAAGATATTACAGACCTGAAAATTGGTACGTTTGATCTCTTTTAAAAATAAAGAAACACGTATTTTTTTGTTTTTGGAAAATCCAATTAATGGGAGGGTGAAAAGGGGGCGAATTTTTAAAATGAGTGAATTTATATCTCCAAACTTTTAAAGTTTGCAGATGTAAAAATTGATATTTAGAATCTTCATTAAGAATAAAGAAACACGTATTTTTTGGTTTTTTGAAAATCGCAATAGGAATCGTAAAGATGGGTGAAAAAGGGGTTGAATGCCTTTAATGAGGCTACTTATATCTCAGAACCTGAAGATATTACAGACCTGAAAATTGATGTTTGGGATCTCTTTAAAAAATAAAGAATCACGTATTTTTTTGTTTTTCGAAAATCCAATTAATGGGGGAGGGGGGGTGAAAAGGGGGTGATTTTTTAAAATGAGTGTATCTATATCTCAAAACTTTTAAAGTGTATGGATGTAAAAATTGGTATTTAGAATCTCCTTTAAAAATAAAGAAACGCGTAATCTTTTGTTCTCGGAAAATCCCAATAGGAAGGGTGTAAAAGGGTGAATAATGGGTTGAATGCCTTTAATGAGGCTTCTTATATTTCAGAACCTGAAGATATTACAGACCTGAAAATTGGTATGTGGTATCTACTTTAAAAGTAAAGAAACACGTATTTTTTCGTTTTTTGAAGATATAAATATTGGGGGTTGAAAGTGGGGGGTGAATTTTTAGAAATGAGTGTGTTTACATCTTAAAACTTAAAAATTTACAGATGTAAAAATTGGTAGTTAGAATCTCCTCTAAAAATAAAGGAACACGTATTTTTTTGTTTCCTGTAAATCCCAATAGGAGGGGTGTAAAAGGGTGAAAAATGGGTTGAATGCCTTTAATGAGGTTACTTATATTTCAGAACCTGAAGATATTACAGAACCGAAAATTTGTATATGGGACCTCCTTTAAAAATAAAGAAACACGTATTTTTTAGTTTTTGGAAATCCAATTAATGGCGGTTAAACAGGAGTGACAAATTGGGTGAATTTTTTGAAAGACTATATCTACAGAATATCTTGGAAACGTAAAATGTTACAGACGTAAAAAGTGGGTGTTTGGAATCTCCTGTAAATGTAAAGAAACATAGGTGATTTGTTTTTGGAAATCCACCTAAGGGGAACTCAAAAGTGGTGAAATTTTAAAATGAGAATTTTTACAGTATATCTAAAAAAACTTAACATGTTACAGAAGTGAAAAATGGTATTTTTTATCTCTATTAAACATAACGAATCGTGTATTTTTATTTTTCGGAAATACCACTTGGGTGGTGGGGGGTGGGTAAGAGTGACTGAAAATGGTGTTGAATTCTTTTAATTAGGCTACTGATATCTCAAAAATGAAGATGTTACAGACGTGAAATTCGATATTTGCAATCTGCTTTAAAAGTAAAGAAACACGTATTCTCGGAAAATCCAATGAGGGGGGGGGGGGGTGAAAGTATTGAAAATTTAATTGACTTAATTGTATGAGAATGCAAACATCTAATAAAAACTAAAGTTGTTACAGACGTGAAAATTCGTATTTAGATCTCCTTTAAAAACAAAGAAAAACGCGTTTCGGTGGGGAAACCATCTTGGAGGGTGGGAGTGTAAAGGAGTTGAATTCCTTTCATGACGACACATAAATCAAAAGCTGAAGAAGTTAGAGTCGTGATAATTGGTATTTAGAAGATCTTTTACTATTAAAGAAGCAAGTATTTTTTGCGGGAAAATTCACTTACGGGTGGGGGGGATTAGTGTGAGATGAAGTGAAAAAAATAAATTATTTTTATGGGGATACTTATATCTCAAAACTGACGGCAATAGACGTGAACATTGGTGTTTGGAATCTCCTTTAAACATAAAGAAACAAGCCTTCTTTTAATTTTTTTTTTGGGGGGGGGGGTTTGCCGGTAAATAAACTTAACGGCGGTGGGGTGTAGAAGGAGGTGAACCCATTGATTTTACTGTTCTTAATGTACTTATAAGTATCCTCCTTTGCTAAGGCGGCAGCGCGCGGGCCTCTCTCACAGCTGGGTTCCGTGGTTCAAATCCCGGTCACTCCATGTGACATTCGTGCTGGAAAAAACGGAGGTGGGACAGGTTTTTCTCCGGATACTCCGGTTTTCCCTGTCATCAGCCTTTCCAGCAACACATAATAGTAATAATAATAATAATAATAATAATAATAATAATAATAATAATAATAATAATAATAATAATAATAATAATAATAATAATGTTCCGGACCGTCGTCAAATGTGCGGATCGCGCTGGAAACGGCTCCTGGACGGGTAATGACTAAGAATGCAGTCCGGCCGCGGGTTCAGTGCCGCCAAAGCACCCAATATGACACCACGTCGGATCTCCTGAAGGATTTTATACATATTAAAATGATTATAGGAAAAGATGGCAAAGATTTACGGAGCCAACTGACCGGGAGGAATACCTGAGCCTAGCCCGGGAAGTACGAAATCGATTGCTGGAAAGGAAGATTGAAAAATGGGAGGAAACGTGCCGTAATCTAATAGAAAACGAGTCAGATCGGGAATTTTGGTGGATTCTCACAGAAAACGAGTCAGATCGCGAATTTCGGCGGATTATATATCTAAAACAATAAGCATTCAATTATAAATTTCAGTACAATACCGTAGCGAAGCACGGGTATCTTGCTAGTATACGTATATAAATGATATAAGTAAAGAACTGAAATCAGAAATAAGGCTTTTTGCGGATGACGTTACACTATATAGAGGAATAAATAAGTTACAAGATTGTGAACAACTGCAAAAAGACCTCGACAATGTTGTGTATGATGACAAACGGGGTTAAAAGGTAGGCTGTGAGTTTCAGTAACAGGAGAAGTTCCCTCAGTTTTAATTACTGTGTTCCTTATTGGGGTCACTGTAAGTACTCAGCTGTTAATAATTAATATGGGAAAAATCCTTATTGGGGTAATCACATAAACTTATTGCAAATAAAGGATACAGATCTCTGCACATGAATATCAGGGTATTTAGGGGTCATAGACAGGATGTAAAGGAGACGGCATGTAAGTCTCTGGTAAGACCCCAACATTTTATGGTTCCAGTGTGGGTCACTCACCAGGATTTCTTGATTCGAGAACTGGAAAAATTCCAAAGAAATTAAGTTCGTTTTATTCTTGGTGATTTACGACAATGTTTGGGTTGGGAAGACTTGGGAAAAAGGAGACGAGCTGCTCGACTAACGGGTATGTTCCGAGCTGTTAGCGGAGAGACGGCGTGGAATGACATTAGCAGAGGAGTAAGTTTGAGTGGTTTTAAAAATTAGGAAAGACCACAATATGAAGGTAAAGTTATAATTTAAGAGGAAGAGTGGGGGCAAATATTCGTTTATAGGAAGAATAGTTAGGGATTGAAATAATTTACCAAGGGAGGTGTTCAATAAATTTCCAAATTTTTTGCAATTATTTAAGAAGTGTCTAGTTAAAAGCACATAGGAAATCTGCCAACTGGGTGACGGCCCTAAAGGCATATCAGTGGTGATTGATTGATTGATTGATTGATTGATTGATTGATTGATTGATTGATTGATTGATTGATTGATTGATTGATTGATTGATTGATTGATTGATTGATTGATTGATTGATTGATTGATTGATTGAGACCAAATAAACAGTTATACAATGAAACCACAGAACTGCGGGATCGATGGAAAAACAAGGTGATAAAATTGCAACTAAACCATTAAAATCTATTAACCTCGTGTGCTAGCAAATAGACCTTATCTCTCGTTGGCACTGTTCCCATTTCACCGCCTTCCCATATTATATCCCTCAGTCCGTAGAGGGCAAATTGTCTCTCTCTTTCGCCAGTACAACAACTTACCAATCACTCTTCTCGACTCTGGAACAACCTTCCTTGTGCAATAAGAACCATTCTCTACGGCAATTATGGCTTAATGGCCTTAAAATACGTGTAAATTGAACGTAGATATAAAGTAACATTGCATGTGTGTGTGTGCGCGCGCTCATGCTTGACTGTGTTTAAATGATTGAGTGAGTGAATAATGATTCCATTTATTTACGAACTATGTGTTAATGGTGTCAGGAACAGGAATTGTGTGCATTTTGTAAATTATTTACATAACGTTTGGAAATTTCACTGTTTTCAGTGTATATTTAATCACTGGAGACGGGGACACTTCTATGTATATAGGACTTTCATTTTCTCCATCTATCTTTCACTGTAAATATACTTTTTGAAAAGTAAATACAATAAATAATTAGATATAATTATTATTTCTTTCTTCGTTATGCCCAAATAAGGAGGGTGATTGAACTTCTTTACCTGATTTCGTTGCCTTTCTCTTCTCCCTAAATCTCTTCTTCTTCTCGCTGTGGATTTTCTTGCGATCTTCTGACCAGGTTTTGTTCGCAGCAGTGCTTAGCCTAGATCTGTCTAATACAGTGTCATCTATGAGGCCTATTTCCTGTAAATCTATTCGAAATTCGAGCAATCAATTGTTTTTCAGTTTCGCTGACAGCGCAAGGTTCATAATTCTTTTGGTCAAGGTTTGGTTACTTTTTCCGAGAATCTTCTTTTGCTACCGCTGCTTCCCCCCCCACCTGTCGGGACGCAGGTGCGAACTGCGTCGCACATATAGATTTTGTCCTGTTTTACGGCCGCATGCCCTTCTTGACGCCAACCCTATATGGAGGGATGTAATCACTATTGCGTATTTCTGTGGTGGTTGGTAGTGTAGTGTGTTGTATGAATGTGAAGTGGAGAGTGTTTGGACGAACACCCAGTCCCCAAACCAGAAGAATTAATTAGAAGCGATTAAAATCCGCGACCCGGCCGGGAATCGAACCCGGGACTCTCTGAACCGGAGGCCAATAGGCTGACGATTCAGCCAACGAGTCAAACTACTCTTTCCGAGCATATGTCTGTAAAATTTCAAACTTCTTTTCCTAAATGTGTCCGAGATTTCCTCTGAGTTTTGGTACAGCTCATGAGATTATTTTATCAATCAGATTCCCCTTGTATATGCTAGATCAAAAAGTGTCCTTATGAATTTTCTTTCTTGCTTTCCTACCACTTTAATCATTTATTTACAACCAATGGTCAGTGTTTCAGTGCATACAGTGCTTCAGGCTTAATTACAGTCTTTTAAAGCATTAATTTGTCATTTCGGGAAATGGATTTGTAATTATATTTGTTACATTATTATTATTATGATATTTATTGTTGTTGTTATTCTTTCGTTTATGCATACGGAATATTGGCTAAATCCATGGATTAGATACACTGGTTTGTCTTACGCCTGTGATCGTAAGTTTTCATTCTCATTATGTTGTATACTAACACTCGTACATCTTGTCAGCACTATCAAAATAACTCCTCCCTGGGAGCTGAACTCGCCGAGAAATGATGAATGAGTTCTATTGTTCCGGATCGCCTGTGATGACTTGTTTTTATGTGAGGGCAACTTGTGTGCCGGGTTCTCCTCAACCAATTAGGCAGGCTTAACGAAATTAAATAAACACACCATTAAGTACAATTGTTCTTCGGCTAAATGAGTTATCGTTTGTCAAGCTATGATACTATGATTTAGAGGTGTAGTCTAGTGATAGCATTTACATTTTTTACCTTCTTGCTGTAGGCATTTACAGACGTGGAAAAGAAACCATGATGTTGACTTGATATAAGCTATTGAGCTTTTTCGGCGTGTTAAGAAAGTGAATATAAGCGCGGAGCGAAGTTCCTTGTGAAACGTAAGAAATTTCACGTCTACAATTACGAGCCGTGAAAGCGTTAATGTAAACAATATCATTATAAGAGTGTAAGATAAGGAAATGCGTATTTATTTATTTATTTATTTATTTAATTTATTCCATTATTTATTTATTTATTTATTTATTTATTTATTTATTTATTTATTTATTTATTTATTTATTTTGCTGGGCGTAGTTTAGGCCGTCAAGTCTTCTCTTACGCTGAACCATGGCTAACAATTTCATTTACTAGGAAGTAATGAAAACTTATTAAGAGCTACGATAAGAACTAAATTAAGCAGAAGAAGAACAAGAGAAGATAATAATAATAATAATAATAATAATAATAATAATAATAATAATAATAATAATAATAATAATAATAATAATGGCATATGGCCCCCGGAGAAGCCTGGTGCGGGTCTTTTTCTTGTAGACGGCCTATTAGGCGACCTGCATATCTGTGAAGATGAGGGCTGAAAACGCCACAAACACCCAGCCCCCGAGCCATTTAAATTAACCAATTAAGGTTAAAATCCCCGACCCAGCCGGAAATCGAACACGGGACCCACTGGACCAGAGGCCAGCACTATGCTGGGCTGAGTGGCTCAGACGTCTGAAGCTATGGTATTCTGACTCCAGTTTAGAAGGTTCGATCCTGACTCAGTTCGGTGGTATTTGAAGGCATTCAGATACGTCAGCCTCGTGTCGGTAAATTTGCTGGCAGCTCGGAACATACCAGTTAGCGAGCAGCTTCTTATTCCCAAGTGTTCTCAGTCCAAAATTTGCAACAATTTCGTGACAGTACTAATTCGTCTAAAATCACCCAGAACACAGCGCCCTGCTTTCCTGTTCTCGTATGAAGTAATCCTGATTTGGGCCACATTCACCGGTACCACACTAGAATCGCGGTCTTACCAAAGACTTAGGCGCCATCTCCTTTGCATCCTTACTACTTATTATTATTATTATTATTATTATTATTATTATTATTATTATTATTATTATTATTATTATTATTATTATTATTATTTTAATACCCGTTATTCCCACACCTATGGGTACAGGGTTCGAAATATGTAGCACATGTGGATTTGGGCCTGTTTTAACATCGGATGCCCTTCCTGACGCCGAACGTTTGAAAGGATACAATCACTGTTGCATGTTTCCGTGATGGTTGCTAGTGTGGTGACGTGTCTAAACATGAAGAGGAAAGTGATGGAACAAATACAAGCACTCAGTTCCCGAGCCACAAGAATTAATCAGACGCGATTAAAAGCCACGACCCCACCGGAAATCAAACCCGGGACCCTGTGAACCGAAGGCCTCAACACTAACTATTTAGCCAAGGCGTCAGGGACTTCTTTACATCCTTACTCCAACCACTAAATACCCGTATAACCATATAAAGAGATCTGTAGCCTTTATTTACAATCTTATTAATGTGAACACCATTGAAGTTCTTTCCTTATATTGCCACCTAAGAACTTAAAAGTCAGAATAAGTAGTTTGAATAAGTAGGTTTATATGAATAACGTTGCACTTCTAGTCCAGTATTAAATTCCTTGCACTGGCGGGGAATCGGACTCGGGGCCTGAGGAAAGGGGACAGGTACTCTATCCCTACATCACGGAGTGGCAAAGTTATTATTAATATTACTAATAATCTTCCCAGCAAGCTTGTGGGATAGTGGCTGTTGTCCATCATACATGTGAACATGGCCAAAGTTCACTATCAAATGCCTTTCACTACTCCAGTCCTATATGGAGGTATAGATATTTATAATAACTTTTGCGTACTTCTGTAAGTAATGTGTTGTGCTTGAATGAAGAGTTGTTTCTTATGACAAACACAAATACCTGGTCCTTGAGCCGGTTGAATTGTTCCGACGCAGTCGAGAACTGCCCCTGGATCCTCTAAATCTGATCATTCAGCTAAGGAGCCGAGCATTAACACCATAAGAGTAATACCGTTAAAGTCAATGCAAATATTATAGACTTTCCGAATTACCTGCGAACGGACCTTCTGCTCCAAAACGGGGGTTTTCAACTTGTTGGCAAACCTATTGCCTTGAGTCTCTTGTGTTCGATCCCACAGCCGTCAGCATAGAAGGCAAGTTTCCGATCAACTACACTACGCTGCTGTTCTTGGTGAAGAATTAAGAAGGACTGAGAAATGAAGATCCGAATAACATTCGAGTCGCAGATAACCAGTCGTTCACATAGGATACAGTAAATGAAAGAAGATATCTGGTGTAGCAACTGGAAGCGGGTATGAACTCCATTGTAGCCACATGGATCGCACACATATCTTACAAAGTGAAAAACACAGAAGGGATTGGTGCTTCTTAGAGGAGAAACAACGGGATTAGGCCCGCCAGCCTCTGTAGGGAATACGAAAGTTATGGACGAAAATAACTATACAGGCCCTAACCTTAATTAATGTTTACTCCCTGAAGGGGAGGAGATAGTTTTCAAGTCCCGCTGCACTGGAATGCCCCTCTTCCGGTTCTGAGTTTGCTTAATGGAGGTGTATTTTTTTCTGTGGATCGGCTGATGACCTGATTCTCTGCAGGTGCTCCAGGCCAGCTCTGTCCCCACAATACTGAGCTCGATAGCTGCAGTCGTTTAAGTTCGGCCATTATGCAGTATTCGGGAGATAGTGGGTTGGAATCCCGCTGTCGGCAGCCGTGAAGATGGTTTCCCGTGGTTTACCATTTTCACACCAGGCATATGCTGGGGCTGTACGCTTCCTTCTCACTCCTAGGCCTTCCCTATCCCATCGTCGCCATAAAACTTATCTGTGTCGATGTGACGTCTAGCAAATTGGAAAAGAAAAATCCTTACAGTGATGACATGACATAGTGCAGCACGCTATTTGTAGCTTTTTTAGTTCAATCATTTCTTGAAATTTGGTTCGAATTCTGAGTTTGAAATTGCCTGTGTGTGTGTTTAGTCCTACCTCACGTCATTTGTATATTTGTAGTGAGTGGGAGACACGCTCATCGTACTCCCGTAGAGGTGTATTAGTGGCCACCCGTCAAAACATGACCATTCTGGATGTTCCTTAATTTTGTGTAGGCTACATTGTTTCGTAAGTCGACAGCATGAATCCCCCAGTAGCCGATTGTTTTTGCTGTTAGATGCTGACAAAAATCCTTTCCAGGAGGCGTTCGACCCAGCAGCTAATTTTAATAATAATAATAAGAAGAAGAAGCAGAAGAAGAAGAAGAAGAACGTAGGGAGGACAAAATCCGCCCCTCAACTAATTTCGACCCCTTGTCCATAATATTCCTGAATTTCTTTCTTTCTAAATCTGTTTACCATCCAGGGTTGGCTTTTCCCTCGGACTTAGCGAGGGATCCCACCTCTACCGCCTCAAGGGCAGTGTCCTGGAGCTTCAGGCATGGGGTCGAGGGATACAACTGGGGAGAATGACTAGTACATCGCCCAGGCGGCCTCACCTGCTATGCTGAACAGGGGCCTTGGTGGGGAATGGGAAGATAGGAAGGGATAGACAAGGAAGAGGGAAGGAAGCGGCCGTGGCCTTAAGTTAGGTACCATCCCGGCATTTGCCTGGAGGAGATGTGGGAAACCACGGAAAACGACTTCCAGGATGGCTGAGGTGGGAATCGAACCACCTCTACTCAGTTGACCTCCCGAGGCTGAGTGGACCCCGTTCCAGCCCTCATACCACTTTTCAAATTTCGTGGCAGAGCCAGGAATCGAGCCCGGACCTCCGGGGATGGCAGCTAATCACACTAACCACTACACCACAGAGGCGGACTTCCTGAATTGCTACCAGTCCAAATCTGCTATGGGCCCCTACCTTAATAATAATAGTAATAATAATAATAATAATAATAATAATAATAATAATAATAATAATAATAATAATAATAATAATTACGTGACCTCAGCTACCGAGTTGCAGAACGTCTGAAGTGGTGCCATCAAGGGATCCTGCCTACATCCTCGTATCTAGCAACGAAATAGGAATTCTACTGGACAGTTTCTATGGTTGATATTATTTTATTTTGTCGGATAAAACTGAGGACCAACCGGAGATCTTTACAATGCAAATTATGTCATGCAGTGCCAACATTTTAGACTACCCTTCAAAAATGGTCAGCCGGGATCGAACCGCGAACTTGGAAGCATGAGTCGGATGAACATTACAGTCTAACCGGAAATGCTGGAGAGTACCAACGTATTTTCCTTAATGAAGACTGCGTAGTATAGAATATGCAGCATTGTACCAAGAGAGATGCTGCATGGGCATTGTAGGGTAGCTCAGATGTGTCGAAACTATGATAACATTAATGTTCCGCTGAGATATCCCTATGCTTTCATAGACGCATGTAGCTTCAAGGAATGACACATCGTAAAGCTTTCTTTCTTACAGGTCATAACTCAAATTCACTCGAGCTCAACCACACAATCCTCACACACAGTAATCTACTTGCAGCTAAGCTGTAATTTCTAACCTCGCTGGTACGCCTTGGAATTTCAACAGCTAATCACGTACAACATAAGATTTATCTCCTGAACCTGAAAGAGGTAATAAGGCGATTCTTTTCTCTCCTACTCTAGCATTTATTTTATCTCTGGATTCGCACATTTTTATTAATTAAAGTGCAAGGCGAAGTTTTTGATTTGATGCATCTCGCCCCATGTAAGATATGAAAGAAGATAAACACATCTTAAAAATGGCATATCCTAGAGCTCAGAACAGTGTAACTTTGAACACATAATGTGAACTGTTATGCCGCTCAGCTGATCGCATAGAGCGACCCTGTTTTCAAATACGATATCAGAGACGTCTTAACGAATAACTCAAAGTCGATTTATTTTTGCGGCACCCTCTCACTGGAAGGTGTGAGATAATCGATAATCGTGATCCCCTTTTGTTGTCGATATCGAATTCATCCTCGTTTTATGACCGAAATCTCCAGCTGACTCTTGTAGCGCTTTGTTACGGGGAGAAAAATGAGATAGGAATCTTGCATTTGAAACGAGTTTCTATGTTTTATGATGATTAAAATTCGTGCAAATTCAATATAGCTCGGTTTGATAAAATTGCTGAATTATTTTTCTTTTTATTGCCTTTGAATCTTTTAGGTGTAAGTTATTATCTTGACGCGACTTTTAAATTAGCAGGGGGAGTGTTCGACACTATGCAGGACAGTCGTGGGTCGTATACAACCCGACAAGGAGATTGGGTCCCGCCTCCCATCGTCTTAGTGTTTTACAGCGAACAATCTGATATGGCTGCCTTGATTAGTTTCACTGTTAAATTATATTCATTATTCATAACCGTGATTTACATTCTCCGTAGCAACAGACCGAGTTTCTAATTGCAAAGGATAGAGAATAACTCGCTTACTGTGATGGATTACGCCGCTGCCTTCCAACCAGCGGCCCACGGGCCATATCGGGCCCACTGAAGAATTTTAAAAGACCTTCACCGAAAATGTCGAAAGTTATAAAATTGCCAAACCAATTTGTAAGAGAGAGTCCAAGGGACCGCTTAGTTTAAACCGAAACTTTTAACATTCATCTCATTTCAGTGAACACTTGTATAGAATGTATAGCAAAACTTGATCAAAGCGGAATCGCAAGTGACCAAAATTGTTTTGAGAATTAGGCGAGTTTGCACATTACACAAAACACAATACTGTATGCAGTACTTTTTTTGCTAGTGTCTCTACGTCGCACCGAAACAGATGTACGGCTCCAAGGCTAAATGGTTAGCGTGCTGGTCTTTGGTCACAGGGGCCGCGGGTTCGATTCCCAGCAGGGTCGGGAATTTTAACCATCATTGGTTAATTTCGCTGCCACTAGGGCTGGGTGTGTGTCTCGTGTCGTCTTCATCATCATCATCATCATCATCATCATCACACGCAGGTCGCCTACGGGTGTCAAATCAAAAGACCTGCACCAGGTGAGCCGAACATGTCCTTCGACACTCCCGGCACTAAAACCCATACCGCATTTCATTATCCACACACATAGGTCTTATGGCGACGGTAGGATAGCAAACGCCTAGGAGTTGGAAGGAAGCGGCCGTGTCCTTAATCATGGTACAGTCGAAGCATTTGCCTGGTGTGAAAAATGGGAAACCACGGAAAACCATCTTCAGGGCTGCCGACAGTGGGATTCGAACCCACTATCTTCGGGATGCGCCCCAAACCACACGGCCAACTCGGCCAGTATGCAGCATTTTAAAATAATATTTAGGGTTTACGCATAACGCTCGGTTATCCAGATTGATGTACTGCAACACACTGATCTGTTTATTATTACTAGGCCTTATTAATACTCACAGCGTGATACACAGTATATCATCTTGGCATTATCAAAACACTATATTCCAGAACGCTGGATGCACGCTCCTTAAACTTATTTCCATCATAAAACTCTACACAGTACTTCACAACACTAAGCTTTCTTCCACAGCTCAAACAAAGGAACTTGCTTCCGCTTCTTTCCAATCATGTCTTTCTGAATGCAGTCCTGAGCCGAGTACATTAGTTCAAGAAGGTGGAAGAGTTAGGTGTAATGGCAAATTGCTTTACGTCACAAAAGCACTGTGGGCCTGTTCGTAGGTTCGGATCTTATTCTGATCTTCATCTCCTTGCTCGTCTTCTCCTTCCGTCTCCTCCTCTTTATCGTCCTCTCTCACTGCTAGAAGGGCTGTAGCTGATTCGAAAATGTGTTATGTCTTAAGTTGTTCATCACTTCGAATGATGTTCTCTGCATCGCAGGAAAAGATTCTTCCAAGACATAAGTTGGATATTGCATATGCGTTTTCAAGCACTTCCGTTTCCGCATTATCACTCTCTAAAAACAAGCTCGCCACTTTTTTCAAACAATGACACTGATCATACCAGCACCACAAATGCACAAATATTTGACGTAGGACCGTAGGCCCTATCACTTCCTAATATTTTCCACATTGTACAGGTAATTTTACAGAATCCGTTCATTTTTCGTTTTCGTGTCCGAGTTGAGGACATTCCGCGTTATGCAAAAGTATGAATATTATAATGTCGTAAGATTCACCGGGACCGAGAAATTATTCCGTAATAGACAAGTTCCCGCTTAATTCTAATTCCACTTTTTAATTTACTTTAACAACTTCAAAGGATTTTTTACAGACAATTTGTATAAAATTTGTGTGATAAGTTTCAGATTAATTTGTAAAATACTTGGGTGAGATCCTCAAAAACGCCTGAAAATAGCACTTACTAGTTTCATACCTAGTACAATGAAAAATCCACTCATTCGACCGGGTCAGGAAGGGAATAAATGAAGCCCCATCTAGCGGCGAGGATAGTGACTGTGCCGGCTGCCGAAGCCTGGGGCAAGGAATAATGACTGACATATGAACTGATACTGGAGCGCATTGCTGGAGTGAAAGATGAGAGGGAAACGATGTCATGCCTCCACTTTGAACCGCACAAATCTCACATGAAGTGACCGGGACTTGAACCACGGAACCCAGCGGTGAGAGGCCGGCGCGCTGGCACCTGAGCCACGGAGGCTTGCCTAGTGACATATTACTAGTGGCTTGTTGAGGCAACAGCCCCAATTTGTTCAGAATATTCAATGAAATGAGAAATCAGTGTACGAAGACCTGTCCGACCATATCACGTTACGCCATTGTTCCAGTGCCCATCCCTGGTGACTGGCGACAAATGCGCGTCGTTGTGCCCGATGACGTTGGGTTAACAGTGGCACCCGTGTGGGGCGCCAGCTCCCATACCTCATAGAACCCATGTTCCTACAGATTGTCCACTGGGAGACGTGTCTAGCACACCCTGTGTTGAATTGAGCCGTGATTTGTTGCACGGTTGCCCGTCTGTCGCTATTGACAATCCGTCTCAGATGTCGCCGGTCACGGTCATCGAGGGTGGGTGGACGGCCGGTCGTTCGTCTGTTGTGGACGGTGACACCCGCATTCAACCATTCACGATACACCCTGGACACGGTTGATCGTGTGAAGCCGAATTCCCGCACCACTTCCGAAATCGCACTTCCCATCCGTCGGGCACCGACCACCATACCCCGTCAGCTCACAACGACGTTCCATGTTACACCTGTCACATGCACAGCCACTGCTCACAAGGTCTCGTATACAACTGCCGCTGGCACGGGGGGCGTGTGGTGCGCAGACAACACAACTGCGCATCAGTGCTCCGCTATCCCATGACATTTGCTCAGTCAGTGTACTGTAGGTAAAAGTTTATAATGGCCGCGGATAACCATTTGCAGATGCGGATATTCATTTGGGATGTGGGTGCATGTTATTTTGTATATCCGCGCAGGGCTCTAGGTATACTGTAGTCACGAATAAAGTCAGCCGTTCATGGAACATTGGGATTAATGCAGTACACTTATGGTCGAAGTTCTCTGAACTCCAAAGGAAGACTTGTAGGTTCACTTCAAGGTCAATCCATCCAAATTCGTTCTGTGGTTACCCTATAATTTATAAGTAGTTTTTAGAACGTGAAACGTGAGGAATTAGACGGGGCAGCCGTGATGTTTTCAAACAGAGGATTGTGAATATGTTGTAGACTGAACACTGAAACGTATAAGTCTGTAACGATGTAAATTTTAAGAAATGTCGTGTGGCATCCGCAGAGGTCTGGTGCAGGTCACCGGAGTTGAAGCCTTCGAGGTGACTTGTGCGTCTATAACACGAGCACCTAGTCCCAGAGCCACAGGAGTTAATTCCGATCCGCTCGGGAATCGAACCTGGGACCTCTTGTACCAAATATCAGCATGCTAACCATTTAGCCATGGAGCCAGAGAAGATGTACTTCTAAGTATATATACAGTATGTACTTACATATGAGGGAATTTTGATCAATCTTGAATTATGGTTACCGGGCATATACTGTACTGTCTACGCTTATTGTAGATTTATTTATTTATTTATTTATTTATTTATTTATTTATTTATTTATTTATTTATTTATTTATTTATTTATTTATTTATTTATTTATTTATTTATTTATTTATTTATTTGTCTTCAGGAGTGGCGAAATTAGAATCATCGTCGTCTCTTACTCTTACAGTAAACACACCTTCTTTAAACATTAAGAAAATTGATTTGAATAATGCTGCTATTTCCTTTACGTCGCAATGACACAGATACCTAGTTCTTATGGCAACGATGGCATAAGAAGGCCTAGGAATGGGAAGGAAACAGCCATGGCTTTAATTAAGGTATATCCCCAGCATTTGCTCAGTGTGAAAATGGAAAACCATGGAAAACCATGGAAAACCATATTCAGGGCTGCCGACAGTGGAGTTCGAACCAACTATCTCCCGGATGCAAGCTCACAGCTGCGCGTCCCTAACCGGACGGCCAGCTCGCCCGGTTAATAATGGTGTCTATAATGTACAAAATAGGAACCCTTTCTGAACTATTATGAACATACCAATGGTCTAACTACTAATATAGTAAAATTGAAAGAAAAATTCTAATTCATACACAAGTTATCACTCCGTAATTCACACATCTTGATTTGTGCATCTAAGAGAACTCATGGTACGAATGTTATTCCGAATTGAGTTCCATATATTGGTTCCCATCACGATAATTGAACGTTATATGCAGCAGAACTGCTAAAGGGAATGGCAAAAGTGAACGCAGAGTGCCTGTTATATTGTTAAGGGAGGAGAGTTAATTAAATTTATACGATATGCATTAAGATCATGGTGGTGTTCGATGTTCAAATCTCACTCCTTCTTTCTCTTTACACCCGGCGACGTCTTACAGTGCCCGACGAGCTTCCGTGGCTTGTCTCTCTGTGTATTCTAGGGAGAAAGGAATCAACTACTTTTTCAATTTTTTTAGCTTCAATTTATAGTGGAAATATATACTCTGTTGCGAGAATGGGCACACTGCGGTCTGTCTGCTGAATTACGAGTGTGTGGAATAATATCCAGCATTTCACTGATTTGTATGGCGTCGTTTTATGTGAAATATTTGACATTTTGTGGCTGGTCATGTGTGGCATATCTCATATGTATCAGTGAAACACATGTAAAACAATGTAAACGCAGGAATGTAGCAAAACAGGGTGGGAATTGTAAATTTTAACTGAACGTAGGAGTTATGTTGTAAGTTTGTATAAATACTAGAACACCAGACATTGCCAACTATTTTATAACACACACACACACATAGAGAGAAGCAATACATATTTTCCCCCACATCAAAGGAAAAACATTCCCTTGCGTTATGGATTGATTGGTTTGCCTCTCTGCTGAGTGGTCAGTGTTATTAGCTGCCATTCCCAGAGGCCCGGGTTCGACTCCTGGCTCGGCCACGAAATTTTAAAAGTGGTACGAAGGCTGAAACGGGGTTCACTCAGCCTCGGGAGGTCAACTGAGTAGGGGAAGGTTCGATTCCTTCCTCAGCCATCCTCGAAGTGGTTTTCCGTGGTTTCGCACTTCTCCTCCAGACAAACGCCGGGAATGTACCTAACTTAAGTCCACGGCCGCTTCTTCTCCCTTTCTTGTCTATCCCTTTCAATCTTCCGATCCTCCACAAAGCTCTTGTTCAGCATAATAGGTAAGGCTACCTGGGCGAGTTATTGGTCTTCTTCCCTGGTTGTATCCCACCGACCCAAAATCTCACGTTTCAGGACACTACCTTTGAAGCGTGGAGGTGGGATCCCTCGCTGAGTGCGATGGTAAACGGATTAAGAAAGAAAGAGGGAAAGAAGGAAGGAAAGAAGGCATTTGCCTGGTGTGAAAATGGGAAACCACGGAAAACTATATTCTGGACTGCCGACAGTGGGGTTCCCCGAATGCAAGCTCACAGTTTCGTTACCCTAACTGCACGGCCAACTCGCTGGCTCATCACACTTATATTCTAATAGACGTCCGGCTCCATGGCTAAATGGTTAGCATGCTGGCGTTTGGCCACAGGGGTCCCGGGTTCGATTCCAGGCAGTTTTTGGAATTTTAACCATAATTGGTTAATTTCGCTGGCACGGGGGTTGGGTGTATGTGTCGTCTTCAACTTCATTTCATCCTCATCACAACGCGGAGGTCGCCTACGTGCGTCAAATCAAAATACCTGCATCTGGCCAGCCGAACTTGTCCTCGGACACTCCCGGCACTAAAAGCCATACGTCATTTCATTTCATTCTAATAGACAACTATTATTTCCCCTAACAGTATTTAAAATGACAGAGTAGAAACATTCAAACATATTAAAGAGATGCACTTTTCACATTCTGAAGTTATACTTAAAAATGTTTTATGGTAGCTATGAACACGTCAGAGTACAGGCTGTTGATAATGCTGCCTGTGTCTCTCTTATGACCAAGTGGGTGTTACGTCTGAATGGAGTGGCCCCGAATCTCCGTAAATCCCTCCAGGCTGAGTGGCTCAGACCGTTGAGGCGCTGGCGTTCTCACCCAAACTTGGCAGGTCCAATCCTGGCTCAGTCGGGTGGTATTTGAAGGTGCTCGAGTACGTTAGCCTCGTATCGGTAAGAGAACTCCTGCGGAACAAAATATCGGCACCTCGGCGTGTCCAAGAACTGTGAACAGTAGTTAGTGGGACGTAAACTAAATTCTCCTTAAATCCATCCTATGATTGTTGGTAAGTAAGTTCTGTAAAGATTTGGATATCCAGAATGGTGGTAAACAACGTGAACGGGGTACATGAGCGTAGAGTGTTGGTCATACTGATTGTCAGCTCAGAGCTCAAATTCCCCCATGACGAAGCCTTCTCTTCAAGCCAGTCTTAACCCACACACAGATTCAGAAACACCGCCTTGCTAACCCATTTTAATTCGCCCACGAATGGCTAACTTCAACAACTTCTTTACAATAACGTGAGATATCGAATTATTATTTTCAAATTATTTATCAGTGTGACCAACCCTCTAACACTCATATAGCCGGTTCATATAGATATAGTCCTGATTTAAAGTAAGGTGCTCATTGTGCATTGGAATTAATGCAGGACTCTTATTTTCTCAGTTCTTTGAACTCCAAAGAATATATACCGCGGAGAGAAAGAGTTGGAGGGAGGGAGAAAATTAGACAATGGAAAGGAGAAGAACTGAGAACAACAGACAAAGGGGAACAAATTGTTTAGAAACTCACTAGAGCCTCAAGATGGACCTGAACTTTATAACACCCTTCATGTTGAGGCTTCTACAGGATTTGAAACTCAAGGCCTATTTTTCTTTCCAGTTGGATCGTGTCGTAGTTTAATTCACTCGTAGAAGAGATGGCTGACTTTTCGAAAATTGATTGTTCATTACTAGGTTGACTGAAATACTCCTCACCGATGGGATTCATCAGCCTCTCTAGGCTTCCTACTTAGGTACATTTTGAGGTACTCAGAGAACAATGCAGCATCGACTTTGTCCTTAGTAAATAAAGTAGCATAAATAATAAATGTCTCCATAGAAGTCTAATAATCTACAGGTTTTCCTCTAATTTTCACCTCCAGTAATGATGCTTGGTTTCATCTCCCACTAACTACCGAAATTCTATGGTTTCCACGATACCGATGTGCCGAAAGTGTTCCCGAAGGAGTTCTTCTAAATGCCGGTAAATGTATTGACAGGAGGCTGTTATATTCGAGCACCATACTGAGCTAGGATTGGCCTCCGAAAGGCAGTGCTGTACCGTCTGACAACTGAGCCCGATCTAAAGTGTTCTATAAGTCTTTCCAGTCGTTAAATTACCAGTGTCGCAGTGGGACCGTCAGTTGGATTGCTACACCTTTCCACTGTGCCGTACAGACAAGCCTCCTATGCACGATGCAGTGACGGTGTACTAGGGGAAGTACGTACCCCCCACTTGTATAAATGCCTACATTTCCAATTAAATTATAATTTCGTTCTGGGAACTACATATTTGAAACAGTTATACTGTACTATTATAATATCAAGATTGTATACCATTTTCATTCAGCTGACGTATGTCAGACTCGTTATTAGCCTCCGTATTCGGGAGCTTGAGGCCCGGGTTCGATTCTAGTTAATGTCAGAAATGTAAAATTGTCTGATATATGGTTGGATCGGTACATGCAGCTCACGACCATTGGGGGTGTACCTGAGAAAAGAGCTGCACCACCTCTGGATGAGAATACGAGTGTATTTTAGCCGAAGGTATTGATTTCGGTCCTCCTGGCTTGTCCAAGAACTTAATCCTATACTAAGGCTGTTGCTCGTGAAGTTAAGTGGGGAGGTGTCTCATACGAGAGGTAACGGACCTGGTCAACGAAACTAAAGAGTATGGCTGAATAAGTCGTCATATTGAATCCTACTATTCGAGTAGTAGCATGCGGCTTTCTAGGCTTCACGTCGCACCGACACAGGTAGGTCTTATGCTAACTATGGGACAGGAAAAAGAACTGGGAAGGAATCAACCACGGCCTCAATTAAGGCACACTTCCAGCATTTCCCTGGTATGAAAATGGGAGTTGACGGAAAACCATCTTCGGAGCTGCCAACGGTGAGTTTCGATCCCACGATCTGCCGAATGCGGGCTCACAGTTGTGCGACCCTAACCGCACCGCCAACTCGCTCGGTGTCTATTTTTAATCAACTTCTTTGGGAGACAGTTAAAGGTTTTCATTAAATTTGGTCGGAAATAAATTTAGACAGGAAGTAATAGCCTACTGGATATAAAAGAAGAGAATAGGAATATGATTTCCTACTTCACCCTCTTAAAGTGTTTTAAGGATATGACTGGAGGACGCGCGCTACTCCGCACCATTCCTTATAAATAGATCAAATGACTCGTTCTGATGTACCTGACGCAGTTGTATTATTTTGCCTGCCTTTTCAATAATTTTATGAACATTTATACCGGTATCTAATAAATGAGAGCCGCCTCTGTGGTGTAGTGGTTAGCGTGATTAGCTGCCACCCCCGGAGGGCCGGGTTCGATTCCCGGCTCTGCCACGAAATTTGAAAAGTGGTACGAGGGCTGGAACGGGGTCCACTCAGCCTCGGGAGGTCAACTGAGTAGAGGTAGGTTCGATTCCCACCTCAGCCATCCTGGAAGTGGTTTTCCGTGGTTTCCCACTTCTTCTCTAGGCGAATGCCGGGATGGTACCTAACATAAGGCCACGGCCGCTTCCTTCCCTTTTCCTTGCCTATCCCATCCAATCTTCGCATCCCTCCCCAAGGCCCCTGTTCAGCATAGCAGGTGAGGCCGCCTGGGCGAGGTACTGGTCATACTCCCCAGTTGTATCCCCCGACCAAGAGTCTGAAGCTCCAGGACACTGCCCTTGAGGCGGTAGAGGTGGGATCCCTCGCTAAGTCCGAGGGAAAAACCGAACCTGGAGGGTAAACAGATGATGATGATGATGATCTAATAAATGATTCAATTGTAATTTAGTTTCTAACACCTCTTTCCTTAAAATATTCTCTGTGCTTCGACCATTCAGGCGTATCTTGATCTTAACATTTTCAAACGGTCTTGCTCGAGGCAATGCTGTGACTGTATACTGGTGCAGGTAAGTTTGTCCCTGCACTTTATTACTGGTAATGGCCATACAGAAGGCTAGTCGACTTGCTACCTTCCCGTCTGTACGTACGTAGACTGTTTTCTGTTGCAGCATGTAAGTTATTAGGAAAATTTTGCCACGATTAGAGGAAGTGTATACTCTCTGGCTTGACAGGTAGTAGTCAAACACGGCTGCATGTAATGGCATTACTAAGGATGAAAATCATATTAATGGAATATTAATGGAAATGGAACCCCCTTAGAAACCTGCTAAGTTCAGAATGTATTGCGGGTTAGGGTAAGCCATCGCCTGCAATTATTGACGTTATCATTTAGCTCCTTTATTTTAATAATAATAATAATGTTATTTGTTTTACGTCCCACTAACTACTTTTTAAGGTCTTCGGAGACGCCGAGGTGCCAGAATTTAGTCCCGCAGGAGTTCTTTTGCGTGCCAGTAAATCTACCGACACGGGGCTGTCGTAATTGAGCACCTTAAAATACCATCGGAATGAACCAGAATCGAACCTGCCAAGTTGGGGTTAGAAGGCCAGCGCCTTAACCGTCTGAGCCACTCAGCCCGGCCGACTTTATTTTATGATTACTCAAAGTTGGCTGAACTTAGAGACCAATCAGTGTCTCATGATTCACCGGCAGGTAATTCCCAAGAGAGTAACACAGAATTGAAGCAAAAAGTTCCAGTAGAACGGGTCGACGGACTTCTCAAAGCCTTATTTAGTAAACTCTTTTAATATGTCGATTGCGTAAATTGATAAACAGCTAAGGAGGCTTGTTATTTATTAAGAAGCCCAACAGAAGGTGACCTATTCAGAAAACTGAAATGAAATTTACGAACATCAACATATATCACAATTGATGTATTAAATTACTGATAATTAACTTTTATGCTACAGAGGGGAATCAAAAGGTACACCCATAGGATATATATATCACAACGAGGCGAGTTTTACTGTGGCATATACGAGAGAAGACTAATTTATGGACGTACTCTGTTACACAAGCATGCAGCCCAGTATATGGTACCAAGACGATTGATTGCTTCACATCTCATACTAGTTATTAGTATTTTATTACCATTAGGTTTAAAAATAATGTATGTGATGGCGATTAAAATTATTAATAATTTCAATTTATTACACACTTCCCTGTATCCTAACTTCTTAGATAAACCGAGGATTCCCTGAAACGTAATTGCTGTAACATGAAAATGATCTGCATTTCAATTGAGTCCCCGAATTCATAAAATAACTCACCTGTCCTTAATGATATACAAGGCTTCAATTCTCAAATGAATGTTTTCTGTAATAGCTTTCAATCATTTCTTTCGTAACACCGGTAGTCATTTCAGTATGAAATTAACTCTGACGTTTCGAACGACCCAGAATATATTGTCAAATTCTCCCTCGTGGTACACGGATAAGCGTTAGGCAATAGTTAATTATATTATTTCTTTCTTTCTTCCTTAATTCTTTTACCGTCCAGGGTTGGTTTCACCCCCGGACTCAGCGAGGGATCCCACGCATACCGCCTCAAGGGCAGTGTCCTGGAGTGTGAGACTTAGGGTCAGGGAGGTAAAACTGGGGAAGAGGACCAGTACCTCGCTCAGGCGGCCTCACATGCTATGCGGAACAGGGACATTGTGGTGGGAGGGTGATGAGAAGATTTGAAGGGATAGACAAGGAAGGGGGAAGGAAGCATTCAGGCAAATGCCGGGATGGTACCTAACTGAAGGTCATCGCCGCTTCCTTGTATATACCTTCTGATCTTCCCATCCTCTACAAGGCCCCTGTTCAACATAGCAGGTGAGGGCGCCTCGGCGAGGTACTGGTCCTCCTCCGCAGTTGTATGCGGCGAAACAAAGCCTCACTTTCCAGCAGACTGCCCTTTGGATGATGGAGGGAAAACCAACGCTAGACGCTAAACGTATTAAGAAAGAAATAAGAAAGAATAAAAGGCAGAATGTAAACAAAAATGCAAATGGGGCCGTTTCGGGATCACGTCGCACCTTTTTACGTAGTACGTGCATGTGCCGCATAATAGATATTGAAGATATAAAAATATAGGTTTGCCATTTTATTTCTTAATTATAAACAAAATGTACACATTTCCAAGATCATGATACCTAAATTATTTCCCACAACTGAGACAGTGGATTGTCTCGACTGGGGCTTCATGACGCTTGACGCTGACGTCAAGATTTTCCCGCGGGCACATCTCTTCCGACAATCAAGAAGACATCAGTAGAGTTCGGGTAACAAGCAGGTATCAAACATAGTTTATCCTACACAACGGTTGTGTTATGAACGTTGCATGAACTTTAGGGGAGCGGCCCATCAAAACACCAGAATTTAGGTTACCCTTACTACATACCAGAAGAACGGGCTAGACGATACTTCCTAATAACCAGATTATTAATTTGCATTCTAACAATTACTAAGTAAAAATCCAGAGTCTGGTTGTCAGCAAACGCGAGTATAATAACTTTATGGAGGCCGTCAAGCAATGTGTGACCAAATTCTCCAGTAAGTATTACGTATCTCGTTTAATTCTTCCAAAATGTGGTTGGAGAACATGTTCCACAAAATCGGAGATAGGTGACCTCTCCCTTGCATCGCACGTCTTCGGATACATATCGACTTGTTTGTCTGGCGATAGGCTTCGATCTGAACCCATTTTGGACCGACGGTTGCATTCCTTCCACACACTAATTAAGTCGCATCGTGGATTTACATGCTCGTCTGGAAGTTTGATCGATACTTCCATACTCAGCTCCATCTTGTCATCTCCCAAACAGCTTGAGAAATATACCTGCTTGGTCTTCCTCGACATCCGTAAATCCTTTAACTATGATCACCTCTGTAAGTCTCAGAAACAGGCAGCACAAGACGTACGGACAAGATAGCTATCAACCCTCCGTCGGGAATAGGTAGGTCTACTATTACAATTTTTTTATAAATTGCTTAACGTCGCACCGACACAGATAGGTCTTATTGCGACGATGGGATAGAAAAGGGCTAGGAATGGGAAGGAAGCGGCATTTGCCTTAATTAAGGTACAACCCCAGCATTTGCCTGTTGTGACAAAAACTACGGGAAACCTTTTTCAGGGCTGCTGACAGCGGGGTTTGAATCCCTATCTCATGAATGCACCTAACTGCACCACCAACTCGCTCGGTGATACTGTTACAGACCCAGGGTCATGTCAAGGACAGCCATCTTGGTGATGGAATTGTGTAAGTTCCACGCAGGTTCACTTTTCTCACGAACATCAAAACCTGCAGATAACTTATAATGTTTGTTGTGAGTGTCCACAGGATTTGTATCTGGGTAGCGGATGTCTTCGCTTCCGTCCTGGTTACAATGCGTCTACTGCAAGGGGTGGAGCTGGCAAGAGAAGGTACCTCAATTGCCAGTTCGGGTTCCCTGAGTGCGGACTTCTGTCCCTATTTTGGTCGCATCTGGATATAGGTTGGGCCCTACTTTGCATGGTTGATGCGTTATTTCCTTGTCCGTTGGGTTAACTGGAGGTTCTCTGGGGTGGACCTACTGGAGGTTTACCCTCGGGATCTGTGTATTATTGTGTTTACTCTTGGTGCGCCCTGCCTCTGCCTCATGGGCCTGTTTCTTTAGTAGGGCCCGATTTGCCTGAACGGCCTATTTTGCCTCAAGGGCCTGGCTTGCCTCAGGGACCTGGTTGGCTGAAAGTCCTGACATGCATCAGGGGCCTCGTTGGCCTGAAAGTCCTGAATTGGCTCAGAGGCCTGGTTGCTTGAAGGCCTGCTTTGCCTAACGTGCCTGCTTGAACTGAGGAGCCTGGCTTGCTAGAAGGGCCCGATTGGCCTGAACGGCCTATTTTTCCCGAAGGGCCCGCTTGGCCTGAAGGGTCTGGCTTGCCTGAAGGGCCTAGCTTTCCTCAGGGTCCTGGTTGGTTGGGCCCGGCTTGCCTGAAGGGCGTGATTTTCCTGAAGGACGTTTAGGAGCTTCGGGGCGGCGACGCTTTTGTATATCGTTTACCTTGTAGATTGTAGATTGCCCTCGTGCGCCCCCTGGCAGTTGCAGCATTTTATATGTGCCCAGTCTCCACCTGTCGGACACTGGCGGAATGAGTGGAGCCCAGGACACCACCTACACCAGGGGCTAAGTTTACACTCCTCACTGGGATGTCCAAACCTTTGGCAAACTCTGCACTCGGTGCAGGTGGCTTTAGGTCGATAAGACTCAACCTTAACGGCCATATTTATAGGGGTGCAGAGGACCTCCATCTTCTCAACGCCAGCTTCGTCCGAGAGCGTGGCGAGGTACAATAAGGCTTGATTCCTCTCCTCCCTGGATTTCATCCGCTGAACATCCAGGACAGGAATGGCGCCGCTCATCTCCTGGACGTCGTACTTGTTTACGGGAGTGTTCTCCTCCCATAATCGAGCTGTATTTTCAGCTCATCAAGTACGTGGTGGTAACATCCTCACGGGCGTCCGTCCTGGGTGTAATGAACGTGTACATACCTTCATGGTGAGGAAGGTGCTAGAGTAGCGGGAAATCAATAGGCATATGGTTACCGGAATATATGGGTGCCTCTGCATACTTTGTATTGTTTGCTTTCTCTTCAAGATGGTCGAGTTTTACAGACCCGTCCGAGAGGTCAGAGTGTTAGCGTGGGTGCTAAGGTGTGTTTCCGTACCCTTACCCTGCCCGCGCTCCCTTTGGCGTGTCCTCCGTCTCTTATATTCAGTGAAGCGTACCTGCTGGCTCTTCGGTATGGGGACAAGGCCCTCGGATGTGTGCACTTCCCTTGCCGGTGCAGCCGCCTCCCACCCGTCCTCCTCGGCACAACCTTGCTGGGATATTTTCGACTCATCTATTACCAGCCGGGGGTTATCGGAGTCCGATCCCGAGACTGAGCTGCTCCATCTCAGCGGGTAGAGAGTCGGTTGTATCTTCCAGCTAATCAGGCCGTGGCCCTGATATGCCTTCGCTTTCCGTGACCTCGGGGGCACATATTAAGCTACCCCTGGATGTATAATGTGTTACTTAATGGATCAATCATGCTGTAATAGTACTATCTGGCCCTGTGAGGAAAGCAATGGCAAAATATTTCCTTCCTCATCATGTTTAGTACGCCTCAATCCGACGCTACCATCGGTTTTTTGCGGTTTCCCGACAACCGCAATGCTATTTGAGGATTCAGCCCTCCTTCAGGCTGATGACTTGACACAGACAGACATGCAGATAGACAGTTAACTCATAGTGTAGCCAAGAAATCTGTGTATATGGATTAGAATACTTTTAGAATTTTGCTCAGTGAATTACTTAGCAGGTTCGTAAATTATAGCATTTACGAGATGGCATGCTGTAGGCTTTTCTGTCCTCTAAAGATCTACAACATCGGCCGAGAGCAATCCCGTGTTTCAACAGCCTCTTGATCACTGGCGCCGGGTTAGCAACAATATTCAATACGGTCATCAACTACATTCTGATGTCTCACGTTGTTTCCTGTCGTGAACACGCAGTCTCTTGCTGTATTCCCGACGGCAATTACACTCGCTTATTGCGGAATGTTGCGAAGTTCCTATTAAAGTTATGCGGTGGCAGCACGTCATTAAAAGCGCGCCAGTTAATGTTCAAAACTTCGCTCTCTCTCTCTCTCCGCTGCCATGGCAACGTACTGCACTGCAGGTATCAAACAAGTGAAGTGTTTCTTCTTTCATTTCAAGCACCACTCCTCGTGATTACAACTAGTAGTTTCCAAAATTGAATTTATTATGTTAGGTGGCTGGTGGGCGATGCAGTAATTGGATTCATCAGGAAGGGTGTGGGATCGACACCCCGTCCGGTATACTCGAGTTATCACTGCCTTATCACAAAGTTCGAATCTCAGAAAATAATGCATGCAAGGTACTTTGAAATTAAAGGTCATGTACTTGTTATTCCGGTTCAACGCAACACAAAGAGATCTGATGGGTATCATCACTATACCAACAGTCACGTATAACAATACATTTTCTTTATAATAAATGTATTTATACCGGGAAAGTTGGCTGCGCGGTTAGGGTCGCGCAGCTGTGAGCTTGCATTCGGGAGATAGTGAATTCCAACCCCACTGTTGGCAGTCCTGAAAATGGTTTACCGTTGTTTCCGAATTCCACACCAGGCAAATGCTGGGACTGTAGCTTAATTAAGGCCACGACCGTTTCCTTCTCACTCATAGCACTTTCCTTTCCCATCGTCGCCATAAGACCTATTTGTGTCGGTGCGGCGTAAAGGAACTTGTAAGAATTTATTTATTTATTTATTTATTTATTTATTTATTTATTTATTTATTTATTTATTTATTTATTTATTTATTTATTTATTTATTTATTTATTTATTTATTTATTTGCTAGGTGTTCAGAGCCTCCGTGGCTGAGGGGGCAGTACGCCGATTGAAGTCGGACAGGATGCTCTCCGGGTACTGCAGTTTTCCGTGTCATCTTTCATTCCAGCAACACTCTCCATTATCAATTCATTTCATCTTCCAATCATCAATCACTGCCCCAGGGGAGTGCGACAGACTTCGACAGCCGGTGCAATTCCTATCGACGCCCCTAGATCGGGTTTCATTCATTCCTTTCCGGACGCAATCGAGTGACTGGAAATAGGCTGTGGATGTTCATTTAGTAGGTGTTGTGTGCCCTTCACTGACAGGTTCGTGTTTACAACATTCAAACCATCTAGCGGAGATAAGTGAGAGCAGAAGAGCACATCTCAACGTACAGCAATAGTTAGTCAGTACAATGACAAGATTTCATTTTTTCCAGGAATTGATGTGAAGTTACGTGGCTTCAATCACATGTTTAATATAGCATGGTAAACTGTTATTTTACTCCGAAAGCATGTGGCAGTAATGTAAAATACGACAAAGCTGAATAAATTCGAAACAGAATGAGGACAACTCCCAAATTTACAGCTCGGCACAGTTCATTGTCCTAAGTTGTGTGATATTGCCCCAGTTCCTCAGTGATATACTGTAGTTTCTGCAGCCTTCCTTTGGGAATAGGCAAAGACGGCAATATCAACAAACTATCTCGAGGAAAAAATTCCTTTCATCAATTCACTACAGCGGTCACTCACGCAAGAATACGGAAGCGTAGTAACAGAACGCGTTTCACCATTAGCTTTTGTAGTTCATTAAGTCTCACCACGATTTCAGTACCTCTCGACTGATATATTGAATTACCCCATAATAAGAACCACCCTATATAAGGATATTTTCCTCTATTATCATTATTATTATATTTATTCTTATTATTACTATTATTATCATTTCTATTAGCAATGTATCAGATTGGAGGCCGACTCATTTATTGCAGGGCTAAGTGGCTCAGTCAGTTGACGCGTTGGCCTTCTGACTCCAAACTGGCAGGTTCGATCCTCGCTCAGTCCGGTGCTGAAAAACGTCAGGTGTAGGTAGATTTACTGGCTCGAAAAATAACACCTGCGGGAGAAACTTCCGGCACCCTGGCGTCTACGAAAACCGTCAAAGTATTTAGTGAGACGTAAAGCCATTAATATTTTTATTGTTATTATTAGTATTATTGTTATTTGTTTTATATAAAGTGACGTTCATGACCGTGCTATATTTACCCCTCTCTCTCTCGCTTATGGTTCCCCCTTTCCGAAAACAAGTCAAAGAATGATCAGTTTCGTTATGCTGCCATTTCCACGTCGCACAGTGGATCCAAAGATTTGTAAAACTGTTTTCTTTTTACATTTTGATCGTAATCTCATTCTTAGCTTGAGCTTGTTTAATATGTAATTATTTTTTCCGAAATACTGTCCAAAGTATGGGTAGCATTCTTCGCCAACACCACATTTCAAAATCGATTTTTTTTTTTTTCAGGTCTGTAGGACGAAGAGCCCATGTCACCCCTGCGTACAGGAAAACTGAAAATACCAGAGTGCATACTGCTTTCATTTTCAGTGGTAAAGACCTACAGTGGTCCTTCCACAAATGAGACTTTCTTGACCATAGTTGTTGGTAATTGAAATAAAAATCTGTAAGGTTCCACCTTGTTCAATACAAATACACTGTTGTTAGATGATTTTTTACAACATATATTTTATTGCAGAACTAGTTTCGGCGCTCATGTAGGCACCATCATCAGCTGATGTAATGCGTCGCATTTGAGCTTTGCATGCAGCTCCTATTATCTCCTCTTTGCCCTACAGTGAGAAATTGGTATTCGACTACTTCTCACAGACGTGTGTGACAGTAGGGACAATCAGAAGAATTTGCTTTTATGGACACGAATGCAGTCATAGATACAAATATGATAAGACTGGGTAGTATTGAAGGACATTGTAATTAATATTTGATGAACAGGGGCCAATGGAAAATTATTTGTCACAGGAAGCAAAATTGTCGCCTATAACATCAACATATGACAGTACATTTGTTTAGCCTGAATCTGTCTTTGAATTCACTTTCACTATATTTAATTAGGACATTAGGCATACAATGACATAGTCATGGTCGTTCCAGAATGTTCACCATTTCTATAATGTCTTCTTTGGAAGAAGATGGGAAAGCCATAGAAAGTGTTAACAAACACAGTATTACCTCTCGATGCTGAAGTTCTGGGCACGCGTCCACCAAGTTAAGAAATAGATATCTCCTGCTCAGTGCCAGGTGATTTATAGAACCGATAGATGTATCATAGGTCAGTGCAACGCCAAAACACAAGTTAACCATTCGATACCGTTATGGGTTCGATATCTCACGTTCCAGAAACCGGGTGTCAATCTCAAGGGCACAGCTACCTAAACTGGAAATGATTGAATCAAGGTGTCCGGCTCCATGGCTAAATGGTTAGCGTGCTGGGCTTTGGTCACAGGGTCCCCGGGTTCGATTCCCTGCAAGGTCGGTAAATTTAACCATCATTGGTTAATTTCGCTCGCACGGGGGCTGGGTGTATGTGTCGTCTTCATCATCATTTCATCCTCATCACGACACGCAGGTCGCCTACGGGAGTAAAATCAAAAGAACTGCACTTGTCGACCGGAACCTGTCCTCGGACACTCCCGGCACTAAAAGCCATACGCCATTTCATTTCATTTCATTTCATTTAATCAAGGTATAGAATTTCCGAGACGTTCTTCAATTCCTTGAAAAAGTCTGCTGTGTTGTCTAATTTCTAGTCATTATCAACAATCATTGTTTTGGTCTTATTCCTGTTGTTTACCACTCACTGGAATTACAAGGTGCCGATGGAGTTATTTCGGCGCTCAGTGACGTAGAGGCGAAGAGAGGAAAAGACAAGTGTGGGTGGAGTTTCAATCAGAGCTCCCTCACCTCGTGCCACTTACAGGTTTCAACAATCGATTGATATCTGGGATTTATGGTTGCGTTAACGACCTTAGAGGCTGCGTGCGGTAAATCTCTCTGTCTCGCACCAGAAAAACATTGCGACCACCTTCCGTCACTTTTGGGTGCGTCTATTTAGGTCGATATCTTCAATTACTTCTCCTTATTCAGTAACATAGTACAGTCTGTCCACAGAAAAATTCCACGTAGCATAATGAGATCTAATGTAGATAAAAATGAACGATATTCTGTGTCTCCCATGTCCAGGCTGTCTGTCGAGACATCTGTCCGAACGCAGGTTGGATGCTCAGACAGCACTACCAAAGGTTATGTGATTATAAGGAAAGTACAGAAACTACAGGCGTTGCCAGAATGAGACATGAAAGGACGTGATGAGTAGTAAGGTAGTTAACCATTTCTGTCCTCAATGGGTCAAAAAGTGTCGTTACAACCGAAATGACTCTGTGAATAAAATCATTAGTCGTCCTCTGAATGTCATCACTAGGTACTAAAATAGGAAAAGTAGACACTAAAATTCAGCCGAATGTACCATCTCCTTAGCTTTAAAAATTGCTCAGTAGATGTGAACAATGCTACTTCATCCTCAGCTAAATGTTTCACGCCAAGGAACAATTGGTCAACAAAATCAAGGAAAAGTTAATTACTATTATTATTAATACAATTGAAGACACTTTTATCTCTTCCAGACAATAATTATATCAGCAGAACACTTCAAATGAATTTTAGTCGGCACATATTACAATGGGCAACCAGATATTGTTCCAAATTTGGAACATGTACACTTTGCTTCTTGTCGGCTAATATATTTTTTAATTAAGATAATGACCTTTCCAATTCACATGAGATCAGCGGACAGTATGTAAGGGTGGTGTGAATCCCGGTTGTGATGTTACGTCTTTTCCCTTCGAGAACAGCAACAATGGTCAAAACATCCCTCCAGTCGGGATTCCTCTGCATTATACTGTGAAATTTGGAACCGATCTCATTTGATATCGCTCTATAAATGTTATCAATGGTCGCCTCCAACTCACGAACAATCCCTACAGTCTTCACAAGAGGTCATTCTCTCTCCTCTAGCTGCCTTATTCTGGAAGGCAGCTGTTCAAATTTGGAAGAAATGTAGGTGAGACCACTGATTGGCCGGTGCAGGGTGCAGATTGAAGGTAAGCTCGCTTCAAGCAGAAGCAGAGGACAGAAATAACGCTCTTGTCCTTTAATCATATCTAAGTGCCTGTCTTTCGTTGCAATCTGCAATGAATGCCTGCTTTCAGCGGCTGTCTGGAAAAACAAAACTATAAAGTACAGATGGATCGAAAAATACTACTTACATAATATTTGTCGTTTTAGGCACTTAATATGCAACTATCTTATAACTAGGCATTAATGCATGACATAGGCATTTATTGGCACTACAAAACTCATGTATTTCCTACATAAATCCTAAGAAGAGGATTTTAAAATTATACGCCCAAAATTTTGGGATGAGGATAAAAATAGGCATTTATCTCGAAAACCTCATCTTAGTAATTACTCAGAATTAAACATAACTCAGCTGTTTATACCCTGTCACAGTTAAAAATGAGACAGACTTGGATACATCATCCTTTCCTATAAATATATTTAATACTTACATTTTCATTGGATGTCTAAGCGTTTACGCTAAAGAACTTAAGTTCCTTTGCTTTGGAGCATCATTTTTGAACATCCTCCTCTTATACCCCGCCCTCATTGAGCATTTGCCTAAGGAATTTTGTGTATTAAGTTTCTCCGGAACCAAACGTTAAGCTCTTAGTGTGCTTGGAAGTGGCCGGTTAATTCTATGAACGACGTAGCTTTACGTGGCTCTCGATATCGTGATCATTGTCACACGACTGACAGTTTTATGAGGAAACTGAACCACAGGGACGTAACCTTTAACTTCAAGAAACCCACATGCATTGTTGGGGATTCGAGCTCCAACCGCATTTGTGTGAGGCCCCAACAACTCGTAAATTCATGTCTATTTTCATTCATTTATAACATGAACTTTTTATCAGGTGTATGCATACGTTTCTGCCGGTTTCTGTGGTAAAGAAAATTCATTTTGTTTGTTTATTCAAAATGTTGGACATTAGCAGTAGTATAATGGGAGAGTTCGGCGGCCACCGCCACCTCCGTCTCCCAGTGGCCACCTCCACCTCCACCTCAGCCAGAGGCCTCCCAGTGGCCACCTCCACCTCAGCCAGAGGCCTCTTCCAGTGCTGCCAACTTAACCTAACTAGCGCGAAATTTGAATTTGTAAACAAAGCCACGTGCTTTTTGACAGCTGACATCGACAACAACGCATCGCTAACCTCAGTACTGCCATCTTGACAGGCCTAAACCTCAGTAGTGCCAACTTAACCTAACTAGCTCGAGATAAACAAAGCCACGTGTTTTTTGACAACCACGTGCTTTTTGACAGATTTGTAAACAAAGCCACGTGCTTTTTGACAGCTGTCATCGACAACAACGCATCGCTAACCTCAGTACTGCCATCTTGACGGGCCTAAACCTCAGTAGTGCCAACTTAACCTAACTAGCTCGAGATAAACAAAGCCACGTGCTTTTTGACAACCACGTGCTTTTTGACAGATTTGTAAACAAAGCCACGTGCTTTTTGACAGACAACAACGCATCGCAAACCTCAGTACTGCCATCATGACGGGCCTAAACCTCAGTAGTGCCAACTTAACCTAACTAACATGAGGTAAACAAAGCCACGTGTTTTTTGACAGCCACGTGCTTTTTGACAGATTTGTAAACAAAGCCACGTGCTTTTTGACAGACAACAACGCATCGCTAACCTCAGTACTGCCATCTTGACGGGAATAAACCTCGGTGGCACCAACTTAACCTAACTAGCGAGAGGTAAACAAAGCCACGTGCTTTTTGACAGCCACATGCTTTTTGACAGCTGCCATCCGCCATCTTTGAGCACCGTGCTGCCCTCTTTCGTCACCTGTCATCGGCAGTGCTGCCATCTTGACGGGTCTAAACCTTAGTGCTACCAACTTAACCTAACTAGCGCGAGGTAAACAAAGCCACGTGTTTTTTGACAGCCGTCATCCGCCATCTTTAATCCATAGAGCACAGTGCTGCCCTCTTTAGCTACTTACCTTTGAGGCGGATAATTTGAAAAATGCTTTTTGACAGCAGCCATATTGCATCGCAAACCTCAGTGCTGCCCTCTTTAGCTAGATACCTGTGGTAGCAGACAATTCTACGTGACAGCAGCCATCTTTAATCAATAGAGCACCGTGCTGCCCTCTATGTGGTGGCGGCAAATTGAAAAATTCCACGTGCTCTTGTTTGGAAACAAACTCACGTGCTTTTTTGACAGCTACCATCCACCATCTTTAATCAACAGAGCACAGTGCTGTACTCTTTAGCTAGATACCTTTGAAATGTGGTGGCGGCAATTTGAAAAATTCTATGTGCTCTTGTTGGGAAACAAAGCTACGTGCTTTTTTTGACAGCTGTCATCCGCCATCTTTAATCAATAGAGCACTGTGCTGCTATCATGCGGGCAATTTCGTTAGCTGTCATCCGCCATCTTTAATCCAGAGAGAACAGTGCTGCCCTCTATGTGGTGGCGGCAAATTGAAAAATTCCACGTGCTCTTGTTTGAAAACATACTCACGTGCTTTTTTGACAGCTGTCATCCGCCATCTTTAATCCAGAGAGAACAGTGCTGCACTCTATGTGGTGGCGGTAAATTCCATGTGCTTTACAAACCTATGTGCTTTTCTGACAGCTGTCATCCGCCATCTTTGAGCATAGTGCTACCCTCTTTAGCTACTTACCTTTGAAATGTGGTACGTCATCCACCATCATGCATCGCAAACCTCAGTGCCGCCCTCTATGTGGTGGCAGGACAATTCCACGTGACAGCAGCCATCTTTGAGCACAGCGCTACCCCTCTTTGTGGCGGCGGGAAATTCCACGTGCTTTACAAACCTATATGCTTTTCTGACAGCTGTCATCCGCCATCTTTAATCACCGTGCTACACTCTATGTGGTGGCGACAAATTCTAAATGCTTTACAAACCCATGTGCTTTTCTGACAGAGCTGTCATCCACCATCTTTAATCACCGTGCTGCCCCGGTGACGGCAAATTCCACGTGCTCTTGTTTGGAAACAACGCTTTTAATCCAGAGAGAACAGTGCTACCCTGGTAGCGGTAAATTCCACGTGCTCTTGTTTGGAAACAAAGCTTTTAATCCAGAGAGAACAGTGCTACCCTGGTGGCGGTAAATTCCACGTGCTCTTGTTAGTTCGTGATTTAAAATCTAAGCTAGCTGTAAATCCCCGATTCTCGACAGATTCTTAATCCGAGTTGTCAGGAAGGGCAACCAAGAGCTTAGATACTACTAGTTTTGCATCAGGGAGGGCGACTAGTCTTAAAACAAATTCTTGCGATTTAAAATCTTAGTTTTGCGTCAGGAAGGACATCCGGCCGTAAAACAATAGTTCGTGATTTAAAATCTAAGAAGTGCATCTAGCTGTAAATCCCCGATTCCCCGTGTTAGACGTTGTAAAACAGATTCTTAATCCGAGTTGTCAGGAAGGGCAACCGGTCGTAAAACTATGGTGTATGAGGTTAGATACTGCTAGTTTTGCATCAGGAAGGACAACTCAACACATTCATGTGATTTAAACACATTTTTATCCCCAAGAGAATCGAACCCGAGACTACCGGGTGAGAGGCATGCATACTGTAGGCTATAGATTTGTTCTACAGTCCTCGAAGTATCGGCACAGTCATTCTGAGCGAGTTGTGTGGAATGTGTGTGTTAGCTGAAATTGTACACGTATCTTCCGGCTCGACCTTGAGCGAGGACACTGATAAGCGGCTTGTAACTCGCGAACGTCTTCTTAGCTGAGTACCATTCAAGCTCTTAAAACACAGTACTAATTAAGGTTGTAATATATTCTGAAATAGTCCTCCTCTGTAGTGCAGTAGTTAGCTGCTACCCTCGGAGGTCCGAGTTCGATTCCTGGCTCTGCCACGGAATGTGTAGCATTTAGCCTATGTAAGTTCCTAACGTAAACTATCATGATTGTACGGAGAGGTTAAAACACACACAGTGCCTACTCCTATCGAAAGAACCTGCACGGTACCGGCATGTAGGCTTCTCCTGGTGAAGGAGCTTGCACATGGTTTAACGCCTCCTATCAACAGCCCTTACTTAATGCTGGCTTTTTTGCACACCCCGCCTCACACCATAGTTTTATACGACCGGCTGCCCTTCCTGACTAGGATTTTAAATCGCAGTATACGTGATAAATTTGTTGTAGCGGGTTTTATAACTAGATATCCCGGTACCGATACATAGCCTACTCGACTGAAGAAGCCTGCACAAGGCTTATTGCCTCCATCCGACAAATGAATCAGCATCAACACTCTTGTACTCAAAAAATCATTTTCGAAGGAGTCTGCACAAGGTTTAACGTCCCCATCAACAGCCCTTACTTATTGCTAGCTTTTTGCACACCCCGCCTCACACCATAGTTTTATACGACCGGCTGCCCTTCCTGACTAGGATTTTAAATCGCAGTATACGTGATAAATTTGTTGTAGCGGGTTTTATAACTAGATATCCCGGTACCGATACATAGCCTACTCGACTGAAGAAGCCTGCACAAGGCTTATTGCCTCCATCCGACAAATGAATCAGCATCAACACTCTTGTACTCAAAAAAATCATTTTCGAAGGAGTCTGCACAAGGTTTAACGTCCCCATCAACAGCCCTTACTTATTGCTAGCTTTTTTTCTGCACACCCCGCCTCACACCATAGTTTTATACGACCGGCTGCCCTTCCCGACTAGGATTTTAAATCGATATCCCGACATAGCCTACTCCTACCGAAGAAGGCAGCTTAACGCCTCCATCCAACAAATGAATCACACTCAAACACTCTTCAATCATTCTCGCTACTTCGGAAGATAGCGGGTTCGAACTGGAAGCCGTAAATGCTAGGCGAGGGGCCTGCGCGATCGTCATTACATGATCTAGCTTTAGCTCAATACCTACAGGTAAGGAATACCGCGTATGTACCCTCGAGAAGTCGAGGATCACACGCTAACTTTCCAAGGATCGAACTCTTAAATTCTGACACCTCGGTATCAACAGGAGGTTTGAATACGTCAGCCTGCAGGTAGGAGCTCTTGTTTGCATTCGTTCCGACTGTACCGCAGTTGTCAGCTCAGCGATTATCATATCCGCTTGGTAACAAGCAGAATATTTAGCCGCTGCAGTCTGCGCGAAGTGCTTACAGTTCTCTGTATGCGTTTATTACGTACACACACATCTCCCGTCTGCAGTGAATATTATTCTTCAGCCTTTATCTTAAGGTAAGGTAGAACTGTTAATTACCTTTTTTTATTTGCAAAGCAACTTCTTCGCTAGACATCTACATTCATATATGTTTGTTCTTTTTTTAGGTACCGTTCGAAAGTACGCAACAATTTTATTCATCCGAGTAACAGTCTGCAGCACGTGCATTTTTTAAAAAGGTATGTTTTCGAACTTTGAGTTGTAAAGATAACTAGGTTAGATGATGCACCCTACACTACATTCATATATGTTTCTTCTTTTTCTTTTAGGTACGGCTAGAATATTATCATTCGAGTTTCAGGCTTGAACGCACGCATTTTATACATCTGAGTAACAGTTTGCAGCGCGAAGATTTTAAGGTATGTCTGACCTCTATTCGTTGAAACTTGGTTTCTGCTAAAACATCGTAACTTTAAGCTAATCATAAATAGTTGTTCTCTTTAATCTACATACTATAGACGAGGTGCGTACATAGCTATGTCTGCCCTCAACAGGCTTAAACTTGGTTTCTTCTATAACTTTAAGCTATTCATAAATATTTGTTCTCTTCAACCTACATACTATAGACGTGGTATAATTTCAAACACGCACACATAGCTATGTCCGTCCTCAACAGGCTTAAACTTGGTTTCTTCCGAACATCGTAACTTTAAGCTAATCATAAATAGTTGTTCTCTTTAATCAACATACTATAGACGTGGTATGATTTCAAACACGTACACATAGCTATGTCTGCCCTCAACGGGCTGAAACTTGGTTTCTTCTGTAACTTTAAGCTAATCATAAATAGTTGTTCTCTTTAATCTACATACTATAGACGTGGTATAATTTCAAACACGTACACATAGCTATGTCCATCCTCAACAGGCTTAAACTTGGTTTCTTCTGTAACTTTAAGCTAATCATAAATAGTTGTTCTCTTTAATCTACATACTATAGACGTAGTATAATTTCAAACACGCACACATAGCTATGTCCGTCCTCAACAGGCTTAAACTTGGTTTCTTCTGTAACTTTAAGCTATTCATAAATAATTGTTCTCTTCAACCTACATACTATAGACGAGGTATAATTTCAAACACGCACACGTAGCTATGTCTATCCTCAACAGGCTTAAACTTGGTTTCTTCCGAACATCGTAACTTTAGTCTATTGATAAATAGTTGTTCTCTTTAATCCTCGCGCTATAGACGTGGTATAATTTCAAACACATGCACATAGCTATGTCTGCCCTCAACAGGCTGAAACTTGGTTTCTTCTAAAACATCGTACTTTAAGCTATTCATAAATAATTGTTCTCTTCAACCTACATACTATAGACGTGGTATAATTTCAAACACGCACACATAGCTATGTCCGTCCTCAACAGGCTTAAACTTGGTTTCTTCCGTAACTTTAAGCTATTCATAAATAATTGTTCTCTTCAACCTACATACTATAGACGAGGTGCGTACATAGCTATGTCCGTCCTCAACAGGCTTAAACTTGGTTTCTTCCGAACATCGTAACTTTAGTCTATTGATAAATAGTTGTTCTCTTTAATCTACATACTATAGACGTAGTATAATTTCAAACACGCACACATAGCTATGTCCGCCCTCAACAGGCTTAAACTTGGTTTCTTCCGAACATCGTAACTTTAAGCTAATCATAAATAGTTGTTCTCTTTAATCAACATACTATAGACGTAGTATGATTTCAAACACGTACACATAGCTATGTCTGCCCTCAACAGGCTTAAACTTGGTTTCTTCCGAACATCGTAACTTTAGTCTATTGATAAATAGTTGTTCTCTTTAATCTACATACTATAGACGTGGTATAATTTCAAACACACACACATAGCTATGTCCGTCCTCAACAGGCTTAAACTTGGTTTCTTCTGTAACTTTAAGCTAATCATAAATAGTTGTTCTCTTTAATCTACATACTATAGACGTGGTATAATTTCAAACACGTACACATAGCTATGTCCGTCCTCAACAGGCTGAAACTTGGTTTCTTCTGTAACTTTAAGCTAATCATAAATAGTTGTTCTCTTTAATCTACATACTATAGACGTGGTATAATTTCAAACACACACACATAGCTATGTCCATCCTCAACAGGCTTAAACTTGGTTTCTTCTGTAACTTCAAGCTAATCATAAATAGTTGTTCTCTTTAATCTACATACTATAGACGTAGTATAATTTCAAACACGCACACATAGCTATGTCTGCCCTCAACAGGTTGAAAGTTGGTTTCTTCCGAACATCGTAACTTTAAGCTAATCATAAATAGTTGTTCTCTTTAATCCTCATACTATAGACGTGGTATAATTTCAAACACGCACACGTAGCTATGTCTATCCTCAACAGGTTGAAACTTGGTTTCTTCCGAACATCGTAACTTTAGAGTATTGATAAATAGTTGTTCTCTTTCAATCTTTCATGCTGTAGATGAGGTTAATCTTATAATTTCAAACTCACAGCAATGTCTGACCTGTACAGGTTCAAACTTGGTTTCTTCCGAACATAGCAACTTTAGTCTATAGATAAATAGTTATTCTCTTCAATCTTTCACGCTGTAGAAGAGGTTAATCTTATAATTTCAAACTCACAGCCATGTCTGACCTCTATAGGTTGAAACTTGCTTTCTTCCGAACATAGCAACTTTAGTCTATAGATAAATAGTTATTCTCTTCAATCTTTCATGCTGTAGAAGAGGTTAATCTTATAATTTCAAACTCACAGCCATGTCTGACCTCTATAGGTTGAAACTTGCTTCCTTCCGAACATCGTAACTCTAGGCTAGCACACTTACCCTTTTATATCCTATTATTACTATGTGTGATGCAAGTGCTAACGCTACATTTATTCTTTTTAGAAAAACCATGGAGAAGATTAACCAGCTAGGTCATATTTCAACTCCAACTACCAAGCCGTTAACAAGTCTACCGCTAAATGAGCAATTTAAAGTAATTTCACTACGAAGATTAAAAACGAAATTTGGAGAAGGGATTTTATGTGTCTGCGAAGACTTTCAAGTTTTTTTACCTAATAGATTTAGCGTGCTAACTGATTTAGAAATAGAAGAACTAAATCAACGTTCTATTTTCATTATATATCATGGCATAGAGAACAAATCTTGTGTTATTAGTTTTACTGATGCGTAAAAGCATGTGCATACAAGAATTACATCGAGAAAGCAAAAGTATGCAAACATCACTACAAGTAAAATCATTCATGATAAAACTAGTACATACAAGATGTGAATAAATACTGTAGAATTGGCACATTCTTTTATTTTAGATTAGGTATTACCTTCTCCTCCTACTCCTTCCTCTCGAAGAAGAATAAGAGCAAGAAAGAAGATGTTGATTAAATTCGTAAGTATGTTATCGTCTAGCACAGTAAGTATGTTGAGAAGAGATTTTTTTCCTAAACTGTGCTTGATTCTAGTCATGTAATATAGTGTACTACAACATCGCACTATAGTATGTGTATATATGTTTTTTTGAACAGTGGTATGTATTCAAGTCTAAACTTGCACACTCTCGCTTTGCGATGCATGTTCGATAAAGATGTACCTTGACAGAGTAAGTAAAGGTAAAGGAAGTTATACACATCAATTAATGTTCTGATCACATGTTTAGGTTAACGACATCGAGTGCAGTGTTCGATTCTAGTCTTGATCACTTATCTAGTGTTTTAAGCACATCAATTAATGTTCTGATTACATGTTAAGGTTAACAACATCGAGTGCAATGTTCGATTCTAGTCTTGCTATGTTTTAATCTCATTTCATATTCTAATCACATGTTGAAGTTAACAACATCGAGTGCAGTGTTTGATTCTAGTCTTGTTATGTTTTACAATCTTGTTTCTTTTTTGCAATGCATGTTCGATAGAGGTGCACCTTGAAAGAGTAGGAAGAGTTCGATTCTAGTCCTGCTATGTTTGAACCTGATTTAATGTTCTAATCACATGTTTGAAGTTAACATCAAGTGCAGTGTTCGATTCTAGTCTTGTTATGTTTTACAATCTTGCTTTTGCAATGCACGTTCGATAGAGATGTACCTTCACTGAGCAGGAAGAGCAGCTCAGTAAGTATGTTGAGAAGAGAATTTTTTGTTTTTCTAAACAGTGCTTGATTCTAGTCTCGCAATGCTGTGTTCTGCAACATCGAGCACTAGTCAGAATGACTGTGCCGATACTTCGAGGACTGTAGAACAAATCTATAGCCTACAGTATGCATGCCTCTCACCCGGTAGTCTCGGGTTCGATTCTCTTGGGGATAAAAATGTGTTTAAATCACATGAATGTGTTGAGTTGTCCTTCCTGATGCAAAACTAGCAGTATCTAACCTCATACACCATAGTTTTACGACCGGTTGCCCTTCCTGACAACTCGGATTAAGAATCTGTTTTACAACGTCTAACACGGGGAATCGGGGATTTACAGCTAGATGCACTTCTTAGATTTTAAATCACGAACTATTGTTTTACGGCCGGATGTCCTTCCTGACGCAAAACTAAGATTTTAAATCGCAAGAATTTGTTTTAAGACTAGTCGCCCTCCCTGATGCAAAACTAGTAGTATCTAAGCTCTTGGTTGCCCTTCCTGACAACTCGGATTAAGAATCTGTCGAGAATCGGGGATTTACAGCTAGCTTAGATTTTAAATCACGAACTAACAAGAGCACGTGGAATTTACCGCCACCAGGGTAGCACTGTTCTCTCTGGATTAAAAGCTTTGTTTCCAAACAAGAGCACGTGGAATTTACCGCTACCAGGGTAGCACTGTTCTCTCTGGATTAAAAGCGTTGTTTCCAAACAAGAGCACGTGGAATTTGCCGTCACCGGGGCAGCACGGTGATTAAAGATGGTGGATGACAGCTCTGTCAGAAAAGCACATGGGTTTGTAAAGCATTTAGAATTTGTCGCCACCACATAGAGTGTAGCACGGTGATTAAAGATGGCGGATGACAGCTGTCAGAAAAGCATATAGGTTTGTAAAGCACGTGGAATTTCCCGCCGCCACAAAGAGGGGTAGCGCTGTGCTCAAAGATGGCTGCTGTCACGTGGAATTGTCCTGCCACCACATAGAGGGCGGCACTGAGGTTTGCGATGCATGATGGTGGATGACGTACCACATTTCAAAGGTAAGTAGCTAAAGAGGGTAGCACTATGCTCAAAGATGGCGGATGACAGCTGTCAGAAAAGCACATAGGTTTGTAAAGCACATGGAATTTACCGCCACCACATAGAGTGCAGCACTGTTCTCTCTGGATTAAAGATGGCGGATGACAGCTGTCAAAAAAGCACGTGAGTATGTTTTCAAACAAGAGCACGTGGAATTTTTCAATTTGCCGCCACCACATAGAGGGCAGCACTGTTCTCTCTGGATTAAAGATGGCGGATGACAGCTAACGAAATTGCCCGCATGATAGCAGCACAGTGCTCTATTGATTAAAGATGGCGGATGACAGCTGTCAAAAAAAAGCACGTAGCTTTGTTTCCCAACAAGAGCACATAGAATTTTTCAAATTGCCGCCACCACATTTCAAAGGTATCTAGCTAAAGAGTACAGCACTGTGCTCTGTTGATTAAAGATGGTGGATGGTAGCTGTCAAAAAAGCACGTGAGTTTGTTTCCAAACAAGAGCACGTGGAATTTTTCAATTTGCCGCCACCACATAGAGGGCAGCACGGTGCTCTATTGATTAAAGATGGCTGCTGTCACGTAGAATTGTCTGCTACCACAGGTATCTAGCTAAAGAGGGCAGCACTGAGGTTTGTGATGCAATATGGCTGCTGTCAAAAAGCATTTTTCAAATTATCCGCCTCAAAGGTAAGTAGCTAAAGAGGGCAGCACTGTGCTCTATGGATTAAAGATGGCGGATGACGGCTGTCAAAAAACACGTGGCTTTGTTTACCTCGCGCTAGTTAGGTTAAGTTGGTAGCACTAAGGTTTAGACCCGTCAAGATGGCAGCACTGCCGATGACAGGTGACGAAAGAGGGCAGCACGGTGCTCAAAGATGGCGGATGGCAGCTGTCAAAAAGCATGTGGCTGTCAAAAAGCACGTGGCTTTGTTTACCTCTCGCTAGTTAGGTTAAGTTGGTGCCACCGAGGTTTATTCCCGTCAAGATGGCAGTACTGAAGTTAGCGATGCGTTGTTGTCTGTCAAAAAGCACGTGGCTTTGTTTACAAATCTGTCAAAAAGCACGTGGCTGTCAAAAAACACGTGGCTTTGTTTACCTCATGCTAGTTAGGTTAAGTTGGCACTACTGAGGTTTAGGCCCGTCATGATGGCAGTACTGAGGTTTGCGATGCGTTGTTGTCTGTCAAAAAGCACGTGGCTTTGTTTACAAATCTGTCAAAAAGCACGTGGTTGTCAAAAAGCACGTGGCTTTGTTTATCTCGAGCTAGTTAGGTTAAGTTGGCACTACTGAGGTTTAGGCCCGTCAAGATGGCAGTACTGAGGTTAGCGATGCGTTGTTGTCGATGACAGCTGTCAAAAAGCACGTGGCTTTGTTTACAAATCTGTCAAAAAGCACGTGGTTGTCAAAAAACACGTGGCTTTGTTTATCTCGAGCTAGTTAGGTTAAGTTGGCACTACTGAGGTTTAGGCCCGTCAAGATGGCAGTACTGAGGTTAGCGATGCGTTGTTGTCGATGTCAGCTGTCAAAAAGCACGTGGCTTTGTTTACAAATTCAAATTTCGCGCTAGTTAGGTTAAGTTGGCAGCACTGGAAGAGGCCTCTGGCTGAGGTGGAGGTGGCCACTGGGAGGCCTCTGGCTGAGGTGGAGGTGGAGGTGGCCACTGGGAGCCGGAGGTGGCGGTGGCCGCCGAACTCTCCCATTATACTACTATTAGCTTCTACACACTTCCGCAATCTTTCTGGTAAGTTATGAATACCATGCCAGAAAAAATTCTTGCCTTTTGCGGCAAGCATTCGGTGAGCCATTGTCCAACTTCTTCGAAATTGCTGAAGCGCTGCTCTGTGAGCACGTGCCCCATTGATGTCAAGAGGTGATAGTCATATGGCGTCCTTCAATCAATGCGTCATTTAAATTAATCATTTGTTGGCCATAACGTTGTGCCTTAACGGTTTCTCCAAGCAACCGTTCGTCTTCGCACTTTTGTCGTCTACCAGAGCGCGCTGTCATTCACATTGAAATCACCACGTTTAAATGATCGAAACCATGTCTCACATGTTCCAGTCGATGTATCGTGTCACCAGCCATCTTATTTTGATTAAATAAGAAAACCAATGCATGCCACAAATGTTCCTTTCCAGGAAAAATCGTCGATATGATCACTGAAGGACACAACACAGCGCTAGTGTTTGGTGGACTCAGCTTATGTGTGATGGTAGGTTAATGTCACACGAACAAACTGAAGTATGTGTCAGATTCATAGGCTGCGTACCGCTCTCTGGCACCATCTCTTTAGTAATAATAATAATAATAATAATAATAATAATAATAATAATAATAATAATAATAATAATAATAATAATGTTATTTGCTTTACGTCCCACTAACTACTTTTTAAGGTCTTCGGAGACGCCGAGGTGCCGGAATTTAGTCCCGCAGGAGTTCTTTACGTGCCAGTAAATCTACCGACACGGAGCTGTCGTATTTGAGCACCTTCAAATACCACCGGACTGAGCCAGGATCGAACCTGCCAAGTTGGGGTTAGAAGGCCAGCGCTTTAAATTCTTCATTAATAATAAAGTAAACTCGTGTCCACATCACGAGGTAGTGCAGCCCTTTACAGGTACATCCCCTATGGAGGTGACCTGCATGTACCGTAGTCTGATAAGGTACAGTTAAAAAATAATTACTGAACAACAACAGCAACAACAAAAGTACAACAAGAATTTCTTTGGAAAAAAATATTAGAAGAAATACTACTAGTTTAACATTCTAAATCAAGCAGTAAATCACAAATCCAGTGTCCGTAATATAAAACATTACTTTCCACTTTACGCAAGCATTAATGATCTTACATAACTTGATACCTGAAGGAAACGTATCAAAGACTGCTGCAGGTAATTTATTCTAATCCCTTATGGTCCTGTTTACGAATGAAAACTTGCCTATCTCCGTATGCTGGATTCTGGTCCTAATTTTATGTTTTTGATAATTTTTCGACAAATACGATGGAGGTTCCAACCTATTCCTCCAGGCAGCCCTCCCCGTATAGCTATCATAAAGACCACACAGGTGAGATCTAATTCTTCTAGTTTCAAGACTTTCCCAATGAATGGTATTCCTCCCATTCCCGGTTACGAAACGCATCGCTCTGCCTTGGACCTTTTCTAGCGAATTTACTAAACCTACCCTCTATGGATCACAGTGCACGCAGATCCATATTCAAGAATCGGTCGTACCATTTATAAGCTTTACTTTTGGCACCAGGATTATCTTTCTTGAGATTCCGCATAATAAAACGTAATGATTTCCAGGACTTCTTAACTACATTTTCCACTTGCTCTGATCAGTTTAAGTCTTTCCTAATGGTAACACTTCAACAACACTTTCCCCTCCAATTTCATAATTCCTCTTTCCTGTGACGTCCCCACCCATAGTAAGTTGGCAAATTAGCTTCCTCAAGTCTAAGATCATATCAGTAGGGAAGATTTTTATTTTGTAAGCAATCTGTTTAATGTTGCGACCGAGACAAGTCTTACGGTTATGATGAGATATTAATGGGCTAGGATGTTAATTAAGGTACATCCCCAGCATTTTCTAGGTGTGAAAATGGGAAACCATCTTGAGGGCTGCCAACAGTGGTGTTCGAACTCACTATCTCCGAATGCAAGCTGACAGGTACGTGACCCAGTCGCTGGGTGTAAAGAAACATACGAGAACTGAATGTCAGACTGGAATTCAGCTCCCAGACGAAACTATCTCTACATCGAACCGTTTTCAAACCAACTTTGCTTTACGGAAGCGAAAGCTGGGTTGACTCAGGATGTCTTATTCATAAGGTAGAATTAAGAGGCGTGAAAGTAGCCCGAATTATTGCTGGTAGAAACAGTTGAAAACATAGGCGGGATGTTTCTTAGAATGAGGAGATAAAGGCTAAACTAGGATTGAACTCGATGAGTGAAGTTGTACGCATAAACTGGCTTCGGTGGTGGGGTCATGTGAGTGAATGGGGGAGAATAATGGACTCTGTTATGGAGGGTAAGATAATTAGAGGGAGACCAAGACGACTATGGTTAGACTCAGTTTATAACGATTTAAAAATGAGAGGTATGGAACTAAATGAGACCACAGAGCTAGTTACAAATAGAAGATTCTGGAGCATTTCGTAAATTCACAGAGGCTCACAGACTGAACTCTGTAAGCCATAATGGTCTATAATGATGATGTATGTTATTATTGGTACTATTATTATTACTATTATTATTGTAACCTGTGTACGGGAGAGTAGGCACGGTTGTATAGCTACTCTCAACCCTAGTGTATTGGATTCAAAATCGAGCGATATCGGGTAGGATCATCATTTGATAGATAATGTGGCATCAAAAATGTTACCTGATCTATTCTGAAAATGAGTCAATGAGCTTCCACTGGTCTATAAAACAACTAACATGGCCTGAGAATCCTTTTTGGTATGTGATCTACTAGGAGTTCGTAGAAAGAAGTTTGCTCACACAAGAAAGGTGAGGGAACGCACGACTTGTCTTCATCACCTCAACATGTAATAAAAGAGTTTCATAATCCAATCAAGTGTGTGCTGTAATTTCTGTAATAGCATGAATTTCAACGATAACCTTGAAAGTGCGTGTCTACTTGGAGATGGTCCCTGAAAGAACAGTCAGACGATACAGTAGTTGTACAGCACAAACTCACTCTCCGTCAAGCTGTCAGATGTGTAGCACCTCGGTTATAGAGCCTCTATAACACGTTGGAAATCCAGTGTGTTCTCAATGTTGCAGTTTACTAGTTAAATGTGCCACCCACCCGTTGGGACATTACCAAGAAGTGAAAGGGTGTATTTTTTTCGCTAATGTTTTGACGTCACACTAACTCAGTTTGGATTTTCGGAAGTACAGGAGAAAGACTGGGAAGAAATCTGGCATGTCCTTAATTAATTACAGCCCCAGCATTTTTATTATTACATAATATAGACACATTCCGTATTATTACAAGTGATGAAAATAATTTTTCATCCTATTGAAAGTTTCATAAACTTTATATACTGTAGGGTAATATCTTTTGTTTATTTCCACCTATTCAATACAATACAAGATGTTGGCATTTATGTTAAAACATTTTACAGATGAGACATGTTTCGCCTCCTACTGTGAGGCATCTTCAGTCATTATCAGAAAAACTTATTATTTTACCAGGCATCTGGTTAAAGATATTCTAAAATGTGTTTGATTATTATAAGAGAGATAAGATTTACATTTGTTATAAACATGTTCATGAAGTAACTAAAAATCTAATATAGTGATAAAAACATATGTAGTTCTTTGTTGAATAGGACTTCGTTTGATTGTACTATAGTAAAAAAGGTGGCTTGAAGCCGTAGTCATTAATAGATGTCTAATACATAGTGGAAGGCATATTCTATGAGAATATACATTACATTCAAATGATACTAAAAACTGGTGGATTCATAAAACCAAACCAAACCCCATGGCACTACAGCCCTTGAAGGGCCTTGACCTACCAAGCGACCGCTGCTCAGCTCGAAGGCCTGCAGATTACGAGGTGTCGTGTGGTCAGCACGACGAATCCTCTCGGCCGTTATGCTTGGCTTTCTAGACCGGGCCGCTATACTCACCGTCAGATAGCTCTCAATTCTAATCACGTAGGCTGAGTGGACCTCGAACCAACCCTCAGGTCCAGATAAAAATCCCTGACCTAGCCGGGAATCGAACCCGGGGCCTCCGGGTAAGAATCAGGCACGCTACCCCTACACCACGGGGCCGGCTGGTGGATTCATAGGTAGTACATATAAAATGTTCAATGAAATAACAAAATATCTAGTATAGTGATAAACACATATGCAGTTCTTTGTTGAATAGGACGTCGTATGATTGTACGGTTTGAAGCCGTAGTCTTTAATAGATGTCTAATACATAGTGGAAGGCATATGAAATCAGTTCAATGAGAATATATAATACAATCAAATGATACATAAAAACTGGTAGATTCATAAGCAGCACATTTAAAAATGGAGGCGTCATGTGACTTTAGTTATTTCATTGAACATTTTATATGTACTACCTATGAATCCACCAGTTTTTAGTATCATTTGAATGTAATCTATATTCTCATAGAACTGATATTTTATGCCTTCCACTATGTATTAGACATATATTAATGACTACGGCCTCAAGCTACCTTTTTTACTATAGTACAATCAAACGAAGTCCTATTCAACAAAGAACTACATATGTTTTTATCACTATATTAGATTTTTAGTTACTTCATGAACATGTTTATAAAATATCAGTTCTATGAGAATATACATTACATTCAAATGATACTAAAAACTGGTGGATTTATAGGTAGTACATATAAAATGTTCAATGAAATAACTAAAGTCACATGACGCCTCCATTTTTAAATGTACTGCTTATGAATCTACCAGTTTTTTATACATATCTCTCTTATAATCATCAAACACATTTTAGAATATCTTTAACCAGATGCCTGGTAAAATAATAAAATTTTTTGATAATGACTGAAGATGCCTCACAGTAGGAGGCGAAACATGTCTCATTTGAAAAATGTTTTAACATAAATGCCAACATCTTGTATTGTATTGAATAGGTGGAAATAAACAAAAGACATTCCGTATTGGCAATGCTGAATTTCAACAATACAATTTTACATTCATCCTCCTATTCAATACGAATTCACAGCTCCCAGAGGTGATTAAAAGTTCATGTCAAAAAATTCATACATGTTTCACTCCTATTTATGGGTCATCTTCATTGAAATATTTTTCAATGTATAATCTTAACAGCGGTACAAATGTTACAATTTTATTTTATGTTTAGTTAAAACCTCAAAATCCCTTGTGCAAAAATCATTGAGCTTATTATACGAAAACCTTAACGGTTAAAATTGTATGATTGAAAAATTAATATTCAATCTTTTTTGACGTATTAAGCCATTGAATTGTCATTTGAAATTAGTAAATATGATTGCCTATAATTTCAATGTTATGAGTTTGTAGTTCAATTTAGGATTAAATATTCTAAATGTACATATACTGTGCTACATGAAAACATAGTGCAATGAGTTCGTATACAATGTGGGAAAATGACACAAAATGTGGAGAGTACGTTCTCTTGCAATGTGTATAAAACTGCAATAAACTTAGTACTCTATCCTTCTTAACAAGGTGTAAAATAAATCTCGCAACAAGGCCCAGAATTTAAAAGGAGGTTTCATAACCCCAGATCATTGTAGATTATAGATAATTATCAATCGTCCTTGATTCGGCATTCCACTTCATAATTTAGCCCCAGCATTTGTCTGGACAATAGAAGGAACTCTTTGGTGGAAAAATGCAACATCCTTACGTTTCTAAAGCCATTAGCAATTTATGAGTTACTAAACACCAGTCGTCATAAATATCAGCAATCATGTCTTTATAGGTTGTAATCGAAAAGGGTTTCAATATTTGCAGACGAGGCAACACGGAACAAAGGAAGAAAAAATCCTATAAATATTGGTTACATGTACTCGATGTGATCGCCATTCGTTGTAACGCAGCTTTTAACTCTACAGTACAACACAACACAACATGCGCCATTTGAGCACGACAGTGTACCTGACTGTGAGAGAAACACGGTATGTAGTACGCAGCGGAATACTGTGTTTCGTTCTTGCTTGATACAGTACAAATGTACACACACACAGAGACACACACGATGCACTTCTTCAACTGTCTACGTACAATGGTTTCGCATCTGTTTCGTGACAAAGTGCTCGCAGAGCAAGATATGCCCTTTCTACATAATCAGATAATAACACAACACACTAATAGGCGCAATGTTAAGGCAGGAATGTATTTCAGCCTTTTGTTGCATACGAACCACCGTAAGTTATTGGAACATTGTGATCACTGATGCAAGTGATTGGGTTTGCGACAACTTTTCCTTTTCTAGGATACCCTACGTTATGCTGAAGACAATGATGAACGATCCATGGTATGTAAAACGTTTTCCGCATTTTGACTTTTTTATGATACACGCCATTTTTATACTTTCACTTTGATGTCATGTTGAATATATATTACGTTACTGTTAGACGGGGTGCCTAGCCAGCGGGGTGAAGGTTCGGCATGGCGTCGAATCCTTGATAAGAAGTCGAAGTATATTGAAACGAAATTCTCATTTCTGTAAAAGAAATTTGCCCTGAAGTTCACTTATCCTACAGGAAAAATGAGTTCCAAGATAATTCCTGGATCAAAGGTGGCTTGACGTACAGCTATGCAGCCCAGTTAGTGACACGTTTATGGATAGTGGAAGCCTTTTACCTTCCACTGTTACAAAGACCTTCATGGTCTGTACGCAGTTCGCTTTACATATATAAATAAATATTTATGGATATTTGTAAATACATTATCAGTTGTGTTACCAGGCTTCCAACAGCATCACTCAGTCAGTCATCTCCAAATTTCGGATGTTTAGGCATCATAGGTTAGAATGCAAGTTTTCTTAAACGAAAGTATACCATATCCTGTACAACAGTTATGCTACGAGATTTGCATATGTATTAGGGGTACGGCCTACAGAACTCCCTGAATTTATGTTACTCTTGCTACATTTTGGAAGAACGGGTTGCATGACACTTCCCAATAACCAATTTAATTTGCATTCTAACCTATAATTGCCTAAAAATTTGATCATCACTGATCTGTCTCCCAGGTGTGGGATTACCTAACAGTTGTTTACTTACGGCTTTCTTAAATTATTTCAAACGATTTGGAAATTTATCAAACATTTCCCTTGACAAATTTTACGATTCCGTAACTCCTCTTCCTATAAATTTGTATTTACCCCAATTTGTCCTCTTGAATTATAACATTGTCTCCATATTATATTTTCTACCCTTAAGAGCACCACTCAAACTTATTCGTCTACTAATATCATTCCACTCGAACTCAGCACTTCCAGCTGGGAACATACTACTTAGTCGAAAGACCCGTCTCCTTATTGACAAGTCTTCTACGGCCAAATTTTTCAACGTCGAGTGGTGCATGGCTCAGTATATTATGATATTGTCATGATGTGCTCGTCTTAGTGTTCTGCCGTCAACCATCCTGACAATAATTAGTCTAATAGTAGCAAGTGATGTTTTGCGGTCTACGTGATATATCTTAAGCATGTACTTTTGCGTATCTTAAGAGTAGTTCATAGTTAATGATCTGCAAAGTTTGTTCAGCGAGCTCTCAGTTTGTCAAAATAAACACCATCCCGACAAGTTTATATAACATGCGTGGGAAATGTTCCCCTGGAAGACGTGAGACTACAACTCATGCTAACGGGCACAACAAGTTCTAAGGAACTGCAGGGAAATAGTGCAAAGATATGGAGTGAGTTCTACACAACTGAGTGGATATGATTTCGGGCACAAGATCACTAGATCCGCCGTACATGGAGTTAATCACAAAATATATATAACTATGGTATTCCACAAGAGGGTGGGGGGTAGTCATGAGGCTGGGGTGTTACAAATGTGATGCGAGTCCCCTCAAATAAATTATAAAACATATGAATAACAAATACATAGTTAATTACAACATTCAGAACTAATGCAATATATTGTCAAATTATATGAACAAAAGGGATTATTCGTTACTGTAAGATTATTAATATATAATGTTTTATAGGTTTTATTTGACAGCGTCCGTGCTTTGACGGCTAAGCTGTTGACATGCCAACCATGCACCACCAACGTGTTCGACTTAGCTTTAATTGGTTGCATTTTTCAGTAACTGCAGAACTCTACCTTTTAACCGGGACCTAAGTCTCTGTTATAATAAATAATTTATTCAATTAAAACACAGGAAAATATACCGACAAAATTAAATCAAAATCTGTTGAAAGAAGATTTGAAAAATAGCAAACCGCATAAGTGTTATTACTTTCGGGAAAGGAGTGTTCTTTTGAAACTGATTGCTACTACACCACTTGTTATTGACATTATACATTTTTGTCGAATAAATGTGTGACAAAAGTTAAATGGTTTGCAAAATTTGTGCTAAATGCTATCTCAGGTTCAGTAGAAAATTATCATTTCCTATCTAATACATGATATTTTATTAATCAAATTTTATTGCTGTATTCATTTTTAAATAATTTGGTGCCGGGTTTTTCTGAGGAACGTGTTGAGAGAGACGACAAGGGCGAGCAAGCATTTCTTTATAGCTGTGCTTGGTTACACTCAACACAATAAACTGCAGCTAATGCAATCAATTGGCAATTCCTTTACTAAAAAAATGTGTAAAAGACAAACTATTTCGACTAATTGTTCAAATCCACCCAAAGGAGTGGAATAGGCTTCGGCAGCCGGCAAAATTCCCATCCTTGCTGATAGATGAGGGCTTTATTCATTCCAGTCTTGACCCAGTCAAATGACTGGAAACAGGCTATGGATTTTCACGTAGTAGAAGTCAGTATTTAAGGGTTATTAGAGAATACAAATATTAAGATAATGGAGAAAAGTAGTGCAGCGGATGCTAAGGCTTGCACTAAGAAGTATTTTAGGGAAGCTTCTGTTGATATAAGGTTTTTTGTATCAGTTATCAGGGGAATAAAAGATAGGAGGTTAATTTCTAATCCTATTCAAGCCCCTAATCACGAAGTTGATGTAGTGGCAATGAGTGTACCTAAGATTAAAGTTGTAGTAAATAAAGTTTTAGCAGGAGTAGTGAAGAATAAAAAGGAGGATAATCCTATTTACGGGGTATGAACCCATTAGCACATATAAGATGATCTTAGTCACGCGTAACAGTCCTCACCATTTCAGAAGCTGGTTCCTTGTTTCCTATTAATTGCGAAATTAAGTGAAAAGAACGGGAGATTACGATCGTTATATTTTCAACCTTCAAGCCACCAAAAAATCCTTATTGACACCTTATTACATTAAAAACTCCTCTTTTTACTATACAATTGTTTGAATGGATGCAATATGAACTAGGAATGTTATAGCAGTATAATTATGATATAAAATATTGATAGCTGTTAAGCAATAGCACCGGAGAAGAGAAATTTTACCTCGGAGTGGGCGGGACACGGAGAAGCACGATTCTTCTGGTAGCACGGTAAGGTAATAAATTATCCGTGTAATGAAATGTTGCTGAGTGATATGTAAAATAAATATTAATATAATTATACAAAGTTGCGTTGAAATGTAGAAGGGATACCTGAGTGGCTTGTGAAACGACTGTATATTATAATTACACAGTACGATGATGTATGCAATGGTTTAGTTTTAATGAGATGTCAGATTCGATTCATATAATAGGGATGGATTTATTTATGACACTTGCAAAGCGTAGAGAAAGAGCGTTGTCCAGTAGCTAGATGTGTACTCGTTTCTGAATACAAGTTACTTACAATTCATGTCCAGACTGATTCTTGTCATCATCATCATTATCATCATCATCGTTTTCGTCATTTTTATTTCCCCTTCCCCGGCTCCTGAAATGTTGGGGAGTTGATGACACTTCTCCACCGCAGCCTCACCTTCCATCACTCCTCTTCAGTAATTTTATGCCAGTCCAGTCTTCTTTTTCTTATACTGTTCCTGACAGAGTCCACCCATCTTGCTCTAGGCATCTTCACTCTTGCCCTCTTTCCTTCTATTTTAGCCTCCAAGACTTATTTGTATCCTTCCCTCCTCCATCCTCATAACATATCCAAACAATCTCAATTTATTTTTCTTCCTCCAGTCACTCAGGTTTCAAACCCTGTCTCTTTTCTGACCGCAACATTTCTTACTTTGTCTCTCCTTGTCTTTCCCACCACACTTATCAGGAACTTCATCTCACTGGCCTGAATCTTACTTTTATTTCTTGCTGTCTTTATGTTTGGTATCATCCCGGTATTTGCCCGGAGGAGAAGTGGGAAAATATGGAAAACCACTTCGAGGATGACTGAGGTGGGAATGGAATCCCCTCTATTCAGTTGACCTCCCGAAGCTGAGTGGGCCCCGTTAATATACGGGTATAGTTCATCTTGCACATCTTTAGATCTCGTACGAACCACTCTGTTCCACACCATGTTCCCGCATGTATAATTCTGCTGATCTCCTTGCCCAACTTTGAATCCTGCATTCTTTCACTACCCAAATATTTGAAGTATTCAGTAACCTCTAGGTTTCTCCCCTGATACTAACGATGCTTTTACCTTCTCTTTCTACTCTTGTCATCACCACAGTTTTGCTATCCTCCACACTGATTTTCATACCATACTTCAAATATTGATACTTAAAAGCCTCTAGTTAGATTCGCACTTTTATATGGTTGATTCCCCAGATCACTGTGTCATCTGCAAACAATATTTTCATATCCTCTTCATATCGTACCTTTGTTTTATTTAGAATTTCATCCATAGCCATTATAAACACAGAGTAAGTGGATAGAGCACTCTTCCCCGTCTTAGTCCAGTTTGGTTTCTAAACCTATCTCTTCCCCCCACTGGAGTCTGAACACAACTGGAACAATTCTTATACATTGCTTTCAATAGTTCCGCTGATTTATTTCCGCGTGTCCGACTCGTTGGTTGAATGGTCAGCGTATTGGCCTTCGGTTCAGAGAGTCCCGGGTTCGATTTCCGGCCGGGTCGGAGATTTTAACCTTCATTGGTTAATTCCAGTGGCCCGGGGTCTAGGTGTTTGTGCTGTCCCCAACATCCCTGCAACTCACACACCACACATAACACTATCCTCCACCACAATAACACGCAGTTACCTACACATGGGAGACGCCGCCCACTCTCATCGGAGGGTCTGCCTTGCGAAGGCTGCACTCGGCTAGAAATTTCCACACGAAATTATTACTTCCGCATCTTTATTCTTTCCGTGGAGGCTTGTACCATACAAAATAATAAACTATTAATATCCTAAATCTTTCGCGACATGGCGACGAAAGTGTCATCTCCCGAGAAATGTGGAATATGAGATAATCTTCTCCATTCTTCAACATTCTTCAGCATTTAAAGTGGTCAATTTTCACCTACATTATTTTTTATTAATATGGTTTATTTATTCAAAGATTAATTATCTTTCTACAAACTTTTTACTGCGTATTATTCTGAGTCATGTGGCAAACATAGAATGTCCTGGGTCAGATTAAATAAATCAATCAAATAAAGACTGAGCAAGTCGCCTACGCAGTAGGGTGTTGAGTAGGTAGGCGTTCATTAATTGCGCTCATGTAAAATATAACCTGATCAGAACGCGCCAGTCACAGTTGGTGGTAAAATTTATAGAAACGTAGGACTCTCAGAGAATAAGGTTGCTATCATCGAGTAGGATTAAAGTATTGTTTAAATTAAATTTACTAGTAAGTGTAAAACGTCCATGTGGGAGCAATATCACGTACCTGACAACGCTTCTCCTATCGATTATTTTCCTTAGGACTGGTCACGCCTCCCAGACATATATTCATATGCATTCCATCAGAACTCTTTTCGTTGTGTTCATTTTCCTGCGCTCAAGTGTAATAGAAAACGAATTTTAAATACTTTATTCTCTTTTCTTAATCCATTTACCGTCCAGGGTTGATTTTCCCCTCGGACTGAGCGAGAGATCCCACCTCTACCGCCTCAAGGGCAGTGTCCTGGGTGTGAGAGTTTTGATAGGAGGATACAACTGAGTGGAGGACCAATACCTCGCCCAGGCAGCCTCACAGAGGCCTTGGAGAGGGATGGGGAGATTGGAAGGGATAGATGAAGGAAGCGGCCGTGGCTGTAAGTAGGTACCATCCTGGTATTTGCCTGGAGTAGAACTGGGGAACCACGGAAATGCACTTCGAGGATAGCTGAGGTGGGAACCGAACCGCCTCTACCGCGCGATCAAGCCTCTAAACAGTGGCGTATGCCGAGGTCAAGACGCTGGCTACCACTAGACTTACGTTACACATTTTTTATCATTGGTTTAGTGAACGTGTTTTGAGCTGCAGCTAACAGCCTGCTGTGTTGTGAAGGCTGCTTCACAAGCTAGTGCCCTGGCCTCTGCTACAGTCAATACTCAACACCTGATCAGTGGAGATGGTAGCTTAATGTCCGGCTCGGTAGCTAAATGGATAGAACGCTTGCCTTTAGTCCGATGGCACCGGGTTAATTCTCATAATCAACCCCCTTGTACCGTTAATTTACCTGGCTTAGGGACTGGGCATTTATGACATCTTTACCATTCATTTCATTCTTATTAGGTCACCACCCAGCCTGTACGGATGTCACGTACTATTATCATAATAATTGCTGTTATTATTGTTACATTAACATTCTGAATTTTAGGGGCCGATGACCTTCTATGTTAGGCCCCTTAAAACAACAAGCATCATCATCATCATCAACAATACTTCGAATTTTACAGCATTGCCTGCGATCGTTCACAGGTTTATTAGCTTCTTCGGGAGATCAGTTGTGGTATCCGACCCATGTTCAGGGTTTCTATTCCAAACAACAAAACAGAACACTAAACCGGATACATTGCATTTCACTTGAGCAGATCTACCTGTAAAAAGAAAACTACATTATTCCTGTAACCGCATCCCTGTAGTGTCTTCCTACAAGGATGTAGAAGTAAATGGGAGTGAAATACCTGCACTATGTTATCTAGTCTATATCATTATCACGGAAGTATGAAGTAAGGGGAAACAGTCAGTGGCCCAAACCTCAATTGAGAATGATGGAAGTCTAAAGCACATTAAACTGCAAGCATCTGAAACATTGTACCATTTACAAAACTTGAAAGTAGTGAGAAAAAACGTCGCTCGTATTTCTGGGAGCAAGGCATCGGATACTGATATTGCTGCCAGGGCTCTCGCCCCCTCACCCCTCGATTCGCCTCACGCTGCTTGCTGCTGTATATCGAATAGGAGCGGGGACCGGCGAGGCTTCGGTCTGTCAGATCGCCACTGCTAACTATACTTCCTCACCTCATACTTCTGACTTAATGACACAGATAGGAGAGTGCGGGTATTCCTCACTCCTCTCTACTTCTACATCCTTGTAGGAAGAGACTGCAGGGCTGCTGTTATGGGAGCAATATAGTTTTATTTTTATTGGTAGATCTGCTAAAATAAAATGCTATCTTTCAGGTTTAGTGTTTTCTTTTGTTGATTGGAATCGAACCCTTGATCATGGGTCGGACACCACAACTGATCTCTCGAGGAAGCTAATTAACCAGTGAACGATGGGTATGACCGCTGTAAAAATTCAATATTTTTATTAATAATAATAATAATAATAATAATAATAATAATAATAATAATAATAATAATAATGGGATATGGCATCTATATAGCCTTGATTTCACCTAATGGGTATAACATGAATGGCGAAGACGTCATAAACACCCAGTCCCCAAGCCAGGGGATTTAACAGTATGAGGGGCTTGATTCTGAAAACTGAACCGGGGCCATGGGACCAAAGGCAAACCTTCTATTCATTTAGCCACAAAGCCGGACTTCAATTTGCTAACCTTAGGCTACAGGAGTTGAGCGTTAGCAGTAGCTTGTGAAGCAGGCTTCTCCGTTGGCTACTGGCTGCAGCTCAAAACGCTGAAGGCTCGACGTTTCACTAAAGCATCCATCGAAAAGAGGCAACCTAAGTCTAGTGGTAGCCCATATATTAATATCAGAATACACCACTGGTAGCAGTGGTGATCTGAGGAACCGAAGCCCAGCACATCCTCGTACCTGTCGGACAGATAACATCAAGCCGCGCGAGGTTAGGCCAGTGGAGACTCTCCGGTGTCTGGCTTTCAGAAATACGTGCGAAGTTTTTTCTCGTGGTTTTCAAGTTTTTTAAATAGACTAATGTGTCAGATGCTTACAATATAATATGCTTTAGATTTCCATCGCTATGATTTGAGGTTTGGGCTTCACCGATGACCTTGGTAGCTCTCAGTATACGCCACTGCCTCTAAAACTCACAAACCCGTCTCACGCTGTTTCCGACCGCCTTGCATAGGCATTGTGCACGGTCTCACTGTTCTTCCCACTGGCTTCCAGCAGTCCTCTCTTCCTTTTCCAACAGTTTCTACTCCATTTCGAAGTCGGGGATCGAAGCTGACTGGCAGACATTCATTGTGCATTGACGCTCGCTGTCCGTGACACACTCTTTGCCACCGGGCAAACAACTTTCGTACCAAATTTTGCCCTAAGAATATACTAGATTACGGAAAAAGAACTAAATAATTTTATTTGTATACAACGGAGTAGGATTATTCATAAAGGCAGAATAGAAAACAAAATATACTTATAAAAACTACATATATATTAAATGAGAAATTTGTAATAATCAGAACTTACCTGTTTTTGCATCTATAATGGGAAGCAGCAATGTTGCAGTTTCAGTCCCCACCATCCTATCACTTCCAGTTCCAAGCTGACTTCGAAGTGAGAGTCATTTATTGATGTTTAGATATGAACACTATTAATAATCTCACGCATTTCAATTAAACATTCACACCACTTACACACGCACGCTTGTTGTATTCATACTGTCTTTTAGAAAATATTCACATGCATTCCACATTTTGCTCTTCTCCTAATCCTTGAAAAACATTTCCAAAGCAATCAATTGCTTTGAAATGTGAAAATTTTTGTCAGACGAATATTTTAGTTTCTGCTTTGCTAGAAGGAGCTCTTTAAACATACAGGATTGGAGTTCGTTTCTCAATTTGGTCTTATTAATAGTAACAGCAGACGAATGTGGTAAACAGAGCACTGCCTTCACAAAATTCATCAAATATGGAAAGATGTAGTCGCCTACAGGAATTTTTATTTCTAAAACATATCTCCAAAATTTTGTGAATTCTCAGTTCTCATTCAGCAATTCTGTTGACGTCCGCCTCTGTGGTGTAGTGGTTAGTGTGATTAGCTGCCCGCCTCGGAGGCCCGGGTTCGATTCCTGGCACTGCCACGAAATTTGAAAGTGGTACGAGGGCTGGAACGGTGTACACTCGGCCTCGGGAGGTCAACTGAGGTGGCTTCGATTCCCACCTCAGCCATCGTGGAAGTGGTATACCTTGGTTTCCCAATTCACCTCCAGGCAAATGCCGGAATGGTATCTAACTTAAGGCCACGGTCATCCCCCACCAAGGCCCCTGATCAGAATAGCAGGTGAGGCCGCCTGGAATACGTACTGGTCATCCTGCCCAGTTGTATCCCCGACCCAATATCTCACCCTTCAGGACACTGCCCTTGAGGCGGTAGAAATTAGATCACTCGCCGAGTCCGAAGGAAGAACCAACACTGGAGGGTAAGCAGATTAAGAAAGAAACGAAGAATTCTGTGGACTTCTTTGTTAAAGAGGACGCCAATCTTTGCACTGTCCACCTACTTGAAACCTAAAATATTTTCAGTCGAACTTAAGTTAAATAACAATATTTCTTAATAATGTGTTTTGTTACTGGCATATTATAGTTTAATGTTGATATTGAGCTTGTGTGTTCGGCAGACTGAAAAATCTTTTAAGTTTCTGTAGACTTGACTAACAAACAATCGTTATCTAAGTTCATAAACACTTTCTGTAATTACATGAGGGAAATATATAGCTAATGGGATTATACTGATGAAACTTCCATCCTTTTTCACTTTTCTATGGCAGATTTCATAAAATAGGATAACAAAATCCACCCTTTTAAAATCTGCTCGCAGAATTCAACGTGAAAAGGTATGCATTTGTCTCTGAAACTCCCTATAAATTTCTGTCATGTTCTTCTGCTTCAGTAAAAGAGCTTCTGCCCTACCTCCATGAAAGGTACTACATTTCCATAAAAAGTAACGTACTAAAAATATCCATGAAGTACTAGATCTAGTATAAGAGTACTAAAGATGGCAACCCTGCTGATCGAGAGTGCACCTTACAGTGGAACGTATTTCCCACCTTAGTTTGTCCCACTGCTATCACATTCATCTAGACGCCAAGCTTTAACATATTCCACTCAATAAATATTCGGCTCCTTTTAAGAATATATCTTAAAAGTACAAGAATCTCTCATTTTATGTGCCACTTAGCTACTAATGAGTTCTGTTACCTTATCGTCGTTCCGATTGCTTTACTAAAGCTAACATGTTATTCACTCATTTGAACAGAAAGCCGCTGGTTTCCATCATCGTGTTTGCTACCATTTAACAAGCCATTCACTGAACACGGCGCGGTATCTAGCGGACATTAGTGTTGATAAAATATTGTACATATTTAGCCTTGTAGGTTCTTTCACTAAAACCTTATATATGTTATTAGGTTCTCTCGACGGGAATGTGTTTTATTGATTCGATAAATTATTTATAAGACGGCATACCATCATAAGTAATTAACAATGTTGTGTCCTGAGTAGCCGCTTAATGTCACTAAAGCGTTCACAGTGACAGCTGTTAAGTATATCAATATATTACTTTTCTAGATGGAATTGAATGGAAGCAAGCAAGTGTATGGATACCCTCAACATTTCACATGGGATTTGAATGAACCAGAAGAGGTACGGAATATACTGGGTGGTCCACCTATATGGTGTAGTGCTTAGTGAGATTAGCTGCCACTCCCGGAGGGCCGGGTTCGATTCCCGGCTCTGAAACGAAATTTGAACAGTGTTACGAGCGATGAACGGAGGTCCACTCAGCCTCGATAGGTCAACTGATTCCCTCTTCAGCCACCCTCGAAGTGTTTTTCCGTGGTTTCCCATTTTCACACCAGGGAAATGCTGGAATGGTACGTAACTTAAGGCCACGGCCGATTCTTTACCACTTCCTTGTCTATCCCTTCCAATCTTCCCATCCCGCCACAAGGTTCCTGAACTGCATAGCAGGTGAGGCCACCTGGGCGAGGTACAGGTCAATTTTCCCACTTGTATCCCACCGACCAAAGTCTCACGCTCGAGGACTCTGCCTTTGAGGCGGTAAAGGTGGGATCCCTGGCTGAGCCCGAGGGAAAAACCGACCCTTGAAGGTAAACAGATTAAGAAAGAATATACAGGCTATTCTTAAAAAAAAGGTTCCAATATTTACAGAGGTGACACGCAACAATCGAAGGAAAAATTCCATTCTTAAATTTCTGGCAGCACCGCAGATCGAACCCAGGGCCCCGTTGACGGTAGCTAACATTGCTAAACGTTACGCTACGGAGGCAAATAGTAAACGCTACAGCACACACAGTTCCCTGCAATACTCCAATTCTTCTTAGTCTGTTTACCTCCAGAGTTGGTTCCTCCCTCGGACTCAGCGAGGGATCCCACCTCTACCGCCTCAAGAGCAGTGTCCTGGAGCTTCAGACTCTGGGTTCGAGGATACAACTGGGGAGGATGACCAGTACCTCTCTCAGGCGGCCTCACCTGCTATGCTGAACAGCGGCTTGGTGTGGGGATGGGAAGATTGGAAGGAATAGGCAAGAACGGGGGATGGAAGCGGCCGTGGCATTAAATTAGGTACCATCCCAGCATTTGCTTGGAGGAGAAGTGAGGAAACCACGGGAAACCACTCCCAGGATGGCTGGGGTGGGAAACAAACCCACCTCTACTCATCTGACCTCCTGAGGCTGAGTGGACTACGTTCCAGCCCTCGTACCACTGTTCAAATTTCGTGGCAGGGCCGGGAGCCGAACCCGAGCCTCCAGAGTGGCAGCTAATCAGACTAACCACTACACCACAGAGGCGTATAATACTTCAATTACAGTAATTAATCCGGCAAACTCACTGAATGCGTCGTGACGTTGAAAAGGCTTACCTCCGGCCGGGATTTTCTTTTCTCTGACATCTTTCTCTGATAGAAAGTGATATAGCGACCACGGACACCTTCTGAGTCTTTCTGACCAGAGAATAGAGGAAGGACTAATCTTGCGCGGTCTTTTGATGACATTCACTCTCTTATACCTTCTTGATCAAAACGTTCTCTTTCCCTTTCTATATTGCCTTAAAATTAAGGAAGACAGTGTAGGATTAAAGCCTATCTAAGATTAGTATCCTGACTGTAAATTTCTCACGTCTTACACGAAGGTAATTACCTCCTTCAAAGTTCCTCAGAAACAGCATCGTATCCATAGAGCAAACTCAGAGAACTCCTATTGGAGTAATAGACAACTTTTCAATTTCTGAAGATATGAACAGACCCCTTTATTATTATTATTATTATTATTATTATTATTATTATTATTATTATTATTATTAATTTAAGGTTGCTGATCATTGTGGAGCAAGTTTACTTATTGTGTGTTTCCCGTAACACCGCCTCTGTGGTGTAAGTGTTAGTGTGATTAGCTGCCACCCCCACGAACGTTGAAAAGTGGTACGAGGGCTGGAACGTGGTCGACTTAGCCTAGTAAGGTCAACTGAGTAGAGCAGGGGTGGGGGAGTTCGGGACCCACCTCAGTCATCCTCCAAGTGGTATTCCATGGTTTCCCACTTCTCCTCCAGGCAAATGCCAGGATGGTATCTAATTTAAGGCCATGGCCGCTTCCTGCCCTCTTCCTTGTCTATCCCTTACAATTTTCCCCCACGCCCACAACGCCCCTCTTTCAGTATAGCAGGTGAGGCCGCCTGAGCTAGGTTCTTCTACCCAGTTTTATCCCCTGGCCCAAAGTCTCACGGTAGAGGTGGGATCCCTCGCTGAGTCCGAGGGAAAAACCAACTCTGGAGGAAGAAAGAAAGAAAGTCAGGATTTTTAACCTGTATTGATTAATATGCGTGATTCAGGAGCCAGATGTATGTGCCGTGTTCAGCATTAGCATTTAATATAGCTAGGGCTCGATATTCACAGACGTACAAGTCGCCTATAAGGCTTGAGCTTGATAGACCTTCCCAAGGTCTCCCCGGAGGCCGCACGCCATTATTTTATTAAGAAGATCAGCATCATCCGGTAACAAATGACATCACCGTTACCCGCCGTCGACTCCAGTTACCTTATATCCTTCCTGCACTGGATCCCACCAGGAGCCAGACGGACAATAGGCATCTCCAGAACACCTGGACGTGAAAAGTTCAGAAAGTCGTCTGATGTGCTCAACAGCTGACACAGAGATTGATGATAGTGGTGGTCATACTTCACTGGCCTTCAACATCGTGGGTTCTGAGGTAACGTAGCGAGATTTTTCAAAGGCAGAAAATAAGTCCAGTCCACCTCTGTGGTGCAGTGGTTAGCGCGATTAGCTGCCACTCAAGGAAGCTCGTATTCGATCCCGGCTCTGCCACGAAATTTGAAGAGTGGTACGAGGACTGGAACGGGGTCCACTCAGCGTCAGGAGGTCAACTGAGTAAAGGGGGTTCGATCGCCCCCTCCCGCCCCTCAGCTATCCTTGAAGTGGTTTTCTGTGGTTTCCCACTTATCCTGCAATCAAATGCCGGTGTGGTACCTAACTTAAGGCCACAGCCGCTTCCTTCCCTCTTCTTTTTATATCCCTCCGAATCTTCTCATTCACCACGAGACCCCTGTTCAGTGTAGCAGGTAAAGCCGCCTGGGCGAGGTACTGGTCTTCATTCACATTTGTATCCCCCGACCCAAAGTCTCATGCTCCAGGACACTTCCCTTTAGGCGGTAGAGGTGGAACCTTCACTGTGTCCGAGGGAAACACCAACCCTGGAGGGTAAACGAATAAAGAAAGAAAGAAAGAAAGAAAGAAAGAAAGAAAAAAATTTCCATTTAACACTCCATGTCGTACGATATCGGCAGGTAAATAATTTTTCGTGTCATATTTGGCCGGGTGCCTTTCCTGACGCAAAATTAACTGGAGGAGCTAATGAATACGAAATGCATGATGGTGAAATAAATTGAGTTGTGATCTATAAAGAGAAACTGCCCGTGCATTTGGCTGGAAATGAAAGTGGGTAACCACGGAAATCCATCGTCAGGGCTCAGAAGGTATTAATGTAAGTCCCTACGAAAAGGAAGTCATCAGGGGGAAAGCGAAAGTGGACCGAAATTATGGTTCAACCTTAAGACACTTTATCATCTGTAATTAAATAGCCTTATTTACATAAACTCAGCAAGAAAAGGATTCAAAGGTGAAACGTACTTACAAAACAAATGAAATATAACTAATATAACTCCATAGAGTTCGGAAGACAAGTATGTCCCATAAATATAAACATGTTTTATGTTCCGTAAGAAAATTATCGAACCGGAGCGTTCTTCAACTAATTACAAAGTTGATTGTGTTGAACATGCTCTTCGACATAATGTTCTGTCCAAACGTTTTCCACTCTCTGACATAAAAACCGTGCTGAAAATTAATAGAGCAAAAGGGCATAGTACTGACCCAACTGAAAACTGAGTTAAAATAATAAAGCCATCCGGACAATCAGTGCAAAAGTGCATACTAAGCTACGAGCCCGGCACAATCACTAACCCATCCACAGCCACAATAATCAACATTTCACTCAACATACACTCGAGCCTTATGTTCGCAGCCTTTGGTTCGAACAGAACCGCTAACGAGACAACTTAATTCTCAGACAATCCGAAAATGAGAGAAACTACATTTGAGGAGGGAAGCATAAGGAACAGGAGGAAAAAGCAACCAATACGTAAACAGAAAAAAAATAATAAAAATAATAATAAACTAACCAGTGCGTAAACCGCTCTTTGAGTCAAAACAAGTATATAAAACGTAATTCGAAAATTTAAATGAACATGTTAATATACCTTAGCCATAAACGTTACACTTCCCATGTTACATACATTCGTGTCGGTTGTATAAGAACTATAAAATTTAGGGCCTACTTTTGAACCATACTCACTTTGACTTTCAATCACTACCGATCTGCATTTAGGGCAATAAGAATAACGATGTTTAAAAATCTCGCCAACATAGCAGCAGTAAGAATAGCGAAAATCGTGTACACACCACCTATCGATTATGCATGCATCGACTATCGTACTAAACTTATTCCGCTAGAGTGTACAACTATCATATATGTGTGCGCTGCTACCTTAGAATGATCTATGTGCACTAACTTAACGACGTAGGAGCAGAATTTAAAATATATGTGCTTCTTGACGAGTTCTAAATACGTAGGCGCGGATTTTGAACTTCCGGTGCTGAGGCAGCATATCACGTGACCATGACGTCACCACCACGTGCTCTTGTTTGTAAACAAAGCCACGTGCTATTTTGGCAGCTGTCAACTTCACGGACACTGACCTCACGTTTAAGGACAATAGAGCATCGCTAACCTCACTGCTGCCATCTTCACGGCACTAAACATCATTGCTGCCAACTTGTGCACGTCGTGGCGCGGAATTTAAAATCCACGTGCTTTTTGCCACCTGTCAGCTGCCATTTTTAACCATGTGGGCGCGGAATTTTAAACAACATAACATCGGTATCCTCACTACTGCCATCTTGACGGGGTTAAACCTCACTGTTGCTATCTTGGTTATACGCTTTTGTGTTAGTGTAGTGTTAATCGCTAAGCTGCTCGCATCATCGAAGTAGAGAGTAACAAGTGTCTAGTAGATTTAAAGAGGAATCTGTTAGCAGAAGATAAAGTCCATCATGGAAAAACCTATTTCTAGGTACATGTGCGAAGAGTGTGGAAATTCATTTTCCCGAAGCTATCACAAGAGACGCTATGAGATATCATGTAGGACAGTTTTTCAGTGCAAACATTGTAGAAGAGAGTTCAATAATGCATACAACGCTCAAAATCACGAAGCCGTGTGTAATGCAGCTTCATCGAGAAGAAAATACAGAGAGCTCAACCGTAGTCAAGCGAACACTGATTTATTTTTAAAAAGTACACCTCTACGAGAGGTTTTTAATTCTCCCTTGTTGTCTATGCCTGCTACAAGTTCTGTTACTAAGCACATACTTCAAGATAAAGAGAGCCAAGATCAATATTATGATAGTAAAGATAACGATGTTGATCAAAACAGTAGTAAAGAAAAAAATAGAAGTGGAAGAAAAAGAAGATCTCAGTGTTTCATTGCCATTAGATATTGATTATTTTACTTCATTTTCTAAGCCTAATACACGTTCTGTCGCCGTGCAAACATATCAAGAACAGATGCAAGTTGAAGAAGAAGAAAAATTCACCGCTTCATTGCTATCGAAACAACTTAAGTTTGTACCTGGAAACGAAACTGCTGAAGCACGTATTACATCAAGACAAGTTCTTACACATCAACTGTCTGCATATAGGCTCAAAGTTCACAACAAGCCTCTGTTACCCTATGTAGACATAAGATACTGTAAAGACCCCAACGTACTCGTAAAACGTTTCCAATTGCTAAGAGCCTATCAAGATGCTGGTTACAGAGAGTATAAAGCAGATATTTTTGAAATAGAGCAAGCATTACGACATGTAGGTATTATTGAGTAATAGCTCACTCTCGACAGTACAAGAACCTAAACACATTCCCAGCGCTTATCTTCACCTAAGTCATCCTTCCGTAGTATATAGTCGATCGACTGGCTATAATCGTATAGATTATTTTCCAACATTCTCTCTTCCTTAGGGTGTTAACTCCGCCTCTAGATGTAGAGCCGGTCTCAAGCCCGGACGAAGAGAGGAGAGGCACACTAGCCCATTAGCCCTTTATCCCTACGAGGAAGGCGCGGTAAGGGGGAGGAAGAGTCCTATCGAATAGCTCATATTATCTGCATAATAGTGGTGATTATTGATTTAAGAGGAAGTACACTTCTATTTCTCTCCCTTGTAAACAATGTTTCAATGCTACGATTTTTTATTGTGTTAAATCAGGGTTTGAATCCATAATTTTTCTCCTTAACATAATATGATGTGAGACAAAGGTATCCCCTGATAAGTAGTAAAATCATTTTATCTGCACAGTAGTATGATTTTTTATTCTGTTACGGTAACTAAATAGATTTTTCTGTTGCATGTGTTCGAATCCCGCAAAATCTATCTCCTTAGGATAAAGGTATCCTCTGCTATGTGGTAATCATTTTATCTGCAGTGATTAAGAAGAAGTATCTCGGATGGAGATATACAAAATGTATTCGCGCTGATTGCATAAGAGTGCGATTGTATCAACAGAGAGATTAATCTTATAATGTTTTACGTTATAAGTTTTTTTGTTCTGAACACTGATAGCCAACATGTTCTAGTGTGTGCTAATTGTAACTTTTCTTGATGAAGCACAGTAGCAATAGAAGTTTTCTGTTTAATAGTCAACATATTTTGTCTTGTCGGATAAAGACATACAGCATGTCAATTCTATATTTTTACAATTGCATTGTGTAACTACATTGAACCTGTTTTGTCTCGTCGGATACAGGATTTGCTTATCCTACAATATTTTTGCATGCTGAAAAAAGTATTACCTTCTCCTTACCGCTCCCTTCTACCGCTTCCTCCTCAATCGAAATACTTATACTACGAGGACAACGCTACATAACGCAAGTATATTTGTTTTTAATGTAACGTTTAATTCTGGAAAGCATCTGTCTGTAAGAGGAGGGATGAAGCTAACTTCAGTAACTGTAAGGAGGAGTCCTTTTGCCCTTTTGCCAGGAGGAGGAGTCCTTTTGCGAGGAAGAGCCCTTCAGCCCTTTCGCCAGTAGGAAGAGATCTTTTGCCATACAGATAAGCAGGAGCCCTTTTGCCCTTTTGCTAGGAGGAGGTGCCCTTTTGACCTTTCGCCCTTTTTGCTAGGAGGAGCTGCCCTTTTGCCAAGGAATCCTTTTGCCTTTTGCCCTAAAGATGAGTAGGAGGTGTTCTTTTTGCCCATTTGCCCTCTTGCTAGGAAGAGGTGCAATTTTTCACTTTTGCCCTTTTGCTAGGAGGAGGTGCCCTTTTTCCACGGAGTCCTTTTGCCAGGAAAAGTAGCCCTTTTGCCCTTTTGCCCTTTTGCCCTTTTGCCCTTTTGCCCTACAGATGAGGAGGAGGTGTTCTTTTTGCCCATTTCCCCTTTTGCTTTTTGCTTTTCTGCTATACGGATGAGGAGGAGGAGGAGGAGGGCTGTGTCCCTTCGGAGGAGGATGAGCTCAGAAGAGCCTATGTATAGCCGCCATCTTGTGCAGTAGCCCCTAGGCTAGCTTTCACCATAACAGGCTGTGTATAGCCGTCATCTTGCACAGTAACCTCTGACCCACGGTCTAGGAGTTAGCCTCATAAGAGCCTGTGTATAGTCGTCATCTTACGCAAGCGTCCGTGGCTATCATGTTTCTACATAAGAGCCCATGTATAGTCGCCATCTTGTGCAATCACCTATGGCCGTTTCGTAAGAACCTGTGTATAGCCGCTACCTTGCGCAAGCGCCCTTAAGCCATCTCATATGAGCCTATGTAAAGCAGCCATCTTGTGCAATAAGATAGCCGCCATCTTGCTCAACGCCCCTGGCCGTCTCATATGGGCCTATGTATAGCAGCCATCTTGTGCAATTACATAGCCGCTATCTTGCGCAAGCGGCCTTGGCCGCCTCATAACAGCCTATGTATATCAGCCATGTTGCGCAAGGGTCCTTAAGCCGTCTCATAAGAGCAGCCGCCATCTTGTAGAAGTAGATAGCCGCCATCTTGCGCAAGCACCCTTGGCCGTCTCATAAGAGCAGCAGCCATCTTGCGCAAGCGCCCTTCGGCCGACTCATAAGGAGCTGTGTATAAACAGCCATCCTGTGCAGTTGTTGTCGGGAAGGGCATCTTGCCGTTAAACTGAGGTCAGGCTCCTCCATACTGTTGGGTGTGCTCTCTTATGCTAATCCCCATTGTCCTACTACTTAAGATGGCGTAGCGAGAATCGCCATTGCCTTACTACTCAAAATGGCATCGGGAAGGGCATCTGGCCGTAAAACTGAGGTTAGTCCCGTCCAAGATAGCGACGGTAAGGTCAGGTATGCTCTCTTGCGCGTACAAATTAACGTTAAGCCCCTCCAAGGTAGCGTATGTGAGGTTAAGGTCGCTCTCTTAAGCGTCAAGATGAGCATCTCGTCGTAAAACTGAGGTTAGGCCATCCATGAGGTTAGGCTTGCTCTTTTATGCGTAAAAAGTAAGCATAAGCCCCTCCAAGATGGCGGATGTGAGGTTAAGCATGCAGTCTTAACTAGCATAGCAATGACCTTGGCGGAGGTCAATGCGGTGGAGACCTCTGCCGAGGGCCTGTGGTGGCGGTGGCGGCCGAACCCCCCCCCCCCCGCCCCCTACAAAACAGGTACTGGGCTCCATTCTAATATTATATTTAGGAACCGCGGTATTCTGTCTTTTGACCCATTCCGTTCCCTCCTACAGGATGTCTAATCATCTATTATTTTTCTATTCTTTTGACACTTATGAATATTTATGCATTTCGTTCCCTGTCTACTTCTGAGCTCCTTTCTGCAAGCACTTAAGAAATATTTTTCAGATATATTAATAGCACTTCAGTGGCTATGTGGTTTGATAAATTAAGCATAGAGAATTCTCCTTGAAATGCTTGTGGAAGCATTTGGCTCCATTAGCGGTGCGAACAGTGTGTAAACTCCAATAAGCCCGAAGTTCAGGAAAAGGAACTAACTTCCACGACGCAGGTTTCAGGAATGTAGTTGCAAAAAGACTGTTGACTCTCTCCAGTTGCGGTGGAACTCTGATCGGGTACACAAATGCTTCCTCGATGTCCGTCGATATTTTGCTCATGATTATGAGTATTAATTTCATATAACACAGAAATTACATCTGTAAACGAATAGAAGCATTACACTTTCCTGAAATACACCTCCTTGAAATATCACAAGCAGCCAGTGTACGAACTTTCTGTATTCTACAATTGGAGCACAGAATATACTCCTTGCTTTTATTACCTATCGTTCTCACTGAGGAAGTCATTTCTCATCAATAGTGTCGTATTGCAAGATCTGATATATACACGAAGCTAGGCTCCCAAGGATATGTTGTTTTGTTCCTTCATTTTGGCTTACTGAGCCACTCGCGTTCTGTAGATAGTGGGTTTGAACGCCATTGTCGGTAGACCTGGGGATGGTTTTCCGTGGTTTCCCATTTTCACACCAGGAAAATAACTTAAAGCCACGGTTGTTCCTTCCCGCTCCTAGCCCTATTCTATTCTATATCATCATCGACATAAGACCTATCTGTGTCGGTGCGACGTAAAGGAAATGGGACTTTTCTAGTGGCTTTCGGTCTTGTTCGACCATTTAGGCAATTTCTATTCGTATTTTCAATACTTTTTACTGAATCATTTATATATGATATTCACTAATATACGTATTTTTTACTAATTGCTGATTGACATGATGAAATGAACTTGCACATTTTTAAATGAAGAAAGTTCTAATGATAAGGACGACAAACACTCACTTTGCAAGGCATGCTTGGTGAGGTACTGATCCTCCTTCCTACTTGTATCCCCGACCCAAAGTCCCACGCTCCAGGACACTGCCCTTGAGGCGGTAGAAGTGGGATCTCTCGCTGAATCCGAGGAACAACCAACATAGGACATTAAACGTATTAAGCAAATAAGATGAAGAAAACCTAGAACCTGTTTTCCAGTCATTGACCGGGTCAGGGATGGAATGAATGAAACAGATATAGGCTATTAGTACGATAGGGTCGTCACTCCCAAAGTGAATGATAGATGCTATGAAATGTGAATGGAGAGTGTTGCTGGACAGGGAAAACCGCAGACCGCAGTACCCGGACAAAAACCTGTCCCGCCTCCGCATTGTCCACCACAAATCTCACATGGAGTGACCGGGATTTGAACCACGGTATCCAGCGGTGAGAGGCCGACGCGCTGCCGTCTAAGCCACGGAGGCTCTAAGCAAATAAAATAAATATTCTAAATAAAAATACGTGATTGGTAGGCTGCACAACAGTAAAACAAAAAACGGCAATACGAAAATACTGTATAAGTAAAATGTATACTGTATTATGTGAGTTTGTATGTTATTATTTATTTATTTATTTATTTATTTATTTATTTATTTATTTATTTATTTATTTATTTATTTATTTATTTATTTATTTATTGAATCCGTTTACCCTCCACGATTGGTTCTTCCCTCGGACTCTGCGAGGGATTCCACTTCTACCGCCGCAAGGGCAGTGTCCTGGAGCGTGAGACTTTGGGTTGGGCACACAATTGGGTGGGAGAACTAGTAACTCGCCCACGTGGCCTCACCTGAGATGCTGAACAGGGATCGTGTAGGGGGATGGGAAGACTGGAAGGGATTGACAAGGAAGAGCGAAGGAAGTGGCCGTGGCCTTAAGTTAGGTACCATCCGGGCATTTGCCTGAAGGGGAAGTGGGAAAACATGGAAAACCACTTCAAGGATGGCTGAGGTGGGATTCGAACACACTCTACTCAGTCAACTACCCAAGGCTGAATGGCCCCGTTCCAGTCCTCATGCCACGTTTCAAATTTCGTGGCAGAGCCGGGAATCAAACCAGGTCCTCCAGTGGTAGCAGCTTATCACACCAACCACTACACCACAGAGGCGGACAATATTATTACGGGTCTTTAACAATGAGGCATCGATCGATCATCTGAAACAGTTTCTGTGCGACAAATTCAGATTGGTGTTGGTCATGTATCCAACTGACTACAGAATTTCAGATTTAACTTTCTCTAGATATGTAAGTGCAGCACGAAAAGTCTTAAGCTTAGTACTACTGTACTATTGCCCTGCCTTCAAAACTTTGAAAAAAAATTAATCAGCCTTCAGAGAAATACAGTGGAACGTAGATATCTCAAATCACCTCGGGAGCTAAATTTTACTTCGAGATATGGGGAGTGAGCATGTATAGCACATGACTGAATCATATGTATCTACTGACTTTTACTGAATACATTATTTTTAAGAGTATTTAATAATAAACAAACAAACTCTATTTTACGGCATCAGTTTAATTGTAACCCTTATTATAGTAACTTTTTAGAAGACAGGATACAGTACATACATTAGTGAAACAAGAAACATACCTCCGTCAACACCCTTGTAAAAACACCGTTAGTCTCGTCTGTTTGTTACTGACAAGTCTATACCTCTGATTTGTAGGTGGTAATAGGTTAGAATGCAAAGTAATTTGGTTTGTAGGAAGTGTCATGCAACCCGTTTTACCGCAATGTTGGTAGAGTAGCATAAATTCAGGGAGTTCTATAGGCTATACCCCTAATATCTATGCAAATCTCATAGCATAACCGTTGTACAGTGTAGGGTACACTTGTTACTGGCTTAAGTAAGTTTGCATTCTAACCTATCAGCACCTAACAATCCGGACTCTACGTGATAACCTTTCCTCCCTTCAAATTGAAACTTCTCGTCAATACCACGCAACCGAGATTCGTAAATGGAGCTTGTTATCCGCAACTTCAGGGCTTGCTTTCGTACGTCACCGGTAATTAATTCACACCTGAGGAACAGCGCGGATTCGCCGATTTTCCGATCATTAGAAGTTTTAATTTTTCGGTTCCCGTCATACTAGCTCCCAGCATCACTGTAAACCTTTTCTTCTCTGTTAACTCTTCCTCACTAACCACAGATGCCGTATTGAACAGTTAATGTTGCACAAATATCGAGTTTTTCCTTTTTGCTTCAAGGGAGGAAATGTTTGCTTCGAGAAATCGATAAATTCGTGCAACCGAATTTCGAGTAATGGAGAAATAAATACACGTGAAGAATAGGACAAAAGACCTGAAAATATAAGTTACGTCGAGATACTGAAAATTCGAGTAACGGAGGTTCGAGTTATCGAGGTTCGAGTTATCGAGGTTCCACTGTAAATAAAATAAAAGTGACGAAAAATTCGTCGCACTCATCTGTTTCTAACAAACCCTACAAACACCCCGCCAGGGTGAGATGTTTTCTGCCATAAACTACTATCTGCTCGCAACCTTTTCCCCCTCAACGATTTGGGATCGTAAGACCATATAATACTTACTCGATACTACGACCGAGCTCATGCAACCAGAGTTAATAAAACTTTGCTGCTCCACTTACAAATAATAATTAATTCGTCCAGGTATTAAAAATCGTTCATTGCAGACCAGAAATTAAAATCCGTATTCTATAAATCAATTCGTGATTCAATGGTTTAATTAACTATAAACAAACTGCTAGCTCATGTCAATAATTCAGATAAATTGCTCCAGTGCTCGACATGTGCTTTTAATGCACCAAACATGAAGCAACACATTAGTGGCAACGTGCATATTATGGATTTATTGGTAATTGTTAATGATTAAGTCATCAATAAGATGGCTGGATGTTATATATCAGACAAAGAACTGTGGGAAGTAACCGTACAACAGACAATGGATGTCTGAATGGGCTGCTTGGTCACCAAGTGGTGACAAAATACACTGACTGACAGAGCAAATGCAACACCAAGAAGGAGTGGTTCGAAAGGGATGAAAGTTGGGGAAAAAACAGAGTCGGCACGGAAGAATAATTGATGTTTATTTCAAACCGATATGCAGGTTACACAATGCGCACGGCATCGACTCAGTAGGATGTAGGACCACCGCGAGCGGCGATGCACGCAGAAACACGTCGAGGTACAGAGTCAATAAGAGTGCGGATGGTGTCCTGAGGGATGGTTCTCCATTCTCTGTCAACCATTTGCCACAGTTGGTCGTCCGTACGAGGCTGGGGCAGAGTTTGCAAACGGCGTCCAATGAGATCCCACACGTGTTCGATTGGTGAGAGATCCGGAGAGTACGCTGGCCACGGAAGCATCTGTACACCTCGTAGAGCCTGTTGGGAGATGCGAGCAGTGTGTGGGCGGGCATTATCCTGCTGAAACAGAGCATTGGGCAGCCCCTGAAGGTACGGGAGTGCCACCGGCCGCAGCACATGCTGCACGTAGCGGTGGGCATGTAACGTGCCTTGAATACGCACTAGAGGTGACGTGGAATCATACGCAATAGCGCCCCAAACCATGATGCCGCGTTGTCTAGCGGTAGGGCGCTCCACAGTTACTGCCGGATTTGACCTTTCTCCACGCCGACGCCACACTCGTCTGCGGTGACTATCACTGACAGAACAGAAGCGTGACTCATCGGAGAACACGACGTTCCGCCATTCCCTCATCCAAGTCGCTCTAGCCCGGCACCATGCCAGGCGTGCACGTCTATGCTGTGGAGTCAATGGTAGTCTTCTGAGCGGACGTCGGGAGTGCAGGCCTCCTTCAACCAATCGACGGGAAATTGTTCTGGTCGATATTGGAACAGCCAGGGTGTCTTGCACATGCTGAAGAATGGCGGTTGACGTGGCGTGCGGGGCTGCCACCGCTTGGCGGCGGATGCGCCGATCCTCGCGTGCTGACGTCACTCGGGCTGCGCCTGGACCCCTCGCACGTGCCACATATCCCTGCGCCAACCATCTTCGCCACAGGCGCTGCACCGTGGACACATCCCTATGGGTATCGGCTGCGATTTGACGAAGCGACCAACCTGCCCTTCTCAGCCCGATCACCATACCCCTCGTAAAGTCGTCTGTCTGCTGGAAATGCCTCCGTTGACGGCGGCCTGGCATTCTTAGCTATACACGTGTCCTGTGGCACACGACAACACGTTCTACAATGACTGTCGGCTGAGAAATCACGGTACGAAGTGGGCCATTCACCAACGCCGTGTCCCATTTATCGTTCGCTACGTGCGCAGCACAGCGGCGCATTTTACATCATGAGCATACCTCAGTGACGTCAGTCTACCCTGCAATTGGCATAAAGTTCTGACCACTCCTTCTTGGTGTTGCATTTGCTCTGTCAGTCAGTGTATCTCCTTCTGAGAAAAGCGCAGTTTCATCTTTAACAATAACGTTGTAATTAGTTGCTTACATCAATCTATATACATGTAACTAAAATGTATAGATATCAGATACACAGTTCATAAAAATTAGGGGAACATGTCTTTGAACGTATTCCTTGCTCCACAAAACAATACCTCACACCCAGGTATATTACCAACTAAACCTTTATTCTTTACCGTTCAAGTATACAACAGAAAATCGATATATTCGAGTCCATTTTCAGAACACAAACGGAAAGGTCCTAATAGGGGCGAAAAGAAAGGGATAACAGTCCTCCATGGTGGATTTTTTATCACAGCTGGAGAGCTTCAGTATGGTGTATGCCCTCCACGAGTATTTATCACAGCTTGACACCTACGTAGCATGCTCCGTATAAGTTGACGGAGGTCACGTTGCGGTATCAGGTCCCATTCTTCAATGAGAGCCTGTTCGAGGTCTTGCAGAGTCTGTTGTGGAACAAGACGCCCATGAACACTTCTGTCAAGCCTATCCCACACATGATCCATAGGGTTAAGGTCGGGACTCACTGCTGGCCATTCCATCTCTTGAATGCCCAGTCCTCGTAAGACAGCTCTGGTAATGCGCGCTACATGAGCCCTGGCATTGTCGTGCATTAGTACGAATTCAGAGCAAACACCGTATGCAGCAACCAACACATGCTGTAGAAGTATCTACTCGATGTAAACCACAGCGGTAAGATACCGCGGACGACGACAAGATCAGTACGGCCATCAATACTGATGCCATCCCACACCATCACAGAACCTTGTCCGAGTCGGTCGCCTTCCTGGACAACATTTGGCATGAACTGCTCACCACGGCGTCTCCATGCACGTTGACGTCCCTCACGCTGTGACAGGGGAAATGTGGACTCGTCCGTGAACAAGACAGGCCTCAATTTTTGAAGCTGCCGGTTGGCGTGGGCACGGGCAAACAGAAGGCGAGCTGCGCGATGTTGCTGCCTTAGACGGGCCACTCAAACAGGACGTCTGGGTCGTAAGGACACATCTCCTAACCCTTCCTTACTGTCTGGTCAGACATGGTGACTTCAGTGACCCTCCAGAGGTCTTGTTGCAGTTCCCTGGCAGTTGCTGAATGAAGCTGCAAGGCACAGATGGTCAGATATCGGTCATCGTGTGTGGTTGTCATGCGTACACGACCTTTTCCAACCCTCCTTGTGAACTGGCCTGTCTCATATTAACTATTCACCAAGCATTGAATAATTGAAGGAGAGACATTCAGATCCACAGCAACACGACGAAATGTCCATCCTCTCTGAATCAAGTGACGCCCCTTGCGTCTTGAACCTCGTTAAAATGTATCGTGGGATGTGCTGGTTGACGTACAACATGCTCAAATGACCGCAGTAATCTTTTGAGTATGGGAAAAATGCAATTAGGTCATAATATGAAATAAACTGTATTTTACCTGTTAGTTATTTCTGCTATCCTTTCAATCAAGATTCCTCCTTCTTACCTCTAATGTATTATTTCAATATAATTAATATTTTATATCACTATACAGTCAGTGTAAAACGGTCTGCTTCGTACCTGTATCTAATGTTTACTAAATATATTAGTACATTATAAGTACAAGAATATTGCTCTCAATGTCTGTCTGAATAACTTTGTTTTACATTGTACTCTTGTTTTCCAAAATTGCTAACTCAATTTATTGTTCTTCCACAGGTATGTTTCTCTCCTTGACCATCTCTTGAGAACATAAACTCGGTAAGTGAACCGATATCAATGTGAAAGTGTAGGGGGTTGGAATGCTAAATTTCAAAACACTTTTTAAGATTTTCGTCCCAAAAAATAATTGAAGACTTTCGTCACTAGAAGTGACATATTTCTACCACAATTTATATGTGTGGGAAAAATTATCTAAACTAAGTGGGCTTCAACGTTTTAAGGTTTATGCCATACTAAATGGATCCAAAGTGCAAGTCCTCGACCAGAACTCTGTGTGATATATTGCACAGAATATCGATATTTGTCTGACGTACCTTCTGTTTAGTGGTGTTCAGTTTAGTAGCGGCAAGACTATAGCCACAGTGATATTTTGGATGGAATTGTCCCTTTCTACTGTCGTTTTCATTTAACTTCCTTGGAAAAGAATCAGGATGCACGGCGTACTTTTGGAACACCTCCACCTCTTCATTTACATTCCACCCGTTCCCTCTGCTTACATGCCGGAGCTTTTAAAACACGGGCTACGGACCGCATTGGAAATCAATTTCAGGAAATCCATTGGCTGAGGCCATTGTTTACCTTCCGTAACGCTCCTCCAATCATACTAATAGATGCAATATTATTATACTGCTTATTCATTTCCCTCTGACTTTGAGAAGCGATACCTAGAGATAGCTCCAATAAAATGGGGGGATTTTAATTATGCTGGAATTATTGGTCAACTATTTCCTGACCGCAAGAGTATTAGCTTTATGAGGCCTAGGAAGTCTTTCATTTTCACAGCTTTCGTGGCCGCGTGGCCGTTGTCTTTCTTCTCACGATACCTTCATTGTTCAAAGTGTCGGACATACCCTCTTTTCTCTCTGTTTACTGGTAATGGAACATGGTTGCCAAGTTGTAGCCTACGACGCACACTGCATACTTTTTGCTTTTTGCACAGTATTCTTAAATCTTCTGAACCAGCCTATCTTCGTGATCGCATCAAACTCCTCCCCACAGAACACAAGAAAAATACCTGATTTTACAGCACACTTACGTCTAGTGAAGCCACTATGCTGCGCTCGGGTGAGATCTGTTGGCCGTGTTGTACTAGCCCGCGTCAAGATAGAAATGGCTTGATAAGCCAGTGGCTGGCATAAAATATTTGGAACTATCCTATCAGTGTCCAAATATTAGGCAACACCGTAATTACAATTACTAACTGGTACATTTGTTATGGCTTTTGTACTATTGAAATTTCCTTAACAATGGGACACCAGAATTCAAATATCACTACAATATGATAGAAACGTGGGACATGTTTCGGCATGAGAGATGCACTGGGCGTTGAAGTCAAGTTGGCTAGCAAACCACTGTGTATTCTATTAAAGGGCTTTCCAGCATTTTATAGAATTGTCTACTGGTTTTATTATATTTCACTTGTTCGCTGACTGGTAAGCAGCTGACACAATTTACATTATATACCATTGAAGCAGTCGAGTTTTTACAAGTATTTTTACGTCGCATCACTATTTCTAAGTTATGATACTAGTCATCTTTGTATCGTTTCTGGCAACTGTCTCTGATTTTCTTATTGCAACTACGTAATACATTCCTCGAAATGCATTACTAAACTGCTCAAATCTCATGAAAGACAGATTTGCAAGAGAAATAAAATGTGACACTTGTATAGATGGGCTTCCACAGCTCTTTTTAGAAATATATCTAAAGCCAGTTTTAAGTAGCATTGTCACAAATCATTGACAGAATTGGGAGGGATATATAAAACTCAGTATGAAACCTCTCAATAGGAACGTCTTAAAACTTCAGTGAAAAATAGCGGCCCAATTTGTATCTATGGAACGTATGCAGCCATAATGTGGCAACTATTTATTTATTTACCTGCCTACTTTCGAAAACCTTGACATACTGGAGTTGAATGTTCGATTTAAGAAGGCAGGGTAGAAATTAACACTTGTAAATATCGGTGTGAAGTAGAGGGGATTTAATATGAAAATACTTAATTTCTGTGAAGTGTGCGCATTTCAAAGTTGAGAAAGTAGGGAGCTTAACTGCGAACCTGGTGAGTGATAGTCGAACAATTAGCTTGCCCACTACCGTCAGCTGCTTGTCCACCGGCCATATTGTGTTTCGTAGGTGGCGGACCGAAGTTAATCGAGTTGCTCCGATTCGCTGCACATTATCAGGCGCTAGACATAAGTCTGCAGCCCCATGTGTTTATTCCTTCCTGTACATAGAACAACAATATACACGAAATCCTTCACCGTTACCGCAGCCCGACAATGGAATTTCTCACCAGTGGACCACAGAAGCATGACCAGCAGCTCAGCTTTTAACATGCCGGTGTCGAAATACTAGGTAAACATGCACGAATAATCAAGTTTTGACCGGAAAACACCTCCTCCTACTTCCTCTTCAGCATTATTTCTCACTTCCTTTCACAGATATTCTACTTATTCTTCTACCTCTCCTCCTCCTCTTCACCTCTCAATTGAAGGCGATATCTTAGTACATTGTAGAAATTTGTATATTTTCGAAACTTTCCCTTAAGTAGTATTTATAGTACTCACTATTCATATATTTTTAATGTAGGTATTCTACGTACGATGTGTATTGTATAGATGATTCTTTTATATACGTGTGATTACTTTTATTAATACTATTACTATTATTAATGTTAATATTGTTTCATATTATTGTCATCAGTAGTTGTTATTGAGTGTTCTAGGTTAAAATTGGTTAAGCATAAGAAAGGGAGTACATTCGTAACTTTGCCTGAATTAATAAAACACGTTTATTATTATTATTATTATTATTATTATTATTATTATTATTATTATTATTCGAAAAACCTTTTAGGGTACGATAAATCAACTTTGGTTACTTTTCTTTGCATTTAACTTTCTTCGTTTCCAAACTCCCTTCATTTTCTGAGAATGTTGTTCCTTTTCCTCTTCAGTCCATTTTCTTCCAGTTGTTAATTTCTTTCTTTGCTGAAGTCCTGCCTTTCATGATGCTTCCCTGGAACGCGTTCTGTTTTCTATCGTTCTATTTTAATTCCAGCGTTTTTCATATCCTTTTCAATTTCAATGAACTACATTGGTTTGGATTTGTAACTGTTCAATGAGTTGACGATTTGTTTAATTAGTCTATTGTTATTCATTCTATAAAATTTGTCCAGAAAATTGGAGTCTTCTTTTCGTCTTTACAATTTTCAGTTTTCAACTTTTAAATATAGCTGTCTTGTTTGATCGTAGTCTAAATTAGGCTTTGCCGTTTCTTATAGGCCCGAGTATTTTTCTCAAAATTCTTCTTTCTACTTTTTCTAATTTTTCAATATCCCCAAGTTTTGTAAGTTTACGAATTTCTGCTGCATATAAAATTTCTGGCTCTGACACTGATAATGTCTAAATTTCAAGATCCAGGATAGAGGTTTCCTATTTTTGGAATAAACTTATTGTCATATAAAGCATCATTTCTATTTTGTTTACACCTATATGTATATAGCTACCTCTTCTTTTGTGATGTTTGTTAGCCATTCTCGCAGGTATTTAAAGCAATCTGTCCGAGATATTATCCTGTCGTTAATTGTTTTATTTCGAGGGACATTAATGATGTTTGTCATGTAACTTTTTTGATGATAATAATAAATATAATATTAATAATAAAATAAATCATGAATAATAATATATAAATAAAATTACTCAAGAACTTAATAAAATTAATAAGCATAATTAACCGAAATGTCCGTAGTATGGGCGCCAGAGTTCACCAGAATGGATCCCTCGAATTTAGATAAGAGCATGATAAACTGTATATCCCAGGGCGTGTACATAATGCTGCGTACTGGTACATCTGCTGCAGGCCTTATCTAACCTCCTGAAAACGACTAAATAGGTAGGAACTGCACCTAGGTTCATCAATAACACTGATTCTAAAATAGCTAACTATATTCTTAACAAATTCCGTGCATGAGCACCTCATCAACATACAACATTATACATATAATACACACATAAAATATTGCTGGAAGACTCCATATTGACAACAACAAAAATAATGAAAATCGTGGGGAAACGAAAGCGAGAACTAAGCTGCCATTTGTAGATAGTCCGATGAACAATGTACATGTATGAAGATAAATACCCTTCACTGTCTCTATATCAATTCGACTTACCGATTCTCATAATCGGCAGTTATCATATCACACAGACACTGTACCTTGTACTAGTGTGTTCACATATTTTAACACTTGTTGTAAAGATATATACACACGTCTGTCGATCCTCAACATAAATTTATGGAAAGTCTGAGATAGCTTTCACCAACATATAATGCTAGGCCGCCACAAGTGCTACAATACTTAATGCGCAAGCAGTCTCCACAATCATCCACTTTCCACGAACATAACAAGACTACGCTCCACGAACATTTGAAGTCCAGTCCATTGCAGCCGTGTCACTCCAGTACCGTGTATCAGCACCACTTCCTTCCCGTACAGTGCGTCATTTGTAGTTCTCTTATACAGTGTCACTGGTTGTAGTTATCTTCCTTCTCGTTCCTTTACAATCACCTCTTACAATCTCCCTTACAATGTTCCAGGTTGCCGCCGTATGATCAACCTTTATAGACATCAACATCCCCCACCTCTCAGAAGATACGTCTGGATTGGTGCTTGCCAGCCAATCATGGGTGGTCCTCTTTTCAAGCCCAAGCCCTGAACTACTTCTTCCTCCCAAGACAATAACAAACTCTGGGGTATATTCCATGAGTCACCAAATTTTCCTAATACAACAAGCTCATCTCATCAGGCTGGGATATATACATGACTCATGAATTTCCCGACACAAGTACATCACAACAAACACTGGGGTAGCCATATGACTCATTCAAATTACCAGAGTTATTAAAGCAATGTTTTCCCACTCGTGCAAAACAAATTACTCATACCTACATATGTGGATATCTTCCAGCTTATAAATATAAATGACAAAACATACAAATGAAATACCGATAATAATAATAACAACAAATCGAATACTGACAATAATATTTCTACCTTCTACATATAATTCGGGGGTGTGATATATGTACTATCACAGTCATGAACTATGTTTTTTCAAATGAAATTAGCAATCCTATATTAGCAGCTTGTTTTTGCAATTCTCGTATTTGTTCTTGAGCATTATTTAATGAGTCTGCAATTAGCGCCATGTCATCTGCGAAAGCTAAACAATTAATAATGATTTTAGTTGGATTTCTTCCTAGTTGAACACCTTTAGTATTGATGGCTTTCTTCCATTCTCGAACTACCACCTTTAATGCACAAATGAAGAGTTGAGGTGAGTAGTATAATTGGATGGTTCGGCGGCCGTCTCCGCCTCAGGGCTCCCAGGGGCCCCTCCGCCTCCGCCTCACGGGAGGCCCTCTCGGAGGCCCCCCCGCCTCCGCCTCACGGGAGGCCCTCCCAGAGGCCTCCTCCGCCTCCGCCTCTCGAGGGGCCTTCCCAGAAGCCTCCTCCGCCTCCCGCAGGAAATTTGAATTGGTAAACAAAGCCACGTGCTTTTTGACAGCTGTCATCGACAACAACGCATCGCTAACCTCACTGCTGCCATCTTAACGGGCCTAAACCTCAATGGTACCAACTTAACCTCACAAGCGCGAGATTTGAATTGGTAAACAAATCCACGTGCTTTTTGACAGCCACGTGCTTTTTGACAGACAACAACGTATCGCTAACCTCAGTACTGCCATCTTGACGGGCCTAAACCTCAGTAGTACCAACTTAACCTCACTAGTGCGAAATTTGAATCGGTAAACAAATCCACGTGCTTTTTGACAGCTGTAATCCGCCATCTTTAAAGTACAGAGCACCGTGCTGCCCTCTTTATCGCAGTAGCTGCAAATTCATCACCTGTCATCGGCAGTGCTGCCATCTTGGCGGGCCTAAACCTTAGTGCTACCAACTTAACCTCACTAGCGCGAGATTTGAATCGGTAAACAAATCCACGTGCTTTTCTGACAGCTGTCATACGCCATCTTCAATCTATAGAGCATAGTGCTGCCCTCTTTAGCTACTTACCTTTGAAATGTGGTGGCGGATAATTTGAAAAATGCTTTTTGACAGCAGCCATCTTTGAGCACCGTGCTGCCCTCTTTAGCTAGATACCTTTGAAATGTGGTGACAGGCAATTCCACGTGACAGCAGCCATCTTTGAGCACCGTGCTGCCCTCTTTGTGGCGGTGGCAAATTCCACGTGCTCTTGTTTGGAAACAAACTCACGTGCTTTTTTCTGACAGTTGTCATCCGCCATCTTGCATCACAAACCTCAGTGCTGCACTCTTTAGCTAGATACCTTTGAGATATGGTGGCGGATAATTTAAAAAGAAAAATTCTACAGCAGCCATCTCTCGACGCTAACTGCACAAGATGGTGTCTATACATGACTCCTTAAAGGTGCTTATGCAAGATGGCCGCTATATATAGGTTCTTATGAGACGCCCTTGGGATGCTTGCGCAAGATGGCGGTTATACAAGGCTCCTTATGAGACTCCCTAGGGATGCTTGCGCAAGATGGTGGTTGCTCTCATGAGGCGGCTTAAGGGTCCTTGCACAAGATGGCTAGAGACGCCCTAAGGATGCTTGCGCAAGATGGCGGACGCAAGATGGCGGTTATACAAGGCTCCTTATGAGACCCCCCTAGGGATGCTTGCGCAAGATGGTGGTTGCTCTTATGAGGCGGCTTAAGGGTCCTTGCACAAGATGGCTAGAGACACCCTAAGGATGCTTGCGCAAGATGGCGGACACAAGATGGCGGCTATACACGACTCCTTATGAAACGCCTTAAGGGTGCTTGCGCAAGATGGCTGCTGCTCTTAGCTTAGAGGCTAACGTGTCGTGCTAGTTCGATTCATTAAATTTGGGGCTCAAATGCAAAATGTTAAATATCTCGAAAACGGTGCATCGTAGAGCAAAACGGGGAAAATTTTTCTGCCCAGTACCTCGGTTCGCAGAATAAGGAACATGATAGCATAAAAACATAGTCTAATGATGAGATCAACGGTTCGGTTCCTACTTAGGCCCTTTGGCATTCGCTCTGTTTTAGCTTGTATTGAAGCAAGTCTTCGTAACATGATGAGGTCTAGCCATGGTAGAGAGTATAACGTGCCGTGCAGGTTCGATTCTTTAAATTTGGGGCTTAAATGCAAAATGTTAAATATCTCGAAAACGGTACATCGTAGAGCAAAACGGATAAAATTTTTCTACCTGATACCTAGGTTTGCAGTATCAGGAACAAGAAAAACATGGTCTAATGGTGAGATCGACGGTTCGATCCCTACTTAGGCCCTTTGGCATTGGCAGCTATCTAATTCTACAAGATGGCGGCTATACATAGCTTCTTATGAGGCAGCTTAAGAGAGCTTGCACAAGATGGCTGCTGCTCTTATGAGACTCCCTAGGGGTGCTTGTGCAAGGTAGCAGCGACAAGACGGTGACTATACACAGCTCCTTATGATACGGTCTAGAGGTGCTCACAGAAGATGGTGGCTGCTCTGATGAAGAAAGCTAGCTTTGCATCGTGCAGGTATCTTTACAGCACTAAACCTCATACCTTTGAAATGTGGTGGAGGGTAATTTGAAAAATTCTACGTGCTTTTTCTTAACAGCAGGTCAAGCCCGGATAAAGAGAGGAGACACCGCGTATGAAGCTGGCGGTCAAAAGGTTAAAGTCAACAAACGTGATTACAAATTTAGAGTTTACTATTATTATTATTATTATTATTATTATTATTATTATTATTATTATTATTATTATTATTATTATTATTATTATTATTATTATTATTATTATTGTTACCGCGTTTTGGTGGTAGGTAGAGGTGTAAGAAGGTGCGGGCGTGAATGGGTCTCAAACTACGGAATCAAAGTTAATGTAAAAGTTAACAAGGTTATATTTCCTTTTCAATATTAAGTAATAACAAAGAACAGGTACTTAGTAGCCGAAACACAATTTGAAATGTACAATTACAGGGATTACAGGGTCTGGGCTTCGAGCCCTGAGTTCACAATTTTTGAGCAACTAGCCCAACTTTCCGATATACAAATTTTAACAAAGGGGCAGAAGACCCCAATCAAACCCTGGAGCACTTGCTCCAAATTACACAGTAAAGCCTCCTCGAGGCATACAACACTCCGTTTCCAAAAGAGCCACACACTCTTTAATTTAAGCCTCTCCTAGGCCACACCAAACTCCACCTTCAAGTTGTCCTCCACGGACATAAACACAGGGGTAAAATACCCAATCTACTGAGGTCTATTAAATGAAAAGCAAGTTAATTGAATGACCTCTAAAACAATTTGAGAGGAGGCGAACTTGCACTCCTAATACACTTTGATTTTAAAACCTACTTTGGCACTAGGCCGTTATTACAAGGGCTAATCCCATACTACAGAGGTGACTTAATAGCAGTTTACATTACATTACGGAAGAATTGGTTGAGAGAATAAGTTCACCTCAAGACGATGTGAGTGGGAGCTCGAGAGGGTTAAGCACTCTCTATCCCGATATGTCGTTTTAAAATAGAATAGATACCAGTTGTTTTTACATTTTAGGAAAAGGTTACATGGTTGAACGCTTAGAACCCGCCCCGAAAGTTAAACTGCTGAGCAAGAAAAGAAAAAAATTATTAATCGGCCATTACCTTATTGTTGACCGCCGCCGAGGAAAGAGGCGCTTCCCGCCTCCTGCTATGTACTTAATACACTGAAAGATGGAACAGAAGTGGCCCGGAGACCCTAAAATCAGCAGTTTATATACTCTCGCGGAAGTTTCTAGGCGTTAGGGGAATGAAAACACCCGCCCACAATGTTTTTATTGGATAGGACCCCGCAACAGATACAAGTTGGGGGAAGATACACCAGATTGGTCAGAAATTACTAAAAGAAATTCGGGATTGGATAAATCTAAAACAAGGGGAAAAAGAGGGGTATACAGCCAACTTAAACAATAACAGAAAGAAATTTAACAAGAAACAAACTTTTGAAATAAAATTTTCTCCAACAAAATAGTTCTTTGACTCCGCACTAGGGTGCGCTATTGTTGATCTTCAGTAGTGTCCTCTAGAAGAGAAAGTTCACACTTCTTACTTCAAGCGAAACAAAAACACATCAAAAGTGACACAGTTCAAAAACTCAAAATTTTCCACGTGGTGACATCTTCTGAGAAAGTAGAGAATTAATAGAGTAGATAAAGTTCAACCTTCCTCCAGAAGAGGAGTTTCAACTGGCGCAACTTTTAAATAAACGGTGTAGAGGTGTACCGCCCGGTACAGACCTCCCCCCCCCAAAAGTTCCTCCAGGGGTGACACATGAAATCAGTTTGAAACAAAGTTCAAGTAATGATGTTGATACGAAGATAGATAGCAGAAGCATTTACAAGATTTCTTAATTCAGTTTCAAAATGTTGTTGTTGCAGGTGAATGAAAGTCTTTAAGTTTGTAGAATTTGAATTTCTGAAGATAAACTTTTAATACTTAGAAGTGAAGAAAAATTTTTTGCACGGTCCACCAAATATTGCTGTTGAATTCCCAAATGTGGTTATCTCTTATAGTAACTGTCCATGTAGTTGATGTTGATGAAGTTGGATGGCCGGACCGGCCGTTGCAGCTTGCGTCCAAAAGGAGGCCGCTCGGACCCCTCAAGTACCCTGAGATACCGCTCGCCCGCACTATGAGGGGAGCAGAGGTGTTGAAGCACGCCGCGCCCGCGGTGAACATATACAGGCTGCGGGCCAGTAGCAGGTCGTGCGCCGCACATCAGCCTTGGCCGGGAGGAGAGTTCCGGCTCGCCGTGCACATGTCGTCCTCGCTGGAGAGGAGGGGGCCCATCCCCCTCCCCAGTCGCTGCACGGCGCTGCGCGGCTGCGGGGGCGCTGAAACATTAAAGCTAGGCGGCAGAATTGTGTTGGACTATCATCTTCTTTGAGGGTACAGGCTTGTGGAGAGGTTGAGGGGCCAGCGGCGTGTAGATATCCATGGCATTTACTATTATGAAGCCACAGTGTAAGGTGGAGCAGGAGACGGGAGCGTGGTAATGGCTGTGGCAAGAACAGGATGGCAGTTTAACGGGTCGGGGCAGATTTTACACAAGGCTTACATCTAAAACCAAAATATTACAGAAGGGGCAGAATGCCTTAAAAGTGAAACTCAAAAAAAAATATAACCTTCATATCCTTTCAAAATGATATGAAGCAAGTTAACACAGAAATTACACCGGTTTCACCTGGGACAGGTGAACTCTAAATATCCTCTCGGTGGCTGGATTACTTAGCAATAAGGTAACCGGCGTAAGAAAATCGAGAATGATACAAGGCCCATGAAATCTGGGGGCAAGCTTGCCCGCGGGAACAAAATTTTTGACCATAACCTGGTCACCTACCTTCAAAGGGGTTGGTCTCCGTCCACGATCATACCTTTCCCTAACCTTTTCATGAGACACTTTAAGATTGGCTTTAGCCTTCTTCCAAAGATCTTTAATGTTGTCCGGATCTATTATCTCGGGTAGAATGTCATTCAGAGACCAGAGGTTAGAGAGCGGCGAGTTGGGAACAAACTTGAACATTAAAGAAGCTGGAGTGAACTTGTGAGATTCATGAACCGCCGAATTCAAAGCAAAAGCTATCCAATGCAGGGACGTGTCCCACCTGGAAGGATCTTCATGATGATAGGCAATGAGTGCGGACCTGAGATTACGGTTAACCCGTTCAGCCAGAGATGGTTGAGGGTAATAAGCAGAAGTGGTTACATGAGAGATGGACAAGTCAAAACAGAATTTACGAAAAAGATTTGATGTGAATGCCTTAGCATTATCAGATACAATATATTGGCACGGTCCAAAAGAAGCAAAAATAGAATTTAGACAGGTAATGGTGGACTGAGCGGTAGCCAGCTTAGTCGGAAATAACCAAGAAAATCTGGTAAAACCATCTACACATACAAAGATGAATTTGTTGGCATTTCCCTTCGACTGGGGGAAGGGTCCTACATAATCAATATACAGGCGTTCCATGGGGCGCGACGCTTGATGAGAAGACAAAAGGCCTACTTTAGTGGACATGGTGGGTTTACTGATCAAACAAGATTTACAAGCTTTTACAAGTTCCCGAATTTCACCGTCCATACCTTTCCATATGAACATTTCACGAATCTTTTCACGAGTCTTAAAGATTCCAAGATGCCCCCCCAATGGGGTCTCATGATAGTATTTGAAGATCATAGGTACAAGAACCGCTGGAACAACAACTTTCATCAACTTATCATGCCTCGAAGGGCAACATAGAACACCATTCCTCAGAACATAAGGGACAGCATGTTCCCCAGAAGAAAGGGTTTCCATTATCGGAGCCAGCGTCGGATCTTCACGTTGGTATTTCTCAATATCCCTAAAAAGCATGGGAGCATCTGTTAAGATGGCATTAACACCAGATAGTATGGACTCGGAAGGTGATGAACTGTCGACCGGTTCGTGGGTCTCTACGTCGTTATGAAACATACGGCTGAGTCCATCAGCAACAACATTTTCGGTACCTCTGATATGTCTAACATCAAACTGGAAGGCGGAAATACGAATAGCCCAGCGGGCTATACGACCAGTACGACGCGGCCTACCTAAGACCCAGCTTAAGGCTTGATTATCTGTCTCCAGGTCGAATTTAACGTGTTCCAGATAGAGACGGAACTTTTCTAAGGCAAATAAGACTGCCAAACCTTCGAGCTCATAGATGGAATACTTGGCTTCTTGAGCCGACAATGTCCTAGACGCATAGGCGATGGGTCGCCTCCCTAGTTCAGTCTCTTGAAGAAGGACTGCAGCTACTGCTGACGACGACGCGTCGGTTTGGACGATGAATTTCTTCGAGAAATCAGGCATAGCAAGTACAGGGGCATTACAAAGAGCTAATTTAAGGTCTTCAAAAGCGGCTTGTTGAGAAGGTCCCCACTCGAATTTGATGCCTTTCCTACGAAGAAGGTTTAAGGGCGCCGCTCTATTAGCAAAGTTAGGAATGAACTTTCTGAAGAAATTCACCATACCAATGAACCTGGCGATACCTTTAATGTCTTTGGGAGGTTTAAAATCACGGATGGCCTGTGTTCTAGAATGATCAACTGCTACACCATCGGGTGACACAATATGCCCTAGGAATGACATAGAGGGCTTAGCAAAGGCAACCTTGGACAACTTAACAGTTAACCCAGCCTTACGAAGGCGATCGAGAACTTCTCGCAGATGATCTAGGTGTTCTTCAAAAGTCTCTGAAAATACGACGACATCATCTAAGTAGTGATATAAGTACTCGAATTTGATGTCGGAGAAGACCCTATCTAGTAGCCTAGTGAGCACAGCTGCCCCCGTGGGGAGCCCGAAAGGCACGCGGTTGTATTCGTATAAATTCCAGTCCGTGGCAAACGCTGTAAGGTGTTTAGACTCTTCGGCAAGGGGAATTTGATTATAGGCCTGATTTAAGTCCAAGATGGTGAAGAACTTGGCCTTACGAAACCATGAAAAACAAGAATGAAGGTCGGGAAGGGGCACAGATTGTAACACCACCTTCCGATTGAGAGCCCTGTAATCAATGACAGGCCTGAAACCTCCTTGAGGTTTCGGTACTAGAAAAATAGGCGAAGAATACGCTGACTTAGAGGGCCTAATAATACCGTCCTTCAACATCTGATCGATGATTTCCTTCAGAGCCTTCATTTTAGGTGGAGATAGCCTATACGGTAGAAAACGGACAGGAATCGAATCCGTAACCTCAATTTTGTATTCAATAAGGTCAGTGACACCAAGAGTATCAGAGAACACCTCGGGAAACGACTGACACAGTTTGCGAATACTATCAGCCTGCTCCTCAGGTAGATGTCTAAGGTCTAACAACATCTCATCCTGGGTAGGCGAAATAGAAGAACATGACACAGAATTACACTTTAATAGTGGGATTTTACAACTAGAAGCAAATTTGAATGTGCACGACCTAGACTGCAGATCGATTACAAGACCAGTGTGAGAAATAAAGTCAGCTCCCAATATAATGGGGCAAGACAATTGCTTGGCCACAAACAATTTAACTTTCCATGTAAACTTAAAAACACGAATTTTGACCAGTAAGGAACCTAGAATTTCTAATGGAGATGAATTAGCCGAAACGTATTGAACAGGAGAAGAGACATAGTCAGGAAGTTTACAAACCGTTTTCAATTTAGAATACCATTCAGCCGCAATAATCGAACAAACACTACCTGAATCTAAGAGAGCTGTTATAGGCTCGTTATTTACCTCAATCTTAAGAAAAGGAACAGGTGCGGGGGTATCCGCCGCAATCCTAAGACATTCTTTAGGGCATTCAAAAGATGAACTTGAAGGCTGATCGTTCTCTGCATTTACAATCTGTTTACTAGGGGCTGAGTCTCGGGAAGATTGATTAGTCGACTCAGCCGAAGCCACTAGTCACTTTTTATTATTGGCATAGGTGGAATTTGCACCAGAAGTTGAGCAGGAGGGGGTGCTATTTGAGTTTGTGCAATTCTTGGCGATATGTGAGAAGGCCCCACATTTAAAACAGCCTTGTGCTGAACCAGCTCCATTATTTGCTCTACTACTTTTGACTAATGGACATTTATTGCGAAGATGGTCAGGCGACCCGCAAGCATAACATTTACGGGGCGTGACTGGTCGGCGAGGTGGAGGCCGAGTGTTACTAAAGGAAGGCGGGGGTTCTTTCGCTACACGCAAAGAATCGGCGTATCTAACTCCTTCCGCTGAGACGGCCAACGCTTCAAGTTCAGAGAAAGTTTGCGGGCACGCCGCAAAACACAAGTATGACCTATAAGATGGTGAAATGCCTTCCACAATAGCTTGTACAATTTGATCCTCAGGGAAGTGAAGAGCAAACACCCTGGTATAAAACTTAATGTCTTGTATGAAATCAGCCAAGTTTTCATCCAACCTCTGTACTCGATAATAGTACTTTTGAATCAGAGATGACCTCGCGCGGGCGGGAATAAAGTTTGCAAGCAAGTGTGCATGAAAATCTTCAATAGATGACTGTTCAGCTATGGCTCTTACTATTTTGTCGGAGAGAATACCAATAGCATACGGATAGATAATTTGCAAGATTTGACATGGAGACAGAGAAAAAACCAGGGCATGATCCTGAAATTCCACTAGAAATCTTAAAAATGAAATTACGTCACTGGTGGTATTAACAGAAAACTTGGATATACCTCTGAGCAACATTGCCAATGGATGAGGCAAGCTACTAAATCCGGGTGACATAGTAGGTAAAGGTTTCAATGGCAAGGAAGTCAATTCAGAACGGATGTTACTCAATGATGCACGACGTTCAGATTCGTTGTCCAATGGGGCAGGGATAGTTTGAGCAGCAACGGTTATCCTATTAACTTCTCCCTTGGGAGGCGCTTCCTCACTACCTGGATTCACTATGGTGGGTTGATCAGATTTGGGAGGAACTTCCCCAGTTAACAATTGAGTGACCTTACTAGATAACTCGGAAATATTTTCCAGGAGCGTACTAGCTTCCTTCCTCTGAACGTCATTCAGTTTTAGAGACAACAGATCGTTAACCCTATTCGAAAAATGATATAGCCTACCTTGCACACGCTTAATTTGATTTGGAGACGGATCATTTTCATCAAAAAAACTAACTACAGAAGCTAGCCCAGTAATATTCTCCGTGATCGTGGAAAGAGAGTCGTCAATTTCTTTCTCTCCCAAATTGGGGATGGAAATGGGCAAATCAAGGGACTCTCTAAGCTTGTTAGTGTCTACTGCAACCGTGCCTCCAGATTGTACATTTCTAATAGTCAATTCATAGATCAACTCCTCCTTGCGCAAATAGTTAAGAAGGAGAACATCGCGAGGGCCGGGCATGATGACAGAACAACTTGAAAAAAAATCAAAAAATTCCAGCAACTGAGAAAATGGTTAGAGTTCGGAACAAACAATGTTTAGCCGTCAAAAGGGGCTAAATTGAGACCCATTCAACCACGCTCTGCTACCACTTGTTACCGCGTTTTGGTGGTAGGTAGTGGTGTAAGAAGGTGCGGGCGTGAATGGGTCTCAAACTACGGAATCAAAGTTAATGTAAAAGTTAACAAGGTTATATTTCCTTTTCAATATTAAGTAATAACAAAGAACAGGTACTTAGTAGCCGAAACACAATTTGAAATGTACAATTACAGGGATTACAGGGTTTGGGCTTCGAGCCCTGAGTTCACAATTTTTGAGCAACTAGCCCAACTTTCCGATATACAAATTTTAACAAAGGGGCAGAAGACCCCAATCAAACCCTGGAGCACTTGCTCCAAATTACACAGTAAAGCCTCCTCGAGGCATACAACACTCCGTTTCCAAAAGAGCCACACACTCTTTAATTTAAGCCTCTCCTAGGCCACACCAAACTCCACCTTCAAGTTGTCCTCCACGGACATAAACACAGGGGTAAAATACCCAATCTACTGAGGTCTATTAAATGAAAAGCAGGTTAATTGAATGACCTCTAAAACAATTTGAGAGGAGGCGAACTTGCACTCCTAATACACTTTGATTTTAAAACCTACTTTGGCACTAGGCCGTTATTACAAGGGCTAATCCCATACTACAGAGGTGACTTAATAGCAGTTTACATTACATTACGGAAGAATTGGTTGAGAGAATAAGTTCACCTCAAGACGATGTGAGTGGGAGCTCGAGAGGGTTAAGCACTCTCTATCCCGATATGTCGTTTTAAAATAGAATAGATACCAGTTGTTTTTACATTTTAGGAAAAGGTTACATGGTTGAACGCTTAGAACCCGCCCCGAAAGTTAAACTGCTGAGCAAGAAAAGAAAAAAATTATTAATCGGCCATTACCTTATTGTTGACCGCCGCCGAGGAAAGAGGCGCTTCCCGCCTCCTGCTATGTACTTAATACACTGAAAGATGGAACAGAAGTGGCCCGGAGACCCTAAAATCAGCAGTTTATATACTCTCGCGGAAGTTTCTAGGCGTTAGGGGAATGAAAACACCCGCCCACAATGTTTTTATTGGATAGGACCCCGCAACAGATACAAGTTGGGGGAAGATACACCAGATTGGTCAGAAATTACTAAAAGAAATTCGGGATTGGATAAATCTAAAACAAGGGGAAAAAGAGGGGTATACAGCCAACTTAAACAATAACAGAAAGAAATTTAACAAGAAACAAACTTTTGAAATAAAATTTTCTCCAACAAAATAGTTCTTTGACTCCGCACTAGGGTGCGCTATTGTTGATCTTCAGTAGTGTCCTCTAGAAGAGAAAGTTCACACTTCTTACTTCAAGCGAAACAAAAACACATCAAAAGTGACACAGTTCAAAAACTCAAAATTTTCCACGTGGTGACATCTTCTGAGAAAGTAGAGAATTAATAGAGTAGATAAAGTTCAACCTTCCTCCAGAAGAGGAGTTTCAACTGGCGCAACTTTTAAATAAACGGTGTAGAGGTGTACCGCCCGGTACAATTATTATCATCATTATTACTTCCTATTAAACCGATTTACAATTTGATTTACGTCGCACCGACCCAGATAGGTGTTATAGCGTCGATGGGAGAGGAATCGGCTAGGAGTGGGAAGGAAGCGACCGTGGCCTTAAATAAAGTATAGCCCCAACATTTGCCTGGTGTGAAAATTAGTGACCACGGGAAACCATCTGCAGGGCTGGAGTTGGAATCCACCATCTCCCGAATGCAACCTCTTAGCTTCGCGCCCCTAACCGCACGGCCAACTTAAAACAATAATCACACTTTCATCTGAAAAAGTCTATAGTAAGTAATAATTTGAATCTTGACTTGTGCTCTTAACGAACGGCAGTGTCTTGAGAGATACAGCAACGCTTCTTTGGTCGTCCTCGTGACTGTCTGCTAGCAGGGCTCAGATTGCGTGTTCGTCTTCAAACTGAGATATCTTTGTTTGATGTCGTAGAGACACAAACAAGTCGTATGGTGAGGATGGAACGAGACAGTGCTAGGACGGAGAAGGAAGCAGCTGTGACCGGGATGAGCGGCAGAGCCTTTTAAGCTGAACTTGGCAGGTTCAATCCTGACTCAGTCCGGTGCTGTTTGAAGGAGCCTCGTGTCGGTAGATTTACTGGCACGTAAAGGGACAAAATTTCGGCACCACTGCGTCTTGGATGACAGTAAAATGATAGTTAAAGGGACGTAAAATCAACGACGTCCGCCTCTGCGGCGTAGTGGTTAGTGTGATTAGCTGTCACCCCCGTAGGCCAGAGTTTGATTCCTGGCTCTGCCACGAAATTTGGAAAGTAGTACAAGGGCAGGAAATGGGGTCCACTCAGACTCGGTATGTCAAGTGAATAGATATGGGTTAGAATTCTACCTCAGCTATCCTCGATGCGGTTTTCCGTGGTTTCTTACTTCTCCGGGCAAATGCCGCGAAGGTAGCTAACATAAGGCCTGGACCGCTTCCTTCCCTCTTCCTTGTCTATCCCTTCCGATCTACCCATCCCTCTCACAAGGCCCCTGTTCAGCATAGCAGGTGAGGTTCCTGGTCCTCCTCTCCAGTTGTATCCCCCAGACCCCAGTCCGATAAGATTTTGGTGCCGAGCTAGTTTTGAGAGCTTGACGATATTTCTGTTCACCCCTCACATGCTCGCAGCGTAATGGCTAAGGCACTTGCTACGTAAGCTCGATTCCTCATTATGCTGAATATATTTATTTTCATAATTAGCTGTTGTATTCATCTGCATGCCTATTTTATGCGTTCTTTTATTGATAATATATTTCATTGAAATGTTTAATGACAGAGTTATGCCTACTAGGAAAATGATTTATTAGTGTGCTACTTACAGAAAGTGCTATTGTGATTAATTCCAAACATAACTGATCTGCATTTAGGACTGTCTCTCAGGTTGCAGATTCCCTATCAGTTGTTTGCATAGTCTTCTCGTTAATGATTTCGAAGAACTTGGAAATCTATCGAGCATTTCCATTGATTTACTTTGCAGTATTCTATTCCCGAATTCGTCTTTTTATAAACGGAGATTTACCCCAATATGTTCTTTATCTTCATAAATTTAAATATTAGAATGAAATAAATTATCAGTAAATGAGAGCATGTGGAAGTAAACGAGATCAAAGAGCTTGTTACAAAACGAGGATCGTGGAGATGCTTAATCAATTCACAGATGATTATTGATAGCATGATCAAAAGTAATAGGTTCATAAGGAAGATATCTGTGTGTACGTAAATGAAGATTTTAAGCCCAATCTGGTATTGATTTTGAACCTCATAGATTAATAATGGTGTTATAGAAGAATGCCAAATATTAACTGGACAGAAAAAATAAGGAATGCTGAAGTATTTAAGAATGTCGAGGAAAATTATAGCTCATTGTAAAGTATAAAGAGGAGGAGGACTCGACTGATAGGACATATTTTGACACGATAGCCTGTTGAAGATGGTATTGGAGGGAACGGTTGAAGGAAAAAGGTGTCGAGGAAGACCACACCTACAGTATGTACAGCAAATCATGTCTGATGGAGGATGCAGAAGTTTTAAAGAGATGGAGAGGAAAGCTGACTGAAAAATTGCCGCAGATCAATCCATAGATTGAATACTTAAGAAGACAAATATTAACCCCACGGAAGCTTGACATAAATTGTTGTCCATAACTCTACAGACTTCCCTTATTAGTATTGTTGATGATAATCAGCAGATGCAGCACAGGAAAATAAGACAATCGAAATGAGCTTCATATATCTAGCCATAGTTAGCACCTGAGACGAAAGCAAGAAGTCACTAAAAATCAGGTACCGAGCTCGATAGCTGCAGTCGCTTAAGTGCGGCCAGTATCCAGTATTCGGGAGATAGTAGGTTCGAACCCCACTGACGGCAGCCCTGAAAATGGTTTTCCGTGGTTTCCCATTTTCACACCATGCAAATGCTGGGGCTGTACCTTAATTAAGGCCACGGCCGCTTCCTTCCCACTCCTAGCCCTTTCCTGTCCCATCGTCGCCGTAAGACCCATCTGTGTCGGTGCGACGTAAAACAACTAGCAAAAAAAAAAAATTCAGGTGGTAGCACGCAATCCAAAGTACCAGCTGATTTACACCTCCACCCCCGAGTAGCTGCCAGCTATTTTACCAGCAGGTGATTGTTGGAGCGGCCCTTAACTGTGCTTCCATGATTATATAGCCATCCATCCAAGTCTATTCTTCATCTAATTAAATATCGGTGCTGTTGACCGACGTACTCAGTACAGGTATGAATAGTTTTGTTTGTTTTTCATTACATTGTCCGTATCGTTAGAATGTTACATCCATATTCCTAAAATAAATACTGCTGAGAGCATGTATTTGCTGACACAACTCCCAAGTGTAATCCAGCTGAAACGGCATTGACATAATATTTATAGAACAGTGTACATTACAAATTCCACTCCTCTCAAGCCCGCATGGAATTGTATAAATTCTAACTAGTAATAAATATAACACACAACAAAATACTGCACCTGGAAACTCACGCAATAGGTTAGAACTCCCACTCAACGTTTGTGTAGGGAGAGTTACATATTTGGTAGGGGATATAACAGGTGATATCTTGTTATTCATTATATTGTATATATCGTGTCAGAAATTACGAAGATAAAATCATTTTATACGTTGGATGACCAGATACTGGCCACGTCAAGTGCGTTTGGTGTCGCTTCCATCAGATATTCTATGGCTGGTGAAGAAGAACACTGCATTAGAAGGTTATGTCTGCACAGATTCGCACAGATAATTGACTCGACACAAAATCTCAACTTCTGAAGGTTGGTCTTGTACCTTGGGGTACAAGAACGTAATCTGTTGAGAGCCTTCCAGCTTGTCCGCTTCTCTGAACGACCAGGAGGAAGTTCTCCCTTTGGAACCGCCCATTCTCCCAAATTCTGACATTTTCACCGTCATCTCGAACTCCTTGCTTGCTGTGCTGTTCCTGTAAGAGCTGCAGTGGTTGCCTACAAATTATTTCGTGTCTTAAGCCGCCTGACGGTCATATAAAGGGTGGCTTCCATTCTCATCATGTAACGTATTTTTCTCGTGCGCAGCAGCTATCTCGGGTCTGATTTCAGGAGGGGCTATGCCAGCGAGACAATGGAGCTTATCTACTCGTGTAGATCTCAAGCAGCCATGCCGAACACGCACATTAAACATTTGTTGGTGAGGCCTAGTCTTAACTGTTCGTGTAGTTTTTAAGAAAAAATTGATAGAATACTATTCTCTCACTCGACAAACCCACATACACTATCTTGGATAAGATGCATAGATAATAAAATGTGTTCTCCTTTTATCTTACCAACAATTGACTTCAGAGATCCTGACATTCTAACTTTCCTCAATTGATTCTTTTGATGGCATAAACTAATATGCAAAAGATACGACTTCGAATGAATTCTCTGCCATGAAGAATGATTCAATTTTTTTAATATATATTTCCATCCCTGCCATTCTCACTTTAAAATTTGGAGGAAATTATGATTATTTGATCATCACAGAGTTATTTATTTATTTATTTATTTATTTATTTATTTATTTATTTATTTATTTATTTATTTATTTATTTATTTATTTATTTATTTATTTATTTATTTATTTATTTATTTATTTTGAGTGGGTGTGTAAAATACCTTCCGACTGATTTTCTCGAAGATGATATGATTAAAAACCCATTAAAACAATAACATATTAAAACATTTAATCTCTTTAGGCTTTTCCAATTGTGAAATTACCAGCGTTTCACCCCAGTGTTGCAGTGGGCTCATCGGTTGGAATGCAACACCTTCCCAAGGCGCTGGTGCTAGTGCGCCATTGAGACACCACTGCAGGCCTCTTATGTAGAACAATGCAGTGACGGTGCACTAGGGGACACATGTGTCTCCACTTGCATAAATGCCTTCCTTTGGCCTTTATATCAAAAATATAAAAAGTACAAAATTATATAAAAATTTGAAATAATATTATTTTTATTGACTTCACGTTCCACTGACTATTTTTAAGATTTACGGAGACGGCGAGTTGCCGGAATTTTGTCCCTCCGAAGTTCTTTTACGTACCTGTAAATCTACGACACGAGACCGACGTCCTTGAGCACCTTTATATTCCACCAGACTGAGCCTGGATCCAACCTGCCAAATTGGGGTCAGAAGGCCAGCACCTGAACCGTCTGAGGTTCTCATCTCGGCATGAGCAAACACCTGAAATATGCATTTCCCAGTAAAATCAGTGTACAAGTTATACCTTCATAGTTAACACAAGTAGCACTGTAAACATCTCTTCAAAGAACAGGATACTTAATATTTTTGTATTATTATTCCTCCTGGACTTTCCCATATACTTGGGGTTAGCCCTATTTAGACCAGTTTTACTGCCAGATGCCTTTCCCAACGCCAACCCTACGTGGTGGGAAAATTCTCTATTACGCGACTCCGAAGTGGTTTGTCGTGCGATGCAAGTTATTTTAACGACACGGACAGTTATAATCGTGTCGTATCAAAACTCACGAGTTTCAAAACTCACGAATTCCAGGAAGATGGTTAATTGTAACAGGTTCCTCTGCTTGGGCCAGTCTCAAAACTCACGAGCAGGGCCAGTTCTTCTTTGAATGGATGAATGTCCACCCTATTACTGATGGGCTAATGGAATACTTTTAATAATCGAATAACTTCCATCCGATTATTTAAATGATCAAATGAATAATCAATTCAAGTACTCGAATGAGTTTCAGATATCACTCAGCTATATCGTGCAGAATAATCGGATGCGTAATGAGTAATTTTTTCGGTTTAAGTGTGTCGGATAGACACACTATTGAAATAAGCGAAAAGATGAACTCTTACGAAAAATAGAAATACGCCTTTTTTCCAAATGAATCTCCAAGTGTTGAAACTAAATGAGTGAATTAACTGTCTTGATCTTTAATATCTCTAAATTACATTCCTTATTCAAGTAAATGCCCCCTTCTGGCCGCATAATGGAACTAAGCCCCAGTACTACCAACCGAGAGCTCCTTTTAACTAGCAGTGGGCAATATACCTGCACCTACTTTAATTTCAAGTCGTCCCGCTGCATGCTGGCTTTTGATCCAAGGGGTCCAGGATGTCCCGGGTTCAGTTTCTGGTCGGGTCGGAGATTTTAACTTTCATTACTTAATTTCTATGGCTCGGGGACTGGGTGTTCGTGCCGTCTTCGGCATTAGACTTCATGTTATGTATGGCCTCATCCTCACAGACATGCAGGTCACCTATACGGCGTCAACTCTAAAGACCTGCACCAGACCTCCCCAAAGGCCACACGTCATTATTATAAATTTATGTCAGATGTAAATAATACATTATATTAGCTTTAAGACAATAGCAAAATATTTTAATAATAATAATAATAATAATAATAATAATAATAATAATAATAATAATAATAATAATACACCTCGGTCTCTTTCATTCACCACCCATTATTTTTCCCCTGTGCGTTGGGGTGGCAGAATCACATCCCGAGTATCCCCTGCGTGTCGTAGGGGAAGCGTGAGTCACCGGGCACCTCGTCCCTCTTGCGGTCATCGCAAGCACCTGCTGTCCGGAGTCGTGAATTTTGAGACTCACTAGAATGTTTACTTTAGCTACCAGTTTGTAGTCGTGAGTTTTGATACTATTTGTAACTAATTTTAGCCCGTGAGTTTTGAAACTCGTGAGTTATAACACGTAACCGTTATAATTATACTCAATTTGAATAAATGGGGGCCCTACAATATTTCATTTGGAGAATGCGCTGTCGCAATGGGCTTTTCAATCCACCCTCACCTCCATAGTCCCAGGTTCTTATTGCATAAACTGCTGTTGAAATTCTCAGTAGAACCAGATGATGGTGGCAGGGAAAATACCTGGTCTTAAATCTTCGCCTGAGGCCCAAATCAAACCTGAGTATTCTGCCGACCCCATAGAATCATTAGTAAAAGTACATCATTTTAGTTAAGTATTTTAGGGAAACAGTTTAATGCAATTATTATTTATTTATGTTTATTTATCCTTGACTAACTAGACTGAACTGAAGAAGAGTTATAATAAACCTTAATGGAGCATGAAACAGTAATAAAAGCAGTTATATTAAAGCAAGCTTTGAAGCTGTACACAGCACAGAAGTTTAATTCACAGACCACGGGCAATAGATTTTTATGCTCGATTCATACGACTGGATTATGACTTCCCATGCAGCTATCATGCCCGATAACAAACTGCATTACTTTTGTTCCGTACAAATATGTGCAAGATTTCAGTCTTTCTTCATCGGAGACAGAAATCTCACGCAGCGGCAAGTTAGAATGTCCACTCCACGCTTGTGTACGAAGAGTTACATATACGGTAGCGTGCATGAATCTTACGCTGCGATAAGTTAGAATGTCCACTACATGTTTGTTTACGGAGAGTTGTATAACAAGTAGGGGCTATAACTGGTAGCGGCATTTTTGCCGGTGAGTTTCTGGAATGGGCTAGGATAAATTTGTTACTTTCATTGACTTTGCTCATCATCCTTGGCTCTGAAGATATTAAAGTGACTGAGGTATGAACGATGCTCGAAACGCATCCAGTCTGTTGCGTAAAATTGTCGCCCATAGGTTCGGTGGAGCTGCATTTCATGTGTTTGGCAGACTGATACCTAATAACAGTTGCGGTTTCTGGTATAGCGCAATGGAGAAATGTACCTCCGGTTTATATCAAATTGTACCCAGCTACTTAATTTTCACAACTCCCTTGTCAATCTCGAAGCTGTTGCTAAGCCCATCTATCCGTAATATACTAGTACTGGCTTTTAATTCGTATGAGCTGCGCAAAGTCCGTGGCTGGATACTTGTCTGAAATGAATCCCCATGCAAGGTCACATCTCCGTCCATACCTGGGCGAAGTGCGAGAGGACGTCGGCCAGCACCAAGACAAGACCAGGATATCGCAGAAACAGATATCTGTGCTTTACGCATGCGCAATATGCCACTCTCTCAAGTCTGTCGCAAGTCGTGTTGTTGGGGATAGAAAACTGTAAAATTATGTGCCTGCCATCTGTTTTGCTTACAGGAATTTAACAGGCAGCAGAGAATAGTGCACATAATTAGCGCCAGTGTTGAAAAGCATCATTACTACCAAAAGTCTCATTAAACTGCCAAATACCAACGGATATCTTGCCCCAAATATATTAATAAGTACTAAACATCTACTAATTTACCTTCTTTGGAATAATTACTTTTTCGGGGAGAAGCTTAGCTTAAAAATCATTGAAACAAAAAGTAGCGGTACTGTAATACCAACGAAAACACTAATTGACTAGCACACACGAGTTCCTTAAAATCAAGTTATCAACATTGTGAACAGTGCTAACATGCATCCCTATAGTTACCTCGTGTTTTTCAAGTGTGATACTAGTGTTTGTAAACTTATGTAGTAATTATCATTATTCGTAATATTACTGTACGCTGTGCAAGCGTGTGTGTGCTTTCCTTCACTATTGTGCCGTTCAGAAACTTAAATTTTTAGGATATAAAGAGGTTACAATCGTTTGTCCGTGTGTGCATTTTTCTGCATTGTAGTTGCGTCCACAATATGTGTGCCCGTGAAAGGTAAGGAGCTACGAAATGGGTGTGAACAGTGTCCAGACACTTAAGAGGACAAACTTTTCTTGTGTCTCTCTTGAGCAAAAACTTGAGACTAAGAATGTCGGGCGCCCAATGACTGATCTTGAAATGACGAGGCAGACTAAAAGTAAAAGTAAAAAATCGTGCGTAAATTCAGAATGTATATATACAAAAGGACAGGGTGGATCTATGGGTGCGAAGTTATTAACAGGTTGTTTTGTTTTCCTTGTTTGTATTCTGTGAGTGATGAAAGCGAAGGGACTTGGACCAAAGTCGGGGAGGTAGATTTGAGACATTCGTCCCCAAAAGTAAAGAAACACGAAAGTTATAAATCTCATATGATTGCCAGTTAGAATTCGATATTCTGGGAAGACACGATATCCGGCAGCAAACTTCACCGTGCTTACAGGCGGTCTGTGGAAAGACACAACGATCGGGTACGGAAAAATCGTTATGTGCTGTATAAAGTTCTGTGGAGCGTTTGAGGTGGCATTGCGCGGGCAAGACAAAATAAGTGAATCGTCGAATCCCGGCATATTTTGAGGCCTCGTTAATTTTAGTTCCGAAATCGACGTTGCATTAAGGGACCGTCTGTCCAAAGCTACTGTTTAAAAAGGCACCTCGAAAGACATTCAGAATGAATTGCTGTCATGCATGTTTGAAATCTGTCGAGAGAAAATAAAGAAGGAAATCACCACAACGCACTTCATTTCGGCAATCGCAGACGAGACCACCGATATATCAACTACATCACAATTAGTTATTGTACTGCGTTATGTTCTTCCCAACGGTAAGTCAGTTGAAAGATTTTGGGGTTTCCTCTCACCCGCTAGTCATGATGCTAGCAGAGTGTTTAAAATCTACTTTGAGCGAAGTTGCGGATAACACAGATAAGTAAATTTCACAGAGTTATGATAGGGAAAATATAATGAGTGGTCACCATTCAGGAGTGCAAGCTCTCATCAGGGAAGATTTTAAGCATGCACATTATGTTCACTGTTATACCCATTCCTTGACCTTAGTCATGGCACAAGCCACAAGCCAAAATACGGATGTCCGCATATTTTTGCAGATTTAAGTGAAATCCCCAGCTTCTTTCATAACTCCACACAGCGATCAGGCGTATTGATCTAAGTAGTTGGTAGAAGAGTACCTTATGCTTCAAACACAAGGTGGAATTTTAAATCAAGGACCGTTGATGTAGAACAGAGATGCCCTCATTGAACGCCTGGATCAACAGGAAACTACCCCTCGACAGCCTAACACCATATTGCAAGCGAGACGTTTGCGTTTAAATTTGGAGCACCCGTTATTTCAGTTCTGGTTGGCAGTTTTCCATCAGATAATGTCTCGTGTGGACATTTTATACAGTCAGCTACAGAGGCGCAATTCAGATCCGTTGGAAGTCAAAGGCGCACTTTCAGATTTCGAGGCTACTATGAACACGACACTCTGTCCCCACCAGTGAAGGCATCACGAGGGCCACTCGTTGCAGCAAAAGAAATTTGTGACACGGTCATTCTTCTAGCAAAGGAACGGTTTCAATTCACAAACCGCCTTCTTGCAGCAAACCTGTTTCGAGCTGAGAATTTAGGCAGCTTCGAGAAGCGGTTTGCCCACACACTTACATACAAAGCGTGCGAAGCCTACCCATTTCTCGACAAACTGAAACTGAGAACCGAACTTGAAATATTATGCATGAGAAATGATTTTCGAACTGTTCCTTGGGCTACGACTTTGTTGCAGTTTCTTTTAGAAAATAAGTTGCAGAGTGTCTTTGGAGAAAGGATAAAACTTTTAAATATAGTTATTACTTTTCCCATAGCAATATCTGAAGCAGAACGGTGCTTCTCAACCCTCAAGAGAATAAAGACATTCTTGGGCAGCACAATGACCCGGGAGAGACTTGATGCACTTGCTATGCTGTCAATGGAAAAAAACTAGGTTCGACACTCTTGGGACTTCAACGAAGCAGCTATAGATAAGTTTGCATCTTTCAAGGAGCGCAGGATGGATTTTTTTGTATAAGCTGTCTGCATAGGGTACGTTGATTGTGAAAAATTTCTTATTTTTCATTTGGTAAATATCGGCATGTATTGTCTCCTTCTCCCGTATTCGATTACATTTCTGAAACGTATTTCATGTTATTTTATGAGGTTACGACCCACGACGGGAGAGGTGGAGGAGGGGTCGGTTGAGGGGGTTGCAATTTTCTTTCTTCTTTTGAACCCCCAGTGACAAATGCCACGCGCAGCCACTGCCTAACCGTAACTTCAGGGTCAGTGAGGAAAGCAATGGAAAACTATCTCACTCCACGTTTTCATAATACGCCTCATCAATGACGCCGAGGCCATCGATGATAGATGATAGTTGTTGAGGATCCAAGCACTGAGCAACTGACCGTGCGGTTAGGGAGCACAGCTATGAACTTGCATTCTGGAGATAGTGGGTTCGAACCCTACTGTCGGCAACCCTGCAGATGGTTTTGCGTGGTTTTCCATGTTTACACCAGGCAAATGTGGGAGCTGTACTTTAATTAATGCCGCGGCTGCTTCCTTCCCACTCCGTGCGTTTTCCTATCCCATCGTCGCCATAAGACTTGTGTCGGTGAGACGTAAAGCGCAGTATAAACAAGGATCCAAGCAAACTTCGGGCTGAGTATTCAACATAGCCTGCCTGGTTCCTCATCTCAACGGCCAGCACCGTTTCGGGTCCCCAGCCCTATCCGGGATTTTAGCCTCATCTGGTTGATCCCTCAGTCAGGGAGTCGGTGTTTATATGCTTTTCTCAACACAACACAACTAACCGCACAACCATAGAAACACCCATAAAAATATTCCCCACACAAGGTTGATGGGAGGAAAGGATCGAGTCCACATATGCGACAGGAAAACGAGAAGGATAACAGACCATTCTCTTGAACGACGCCTCACTTACTAATATAGGCCTATCAAGGACCACAATTTCGACTGTGCACTTGCTCCTTTTGTGAACAGTGTTCCCAATGTAGAGCGTAAGGTGTCCACTTGAAACTTCAAAGGAGATCACGCGTCCGTCACTTTAATCTTAATTATTCCGAAAAAAGGAAAGTATTTATGAATGTGTGACGTCGCCTGAAAAGAAAACAACTTGTATCCTGTAATGAAGGAACTCTATGAGGCATGCAGTATAAATGTACACCTAATTGTGAATCTGGACATCCTAAACTTCAATCAGAGATATTTAACTCTCTTCTGCAAATAGACCCTAAGCAATTTCGGTGGATTCAGATCTGGAGAACCAGAGGGCTGTGGCTACTCCAACCACTACTCTTATACCTTCATATCTTCCACACAATATAAATAACATTTGTTTGAGCGCCAATTGCTTTTTTAACAAAAACAAGAAAATTCGGTAGAGCATACCTCTTATATCAATTATCTCAAGGCGTGAGGTGATAAACTCACATATTTGGCAATATACAGGGATATGGATCAGGACAATATTAAATTACTGTTGCATTTCCACAATTGAGGATTGTACATGGAACTGGAATCACTTATTATAATTAAAATAAAACTGAGTTTATGACTATAATTTACGTCACAATGAACAATCATTGACGTCTTTTAATTTAACAAAAGAAATATATCGTGAGATTTGCGGTACTAATAAAAGGAAAATTTAATCTAAACAAAAAAAGCTATTGGCATGAACTTGAAGTGAGATGTGATATCGCCGCTGATTACATTCTTCTTCATGTTATGAATACATAACATGTCTGATGCTTTAATTACCTGATGTCGGCATACACCGCTGTTGAACTTGAAATTCTTGGGAAAACCTCTGAGCTGAAGTCGGGAGCCGTCTGCTGTTATCTTCTTATATAACACGGAGTTGGCCTACATACCATGTACGCGTGTAGGGAGCTCCAATGTAATTACGTCCACTCAATATATTATAAGAAATTGGAAAATATTATTGAAACATCTTGTGAAGTCCATCCTCACAAGAAGATGATGTTTCTTTATCAGCATAGTACCCGTCTCTGCTCGGATACAACCACCACTTGTAGACTTCCTCGATTATTACTTCTTCAAACACAACTCTTAGCTCTGACCATCACTCGAAGACCACTTCTTCCATTTGATACATCTGACTGTTTCATATGATCTGCACAATATGATCTGAATAATATGAACTGAAAAATATGAACTGGGTATGATGAACTGAATATGATGAACTGAATACCTCTCCCCACCGTTGCATCGACTTATATCACGTCGCGATGACGACTCATCTCCCTACTCACTGTTCATCCCTTCCACTTCCACATACAGTAGCTGGCGAATACTGACACTAGGTTGCAATCATGTGCCCACGCACTGATGTCATCAGTCATGTGTTGTCTAAGCGTACCCAAGCGGATTGAGACTGACTAGGCTGAATGCGTCACCGGGAAATCTACTTGCACAGTTAAACATAGCCTCGATTGCAAAATACTATGCCAGCTCATCTAGCCAAAGTTACAAGCCACAGCATGACAATATGAAACCAGCAAATCTCACTTACTACAATACAGAATAATTACAAATAAATTTCACTTAACCTATGATTAAATACAATAATATACGTGATACCTAATTATTACAGTCTAAATGATGAGAAACAGAATATATAAAATCTAATGAATCGGGTTAATAATAATAATAATAATAATAATAATAATAATAATAATAATAAATACTGAATGGAATCTGTAACCCTGTTGTACGGTTACAGGGCCAATATACACGAGCAGGGTTTTTCTAGTCGAATACCTATGAAGTCAATCAGGCACAAATTTAGCCCACTGTAACAAAGTGCTACGATCGTCATTCCTAGCACTTCATCAAATTTGGATTGCAATGCATTTGACAACCAGCTTGAACACTATTCAAGCTCACTACCTCCAGAAATAGTTGTAAAAAACGTATGTTAGAAGTTGCTATCCATCATAGACTTTTATAGAGAGAGAGGGTGACCACTTGGATCCGGAATACAGTTAAAATTTCAGTGGAGTTTAAAAATATCAAGAAATAAAAATTTAAACGTTAATGCTGTTATCTTCCTTTTTTCAGGGTTAGTGGGGGTGGAATGTTATGCACGTTCTCAGGTAGATATGGAAATTAATGATTTGAAGAGATTCCCTCAGTATCTGAATAAAACTTTCAAATTGTTTAGGAAGGTCGATGTCTGACTAGGGAGGGTGCCTCTTGCTCCGAATAGCAGGCCTCTGACAATCCACCGATCGATAGGTATTTTGTACTTGGATGACAGGTAAGGCAAACACGGAACATAAAAAGCTTGCTGTTCTTGGTCCACATCCCGAGCCTGATTTAGGTCTCTTTCAAAGCAAGTGGTGGGATCAAAGACCATTGCTTTAATGCCCTCTCTGTTGATGGCTACGATATCCGCCCTCCGATTAGCGTCATCAGTAGAGATGCAGTGACCGGGCGAGTTGGCCGTGCGCGTAGAGGCACGCGGCTGTGAGCTTGCATCCGGGAGATAGTAGGTTCGAATCCCACTATCGGCAGCCCTGAAGATGGTTTTCCGTGGTTTCCCATTTTCACACCAGGCAAATGCTGGGGCTGTACCTTAACTAAGGCCACGGCCGCTTCCTTCCCACTCCTAGCCCTTTCCTGTCCCATCGTCGCCGTAAGACCTATCTGTGTCGGTGCGACGTAAAACAACTAGCAAAAAAAAGAGATGCAGTGAACCCCCTCGTGCACCTCCCATGTACTCTGTCTCATGCACTGACCAATCGACGTTCATATTTTGTGGTGATGGTAACGCATCAGTTGCTCCGGCAGAATCTCAACACACGTCCAAGGGTTTCTGAACCGTAGCAGTCATTTTGGCAACAACGGGTAGTGTTGAATGACCTACCGGGAACCGACCTGACTGTGATGAGTTTGCATGACATCTTCACTGCGTTTAAGTATTCGGAAGAGAAGTGAGGTGATTTATGACTCATCCAGGAGTTTGCTTTCGGGCAGTCTGAATATAACACTACTCCCTTTCCTCTCTGTGGTAGCTGGCACCACGACTGAAAGGATCGATTTTTTCATTATTTCACGTAGTTTTCTTCCGTCAGTCTTTGGGGGAAGACTTTCCCTTTATGCCAAGTCTGTGGAGTGCCATATCTTGTTCTTCAGGTAACTTCCTTACGTATGGTAGATGAACGTCCTTGAACATGGAGCAAGCGATTACAAATATTGTAATGCTGTATACTGGCTTCCCATTCTACGCAAATTATTCCCATCCGTCTGACCTTTCTGGCACTATACAGCATCGAATTTGGAGTATCGTCTGGCAGCATCATTATTTCTTTTACATAACTTCTTATAATTTTGTCCTGATCTTTAAGAAAAGTGTTTGATAGTTTTGTCAGAGGGGCACATTGTAGAGGATAGATCAAACCCGGCCAAACAAACTCGTAAATAATCTTGATCCTTTGCTCCGGCTTTAAAAGTTTTGTTTTTACCAGATTATTTACGTCAGAAGTTATTGTGCTTATTAGTTTATGTCTGTCAAGAGAAATGTCATTGTCGAAGTCAATTCCTAAATACTTTGTTCGTTCATTGTTTATTTTTATCAAGGGGATTGTTGAATCTTCGAGTGTAGTGACGTTTCTTTCATTTTTCCTTTCTTCAGGATTATAGACTTGCTTTTAAGAGAATGCATATGTAAACCAATTCCTGCAAAGCTGCTTTCAGCTAAATTTAACAAGGTAGTAGCACTTTCAGTTTTGCTTAGTACGACCAGGTCATCTGCAAAAGTAAATGAGGATAACGGTGGTAGATCATCAGATAAAATATAGCCATAACGTTGGCATATGTCACGTTCAGTGAGATTTTGCGTTACAGTATTGATTGCTAAATTAAACATCAGTGGTGATATAGGGGACGCTTGAGCTACGCCACGCTTAATTTCGATGGGTTTTGATTTCTTATTATCAGCTTCCACTTGAACTGTGTTCTTTGCAAGAAATGATTCAATTAGTTTACATAATTTAGGAGGAATTTCAGATTGTCGAAGAGATCGTTTGATATGTTCATGTCCGATAGAGTCGAATGCTTTTGTGACGTCAAAAAAATTGACGCAACAATCCTTTTTGTTGCATTTCGCATCCTGGAGGCCACCATTTACGAGGGAAGCGTTGACATGAGTTCCAGGTAATGGCACGAAGCCACGCTGGTGAGGACTTAGTGTGACGTATGAACGGAGTCTCGTATCTAGTACTCGTTCAGTTATTCTCGTAATCACCGAATATATGGTTATAGGTCTCCATTCTTTAATATCATTTATGTCTCCACCCTTATGTATTAAAATTGTACTGGCCATTTTGAGTTTTGTAGGTACGTAGGAAAAATTAAGCATCGTGTTGATGAGTAACGTCAGAACTTAGTAAACATGAGGTGCCGTAATACACGAACTGTAATATGATTTGGGCCTGGTGAGGTGAGAACTTTAATGTTGTATAATGTCTTTTGGACTCAAATATTAATATCATCAGATAAGTCAGTACTTTTTCCTCATAAAAAAGGAGAATCGTTATTTTCGGTACCAAATGTCCTTTCAAAATGATCCGAAATCGTAGTTATTGGTATTTCACAAGAATGGGCCTTATTATTCTTTTCCAAAAATTTTCGAGCAAATTTACGTCTCTGATTATAGGAATGATATTGAGCTACCTTTGTTTATCTCTCGTTGTCTTTTAGACCTCCGCTGTGGGTTACTAAAGGTTTTATGGTCATATTTACGATTATTTCGTAAATTTCTACTATTGTAATATCTAACAGCAGGATGTTGATGGCCAAGTAATTCATTTACCTGATCTGCAAAGAACTGAATAACCTCAGAAATAAAAGACTCCAGCTGATCAGTATCACCGTTTTGCGTAATGTTTGAAATCCTATCCTCCCAACTCTTCATAGGATTAATATTTTCAGTTTCATGATCAGCGATCATTGGACATTCATGTTACCCCAGAAGAGATGGCTCGACGACATAAAGCTGTTGGCTGGAACACGCTGGTTACAAGTGGCTCAAGACCGAAGACGATGGAAGCATATGGAAGAGGCCTATATCCAGCAGTGGATTGAAATAGGCCAGAAAAGGAGAATAAGAAGAAATATATTATGTTACGACTTGATTTCTCCTTTTCTCACGATGAGTTTTTCCTATGTGAATATTAACTCCTAACGTCGACTTAGAACATTTATTGCAGATAGAGCATGGAATTTCGTCACCAGACTGTGAATAAACGTTGGGCATTTTAATTCAGTATGTTTATAGTATGTTTATTTTCACGTGGGTGGAGATGAACTTTATGTTGTTTTTCATAGAGTTACTAAGGTAGATATCGGAGCTTTAAGTATTCTTAGCACTGGATCAATGAGAGTTTTGAAAAGACATAGATAGACGTAGCGAATATTTTCTTATTGATGAGATCAGATGTAACTAATGCGAATTCCGCCCGATGGTAGTGCGTTATTACTTCCAAGATTTGGTAAGGTTTAAGTTAGTCTGCCTCGAGAAGAAAATTGTGCAAGCAATAAAATAAAGATGGCTGTTGACTTTGGCACTAATTTCACTTCTCAATTAAATGAAGAATCCCTTAACAGGATGATCAAATTTGACGGACAACATAGCTACTTACGTAGAACATATTTTCGCATCAAATGACATTACGGAAGTCATAATTTGCATGACCAGCATTAGTAAACACCACATATGATATCATGTTTTGGAGCTAATCCATAGCGCGGGAAATCACTTAGAAGTAATACATCCCTTTCGTAGTAATGCAAACTTCTTATTGGCTGGTGTTAAGAAAATAACACAAAATACCATTGATTAAACACTGTTCAAGAAATCGCATGTTAACCGCGTATTAACCAGGACCATGCATTAAGCAGGAGATGACCAAATACCCGCTGTATAAGAGACACAAAACATTTTCAAATGCATATGGAATTTAGCAACTTCTGGCTCGGCGAGGAAAGCAACGGGAAACTACCTCACTCCTCATTTCCCTAGTACGCCTCTTCAGTGATGCCTAGGCCATCTATGACAGCTGATGGCGGAACTGTTGAGGATCCAACCAGCCTTCGGGCTGAGGAGTAAACATACATACATGGAATTTTTATTGAAACGTTGCACGCACTATATTGTAAAGAGTGCATGTATTGTATGACAAGATATTATACAGAGTTTATGTTTAACAACATTTGACAGTAACCGCTAACGACATAGCCTTTCTAAGTTTAATTCTTACGGAAAGAAAATTCATCAATCATAGTCTATCTCGTACACGAAGCCGAAAAAAGGAATAATAAAATTTTCGACATAATTTAACTGTGAAGTTACAATCAGTAATATATCATCAGAAATGCTGGTAAGCTGTCGTATCACTCACATCGCTCTAAGGAACTTGTACTGTGTGGGAACCAGTTCACTTGATTCGTACCTTTCCTCTTTTTCGTCAGCTGTACCACCGATATGATTTTCTGGATTTCGTCAAATTCGAGAATTTCTGAAGCAATGTTAAAACTCCGCTTAATAAAGAAGAGACTTCAGCACACCATGGCAAATTGAATCTGACAATCAAAAGTAAGGAATAGAAATATGTCTAAGGTAGAACGCGTAACAGAACAACGAGAATAATTCACGATGTAATGTTGAAAAGTTATATACGTAGCTGGTTTGAAAAGTTCTCGGAATGTACTAGAATTAAGTATCTTACCTTGGTGGAACTGCTTTTATTTTTCAACATAGTCTTCCTGTAGACTAATGCATTTGATCCAGCGATGTCCCAATGCCTTGATCCCATCTCGAAAATGAGATTCCTCCAGGCCTGCAAAATACTTCTCCAATTTGGCTGTCATTCCTTCCCTTGTAGAAAATCTCCGTCCACCGAGGAAAATTTTCAGCTTGGGGAATAGATGAAAGTCTGATGGTGCCAAATCAGGTGAATTAGGTGGATGTGGCAACAATTCGTTCCTCACTTCATGAAGTTTTGCCATGGCAATAACACTTGTGTGCGGCGGAGCGTTGTCCTGATGAAACCTTGCCAAACCAGGCCTTGTTTCGTGCAACTTTTCCTGTAGTTGGTCTACGAGGTTTGCATAGTATAGCCCCATAATTGTTTGGCCAGTAGGAAGATTATCAGCAGAATGTCTTTTGCATCCCAGAAAACTGAGGCCATGATATTTCTGGCCGAACGCACTGCCTTTGCTTTCTTTGGTGCTGGTGAATCAGCATGTTTCCACTGCTTTGACTGCTGTTTTGTCTCTGGGGTACAGTAGTGGACCCAAGTTTCATCTGTAGTCACAAACTGGCGCAAAAAATCTTGTTGGTTGCACTGAAAACGGACCAGACTTTGTTCGGACATTTCCAATATGGTGCGTTTATTGTCCAATGTCAAGATCCGCGGCACCCATCTTGCGGATAACTTTTTCATACCCAATTCTTCGGTTAAAATAAAATATACTCATTCAGAAGACATCTCTACAGCTTTAGCAATCTCCCGCACTTTTAGTCGACGATCCTCCATGACCATTTTATGCATTTTTGTGATAAATTCTGGGGTCGTAACACTTTTTGGCCGTCCACTACGCTAAACATAATCCAAGCTCTCCCGACCAAATTTAAACTTGCTGGTCCACTTGGCAACAGTTGAAAATGAAGGAGCAGAGTCCCCCAGTGTGTTCTGAAAGTTGGCATGAATTTTCTTTGCTTTCATACCTTTCTTTACAAAGTATTTAATCACTGCTCGAATCTCAGTTTTTCCATTGTCACAAATCACTACGCGCGAACAACAACAAAGAGTCGTCACTACCACACTCCTGCAGCTAGAGCACTGACGGGCCACATGTTCACTCACAAAGGATGTGTGATTATTGCGCGGAAACCTCGTTGCTCTAGCACTGACATCTAGCGGTGATTCCGAGAACTTTTCAAACCGTCCACGTACGAGGGCTGTAAATAAGGCAGTCCAGACATTCGCAGGAGATCAGGCCAGGTGGCACTGTTGTCGATGTGTAATGTGCGTATGACAGACAATCAGTTGGGAGTATTGTTGTTTTGTGACGTTGAAATAGGGAGTGTCAGTTTCACTGCTCTAAAGCATGTTTTCAAAAGGTGATCAAAGTTCATCGATTGAAATCGCAACGTGGCGTAAATGGATCAGAATGTCATAGAGGGTATGAAGAAGCCTGAGGGGAGATGCATTACCGCATAGGACAGTTGCACGATGGATCAAGGCGGTTTGTGCGGGTGGGAATGAGATCTTGGAACACCCTCCGTACTCACCAGACATGAGTCCTTGTGACTTCGACCTGTTTCCGAAGTTGAAGGAACCCCTCAGAGGCCACCGATTTCCTGACTTGGCATCTGTACTCCGCACAGTAGGGCGCTTCGTCGCTATCATCAACAGAGAACCCCTCGCCAACGGTCCCCAACGGGTTCCCGCTATTTGGAAAAACATAATAGACTCTATGGATTACCACATCCGGTCTAAAAAGCCAAAAATAACGGGCGAGAGTATTCTTCGTGCCGACCAAGCGACACCACATAATCTGCAGGCCCTCGCGCTGATCAGAGGTCGCTTTGTAGGCCATGGCACTTTGGGGCTGTTGTGCCATTGAAGGCATACAATGCAATGGTACTTATTAGTTAATTCTATACTGCATTTTATCAATTTGCCAATATTTTATTTACGGCCCTCGTATATCCAGGATATATCCGTGATAGTGGTAGAAACTTTCAAGGATGATGGAGAACGGCAAATGGAGACAAGGGACCGTAGTCCGGAAGTGCTCGAGTCACCAGTTACTAATTATCCAAGTTGTCTAACGTCCGTCCGTTTCTAACAGACGTCAGCGTGTCGTAATTTGGTCCCGCTGTAGTTCTTTAATGTGTCGGAAGCCAACGACATGGAATTGTCACCTTTGAACACCCTTAAAAGTCACCGACCTCAGTCGGTTTTGAACCCGTTAACTTGGGATTAGTAGACCAACTACGACAGAACTTTGTGCGACGATAGCAGTGACGCAGTGGGATGCCATTTCTAACATTTGTAGTAAATGAAGGAGCTTGTGAAACATGTACAGATAGATAGATAGATAGATAGATAAATGTCTTTATTGGCGTAGTTAAGGCCATTGGGCCTTCTCTTACACTAAACCAATTAGTATACATTAAAGTGATAAGTAATACTACCGTAATTAATACTAGAAGACACAATTAAAACACAATCAAAATACAACTGAAATAAAATTCCACCACAGTAGGACATACATACAACAGCAATAATAATAATAATAATAATAATAATAATAATAATAATAATAATAATAATAATAATAATAATAATAATAATGATATTGTAGTAGCACGATCACTGAAAGGCCAGAAATTCACAGGTCACTCGCATCCTGTTGCACCTCTTAACGCTCTCTTAAATGCCTCCGTATCTCAAATTGATCCCTCAAATTTTGTAACATCAGCATGAATTCACCCTGTGTATGAGATCCACTAGGGAAGGGATGGCTAACCTTTTCCAACTAGTGTGCCATTTTAAGTCTGGTTTATTATTCTCAACTGTTGACTGTGCCACTTATTATTTTCCTTTAAGGAAAGGCTACAACCTACAAGCCCCCACGACTTCCTTCCCAATTCCCAATAATGTTGCAACATACGTTATTATTTAATTTATTTACTGATTTATTTATTTATTAGATATATATCTTGTAAATACATTTGATTGCATGTTCTGTTGCCGTATTTTGCAAATACTTTTTTTAATTATGTGAGTTTTGAGAACACCTATTATTATTTGTATATAAATAAATAATAAGTTCCCATTGTAAAACACTTCGTCATTAAATATTATCACCGGGTGAGTTGGTTCAAGCCCCACTGTCGGCAGCTCCGAAGATGGTTTTCCGTGGTTTGCCATTTTCACACCAGGCAAATGCTGGGACTGTATCTCAATTAAGGCCACGACGGTTTCCTTTCCACTCGTAAGCCTTTCCTATCCCATCGTCGGCGTGGGACCTATATCTGTGTCGTTGCGACGTAAAACAAATTGTAAAAAGATAAATATTATTAGATATAGGGATCAAAAGTACTAATATGCTCAACAATATCATTTCTACCTCATCACATTTCCTCAAAGAAATAAAAAAACAACTATCCTTGCTTGTAAGGTCACATCCATGCTTTCATCAAAACATGCTGCATATATTTGCGAGTTATCCAGATTAGTTTTTAACTGCTCCCAAACTTCTTCACTCATTCTTATTATTCTGTCCTTGACAGTAGGTCATCTGGCTGGCACTCCTTTCATGCTGTTGCCATATTGCACGTCCCGATGGAACTAGTATTTAGATTTTCGATATTTATTTCTTACACGTGAAACACTAAAAGATATGTATTGTCTGTGGTACAAGACATATATTAAAACATTACTATGTTCATGTGGCGTGCCACCGAAATCGTGTTCGTGGCATAGGTTCGCCATCCCTGCACTAGGGCATGAGGAAACACGCGTTTTATGTGGGATTGCGTACTAAACGAGTCCGTAATACAGATGCATCACTCTATTTAAAGTATCATTAGATGATGTTTTAGCTTGAGTGATATTAACGTCGAAATCACCTCTATTCCACTATGTACTATTATTTCAACTTCATATTGAAATAATTAGCTACAGTTCTGTGTTTCATGTATTTTTCGTAACGTCTACCGTACTCTTTCATAATGTTTTAATGGGATACACCGGATGTCGGCATTTTACATTGATTTACATATGCAAATGCTGACGCGTTTATGTGAACAGGTCATATGACTAACAGATCAGCTGGAGCCCACGAGACTCTCTGATGATTATATAATTATGGATGTAGCCCTGCGGAGGGAATAACATTTGACAATGTGGCAAACGCTCTAGTTGCATCGCCTCATGATCACTATAAAGAAAATATAATGCAATACGAATGGTTTATATTTTACTAAATTATATTTGTTTTCAAATGACAAGTTGTATTAATAAAATGGTACTAATTAATGTTTCATGGAAGTCATCAATTATGTTAATTGGTTATTATGCGATATGTTTATTTATAAGCTTGGCGTTTCCTGCCTGGGATAATTATAGGGTATGCATATCTTTCTGCGACCAATTTCTACTAACCCTATGTTACAATAAAGAATATTTTACGAGCTGTAGGTTGATGAATGACATAGATAACTTGCCTCAGTCCACTAAATACTGCGCTCTCTTACTCTGCGATATTGTTGCCAACATATTTTTTTAAGGAAATTACAAATAATGTGTTTAAAATATAGGTATATTTCGTTAGTCTATGTATAAGAATGCTTTTGATTTGAGATTTCAGTCACGCGTACTTCATCATCAGGAAGTTCATGAGACAAATCTCTTATTCATAATGTATTGCTGACAAATATTTCTCAAGTTGTTTTATTTATCTGTGGACCTGAAAACTTTATTTAAATACAATCTCCTGTCCTGAAGCCAAAGGCCGTAGCCGTGTTGAAACTCCGGATCCCGTGAGATCTCTGAAGTTAAGCAACATTGAGCGTGGTCAGGAGTTCGATGGGTTCCCACGCGCTGTTTTGGGGGGGGGTGTAAGGGAATGGAGGAGGGGAAAGGAACTGGCCACCCTACCGGACGTAAACTCCGGCTCAGGAGCACCTCTGCGGAGGTTCGGACCTGCCTTCGGGCAGAATAACCCTTACCCTATCCTGTCCTGAAAATGAAGTAGAGACAATGTTGATAGAACGACATATTTAATGAACTAACAAGTAAAATTGTTTTAAATTCCTTCAATGCAGTCACCCGCAAAGTGCAAAATGTCGGGAAGCCGTAGGGGACCGTTGGTAAGTTGTTCTCTATTGAGGACAGCGATGGAGCGCCATACTGCGCGGAGTATAGATGCCTCGTCAGGAAATCGGCAGCGTCAGAGGGGTCCCTTCGATTTAGTCACAAGGACTCATATCTGGTGAGTACGGAGGCTGTTCCAAGACCTCCCAATGGCACCGTTGCAACAAGAGCTTGACATTGTTTGCAACACGACAACGTGTGTTGTCATGCAACACGATAGGGAGATCGTCTCGCTATTAACATGGACGTTTGCTCCGCATACCCAGACGCAGATATCGGCAGTGGTAGTCAGTGTTGACGGTTTGTCCCTCAGATACAGCATGCGAAAGTATAAGACCCTCCTACTTGTATGCCACAATCAGCATAAGCTTCACCCGACTGGGCTCGTGTTGAAATTTCCGTGGACGTGGTGCCCACGTCTCATCAATGGCGACAATACGTTGGAGAAACGCGTCTCCTTCGTTGCGGAATCTGTCGTGATGGATGCCAGCCAGTGCATACCGGTGGCATTTCTGTACGTCGATGAGCTGATGTGGAACCCAACGGGACACCATTTGATGACTGAGACCAAAATCTACAGATAACGAGACCACGCACGATATCAATCTGATCTTGAAGAATGGACGGCCGACCTGCGCGGAGCAAATCCGCAGTCTCGTACCGACCAGCGCGAAATAATGAATTACCGAGCGAGTTGGCATTATCATTAGCTTGCCCTGAAGATGGTTTTGCCCTGTTTTCTATTTTCATACTAAGCAAATGGTGGGGCTGTACCTTAATTGAAGCCACGGCCGCTCTCTTCGTACTCCTAGCCCTTCGCTATCCCATCGCTGTCATAAGACCTATCTGTGTCGGTGCAACGTAGCTAAAGAAACTTGCAAACGAAAAAAAAATACAAATTATTAATATTATTATTACCGTATATAGAAAGGGAGCCAATGAAAACATGAAGAAATCAGCCAGAATTCCTTCCGACCAAGGAGGGGTCATGATCATCTTAAGGTATTTTATACCTTTAGGTCATATTATAAACAACGTTCAGCAAATAGGAAAGAATAATAAATCTTTAAAAAAAATAGAAAATAATAAACCACTAACAAGGAAGTAGTTCTTAATAATTGTACGCCGCGGCACACCTAAAACTTGTTTTCAAGTCACTTTTTTTCATATAAAGGTAACGCAAAAGGTCGGTCTAATGTTCCTTGCTTGATTTCATTTTAGAAATGATGTTTATTTATTGGGAGTCAACTGACGACGTGAGTTATTACCTGATGCCCTCGGGCGAGCCACTGCAGCACGTATCTGCGCAGGCGTGTCTGGACTCCACGTGCTTCCTTTCCCTCACATTCAAAGTTTATTTTTAACTCTTGTTATTACAGTACACTTGTCCCACGATACAGACTAACAGTAAGTAAAATAATGTTGTTTGTAGTTCATGAGCTCCTCAGGAAGAAAAGTGTAAAAGAGCGGGGAACAGCCTGAATACGGGATCCAAAAGCAACTTGGATGTTGCACAGTGATTGGATCGACTTAATTAACCGACAAACCATCATTCTGTAAATGTGACAGGAATGGTTCAAAATGCGGTCTTAAAATGTATAGAAATGTGCAGACGATCACATATTGTAAGGTAATAATAATAATAATAATAATAATAATAATAATAATAATAATAATAATAATAATAATAATAATAATAATAATAATAATAATAATTGTTACGGAGATATCCGTGGTAGAGGTGAAAGGTCCGACCCGTAGGCTGAATGGTCAGCGTATTGGCCTTCGGTTCAGAGGGTCCCGGGTTCGATTCCCGGCCGGGTCAGGGATTTTAACCTTCATTGGTTAATTCCAGTGGCTCGGGGGCTGGGTGTTTGTGCTGTCCCCAACATCCCTGCAACTCACACACCACACATGACACTATCCTCCACCACAATAACACGCAGTTGCTGTCCACCCTCATCGGAGGGTCTGCCTTACAAGGGCTGCACCCGGCTAGAAATAGCCACACGAAATTATTAAATTATTAGAGGTGAAAGAAGGTGTGGGCTGGAATAGGTCTCAACTACAAAATTAAAGTTAATTTAAATCTTTAACAAGGTTATATTTTCAAAACTTAATGGTAACATAGAATTTGAAAACTTAACAAGTCAACAACAAGCCAAAATCATATACAAAGAAACTACAGGTGTTAGGGGATTATTACAATGTCTGGGCTTCGAGCCCCACAATCACAATCCTTGAGCTATTAGCCCAACTTTACCAAGGTACAAAATTGAACAAAGGGGCAGAAAACCCCATCATGCCAAGGAGCACTTGCTCCTAATTACCATGTTAGGCCTCCTCGAGGCACTTTCCAAAATACCAGAAAGAGCGGACCTGCTCTCAATTTTACAAGCCTATCCAAGGCCACAACAAATTTCACTTCTAACTGCCCTCAAGGCACACAAGGAAGCAGGGGCATTTAATACCCAAAATACAGGGCCTTCACATGAAGAAAACAAAATATCAGGTTAATTAAATGGCCCAAAATACAAAATTGAATGGAGGCGAATACATGCACTCCTACACTAAAGTTTATTAAAACCTATGTAGCGCTAGGCCGATAATACAGGGGCTAATTCCAAGCTAGGGAGATGACTCGTATGAGATAACTTTAATACATTAAGGTAGAGAAGAAACGCTTATGAAAACGTAGTCACCTCAATTGCAAAAGGAAGGGGAGCTCGAGAGGGAGAAGCACTCTCTATCCCCGCTTTACAGTTAAAGAGATAGTAGTTTTTTTACCAAGAGAGAAAAAGGGATTTACATTTTAAAGAGATTGGTTACATATTAAAAGTTTCGAACCCTCACCGAGAGTTAAACTGCTGAGCTAGCAAGAAATAAAGATGTTAAAAGGCCATTACCTTGTTGAAGAATTGCTGTCCGAAGAAAGAGGCGCTTCCCGCCCCCTGCTAAATATCCACACACTGAATTAGATGTTATACTAGTGGCACCGAGACAAGAAAATCTTCAGTTTTTATACCCTCGTGGAAAATTCGAGACCTTTGGATGACTGTTGCCAACCCACAAACCACAGAACAAAATTTAGTAAAAACAAAACTTAGGAATACAATATTTCTTCAGGAGAGTACATTCCTTTACACCGGAGTGCGTTATCATAGTTTTTGGTAGAGACATCTGTTAGAGAATGTCCACACTTCTTGATCACTGAAAAACAAAAGTAAATCAAAAACACTCAGTGACATCTTCTGATTAACCGTAGAACTAGTTCAGTTGAAAGTTCAGAGCTTCTCCTGTAGAGGAGTTTCAATTGGCGCAAGATTTGAACTTGCGTCGTGGAGGTGTACCGCCCGGTATAATAATAATAATAATAATAATAATAATAATAATAATAATAATAATAATAATAATAATAATAATAATAATAATAATAATAATAATAATAATAATAATAATAATAATAATAATAATCGTCATCATCATCATCATCATCATCATCATCATCATAGTAATAATATGTTTTATGTCCCACTAACTACTTTAACGGTTTTCGGAGACGCCAAGGTACCAGCATTTAGTCCCGCAGGAGTTCGTTTATGTGCCAGTAAATATACCGACACGAGTCAGTCATCAGTGATCTACATTTAGTGCTGTCGCCCGGGTGGGAGATTCGCTATCACTTGTTCACCTAGATTTTTCCTTAATAATGTTCAGATAACTTTCCTTGATAAATTATTCCAAACTCTTACTCCTCGTCTTATAAATGAATATTTGCTCTTTTTAACTCCAACTTTATCTTCATATTATGATCTTTCCTATTTTTGAAAACTCCACTCAACCTAATTCTTCTACTTATGTCATTCCACGCCAACTCTCCAAGGACAGCTCGAAACATACTACATATAACAGCATCTCGTCTCCTTACTCCCAGGACTTCCCACCCGAAAGTTTGCAACGTTTTACTAACACTACCACTTTGTCGGAGTATTTGAGCACCTTCAAATACCACTGGACTGAGTCAGGATCGAACCTGCCAAGTTGGGATCAGAAGGCCAGCGCTCTACCGTCTGAACTATCCAACACAGCAAAGAAAGATAATTGGGAACAACCAAATTTAGAACTCCATCGGGAAGTGGCGAAATGTGGAGCCAGCGACGCTCGTGTTTATGAAGGCATTACAACTCTGCGTACTCACCTGAAAGAAGAGAAACATATCGCAGCTTAAATATCCTATAAATCTTGACCGGTGTTTAAACTCCTTATTACTGTCCTGAGATACGACCCTCAGTACAGCGTCGTATTAGTCTACAACAGGAAAGATTGAGGATCGCACCTGTTCCATTTTAAGATTTTTGAGAGAAAGCAAGGAATTTATGAATTTTTTGGTGCGTGTTTGTGACTTCCTCACTCCAGTTTAGTGTCTGAGTCACGATTTGCAGTTATTTGTAATGTAGTTTGTTTTTACGCGGGCGCAGGCTGAAGTTTCTAATACTTCCGTAGACATCTCATTCGTCCTGCAAATGTGCCATTGGACTTATTCGATCCATTATTGAGTATAGCGCTCTCATGAATACGATTCTTATAAGATGTTACTTGCTTACAACTAAAGTACCGAGCTCGATAGCTGCAGTCGCTTAAGTGCGGCCAGTATCCAGTAATCGGGAGATAGTAGGTTCGAACCCCACTGTCGGCAGCCCTGAAGATGGTTTTCCGTGGTTTCCCATTTTCACACCAGGCAAATGCTGGGGCTGTACCTTAATTAAGGCCACGGCCGCTTCCTTCTCACTCCCAGTCCTTCCCTCTCCCATCGTCGCTGTAAGACCTATGTGTGTCGGTGCGACGTAAAGCAAGTAGCAAAAAAAAAAAAACAAGTAAAGTAAACCAAATTTCGTCAATTTTCATTCAAAAAACCAACAATCACCTTTTTGAATTTACTGGCATGTCTTAATTTGTAATGTTATTTTCTACAGAGCCTGAATAACTATATAGTGAAATATAAGTAATGTTTTTACTTAATATTTTAAATATCAGTGTTAACAAAATTGCTTAGCATGCTTTTTTATTTGTTTTTTATTCATATAATATATGGCATTAAACAAGAAAAAACTATGCAAACACACTGCTATGAATAAAACAAATAATAATAATGAAAGTATATAAATTGTGAAGCAAATATTAAGAGGATATTTAAACTGTAAAGAGCGTAGAGACTTACTTGAAGCAGAGATAATAAAAAATCTGTATCCCAAACTGCAAAATTAAGGCATTAAAACACTGTAATCAAGCCTGAAGCACTATACTGTATGCTTCTGAAACACTGGAACTGATCATTGATTAAAGAGGCAGAAAATCAAGAAAGAGAAATGTTAACGAACCTTTTTGGACACTCTGTACATGGAGAATCTGGATGATAAGCAAGTCACATGACCTGTACCAACACTCAGAGAAAATCTCAGACACATTTGGGAAAAGTCGTTTAAAATTTTACGGATATGTTCTCAAAATGCCTATTCAGAGATTAATCAGAAGTATTCTGGACCTTGCCCTTTCAATTAAAGTAAAACACAATTGGCTGCTCGAAGTTAGAAAAGATCTTCAGGAAACAGGCATCATAAATGGATCTACCACCAACAAAAACTGCATAGAAGATCACAAGAAAGAAGATGAAGAAATTTGTCGAGAAGGAGAAAGGCAAGAACATCAGCTAAATAAATTCAATCGCATCCCCTTAGTCGGGCGTAACGAAGACAGATTAAGAAATAATAGAATACATGTTAACGGAATTACATAAAACAAAATATTAGAACGATACGTCCAGCCTAGCTATCCACTCGAGGCTCGATGGTGTAGCACTGAGAAAGTCTCCCGGATCACCCGTGTAGGTACTCAAATTGCACGCCTCGATGATGTGCCGGATGGTTTGGTACGGTTCTTCACAATCACAGGTTGCGCTGGACTGCACGTCTAAGCTATACGTACATATTCCATGTCCTGTTCGGATGCAATGTAGACTTTTCCACACATGTCTCGGTGTTTGTGTATAGGGTCACTTCAGATGGAACACTCTCAGTCCAGAAGTCACTCCAGTTAGCATCAATGTACAAGTTACTATCAGCAAGCAGTTGGTCTAGTCGTAGGAATGGATTTCTGGCACGACGCCGGTTTATTTTCAAATGCTAAGTGTCATCATGAATCGTAAGTTTCGAATAGTTAATTATTTTCAAAACCTGGTAAGGAGCTATGAAATTGGAAGGAATATGTGGAACAGACCGGGAGAATATAGGACTGAACCTAAAAATCAAGGGTTTAGATTTTTCAGATGACCTTGCCATCTTGCCAGAAATCGAAAGACGCTCAATAGATGCTGGAGACCCTGAAAGATGTTTCAGAAGAAGTGGAGAAATGAGGATAGTGACTAAATTGAGTACAACACCAAAGCGAGACGATTATGGAGGTAAAACATACATACATACACATACATTATCATTATAGACTGTTATGCCTTTCAGCGTTCAGTCTGCAAGCCTCTGAGAATTTACTAAACGTCGCCACAATCCTCGATTTCCAACTAGTGTTGTGGCCTCATTTAGTTCTATACCTCTTATCTTTAAATCGTTAGAAACAGAGTCTAACCATCGTCGTCTTGGTCTCCCTCTACTTCTCTTACCCTCCATAACAGAGTCCATTATTCTCCTAGGTAACCTATCCTCCTCCATTCGCCTCACATGACCCCACCACCGAAGCCGGTTTATGCGTACAGCTTCATCCATCGAGTTCATTCCTAAATTAGCCTTTATCTCCTCATTCCGAGTTCCCTCCTGCCATTGTTCCCACCTGTTTGTACCAGCAATCATTCTTGCTACTTTCATGTCTGTTACTTCTAACTTATGAATAAGATATCCTGAGTCCACCCAGCTTTCGCTCCCATAAAGCAAAGTTGGTCTGAAAACAGACCGATGTAAGGATAGTTTCGTCTGGGAGCTGACTTCCTTCTTACAGAATACTGCTGATCGCAACTGCGAGCTCACTGCATTAGCTTTACTACACCTTGATTCAATCTCACTTACTATATTACCGTCCTGGGAAAACACACAACCTAAATACTTGAAATTATCGACCTGTTCTAGCTTTGTATCACCAATCTGACATTCAATTCTATTGGATTTCTTACCTACTGACATCAATTTAGTCTTCGAGAGGCTAATTTTCATACCATACTCATTGCACCTATTTTCAAGTTCCAAGATGTTAGACTGCAGGCTTTCGGCACAGTCTGCCATTAAGACCAAATCGTCAGCATAGGCCTGGCTGCTTACTACATTTCCACCTAACTGAATCCCTCCCTGCCATTTTATACCTTTCAGCATATGATCCATGTAAACTACAAACAGCAAAGGTGAAAGATTACAGCCTTGTCTAACTCCTGTAAGTACCCTGAACCAAGAACTCATTCTACCATCAATTCTCACTGAAGCCCAATTGTCAACATAAATGCCTTTGATTGATTTTAATAATCTACTTTTAATTCCATAGTCCTCCAGTATGGCGAACATCTTTTCCCTCGGTACCCTGTCATATGCTTTCTCTAGATCTACGAAACATAAACACAACTGCCTATTCCTCTCGTAGCATTTTTCAATTACCTGGCGCATACTGAAAATCTGATCCTGACAGCCTCTCTGTGGTCTGAAACCACACTGGTTTTCATCCAACTTCCTCTCAACGACTGAACGCACCCTCCCTTCCAAGATGCCTGTGAATACTTTGCCTGGTATACTAATCAATGAGATACCTCGATAGTTGTTGCAATCCTTCCTGTTCCCTTGCTTATAGATAGGTGCAATTACTGCTTTTGTCCAATCTGAAGGTACCTTACCAACACTCCACGCTAATTTGACTAGTCTATGAAGCCATTTCATCCCTGCCTTCCCACTATACTTCACCATTTCAGGTCTAATTTCATCTATTCCTGCTGCCTTATGACAATGGAGTTTATTTACTATCCTTTCCACTTCCTCAAGCATAATTTCACCAACATCATTTTCCTCCTCCCCATGAGCTTGACTGTTTGCAACACCACCATGATGATTCCCTTTTACATTGAGAAGATGTTCAAAATATTCCCTCCACCTCTCCAGTGATTCCCTGGGATCTGTTATGAGTTCACCTGAATTACTCAAAACACTGTTCATTTCCTTTTTCGCTCCCTTCCTAAGATTCTTTATTACTGTCCAGAAAGGTTTCCCTGCTGCTTGACCTAGCCTTTCCAGGTTATTACCAAAATCTTCCCATGACTTCTTTTTGGATTCAACAACTATTTGTTTCGCTCTGTTTCTTTCATCCACGTACAAATCCCTGTCTGCCTCGGCCCTTGTTTGGAGCCATTTCTGATAAGCCTTCTTTTTACGTTTACAGGCTGCTCTCACTTCATCATTCCACCAAGATGTTCGCCTTTTCCCATCTTTACACACAGTTGTTCCTAGGCATTCCCTTGCTGTTTCTACTACAGCATTCCTGTATGCCACCCATTCACTTTCTATATCCTGAACCTGCTTACCGTCTACTGTTCGAAACTTCTCACTAATCATATCCATGTACTTCTGTCTAATTTCCTCGTCCTGGAGATTTTCTACCCTTATTCGTTTGCAGACAGATTTCACTTTCTCTACCCTAGGCCTAGAGATACTTAGTTCACTACAGATCAGATAATGGTCTGTATCATCGAAAAATCCCCGAAAAACTCGTACATTCCTAAAAGATTTCCTGAATTCAAAGTCTGTTAAGATATAGTCTATTATGGATCTGGTACCCCTAGCCTCCCATGTGAAGCGGTGAATAGCCTTATGCTTGAAGAATGTGTTCGTAACAGCTAAACCCATACTAGCACAGAAGTCCAGCAAACGCTTCCCATTCCCATTAGCTTCCATATCTTCCCCACATTTACCAATCACCCTTTCGTATCCTTCAGTTCTATTCCCAACTCTCGCATTGAAATCGCCCATTAGCACTATTCTATCCTTGCTGTTGACCCTGACCACGATGTCACTCAATGCTTCATAAAACTTGTCAACTTCATCCTCATCTGCACCCTCGCATGGTGAATACACGGACACAATTCTTGTCCTAATTCCTCCCACTGACAAATCTACCCACATCATTCGCTCATTTACGTGCCTAACAGAAACTATGTTGCGTGCAATGGTATTCCTGATAAAGAGCCCTACCCCAGACTCTGCCCTTCCCTTTCTAACACCCGTCAAGTACACTTTATAATCTCCTATCTCTTCCTCCTTATCTCCCCTTACCCGAATATCACTTACTCCTAGCACATCCAGATGCATCCTCTTTGCTGACTCAGCAAGTTCTACCTTCTTTCTTCCATAAGCCCCATTAATATTGATAGCTCCCCATCGAATTCCATTTCGTTCGCCAAGTTGTTTCCAAGGAGTCCCTCGCCTGTCAAATGAGAGTGGGACTCCATTACTCCCATAGGTCCGAGGCTTGCTTAAAGTGTTCTGAGCTCGGTAAATTCATGAAGCAGGATGCTGCCCTACTTGCACATAGTCCAAGTGAGGATCTCTCCTCTAACGGGTTATGGACCACCGGTGAATTGTGTAGTCCTAGCCGCCTGAGCACAAGGAGGGCCACGACTCAGAATATGTCTGAGATGCCCACTCCCATTCCATAGCAACTGGTATTCCGACTCTCAGGACCACTTACTAGGCCACTCAGCCGTTGCCCATGGTTCACGAACTAGGACGTGACTACAGTAACCCACAAACCTGAACCACTGAGGTAAAACATGGCAAGATTAAAAGCACTGACAAGAATGGATAGAACAAAACGGACTGGATAAAGGGGCGATCAAGGCAAGAGTCAGAAAATTAGGTTTGGGTTACAAAGTAACACAAAATAGGTAAGAAAGGCGGAGCTGAGAAATCTTCAAAAGAAGTTTCTGAGGAAAATCCGGGATCATAGAAGACTGCTGATGGTACTTGGAAGAAAATGAAAAATTAGGAGCTCTAGAAGTACACTGAAAAGGTCACAGACACAATGCAAAAACGAAGGCTGAAATTCTACGGACACCTGGTAAGAATAGATGACAAACGACTGACAAAGAAGAACTTCAAATACATCATGGGGTTAAAGGTCACCTCAAAGTCCGTAGAAGGGGTCAAGAGGGGTGCGAAAGAACTTAGAATTACACTATAGATGATCCACAATAGAATAGAGTTCATAAGAGGAGTCGAGAGACTAAAATCATTTGAATAAAACTAAAACGGAGGCCGAAAGGATCATTTTCGAAGACGTAATAAATATGAAAAACTAATTAGTGTAGAGGTTTTGGGAAGAGAAGAGAAGAGAAGAGAGACCAGGAAGCTTTAAGGTCTATGCGGTCAATTGCTGGCCAAATACGTCATCTTCATAATGAAAGGGAGGTCTATGAGGTTGAGTGTCGGGAAGCAATACAATGGATCATGCTTTGTATCAGAAGAGTAATTTTTAATAAATTCTTTTTCTCTCTCTCTTGTCGCAAGAAATCAAAATACACGTAACTCGTCTCCGCACGCCAGGTTACAGCGCGCGGTAACTGACATTCGACCACCACCTTGTGATGACGTCATGCGAATTACGCCACGTGTTGTACGTTCCTCTTTGAACCTTAAATTAATTTAAGCACTGTTACCATTTATTTAATATCTTTTCAGCTATAACCACCTCTTTCGCTACATGAAAGGGCGTTACATCGATTTTTCTCCGAAAACACTCGACCTCAACTTCAATAACATTGTACGTCAAACTCAATATTCATTACATCTTCAATACTAATTGAAAATGAATCACTTAACCGGACATTTGGCTGCATTACTGTACCGAACCAATACGATGCAGGCTATTGACTATTAATTACTGACTGCGTTTTGTGATACACGGCTGTGCTATTTGCAAAACTTCGTTTTGATACATATCGGTGTATAACGAGCGAGTCCTATGGTACTTTGCTTTGAATCAAAGTGTAATTTGTTTGTAACTCATTTGTGTACATATTTGAAAAAGATCGCTAACATGGTCAGTCCGATCATCACTCCGTTAACTCAGCGGAAACCATTATCCTTCTCTATCATTTTTTTAAAATTTGCTTGAAGTCTCACCGACACAGAAAGGTCTTACGGTGACGATGAGTGGGAAGGAAGCGAGCGTGGCCTTAATTGAGGTACATCCCTAGCATTTGCCTGGTGTGAAAATGAGAAACCACAGAAAACGATCTTCAGGGCTGCCGTTCCAGGGTTCCAACCAATTATTTCCCAAATCCAAACTCAGAGCTGCGCGCTCCCAAACGCACGGCCAACTCGTTTGGTGTATCAAATAAAGTTCGATATAAAATCAAAGCAGCGAATCAAGTTTTCCGTGATTGTTCTTTATAAATCACTAATTAGAGTGATTGCTACGATGCTTCGTACAACTTCATCCTAGTTCCCAGTAGGCATTTGCTCTCCAAAGGAGATTTCAGATTAGAAACAGTAATGAGCACGGGAGTGCTGACACAAGAACACAATTTCTTGTATTGTTGGGAATCGTTATGTATAGTATTGTATAGGATTAACTCCCTATAATGTGAAATGAATAATAATGGTGGAGAAATTTTAATGTATCTTTATCTTTAATCATTTTTAAGGTTATGTCGTATAGACAAATTAAAAACAATCTGTGGCTTCTCAATTATTTGATAATCATCGTACACTAAATAATGCATTTCTCTTAATTTCGTTGTAGTTTACATGCCATAAAATTTCTCAAATCCTCGAAATATGTCATCCTCTTCGTTTCTTTCCTAGAAATTGTTCCTTCAAAGACGTTTACTAGGAAGTGATCATGTCTCAGTATATTACCTACAAGTTTTAACTTACGTCTTTCCGTATCGTTTATCAGTCTCCATTGCTCATTGGTTTGCTTTAGAACATCTCGACTCGTCTTTCTCTGCATCCAGCATGTTCTCAACATTTTCCTCCAAATCGGCATTTAAGTTGTTTTCACTGAAACTCTTTCCTTTTTTCAATAGTCCAGCTCTGAGAACCATAAAGCAGTACACTCCACGTAAAGGATTTTGCAAAAGCCTTTCTTGTTTTAAAACTTATATGGGTATTTGTTAAAAGACCTCTTTTAATTCGAAAGGCCTGTTTAGCAGGAGTTAGTATTTTTTGATTTCATTGCTTCATCTATTGTCTTCAGTTATAATGCTTGCTAAGTAGCAGAAATGTTGCATTGTTCTACTCTGGAATGTTTTTATGTATCACATGGAACATAGAACACCTTATTTAATTCCTTCTCTCCTTCAAGTATGGAAATATCATCAGCAAATTTAATACTGTAGATTTTTTCGCATTCATCTTTATTCCATTAGATCTTTCCTTTAAAACACTTATTGCTTCTTGAATAAACAAGTTGAAAAGCTATGGTTAGAGTGGAGGACCCTGCCTCAGTCCTTTCTTAATTCGTTTCACCCTTGTATATCCATTCACCATTACATTTGTGCACCGGTTCTCGTAAATTGACAAGAACATTATTATTATTACAGATGAAATAACTTCAGAAGCGTGTTTGTGGGTTACGATCGAATGCCAATAATTTTGTACGTTTATCTAACATGTAAGTATTTACTTGGAAGGTCACAAAGTAGGTTCTTCTTATGATCCCGTCAAAATATTTTGAAGCCTTCAACGTACGAAGAAATGCTCTGCGCCATTTCTAAACGTAGAAAATAAAGCTAAGTGTTGGTGAATTTAAATTGAGATCAGCCAACTCGTTCAATATGTATGGAGGTTTTACCCAATGTTGAATCCGAAAGTAAGTCTTCCATCCCTTCAATACCACATTACTTTGTACTTTTATTGTAACCGCGTACCTGAACCTCCAAAAATTATTTAACATCCTCAAAATCTCTGGGGACCATCATAGTTTTCTCAAGTGACAGGAAACCATAAAAATTGGCAGCCACTTTTCTGTTGGTGAGCCAGTCAGCCCACCTCAGCTACTCCGGGGGCCACGGATGAATATTCCTAAGATTATTAGCTGTAGGTTGACTAGGAGCATTCCTCCGCTAGCCAGCAGGACGTAGGCTTCCCATCCAGGTGAATAACACATCCAATGCAGCTTAACCTCGGAGATCTAGTGAGATCTGGTGTTTCAACATCGATACGTCGTTCTGAATAAAGTAATACAACGTACTGAAATCTTGGAGTATGTCGGCTATCACCTAACACCTCTTTCTAAACACTATTAGTCTACGGTCTACTTGTCAGCTAGATTTCACAGACTCCATCTACGCAGTGCCCTGAAACCTTTATATGAAGCGAGAATACCTTGAGGGGATTAATTTGCTTTACTCCAATGAGATAGAACTTCTTTACCAGATGAGTCATTCACACGTTTCAACAGCAGTGCCCCAGGACAATCTTCAACCAAGCGGAACTGGAAAGTTTAATAGCGCACGCTTCATTCACTAGCTTATATGGCCCAGCGAGTTTTGCATTTAAATGGAGCATTCAATATTGAAAGTGCTTCGTTACCGCTGGAGGCATTAAAATTGTCTAGCATCATCGTAACACACTGAAGAATTACAAAGCTATTTGGTAATTTTATTTTGTAAAACTTTAGTGTTAAAAGTCTTGCACAAGTGTTCTGTAATATTCAGAGTAGCAAAACATTCACGCTGACAGTTTGTACCACGTACACTTTGACAGAGAATGGCGCTACAACTCTGACGGACCTTGGCCTACCAAGCGATCGCTGCTCGGCTTGAAGGCCTGTACATTACGAGGTGACGCATGGTCAGCGTAACGGGTGCTTTGGCCGTATTCTTGGAATTCTAGACCAGGGCTGCTATTACACTGTTAGATAGCTAATTCATTGTTCTCACATACGCTGAGCAGACCTCTAAACCATCTACGTAAAATATCCCTTACCTGGCTAGGAATCGAACCTACGACCTCGGGGCAAAAAAAATCTCACACCGCAGGACCGTTCCTTAACAGATCCTCAGTTGAGTTGCCGGTTATTCCCTCTGCTGTATCTGGTCGAATGGATGATGCAGTACCCACTGTATCCACACAGGTCGACCAGTGATGTGGCTGAGGTAGTCTGCGATACGCTTCCGTACAGCGTGATTGTTTCTTGTAATTTTAAAATGTTATTGTAATAGGGGAAGTTTTATTGATTTTTTCGTGATTATCAATTCATCGAAGTTGATGTATTTTCTAAGGACGTATGGGAGCTGAGTGACTGCGAGCGCTCTTTGATTTACCGGCACGGGCATACAGGAAGGACAATAACCCTTTTAGGACTCGCCCTGTACACGTGGATTAGAACACTTTCACTAGGTCCCTTCTATATTTTAGTATAACTTTATCTACCTCACTAATACATCTATGAGTACTTGGACGCTTATTCCATCAAATGGTTAGAATGGATACAATTTGCTGGGTTAAACGCAGTGAAATTGAAATTGTTATTGCTCAGCAACTATAACTGCCAGCGAAATAAACCTTCACGCTCAACATAAAGTCATTGCAATTCATGATATAATTTTCATTATATTCTGAAAGGCTAATTACCTGTATGAATTTTATAAATACAATTTTTGTAACTAAATCGAGTATGCCATATAAATACTAAAATCAATTAAATACATCATTCTTTCACTGAAATTGATTTTATGGATCTACTTAAGGAATATACTCTGGAATCTCTAAGTAATTCCTTTATAGTAGTCCTTTAAAAGTTAATATATATTTTTTATTTTTGTACTAACAATCTGAGTCTCATGATCGAGGGAAGAAAGATGTAAGTAGCGCTTTGTATGCATTACTCACAGAAAGCTTCGATTTATTTGGAGGATGCGAATCAGAATACTCTAATTTGCAAAAAGCAAAACGTCTCCGTACAGGCCATGAAGGACATTGCAGAAGCGAAAAGTTTTCGTCTTTCTGGGTGAATCGAGCACGCCTTGAAGTTTATGCAAATCTCATTCAATAACTGTTGTACAGGGTAGATACCCGCATTCTATTATAACCTATTACAGCCCCATAATCCAAGCTCTACTTGTAACGCTATATAATAGCACCTTCTTCTCTTTCCTGGAACTTACCCCGCTTCGATGCGGGATCCTCTTTCTTGCACTTAGCTTTCCATTTTGTACGATCGGTCGTATGACTTGAGGTGACATTTACAATGTTCATATCCTCTCCCAGCGAGTCAAGCCACCCCTTCTTCGCTCTCGACGTTGCATAATGGCATATGGTGTGACAATACTCACCCGCTCTGAATTCTGAACTCTTCCAGAGGTACTCATATCTCGTAAATTATAATTTTTCTCATCAACGATAAACTAACCATGCTGTTGCAGTTTATCGCTCAATTAATTCATTAATTATTAGTTGATAATCGTGTGATTATCCTAGCCTGGTAGAAGCCTATCTTGAGCAGACTCTCCGTTGCAGGAGGAGGGCCAAATCTTTTAAATTCATGAGAATTGCTAATAAATTCTAGTTAAATATCTTAATAAATCATTAAGAATTATCAAACGAACAAATTATATAATTGTGTAAAAAACGCTATGATAAATGTAAAAAGAGGTAATGAAAGGTGAAATATGTCGGTATTACTAATTGCCACTAGCTGTTAATTGTTACGATTGTATGTTTGTCTGTATTTGAATCAGTTCTGATATCACTCAGTATATCATAATAGGAGGTGGATATCTTAATGATAGGTGTACGTATACAAATACGGTCATGTCTTTCCTGTATTGGCAGCAATTCGTGATTAAAAATCATCACTTACAAGCTAAATTGTTTACAAGGATACGTCAGAGAACCTACCACGTGTCCGAGACTCACGGCAATCAACCAGAGGAAGTTAATGCAGAGAAGATGAACGTCTATGAAAAAACTATTGAATATTTTAAATAAATGTATCAGCAGAGTCCGGATTTTTTGGTACTGATAGGTTAGAACGCAAAATTACTTAAGCGAGGAACAGGTATAAACTACCCTGAACAACGTTTATGCCTTGAGATTTGCAGATATGTTAGGAGTACTGTCCAGAGAAAGCTTTGTCGTCGGCAATTTGCAAACCGAAGACCTGGTGGCGTTATGTGGATGATATGTTCGTTGTTTGTACGGAAGGTGAAGACAAGCTTGGTCATTTCCTGGATCACCTTAATCCCCAGCACCCTTCCATTTGTTTCACTATAGAAATTGAATCTGACGGCAAAATACAATTTTTAGATGTTCTCGTCATCAAGAAAGAGGATGGATCTTTAAGACACAGGTTTATCGTAAGCCTACACACACCAATAGATATCTCCACGTAGATTCTCAACATCACACTAAACAGAAACACGGTGTCCTCACAACTCTAACTACCAGTGCCAGGAGGATTTGTGAACTGTCAGCTCAGAAAGAGGAAATTTACTCCTTGAGAACCACCTTTGAGAGTAACGGTTACAATAAAGCTTTGATCTCTGCGGTTCTGAAACCGACGGATAATCGGACGTCTGTTAGGAAAATATATATAAAAAGAACTGCTTACCTGTCGTACATATGTAACACGACAGATCGTATTGCTAAAATCTTACATTGGTACAATATACGAACTGTATGTGGAAGTTCAATTAACATTAGGCAACTCCTCCGACCAACTGAGGATAGTTCGCCTAAATTGCAACAAGCTTGTATCTACAGAGTTCTCTGTACTTGTGGCAAGGTTTATATTGGGCAGTCTTCGATAACGATGTGAACTCGCATCAAAGAACATAATACTTGTATCAGACTCAACCAACCTGATAAATCAGCTGTTACTGATCATGCCTTAACACCTGGTCATGTTGTCATGTTCCAAGGAGTGGGTGTATCTGCCCGTAGAAAACAATATCTCCCAATAAACATCAGGAAGGCGGTTGAAATGCGTAACACCCAGATACTTTCAACCGCGATAAAGGGTACAACGTCAGTGAATCATGTTTACCTATTATCAGAACCATTAGAAAATGATGCTTTGCTGTTACAATTCGTTGTCCCTAGCATTGGGCGTCCCTATTATATCCTAGGGCACCATTTTAACACATTGCTGTCCGGGCGCGCGCTACTCCATTCTTTCCTTTGGACCGGCAACAGAAGCACACCTTGCATGAGAAGTAGGATGTAATATAAATACCTGTAACACCTGTAAATGGTTCTAGGACTTTGTTTTCATCCTTATTTGTACATCCATCAACCTCACTGTCACTACTATCACTGGCATCTTCACTCGTATTATTGTCGCTGTCAACTGACTCGTCTGAACTGAATGTCACACTTTCACTTCCGCGCGTATATTTTGATGTTGACGGACACACATCTTCACAATCACTAATACTTACGCTTTCGCAATAACTAGGGACATCAGATAAACTATCAGTATGCAATTCTCCAAATATTTCATCATCTTTCAAGCTGCCACGGTGCGCCATGCTGACACCTGACAATACACTCGGTCACGCGGTATGAGTGTTATGAAGCCACACTTCCTGTGCCAAAAGCATTGTCAAGGAAAGAATATATCTATCTAAATTCCGATCAACAAAGACTCTAGTTTGTAAACAACACGAAATATTTCGATTAATATACGGCAGAGAGGAGAAAATCACACAAGAATGAAGCAATGTGAGAAAACGTTAATTTACGTAGCCCGTCATTAATGTGTTAATTTCCTTGTTGCTTCCTCTTAGTAACCTTTTATGCATCATGTTTCACTTTTCTGTTCATTGTTTATATACTTAATTACACGACATAAACCCAAAATATACAACATGAATAGTTACGCGGGTCGTGAAAGTCTAAATGATAATACTCCTAGAATTTATGTTGCTGCTGCTACATTATAGAAGATTGGGTTGCGTGACACTTCCTACAAACCGAATTAGTTTACATTGTAACCTAGTACACTCCGGCCTCGCGGTGCAGGGGACAACATGTCCGCCTGTCACCCGGCGGCCCCGGGTTAGATTCCCGGCCGGGTCATGGGCTTTAAATTGTAAATTATTAATACCCTGGCCTGGGAACTGGCTGTTTGTGTCGTCCTTAATGTTCATTTCCTCACATTCAACACTTTACACTTCCCCTATTTACAAATACACGCACGTTCACAACATAATGGTGCAAAGTAGGGGCAATAGATCTTCTTATGTCGACGCCCCGAGTAAAAAGAATTTTTTTTAACCTAGTAGCGCTAAAAGATCTGAAGTCTATATATGTCCCTGATTTAAAGATCGGAGCGAGAAACACCATTCCGAAACTTCTTGTAGACTTCTGTAAGCATTTCGGACTTTCAAAAAACTTCTTCACTACCATGGCAATTAGTGCACTGAAGGGCTCAATCTTATTTAATGAACCACACATATGAACCATTCATTTTATTTTTTGCTTATTGAGCGTGATATTTGAGTAAAGTTGTCACCGGCTTCTCACCAATGTGGCAACAGTTAGAATCCTGGTCATGCAAGTGGGAGTTTAACAATAAAAATCTACGTACTTGTGGTTTCTTTTCCAAGTAACTCAGAAGGTCCACGGCTATGAAAATGATATCAACTGTCACAAAAAACTACAGGTTTGTTTTCTTTATTGCCTGAATTATCTCAAACAGAAAATTGTCCAAAACCTCCTCAATGAAACATCAAACAACACTGAGTGCACTCGGTGGTAGCAGTTCCTCTAGAATAGCAACTATTTTGCACCTTGCAGGTATCATGTCACGCAGAGCCCAGAGGAGCAATTGTATGTGGTTCATGCCTAGGGTAAGGAACTTTCTGTACACACTTTTATCAACGTAATTGGGAACTGCTTTTCAAAGAAGGAAATAGTTTACAAAAACTAGTTTACTAACGGATGAATGACCGTTCATGGGGCTACAAGCTATTTCAATAACCACAGCCTGAGTTCTTGGAACAAATGCCACAAGCGAGCAGGAAATTATTGTTCTTATCTAAACTAAGGCATTAGTAGCCTTCGGCAACTTCTACAACTCTATACAGAATGTTTAAATGGAATGTTCTTCCGAGCAATAAGAGAACAAAATAGAAGTGAGATTCAGAAAGTGAGTTTCTCCATATCATCGCTCACACAAACTTATGTGTTCGCCATTTTACAGTGCTACTGGTAGATGGTGCAAAAGTCGGTGAATCAGAACCTTAGCAGAGACACATTCACGAATTGGTAAAGGTATTTATCGTGTAGTGAGGGGAGGAAGTGTCGACAGTGATTCGTTTTTCATGGTGGTAACGGTGGATTACGTGCGTGTATGAAAATAGGAATTACCGGATACACAGAAACTGCGGAAATGGTGCAGAGGGTCGAACTACTGTCAAGGACGAAGAGTGGAGTGTCTGACCATCAATATCAGACGCATTGTTCCGTCAATTGAGAACTTATAACATACCAAACCCCTTGGTACAACAGCCTCAAAGGGCTTGGCCTACCAAGCGACCGCTGCTCAGCCCAAAGGCCTGCACGTATAAGCCGTACAACGAATCTTCTCGACCGTTTCCGTTCTTTTCTAGACCAGGGCTGCTATTTTGCCTCCAGACAGCTCCTCAATTTTAATCAGATAGGCTGAGTGGACTTCGAAACAGCCCACAGATCCAGGTAAAAAGTCCCTGACCTGGCCGGGAATCTAACCCGTAGCCTCCGGGTAAGAGACAGTCACGCTACCCCTGCAAGGCGGGGCCGGCACTTGTAAGGTAACTGCATCAAAATATACAGGCTGATTCAAAAGTTACATAGAAATGTAAATAGTCCTTAGACGGATCAAAATACGACTTTTGATTGTGTATCCGTAAAATCCAATTATTTAACCTTCCTACCCCAGAAGCAGGAGTATATTGTGATTATATCTGAAATAAAAAGTGATTGTTGCTGGATGCCAAATAATAAATGAAGTATAATCATCATCATCATCATCATCATCATCATCATCATCCACAGGTTATACCTCTTGTTCAGGGTCTCTGCGCACATTAAGGCATAACAGAATTGTGACCGGTTATTTAAAGTTGCATGCCCTTCTTGACACTACAGAAGTTTCAATTGAAAATCCCACCCCAGCGATACCAAGAATCAAACTACGGTCGCCAGAATGACAAGAGAGCAGCTAAGCCTCTGCATCATCCTGTTCCCCAATAATACTCTATCGCCGCCGGGTAAAGGATACCTCGTAACACCTTCGAAGTACAGTTTACAGAATAATCCCGAAACTGGGCGGTGAACAGTTCCTGCCATTTATGATTTCGACCATTGGAGTTTTCTGTTCCCTTCGCGGTCAATACAACACGCCTTCACAAGGAACGTGGAGAAACATGGCTTACATTGGCTATCAGTGATATATACTGTATAGCAAAGAGGAAAGCGAAGTCATCTCCGTACAGGCCATGAAGGCCCTTGGAGGGGTGGAAGGTAAAGGCTTCCACTTTACGTAACCTCGGCACTTGGTGGGGTAGAGTGGTTAGATCTAGGCCGGGCGCCTGTGCCCCCAGGAATTAATCATATTCTCATTATTGGTGCAGGCTGAGTGAACCTCAGGACCATATGCACCTCCGGAAGAGGAAATCTCCTTTCTTAAATTTTTCGACAACCTGACGGGCAATCGAACTCACGTCCATCCGGGTGAACCGAACACGCCTTTATTGCCTCGGCCAGGCAGCCCCTAATTTGTACATACGAACATAATTCTTAATGTAAAAATTACTATTGTACTGAATAAAAAATGAAGTGGAGGAGTAGATTTTGGAACAAAAATTAGAAATGCATCATAAGTATCAAGTACGTACCTACGCAATGGGAGGTACAAACTGGCACATATTTTAGAATGAATAGTTCGGAAAGGCAACTCTGTGTAGTGGTAGAGAAAAATACTAAATCAAAGCAAGATTTTGTTGAAAATGAACAGGCCCAACTCTTGTCTGAACTGGTCGCCGAAAACCGATAAATTCGCATTCCACACGTTGAATACCACCATTCTAGAACACTGGAGGACAAATAAAGAGCCCCGCCCCTTGAGCTAGTGACATGAGCAGAGAACATCATCATAGGTTGTTCTACCATCCGGCAGGTCAAATCATGGCTGTCACGTCCATATTTCTCGATATTGAGCCCTTTTCTTCACCTCTGTATAATCTTCCTTTCTTTTTCTAATGCTGTCTAATACTTCATATCGTCTCCTTTCCCTTTCTCGTTTTCCTTTTATCATCACTTCCATTGCTACCCGTAGTAAAGTATTGTGTCTTAGATTAAGCTATATCAAACTTTTCTTCATTTTTTGGATTATGGTCAGCATGCTTCTCACTTCTCTCACTCTCTTCAGAATTTCCTCATTTGATATTCTATCATTCCACCTTACTCCTTCAATTCTTTTCCAAATCCACATCCCAAATGCCTCTATTCTTTTCTGTTCTTCTTTCCATAATGTCCATGTTTTAGTGCCATATAGAGCTATACTTCATACGTAACGCCTTGCATGCCTCTCAATCAGATCTTTCTCTAGCGGCCCACAAAACAGTTTTTTCTTCTTGTTGAAGCTTTCCTTGGCTATGGCAATTCGACCTTTATGTCTGCTATAGAGTGAAGGTCTTCAATCACTATACTTCCAAAGCACTTAAACTTATTCACCTGTTCAATAATGTCTCCCCCTATCTTGATTGTCGCTTTTTCACCTTTACCTCCAAGTATCTTGAATTTAGTATTTTTGTTTATGGGCATTCCATACTCTTCACATTTTTGGTCCTCTCAAATTCTCCTGAGATCTTTCACAATTTCAGCTATTACTGTCATATCACCAGCAACTCGTATGCATTCAATTGTCTTACCTCCGATGTTGAAACCTCTTTTACCATCCAAATATTCACAAATAATTTCCTCCATGTAAATATTAAACAAATTTGGCGATAAACAGCAACCCTGTCTAACACATCTCACCAGTGTGATTTCTTCTGATAATTCTCTTCCTATTCTCATTCTCACTAATAATCTGTGCTGTAATGACCAGATGTCAAGCGGCAAGCAAAGCCACAGCAATGTACCTGGCTGATTGTACTATGTTTAGGCAATACAATCGTACATTTCGTTCGTCATTCATTGTTTATTTCTAAACAAGGTTTTATTGTGGCCTATAGCATCGCCAGGGCTGCAGGTAGTAGTCAAAGGAGTATTTAGTAACTACATGTCAAAATAATTACTTGTCTTTCATACGCAAAAACTAATGAAATAAAGGTAATTAACAATTTACTTAGCCTACACAAAATAACTCATTTAACAACAAATCATTTATTTTGTTTGCTCACCATAAGGTAAAGCACTGAATAGAACTAGACATTAGGTCAATAAAATTGCTTAAAGTTTAATTCTCTTTAGATACGCACCCCTTCACTAAGAGCCGTGTAAGCAACTGCTAGGCTGTACTTTGCTCCTTTACCTGCCTGAGCTCGAGAATAATGTTATTTGCTTTACGTGCCATTAACTACTATTACGGTTTTCGGAGACGCTGAGGTTCAGGAATTTTGTCCCGTAAGAGTTCTTTTAAGTGCCAGTAAATATACCGACACGAGGCTGACGTATTTGAGCACCTTCAAATACCACTGGACTGAGCCAGGATCGAACTTGCCAAGTTGGGGTCAGAAGGCAAGCGCCTCAACCGTCTGAGCCACACAGCACGACATAAAAATAACATTCTTCAGAAAACTGGGTTGAAGATTATTTTAACTTTCGGTCAACATTTTGTAACCTCTCTTATTTAATGTTTCCCATTCCTCTTCCTTCTCCTGCTGGCGACATCCTTTCATCTGGTTCCACCCTAGCCATCCTTTGCAAATTTTTCACTGCCCTATCGGCTTTGGCAAGTCCCACCTAATCTATATTCTTTAGTATTTTGACAATGAATGCCCCAGATTTGATTCCTAGCCTCTGAATTTCCCTGAATCTGCCCACACCCAAGCTCCCCTTCGCACTGGTTAATTCAACGTTAGCTCCATAAGTAATTTCCGTACTACGTGAGGTTTTAACCCAGCAGTAGTATGGTCAGAAATTAATACGCCAGTGGTGTGTGGGGTGTATTACACCCCATGTTGTTATTGATATATTTTAAAAACACTTAAAGTTTTAAATTTGTATTTTAACAGATTCCATGTTATTACTACAACATAAACATTATATATTGGTATAAAATGGCAACAATGCAGTTCAACATTTATTCACTACTAATAATCGTCTGACTTTTCCTTATTGGCACAATCATCACACATTACCACCACGTGTTCCATACACAAAGAAATGTCATATTGACTACCATGTATTTTGTTTTGCGGTCATTCCTCCTTGGATATTTCCTACAGCGTCCCTGTTTCTTCTGAACTTTTTTTAGGTTCTTCAGGTAATGGTGCTGTTGAATGACGTCGGATATTGGCAGCCAGATTTCAGGGCAAATTCACGTTTTGTCTCTCATTTAATTGGCCCCCAATCAACTCGAGAGTCAAATCATTCAAGTACGTCCGACGTATATGTTGAATTTTGAGATTGGAATCGTAAATTATCTGCACATGAATTCCCGCCACATTCATCAGAGCGAAGAATAATGTTAGTGGCCATCGCCTACTGTTCCTTGATACGTCATATGATGCAGAAAGTTCATCTGCAACATCAACACCGCCTATAGTAGCGTTATGGAATGTATTGATTTCGTGTATAGCAGCATTCCCTCTAGAAGCATCACTGGTATCATCATTATGCATTGTGGACATCAGTAAGACAACTTTGTTCCTTTGGGGACATAGCAGACTATAGTTTTATCCTCGTGAAATCCAAAGATGCTTGAGTGAACAGGATGACCTCGTGTGTTTACAAACGATGGTGGAATTTCCCTCTTGTTCTTTCGTATCGTTTCAACCAATGCCAGCTTATGTTGGCGTAGAAGTTTGGAGGCAAGGTTGCAACTTGTGAACCAGTTATCTCTGGTGACATTCCTACCTTAACCTCATATGGGTTGAATCATCCGTTCCACAAAGTCTTCTGTTTTGTTGCTTACTTTGAAAGGACCATTTGGCTGCGTTCCTAAATATACGTCTAAATTTAAAGTATAATACATTCTGGCATCAACTAAGGCTAAGATTTTTTGTCCGTATTTTCCTAGTTTGATAGGAATGTACATTCTGAAGCGACATTTTCCTCTAAATGCTTCCAATTTTTCATATAATGTAACGTATTCACCTACAGAGTAATGTCTTTTACAATTATTGACAAACTGATCAAATAGGTCTCTAATTGGAGCAAATTTACCTATCTCCTTCCTGGCTGCTCGTGTATCTTAGTCATGAAAGCGAAGACACCGCAAGAGAATTTTAAAATCTGCAGAGACATTGTAGATCGAAAAATGTCTATCCCAGTTCCATAAGATGCCCAGAGTTCGTCTAAATTCAACCTACTTGCTTTGTGAATCCCTGTTAAGTATAGAAACCATAGTACTGCCATAATTTATGTCTCTGTTGTTGGTTTTAGTAGGTATTGTTGTGAATATCGACCAATCTGACACTCAATGTGCTTATTTGTGAACAAAACTAATTCTTCAATAATATCTGAAGACACAAAAAGTTTAAAATATTCTGAAAGTGTAACACATTGTTCGGCATTACCAACAACACCTGGAAGACGAGAAATGATGTTATACGCCCTTGCTCGAACATTAGGCCGTGAAATTTCCTTCCTCCATTTTTTGGTTCCGTCCTTACCCAGATAATAATTTACACTGTCACTACCTTCTTGTTCTTCTTCGTTGACATCCTCTTCCTGCTCTGATGATGTGTCGTTATCACTTGAAATAACAACATCTTCTTCTTCATCTCCATCAGAATCAACTGGCTCATCCAGTACAGCATCAATTAGTGCTCGCATATCGTCTCCTTGAGGCCCATGAGGATCCATCTATCTATAACAATATTTATTGTTAAGAGCTAAATATTACATATTAGGAAGCATAGAAACAAAAATATAGTAAGTATATTTACCTCTTCCTTTTATGGAACGGTACTGGTGTGTGGGGGGTTTCCTAAACCCCACCAACCTCCCGCTTGTTTCAACTGCCGCTCACGAAGTCAAATGCACAATTAAGGTTACGAAACCGCACACACCGCCCACTATTGACACCAACTGGGAGCTACCTGAACTACAATGCATTGCGAGAAGCATTATAGCGAATATTTATATAATTATGTGCTAAGGGGTGTACAGCACCCCAACACATCACTGCCGGGTTAAAAATTGTACGTCATGTTCCCGTTTTCACAACACAAATGTAAATTGCATACTCCTCCTTTGTCATCGGACAGTTTTAGAGATTTGGCACCTCAACCAGCCCACGCGCATCAAGTATTAATTGCATTTGAAACAACTGAAGGCGTGGATGGAAAAAGGGTGAAACCCAAAATCACGCTTTTCAGATAAATGAGTAAGGAATTATAACATCAAACACTTTTCTCAGAAATACAGAATTTACTTAAATAAAATCTTAATCTATAAAAATATAAAGCGGAATGTCTGTCTGTCTGTCTGTCTGTCTGTCTGTCTGTCTGTCTGTCTGTCTGTCTGTCTGTCTGTCTGTCTGTCTGTCTGTCTGTCTGTCTGTCTGTCTGTCTGTCTGTCTGTCTGTCTGTCTGTCTGTCTGTCTGTCTGTTCCTTATACAAATACATACCCCTCCACCAATCTGAACCAAATTTGGTATACTTAACTTTATGGACCATATAGGCTAATATAGGAAAAATATTCAACTTACCGTAAAAGGACAAGACAAAGCTCATTTGAGCCTCACGACGTGTAGAACAAAACTCGGTAAGGCCATATGGGCCCCAAAAACCATGTTCTAAGGGCCTAAAACGAAGAGATATTGGAGATATTGGCATCACACTTTCCCGCTCTAGGACATGGATGAAGAAATAACCAGCAGTAACCATGGAAACGTCATCTCAAGGATTTTGCAGTTGAATACAGGCCTGGTGTTCGAAGTAGACACGTACGTACAGGCTAAGCAAAGGAGGGATTCTGCTACACATATGAATGTATCTGTAAAAGCAGTGTCGAGTAAGCCACCCCTAGGGGTGGTGGTTTGGACGGGGATTCATATATCAAAATAATCGGAAATTCTTCGAAACCATAGTTTTCGGCGTCGATGAGATAAATAGTGACACTATAGATGTTGTTTAAGAAAGGAAAACGTGTGAACAACAAACTATCCAATCCCATCACAGTTCTCAACCAAACTCGGTACGGATATGAGTTACTATCTCGAAAAGACACCGTACGGGTAAGAGATCTCTGGATCACATGTAAAATAATCAAAAGCAGCCGATATTAGTATCGAGTCCATAGTTTATGGGGCCACAGAGATGAATAGTGGCACACCGGATGTCGTTTAAGTCCAAGTTCAGCACCCATCGGAATGCTGATTCAGAATAATGCGACGCGTAAATACATTACGTTATAACTTAATTTTATTATATGTTTGAAAGGATCAACTACTTCGCAGACTATCTGGGCTGCAACAAGGAAATACTTTAAGGCGAAACAAAACAATCTTAAGTTAGAACGTACATAACAATATTTCTAAATTTACAAATTTGTAAAAGAGTTCATAAAAAATCAATCAACCTCACAATTAAGAAAACTTAAAAAATACTTGAAAATTCAAATTATAAAAAGAAAGGTGTGAAAGAGTAAATGATCAAAATTGTAGATGTACGTGAGTGTAGCATCTTTGAGAATAGATCTCAACCAAACTGGAGGAGTAAAACGCCTTCTAAAAAATCTAAGGGAGGGAATAACGTACAAGAATAATCGAGAACGACCAATATTAGCGTCGAATCCATAGTTTCCGCGGTCGCTGAGTTGTATTGTGGCACTCTGGATGCCCTAAGTAGGCATGGCGGAAAGTGGTGATGAAGAAAATGACCAAACTTACCGAGATTAGCTAATGTAACGAGGAACAAAATAATCTATAAGACTTGAAACTAAAAACGTAAGAATACCTTATAAACTACAAAATAGTTTTAATCAATCAACGTCACAATAACGAAATCTACAAAAATGATCTTCAAACATAATAAACAGGTAACAGTCAATAAAATGTCCGTGCAGCGCCGGGTAATATAGCTAGTAATTTCGTAATATGTACATTAAAATGTTTATAAAATTAGGGCATTTTTGTCAGTTTTTATTTTGGATTTACGCCCTTATTCCATTTTCAAGAAACATTTTCACTGAAAAATATTTTCAAACCATGCACGTGCATTTGTGCATGGAAATCTTAGTAAATCCTTAATATATTTTATTTCCCTGGTTTAATACCTACATGAGGGACTGGGAACAACGGCCATAGCCGTGTTGAAACACCGGATCCCGTGAGATCTCCGAAGTTAAGCAACATTGGGCGTGGTCAGGAGTTGGATGGGTTGCCACGCGTTGTTGGTGGGGGGTACGGGAATGGAGGAGCGGAAAGGAACTGGCCACCCTACCGCACGTAAATTCCGGCTCTGGAACACCTCAGCGGAGGTTCGGACCTGCCTTCGGGCAGAATAATCCTTACCTTACTGAGGGACTGGGATACATTCCAAAGTATCTACAGACCTTATATCCTTCAATAACTAAAACTTGTCATGAAACATAATATTATAAGTCTGGCTTCCTAATACAGTTCCTTCAGGAGAGTGACATAATATTACATACTTTCGAATTGAAAACTTAAATCCTTTTGTTTGGTGTGTTGCAAATGACACCGGGCTGAGAACGGCAGACCATTCGGATAGTAAGGTTTGGTATCCGAATCATCTGAGCTTTCACTTGATATATATTCACTTTCATCTGCTGAAATATTAGATGTTGTTCCTGCCGAGACTACTCCTGCGTCAGCCATTTCGCTTCTGACGACTTCTGGCTCGCCATAAGTCAGCATTAGAGTGTATTTGAAGTCAGGCACAAGCAATATTATGAAGAACTGCGCAACACAATTTAGCACATAGCACGCCATCTATTGACACTAGCGAGAAGCCATTTAGATAGTATCTACAGTACAGTAGAACAGCCACCAATATGCAATTAACGGAATAACCCAATTTGCCTTAAGCACTTCTTCGATCCATATCTTCAATTTCTAAATTAATCAGCCTATAACCTCCAGAATACCCATTGTTTGCACTGGAATCGCGATCACCAAATCCATCGTTCAATTTACTCCCTGAGCAACTTGTATTTTTGGAGTTACTTGTCTTCATTTCGTTTGTCACATGCAGGATTTCCACCATCACCTTGTTGAAAACAGGTATTTAGTTCTTTCTTTGTCCTGCTACATAAGAAACGGTGTTTAGGAACCCTTCTAAATGCCCTAGAACTAGATTTTCCCACACTCATAGTATTATGAAAATAAAATTTAATTAAATTTATAGATTCACTGAATCACTTGGTAAGCACGTGTATTTGTATTGTAAACAACGGGATCGGAATTGCTTGGTCGCCCTCTTTGCACAGCCTGATAACTGTCTGTTACTCCTGACATATTAGTTTAGGGTGGCACCTTACACGCTTACTGCACGACAGATATGTTGGCGTGACAAGTGCAAACGTTTAGAAAATACTTTTAGCGTACTTCCCCATGAAATTCATAAGTGAAACTTATGTAGCATATTAAATAAATAGTGCTTGTTTAAATTAGCGCAAAAAATCCGTACATTCTACAAATTCTGACCTACATCTCCCCTTAAGCAGTAGATGCTACAAAGCCATCGCCAGTATTCTACCAAGCCACTGATCTAATTTACCCTCACAGCTTTAAGAAGAAGTTGCATGCCAATAGCAGGTACTGTTTTCAATTTTTGATTAATGCTTTTGGATAAAGGTAAGAACGCTCGCCCTACTGTATTCTCGCCGAACATCAATCACTACAGACAACTTCCGCTAGACCATTAGAATTTCCTATTGATATTTTTTCAAAAGGGAGACACTATGGAAAGGATTATTTTTACAGAGAAATATGAACAAGTAGATTCCTCTACGCTACTTTTTTAATTAAAATGTTTTAATTTCTGACTTCAGTAGTGGAGAAGTTAAGTACATGGCCCTAATCACGTAAATTGCAGGATAATATATATAAAATAAATACACAATTCTGTTACAAAATCAAAGTCAACTAAGCTAAATGACAGATTTGCAGTAAAATAATGAAAAAGTGAACAAAGCTCAAAAAACGAAATTAAAGAAATCCCGAATATCAAAGTAAAAAGAACAATGAAATTACATACTGAAAAATATAAGTCAATGCATAAACAGAACACAATTACATAATGAAGTAACGGAGAAACAAGTATGACAATAAACAGTGATCTATGTTCATGAGCTAATATTACGTACATTTAACCCATAACAATAACCTAATATTAATTATAAGAAACTACAGTGGTCTTTAGTTGTACAGTAAAATGGCAATGTTACTAGTCTACTGGAATGGGGTCACCATGTCCACCAATTATCGTCGCATATTCTTCGCATCACCTCGTGTTGAACACCGGCGGCAATCACCACCTCCCTTCTTCACCGGCTGATGAATCACTGCAAGTCGTGGTCATACATCAAGAGTCTGCTGAATTCAATACTGTCATATTTGCCTCACTCCTCGCATGTTCCAGTATCTTTGGCATTATTTTGTGCTATGTGTGACATAACAACTCTCTCCGACTTGGCAATATCTACTGGCTCACACGGCCTCCTCATCGAGACACGTTTCGACTGTCGAGGAGCGGGACACTGGGAGAAGATCATCTTTATGATGTTGCTGTAAATTTCTAATCACCTTCTAGACTTTTCCACACACGCACGCACCATGCGGTAGTGAAACTTGAACTTATATCTTTGAATTCTGATGTCTACGGTTATCGAGTGTTTGGAATTTATATGAGAGCCAACGGATTCTTAATTCACGTAACTTATTATGCTCTTTCGATGTTGTCGGTTTTGAGAAAACTCAGCATACACTGAGAGGACTCTGAATGTGATGTTAATAACAAGTTGCTCCTCCTCGATCCCTCAAAACGCCAGCAGTAAGGCGATACATTGACTCTACAAGGTGCTGGAGTCGTTCATGCACTGCTATCAATCAATCAATCAATCAATCAATCAATCAATCAATCAATCAATCAATCAATACTGATCTGCATTTAGGGCAGTCGCCCAGGTGGCAGATTCCCTATCTGTTGCTTTCCTAGCATTTTCCGAAATGATTTAAAAGAAATTGGAAATTTATTGAACATCTCCCTTGGTAAGTTATTCCAATCCCTAACTCCCCTTCGTATAAATGAATATTTGCCCCAGTTTGTCCTCTTGAATTCCAACTTTATCTTCATATCGTGATCTTTCCTACTTTTATAAACGCCATTCAAACCTATTCTTCTACTAATGTCATTCCACGCCATCTCTCCGCTGACAGCTCGGAACATACCACTTAGTCGATCAGCTCTTCTTCTTTCTCTCAATTCTTCCCAACCCAAACACTGCAACATTTTTGTAACGCTACTCTTTTGTCGGAAATCACCCATAACAAATCGAGCTGCTTTTCTTTGGATTTTTTCCAGTTCTTGAATCAGGTAATCCTGGTGAGGGTCCCATACACTGGAACCATACTCTAGTTGGGGTCTTACCAGAGACTTATATGCACTCTCCTTTACATTCCACATTAGGCCTTGTGTAGCTAGTGTGTGGTTCGTGGAACGTACACCAACATAAACAACATCCAATAAATGCTCGATTGGATTACTATCAGGAGATCTGGAGGGCCTAACCATGGTCTAAATTCACTGAAGTGCTCCTAAACTACCTGCGAGCCACCACAGAGCGATGACATGGAGCATGGCATGTCCATCAAGGTACTCTAGAGAGATCCAGATGTTCTCAAATAATGTCCACATAACGTGCACCTGTCAGAGCTCCCTGCAGCTGGACAATGGGGCCTAAATGCGTCCATGAGAACGCCGCCCAGACCAGAACAGAGCCACCTCCCGTCTTGTTGACACCCAGGATCCATACCTTCATGGGGCAAACACCACGCTCTCACGCGCCCATCAGCTAGATACAACTTGAACCGGGATTGATCGAACCATATCACACGCCGCCACTGCTCCATGATCCATTGCTCATGCACGTCGTTGAGCTCTGTGTCGATGTGTCAGCAAAGGGACACGAGTTGGTCGTCGGCTCGTGAAACCTATGCGGTGTAGTTGCCTCCTTACAGTCCGGGTAGAAATGGGTTCCTGACTGCCAACATTTATCTTGGCGGTGATCTGACTCACAGTAGCCCGTCGAGCGCTCAGTATGGTTCTGCGGAGGCGAAGTGATGTCCGTCAGTTAAACACCTGTGATCTTCCCGTGCGGTGGTAACATTCTCTCTGCGATATTGAAAATCAACCCTCGACACTGTTGACCTCGATAACCCGAATTCATGCGTAAACTCCCCAATGCTATGACGCATGCGCCGATGATCATCCCACGTTCAAAGTCGGTTAACTCGCGACGTGTTGCCATCTTCATGTCACTGGCGTCGAACTGCGCAGCGACCCGCAACGCTCAGGGGCCATGCACGGCACATTTCCTAATGGGACACCCCTTGCTGTGACTTTTGGCCATTCAGTGTAATTTTAGTTGATATTTCTGAGCTCTTGTACTTCAACGCTGTTTGTATATTTCACTGTGAAGATGGGTTGTTTCTTTAAAGATTCTATGTGTTCTTGCTATGTTTTACAATCAAACCTCGTTCGCTCGAAGTTTTCAAGTCATTATGTATAAAAACTGCTTTAAATTTTCACTTTAACCCAGCAGAATGCTATTCGATTTTCACCTATGTTTCCTAAATATGTGGTATTCTCTATGGTTGTGGTTGGGAAAGATTATTTCTATGTATTCACTCCATATTTCACAAATCTCATTCAGATGATTTGCAAGCTACGGGGTACTGTCATGCTTTATCTGTACTTTTGTTAAACATTTCCTATCATTTGTCATGATCAGAAATGTCTATTCTTATGCTTGTACGCGAACACATATATTTGTTGAAATGATTTCTCTCATAATCTTGGGAACCCTCTTATCTGCTTGTAATCTCACTATCTATATATTTTCTTGAAACATCCACAGTTTTCCTCCAGTTGCCCAGGGTTTTCGTTTTGTTCTTATGCTTACACTGAGTATTCACTCTAGTTCTTATATTTTCCGTGAACAATTTTCCAATTACTCTTCATTCATTGATTAAACTCTTCCCAATTACGTTACACTACATGCCACAAACACACAACGTACGACACACAGCACATGAAACATCAAGCGATATTCAGCAGGTCATCTCTGCTTGCAATCTTACACGTTAATGTTGTCTTACAGTTCATACAGCAGCTTTAGGAACGTTAGTATGTTCCCTCCAGCTCCTACCACTAAGACATTCACAGTTATTTATTTTGACTTAGTACTATTTTCGTACGAAATCGACAGTTGGCTCTGATTTTTTTATTTTATTTTAACAGATAAAATGTCCAAACACAAAAGTAATGATAAAATTAACGTTAGTTTCTTAATAAAAAATATATTAATTCGACGTTTATAATGTTTAGATTCAACGTTCCAAGAAAACATCACTCCTTCGAACGAGCAAACATACCTCTGCCTTTGATGTGCTTTGATGGCGAATTACCAAAAACAGCAATGCCTTGTCCATGTAACAATTCTTTTCTGTCCTCAGCTCCTCGTTTAATCAATCAATCAATCAATCAATCAATCAATCAATCAATCAATCAATCAATCAATCAATCAATCAATCAATCAATCAATCAATCAATCAATCAATCAATCAATCTATCTATCTATCTATCTATCTATCTATCTATCTATCTATCTATCTATCTATCAATCTATCTATCAATCAATCAATCAATCAATCAATCAATCAATCAATCAGTACTGTTCTGCATTTCATAATAAGAACAATAATGAAGATTCTGTACCAAGTCTTGAAAGAATTTCGTCCTCAGTCCCCTGACAAGAAATGTCGCAAGACGTGGCTAGTGAATTTAGCTTTTCTTCTCTGCATCGTTAAAATCAGTTCCTGAGAGGGTGAAGATTATTTCACGCACACCCCCAATGAATGGGAGTGTACGTTCCATTTTAAATACACAGGCCTACCATCCCATCAGCCATTCATAAATCTCTGGCTGTACCAATAATCGAACGTGGGCCCCCGAGGACGGCCATAAATAGCAGTAACTGTAACGGACTTCCGAATGTTCGAAAGGTACCTTTACATTAAGGAAATTTGCATCTTCTTCTTCTTTTCCTGACACTTTTTTCCGAAACCTGTGGGGTCGTGAGTGTAAACTGTGTCACACATGAGCATTTGCCCCTGTTTTATAGCTGGATGCCCTTCCTGATGCAACCTTATATGGAGGGATGCAGTTACTATTGCGTGTTTCTATGGTTTGTGGTAGTGTAGTGTGTTGTGTGAATATGAAAAGGAGAGTGTTGGGAGAAACACAAACACCCAGTCCCCGAGGCAGAAGAATTCATGGGAAGCGATTAAAATCCCCGACCCGGCGGGGAATCGAAGCCGGGACACTCTGAAACAAAGGCTTCAAAGCTGACCATTGAACCAAAGAGACGGACATTAAGAGAACTTACGTTAGAGTGCTGGAAAATATTTAAAGAAAAAGTATCTTGAAACAATACGTGAATGCTAATATCATGATATGTCCATGGGACAGCCGTATTTATGTGGAACGCGAACCACAGGCACGTGACCCTTCAGGTCAAAAATCCCACATGCATTAGCCGGGATTCGAGCGACGGCCACCTTGGTGAGAAGCCAATGTTACAGTCGGCTATCGCAGACCGTAAGAAATAAAATAAAATAAAATAAAATAAAATAAAATAAAATAAAATAAAATAAAATAAAATAAAATAAAGCTGTATCTATAGCGGTGCAGCGACCGTAGCCGTGTTGAAACACCGGATCCCGTGTGATCTCCGAAGTTAAGCAACATTGGGAGTGGTCAAGATTTGGATGGGTTGCCACGCGCTGTTGGTGGGGGTACGGGAATGGAAGAGCGGAAAGGAACTGGCCACCCTACCGTCGTAAACTCCGGCTCAGGGACACCTCTGCGGAGGTTCGGACCTGCCTTCGGGCAGAATACATCCTTACATTTTACAGCGGTGCTAGCCCCCCGTGCCTGCCTTTCACTCGGAGGTCCCGTATATGATTCCCTGCAAGGTCAGTGATTTCATTCGTGCCTGAGGCCTGGTCCGAGGTCAGGATAGCGGTCCAGTAAGAAAATAAAGAATAATATTCGATAGGATGCGTCGAGCTGATCATGTGACACCCCGTAATCTGCAGGCCTTGGTGCTGAGTAGTGGTCAGTTCGTAGACCAAGGTCTATCAGGAGTATGGCACCGTGAGGTTTGTATCTATAGCACAATCAATATAAGAAGCGAAGTAATTTGCAGGTGCTTGTTGACTGAGACCGAAGTCAAGGTGAATCGTTGATGTTAACTCTGAGGATCAATCAGTCCCTTTTACTAGACCCTGCAGCTGGTGATGGGATAATCGAATTCAAAATAATCGCTTAATCGATTATATTTCGATTACACATTCAAATTACCATTCGAATGAATGAGGCAATCGAATAGTGATTTTTTTAAATTGGATTATTTCTTTTGATTATTCATTTGAAACTACTTTGGAATGAATGAGGCAATTAATTGAAAGCTTGGGAAATAATTGAATGGAAAGTGATGTTATTAAGACAGTTAATTCACTCATATAGTTTCAACATTTCGAAGTACGTTGGAAAAGACGTGTTACTATTTTTCATAAGCGTTCATCTGTTCGCTTCATTCAATCGATTATCCATCTGACACACTTAAACCGAAAAGTTGATTCATGACGCATCCGAATATTCTATGCGATACATCTGAATGATATTTGAAACTCGTTCGATTATTTTATTGGGTTATTTATTCTTACTTACTTTCTTATTTCTTCCTTTCTTCCTTTCTTTCTTTCTTTCTTTCTTTCTTTTTTTCTTAATCGGTTTACCCTCCAGGGTTGGCTTTTCCCTCGGACTCAGCGAGGGATACCACCTCTACCGCCTCAAGGGCAGTCTCCTGGAGCGTGATGCCTTGCCTCCAGGGATACAACCTGGGATGATGACCAGTACCTCGCTGAATAAGGGTGTTCGTTGGGGATGGGAAGATTGGAAGTTATAGACAAGGAAGAGGAAAGGAAGCGGCCGTGGCCTTATGTTATGTACCATCCCTGAATTTGCCTGGAGGAGATGTGGGAAACCACGTAAAACCATTTCGAGGATGGCTGAGGTGGGAATTGAATCTACCTCTACACAGTTGACCTTCCGAGGCGTAGTGGAACCCGTTTCAGCCCTCGTACCACATTTCAAATTTCGTGGCAGAGCCGGGCCTCCGGGTTTGGCAGCTAATCACACTAACCGCTGCACCACAGAGGCGGACCGATTATTTATTCGATTACCCCATCACTAGCTGAAGCCCACAAAGTGTCCGTGCTCTTTAATGTGTCAGATCTGTGATGGTCTGACACCACAGTTAACCGGTTCATGGAAATATTTTCACCGTCAGAATTTCGACGCCAAGTTAGGACATATCATGGTATACAAATTTTAATCACTAGATTGCGCGCCAAAAGCCTGGATTCAATTCCCAACCTCACCGCAGTATTCGTATGGGGCTGAAGGCATATGACACTGTTGATGGTGATTCGTTCGTCGGATGGACACGTGAAGCCTTGAAGAGACAGGACCTGAACGTGGTGAGTCCAACATGTCCTCTGACTCCTCCGGCACTAAATAAAAAGCTAGACCCTGTATTTGAACAGCATGCCTGCCAACTTTCCCGATTTAGGCGGGAGCCTCCCGATTTTTGACAGTTTTTCCCGCCTTCCGATTATTCTATTATTTTACCCGATTTTAGCTTATTTTTGGTGAACTTCAAACATTAGTTTTCAAATCCCTTATTTCAGCTTTCTACGTCAGTGGCCGGAATTCCTTCACTCATTGGCCGCTATCAGATGCAATATCGTCGTTTAATACGTGAAATGCGCGCGAATGTGCCATATTTATTGAAACCTGTTTATCGTGACGCGTATATCGACTGTCAACCTCTCGTTCTCGCTTGCTGTGTTCACTCACATCAGTCAAGTCGATTCTAGAGACTAGTTGCGGGATTTGGAGTATTTTTCAGTAATTTAGTTACAGAATTTGGAAGTTAGCGACTAGTGAATTTTCTGGAGATTTTGAGAGCAATTTGTAGACAATTGTGGCTTTTTTGATTATTACATGATAATAAATGCATTGCGCTTCGCATAATCAATATATTCATCTATGCATTTGCTAAGTAATGGCATCCAAGTGTGTGACTGATTCACAAGTGTTAAGCATGAGCTCATACTAATTTCGGAAGGCTTATCAGCTTATCAGAGACCGAACATCTCACTCATACCTCGTACTTCATGTGAGGGAATAGAGATACGCAATGTTTAGCCTAGTAGCCTCGTACAGCAACAGTCGGGTTTTTAGACAATAAGTGTTAATTTATATACCATAGTAAACACATGTATTGCGCAAGACAAGTAGAATGAGAAGATATGTCCAATTGTATCTATTAATTTCTCCTGATTTTCTTATTAAAATCCCATGATTTTTCTTTTTTGTGTTGGCAGGCATGTAGAAGAGGTAGATTAAAGGGTTATGTTCTTATGTAGCTGAATTGCAAATTTGTACCACGATCAGCTAAATAAAAGAAATGCAAATCAAATCTTCTAATGGTCTCATCCCTTGCCGTCCACAGTTGCAGCTTTAAGCTTGCACTGGTTATAATGCTGAATGGTAATCATGTTGATGCCAATTATTTGCGAGCCATGAGTGCTACAGTCGCAAATAAACCTCTCTCTCACTAATGAACTAGGAGGGTGTTTTGGGATGGGATGGTGTGGTATTGTTCATTGTAAATGGGTTCACTTTGGTGCATGGACGGTGATACCTCTTCTCGTATCATGACAGCAGTAACCTATTCCAGTTCTTGTACGCTATCAAACTGGTAGTTTATTTCAACTTTCCAAGAGTTATCCAATCAAACAAACATTTCTGATATGATTTAAGGCCAATACTTCTTATACGACAATACTTCTTATCTTTATAAATAAAATCGCGACGGCCGTGTGTCTGTACATTGATTATTTTGGCGAAATTTTCGTTCAGTTACACGTTTCAGGTGTAGTTATGACCATATGTATATTTTTTAGCTTTGGTGTGTGTTTGTCTATTTGTCTGTTTGTTTCGCTGAGCTCTAATAACTTCAAAACTACTGGATATATTTCTACCAAACTTCATATTTAGAATCCACTTGTCCATGGATAGTTTTCAGGGCTAATATTGATTCTAAATCCCTGAACTCACTGGGGGTTTATACTGAACCGAAACCGTGATTTTGAAATCCCACAAAATATACACAACCCAAGTTAATGGAAATTAATTTCTAAATATTTTCTCATGTTCATAATTTCGATACGAGGATTAATAAGGTAGATGTCATTAAACGGACTGTTTTAGAGGCTGTCGTGTCATTTCAAGGTGGATTAAAGGGTTTACCTATAAAGCCATTTTTACTCTTTTCGATAGAACAGATCATAAGAGAGGTTATCGTCAGTCTGCAGCCACAGCGTCACTGCCGGTTTCAGATAACCGTGAAGTAGGGAGAATTGGGAACATGCATCATTTTCAAAAATATTTTTTTTGAAAAGTACACCAATGAAATAGTACGTAAACGTATTACATTGTGGTATGTTGCCTTGTTTTCTACCATTAAAAAAATATTTAATAGTGCCTTTCCGCAAGGCGAGTGAAACGGCCTCTGACGTAAGCGGCGCGCTGTGACGTCACGATCCCGTATCGCATGGAGCTCTACCAGCCGTTGTGCATCAGCCGTTGCTAAAGCCGATTGTTTATTATTCATGATCGCGAATAACTTCAGAATGACAGAAGAAAGGTTCAAAACAGCACAATCAGACAATCTATCATGTGTAGATGTCATCATTCTTGAAAAATAGTGACTTTTGTGGCCGCAGAATTTCGCGGATAAAAAGCAAGTTTGTAAGTGGCATCTTTTATATACGTGCAGTGTACTGTAACCCATAGTATTAGGATAACAACTGAACCTGGATAGATATCACATCACTTTCAACATTTCCTTCTAGACTGATTCCCCTATTAAAGAATAACATTACATTTTCGGGCTTTCAGCATTAGTAAAGTAAGAAATCGGATTTCAGCACTAACATAAACATATAGGTAGCATTATAGTACTAGTCCGCTTCTGTGGTGTAGTGGTTAATGTGTGCCATTCCCGGAGGCCCGGTTTCGATTCCCGGCTCTGCCATGAAAGTTGAAAACAAATAGTACGAGGGCTGGAACGGGGTCTACTCAGCCTCGGGAGGTCAACTGAGTAGAAGGGTTTCGAATCCCACCTCAGCCATCCTCGAAGTGGTTTTTCGTATTTTCCTACTTCTCCTCCAGGCACCTAAGGCCACGGCCGTTTCCTTCCCTCTTCCTTGTCTATCCCTTCCGATCCTCCCATCCTCCAACAAGGCCCCTGTTGAGCATAACAGGTGAGGCCTCCTGGGCGAGGTAATGGCCCTCCTCACCAGCTGCATCACCATACTCAAAGTCTCACGTTCCAGGACACTGCCCTTGAAGTGGTAGAGGTGAAATCCCTCGCTGAGTCCGAGAGAAAACCAACCCTGAAGGATAAACTGATTAAGAAAGAAAGAAAGAAGGAAAGAAAGAAAGATCATAGTACTATAGGGCTATAATCTATCATTCCCCAAAAAATATATATTTATGGTTGGGACAACTGGCCTACCCACTTCCGGGGCCCATGAAATAGAATTAAATATCTTTGTGGAGGGAAAAAGTTAAACATGATAAAGGTAAATATGACTTCATCTAGTTTTCCCAAGTCGGGCTGAGTGGTTCAGACTGTTGAGGTGCTGGCCTTCTGACCCCAACTTGGCAGGTTCGATCCTGGTTCAGTCCGGTGGTAGTTGAAGGTGCTCAAATACGTCAGCCTCGTGTCGGTAGATTTAATGGCACGTAAAATAACTCCTGCAGGACTAAATTCCTGCACATCGGCGTCTCCGAAAATCGTAGAAGTAGCTAGCGGGGCGTGAAGCCAATAACATTAATTACATTTGGCTTTTAACAAGCTGAGCATATCAGGAAAGAAAAGTGTCCTGGTGACATTTTAGTCGTTCAATACAGGAATGTCTTTGGGTGCTGTGACTTTAATTTTTTTTTCTGTTTGCTTTACGTCACACCGTCACATAATGGCGACGATGGGACAGGAAAGGCCTAGGAATGGGAACAAAGCGGCCGTGGCCTTAGGTACAGCCTCAACATTTGCCTGGTGTGAAAATGGGAAACCACGGAAAACCATCTTCAGGGCTGCCGGCAGTGGGGTTCAAAACCCACTATCTCCCGGATGCGAGCTCACAGCTGCGCGCTCCTAACCGCACGGCCAACTCGCGCGGTATTTTTACCCTTCGGTTTATTGACTTGGCTTGTATAACCTAAAACTTAGGCTAAGTTGGATTATATTTTAAACACCTACATCACTATTTTCACCTGTGTGCAATTATGTTATTTATTTCATTAATATTATGATAATTATTATAATTGAGCATTGTTAACTTATAAGACTCCAACAGACAAGCATTGGTTTTGTGTAGAGTTATACATTTGTTAAATTCACGTCGTTTCCTTTCATGATGTACACGCCTATTCTTTGCTACATTATAGGGTATTTAGATATAGCCTGAATTTCTTTACCAATTAAGCTCTTCAATAAAGACATACATAACTCTCCCATGCCAAGATATATTGGTAGAATTAGAGCTGTCAAAATGGTTCATAACCCCTTTGATTTATTATCTTGACATGGATCACCCAAAACATAGGTTAGGTTTGGAGAATACTTTAATAATCAGCATTATTTAATGCACCGTTTATTACTTTCATATTCCAAGATGTAATTGAAGCATTTAAATAAAGCATCATACATTAAAATTTAAAGTTTTACCACTAGAACAGCTGACATGGAAAAGTGATTTGAAAATTCAAACAAATTCATCTTACGTTAAAATTTTCAAAAAAATAAACTGTAGACTTTTCCGATATATCACCAGCATTTCTCCAGCTCGCCAAAATCCATTTCTCCCTAGTTTTAGCGTCTTTGGAACGTTTATAAACAATTTGTTTGGGATGGTATGCGATGTGCTATTGCACATCGGAACTCTACACCATTTATAAGTTTTCTGCCTCACTGTCTGCACAGGATTCATTTTAAGTCTAAAATATACCACTCAGATTATTATCCAATGTATAGACCTCGAATTTAACCATACTAGACACCAACGTAAAGTAGAAATACGCGAAGTGTATCCTGCTTCTCACAGCACACTGCGTGTTATTTCGTCTGCTAATTCAGTCAACCTGTACGATGACGTCAGGCCAATGAGATCGCGTACTTGCGTGACGTGACATTTTCGTAGATTTTTATCATGTTTGGAGTTATTATTTGTACATTCTGATCACATTTTTGAATTCTGCATGCAATTTTGTATCAGATTAGCATATTTTTAATTAAAACCCCGGATCATGCATGTTCCTTATTACGCACAACTTCGTACTAGGAACTGTATCCTTCAACAAACTCTGTGATGTGCCCCATTCTGTCTCCACTTTGTTCAGCTTTATTGTACTTCACGTCACTACCTCGTGTTTTCGTAGAAGAATGTCAGTCTAACATGCCGTATTAAATGTTTCAATACAGGGATGTAACTTCACATAAGTTCCTAAAGGAATCATGAATCGATTAGCAATTCCCATGCGAAGAACGGGTAAATATGCTAGTTGTTTAATAAACTGACCTTGAAATATGTTGCCTCTGGGCCCCATTGATATGAGAAGTAAAACTTTCTGCCCCCTTTTCAGCCTGTTTTATTTATTTTATATATTTATCACCTTCTACGGCAGTCCTTCGCAAACACGCCCATCTTCTGGTGCATAAAAATTCTTGCTGCCCTCTTTACTCCTCCTTCCTTTATTCCTTCCTTTCCGTCCTTCCTTCCTCCCTTCCTCGCTTTATTCCTTCCTCCATTCATTCCTTCCTTCCTCGTTTTCTTCCTTCCTTTCCCTCCTTCCTTCCTTCCTTCCTTCCTTCCTTCCTTCCTTCCTTCCTTCCTTCCTTCCTCCCTTACTCCCTTCCCTCCTTCCTTCCTTCCTTCCTTCCTTTCCTTCCTTCTTCCTCCCTTCCTTCCACCTATCCTTCCTTGCTCACTTCCTTCCTCCTTTCCTTAATCCCCTCCTTCCTACATACCTCCCTTCCTTCCTTTCTTACTTGCTCCCCTTATTCCTTCCTTCCTTCCTTCCTTCCTTCCTTCCTCCCTTCCTTCCTCCCTTCCTCCCTCACTTCTACTCTTTCTTCCTTGTTTCCTTCCTTCCGCCCTTCCTCCCTCACTTCTACCCTTTCTTCCTTGTTTCCTTCTTTCCTCCCTTCCTTCGTCACTTCCTCCCTTGCTTCCTCCATTTTACTGACCATTAGACCCCAAAGAGAAGACTTTCGGCACATTGTGATAATAATAATAATAATAATAATAATAATAATAATAATAATAATAATAATAATAATAATAATAATAATAATAATAATAATAATAATAAAACCACACACGAAATTTCTACAAGAACTTCAAAACAAAGCTAACAGGGTATCAGCCACAAAACCTTTGCTTTAAGAAAGTAAATGGGCAATTTGCACTGAACAATCAAGAAAACTGCACTGAACTTGCAAGGTATTTTGAAGAACTGCTTAACTGCCCAGAGCCAACACAAAGATTTCCACCGCAGGAATCTGACTTCACAAACCCAAATTCAGTACCACCGGATGAAGAAGAAATTACCAGACAGATAAAACGACTTAAAATGAATAAAGCTGCAGGTGAGGATGGGATCATAGCAGAAATTCTCAAATCAGCAGGCCCAAATACTATAAAAGAATTCACCGGTATCATCCAAGAGATTTGGGAAACAGAACAAATTCCAGAAGATTGGAAAAGTGCACTAATTCATCCTTTACATAAGAAAGGAGACAGAACGGATGTAAATAACTACAGAGGAATCTCATTGGTATCTGTTGCCTACAAAATTTTATCTCAGTGCCTTCTCGATAGAGCACAACAGCAACTAGAACCAAAAATTGGAGAATATCAAGCAGGTTTCAGACCAGGCCGTTCATGTCCAGAGCAAATTTTGAACCTAAAGTTAATCCTAAGGCATCAGAGAATTTGTAGCAAAAATGTAGTTTGTACTTTTGTTGATTTCAAAAAGGCCTATGATTCAGTTGATCGTCAATCACTGTTTCAGATATTAAAAGAACAGGGTCTAGACCGGAAAACACTCGCAATTGTAAAAGAGACATTGACAGACACAAAATCTAAGGTTAAATTCATGGGGGAAATCTCAGACCTTTTTCCGATCAAAACAGGAGTAAGGCAGGGAGATGGGCTCTCTCCACTACTCTTCAACTGCGTCCTTGAAAAGGTAATACAGGAATGGCGCAAACAGAAGTCTGTCCTCAAGATTGACCAACCAATCACTCTTGGTAGGGGCAAATTAGCAGTAGACTGCCTGGCATTTGCGGACGATCTGGCAATCTTAACTCGTGACGTTTCAACAGCCATAAACCAGATCGAACTCCTGAAAGAAACAGCGGAAAAAGTCGGCCTCCAAATATCGTTTGAAAAAACTGAATACATGACCTGCAGCAAAGAAGCCCCTAAATTCATGGAGACAAAATATGGCAAAATAAAACGGGTCCAGCAATTCAAATATCTCGGTGAAATAATTCAGGAGAATGGAATGGAAACAAAAGCCAATGAAGTTAGATGCCAAAAAATGGAAACTGCATATAGACTCACCCAAAATATCTCTAACAAAAAGTGTCTGTCCAAGCATGCTAAACTAAGACACTATAATACAGTTATTAAACCAGAATGCCTCTATGGATCAGAGACACTAATTTTGAACAGGAAAACTGATCAAGAAAATATTCAGAAAAAGGAACGCAAGATCATTAGAAAAATTTTAGGCCCAAAACTCGTAGATGAACAGTACCGCCTTAGAGGGAAACAGGAAATCAAACAATTTTCTAACATTCACAGCGACATCAGAAAACGCAGATTAAGATTCTTTGGACATATAAAAAGGATGAACCCAGATAGACTTACCAAGCAAATAGTTGAATTTTATGAAAACCGAAGTAAGGCTAAAACGGACACAATAAAATGGATTGGCGAAATTAAAACAGATCTCAAACTGGCAGGAATTACACCTGAAGACATCCAAAGCCGGGTTATCTTCAGAACCAAAGTTCATAAGTGGCAAGTTGACCAAGAGGAAAAACCAAAGAAGAAGACCGGAACAACACGGTCTCAAGAGAGAAAAGAAGCACACAGCAAACGAATGAAGGAAGTGTGGGCACAAAGAAAGGCAAATGCCTGTCTCTAAGTACTTTGCGTAGTTCTAATGGGCTCATTCGCAATATATATATATATATATATATATATATATATATATATATATATATATATATATATAATAATAATACGTGGCCTGTAACAGCAAGTGACGCTAATTAAAATCTCAAAGGATGATCGCAGTGCTTTCTTAGGAACTGTAGAATGTTTTAATACAAATTAGACAGTTATTTTCAATTTTTCCTTGTGACACTTAAAAGAGTCGATATATCCTTCCTTCCTTCCTTCCTTCCTTCCTTCCTTCCTTCCTTCCTTCCTTCCTTCCTTCCTTCCTTGCTTCCTTTCATCCTCTCTTTCTTCGTCACTTCCTCCCTTTGTTCCTTCATTTTACTTCCCATGCTCTGGATGTTTGTCCTGAAAGTTTTTTTTCTTTTTCTTAGTTTTACAGATTTCAAACTACCGTTGGCTAAAATATCCAAGCAACAACACACTGTGGACGTTCGTGGTTATTCACAAAAATGTTAGTGAAACCTAGTTTTAGATAATCTTCTTGATATTGGGCACTTTTTGCTTTTGTGGGATAATTAACCTTACCGGCAAGAGTTAAAGCAGATGTGGAGGGTGAACATGCAACTAAATTCTTATCCTGTTTTTTTTTTTTAGATATTTTCCAGGGAGCACAGTCACTGGAAAAAAATCTTTCACGGGATTGTGAATCATCCACTTGTCTATGATTATGACGATACATTTACCACAAAAGAAGGTTAACTACGTCTTCTGAGAAGGCTCAGATATCCATATGTACAGCACAGTGCATAGTCTTTGGACAGGCTGACGAGATCCAGAGTGAGAATAATCCATCTCTGTGGCGTAGCATTGTCAAGGGACTCTATTAAGGTACAATGGGAGGAAGTTGGACCCACGGATGGTAGGACATTGGTCAATTGCTGTGGTCATAGACTTGTGACAGCACCAAATCTCCGTACTCGCACTGGCAATGTCTAACTCCCAGCCTTTCTGGCCAGCACTTGTGAAATTATGATGTCCGCTTGCAGAAAAGCCAATAAAAGTTAGACTGGAGTTTGATTGGCAATCATCCTATGTGAGTTGCAGAAACACCAATCAGTGTTTGATCAACAATCAATCTCCCAACAGATCTGACCAGCAGATCCATGCTGATCAGGCACTGATTCTCCAATCAGTGCTTGCAGTCTTTAAACTCAAGGATGCTTTTCATTCATTAAATACAGCTGATTAAACGTTTTAATGATAAATAAATTCAAGTTCATGTAGAAAATGCAATTTGAGTGACGTAATATTTTGTTTTACGTAGTCTTCATTCTCACATATAACCTCAACCCTGAAAATGGAACGAGTTAATTTATATCAATCCAGCCTTGAAATAAATACTTATACCTGGCATATTAATATCTATGTAAACCCAGGCTTTTTAGAATTAATAAGCCAACGTGAAAGAACTTCAAACTCTCCGCATCATGATTGTTTACTCTTTTGTAATTTTGCCCATACAGCATCCGTTTTTAATTTTCAATTATATGCATGTATCCCTCAACTATATTAAGTAAGACGGCTCTAACATTCAATAAAAATTTGAACCTTTCACTTTCTTATCAGGGATATCACTCATGTTGTTAAAAATTAATTAAATGAAACGAAACCTCAAAATCCGCTCTTTTGTCACCTTTCTCAAATACGATCAGGATCAGCTGTTCCCTGCTTCACTGCCACTTTGATGTCTCTGCTATACACCAAAGAGGATAAAATAGCCACCATCCTTAAGTAATCAACACGACAGTGGTCACTAATTGCGGTGTTGCCAGATATATTTCTGTCTCGGATCTTCAATCAGTAAATTGGAGAAAGTTTATCGGGGTTTAGGTTTTCTGCAAAGCACTTTGGAATTAAAGTTGTTTGGCAATCAACTGATCTGCCATTGAGGACTGATTTGATGGATCTTTCTACAACCGAGTATAAGTAACTTAGTGCGTTTTCGTGGAAGTATACTGGGTGATGGGTGTTCCAGAGGGTTGGTCTTACTGATAAATAAATGAATTCGATATCTTGCGTCCTTTTTTATTACCTGTTAAAGTAACCCAATCAGATTGCTCAACGGGCGAATTCAAATCGACCTTGCTAGGCGGTGTTGCTAAATGTGCACGCGCTTAAAGCCTGCTTGGGAGCACAAGTGGAAGAAAAACAACCTTGTTAGGCGATAGAATTGAACACGGACGTCCGATTTAACAGGATAGCGCCATAGCTGAAAGTCACGATGTGATTGCGTTTGATGCTGATTTTTTTATATCCTGTGCCAGAAATGTCTACAGATTAATCATTATCAGAAATATTCACTGTCATTAAACAGTGATAATTAGACCCCGGATTTTTCGATGGTAATAGGTTACAATGCAAAGATATTTGGTCTGTGGGAGGTGTGATGTAGCCCGTTGTACCAAGATATAAGAAGAGTATCATAAATTCAAGGAATTCTATAGGCCGTACCCCTAACATCCATGCAAAACGCATAGCATAACCGCTGTACAGGGTAGTGTATACTTGTTACATTCTAACTTATCTGTACCTAAAAAAACCCGGACTCTAGAGAATGTAATTGGTTTTACGTCCCACTAACTACTTTTATGATTTTCAGTGACGGTGAGGTGCCGGAAGTTTGTCCCTTTGAATCTATCGACAAGAAACTGACGTATTTTAGTAGCTTGAAATACCACCGGACTGAGCTGGGATCTAATCCGCAATCTTGATCACAGAAGGCCAGCTGAGCTACGAAGCCTGGTAATGTCATTAAATAATCATTTAGAAAGATGCCCGAAGTTATTCAACTTACGGGACGTTTAAATATCCAGAGAAGTCAGACTATTTCGCTGAGTGGTCTGCAGTTTAGAGGGTCCCGGGATCGATTCCCGGTCGGGTCTGTAAATTTAATTGCTTTGCGTCTGACTAATTATTCTGGCTCCGGGGTGTGTTTTTGTTTGCTCCAATAATCTCCTTTTAATATTCAGAAAACACACTCCACTACCAACCGCCATAGACATACGCAACCGGGCGAGTTTGCCGTGCGGTTAGGAGCGCGCAGTTGTGAGCTCGCATCCGGAAGATAGTGGGTTCGAACCCCACTGTCGGCAGCCCTGAAGATGGTTTTCCATGGTTTCCCATTTTCACACCAGGCAAATGCTGGGGACGTACATTAATTAAGGCCACGACCGCTTCCTTCCCATTCCTAGGCCTTTCCTCTCCCATCGTCGCCATAAGACCTATCTCTGTCGGTGCGACGTAAAGCAACTAGCAAAAAAAAATAGAAATACGCAATAGTTGCGGTCAGGAAGGGCATGTGGCCTGAAAACAGTGTCATTCCATATGTGTGATACAGTCGCACGCGACCCTAAAACTGTGCGAAAAGCGGGAGAAGAAGAAGGTGTAGGAAACGTTTACACGTATTAAATTTAAACAAATAATTTAGCAATGAAATATAAGCTATCTACCTTATTATCCTGTCCGAAAAAAGAATACACACCCTTCTCCTCGTAGTGTGACAAAAATGGGGGATGTATTTCAACATCTGTTCCGCTTCCTGAGATCACCGGTTCTACATTCTCCTTCATATTTACATAGCAGTGGTGATTGTGATTTCATATGTTCTCCTAACTGTCCGATTCACTACCGTTCAAGAGAACTGCTCTGGCTAGCATTATGTGAATGTGTTTCTCTGGACTAAAGGCTATTTCATTACTATTCTATAAATATTCTGTAAATATTTCAAGATTAATAGCTCTTCAATTATTATATCACAACACTGTTTCCAAGAAAGAGAAGCTGACATAACGAAATTATAATACTTTTTTTAATCACCCTTATTCAACAGTATATCGTTAGGACCGAGCTCGATAGCTGCAGTCGCTTAAGTGCGGCCAGTATCCAGTTATCGGGAGATACTGGGTTCGAGCCCCACTGTCGACAGCCCTGAAGATGGTTTTCCGAGGTTTCCCATTTTCACACCAGGCAAATGCCTGGGCTGTATCTTAATTAAGGCCACGGCCTCTTCCTTCCAATTCAGAGGCCTTTCCTATCCTATCGTCGCCGTAAGACATACCTGTGTAGGTGCGACGTAAAGCAAATAGCGAGAAAAAATATCCTTAGTATGCCTTCATTAATCTCAAGTCGCTAATGAACTTATTTTTTTTTGTACATTGCAACACATACATCCATTACAGATTCACCATCATCATCAGTGCCATAGTCAAAATTTCTTCAAACTTTTAAGTTCAGCCCGAACTGTATTATCGCTCAGTATATTCCTAACATTCGTCCACAGAGATTTCATACTTGAAAATATTCTCTCACATTCTGCATTGGATTTTGAAATGGTTTTAGAAGCTTGAAGGAGAAACGTATTCGTTGAGGAGAGAATACTCTTCGTCATCAGATTCAACAATCTGAAGATCTCTAAATAAAACTGTCTTTCTAACTAAACGATATTAATCATGGAATTAATCCGTGTTGAGACTATCCATTTTTAATGGTATTACAGCTGATAAAGGATGATGTAGGAAAAGAGTTGCTTTATTAAGGGAAATGTTGAAAATTCTTTGAAAATACTGGATTCAATTAAATCATATTAAAAGAATATTACATTTCAAACTGTTAAAGTACAAAAAAGAAAGGAATGAAAAACATGCCCCGGTTAGGTATGAAGTAAGACGCCATTTTTAATGCCTGGATGTCCAGCAACACTACCTGTGCACCACCTCATTGCATGTGTTTTTCTGCTTTTTGCTTCGGATTTTCTCGAAAAACCTTAAGCAGGTCACTCTTCTGGATGTATTCATGTTTGATGTTGATTTCTCAGCGATCCAGGCCCCTTTCAGTTTCTGGCTCTGAAAGCAGGGCACTAGGTAGAAATCGAAGTTAAATTATATAACAAAATGAACTGAAAATTTGCGAATCCAACCAAGTCCCTGTCCCAATAAGTAGTATTATTTAGTGTATTGTGTACACTCAGAGCTGCCTACTGTATGAATTGTTCGCATGTCAGAAACCACAGGTACCGAACAATGCACCAAGGTGTTCCATCAGAAAAGGGTAGTTCTCCACCAACGGCCGTGCAAACCCCTGAGGGCTCTTCTCTCCCTAATGGCCTCGCTACATCCTGCTTGAGACTGAAGTGTTTGAGCCACGAAACGCAAGACAAGAAAAACACGACTCGGCTCGGCACCAGAAGATTCTTAACATTGTTAAATTTAGAACCATATTTACATGTACATTGTCCCGAGGTAGCACAATTCATTTCAAGTACTCCGCCAATGCGGGTAGACTGCATGTTTAGTTTTTATTACGTACCAATCCTCCTGCCAATTTTAATTCGCTGTCAGGGCCGTGAATCGAAGTCAGGCCTGCGAAGGAAGACATGTATATTGACAGTACTTGATGCACGTCAGTCTCCGTAGGGTAACGATTAATAATAATAATAATAATAATAATAATAATAATAATAATAATGTATTTTACGTTTCAATAACTATATTTTACGGGTTTTGGTGACACCGGAGTACCGGAATGTTGTACCACATGAGTCCTTTCATGTGCCAGTATATCTACCAACATGGGGCTGACCTATTTAAGCACACCCGAACTGAGCCAGGGTCGCACCTGCCAAGTTGGGGTCAGAAGGCCAGCCCCTCAACCGTCTGAGCACTCAGCCTGTTACGCGTAACGGTTAGTGTTATTAGCTACTATCCTCGGAGGTTCGGGTTCAATTCCCGGTACAGCGAGTCATTTAAGAATGTCAGGAACACTGGTATGTGGTACATGCAGCTACCTCCAATGGGAAGTTGCACCACTTCGGGAGGAGGACTCGAGTTTACTTTACTTTAATGTGCCGAGCGAGTTTGCTGTTCGATAAAACGTGTGCAGCTATTAGTTCTTCTTCGGGACATAATGATTACGATCCCGGTCTTTGGCAATCCTGGATGTGGCTTTCCGTGGTTTCCCATCTTCGGACCAGAATATTTTTGGGACTGTACCTTAATTAAGATTACAGCTACTGTCTTCCTTTTCCAACTGATCGTTGCCGAAAATATGTCTGATTTATTTTATATATATCCAGTATTTATTTACTCATTTATTTATTTATTCATTCATTTATTTATTTATTTATTTATTTATTAGTGGACCCGTGCGAGAAATCTCGCGTGTTCATAAATTATGTGGTGGTGTAATCCCCTGGTGAACAACTGGTGAACTAAGGAATACAAAATGCAGTACAATATTAGACAGTCTTACTTACCATTTAATGTAATCTTTGATTTTTTAACATTTGTGGTATCCACTTGAACGGAAGCAAATGCAAGCGCATTATTATTCTGACGAATGTTCCGGAAGTAACTTTTGTTTTACTATCATTATATTCTTAACTGATAATGAAATGAAATTGCGCATGGTATTTAGTGCAGGGAGTTTCCGAGGACATGTTCGGCTCCTCAGGTGCAGGTCTTTTGCTTTGACACTCGTAGGCGACCTGCGCTTCATGATGAGGATGAAATGGTGATGAAGATGACACATGCAACCAGCCCCCGTGCCAGCGAAATTAACCAATGATGTTTAAAACTCCTGGCCCTGTCGGGAATCGAACCCGAAACACGTAGGCTACGACCAAAGACCAGCATGCGAACCATTTAGCCATGGAGCCTGTCTTAAGTGATAATTACAGCATGTTATAATGATATAAAACATGCGTCCCAGTGGTCAAAATGTGAAGTGGACAGCAATGATAGCGCGTATCTTCCTACAGTAACGGCATTTGCAAATCGCACACTATGTACAATTGTTTTAAACTATTTTTTAAAAGAAATTATCGATATTTATGAAATGGGAGAGCAATTAGTTACTGCTAATATTTATTCTCTTACTTTTGAATGCAAATTTGTCACGATCGGTTACTTGTGAGCCCCGAAAAATGGATCTATGCTACTGAAATATTATATAGGATTTATTTATTTATTTATTTATTTATTTATTTATTTATTTATTTATTTATTTATTTATTTATTTATTGATTTATTTATTTATTTATTTATTTATTTATTTATTTATTTATTTATTTATTTATTTATTTATTTATTTATTTATTTATTTATTTATTTATTTATTTATTTATTTATTTATTTATTTATTTATTTATTTATTGCGAAGTTGGCGCTCTTGGCCCTCAACCACATTATGCGCCTTGATAGTGAATACATTATACTTGTTCAGATTTAATAGATATAATAATATAATTTAATATAGACTAAACTAAAATATATACATGCTAAGTCTAAATTGACCATAATTGGTGCAGTCCTAAAATACTTTACCGTTGTCTTATATAGTTGTTTTCTTTAGACCGTCTGGCTCCTCAGCTGAATAATTGACGTTGTGCCCTTCGTGTCATACGAACCCCGGTTCGATTCCCGACCGGATCCGGGATTTACAATGTGTACTAATAATTCCTCTAGCTCGGGAACTGGATATTTGTCGTGATACACTTTTGTTCATCTACACACAAAATGCCTCACCACCTGCCACCACAGAAACACGCAATAGACGATACATCCCTCCGCATGGGGTTAGCGTCAAAACGAGCATCGGGCCGTAAAACTGGACCGGATCCACATCGAGTGTCGTTCCCTAGAGATTGGGAAAAGACTAAGAAGAACACTCGCGCACTTGAAGTGATCCGGACCTACCGAGCTCCGAAGGACGCGTTGTTCACTCTTTTCCTCATCTCTCGAGTGATCGTGTGATTGTTAAACTGCCATCGAATATTGGAAAACAATTGCTTCCTCGGTTTTACTTGTCTTTCTGAATTGAACTCTTCATACACTTTCAGTACTGGCCCTGCGGTGTAGGGTAGTGATGGGATAATCGAATACTTCCAACAACGCTGCAACCCTTACTTTACTTGTTACTCACAAACCACAAATGCCGTATTGCACAGTTAATGTTGCACAAAATTCGATTTACAGAGTATTTTTCGCTTCAAGGGAGGAAATGTTTGCTTCGAGAAATCGAGAAATTCGTGTAAGCGAATTTCGAGTCATAGAGAACAAATTCACGTAAAGAATAGGAGAAACGGCCAGGAAATTTTACTTCGAGATACTAAAAATTAGAGTAATGGATGTTCGAGAAATCGATAATCGGCTGTATAGCAACGCCCACCCCACGTGAAGTTTATATTGTAAGCTGCTGCATCACAGCGACGATGGAATAGAAAAAGAGCTAGGAGTGGAAAGAAAGAGGCCGTGGCTTTAATTAAGTTACAGCCCCAGCATTTGTCTGGTGTGAAAATGGGAAACAAAGGAACACCATCTTGAGGGTTGCCGACAGTGGAGTTCGAACTCACTACCTCCCGAATGCAAGCTGATAGCTACGCGTCACCAGAAACGCACAGCCACTTTGTCAGTTGTGTTCTTTCAAGATGAAGTGCAACTGGGCAACCACCCTCTCTTACATTAATCAGAGTGGGAAGATGAAGGGCCACGGTGTTGGAAGAGAACCAAAATGGACCAAGGGAGATTAGATAAGGAAAGGTGAAGGTGAGGAGAATCGCACAAGTAATGATAACATGATGCCAAGCATAATTGTCGGTCATAAAAATTTTAGTGAAAAATGTAAGGGTATGTGTAGGTACTTTCAGGCAGAAACAGGTTCCAAGAAGGAAATTCCAGGAATCATTAATGAACAAGGGGAGTGTGTATGAGAGGATCTTCAAAAGGCAGAAGTATTCACTCAGAGTATGTAAAGATTGTTGATTACAAGGATAATGTCCAGATAGAGGAGGTGCCTAATACTAAAGAAGTATTAAAATTTACCTATGACAACAAAGATATTTACAGTAAGATATAAAAATTGAAAACTATAAAAGCAGCTGGAATTGATAAGATTTCTCGAGATATACTAAAGACAATGGGTTGGAATATAGTACCATATCTGAAGTACTTATTTGAAAATTGTTTTGTCGAAGGAGCTATACAAAATGAATGGAGAGTTCCTATAGTAGCACCTGTGTATAAAGGAAAGGGTGATAGGCATAAAGCTGAAAATTACACGACAGTCAGTTTGACATGCATTGCATGTAAGCTTTGGGAAAGCATTCTTTCTGATTATATTAGACACGTTTGCGAAATTAATAACTGGTTGGACAGAAGGTAGTTTGGGTTTAGGAAAGGTTATTCCACTGAAGCTCAACTTGTAGGATTCCAACAAGATATAGCAGATATCCTGGATTCAGGAGGTCAATTGGACTGTATCACGATTGACTTACATCTAAGGCGTTTGATAGGGATATTAATGTGAGACTACAGGCAAAAATGACTGCAATTGGACTTGACGAAAGAGTGACTGAATGGGTTGCTATGTTTCTAGAAATAAGAACACAGAGAATTAGAGTAGGGGAAGCTTTATCTGACCCTGTAATAATTAAGAGGGGAATTATTCAAGGCAGTATTATTTGAATTTTATGTTTTCTTATAAATATCCATGATATGTGTAAAGAAGTGGAAACAGAGATAAGGCTTTTTGCGGATGATGTTATTCTGTACAGAGTAATAAATAAGTTACAAGATTGTTAGCAACTGCAAAACGACCTCGATAATGTTGTAAGATGGACAGCAGGCAATGGTATGATGATACAGTCAGGTTGTGAGTTTCACAAATAGGAAAAGTTCCCTGAGTTTTAATTACTGTATTGATGGGCTGAAAGTTCCCTTTGGGGATCATTGTAAGTACCTAGTTCTTAATATAAGGAAAGATCATCATTGGAGTAATCACATAAATATGATTGTCAATAAAGAGTACAGAGGGATTTTAGTAAGGATGTAAAGGAGAGCGCATATAAGTCCCTGGTAAGACCCCAAGTAGAGTATGGTTCCCGTGTATGGGGCCCTCACCAGGATTACTTGATTCAAGAAGTGGAAAAAATCCAAAGAAAAGCAGCTCGATTTATTCTGGGTGATTGCCGACCGACGAGTAGCGCTACAAAATGTTGCTAAGTTTGGACTGGGAAGACTTGAGAGAAAGGAGACGAGCTGCTCGACTAAGTGGTATGTTCCGAACTGTCAGTGTAGAGATGTTGTGGAATGACATCAGCAGACGTGAAAGTTTGAGTGGTGTCTTTAAAAGTAGGAAAGATCACAATATGAAGAAAAAGTTGGTATTCAAGAGGACAAATTGGGGCAAATATTCGTTTATAGGAAGGGGAGTTAGGGATTGGAATATCGAAGGGAATTGTTCAATTAATTTCCTATTTCTTCGCAATCATTTAAGAAAAGCTAGGAAAATAAAATATAGGCAATCTGCCACCTGGGAGACGGCCCTAAATGCAAATCAGTAGTGATTGATTGTGATTGATGACCGATGGCCTCCACGCATGTGACATTGCTAGTCTGCACAGTACAGTAGTCTGACTGTCCCCATGGCAAAGTTTCTGTTCTGTCATGCTTGTGAACTCTGGTGGAAATTTGTTTTCACGCTCGAGGCGAGGTCACAATGGGAGAAGAAATGTGTGGGGTCGGGGACACAGATGATGCATGGCAGGTGAAGAAGATCAATAATGTGGAAGTATCTGCAGCACACGATAGATGCGAGGACATTGCGGCCCAATAAGCTGACAACTACAGATGAGCAAATTACGCATAGTGACCAGCCTGCTCCTTCCTCCATTGGATCCGCTCCAGCGGAGTGCCTGCTTTATCTGTCGTGGAACACTCGGTCTATAAAACAGAAAACATCAGTGGCTCGTGTGGGTGTATTAAGAGAATACTTTGTTGTTGTTATATAAACTATTAGCATCAATAACCAAGCGAGTTCACCTCTTGTGGTATCCCCTGCTTATCGTAAGAGGTGTCTACAAGGGGCCCCAGAGGGCTCTCAACATAGGAGCATGGGTGGGTGGCCACGGGGCCCTTAGCTGAGTCCTCACATTATTTCCACTTACTTGTGCCAGACGGTTCACTTTCACGTTCCATATCGACCTCCGTTGGTCAACACTTGTCCTCTTCCAACCCCGATGGTATTAAGTTGCGAGGCGTAGGGAGTCTTTCGTTTTCACGCCCTTCGCGGCTCTTGTCTTCTTTAGGCTGATATCTTCATGTTAGGTAGTGTCAGACCCTTTCTATTTTTCCCTCTCGGATTAGTGTTAGTAGATGATGGTTTCCCAGTCGTACACCACCACCACCTGCCCGAGCGAGTTAGCCGAGAGCGCAGCATTCAGGAGACAGTAGATTCGAACCCTAACGTCAGTAACCGTGAAGATGCTTTTCCATGGTTTACCATTTTCACTCCAGGAAAATGCTGGGACTGTACCTTAATTAAGGCCAGAGGTCGCTTCCTTCCCACTTCTCGCCCTAAACTACCCTTTATCCTCGCCATAAGACGAAAGTGTGTCGGTGCTTAGTAAAGAAAATTGTAAAGTTAAAAAAAGACCGCCTCTATGGTGTAGTGGTTAGTGGGATTAGCTGTCATCCCCGGTGGCCCGGGTTCGATTCCCGCCTCATATAACTTCGAAGTAGTTTTCCGTGGTTTCCCAAGTCGTCTCCAGGCAAATGCCGGGATTGTACGTAACTTGACGCCACGGCCGCTTCGTTCCCTCTTCCTTGCCTATCGCCTTCAATATTCCTGCAACCCTCCCCACAGGGCCCCTGCTCGCAATAGCAGGTGAGGCCGCCAAGTTGAGGTACTGCTCCTCCATCCCAGTTGTATGCCCGACCCAAAGTCTCACACTCCAGGACACTGCATTTGAGGCGGTAGAGTTGGGATCCTGCGCTGAGTCGGAGGAAGAAACCAACCCTGGAGGGTAAACGGATTAAGAAAGATAGATAGAAAGAAAGAATGAATGAAAGAAAAAAAGAAAGAAGGAAAATGAGATGGTTGGTTGGTTGGTTGGTTGGTTGGTTGGTTGGTTGGTTGGTTGGTTGGTTGGTTGGTTGGTTGGTTGGTTGGTTGGTTGGTTGGTTGGTTGGTTGGTTGGTTGGTTGGTTGGTTGGTTGGTTGGTTGGTTGGTTGGTTGGTTGGTTGGTTGGTTGGTTGGTTGGTTGGTTGGTTGGTTGGTTGGTTGGTTGGTTGGTTGGTTGGTTGGTTGGTTGGTTGGTTGGTTGGTTGGTTGGTTGGTTGGTTGGTTGGTTGGTTGGTTGGTTGGTTGGTTGGTTGGTTGGTTGGTTGGTTGGTTGGTTGGTTGGTTGGTTGGTTGGTTGGTTGGTTGGTTGGTTGGTTGGTTGGTTGGTTGGTTGGTTGGTTGGTTGGTTGGTTGGTTGGTTGGTTGGTTGGTTGGTTGGTTGGTTGGTTGGTTGGTTGGTTGGTTGGTTGGTTGGTTGGTTGGTTGGTTGGTTGGTTGGTTGGTTGGTTGGTTGGTTGGTTGGTTGGTTGGTTGGTTGGTTGGTTGGTTGGTTGGTTGGTTGGTTGGTTGGTTGGTTGGTTGGTTGGTTGGTTGGTTGGTTGGTTGGTTGGTTGGTTGGTTGGTTGGTTGGTTGGTTGGTTGGTTGGTTGGTTGGTTGGTTGGTTGGTTGGTTGGTTGGTTGGTTGGTTGGTTGGTTGGTTGGTTGGTTGGTTGGTTGGTTGGTTGGTTGGTTGGTTGGTTGGTTGGTTGGTTGGTTGGTTGGTTGGTTGGTTGGTTGGTTGGTTGGTTGGTTGGTTGGTTGGTTGGTTGGTTGGTTGGTTGGTTGGTTGGTTGGTTGGTTGGTTGGTTGGTTGGTTGGTTGGTTGGTTGGTTGGTTGGTTGGTTGGTTGGTTGGTTGGTTGGTTGGTTGGTTGGTTGGTTGGTTGGTTGGTTGGTTGGTTGGTTGGTTGGTTGGTTGGTTGGTTGGTTGGTTGGTTGGTTGGTTGGTTGGTTGGTTGGTTGGTTGGTTGGTTGGTTGGTTGGTTGGTTGGTTGGTTGGTTGGTTGGTTGGTTGGTTGGTTGGTTGGTTGGTTGGTTGGTTGGTTGGTTGGTTGGTTGGTTGGTTGGTTGGTTGGTTGGTTGGTTGGTTGGTTGGTTGGTTGGTTGGTTGGTTGGTTGGTTGGTTGGTTGGTTGGTTGGTTGGTTGGTTGGTTGGTTGGTTGGTTGGTTGGTTGGTTGGTTGGTTGGTTGGTTGGTTGGTTGGTTGGTTGGTTGGTTGGTTGGTTGGTTGGTTGGTTGGTTGGTTGGTTGGTTGGTTGGTTGGTTGGTTGGTTGGTTGGTTGGTTGGTTGGTTGGTTGGTTGGTTGGTTGGTTGGTTGGTTGGTTGGTTGGTTGGTTGGTTGGTTGGTTGGTTGGTTGGTTGGTTGGTTGGTTGGTTTAGATAGGCTAGGAAACTACTGGATCGATTGTGCGGATATGTGGTAAGGTTACAGCTTGAAATCCCGAATCACGCACAGTATACATTTGATTTTTTATACATTTCAACTTCTCGAACTAGTGGGGGATTTTACAGGGATGTTTGCCAAATTTGAGCAATTTTTATACTGCAACACGTAAAATAATGGGTAACCGGTTTATACTATAGAAATATAAAGTGCAGTAAGTGGTCTTGACATAATATTTTATACAAAAATTTTGTATTGAACCCATGACCTTTGTGTCATAAGAAATTAGAGTCCTATAGTTACTACATGAGGCCTCATATTAATCGCAATAAGGAGGTGAGATACATTTTTTTTACCGGAACGATACGTGGCTGGGGGGGGGGTATGGCTCTCTTTCTTAGCTAAGAAAAATGATGTCACTCGCACGTGTAAATGGAGCATTGATACAATAAAATTGTTGGTTTGATACACTGACTGACAGAGCAAATGCAACACCAAGGAGGAGTGATTCGAAAGGGATGAAAGTTGGGGAAAAAACAGAGACGGCACGGACGAATAATTGATGTTTATTTCAAACCGATATGCAGGTTACACAATGCGCACGGCATCGACTCAGTAGGATGTAGGACCACCGCGAGCGGCGATGCACGCAGAAACACGTCGAGGTACAGAGTCAATAAGAGTGCGGATGGTGTCCTGAGGGATGGTTCTCCGTTCTCTGTCAACCATTTGCCACAGTTGGTCGTCCGTACGAGGCTGGGCCAGAGTTTGCAAACGGCGTCCAATGAGATCCCACACGTGTTCGATTGGTGAGAGATCCGGAGAGTACAATGGCCACGGAAGCATCTGTACACCTCGTAGAGCCTGTTGGGAGATGCGAGCAGTGTGTGGGCGGGCATTATCCTGCTGAAACAGAGCATTGGGCAGCCCCTGAAGGTACGGGAGTGCCACCGGCCGCAGCACATGCTGCACGTAGCGGTGGGCATTTAACGTGCCTTGAATACGCACTAGAGGTGACGTGGAATCATACGCAATAGCGCCACAAACAATGATGCCGCGTTGTCTAGCGGTAGGGCGCTCCACAGTTACTGCCGGATTTGACCTTTCTCCACGCCGACGCCACACTCGTCTGCGGTGACTATCACTGACAGAACAGAAGCGTGACTCATCGGAGAACACGACGTTCTGCCATTCCCTCATCCAAGTCGCTCTAGCCTGGCACCATGCCAGGCGTGCACGTCTATGCTGTGGAGTCAATGGTAGTCTTCTGAGCGGACGCCGGGAGTGCAGGCCTCCTGCCTCCTTCAACCAATCGACGGGAAATTGTTCTGGTCGATATTGGAACAGCCAGGGTGTCTTGCACATGCTGAAGAATGGCGGTTGACGTGGCGTGCGGGGCTGCCACCGCTTGGCGGCGGATGCGCCGATCCTCGCGTGCTGACGTCACTCGGGCTGCGCCTGGACCCCTCGCACGTGCCACATGTCCCTGCGCCAACCATCTTCGCCACAGGCGCTGCACCGTGGACACATCCCTATGGGTATCGGCTGCAATTTGACGAAGCGACCAACCTGCCCTTCTCAGCCCGATCACCATACCACTCGTAAAGTCGTCTGTCTGCTGGAAATGCCTCCGTTGACGGCGGCCTGGCATTCTTAGCTATACACGTGCCCTGTGGCACACGACAACACGTTCTACAATGACTGTCGGCTGAGAAATCACGGTACGAAGTGGGCCATTCGCCAACGCCGTGTCCCATTTATCGTTCGCTACGTGCGCAGCACAGCGGCGCATTTCACATCATGAGCATACCTCAGTGACGTCAGTCTACCCTGCAATTGGCATAAAGTTCTGACCACTCCTTCTTGGTGTTGCATTTGCTCTGTCAGTCAGTGTAAATATATTGTTTAAAAGGAATTAGCAGCGAAACTAATATAATAAATCTCCTTTAATTATACGTGAGACAATTGGTCTTTAGTAATACAAAATTTAGATTGCTAGATTGCTTCCGAGGGAAACTGGTGAAAGACGCGCGTCAACCTACGTCATGTCAAAAAATACAGTGCCTATAAAACGAGGGCATTCAACCAGTCAATTTCTTACAACGTAATCGTAAATGTTTATAAACAATGTCACTAATAAATGAGCAAGTATTGGGTTACTGTAAAACCTGTCTTCAATACATTTCCATAAGTTCGGAAAATATGTGTAATATATTTTCGGCGGCAAAGGTAAAGTGCCTAACAGAGGGGATAAAGACTATAAAAATAGGAGCGCCATCTTGAAATCCCACCCATTGTGTCATTTGAGCTAGAGGAGGAACCTCGTACTGTTGTACAATTTATCGGCGATTATTAGACTAAGTCCAGCGGAGAGCTTAGATTTTGGCCGATGTGGCTGGAGTATCGTCTCCAAGTAGAGATGTTTTTTTTGTTGTAACGTGTATTTAATAAATATGTAAAAGGACGGTAATTGTAGGCCGCAGTCTTATAAGTGAAATTTTAATAATATCGTGTTGAAAGTATTCCATGTGGATCGATATTACAACAGTCGTGTTCGGTCCGCGAAAATATCGAGTGAAGGGTTTTTTTCATATGTGCCTTTATTTCAGGTGAATCAAGATTAATGAAGTGACCTGTGCAGCCAAAAGGGTTAAATTGGATAAATAAATTCCAGAGAGTTACTGGTGAACTCACATGATGGAAGCTGGCGTACGTCCGACGTAGGAGAATGATCACCGTGAACAACTGTTTATTTGTTTCATGATGTCACCATTTATTTTGTATGTGTATTTTGTGACGTAGCTTGTTCACCCATTTTTCGTGAAATGTCAGAAATATGACGAAAGGTCATTTCTTCACGCTTGGATAAAATTAGGTATTTTTTCTGAGTAGCGTGTTGTAAAATTGTCAATTGATGGCTATGAAATGATATAATGTAGTAGATTGTCATTTTCGTGCGTTTATGATTCTGTATTTGTGATGTCAATTTAAGATCTTTAATATGATGTGAACATTTTCTGTTTGAAATTAAGACGAAAGTTATATAAGAAATCCGTGGTTACTCATAATCTCTCGAATGAAAGCGCGAAGTCGTGTGGAGCAAAGGAAAATTTTTATCAATGGAAGTTACGAGGCGAGATCGATAAATATCTGTTACGAAGGGATTGCTAATTTCCTGCCCGTTTTAAGCTGTGTATAACTGACGATGAAAATAACAGTAAATTTTGTCAGTCTTTTTTGTGAAATCAAGTTCATAAATACGAGGTCATGTTGTGCGGAGATGTTTCATTATCAGATTAGTTGTGTATGTACAACATTGTGGATCCTAAGAGTTATATTCCATTTTAATGTCGTTGAGATTTTTGTCGTGTTTAAGCATATGATCAAGTCTTGCTATATGTGAGTTGAAGTAGGATTTTTGAATCAGGTGTTTGGTAGCCTGCAAATGATGCTGGGAGATTCTGTGTGAACCCGAGGGATTTATTTGTTTAATGTTTTGAGATGGAAATTGTGATGGATTCCCGGTAAAAGTGTATGTTGGTGATGTGTGTTTGAGTCATCAGTCCATAGACTGGTTTGATGCAGCCAACTTTTCATTTCTATGTAACTATTGCATCCCACATCTGCTCTAATCTGCTTGTCATATTCATACCTTGGTCTACTCCTACCGTTCTTACCACCTACACTTCCTTCAAAAACCAACTGAACAAGTCCTGGGTGTCTTAAGATGTGTATTATCATTCTATCTCTTCTTCCCGTCAAATTTAGCCAAATCGATCTCCTCTCACCAATTCGATTCAGTACCTCTTCATTCGTGATTCGATCTATCCATCTCACCTTAAACATTCTTCTGTAAAACCACATTTCAAAAGCTTCAATTCTCTTTCTTTCTGAGCTAGTTATCGTCCAGGTTTCACTTCCATACAATGCCACGCCCCACACGAAAGTCTTCAAAAACATCCTTCTGATTCCGATATCAATGTTTGAAGTGAGCAAATTTCTTTTCTTAAAAAAGCTCTTCCTTGCTTGTGCTAGTCTGCTTTTTATGTCCTCCTTACTTCTGCCATCGTTAATTATTTTACTACCCAAGTAACAATATTCATCTACTTCCTTTAAGACTTCATTTCTTAATCTAATATAACCTGCATCACCTGCCTCCGTTCGACTGCACTCCATTACTTATGTTTTGGACTTATTTATCTTCTTCTTGTACTCCTTACCCAAGACTACATCCATACCATTCAGCAACTTGTCGAGATCTTCTGCTGTCTCACATAAAATAACAATATCTTGGGCAAATCTCAAGGTCTTGGATTCCTCTCCTTGGACTGTGATTCCCTTTCCAAATTTCTCTTTGATTTCCTTTACTGTCTGTTCTATGTAAACATTGAAAAGAAGAGGGGACAAACTGCAGCCTTGCCTCACTCCTTTCTGGATTGCTGCTTCTTTTCCAAAGCCCTCGATTCTTATCACTGCAGACTGATTTTTATACAGATTGTAGATAATTCTTCGTCCTCGGTATCTGATCCCTATCATCTTGAGAATCATAAATAGCTTGGTCCAATCAACATTATCGAATGCCTTTTCTAGATCTACAAATGCCATGTACGTGGGCTTGTCCTTCTTGATTCGATCCTCTAACATCAGACGTAAAGTCAGGATAGCTTCACGTGTTCCTACATTTCTTCTGAAGCCAAATTGATCTTCTCCCAACTCAGCTTCAACTTGTTTTTCCATTCTTCTGTAAATAATACGTGTTAAAAATTTGCAGGCATGAGATACTAAACTAATGGTGCGATAGTTTTCACACCTGTCAGCACCGGTTTTCTTGGGAATAGGTATAACAACATTCTGCCGAAAATCGGATGGGACTTCTCCTGTCTCATACATCTTGCACACTAAATGAAATAACCTTACCATGCTGGTTTCTCCTAAGGCAGTCAGTAACTCAGAGGAAATGTCATCAATTCCAGGGGCCTTGTTCCTATTTAGGTCACTCACAGCTCTGTCAAACTCTGACGTCAAAATTCGGTCTCCCATTTCATCAACATCAACAGCCTCTTCATGTTCCAGAACCAATTTATCTACATCTTTACCTGTATACAACTGTTGGATATGCTCCTGCCATCTTTCTGCTTTGTCTTCTTTCCCTAGAAGTGGCTTTCCATCTGATCCCTTAATATTCATACACCTAGATTTACTTTCTCCAAAGGTTTCCTTGATTTACCTGTATGCAGCATCTACCTTTCCCAGGACCACACAACCTTCGACATCCTTGCACTTCTCCTTCAGGCATTCTTCCTTAGCTACCTTGCACTTTCTTTCCACTTGATTCTTTAATCGCCTGTATTCTTTTCTGCCCTCTTCATTTCTAGCATTCTTGTATTTTCGTCGTTCATCAATCAGGTCTAGTATCTCCTGAGGTATCCACTGATTCTTAGTTGATATTTTCTTCCTTCCTAACATTTCTTCAGCAGCCCTACTGACTTCATTTTTCTCGACTCTCCAGTCTTCCTCTATAGTGTTTCCTTCAGCCTTTTCATTTAGTCCTTGTGCAACATGTTCCTTGAAACAATCCCTCACACTCCTTTCTTTAAACTTATCTAGATCCCATCTTTTTGCATTCTTTCCTTTCTTCAATTTCTTCAACTTCAGATGGCATTTCATGACCAACAAGTTGTGGTCAGAGTCCACGTCTGCTCCTGGGAAAGTTTTGCAATCCAACACCTCGCTTCTGAATCTCTGCCTAATCATAATGAAGTCTATTTGATACCTTGCAGTGTCTCCAGGTCTCGTCCACGTATACAGCCGTCGTTTGTGGTGTTTGAACCAAGTATTGGCAAGGACTAAATTATGATCAGTGCAGAATTCAACCAGCCGACTTCCTCTTTCGTTCCTTTGTCCCAATCCAAATTCTCCTACTGTACTACCTTCCCTTCTTTGGCCAACCACTGCATTCCAGTCTCCCATCACAATTAGATTCTCGTCACCTTTTACATATTGTATTAAATCTTCTATCTCCTCATATATTCTTTCGATTTCTTCATCATCCGCTGAACTAGTAGGCATATAGACCTGCACTATTGTGGTGGGCATTGGTTTAGTGTCTATCTTGACGACAATAATTCTTTCACTATGCTGGTCGTAGTAGCTTACCCGCTGCCCTATTTTCTTATTCATTACTAGCGAATGTACCCGTGCTTCGCTACGGTATTCTACATTGTATTCGAATTTCGAAGTAAATAGTGTACATGCAGTAAATAAGATTGTTTTAAAATTGCATGTCTCTTAGCGTTATCCCAGAAAGAGCATGGGGAGGTCCCCGTACGTTGTTTCCAATGTAAAGTGTTTGTTATGGATTTGTGATATAACGGCAGGCTCACTTGCCTACTGCCATTCACAATCAAGTTGGGAAGTTTACATTATAATTGCAAGCCCCATTGCCTACTACGCGGACAGAATCGATTTGGGGAGTTTTCGTTAAAATGGCAGCCCCACTTTCCTACTTCCAGACAGATTACAGTTGAGGAGTTTTTATTATAATAGCAGGCAATTACCCTACTATCACTCGAAATTGAGTTGTGCAGTTATCATTATAATGCCAGGCCCATTTTCCTACTTCCAGCCAGCTTACTGCCAGTCACACCAATTTGGTGAGTTTCCATCAAAATAGCAGGCCACTATGCCTAATGCCAGACACATTATAGATGAGGACATTTCTTTATAATGGCGGGCACCCTTGCGTAATGCCAAACACAATCGGGTAGGGGAGTTTTAAACAAAACTGCATGCTCACTTGCCTTCTGCAAGTCAAATCGAGAAGTGAACTATTCATTACAATTGTAGGCCATCCTTACTAATGACAGTTACACAGGAGTTGGAGAAGGAACCCTTTCATACTGCCAGTCAAAGTCGGTGTGGGGAGTACTGATTACAATAGCAGACCCACCCTTTCTCGATCGCTACAAATCGACATCAGTGAATATATATAGATCCACATACGAAAGTATATGCGTGTTTACAATATTGAAGACCTTCATTTACAGATTAACTGCTATTATACGTACGTCATATCGACAAAGGATTATACCATAAGACACGCCGGATTTAGTGGCCTAAATGGCTGGTCCTATGATATGTCATCTATTCTTGGGTCAGATTGAGTTACAAACGTGGAACAGGGTAACGTTTTTGTAAGATTACCTCACATTACATTACTTTTCGGATAATTATGTGACAGCTACATACGTAGCATTTGGCTTACATATGGCTACTGGGTGGGCCAATTTTCGTGAAGAGTTTGATGATTCTGTATTTCATATAAGTAATCGAAAGTATGAATTATGCATGTGAAAATTCCAAATTGACTTAACATCGATTAATATAGAAAAATCAAACGTAAAAGGGATACAGATACAGCAAAAAAGTCATAAGACCAAGGTTGTAGATCATTCCAAATTGAACGGAGATTGTGCAATCCGTTATGTGATAGGAATTTCCGAAGGTCTGAAAATTGCCTGCATATTTCGATATTCTTCGGGGTTAAAAATGAAATATTTAATGATCTTGGATGTTTTCCGTTCGTTACAGGCTAAAACGTATAATTTTGTCAAATTTCAATTATCTTCTTTTTTTCTTCTGGCAGATTATGCCGCAATCTGGATTTTGGGAGAGGCGGGTAATAATTAGGACTTTCAGGAAACTAAACCAAATATTATGCAGATGGTCATTATTACCCCTTAAACGGAAAGCTGTACGAAAATTTCGCCAAAATAGTCAGTGTAGAGGCACACAGTCGTTACGATTTGATTTATATAGATAAGGAATCTGTTCCATGTAAAACACCTTTTGGGCTATGTCCGCTGGACTCATCCTGCAAAAGTGACCATTCATGATATCTCCCTTATTAATCCTCCTGTCGAAAAAATGCACATGAAAAAAAAGCTTTAGAGGTGGAATTCCATCACGTTTGGTCGATTTCCAGTCAGGTTGGTCTTGTTCTGTATATATTGTGGAAGAGTAAAATCACCATTTCGGTTCCCTATAAACCGCCAGTCCATTCCGGAACATGAAATGTTATTTACGTTTTAAACCTACCTTTGGACAGGTGGATGCTAAATATAAATTTTGGTTCGAATGTCTTCAGTAGTTTTCAAGTTGTAAGGAATACGCTTTACACGCACCCGCTAGTGAGTTAAGTCCGATGGGACTTGTACAGAAAAACGGTCCGTTATTGATATCTCCCGTATTAATCCTCGTATCGAAATGATGCACATGAGAAAAAAAGGTTTAGAAATTAATTTCTACCAAGGCAGGTAGATTTTAATTAACGTTGGTTGTGTATATTTTGTGGAAGTGCAAAATCACTGTTTCGGTTTCGTATAAACCCCAGTCAGTTCAGGGATTTAGAAACAAAATTTGCCCTAAAACCTATCAAGGACAGGTGTATTCTAAATATGAGTCCTGGTGGAAATACATCCAGTAGTTTGTAGCACTCGCGTACATCGGCGTAACTAAGGAAGAAAATAATACAGTTAAGAAAGTTGAAAGTAATAGAAAATGGATTATAACTGAGGACAGCCGGATAACGACAAATATGTAAATGCCAAGTTAATGTATTGGAAAATCAAATGCCCCTCAATAAATTATGCTAGTGTGAGTTATGGATATAATAAAGCGGTAACAGAGGAGAAATTTAAGTCCAGTGATTCCTAGGTAAACAAATAATAAGAAGATGACTAATGGTGTTATTATTTAATCTATTCGAGGGCGGTTATAACATCCAACGATATTCCGCCAATATCCCGCAGATAGGCCGATTGACGCCTCCGTTTCCTTCTACCCAAGGAACAACCACGAATTTAAAAGCATGATGAGGAAAATGGCAGTACGTTACTTCGCTGCTGGCATGCAGTCAGAGACGTTGCCATGGTAACCTGTAGGTTCGTTGTCGGTCTGTCGGTCACTCAATGCAGAGCATGATACCAGCGGAAAATTGTAAATTTCTCCGTCATGTGAAGAGTAAGGTAAATTATGAACATAACGAAAGTTGTTTATAATGAAGAGGCGTTTCACGTACGGTAAATGAAGTTTACAGAAAATTAATAGTATAAGAGAAAATAGAGGAAAACCATTCTAGATTTCCTATAAAACCCCCGTCTAGTCAAAGATTTTAAAACGATATCCATATTGGAACCTTCCCCGGTATGAGTATACTCCAAATATGACGTTTGGTTGAGATCTATCCAGCCGTTTCGACGCGATGGCGGAAAAACCATTCTGGTTTTCCTATAAACCCCCCGTGTATTCAAAGATTTTAAAACGATATGCATATCAAAACCTTCCCCAGGATGAGTATACTCTAAATATGAAGTTTGGTTGAGATCTATCCAGCCGTTTCGACGTGATGGTGGATAAACCATTCTAGTTTTCCTATAAACCCCCCGTCTATTCAAAGATTTTAAAATGATATATATATATATATATATATATATATCGAAACCTTACCCGGGATGAGTATACTCTAAATATGAAGTTTGGTTGAGATCTATCCAGCCGTTTCGACGTGATGTTGGAACAGACAAACAGTCAGACAAACAGACGAACAGACAGACAAACAAACAGACACGAAACGTAAAAACCACCGATTCGGTCTTGAGTTGACCTAAAACGGATAAACATCTGAAAAATTGGCAAAACAAAAGTAATTACAGACAGCGGACCCCCTACAATTTTATTTATATAGATTAAACCAACTCCTGCATTTCCCCTGTTTGATTTTGTGTTGGTAATTCGGTAGTCACCTGACCAAAAATCTTGTTCTTCCTACCAATGTACTTCACTTATACCAACTACATCTAAATTTAGCCTATCCATTTCCCTTTTCAGATTCTGTAACCTACCACAACGATTCAAACTTCTAACATTCCACGCTCCGACTCGCAGAATGTCAATATCCATCTTCCTGATGATCGCCTCCTCTCGTGTAGTCCCCACCCGGAGATCCGAATGGGGAACTAGATTACCTCCGGAATATTTTACCCGGGAGGAAGCCATCATCAGTACACCATTCATACAGAGAGAGCTGCATGTCCTCGGGAGGTAGTTACGGCTGTAGTTTCCCGTTGCTTTCAGCCGTGTAGCAGTACCAACACAGCTAGGCCATGTTGAGTATTATTACAAGGCCGTATCAGTCAATCATCTAGACTGCCACCCTTGCAACTACCGAAAGGCTGCTACCCCCCTTTCGATGAACCATTTCTTAGTCTGGTCTCTCAACAGATACCCATCCGATATGGTTGCACCTGCGGCTCGGCTATCTGCATCATTGGGACACGCAAGCCGCCCCACCGCAGCAAGGTCACATGGTTCGCAGAGGAAGATGTTCGTGATATGCATGAATATTTAGTGGCATCTTAAAGTAAACCGCTGCACATAATGTGTTTGGGTCAGGAATGTATTATTTGTAATTTTATCGGCGAGATCACATGTATCATTCTTTAAACACCTGTTAAAACGTGAATAGAACATATGTTTCCTATTAAAGCGAAGACAGGAGGGTGGCTCGTTCCGCTGGACAGCTGATCAGGTAGACCGCTTCTTGAAAGATAACAGTAAATTGAGGGTTTTTATAGTCAACGTGTTGAAAATCAGATTGTATTCTTTAGAATGCTCGTAATTTTGAAAGAAACTGATTGAAATTCTTATCATTGCATAATGTGCATGTTATTAGATAGTATTCTTTAATATTATATTGTTTAACCGAGATTTGGACGTATATTTAAAGCGACGGAAATGAGACAATAATGAGCGGATTTAACCGTTTCCAGGAATATCCAAAAATAGGGTATTGGTCGTAGTTATTGAATTTTTGAGGGATGCACAAAACCTTATCTTAAACGTCATGTTGGGATGTGACAAAGTGTTGACTTATTTTACGTTGAGTTCACTTGTGCAGATTTCAGTACTTAATAATTAGAAGTACCCAAGCGAGTGATAATAATTGTTAGTGTTAAATTAAACTTGTGGTGTGAAATCATTAAATAAATAATACTGGAAATAAAATGTATTTTTCCAGCCTCCGCGAAGTGACGATAAATGTTATAATGAAATTACGTCAATACATTTTAGTAGGGACTTGTTAAAGAAACCATTCGCCCGCGGAGATAGAATTTGTAGTTAATTAGGATTTATAGAAATCATTTTAATTTATTAGATTATTAATCTCAGTGGAAACCGTATTTGAGAAATAACTTAAACCAAGTGAGTAACTTGAAAATATAATCTGGAAATCTTAGTTCATTTTGCTGGGAAAATTCAATTGTTAACGTAACGATTAAGTGGACGTGTCCGAATGTAAAGGATTTTTCTGCCACAAACGGTGGTGAGCATTGTTTTTGTTGTTGTATTATTTGACTTTGACTGATTGAACATTAAATATGCTGGGATTTTTAAAGTGGAAACCTTGGTCATCAACTACTGTAAATTGTGTTTAGCCTTCAGCTTAGAAACTTGGATGGTCATGGGGTCATCAACCTCAGTGACTTAGGTTAAGGCCGTATGCCATTATAGGATCATTTTCCTTGTGGTCATCAACCACAATTACTTTGATGTAAATTGCAAAGTTAGATGTCGATGCATGACATAGTCGCAGGTCACATCGATTCAATTAAGGGTCCACGCCGTACAACCACTGTGTGGCACATACCGATTGGACTGCCTTAATTATACCAAGAGTCTAGAGTTCATGTTACGAGGGCTGGATCATCATGAATCATTATGATGGTAAATATAGTCTCACATGGAAGCAGAATTTAAGGATTTCCAGACTTTCTTTTCTTCACTCTTAACTTATGACAGTGGTTTTTGTAAGGATGCCCATCAGGCAGTTGAGCTAAAACTTCTATAACTAGTACATCTCTCCTCTGCATTGCAATTATCAGTGTTGATTGTGTTGATCGAACAAGTAGAGTTCGAGTTATAATGGCTTGTTTAAAGTTCACATTCAATTATTTCTTGAAAAAACACGATTTTCTTTATAGATTTGATTTCCAATTTCGTAGATAGATTGAATTTTACTGAAACCTGCCTAATACCTAGGCAAGTGACGAAGAACCCGTAAACGACCCAAGAGACAGATCTCATGCCGATTGCTAATAGGTAATGAAGGTAGGTATCCTTTATGGACCTTAAAGGGTTCAGTATGCATGTCCTCCTTAACACTAATGGTTTCCAAGAAAATTCATCATTCTTGTGTTTTTAGCTGTTAAGGCTTTCACTAACGAATCGGTTACTTGTTTCACGCGTAGTACGAATCACATGAAGGTATGTTCGTCATCACTCGTGTAAAGTCGTGGTTGTTCGTTTTTTAACAGGTCAGTTAAAGAACGAACGCGTCATTCTGCGAAAAGCATTTCGAGGCTACGGTTGTATTTTCATTATCATCGTTATTATATTATATTTGAATTCCGTGGTGCTCTCTTTTTCACATTGTGTAGGTTTTTTCCATGTTTAGTAAGTAGGTAAAACTTTCACATTTTATTTTGAATAGATTTAGAATTCATATCTCGTCTTCAGTTCCTTTGATGGCTGTAACGAGACAGAAACCCTTGGCCATGTGCTGGGATTCTGCCGGAGCAACTGATGCGTAACCATGGCCACAAAATAAGAACGTCGATTGGTCTATACATGAGACAGCGTGGATGGGAGGAGCACTAGGAGGTTCTCTGCATCTCCGCCGATGACTCTAATCGGAGGGCTGACATCATAGCCGTCAACAGAAAGGACACTAAAGCAATGGTCTTAGATCCCGCCATTCACTTTGAAAGAGACTTGACCGAGCTCGATAGCGGCAGTCGCTTAAGTGCGACCAGTATCCAGTATTCGGGAGATATTAGGTTCGAACCCCACTGTCGGCAGCCCTGAAGATGGTTTTCCGTGGTTTCCCATTTTCACACCAGGCAAATGCTGGGGCTGTACCTTAATTAAGGGCACGGCCGCTTCCTTTCCACTCCCAGCCCATTCCTGTCCCATCGTCGCCACAAGACCTATCTGTGTCGGTGCGACGTAAAGCCAATAGCAAAAAAAAAAAAAAAAAAAACCAAACTTGAATCAGGCTCAGGATGTGGACCTAGAAAAGCAAGCTATTTACTGTATGTACGATGATTGCGTTTCCTGTCCGCAAAGTACAAAATACCTATCGATAGCTGGATTGTCAGAGGCCTGCTATTCGGAGCAAGAGGCAACCTCCCTAATCAGACTAAAATATTTGAAAGTTTCATTCTGCGAATTAGAAAAATACAGTAATACAGATTCTGAGGGGCACTCTACAAATCATTCATTTCCATCCATACCTGAGAAAGTATTTAACATTCCCTCCCCACTAACGCTAGCAAAAGTAACACAATAACAACATTAACAATTATACATTTCCACTGTTTGATGGTTTAAAATTCTATTGAAATAGTAACCTGACTGTATTCTGGATCCAAAAGGTCACCCTCATTGGAGGAAGGACGACTTATTATTTCTGTAATACATTTTTCTATATATATTCTTTAGTCTCTTGATTTTATTTATAGTCGTATCTTTTCTAATGTGTTACTGTGAGGCGCGCTGGGATGACGACAGCTGGTCGTAAATATTGTTGTACTTTAGTTGCTCATATATCTGCACGAAGAACGGCTACTTTAGTTTATTATTATTATTATTATTATTATTATTATTATTATTATTATTATTATTATTATTATTATTATTAAGGCTATGCTGCATAGATTTTGCCCTAGCTCCCCCTATTCAATCTTTGCTGGAAACTTAGATACGTCAGAGCAATCCAAATTCTCCGCACATATAGTGAAGACCCTTGGAGGAGTGAGAGTAAAGGCTTTCGTTGTTCGTAACCTAGACAACAAGTGGGACAGAGCGGTAGGCTTTATAGCCTAACATCTCTGAAATAAGGAGTTAACCAGGTGCTCGCTTCTGGTGTAGGCTGAGTGAACCTCTGAGTCGTGCGTCTTCTCAGAGGTGGGAATCTCGTTCTTAAAACCGAACCCACTTCCTTCCGGGTGAAGCGATCACACATTTATCAGCTCGGCTCGACAGTTCCATATGAATTAGCGAGGGATACCAAAAAGTTACCTACACTCACTGTTCACCGTCACTAGCAGCCAGCATGTTAAGAAAACAGTAATGCTCTTATGGCAACAACGCTGTTTTATCGAACGGTTGTGTTCAACAGTATCACGGGAAAATGGAGGCACATATATTGCTGAAACTCAGTATTTATTTTCAGCATTATAGTGGGAAGGAACTAAGCTGAAAAATATTTTTAGAACCCAAGGAGGGGGGGTTTAGAGGAGGCTCATTTTGATTTGTACAGAAATGCGAGAAATCGGTGGTAAACATAAAGTGCATCTAAGAAAGGACAGGTAAATACCAAAAACAATCATAGATTTCAAAATAGCGAATTTCCGTGTCAGTACAAGTTATGCCGTGATGTATCGCTGCACACCACAGCATCGAAATACTGGGTAACAGCTGCTGTACAGTACGACAATATTTGAACACACACAACTAAACAGCTGACTTCTCTTCAATAGTGATAACCTACTGGTAATTCACAGGGTGACGGATTACGCCTTACAAGTACTAGAAAAACTCAGGAGGAAATTGAAGGAAGGCAACAAAGCGATGGGTGTTGCGCTTCCTCCCTGCGAACGTATTCATGAAATAGAAAAGTTTCAGTAGTTATTTCAACAACTGAAGTGCTAAAAAGTCTCGTCCTTTTTCTTTCTTTCATAATACAATATAAATTACAGTATACTATTCCTTAATCACGAGGTGCTATGGGTGTCTCAGAGGGGGTGTGTTCACTCCCTGTAGGTCCATAAGAGCAATACTGTTTTCTTAACGTGGAATGATGTATAGACTACTAGCTGCATGCCAATGAATCAATCAGTCACTACTGATCTGCATTTAAGACAGTCGCCCAGGTGGCAGTTTTTCTATATGTTGTCTCCTAGCCTTTTCTTAAATGATTGCGAAGAAATTGGAAATTTATTGAACTTCTCCCTTGGTATGTTACTCCAATCCGTAACTTCCCTTCCTATAAACGAATATTTGCCACAATTTGTCCTCTTTAATTCAAACTTTATCTTATCATTGTGATCTTTCCTACTTTTAAAGACACCACTCAATGTTATTCGTCTACTAATGTCATTCCAGGCCACCTCTCCACTGACTCCTCGGAACATACCACTTAGTCGAGAAGCTCCACTTCTTTCTCTCATTTCTTCACAACCCAAACTTTGCAACATTTTTGTAACGCTACTGTTTTGTCGGAAATCACCCAGAAAAAAGCGAGCTGCTTTCCTTTGGATTTTTCCAGTTCTTGAATCAAGTAATCCTGGTGAGGGTCCCATACACTGGAACCATACTCTAGTTGGGGTTTACATGAAACTTATAAGCCCTCTCCTTTACATCCTTACTACAACCTCTAAATACCCTCATATCCATGTGCAGAGTTCTGTGCACTTTATTTGCAGTCCCTTTCTTTATAATACAACAGAAAGTACATTATAGTATTCCTTAATCGCGAAGAGTTATGAGTTAAGAGGGGATGTGCCACTCCTTGTAGGTCCATAAGAATAATACTGTTTTCTTAAAGTGGAATGATCTATAGACTACTAGCTGCGTGCCGGTGTGCTTTCTCACGTTATTGCAAGTTATTTAATGTTTTGCATCCATAAATACCTTAATAAATCATGTGCATACTTTAGAAATCTTCGGCTAGGTTACTTTCATGCATAACACACAAACATACAGCACAATTTACACGATATCTTGTACTTGAAACAGTCCATATCATGCATAATAAAAATTTACTATTCTCCTGCAACACCCTTCGATCGTATGTTGGAGTGGAGCTGGCCATCACACCGCGCAAGGTCAGTAGGTGAAGAGGGTTGGGGATAGGGACTTAAATTCTCGACACAAGTCACGTCGCGAGTGCAGACGCTTGATTGAATTTGCTGGCCGTGGTGCCAATAACGATCCTCAGACGTCTGACGAATGTGAATGGCCATCATAATGTGATTACACGAAGAGAATTTTAGTGACGACCCCGTCAGAACTCAACACACTGTTACTGGGTAAAACACACACATATTTCAATAATAGGGGCCGAACATTTACCATCAATTACATTCCAAATAAGACCATTAAAATGACCCCAACGCAAAATGTTTCTCCATATCTTTTAAAATATTTTTTGAATCTTTTAATACCGCATATTATTCCTTTCTACATGTATTATACTTCTTTCTTCGTTTCTTAATCTGTTAACCCTCTAGGGTTGGTTTCCTCCCTCGGACCAACCTCTAGCGCCTCGAAGGCAGTACCCTAGTGCGTGAGACTTTGGGTCGGGGGATACAGTTGGGAAGGAGGACCATTACCTCGCCCAGGCGATTGCAATTGAAATAGTTTTTGTTTTTTGGATCCCACATAAAATCTCTAATTTTGTAGAGCTCGAAGAGCTGCAAGCACTGTTCTTGATTCATCCCTCGCGCAACTACGGGGACCACGTTTACACTGAGAGGAATTAGATGAGGCTAGTGTAGACGCTCCCTCACCCCTGAGTAATTGCGGAGTGAGGGCCCTCGCTGCGAGCCGGAGGTCAGTCGGTTTTTGTCTGCGCATCAAACGGTTTCGCTCATCTAATTTCTCTCAGTGTAAACGTGGTCCCCGTAGTTGCGCGAGGGATGAATCAAGAACAGTGCTTGCAGCTCTTCGAGCTCTACAAAATTAGAGATTTTATGTGGGATCCAAAAAACAAAAACTATTTCAATCGCAATAAAAGAGAAGATGCGTGGAAGGAAGTTAGTTCTCAGCTAAACTTTCCTATCTCTACAGTGAAAGCGAAGATGAAAGCGCTACTGGGATCATATCGAAGTGAAAGATCGGAAGAAAATAAGAGCAGAGTCACTGGATCAGATAAGCTATTACTATTGGTTTATATTCAAAATTGTGTCATTTCATTACTTTTTTGAACCTACCGGTACCTATTTTCAAGCACTCTTGGGACATTGTGAAGAACTTTCACTAGTGGGCAAACAACACTACGTTCAGAAGGCACAAGCCCTGAACATTTTTGATTCGTCATATTTAGATGGGCTATTGCGCTTGTGACTAATTTTACTTGGTTTGTGATTTATTTTTTTCTTCCATATTTTATCTTTATTTTACATTTTCACCCATTTTTTTGTCTTGATCCACAATAATTAACAAATTTATCAAACGCTATTTTTAAATGGGTGCGGTTTGGATACGAAATGTATTTATAAATTGAATTAATATTGTGTGATTTTTAATTATTAGCGTTCCTACTTATTCATTTGACTTTCTTAAATACATATATAATACCGAGTCGATTTACTATTTTAAATGCGATTAATTATTATCCTTACCTTTACATAATCCTGAAGTGTTTCCATCAACGCATGACAAACTTCTGGGACGATTTTTTATATTGAGCACTTCGATATTTTAAATAAATACTGCAAACTTGTGTACGAATGACCAGTTGCTAAGAAACGCAGTGTGACAGCCAACCTTCCTCTCACTGTTACTGCTTCTCTGAATGTTGTGTCTTGTTTTTCAACATTTTGACTGATCAGTGAAACGAGTTGTTCAAAATCTTGGGTACTCATGGGGAAGAAGTTCTTAATTGTACCATCAATGGGTTCCTGTACCATTTCTCTCAAAAGGCTGTTTCCATATTGGCTTCTTTCAAGGAATAATTGTTTGCTCCACCATCGTCGAGGGCGCCGATTTTTCTTCTTCACTTTCTTGATCAAAAATGGCATTGATATGATGGAAAACGCGGCTGCAGGGACAAAACAAGTTTCCATGTTGGCTGCAAAACAAGAACAGAAGCGTTCAGGCTTGTCGAAGGCGGCTCGCCCCCACTCGCGCTATTTTTCGCTCTGAATTGCGCTCTGTTTTGGGTAGTGCGAAATTTCACTCGAAGCGAGTAAGTTTCACCCGAGTGACTTTCGCGAGGGAGTTTCGCTAGTGTAAACGTAGTTTAAGGACAATTAAAAATTCATAATCCTCCACTGACCAGAATTCAAAACGTGAGGACGAAGAATGAATGGATGGATACAAAGTTAAAACAATCATTGGATCCGACCCGCAACGCCCCACATTCCCAGAAACTAGCGTTAAACAATAGTATTACTGACCAAGGGACTGCTTCTGAAGCATAATACCGAATCGATGCTGCTTGTAATCTAAATGGGTCCAAAATCCAGGTCGTCGGGCCCTCATAATAGTACTTATCGCTAGTAAAGAAGAACCATGGTATTTGTCATGTTGCGGTACTAATCAAAAGTAGCGTAGACTCGCGGTAGTCCACACATTACGGTGGTACTCACAGGTAATGTAATGCACACGTAACAAAGACCTATGGTGTTTCGTACATTGTGTCGCTATTTGCAGGCAACGCACAGCTGTGGTGTTTTTCACATAAGTGGACTAACCGCAGGGACTCGCATTATCCCGTGGTGTTCCTGACATAGTGGGCACTAATCATAGGCAAGACAGGACCATGGTGTCGCTCATATAGTGGTACGAATCACAGTTACTCTAAAATGCAAGCTATTGTCTACCTTCATAGTGGTACTATACGCAAGTAAAAGCGACTCATGGTGTTGCCTGCGTGATGGTACTAATTACAAGTAGTATCATGGTTCTAATTTGATTATCCCTTGGTCGCCTCCTACAACAGGCAGGGGATACCGTGGGCGTATTCTTCGTCTGCGCCCCCCACCCACAGGGAGTTTTGTGTTTGGTCCGCGAAAGGTATTTTATTTCCCTCAAGTCCGCCGGCAAGCCGGTTAGGACCGCCCTATCCGCCACCAGGGGCACACCACGTGGGAGTATCACCTCTCCCCCTGCTAAGCCAGCGTGTGTAGGTTCGTGGCAATACGATTTCGTTTTCGAAAAGAGGTCAAATGTCATGACGCAGGATCCGCTTCGGACCAAGTAGACGCGATAGAACACCAAAAGGTGAACAAATATTACTAGAAAATGTCATGTTCGCAACTTAATAATTTCCAAAAAATTTATGAATATTCAAGATTCCAATGCAACGCGCATACAGGTTACCTGCCTACTTGGAGAGTTACACCGCAGTCAACCGGAGCGGTGCTCCAGTAGTCACCGCACTTGTCTGGCAACCTCGACGCTGTGCATTCGAGCTTTGTCGCAGCTATTTTTCTGCTTTCTTTCTTTCTTTCTTTCTTTCTTTCTTTCTTTCTTTATTTCTTTCTTTCTTTCCTTTCTTAATCCGTTTACCCTCCAGGGTAGGTTCCTTCCTCGGTCACAGCAAGGGATCCTACTTCTACCGCCTCAAGGGCAGTGTCCTGGAACGTCAGACTCTGGGTCGGGGGATACAACTGTGGAGAAGGACGAGTACCTCGCCCGGGTGACCTCACTTGCTGTGCAAAACCGGGGCCTTGTGGGGGGACGGGAAAATTTAAAGGGATAGACAAGGAAGGGGGAATGAAGTGGCCATGGTCTTAAGTTAGGTACCATCCCGGCATTTTTCTGGAGGAGAAGTGGGAAAGAGCGGAAAATCACTTTGAGGATGGCTGAGGTGAGAATCAAACCCCTTTTACTCAGTTGACCTCCCGAGGCTGAGTGGATCTCGTTCCAGCCCTCGTACCATTTTTCAAAATTCGTGGCAGAGCCGTGAATCGTCTCACAACAAGAAATACTAAGGTAGAGCGTATAGCACGACCAGGGATTGTATCAACAAAACAAGAATGATAGGTACCACATCACTTACCGTGCAATCCCAATTCAAAGGTCGTCGCAATGTGTAGAAGCAACAAGGCCAAGAGGTCAGGCGAATCAATTAAACAAATTAAACTAGCTAAAGGCTGGAATAATAACTACGGAATAACTTTGAAAGAAAAGAAAACTTTAATTAACAAATCTTCAAAAGAAAAATAACCGACCTCTCAAACTACAATTGATTAAAAATTTAAATGTTGCAACTGGATCAATTAAAAGGGAAAATTAACTGAAAATTAACCATCAAGGTCGATGCATTAATTAAACAGAATCAAATGACAATTAAAAGCTATAAATTCTCAGTTACAGTCTTGAAGATGAAAACTTCTCCAATGACAATTTCGGTCATACTCTACCAACCCATATTACTTCAGTAATCTTCAAGAAATAATCCAAATGAAGGTACATAATCCACAAGAAGGATTAACTAAGAGAACATTACATCAGAAACCGAAACTTAAATCACTTGAATATCACCAAACAGCAACCGGGGCACCACAAGGCGACAAAATCAAGACCATTACATCACACGGTTCTAGCCGTCAATAATCAACTCAGATCCTCGCCTGTCACAGGCAACAGGACAACGCCCACCCACGTGTGCATTCTATTACATCGTACAGAAACAAAACAGAGTCACCGTAATACAAAATGGCTACGCCAGTACCGAGTAGCCCAAAGAAAAGTTTTCATCTTAACAATATTCAAACATTACCTAACACCCTCGAATAGGTTTGAAAAATTAAGTAATCAGAAAATTATATTATTATTATTAAAAGGGAAATAAGAAAAATGAATTAGGTTGCATCGATACTACATACATATTTAGTTTAGCGAGGAGCTCCCCAAATATAAAAACTTGCTTCATGCGCATGAAATTTTAAGTAACAGAACCAAAAGTTAAAATTAATATCATAGTTACCATCGAACCTTGAAATCCCAAATCTAGATTGAATTTTACAAGCTCATAACCAGACCAGTAGGAAAAGTCCTTCAGTTTAAATACTCAAAACAAATGTCCGAAACATTAAATATTCCATTTCTCAGATATCATAGCCATAAATTTTCTCCATGTCTTCAAACGTCATGATTAGTAGTTTCTTCGGCGATATCAACCCAGTTCAGAAGTACATATGAATCTACTTACGAGGTCGGCTAGTTAGAAGTGAATAATCTTTTCAAATGACAAACCAAACTACGAGCCTAAGGCTCAGGTGGAAATCCTTTAACCCGGATCGAAATTCACCAACATCTTCTTTTCTTGAATAATTAACTTGTCGTTAAACCACAACCAAGAGCTTAGCTTCAGAGCGTCTCTTCAATTCAGTCCCAAGAATTAAAAAAAACAAAAACGCTCAGACATCATTGTCGAGCACGGTGCCTCGCCAGGTAAACTTCACGTTTCGCAGACAGATCGCAGCACACACTAGCCACCTCGTGTTTCTATAACCAAGTCCACCGCAAGATGGCTCCCCATGCGCAAATCCGAGAAGAGACCATGGTATCTCGAACTCTTAATTCGTGGACACGCACAACATAATATTAAACAATATAAATGGAATCCAATATATGTAGTTCTAAGGTAATGGAGTAATACAACTCCATTACAGCCTCCCCCTCGAAAAGATCTACAAGGGGTGGGGCATGACGAGCAGGCCCGATGAAAATTACAATTATATATAAGAAAATTTGATTTCCTCCAACAACCAACACTGACATGTCACGAAGCGAGTAGAGGCACATGAACACACATGCCAAACCAAGTGCTACAGCTCGCCCACAGTTCGTTAAGATTCCTTTAAGTTCTTTTTCTTTTTTTTTCCATTGCAATCTTCCTTGAAATGTTCACTTAATTCCGAAGCGATTGACCTAATACGAGTAGTACATGAGTACTCAAGTTCGTTGTAACACAATTAAACCTCAGGAACACACTACGCTGAGAAGACAGGTCTTACAATAATTTTAAGAGTAGCATAAAAAATTCTCTGGAACTTGTTTTGGGGTTTTCTCTTACGTAGGAAAAAGGCATGACTTTCTGAATGGTAAGGTATTAACACATTAATTAATAAGATAAAATACAAGGAGAAGAAAGGAAAAGATTAAATAAGATAACTAGGAAACACAAACATCTTCAAGAGATAAGTCAGTGCACCGAATTCTACATAATCCTTAAGTGACGTTTCCACACTAATCTCCTTATCATCAGTTTCCTTTACCATAGAGGCATGAACTCCAGATCAAGGAATATTACATAAATAACTAGACAACACACAATCAATAATCATGCCAACAGCAAGAATAAGGAGGAAATAACATTACAATACAGTTAAATTTAACACACATATACATCTCCGTGAAATAAAGGGCCAGCAAACAAGTAGAATTACATAGTCCCCCACCAAAATTTCTTTTGAAATCATTTCTAGTTCAGAAATCAACAATTACTCAACACTTACTCAGGATCAACTTCCATACCCCAGTACACATAATCTCATTCCAAAGAGAAGGTGAATGACTAGAACAAGAATCAATAGAAGGACACGGAACAAACATGCTTAGTATAGAAAAATAAACTAGAGTAGAAGATATCAATGTTCAGAGCCATGGTAAAAGGTTAATTACAGTTGGAGACATATGCACAATTCAGATGTAGGGTACGCGTAAGGTGGGTCATCAACAACCGAACTAGCAGCGATTACCAGACAATTAACATACAATATGAACACCTACACCGGGACAGAAAATGACCAGGAGAAGGACGGAAGACAACACTATTCTGAAATCACATACTCCTTCTACAAGCCCCTATATGCAGGTAGAGGATCGATGACTGCAGTACCGAGTGCATGAGCAGAATAATCCCATACTTATTCTTCTTCATAACAGAACGATAACTTACCATACCAACGACATCATTCAGATGAGACTCCCATTATAGAAGGCCTTAGATAGGCAGGTTACTTAAAATGAACGTTTAAATCCACAAGCATAAGGAAGATGTCCACAGGTGAACAAGATATGGCAGAGAATATAAGAAGTTGAACCACAAGTCAGGTGACAGACCCGAAATAAACACATAGTTAAGAATTTTTCCCAAAATGAGTTGTAGATACATAAAATGAGTTTTCACCAAATCCACCTTTAACACCAAGAGAAAAATTAAAGGCAATGTACAACCTCCTCAAGGTGTCCATACTACAAGAACCCACATAATAAGTAACTCAAATAACAACAATACATCATCACCTCAAATGACCACCAGTGCCGATGTGTCAGCCTCGAAGGTAAAGGACATACAAGTCCTCGACAGCATCTCACAAATCACAGAGTGCCCACCCCAATATCATCACAACAACCGCAATAACACCATCATGACTTCAGAGGAACACAGTCACCTCTCAACGAAACCATAATGCCACCCCAACACAATTCCCAAAATCAAACCCATAATTCAAAACTTCACCAATACACAAGGATCAGAAACCATACCATAAGGTCAAAAGGAGGTACACTCCTTAGGTCATGAATCCTTTAACTATCTCAACATCACTTCACCATAACGGACGGAAGAAGTAAAACTCTAAGTACATTACATGAATCTACAACTCTAATTAAACAATATACAATAAAACAAGTCGCAATTTCCCTCGAAATACCTTAGAAAATGATGATAACAGCGATGAATAGGCAGGGTACCAGATCACCTTACAACGAGAAGTCCACACGGATATACAATACTTCGACAGGAAGAAATCACTTAACACAACTATCCTTACACTTCCCCTTTTCAAGATGGCATAACACCTAATCACCAGACAATACCACTCATAATCCTAAACAGATTCCCACGATCAGAAAACAACTTTTAAACACTAGAACATAATCAACAGAGCAGAACATAAAATAATCTTTCAACTATCACAGGATCAACTTTCCTCCACAACCACATCACCTAGTTGAATAAGAAGAAGGACAAGCAATCAATCCACAATTAATAATTATGTTTCAAGTAACCTAGAACAGGATATCAAACAAGTAAAATCCAAGATAGAAATGGTAAACAATTCATAGCGAGGCAAAATAGGCACGATCAGTTGGAGACCACTAGTACTATTAGATGAAGAGAGCTCAATAAGTTTGTCATCACAACAGATCAACAATTACGCCAAGCTATCAAACATCAGAAGAAACAGGATAGAAATAGGGATAGCAGAAACTCAGGAGGGAACACAATCTGGAATCAGGTAACTAGCCTACTTCACCGAATCACAGATACAATTCATCCCACCATGGAACATCCAACCAATTTTAAAAAAGGCAAATAAAATCCTTCGATTAGAAGAAACAACAGGGAAATAACGAGCAAGGACCCAAACTACATATACCACAGGTGTCCTTTGCAGAACCTCGGCATTACCCGGTCTATAAATAGGTGATGTCAAGATCACACTGTCGCTCCACAGCAAAACAGGTACCTCCCCCAATATTCCGCAGAGGACGAGGTAAATAAAATATAAGTAGCGGAACAGAAGTCGAGTCGATGGAAAAGCTCAAGAGTCCTTGAAGAGGACAGTTACACCTCAAATGGCCCCCATAAACCATCATTAGTAGGATTCCAGTACCGACTAGAGGATTTGCTATTTAGTCCCATACCTAAGTATCAAATCCAATAACACGGCAAGATGACAACAAACATGTCAAGAGACATAATAAGAACCACTGAGAGAAAATGCCACTGAGTGGCAGGTAAACATAAAATGGGCTTTACAGAAAAAGGTTAAACACAAGAGGACGTCGGATCAACAGGCAATGAATGGAGAGAGGAAGGAAGAAACCAGATCACATGAATCAGGTACATAATTACCACGAGGGTGCACAATAACAACAATGCAAGGGACAGTCAGGCATAAGAAACATCAAACACCAAATAAGGCTTACCCCAGTATGAAAACAAACAGAAATAAAGAAAGGCCAGGAAGATTAATCAATACTCAACCAAGGAGATCACGATTAGAGAAACTTGAAGTGACCCAAACACCTGATGAATACCTCACAACCAAAGTAAGAGGGCTTCGACATATCAGAATAGCAGAACACATGCAAGCAATAATTAAGACAGGGAAAACCAGTAAAAACTACAAGGTTTAGGTACAAGACCAACAAGTCATCCCAATCAGATACTGATCCACATGGCTCAACCATAATGGTAACTGCCCAATAAACAGTTGACATATAGAGAAAACCAAAACGTTAACCAGGTCAGTAACGATAGTCATACAAGGTAGATGGTATTCATATCGAATTCCACACAAGGGCAAAAACATATCACTAATTGATTGTGACATAACCCAGATTTGATCACACAAGAGTGGATGCATATAACGGCACACATCAAGCTCACTACACATTAGAAGTAGGTAAATAAACCAAATTTAAGAAATAACACAATAAATCAGATAAGGTTAATTAATTTCAAATTAAAAACACACCAAAGCGCACAGCTACATCACAGATAAAATAATTTTTCAAGAAACCATGATGTGCACACTCCATCATCAAATATCAACAATCAAGGTACAGTTACCCACAAGAAAATAACAGTGGTAGTAAAAGGTAATAAGGCCAAATAAATATATACTATCATCAATGTCAAGGTAACAGACCTCAGCTAATAATAATGAAAGAGCCCAACACATCACAGCACACAATTCCACACCTAACGTTTTACACAAGTAAATAGAGATAGAAGGCCATGCTCAGAGGTTAGGTTGAACATTTCCTCAGTAGATCCCTAGATGCATAAGCATACCCTTTATTTGATGAAGAAGAGATGACACGATGAGTAGTAAAATTATTAGCCCTACTTGAAACAGAGGGAGGAGGATACCTGGAGTGCCAAGACTCATCTCCATGTTTTACATCCTCAGAGAGATCTTTAATAGAGTTTGGGGCCGAACATGACCTAACCAACAAATTCTCTAGCACAGGACTTAGCACACAGCAATGAGATGAGCACAAATTAGTTACGTTTTGGGGAGAAATATTCTCATAGCTTGACTAAGGCAATTACTTTCATTATTTTCAATTTCATCATTCAACGACAATTGACCAACCTTTTTAGTACTAATCATTAAATCAAGTTCCACAGAAATGTTGATGACAGAAGTCAACAAGGAAGTACACTGGGATATCAACTCTCCTTCAGGCCCAAGGGAAATTAAATCCTGAACCCTGTTGATAAGGTGATTAGTTCGAGCCTTTAGCCTTCTCAACTGATAGTCAGATGGATTGCATTCTTTAAGCTGATTTAAAAAGACTAACAATTCACTAACTGAAACTGAAAGGTAATTCACTGACTCACCCACTTGGATGTTCATGTCACCTGGTTTTACAGCAGAATCCAGGGAAGCCTGAAGCAAGGCAACGTCACCCTCCATGGAACCGGTTGATACCAAGCCGCGGACTTGCAGTTCGTACTGCAGCTCCCCTTTTCGTAACATTCGCGGCAACAACACAGCACGTGCAGGCATAATGATATGAAACAGAAAACACAGAAGTTACCACCCAACGTAAGTCTGCCTTTCCCTTCACAACCTTGAATTTTTCTCTCAATCTCCTTATTATTCCAGCCAATAGACCATTGTGACTTGGCTAAATTAGCCAATAATTCACAAGAAATATGAAAAGAAAAGGTGATACACCAGGTATCAATTAGTAGTTCAATAAATTACACGTGCTCAGATACTAAGCACAAATAACGTGAATAACAGAACGTAGTTGCTATGGCAACCACGCAATCTGCTACCAAATACACTCTCACAACAAGAAATACTAAGGTAGAGCGTATAGCACGACCAGGGATTGTATCAACAAAACAAGAATGATAGGTACCACATCACTTACCGTGCAATCCCAATTCAAAGGTCGTCGCAATGTGTAGAAGCAACAAGGCCAAGAGGTCAGGCGAATCAATTAAACAAATTAAACTAGCTAAAGGCTGGAATAATAACTACGGAATAACTTTGAAAGAAAAGAAAACTTTAATTAACAAATCTTCAAAAGAAAAATAACCGACCTCTCAAACTACAATTGATTAAAAATTTAAATGTTGCAACTGGATCAATTAAAAGGGAAAATTAACTGAAAATTAACCATCAAGGTCGATGCATTAATTAAACAGAATCAAATGACAATTAAAAGCTATAAATTCTCAGTTACAGTCTTGAAGATGAAAACTTCTCCAATGACAATCTCGGTCATACTCTACCAACCCATATTACTTCAGTAATCTTCAAGAAATAATCCAAATGAAGGTACATAATCCACAAGAAGGATTAACTAAGAGAACATTACATCAGAAACCGAAACTTAAATCACTTGAATATCACCAAACAGCAACCGGGGCACCACAAGGCGACAAAATCAAGACCATTACATCACACGGTTCTAGCCGTCAATAATCAACTCAGATCCTCGCCTGTCACAGGCAACAGGACAACGCCCACCCACGTGTGCATTCTATTACATCGTACAGAAACAAAACAGAGTCACCGTAATACAAAATGGCTACGCCAGTACCGAGTAGCCCAAAGAAAAGTTTTCATCTTAACAATATTCAAACATTACCTAACACCCTCGAATAGGTTTGAAAAATTAAGTAATCAGAAAATTATATTATTATTATTAAAACGGAAATAAGAAAAATGAATTAGGTTGCATCGATACTACATACATATTTAGTTTAGCGAGGAGCTCCCCAAATATAAAAACTTGCTTCATGCGCATGAAATTTTAAGTAACAGAACCAAAAGTTAAAATTAATATCATAGTTACCATCGAACCTTGAAACCCCAAATCTAGATTGAATTTTACAAGCTCATAACCAGACCAGTAGGAAAAGTCCTTCAGTTTAAATACTCAAAACAAATGTCCGAAACATTAAATATTCCATTTCTCAGATATCATAGCCATAAATTTTCTCCATGTCTTCAAACGTCATGATTAGTAGTTTCTTCGGCGATATCAACCCAGTTCAGAAGTACATATGAATCTACTTACGAGGTCGGCTAGTTAGAAGTGAATAATCTTTTCAAATGACAAACCAAACTACGAGCCTAAGGCTCAGGTGGAAATCCTTTAACCCGGATCGAAATTCACCAACATCTTCTTTTCTTGAATAATTAACTTGTCGTTAAACCACAACCAAGAGCTTAGCTTCAGAGCGTCTCTTCAATTCAGTCCCAAGAATTAAAAAAACAAAAACGCTCAGACATCATTGTCGAGCACGGTGCCTCGCCAGGTAAACTTCACGTTTCGCAGACAGATCGCAGCACACACTAGCCACCTCGTGTTTCTATAACCAAGTCCACCGCAAGATGGCTCCCCATGCGCAAATCCGAGAAGGGACCATGGTATCTCGAACTCTTAATTCGTGGACACGCACAACATAATATTAAACAATATAAATGGAATCCAATATATGTAGTTCTAAGGTAATGGAGTAATACAACTCCATTACAAATCGAACCCGGGCCTCCGGGGATGGCAGCTAATCACACAAGCCACTGCACACAGTGGCGGACTCCTGAAATTAATGTAGGCCTAAATGTGTTCACAAGTCCATAAGACCTACCTGTGTTGTTACGACGTAAAGAAGAAACTTATACAAAAATATAGATATATCTTGTATAAAAGATGTTGCTGCTACGAGACTCAAAATCACGTCGTCGAGGTTCGCAAACAAGTACAGTAAACAATCGGCCACCGCTCCGTTTGAATGTGGAGTAACTGTCTAAGTATATATACAGTGCATTAGAAATGGGTATTCATCAATTTTTCGGAAATTATTAGGTTAAGGACCTGACATGTTTAATTAAAATCTGTTCGGCACCACTCGGTCCAAAGCGGATCCCGTATCGTGACATTTGAACTCAGTTTCTTTGGAAAACGAAAGCGTATTGACCTAAACCCTTTTACACGAGTTACTGTTGAGTGCCCCTAACGGGTACATTGAAGCTCGTTGAAATCGGTTGTACACAGGGTCTGGCCTCTGCTTGTTAGTGTACTTCCCTCCCCATACACGTCCTTTATGCTTAAAATATTCCATCTGTTCCACTTTCTGTCACCTTTGCCTTGGGATTTAAAGGAATCCTATGACTAATTTTTTAAAAATACTGTTAAATTTCCCTTTAGGGAAATAAAATGATCATGTATATGTCTTACAATAAAATGTGTGCAACGCTTCTACCTCCAAGCGTGCAGACTGTGATGTGAAGTATTAACAGATGGCCACGACATAGAGATCCACAGCCTGTGCAACTCTCAAAGTACTGTTATTAGGTAACGTCACGTTACTCATGACACTATTTCGTTGCACAACTTTTCGGATAAAACCCAGAGCTAAGACATATGTATGTCAAAATAGTTTCTCATGTCCGCCTCCGTGGTGTAGTGGTTAATGTGATTAGCTCCCCCCCCCTGAGGGCCGGGTTCGATTCCTGGCTCTGCCACGAAATTTGAACATTTGTACGAGGGCTGGAACGGGGTCCACTCAGCCTCGGGAAGTCAACTGAGAAGAGGGTGAGTGGTTCAATTTATCCTCGAAGTGGTTTTCCGTGGTTTCCCACTTCTCCTTCAGGTAAATGGCGAGATGTTACCTAACTTACGGACACGGCCACTTCATTCCCTCTTCCCTGTCTACTCTTTCCAATCGTCTCATCTCGCTACAAGGCCCCTGTTCAGCATAGCATGTGTGGTCGCCTGGGCGAAGTACTGGTCCTCCTTCCCAGTTCCATCCCAGACTCGAAAACTCACGCTTCCAGGGCACTGCCCTCGAGACCGTGGAGGCTGGATCCCTCGCTGAATCCGAGGAAAAACCAAATCTAGATGGAGAACACATTAAGAAAGTAAGGAACATAAATTCTCACTCCTTAATACCATAGTCTATATTTACATACATATATTATCATTATAGACTGTTATGCCTTTCAGCGTTCAGTCTGCAAGCCTCTGAGAATTTACTAAACGTCGCCACAATCCTCGATTTGCAACTAGTGTTGTGGCCTCATTTAGTTATATACCTCTTATCTTTAAATCGTTAGAAACCGAGTCTAACCATCGTCGTCTTGGTCTCCCTCTACTTCTCTTACCCTCCATAACAGAGTCCATTATTCTCCTAGGTAACCTATCCTCCTCCATTCGCCTCACATGACCCCACCACCGAAGCCGTTTTATGCGTACAGCTTCATCCATCGAGTTCATTCCTAAATTAGCCTTTATCTCCTCATTCCGAGTACCCTCCTGCCATTGTTCCCACCTGCTTGTACCAGCAATCATTCTCGCTACTTTCATGTCTGTTACTTCTAACTTATGGATAAGATATCCTGAGTCCACCCAGCTTTCGCTCCCGTAAAGCAAAGTTGGTCTGAAAACAGACCGATGTAAAGATAGTTTCGTCTGGGAGCTGACTTCCTTCTTACAGAATACTGCTGATCGCAACTGCGAGCTCACTGCATTAGCTTTACTACACCTTGATTCAATCTCACTTACTATATTACCATCCTGGGAGAACACACAACCTAAATACTTGAAATTATCCACCTGTTCTAGCTTTATATCAAAAATCTGACATTCAGTTCTGTTGAATTTCTTACCTACTGACATCAATTTAGTCTTCAAGAGGCTAATTTTCATACCATACTCATTGCACCTATTTTCAAGTTCCAAGATATTAGACTGCAGGCTTTCGGCACAATCTGCCATTAAGACCAAGTCGTCAGCATAGGCCAAACTGCTTACTATATTTCCACATAACCGAATCCCTCCCTGCCATTTTATACCTTTCAGCAGATGATCCATGTAAACTACGAACAGCAAAGGTGAAAGATTACAGCCTTGTCTAACTCCTGTAAGTACCCTGAACCAAGAACTCATTCTACCATCAATTCTCACTGAAGCCCAATTGTCAACATAAATGCCTTTGATTGATTCTAATAATCTACCTTTAATTCCATAGTCCCCCAGTATGGCGAACATCTTTTCCCTGGGTACCCTGTCATATGCTTTCTCTAGATCTACGAAACATAAACACAACTGCCTATTCTACTCGTAGCATTTTTCAATTACCTGGCGCATACAGAAAATCTGATCCTGACAGCCTCTCTGTGGTCTGAAACCACACTGGTTTTCATCCAACTTCCTCTCAACGACTCATCGCACCCTCCCTTCCAGGATGCCTGTGAATACTTTGCCTGGTATACTAATCAATGAGATACCTCGATAGTTGTTGCAATCCTTCCTGTTCCCTTGCTTATAGATAGGTGCAATTACTGCTTTTGTCCAATCGGAAGGTACCTTACCAACACTCCACGCTAATTTTACTACTCTATGAAGCCATTTCACCCCTGCCTTCCCACTATACTTCACCATTTCAGGTCTAATTTCATCTATTCCTGCTGCCTTATGACAATGGAGTTTATTTACGATCCTTTCCACTTCCTCAAGCATAATTTTACCAACATCCTTTTCCTCCTCCCCATGAGCTTGGCTGTTCGCCACACCACCATGATGATTTCCTTTCACATTGAGAAGATGTTCAAAATATTCCCTCCACCTCTCCAGTGATTCGCTGGTATCTATTATGAGTTCACCTGAATTACTCAAAACACTGTTCATTTCCTTTTTCCCTCCCTTCCTAAGATTCTTTATTACTGTCCAGAAAGGTTTCCCTGCTGCTTGACCTAGCCTTTCCATGTTATTACCAAAATCGTCCCACGACTTCTTTTTGGATTCAACAACTATTTGTTTCGCTCTGTTTCTTTCATCTACGTACCAATCCCTGTCTGCCTTGGCCATTGTTTGGAGCCATTTCTGGTAAGCCTTCTTTTTACGTTTACAGGCTGCTCTCACTTCATCATTCCACCAAGATGTTCGCCTTTTCCCATCTTTACACACAGTTGTTCCTAAGAATTCCCTTGCTGTTTCTATTACAGCATCCCTGTCTATATTTATAATAATAATAATAATAATAATAATAATAATAATAATAATAATAATAATAATAATAATAATAATAATAATAATAATAATAATAATAATAATAAATATAATAATAATAATAATAATAATAATAATGTTATTTGCTTTACGTCCCACTAACTACTTTAATGGTTTTCGGAGAAGCCAGGTGCCATAATTTAGTTCCACGGGAGTTCTTTCACGTGCCATTAAATCTACGGACACGAGGCGGATGTATTTTAGCATCTTCAAATACCACCGGACTGAGCCAGTATCGACCCTGCAAAGTTGGAGTCAGAAGGCCAGCGCCTCAACTGTCTGAGCCACTCAACCCGGCAGTCTATCTTGAAACATACTAAATTAATGAATGGTTACACGAGAATAATCCAAGAACACTGCAGTCTGGTGGTCGTGAGAACCAGCGTTGGCTAAGGTAGAAGGGTGAACTCACGGTACCACTCTCTAAAAACACGACGTAGGATATGGTATAACTTATACTGAAATTATCGTTTAACCTCTTTCAACACTGCACTGTTATTATACAACACTCGCTGTACTGTTTTAAATAATTTATTACTGCGGCATCCGCCTTCCTTGTCGGCTCTTATCAGCTACCGGGGAAGACATTCATATTACAACGTTTAATGTACATACAGAGTAAAGTGCTAGTTAAAGATGATGTGATTCTTTATTCAAGTGCACGCTAAGGCAATGTAACCTGTAAACGGCTGCAGTAGCGAATCGTGACAAGATGTAATTATGATACTCGAAACTAATACCTCTCTGAATTAGTGTTATTAGAATTAGTAACTTGAAGTTTGAAACTGAGTTGGTAGGAGATCAAGTTGCCTTCAGAAGAAATGTAGGAACATGTGAAGCAATCCTGACTTTATGTCTGATTTTAGAGAACCGAATTCAGGACAGGACCACGTACATGGCGTTCGTGGATCTAGAAAAGGCATTTGATAATGTTGATTGGACCAAGGTATTTGATATTCTCAAGGTGGTCGGGATCAGATATCGAGAACGAAGAATTATCTACAACCACTATAAAAATCAGTCTCCATTTATAAGAATCGATGGCTTTGGAACAGGAGTGAGTCAAGGTTGCAATTTTTTCCCACATCTTTTCAATGTTATTACTTATTACAAAACAGGCAGTAAAGGAAATAAAGAGGGAATTTGGGAAGGGAATCACAATCCAAGGAGAGGAAATCAAAACCTTGAGATTTTCTGATGATATTGTTACGTTATCTGAGACTGCAGTACATCTGGAGAAAATGCTGAATGGTATGCGGTAAGTCTTGGGTAAGGAGTACAAGATGATAATAAATAAGTCTAAAACAAAAGTAATGGAGTGCAGTCGTACGAAGTCAGGCGATGCAGAAAATATTATATTAGGAAATTAAGTCTTAAAGGTAGTGGATTAATATTGTTACTTGGTCAGTAAAATAACTAACGATGGCAGAAGTAAGGAGGACATAAAATGCAGACTAGCACAAGCAAGGAAGCTCTTTCTTAAGAAAAGAAATTTCCTCACTTCAAACATTGATATAGGAATTAGAAAGATGCTTTTGAAGACTTTCGTCTGGAACTCGGTATTGTATGGAAGTGAAACATGGACAATAACTAGCTCAGAAAGAAAGAGAATAGAAGCTTTTGAAATGTGGTGTTACAGAAGAATGCTGAAGGTGAGATGGGTAGCCCGAATCACGAATGAAGAGATACTGAGTCGAATAGGTGAGAGGAGATCGATTTGGCTAAATTTGACGAGAAGAAGAGATAGAATGATAGGACACATCTTAAGACACCCAGGACTTGTTCAGTTAGTTTTTAAGGGAAATGTAGGCGATAAGAACAGTAGAGGTAGACCAAGATATGAATATGACAAGCAGATTAGAGCAAATGTAGTAGGTACCTAGAAATAAAAAGTTTAGCACAGGATAAGGTGCCATTGATAGCTACAACAAACCAGCCTATGGACTTATGGCTCAAACAACAACAACAACAACGACTGTGTGTATCGGAGGTAGTAGGCGCGACTCACGATTTAGATTCTCAGATTCGACCCTGGGTGAGATAGTAGATTTGAAAGCCTGATTTTCTTAGTTATAGGCGTATACGTACTGTACCCGATGCATTTACTGGACGTATTAAAAATGTCGCCTACGGAAGGTAGAGGCTAGCCAAGGCAAAGAAATGTGTAATAGGGTATCGATATTGATGTATGCTAGAAGGCCATGACTAACTTAAACCTACCACTATGAAGGCGGTGTACAATGGTGTAGAATCGATAGAATTGTTTTTAAAAAAATAAGAAGGATCAAACAGATTATTTAAAAAAACTGACTTAAAAATTGACGTGGTAAGGACAAGATATCCCGAACATCGCTCTCAAAAATAAGCAAGATTTGCAATATCTAACGTGAAATTTTAAGCTGAGAGGACGGAAATATTGAACGAAACGAAGAGATAAACATTGAAATACTGTAAAGAGGGAATAAAAATCCAGAAGCTTTGAAAAGTCCGTCCAAATACTTAGACGCAAAGTCGTTTGGAAACAAGAAATTGATTGAGACGTGAGAGCTCGAGGTTGAGCTATATTTAGTAGAAATAATTGCAAGGACAGCCTAAATAAAGAAGCAATCACTATAAATATATATATATATATATATATTACGCAGAACCATGATGAATTCATATTTTCCAGAATCGACGCATATTGTCTACTGTGTTCCTGAACATATGATGGCTTGCTAAATCGGCATAGACCAACCTGGAGGGAGATGTCATCCTGGCTGTTAAAACCACCCGACCCGTGTGGAGGAGGTCACTCTACCTGAGATACCAGTGGTGGAGATCTTGCCCAGTTCCCAATCCAAGGCCTACGACCAGACCGAAGAGCAACTAAGGCCCGAGATATTGAATGGCGAGCTAAGTAATAGTATTAAGTAGTATAATTTCTTATGTAGAGTATTACCAGTATATGCAATAGATCTGAATAGTCTAAGCGTGAGCTAATTAAGTGTGCTGTGAATATAAGAAAGTGCAGTGTGAAATATTTAAGACGATATCTCGTGACAGAATGGTAACGTGTTTACTACATTATTTTATCCAAGGATGAAGGAATACGATTTAAAAATGTGATATAGTGTAACAGCTGTTTTCAAAGAATCCCGGTTAGTTAGAAAGATCCATGAGTGATGTAATACCAGTCAAACCCAGTTACGTCACAGAGGGATGCATGTTTGAATTGATTAAGTTAAATTACCATACTCTTTGCTGTATGAATATATTGAAAGAATAGATACTGAATTTGGGGTTATATGTTGGATTGTATGACAAAATGCGTTTTGAGGAACGAATTCTGCGCTATTGAAGAGATACGTATCGTTGTGTTTAATTAATATTGGAGGTTAAACGCGGTAATTATAGATGTTAAATGAATTAAATATGGGTTGAATTGAATGTTATTAATGAAATAATGGAGGTATATATGGTATTTTAAATGATATATTGCGCAGATTAACAGGAAGTAAAACGTATATGATTTATATAATGTGCGAGGTAGGAGCACATGTAAAGCGACTACGGAATATAAGTATGCCCCAGGAAGGAACTATAGCAAGGTATGGACAATAAAATTACGCATATTTTAATGAAGTGTGAAAGTGGTTTGACAATAATAACAACCGGTGATTGGTAAATGAATACATTGATTGTATCATATTCTGAATGAATGGTAATTGCGTGGAAGATCAAACTTGTATGCAACTAGTATGATAATGTAGTGTTGAAATATCTTTGTGCAGGCATTTGCACATCTATATATGAAAATGCTTATTGGCTATGTGTATATTGAACTGGAATACGTTACATAAGAAATTATCTAGCTAGAGTAGGGAAATTATTTGAGATTTTCGTAGGATATCATCGATGTTTTGTTAATCTGAAATATTATTAGAGCGAATACTTAGTTAGGAGCCGTAATTTAAGTGGCAATCGGACCGAGAAACTTAGTGCGTCATTCAATATTTCATTTTCTTCACTGTAGTCTGCACCAACGAACTCAGATAATTTTCAATGTAACTTAGGTCACTGATATTTGTATTTAGAACACTTTATTCAAATTCAGTTCATTTCCGCGATAACTTGAACAATGTTATGATTGTATTTTTGATGAGGGTGTATAATTAACACCGTGAGTGATGGAATAACTTATTGGTATACCGAATTTTGACCGTGGTCTGAAGAATTTGATGTAATATATACTTAAGTGACCAGATGTAAATTTTAATAGGAAGATGAAACAAAGCAACAATACATTTCAGGAATACGCGACCCAGTATGTTAAGATATGTAAACTTAGGAGTAAGGCAGCGCTGACCTAGAATATTTGATTCAGTAATTAAAATATTTATTTATTAGGTTGATAATTGGAAGATTATGTGCAATATTTGACATTAACCATTTCTTTCGCGAATCCTGATAGTTTAATAAATGTGTTTCTTGATTAATTTTTATAGAATGGAATGAGTTTTCATTTATAATGGTAGTCAGTAGTTGTACTTATTGAGTAAGGTTCTCGTTATGCGGATATGTTTTTTTTTTTTTTTTTTGAAAGGTTGACTGAAGTTTACGTTCACAAAATCTACTACTGAGCGTTGAATTACGTAATTCTGAACCGCGTATGATACCGTTACTTTCTCTTTGAACACACGTTAAACCAAAACATAGAAAAATTAACCATTTTTCTGGAGGCATGAATACCCTGAGATACGTAACTGACTAGTTGGGAAAATACTGTGGTTACCCTAACCCGCAGGGTGCAGTACACTACTAGTTATTTTAAACTGCTACAGTAATAAGTTGCCATCTAACGGAGGTGAGCGGCAGATGAAGAGGGTCAGCGCACATCAGTATTTCCATTGAGTCAATATAACGTTATAACTGGACGTAATACCTCACCCGTCATCTCACTCATTATTTATCTGTCCATTCATTATAATGTTTAAGATGTTCTCCAATGTTTTACTAATCACACAGGCTAAGGCTGATAATATGATGATGCTGGATATAGAATGTTAAACTAGTAGTATTTATGTAATATTTTCTTTCCATGAAATTGCTTGTTGTACTCGTGCAGTTGTAGTAGTTGTTGTTGTCATTGTTGTTGTGTTGTAACTCATAGTGTAAAATTTTGAAATACATAAGGAACATGTGAATTTGTATATGATGGTGTTGTAATGTTAAGCTAGTAGTGAGCTTAACCTGTAGTATTGTAAGCCGTAGTGTTAAACACAGGAAATACTTAAGTTGCGTGCGAATTTGTATATGATAATTCTGGATTAAGAATGTTAAACTAATAGTATTTCTGGTAATAGTTTCATTCCGTGGAATTGCTTGTTAAACTCTTGTTGTTGTTGTTGTTGTTGTTATTGTTATTGTTGTTGTTGTTGTTTTAACTCTTCATTATTATTATTATTATTATTATTATTATTATTATTATTATTATTATTATTATTATTATTACACAACTGTAAGTGAACATTGCCCCGGGATGTTTCCCGACTGCGATGTATTTTTAATAATAATGACCGAAAATGATCGAACCAAGTACCTAAAGTATAACACCACTAATTTTATTATTTTGTAAATTGTTTAAGTGTTAGTTAGTAATGTTTTGGAACAGTGGATCACAAAAGTCAAATTTTGCATAACAAACTCTTATAATCAACGACGAATATTATCGCTTATTGTAAACTGGTCACAATTGAATAAATTCAAGGATGGTTCGATTCAGGATCAGTCCGATGGTATTTGAAGGCGCTCAAAAACGTCATCCTCGTGTTGGTAAATTTGCTGTACGTTCAACTCCTCCGGGACAAAATTCCGGCACCTCTGCACTTCCGAAAACCTTTAAAGCAGTTCGTTGGGCGGAAAATGAATTACATTAATGATTGAATAAATTGAAATTCGTTACAAATTCTGTCCTCCTTTGAGTGCATGGTACAGGCGACTATGTTTACAAAAATATCCTTGTGATCTTCTCTGTTTGATGACTTTCAAGCGGGAACAGAGAAATGCTCATCCATCTCAGTTCCACAGACAAGGTGGAGTTGTTGCGGCATACAATACACATGAGAACTAACCCTCCTGCTAGTACCGCACTAATGAATTATTCCCGATTGTCCTCCTTCCATAATTGAAACTCTTGTCTCTAAAACATATTCCCATGGTGCACTCCCAAGACATCCATTAACTTTACTTCTATATAGGTTGAACCGTAAGTCTAGCGTCACACTTCTCAAGTTTTAAAGACAAAAATTTACCTAATTTTTCTAGAAAACTAATAGTCAGAAACTTACTGGCAAGACACCACGATTTAATGTCCAAAATTTGAAGAAGTTTAGTTGATGGAACGGTATACCTCAGTGGGTCCGTTGTACGATATCGGCTCAGGGATCCCAGAATCTCGGCACAAGTAAGTTTATAATTGCAGGTGACTGCGGATATCCTGATGATTGATAGCCATGTGAGTCGGAGGTTTGAAGGGCAGAAAGGACAAGGTAATACGCTTCTATATTCCATGGGAATTCTGCCTGCAAAGAGATCTGTAGTGATACACCTCTTCAGAGGATCATGAACTTGTGTCATCCATGGTTACCTTTCCTTGCTGGTCACATATCTGCTGCACACTCGGTAGGTTAGTGCTTTAGGCAAAGAAATTAAGTTAAGAGACTTACTGCACATATGAGAACTAACGTATGTTTACAAGTGACTATGTACTAGTTCTTCTTCACAAGAACATAATCATTTCAAACACTCAGAGAATATGTCATTTATTTTATAAAATGGGACCAAATAATAAAAATTATTATTATATTTGCGAATAATCCCATTTAAACAACTCAGAGTACTTAGATGTGTGCATTTGTCTTCCTTTGTGCCCATATTTCTTTCATTATTTTACTGTGGACTTTCTTAATGTCTTCATACCAGCTTGTTCTGGCTTTATTCTTTGATCTTTCCTCTTGGTCCAATTCCCATTTGTTAATTTTCGATCTGAAGATTACCCTGTTTTGGATATCTGCTGCTGTAATTCCTACCTGCTTCAAATCGGTTTTGATTTCTCCAATTCATTTCATTATATCTGTTTTGTCTTTACTCTTGTTTACGTAGAAATCGACTACAGTAGAGTCTTGTTAATCCGAACTAATTGGGACCGGAGTCTGTTCGGATTACGAAATTTTCGGATTAACCGGAAAATATTTTCTAGCATTAATGTTATTGTTTCTACGTCCCGCTAACTACTTTTACGGTTTCCGGAGACGCCGAGGTGCCGGGATTTTCTTTCGAAGGAGACTGACGTATTTAAGCACCTTCAAATACCACCGGAATGAGCCAGGATCGAACCTAGCAAGTTGGGGTCAGAAAGCCAGCGCCTCAACCGTCTGAGGAAAATAGTTTCTACAATACAGTACATTACACACTGTAATTTGAAAGTCCATTCTTTAGCAGTTACTTTAATAAAATACTGTGTAAAATTACGGTAGGATAGTTAAGAACCCATAGAGGGGAAAATGACAATGAAAATGCCATGAGTGCGAGGCTGGAAGCTGACTGTCATCAATTACAAACAGACCAAGAAATTGTAGCTATGGTTGAGAAAGAATCTGGAGTTGATGAGGAACAGAGTGACGACGAAGAAGACCACAATGAACAACTAGCGTCACATTTAGATGCTGCGGCCGCCTTAGAACTTGCCGTACGCTACGCCGAGCAACACTCTGCTGCTACCCCCACTGAAGTGATGTTTATGAGACGCTGGTTTAACACTTCATCTTCGAGTAGGTTCCAGTCACTACGGCAAAAGAAACTAACAGACTTTATAAAGATAAATGACCACTGATTGATGGTTTATGATATGTAATTATGTTAATAAATTATTCTAGTAAAATTTTACTACTAAAATGCAAGTAAATCTTAAAAATTGAATATTTCAGTTCGAATTAACCGGACTTTCGGATTAACGGAGTTCGGATTAACGGGACTATAGGGTATTTGTTTTTTAAGTCTGTATGGGTGCATTCTTCCTTAATAATGGTTGTATCGTCTTGGGAGAAACGCCATTCTGTAGCCAAGTACAAGAAAGTCTCCATTATCAAATCTCGAAGTAAATCCACTTTAAAATAATCACGTTACCCTATGACGTATAGGCCTTGACCATATAAAAGGCGGAGCTACACAGCAATAGAGAGGCATTCTTTGGCAAGGTCTCTGCATGGTCAGACCCTATGTTATTCTGTCCGTCACGACGTGGTGATTATCAACCGCGACGTGTAAGTTCTCACGCCGAGAACCGAACTCAATACAATTCTCGAACTACAGAACTTACTATTTATTCGGTCAAAAACCAAGTGAAGTTTTTAACTTATTCCATTGCTATGCAAGTGTTAGAACATTATTTTAGTAACTGCAATATTTAAAAGTGTTTGAAATATTTCATCGTGATAATACAAATGTTTGCCTATTTCGTGCTATTCAACACTTAAGTGCTCATCAACTAGTGATAAACTTTGATTACGATAAACGGTGCCAACCCCACTGTTAAAAGTGAGCGACATGAACTGATAATCCATTATAGTGTTAATCTCAACTGGATTCGAACTGATTCCTGCACATACTTGTACAATATATCAGACTCAAACAGCGTGGAACTCGCCTTACCAAGTTCGTCAGCTTTAATATTGAGACGCTTCCGTTTGTGAATTTTGTCCTTATTGGAATTCTAACGAGTCATTCCATCCTCTAGAAAGTGCTTCCTATAATATTCACGGCATTTATTGTCCATATCTTCATATTTAGGATTAGCGTTAGTTAAGTCCAGTGGAAAGCATTTGTTCAACAACACAACGTGATAAACATTCTGCTCCAGTCGATGGGAGAAATGCTGAGAAATAAAAAGCCGATATCTTTTGTAATTTAAATATTACTGAGGTAAAGTAACAACAAGGAAGGAAAGCATCAAGAAATGAGGAGTTTAAAGAAGCAGTGAGAGCAACCACTGCAGGCGTGCCTGGGGTTAGACTGAAACTTTGGGACATGTTCTCGGTTACTGTCCATTCGACTTATTAGTTATGAATACTCGCCATGACACAATTCGCCGTCTTATCGCAGAAGACTCTCTCGATAACAGGCGGGAGGTAGGATACGATAAAGTGAACTGCTTATCTGAAAATCGTAACAAAACCAGAGTACATATTCTAGCCGTCGATATACAGAGAGATCGTTCGGTAATATTAGATCCAACAGCACGGCTAGAATCAAGCAGACAACAGCCGAACAATGTGCACTCTCAGAATCAGACAAATTGTATTCCAGTATCTAACTACACCATGGAGAAATACTCTGTAAACTCCGTCACCGTTCATGGATTGTTAGTGGGTGCAAGAGATACTATAATGGGGGTGATGGTGAGATGTGGAAGGGGTTTACACTGAAGGAGAGCCTCGTAATTATCAAGAAATGGTCACAAGCATAAAATTAGGGCCAGAAACCAGCATACGGTTGTGGACAAATTTTCTTTCGTAAACAGGACCGTAAGAAGATCATTAGTGCTAGTGTAAAGTGAAAAGTCTAAATTGTAAATAACGGACTCTGACTTTGTGTTCTTCTACTGGATTTAGAATGTTAAACTCGTAGTATTTCTTGTAATATTTTCTTTTCACGGAATTTCATGTTCTACTCTCGTTGTTGCAGTTATGTTGTTATTCTTGTTTGGTAATTCTTTTTTAACTTTACTCCATCATCACTTGTAAAATTAAGCTGTAGTGTTGAGCACTGGAAATACTTAATTTGTGTGTTCATTTGTATATGATATGCCAGATTTAGAATTTTAAACTAGTAGTATTTCTTGTAATATTGTCCTTCCATGGAACTGCTTTTGTATTCTTGTTGTTGTTGTTTCCGTCGTTGTTCGTGGGTATTTGTTTTTACTTTAATATCACACTACTCTAAGTGACCATTGCCGCCGAGATATTCCTGATTTCGATGCATTTTTATAACAATACTAGTAATAATAATATTAGTTAGCCACGATTGCCGAGACCACCGAGCGTAGGTTCGTGCTTCTATTAAGGACTCATTTATACTTACTAAATACATAACAATAAACCTACTGATCGTCAGTTTCCTAAATAAAGGATTATATAAAATGTTAACGTTCCCCGGCCTATGTACGAGCATCAAACTGTATACAAAGTCTACATTATATACAAACCATTTTTGAGGTTACGGGTAGAGAAATCCTTTACCTCCCACTCCTCCAGAAGCCTTCATGACCAATGCGGTGAAAGCTTTCCATTATAATCTAACAACATGTGACTTTGGTCAGAAGTAATCTCTGCAGACTACGATAACTCAAATATTCGCCACGCCAAGCAACTAACGTCTGCGACAAATGGGAATATTCCACAATAATCAGCCGCAACTCGGAGATGCTTAACACGTTTCTACTTAATGTCTTTATAATGACCATGCAATTATTGCTGTATACGGCTGTAATGTTTAGACTCATCTCTTCACAAGGTTGTACCGCAGAATGCTCTCAAACGGAATAATTTATGTGGTGTGACAGATGTGATTTGTAAAGTCACAAGCTTCTCGCCGCATTTCAACTCCAAGTCATGGATCAGGATTTTAAAAATTAAATGATACGTCCCTGTGGTTTCAATGTTACGTACGACTGAAGGCTTATTGGCTATAATCACAACATCAACAGTCGTATAAAGGTATGGCCTTGCTTCAAGTGAATTATTTACGAAAAAGGAGTGCAATGGTAAAAATGATTTGACATAGGATTTTTTATGCAGTAACAGGTTAGAATGCAAATTAGTTTAGGTTAACAGGAAGTGTCGTGCAACCCGCTGTACCACATTGTAGCAAGAGTAACATACATTCTAGGAGTTCTATAGGCCGTACCCCTAATTTCTATGCAAATCTCATAGCATAACCGTTGTACAGGGTAGGGTAGTCTGACTCGTTGGTTGAACGGTCAGCGTAGTGGCCTTCGGTTCAGAGGGTCCCGGGTTCCATTCCCGGCCGGGTCGGGGATTTTAACCTTAATTGGTTAATTCCTCATCCTCATCATGACGCGCAGGTCGCCTACAGGGATCAAATAGAAAGACCTGCACCTGGCGAGCCAAACCCGTCCTGGGATATCCCGGCACTAAAAGCCATACGACATTTCATTTTTCAGGGTAGGGTATACTTGTTACTGCCTTAAGTACAGTAAGTTTGCATTCTAACCTATCAGTGCCTGAAATGACTCGCAGGTCGCCTACGTGCGTCATACCAAAAGACCTGCACCTGCCGAGCAGAAGTCCTCGGACCCATCCCGGCACTAAAAGCCATACGCCATTTCAGTGCCTAAAAATTAAGACTCTGAAAATGAAAATAGTAACACGGCCACAGCTACCGTGTGCACTATGCTGATCTGACTCCAGGCAAGATGCCTGAATGTCAATATTTTAGGATCGGGAGGCTTGTCAGAAACTTTACGTCTACTGTCAAGTATCTGAAGGATGTTTTTGTCAATCCTCTGCCATCCATATTGAAGAGTCCATAGAATTACAGTCTTCTTTTCCTAAAATGCACCATCAGTCTCTCGGTGATTTTCCTGACACAGTTCTTCATGTACCCTCAACCTCAATCATTATTATTATTATTATTATTATTATTATTATTATTATTATTATTATTATTATTATTATTATTATTATTACGGAATCAACCACTTAGAATAATACACAATTTCATTTTTTCTTGGTCTGAAGTTTCATCCTCCTCCAGTACTCTTTCTTATGGACGCTAATGCTGTTTCTTCTGCCCATCCGTCCTGGCAATTCCCGTCTTTGCAGTTCTTTTGATTTCCAAATTTTGAATCATGGTCCGAAATGTTCTCCCGTCTAACATATGAACTACCTGTATTTTGGACTTCTCTATGTCTTCACAAGCTTTCTTAATCCATGCTGTCCTTATCTTCTTGTTACACAGATAGTCGAATAAGTTTTTGGTTAATATGATTTTCTCCAGTCTGTACAAATGTCCTAGAAATGAAAACTCCTCTTGTTATGACCTCTGAAATTTTCTCAATACTTTTGTAAACTTCATTGTTGCTTCGAAGTTTCCAGCCGGTTTCAGTTTAGAATGGGCCCAACATTTTCTGTAGTATTCCTCCTTCTAGGATCTCCAGCTTCTAGAACTTGTAATTCCTCGTGAGGCATTCTGTTTTTACTACAGTGTTGTAACGCCTTATTTTGTCATTCCAGGAGACGTATTTCTTGTTGCACATGATTTTATTTAGTCTATAAGCACTCTCCACTTTTGAGATACGATCGTCTACGACAGCTTTCTCTGGTCCGTTCTCTTGTATGAGATATTTGAATATTTTAACCCTCTGAATCCGTCCAATCTCTGTTTCAAGGTTCACGTTCATTCATCATCAACTTGGTCTTCCTTTTCGGGATCCTAAGTCTCTCCTTTCTAGCGATCTTTTCTAGCAGGTTGATCTGTTTGGCCACTTCCTCTAGGTTTTCTGAATGTATCACAAAATCATCAGCGAAAGCCAAGCAACTGAATTTTTTAACTCCTAGCGATTTTCTTCCTAAGCAGATCGAGGATATCCCTTGATTTTCAAGTTCAGAGTTCCAAATTCTCACAACCTTCTCCAGGATGCAGTTGAATAGTAGTGGTGAGAATCAATTTCCTTGTCACACACCTGCCTTAATTTCAAATTACTGAGATAATTTCTCCGTGAATTTCACCATAGAAGGTGTACCTGTTAAGATGTTTGCCAGTTTTGTTTTGACCCAAAATTCTTTTATGATCTTATCTAGGGTCCTTCAGTCCGCCGAGTCAAAGGCTTTCTTTTGAAGTCGATGAATGAAACCACTATATATTTGCCTTTCAGCACACTGTGGCGAATTACTGATTTCGAATTAAGGATTTTCTCAGCAAAGGAGCGGACTTTTAGGAGCCCATCCTGGCATTCTCCAAGTTCCCTAACCAGAATTCCTTCAATTCTGTTCAGAAGTATCCTGGAGATGATTTTGTAAGCGACTTGGAGTAGCGATACGTCTCTGTAGTTGTTAACATCTTGTTCGTTCCCTTTCCTATGGAATGGGTGGATCAGCGCAACACTCCATTCGTCTGGTAGCTATCTGTCTCCCATATTTGATGGAAAATGATTGTTATTATTGTTAATATTATTATGAATATTATTATTAAAATATAGATGCTGAAACGCGATCCATTATCATAGGATTGTATGGTTTGTTTGTTGTAGTCTGTCTGTATACCATACTTCAAGCATTATCAAAAAAAGGATTTGTGATACGAGTTCAAAATAAGAGTGAGAAATATCCTAAGGAAGTAAGGAATGATAATTGATGTTGACGCGTCATAACTTTGATTTCCCAAATCTATTCATGGCTCGTAAATTTATACACACGACACTGATGGTCGGCTCTTGACACACACTGTTTCATAATTTTAAACAACCTACGATGCAGGACACAGCACCATTTTCTTTGCCTTCGTCCCTGCTTTCAATTCCTCTTCTTCATCCATATTCATACAGATATTCGCCCAGCCTTCAAAACAAACTGAATTCTGTATTCTACTCTTTTACGTAAGCCAGTGACTTCACCTCTTTGTGTATCTCAACACAGCAGAGAGGCGTGACCCTTAGTTCACATCTGAGAATATTCTTAGCATTCTCAATGACAAAAATAACATTTATTTTATTTTAATAGCTTCCAGATATATATCAAGGCTGTCACAGGGGACATAGTATAAATCCGACACAAAAATATGGTTGTAAAATTGCTGATAAAAGATAGGAAAATGGAAAAGGAGATTAAGGATAATAACACATTGTTATATAGCATATAAGTGATTTAGTCAAATCGCGGAAGATCCGTTAACTGGAGAGATTGCAATATCCCTTGTGGTTATTATTAGTGATTTAAGCCCACTGAAGAAGTCCTGTGACTAGTTATTTTTGGTGCTCGCTTTCGTTCATAATACCTTTTGAGTACTGCTAATAGTTTTCATTTTCTTTCATGTGAAAGAAGATTGTGAGATTTTAAAATCTTTCCTAGAGGAGACTACGAGTTTACCATGTCTCAGACATCAGTAACACAAATCCCAGTGGAAGCTAAGTATTTTCTACTCTTACAGCTTTTTAATGCGTGAGAAGACTTTCTTCGTAAGCCTGCTGTTGTCCATGCTCAGATGGTGCCCGAAAAACTACAGCACAGTTCGCTTTCAGTCTGTAGGTTCCATCCGGCAGCACTCTGGACATATACCTTTTCCGGAGGATACGTGTTTCGACTTTTCTGGTATTATTTGGGATGCCTAGCATTTTGCAGGTCTTTAGAAAAAGGCTCGGTGTCGTTCCACGAGCACTCACCATCAATCCAATCACCTACATACAATCAAGGTTGCACATGATTTTAAAATAGGGCACTGTAGATTCGTAGACAACCTTCTTCTCATTGTCAACCTCTTGTGGCTGGTCTGAACTCATTCACGAATATTATGGATAAGGCTAAATTTGTGTATATATATTATTGAATATATTCTCCATTTACGGGCAACTTGCAATGAAACTGTTATAAGGTAAGATAGTCAACATTTGATACAAACAATACATAAACTAAGCTACCAAAAATGTGTTCGTAATTTCGTCCCCCACCAAATGTATGAAAATTACAAGTAATTGTAATACATTTTTCCTTTCTGACCTTACCAAACACTTTCCCTATAACGAATTACTTGAAGGCTATTTATGAAAAATGTGTTATTGGTATTCCTTTTAACACAGCGTTTCAGTAATACCAATATAATACCATTATAATTGGGCCATTATTTGACATTATACCTTTTCCAGCTACTCAGTTTCGGTTTCCCTATGCGAATCAATATCTATATCAGTCATTCAGCGTTGCTCGTGGGATGTTAAACGCTTTACCTGGAAGTTTGTAACCCATTATCTTCTCCCTGGCTGCCTTAATGGCCTTTTCCATAGCCTCCTTTTCCCACTGCTTGCATTTTCCCATCTTGAAATAATAATAAACTTCATAAATAACAAATAAAATGAACGGGGACGAAATTACGAACATTCCCTGATTTATTTTAATGGCCGCTACAGTAACTGACGCCAAGCACCTCACTGTAGCTATTACACGCAAGGAACTACACCACATGACTGAAATACAGTCCAGCATTTGATACACATACCAGTGCTCACTCTAGGAATAACGGGCTCTTAATTTGAATGCTGCTCTAACTCAACTCAGTTCGGAAAGTACATCCTCGTGTACTTGGAAACTAAACGTGGTACACACAACCAACTGTCACAACAAGACAACGGGATGAGGCTACGCATGCGTAAACATTAGGCACCAACCGTGCAAACTGTAAATCTCTAGGGGAACGAAATTAGCCGAGGGGTCGAAATTCGGCGTCCCTACCACAATATACCCAGTTTTTAGATGAAAATATTACTTGTGTAGAGTCAAGTTATACATAGATAAATAGGACCATAAAAGGGGCACAGTACAGAATAAACATAAACTTAGAGGTCAGTGCAAGAAGAGGAGACGAGGGCAAACATTAAAACAAAAAAGGACACAGATGGGCTCTTCTCCACACCTTCATGCACTGCCGTCATCTAATTGATGGACTCACGCCACATCATTCCCAGTTCTAATAGACTCATTTCTTCTCAGCGCGTTTCTGACCACAGTTTCATCGGAGAGGGAACATCAACACTCACTGAGTATAATGCGGCTTTCTTTTCTCTTCACGAATCAAAATTGAAGATCGGCTATAAATTTCGTTTTATATCGGTGCTAAGTTATGAGTAACTCTTTTTTTTTTTAAATGGAATTTGCATTAGCATGTTTTGGTGTATCCTACATCGACCGATACGGTTTATGACCAGTGAATTGTTGATAATGCTTATATGTAAATGTTTTGTGCGTCAAAGGCGAAATACTGCATTTGGAAAGTATATTCTGGCACATTACGTCTACATTCCTATTTCGAGAATTGCTAAAATATTATACAAGACGGAAAAGTTCATCAATTATGGCACATCATTCATAGATAATAATAATAATAATAATAATAATAATAATAATAATAATAATAATAATAATAATAATAATAATAATAATAATAATAATAATAATAATAATAATAATTCTGAGATATTCCGTGTATTAACACATGTCAAAAAGTTTGAAACAGCTTTACAACTCACTCAAAACATATATAACAAAACTTATATCTCTCGAAATTCAAAAGGTATACATTATCAAACTGTAATTAGACCTGAAGCATTACAGTATATGCAGCAGAACGTTTAACATGTCGAACACATAGCGTGCTTGAAAAATTGGCAATATTAACGAAAGGAGGATTATCCGAAAAATTCTTGGTCCTAACCAGAAATATGGTATTTACAGACTTCGGAGCAACTCAGAAATAAACACCCACACCGAAAAGATATCAGTCGTAATTTGGGAAAGAAGGATGATGTTTTACGCTCTCCTCTTCAGATTACCAGCTGGAACAATCTGTAAACGTTTGTTATCCTACTTCAGAAGTCTTAGCACAATTCCTCGTTGGTTGCTGGAGATCGATAAGGATCTTTTAAGTACGGAATCTCAGAAACAGACATTCAACTCCGAGCACCAATTAAACAAAAACGTATACAGATTCATCAAGAAGAAGTCCAAAATCCAAACTCGACCGAAGAATATCCATTCTGATGCATGGATGAAAGCACATTCCGAAGGTATGGAAACCTGGTAGGCCCGCAAGAAGACAAACACGTGAAATCTCGTGGTCCTTATTGGCCTTAACTATGATGGTAATAATAATAACAATAGTAATAATAATAATAATAATAACATTAATAATAATAGTATGGCCTCAGCTACCGACTGAGACCCGACCCTATATTGGCTGCCTACGTGTCATATTCGACCATCTCTGTTAGATGACTTATAACAGAGTATTAAATAATTTTGTCAGGTAAACAACAACAAATGTACCACCAGAGATATTTTTACATGCCGACATCGAACGATATCCAGTGTCGAATGGACATTCTTCCACTTTTTCAAAAATGTGACTGAAATGCTGCAATGATGATGATCTCCTGGTGAGGCTTGCAGTTGATTCTTGAGTACCAACCGTAATACGAAACACAAAATGCCCTAAGACATCGATTGTCCCCATTAAATTATCAAGAAGTCACTTTATAATATTAGTTTTCCTGTAGGAAAACGTGTGGGTAGAAAACAGTAAAATTCTGTGATATTTTGAATATCACGACATCAACTAGTGAGATTATTTCTGACTTCAAAATCTGCTTTATTATTATTATTGTTGTTGTTGTTATTGTTAAGTGGATACCTTAGGTTTCAGAGGTGTAATCAGATTCCGGGGTGAATGGGCGGAGAGAGAAACGACCAAAGCATAATTTAAAACTCTAAAATTTGGAATATTATCTCTTTCCTTTCTTTTATTCCTTTGACTTTAAATATTGATAAACAACAACAGCAAATCAGTAGCTCCTCAACTCAAATAACAGGAATGATCAAAAATCAGGTACGCAATAATTTGCAAAATGAGCTTGTAACCTCAAAGTCACACTATTCCAAAGAGCACCTTTGCTCCACTCATTTTACACTCTAGGAGACTGTGCTCCAAAATTTACTACAATATAGCCTTTCCAAGGCACAATTTTCTTATCCAAACTCTAGATAAACCTATAAAACAGACTTCACTGTCTTTTATGCTCGACAGTCTGATCCACACTCCCACGCTGGTATCTTCATCTTGTCGCGATGTGGGAGCTTGCGTGCCTAAGTGATCCTGAGTGCTATGCCGGCGGGAGCATAAGCTCCTGGTAGGGCCACCCAAGCCGGACAGGTCAAAGGTGATAGGCCAGACTAAGAGGGATACCCTGGTCCTCCAGGTTGGGGGTTGATCATGGGGCTAACAACCCTATATCGGAAAAACAACTCGTTACGAAACTCACAGATAAGAATAGCCGGACTGATGATAATGGTAAACGACCCACGCGAGGAAATGGAAGATGCAAACGGAAATATGATATGTATGTAGCAACCTGGAATATACGAACCCTGAATAAACCAGGAGCCCTAAACAATCTAAAACAAGAAATGGAGAAATATAATATTGGAATAACAGCAATTCAGGAAGTCAGATGGAAAGGAAATGGTATTTTTAGAAGAGGTAGATATAATGTTCTGCATAGTGGAGGAGCCAAAGGTACAATAGGTGGCACAGGCTTCCTAGTGGATGACAGATATAAGTCAGCAGTTTTGAATTTTAACCTGTAAATGAAAGAATATGCACTCTAAGGATGAAGGCCCATTTTTTCAATATCACCCTTGTGTGTGTGTATGCACCTACAGAAGAGGCTGAGGATGAAGAGAAAGATATGTTCTATGGACAATTGGAACAAGAAATAGAATGCATCCCAAGACAAGATGTAAAAATCATACTTGGAGATTTCAACGCTCAAGTGGGTAAAGAAGAAGCCTATAGGGAGACAGTTGGGAAGGAAAGTTTGCATGATGAGTCAAATGATAATGGACAGAGGCTAATTGATTTTGCCATGGGAAACTCAATGGTGGTAAAGAGTACATGGTTTCAGAGAAAGAATATACGGAAAGCCACTTGGTGTTCACCAGATGGTGTCACCTTTAATCAAATAGACCATGTAGTAATTGATAGGAGACATGCATCTGACATACTACAAGTTGACAGTTGTAGGGGAGCTGATTGTGATTCGGACCATTACTTGGTACGGGTAAAATACAGGCAACGTATTGCAACTTACAGGTCTGCTAAGAAAGGGAAAGCTCCAAGGAGATATATGGTCTCAAAGTTGAAAGATAAAGAAACTGCACAACTATATGAATGCAGGATGGAGAAGAAATTGGAGGCTAAACAACAAAGCTGGGCAGTGGAAAACATCGAAGGAAAGTGGATTTTATTGAGGGATGCATTGCAGGAAACTGCGGATGAAGTACTAGGAGTTGAGGTAAAGACCGAAAGGCAAGGATGGTTTGATGATGACTGCAGAAGAGCAGTTGAGGACAGAAATGAAGCAAGGAAGAAAATGTTTAGCAGGAAAACAAGAACATACGTAGAAGAATTTAGGAAGAAGAGGAAAGAGGCAGACAGAATTTGTAGGAGAAAGAAGAGAGAAGCAGAGAGGAAATGGATTACAGATTTGGAGGAACAATATGATATGCATAAAGTACGGAAGTTCTATGGGAAAATAAAGGACGTACAGAAAGGTTTTCAACCACATGCTATATTCTGTAGAGATAAAGAAGGAAACATGATTGGGAGAAGAGACCGGATTCTTGACCGATGGGCGGAATACTTTAGTGAACTGTTGAATGTGGCTGCAGAGAAGGTGAGATTGGAAGAAGTGGATGGGCAGCCTTGGCAGGATCCTAGCCTAGATTTAAAACCAGTGCCTGTACCATCTATAGAAGAAGTGAGGACGGCAATTAAGTACTTGAAGAATAATAAGGCTCCAGGAAGTGATAACATTTCAGCTGAGATGATTAAATACAGGGGTGAGCAGTTGACGCAACTTGTTCACCAACTAATTGTGGAAGTTTGGGAAACAGAACAAATGCCAGAGCATTGGAGCTTAGCAATTATTTGCCCAATTCATGAGAAGAAAGATAAAGCAAATTGTGAAAATTATAGAGGTATATCTTTGCTTAGTGTGGTTTATAAGGTCTTAGCCAAGGTTTTGTCTATGAGACTCACTCCACTGGTTGAGCAGATACTAGGAGACTACCAAAGTGGCTTTCGACAGGGTAGATCAACAACAGATCACATCTTCACTGTCAGGCAAATAATGGAGAAATGCTATGAATATAATGTGGATGTGCATCAGCTGTTTGTGGACTTTCGGCAGGCTTATGATAGTGTGAAGAGAAGGAAACTGTATCAAACAATGATGGACATGGAGTTCCCAACTAGATTGATAAGACTGGTACAAATGACCGTAACAGATACTAAATGCATGGTTAAAATAGAAGAAAATCTTACTAAAGAGTTTGAAGTAAACCAAGGTTTGCGGCAAGGGGATGTATTATCTACCCTGCTCTTCAATGCGGTTTTGGAGCGTGTGATGAGAAAGGTGGAGGTCAGTAATCCAGGCGGTACGTTGTTCAACCGTGTAACACAGAATCTGGCTTATGCTGATGATGTTGATATGCTGTCTAGAAGATTGAAAGACGTAGAGGAAGGACTGGATAGATTAGAAAAGGAAGGAGGTGAAATGGGCCTACGAGTGAATAATGCCAAAACTCGTTACTTGTTTGCATCTAGGAGGACCGTAGTAAGGGAAGACAAGTGCATAAAATTAAATGGGATTAACTCGTTGCTAATTAGAATGTAAATCCACAGCGTGTTTCCAGTCATTCGACCGTATCAGGAATGGAATGAATGAATCACCCATCTAGCGGCGAGGATAGGAATTTTGCCGGCTGCCGAAGCCTATCACACTCCTCTGGGGCAATGACTAATGACTGACAGATGAAAGGAAATGATACCGGCGAGTGTTGGTGGGACGAAAGTTGACAGAAAAACTCGGAGTAGCCAGACAAAGACCTGTCCTGCCTCCGCTTTTGACCAGCACAAATCTTACATGGAGTGATCGGGATTTGAACCACGAAAGCCAGCGGTAAGAGGCTTGTGCGCTACCGCCTGACCCACGGAAGCACTAGGCCTCCCGGTATAGTAGTAATAATGATAATCTTCAGACGTCAATAAAACAGGTGGAAATTCTTCAAAAATAGCTGCTAAAACAGGTTTACGGATCCCCTTTGGAAAGACCAAATACTCTATATAGATTGAGAAAAGACTGCACTCACAGCATTGAGACGTCTTGTGGGATTGTCGGGAGGACCATGCAGTTTAAATACCTTGGCGATTATTACTTCAAATGACAATTGAAGAGGAGAGAGCAACGAATATGGTATTGGTATTTAAAATGAGCCATGAGACATACAGATCCAAATCCATCTCCTACCAGACTAAACTGAGACACTGCTACGTAATAGTCAGACCGGCATGCCTTTACGCTGCAGAAACAGCGGAAGGTATATCATTTGAGATGAAGGAAAGGAAGTTCCTCAGAGAGTGTCAGAGGGATTTGTCTTCCACCTGAGTTCAAACAAGGAAGTGTATGCGACAGTCGAAGATATCACCACCTTTATGTAGAAACAAAGGTTAACCTTGTACAGTCACCTGAAGGCAATGATCCCGAAGAGACTGGCGCACAAATTGCTCACTTTACATGTAAAATGGGAATCTCATCCCCACTGGATGAAGGAGGTGCGGGTAAATGATATAAGACCAGAGGACATAATGGAGAGGACCACCTTTATGAAGAAAGTTGCGGGGTTGAGGAATGATCCAGGGAAAGAACCCGCTAAACTCGGTGGAAGAACGACTTAAAAGAAGCGTGGCGTCGAAAAATCATGGTTACAATATAAACAAAAGTGTGTAAACCTAAGAAAGAGAGGGATGTAGCTGGCCGGAGGTGTGTATTCGGCTGTACTTACAGCTAATGGTCGCGGTGCCCCAAGCGCCTGAAATGAACAAACACTGTCTTATATTGAGATTGCTGCTTATGGTTTGAACTATAGCAACAGGAACGCCGACGATTAAAAAGAACATAGGAACCTATGTCATGTTTTATATGTAGGCAAGAAATATCACTCAGCAACTAGCAGCAAACTCAACGCTGCAAAGGTAGTAACTTTGTGGACTGGCTTTCCAAAATTAATGCGGCACCAGTAGTTCCCGCTAACAACAGTGAGTGGGTTGGCGACCACGGAGCCCTCAGCTGGTTCCTGGCATTTCTTCCATTTATTTGTGCCAGGCTCCTCACTTTCATCTATCCTACCCGACCTCCATTGGTCAACTCTTGTTCTTTTCCTACCCCGACTCTATTACGTATGGAGGCCTAGGGAGTCTTTCATTTTTATGCCCTTCGTGGCCCTTTTCTTATTTTGGCCGATACCTTCATTTTTCGAAGTGTCGGACCCTTCCATTTCCCCCCACCCTGTGGTGGGGGCGGTAGAATAACACCCACGGTATCCCCTGCCTGTCGTAAGAGGCGACTAAAAGGGGCCTAAGGGGCTCTGAACTTTGGAGTGTGGGTTGGCGACCACGGGGCCCTTAATTAATTCCTGTCATTGCTTCCACTTACTTGTGCCAGGCTCCTCACTTTCATCTATCCTATCCGACCTCTCTTGGTCAACTCTTGTTCTTTTGCGACCCCTACGCTATTAGGTTTGTGAGGACTAGGGAGTATTTCTTTTTCATGCCCTTCGCGGCCCTTGTCTTTCTTTGGCCGATACCTTCATTTTTTGGAGTGTCGGATCCCTTCCATTTTTTCTCTCTGATTAGTGTTACATAGAAGATGGTTGCCTAGTTGTACTTCCCCTTAAAACAATAATCACCACCACCTAACAACAGTGAACTTTACAAGGAACTAGCAATATACGCGACTTCAGGCTGACCTTTCTCTAGCTTTTCGTACTAAAGTTTCCAACACGAATGGAGAGGTTCCGGTGGTTAGGCCCTTGAATAGTTCGTCCTCCGTTACGAGAAAGAATCCTGATACAGCCGTTCCGATACATTACATAATTGCTTTTGCCGGGCTGAGTGGCTCAGACGGTTAAGGCGCTGGCCTTCTGACCCCAACGTGGCAGGTTCGATCCTGGCTCAGTCCGGTGGTATTTGAAGGTGCTCAAATACGTCAGCCTCGTGTCGGTAGATTTACTGGCACGTAAAAGAACTCCCGCGGGACTAAATTCCGGCACCTCGGCGTCTCCGAAGACCGAAAAAGTATTTAGTGGGACGTAAAGCAAATAACATTATTATAATAATTATTATTACATAATTGCTTTAGTTAAATATGCCTTTTGTGGACAAAATACCACTAAGCTTGAACTCTTTCAGAACCATTAAGCATTACAAGGACATTATTATTATTATTATTATTATTATTATTATTATTGTTGTTGTTGTTGTTGTTGTTGTTGTTGTTGTTGTTGTTGTTTCGTATAGGCCAGCTAAGGACCACGACATTCAACTATTACATTTTGGAATGGGCTTTGATGTTTGCCCAGTAGTTACGCATTCTCAGGCTGTGTTGCTCCTTCCTCTCCTTTGTCCAGAGCGCCAGTCTTCTTCGTTGGTAGTCTGTCCTGGAACTCCTTACGTTTAAGTTTCTTCCTGAGTGTTGTTCGATCCTTTAAGTTTCCTTCTGTTATTCCCAGTTCCTGTAGATGTTTATGCACTTCCATCAACCATGGTGACTTGGTCTTCCTATTTTGCCAGTAGCTGAGAATCCGGTTGGTCAACCTGGTCGGATGCATCCTATAGATGTGCCCATAGAATGCTAGGCGTCTCTTCCTTGCTACATTCGTCATTCTTTCACAGTACTTGTAGAGCTCTTGGTTAGGCCGTCTTCTATGACTGTCACCTTCCTTGACTGGCCCCAGTATCTTCCTCATTATCTTTCTTTCCCGGATTATTATTATTATTATTATTATTATTATTATTATTATTATTATTATTATTATTATTATTATTATTATTTGCATGGGCGTACTAAGGACCACTTCATCTTTGCCGGTGTTGCTCTTTTCCCTTCCTTCGTCCACATCCTTCCCGTCTTCAACTTTGCTCTTTCTTGAAAACGCTGGTGGTCGTTTACATTCCTACTGCTTGGGTTGCCCTCTTGTATATCTTCATAAATGATCCCCATCTCCTGTAGGTCCCTATCCACCACCTAGAACTAACATAGGTGAATCTTCTTACCTCTAAAGTAGGTAATGGTCTGGCTCGATGATTGTGTGGGTTTCATTCTTAGCAAGAGGCCATAAAATGCAATTCTCCTTCTCTACAAGACAACAGAGATCTTCCGTACAGCTCATGATTATGCCAATGTCTATATTCATCTTTTCCTTTACTTGAGCCAAGAAATGTTTAATTTTTCTATCAGGCCTTTCTTGTTCATAACAACTCACTCCTTTGGGTACAAAGCCCCTGGTCTTATAGCAGTGCAATAATGTCTGAGTTTTGCATTCAGGGATGTGGACTTTTCGTTGTAAATGTCTTCAGTCAGTTGATAAGCCATTTCCATTTCATACATGCGTGACGCGAAAGCTTCTTTTTCAGAGATATTTGGTTCTATTTTTTACAGCGTTTTGCGTAGCTGTGGAGCGAGATATAACTTATTTATCGGATGTTGATTTTCCTTCTCCCAAAACCTTTCTGTCTGGGCAGGGAACATTTTCCTCCGTTCTTTAGTCCGTGATTTATTGGTGGCCTTTAAGCCATAAAATAACAGCCAGGAATCGTCTTGAGGCAAACTCCAAGGCTCAGTACCTAACTTGCAAAATCGAGATTAATAACTATCAATCTCCCCAATACCTTCACATTATTATTATTATTATTATTATTATTATTATTATTATTATTATTATTATTATTATTATTATTATGCGTGAATGTTTCGTTTCATAACGCACGAATCTTTGTTTATGATTTCGTTTGCGGAGGATCCAGGATGCTTTCATCTGTTCACTAAAGATCATCTTCCTTTCTTCCCTCCACTTGGTACCTGGTACTTCATTCTCTGGAGTAACTTCCCACTTGTCAATGTTATTTCTATATATATTTCGATTCAAAATGTATTCAGGTTGAGTTTTTGTGTTCTTCATGTCCGCTTTTGCTTGTTGTGTCCAAGGGGAATTCTTCAGTTTATGAACTCTTTCTAGAATTTGGTGGGTTAGTCTGGTTTCTGGAAGCCTCTTAACATGTCCTTAAAATTTTAGCCTTCTTTTCCTGAAGTCTTCCGCAATATTAGATAACTTTTCTGTAGATTTCCGGGATTGGAGGCGGTACAGTTCTTCTGTGCGTCTTGGTCCGAAAATTTTCCTCATGATTTTTCGCTCTTCTTTTAGGATAATTTTGAGTTTGCTCTTTCTATGAAGCGTTAGAGATTCCCCTGCATATAAAGTCTCAGGTTTGATTACATTATTGTAATGTTTAATCTTAACGTGGAGAGACATACATTTTTTTCTCTTGTTCTCCCATGTGCTCTTCTCAGCTTTTGGACACGGTTGTCTTGGGCTATTTTTATTGTCCGGTTGGTTCGAGGATTTCTCCCAGGTATTTGAAGTGAGGGACTCCGTTGATTTGACCGTATTTTGTATTGATACTATAAATGTGTAGTTTTGAACAGAAAAATTCAGTTTTCTGCAAGGAGATATGAATTCAGACCTTTTTGACACATTCTTGGAGAATTTCAACTTGCTTTATCGCTGTGACTTCATCGCTGGACAAAAGGGCCAGGTCATCCGTGAAGGCTAAGCATGGATTTTCAAGCTTGTTATTTTGCGTCCTAATGTTTACTGGGTTCCAGCTATTTTGCGCTCTCAGATTTTTCCATTCCCACATCACCTTATCTAGGACGAGGTTGAAGAGGAGGGGTGATAACCCATCTCCTTGCCGGACACCAGTTTTTAAGATAAATTCACCTCAGATTTCTCCCACGATTTTCACTCTTGACTTCACTGAACAGAGATTGACGATCAATCGAACTATTATTATTATTATTAGTATTATTATTATTATTATTATTATTATTATTATTATTAAGCTTTTATATAATTATTTGTTTGTTAGGTCCTAAGTTATGTTCTGGTTCTTTGGTAGATAATTTTGCATGTCTTAAGAACATCAGATGTTATACGAATACTGCGACCTGCCTCCACCTCAAAATAGCGAAACTATATCCAGATGCTCTTGTAATTGCTCATTCAATCTGAACTATACAGTATATGCGTTTCCCTTTGAAGACAACTCGGACTGGAAGATTTTTCCGGGTCACTGAGTCAGCAAGCAGACAACTTCTCTACGTTTCTCCTTTACGTCTCAGGTCAAAATATGACAGAGGTATTTGAAAAAGAAAATACATTTCACTTTCATGATGCCAATTACCAATTGTCGCTGGCACAGTGATTGAGCCTCTCGACTACCAAGCGCAATGTCACTGATTCGAATCCCGGAAACTTGGTGTCGGATCCTCAATAGCATCAGCACGTTGCCTTAAACTGTGTCTGGGCGCCACACCATCACCACCTAAACAAGGCAATAAAGCGTTAGAAATTAACAGGAAAAACAGTGGCACCTGCCGCTGAGTGAGACAAACGCTGTTGGAAGGGATGAAGAAAATAATTTGCCCAATTTAAAACATAAAAGTACATCAGTTAATTTGGTAACATTCTATTACCTTTTTTCTAATGGTATTTCTTGTTCAACTGCAAATTGCAATTCAACTATGTTACTTGATATTTGATTGTTAAGTAGGTTGATTTCATTGACGTTTAACTTTAAAGTTTAAGGTTTAATGTTTCAGACTAACATTCGTTGTTGTGATAGCGGAAGAGTTCGTTTCCTTCAAACAGTTAGGTTTTCAAAATTTGATTACTTTGGTCCACCTTTCAGTACTTTATAGACTAACACTCAAATAAGTTAAGGAATACGTTTATTCATATTATGTTTCAGGAACATGTTTCAACAATTTGTGTTTATCATCAGGCATATATCATTAATACAACATTGGAAAACATTATAAGGGGAGTATGAGTGGTCTATTCCGTTAATGTTAAATTCTTAAATTTGCTTCATAAAACTTAATGAAACTTTTCCAGGTTACTTATACATTCATTCATCATGCACTTACTCCTTTAATTATATTGCAGTAGGGTATATATTCTAGGAGTTAGGATAGACTTTGTTTCCTGTTGTTTTTATAACATTAATTCCTTACCTTTTTGTGCATTTTACTGCAAACACACAAGCCATCTCTGCCATTCTAGAGGTAATCATAAGAGTATTACAAATGAACTGTTAAATATCAATAGTCCATCTTCTCTAGTACCTGAGGAAACGGGTTATTTGCATGAAAAAGCAAGTTTCTCAGAAACTGAAATTAATATTTAATACAATATTAAACTCGCTTTTTAATAGAAACAACAACTAAAACGAACCAGCACTGTGGTATTTATCATCTTCTACATTGCCCGAGTGCATTCCATTCCCTTTCAAAGAGTTTTGGTAGCAAAAACAGCACAAAAAGGAAACCTAAACCTAGCTAGAAATGAACAGAAGTACAAATTGTACGATGTAATTCCTTCATTCTTCGTGCTGTTGCTCTTGTGTGTTAATTATTACATTTGATCATGGAAAGAGCAAAGGAGAGTCAAAGAAAGTAAAAATCAAAGGAGAACGGTACTAGAGAACTTGTCCTGGTGTATCAGAAGTTGCGAGTGAGGGTAGGAATGAAAGTTCACTCAGTACTTCAGCTCCACATCCTGAAGATGGGACGCAAAACATAAACAGAAATGATAACTTATGCCAGCCCTACCAACTTATGCATCAAGGTTTGCACTAAAATTTCAATCAAACCACAGCCTTCTAATGTTTATTGAGATATTAATTTGAAACTGACCAATGGTTGGTGAAATCCTAAAAATGCAAGTAATTAAATGAAATGAAATTAAAATTACATTCAGCCCACCAAATTTAATAAATCATACACGAAATTAACCATAAAATTCCACATAATGTTTCTGCATAAAAGGACAAATTAAATTTTTCAACAAAATGGCCATTTGTACTCCCCTTAAAATCTATGAATGAATGGACAAATAAATGATGTGCGAAATGAGTTGGTGAAACATTATTTTAAAAACCCAGTAAAGAGTGTCTCATAAAAGTTTCTTCTCCCGTCTTCATTAAAATTCGCAATGTATTTCTGAAGCTATTCTTCTTGATATAAAAAATGTAAGTGTTGTTCTAGGAACTTCCAGTATTCCTTGAAATTGACCTTGAAATCATGTGGACCGAGTTCGACAGCTGCAGTCGCTTAAGTGCGGTCAGTATCCAGTAATCGGGAGATAGTGGGTTCGAGCCCCACTGTCGGCAGCCCTGAAGATGGTTTTCCGTGGTTTCCCAATTTCACACCAGGCAAATGCCGGGGCTGTACCTTAATTAAGGCCACGGCCGCTTACTTCCACTTCCTAGGCCTTTCCTATCCCATCGTCGCCATAAGACATATCTGTGTCGGTGCGACGTAAAGCAAATAGCAAAAAAAAAAAAAAAAAGAGATCGTTTGGGCAGCTAATAATCATTAAATGTCAATGCGGAAACATTGGTCTGTGAATTAGTGATTGAAAGTTCATTCGGTTAAATATAGAAATGAACCTTTCCCTTTGTCTCATCCTTTTTGGTGTCTGAATCATGTTCCGTTGACGTTGGAGCAAACATCTTGAAATCTCAGGGAAGCGCTTCCGGAACCGCGCCTATATAACGTATTTTATTCTTCTATACGTGAGGAATGTGTCCTGAAATTTTGGTAGTGGGCTGAATGGCTCAGACGATTGAGGTGCTGGCCTTCTGACCCGAACTTGGCAGATTCGATCCTGGCTGAATACGGTTATATTTGAAGGTGCCTAAATATGTCAGTCTCGTGTTAGTAGATTTACTGGCAAATAAAAGAACTCCAGCACCTCGGCGTCTCCGAATATGTTCAAAATGTTGGTTAGTGGGACGTGCGTTATTGCTTTACCTGCTTAGAAATGACGTTCGAAGCACGACAAGTGCATCTGGATGTTATGAAAGGTGTTACTCATAGGGCCAGTTGAGGAGAACAATGGTATGTCACTCCTCACCGTTCCTTGCACGACTCGTTATGGCACTACCATCCGGTTTTAAGGTTTCCCTATTACCACTTTGATGGTGCTATTTGAGGATCCAACCAGCTACACGGCTGAACATTTAACAAAGAAACAAGCAAACAGAAGTAGCGGGTATTATTATTTGAGTAAGCAGTCTTAATAGATAATGAAGGAGGTCTTGCTCGCGGTAAAAGATTCAATCAAACTGCAATTTGTCACACCGACACAGATAGGTCTTATGGCGACGATGGGATAGGAAAGGCCAAGGAGATGGGAGAAAGCGGCACTGGCCTTATTTAAGGCACAGCCCCTTAATTTTCCTGGTGTGAAAATTGGAAACCACGGAAACCACGGTTCGAACCCACTACCTCCCGACCCTAATCGCACGTTCACTTGCTCGGTCAGTCAAATTGCATTTCTAAGGAACCATTTATGTGTGTCATGTGGAATAGCTGGCCTTTCTCCCCTAGAATACTCTCTCACCATCGCTTTTATAAGACATGTTTGTTTGGAATGTTTTTCTTTTATCTAGCAGCTTGTAACTGGGGGAAGCACGAATGGAATTTGCTGTTGAAAATAAAATTATCATTGATAATTTAAGAGATAAACATAAAGGCATAAACTTTAATGATATGGATTCCCTGTCCAAATGAATTACATTGGAAGACATTCAAAGTGTTGCCAGAGCGAGGGAGTTCGCTGTGCGGTTGGGGATGCGCAGATGTGAGCTTGCATTCGGGAGATAGTGGGTTCGAATCCCACTCTCGGCAGGCCTGGATATGATTTTCCGTGGTTTCCCATTTTCACAAGAGGCAAATGCTTGGACTGTGCCTTAATTAATGCCACGACCGCATCCTTCACACTCTTAGCACTTTCCTATCCCATCGTTGCCATCAGACCTATCTGTGTCGGCGTGACGTAAAGTAACTTGTAAAAAAAGTGTAATCAATTGAATGTTCGTCCAATCTCAGAAGCTTTCAAAATTCACAATCTCCTGACCTTCTCAGTTTCCTCTCCGTTATCTCATGCTACACGCTACCATATATGTGGAGCTGCCACTGACAGTAATGAAGATGGATCATCATAGTAGAAGTCGTTTCTCTTCATAATCCCTCAGCATGTCGTCACAAGAAAACTCTGTTTCTCATGCGAAACTTATTAGATTGGAGTGAGAAAGGCACTCCTCGCTTTGACACCTCCTGGTGATCAAGTGTCCAGTTGTCCTTTCCGTTGAAATTCCTGTCAAGAAAACATAAGACAAATGGATTAGTGAAATGTGCAAAATTTCGTGTGGTGCAAATAATCCCAAAATATAATATAAGGGGCGATCAAAATGTATCCGTTGGATCGACAGCCGTACAGTCCTGAATCGGGATGTCAATCAGGCAGAATCGCCGTGAGCAGTGAAGCACTCATCTTATGGACGCACCGGGTTGAAGATCCCCGTGGGGTAAAACACCTGTGACCTTTGTGAGGGGACCGAAGGCGTGGTAATCGCATGGAGAGAGATCAGGACTAGGGCGGATGTTCGAGTGTCTCCCGCTTGAGTTGGCGTACTTTCTGTGTGACAACCTCTGCGGTACCGACCGACGTCTTGCGTCGAAACGCGACCCGCAGGGAACTTGGTGCACCATTCGACAACCATACACAGTCTTCATTCTCCGATGGATGTCCACTTGTGTTTGTCCATCGGTAGCCAAGAACAGAATAACAGCACGTTGGTCCTGTTTGGACGCATTTGGTAACAACGTCTCCATAGTTAACGTGACCTCATCTAACGCACGCACCTCGGCACGACAAGACTGCCACACCAATCCCTTTGCCTACATGTCCGTGCTCATATACCAGCATCGGATTCGCGCTACGTTGCGTGTCCACTGCAGAAACTCCCTCAAACTTTTGATCGCGCTGGAGCATTAACGTTATTAATGGTATAATTTACATATGATTTCATTGAACAAGTAGATGTGACACTTGGCTAAACACAATCAGCCTACTTTGAAATAGAAGCACGTGTGAAGCAAGGCTGCATAATGTTTTGACTGCGTTTTAATACATAGGGCCGTCATGAGCCAAGTACTGATTGTCTGAAATGAAGGCATTCTTGAGGAGGGTCGCAAAGTGAATAGTCTCAGAAATGGTAACGATATTTGTATTACAGCATCCAGCGATACAGAGCTTCGGAACATCACGAGAAAGCTTACTGATTAGCATGGTAGCCTTTTACCCACGAGGTCCTGGGTTCTCGCCGGGACGAGCATTTTAAATTTCGTTTATTAATTCCTACGTCTGGAAGACGGGATACATGAACTGTCTTCATCATTGGTTTTCGTCCTAGGTAGTGCACCATCCTCACAGACTCTGAGGTTGCCGACGGGTATGAACTACACCTGGCGCCTCTGGAGGCCATATGCCATTATTATTATTATTATTATTATTATTATTATTATTATTATTATTATTATTATTATTATTATTATTATTATTATTATTATTATTATTATTATTATTATTATTGTTGTTATTATTATTATTATTTTCAATAACCTAAACATCTTCTCTCGAAAATTAATGGATGTTTCCCGTTTGTATTTAATTGTATATGTTTGAATGGATTTCTTTGAGTTTGATCAGGTATTGCAGGAGTAAAATAACAATAATTTTATTTATTTTAGGTACCACTAACAACTGTTTTACGGTTTCCGAAGACGCCGAGATCCCGGAATTTAGTCCCGCAGGAGTTACTTTTTGCGTGCTAGTAAATTTACCGACAAGAGGCTGACGTACTTGAGTGCCTTTAAATACCACTGGAGTGAACAAGGATCGAACCTCCCAAGTTGGGGTTAGTAGGCCAGCGCCTCAACTGTAAATGCTCGAGTTATCAATTTCTAAATATTAGAAAACATCAATAAAATATTACCATTTTAAAATAAGTGTTGTATATTGTGCTGTAAGTCTTTCCTGCACTGTATGTATGTGGGATTTGCTGTTATCATTCAATCAATCAGTCACTTATTCTTAAGCCGTCGTCTCCAAACGGAGGTAGACGATCCACACGGCCAGCGCCGATATTAACGTTGCAGCCATGCCTTGTGGATTTTTTGGAATATCTCTCAGGATCTTTAATGGAATGGTTTCACGTTGCCTTCTGCATCCTAATGCCGTTGACCAAACTGGTTCCTCCGCCTTTGGGAACAATTTCTTGTCCCCAGGACAATAGAGTGCTCTTACCCTTACCGGCTCATCCACTCTCAAAGAGACTGTTGGTACTTGGTATAGGGGATCTCCTTATACCGGGAGATAATCAGTCCCTTCATTCGTTAGCCGCCTGCATATAAAATATAATTTTTACTTGCAGTCGTTGCCCCCTCTCTACCGCGGGGAGGTGAATGTCAGGATTTCACCGTCATTGAAACAACGACCAAATGGCATTTCTTTGTTTCTCTTGTTATTGTACTTATCTGCATTTAGGGCAGTCGCCCAAGTGACAGATTCCCTATTTGTTGTTTTCTGAGGCTTTTCCTGAATGATTTCAAAGAAAGTTATGCTCCCAAGATTTTATCTTTGTTCCGACGCAGAATTAGATTTGCCTTTTTCTGAGATAAAACAAAATAAAATACCGCACCGGTTTTCCTTTTCTTTGCGCTCTCATACATTTCAAAGTTTAGCAGAAATGAGTACGTTTACCTGGTCACACCATCCGTGAGGTCAGTCAACTTCTTCCTTATGGGTAGATCTAATTTTACCCTGAAGGAGGTACACAAAAGTTCGAAAGGTGCTACTGGTGAGTTTCAAGGTGACGAGTGCTGTAGATGTTCAAGTGTATCATAAAAATATCACTTGTACCTACTCAACAATACAGGTGGAGTTTGGAGGGTTGAAATTTTGATGGAGAAATTTAGTTGCGTGTTTTACATAATGGGCTGTGGTTGATGGTGGTTTTGCATAGGTACCACGTGTTAGGTGAAAAATAAAATAGGCTACCAAGTCAATATGGGTTTTCAATTTTATTTCTGATATTTTATTTCTTAGTCCTAAAATATGCCAATTTCCAAATGCAAGAATTCCATATAGCTCCGTGCTTCCTCCATTTTCACACCAAGCAAATGCTGGGTCTGCACCGCAATAACGGTCACTCTCACTTCCTTGCCGGTCTTTGCCCTGTTCCGTATCCCATCGTCGCCATGAAACATATCTCTGGCGAAGCTATATAATGGAAATTGTAAGAGCCAGAACGAGGAAGAAAAAGTTTAAACTCATGGCGCCATTGTACAGAAAAAATCAAATAACGTGAGTAAATACGTGGCAAACTTCACGCGATTTCTCTAATAATGTTATTTTGCTTTACGTCCCACTAAGTACTTTTACGGTTTTCGGAGACGCCGAGGTGACGGACCTTAGTCCCGCAGGAGTTCGTTTACGTGCCAGTAAATCTACTGATATGAGGCTGACGTATTTGAGCACCTTCAAATACCACCAGCAGGGAACTTCCCAAGTTGCGGTCAGAAGGCCAGCTCCTCAACACTCGATTTTTGAGATTCTGGACGACGCCGAATACTCCTATAAGAACGTTATGAAGAGCACTAAAGAAGGTGAAAAAAACAATGTTTCACTCTTTCTTGAACACACTGATGAACAAGAAGTTGAATAAAATGTGGATGAAGTATTGGTCTTGATAAATATTTTATAAAACAATAATAATATTATTGTACTTTCTCTTTCTTGGTTTCCTTTGTATTCATAAAGACGGCATTTGCCAAAGGCAATGTTTGAGTTGTATGGAAGACTATAATTTTGAGGGAAAGTTGGATACAGTGTTCGTGTAAATAAATTTCATAGAAAAAGACTAACATTATTTTCTTCTTTTATGAATTAATTCATATTCATAAAGAGTGCACATGCCAGAATTTTCAGGAATGGTGTACTTAAATATATACAGTAAACAAATATGCTTATTTGATGGAAAAACCAAGATAACTGCTGTTTTACTAAATTGACAAAAGTTTTACATGCCGATATTTTGTTGGTAGAAAGCAAGTTTTTAAAAACTTGAATGTTGAACCCTCATGCAGTAAATTCTTTAAGTTAAATGAAGTCCGAAGACAATAGGTCATAACTAAAAATGAATCAACAAAAAGGAACTGCTTTTCCCTTTGCGAAAATCAAGTGATCAAAACTATGTCTCTGGGTCATGGCCAGCCATAAGAAATATACTGTACGGTTGCTAGGTAACAATGTTTCGCCATCCATCCATACCTTACATAATATCTTGCACCGTTGCTATGGTTACATATCCATCACGCTAACATCCGTAACGCAAATTTTCAGTGACCCCCAAAAAACAGTTCCAACTCGTGTTCTACCATTGGGTCAGTAGAGGTACTCGTCCAGGATTCCAGCAGCGCCAAACACGTGCACGATGCTCGATAAAACTTTCGACACTCGATATTGGTGATTTTGGACCTCTGGAATTCTAACAAGCCGCTCTATCCTCCACAACGCGTTTTCTATAGTTTTAAACCTATTTTTTCCGCACGAAGCGAAAATTTACCAAAATACACTTCTTTGCACGACATATTTCTCAAATACTTACTATTTGATTTTCTCCATGAGCACTCACCGCACGATATTTGGCGCTTGCAGAAGATGCTTTTCTTCCAATATCCTCTTGTTTCAAATGAATATAATCTGCACGTGGTAGGATTCAAAGTAATATTATACTTCTGTATAGGCTAACAGCTAGGATCTCAAAGGGCTGCCTAGAAGTGAGTGGGGTGGAAAGAGTAGAATTTCCAGGTTTCTTTCTGCAGAGCAGGTAATAATAACACAACCCATGTTTTCAAGCGTGCTGGCACAATGTGAAACAAGACAACAAGATATCGCAACACAGCTCGCACTTAAAGTATTATCATTGACGCGGTACAAGGCAAGGAAAAGCAAAGCCACGCCTCACAACAACGTTTAGAGGAACACAATAATATGCGTCTCCAAAAGGAGAAATGGGGATGCCGTCTCCACACTGCAACAGTGGATCACGTCATTCCGGGAGCCGCGTGTCCAAATCAAGTTGAAAATTAACCCTGCAAAAACTCCAGCAATTATTTTCACCAAGTGTCGACTTAAATTTGGTCATCTTAGAACAAGCCCTGCAACGAGCAACGGGATGGGCAACAGCTCTGAGTCCTCTCCTAGAAACTAAATATATCTCCTAAAATATTAAGAGAAATATTTACCTAACTTGTGCCAGGCCTACCCTGCTGTATGGTTGCGAGGCCTGGTGGTATTTCTCCAAATCTCCACTTTTCCAATCATAAATGGTCCTAAATAACACACTCACAATGATGGCAAGAGCCCCTAGCCTGAAATCAAAATATAGGCTACGAAACGAACTTAATATTCCGCTTATTAAGACCTAAGATTATCAAAATAGTAAAGATGACCAAATCTAGAATCCTCCTTAGTCACTGAACCGACCCTAACATCCTAGTCCTAAAAGGGGTCGTGAGGACCAATAACCCGAATATACGATTTAAACATCGAGGTCTTTGCCTACTTTACGACCGGTTTTAAATAGGAAATCAAAAATTATTTCGGCATTTTCCAAATTTTAAACCACTCTCTCACTAACGAAACTCAGAAATTAAACCGCCTGAAACGGGCCGTTTTTTAAGAAGTGAGGTTACCCTTTCCAACCCACCCCTCCCTCAAGACATTCTGACCTCCACATTATATAACTTTAAAAAAGCGATGAGGGGTTTCTTCTCCCAAGAGAGGCAAAGTATCGCCTTTCAGCCAGATCGAATTTCCCCCACCAATGCATAAAACAGAGATACGTCCGGCTCATCGAGTATTCAGATTATTAAAAGAGACTTGTTTTCGCCCTGGGACTCAAATTTACTTGCACTAAACAAAATAGTACCTAAGCTGCCATTCCATTGCACAACGCAGGTAACATCAAAGCTAAGACGCACGGTAACGTTTAGAGATGCATAATAATATAATCTCTTCGTGATTCGAGAATGTATAAAATTAAATATTTATTTGCCAGTCATTTTTTCTTCGATTGAGTGCAAGTACAACTTGTGACAATAAAGTTCGGTGAATGAAGTCATAACGGTCGATCCGGCAACACTGGCGACAAGCAACGCTGCACCTGCGTAGCAGCAGGTTTTGACCACCTGCTCCCAACGTTGTTCAGTTCAGCATCGTATGTGTGTCGTGTAGGATCTGTTTGACACAGTGTGTGTTTAGTGCGTTGGTTCTGAACTGCGAACAGGAACATGAACGACCAAAAGGTCGAAGTACAGTTTTGTTTTAAGCTTAGCAAGTCACCGAGAGAGACGCATGCGATGCTGGTACGTGTTTATGAAGATCAAGCACTGTCCTTGAAGTGTGTGTACGAGTGGTTCGTCCGTTTTCGAGGAGGCTGGGAAAGTGTTTCTGACAACCCCTGTAGCGGAAGACCGGTGACCGCCGTCAGTGACGAAAACATTGAGAAGGTGAGGACATTAATCACAAACGATCGGCGATTAACTGTGTGCATGATAGCGGATGAACTGCAGAGTAACCGAGAACCACTGCGACCCAGGAGTTAGGGAAGACGAAAACGTGTCCTCGTCTTGTGCCACATCACTTGACTGACGATCAGATGCAGCCAGTTTAGAGGCTTCATGGGAAAGTTTCGAAACGGCGGATGCGACACCAAACTTGTTGAACTGTATTGTCACTGAGGATGAAACCTGGTGTCTCAGGTACGACCCTGAAACGAAACGGCAAAGCAAGGAATGGCATTTTCGGGGATCCCCTCGTCGGAAAAAGGTCAGAGCCGAAAAGACACGCATCAAACTCGCTTTGAAAGGAAAGAGATTTGACGATATTCCTGACATCGAACGAAACATGACGAGCCTTTTGAACACCTTCCCAAAGGAAGCCGCCTTGGAAAGTTTCCAGGACATGTATCGCCGATGTCAGCAGTGCATATTTATGGGAGGGGACTATTTCGAAGGACAGCAAGGTCACTGTCGTGCATTGTTCATCTATGTTGAAAGTACACGACTATTCACCGAACTTTATTGTCACAAGTTGTATATCACCCACTGAGGCGAATCAACTGATATCTAACGCGACGTGCTACCACGCAGCACTCTAGATGGCGGTGGTGGTGACTAGTATATTCAGAGGAAGCACAACGGGGAACCACCCTCTATTAACACTAAGCAGAGGGAAACAACGCATTGGGCCAAACATTAAGAAAAAACATCACCGGGCGAGTTGGCCGTGCGCGTAGAGGCGCGCGGCTGTGAGCTTGCATCCGGGAGATAGTAGGTTCGAATCCCACTATCGGCAGCCCTGAAGATGGTTTTCCGTGGTTTCCCATTTTACACCAGGCAAATCCTGGAGCTGTACCTTAATTAAGGCCACGGCCGCTACATTCCAACTCCTAGGCCTTTCCTATCCCATCGTCGCCATAAGACCTATCTGTGTCGGTGCGACGTAAAGCCCCTAGCAAAAAAAAAAAAGAAAATCAACCAATGAAAGAGAAGGAGCACAAAATAATTCATACGTAATACCGCCGGGATCAGAAAAGAACAAGAGTTGACCAAGGGGTGTTGGGTAGGATACATGAGAGTGCGAAGTAAGCACGAGTGTAATCAATGCTTAGACCTAGCTAAGGTCCCCGTGGTCGCCAACCCACGCTCCAAGTTGAGAGTACCTGAGGCCTCTGTTATTCCCCTCTTACTACAGGCGGCTAATTGTTAGCCGTGCAGCATGGCGATTGATTTAGTGCCTTAAGATGGCAACACTATTGCATATCATGCAGAGATCAAACTCTTGTTGCTAGATACACTGGCACTTCCTCTGTAAAATTAGATATTAAACATATTCGTGGCTCCCGTTGTCTAGACGTTGTATCGACTTTTTAATTTTCACGTTTTCTAACGTACCTGGGCCCAAATACGGTTCTTAAACTATAAACTCAATTTAATATTCGACTCAGTCACGAGACTAGTCGGTTGCCAACAATGCACGATATCAAAAAGCCACAAATTCGTTGTGTGTATTTCGAGGGAAATAAGTATATATGCATGTACTATTATTATTATTATTATTATTATTATTATTATTATTATTATTATTATTATTATTATTATTATTATTATTATTATTATTATTATTGTACCGGAAAGTAAACCTCAACTCCGCGCATATAAAACTAGCGCCTAAATGAACTCCTCTAGTGGTAAAACAGTGAAACTGAAACTACACCAACTTGGAACTTTAATCAGAAGATGTCACCACTAAAATATTGTGTAATTTTGTTATTGTGCAGTTTCCTAAATTGAGTGAATTTCTCCTCCTTTTCTTTTGATATTGAGCATGAAGTTTGGACATTTTTCTAGAGATGACACCACTAAAAACTATGATCATGCACCCTGGTGCGAAGTGAAAGAAGTTTTGTATTTCTAGGTTTTTGTAACTGATTGATGTTCATTTATTTCTGGGTTGGTAATTCTTCCTTTTCTTCCACCAGTTTTGAATATAGCCAATCCCTAATTTTTGTAATTAATTTCCAACCAATCCCGTATTTCTTCTTCACTTTGGATTTAACCAATAAAACTGAGAGGGTGTGGCTGGTTTAGTCGTGAAAGATCTCGAACCTTCCCTGAGGGTTTATAAACTGCGGCCTTTTACGTTTCTTGGCCAATTGATCGTCATCTTACTGAGTGTGTGTGTGTCAAAGCAGGAGGCGGGCGGCCTCTTTCATCGATCAGCAGAACATCTTCAAGGTAATGGCCACATAACTTTTTCTTTCTTGCTATCTCCGCAGTTTAAACCGAGGGAAAGGTCCGAATCTTTAACTATGTAACCAACTTTTCTAAAATGTAAATATTCTTTCGGCTAATGTAAAAACTTCGTAAACTCTTTAACTGTAAATCGGGGATAGAGAGTGTATTACCCTCTCGAGCTCCCCTTCATCTTGGATTGAGGTGACTACGTTTTGTAACTTTTCTTCTGTAAGGTGTTAAAGTAAATCCTATACGAGTCACCTCAGTAGTTTGGGAATAGCCCCTGTTTCATCGGCCTAGAGCCCTTTAGTTTTTTAAGTGTTCATTATATTGGAACGCCGTGTGCTTCCATTACTTTTGTGTTTGGGCCCGTTATTTGACCTGTTCGTTTCCATGAAGGCCCCGTAGGTTGGGTATTAAATACCCCTGTAAAAGTAAGTTCAATTTGTAAATGCTGGACTGGGAGACCAGAGCTTGATGTAACGTTGCCTTGAGTAGACAGTAAGAAACTGAGAGCCTGTTAGCTCTTTTTCAAGTTTTGTAACTAAAGTGTGCCTCTGACGAGGCTAGATATTGTGATTTAGGGAGCAACTGCTCTTGAATTAGGGGATTTTTGCCCCTCTTCCTTTTGTAAAATTGTAAGGTGTTAAGGTTCTGAATCTTGGATTTTTCCCAATCTTGTTTAAGAATTGCTGTTTGTACCCGTAACATTGTCATGAAAAATTGTTAAGTTTGAGTTTTTCAAAATATAACCTTTAGTTTAAATTTTAAATTCCATTCTTGACATTGTAGTTAGACCCATTCACCCCGGCACCTTCTTTCACCTCTGCGTTCCACGGAAACCCTGGAACAATTATTATTATTATTATTATTATTATTATTATTATTGTTATTATTATTATTATTATTAATATTTTCCTTAAATTCTACATGTACAATCTGGGGGTGGTAGATGAAGAAACGTCCGAATCGTTGGCTGAATGGTCAGCGTTCTGGCCTTCGGTTCAGAGGGTCCCGGGTTCGATTCCCGGCCGGGTCGGGGATTTTAACCTTCATTGGTTATTTCCAATGGCCCGGGGGCTGGGTGTTTGTGCTTTACCCAACATCCCTGCAACTCACACACCACACAAAACACTATCCTCCACCACAATAACACGCAGTTACCAACACATGGCAGATGCCGCCCACCCTCATCGGAGGGTCTGCCTTACAAGGGCTGCACCCGGCTAGAAATAGCCACACGAAATTTATTTAGATGGAGAAACACACTGAAGTGCCTCCATATACACATGTGCATTTTCTTAAAGTCTACTGAATATTTTCATATCTGTGCACAATTTTAAATTCAAAATTTTACACTCCAAACACTGCACTATTACAATAACAAATATCTTGATTTATGCTACACATATCAATAGTAGGAAGACCCAGTGATTTATACCTTCACTCATACCCTGTGTACACATTCATTGGAGCTCATCCTCATTCACAATCACTCCCACACCCGCATGCATTCGTCCATATTTAACTGATTTTTAAATGCTATTTGTTCGGGGTGTAGACCTATAGAGATCTTTTGCCCCTACTTGCACCATGTGATATGAACCTGCGTGTAATTGGAATGCAGGAAGTATAGAGTGTTGAATGTGAGGGAAAAAAAAGTCAAGAACGACACAAATACCCAGTCCCCAGGCCACGGATATTAATCATTTAGAGCTAAAAAACCCTGACCCAGCCGGGAATCAAACATGGGGCCGCCGGGTGACAGGCGGACGCGTTGCCCCATACATCGCGGAGGCAGGACATATTCAATTCTACTTGCACACATCATTCTTGAAATTCTAATTAATATCATTTATATAACCACTTATCGGTTACTATTTACATATACATTTTCTTTACTCCGTAGAGGAAGTGTATAAGAGGAAGCAGTTTTACTTCAATCGTAGGAGGTTCCAGAGACGAGCAGACCGTGCGGAAAATCCTTAAATATGTGGTTGTTCTAACGAGGCGAGGAGGGGGTGGAATAAGTTGACTGCCGGGACGAACAAATGCAATGCTGTAAGAGACGGACAACATGAATAAATAATGTGCTAAAAACACAGCTCACACACTGGTATACAACACTGCGCAAAGATTAAACCATTCTAGTGATTTCTCAAGGTGATCACGATTTATTTATTTATTTATTTATTTATTTATTTATTTATTTATTTATTTATTTATTTATTTATTTACTAGCTGATGTACCCGTGCTTCGCTACGGGATTCTCAGAAAGACTGACTTGGTGGTTTTCTTGACTGAATTCAACATAGGTCATTACAAAAACGTCAGTAGGAATGTAGCGATTGAAAGTAATGTTATGATATAAAATACTCGATCAAATGAAAAACCGCACACTTTCTCACTTTCAACGAACAGTACTACGGTACCGATCTAAGAGTCCAAAGTTCCAGAGCTGGAATAACCAGGTCGCAGACTGCCGTGAACATTCCTCTGTCATTATTCCGTTAAATATGCACACTGCACATTCTAATCAGTGGCTCAGAGTAGGGATTGAATAGCTCGAATACTATGATGAACCAGTGTTACGTACCAGATATATCAGAAAGTGTATGAACCAGAGGAATGGCATGCTAAGGAAGAAAGTTATCTTACACCCCAGCTACTTCCCACCAATATACAGGCAGGCTGTTACAGTCGGTACGACTAGGCGAGTTGCCCGTGTGGTTAGGGGCGCGCAGCTGTGAGCTTGCATCCGGGAGATAGTGGATTCGAACCCCACTGCCGGCAACCCTGAAGATGGTATTCGGGAGATGGTGGGTTCGAGCCCCACTGTCGGCAGCCCTGACGATGGTTCTCCGTGGTTTCCCATTTTCACACCAGGCAAATGCCGGAACTGTACCTTAATTAAAGCCACTGAGGCTTCCTTCCACTTCCTAGACCTTTCCTATCCCATCGTCGCATAAGTCATATCTGTGTCGGTGCGACGTTAAGCAAAAAAGAGATGGTATTCCGTGGTTTCCCATTTTCACACCAGTCACACCAGGCTGTACCTTAAAGCCAAGGCCACTTCCTTCACACCACTATTCATTTCCTATCCCATCGTCGCCATAAGACCTACCTGTGTCGGTGCGACGTCAAGCAAATTTAAAAAAACCTCGGTACGCTGCAGTAATCCTATCTATCGGGGATGAGAGGAAAGATAAGACAAAAAGCACATCACAACAAACAATGGTCAATGTAGTGTTATTGTTGATAAAGTTTATGAGCTTTCTATATTGCAGGCCTTCACATTAGTTTTCTTTCGACTCTGTGATATTAGGGTGCCTTACAAAATTATTTATATCGTAGACTGTAGTTCCTTATTCTCAGACTTTACATAGCGATTTTCACTAAATTCGGTTTACCCATTTTCTCGTGACTCGGCACTGATATGGACTTAGTAACAAAAATCCAAATTCATGAATATCTCCGATTATATGCGGTACGGTAACAATGTATAAGACATAAGTGATCGGAAATTTAATAACTTCTTACACAACTACTACTAACTTACGACATAACTAAAGTTAATGGAAACAAGGGAGGTCCACCTATTCAATACCATACAATGTTATAAGAAAAATGATAACATTTTATTATACTCGGTACCGGTTTCGATGCTGGTGTGCGTCATCATCAGCCAAAAATAAGAAAAATATACATAAACAAAGTTACAATAAACAATGCATAAAGTACATATAAATTTTACAGAACTGGCAAGACCTAATTAAAAACGGGATCCATAAACATTAACCTATGACTTAAACTTAAAAAATAACACCAACTGTCTTAAAACTATGAATATACGTCCTCTTGATAAAAGTCCTCTGAATCTAAAAACACTGAACCATGTGCGAACAAAAACCAATGTTTCACTAACATAAAAGTCCAAGAGCATAATTTTTAATTTTGTAAGAACATATTGTGCCCTTTTAAGGCAACAACTGCGGTGAACTTCTTCCTTCTTCTGTGCGCCGGCTGCTCCTGTAATAAATGACATTCAAATGATACTCACCGCTGCATGTAGACTCTTCTTCCTCAGCCGTGGACCGTCCGTTGGTATCCCCGAAGATAGGCCACCCGTCGATCAAGGAGTGAGGAAATGAAAAGTAGGGGTAAACTAACTAAAGAATGACGGTACCCAAAGACTGAATTAAAATTTAAAATAACAAACTGATTTATTGAATAAAGTGCAAAATGCCAAAATGAAAGTAAACTAAACTGGTGAGAAATGAAAACAAAGTGAAACAAATGAGACTAAGAAAATTAAAGATTGCGGATCTGCCTTACAATAACACAAATGTCTGCCTAATAAAATTGACTGAAAGTCGATCAAAATAATTATGTTCCAGATTGTGTTGACACTGTCTTCAAGACGATGACGTAAATAAATTAAAACTCTGGTCAGAAAATACCACCACATTTGAAGTACAGAATTGTATTACGTAAGAAAAAAAAGTCACTCAAAGCTAATTAATGTAGTTGAATAATTAACTAATTCATTAATTACGTCATCAAATCATCACTGACTCAGAGGAGGAGTTTACCAAGTCTTTAAAACATGTGGCTTAGTTGGGAAACACCCAGCTTTAAAATAATCGTGGACTGCGCTAACCATGTAACAACTAAAGAATAATTCAAAGAAAACAGCCATGAACATCGTACACCATTTACCACATAACCACTGTCTTATTCAAACACCTCGTGATTAAAAGGAAATTACTGAAACATGAACCTGAGTGTTACACCACTCATCTAATTATTTAAACTTCACTTGCATGACTGTGATAGCCTGGACTTCTTAAAATAATCCAAATGATTAGGCCAAGTGCCTCATGTTTACACTTCAAATGAAAGCGATCCTTGTACATTAAAATTTACTTAATTTGCCGCTGACTGCACTTCAGTATGAATTCATTATTTGTGGTACCACTATTAGATGGAGGCAGATGCCATCTTATTTACCTCATTCATTTGCGGCAATTTCTATACACCTGGTTTATTAAAGATCGCTTCATTTCCTAATTAAAATGTAGTGGATTTAAAAGGTTTGGTAAATACTGAATGCCTGGTATGAGCATACCACTACTATGGTTTTGACTGTCACCTAATCGATGATCCGTTATCCTAAAACATGAAATCTTATTTACATAATTAAATCTGTTAATGGAGAAACACTGCTCCAACAAAAGAAAACAATACAGAAATCAAACTAGCCTAACTACACCTATCTATTTACATCAAATCAAATATAAATAATTCACATACGATCACGTCCTACAAATAAACGGTAATAAAGTACACTCAGAGAGAAAAACAAATAAACAAAACTGGATCCCAACATCGCGGCCTACTGTAAATTAATAAGGATGGAATGCGCAAAATAAAATCGGAGTCTCCAGAAAATATACCCCGCTGCGAGTAGCAAAATATTGCGAATTTGACGGCAATCTCTAACCTCAGACGACAAATGTCTGGCCATGATACTATTTAACCTTTATGGACAATAATTACTGTTATTTCATGTCATCCATGACTTTACACGACTATCAAAATTACACATTGATTCGTCGCTCTGCTCACATGTACAACGGCTAGCATGTTTTGCCGAGCATCTACTCTCCCTGGAATTATTTAAAAACAAATACAGGCTTCTGCCTACAATCATAACCCATGTCGTAACACATTTAACACTCTTGGTTAAATTATTCATTTCTCAATTCTATTTACTCATCATTATTCTCGACGTCATTATTATTCATTATTCTCACAATACGGCCTCGCTCGTATCCGGCGGGCGAAATATCTGTCGTGCACATCATTATTCCTTACGACAGTTCATGACATGGTCCAAATATCACATTTCCATTATCAACGTAGATCATCAGGGATATTACTCATTTAGCGCGATCTCTCGATCATTCTCTGCTTCACATATCACAAAATATCAGAGCTGACTCATCAATGGCTTCCTGGTACTCACTGTTTCTAAATAAAAAAAATTACGAGATTGCCTCTCAAAACACAGATGTAGAAAGATGTGTAACCGCAACTACACAGAAATAAATACTCGCGTCTACCAAACATCGTCGCAAAAATACACGGGATAAGTACTACCGGAAACGGTCATCTGAAGGATGATTCCACAACATAAAACAAACTGAAAGCGCAAAATAGCAAAAATAAACATTAAAATCAACAAGGCGGCGTCTACAAGATCAAAACTCCGACAGAAATATGACTCAAAACCAACGATCTAATAACATGATGATTATTATAATTATATTATAAATCGGCATTACACTCATTGAGATCAAATAACATAGCTTCCTAAATTGTCAAAGTGACATACTACAGAATAATCCATAACAAATACACAAACACATCAAACATAAAGGAAGTGCGGAAATAACCCTAGCTGAAAGTGCAACATTATTATTATTATTATTATTATTATTATTATTATTATTATTATTACTAATATTATTATTATAGTTATAATTATGATTATTAAAATGTGAATTATTTACAATCCTACCTAACAGTCTAAGCTACATTTGATCATCGATTAGGCACGGTCCTACATATTTATTTACATTATTCTATTGATGCTCATACCTGGGTGATGGAGGCATGTTGGATTACCCTCCGGACTCCGTCATGGTGAATTAGAATTCCATCTTGAAGCTGATGTGGTATTCCAAATTTTCACACACGCAAACTTGATACATTTTTATCATGCCGTTACACACGCTTATATTAACCTAAAAAAACACTCGCATTTCTTCGCACTCCAGTGAAGGTTAGACGAGAGCACTGCGTAGACTCCTGTCGTGAAGTTGGAAGTTCGTCTCCGCTACCTGCCTGAAAAATCACCTGCTGATCTGCACACCGCTCTCTCAGCTTTGTTTACATAAAGCTTACCGATCATTCACCCCTACGGACCATAACAGTTTGCTCAAGGTCTACCACTGCGGCCTTCATTAAAGAAAAGTCATTCTCCTCCCTGTCTGCCTTTACTAGTTACTCCCCGCAAACATTTCGCTTGCCAAAAATAGTTTATTAAGTGGTAAAAGCAAGCTAAAGTACAGTTTCCAATGATGTGGAGAAATTTTATGTTGATTGTCCTCCCAAAACGAAGACAAAAATAGCTTTCCAACAAATGTCAAACTACCCGTGGATTAGAGAGGTTTTATGTAATTATGCTGAAAACATGGATTTGTCCCTCTCGACTCGTGATGTGAGTTCATTTAAGCCAAGTGTTGAAAGTGTAGCTATTGCCTGTTATCTCTGCATAAATAGTAAAAGTTTGTTAAAGTGTTCATTTCTGAAATGTTACTCTCCCAAGTAAAATAATACATGTCTCTCTCAAATGCCAACAAGTGTCTCTAATCTCTTTCTTACCAGCCAAAAGTAAAGCTGACTAACTGAATTAGCTGGCACACCTTAAACACACTGAAGATTCAACTAACTCACGAATACAGAATACAGTGAAATACACAGTCACACCGTCACACTGTGCCACTGTCACTCTCTGTCACACTATCATACTGACACTCTAGATTCACTGAGGATTCAACACCCTGGTCGCTGGGGTTTTGTAATGAGTTCTCCCCCCACCTTGAAAATAGTTCTGTGGAAGGGATGTGGCGTAATGATCTAGCCCTCGGGAGCGCTTTATCGTACATCCGTAGGTTGAAGTTTCAAAATTTATGTACAAAAACTTCCTAATTTCGGTCTGACTTACTTGTTATATTGCGCCGTGGGAAACGATCACAGGATAATCCACACGACGGCGCGCGTCACCGGCGTTATTTTCTTCCAGCGAATGGCTCCTTCCCGCCATGACAGTTCATCTCCCGGGCAAAACCACTATTCCGTGTGAAGTTAAAATTCTATTAATTAGGCACTAATTAACCACACATTCGCACTGATAAATTTCCAAATATTATAAAGAAGTCAGGATACTGTTTTTCACCACTACACCGGGCTTCAGATAGCGAAATACTGACTGTAGATTCCCGCTATGACAGTTCATTCAAATTTAGAATTTTGTGATTGGCTGAGACTTCCGCGCTCTTCGTAGCGTGGATGCTTCCATTTCCTCCCAAGGGTTGGTGGGTATTGTCGTTGTCTCTTTGTCCTTGCTAAGTAGGTCAGGCCTCAACGCGTGATTTTCTCGTGAGAACCAAATAGAAAGTTGTCACTCCTAGGCGGTACCATAAAATTTATTGTATGGAGTACTTAGGGCGGTTTACAAGTTGGTCGTGCTCTAAGAAGAGTTTCGTGGATTTTCCTTGCCATCAGACTGGCGCCAGAAAGTTCCTTTGTGACTGCTAGATTCACAGCCTACTGTAGAATCCCAATATGCGAAATATTCAACTTTTAATTTGTAAATTAATTACGTAAATTCGCTTATGGGTGCAATGCTCCCCTACGACGTTAGAAATCTTACGCGATAGTGGAAGATTTCTCAATTCAACCAATGATATACACATACTTGCAGCCATAAGCGAATGTATACATCTGACTATGAAGTATACCTCTGCTTATGTCTGAGCTCTTCTCTGATTTCTCTCTCTAAATTCTGTTCTCTTTCTCGAGGTCATCTGCAATCTGTTTCATGACTGCCAGTATCTCGGCTGAGTTCTGTTCGCATTCCGGACAATTTTCTTCTGTTTGTTGACCTGTCTCAATCTCGAAATGACTGTCGTCTCCTGGGTTCGCTGATAGGGTTTCCTGGTCATTTTCTTCTTCTGCTTCAGTACATGGGTCATCGTCATCATCAACTTCTCCTTCCGTGCCGGAACTTGTGTCTTCTCCTGCGTTTGAGCTCCTTGGTTTTTCCACGAGATTCACTTGAGCTGCGCCTGGTGCTAATTTATATACTTTGAGGTTGGAGGCATTCATAACCATTTCATTTTCTCCATCTAAACTTCTAATTTTATATGCATTGTTTTGCATATCTTGAACAATGCGGTAAGGACCGATGTACAATGGTGCGAATTTTGCGTAATATTTCCTTTCAGGATCGGAGATGGCTGCTCTACGGATCAATACCATTTCACCTACTCTTAATGGCCTGTGAAATTTTCTTCGCCGAACCCGTCTTAGCCTGCGGTCAGCTTGCTCTCTTAAACGCTCTCGTACCTGCTGTGTACACACTTCCGGAGATAATAGGGGTTCAGGCGGACAATTGACGACTGGATGCCATGGTCTAGCCGGTTGTAAGCCATTATGCACTGTGGCCGGAATTTTTGCTGTTGCTTCATGGACAGTATTATTTATGCAGTCAGTGATCAATGGAAGAATATCGACCCATCGCCAATGCTGTTCTGGGATATAAATTCTGCTGAATTTTGTGATGACTTTCATTACTCTTTCTGCCGGGTTCGACTCTGGGTGACGTGTTGAACTCAGAACATGCTGTATTCCTAGTTGCCGTAAACCTGTTTTGAACTCTGCGGAGGTGAACTGTGTTCCGTGATCTGTTAATAATTTCTCCGGTTTTCCCATAGCCAGAATTATTTCCCTATTAAGGCATCTCAAAACTGACCTAGTATTGGCCTTTTGCATTGGAGAAAGGTTTGTAAATTTCGAAAATACATCCATGGTGACTAATATAAACTGATTGCCTCTCCGTGATTTCGGGATTTTTCCATAAATGTCCATCGCGTATAACTCACGGGGCTTTGACGGTAGAATAGGAATTGGCTTCCGTTTTACAAGGTAGGAGTTCGCCTTGACACGCTGGCAAGTGTCGCATGTTACTATTACATCTCTGACAGTCTTCCTAAGGTCTTTCCAGGTAAAGGTTTCCTGAATTGTGGCGACGGTCTTATCAATACCTCCGTGCCCAATAATACGGTGTACATGCCGTATCAACTCTTCCTGTAATTCTTTCGGAACTACGATCTTCAATTTTGTATGGTCCTTATCTGCATATTTTAACAACTGATTATTTAACAACCTGTATTCTTCTGCGGCCTTGTGAATTTCGTCATACCGAGGGTCCCTTTGTTGAATTGCTCCCTGGAAATACTGGATAATCGGCTGTAAGGTTGGGTCAGCCTGTTGAAAGTTTGGTAACTGGCTCAGTCGGAGCAGTACATTTCGGTCTTCCTGTGTTAAGTCCACATAATTTACTTGCTCTTCATGTTTATTTGGGTTTCTGCTTAAGGCGTCAGCTAAAATGTTCGCCTTGCCTGTACAGTGTTCAATGGTGAAATTAAATTGCTGCACGAACAGTGACCATCTAGTAATTCTGTCAGATGAAACAGCTGACTTTAACATAAACGTTAAAGCTTTGTGGTCGGTTCTTATGACGATTGGAAATCCATAAATAACTTTTCGCCAGTGCTGTAGGGCTTGGACTATAGCTAGCATTTCCAACTCCGTAGTTGTGTAGTTCCGTTCGTGCGACCTCAGTTTTCTACTATAAAAGCCTAAATAGTCCTTGGTTTTACATTCATCGTCCTGTTCCTGGAATAAGACTGCACCTACACCAACTTTAGATGCGTCCGTCTGAAGGATGAATGGTCTGTTAAAGTCAGGATATGCTAATTTTATACTCCTGGCTAACAATTCTTTAGTATTTGTGAACGCTGTCTCTGCTTCCTGTGTCCATTTCCATCTGTTGTTCTTACGCAGCAGGTCTTGTAGTGGTGCAACGACTTCGGTGAAATGTTTACAGTGTTCCCTAAAGAACTGACACATACCAAGGAATTGGCGAACGTGTTTCACCTTGGTAGGCCTAGGGAAGTTACTTATTGCTTCTAACTTTACCGGGTTTGGTCGGATTCCCTTGCCGTCTATTACGTGTCCTAGGAATAGGATTTCCGGCTGACAGAAGTGCGATTTCTTGATGTTCACCTTGAATCCAGTTTCTATAAGGTTTTTGAACAGTTTACCTAAATTTTGGAGGTTTTCTTCAAAGGTTTTAGTCGCTATTATCATGTCATCGATGTACAAAGTGGTAACTGCTTTGACTTCGTCTGTTAGGTTCCTGTCAAGTGCTCGTATGAGCGCACTACTTCAGTTCCTCGTACCAAACGGAAGCCTTTCAAAAACATACGTCTGCTGATCAAACATGAACCCTGTTAGTAATTTCGACTTGTCATGCAGAAGGATATGGTGAAAGGAACTGGTCAGGTCTACACCTGTAAAAACTTCCATGTCTTTAAATCGACGAATTGCGTCCTTAATTGGCATGGCTTGATCATTCTCTGGGATTAATTTGGAATTTAATTGGCGAGCATCTAAACACAGCCTCAGGGAATTATCGGCTTTCTTTACAATGACAAGGCTGTTCACGTACGGAGTGGGTCGCTTCGAGATTATCCCGTTTTCCTCTATTTGTTTAATTATTTGTTTGACCTCCTCGTGGTATTTCTCTGGCACTGGATACGGCTTTCGTTTGTATGGTTCCCAGTCCAAAACATTGAAAGCGTACGTGAAATTAGGTATTAGGCCCACTTTGGAATCGAATACGGCCTGATGTTCAATTAAGAAAACTCTTAATTTATCTTTCTGTTCTTTTGTTCCTTTAAATTCTGCAACCTTGTCGTTAATTAATTTCTCAATGTCTTCTGAAGTATCAGCCATAAAAATGTCTGTAAATATCCCCTCATGGTTCAAAATATTTAATTGTTCATTCATACGCTCGGTTCCCAAAGTATCGTGGAACTCTCCGTCAGTACTGTTATCTGCTTCGTCCTCCTCATCAGTTTCCGGATTTATTGCAACCCTGTCATGACCTCCATTCCTTCGGAATCTCACAACGCCCCCTGCAAGGTCAATGACGGCATGCGTTTCCCTGAGAAAATCGGCTCCGAGAATTATGTTGTAATTGACTCTAGCCATTATAATAAATGTATGACTGTAGGTTGAACTTCCTATTGTCATCTCCAGGTATGTCTGCGACTTACAGGTAGTCACCTTGTCTGGCACGATCCCTTTTATTTTTACAGTCGAGACCGGGATCTCAGGTAGGCTCATTTTCTCTTTCAAGTCATTAAACAGAGTCCTCGAAATAATGCTGATACTAGCACCAGTGTCTAAAAGTCCTAAAATACTCGTTCCATTAATTTTGACTTTAATCACAGGTAGAGGTAAAATTTGTGGGCTCTCCTGTTTGAATTCATCATTTAGGTCCTCTGGCTGTGCTATCCATGAATCTACTTGTGCTACTTCCCACTCTTCATTCTCAATGGTTAAACGTGCGGTCGTGTCAGTGTCTGATGGAGCTACTAATTTGAAATTGAAGTTTTTGTTTCTTAGCACCGGTCCCCTCGTACGTTGGTGCATTAGGGTTGAGCGGCCTGCAGTCCTCGCTTCCTCTCCTTCTTGCCTGCTGGAACTCGAGGCTTTCGGCTCCCGTGATATCCGGATTCATATCCTGGGATTCGATTGCCTGTTTCCATGGATCGCGCTGCTGTTTATTATTCAGATCACTAATATATCGGCGCCCCTCCTGGTATCTTGGGTCCGAGTTCCTATCTCGCTGGTAATTTCTTCTCTCGTCCCATCTCCTTTCACGGTCACGATAATAAGGTCTTTCTCTTCCTCTATCTTCCCATCGCCTTCTATCTCGTGATAGATACCTCCTTTGGTATGGCTGCCTGTCCTGATATTTCGGTCGCCTGTCTGGATAATTAGGTCTTCGGTACCACGGACGTTGGATCTCTTCCTCCTGGCGTCTCGTGTTCATATTTCTCCGCGGTACAGCACCTGAATTCGGGCCGTTTACCTGCGCGTTGCCTCGTGTATTCTCACTTGTGGCATTAGCTAGGTAAGCCCTATGTTCTTGCATCTGCCTAGTCACTCTTTGCGGTGCATTACTGGTTGATGTGGCGTCTAGCTCCCTTAAAATTGCCTCAACTTGAGCTGGATCATCTACCCTCGCCGTAATTAGCATTCGCTGCACGTCCGGCGGAAATTGCTTGATTATTGTCTGAACGATTTCTGCGTCAGACACAGGGGAGTCTAGTTGTCTGAGTTTGACTAATTGAGTTAAGAAAAAGTCGAGATAACGTGTGGGCTGTGTTGACATGTACTTGCGAGTGTACAAGTCCATTCTGAGTGCTTGTTGAGTTGACAAGGACCAGTACCTTTCGAGGAAAGCTTTTTCGAAATCTTCGAATGTCTTAAACGTGTCCACGAAACCATAGTACCATGTCTTTGCTTGTCCCTCAAGGTATTTTTCTACCACACGTAGTTTCTTGTCTTCTGGGACTTTTATATCTTGGAAATATTGTTTTAATTCCCTAAGATATACTTTCGGGGTGATTTGTGACGTCCCACTAAATTTCTTTGGTTGATCGTCACTTGTACGCACAATGTTTATTATTTGGGTGGAAGCTTCATTTCTTTGTGTACTTTCCGGCATTGTCCTTTCCACGTTGAATACTTGTGTCATCGGCTCACTCTCTGTCTGCTCATACTGCGGCTGTACCCTAATCTCCTTTACTACCTGCGCTTCCGCAGCCTGTTTGTCTACCAGCAGCTTGACCAAGGTCGATAGGTTTTCGCCCTGGGTCTTAATTGCCTGAATTTTTCCCTCAATGACCTCGTTAAACTAATGTCTTATTGATTGCTCATTAAGTGCAATCTCACCCTCAGTCTCTGCTATTTTCTCCGACAGTTCTGTTAACTTCTTTGTAATGTCCTGGGTTTCCGACTTTAGGGTCATGATTTCATTACTCATTTTCTCCTGAGTCTCTCCAACCTGCACGCATACTTTACTCATTTCTTTCCTGGTCTCGTCCTCAATTTCATCTATTCGTTCTTCTAAGAATATGATACTTTGAGCTAAGTCCTTGCCCTGGTCTTGTATCATAACTCTGGTTTCCCTCATACTTTCCTTAAAGGTTGCGCTTTGGCTGTATAACTGTTCTTGTATTTGCGCCTGTACATCCGCTAATTTCTTTATTTCTTCCATTGTCTCCTGCCTGTTCGCATTACACGCCTGCATGAGTTTGTCCTGGTTTGCCTGTAATTCTTTCTTCAATTCGACCTGGCTCTTTATAAATTTTTGCTCGAGCTTCTCTTCGCACTGTTTAAATTCTTCTAATACCTGTTCTTGTATTGCCTCTACTTTATTCGTAAGTTCGGGCTGACTACTCTCAATCCTAGCCGCTAATTCTGCCTGGCTACCTTCTACCTTGTTTGCAAGTTCAGCCTGACTGGATTTTAACTCATCTTGATTTATTTTAAGTTCAACAGCTAATTCTGCCTGGCTACATTCTATTTTGTTTGATAGTTCGGCCTGACTAGATTTCAACTCACTAGTTGTTACGCTTAAATCGTTAATTGTTTTTATTAACATGTCCCACTGCTCCTGACTAATCGACATTTCGTATACTGAGAGAAGCGACTGAGACCTTCAGGTTCCCCAACAATACTTCCAACACATGCAAGACACAGTAATCACCAATAAAAAACAGTTTTATCCTAAATTTGGATAAAATTATACAAAACATGTCATTTATAGTTAATACCACTACTTGTCAAACAGTGCTATCACAGCATTCATATTTATCAACACTCAGTAAACCTATGTTCATGGCTGTCAGTCTGGGTACAAAAATAAATTAAATATAAAGTGCAAAATCCCGGGGATAAGCAAATCTGGCCCCAAAGGTGGGCGACACGCTTTTCACTCCTCACTCCGGCCCCTGTGCCCTTTTAAGGCAACAACTGCGGTGAACTTCTTCCTTCTTCTGTGCGCCGGCTGCTCCTGTAATAAATGACATTCAAATGATACTCACCGCTGCATGTAGACTCTTCTTCCTCAGCCGTGGACCGTCCGTTGGTATCCCCGAAGATAGGCCACCCGTCGATCAAGGAGTGAGGAAATGAAAAGTAGGGGTAAACTAACTAAAGAATGACGGTACCCAAAGACTGAATTAAAATTTAAAATAACAAACTGATTTATTGAATAAAGTGCAAAATGCCAAAATGAAAGTAAACTAAACTGGTGAGAAATGAAAACAAAGTGAAACAAATGAGACTAAGAAAATTAAAGATTGCGGATCTGCCTTACAATAACACAAATGTCTGCCTAATAAAATTGACTGAAAGTCGATCAAAATAATTATGTTCCAGATTGTGTTGACACTGTCTTCAAGACGATGACGTAAATAAATTAAAACTCTGGTCAGAAAATACCACCACATTTGAAGTACAGAATTGTATTACGTAAGAAAAAAAGTCACTCAAAGCTAATTAATGTAGTTGAATAATTAACTAATTCATTAATTACGTCATCAAAGCATCACTGACTCAGAGGAGGAGTTTACCAAGTCTTTAAAACATGTGGCTTAGTTGGGAAACACCCAGCTTTAAAATAATCGTGGACTGCACTAACCATGTAACAACTAAAGAATAATTCAAAGAAAACAGCCATGAACATCGTACACCATTTACCACATAACCACTGTCTTATTCAAACACCTCGTGATTAAAAGGAAATTACTGAAACATGAACCTGAGTGTTACACCACTCATCTAATTATTTAAACTTCACTTGCATGACTGTGATAGCCTGGACTTCTTAAAATAATCCAAATGATTAGGCCAAGTGCCTCATGTTTACACTTCAAATGAAAGCGATCCTTGTACATTAAAATTTACTTAATTTGCCGCTGACTGCACTTCAGTATGAATTCATTATTTGTGGTACCACTATTAGATGGAGGCAGATGCCATCTTATTTACCTCATTCATTTGCGGCAATTTCTATACACCTGGTTTATTAAAGATCGCTTCATTTCCTAATTAAAATGTAGTGGATTTAAAAGGTTTGGTAATTACTGAATGCCTGGTATGAGCATACCACTACTATGGTTTTGACTGTCACCTAATCGATGATCCGTTATCCTAACACATGAAATCTTATTTACATAATTAAATCTGTTAATGGAGAAACACTGCTCCAACAAAAGAAAACAATACAGAAATCAAACTAGCCTAACTACACCTATCTATTTACATCAAATCAAATATAAATAATTCACATACGATCACGTCCTACAAATAAACGGTAATAAAGTACACTCAGAGAGAAAAACAAATAAACAAAACTGGATCCCAACATCGCGGCCTACTGTAAATTAATAAGGATGGAATGCGCAAAATAAAATCGGAGTCTCCAGAAAATATACCCCGCTGCGAGTAGCAAAATATTGCGAATTTGACGGCAATCTCTAACCTCAGACGACAAATGTCTGGCCATGATACTATTTAACCTTTATGGACAATAATTACTGTTATTTCATGTCATCCATGACTTTACACGACTATCAAAATTACACATTGATTCGTCGCTCTGCTCACATGTACAACGGCTAGCATGTTTTGCCGAGCATCTACTCTCCCTGGAATTATTTAAAAACAAATACAGGCTTCTGCCTACAATCATAACCCATGTCGTAACACATTTAACACTCTTGGTTAAATTATTCATTTCTCAATTCTATTTACTCATCATTATTCTCGACGTCATTATTATTCATTATTCTCACAATACGGCCTCGCTCGTATCCGGCGGGCGAAATATCTGTCGTGCACATCATTATTCCTTACGACAGTTCATGACATGGTCCAAATATCACATTTCCATTATCAACGTAGATCATCAGGGATATTACTCATTTAGCGCGATCTCTCGATCATTCTCTGCTTCACATATCACAAAATATCAGAGCTGAATCATCAATGGCTTCCTGGTACTCACTGTTTCTAAATAAAAAAAATTACGAGATTGCCTCTCAAAACACAGATGTAGAAAAATGTGTAACCGCAACTACACAGAAATAAATACTCGCGTCTACCAAACATCGTCGCAAAAATACACGGGATAAGTACTACCGGAAACGGTCATCTGAAGGATGATTCCACAACATAAAACAAACTGAAAGCGCAAAATAGCAAAAATAAACATTAAAATCAACAAGGCGGCGTCTACAAGATCAAAACTCCGACAGAAATATGACTCAAAACCAACGATCTAATAACATGATGATTATTATAATTATATTATAAATCGGCATTACACTCATTGAGATCAAATAACATAGCTTCCTAAATTGTCAAAGTGACATACTACAGAATAATCCATAACAAATACACAAACACATCAAACATAAAGGAAGTGCGGAAATAACCCTAGCTGAAAGTGCAACATTATTATTATTATTATTATTATTATTATTATTATTATTACTAATATTATTATTATAGTTATAATTATGATTATTAAAATGTGAATTATTTACAATCCTACCTAACAGTCTAAGCTACATTTGATCATCGATTAGGCACGGTCCTACATATTTATTTACATTATTCTATTGATGCTCATACCTGGGTGATGGAGGCATGTTGGATTACCCTCCGGACTCCATCATGGTGAATTAGAATTCCATCTTGAAGCTGATGTGGTATTCCAAATTTTCACACACGCAAACTTGATACATTTTTATCATGCCGTTACACACGCTTACATTAACCTAAAAAAAACACTCGCATTTCTTCGCACTCCAGTGAAGGTTAGACGAGAGCACTGCGTAGACTCCTGTCGTGAAGTTGGAAGTTCGTCTCCGCTACCTGCCTGAAAAATCACCTGCTGATCTGCACACCGCTCTCTCAGCTTTGTTTACATAAAGCTTACCGATCATTCACCCCTACGGACCATAACAGTTTGCTCAAGGTCTACCACTGCGGCCTTCATTAAAGAAAAGTCATTCTCCTCCCTGTCTGCCTTTACTAGTTACTCCCCGCAAACATTTCGCTTGCCCAAAATAGTTTATTAAGTGGTAAAAGCAAGCTAAAGTACAGTTTCCAATGATGTGGAGAAATTTTATGTTGATTGTCCTCCCAAAACGAAGACAAAAATAGCTTTCCAACAAATGTCAAACTACCCGTGGATTAGAGAGGTTTTATGTAATTATGCTGAAAACATGGATTTGTCCCTCTCGACTCGTGATGTGAGTTCATTTAAGCCAAGTGTTGAAAGTGTAGCTATTGCCTGTTATCTCTGCATAAATAGTAAAAGTTTGTTAAAGTGTTCATTTCTGAAATGTTACTCTCCCAAGTAAAATAATACATGTCTCTCTCAAATGCCAACAAGTGTCTCTAATCTCTTTCTTACCAGCCAAAAGTAAAGCTGACTAACTGAATTAGCTGGCACACCTTAAACACACTGAAGATTCAACTAACTCACGAATACAGAATACAGTGAAATACACAGTCACACCGTCACACTGTGCCACTGTCACTCTCTGTCACACTATCATACTGACACTCTAGATTCACTGAGGATTCAACACCCTGGTCGCTGGGGTTTTGTAATGAGTTCTCCCCCCACCTTGAAAATAGTTCTGTGGAAGGGATGTGGCGTAATGATCTAGCCCTCGGGAGCGCTTTATCGTACATCCGTAGGTTGAAGTTTCAAAATTTATGTACAAAAACTTCCTAATTTCGGTCTGACTTACTTGTTATATTGCGCCGTGGGAAACGATCACAGGATAATCCACACGACGGCGCGCGTCACCGGCGTTATTTTCTTCCAGCGAATGGCTCCTTCCCGCCATGACAGTTCATTTCCCGGGCAAAACCACTATTCCGTGTGAAGTTAAAATTCTATTAATTAGGCACTAATTAACCACACATTCGCACTGATAAATTTCCAAATATTACAAAGAAGTCAGGACACTGTTTTTCACCACTACACCGGGCTTCAGATAGCGAAATACTGACTGTAGATTCCCGCTATGACAGTTCATTCAAATTTAGAATTTTGTGATTGGCTGAGACTTCCGCGCTCTTCGTAGCGTGGATGCTTCCATTTCCTCCCAAGGGTTGGTGGGTATTGTCGTTGACTCTTTGTCCTTGCTAAGTAGGTCAGGCCTCAACGCGTGATTTTCTCGTGAGAACCAAATAGAAAGTTGTCACTCCTAGGCGGTACCATAAAATTTATTGTATGGAGTACTTAGGGCGGTTTACAAGTTGGTCGTGCTCTAAGAAGAGTTTCGTGGATTTTCCTTGCCATCAGACTGGCGCCAGAAAGTTCCTTTGTGACTGCTAGATTCACAGCCTACTGTAGAATCCCAATATGCGAAATATTCAACTTTTAATTTGTAAATTAATTACGTAAATTCGCTTATGGGTGCAATATGTGTAAAAGGTTTACTTGCTAAACATTTAGAGTATTAGAGTAACCAGTGCAAGAATTAAGAGACAATTTTTCTATTGGTTAAAAATGGCTGTTATTAAAATAACACAACCAGACAAAAGACGTAAATTCCTATTTTACGTGATAAAACATATGTCTTCTCTAACATAGCCGCTTTCTTTAAGTATTAGATAACAAGATCTTTTTGATGAAAAATATTGGCGGACGCCGTGTTTCCAGGGTACTATTCTCGGTTCAAACTAGTACCTCTGGGAGCGTAATTATTATGTGTTATGTGTTATTAGACGTTTTCTTATAACATTATATGGTATTGAATAGGTGGACCTCTCTTGTTTCCATTAGATTCTCGGTTCAATACGGAATAAACATGAAGTTTTTAAACTTGAATAACTAAACTTAGGTTAGTTCTATAGTATTTATCGATACGACCACTAATAACATAAGTAACTTATTTGAGAATTACGTTTCAGACCTTCCCCTAAATTACCATTTTACTCAGCGGGAATAAAATAATTTGTAGCCTAGAAGGCAGTGGTTCATCACCCGTCATTACATACCGATTTTCATTAAATCCTCTTCAGCCGTTTTATCGTGATGCGTGTACCTACATATATATATACACACATACATACAGACAGACAGACAGACAGACAGACAGACAGACAGACAGACAGACAGACAGACAGACAGACAGAAATTACGGAAAAGAAAAAATGCATTTCGTTGTCACTGTGGACATAACCGACACAGAAATAGCATTCTTTTCAAATTCTGAGTAATTTACAGACAAAACTCTTATTTTATATATATATAGATTTATCGATACGACCACTAATAACATAAATAACTTATTTCAGAATTACATTTCAGGCCTTCCCCTAAACTACCATTTCACTCAGCGTGAATAAAATAATTTACAGCCGAGCTTGTAGTGGTTCATCACCCGACATTACATACCGATTTTCATTAAATTTTCTTCAACCGTTTTCTATTGATGCGTGTACAATCAGACAGACAGACAGACAGACAGAAATCACGGAAAAGTAAAAAATGCATTTCTTTGCTACTGTGGACATGACAGATACAGAAATACCATTCATTTCAAATTCTGAGCAATGTACAGGCAAAACACTTATTTTATACTCGTATATAGATCACATTTCAGGCCTTCCCCTAAACTACCATTTCACTCAGTGCGAAGAACATTATTGACAGCCTAGATTATAGCGACCTATTCCCCGACTTTGCATACCAATTTTCGTGAAGATACGACCACTAATAAAATAATTATTTGACAATTAAATTTTAGGCCCCCCCTAAACTACCATTTTTCTCAGCGTGTATAGTCTATATTGTAGCGACTTATTTCCCATCTTTGTCTAGCGATTTTCATTAAGACACGACCACTAATAACATAAATATTTGAGAATTAAATTTCACGCCTTCCCCTAAACTACCATTTCACTCAGCGTGATTAAAATAATTTATAGCTTAGATTGTAGCAGTTCATCACCCGACTTTACATTCCAATTTTCATAAAATTCTCTTCAGCCGTTTTCTCGTGATGCGTGTACATACAGACAGACAGACAGACAGACAGACAGACAGACAGACAGACAGACAGACAGACAGACAGACAGACAGACAGACAGACAGACAGACAGACAGACAGACAGACAGACAGACAGACAGACAGACAGACAGACAGACAGACAGAAATTACGGAAAAGTAAGAAATGCATTTTCTTGTTACTGTGGACATGACCGGTACAGAAATACCATTCTTTTCATATTCTGAGCAATGTACAGACAGAACTCTTATTTTATATATATATATAGATTTATTTATTTATTTTAGATAGTGCCGGAGCGAATCAATTTGTGAATGTTGCAATGTCGAAGAAACCCTGAAGTTAGCCAATCAGATCACTTCGCGGGCGAATTCAAATAGGCTTTACGAGGCTGTGTTGGTAAATCTGTACGTGACTTACGGCGTGCTTGCGAGCGCCAATAGGAGAAATAAACTACTCCAGGGGAGAAACTTCAACAAGGATCGCCCTGCTGGTATTGGCTGAACCCATCGGTGTGTTTCTCGGGATGACTCTCAAGCCCGACCAAGCCACGTGCAGATTTAGCCCATTTGAATTCGCCCACGAAGTGATCTGATCGGCTAACACTCAGCAGCTGATAAATAAAAACGGCGTGAGTTATCAAGGTATTTTTTAAATTACTTATCAGTATGAACCACACCCTAGCGTTCATATAATCGGTTTACGTTCTTTCCGACCGCCCTGTATTTTCGACTTGACGATACGCTATGAAACAAACACAATCGATAAAACTGAAAATCTCGATAACGAGAAGAAAAAACTCCTTTGAAAAATGAACTATTTTTTCTTGTAAGAATCAATATCGTGGAAGTTGAGGCAACAGAGAATTTTCGTCGTTCATGGTCTTGTGTTTGGTGCGAGAGGAATGATTTATCGATTGGTGGGAAACGAGCTGTTTAGTTTGTGAATAACAAATTAAAGCCTTTGCTCTTTACAAGAACGTATTCCCTTTGACTCTGTAGTTATTGGTCCGACTCCTTGGCTAAATGGTGAGCATACTACCGTTCCGTTAAGGAGGTCCCGGATCGATTCCCAGCCGAGTCATGGATAATAATTGCTTCTTATTAATTCTCCCGGCTGGGGGATAGGGTGTTTGCGTTTGTCCTAACACTCTCCTCTTCATATTCAGACAGAACACCACATTACCAATCATCACAGAAACGCGCAATAGTGATTACATCCCTCCATATAGGGTTGGCGTCAGGAAGGGTATCCGTCAGTAAAACAAGTCCAAATCCACATGTGCTACGAAGTACGCATCATCGATCAAACAGGTTTGTGAAAAGCACAAAAAGTAGTAGAAGAAGAAGAATCTGTAACCACTCCCAACACCATATTTATATAAATGATGAACAGGTATTATCATTTCTTATGATGGATTTGCTAAGGTGTGCCTCTGACACTTCGTGGCAAAACAAGCAACAGTGTGATGGTAGTAGTACCAGACCTGTAGCTTAGATCATTTCCAACAGAACAAAGATGGCCTAGGCCACCATAGCTCAATTGGTAGAGCAACCGACGCGAAATCGGGAGGTTGTGGGTTCGGATCCCACTGGTGTCTGGTTGGCCATTTTTGTTCTGTACTTAACATCTCTTCAACACGTACTGAATGTACGTAACACGACCTAATAAGTTGAAAGTCGGTTTCAATTTCAATTAAAAATAAAAGTTGTATTTTATTAACTGATGAACCTATTTATTTATTTATTTATAGACGTTCTTTGTTGGGAAACTGTGAACTATCTTGTAAAAGCACTTTCTGTCATTTTTGTGATAATCTTAAGCTTGTAATCATACTGTACAATGAATACATTTTTGTAATAAAGTAGCCTGGAAACTTCTTTAAAAATCTTGTATTTTAGTGACAATATATCACGGAATGTTCAGGTTGAATTTGTAAAATATTGTTTTATGTCACCTACGAATTGTTTGATACACGACTTGACTTATTTCTGTAGTTTCTGAGGAAGTAAGACTCCACAATGTCTTCTTCTCAAACTCTTCCAAACATTCGTCCTGCTTTCATGGATGGTTCCGGTGATTTACGGCATACTCGGATAAAGTATAAAAGCACAATGCATGAACAAGAAATTACTTGCTTCAATAAAACCGCTCTGCATGAAAATGTTTCTTTTAAGTTAAAATAGCTTGCTGGCACCAAGTTTTAACATGTTATACTCTTTGACAGACATTTACATTCACTGGAATTATAGAACTGGAATTGATCCAAGCACTTTGCACTAAACAAAAGTTATCGTGTGTTCAATATTTTACGTTTTACAATGAAACTCTCGGTAGCATTGTCCAAGAGTCATGTTGAAAACCCAAGTGAAATGATCCCTTCCTATATGAATATAATATGAAGGCTCCATGTAGTGTTAAAATCTGTACGATCAATACTAGTGTTACCACTAGGGAACGGATGTATATGTACTAATAATTAATCAAATATATACATTTAGTTATTTTCATTTTGAGTGATTTTTTTGCTAGTGGCTTTACGTCGCACCGACACAGATAGGTTTTATAGCGACGATGGGATAGGAAAGTCCTAGGAGTCAGAAGTAAGCGGCCGTGGCCTTAATTAAGTACAGCCCCAGCATTTGCCTAGTGTGAAAATGGGAAACCACAGAAAACCATTTTCAAGGTTGCCGACAGTGGGATTCGAACCTACTATCTCCGGATGAAAGCTCACAGCCGCGCGCCTCGAACCACACGGCCAACTCGCCCGGTTTTTTGAGTGCTTTTGAGTTGCACGAAAAATTAAGCAGATTGTAACTTTCGTCATTCGTCACATTTGTGTCACAGACAACTGTTCTTGCTGCTTTAATTTAGGCTGAAACTGCAGAGTCCATGGCATGCAGAACGTTCTTAAAATAGAGTCCCATGAAGCAATGAAATGCCAGAATTACGAAATAATGGGGAAACCACTAGCACACTGTCGATTGTTGAACTGCACTCAAATTAATATAATAAATATTTTAATATATTTTTTAATGTTTCTCCATTTTTGAGAGGACAGTTAATTTAAAATTTTTAACATAAATGTGGACTATTGATTTTATCGATCAAGAATGTGGAACATATATGTGATAAACTCCAAAATATGGAATAATATGGAAAATAAAGACAGCATTTTGAACTCCACAAGTCATGTTTCGTAAAGGTAATACAAAATGTAATTAATTTTAGTTTCCTAAAAATATATGTATTTACGTTGAAAGTCTGTTTCGATTACAATGCGGTCGTGAAAATTCAATATTCATTAACCCACAGTAAGTCTGAATGAAGTCTATTTCTGAATCAGTTAACATACCAGCACCACCTATTTGTTTTTTGTCATGCAACACTTTGCCCTTCAAGTCTTTTTTAGCCTCCTAAGCCTGGCACCCATTCTTTTCTGCACATGGCCTACACATTCAAGTTTCTCTATACTTATATTAGGGCCATAAGGCTGTGTTTCACTGACTAACTTAAATCCTTTAGAATCCCCATCTCCTAGGTAATTCACATACCGCACTCCTCTCTCATCAACTGATCGAAGGAAGCGTTCTTTAGCACCAGCTGCTTCCATGCCCCCACTGGAGCCTTCAGAGTTCTTTACACATTTGTGGTCCTTGATGAACCTGCACCCTCTGCAGTACTTTGTGAGAATTTCAAAGCCCAATACCTTACCTGTGTCACTAGATGTGACAGCAAATACTCCATGAGAGGAGGTGTGGCCTCTCGTTTACCATATCCCATCTAATCCTACAGTAATGTCACTATCACCATTGTTTTCTTGGATAGCTTCTGTTGCTGCAGTTCTCATTGTTTCATTACTCACTTCATGCAGATGTTTCTTTAAAATCCCATAGTAATTACTATATTTCTTAGGTGGAGGAGGTAAGTCTAACATTGCACAGAGGCTCTCTGCAGCTTTCTGTCCTTTGCCTATGCAGCGCATGCCATACACCATTGTTCAGTTTATATTATAATATCTATCTGGAGTTTTTCCTGAAGTCCTAGTTGATTTATTTATGTTACAATTATGACAATAACTACCAATTTAGAAGAAAGTCCTTTCCTAACACTAGTATCTTCAGTAATAAACAAGAGGTGTTATTGCTAATGAATTCGGATAATAACTACCCTTACCAGTACTATTTACAGAATCACTGTCAACAACTTCTTCACCCAAATCTCCTACTCGAACAGCTTGGAATATTTAGGCCTACATTATCACTTTGACTACTTTGTTCTTCCAGGTTAGAATGAACTAGAGGTTCGCAACTGTTTACTTTAATATATTTATTCCCTTGGGATTTACGTTTTTGGTACACATTATCTACTCTAGGCATTACCACTATTTTATAACACCACTTATAGTGTGAAGATGAAACCAACGTGCAACAAAATAACTTTTATAACTTCAAATGGATCAACTTGTTTACTCATACAAACACAACACAAAACAAAAGAAGCCGTGGCATCGCATACCCAGACTACAGCAGACTAGCCAACATAAAAATTAATTCAACAAAATTTACTAGAAAATTGTATCACCACAGAGGAAGGAGAAATGTAGATCAGAGTGCAAAGGGGCGTGGCATGACTCAACTTATAGAGATGAGCAGTCCTTTTGAATATTTTTCAAATATTAAAATGAATATCACTTTGTTCAGAAAACTTAGGAAAATTTAATAAAATAAAAAACCAAGTGCATTTTTTTTATCCTTTCACACTTCCCAGTTGTCCTTGTGCCTTGTTGATGCTCATACCGAAACTGAAATAAATGAACGAGTTTGCAGTTACATGCTTTAATTTTTATTCGTAAAAATAATAAATGTATGTACTTATAATGAGTACAGGATCCTCACGGGCGATATATCCCCCTTATGTCGCTTGTATCTGCGGCAATGATTCACGTATTCCCATGCAATTATTAAAAGTACAAAATTGACATAACCGAAGATGTATGTTGCAACAGGAATCAGAACAAACAATATATTAGATGCCGTGAGGTGGAAATATATCCAGCCAATTTAGAATCGATATATTACAATAGAACAGAGGTTGATTTTCACTTTCCTTCTCTACTGGGAGCAAATTAAAGTTACCACTGTTTTTCCTAAAGGTAAAACAAATATATGAAGGAGAGAGCTTTCCTTGTTTGAAGCTTTCCGCTTGATTTACCAGCACCTTCGGGCAGTTATCCCGAGTGATGGTGTACTTCCAAGGGTGTCGAGATTCCTTTAGCTATTACCATATAGTTGAAGGGATGTTATAAGTTATTCAGTAACTTTTACATAATAGCCAACATTCAAAATTAAAGAACAATAACTTTTAAAAACGCATTTCCTTAAGAGAATTTAAACCATTGCTCATCCGATGCATATAAAAATAAATAAATAAATAAATAAATAAATAAATAAATAAATAAATAAATAAATAAATAAATAAATAAATAAATAAATAAATAAATAAATAACTTAGCCGTGTGAATCCCCTAAGGGCTATGGCCTCCTGCAATGCAGGGACGGTGCTCAGTTTAACTCATCAGGTGAGCAGGTACTAAAGAGCAGTATTCTCAATATATTTTAAAAAATTATGAAACCTAAAGTCAGTCAGTCTTGCCATTCTATCCGGTCTATTTCCTTCATTTTTATTTTAACTGAAAGGTATTCATGCACAGATTTGTCATCAGGTGCTATAAATCACGGAACTTCCGCCTTCCTCAAAATATTTGATTTTTTAAATATTTTGTCTCTTTGAAGCAATCATATCTTTGGTTCTAATTGAGGTACGGAGTTCGTTTTGGCCTAAAAACACTCCGTGGATCAAGTTCTTTCCTTTCAGCTCTTAACTATTCAAATTGGTTGATTTTGAGGAAAGTTATGAGTGCACAACATTTTTGCTCATTGAGGCAATCATATCTTTCGTTCTAATTAAGGTACGCAGTTCGTTTTGGTCTAAAACACTCAGTGAATCAAGTTCTTTTGAGGTAATAACTACTTAAATTGGTAGATTCTGAGAAAAATTATGAGTACATTTGTCTCCATGACGAAGATCTTTGAAGGACTTTTTAACAGTTCAGCGCGTAGTGTTGTTCCAAAGAACGTTTCATTCAATTTCTTTGTGTGATATATTTTCAAGTGTTTTGTTGACATAATATTACATTCTGTTACCGCAGCAGATCATGTGCTTTATTTCATTAACTCGAAACTTTGCAAATACATCCGTGAGGATAGTAACGAACAACACCATACTTTGTACATTGCGGGCAGAGCCAGCGGGAAACTGCTAGTATTGGTTAATCTCTAGTTTGTGTCATGATAACGTATTACAGCATATTGTACATATGTGAAGTCTCACCCCCGAGTGAATGCAATTATGTTTTTCTGGATCAACAATTCGGGAAAACTCACTGTTAGATTATTGACAGGTGTACACACTTTCCCAGGGAGGGTTTCGGTTCCTTCTTGGTGAAAGCGTTAACTTGCACTCTTCATACTTCCATAGCTTCTTCTCCCAATGTTGTAGACGTTTCTTGTAATTTCCTGAGCTTATCCTCCGTTGACATTCTCGTGACGTACATTACATGTGCATACCCTCCTTCCACAATGTGTTCCGTGATGAGTTATCGTATCACTACTTCATTATTTCGCGTATAAAAACTGGGCTCTTATTAATTACTTGCTATGGCACCCGTAGTTGATGGGTTAGATATTGTACGAAAGCCATATAATAGACTGGCAGAAGGAGAGGTAGTGTTAGACCTACATTACAGTCACATTTCTGTGTCACAGAACTTTGACAAAACTGAGGGTGTATCAGTACTATACGGACAAAAACTCATGGACGCTCTTCATGTTATGTTAAGAACGATGGTAGAATGGGATTGCCGGAGAAAATGTGGTTACTTTGTTCATTCCGGGCGTGCAATCCAATTTGAGGAACTTGCCGTATTTGCTGTGCCAATTCAGTCACCATCATCTTTGTGGATAGTTTTACTTTTCTTTCTTCTGTCAAATACATTTTTAGCCTAAATACATTGTACCTCATTATGAATACAAATTATGACAGTCAGGCACCGGAATTGCAGAAATTTCGTTCTTCACATTAGATACCAGAAACCTTTTTATGTCAACAGACTTGCTTTGAGATTTCAATAGATCAGTGTAGTTAGAAAACAATTCTGCCATTTCTAATACAGATTGAAATGTAAGCTCATTTACAAACCATAATATGCTCTCTTTGAAACATTTGATTTGAGTTAATCTCTCATAAGGTAAGCCACAGGGCTCTGAACTACCTAAGCTCTTTAATCATTTCTCACAGTGCCTGGAATTCTTCCTAACACTCTTAATTAGATAACCCAACAAACAATACAGAGATTGAGAATTCTTTTCTCTGGGGGTCAAGATTAGGCTTGATTTGCTGAAATGTTGAAGTACTTCAGATTTTTGCACTTTAACTTTCTTCTGACACTATTTGCTTAGTGCACTCAGGAAGATCTTTTACGGCCTACCTATCATCTTTCCCATAGATTCCTTTTCTCGCATCCTTCATGCATTGAGAAATTGTGGTGAACTTCAAGTTATGTTTGAACTGTAATGCTGTACGGAGAGGTTGCTTTGCTCTTACAAGTGAAAATATCCTCTAATGAATCTTGTGGGAACCTGGTACGCATTCAGTAACACAGCCTACAACTCAAGTATGTATTTTGTGCAAAGAATAATTCCAGTTTGTACAGGTTTCCAAGCATCTCTCACTCCTATTTTGAGATTAGGAAAGATGTCCACAAAATGGTTGAGGAAGGAAATATTTTCATTATATGCATCAGAATCATTTTTACTGAATGCTATGGTTGTGCTACTAGAAGTCACAAGTGCAAAATATTTTTCATTCAAATCTACGAACCAAGCGGAAGTGTAAAATTTTGGACGATTTAATTCTTCAGCCAGGAACTCCAGAGCACTACTGACAGAATCAAACTATCGCGAAGGTAATAATTTACTACATTAAAAAACACGATACGCCTGTAAACTTCCATTTAAAAAGAAGTTAAAGAGATTACACGGTAATAGTTAACAGTCGTATTGTTATTGATTATTGTCGCTCCTCGTATTCAAATATTGCATTGTTGGCTACAGTCGTGAACAAAGGGTGTAGTGTAGTCAAGTAAATAAAAATCCGCTGACCTTGTATTCCATTCATTTGTACTTCTGAGTAGGTAGTTAGTATCCGTAATTTATATTTCGCTCCCTCGATCTTTCAGTATTTATGAGCGGTTAGCTAATAATAATAAAGTTCATATATCCCAGTAATTGCAGTTCAAGTCCCTGGAGTAATAGTAGTAGTAGCTTTGACAGAAATATTTGATAAATTATTGTAGACAACCTCGTATTTTTCAGTAGGCCTAATTAAGGACACTTTTTTTTTCTCCGTCCCGTGGAGTACGGAAAATAATAGTAATCCACCAGCTGTAATAATCACATAACCACATTTCAGTAGAATTGTAGTGAAGATAAGGTATAATAAATTAGATAGTATCTTGCCAGTTATATTCGTGTTTTTCTTCGTGTACGGCAATCCTTTTGATACTTAAGCATTTAACCAAACTCAGTGTAGTGTAGAGTGTAGGTACATTGTAGTATAGATACAGTACATTTAGATAGTGCCGTATCTCGCGTGCTATATTCGTGTGTTATCTTTTGTGTGTATATATTAGACCCTAATACTAATAATAATTTGTCTAAGCATTTAGCTTCGTTGGTAATCTTTGAGTACAGTAGTTCTTGCAAATTTCATTTCTGTTGTGCTTAGTAGTGACATACGGTACGGTACCGGTATCGTAATTAGGATACGTCTGAAAGTAGTTTAAAAATTACTGTAGTGTACTGTACAGTAGTATACGAGTAATATCCTATTAGAATTTAGTGTGCTTATTTTATTATTGTAAAATATTTGTGTAGTACTGGTGTAGTAGAGGTATCCGTAGAAACTCTTACTAAAATATTGTTGAAATTAGGATAGGCTTAATTGCAGTTTGGAATTGTGTAGTTCTTGTGTATTACTTTCGATATTCAGTAATTAACAGCAGCTTTTATCCTGTTAGGGGTTGTAGAATAAAAATATAGAGCACGACTAAGTAGTATTGTAGTGTAGTCGTATATTAAATACCTTATTGTTGTGTACTATCCCAGACAATATATCCCTCCGTTCATTTATTTTTTTGCAAATAAGTTATTTTATTTTATAATTTAAAATTTTCCCCCCGTAAAGAATGGCTAACGAGCGCGAGTGTACTTATTGTGGGTGTGGTGAGGCATCGAGGGGTATGAGGGAGGAGTTGGAAAGTTTGAGGGAGATAATTAGGATTCTCACAGAAGACAGGAAGGAAGATAGGACTCCCTCAAACAATGTACAGGTTACAGTAGGTGTACAAGAGGGAGGGGAAGGAAAGGGAGGAGTTGTGGAAGACAGGTGGTCTAATGTTCTAAGGGGAAGGAGATTGCAGGCCAAGGGCTCTATTCAGGATCAGAATTCAGGACAGGTGTCTGTGCGAAATCGGTACGAGTCACTCCAGGTAGAACAACAGAGGGAAGATGAGGGACAGGGAACTGTTGCTGAGATGCGTGGAAGTAGGAGGAAGGGAAAAGGTAGGAAAGGGAAATGTAGAGTAGAGGATAGGAAAAGACAGGTGGAACAGGGTCATGGGAAGGTGAAAAGGGAGGAGGAAGTAGCTTCTGCAGCTATCAGGAAAGATAGGGCTGACCAGGAGGTGAGGGGATCAAATGAGGTGGGTAGGGTTGAGGCTCTGGTCATGGGGGATTCCATCGTTAGACATGTGGGGAAAGTGTGTGGAGGAAAGGGAACCAGGGTAGAATGTTATCCAGGAATTAGGTTGAGGCAGATGTTGAGAAAAGTAGAAGAGAGGGAAGAGGGGAAGGAGAAGGTGGTAGTGTTTCACGTTGGTACCAACAACGTAAGGCAAGCTGATATAAGTACCAATATAGTTGGAGATCTGTGGGATCTGGTAAACGCAGCACGGGTGAAGTTTAAGAAAGCGGAGATTGTTATTAGTGGAATAATGTGTAGGAGGGATACTGACTGGAGGGTGATTGGGGATTTAAATGGGACTATGGAGTGGGTATGTGGGAAACTGGGAGTGAAATTTCTAGATCCTAATTGGTGGGTAGGAGATAGGGATCTGCGCTCGGATGGCCTTCATTTAAACCGCAGTGGTACGTATAAGTTAGAAAGTTTGTTTGGAAGGGTAATAGGGAGGTACATTCAGGGAAACGGGATGGCCTAGGGAGCGGTGATAAGGGAACAGGGAACTGTAAATCAAGTAGGGATGACATAAAATTGTTAGTGCTGAACTGTAGAAGTATTGTAAAGAAAGGAATAGAATTAAGTAATTTAATAGATATATATTTACCAGATATTGTAATAGGAGTTGAATCATGGCTGAGAAATGATATAATGGATGCAGAAATTTTCTCACGGCACTGGAGTGTGTATAGTAGAGATAGGATAGGAAAGGTGGGAGGGGGAGTTTTCATTCTGGTGAAAGAGGAACTTGTAAGCTACGAAAAAGTTAAAGATGAGACACATGAAATTCTAGGTGTAAGGCTCATTTCTAAAGATAATAGGCAACTTGATATATTAGGAGTGTACAGATCGGGAAAGGGTAGCACTGATGTGGATTCGGAATTATTTGATATGATAGTCAGCTATGTGGGAAACGACATGGAAAGAAATGTGATTGTAGCGGGGGATCTGAATTTACCAGATGTAAATTGGGAAGGAAATGCGAACGACAGGAAGCATGACCAACAAATGGCAAATAAGTTAATACGGGAAGGACAGCTGATTCAGAAAGTGATGGAACCAACCAGAGGGAAAAATATCCTGGATGTGGTGCTGATAAAACCAGATGAGCTCTATAGGGAAACTGAAGTAATAGATGGTATTAGTGATCATGAAGCTGTTTTTGTGGTAGTTAAAAATAAATGCGATAGAAAGGAAGGACTTAAAAGTAGGACTGTTAGGCAGTACCATATGGCTGATAAAGCAGGTATGAGGCAGTTTCTAAAAAGTAACTATGATCGGTGGAAAACGGTAAATAAAAATGTAAACAGACTCTGGGATGGGTTTAAAGAAATTGTTGAGGAATGCGAAAACAGGTTTGTACCTTTAAGGGTGGTAAGGAATGGTAAAGACCCACCTTATTATAATAGAGAAATAAAGAGACTAAGAAGGAGGTGCAGACTGGAAAGAAATAGAGTTAGAAATGGCTGTGGAAGTAAGGAGAAATTGAAGGAACTTACTAGAAAATTGAACCTAGCAAAGAAGGCAGCTAAGGATAACATGATGGCAAGCATAATTGGCAGTCATACAAATTTTAGTGAAAAATGGAAGGGTATGTATAGGTATTTTAAGGCAGAAACAGGTTCCAAGAAGGACATTCCAGGAATAATTAATGAACAAGGGGAGTGTGTATGTGAGGATCTTCAAAAGGCAGAAGTATTCAGTCAGCAGTATGTAAAGATTGTTGGTTACAAGGATAATGTCGAGATAGAGGAAGAGACTAAGGCCAAAGAAGTAATAAAATTTACATATGATAACAATGATATTTACAATAAGATACAAAATTTGAAAACTAGAAAAGCGGCTGGAATTGATCAGATTTCTGGGGATATACTAAAGACAATGGGTTGGAATGTAGTACCATATCTGAAGCACTTATTTGATTATTGTTTGGTCGAAGGAGCTGTACCAGATGAATGGAGAGTTGCTATAGTAGCCCCTGTGTATAAAGGAAAGGGTGATAGACATAAAGCTGAAAATTACAGGCCAGTAAGTTTGACATGCATTGTATGTAAGCTTTGGGAAGGCATTCTTTCTGATTATAGTAGACATGTTTGTGAAATTAATAACTGGTTCGATAGAAGGCAATTCGTTTTAGGAAAGGTTATTCCACTGAAGCTCAACTTGTAGGATTCCAGCAAGATATAGCAGATATCTTGGATTCTGGAGGTCAAATGGACTGTATCGCGATTGTCATGTCTAAAGCATTTGATAGGGTGGATCATGGGAGACTACTGGCAAAAATTAGTGCAATTGGACTAGACAAAAGAGTGACTGAATGGGTTGCTATATTTCTAGAAAATAGATCTCAGAGAGTTAGAGTAGGTGAAGCTTTGTCTGACCCTGTAATAGTTGAGAGGGGAGTTCCTCAGGGCAGTGTTATCGGACCTTTATGTTTTCTTATATATATAAATGATATGAGTAAAGGAGTGGAATCGGAGGCAAGGCTTTTTGCGGATGATGTTATTCTCTATAGAGTGATAAATAAGTTACAAGATTGTGAGCAACTGCAACGTGACTTCGAAAATGTTGTGAGATGGACAGCAGGCAATGGTATGTTTATAAACGGGGCTAAAAATCAGGTTGTGAGTTTCACAAATAGGAAAATTCCTCTCAGTTTTAATTACTGCGTTGGTGGGGTGGAAGTTCCTTTTGGGGATCATTGTAAGTATCTAGGTGTTAATATAAGGAAAGATCTTCACTGGGGTAATCACATAAATGGGATTGTAAATAAAGGGTACCGATCTCTACACATGGTTATGAGGGTGTTTAGGGGTTGTAGTAAGGATGTTAAGGAGAGTGCATATAAGTCTCTGATAAGACCCCAACTAGAGTATGGTTCCAGTGTATGGGACCCTCACCAGGATAACCTGATTCAAGAACTGGAAAAAATCCAAAGAAAAGCAGCTCGATTTGTTCTGGGTGATTTCCGACAAAAGAGTAGCGTTACAAAAATGTTACAATGTTTGGGTTGGGAAGAATTGAGAGAAAGAAGAAGAGCTGCTCGACTAAGTGGTATGTTCCGAGCTGTCAGCGGAGAGATGGCGTGGAATGACATTAGTAGACGAATAGGTTTGAATGGCGTTTATAAAAGTAGGAAAGGTCACGATATGAAGATAAAGTTGGAATTCAAGAGGACAAACTGGGGCAAATATTCATTTATAGGAAGGGGAGTTAGGGATTGGAATAACTTACCAAGGGAGATGTTCAATAAATTTCCAATTTCTTTGAAATCATTTTGGAAAAGGCTAGGAAAGCAACAGATAGGGAATCTGCCACCTGGGCGACTGCCCTAAATGCAGATCAGTATTGATTGATTGGATGTCTGATCCGAGTAATATCTTCCTCAACAGACCCGTCATAATCCCTATACTCTCTCCGCTGCATTTGTTTGTATTTCTTTCTTAGCGCCGCGAATTCGATGTAATCTGATGGAAGTGAAGACCTTGCAGCTCGTTTGCTTGCTCTTTCCTTTACCCTCATTTAGTCTGCAAGTTCGGAATCTTACCAAGTCTTCATTATAGGGAAGGTACGGCGTCCTTAAGAGCGCTGTGCAGTAAGCCATAAAACAAGTCAACTGGTGGCATCAAGAGATGGACAGGATTCGAGCAAGTTCCACGGACAGCGGGATAAGATATTTCGTAGATCAGGAAAGTCTGCTTTTGTCCAAACAAATAATGATTTTGTAGTCTGTGGTAAACGAGGAACACGGGAAATATGAAGTCTGAGCTCAAGCGCAGAAAGATCTGATCGTACTAACTGTCCTGTTGCCTCAGACAGGGTATTATTAGTGACTTTTTCATACACGAAAACAATGTCCAGGAAGTTATTTCCTCGTGTTGGAGAACCGCAAACTTGGCGAAGGTTAAATTCATTGGTGATCTCTAAAAGAAAACCGGCTTCCACGTTGACATGGATGAGGATAGGATTAATAGTTCCCGAATCGTCTGAAGCCCAGGCTAATTGGCTTATATTGAAATCACCGCACACGATAATAGTGCCATTTTGTTTTGCTACGCAATTGATTCGAGCCTGGGTTTCTCGGAAATCTGTGAGCTGTACTTTCACCTCCTCCGGCGGCAGGTAACAGCAGACTGTATACAGTGCTCGTCCAGTTTCCTACCGCTGATTTTCTCGCACTCTGGTAGTGAACTCCCTGACACTTGTGCACTTGGTTTGGTTTCATGGTCCGACGCCTTTCCTGGCATCAATCATACTTGGAGAAATAGCGGGTGGCCCTCCAGCCCGTACTTTATGCTTCTAACTGTTCCGAATGCACCAATGATGAAAGGGATGCCTAATAGATGGTTAATAAAGAAGCGCTACAACGTGCTATAGGCCTAATTCGGATGTAAATCATTTAGTAATTTTACTACACCAAAAAGTGACTTGTATATGATAAATGCTTTGCGAGTTTCACTAGCCCTTAATTTCAATTATGTTCGGTAAAATACGTGTATATAAGGCTGATAGCTCTAGGGAAACGCCTGAGCATACCGTCAGAAAGATTCGGCTGCATTCCGACCAGATTCTCACAGATTAAAATCATGCATCTGTATTCGTCGTTGCTGAACACACCAGCCTTTATCAATATGTTGTCAGTAACTGTACCAATAGGCTATACCATCCCACTGCTGTGCGTTCAAAGACGAGGCCTACTAACGCAGAGGGGTGCATTAGAGGGGTAGAGCTGGCAGCGAGCAGCCGTCCAGTTGTTGTCTCTTTGTATTCTGACGTAACTTACCTGCAGGCAGTAATACCCCTGTTATTAGACATCCCATTCATCACCACTGCATGAGGAACACTTAAAATTAGAAAAAACGGCTCTGCCGGGCCACCTGGTATGTTCAATATTGTTCCTTTCTGAGAATATTACTCATGTGATGTGTTGAGTGATGATGTTTATTAAGATAAACACAGACACTCAGCGCCTAAGCACAGGAATTAACCACATAAGGCTAAATTTGTCGGAATGGGCGGGAATAGAACTCTAGGCCTTGTGAATCACACCAGTACACTGATTATTCCGATAAAATCCGGACTTTTATCTAACGAAGGTATCCCACTTAATTATATAGCAAAAATCATTAGCAGATTGATCTATTTTGCCCACCTGAAATGCCAAATTTGTTATTTTCGAGCTAGAATTTGTAGCCGTTCTTTGCACGTGAATTTGAAGTGGATTACGTGTTTCTTTCAGGGATTTATGCGAAGTAGGCTCCACACACACGTTTATTGCGACATGTTATAACGATGTTTTCCCATGAAAACACGAGACAGAAGCTGAACGAAGTCGAAAAGAAGAAGGACGAATTAATTTTACGGTACAGTTCCTGGTTCGACGTTGTGCGAAATTCTCAGTGGTTCTCAGGCTCCATTATTATCCGTCCTACGATAAATACGTACATGGCATTAAGGAAAGGAAATAGCACATTCTTAAACGTTTTTTATAGTGTGTTTTGAAAATATTTGAAAATAATTTTCCTATAAATACCAAATCCATGACAACATATGCACCCGATAACATAATTAGGAGTGAGTAGGTTCCAAATACATAGTTTTTGTTGAAACAAGTCGAGCAGTTTCCCTCTTTTACTAATATAAGAACAGATAAATAACCAGTCACACAGACAGACTAGCACGAAGGGGAAAGTTTTACCTCATGTTTCCTCGGTGTTCAGCTACATTATTTGGGGTTAATTTTCAAGCACAGTGAAATATTGTGCATGCTCTCATTTTCCCTTGTTATAGATCCTTCAAATAACTGCAGACCGGCGAGGGTGCCCATCACTGGCAGAACATGAATTCCGTGGGAAATAGTAATTTTTCCGTCATTTTAAGAGTAAGCGAAATTATGTACATAACAATACATATTTAAAATGAAAGGGTGTTTCACATATAGTTTACAGAATTTACACATAACCAACAGTTTCAGACAAAATATATCTTCTGTATTCTTATAAACCTCATGTGTATTCAGTGATTTTTAAATGATATGCAAAGTGAAGCCTCCTGTTGTGTAAGAAGACACTAAATATGAAGCATGGTCAAGACGTAATGAATAGTGTAAAAACAAATTGAAAATTGAAAAATCTCTCCTGGTCTTCCTATAAACCCCTGTCAATTCAGTGATTTTAAAATGATATGCATATCAGAACCTTCCCGTGGATGAGTAGACTCTACATATGAAGTTAGGTGCAGATCTATTCACCCGTTTACTCGTGATGGTGGAACAAATAAACAGAACAACAGATGTGAAAGCTAAAATCTACTGATGCGATCTTCAGTTGATCTAAAAATGCAAAATAAATCACAGTACAACTTTATTTATAAGATAATAGTGCTTTACAGATTCTTTTAATCGTTCTCTTTCCATCTTGTAACTGTGAGCAGTGATAATTATAGCACAATACCGAAGTGTTCGTAACCTGCAGTGTTAACCACGTCACGGATAGAAGCTGTTAATGGATACCAATTATCTTCTGCTGCATGTAATTTTCGGTACAAGCGAAGAGATCGTTGATCATCCGGAAGAAAGAGACATCTAGTCAGCCATTTATCTCCACACAAACGAGATAACACATTAGCGCGATTCACGCCGCAGATTGAAGGGATTGTAACAGCTCCTACGACCTGAACACAAGGCAGTAATGTGTCTGGTAATAACAGAAGCTGTAACAATCTTGTAGAGTGAGAGTAATCTTCACAACATCATGATATCGATGACTACCTATTGTCAAAGAGTGCACTTACCGTGATGAGAGAAAAGCAAAGCGACAATGTACATTAATGCTCAGTGTTCACCCAGACTGAACATTATTTGTGCTTCTTTTTACACTCGCCCGATAACGTAGGGATACCATGTCTGCTTCCAGCTGGGAAGCCCCGGGTTCGAATCCTGGCGAGTCCACCTACTTTAATTATGGATTGAGGACTTAATGGATTGGGGTTTAACGTTACGTCTGGCTCCTTGGCGAATGGTTAACGACAGGTCTTCGGTTCAGGGGATTACGAGTTCGATCCCCGTCCGCATCACAACTTTTAACCCCGTTTGGTTAATTAGACTAACTCAGGGATTCTGTCTTTGTCAAAATACACTCCTCTTCATGCAAACACTCCGCATTACCTTTTCTCCGAAGGTCAGGTAGGGAAAGAAGCAGCTGTAATAACGATAACGTCGTGTGTCCATTGCTATCAGACCGACTCTTTGGCTGAATGGTCAGCGTTGAGGCTTTCGGTTCAGAGGGTCCCGGTTTGTATTTCCGGCCGGGTCGGGGAATTTAATCGCATCTGATAAATTCTTCTGGCTTTGGAGCTGGGTGTTTGAGAGCCCGGATGTTTATTTAATATCAAAGAGCGAAATACGTAGTAAATATCGGTGAAATGTGTAATTAATAATGCAATATTCATAATATATGTAATAGTATCCATGCACTAAATTGAAAAAAGGGTTCATATAATCCTTTTATTATGATACAGGCCTCAGATTTTTAGGCGGTAACAGGATAGAATGCAAAGTAATTTGGTTTATAGGAAGTGTGATGCAACCCGTAGTACAATAATGTAGGAAGAGTATCATAGATTCAAGGAGTTCTATTGGCCGTACCCCTAACACCACTGCAAGTATCATAGCATAACCGTTGTACAGAGTACGGAATACTTGTTACTCGCTTAAGTAAGTTTGCATTCTAACCTATCAGTAACTAAAAATCCGGATTCTAATAATTATGACTTATGGTTATTAAATTGACAGTAAAATTGTTTTAAAGACCTCCATATTTTATGATAAAGTCATCGCTGTTGCTTTAGATAATTTATATAGCCTCCTTTCTAATCTTGACAGTGTCGAAAATCCACAGCCTGTTTGCAGTCATTCGACCGGGTCAGAAATGGAATGAATGAAGTCCCCATTTAGCGGCGAGGATAGGAACTGTGCCGGCTGCCGGAGCCTGTTGCGCCCTGCTGGGGCAATGATTAATGAATGGCAGATGAAATGAAATGAGACTGGAGAGAGTTGCTGGATTGGAATATGACAGGGAAAGCTGGAGTATCCGTAGAATAACCTGTCTCGCCTCCGCTTTGTCCAGCTTAAATCTCACATGAAGTGAGCGGGATTGGAACCACGGAACCCAGCGGTGAAAGGTCGGCGCGCTGCCGCCTGAGCCACGGAGGCTTATCTAATCTTTACAGTGTTAATAATAATCAAATTAAAGGCATAATCAAAACATGAATTCCAGGTATTAAATGGACTGAAATGAGAAGAATGAAAAGCGTTCTATAAGAGTTTCAGTTTCAAGGGAAGAGGGAACTGGGTGTTTGTGTTTGTCTCAACACTTTTCTCTTCATACTCACACAACACACTACACTACCAACCACCACAGAAACACTCAATAGTGATTACATCCCTCCATATAGGGTTTGCGTCAGGAAGGGCATCCGACAGTAAAACAGGGCCAAATCCACGTGTGCGACACAGTTCGCACCCGCGGAACCAGAGGTGTGGGAAAAGCGGTAGAAAAAGAAGAAGAATAAGTTGGGTATTCATCCCGAAGGCTGGTTTGATCCCCCATAGTTCAACCAACAGCTGTCCCAGATAGCCTAGGCGTCAGTGAAGAGACGTACTAGGGAAATGCGGAGTGAGGTACTTTCCACCTGTTTTCTCACCGAGCCAGAACGATATTTTCACACAATCCTTACCAGGGACTGGCTGCAGAAGGAATGGCATTACTAGCATCGCTCATACCTCAGTCACTTTCACATTGCCAAAGCCAAGGATAAGAAAGAGACAGGTCAATGAAAGTAACAAATTTATCCTAGCCCATACCATGACAAAGTGCACTGTAAACACTACATCTCGCCAGCAAAGCCATGTTATTTTACTATAGATTGTAAATTAAACGAGCTGACACAATTTTTTTGAATATGTGAAAATATGTTACGTTACTAAAAATATATAAAAACGTGCGAAATATTGATCATTCAGTTAATGAGACGGACAGGAATCAGAACTACTATTTTCTTAGTGAGGAAATGAGGAAACCACGTAAAGTCATTTTAGGGCAGCTGATTGTTACGTTCGAACCCAAGATCTCCTGATTGCAAGCTTAGTTGTCCCCATATAGCCACCAAAATCTGGTGATGCCCCAACTAGCCAGCCACTCAGACGTGTCCGGTCCTAACTCTCTAAGATAAATATAAATTTTACCGTTAAGACTGATTTTGGGGAACATTGCATAACGGGTGAAGCTATCTACTAAAATAATGGGCAACAGTTGGTGAAACCAAATTCCTAATTTACTCAAAACATCTACAAACAATGAAATCAACAAAAATTGCAGATTAACCATCCTGAATCCAATAAGTCTCTATCTCACTGCGTTTGTAAACGTCCAGAGTCCTTTACGACAATCAACATCAAAGTTACCTCAAAATTTTTGGCTTAACATACGTAGTGCTGAGTTTTAATCGAAGTGAACTTGTATTTTATTTCTCGTCGAACATATGAGCAGCTAATTTCACATCCACAAAACATTGTGGTGAAAACCTAACCGACCTCTACGTGGATATTTGGGGGATTACTAATAACTTAACACTAATATTTGGTTAAATGAATTGTATCACGTTACTTATTATGCACAACACATTATCTTAAATCACATATAGAATCCCTTACGTGGATTTCAATTCAACACGGACACAAGTTATTTAGAACACAAGTTAAATCATCAAATAATACGTTATGCAGTCACAATACCTGAAAACATAATGCCTATCTCACATACAGACCAAAATTCACAACATTGGCACTCGGCCATCAAGCACTCCTCGCCTGTCTTTCATGTTGACGATTATTAACACTGATATGAACCTAGAATATACGCTTCCCGAGTCTCGAACACCGAAAACATTCCCTCGCGCTGCCTATTTCTCGAAGGGATCAAGTTCACTACACGCCCCAACTTATCAAATGACTATGCGGACAATTACTGTGCATAAGTCTACATTTATAACAATCCTAGGGCTTTTAATTATTACCTCGCCAGACAATACACTAGTCGTGACGGCATCACTCACTAGGAGGTCACACATGCTCCCTACTCTCATTAATACATTCGACGATGCTATCTTACGCATATAAATGACCGTGGCCGTCCCAGCCATGTCTATAACTTGAAGTACTCAATTCTCAATATCACTTTCATTATCCCAAGGCTTGCCGATACATTAATTTGTTCATATTGCCCGCTATTTCCCGTTCAAGCTCAGCCAGCAGACAAGAGATCCCAAGGTGGACCGTTCAATTGCAAGCTGTCGTAATTTTGGAGGGATTTAAAGCACAAGGGTTGACGAAAATGCAAGAAAACAACAATTTAAAAATAGGCTTCACATTTGTCATAAGGTATGCACAAATAATAATAAATTTAACAAACAAAAATAATTCTTGTTAAAGTTAGTCTTGGCCCTCACAAAGTTATGATAGTTGAGTAAGTTTACAAAATAAATTAATTCTTATATCTTGAACATCGTTGACATATTGGGCTATTCTGAAAGAATACAAGAAGAATAAACATTAGCCTTCCTTTGGCTAACTTTTTTGCAACTTGTTTTACGTCACACCGACACACACAAGTGGGATGGGATGTGAAAGGCCAAGCAGTGGGAAGGAAGCGGCCGAGGCCTTAATTAAGGTACAGCTCCAGCAGCATTTTCCTAGTGTAAAAATGGGAAACCATGGAAAACCATTTTGGGGCTGCCGACAGTGGGGTCCGAACCCTTTGGCTAATTAAAAATAAATTAATGGGAATGGACTCCATCATAAATCTCCATGATGTTTTAAAGCTTGATTTTAAATGTATCACTTTAAACAAAACAAAAACTCTATACTTCCGCGTAATCTGAGTGGTGGATGACTATGGTATCCCTTTCAACACTGTACAATACTTACAAAAATATACTTTACTTTCTCCCTTAATTAATGATAATTTCTCAAATAACACACGAGAAATTATTAACTCAATGCCACTCTTAAAACTTATTAAATTCAACTTGTTCAGCTGGTGTGATTCGTTATAGAATTATCACTTAATTGAACTTTATCTTGACATTACAATGGCGATACCTTCAAAACCTAAAATATTATTCAGAATACTTGGTAGAACAATAATCATGCACATCGCCTGGGATAACACTTATTATAATCGGATACGTGGTCATTGAGGGTCTATAAATTATTATTATTCCCTAAACATTGAAATATATCTTAACACATGCTCCACATTTATCTCGGAATTCGTTGTAACACGTGACACATGCTTCTCAAAGTCAATAAATATCCCGGAGGATTACCATTTTCCAGGAATAATCACACTACAATTGAGCACACATTACATATTCCACATCATTTATCACTCATGACCATTATGATTTCATTTAACCCGATCTTAAATTATTACTTTTATTATTATTATTAGCAATGATTCTTTAATCTACCATCAACATCTGAATTAATATGTAAATAACATGACACAACCTGCATAATCGCATGGCAATGCACTGGATGAAACATAACCTATACCTCGTCCCACAATGTTTCATAAAATTCTGAAATAATCATTTTAAGTTCTAATTTATCCGAGAGTCATTGATTACTGAACATGATATTAAATAATTGCAGTGAGTTAGAAATATTCTCAGAAGACAAGCTACTCTACAGCTACTCTAATAGATCCCAATTCGCACACTCTCATACTAAAAACAACCTTTACCAATGCAAGATGAAACGTGAAAAATATCACTACATTACCCAAATCTAATAGAAATATTTAAAAGAAGAAGATCGTTAAATTTCCTACAAAGATGGACAGCAAATATTGTAAAATTGTACTTAATTTTTTCGATGAAGCTCGATTCCCGGAGCGGTCTGTCATGCTCCCATGATTAAAATATCCATCACGAACTCCCTCCGATATTAGTGGCGCCTACATGCTTAATACCACATGGCTGCTGTAGATTTCAAGTCCCACGTAGGATGAATTGATCCTCTTGAATGCACAGTAGACATCCTGCAAATGGTGTCGATATTATGCTGGTGGTAGTCCGCTTCTTTCTTCTAAAGTTATTTCTGAGCAGAAAAAAATTTAGAACAAGTTCGTGCTAGGCCAGACTGAATTATTCAAATGTACACGTGACTTAAGTTGTGTAGTAGACTTTTCGACGTATAAAAAGGGTGGTTGATCAAGGAAAACACTGAGTTTCTATAGCCTCTCATTTGGAGGTTTGGCTCTCGGAATAATACTTATTGGCTTGTGTACGCTTAACTGGTTCAGATTGTTCTAGAAGTTACACGAAGATGGGCGAGCAAGCGGAAGAGGCAGTGGGTTTAACCTTGGAACAGGCCAGCTTGTCAGGTGATTGCCACGTGTTATCGATTGATAAGGGTGAAGAGAAAAATCAATACTCTTGGAATTCCAAACGTTCGAAGAGCTGAATGAATGAGATGGCAGACTGTTGCCAAAAATAACATTAAACTAGCCCACATTGTATAAATGACACTGGCTATTAGCAGGCACATAGCAAAATACTCGAAAAGCTAAAATTGACGGGGACAATATCGAAGACTTCTATGCACTCCGCCACATTCAGTGTTATAATCTTATTTCTCACGATGATTGTAGTATTGAATGAAGACATATTTGCTTAACGTCTCACCGACACAGATAGGTCTTATGGCGACGATGGGATAGGGAAGACCTAGGAGTGGGAAGGAAGCGGCCGTGGCCTTAAGTACGGTACGACCCCAGCATTTGCCTGGTGTGAAAATGGGAAACCATTGAAAACCATCTTCAGGGCTGCCGACAGTGGGATTCGGACCCACTATCTCCCAGATGCAAGCTCACAGCTGCGCGACTCTAACCGCACGGCCAACTCGCCCGGTGAATGAAGAATCTATCCACGTCTATCTGTAACATTCTACAAAGTACGATGACCTTTCTACTGTGTTAATTACTCCTTCAACGATGTCACCAATTTACTGAATTTCTATCTTGATGACATTGATTTAATAATTATCAGTTCACCAGATAACGGAACACATTTTCTGAGTTAATATAACGCTTTGGAATTCCCTAGCCGATTCTCCTATCGCTTAATATCGAAAACAGACAACACGGACATAATAACCAATTTCATTCTCTAAAATACCGAGAAATTTCACACATTTCCATGCATACGATCATTCATTTCAAAAGCATGAATATTGCCCGACTAGCAAATGTACCCATGCTTCGCTACGGTATTCTACATTTTATACGGATATCAAAGTAAATACTGCACGTGCAATAAATAAAATTGTTTTAAAATTGCATGACCCTTAGCGTTATCCGAGAAATGGCATGGGGAGGTCCCCATACGTTGTTTCCAATGTAAAGTGTGGGTTGCGGTGTTGTAATGATAACGGCAGACTCACTTGCCTACTGCCATTCACAATCAAGTTGGGAAGATTACATTATAATTGCAGGTCCCATTGCCTACTGCGCGGTCACAATCGATTTGGGAAGTTTTCGTTACAATTGCAGGCCCCCTTTCCTACTTCCAGGGAGAAAACAGTTGAGGAACTTTTATTATAATGGCAGGCAACTTCCCTACAACCAGTAAAAATTGAGTCGTGCAATTATCATTATAATGACAGGCCCCTTTTCCTCATGCCAGTCAGCTTAATGCACGTCACACAGAGTTGGTGAGTTTCCATTAAAATAACAGGCCACTATGTCTAATGCTAGTCACATTTTAGATGGGTACATTTGTTTATAATGGCAGGCACCGTGGCCTATAGCCAAGCACAATCGCGTAGGGGAGTATTGAACAAAATTGAATCCTCCCTTGCATTTTGCAAGTCAAATCGAGAAGTGAATTATTCATTACAATGATAAGCCCTCCTTACTAATGCCAGTTACACAGGAGTTGGAGAAGGACCCCATTCCTACTGCCAGTCAAAGTCGGTGTGGGGAGCACTGATTACAATAAAAGACACACTCTTTCTCGATCGCTACAAATCGACATCAATGAATATATATATATCGATCGACATACCGGTACGAAAGTATATAAATGTTTACAATATTGCAGACATTAATTTACAGATTAACTTCTGTTAAACGGTACATCATATCAACAAAGGATTGTAAAATAATACGCAGTATTTAGCAGCCTAAATGGCTGGTCCTATGATATTTTCTCGTATCTCGTCATTCTTTGGATTTCGAAGTTATTTCATTTCACTTAGTTGAATATGTCAATTATTTATTTAGTCGAATGAAGACCTCTCGGACAATTATATTGTGGTCATTAGGCAGTCCAAGTCTGTCCAGTTTAGACTGAAGGATATTGTTACTCCTAATGATCACGGCTATTGTATACTGTACGTACACAAGGAGACAAGAACATACGTCAATGTACTTTTTTATTTGCTGCATATTCTACATTACATTCACACTTCCGGACATATCTTCATGTTTTTATAAGGCTACACATTGTACATTACCTTCATATTTTATGATGCACATAACACCCAGAGCTCCATCAGCGATGGTTAGCTGGTATATTTCAGGGGGCCCCAACCACCCACCCTCCCACAGGGGGCCCCAACCACGCCCCCAACTCAGCGTGGCGATCAACCACAAGAAGAGATTCACCAACTAGCCGAGACATTCGATACGCAATTCTGGCACGAGGCAATGAATTACCTCTCGAAGGAAGAGAGAATTAATGTAGTACAATATTGTACGCCATGATACCTCCCCTCAGTCGAAGAGAACATTGCTGGCTCGTATCCGAACGCGGATCGGTCTTCGGGCCAGAGCACACCTTAACAGTTGCTAAGGAAATCTCTGCACCTGAGTTCTCGGCTTGTTGATGAATCTCATTATCGCCTCCGCTGGGGACATTATTGGATACGCATCTTATATCTGGTGGGGGCGGACCGCACAGGGAACGGGTCTCCACCTAACAGCATCATTCATTTAATATTTATATTTCTGGTACATCTTATCGAGTAGCATAACATTGTCGGTAGATCAAGGGTGGGGATAATCCTCAAGTTCCCAAAATCTTAGTTTCGATCGCAGATGAGATGTTTCAATTGTAGATAAATGCTGAAATCGCTACGCTATACGCGTTAACTTGACAAACTCCCTGGTTTGTTTTAGTGTTCACTCGTGGGAAAGAGAACCAGGGTGCGATGTCTTATTATTTTAACCTAAGGCAATTACTTAGTGGAAAGGAAGACCTCTTGCATACTTATATTACGGTTAGGCAGTCCAAGCCTGTCCAATGTTTATTGAAGGATATTACTACCTCTAATAATAATCACTATATTCTTGAATTGTTTCTAAGAAACAGTTGAAATCTCGATCGCAATACTGTTTGGAAAATATACTCCATTTCAAACATTTTCAACGATCAATTACTTTAAGATTTTGCTTTGAATTCATAGCAGTGTTAACGTAAAGGCTAAAAAGACTGAGAGTGCAACAGTTTCAATATATTGGTTCATATGACAAATATTGATAGAATTTGACATATTCGTGGGAATGGGTGCTCATTTGTGCTTCCTGAACCCAGTTTTGTTTGGACGTGAGAGTGACAGGTGGTGCACTGAAGAATATCGTTGGCATTATAAGTGAAGGGATTGGAATAACGTACCAAGGGGGATGTTCAATAAATTTCCCATTTGAAATAATTTAAGAAAAGGCTAGGAAAACAAGAGATAGGGAATCTGCCAGAGGGCGACTGCCCTAAACGCAGATCAGTATTTATTTATTTATTTATTTATTTATTTATTTATTTATTTATTTATTTATTTATTTATTTATTTATTTATTTATTTATTTATTTATTTATTTATTTATTTATTTATTTATTTATTTATTTATTTATTTATTGACTGATTGATTGATTGATTCATTGGTCAGATTGAGTTAGAAGTTTTGAAGAGGGTGAAATTAGTGTAAGATTATCTTACATTGCATTACTGTTCGGATAATTATGTGACATAGCATTTGGCTCACATGTGGGTACTGGGTGGGCCAATGTTCGTGTAGAGTTTGATGATTCTAACTTTCCTGTAAGTGATTGAAAGTATGAATTATGCATGTAAAAAGTCCAAATTAACTAAAAATCGAGAAATAGAGACGAATCAAACGTATAAGGGATACAGATCCGACAAAAAGTCATAAGACCAAGGTTGAAGATCACTCCAAATTGAACGGAGATTGTGCCATCCGTTATTTGAAAGGACTTCCCGTTTATCCCACGAAAAACCTCGAAATGAAGGTCTGCACCATCATTTAATTTGCCTCCATATTTCGATATTCTTCGGGGATAAAAAGTGAAATATTTAAAGATCTTGGAAGTTTTCCAACCGTTACAGGCTAAAACGTACAAATTTTCTCAAATTTCAATGTTCTTGTTTGTCTGGCAGATTATGGCGCATTCTGGATTTTGGGTCAGGGGGATAAAAATTAGGACTTCAAAGAAACTATACCAAAAATATGCAGATGGTCATTACTACCCCTCAAACGGGTCGCTGTACCAAAATTTCACCAAAATAGTCAATGTACAGGCACACACAGTCGTTGCGATTTTATTTATATAGATAAGGAATCTGCTCCACGCACAACACCTTTTGGGCTATGTCCGCTAGACTTAACCTGCAAAACGGACCGTTCATGATATCTCCCTTATTAATCCTCCTGTCTAATAATTCAAATAAGAAAAAAGTTTTAGAAATAGATTTCCATTAAGGATTGTAGATTTCCATTAATTTCGGATGTGCATATTTTGAGGGAGTACAAAATCATGGTTTTGGTTTCGGATAAACCCCCACTAAATTTAGGTATTCAGAAATAATATTTGCTTTAAAACCCACTGAAGGACAGGTGGATTCGAAGTATCAAGTTTGATAGAAATATATTCAGTAGTTTCAAAGTTATAAGCACTCATACAATCAGACACCAAAGCTAAGAAATATGCAGATGGTCATTATTACACCTGAAACGGATAACTGTACGGAAATTCCGCCAAAATATTCATTGTACAGACACACGGTCTTTACGATTATATTTATATAGATGACATATAAGCATGGGCACGTTTGTAAGTGCAAACCTTCATTTCGAGGTTTACTGCTCCTAAACGGTACATCATACCAACAAACGGTTTGCACCATCAGACATCCCATTTATCGCTCTTCAAGTTTGGTCTTAAAACATTTTCTCGAGTCTCCCGTATTTATGGGTTCGATTCAGTTACGATATTTGAATGGGGTGAAATTTTTGTACATTTTTTAATATTTTACATCGTTTTCACATACTTATGTGGAAGCTAGAATCATGAAATTTGGTTCGCATATAGCCATTGGTCATGTCAATGTGCGCGCCAAATTCTATGACTCTATCTTTCCTATAAGTGTGTCAAACTAAGTAACACACGTATAAAAAACACATAATTTACGAACAATCGAAATATACAGCCCTATAAGGGAGAGAGGGACGACAAAATGTCACAGGACCAAAGTTGTAGATCACTCCAAATTGAACGGAGATTGTGCCATCCGTTTTGTGATAGGACTTACCGTTTAGCCACGAAATACCTCAAAACTAAGGTCTGCACCGTCATTAAATTGCCTCCATATTTCAATATTCTTCGGCATAAAAAGTGAAAAATTTAAAGATCTCGGAAGTTTTCCGTAGGTTACCGCTAAAACGTATTATTTTGATTAATTTAAATTTTCATCTCGTATGGCAGATTGTGAGGCAATCTTGATTTTGGGCGAGGGGGTAAATTTTAGGATTTTCAGGAAAATATAGCTAAAAATATGCAGATGGTCATTATTACCCCTTAAACAGAAAGCTGTACGAAAATGTCGCCAAAATAGTCAACGCATAGACACACGGTCGTTACGATTTGATTTATATAGATAGACTAGCAAATGTGCCCGTGCTTCGCTACGGTATTCTGTATTGTATACGAATATTGAAGTAAATAATGTACATGCAGTAAATAAGATTGTTTTAAAATAGCATGTCTCTTAGCGTTATCCGAGAAACAGCATGGAGAGGTCCCCATACGTTGTTTCCAATGTAAAGTGCTTGTTACGGATTTGTGATGATAACGACAGGCTCACTTGCCTACTGCCATTCACAATCTAATTGGGAAGTTTTCATTATAATTGCAGGCCCCATTGCCTACTGCGCGGTCACAATCGATTTGGGGAGTTTCCGTTACAATGGCAGCCCCCTTTCCTACTTCCAGACATATTACAAATTGAGGAGTTTTTATTATAATGGCAGGAAACTTCCCTACAACCAGTCGAAATTGAGTTGTGCAGTTATCATTATAATGACAGGCCCCTTTTCCAACTGCCAGCCACCTTACTGCCAGTCACACCAAGTTGGTGAGTTTCCATCAAAATAGCAGGCCAGTATGCCTAATGCCAGTCACATTTTAGATGGGTACATTTGTTTATAATGGCAGGCACCGTGGCCTATAGCCAAGCACAATCGCGTAGGGGAGTTTTGAACAAAACTGCATGCTCCCTTGCCTTCTGCAAGTCAAATCGAGAAGTGAATTATTCATTACAATGGTAGGCCTGCCTTATGAATGCCAGTTACACAGGAATTGGACAAGGACCCAATTCCTACTGCCAGTCAAAGTCGGTGTGGGGAGCATTGATTACAATAGCAGACACACCCTTCCTCGATCGCTACAACACGACATCATTGAATATATATAGTTCGACATACGAAAGTGTGTGCTTGTTTAACAATATTTCAGACCTTCATTTACAGATTAACTGCTGCTAAACGGTACATCATATCCGGAAAGGATTGTACCATAAGACGCCGGATTTATCGGCCTAAAGTGCTGGTCTTTTGACATCTCATCTATTCATGGGTCAGACTGAGTTAGAAACGTGGAATAGGGTAAAATTTGTGTAAGATTATCTCACATTGCATTGCTTTTCGGATAATTAAGGGACAGCTACATACATAGCATTTGGCTCACATACGGCTACTGGGTGGACCAATTTTCGGGTAGAGTTTGATGATTCTATCTTTCCTATAAGTGATGGAAGGTATGAATCATGTATGTGAAAAGTACAAATTTACTTAACATCGAGAAATAGAGAAAAATCAAACGTAAACGCGATAGAAATACGACAAAATATCGTAAGACCAAGGCTGTAGATCACTCCAAATTGAACGGGGATTGTGCCATCCGTTATGTGATAATACTTCCCGAAGGTCTGCACCATCATAAAAATTGCCTCAATATTTCGATATTCTTCGGGATAAAAAGGGGAAAATTTAAAGATCTTGGAAGTTTTCCGTCCATTACAAGCTAAAACGTATAATTTTGCCAAATGTCAATATCCTTCTTCGACTGGCAGATTATGCCGCAATCTGGGTTTTCGGTGAGGAGTGTAAAAGTTAGGACTTTCAAGAAACTAAACCCAAAAAAATGCAGATGGACATTATTACCCCTTAAACGTGTAGCTGTACGAAAATTTCGCCAAAATAGTCAATGTACAGGCACACAGTCGTTACTATTTTATTTACATAGACAGATAAGGAACCTGCTCCACGTACAACACCTTTTGTGCTATATCCGCTTGACTCAACCTGAAAAACGGACCGTTTATGATATCTCCCTTATTAATCCTCCTGTCGAAAAAATGCACCTGAAAAAAAGTTTTTTAGAGATGGAATTCCATCACGTTTGTCGATTTCCAGTCAGGTTGGTCTTGTACTGTATATATTGTGTAAGAGTAAAAACACCATTTCGGTTCCCCATAAACCGCCAGTCCATTCCGGGAACATGAAATGTTATTGACGATTAACACCTACCGTTGGACAGGTGGATGTTAATGTAAAGTTGGACTCAAATATCTTCAGTAGTTTTCAAGTTGTAAAAAATACGCTTTACACGTACCCGCTCTTGAGTTAAGTCCGGTGGGACTTGTACCTGAAAACGGTCCGTTAATGATATCTCCCTTATTAATCCTCGTATTGAAATGATGTTCATGAGGAAAAAGGCTTAGAAATTAATTTCCATTAAGGCAGGTAAATTTACTTTAAGTTTGGTTGTGTATATTTTGTGGGAATGCAAAATCACGGTTTCGGTTTCGTATAATTCCCCACTCAATTCAGGGATTTAGAAATAATATTTGCCCTAAAACCTACCAAAGGACAGGTGGATTCTAAATATCAAGTTTGGTGGAAATATATCACGTAGTTTCCAAGTTATAGACAAACAGACAGACACCAAAACTGAATATATGCAGATGGTCATTATTACACCTGAAACGGATAACTGTACGAAAATTTCACCAAAATTATCAATGTACAGACACACTCTAGAAGTGCAGACCTTTATTTCGATAGTTACTGCTTTGAAACTGTACGACGTATCTACAAACGGACTTCACCATCAGACGCCCGCTTCAGTGCTCTACATGGTTGGTCCTATGACATCTTCTCGTATCTCCTATATTTATGGGTTATATTGAGTTAGAGTCATTGAATGGGGTGAAATTTTGTACAGTTTTCACATAATACTTTATATTTTTGATACTCATATGACAGCTAGAATCATAAAATTTGGCTATAACATGGCCAATAGCCATGTCAATGTGCGTGCCGAATGTCATGATTCTACCTTTCCTATAAGTGTGCCAAATGATAACATATACGTGTAAAAGTACAAAATCAACTTGAAATCGAGAAATACAGCTGTATTTAACGCATTAGGGATAGAAACACGACGAAAAGTCATAGGACAAAAGTTGTAGATCTCTCCAAAATGAAACGCCATTTGCTTTCTGACTCGTGATACGACTTACTGATTAGCCACCAATTACCCCGAAACGAAGGTCTGCACCGTCGTTAAAATTGCATCCATATTTCGGAATTTTCCTGGGCCAAAAATTATACATTTGCATAGCTTAGAATATTTCCTCAAAGAAAAGAGTGTCCAGCATTCGGGATTAGCACTCGCATACATACGTGGTAATTAAGGAAGAAAATAATACAGTTTAGTAAGTTGAAATTAATAGAAAATGGATTATAACTGAGGACATCCGGATGACGACAAATATGTAAATACCAAGTGAATGTATTGGAAAATCAAATGCTCCTCAATAAATTATGCCGGTGTGAGTTATGGATATTAGAAAGCGGTAATCGGAGAGAAATTTAGGCGCGGGGATTCTTAGGTAATCAGATAAGAAGATGAATATTTGTGTTATTACTTAAGCTATTCGAGGACGGTTATAACCTCCAATGATATTCCGCCAATATCCCGCAGAATGGCCGATTGACGACCCTCTTGCCTTCTACCCAAGGAACAACCACGAATTTAAAGGAATGATGAGGAAAATGGCAATACGTTACTTCCCTGCTGGCAAGCAGTCAGAGACTTTGCCATGGTAACCTGTAGGTTCGTTGTCCGTCTGTCGGTCACTCAATGCAGAGCATGGCATCGGAAGAAAATAGTAAATTCCTCCGTCATATGAAGAGTAAGGTAAATTATGAACATAACGAAAGTTGTTTATGATGAAGAGACCTTTCACATACGGTCCGCAGAGTTTACAGAAAATAAATAGTATAAGAGAAAATGCAGGAAAACCGTCGTGGTTTTCCTATAAAAACCCCGCCTTTTCAAAGATTTTAAAATGATATGCATATCGAAACCCTCCCCGGGATGAGTATACTCCAAATATGAAGTTTAGTTGAGGTCTATCCAGCCGTTTCGACGTGATGGTGGAACAGACAAACAGACAAACAAACAGACACGAAAAGTAAAAACCACCGATTCGGTCTTGAGATGACCTAAAACGGATAAATATTTGAAAATTTGCCAAAACAAAAGGAATTATAGACAGCGGACCCCCTACAACTTTATTTATAAGACGATTACACTAGATCTGACAATACATCTGAGGATTTCTGCGCGTTTATTATTCAAACTTTCTCTGAATGAAACACAATCGTGAAAAATAATCTTCCTTTATTTATATTTATTTCAAAATGACATGCATCTTTACATTATCCTTATCCTACAAAGAAAGGTGAAATTACATGAAATGGATCCGATTCATTAACCAATTTTTATATTTTTGACACTATGTTACTGACGCTTGCGGTTTAGAAATGATAATTCAAACAAACTAAGACTACTGTTTACAAAACCCCTCTACGTAAAAAACTACGTAATTAAAATGATATTTGCTACTCAGCTTTCATGTTACGTCTTGCCATAGGTCGGAAGGCCGTACCCTTCTTACGCTACCATAGTCACTGGAATCAGGTCCATCTTCAATCTGGTTCAAGTTGCTGCTATCCCTCGCTGTGTTCTCAAACCGGATCTGATGATTCTGCGGCTGGGTCAGCTGGTCCACTCGTACACCAGCAATACCTCGGCGGTAGGCTGGTAACACTTAGTAACTGTAGTTAGCTACTGAGCTATCTATGATGTAGCTACTAACATTTTATTGCTACTATAGCATCCTGAAAGATTTATTGGCATTAATCTAGGTGCTATCATAGTCTGTCGCAGTTTATCAGCTGATTCTCGCCGCGGTCGCCCGACAGAAGCTTTCCCGCACTGCTTATAAACACTGTCCTGTACTCTCGGAATACGATCTCGGGACCTCGACGTTGGCCAAACACGCGCGTACTGTCACGTCACTAGGTGAATTGCAACTTTTCAGTGACTAACATATTCCGTACGACTCAGTCATTTAGCTGTAACTGACTGTCTATCCGAAAAGTACTATTTCAAGTCTAACTAGTCATGACTCTCATAGTGAATAGTTGCAGCACATATGTTCATGAGTACAACTTCAAACAAGTGCGTTCATACGCAAGTAAAGTTAAGAATGCCTACGCGGCGCAATAACACGAAGTAAAATAGTAAAGAATATTTAAGTGCAAGTAAAATGTAAGAATGTCAGAATCCTAAGTGCTCCGTGTGGCTAATGTTATCATCTCGGTTACCTCCTTCCCTAGTAGCTATTAAGTTCATCTATGCAGACGACATTGCATTGGTAGCTCAAAGCAGAAATTTTGAGGATGGAGAAGGTATTCTTTTAGCAGACTTGGTCAAAATGGCAACTGTCTTCGAGTCTTGGCGTTTGATCCTAACTGCTTCTAAGACCGAGGTTTCATGTTTTCATCTCAGCAACCGACTCGCAAACTATGAGCCATCTGTCTTATTCCTTGATGAAAAACTAAAGTACAACCCGTTCCCGAAATATCTAGGAGTCACACTGGACACAACCCTGAGCTACATGGAACATCTCACCAAACTCTCTCACAAATTCGCTACAAGGAATAACATCCTGCACAAGCTTTGTGGCAGTTCCTGGGGAGCTTCGGCTGACTGCTTACGATTAACGGGTATCAGTCTTGTCTACTCTGCAGCGGAATACTGTGCCCCGGTATGGATGGAAAGGGCACATGTGCATAAAGTGGATACTAAGTTGAATGATACCATGCGCTGCATAACTGGTACTGTAAAGTCAACATCTCGCCACTGGTTACCCTTACTTAGTCATGTCCCACCACCCCACCTGAGGAGAAAGGAAGCTCTGCTGAGAGAAGCAAAGAAGATCTGGTCATCTCCCTCATTACCAGTTCACCAGGAATTTTGTTACCCATCGACACGACGACTTCGATCTAGGAGACCAGCAAGTATACTCGCTGGCCGACTCTTGAGGGATAATTTTAATCTAAACGAGAGCTGGCGGGATGAGTGGTCAATTTCAACATCTGGAACAAATGCTCATGACCCAAATCCAACACTGAAAATGAAGGGATTCGACCTCCCAAGAAAACTAAGGTGTCGCCTCAACAGACTGAGAACTGGGCATGGATGCTGCAATTTCTTACGCCATAAGTGGGGTTGGATGGATTCTCCAATGTGTGAATGTAATGAAGAGGAGCAGACCATGGACCATGTCATCCTGCGCTGCCCTCTTCATGCCTACTCTGGAAGCCCCAGCGATCTGTTTCATCTTTCAGAAAGTGCTATAGAGTGGCTGAAACACTAGGACCTGGACTTATAAATGTGTAGTTATAATCACCATACGATTAAATAAACTTTCTTCCTGAATATCATTTTCTTCGCTTTCTCTCCGTCTCCTCCAATCACCAAATAGTAATTAATATGACGCTTCCTCTCATTGGCAGTCCGGTTGTGCGTCCTCTCCTGGCGCTCTTGGATTCGATTCCTCCCCTGCTCACTTAGGTCAGGGTGAGATACATTTTACCCTTTTGTTCGAGCTTCGCCTTCTCCTTGACTAAAAATCTATCCGTCCCCTCCACGGTGGTTCATGATGGTTATGAATTTATAAATGGGCTCAATTGCGTTATTTTACAAATTTCATCTAACCTTTTAGTCACACTTTTTGCCATCTGCCAGCGGGGGCGTGGATATCGAGTGTATTGTTTCCCCTAGTCCCTTTGTCTTGCCGTGCACCAACGTTTTCTCGTTTTTCACGCCAATTTCTTAAGAAAATGTATGACTGGGATGCTATTTTTACCACCCACGTGTTCGTCTTGAAGCCGCTGATACGCCAACCCTCGGCTTTCTCTTACTTTGGTATACAAATTTTATTTCATAAACCAACTTTACGGAATAAAAATAATTGATACCAAGATACTCTTTCAGCGAGCTCGTATTGATACGGGGTCACAGTTTAGTGTCTCGTTACAACCAGCCAATTCGCTTGGTAGCTCGTAAGACCAGCTGAGCTGTCGTCTGATATGAGAGGCAGCATACCCGGTCCAGAAACCGAAACAAACGCTGACCATGTCACTCCGCAATGTCTGTTTGCCAGTTCGCTCGGCAGTAGCCGTCTCCGCAAGGCGCGGTCCAAAATGGATTGTGTGTGATACCCTTGTCCTCTTTCAGAATACGAAACTGCAATAAAGCGCAGTTCTACGGTCTGATTCTGATTCCACTGAATAGGACTGATTGTAAATTCTGCACTTAAAACAGGTATTTTTTAAATCCGCATTTGTACAACTATGGGTGGCTTAGAACCTAAAGCTGACTCGTCAATCTCATCTTCTTCGTCTTCGTGTTTACGTCGCACCGACATAGAGAGTTCTTACGACGACGATAGGTCAAGAAAGAGCTAATATTGGGAAGGAAGCGACTGACCGTGGCCGTAATTCCCGGCATTTGCTTGGTGTGAAAATGGAAAATCACGGAACACAATAATAATAATAATAATAATAATAATGTTTATTAGCTTTACGTCCCACGGTTTCTGGACCGGGTATGCTGCCTCTCATATCAGACGACAGCTCAGCTGGTCTTACGAGCTACCAAGCGAATTGGCTGGTTGTAACGAGACACTAAACTGTGACCCCGTATCAATACGATGGGACGGTTATCGGAGACTCTGAGGTTCCGTAATTTAAGTTCCACAGGAGTCCTTTTACGTACCAGTAAATCTACCGATACGCAGTTGACGTATTTGAGCATCTTCAGATACCACCGGACTGAGCCAGGATGGAACCTGCGAACATGGGGTCAGAAGGCCAGCGCCTCAATCGTTTCAGAGAAAGAAAGAAAGAGAGAAAGTATCTTAAATAATATTTGGCTTTTTATGTTGGAAATATTCCTTAGCAGACAAAGATGATGTCCCCATGCTATGAAAAACGTAAAATTAAGACATTTCCTAAATTGTGCCAAAAATTGAAGGGCCAAAGGGTCCGGATAGGTTTCAAATTATGATTCTTGGACAGTTATATCAAAATTTTTAAAAAATTCGACAATTACTTCCGGTCTCTATGCAATTGCGGAAAAACAGCCTAAAATTGCTTGTTTCTTTACTCCCATTCGTTTTTATTCAAATACTATCCAAATTAACTTATTTATATAATTATTATTCTGTAATTGTTCCTTCCTCCTCTGCGAACCATGTGACCTTGCCGCGGTGGGGAGGCTTGCGTGTCCCAATGATGCAGATAGCCGAGCCGCAGGTGCAACCATATCGGATGGGTATCTGTTGAGAGACCAGACTAACGAATGGTTCATCGAAAGGGCGGTAGCAGCCTTTCGGTAGTTGCAAGGGCGGCAGTCTGGATGATTGACTGATACGGCCTTGTAATAATACTCAACATGGCTTAGCTGTGTTGATACTGCTACACGGCTGAAAGCAACGGGAAACTACAGCCGTAACTAACTCCCGAGGACATGCAGCTCTCTCTGTATGAATGATGTACTGATGATGGCTTCCTCCCGGGTAAAATATTCCGGAGGTAAACTAGTCCCCCATTCGGATCTCCGGGTGGGGACTACACGAGAGGGGGCGATCATCAGGAAGATGGATACTGACATTCTGCGAGTCGGAGCGTGGAATGTTAGAAGTTTGAATCGTTGTGGTAGGTTAGAGAATCTGAAAAGGGAGATGGATAGGCTAAAGTTAGATGTAGTTGGCATAAGTGAAGTACGTTGGCAGGAAGAACAAGATTTTTGGTCAGGCGAGTACCGAATTATCAACACAAAATCAAACAGAGGAAATGCAGGAGTTGGTTTAATAATGAATAAGAAAATAGGGCAGCGGGTAAGCTACTACGACCAGCATAGTGAAAGAATTATTGTCGTCAAGATAGACACCAAACCAATGCCCACCACAATAGTGCAGGTCTATATGCCTACTAGTTCAGCGGATGATGAAGAAATCGAAAGAATATATGAGGAGATAGAAGATTTAATACAATATGTAAAAGGTGACGAGAATCTAATTGTGATGGGAGACTGGAATGCAGTGGTAGGCCAAGGAAGAGAAGGTAGTACAGTAGGAGAATTTGGATTGGGACGAAGGAACGAAAGAGGAAGTCGTCTGGTTGAATTCTGTACTGATCATAATTTAGTCCTTGCCAATACTTGGTTCAAACACCACAAACGACGGTTGTATACGTGGACGAGACCTGGAGACACTGGAAGGTATCAAATAGACTTCATTATGATTAGGCAGAGATTCAGAAACCAGGTGTTGGATTGCAAAACTTTCCCAGGAGCAGACGTGGACTCTGACCACAACTTGTTGGTAATGAAATGCCATCTGAAGTTGAAGAAATTGAAGAAAGGAAAGAATGCAAAAAGATGGGATCTAGACAAGTTGAAAGAAAAGAATGTGAGGGATTGTTTCAAGGAACATGTTGCACAAGGACTAAATGAAAAGGCTGAAGGAAACACTATAGAGGAAGAGTGGAGAGTCATGAAAAATGAAGTCAGTAGGGCTGCTGAAGAAATGTTAGGAAGGAAGAAAAGATCAACTAAGAATCAGTGGATAACTCAGGAGATACTAGACCTGATTGATGAACGACGAAGATACAAGAATGCTAGAAATGAAGAGGGCAGAAAAGAATACAGGCGATTAAAGAATGAAGTGGATAGAAAGTGCAAGGCAGCTAAGGAAGAATGGCTGAAGGAGAAATGCAAGGATGTCGAAGGCTGTATGGTCCTGGGAAAGGTAGATGCTGCATACAGGAAAATCAAGGAAACCTTTGGAGAAAGGAAATCTAGGTGTATGAATATTAAGAGCTCAGATGGAAAACCACTTCTAGGGAAAGAAGACAAAGCAGAAAGATGGCAGGAGCATATCCAACAGTTGTATCAAGGTAAAGATGTAGATAATTTGGTTCTGGAACATGAAGAGGCTGTTGATGTTGATGAAAAGGGAGACCCAATTTTGAGGTCAGAGTTTGACAGAGCTGTGAGTGACCTCAATAGGAACAAGGCACCTGGAATTGATGACATTCCCTCTGAATTACTGACTGCCTTAGGAGAAACCAGCATGGCAAGGTTATTTCATTTAGTCTGCAAGATGTATGAGACAGGAGAAGTCCCATCCGATTTTCAGCAGAATGTGGTTATACCTATTCCCAAGAAAGCCGATGCTGACAGGTGTGAAAACTACCGCACCATTAGTTTAGTATCTCATGCCTGCAAAATTTTAACACGTATTATTTACAGAAGAATGGAAAAACAAGTTGAAGCTGAGTTGGGAGAAGATCAATTTGGCTTCAGAAGAAATGTAGGAACACGTGAAGCTATCCTGACTTTACGTCTGATCTTAGAGGATCGAATCAAGAAGGACAAGCCCACGTACATGGCATTCGTAGATCTAGAAAAGGCATTCGATAATGTTGATTGGACCAAGCTATTTATGATTCTGAAGATGATAGGGATCAGATACCGAGAACGAAGAATAATCTACAATCTGTATAAAAATCAGTCTGCAGTGATAAGAATCGAGGGCTTTGAAAAAGAAGCAGCAATCCAGAAAGGAGTGAGGCAAGGCTGCAGTTTGTCCCCTCTCCTTTTCAATGTTTACATAGAACAGGCAGTAAAGGAAATCAAAGAGAAATTTGGAAAGGGAATCACAGTCCAAGGAGAGGAAATCAAAACCTTGAGATTTGCCGATGATATTGTTATTTTATCTGAGACTGCAGAAGATCTCGAGAAGTTGCTGAATGGTATGGATGAAGTCTTGGGTAAGGAGTACAAGATGAAAATAAATAAGTCCAAAACAAAAGTAATGGAGTGCAGTCGAACGAAGGCAGGTGATGCAGGAAATATTGGATTAGGAAATGAAGTCTTAAAGGAAGTAGATGAATATTGTTACTTGGGTAGTAAAATAACTAACGATGGCAGAAGTAAGGAGGACATAAAATGCAGACTAGCACAAGCAAGGAAGAGCTTTCTTAAGAAAAGAAATTTGCTCACTTCAAACATTGATATCGGAATTAGAAAGATGTTTTTGAAGACTTTCGTGTGGAGCGTGGCATTGTATGGAAGTGAAACATGGACGATAACTGGCTCAGAAAGAAAGAGAATAGAAGCTTTTGAAATGTGGTGTTACAGAAGAATGCTGAAGGTGAGATGGATAGATCGAATCACGAATGAAGAGATACTGAATCGAATTGGTGAGAGGAGATCGATTTGGCTAAATTTGACGAGAAGAAGAGATAGAATGATAGGACACATCTTAAGACACCCAGGACTTGTTCAGTTGGTTTTTGAAGGAAGTGTAGGGGGTAAGAACGGTAGGGGTAGACCAAGATATGAATATGACAAGCAGATTAGAGCAGATGTAGGATGCAATAGTTACGTAGAAATGAAAAGGTTAGCACAGGATAGGGTGGCATGGAGAGCTGCATCAAACCAGTCTATGGACTGATGACTCAAACAACAACAATTGTTCCTTTGTTCAATATTCTCGGGCGTTTTTTTTTTAATGTCCACATCGAATGCAGTTATATGGCCTCAAGTGAAACTCTAGCGCTCGTAGTGGTAGAAAAAGGCAAACTGACAATCTAATTGAACGGATAACGATGACTATGAAAAGGATTGTAAATTTAGGAATAAATAAAAAAATATTCTCATACTTTATTACATTTGATTTACCCAAGATTCGTAGCTCATATCCCTAGGAAGTTTTCAACAATGAGTTGTTTACCTGAAGGGTTAGAACTGTGGATTTTTTATAGACTAAGAAATAAATCGGTAGAGTGCATTTCAATTACATAATGATACCTCAGTCAAAAAGTAAACTGAAGCATTGTCTTAATTTATTTCCTCCAGATTTATTATATTTATTGGAATCTGCTCACCATTACCATAACACTTTAGTAAACTTCCCGTCAATCTACTCCGTGTTCCAGATGGCCGTCCTGCGGGAGCTCCAGGTACCCCAGGGACACCTCGACGCGCTCTGCAGGACGATGACGACTCGTGCCCCGTGGTGCTCTGTGAGCGTGACATGTACAGTCTGCATCGCAATGTCCCGGCGCTGCGGCGACGTGACGTGGATACCACCACCATTAGGCAGCACTACTACCCCGAGGGTGGCTGGGGGTGGATAGTGTGTGGTGCTGGCTTCCTCGTCCATCTTCTCACCTCCGGTCTTCAGCTCGCCTTCGGGCTGCTCTACGTGTACGCGCTGCACCACCTGGGGGAGCCACAGTCACCTATGGACGCCGGTAAGTTTGCTTACAAGTCATGGTTTTCAAACTTGTTTCCAAACGTTACTAAACACTAAACGGTATGTTTCTTCGAATGATGGATATATTATCCCAGAATTATGTCAAAAGTTTCCGTTTATACCATAAATTACATTCACTCTCTAGATTTTTCATCATCTGAGTACTAAATTGCTATGAAGAAAGATCTGCCTCAGAAAAATTCTAGAATACGCCACTCCGGTCTGGGGAAAAGCACCCAAAACCCATGGATTAGGTGAAGCGCATACAAAAGAGTGCGCTGAGTCACATCTCAGTGAACACTGGTTAGAACAGAATTGTGATATCGATCAAACTCTCAACATTGAAGTGATTAGTACCGGAATAAAGAAGACGCCCCGAAAATTCTATTCTGGAGTAATCTATAAGCCCAAAGCTCTCATCTCCACGTTGGTTAATTATGACACCATTTCCCTTCGCTACAAGCGACCCAGGTAATCTTAAATTAGTTACCCCCATCCGGCTACACGTCATAATCTGACAAATTCCTTATCCTCTCACATCAATGCAGTTATAGATTAGATTATTCAGAAATAGTACCCCGGACACATTTACGGTCGCAGAGCTAAAAGTCTCAACACATTCGGCTAGCTCGAATCGAGACAGAGACAGGGTCTACTACTTTTCAGGTCCATCCTGCTGTACGGCTGTGAGGTCTGGAGCTATATTCATAAAATACCTTTTTCTAAATTACAGACCTTCCAAAATAAAATACTTCGTAAACTGATGAGAGCCCCAACCCTGAAATATAATAGAAACATACGAATGGAACTTCGTATTCCTATTATTAGATTTCAGGTAAACAAACCAGCCAAGATGACCAAGTCTAGCATCCTCTCCAGTCAGTCTATCGACCCAGGATTCCTACTCTTAAAACGGGTCGTAAGGAGCAAGAAGCCGAACACTCGTTACAAACATCGCTAACTTACGACCTGTTTTAACAGGTCACCTCCCCACTTTTCGGCTTATTCCAAATTAAAACGCTGAATCACTAAATAATAAAATCAATTCCCCTGAAAAGACCCGTTTGTTAAGAAGCGAAGCCTTACCCCTGCCCGTCAACCCTTCTTATTCTCAAAATTCCAGAAAACAGATATATTTTAACAGTTTTTGAGAAGAGGGAGTTTCTTTCCTGATATGGGTGTATATTTTCCCTCCATGACAAATTGTTTTTCACTCGCCAATGTACGCGATGGATATTTTCCGACTCATCGAAATTTCATGGACACAGATGAGTAGAAGGGCATAGTTTTCACCCAGGAACTCTCATGAACTTGCTACAGACAAAATAAATTTTGAAAAAATGCGTCGGTGGGTGCAGAGTGGGCTTCGGACAAGAAGAGGGCACGGCTGGTGCATGGCCCGAAAGCTCTGCATTGCGTCCGACCAACCGAGCAGAGAAGGGGTCGCCACGGTTCTACCGTGAACCTACGCCTCTGTATTCGGGATACGGAGAGGGGCTGGTCCCCACTGTCAGCTCCCCTGAGAATGGTTTTAGGTGGTTTTCCGTCCTCCTGCGCTAAAGTAAATGCCGGGAAAGTTCCTAGTATAGGCCACGGTCGCCAACCCCTCATCTTTACTGAACATCTCCTTCTCCTGGCCTGAGAGACGGCATCACCGTATGGGAGTCACGCCGTCCGTTTCGGGGAAGGAATGTAGAAGTTCTAGTAGTAGTTGAATAAAGGCATGTATAGAGATTAAACGAAACTCAGCGTCAGTTTTGAAGGTTTTCATAATTGCTTTATTACTCAAAGCCTGCTGCGATGTTTTGTGTATATGTGTGTGTGGATCCAGTACAGTTGTATCTGCCGCTTAGCACGACCCATGCAGAAACGCCTCACGACTAAATCAAAAGAAAACATCTTCAGTGTGATAAGCGATAAGGACAAATACCACTATTGAAGTTCGCATGTTGTACACTTTTGTGAAATCAGGCAGAGAATACCTCGGGAAATGGAACTCTGTCTGTTACAGATGATCCTCGTATACAGAGGCAGTTGCAGATACCACTCAAAAGTGAACTTCCTATTATTCTCCCGTGGGAAAAGTTTTACATCAGCAGCTGATATTGTACATTAAAACTAAATTAACAATTTCAACTATATCTGTACAGTGTGATTCAACAGCCCCTTCCCATATCGTTTGCTGCAGCCCAGCTAACGGGCACGTGGTTATAGGGGTGCTAATCCCCTGCAGGCGTACGGCATGGTACTAATGTGCAGTGAGCACATTTTGCACACGATCCTAAACCCTAACGAAATGTTACATCATCCGTTCGCATAACACGATGCCCTGCAATCATGTAGCAACGTCCTTTCAGTCCACCTCTGTGGTTGTAGTGGTTAGCGTGATTAGCTGCCACTCCTGGAGACACGGGTACGATTCCCGGCTCTGCCACAAAATTTGAAAAGTGGTACGAGGGCTGGAACAGGGTCCACACAGCCTCGGGAGATAAACTGAGTAGAGGTGGGTTCGATTCGCACTTCAGCCATTCTCGAAGTGGTTTTCCTTGACTTCCCACTTCTCCTCCAGGCAAATGCCGGGATGGTTCCCAACTTAGGCCACGGCCACTTCCTTCCCTCGTCCTTGCCTGTCCCTTTCAATCTTCCCATCCCTCTACAAAGGCCCTTGTTCAGCATAGCAAGTGAGGCCACCTGGACGATGTACTAGTCCTCCTCACCGGTTGTATCCCCCGACCCAAATTCTGGCGCTCTAGGACTCTGACCTTGAGGCGGTAGAGGTGGGATCCCTCGCTCAGCCAGAGGGAAAACTGAACCTGAGAAAAAGGAGAACGCTTTTTTACCATGTAAGTACGTTAATGTGTCGTGCCTCGTGACGGGTATAACGAAGAAGGGAATCAATGCATAAAACTAGGTAATAGTGCAGTAATTAATTCCTTTTAAACACTGAACCGGATGGCGCATGTATTTTGCTGTCGTCGTACTACAAGCGTGTTTCCAACAGTGTAGCGTAGCGGATGTGGTTAGGCGTTCGCCTAGCAATCGACGGAATGTGCCAGCGGCGTTTCTAATCCTGCATCTTTCAAATATTCTTGCATACGCCCGTTACATTGTGTGGAACTGACGACGCCGTTCTGAAGGCAGCTCGCAATAATACACACATCAGTACAAGGGTGACTACATGACAGGTGAACACCGGCCAGCCGTCCATCTGGCTAATACTGCATGAACATAAATTGCATCCATACCATCTTGAGCTACACCAAGAGCTCCATGGGTGGGATTTCGTAGCTCGAATGGAGTTCTGTCGGTGGCTATTAGGCATGCTGGACAATGATGCAGCATTCGCATCGCATATCTTATTCTCGGACGAATCGCGCGTCCACAATAACGGGAACGCCAATCGCCACAACATGCACTGTTGGAGTTCAGACAATCCTCGCTGTGTGCGGCAGGCGGCCCATCAAGTACGATGGAGAGTGAATGTTCGGTGTGGAATCTTGGGGAATCGCCTGATTGGTCCTTATTTCTTTGAGGGTTATTTGAGGAGCACACACTACCTGCATTTTCTGCGTCAGGAACTCCCACAACTGCTGGAGGATGTGCTTTGCACGATAGTTTGGCGATGTGGTTGCAACAGGATGGAGCTCCACCACATTCGACTTTGCCTGTTCGAAACCATCTGAACGAGGAACTGCCAGGGAAATGGATAGAACGATGAGGCCCTATTTCTTGATCCACCAGATCACATCGGCTTTAACGCTGAAAATCGTGACTAGCTCCAGCAACTCATCACGGGCTTCTGCCGAGCAATTACACCTGTAGTCCTTCAGTGCGCAAGACGATCTATTGAACACCGGACCCGAATATGCATAAACCGAAACGGTCATCACATCGAACATTTACTGCGGTAAAACATTGTCAGGGCAGTTACGTTCCTATTATTTTCGTTCCGTATGTGTCCGGCATGCTAACTAATCGGCCCTTCTTAGGTCCACACATTCATTCGCACACAATTTGCATGAAATCGGGTACTGAACTTACATTGCGTACAGTACTTATTAACAAAAATTTCAAAATTTGTAATCTTCGCCCAGGACTCGAAACTCCCACCTAACTTGCAAGCCCGCTCCTGCACGCCTTTACAAACTACACTACGGAACCGTACGGCACACTGTGCAGCTTGTAGAAAGTATTAGGTCACAATATCAATTTAGTGTTTCGCCGGCGTGTCAGATTCATATTATCAAGAAGGCACACGCATGTCTTCCAATGTTTAATACTAGTATAACATTACGACGTCCTATCATGGTGAGGTGGTAAATACCAAAATATCCGGTTGTGTTGTCTGAGCATACCGGCAGGGCAGATGTTTTCAGAACGGAATGAATGTTGTGGGTTGCATAAAACTACATTGGAAGGGGAGGCTGAATCACGCTGTGTGTATAAAATAAGAATTTTGTCTGTACATTGCTCAGAATTTGAAAAGAATGGTATTTCTGTATGGATCATGTCCACAGTAACAAGGAAATACACTCTTTACTTTTCCGTAATGTCTGTCTGTCTGTCTGTCTGTCTGTCTGTCTGTCTGTCTGTCTGTCTGTCTGTCTGTCTGTCTGTCTGTCTGTCTGTCTGTCTGTCTGTCTGTCTGTCTGTCTGTCTGTCTGTCTGTCTGTCTGTCTGTCTTGGACCATTTCCTGTCCTTTGTGCCGGCTAGACATAGGGCTCAGTCGAGCGGTGGTCCTGTTCGTTGAATGCGGGCGAATCAAAAACTAATCTAACTGATACTAATGAGTATATTGACAGGAAGAGTGGACATATACCTTGCAATGAGAAACATATATGGAGTAAGATGAATCCGCTGGACACAATGAGGTAATCGCTAATGGCGCGGCGTGGTTCGTCGTTTTATAAATTTTTCTCTCACTCCCATTTACCGCCAAAAGTTTACTGACACAGTTTTACCTCACTGAAAATGTTATTAGGGCTTATTCTGAAATAACACATAATTTTTTAGTTTGGTAGCGGTGCTGATGGTAAGCATGAAGGATTTCTCTTTAAAAAAATGATTGCTTAAATTAGGTCACAAGCTAGGCACTATATTTTCGTTGATGTAACAGTTTAGGCAAACAGGCCCATCTTCTAGGTAATTTTATTTCTTGGGACACTTAGCAGCCTAAAATCTTTACCACGAACAACCAATTGTTTCATTTACGCACTGCTGGCGTTTACCACGGCGGTTTCGTCGCCGATTCTCCTTAAAACGGAATTTCAGCTAAAATAGTTCAGCACCAAATTAATTTTGTACCGAAGCACATTATACACGTGTGGGTGACGTAATTTCTGTTGCGTGAGAATGAGAATATCCCACCTGTTCTCGCCGTGCCGCATCTGGTCAGAAATAAAAAAGTAACCAAAGCCCCTCCTCGCCTGGCGCGCTGGAATTAAATTGTGCCTCATGTAATGAATTTAGGACTCAGGTTCTTTATCACTCAAAGGTCATGGGTTCAACATGATAGCATTGCTTTTTAATCGCGACATTCCTACTGGCTACATTGTAATGACCTATGTTGATTTCAGTCGGAAAAACCACTAAGGCAGTATTTCTGAGGATGTAAAAAGGGCAGGTGGAGAGTGAGTGTCTGCCATTGTAATGAAAACTCCCCAACTTGATTTTTACTGACGGTGGGCTAGAGAGCCTACCATTACAATGAAAACTCCCTAACCCAGTCCTCACGTAAGGAAAGACGTTTGGTGACTTCCCCGTCGGGTTTCTGGGGTAACGTTAAGAGCTGTGCAATTTTAATACAATCTCACTCACAACGTGTACACTACCTAACCTAGAATTCTGTATAGAATCTAGAATTCCGTAGTGAAGCACGGATACATCAGCTAGTCAATAATGTAGTAAACTGTCGATTTAATACATTGTTAGGGACAATCTAAAGCGCGTTAAATCGGGAAATCAAACTAACTACTTTTACGGTTTTCGGAGACGCCGAGATGTCGGAATTTTGTCCCTCGGGAGTTCTTTTACGCTCCAGTAAACCTAGCAACATGAGACTGACATATTTAAGTACCTTCAAATACCACCGGACTGAGCCAGTATCGAATCTGCCAAGTTGGGGTTAGAACGGCAGCACCTCAACCGTCTGAGCCACTCAGCCTGGCACTATGATAGGGTGACAGTATGAACTGTGCAACACATGATAATTTGAACCTGTTTTACTGCCGGATGCCCTTCCTGCCTTTGTGGAGGGATCTATTCTCTAGTGGATATCTCTATGGAGGCTGGTAGTTCAGTGTGTTTTGTGTATATGAAGAGAAGTGCAATGGAACAAACACAAACAGACAGTGCTGAAGAGAGAGAAATTCAGTAGACGCGATTAAAAAACCTCGACCTGGCCGGAAATAAAACCCGGGACTCTGCAAACCGAAGGCCTCGACGCTCATTACTGATTAAAAGGAACTGAATTCCGAAGACCCTAATTTGAAACAATAATAACAGTTTTATCGCTATAAGGACTGGCATTACTTGTTTATGAAATCCTACTTATTTATTGTCACCGATTTCCATTGTTCTGTCATCCAAGTTCAGAATATTGTTTTCTCTTCTAATGGGATGAAACGTCAGGTTGTGAGTTTCACAAACAAGAAAAGTCCTATCAGTTTTAATTTCGCCATGGGGATCATTGTTATAATAATATTACTATTATTACGTCCCAGTAACTACTTCTGACTGTTTTCTGAGACGCGGAGGTGCCGGAATTTTGTCCCACTGGACTTCTTTTACGTGCCAGATATTCTACCGACACGGAGCTGACGTATCTGATCACCCTGAAAATACCACTGGACTGAACTAGGATCGAACCTGCCAAATTGTTGTCAGAAGGCCAGCACCTTAACCGTCTGAGCCACTCAGCCCGGCGAGGACCATTGTGCGTACCTAGGTGTTAATATAAGGAAAGATGTTAATTATAGTAATCATATAAATGGGATTTTAAATAAAGGTTAGAGACCTCTTGACATGGTTATGAGAGTACTTAGGGCTGTATAAAAGATATAGTCCGCCTCTGTGGTGTAGCGGGTAGTGTGATTAGCTGCCACACCCGGAGGCCCGGGTTCGATTCCCAGCTCTGCCACGAAATTTGAAAAGTGGTACGAGGGCCGGTACAGGATCCACTCAGCCTCGGCAGGTAAAATGAATAGAGGTGGGTTCGATTCCCACCTCAGCCATCCTGGAACGGATTTCCCGTGGTTTCCCACTTCTCCTCCAGGCACATGCCGAGGTGGTACCTAACTTAAGCCCACGGCCGCTACCTTCCCTCTTCCTTGTCTATCCCATCCCCCACATGGCCCCTATTCAGCATAGCAGGTGAGGCCGCCTGGGAGAGGTACTGGTCATTCTCTCCAGTTGTATCCCCGACCCAATGTCTCACGCTAAAGGACACTGCCTTTGAGGCAGTAGAGGTGTGACCACTCGCTGAGTCCGAGGGAAACCAACCCTGGAGGATAAATAGATTGAAAGAAAGAAAGAAAGAAAGGATGTAAAGGAGAGGACATATTATAAGGACCGTAATCAGGGTATGGTTCTAGTGTATGGGACCTTCACCATGATTACTTCATTCGAGAAATGGAAAAAGTCCAAAGAAAAGCAGCTCGATTTGTTCTGGGTGATTTCTAACAAAAGAATATAGTGACGAAAATGTTGGAAAGTTAGGGTTGGGAAGACTTGAGAGAAAGGAGGCGAGCTGCTCAACCAAGTGGTATGTGTCAGTAGAGAGGTCACGTGGAATGGCATTGGCAGACGAATAAGTATGAGTAGTGATCTGAGAGTAGGGAAAATAACAATATGAAGATTAAGTTGGAATCGAAGGGTACTAATAGGGGCAAATATTCATTTATAGGAAGAGGAGTTAGGGATTGGAATAATTTATCAATATATTTCCGAATTCTTTGAAATTATTGAAGAAGAAACAACAGATAGGGAATCTTCCACTTACGCGACTGCCCTAAATGCAGATTAGTGGTAATTAATGATATTCCTTTAAGCGATTCTGACTAATGATCCATACAGGAATTAATTTTGTCTGTAGCCTATTGAAATCCCTCCATAAGGATCATATCCTAAACTAGATATCACCGTATTAATTAAAACGAAGGGGAAATTTCCTTTTTTTCCTCCAAGCGCGCTTAAATATAATTCCTTGTCCTTTCAGCCTGTATGAAATATGAATGTCAACAACACTTAATATGCCGCCTGTAAACACGGCTTCTGGTTCAGAATGCTAAAGAGGTCTAGGGGTTTTCACTAGAGCGAGGGTTAAATAATTCTGTCGTGGCTAACTTGTTTCCGTACTTCCAACGAGAAAATAACTTTGTAAATCTCACTAAGGACGCTGTGTCAGTCGTGAAATATTAAACAGTTTACATCATGTGTACGCGTCTTGAAACGATATAACGTCACAAACATGAATACTTTATTATCCTTTTTAAAGGAACGTTCACTTATTCCAAGTAACAAATACCAAAACATTAAGCTCCAAAGTTATTGCTTTATTAATATTCCTGTTGGCCGAAGAAAAAAGTAACACTTGGATGTTTTTAAATAATATGAATTTAGTGAGCCATTATCACCAACAAACAAACAAACAAACAAACAAACAAACAAACAAACAAACAAAAACAAACCCCATGGCACTACAGCCCTTGAAGGGCCTTGGCCAACCAAGCGACCACTGCTCAGCCCGAAGGCCTGCAGATTACGAGTTGTCGTGTGGTCAACACGACGAATCCTCTCGGCCTTTATTATCGGCTTTCTAGACCGGGATTATCACCAACAAGTTCACCAAAACAGTTTTTACCAGTCCATCCGGTCGTTCTTCTAGACCGATTTGTTTCATTCTTGTTTCATTATCTCCGGAATTACCTGCCGGTCAATCATCAGGCATTGATAGGTCCCCTACGTTCAGTCAGTTTTGAGTAATCCTGAAATCAAATCACTAAATGACTGTACTTGGCGGGTTGCACAGAGTTAAGGTGCAATATCGGCTACGTGTTCACAAGCAAACCTGCAGTATCAGCCAAACTTGGTATACATAACGTTATTTGTTTCTTACGTCCCACTAACTAATGTTACTATTTTCGGAGACGCAGAAGTGCCAGAATTTAGTCCCAAAGGATTCCTTGTACGTGCCAGTAAATCTACCAACATGAGGCTGGCGTATTTGAGCGTCTTAAAATACCACCGTAGACATATTACTTAGAATAAAGTAAAATAATGTGACGGTAGAACAGCACTGCGCTTGTGGGTTGGTAGGGAGCAACATGATAAATGTCATCGAAATCGACCAATATTAGTGTCGAATCAATAGCTTTTGGGCACTCTGGAAGCCATGTAAGTCCAAGTTCAGCATTCATCGGTATGGGGGCTGTGATGGGATGAGAAAGAGAATGTCCGAGATGACCAAGATTAGTGCTGAACATACAGTTGTCGGGCTGCAACAACGACAACTTCCACGTGAAAGAAAATAATTTGAAACTTTAAATTAATAAAAACAACAATAACTCTAAATTATCAATCAACGTCACAATAAAGAAAAATACAGAAAATCAATTGATACATTTTCAGAGTCCAGTTTTTAGGTACTGAGGGGTCAGAATGCAAACCTACTTAACCTACTAAAAAGATATTATCGGCACACTTTATCTTGGCGCATTTCTGTACGGGGTGAGAAGTAAGGAGGGAGCTGTCCCGGTTCCGATAGTGCTGCCAACTGAATAAAAATGAAATCTGAATTGAATCGAGAATATGATCGATCGATATGAAGTTTCTAAACAGTTATTATCTTAAGCCAACAACTATGTCACATACAAATTATATATTTCTCGATGCGAATCTTGCTCCTAGCATGAATTATATGGTTTGGCTTTGCTGTGTAAACAACAACAGTACTAGTACGTAAAGTGTACGCCAGATGTCGCACAATGATGCTTAAGCGAGTCATAGTTTGTGTTTCAAAGGATGCCAGTACGAATCTCGAAGATTGCCGAGGTCGACCGATTCAGCACTAGGGTGTAAATGCACCAAGATAAAGTGTGCCGATAGTAGTAAACTCTACCCCAGAGGTGCTCAGCTGGGCGCCCCTTGAGGGTTGCCCAGTCCGGCCGGGCTGACGTGACATCAATGCGGGCAGCTTACGTAAGGAGCACACGAAGAGTGCAAACACACTTTGCAGGGAAGCGACAGAGCATTGACGTTCGACTGTGTTTACGAAGCTTTTCCCCGCTATTCAGCGAAGTGCTGCTTACGGTACATTATTTAAAATAAAACTCTATAACCGCAACAACAACAAATCCTGACCTTTTCAAGATATTCCGGTTTTATTTATTCTGCGCTTGATATAAGGAGTCTGTTTTATTTTATTATATTTATTCATTCAAAGAAAACTGACTCGTTATAATGTTTGTGTTTAAATCTACAAACGTACACGGCTTTAACATACAAACTACGATGTACAATTCCTTGGAAGGGAATGACAGTATTTCCATCCTGTTATTAATTAAGCAAAAAGTAATATAATTACTTAATGCAACAATGATTTTGCACAGTTTTGTAGTGTTGTGTAACTTTCCCTTTTCACTGAATTCCTGAAAATAGTATTTCAAATTTAAGAGGCGTTCAGTGATAATAGCCAGCCTCTAAATGGCGAGAGGTAGGTTCATTGGGAGTGTGGACATAGATATTTACTATCCAAGATTATAGTAAAACTACGTAAATATTTCTACCAGACTGATGCCCAGTATGCCTTCAAATAAATAGCCTCACTAACTTTATTCCCAGTAAGCAAGATTGGATTGTTGGTGAGTTTATCAGATAATTTAAACCCAAACACCCACAAGCCACAGCTTATCCTTCTTAACTCAATATTATAATAGAACTGTTTCTTAAGCACGCCTTGAAATGTAATAGTGGAAATTGTAATTCATTACGTACATTATAAAATGCTTTATTGTAATTGGTCGAAATATATAAACTGTAATGAACATTAAAAAAACTTATTTCTTACAGCGTAAATTGAAAATGATGTGGATTTCTGTCCTCCTTCCTTCATTATATTCTGCCTCCATTTCAACGTTATTGTGGTTGAACACCATACGCTCATCGCCTGCCAGCCTACGTTGTGTGGAGAAACCTGCCAATGAGAAGAATTTCCTTCTATTTTCCGAATATTCATCATCATTTGCAGACATACTTATGCACCTCCCTCTTAACCTCGCCATGAAAGACACATCCAGCAGCCGTGGCCTTAATTAAGGTACAGCCCCAGCATTTTCCTGGTGTGAAAATGGTAAACAACGACCACGACGACACCGTAATGGAACAGCAGCATCCGGATCATCCACCACAGCAGCAGCAGCAAAACCAGCCCTCAGTATGGAGACAGCTCAGACCACGCGAAGTGACGGCCGGATGGCTAAACCCCGATCCTGCCAAGGTTCTCCAGCTGGCCCGACACCTGGACCAACAACTCCTACTGTTACCAACTGGCAGGGATCGACACGACATCGAATCGGTCTTATGAGGCCTTTCGGCATGGGACAACCTCGATGGTCCACAGAGAACTTACTTCGCCACCAGAGCAAACCTCCTGTACATCGCTACCAGTCGCGGCTGGGCACAGGCCATACAATTGGACCAGGCGACATCCGAATCCCTAGCTTGGGCGCCGGAGGGCTTCACGTTTCAACCAGTGGCTCGGCCGACCCCGGACAGCCGCGGACGAGGACGAGGACGGGGCCGCGGCACTCGGGGGGCCAAGCCGAGCACAGCACCAACATGAATCGCAGGTCCTGGGACAGGAGACGCCGCCGCGGACTTCCGAACCCGTCCCTTGCCTTCTCCCTCCCTGGCTGCTGACTGTCACAGTGCTTGTCCACCCTCCGCCTTTTATAGCCGAACAAGGGCGTGCGTGTAATGGAGCAAGCACCGGGCGAAGCCCGCAAGCCAGTGAGGGATAAAGGCGACGAAGCCGGTGAAGCCTGACTCCGCCAGTGCTTTATTATGAATTATAAAATACAAAGAAACATGTTACAATGACTGTGGTCGAAATACATACAAAAGAAAGACAAAGGAAATGACAATAGCAAACACAAAGAAGATTAAGAAACATGCCAGGTTCAAATATGTAACCTTATCCATGGACGCTCGTTCCCATTGGTAGGTTTGTAGGCTGTCTCCACAGTTGACAGTACCTGGGTGTCCTCTAGGGCTGGTAGACTCGTCAGAGAGCGTGTCAGGATGCCGGCCGGCGTCGGGGACGGGTTCTGAAGTCCGCGGCGGCGTCTCCTTGAAGATGGTTTTCCGTTGTTTAAAACTGTCTGTCCCTATCTCTACGCTCTTCTTATCTGCGTTATGGCTGTAAAGGAATGAAACGCAAACAAGTTTGTATTTTCACGTGACTGTTCATGTCGTAATCATAGCGTCGCGGCCTTGCCGCCGGTTGTACCTGGAATCCGAACTACAGGAGGGATGTGAATTACCATTTCTAAAAGTCTTAATAAGCTTCCCGGAATTTGAACAGCAGCTGACTTCATAAGAAACCGGCGACAATGCCACACGACTACCAGTCTTCTTCTCAAAAGCAACTAATATATGGGGTCTCAGATAGGGTAAATCTTATGACCTTTTGCCACAGGTTTGCGTAGAATCCTAACAAGAGATGTGACTTTATGTTACGCATTGACACTCATTTAACTACAGATGCGCTATTGCGTATTGACGAATGATTGACCTATCAGCGCTGTATCTATATTTCCCCCTAAGGGACATTATTTTCATGATGGTGTCTTATTCATAAAAGTAGACCCCAAATGTTTGTGCACTAATAGGTCTGAATGCAAACTAAGTCTGTTATGAGAAGTTGTCGTGTAGACCGCTCTTCCGTAATGTAGTGAGAGTAACATAAATTCTAGGGGTTCTGGTCGGCGGAACCCCTCATGTTTATGTAAAACTCATAACATAACCGTTGAGCAGATTAGACTATAATTTTTATCGCTACAGTAAGTCTACATTCTAACCGATTACTGTCTAAAATTTCTCCCTCTACATCATAAGTTAGAAGTAACAGACCGGGTGTGTTGGACGTGCGGTTAGGAGCGTGCAGCTGTGAGTTTGCATCCGAGAGATAGTAGGTTCGAACCCCACTCTCGGCAGCCCTGAACATGGTGTTCCATGATTTTCCACTTTCGCACCAGGTAAATGCTAGGGCTGTACCTTATTTAAGGCCATGGCCGCTTCCTTCCCACTCCCAGCCCTTTCCTCTCCCATTATCACAATAAGATCATCGGTGCGACGTAAAGCAAATAATTGTAAACACGTAGAAGTAACAGACTTGAAAATATCAAGAATGGTCGCTGATACAATCAGATGGGAACAATACCAGGAGGGTATTAAAGGCGACGTTACAAATGAATTCGATGGATTCAACTGTACGCATAAATCGGCTTAGGTGGTGGGGACATGTGACGCGAATAGATGAGAACAAATTGCCTAGCAAAATAGTAGACTCGTTTACGGAGGGCGAGAGTAGTAGAGGAAAACCAAAAATACGATACCTAGATTCATTTTCTAATGATTTAAAGACAAGAGGAATAAAACTAAACGAGGACAAATACAGGATTGTGGAGGCGTTTAGTAAATGCAGCCTTGCACACAAAATGCTGAAAGGGATAACTTTCTATAATGAAGATGTGTGTACCATAATCCTCTACTATGAAGACATCAATCAAACATATCTACCCACGGCAAGATTTAGACAGACTTTAACTGTTTTTCTCTTCTTTTTCATGGTGAGCAGCGTAACGTAAGGTACTGTTTATCCACATTGAGATGAACTATTACACATGATTACAATATTTTTGGTAGTATAATCGCTTTCAGTCCGCCTCTGTGGTGTAGTACTTAGTGTGCTTAGCTGCTACGCCCGCAGGCAAGGGTTCGATTTCCAGCTCTACCACGAAATTTCCAAAGTGGTGCGAGGTCTGCAATGAGGGTTACTCAGCCTCCGAAGGTCAACTGAATAGAGGGGGTTTGATTCCCGCCTTATTCATCCTCGAAGTGGTTTTGCGTGATGTCCCATTTCTCCTCCAGTCAAATGCCGGGGTGGACCTAAAATGTCACGACCGTTTCCTTTCCTCTCCCTTGTATCTTCCTTTCAATCCTCCCATCCCCCCACTAGGTCCCTGTTCAATATAGCAAGTGAGGTCACCAGGGCGAGGTGCTGGTTGTCCTCGCCGGTTGTATTCCCCACGCTCCAGGACACTACCCTTGAGGCGGTAGAGATGCGATCCCTCGCTGAGTCCGAGGCAAAAACCAATCCTGGTAGGTAAACGGATTAAATAAATAAATAAATAAATAAATAAATAAATAAATAAATAAATAAATAAATAAATAAATAAATAAATAAATAAGTAAATAAATAAATAAAAAATAAATAATAATAATAATAATAATAATAATAATAATAATAATAATAATAATAATAATAATAATAATAATAACCGCATTTCACCAAACACCATCGAGTTCTTTTCTAGATAATATATGGAATTTGCCCGTCAGCGAAACAATGACTAAATAAATGATAAGGTCTGAACGAGTGGCGGATTATTATTAATACAACTCGACAGTGATATCGTATTAGGAAAATAAACGTCATGGAATGATGAACAGACCAAAAACAAACGATAACAAATTTCTGGGATAACAAGTATTCATAATCATACTGACATTTTACTACTTTTGCAGTGTGCCATGACTATATCGACAATAAATCAGGGATTCTCTTCGTGTTACGTTAAGAACGATGGTACAAGCGAATTGATGGAGACAATTTACTTTCCTTCTTTCTTTCTTTCGGGCGCGCGATTCAAATGGACAAACTCGCCGTATTTGCTATGCTAGAGCACAAGCCATTGCCGTGCTGTCGGGAAGAGAAGGCGAGCCAGCTAACAACCTAGTTGTTTTATGTGGTTGTTTATATCGTGGTAATAGCCGCGGTACATCTAGTTATAAATGGAATCCGACCCATGAGAAAATGATTTCCCTTCAAGAATCCCAAAAGCACTGGCCCACTCCCTCCTTGGTGTAAATCTAGTGACAACGAGTCCACAGAATGTCATTTTATTTTTACAATTTGATTTACTTCGCACCGACGCAGATAGGTCTTATGGCGACGATGGGAGAGGAAAGGTCTAGGAGTGCGAAGAAAGCGCCCGTAGCCTTAATTAATTAATTAATTTGCCTGGAGTGTCTGAGGACAAATTCGGCTTGCCATGTGAAGGTCTTTTGAATTGACTCCCATAGGCGAACTATGATGACGTTGAAATGATGATGAAGATGACATATACACCCAGCTCTCGTGCCAGCGGAATTAACCAATTATGGTTACAATTCCCGACCCTGCCAGGAATGGAATCCGGGACCCCTGTGACCAAAGGCCAGCACGCTAACCATCCAGCCAAGGAGCCGTATATTTACTTCGTGTGAAAATGGAAAACCAAGGAAAAACCATCTTCAGGGATGCCAACAGTGGGGTTCGAACACACTATCTCCCAAGTGCCAGCTCACCGCACGGTCACTCGTTCGGTGTCTGTCACATCAGACAGCTTCTCAGTTAACCCCGTGATGCTGAGCTAGTGAGCAGACATGTGAGATAACGATCCGGAAGTGCAGGAAGAATAGTGTGGATGCAACAGTGCAGCACGACAGTAAAGGAGTACGGCAGGCCGGGTCAAGTTCATCAAGACGGGATATAAAATAGAAGAATAGGCCTGTTGATGGCGGCAACTATAGTGGTTACTCTGTTAGTCATTGGAGACGTCGAGATGAACCCAGCCCCATTGTCATGGGAGGACATGGCGAAAATCAAGGAAGCTGTGCGCGAAGCTTCTCACGCTCACGAGCCCAAAGATTACTCGAGGTACAGCCTCAATAAATTAAGGATATGAAGGACAGCTTAACCGAAGGACTAACAGAAATAAAGGAGAAGGTAAGAAAAGACGAAGAAGAAAGAGCATACTAAACAAGTGCAGGTACTTCAATAGTGGGATGGTAGAAGGAGAAGAGAAGAAACATGATTATTTACGGCCTGGAGGAAACTGAAGGAGAGCCCGCGATGGAATTAATTAACATGTTTTAATGCAACGCTCAGCCCACTGTAAACTGTAGGCATCTGAATTATTTAAGGTATGTGTGAGTTTGTATATGAAGGTGCTGTATTTACAATGGTAAGACAATAGTAATTTGACCGCTCAATCTTAGTGTAAAATTTTGAGATACTTAATTTACGCGCTTTTTTTTTTTTTGCTAGTTGCTTTACGTCCTATCGACACAAATAGGTCTTATGGCGACGATAGGATAGGACAGGGTTAGGAGTTGGAATGAAGCGGCCGTGACCTTAATTAAGGTACAGCTCCAGCGTTTGCCTGGTGTGAAATAGGGAAATCACGGAAAACCACCTTCAGGGTTGCCGATAGTGGGGTTCGAACATACTATCTCCCGAGTACTTGATAGTGCCCGCACTTAAGCGACTGCAGCTATCGAGCTTGGTGCGCGTGAATTTGTATATGATGAAGCTGGATTTTGAATGTTAAACAAGTCGTTTTACTTGTAATATTTTCCTTCCTTGTAATTGCTTTACAAAGGAAATTAAATATATCATCGTATTCAATACATACACATCTCCATCATTAGATGGAATAATAATCAACTTGTCTGAGACATCTGCAGTGAAAAAATGGTTAAAGATATTTACATAAATGATGCTAAAAATGTGTTAAAACCTAATGAAGACAACAATGAAAACAAATGAGACATGACGAAAACAAATAATAAGTCATTATTGAGAGGTTGTGGACCTCTTAGTCTAACATGGCTTCTCAATTCTTCGCTGGCCTGCTGACTATCAAAAATAAGGAAAACACACCTAGCCAACATTGGACACGATCATTGAGAACGGGACCACTAAAATTGAGAATGTCCGGCCTTTCGAGAGTGCAACTATTCAAACAATTTGAACTTCAATGGCGATCTTAACTATGTGTCACACACATTTTACCTGGCACATGTTTCCTCTCAAACGTAGTTTCTCTAGTTTTTTGCTCCCCTCTTAGCTATTTGTGATGGTGATTCAAGGGGGACAGACTGTCATTCTGAATTTTTACGACAGTGATGTCGTCCTGTGTTTTTAATTATAATACACTGCAGTTTTAGACTAATAGGTTCACAACCTCGCCATAATCACTTATTGTTTGTTTCCGACATGTCTCATTTGTTTTATCTTCAATTCTGCAAATCACTTTAAACTTTTTCACTGCAGATATCTCTAACGAGTGGATTATTTACTACTCCATCTAATGATGGAAATGAGTATATCATCGTTGCCGGGACGAAACCTCCTATCTGAAATATTTTAGCTTAGAACTTTGGCCGGTAAGGTTCTGTCATCTAAGGTGCAATATTGTGTGACTGTCGTCAAGGCATTCTCGCTCTTCATAATGTATGTGCTGCGGGTCAGTATATCTCCAAAAACACATGGGAGGTTTCGTCCCGGCACAACATATTGATTTTTTTTTTTAATTCCGTCGTGTCTCCTTAGTTTTTCTTTCTTTCTTTCTTTCTTTCTTTCTTTCTTTCTTTCTTTCTTTCTTTCTTTCATTATGTTTGAACACACTTTTATCATCTATTATGAAAATAACTTTAACCCCCTTTTTTCACTGAAGATGGCTCAAACGAGTTGAAACATGTTTGACTATTGCTCCGTCTAAAGATGAATAGGAAGACATATTAAATATTCTTTGTAAAGTGAAAATCGTCAATACGAAATGGCGTACGGCTTTCAGTGCCGGGAGTGTCCGAGGACAAGTTCGGCTCGCCAGATGCAGGTCTTTTTTTATTTGACCCCCTAGGCGACCTGCGCGTCGTGATGAGGATGAAATGAAGACGTCACATACACCCAGGCCCCGTGCCAGCGAAATTAACCAATTAAATTTAACATTTCCGACCCTGCCCGGAATCGAACCCGGGACCCCTGTGACCAAAGGCCAGAACGCTAACCATTTAGGCATTGAGCTCGACAATACGAAATGGCTCTAGTATATTGTAATGAAATTTCTTGTTGTATTCTTGTTGTGGTTGTTGTTGTTGTTGTTGTTGTTGTTGTTTCTGGGTAATTATGCTTTAACTTTACTATAATGTCAGACTACAGTAAGAGATGATCGCTGCCGCGATAATACCCCATTGTGATGTGTTTGTTAATAATAATAATAATAATAATAATAATAATAATAATAATAATAATAATAATAATAATAATAATAATAATAACTCAGTCTTAAAGAGTCCTCAGTTCGAAATTAAAATACTTGGGTGAGCCCTGAATCGAAGCTGTGACCGCCAGATAGTAGTCAGTCTCGTCTCATCTACACCACGCCTGCACTAGCTCAAATGCAAAGGATAGGTACAATTTGGCCAAATCACTCAATTCGTTTATTTTCTCCGTCAACCATCATTAATTTTCTTTGCACATGCTAAAAATAGATAGAATGTTTTGTGAGCTACAATTGATTTCATCTCTTTGCCATAAATTGCAGATAAACTCGAGGGCGGATACTGTAATTGCTTTCCTCAATGGATGTCATTGGATGTAATATACGAGGAGCTGTGCACGTAGAATGCAATTATACATCACGGTCCAGCTTCGACACTGGGAATGGCAAGGACACGATTGGCTGCCGGCGAGTTTTACAGACATGTCGTGCCAATTTCATACACCTGCAGACAAATTGAAATAAGTGTAGCCGCTAGCTAACTCGGACATCCCATTACCTCATGAGCTCCCGGGGCGGTCCAGAGGATACCATATACAGTATGGGGGAGGATGTATTACCTAAAGCATAGCGAATCTTTTCAGACCGTGTAATAGCCCAACGTCTAATGCATGCTCATGTACACTCATTGAACACAACTCGATATGATAACACATTAGTAGTATTTTTCCGGTGACCCTAACTCAATGTTCGGTATTATTATGGTTTATACCTGTTAATCATTCCTCGTTTGCATGAATTTTGTAATAAAATTACTGAGTTAAAGCACTTCAGTAATCACAGTGTTTCTACGCGTGTGTAGACGTTTAAATTACACAGACTGAGCACTAAAATTCATTTAGATTCCTCCAGCTCGTAGGAAGGAAAAGCACGAAGAACTATATGCTAATTATAGGCATCAGCAGATAAACGATCGGTTATTACCGTGAAGAAAACTTTCATACCTGACCACTGATTGGTTAGTACATTATCAACTAGCCTCATACCCTTGCAGCGAATGTCAATACCGGAGAGAATGGCGTAGAGTTTTGTTTAGCAGCCTCATAACCTTGATACCAAGTTCAAAGTCAGATAGACCAGTGATGCATTAATGCTTTGCCTATCATACTCTATTACACCAGTGCATTTTCTGCCAATCTAATATCCTATGAAGGAAGTTCAAAATCACATAGACTAGTAACAGCTTAGGACCTTGTCTACCGGCTTCACACCCTACCAAAGATGTTCAACAACAATTAATCTTGATTATCAACGTCTGAAAATGATTGGCATGCCAAAGAACTCTTATTTATGATGAAATTACTACAGTTATGATACTTTTAAGACAGAACCACTTTCAGAAACAAGAAACAGATACACCGACCAAGAAGGAACAAAATTGGACGGCTGGAAACGAAGAAGCTGTAAGCAAGAGAATGGAGAAATATTGAGTCATGAAGAGTTATTTACGTGGTCGATAATTGACAAAAATAGATTGTGAATAGTAATAATAATAATAACAATAATAATAATAACAATAATAATAATAATATTTAAAGGGTCTTTAGACTCCTAAGAGGCCTGGTGAAGATTGACGCAGTATGGGCCACCTGCGCGTGTGATGAAATCTAAAGATGAAGGCAGCACACACACAACCAGTCCCCGAGCCATCGGAATTAACCAATGAAGGTTAAAATCCCCAACCATGCAGACAATCGAACACGGGACCCCTGGATAAAGGCCAGCATGCTAACCATTTATCCATGGAGCCAGTCATAATAATAATTGTTACCGTGTTTTGGTGGATCAGCAGACGTGAAAGAAGGTGCGGGCTGGAATGGGTCTAACTACAAGTCCGAAAGATTAATTTAAAATTCAAATAAAGGTTATATTTTCAACTGATAACAAGATTTAACAATTTTCACTAGGTGAAATAACAAAGAAAAATCAGGTACAATGCAATTTTACAAACGAAAGCACAAGTTAAGGGGTTTTTTACAATTCTGGGCTACGAGCCCCCAAGTTTAACAATTTCTGAGCTCTCAGCTCACAACCACAAATTACCAAAGGGCAGAAAACCCCTAAATACATAGAGCATTTGCTCCCACCTCGTAATGTCAAGCCTCCTAGAGGCACCTTCCAAAATACCAGAAAGAGCTGACCGCTGTGAATCTTTCAAGCCTATCAAAGGCCATAAACGGACTTCACTACAAACTGCCCTCAAGGCACACTTACAAAGAAACAGGGGTATCTTGTGCCCATTCTACCGGGCCTTAGTGGACAAATACTAGGTTAATAAAAACGGCCAAAAACACAAAAGGAATGGAGGCGTGGATTAGCACTCCTAAATACACATTTTAAAACCTAAGTGGCGCTAGGCCGATACACAGGGGCTATTCCCACACTATATAGGTGACTTGTATAAGAAAATTTTAACACATTAGGAAAGATTAGAAAATCAGTTACGAAAACATAGTCACCTCAAGTCGAAATTAAGGGGAGCTCGAGAGGATAAAGCACTCTCTCTCCCCGATTTACATTTAAAGTAATAAGAAAATGTTTACATAAGCCGGCACTAAGTTACATTTTAAACAGGTGGGATACTTGAAAAGGTTTCGAACCTTCCCCGGGGGTTAAACTGCTGACCAAGAAAGAAATAAAGATGTTAAGAGGCCATTACCTTTGCTGAAGAGCTGCTGCTCGAAGGAAGAGGCGCAACCCGCCCCCTGCTATACTTCCATACACTGCGCTAGATGTTGTTGAAGTGGCCAAAAGCCGAGAAAATCAGCAGTTTTTAAACCCTCGTGGAAGCTTCGAGACCTTTCATGAATAATTAAGACACATCCACTCAACTTTATTGGGTAGCTAAACGTTATACATCAACATCGAAGAAGAAAAAAGAAAGATTCGGGATTGGCTGACTTCAAAACTGGCGGAAAGAAAGATTAATATTGCCAACCCAAAATATGAAAGAACAAAATTTAGTAAAGACAAACTTTCGAATACAAAATTTCTTCCAAAAGTTCCTTCCCATCGCACCAGGGTGCATGATCATAGTTTTTAGTAGAGACATCTGTCAGAGAAGGTCCACACTTCTTGATCAACCAAAAAAAAATCGAAATACACACAGTAACATCTTCTGAGGAACTGTTGGATTAATTCAGTTGTTAAAGTTCAGAGTTTCTCCGGTAGAAAGTAATTTAAGGCGGAAAATTCAAATGTGCGGCGTATAGGTGTACCAACCGGTACAATAATAATAATACTAATAATGTCCGCCTCTGTGGTGTAGTAGTTAGTGTGATTAACTCCCACTCCCGGAGGCCCTGGTTCGATTTCAGGCACTATCACGAAATTTTAAATGTGGTAAGAGGGCTGGAACCGGCACCACTCAGCCTCGGGTCAGCTAAGTAACCTCAGCCATCCTCAATGTGGATTTTCGTGGTTTCCCACTTCTCCTCCAAGCAATTGCAGAGATGGTAGCTAACATAAGGCCGCTTCCTTCCCTCTTGCTTGTTTATCCCTTCCGATCCTCCCATCCCCCAACTAGACCCCTTATCATCATAGCAGGTGAGGCTGCCTGGGAGAGGTACTCGTCATCCTCCCCAGTTGTATGCCCGACCCAAAGTCTCACGCTCCAGGACACTGCCCTCGAGGCGGTAGAGGTGGAATCCTTCACTGAGTCCGAGGGAAAACCAACCCTGGAGGGTAAACGGATTAAGAAGGAAAGAAAGAAAGAAGTAATAATAATAATAATAATAATAATAATAATAATAATAATAATAATAATAATAATAATAATAATAATAATTGTCATCAACAACATCATCATCAAGGAAGTGTAGCCAACCAACTGACACTGAGGCAAAACTCTGGTTATTTCACGATTGAAGACCTCAAATACTTCAATGTTAAAATTGTTCAGTCCCTGATACTGAAATGCAATAAAAACAAAAAACTCGTCGCACACACAGGTCATTATCGCCGGTCAGCCAATTCAATCGACCTGTCAGATGGCCTGCGGATACTGAAGTGTTACGTGGTGTGACACTTAGAGCAATTAATAGCATAACTACCCCAAGTGACAGCACCAAGTGTCTGACCGTGTACGAAAGGCACGGTTCAGATAGGTGGAAACGTGCAAGACAAAGACCAATGAAGGAAAAACAAAGGCACTTACCATTAGAGAATTAAACAGGGCCCCCAAAGGAGCGGATAAAATACACCTGGTCATCCCAAATTATCACCCCTTTTAAAAGGAAAACACCAACACCTTGGGGAACAAAGATATTTAATCAAAATAATAAAGAAGTAAACAAGAAAGTAATATCCTCGCTGGAAAATAATAAAATTAAAAATTGGAAAATACTTAAACTCAAAGCAAAACCCTACGGTCGACCGTTTATAAAGAAAATGATAATTTAGTTCTTAAAGGACTTATTAAGATAATGCAGATTTATGAAACCACTCCTCAACTCTCAAGTTTTCTTACGACCAAAAGTTTTCTTAGTACAGTACCAAAGTTTTTTTTTAACATCCTTTTAACCTCCTTTAACAGAAAACCACCTTTTAGGATGTGTCAAACGACCCCCTGCAAGGATGGGTAGGTATTACGTGCACTTTTCAAGAAATTAAAATAATAATAATAATAAGCACCGAAACACCGGGAGGGAAAACGACCAGAAGGTAAAATTAAAATGACAAAGAAAAATGAAATGGACCAAGGAAATCCGCGGAGAAGGTAGAATACATCACCGGCACATCAAATACAAATCATCAATCATCACAACCAACATCAACAACATTAGCATTCCCATGGCAACGACCAACAATGGTTCAAGGGAAGGAACGGGCCAATCGCAGGCCGCAAACAACAATAGGCGTAAACCAACAAAGGACCAAGAAAACAGACGCAGAAAATAACCCAGAAACCAGTAAATAAATTAAATTAAGTTAAATTAAAATAAAATCAACCCGAGAAACAAGAAAGAAAGGAACCGGGACACAATGTACACGTAACACCCACACCCCTGAAGCGACTCGCTTGTTAAATTATTCAGGTTAAATAATACCTTTTTAGCACAAAACCTTTAAGCCAAGAAAGGTCATCAATAAACCCTAGGTTACCCAATTACATTATTGAAGAATCCAAAAATTACTTTCACACGGTACGCAAGCCCCAAATTAACAGACATAATTACACATTGTATAATTTCCAATTAACAAGCCGAAAGTTTAAAATTCCACAAGGCAAGACTTAGTTTTTTTTAGATGACGCCAGTTACATGGTACCACGCGCACTTTCTGCACATAGGAAAATTTTCAGGTCTTTCACCAAAAATCAGTAAAGGTTTAGTTGTAACAACACTTACAGTTTCTTCCAGATGAAAGTTGTGAGGGCAGCTTCGGTAGCCTAAGTTGACTTACTTACATTAATTAAACATAACACGTAAATTCCAGACGAGGAAAAATTAACCAGAAAGCTTGCAGAAATCCCCAGGGCAAAAGCCCCGTATATATAACTTAGCCAGGCTCGAACATTTTCGGTGAAATTATCTCCTTAGGGAGAGAGAAGCCACACACGTCCATCTCTTCCATGTCACCAAAACGCAATGGCGATTTCCCAAGATTCAGCAGTCCCGGCACCAACGATCACATGTGCGCAGAGGCAAAGCGCCTGAGTGGTAACGTAGCTCGCGAGGTAGTACATACCTACGCCACTAGAGTGCAGGAGAATACGGTCAGGCACCGATAGGACGTGCATACAGTCAATTATAAGGTTTGAAAAGAAGAAATAAAGAAGCGGCGAACCACTTCTAAAGACACAGTTTTTCCACAGCCTTTAGGCTAGTTCAAAAATATTTCCCAAGGGGGAAAAAATTGTTACGCAGGTAACAGTCTCCCTCCCCGAAACTTGACATGTCCAGCACAAGTTTACCATCATAAGGCGGTGGCCTTGAAGCAAACTAAGTTTTTGGTAGAATAGTCCGAATGTGAAAATGACCACCAATCGCCAGCCTCAGTTTATGCACCACCAGCAGAACGAGTCCAACAGTCACTAAGAACCCAAACACATGTGATTTAAATTAAAGGAACAGTACAGTTCACTTAGACGACACCAAATGTCTATCCACTTTCAATAATAATGAAGTTCCATGCACCAAACTGTGCAACACCCAAGTCGCAGGAAAATTATTAATGGTCCAGATCACAGGTAACACTTCTTCTCTAGATTTCTTGCTAAACTTTAATGCGAACTATTATCTTCCGCAAGTTCGTTTGCGTCATCTGATCGGAGGTTACGCTACCTTGTGGTACATACACACCTTTAGGTAAAGTTCACAACTATTTGCTTTCAGAACATTAGACCTTCTAGGTCTTAACTGCACCCGATCACATACCTAGACTTAAATTACTACATGTTTGTTAACTTTGTAATATTATAGGACTTGCGTTAGATAAGAAACGCCTTCATTTGGTTTCCACCCTTTGGTTTGGATGGTAACGACAACCCGAAAAAGGAAAAACGCCCAGAAAGGAAAGGGAAGAGAGAAAACAACTTTGGTGAGCGTAAAACACAATCACAAGGTACAACCGGAAAATACTTAACCTAACCTTAACCTAGATTAACATGACTTAAGATTACGGTATGGCACAGCAACAGAATACGATAATTATTTTAAACAATCCATACCCAAAAACCAAATTACATTACATTTAAGGTATCATGCTAACTAAAATATATGGCCAAGGATACAATTTTCAAGACACAAGGAAAACAATAACCTGTGAAACCAAGATAGTTATCTCCACCAAACACCTTTCAAAGCATACAACCAATCCTACCAGGATGGTTACACAATAACGTCACCATTGACAAACAGAAACCAGGAGGCAACTTTACATAGAAAAACTTACAGACAAGCACCAACTCAAGGGGGCTGAGTAATTGCAATAACGGAAAAGCTAAGAGAAACTCCCTTCCATACATAATATTACGAAACCAAGACCCAGACCAAGGAAAAGGATGTTGAAAAACGTAACACTGAACTACAAATTAATTAAGCTTACAACCTCCCTTAAGCTAAATTTAAAACGGAATAGAACCACCGATCAGTGAGTCAATTAACCAGAGTTAAACCCTTTAAGCACATGCCCAAGGACAAGAAATACATTTAGCAATAAATCAATTTTAATACCACGTATACATTCCATGCAAAACCCCAAATAAACAAGAAACAGGATTGGAAATAGTCTACCCCTTTTTAATATTACCATTAAAAGAAACTTCCAGAAACAGGATACTAGGTAAGAATCAAAATTTCATGGGTCACAGTAAATAATTACTCAAGACAAGATGAATGTACAGGCTGCGGTTGGAGACTTCAAGATCATTCAGATGGAGGGTACGCGTATAGTTGGTCATCAGCAACGAGCCAAAACAACACCAAGCAAAGAGTAATAGGAGGGTAGCAGAGGTTATGATACACAATCTTTAACACCATGATGAAACGGGACAGAAATTGGCCGAAAGGAAATAGGAGTGTTACCCAATCTAAAATCATATTTCCCACAATTTTACTACACATACAAACATATACCTTAACAATGGGCGACTCAATCAATTAAAAGGTTCAATAAAGCACCTCAATCAAGCCAACGCCTTTGAATATGGGAACACAGATCTGACAAGATTCCCTACCGGCAATCCACAAGAAATCTCGGACAAATCCAGACTAAAACAAAGTGATAACTGAGACTCACACTGTGGCCACAGAGTCACAGGTACCTCGCCAACAATAGTACAAGGGAAATAAGATATGAAAGGAAGGTCACGAACCAGGTAACTAGAAAACACTTCAAATAACAGAGAAATAAGAAACACCACCAAACCAACACATCACCAGATAGTGGGAAGATTTCAGTGCCGCCTATGAAGCACCAGCTGATCCCATACTCAACTGTAGCACCGTAGGACGACAAGATGATAAACGATAGCCAAGGTTTTCAAACACTCCAGAAGAAAAAAGGACCAATAGGCTGGCAGGTTATTTCGAGAAGAACTTTACAGTATAGGATAATTGCATGATGATGTCAGATTACTAGGGTATGCAGAAAATTAAAATTAAAAATAGACCAGGTCGTACAGAAATCACACATTATATGCAAGCAGATAAGACACCTACAGAGAGAAGTAATTCCATGCCAGGGTTTATTTCCCAATCTACCGGGACACAGGGTAAATTAAAGGCAACACCGCCCATACCGAAGTGCCATAATAATTAACCAATACTACACGACAACAATACAACAATAAAGGACCACAACGGACATGCGTTAGCTAAAAGGGAGGGGAAAAAAAACAACTACCCTCAACAACATGTCGTGAAGCCGTCATTCTACCTCACCAAGGTAAACCTAAAACCAAACCACGGTACCGTTTACAACATTACTAAGACAGGACCAAAACCAATACCTACAAGGCACGAAAGGAGACTGCACTCCTCAGGTTCAGGATCCATTTGTGCAAAACGTGCAAAACACCACAATAACAAATAGACTGGGCAGGACAACATGGAGCTACGACTCGTTTAAATAACATACTACAAGAATAATACACCCATAGAGACAAAACCAGGGAAGTAAGGACTTCAGAAGAGGTTAGAACTAATACCACTTGCAAGCAGAAATATCATAAGAAACCACCTAGTTATCTGCCACAACCAGGAAGGAAAACCCAAAGAAAAATTTACCCAATTAGGTTAGGCGGGGCAGGATTTTTTTTTGAAAACCAAAGGTACAAGAATGGTTAGGAAAGGATAACTCAGTAAACCGGGAATTCACAACAGATAACAGAAATGCCCCAGAGAAGGACATCAGAGCACTCGCAACCTAGGGAATCGAGTCACCAGGAATTGGAGATAGAAGGCAGTGAAGACTATGAAGTCCATGCCGTAGAGACAAACAACCAACCACCACCATTTCCAATTGACAGAGTTCCGCTATTGCCATTACCCACATCCAATCCAAAACATAACCAACAGGACCATAACACCGGGTATATCCAGATCCTAGTCAACTTACACCAACAAGGAAACCAAAAGCTAATTCGTTTCAACAAAGCACACCTAACAAACCACAATAGGAAAAGATAACCGAAATATTACCCGCAAGGAAACAGATAACAAGAACTAGGACCAAAGACCAAGACAGGGCAAGATAAATAGGGGTTAGGAGACTAACAGATTTCCTACCGGATTAACAACAACGCACAGAGCAGAAATTGCCCAGAATTTTCCAAATGAGTTCCAAAACAAGCCAATAGCAGTACAAGAGCCAATAAATAAATTTATTATCAAAATTTTGCAAACGTAAATGATCAGGATATAATCGAATTATGATAAGAGGGAGAGACCTGCAGCCAGACCCAAAGAGTAGTTAGATATTAACAATTAAGAAATTGGGTGCCAATGGACCAAGAGAAAGTACAGACACTTCTCGCAAACCACAATTACCTTTCCAAAATACAATGTTTAGACAAGTACACCCTAGAAGGTACTACATGGTCATGCCAAGAATCACCGGAGGCGCGAACGCAGCAGATAAGGCACCAAAGCTTAAACACGTGGTAAAAATTCTCACCCAACTAAGCAACCATGGTTGACAGGAAAAGAAGTTAAGTACGACAAGCAATACCAAAACTCCTCAAAACAAATACAGTACATGAGAAAAGGGAGAAAAATATTACATGATTAACTTCACACTAGACCAGAATAATTACATAATAACCCACGGAGACCAATTAAATTTGCTCACTGAAAGGTAGCTCTCATCCGCAAGTCCGAACATGCGTTAACCTGTTTTTAACTGGGACAAATGAACCCGTCTAATCCTCTTGGCGATGGGGTCACTCACCAGCACCGACACCGGAGATAAAAACTGCAAAATAGTACAGGGACCATGATATCGAGGAGCAAGTTTGGCTGAAAACTTGTTAATAGCCTTGCTAATAGGATAGGTCTTCACAAAAACTTGATCTCCAACCTTCAACCTAGGTGACTTTCTACCCTTATTATACTTAACCCTACCTTTCTCATAGGATACAGACAACTTCTTCTTTGCTTCATCCCAGGTTTTCTGAACGTCATTTGGTTTAGACAAGTCTGGAAGAAGATCATCAATACCCAGAACATTGGATATAGGGGAGTACGGGGTGTAGCAGAACATAAGTGACATGGGGGTTTTACCATGAGTTTCATGTGTGGCAGAATTGAAGGCATGAGCCAACCAGTGCAGGCAAGAGTCCCACTTGGATTGGTTATTGTGATGATATACAATTAAAGCAGATTTGAGGTTCCTGTTCATCCTCTCGGCGTAAGAAGGGTTAGGATAGTATGGGGTAGTGGTGACATGAGAAATGCTTAGCTCAAAAAGGTACTTCTTAAACAAGTGACCAGTGAAAGCACTGGCATTATCAGAAACCAGAAACTTGGGAGGGCCAAAGGATGCGAAAATAGAATTAAGGCAACTTATAGTGGTACGAGCAGTAGTAGATCTAGTGGGGAAAATCCAAGAGAATCTAGAAAACGCATCAATAGCAACGAAGATATGAGTGTTTCCCAAGGTAGAGCGAGGGAGCGGACCAACGAAATCGATGAATAACCGTTCCATAGGGCGAGAAGCTTGTGAAGAAGATAATAGACCTACACGGTTGTTCAAACTAGGCTTGCTGATAGAACAAATTTTACAGGACCTAATCATGTTTCGGATATCACCATCCATTCTTTTCCAAACGAAAAACTGTCTAATTTTCTGCCTAGTTTTAAAGGTGCCTAAATGGCCACCAATGGGACAAGAGTGATAGTACTTGAAGATGATTGGCACTAAAACCTTGGGTACAACAATTTTGAAATTAGTGTCCCTTCGACCTTTGCAGCATAAAACACCCTTCACCAGAGAATAAGGCTTAACCACAATACCATCACTAATTTTGTTGATGATTTCTCTCAAATCAGGATCAGCCTTTTGATGATCTGCATACTCGTGGTACAACAGAGGTAGGTCCGAAAGAATGGCACCCACGCTAGCAACATTAGTTTCATCATATTCTTCAGCCTTAGATTTTTCATCAAGACCAAAACTCCCGTCAAACATTCTACTAAGGCTGTCAGCGATGACATTTTCCGACCCTCTAATATGCTTTACTTGAAAACTGAAGGCTGAGATCCTAAGCGCCCATCTAGTGATTCTGCCCGTTCTTTTGGGACGGTTCAAGACCCACGACAGAGCCTGATTATCTGTTTCCAGATCAAAATTTACATGTTCAATGAAAGGTCTGAATTTTTCAAGAGCAAACAGCACGGCCAAACATTCTAATTCATAGATGGAGTACTTACTCTCCAGATCATTGAGGATCCTAGACTCATAGGCAACCGGTCTACGACCATCCTCATATTCCTGTAAGAGTACACCAGCAACAGCTTTTCCAGAGGCATCGGTTTGTACAATAAAGCGTTTACTAAAGTCGGGTATAGCCAACACAGGAGCATTTGACAAGGCAAGCTTCAGGGTCTCAAAGGCTTCTTGCTGGGAGGGGCCCCAGATGAACTTGACATCCTTACGTCTGAGATGATTTAGAGGAGCTGCTATCTCTGCAAAATTTGGAATGAACTTCCTGAAGAAGTTCACCATGCCCACGAAACGTGCGATGCCTTTGACATCTTTAGGGGGTTGAAAGTCCCTAATAGCCTGGGTCCTAGAATGGTCGATGGAGACACCATCAGAGGAAACCACGTGTCCAAGGAAAGACATACTCGGCTTAGCAAACGCTACTTTAGACAACTTAACAGTTAGTCCAGCTTTTCTCAAGCGATGCAGGACTTCTCTAACGTGTTCGACATGTTCTTCAAAGGAATTTGAGAAAATTACGAGGTCGTCCAGGTAATGAAAAACGAACTTGAATTTAATACCCGAAAGTATCGAATCTAACAGCCTCGTAAGAACGGCCGCCCCACAAGAGATCCCGAACGGAAGTCTCAGAAACTCGTAAAGGTTCCAATCAGTAATGAAAGCAGTCAGTGGAATAGATGACTTAGACAACGGGACTTGGTAATACGCTTGATTGAGATCTAACACAGTGAAAAACTTGGCTCCTGAGAACCACCCAAAACAAGTGTGCAAATCCGGTAAAGGGATAGATTGCAAGATGATCTTGCGGTTCAAAGCCCTGTAGTCAATTACAGCACGATAGCCCCCAGAGGGTTTAGGTACTAGGAAAACAGGAGATGCATAGGGAGAAGTGGACGGTCTGATGACCCCATCGGCAAGCATCTGATCAATAATCTTTTTGAGTTCTAACATCTTAGGTGGTGAAAGACGGTAAGGAGGAGATCTAACAGGTGTGTTATCAGATAGCTCAATCTGATACTCAAGAACATCAGTAACTCCTAACTTGCTAGTGAAGACATCGGGAAATTGGTGGCACAAGTCACGCACACTATTAGCCTGCTGATAATCCAAATGACTAAGATCCAACTGATCTATTTCGTTGTTCTCCCTAGGTAGCGCCCTACCTACGCAAGAAACCCAGAAGGTACCCAAGGGAGCATCAATAATATCGAATTTACCATTTGGAGAAAATTTAAAGTGAAATTTCCTAGCCTGGAGGTCCAAAATTAAACCAGTTCTTGACAAGAAGTCCGTACCTAAAATCATGCTACACGCTAGCTTTGGAGTCACCAAGCAAAGAACCTTCCAAGTAAAATTACCAATACGCAATTTCACATCAACGGACCCCAAAATTTTCATATTATGCTTATTAGCCGTGACACATGCAACATTGACCTTCTTCAACTCAGGCAGTTTACAAGGGGACCTCATTTCATTATACCAATTAGCATCAATTAAGGTGACGACGCTACCCGAGTCCATAAGAGCAACAATGGGTTCATTATTCAGTTCCACCTTCGCGAAGGTACTTTTAGACCCAACCAAAGCAGAAATCTTATTGCATTCCCGCGGGCAAATAACCTTTTCGGAATCCACGAAAAATTCGGGCGCAGGCGATTCACCAGAGTTACCTTTAGGCCTTAGTCATTGACTGCGTTTTCGGAACGAAGTAGGGCAATTATTTTTAAGGTGCTGCCTCGAGCCACACAAATAACAACAAGGACCAGAGCCACGCTTGACTGAGGGGCAAGCGTTCCTAAGGTGATCACGTGACCCGCAATTATAACATTTTTTTGAAGACCCACTATCCCTAGTTTGAGGCAAAACAGGGTTCACAGTAGGAGGAGGGTGGCAGATAGGTCTTGCAGCATCTCCGTGCTTTACATCTTCAGTAAATGTACACGCAGCTTCCAATTCAAGATAATTAGTCGGACTCTTTGTGAGGGAGAGGTATGAACGATAGGCAGGGGAAATACCTTTCAAAATACGGGCCACCATTTCCTCTTCTGGCACAGAAATTCTAAATACCTTGCAATAAAACTGCAAGTCTAGTACATAGTTCAAAAGGTTTTCATGGAGCAATTGAGTCCGAAAGCAATACTGAGGAATCAAACTCTGCAATGCCAATGAAGGAATAAATTTTGACAATACCAGTTCATGAAATTCCATAATGGTTAAATTATTCGAAATTGCTTCAGAAATTTCACGTTTCAAAATTCCCTCACAATGAGAGAATAGGGCTCGGAAAATTCCCAAGTCATCAACAGAATACACGCTACCTGACTCTGTCATTTCTACCAGGAACCTCAGAAACCTGGTACTTTCTTCAATAGAATTGACGGAGAAATTTTTAACTCCGTTGAAAAGATCCTTCAGTGAAGAGTGAGAGGGAGCACAATTTAAACGGGCTAACAAATTTTCAAGAACTGGGGAGGCAGCACAACATGAAGGTTGATTATTAAGTGAGGCATCAGCATGACTAGAAGGCAATGAGGTTTCCCTCTCAACAACTGATAAATTCTCCATATCCTTACTTGCTAGCATAATCTAGTTCAGCAGAAATGCTAGATGCAATTGTTAACAGCTTAGTGCTTTCAGAAACAAGACTAGGTTGGGGACACATAGTAATCAAATCTTGGATGCGGCCTAAATAATGCCACACCCTAGCCTTAAGTCTGTTAATCTGCCCCTTAGAGGGGGAAGTTTCAATGAATTCTTATCTGACAACCTCAATTTCAGTAAGGGAGTCAGTAATTAAATTTAAGGACTCACCAAAGTTGCAGCACATCTTTACAGAGTCAAGATTAATAGGAACCTGGACATGCGATGTCAGCAAAGCAGCGCACTCGGCAACAGTGTTAGCAGGATTGATACCCCTGATAGTGAGCTCATAAACTAGCTCTGATTTCCTGAGTTGGAAAGGGAACAGCACAGCCCTCGCCATAGTTGATGTACATGAAACAATAAATCAAAAATAATTAATCCAAATAAAAGCGTTCCTTTCACAGTAAGATACTTTACAAGTTTCAGTTTTTTACACTCTTTGAAACCACAAATAATTTAAAGTTCCCCAATGACCAGGTTTTTTAAAGGGACAATGCAAAAAAACTCAGGTGGTTGGCACCAACAAAATAGAAAAGCTTAATGAAAGGGAGATAAAGCATATAGTACACAGTGCCAAAATAAATTTAATGAGGATGCAACAGACCTACAGGTAGATCCAAGTAAGAGGCACACAAATCAATTAACTAAAGCTCTGCTGCCACGAACTGTGAGGTCTGTTGGGGGTAACAGACCAGATTACAAAAGTGAGGATACAACGAGCCTACATTAATCCCACAACACCCAAACAAATTAACCACAGAGCTGCTACCACGAACTGTGACACTTAGAGCAATTAATAGCATAACTACCCCAAGTGACAGCACCAAGTGTCTGACCGTGTACGAAAGGCACGGTTCAGATAGGTGGAAACGTGCAAGACAAAGACCAATGAAGGAAAAACAAAGGCACTTACCATTAGAGAATTAAACAGGGCCCCCAAAGGAGCGGATAAAATACACCTGGTCATCCCAAATTATCACCCCTTTTAAAAGGAAAACACCAACACCTTGGGGAACAAAGATATTTAATCAAAATAATAAAGAAGTAAACAAGAAAGTAATATCCTCGCTGGAAAATAATAAAATTAAAAATTGGAAAATACTTAAACTCAAAGCAAAACCCTACGGTCGACCGTTTATAAAGAAAATGATAATTTAGTTCTTAAAGGACTTATTAAGATAATGCAGATTTATGAAACCACTCCTCAACTCTCAAGTATTCTTACGACCAAAAGTTTTCTTAGTACAGTACCAAAGTTTTTTTTAACATCCTTTTAACCTCCTTTAACAGAAAACCACCTTTTAGGATGTGTCAAACGACCCCCTGCAAGGATGGGTAGGTATTACGTGCACTTTTCAAGAAATTAAAATAATAATAATAATAAGCACCGAAACACCGGGAGGGAAAACGACCAGAAGGTAAAATTAAAATGACAAAGAAAAATGAAATGGACCAAGGAAATCCGCGGAGAAGGTAGAATACATCACCGGCACATCAAATACAAATCATCAATCATCACAACCAACATCAACAACATTAGCATTCCCATGGCAACGACCAACAATGGTTCAAGGGAAGGAACGGGCCAATCGCAGGCCGCAAACAACAATAGGCGTAAACCAACAAAGGACCAAGAAAACAGACGCAGAAAATAACCCAGAAACCAGTAAATAAATTAAATTAAGTTAAATTAAAATAAAATCAACCCGAGAAACAAGAAAGAAAGGAACCGGGACACAATGTACACGTAACACCCACACCCCTGAAGCGACTCGCTTGTTAAATTATTCAGGTTAAATAATACCTTTTTAGCACAAAACCTTTAAGCCAAGAAAGGTCATCAATAAACCCTAGGTTACCCAATTACATTATTGAAGAATCCAAAAATTACTTTCACACGGTACGCAAGCCCCAAATTAACAGACATAATTACACATTGTATAATTTCCAATTAACAAGCCGAAAGTTTAAAATTCCACAAGGCAAGACTTAGTTTTTTTTAGATGACGCCAGTTACATGGTACCACGCGCACTTTCTGCACATAGGAAAATTTTCAGGTCTTTCACCAAAAATCAGTAAAGGTTTAGTTGTAACAACATTTACAGTTTCTTCCAGATGAAAGTTGTGAGGGCAGCTTCGGTAGCCTAAGTTGACTTACTTACATTAATTAAACATAACACGTAAATTCCAGACGAGGAAAAATTAACCAGAAAGCTTGCAGAAATCCCCAGGGCAAAAGCCCCGTATATATAACTTAGCCAGGCTCGAACATTTTCGGTGAAATTATCTCCTTAGGGAGAGAGAAGCCACACACGTCCATCTCTTCCATGTCACCAAAACGCAATGGCGATTTCCCAAGATTCAGCAGTCCCGGCACCAACGATCACATGTGCGCAGAGGCAAAGCGCCTGAGTGGTAACGTAGCTCGCGAGGTAGTACATACCTACGCCACTAGAGTGCAGGAGAATACGGTCAGGCACCGATAGGACGTGCATACAGTCAATTATAAGGTTTGAAAAGAAGAAATAAAGAAGCGGCGAACCACTTCTAAAGACACAGTTTTTCCACAGCCTTTAGGCTAGTTCAAAAATATTTCCCAAGGGGGAAAAAATTGTTACGCAGGTAACAGTGGTCAGCATCCTCAGTCGTATTGCATGGCTTCCCTGAATGGGCCAACTGAAATTTTACTTTTTTAAATAATGTCACTTGTGTGGAATTTTGATGTCCCGTTCATATCAATTGGTTACACCATTGTAATTAACTACACTAATAAAACCGCAATTTCCTTTACGTCACACCGACACAGATAGGTCTTATGGCGACGTTGGGAGAGGATAGGCCTAGGAATTGGAAGGAAGCGGCCGTGACCTTAATTAAAGTACAGCCCCGGCATTTGCCTGGTGTGAAAATGGGAAACCACGGAAAACCATCTTCAGGGCTGCGGACAGTGGGGCCCGAACCCACTATCTCCCGATTACTGGATACTGGCCGCACTTAAGTGACCGCAGCTATCGAGCTCGGTCACTAATAAAACCGAGAGGTTTATATCAGCAGATTACAGTGCCGAGACAATTTGCGTAAGAAACATACGATATGATCACGATTATTCTGTTACTTGCAGACAAGAACGACTGAGCGTGTTATGTAATTTTTCTCTTTTAAAGAAATCCACCATCTTTATCCAAGTATGAATAAAAAATCGTCGATACAAGACCACTTCGCAACTGACACAGACGATAAAAATGTAAACATACAACCTGTTTTCCAGTCTGTGACCGGGTCAGCGACACAATGTAGGCTATTTTTACAATGGGGTCGCCAGTCCCAAGGTGATTATTAATGACTGATAAATGCTATGAAATTATAGTGGTGAGTGTTGCTGGAATGAAAGATGACAGGGAAAACCGGAGTACCCGGAGAAAAACCTCTCCCGCCTCCGCTTTGTCCAGCACAAATCTCACATGGAGTGACCGGGATTTGAACCACGGTGCCGTCTGAGCCACGGAGGCTGACACAGAAAATAATGTTTTTAAATATATGAACTGCTTTACGTCGCACCGACACAACTAGAGATAGAAAATGGCTAGGAGTGGGAAGGAAGCGACCGAGGTCTTAATTAGAGCTCAATCCCAGCATTTGCCTGGTGTGGAAATGGGGAAAACTACCAAACACCATCCTCAGGGCCGCCGACAGAGAAGTTCGAACCCACTATCTCCCGAATGCAGCTACTTGACTCAAACGACATAGCCACTTGCATGATAGGATAAATAATAATAATAATAATAATATTAATAATAATAATAATAATAATAATACATATACACACCTTTATGAGGATAAGTGTGGTATTTCCCCCTCTGATGGGAGTTAGGAAATAGGTGAATATGGTTACTTGAGCAGAAGTCAGTATGACATAAAAAACGGAGTTGAACAAGCAAAGAAGTTCTTTCCTAAGAAAATAAATGTACTAACATCAAACGTATAGGCTACATATACATGTTAATAAGATGTCTTTGGTGCAAAAGAAGTGAAAATAGTTCTTAAAATGTGGTGTTACAGAAAAATGCTAAGAGTGAGAAGTACAGATAGGATCATGATGGTATACTGAATCAGGCTGATGAGAGAATAATGATGTGACAAAATCTAAGGGGAAGAAGTTATAAACGTGTGGGCTATATTGAGAGAAACCCAGGACGTGATACTTGTTTAGGGAACTGTTCGAGTTAAGAAAGTTAGTGAGAGGTAGGCCAAGGCTTGAATATAAAAAACATATTACAATAGACTCAGGATCAGGTAGTTACGTGGAAATTAAAAGGCTTGAAGAGGATGCGATTAATGGAGAACTACATCAAACTAGTCTATCGATTATTAACCCGGGCAATGACAGGAGTTGGCGCACCACGCTGACAACACCACCGCCACCAGGATTACAGACAAGATTCATTCATTCAACTTCGCTAATCGGCCAACTAGGGACCACGATAAGCCTCACTTTACATTCTGGCATTTGTTCATTTTTCGCTTGATCCACGTAGTCTTCATTAGCTCACTGTGTTTAGCACGACGTTCTTCTGTCCACTTGTCACCAGTTGCCCGTTTTTCGTCCCGGAAAGTCCCAAAAGTCTTGATGGCTGCTCTGAAAAGATTTCGGTCTTGTGCATCTTCTGCTTGTAGACCCAGTTCTTTAAGATCTTTCTTGACATTAACGTACCATGGCATTGCCGTTTTTGGTTTTGAGTCAAATACACTGACTGACAGAGCAAATGCAACACCAAGAAGGAGTGGTCAGAACTTTATGCCAATTGCAGGGTAGACTGACGTCACTGAGGTATGCTCATGATGTGAAATGCGCCGCTGTGCTGCGCACGTAGCGAACGATAAATGGGACACGGCGTTGGCGAATGGCCCACTTCGTACCGTGATTTCTCAGCCGACAGTCATTGTAGAACGTGTTGTCGTGTGCCACAGGACACGTGTATAGCTAAGAATGCCAGGCCGAAGTCAACGGAGGCATTTCCAGCAGACAGACGACTTTACGAGGGGTATGGTGATCGGGCTGAGAAGGGCAGGTTGGTCGCTTCGTCAAATCGCAGCCGATACCCATAGGGATGTGTCCACGGTGCAGCGCCTGTGGCGAAGATGGTTGGCGCAGGGACATGTGGCACGTGCGAGGGGTCCAGGCGCAGCCCGAGTGACGTCAGCACGCGAGGATCGGCGCATCCGCCGCCAAGCGGTGGCAGCCCCGCACGCCACGTCAACCGCCGTTCTTCAGCATGTGCAAGACACCCTGGCTGTTCCAATATCGACCAGAACAATTTCCCGTCGATTGGTTGAAGGAGGCCTGCACTCCCAGCGTCCGCTCAGAAGACTACCATTGACTCCACAGCATAGACGTGCACGCCTGGCATGGTGCCGGGCTAGAGCGACTTGGATGAGGGAATGGCGGAACGTCGTGTTCTCCGATGAGTCACGCTTCTGTTCTGTCAGTGATAGTCACCGCAGACGAGTGTGGCGTCGGCGTGGAGAAAGGTCAAATCCGGCAGTAACTGTGAAGCGCCCTACCGCTAGACAACGCGGCATCATGGTTTGGGGCGCTATTGCGTATGATTCCACGTCACCTCTAGTGCGTATTCAAGGCACGTTAAATGCCCACCGCTACGTGCAGCATGTGCTGCGGCCGGTGGCACTCCCGTACCTTTAGGGGCTGCCCAATGCTCTGTTTCAGCAGGATAATGCCCGCCCACACACTGCTCGCATCTCCCAACAGGCTCTACGAGGTGTACAGATGCTTCCGTGGCCAGCGTACTCTCCGGATCTGTCACCAATCGAACACGTGTGGGATCTCATTGGACGCCGTTTGCAAACTCTGCCCCAGACTCGTACGGACGACCAACTGTGGCAAATGGTTGACAGAGAATGGAGAACCATCCCTCAGGACACCATCCGCACTCTTATTGACTCTGTACTCGACGTGTTTCTGCGTGCATCGCCGCTCGCGTTGGTCCTACATCCTACTGAGTCGATGCCGTGCGCATTGTGTAACCTGCATATCGGTTTGAAATAAACATCAATTATTCGTCCGTGCCGTCTCTGTTTTTCCCCAACTTTCATCCCTTTCGAACCACTCCTTCTTGGTGTTACATTTGCTCTGTCAGTCAGTGTATACTGAAGATACGTTTCGTCCATCGAGAGTCGATCATCCGTCGTATATGATCGTAGAAGCGAACTCTGCCTTTACGCATTGTGTCCGTGATCTTCTCTATCTTAAAGTATACTTCCTGTCTGGATTTTCTAACGCACATGCTATTTTTGTAGTTTGGAACAAGTATGGTGTGTCGGATATTTCTTTCTTTCCTCTCTAAATCCGCAAGCAACATTTCTCGGATAGGATAAGGCATTTAGAAGCATACAGCGATATTGGTTTGATGACAGTGCTATAGTGACGAAATTTTGTGTTCAGGGAAAAGCACTTTTTGTTGTATACGTTGCGGGTGGTTTGGAAAGTGACTTCCACTTTCTTGATTTTTGCTGCTATGGCCTCTTTGTCAAGTCCATTTTGCTGAATCCATTCCCCAACTTACTAATACGGTTTATCGTTCCATATTTGGTGTTTAGTTGTGCCATATCATCTTTGATATTCGACATTACTTGTGTCCTTTGAAAGTAAATTCTTAAACCTGTTTGTTCTGCTACTTTCTTCAACACATTGATCAGTTCTGTTTGCACTTTCGAAATGTTCTGTCATCAGGGCTATATCAGCAAACTATTTCCATTCCGTTTTTCTTTGTCTCAATCCTTAAGGGCTTGTAAAGGTTTCTTTCTCTTAACGTCTTTCGCCACTCCTGTATTACCTTCTCAAGTACGCAGTCGAACAAAGGAGGTGACAGCCCATCTCCCTGACGAACGCCTGTCTTGATCACAAAGCGTTCATGGAGACATCCTTGGAATATTACTTTGGAGTTGGTATTAGTTAGCGTTGCCCTTATTATCACCAGAAGTTTCCCATCGAGTCCCATTTCTTCAAGGATGTTAAGCAACACATCACGGTCGATGGAGTCGTATGCCTTCCTGAAGTCTACAAATGTAGATACATAGGTTCTACCTCTCAGCATATGGTATCTTATTATGGTATGGTTTCCGAAAACCTGTTTGGTATTCCCCGAGTTCGTATTCAACTTGCTGTTCTAGTCTTTCAAAGATGGATAGTGACAGGATCTTGTAGGCTACTGACAGAAAAGCAATTCCACAAACAAGATTATTATCATTATCATTATTATTATTATTATTATTATTATTATTATTATTATTATTATTATTATTATTAATGTGCAGATTGCTGTTGTGCAGAGTAAGTCTGTTGTCCATGAAATGATCGAAGATTTCGTTGGTAATCACCCGTATATTGACATGGAAAGTGAGTGTAAGTAATATTTAATATCCGTGCTTTCAATATTTAATAGGATAAACTACGGTAGTGGGTGAAAATTTCAAGACATTGACATTGTGTGTTAGTGAAAATGCGTTTAAAGGTTACCTAGCTTCGTCATAGAAAATAACAGAGAATAGATATATCTCTGCGACCTGAGTCACGGCCAGCTGGACTCCCTACTCACGGCACGATGTCGGGAGCTGCAATCCAGTGCGACTCTGTGGATTTGAATCCAGCATCTATGGAACATGGCCACAATATCATGGACGTGGAGCGCACGCATGATACATGCAATAGAAGTATTGAGCAGAATGCGAAAACGAATCCGAGGCTTGATATCACTCAACAAATTATGGAGGATATGCTAAAAGAGGAAGAACAACTGGAAATCGCCAGGGGCCTGTTGAAAAGTATTCTTGCAATTCAGCAGAAAAATATGAAGATTGAAATTCATCAAGGTTTAAAGAAATTGGAGGAAGCCCTAGATGCGGGATCTACGCACAGAAAAGCTTGGAAAGCAACTAGGGCATTAATGCAAAAGGATTTGCCCGATCAAGAGAAAGTAGAACAGAGCACCACAAACAGAAACGTGGAACAGGATAACTGGGAAATAGCGTTATCCAAGAAGAAGAAGAAGAAGAAGAAGAAGAAGAGGGAACAAAGTCAGAAGAAGGCAGATGAAGATGAAGGTACTCAACCTGAACCAGTACCGGCATCTGAAACTGTTAAAAAGAACGAGCAACGGAAACGTTCAACTATAAGAAGCCGCCCAGAAGCCGTACTCATTAAACCAATGAATGGCAAGACTTTTGCAGATGTTGTGAAGGATATCCGCAGCAAGGTGAACCCAGAAGACAGTGGCGCCAGTGTTAGATCGATCAGGAAAACTATGTCTGGAGCAGTTCTTCTTGAATTTAATAAGGCCACGGAAAAGGAGAATAGAGACAATTTTAATAAATCACTTAAAGGCGCTCTTGGACATGATGGCGAATAAAGGTTTTGACGCCTAGAACTACATTGGAAATTCGGGACATGGACAGTGCCACCACTATCTCCGACGTAAAGGAGGCTGTAAGACGAGAATTAGAAAATCTTAATCAAGAATTGAAGGTCTCAATCACAAATCCGAACAGCAGGGGACAAAAAATCGCCATCGTGGAGATAGAAGATAGCGAGGCACGAAAGCTGTTAGACATAGGCAAAATTAAACTAGGCTGGCTATACTGCAGAGTAAGACGGTGGGCCGTAGTTCCTCGGTGCTTTAGATGTCTGTCATATGGGCATCAAGCACGAAACTGCCAAGGATTGGACAGAAGTAAACTCTGCTTTAAGTGCGGAGAAGCTGGTCACAAGGCAGTAGGATGCAAAGCGAATCCACGAGGCATAATTTGCACAGATATGGGCGTTGAAGAGTCAAAACGACATCATGCTCTTGATCAGGCAAGTGTATTGTGTTTCGTGAAGCACTAGAAAAGGCCAAAAAGCAGTGGTGAATGGTACAGATCCTTCAAGCCAATATACACAGGAGTCTAACTGCCAATGATCTATTGACGCAGATGATCTATGAGATAGGAGCAGACATCTTAATTCTCAGCGAACAATATCTAGACAGAGATCAACCAGGCTGGTTTTCAGACAATCTAGGGACAGCTGCGATATGGGTACCAGACCTTGGAAAATACTCAGTTACAAATCAAGGATGCGGAGATGGTTCTGTGTGGGTCCAAGTTGAGAAGGTAATTTTTGTCAGCTGTTATTTCACCCCGAACGAGGCTATTTCTGACTTCCAGACAAAACTAGATGGGCTTGAAGATACTCTGCAAGGGATGAACACTAACCTAGTTGTTGCTGGTGATTTTAATGCTCAAGCAGTTGAATGGAACATGCCTCAAACAGATTCTAGAGGGCGGCGTACAATAGAGATGGTCGCGAGATTGGGATTAATGATTATCAACGTTGGTAATGTGACAACCTTTCGGCGACCAGGGTGTCAGGGAACTATACCAGATGTAACCTTTGCTTCTGAAGATATTGCGTCTAGGATAACTGAATGGCGAGTAATTGAAGAATATACTGGAAGCGATCATCAGTATATCACTTTTCGTGTACTTCAAGAGACTCCGAATCTAAGGATTACCACGCCCAAGTCAGAAAGATGGAACATAGCCACTATGGATAGAGAAAAATTTCATGAAGTAATACAGAATGGAATGAATTGTATGACGGACACATGTCACGGAGGCAAAAGAAGCATTATTGCTAATAAATGCGTGGAACACACCATGAGACTCCTTCAGCAAGCATGCGACGCATCAATGACCAGAATCAAACAACGGAGAGGCAAGCGTCCAGCATATTGGTGGAATGAAGAAATTGCTGAGTTGAGGAAACAATGCCTGCGACTCAGACGAAGGACACAAAGAGCACGACATAACGACGCAGCTCTCTCAGTAGAGTATAAGACTATGAAGAAAAGACTGCGAAATACAATTAAAAAGAGTAAAGCCGACAAGTGGTGGGAAATGTCTAATGAAGTGGGTGAAAATCCATGGGGATTAGGGTATAAAATTGTCATGAAGAAATTCGGGATGCTACCAAGCCCTATCATGGATCCACGTACCATGGAAGAAATAGTACACATACTATTCCCTGATCATACAGAGAGGATTGATGATGAGGCCGAGAAAGAACTAGACAATGTACCACCTTTTACAATTGAAGAATTGATAACAGCAATTAATTCCCTTAGAAATAAGAAAGCCCCTGGTCCAGATGGTATTCCAGCAGAAGTACTAAAGGTGGCAGTCGAATTATGTCCTCAACTGCTGTTGAGAATGTATAATCATTGTTTGAAAGCGGGAATTTTTAGCTTTCGTTGGAAGATAGCTAGATTGGTTCTGATCAGTAAAGGGAAAACTGGGGGTTACAGACATCTATGTATGCTGGACACTGTCGGGAAAGGTTTAGAGAAGCTCCTACAACCGAGAATACTAGCATCAGTCCGATTAGCTGGCGACCTATCCGACCAACAATATGGATTTCGCAGAGGTCACTCAACGCTAGATGCTGTGAAGGAAGTGGTGAAGACAGCAGAACGAATTCAAACGGGTAATCATTATTCTAGGAAACTGACGCTTCTTGTGACTCTAGATGTTAAAAATGCCTTCAACTCGGCAAGATGGAGTGATATTTTGGAAGCTCTAGAAGACACTTTCAAGCTACCAGAATATCTCATGTATATACTGCGAGACTATTTGAAAGACCGTACATTGTTATACGACACGGAAGACGGTCAGAGAAGAAAACGGCTCACAGCTGGTGCAGCGCAAGGCTCAATTCTCGGACCACACCTTTGGAACATCATGTATGATGATTTGTTACGTCTGGAGATGCCAGAAGATGTAAAACTTGTGGGTTATGCTGACGATGTGGCTGCTGTGATAGTAACCCGTAACCTAGAGCTGGCTCAATTTAAATTGAATCAGGTGATGCGACGTGTCAAAGAATGGATGATAAATCACAAGTTAGAACTCGCAGATCACAAAACGGAAATTGTCCTCCTGACGAGGAAAAGGATTAATACTGTTGTACCGATGCAGATCGGACAGATAGCCATCGAAACAACTAGGAGCACAAAATATCTTGGTGTAACGCTTGATACCAAGCTTACATATTGGGACCGCATCCAACGGGTAACAGATAAGGCAGCGAAAACCATGACTGCACTGAGTAGACTCATGGGAAATATCAAGGGACCGATATCTAGTAAAAGGCGGCTTCTCATGTCAATTGTTCAATCGATACTGCTAAACGGTTCGGAAATTTGGGCTGAATCGTTAAAAATTGTGAAATATCGGAGAAGAATTGCGGCTGTACAACGGAGAGCAGCTTTACGAATTGCTTGCGCATATCGCACAGTATCAGAACCCGCGATTCTAGTAGTAGCAGCAGTAGCTCCCATTGACTTGTTGGCCTTCGAAAGACAAGAAATTTGGTTCACACAAGAAGAGCTAGGAAGGAAAAGGGCAAAGGCTTTGGCTCACAGTCGCAGAATGCAACGATGGCAAACAAGATGGGAAGATGATTCCAGAGGGAAATGGACTAAAAGACTGATACCTTCTCTGGGCGTATGGGTTGCCCGAAATCATGGTGAAGTGAACTACTATCTCACACAGTTCTTGACAGGTCATGGATACTTCCGAAAATTTCTTCATAGGCTAGGGCTAGCAACTAGTCCAGTGTGCATATACTGCGGTGATATCGATGACGTATCACATACTTTCTTTGTGTGTGTTCATTGGCTGCCACAAAGAAGATGCTTAGAAGTTACGCACGGAGAATTGACACCAGAAGGGATCGTGTCAGTAATGCTACGAAGTCGAGAATCTTGGGACCAGGTGGCAGTCTACGTAGAAAATATTCTGCGTCAGAAGAAGAAGGACCTGGACGATTACGACAGACAGTAAAGCAGAAGAAGGAAGAAGCACAAGATGCATTAAGCACGACATCCGCCCTGAAGTAATGCGAGAGCGGTTTCCGGGGCGGAGATAAACGTCGTGGGAAAAGGGAGTGTGGTTTTTAGTGGGTAAGAATCTCCACACACTTGTTGAGTGCGGACCCTCACAAGCGTCTTATGAAAGATTTTCCACACTCCCTCGCAAAAAGACTATTATTATTATTATTATTATTATTATTATTATTATTATTATTATTATTATTATTATTATTATTATTATTATTATTATTATTATTATTATTATTATTATTATTATTTGGGGCCATCTAGGGCCACTTTATGTCTTGTTACATTTGGCAGTTTGCTTCCCTTTCTTTTGAGTCCAAAATTCCCTCATTCTCTGTGAGTGGGCCAGCTTGCGTTCCTCTGCTCTGCTGGTATATTTTCCTCCTTTCGGTCGCTTGTCTTGGTTTAACCCATTCGTCAGTACCTTTTGTGGAAGAGATCTCTATTGAAGGCGTCTTTGGGTTTCATATGCGGCATTTGGAGTGTTCATATGCCAGGGCATTTTGATGTTCGGTTTGCAAGATCTGTTTAGTCAGCCAGTTTCCGTCCATTCGTTTGAGATGACCATAATATCGAGCCCGTCTCTTACGTATTATTACTGTAATTTTCTCTAATTTACTGTACAGTTCTTTGCTAGATTTTTTATGAGTGCCATGCTTATAATCGGATCCCATGATACTTCTGATTGCGCTCTTTTTCACCAGTTCTTCGAGGAGTCCTTCATTAGCATTTAGGGATAGGGTTTCAAATGCATACATCGATGGCCTAGAATGAATACCTCGTATCTCACAAAGTTCTTCCTATCCACTATTTCCCTTAAGTCTAGTTACGCCTTCCAGCCACACATGAATATGCAGGCCATCAGAACAATGTTCGTTGTGTTCTTTTTTCCTCTGCCGATGTGTGAGGGAAAATGGACCTTACCGCACCGTACTATAGGAAAGTATGTCTGCGTGACGTATTTACTAACTCTTAGAGTATAATTTTTATAAGGTTAATTTTCCTTTACTCGTATGCACAGGAAAATAAACCAAACGAACATTGTTCTGATGGACTGCATATCCAAATGCGGCTGGAAGGCGTGACAAGTCTTAAGGGAAATAATGGATAGGAAGAAGTTTGTGAGATACGAGGTATTCAATCTAGGCCATCGACATACGACTAACTACTGACTTCAGAACAGTTCCATAATCATGTAGTTTAGTATTTTAAGACAGGCATTTTTGTGTATATTGAGCGCGACGCTTCATAGGCTACTTCAAGTTTGTGTACTCGTTCCGTAAGAGCTTCTTAATCCAGTACATTTTCCGTTGTTACTACATTCCCTGGAATTTTTCTGGGGCATCTTTGATGTTAGCCTTTACTTCGTTTTTCTTTCAACAGATATCTACAAGCCAGTTTGTTCTAGGAGGTCGATTTGCACCGTAGCAGTTTCTACATCCTTCGATGTCTTCAGCAAACGCTAGACAGTCGATCATGATCCCCTTATATTTTGTTTCCATTCTCAGAAGACTATAATCACCTTCTAATAGCTTTGTTCGCCAGGTCCTAGTGATTATTATTATTATTATTATTATTATTATTATTATTATTATTATTATTATTATTATTATTATTATTTATTATTATTATTACCGTGTTTTCCGCGGAACAGAGAGGTGAAGTTAGGTGCTGGTTTGAATGGGTCTATCTACGATATTCAAAGATAAATTTAAAACTTTAACATAAAGGTAATATTTCTTTTCAGATATTAAATTTTAACAAATAATAAGATTTCAGATACAGAGGTAGTTTTTACAAAATAGAAAACCAGAAAAACCTGCAAAAAGGTTAGTTACAAAAATCGAGCTTCCAGCTCCCTATTTACAGAAGTCCCTACATCACTAATGTAGCGTTCAGACAGATGGTCAAAGAGAGGAATCTCCCAATTAGTTTTACAGGAAATAAATCACAATTTTCAAGAGCACTTTGCTCCAACGGTTACGAGTTCCAAAGGCACCACACAAATATATTTCACATTCGAAGAAAAGGGCCTCAGTGCTCTACAATTCTACCAAAGAGACTGCGCTCCCAAACCCTTACAGCCTACTCAAGGCAACCATTAACTTTTACAATTCGGATTAGAGCGTCCTTGCTCAATAAATTACAATCTCAGGCCACTCTACGCACAACCTATAATTTACAAGACCATATCAATTAAAGTTTACACAGGGGTATCGAGTACCCAATCTACCTGGCGTTCGTACAAAATAACAGGCTCAATTACTGGCCCGAAAATCAAAATGTATGGAGGCGAATACTTGTGTTCCTTGAAACCAAACATTAAAACCCTACTTGGGCTTGTGGCCTGATGATGCAGAGGCTAATCCTGAACGACTGAGGTGACTGGATGGACAAGAAAAGTTACAAGCCTACAGAGAGAAAACCGTTACAAAAACATCGTCACCTCAAAAACAAGTTGATAGGGAATTCGAGAGGGTGTCACACTCTCTATTCCCGAATTTCCCTTAAGTACACTTGATTTACTAGACCTTTTACATGAGAAGCCAACGGCCGTAGCCGTGTTGAAACATCGGATCCCGTGAGATCTCCGAAGTTAAGCAACATTGGGCGTGGTCAGGAGTTGGAAGGGTTGCCACTCGCTGTTGGTGGGGGTAAGGGAATGGAGGAGCGGAAAGGAACTGGGCACCCTACCGCACGTAAACTCCGGCTCAAGAACACCTCTGCGGAAGTTCGGACCTGCCTTCGGGCAGAATAACCCTTACCTACCTACCTTACATGAGAAGAAAGAGAAGTTTACATTTTAGGAACCGAGCTCGATAGCTGCAGTCGCTTAAGTGCGGCCAGTATCCAGTATTCGGGAGACAGTAGGTTCGAACCCCACTGTCGGCAGCCCTGAAGATGGTTTTCCGTGGTTTCCCATTTTCACTCCACGCAAATGCTGGGCCTGTACCTTAATTAAGGCCACGGCCGCTTCCTTCCCACTCCCAGCCCTTTCCTGTCCCATCGTCACCGTAAGAGATATCTGTGTCGGTGCAACGTAAAGCAAATAGCAAAAAAAAAAAACATTTTTGGAAATAGACTGTTACATAGTTAAAGATTGGAAACTTCCCTTCGAGTTTAGCTCGCAGAGATACCTACAGGGTTAGAAATATGGTGGCCATTACCTTAGCTGATGTTCTGCTCGCCGCCACCTCCTCTCTTAACACCCACATTCGGTAGAACGACGATCAATAAGACAAGTTAAATCGAAAAGGCGTCAGCTTTTATACCCAAGAGGAAGGTTCAAGAAGGCTCTGGGCTAAGACAAGACACACCCTCTCATTTTTATTGGACAATCGAAAAGTTACAAGAAGCCTATGATTAGCTGAAAAATAAATATACAAAATTTCTGATTGGCCAGAATCCAAAGTCGGCGGGATGAGCAAGAAGTGTTGCTAACCTTGAAGTAAAGAAAGTCAATTCAGTTCAGAAAACCTATGAACACAAAATTTGTTTTAATTTTTATTTATTCCACATTGCACCAGAATGCATGACATCAGTTCTTAAATGGAGACATCTAAGGGAAAATGTTCCAACTTCTTGAAATAGTTGTTTCAATTTTTATGTTATAGATAGCGTTCTTCAAGGCGCTTCATTTAAATGCAAGTGGTTGAGATTTATTATTATTATTATTATTATTATTATTATTATTATTATTATTATTATTATTATTATTATTATTATTATTATTATTATTATTGCTGGCTCCATGCCACGAAGGCCTTTATCCAAGGGGTCCCGTCCTGACTCGTACGGAGTGGATTTCAGTGCAGTACAGGATAGATCGCATTTACGCACATTTCGTTGCACGGAATTCTCCAGCCCGCGCCTAACCTTTGTAGATAGAGTTGCATAAACGGTAGGCGTTTTAGGAGACCGTGTACCCATTGTTTATGCTAGTGTTCAAACAGGCCAATGTGTGGCCTAGACCAGGTTGACCCTGCGGTATTATTTCAAATGCCCCGGTGCAAACCTTGAAGTTTCTACTAAGTTTCGATTCATGAGAGCCAAACATAAATGCATAATAATAAAAATCACGCAATAGAAAACCTCTTGTTTGGTAGTTATGGTGATTCCTAATGCAGTACAACGGTCGGTTCAGTGGTAAGTGCTCGCCGGGAGGCAGCACGTAGTTCACTCTGACGTCAGCAGGTGGAACCAGTAGTTGGATGCAGAAACAGCTTCGTTCGTCTTCTCTGAACGTCAGTTGTAAACTTGTACGCACGCACACAATACACATGACGATCTGGCTTTACCTCAGCATTTTATTATTAACACATACATCGCAATTGGGAAATATCCCAGTGGCAATTGTTATGTACAATAGTGTGGTAATAAGGTAATGTTAAAACATAATTATCCAACAACAACAACAAAAGTACAACAAGCAATTCCATGCAAAAAAATATTACAAGGAATACTACTAGTTTAAGATTTCTAAATCCAGCACCATCATACAGAAATTCGCACACAACTTAAGAATATCCTGTGTTTAACACTACGTCTTACAATACTATAGCTTGACCTCTTCACTAGCTTAGCATTACAAGTGATTATAAAGTAAAGATACAACATAATTACACAACAACAACAACAACAAGAGTACAACAAACATCTCGATGGAAAGAAGACGTTACAAGAAATACTAAAACCAAACCAAACCCCATGGCACTACAGCCCTTGAAGGGCCTTGGGCTACCAAGCGACCGCTGCTCTGCCCGAAGGCCTGCAAATTGCGAGGTGTCGTGTGGTCAGCACGCTATTCTTGGCTTTCGAGACTGGAACCGCCATCTCACCGTCAGATAGCTCCTCAATTCTAATCACGTAGGCTGAGTGGACCTCGAACCAGCCCTCAGGTCCAGGTACAAATCCCTGTCCTGGCCGGGAATCGAACCCGGGGCCTCCCGGTAAGAGGCAGGCACGCTACCCCTACACCAGGGGGGGGGCGTCACCAGAAATACTACTCGTATAAAATGCTAAATCCAGCATCATAATACAATTATTCGTGTTAATGATTTAATTTTCCTTTTCCGAGATTAAAAATCAAGACAGTAAAATTGAAGTTAAGACAAAATTTGACAAGAAGTGTAGAGTGTTCAATGATGAATATGGAAGTTTTTAATTCCTTCTGATAACAATTATTTATAAATCTTTTGTTTCTGTGGCGAAGGAATTTAACGTGAGCCGCCATGATGACACTAACCATCGTGCATCTTACCATTTACTTTACTGTACGACGCACCGACACAGATAGGTCTTATGGCGACGATGGGATAGGAAAGGGTTAGGAGTGGTAAAAAGCGGCCGTGGCCTTAATTAAGGTACATCCCCAGCATTTGTCCAGTGTAAAAGGAGAAACTACGGAAAACCATCTTCAGGGCTACCGACAGTGGGGTTCTAACCCACTACCTCCCGAAAGCAAGGTCATCACTACGCGACCCTAACCGCGCGGCCAACTCGCTCGGTATGATATTCTGATTGGATATCAATTATATCATTTTCAGTAAAATATACTATCAATCAAATCAATCAACATTGATCTGCATTTAGGGATATCGTCATTATCCCACACTGAAATAATGTTCTCTTCTTTATCACCAGCCCGCTGTTACATGGCCCGCACACTGGTTTGAGTTTGACACCACTGATGTGTACACCTCACGGTACACCTAATGTACAACAGCACGTGCTCCTGTACACAGCTTCTCAGATAGGGCAATTTGCTATCGCTGAGCAAAGGACCTGGCTACCCGAGTCCAGGAGTGTTGAATGATGAATACAGTACAGATGGCTCTCGCTTCCTTTCAGTGGCCTCACGTCCCGCACATTGATTCAGCTTCACTGGAGCATAAACACCAGAAAGTTACTCGTGCAACCACGAGCGAGCGTTTGATAAATTCATTGAATTCGGGGTGAACACAAATGACGTATTCCCCAAGGGATAAGACGTGGAAAGGAAAGAGAAATCCGGAAAGCGAACGTGTTCTGAATCATACCTCAGATTAGGAATGTTTCTGTGGAGGGCTATAACGTGAGAATACCTGAAGAACCACTGGAATAACGTGAGTACCCAGAAACTTGTGAATGTACTAAAAATGATCAATAGATATAAGCAATAGACTATTGCAGCAAGCATCAAATTAATACGAGACGTAGAACATTTCTCACTTCTTCGACACGTATATTAAGACTTTTAAGCCTCAGGTAGGCTACGATTTAATTTTAATAGGGCTAATGTCTCAAATTTTAACCAGCACAATACAATAGCTCATTAACAATTGAGTTCGTAAAAAAGAAGAAATTCATATTTTCATTTTTATTGGAACTTGCCATGTTTTGGACATCAGCATTAATATAATTAATGTTTATTCCATTTTTAACACTGTCATTTTAAATGTTAATCTGTTCATTGTGTTCTCAAACGTCTTTCTGTTAATGTGTTTTGCCACTTAAGATTATAATTAAGCACAAATTAGTTATAAGCAAAGTCAATAACGTTATGTCTCAACCTTGAGAAAAGTTATAAAGGATGAGGATGCTCGTAAGTCGAGCGGAACATGTCCCTGTTATCGTAGAACTGTAGCAAAATGATTTTCTAGCGACAAAAAACAATGTATGTATTGAATAGTTGGAAAACAATAATAAAATCTGTATGCAGATTATAGCAAGTTTCAATACGTATCTAAACATAAGAATAGTTGCATGCAATGTACTAAAATTGAGATGCACAGTTTCTGATGTATGGGCAGTTTTAAAAATGACGTGATAAAGGGCATCAAAATAGTTGAAGTGAGGAACGAACTCACAACTTTCATCAAGAATAGCTGGAGGAAAATAAATACGTCTTAGCCCTAGGGGTCAACCGAAAATGTGTGTAACGAAATGGTATCATTCAGTTACCTTGCAACAGTACCTTGAGAGCTGCACATGGCCATCCATCAGAACTTCACAACACGGTCGCTAGGTAACATCGCATTACATATTTTATTGAAAGAGATAATATTATGAACATGTGATTTTCTCAAGAGACGTCGATCGTTACTGCAGAAATTTTAGTATTCATTCAGCCATTAGATATGGAATTCGTCACTTCCGTCAGATTCCAATACTTTCTGACTCACAAAATGCACTTGAAAAGCTCGAAAATTGTCGTTCGGACCTGTCTACTCATCAGTATGTAATATATACTTTGAACTTAATCTATACCGCCCAGAAAGCAGCCCAGGAAGTACATCACCTATGGATTAAAGGCCATGCTTTGTAAAGATGAACTAGATAATAGGTCAGCAAGATAAAGAAGCCACTATATGCGAACATCGCCTCTACACTTACTATATTCTGATTTCCTGCCCACAATCAAGCAACAGGTCTACAGGGAATGGTCTGAGTACTTGTAAACGTCACAGATAGCAAGAGCATTATGCACTATGAACGCAAATCTGGTTCAAGACATTTAGACTAACATGCAGAAATCTTTCACATTTAATAAAAAGCGTTGGGGTCATGGATGCTATCCGAGTCATCCACACAGGATCCCCCTCATTGCCCAGAAGACCTTGGAGAAATAGCCACATCCTACTGTCACCAGTTAAGTTAAATACTCTAGTACCAACCTCAATCTGAGAAGAAAATATTGGATCACTCTGACCTTCCAATTCGTACTGTAACGACATTCCAAGTGCAACATCCGGCAGGTTAAAATCCATACATCAAGCAATATTATCTGCGGTTGAACTTTTAAACAAGGGCTTCAATATAAATGATCGCTGGGAAGAAAAATTGATCCATCATGCACCACCAGACATTAAAACTATTTTAAATATCCACATTAAACCAGTTGGTTTTGATCTGCCTCAACGCACGTGGAAAACGGCCAACAAGGTTAGTACAAACCATGGAGTACGTAATGACTTTCCCTTCAAATGAAGCAAAATTTCTGATCCATCTTGTGTTTGTGGAGCGGCTCCTCAGACCATTCAACACATCGTGCAGCAGTGTAGTATTACGTCCTACTCGGATGATCTGCAGGACTTTATAACGTTAACTCCAGATGTTGTTAACTGAATAGTCAAATTAACTCTCACTATATAAATGCATACCTTGTCATTGTATACTATGTTTTATGTCTAATTATAATAACGTCCTAGTTATTTCAGTGTATAATTTATATATCTCTGCATATTCCAATGTGTTGCCATACGCTGAATAAATAAATAATACCAACCCCAATTATCATCCTCTTATGAAACCTATTTCCACCGTTATTCGCTGTAATTTTTCAATATTTATCCGACTGTAATATTAAGTTATGTCCATTTCTCAACCACGAACATCTATACAAGTTTGCCTTCTCACTCTGTAAATGCTGTCCGCATTGTCTTCCGAGGCTGAACGACTTTACTAGTAGTAATAATAATTGATTTTTCCTCATTGAAAATTGATTATATTTCTCAAACACAATTCGTCAGTAAGCAGTTTCTCTATTTTGTCTCAGTTTCATTTTGACGTTACAGCTTCTCATTCCGCAGCTTGCACGAAGAGGTGGTGTTACGAAACTCAGCCTGTGTAACGAAGATTATTTCTGGCAAACTATAAGTCATACATTATATCGCTAGGTAACACAAGGCCTCAGACACACTAATAATTTCAGCGCATTAATGCAACCAATCACCGTGAGTTTCCCTGCTGTGTGTGCTCCATTACGGGCACGCAGTAGTCTTGGGAGCGTCGCAGTGAGTGAAAGATTTCTGGCATTCTCTGAAAATAGGCAAGCTAAAAAATGTAAGTAACTTTATATCGTTCTCGCGCGGGTATTGGTAATCAATTTCACGATTCCTTCATGAATTTTCGAAAAGTAACATGCCTGTATTAAAACGTTTAATACGGGATGTTAAACTGATATTCTTCTACAAAAGCAGGTAGCAGTAACGTGAAGTACGATAACGCTGAACAAAGTGGAGACAGAATGGGGTAGATGCCAGAGTTTATTGAACGACACAGTTCCTTGTCCGTAGTTGTGCGTAATTTATTTCTCGGTTACATATTGTTGTTCATCTGAAACCGGGAATGGCACAGTGGCTGAAGACTCATGAAACCAGTCGTTGACGACAACCTCTCTTATGCTCCATGGATAAATGGTTAGCGTACTGGCCTTTGGTCACAGGGGTTCCGGGTTCGATTCCCGGCGGGGTCGGGAGATTTAACCATAACTGGTTAGTTCTCCTGGCACGGGAATTGGGTGTACGTGTCATCTTCATCGTCATTTCATCCCCATCACGACGCGCAGGTCGCCTACGGGGGTTAATCAAAAACCTGCACAATGGTGAGCCGACGTCCTCGGACATATCCCGGCTATAAATCCATACACCATTTCATTTCATCTCTGTTATTATATATCATTTCGAAAATAGTAAAATGGCTCTTTAATTAAACCATTTAACCCAACTTGACATTATATGACAGCCTGTAAAACAGTCAATTAATGATATCTCCCCTGTTATCCTCCTCTGGAAAAGGTGCACACGAGAAAAGCAGTTTTAGAAATCGATTTACATTAAGGGTGGTAGTTTCCCATTAACGTTGGTCACGTATATTTTGTGGGAGGGTAAAATCACTGTTTCGACTTGCTATAAACCTCCAAACCAATCCAGGATTTAGAAACAATATTGATTCTAATAAGGGCAGATATAAAGTTTGGTAGAAATATATAGAGTAGCTTCCCAGTTACAAGAAATCAACAAAGGGACGAACAGACAAACAAATAATTAAAAAACTAAGGAAAGTCCACTCGAACTTAGATTTAAAACGGTCCGTTAATGATATCTCTCATATTAATCCTCATATCGAAATAATGCATATAAGAAAAAAGGGTTTCTAACAATTTCCATTAAGGCAGGTAGATTTCCATTACGTTTGGTTGTGTATATTTTGTGGGAGTGCAAAATCACTGTTTCGGTTGCGTATAAACCCATAGCCAATTCAGGGATTTAGAAACAATATTAGCACTAAAACCTACCTAATGACAGTTGGATTCTAAATATGAAGTTTGCTATAAATATATCCAGTAGTTCTCAAGTTATAAGAACTCATAAAAACAAACAAACAGACACCAAAGCTAAAAATGTGGAGATGGTCATTATTACACCTGAAACGGATAAATGAATGAAACGTTCGCCAAAATTGTCAATGTGCAGACACACAGTCGTTACAGTTTTTTAATATAGATATAAATTCAATTTGTGAATGAATGATTGTGAGGATGGGGAATTTTCACCGAAGGTTTGAAGAATCTAAATTTGCCCATCTAAATACCACTTCTGGTCCTTCATGTGGCATACCATTAGTAAGCTTTGTACTGCCCTGGCAACAAAACTACGTGGAGTAGAACATTTTAAAAGCTATATCATTTGCCTCATATGAAATTCTAAATGCAAATTCCGCCCCGTGACGTGTGTACAGGATGTAGCCTAACTTCCAGGGCACATTGCCCACATGTAGAAGAAGAAGTACATATGTTATATGGACCCCGGGCCGTAAATGCTTTACTTCCATGTTAGAACACGTTTTCTACAACTCTACGCAGTGTATTAATACACACAGGAACAGAACATTCCCGCTTCTCCTTCCTCTTTGTCTGCTGAAGCCGAAGGTTGGTGGGCAGCATGATCTTCTTCCAATGACTTCCGCTCTTGATTCAGGTGTTCAATTAGGTGGTAGGGACGTCTTCTTTTTATGTCGTCTAGAAATTTTCTTCTTGGTCTCCCTTCCACTTTTCCTTCGATCAGTGAAATGCGCCAGGATTAATGACGCAATAGATGACCAACCCAGCTGTTGCGTCGATTTTCAGTAGTTTGTAACAATGAGAGTTTCTCTTCCACTCTATTCAAAACTTCATCATTTGTTACCTTCCTTGTGCATGGTATTTATAGGATTCAACGCCAACACCACATTTCAAATGCTCTTATTCTTGCCTTGTCCCTCTCCAACACAGTCCAGGTTGAAATGCTTCGAACAAAGTAAAATGTTTCCTCACAGAAAGTGAGGTAGCCTTTGATGTTACAGTAGTAGACGTCTTTTCTTATTGAAGGCTTCCTTGGCCTGAAATACGAGAGCGGACATCATTTTAACGTGTTCCACCTGACGAGATGAGACTTACATAAAATCAGCTTCATGGTCCGTATCGCACTTCAATAGATTCACAATTAAGTATTTATTTATTTATTTATTTATTTATTTATTTATTTATTTATTTATTTATTTATTTATTTATTTATTTATTTATTTTGTTTTAATGTTGTCAATCTTATGTTAATTGTAAGGACACTTCCTCTAAAGCATTACTTTGTCAATTTATATATTTTTAATCTAAACAGTGTTATGTGGCTGAAGATGTTGATAATATACGAAACATGTACCACTTTTGACCATTAAAAATTGCCTTAAGCAATCATTGTATCGACTAGGTGGAAAATAAATAAATAAATACTTAATTGTGAGACGAGACTTCTCAAGCATTTGAACTGTTTCACATAGGTAAGTCTTTCTCCAACCAAGCAGACATTTGCAGTCTGATTTCCGTCACGTGATCTTCGTTTCAGATACTGTATGTTTATTTTAATCCTGCTGATGCTTCTTATGTGGTCATTCACTTCTTTAGAGAGATCTCTAGATCTTGTTCCTTTTCTGCAATCAGATCAATTTTCTCATGAAATCGTGTCGTTTCATATATTTTACCTTTGATTTTAATTCCATACCAGCATATGAAATGTTCAAAATTCCCTCCGTGCTTCAGCTATTTTCCGTGTGGTTTATACGAACAGTCCTCAGAGACGTGGATGTGATATTATAGCCTCTGTACAAGAGTTACCGACCTATAGGCATGCTTAAAGGACGTATGCGACATCAGTACGATAAAATGACAGACTTTCAGACTCCGGGTAATCGGGCCGCGAGAGGCAGAATTTTCAGTCAACTGTACGGCGCTACAGACACCCACATATATCCTTAAATTCCAGTAGTCAATATTCACCAACGTAGCCAACACGTTTGCCACATTTAGCCAACATACTCATCTCTACTTTCCTTCCTGCGCGTAGAGGCGCGCGGCTGTGAGTTTGCATCCGGGAGATTGTGGGTTCGAGCCCCACTGTCGGCAGCCCTGAAGATGGTATTCCGCGGTTACCCATTTTCACACCAGGCAAATGCTGGGGCTGATCTTAATTAAGGCCACGGCCGCTTCCTTCCAACTCCCAGGCCTTTCCTCTCCCATCGTCGCCATAAGACCTATCTGTGTCGGTGCGACGTAAAGCAACTAGCAAAAAAAATGTCCTTCAGAATACGCAGCGAGTTGAAATTATTGCTGTACTTTTCTTCATAGATCAAAACTTCCTTATCCGTACTGCGTAGTACAGCTCGATGTTTGTATTCATGGAATGGTGGGTTCGAACCCCATGATCGGAAGCAATGAAGATGGCTTTCCGTGGTTTCCTATATTATACCAGTTGAACGCTTGATCTCTACTTTAATTAATGTCTCCACTTCCACCTTTTCAGTCTTAGTCTTTTCCTATGCCTGCGTCACCGAAAATCTATTAGTTGGGCGTTAAACCACTAATAAAAAGAAAAAGATACCTCATTTAAATTTCATTAACATAAAATTGTTCCTGTTCTTCTTCTACTTCTTCTTGCTGGGCTAATTTTCGTCTCCTCGACCAAACCAAACTCCACGGCGCAAGAGCCTCGAAGTTCCACGGCCTACGAAGCGTCCGCTGCTCATCCTGAAGGCCTGCAGATAACGAGGTGTCGCGTTGTCAGCACGACAAATATTCTCGGTCGTTATTCTTGGCTTTCTAGACCGGGACCGCCTTCTCACCGTCTCACAATCTCTTCAATTGTAATCACGTATGCCGAGTGGACCTCGAACAGCCCTCAGATGAAGGTAAAAATCCCTGACCTTGCCAGGAATCGAACCCGAGGCCTCCGGCTAAGAGGCAGGCACGCTACTCCTACGGCTCCTCGGCTACTCCGAAAACTGTAAAATTAGTTAGTGTGACTTAAAGCCAACAACATTCTTCTTGTTCTTTCTCCTGACATTTTCCCAATTACCTTCGTTCGCTAAATTGGAGTAATGTCGCTCACTTTTACGACTGGATGCCCATCCTGGCGTCAGGTTCAAGGTCGAGGTTATATATGAGAATAATGACTACGTAAAGCAAAATAGAACGTCACTCAAATCGCATTTTCTACATGAACGTGAATGTATTTATCATTGCAACGTCTAATCAGCTGTATTTAATGAATGAAAAGCATCCTTGAATTTAAAGCATGAATTTCCTGGTCAAATCTGATGGCAGATTGATCGTCGATCAAACATTGATTACTATTTATGAAACTCACATAATATGATTGCCAATCAAACCCATACTGATTGCCAAACAAACTCCAGACAAAATTTGACTGGCTTTTCTGCAACCAGGCATATGTCTATTAATTTGATCAAACTATTTGCTTACATAAATGGCGATTTTCTTCCATCATGTTCTTTAAAACGCGAGTGGATACATGACATTCTTTGTTTTTCTATATTTTGCGAAAATGAACAGATTCCTCGGCAATGATTTGCCTAGTTACATGAACGTCCTAGCAAGAAAGGTACTTGGTAAAACATGGCGGCGTGTTCCCATCCTCCTACATACATGCGATGCACTTATTATTACGTCTTTCTGTAGCGATTTGTAGTGTCAATACGAAATGGCGTACGGCTTTCAGTGCCGGGAGTGTCCGAGGACAAGTTCGGCTCGCCAGATGCAGGTCTTTTTTTATTTGACCCCCTAGGCGACCTGCGCGTCGTGATGAGGATGAAATGAAGACGTCACATACACCCAGGCCCCGTGCCAGCGAAATTAACCAATTAAATTTAACATTTCCGACCCTGCCCGGAATCGAACCCGGGACCCCTGTGACCAAAGGCCAGAACGCTAACCATTTAGGCATTGAGCTCGACAATACGAAATGGCTCTAGTATATTGTAATGAAATTTCTTGTTGTATTCTTGTTGTGGTTGTTGTTGTTGTTGTTGTTGTTGTTTCTGGGTAATTATGCTTTAACTTTACTATAATGTCAGACTACAGTAAGAGATGATCGCTGCCGCGATAATACCCCATTGTGATGTGTTTGTTAATAATAATAATAATAATAATAATAATAATAATAATAATAATAATAATAATAATAATAATAATAATAATAACTCAGTCTTAAAGAGTCCTCAGTTCGAAATTAAAATACTTGGGTGAGCCCTGAATCGAAGCTGTGACCGCCAGATAGTAGTCAGTCTCGTCTCATCTACACCACGCCTGCACTAGCTCAAATGCAAAGGATAGGTACAATTTGGCCAAATCACTCAATTCGTTTATTTTCTCCGTCAACCATCATTAATTTTCTTTGCACATGCTAAAAATAGATAGAATGTTTTGTGAGCTACAATTGATTTCATCTCTTTGCCATAAATTGCAGATAAACTCGAGGGCGGATACTGTAATTGCTTTCCTCAATGGATGTCATTGGATGTAATATACGAGGAGCTGTGCACGTAGAATGCAATTATACATCACGGTCCAGCTTCGACACTGGGAATGGCAAGGACACGATTGGCTGCCGGCGAGTTTTACAGACATGTCGTGCCAATTTCATACACCTGCAGACAAATTGAAATAAGTGTAGCCGCTAGCTAACTCGGACATCCCATTACCTCATGAGCTCCCGGGGCGGTCCAGAGGATACCATATACAGTATGGGGGAGGATGTATTACCTAAAGCATAGCGAATCTTTTCAGACCGTGTAATAGCCCAACGTCTAATGCATGCTCATGTACACTCATTGAACACAACTCGATATGATAACACATTAGTAGTATTTTTCCGGTGACCCTAACTCAATGTTCGGTATTATTATGGTTTATACCTGTTAATCATTCCTCGTTTGCATGAATTTTGTAATAAAATTACTGAGTTAAAGCACTTCAGTAATCACAGTGTTTCTACGCGTGTGTAGACGTTTAAATTACACAGACTGAGCACTAAAATTCATTTAGATTCCTCCAGCTCGTAGGAAGGAAAAGCACGAAGAACTATATGCTAATTATAGGCATCAGCAGATAAACGATCGGTTATTACCGTGAAGAAAACTTTCATACCTGACCACTGATTGGTTAGTACATTATCAACTAGCCTCATACCCTTGCAGCGAATGTCAATACCGGAGAGAATGGCGTAGAGTTTTGTTTAGCAGCCTCATAACCTTGATACCAAGTTCAAAGTCAGATAGACCAGTGATGCATTAATGCTTTGCCTATCATACTCTATTACACCAGTGCATTTTCTGCCAATCTAATATCCTATGAAGGAAGTTCAAAATCACATAGACTAGTAACAGCTTAGGACCTTGTCTACCGGCTTCACACCCTACCAAAGATGTTCAACAACAATTAATCTTGATTATCAACGTCTGAAAATGATTGGCATGCCAAAGAACTCTTATTTATGATGAAATTACTACAGTTATGATACTTTTAAGACAGAACCACTTTCAGAAACAAGAAACAGATACACCGACCAAGAAGGAACAAAATTGGACGGCTGGAAACGAAGAAGCTGTAAGCAAGAGAATGGAGAAATATTGAGTCATGAAGAGTTATTTACGTGGTCGATAATTGACAAAAATAGATTGTGAATAGTAATAATAATAATAACAATAATAATAATAACAATAATAATAATAATATTTAAAGGGTCTTTAGACTCCTAAGAGGCCTGGTGAAGATTGACGCAGTATGGGCCACCTGCGCGTGTGATGAAATCTAAAGATGAAGGCAGCACACACACAACCAGTCCCCGAGCCATCGGAATTAACCAATGAAGGTTAAAATCCCCAACCATGCAGACAATCGAACACGGGACCCCTGGATAAAGGCCAGCATGCTAACCATTTATCCATGGAGCCAGTCATAATAATAATTGTTACCGTGTTTTGGTGGATCAGCAGACGTGAAAGAAGGTGCGGGCTGGAATGGGTCTAACTACAAGTCCGAAAGATTAATTTAAAATTCAAATAAAGGTTATATTTTCAACTGATAACAAGATTTAACAATTTTCACTAGGTGAAATAACAAAGAAAAATCAGGTACAATGCAATTTTACAAACGAAAGCACAAGTTAAGGGGTTTTTTACAATTCTGGGCTACGAGCCCCCAAGTTTAACAATTTCTGAGCTCTCAGCTCACAACCACAAATTACCAAAGGGCAGAAAACCCCTAAATACATAGAGCATTTGCTCCCACCTCGTAATGTCAAGCCTCCTAGAGGCACCTTCCAAAATACCAGAAAGAGCTGACCGCTGTGAATCTTTCAAGCCTATCAAAGGCCATAAACGGACTTCACTACAAACTGCCCTCAAGGCACACTTACAAAGAAACAGGGGTATCTTGTGCCCATTCTACCGGGCCTTAGTGGACAAATACTAGGTTAATAAAAACGGCCAAAAACACAAAAGGAATGGAGGCGTGGATTAGCACTCCTAAATACACATTTTAAAACCTAAGTGGCGCTAGGCCGATACACAGGGGCTATTCCCACACTATATAGGTGACTTGTATAAGAAAATTTTAACACATTAGGAAAGATTAGAAAATCAGTTACGAAAACATAGTCACCTCAAGTCGAAATTAAGGGGAGCTCGAGAGGATAAAGCACTCTCTCTCCCCGATTTACATTTAAAGTAATAAGAAAATGTTTACATAAGCCGGCACTAAGTTACATTTTAAACAGGTGGGATACTTGAAAAGGTTTCGAACCTTCCCCGGGGGTTAAACTGCTGACCAAGAAAGAAATAAAGATGTTAAGAGGCCATTACCTTTGCTGAAGAGCTGCTGCTCGAAGGAAGAGGCGCAACCCGCCCCCTGCTATACTTCCATACACTGCGCTAGATGTTGTTGAAGTGGCCAAAAGCCGAGAAAATCAGCAGTTTTTAAACCCTCGTGGAAGCTTCGAGACCTTTCATGAATAATTAAGACACATCCACTCAACTTTATTGGGTAGCTAAACGTTATACATCAACATCGAAGAAGAAAAAAGAAAGATTCGGGATTGGCTGACTTCAAAACTGGCGGAAAGAAAGATTAATATTGCCAACCCAAAATATGAAAGAACAAAATTTAGTAAAGACAAACTTTCGAATACAAAATTTCTTCCAAAAGTTCCTTCCCATCGCACCAGGGTGCATGATCATAGTTTTTAGTAGAGACATCTGTCAGAGAAGGTCCACACTTCTTGATCAACCAAAAAAAAATCGAAATACACACAGTAACATCTTCTGAGGAACTGTTGGATTAATTCAGTTGTTAAAGTTCAGAGTTTCTCCGGTAGAAAGTAATTTAAGGCGGAAAATTCAAATGTGCGGCGTATAGGTGTACCAACCGGTACAATAATAATAATACTAATAATGTCCGCCTCTGTGGTGTAGTAGTTAGTGTGATTAACTCCCACTCCCGGAGGCCCTGGTTCGATTTCAGGCACTATCACGAAATTTTAAATGTGGTAAGAGGGCTGGAACCGGCACCACTCAGCCTCGGGTCAGCTAAGTAACCTCAGCCATCCTCAATGTGGATTTTCGTGGTTTCCCACTTCTCCTCCAAGCAATTGCAGAGATGGTAGCTAACATAAGGCCGCTTCCTTCCCTCTTGCTTGTTTATCCCTTCCGATCCTCCCATCCCCCAACTAGACCCCTTATCATCATAGCAGGTGAGGCTGCCTGGGAGAGGTACTCGTCATCCTCCCCAGTTGTATGCCCGACCCAAAGTCTCACGCTCCAGGACACTGCCCTCGAGGCGGTAGAGGTGGAATCCTTCACTGAGTCCGAGGGAAAACCAACCCTGGAGGGTAAACGGATTAAGAAGGAAAGAAAGAAAGAAGTAATAATAATAATAATAATAATAATAATAATAATAATAATAATAATAATAATAATAATAATAATAATAATAATTGTCATCAACAACATCATCATCAAGGAAGTGTAGCCAACCAACTGACACTGAGGCAAAACTCTGGTTATTTCACGATTGAAGACCTCAAATACTTCAATGTTAAAATTGTTCAGTCCCTGATACTGAAATGCAATAAAAACAAAAAACTCGTCGCACACACAGGTCATTATCGCCGGTCAGCCAATTCAATCGACCTGTCAGATGGCCTGCGGATACTGAAGTGTTACGTGGTGTGACACTTAGAGCAATTAATAGCATAACTACCCCAAGTGACAGCACCAAGTGTCTGACCGTGTACGAAAGGCACGGTTCAGATAGGTGGAAACGTGCAAGACAAAGACCAATGAAGGAAAAACAAAGGCACTTACCATTAGAGAATTAAACAGGGCCCCCAAAGGAGCGGATAAAATACACCTGGTCATCCCAAATTATCACCCCTTTTAAAAGGAAAACACCAACACCTTGGGGAACAAAGATATTTAATCAAAATAATAAAGAAGTAAACAAGAAAGTAATATCCTCGCTGGAAAATAATAAAATTAAAAATTGGAAAATACTTAAACTCAAAGCAAAACCCTACGGTCGACCGTTTATAAAGAAAATGATAATTTAGTTCTTAAAGGACTTATTAAGATAATGCAGATTTATGAAACCACTCCTCAACTCTCAAGTTTTCTTACGACCAAAAGTTTTCTTAGTACAGTACCAAAGTTTTTTTTTAACATCCTTTTAACCTCCTTTAACAGAAAACCACCTTTTAGGATGTGTCAAACGACCCCCTGCAAGGATGGGTAGGTATTACGTGCACTTTTCAAGAAATTAAAATAATAATAATAATAAGCACCGAAACACCGGGAGGGAAAACGACCAGAAGGTAAAATTAAAATGACAAAGAAAAATGAAATGGACCAAGGAAATCCGCGGAGAAGGTAGAATACATCACCGGCACATCAAATACAAATCATCAATCATCACAACCAACATCAACAACATTAGCATTCCCATGGCAACGACCAACAATGGTTCAAGGGAAGGAACGGGCCAATCGCAGGCCGCAAACAACAATAGGCGTAAACCAACAAAGGACCAAGAAAACAGACGCAGAAAATAACCCAGAAACCAGTAAATAAATTAAATTAAGTTAAATTAAAATAAAATCAACCCGAGAAACAAGAAAGAAAGGAACCGGGACACAATGTACACGTAACACCCACACCCCTGAAGCGACTCGCTTGTTAAATTATTCAGGTTAAATAATACCTTTTTAGCACAAAACCTTTAAGCCAAGAAAGGTCATCAATAAACCCTAGGTTACCCAATTACATTATTGAAGAATCCAAAAATTACTTTCACACGGTACGCAAGCCCCAAATTAACAGACATAATTACACATTGTATAATTTCCAATTAACAAGCCGAAAGTTTAAAATTCCACAAGGCAAGACTTAGTTTTTTTTAGATGACGCCAGTTACATGGTACCACGCGCACTTTCTGCACATAGGAAAATTTTCAGGTCTTTCACCAAAAATCAGTAAAGGTTTAGTTGTAACAACACTTACAGTTTCTTCCAGATGAAAGTTGTGAGGGCAGCTTCGGTAGCCTAAGTTGACTTACTTACATTAATTAAACATAACACGTAAATTCCAGACGAGGAAAAATTAACCAGAAAGCTTGCAGAAATCCCCAGGGCAAAAGCCCCGTATATATAACTTAGCCAGGCTCGAACATTTTCGGTGAAATTATCTCCTTAGGGAGAGAGAAGCCACACACGTCCATCTCTTCCATGTCACCAAAACGCAATGGCGATTTCCCAAGATTCAGCAGTCCCGGCACCAACGATCACATGTGCGCAGAGGCAAAGCGCCTGAGTGGTAACGTAGCTCGCGAGGTAGTACATACCTACGCCACTAGAGTGCAGGAGAATACGGTCAGGCACCGATAGGACGTGCATACAGTCAATTATAAGGTTTGAAAAGAAGAAATAAAGAAGCGGCGAACCACTTCTAAAGACACAGTTTTTCCACAGCCTTTAGGCTAGTTCAAAAATATTTCCCAAGGGGGAAAAAATTGTTACGCAGGTAACAGTCTCCCTCCCCGAAACTTGACATGTCCAGCACAAGTTTACCATCATAAGGCGGTGGCCTTGAAGCAAACTAAGTTTTTGGTAGAATAGTCCGAATGTGAAAATGACCACCAATCGCCAGCCTCAGTTTATGCACCACCAGCAGAACGAGTCCAACAGTCACTAAGAACCCAAACACATGTGATTTAAATTAAAGGAACAGTACAGTTCACTTAGACGACACCAAATGTCTATCCACTTTCAATAATAATGAAGTTCCATGCACCAAACTGTGCAACACCCAAGTCGCAGGAAAATTATTAATGGTCCAGATCACAGGTAACACTTCTTCTCTAGATTTCTTGCTAAACTTTAATGCGAACTATTATCTTCCGCAAGTTCGTTTGCGTCATCTGATCGGAGGTTACGCTACCTTGTGGTACATACACACCTTTAGGTAAAGTTCACAACTATTTGCTTTCAGAACATTAGACCTTCTAGGTCTTAACTGCACCCGATCACATACCTAGACTTAAATTACTACATGTTTGTTAACTTTGTAATATTATAGGACTTGCGTTAGATAAGAAACGCCTTCATTTGGTTTCCACCCTTTGGTTTGGATGGTAACGACAACCCGAAAAAGGAAAAACGCCCAGAAAGGAAAGGGAAGAGAGAAAACAACTTTGGTGAGCGTAAAACACAATCACAAGGTACAACCGGAAAATACTTAACCTAACCTTAACCTAGATTAACATGACTTAAGATTACGGTATGGCACAGCAACAGAATACGATAATTATTTTAAACAATCCATACCCAAAAACCAAATTACATTACATTTAAGGTATCATGCTAACTAAAATATATGGCCAAGGATACAATTTTCAAGACACAAGGAAAACAATAACCTGTGAAACCAAGATAGTTATCTCCACCAAACACCTTTCAAAGCATACAACCAATCCTACCAGGATGGTTACACAATAACGTCACCATTGACAAACAGAAACCAGGAGGCAACTTTACATAGAAAAACTTACAGACAAGCACCAACTCAAGGGGGCTGAGTAATTGCAATAACGGAAAAGCTAAGAGAAACTCCCTTCCATACATAATATTACGAAACCAAGACCCAGACCAAGGAAAAGGATGTTGAAAAACGTAACACTGAACTACAAATTAATTAAGCTTACAACCTCCCTTAAGCTAAATTTAAAACGGAATAGAACCACCGATCAGTGAGTCAATTAACCAGAGTTAAACCCTTTAAGCACATGCCCAAGGACAAGAAATACATTTAGCAATAAATCAATTTTAATACCACGTATACATTCCATGCAAAACCCCAAATAAACAAGAAACAGGATTGGAAATAGTCTACCCCTTTTTAATATTACCATTAAAAGAAACTTCCAGAAACAGGATACTAGGTAAGAATCAAAATTTCATGGGTCACAGTAAATAATTACTCAAGACAAGATGAATGTACAGGCTGCGGTTGGAGACTTCAAGATCATTCAGATGGAGGGTACGCGTATAGTTGGTCATCAGCAACGAGCCAAAACAACACCAAGCAAAGAGTAATAGGAGGGTAGCAGAGGTTATGATACACAATCTTTAACACCATGATGAAACGGGACAGAAATTGGCCGAAAGGAAATAGGAGTGTTACCCAATCTAAAATCATATTTCCCACAATTTTACTACACATACAAACATATACCTTAACAATGGGCGACTCAATCAATTAAAAGGTTCAATAAAGCACCTCAATCAAGCCAACGCCTTTGAATATGGGAACACAGATCTGACAAGATTCCCTACCGGCAATCCACAAGAAATCTCGGACAAATCCAGACTAAAACAAAGTGATAACTGAGACTCACACTGTGGCCACAGAGTCACAGGTACCTCGCCAACAATAGTACAAGGGAAATAAGATATGAAAGGAAGGTCACGAACCAGGTAACTAGAAAACACTTCAAATAACAGAGAAATAAGAAACACCACCAAACCAACACATCACCAGATAGTGGGAAGATTTCAGTGCCGCCTATGAAGCACCAGCTGATCCCATACTCAACTGTAGCACCGTAGGACGACAAGATGATAAACGATAGCCAAGGTTTTCAAACACTCCAGAAGAAAAAAGGACCAATAGGCTGGCAGGTTATTTCGAGAAGAACTTTACAGTATAGGATAATTGCATGATGATGTCAGATTACTAGGGTATGCAGAAAATTAAAATTAAAAATAGACCAGGTCGTACAGAAATCACACATTATATGCAAGCAGATAAGACACCTACAGAGAGAAGTAATTCCATGCCAGGGTTTATTTCCCAATCTACCGGGACACAGGGTAAATTAAAGGCAACACCGCCCATACCGAAGTGCCATAATAATTAACCAATACTACACGACAACAATACAACAATAAAGGACCACAACGGACATGCGTTAGCTAAAAGGGAGGGGAAAAAAAACAACTACCCTCAACAACATGTCGTGAAGCCGTCATTCTACCTCACCAAGGTAAACCTAAAACCAAACCACGGTACCGTTTACAACATTACTAAGACAGGACCAAAACCAATACCTACAAGGCACGAAAGGAGACTGCACTCCTCAGGTTCAGGATCCATTTGTGCAAAACGTGCAAAACACCACAATAACAAATAGACTGGGCAGGACAACATGGAGCTACGACTCGTTTAAATAACATACTACAAGAATAATACACCCATAGAGACAAAACCAGGGAAGTAAGGACTTCAGAAGAGGTTAGAACTAATACCACTTGCAAGCAGAAATATCATAAGAAACCACCTAGTTATCTGCCACAACCAGGAAGGAAAACCCAAAGAAAAATTTACCCAATTAGGTTAGGCGGGGCAGGATTTTTTTTTGAAAACCAAAGGTACAAGAATGGTTAGGAAAGGATAACTCAGTAAACCGGGAATTCACAACAGATAACAGAAATGCCCCAGAGAAGGACATCAGAGCACTCGCAACCTAGGGAATCGAGTCACCAGGAATTGGAGATAGAAGGCAGTGAAGACTATGAAGTCCATGCCGTAGAGACAAACAACCAACCACCACCATTTCCAATTGACAGAGTTCCGCTATTGCCATTACCCACATCCAATCCAAAACATAACCAACAGGACCATAACACCGGGTATATCCAGATCCTAGTCAACTTACACCAACAAGGAAACCAAAAGCTAATTCGTTTCAACAAAGCACACCTAACAAACCACAATAGGAAAAGATAACCGAAATATTACCCGCAAGGAAACAGATAACAAGAACTAGGACCAAAGACCAAGACAGGGCAAGATAAATAGGGGTTAGGAGACTAACAGATTTCCTACCGGATTAACAACAACGCACAGAGCAGAAATTGCCCAGAATTTTCCAAATGAGTTCCAAAACAAGCCAATAGCAGTACAAGAGCCAATAAATAAATTTATTATCAAAATTTTGCAAACGTAAATGATCAGGATATAATCGAATTATGATAAGAGGGAGAGACCTGCAGCCAGACCCAAAGAGTAGTTAGATATTAACAATTAAGAAATTGGGTGCCAATGGACCAAGAGAAAGTACAGACACTTCTCGCAAACCACAATTACCTTTCCAAAATACAATGTTTAGACAAGTACACCCTAGAAGGTACTACATGGTCATGCCAAGAATCACCGGAGGCGCGAACGCAGCAGATAAGGCACCAAAGCTTAAACACGTGGTAAAAATTCTCACCCAACTAAGCAACCATGGTTGACAGGAAAAGAAGTTAAGTACGACAAGCAATACCAAAACTCCTCAAAACAAATACAGTACATGAGAAAAGGGAGAAAAATATTACATGATTAACTTCACACTAGACCAGAATAATTACATAATAACCCACGGAGACCAATTAAATTTGCTCACTGAAAGGTAGCTCTCATCCGCAAGTCCGAACATGCGTTAACCTGTTTTTAACTGGGACAAATGAACCCGTCTAATCCTCTTGGCGATGGGGTCACTCACCAGCACCGACACCGGAGATAAAAACTGCAAAATAGTACAGGGACCATGATATCGAGGAGCAAGTTTGGCTGAAAACTTGTTAATAGCCTTGCTAATAGGATAGGTCTTCACAAAAACTTGATCTCCAACCTTCAACCTAGGTGACTTTCTACCCTTATTATACTTAACCCTACCTTTCTCATAGGATACAGACAACTTCTTCTTTGCTTCATCCCAGGTTTTCTGAACGTCATTTGGTTTAGACAAGTCTGGAAGAAGATCATCAATACCCAGAACATTGGATATAGGGGAGTACGGGGTGTAGCAGAACATAAGTGACATGGGGGTTTTACCATGAGTTTCATGTGTGGCAGAATTGAAGGCATGAGCCAACCAGTGCAGGCAAGAGTCCCACTTGGATTGGTTATTGTGATGATATACAATTAAAGCAGATTTGAGGTTCCTGTTCATCCTCTCGGCGTAAGAAGGGTTAGGATAGTATGGGGTAGTGGTGACATGAGAAATGCTTAGCTCAAAAAGGTACTTCTTAAACAAGTGACCAGTGAAAGCACTGGCATTATCAGAAACCAGAAACTTGGGAGGGCCAAAGGATGCGAAAATAGAATTAAGGCAACTTATAGTGGTACGAGCAGTAGTAGATCTAGTGGGGAAAATCCAAGAGAATCTAGAAAACGCATCAATAGCAACGAAGATATGAGTGTTTCCCAAGGTAGAGCGAGGGAGCGGACCAACGAAATCGATGAATAACCGTTCCATAGGGCGAGAAGCTTGTGAAGAAGATAATAGACCTACACGGTTGTTCAAACTAGGCTTGCTGATAGAACAAATTTTACAGGACCTAATCATGTTTCGGATATCACCATCCATTCTTTTCCAAACGAAAAACTGTCTAATTTTCTGCCTAGTTTTAAAGGTGCCTAAATGGCCACCAATGGGACAAGAGTGATAGTACTTGAAGATGATTGGCACTAAAACCTTGGGTACAACAATTTTGAAATTAGTGTCCCTTCGACCTTTGCAGCATAAAACACCCTTCACCAGAGAATAAGGCTTAACCACAATACCATCACTAATTTTGTTGATGATTTCTCTCAAATCAGGATCAGCCTTTTGATGATCTGCATACTCGTGGTACAACAGAGGTAGGTCCGAAAGAATGGCACCCACGCTAGCAACATTAGTTTCATCATATTCTTCAGCCTTAGATTTTTCATCAAGACCAAAACTCCCGTCAAACATTCTACTAAGGCTGTCAGCGATGACATTTTCCGACCCTCTAATATGCTTTACTTGAAAACTGAAGGCTGAGATCCTAAGCGCCCATCTAGTGATTCTGCCCGTTCTTTTGGGACGGTTCAAGACCCACGACAGAGCCTGATTATCTGTTTCCAGATCAAAATTTACATGTTCAATGAAAGGTCTGAATTTTTCAAGAGCAAACAGCACGGCCAAACATTCTAATTCATAGATGGAGTACTTACTCTCCAGATCATTGAGGATCCTAGACTCATAGGCAACCGGTCTACGACCATCCTCATATTCCTGTAAGAGTACACCAGCAACAGCTTTTCCAGAGGCATCGGTTTGTACAATAAAGCGTTTACTAAAGTCGGGTATAGCCAACACAGGAGCATTTGACAAGGCAAGCTTCAGGGTCTCAAAGGCTTCTTGCTGGGAGGGGCCCCAGATGAACTTGACATCCTTACGTCTGAGATGATTTAGAGGAGCTGCTATCTCTGCAAAATTTGGAATGAACTTCCTGAAGAAGTTCACCATGCCCACGAAACGTGCGATGCCTTTGACATCTTTAGGGGGTTGAAAGTCCCTAATAGCCTGGGTCCTAGAATGGTCGATGGAGACACCATCAGAGGAAACCACGTGTCCAAGGAAAGACATACTCGGCTTAGCAAACGCTACTTTAGACAACTTAACAGTTAGTCCAGCTTTTCTCAAGCGATGCAGGACTTCTCTAACGTGTTCGACATGTTCTTCAAAGGAATTTGAGAAAATTACGAGGTCGTCCAGGTAATGAAAAACGAACTTGAATTTAATACCCGAAAGTATCGAATCTAACAGCCTCGTAAGAACGGCCGCCCCACAAGAGATCCCGAACGGAAGTCTCAGAAACTCGTAAAGGTTCCAATCAGTAATGAAAGCAGTCAGTGGAATAGATGACTTAGACAACGGGACTTGGTAATACGCTTGATTGAGATCTAACACAGTGAAAAACTTGGCTCCTGAGAACCACCCAAAACAAGTGTGCAAATCCGGTAAAGGGATAGATTGCAAGATGATCTTGCGGTTCAAAGCCCTGTAGTCAATTACAGCACGATAGCCCCCAGAGGGTTTAGGTACTAGGAAAACAGGAGATGCATAGGGAGAAGTGGACGGTCTGATGACCCCATCGGCAAGCATCTGATCAATAATCTTTTTGAGTTCTAACATCTTAGGTGGTGAAAGACGGTAAGGAGGAGATCTAACAGGTGTGTTATCAGATAGCTCAATCTGATACTCAAGAACATCAGTAACTCCTAACTTGCTAGTGAAGACATCGGGAAATTGGTGGCACAAGTCACGCACACTATTAGCCTGCTGATAATCCAAATGACTAAGATCCAACTGATCTATTTCGTTGTTCTCCCTAGGTAGCGCCCTACCTACGCAAGAAACCCAGAAGGTACCCAAGGGAGCATCAATAATATCGAATTTACCATTTGGAGAAAATTTAAAGTGAAATTTCCTAGCCTGGAGGTCCAAAATTAAACCAGTTCTTGACAAGAAGTCCGTACCTAAAATCATGCTACACGCTAGCTTTGGAGTCACCAAGCAAAGAACCTTCCAAGTAAAATTACCAATACGCAATTTCACATCAACGGACCCCAAAATTTTCATATTATGCTTATTAGCCGTGACACATGCAACATTGACCTTCTTCAACTCAGGCAGTTTACAAGGGGACCTCATTTCATTATACCAATTAGCATCAATTAAGGTGACGACGCTACCCGAGTCCATAAGAGCAACAATGGGTTCATTATTCAGTTCCACCTTCGCGAAGGTACTTTTAGACCCAACCAAAGCAGAAATCTTATTGCATTCCCGCGGGCAAATAACCTTTTCGGAATCCACGAAAAATTCGGGCGCAGGCGATTCACCAGAGTTACCTTTAGGCCTTAGTCATTGACTGCGTTTTCGGAACGAAGTAGGGCAATTATTTTTAAGGTGCTGCCTCGAGCCACACAAATAACAACAAGGACCAGAGCCACGCTTGACTGAGGGGCAAGCGTTCCTAAGGTGATCACGTGACCCGCAATTATAACATTTTTTTGAAGACCCACTATCCCTAGTTTGAGGCAAAACAGGGTTCACAGTAGGAGGAGGGTGGCAGATAGGTCTTGCAGCATCTCCGTGCTTTACATCTTCAGTAAATGTACACGCAGCTTCCAATTCAAGATAATTAGTCGGACTCTTTGTGAGGGAGAGGTATGAACGATAGGCAGGGGAAATACCTTTCAAAATACGGGCCACCATTTCCTCTTCTGGCACAGAAATTCTAAATACCTTGCAATAAAACTGCAAGTCTAGTACATAGTTCAAAAGGTTTTCATGGAGCAATTGAGTCCGAAAGCAATACTGAGGAATCAAACTCTGCAATGCCAATGAAGGAATAAATTTTGACAATACCAGTTCATGAAATTCCATAATGGTTAAATTATTCGAAATTGCTTCAGAAATTTCACGTTTCAAAATTCCCTCACAATGAGAGAATAGGGCTCGGAAAATTCCCAAGTCATCAACAGAATACACGCTACCTGACTCTGTCATTTCTACCAGGAACCTCAGAAACCTGGTACTTTCTTCAATAGAATTGACGGAGAAATTTTTAACTCCGTTGAAAAGATCCTTCAGTGAAGAGTGAGAGGGAGCACAATTTAAACGGGCTAACAAATTTTCAAGAACTGGGGAGGCAGCACAACATGAAGGTTGATTATTAAGTGAGGCATCAGCATGACTAGAAGGCAATGAGGTTTCCCTCTCAACAACTGATAAATTCTCCATATCCTTACTTGCTAGCATAATCTAGTTCAGCAGAAATGCTAGATGCAATTGTTAACAGCTTAGTGCTTTCAGAAACAAGACTAGGTTGGGGACACATAGTAATCAAATCTTGGATGCGGCCTAAATAATGCCACACCCTAGCCTTAAGTCTGTTAATCTGCCCCTTAGAGGGGGAAGTTTCAATGAATTCTTATCTGACAACCTCAATTTCAGTAAGGGAGTCAGTAATTAAATTTAAGGACTCACCAAAGTTGCAGCACATCTTTACAGAGTCAAGATTAATAGGAACCTGGACATGCGATGTCAGCAAAGCAGCGCACTCGGCAACAGTGTTAGCAGGATTGATACCCCTGATAGTGAGCTCATAAACTAGCTCTGATTTCCTGAGTTGGAAAGGGAACAGCACAGCCCTCGCCATAGTTGATGTACATGAAACAATAAATCAAAAATAATTAATCCAAATAAAAGCGTTCCTTTCACAGTAAGATACTTTACAAGTTTCAGTTTTTTACACTCTTTGAAACCACAAATAATTTAAAGTTCCCCAATGACCAGGTTTTTTAAAGGGACAATGCAAAAAAACTCAGGTGGTTGGCACCAACAAAATAGAAAAGCTTAATGAAAGGGAGATAAAGCATATAGTACACAGTGCCAAAATAAATTTAATGAGGATGCAACAGACCTACAGGTAGATCCAAGTAAGAGGCACACAAATCAATTAACTAAAGCTCTGCTGCCACGAACTGTGAGGTCTGTTGGGGGTAACAGACCAGATTACAAAAGTGAGGATACAACGAGCCTACATTAATCCCACAACACCCAAACAAATTAACCACAGAGCTGCTACCACGAACTGTGACACTTAGAGCAATTAATAGCATAACTACCCCAAGTGACAGCACCAAGTGTCTGACCGTGTACGAAAGGCACGGTTCAGATAGGTGGAAACGTGCAAGACAAAGACCAATGAAGGAAAAACAAAGGCACTTACCATTAGAGAATTAAACAGGGCCCCCAAAGGAGCGGATAAAATACACCTGGTCATCCCAAATTATCACCCCTTTTAAAAGGAAAACACCAACACCTTGGGGAACAAAGATATTTAATCAAAATAATAAAGAAGTAAACAAGAAAGTAATATCCTCGCTGGAAAATAATAAAATTAAAAATTGGAAAATACTTAAACTCAAAGCAAAACCCTACGGTCGACCGTTTATAAAGAAAATGATAATTTAGTTCTTAAAGGACTTATTAAGATAATGCAGATTTATGAAACCACTCCTCAACTCTCAAGTATTCTTACGACCAAAAGTTTTCTTAGTACAGTACCAAAGTTTTTTTTAACATCCTTTTAACCTCCTTTAACAGAAAACCACCTTTTAGGATGTGTCAAACGACCCCCTGCAAGGATGGGTAGGTATTACGTGCACTTTTCAAGAAATTAAAATAATAATAATAATAAGCACCGAAACACCGGGAGGGAAAACGACCAGAAGGTAAAATTAAAATGACAAAGAAAAATGAAATGGACCAAGGAAATCCGCGGAGAAGGTAGAATACATCACCGGCACATCAAATACAAATCATCAATCATCACAACCAACATCAACAACATTAGCATTCCCATGGCAACGACCAACAATGGTTCAAGGGAAGGAACGGGCCAATCGCAGGCCGCAAACAACAATAGGCGTAAACCAACAAAGGACCAAGAAAACAGACGCAGAAAATAACCCAGAAACCAGTAAATAAATTAAATTAAGTTAAATTAAAATAAAATCAACCCGAGAAACAAGAAAGAAAGGAACCGGGACACAATGTACACGTAACACCCACACCCCTGAAGCGACTCGCTTGTTAAATTATTCAGGTTAAATAATACCTTTTTAGCACAAAACCTTTAAGCCAAGAAAGGTCATCAATAAACCCTAGGTTACCCAATTACATTATTGAAGAATCCAAAAATTACTTTCACACGGTACGCAAGCCCCAAATTAACAGACATAATTACACATTGTATAATTTCCAATTAACAAGCCGAAAGTTTAAAATTCCACAAGGCAAGACTTAGTTTTTTTTAGATGACGCCAGTTACATGGTACCACGCGCACTTTCTGCACATAGGAAAATTTTCAGGTCTTTCACCAAAAATCAGTAAAGGTTTAGTTGTAACAACATTTACAGTTTCTTCCAGATGAAAGTTGTGAGGGCAGCTTCGGTAGCCTAAGTTGACTTACTTACATTAATTAAACATAACACGTAAATTCCAGACGAGGAAAAATTAACCAGAAAGCTTGCAGAAATCCCCAGGGCAAAAGCCCCGTATATATAACTTAGCCAGGCTCGAACATTTTCGGTGAAATTATCTCCTTAGGGAGAGAGAAGCCACACACGTCCATCTCTTCCATGTCACCAAAACGCAATGGCGATTTCCCAAGATTCAGCAGTCCCGGCACCAACGATCACATGTGCGCAGAGGCAAAGCGCCTGAGTGGTAACGTAGCTCGCGAGGTAGTACATACCTACGCCACTAGAGTGCAGGAGAATACGGTCAGGCACCGATAGGACGTGCATACAGTCAATTATAAGGTTTGAAAAGAAGAAATAAAGAAGCGGCGAACCACTTCTAAAGACACAGTTTTTCCACAGCCTTTAGGCTAGTTCAAAAATATTTCCCAAGGGGGAAAAAATTGTTACGCAGGTAACAGTGGTCAGCATCCTCAGTCGTATTGCATGGCTTCCCTGAATGGGCCAACTGAAATTTTACTTTTTTAAATAATGTCACTTGTGTGGAATTTTGATGTCCCGTTCATATCAATTGGTTACACCATTGTAATTAACTACACTAATAAAACCGCAATTTCCTTTACGTCACACCGACACAGATAGGTCTTATGGCGACGTTGGGAGAGGATAGGCCTAGGAATTGGAAGGAAGCGGCCGTGACCTTAATTAAAGTACAGCCCCGGCATTTGCCTGGTGTGAAAATGGGAAACCACGGAAAACCATCTTCAGGGCTGCGGACAGTGGGGCCCGAACCCACTATCTCCCGATTACTGGATACTGGCCGCACTTAAGTGACCGCAGCTATCGAGCTCGGTCACTAATAAAACCGAGAGGTTTATATCAGCAGATTACAGTGCCGAGACAATTTGCGTAAGAAACATACGATATGATCACGATTATTCTGTTACTTGCAGACAAGAACGACTGAGCGTGTTATGTAATTTTTCTCTTTTAAAGAAATCCACCATCTTTATCCAAGTATGAATAAAAAATCGTCGATACAAGACCACTTCGCAACTGACACAGACGATAAAAATGTAAACATACAACCTGTTTTCCAGTCTGTGACCGGGTCAGCGACACAATGTAGGCTATTTTTACAATGGGGTCGCCAGTCCCAAGGTGATTATTAATGACTGATAAATGCTATGAAATTATAGTGGTGAGTGTTGCTGGAATGAAAGATGACAGGGAAAACCGGAGTACCCGGAGAAAAACCTCTCCCGCCTCCGCTTTGTCCAGCACAAATCTCACATGGAGTGACCGGGATTTGAACCACGGTGCCGTCTGAGCCACGGAGGCTGACACAGAAAATAATGTTTTTAAATATATGAACTGCTTTACGTCGCACCGACACAACTAGAGATAGAAAATGGCTAGGAGTGGGAAGGAAGCGACCGAGGTCTTAATTAGAGCTCAATCCCAGCATTTGCCTGGTGTGGAAATGGGGAAAACTACCAAACACCATCCTCAGGGCCGCCGACAGAGAAGTTCGAACCCACTATCTCCCGAATGCAGCTACTTGACTCAAACGACATAGCCACTTGCATGATAGGATAAATAATAATAATAATAATAATATTAATAATAATAATAATAATAATAATACATATACACACCTTTATGAGGATAAGTGTGGTATTTCCCCCTCTGATGGGAGTTAGGAAATAGGTGAATATGGTTACTTGAGCAGAAGTCAGTATGACATAAAAAACGGAGTTGAACAAGCAAAGAAGTTCTTTCCTAAGAAAATAAATGTACTAACATCAAACGTATAGGCTACATATACATGTTAATAAGATGTCTTTGGTGCAAAAGAAGTGAAAATAGTTCTTAAAATGTGGTGTTACAGAAAAATGCTAAGAGTGAGAAGTACAGATAGGATCATGATGGTATACTGAATCAGGCTGATGAGAGAATAATGATGTGACAAAATCTAAGGGGAAGAAGTTATAAACGTGTGGGCTATATTGAGAGAAACCCAGGACGTGATACTTGTTTAGGGAACTGTTCGAGTTAAGAAAGTTAGTGAGAGGTAGGCCAAGGCTTGAATATAAAAAACATATTACAATAGACTCAGGATCAGGTAGTTACGTGGAAATTAAAAGGCTTGAAGAGGATGCGATTAATGGAGAACTACATCAAACTAGTCTATCGATTATTAACCCGGGCAATGACAGGAGTTGGCGCACCACGCTGACAACACCACCGCCACCAGGATTACAGACAAGATTCATTCATTCAACTTCGCTAATCGGCCAACTAGGGACCACGATAAGCCTCACTTTACATTCTGGCATTTGTTCATTTTTCGCTTGATCCACGTAGTCTTCATTAGCTCACTGTGTTTAGCACGACGTTCTTCTGTCCACTTGTCACCAGTTGCCCGTTTTTCGTCCCGGAAAGTCCCAAAAGTCTTGATGGCTGCTCTGAAAAGATTTCGGTCTTGTGCATCTTCTGCTTGTAGACCCAGTTCTTTAAGATCTTTCTTGACATTAACGTACCATGGCATTGCCGTTTTTGGTTTTGAGTCAAATACACTGACTGACAGAGCAAATGCAACACCAAGAAGGAGTGGTCAGAACTTTATGCCAATTGCAGGGTAGACTGACGTCACTGAGGTATGCTCATGATGTGAAATGCGCCGCTGTGCTGCGCACGTAGCGAACGATAAATGGGACACGGCGTTGGCGAATGGCCCACTTCGTACCGTGATTTCTCAGCCGACAGTCATTGTAGAACGTGTTGTCGTGTGCCACAGGACACGTGTATAGCTAAGAATGCCAGGCCGAAGTCAACGGAGGCATTTCCAGCAGACAGACGACTTTACGAGGGGTATGGTGATCGGGCTGAGAAGGGCAGGTTGGTCGCTTCGTCAAATCGCAGCCGATACCCATAGGGATGTGTCCACGGTGCAGCGCCTGTGGCGAAGATGGTTGGCGCAGGGACATGTGGCACGTGCGAGGGGTCCAGGCGCAGCCCGAGTGACGTCAGCACGCGAGGATCGGCGCATCCGCCGCCAAGCGGTGGCAGCCCCGCACGCCACGTCAACCGCCGTTCTTCAGCATGTGCAAGACACCCTGGCTGTTCCAATATCGACCAGAACAATTTCCCGTCGATTGGTTGAAGGAGGCCTGCACTCCCAGCGTCCGCTCAGAAGACTACCATTGACTCCACAGCATAGACGTGCACGCCTGGCATGGTGCCGGGCTAGAGCGACTTGGATGAGGGAATGGCGGAACGTCGTGTTCTCCGATGAGTCACGCTTCTGTTCTGTCAGTGATAGTCACCGCAGACGAGTGTGGCGTCGGCGTGGAGAAAGGTCAAATCCGGCAGTAACTGTGAAGCGCCCTACCGCTAGACAACGCGGCATCATGGTTTGGGGCGCTATTGCGTATGATTCCACGTCACCTCTAGTGCGTATTCAAGGCACGTTAAATGCCCACCGCTACGTGCAGCATGTGCTGCGGCCGGTGGCACTCCCGTACCTTTAGGGGCTGCCCAATGCTCTGTTTCAGCAGGATAATGCCCGCCCACACACTGCTCGCATCTCCCAACAGGCTCTACGAGGTGTACAGATGCTTCCGTGGCCAGCGTACTCTCCGGATCTGTCACCAATCGAACACGTGTGGGATCTCATTGGACGCCGTTTGCAAACTCTGCCCCAGACTCGTACGGACGACCAACTGTGGCAAATGGTTGACAGAGAATGGAGAACCATCCCTCAGGACACCATCCGCACTCTTATTGACTCTGTACTCGACGTGTTTCTGCGTGCATCGCCGCTCGCGTTGGTCCTACATCCTACTGAGTCGATGCCGTGCGCATTGTGTAACCTGCATATCGGTTTGAAATAAACATCAATTATTCGTCCGTGCCGTCTCTGTTTTTCCCCAACTTTCATCCCTTTCGAACCACTCCTTCTTGGTGTTACATTTGCTCTGTCAGTCAGTGTATACTGAAGATACGTTTCGTCCATCGAGAGTCGATCATCCGTCGTATATGATCGTAGAAGCGAACTCTGCCTTTACGCATTGTGTCCGTGATCTTCTCTATCTTAAAGTATACTTCCTGTCTGGATTTTCTAACGCACATGCTATTTTTGTAGTTTGGAACAAGTATGGTGTGTCGGATATTTCTTTCTTTCCTCTCTAAATCCGCAAGCAACATTTCTCGGATAGGATAAGGCATTTAGAAGCATACAGCGATATTGGTTTGATGACAGTGCTATAGTGACGAAATTTTGTGTTCAGGGAAAAGCACTTTTTGTTGTATACGTTGCGGGTGGTTTGGAAAGTGACTTCCACTTTCTTGATTTTTGCTGCTATGGCCTCTTTGTCAAGTCCATTTTGCTGAATCCATTCCCCAACTTACTAATACGGTTTATCGTTCCATATTTGGTGTTTAGTTGTGCCATATCATCTTTGATATTCGACATTACTTGTGTCCTTTGAAAGTAAATTCTTAAACCTGTTTGTTCTGCTACTTTCTTCAACACATTGATCAGTTCTGTTTGCACTTTCGAAATGTTCTGTCATCAGGGCTATATCAGCAAACTATTTCCATTCCGTTTTTCTTTGTCTCAATCCTTAAGGGCTTGTAAAGGTTTCTTTCTCTTAACGTCTTTCGCCACTCCTGTATTACCTTCTCAAGTACGCAGTCGAACAAAGGAGGTGACAGCCCATCTCCCTGACGAACGCCTGTCTTGATCACAAAGCGTTCATGGAGACATCCTTGGAATATTACTTTGGAGTTGGTATTAGTTAGCGTTGCCCTTATTATCACCAGAAGTTTCCCATCGAGTCCCATTTCTTCAAGGATGTTAAGCAACACATCACGGTCGATGGAGTCGTATGCCTTCCTGAAGTCTACAAATGTAGATACATAGGTTCTACCTCTCAGCATATGGTATCTTATTATGGTATGGTTTCCGAAAACCTGTTTGGTATTCCCCGAGTTCGTATTCAACTTGCTGTTCTAGTCTTTCAAAGATGGATAGTGACAGGATCTTGTAGGCTACTGACAGAAAAGCAATTCCACAAACAAGATTATTATCATTATCATTATTATTATTATTATTATTATTATTATTATTATTATTATTATTAATGTGCAGATTGCTGTTGTGCAGAGTAAGTCTGTTGTCCATGAAATGATCGAAGATTTCGTTGGTAATCACCCGTATATTGACATGGAAAGTGAGTGTAAGTAATATTTAATATCCGTGCTTTCAATATTTAATAGGATAAACTACGGTAGTGGGTGAAAATTTCAAGACATTGACATTGTGTGTTAGTGAAAATGCGTTTAAAGGTTACCTAGCTTCGTCATAGAAAATAACAGAGAATAGATATATCTCTGCGACCTGAGTCACGGCCAGCTGGACTCCCTACTCACGGCACGATGTCGGGAGCTGCAATCCAGTGCGACTCTGTGGATTTGAATCCAGCATCTATGGAACATGGCCACAATATCATGGACGTGGAGCGCACGCATGATACATGCAATAGAAGTATTGAGCAGAATGCGAAAACGAATCCGAGGCTTGATATCACTCAACAAATTATGGAGGATATGCTAAAAGAGGAAGAACAACTGGAAATCGCCAGGGGCCTGTTGAAAAGTATTCTTGCAATTCAGCAGAAAAATATGAAGATTGAAATTCATCAAGGTTTAAAGAAATTGGAGGAAGCCCTAGATGCGGGATCTACGCACAGAAAAGCTTGGAAAGCAACTAGGGCATTAATGCAAAAGGATTTGCCCGATCAAGAGAAAGTAGAACAGAGCACCACAAACAGAAACGTGGAACAGGATAACTGGGAAATAGCGTTATCCAAGAAGAAGAAGAAGAAGAAGAAGAAGAAGAGGGAACAAAGTCAGAAGAAGGCAGATGAAGATGAAGGTACTCAACCTGAACCAGTACCGGCATCTGAAACTGTTAAAAAGAACGAGCAACGGAAACGTTCAACTATAAGAAGCCGCCCAGAAGCCGTACTCATTAAACCAATGAATGGCAAGACTTTTGCAGATGTTGTGAAGGATATCCGCAGCAAGGTGAACCCAGAAGACAGTGGCGCCAGTGTTAGATCGATCAGGAAAACTATGTCTGGAGCAGTTCTTCTTGAATTTAATAAGGCCACGGAAAAGGAGAATAGAGACAATTTTAATAAATCACTTAAAGGCGCTCTTGGACATGATGGCGAATAAAGGTTTTGACGCCTAGAACTACATTGGAAATTCGGGACATGGACAGTGCCACCACTATCTCCGACGTAAAGGAGGCTGTAAGACGAGAATTAGAAAATCTTAATCAAGAATTGAAGGTCTCAATCACAAATCCGAACAGCAGGGGACAAAAAATCGCCATCGTGGAGATAGAAGATAGCGAGGCACGAAAGCTGTTAGACATAGGCAAAATTAAACTAGGCTGGCTATACTGCAGAGTAAGACGGTGGGCCGTAGTTCCTCGGTGCTTTAGATGTCTGTCATATGGGCATCAAGCACGAAACTGCCAAGGATTGGACAGAAGTAAACTCTGCTTTAAGTGCGGAGAAGCTGGTCACAAGGCAGTAGGATGCAAAGCGAATCCACGAGGCATAATTTGCACAGATATGGGCGTTGAAGAGTCAAAACGACATCATGCTCTTGATCAGGCAAGTGTATTGTGTTTCGTGAAGCACTAGAAAAGGCCAAAAAGCAGTGGTGAATGGTACAGATCCTTCAAGCCAATATACACAGGAGTCTAACTGCCAATGATCTATTGACGCAGATGATCTATGAGATAGGAGCAGACATCTTAATTCTCAGCGAACAATATCTAGACAGAGATCAACCAGGCTGGTTTTCAGACAATCTAGGGACAGCTGCGATATGGGTACCAGACCTTGGAAAATACTCAGTTACAAATCAAGGATGCGGAGATGGTTCTGTGTGGGTCCAAGTTGAGAAGGTAATTTTTGTCAGCTGTTATTTCACCCCGAACGAGGCTATTTCTGACTTCCAGACAAAACTAGATGGGCTTGAAGATACTCTGCAAGGGATGAACACTAACCTAGTTGTTGCTGGTGATTTTAATGCTCAAGCAGTTGAATGGAACATGCCTCAAACAGATTCTAGAGGGCGGCGTACAATAGAGATGGTCGCGAGATTGGGATTAATGATTATCAACGTTGGTAATGTGACAACCTTTCGGCGACCAGGGTGTCAGGGAACTATACCAGATGTAACCTTTGCTTCTGAAGACATTGCGTCTAGGATAACTGAATGGCGAGTAATTGAAGAATATACTGGAAGCGATCATCAGTATATCACTTTTCGTGTACTTCAAGAGACTCCGAATCTAAGGATTACCACGCCCAAGTCAGAAAGATGGAACATAGCCACTATGGATAGAGAAAAATTTCATGAAGTAATACAGAATGGAATGAATTGTATGACGGACACATGTCACGGAGGCAAAAGAAGCATTATTGCTAATAAATGCGTGGAACACACCATGAGACTCCTTCAGCAAGCATGCGACGCATCAATGACCAGAATCAAACAACGGAGAGGCAAGCGTCCAGCATATTGGTGGAATGAAGAAATTGCTGAGTTGAGGAAACAATGCCTGCGACTCAGACGAAGGACACAAAGAGCACGACATAACGACGCAGCTCTCTCAGTAGAGTATAAGACTATGAAGAAAAGACTGCGAAATACAATTAAAAAGAGTAAAGCCGACAAGTGGTGGGAAATGTCTAATGAAGTGGGTGAAAATCCATGGGGATTAGGGTATAAAATTGTCATGAAGAAATTCGGGATGCTACCAAGCCCTATCATGGATCCACGTACCATGGAAGAAATAGTACACATACTATTCCCTGATCATACAGAGAGGATTGATGATGAGGCCGAGAAAGAACTAGACAATGTACCACCTTTTACAATTGAAGAATTGATAACAGCAATTAATTCCCTTAGAAATAAGAAAGCCCCTGGTCCAGATGGTATTCCAGCAGAAGTACTAAAGGTGGCAGTCGAATTATGTCCTCAACTGCTGTTGAGAATGTATAATCATTGTTTGAAAGCGGGAATTTTTAGCTTTCGTTGGAAGATAGCTAGATTGGTTCTGATCAGTAAAGGGAAAACTGGGGGTTACAGACATCTATGTATGCTGGACACTGTCGGGAAAGGTTTAGAGAAGCTCCTACAACCGAGAATACTAGCATCAGTCCGATTAGCTGGCGACCTATCCGACCAACAATATGGATTTCGCAGAGGTCACTCAACGCTAGATGCTGTGAAGGAAGTGGTGAAGACAGCAGAACGAATTCAAACGGGTAATCATTATTCTAGGAAACTGACGCTTCTTGTGACTCTAGATGTTAAAAATGCCTTCAACTCGGCAAGATGGAGTGATATTTTGGAAGCTCTAGAAGACACTTTCAAGCTACCAGAATATCTCATGTATATACTGCGAGACTATTTGAAAGACCGTACATTGTTATACGACACGGAAGACGGTCAGAGAAGAAAACGGCTCACAGCTGGTGCAGCGCAAGGCTCAATTCTCGGACCACACCTTTGGAACATCATGTATGATGATTTGTTACGTCTGGAGATGCCAGAAGATGTAAAACTTGTGGGTTATGCTGACGATGTGGCTGCTGTGATAGTAACCCGTAACCTAGAGCTGGCTCAATTTAAATTGAATCAGGTGATGCGACGTGTCAAAGAATGGATGATAAATCACAAGTTAGAACTCGCAGATCACAAAACGGAAATTGTCCTCCTGACGAGGAAAAGGATTAATACTGTTGTACCGATGCAGATCGGACAGATAGCCATCGAAACAACTAGGAGCACAAAATATCTTGGTGTAACGCTTGATACCAAGCTTACATATTGGGACCGCATCCAACGGGTAACAGATAAGGCAGCGAAAACCATGACTGCACTGAGTAGACTCATGGGAAATATCAAGGGACCGATATCTAGTAAAAGGCGGCTTCTCATGTCAATTGTTCAATCGATACTGCTAAACGGTTCGGAAATTTGGGCTGAATCGTTAAAAATTGTGAAATATCGGAGAAGAATTGCGGCTGTACAACGGAGAGCAGCTTTACGAATTGCTTGCGCATATCGCACAGTATCAGAACCCGCGATTCTAGTAGTAGCAGCAGTAGCTCCCATTGACTTGTTGGCCTTCGAAAGACAAGAAATTTGGTTCACACAAGAAGAGCTAGGAAGGAAAAGGGCAAAGGCTTTGGCTCACAGTCGCAGAATGCAACGATGGCAAACAAGATGGGAAGATGATTCCAGAGGGAAATGGACTAAAAGACTGATACCTTCTCTGGGCGTATGGGTTGCCCGAAATCATGGTGAAGTGAACTACTATCTCACACAGTTCTTGACAGGTCATGGATACTTCCGAAAATTTCTTCATAGGATAGGGCTAGCAACTAGTCCGGTGTGCATATACTGCGGCGATATCGATGACGTATCACATACTTTCTTTGTGTGTGTTCATTGGCTGCCACAAAGAAGATGCTTAGAAGTTACGCACGGAGAATTGACACCAGAAGGGATCGTGTCAGTAATGCTACGAAGTCGAGAATCTTGGGACCAGGTGGCAGTCTACGTAGAAAATATTCTGCGTCAGAAGAAGAAGGACCTGGACGATTACGACAGACAGTAAAGCAGAAGAAGGAAGAAGCACAAGATGCATTAAGCACGACATCCGCCCTGAAGTAATGCGAGAGCGGTTTCCGGGGCGGAGATAAACGTCGTGGGAAAAGGGAGTGTGGTTTTTAGTGGGTAAGAATCTCCACACACTTGTTGAGTGCGGACCCTCACAAGCGTCTTATGAAAGATTTTCCACACTCCCTCGCAAAAAGACTATTATTATTATTATTATTATTATTATTATTATTATTATTATTATTATTATTATTATTATTATTATTATTATTATTATTATTATTATTATTATTATTATTATTATTATTATTATTATTATTATTATTATTATTTGGGGCCATCTAGGGCCACTTTATGTCTTGTTACATTTGGCAGTTTGCTTCCCTTTCTTTTGAGTCCAAAATTCCCTCATTCTCTGTGAGTGGGCCAGCTTGCGTTCCTCTGCTCTGCTGGTATATTTTCCTCCTTTCGGTCGCTTGTCTTGGTTTAACCCATTCGTCAGTACCTTTTGTGGAAGAGATCTCTATTGAAGGCGTCTTTGGGTTTCATATGCGGCATTTGGAGTGTTCATATGCCAGGGCATTTTGATGTTCGGTTTGCAAGATCTGTTTAGTCAGCCAGTTTCCGTCCATTCGTTTGAGATGACCATAATATCGAGCCCGTCTCTTACGTATTATTACTGTAATTTTCTCTAATTTACTGTACAGTTCTTTGCTAGATTTTTTATGAGTGCCATGCTTATAATCGGATCCCATGATACTTCTGATTGCGCTCTTTTTCACCAGTTCTTCGAGGAGTCCTTCATTAGCATTTAGGGATAGGGTTTCAAATGCATACATCGATGGCCTAGAATGAATACCTCGTATCTCACAAAGTTCTTCCTATCCACTATTTCCCTTAAGTCTAGTTACGCCTTCCAGCCACACATGAATATGCAGGCCATCAGAACAATGTTCGTTGTGTTCTTTTTTCCTCTGCCGATGTGTGAGGGAAAATGGACCTTACCGCACCGTACTATAGGAAAGTATGTCTGCGTGACGTATTTACTAACTCTTAGAGTATAATTTTTATAAGGTTAATTTTCCTTTACTCGTATGCACAGGAAAATAAACCAAACGAACATTGTTCTGATGGACTGCATATCCAAATGCGGCTGGAAGGCGTGACAAGTCTTAAGGGAAATAATGGATAGGAAGAAGTTTGTGAGATACGAGGTATTCAATCTAGGCCATCGACATACGACTAACTACTGACTTCAGAACAGTTCCATAATCATGTAGTTTAGTATTTTAAGACAGGCATTTTTGTGTATATTGAGCGCGACGCTTCATAGGCTACTTCAAGTTTGTGTACTCGTTCCGTAAGAGCTTCTTAATCCAGTACATTTTCCGTTGTTACTACATTCCCTGGAATTTTTCTGGGGCATCTTTGATGTTAGCCTTTACTTCGTTTTTCTTTCAACAGATATCTACAAGCCAGTTTGTTCTAGGAGGTCGATTTGCACCGTAGCAGTTTCTACATCCTTCGATGTCTTCAGCAAACGCTAGACAGTCGATCATGATCCCCTTATATTTTGTTTCCATTCTCAGAAGACTATAATCACCTTCTAATAGCTTTGTTCGCCAGGTCCTAGTGATTATTATTATTATTATTATTATTATTATTATTATTATTATTATTATTATTATTATTATTTATTATTATTATTACCGTGTTTTCCGCGGAACAGAGAGGTGAAGTTAGGTGCTGGTTTGAATGGGTCTATCTACGATATTCAAAGATAAATTTAAAACTTTAACATAAAGGTAATATTTCTTTTCAGATATTAAATTTTAACAAATAATAAGATTTCAGATACAGAGGTAGTTTTTACAAAATAGAAAACCAGAAAAACCTGCAAAAAGGTTAGTTACAAAAATCGAGCTTCCAGCTCCCTATTTACAGAAGTCCCTACATCACTAATGTAGCGTTCAGACAGATGGTCAAAGAGAGGAATCTCCCAATTAGTTTTACAGGAAATAAATCACAATTTTCAAGAGCACTTTGCTCCAACGGTTACGAGTTCCAAAGGCACCACACAAATATATTTCACATTCGAAGAAAAGGGCCTCAGTGCTCTACAATTCTACCAAAGAGACTGCGCTCCCAAACCCTTACAGCCTACTCAAGGCAACCATTAACTTTTACAATTCGGATTAGAGCGTCCTTGCTCAATAAATTACAATCTCAGGCCACTCTACGCACAACCTATAATTTACAAGACCATATCAATTAAAGTTTACACAGGGGTATCGAGTACCCATTCTACCTGGCGTTCGTACAAAATAACAGGCTCAATTACTGGCCCGAAAATCAAAATGTATGGAGGCGAATACTTGTGTTCCTTGAAACCAAACATTAAAACCCTACTTGGGCTTGTGGCCTGATGATGCAGAGGCTAATCCTGAACGACTGAGGTGACTGGATGGACAAGAAAAGTTACAAGCCTACAGAGAGAAAACCGTTACAAAAACATCGTCACCTCAAAAACAAGTTGATAGGGAATTCGAGAGGGTGTCACACTCTCTATTCCCGAATTTCCCTTAAGTACACTTGATTTACTAGACCTTTTACATGAGAAGCCAACGGCCGTAGCCGTGTTGAAACATCGGATCCCGTGAGATCTCCGAAGTTAAGCAACATTGGGCGTGGTCAGGAGTTGGAAGGGTTGCCACTCGCTGTTGGTGGGGGTAAGGGAATGGAGGAGCGGAAAGGAACTGGGCACCCTACCGCACGTAAACTCCGGCTCAAGAACACCTCTGCGGAAGTTCGGACCTGCCTTCGGGCAGAATAACCCTTACCTACCTACCTTACATGAGAAGAAAGAGAAGTTTACATTTTAGGAACCGAGCTCGATAGCTGCAGTCGCTTAAGTGCGGCCAGTATCCAGTATTCGGGAGACAGTAGGTTCGAACCCCACTGTCGGCAGCCCTGAAGATGGTTTTCCGTGGTTTCCCATTTTCACTCCACGCAAATGCTGGGCCTGTACCTTAATTAAGGCCACGGCCGCTTCCTTCCCACTCCCAGCCCTTTCCTGTCCCATCGTCACCGTAAGAGATATCTGTGTCGGTGCAACGTAAAGCAAATAGCAAAAAAAAAAACATTTTTGGAAATAGACTGTTACATAGTTAAAGATTGGAAACTTCCCTTCGAGTTTAGCTCGCAGAGATACCTACAGGGTTAGAAATATGGTGGCCATTACCTTAGCTGATGTTCTGCTCGCCGCCACCTCCTCTCTTAACACCCACATTCGGTAGAACGACGATCAATAAGACAAGTTAAATCGAAAAGGCGTCAGCTTTTATACCCAAGAGGAAGGTTCAAGAAGGCTCTGGGCTAAGACAAGACACACCCTCTCATTTTTATTGGACAATCGAAAAGTTACAAGAAGCCTATGATTAGCTGAAAAATAAATATACAAAATTTCTGATTGGCCAGAATCCAAAGTCGGCGGGATGAGCAAGAAGTGTTGCTAACCTTGAAGTAAAGAAAGTCAATTCAGTTCAGAAAACCTATGAACACAAAATTTGTTTTAATTTTTATTTATTCCACATTGCACCAGAATGCATGACATCAGTTCTTAAATGGAGACATCTAAGGGAAAATGTTCCAACTTCTTGAAATAGTTGTTTCAATTTTTATGTTATAGATAGCGTTCTTCAAGGCGCTTCATTTAAATGCAAGTGGTTGAGATTTATTATTATTATTATTATTATTATTATTATTATTATTATTATTATTATTATTATTATTATTATTATTATTATTATTATTATTATTATTATTGCTGGCTCCATGCCACGAAGGCCTTTATCCAAGGGGTCCCGTCCTGACTCGTACGGAGTGGATTTCAGTGCAGTACAGGATAGATCGCATTTACGCACATTTCGTTGCACGGAATTCTCCAGCCCGCGCCTAACCTTTGTAGATAGAGTTGCATAAACGGTAGGCGTTTTAGGAGACCGTGTACCCATTGTTTATGCTAGTGTTCAAACAGGCCAATGTGTGGCCTAGACCAGGTTGACCCTGCGGTATTATTTCAAATGCCCCGGTGCAAACCTTGAAGTTTCTACTAAGTTTCGATTCATGAGAGCCAAACATAAATGCATAATAATAAAAATCACGCAATAGAAAACCTCTTGTTTGGTAGTTATGGTGATTCCTAATGCAGTACAACGGTCGGTTCAGTGGTAAGTGCTCGCCGGGAGGCAGCACGTAGTTCACTCTGACGTCAGCAGGTGGAACCAGTAGTTGGATGCAGAAACAGCTTCGTTCGTCTTCTCTGAACGTCAGTTGTAAACTTGTACGCACGCACACAATACACATGACGATCTGGCTTTACCTCAGCATTTTATTATTAACACATACATCGCAATTGGGAAATATCCCAGTGGCAATTGTTATGTACAATAGTGTGGTAATAAGGTAATGTTAAAACATAATTATCCAACAACAACAACAAAAGTACAACAAGCAATTCCATGCAAAAAAATATTACAAGGAATACTACTAGTTTAAGATTTCTAAATCCAGCACCATCATACAGAAATTCGCACACAACTTAAGAATATCCTGTGTTTAACACTACGTCTTACAATACTATAGCTTGACCTCTTCACTAGCTTAGCATTACAAGTGATTATAAAGTAAAGATACAACATAATTACACAACAACAACAACAACAAGAGTACAACAAACATCTCGATGGAAAGAAGACGTTACAAGAAATACTAAAACCAAACCAAACCCCATGGCACTACAGCCCTTGAAGGGCCTTGGGCTACCAAGCGACCGCTGCTCTGCCCGAAGGCCTGCAAATTGCGAGGTGTCGTGTGGTCAGCACGCTATTCTTGGCTTTCGAGACTGGAACCGCCATCTCACCGTCAGATAGCTCCTCAATTCTAATCACGTAGGCTGAGTGGACCTCGAACCAGCCCTCAGGTCCAGGTACAAATCCCTGTCCTGGCCGGGAATCGAACCCGGGGCCTCCCGGTAAGAGGCAGGCACGCTACCCCTACACCAGGGGGGGGGCGTCACCAGAAATACTACTCGTATAAAATGCTAAATCCAGCATCATAATACAATTATTCGTGTTAATGATTTAATTTTCCTTTTCCGAGATTAAAAATCAAGACAGTAAAATTGAAGTTAAGACAAAATTTGACAAGAAGTGTAGAGTGTTCAATGATGAATATGGAAGTTTTTAATTCCTTCTGATAACAATTATTTATAAATCTTTTGTTTCTGTGGCGAAGGAATTTAACGTGAGCCGCCATGATGACACTAACCATCGTGCATCTTACCATTTACTTTACTGTACGACGCACCGACACAGATAGGTCTTATGGCGACGATGGGATAGGAAAGGGTTAGGAGTGGTAAAAAGCGGCCGTGGCCTTAATTAAGGTACATCCCCAGCATTTGTCCAGTGTAAAAGGAGAAACTACGGAAAACCATCTTCAGGGCTACCGACAGTGGGGTTCTAACCCACTACCTCCCGAAAGCAAGGTCATCACTACGCGACCCTAACCGCGCGGCCAACTCGCTCGGTATGATATTCTGATTGGATATCAATTATATCATTTTCAGTAAAATATACTATCAATCAAATCAATCAACATTGATCTGCATTTAGGGATATCGTCATTATCCCACACTGAAATAATGTTCTCTTCTTTATCACCAGCCCGCTGTTACATGGCCCGCACACTGGTTTGAGTTTGACACCACTGATGTGTACACCTCACGGTACACCTAATGTACAACAGCACGTGCTCCTGTACACAGCTTCTCAGATAGGGCAATTTGCTATCGCTGAGCAAAGGACCTGGCTACCCGAGTCCAGGAGTGTTGAATGATGAATACAGTACAGATGGCTCTCGCTTCCTTTCAGTGGCCTCACGTCCCGCACATTGATTCAGCTTCACTGGAGCATAAACACCAGAAAGTTACTCGTGCAACCACGAGCGAGCGTTTGATAAATTCATTGAATTCGGGGTGAACACAAATGACGTATTCCCCAAGGGATAAGACGTGGAAAGGAAAGAGAAATCCGGAAAGCGAACGTGTTCTGAATCAGACCTCAGATTAGGAATGTTTCTGTGGAGGGCTATAACGTGAGAATACCTGAAGAACCACTGGAATAACGTGAGTACCCAGAAACTTGTGAATGTACTAAAAATGATCAATAGATATAAGCAATAGACTATTGCAGCAAGCATCAAATTAATACGAGACGTAGAACATTTCTCACTTCTTCGACACGTATATTAAGACTTTTAAGCCTCAGGTAGGCTACGATTTAATTTTAATAGGGCTAATGTCTCAAATTTTAACCAGCACAATACAATAGCTCATTAACAATTGAGTTCGTAAAAAAGAAGAAATTCATATTTTCATTTTTATTGGAACTTGCCATGTTTTGGACATCAGCATTAATATAATTAATGTTTATTCCATTTTTAACACTGTCATTTTAAATGTTAATCTGTTCATTGTGTTCTCAAACGTCTTTCTGTTAATGTGTTTTGCCACTTAAGATTATAATTAAGCACAAATTAGTTATAAGCAAAGTCAATAACGTTATGTCTCAACCTTGAGAAAAGTTATAAAGGATGAGGATGCTCGTAAGTCGAGCGGAACATGTCCCTGTTATCGTAGAACTGTAGCAAAATGATTTTCTAGCGACAAAAAACAATGTATGTATTGAATAGTTGGAAAACAATAATAAAATCTGTATGCAGATTATAGCAAGTTTCAATACGTATCTAAACATAAGAATAGTTGCATGCAATGTACTAAAATTGAGATGCACAGTTTCTGATGTATGGGCAGTTTTAAAAATGACGTGATAAAGGGCATCAAAATAGTTGAAGTGAGGAACGAACTCACAACTTTCATCAAGAATAGCTGGAGGAAAATAAATACGTCTTAGCCCTAGGGGTCAACCGAAAATGTGTGTAACGAAATGGTATCATTCAGTTACCTTGCAACAGTACCTTGAGAGCTGCACATGGCCATCCATCAGAACTTCACAACACGGTCGCTAGGTAACATCGCATTACATATTTTATTGAAAGAGATAATATTATGAACATGTGATTTTCTCAAGAGACGTCGATCGTTACTGCAGAAATTTTAGTATTCATTCAGCCATTAGATATGGAATTCGTCACTTCCGTCAGATTCCAATACTTTCTGACTCACAAAATGCACTTGAAAAGCTCGAAAATTGTCGTTCGGACCTGTCTACTCATCAGTATGTAATATATACTTTGAACTTAATCTATACCGCCCAGAAAGCAGCCCAGGAAGTACATCACCTATGGATTAAAGGCCATGCTTTGTAAAGATGAACTAGATAATAGGTCAGCAAGATAAAGAAGCCACTATATGCGAACATCGCCTCTACACTTACTATATTCTGATTTCCTGCCCACAATCAAGCAACAGGTCTACAGGGAATGGTCTGAGTACTTGTAAACGTCACAGATAGCAAGAGCATTATGCACTATGAACGCAAATCTGGTTCAAGACATTTAGACTAACATGCAGAAATCTTTCACATTTAATAAAAAGCGTTGGGGTCATGGATGCTATCCGAGTCATCCACACAGGATCCCCCTCATTGCCCAGAAGACCTTGGAGAAATAGCCACATCCTACTGTCACCAGTTAAGTTAAATACTCTAGTACCAACCTCAATCTGAGAAGAAAATATTGGATCACTCTGACCTTCCAATTCGTACTGTAACGACATTCCAAGTGCAACATCCGGCAGGTTAAAATCCATACATCAAGCAATATTATCTGCGGTTGAACTTTTAAACAAGGGCTTCAATATAAATGATCGCTGGGAAGAAAAATTGATCCATCATGCACCACCAGACATTAAAACTATTTTAAATATCCACATTAAACCAGTTGGTTTTGATCTGCCTCAACGCACGTGGAAAACGGCCAACAAGGTTAGTACAAACCATGGAGTACGTAATGACTTTCCCTTCAAATGAAGCAAAATTTCTGATCCATCTTGTGTTTGTGGAGCGGCTCCTCAGACCATTCAACACATCGTGCAGCAGTGTAGTATTACGTCCTACTCGGATGATCTGCAGGACTTTATAACGTTAACTCCAGATGTTGTTAACTGAATAGTCAAATTAACTCTCACTATATAAATGCATACCTTGTCATTGTATACTATGTTTTATGTCTAATTATAATAACGTCCTAGTTATTTCAGTGTATAATTTATATATCTCTGCATATTCCAATGTGTTGCCATACGCTGAATAAATAAATAATACCAACCCCAATTATCATCCTCTTATGAAACCTATTTCCACCGTTATTCGCTGTAATTTTTCAATATTTATCCGACTGTAATATTAAGTTATGTCCATTTCTCAACCACGAACATCTATACAAGTTTGCCTTCTCACTCTGTAAATGCTGTCCGCATTGTCTTCCGAGGCTGAACGACTTTACTAGTAGTAATAATAATTGATTTTTCCTCATTGAAAATTGATTATATTTCTCAAACACAATTCGTCAGTAAGCAGTTTCTCTATTTTGTCTCAGTTTCATTTTGACGTTACAGCTTCTCATTCCGCAGCTTGCACGAAGAGGTGGTGTTACGAAACTCAGCCTGTGTAACGAAGATTATTTCTGGCAAACTATAAGTCATACATTATATCGCTAGGTAACACAAGGCCTCAGACACACTAATAATTTCAGCGCATTAATGCAACCAATCACCGTGAGTTTCCCTGCTGTGTGTGCTCCATTACGGGCACGCAGTAGTCTTGGGAGCGTCGCAGTGAGTGAAAGATTTCTGGCATTCTCTGAAAATAGGCAAGCTAAAAAATGTAAGTAACTTTATATCGTTCTCGCGCGGGTATTGGTAATCAATTTCACGATTCCTTCATGAATTTTCGAAAAGTAACATGCCTGTATTAAAACGTTTAATACGGGATGTTAAACTGATATTCTTCTACAAAAGCAGGTAGCAGTAACGTGAAGTACGATAACGCTGAACAAAGTGGAGACAGAATGGGGTAGATGCCAGAGTTTATTGAACGACACAGTTCCTTGTCCGTAGTTGTGCGTAATTTATTTCTCGGTTACATATTGTTGTTCATCTGAAACCGGGAATGGCACAGTGGCTGAAGACTCATGAAACCAGTCGTTGACGACAACCTCTCTTATGCTCCATGGATAAATGGTTAGCGTACTGGCCTTTGGTCACAGGGGTTCCGGGTTCGATTCCCGGCGGGGTCGGGAGATTTAACCATAACTGGTTAGTTCTCCTGGCACGGGAATTGGGTGTACGTGTCATCTTCATCGTCATTTCATCCCCATCACGACGCGCAGGTCGCCTACGGGGGTTAATCAAAAACCTGCACAATGGTGAGCCGACGTCCTCGGACATATCCCGGCTATAAATCCATACACCATTTCATTTCATCTCTGTTATTATATATCATTTCGAAAATAGTAAAATGGCTCTTTAATTAAACCATTTAACCCAACTTGACATTATATGACAGCCTGTAAAACAGTCAATTAATGATATCTCCCCTGTTATCCTCCTCTGGAAAAGGTGCACACGAGAAAAGCAGTTTTAGAAATCGATTTACATTAAGGGTGGTAGTTTCCCATTAACGTTGGTCACGTATATTTTGTGGGAGGGTAAAATCACTGTTTCGACTTGCTATAAACCTCCAAACCAATCCAGGATTTAGAAACAATATTGATTCTAATAAGGGCAGATATAAAGTTTGGTAGAAATATATAGAGTAGCTTCCCAGTTACAAGAAATCAACAAAGGGACGAACAGACAAACAAATAATTAAAAAACTAAGGAAAGTCCACTCGAACTTAGATTTAAAACGGTCCGTTAATGATATCTCTCATATTAATCCTCATATCGAAATAATGCATATAAGAAAAAAGGGTTTCTAACAATTTCCATTAAGGCAGGTAGATTTCCATTACGTTTGGTTGTGTATATTTTGTGGGAGTGCAAAATCACTGTTTCGGTTGCGTATAAACCCATAGCCAATTCAGGGATTTAGAAACAATATTAGCACTAAAACCTACCTAATGACAGTTGGATTCTAAATATGAAGTTTGCTATAAATATATCCAGTAGTTCTCAAGTTATAAGAACTCATAAAAACAAACAAACAGACACCAAAGCTAAAAATGTGGAGATGGTCATTATTACACCTGAAACGGATAAATGAATGAAACGTTCGCCAAAATTGTCAATGTGCAGACACACAGTCGTTACAGTTTTTTAATATAGATATAAATTCAATTTGTGAATGAATGATTGTGAGGATGGGGAATTTTCACCGAAGGTTTGAAGAATCTAAATTTGCCCATCTAAATACCACTTCTGGTCCTTCATGTGGCATACCATTAGTAAGCTTTGTACTGCCCTGGCAACAAAACTACGTGGAGTAGAACATTTTAAAAGCTATATCATTTGCCTCATATGAAATTCTAAATGCAAATTCCGCCCCGTGACGTGTGTACAGGATGTAGCCTAACTTCCAGGGCACATTGCCCACATGTAGAAGAAGAAGTACATATGTTATATGGACCCCGGGCCGTAAATGCTTTACTTCCATGTTAGAACACGTTTTCTACAACTCTACGCAGTGTATTAATACACACAGGAACAGAACATTCCCGCTTCTCCTTCCTCTTTGTCTGCTGAAGCCGAAGGTTGGTGGGCAGCATGATCTTCTTCCAATGACTTCCGCTCTTGATTCAGGTGTTCAATTAGGTGGTAGGGACGTCTTCTTTTTATGTCGTCTAGAAATTTTCTTCTTGGTCTCCCTTCCACTTTTCCTTCGATCAGTGAAATGCGCCAGGATTAATGACGCAATAGATGACCAACCCAGCTGTTGCGTCGATTTTCAGTAGTTTGTAACAATGAGAGTTTCTCTTCCACTCTATTCAAAACTTCATCATTTGTTACCTTCCTTGTGCATGGTATTTATAGGATTCAACGCCAACACCACATTTCAAATGCTCTTATTCTTGCCTTGTCCCTCTCCAACACAGTCCAGGTTGAAATGCTTCGAACAAAGTAAAATGTTTCCTCACAGAAAGTGAGGTAGCCTTTGATGTTACAGTAGTAGACGTCTTTTCTTATTGAAGGCTTCCTTGGCCTGAAATACGAGAGCGGACATCATTTTAACGTGTTCCACCTGACGAGATGAGACTTACATAAAATCAGCTTCATGGTCCGTATCGCACTTCAATAGATTCACAATTAAGTATTTATTTATTTATTTATTTATTTATTTATTTATTTATTTATTTATTTATTTATTTATTTATTTATTTATTTATTTTGTTTTAATGTTGTCAATCTTATGTTAATTGTAAGGACACTTCCTCTAAAGCATTACTTTGTCAATTTATATATTTTTAATCTAAACAGTGTTATGTGGCTGAAGATGTTGATAATATACGAAACATGTACCACTTTTGACCATTAAAAATTGCCTTAAGCAATCATTGTATCGACTAGGTGGAAAATAAATAAATAAATACTTAATTGTGAGACGAGACTTCTCAAGCATTTGAACTGTTTCACATAGGTAAGTCTTTCTCCAACCAAGCAGACATTTGCAGTCTGATTTCCGTCACGTGATCTTCGTTTCAGATACTGTATGTTTATTTTAATCCTGCTGATGCTTCTTATGTGGTCATTCACTTCTTTAGAGAGATCTCTAGATCTTGTTCCTTTTCTGCAATCAGATCAATTTTCTCATGAAATCGTGTCGTTTCATATATTTTACCTTTGATTTTAATTCCATACCAGCATATGAAATGTTCAAAATTCCCTCCGTGCTTCAGCTATTTTCCGTGTGGTTTATACGAACAGTCCTCAGAGACGTGGATGTGATATTATAGCCTCTGTACAAGAGTTACCGACCTATAGGCATGCTTAAAGGACGTATGCGACATCAGTACGATAAAATGACAGACTTTCAGACTCCGGGTAATCGGGCCGCGAGAGGCAGAATTTTCAGTCAACTGTACGGCGCTACAGACACCCACATATATCCTTAAATTCCAGTAGTCAATATTCACCAACGTAGCCAACACGTTTGCCACATTTAGCCAACATACTCATCTCTACTTTCCTTCCTGCGCGTAGAGGCGCGCGGCTGTGAGTTTGCATCCGGGAGATTGTGGGTTCGAGCCCCACTGTCGGCAGCCCTGAAGATGGTATTCCGCGGTTACCCATTTTCACACCAGGCAAATGCTGGGGCTGATCTTAATTAAGGCCACGGCCGCTTCCTTCCAACTCCCAGGCCTTTCCTCTCCCATCGTCGCCATAAGACCTATCTGTGTCGGTGCGACGTAAAGCAACTAGCAAAAAAAATGTCCTTCAGAATACGCAGCGAGTTGAAATTATTGCTGTACTTTTCTTCATAGATCAAAACTTCCTTATCCGTACTGCGTAGTACAGCTCGATGTTTGTATTCATGGAATGGTGGGTTCGAACCCCATGATCGGAAGCAATGAAGATGGCTTTCCGTGGTTTCCTATATTATACCAGTTGAACGCTTGATCTCTACTTTAATTAATGTCTCCACTTCCACCTTTTCAGTCTTAGTCTTTTCCTATGCCTGCGTCACCGAAAATCTATTAGTTGGGCGTTAAACCACTAATAAAAAGAAAAAGATACCTCATTTAAATTTCATTAACATAAAATTGTTCCTGTTCTTCTTCTACTTCTTCTTGCTGGGCTAATTTTCGTCTCCTCGACCAAACCAAACTCCACGGCGCAAGAGCCTCGAAGTTCCACGGCCTACGAAGCGTCCGCTGCTCATCCTGAAGGCCTGCAGATAACGAGGTGTCGCGTTGTCAGCACGACAAATATTCTCGGTCGTTATTCTTGGCTTTCTAGACCGGGACCGCCTTCTCACCGTCTCACAATCTCTTCAATTGTAATCACGTATGCCGAGTGGACCTCGAACAGCCCTCAGATGAAGGTAAAAATCCCTGACCTTGCCAGGAATCGAACCCGAGGCCTCCGGCTAAGAGGCAGGCACGCTACTCCTACGGCTCCTCGGCTACTCCGAAAACTGTAAAATTAGTTAGTGTGACTTAAAGCCAACAACATTCTTCTTGTTCTTTCTCCTGACATTTTCCCAATTACCTTCGTTCGCTAAATTGGAGTAATGTCGCTCACTTTTACGACTGGATGCCCATCCTGGCGTCAGGTTCAAGGTCGAGGTTATATATGAGAATAATGACTACGTAAAGCAAAATAGAACGTCACTCAAATCGCATTTTCTACATGAACGTGAATGTATTTATCATTGCAACGTCTAATCAGCTGTATTTAATGAATGAAAAGCATCCTTGAATTTAAAGCATGAATTTCCTGGTCAAATCTGATGGCAGATTGATCGTCGATCAAACATTGATTACTATTTATGAAACTCACATAATATGATTGCCAATCAAACCCATACTGATTGCCAAACAAACTCCAGACAAAATTTGACTGGCTTTTCTGCAACCAGGCATATGTCTATTAATTTGATCAAACTATTTGCTTACATAAATGGCGATTTTCTTCCATCATGTTCTTTAAAACGCGAGTGGATACATGACATTCTTTGTTTTTCTATATTTTGCGAAAATGAACAGATTCCTCGGCAATGATTTGCCTAGTTACATGAACGTCCTAGCAAGAAAGGTACTTGGTAAAACATGGCGGCGTGTTCCCATCCTCCTACATACATGCGATGCACTTATTATTACGTCTTTCTGTAGCGATTTGTAGTGTAATGTGCGGTATGTAAATTAAGGCAAACACAAACACACAGCGCGGAACTTGAGGAATTCACCATTACGCTGGCCGTTCATCCAAGGAGTGGTATGCTTTTTACAATTCAAAAATGGAACAAACTGCGGCGCGATAGTCATTAGGGCCTTTGCCTGCCAAGACGACTTTAGCCCAGATACTGTAGTTCCACGTAGCCACACTAACGAAAGCCTCGGTCGTATTACTTGGCTTTCCTGCACGGACCCGCTGCTTCTCTTCTCACACAACGCCTCATTTGGTCTCACGAGGCAGCCTGAACCTTGTTCCGGCACTCTGCTCACAACACAAATCCCTGGACTGGCCGAAAATTGAACCCGGATCATCCAGGTAAGAAGTAGGCACACTACCCACACACCAGGGGTCTGGCACTCTCTAAGATTCACTGTATGTTTTGAAGTCAGGCAAATATCTGCGCTTCCGTTCTTTCATTGCCATTGTTGAGCGAAATCAGTGCCTTCAAGTCAGTTTATTAGAACTAAATATCTGAAGGGAGCTAATATCCTGAGTTAAGAAGTAATTCGGTACAAGTAATTCAATTCCTGTACCCATAACAATAACTTCTTAGTAATTTTTACTTGTAATCGTTCTTCTTGTTATTATTATTCTACTTCTTAATCTCTTTACCCTCCAGGTTCGGTTTTTTCCTCGAACTCAGCGAGGGATCCCACCTCTACCGCCTCAAGGGCAGTGTCCTGGAGTTTCAGACTTTGGGTCGGGGATACAACTGGGGAGAATGACCAGTACCTCGCCCAGGCGGCCTCACCTGCTATGCTGAACAGGGGCCTTGTAGGAGGATGGGAAAATTGGATGGGACAGGCAAGAAAGAGGGAAGGAAGTGGCCGTGGCCTTAAGTTAGGTACCATCCCGGCATTTGCCTGGAGGAGAAGTGGGAAACCACGGAAAACCACTTCCAGGATGGTTGAGGCGGGAATCGAACCCACCTCTACTCAGTTGACCCCCCGAGGCTGAGTGGACCCCGCTCCAGCCCTCGTACTACTTTTCAAATTTCGTGGCAGAGCCGGGAATCGAACCCGGACTTCCGGTGGTGGCAGCTAATCACGCTAACCACTACATAATGTACGAGTAATTTGCTTTTGGGCTCGCCTCTGAGAAATTGTAGCTGATTAAAGTGTTTCTCATTAACTATAATTAATTATCACTGAGCCGTGCTCGGTGATAGTACCGGGGGCAATACTCCAAACAACACATATGAAGATAGAGTTTATTGCTGGTTATACCTTTAATTAAACTGTCCGTGGAAGAGACGTACAAAAACGAAGAAGAGAAATGAAGTAGAGGTCCGAATTCGTCTCATTTACTCTGACCGCCAGGCATGGAAACCACAGCATTCGGCTTATTTTACAGTATCAATGGCTACATCCAGCATCGCAAGAGCGCACGTGCCCGGTGCAGAGGAGCACAGAACTGTTCCCAAAGACATCAAATTATTATTATTATTATTATTATTATTATTATTATTATTATTATTATTATTATTATTATTATTATTATTATTATTATTATACCATCAATAAGTGCTTTCCCTAGTGGTAGGCAACACTTCAAACGACCGAGTACGGTGAAAAATCTTACGGAAATATACTGAACATTCTGAAGAGTACATGATTTTCAACTTTATTAAGAGATGCCACTACTTTCGGTTTGCAGTGCCACCTAGGGGCATGCATTGAACACTCTTAAGTTGAGTATTGTACAATTTAGGGATTGGCACAAAAAAGCTTACGTCTTTTGCTTCCAAGTTACAACTACTCTGACTTCAAACTAAGCCCAGCTCGCACATATAAATAAATAGACCGAGCTCGATAGCTGCAGTCGCTTAAGTGCGGCCAGTATCCAGTATTCGGGAGATAGTAGGTTCGAACCCCACTGTCGGTAGCCCTGAAGATGGTTTTCCGTGGTTTCCCATTTTCACACCAGGCAAATGCTGGCACTGTACCTTAATTAAGGCCACGGCCGCTTCCTTCCCACTCCTAGACCTTCCCTGTCCCATCGTCGCCATAAGACCTATCTGTGTCGGTGCGACGTAAAGCAACTAGCAAAAAAAAGAAAAATAATAAACAGGGGTAATCATAGACCTTATGTACCTATCCTTTTCAATTCCTTCCCTCGTAAGACGACCTTAGCCTTGGAAATTATATTTTTCATATCATACACGTCGGAACTATTTTCACTAGCATTCATTTTTAAACCTCTCTGCAGTGTTCACATGGAGTGATAGTATATTACGCTGTTGAAAATGATTCGTCCGTCGGATGGAGACGTAAAGCTTTAAGCAGACCTCCTGGTATTACTGGAAAGGAGTAGGCTACGTGCCGACAACGGGGTTCAGCTTCTCCCTATCTCATTATCATAATAATAATAATGTTATTTGTTTTACGTCCCACTAACTACTTTTTAAGGTCTTCGGAAACGCCAATATCTCATTATCATGAAAGCCGGAATTTTTATTTTGGCGCGAGTAACAAGCATGGTCTAATTTGCACAACGCAGGGGTTCAGCCCATCAGAACGCCTACAATTTATGTTACCCTTACTACAAACGTAAAACATTCGTGCGGGACAAAATTCAGACACCGTGAAAGTAGTTAGCGGGACGTAAAAATCAATGATATTATTATTTTTCTTTTTTTTAATTTGCTTTACGTCGCACCGACACAGACAGTTCTTATGGCGAAGATGGGATAGGAAAGGTTTAGGAGTGGGAAGGAAGCGGCCGTGGCCTTAATTAATTTACAGCCCAAGCATTTGGCTGGTGTGAAAATGGGAAACAAAGGAAAACCATCTTCAGCGCTGCCGACGGTGGCGTTCGAACCCACTATCTCCCGAATGAAAGCTCACAGCAGCACGCCACTAACCGCACGGCCAACTCGCCGGGTTTATTATTTTCTATACGTTTCCGAAATTCGAAATTTACCTCCCTCAAATTTTCTCAACCGATTGCTTTTGGAGATAACAGCAGAATCCGAAAGAATAGCAAAGAGTTCAGACAAGATATTCACTGCACAGTATCTGAAAACATTTCTCTTTGGGGCCGATGACCTTAGATATTAGGCCCCTTTAAACAACAAGCATCATTTCTCTTCGATGAATTCACTCTGTGAAATTCCACGGGAGGATGTAATGATGTATTATTTCATAATTTTGAAGATATTTTCTCCTTAATAAGCGAATATGAGTTTCAGAGCCGCTCCTCTGTCGTCGCTCCCTGTAGGCGGGTACCGGTACTTGCTGGGTGCGCCCAGACACGCATCCATCACGACAAGACGATAATTATATGGTGCACACCAAGATATGATAATTGATCTCCGCATCATTTTATGCACGCCAAGACCATCGGTAGACGTGAAGTATTTTTTAAATTGATTTTACTCCATCCATGAAGCTTCCAGAGAGAAATATTGTATTCATTATAGTAAAACTCTCTTTTTATAAAATCTGTAATGATTTATTCACCAGCTGAGGGAATATTAGACGGTCTGATAAATTCACTCTAATTCAGCTTTGATCATTACACCAAATAAAATATTTTCCTTCACTTAGTATTCATAACATTTAATTACAAACCGAAATAATTGGAATATAAATTACGAAGTTATATATCTTTTTCAGAATATTTAAATCTTTCCTAAGATGTAAAAAAGGTAGTTAGTAATTGGCGCTGCATCATGGCACCATTACAGAGTTTCACTGTAATGAATAATATATTCCTTTCTGCAAGCTTGAGGCTGGAAACCTTAACACAATCTTCCCGCCACCGTTCACTTTTCATGTTGAAAAATGCATTCAAATTTGCCACATCTCGAACCTAGGACTCTTGTGTTGTAAGTGAATTGTTTAGATTGACATGCTAGCTCGTGCTTTAACTAATTTGTCCATATTTAACTTTTAGGGAACAAAATCAAAGCCATCATTTGAAATTTCGTCTTCGTACGACAAACGGATTCGAAAATAACTTTATTTTCGGAGTGACGAAGAGAGATTAACTTAGGTGGAAGTGTAGTAATAATTTTAATAATTATTATTTATGCATGCCCGTGCTACTTTTATCTCTGCATTTAGTACTTTGTCGATTCTGTTCCTCTGAAGAGTTTTGCTTCCGTATGGCAACCCCTATTGAACTACCGCCTTGTAATGTTTTAATTTCGTTTTGATCTATACACATTTTTATTGTATGTCGACCATGTTAATTTGTGTGCTTTTATCATTTTATTAGTTCTTTTTGACACGCAGGTTTCTCGTCCAAGTTATATGTTATAATTTCTCATAGACAATTAAGTTGTTCCACTATTTTCATTTTCCTGTCATTTACTTTTATGTGGTTAATTACAAGTGAATCGGCTACCATTATCTCAGTCTTTTCAAGTGATATTTGCAGTCCTATTTTTGTTCTTTATTTTGTATACTTGTTATCTCATTACTGGGTTTTTGAATGTTATTAGCTAGCAACAGTGAGTCGTCCCCGAATCCCAAGCAATTTATATTTTTATTATTACTATTATTATCGTATATTATTTTCGCAAGGCTTCACACCTGACTGTACCTCCTTCCACTCATCGAAATATCTTTATTAGTCTTCATTGGCACCAATCACTCGGTAAAGTTATTCTATAAATATCGCGCTGGCCATGCAAAACACACATAACTTAGTAAAAATACTTCTAGAAGCACACAAATATAATTTAAACTTTTGTTCCTGATATACACGTTTTCATAAGTATTAAAGAGAGAAATTAAATTTCCGGAGACACACTGTGCTTACGTTAAAGGAATTACATAGTCAAGGATTGTCATAAAGACGTGTGGAGGTAAAGGTAATCGGCTTGCCAGTAATAATAAAGCCATGAACTTAATTTCTTAAAGCTCGTTTCTCGTTAAGCTGCACTGAACAGGGGTGCTTTATTGGATAAGGGATCAATTCCATTCTGTTAGACTTATAAATTAAATACTTCTGGTATTGGATTGTTTGTCTTAACTAGATTTCAGCCGTGCAGGTAGCAAAATGATATCGTATGCATCCTATCAAATTCGAATCTGTTGTGTATTCTATTATTGATTTTACTTGAAGGCTGCCTAGGCGAGTTATCCACTTCCGAACAGACACATGGTTCTATGGTTCAAACAGCCTGTATCGGCAATGAGTACAAGGTTGATTCCACGAGGTATATAAATGTGGCGAGGCATAGTGCTATGAACTTTATCAGACTTTGTGCCAACGTCACAAGTACTATGACCAAAGTGTGTTCCGGGACAATGGGTGCTGAATCAGTATTTCCTCACGCTGAGTCAGCATTAGTTTAGTAGAAGGAAAAAGAGGGTGCTAAAACAACGGGCCTAGTAGTATGACTATGATGATTCTCAAACAATTGGTGCATTGACATCTAGATGAGATTAAAACGTCATAACGTTAGGTGCGAGGGCAATCCAAACCTCAGAGACTCCCCTTGGAGGAGCCCAAACGGTTAGGTCAATAGGTGCAATGACCTGGGGCTTTTGAACCCTACATGAGGTTAGGACGTTATAACCTTACCTACGAGGGCAATTCTAACCTCACAGAGTCCCCATGGAGGAGCCTAATCTGTCAGAGGACATATAGGTGATGTTAGGATATCATTACGACGTGTTACCTTCTACTTGGAGGTCACCTGACCAACTGGGCTACTCCAAGAGGAGCCCGTAAACAGCCTGTGTGAGGTTAGGCTAGCATTCTTGGGCAAGGTTAAGTTAACACGTCATAATGACGCCCTGTCCTCACCTACACGTCAGATTAACTTGCATCTAGCGACTGACATTCAGGAGCCGTCATCGGCTATATTTGTTGTCACTCGCCTCATATGGACGAACGCATTGTGTAGTCACAAGTCCCGCTTACCTTTCCTTCTTTGAGAATCTCGGAGTGAAGTGATTAATTAAGCTAGTGTATTATTTAATTGTAAAATATTCGTGAATAACTTCGTGTGCTTGGTACATTCTTTAATTATAGACAACACTTGATTTCCTTTCTTGTAGTGTATGCATTCCCGAAGTTCCGACACGATAAAATACTTCTCCCAATCTGTAATGAGGTTTGTTAAGACGTGAACTTGAGTTTTTCTCTGAGAATTTTGGAGTGAAATTATTAATTAAGCTAGTAATGAATAGCATGGTGTGCTCAATATGTTCTACATATTTTAATTATAGAAAATTGAATAGACATTTTTAAGATGAAACATTCAGGTAAAGCAGTGATAGACTTCTGCATCTGCAATATGATATGGGCCTCCATCATAACGATAGGACAATACGAATATTTGTAAGTAGATAATAATATCAGCCACTTATTACTCTTTAGGATGTCTACCAATCAGCACTCTTAGAACTGGACACGCAATCGCATTGTGAGCGTTCAGTTATATCACTGAGCCTGTAATTCCGTTCACATTACAATGAGCTCGAGAAAAATGGAAATCCTTACTTTTGAAAAGCTCAAGCAGAGGGAGGGTGGGGCTATATATCCGGCCACGACGATCATGCACGAACTTCGCCGATGACAGCTCCCGAGTGTCAGGCGCTAGAGCAAAATGTCACATGACCGATTGGGATACTCCAGGTTCAGCCCGTGATTTTAGAATTGCCCTCGTACGCAAGTTTATAACGTCCTAACCTCGCCTACAGGTCAAATGCCCCGGGTCATTGCACCCATTATCCTATCTACCAAGGGGAGTGTGAGAACACACTTTGCTCATAGTACTGTCACAGATAATGGAAACCTATACCCATTACTCCATTTTCTAGATTATATGGGGCTGCAAGGGGAAAGGATTAAGTCAATGCTGCATTCTTTTTACAAATTGTTACTTGCTGAATTTAGCAGTAACTTAAAAATTCCATTATCAACAGTTTTCTCAAAAGAAACACTTTAACGCTTAATACATACAAAAAGTCTCAATAATATTAACAACAATTAACAAAGGTTTCATACTTATTATATAGGACTTTTAAAAAGTATATCATACTGTAAGTTACGTATTATTATTATTATTATTATTATTATTATTATTATTATTATTATTATTATTATTATTATTATTATTATTATTATTATTATTATGTATACTTCGCTGGGGCCATCAAGGACCACGTTAAGTCTTGTTGCATTTGACACTGAACTTGGCCTTCTTTAGAGCACAAATTTCCCTCATTCTTTGGGAGTGGGCCTGCTTACGCTCCTCTGTCCAAGAGGTACCGTGTCTTCTCTTCGGTTGCTCGTCTCGGTTTAGCCCGTTCGTCAATATTTTCTTGCGGAATAGATCTCTGTTAAGGGCGTCTTCAGCTGAGATATGTAGCATTTGCAGGTCTTCTTTGGTATTTCTAAACCAGGGAATTGTGGTTTTGGGGTTTGAATAAAAAAAGTGAAAGATTTATTTAGTTAACTTTCTTCCGTCCATTCTTTTCAGATGACTGTAAAATCGTGCCTGTCTTTTTCTGATTGTGTCGGTAATTTTCTCTATTTTGCTGTAGACTTCCTTGTTGGATCTCTTTTGATGGATTCCATTTCTGTACTTTGATCCCAAGATTCCTTTCACAATTTTGCGTTCTCTTTTCTCCAGTTCTTCAAGGAGTCCTTTGTTGGCATTTAGAGACAGGGTTTCGGCTGCATATAGAACTACTGGCTTCAGAACTGTTTCATAGTGACGTATCTTGGTGTTTTGGGAAAGGCATTTTTTGTTGTAGATTGTGCGGGATGTTTGGTAGGCTATTTCCAGTTTGCGTACTCGCTCCTGAAGTGCTTCTTTGTCCAGTCCATTTTTCATTATGATCTCACCCAGGTATTTGAATTTGTCTACTCGGGTGATATCTCCGTATTTTGTATGGAGTTTTGGTGGAGCCTCTTCGATGTTAGTCATTACTTCTCTTTTCTCAAACGATATCTGCAAACCAGTTTGTTCGGCGATTTCCTTTAAAATTTCAACTTGAGCTCTAGCGGTTCCTATGTCGTTTGAGAGAACAGCAATATCATCGGCAAATGCTAAGCAGTCTGTTGCGATCCCCTTGGATTTGGTTCCTATTCTCAATGGACTGTAGTTGGTTTCCTGTAATCTCACCCGCCAGGTTCTGATGATCTTTTCAAGAACACAGTTGAAGAGTATCGGGGATAGCCCATCACCTTGCCCGACTCCTGTTTTGATGTCAAAGGAATGCGAGAGACATCCGTGGAACTTCACCTTGGATTTTGTATCGGTCAGGGTGGCTTTAATTAATGCCAGCAGTTTCAAATCAACTTCAAATTCATTTAAGATGTTTAGCAGGACTTCCCGGTCAATGGAGTCGTACGCATTCTTAAATTCCACAAAGAGAGACACATACTGCTTGGACCTTAGTGTATAATATCTGATGATCGTTTTTAGATTTTGGATCTGTTCAGCTGTTGAGCGACCTTTCCTGAACCCTCCTTGGTATTCACCTATTTGATGTTCGACTTGTGCTTCCAAAAGCTCCAGGATGGCAAGTGATAGAATTTTGTAAGTCACGGGTAGCAAAGATATTCCTCTGTAGTTGTTGATGTTCTTCATGCTGCCTTTTTTGTGTAATGGATGGATCAAAGCTATTTTCCAATCTTCGGGTAGGGTCTCCTTGTTCCAAATTTCTTCTATTTGCTTTTGCAAGATATCAAGTGATTTCTCTGGGGCATATTTCCATAGTTCTGCTACTACTGAGTCTTCACCCGGCGCTTTGTTATTTTTGAGACGGGCAATGTGGCGCTTGATTTCATCTCTGTCGGGTGGTCTGGAATCTGGGTACCTGAGTAAGGGTTCCTTGGTATCAATAGGGCTTTGCGGTTTAGAGCAATTAAGTAAATTCTTAAAGTAGTCTGCTAGAATGCTGCAATTTTCTTCATTTGACGTCGCCAGTGTGCCGTCCTTTCGCTCAAAGTATAGAGATGGTGGTTTATAGCCAGTGAGTTTGTGTTTGAAGGCTCTGTAGTACTGTCTGCTTTCATTCTTCCTAAAGTTTTGTTCTATCTTTTCATTGAGAGATTTTTCGTATTTACGTTTCTCAGTTCTGAACACCCTAGCTGCTTGGGCAGGTTGGGTTTTGTAGGTTTCCCAATCATTTTCTGATTTTGTAGAGTAGTACTGTTTCCACGCATTGAGTCTTTCTTGGAAGACTGATTCGCAGGTACCATTCCGCCAGGCATGCCTTTTGCTTCTCTTGATTTCTGCAACGTCTTTGGCGGCCTCAACAAGGAGACTTTTGGCATTGTTAATGTCACAGTCATTTGGTCTAGCCTTCTCTTGGAACTCCTCGACCCTTTGCCGAAGTTTATAATTGTCGAAGCGTGTGATCTGTTTGGTTGTCTTCCTTGTGTTTGCGGGAATTGGTTTGAATTTGATAAGAGACATATAATGATCTGAGGCCACATTGATGCCTTTCTTTACCTTGACATTCATAATCTCAGGGCTGTTTCTCCTGGAGATTGCAACATGATCAATTTGGAACTGTCCGTGAGCTTGGACGGGAGAACGCCAAGTCATTTGCTTTCTGGGTAGATGGCGAAAGTTGGTCGACATGACCTGTAGGTTGTGATTTTCGCAAATGGACACCAGTCTTTTGCCGTTGGGATTGGTTCTTTTGTGAGTAGGGTAATTTCCTGCAACTTTCTTGTACTTCTGTTCACGACCTAGTTGGGCATTGAAGTCACCCAAAAGAAGCTTGACATGGTGTTTGGGGATTTTGTTTAATTTTTCATCCAGTAGGTCCCAGAAATTATCAACTTCGTCTGGAGCAGACTTGTTCTTATCGTTTGTACGAGCATGTACGTTAACTAGGGCGTAGGTATTGTTCGCGCATTTAATTGTGAGTGTAGACAATCTGTCATTTACAGGTTCGAAATTTGCAACCGATTTAAGGATCTTGGTTCTAACAGCAAACGTGGTTCCAAGCATCACAGCTCCATTGAGGATTTCTCTTTGCGCTTTGCTCTTGAAAAATCGGTAGCCTTCGGATTCAAAAATCTCTTCATCTGGGTACCTTGTTTCCTGTAGGGCCATTATGGATATCTGATTTTCGTGAAGACCTTTGGTGAGGGTTTTCAGCTTGCCAGTTTGTGTAAGTGAATTTATGTTGAAAGTTGCTAGAAAGATTTTAGATTTTGGCCTGAGATTTTGACTCTTCGGGGTACACCGAGACGCTTCGACTCATCTCTTGCATGATGTCGAGTCTCCCCCAGAATCTGAACGAGACTCGTCGCCGTGGCGTTCACGACGAGGGATTTATCCGAAGATTTACCCCCTGGGGTATGTTTCTTGAAATGTTGTGCCATCATGCTTTTTGACTTGGCTTTGCTTTCGACGGGTACCCATCCTTTTACAACTAGGGTTGTTAGCCCTACAGGTTGCCTCAAGATGTTTTCTGGCTTCTGGTCATTTACCAGCCTTGCCGTAACCCTGGCAAGGGACCAGTTTTTTTCACGGTGGTGTTTTATTTCCCCACTACCCTATGACTCTGCTGGCGCCAGAGCCAGCGAGGTTCCCCAATTCCAATGGGACGCACCCGATGGAGGTAACTGGTAAATCCCCACTATTATTATTATTATTATGATTATTATTATTATTCATACACTTCTCGACAGGAATTATGGGTAGCAACGGGGCACGGGATGCACCAAGTGGCTTACAATAATTGAAGTATTTATACATTACAACACAAATATTGATGTACAGGTATATACAAAACTCTAGATCACGGGATCTTCACTCTTGCGAGAGGAACGATCCCACAACAATGAGTGTTGACAGGAGGACAGAATGTTGCAGGAAGACCCAGTTCTTGCAGACTCTTGTGAAGTGTGTGTGAAATGAGGCCGTTGACTGACAGAATCACAAGGACTATCCGTACCAGTCTCATGTTCCAGATCCTCTTCGTTTTTTCTGCAAGTTCTTTGTATTTGTAGATTTTTTCATGGTACTTCCTGTAAATGTAGGTGTCATTGGGGATAGCGATATCAATAATGAAAGTTGTCCCAGTTTTCTTGTTTACCAGTATGATGTCTGATCTGTTATGGTTGGCTGTTTTGACTGTCACTAGAGCAGTGTCACAATAAAGCTTATATTGACTCGTTCTCCAGGAATGGTGTTGGATGGTAGTTGTAATAAGGGATAGGCTCCTGAATTAGCTGGTTTTCCAGAGGAAGTGCCTGGTGTATAATTCCCGAGACATGATTGTGTCGTCTCGTGGATTCTACGGTGGCAAGTACTGGGCAGCCCCCAGTGATATGGTCTATCGTCTCGAGGTGAACGGAGCATCGTCTACATTTGTCGGAGAGTACGCTGGTGTCTTTGATGATGTACTTTTTGTAATTGTTTGTGGCAATTACTTGGTCTTGTATAGCAATTGCAAATTCTCTGTCACCGCAAATAAGCGCCCAGTTTGTAACCACATACACGACGCATTGTTGTTTATACTCTATTGGTTTAGATTGCTGTAGTATTTTCCGTGGAGGTTCTTCTTTCGCCAGGTCCTTTCTTTCTCCTGCGGGGATACTTGATGATTTATATGAGGGTCAGAGGCATTATATGGATACAGTACAGTGTACTTGTCAGCAACTACTACAGCTTTATGGAGAAGGGCGTTTTCTTGTTTTTATGAAAGTATCTCCTTAGGTTCTTTATCTGATTCTGGAGTATGACTTGAAGATCAAGTACTCCTCGGCCTCCCGATTTTCGTGGAAGAGTGGCCCTTTCCATGCATAAATTTGGATGATTTAATCTATAGGATGTGAGCAAAGTTCTCGTTTTTCTTTGTATGCTATTTCTGTAGCAGACCATTTCAGAATTCCGAATGAATAAACAAGAGTTGGAATAGCGTAGGTGTTTTTGCTTTAATTTTGTTCTTGGCATTTAGGTGGCTGTGAAAAATATGGTGCAACCTCGATGTATATTTGTCAATGAGTTCCTGTTTGATTTTCTTGTGACCGAGCTCGATAGCTGCAGTCGCTTAAGTGCGGCCAGTATCCAGTATTCGGGAGATAGTAGGTTCGAACCCCACTGTCGGCAGCCCTGAAAATCGTTTTCCGTGGTTTCCCATTTTCACACCAGGCTGTACCTTAATTAAGGCCACGGCCGCTTCCTTCCCACTCCTAGCCCTTTGCTGTCCTGTCGTCGCCATAAGACCTATCTGTGTCGGTGCGACGTAAAGCAAATAGCAAAAAAACGAAAGATTTTCTTGTGTTCCAGAGTTGCATTCTGAGCAAATCCAAGGTACTTGCATGTTTCTGTTTGTGTCATTCCTCCAATCATGGATCCGGTGTGAATCTCATATGGTTGGAAGTTTGTGTACCGACCACGTTTAATTGTTAGCAGCTTACACTTCTTTACTCCCAACGTCATTCCCGCATCAGATGAGTAAGAGTCTATTATATTCAGCAGGGCGTTCATTTCTGCTTCGCTCTGGGCAGACACTTTCAGGTCATCCATATGAGATATTCTGTCTATCCTATTGTTATATTTAATATAATATCAAATCCAAAACAAGGAGCTTTTAGAAGATTGGATAGGAGATTCATTGCAAGGCAAAACCACAGAGGACTCAATGAATCTCCTTGAAATATACCACGTTCAGTTTTAATTTTGTCGGACATGATACATTTATTTTTTGTCTTAGTGCAGAGCACTGTCTTCCAATTGTGCATAGTAACCTCAAGAAAATGAATTATGGCAGGATTGATCTTGTACAAATGAAGTACTTCTTTTAACCGTGAGTGGGGAACTGAGTCAAATGCATTCTGATAATCTGTATACGCAGTGTACAGGTTCCTTTGTGAGTATATTGCCTGTTGTGTTACAACGGAGTCTACGATTATCTGTTCTTTGCACCCTAGTGATGACTTTTTGCATCCTTTCTGCTCCTCAGTCAGAATGTTATGGTTGCTGATATTTTTATACATTTCTTCTGTGAGTATGGACGTAAAACGTTTGTAGATCGTTTGTAGACAAGTGATTGGCCTGTAAGCTGATGGATCTTTAGCATTTTCACCTTCCTTAGGTAGAAGGTATGTAATTCCTGATGTAAGAAATTCAGGACACTCTTGAGGATGATAAACGAGGTAAGTGAATTGTTAGGCTATTTTCTTGTGAACACAAGTGAAATGTTTCTACCAAACATTTTGTGTTTTGTCTGTACCTGGTGCTTTCCAACTTTGAGTTCTCCTGGCAGCATTATTCACGTGGCTTTCTTCTATGGTATCAAAACTCATTTCTGTATAACCATTGTTGTTTTTCTCTTCTTTAATCCATATTTTGTTTGTATTGTGGACTGTGCTGCCACACCAAATAGGTTTACAAAAGTCCTCCGTGTCCTGCATACTTGGAGGTTCTTCTGCCATAATTTGCAAGTTTTGCTTGAGCGTTCTGTAGAACTGGCCCTCATTCTTGTAGAAAAGTTTGTTTTGCAATTTCCTAACTCGAGACACTTTGTACCTCCTGAGCCTTGCTGCTTTTGCGAACAAAATTTGTTTTTGGGTGTCAATGTATTCTTTTCTCTGTGTTCGGGATCATTTGTGTGGGTGTTGATTTTCCTGAACAAATTCCTCAAGTTTCTGTTAGTTTTCGTTTTGTTACAGAGGTATGAGGAAAGTTGCCCAGTGGTTTTCTTAGCTCTTGGATATCACTTTGTAATCGACGTTGCCATGGTGGAATGTATTCTGAATCTGCGTTCTTACAAGAGCTTCTAGAGAGGGTTATTAGATTTTGGTTGTTCAGCCTAACTACAGTTACTGCTGCGGAATAAATGAGGGCATTTGTTTCCTCTATGCTACTGGATTGTTCTATATACTGCTGTAGGATGTCATGTGCCCAATGGTGTTCCTAGAATTTTGGGTAGTTTTGGTCTATAGTTCACTTTGAGACCCACGAACTCCGCCATTGCCTCTTTAAACATGTCTTCAGCACGACATGCTTCATCAGCACCTGACCTATCACCAGTTTCTCTTATTTCCACATATTTGTCTCCCTGTGGTTCTTTCCTTCCAGGATAGTCCTGCCGAATTTGAGACATTGAGATGGAGTTGCCTTCACTGCTCGGCCTTGTAGATAGAATTTTAGCAGCTTTTTCCTTAAGATTATGAATTATTGTGGCAGGGAGTCTGTTGTTGGTTACTATTACACGCCTTTGGTCTGCAACTCTTAGTTCTGTGACAAAGGAGAACTGAAGGAATTTGTCCACAAAACACCTGTGCATTTCCTGTACGTTGTAAGGTCTTTCTGTAAGTTCGTAGTTATAAAGTAGGAGCGCATTAGGAATTCGTTATTTTCATCTGCCCCTTTCAAGCGCTGCCTCGGTTTACCTGCCTTGGTGCTCAGCTGTACTTCTGAAACATCTTCGGCACGAGGAGTAAGTAGCTGTTGAGTTCTCCTGGCTGAATTGTCGGCTGCAGAATTTTCGGGTGACCCGACATGTGCCCGCCTGATCAGCATCATGTTACTGGTAGCTTGCCTGCTGTCACGCTCCAAGTCTGCCCCGTCGACCCTCGGGTAGCGTCATTTTCCGAGGGTTATTATTATTATTATTATTATTATTATTATTATTATTATTATTATTATTATTATTATTATTATTATTAATACCGTATTTTTGTGGAGCGGAGGGGTGAAAGAAGCCGGCCCCGTGGTGTAGGGGTAGCGTGCCTGCCTCTTACCCGGAGGCCCCGGGTTCGATTGCCGGCCAGGTCAGGGATTTTTACCTCGACCTGAGGGCTGGTTCGAGGTCCACTCAGCCTACGTGATTAGAACTGAGGAGCTATCCGACGGTGAGATAGCGGCTCCGATCTAGAAAGCCAAGAATAACGGCCGAGAGGATTCGTCGTGCTGACCACACGACACCTCGTAATCTGCAGGCCTTCGGGCTGAGCAGCGGTCGCTTGGTAGGGCTGTAGTGCCAGGGGGTTTGGTTTGGTTTGGAGGGGGGAAAGGAGGTGCGGGCATGAATGGGACAATCAGACGATTAACTTAAAACTTTAAATTATAACTATATTTTCTTTCTCTGCTATTATTTTTATTTCTTTTCAAAGACAAACTTTACAATTCAGGTTAAAATGTTCAGAAGATTGGGTAACAATTTTAGAAAATCGAATAACAATTAATTAAAAACTTTGAGCTCGAAGCTCTCTAATTATACATTCTCCAAGAGCGCTGCGGCCCCTTTCAAAACATAGTCAAGGAGACGAATCTCCCAATTCCCTTTACACCATATTCAGAGCATCTTTGTCCTATAAAATTTGCATTTAGGAACCTATTTCCATAAATGCCTGGGCCGATCAAAGGCCCAACCTACATTTTACAATTCAAGAAGTATGCTCAACAGTCTAACCTCTTAAAAAAAAGGCATAAAATGGAATTTCACAGGGTATTGGATATCCATTCTTCTTGGCCTTTGTGAAAAACAATAGGTGAAAGTTACTGGTCCAAAAATCAAAATTGCGTGGCGGCGGACACTTGCTCTCCTTGAAAATTGAAACGAAAGGTCTAAAGCCCTCTTTGGGATTATGGCCGAAAGTTACAGAGGCCAAGCCTGTACTACTGGGAATAAACGCCTCTAAGTACTCTGTGTAGTCGCAAATGAGTTCATTTTCAGATAACAATAGTAATCTAAAGCAAGCTTGTAATTTTAGGTATCTGATAATATCATGACTATACACACGAAACCTACATTTTTATGCGGGATGCAATAAATAGGTCATGACTTGCCATTTCAAATTTATTGAAAATAATTTGAAATGTCAATTATCCTCCTTATCTTGAATAACGTTTTTACAATCTCTATTCTATAAACACAAGAGCACAGAACATGCCCAGTCACAAGTTCTCAGCATATGGCAATTCGTTCACAGTTACTGCAATTCATGAATGGAACAATCTGCCCCAAGTCGTCAGAGGGATATCAGTGACCGAGAAATATCTTGTGGAAAGATACAAATAGCAAGGCAGCAAGACATAATCACTTTCCTAATTCCTCGTCCTCTTTTCTTTGAAATCCTCTTCTTCCCCTGTACCTTTCTCAACCTGGGTGGAAACTCACAGGACAAGAGTTATATTTCACAGATACTTCTATTTTGTTTAGTAATTCTCTTATACATAGTTTAAGTTTATGATAGGTTACATTTTAATAGTGTGCAATTAGTTAGTTTTCAACCTATTTTGTGTACTGGTTAAGTGTAAGACGGGGATACTCGTCCCTATCTTTGCCAGGACAAATAACTTATCTATCTAAAAATGCTTCAGTTGAAATTCAAAACCTATGTCGATGACACTGAGTCATCACGCCCGTGGCTCTCGTTAGCTCATGAAGAAGCAGTCGCCACTGGGTTATAAGAGTTGATTGCCATTGTTGGTGGTTTTTCTCCAAAGTGGCCTCCCTTCTAATCCATGGTTTCAGTTTGAAGCATATTGTAAATATAAAGAATATTGTGCATCGTAAAGACAATTCCTGTGTTTCATCTAACTCAGTTTTGAAGATTTTCAAAATGTTTGCCGTGAGAAAATGGGCTTTTAACGAACCAGTGCGTGCCGGGTGCTTCAGATACATACTGCGCAAGACGTTGGGTTGCCGCGCCAAGCAGGCGCATTCGTATGGAAAAGAAAGTGAAAGGAAAACTCACAATATATTGGTATATTGTTACACGTTTCATCATTAAAAATTGTTCAAAATAGCCCCCTGTCCATTGGACATACATTGATTCTCTTCTTAGTGTAATCTCACGTACATTCGTACAACGATCCACTTGTAGGCAGTCTACGGTCATCCGGATACCGTCTGAATTGCAGATTAAGTTTTATAATTCTATGCAGTTTAGTATAGCTCGTTCCCATTGTGCTTGTAATGATGATGATGATGCTTGTTGTTTAAAGTGGCCTAACATCTAGGTCATCGGCCCCTACATTGTGCTTGTAATATCTGTACTACTTGTATGGGGTTGTGTGACAACAGCTTCTCTCACTACATTCACTTTCTCCACATTCGCATAGAAGACAATCCTTCTCAATATTTTCATCCGGCGAGTTGTCTTCTTGTTTTCCTTTCGCTTCATCTTGGACGCCTCCTTGACCTTCTTCTCCTTCTTCTGTGTCGTCTTCTTCAGCTACATCGCTGTACAGGCTTGCATTCCACACAGGTTCTCTTTTAGGACCTCTGCTCTTCGCTATTTATACAGCTGCAAACACCACTCATACGCGTACGATGTACAATTATATTTATATTGATTAACAAAGGATTGTTTGAAGCAACAGAGACATTCAACTTTTAAAATAAGTCCGGATATACCCCCATGGACTTAGACCGTCTCATACTGGCATAACCGCTCCTCTACCTTACCGAATATACTGCAACCTGGATGTCGTTTGTCCGAATATTGACGTGTGGACAGCGCATGTCAGGAGAGATCGTGGAAGAGGATATCAAATGCGTGTTTAAATGGCTACCCAGAACACGGTGCAGTGCCGGAAGACAGCAATTGTGGGGCTGATAACACCCAAAAGAATCTAGCCCGAATGTTTATATAATACATCTGTTTGAACCCTGAGAAGTGCATAGAATTTTCCCCGTTGTTTCCTATTTTCACATCAGGCAAATGCTGGTGCGGTATCTTAATTAAAGCTACGGCCATTATCTTCCCAATCCTTGCCCTTCACCGTCGCCGAAAATCGTTAGTATATTAGTGTGACGTTAACCCACTAAAATATGCACAGTCCTCACGCAGTATTTCAACAAATTGAGTTTCCGCCTATTTCTCAGCTCCCACAACATTCGGCAACTTGTCCATCTTTACGTTACTGCGTGTAGCCATTCCGTGAACTGCAATGAAGCTCCCACAACGGACCAGATAGACCACCCATTGTGCAGCTGAGTGTATACCGGTACTTCTACTAACATAATAACTCAGCTATTAATAACTTTAAGCACCCTTAACAAATCGACTGTGCATGGAATCAATCTCGAAACTTTGAACACTGAAGACGACATCCAAATCAACTGTGGTGTCCTTTCGATCTAAAATCGTAGTCTTGATCTTACCTATAACACTTACAGCATGATTCACTATTATGTACAGATGTCAAAACAGCATTGTTAAAATTTGCGTATTGTATCGCTAGTTTTTGTGGTTTGTTGCAGCTTGGATTGGATGTCTTTGCCTCGCTGTGTCTCTCGCAACAGCACCGATTGTGGTCGCTGTGTGCCGCCGGAAATCGACGCGCCTCACAGCTGTATTCGGAGGTCTGGTCATGGCTCTAGCTTGTCTCTTCACCTCATTCGCTCAACAGCTTCACCAAGTTATGCTCAGGTAATTATAAAACAAATTGTTTGTTAATCTCTGTATAAAGTGCTGCCTTGTTTCAGTCAGTTGTTTGATTTCGTGATAAGGTCACCTTTGTGTGATGCTATCGAGAAACGCTGCTCTAGGCCATCTTCTGGGTATATTACCTTCAACACACCCTTCCAGTTGGTGATGCGCCAATTGGAGTGATTTAACACGTGGCTGAGAAGTTGAGTTTTCCTTTCGGCAATGACATCAACGAGGCTGAACCTTACCTGAGTTAGAAGAATCCCTTCATCATACCTTTTCGTCTCTGTCCAAGATATTCGCAACACACTGTACATCGCTTACCAGTGAGGTGCTAGTTCGTGAACCATGGGCAACGGCTGAGTGGCCTAGTAAGTGGTCCTGAGAGTAGGGATACCAGTTGCTACGGAATGGGAGTGGGCATCTCGGACATATTCTGAATCATGGCCCTCCTTGTGCCCAGGTGGCTAAGACTAGACAATCCATCTGTGGTCCCTAACCCGTTAGAGGAGAGATCCTCACTTGGACTATGTGTAAGTAGGGTAGCATCCTGCTTCACTAATTTACCAAGCTCAGAACATTTTAGGCAAGATTTAGACCTACGGCAGTAACGGAATCCCACTTCCATTTGACAGGCGAGGAACTCCTTGGAAACAACTTGGTGGTTTCAAATAGAGGATTGTGGCGACGCTTAGTAAATTCACAAAGGCTTCCAGACTGAACGCTGAAAGGCATAACGGTCTATAATGATGGTTTATGTATTTAAGATATTATTTTATGTAGTACTAGCGAATGTACCCGTGCTTCGCTACGGTATTCTACATTGTATTCGAATATCGAAGTAAATAGTGTGCATGCAGTAAATAAGATTGTTTTAAAATTGCATGTCTCTTAGCGTTATCCGAGAAAGAGCATGGGGAGGTCCCCGTACGTTGTTTCCAATGTAAAGTGTTTGTTATGGATTTGTGATATAACGGCAGGCTCACTTGCCTACTGCCATTCACAATCGAGTTGGGAAGTTTACATTATAATTGCAGGCCCCATTGCCTCCTATGCGGACAGAATCGATTTGGGGAGTTTTCGTTAAAATGGCAGCCCCCCTTTCCTACTTCCAGACAGATTACAGTTTTTATTATAATGGCAGGCAATTACCCTACTATCACTCGAAATTGAGTTGTGCAGTTATCATTATAATGCCAGGCCCATTTTCCTACTTCCAGCCAGCTTACTGCCAGTCACACCAAGTTGGTGAGTTTCCATCAAAATAGCAGGCCACTATGCCTAATGCCAGTCACATTTTAGATGAGGACATTTCTTTATAATGGCGGGCACCCTTGCCTACTGCCAAACACAATCGGGTAGGGGAGTTTTAAACAAAACTGCATGCTCACTTGCCTTCTGCAAGTCAAATCGAGAAGTGAACTATTCATTACAATTGTAGACCTTCCGTACTAATGACAGTTACACAGGAGTTGGAGAAGGAACCCTTTCATACTGCCAGTCAAAGTCGGTGTGGGGAGTACTGATTACAATAGCAGACCCACCCCTTCTCGACCGCTACAAATCGACATCAGTGAATATATATAGATCGACATACGAAAGTATATGCGTGTTTACAATATTGAAGACCTTCATTTACAGATTAACTGCTACTAAACGTACGTCATATCGACAAAGGATTATACCATAAGACACGCCGGATTTAGTGGCCTAAATGGCTGGTCCTATGATATGTCATCTATTCTTGGGTCAGATTGAGTTAGAAACGTGGAACAGGGTAACGTTCTTGTAAGATTATCTCACATTACATTACTTTTCGGATAATTATGTGACAGCTACATACATAGCATTTGGCTCATATATGGATACTGGGTGGGCCAATTTTCGTGAAGAGTTTGATGATTCTATATTTCATATAAGTAATCGAAGGTATGAATTATGCATGTGAAAATTCCAAATTGACTTAACATCCATTAATAGAGAAAAATCAAACGTAAAAGGGATACAGATACGGCAAAAAGTCATAAGACCAAGGTTGTAGATCATTCCAAATTGAACGGCGATTGTGCAATCTGTTATATGATAGGAATTTCCGAAGGTCTGCACCATCATTAAAATTGCCTGCATATTTCGATATTCTTCGGGGATAAAAAGTGAAAAATTTAATGATCTTGGATGTATTCCGTTCGTTACAGGCTAAAACGTATAATTTTGTCAAATTTCAATTATCTTCTTTTTTTTCTGGCAGATTATGCCGCAATTTGGATTTTTGGCTAGGCGGGTAAAAATTAGGACTTTCAGGAAACTAAACCAAAAATTATGCAGATGGTCATTATTACCCCTTAAACGGAAAGCTGTACGAAAAATTTCGCCAAAATAGTCAGTGTAGAGGCACACAGTCGTTACGATTTGATTTATATAGATAAGGAATCTGCTCCATGTAAAACACCTTTTTGGCTATGTCCGCTGGACTTAACCTGCAAAACTGATCATTCATGATATCTCCCTTATTAATCCTCCTGACGAAAAAATGCACATGAAAAAAAGGTTTAGAGGTGGAATTCCATCACGTTTGGTCGATTTCCAGTCAGGTTGGTCTTGTTCTGTATATATTGTGGAAGAGTAAAATCACCATTTCGGTTCCCTATAAACCGCCAGTCCATTCCGGAACATGAAATGTTATTTACGTTTAAAACCTACCTTTGGACAGGTGGATGCTAAATATGAATTTTGGTTCGAATGTCTTCAGTAGTTTTCAAGTTGTAAGGAATACGCTTTACACGCACCCGCTCGTGAGTTAAGTCCGATGGGACTTGTACAAAAAAAAACGGTCCGTTAATGATATCTCCCTTATTAATCCTCGTATCGAAATGAAGCACATGAGAAAAAAGGTTTAGAAATTAATTTCTACCAAGGCAGGTAGCTTTAAATTAACGTTGGTTGTGTATATTTTGTGGAAGTGCAAAATCACTGTTTCGGTTTCGTATAAACCCCCAGTCAGTTCAGGGATTTAGAAACAATATTTGCCCTAAAACCTATCAAGGACAGGTGTATTCTAAATATGAGTATTGGTGGAAATACATCCAGTAGTTTGTAGCACTCGCGTACATACGGCGTAATTAAGGAAGAAAATAATACAGTTAAGAAAGTTGAAAGTAATAGAAAATGGATTATAACTGAGGACAGCCGGATAACGACAAATATGTAAATGCCAAGTTAATGTATTGGAAAATCAAATGCCCCTCAATAAATTATGCTAGTGTGAGTTATGGATATAATAAAGCGTTAACAGAGGAGAAATTTAGGTCCATTGATTCCTAGGTAAACAAATAATAAGAAGATGACTAATGGTGTTATTACTTAATCTATTCGAAGGCGGTTATAACATCCAACGATATACCGCCAATATCCCGCAGATAGGCCGATTGACGCCTCTCTTGCCTTCTACCCAAGGAACAACCACGAATTTAAAAGCATGATGAGGAAAATGACAATACGTTACTTCCCTGCTGGCATGCAGTCAGAGACGTTGCCATGGTAACCTGTCGGTTCGTTGTCGGTCTGTCGGTCACTCAATGCAGAGCATGGTACCAGCAGAAAATTGTAACTTTCTCCGTCATGTAAAGAGTAAGGTAAATTATGAACATAACGAAAGTTGTTTATAATGAAGAGACGTTTCACGTACGGTAAACGAAGTTTACAGAAAATCAATAGTATAAGAGAAAATGGAGGAAAACCATTCTGGTTTTCCTATAAACCCCCCGTCTATTCAAAGATTTTAAAATGATATGCATATCGAAACCTTCCCCGGGATGAGTATAGTCTAAATATGAAGTTTAGTTGAGATCTATCGAGCCGTTTCGACGTGATGGTGGAAAAACCATTCTGGTTTCCCTATAAACCCCCGTCTATTCAAAGATTTTAAAATGATATGCATATCGAAACCTTCCCCGGGATGAGTATACTCTAAATATGAAATTTGGTTGAGATCTATCCAGCCGTTTCGACGTGATGGTGGAAAAAACCATTCTGGTTTTCCTATAAACCCCCCGTGTATTCAAATATTTTAAAATGATATGCATATCGAAACCTTCGCCGGGAGGAGTATACTCTAAATATGAAGTTTGGTTGAGATCTATCCAGCCGTTTCGACGTAATGGTGGAAAAACCATTCTGGTTTTCCTATAAACCCCCCCGTGTATTCAAAGATTTTAAAACGATATGCATATCAAAACCTTCCTCGGGAGGAGTATACTCTAAATATGAAGTTTGGTTGAGATCTATCCAGCCGTTTTGACGTGATGGTGGAAAAACCATTCTGGTTTTCCTATAAACCCCCCGTGCATTCAAAGATTTTAAAATGATATGCATATCGATACCTTCCCCGGGATGAGTATACTCTAAATATGAAGTTTGGTTGAGATCTATCCAGCCGTTTCGACGTGATGGTGGAACAAACAGACAACCAAACAGACACGAACAATTTTATTTATATAGATAGATAAGATAAGCATCAGCATAACAACGAATTACGAAGATCCGAGATATGTACAATAGTTATTAATCTAAAATGAAAAATATACAAACACTAGCAAATGTACCCGTGCTTCGCTACGGTATTCTACATCGTATACGGATTTCTCCTTAAATTACTGTAAAGGCAGTGTGTAAAACGATATTAAATTGCACCTACAAACGGACTTCACCATGAGACGCCCCGTTCAGTGTTCTACATGGTTGGTCCTATGACATTTTCTCGTATCTCCTATATTTATGGGTTACATTCAGTTGGTCATGGAATGGGGTGATATTTGGTACAGTTTTCACATACTACTTTATTATTTTGATACTCATGTGACCCCGGAGTCATAAAAGTTTGCGCACATATGGCCACTTTTCATGTCAATGTGCGTACTCAATATCATGATTGCATCTTTCCTATAAGTGTGCCAAACAATAACATATACGTGTAAAAAGTACAAAATTAACTTGAACTCGAGAAATGCAGTACTATTTAACGAATAAGGGATACAGATACGACAAAAAGTCATAGGCCCAAAGTTGTAGATCTCTGAAAATTGAAACGCGATCTTTTGTGATACAACTTACGGTTTAGCCACCAATTATTCCGAAAGGAAGGTCTGCACCGTCGTTAAAATTTCATCCATTTTCCGATATTTTCCGGGACCAAAAGTTATACATATGCATAACTTGGAAGTTGTATTTCCTCAAAGAAAAGATTGTCCAGGTTTCTGGATTAGCACTCAAGTATGGAGTACTTAAGGAAGAAAGTAATACAGTTTAGAAAGTTGAAATTAATAGAAAATAGGATTATAACTGAGGACAGCGGGATGAGTACAATACACATATGTAAATACCAAGTGAATGTATTGGAAAATCAAATGCCCCTCAATAAATTATGCTGGTGTGAGTTCTGGATATAAGAAGGCGGTAACAGAGGAGAAATTTAACGCTGGGATTCTTAGGCAAACAGATAAGAAGTTGACTAATGGTGTTATTACTTAAACTATTCGAGGACGGTTGTAACCTCCAACGATATTCCGCCAATATCCCGCAGAATGTCCAGTTGACCACTCTCTTGCTTTCTACTCAAGGAACAACCACGAATTTACAGAAATTATGAGGAAAATGGCAATACGTTACTTTCCTGCTGGCAAGCAGTCAGAGACGTTGCCATGGTAACCTGTAGGTTCGTTGTCGGTCTGTCGGTCACTCAATGCAGAGCATGATATCCGTAGAAAGTAGTCATTTTCTCCGTCATTTGAAGAGAAAGCTAAATTATGAACATAACGAAAGTTGTTTATAATAAAGAGACGTTTCATATAAAGTTCACGGAGTTTACAGAAAATCAATACTATAAGAGAAAATGGAGGAAAACTGTTCTGCTTTTCCTATAAACCCCCGTCTGTTCAAAGAGTTTAAAATGATATGCATACCAAACCTTCGCCAGGATGAGTATACACTAAATATGACGTTTAGTCGAGATCTATTCATCCGTTTCGCTGTAATGCTGGAACAAAGAGACAAACAGACACGAAAAATACAAAAAAAAACAGTTCAGTCTTGAGTTGACCTAAAACGGATAAATATCTGAAAAATTGTCAAAACAAACGAAAATACAGACAGCGGACCCCTTACAACTTTATTTATATAGATTTACAAAGGACACAAATATGCACAATGAAAATGTAAAATCCTGGATCACTCATATTTACATAAACAAAGGAAAACTCACTTAAATACAAGAGAAGAGACAGGCAAGAACCAGAAGGAAAATTAAGTTACGTGAGAAATGTCATGAGAGAAGGAAGGATATGATAGGTCCGTGGTGATAAATAAAGTATTAAATGTAGCTGGAATACGTATAGAGGTGGCACTTTTGGGTAAGAGAAATCCGGGAGTAAGGAAGAGGTTCTTCAATCTGGTACTACTGGATGGGACGTGGAAGAGGAATTAGGAAACTAATTCTGGAGACTTAAATACACCATTAGCTGCTTTGTATTGCACCCTTGCAGAGCTCCTTCGGTGTAGATTAGATGTCAATGTTGCCTCGGCTGCCCTAAAAAAAAATATACTTACCGAAGGTGGTGAGGTCCTCTTCTCAGGCGCGATCAGTCCCTGTCGTCGAATCAGGATGCATAGGGATAGTGCATTCGGTAAACTATTGACTACAATAATTTATGACTCAGACTGATTTGAGTTTAAATATGTGTATAAAATTTTATTGATAAATCAAAAGAGAAAAGTAAATAAATTTTATAAAATGTAAAATAGACTTGTTAATGTTACATTATTTCCATATGAGACTGTACAGCTAGAACTCTCATTAATGACACACATGACCACCTCGTTAATCCCTAAAGAATAACATTTATAATTTTCCATAAAATTTGTTTAAATGATGTTTCCCATATTTGTTCATCCAATTATATAATGTCTGTGTAACTGTACTCATTTACTAGGATAATGTTGTTTATAGACCAGGTGGATCAATTGAATAACAATATACTCATGAGAACATTTAGTGATGATAATGATAATAATAATAATAATAATAATAATAATAATAATAATAATATTGATGTGAATAATTTTTTTTATACAGCCAATTCAAGTTATTCATCAAAATACTACTTGCCATCAGTCAAAATAATTATAATAGATAAAATTGTTTTTTAGATATTAAAAAAAATATATCGATATTAATTAATTAATAAAATTATTTTGATATCACTGAATTACATTGTAAACTAATTAAAAGAATACAGGAAAGTCTCCACAGTATATCCCAAATGCATATCTGAAGTTTAGAAAACCAACCTAAAATGTAATACAATAGTAATAATAATAATAATAATAATAATAATAATAATAATAATAATAATAATAATAATTGAAATAATACGACGATTTTGCGCAGATCAAAATCTAGGAATGTCACTACTAACCTCTCAGATATGTGAAATAAGTTTGCAAACAAGCATACCAAAAGTTACCATAATATAATAATTAATTAATTTTACTAATTTGATTGTACTCAAATTTATTAATTACATAATTAATTGCCTAACTGACCACTGGAAAACATTATCTTGTGACTCAAATCCTCCAATATAGTGACATCAGTGAATTTACAATGCATCGAGATGATAATAATAATAATATTGTAATAATAATAATAATAATAATAATAATAATAATAATAATAATAATAATAATAATAATAATAATAATTGAAACGATAATAGTAATATCACTTAATGAATGTTATTTCTATGTTGGATATCATAAAAAAAATCCTAAAGAATTTATAATCGCCTACCAAAATCCAATACTGTTGTTAACCAAATCGTAGATAAATTGAATTTAAAAAAATATATAAAATGTAAATTATTTAATTAATTAATAAATCCACAATTGATTGACACAAGTGATTAATATGGTATTCATCAAGACTCCCTAATTGCTTGTGAATTGCATTGGTAAAATGTTAAATAATAATATTCAATATTAATAATAATAATAATAATATCTTAACATGACCTGTAATTACGGTACTCTTGATCCACCATCCTGATAAATTGTAGTATGTTTATGTCAGTTATCTTAGAACATTCGTTTGCCATGAGTAACACCATTTGAATAGAATCTTTCTTAACAGTGCTTATTGGGTTTTCTTTATCTATAAAACCATATTTGCCATAATTTAATGAAATACCTAATCCACTGTGTAAAGGCATAACCATGAAATTCTCATAATAGAGTTCACCAATATTAATAATAATAATAATATTTCTCTTATCAAAACCGTTACTGAGTTCCCATAATTTCAATATCTTCCTTCTAGGTGCAATAAACAATACTTGCTTTAACCTGAGAATTCAGTAACTTTAACTCACATAATGGACCTTGGTTGTTGTTACACACAAATCTAAAGCTTTACTTCCGATATATGCGAGTGACCCTTACTTAGATATCGTAAAACTAATCTAGAAAAGACCATCTCTCCTACTTTAAATAAACATACACTAATTGGATGCCGTTATGCATCACTAGACCAAGCGCCAAAAGTTGGTTGCGAGATAATCGCGTTTAAATTTGGTTCTATGTGTAAATTCGGGCGAACATAATTTTACTAAATATGGTATTACTGGTGTTGTAGGATAATAGATTGTACCTTCTCACCAAATTTCAACATTTTTATAATCGCACTACATAGATTTTCTTCAAGAAATGGCGCTTAGTCTACTGATGCAATTTAAGGTTTTTCTCAAGTGCGAATAATGTATCACGATGCTACACCAATAACACCTAACTGTTGAATATCTACTGAGTAAAACTTCAAAAAAATACAACGTGGCGGCAGCCATGATTAAAAACTAAATCTCCTACTGTCTGAAAAGGCCCGCTAAGTGCTTGATCCACCACGAGCCGCGCCACAACTCCGGTACATTATTCAAGTTTTAGTTGGAGAAATTCTAGAAGGGAAGCTATTCTCTAAAGTCGTTGCTATAACGACTTACTGATTTTAGGAATTTCAACTTATTTGAGTCAAATACAAATGGTAAGACATGAGCCATTCTAGACTATACAATTTTTAATGGATTTTCCTTCACGATAGGCCTATTATATTCTGAGAGTACAGTATTGACGTGATATTTTTAAGCCTATGGGTAAGTTTTGTTCTGCTTGAGACAGAAAATGTGATTAAAGATATTTTCTCCCATAAATACACACAAATCACTGGACAGGTAATAAGATTGTTGCTCTCAGTTCATTCAATCTCGAAATCAGGATCTCCATTAAATTCATCTACGTCATCCACGATCTGAGAATCTGCTTGAAGATTCTGGTAAAATTGTTTGGCATCTGTAGGTATTAGGTGCATCAGCGAACCAAAGTCTCTTAGTTTGGCTTCAGAGATAGGGTTTCCTTTTGGCCACAGAGGTATTAATGCCTGGTGAAAAGGAACTCTACTTTCCCGTGGTCGTCCCTGTCTTGACTTATTTAGATTTACTTCCTGAGATTCACCATCAAATTCTAGAGAATGATTCTCAGACGCAACCTTCTTAGCAAGCTGCATTAGTAACATTGTCCTTCTCCTTACTTTTGGAAGTACTTGATACATCGCTGAATTTCGTCACTTGATAAACCACTCAATGTATCACCACGTAAAAATGTCAGCTCTATCGAAAATGCAGGCTCCCACGCTGTCATCCGCGCGCAATGTGAGGAATGTGGCGCTTGATCCAATGATGCAGACTGGTACGTCGCATAGTCTACTGATGCAATTTACGTTTTTACTGATTTCCGCTTTGTCGCTTAGGTTTTCTGTTTACTAACAACTAACGGCCTCTTGTAATGCAGTGGGGAATTTTTTATAAATAGTTCAAGCCTTCCTCTACAAGATGGCGCTAAAATCTCAATTTTCATCAAATGGCGCTTAGTCTACTGATGCGTAACGGCATCCAATTTATGCTAATATGTACACCAAGCGAGATAACGCAGCCAGAAATCCTAACCTAATACCTAAAGTTCCACTAATATATACATATATGAACCTTGTCATCAGCACACACCACACTTTTGGCTTATTTCAGCGTCTCAACATATTATAATTCGCTGAAATATAGCCATGACCCATTGCAAATGTTACTGTGGTTTCTTCAGAATAAAATGCATAGACAATGCACAGACAATAAAAGAATGTACCTAAATGATGGCTAATACGAGGCAAATAAAGTAATAAAATATATTTAATATTAATAATAATAATAATAATCATCTGTTAAAACCAATAAAATAGTTCCTACTGGCAAGCATCCACACCAGCCCAGTTGTGTGATCCATGTTACCAACCTAACTTTAAAATATCATTCAAATGCGTACTATAACTTTCTCTGAATAAACGATATTGTATCACGGCTAAACCATTTACATGTATCATCTGGTTCTTCTAACTCGTATACCTTCTTTAACTGGCTTATTTATTTCCTCACATTTATTCATTTACGACGTCATCATCATTTCTTATCCTGCACGAATTCTATTACCTCTCAGCTATCACGCTGATACTTATATTTCCATTTTTATTGAGAATATGTTCACCATACTCTTTGTTCCCCATAATTATCTTCAGGTAAATAACCTTATGTGTTACCATATACTCTCAACTACGGACCTTCAAACATCTCAAATAAATTACCGTTGCTCAATATCGTTCTTATCATTTGACAACACCTTGTTTTACCTGAGCCAAAATAAATCCTTTTATTTAGCATTGTTCACTCAACTGTCTAACCGTGTTACTTGCCATAACAACCAATATGTGGATGTATCAGTGTTACTGTCGTCCCAACAGAATTCTCGACAGTAACTATTGAATATATATATATATATATATATATATATATATATATATATATGTTTTATTATCATTAATTGACTTCATCACTCCCCCACCACGATAACTGTGCTTGCGTGAAACAAAAAAAATTCCGCCTAAATGCAATACTGACAATGCTACTGATAATAATAATAATAATAATAATAGTTCGGGTATATGCGAAACACCATTATAATTGCCTCAAAAATATAACTTGTTCGATACTAACAGATCAAATTTAGTACACACACGATTAATAATAATAATAATAAATATAAATATTTACACTACTCATAAACGGAATTATCCTAATTTTCTGGCTGTGTACTCGGGTTTATAGTTACATCATCGTCACTCGCATACCTATTTAAATAAAGATACCATTATCAAAGGAAAGCTTTAGATTTTAAATCAAACATGAGATTGTGTACTCACATTGATGGCACTTCGGGATCGCCAGGACTAAAGGCAGCCATGTTGTCTTACAGATTCATGACCAACATGTTAATATCATTGACCATTCTTGCTGTATCCGGCATTGGCTTATATTACTACTTTCCACTCTCGCTTGACACTTTGCACACGTTTATTTCCTACTCATAATATTAAACACGATAACTTGTTTTAAAACTAGACATTACACTGTAATATATATATACACACATACGCAGTACTCAGATATTTTGGAACTTAGGCCGGATTTTACGTACTCTGCTTTAACACACTGCTGCTTCTCACGAAGCGAAGTCTTGCATGGGCTCAACGGTTTCCTTTGTAAAGCCCTAGCTGGGGGAGAAAGTGTCCACCCCCACTCGACCTAAATACTTATAGAGAGGGAGAGTATTTCCTCCGCTCAAATATTTCAAACATACTAACAGCTCCGCGGTAGCAGGCTAATTGTTCTCCACCATTTACGGCTTACACACATATTTTAAACTGTTTGGGTTGCTCTGCGGGCTACACACTCTAACTGCGTCACCTAAGATGCACTACTGCATAATTCAAAGTTTCGTCTTCGCCCTGCATAGACTGAACACTCGTAAAATCTGTCAATTTAATACTCCACTCACTTGGGTGGTTTTAAATACCTTAACAGCCCAACTACTGTTTATAAAGCGTATTTCCACCTCCACTGTAGTAATAAATACACACAATTCTGTACCTTTGTACTTGAATACGGAGCAAAGTTAAGACACGTCTGACCCCCACAAGACTCTTGATGATGACTGACTCATGAGAAGCCACTACTCGGGGATGTTGGCGCACTAATCGGCGTAGGAACACTAATTCTTGCCACTAAAAATCCCAACCAAAGGAATGCTGGGTAGCTCCAAAACAAAATTACCAAAAACATGAAATGCTTTGTACACACAAATTGCATCAATTCTTGTTACTGCCATGATGCATCGTGACTCTAAAATTGTTCGTAATTTCTTTTACAATACAGTAGGCGTTAGTTGGACTATATCTTCTGCCGCGCTGATAAACCACTCTCCACGCTGGCAAGGGGTTCCCACTGCCGGTGATAACAAACATCTGGATACACAATATTCCAATCCATTTGCCACAAACCAATAAGTTAGTTCAGAATTACTATAATAATTACTGACATCTCCTCTTAATATAATCTTCCTTAAATACTGACAGGGATTAATTACAAGCCACATATCATTTGGTCGCGCAAATTTTGAAATTATTTAAATGCAGCAATCTGATTGGAGCACATACTCCGCTGTTCATCTATATGGACGAGTTCATTCCAAAATAAGGGGATTCGGGTATTTAGAACCATGATTCTCCATCTCAGTCACTCCTGCCAGTACTTTTCCATTCTAACTACGCAGTTCCAAAAGATGATGTAATAACAGGTGTCCCAATAATTTATTTTTAGCAGAGAAAAAAGCGTGGGTTCCTATCAAGGCTTCATTCTCACGAGCTAGCTACCACTAATTTCCAATGCTGTCCCTTTGTTTAAGAACGCTGGCTATTACTATTTATTAACAAATACAATTATAAAAATGTTGCCAATCAGACTCATCCGATGGGTGCAACACTCTCCCACTTCAAATAAAAATTTTGAGAGTATCGAGAAAATTTTTCCACCTCCATGTTGATAATGTAACTTGTGTGCATCACTTGCAACCATCTGTGAGTCTGTACTATTTTATGTTCTATTTGACTTAAGCAAGTTACTCCGGAGCTCTTGATTCTCTTGAAGATGGCGTCTCTGTTCCTCTATTAACTGTTCTGCTATATTTAGTAAAACCTTCCTCAATTCTACTTGTTCTTGCAGACATACTGGACAGCATTCTCTTCTCTCTTCTCCCTGGCGTTGGGCCGAAATGGTGTTGTCTTCATCCTCGGAAACAAGGGATGTCGTTTCCTCATCTGATGATGAATCCGTGTCCTCCGCATCTTCTTCCTCCTTCTCGGAGCAGACGTCATCTTCTTCTGATGATATTCCCCACTGTTCGGCGATATTAACTTGTGGTGGAACCTCGTGTCGTGGCTGTCTATAGAGTTTCAAGTTTGAAGCATTGAAAATGACTTCGTTGTTCCCGTCCAGATCCGTTATCTTGTATGCATTGTTGTTAAAGGTTTGAGTGACACGATATGGGCCTATGTAAAGTGGTGCGAATTTAGCATAGTATCTATTAATTCCAGTTAGGTTTAGTTGAGAATTCAAAATTGGTGCTCTTCTTCTTTTCTTGACTATTACCCCCAGGTGGGTAAGCTTGAGCCATTGGATTAAGCGATTGTTGGCGTCGACCATCCTGCTCCCTTGCTCGCTGAAATTCAATACTCTCTGCTCCAGTGAGATCGGGATTTAAGTCTTGTCTGTCCAACGCTTGCTTCCACTTTTGTTGCTTTTGCTGTTGCTGTTGCTCCCGCAGTTCCTGCACATACCTTTTCTTCTCATAATTGCGGTATTCCGGATTCCTGTAGCCTGATCTCTGCGATGGATGATCACTCCACGTTCCTCTTCGACTGTACCGTTGATATGGCTGACTTCTATTCCTATTTTGGTATCTATTTTGCTCCTTGTTCCAGTATCTTCTCGAATATGACCTGGGATAATTGTAGTTCTGTTGATACTGCCGATGTTCATAAAATTCTCGACCACTTGGTGTATTCCTCTCATTCGGTAGTCGTCTTGAAATTGTACCAGTGACACGTCCCTTCTCGTCTTGTTTATCATTTGCCTTCACCGCGTCAACTACAAATGCCCTGTGCTCTGTGGCCTTGGCTTGCCTCGGAGTGCTCATATTTACAGTGTTGTCCAGCTGTCGCAAAATTCCTTCCGCTTCCTCAGGACTTTGTGCTTTGGCGGTAATCATCATCCTTTGTACATCTGGAGGAAACTGCTTTACTATGGATTGAACCAACTCCTGCTGACAAGGAGGATTATCTAGCTCTTTCATCTTGACCAGCTGGTTCAAAAAGTAATCACTGTATCTCGTAGGCATACTGGAATTGTACTTTCTGGAATACAACTCAAGCCTTAAATTCTGTTGAGCGTCGCTTCCCCAATACCGATTCAGAAATGCCTTTTCAAAATCTTCGAAAGTTTCAAATAAAAATCGGAAACCAATAAACCATGTTTTAGGAGAGCCCTCGAGATATCTTTCTGCGATTCTCAACCTCTTTTCTTCAGGTACTTGCATTTCCCTAAAGTAGGCCTTAAGATCTTTCAGAAACATTTTTGGAGTTAACGACCCACTCCCGTTAAATTTTCTCGGTTGTTCGTCAGTAATCTTAAGCACATTTATGAGATTTGCCGGTGCAGCAACTGTTTGTCCACCTCCAACTGAAGTTAATGGAGTATTGGATTCCTTGTTAATCAACAAATCCCGGAACGGATTAGCATCTGTCACTACCTGTGGTGTCGTGGTTTGAGCCAGCTGTTTCTTAATTTCGCTTTGTTCCTCTGTCACAAATTTTATTAACGTTGCCAAGTTATCACTTTGTACTTGCAACTGGTGTATTTCCTTATTTAGGACTTCTTTCACCTCTTCTCTAACCCCTTCTTCACTAGAGATCAAGCCTTTGTCTAACTGTTCCCATTTATTATTCATGTCCACCTGCCATTCAACTATGTCTTCTTTCATGTCAGCGAATTGTTGTGTCACCTTTTCCTGGTCTGCTACCCGGTTGGCCTCGACCGTTTTGAATCCCTGGTCCAACCTTTCCATGGTCTCCTGCATTTTTGTGCTAACCGCCGTAAGGTTATCACGTGTCTCCGTCTCCACCTGACTGACCCTATCTTCGATCATAACGATCTTTTGTGACATCTTTTCACACTGAGCTTGCACTTCTTCTTTGGTTTCTTGCAAACTTTTTGTAAATGATATGCTTACATCGCCTATCTGCTTAATTAGTTGCTTATGTGCAACGGCTAAATTATGCAACTCCTGCTTAGTGTGTGCCCTATTAGTCTCGCAGAGCCTTAATAACTTTTCTTGGTTATCTAGGAATTCCTTTCTCAGTTCGCCCTGACTACTAACAATTTTATCATCGAGTGTCTCCAACATAGCCCGCGTATCCTCTAGTTTCTGGGAAAAACTTTCAGTTACGTTCCTAGTGATTTCATCTTTAAGCACTGCCTGACTACTCTCTAAGTTTTTAGTAATTTCTTCTTTGAGTACTGTTTGACTATTCTCTAAGTTTTTAGTAATTTCGTCCTTGAGTACTGTTTGACTACTTTCTCAGTTTTCCGCTAAGTTCCTAGTAATTTCGTCCTTGAGTACTGTTTGACTATTTTCTAAACTTTCTGTTAAGTTCTTGGTAATTTCGTCCTGTCCTTCCTTCATCTCACTCTGTACAGTTTCTACCTTGGTGTTGAGCATATTAATGCTCGCGACCAGCTGCTCCCACTGCTCCTGTGTTATAACCATTATGCATAAAAGTCTGCCTCTATGCCTAGGTGACCTTACGTGCTATATACAACAACAACAAATGTCCCATGTTTTACATAAATAAACATTAATAACATATATTCAATATGTATCACATATATGAAATTCCGCCTTTTACACAGTGTTCATTTTACTACAAGTTCAATGAATGTTCTAAGTTTCAGTCTGGTCATTTAAATAACCCTAACGTTGACTTACCATTCCCTTATAGACGACAGTCAAGCCCCAGCGTTGGGTGACCATTTTACAACTTATTCCTGATTACCTATGCACCCTTGCAGAGCTCCTTCGGTGTAGATTAGATGTCAATGTTGCCTCGGCTGCCCTAAAAAAAAATATACTTACCGAAGGTGGTGAGGTCCTCTTCTCAGGCGCGATCAGTCCCTGTCGTCGAATCAGGATGCATAGGGATAGTGCATTCGGTAAACTATTGACTACAATAATTTATGACTCAGACTGATTTGAGTTTAAATATGTGTATAAAATTTTATTGATAAATCAAAAGAGAAAAGTAAATAAATTTTATAAAATGTAAAATAGACTTGTTAATGTTACATTATTTCCATATGAGACTGTACAGCTAGAACTCTCATTAATGACACACATGACCACCTCGTTAATCCCTAAAGAATAACATTTATAATTTTCCATAAAATTTGTTTAAATGATGTTTCCCATATTTGTTCATCCAATTATATAATGTCTGTGTAACTGTACTCATTTACTAGGATAATGTTGTTTATAGACCAGGTGGATCAATTGAATAACAATATACTCATGAGAACATTTAGTGATGATAATGATAATAATAATAATAATAATAATAATAATAATAATATTGATGTGAATAATTTCTTTTTATACAGCCAATTCAAGTTATTCATCAAAATACTACTTGCCATCAGTCAAAATAATTATAATAGATAAAATTGTTTTTTAGATATTAAAAAAAATATATCGATATTAATTAATTAATAAAATTATTTTGATATCACTGAATTACATTGTAAACTAATTAAAAGAATACAGGAAAGTCTCCACAGTATATCCCAAATGCATATCTGAAGTTTAGAAAACCAACCTAAAATGTAATACAATAGTAATAATAATAATAATAATAATAATAATAATAATAATAATAATAATAATAATAATAATAATAATAATAATAATAATAATAATAATAATAATAATAATTGAAATAATACGACGATTTTGCGCAGATCAAAATCTAGGAATGTCACTACTAACCTCTCAGATATGTGAAATAAGTTTGCAAACAAGCATACCAAAAGTTACCATAATATAATAATTAATTAATTTTACTAATTTGATTGTACTCAAATTTATTAATTACATAATTAATTGCCTAACTGACCACTGGAAAACATTATCTTGTGACTCAAATCCTCCAATATAGTGACATCAGTGAATGTACAATGCATCGAGATGATAATAATAATAATATTGTAATAATAATAATAATAATAATAATAATAATAATTGAAACGATAATAGTAATATCACTTAATGAATGTTATTTCTATGTTGGATATCATAAAAGAAATCCTAAAGAATTTATAATCGCCTACCAAAATCCAATACTGTTGTTAACCAAATCGTAGATAAATTGAATTTAAAAAATATATAAAATGTAAATTATTTAATTAATTAATAAATCCACAATTGATTGACACAAGTGATTAATATGGTATTCATCAAGACTCCCTAATTGCTTGTGAATTGCATTGGTAAAATGTTAAATAATAATATTCAATATTAATAATAATAATAATAATATCTTAACATGACCTGTAATTACGGTACTCTTGATCCACCATCCTGATAAATTGTAGTATGTTTATGTCAGTTATCTTAGAACATTCGTTTGCCATGAGTAACACCATTTGAATAGAATCTTTCTTAACAGTGCTTATTGGGTTTTCTTTATCTATAAAACCATATTTGCCATAATTTAATGAAATACCTAATCCACTGTGTAAAGGCATAACCATGAAATTCTCATAATAGAGTTCACCAATATTAATAATAATAATAATATTTCTCTTATCAAAACCGTTACTGAGTTCCCATAATTTCAATATCTTCCTTCTAGGTGCAATAAACAATACTTGCTTTAACCTGAGAATTCAGTAACTTTAACTCACATAATGGACCTTGGTTGTTGTTGCACACAAATCTAAAGCTTTACTTCCGATATATGCGAGTGACCCTTACTTAGATATCGTAAAACTAATCTAGAAAAGACCATCTCTCCTACTTTAAATAAACATACACTAATTTATGCTAATATGTACACCAAGCGAGATAACGCAGCCAGAAATCCTAACCTAATACCTAAAGTTCCACTAATATATACATATATGAACCTTGTCATCAGCACACACCACACTTTTGGCTTATTTCAGCGTCTCAACATATTATAATTCGCTGAAATATAGCCATGACCCATTGCAAATGTTACTGTGGTTTCTTCAGAATAAAATGCATAGACAATGCACAGACAATAAAAGAATGTACCTAAATGATGGCTAATACGAGGCAAATAAAGTAATAAAATATATTTAATAATAATAATAATAATAATAATAATCATCTGTTAAAACCAATAAAATAGTTCCTACTGGCAAGCATCCACACCAGCCCAGTTGTGTGATCCATGTTACCAACCTAACTTTAAAATATCATTCAAATGCGTACTATAACTTTCTCTGAATAAACGATATTGTATCACGGCTAAACCATTTACATGTATCATCTGGTCCTTCTAACTCGTATACCTTCTTTAACTGGCTTATTTATTTCCTCACATTTATTCATTTACGACGTCATCATCATTTCTTATCCTGCACGAATTCTATTACCTCTCAGCTATCACGCTGATACTTATATTTCCATTTTTATTGAGAATATGTTCACCATACTCTTTGTTCCCCATAATTATCTTCAGGTAAATAACCTTATGTGTTACCATATACTCTCAACTACGGACCTTCAAACATCTCAAATAAATTACCGTTGCTCAATATCGTTCTTATCATTTGACAACACCTTGTTTTACCTGAGCCAAAATAAATCCTTTTATTTAGCATTGTTCACTCAACTGTCTAACCGTGTTACTTGCCATAACAACCAATATGTGGATGTATCAGTGTTACTGTCGTCCCAACAGAATTCTCGACAGTAACTATTGAATATATATATATATATATATATATGTTTTATTATCATTAATTGACTTCATCACTCCCCCACCACGATAACTGTGCTTGCGTGAAACAAAAAAAAATTCCGCCTAAATGCAATACTGACAATGCTACTGATAATAATAATAATAATAGTTCGGGTATATGCGAAACACCATTATAATTGCCTCAAAAATATAACTTGTTCGATACTAACAGATCAGATTTAGTACACACACGATTAATAATAATAATAATAAATATAAATATTTACACTACTCATAAACGGAATTATCCTAATTTTCTGGCTGTGTACTCGGGTTTATAGTTACATCATCGTCACTCGCATACCTATTTAAATAAAGATACCATTATCAAAGGAAAGCTTTAGATTTTAAATCAAACATGAGATTGTGTACTCACATTGATGGCACTTCGGGATCGCCAGGACTAAAGGCAGCCATGTTGTCTTACAGATTCATGACCAACATGTTAATATCATTGACCATTCTTGCTGTATCCGGCATTGGCTTATATTACTACTTTCCACTCTCGCTTGACACTTTGCACACGTTTATTTCCTACTCATAATATTAAACACGATAACTTGTTTTAAAACTAGACATTACACTGTAATACATATATACACACATACGCAGTACTCAGATATTTTGGAACTTAGGCCGGATTTTACGTACTCTGCTTTAACACACTGCTGCTTCTCACGAAGCGAAGTCTTGCATGGGCTCAACGGTTTCCTTTGTAAAGCCCCAGCTGGGGGAGAAAGTGTCCATCCCCACTCGACCTAAATACTTATAGAGAGGGAGAGTATTTCCTCCGCTCAAATGTTTCAAACATACTAACAGCTCCGCGGTAGCAGGCTAATTGTTCTCCACCATTTACGGCTTACACACATATTTTAAACTGTTTGGGTTGCTCTGCGGGCTACACACTCCAACTGCGTCACCTAAGATGCACTACTGCATAATTCAAAGTTTCGTCTTCGCCCTGCATAGACTGAACACTCGTAAAATCTGTCAATTTAATACTCCACTCACTTGGGTGGTTTTAAATACCTTAACAGCCCAACTACTGTTTATAAAGCGTATTTCCACCTCCACTGTAGTAATAAATACACACAATTCTGTACCTTTGTACTTGAATACGGAGCAAAGTTAAGACACGTCTGACCCCCACAAGACTCTTGATGATGACTGACTCATGAGAAGCCACTACTCGGGGATGTTGGCGCACTAATCGGCGTAGGAACACTAATTCTTGCCACTAAAAATCCCAACCAAAGGAATGCTGGGTAGCTCCAAAACAAAATTACCAAAAACATGAAATGCTTTGTACACACAAATTGCATCAATTCTTGTTACTGCCATGATGCATCGTGACTCTAAAATTGTTCGTAATTTCTTTTACAATACAGTAGGCGTTAGTTGGACTATATCTTCTGCCGCGCTGATAAACCACTCTCCACGCTGGCAAGGGGTTCCCACTGCCGGTGATAACAAACATCTGGATACACAATATTCCAATCCATTTGCCACAAACCAATAAGTTAGTTCAGAATTACTATAATAATTACTGACATCTCCTCTTAATATAATCTTCCTTAAATACTGACAGGGATTAATTACAAGCCACATATCATTTGGTCGCGCAAATTTTGAAATTATTTAAATGCAGCAATCTGATTGGAGCACATACTCCGCTGTTCATCTATATGGACGAGTTCATTCCAAAATAAGGGGATTCGGGTATTTAGAACCATGATTCTCCATCTCAGTCACTCCTGCCAGTACTTTTCCATTCTAACTACGCAGTTCCAAAAGATGATGTAATAACAGGTGTCCCAATAATTTATTTTTAGCAGAGAAAAAAGCGTGGGTTCCTATCAAGGCTTCATTCTCACGAGCTAGCTACCACTAATTTCCAATGCTGTCCCTTTGTTTAAGAACGCTGGCTATTACTATTTATTAACAAATACAATTATAAAAATGTTGCCAATCAGACTCATCCGATGGGTGCAACACTCTCCCACTTCAAATAAAAATTTTGAGAGTATCGAGAAAATTTTTCCACCTCCATGTTGATAATGTAACTTGTGTGCATCACTTGCAACCATCTGTGAGTCTGTACTATTTTATGTTCTATTTGACTTAAGCAAGTTACTCCGGAGCTCTTGATTCTCTTGAAGATGGCGTCTCTGTTCCTCTATTAACTGTTCTGCTATATTTAGTAAAACCTTCCTCAATTCTACTTGTTCTTGCAGACATACTGGACAGCATTCTCTTCTCTCTTCTCCCTGGCGTTGGGCCGAAATGGTGTTGTCTTCATCCTCGGAAACAAGGGATGTCGTTTCCTCATCTGATGATGAATCCGTGTCCTCCGCATCTTCTTCCTCCTTCTCGGAGCAGACGTCATCTTCTTCTGATGATATTCCCCACTGTTCGGCGATATTAACTTGTGGTGGAACCTCGTGTCGTGGCTGTCTATAGAGTTTCAAGTTTGAAGCATTGAAAATGACTTCGTTGTTCCCGTCCAGATCCGTTATCTTGTATGCATTGTTGTTAAAGGTTTGAGTGACACGATATGGGCCTATGTAAAGTGGTGCGAATTTAGCATAGTATCTATTAATTCCAGTTAGGTTTAGTTGAGAATTCAAAATTGGTGCTCTTCTTCTTTTCTTGACTATTACCCCCAGGTGGGTAAGCTTGAGCCATTGGATTAAGCGATTGTTGGCGTCGACCATCCTGCTCCCTTGCTCGCTGAAATTCAATACTCTCTGCTCCAGTGAGATCGGGATTTAAGTCTTGTCTGTCCAACGCTTGCTTCCACTTTTGTTGCTTTTGCTGTTGCTGTTGCTCCCGCAGTTCCTGCACATACCTTTTCTTCTCATAATTGCGGTATTCCGGATTCCTGTAGCCTGATCTCTGCGATGGATGATCACTCCACGTTCCTCTTCGACTGTACCGTTGATATGGCTGACTTCTATTCCTATTTTGGTATCTATTTTGCTCCTTGTTCCAGTATCTTCTCGAATATGACCTGGGATAATTGTAGTTCTGTTGATACTGCCGATGTTCATAAAATTCTCGACCACTTGGTGTATTCCTCTCATTCGGTAGTCGTCTTGAAATTGTACCAGTGACACGTCCCTTCTCGTCTTGTTTATCATTTGCCTTCACCGCGTCAACTACAAATGCCCTGTGCTCTGTGGCCTTGGCTTGCCTCGGAGTGCTCATATTTACAGTGTTGTCCAGCTGTCGCAAAATTCCTTCCGCTTCCTCAGGACTTTGTGCTTTGGCGGTAATCATCATCCTTTGTACATCTGGAGGAAACTGCTTTACTATGGATTGAACCAACTCCTGCTGACAAGGAGGATTATCTAGCTCTTTCATCTTGACCAGCTGGTTCAAAAAGTAATCACTGTATCTCGTAGGCATACTGGAATTGTACTTTCTGGAATACAACTCAAGCCTTAAATTCTGTTGAGCGTCGCTTCCCCAATACCGATTCAGAAATGCCTTTTCAAAATCTTCGAAAGTTTCAAATAAAAATCGGAAACCAATAAACCATGTTTTAGGAGAGCCCTCGAGATATCTTTCTGCGATTCTCAACCTCTTTTCTTCAGGTACTTGCATTTCCCTAAAGTAGGCCTTAAGATCTTTCAGAAACATTTTTGGAGTTAACGACCCACTCCCGTTAAATTTTCTCGGTTGTTCGTCAGTAATCTTAAGCACATTTATGAGATTTGCCGGTGCAGCAACTGTTTGTCCACCTCCAACTGAAGTTAATGGAGTATTGGATTCCTTGTTAATCAACAAATCCCGGAACGGATTAGCATCTGTCACTACCTGTGGTGTCGTGGTTTGAGCCAGCTGTTTCTTAATTTCGCTTTGTTCCTCTGTCACAAATTTTATTAACGTTGCCAAGTTATCACTTTGTACTTGCAACTGGTGTATTTCCTTATTTAGGACTTCTTTCACCTCTTCTCTAACCCCTTCTTCACTAGAGATCAAGCCTTTGTCTAACTGTTCCCATTTATTATTCATGTCCACCTGCCATTCAACTATGTCTTCTTTCATGTCAGCGAATTGTTGTGTCACCTTTTCCTGGTCTGCTACCCGGTTGGCCTCGACCGTTTTGAATCCCTGGTCCAACCTTTCCATGGTCTCCTGCATTTTTGTGCTAACCGCCGTAAGGTTATCACGTGTCTCCGTCTCCACCTGACTGACCCTATCTTCGATCATAACGATCTTTTGTGACATCTTTTCACACTGAGCTTGCACTTCTTCTTTGGTTTCTTGCAAACTTTTTGTAAATGATATGCTTACATCGCCTATCTGCTTAATTAGTTGCTTATGTGCAACGGCTAAATTATGCAACTCCTGCTTAGTGTGTGCCCTATTAGTCTCGCAGAGCCTTAATAACTTTTCTTGGTTATCTAGGAATTCCTTTCTCAGTTCGCCCTGACTACTAACAATTTTATCATCGAGTGTCTCCAACATAGCCCGCGTATCCTCTAGTTTCTGGGAAAACTTTCAGTTACGTTCCTAGTGATTTCATCTTTAAGCACTGCCTGACTACTCTCTAAGTTTTTAGTAATTTCTTCTTTGAGTACTGTTTGACTATTCTCTAAGTTTTTAGTAATTTCGTCCTTGAGTACTGTTTGACTACTTTCTCAGTTTTCCGCTAAGTTCCTAGTAATTTCGTCCTTGAGTACTGTTTGACTATTTTCTAAACTTTCTGTTAAGTTCTTGGTAATTTCGTCCTGTCCTTCCTTCATCTCACTCTGTACAGTTTCTACCTTGGTGTTGAGCATATTAATGCTCGCGACCAGCTGCTCCCACTGCTCCTGTGTTATAACCATTATGCATAAAAGTCTGCCTCTATGCCTAGGTGACCTTACGTGCTATATACAACAACAACAAATGTCCCATGTTTTACATAAATAAACATTAATAACATATATTCAATATGTATCACATATATGAAATTCCGCCTTTTACACAGTGTTCATTTTACTACAAGTTCAATGAATGTTCTAAGTTTCAGTCTGGTCATTTAAATAACCCTAACGTTGACTTACCATTCCCTTATAGACGACAGTCAAGCCCCAGCGTTGGGTGACCATTTTACAACTTATTCCTGATTACCTATGCACCCTTGCAGAGCTCCTTCGGTGTAGATTAGATGTCAATGTTGCCTCGGCTGCCCTAAAAAAAAATATACTTACCGAAGGTGGTGAGGTCCTCTTCTCAGGCGCGATCAGTCCCTGTCGTCGAATCAGGATGCATAGGGATAGTGCATTCGGTAAACTATTGACTACAATAATTTATGACTCAGACTGATTTGAGTTTAAATATGTGTATAAAATTTTATTGATAAATCAAAAGAGAAAAGTAAATAAATTTTATAAAATGTAAAATAGACTTGTTAATGTTACATTATTTCCATATGAGACTGTACAGCTAGAACTCTCATTAATGACACACATGACCACCTCGTTAATCCCTAAAGAATAACATTTATAATTTTCCATAAAATTTGTTTAAATGATGTTTCCCATATTTGTTCATCCAATTATATAATGTCTGTGTAACTGTACTCATTTACTAGGATAATGTTGTTTATAGACCAGGTGGATCAATTGAATAACAATATACTCATGAGAACATTTAGTGATGATAATGATAATAATAATAATAATAATAATAATAATATTGATGTGAATAATTTCTTTTTATACAGCCAATTCAAGTTATTCATCAAAATACTACTTGCCATCAGTCAAAATAATTATAATAGATAAAATTGTTTTTTAGATATTAAAAAAAATATATCGATATTAATTAATTAATAAAATTATTTTGATATCACTGAATTACATTGTAAACTAATTAAAAGAATACAGGAAAGTCTCCACAGTATATCCCAAATGCATATCTGAAGTTTAGAAAACCAACCTAAAATGTAATACAATAGTAATAATAATAATAATAATAATAATAATAATAATAATAATAATAATAATAATAATAATAATTGAAATAATACGACGATTTTGCGCAGATCAAAATCTAGGAATGTCACTACTAACCTCTCAGATATGTGAAATAAGTTTGCAAACAAGCATACCAAAAGTTACCATAATATAATAATTAATTAATTTTACTAATTTGATTGTACTCAAATTTATTAATTACATAATTAATTGCCTAACTGACCACTGGAAAACATTATCTTGTGACTCAAATCCTCCAATATAGTGACATCAGTGAATGTACAATGCATCGAGATGATAATAATAATAATATTGTAATAATAATAATAATAATAATAATAATAATTGAAACGATAATAGTAATATCACTTAATGAATGTTATTTCTATGTTGGATATCATAAAAGAAATCCTAAAGAATTTATAATCGCCTACCAAAATCCAATACTGTTGTTAACCAAATCGTAGATAAATTGAATTTAAAAAATATATAAAATGTAAATTATTTAATTAATTAATAAATCCACAATTGATTGACACAAGTGATTAATATGGTATTCATCAAGACTCCCTAATTGCTTGTGAATTGCATTGGTAAAATGTTAAATAATAATATTCAATATTAATAATAATAATAATAATATCTTAACATGACCTGTAATTACGGTACTCTTGATCCACCATCCTGATAAATTGTAGTATGTTTATGTCAGTTATCTTAGAACATTCGTTTGCCATGAGTAACACCATTTGAATAGAATCTTTCTTAACAGTGCTTATTGGGTTTTCTTTATCTATAAAACCATATTTGCCATAATTTAATGAAATACCTAATCCACTGTGTAAAGGCATAACCATGAAATTCTCATAATAGAGTTCACCAATATTAATAATAATAATAATATTTCTCTTATCAAAACCGTTACTGAGTTCCCATAATTTCAATATCTTCCTTCTAGGTGCAATAAACAATACTTGCTTTAACCTGAGAATTCAGTAACTTTAACTCACATAATGGACCTTGGTTGTTGTTGCACACAAATCTAAAGCTTTACTTCCGATATATGCGAGTGACCCTTACTTAGATATCGTAAAACTAATCTAGAAAAGACCATCTCTCCTACTTTAAATAAACATACACTAATTTATGCTAATATGTACACCAAGCGAGATAACGCAGCCAGAAATCCTAACCTAATACCTAAAGTTCCACTAATATATACATATATGAACCTTGTCATCAGCACACACCACACTTTTGGCTTATTTCAGCGTCTCAACATATTATAATTCGCTGAAATATAGCCATGACCCATTGCAAATGTTACTGTGGTTTCTTCAGAATAAAATGCATAGACAATGCACAGACAATAAAAGAATGTACCTAAATGATGGCTAATACGAGGCAAATAAAGTAATAAAATATATTTAATATTAATAATAATAATAATAATCATCATCTGTTAAAACCAATAAAATAGTTCCTACTGGCAAGCATCCACACCAGCCCAGTTGTGTGATCCATGTTACCAACCTAACTTTAAAATATCATTCAAATGCGTACTATAACTTTCTCTGAATAAACGATATTGTATCACGGCTAAACCATTTACATGTATCATCTGGTCCTTCTAACTCGTATACCTTCTTTAACTGGCTTATTTATTTCCTCACATTTATTCATTTACGACGTCATCATCATTTCTTATCCTGCACGAATTCTATTACCTCTCAGCTATCACGCTGATACTTATATTTCCATTTTTATTGAGAATATGTTCACCATACTCTTTGTTCCCCATAATTATCTTCAGGTAAATAACCTTATGTGTTACCATATACTCTCAACTACGGACCTTCAAACATCTCAAATAAATTACCGTTGCTCAATATCGTTCTTATCATTTGACAACACCTTGTTTTACCTGAGCCAAAATAAATCCTTTTATTTAGCATTGTTCACTCAACTGTCTAACCGTGTTACTTGCCATAACAACCAATATGTGGATGTATCAGTGTTACTGTCGTCCCAACAGAATTCTCGACAGTAACTATTGAATATATATATATATATATATATATGTTTTATTATCATTAATTGACTTCATCACTCCCCCACCACGATAACTGTGCTTGCGTGAAACAAAAAAAAATTCCGCCTAAATGCAATACTGACAATGCTACTGATAATAATAATAATAATAGTTCGGGTATATGCGAAACACCATTATAATTGCCTCAAAAATATAACTTGTTCGATACTAACAGATCAGATTTAGTACACACACGATTAATAATAATAATAATAAATATAAATATTTACACTACTCATAAACGGAATTATCCTAATTTTCTGGCTGTGTACTCGGGTTTATAGTTACATCATCGTCACTCGCATACCTATTTAAATAAAGATACCATTATCAAAGGAAAGCTTTAGATTTTAAATCAAACATGAGATTGTGTACTCACATTGATGGCACTTCGGGATCGCCAGGACTAAAGGCAGCCATGTTGTCTTACAGATTCATGACCAACATGTTAATATCATTGACCATTCTTGCTGTATCCGGCATTGGCTTATATTACTACTTTCCACTCTCGCTTGACACTTTGCACACGTTTATTTCCTACTCATAATATTAAACACGATAACTTGTTTTAAAACTAGACATTACACTGTAATACATATATACACACATACGCAGTACTCAGATATTTTGGAACTTAGGCCGGATTTTACGTACTCTGCTTTAACACACTGCTGCTTCTCACGAAGCGAAGTCTTGCATGGGCTCAACGGTTTCCTTTGTAAAGCCCCAGCTGGGGGAGAAAGTGTCCATCCCCACTCGACCTAAATACTTATAGAGAGGGAGAGTATTTCCTCCGCTCAAATGTTTCAAACATACTAACAGCTCCGCGGTAGCAGGCTAATTGTTCTCCACCATTTACGGCTTACACACATATTTTAAACTGTTTGGGTTGCTCTGCGGGCTACACACTCCAACTGCGTCACCTAAGATGCACTACTGCATAATTCAAAGTTTCGTCTTCGCCCTGCATAGACTGAACACTCGTAAAATCTGTCAATTTAATACTCCACTCACTTGGGTGGTTTTAAATACCTTAACAGCCCAACTACTGTTTATAAAGCGTATTTCCACCTCCACTGTAGTAATAAATACACACAATTCTGTACCTTTGTACTTGAATACGGAGCAAAGTTAAGACACGTCTGACCCCCACAAGACTCTTGATGATGACTGACTCATGAGAAGCCACTACTCGGGGATGTTGGCGCACTAATCGGCGTAGGAACACTAATTCTTGCCACTAAAAATCCCAACCAAAGGAATGCTGGGTAGCTCCAAAACAAAATTACCAAAAACATGAAATGCTTTGTACACACAAATTGCATCAATTCTTGTTACTGCCATGATGCATCGTGACTCTAAAATTGTTCGTAATTTCTTTTACAATACAGTAGGCGTTAGTTGGACTATATCTTCTGCCGCGCTGATAAACCACTCTCCACGCTGGCAAGGGGTTCCCACTGCCGGTGATAACAAACATCTGGATACACAATATTCCAATCCATTTGCCACAAACCAATAAGTTAGTTCAGAATTACTATAATAATTACTGACATCTCCTCTTAATATAATCTTCCTTAAATACTGACAGGGATTAATTACAAGCCACATATCATTTGGTCGCGCAAATTTTGAAATTATTTAAATGCAGCAATCTGATTGGAGCACATACTCCGCTGTTCATCTATATGGACGAGTTCATTCCAAAATAAGGGGATTCGGGTATTTAGAACCATGATTCTCCATCTCAGTCACTCCTGCCAGTACTTTTCCATTCTAACTACGCAGTTCCAAAAGATGATGTAATAACAGGTGTCCCAATAATTTATTTTTAGCAGAGAAAAAAGCGTGGGTTCCTATCAAGGCTTCATTCTCACGAGCTAGCTACCACTAATTTCCAATGCTGTCCCTTTGTTTAAGAACGCTGGCTATTACTATTTATTAACAAATACAATTATTAAAATGTTGCCAATCAGACTCATCCGATGGGTGCAGTATAGCAGCTTTAGGTCGGCTACTTTTCTCCGAGCAGAAAGAGTTCTGAGTTTTAGCTTCCAAACCACTTGGATAGGGCTAAAATTGCGACGTGCAGGGAACCTGTCTCTGACGATTGCACAGAAGAAAGATTGTACACGGTCAAGCTGGCTGAGATTTGATCAAGAAATGGACCAGTCTGGAGAGGCGTATTCAACAATCGATACTATGAACGAAACGTAGAATTCTCTGAGGGCATTTACATCTGTAATGTCAGAAAACTTGTAGAGTAAACCAAGGAGTGACATAAGCGCGCGAGGTAATAATGTTTATGTTCACGCAAACAACAATTTACTGTCAAAATTCACTCCCAAGTCTGTTTCGATTATCAACAATTGCAGTCGGTTGGTTCAGGAGGTGATATTCGTGAACTACGAGCCTGCTGATGATCATCACGCGTACATTTAATAATAATAATAATAATAATAATAATAATAATAATAATAATAATAATAATAATAATAATAATTGTACCGGGAGGTACACTTCAACTCCGCTCATTCAAACGAAGCGCCTTAATGAACTCCATCTATCCAACAAAACGTGAAACTGCTACGGCATGAAGTCACTACTGCATAATTGAAAAGTTTGGCATTTCTAAGTTACCTAAACTGATTAGAATTATTTTGTTTTGTTTTTCTGTACATCAAAAGTTTCTACATTTCTCAATAGATGCCATAAAAAACTGAGGTCATGCACTCTGGTGCAAGGTAAAAGAATTTGTTATTGAAAGAAATTTTGTGTTTATGGGTTTTTTCAAGTAAATTAAATTTTCATTTATTTTTTCTATATATTTCTAGGTTTGCAATACTTCCTTCTCATTCCGCCAGTTTTGAATTTGGACAATAGCAATTTTCTGTAATTATTTTTCAGTCTATCACAGGCTTTTTGTTGGTTTTTTGGGTGTAACTTTTGATTCTGCCAATAAAATCGACAGACTGTATCCGTATTAGTCCAGAACCCTCTAGAACCGTCCCCTCTCGTATATATGCTGCGGCCTTTCCGACTACCTTGTCTCTTGATCGCCGTAATTCTGAGAGTGTGTGTATGTTAAGACAGGAGGTGGGGCGCCTCATTCTTTGCCAGGCAGACCAGCAGCCAAGGTAATGAACACCAGACTTATTTTTCTGTAGCTACCTCCGCAGACATATACGAGGGAAAGGTTCAAATTTCTAATGATGTAACCTTCTGTTTTCTAAAATGTAAACTTCATTTCGGCTAATGTAAAATTTCATAAATTCTTAAAACTGTAAATCGGGGATAGAGAGTGCGTTACCCTCTCCAGTTTCCCTTCAACTCGTTTGAGGTGACTACGACCTTTAATTTGTTTTTCTTTTCTGTAACGCATTAAATTAACTTTCATTCGAGTCACCTCAGTAGCTTGGGATTAGCCTCTGCATCATCGGGCCGAGAGCCCAATTAGGGTTTTAAAAGGTTCTAGGAGTGCAAGTGTACGCCTCCATTCATTTTGTGTTCGGGCCAATAATCTACCCCTATATTTCAATTGTAAATTGTGCCTAGAGAAGCCAGAGATTTTTTGATGTAATGTTGACTTGAGTAGGCTTTAAGAAATTTGTTAATGTTGGAGAGCATGTAAGCTCTTTTCTAAGTTTACTGCAATATTGAGGGGTGTCTTTGGAAGGCCGTACTTGTAATCCTTAGAGCAAAGTGCTCTTAAATTGGGATATTCCTGTCCTTGTCTAAACATTGAGATTTTGCAGATTTTGTAAATTCGATCTTGTAGCTCAAGAACTTGTAAATCGGGGGCTTAAGCCCAAAATTGTTAATTTCCCTATTATGGGGCTCTCTAATTTTATCCCAAATTTGTCATTCTTATTTCACTAAGTGAAAGTTGTTAAGATTGTTTTATGGAAAGAAATATAACCTTTATTTAAAGTTTTAAATTAATTGTTGATATTGTAGTTAGACCCATTCTATCCAGCACCTTCTTTCACAATAATAATAATAATAATAATAATAATAATAATAATAATAATAATGCCATCTATGCAAGTTTTAACACACACTTACCACTGTCCATACTTGACAAGTATAATATTAGGTATCTTATAGTAATTTTTATTGTAAATTATTTATAACATTAGAAATAAGAAATGGAAATGTTCTGTAAGTGGGCATAAATGCCTGTTGAACAATAACTCAAATAAATAAATAACGAAGTTAAGTGATGCGGGATTATGCGACCATTTATCATTGAGAAAGAAATTCAAAGAAATATTGATATGAAGTCTTCTAATAAGAAGGGAATGTGAACAATGACTTTGAATGTCTAGCTCAAGTCGTTTTTTTTTTTTTGTTAAAAATGAAGCCATGTTTTCCAGTGTTGACTTAGTTAAATGTAGCAAAGGCTTTTCAGTCTGTCAAACACATAGCAAATACAATGTAAATTAAAACACTAAAAGCATATCTCTAAAACACATATCAATATTTCTTTGAACGTTCTGTGAGGAGACGGCATCAGAAGAAGAAGAAAGCGATCTACTTGACTGATGGAGCGTTAAATGTACAGAGTGTGACAAGGAGGTATACATTTCTCACACGTAGAGGAAGAAAATATTTTGTATGGATATCGTCTCTGCAAAATGCTTTAATGTTAGAACTAATTCTCTCCAGCTCTCTATAGGACATTAATCACAGAAACAGAAGGTACGCTACCAGCACAACACATGAAACCTACATCAAATGTTCAAATTCAACACACTGTCACATTGATGCGCTGATATATTTCTGGCATATTTCTTTCTTTCTTATGTTTTCTTTCGTTGTCTCTTTCTTTATTTCTTCATTTCTTAATCCATTTACAATCCAGGGTCGGTTTTACCCTCGAACTCACGGGGGGATCCCACCTCTACCACCTAAAGGACAGTGTCCTGAAGCGTAAGATTTTGGGTCGGGAGATAAAACTGGGGAAGAGGACCAGTACTTCGCCCAGGCGGTGTCACCTGCTATGCTGAACAAGGGTTTGGGTAGGCGAGAAAGAAGGAAGGAAGTGGCCAAGGCTTTAAGTTAGGTACCATCCCAGCATTTGCTGGAGGAAAAGGGGGAAACCATGTAAAACCACTTGGAGGATGGCTGAGGTGGGAATCGAAACCATCTCTACTCAGTTAACATCCCGAAACTCAGTGGAAGACGTTTTTTATTTATTTATTTATTTATTTATTTATTTATTTATTTAAGGAAAAGAACATCATTCTCTGGTCATCTGTTGACAGCACCTCAAGACAGGTTAATAGGAAGAATTTCGGAGTAGCTTTGAAAACAAAATCAACAACCTGTCTAGATAAAAGAAATAAGAAAGGCATGAAAGAATTAGACATAACACTGGAGGATTAAAAGAATAAATCAAACAAAGTAAATAAAATGAAGAATAGTAAAATTAGATTCCTACCAAAAATTTATAAAAGAGAAACAAGTAAAATAGTATATTCAGTAGAAGAACGAAAATGATGATCAGACAGAATGAAGAAATATTGGAAGAACAGGAAGGAAGAAACCTTAAAACATCATAGAGACCGGTGGGGCCGTCAAAGCGCAATAGTATTAATAAAAATGTACTATTCTATTACGAAATCAAAAATAACCAAGCTAATAACACACTTGAAGAATATCCAATGAACAAAGAAATAATTAAACCTCAACTAATAAAATAACAGGAAGTACGGAACATAAAAGTAAAAAAGAAAGAGAAAAATATCATAAAGTAACATATAAATTGAAAAACATACGCGAGTGCACAAACAGACCCTGTGATGTAGTGGTTAGCATGATTAGCTGCCATCGCCGGAGGTCCGGGTTCGATTCCCACTTCAGCCATCCTCGAAGAGCTTTTTGGTGGTGTCCCACTTATAATCCAGCAAAAGCCGGTGTGTTACTAAACTTAATGCCACGGCAGCTTCCTTCCGTCTTCCTCCTCTATCCCTTCCGATCTTCGCATCCTTCACAAGGTCACTATTCAGCATAGCAGGTAATGCCGCCTGGGCGAGGTTCTGGTCCTCCTTTTCAGTTGTATCTCCAGACCCAAAATATCACGCTCCAGGCACTGCCCTTGAGGCGGTAGAGATGAGATCCCTCGCTGTCTCCGAGGGAAAATTCAACCCTGGAAGATAAACAGATTAAGAAAGAAAGGAAGCATGAACAGAACACAATAAAGTAAGGGAAATGGAAGTAAGGCCACGAACGCTGATCTATGTACATGAGTTAAGGTCGGCAACTACGTGAATAGAGTATATCAGTGCCAAGGCGTTGGGCACACTGATAAGTAGGGCTCGCCGGAAGTTGAGGAAATATCATTTTTCTACTCGAGTGCCCAAAGACGAAATCCGTAACAATGTTCATTCTCGATCGATGTACGCCAGAGAATTTTGGGTTTTATTTGTCCTTTTCTGCCTTTCTTCCGGCATTTTTTGACTTATTGGTTCTTTGTTTTAGGTCTTAGCGGCTTTTTGGCAACTCCATATTTTTTAATCCACATTCTCAATTAGAATCATCATCTTTTAAACAACTGTTCTCTAGTAAATATATATTTTGCAAGTTGTTTTACGTCGCACCGACACAGATAGGTCCTATGGCGACGATGGGATAGGAAAAGGCTAGGAGTAGGAAGGAAGCGGCCGTGGCATTAATTAAGGTACAGCCCCAGCATTTGCCTGGTGTGAAAATGGGAACCCACGAAAAACCATCTTAAGGGCTGCCGATAGTGGAGTTCGAACCCACTATCTCCCGAATACTGGATACTGGCTGCACTTAAGCGACTGTAACTATCGAGCTGGGTAAACCACATCCGAAAAGAGAAAAATGAAAGTAGTGCTTAAAAAGCAGGGGTATCAAATTATGTTCAAGTTGTGTTGCTGTTTGAGTCATCAGTCCATAGACTGGTTTGATGTAACTCTCCATCCCACCCTATCCTATGCTAAACTTGTCTTCTTTATATAACTGCTGCATCCTACATCTACTCTAATCTGCTTGTCATATTCATACCTTGGTCTGCCCCTACTGTTCTTACCACCTACACTTTCTTCAAAAACCAACTGAACAAGCCCTGGATGTCTAAAGATGTGCCCTATCTTTCTATCTCTTCTCCTCCTCAAATTTATCCAAATCAATCTCCTCTCACTAATTCGATTCAGTATCCCTTCATTCGTGATTCCATCTCACCTTCAGCATTCTTCTGTAACACCACATTTCAAAAGCTTCTATTCTCTTTCTTTCTAAGCTAGTTATCGTCCATGTTTCACTTCCATACAATGTCACCCTTCAGAGGAAAGTCTTCAAAAACGTCTTTCTAATTCCTGTATCTATGTTCAAAATGAGCAAATTTCTTTTGTTAAGAAAGCTCTTCCTTGCTTGTGCTAGTCTGCATTTTATGTCCTCCTTACTTCTGCCATCGTTAGTTATTTTACTACCCAAGAATGAATATTCATCTACTTCCTTCAAGACTTCAATTCCTAATTTAATATTTCTTGCATCACCTGACTTCGTTCGACTACACTTCATTACTTTTGTTTTGGTCTTTTTTATTTTCATCTTCTACTCCTTACCCAAGACTCTGTCCATACCATTCAGCAATCTCCCCAGATCTTCTGCAGTATCAGATAAAATAACAATATCAACCGCAAATCTCAGGGTTTGTATTTACTCTCCTTGGATTTTGATTCCCTTCCCAAATTCCTCTTTGATTTCCTTTACTGTCTGTTCTAAATAAACATTGAAAAGTAGGGAGGACAAACTGCAACCTTGCCTCACTCCTTTCTGGACTGCTGTTTCATTTTCAAAGCCCTCCGTTCTTATCGCTGCAGTTTGAAGTCTTTCGATGTTTTGCAACGTGCTGTCTGTAAACCGACGATCCTTCATACCTAGGAACCTGGAGATGACTGCAAAGCCAACTGACGTAAGGTTTCCGAATTCCAATTTCTGTAACCCTGGTATGGTTATGCCAAATGTGATTCCAGTTTACAAATTTCAGTTTCTTTCTCCAGGACGTCCGTTGCGGATTCGCTGAATTCATTCTAGGTGGAAAAAATATTTCACTCTAAATTCTTAAAGTGCTTATTTTGACAAACACACAATTCCTATTCGTATTTCAAAATTATGTTAATCTAAAAGTATATACTGTCTGAATGAAGACGAATTTCACTAGAACTCTTTTGCATTCCTCCTGAATTTTGAATTTTTAAACATTTAATATGCAATTAAAACCAAAATTATGAATGAACTTTGGGTCACATTTTTAAGTCCGTCTGTCCAGCTTTTGGTCGAGATCTGGCTCCGTTGTCATTCTATCAGCAGCTGAATTTATCCAATCACGTGGCCTGGTCCAACTCGGGAACCACGCCGAGAAGTGAACATCAAACACCAACACGCCGTGGGTTTCAGCCAATGGCACCGTAGCGTGCTTGTTCAAGTCCCTCCCCTGGAGAAGTTTATTTCTTCTATTGTTGTTCTCAAGCCGGTGATAAGCCACGTGCACATTTAGCAATACCGCCTCGCCAAGCCCACCTGACGTCGCCCACGAAACGATCTGATTGGCTAACTTCAGCAGCTCAAAAATGTAAGGGCGCGAGATATCTGACTATATTTTTCCAATTATTTATCAGCATGAATAACTTTCTTACGATCATATATCCGGTTCATGTTGTTTTCGACTACCCGGTATATTATGCTCATTTACACTATAAAAATAACGAAAATGAAAATGAAAACATACAACCTGTTTTCCAGTCATTGACCGGGTCAGGGATGTAATGAATGAAGCAGATATAGGCTATTAGTACGATGGGGTCGCCACTCCCAAAGCGATTTTTTAATGACTGATAGATGCTATGAAATGAGAATGGAGAGTGTTACTGGAATGAAAGATGAGAGAGAAAACCGGAGTACCCGGAGAAAAACCTGTCCCGCCTCCGCTTTGTCCAGCACAAATCTCACATGGAGTGACCGGGATTTGAACCATGATATCCAGCGGTAAGAGGCCGACGCGCTGCCGTCTGAGCCACGGAGGCTCACTATAAAGATAGTAATAACCTAATATTAATTATAAGGAAAAACAGTGTTCTTCAGCGGTACATTAAAATTGCAATGTTGCTAAACTACATACCAAAATCACACAACTCCCACACGTCGGCAATCACACGAAACAATCAGCTCTTGGCCACCCAATCCCTTCCTTGATGCCGTTCGGCCTAATGAGAATCACATCTTAAGTCGCTAGCAATTGACCTCGGGACACTTGACAGGGAATAATAACATGTAACTGTCTCTCTTACTGATAGAAATGATACCTTCTTCTGTTAACTACTGGTGCTTCCCCCTGTAACATTTTAGATAATTACCGTGTTCCTTATGAGGATCACTGTAAGTACCTGAGTGTTAATATAAGCAGAAATCTTGTAAATATTGTAAATAAAAGGTAGAGATATCAGCACATGGTGTGAGATTGTTTAGGTGTTGTAGTAAGGATGTAAAGGAGTCTCTGCTAAGACACCAACTAGATATTGTTCCAGTGTGTGAGACCCTAACCAGTATTACTTGATTCGAGAACTCGAAAGACCCCAAAAGATTTGTTCTGGGTGATTTCCGACAATTGACGAAAATGTTGCAAAGTATGGGCTGGGAAGACTTGGGAGAAAGGAGACGAACTGCTCGACTAAATGGTATGTTCCGAGCTGTCAGTGCGAAGATGCTGTGGAATGACATTAGGAGACGAATGAGTATGAGCGGTGTTTTTAGAAGTAGGAAAGATCACAATGTAAGGATAAAGTTGGAATTCAAGGGAAAATATTAGGGCAAATATTCATTTATAGGAAGAGGAGTTAGGGATTGGAATAATTTACGAAGGTAGATGTTTAATAAATTTCGAAATTCTTTTCACTTATTTAAGAAAAGACTGCCACCTTGGCGACTGCCCTAAATGCAAATCCGTGGTGACTGAATACACCTCTTAATCACCTAACACAGAATTGTTTATCGCGTCAGAAATGGCGAGTAACTACTCCTACTATTCCTAAGTTACAAAATAAGTAAGAACAGAGGCGTTGATGGTTTATGAGCCATAGAGATACTTGAGGGAAATCAAACCTCACTAAAAGATACCCTCAGGAGTGGTGTCTAGTGTTTGGGTTTGGTCTCCCGAGTATCATGTTTCCTCATTGTGCTTACTGAAGCTTGTGAGCCAGTAGAGTCCTGAATCTCCAGGGCACTGTATCTTTCCGTGTATCGAGATTCTTTCTTTAAAAGTCTGTCCTTTTCCCTGTCCCAACCTCGACTGCAACCAGATCTCCCGTCCAAGAAGAAAGGTAGGTGACAGAATTAAACACAATTACTTTTTCAGATGAAAGCAAATTTATAGGGAGAGAGTGTTCATTTATTGTAAAGGAATTCTGAGAAAAGTTAATTATAAAATTTAATTAAAATCTAATTTACTTTTTTATACATCCCATGAATATTTCCTGGAAATACATGTTGTTTTACAAAATATTTCCTACATTTACAGAGAAAGTAGCATACAATAAACGAAGGGAAAGCGTTCCTATAAATATTGGTTACATATTGGAATCTTTTCAAGGATACCCTGTATATTGCAATAATTTAAAATATTTTCCGGAGTTCAAGAAAGTTGTAGATTTTAGGATACCAATGTGTATATATTATCCATAATGCCATTATGCACATTATCCGCCTTCTTTATTCTTGGGTAATCTTTCCTATATTCTGCTGTTGATATGACATAATTTTGCTTTGCTACCTGATTTGTCCGATTATTTGTTTAGTATTTGAAATTATTTCAGTGCTTCCTGACACGTAGGTGGATCAAAAAGGTTAGTTGTACTAACGCGCCGCAGCAGCGCGCTGTGTGTCGCAAACGTGGGCACAGCGGAGAAAGGGACACATTCTCTGTCTGCAAACAGCTACTAGTGACTGTTCCCAGTTCCCAGTTACTGTTTTCACTAGTACGTTATTCTGTTGTCGTTACTCGGTAACCTGTTATATTTTGTCCTCGTTACATTTGTAACAGTGACAAGCATGTAACTGTGACAAAGTAACTGCTACGATATTTTTCAGCCATCTCTACTCACGACAAAACAGGCACGTGGTCATCGTCGAGTGTTACGCGCAGCTCGATTCGTGGGAAACCCATGCGGAACTGTTTGCAAAACTTAGTGGCAAAATGGCGTGAAACTGAAGCGAATAAAAACCGCAAGTATCCGAAAAGTGTTGGAACATCTCGAGTGAAGGAAATCCGGGAACGAAGTACGACGAAATCTGAAGGCCGTTTATCTGTGCAAGTGGGAATGAAAAGATCGTCGTGTCGAAACATTATCAAGAAGGAGCTGCTTCTGTGTTCTTACAAGTTCACTACTGTGCATGCGTTACAGCGTCCAGACGAACTTTCTCGGATTGAGCTCTGAGTAAAGTGGAGTCGGATCCTCAGGTTTTCATTTCTTAGATTGAGGCTATTTCCAGAATCTTCTGTGATTTTGATTACAATGTTTAATCCCGCGTCAATATTTTCCGGGATATATTTATTTTTCTGACCGGGTATTTGGGAATACAGTTTGAACTCTGCATGGCGAATCTATAGTAATATTACATATATCTTCTATCATTAGCGCAGTTTCAATCCCTTTATGCCCTCACCAAACTTCACCTCCCTATCAACATTCCCTCACGTTGTTGCTTCTCCCATTTCCGCTGGTGTAGTTTGAAAACGCACTTATGGCTCAAAAGCTTAACAAGTGGTCCAACTTCCAGATTAACTTCGTGTTCAGGAAGAGTATTTAAAATATCAGTAGGGTACAGAACAGAGTCATGCAGGATCGAAACGTTGGTTTTGGACTTGCCTCTTACTCGTCTTGCTCGTCCTCATGTAATTCAAAATTTCTAAACACTTCTTTCTACCAAAATCGTGCACTGAAAGAGAAATGTTTAACATTATACAGTATTTGAATCATTTCATTGTAATTATTTTCTTCGTAAACCCAAAAGAACGGAGATATTTCGATGGCTTTCTTTAAAAACCTCGTAAGTCCGAATGCTCTTCCTATCCATTGTATTCCTTAAGACTGGTCACGCCTCCCAGTCTCATATTTATATGCAGTCCAAAAGAATAATTTTCGTTATGGTCATTTTCCTCTGCCAATTTGTAAAGGAAAATGGACCTTAAATACATTATACTGTAGGAGGGTGTAAATTTACCATGCAATCAATATCGCTACAATACGGTACGGTAAGGTCCATTTTCCTTTAGACATTAGCAAAGGAAAATGAACACAGCGAAAATTATTCTGATGGACCTCATACAAATATATGACCGGGAGGCGCGACCAGTCTTAAGGAATATAATGAGTAGGAAGAACATTTGGACATACGAGGTTTTAAAAGAAAACCATCGATTTAGAATAATTCGATTTAGATTCCCTGCAAACGCACACTATATTCAGGGATTTTGAGATATGTACCTCAAAAAGGCATTCCTTAGTATGTACATTTTAAATATAAAGTTTGTTTGAAATGCCTTTAGTAGTTTTACCGTTATACACGTAAAACGGAAAAGATACACTAACTCACAGGCATACAAAACATTTAATTTTTTCACCTTAGTCCCCAAACAGTCTGAAATTTGTAAATCGCTAAACGAGGACTGTTAAAAACAAAGGAACTTTTAAGACTTTGGAAAAATACGAAAGTAATTTTATTGAATCACAACAAATTGATCACTTTTAGTATTACGGTTGTATTCTTGTTGTCATTGTTTGTTTATTCTTCATTAGTAACTATGTGTTAATTGCAGGTGAACGTGCTTAGATTACAATATATTAAATATCCCTTCCTCTGCTCATGACGTTCCGTACCTTTGCGCTGAGAACATTCATTCGTTGATTCATCATTTCAATAATAAGAGATCTCTCCCCAGGTGGTGCTAATCGATGATTGGGACAGAGGAGTGTTCATCTACTCATGCATGCATGAATACAACACAATCAGGCAATTCATTCATTCATTCATTCATTCATTCATTCATTCATTCATTCAATTAGTTCATAATGTCTATTGTAAGGTAAGGATAACATTGCCCAGAGTAGAGACACAAATAAATACTTGCAAGGACACAATATAACAATGTTAACGCCGAGCACAAAAATAAAAATATAAACATCTTAGAAAATACAACTTAGATATCGAGAGTAAATAGTGAGTAAGAGTAATTTTAATAGATAAATTAATTGTCACAAAACCACGCAGGTATCAGCAATAATTTGGATTGTAATAAATGGTTACTCTCTCCATAATTCCTGGCGATCCAAAACTAGGGGATCGGAGTACTCTCTTCTAAACAAAGTCAGCTGGGACGATACATCCATTTATTGTGTGGAATGTAAAATGAAAGAGAAAATAACAAAATGAAAATAAATTCTTGAAAATTCAGTCATAAGAATGGGAAAGAAACACAAGCAAGGGGATTTTCTATAATGTCTAGCATCGGACGCTCTCGTACAAAGTGACTCATGAAAGTACCTAGGTATCCACGTAAAGACAGATCCATGTAGGAAGTGTACTTTCTAAAGTGTACAAGTTCTTTCACTTCGTGATGAGGGTGCATAAGGGCAACAGTTCCCAGGCGAAGGTGCAAGGCTAGACATCACTCATCAGGCCAGTCCTGGAATATGGAGCAGCCATATGGGATTCCTAACAAACAGGACTCATTAAAAAACTTGGAAGGGTACAGTGAAAGGCTCCAAGACTCGTGCTTAACGATTTCAGTCCCAGAAATTGTGTGGAATGTATGACAGAGAAACTCGGGTGGGAGACGCTAGCGATAGAAGGGAACGAATACGTATTTCAATCAATCACTACTGATCTGCGTTTAGGGCGATCGCCCTAATGGGACATTCCCTATTGTTTTCCTAGCCTTTTCTTAAATTGGCAATTTATTGAACATCTCCTTTGGTAAATTATTAAAATCCCTAACTCTCCTTCCCATAAACGGATATTTGCCCAAATTCGTCCCCTTGAAAGCTTATCTTCATATTGTGATATTTCCTACTTTTAAAGACATCACTCAAACTTGCTAGTCTACTAATGTCATTCCACGCCATATCTCCACTGACAGCTCGGAACATACCACTTCGGCGAGCAGCTCCTCTCCTTTCTCCCAAGTCCTCCCAGCCCAAACTTTGCAGCATTTATGTAACGCTACTCTTTTGTGGGAAGTCATCCAGAACGAATGTAGCTGCTTTCCCTTATATTTTCGCCAGTTCTCGAATAAAGTAATTCTCGGGAGGATCCAATACACTGGGACCATACTCTACTTAGGGTCTTACCAGATATATACATATGCACACCTCTTTACATCCTAACTACAGCCCTTAAATACCTGTAACCTTTATATACAATCCCATTTGTGTGATTAAAACAATGAATATCTTTTCTTACATTAAAACCTATCTATTTCCATTGATCCCCAAAGGGAACTTTCCCGCCATCAACTCAGTAATTAAAACTGAGAGGACTTTTCCTATTTGTGAAACACACAACCTGGCTCGTAATCCCGTTTATTATCATACCATTGCCTACTGTCCATCTCACAACATTATAGAGGTCAATTTGCATTTTCTCACAATCTTGTAACTTATTTATTAATCTATACAGAAAAAGACAATTGGCAAAAGGCCTCATCTCTGACTTCACTTCTTTACTTATATCATTTATGTGTTATATGCCACGTATATTGCCTCCACGAATAAGCCAGGTTCGGGAAAGTTGAACAGTCGACTAGAAAAGCCCTTTTATATAAGTAGGACAGGTCATCGGCAAAATGTAAAAGGTAGGTCGCAGAAAACTATGGCAAATATTCGTTTTTTAAATCGGGAAACTGATGATTGGAATGAATTACCTGCATCTGTCTAGAGCCTTTTTCTTAAAGATGTAAAATGCTTCGAGAATAGGCTCCACCATTCTAAAGTTGCGTGCACATTTCTATATGATGGTGTCATATTTAGTGCAACGTTCAGTCCACTGTAAATTAAGGTGTTAAGGCATCTGAATTATTTAATTTATGTGTGAATTTGTATATGACGGTGTTGTAATGTTGAGTTAGTAGTAGGTCATTGTACTGCTCAACCTACAATATTGTACGCCGTAGTGTTAAGCACTGGAAATATTTAAGTAGTGTGTGAATATGTATGTAGTAATGCTGGATTTATAATTTTAAACTAGTAGTATTTCTTGTAATATTTTCCTCCCATAGAAGTTTTGCTGTAATCTTGTTCCAGCTGCTGCTGTTGGATAATTATGTTTTAAATTTACTTCATCCCAGTACAGTAAGTGATCATTGCCGCCGGGATATTTCCCAATTCCGATGAATTTCTTAATAATAATAATAATAATAATAATAATAATAATAATAATAATAATAATAAATAAGAAACAAATATAACCGGATATCATTGGTGATGTTATTTTGCTTGCACAGTGCACACCTGTGCTCTTTCGTTCTTACTCTAACTGAAGAGAGAAATATAAAGACAACTTTCAAGCTAAGAGAGATTGTTGAATAAGAAATGAGACTGTCTCTGGCAGAACTGAAAGTAGCAGACATAGAGTGGACGCTGTACTGCCCAAGATTTATGATACGTTCTGCATCTGCTTTCTGTTAGAGCAAAATAGCACATTTTATTCATGAAGATTGAGTATATATGCCATCTACAGGGAGCTGTTGCTAATGTTCCTTCGTTTTATCTTCCTCACATTTCAAAGGAAAATAGGCGAAATGTCAAGAACACATACAACAATATTGTGATAAATATAGTGCCTTTATCACATAAATCTGCAGCATTGTGACCTCTGTAAAATAGGTCAAGTTCAGGAGAATTGAAATCCAGCTAATATAAGTCACAAAAGCACACGCACTTGGCGTTCATTGGTCTTGAAAAGGCATTCGATAATGTTGAGTGAACCAACATATTTAAAATTCTGAAGGCGACCGGGATCAAATAGCGAGAACGAATAATTATCTGCAGTGATAACAATCGAGGACTGAAAATGAAGCAGCAATCCATAAAGGAGTGAGGCAAGGCTGCAGCTTTTCCCACCTCCTTTTCAAAAGTTTATAGATAAAAGGCAGCAGAGGAAATCAAAGAGGAATTTGGAAATGAATTCACAATGCAAGGAGAGGAAATCAAAATCCTGAGATTTGTCGATGATATTGTTATTTTATCTGAGACTGCAGAAGATCTCGAGAAGTTGCTGAATGGTGTGGACAGAGTCTTGGGTAAGGAGTACAAGATGAAAATAAATAAGTCAAGACACATGTAATGGAGTGCAGTCGTACCAAGTCAGGTGGTGCAGGAAATGTTAAATTAGGAAATGAAGTCTTAAAGGAACTAAATGAATATGGTTACTTGGGTAGTAAAATAACTAACGATGGCAGAAGTAAGGAGGACATAAAATGCAGACTAGACAAGCAACGAAGACCTTTCTTAAGGAATTTGCTCACTTCCATCATTGATACAGGAATGAATGAGAAAGATGTTTCTGAAGACTGAGCGTGGTATTGTTTGGAAGTGAAACATGGACGATAACTAGCTCAGAAAGAAAGATATTAGAAACTTTTAAAAAATTGTGTTTCAGAAGAATGCTGAAGGTGAGATGGAGACTGAAACACGAAGGAAGAGATAATGAATCGAACTAGTGAAAGGAGATCGGTGTGCCTAAATTTGACAAGAAGAACAGATAGAATGACAGGACACATACCCAGGAGTTATGCAGTTGGTTTTTGAGGGGAAGTGTAGTCAGAAAGAATGGTAGGCGTAGACCAAGGTATGAATGTGACAAGCGGATTGGAGCAGATGTAGGATGTAGGATTTACGTAGAAATCAAAAGGTTAGCACAGAACAGGGTGGCATGGAGGGTTGCAGCAAAGTAGTGTGTGGACTGATGACTCAAACAGTAATATAAGTCAAATCATGGATCCAAGGGGATATTTCACAAAGGTAAGTAAAACAATCACAATGTTCATGTATTGTTATTGTTTACTTCTTGCTAGTGGTTTAATGTCACTTTAACTGAAGTTTTCAGCGACATTTTTCTGGTTCGAAAGTGCCAAATCACGGAAAACCGGTGGTGGGGTTTGAACCCAACATCTCCCGATTATAAGCTTGTGTACTTCGTGGTCCCTACCACGTAGCTACTCGTTCGGTCACAGTAACGTTAAACGCTATACACCCGACGATGGTGATACAGGTTGACCCATAAGTCCGTTAACATTTGAAGAGGCAATACTTCACAGAATATTAGAGGTAGAGAGGTAAAAATTGACACACATGATTGGCATGCCATGAGGCTTTTCTGACACCAAAATAAAGTAAATTAAGCTTCGCCAACAGCGCCTTTTCTGGAAATGTCAATATGCCGCCTCTGCAGGTGCATCTGACGCCCTCTCCCGCGACAGCTCTTTTTGTGCCGTTCACGCGTCTCATGCGGCATCAATGACCTATTGCTGTCCAGCGCCATCTGTCGACCTGTTTTGTGCACTCGCTGTTGGTGTCAATAAAACTCCATGTCATGTCAAGTATATCTGGCTATTTGTGCATGACGCGTTGCTGTCCAGTGCCATCTTTTGGCCTCTTTTTGCACTCGTTGGTGTCAATAAACCTCCATGTCATATCAAGCATGCCTGGCTATTTGTACGTGACGTGTTGCTGTCCAGCGCCATCTGTTGGCCTGTTTTTGCACTCGTTGTTGGTGTCAATAAAACTCCATGTCATGCCAAGCATGTCTGGCTATTTGTTCATGATCCGTTGCTGTCCAGCGCCATCGTTTGGCCTCTTTGTGCACTCGTTGTTGGTGTCAATAAAACGCCATGTCATGCCAATCATGTGTGTCAATTAATACCTCTCCACCTCCAATATCCTGTGAAGTATTTCCTCGTAAGATGTTAACGGATTTTTGGCTCAACCTGTATTACTAAAACACTTCGCGCACCTGTGTGCCGCTATTAGTAATACTACTACAGCGAACTTTCAAATTCTGCTACACGAAAGATAATTCATGTCATCGATTCTGTTGTTATAATAATGCTGTAGGTTTCACGTCCCACTATTTATCTTTATAATTTTCTAAGACGCGTAGGTGCCGGAATTTTGCTCCACAGGAATTTTTTTAGTCTCATTAAATCTACCGTCACGAGACTGACGTATTTGAGCACATTAAATACCACTGGGCTGAGCAGGAATCGAACCCGACAACTTGAGCTCAGAAGGTCTGAGCCACTTGGTCAACGATATAAACTACATTGGACTCCTTTTGTGCTAATATAATGTATTGTTTTTCGCTAGTAATTCGTGGAAATTCGTAGGGGCATTATTTCGTAAGCACTGCGCTCAGGTAGTTGTCACGTGACTACAGATAGATAGAGGCCTGCGCAGATGTACAAAATATTATTCTGCATGCGCACCCGCAAACGGTTATCCGCGGTCATTGCAAGTATTTAACTTCAAGGTATTGAAACGGATAGATCTGTTAACATAATACAACATGACTGATACCTTGCATCGGAACTCTCACAGTCACAGGTTTATGAGGGAATTCCTCTTGTTACAAGAGCCTCCGTGGCTCAGACAGCAGCGCGTCGGCCTCTGACCGCTGGATACCGTTGTTCAAATCCCGGTCACTTCATGTGAGATTTGTGCTGGACAAAGCGGAGGCGGGACAGGTTTTTCTCCGGGTACTCCGGTTTTCCCTGTCATCTTTCATTCCATCAACAGTCTGCATTATCATTTCATAGCATTTATCACTCATTAATAAATCACCTTGGTAGTGGCCTATATAAGTTTCATTCATTACATCCCTGACCCGGTCAATGACTGGAAAACAGGTTGTAGGTTTCCATTTTTTTTTCCTCTTATGGCAACTATCGACATATTGCGTTGTTCTCTTTTGGAACCTTTGCTCCTTCATTGCACTAAATGTGGGCAGGAGCAAGTTAGGCTTAGGTTAGATTTGCTGTTTTCTGGTCTTGAGAATGTTTTACGTATCACCATTCTCCCATATGAATGTCAGTGGTTCAATGGTCGCCTCACCACGAGGAAAAATAACTTGTCGAGATTCCTAGAGTAGCCCTTTACCAGAGTAAAGGTGAATAAATAGAAATATCTCCAGTTTGCATCCGCCAAGTCACTAACATCGCAGATATCAGTATCCGTGTAGGGCTCTATAGATGGATTTTATGTGTTAGACTGATATACAACGTTTTATTAATGTACAGCAACAAACTGACGTAACTGTCATTATATTCCTGCTGACACAAGGGAGTGACGCCTTTTTAAATAGTCCGGGCGCATTATGTTTTAAAAAGTCAAGATACACAGCAAGTCATATCTGTTTCACCGAGCTGAACTTCCAGGTCAGCTTCATTACCCCCGCGTTGATGTTTCCAACGATCACAATTATAAAGTTTGATTTCCCACCTAATCAATACTTTTTATTTTATATTGATGTATTCAATACATTTTACAGTACCGGTTTCGGCCTTTATTATAGGCCATCTTCAGCTGTTGAAGAAGCTTAATTTTGGTAAAATAAGTGTTAAACACTACCTATTTCTAAGTTTAAGACGATTTATCTCTAAATTAAACAATGTTGTGGTAAAACTTGCGTCAAATTTGGGTTTAAATTATATGTAAAATTTCATTTGTGAAGTGTCACCGTCACAAAGGCCAGCCCTCGCCACACAAGAAGCAGTACACGAAAAACACGTAAGCGATCGACTGGAGATAGCAAGAGAATATTCCGATGCATCTCATTACAAGTTTACTACAGATCACAAGTTAAGCAAGAAGGCATTCTCCCACCATATTACTCCAAAACATTCGACATTAACTCACAAGTTAATCTGGTGGCGATCAGTACCCAACTATAAGATTTTAACTCAATGTATTCATTTCACCTAAATTGGCATATTTTAAACATGCACAATATGTACTTGTTTTAACAGAAATGTACAATTCATTAAGAGCATGTTAACAGAACATCAAGACCACACCAGTGACACTTCACAAATGAACATTTGGATAGAATTTATATCCCAATTTGACACAGGTTTCATCACAACATTGTATAATTTAAACTTATAAATAGTTTAAGTCGTCTGAAACTTAGAAAAAAGTAGTTTTTAACACTGCATGTTATTTTAGTAAAATTAAGGTTCTTCAGCAACTGAAGATGGCCTACATTAAAGGCCGAAACCGATAGTGTAAAATGTATTAAATACATCAATATAAAATAAAAAGTATTGATTAGGTGGGAAATCCATCTTTATACCGTAATTGTAATCCATGTATTTTTGAAGATAGGTTACCGCACTCGCTACGCGTGGGTTCGAACCTCAACGTCATGAAAGTGGTTTTCTGTGGTTTCCCACTTTCATTTCACGGCAAGTGCCGGAAAAGTTCTTTGTAGCAGGCTCAATCGATTGACGTTGATTTTCTGTTCCTGTTAGATCCACACGCTCCTGCGGGACAACTGAAGGGTAGTTAAAAAATTCATTATTGTCACTTCAGCCGCTGAGGATTGAGGACATGAAGGGCCGTGCTCAAAGAAAACTTGTTCGGATAAGTCAATTTTCAGCACTCACAGTTGCTATGAAATTCATTACCTCAATATACTGTTCAAAATTTGACGAGTAGATTTATAAGAAGTACTGCAATTCAGTCTCAGCGACGAGCTAATGTCCTCAAATTTCCTCTCAAAAATTCCCTGCGTGGCTGGATCTGGAAACGTACTGTCACTTACGATGAATAATGGCTCGTTTCTTCGTAATTCCCAGAAGCGAAAGTGGCGTTATATCTTGGAAAGGAACCTCGAGCAGTAGATCTTCAAAGGCATAGACAAAAGGTATCGTACTGTGCTTTGTTAGAGGGGTCGTGCAGTTGACGCTGAATTCTGTGGTGTACGTCTAAATAAGGTCTATGATTTCATTCCAAATCCATTCATTCACATCCTTACCTTACTTGAAATCTTCTCAGTTCAATAAAATGACATTCCTTACGTTTATATTACAGTTACGGCGTAGTCATGGGAGTGGGAACAGGAATGGTGCGAGAGACTTCCTCGCTGATGCTGGGTCACTACTTCAAGAGGAGACGAGAGTTCGTGGAGATGGTGGTGCAGGCAGGGGGTGGTGTCGGGATAGCGCTCTTCTCAGTGCTCTACAAGGAGGCTGTGGGGTAAGTACTAAAACCAGACACAAACAAATTATTTCAATAATATTATTAATTTTACGTCCCATTAACTACCTTTGCGGTTCTCGGAGAAGCAAAGATACCGTAATTTCCCAGCACGGGAGTTGTTTTACGTGCAGGTAAATTTACTGACACAAGACTCACGTATTTCACATGCCACCGGTATGAACCGGCATCGAATCTAACAGCATGAGCTCAGAACGCCAATGCTTCGTCTGAGCCACTCAGTCCGGCAATAACACATAAAAGCACCAGCACAGCACATGTCTGCAAATTCCCTGAATACACTCTGTACTTGTGCAGATTCCCGATCCAGAGGCTGAGTTCAGTGACCACGTGTACACTAACACAGAGAGAGAGATCGGGGCCGGGGGGGGGGGGGAATATGTGGGAGTAAGGTTACGAATTAACCTTGAAGGGAAACGAACATCGTAATAGAGGATCAACAGGTGGTAACCAAGGGTGGCTTTTCGGCGGAGGCATGCAACGTCCTTTACTTGTATTTCAGGAGCATTCAGATTTTCTGGTGAACCAACTGAGGACCTAATGTGCTTCCAGTCAGAATATCATGGCCGAAGTTGATATTCTTTTGGTACGACTAACACGTATATGCATTTAATTTTATTACGCCTGTCCTTCCCATCATATAAACCCATGACACGCCGCAACTTCGTTCAACTTAAGACATTTTCAGAGATGCGGATATAGTCCGGCCCTGCGGTGTAGGGGGCAACGCGTCCGCCTGTCACCCGGCGGCCCCTGGTTCGATTGCCGGCCGGGTCAGGGGTTTTTAATTGTAATGATTAAAATTACTGGCCTAGGGACTGGGTGTCTTTGACGTCGTTAATCTTTCTTTCTTCACACACAACATTCCACACTTTCGCCATTCCAATTACACGCAGGTGCATACAATATGGTGCCAGTAGGGGCAAAATATCCATATGAGTTGACGCCCCGAAATAATAGCATTTACTTTTAAACAATATTTGAAAATGTGATATAACAATAAAACATCACACTCAATGAATGTTCACTACCCATATGCCAAAACGCTCTTCAGTCTGTTACACATATTTCAGTTGATATCATCAAGGAGTGTTACAAAAATGATGAAGTTTTGTCGCAAAGTTCGACATATAAATTGTAAATAAATGTTCATGAAGGTTTGTATATTATTTCAATTCAACTTTTCCTTTTTCAGTAAATGGGGTTGGAGGCTAGGACTCCAAGCTATAACTGTGGCCTTGTGTCTCGCCTTCTTCTTGGGCACTTTGTATCGCTCCGCCTCCATGTACCATCCTCAAAGACGTGCCATCCTCCACCTCAAGAACCAACGCAAAAAGATGAAGGAGAAGAAGACGCATACGAGAGTGGAGAAGCCTCCACTTTTCGACTTGTCTCCTCTGCGTACTCGGACGGTGCAGATGTTGCTTCTATCATCCGGCACTGCAGCGCTGGGACTATACACTCCCGTCTTCTACCTGGTTAGTCTGCCGATATTAAGATCGCTATGAACGGTGTAATGAGGATCTCTCTCTCTCTCATTCAGATCGTATATACTTTGCTCTAAACACATGCAGGGAAGTTAATTGTTTTAAACAATGAGCTAGGAGAGGTGAAGTAATTGTGTGATAGTAAAGTCCAGGGAAAGGTCTTTCAGACGCTAATAGATTAACATGAAAAAGTTTATTATAATAATTTCGAGTGGCTATTTCTAGCCGAGTGCAGCCCTTGTAAGGCAGACCATCCGATGAGGGTTGGCGGCATTTGCTGTGTATAAGTAACTGCGTGTTATTGTGGTGGAGGATAGTGTTATGTGTGGTGTGTGAGTTGCAGGGATGTTGGGGACAGCACAAACACCCAGTCCACGGGCCAACGGAAGCAACCAATGAAGGTTAAAATCCCCGACCCGGCCGGGAATAGAACCCGGGACACTATGAACCGAAGGCCAGTACGAGTCGGACGAAAAGTATCATCTAGTCGCTCTCCAGTTATGTAGCTGAGTTTCATACATTTCAGGCGTAGGGGAAGTCCGTGTAATTTGGACCATAACTCTATTGACCGTAATAAAAATTTCTCATATTTCATTCACGATAATAAGTACAATGTACCATATAATTTGGTGAAAATACATGTTGATATTATCTTTAGGATTTGTTTAAAAGTAATATTTATTCTAAAATTTGTTATCGTACAATTTGGACCGATAGCGTGTAACTTGGACCATGCGATCCTGTAATTTGGACTGGTGAATATAAACACTTATAAGTCAATTAATGTATTTATTATGAAATACTAAGCAATAAAATACGATTCCCTGAATTGTGATCGTCACTTTTGGCATGCAAGACAATGATAAAACAATTCTTCCTGAATTTTGATGCACTTTTCATGTAACTATTGCACTGAATCCAATCACCGTCATCATACTTGTCGCAAGGAATGCCGTCAGATAGTTCCCCACTTGTAATCACGCAGGTTGAGTGGACCTCTAAGCAGCCCTTCTATGCAGGTAAAAATCCCTTTACTGTCCCTACACCACGGGGCCGGCGTTAAATTATAAAATAAGTTATTTTAGAATCACCAGTAAAACTATCAAGAAACGTAATTAGTACTGTAGATACCTCAAACCATCTGAAGAGAAAGGTGTGCTGGTAGATCGCACCTATTCATTATTATTATAATGGCGTGTGGTTTCCGAAGAGGCCTGGTGGAGGTCTTCTGAGGAAACCTGCCCTTCTGTGAAGCTGGGGTCCTATCTAATTACGGAGAAGGCACACACACCCAGACCCCGAGTCATCGGAATTAACCAATGAAAGTCAAAATCTCCCAGCCGGCCGGGAATCGAAACTCAGGGCCCCTGGACCAAAGGCTAACACACTGACCATTTAGCCACGGCGCCAGACGACACCATGAAGAAGCCATTATACACGCCTGAGTCACTGATGAAATGATTGTCATTGGCCTACGAATAGGAGCTAGTCCAGTGGAGCGTTAGGGCTTGCAGTCGGGCCCGGGGCTTAATGGGGCCCACAGACTTTCCACAGTGAGTGATGAATAATTACATTTTCTGCAATGCCACTCAGCCCAGGATCGTTTTGTGGAATGAGTCGTAAGAAGAGGAGTTGCACAAGAGTCTCTCGTAACACGAGAGGTGAACTGCCACAAAGAGCTGCGCCAAGATAGAAAAGAATACAATGAAAATCTCACATTTCAATTAAAAAATTGGCCCTTCATGTCCATTATACATTAGAGCGTAATTTCTATTGAACATCTAACATTTCTATTTATTCAACAATAGCATCCGTGGCGCAGGCGGAAGCGCTCCGGTCTCTCATCGCTGGGTTACGTGGTTCAAATCCCGGTCACCCCATATGAGATTTGTGCTGGACAAGGCGGAGTCGGGATAGCTTTATCTCCGCGTACTCCAGTTTACCTGCCACCATTCATTGCAGCAACACTCTCCAATGTCATTTCATTTCATCTGTCAGTCATTAATCATTGCCCCAGACGAGTGCGACAAGCTTCGGCAGTCGGAACAATTCCTATCCTCGCCGCTAGATAAGGGCTTCATTCCTCCCAATCCTGACCCGGTCGATGACTGGGAATCGGCTGTGGATTTTAATTTTAATTTATTCGACAATGAGTTCAAGGAGATCACGGAAGACTACTGGAAAAAATGAGTGCTATTGGACTAGAAAAAAGAGTGACTGTATGAGTGGTTGAAATAGATCTCAGAGACTTAGAGTAGCTGAAGCTTTATCTGAACCTGTAATAATTAAGAGGGGAATTCCTCAAGTCAGTGTTATTGGATCTTTATATTTCCTTATATATATCAATGATATCTGTAAAGAAGAGGAATCAGAGATAAGGATGTTTGCGGATGATGTTATTCTGTACAGAGTAATAAATAAGTTACAAGATTGTGAGCGGCTGCAAGGGGACCTCAATAGTGTTGTAAGATGGACGGTGGGCAATGGTATGATGATAAACGGGGATAAAAGTCTGGTTATGAGTTTCACAAATAGGAAAAGACCTCTCAGTTTTAATTACTGCGTTGATGGGGTGAAAGTTCCTTTTGGGGATCGTTGTAAGTACCTAGGTGTTAATATAAGAAAAGACCTTCATTCGGATAATCACATAAATATGGTTGTTAATAAAGGGTACAGATCTCTGCACATGGTTATGAGGGTATTTAGGGCCTGTAGTAAGGATCTAAAGGAGAGGGCATATAAGTCTCTGGTAAGACCCCAATTAGAGTATGGTTCCAGTGTATGGGACCCTCACAAGGATTACTTCATTCATGAACTGCAAAAAATACAAAGAAAAGCAGTTCGATTTGTTCTAGGTGATTTCCGACAAAAGGGTAGCGTTACAAACATGTTGCAAAGTTCGGGCTGGTAAGACTTGGAAGAAAGGAGACGAGCTGGTCGATTAAGTGGTACGTTCGAAGCTGTCAGTAGAGAGATGGCGTGGGAGGACATCAGTAGACGAATAAGTTTGAGTGGTGTCTTTAAAAGTAGGAAAGATCACAATATGAAGAAAAAGTTGGAATTCAAGAGGACAAATTGGGGCAAATATTCGTTTATAGGAAGGGGAGTTAGGGATTGGAGTAACTTACCAATGGAGATGTTCAATAATTTTCCATTTTCTTTGCTATCATTTAAGAAAAGGCTAGGAAAACAACAGATAGGGAATCTGCCACCTGGGCGACTGCCCTAAATGCAGATCAGTAGTGATTGATTGATTGATAAAATTCTTAATAGGATATTCAGAATTTAAGTTTGATATTAACGTTCCACCCACATTCAATGAAGGTTGGCCATTAGTTTACCCCCTATGAAACGTTAAGTGAATATCATGAGTGTAACCCGCTGAATGGCGTTATTCTGTATTTGCACCAGACGCCCAATGTCATTGTTCGGTTCTTCTTACATCTTGGTCCCCTGTGGTCCGCAACCAGTCTTACAGAACTGTGTCGCGTCAGGTGGCAGCACGCATCAGTGCACACCTCGTCACTACTACCGTGACGCCCGACCATATCTGGTGTTGTGGGCTCGATGTGTGTTTGTTTTAGTGTTGTTACTGCTGTCTCATAATAAATTTGGTTATGTTATGTGAAACCGCCCATCGTTTATTTCTACCTGAGATAATTTTGTACAGCGTCAACAGCCAATGTAAAAGATTACTGCTTTGGATGCCGGGCATGACAACTAATCACATCTAGATTGTATTCCTGTTATTATTACTAGTGCCTAGTAAGATTTATGTTTGCTTGTGGTTTAATGTCAGACTAACACATCGAAGGTTGCCGGTGACACAAGGACTGGGAAGGTAGCGGCCGTGTCCTTAAGGGGAGGTGGATAACATTACAGAGAAACCTGACGTAAACATTGATCATATTTCAACGAGAATATCTTACTCCATTTTTTGCAATAAAACATCAAAATTCGCAGAACAGGTAAACTTCTTCTTATCTGTTAGCATCCTAAAAGTTTTCAATATTACTAGAAAATAGTGTTATTCTATATATTTTAAATATAGTACAACTTAATTTTTATCATGCATCCCAAATTTCAGGTACACTTTTCTAGGTAATGGCTGTACTTCAGGAGGTAAAATTTCTGAATTATACCTAATAGACTTGGTGAGTGATAATAGACTTTGGTCAGAACAAAAATTGTACTTACTTTTTATTTTCAGACACTTTAAATTTGTGATCTTGAAAATGGCAATTTAAAAAATAAGCTCTATGTGTCACTAAGGAACACATTTGTTGCTTTTTAGGTACATCTCACATATGACAGTACACAAAAATAGAATTCTTAATTTCAGCTCTGTGTATTTAATTGTTCCTTAGTAAAGTGTACCTAAAATTTAGGGTGAATACTAAAAATTATATTGTACTCTATTTAAGAAATATACAATAACTTTCGAAAAAGTACAAATTTGTCTGTTCTGAGAGTTCTTAATTTATATTGCAAAAATTGAAGTAAGGTATTCCAGTTCAAATCTTACCTATTTTATATCAATTTTGCCTGCAATGTCGTCCACTTACCCTTTATTAATGGTGCAATCGCTCCAGCCCCATTAAGTAAATATCGTTCTGAGACAAGTAGGCCTTCTCTTCTTACATGCAAAAAATTCAAGACTATATTTTAGCAAGATAATGCCAGACACGTGTGCATACAACCACATGTACCTGGAAGTAGTTTTTATTGTTATAAAGGTAACTGTAACAAAATATCGTCCCTGTTCCGCCAAAACGGCCAATGTGACAATGCTCTTCCTATCCATTATTTCCCTTACGACTAGTCAATCCTTCCAGCCACATATGGATATGCATTCCATCAGAACAATTTCCGTTGAGTTCATTTTCCTATGCAGATGTGTAAAGGAAAATGAACCTCAAATACATCGCACTTTAGGAGTGGGTAAATGCCATGCAAACATACATTCCTTCAGTATGGTACAGTAAAGTTCATTTTCCTTTACCCACGGACATAGGAAATTGAACTCAACGAAAATTGTTCTGATGGACTGCATGTCAATATATGGCTTGAAGGCATGACCAGTCTGAAGGGAAATAATGCATAGGACATTCGCCGTTTTGGCAGAACAGGGACGATATTCTTCCCTTGTTAACTCAAGTTATATTCAAGTGGCGAATATTTAAAAATGATTTAAATATTATATTTAAGTGGTCCGCCTATTCAATATGTATATATAAAATTTGTTACTTCTAGTGCATGTTGTTGTGAATAAAAACCATTGATTTAAAACTACGAGCATCTAACGATTTTATGAATACAACTGTTGGCTCCCACGAAATTTATCATCAAGGATTTAATGAATAATTCAACCAATTTTATTGAATGTATGACTTGCAACTTTAACAAAGTCCGGCTCCATAGCTAAATGGTTAGCGTACTGGCCTTTGGTCACAGGGGTCCCGGGTTCGATTCCCGGCAGGGTCGGGAATTTTAACCTTAATTGGTTAATTTCGCTGGCACGGGGACTGGGTGTGTGTGTGTGTGTGTGTCGTATTCATCATCGTTTCATCCTCATCACGACGCGCAGGTCGCCTACGGAAGTCAAATCAAAAGACCTGCATCTGGTGAGCCGAACATGTCCTCGGACACTCCCGGCACTAAAAGCCATACGCCATTTCATTTTCAACTTTAACAAAGTTTGCTAATAATTTATTTTAAATGTCCTTGCATATAAAAGTGTTTGCGATTTGTCCTTCCAATCTAATTATGTCATTTGTGTATTTTTACTTATTAGTCTATGTAATTTATTCCAGCTGATGATGTCTCTTAGGGGAAGAAACATGTACTAGATGCAATAAATTATATGTGTATTGAATAGCTGGACCACTTAAATATAATTTAAGTTATTCATTAATATTCGCTACTTGATTTTATAGTCAATACGCGTTTTTATATCAAAAGAAGCTGTTAAAGCTTGTTACATGTAATCAAGTCATGTTGACAAAAGGAGATGACATTCAACACTTCTAAAAATGAAAGTATCACTAAAAGTGTCATTTTTTTTCACAATTTGCTTTACATCGCACCGGCAGAGATAGGTTTTATGGCGACAACGGGATAGGAAAGGGCTAGGAGTTGCAACGAAGCGGCCATTGCGTTATCTAACGTACAGCCCCAGCATTGGCCTGGTGAGAAATTGAGAAAACACGGAAAACAATCCTCATGACTGCCAACAGTGGGGTTCGAACCCGTTTTCTCCCGGATGCAATTCGATATCTCGCGCCGTTGTTATGTTATTAGACCGGGCGAGTTGGCTATGCGGTTAGGAGCCCGCAGCTATGAGCCCGCATTCGGGAGATAGTGGGTTCGAACGCCACTGTCGCAGCCCTGAAGATGATTTTCCGTGGTTTCCCATTTTAACACCAGGCAAATGCAGGGGTTGTTCCTTAATTAAGGCCACGCCCACTTCCTTCCCACTTATAGGCCTTTCCTGTCCCATCGTCGCCAAAAGACCTATCCGTGTCTGTGCGACGTAAAGCAAATAACAAAAAAGAAAATTATTAGCTTCGTAAGTTAGCCAATCAGATCGCTTCGCTGGTGAATTCAAGTGGCTGTGTTGCTAAATATGCAATCAGCGTCAAAGAAAAGCACACCGCCGGTGTCACAGTAGCGCAGTTGCTATGACACAATCCTGTCAGCTTGTAGGTCCCTAGTTCAGTCCCTCCCCAGGCGAAGTTTTTCTCCGATTGGTGCTCTCAACCCGGGCTTAGCCCAAGTTCAGATTTAGCAACAGCGCCTCACAAAGCCGACAAGAAGCGATCTCATTGGCTGATAGAATGACATCCGCGCGAGATATCGACCTAATTATTTATCAGTATGACCAACTCTCTAACACTCTGTATTTATTTTCTGCTGGTTCCAGGCGCTGCAGGGCTACAAAGAGGGACTTGAGGACAGCGCGTTGGTGCTTATGCAGACGTTCCTCGGGTTCGCCACGGCGCTGGGATGTGTCGGATTCGGCCTCGTGGTGGTCCGTCCCAGTGAACAGTGCCTTATCTCCAGGCAGTACCTGTGTCAGGCGGCGATGGTGGGGATTGGTGAGTGGCTACCGTGTGTCGGGACTTTGACGACAGAGTTCTCTTCGTGAGTCCAAAGTTATATTTTAATAATAAGGGGATCAGTTAACTACATATTTACATATCATTGTGGATACCGTATTAAACTTTCAGTCTAACAATAATCAAAGAAAGAAAGAATGACTTTTTAGATTTGTATATGAGCATTTCGCTGTTCACGCGGAAATACGCAGGTTATAGTCTCCACCCGGCAGTCAAAAAAATTAGAAACGATACTTCACTTCTGGATAGGCTCATCACCGAAGGGTTCACTCAATCTACTCCAGAAATGAGTAACATGTTAGTTCCTGGGCGCAAAGACGACCGGTCATAGAGCTATTCACTCCATCCTATTTAATGCCGAGCTTACGGATAATGGAAGCCTGTATCTTCCACTTCACCCTGCATTTTCAATGCCTGTTTGTAGACAGCTTTGCTTTTCACTTATAAATGGGATATGATATTCGCAAACACAACAAATAAACGTTTATCGGACCAGGTAGATATAGCAAAGATGATAGACATGGGACTGTTTTTCTGTTTTACTTCTTAGATAAGAGTGATATTTTTACTAGTTTCTTCTCCCTAGATTTTTCCTTAACAGACACTCCAATCATTTACTGGATTTGCTATCTGAATCTCGAGCCCAAAAACACTCTCCATGATCCTAGGTCCACAAATAGTTAACAATTACACAGGCCTCAGTTCGTTGACAAAACTGATATTGAGGCTTTAAAATTCATATCATGATAGCGGTCAGTGTCATTGCATTGAGTTACATGATTATTATTATTATTATTATTATTATTATTATTATTATTATTATTATTATTATTATTATTATTATTATTATTATTAAATATGTGAACAAATTTCTCTAAACAAGGCTGACGTCAATGAACATGCCCGGCCGTAAAACAGGGCTTAACCCTTATGTAATGCTGACCCCAATTAAATGGGAAAATGCTGTGAATCCTAAAATAAATACCCTTCAAACAACAATCAGTAACATGAAACTGAGAACGTGTTTGGCAGTATAATTCCTGTAAGGATATATTTACCTCATAACTAAACCCCATGGCACAATAGCCCATGAAGGGCCTTGGCCTACCAAACGACCGCTGCTCAGCCCGAAGACCTGCATATTATGAGGTGACGAGTGGTCAGTACGACGAATCCCCTCGGCCGTTATTCTTGGCTCTCAAAACCGGGATATTTACCTCATACGTGAACATTGTTTCAAACTAAAGATGATTTCGTCAAAAATTAATCGATGTTTTCTTATAACTAGCGTATTCATCATTCAGAATTTATAGAACTCGCTCAATACTAGTAGACTGTCAATGGATACATTGACTTATGGTACTGTATAATAAAACCCTGTTGCATGTTAATCACTTGGAATAATTCACACTGTTGATTCTGATAAAAGAGTTGAGTGTTCCTAAAGCTGATTACTCTTTGCGGTTATTTTCCTTTCAGGTGTGTCTCTACTGGCGCTGAGCGCGGTGCAGGGTTACCATGGGTACGTACTCTTTGTGTGGCTGTACGGAGTGTGTCTTGGCGGCTTCCTCTACTCCCTCAAGATGTTCACCATGGAACGAGTGAGAACGAGGCATTTCACACGAGCTTGGAGCTTTGTCCAAGGCGCAGAGGCTTTACCAGTTCTTCTTGGAGTTCCCATCACAGGTAAAGTACCGCTCAAGTAGAATCAGTTGTACACAACACTTCTCCTTCTGTCATTGAGCAGACGGGCTAACAGTTTAGCTGTGCTCTACTGCAATTATAACTGTACCAAGAGATACTCTCCCTCGCCGTATTCTCTTAAATCTTCAATTTATACAGATCGATCTGCGTATATTGTATATTTGTAGTTAGTATGTTTTCTCCTTGTATCTTAATAAATACACATGTTGTCCCGTCCCCCTTATGGCCCCAGGGAAAAGCGAAAATTATTTCCGCCCTGGTGGCACCTTCCATATTATGTTGGCAAGCCTTCCTCCGCCCTGCGCACTTGTCGCGTTGTCTCTCCACCTTGCCCCTCCTCTCCCCTGCAGAGGGTGGGCACGGTGCTGTGGAATTCGGAGAGAACTTGGTTCAGTTCGCTTGGAGCGAGCAAGCCACCTTGTCGCCTAGCCGTGAGCGTGGAGGTAGGAGAAATGCTTGTCAACCAACTTCAGGCTTAAGGAGGGAGTTGTTTAATATTCAGAATGTAACATATTTGTTCTCTTGTCAGTAGAGGCTAAGGGCCTCAGTAAATAGTAAGAGGGCTTATTTCTGAAAAGGCTAATGTGTTAACTTGGTTTTTAAGTAATTCAGTATGTTGTCACTAAAGAACATTGTTCCCGAGGCTGAGCCTCGATTTCTTGGTCAAATGAGTGTAGCCCTCATGATAGTTGAATCGGTATGTTGCCTAAGGCCCCTGTAATTGCTAAGAATCGAGAATTGTAGTATTTGAATTGTCGGAGGGCAGGTCCCCCAATGAACACGAACTTTAATCTTGTTCGCACTTACTACTGTAATAAATGTTCAGCATTGTACACGACTCGGTTTTCGCTGACTGTGTTATCGCTTCCCTTGCTCGTTACTGGTATTCAGCCTTCGGTCTTAAAGCCAGCACCTTCCTTACTCGCATATCGCTGCCAATCCTTGGTGCAATAACCACACTGTACATTCATCTTTGTAAAAATTATCGATAATGGGCATACTTCAATATTGTGTGTGTGTTTGAGTCACAAATCCATAGAATGGTTTGATGTAGCTCTCCATGCTACCCTATTCTGCGCTAATATTTTCATTTAATTTCATTTCTGCGTAGCTACTGCGTCCTACATCTGCTCCAATCTGTTTGTCATATTTATACCTTAGTCTACCCCTACCGTTCTTACCGCCCACACTCCCCACAAAAACAAACTGCACAAGTCCTGGGTGTCTTAAGATGTGTCTTATCATTCTATCTGTTCTTCTCGTCAAATTTAGCCAAATACAACTCCTCTCATCAACTCGATTCAGTATCTCCTCATAAGTGATTCGATCTATCCATCTCACCTTGAGCACTCTTCTGTAACACCACATTTCATAAGCTTCTATTCTCTTTCCTTCTGAGCTAGTTATCGTCCATGTTTCACTTCCATGCAATGCCACGTTCCAGATGAAAAATCTTCAAAAACATATTTCTAATTCCTATATCAGTGTTCGAAGTGAGCAAATTTCTTTTCTTATGAAAAACCTTCTTTGCTTGTGATAGTCTGCATTTTATGTTCTCCTTACTTCTGCCATCGTTTGTTATATTACTACCCAAGTAACAATACTCATCTATTTCCCTTAAGACATCATTTACCAACCTAATATTACCTGCACCACCTGACTTCGTTCGACTGCACTCCATTACTTTTGTTTTGGACTTTTATTTTCATCTTGTACTCCTAACTCAAGACTCTGCCCATACCATTTAGCAATTTCTCCAGATCTTCAGCTGTCTCAGATAAAATAACAATAACATCAGTAAATCTCAGGGTTTTGGATGGTGATTCCCTTCCCAAATTCCTCTTTGATTTCCTTTACTGCCCGTTCTGTATAAACAATGAAAAAGAGGGGGGGGGGACAACTGCAGCCTTTTGGGATTGCTGCTTCTTTTTCAAAGCCCTCGATTCTTATCACCGCAGACTGATTTTTAAACAGATTGTAGCTAGTTATTCGTTCTCGTTATCTGATCCCCATCACCTTCAGTATGTTAAATAGCTTCGTCCAATCAACACTTCTATATTACGTTCCCCAAATTTCAAATGTATAATTTGTTGGGGATGACCACCACTTAGAGGTTTATCTTTGGACGCCTTTGCTGAATGTTCCCTTAAGTAATTTCTTTTTTCTTTTTCTTAATGTTATGAGCAGAGTCCGGACTTTTAGGCGCTAATTAGCTTAGAACGCAAAAATATTAAGCGAGAAACAGGTATACACTACCCTGTACAGCGGTTATGCTATGAGATTTGCATAGATGTTAGGGGTATGGCCTATAGAACTCCTAGAATGTATGTTACTCTTGCTACATTATGGAAGAACGGGTTGAAAAACACTTTCTATTTAGTTAGCATTCTAACCTATTACTGGCTAAAAATCCCATGTCTGGATGATAATGTAGCAGTAACACGTACGTAGTTGAGTTTATCAAACGCTTCCTTCTTCTTTGCTTTGCAGGTTACATCAATGAAAGTCATCCTAAAGCTGGATATTACTTTTCTTTCCTGTCCACGATGGTGGGAGCGGCGCTGCTCTTTCTGGTGGGAACTCCGAAGCGACCGCCACCAGATGCAGTCCCGGTGTTCGCGCCAATCCAAGAAATGTGTTCCTGCGCTCCGCCGTCCCCTGGTTACTTCCATCGACCTCGTTTGCCGAAAAGCATCTCGTTCGCCAATACACTTGATCTTCCTGACGTTCCATTGGGTTGTATATCAGAGGAAGGTCTGCCGGATAACTACATGATGGAGTATGAATTGTATGGCGGGCATAGGTTTCACGGTCATCGCCCTCTGAGGCCAAGCAAGAGCGTTCCCGAGGGCCTTGGAGTGCCACATCATCCATGGCCGCGACAACAGCCGAGGAATGTCACCGTTATTGAACAAATGACCACCTCAGTATGAAACGTTGTTCGAACTGCGATGACCGTTTTGAAAATTAGCCGAAATTCTTGTGCTTCTCAAACTTAAGTGAGAAACGTTCAGTCCTCCTGGTGTCTTGCACAGTTCTTTTCAATAACATACCTGAGTATCATTCGTGGGTATTAACATAAGGAATGATCTTCATTGGAGGATCATATTCACGAGGTTGTTAAGAAAGGTTACACATCTCTTCACATCGATGAGAGAGTATTTAGGGGTTGTAATAAGAATGTACGGGGGAGGAAGTATAAGACTTTGGTACGCCTGCAGCTAGAGTGTATGAGATCCTCCCCAGGACAGCTTGATAAAAGAAGTGGGAAAGCTTCAAAGGAAAGCAGCACGGTTTGCTCTGGGTGATTTCCGACAAAGGAGTAGTATTACGAGAATGTAGCAAACTTTGGTCTAGGAAGATTTGAGAGAAAGGGGACGAGATGCTCGACTAAGTGGTATGTTTCGAGCTGTCAGTGAAGAGTTGGCGTAGAATGACTTTAGTAGACGAATACGTTTGAGTGGTGCTTTTAATAATAATGTGAAGATAAAGTTGGAATTCAAGAGGACAAACTGGGGTAAATATTCATTTATAGGACGAGGAAAAAGAGACTGGAATAAATTATCAAGGAAAACGTTCGACAAATTTCCAAAATTCTTGAAAAGGTTACGAAAAATATAGGTAAACAATTGATAGGGAATCTGTTACCTGGACGACAGCCCTAAATGCTGATTGATTGATTGATTGATTGATTGATTGATTGATTGATTGATTGATTGATTGATTGATTGATTGATTGATTGATTGATTGATTGATTGATTGATTGATTGATTGATTGATTGATTGATTGATTGATTGATTGATTGATTGATTGATTGATTGATTGATTGATTGATTGATTGATTGATTGATTGATTGAATGATTGATTGATTGATTGATTGATTGATTGATTGATTGATTGATTGATTGATTGATTGATTGATTGATTGATTGATTGATTGATTGATTGATTGATTGATTGATTGATTGATTGATTGATTGATTGATTGATTGATTGATTGATTGATTGATTGATTGATTGATTGATTGATTGATTGATTGATTGATTGATTGATTGATTGATTGATTGATTGATTGATTGATTGATTGATTGATTGATTGATTGATTGATTGATTGATTGATTGATTGATTGATTGATTGATTGATTGATTGATTGATTGATTGATTGATTGATTGATTGATTGATTGATTGATTGATTGATTGATTGATTGATTGATTGATTGATTGATTGATTGATTGATTGATTGATTGATTGATTGATTGATTGATTGATTGATTGATTGATTGATTGATTGATTGATTGATTGATTGATTGATTGATTGATTGATTGATTGATTGATTGATTGATTGATTGATTGATTGATTGATTGATTGATTGATTGATTTGAGACAGCTTGGTCTTAGACAAAATTCTGTATCAAGTCAAGCATCATTTTAAGGGAAAGTCAGCAGAACTACAGGACCCTTATAACATTCGTTGAATTGAACTGAACATACAGGTCACAGGCGAATAAACTCTTTTGTGCAGCGTCAACATCGCATCCAATACGTAAGCAACGATTTAAAAGCAAAGTAAAAACTTCAACTCTTCAGGGAATAAAATAGTTTTTGTCTTCACATTCTTGAGAAATATTTGCATGGTAGGGAACTCAAAAAATTAACATTTGTCACAGAATACTTAAATTTTGGGTTATACACCTAATTTACATACTTATGTAGTTTGTGGAGTTGTACACCAATTTAGAGCGGATCAATAATAATAATAATAATAATAATCATAATAATAATAATAATAATAATAATAATAATAATAATAATAATGCCATTGCCTTTACGTTCCACTTACTACTTTTACGGCTTTCGGTGACGCGGGTATTCCGGAATTTTGTTGTTATTATTATTATTTTTTACTACAAATCAAACGGATTATATGGATGGTCTAGCGAAAAAGGGCAAGCCCCATGTACATTAGTTGCTTCACAGACCTACTGAGCTAATATATACAACAAATACATTCTTCACATATTTACACTCGTACAAAGGAGTCTCCTTTTACCTGCCAGCAAAGACACTATGCTGATGTATTTGAGCACCTTCAAATACCACTAGACTGAGTCAGGATCGAATCTGCCAAGTTTTGGTCAGAAGGCCAGCGCCTCAACCGTCTGAGGCAGTCAACTGTGCCCAGAGCAGATTTATCAACCTAAAAAAGCAATGGCCATATATACGCCAAATTCCATAAACTTACTTAATACGCATATAATATAATGTCATATTTGACAAATAGAGGAAAATTGTCAATATGAGAAAGTATTTTGAGCTGAACAACAGGTTCTAACTACATCATCCTTATCCAGCTCCTGCTGGCTTGAGGTATTTATGGCACTGCTCCATCTTCCTCTTTCCTTCCACCATTCCTCCTTCACGATCTTATCCCAGTCTAAATTTCGTCTTCTTATGCCGCTCTTCATTGATTCAATCTATCCTTTTCTAGGTCTCCCTCTTGCTCTCTTGCCCTCGCACTTTGCCTCCAACATCTATCATGGAATTAGGCCTATATTCTCCTCCATCCTCTTTACATGTCCAAACCACCTTAGTTTATTCTTTTCAACTCTCTCATTCAGCATTCCTATCCCAACTTCCTCCCTAACATCTTCATTTCACACTCTGTCTATCCTCGTCTTTCCTATCATACTGGCTTGAATTCTACTTTCTTTCCTGCTAGTCAAAGACCAAGTCTCAGCTGCATAAGTATGTATGGTTACATAGTACATTTTGTGCATTATCTCTTTACTTTTCCTTGGTGCTTCTTTGCTCAAACAAGTTTTCTTACACTTTGGTGGAACTATAATAAATACAAATTATATATGGCTTATTTCAAACATTACAATAGTCCACGTTTTGCAAAAAAAAACATCTGTGATCTATGGAGATGATAATGGGAGATAAAGAAGGGCTAGTTTCGTAGGAGAAAGCGATCTAGCCTCTGCCCCTTCAGATAATGAGAATTTCGTTAGAAATCGTTATGAAAGGCAGGAAAAATAAAGACATCGCAATATTAATACCGTCAGGGTCGGACGAAAGCAATAGTTGTCGAAAAGTTATAGGAAATTGAATATGAAAGATTAAAATAACTGGAATCAATGTCAAACTCCCACAACATCTCATAGTCTGTAACCACGGTGGGCAGCATTCAAAATCAGATTACTTCAACGTGCCCAAAAATTTACGCAAACCTATGACATCATTCGATTTCAGGGCAAATAATAGGAAAAAGATACTAGAGAAATTCAACATTATTCCATTAGTCTATACTCCAGAGAATACTTAGTTGCTTCACATCTGGCTAATAAACTTTGACTTCCAATACGTCCAGCTGTAAATATGCTACCTCCTCCCAGCCTGCTTTTGAAACTTTTTTTTTTTTGCTAGGGGCTTTACGTCGCACCGACACAGATAGGTCTTATGGTGACGATCTTTTGAAACATTAATAGCTTGAACACATCACAGTTTTTATGCTTATTCACTTGGACTCTTCAACCTTAAGATATGTATTACTGTCACAAGGTTCAAATAAAATATAAAGCATGGGTGATCTGTACTTTTCTATGGTACAAATTTCACGTATTGAGCGATTAAAATATCGTTGGAAAAATTGTATTACAATAATATCCCAAAAGCCGTTTGAGCAAAGTTTTAGGTTACTTGTGAACTGGTGTCAGAGTTTCTTTGACTTTCTATCGCAAATAATGATTTATACCATTTAACGCGAAATCAAAAAATCCACCTCTAGTTTAATACTGTGGAATGTACCATTTTAGTGTTGCATAAATGAATCTATCACGTTAACATGTATTCATCAATCATATTGAAGTGGGTTGTTCTGTTATCGTATGATACATTTCGTTTCCTGTGGTTATGACATCCCCATCGCGCGCTTTAATTCCCAAATTGTTAAATATTAAACGATATAACTTGGTTAACAATGAGAATTAATACATAATATCAACTACAAGTTGAATGCAATGTATTTCAAATTACAATTTAATATATTCTACATTACTCCTCTGCCCAATAGCATCTCATGGTACTCCGTAAGAAAATACAAAGTATTCATGTTTAATAAATCAATATTAGCCTGTCACTAGATCGAAAGAATGCAGTGCAGTATTATTATATAAGTAACTTCCTATAAATAAATGCTCTGCACATTCATGAAATATAAAATAACATCCAGCATTCGTGCGTAGGTCCATCAGATACATTAGGCACACTTAGGAAACGAAACCTGCTATCCTTTAGAAAATATGTGGTTATCATAAAAATTGATGCACACGAACCATCTAAAAGTACTTCATCCGAGAGACAGAATGGGCAGCTATTCTCGGAGCTTCCATTCCAGGATATATAAGATACTAACGGATGACAGAATGTGAATAAAAGATCGAATGAATCAATGAATGATGGAATGAAAGGAAGAAAGAATCATTTTGAAGCTTTGCATGCCGGTCATAGTCACTGGAAATACGTTTCACTTTTACATAGCACCGTTTTCATTGACATGGCTTTGATTATCAAAACGATTCAGAATTTTGGTCTCAATGACATCTCGGACGGCAGAATGAAATCCTGTTTGGATCGAACTATTTTTTTCTCACAGAGGCTACCAAGGACAGATGAGTTTACAGTAAATGATTTTGTATTTAAGAGATTATCTGTTCTACAGCTCTCCTCCCTCGCCGAAGCCCATGTTATATATCAATTATTTAATTACCTTTACGCGTATGTTACCCGTTCATTTTATTACTTCTAACACGCTGTTAGATTCCAGATAAATCTCTGAATTTCTATTTTCATGTCGTCTTAAATTTAAAACTCATAATACAGAGTTAATTTTGAAAATAACAATGAAAACAAGTCATTTTAAATCAAGAAATGGAGCGAACATTCATGTGATGTAATGTAAAAGAACTGTGCAAGGGAAGGACAATTTTTATCACCGGATGACAACGGAAATCAACAGGTGAAATTTTATACTAGTTTAATAAAATAAAAAATTCAAATAGGTTCCATGGTATTTTATCAGAGATTGTCGTTCACCAATGGAATTGAATAAATCATCACAGTTAACTTATTAGATGAATCGTTATAATATCGTGTTTGTATTCCTGCACCAAGATACCTCTGACTAGTGACCGAATACTTTTTCAAGTGCTGTTGATCAGCTGATGCAATAAACTTACCTCTTTCGTGTTGTTATAAAGTGAGCTAACAAGTTTTCTATTCTAGTGAAGGACACCTATTCGAGCACTTTCACCTTGAATTTTCTCCAGGCCTGGAGATGTGCATCTCCAGATTTTCTAGTGGACCATTCTATAATAAAGGAACGTGTAATGTTTAATGAATTGAGTTCATTACTATTCACTGCGTTCCCGTGAAATTAAATTGAACCAGAAGTGTTACCGAGTAGCCATTTGAATCAAGACCTGTTTACATACTTGGAAAATAATTAAATGGGATACTCCTCTGTGATTTTCTACTCACTTGGGTTATTATGGATAAAACAATTTACCTCACAGAACTGTACTCAGAATACGCACAAAACAGTACATCGTTGGAATAAAGGCACGGTTCATCAAATAGATATAAATGGAATAGATGCAATGTCCTTTGGAGTTATCGTGACATGTTTTCGTGTTTGTTATTAAAGCTTACATCTTTACCTTCTTTATACAGCATCTCTCAAGAAGTAATTGAATTGTTTTGGCATGTCTTATCTCTGTATGTGCTTACCATTTCTGATTTTATCTCAAGTCCACTGTTTTCTTCAAAAGCATAGATTAAAAAGGAATATTCTATTCACAAAATACTCATATCAACGGGTGACAACGACAAAACCTCCTCGGCTAAAATTAACTTGAAAACATATATTTCTACATTGTAAAATTTCAGAATAAACTAAAAGTTACTCCGGAACGTTAGAGACATGACATGACATGTCACTGAAAAGATAATTTTGTTAGGAATTATCAGATATTAGGGTAGCCAGACTCTTTCAAATCCAACATCTGCAATGGTTACAGATACAAAAAATTAATATTGCTCGTGTGAGGCTGAAAAACCGTGTTCTAGCTACTAATACTACAACTTGTCACTTCTGAAATGGACTAAAAGATGCTCCTATCTTTTCACTCCGAGATTACCAAACAACCAACTTGACATATTTTTGTTAAAACGTTGGGAGCAAACATTTTTCATTGCTGTTGTGTATTTTCTAACGCTGAAACTATTTGAAAACTTCCCTACTGAGTAAATGAGACATATTCGTACTTATCTCATTTATTAACTAATGTCACTTGAATTATTCGAGAAATCCTGTAACATAATCATAATATCAAAATTGCAATAAGAAGTTCGCCCCATATTACATTTTATAACTAAAGGGAAGAATGAAATTTTATAAAAGGGATTTACAAGTGCTTAAATGAATCATTCCAAACGATAGAACGATTGCCACTGTTCGGAAAATAATACTTAGAAATGTGAGTTGTAATTTACTTTGAAATGAGTTCTTTGTAAGTGATGGTGAATTCTTTAAAACTGAAGAACAAATAAATAGCCACACCATACTTACTCTAATTAGATTATAAAGACACAAAGGTTCGATCTTTCGATTTCGACAAAATAATGGGAGAGATTTCACACGACAACTCATGATCCTAATTTAAGTGCCGCTGAGGAGATAACTCGTTCAGTTGCTCCTCTACTCTCACCTATGTTGAGGTATATTTAAAAAAAACACTCATTCACATACATTCATAAAATACTTTCTGTGATCATTTAGTTCGTGGCGTCGGTGGTCAACCTAGTTTAAGAATATTAGGAACTCTCAATAAATCAACAGTTATATTACGCGACAAAATTAACCATTTTTGAATTATCGCACATACATTTACTTGTTTTTTATAAATTCTTACGGAAAAGTGCATTCAGATATCTTTTCCTTGCTATAATGTCGTGTTTCATTTATCCATTGAGGTAACTGTGTCAGTCTGATGAACGAGCAGCCGCCATATTTGCAAGCCCAAAGAGTTTAAATGCAAAAAATAAAACGACCTAATACGCTGAAAGACAGTTTTGAGAAAACAGTATATTTCAGTTTTGAAGGTTGTATTCTCTGTACAGGTAATGAATACATATGTATTTGATTTCTTTATACTAATGCATTTTTATTATCATGATTTAATATTCTTATTTATTTAATATGCGTAATAGTTAATTTGTTGAGCCCGGGTAATATTGCCTTTGATTATTTGAAAAATATAAAGAACGACCATGAACTGTTTTGAACAGGAATTTAAGCCATTATCCTTACCTTCGTTTAGAACCGATAAAAGAAATTACGAGTACCTTAGTGGAAATCATAATGGAAACATTTTAAATACACATTTCTATCAACATTCTGCTGGACCAACTGAACGTCTTCATGTAACCACCTTCAAAAAATTTTCAACTGTTTTAGAAAAGAACCTAACTGCATTTTATAGTAGAAGTGTTGCATATCTTTCGAATTTTACAGAAGAACTACACACAATACATATTTTATCTTTCTAATAAATAAAAGATTCCTCCTTCAATAACAACGATAATACCCCAATTTTACTAATGAAAATAGTTTTATCTAGTAATGACATGTGATTGTGAAAACAGGTGCTGAGTTATGGATTAAAGTTTCTTACTTCGAGTATGTTGTTGAAGGTTTCAGCACCGTTTTATAGAATACTATGTTAAGAACACCACAGCAGCGAATAATCATAACAGTCACTTTCCTCTGAGTCTTATTCATAGCAATAATTTATCTCTTGTTAACTGAAGTGATTATTCACTGTGAGAGCGTATATATTCTAGAGTAAGATTAATTATAAACAGCAAGTCTGTCTGGAATTGAAATAAGTTATTTGACTAAATGCCAACAAATAATATATGACACAATTTATATGTATATAATATGAAATAAAAATGAAAATTGTTGTTGATATTTACAGTTGTGATTATTATCATTAATCCATTTGTCATTTGCATGTATTGTACGAGGGATGTCAATAAAGTAGTGGCAACTTAGTCCAGACACTCGCAGGAGATCAGGCAAGCGCTAATAGGGTATGGGAGCGGTTAGGTGGCACTGTGTAGTGTGCATTTGACGGGCTCTCAGTTGGGAGTGTTCTTGTTCTGTGGCTTTGAAGTGAAGAGTGTCGATTTCGCTGCTCTAAAACATGTTTTCAAAAGATGATCAGTGTTCATGGATTAAAATTGAGGTTTTCCGTTGCAAAAATGTATCAGAATATTATCGACGATTACGCGTTAACGTATAGAACGGTTGCACGATGGGTCAAGGCATTTCGTGCCGGTTGGAGTGAGGTCTAGGAACACCCTCCGTACTCACCCCTCCTTGGCCACCGATTACCTAATGTGGCATCTGTACGCCGCGCAGTAGGCCTCTCCGTCGCTGTCATCAACGAAATTGCCGAAATTTGGCACAAAAAATAGTAGACTTTGCCGGTAACTACACTACCACTCATTAATTTCAATACACCCTGGTATTTCAGATTTAAAACACAAAGCAAACGTTATTTCTCACAAAAGATAATTATATTAACTTACACATATATAATACAATCACAAACATTATATTTTACTTTCATTAAAGTCTCCTCCTTTGGATTTAATGACTGCCTCACAAACTCCAGGCATGCGGTCAATCAGTTTTTGTAGGTATCGTGAATCTATATGATTCCACACATCCTTAACAATATTCCAGAGATGTTCCTTGCTGGATATATTAACTTCCCTGATACGTCTGTCCACTTCATCCCAGACCATTTCAATGGGATTGCAATCGGGCCTTTGGGACAGCCATACCATATCTTTCAGTACTTTCTGTTTTTCCTTTGATGAAATATAGTTCGTACAGTATGCTCACCGATGTTTTGGGTCATTATCCTGTTGTACGGTGAACCCTTTCCGTATTAAGCGCAATGCACTTGGTACTGCATGATAATGAAGTATGCGGTGGTACTGCTTCTCATCCATACATCCTTCTATTTTCATAATGTCGCCAACTCTATCTCCGGCAAAACATCCCCAAACCATAATAGAACCTCCGCCGTGTATAACTGTAGGTATAACACACTGCTGGGATACCCTTTCCCCTACAAATCGGCGAACAAATATTCTCGCTTCTGGTTCCAAAAATCTCGAACTTCGATTAATCGGTGAATAACACCTTCGTCCACTTTTCCGATGTCCAATTACGGTGTTTTCTAGCCCATTCAAGTCTCTTCTGTTTATTTATGGGCCTTTGAAGGGGTTTTCTTGCTATGACACATCCTTTCAAGCCGGCTTCAATCAGTCTCCTTTTTACTGTTGCAACATATATTTTTGTCGTATTCATTTCTAGCAATTCTCCACGAATTTGGGGCGCTGTTTGGAATCTATTTCTCTTACTGGTAATTCTGACATATTTATCATCACTTTTAGTTGTTTTACGAGGTCGTCCTGGTCGTGGTATGTCCTTATTGCTACCTGTTGTCTTCTGGCGGTGAAGGGTGTGTAGGGTGTATTGCACTATCCTATAGACGCACTACACTGTTTCGCAATTTGTCGAATAGATAAACCTGCTTGGCTAATTGCTACAATTGCAGCACGTTTTTCTATGGATATATCCACTCGGGGAGCCGTACTAGCGATGTGCACACTTCAACTGTCACGAAGGAACTGACATGCAGGAACCACATGTTATGTATCGTAGCAATGTTTGCCGTTCGCTGCAGATATCACATCACTATAGGGAACAACACAGATGCACCAAATGCGGCTTCTGTCGGCATATAGGTAAACAAACATATCCGATAGGTACATAACGTTTATGTACACAACATTGGTTGTCGGGTACTATTGTATCTCGATGACCACAAACAAAAATCATGTCATGTGTACAACTGTTGTACTATTCCTTTGCTTCCTCAACCGTACCCACGGTATTAGACCTTATCTACAGAGAACGAGATGCCAATTATTGGGTGTATTGAAATTAATGAGCGGTAGTGTACATTGAAGGAATTCAATTGTACTTGTGAGTTCATTAAATATTACGTTCTATCGATATTGCTACTATTTTATTTACAGCCCTCGAATTGGTAAAAATCAAGAATTACGAGCTAATTTCTTCCCCTGTTTTGTATTCTTCTATTTTGAGCCTTTGTTACCTTGGATCAGTGACAGACAGGATGCTGTTGACAAATCAAGAAAGCCTGAAATCCCTAATAGCACGCCTTGTGGACTGACTTTAGCGTGACTAATTTGTCACTATTTATCAGGAACTTATGTATTACAACCGATCTTTTAGATCCTCCTGTGTCCTTTTATCTCTCTCATTAACATTCAAAATCGCGAAATTTAAATCTGGTTACGTATAAAACTCCATCTGTTCCATTACACTAATTTATTTCAGGATGTCCTAATAAATGCACACACACATACAATTCTAACCAGTTATGAATGGCCACACCTACTAATCACTGTCTATTTACAAATTGCTCTTCCTTATGGCTCAGCAGGAGGTCCAGCCTGTTCCTGTACCTGGGGACTGAGGACACTTAATCCTTACTTTCACTTTACCAAGTCCAGTCAGCTCATGCAGCAGCTGTGTGTAGACCGCTGGATCTGAATACAGGGTTACGGGTCAGTCGACACACGATATCTGTTCGTTGGTTCGACTCCACAGACAGTCCTGTAATTCATACAGTCACGAGCAGCGAACAACTAAACAGCTCAACAGTAGGACGATACTCACAACAGCGAACATTAATTAATACAGGTCCATTTATCCTCGCACGCACGACAGCGGATTTCCTCGCTCGCTCACGGCGATCCCCAGTCCACAGAATTACACGAACACACAGTGTAGTCTTCCGTTCTGTCGTTTCTACCACATTTACTGGACTCTCCAACACCACAACAACAGCTCCTGGTTTAGACCTCGGTGGGACAGCCAACACCTATGTCGCCCTCAGCCCAGCCACCGAGTCTCACGCCGACTCCACCTCGGAGCACAACTGACACTCCGAGTCCAACACTGACCGACTGTGCGCGGCTAGCCTCCCCTTTTATAGCTCGCGTGATTTGAGCCAGAAATTTCGCGATTTCACTAGAGGCAGAACATTCCCGTTGAGTCTCTAAGAAACACATAGGTAAGCCAGTCGACGAGACCAATACATGAAAGGCCGGCCATGCCCTCCAGGCCGGCTGGGAGGTCCCCGATCGTCTGAGTCACTATCCCCTTCCTGGAAGTACTGAAAGGGCTGGTACGTAACGGTATAGTAATACAGGATGGTCGAAAACAACGTAAACCGGGTATATGAGCGTTAGAGGGTTGGTCACACTGATAAAAACTGTGAATAAAATGATTTGATATCTCACGCTGCTGTCAGCTTCTAAAGTTAGCCAATCAGATCGCTTCGCGTGCGAATTCAAATTAGCTTTGCGAGGCAGTGTTGCTAGATCTGTACGCGGCTTAATACCGCCTTGAAATCACCAATTGAAGATTGAAATTTCGCCTGGGAAAGAGTTCGAATACAGACCTCCGACCTGACTAGATCCCGCCACAGCAAGTAAGCTACGATGACACCGGCTGAAACCAACGGTGTGTTTGATGATGGCTCTCAACCCTGTCTTAACACACGTACAGATTTAGCAACAGTGTCCCGTAAGACCATTTGAATCCCCCCCCCCCTCGGAACGATCTGATTGGCTACATTCAACAGCTGATAAAATAACAACGGCGTGAGATATCGATTTTTTTAATTATTTATCAGTAAGACCAGCCTTCTAACGCTCATGTAGGTTCACGTTGAAGCCGACCATCCTGCATATGAGATCATCATCATCTTCTTTGCATTTTTCCATTTATGTGGGATCTGCCTTTTTGCAATGTTTCCTCCAATTCAATCGATCCATAGCGTCCTGAGAGCTGAGTTTGGTGAGCCGCATGTCATCTCTCACCCTACCCAGCCAGCGTATTTGAGGTCGCCCTCGAGGTCGGCGACCCTCCACGGTCAGTTGAAGGGCAGTCCTTGAAACTGAGGTTCAACTGCTACGCCAACTGCTATGCCAAGGGCGATACCATGTCGAATACACCGTTCTCGTCCGATCACCGCAGTTAAGCAACATTGGGCGTGGTCAGTACTTGGATGGGTCACTGCTTGGGAACACCACATGCCGTTGGCTCAATTCTCTTTGCCTGTCTGGTCAGGTTTCTTCCTGCCACAGTAATAGAGTAGTCTGTGCAGCTAGCGTCTCTACGTCGAGTGTTGGGCGGTGGAAAATAACCTAACACCCTGAAGGAGCCAACGGCTTTAGGCTGAGGAACTCCTTTCGGAGGGTGGTGATCCCTCAGTTGGAAGGAAGACCACTGAAAACCACCGTGCAGCGTCTGTACTCAATGTTAGGAGCGGCTGCAAAAGGCGTCTGTTCCCCACGTTGGGAGCGGCCTCAAGAAACCCTGGCAGTAGGTATAAAATGGCCTTGACGACAGGCAGAGCGACACGTCGGTTAAGGTAGGTTTCTCGTATCAACATGCATCCTGCATATGAGGTCATTGTGCAAAAAATTAATTTCACCGAAGGGAATCATAATTTTCTTTCATTGGTTGAAAATATTGTAAGCTCTTAAGCCTTCTCAAACGTGATATTACGAACGTTTCACCCCAGGGCTCATCAGTTGGTCTCCTACAATTTTCCAAGACGCTAGCGCCTAGTGCGCCGTTGAGGAATCACATTAGAGCAAAGAGCATGAATACTTAAATATTCGTAAGTGACGAAATTTCTAACATGGCTATAATTTGGGCTGGGGTTCCATTTGAAATGTGCGTGGCCAGTTTTGCTTGGGCGAAAAACCGATACCGTAATCATACAGTCAGTGTAGGTCGTATGGACGAACGAACGACGCGATTTTTTGGATGAAAATGTTTTTTTGGAAGGAGTTGATGTCGGAGGTATTACACCTATAAAGGGAGACTGTAAATGGCGAACAATTTGAACGGAAAATAACAGAAATTTTGAACATCGCGGAAGGAAGCGGAGGTGCACATGGCCATGAGGTTCACTCAGCCTACACAACAAAAGAGTACCAGGTTAATTCCTGGGGGCAAAGGCGGCAGCGCGTATAGCTAAGCACACTACCCCATCAAGTGCCGGGGTTACGGATAGTGGAAGCCTTTACAAGCCATTCTTCCAAGGGTCTTCATGGCCTGTATTATTTCGTCTTCTAAGCCTAAAAACATATCCATGATGTCATGCTTCCTGTGTAGCTGAGAAAATTGTAACATTTATTTGGTATGGCAACAGGATATACTGTTACGATAGTATAAATGTCTAAAACTTAGTACTATATTTAAATATTTTTCCCATATAGGAGTATCTTCTCATTGCTGGGATATTTAAATCCAGCAGCCAATGTAGTTGCTATCTTGGCACCACCCAGGGGTCACGTGTAGGGCAATTTAAAGCTATACCTACGGACGTGCACCAACGACTGGTAAGACCCCAACTAGAGTATGGTTCCAGTGTATGGGACCCTCACCAGGATTACTTGATTCAAGAAGTGAAAAAAACAAAGAAAAGCAGGTCGATTTGTTCTGGGTGGTTTCCGAAAAAAGAGTAGCGTTACAAAAATGTTGCAAAGTTGGGCTGGGAAGAATTGGGAGAAAGGTGACGAGCTGCTCGACTAAGTGGTATGTTCCGAGCTGTCAGTGGAGAGATGGTGTGGAATGACATCAGTAGAAGAATAAGTCGGAGTGGTGTCTTTAAAAGGAAAGATCACAATATGAAGATAAAGCTGGAATTCAAGCGGACAAATTGGGGCAAATATTTGTTCTTAGGAAGGGGCGTTAGGGATTGGAATAACTTACCAAAAGAGATGTTCAATAAATTTCCAATTTCTTTGCAATCATTTAAGAAAAGGCTAGGAAAACAACAGATAGGGAATCTGCCACCTGGGCGACTGACCTAAATGCAGATCACTAGTGATTGATGATTGATCCCAGCTCCTCCACAAGTTGACCAACATATTCCAGCCTACGTCTTCCCCTACAGTTTTTTTTCCTTTCACAGAGACCTCCGGGATGAAGGCTAAGTGGTATGTTCCGAGCTGTCAGTGGAGAGATGGTGTGGAATGACATCAGTAGAAGAATAAGTCTGAGTGGTGTTTTTAAAAGGAAAGATCACAATATGAAGATAAAGCTGGATAAAGCTCTTATGTCTGAGTATATGGCCAATCCATGTATTTCTTCTTTTATTCATATTAATTGACAAGCTTGGGGTTTCTTCAACTCTTTCCATTATTTCCTCATTAGTAACTCTATCTGTCCAAGGAATTTCCAGCATTCGAGAAGTGTATAATATCGTACCTAATAGTGCATTACAAGGAGTAAGGAGTAGTATATAAGTGTAGAGTGTATAAGAAACAATTCGGCAGAAGATTTCGTCGGTAGGTCTTCATTTACTTCACCCTTTTCTTCATCTTGGTGTGATTCAGTCAAATGTAGAGTTATTTCTCTTGCCCAGGGCCTCTCGGAGTGCATGCGCCGCTGCACTGCACGGCGCAAGGTGCAGGAGACGAATTCCCTAGGTTGAACAGAGTGCAAACCTCGACTCCTCTTTCCTTATACCTGTCTCACCCTTTCGGCCCGTCTCCGCCTTCTTCACCTTCCCCACTATTTCTCTCCTCACTGCGAAATATTTATGTGCAGTGAGCGGAGACAGTCTGTTGTATGGGACAATATTACCGGTGTTAAAAGACTCTTCTTTAAATTAAAATCAGAAATACGCAATTTAGTTTTCGTACGAGTCAAAACAGGAAAAAAGCTTTCATATGTGCACGTGGAACCAGACACAGAAATAAACTTAGCTGCTTCTCCATGCAGCTTAAGAATATCTTCTTTCGACAACTTCTAGTAGAATTGGAGCAAAGCGTTTGTATTGAAGAATATATCTTTTTGATGATCACATAATTATTGTTCCGCATATTAAGCATTTGGCTTTATCTTCACGACTGAGAAAAAGTACGGAAGTTCCCAGTGCGATTGAAATGGACTTTCGGACGTCTTTGCTTCCTTCGAAGCAGGTTGATCCATTATTACGTTGCTGTCTTGCGCCTGTTTCACTGATAAACAATTCGTTTATCATCGAACGCTTCGTCGCTCGCAGTACACATCATCCGGGTCAAGCCGAGTTGAGCCGAGTCGGACCGATGTACAGTGCACAGAGCCAGTGTGCTTCAGTTTGCACGCATGAGGTTTTGGGCGTTTCAGACGGCCTGCTCTTACCGCAGTTTCTGACACGTAATGTTTTAACAAATCATACACTACATCAGCAATTTCCCTTTCTGTTTCTGAAACACTAGAAGTGGCGGATAGCACACAGTTTAACAAAGAGCTACTACAGCATAATAATAGTTTTATTGCAGCCAAGAGGCCATGTAATTAAGTACATTAATTTTAACATTTCAAGCCACATAGGTCTCATTCTTCTGAACAGAATTTAATCAACGATTTCCCTCTTTTGGACATGTTAAGACGTGGTATCTATCACATTCACGATCGCACAATTTACACATGCATCCGCAATCAGGTTCATGAAATGTTTTGGTTTTGCAAAGCTTAAAGTGAAAGCCATGAACAGCCAATCTAGTTACAATATGTCTTAAATCGTAGTTCGCTTCCATCCATCCCCGCGTTGTCATAGCATCTGTTGCATAGAAAGCTAACCAAATGTCTTCTCTTTTCTGATTCAGTTCCGTAAGTAGTCGATCGTAATTTGCCGTGGATGGTAGTGACATCCTGAAGCCCCAGAGCTCTCTTTAAGTATGCGGCTTTGACTTTCTCTATTCGTCGTAGACTATTGATATTTTGGTATTCCCAGACGAGTTGAAGACCATAGGTGATTATAGGCACAACTTTAATATTGAAGAGCTGCACCGCTGCTTTAACTGACATCTTACGTAAATCTTTGATCTCGTTCACTGCTTTAAATGCCAAGATTGTCCTATTCTCTATGTGTTTTGTGAAAACATCACCTCTGGTTTGCAATATGACTCCCAGATATTTGAAGTGACTAACCCTTGTTAGTTCTTTGCCATTGTAATGGACTCTGTCAGTCACTGCTGGCCTTCCCCCTTTTCTGAAAATCATGTGGACAGTCTTTTGGACATTTATGCTGAGATCAATTTCATGTGCCCATGCTGCCAGAAGATCAAAGAACTCTTGCAGGTCCTCCAGCCGTTCTGCAACGAGAACCATATCATCTGCATATACATACAACTTTACACCATCTTTGATGCATCGTGTCACATCCGAAGTGATTATTGAGAACAGAAGAGGACTTAGAGGATCTCCTTGTAGTACACCATTGGTCTGTGCTATTGCATCTGATATTGATATGTTATCCTGTATAGATACTGTATTGTTGGAGAGAATGTCTCTGATTATGACCGTCAAGTAGTGACTCTTACCAATTAATTGTTCCACCTTTGTCAGGAGTATGCTCCTATGGAGCACATCGAATGCTTTAGAGAAGTCAACAAAGATTGCGTGGAGCTTTCCACCTGGTACTCTTAGTGCTTCCTCGATATCTTGTTTTAGACACTCCGCCGCTTGCAGGGTAGATCTACCTCTTCTGAAACCAAACTGTTGCTCTGGTATATAATGACCCACAAGTGTTGTTAGCCTATCAGTGAGAATTTTGGTCATTACCTTAAAAAGAGTGCATTCGAGTGCGATACCTCTGTACGAGTCTGGATCTCCCATGTCCCCTTTGCCTTTGTATACCATTTTGATGTAGGATCTCCTCCAACTATCTTGTATTCTACCTCTCCTAAGACATTCGTTCATCAATAAGACCACGTTTCCTTCAAAATTGGAGTCACCATTTTTAAATGTTCGTAGTAAATCTGATCAGGTCCACAAGCCTTTCCATTTCCCATGCTGTGTATAGCGTCCTCGATATTCATTACTGTTATAGGCAAAAACTCAGTTTCATCTTCTGATTGTGTCTGTAGCGGTCGAGTATCTTTAACCTGAAGCACTTGACACATATGTTTTTCCCAGGTTTCTATTGGTATGTCCCTAGGAAATTTTGGTTTCCTTGGGTTCAGTATTTGATAAGTATGTCGTTCAGCAGCTTCTATCTCCTTTATATCTAGCATTTCTTGGTACACTTTCTTCTTTTGTTTTATTAGCTGCTTATAGAGCCTACGGGAGAGTGTGTATATTTCAAGGTTTTCTGGGGACGGAGAATTCAAGGTAATGTGTAATTTATTCAGCGTTTCTTTCCTAGCAACATAGCAGTCTGAGTCGAACCAGGGCTTTGCTTTCCGTTTGTATGGATCTGTATACTGTATAGCCTCCTGCAAAGAAGTTCTGTAAGTCTGCGGTTGTTTACCTACTGACTGCAGCACGTGCTTTCCGCTATAGTAGTTCACAACCCAAGACGCACATTTCTTCTTTCACATCGTATTTCACATGATTGCCCCTGTTGTAAAAATACGCATACCGGCATAGTTTGTAAAGCTGAATACAATAGTATGAAAAAGTTAAAAAAATTCTGCATCAAGAGAAGGATTGCTTGAAAGATGATATAATGTACAGGTAGGAAAAGTATTTTATATGCGACTACTCAAAAACTCTGGGTGATGGAAATGTTCTGCAAAAAATTGAATTCAACTCAAAAACTTCACTGGAATCACCTATTCTTTCCCTTTTAACAGATAAAGTTTCAATTTTGTTAACCAATGAATTGGCCTTGTGCCAGTACCATTCCGTGTCGGATAAAAGTAGTCCGTAAAAGGGGTGGTTGGCATAAAAGCGTGGTCATCTGGAGAAGATCACTTTACATCATCTCACGGGAGACAAACCATAAAGAAAATTGGTATAATTTCCCGACCGGACCTTATGTTGTGAGGTTTAAAATTATAGCCTGTTAAAATTAGAGCAAGTGCCTTTTATCTTGATCTCTTTCGGATTAAAGGATGTAAATGAACATTATTTGTTGTTTAGTACAATAAAATACAGACTACCAGAAGCAAGGAAAGAAATTTGCTTATTTCTAACATTAATACAGGAACTATAAAGAATTTTTTCAAGACTTTCTTTTGTAGCGTGCGATTGTGTGCAGGTGAAACATGGACAAAAACTAGTGTTGGGTATCTCGGGTTAGCACAACTAATGGTTTGTGAGGTAATATAAGATTCAAATAGGCCGAATTCAGTTGTATTATTGGTACCATATTTTAGGATAGTGAGAAAGTAACCAATAAGGAGAAGTAGAAGAAGAAGAACCAATAATCAGAGTTCGGGAATCATGCGGAAACCCAAAGGATCCAAAATAAGGATGTCAAAAGAATTGATAATAAGATCAATAAAAATTGTATTCTAAGTAAATAAATAAATAAATTACAGACGACAAGAAAGAGGACCGATAAACTAGCGTAACAATGACAACCTCAATTAAGACTTGAAAAAGTATGAAATACCAGTAACTTGAAGAGGTCACAAAACTTTGATTGCAATAAACACATTTCAGATAAAATGAGATACCCGAGTACAATTACACGATATAAAGTACCTAAAAACTGGAGAAGAACCCTATATTCGGGAAGGAAGAGGGGATAAGAGGCAGGGATGGGAAACAGGGCCTCGCCAAGCAAAGTTAAAAGGCAGAATATTTAGAAAACAGTCACCACATAAAGAAAGAGTCTGTAACGCATCGACGGAGAATGTTGTACTCAACGTTCCAACAGTCAGACGTCGTGATGTTTCAATTCCAAAACTAGTTATATGCACTAATCAAGCATAGCAGTCGCACCAAAACCACAAAGTTACGGGAATAAATGAAGGCTTCAGTAGAGGCGAGAAGCGCCAGATCCCGAAGTGTTATGGGAAACAAAGTCCCAGCAAATAGTAAAATGTCTTTGTTCACCAAATGTCTCCAAATAAAAGTCCAGGGTGCAGGATGATAATCACGCGGCACGGCAGGATGTAGAGCTCTCTACACACACCCCAGTCAAGACTGGACTGAGGAAAGAACAGAAAGTCTCAGTATATATGGAGCATGTGGAAGTTTCTGGAGACATACGAATATATTCAAGAAAACCTGCAGAAGATGACGTATTCGTGACGTGACGATGACGCGGTGAGCGAAGAAGATCAGTAGTATGACAGTCAGCGGTGCGAGGTATTGGTGGTACGGCCGCGATGCAAAGTCGACGATAAAGGTAAGTGTAATAGCATGTATACTTCTGGGGGAATTCACATTAGCTCAGAGAAAACGATAATATAAGCCTTTGAAATGTGGTGTTGCAGAAGTATGCTGAAGATGAGATGGATAGATCGGATCACGAATGAAGACGTACTGAATCGAATTGGTGAGAGGAGATCGATTTGGCGAAATTTAACCAGAAGAAAGGATATAATGACACCCAGGACTTGTTCAGTTGGGTTTTGAGAGATGTTTAGGCAGTAAGAACGGTGAAGATAGACAAACAGATTACAGTAGACGTAGTATTCAGGTAGAAAAGTATATTAGCATAAGATAGCGTTACACGCAGGGCTGCATCAAACTAGAGTATGAACTGATCAAACAACAACTCTTCAATATCGTCACGAAGCAACAGAATCCTCAGTATATAAAAACAGTTGAGTGACATAGAGAACTGGAAATGGCTGCCGGCAAGTGCGAAGTGGAGTGCTCAGTAGACCAACAGCTATAACTGATCATACAGTAAAGCTCATATTCAAATGAATCGCAAGGGATCTGGAGAAAGACAATTTCCATTTAATGAAGGTGTACTAGTAAATCGTGTACATTCTCTATTTATTCCTACTAGACACTCGAATGTACGAGGACATTAATACACTTAATTGAACTGATCATTTTTATTTCCGGTACAGTACTGTAATTTACATTTTACAGCAGTCAAGTATATTTACTCCGAGTTGCAGTGACCTTTCACTTGATTGCGTGATTTCCCACTAAACTTTTAGCCTCAGAAATTAAGCCGAACATATCCGAATAATTGCCAGGAAATATTGAATATTGTAACTATTAATCGGTAAAAATGTAAAGAAAATAAGTTACCTAATTCTTGCATTCAGACAAGTACTCGTATTTGAGGATGCTGAAAAACTGTCGAAATATAGAGATTGGTTTTCAGTAGTATAAAATGAAACATGGACAAGTCTACTATCTCTAAATATGTTTGTAATTAATTACGCAAACCTCCATATTATTAATAACAAAGATATATTCATATTTTTAATCATTTAGCGTATGGCTGCATCACTAAAAGTTAATATTTACAATTATCTCATAATCAAAAACTAATATCCAGGGCACAAATGTTGTCTACTGATCCGTCCGACATAACCAGGAACTCTGTTGAATCACAAGGCAAAGCTCTCAGAGGACATTCTTGGACTACATTATCAAAAGTATGCCTTTCAGTGCCACAGTCACAACTTGTAGAATTCACGTTCTTCCACTTGCACAGAAAATTACACCTGCCAGTGTGTTGGTTCTTATTCGGTTAAGAACCGACCAGATCTTGTGTAGCAACAAGTCATAGACATCTTGTAATTTCCGAGTCCATATGGACCAACGATTTCACAATTATCGGTGGCTATTTCCGCAAATGAAGGTTACAGTCAAGTGTCGCTAAGACAGAAGTCTCAACGTTTCGCCTAAACAACAAATTGCCCAACGAAGAGATCGTGCTCTATTTTGAAGGAAAGCTACTCAGACATAACAGAGACCTGAAATATTTAGGGGTCACGCTTGATGGAACACTTAGCTACAAACAACACGTATTAAGAACAGCTGCCGAAATGAAACTCGAAATAACAATCTCCGGAACCTGTGTGGCACATCATGAGGATCCTCTGCATCGACACTCCGTACTTCAGCCCTGTTGCGGAATATTGCTCTCCAGCTTGGATGCATAGTATTGATACAAGACTTGTTGGCACACAGCTCAACCACACCAACTGGCACAATCTGTCCTACGCCTACTTCCTGGCTACCCATACTTAGTCACATACCACCACCTCCCATGCGGCGGGAAAGAGCTCTTGTACGGGAGTACAGAAGACTAAAGAAATATACTCACCTCTCTGTTTACGCAGACATCCCAGCCATCAATAACGGAAGGCTTTGCTCTCGTCACTCGCCCCTGGAAACTGCAAGTATGTTAGCTGACAACGTCTTTAATATTGATAACTGTTGGAGACAGACACGGCAAATTAATGCTACGACGGAACAACTTTCGTATTGAAACAATAATTTGAAATGTTCGTGTCGTATCACACAATTCATAGCATTGACGACATTTTGTCCGCTTTGTGCCACTAAATAATCATTAAAACATGGAGTAAAATGGACAGAGAGAAGGCTGATCAAGGAATTATATTTCAACCAAGCAGCAAGAGTGAGAGTAAGAGAATTAATAGAAGAGATCAGACCGGGGAGAAGTGTTAGACAGGGGTGTTGCTTTATCACCAACTTTGTTTAATATTTACTCGGAGGAAATTGTTTGTGAATGTTTGGATGGTAAAAGAGGTGTCAACATTGGAGGCAAGAGAATTGAATGCATCAGATTTTCTGATAATATGGCAGTAATAGCTGAAAATATGATGGACCTACGCAAAACGCTGAGAGAATTAAACAAAAAGTGTGCAGAGTATGGAATGAACATAAACAAAAAGAAAACCAAATTCATGATACTTGGAGGTAAAGGTGAAAAAGCGACAATCAAGCTAGGGGGAGAAATTATTAATAAGGGGAATAAGTTCAAGTAACTTGGAAGTATTGTGACTGAAGATCTTCGCTCTATAGCAGACATAAAAGCTCGAATCGCCTTATCCATGGAAAGCTTTCAACAAGAAGAAAAACGGTTTTGTGGCCGGCTAGAGAAAGATTTAAGGAAGAGACTTGCAAGGTGTTACGTATTGAGTATAGCAATATGTGGCACTGAAACGTGGACATTAAGGAAGGAAGAACATAGAAGAGTAGAGGCATTTGAGATGTGGATTTAGAGAAGAATTGAAGGAGAAAGCTGGGAAGATAGAATACGAAGTGAGGAAGTTCTGAAGAGAGTGGGAGTAGTGAAGAGCACGCTGAGCATAATCTAAAAAAGGAATAAAACTGGATAGGGCATAGTCTAAGACATAATACGAGATGCAATGGAAGTGATGATAAAAGGAAAACGAGGAAGGGAAAGGAGATGATATAAGTTATTAGACAGCATTAGAAAAAGAATGGAAGATTACGTAAAAGTGAAGAAAAGGGCACAAGATCGAGAGATGTGGAGATCACAGCCATGATTGGACCTGGGCCGAACAACCTATGATGATGAATATATTTTATTTAACCAAATGAATTTTATTTTACATAACTTTGCAGTTTTTTAAATCTAATCATAAGTACATATTTCCTATATTCGGTGATATGTTCTACTTCTTAGATGTCTCCTGCCCACATTTTCGGTCCTTGCCAATTCTGGCAACTGGCTTCTCCGTTTTGTCAGTGCATCCTTATCTCTGTTTTACCTTTCAAGACACAAATTTCCCGGTCACTTATTAAACCAGGGCGCTGAGGCTTTCCGAGTCTCACCAAGCCTATTTTGCCCCTCCACTAGTCCGTAACTTAACAGGAAATATTGCCTGAAAGTGAACTGGTCTTACAAACAATATGGACAATTTTGAAGTTATAAAGTCAGTTCTAAACAAAGATGATGATGTGTCCTTAAAGTGAATCTTTAAAAGCTATGTGGGCGAAGGGAGTTCAAAGAGACTTGCTATACATTAAATCTAACCTTGCTTTCTTAAGTTTCACAATCACGAAACGCGAAACGAAAAACGTACAATTTTTGTCAGCTCTGCAGGACATTCTTGAAGTCTGTGAGGAGTTTGAGAACTCTCCCGAGGAAGCCGAAAAACACGTTCTGGCAAAATTAGGAAAACTCCCGTAAGCGTCGGCTTGTTAAGCGGAAATTACTTCTGACGGAACAATATTTTATACCGTGGACTGGTTTATTCAGCCAGCTAGATATTTCAACTATGTTTTGGAGTAACTGAGGGTATTGTAGTACAAAATTAAGAAGATATTTTGAAAACTTAATCAAACATGTTTCACTGTTTAGTAATAATAATAATAATAATAATAATAATAATAATAATAATAATAATAATAATAATAATAATAATAATAATAATAATAATAATAATGTTACTTGCTTTATATCCATCTAACTACATTTTTACGTTTTTGGAGACGCTGAGGTGCTAGAATTTAGTCCCACACGAGTTTTTTTACGTGCCAGTAAATCTACCGACACTAGTTACCGAATTAAGCACCTTCAAACACCACCGGACAGATTCAGGATCGAACCTGCCAAGTTGGGGTCAAGAGGCCAGCGTCTCAACCGTCTGAGAAACTCAGTCAGGCTTTCCAACTTCTTAAGCACATACATATTCCTGAAAACTTAAGCACATAATTATCCGATCCCTAATCACAACTTACTGTAACTTCTTCGAAGTCATGACGTTGAGAACTGTGCCCGAAGGAAGTGTCCCAAGACAACTCCAAGGTTTATTGATTACGAATCCTTTGAACTTAATATCATTCGTTCTTTATGTTCAGTGCAGGTAAATATTTTATAATGAGGAAGTGAAAGTGTGTATATAAGCTGACTGAAACCGTTCGCAACCTTAATATGCACTGTTGGCACTGTGTCAACTCAAGAGTTAATAATTCCATAACTATCGCAAAGGCGTATCTCTAGCAGATGCAATAGTTATGTAGTCTGGGCAGCAGTAAAACAACGCTCATCAATAATTACTCATTAACCACACAGGGAAACATCGGAATAGGAAGCTACTAAATCCCTCGGCTCCCTGCCTATTCAAGCAGTCAGTACACGCGAAATCCTCGTAATACAAATAGTACAGTCATTTCTGTAAATTATTGGCGCTACTAAGTTCCGTGAACACAACAGAACTAACGACTCTCTACAAGCAGCATAGTTTTGTCTGTACACTGCTCTGAATTTAAAAAAAATGGTCTTTCCGTATCGGTCGTGTCCACAGTAACAAGGAAATGCAATTTTTAATTTCCCGACATGTCTGTCTGTCTGTCTGTCTGTCTGTCTGTCTGTCTGTCTGTCTGTCTGTCTGTCTGTCTGTCTGTCTGTCTGTCTGTCTGTCTGTCTGTCTGTCTGTCTGTCTGTCTGTCTGTCTGTCTGTCTGTCTGTCTGTCTGTCTGTCTGTCTGTCTGTCTGTCTGTCTGTACGCACGTCACGAGAAAATGCCTGAAAATAATTTTATAAAAATCAATATCTAAAGTCGGGGAATGAGGCAATATATTCTAGGATATAAATAATTTTATTCGCGCTGAGTGAAATGGTACTTTAGAGGGAAGCCTAAAATTTAATTCTCAAATATTTATGTTATTAGTGGGGCTATCGATAAATCTTACATTACTAAAAGTTTTATATTGATAACTGTTTTATACAGTTTTACCACACCGACCAAGATAACAGAATTCGTGAATTTAGACTTTTGTTGCATGTTGTTGTTGTTGTTTGACTCATCATCCTATAAACTGGTTTGATGTAGCTCTCGATTGCACTCTATCCTGTCCTAACCTCTTCATTTCTACGTAACTGCTGCATCCTACATCTGCTCTAATCTGCTTGTCACATTCATAGCTTGGTCTACCTCTACCGTTCTTGCCATGCACACTTCCTTCAAAAACCAACTGAACAAGTCCTGGGTGTCTTAAGATGTGTCCTGTCGTTCTATCTCGTCTTCCCGTCAAATTTAACCAAATCGATCTCCTCTCACCAAATTGATTCAGTATTTCTTCATTCGTGAATCGATCTATCCATCTCACCTTCAGCATTCTTATGTAAAACCACATTTCAAAACCTTCTATTCTCTTTCTTTCTGAGCTAGTTATCATCCATGTTTCACTTCCATACAATGCCACGCTCCAGACAAAAGTCTTTAAAAACGTCTTTCTAATTCCTATATCAATGTTTGAAGAAAGCAAACTTCTTTTCTTTAGAAAAGCCTTCCTTGCTTGTGTTAGTCTGCATTTTATGTCCTCCTTACTTCTAGCATCGTTAGTCATTTTACTACCCAAGTAACAATATTCATCTACTTCCCTTAAGACATCTTTTCCTAATCTAATATTTCCTGACTTCGTTCGACTGCACTCCATTACTTTTGCTTGGACTTATTTATTTTGTTCGTGTACTCCTTACCCAAGACTCCGTCCATACCATTCATCAATTTCTCCAGATCTTCTGCAGTCTCAGATAAAATAACAATATCATCAGAAAATCTCAGGGTTTTTATTTCCTCTCCTTGGATTGTGATTTCCTTCCCAAATTCCTCTTTGATTTCCTTTACTGCCTGTTCTATATAAACATTGACAAGAAGGGGGGACAAACTACAACCTTCCCTCACTCCTTTCTGGATTGCTGCTTCTTTTTAAAAGTCCCCTATTCTTATCACTACAGACTTATTTCTACACAGTTTGTAGATTGTTGCTAGTCGATATCAACGCCAAGCATTGGGGTTAACATGGAAATATTCTTCAATAGTGTTAACGGCGATGGTTTTTGTCATGGTTGTCTTAAGTTGTAAAATCTCATCGTCATCGGTCCGTATAGGCAAGGAAACTTCTGAATATCATAAAAATTGATGAAAACCGTGAAGGATCTATCGCTTAAAGAATAAGACAACAGGTGTTCGTAAAATGACGAAGGATTCCCTTTACATCAGATGCCCTAATATCCTAGAGTCGGAAGAAAACTAAATGTGAAGGCCTACAATATCGAAAGCTCACGAAACTCTTCAACAATAACATTATATTGACTATTGTTGTGATGTAATCTGTCTCTTCTGCTGCCACTCATCTCCGATAGACGGGATTAATGCTGCGTCCCGAGTGCAATAGACTGGCGGGGGAATTTTGCACACGCTACATGATTGTCTTGTCAACGACGATTAATACAGCTAATCTCAAATATGATAAGATGATTAGCAAACGAGTCTTGAAAGAATGAAAGGGTAGGCATCCTTGAGATTAAGTCACTAAACTTGCCAGTTTTCTTGTCAGGCGCGAGGCAGTTTTGCCAACATAGCCACCGATCTATACCTCACCGTCCTAAGACGTGACTTCAGTAAAAGTTGCAAGTATTTCCACATATATCTCCGAATCCAATTTTATGAATCCAAAAATATAGAACGATAATTTTCCTTAATAACCAGTTTCCCTAACGTAATTTACAGACTAAAATTTTAACAGAATTACAATGGATAAAGCCAGAATAGCCATGTTTATCGCCAACGTCCGAGGCAGACAAACATGCTAAGAAGAAGTAGAAGAATAAGAAGAAAATTTTCATGAAAAACCTGCTACCCGAATTCTGAATTAATGCCAGTAGTTCCAAGAAAATAAAGATTCAAAGAAAAAATTGCTATAACACAAGGGAATAAGTTTCAAGATAATCAGTAACAAATTACTATTGGATACTTACCTTAGATCGAAAATACATGAAAGAAAAATATACTGGGATTGTAAGAAGCTACGTCAAAGATAATGCTTTGGCAGAGCGGTAATAGCGTTGAAACGACCAACAATTTACCCGCATCATCTTCCAACAATCCAAGGAGAAGCAGAAGCTGAAAATATAACGAGAAAATTAGAGTTAGTAGCTGAGGAACGTCTCGAACAGCCTCCTGCAAAAAATCCTTCGCTATTAGTCACGGGACGTGTCGTCTGGCGATTTGACTCAGCTTCCAGAAAAGGAGAATGTGAAGAAGAGAGCGCCATCGACATTTCTAACCTAATCCTATAATAATGATATTGTTTTTTTACTCTTTAACAGTTTTGGGAGATGCCGAAAAGCCGTAATTTTGCCTCACAGAGAGTTATGTTATGTGCTAGCAGATCTACCAACACGAGTCTGACGCATTTTTTACCAGTATCGAACCTGCGATCAGAATCAATCAATCATTCACTACTGATCTGCCGTCGCTCGGGTGGTAGATAGCCTTTGCTTGAATTATTCCAAAGAAACTGGAAATTTCTTGAACATCCCCTTTGTAATTTATTCCATTCCCTAACTCCCCTTCCTATAAACGAATAATTGCCCCAATTTTTCCTCTTAACTTCCAACTTCATCTTCATATTGTCATCTTTCCTACTTTTAAAGACACACCACAAACGTATTCGTCTACTAATGACATTCCACGCCATCTCTCCACTGACAGCATGGAACATACCACTTTGTCGATCAGCTCGTCTTGTTTCTCCCAAGTCTTCCCAGCCCAATCTTTGCAACATTTTTGTAACGCTACTCTTTTGTCGGAAATCACCCAGAACAAATCGAGCTGCTTTTCTTTGGATTTTTTCCAGTTCTTGAATAAAGTAATCCTGGTCAGTGTTCCATACACCGAAAGCATACTCCATTTGGGGTCTTTTCATAGACATATGCCCTCTCCTTTACATCCTTGCTACAACCCCTAAACACCCTCAATAGCATGAGCAGAGACCTGTACACTTTTTTTGCAATCCCATTTATGTGATTACCCCAATGAAAATCTTTCTTTATATTAACACCAAGGTACTTACAATGATCCCCAAAAGGAACATTCACCCATCAACGCAGTAATTAACACTGAGGGGACTTTTCCTATTTGTGAAACTCGCAGCCTGACTTTTAACCCCGTTTATTGCCTACTGTCCATCTCACAACATCTTCGAGATCATTTTGCAGTTTCTCACAATATTGTGACTTATTTATTACTCTATACAGAATAACATCATCCGCAAAAGGCCTTTTCTCTGACTCCACTTCTTTATTCATATCATTTATACATATAAGAAAACATAAAAGTCCAAAAATACTGCCTTGAGGAATTCCCCCCTTAATTATTACAGGCTCAGATAAAGCTTCGCCTACCATAATTCTCTGAGATTTATTTTCTAAAAATATAGCAACCCATTCAGTCACTCCTTTGTCTACTCAAATTGCACTCATTTTTGCCAGTAGTCTCCCATGATCCACCCTATCAATGCTTTAGACAGGTCAATTGCGATGCAGTCAGTATCTCAACCCTCTGAGCCACTCAGGCCGTCTAAACTAATACTAGCTCATTGGATGAGTTGGAAGAAATTTCCACACCGCTTTAATAAGATGTTCATTGGCGACAAGTTGATGGATTGTAACTCTAGAGAAGAAGAAGAAGGAGGAGAAGAATGCGGTGGACCGTTTGTATTTACAATACATACAAATCTTGAGCTTTATCCAAAGTGTGAAACGTGGTTTCTTGATGGAAGCTTCAAGGTTTGCCCAGTAGTATTCACCCGAAATTTTCAGTCATGCGAATAGTGATAAGAACAGTCCAAGATCCTGAAGATCATGACGAAATAGTGTCATTACTTCTCTCATTCGCCTTACTGTCCCCTACAGAGCAGACATTGTATGAAGCCGATCTCAGCAAATCTGTATCCGATGCTCGTGATTTCAGAATGAACGGATGCTCATTGCAGAAAGGTATGACTGATTTTGAAAATTTAATAATAAACCCGAGTGTTAAAGTCTTCTCAGGAATGCCAGTTTTTGCTGCCTTTCCTTTTTTTCTCCTGGGGCATTCAGTTTACCAAAATATTCGAAGTGAAGGTTTGCAACAAGCTTATAAGTATCCGAAAGACCACCAGCTGAAACTACAAATCCATATGCTTTTGTGCCTCCATCTGATGCAAATCAGTGCTTTAATTACCTGCGAGATGAGGTGCTAGATGAGTTGGTATTGTTGATGAACTACTTCGATGAATTTTACATCTCTGGCAGGCCGGTTCGCGACAGACTGACAACAAGCAGTCCCACTGCATTACGCGGTACAAAACTGGAATATTGCGAGGACATCACAGATCCAACAACATAAACAAAGGGTGGCACAATCGTTCTCGGTTTGTCGCTGGAAAAAGAACTTCCCGGACTTGTACTCAATTTTGGCTGAGCTTCTGAACGAACAAATCACACTCATCAAAGCAGTATCGAAAATTTAGCCCCGGCAAAGCAGTAAAGGCATTTCCCTCCAAAAACAAGAAGAAAGGTTGTTAAGCTTCACTCTGCAGTATGAAATGTACCGAGCTGAAGGTAGTTTCACAAGCACGTTATAATTTTGTAATAATAATGATAATGGTTACAAATTTCAAAACTATTAAACTCACCGGACAAAAATCCAGTTCAGGCAAGCACTTCAATGTTAAAAACATCCTAGGGATATGAGCTACGAATTTTAGGTAAATAACATATAATAAAGTATGAAAATATATTATTTATTTATTCCTAAAAATTACAATCCCTTCCTTAATCATCGTTATCCGGTCGATTAGAATAGAAGTGTGCACTTATCTACCACTACGAGCACTAATGTGAGTCAATGCAGAGTACCACTTAATTCCTTATGACTACATTCGGTGTAGACATCATTCAAAAAATTGAAGAAACGCCTCAAGGTATTGAACATATTAAGTAGTATAGCAACACGGATTCTAACACAATGGGAACAGCGTCAGCATTTTCCCACGAGGTCATTGACTCCTAGTAGTGGGGATACAGATGTATGAGGTCATTGACCCCTAGTATAGGAGTGGGACAATGCCGATACGCGGATTTTGCATGAGAGAGCTTGCCTAACATCACAGTCGCCATCTTGAAGGGGCCTTATCTCACTTTTACGGCCAGCTGCCCTTCCCGACGCGAATTTTGCAGAAGAGAGCAAGCCTAACCTCACAGTCGCCATCTTGGAGGGGTCTAACCGCAGTTCAAATCAAATCAAAATCTCTTTATTTGCAAATGAGGTGTCCACCTCGGTGGCAAATGGTACACTAAAATACATTATTGTCAAGCACTAAATTTTAAATTAACAGCAGACGAAGAAAATTTTCCTAGAATACAATATTATACAATTTACGCTAATAATTTTTTCTATTAAACACACACATCATCCTTAATAAATTGATATTGCTTACAAAATTCTACTTATAATATCTTACAAACATAGTCAACTCATATACAGTACGGTATGTGAAATTACTTCTAATAATACTATACAACTGGTATAAGAATAAAACTAACACTGAATTTATTTACATATTTATATTTTACACATTTTGGAACCTAAGTAGCATAACGACCTGCTGCGTCTTAACCAGAGCCCCTTTTGCCACCACTTTTCAGAGTTCCTGAAGGGCCTTCACAGCTACCGTAGCGGTCCCAGGGCCCTCGAAGTCCCCACTGTACTTCACCCCTACAGGCAGTCCCCTACTTGGGCTGTCCAAACTCCTTAGACCAGGGGATGGAATTAATTTAATTACACACATTTATTATTTACAATATCCTGCACTGGTCGAATGCCCTCTAACATTTAATTTGTTATCTCTGTTGTTGTTTATTCTCTCCTTGAATATCTGTACAGATTTTGGAAAAGGATCAAACACTACCCCTGGTAAACTGTTCCACTCCTTCACGCCCTTCCCAATGAAAGAAAATTTACCCCAATCGCTTCTGCTAATTTTGTACTTGTGGTCAGTTCTACCAATATAATTATTTTCCAACCGAAGCCTCTCACGGATATCTCCCCATGCTTCTTCTCCTGTATAGGCTCTATATAATCCTATAAGTCTAGTTTTCTCCCTTCTCTTACTTAAAGTTTCCCACCCAAGTTCCTTTAACATTTCTGATACACTACTCTTTCTCCTGAAATCCCCTGTTACAAACCTTGCTGCTTTCCTCTGCACACCATCTAGTTCTTTTATTAGGTATTCTTGATGAGGATCCCAAACACTGTTTGCATATTCCAATAATGGACGAACCATACTTAAGTAACTTTTTTCTTTTAATTCTTTGTTGCATCCTTTAAGTAGTCTCATTATGACATGTAACGATCTGTATGCTTTCCCAACAATGTCATCAACATGACCCTTCCAGTGCAAATTACTTTCAAATCTCACAGCTAAGTATTTGCACTTGCCATCTTTTGGGATAACTACCTCATCCAAAGTATATTCAAATTCAGTTTTAAAGCTCCTGTTTGTAAATGTTGTAACAGTTGATTTGCCTCCATTAATCTTCATATTATTTTCTTCAACCCATTCTTGGATACTGTCAAGGTCCCTTTGTAATTCTGAACAATCCTCAATGTTATTTATTTCCCTATAAACAATTATGTCATCTGCATACAATCTTATTTTCGATGTTATATTGTTCCCTAAATCATTTGCGTATATTAAGAAAAGTAACGGACCGATTATACTACCCTGTGCAATTCCCTTCCAGACTTTCTCTTCCTGTGATATATTATTTCCTACTTTGACTTTCTGAACCCTTGAATTTAGAAATCTTCTTATCCAACGTATAACCCTTACATCCAATCCTATTCCCTCCAATTTCTTTAATAATATTCCATGTTCCACTCTATCAAAGGCTTTGGAAAGATCTATGGCTATGCAATCTAACTGGCCTCCTGAATCTAACTGATCTGATATGTCCTGCTGAAATCCCACCAGTTGTGCCTCGCAAGAAAATTTCTTTCTAAATCCATACTGGCTCCTCATGAACCAATTTTTATCATCACATATCACTCTGATGTACTTTGCTATTAAACTCTCCAATATTTTACAAACTATACTGGTCAGGCTGATTGGTCTGTAGTTCTCTGGTTTCCTTTTATCACCCTTTCCTTTATAAATTGGTATTATTATAGATTCCTTCCATTCCTTTGGTATCACACTATTATTTATGACATAGTCAAAGAGAAATTTTAAATAAGGCACTATATACCACCCCATTGTCTTTAATACCTCCCCAGTAATTTGATCACTTCCTGCTGCTTTTCCTTGCTGAAGCAGTTGGATTTCTCTGAAAATATCTTCATTTGTGAATGAGAAGCTTCTTGTTTCCCTCTGTGTCTCTCCCTCTCTATCTTCTGTTACGGTTTCCAAGTCCTGACAATCTTCTACTGAATCTCGGAATTCCCTACTAAAGAGGTTTGCTTTCTCAGTATCTGTTAAGTAGTGTTCACCCCCTTCTCCCACCATTGTAGGAATTTGGATTCCTTTTCCTTTTTGATTCCTAATATATGAATACAGCTTTTTCCATTTCCCTTTGTGGTCATTACCCTCTTGAAGAATGCCATTCATATAATTCTCTTTTGCTTCCTTTTTCACTCTATTCAGTTCCCTCATTAGCTGTTTTCTACTTTCTCTACTCTCCCTACCTTCTTTGATTTTCCTGTTTACTATTCTACATTTTCTTTTTAATTTTCTTATTTCCCTTCTGTAATAAACAGGGTCTGAGGTCATTTTACCCTTCTTAATAGGTACAAATCTCTTCTCTCCTTCCCAAATGATTCCTTTAAATTTAGCCCAAAGTGTATCCACATTATTCCCTTCACTTATCCAACAACTGAATTGTGATTTAAGGTAAGTCCCAAATTCATCAACTTTAGTTTTTCTGTATAATTTCTTGTCTTTTGTGACCCTCTTATTAAGCATTTTTGGTACAAGTCCTACATCCATTATTACAGCCTTATGGTCACCTATTCCTTCAATTACCTCAGTTTTATCAACAATTTCCCATGGTTTAACCAAGAATACATCTAGCAAGTTATTGAGACGAGTTGGTTCTTGTACTACTTGTGTAAATCCTCCCTCCCAAATTAACTTATTTGCCAGTTTCTGTTCATGGGCTTCACTTGCAGCTCCATTCCATTCAACTTCAGGCAAGTTTAGATCTCCCCCAATTATTACCATATCATTATTGTTTTTATGAGTATAATATATTATTTTCTCAAATATTTCCATGTCTCGTTCCTCTCTTCCAGGCCTATATGTTCCTATAATTCCCACCTCCTTCATATTATCACAAACTAATTTTATCCCTAATATTTCATCCCTTTCATCAGTAAACCATTCATGTGAACAATAAGTTTCCTTCACCAGAATAAATACCCTCTTCCCTTTTTATCTCCTCGGTCTCTACGATAGACTGTATACCCTTCTGGAAATACTTCTGTATTACCCACCCCTTCTCTCAACCACGATTCCACTCCTATCACCACATCCGTCTCATAAGATTCCATCAATGTACCGAATTTTAATTGTTTATTTACTACACTCTGACAGTTTACCAAGAGCAATCTCAGACCTCCTTCCTCTCTAAAACTCGACTGTTGCAATTGGGTAACGTTTGACTCATGAGTTGAGAACTTCCCTGGAACCCAGATCCTTGTACATAGATCTTGATTTAAGGGTCTGGGTTTTCTGGCAAGTTTCCCTGTATGTGCCAGTTTAGTGGTATGGGTTTTCTTAAGTACAGATTAGTTTGCAATTCTCTGTTGATAATTGTAGCAATTTGTCTACAGAGAGTTGCTTTTCCATTACCATTTAGATGTAACCCATGTCTAGTAAACATTTGCCTGCCAAGACCTAAAGTATCTACTACATAGACATTTCTAAAACTCTTACTTAATCTCTTGATTTTTATATTTACATCATGTACAGCTTTGTTCACACATGAGTCCTCTAAAAGGTCAAACCTGGGTGGCACATTTACTACAATTACAGCTAGTTACCCTTTCCGGCACCATCTTGAGTAGTAGGGCAATGTGGATTCGCGTAAGAGAGCAAGCCTAACTACACTTCCGCGGTTAGATGCTCTTCCCGACGCCATCTTGTGTAGTAGGGCAATGGGGATTAGCGGATTTTGACGACGCCATCTTGAGTAGTAGAGTAATGGAGATTCGCATATGAGAGAATGGATGGGGTGGGGCCTAACTACACAGGACCTAGTTTTACGGTAAGATGCCCTTCCAGTCGCCATTTTTGGAGGGGCCTGAATACACAGGGTCAGACGACCTTCCCGTCACCATTTGATTCTCCTACCAGAGGAGGCACATATGGCCTAACCTAGTTTTACGGCCAGATGCCCTACCCGGCGTCATCTTGAAGGCGCCTAACTACACAGGGACGAGTTTTACGGTCACATGCCCTTCCCGTCGCCATTTTGGAGGGGCCCAACTACACAGTCGCAAACTTGGGCCTAGTTTTACGATTAGATGCCCTGCCTGTCACCATTTGGGAGGAGCCTAACTACACCGCCACAATTTTAACTCAATTTTACGGACAGATGCACTTCTCGTCGCCATTTCGAAGGGACCTAACCACACAGCAGCCAGTCTTACGGACAGACGCCCTTCCCGTCAATATTTTGGAGGGGCATAACTATACAGTCGCCATCTTGGGCTCAGTGTTATTGTCAGATCCCCTTCTCTCGTCGCAGACGACATTTCGGAGGGGCCTAACTACTACATTGTCGCTATCTTTGGCGCAGTTTTACGAATAGATACCCTTACCGTCGCCATTTTGGAGTTGCCTAACCTCACCAGGCACAGTTTTACGGTCAGATAACCTTCCCGTCACCAATTTAATTTCTCCCACCAGAGAGGGCACATACTGCCTAACGTAGTCTTACGGCCAGATGCCTTTCTCGTCGCCATTTTTGGAGGGCCTAACTACACAGTCACTACCTCTGGCCCAGTTTTAGGGACAGATGTCCTTCCCTCCTTACAGGTGCCAGTTTGGAGAGGTTCTAACTACACAGTCGCCAACTGGGACCCAGTTTTATGGTCAGAGGTCCTTCCCTCCTCCTCCTTATCTGGATCACGAATACGTGCTCTTGTTTAACAGGTGTGAGGCGCGGAATTTGAATAAGAGTGCGCAACATAAGCACGTGTGAGGCGGGAATTTTGAATACGAGAGCAAGCCTAACGTCACAGACATCATCTTGGAGGGGTATATCCTCACTTCACATGCTTTTTGTTTACTATTAAAACCACGTGCTCTTGTTTGACAGGTGTGAGGCTCGAAATTTGAATAAGAGAACAAGCCTAACCTCACAGACGTCATCCTAGAGGAGATATGTAACATCACTCCACGTGCTTTTAATTTACTAACAAGATCATGTGCTCTTGTTTTACCAACATAAGCACGTGTCAGACGTAGACATTGAATAAAAGAGCAAGCCTAACCTCACAGTCACTATCAATTAAAAACAGACAGTCCCCGAGCCAGAAGAAATAATCTCATACGAATAAAATGTTATTAATTATCAATACAATTGAAGAGCTAACTAATGTCGATCCGGTCTAGATTGCAAAGAATAACGGATGAGAGGATCTGTTATATAAATAATGGGGCTGTACTTTAATTAAGGCCACGGCCACTTCTTTCCCATTCCCAGGCCTTTCCTGTCCCATTGTCGCCTATCTGTGTCGGTGCGACGTAAAGCAACCAGCAGAAAAAAAAAAGAGGCAAATGCAAATGTAGTAATCTAATTTTTGGCTATAAATTTATGGAAGTTGAGGAAGCATGAGTGATGCTGAATAGTAGCATTCATAGCACACCTAGTGCATTTGAAAGGTATGAAAGATGTTACTCAAATTTCAGTCGTGCTATAATCTCCTATATATACAACTATCTGTTACCCACGGCTTCGCTCGCGAGGATTTCGTAATTTGATAAAAATTAATTGTTTCTCGGTACTGCACTAAGACATTATCTGAAAATCCCTAAAGTATGAAAACTCACCGTAAAATTGCATTTCATTTACCCCAGAACCTCTTTGTGGTATTGCCTTTTGGGCTAAGATGACCAGGCTCTTTTAAGTCGAAAATAAAGGGGTTTCTTTATTTCTAAAGGAGATTCCAAATACCAACTTAAAGGTCTGTAACATCTTAGTTTTTGAGTTATAAGTATCCTCGTAAAAAGAATTCAAATCCTTCTTCACTTATTTTCGATCTCCAGCTTAAGCTGATTTTCCGAAACCAAAAGTAAGTGTTTCTTTATTTTAAAGGAAATTACAAATGCCAATATTCAAGTCTGTAACATGTTACGTTTATGAGATATGCTGTAGATATACTCATTTTAGAAACTGCCCCACTCCTTGGCTGAGTGGTCAGCGTTGAGGCCTTCGGTTCACAGGGTTTCCGGTTCGATTCCGTGCTGGGTCGGGGATTTTAATCGCGTGTGATTAATTATTTTGGCTCGGTGATAGGTTGTTTGTGTTTGTCCCAGCGCTCTCCTCTTCAAATCCAAATATAACAAAAAACTTTTCAGTCTGTCAAACACATGAGTATCTTCTTATTCTACAGCTCTTCCCACACCTGTGGGGTTGCGGGTGCGAACTGTGTCGCACATGTGGATGTGGATTCTTAACAAATCTTCGTATTCACTCAACAACCACATTACCAGCCACAACAGTAACACGTAATGGTAATTACATCCCTACACATAGGGTTGGCGTCAGGAAGGGCATCCAGCCGTAAAATAGGATCAAATCCACATGTGCGACACAGTTCGCACCCGCAAACCCACAGGTATGAGGAAAGCTGTAGAATAAGAAGATACTCATTTTTAAAATTCACCCGCTTATTCTTTTCACCCGCTTAAGTGGATTTTCCAAAAAAAAGTGTGTTTATTTATTTTTAAAGAAGATTCCAAGTACCAATTTTAACGTCTGTAACATCTTCAGTTTCTAAGATACTGTATATGTATCCTCATATAAAGAATTCAACTCCTTCCTCACTTCTTTTCACCCCCAACCCCTTACGTGGATTTTCTGAAAACAAAAATTTGTGTTCTTTTATTTTAAAGGAGATTCCAAATACCAATTTTCATGTCGGTAACATGTTAGGTTTTTGTGATATGTTGTAGGTAATCTCGTTGCTGTAAGAATACTGGAGCTGGCATAGCCAAGGTTACGGCAGTTCATTTCTTTATCCGATTCCTAGAACAGGGGTAGTGCGGTGCCAATATCTCCATAAAAGTTGGTTTCAGGGCCTTAAAACATGGCTTTCGGGCCCATAGGGCTTACCGAGCTTTCTTATTTGCGTCAAGCGGCTTAAATAGAGCTTTGTCCCGTCCTTGTACGACAAATTCGATATTTCGCCTATATTACCCTATTAATTTTATATCTCCCCCTCCCCCCCGTACCCCAATTTGAACGTCTAACACAATATTGTGAGAAAACCGCAATACTTACACCTACGTGTTATACATCAAAGGGAATGTCTCCTTGTCAAGATTATTAGAAACATATTATTTCATTAAGTCCTTTATTTTCGTAAAACAGTAATTAATTCGAATTGCAGTTCACTATATTCGTCGCTAGATGGCTCTACTTGTGTCCGCTGATAGTTTAATGCCAGCCTGATAGAGAGCTCTGTGAAAGTTGTCTATGCAGGTCTTTCTATGTTAGTGTAAGACGATACTCAGACCAAAATACAGAAAATACATGGCTGCCGTATCGGCCCAAGGCTGACATAGCGAGGAATAGACGAATAATGGTCGTGAGAATGTTGCGGTACGAAAATGTTTATCGAAGGTTTTCAAAAACTTAGCATTTGATGCGTGAAAAGGAAATAGTTTTTTCACGTGCTCCTTATCTAGGATAGTTGTTTTCTTGTGAGCTTGCATTCGGGAGATAGTGAGTTCGAACCCCACTGTCGACAGCCCTGAAGATGGTTTTCGGTATTTTCCCATTTTCACACCAGACAAATGCCGCTACCTTCCTATCCTTCCGTCGCTGAACATTTTCAATGTGTTAGTGTGACCTTAAATGACTGGCAACAGAGAAAAGCATTACAAGCATCAAGTTATCAACACGTAACAAATCTCACTTCATTTAAAACATGAATACAGACTTAATAATAATCGATACAACACCAAACAAACCATTAGTTTTCCGGTTATTAACACTGTGGCAGTAAGTCCATTATTCTATTATGCATCATTCACCAAAATATTGATGTTGACTGAAAGTAGCACTACACACATCCAACAAAGCACTCCTCTTGGTTCCCTGCTTTTGAAGTGTCTTGGCAATTTATTTCGATAATCATTTGAGATCATCATATAATTGTTGATAAAAATATTCGCCAGATTTTTAAACACTCCTTTTTAATTTTTGTCGAAGAAACATCACACTTCCACACGTTACTTGAATTCCTAATGTTAGTTTCAAAGGCTTACACAAGTATAAAACAAGGAATTCGTTTTTCAGAAAGTTCCACAAAATAAAGTTTCTGTCACTCATTTCAATGCTATTCTCTACATAACTATCAAGATGACTTACCAGAGTTTCACATTTTCCTCTATGTCACACTTCAGGTCTTCTTATCCTTGACATCCTAGTATCAACTTTCATTTTTCTGCCAGTAGAGCGATCATTTTGAAATATACTTGCACTTCTAGGTCACTTGTTACTTTCATATCGATGGAATATCTGCAGGTCTTGAGAACGCTATCATCTTTCGCAATCACGTTGAATGGCCTCAAATTTTCGTCGTAAAAGACTAAAAATTATCTGTCTTATCTTCCTCACCAACGTTTAAACACTTTTTCGTCTCTTAGTGGGAGTTGCTGTTCATGCTCTTTATGCCACTTTCTTCCTCGAGGTAAATAAAGCTGGTTGTAGAATACAGTTAGATAGGTCTCAGGTGACAATTGAAGATATTTCCTGAGGATGCGAGTAGGTCCAATATTCTCAACGGGAAATATATATCTGCGGGCAAAAACTTTGAGTAGTACATGTTTGATGCACAGACAAATGTCATTATTTACAGCAAAATTCCGCTATCAATGTACCGAATCCATTTCCCTTTGGTGAGGGCAGACAAACACGAGTAATTTCCGTAATTTGACCTAGAGAGAGATACACAACACGATAGATCCATGTTAGCCTAACATATGCATACTGCATTCTAATAAAAAACCAATATGACACCACAACTCAAACACAATAGCAAACAAACACATAACTTATACGGTACATCAAGTTTCCAAGTAAAACCAACTGGCGACACAGATAATCAGTATTGAAAATCAGGAAGTACGATCGCATGCACACTCGAAATACCTATTTCACAATTATTACTTGAAACTCGTATCCAAGATCACATTTAACCTACGCCTGGCCCGCAGCCACAGCCATATTGCCTTGAGGTCGGAGGATTGTAGTTGGTCTTGGTTGTTGCACCGTATGTCAAAATTATAAAGTAAGAAGTCATTACAGGAATCAGTTAATTCATCTGCAGTACCTAGGATTGGTTTGGTGTCTGCTGACAGTAACCTGCCTTTCAAATTCAAAAGGAGGCAGTTTGCATTATGTTTTGCTTTCGCAATGACCATTTAAAAAGCACTGGGTCAAAATTTTGACAATATCTCGATGCGTTTTACAGCCATGTGGCTTTTAGTAGAGTTAAAGCTGAGAGAGATGTCAAAACTAAAATTATAACTACAACCGTCCACCTCAATGGTGTAGTGGCTAGTGTGATTAGCTGCCACCCTCCATTCCCGGCTCTGCCACGAAATTTTGAAAAGTGTTATGAGGACTGGAACGCGGTCCACTTAGCCTCGGGTGGTCAACTAAATAGAGAGGGTTCGATTCCTAGTTCGGCCATCCTCGAAGTGGTTTCCGTGGTTTCCCGCTTCTTCTCCAGGTAAATGCCGGGATGGTACCTAATTTAAGGCGACGGTCGCTTCCAGCTCCTAGCCCTTTGTTACCCTATCGGAGTGTCGGAGCGCCGTAAAACAAAATATATCTACCGTATATAAGGTCAGTTCCCCGAAACTGAAGGGTACTTCATATAAGACAATGAAACAGTCAATGAATATGACAGTGAAATGCAATCATTTACAGTGAACTGTAGCCTACTTTATTAAAGTGATCCACGACTGTTAAAATGGTCTTCCGGAGTTCAGTTACTTTACTCACGTTCCTGTATCATCTGTGTCTTATTGCATCACCATTTCCCTATAACCAAATAACCTTCAGTAATGCTGTTGTAGGAGTCAACCAGCCTTCAGAGACACACAAATATTCCCGTGAACATATTGTTCAATTGATTGCGTGTATTGCCTGTTTTAGCAAGCACTTTTTCTGGATTATGATTTATCATTCCAAGAATGACTCCGTCCGAGTCGTTGGCTGAATGGTCAGCGTACTAGCATTCGGTTCAGAGGGTCCCGAGTTCGATTTCCGGCCGGGTTGAGGATTTTAATCGCTTCTGATTAACTCTTCTGGGTGTATGTGTCCGTCCCAACACCCTCCTCATGATATTCAGACAACACACTACACTACCATCCACCACAGAACCACGCAATAGTGATTACATCCCTCCATATAGGGTTGCGTCAGGAAAGGCATCCGGCCGTAAAACCGAGCCAAAACAACATGTGCTACACAGTTAACACCCGACACCCCACAGGTGTGAGAAAAAGCGGTAGCACAAGAAGGAAAATTTCAAGTATGACTCCCATCATTTCGTCAGTGAACGAAAGTTTAATTTTTGGCCTTGTCAATGGTAATGTATTCAGTCAGAAACTATTACCTGAAGAGAAGTTATTGTGTAGCAAAGTGACGAAGTACAGTACCACAAACTCCGACCATTATCCCTATTAGCCCTACCTGTATTTCCTGAAGATGGTATTTATATTTGTAGAAAGGGAGACTAGTTTCGCTTTTTTAATATTTTCAACATTGACCTCCTCTGGGTGGCCGCAGTGGTGCTCAAACATGACAGTCGGATCTGAGAGTAGACGAAGGGAGGTTGAATAGGAGCTTTATCAAATAGCGCACCTTATATGTCTGTTCTCGAGCCGAGCATCTTAGAGTATTCCGCAATTGATTTGCTTAGGAAAGATCAACTTGAGGAGTCTGCCAAAAATAAACGGAAGCTATGTCAGAATCAGCTAGGAGTTACGTGGTTTCCAAAACGCTTCCAAGTTGAGAGTCTCCGAGATTCACCCCTTTTACACGCCATTCACGAAAGACAAAGGATACGTGGATGTATTCGGAGGTTGAATAGGAAATATCAAGGTTAGGGAGTCTGCTGTAAATAAGCGGAAACTATGTTAGACTCGGCTAGGAGTCCCGTAGATGCTAATGTACGCTTCCAAGTTAGTAGTATAATGGGAGAGTTCTGCGGCCACTGCCGCAGCAGTGCTCCCAGGGGCCTCCTCCACCGCAGCCAGGGACCTCTTCCAGTGCTGCCAACTTAACCTTACTTACGCGAAATTTGAATTGGTAAACAAAGCCACGTGCTTTTTTGACAGCCACGTGCTTTTTGACAGACAACAACGCATCGCTAACCTCACTGCTGCCATCTTGACGGGCCTAAACCTCAGTGCTACCAACTTAACCTAACTAGCGCGAGATTTGAATCGGTAAACAAATCCACGTGCTTTTTTTGACAACTACGTGCTTTTTGACAGCTATTATCGACAACAACGCATCGCTAACTTCAGCGCTACCATCTTGAAGGGCCTAAACCTTAGTGGTGCCAACTTAACCTCACTAGCGCGAGATTTGTATCGGTAAACAAATCCACGTGCTTTTTTGACAGCTGTCATTCGCCATCTTTAATCAACAGAGCACCGTGCTGCCCTCTTTAGCTACACATCTTTGAAATGTGGTGGCGGATAATTTGAAAAATGCTTTTTGATAGCAGCCATCTTTAATCGACAGAGCACCGTGCTGCACCCTTTAGTTGAAATGTGGTGTCAGGCAATTCCACGTGACAGCAGCAATCTTTAATCAAGAGAGCACAGTGCTGCACTCTTTAGTTGAAATGTGGTGGCGGCAATTTGAAAACTTCTACGTGCTCTTGCTTGGAAACAAAGCCACGTGCTTTTTTTGACAGCTAACATCCGCCATCTTTAATCAAAAGAGCACCATGCTGCACTCTTTAGTTGAAATGTGGTGGCGGCAAATTCGAAGTGCTTTACAAACTCACTATTTACGGCAAACAAGTTATACCGAGGATATATTCTGTCGTCTCCACTCATGGGGAGAATTCTTTCTTTAAAATTTGCTTCACAGTACATCGCACCGACACAGAAGGTCTTATAGCGACGATGGGATAGGAAAGGCCTAGGAGTGGGAAGAAGATGGCCAAGGCCTGAACTAAGGTACAACCCGAGCATTTGCCTGGTGAGAAAATGGGAGACACCGAGCAAGTTGGCCCTGGAGATGGTCTTCCGTGGTTTCCCATTTTCACACCAGGCAAATACTTGTGCTGTATCTTAATTAAGGACACGGTCGCTTCCTTCCCTCTATTAGCACTTTCCCATTCCATTGTCGCCATAAGATCTACCTGTGCTGGCGCGACGTAAAGCCAATCGTAAAAGTAAAATAGGAAACTACGGAGAAACGTCTTAAAGACTATCGAAACCCACCGTCCCCCAAATGCATGCTCAGATCTGCGTGTCCCCAACCGCACGGCCATCTTGCTCGGTCATGGGGAGAATAAAGGAGTCTGGTGGTGTCGGCGCTGATTATTGTAGTAAGAGGAAGTACAACCGGGCAACCATCCTCTCAAAACACTAATTCGGAGAAAAAGTGGTAGAGGTTCGACATTTTGAAGAATGAAGGTATCCCTAACTGAGTGGCTCAGACGGTTGACGTGCCCCCTTCTGAGCCCAATTCGGCAAGTTCGATCCTGGCTCAGTCCGGTGGTATTTGAAGGTACTCCTAATGAAATGGCGTATGGTTTTTAGTGCCGGGAGTGTCTGAAGAAAAGTTCGGCTCACCAGGTGCAGATCTCTTGATTTGACTCTCGTAGGAGACCTGCGCGTCGTGATGAGGATGAAATGATGATGAAGATGACACATACACCCAGCCCCCGTACCAGCGAAATTAACCAATATTGGCTAAACTTGTCGAACCTGCCGGGAATCGAACCCGGGACCCATGCGACCAAAGGCCAGCACGCTAACCATTTAGCCATGGAGCCGGCCGTATTTGAAGCTGCTCAAATATGTCAGCATCGTGTCGGTAGATTTACTGGCACGTAAAAGATCTCCTGCGTGACTAAATTCCGGCACCTCGGCGTCTCCGAAAACCGTAAATCTAGTTAGTGGGACATAAAGCAAATAACATTATTATTATTATTTTATTATTATTATTATTATTATTATTATTATTATTATTATTGTTGTTGTTGTTACGGGGCTACCCATGGACCAGCAGAGGTGAAAGAAGGTGCCGGGGTGAATGGGTCTAACTAGAAGTTCATGAAGTGATTTAAAACTTTAATAATGTTATTTGTTTTACGTCTCACTAACTACTCTTTTACGGTTTTCGGAGACGCCGAGGTGCCGGAATTTAGTCCCGCGGGAGTTCTTTTACGTGACAGTAAATCTACCGACACGAGGCTGACGTATTTGAGCACCTTCAAATACCACCGGACTGAGCCAGGATCGAACCTGCCAAGTTGGGGTCAGAAGGCCAGCGCCTTAACCGTCTGAGCCACTCAGCCCGGCATTTAAAACTTTAACAAAGGTTATATTTCTCTGCAATTTCAAAAATCAACAACAAAACTTCAACAACTTTTCACTTAGTGAGATAACAATGACATAACAGGTACCATGACAAAGTTTATACATAGCAGGAACATCCAAAATTTAGTGACTGTTTAGTAATCCGGGCTTCCAGCCCCTCGTTTCAAAATTCGTGAGCACTCAGCTCAAAATTTACAAAGGCACAAATCTAGACACAAGGGCAGAAATCCCTCAATACAATGGAGCACTAGTTCCGTAGTCACAATATCAAGACTCCCAGAGACACTTTCACAACACTAGAAAAGAGCTGACGTGCTCTCTGTTTTCCACGCCTATACATGGCGACACCAAAAATATCTTACACCTTTTGGCCTTCCATGGCCCAACTTACCAATTGAAACAGGGGTATATCATACCCAACCTATAGGGTCTTCGTGTAAAAGCAATAACAGTTAACTAAATGGCCCGAACACAAAATGAAAGGAGGCAAATGCTTGCGCTCCTCGATATGAACACTTAAAACCTAAAGGGCACTAGGCCGATGAAAACAGGGGCCATTCCCAAACTATGGAGGTGACTCGTATAATAAAGAAATGTTAACACATTACGGAAAGGAAGAAAATCAGTTACAAAACGTAGTCACCTTAAACCAAAGTGAAGGGGAGCTCGAGAGGGTAGGCCACTCTCTGTCCCCGATTTACAGTTAAAGATTTTAGGAAGTTTTTACATAAACCGGCAGAAAATTAGATTTGTAGAAAAGGTTACATGGTTAAAGTTTCGGACCTTTCCCTCAGGTTAAACTGCGGAGCTAGCAAGAAATAAAGATGTTAACTGGCCATTACCTTGCTGAATACCTGCTGCCTGATGAAAGAGGCACCTCTCGCCTCCTGCTCGACACACACACTAAGTTAGATGTTGATCAAATGGCCAAGAGATGTGAAAATCCGCAGTTTATAAACCCTCGGAGAAAGTTCGAGACCTTTCATGAATAATCAAAATACACCCACCGACCTTTATTGGTCAAATTTAAAAGTGGCCCTCAGAATCGAAGAAGAAATACAGGATTGGATGGAAATTAATTACAAAAATTAGGTATTGCCTGGATTCAAAACTGGCGGAAAGAAAAGATAAAATATTGCCAACCCAAAAATAAATGAACATCAATTAGTAAAAAAACTTATGAATACAAAACTTCTTCAAAAATGTTGTTTCACTTTGCACCAGGGTCCATGATCATAGTTTCGTAGCAGTGACATCTATGAGAGAATGTCCAAACTTCTTGATGAACGGAAAACAAAACAAGTTGAAATTCACACAGTACTGGAAACTTCACAATAACCAAAATTACGGTAGTGAAATCTTCTGAGAAAAGTTTAAATAGGTCTAGTTTCAAGTTCAGTGTTTCTCCCGTGGAGGAGTTCTTTTAGGCTCAAGATTTAAAATGTGCGGCGTAGAGGTGTACCTCCCGGTACAATATTATTATTATTATTATTATTATTATTATTATTATTATTATTATTATTATTATTATTATTATTATTATTGAATAAAGGTTTTGGCAAAAGGAAGAGAAGGTCCAGGAAGGGCGTCAAATGAACGAGTTCTGAGGCCTCGCGAGTCTAATATCGGAAAGGAACAATGATTGATCAAGGGAGACCGGATTGATAAAAATGAAATTGGAAAGCCTGCCTCAAGTAAATGAAAACAATCCCAGAATCATCTAAGCACCCTGTGGTCACCAACCCACGGTCCCAATTTGAGAGCCCTGGGATCCCCTTTCATTCGCTTCTTAAGACAGGCAGGAGAAACCGTGGGTTTATTATCCCCCATCCACCCACAGCGGGGTTAATAACAGAGCCTAAGAGATCGACAGATTAGAAGAAAACAAGAATTGGCCAAGGGAGGTCGAATAAAATACAGGATGAAGCGTAATTCGCGCACTCGGGCGTCGCAGCGCGACTCCTCACATGCCAGCAATAAAAAAAAATGTCTCTTACAAAATTTCGTCTTGCGAGTATATCCGGCAGAAAAACGACGTTGAAGAGTAGCAATCTGGCAACACTGTAACCACATGTAGGGTAACTACCTCTGTCAGCGGAGGTTAGTCGTACAGTACAGTTGGTACAGTGGATAGAGTTTTGGGTTAGCATGCAGGAGGTCGAGTGGTCGATCCTGGGTTAAGGCGTTTGTTTTTTATTTCGTAAATGTAGTCCAGGTGGTATGGTATCTGACATCTTAATCGTCAACAGCGATTGCAGTGGGTCCTCTAGAAACCATTTGCACTTACATACTACGATCCTAGAAATGGACGAACAGTCGTTTTCATTGGTCAGCTTTGAAAGGCGCCCTTTCCACGTCGTGGGCGTGAATTTATTCGCACCACTTCATCTACTAGATGCGAAACCTGTTTGTTTCAGCTGTCTATTTCTTATTAGTCTAACCAGGTATTTGTTGTTTCAGCGTTACAAGATGTTGTAAATGTAGGATACATGTGACCTCAGAAATGGTGTCTTACTGTATTACAGTAGGTAATGTCAGATGGAAATTAGCAAATAAAAAATGCGCCTCAACCCAGGATCGAACCATCGACCTCCTGCATGCCAACCAAAAACTCTACCCACTGCACCAACTTCAGGGGTGGTTTACACGGGTAGAGTAGCGAGGGGAGTAGAGTAGTTAGTAGAGTAGCCACGTTACTCTACTCTACCGCTGTCTGGTAGAGTTGACACTCGTATCGTTCATACGGGAGTAGAGTCATACAGTAGAGTAGAGTACAGTAGTAGCACCATGTCAAGACGTAAGCACATCGTAAGGAAGTGTTTAAAGACATTTACAAACATATTTACTGCAAGAGGTTAGTGAAGCGTTAGAAGAAGAAGTAAATGAGAAAAAAAGGGAATGGGCAAGAGGCTGGCTTAGTAGGAGAGATACACTCGGGGCATCGGCATTAATTCTGAGAGAACTTGGCAATTTGGAGAAATATGGGGGGACAAACTCGACACAGTTGGCCAAGAATATGAGGGATCGTCTCAGGAATCATTTTGTTAATGAAGGAGCAGTTCCCTGGCAGTACAAGCATGTATTTTAACCCAGGAACACAAACGATTGCATTCTTATGACTTTATTAATTATTGTACAAAAAGTAACGACAGTGTAATCATCCCCTCAGGATTTTACTAGTCTTCGTCTGTGAATACTGTAGTGGTGATTTCTAAGATAAAACTATATGAACGAGCTCCAGTCTAATTATAGATCATAATTCTGGCGAAGGTTTTTGTTCCACGGTGAAGGGGTGAGGTACTCCTTTCCCCAGTTAGACTGTAGTAATGTTTCTATTTCCATTTTTTTTTTTTTTTTTTTTTTTTTTGTATTTCAGCCAACCTAAACCTTATCCGAATGAAATTTTACATAATTCATTTCAAAAGTTATAGAAAGAATACCCATTGGCCATCAGTGTGTCGTCTCAGAACCCACGAGTCTCAAAACTCACGAGTAGAATAATCGGTTGCGTCATGAATAAATTTTTCGGTGTAAGTCTGTCGGATGGATAATCAATTGAATTATGTGAATAGATGAAAAATAGAAATACGCCTTTTTTTTTTGCAATCCATGAAGTCCAATGCTGAAGACGGCACAAACACTCAGTTCCCGAGCCATAGGAATTAACAAATGAAAGTGAAAATCCCGGCCAGGAGTCGAACCTGGGACTCCCTGGACCCATTGGACCACAGGCCATGTATCCATCCATGCAGCCGGACGATATAAAATTAAAGTAGTATTGCCTGCTGCTAGTTAAAATAAATTTTCAGTTGGTAGTAATTACCGGAGCTTAGTTCTATTATGAAGCCAGAAGACGGCATTTACTTATATAAGAAACTTTATTTTACCGATATTAAATATTACGACTGTTAATTCACTCATTTAGTTTCATTAGAGATGAATTTGGTCATGAATCTCATCGCAGGGAAATTAAATTACTTATCTCCGTTCCCTTCAGAAGGTGGGCGAGTATGATGAACGGTCTCTGATACGCTTTCCGAAAATAATATGAACTCATGCTTCACACGTATGACTGAGTCATGTACTCCCAGATGCCTTACTTAGCATAGATTAATATATTACATCACCCCCCCCCCCACGCGATTACACGAAACGCAATATTATATACTCGTAGTATTGACTACTTGGGTCACCAAATTTATAAAATCAGAAATTAAAATGTGTCAGAATTTTATCTAGAATATAGCGAAGTAGCCAATCGCTATCTTTGACGTTCTGTTGCTATATGACTTAAAAAAGACTCCACAGCGCTGATGTTGATGATATTTTATGATGGTGGTTCTTTCCCCAGCCAAGAAAATGTGGAAAGGTTCATTAAAAATCAATAAGTGTTGAAAACAATGAAGAAAAAGGTGGTCGTGGTGATTACTGTTTTAAGAGGGAGTGCAACTGGGCAGCCATCCTCTATTAATACTAATCAGAGGGAAAAAATGGAAGGTGGCCCATACTTCGAGAAAATGAAGGTTTCGGGCAAATAAAGACAAGGGCCTTTTCTAAAAAATGTAAGTACCCCAGGGGCCCCTTTTAGTCACCTCTTACGATAGGCAGAGGATACTGTGGATGTTACTCTGCCACCCCAACACACAGGGGAAAATAATGGTCGGTGAATGACACAGAGGTGTATTATTATTATTCGCTAGGGGCTTTACGTCGCACCGACAAATATAGGTCTTATGGCGACGATGGAATAGGAAAGGTCTAGGAGTTGGAAGGAAGCGGCCGTGGCCTTAATTAAGGTACAGCCCCAGCATTTGCCTGGTATGAAAATGGGAAACTACGGAAAACCATCTTCAGGGCTGCCGATAGTGGGATTCGAACCTACTATCTCCCGGATGCAACATTATTATTATTATTATTATTATTATTATTATTAATATTATTATTATTATTATTATGATTATTATTGTTGTTATTACTATTATCATCAAAACATTTTTCTGTTGTCTTAAAGGTAATATAACGTATTTTTCCTTTTGATATAAATTTAATGTTAATAGTATCGTGGCCTCAGGAGAGGCCTGATGAGTGAGTCACCGCGCACCTAACCCCTCCTGCCGTCATCGCAGGCACCTGCTATCCGGAGTCGTGAATTTTGAGACTCATTGGAATATTAATTTAGCTATTAGTTTGCAGTCGTGAGTTTTGATACCATTTGCTACTAATTTTCGCACGTGAGTTTTGAGACGTAACCGGCCATAAGTACACTGTAAATTACGCTGGCGTAGGCCTAATTTGCAGTAGCTTCTTCGCCATAAATATCCCAATTATTGATCTATTTAATTTTTTTTGTTCGTTGCTTGTACGGCCCAGGTGTAGAGCTTAAGCTTCTAGATCTGACACTGTACTGTAAACAATAATTATTTTGGATATTCCAAACAACATATGGAAACTATTCAATTTGTTGGGGAAACTACTGTTATTGCTGAAAATTAACGGCAGTGGCAAGTGATATGTAGCAGATCCCTATGTATGTTATTAATATGATTAATGTACACAGTCCTGCACCATTGTATTGCCTAACTTAAACATGTCGAGACACATGATGAACACGCTGTGTAACATTGAAACTTGAGAAATATTCATATTAAGTGAAAATCCAGCTGACACTTGTTTATATTTTATGTTGCATTTTCGAGTGTAGATGTCTGCGGCACCACCTCCAGACTTCTTGGATCTTCGTATTTTCATAAGTTCTTGATTTATGTACATCGTAAATTTTTTATTTTCTGTTTCAGTTCCGTTAACACAAAACCCTCTTTACCCATTTTCGCAATCAAGTCCTCTTCCGCCGCCCGTCTCATATTCTTATTTCTATAAGTAACGCTGTTTATGTTCCATAAACATTCTTTTTCGCTGTAGAGCTCCACAAATTTGCAAGTTTCTTCTTCCGTCCACTTCATTTTGCCGCCAAATAAACGCTCAACGTAATACCACCGTCTGCACATATGCAAATACAGCAGTCGAATGACGCGGCAGCTGAAATATCGAGCGTCCTCGGACTTCTCCGCCAGCTCTCGGAGTTCGGTTCCGGTGGAGGGGGAAGGATAGTGGTAGAGTTACTTTACCGCAGCCGAAACCCACTCTACTCTACTGCCTACTAACTACTCTACTCTACTTGCTACTATCCCGGTCGTTTACACGATGCTAGTAGCTCTACTATCCACTCTACTCGCCTCGCTACTCTACCCGTGTAAACCAGCCCTTACAGCATGACGAGAACGTGCTGACAGCGGTAGTTTCCCTACATGTGGTTACAGTGTTGCCAGATTGCTACTCTTCAACGTCCGTTTTCTACCGGATATACTCGCAAGACGAAAATTTGTAAGAGACATTTTTTTATTGCTGGCATGTGAGGAGTCGCGCTGCGACGCCCGAGTGCGCGAATTACGCTTCACCCTGTATATGAAAGTGAGCATCCATGTTTAAGTAAATGGTAACAAGTAAAGGGTCCGATGGTCGCCACTCCACTTCCCCAACTTGAGAGTCACCGGGCCAAGACTTTCAGGTGTCTAGCAATCGCAAGTGTGACATAACACACACGTAATCGCAGATGGAGTAGAAACTAGTAGCAACAACCAGAAATCATCAATTGGAAGAAAATCTTTGATAAGATACCCTACCTTTATATCTCTGGCCAGTTCGAAGTCCACTTAGATAACAACGCATTTGGCATTACTTAACACAACCGCTGTCACACATATTCCCCTAATGAAAAGGAGTACAGAGCCTCGTTGACTCAAGACTCAAGGTAAGTCGGCTGATTTACACTTTACAGAAATCTATAATAATAATAATAATAATAATAATAATAATAATAATAATAATAATAATAATAATAATAATAATAATAATAATAATCCGCCTCGATGGGGTACTGGTTAGTGTGATTAGCTGCCACCTCCGGAGGCCTGGGTTCGATTTCCACCTCAGCCACCCACGAAATAGTTTTCCGTGGTCACCCTCTCCTCCAGGCAAAGGCTGAGATGGTACCTAAATTAAGGCACCGGCCGCTTCCTTTCCTCTCTACCTCTTCCAGTCTTTCCATCCCCCCACCAAGCCCCTGTTCATCACAGCAGGCGAGGCCGCTCGGGTGGAGTACTGATCCTCCTTTTCAGTTGTATCTAACAACCAAAAGTCTCACGTTCCAAGACACTGCCCTAAAGGCGGTAGAAGTAGGATCCCTCGCTGAGTCAGAGGAAAAATTCAACCATGAAGGGTAAAGAAAGGAAGAAATAATAATAATAAAGACATACATACATCATTATAGACCGTTATGCCTTTCAGCGTTCAGTCTGCAAGCTCTGTGAATTTACTAAACGTCGCCACAATCCTCTATTTGCAGTTAGTGCTGTGGCCTCATTTAGTTCTATACCTCTTAGCTTTAAATCGTTACAAACTGAGTCTAACCATAGTCGTCTTGGTCTCTCTCTCTACTTCTCTTACCCTCCATAACAGAGTCCATTATTCTCCTAGGTAACCTCTCCTCCTCCATTCGCCTCACGTGACCCCACCACCGAAGCCGGTTTATGCATACAGCTTCATGCATCGAGTTCATTCCTAATTTAGCCTCATTTTGAGTACCCTCCTGCCCTTGTTCCCACCTGTTTGTACCAGCAATCATTCTTGCTACTTTCATGTCTGTTATTTCTAACTTATGAATAAGATATCCTGAGTCCACCCAGCCTTCGCTCCCGTAAAGCACAGTTGGTCTGAAAACAGACCGATATAAAGATAGTTTGGTCCGGGAGCTGACTTCCTTCTGACAGAATGCCGTTGATCGCATAAAAATAACCGTATAGCCTCAGCTACTGTGTGCAGACATTTTAATTTGACGCCATCTGACTGTCTGCTCGTCAATTTCGAAGTTCCGTTTTACTCTAGGCCCACTAGAGAGCAGTTTTCATATTTTTTTTATGACTAGACAGTGCATTCTTAGCCGCATTCTTCTTACTATCCATCATATTTGTAGCATTCTTCGATAGCGCGTCACCTCGACGGCTGCGATTCTCCTACCGCATGCAATATTTACAGCCCATATGTGACGATGGGAAATACCGAAGCTTGAACCAGTCGCTTCGCTGTTTCGTTGTTAACATGATCTTTCCATATTTTTGTCGCAGTACCCGTGCTAGAAATACTTGTGAACGGGAGTTCAAGTCTCTTCCCTTCACTCGGTTTGTACTTCCCCACGTTACTGACTCAGAGCCACCCGGTTGAAAGTACGACGGGGCTTTTGGTTCCAATCTGTAGATAGCTTCAGGTAGTTCCAGTCCTTATTTTTAGATGGCGATGGAAGTCATTCACAACGTGTAGATAAGTAGGTAAGTAAGCACGAAATGAGCGATGTTAATAATTAAAGGCCGTTTGCCTCGAAGTGAAGTATTTCAAGTCTAACCTCAGTCAGTGGGCCCTTCTGACAAACAATTAGTCATATAACGTCAAGTATGATGGAGATAATATTGCTGGATTGCATCCAAACCGATTTTACCCAATCGATTAACCTTGTTCGAATTCATGTCGATTTTAAACAATACTCCCCATGATGCTATTTGTGTTGTTTGAATTCCAAGTGTCCATGTGCCTGTGCTGTAAATCTTTGCTCCTTGTGCTTGTTTATTAGAAATATATCTTCGGAAGTCCTCCTGAAATCCTATATTTCCTGTCTGAGTACACCTCAGGGGCTGGAAGCTGAATTGTTCTATTAATGTATTTCTATATATTTCCTCTCAGTGCGTTTAATTCTGTTATTTTTACTATCATGTGGTCATTGGATACTGATGTGAAATACTTATCTTGCGTAACCTGTGCTCTGCTATCTTGCTTTTGAAGGGGTGTATTCTTTGTCATAATATCAGCTTTGTGTTAATGTGTCAGTCATTCATTTTAAGGTAAAGCTACTTTGTGGTGAGAGGTTATGGTTGAGGTTATGCTCTCAATAACATACAGTAGTATGCCATACGAACTAGGGGTATCTGATCATTATTTACAACATAGTACTTGAAAATAAATATATATGAATTATAATGAAGCCTTCGTGGCTCAGGCGGCAGCTAGCCGGCCTCTCACCGCTGGGTCCCGTGGTTCAAATCCTCATCACTCCATGTGAGATTTGTGCGGGGCAAAGCGGAGTCGGGACAGATTTTTCTCCGGGTACTCCGGTTTTCCCTGTCGTATTCCATTCCAGCAACACTCTCCACTATAATTTTATTTCATCTGTCATTCATTAATCATTGCCCCAGAGGAGTGCGACAGGCATCGGCAGCCGGCACGATTCCTATCCTCGCCGCTAGATGAGGCCTTTATTCATTCTTTTCCTGACCCGGCCAAATGACTGGAAACAGGCTGTGGATTTTTATATCATGAATTATAATATGTTGGGAATGGAAATAGTAGAACTGCGTTATAATCGTCGGAATATGTTGGGATGGGCGGGGGATGGATGGGAGGGGCATCGGTAAGGAGGGAAGAGCTGTAGTGAGCATAACCGGATGTGCATCACTACGCCGGAAGTTGCTTCGCTACGCTATCTCTTGTTAATAATAGTAAGGTATTGCACACAATGCGCATTTTGGCGCTATCTTTGATTGCGGACTGAAACTACTAGTGCCTTGTAGGTTGACACCGAAATTTATTATTGAGTTTCATCTCTATTCTATTCTATCCTCTTTACTTAGGGCTGTGCACGTCTACTGGTGATAAGCTCCAGCTACCTGTCTTGGTCCACACATCAGCTGCATACGCTGTGGAATGAGGACTGACACAGTGTGTGTCTGTGTACTTCTGTATCAACATGGTTGCTTGTAACGCTGTTAACGGAGCGGTTGTTTACCAGAGAGAAGGCTCTGGCGGTTTCAATCGGTGCCTCCGGAAAACCTCTGATTGAATGACAAGCGCCTAGTTTGAACTTGGTTCGAGAAAAATGAACGCGCATTTTTAAAGGAAATGTATAACTTATCGCTATTATTGCGCGAAACTACGCCCCTCTGTTAAATTAATACTTGAATCCTTTGGCGATATTACAGATACGAAGCTGACATCTCCGTAACTCAAACCGCTCGGCCTCTTGCTGGGTGAGTGTACGTCTGGTGGAACCGATTCCATAGACTGTTTGGCTCCTATCTTCATCGCTATTGGAAAGAATGATATTCTCCTGGGCTGGTCAGCACCGTCGGCAGTCCTGAAAATGGTTGTCCTTGGTTTTCCATTCTCCTGCACTAAGACGAATGCCGGAATACATCCTAGTCTAGGCATATACGGGAAGCTGTGGAAATACGTAGAAATCCTAACAATTTGAACAGGGACACTGGCTCTCAATTAAGTAATACCTGGTTGCCAGCCATTAAGGATTTACGTAGGTAGTTCCCTTCCCTGTCCCTTCACTGTCGTTATTTCGTCTCGGTGTTTTCCTAATTCGTACGTCCCTCATCGCCAGATGTTTCATTCCAGGCTTGTGTCAATGTCATATGTTACGTACACATGTTATGTGACTCTCTTAGACTGATTCTGATGGTTCGCTCATCTTCTGCTTCGAACGACAGCGCTATGCCACATCCGGGGAGCCATCTGGTGGCGAATGAATATACCATTTCCACTTCTATTATAACGTCTAAGTTTCAAAGTCATGGTTTAAGAAGCTTTTCTCATGGACAGTCGAGATTTTCTTCTGAAGAAGCAGAGCACAGTTCTCTGCGAAACGTAAACGATTTCACTTTATTTTCATGACACGGCATAATCCCAAAAGCCTATACAGTACCGTATTATTTGTTTGTGTTTTTACTGTAAGTTTTTCAGTTATGCTATATTCAGCTTTTTAAACTGCATGTATCAAAAATTAAGATTATAATAAACAATACCCTTCCCGGATCTATGGTTTCCGAGATTATGGAAGTTGGGTATTATCTTATCTTAAATCCTCTGCTAACCCTATGGTTGTGAGTTTTCTATAACCTATCGGCTACGGGTAGTACAGATAGTGTAAATATATTTAGCCTATATTTGATTGAATATTAAAGAATACTGCAGCTAGGAACAGTGATGTTGAATTTTATTTATCCATACATAGATTTTATGGCCATCCATTGATAACAAAATTTACATTGAAGCTCTTCACAGCAACTGAACATCCGTCATTTTGTCAATTCACCGCACGTTTCTTCTCTCTTGTCAGATAGTGGGTAGAACTTCTCCTAAGTCCATCTGTCGCATCTGTAGTATGTGATAAATCCACGAAGAGCAGCAGCAGTAGCAACAACTAGAGCAGAGAAAAGCATTGAAGAAACATTTTTCACGACACCTTTCAGCAGATCTGCCTGGAAGCTATCAAAGAAAAGTACTCTGATATCTGTCTTCATTGTGAAGGTGGTCCACGCCCTTACCCGTGGAGATGATCTAGAGATTCAGAGCTTTTTTCTCAGCATGTTTTCGAACGCCAATTTGGAAGCTCCTTTCGGACGCGCACCGTACCCAACACTAATTTGCTGATGCCTCCGAGGTTTCAGTCGTCCCCCGACTCGGTCGCAGACTGATCATCAAAACAGATCAGCAGTCGTTGACCTCGTCTGGAATTCAGCTGTCACCCCAAGGACACCACCAAATACGATGAGGGCGTCTTGCTTCCTTGACCTAACGCAGGAAGCTTTCGTAGAGGTGATGGCCCCTCCCCGCCATCACCCGTGGCGACCATCCAGTAAGTCGATGCGCTTTGTCGCCCCCGGAATCCTTTCGGACGCGCACCTCATCCCCCATTATTTGTTAATATCCTCGAAGTTTCAGTCGTTGCTGACACTCGGGACTGAATCCCCAAACAGAGAAAAACCCTGTTCTGAGGAGCAGTGACCTCGTGTCGAGTTCGGCTGTCACCCCGACGATATTAACAAGTACAGTGGGGGGAGTACCAGCTACGATCACAGCAGGCTTCCCCTTCCCCGCCATCACCCGTGGCAACCATCCAGAGAGTCAGCACGCTTGATTGCCCCCGGAATCCTTACGGACGCGTGCTGGGTGAACGGGGAATAGCAAAAGTCTTTCTTACACTTCTTATATTAACCGAATGCAGACTGCACAGTAAGCGACCTGTTCAACAATAATATGTTTCTGTCGTGTCTTGGTGTCGACTGTGCTCCAAATGTGTTTGTGACTATAGAGCAAAATGAAGGCTTCTCCCAATCCCATTACTTCCTTCCAGATATTAAAATGATGTTACACTGAGGGATAAGGTCGTAAGAAAACAGAACTGAGTATATTTATATTGTTTCCTACGAGGATTGTTGAACTGGGCTGTGAAACTCCTGCTCTCTCATTCTATTCAGGACACATATTCCTTCAAATATATCAAGTACTGCAGTAGTATTACAACCTCAATCCTGTAGATGATGCATCACGCTCAATGATCAATGATTACTATGTATCGCATGTATTACAAGCTGCCATTTCCTCAAACATTAATAAGTTTTTGTGGCGATAATAAGCGTGTACGTTTCCTTAGAAACAAGTCCGACATATCAAGCTTCCAAAAACTAAACTGTAATATTATTTCCAGTTATTCAGAGTACTTCCTTCGTGATATAAAGGCCGTATCGAGGCTTTCATCGACCCTAGAGTCCTTCTGCATGTCCCATAAAATCTAAGTACTCCCTTACATAGCTACTTAAAATATTCCCCTCTAATCTTACTGTATATTAGGAGCAATCATAAATAACATGTTCAATTTAACGTAATTTTAACATAATACGTACAGGCTTTTCTCGCTTATTACGTTTAATTTCAATAGTCATTCAGTAGCCGGTAAATTAATCCATTCCTTTCGGTAAGAACATGTGTTGTTGTTATTTGCTTTACGTCGCACCGACACAGACAGGTCTCATTGCGACGATGAGGCAGGAAGGGGCTAGGATGGGGAAGGAAGCGGCCGTGGCCTTATTTAAGGTACAGCCCCAGCATTTGCCTGGTGTGAAAACGGGAAACCACGGAAAACCATTTTCAGGGCTGCTGACAGTGGGTTTCGAACCCACGATCTCCCGAATACTGGATAATGGCCGCACTTAAGCGACTGCAGCTATCGAGCTCGGTAAGAACATGTGAATCATATTGTTATACAGGAACATGAAAGCCCCAGGGGCTCTTAATTTGGGGGCGTTGATTGACGACCTCGGGGCCCTTTTATGTCCTGGCATTGTTTCCACTTGTGCCAGACTCCTCACTTTCATCTATCCTATCCGACCTCCATTCGTCAACTCTTGGTCACTTCCGACCCCGACGGTATTAGGTTCCCAATGCCTATGGAGTCTTTTATTTTCACACCCTTCGTGGCCATTGTCTTTCTTTGGTCGATACCTTCATTTTTCAACGTGTCGGATCCCTTCCATTTTTCTCCCTGATTAGTGTTATACTGAGAATTGTTGCCTAGTTGTAGCCTACTTTCTCTTAAACAAATAGTTACCATCACAAGAACTTGAAAGTAATTAACATCGTCACATTTTTGTTCCATTCTTTTGCTGGTAGACCTACAACTATTCAAGATCTATGGGAAAGATTACATGTAGGGTTGATAATATATTTGCGTTTTGAAGTCTTAAATTTAGCATTTTTTTGCATTTATACACTTTTGAATTAACTTTGTATAGAGTTCTGAAGAACGACAGAAATTGTGTGTTCATTCATCAATAGGTATAATAATATCGTGGAACTAAAAATCGCATTTGCATACAGCTAACAGCAAAATAAGAATAAATAAAGTGTAGTGTAAATGTACATTCATTTTAAATTGATATAGACTAAAGCATAACACAGGGAAAGAAATTGTAATTGACTAGCAAAAGTACCCGTGCTTCGCTGCGGTATTCTATATTGTATACGGATTTCTACGTAAATTACTGTACACGCAGTGAGAAAGATTGTATTGAATTGCATGTCCCTTAGCATTATCTGAGAAAAATCTGGGGGACGATCGCATACGTTCCTTCCGATGTAAGGTGCGCGTTGGGATGTTTTGATGATAACAGCAGGCCACGTTTCCTACTGGTGTTCACAATCGAGTTCGGGAATTTCCGCAGGCTCACTTGCCTAATGCCATTCACAATGGAAATTGGGAGTTTTCATTATAAAAAAGAAATACACCACAGAATGGCAACTTGGCGCCTCTCTTGCCTTATACCCAACGAACAACCATGAGTTTACAGAAATGACCACGAAAACGGCATTACATTACTTCCCTGCTGGCAAGCAGTCAGAGACGTTGCCATGGTAACCGGTAGGTTCGTTGTCGGTTTAAAATGAAAGTACGTTTCCCATGTAGTCTACGGATTTTACAGAAAATCAATAGTATAAGAGAAAATTGAATAAAACGTGTTTTGGTCTTCCTATAAAACCCCCTGTCTATTTTGTGATTTTTAAATCGCATGCATATCTATACCTGTTCCTAGATTAGTATACTCTAAATATAAAGTTTGGTCAAGATCTATCTAGCTGTTTCGCTGTGATGGTGGAACAGACGGGCAAACAAACAAGAAAGCTAAAAACATGATACGGCCTTGAGTTGACCTAAAACGGATAAATATCTGAAAAATGCGCAAAGTAAACGAAATACAGACAGGGGGCCCCTTACAATTTTATTTATGGAAATATAGAAACTAACTGAGACTGACAAAGCTATTTTAAATAACCGATCAACCCTTGAGTTACGGTAACACAGCAAAATAATTCTAATGTTTTGCTATAGATGTGGCGTACAGGTTTCTTGTCCTTCTGATTTTTCATTTTCTTATACTTGTATATTGAGATACTTAAATACTTGTATGTATATTGGGTATTCAGCCCGAAGGCTGGTTTGATCCTCAGCAGCTCCGCCAACAGCTGTCATAAATAGCCTAGGCGTCACTGAAGAGGCGTACTAGGGAAATGAGGAGTGAGGTAGTTTCCCGTTGCTTTCGTCACCGAGCCAGCCGTTGCTTAAATACTTACAACTAATTTAATACAACCATTTTACTGTTTTAAATGGTGAAAAGCCCTTCTAAGTAACCCGTTACAAGCTCTTTCATCTTTAATTCGTAATTTCACGAGGGGTCTGAAAGCTATTTCCGTTACCACCGCAACCCTGCTTCATAATCAGGTGCAGAGATCTGTAACCTCTATTTACAATTCGATTTATGTGATTACTCTAATGAAGATCTTTTCTTACATTAACACCTAATTTCTTACAGTGATCCCCATAAGGAACCTTCAACCATCAAAACATAAATTAAAACTTAGGGGACTTTTCCTATTAGAGTTTCTAGAAAGAAGTCATCTTCACAAAATAGCCTACACACTGAGTTTAGAATCCCCAACCGACAAAAGAGAACCTGTCACATAAATGCACGACTCCTTGAGCCTATAAGCCCGGGTGAGTGGTTCAGACGGTTGAGGCACTAGCCTTCTGACCCCAACCTTCAGGTTCGATCCTGGCTCAGTGCGGTGGTATCTGAAGGTGTTCAAATACGTGAGCCCCGTATCGCTAGATTTACTGTCAAGTAAAAGAACTCCTACGGCACTAAATTCCGGCGCCTTATTTATTTATTTATTTATTTATTTATTTATTTATTTATTTATTTATTTATTTATTTATTTATTTATTTATTTATTTATCGGTATAGTCTTTTAACGTCGTAGTAGCTCATCGAAAGTTTTGGAGACACAAGGCTGGGAAAGTGAGAGGATTTTAACGATAACGATCGTAGCCTTAATTAAGGTACAAGCCGCGCATTTGCTTTCTGCGAAAATGGGAAAAGCACGGAAATTCATCTTCAGGGCTGCCCGCTTTGGGATCAGAACCCGCGATATCCCGAATGCACGTTCACAGCTACGAGACCCAAAGAGGACGGCCAACTTGCTCATTCTTCCTCATTTCGTTCGCAGTGGAGGAGCGTGTAAAGTTTCTTTGGAGAGATCCAGGATCATGAAAGAGGGTGAGATACCAACTGAGCAATATCTACTGTACTACTACGGATTTTTTTAACATAGACTTACGTTGCTCGGCAAGGGGTACAAGGATAGAAAAATTTAAGACGCTCTTAGTGTTTGGGCAGAACGCGCGTATCACTGAGAGTACTTAACTTACGATTATGTTTAATGTCTGAATTGACATTAAAAGAGTAGGCTACCTGTTGTAAAAAAAAGGAAAAAAAAAAACAAATTTAAAATCTGAAACCTAGTTATCATGAAATAGCGCTCAAAGTAAAGCAAAATTCGTATTATATATATGTGACGTCACACTCATACTCTGTTGTAAGATGGCACTGTATTGACTCACGTGGTCAGTTGGAGGTTAGCTGTCGTTGTGAATATATCGTGGTCAGTTGTATGGAATAACAAATTTAACAATGAAAAAGAAAGGTTGACGTCACACTCATCTTCTTCTTCTTAATCTGTTTACCCACCAGGTTCGGTTTTTTCCTCGGACTCAGCGAGGGATCCCACCTCTACCGCCTCAAGGGCAGACTTTGGGTCGGGGATATAACTGGGGAGATTGACCAGTACCTCGCCCAGGCGGCCTCACCTGCTATGCTGAACAGTGGCTTTGTGAAGGGATGGGAAGATTGGATGGGACAGGCAAGGAAGTGAGAAGAAAGCGGCCGTGGCCTCAAGTTAGGTACCATCCCGGCATTTGCCTGGAGGAGAAGTGGGAAACCATGGAAAACCACTTCCAGGATGGCTGAGGTGGGAATCGAACCCACCTATACTCAGTTGACCTCCCGAGGCCGAGTGGACCCCGTTCCAGCCCTCGTACCACTTTTCAAAAATGTCGTGGCAGCGCCGGGAATCGAACCCGGACCTTCGGGGGTGGCAGCTAATCACGCTAACCACTACACCACAGAGGCGGACGACGTCACACTCGTACTCTGTTATAAGATGGCGCTGTGTTAACTCGGTCGCTCAGTTGGAAGTTAATTGTCGTGAATACATCGTGGTCAGTTGTATGCAATAACAAATTTAATAATGGAAAAGAAAGGTTGACGTCACACTCATACTCTGTTATAAGATGGCGCTGTGCAGAATCGCGCTTACCGAGCTCGATAGCTGCAGTCGCTTAAGTGCTGAGATTATGCAGTAATCGGGAGATAGTGGGTTCGAACCCCACTGTCGGCAACCCTGAATATGGTTTTCCGTGGTTTCCCATTTTCACACCAGGCAAATGCTTGGGCTGTACCTTAATTAAGGCCACGGCCGCTTCCTTCCCATTCCTAGGCCTTTCCTGTCCTATCGTCGCCATAAGACATATCTGTGTCGGTGCGACGTAAAGCAAATAGCAGAAGAAAAAAAGAAAAAAAGCAGAATCGCGCGTTTAGTTGGAGGTCAGTTGTCCTTGTGAATACATCGTGGTCAGTTGTATAGAATAACAAGTATAATAACGGAAAAAGAAAGATTGACGTCACATGCATACTCTGTTACAAGATGGCGCTGTGTTGACTCGCGCGCTCAGTTGGAGATTAGCTGTCGTTATAACAGTGAGGGCCTAACGCCATTTTTTTGACGATATATATAATCTAACATTGCCTGCTCGGGCCTTGTTGTAAGGCAAATACCCGTATAATAGCGAACACGTGGTTGACCTCTGCGAATTGTAGAGTTCAGACATGTTTGTAAAAATGGGGGGAAATTGACATACATATATCGAGGAGAAAGCTTACACATTCAGTTGAGGAAGGTCATCCGCTACTTAGTAGTCAGTTTTCCTTATCGTTAGATGTAGTTTTCCTTAGTTAATCTCTTCGACGACCTTGGAGGCGCAGTTGGTTAGTCCTTGAACTTTTGTTCTCGAGATAGCTGGTTAGAGTTCGGTGACTTTTGATGTCTCGTTGTCATTGGGTTTCGGTATATTAAGTAACTCCTACGGGACAGTGCTCCGACAGATAACAGTTTCAATGGAAACCACCTTTACCTGAGGCTGAGAAGCACTGATGTTATGTTTCGAACCTGAATAGTAAATGAATAATTAACTGCTTAGCCATTCGCTGGAAAGTTTATATAACGGGACTCAGTTGACATTCTTGTAAAATCCTGCAATGCATCGCTTGGCAATAATGCCAATGGAAGTTATTTTCGTGAGTGCTTTTAATTCTACCAATCAAAAAATGTTAATAAATCACTTTTATTACAAAAGCAAGTATAAACAATTTATTACAGTTATTAAACAAATTAACATAATTATGCTATTTAACAACAGTTATTGATTGTTAGGCCTATTGAATTATTACAGAATGTTAGCAACAAGCAATTTTATTAACTTCAAAGAAACAACGAAACTTGAAATACCGGTATCTACTTTCGTGGTGAAATTTTTCAGGATATCTTTTGAGGTTGTCACTCATCACTCAACACAACTGCAGCATACTGCTATCTAGTAAGACATTCAGAAATCACTACCAGCACACATTTCCAACATAAATTTCCGAAACGTTAGAAATGTCCGGAAACAGGAACTGCCTACCCTAATATTGTGCTGCTTACTTTTCGAATTTATCTTTGCCTTTTTTCGGATACGGAATATCTAGGTTGCACCGAAATATTTCACAAAATGGCACTTGATAAAAAATAAACAAGATACAAAGTATAACGTTATGAAAATGTAATGTGAATCCGATATCTATTGCTTTTTGCGGATGATGTTACACTGTATAGAGCGATAAACGTTACAAGATTGTGAGAAACTGCAAAAAGACCACGAAAACGTTGTGAGATGGACAGCAGGCAATGGTATATGATGATAAACGGGGTTAAAAATCAGGTTGTGAGGTTTACAAATAGGAAGCGTCATCTCAGTTTTAATTACTGCGTTGATGGGGTTAAGGTTCCTTACGTGGTATCACTGTAAGTACCTAGGTGTTAACATAAGGAAAGATCATCGTTGGGGTAAACACATAAATGGGATTGTAAATAAAGGGTACAGATCTCTGTACATAGTTATGTAAGTATTTAGTGGGTGTAAAAAGGATTTAGAGGAGAGGGCACTGACCTCTCTGGAAATACCCCAACAAGAGTATGGTCCCGGTGTATGGGACCCTCACCAGGATTACTTGATTCAAGAACTGGAAAAAATCCAAAGAAAAACAGGTCGATTTGTTAGGAATGATTTCCTAAAAAGGAATGGCGTTACAAAAATGTTGCAAAGTTTGGGCTGGGAAGACTTGGGAGAAAGGAGACGAGCTGCTCTACTAAGTGGTTATGTTCCGAGCTGTCAGTGGAGAGATGGCGTGGAATGACATTAGTAGAGACATTAGTAGGAGAGATCACAATATGAAGATAAAATTGGAATTCAAGGGGACAAATCTTGACAAATATTCTTTGCAATTATTTAGAAAAAGAGTAGGAAAACAGACAGGGAATCTGTCACCTGGACGACTGTCCTAAATGCAGATCAGTGGTGATTGATTGATGATTGATCTACTTCAGACTGAACTTTGAATAGGTACATTACATATAGTCTTAAATGTGAAGCGTTTGCTTCTTTCAGTTGATCGATTTTTCTATATTTTGTAAACAATTTAAGGGAGCTTGATTGTAATTTTCTTCCAGGATTAAGTCTGTGTTATTGGTTCCACTGTAGCCGGACTCCTAAAAGATGTGAGGACCATAGACCGATGCCTACTCTACCTTTTCATAGTTCGGTGTTATTTCTCGAATCGAAACATATGAGAAGAAATGTCCAATATCTCTAATCCGATTCCCCTTCAATGTATCCTGAGTACGCCTTTGCGGATGATAACATGGGACGAGTAGACAAGGAGGGGTTTGTGAAAATCGGGCACGACCATGTTAAATACTGAGTCGATACCAGTATGTCAGAACCAACTAATGATTCAATTAACGAGTTCTAGACACATGTGCTTGGTTCGTTTTCCCCCAACATATATATTATGTCATTCTAATTCCTAGCGTAACCGGGATCCATAACATGCAGATTATTCGGTCATGTAAGGTGCCTGACCACCTGAAAATTACAGTATATGTCCAATCTTTGTCCCGTTTCTCTACAGGGTCGGGTATGAAAAGAGATAAATCGTTGTAGCAAGCGTTAACGATCGGATGCCCTTCCTGGCGTCAATCTCATCAGAGGTCGTAATGAGATGACGTGACATATGATGGTAGAAAGCTCGGTGCTATCACATAGCCTACTCCTGTCGAATAGCACCAAGCCTATGAGAGAAACGAATAACCATCAGAGCACTAGGGAGAGGTTTGGAATTGCTTTTTTTTTTTACGTCGCACCGACACAGATATGTGTTATGGCGACAATGGGATAGGAAAGGCCTAGGAATGGGAATGAAGCGGCCGTGCCCTTAATTAAGGTACAGCCCCAGCATTTGCCTGGTGTGAAAATGGGAAACCACGGAAAACCATCTTCAGGGCTGCCGACAGTGGGGTTCGAACCTACTATCTCCCGATTACTGGACACTGGCCGCACTTAAGTGACTGCAGCTATCGAGCTCGGTGGTTTGGAATTGAATCCAGGCTTTTGTTACTCAGTCTAGTTATTAGTACAAATTGTACACCACCACTTCGCCTACCCTCCTACGAGTTGTGCTCTTAGCTCACAATCAGTTTTACGGCCGGATGTCCTTCCTGACACCAACCTTGTGTGTAGGGATGAAATTCTACTATTACACGTTTCTGTAGTGGTTGACATTGTGGCGCGTTAATGGTAAGTGAATTCTTATCCGAGTTTTGGAGTTGATTAGGCAAATAAAACCACCTGTTGACAAACATAGCGGCAGCTTCTATCCGTGGTTCAGTATTAAAGACAAACAAGAACACTAGTCCCCATGAGTCACGCCGGGATTCCCCGCATTGAAGCCCATCACGCTGACCAAGGGGTGCGTCTCAAAACTCACAAGTTTCAAAACTCACGGGCTAAAATTAGTTACAAAGAGTATCAAAACTCACCACTACAAACTGGTAGCTAAAGTAAACATTCTAATGAGTCTCAAAATTCACGACTCCGGACAGCAGGTGCTTGCGATTACCGCATGAGGGACGAGGTGCGCGGTGACTCACGCTTCCCCTACGACACGCAAGGGATACTCTGGATGTCATTCCGCCACCCCAACCCACAGGGGAAAAGTAATGGCTGGTGAATGAAAGAGACCGAGGTGTATTATTATTATTATTATTATTATTATTATTATTATTATTATTATTATTATTATTATTATTATTATTATTGCTGTTGTCTTAAAGCTAATATAATGCATTTTTTATCCTTCACATAAATTTATAATAATGACGTGTGGCCTTCGGGGAGGTCTGGTGCAGGTCTTTAGAGTTGACGCCGTATAGGTGACCTGCACGTGTGTAAGGCTGAGGCCCTACTTAAGATGAAGTCTAATGTTGAAGACGGCACCAATACCCAGTCCGCGAGCCATAGGAATTAACTAATGAAAGTTAAAATCTCCCACCCGAAAGGAAATCAAATCCGGGAACCCCTGAGCCCCTTGGACCAAATGCCAGCATGCTAACAATTTATGCATGCAGCCGGACAACATAAAATTAAAGTAGGTATATTGCCCGCTGCTAGTTAAAAGAAACTTTCAATTGGTAGTACTGGGGCATAGTTTCATTATGCAGTCAGAAGGCAGCATTTACTTGAATAAGGAATTTTATTTAGAGATATTAAAGACCAAGGAAGTTAATTCACTCATTTAGTTTCAACACTTGGAGATTAATTTGAAAAAAAGAGGCGTATTTCTACTTTTCGTAAGAGTTCATCTATTCGCTTATTTCAATAGATTGTCTATCTGACACACTTAAACCGAAAAAAATTACTCATGAAGCATCCGATTATTCTGTGCGATATAACAGAATGATATTTGAAACTCATTCGATTATTTAAATAATCGGATGGATGTTATTCGATTATTAAAAGTACAGTATTCCGTTATCCCATCAGTAATAGGGTGGACATTTATCCATTCAAAGAAGAACTGGCCCTACTTCTGAGACTGGCCCAGGTAGAGAAATCTGTTCTTACTAAACCTCTTCCTGGAATTCGTGACTTTTGGGACTCGTGAGTTTTGAGACTCCTGAGTTTTGAGACGACACGCTGACTAAGAATATCGGAAACATAATGTGCCGCTGTTATGTATTGGGTCTGCCTGCTGTCATTTCTTGACGGATACAGTACTTTTGCATCCATCTCTTGGCACAGGCCAGAGTAAACTGTAGCTTCCACCGAAGTCCCAGTCAACATCCATGGCTGTGACAATATGGAAGTTGCTGGTGTATGGGCAGTGCTGAGTAATGACATTCAGAGCTGAGTGTTATGGAAGGTGCTGCTCATAGGGTCAGTCGTGCTGCAATAGTACTTTCTGACCCAGTGAGGAAAGCAATGGCAAACTACCTCACTCCTCATATTGCCTAGTACGCCTCATTTTGGTGCTGCCATTGGTTTATGGGGTTTCCTCATAACCGCATAACCGTTGGTGGTGCTATTTGAGGATCCAACCAGTCTCTGGGCTGATGACCTAACAGACAGATGTATTGGGTCGGTGCATAAGTTCGTAGCGTTTATCCATAAGTTTAATAAACATACCAGATACACGTAAAAGAGAAGTTAATCATCAGTAACATATTCTCCTTCACTGCTTACAGTACAATAGTCTGCCAACTCTGCGGTAACTTTTAAATTCCACGCCTGTAGAAATCACGTGGTTTTGAGTCGAAGAGTTTGTCAAGGGCATTTTCATCCGGAAAGGAAGTTCCTTGAAGGTTGTTCGGAAGAGAGCGGAAAAGGTGAAAATCTTAAGGCGCAAGATCAGATGAATAAGATCGGTGCGGAATGATTTCCCAACCCAACTCCTGTATAGTAGTTTTTGTCAGGTTAGCAGAGTGTGGTCGGGCGTTATCATACAATACCATCACTTCACCTAGTCTTGACGGTCATTTTTCTTGGATTGCGTGTGTAAGACGTTTCATTTGTTGGCAATAAATGTCAACAATGATGGTTAAACATCGGGCAAGCATTCGTAGTACAGCACACCATCGCTGTTTCGCCAGAAGCATGACATTAGCTTTTGTGAATGCGAACAGGTCTTCGTACGGGGAGTTGCTTTCTTTTTGTTTGGGCACAACCATTCCTTTCTTTTCTTTATGTTACCAAAAAGACACCATTTCTCGTCAAGAGTAACGATACGGAATAGTAATGGTTTGTGTTTCTCAAAAGCCAATCGATGACGAGCAAGCAGAGATGCATATAAATGGCCGCCCGCTGATTTTTGTGGTTTTGACTTAGAGCATGCAGTACCCCACACACCCGATTTTTGAACCTTGCCCACTGAATGCAAATGTTGCACGATGGTGGAGGGATCACATTTCATCACATTTGCCAGTTCTCGAGTACACTGACGTGGTTCATTTGGGATTAATGCGTTTAAACGATCTTCGTCAATCCCGAAGATCTTCCTGAACGTGGAGAGTCACTAATGTTAAAACGATTCTCCTCAAAACTATTCTGTTGCCGTGTCCTCCGCAATGGCATTATCCGCATACACGGCGCAAATGTTTCTGGCCGTTTCCGCTGCTTTCACCCCTCTATTGAACTCAAGGAGTGCGAAGGAAGTGGCCGCGGCCTTAATTAAGGTAAGCCCTAGCATTTGCCTGGCGTAAAGATGGGAAAGCACAGAAAACCATCTTCACGGCTGCCGACCGTGGGATTCTAACAAACTATCTCTCGAATACTGGGTACTGGCCGCACTTAAGCGACTGCAGCTATCGAGCGCGGCTCTGTCTTTAAAGTAGAAAATTGACTGGATTAAAGATTGTGGAAGATCTATTCATACCAAAGTTTGAAGGGTTGCCCATAATGAATGTATACTGTTACCTAGGGCGGGAAGCGTGCTATGAAACATAACAGGATAACATGATGGCCAACTATTGGCAGTCAAACAAATTTATTGAAAAATGGAAGGGTATGTATAGGTATTTTAAGGCAGAAACAGGTTCCAAGAAGGACATTCCAGGAATAATTAATGACCAAGGGTAATGTGTATGTGAGGATCTTCAAAAGGCAGAAGTATTTAGTCAGCAGTATGTAAATATTGTTGGTTACAAATATAATGTCCAGATAGAGGAGGCGACTAATGCTAAAGAAGTATTAAAATTTACATATGATAACAATGACATTTACAGTAAGATACAAAAGTTGCAAACTAGAAAAGCGGCTGGAATGGATAAGATTTCTGGGGATATACTAAAGACAATGGGTTGGGATAGAGTACCATATCTGAAGTACTTATTTGATTATTGTTTGGTTGAAGCAGCTATACCAAATTAATATAGAGTTGCTATAGTAGCCCCTGTGTATAAAGGAAAGGGTGATAGACATAAAGCTTAAAATTACAGGCCAGTCAGTTTGACATGCGTTGTATGTAAGCTTTGGGAAGGCATTCTTTCTGATTATATTAGACATGTTTGCAAAATGAATAACTGGTTCGATAGAAGGCAGTTCGGTTTAAGGAAAGGTTATTCCACTGAAGCTCAACTGGAAGGATTACAGCAAGATATAGCAGATATCTTGGATTCAGGAGGTCAAATGGACTGTATCGCGATTTACCTGTCTAAAGCCTTTCATAGGGTGGATCATGGGAGACTACGGGTAAAAATGAGCGCAGTTGGACTAGACAAAAGAGTGACTGAATGGATTGCTATATTTCTAGAAAATAGATCTCAGGAGAATTGGAGTAGGCAAAGCTTTATCTGACCCTGTAATAATTAAGAGGGGAATTGCTCAAGGCAGTATTATTGGACTTTTATATTTTCTTATATATATATATATATATAAATGATATGAATAAACATGTGGAATCAGAGGTAAGGCTTTTTGCGGATGATGTTATTTTGTATACAGTAATAAATAAGTTACAATATTGTGAGCAACTGCAGCGTGACCTCGATAATGTTGTGAGATTGACAGCAGGCAATGGTATGTTGATAAATGGGGTTAAAAGTCAGGTTGTGAGATTCACAAATAGGAAAAGTCCTCTCAGTTTTAATTACTGCGTTGATGGGATGAAAGTTCTTTTTGGGGATCATTGTAAGTATCTAGGTGTTAATATAAGGAAAGATCTTCATTGGGGTAATCACATAAGCGGGATTGTAAATAAAGGGTACAGATTTCTGCGCATGGCTATGAGGGTGTTCAGGGGTTGTAGTAAGGATGTAAAGGAGAAGGCATATAAATCTCTGGTAAGACTCCAACCATAGTATGGTTCCAGGGTATGGGAGCCTCACCAGGATTACCTGATTCAAGAACTGGAAAAATCCAAAGAAAAGCAGTTCGATTTGTTCTGTGTGATTTCCGAAAAAAGAATAGCATTACAAAAATGTTGCAAAGTTTGGGCTGGGAAGAACTAGGGGAAAGAAGACGAGCTGCTCGACTAAGTGGTATGTTCCGAGCTGTCGGAGGACAGATGGCGTGGAATGACATTAGTAGACGAATAAGTTTGAGTGGTGTTTATAAAAATAGGAAAGATCACAATATGAAGTTAAAGTTGAAATTCAAGAGGACAAATTGGGGCAAATATTAATTTATAGGAAGGGGAGTTATAAGTTTCCAGTTTCTTTGAAATAATTCAAGAAAAGGCTAGGAAAACAACAGATAGGGAATCTGCCACCTGGGCGACTGCCCTAAATGTAGATCAGTAATGATTGATTGATTGATTGATTGATTGATTGATTGATTGATTGATTGAGCAAGACTTGTAGAAATGGAACTTCCGTAATTATTTGAAGTATATCTTAGGCTATAGTCGATGATGTGAGATTCAGAAATTGATCGGGATCAAATACTGAGAAAGAAGGATTATCTACAATCTGTATACAAATCAGTTTGCAATTATAAGAGTCGATAGTTTGACGAAGAAGAAGAAGAAGAAGAAGCATCAATCCAGAAAGGAGCGAGGTAAGGTTTCAAATTGTCGCTCTCGTCTTCAGTGTTTATACAGAACAAGCGGTAAAGGAAATCAAGGAGGAATTTGGAAAGTGAGGCACAATCCAAAGAGAAGAAATCAAAACGCTGAGATTTGCCAATCATATTATTATTTTTTTCTGAATCTACAGAAGATCTGGATTATTTATTTAGCGTGTGACTTACATAGAGCAGTAGGCAATGGGAAATAAACAAAGAAAATACAAACAAGTCCATGACGGACACTTACCAACAGGCCTTATACAGTAAATTGCAGTCCAGGTTCTTGAGCGATTCAACTACTTGAGGTGTCGTAACAGTAAGATCGATCGATCGATCAATCAATCAATCAATCAATCAATCAATCAATCAATCAATCAATCAATAAATAAATAAATAAATAAATACATAAATAAATCAATCAATACTGATCTGCATTAGGGCAGTCGCCCAGGTGGCAGATTACCCATCTGTAGTTTTCCTAGCCTTTTCCTAATTTTTTTCAAAGAAATTGGAAATTTTTGAACATCTCCCTTGGTAAGTTAATCAAATCCCTAACTCCCCTTCCTATAAACGAATATCTGCCCCAGTTTGTCCTCTTGAATTCCAACTTTATCTTCATATTGGTATCATTCCTATTTTTATAAACGCCACTCAAACTTATTCGTCTACTAATGTCATTCCACGCCATCTCTCCGCTGACAGCTCGGAACATACCACTTAGTCGAGCAGCTCTCCTTCTTTCTCTCAATTATTCCCAGCCCAAACTTTGCAACATTTTTGTAACGCTACTCTTTTTTCAGAAATCACCCTGAACAAATCGAGCTGCTTTTCTTTGGATTTTTTCCAGTTCTTGAATCAGGTAATCCTGGTGAGGGTCCCATACACTGGAACCATACTCTAGTTGGGGTCTTACCAGAGATTTATATGCCCTCTCCTTTACATCCTTACTACAACCCCTAAACACCCTCATAACCATGTGCAGAGATCTGTACCCTTTATTTACAATCCCATTTACGTCATTTCCCCAATGAAGATCTTTCCTTATATTAACACCTAGATACTTACAATGATCCCCAAAAGGAACTTTCACCCCATCAACGCAGTAATTAAAACTGAGAGGACTTTTCCTGTTTGTGGAACTCACAACCTGATTTTTAACCCCGTTTATCAAGATACCATTGTCATTTCACAATATTTTCGAGGTCACGTTGCAGTTGCTCACAAACTTGTAACTTATTTATTACTCTATAGAGAATAACATCACCCGCAAAAAGCCTTATCTCTCATTCCACTCCTATATCATATCATTTATATATATAAGAAAACATAAAGGTCCGATAATACTGCCTTGAGGAATTCCCCTCTTAATTATTACAGGGTCATATAAAGCTTCGCCTACTCTAATTCTCTGAGATCTATTTTCTAGAAATATAGCAACCCATTCAGTCACTCTTGTCTAGTCCAATTGCACTCATTTTTGCCCGTAGTCTCCCATGATCCACCCTATCAAATGCAGTCCATTTGACCTCCAGAATCCAAGATATCTGCTATATCTTGCTGGAATCCTACAAGTTGAGCTTCAGTGGAATAACCTTTCATAAAACCGAACTGCCTTCTATCGAACCAGTTATTAATTTCACAAACATGTCTAATATAATCAGAAAGAATGCCTTCCAAAACCTTACATACAATGCATGTCAAATTTACTGGCCTGTAATTTTAAGCTTTATGTCTACCGCCCTTTCCTTTATACACAGGAGCTACTTGACCTTGTCTCTCGCCTGGGTACCACCTAATAGGACACTCGGAGGCGAAGTGATAGACCGTCATCCATTCCAACAGTCGCAGGCAGCTGATGGTTTCCTAGTCCATTTATATGCCACGGAAGCACAACGTCCATGATTAGTGCGTATCCGGTTTAATTGGGCCTATAACTAGCGGGGTAGCTAGAATACCAGGGGCCGTTTATTATGATGTGAAGATCTGGAGAAACTGCTGAATGGTATGGACATAGTCTTGATGAAGGTGTACTAGATGAAAATGGGGTACATCATGTGAGATAACTTACAAAATTTACGGCAATTGGAATAGACAACAAAGTGGTTGAATGGTTGGCTACGGTACATTTCTAGAAAATAGACCTCAGAGAATTAGAGTAGGTGAAGTGTTATCTGATCCTGTAACGATTAAAAGGGGAGTCCCGGAAGGCAGTATTATTGGACCTTTATATTTCTATATAAATGATATGAGTAAAGATCTGGAATCAGAGATAAGGATATTTGCGGATGGAGTTATACTGTGCAGAGTAGTAAATGACTTGCAGCATTGTGAGTGACTGCAGGAGGACTTAAACAATGCAGTGAGATGGACAGCAGACAATGGTATGACTGTAAATGGGATGGAAAGTCAAGTTTTAAGTTTCACCAAGAGGAAAAGTCGTCTCAGTTTTTATTATTGTGTTGATGGGGTGACAGTACCTCATGGGGAACAATACCTAGATGTTAACATAAGAAATGATCTTCATTGGGGTAATCATATTAACGGGGTAGTTAAGAAAGCTTACAGACCCCTTATATGGTTATAAGAGTATTTAGGGGTTGTAATAAGGATGTAAAGGAGAGGGCGTATAAGTCTCTGATAAGACCCCAGCTAGAGGATGGCTCCACTGTTTGGGATCATCATCAGGACTACTTGTTACGAGAACTTGTTTTTCTTTTTTTTTTTTTCTTTTTTTTTGTTTCGTTTTGCTATTTGCTTTACGTCGCACCGACACAGATAGGTCTTATGGCAACGATGGGACAGGAAAGGCCTAGGAATGGGAAGGAAGCGCCCGTGGCCTTAATTAAGGTACAGGCTGCTGTGAAAATGGGAAACCACGGAAAACCATCTTCTGGGCTGCCGACAGTGGGGTTCGAACCCACTATCTCTCGGATGCGACCTCACAGCTACGTGCTCCTAACCACACGACGTGGGATCCCTCGCTGAGTCGGAGGGAAATCTGACCCTGGAGGGTAAACAGGTAAAGAAGAAGAAGAAGAAGAAGTTAATTTTGAAGACATTCGTCTGCAGTGTGGCATTGTATAGCAGTGAATAGTCGCCAGTAAATAGCTCAGAAAAAAGGGAGTAGAAGCTTTTGAAATGTGGTGTTATAGAAAAATGCTGAATGCAAATAATAATAATAATAATAATAATAATAATAATAATAATAATAATAATAATAATAATAATAATAATGTCCGCCTCTATATTGTAGTGGTTAGGGTGATTAGCTGCCACACCAGGAGGCCCGGGTTCGATTTCCGGCTCTACCAAGAAATTTGAAATTTTTTTGCCATTTGGTGTACGTCGCACCGACACAGATAGGCCTTATAGCGACGATGGGATATGGAAGGCCCAGGAGTGAAAAGGAAGCGGCCGTGGCCTTAATTAAGGTACAGCCCCAGCATTTGCCTACTGTGAAAATTGGAAACCACGGAAAGTCATTTTCAGGGCTGACGACAGTGGGATTGGAACCCACTATCTCCTGGATTCAGTCTCACAGCAGTGCGACTCTAACCATACGGCCAACTCGCCCGGTAATTTGAAAAGTGGTACGAGGGCTAGAACTGGGTCCACTCAGCTTCAGGAGGTCAACTGAGTAGAGGGGATTCGATTCCCGCCTCAGCCATCCTTGAAGTGATTGTCCGTGGTGTCCCACTTCTCCAGGCAAATGCCGGGATGGTACCCAACTTAAGGCCAAGGCCACTTCCTTGCCTACCTCTTCCAATCTTCTCATCCCTCCCCCCCTACAAGGCCGCTGTTCAGCATAGCAGGTGAGGCCGCCTGGGCGAGGTACTGGTCCTCCTTCCCAGTTATATCCCTGACTCAAAGTCTCATGCTCCAGGACACTGCCCTTAAGGCAGAAGATGTGGTATCCCTCGCTGAGTCCGAGTGAAAAACCAACCCTGAGGGTAAACTGACTAAGAAAGAAAGTAACATTTTTTGAAAGGTGTTTCATTTAGAAATCAACAAAATCACATTATAAGCAGAACTAGCAAATACAAGTCCTCACTTGTTGACAACATCTTTTGAAATGGATCTGGTGGCACCAGTGTCTAGTGAACTTCTGCGTTGGCAACACCTTCAGCACCACCAGTGTCCTAGCGTAATAGAGGCCTTAATTCGTATCTTCACAGACCGATACATCCATGTTCACGAGTGTTGTGGATCAAACCAATAACAACTCTCAAGCTAATATCCATAACGAATGCATGTTTTACATAATTTTCCTGAGTATTTTAGGAGTCAATTGGGAAGGAAATGCAAACGACAGGAAGCATGACCAACACATGGCAAATAAGTTAATATGGGAAGGACAGCTGATTCAGAAAGTGATGAAACCAACTAGAGGGAAAAATATCCTGGATGTGGTGCTGATAAAACCAGATGAGCTCTATAGGGAAACTGAAGTAATAGATGTTATTAGTGATCATGAAGCTGTTTTTGTCGTAGTTAAAAATAAATGTGATAGAAAGGAAGGTCTTAAAAGTAGGACTATTAGGCAGTACCATATGGCTGATAAAGCAGGCATGAGGCAGTTTCTAAAAAGTAACTATGATCGGTGGAAAACGGTAAATACAAATGTAAACAGACTCTGGGATGGGTTTAAAGAAATTGTTGAGGAATGCGAAAACAGGTTTGTACCATTAAGGGTGGTAAGGAATGGTAAAGACCCGCCTTATTATAATAGAGAAATAAAGAGACTAAGAAGGAGGTGCAGACTGGAAAGAAATAGATTTAGAAATGGCTGTGGAAGTAAGGAGAAATTGAAGGAACTTACTAGAAAATTGAATCTAGCAAAGAAGGCAGCTAAGGATAACATGATGGCAAGCACAATTGGCAGTCATACGAATTTTAGTGAAAAATAGAAGGGTATGTATAGGTATTTTAAGGTAGAAACAGGTTCCAAGAAGGACATTCCAGGAATAATTAATGAACAAGGAGAGTGTGTATGTGAGAATCTTCAAAAGGCAGAAGTATTCAGTCAGCAGTATGTAAAGATTGTTGGTTACAAGGATAATGTACAGGTAGAGTAGGAGACTCAGGCCAAAGAAGTATTCAAATTTACATATGATAATAATGACATTAAAAAGAAGATACAAAAGTTGAAAACTAGAAAAGCGGCTGGAATTGATCAGATTTCTGAGGATATACTAAAGACAATGGGTTGGGATATAGTACCATATCTGAAGTACTTATTTGATTATTGTTTGGTCAGAGCAGCTATACCAGATGAATGGAGAGTTGCTATAGTAAGCCCTGTGTATAAAGAAAAGGGTGATAGGCATAAAGCTGAAAATTACAGGCCAGTAAGTTTGATGTGTATTGTATGTAAGCTTTGAGAAGGCATTCTTTCTGATTATATTAGACATGTTTGTGAAATGAATAACTGGTTCGATAGAAGGCAGTTCGGTTTTATGAAAGTTATTCCACTGAAGCTCAACTTGTAGGATTCCAGCAAGATATAGCAGATATCTTGGATTCTGGAGGTCAAATGGACTGCATTTGATAGGGTGGATCATGGGAGACTACGGGCAAAAATGAGTGCAATTGGACTAGACAAGAGTGACTGAATGGGTTGCTATATTTCTAGAAAATAGATCTCAGAGAGTTAGAGTAGGCGAAGCTTTATATGACCCTGTAATAATTAAGAGGGGAATTCCTCAAGGCAGCATTATCGGACCTTTATGTTTTCTTATATATATAAATGATATGATATAGGAGTGGAATCGGAGGTAAGGCTTTTTGCGGATGATGTTATTCTCTATAGAGTGATAAATAAGTTACAAGTTTGTGAGCAACTGCAGCGTGACCTCGAAAATATTGTGAGATGGACAGCAGGCAATGGTATGTTGATAAATGGGGTTAAAAGTCAGGTTGTGAGTTTCACAAATAGGAAAAGTCCTCTTAATTTTAATTACTGTGTTGATGAGGTGAAGGTTCCTTTTGGGGATCATTGTAAGTACTTAGGTGTTAATATAAGGTAAGATCTTCATTGGGGTTATCACATAAACATGATTGTTATAATAAAGGGTACACATCTCTGCACATGGTTATGAGGGTGTTTAGGGGTTGTAGTAAGGATATAAAGGAGAGGGCGTATAAGTCTCTGGTAAGACCCCAACTAGACTGTGGTCCCAGTGTGTGGGACCCTCACCAGGATTACCTGATTCAAGAACTGGAAAAATCCGAAGAAAAGCAGCTTGATTTGTTCTGTGTGATTTCCGAGAAATGAATGGCTCAGATGTTTGACGCGCTGGCCTTCAGATCCCAACTTGGCAGGTCAGGTGGTAGATTTAGGTGAAATTTACAGAACTCCTGCGGGAAAAATTCCGGCAGGCCGGCGTCTCTGAAAACCGTCAAAAGTAGTTAGTGGGACGTATAATCATCAATATTATTTTTTATACTTTTGGAGTATTCCCGCACCACTTATATTTATTCATTTTTCTCGTATCCTCCTTTTTCTTAGAGTATTGCCATCCTCTTGCTCCTTCCCATACACCCGTAAGGTGATAAATACCGGGAAATGATGTTTTTCGGCCCATTATTTTATCTCTATTTTATTTACCATTTCTAAAATATCTCCTGTACACACAACCAAATCAAATACACTACCTCCGTGTGTTGTGATATACTGTATGTCAGTTTTCCCATTTCATCCCCCCACCACCATCCATTCAGGATATATAGATTTTCTGCAGCACATATTTCTAAAAGTTTATCCTCACATACTGTACATTCCGTTCCTTATTCTGACTGCTTCTGCTACCTCCCATTGGTTCTAATCCCTTTTTACCATATGCTAAAATGAATTTCCCTGTTCGTGCATTCCGATCTCCCAACTTCATAAATCCTGCTTCTTCGAAGTTACCTCTCATTAAGTTAATCTCCTATATTAATTCCTCAAAAAAAAAATCATCTTTGTATATAGTTACGCAAGTGTATGGTTATATAGGAAGCCTATACATACAGTGTATATCTCTGTCTACTACCTTCCAGTTTGAGTTTTATCCAAACTACATTTTCCATATTGTTAGCAAATTCTTCTATTTTATTTCTAATTTCCTCCTTTATTAGAACTGACATTCCTCCACGGGTTCTCACTCGTGCCTGTCTTTTCATTACACTTCTCGCAACATACCCCTTCAATCAATCAGTATTGATCTGCATTTAGGACAGTCGCCCAGGTGACAGATTCCCTCTCTCTTGTTTTCCTAGCCTTTTCTTAAATGATTGCAAAGAAAATGGATATTTATTGAACATCTCCCTTGGTAAGTTCTAATCCCTAAGTCCTCTTCCCCAGTTTGTCCTCTTGAATTCCAACTTTATCTTCATATTGTGATCTTTCCTACTTTTAAAGACACCACTCAAACGGATTCGCCTACTAATGTCATTTTCGCGGTACCTCATGGGACTAAACTACATGTACTACTCTGTGAGGGTGTTGTCTGTGGGTGCAAGTGTAGTTATACGGGCTAGGAATAGGAAATGATCAAGACCATCAGAAAGGTACCATCAAGGCATTTGACCGGAAATGAAAGTGGGAAACCACGAAAAACCATTTTCAAGGATGTCCGACCGGGGGATTCGAACCCAGTCGTCTTCCGAAATAGCCGTAACAGGCAATGCCGTAACGCACTGAGATAACCTGTTTGGTAGCTTCTCCCAGATATGGAAACGCAGCTCCAAACATGGGAATGTTGTAGGATACAACGTAAACGCATCATCATATTTCATGTTGTAAAAAACTACCAGTATCCCGCAGTAAATTCTTCAAAAGCTACTTGGGAATATGCTGCCCTGTCATTTCTGTTTCCCGAAAATCCAAATCCCCAAGAACCGTGTTTATAGATAAGATAACTGTAAAACAAAAATAACCACCGGGCTGACTGGCTCAGGCGGTTGAAGCGCTGGCGTTATGTCCCCGACTTTAGAGGTTTGATCCTGGCTCAGTCCAGTGGTATTTGAAGGTGCTCAAATACTTCAGCCACGTGTCGATAGATTTATTGGCACGTAAAAGAACTCCTGCGGGACTAAATTCAAGTAACTCGGTCTCCGAAAACCTTAAAATTAGTTAGTGGGACCTAAAGCCAAAAACATTATCAATATTTTTATTTACAAACATATTAGGGTTTTGACATAAAATATCTCTTGCATTATTATGAACCACCTATGTTTTGTCTTTCTTTCTTCTTCTATCTTTCTTAATCTGTTTACCCTCCAGACTCGGCTTTTCCCTCGGACTCAGCGAGGGATACTATCTCTACCGCCTCAAGGGCAGTGTCCTGGAGCGCGAGACATTATTGGGTGATATGAATAAACCGGAGACGTATCTCTTGTCTCATAAATATTAAGACATGTCTCAAATGTATATGAATAAAAAAGCGATGTCTCAGCAGTGACCTTTGCTCCTTGAGACACAGCTCGTTAGCGGATTCTCCCGGAGACACATCTCCAAATGTATATGAATAAACTGGAGTTTAGTCTCTCTGAATGGAGACTGGTCTCCGAATTTCTTGAGAAAGCCCAGAAGGTGACTCAAGCCGATAGAATCAAGCTGAAAACGTGATGGCTGAGTTTATGATGATTTTACAACGGAGAAGAAAAATTTATAAAGCACGAAGAAATTCTCTCGAACATGATTATAAAGATCTCTACCGTTACCGGAAAGAAAATGTGGAATGGTTAGCACATTTTCTGGAGCCAATACACGAGATATTCATATAACAATAATGATAAAGATGATGACGATGATAGCCATTTGCGATAGGATTTACATGCATCATAAAGTCTAAAATGTTCAAAATCAAACCAGAAATATGCAAAACCGTGCAACATACAATTCTGATAATTTTCTTAGTAATTATTAAATTAATTTAATTATTCTTAATCTATTCTACATTTGTGATTTTTTCTGTACGTTAACATTTTTCCTATTCACAAAATACGACTAACATTTTATAAATGAAATTAATTCACAATCCCGGAAAAGGCCGAAACAAAACATAGCTATGTTTAAGATAAGACCTACAATTATTCAAGGCTTTCATTATTCACTTTGTCCTGCTCCTTAGCTGAATGGTCAGCGTGGTACTTTTCGGTTCAGGGGGCCCCCGGGTTCGATTCGCTGTCGGGATAGAGATTTTAACCTTAAATCCTCAACATTCCTGCAACTCACACACAACACTATCCTCCACTACAATAACACGGCAGATGACACCCATCCTCGTCGGAGGGTCTGCCTTACAAGGGCAGTACGGTACCAGGCTAGAAATAGCCACACGAAATTATTATCTATTATTATTATTATTATTATTATTATCATTATTATTATTATTATTATTATTATTCACATTTTGATATCTGGAAGAATATTTTTTTCAAGTCTGAAAATTATCGCACTCTATCACATGAAGGCCAAATGGTATTGAACGAATGTGCGAGTACCTTTGGTCCTGGTCTAAGCTACCCCATTTATGTTTAAGTGCCGTAAAATTCCCTGCCCATGCCTTTTTCGATTGCACTGTTTCTAAGTTTATTTAAAAGTTTCAACCGGCGGCTCGTGCCCTTGAAAAAAATATGCTGTAACTGGTTTCACAACATTTAACAGATTCGCATAATGACGTTATTCGGCCAATGATTTGCTGCCTCTATGAGTGCTGCTCTTTCTCAACCATCGCACCAAAATCTCACTTGCGCCGAATACTACGAGGGAAGCATTTGGTTTGGATCAGACAGATTTCGATGAAACTTCCATGAATTGTCAATCTACCTATCTTAAATTTATTGCTGATATTCACTTTGTCATAAAATCAACGACATTGTTATAATTAATTGCTAAAGAAAAGCTGGGTGGTTTGCAGCTGTATTGACCTCGCGTATGCACTGTAGAAATGCACTGATAGTTCTATTTTAAAGTTACATTAAACAGTGCGCTATAGAGTGAAAATTAGATTTTGACAACATGAACAGTATGTCTTGCTCGTCAAACCCATTTCACTAACATGCACAGGGTATGAATATTTCAAAATATTAGGCTTTTAATACTTCTTTGTCGTTTACAATTGAAGCTAAAATATGTAATATGAAATCCTCGTCATTTGTATATAAACTTGCATGCTATAAATAGCCTTAAACTTTCGGATTCTTGTTGAGAGTGATTCATTTTGTCACACTGCGGGTAACCTATATAACAACGTCAATCATGCAGCGATGTTCTGATGTCTTAATTGATCATCCTACCATGTTTCATTGAAATCGCTGCCATCTACACACCACGTTCCATGTACAACTGGAGCAAAAATTTACTGTCAATAAATACCGGTACGAAATGTTATTTCACGGCAGAACGGTTATCACCATTGAGTTCCGAATGTCTATAGCTCATAATGTTACTAAGTTTCATTGCAATTTGTCCGGTCCAAATCAAACAACTCCCTTGTTAGTTATATTCGTTAACGAATATGGATAGCATTTTGTATTATTTCTATGTTTTGAAAGTTTGAAATTTAGACAGTTTATGCAACAGTATATAGGTATTGGTTGTATATTATATAGCGGGTGAGTTGGCCGTGTGGTTAAGGGCGCGCGGCTGTGAGCTTACATCCTGGAGGTAGTGGGTTCAAGCCCAACTGTCGGGAACCCGTGGTTTCCCATTTTTACACCAGGCAAATGCTGGGACTGTACCTTAAGGCCACGGTCGCTTCCATCCAACTCCTAAACCTGTCCCATCATCGCAGTAAGACCTATCTATGTCGGTGCGACGTAAAACAAATTGTAGAAAAAGTACATTATATGCAGAAACACCCCTAGCTATGCACAGGTAGATCAATAAACTCCTCATATTCGTGAAGAATGAAGTACAAAGCGTGTTTAAAAAGTGTTTGAATGACTTTCAATGACCGCAGAAAATTATGCATTTGTATGTGGATCCTAAATGTGATGATAAATACAATGTAACTTCTCACACAATATCTTGAAGGAAACTTACAAGAAAAGAAACCTTAAATCAGTCGTTCCCAAGCTGGGGTTCAAGTATTCTAAGTGTACGAGCCAGTACGTTTATGTAAGCCTAGAAAGAATTGAAATAAGAACTAGTGATTACTGAATATTGATAGGTAGAATAAGCTCCCAAGTGAAACATAACTGAAGAAGAAGAAAAGTCTGTCAAGAACTATTCTAAATGAAAAAAATATCGGTGGGTGTTCCATTTCGGTTGTACTTGTTTGTTCTGCTCTTTTCTCCCTTTCACGTAAAATATTTTCCATTTGCAGTTGCAAAATCCGTTTTTGCACTGAAATGAGTTCTTCTCTTTTTTCGAGAACACACTGTCGCTTTTCAATCTTTTTCGCTTTTAAATCTAACACTTTCATCTGTTCCAACAAAACCACTCTTCGTAGCTCTCTGATTGTTAATTCACTCGTCAGCTGACAGATACCAGAGCCAGTGTGCGAGACTCATCTCAAGCGGAAGGAGACAAGTCTCGTTAGCGAGAAACAACCTTTATTCATATACATGACGAGTTCTGTCTCGCAAGTGACTTCCGTCTCAATCCTCCTTCGAGACTCGTTGGCTGAATGGTTAGCGTACTGGCCTCCGGTTCAGAGGGTCCCGGGTTCGATTCCCGGCCGGGTCGGGGATTTTAACCTTCATTGGTTAATTCCAATGGCTCGGGGGCTGGGTGTTTGTGCTGTCCCCAACATACCTGCAACTCACACACCACACATAACACTATCCTCCACCACAGTAACACGCAGGTTACCTACACATGGCAGATGCCGCCCACCCTCATCGGAGGGTCTCCCTTACAAGGGCTGCACTCGGCTACAAATAGTCATACGGAAAAAAACGGGGAGAAGAACTAGTACCTCGCCTAGGCGGTCTCACCTGCCTCACAGGCAAAGAAGAGAAATGGAGGCGGCCGTGGCCTTAAGTAAGGTACCATCCCGGCATTTTCCTGGAGGAGAAGTGAGAAACCACAGAAAACCACTTCCAGGATGGCTGAGATGGGAATCGAACCCACCTCTACTCAGTTGACCTCCCGAGGCTGAGTGGACCCGTTCCAGCCATCATACCACTTTTTCAAATTTCGCAGTAGAGCCGAGAATCGAACCCGAGCCCCCGGGGGGGAAGGGGTAGCTAATCACGCCAACCACTACACCACACAGGCGGACTATATTTACTCTTGGGAAGGAATATCTCTGTTTATGGCATTCCAAATTATACATTATACTGATTTAGTTTTTAACGACGAGCTCTTGACTTGGTTTTAGATATTACCTTTGTGTGTAATAGGTATGCATGTCTTATTTGAACTTTCGTCATAGAAATGTACTCATTAATTATTATTTATAAACCTTTCACGCAATCGTTGGGATTGTTATCCGTAAAGATTTATATCGGCTGTAGGCCTATTTACCGACGACTGATTGTTATCCGTAAAGATTTATATCGGCTGTAGGCCTATTTACCGACGACTAAATGGTTAGCGTGCTGGCCTTTGGTCACATGGGTCCCGGGAATTTTAACCATAATTGGCATGGGAGCTGGGTGTATGTGTCGTCTTCATCATCATTTCATGCTCATCACGACGCGCAGGTCACCTACAGGCATCAAATCAAAAGACCTGCACCTGGCGAGCCGAATATATCCTCGGACACTCCCGGCACTAAAAGCCATACGCCATTTCATGGTTTTTTGCCGACAACTAATTCAGTGTACATAATTGAGTGTTTTGCACGTTTTATGGTTATAGTAGTTCGTTATTTGAGAAGAACACTTTCATTACCAACCCGGTAAGTAGTGCTATAAATATTTGGTCTATTTGCTAACTTTTTCCTGTTCTGATTTAGCTTATCAGATCGTGGGTGATGACATAGTTTGTTAAATTAAAATTGGTTTGTCAACACTGGATCCATCAGACACGGTTACAGTTTATGCTGTCGCTAGTGGAACGAGTCGCATGCGGACGGTAGAATCTGGCACGACACTGCTGTCAGCAAACCCGTTAGCACGTGCTCCACTCCTGTTTCTTGCTCGTCATCATTCCGTCTTCCGTGTTGTGGTGCTGGCACTGCACAACCTTTTGTACCAAGACTTCCATCTGAGGTGACGAATAATTCTTTCTCCAACTATTGCCTGTGACGAAAAGTCGCTATCCCCTTATGAACGCTGGGAGTCACTCACTTCTTGCTCTCCCCAGGTGGAATCAAAGAACTCTAAAGCCCTTTCTTTCTTCAACTCCCAGGTCTCTCTGGATCCATACTTCAGTCCCTTTTGAATTATTGACATTCCGGAGAATTTGATAAGCTTTCGTCCCGAAAACCAACTGCATATTAATCAGCATATTTCCTTGACTCTTTTCTATTCTCTGCCCGTCATCCACATCGGATTCCGTGCAATTTTCACTCGTGCCGTAAGCACTTCTGCTTGTTGTTTTAAGGGGCCTAACATCGAAGGTCATCGGCCCCGTAAGCACTTCTAATAGAAAAGATAATAATGTTAATTTAACCTCGTCCCTACTCTCTTTAATTCCATATATGATCAGGCATCTGCTACGTTGGGAAAGCGTTGATCTCCGAACCTGCATCTCCAGCTCGCGTGTGCGCTGCTCCAACACCAAGTGATGTTCCTTTGCAATTCCTCCTGAAATTTATCTAGGCATGCCATGCCATGTCACTTCTCAGGCTACCTTTCAAGTATTGAATGTCCGCTCCATAATCAGCTCTCTCGTCATTTCTCTTGGCTGACCTCTTTTATCACCTCTTTAATTTTTTCAATATCCCCCCAACTCAATTGCCCAGGATTGCTATGCACTCCTCCAATTACCAACATTACCGCGAACGCTATCGCTGTTAATACCATTTCGAAGTTTTTACATCACATTTTAATCCACATACCTGGTACTTTATGCGATTATGTTTTTGGGGAATTGATGCTTGGAATGTATTACCTCCAGCTGTCTTAAAGCCTTTTCCCAAAAATGTAAGATGCTTCAAGAATAGACTCCAGAATTCTGTAAATTGTGTGTACATATTTTTTTATTATTTTTTTCGCTAGTGGCTTTACGTCGCACCGACACACATAGGTCTTATGGCGACGATGTTATAGGAAAGGCCTAGGAGTTGGAAGGAAGTGTGAAATTGTATATGACGGTGTTGTAATAGTAAGCTCAAACTGTAGTATTGTAAGCCGTAGTGTTAAGCACTGGAAATGAAAAAGTAAAATGGCGTATGGCTTTTTAGTGCCGGGATATGTCCGAGGACTTCGGCTCGCCAGGTACAGGTATTTTTATTTGACTCCCGTAGGTGACCTGCGCGTCGAGATGACGATGATATGATGATGATGAAGACGACACATACACGCATTTCCCATGCCAGGAGAATTAACCAATTATAGTTAAAATTCCCGACCCTGCCGAGAATCGAATCCGGGACTCCTGTGACCAAAGACCAGCACGCCAACCATTTAGCCATGGAGCCGGACGTGTTAAGGACTGAAAATACTTAAGTTGTGTGTGAATTTATATATGTTGATGCTGGATTAAGAATGTTATACTAGTAGTATTTCTTGTAATATTTTCTTTCCGTGGAATTGCTCTTGTACTCTAGTTGTTGGAGTAGTTGTTGTTAGGTAATTATGTTTTAACTTACTTTATTATCATACTACTGTAAGTGATCATTGCCACCGTGATATTTGCCAATTGCGATGTACCATGTTAATAATAATATTCCTTCGGCCGGTGATCGCTGAGCAGAATATTATGCATATCCCCATTTTACTTGCTCCACAAATACTCAGCACTCCTGCACACAGGACTGCTACGCTTGCAGCTCCACAACCTGCTGAACGTTTTCTGCTTTGAGATAGTAGCTCATCTTCTTTGATATTATTACGGGTATATGTGGCCACTCCATATGCTTCATGGTCAATTGATCCTAGTGCCGTGTACCCAACAATACGACCTCTAGTACGGAGTTGTTCTTCATTAGCAACATGCGTCTCTTGAAGAACGACAACATCTATGTTGTTCTCTTTGAGTACTTTTGAGAGATAATCACACTTTGCTCTGCTGATACTCCCTATATTGAGTTGGAAAATACGAATAGAGGGACCAATGTTTCTTTACTTCAACACAATCACAAAACTACAACCAAGGAAACTACACAACAACGTGTGTATATTACTTTTGGTGAAGCTTTTAAAAAATCTTTGTTTTGGAGGTTTCCTTAAACATTTTAAAGACTTAGGTGGATTACGAATATTTTCAGGACGGAATTCCACTTGAGTGTTTTCGACCATGCATCCTCTTCTCTTCAAATTGTTTCATCAAAATGATATCACAAAGAAATACACATTGGAACCCATAAACACAAAAATCGCTCTTATGAACATATGATTCCTTAGAAATAATTCCAATGTAATAACTTACTAACCTCGAACAAGGCGGAATTACTGTACTGTAGCCTATATGTGAGTTGCCATTTATCACGTTTGCAATTTTGTATCGTACCCACTGAGCTCGCCATTGCTTATCACTGGAAAGCAAAACACTCTAATCTCGCCAGTTGACTTATTCTGAAAGTTTGGTGAAGTGCAGTATCCCACTTTCCTTCAAAATTCAAATATATTTCACATTCTAACATCGGGTTCGCCCACATCACAAGGATACTTAAGGCTCAATATGCCCGTTACCGCAAAGGATTGTGGTATCGTGTTCAGACTTTCCTAGACTGACCTTGACACGTGCCGCGTGAACCAATGCCACCTAGAATACAAGGCCAAAACGCTAACGAACTTGCAGCTGCTAACGTCACTCAATTGCTTTCTAGCCGAGTAATAGTATCCATGTTGTTTTGAAGTGTTTAAATGTAGTCTTTGTACCGAAAGAAATAGAATTGGAAATGGCTGTGGAAGTAAGGAGAAACTGAAGGAACTTATTAGGAAATTTAATCTGCCAAAGAATTCACCCAAGGATAACATTATGGCAGGTATAATTGGCACTCATACAAATTTTAGTGAAAAGTGGAAGGGTATTTGTAGGTACTTGAAGGCAGAAACAGGTTCCAAGAAGGACATTCTGGGAATAATTAATGAATAAGGAGAGTGTGTATGTGAGGATATTCAAAAGGCAGAAGTATTAGGTCAGTAATATTTAAAATTGTTGGTTACAAGAATAATGTCTAGATAGAGGAGGTAGCTAATACTAAAGAAGTATTAAAATGTACTTATGAAAACAACGACATATAACATAACATACAAAAGTTGAAAATTAGAAAGGCAGCTGGAATTGATGAGTTTTCTGGGGATATACTAAAGACAATGGGTCGGGATATAGTACAATATCTGAAGTACTTATTTGCTTCTTGTTTGCATGAAGGAGCTATACCAACTGAATGGAGAGTTGCTGTAGTAGCTGTCCTATACAATAACAAATCATTTACTTTAGCACAATCACAATTTTATTAATACAATTCAACACTATCTCCAAAACTACAACCAAGGAAACTACATAACAACGTGTGTGTACGTTGGGTATTCAGCCCCAAGGCTGGTTTGATCCTCCACAGTTTCGCCAACAGTTGTCATAAATAGCCTAGGCATCACTGAAGAGGCATACTAGGGAAATGAGGAGTGAGGTAGTTTCCCGTTGCTTTCCTCACCGAACCAGAAGTTGCCATCACATATGTCTGCCAAACCCACTGAAATGCATGCACCAACCGACCCTATGAGTGATATTTTCACACCATTCATAACAGGGACTGGCTGCATAAGGAATGGTATTACTGACATCGCTCATACCTCGGTCACTTTCATTGGACAAAGCCAAGGATGAGACTGAGACAGGACAATGAAAGTAACAAATTTATTCTAGCCCATACCAGAAGACATAGTGCACTGTCAACACTACATCTTGCCAGCAAAGGCAAACATAACAACATAGAACAAAACACTGTCTATCTTCTGCTGGAAATCGATTACTTGCAAAAGGTACAACTTGCATTCTCCACATTCTCCCACCTTGCAAAAGCAGTTTTGCAATACATTGACAACTGAAAAGTATACCCTTACACTGCACTCATAGATGTGAGCCACTATAAGTCTAGTTTCTTGGGTGGTCGAACGGCTCTACCACAGCGAGTCTTGAATTCACTCGTCTTTTCAGTTCCAGAGTCACTACTAGGAACATCTTCGTTGACCGCTGCCTCTCCTGTTCGGTGTTGTGAAGCATTGGCAAAATCCTTCTTCTCAAGACAGTTTATTTCTAGAGGATAAAGTCTTTGTACTGGACGAAGCAAGACACCAGTTGCTGTCTTAATCCTACCCAGACAAGTCACATTGTCTCTTCCAGGTAACAGCTCCAGCACTCTTCCTAAGGACCAGTTGATTAGCTTCTTGTCGTCGCTTTCCACCAACACGATGTCTCCAACTTGGAGGGGTCCCAGTTGCTTTTGGCTCCGTGATTGAAGAAATCCCAAGTATTCTTGTTTGAAGAGTTTTCTCTCTCTCGAACAGCTTGTAGATAACGCCATCTGTCGTTCAAACTGCAAGATTGAACTTGGTCCAAAGTCGGTTACATCATTAACCTCTAGATTCTGTAGGAACATGGAGGGGCGTAGTGGCTTGAGTTCATCTTCTTCAGAAACATAAGTTAGAGGTCGGTTGTTCATCAGATTCCCACAATTGCACAAAAGAGTACACATTTCTTCATAATTTAGACAAGCCTTGCCCAAATTACGGCGTAGCGAATCCTTTAAAATCCGAATAAGTCTTTCCCAGAATCCTGCCCACCAAGCTGCCGTGGGAGGGTTCAGCTTCCAGGTAATTTTCAAAAGACCGCATGTCTTCTCTATTTCAGTTCAATCCAATTGTTCCAGGGCCCTACGAAGTCCTGTGAAATTCGTCTCATTTTCAGAATAAATGGTATTCACTCTTCCTCTTCTTGCCACAAATCTGCGTAGAGCTTCGCCATAAGCTACTGTACTAAGTGAAGTGATCAACTTTAGATGCACAGCCCGATAAACAGCACAAGTGAAAATAACAATCCACCCCTTTTCTGCCCTCGTAGAAATACAGGGCCTGCTAGGTCTGTACCAGTGATCTGGAAAGTACTCAATTCCTTAATTCGATCCTGTGGTAATGGAGGGAAAGGTACTTCCAAAGCTTTAGCAGAGTTACTACAACAGATCATACATCTCCGAACAACTGCTGCCACCTTTCTTCTTCCTCTAAGAATCCAAACCCTTTGGCGCAACAAAACAAGTAGCGTGTGAGTCCCAGCATGATTATGAAAATAATGAAACTGTTCAATCATCCTTTCCACCATTACATGTCTTGATGAAAGTACAATTGGATAGGTATATTCTGGAGTGTCGTCCGAATCAACAACTCTTGATCTCATGTGAAGAATTCCTTCGTTATCTGTGAACACCTGCAGATTCTTCAATTGCTCCTTTCTTTCTTCTTTATAAAGAGTTTCACCCTGGATAAAAAAGAATAGCTTCTTTTCAGCATAGAGAAATTCTTCACTACCAATTTCTGTAGATACATGATCTCTATGATTACACTGCCTGAATTTCAAAATCCAAGCAATAGTCCTAACGATTTTAGTGTATCCAGAGAATCCTGAGCTTAGTTGCAGTAAGATCGTTCTCACAACAGTGATCTTGGCAGTTACAACTGTTTTTCTCCTTTCCCTGTTGACTTCTTCCAATACCGGTTCAGGACGGTGATAGACCCATTCTTCCTCTTTACTTTTAAGCCTAGAGGGCCCCTCCCACCATCGGGATTTCCAAAGCTGTGCAGGCGAACTTCCTCTAGACAGCAGGTCTGCTGGGTTGAGACTGCCCGGAATGTGCCTCCATGAATCAGCCTTACTGTACTCGTGAATCTCCTTTACCCGGTTCTCTACAAACACAGACCAATGTCCTTTATTTTCTATCCGGGATAAGACTACTGTTGCCCTTGCTGAATCGGACCAAAACACTGTGTGTATATTATCCCGATGTAGGTATCGCAGGCTCAACCGAGACATCCTAACTCCAAGGAGCGCACTCATCAGTTCGAGACAAGGTAGTGTTAGGTCCTTGTGAGGAGCCACTCTAGATTTAGCCATCAGAAGACTCAGTTTGATTTCATTTTCATCTTCTGTCCTCAGTAATATACAAAAACCAAACGCCCTTTTTGCTGGCGTCGACAAATACATGCAACGAGCTGTTGTCATTCAGGAAAATCCTTCTAGGTATCCGGCAGTCATGTAGGTATTGTAGCTGCTGGTTCCATTGATGGAATTCTTCACAAATATCTTCTGGTAAAACTTCATCCCATCCTATCTCTTTTTGCCACGTCTTCTGTAGAATGAGTTTGGGAATAAGGGTTACTGGGGCCGAAAATCCAACAGGATCAAATATTTTCTGCACATTGGAGAGTACCACCTTTCGGGTTACCAAACCTGTAGTTGGGCTGAAGTTGCATCCAAGTTCATCTACGTCACAATATCTTCGAAGTCCTAAGACATTTTCAGTTGTGCCAACATTACAATCTGAGGAATTCACCCATCCCCTCAAATTGAAACCTGTAGAGACATCAACTCTTGTGTCTTTAAAACAAATGGCCCAATCTCTTCTTTTGAAACAACTCCAGTAAGATAGTTGTCCACATAAAATACATGTTTCAATTTATTAGCTACTTCCTTCAAAAGAGTTGGGGGACCATCCAGAAGGCGGTTCAGTACTGAAACCAATAAGAAGGGACTGGAACAGACATCAAAATCCACCCTGCAATGTCTAAAAGTGGCGACCTTTCCCTTATCTCACCAAAAAAAAAAGAAGCATATCTCTATCTTCTCACTCCTCATTTCCCTAGTACGCCTCTTCAGTGACGCCTAGGTTATTTATGACAGCTGTTGGCGGAGCTGCAGAGAATCAAACCAGCCTTCGGGCTGAATACCCAACATACATACATATCTCTATCTTCAGGATCAATTATAATCTGCAGGAAGGCCTCTTCTATATCAGCAATTAGACCTATAGGTTAGAATCGGAAATTGGTGAGTACGGATGGAACACAATCAATGAGGTTTGGTCCAGGTTCGAGGCACTTATTTAAAGAATTACCATTTCTGCCCTTGTTGGAAGCATCAAACACTGGCCTAATCTTTTTAGTACCACTGTCTTTCAGCACAGCTCGGTGGGGCAGATAATGCGTAGGTCCATCCGAAACCTCGTTTGCAACGGCTTCAATGATCCCCTTATTTTCCCATTCTTGAAACATTTCATCATAATCCTGAAATTTCTGCATTCCTCGTAACTTTCTTGAAGTGCTCAACAATCGTTTCTCAGTAACTTCACGATTTGATTCCAGAGAAGTACAATCGTCGATCCAAGGTACTTTAACAATGTACCGTCCAGATGATTCTTCTCTTTTCACAGTCTTATCGAAGAACATCTTGACCTGTTGTTCCTTCTCTTTTTGATCTGTTCGCCAGAATCTTTTATACCTATACCTTCAATTTCCCACAAATCTGCTACTCTTGTTGATTGGGTCAATGTAAGTAGAGTGTAAGACGAGGCAGTTGGTGAGGTGGTCTCAGAAGGACCCACAAGTGTCCACCCCTAACAAATTCTCACAGCCACCAGATTCTTGTACACATGCACAAAGTCTGGTGTGATTATCTGAGCCCAGATATAAGCTCCTAACAATACCTGTATCGCAGTGGCGAATATAGAATATATTTTGGGGGGGGGGGGGGCAAGATTGATGTAAGGTTAGATTAAGTAATTTTTAAGAGGTCAGACGATTTCAAACACTTTAGAAAGGAAAAAGGAAACATTGATTTGGGCTGATAAATACATACATATATACATGCATACATACATACATACATACATACATACATACATACATACATACATACATACATACATACATACATACATACATACATACATACAGTACACCAATGGTTACAAAATGAAGTCCAGGTTTCTTGGTACACTTGCAAACTTATCAAGAACTTCTTCCATCACTAACTATAATGTCTCTGTGGATAGAGAGTAAAGCAAGCCCGTTAAGCCTATTTTCAGATGTGCTGTTCCTTAAGTAAGTCTTCAGTCTCCTTAGGCTAGAGAAAGTTATTTCTACGGTTGCGATAGAAATAGGAAGAACGGCGAGTAATTTGAGAAGGGTATAAATGTTGGGGAAGAAAGTCTTGTCACATTTTTCTAGAGAACTTACAGCCATTTTGGGAAGATTTGAAGGATTTCCCTGACTCCACTTTTCTTTCCATAACATAAACTCACTTTGCACAATCTCTTTATGTGACTGATTTCCTTCGTAGAAACTAAAAGCAGCCTCCAATGAACCGAAATCTGTTACGATACACAATTGTGGAAGGATGTTTTGTAAGGATGCAACTATTTCCTTGTGAGATTCAAAGCATTATTTTAGTGAGTTACAAAAATCGTCCAGGTATGGCACATAAACTGCTAACTGTTGGCTCGGAATCTCAACAACGATCAAAAATTCCCATCATTTTGGTCCGGTTCTTCAAGGCTTATACATTTTTCGGGGGGGGGGGCCAGGCCCTCTGGGCCCCACCCCCTTATATACGCCCCTGCCTGTATGTCACTAGCACTGTTATCATCACACTATCTAACATCAGTAAGTTCAACTCCCTTATCCTTCAGTAAATTAAACAAGTCAGCATCAACTTTTTTTTTTTTTTTTTTTTTGCTAGTTGCTTTACGTCGCACCGACACAGATAAGTCTTATGGCGACGATGGGACAGGAAAGGCCTAGGAGTGGGAAGGAAACGGCCGTGGCCTTAATTAAGGTACAGCCCCAGCATTTGCCTGGTGTGAAAATGGGAAACCACGGAAAACCATTTTCAGGGCTGCCGATAGTGGGGTTCGAACCTACTATCTCCCGAATACTGGATACTGGCCGTACTTAAACGACTGCAGCTATCGAGCTCGGTCCAGCATCAACTAGGGGAGCACTACCACAAATACAATCAGAGCCTAACACAGTAACCTCACATCTGCTTTCCTCGTTCATACCCAACAGAGTCATTTGATAGGACTCGAAGCAAACAGGTGCTGTTTACCTGCCTCCAAATAATTCTTGACTTAGGGTTACCTTTCCTGTTCGTTCCAACTCTAATTTCTTAGCACAAGACGTCTTAATGTAGATTTTCTGCGATCCATTGTCACAAAGAACTCTCACTGTGTGCGTGAATCCACCAACAACTACCTTAGCAACTAAAGTCTGCAGATAGGTCACTTGTCCTTCGTTACTACCTGCTATCATGCTAATTGTATTTGGAGCTGAATCATCTTTAGGTTCATCTTAGGCTGTCTTCACACACATCAAAGCGTGATGTTTCCCTCTGAAAAACGGACACTTCACGAACATCTTACACTTAGCACTGACATGTCCTTGTCGTAGACACCTAAAACAAACTCCCTTTTCCTTCAACGTCACTTCTCGTTCTTCTAGAAAACAATCAATAGCTACAGCGCAGTCTTGAGAAGGATGTGTGGTTCTGCTACAAAACACGCATGTTATTTCTCTGTTGTTCTTGTTTTCCTTACCAACCAACACAATCTCTACTGAAACTAAAGCAGCTGCTGAAGGCACTTCCCTCTTATTAATCTTGATTTTATCATCTTGTTTAACACGATCTACCCTCTTATTAGCTTCAAAAGAATCTTGCCTTAGCTTAAGTCGTTCCTCCCCTTCAACCTCACTCTTTAAGAAGGCTAACACTTCTGTTAAGCAACAGTCAGGTTCTTTGGTAGACGTTTCTTTCGATACACAGTACCTGTCCCAGGTTTTAAACATAACCTCTGGTAAGGCACTCTCGACAAGAGCTTCGCCTTCGTATTTCTCCGTTGTCACTCCTAATGATTCAAGCGCTCTCAACTGTCCTTCCAGACTGTCATACAGTTGTGCTATGGACCTTAAGCTGTCTTTCTTTAACACCAAGGATAAAAGTTCCCTAAGATAATATTCAATAAGTAACTCATAGTAGTATAATTGGCTGGTTCGGCCGCCTCCTCCTCCCGCTGCGCGGGAAATTTGAATTCTGGCGAGAAATTTGAATTTTGGCGGGAAATTTGAATTTTGGCGCGAGATTTGAATTTGTAAACAAAGCCACGTGCTTTTTGACAGCTGTCATCGACAACAACGCATCGCTAACCTCACTGCTGCCATCTTGACGGGCCTAAACCTCAGTAGTTCCAACTTAACCTAACTAGCGCGAGATAAACAAATCCACGTGCTTTTTGAAAGCTGTCATCGACAACAACGCATCGCTAACCTCAGTACTGCCATCTTGACGGGCCTAAACCTCAGTGGTACCAACTTAACCTAACTAGCGCGAGATAAACAAATCCACGTGCTTTTTGACAGCCACGTGCTTTTTGACAGATTTGTAAACAAAGCCATGTGCTTTTTGACAGCTGTCATCCACAACAACGCATCGCTAACCTCAGTACTGCCATCTTGACGGGCCTAAACCTCAGTGGTATCAACTTAACCTAACTAGCGTGAGGTAAACAAAGCCACGTGTTTTTTGACAGCCACGTGCTTTTTGACAGACAACAACGCATCGCTAACCTCAGTACTGCCATCTTGACGGGCCTAAACCTCAGTGGTACCAACTCAACCTAACTAGCGCGTGGTAAACAAAGCCACGTGCTTTTTGACAGCCACGTGCTTTTTTGACAGCTGTCATCCGCCATCTTTAAACCACAGAGCGCTGTGCTGCCCTCTTTATCGTAGTAGATGTAAAATTCGTCACCTGCCATCGGCAGTGCTGCCATCTTGGCGGGCCTAAAGCTTAATGCCACCAACTTAACCTCACTAGCTCGAGATAAACAAATCCACGTGCTTTTTGACAGCCACGTGCTTTTTTGACAGCTGTCATCCGCCATCTTTAATCCATAGAGCACAGTGCTGCCCTCTTTAGCTACTTACCTCTGAAATGTGGTGGCGGATAATTTGAAAAATGCTTTTTGACAGCAGCCATCTTGCATCGCAAACCGCAGTGCTGCCATCTTTAGCTAGATACCTGTGGTGGCAGACAATTCCACGTGACAGCAGCCATCTTTGAGCACAGTGCTACCCCTCTTTGTGGCGGCGGGAAATTCCACGTGCTCTTGTTTGGAAACAAATTCACGTGCTATTTTCTGACAGCTGTCATCCGCCATCTTGCATCACAAACCTCAGTGCTACACTCTTTAGTTGAAATGTGGTGGCGGCAAATTCTAAATGCTATTGTTTGGAAACAAACCTATGCGCTTTTTTGACAGCTATCATCCGCCATCTTTAATCCAGAGAGCACCGTGCTGCCCTCTATGTGGTGGCGGTAAATTCCACGTGCTTTACAAACCCATGTGCTTTTCTGACAGCTGTCATCCGCCATCTTTAATCCAGAGAGAACAGTGCTGCACTCTATGTGGGGGCGGCAAATTCCACGTGCTTTACAAACCCATGTGCTTTTCTGACAGCTGTCATCCGCCATCTTTAATCCAGAGAGAACAGTGCTGCACTGTATGTGGTGGCGGCAAATTCTACGTGCTCTTGTTTGGAAACAAACCTATGCGCTTTTCTGACAGCTGTCATCCGCCATCTTTAATCTAGAGAGAACAGTGCTGCACTCTATGTGGTGGCGGCAAATTCCACGTGCTCTTGTTTGGAAACAAATTCTACTCGCTCTTCAGCTGTCATCCACCATCTTTAATCAAGAGAGCACCGTGCTGCCCTCTTTGTGGTGGCGGATAATTTGAAAAAATTCTTTTCGACAAGCAGCCATCTTTAATCCAGAGAGAACAGTGCTGCCCTCTTTAGCTACTTACCTTTGAGGCGGTTAATTTGAAAAATTATTTTCGACAGGTAGCCATCTTTAATCCAGAGAAAACAGTGCTGCCCTCTTTAGCTACTTACCTTTGAGGCGGTTAATTTGAAAAATTCTATTTAACAAGCTGCCATCTTTAATGAAAAGAGCATCGTGGTGCTATCTTGCGGGTAATATTTTACGTCACAGCTGTCATCCACCATCTTGCATTGCTAACCTTAGTGCTGCCCTCTTTAGCTACTTACATTTGAAACAAAAAATCTATTTGACAAGCTGTCACCCGCCATCTTGCATCGCAAACCTCAGTGCTGCACTCTATGTGGTGGCGGATAACTTGAAAAATCTTTTTGACAAGCAGCCATCTTTAATCAACAGAGCACCGTGCTGACATCTTTAGCTACCGCCATCTTACATCGCTTACCTCGCTGCTGCACTCTTTAGTTGAAATGTGGTGGTGGTAAATTCGAACAAGTTTAATCACGCATCGGGAAAGCTAGAGTAAGCACGTGCTGTTGTGATGACGTCATTGTGCATGTTTAAACCCGTTCGTTGACTAAAAGCTTTAGTCTTCGAGAAACAGTGATAGAGTGTGGAGTGCAAACATGACGAAAACATTAATAGTTGATGTGCAAGGCTTTAAAGTAAACGGAAACAAATTTGTGTTTAAAGAGGTGGCTGTGTTAGATTGCAGTGTGTTGTGGGCACCAAAACTTGTTAGTTTAGTATTTAGTCCACCGTTCCCTTACTGTTTGCAAACAGATGAAGATAAAAAGCAGACTCAGTGGATTGAATACAATTTAGGTTTGAAGTGGGAAGAAAAAGGAATATCTTATCGTTTTCTACCTTTAATGATGAATGCACATTTGTCAAGAGCAGATCTTGTTCTTTTAAAGGGTTGTGAAAAGAAAGAATGGTTGCGTGAGTTTCTACCATCATCATGTGAAGTTATCGACATGCATGAATTGGGGTGCCCATCATTTAAAACTCTTCCGAAAGAGCATAGCAGAGAAACAAGTAAACAGTCTTTACAACATGTATGCATGCTCTTTGATTGGTTGTGTCGCAGTGGATGCCGGGAAGTGAACAACATATGTAAAGTGCAGTGTCGAAATAACCTTAGTGTAAAAGAAACATTTGTAAAGTAAAGACATCATGTCATTTCTAACAGATACTAAGTGAAACGCAGTTGAAAAGGCGATCGTAAAGTTTTATGCATGCAAAAAGAAACTAAACACTTTTACTGAAGAAGAGTTAAATGCATTACCAAAGGCATTTTTGGTTAATGTAGCTGCGAATGCTGTAAAGAAGATTTGGGAAAAGGTGCCTCGTGAGTGGACTCAAGATCCTGTTTTGTCAGAGCTTCAAACGTGTAGTTTACATCATGAACACGTGAGTTTAGCTAGAAGACCTTCTGTGAGACAGTGCCTTACATGTCAACTAATTAAACTGTATCACGGACCTAAAACTAATGAGTTGTCTTCGCTTATAAACACTTATCATGGCTGTGGAGAGAGTAAACAAGGAAAAGGTGAAGAAACGTGCTGGGAGAAAGATGAGGAAACATGTTGGGCGTGGACTCATCAATAGAGTGATTGATCTTCTTTTCTTCGTGCTTCATCTCCTCTGCGGCCCTAGAACACGTTCGCCTGACACGTAGTTACATGCTGCCTGCATAGAGTATATCGTGTAGCTGTTAAAATCTGCTTCGTAAAGTTATGCTATGTGTGTGTGTGTGTGTGTGTTATTACCTAGTGCTTTAGCTGCTCAGAAGAATATAGCAGCACTTGTCGTTGTTGGTGCAATAAAACGAAAACTGAGTGACAAAGACCGTAAAATAAACAAAGGATAAAAATGTATATATTCTAAAATAAATATGAATTGTCAAAACATATTACAGGTGTTGTTTAATCCTACAGCATGTCCTAGTGACTTAGAAGAAAGGAAACGTAGAGGATTAAAAGAAAACACACATAAGATTTAAGTACATCCTCTTTATTAATCCATGAATTAAAGCTGTTATTAAAACCAAGCCATTTAACATACAGTTTATTGCCACGACGTCGAATAACACGTTCAACTAAATAGTGATCAGGATATTTTGTTTTCTGCAGTTCTTCGATGTAGAATCCTCCTTCAATAGGCTGTCCTCTGAGATCGCGAAGTAAATACGTAACTGGATTAGTAAGCTTAACACTTCTGATTTGAAAAATTTCAGTGCTCCAGTTAGGTGTGTATCCTTTTGCAAAGATAGACTTGTGTTTGCTGATGCGAACGAAATCACCTTCTTTAAAGCGATGGCGACGTGGATCAGCTGTTTTAATTACAAGATGAATAGCATCTAGACGAGGTGTATTCTTTGTAACAAGACGTGGCTTTGTTCCGATAGTGCGATGAGGTGTATCGTTGTAGGTAGATAAAAGTCTAGGTAGCAGATCAATCCAACGATATGAACCTTGCGCTGTAAATTCTCGCCACATCATTGTTTTGAGTGTACGATTAAAGCGTTCTACAACACTTGCCTTGAGATTGCTGAACGTAGAGTAGTGATGAATGCCAAGTAACTTGAGGTAAGAAGAAAAATCCTTGTTGTAAAACTCTTTACCTTGATCAGTTTGAAGAAGCCTTGGGCAGCGTTTCGATTCTTCAACAATATGTTTGAATGCTTCTTTAACTTGAGCTGCTGTTTTAGAACGCACGGGTTGTGCAAAAGCAAACTTCCAGTACACATCGATAACAGTAAGTAGATACTTATAGCCCTTATTACTAGAAGCATATGGAATCATTTCTACTAAGTCTGCTTGCCAGAGATCATCTTTTCCTCGTGTAATAACGCGTCTGCGACAGTAGGTGCGACGTGCTGGTTTATGTAACTCATGTGCGATGTTTACCTTTACAGGTGAGATCTTCTCTTTACGAGCCATTACAAAATAATACCGGCATAACGTAGTTCTCTTTCTATTTCTAGAATTTCTAATCCGTGACCAGTGTGACCAGCCTCTTGCGATGCTCTTAAAAGTTGTAATCGTTCAACGAGTAAGTTTGGGTCATTCCAGTATCTTACATCCACATATGGCAACAAAGGCTTGTAGCTAACATCTAGACTACGTGCAGTCGGAAACAGCTTAGAAATAAACTCACGATACTTGTAAATCCTATTCGCATTTACAGCTTCTGTTCTCTTGTAATTACGTCGTGTTGCATCAGTAGCAAAAAGTATTGCTTTATACTTTTTAAGATCATCTTGTAAAATTATATCCTTGTCAGGTATTCGTGAGAAAAGAAGTTCTAAGAGTCCTTTCGTAGGTTTATAGGTAACACCTTTTACAATGAGTTTGTTGCTATTAATCTTAACATTTGAATTTCCTATCCGGAAACAGTCATCTTCGTAGCGAATACCGTAGGTAGTGTCAGTTTGTCCTGTAAAAAGTTTTTCTATATAAGGTGCAAAGAGAGATCCATAGGTATCTTGAATAAAAGTTCTAAACTGATTGCGATACTCTGGTGTAATCATAACCTCAGACAAAGATGGTAGATTTTGCGTCGATGTAGTAGGTGTTTCAGCACTAACATCTGTAGTTAAAAACTCAACACGCTTAGATGGTGATGTATCATTAAGTTCTTCTTCTTCCTTATCTTCCTCTTCCTCTTCTTGATCTACATCCTGCTTCTTCTCTTCCGTATCTTCTTCATGCTTTTCTTCTTCATGCTTCTCTTTATGATATGATGTTTGCATAGAAGCAAAACTTGAAGTAGACTGCGGTAATGAAGTAGAATTAAAAATTTATTTGAGTGGTGTACTTAGTTATGTTTTTAAAAATAAATCCGTGTCTGCTTGAATACGTTTAAGCTCTTTAAATTTCCGTCGAATATTGTTTCGAGCTTGGATGATATGTTTTGTGATCTCCTTGCTAGATGTTAACATGATGGTGGTTTTTAATCAAGTAGTTACTGTAATTCTGTGTTAATGCATATAAAATAATCGAAACTCATGCGATATCGTCCATGCTGTACATCACTTTCTTTATCAATAACTAAAAAGCTGTAACGGTGTAATGACCAACATTTAGCACACATACGTTTAAAGTCATCGATTGTCATATCAGTGTTAACATGATCGTTATACACATGTCGCATGTTGCGCTCATCTTGCCGAAAAAGCACAATAACATTTGCGTTGTCGCGTATCAACAGCTTAGGCACACGAGAATAGGTTTGGCACAAATAGATGCAATCAACATATTTATGCCGACCCATACTAAAGAATGCACGAATAACGTTTTCCTGTTCTGTTGCGACATCATCAAAGATCATAAGAGAATTAGGAAGCACATCGTCTGGTGATGGTACTTGCTCATGTGAATTAAATTTAAAATATCTTATTCCATCTTTAACTTGATCGTGCATTACAGTTTGTAGAATAGTATATAGCGGCTGATAGAGTGACTTTGCGAAAACGTAAATATTCTCGAAGCGTACACCATTTACAGAAGTAATAAGTGTGAGTAAAAGATTTGTTTTACCGCATCCCGACGGACCTGATATAATACATCGAACAGTAAAACGAAACAACGTTCCATGACGTTTTCTTGTAGTTGTACTAGAACTAGGTAAGAGATGTGGTACAATGTCGGTAACAGGTAGCGTGTCTTGCTGCTTTATAATCTTCTTGATAACTGAATCATAAAGTACGTAATAGTAATATATATATTAAACGAAACAAGAGGCAACGGTTAGTTTATGATTTGCTCTTGACTAGTAAAGTCGTGTCCAGCATGGTGAAACAACGATATCCAAACGACATGAAGAAGAAGAAGAAAGTACAAACTGTTGGATGGAAAGATGTTATAAAGGCTGCGCAAAAAGCTATTCGAGGGGAATACAATCCTCGTGTAGCTATTACTAAGGCGTTACGCGCAGCAAGAGCGAGAATTTCTCCAAAGTGCAGAGCAATATTTAGTAAACGTGCGCGAATTATTCCTGTACCAAAACGAGGAGGATTTCTTCCTGCGCTGTTTGCTGGCTTAGCAGCTTTAGGGTCATTGCTAGGTGGTGCTAGTGCTGTAGCGAGAACTGTCAAAGCTGTAGAAGAAGCGAAACAACAGTTGAAAGAGAGTGAACGTCATAACAAGACGATGGAGGCAATTGCGTTACGAGGCAAAGGTGTGAACATGAAGCTAGCGCCATACAAGAAAGGGCTTGGTATCTACATTTCTCCAAAAAACGTCTACTGAATGCACTGCCATATCGAGCTCTAACGCATGATGAAGTTTTTACGTTTGCTAAACAACTAGGAATTCATTATTTTCGAGGAGTGTATATGCGCGATCAACTACCAGTACGCCCACGTGAACGTGAAAGTGCCGTAATTAACTTGGACGACAGTCGTGGACCAGGAACTCATTACGTTGCTTATGTAAAACGTAAATCTAAAGTATGGTATTTTGATAGCTATGGAGATTTACCTCCTCCTTTTGAGCTCATACGTTATTTCGGAAGCAGTGCCGTGTGCAAAACTTTAATACACGCATGTGCGGACGATTATGTCTTATGTTCTTATATCAAACCCAGACAGTAGAGAAAGTGCATTAGTGTCTACGTGATGACGAACAGTGAAAGAACGTTTGCTGTACGTGGAGAAGGACCTGAAACAACCGTCTATTTTAATCCACCAATCGAACTTGGTTATCAGCCGCATAGTCCTGGACTAGTATCGTTTGAAAGCTACAATAAAATCTATAATGTGCGTGATGGTTTAAACAAGTTCTATTACGATGAGTATGTGCTAACACTACCCTCAGGTAGTTATACAGTAGATGATATTCACGACTATATTGAAAGTACGTTAATTGATCAGTTTGGGGAAGATAGTTTTAGTAATCATAATTACAAGTTCTCAATCACTATAAGCAACATTACACATAAATGTGTTATTGAATCATCATTTAAGATTGACTTCAAATCACAATCTGATTCGATTGGACCACTGCTTGGATTTTCATCGAGGGAGCTCCTACCGAACGTACGTTACGAGTCTGATCAACCTATAAAACTCTTCGATGATTATAATGTGAACATTACTTGTAATATTATTACAGACTTGAATAGTAATCTACAACCTTCGCACGTCCTGCACGACTTTATTGTTACAAAGGAACGTGGATATACTATTTGTGAGAAACCAGCAGTAGTTCTTTATCATCCTGTGTCTGTAAAACACATTAGCAACATTACTCTTAGACGTGTAAATAAACATAATCAGCTTATTCATTTAGATCAGCACGCGTGCGTAGCTTACAAACTACATCTTAAACCAGTATGAAAACCATCTATAAAACACGGTGTACATTCCGAAGACATACTACATGTGTGCAGAGACTCATCGAGTTAACAGATACCCATAAGCAGATACTCCAAGATTTAGGATATACACTACTACAACAGAATGGAAGAAATGCTAGACATTACGAATACAGTAGAAAGTCGTGAAGGTGTAGTACGAAGTGAGCTTCATTCCTAACAACCTTTTACGTTTGGATTAAATAACAATGATGACATTCATTTTATTATTAATCAACAAGATGTTTACACCTTACCACACGAAAGCTACCTCTATATTGAAGGACGATTAGAAAAGTCTGATGGAAGTGGACCAAGCACTTCACAACTAAACAACCATGCTCTAGCTTTTCTCTTTTCTAAAGCGCGATATGAAGTAAATAATGTTGAAATAGATCGAACGAAGAATGTTGGTATTACAAGTGCAATGAAACTCTACCCTTCTCTCTGTGATGAAGAAAGTAATCTTTTGCGGATGGCTGGATGGTGTCCAAAAGCTATTAACAACTGGATGATTAATGAGGATGGTACTTTTACGGGTATGTTATCACTGAAACATATTTTTGGATTCGCAGAAGTCTTTACACGTATTATAATCAACGCAAAACAAGAGCTTATTCTAATCCGTGATCGAAGTGATTACAATTTTCTTAAAGAAGTAGAAACACCTGTCGAATCGAAAATAACACTGCATCGTATACTGTGGCGGATTCCACATGTAACCTTATCTGATCGTGAAAAACTTCGATTGCTCAAGATTGTAGAAAATGATACAACATTACCTATACGTTTTAGAAGTTGGGATCTGCATGAATATCCTGTGTTACCACCTACAAACAAGCATAGCTGGGCTGTTAAAACATCACGTTATACTGAGAAGCCCTTGTACATTATTTTTGGATTTCAAACTAATCGTAAATTCAATCACGGAAAAGATAGTTCACTGTTTGATCATTGCAAATTAAGACACGTTAGACTATATCTCAACGGAATTACGTATCCCTACGAAAACATCGACATTAACTTTGAGAAAAATAAGTTTGGGATGCTCTATGACATGTTTTGTAAATTTCAATCATCGTATTATCAGAAAGAAGATCGTCCGCTATTTACACCTCAAGAATTTAAAAATAAAGCACCGATTGTAGTTATAGACTGCTCTTATCATGAAGAATCTATAAAAGAATCTCCAGTTGATATTCGTTTAGAATTTGAAACATCTGAAAACATTCCTGCTAACACAGCAGCCTATTGTCTTATTATTCATATGAGTGATGTTACTTACCATCCGCTAACGAATATTGTTACGAGACTGTAATTAAGAATAGATCTTTATCATTTTCATTAGTATGTGCTTCGACATCGTACGCTATGGAACAAAACTGTAAATGTGCATGCAGTTTGCATGCTCATACGCAACATCTTATTTATGTTTCACGAGTGAGTGAGGCTATTAAGATGTTCTATAAACGTAGATCGTCGATGCCGAAACATCTTATTCAATACTTACCACCAGGATTTTTATATACGTACGCTGCCTCTTACGTACATAATTTTTGGGACATCCTTCCTCTACACAGTAAGATGTCAATCGAAGTAGCTTTATGCAGAACTTGTGAACGACATTACAAGCATCGAGGAGAAAATGGTGATGATGATTGGGATGGACCAAATCCGAGGATTGAACACTGTACACAGTGTATGAATGAACTTTCTCTAGTACCTCATGATGATGATGATGATGATGATTCCGAAAAGGAATAACAGCAAGGTAAGAAGTATATGATCTTCTCTGTAAAGCATAACATACTTAGTATAATATATTTCTAAATGCTTTGTTTAATTTCAATGTTGCAGGAGGCATTTCAGAAGGATACGTTGTTAAGAAGCACACCAACCTTGTCAGCAGCAAAAACGAACACTGTTGTAGTACATTTGTAAATAAATATTTGATCGCATTCAAAAAATGTTGTACTTATTGCATTGCTTTACACCGACTTACTCTTAAGAAAAACGATCAGGTGTAAACATGCACAATGACGTCATCACAACAGCACTTGCTTACTCTAGCTTTCCCGATGCATGTTTAAACTTGTTCGAATTTACCGCTACCACATTCCTTTACACCGACTTACTCTTAAGAAAACGGACAAGTCTAAACATGCACAATGACGTCATCACAACAGCACGTGCTTACTCTAGTTTTCCCGATGCGTGATTAAACTTGTTCGAATTTACCGCCACCACATTTCAACTAATGATTGCAGCGGCGAGGTAAGCGATGTAAGATGGCGGTAGCTAAAGATGTCAGCACGGTGCTCTGTTGATTAAAGATGGCTGCTTGTCAAAAAGATTTTTCAAGTTATCCGCCACCACATAGAGTGCAGCACTGAGGTTTGCGATGCAAGATGGCGGGTGCCAGCTTGTCAAATAGATTTTTTGTTTCAAATGTAAGTAGCTAAAGAGGGCAGCACTAAGGTTAGCAATGCAAGTTGGTGGATGACAGCTGTGACGTAAAATATTACCCGCAAGATAGCACCACGAAGCTCTTTTCATTAAAGATGGCAGCTTGTTAAATAGAATTTTTCAAATTAACCGCCTCAAAGGTAAGTAGCTAAAGAGGGCAGCACTGTTCTCTCTGGATTAAAGATGGCTACCTGTCGAAAATAATTTTTCAAATTAACCGCCTCAAAGGTAAGTAGCTAAAGAGGGCAGCACTGTTCTCTCTGGATTAAAGATGGCTGCTTGTCGAAAAGAATTTTTTCAAATTATCCGCCACCACAAAGAGGGCAGCACGGTGCTCTCTTGATTAAAGATGGTGGATGACAGCTGAAGAGCGAGTAGAATTTGTTTCCAAACAAGAGCACGTGGAATTTGCCGCCACCACATAGAGTGCAGCACTGTTCTCTCTAGATTAAAGATGGCGGATGACAGCTGTCAGAAAAGCGCATAGGTTTGTTTCCAAACAAGAGCACGTAGAATTTGCCGCCACCACATACATTGCAGCACTGTTCTTTCTGGATTAAAGATGGCGGATGACAGCTGTCAGAAAAGCACATGGGTTTGTAAAGCACGTGGAATTTGCCGCCACCATATACAGTGCAGCACTGTTCTCTCTGGATTAAAGATGGCGGATGACAGCTGTCAGCAAAGCACATGGGTTTGTAAAGCACGTGGAATTTACCGCCACCACATAGAGGGCAGCACGGTGCTCTCTGGATTAAAGATGGCGGATGATAGCTGTCAAAAAAGCGCATAGGTTTGTTTCCAAACAAGAGCATTTAGAATTTGTCGCCACCACATTTCAACTAAAGAGTGTAGCACTGAGGTTTGTGATGCAAGATGGCGGATGACAGCTGTCAGAAAATAGCACGTGAATTTGTTTCCAAACAAGAGCACGTGGAATTTCCCGCCGCCACAAAGAGGGGTAGCACTGTGCTCAAAGATGGCTGCTGTCACGTGGAATTGTCTGCCACCACAGGTATCTAGCTAAAGATGGCAGCACTGCGGTTTGCGATGCAAGATGGCTGCTGTCAAAAAGCATTTTTCAAATTATCCGCCACCACATTTCAAAGGTAAGTAGCTGAAGAGGGCAGCACTGTGCTCTATGGATTAAAGATGGCGGATGACAGCTGTCAAAAAAGCACGTGGCTGTCAAAAAGCACGTGGATTTGTTTATCTCGAGCTAGTGAGGTTAAGTTGGTAGCATTAAGGTTTAGGCCCGCCAAGATGGCAGCACTGCCGATGGCAGGTGACGAATTTTACATCTACTACGATAAAGAGGGCAGCACAGCGCTCTGTGGTTTAAAGATGGCGGATGACAGCTGTCAAAAAAGCACGTGGCTGTCAAAAAGCACGTGGCTTTGTTTACCACGCGCTAGTTAGGTTAAGTTGGTACCACTGAGGTTTAGGCCCGTCAAGATGGCAGTACTGAGGTTAGCGATGCGTTGTTGTCTGTCAAAAAGCACGTGGCTGTCAAAAACACGTGGCTTTGTTTACCTCACGCTAGTTAGGTCAAGTTGATACCACTGAGGTTTAGGCCCGTCAAGATGGCAGTACTGAGGTTAGCGATGCGTTGTTGTCGATGACAGCTGTCAAAAAGCACGTGGCTTTGTTTACAAATCTGTCAAAAAGCACGTGGCTGTCAAAAAGCACGTGGATTTGTTTATCTCGCGCTAGTTAGGTTAAGTTGGTACCACTGAGGTTTAGGCCCGTCAAGATGGCAGTACTGAGGTTAGCGATGCGTTGTTGTCTGTCAAAAAGCACGTGGCTGTCAAAAACACGTGGCTTTGTAGACTTCACGCTAGTTAGGTCAAGTTGATACCACTGAGGTTTAGGCCCGTCAAGATGGCAGTACTGAGGTTAGCGATGCGTTGTTGTCTGTCAAAAAGCACGTGGCTGTCAAAAAACACGTGGCTTTGTTTACCTCGCGCTAGTTAGGTTAAGTTGGCACTACTGAGGTTTAGGCCCGTCAAGATGGCAGCAGTGAGGTTAGCGATGCGTTGTTGTCGATGACAGCTGTCAAAAAGGACGTGGCTTTGTGTACAAATTCAAATCTCGCGCCAAAATTCAAATTTCCCGCCAGAATTCAAATTTCCCGCGCCGCGGGAGGAGGAGGCGGCCGAACCATCCAATTATACTACTACTCATCCTTCCCGTACCTAGACTTCAACAATTCGATAGCCTTTTTATAGTTTTCCTTGGAAGGAGGCAAGTTTTCTACCAGTTTCTGAGTAGGTGAGCCAGGTTCCATACATTGATTCAAATACACAAATTTGTCTTCATCCTTAAGGCTGCTATCTTAATGTATTTTAGTAAATTGCGCCCAAAACCCAATCCATCTTTTCACATTCCCATCAAACCGTTTGAGCTCTAGTTTTTGTAGTCTTAATAATCTGTGATTGGAAGAACGTGAACAGTTACTATTGACTGTACAAAAATAGAAACGGTTACTCAAGAATTATTACATAGAATGTTACTTGAAATGCTTCCAAATTTACCTTTTAATGATCAAGGATGGGAGATGTGTTCAATACGCTTGCCAGGTACCAACCCGCCCGCCTCTAGAAGTACATTTACTTTTATAACCAGAAATACTGTTTTGGACACCATACTCCGTTTCATATAACGGTGATTGGTTCACGTAACGAAGAGGATGACGGCACTAACACCTAGGATGAGGCCGAGAATTTGTTACCAACCATTGCCACACTCCCTTCGAGAGGCTCTTTTTTATCGCCGCGGCACATACTGTCCGCACGGCAAGAAAACAAGTTTAGCCATATCAAACCAACAGTTGGCAGCATTGTCGTTCCTCTCGGCGCTACCTCTCAGCGCTACGAGTGCGACAGTGAACTGGCATTCGCCACCTAGCTGTCGCTCGTGTTACTAAACCGTGAGTAGGTACCTCTTTCTATAGTTTCGCCCTATTGACTTCAGAAACAGCTTGTTCTGCTACTTGTAAGGCCTGCACCTTCTCTCTAACCTTAACAAATTTCAGTTCGTACTCACTGCAATTGTCGATCTCTGTTTCAAGCACGATGTCTTCTAAGTTTCCTCTTTGCAGCAGTCCATTTTAGACTTCATCATCAACAAGTTTTAACTTCTCTTATCTTTCCACAATTGAAGCATACCTGCTACGAATTTCTACGTGGTCACAATCGGCAAGATTCAGTACTTCTTCAAGCTTATTCACTTCGCGAGTAAACACGCCGCGTATTACTCGTCGTTCGGTCATCGTTCGTCTTACTTATCTTGATGTTGAAATTGCCTGTAGTCCTGTCACGGTCACCAAATGTTCTATACAATAACAAATCATTTACTTTAACATAATCACAATTTTATGAATACAATTCAACACCATCTTCAAAACTACAACCAAGGAAACTACATAACAACATATAACAAAGCACTGCCTTTCTTCTGCTGGAAATCGATTACTCGCAAAAGGTATAACTTGCATTCTTCACAGTAGCCCCTGTGTATAAAGGAAAGGTTGACAGACCTAAAACCAGTGGCGGCTGGTGCAGAAAATCAGTTGTGTGCTGAAATCCCCACTCCAAAAATAAAAATATTTAGAAACATACCGGTGTGTGGTTTTCTTTTTTTGACATTTGCTTTACGTCGCACCGACACAGATAGGTCTTATGGCTACGATGGGACCGGAAGGGTCTAGGAATGGGAAGGAAGCGGCCGTGGTCTTAATTAAGGTACAGCCCCAGCATTTGCCTGGTGTGAAAATGGGAAACCACGTAAAACCACCTTCAGGGCTGCCGACAGTGGGATACGAACCCACTATTTCCCGGATGCGAGCTCACAGCTGCGCGCCTCTAACCGCACGGCCAATTCACCCGGTGGCATGTAGTTTTCAAGGGGCTCACCACTGAGTTTTCCATACTGAACAAACACGCAAACAACCCCAACACATATACACATTCCTCATAAAAAAAACTATAAACCTATATAATTAAACACACAATAACACCTGCAATGGCAAAATATTCACCAACTCAAACACTTGGTGTGAGCGCGCAAAAACGTAACTTCTTAATGTTACCAACATCATTGAAATAAAATCAGCAACGTCGTAATGCAAAATTACATGTTATGTTTTTATATTTACATTTATAAACTAGAGATTTTTAATTAAAGAAAATCACAATATCATGTCCTAATTTTGACAACACAAAAAGTACAATTTTTATAGTGCATCGATTTACAAATGTGGCTATGGAATAGGCAAGTTGGTGGTATTCTATCCTCTTTGGTATTAAAAGACCTGGCGGGAACAGCTCTACAGTATTTTGTTTTCCTGTTTGCTTTGAGTGATGCCCTCTTAAATACTACCGCTGAGTCAAGAGGGTGCCAGCTGCCACGTTCTCATATCAGTCGTAATGCAAGTGTGACTAGTGCTAGTGCTGCCTCTCTGTGGTCGAACGAAGAATCGCTGTGAAGTGATGTCTTGGCCGATGGTCTTGGCTGTTGTTTCCACAGCCTGACGGAACACATTCTCTTTGTATCGGAAAAGTTGGGCACGCATGCGCAAAAGGCAGAGTTCCTGGTTTCTGGCTAAAAGCTTAGCTCTCTCTCAGCTGTGACCACACAGCACCCGGCGTGGAGCGCACCAGTAGTTACCTGGATGTGAGGGGAGTTGAATAATTTCTTATTCTTTGGCTGACGTCTTTTCCAATGCACTGTATTTGATTGTAGATAATATTTTTAAACTAATTTATTTTTCCAACAAGCAATGTGCTGCAGCACTTCAGCACATAAGGTACGGCTGCCCCTGCCAAAAAGTGAAAATTACAGACCATTCAGTTTGACATGCATTGCATGTAAGTTTTCTGATTATATTAGACATCTTTGCGAAATGAATAACTGGTTCGATAGAAAGCAGTTCGGTTTTAGGAAAGGTTACTCCACTGAAGATCAAAATGTAGGTTTCCAGCAAGATATAGCAGATATCCTGGATTCAGGAGGTCAAATGGATAGTGTTACGGTTTTTTCCGTGGTAGGTAGAGGTGAAAGAAGGTGCGGGTGTGAATAGGTCTCCAACTACGGAATTAAAATTAAAAGTAAAATTTAACAAGGTTATATTTTCTTTCCAAAATTCAGAAATAACAAGAATGGCAGGTACGGAGTAGCAAGACAACAAAGTACAATTACAGTATTTACAGGATTTGGGCTTCGAGCCCTGAAAACACAATTCTTGAGCAACTAGCCCAACTTTACGATATACAAATTTCAACAACGGGGCAGAAGACCCCAATCAAACCCTGGAGCACTTGCTCCAAATTACACCGTAAAGCCTCCTCGAGGCATACAAGACTCAGTTTCCGGAAAAGAGCCACTCGTTCTCAAATTTAAGCCTCTCCCAGGCCACACCAAACTCCACCTTCAAGCTGTCCTCAACGGACATAAACACAGGGGTAAAATACCCAATCTACTGAGGCCTATTAAGTGAGAAAAGGTTAATTATATGGCCTCTAAAATACCAACTTGAAAGGAGGCTCTCCGCACTCCTAATACACTTTATTTAAAACCTACTTGGCACTAGGCCGTTAATGCAAGGGCTAATCCCATACTACAGAGGTGACTTCAGAAAAGAACAATTTACATTATATTAACGAAGAATAGGTTGAGAAAAATAAGTTCACCTCAAAACAATATGATTGGGAGCTCGAGAATGATATCAATCTTATCCTCCGGCTGAACATTCATATTCCGAACTACCTATATTAACTAATTTCTAATATGGCAGAATAGTGCGGTAGATTTAAGCTCTACATATAAAGTAAACCTAGAAATAAGAGGGAATTGTCGTATTGATGGAATCATTTAATTATTCCTATAGTAGTTGTTACAGCTCCAATAGCACCGGTTAGGGGTCAAGGTATTGATTTGTCAATCTACCTTAAATAAGAAGCGATAAATTGCAATCAGTTTCGACCTGATCTTAGATGGTATTACATCCTTATTTATCTTAATTTATCCCGATATGCAGTTTAAAAGATGAAATAGATACAAGTTTCTTTACATTTTAAGGAAGGTTACATAATGGAAAAAGCTTTGGACCCGCCCCGAGAGTTAAACTGCTGAGCTAGCAAAGAAAGAAGTTATTAATTGGCCATTACCTTGTTGTTGACCGCTGCCGAAGAAAGAGGCGCTTCCCGCCCCCTGCTATGTACTTTACACACTGAAAGATGGAACAGAAGTGGCGCAGAGACCCTAAAATCAGCAGTTTATATACTCTCGCGGAAGGTTCTAGGCGTTAGGGGGAATGAGGACACCCGCCCACAATCACTTTATTGGAGAATAAAGAGAAACCCCTACACAAGATGAAGAAGAAACACATTATTGGTGGAAAATTAATTTCAGAAATTAGGGATTGGCTAGATTTAAAACAAGGGGAAAGAAAGGGGTAATATTGCCAACTTAACCAATGACTGAAATAAATTTAACAAAGAACAAACTTTTGAAATAAAATTTTCTCCAAAGAACAGTTCTTTTTCTTCGCACTAGGGTGCACTATTGTAGTTCTTCAGCAGTGTCCTCTAGAAGAGAAAGTTCACACTTCTTACTTCAAGCAAAACAAAAACACATCAAAAATGACACAGTTCTAAAACTCCAAAATTTACAGGTAGTGACATCTTCTGAGAAAGTAGAAAATTAATACCGTCAATAAAGTTCAGACTTCCTCCAGCAGAGGAGTTTCAACTGGCGCACCTTTTGAATTAGCGGCGTGGAGGTGTACCGCCCGGTACAGACCTCCCCCCGCCCCCCCAAATGTTCCTCCAGGGGTGACACATGAAATTTGTTTGAAAACTAGGTCCAAGTTTTGATGTAGATGTGGAGATCAATTGCAGAAGTATTTTTAAGATTTTCTTAATATGGTTTGATTCGGTTTCAAAATTTTTGTTGTTGCAGGTGAAGTAAAGTCTTTATGCTTGTAGAAGTTGAATTCAGAAGATAAACTTTAGTTTTTAAAGTTGAGAAGAAAAAATTTCTAAGTCCACCAGGTATTGCAGAAAAATCCAAGAGAAGGTAGTAATATCGAACTGGAATGTCCATGTAGTTGATGTAGACTAAGTTGAATGGCCAGATCGGCCGTTGCCGCTTGCGTCCAGGAGAGGCCGCTCGGACCCCTCAAGTACCCTGAGATACCGCTCGCCCGCACCATGAGGGGAACAGTGGTGTTGAAACACGCCGCGCCCGCGGTGAAGATATACAGGCTGCGGGCAAGTAGCAGGTCGTGCGCCGCACATCAGCCTTGGCTGGGAGGAGAGCTCCGGCTCGCCGTGCACATGTCGTCCTCGCTGGGGTCGAGGGGGCCCATCCTCAAACCCAGTCGCGGCACAGCGCCGTGCGGCTGCGGGGGCACTGAAACATTAAAGCTAGGCGGCAGAATATTGTTGGACCATCATCTTTTTGAGGGCACAGACTTTGTGGAGAGGTTGAGGGGCCAGCGGCGTGCAGATATCCATGGCATTTAATATAAGCAAGCCACTGTGTGTATAGCAGGAGACGGGAGCGTGGTAATGGCCGTGGTAAGGACAGAATGGCAGTTTAACGAATCGGGGGAGGTTTACAAAAATGCTTAAATATAGGAAATATTATAGAAGGGGCAGAATGCCTTAAAAGTGAAAACTCAAAAAAAATATAACCTTCATATTCATTTCAAGATAATATGAAGCACGTTAACACAGAAATTACACCGGTTTCACCTGGGACAGGTGAACCCTAAATATCCTCTCGGTGGCTGGATTACTTAATAATAATGTGACCGGCGTAAGAAAATCGAGAATGATACAAGGCCCGTGGAATCTGGGGGCAAGCTTGCCCGCGGGAACAAAATTCTTGACCATAACTTGGTCACCTACCTTCAAAGGGGTGGGTCTCCGTCCACGATCATACCTTTCCCTAACCTTTTCATGAGACACTTTAAGATTGGCTTTAGCCTTCTTCCAAAGATCTTTGATGTTGTCCGGATCTATTGTCTCGGGTAGAATGTCACTCAGAGACCAGAGGTTAGAGAGCGGCGTGTTGGGAACAAACTTGAACATCAAAGAGGCTGGAGTAAACTTATGTGATTCATGAACCGCCGAATTCAAAGCAAAAGCTAACCAATGCAAGGACGTGTCCCACCTGGAATGATCTTCATGATGATAGGCAATAAGCGCGGACCTGAGATTACGGTTAACCCGTTCAGTCAGCGATGGTTGAGGGTAATAAGCAGAAGTAGTTACATGAGAAATAGACAAGTCAAAACAGAATTTACGAAAAAGGTTTGATGTGAACGCCTTAGCATTATCAGACCCAACATATTGGCACGGACCAAAAGAAGCAAAAATAGAATTTAGGCAAGTAATGGTGGACTGAGCGGTAGCCAGCTTAGTCGGAAATAACCAGGAAAATCTTGTAAAACCATCTACACATACAAAGATGAATTTGTTGGCATTTCCCTTCGACTGGGGGAAGGGTCCTACATAATCGATATACAGGCGTTCCATGGGGCGCGACGCTTGATGCGAAGACAGAAGGCCTACCTTGGTGGACATGGTGGGTTTACTAAGCAAACAAGATTTACAAGCTTTTACAAGTTCACGGATTTCACCGTCCATACCCTTCCAGATGAACATTTCACGAAACATTTCACGAGTTTTAAATATTCCCAGATGCCCGCCCAATGGGATCTCATGATAGTATTTGAAGATCATAGGCACAAGAACAGCTGGAACGACAACCTTCATCATCTTGTCATGCCTCGAAGGGCAACATAAAACACCATTCCTCAGAACATAAGGGACGACATGTTCCCCAGAAGAAAGGGTTTCCATTATCGGAGCCAGCGTCGGATCTTCACGTTGGTATTTCTCAATATCCCTAAAAAGCATGGGAGCATCTGTTAAGATGGCATTAACACCAGATAGTATGGACTCGGGAGATGATGAACTGTCGACCGGTTCATGGGTCTCGACGTCGTTAGAAAACATACGACTGAGTCCATCAGCAACAACATTTTCAGTACCTCTGATATGCCTGACATCAAATTGGAAGGCAGAAATACGGATGGCCCAACGGGCTATACGACCAGTACGACGCGGCCTACCTAAGACCCAGCTTAAGGCTTGATTATCTGTCTCCAGGTCGAATTTGACGTATTCCAGATAGAGACGGAACTTTTCTAAGGCGAATAAAACTGCCAAACCTTCGAGCTCATAGATGGAATACTTGGCTTCTTGAGCCGACAAGGTCCCAGATGCATAGGCGATGGGTCGCCTCCCTAGTTCAGTCTCTTGAAGAAGGACTGCAGCTACTGCTGACGACGACGCGTCAGTTTGGACGATGAATTTCTTCAGGCATAGCAAGTACAGGGGCATTACAGAGAGCTAATTTAAGATCTTCAAAAGCGGCTTGTTGAGAAGGTCCCCACTCGAATTTGATGCCTTTCCTACGAAGAAGGTTCAAGGGCGCCGCTCTATTAGCGAAGTTAGGAATGAACTTCCTGAAGAAATTCACCATACCAATAAACCTGGCGATAACTTTAATGTCCTTGGGAGGTTTAAAATCACGGATGGCCTGTGTTCTCGAATGATCGACTCCAACACCATCAGGTGACACAATATGCCCTAGGAATGACATAGAGGGCTTAGCAAAGGCAACCTTGGACAACTTGACAGTTAACCCAGCCTTACGAAGGCGATTGAGAACTTCTCACAGATGATCTAGATGTTCTTCGAAGGTTTCCGAAAGTACGACGACATCATCCAAGTAGTGGTACAAGTATTCAAATTTGATGTCGGAGAAGACCCTATCTAGCAGCCTAGTGAGTACAGCTGCTCCCGTGGGGAGCCCGAAAGGCACGCGGTTGTATTCATATAAATTCCAGTCCGTGGCAAACGCTGTAAGGTGTTTAGACTCTTCGGCAAGGGGAATTTTATTATAGGCCTGATTCAAGTCCAAGATAGTAAAGAACTTGACCTTACGAAACCATGAAAAACAAGAATGAAGGTCGGGAAGGGGCACAGATTGTAACACCACCTTCCGATTGAGAGCCCTGTAATCAATGACAGGCCTGAAGCCCCCTTGGGGTTTCGGGACTAGAAAAATAGGCGAAGAATACGCTGACTTAGAGGGCCTAATAATACCATCCTTCAACATCTGGTCGATAATTTCTTTCAGAGCCTTCATTTTAGGTGGAGATAGCCTATAAGGTGGAAAACGGACAGGAATCGAATCTGTGACCTCAATTTTGTATTCAATAAGGTCAGTAACACCAAGAGTATCAGAGAACACCTCTGGAAAGGACTGACACAATTTGCGAATACTATCAGCCTGCTCCTCAGGTAGATGTCTAAGGTCTAACAACATCTCATCCTGGGTAGGCGAAATAGATGAACATGATACAGAATTACACTTTAACAAGGGAATGTTACAATTGGACGCAAATTTGAATGTGCACGACTTACTCTGAAGATCGAGCACAAGACCAGTGTGAGAAATGAAGTCCGCTCCCAGTATGATGGGGCAAGACAAGTGCTTAGCCACAAACAGTTTGGTTTTCCATGTAAATTTAAAAATACGAATTTTGACCAGTAAGGAACCTAGAATTTCTAATGGAGATGAATTAGCCGAAACATATAGAACAGGAGATGAGACATAGTCAGGTAGTTTACAAACAGATTTCAATTTAGAATACCATTCAGCCGAAATAATCGAACAGACACTGCCTGAATCTAATAGAGCGGTTATAGGCTCATTATTTAACTCAATCTTAAGAAAAGGAATAGGTGCGGGGGAATCCGCCGCAATCCTAAGACACTCTTTGGGGCATTCAAAAGATGCATTTGAAAATTGCTCGTTCCCTGAATTTACAACCTGTTTACTAGGGGCTGAGTCTCGGGAAGATGGATTAGTCGACTCAGCCGAAGCCACTAGTCACTTTTTATTATTGGCATAGGTGGAATTTGCACCAGAAGTTGAGCAGGAGGGGGTGCTATTCGAATTTGGGCAATTCTTGGCGATATGTGAGAAAGCCCCACATTTAAAACAGCCTTGTGATGAACCAGCCCCATTACTTGTCCCACTCGACTTGATCAGTGGACACTTATTACGCAGGTGGTCAGGCGACCCACAAGCATAACATTTACGAGGGGTGACTGATCGGCGAGGTGGAGGCCGAGTATTACTAAAGGAAGGCGGGGGTTCTTTCGCTACACGCAAAGAATCGGCGTATCTAACTCCTTCCGCTGAGACGGCCAATGCTTCAAGTTCCGAGAAAGTTTGCGGGCACGCCGCGAAACACAAATATGACCTGTAGGGTGGTGAGATCCCTTCCACAATAGCTTGTACAATCTGATCCTCAGGGAAATGAAGAGCAAACACCCTAGTATAAAACTTAATATCTTGGATGAAGTCTGCCAAGTTTTCATCCAAGCGCTGTACCCGATAATAGTACTTCTGAATAAGGGAGGACCTGGCCCTAGCAGGGATGAAGTTAGCTAGCAAGTGGGCATGGAAATCCTCAATAGATGATTGCTCGGCAATGGCTCTTACGATTTTATCAGAGAGAATACCAATAGCATACGGATAGATAATTTGCAAAATTTGACACGGAGAAAGAGAAAAACAAGGGCATGATCCTGAAATTCAACTAGAAATCTTAAAAATGAAATTACGTCACTGGTGGTATTAACGGAAAACTTAGAGATACCTCTGAGCAACATTGCCAATGGATGAGGCAAGCTACTAAACCCGGGTGACATAGTAGGTAAAGGTTTCAATGGCAAGGTAGTTAATTCAGAACGTACATTATTTAATGAGTTACGGCGTTCAGACTCGTCCAATGGGGCAGAGGTTGTTTGAGCAGCAATGGTTTTCCTATTGACTTCTCCCTTATGAGGCTCTTCCTCGCTACCTACATTCACCGTGACGGGTTGATCAGTTTTGGGAGGAACCTCCCCAGTTAACAATTGAGTGACCTTGCTAGATAATTCAGAAATATTTTCAAGCAGCGTACTAGCTTCCTTCCTCTGAACGTCATTCAACTTCAGAGACAACAGATCGTTAACTCTATTTGAAAAGTGATATAGCCTGGCTTGCACACGCTTAATTTGATTAGGAGAAGGATCATTTTCATCAAAAAAACTAACTACAGATGCTAGCCCAGTAATATTCTCGACGATCGTGGAAAGAGAGTCGTCAACTTCTTTCTCTCCCAAGGTGGGGATTGAAATGGGCAATTCAAGGGACTCTCTAAGCTTGTTTGTGTCTACTGCAACCGTGCCTCCAGATTGCACATTTCTAATAGTTAACTCATATATCAACTCCTCTTTGCGCAAATAGTTAAGATGGAGAACATCGCGAGGTCCGGGCATGATGACAGAACAATTTTGAAAAACTCAACAAAAAAAAAAATTCCAGCAACTGAGAAAATTGTTAGAGTTCGGAACAAAACAATGTTTAACCGTCAAAAAGGGCTAAATTGAGACCCATTCAACCACGCTCTGCTACCACTTGTTACGGTTTTTTCCGTGGTAGGTAGAGGTGACAGAATGTGCGGGTGTGAATAGGTCTCCAACTACGGAATTAAAATTAAAAGTAAAATTTGACAAGGTTATATTTTCTTTCCAAAATTCAGAAATAACAAGAATGGCAGGTACGGAGTAGCAAGACAACAAAGTACAATTACAGTATTTACAGGATTTGGGCTTCGAGCCCTGAAAACACAATTCTTGAGCAACTAGCCCAACTTTACGATATACAAATTTCAACAACGGGGCAGAAGACCCCAATCAAACCCTGGAGCACTTGCTCCAAATTACACCGTAAAGCCTCCTCGAGGCATACAAGACTCAGTTTCCGGAAAAGAGCCACTCGTTCTCAAATTTAAGCCTCTCCCAGGCCACACCAAACTCCACCTTCAAGCTGTCCTCAACGGACATAAACACAGGGGTAAAATACCCAATCTACTGAGGCCTATTAAGTGAGAAAAGGTTAATTATATGGCCTCTAAAATACCAACTTGAAAGGAGGCTCTCCGCACTCCTAATACACTTTATTTAAAACCTACTTGGCACTAGGCCGTTAATGCAAGGGCTAATCCCATACTACAGAGGTGACTTCAGAAAAGAACAATTTACATTATATTAACGAAGAATAGGTTGAGAAAAATAAGTTCACCTCAAAACAATATGATTGGGAGCTCGAGAGGGTTAAGCACTCTCTATCCCGATATGCAGTTTAAAAGATGAAATAGATACAAGTTTCTTTACATTTTAAGGAAGGTTACATAATGGAAAAAGCTTTGGACCCGCCCCGAGAGTTAAACTGCTGAGCTAGCAAAGAAAGAAGTTATTAATTGGCCATTACCTTGTTGTTGACCGCTGCCGAAGAAAGAGACGCTTCCCGCCCCCTGCTATGTACTTTACACACTGAAAGATGGAACAGAAGTGGCGCAGAGACCCTAAAATCAGCAGTTTATATACTCTCGCGGAAGGTTCTAGGCGTTAGGGGAATGAGGACACCCGCCCACAATCACTTTATTGGAGAATAAAGAGAAACCCCTACACAAGATGAAGAAGAAACACATTATTGGTGGAAAATTAATTTCAGAAATTAGGGATTGGCTAGATTTAAAACAAGGGGAAAGAAAGGGGTAATATTGCCAACTTAACCAATGACTGAAATAAATTTAACAAAGAACAAACTTTTGAAATAAAATTTTCTCCAAAGAACAGTTCTTTTTCTTCGCACTAGGGTGCACTATTGTAGTTCTTCAGCAGTGTCCTCTAGAAGAGAAAGTTCACACTTCTTACTTCAAGCAAAACAAAAACACATCAAAAATGACACAGTTCTAAAACTCCAAAATTTACAGGTAGTGACATCTTCTGAGAAAGTAGAAAATTAATACCGTCAATAAAGTTCAGACTTCCTCCAGCAGAGGAGTTTCAACTGGCGCACCTTTTGAATTAGCGGCGTGGAGGTGTACCGCCCGGTACAGATAGTATCGCGATTGGTCTATCTAAGACATTTGATAGGGTATATCATGAGAGAGTACTGGCAAAAATGAGTGCAATTAGATTAGATAAAAGAGTGACTGAATGGGTGGCTATGTTTCTAGAAAATAGAACTCAGAGAATTAGAGTAGGCGAAGCTCTTTCTGATCCTGTAATGATTAAGACGGGAATTCCTCAAAGTAATATTATTGGACCTTTATGTTTCTCTTTTTTTTTTTTTTTTTTTTTTTTTTTTTTTTTTTTTTTTTTTTTGCAAGTTGCTTTACATCGCACAGACACAGATTCTTATCGCGACGAGGGGACAGGAAAAGGCTAGGAGTAGGAAGGAAGCGGCCGTGGTCTTAATTAAGGTACAGCCCAGGCATTTTGGTGTGAAAATAGGAAACCACGGAAAACCACCTTCAGAGCTGCCGACAGTGGGGTTCGAACCCACTATCTCGCGAATACAGGATACTGGCCGCACTTAAACGATTGCAGCTATCGAGTTCGGTTATGCTTTCTCTCTCTCTCTCTCTCTCCCTTAATCTGCTTACCCTCCAGGGTTGGTTTTTCCCTCAGACTCAGCGAGGAACCCCACCTCTACCGCCTCAAGGGCAGTGTCCTGGAGCCTGATACAACTGGGGAGGATGACCAGTACCACGCCCAGGCGGCCTCATCTGCTATGCTGAACAGGGGTCTTGGTGGGGGATGGGAAGATTGGAAGGGATAGACGAGGAAGAGGGAAGAAAACGGCCGTGGCCTTAAGTTAGGTACCATTCCGGCATTTGCCTGGAGGAGAAGTGGAAAACCACGGAAAACCACTTCCAGGATGTCTGAGGTAGGAATCGAACCCACCTCTACTCAGTTGACCTCCCGAGGCTGAGTGGACCCCGTTCCAGCCCTCATACCAGTTTTCAAATTTCGTGGCAGAGCCGGGAATAAAACCCGGGCCTCCGGTGGTGGCAGCTAATCACACTAGCCATACACCACAAGGCGGACTATGGTTTCTTATATAGGCCTATATAAATTATATGAGTAAAGTAGTGGAATCAGACATACGGCTTTTTGCGGATGATGTTATTCTGTATAGAGTAATACCGTAAACACGTTAGAAGTTGTGAGCAACTGCAAAATGACCTCAATAATGCTGTGCAGGCAATGGTATGGTAATGAAAAGGGTTAAGAGTCAGGTTATGAGTTTCACAAATAGGAAATATCCTCTCAATTTTAATTACCGCGTTCATGAGATGAAAGTTCCTTATGATCATTGTAAGTACCTAGGCGTTAATATAAGAAAAAGTCTTCATTGGGGATGAAAATAAAGGGTACAGATCTCTGCACATGGTATGAAATGAAATGGCGTATGGCTTTTAGTGCCGGGATTGTCCGAGGACAAGTTTGGTTCGCCAGATGCAGGTCTTTTGATTTGACTCCCGTAGGCGACCTGCGTGTCGTGATGAGGATGAAATGATGATGAAGACGACGCATACACCCAGTCCCCGTGCCAGCGAAATTAGCCAATGATGGTTAAAATTCCCGACCCCGCTGGGAATCGAACCCGAGAGCCCTGTTACCAAAGGCCAGCACGCTAACCAATTAGCCAAGGAGCCGGACTCTGCATATGGTTATTAGGGTATTTAGGGTTGTAGTAAGGATCGGACCGAGCTCGATAACTGCAGTCGCTTAAGTGCGGCCAGTATCCAATATTCGGGAGATGGTAGGTTCGAACCCCACTGTCGGCAGCCCTGAAAATGGTTTCCCATTTTCACACCAGGCAAATGCTGGGGCTGTCCCGCTTCCTTCCCACTCCTAGCCCTTCCCTGTCCCATCGTCGCCGTAAGACCTATCTGTGTCGGTGCGACGTAAAGCAACTAGCAAAACAAAAACAAAAACAAAATTAAGGGTCGGAAGGAGAATGCATAGAAATCTCTGGTAAGACTCCAACTAAAGTATGGTTCCGGTGTATGGGACCCTCACCAGGATTACTTGATTCAAGAGCTGGAAAAAATCCAGAGAAAAGCAGCTCGATTTGTTCTGAGTTATTTCCGACAAGAGAGTAGCGTTACAACAATGTTGCAACGTTTGGGCTGGGAAGACTTAGGGGAAAGAAGACGAGCTGCTCGTCTAATTGATATGTTCCGAGCTGTCATGGGAAAGATGGCGTGGAATTTTATTATAAGAGGAATACGTTTGAGTGGTGTTTTTAAAAGTAGGGAAGATCGCAATTTGAAGATAAAGTTGGAATTCAAGGGGACAAATTGGGGCAAATATTCGTTTACAGGATGGGGAGTTAAGGATCGGAATAACTTCCCAAGGGAGATGTTCAATATATTTCTAATTTCATTGCAATCATTCAAGAAAAGGCTAGAAAAAAACAGATAGGAAATCTGTCACCTGGGCGACTGCCCTAAATGCAAGTCAGTATTGACTGATTGATTGATTGACAATTTGAGTCAGGGGATACAACTGGGGAGCGGGATCAGTACCTCGCCAAGGCGGCCTTACCTGCTATGCTGAACAGGGGCCTTGTGGGAAAAATCGGAAAGAATAGACAAGGAAGAGGGAAGGGAGCGGGCATGGCCTTAAGTTAGGTACCGGTATCATCCCGGTATTTGACTGGATGAGAAGTGGAAAACCACTTCGAGAATGGCTGAGGTGGGAATCGAACCCCCCTCTACTCAGTTGACTTCCCGAGGCTGAGTGGACCCCGTTCAGCATTCGCACCACTTTTCAAATTTCGTGACAGAGCCGGAAATGGAACCCAGACCTCCGGGGTTGGCAGGTAATCACACTAACCTGTACACCACAGAGGCGGACATTATTATTATTATTATTATTATTATTAGATTCGGGAGATAGGGTATTCGAACCCCACTGTCGGCAGCCCTTAAGATGGTTTTCCCTGGTTTCCCATTTTCACACTAGGCATATGCTGGGGCTATACCTTAATTAAGGCCACGGCTGCTTCCTTCCCACTCCTAGGCCCTTCCTATCCCATCGTCGCCATAAGACCTTTCTGTGTCGGTGCGACGTAAAGCAACTTGTATTATTGGTTTTATTAGGAACCCCACTGTAGGACAAGTGAATGGTGAGACATCTATTGGCAGCCACACGAGTTAGTACGTTTCCTGACCATGTACGGATTCGGTGAACTCTTAGTTCCAAATACTTCGTACAGATGTCAGTATATTATAAGTAGCGTAGTAATGGCGTGTAAAGGCTGACGTATTGCCGGGCTTTTTTACGTGAATTGTCGGAGTATGAAGGAATGACTATGTAATTACTTGTTGAAACAGGTTTCGAACTACTCAGCGACCTCTTAACTCTCTGTGCTTCAGTCTGCTTAATAGCTGAACAAGTGAGTTCGTTTTATTGTAATAGATGTCAAGTTGTCTTGTGTCTATTGTGTAATTTATTGTTTTTGAGTAACTGTAATGACACGTAATATGTCTGAGTACCGGTAACTCTCTTTCCACGAAAATTCATAGTGTGTAACAGATATGTAGTCTTAATGTATTATATACTGTTTCAAATTACTTCAGCGTACGGTTTAAGGAAGCGCGAAGTTCGTATACACTTTTTTTGTTAACTTCCTAAGTCGAATTTAATCTGCGGCAATTAGTTCGAGACGCTGTTTTTTTCATGCCAAATCGTTATTATAAGATTAAGTTATGAAAGTGTGTGTACTCGACACTGGTTCCAAGAGGGAGAGCATTCCTTCCAAACGGTACATTTTATTACAGAAGGTGGCCTTGGTATGTTGATAGGACAACACACTTGGGAGTCGGGTGGGGGCGACATTAATACAGCAAATCAACAAGTGAAATCAAAGAGGAGTTAGGCTGACTCATCAATTATGCTCACTTTAAGTGGCGGTGAAAGCATAGCGGTATAGTGTTGAAGTGTTACTGTGGGAATATGTCGAGCATTTAAATATAAGTGGAAATTATTTCTTTCAGGAGGAAAGAATATATACTATATATATATATCTTGTAACGTACGGTAAGGAAAATTAAACGCGAGGGGAGAGGCATTCCTCACTGCAAAACGACAAATTTTAGTACAGGTGACGTTATAGTAATCGGCATATCAGCGAGTAAAATATAAACCATAGATAAGGAACATGACGGCTGAAAGAAATAGGTCGAAAGCGCGCAAATGAGATGCCATCGGGTACCTTGTACCTAGTAGGGTACGATAGGTAGTCATTGTCGCTTGTTAATTCAAAGCCGTGCGAAAAATAAATCTTATCTTATTACTGGAGACGACACCAAACATATTTATGCCAGATTTGGCAGTCAGGTTTTTTTAAATACCTTTTGAGAACATCCTTGATTCAGTTTAATAACTCTTTAATCAATGAATTAATTTGTTAGTTCTTATCATTGATGAACGTCAATATTGACGAATGGCCTATAGGCCCTATACATTTCAAAATTTTCAGCCTGGGTGATTTTAAAATTATCTGATGAGAAGTTCTTTGGTTTAGTTAAATCTTTCAGATTCTTTAGGTATAAAAGGTAGAGTAGGCTTATATAATTATGATAGGCCTATGCTGTTATTAGCCTATGTGCCTACAGAAATTCATCACAAAAAAGGATGATTTCATGAAGTTATGTGTTGTTCCTTTACTTTCTTATTAGGCCTATTCCTGCTTTGGAATTTATATAAAATATTAACTGGGCTAATCAAACCAACATGTTTGAAGAGGGGAAAAAATAATTATAAAAATTCTCTGCTTTCTTCTTTATGATGATTATTTTTGTTGCTTAAAGGTGCCTGACATTATAGGTCAGTACAGTAATATATCTAAATTTAGGAAATTTGGCATATTTAAAATTTATTGGCTGCATTATTTTCTGTACAAGCCTCATAAGGAAGAGAATTTTATTTAATTTTTTAAAAGTAATTATGAACACTTCACTTCTCTGCCTGTATTTCTGATGACTGCTAGCAGTGAAAGTGTCATAATTCAAGTATATCTTTCTCATTATTGAGTTTTAAATTCATTATGATAACTTGAATATGTAGGGCTTAAGTCTAGAGTGATTAACTGTATTCTTTTGGAATTGTTGCTTTCAGTATTGCAAAAATTAATGGTTGAAGAAAGGAGCAAGAGTATAACAGAATGCTTTAGTGTGAAAGACGGAGACAAGAAGGAAGAGTAACTTTCGAGTTAGCTTTACACCAGACCAATGGTTTTTTGTCTCTAGCCAGACCTAACCAAACCAGACCAAAGGTTTTGTCACTAGCTGGCATGATAAATTAATACACCTTATTGGCACTGTTCAACATAGAATACCACTAGTTCTTTAGGTCAAGAGTTGGCAGCCTTGTGCACCACACGATCGCGTCCACTGCGAGAAGTCAGCGAGGAAAAAAACAAATCACAGTGCAATTGTACCAAATACAGTAGAGACAATACACGACACTTACGGATTTCGCCTTGCTAAAATAGGAGACAATTCGACGGTGGCGCTCCTAGTGACTTGACCTGAACAAATCACGCTAAATTCAAATATCAATGGAAATGTATATACGGAAATGGATAAATAAATTACGTCTAGAAAGAAAGTGGTATTGAGATATTAAATTCGAAGTTGCTAAAGCAATTCTGGATAAATGAATGAAGAATTATTTAAAAGGTTATTATTCAAAGACTGAAATTAGACATATAAACAAGGTGTGAAATGGACTGCTGTGAAATGGCTTGATCTTTCATTTATTCATTACTTTTTTAGCTTTAGCATACCTGCCTGAAATCTTACGGTTGGATTTGTCTTTTTTCCTCATTTAAAAATAATGTATCATCATATTAAGACATTTGTCAATAAAAATATCGGCACATTCCTTACACATATGATGCAATGAATTAACATTTAATAGCAGGACAATTTTCCTCTTAACATGGAGCCTACTAACAGAAAGAAAATCTATAAAATCCCGGCTTTAATCTGAGAAGAGGGATAAAAGAAAGAAAAGTTTGAAAATGTTGTCGATAGTGATGCTTTGAGGAATATTTACGTACAATTAGAGTAAAAATGTAACATACCCTTGGCTGTACAGTCGAGGATTTTTAAAGTCGCTGGCCTGGAAATGAGATCTGAACAGATCTTATAATTCTTATACAAGCGTAACGTCCCTTCTTTCTTGTACACTTTATCCAAATCGCTTCTGTGACATTTCAAAACCCACAGATCACACCTACAACAACACATCGGTATTGTAGGTTAACTGCTGCACTATACAATAAAATATGTGTATTATATTTTAAGCCCGTTAAAACATGGGTCGAGCAGGTCAGAAGATTATGAAGTACTAAGAAAATCTCTGTCACTGGAAGAATATATATGCAAACACAATATTACTTACATGTTCTTGTCACGAGGGAACCTGAAGAACGAGCGCGCATTTTTCTCTACTTCGTAATTACTGCAGCCAAACACAGCACATACCTTTCCCCTCATGTTGAGAGGAGATATCAAGGAATGACACACGCTACTATTTAATTATGTCAACTCACTGAAAACGCATAAATAACACCAAAAACTTCACACAAAAATACACGTGCTCTTATGACAGTATCAGTACCGTTCAGGTCTATCCGCTAGAGTGTGCTCCAATAGTTGTCCCTCGATATCTCGCTCAGTGTCGTGTATTGTCTCTACTGTATTTGATTGTACCTAGATGTCTGCGGTGAAAAACTGCTGCAGTAACTGAACTTTTGCCATGTAGGGAACCTATCAGCTTTGATAAGTGGATAATCAGATTGAAAAAAATAAAACCCTATTACAGTAAGTGCTGAAAGTCTCCCTCGGTCATTGGACAAGCTTCGTAGCGTGTGATGATATTCCGGTTCACTCTGTGCAATTCAGCTTGATGAATCTTCGGAATTTTGGTGTGATTGCACTAAATTGATCAATTACTGAGCACTGTATAAGAAGCAGTCGTGCTGTCATGGAAGCTTATCTCAGACTAGCTGAGACCATGATATCAATCAATCAATCATTTTCATTCTATCTCCTGACCCTACAGCCCATGAAGGACCCTGGCCTCTCCAATAGCTTTCGCCCACTTCTTTTAGTCCAGACCTCTCCTTCTCCAGCCGTGGATCCCTAACAACTACAAATCTCAATCAATCAGTCAATACTGATCTGCATTTAGGGCAGTTGCCCAGGTGGCAGATTCCCTATCTGTTGTTTTCCTAGCCTTTTCTTAAATGATTTCAAAGAAATTGGAAATTTATTGAACATCTCCTTTGGCAAGTTATCCCAATCCCTAACTCCCCTTGCTATAAATGAATATTTGCCCCAATTTGTCCTCTTGAATGCCAACTTCATCTTAATATTGTGATCACCGGGCGAGTTGGCCGTGCGCGTAGAGGCGCGCGGCTGTGAGCTTGCATCCGGGAGATAGTAGGTTCGAATCCCACTATCGGCAGCCCTGAAAATGGTTTTCCGTGGTTTCCCATTTTCACACCAGGCAAATGCTGGGGCTGTACCTTAATTAAGGCCACGGCCGCTTCCTTCCAACTCCTAGGCCTTTCCTATCCCATCGTCGCCAAAAGACCTATCTGTGTCGGTGCGACGTAAAGCCCCTAGCAAAAAAAAAAAAAAATATTGTGATCTTTCTTACTTTTAAAGACGCCACTCAAACTTATTCGTCTACCAATGTCATTCCACGCCATCTCTCCGCTGACAGTTTGGAACATACCACTTATAATACCAATATAAATGGTCCGTTTTTGGACATTATACATTTTCCAGCTAACTCATTCCTGGTTGCTGGCGTTTTGCCCCAGTATGCTAAGATGGGCTCATTAGTTGGTAAATAGCACACCCAACAAGATGCATGGCTAGTGCATACCGTGGAGGCCACTGCATAGGCTACTTCAGGCCACCGGCAGTGCCAATGCACTATGAGAGACTTTGTCTCATTACCAAAAATTGATGCCTGCCTGATTATCACACACCACTTAGTCGAGCAGCTCGTCTTCTTTCTCGCAATTCTACCCAGCCCAAAGAATGCAACATTTTTGTAACGCTACTCTTTTGTCGGAAATCGCCCATAACAAATCGAGCTGCTTTTCTTTGGGTTTTTCCAGTTCTTGAATCAAATAATCCTGGTGAGGGTCCCATACACTGGAACCATACTCTAGTTGGGATCTTACCAAAGACTTATATGCCCTCTCCTTTACATCCTTACTACAACCCGTAAACACCCTTATAACCATGTGCAGAGATCTGTACCCTTTATTTACAACCCCATTTATGTGATTACCCCAATGAAGATCTTTCCTTTTATTAACACCTAGATACTTACAATGATCCCCAAAAGGAACTTTACCGGGTGAGTTGGCCGTGCGCGTAGAGGCGCGCGGCTGTGAGCTTGCATCCGAGAGATAGTAGGTTCGAATCCCACTATCGGCAGCCCTGAAGATGGTTTTCCGTGGTTTCCCATTTTCACATCAGGCAAATGCCGGGGCTGTACCTTAATTAAGGCCACGGCCGCTTCCTTCCAACTTCTAGGCCTTTCCTATCCCATTGTCGCCATAAGACCTATCTGTGTCGGTGCGACGTAAAGCCCCTAGAAAAAAGAAAAAGAAAAAAAGGAACTTTCACCCCATCAACGGAGTAATTAAAACTGAGAGGACTTTTCCTATTTGTGAAACCCACAGCCTGACTTTTAACCCCATTTCTCAAGGTGTTGTCCAGCCTTCTTGTCGTTGGTCGACAGGATGTTGGCCAAGGATCATCTTCATTGCTCAGTTCTGGTCCATCGTTACGATGTGCCCGAGATACCGAAGTCTCCTCTTTTTGGCCTGTGTCACTATCTCAAGGTCACCATACAGGGCATAGACTTCTTTGTTGGTCCTCATGCACCACACTCCTTAATTATGAGCCGCGTCGAAGATCTTCCTCAAGATTTTTTTCCCACACCCATAGCAAGTTCTTGTCGTGCTTGTTTAGGGTCCACGTCTCGCATGCTTACAGCACAACAGGACGGATTATAATCCAGTAAGCTCATAAAAGAATTATCTCGTAGAAGTCCACCTTTACATGTGATACATATAAATAAATAAATAAATAAATAAATAAATAAATAAATAAATAAATAAATAAATAAATAAATAACATTGTACTAGTCTTTACCATGTATTTTTTTAAGTCTCTTCAATGTTTTTTATAAATTAGTTTTGTTTTATTTATATGTAAATCAGGTGCCTGATTTCATTTAAGGGTTAAACCCATGGCTGATGATGCATGTATATAAGGCGAAATATGTACCATTTTAATTAACATGTCAGTGTAATTCAACAAAGACAAGATTTATTGTATTGGTTAGGTGGTCAAATTAATAAATTAACTTATTGTTATTATTTCAAACGAAGTCCACCTTTTTGAAGCAATTCGTGTTTTATTACAAATCAGAACCGATGTTACATAATGGAATAACGGGATATGTTTCGCCTAAATATATCAGGCATCTTCAGCCATGTTGTCTTCATACTAAAATTAAAACGGTTAACTAGTCCAAAAATACACACAACATTTACATAAAATGAGCATTTGGGTGCACTTGTCATTTTTGTTATTGTCTTAAATTTCATTTGGATAAAATAATGCTTTTGTTGATCGTCTTTGACAGTTAATATCCATAAACACTCAGGTACACTAGTAAATATATTTCACAAACTTATAACTTTGTAGGAATAAGAAATGGTACTGTTGATCATGTTTGTAATTGTAGCATTTTAAACTGTGAAATTATGATTTCATAGTAGCTTGGCTTTATTTACATACATCGTGAGGACGGAGCAGCTCTATATGGACAGAGTCGAAGAGGGGACTTCGACAGAAGGTTCTTTCTATGGCTAGATATATTTTACCGAGCTCGATAGCTGCAGTCGCTTAAGTGCGGCCAGTGTCCAGTATTCGGGAGATAGTAGGTTCGAACCCTACTGTCGGCAGCCCTGAAAATGGTTTTCCGTGGTTTCCCATTTTCACACCAGGCAAATGCTGGGGCTGTACCTTAATTAAGGCCACGGCCGCTTACTTCCCACTCCTAGTCCTTCCCTGTCCCATTGTTGCCATAAGACCTATCTGTGTCGGTGCGACGTAAAGCAACTAGCAAGAAAAAAAAAAGATATATTTAAATAAAGAAAGAGAGTTCCGTCATAGTGGGAGAATATTTTGCTTGATGGTGTCCTCACTCTGCTGCTGACTACTCGGTTTCTGGCCATGGTCAGAGCATCACACATACGAGGGGGGATCAAATATAAATGGGATTTTATTTTTCATTTAAGTTCATTTATTGAAAAACACATGTCAATTACAGTTTATTTTTCCACATAGCTTCTTGTTTTAGAAATACATTTGTCCCAGTGTATGGGCAGCTTTTTGATGCCCTCATCATAAAAAGAACAGGGTCATGCCACCAACCAGTTGCGCATAAAGTCTTCCACACTCTCGTCATTTTCAAATCGTTGCCCACCTAGAGCTTCTTTAAGCGATCCGAACAAATGGGGAAAAAACAGGACGATAAGACCAGGCTGTAAGGAGGATAATCGAGTGTAGTCCAGTGCATTTCCTGTAACTTGGAGACAATTAGAGCTGCAGTGTGGGGCTGCGCATTGTCATGGAGGAGGATGACCTGTCGAATCGGTTGATTTTGTCTTTAGCGGTGATATGCAACCCTCACTTTGTTCAACAGCTTGCAGTAGTAAGCAGCATTGAGTGTGCATCACTCATGCAAAAAATAAATCAGCAAAATGCCTCGCTGATCGAAAAAAACGGTTGCAAGAACCTTGCCAGCTGACTGTCGAGTCTTGGCTTTCACTTGTGTTGCCTCCCCTTTCCTCTGCCACTCCTTATTGGCTTGTTTGGATTCGGGTGTGTAGTGGTGGATCCACGTTTCGTCGCAGGTGACGATCCAACTCAAAAATGCATTACCTTCTTCCACAAACCTTGCTGTAAGCCTCTGACAGACCTCCAAATGTCTCAACTTCAGATTTTCGGTCAAAAGGCGAGGGACCCATCTGGAACACACTTGATGGAACTGTTGGTTGTTTGTGATGATTGCTTGACAGCTCCCACAACTGATTCCAACTTGTTCTGCAATTTCTGATACTCTCGCCCGTCGATCGTCGTCAATAATGTCTTTAACCGCACAAGTGTTTTCGTCTGTAATGCTGGTCCGAGGACTGCGATCGTATTGGTGATTTTCCACATGTTCTCTTCCTTCCCTGAACTTTTTATTCCAGGCAAACACATGTGTCCTTGACAATGTTTGATCACTGAACTGTGCATCAATCTCTGGCAAATTTCCGCCGCTGTAACTCCTTCACGAGCAAGAAACTTTATAATTACGCGTTGCGCAGTGGAAAGGTGCACCTGTTGCTCCGACATCGTGAGCGTTACGGACGAAACGGCGGGAAATATCTAACAACACGCTCTCCCCACTCGTAACGGTCCTGCCTAAGCATAGCAGAAGCGCGGAGCCAGTCCTAACAACTGTTGATGTTCAGGAACAAAAATCCCGTTTATATTTGATTGACCTTAGTAATTCAATATGGATTCAATATAAAATTTACAACTTGCAATTATAACCTGGTACACGGTGAGTTTCAGTCTTCTGGACAGCGTTGTATTCTTCAATAACTTCTGGAAGGCGAAGTAACACCTGTTCCTAGCCGCCACCCTAGCCTTTATCTCATCGCTGACCTTGTTGTCCTCAGTCATGATATCACTGGGGGAGCTATATAAGTGGGGCAGTTCCTCAGGTGGTGATGCAGGTGTTGGTGATTATTGTTTTAAAAGCAGGTACAACTAGGCAACCATTCTCTACTACCGGTAACACTTATCAGAGAGAAAAAAGGAAGGGATCTGGCACTTCAAAAAATTAAGGTATTGGCCAAAGGAAGACAGAGGGCACGAAGGGCATGTAGATGAAAGATTCCCTAGGCCTTGAATGCTCTAATACCAGTTGGGGTCAGAAAAGAATAAGAGTTGACCAAGAGAGGTCAGATAGGATAGATAAAATGAGGAGTCTGGCATAACTAAGTGGAAGCAATGCCAGGATTCAGCTGAGGGCCCTGTAGTCACCAAACCACACTCCCAAGTTGAGCCCTGAAGGCCCCTTTTAGTCGCCTCTTACGACAGTCAAGTGTTTTTTTTTGCTAGGGGCTTTACGTCGCACCGACACAGATAGGTCTTATGGCGACGATGGGATGGGAAAGGCCTAGGAGTTGGAAGGAAGCGGCCGTGGCCTTAATTAAGGTACAGCCCCAGCATTTGCCTGGTGTGAAAATGGGAAACCACGGAAAACCATTTTCAGGGCTGCCGATAGTGGGATTCGAACCTACTATCTCCCGGATGCAAGCTCACAGCCGCGCGCCTCTACGCGCACGGCCAACTCGCCCGGTCACAGTCAAGTGTACCATGGGCGTTATTCTACCCCCCACCTGCAGGGGGCACCATATTCTGAGCCAAAAGCCTGGATTCATTTCTAAACCTCTGTGCAGTGCTCACATGGAGTGAGGGCATATGTCTTTGTTGATGGCGAGTCGTCCTTCGGATGGGAACGTAAAGCCTTCAGCAGATCCCTTGGTCCTATTCGACAGAAGTAGGCAATGTGCTGGTGCTGGATTTTACCCTCTCTCTTCCTACAACTCATCTCATTAACTACTCCAGTTGGCCATTTTTGTTCTGTACTTAACATATCTTCAACACATACTATGTACGTAACACAACCTGATAGGTTGAAAGTCTATTTCGATTACAATGCGGTTGTGACTTGGACCACAATGGGTGACTTGCACGCACACAATGAATTATTTTAACCATAATGGTCAACTAATTAGGTCCATATTGACTTCAAATTAATCTTACATTCAGTATATAACACTTTGCTCCATCCTGTTAATACTTAACAGCTCTCGAAAGGAACGTGATCGTACTGGGTGATCTGAATTTATCAAATGTCAATTGGGAAGGTAATGCAAATGACGGGAAGCATGACCAACAAATGGCAAATAAGTTAATATGGGAAGGGCACCTGATTCAGAAAGTGATGGAACCAACTTGAGGGAAGAATATTCTGGATGCGGTGCTGGTAAAACCAGATGAGCTCTATAGAGAAACCGAAGTAATAGATGGTATTAGTGATCACGAAGCTGTTTTTGTGGTAATTAAAAATAAGTGTGAAAGAAAGGAAGAGATTAAAATTAGGTCTGTTAGGCAGTACCATATGGCTGATAAAACAGGCATGAGGGAGTTTTTAATAACTATGATCGGTGGAAAACGGTAAATAAAAATGTAAACAGACTCTGGGATGGGTTTAAAGCAAAAAGATATATACAAAATCTAAAATATATAAATAAAATAGCAAAAATAATAATAGTAATTCATATATATGTTATAATATGAATTGTTGTCAACTATTTTTTCTTGAAACTTCTCCTTTCCTTTATTCCTGTTCAATAAAGAAAAGGACACTGACATAATTTCATAGTCTACTATTAAAATTATTTGAATATTTTATTACAATGTTGCCAAATACCTTGGCCTACGGTTATGGCTGTTTGTTCACTCGTTCACATGTACAGATACCGTTGTAGTAACATAAACTGTTAAGTATTGACAGGGTGAAATAAAGTGTTATCTGCTCATTGTAAGATTGCGCACATTCTACAATGTGATGGCAGTAGTGCCAAGCCTGTAGCTTAGATCCTTTCCAACAGAACAAATATGACCTAGGCCACTATATAACTCAGTGGTAGGGCAACCGATGCAAAATTGGGGGGTTGTGAGTTCAGATCCCACTGGTGTCCGGTTTGCCATTATTGCTCTGTACTCAACATCTCTTCATCACATTCTATATTTATGTAACACAACCAGTTCCATGGCTAAACTGTTAGCGTGCTGGCCTTTGGTCACAGGGGTTCCGGGTTCGATACCTGGTAGGGTCGGGAATTCTAACCATCATTGGTTAATTTTGCTGGCACAGGGGCTGGGTGTATGTGTCATCTTCATCATTTTATTCTTATCATGACACAGGTCGCCTTCGGGCGTGAAATCAAAATACCTGCACCTGGTGAGCCGAACGTGCCCTTGGAAACACCCGGCACTAAAAGCCATACGCCATTTCACAACTTACCGAGATGAAAGTCTATTTCGATTATGAAGCAGTCGTGAAAATTCAGTATTCATGATTGTGTTTCCTGCCAGAAAGTCTGGAGATGTTTCAGAGAAGAATGTGACTGAAAAGTTTGTACCAGTCAGCTTGAATCAGGAGGCATTTTCTAGTTACACGAAGTTGTCATTTGACCTACCTTCTTTTATTTGGATAATTTTAGCAGCGTTTTTGACAAATTCTTCAATGTTTTTTAGCGCTTCTTGATATTTTACGATTTTTATCTAACATCCAAGATGTCTTAATCTATACCGCCTCCAATTTGACTACATATTTTCATCCTAATTTAAATTTTTAGACTTCAACCTCATCATATACTATATCTTTTAACTGTATTGTTCTTGTCCTGTGAAGCCTTGGTTTTGATAATCTGTTCTCCAGGCATGATATATATTGTTCAAGCTTTTTATCAAAAAATCCATTTCAGTGTCAGACGTGGATTATTTAAAAAAAACAATCTGTGATAATTACTTTTAGACGAACGTTTTAATTTTTAAAATCTATTTTATTCAATATTTTTTGTGCTGTAATCATTATGCAACCACAGTATCAACACCTGTAAGTGTTCATCAATACGTTTTATGTAAATTGTTAAGATTCCTCAGACCTGTGTGTTTTAAGATTGAACGAGGCTGATGATGCCCAATAAGTAGTGGGCGAAACATGTACCTTCAAAATACTGATAATTTCTATGTGTATTTGACCACACATTAGTGGAATAAAGTGTATTGAATAGGTGGTATTAAAATTACTCCTTGTGTAAACTTTGTGATTAACTAGTTTTCATTACGGAATAATGATGAGAATAATAGTTTGTAAGTGGTGTGTTCCGATCTGTCAGTGGAGAGATGGCGTGGGAGGACATCAGTAGACGAATAAGTTTGAGTGGTGTTAAAAGTAGGAAAAATCACAGTATGAAGATAAAGTTGGAATTCAAGAGGACAAATTGGGGTAAATATTCCTTTAGGAGGAAGGGGAGTTAGGGATTGGAATAACTTACCAAGGGAGATGTTCGATAAATTTCCAATTTGTTTGCCATCATTTAAGAAAAGACTAGGAAAACAACCGATAGGGAATCTGCCACCTGGGCGACTGCCCTAAATGCAGATCAGTAGTGATAGAGATTGGTCTGTATTAAAACGGTACTTACTTAAAAAACATGCCTCGTAAAAAACCATAGTTCACTTGGCAGTGTATATGATACCAATATATAAATGGTCCGTTATTGGACATTATAAATTTTTCAGCTAACTAATTCCTGGTTGCTAGCGTTCTGCTCCAGTATGCTAAGGTGGGCTCATCAGTTGGTAAATAGCACCCCGACCAAGGCGCATGGCTAGTGCACACCGTGGAGGCCACTGCGTAGGCTATTTGGAGCCACCAGTAGTACAAGTGCACTATGAGAGACTTTGTCTCATTACCAAAAATTGATGCCTGCCTGGCCGTCAGATGCTATAGATGTTGATTCCCATAAGGAACCTGAAATATTTGTCCCAAATGAGTAAATTTATAATACCAATATATATGGTCCGTTATTGGACACCCAGAATAGAACAGAGCTGAAGAATGTGTTGCTTGTGAACAGTGGAGCAAAGTTCTCTGAAAAACGTGTCTACAAGTGCGGGCCGTGAAAGCGTCAGTGTTAACATTAATGAAATGAGTTATAGTTACTAAGATATTTGTTATTAAATTGCATTATTTATAACTTCATGTGAATCTGAGAATTAATTTTTGAATTCCTGAAACTTAATCTACAGTGTTTCCTATGATTCTTAAATTCATTTTATTCTAACTAATGGAGTAGGTTAACTTGCATATTGAAATTTTGGCTGTCCAGTCTTGTACTTTCAACACATTGGATTTCTTTCGAACCATCTGATATTTGCACATTTTCTTCCATAATTTTAGGAATACTTAAGGCTTTTGTTTATTCTGCAGGAACAATGGCTGGAATCTTGAGAGAAATTCTCCGCATAACACACCGGGTAATTGAGTTGATCGTATCCGGTGTGCTATGGCTTATGTATCGTGGTGGGGGAAAGAAGATGCCTGCCATTGAAAATCTCCTTTTGCTGGATTCAGCGTCAGTCTTGGCATTTAAAATACGAACCGGTAAGGTGAGTAGAGAATTTGAAATTTCCGATAATAATCTTTTCTTGAATCAGAAACAAAGTAATTTGTGGTCTTCACAAATATTGTTTGTACCTACTCATGTGTGTAATCTGCATGAGAAGGTTTATCATCATCATCATCATCATCATAGAACCTCTCCAGCATGCCAGGTAGGGTGGTGTTGAACAAGCCTTCACCATTATTGTCTGTCCAGAAATGCATTCTCTCTCACCACTGACTCCCAGTTCACTACTCCTCCTCTCTCCTCATCATCTCTCAGCTGGTTGTAGCCATTTCTTCCTAGCTCTTCCCACTGGCCTTCTTTCTTCAGCTGTTCTTTCTAGGCATGCAGGTGGTGTTTTTGTGCCAGACGTCTGCTTTACAAGTCTATACCATGTTAGTCTCGCAGTCCCTAGCTTCTTTTCTGTCGAGTCCACTTCCAGTTCCATTTTGATGTTACTGTTCCTTACATAGTCCTTGCGTGTTTTTTCGAGGGTAATTCATAGAAACTTTATTTAACATGCTTGTTTACTAACTTCTCTCCCTTTCAGTGTACATATTTTTAGACTGTACGTGAGAATAGGCACAATTTTTTTTTTTTTTTTGGCTAGTTGTTTTACGTCGCACCGACACAGATAGGTCTTACGGCGACGATGTGATAGGAAAGGGCTAGGAGTGGGAAGGAAGCGGCCGTGGCCTTAATTAAGGTACAGCCCCAGCATTTGCCTGGTGTGAAAATGGGAAACCACGGAAAACCATTTTCAGGGCTGCCGACAGTGGGGTTCGAACCTACTATCTCCCGAATACTGGATACTGGCCGCACTTAAGCGACTGCAGCTATCGAGCTCGGTAGAATAGGCACAAAGTATGAAGGTTTGTTCTACTTTTCCAATTAATTTAACAAAATGTATCATGAGAATAGAGTTAGAAAATTACTTTATTAGTTTATAATTGCATAATGATACATTAAAAACAACTTTAAATTTTCTAGCTATGAGGAAATCATAAAACAGGAAATCTTGTGTCTTTCTAAGCAAATATGTTTTGAGACTAAGAAGTTCTATTCTTTCCTTGTATTTATTTATTTATTTATTTATTTATTTATTTATTTATTTATTTATTTATTTATTTATTTATTTATTTATTTATTTATTTATTTATTTATCCGCCTCTGTGGTGTAGTGGCTGGCGTGATTAGCTGCCACCCCCGGAGGCCCGGGTTCGATTCCCAGCTCTGCCATGAAATTTGCAATGTTGCACAAGGGCTGCAAAGGAGTCCACTCAGCCTCGGGAGGTCAGTTGAATAGAGGTGGGTTCAGTTCCCATCTCAGCCATCCTTGAAGTGATTTTCCATGGTTTCTCCACTTCTCCAGGTAAATGCAGGGATGGTACCTAACTTAAGGCCACGGCCGCTTCCTTCCCTCTTCCTTATCTATCCCTTCCAATCTCCCCATCCTCCTACAAGGCCCCTGTTCAGCATAGCAGGTGAGGCCGCCTAGGCGAGGTACTAGTCCTCCTCCCCAGTTGTATCCCCGACCCAAAGTCTCACGCTCTAGGACATTGCCCTTGAGGCGGTAGAGCTGGGATCCCTCGCTGAGCCTGAGGGGAAAACCAATCCTGAAGGATAACCAGATTAAGAAAAAAGGAAGATTTATTTATTTTATACAGCCAATGAAGGGCCGTTTAATACTATGAATATAACAAATTTAAATAAGTGTGAGATAGCAATCAGTATAAACAACAATATTAAGTATCAACAGTAAATTAACAACATACCAAGATGGCGACTACTGTGTGTGAGTCTGTGATATCCGTAGTAGATAATGGTGTAAGATGCAGTGAAAAATGTGGCAAATGCAGAAGAGTAGTTAAAAATGGGATTCTGTGTCGTAAGTGTGATGAATGGTACCATTTTCGTTGTGCAAATATTGTAAATAGGACTGGTATTGAAGAAAGTGAGTGGCTGTGTTCAGAGTGTAAAGAAACTGGTAGTGAGGCAGAACAACAAGAAAGAGAGCCTTACGAAACTATAATTAAGATTTTAGGAGTGCTACAAGAGGACTTATGCGCTCTGAAACATGAAAATGAAAGCTTAAAGGACAGAATAAAGAAACTGGAAGATAAAGAAGACATTGGAGAAGAAAGATCGCCGTGGATGGAAGTGATGCGTGGCCATTTTAGGCCTAATGTTAAACATATGGGAGAAACTACGTACAACTTAAAACCGGGAAAAAAATCTTTGCAGTGCCAAAATAGATTTCAGTTATTGCAGCAAGTTCCAGAAGAAGACACACCAAGTTTTCCAAATAATTTTAAATCCAGTGGAGGTAAGCTACAGAAGAAGAAAACCAACCGAAAGTCAAGATCGCCAAAGATTCATCTCTACGCAGACAGTCAAGGGCGGGGTATGGCAGAAGGCATCAAGGAAGAGCTGCAGAATCCAGAGACTGAGGTTTTAGGACTAATAAAACCAGGTGCCAAAACTGAAGACGTCCTTTCAAGTTGTGATCCTGTGTTAGAGAAGGACAGTTATGTGGTGATTGTGAGTGGTACAAATGACATTGCTGCAAATGAAGGTGAGGAACTAATTACGACTCTCAGAGGTAAGATTTCCAAACTACCTGACTCAAAAGTAATTGTAGTAAATGTGCCACCCAGGTATGACCTTTTAGAGGACTCATGTGTGAACAAAGCTGTACATAATGTAAATATAAAAATCAAGAGATTATGTAAGAGTTTTAGAAATGTCTATGTAGTAGATACTTTAGGTCTTGGCAGGCAAATGTTCACTAGACATGGGTTACATCTAAATGGTAATGGAAAAGCAACCCTCTGTAGACAAATTGCTACAATTATCAACAGAGATTTGCAAACTAATCTGTACTTAAGAAAACCCATACCACTAAACTGGCACATACAGGGAAACTTGCCAGAAAACCCAGACCTTTAAATCAAGATCTATGTACAAGGATCTGGGTTCCAGGGAAGTTCTCAACTCATGAGTCAAACGTTACCCAATTGCAACAGTCAAGTTTTAGGGAGGAAGGAGGTCTGAGATTGCTCTTGGTAAACTGTCAGAGTGTAGTAAATAAACAATTAAAATTCGGTACATTGATAGAATCTTATGAGACGGATGTGGTGATAGGAGTGGAATTGTGGTTGAGAGAAGAGGTGGGTAATACAGAAGTATTTCCAGAAGGGTATACAGTCTATCGTAGAGACCGAGGAGATAAAAAGGGAGGAGGGGTATTTATTCTGGTGAAGGAAACTTATTGTTCGCATGAATGGTTTACTGATGAAAGGGATGAAATATTAGGGATAAAATTAGTTTGTGATAATATGAAGGAGGTGGGAATTATAGGAACATATAGGCCTGGAAGAGAGGAAAGAGACATGGAAATATTTGAGAAAATAATAGATTATACTCATAAAAACAATAATGATATGGTAATAATTGGGGGAGATCTAAACTTGCCTGAAGTTGAATGGAATGGGTCTGCGCGTGAAGCCCATGAACAGAAACTGGCAAATAAGTTAATTTGGGAGGGAGGATTTACACAAGTAGTACAAGAACCAACTCGTCTCAATAACTTGCTAGATGTATTCTTGGTTAAACCATGGGAAATTGTTGATAAAACTGAGGTAGTTGAAGGAATAGGTGACCATAAGGCTGTAATAATGCATGTAGGACTCGTACCAAAAATGCTTAATAAGAGGGTCACAAAAGACAAGAAATTATACAGAAAAACTAAAGTTGATGAATTTGGGACTTACCTTAAATCACAATTCAGTTGTTGGATAAGTGAAGGGAATAATGTGGATACACTTTGGGCTAAATTTAAAGGAATAATTTGGGAAGGAGAGAAGAGATTTGTACCCGTTAAGAAGGGTAAAATGACCTCAGACCCTGTTTATTACACAAGGGAAATAAGAAAATTAAAAAGAAAATGTAGAATAGTAAACAGGAAAATCAAAGAAGGTAGGGAGAATAGAGAAACTAGGAAACAGCTAATGAGGGAACTGAATAGAGTGAAAAAGGAAGCAAAAGAGAATTATATGAATGGCATTCTTCAAGAGGGTAATGACCACAAAGGGAAATGGAAGAAGCTGTATTCATATATTAGGAATCAAAAAGGAAAAGGAATCCAAATTCCTACAATGGTGGGAGAAGGGGGTGAACACTATTTAACAGATACTGAGAAAGCAAACCTCTTTAGTAGGGAATTCTGAGATTCAGAAGAAGCTTGTCAGGACTTGGAAACCATAACAGAAAATAGAAAGGGAGAGACACAGAGGGAAACAAGAAGCTTCTCATTCACAAATGAAGATATTTTCAGAGAAATCCAACTGCTTCAGCAAGGAAAAGCAGCAGGAAGTGATCAAATTACTGGGGAGGTATTAAAGACAATGGGGTGGTATATAGTGCCTTATTTAAAATTTCTCTTTGACTATGTCATAAATAATAGTGTGATACCAAAGGAATGGAAGGAATCTATAATAATACCAATTTATAAAGGAAAGGGTGATAAAAGAAAACCAGAGAACTACAGACCAATCAGCCTGACCAGTATAGTTTGTAAAATACTGGAGAGTTTAATAGCAAAGTACATCAGAGGGATATGTGATGATAAAAATTGGTTCATGAGGAGCCAGTATGGATTTAGAAAGAAATTTTCTTGCGAGGCACAACTGGTGCGATTTCAGCAGGACATATCAGATCAGTTAGATTCAGGAGGCCAGTTAGATTGCATAGCCATAGATCTTTCCAAAGCCTTTGATAGAGTGGAACATGGAATATTATTAACGAAATTGGAGGGAATAGTATTGGACGTAAGGGTTACACATTTCTAAATTCAAGGGTTCAGAAAGTCAAAGTAGGAAATAATATATCACAGGAAGAGAAAGTTTGGAAGGGAATTGCACAGGGTAGTATAATCGGTCCGTTACTTTTCTTAATATACGCAAATGATTTAGGGAACAATATAACATCGAAAATAAGATTGTATGCAGATGACATAATTGTTTATAGGGAAATAAATAACATTTAGGATTGTTCAGAATTACAAAGGGACCTTGACAGTATCCAAGAATGGGTTGAAGAAAATAATATGAAGATTAATGGAGGCAAATCAACTGTTACAACATTTACAAACAGGAGCTTTAAAACTGAATTTGAATATACTTTGGATGAGGTAGTTATCCCAAAAGATGGCAAGTGCAAATACTTAGGCGTAAGATTTGAAAGTAATTTGCACTGGAAGGGTCATGTTGATGACATTGTTGGGAAAGCATACAGATCGTTACATGTCATAATGAGGCTACTTAAAGGATGCAACAAAGAATTAAAAGAGAAAAGTTACCTAAGTATGGTTCGTCCATTATTGGAATATGCAAACAGTGTTTGGGATCCTCACCAAGAATACCTAATAAAAGAACTAGATGGTGTGCAGAGGAAAGCAGCAAGGTTTGTAACAGGGGATTTCAGGAGAAAGAGTGGTGTATCAGAAATGTTAAAGGAACTTGGGTGGGAAACTTTAAGTAAGCGAAGGGAGAAAACTAGACTTATAGGATTATATAGAGCCTATACAGGAGAAGAAGCATGGGGAGATATCCGTGAGAGGCTTCGGTTGGAAAATAATTATATTGGTAGAACTGACCACAAGTACAAAATTAGAAGGAATTTTAGCAGAAGCGATTGGGGTAAATTTTCTTTCATTGGGAAGGGCGTGAAGGAGTGGAACAGTTTACCAGGGGTAGTGTTTGACCCTTTTCCAAAATCTGTACAGATATTCAAGAAGAGAATAAACAACAACAGAGATAATAAATTAAATGTTAGAGGGCATTCGATCAGTGCAGAATATTGTAAATAATAAATGTGTGTGATTAAATTAATTCCATCCCCTGGTCTAAGGAGTTTGGACAGCCCAAGTAGGGGACTGCCTGTAGGGGTGAAGTACAGTGGGGACTTCGAGGGCCCTGGGACCGCTACGGTAGCTGTGAAGGCCCTTCAGGAACTCTGAAAAGTGGTGGCAAAAGGGGCTCTGGTTAAGACGCAGCAGGTCGTTATGCTACTTAGGTTCCAAAATGGGTAAAATATAAATATGTAAATAAATTCAATGTTAATTTTAATCTTATACCAGTTGTATAGTATTATTAGAAGTAATTTCACATACCGTACTGTATATGAGTTGACTATGTTTGTAAGATATTATAAGTAGAATTTTGTAAACAATATAAATTTATTAAGGATGATGTGTGTGTTTAATAGAAAAAATGATTAGCGTAAATTGTATAATATTGTATTCTAGGAAAATTTTCTTCGTCTCCTGTTAATTTAAAATTTAGTGCTTGACAATAATGTATTTTAGTGTACCATTTGCCACCGAGGTAGACACCTCATTTGCAAATAAAGAGATTTTGATTTGATTTGAACATTAACAATGTAACAAGAATGGCAACGATAACTGGCAGGGGTCGGTTACAGAGTTAGCAAGAAAAAAGGTCGTGGGTTGGAAGGACGGACGAAAATGGAAACCCGGAGAGGATTTCAAAGGAATCTTTTTTATTTTGTTTGAAAGATGCAAAGGGTGTGAATATGTCAATATCGGGTAGTGAGTTACCAAGAGTTGGGAGACTGTGGGAAGTGTGTTGTAAGGTTAGGCACGGACGGCACACATGATGAGTATTTAAACATAAGAGTTTCATTTTTGGTCCGTATTGAACTGAGAATGGAAGATAGGAAAAACTAGAAAGGTTCCACCTTTTCAATACAAAAATGTTATAGGTTTATTTATAACATGTATTTGCACTTGGGACTAGTTTCGACGCTGTGTTGGCGTCATCATCAGCCAAAAAATGGGAAAATAGGCCAGTGTGTAGGCATTCATATTACACAAGGTGTTACATTAAACAATACAAATCTTGCAAGGAGATAAAAACATGGATGAATATAGAAACAAATGAATCGTTGAGAAAGCAAAAGTTATACATGTTAAAAAATAACCTTAACCACACATCTTGCGGTGCGAAAATATTCTTCTTGAATGATTCCTGAGTATAAAACACACGCGCACACATTTCTGAAGAGCCAGCAGGCAGGACAAAGTAAAGTGAAACCTTAAGAGATCTTCTGAGAAGAGTTCATCATTTTTCTATGTTCCGATTAAATAATGAACATACACAACAGGAAATTCTCCTTCACTCTCAACAATAGCTATAAAGACCAACGGTAAATTTCATTTTTCAAAGACGTGAAAACATGATCTTGAACGTGATGTAACTCCTTTCATTTAACCCATTTTTTACACTAGGTGTTACATTAAATAATATATCTCACGAGGAGATAAAAACAGGGACGAATGTAGAAACACATGCACCGTTGAGAGAGCAAAAGTTGTACATATTAAAAATAAGCTTAAACACATAACTTGCAGTGCGAAAATATTTGAATTTGAAAGATTCTTGAATAAAAGACGCACGCGCACACACTTCTAAAGAGCCAGCAGGCAGGAAAAAGTAAGGTGAAACCTTAAGAGTTCTTCTGAGAAGAGTTCATCATACTTTCAATGTTCCGACTAACTAATGAAGTCTCGTTTGAGTTCCTGATAAACATACACAACAGGAAATTAAACAATATACATCTTACAAGGAGATAAAAACAGGGAAAGTTATACATATTAAAAATAGTCTTAACCACACGTCTTGCAGTGTGAAATTATTCGTCTTGAATGATTCCTGAATACAAAACACATGCGCATACAATTCCGAAGAGCCAGCAGGCAGGAAAAAGTAAAGTGAAAACTTTAAGAGTTCTTCTGAGAAGAGTTCATCATTTTTTCTATGTTCCGACTAGCTAATGAAGTCTCCCTTGAGTTCCTGATAAACATATACAACAGGAAAATCTCCTTCACTTTCAACAATAGCTATAAAGACCAACGGTAAATTTCATTTTAAATATTGTGCAGAGACGTGAAAGCATGATTATGAACATGATATAACTCCTTCATTTAACCCAATTTTTACACAAGGTGTTACATTAAACAATACACATCTTACGAGGAGATGAAAACAGGGCCGAATGTAGAAACAAATGCATCGTAATGCATATTAAAAATGAGCTTAACCACACAACTTGCAGTGCGAAAATATTTGCCTTGAATGATACCTGAATATAAAAACGCTTCAAGATCATGTTTTCACGTCTTTGAAAAATGAAATTTACCGTTGGTCTTTATAGCTATTGTTGAGAGTGAAGGAGAATTTCCTGTTGTGTATGTTCATTATTTAATCGGAACATAGAAAAATGATGAACTCTTCTCAGAAGATCTCTTAAGGTTTCACTTTACTTTGTCCTGCCTGCTGGCTCTTCAGAAATGTGTGCGCGTGTGTTTTATACTCAGGAATCATTCAAGAAGAATATTTTCGCACCGCAAGATGTGTGGTTAAGGTTATTTTTTAACATGTATAACTTTTGCTTTCTCAACGATTCATTTGTTTCTATATTCATCCATGTTTTTATCTCCTTGCAAGATTTGTATTGTTTAATGTAACACCTTGTGTAATATGAATGCCTACACACTGGCCTATTTTCCCATTTTTTGGCTGATGATGACGCCAACACAGCGTCGAAACTAGTCCCAAGTGCAAATACATGTTATAAATAAACCTATAACATTTTTGTATTGAAAAGGTGGAACCTTTCTAGTTTTTCCTATCTTCCATGATGAGTATGCCGGTTGTGTGTTGGGCGGGGTGGAATATGTATAGGGGAGTACGTTGGAAGAGTATTGCATTTGGTATAGCCATTGATTATTTTATGCAGGTAACAAAGATCAGAGAACTGCAAACAGCTTCCCAGGTCAAGTATACCCAGGTAGTTAAAGATGTTGGATTCAGTTGTGTTCTTAAAACACAGGATTGCGAGTCTTAACAATGAAAGTGAAAAAGTTAAAAATGCTATTTAGTTGAGATGTTTCTTTTTCATACATACATACATACATACATACATACATACATGGTGTCCGAGAAGTCCCTGTACCCCTAGTTTCATACGTTTCATATTGTAGTGGAGTACTTACATATAAAGACTATGAATCCAGGGAATCTGTATGTGCACCATTATGCCTTACACAGAGTTCTATCTATCTCAAAGTCCTCATTGACATCTTGCAGAACATCTCAAGAGTTATGGAACGAAAGGCTTCCTCCACACGTTGGTACAATTCTTCATTATATCAAATTATTATAATTAATGAACCACCTTTCCAATACACAAAATCCTTATATTTAGGATGAACCCATTTAATCACAAATTGGACATGTTTCACTCAACTTTGTGAGCATCATCAGCAATAGTTAACATAAATCATTGGTGGGTCAGGGCCCTGACCCTGGTGTATATCACAAAAGAATGTCTAATATACATTGATAAAAATATATAAATTTAACACTTTAAAAATAATCAATAAGATTATTTATGTCTATTAAAACAAAAATTTTAATCATTCAGATTGTTTAAAATGTAAAACGGAATGGATGGCTTAAATGTTAAAAATGGTATATGGTAATTAGATGTTCTTAACTCTCTTGGAGCCAGGCGGTACTGCGAGCGTCCGCCCTTTAAATTGCCAGAGCCGATGAGATCGGCCTTTAAATATCCGTGCAGAAGTTGCCAGAGCCGATTACATCGGCCGGCTGGAAATTCTGTGATATACATACTTTTTTGGCAGTCTATAGTGACGTGCATACTTTTGTGACAACCTGTAGTAAAGGGGCTACAAGTTATTATGTGCCTGACCTTGCTTTGGAATTTCTAAGAGGGTGTTCTAGCTTTCACAAGAGTTGTTTCCTGTGTTTAGAAATACCGCTAACCGGTCAGTACAAGATTGCTTCTTACAGTGTGTGGATTCTTGACAGCAGAATGGCAAGTGGATCACGTGATATATTTTCAGCAGGTATTGATGACAATAAATTAATGGAATATTTGGAACAATGCGAAGTGAACGCGGATGATTTATCGGATAGCGATAGTGAATTTAGTTCGGAGAGTAGTGATGAAATTATACCAGACACGCCCCCGGGATCACCACAGCTAAAGAAGAGGCGTTTATTTGTTTCTAATGGCAGTAAAGCTACTGTGAATACTGTTGTTGATGAAACTAGTGATGACGAAGATGAAGATGATGATGATGATGATGATGATGTCTCTGGAGAACATTTTGTGGAAATTTCTCCCAATGAACCTGACAACGTTCCTCAGCCTCCTGTTTCGTTCATGGAAATTCCTGGACCTAAACATGCCCCTCCGCCTGATTCTCCGCCCATATCATACTTTAATTTATTTTTCACTTTTTCTCTGCTAAACCTTATAGTCACAGAGACCAATCGCTACGCTGACCAACTCCTTACTTGTAATGAACTGTCACCTAATTCCCGCTCTCGATGTTGGAGACGCACTACAATTGACGAAATAAGGGCGTTCATTGCTGTCGTCATGAATATGGGACTGATAAGAAAACCTACCATTGTTTCGTACTGGAATACTGTAGACCATTTCATTACCCCTTGGTTTGGTGAAATGTTCTCAAGGAATAGGTTTCAGCTTATTTTGAAATTTTTTCATTTAGTTGACAACAGTAAGCTTTCTCCTCCTGGCTCTCCAAACTATGATCCCTGTGCTCGATTCCAGCCTCTTGTAGATCACGCTAATAGGCTATTTAGACACCATTATACTCCTCATCAGCAACTTTCCATAGACGAAAGTTTAGTTGGAACTAAATGCCATACACAACTACTCCAATACATGCCGAATAAGCACCATCACAAGTGGGGGATAAAATTTTGGATGTTGTGTGATGCAGTTAGTAAGTATTGTGTTGGTTTTTATACCTACCGAGGAGCAAGATCCACTGAAGACAGAAACGAAATCAGAATTAATGGACTGGCCTACACTGTAGTGACCAAACTCATGTCCCTAGGGAATTATTTTATGAAAGGTTTTCACGTTTACGCAGATAATTATTTTACGTCAATCCCCCTTGCAAAACATTTATACTCACTTGGAACATTTATTACCGGCACTATACGGAGAAACAGGAAGGGACTACCAGATGCTGTGAAAAAGCCATTTAAATTAGTTTGTAATAAATATTTCAGACAGGGGCCAATTTTACTAGTGGGATCCAAACAGAAAAAATCTCAGAAAAATCAGGTGGTGGTTATAAGTACACGCGGAGCTGCAATAGAATCAGAAGTGCCTGCAACTGCTAGAAACATTAATCAACCCAAGAGGAAACCTAATGTGATTTTAGACTATAATCGTTATATGGGTGGCATTGATACAAATGACATGATGGTGTATTTTTATTTAGATGAGCGTAGAACTTTGAAATTCTGGAAAAACGTTGCATTCAATATAATTTTGAGAATGGTCTTAAATGCTTATTTGATGTATTTAGAAAACTGTAACGGAAAGAAAATGACTAGGCTCCAGTTCTACTCCAGTATAATTGAATCTCTGAGTACTGAATGGTTTGAGAATAGACAAAAGATTATCACGAATATTCCCGTGTGTGGCGTAAAACTTTTGTCAGGTACATTAGAAAGACGGTGCGTTGTATGTAGCTCTCCGCAAAAGAGAAAGAGGTCGCGAACTGTGTGCATCAAGTGCGATAAAGGCCTGCATACTAAATGTGCAGCTCTTCATAAGTGCCCTAAATAAACAAAATATATTTGAAGTTCTACTTGAACAAAAAACAGAGATTTTATATGACGTTGCGTTACGCTTTTTATTGTTCCTATTAGTGTTAGTGATAAGTGATTAGTGTTAGTGTAAATAACTTTAAGTGCTTCAACAGTGGTCTCAAACTTTGAACAACATTATATAGCGGTGACGGGTCTTCTTCTAAAAAATTTTCGGTGAGTAAATTTATTTTGTCATTTTCCTTCTTTTTTACTAGTGGCATAGTAAATTTGTGCTTGCATTTTTTTCTTTTCTTTTTCTCGTTCAGAGCAATTATTTTGTTCATAAATTAATTCTCTATCATTACGTAAATGCCGGTCCCCACGGGTCAAGTGTAGTGTGCCTGCCTCTCACTCGGAGGTCATGGGTTCGATTCCCGGACAGGTGAGCGATTTTTACCTGGGTCTGAGTGTTGGTTCGAGGTCCACTCAAACTAAGTGACCCTAAGTGATGACAATCGAGGAGAGATCTTAGGCTAAGAGAGCTACCTTGGTCTAGAAAACCATGAATAATGAAAGAGAGAATTCGTCCCACTGACCATGCGTCACCTCGTAAACTGCAGGTCTTCGGACTGAGCAGCGCTCGCTTAGTAGACCAGGCCCATCAGGGCTTTAGTGCCATAGATGTTTTAATTACGCATATTGTATTGTATTGTAAGATGTTTTTAAAAATAGATACTGAAACAGAAAACTAGAAAAGGGGATTTCCGATCAAATAAAAACTATAATCTCAACTATTATTTTTTACTTTTTAATAACTCAGAACTATTTTTATACAATCTACACCACATATATATAATTTATCTTAAGTGTTTGCTATACATCGATATATACATGAATTTTATCGGTGAGTAAAATTGTCTTATTTTCATTAGGGACATACGTTTGAATTTTAATTTTTTATATTTTTATTTTTTGCGTTCAAAATAATTATTTTATAGAATTATATTTAGAAATAAATTCTGCATTTAGACGTATATTCTTTTGTATCGTAGATGATATTTTTAAAGTAGATATTGAGAAAGAAAGTGCAAAAATGTTTTTCTCTTCCTAAAAGTAAACGTTTTCGACAACCATAATATCAACAATAATACTTTTTAATGATTTATATCACTCTAAATCAGTTGTTTATTTTATGTAGTCGACGTATAGAAAATTTTTTGCCGGTATTTGACATACACCGGTAGATATACGCGAATGTTAAAATGCACGTAATTCTACTAAAAACGGCCTGGCACTTTACAGTAGTAGAGTGCAGGCGGAGCTCTGGCCTCTTCCAGCTGCTAGTGAGCGGCCGATCAGATCGGCTCCTGGCTCCAAGAGGGTTAAAAATCCTTGTCCAACATATCTACGCTCGATTATATTAGACTGTTTATAATAAAATCAGTTTTTCATATCAGGGTGAGTTCTTATTATAGACTATGTTGCTGTTTTTTAAGAATAAACATGATGAGAAACGCTAAAATCGCACATGATGGTTGAAAAACGAGTTCACTGGTGATAAAATGTCTAGATCGGCGTAATTTAGCCTTTATGGGACTCCTTGCGTTGTAATTTCTGCCATTATTTTATGCAGTAATATGTTGAAATTGTTCTTCTAACGGAAAAATGGTGATCTATTATATCACTGGTGATAAAATGTCGTCTAAATCGGCGTAATTTAGCCTTTATGGAAGTCCTTGCGTTATAATTTCTGCCATTATTTTATGCAGTAATATGTTGAAATAATTGTTCTTCTAACGGAAAAATGCTGATCTATTATATGAAATTGATCGAATGTATCCCGTGTGTGAACTGGTCTCTTGGTTATTTACTTAGGTTTGACGTGAACCGACGTTGAGCCACATGGGGCTTGATTATTCCCCATAATGAGTTGTCTGGCGTGGTAAGGTGCGGGCTTCATGGTGGCCATTTCAACGGGGGTGGAGATGTTGGTGAGCCACGGCCAATCTAGCGGCCTTGAAATTGTTCATCAAGGAACTCGCGTACCTGAATAGCAAAATGTGCTGGAGCCCCATCCTGCTGTAACCCATGACCCATGATACCCTTATCTTGAAGCTGAGGTATTAACCGAGATTGTAACATGTGCACATAAGATTTTCCATTCACATACCCATCAAAAAAATACGGTCCGCACAAGTGACGTGATGATATCCGGCCCATACCATAACATGAGGGGGGGGTTCCTTTCCAACTCTTGCACATAATGAGAATTTTTCTTAGACCAGAAAACCATATTCCTCCTACATGAACTGCGATATATCGCACATTCATCAGAAAATAACACTCTTGAGCGAGACACGCCAATTGGGAATTGTCTTGATTTATGAATTTCATTTTCCATATTGATATTTACCAATCGTCATAAAAGGAAAGAAAAATTCCACCTAATCAATACATTTATTTTCTTGTAAAATATTACAATCTAGGACCGGTTTCGACCCTTCATAGGTCATAGGTCATTGAAAATGATGAAATAACTAGCTGATGTACCCGTGCTTCGCTACGGGATTCTCAGAAAGACTGACTTTGTGGTTTTCCTAACTGAAATCAACATAGGTTATTACAAAAACGTAAGTATGAATGTAGCGATTAAAAGCAATGCTATCATATAAATACTCGATCAAATGGAAAGCCGCACGTTTTATCACTTTTAACGAACAGTGCTGCGGGTAGATTGCGGTGCCAATCTAATAGTCCAAAGTTCCAGAGCTGGGATGACCAGGCCGCAGATTGCCACGAACACTCATCTGTTATTATTCCGCTAAATATGCACACTGTTCATTCCAATCAGTACCTCAGAGTAGGGATTGAATAGCCCGAATGCTATGATGATCCAGTGTGTTACGTACCAGTAGTATCAGAAAATTTATAAACCAGGGGAATAACATGCTAAAGAAGAAAGTTATCTAACTCACCAGCTACTTCCCATCAATATTCAGGCAGGCTGTTACACTCTGTCCGACTGGGCGAGTTGACCGTGTGGTTAGCGGTGCACAACTGAGCTTGCATCCGAGAGAGAGTGGATTCGAACCCCATTGTCGGCAGCGCTGAAGATGGTATTCCGTGGTTTCCCACTTTCACACCAGTCAAATGTTGGGCCTGTACCTTAATTAAGGCCTAAGTCACTCCTAGCCCTTTCCTATCCCATCGTCGCCATAAAACCTATCTATGTCGGTGCGATGGAAATCAAATACTCTGTACTCAGCAGTAATCGTACCTACCGGAGATGAGGAGCAACAGAAGACACAAAGCACATCACGACAAACAATGGTCAATGTAATGTTATTGTGGATCAGTGTTATGAGCTTTCTATATTGTAGGCCTACACATTTAGTTTTCTTTCGACTCTGTGATTTGTAAAATATTTTATACCGTAAACTGTAGTTTCTTATTCTCCAACTTTACATATCGATTTTCATTAAATACTGTTTAGCCATTTTCTCATTACTCGGCGCTGATATGGACTTAGTAACAAAAATTCAAATTCATGAATATCTTGGTGATCAGAGCCAGTACGGTAATAATGTATAAGACATGAATAACAGGAAATTTAATACTATATAACCTTAGTTATCTAGCATTCATCGACTACATTTCTTATAAGAAATATTTGAGAATTACATTTTAGGCCTTTCCCTAAACTACCATTTTACTCAGCGTGAATAAAATAATTTACAGCCTAGACTATAGCGACTTATTTCCTGACTTTGCATACCGATTTTCATCAAGATAGGACTACTAATAACAACAATATTTGAGAATTAAATTTTAGGCCTTCCCCTAAACTACCATTTTTCTCAGCGTGAATACAATTATTGACAGCCTAGATTGTGGCAATTTATTCCCCAACTTTGCATACCCATTTTCTTTAAAATACGACCACTAATAACATAAATAGTTGAGAATTCAATTATAGGCCTTCCCCTAAACTACCATTTCACTCAGCGTGAGTAAAATGATTTATAGCCTAGATTGTAGCGGCTCATCCCCCGACTTCACATACCGATTTTCATTAGACCACTAATAACATAAATAGTTGAGAATTCAATTTTAGGCCCTCCCCTAAACTACCATTTCACTCAGCGTGAGTAAAATGATTTATAGCCTAGATTGTAGAGGCTCATCCCCCGACTTCACATACCGATTTTCATTAAATTCTTTTCAACCGTTTTCTCGTGATGCGTGTACATACATACATACATACATACATACATACATACATACATACATACATACAGACAGACAGACAGACAGACAGACAGAAATTACGGAAAAGTAAAAAGAGCATTTTCTTGTTACTATGGACATGACCGATACAGAAATACCATTATTTTCAAATTCTGAGCAATGTACAGACAAAACTCATATTTTATATATATCATGAAGGTCTTTAGGAGGTATAAGATAGAAATGCAAATGTGATTCTGATACAACTGAAATGAGACTGACAACGCTAGCAGCAGGGACACCAATACCAATAAAACAACTATTGAATTCCCCAGTTATACAAACTCAATAATTATTGTCCATGCCATAATACGAGGACGGTTTGAAAAGTTCTCGGAATCACCGCTAGATGTCAGTGCTAGAGCAACGAGGTTCCCGTGCAATAATCACACATCCTTTTTGAGTGAACACGTGGCGCATCAGTGCTCTAGCTGCAGGAGTGTGGTAGTGACGACTCTTTGTTGTTGTTCCCGCGTAGTGATTTGTGACAAAGGAAAAAACTGAGATTCGAGCAGTGATTAAATACTTTGTAAAGAAAGGTATGAAAGCAAAGGAAATTCATGCCGACTTTCAGAACACACTGGGGGACTCTGCTCCTTCATTTTCAACTGTTGCCAAGTGGACCAGCAAGTTTAAATTTGGTCGGGAGAGCTTGGATGATGATCCGCGTAGTGGACAGTCAAAAAGTGTTACAACCCCAGAATTTATCGCAAAAGTGCATAAAATGGTCATGGAGGATCGTCGACTGAAAGTGCGGGAGATTACTGAAGCTGTAGGGATGTCTTCTGAACGGGTATATTATATTTTAACCGAAGAATTGGGTATGAAAAAATTATCCGCAAGATGGGACATTGGACAATAAACACACCAGATTGGAAATATCCGAACAAAGTCTGGCCCGTTTTCAGTGCAACCAACAAGATTTTTTGCGCCGGTTTGTGACTACAGATGAAACTTGGGTCCACTACTATACCCCAGAGACAAAACAGCAGTCAAAGCAGTGGAAACATAATGATTCACCACCACCAAAGAAAGCAAAGGCAGTGCGTTCGGCCGGAAAGGTCATGGCCTCAGTTTTCTGGGATGCAAAAGGCATTCTGCTGATAGATTATCTTCCTACTGGCCAAACAATTACGGAGCAATACTATGCAAACCTCCTAGATCAACTACAGGAAAAGATACGCGAAACAAGGCCTGGTTTGGCAAGGAAAAAGGTCATCTTTCATCAGGACAATGCTCCACCGCACACAAGTGTTATTGCCATGGCAAAACTTCATGAACTGGGGTACGAATTGTTGCCACATCCACCTTATTCACCTGATTTGGCACCATCAGACTTTCATCTATTCCCCAAGCTGAAAATTTTCCTCGGTGGACGGAGATTTTCTACAAGGGAAGAACGGACAGCCGAATTGGAGAGGTATTTTGCAGGCCTGGAGGAATCTCATTTTCGAGATGGAATAAAGGCATTGGAACATCGCTGGACCAAATGGATTAGTCTGCAGGGAGACTATGTTGAAAAATAAAAGCAGTTCCACCGAGGTAAGATACTTAATTCTAGTACATTCCAAGAACTTTTCAAAGCACCTACGTACAACAAAATAATAATAGCCTATGAAACTAGGGGTACGGGGACTTCTCGGACACCCTGTACATCCTCATTATAGACCATTATGTCTTTCAGCGTTCAGTCTGCAAGCCTCTGCGAATTTACTAAACGTCAACCACAATCCTCTTTTTGCAACTGGTACTGTGGCCCCATTTAGTTCTATACCTCTTATCTTTAAATCGTTAGAAACTGAATCTAACCACCGTCATCTTATTCTTCCTCTTCTTCTTTTACCCTCCATTATTCTCCTGCGTAAGCTATCCTCCTCGATTCGCCTCACATGACTCCACCACCGACGGCCGGTTTATGCACACAGCTTCATCCATCGAGTTCATTCCTAATTTAGCCTTTATCTCCTAATTCCGATTGCCCTCCTGCCATTGTACCCACCTGTTTGTACCAGCAGTCATTCTCGCTACTTTCATGTTGGTTACTTTTAATGTATGAATAAGATATGAGTCCACCCACCTTTTGCTCCTGTAAAGCAAAGTTGGTATGAAAACAAACAGATGTAAAAATAGTTTCATCCGGGAGCTGACTTCCTTCTTACAGAATACTGTTGATAGCAACTGCGAGCTCACTGCATTAGCTTTATTGTGCCTTGTTGCAATCTCACTTACTATATTACCATCCTGGGAGAGCACACATCCTAAATACTTGAAATTATCTACCTGTTCCAACTTTGTATCACCAATCTGTCATTCAGTTCTCTTGGATTTCTTACCTACTGACATCAGTTTAGTTGATAAAGATGTTGATTCCCATAGGGAACCTGAAATATTTGTTCCGAATGAGTAAATTTATATTACCAATATAGTTGGTCCGTTATTGGACATAATAAATTTTCCAGCTAACTCATTCCTGGTTGCCAGCGTTTCACCCTGTGTGCTAAGTTGGGCTCATCAGTTGGTAAATAGCACACCTACCAAGATGCATGGCTAGTGCCACTGTGTAGGCTACTTGGAGCCACTGTCAGTACCAATGCACTATGAGAGACTTTGTCTCATTTTTAAAAATTGATGCCTCCCTGGCCACAGGGAACGTGAAATATTTGTTCCAAATGACTAAATTTAAAATACCAATATACACTAGCCATGCATCTTGGTAGGTGTGCTGTTAGGACCCATTTATACACAAACTCACACACAAAATGTTTTCAACATTCTTCAAATTTTTACCTCATGTTTATTATTTGAAATGCACAAATATAAATCACATTTAATGCAACGGGTTCTGGTTCTACTTTTACAAGCTTCGTACTGACAAGAGCGTGGTAAAGCTATTTTATCAACATTGGGCCAGTGGTCGTACCCGTCATCTCTTTTCGTAGACAGGCTTAGGAGATGGTGTGTAGATCTTAGTCTTCTTCTTGCAGGTTTTTCTTCAACTTCATCATCCTCATCTTCTTTTCTTCTCTCTCTCTCTCTGTCTGGAGTTGCAACCAATGCTTGCCCCACTGTCATTCGAAAATGAAAAGATTGAGAAACTTTTGGGAACTTTGTTTGCTCGGCAGTCCTCCCGGTACTGTAGCCAACTATTAGCAATGCTTGTATCCAGAAAGTGGAGAATCATTTCAAGGTCCATTTCTTTGTCCTGAACCATGCTCGGTAGCATTCTAATTCATCATCATCATCATCATCATCATCATCATCATCGTCATCATCATCATCATCATCATCATCATCATCATGAGTCCCACTCCAGTTCCCTGGGTGTGGTTAACAAGCCTCCTCCACTCCTTTCTGTCCTTTCACTTTTCCTGCTCCATTACTTCTGCCACATCCAATCCAGCTTCTCTAATGTCCTTCCAAATCTGATCCATTCACCTACTTCTCAGTCTTCCAACTGGTCTCTTTCCCTTAACTTCTCTTTCCAATTCCCTTCTTGCTACCTGTTCCTTTCCCATTCGTTTTATAGGTTCAAAACATCTCAGTCCTGCTTTCTGTAAGTTCTGTACTAACGGTTCTATATTTAGCTCTTCTCTGATTTTAATATTTTGAATTCTGTCTCATTGATTGCAAATATCTACTCTCCCCATGTGCTCATTGTAATACTTAATCAAAAAAGGGTAGTCGACTTCAATATATTTGTCTTCATTTTTGGACCACTTCTTACCTTGGCTAGGGGTTCAATCCTGACACAAGTAGAAGCAACAACAACTCTTAGGGAGTCTTTCCATTCCACAACTACAATGGTATTGTCAGAACGCACATATTCATGAACAAGTGTTGATCCCGTGGGTGCCCAGTCATCTTTATCACTTGACAAATCAGTAATATCAGAGTTGTCCAAACATTGTAATATCCGGTCCTCAGATACACCTGTAAGCGTAAATAATATAGAATTGGGCATAAATATTGTACAGTTATTCTATAAATATGAATTAATTCAAAAATACTGCTTACAAAGTAATATTTCAATTTGAGGTTAGAATTCCCACCGACCTGAAGCAAAGCCTGACTGCCACAATTGTGCTACTTGAACTTTGATGCAAGTATAAATTAATATTATTGTATTTACAACTAACTAATGGTCATATAAAGTCAATAACTGTAATGTCTACATGCGACACATTCCCAAACATAGCCCAACAAGCTCCTGTTTGTAAAAGTTGTAACAGTTGATTTGCCTCCATTAACCTTCATATTAATTTCTTCAACCCATTGTTGGATACTTTCCAGGTCCCTTTGTAATTCTGAACTATTCTAAATGTTATTTATTTCCCTATAAACAATTATGTCATCTGCATACAATCTTATTTTTGATGTTATATTGTATTCAGTCAGCAGTATGTAAAGATTGTTGGTTACAAGGATAATGTCGAGATAGAGGAAGAGACTAAGGCCAAAGAAGTAATAAAATTTACGTATGATAACAATGACATTTACAATAAGATACAAAAGTTGAAAACTAGAAAAGCGGCTGGAATTGATCAGATTTCTGGGGATATACTAAAGCCAATGGGTTGGAATATAGTACCATATCTGAAGTACTTATTTGATTATTGTTTGGTCGAAGGAGCTATACCAGATGAATGGAGAGTTGCTATAGTAGCCCCTGTGTATAAAGGAAAGGGTGATAGACAAAAAGCTGAAAATTACAGGCCAGTAAGTTTGACATGCATTGTATGTAAGCTTTGGGAAGGCATTCTTTCTGATTATATTAGACATGTTTGTGAAATTAATAACTGGTTCGGTAGAAGGCAATTCGGTTTTAGGAAAGGTTATTCCACTGAAGCTCAACTTGTAGGATTCCAGCAAGATATAGCAGATATCTTGGATTCTGGAGGTCAAATGGACTGTATTGCGATTGACATGTCTAAAGCATTTGATAGGGTGGATCATGGGAGACTACTGGCAAAAATGAGTGCAATTGGACTAGACAAAAGAGTGACTGAATGGGTTGCTATATTTCTAGAAAATAGATCTCAGAGAGTTAGAGTAGGTGAAGCTTTGTCTGACCCTGTAATAGTTGAGAGGGGAGTTCCTCAGGGCAGTGTTATCTGACCTTTATTTTTTCTTATATATATAAATGATATGAGTAAAGGAGTGGAATCGGAGGTAAGGCTTTTTGCGCATGATGTTATTCTCTATAGAGTGATAAATAAGTTACAAGATTGTGACCAACTGCAACGTGACCTCGAAAATGTTGTGAGATGGACAGCAGGCAATGATATGTTGATAAACGGGGCTAAAAGTCAGGTTGTGAGTTTCACAAATAGGAAAAGTCCTCTCAGTTTTAATTACTGCGTTGATGGGGTGAAAGTTCCTTTTGGGGATCATTGTAAGTATCTAGGTGTTAATATAAGGAAAGATCTTCACTGGGGTAATCACATAAATGGGATTGTAAATAAAGGGTACCGATCTCTGCACATGGTTATGAGGGTGTTTAGGGGTTGTAGTAAGGATGTGAAGGAGAGTGCATATAAGTCTCTGGTAAGACCCCAACTAGAGTATGGTTCCAGTGTATGGGACCCTCACCAGGATTACCTGATTCAAGAACTGGAAAAAATCCAAAGAAAAGCAGCTCGATTTGTTCTAGGTGATTTCCGACAAAAGAGTAGCATTACAAAAATGTTGCAATGTTTGGGTTGGGAAGAATTGAGAGAAAGAAGAAGAGCTGCTCGACTGAGTGGTATGTTCCGAGCTGTCAGCGGAGAGATGGCGTGGAATGACATTAGTAGACGAATAGGTTTGAATGGCGTTTATAAAAGTAGGAAAGATCACAAATGAAGATAAAGTTGGAATTCAAGAGGACAAACTGGGGCAAATATTCATTTATAGGAAGGGGAGTTAGGGATTGGAATAACTTACCAAGGGAGATGTTCTACAAATTTCCAATTTCTTTGAAATCATTTCGGAAAAGGCTAGGAAAGCAACAGATAGGGAATCTGCCACCTGGGCGACTGCCCTAAATGCAAATCAGTATCGATTGATTGATTGATTGATTGATTGATAAATCATTTGCGTATATTAAGAAAAGTAACGAACCGAGAGCCGAAAATGTCACTATGCAAGCAATCAGAGGAACTGAATGCCCCATTAATGGCAAGTTTTCCCAGTGCGAGGTCGTTTATGAGCCCAGGTACTCACGACACTTTGTTGCACCAGGGTGTAATTAGATTCATTGGCCGTTATTTTCACAAACCAATATCACCTGCAACAAGAAAAGGCATATACAGTCGTTCACAGTTTGTTGGGGGGTTATGGCACTTCTGGATTATCCTTTATACTGTAGAAACTGTAGTGTAACCTCATAGTCAATTACCATTGAACTACACGGGAACTGCTGCATATGCTTTTATGTTGCTTGAGTATGTATTAACATAAGTTTAAAATATAATTTTTTTTATCACTTTCTATTTCAAAAGTGTATGTAGGGACAGTTGACTGATTTCCTTTGTATCCTGAAATTCAGGTATTCTTCTTGACATGTAACTTATCAACATTATACAGGCTACTAGCAAGTATTGTACTTTTGACCTCCTTTAGTTTTCTAAGTTCTCTTATGGATATTGTCATATGAGCTCCTGGTTTATTAAAATCTGTTGATTTATTTATTTGTTGTAGGTTTCTAGTGTTGAAGTAGTTGAACTGTTCATATCAAGAATAAAAGAAGTCAATCCAGTTTTGAACTGTGTTGTTGATGAACGGTTTGAAGAAGCACTTAAGGAAGCGAAGCAGGTGGATGAGCTAATTCGTTCAAATATCAAAACAGTAGAAGAAATTGCTCGAGACACTCCTTTCCTTGGAGTACCTTTTACAACTAAAGACAGTATAAAAGTTAAAGGTAAGCCTCATCTGTTAGCTTTTCATTGTGTACCTACATCTTTGATGGTGACGTGCACTTTGACGTTCTGTTTCTAAGTAAACCATAAAGCTACTTATTGAGGATAATTCTAACGTATTATGGTATTAGTTAAGAATGCAATATTCTTTATGGACAAACTTTGTGTTAAAAACTAGTGTATTATTGCATATTAATTACTCCTTTAACTGATTTTTGCATAATGAACACATGGGTGAATGGATCACTGAAAATAAACCAGTAGCTTCAAGAATTCAGAAAATGGAAATTGCTTTTCAACATACAAAGAATGCTTATAACAAAATATACTTGTCCTGAAACAGTAAAATTTGTCATTCCTTAACAGTGATCAAACACAAAGTTCTTTATGCTTCAGAAATGCTCAATTTACACCATAAAAGTTTAAAGGAATAATTAGAGATCAAAGAAAGGAAAATCATGAGAAAAATCTTAGAACCAAGAATTAAAAATATAATGCATTACCCAAAACTTACTGATAACAATAAGACTGCAACAAATTCAATTTTTAAGCCATTTGGAAAGAATGAATAACAACAGACTTACTTATTGAATATAGAAATTTTTCTAAGATAAAATTCTAAAAGAATTTAATTGTATGAAGTCCGCCTGTTCAACACATGTTTGCCGTTTGATAAGGGGTCTGTCTAGAAAGTTACATAGGACATGTTTCAACCTAGCGTAGAGGTCATCATCAGCTAAAATAACACAAAGATGAAAGACCTATACAAAAACAGTGATCCATAGAAAACTTGAGATAAAATACAGTCAACAAAATATAGGAATTTTGAAGGGACAGCGAAACATTGTCGGTATAACGGGGTTCTCATTATGTGCCGTACTCGCTATAGCGGACTTCTACTGTAGTTTCATCCAAGATTGAAGCTATGGACATTTTAAAAATGGATTTTGATTGCATTTGTTGATTGTATTTTATGTCAAGTTTTTTATATATCAATGTTTTTGTATATGTGCTTCATCTATGTTTATTTTAGCTGATGTTGACCTGTAGGCTAGGTCGAAACATGTCCTATGTAGCTTTTTAGACAGATCCTTTATCAAATAGCAAACTTGTATTGAACGGGTGGACTTTATACTATTAATCCTTTTAGAATTTTATCTTAGACATTTAAAGTCAATAAAGAACCAGAATGAAGTTCATTACTTGTAATACACAAATTTGTACAAATCAAACATACAAGATCAAAATGGTATAAGCAAGTAGAGAAAGACCACACTGAATTAGGATCACCAAATCTGCAGGATAGGAATATGATGAAGAAAATTGTTCACATGAGGGGATTTGGGGAAGAGAAGAAGAAACCAGCATGATCTACTTGGTCGGAGGAGCAGAAGTCACAGCAATCGATGAAAATGAAGAACTATTAGGCAAGGAGGAAAGCTGGACAAATGTTTATTCCGCGTGGTCCTAAGTTATTAAATACGGTCAACCCAAACCATAGTAAAGTACCTGAGATATTTAAATCCTTAGAATTAAAAACTCCCTCTATTTCGCTAAATACCGATCCCATACTTGCTCCATCATATAACGCCCCTCCTATAATGACAACACGTGAAGCTCCGCCCACCAGTACCCCCTCTTCCTCTCAGCATTTCCCAGCACCTCTACCGTATCGATACAAAACTAGAAGTAGGAACTTCAAACAGACTAACGCTGCGGATACATTAGGACATACGTTACATCTTGAGAATGAGTAAGTACGCATTATTCAACATACAGTATAGTTTTCAGTGATATACTCTCGACCTAACTACCCGCCGTCAAGTTACTTTCTGTTTCATTCCAGAATGACAACATTGTTTACTACGGACATCCAAGTCTACATGAGGCATTTGCTGGTTCCACGAAATTGTCATTTGACCTATCTTCTTTTATTTGGACAATTTTAGCAGTGTTTTCGACAAATTCTTTGTTTTTTAGTGCTTCTCGACATATTACGATTTTTATCCAACATTCCATGATGTCTTAAGCTATACCGCCTCCAATTCGACTACGTATATTCATCCTAATTTTAAATATTAGACTTCAACCTCATCATATACTATATCTTTTAACTGTATTGTTCTTGTCCTGTGAAGCCTTGTTTTTGATAATCTGTTCTCCAGGCGTGATATATATTGTTCAAGCTTTTTATCAAAAAGATACATTTCAGTGTCAGACATGATTATTAAAAAACAATGTGTGACAATTACTTTTAGACGAACGTATTAATTTTTCAAAGTGATTTTAGTATATGTATCTATTTTTTTTTCAATATTTTTTGTGCTGTAATCATTATGCAACTACAGTATCAACACCTGTAAATGTTCATCAATAAGTTTTATGTAATTTGTTAAGATTCCTCAGACCAGTGTGTGTTTTAAGATTGAACGAGGCTGATAATGCCCAATAAATGGTGGGTGAAACATGTACGTTTAAAATTCTGGTAATTTCTATGTTTATTTGACCACACAATAGTGGAATAAATTGTATTGGATAGATGGTATTAAAATTACTCCTTGTGTAAACTTTTCAATACGAAATAATGATGAGAATAATGGTGTAACCGCTACTACAGTGGTTACACTAAATGAAACATTAAACACAATAAAGGGAGGAAAGTAAGAGCAACTACAACATACCAAAAACCACTACACACTCGGTGAAACATCAGCTGAAACTACGCGGATCCCCACCAATAACAACTTTAGTAAATATCAGTAGGGCCAACTAGATGACAATAAACTAGGAAGGTAGGAAGAGGCTGGGAAACTACCAAAGGCATGGATATGACTTAGGTCGCAGATTCAGAAATAATCAACCATGATCCTTAATTTTCAAAATATTATTTACAAATGGATTTTACAAATAAATTCCGAACAAATTACGCCATGCGGAAGATTCCGACAGATAACGATAATAAAATACAACCTACATGTTCAGCAGAGACACACACACACCAATTATCAATACACGTTCTTTGACAATAGCTTCCTACAAGTTCAAAGATTCAAATGAACTATACATCTAGTTACAAATCCAGTTGCACAATGCAATTTAGTAAGAAAGAAGAAGCGTAATACGCTATTACCATTTACAGTGAAGTTACACATACTTTTCAAAAACTCAGGTGTACATTAAGTGACACGGAACTACCAGAGGCAAAACCCCAAGGTAAATATATTAAACTACAATTTACATATTTAGCAAAACAAGAAACAGGGAATGCCTCGAAAACAAACAGGCAAGCCCAGCTGAAAAGCTAAGGCATCATAAATAATTAAGTGGCGAATCGAGGTGAGGTTAGGGTAGACTCCTATATGAAAAGGCAAGCGAACATTACAGGAAATTAAAGCTGGAACGGAAATCAAGAGTGCTTACCCACAAGGTGGCCCATCCCGGTAGCGAGACGTCAAAACTTCGGACAACCAGATAGACTGCTGACAGACCAAGACAGACAGACCATGAAATGCTGCCTCGCTCTCTTAATAAGGGAAACCCTGGCCTTGGAGTAGCCAATCAGAACGCATGAGCCCGCCTATCATCACCCAGATTCACCAATCACCACTCCTACTTCAGTCGCGAACTTTAACATACTTTCTCGAATACACACGATCCCGAATCTTCCATTTCCAGAATAGTCAGAACATACTTTCTAGAATACATAAGCAACAAAAGGCAACACACCCTGTTCAAAAACTTGTCACAACTTTTCTGGACGCTTCCAGTAAATATAGAACTGAAATCTACTATTTACAAATACAATATGTTATCAAATATTACACTGTACAGGTTAGGTTGTTACAAATAAAACATCTCACCACACTTCAGATCATTCAGTAAGTACTACGGAAGGTTTACAAATAAAGTCGTCAATAAACACTTTCCACTTTCCAACACATTCTACACCTGTGACATCTTCCTCCCCCCGAAAGTCGAGCCACGCCCGACCAATAACATAATTTATAAAACGTTCTCACATATTATAGATAGGAAAGATACATGACCCTAACAATCATGATTTCTTGAAGTTTACTTTCTAACAAAAACAAAACAAACTGTCACTACACTTCAAAATGCCTTCTGAACCTTTTACAATTGCTTTGACTATTTCTACTTTGTCCACCAAAGGATGTACACTCATTCCTTCTGCCAATTGTTAGTAAACCAGAAACTTCTCACTTTGTTGCCAAACAGCGTTCAGAGCCTCCTTAGTCAAGTTATGGACTAAGTCATTTGCACCACGTTTCCACACCAGTCACAGCACAGCTAGGCCACAGGTTCTTGCTGATGAGCGGCTGCCGACACGGCCGTTTGTCACCAGCCTCCATTCAATTTCAGTCCAACCCAGGTAGCTATGTAAATTGCAGTCCAGTGGTATCTTGCACCAAATAAGCAGATGGGTGAGACACCGTCCAGTCAGACTGCCTCCATTAGGATGTTCGCCGTAGGATTGTGGTGCCGGATGGTAGCGCCCAAGGCACACAGTGTGCCTCCCAACTTGGCACTTCAGGTTGCCGTCAGAAGAAGCTGGTCACTGCAGCCACTGTAACATAAACAAACCGCAGAAGACAGGGGAATACTTGAGGTAAAAGTATGCTGCTGGTCTCAAAGATCTTGCATAGAGTCACCCAATGGGTGGCTTAATGAGTATGCAATAGGGACTCTCCCTCGCACACCAGGGATATTAGGGCACTAGCCCTGGGGTAAGCACTACTATCTATAATTCATTCATTGACAAGTTTACGGCGGGGGTGAAAGGAACCGCAGGAGTTTACCCTAAACCTGAAAGTAAGGGGAATAAATTCCTAGCAGTGACCCTGAACTAAAACCTACCTAACTTATAATACTAAATCCATTACACTAGAGGATACCTAAAGTATTTACCTACACAATTACTTACAACTAACTTACAACAAAAATTATTATCTTATAGCTAAAACCTTATAAATACCTTACAATAAACTTATCATTATCTTGTAACTAAACTCTTACAAATAGCTTACAACTAGATCTACATGGTCACCAATCGTGGTATTTACCCCTCCCTACCTGACTTAAGGTACCTTGACCTGGGAGAGATGGACTCTGCTGATCCTTTTCCTTTCGGGATCGCTCACCAATAATGTCACCAGGATAAGGAACTGTAAGATGGTGCAGGGACCTCGAAATCTGGGGGCCAACTTATTGATAACATGGTCCCCAGCACTACTGATGCGGTGCGTTTTAATAAACACCTGGTCACCCACAGACAGATCGTGCGGTCTTTGCCCGTGGTTGTAATTACGCTGGACCTTAGCGTAATAAACCTTGAAGTTCTTTTGTGCACGGTGCCAATTAGCTCGGATCTTTTCTGGGCTGGCATCGTCGGGCAGAAGATGATTAATTGACCACAGATTAGATAGAGGAGAATTTGGGGTAAAAGCCAACATTAATGAAGCAGGGGCTTGCTTGTGGCTTTCATGGACAGCAGTGTTAAATGCAAACGACACCAATTTAGTGAAGAGTCCCACTTGGAGTGGTCTGAGGAGTGATAAGCGATGAGGGCAGATCGCAGGTTACAATTCACTCTCTCAGCATAATTTGGCTTCGGGTAATACGGGGTACTGGTTACATGAGCAATGGATAGAACAAAACAGAAATTCCGGAACAAATTCCACCATGCGGAAGGTTCCAACACGTAACGATAATAAAATACAACCTGCATGTTCAGCAGAGACACACACCAATTACACTGGGCAACAAAATTTAAATTTTTGTTTGTTAAATGGAAGTGAAAGGGTGTTTCTGGTACACTTTTTTCTGCTGATTTCAAATCTGTTTTTAGAATTTTTCTATTACGCACAGTTTTTGAGTAATTTTCAAAAAATTAAAAAATGTTAAAAATTGTTATTCCTACTAAAATTTATTATCTTAACTTAAATTGAATTTACATGCATTTTAATTTACATACACTTTTTTCTGCTGATTTAAAATCCGTTTTTAGAATTTTTCCATCACTCACAGTTTTTGAGTAATTTTCAAAAAATTTAGAGAAATGTTGTTCCTACTAAAATTTATCTAAACTTAAATTTCATTTACATACCTAAAATGTATTTAAACCTAGGAATTTCATTTTTGTCCGTATTGAACTGAGAAAGGATGATAGGAAAACTTAAAACGGTCCACCTTTTCAATACAAAAATTTTTGTATTGAAAAGGTGGACCGTTTTAAGTTTTCCTATCATACCTAAAATGTATGAGAGGTAGATTTTCAGCTGAACTTAGCTTGAGAAACATCCCTTTTGAGTGACCACTGATTTCAGAGACGGATATACAACTGTATGTTTTGACTTTGAAGATATACCAGAGATATTAGTCACACCAAAATAGCAATCGGTCAAATGATCCGTAGGTTCCCTCCACTGCATCGGAATTCCAAAAGGCGTATGGCGAGTCCCCTTCACCCATCCAGTCAGTAGAGTTACACATGAAGCACAACATATGTTAGGGGCCCAATTCTGATTCAGATCCATCTTGCAATCAAAATACAACTCGTAAGCTTCCTTAATTAAAGTAGTAACACTTCGCCCCTGCGCTTTAAGGGTTAACTCGCCACATATATTACAGAAACTATCTGGTTTATTTTTACAGTTGCGAGGCATTTTTCACACAATAAAATAAAACACTACTGTATATTGAACACAAACTATCTCCTTTCAGTAGACTTTGGAAGCACAACTCTATACAGACAGTCGCATGAAAGAAATCTCTAATTCAACTGACAACTGCACTGTTTTAAAGTTTCTAATTGTTGTGGCAACAATGAATAATATGGAATTCTGTACATTCTTAAGAGAATAAAAAGTAAAAAAATATAGTAAGAGTATGATAAACCAACAATTATAATAGTTTATTAATCTTTGTTAATGGTAGCATGCTAACCCGTAAATATGAAAACAAAGATTTGAAATTATAAAAAAACTGTGGGTGATGGGAAGTTTCTGGTTTCATATTCGTAATCAGCACACAAAAGTACATAAGAATCACCATAAATTATACATTTAACAAAATCATTGTTGACCAGTGTTATTAATACACGTTCTTTGACAATCTTCTTCTTCTTCTTTTCTAGCCTATTTCAATCCACTGCTGGATATAGGCCTCTTCCATATGTTTCCATCGTCTTAGGTCTTGAGCCACTTGGAACCAGCATGTTCCAGCCAACAGCTTTACTTCGTCGAGCCATCTCTTCTGGGGTCTTCCAGTGCCTCTCTTGTGTCCCCATGGTCTCCAGTGAACAATCCTAGAGGTCCACCTGTTGTAGTCTTGTCGAGCTACGTGTCCTACCCATTGCCATTTTAGTCTTGCTACTCTCTCTAGGATGTCTGTTACATTAGTTCTTCTCCTGATGTCCTCTGAACGGATCTTATCCCTAAGGCTGATCCCTAGCATCTGTCGCTCCATAGCTCGTTGTGTTCGCTGAAGCTTGCGAGCGCTTTCCTTCGTCAGAGTCATCGTTTCCAGACCGTAAGTTGTAACTGGCAGCACCCACGTATTATAAACCTTGGTCTTCAGGTTAATTGGAACATCCTTGTTGGTGAGGATGAATCTTAGTTTTCGGAATGCAGTCCAACTCATACATATTCTGCGAGGAATTTCTGCACGTTGGTTGTCTTTTCCAAGTTTTATCTTGTGTCCAAGATAGATGTACTCATCGACAGCTTCTATATATTGGTTTCCCATTTTAAGTGGTCGACTCTCTGGGCTTAGTATTTTCGTTTTATTAATGTTCATTTCCAAACCAATCTTAGCAGAAGCAGTTTTTAATTCTTGGATCATGCTTTCTAGCTCATCTATATTTTCACATATGAGCACAATGTCATCGGCAAAACGCAGGTGGTTCAAATATACCCCGTTGATTTTTATTCCTTTATTATCCCAATGAAGGGTTTTGAATACATCTTCCAAGGCAAGGGTAAACAGCTTTGGAGAAATTGTGTCACCTTGTCGAACTCCTTTGCCAACTGAGATTTTATTGGTGATGAGGTCTTCGTCCACTCTGACTACCATTGTTGCTTGATCATAAATGTTTTCCAGAAGCTTTATATACCTTGAGTTTATCATGGCATTTTGAAGTGCCTTCATGATTGCCCAAATCTCCACTGAGTCAAAAGCTTTTTTATAATCAATGAAGGCCAGATGAATCTTGATGTTGTACTCAGTGGTTTTCTCAAGAAGAAGACGAATAGTCTGGATGTGTTCAACAGTTGAGAAACCTTTACGAAATCCCGCTTGCTCGGCAGGTTGATAAAAATCCAGTTCTCTTGTAAGGCGGTTGGTTACAATTTTAGTCAGGAGCTTGTAAAGGTGTGATAACAAACTCACAGGACGACAGTTCTCTAAATTTTCCTTATCACCTTTCTTGAAGAGAAGTATCACTTCAGCATTTTTCCAATTTTCTGGTATTCTTCCAGAGTTAATACACTTGTTGATGAGTATTCTCATGGCTTCTAGCAGATCTCTTCCACCTAATTTCAGCATTTCATTCGTTATTTTATCCTCCCCAGGGGATTTTTTATTCCTTAGTTGTTTAAGTGCATTTTCAATCTCAGCAGTGGTTACTTCCAGTGTTACTTCATGTGTATAATTCTGGGCTAGTTGTTCATCGCTGGATGGTTTATTAATGGTTGATGTATACAGCTTGTAGTAGAAATCTGTAATAACTTCAGTAATGTTTTGCCTATCTGTGACTTTCTCCATTTTGGTTCTTAAGTTTTGTAATTTTTGATCTTCCTGTAAACATGTTGTTCTTTAAAATCTTCATGTTTTTATTTTCTTCAATTGTTTGCATGATCATGTTATTATTAAATTTCCTTAGATCTTTCCTTATTTCCTTGCGAATGGTCTTGTTAAGATTTTTGTATTCTGCTGTATCCCTGTCCATTGTCTTCCTGTCTTTAATGAGCTGCATGGTATTAAGTGAAAGCCGGCTCCTCTTATTAGTTTTCTTCAATGGGATCTCCTTTGCTGCATTTTGAATACTGACTGTAATTTTCTCATTAAGTTCGTTCACGTCGAAGTATTTCAAATCTTCTGTTGGGTTAAGGTTTTTGGTAAGAGCTTGTTGAAATGATGATTGATGTTTTTCTTAGTCCTCTACTCTTGGAAAAGTGTACCCCCTTGTCATTTTGGACCGTTCAAGTTTGAGGTCAAATGCGAAGGTTGCTCGAACTAGCCTATGGTCGCTTGCTGTATCAAATCTGTTCAGAACAGTAACATCTGTACAATATTTCTTCTTGTTGGTCAGGATAAAATCTATCTCATTCTTGGTTTGTCCATTGGGGCTCTTCCATGTCCATTTTCGTTGGATGGTTTTTTTTAAAGAAAGTATTCATGCAATAGAGATTTTCGGCTGTGAGATATTCTAGCAATCTTTCTCCTCTTTCGTTTCGATCGCCTAGTCCACATGTACCAATGTTCTCTGGGTCTCCAATTTCCTTTTGACCCACTTTTGCATTGAAGTCTCCAATGATGATACAGAGTTGTGTCTTTTCTGAATTTTTCGCTTTGGTGATATCTTCATACAGCTGTTCCACTGCCTCTTCGTCAGAAGTACTGGTTGGAGCATAGACATGTATGACTTGTATGGAGAACTTACTGTTCAATTTGAGGACGATATATATCACTCTGAAAGAGACATAAATCATCTTGTGTATGAATTCTCTGATATTTTTATTGACATGGATAGCAACCCCATGTGTAGAAGCATCCCCATTATTACGTAAGATGACATGCCCTGATGGAAGGGTCTCAGCTTTTTCTCCTTGAAGGCGAGTCTCACAAATACCCAGAATATCCCATTTTATGTCATGCAGTTCTTGTTCTAGCCTTTCCAGGTCTTCAGCTAGTCTCATAGTTCTTATGTTGTATGTGGCTATTCTTACTTTTTTAGTCGTTCTTTTCGAATTTTTGCCACCCCCAGAATCCTTGAGGCAGACTGACGTATTGTCAGTGTGAGATTCTGAGTCTTTCACTCTACTCACCTGGGGTAGTTTCGTTTGAAAATTCGAAGTCATAGGAGTTTATGGAAGGTGTTCGGCAATAAAACACCATGCTTGCCAGACGTGTTGGCGAGTTGTGCTTCAGCCGCCCCTAACATGGGGAACAGACGCTGTCGGGGTACCACCACTAACATGTGGAACTGTCGTGCCCTTTGTGTATTGTACTCGTATTAATCCCCAAGTATAGGGCTGCCTCTTCCAACATCTCCGCCGTACCGAAGGTTACCCTCTCCACCGTTGATGTCGTTGAGGTCTTCACTCGTAACCCTGAGCTGGGACCCTTACCAGATACTACACACCGGGTCAGCGTGCTCTGGGACTCACATAGGCAGGGGCACCACTCCCTGGGTAGAGCTGCCTCCAAGGAGGGTCTCTACCTGCTACCTGCTCTTTGACAATAGCTTCCTACAAGTTCAAAGATTCAAACGAACTATACATCTAGTTACAAATCCAGTTGTACAATGCAATTAAGTAAGAAAGAAGGAACGTAATACGCTATTACCATTTACAGTGAAGTTACACATACTTTTCAAAAACTCAGGCGTACATTAAGTGACACAGAACTACCAGAGGCAAAACCCCAAGGTAAATATATTAAACTGCAATTTACATATTTAGCGAAACAAGAAACAGGGAATGCCTCGAAAACAAACAGGCAAGCCCAGCTGAAAAGCTAAGGCATCATAAATAATTAAGTGGCGAATCGAGGTGAGGTTAGGGTAGACTCCTATATGAAAAGGCAAGCGAACATTACAGGAAATTTAAGCTGGAACGGAAATCAAGAGTGCTTACCCACAAGGTGGCCCATCCCGGTAGCGAGAAGATGTCAAAATTTCGGACAACCAGATAGACTGCTGACAGACCAAGACAGACCACGAAATGCTGCCTCGCTCTCTTAATAAGGGAAACCCTGGCCTTGGAGTAGCCAATCAGAACGCATGAGCCCGCCTATCGTCACCCAGATTCACCAATCACCACTCCTACTTCACTCGCAAACTTTAACATACTTTCTCGAATACACACGATCCCGAATCTTCCATTTCCAGAATAGTCAGAACATACTTTCTAGAATACATAAGCAACAAAAGGCAACACACCCTGTTAAAAAATTTGTGTCACAACTTTTCTGGACACTTCCAGTAAATATAGAACTGAAATCTACTATTTACAAATACAATACGTTATCAAATATTACACTGTACAGATTAGGTCGTTGCAAATAAAACATCTCACCACACTTCAGATCATACAGTAAGTACTACGGAAGGTTTACAAATAAAGTCTTCAATAAACATTTTCCACTTTCCAACACATTCTACACCTGTGACAATGGTTTGTAATGGGAATAGCTTTCCGAAATCAGTGTTGTACCCTGCCATATCTTGAGGTGTATCACATTCTTACTTAATTTCTGTATACGGTATAACATTAAAATTAAGAGATTGTTTACTTCAGCCTTTATTTTTTATGAGTTAACAACTGCTATCGGCCACATTATTTACGCATTTATTACGAAAACATGTTCTCCTTTTCATTTTCTTTGCGGAAGAGCAGTCGACGGGTATTACTAAGACTGCGACATTGCCTTCGAATGTCGACGAGAGAACTAGCTTGTGGCATAGCGAGAAAACGCTACCGAAGATGATCGAATGCAAGCGGTATAATGACTGCGTGCATAAATATCGGTAACGGAAAAAATTGTGCGCACATAATCGCCCGTAATAACGGATGCGTCAGTGATATAGCTCTCATTGTAACTGAAGGATAATACACAGTTTTATATGGGGATTTTGAATTGATGGACTAAAATTATCATTATAACGGGGTTCTCGTTATATGCCGTACTCGCTATAGCGGACTTGTACTGTAATTACTGTAAATATTTAGTCCTGTGCCTGAACAGAATTTTTGGAATTATTAAACAATTTGTACACCCTGTTGAGGAAATTACACCATTTTTGTGAAATGGTTTGTTACAAAATATGTTTTTCATAAAAGATTTTTGATTATTGATCTGTGAAGATTTTGAAGCCAGATGTTTATTTTATTGTTTCATCATCTCAGAATATTAACATCCTCACTTTCATTTGTTATAAACTACGATGAGTGAATCTTGTAAACAAAAATCTGAAGTACAAAAGAAACACTATTCATTCCCCCAAATGCTATACATAAAATGAAAGCTATCCAGTTCTCTCCAAAAGTAGTATACCTTGTTCTCTCCTGGTGATAAAAACTTGAAGTTAATTTTTTGAGCAGGATATTTGAACTGTACTGAAGTGCCCCTGTACCAAAGTGCCACCTTCTCCCTTACAGTAATACTATATTGTTGTATTACCCAGCCTCCTATTAGATAAATATTCCTGAGGTAAAATATGTTCATTTACTAAGAACAACTAAAATACAGGGTGGATCTTAAGTATTCTGAGAAAAAAAATTAGGGATGCTCTTCGTGTTATGTTAAGAAGAATGGTGTAATCGGATTGTCGGAGAAAATTTGTCTTTTATGAGAAAATGGGGTTATTTGTTACTTCTGGGCGCAAACATGTATATTTACTACCCCAGAGTACAAGCCGTTGCTGTGCTTTAGGGAAGAGAGGGGGGGGGGGGTGAAGTGGGGTGTATGATGGACATAGAGATAATGTTCTGCACGTATGCACAAATTTCCTCATTCGACTTGCACAGAATTGTCCTTAGATCATACAGGCAATATTCACAGTTCCTTTATTAAACAGTTGTAACTGCACACACAGTACAAGAACACACTTGCCAGTCAAGGAATGCACCAAATCGTTTCTCCTCTTGTCTGTTTGTCACAGTAAAGTTCTTTATTATTTAACATGCTCGAAGATGCAACGCTGCCGCCCCACGATCATGTATTCTTTCACTCATAACATTGTAAATGGAATGAAATACTGAGCGAAGGAAACAATACGCCCGATGGTTTGATTACGGTAGATGTTTAATATGCTCCCTTCTACTTCGATGCACAGTTCACAACGGTGTAGTAGTGACCTTTGTACTCTGTTCAGAACGTGTGGTGTGTTGTGCATTACCTTTATCTCCCACTTCCCTTCCCTTCCCTTCCCTTCCCTTCCCTTCCCTTCCCTTCCTTTCCCTCCCCTCCTCTGACACACATCAACAGGCAATGGCTGGCTCTCTGGCATAGCAAATACAGCAAGTTCGTCAATTTGAATTGCACGCCTGGAAGGAACAAAATAACCACATTTTCTTAACACTATGAGCCCGGATGTTTTAAGATGGCGTCCCTACCCTGTGCCGGCGTAATTTAGACTCTCAGAAAAAAAATCACAGTTCTGTCAGTTTTCGCATTATAAATTAACAAATTTATGTATGTATTGTACAAAGATTGGGCTATCCCATGAAATCAAATAAAAATGCTTACTTTCAGCATTGGAAAGAAACTTAGGCTACAATATTGGTCCATTCTGATATCCTTGTTCACACACTTGAATTTCTAATTCACTAGAAAAGTTCGATAGTTTTTAGTCACTGAATAACAGAATTACACATTGTTATTCCCAATACTTAGCTTTGGTATGGTAACACTCAAAACATTCTCCTATGCAAAGACCTACGTCACATTTACGACAATATATGGTTGTCATTTTTTTCACAGCACGACCGGTGTTATGTTTGGTCTTGTCGTAGCAAACCTTGCACATACGCTGTGCGTGTCCTTCCTTCTTCGCACCTACTGGAGGTATTCTGTCTGGAAAATGATCTCTACCTACTAGCCTTCCAGCAGTTGATGCTGGTGATTCTTCAGTAATTTCGGCCCCAACACTACTCACCAAATCATCCGCTAAACGTTCACAAAATTTCGAAAGGGGAAGTTTTTGTGAAGAAGCCTTACGGTACAGTATATAGGCATTCACTATGGCAAGATCAAACAGATGGAAGAATAATTTTTTCCACCACTTGATCGATTTCCTTGTGAATGCATAATATGCCAACAATTGGTCGGACTTATCAACACCAATATTGAATTTGTTATAGTCTACTACTGCTGATGGTTTGGATTTCTCGTGGCTCCCTCTTGCTGCAGGTACTTCAATCATGTCATCGTGTGCAGTGCTCAGCATATACACGTCTCAAACATCTCGCCACTTTATTGCTAGAAGGTGTTCTTTCTGCAATGACTTTTTTCACCCTTTTTCAGTTTTTTCGCGAACTCTGATTTTGGCATTCCTTCCGATTTGCTTTAGTCTGACAGTCCCACAGATGGTCATAATTATACAGTATAAATCGACTACTTGAGAGATGATTGCAGACTGTTTCCTCACTACACTTTCATTCTAAATCTGTGAAGTCAGTATAATATATCATTAGAACACACGCACATAAATTTGAGCTTATCTAACCGGAGCGCACGTGGCTATGAAACATCGTTGCACCACCAATCACTACTGATCGACAACACCACCTAACGATAGTAAAGGAAATTGACAACACGTCGAAGCAAAAACTAATTCGATAACTTAAATAGCTTTCGAGTGGCCGAATTTCAAAGATCGTGGTATTAGTATTACTAACAGCGGCACTCAGGCGCACACTGCCTGGTAGTAATATTACTACCGGCGGGCGCATAGTGTTAAAAAGAAATTTTTTTGCACCAATCCGATTGCACGATTGTTCTTAACCTAATATGAAAAGCACCCTGCTTTTCTTGTTGGTGTAGTTCTGATACATCTGTATATTTAAAAGCTATGAATATCAGCTTTTTAGCTTTTTATATTTTTAATCTACTGTATTACTCCCATTTCATCATCATCATTTCCCAACTCCAGTTTCCCAGGTGTGGTGCACAAGCGCTTGCCATCTCCTTCTGTCTTCATACATCTTCTGTTCCAGTACATCCTCCCATTTGTGTCCTCTCTTCTCCACATCTGATCTTACAGTTTCTATCCAGCATTTTCTTGGTCTTCTCTGTGGTCTTCATCCAATGAGATTAAGGTCAAAATATTTTCTGGCAGGTCTTTCCCTGTTCATTCTCTTTATGTGCCCATACCACTGAAGTCTGCATGTCTTTATGACACTTGTAATAGGAAACTCGATACCAGCTACTTTCCTATTCACTTCATTTTTGATCTTGTCCTTTCTGGTAGTTTGGTTCATGGTTCTATTGAATTTCTTTTCAATTGCTTGGATTCTACTGGAGTCTTTCCAGGTCCAGAGAAGATTTCTGACTTGACTGTAGAAGTTTGATGCTTTCTATGTCCTGTCGAGTATTTCCTGCCTGAAAGTGTGTCTTTCGAGATTGTGCTTCCAAGGTACTTGAAGTGGGAAGCTGATTCGATTTTTACTCCTTCCAGAAATATATTTGACCTTGTTCCTTCCCTGTTGGTGGTAATTTCCACTGTCTTTGTTTTGCTCATCTTAAGTCCAAAATTTTTGAATACATTGTTCCATTCGTTAAGTTTCTTCTGAACTTCAGCTTCTGTCCCTCCCTATAAAAGCAAATCATCAGCAAATAGCAGGGCGTTTGGTTTACTGTCCATTTTCTTGATAGATTTTATGACCTTGTCCATTACTATTACGAACAGGAGTAGTCATAGGGCACTTCGTTGTTGGACACCTCTCTTTGTTTCAAACCATTTTGATCGTCCATTGACTATCTGGACACAGTAGCACTTCTAGTATAGCATCTTGACTTCATTAATTAAGTACTTTGGCACTTTTAGGTCTTCCAGACATTCCCATATCTTGTTTCAAGGAACACTATCATATGCTTTTTCAATGTCCACAAATTCAATCACAAGATTTCTTCCGTATTCCCAGTACTTTTATGTCAGCATTTTTACTGCAAAGATAAGATCCACAGTACTTCGACCTTTCCTGAACCCGTGTTGTTCTTCGTCAATCAAAGGTTCCACAATCTTCCTTAGTGTCATTTCTGTGATCTTTTTCAGCAGCTTCAATGTGTGTGACAGTAGCGGGATGCCTCTCTAATTTCCACATTTCCGTCGGTTGCCCTTTTTGAACAGTGGGATGATGGCTCCTTTACTCCAATCTTCTGGGATTTTGTTTTACAAAACACTGATAACACTCTATATAGCCAGTTCAAGCCTGGTATTCTAGCTGCCTTTATCATGTCTGAGCTGAGATCATCAAAGCTTTGGGACTTCCCATTTTGCATGCTTTTTTGTGCTGTTTCTACCTCAAGCCATGTTAATTAGTATTTGTTGTTTTTGGCTCCATATACAGCACAGTCATTGGCGGTGGTGTTGCCCCCATCTCCATTTAACAGCATGTTGAAGTACTTCTTCATTTCATCCTTGATCCCTTCTTCTGTTCGTATTAAGCTACCATCATCTCTTTCCAGTGCAATGATATATATTGCACCCGTCATGCCGGGCTCAGCTCGGCCGGTGAGCGAGGATCTCCAGGGGGTAGATCGTTCGCTTATCGGCTGTGCGAAAATTTTAAAGTGCAGGGATAGATGAACTAGTGGCAAATGAGAGAAAGCTAAATAGGTTTCACACATTTATTACAACTACTGCTCTTCTCAAATTCTACAAATAATTTACAAAATCTAGGGATTTTCATATGACTTGTCTTCTTTTATGTCGTTACCAACATGGACACTCCATCGATAAATGGAACCGCAAATGCCTGAGTCTGTAAATATAATATTTAGATTTTTAGTTGAAAATTAATTAAATGATTAATAATAATTAATTTGGAATTATCTCTTCCATTAATAATTAAATGATTTGAAAATAAAATTTCCTTCCTCAATGGACTTAACTTAAATCGAGTTTGAAAATGATCATTTTCACTCCTTTCTGAAAATTAAATTTAAAAAATTTCACCCATGAAATTATGGTTGAATCGTCTTCCTTGACCTTTAAACTAGTTAATAAATTCTCTTTCATAATTATTCAGTAGTTGATCTTCACACAATAATTTGGAACTTGACATCATGTCAATCTACATTTACCCATTGATTGAAAATAATTAGTTATATTACTCTTACAACTTCTATTTTGTGAGCTCAATCCACTGACATGGCCTATACTTATTTATATGTATTCGCTAGTTAAGACTCTATTCTTCCTTAAAAACGAATAAAATTCACTAAAGGTTTAAATTCTGTCAAACAGTGAACCACTAAAGTTGGCATAAATTGGCCAAAAAATCCACGAAACAGCGAAGAGCATCATCACAAATATGGACTGTAAAATTACAATAAGCAAAATACAGACAAATCACACACACTACATTCACACAAAGATACACGGAAATATTATATACATATTTACACGAATGCTAGCCCTTGATTATTATTTTCATGTTTAGTCAAAGTCAGGGAAAATGTTCTCATGATGACAATATCGTGGGGACTTCCTCTCATCAACTTGAGATGTGATAGAGCAATGATTATCACTTTATTGAAGAACTCAGTCATACGACGATGTTCAGGGAAAATTTACGAGCAAAAATCATCCGAAAATCATCGACAAAATTGCCTAAACACAGGTCAGAATTAACATTCCGCGCACGCGGTTCATGAGCTGCGATATTTATTTTTACCTTTCCACCATAAGTATGGCTCTCAATTAATCTGCGCTCACAACGAAGAAATTATGTCAGGTAACATATTTCTTCTTAAATTGACTCAATAATGGATGCACAACTTATCTGCTAAATTCAATAATATCCATCTACCAGTCAAATAATTATAATAGCACAGCAAAAATATATATAAATGTATCGGTCAGATACTGGCATTTCCCAGGCCTAAATTAATATAAATGAGCGCACATCAACCTTATTCAATAATAATTATTATTATGCTCATGACCTTAGGTGTTCTTTTAAGCGATAATTAGGTTAATTTATTTTTAATTTTATTATTATTATTATCCCTGGCCGCGCAAGATCATACATGCGGGAGCTACTGCACAACAATATCTCAGATGACTCTATCGCACTCGGAATCCAACCATACGTCGTATAATCGAGGAATGAACTCTGATATAATGGAATCCACGAAATTACTGTCCCATCTGATCTTAATTCAAGTATAAAAATTATTCAAATAGTCCTAGTTTAACGTTGAGGTCGTATTACTTTTATTCCTCCTGCCACAATGAACTCGGGACAGTTGAAACATTTCTCGATGACATTCACTCAAAACAAGCTAATAGGTTCAAAATACACACACTTATTCCCAAACTACCTTCACCAAGAAAGAAGAGGTGGAAAAAATTGTAACTAATAGAAATTCTTCTAAGCAAATAAGTAGAGGCTATATCATTACACTGTACATTTACAAATAGGAAGAAAGAATAACAATGTTTAAATATTACTTGGTGGTGACTGTCGATTGTAGAACTCGGGCTGATGACCTAGTGCATTACCACGTTACGCACCATCGATCCTGGTCTCGCCCGTCTGAGCTGCTTTACATTCTACTCGTTCATTGAGGACATGCTGGCGCGCTGGAAACCACACCATTCATCTCGTAGGAAGACAGGCATCCTGACTTGCACTCGAACCAATGATCTTCTCTGTAGAAGTTCTTGCGAAGGCTGAAACTGAAAATTAAGTCTGTGACAAGTCCAAAACACACTCCGCTGTTTGACGAGATGGAAAAGCAACTTATCTTTTAATATCTTCGGTTAATTGTAAATAGAATCCGTGAATGTCTGAACTGCTATCTGCAAGATGTTAGAAGCTCTAAATAAGACGAAGTTCCCCAGTAAGCAAAGTGCGTCTTCTCACGTCTGTAGTTGAAGTCAGAATAAATCCCCACACGTCGCGTTCAGAGGTAGAAAATTCAGAGTAAAGTTTCCTTAGGAAAATCCATAATTCACCGTCTTAAGACAGGGGTGCGTCTTTTCATTGTACACGATTGGTCACTTCATTAACTTCACACCAAATTAATCACTTGATTGGCTGCCATAGTCAGACGTCATATACCTTTACTAATATCGATCGAGCACTTGACACACATTTCGCCTGATCACGTGGTATTCACGGCTGATTTGAAGGTTACTTGGCTAGCGGTATCTGCTCGCTCCCTCTTGCTCGCCCTTGGCTGGGATTTCCGTACACCTGGTGTCTGGTTCTAGTCGACTCGGCGTGCTAAAACTCCCTTCCTGGTTCACGAAATAATGTTCCAATTCACAGTAGAAATAAAATATTCTCCCTTAAATGATTTTTACCACTTTTGAAGGGGATAATATAGATATATCTATATATATATATATATATATATATTCATTTATTTTACTGTTTACTATTTTGTACAGTAGTTTCCTACTTCCTTGACAGTCTTCCTCTGTCCTTGTAGTAAAGTCATCCCAGCACTTTTCCTGTTCTTCCTGGATCAGTATTTCTACAGCCAGTTTCTTTTTCTGGTATTCCTGTGCTAGATGTTCAATTTCTAATTCATTACTCTCATTTAATGGTTTTAATATTGCTTTACTGCACTGGCCCAACCAAAAATATACCTTATTCCTTTCAGGTTTGTCCCACACTGCAGGCCTGTACAAGAGAAAAGACATCAAAGCAGATAAAGATGCTGTGGTTGTTTCACTGATGAGGAAGGCTGGTGCTATTCCCTTGGCTGTGACCAATATATCTGAACTTTGTATGTGGTGGGAAAGCAGCAATACTGTTTATGGAAGGACCAACAACCCGTATAACACTAACCACATTGTAGGTGGTTCTTCAGGTGGTGAGGTCTGTATTACTCAAATACTCTACAATTATCTAGGGTCAGCTGGGGTAATTATGGAATGGAAATGAAAACTTTCAAATTCTATGGCTCTAAATTTGGCTCACTGTAAAATTATTGTAATTTGGTACCCACAGTTGTATTAAGATCTTAAAACAGTTTAGCAATTCCACAAAAACTGTGTCCCACAAATACCCCTTGGTTTAGGGCAATGTTAGGACAGCCATGGGGCAAAAGAGGAACACAGTGTTAGCTCAATGAGAAAGCTTGTTTGACAGATACTGAGGCAAAAGTGGGACAGAGCTTATTCATATTATGTAACTGATTTTTTTTTTAACTTTTTGGCATAGTATTGAACTACTTTAAATAATTAAACAGATTTTTACTGTTAAAAATTACCTGATATTTGAGGCAACAATAATCACTTTTATTAACTACCAAAATACAGAAAACTTTGGATAAATAATAACCACTGTCCATGTAAGCCAACATTGATATCAAGTACTTCTCAAATAAAAATCATCACTCACTGCACATAGATGTGAAATGTCATAGGGCATCTAATAATATATAACATACCAGGCGAGTTGGCTGTGTAGTTAGGGGTGTGCAGCTGTAAACTCACATCCGGGAGATAATGGGTTCAATCCTCACTGTTGGCATCTCTGAAGATGGTTTTCTGTGGTTTCCCATTTTCACACCAGGCAAATGCTGGGGCTGTACCTTAATTAAGGCCACAGCTGCTTCCTTCCTATTCCTAGGCCTTTCCAGTCCCATCGTCGCCATAAGACTTATCTGTATCGGTGCGACGTAAAAAATAGCAAAAATAAAAATACATATAACATACATACATTACATTATCATTATAGACTGTTATGCCTTTCAGCGTTCAGTCTGCAAGCTTCTGTGCATTTACAAAATGTCGCCACAATCCTCTATTTGCAACTAGTGCTGTGGCCTCATTTAGTTCTATACCTCTTATCTTTAAATCGTTAGAAACTGAGTCTAACCATTGTCTTGGTCTACCTCTACTTTCCCTTACCCTCCATAGCAGCGTCCATTATTCTCCTAGATAACCTATCCTCCTCCATTTGCCTCACATGAAGCCAACACCAAAGCCGGTTTATGCGTACAGCTTCATCCATCGAGTTCATTCCTAAATTAGCCTTTATATCGTCATTCTGAGTACCCTCCTGCCATTGTTCCCACCTGTTTGTACCAGCAATCATTCTTACTACTTTCATTTCTGTTACTTCTAACTTTTGAATAAGATATCCTGAGTCCACCCAGCTTTCACTCCCGCAAAGCGAAGTTGGTCTGAAAACAGACCGATGTAAAGATAGTTTCGTCTGCGAGCTGACTTCCTTCTTACAGATTACTGTTGATTGAAACTGCGAGCTCACTGCATTAGCTTTACTACACCTTGATTCAATCTCACTTACTATATTACCATCCCGGGAGAACACACAACCTAAATAGTTGAAATTATCGACCTGTTCTAGCTTTGTATCACCAATCTGGCATTCATTTCTGTTGAATTTCTTACTACTGATATCAATTTACTCTTTGAAAGGCTAATTTTCGTACCATACTCATTGCACCTATTTTCAAGTTCCAAGATATTAGACTGCAGGCTTTTGGCACAATCTGCCATTAAGACCAAGTCGTCAGCATAGGCCAGACTTCTTACTACATTTCCACCTAACTGAATCCCTCCTTGCCATTTTATACCTTTCAGCAGATGATCCATGAAAACTACGAACAGCAAAGGTGAAAGATTACAGCTTTGTACCCTGAACCAAGAACTCATTCTACCATCAATTCTCACTGAAGCCCAATTGTCTTCATAAATGCCTTTGATTGATTTTAATAATCTACTTTTAATTCCATAGTCCCCGAGTATGGCGAATATCTTTTCCCTCGGTGCCCTGTCATATGCTTTCTCTAAATCTACGAAACATAAACACAACTGCCCATTCCTCTCATAGCATTTATCAGTTACCTGGCACATACTGAAAATCTGATTCTGACAGTCTCTCTGTGGTCTGAAACCACACTGGTTTTCATCCAACTTCCTCTCAACGACAGATCACACCCTCTGTTCCAAGATGCCAGTGAATGCTTTGCCTGGTATAGTAATCAATGAGATACCTCACCAGTTGTTGCAATCCTTCCTGTTCCCTTGCTTGTACATAGGTGCAGTTACTGCTTTTGTCCAATCTGAAGGTACCTTACCAACACTCCATGCTAATCTTACTACTCTATGAAGCCATTTCATCACTGCCTTCCCACTATACTTCACCATTTCAGGTCTAATTTCATCTATTCCTGCTGCTTTATGACAGTGGAGTTTATTTACCAAACTTTTCACTTCCTGAAGCGTAATTTCACCAACATCATTTTCCTCCCCTTGAGCTCTGCTGTTTGCAACACCTCCAGGAAGATTTCCTTTTATGTTGAGAAGATATTCAAAATATTCTTTACACCTCTCCAGTGATTCCGTGGGATATGTTATGAGTTCACCTGAATTACTCAGAACACTGTTCATTTCCTTTTTCCCTCCCTTCGTAAGATTCTTTATTACTGTCCAGAAAGGAATGTACACGTTTTCCGGGGATTTTTCGATGATACAGACCACTATCTGATCTGTAGTGAACTAAGTATCTCTAGGCCTAAAGTAGAGAAAGTGAAATCTGTCTGCAAACGAATAATGGTAGAAAAACTCCAGGACGAGGAAATTAGACAGAAGTACATGGATATATTTAGTGAGAAGTTTTGAGCAGTAGACAGTAAGCAGGTTCAGGATATAGAAAGAGAATGGGTGGCATACAGGGATGCTGTAGTAGAAACAGCAAGGGGGTGCCTAGGAACAACTGTGTGTAAAGATGGGAAAAGGTGAACATCTTGGTGGAACGATGAAGTGAGAGCAGGTTGTAAACTTATAAGGAATGCTTATCAGAAATGGCTCCAAACAAGGGCCGAGGCAGACAGGGATCTGTACGGAGATGAAAGAAACAGAGCGAAACAAACAGTTGTTGAATCCAAAAAGAAGTCTTGGGAAGATTATGGTAATAACCTGGAAAGGCTAGGTCAAGAAGCAGGGAAACCGTTCTGGACAGTAATAAATCAGGTGAAATCATAATAGATCCCAGGAAATCACTGGAGAGGTGGAGGGAATATTTTGAACATCATCTCAATGTAAAATGAAATCTTCCTGGTGATGTTGCAAACAGCCAAGCTCATGGAGAGGAGGAAAATGGTGTGGGTGAAATTATGCTTCAGGAAGTGGAAAGGATGGTAAATAAACTCCATTGTCATAAAGCAGCAGGAATAGGTGAAATTAGACGTGAAATGGTGAAGTATAGTGGGAAGGCAGGGATGAAATGGCTTTATAGAGTAGTAAGATTAGCATGGAGTGTTGGTAAGGTACCTTCAGATTGGACAAAAGCAGTAATTGCACCTATCTATAAGCAAGGGAACAGGAAAGATTGCAACAACTATTGAGGTATCTCATTGATTAGTGTACCAGGCAAAGTATTCACTGGCATCTTGGAACAGAGAGTGCGATCAGTAGTTGAGAGGAAGTTCGATGAAAACCAGTGTGGTTTCAGACCACAGAGGGGCTGTCAGGATCAGACTTTCAGTATGCGCCAGATAATTGAAAAATGCTACGAGAGGAATAGGCAGTTGTGTTTATGTTTCGTAGATCTAGAGAAAGCTTATGATAGGGTACCGAAGGAAAAGATATTCGCCATACTGGGGGACTATGGATTTAAAGGTAGATTATTAAAATCAATCAAAGGCATTTATGAAGACAATTGGGCTTCAGTGAGAATTGATGGTAGAATGAGTTCTTGGTTCAGGGTACAAGGCTGTAATCTTTCACCTTTGCTGTTCGTAGTTTTCATGGATCATCTGCTGAAAGGTATAAAATGGCAAGGAGGGATTCAGTTAGGTGGAAATGTAGTAAGAAGTCTGGCCTATGCTGACGACTTGGTCTTAATGGCAGATTGTGCCAAAAGCCTGCAGTCTAATATCTTGGAACTTGAAAATAGGTGCAATGAGTATGGTACGAAAATTAGCCTTTCAAAGACTAAATTGATGTTAGTAGGTAAGAAATTCAACAGAAATGAATATCAGGTTGGTGATAACAAAACTAGAACAGGTCGATAATTTCAAGTATTTAGGTTAGTGTGTTCTCCCAGGATGGTAATATAGTAAGTGAGATTGAATCAAGGTGTAGTAAAGCTAATGCAATGAGCTTGCAGTTGCGATCAACAATCAGTCTTCAAAACAATACATGACACGCTCAAGTATTACCCCTACTGCCCTCCGCGCCCACCTGATTAGTCCCGCCTCTATCGCCCCTCCCCTCCCCCTCCCTCCAACTTAGAAACTCCGCCCTTCTCTGCACTCGTGCAGATCCGCCTTTACCTTCAGTTAGTCCGTTGGTTCCTCTCTGACACATCTAATACTGGCTTGGCATCCGAGGTGAGTCTTCTATTCTTTTATGAATAATATACATTCCCGGCTTACGTAATTCTAAATTCGCGGATTATATTTTCTTATAGGTTCCGTCTTGGTTCAGGATCTTTCTCGAACAACTTATGTACTCGCAACTCAAAGCACAAGAATCTCTTCAATACCATCACAACAGAACTGTACTTAATCCAAAATGCTCTATCCACTAATATGATATAAACATACAGAATTAGAGTACAAAAACTTATACATAGAATCTACCAACGGACATCCTTATATGCCAACATCAACGTGCTGTGACATCCAATCTGTTAAGTCCAAGCTCAAGCCATATTCAAATACTTTCTAGATTTTACTGTACATACTTTTATGTAGAAACATTCATAACTAAGCATGTGTTTACTTCTTTTATAATGTTAAACATGGCTACACAGCCTTCATAAACATAACCCTACTGTTCAACAGACAATTATGTCACTAAAGCTGATTATTATACTTCACTTTTAATACTTTCTCCTTTTTTAACTAAATGTGTACACCTTATAAAAACAATCTTTTATCGCACTGACTATCAGCTTATATATGTATATACTTTTAAAATTATACTCATGTTTATATTCAGTCCTATCAATGTAATATTACTGTAGGAGTCACGATTAATGTAATATATCTTTGTATAATTGTCCTGGCTGATGATATCAAGCATTGTCGAAACCGGTACCAAATGTAAATAAACTTGATGTTTTAAATGTAAACCTTCACGTAATATATTGTATTGAAAAGGTGGATATTAACTTTCCCACTTCTCTATTGTGCAACAGTATTCAGTTAGAAGGAAGTCAGCTCCCTGACGAAACTATCTTTACATCGTTTCTTTTCAGACCAACCTTGCTTTATGGGAGCGAAAGCTGGGTGGACTCAGGATATCTTATTCATAAGTTAGAAGTAACAGACATGAAAGTAGCGAGAATGATTGCTGGTACAAACAGGTGGTAACAATGGCAGGAGGGTACTCAGAATGAGGAGATAAAGGCTAATTTAGGAATGAACTCGATGGATGAAGCTGTACGCATAAACCGGCTTCGGGGGTGGGGTCATGTGAGGCGGATGGAGGAGGATAGGTTACGTAGGAGAATAATGGACTCTGTTATGGAGGGTAAGAGAAGTAGAGGGAGACCAAGACGACGATGGTTAGACTCAGTTTCTAACGATTTAAAGATAAGAGTTATAGAACTAAATGAGGCCACAACACTAGTTGCGAATAGAGGATTGTGGCGACGTTTAGTAAATTCACAGAGGCTTGCAGACTGAACGCTGAAAGGCGTAACAGTCTATAAGGATTATGTATGTATGTATGTATGTATGTATGTATGTATGTATGTATATGTCAAGGTAATCCAATGACATATTTTTGTCCATTACATCTATGGGCTCTGTAAATTCATACCAGATATGATCCCCAATATACTATCTGCGTACTTTTTAGCGATAGATTTACACCCTAGTGCTAAAGCAGTCGACCTCGGCAATTTTCAAAATTCGTACTGGCAATCTTTGAAACACAAACTTTGAATCGCTTATGCATCGGTGTGCGACGTCTGGCATACACTTTACGTACTAGTACTGTTGTTATTTACACAGCAAAGCCAAACTATAGAATTCACTCTAGGAATAAGATTCGCACCGAGAAATGTTATATAATGTTATATAATGGGTGTGTGACACAGTTGTTGGCTTAAAATAACAAAGATTTAGAAAATTCATATCAATCGATCATATTATCGATTCATTCCAGATTTCATTACCATTCAGTTGGCAGTACTAACGGAACCGGAAGAGTTCCCTCACTCCTCAAGCCCGTACACAAATCTATCGCTAAAAAGTGTGCAGATAGTACACAAATTTAGATTTTGGCAGTTTTTTAATATTCACATGACTAATTAATGTCACATCATCTTCATTTGGTCTGAATATTCGAACACAACACATGCATACCTGCATTTGTTGATTTTCTGCTTTCTTGTTACTTCAGATTTCACCAAAACAAAACCTGACTTTATGCTATGAATGGCCTCAAATTGCCTCAAAAATTGTCCCACAATTGCCCCAAATATGAAAAGAATTATTTTTTTCTTAATATTGATCCTACAAATACATGGCTTTAGAGGCAGTTTCTGCAATGCTCTCTTTAAATTTGGATCAATCAATCAATACTGATCTGCATTTAGGGCAGTCGCCCTGGTGGTAGATTCCCTATCTGTTGTTTTCGTAGCCTTTTCCTAAATGATTTCAAAGAAATTGGAAATTTATTGAACATCTCCCTTGGTAAGGTATTCCAATCCCTAACTCCCCTTCCTATAAATGAATATTTGCCCCAGTTTGTCCTCTAAAAGACATTAATTGTATCTACAACAGTTTTTCCTAAAATTACAAATATTTCCAACTGGAAAGCAAATTTTTTAAAGCTGAAAATAATTGTTAGTTTCTCATGACTTTTACAACTCATATCATAGTCATTTTTGTCATTTAGTCATTGTCTGCCATTCATTGAATTCAAAATAATCTATTGCCGCTAATCAAGCTTACAGATAATTGTCTCCACTTTCCCACAGTCGATGGTAGCAATGTTATGTTAAAATCACACCCAGCGCATCTCACATCCTCGCTATCATTGTGAAAAGCAATCGCCCACACAGCTACGGTAACTTGTTGCTATATATTGAACACCATTTTAGTTAATAATGTAACTGATTTTGTTGTTGCATTGTTGAGTGTCAGTAGTAAGGAGCTTAGACTCTCCTACGGTGCCATTCTTCCATCTGTAAACAGGACCACCGGGCTGAATGGTAATTTGTTGTACTCATCTCAGTTTTAGAGTTGTGTTATCTAATGATGGTTTTTCATTAGCATTCCAAGTGACAATTTCACCAAGATTTTTAAATTGATTTACAACTTTTATTTTGAGTATTATTTAATATAATATGTGGAGTGTCAACTTTAAAGGATGGCATCATTTCCGTTTTCTCAAAAGATATTTTCAACCCGACCTTTGCTGCTAATCTTCGTAGTTCTACTACTTGAAATTTTGCTTCTTTTATACTATTTGCTAATAGTGCCAGATCAGCAGCAAACACAAGACAATTTGGTCGAATATTTCTTCCAATCCTGACAGTCGGAGGACATACCTTACTCCATTCATGAATAATTTTTTCCAGCACACAGTTAAACATCTTTGGGGATAATCCATCTCCCTCTCGAAGACCAGTATGAGTTTCAAATGGTTCAGGGATTTTATTTCTGAATCTGACTTTAGACTTTGTGTTTCTCAGAGTGACGACAATAAGGTTAACAAGTTTCCGATGTAGACCAAATTCAGTAAAGATTCACATGATGCCTTTTGAAAATCAACCAAGCTGATCACTAAATTTTTGCTCCTAATGCGTTGATGTTTTATGATCCATTTGAGACATAATTTGATCTGGACAACTTCGTCCTGGACGAAAACCACCCTGATACTCACCCAATTCACTATCGAGCTGGTCATGGATTCTCGAATATAGGATCTTAGAGAAAATTTTACGGGTGATATCTAGCAAAGAAATTCCCCAATAGTTACTAGGGTCTGATATATGACCTTTTTTATGGATTGGGTGTATAATTGCAACATTCCATTCTTCAGGCAATTTTTCTGTATTCCAAATGTCAATGAGATGTTTATGTAGATTCCGAATAGTCTGCATATTCACGTTCTTCCATAGTTCCGCAACTAGTTGATTTTCTTCTGCTGCTTTAAAATTTTTCAGTGAATCAATAGCTTCACTTACTTCATCGTAAACCAGTGGTATGACCTTATCCAAAAGTGTTTTACTTCTGGGAAACAGATCAAATTCAAAATAATTTTCACAATAACGATTAACATGTTAGGCGACACCTATATCGAACATCACATGTGTGTCTAATATTATAATATATTGAGAAAAAGGTTTAAATAATTTAATGTTGTTGAGCGATAGTCGTAGTCAAGCTGTTCATTGGATTTAAAGAGCTGTATACAGGGAACAGAGTGTTGCACTATATTGATGTTGGAGCACGGTTTTAAAATAAAAGCTGTAATCAAATAAGAATTGGTAGACTTAGAAGTCAGTTAGAAATTTTCATTTTTGGAAAATGATATGATTGAAATATCGCAGTAAATTAAGATCATGTTAGTAGATGCAAGATTTTGCTGTTTAGGGAAGAAGTGGAACTTAGCACGACATTTCAAAGGTAGTCATAAGGAGTAGTCATGAGGATAGAAAGATAAGTTATGGTCTAGTGTACAAAATCAAATTAGGAAATTGATAGTCATGTTGAAAACAGTTTTGTTTCGAGTGATCTACATATTAGTGGATACGTGTTAGAAAGGAAGTGAAACTAATCATTACAAAATAGGTATTGCATGTTGGTTGACTAATCTTAAAGAAAGTGGATGGTCATACTTAGAAGTTAAAATATTACTATATTGTAAATAATATTTCCCATGAAATTTATTTGAACTTCAAGTATTATGAAATGATTTATGTCGCAGTAATTTTCTCTTTCCAAGATATTCTAGTTATTTAATAAACCATTTTAGTTAAAAATTTACCATGTGACAAGGTTATTTATTGATAGATATTGTAAGTTAAGGATGTAGATTTAAGTGAATTGCGTTTTCTTTTTATCTTTCGCATCGTATGGTACGTGGGTGGAGACGGTCAAGTAATGTTTTGAAGTATTCAGCCAAACGTTTATAACATGTTATAGATGATTTAAAATTAGTTTATTAGCCTGCATCCCGGTGGATGATTTCAGCACTATCTCTATCCTTTCCTCTTTTACATTTGTTAAGTCCTTACTTTCTTTTATGATAGTGATAACATCTGCATAGAGTTCTGACCTGCAAGATAAATTTCTTACAATATCATTTATATAAATGAGGAAGAGAAAAGGTCCTATAACAGAACCCTGAACTACACCTGTTTTACTTTTAATGCTATAGATTTTTCTTCAACTTGTACAATGTGGTATCTATCTTTAAGGTAGGATGTAATTAATAATGACTGAAACTTTAACTCCATAATAGTTATGATTTCTTATTAGTTTATCAAGTGGTACTGAATCAAAAGCTCTGCTCAGGTCTAACAATGTAGAACATGTTATATAGGGATGCAACGTTGTATGAATCAACTAATGAAAATTGTTTCTGCTGAAATTTAATTTTTCAATTCTTAAAGTTGTCAACATTTTCTGTCTCACTCTATCCCTCCAAAACACTGTCGATTTCACCAAATGTCCCACTTCGAGTGTCTGTGAGAATGGTGACTTCAGTTATCACTGTCCTGTAGTTTATGAACCGCCTGAATTTTTCAGACTCATTTTAAAATAAGACAGATATGAAGTTCAGATGCTTATAATCATTCATAATATATTTCATGCATCAATATGCACTAACCTCAGTTGAGATATTTTGTGGTAACATCTTACTCAGAACATGCAATTTAGCGTTGAATTATAATATACAATACATGTTTACAGGGTTGTATCCAAGCTGCTGCAGCTTCTGCTTTTGGCATTGGTTCAGATATTGGAGGTTCTATTCGGATGCCAGCTTTCTTTAATGGTATCTTCGGCCACAAACCTTCAAGAGGTAAGAATAATGCCACCTGATTTTGTTGTTGGAGGAAATATACAATGCTCAAAAGGAGTTCTGCATGGTACGATTCCATGTGGTGTATGTCATGGTACCTTAAACATGTTTACAATAGGCATTGTAGGCCATATCGGGGACATAGTGTTCCTAAACCCAGATCTGGTTCAATATTTGTTCACTAGAACAAAAATTACTAAGAATATGTAAAATGAAACACAGGTACAGCGAGTTTCTCTTATCGGTTGGCCAGCAGGCGTGCCCAGCTTGTCTGCGTCCTCTTGTCTTATCACTTCCCATTACACAGCGCAGCGACGGCAGTTTTGTTTACTTCATGCAAAGTGTTTATACTGTGATTTGTTTCTACTATCATGAGTGGATCATTGTATGAAAGTGGAATTGTAGAGATGTTAGAAGAGATTTTTGATGACATTGGTTCAGAAGAAGCGGTAGATGATTCAGATCTAGACCCTGATTTCGAACTTCATGTTAGTGATGAAGGTACCTATTTCTAACCTCTTCTATCATATTCTCCCCAGGTTTGATTTTGCACTTTATTTAGCTGATGTGACTGAAGATTCATTCAGAAATAAATTAGTAATGTAGTTTTCTTTATTTTAGAATGAAGTGACACAAGCAATGATAATTCAAAGGTAGGGAATGATTCACATTTGCCGGGTACTTCTGGTGATTTGGATGCACTTTCAAAGTCTCTGCAGATAAAGGAAAAGTGGGAAATGGGAAAGTAACGAGAAAACAGACATGCTGGTGGTGTCCAATGTATTCTGTAGCACTTAGTGTCCCTCAGTGCTTCAAACTATTCCACACTCAAGCTCATTATGTGTAAGACTTTGTCAGACTTTTTTTTTTGTTGCTGCAAAAGGCATACCGTTCGAACATGTGTAATGTGAAAAGTATTCAATAGATCTTAATGTAAATTTTTAATCTGTAGAATAGACTTTTTGATGATATAAATGTGTTACAGTTGCAACCTACCTGCTATTTTCTACAATTTTTTAAAAGCCTTCAAAATATGACGGTCTCCCTGCCCATATGCCACCGTAAGACATGGTCTCCAATGTGTTAACAGACCTAAACCTGCAGAACTCCCTGCGTTTGACTGTACCATGAACCCTTGTTTCAAACATAGTTGAAACATAAACTATCACACTTTCCATCTGAAGGTACAATGTTCTTTGTTTTGCTGACAAGATTGAGGTTATTTCCTTGTGAGCGAAGTGTTGTTACTGTAAAATATATTATGTTTAATTACAAAAGCTGTGAATGCAAATTTGCTTAATCAGTCCTGTTTCACCACTAACACACCTTCCACTTAACCATGCATTCTGCAACTGTGAGCATACGTCCATCTCTCTCATACATTTTCACTGAATAGTCATAGGGCTGGCCAGATATGGGTCATGGAAACCATCTTTAGGGCTGCCAATGGTGGGGTTTAAACGCACCATCTCCCAAACCTTGCAGCCAACTAGCTCAGACCACATAAAGAGATAATATGATGTTTAGACTGATGAAAATTGAATATTCTGATTATATTCTCTTGGGATTACTGGAAATATCAAGTTGATTTGATGATTCTAGTTATCAATTGTCATTTAAAATCTTTATACGTGATAAGATCGTTTAACACATTAGAGACGCCGTTCGTAGAAACTACGGGCGTGCTATTTCATTGCTGCTGACGGAGCTCGGAGAATCTACAGGCACGTTTTCACTGTAGCTAAGTAGCTGCTGTTTCAGCGAGCTGTGACTTCACTAGGATACTGTTGAATGCTTGTCTAAACATAAAATGTACTAGTTATGAGCATAAGTCGAGAGCTCTTCTTTCAAGACATTGATAACCCGGCTACATTCCTACATAACCTGGGGATGCATCATTGTTGACTCTCAGCTGTGAAATGGGCGGGAAAGTACGTATGGTGCATGCAGACAGGAAGAGTGTGTGTTCAAGGGGCAGGCTTGTTCATGTCATTCTTGTGAATATGTAGCATGTCTAATTCAAGTGAACAAATTTTCGACAACGAATTCATAGTGGATGATCTTATGGAAGACACGAGTTCCGAAAATTAGAGGATGAGGATAACAATTACACACTAAGTAAACATGATGATTCTGGTGCTTCAGGCAAGTAAATGTAGATAATGAGCTAATTTCTGATTTGTGTGAAGTGTAACGTAGTTTTACACCACTTCCTGAAGTGGGTTCTGTAATGCTGTCAATCAGTCGTTACTGATCTGCATTGAGGGCATTCGCCCAGGTGGCAGATTCCCTATCTATTGTTTTCCTAGCCTTTTCTTAATTGATTGCAAAGAAATTGGAAATTTATTGAACATCTCCCTTGGTAAGTTATCCCAATCCCTAACTCCCCTTCCTATACATGAATATTTGCCCCAATTTGTCCTCTTGAATTCCAACTTTATCTTCATATTGTGATCTTTCCTATTAAAGACACCACTCAAACTTATTTGTCTACTGATGTCATCCCACACCATAAATCTTTCCTTATATTAACACCCAGGTACTTACAATGATCCCCAAAATGAACTTTCACCCCACCAACACAGTAATTAAAACTGAGAGGACTTTTCCTATTTGTGAAACTTACAACCTGACTTTTAACCCATTTATCATAATACCATTGCCTACTGTCCATCCCACAACATTATCGAGGTAATTTTGCATTTGCTCACAATCTTGTAACTTATATTACTCTGTACAGAATAACATCATCTGCAAAAAGCCTTATCTGTGATTCCACTTCTTTACACATATTGTTGATATTGTACCAGTAAAAGAGCCCGACTCTCAGATTAAATTTGATAGGGGCATGAAATAGAAATCTCAGGGCAAAACTGGATTAATTGTAGCTAGGGCTCGGTACAGGAGGTAGGGTCCTATCTACAGAAAAACTTTGACTCTGATTGTATAAGAGTTTATTCAAATATGTCATGAATTTGCACATCACCTCTAAGTAGAATCGGACTGTCTTCCTCGTATTCCAATAGTATGGCTTGGGTTCTCCAGCTCACCAAGCCAAGCTGGTTGAAGCACGTTCCAGAAGACTCCAGGGATTCCAGGGACTCCAGATACTCCAGACAGAGGCAGCTGGACTGTCTGGATTGACGGCAAGTAGAGATGTCTCGAACTCTGAGGCCCGGGTTGAACCCCGATGATCCAGGCGATGTTGTAGATAGTCACGTACTACCTCAGCCCAATGAGACTGAGAGGATTGATGTTCCCAAGGTCACTAGTAGCACTGAGTCCATAAACACCTTGGATGATCAACTTATAAGCAGAGATCTTGATAATTGTACATCAAGACTTCCAACGCTCCTAAAATGATATGAGTGGTATTAATAATTTTAGAGTTCATCGCTAGGAAAATCTTCGTCTCGGAATAACGTTTGGCAACGAAAAAATACAAGTCCCTTCTTGTGAAATTATAGTTAAACTCAAAGTTCATTACTGGCGAAGGTGCAAGTCTTTGCCTAAACTCGAACAAGAAAAACACAAGTCCATTCACTTGGAAGTCTGAATATATTTAAAGTTATTCACTGGTGAAATTCATAAAGTCTTTGAGTGACCACTGACGAAAACACAAGTCCATTCACATAAATAAATTCACTGACGAAATTTATAAGTCTTTTAAACCAACACTGGCAAATGTACAAGTCTTTGAGTAAATGCAAGTGAAATCCTAACTTTGTTCAAAGCCGTTGGAAAGTTAAAGTTCATCACTGGCAATGTTAATCAATTACTGTCTATTAGAAGAATGAGTTCCTCAACAGTTGTAAATATTCCACGTAAAAAACACAAGTCCATTTTACGAACACTTAGAAAAGTTCCAATCTTGTTTACGCGTAAATAATACAAGTCCGTTCAGTTAACACTTAGAAAAATTGCAGCTTCGAAGATATGTAAATAACACAAGTCCATTCAGTGAACACTTAGAAAATTCCAGCTTCGAAGACACATGAAAATAATGCAAGTCCATTCAGTGAACACTTAGAAAATTCCAGCTTCGAAGACACATGAAAATAATGCAAGTCCATTCAGTGAACACTTAGAAAATTCCAGCTTCGAAGACGCGTAAATAACACAAGTCCCTTCAGTTAACACTTAGAAAAATTCCAACTTCGAAGACACGTAAATAATGTTCAGTGAACACTTAGAAGAATTCGGGTCTCGAACCCATGGAAATAAAACAAGTCCATTTAGTTAACACTTAGAAAAATTCCAACTTCGATGACACGTAAATAATACAAGTCCCTTCAATGAACACTTGTAAATATTCCAAGTTCAATTACGAAGACTTAGAAAAATTTCTACCACACTCGAGGTCTTATGAGACCAATTTATAAAACTTGGAAGAATCGTCTTCCCACACTTGTATAATGACAGAGTTCCACGATGATAGTAGCAGCAAGAGTGTCCTCGCTGACTACTCAGCTGAGACTGTGTGAATAGGCTACAGTAGGTCCCCTTTTTATTCAATCCGGGATGTCTACGTCATAATACGGTTTGATTGAATATCTCCCGAATCCCTCGATGGATTTGCTTGAAACTCGAGCATTGGGACGTTTAGGTGATCCCAAACAAGATGACATATCGCTCGACTCGCTAGCACAATTATTATAGAAATTTCCAAATTTTCTCCATCGAACTCACTAGAACAAGTGACGTGGAATCCAGAAAATACCAGTCAAGGCTGGTAACACGTGTTGAGACGAGCGGGCGGCCTAGCTAGCCCCTGTGGCTACGTCACAGCTCACAGTCGTCATACACTTCGCTAGCTGGTCCTCGCTGTTGGTAAACAAACCATCCACGCTCGGAACATTACGCGTGGTAAATAAACGTAACTTATGCTCAAAAAAACTTATGTACAGGTCGTAACCGGTACAATATATATATATATATATATATATATATATAAGAAAACATAAAGGTCCAATAATACTGCCTTGAGGAATTCCCCTCTTAATTATTACAGGGACAGATAAAGCTTTACCTACTCTAATTCTCTGCTTTATACCGCTTCCTAAAAATGTGGGTGCTTCTCATGTACAACCTGCAGCAACTCGATGCAACCTCATCATCAAACAGCAAACAATGGGAAAGCAAATTACTTGTCGTAAACAAGGATACTGGAGCCAATTGAACAAATTAGGTTAGAACCTGTATTATTGTGTTTCATTAGATGTGTCCACAATATTAGACAGATTTTGAAATATTAACCGAAGTGGCATCCATAGCTGCATCTGTTTTTTTATCGTTAGTAAAACTTTTTAATCTTCATAAATTTATATTTAATAATTGCTGCACTATTATGATAAATAACTAATTTTTATATAAAAGAAAGTGTGATCTTTCTAAATATTCCCAAAAGTTGTTGTAATCATGGCTTAACCTAGCAATGAAAATTTTTTAAAAAACATTCAAAATCCTGCGATTTCTGGAGGGAAGCACATTCTAATATGGCTGTCTCCAGTGTGTTAAATAATGAAATATGATTAAAGTGAAGTTTGGAAAGAGTGTCATATAAAGAAAATGCTCGCCTCACACTTAGGCGTTAATTCTTAGTGTAATATACCTGAAATGAGTGGAATTATTAACTGAAATGTTTGGAATTTGAGAGGGTGGGCAGAGTTCACCTAAACGGATGCCTCAAATCTTGATAGAGCATGATAATTCTCTCACCCAGGGCATGCACATAAAGCTGCTTACTGGTAGATCTGCTTTGGGCATTACCTAACTATCTGAAAATGATTAAACAGGTAGAAACTGCACCTAGGTTCTCTAATACTGATTTTAAAATAACTATCTGTGTTCTGAAAATATCAGTGCATGAGCACTTCATCAACACACAAAATATACACTTTACACTCAAAACATTTACAAGTGCTGGAAAACTCTCCATGTACATTCAATAATCCTAGAACAAAAACCAGCGAGGGCTGCACTACCATTGTAGTGAACAGGATGACCAATAGTTACAATGCATATATATAGATTTCCCTTCACTGTTTTTGTGTATCGACCCAAATTGCGGCTCTCACCATCAACACATGGTATACCACTTTGATACTGTACCTCATTGAGTGCTGATACTAATGCTTGGTTTTAGAGACACTTTTGCTTGCACAAACACAGTGTTGATCTATGCCTTGAAAGCAGACCACAGATTACTGAAATTTGCCATGAGATATAGAAGGCCAAGTACATGTACTAGATCAGTACACCAGCACAAGAGTTGTGTAAGTATTACCAAGTAAGAACAGCACTGCTCCGTTCATCAATGATCAATCGTTAATAGTCAATAGTTCCTAGTCAATAGGTAGTGTTCACTGGATCGCCTCCTCCCAATATATACGCAGACTTCCTTATCCCCAGTCCATCTCGATATGTCCAAGCTTGTTCGGGCGTGTTTGTCCAATCGTGAGCGAGAGATTTCCCATGCTATGGTACCCATGTGGATATATCTGGACCATGCCCGAACCTGTCACTTTGGGTCTGTAACTAGCTATGGGGCAGACTTCAGGATATCCATGTCTGAGGCTTGGACTCGCCGTATAACTCATCAAACTTTCCCAGGATGTTTTTTCAAACCTGGAAATAGCTGTATGTTTCCCACCTATCTGTACAAAATAAACTACTAGTAATCTAATATGGAGACTTTCCAGCTTAAAATATTCTTACATTAACACACCAGTAAAATACTTCTTCTACAACAACAATCACAATAATAATAATAATAATAATAATAATAATAATAGTACGTTGTAATAAATACAGTGCGTGGTTGCGTTGTATGTCCCATCACAAGAGTTATTATTATGGATCAATCACCGGAATATTTTTACTAATACCTTCTTAGAAGATACTGCATAGATGCGAGGCATGTTTTAAGTAAGTACCATTTTGATATAGGATAAAAGGTGTTGCAAAATTTTTTTTTTTACATGTAAGCCTGAACCGTAAACTACTCATCAATGTAAGTTCCAAGGCACTTGTCATTTCATGAATCCAGCTTCTGAATTCTGTCCTCATAGAAATCTGCCACCTGATGTGTCCATCACTGCTGCATGGTTATTTTTAAGTCGTCATTGTGGCGCTGACCTCCTGAATGCCTTTTCAAGCACAGGAATAATGGTAGTCATTAGGCACTAGGTCAAGACTGTACAGAGGATGATCATATTGTTCCCAACCAAATGAAGCAATGAAGTCCAGGTTCAGTTAGCTGTGTGAGTTTACGCATTGTCATGAAGCAAGAGAATTCCCCTTGTGAGCATGCCGTGCTGTTTGTTTTGGATTGTACCTATAATGTTTTAACAAATGTTAAATGATTTTAAGTATTGAGAAGGTGGAACAATAAAATTGTACTCATTTTTAAGTTGTACAGTGGAGTTTACAAAAGGTCTCACAATCAGTCTCACCATTTATTGTGTCACCCCGGTGCAACACATCCTGCCTACCCCAAAACACAGTGCACATGAGTTTGTTTGCACTTCACTTTCTTCAGTGATGTTGAATGTCTCCATTCCATGGATTGCTGTTTTGATTCCAGCATATCATAAACCACCCATGTTTCATCACCGGTGACAGTTCATCTTTGGAACATATCACCTTCATAACTGTACTGCTCAAGGAAAGTCAAGGTACTGCCTACGCTCTTGGTTTTGTGCACTGCTGTCAGTATCCTCAGTACCCAGCCTGAACACAGCTTTTATAATCTAAGCACCCTAATACAATTTCATAAAGAACACTCCTTGAAATTTCAGGCAACTTACGACTTAAATACGAAACCGTAAAGCACCTGTTTTCTCAACATTTTGCACCAGTATTGACAGACAGTCACCCACTCCGGTTCTCATCGTGAACATTAGTACAGCCCTCTGTAAATGCTCTGACCCTTTTTCTTATCATTCCTTCGCTGATAGTGCTTTCTCCATACACTTCACTAATATGCTGATGAATTTCAACAGGTTTCACATCTTTTGCATTTAGAAAATGAATCAGTACATACTTCACACTCGGTGGGACTGTTAATTGTCAGAAGCATTTTCAATACGCACAGTCAAACTAAATACGCGAATGCTTCTGTTAATGGCGTTTGTGGCTAGTGTACATATGTACATACTGAGTGCTCATACTCTGAACGACGACCGAACCGCTGCAGCGGGCATGTTTAAAAATGGTACTTACTTAAAAACATTCTCGTACTTTTAAAATATCGGTTTAGTGGATGTATTTTAAATATTACTCTTTGAGCCACATTTACAGTTTACCTTACCAGTTTTGTTACCATGTGTGTGTTTTCAGGAAGCCCCTCTTAATATAATATGCTTGAGGATTAATTAAACTTACAAGATTGGTGTCCAGTCACTGTGAGAATTTGTTGGAGTGCCAGGAAATTTTTGTTTTATGGAATAACAATTCTGCTTTGTAATTTTAACCCTACAGTGGTCGCAGACAATTCTATGTCGTAGAAGGTTGCGTGGCATCTGAGATACACCCTTTTGTTTTTGAGGTTGTTATGCTTTCCCAACTTTCGAATAATGATTTACATTAATTCCAGGACATTTTGAAAAGATGATTATAAATTGCTGAAACTAATTTATTGATATGAAGGCAACTAACTATGATTATTAGGCAATAGAATAAGAACCTAAACTGTCTCTCTGGCATAACCAAGTAGCATAGTTCAACACCCGTCTTGTTGCTAGCCCTAAATGTCCTTTGCATTTGTGCAGCTATCCTCCCGTTAGGCTCATAAGTACAGTATGCCAGTTTGAGCCTTAATTTCACATATATCGGTAGATCAAGTGTTCCTCTCTCTGCTGTTGTTCGTTTGAACCTCCTCAATTTTCCTATAGGTAGCAGATGAAAGATAGCATTGTATCATCAGAGAAATAGTTCCCAGCATTCTTTAGGAGTTTTAGCAAGTTTTGCACACCAGGTAAATGCACGACATATTTTGCCGCTGGGTTTGAACATTCACAATTAAGTATTTATTTTCCACCTAGTCGATACAATGATTGCTTAAGGCAATTTTTAATGGTCAAAAGTGGTACATGTTTCGTATATTATCAACATCTTCAGCCACATAACACTGTTTAGATGAAAAATGTATAAAATTGACAAAGTAATGCTTTAGAGGAAGTGTCCTTAAAATTAACATAAGATTGACAAGATTAAAACAAACAAATAACTCAAGAGAAAATATATAAATTATTTCTACAATAGAAAGCAGTCGTCAAGGAAACACTTGTACAATATTCCATAGAGAAATTGTCCTAATAAATATTCTTTTCTTAATAATTCATGAAAAAAGATCAATTTATAAATTAAAAATTATACAATTTATAAGTAATTATCGAAATGAAGAAATCCTGATATCACAGTGCGGCTCTTATTATTAATGTAGATGAAGATATAACTAATTCCTAGTTGTCAAATCTTATTAAGCCTGCTTTCCTTTGGAACAGTAACTCATGTCATTCTTTCACAGTTTTGCGCCGGGTGTAATATTGATGATGCGTTCTTCCTTGCTCTTGCACCTGAGGAGGTGGAGGAGCGGGGGATATAGGTGTGTCAAGAACTTTCTTGCTGTCACCTATAGCTTCAACTGAGGAGGAATAAGTTGTAGGGCTATCTGTAGGAGGAGAAATTCCAATTCTTTTTTCGTGATCCTTCTCAAGCATTTTCAGATATACTAGAATTTGATAATATAATGGATTCTTATATTCTACAGCCTCATTAAGGTTATCATTTTTCTTTACAAGTTGGTCTAGATGAATGTACAGGTCTTCATATGTGTTCATTAAGCTGCCCTTTTTTTTTTTGAACATTTCGGGGAGGAATAGCTTTACGCTACGTAAAAACTCCATTTCGCCCTAGAAAATTATCGCTGTCATTTTCTCCTGCTTCATCGCTGTTGTCTGTGACTTGTTCAGTGTCTATACTTCCACTGCTGGTTTCTAGAACGTCCTCCTCCTCATCACTGTACTATTCACCTTTTTCATCATCGTCATCATCGGCGATCAGAATTATTATCTCCTCTACTTTACTCTTATTTTAATCCTTAAAAATATGATAAATTTACTCTTTTGTAAGAAACCATGCAATCTGAGACATTCTTAAGAATAATTGATGCAGTGATATTGAAGATAATACACTCGTGTTCATAAAAAACAGAACACTTTGAAAGTCTAGAGATAGGAAGTTCATATTCACAGGACATGTTCATTAGTATGTTCTGCAGAAACGATTAGCATTTCAGTCACATAGGTTCAGTGTGTGTCCTGTTACCTAGTAGGTACTGGGTCCTCTATGGGCACTCATAACTTGTTCCAGGCGTGATGATGACATCGGCACGAATGGCGTCCTGGGGTATAGCTATCCATGCTGCATTCACCTGGTTCCACAGTTCATCTTTGGTGGTTGGCATTGGGTTACAGCGCAGCACTCATTGTTTCATCATATCCCACACATTTTTGATTGGCGACAAGTCTGGTGATCGGGTGGGCCAGGACAAGTCTGACATCCTGTGACAACAAGAAGGCACATGTTCATGCAGCAACATGTGGTCGCGCATTGTCCTGCTGAAATATGGCGTCTGGTGTGTTGTGCAGAATGAGTATGGCTACGGGTCACAGAATATCTGTCATTCACGTAGGTCAAACTGGTCACAGTCCCCTGAATACGCACCAGCTGTGATTTGTGGTTGTACCCAGTAGCACCCCACAACATAAGGCCTTAAGTTGGTGCTGTATGTCTTGTGCGAATGCAGTCAATGTGATGCCTCTCCCCCTGTCTGCGGCAAACCAAAATGCAGCCATCATTTTCAAAGAAACAGAACTTGGATTCATCTGAAAACACTATCTGCTGACATTCCTGTCCCCAGTAATGTTGTTGCATACACCATTGCAGTCTAGCATGTTTGTGCACATTAGTCAAAGTTAGGCAGAGAAGTGGACAATGTGCCGGTAATCCAGACCATAATAAACGGTGACGGACTGTCACTCCTGATAGTGTACGATGTGTTACACTGTTCCACTGTTGCGCCAGAGCCGAGGAGGACACAGATCTGTCCTGCAATGCCATTCGGATGAGGTGTCGATCTTCTCCGAGGGTGGCCTGGGACCCATCTCGTCGTGTTCTACAGCCTTCTGTGAACCATTCTGTACACACCAGTTGCACTGCCGACACACTTCATCCCACAAGAGCAACAATTTCCTGGATGGATGCATCATGTTCTCTCGTGCCAATAATGCACTCTCTTTCAAACTCGCTCATTTGACGGTACAGTTCTCGCATATGTCTGAGGCATCCTGCACGTCTGCTCAAGTCACACTGATCCATTACCTTCGGTTCATAGCGACAACAAGAGCTGCAGAGAATGTGGGCTGAGGGCTGACATGGTTCCAATGCTAATTATTTCTTCAGAACATACTAATGCACATACCCTGTGAATATGAACTTCCTATCTCTAGTCTTTCAAGGTGTTCAGGTTTTTATGAACATACTGTACTTAAAAAACCTCTGGAACTTACCCTGTAGCTGTGAAGTTCATCTGAAAGATGCCGTTGACACTTGTGTAACAATAAACCACCACCACATGAGTTACACTGACATTTAAGCACTGTTTCTTTGTTATGTTGGTTGTGAATAGTTACTTGAAAGGTTAGATGGCATTTCTAGTCAGTGGCCTTGGTAGTTTCCTTGCAGTGACAGAAATAAACAGTATGGTGTCTCTTGGACACTGCGCGACCACTCCAGGGTTAAACCAATCACTAATTTTAACTTGGAAACATACATCCCTTTGAATGTTTTCATGCCATTGTTTTGTTTTAATTTTTAGATATTGTCTCGAACGATGGACAGTATCCATTCCCGACTGGCGAGCAGGAGACATACTTGGGAGTGGGTCCAATGTGTCGATTTGCAAGTGACCTAGCACCAATGCTGCGAATATTAGCAGATAAGAATGCCTCAAAACTACATTTGGATGAGAAGGTTACTACTGCTTTATTTTTTTTACTTTACTCAAGAGGATGTATCAGGTAATATCTATAAAATGTTTGAAAACATTCACTGCAATATATATTTTCAAAACATTTTTCCTAGCGAGATATAATTTCATGATCAATACACAAATGAGTGAAGAGCAGATAATTTGTGCTGATTAGTGTTTCTATGTTCTTTCTGGAATATTATAAGCTGTGACTGAAAACTGATTTAAATGTGGCCCTTTGTTTGACAATCAATGAATTAATAAATCAATCAGTCATCACTGATCTGCAGTCGCCCAGGTGGCAGATTCCCGATCTGTTGTTTACCTAGTCTTTTTTTTTTTTTTTTTTTTTTTTTTTTTTTTTTTTTTTTTTTTTTTTTCAATAATTGCAAAGAATTTGGAAAATTTATTTAACATCTCCCTTGGTAAATTATTCCAATCTCTAACTCCTCTTCCTATAAACAAATATTTTCCCCAATTTGTCCTCTTGAATTCCAACTCTTCATATTGTGATCTTTCCTACTTGTCTACTAATGTTATTCCACACCATGTCTCCACTGACAGCTCAGAACTTGCACCTTACAAGTTATAAATCTCATAATGGGGTCCATATTGAACAATTTATATTTTTATAAAAGAATGTGTCTTCAGAGTCCACCTTTTTAATACTGTGTTATTTTAAGTAATGACATGTACAGCCAAAACTGGTTAGGATGTTTTTGTGGGGACCAAAAAAATGTCGTAAAGAGGTAATGTGCTAAAAAATTAAAAACAATTTTGCTGTTAAATTTAAGGTTAGGTTTGAATATAAAAATAATTACGATGAAAACAAAGAAGCAAGTCTTTAGAATTATTACAATTAATGAAATAAAGAAATAATATATTTTAAGAACACCATCATAATAAAACAAGGAAAAACGTTCTTAGAAACGCAAACTATACACGTCGCTTACAATTATGTTTAATGTTGTCACAGGAAAGCCCAACATCTTGGGCAATTTGCATACATTTCATGTGTGGAGTAGCTTCCACTTTCTCAATTAATTTTAATTTTTCATCATATATAAACTGTCTAGCTTTCTTCTCCATACTGAATGTCCTGCAAACCACTACGTGTAAGTACAGCAGGCCTAATCTAAGTGCCGTACATTGTTACACAACTCACTTACAAACGTAAGCACCGACATGTCAGCTGAATACGTAAGTACAGTACGTCTAATTTACATACCTTGTTACACAAGTCACTCAGGCCATCTTTCAGATGGCACGGGAGTAAAACTCGTCTGTGTGTATGCACGGGTGCACCCGCTTCCACTGACTCTTACATACACTCCCCATACTTTCCAGTGGATCCTTTTCAACACTCTTTTCTGTGTAGGTAATAAATATGGACCATGGTCGTCTTCGTTTACCTTCTACATTTAAGAAAATACAAAAATAGTTCAAGCATCCTGTGTTCTTCACATTTCGTTAGAGAAGAAGATGGGTACAATTTTGAGGATACTCTCTCAATAACGGGTCTAAATGATATCACGCTTTCTGAAACACAACGAGACCACTAGTATTGCCGACATTAAAGTTATTCAGTTTTTAATGTTTATTTCGGGTTCCATAACAACAGATAAATCACACAAGAAAAGAAAAGAGCACACAAATAACTTTTAAATTGAAAATGAGAATAAATACGGTAGGGGCCTATATCAAATAGGTGAGAGCATGCCAATTTTTGTTATCATCTAAATCCATTTATACTTTCTTATAGGTGCCCTATCGGGCTCTGATACAGTTCACAGTACTGATGCTGTGAGCACAGTTGATCCGCTATGTATAATGACATGCATTAAAACTAGGGGCCAATAACACGTAACTGCGGGCTCGGGACCACGACTCACCGCGGACTGATCACTTAAACATTTCTCCCCCGTGCGGTTACACTCTGCCTACGCGTCATCTGAAAAATTCTATTTGAAGTAGCAGTTCTTAGTTTAGGCCTAGGTGGACTGGCGGCTAAGCATGGAAGCGGGTCGAACCTGCGCCGTCTGAAAGAGGCCTCACGAACTTAAAATTAATCACAAACACGTCAGACACAAAGAGAATAAGACTGACTTGGTACTGATGCTCCCTCCAGCTGTAGGCCTGCATCCAACCGCGCTCCAGGGCCTTGAAATTAACTCCTCTACCAAATCCTTACCCAGGCCAGTTGTCGCTGGCCTGTCGTGCGTGCAACGTGGCCGGGACTGCTAATTTAAATTTCTTATGGCAGTAGTTACAAACATATGAAAGAGTGATGTAAATGTATGTGCTGTCCAGGTTTTTTTTAGCATGTATTTAATAGGACACGCCCTGCAACTTGGGAATGTATATATATAAAATAAAAGTTTTGTCTGTACATTGCTCAGAATTTGAAAATAATGGTATTTCTGTATCGGTCATGTCCATAGTAACAAGAAAATGCACATTTTACTTTTCCGTAATGTCTGTCTGTCTGTCTGTCTGTCTGTCTGTCTGTCTGTCTGTCTGTCTGTCTGTCTGTCTGTCTGTCTGTCTGTCTGTCTGTCTGTCTGTCTGTCTGTCTGTCTGTATGTATGTATGTATGTCTGTATGTATGTATGTATGTATGTACACGCATCACGAGAAAACGGTTGAAGAGAATTTAATGAAAATCGGTATGTGAAGTCAGGGGATGAGCCTCTACAATCTAGGCTATAAATCATTTTACTCACGAGTGAAATGGTAGTTTAGGGGAAGGCCTAAAATTGAATTCTCAACTATTTATGTTATTAGTGGTCTAATGAAAATCTGTATGTGAAGTCGGGGGATGAGCCTCTACAATCTAGGCTATAAATCATTTTACTCACGCTGAGTGAAATGGTAGTTTAGGGGAAGGCCTAAAATTGAGTTCTCAACTATTTGTGTTATTAGTGGTCGTATTTTAAAGAAAATGGGTATGCAAAGTTGGGGAATAAGTTGCTACAATCTAGGCTATCAATAATTGTATTCATGCTGAGAAAATGGTAGTTTAGGGGAAGGCCTAAAATATAATTCTCAAATATTGTTGTTATTAGTAGTCCTATCTTGATGAAAATCGGTATGCAAAGTCAGGAAATAAGTCACTATAGTCCAGGCTGTAAATTATTTTATTCACGCTGAGTGAAATGGTAGTTTAGGGGAAGGCCTAAAATGTAATTCTCAAATATTTCTTATTAGAGCTGTAATCGATGAATGCTACATAACTAGGGTTATATAGTATTAAATTTCCTATAATTCATGTCTTATACATTGTTACCATACTGGCTGTGATCACAAAGATCTTCATGATTTTGGATTTTTGTTACTAAGTCCATATCAGCGCCGAGTAACCAGAAATGGGTAAACAGTATTTAATGAAAATCGGTATGTTAAGTCGGAGAATAAGAAACTACAGTTTATGGTATAAAATATTTTTCAAATCACAGAGACGAAAGAAAACTAAATGTGAAGGCCTACAATATAGAAAGCTCATAACATTGATAAACAATAACATTATATTGACCATTGTTTGTCGTGATGTTTTTTGTGTCATCTGTTGCCCTTCATCTCCGGTAGATAGGATTACTGCTGCTTACAGAGTATTTTTTATTTGATTTACGTCACCCTGACATAGATAGGTTTTATGGCGACGATGGGATAGGAAAGGGCTAGGAGTGCCTTAGGCCTTAATTAAGGTACAGGCCCAGCATTTGACTGGTGTGAAAGTGGAAAACCACGGAATACCATCTTCAGCGCTGCCGACAATGGGATTTGAATCCACTATCTCTCGGATGCAAGCTCACAGCTGCGCACCGCTAACCACACGGTCAACTCGCCCAGTTGTACAGAGTGTAACAGCCTGCCTGAATATTGATGGGAAGTAGCTGGGGAGTTAGATAACTTTCTTCTTTAGCATGACATTCCCCTGGTTTATAAATTTTCTGATACTACTGGTACGTAACACACTGGATCGTCATAGCATTCGGGCTATTCAATCCCTGAGGCACTGATTGGAATGAACAGTGTGCATATTTAGCGGAATAATGGCAGATGAGTGTTCATGGCAATCTGCGGCCTGGTCATCCCAGCTCTGGAACTTTGGACTATTAGATTGGCACCTCAATCTAACCGCAGCACTGTTCGTTAAAAGTGATAAAACGTGCGGCTTTCCATTTGATCGAGTATTTTATATGATAGCATTGCTTTTAATCGCTACATTCATACTTACGTTTTTGTAATGACCTATGTTGATTTCAGGTTAAGAAAACCACAAAGTCAGTCTTTCTGAGAATCCCGTAGCGAAGCATGGGTACATCAGCTAGTTATGGCATAATAACCAGGGAGGGACATCTTAACCAGTTTGAACTGTATAATATTAGAATGTCTAATTGCAGGACATGTTTCACCCAACTTCTATGGGTATATTCAGCTGCTTTCCTATATCTGTTATTAAAATTGCTAGCAAAATCCTAGGCTCATAATACACTTGTATGTCACAACTTACAAACACCCAAAACATATGAACATCCAAATGAACTTTTATAAAAGGTGAAAATAATACATGCACACTGAAGATTTTAACACGACCTTATAAGAGCATGAACTTTTTCTTAATAAGTACATTTTAACATTCATAACATCACTCTTGATTCATATTTAAATGTTTTAAACTACAATATGTAATGTCAATTTTAGCAGTCTACTGAAGATGATCCAGTTAGTATTGAAACATGTATATATGTGACAGATGTGAAATTTAAGTTTAATAAATTGACATTAACCATAAGGTATTGAATAAGGAAGATACTGTTCAACAATAAATCATTGTAATAGTTATTTAAAGAATGTTAGTTTAGCTGTCAATACGGAAACATGAAATTTATATTTTGTGGTAAGAGATACTGAATTGAATCGGTGCGAGATCAATTTGGCTAATTTAATGAGAAGAAGGGATAGAATTATGGGACACATCTTAAGACACCCAGGACTTGTTGAGTTGGTTTTTGAGGAAAGTGTAGGCGGTAAGAACAGTACAGGTAGGCCAAGATAGACAAGCAGATAAGAGCAGATGTAGGATGCAGCAGTTACGTAGAAATGAAAAGGTTAGCGCAGGATAGGATGCACAATTATTCTTCATTTATGCGTGTTTAATAACCATTAACTTAAAATTGCCATCATAATATTGACAAGAATCCATTGAAAATTTGCCGGCAATACCTGTTCTATGTGTCTCTACCATACGACGATCCATCATGAAAATATTCCACTGCAGTGAAACCTCGATTCTACGTTTTTGGAGGGACCTGGGGATAAAAATGTACGATACGGGAAATCGGAAGATCCGGGAATGAATTAAAACCGTCAACAGTTTGATTGTACTTCACAGTAATGAAATATATATATCATTTTATTTGTACAAAAACGCCTGCATTAAATACATTAGTTTAAAAACTTTATATTTTAAATTCAGTTTTACCGAGAAACTTCGTCACGTTCCCGTGAAAACGTCTTTCAGGCCAGCAACTTTCATCAGTCAAGCTCATCGAAAAATATTCTACTAAATAAGTTATCAGAATTATATTGATATCTAAGAAATTTAAACACACATCTGAGACTCCAGTTTCACTATTGCTGCAAGGAGAATGTATCGGAGTTATTATGCCGATCGGGAAAACATTATAATACAGTCACTTAAAATGTCTACGGTAGCTACCTCTGTTTGTTTCACCTTGAATAAATCTAACTGGAACAGGTACAGTTATTTACAGTAATTGTTATCTGACGACAGTCTCATGTAAATTAGAAGACTTTGTTTTAATAACCTAAAAAAGAACAATGTAACTTATTTATCAGTAAAGGTTTTCGTGCTGTATTACGAACTTACGGCGCGAAATTTAACTTCGAGTTCACCCATGTTTTAGGCCTCGGCACTTTCCATTAATGATTTTTTTTTTTTACCGATAAACAGGCGAGAAATGTGGCTTGCATGATAGGCATAATTACTGGTGCAGTTCACATGAACATACCTGTGGTATTATAGTTACGAAAGATAGCTGAAAACACGTAAATAAGCATAGGTTGTAACACGTCCAGTCACATAGTCAAGTAAGCTAATCACAACGCACAAATACAAAAATGATACCAAAATACATTAAATCCCAGAAGATGTAATGAAACACTCTCGCACTCACAAAAATAAAGTGTCACATCGCATACATATAGGTTACGCACTGCACACACAACACTTAAATTGTCATTTCTTCAGTCACAGAATACAGTAGTCACTTTGTAGTGAAAAAGTCTTTAATCGTCATTTGTTTTTTGTTTTGTCGTGCCTTAACACGGTACAGTGCTCCCTCAATATTTAAAACGTTCTGTAGTTTGCTGCTGTCTGTGTCATACGCAGTAATATAGTCGCAAATTTTGTCAAAGGCGGCTAATGCTTCTGCAAACGTTGGCAGGGGTTCAATTTCGTCTTCGTCTTCCCCCTCGCTTGCGATCTCATGCACGGCACTTGCACTGGCTGTGGCAGTAGCATCATCACACAGCTGTTCTATGCTCTTCACACCACAAGTGGCGAGCTCACTATCGACTGTAGCGTACGTCTCGAAGTTAACATCTCTCCGCGCGAGCTTCTCCCAGTCCTCACTGAAAAGTTGTTCTTCGCTGCCCGTGTTGGTGTCGTTCGTGTCTCTGCTTTCGCCAAAGCCACATTTATGAAAACAATTTTGAATGGTGGAGGGCGAAACGTGGAACCATGCTGACACAACAAAGTGGATTGCCTGTAGGATACTGAACTTAGTCTTCACTTCTTTCCCGGCGTCCAACATACACACAGCCCTTTCCACCAGCTGCTTGCGGTAGTACCCTTTAAAGCACTTTATCACCCCCGCATCCAGAGGCTGAAGGACACTGGTACAGTTCGGGGGATAGAAAATAACTTTCACATTTCGTAAGAAAGAAAGTTCCTGCGGGTGGGCGGCACAGTTATCTACAAACAAAACTATTTTTCTCGCTTGAGCACCCATAGAAGCATCCAGTCCGTGAAGAAAATCCAAAAAAATGTCTGTGGTCATCCAAGCTTTACCTTTCGCGTAGTATCGCACTGGTAACTTCTTCACGTTCTTAAAGCATCTCGGTTTCGCTGCTTTGCCTATAACGATAGGAATACGTTTGTCTGACCCGTCACTGTTACAGCACAACAAAACAGTTATGCGGTCCTTCGCATTTTTGCCTCCATGACAAGATTCTCCTTTAAGAGCCAGCGTGCGATCCGGTAAACAGTTGAAAAATAGGCCGGTTTTATCCGCGTTATAGATGTTCTTCGGTTCGTATCCTTCAAGCAGCTCTGGGAGATTTTTCCCCCAATCTTCCACAGCCGAACCGTCAACCGCAGCACTCTGGCCGGCGAGCTTTTTATACACCAGCCCGTGACGCTCCTTAAACCGGGAAATCCATCCATTCGAAGCAGAAAAATTGTTGATACCCATTATTGCAGCGATGCTTCAAGCTTTTACGCGCAAAATGTTACTATCCACAGGAATTCTCGATGCCCGAGCTTGCTGATACCAGGAAAAGAGAACTGCTTCCATTTTAGAATATCTCGATTCCTTCCCCGTTTTTCTATTCTTTGCGGAGGATCCACATTTTTTTACTTGTTCACGTATCTCTTGTTTTTTCCCTATTATTGTATTCAGTGTCGAAGCAGGTAAGCCTAAACGTTTCGCGATGTCAACTTTTTTTTCTGTTGGATTTCTTTCAACTTCCTCTATAATCTGAAGTTTTTCTTGCAGGGTTTTCACATGCTTTACAGGTTGCGCCATTTCAATACTGTACTGTGTAAGCAAACCGAAACTCGACTGCGTAAATTGTTGGTTTTCACCAGCTAGTAACACAGCCAACTGAAGGAAACATTCAACAGAAAGCTCTTAACAAAGCGCAAGTTGGCGGAGGCCTTCATTGTTAGCCTGGTACAGAATGTTCCGTAAGTATGATCGCGCAAGATATCCGACGAAATTAAAATACGCTAGACTCGCAAATTCAATTCCTGCCGTCCATTCTCGAAATCTTGAAAAACGCTTGATCGAGAATTTAGCGTTGATGGGACTGAAATTTCTGGACGGTTGATGCGGGAAATCGTTTCTTCGAGGAACGGATAACGCGGGATTTTTAATACAGGTTTTAAATGGGATGCTCGCGGGAAAACGTAGTTTCGGGGAACGGATGATCGAGGTTTCACTGTATAAAACTGTTAATTTTACTAAGCGTCAGGTGCAGTAGACTCATTATAACTCTGCCACTGAGTAGCCGTGGCCTTTCTAAGAATTCGAAGCTCGCACGTTTTGATGCCATTCTGCGGATTTGAGAGACTTTTTGTAAAGGCTAACAGAATGTCATTCTCTTGTCATTATTTTCTGAGTACCACGACGTCACACAGAGTCACTGTACAACCGGTTGTCGCTGCTAACGATGTATAATAAAAACACGGACATTGATGGTCATTGAGTTTTGCACATGTGGGCGGGGCTTGGAGGGAAGCAACAAGGTTCCCATGGTAAGCTGCGAGTGGTGGTCATTACTGTTAGGTTGCGAATGCAAGATGAGCCTTTATTTTTCACATTAGTTTCTGAGAAAAAACCATCGTCTTGGATTCGGAGAAATACGGTATTACTTTTGTGTCACTTTGTGGGAGTGTCGAGGCCAATCTCTTGTCACGGTGACAAAATTACTTTCCTTATACCAGAGGCATAGGGGTTGTAATCTCAGGGGATACTAGAGACCTGTATGCTATATCACAGCAGCTAACCTGGGGGCTTATGACCTTACACACCCAGACCTTCTTTGTTTGCCATACAGATGTCATTTAGTATTCATTAATTTAAATTTTGTCCACCCATATATGTGGTTCTGGGATTGTGTGGTTGATAATTCTTTGTTACAAGGAAGCCAAAAGGACAAAATCGGGAATGAAATAAGCTGGAAGGTAGCTGGCATTGAGGTCCCTATTACAAATGTAATAAAAAAGCGTGGACTTCAGTGGTATGGGCACATTATGAGAATGAAGACCGAGAGACTTGTCAGAAAATACTTTGACCTTACTGTCCAAGGAAAAAAAAAAAAGGGGGAAGGTCAAGGAAATGCTAGATAGACACAGTGAAATCAGATGTGGAGGAGAGAAGTCTCAAATGGGAAGATGCCGTGGAAGAGAAGATGTATGTAGACAGGAAGAGATGGCAAGCGCTTGAACACCACACCTGGGAAATTGTATTGGAAAATGATGATCGTGATGAAATCTATTGTGAGCACTGCAAGTGGATAGCGTCTAAGAACTACAGTGAAAGTCGGTTAAGAAGTTCCCGCATAAGAAGTTTTCCCGCCTAAGAAGTGTGATATTCTTGGTCCCTTGATCAGTTGCATTAAGATATATGTATATTTTTTCCGTTTAAAGTGTTCGGTTGTAAATATATTTCCCGCTTAAACAGTTCAGATTTTAGAGCCCCTTGAGATAGAAAACGTCCGCTCAAAGCAGCCCGTGGTTAGAACCCTCCAGTCTCCGCGCAAGTTGTACCCTGTGTTAGACCGTTCGCGCGCTCGCGGTGTGTGTCTGGTGTCGCGGAACATGTGCGGGCCTGCCACGGCCATATGACGTCACGCTATGACAACACGGACAGCAGATGCTCACTCTCGACTTGTGGAATCGAATCGAACCCAGCAGTCAAAATTTCCACTCCACCGTTCCATCTAGCGGAATAAAATCGAACGGGATTCTACATAAGAAACATAAAGTACGCAATGGATGATTTGATAAAACTTTAATGCAGTAATTTGCGGGCCGCGACAGGGTGAAGCCATTAATCGAGGTGGCCTAAACATTAATTAAAAACCGTAAAGAGCATTTGTCCACAACATTACTGTTAACCTACCACAAAACTGAATATTCTAACCTGTCTGATTTTTCATTCCCTTGCTTATTTCCTTCCAGGCATTCTGTCTTGCGTTGTTGCAATAATACTTATGGGCCTTGACGTAGAGGAAATTACTTTTTTGAACTAAACTGATAAGATTTTGCGTGTCTAATATTAGTGAGGTGAATACAAACAACTTTGCGACTCTATGCAGGAAACAGCCGATTTGCCAGCAGCCAGCTGATACACATGCTGCCAAACAGCCGGCCGAAAGATCCCGATCGTTTACGAAATTGAACGAATGTTGATAGGCAACTGGGTGTTGAGGGAGGCACACATAGGCATTGCAATACCACGTGTTGGCATAAAATTGAAAGTTATTTTTAATTTTACCTTTATACGAGCTAAACATTGTATTATCGTGTCACTCGTAATTATTACATCGCATTATTAGAACGTAGCACAAGGATGAGGAGACATGAAGCAAAATTCTCGCGGGGAAAGAAACTGTTTTTTAGATGTGCTAGCGTTGCTACTGCGCCTTTATCTCTACCACGTAATACCCCAGATACATTTCCATGCACTAATTTCTGCAACTTCGAACTTGTGTTTCTTTTCTTCATTACCTATAGCGTGAAGAGGATTGAAGCGGGAAAATAAACTCAATACTGGCTTGGCCATGCGGTACTTGTGAAACAGCCAGAAACTACGCCCGTTGCCGTGACAACCAGTAGGAATGCAGGGGCGATTTAGGCCTAGGTTCTAAGAATCTAAGAAGAGTAAGTTGCTAGATTTCCCATTTGCTGCCGTTATCCTTGAAGCAGGTGTCAGGGGTGTGAGGAAGATAGAAAGCACATGCTAACAAACTGTAGTACACGTCTTGTCTTTGCTTCTTGTAAGCCTAAGCTACGGATTGAAGCATAGTGTAACGTCGTAATTAGTATGAATAGGAGTCGGTGAAGTTAGTTGTACTTGTAATATTAACGTACAAGCTTTTTTTAAGTGAAAATGAGCGCAACTCAGAGGAAAGAGATCAAGCAAATGGCACTAACAATAAAAGACAAAGTGGAGATTATATGGAAAGTGGCGTCATCTACACTTTCTCGTGTTGCTTTGGCAAAGGAGTTGGGGATGCCGCCGTCTACTTTGAACGGTATTATAGCGAAGAAAGAAGAGATCTCTGCTTCTGCAGGGAATACTTCAGCAAATTGTAAGGAAGTTAAATCTGAAAAGTACGATGAAATAGAACAAGTTCTGCTAATATGGTTTAAACAGCAGCGAAGTTTAAACATACCTTTCAGTGGGACTATTGTGCAGGAGAAAGCCTCATGCAAATTAAGGGTACCTTTTACCGCGTCGAGCGGGTGGCTGGAACGCTTTAAAAATCGAGCCGGCCCCGTGGTGTAGGGGTAGCGTGCCTGCCTCTTACACGGAGGCCCCGGGTTTGATTCCCGGCCAGATCTGGGATTTTTACCTGGACCTGGGACTGGTTCGAGGTCCACTCAGCCTACGTGATTAGAATTGAGAAGCTATCTGATGGTGAGATAGCGGTCCCGGTCTAGAAAGCCAAGAATAACGGCCGAGAGGATTCGTCGTGCTGACCACACGGCACCTCGTAATCTGCAGGCCTTCGCGCTGAGCAGCGGTCGCTTGGTAGGCCAAGACCCTTCAAGGGCTGTAGTGCCAAGGGGTTTTTGGTTTTCGTTTACAAAACAATTTGTTGCGAAGCAGAGAGTGTAAGTTCGGAGGAAAGGAAAGTGTGGAAGGACATGGTTCTGCCTGCTAAAATAATCAAACCTTGCAACGTTTTTATATAACTTAATATGTTCCCTTCTCTTATCAAATATATTTATAATATGGTATGTTCAATTATTTTACTTTATCTCTAAAAATATTGTCATGATAATCGCATTTTTATATTGTGGCTTTCTGTAAGCAGCTCTTATATATCGGCCTATTTTGGTATTGTTCACTAACAAGGAAATCTGTTGGCTGTGTGTTTCACATGTATTTCAAAGTACAGAATAAGTTTTTGGGCATTACCCCTTTTAAGAAGTTTCCTGCTTAAGAAGTTTTTTTTTTTTTGCAGTCCCTTGAAAAACTTCTTAACAGAGTTTCACTGTATCAACAAAATATAATTGTGCTCCAGCTTGCCACAAAGGTACAGGATATATGCACCGCCGCACAGTGCAGCGATCATGTGGGAGTAGTGGACAAAAATCAAAATTAAATTTTCTTCACGTGTTTATTGTCTGTGAAGGCTCTCACTGGCCAGTTAGACCTAAACAAACATGTTTGCCGTCGTTGAACTTTACAACTGTAAGTATATAGAAAATACTATCTCGTCCGAGAGTTCCGTATCCAACTTTACACGGCACTTGTAACTATAAGTAATAACACTGAAAATATAGGGGAAATGAATTATATGACTTCAGCATGTCTGGATTTTCCTCTTATCAGTCATCAGTCCATAGAGGGATGGAGCGGGCCAGCATCATTTCTAAAATAAATGTCCAGATCTGTATCTATCGACCTTTTCTTTGCGTACTTATTTATCTGTGAGGATACAGTAAGTATGTGTGTCATTAGGTCTAAACACGTATTGGATCGAGAAGTTTTCCGTGCATGCTTTAACCTAGTGTGGTGGAAGACTTTGTAGAGGGCTTCTAAAGGCTCTTCTGAAGCTCTGTCGGTCTTCATTTTACTCTGGCAGTGAGCAGTTATCAATGTTGTTACATAGTCCGGTAGCGTATATGGATGATCAAGCCACTCTACATGTTTAGCTAGAAACACCGACTGAACCCTCTGAGACATCCGCCAATTTTTGCTCAATGTCACATGAAGTAAGTCACTACATTTATGTAAACTGTTGTACACATCTTGTGTGCAGTTTTCAAGTTTATAAGCATTACAAATAGCCATCAGAATTTCTTCCTTCTTTCGACTGGCATTGGTGGTTGACATCCACCTTTTGGTGTTTCATGGTGCATTCTCCTGAAAAATAAGTCATAAAAGTCAAACTTGCAGACTATTGCCCACAAAGTATTGATAAACTTAGAGAAATGTTAGAGAAAGATATTACTGCAGAGATATCGAGACATGTTTTGGCTTTTTTAAGATATTCCTGATATAGGCCTGCTGGAGAAAACATGTCTACCAATCGTTCATCGTTAAGGAAAGTACATAGCTGTACAGAAACTGTGCACTAATAACAAGAAGTCTCCGCCTTCACTTTGGTCTCGAACACCGATGCACACGCTGGACTAGTTGACTGACAGGGGGGAGATAACTACTCCGGTTGGTCGAATAGTGTCGTTTGGAGTGCTCACTCTGTTGACTGTGGGAGTTTCGTCTGTTTACGACGTCAGTTTTTCTATCTTGGCAATCAATTGTAATTCATTCTGTGCTACGCACACTTAACATACAATTGCTGTTTTTCAAATTTTTGTGCATTAGTCTACGCACTGTGTGGCGGTGGAATATCTCGCACAGTCTGTAGAAATAAGAAAACTCCAAAGTTTGAAACTATCATGGCATGTGCCAGATGCAAGTGCTGTATCCAGAATGTGAAGAAGGAAATTATTCCTTTTTGTCACTTTCTGGGAGTGTCCAAGCCAGTCTTTGTCACGGTGAAAAAGTTGCATTCCTCACACTAGAGGCATAGGGGTTGTTTCACGCCAGCTAACCTGGGGGCTTATGAGGGACTCTTATTCAACATGTACCACAGATTGTTTGATACTTTCATTAATTGGTACTATAGGCCAGTAGTATTCAAAGTGTGGTGCGCCAGGAGGCAAATATTTTCGCACTGCAAGTTGTGTGGTTAAGCTTATTTTTAATATGTATAACTTTTACTTTCTCAACGATGCATGTGTTTCTACATTCGTCCCTGTTTTTATCTCCTCGTAAGATGTGTATTATTTAATGTAACACCTTGTGTAAAAAATTAGGTTATATGAAGGAGTTATATCATGTTCAAGATCATGCTTTCACGTCTCTGCACAATATTTAAAATGAAATTTACCGTTGGTCTTTATAGCTATTGTTGAGAGTGAAGGAGAATTTCCTGTTGTGTATGTTTATCAGGAACTCAAGGGAGACTTCATTAGTTAGTCGGAACATAGAAAAAATGATGAACTCTTCTCAGAAGAACTCTTAAGGTTTCACTTTACTTTGTCCTGCCTGCTGGCTCTTCAGAAATGTGTGCGCGTGTGTTTTATATTCAGGAATCATTCAAGAAGAATACTTTCGCACTGCAAGATGTGTGGTTAAGGTTATTTTTAATATGTATAACTTTTGCTTTCTCAACGATTCATTTGTTTCTATATTCGTCCCTGTTTTTATCTCCTTGTAAGATGTGTATTGTTTAATGTAACGCCTTGTGTAATATAAATGCCTACATGCTGGCCTGTTTCCCACATTTTGGCTGATGATGACGCCAAACAGCGTCGAAACTAGTTCCAAGTCCAAATACATGTTATAAATAAACTATAACATTTTTGTATTGAAAAGGTGGACCCCTTTTAAGTTTTCCTATCTTCCAAACTGCTTTAACTGCAGATTGCCTTGACATCGGCTCTCTCACATGATTGTAAATTTGGACACGCGTTTTTTTTATTTTTCATCGATGATTCGACAACAGATAAATGAAAATTTTTTCAACCTATGTTTTTATATCCACATAAACAACTTAAGAACTTTGTAACATTCCTCAATTTCAAGTTTCTAAATATTATTTTAAAACTCTGCTCAACATTGTGCAAACGCACTCCAGTTACTTGTGACCTGGATCCTAGGAAGTTCTTTAAATTTTAACGTGTTTTAAAAACGTACAACCCAGTGTGTTAAGTGTGTTTTAAGGCAGATTTCATGTTGAATGTGTGTTAATACGCTTGTGATTTATTTGCTTTGAACTGGTGATGATTCCAAGGGAATCAAACCGGTCTTCAATTAATAAATGTTACATATTATATAAAGTGTTGAATGGTGGAACATTCCTCGATTGATTCCTATTATGTAAGTCAAACGTCAACACGAAAATGAAAGTTAATAAATTATGATACGACTGGTATAGTCTATGTTACATTATTAAATTGCTCAAAAACTTGTCAATCATTGAATGGAATAATATCAGTATCAATAAGTTAATTTAATTGACATGTAATTGACAATCATTATCAATAATTTTTATTTTTCCTGTTTGTTGTCATTTTATAATGCAGGATATGCTTATTGATGTTATATGTTTCAGGTTGATATTCAGAAAATCAAATATTTCTATATGGAAAATGATGGTGGGTCTGTGCTTGTGAGCCCAGTTCATCCTGAAATCAGGACAGCTATGCGGAAGGTTGTTGCACACTTCGAAAAGGCTTACGGTATTAAACCTCAAAAGGTGAGTTTTGCCTAGTTGTGATATGTGTCCATTTCTAAGTCTTAAAAAAATTGTTTTACTAAATTATTTAATCTTGTGTAATATTATTTCCTTCTACGTCCTGTCTACAAAATTCAAAGGGTGACCTAACCTTTAGGAAGTTGTTTTAATGTACAGCAAAACCTTGTTAGTGCGTTCCTCATTGAGACTTTTCTTGCTTAGCACATTATAAATTTGAAGTCCTGATTCCCACCGTATTAAATCTACATAAAAATACCTCAGTTATTGTATCACAAACTTTTGCTATTATGCCACATTTACACATTACCTGTTGATGAGAATTGTCAAAAGGCAGTTGACTAGTTTACAATTATTTGCTACGTGTGAACACATCAATCCAGTTGTCTAGGCAATTGCCCTCACAAATTGCCCAGACAATCAGTTCTCCCCAGAAGTAGACTAAGGACAATCAATAGCGTCTGTACTCCCCTACCACCCGGAGCTCAGTATTGTCGGGACTAGGGATGGGTCCAGTTAGTTCATTTGCTTGAATTAGTTCATTGGATACCTCATAGCCTTGAGTCGTTCAAATGAACTAGTTCAAATGAACTAGGTAGTTCATGAGGTGATGTCATAGAAACAGCCCTCGCGGCACTTCGTTCAAATGAACGAGTTTATTATGAGCACGAACAGAAAACAGCTACACAGTGCCGCCGCCAGTCAGCCTAAATGAAGAAATGACAACTACGAGAAACAGAGAGACAGATAAACTTTCTAATTTTGTATAACTCCTTTTCTCTCAGTTGAGAAGTGTGAGAGATGTGCTCTCACGTGACCATTAACACAGCACGCCATTGGCCCTTCGTGTGTAAGCTTATTTGTCATTCAAATGAACGAGGTAGTTTATTTGTGCTGTCTTCATAAAAACAGCCCTTGCGGCACTTCGTTCAAATGAACGAGTTAGTTTATTATGAGCATCTTAGCAGCAGCATAGCGGTGCAAGCTTGTACATGTATTTTACGATAGATGGTGCTTGCTTAGGTCTTCGCTCTCCCTTAATATGAACGACAAAGCATATAGTCTTCGACCGCACCCCACTTCTTACGCTATTTAAAGCTTGGCGGTTCAAGGGGCGTATGAATCAGCTGTTTGAGTTTGAGAGAGAAGTAGCTATTTACCAGTTTTATCCACGGGAAGGCATTTCTCTAAGATGATAATTGTCCTTTTTAGCTGTTAAAGAGCTGGGGAAGACGAATCTTGTGGAAACGTCCTGTTAATAAGGAATGTTCCTGAATAACTAACTAATATTACAATGCTAGATATAAGTCTTTTCAAGTGTTTACTCTATAAAACCAGTGTTTTTCCTTATGCCTGACACCACTCATCAGAGTGGGATGTGTCAGGCCCTACCCACTGACGGTAGGATGTATGCAGGTGAATTTATCAGAAGCCCGTTAACTTTTTATATGCTCTGTTGGTGTTTTGAAATCTAATTCCCTTAATGTTTCCATTAATATTACATTGTAATAAGGGGATTAATGACTGAAATTACTGGTATCAACTTCTATAGTTTTCTGTCAATCACCACCTAATTTTAACCACTATTACATACATCTCATTTTAGACACATGGGAGAGGACAGATAGTGACCGAGAATAGGAATCGTCTCACACGAAAAAGTGTTGAGCAGCTATTATTTCTGAACAGTAATATCTGAACTGTTTAACGGCCCCCATTTATTGTTACGGTTTACATGGACATCAAGGTGCCGAAATTCTATCCCGCAAGAGTTCTTTTATGTGCCAGTAAATCTGACAAGAGGCTGTCGTTTTTGGGCACCTTGACATTTATGAGCATTTTCTATGTTGTATGAACAATTTTAACATGTGTTGTTATTTTAGTTGATTATTCTTCTACGTTGATACTTTCATCTTAAGATAACCTGTGCGTACTGAATAGAATACCGTAGTCTCATTTCGGTTACCATGTGTAATAACATGATTTTGCTACTCCGCTCCAAGTGCGTGTGATTTCGTTGTGCCTCATGTTGTTAACATCGATTATTTTGTGTGTAGGCAAAGTATTTATTTACCAGTGCCCGTGTATAATTCCCACAACTGTCGTGTATTATAGAACGCTTACAAAATCAAATCAAATCAAAATATCTTTATTTGCAAATGAGGTGTCTACCTCGGTGGCAAATGGTACACTAAAATACATTATTGTCAAGCACTAAATATTAAATTAACAAGAGAAGAAAATTTTCCTATAATACAATATTATACAGTTTACGCTAACAATGTTTTCTATTAAACACACAGCTCATCCTTAATAAATTTATATTGTTTACAAAATTCTACTTATAATATCGCCTGTACTACTTACAAATTCTGTATAGTCAACTGATATACAGTTTGTGGAATTACTTCAAATGATACTATACAACTGGTATAAGATTAATATTTACATGGCATTTACTTTTTTTTTTTACCGTTCTGGAACCTAAGTAGCATAACGACTTGCTGCGTCTTAACCAGAGCCCCTTTTGCCACCACTTTTCAGAGTTCCTGAAGGGCCTTCACAGCTACCGTAGCGGTCCCAGGGCCCTCGAAGTCCCCACTGTACTTCACCCCTACAGGCAGTCCCCTACTTTGGCTGCCCAAAGTCCTTAGACCAGAGGATGGAATTAATTTATTCACACACACACATTTTTTTATTTACAATAACCTGCACTGGTCGAATGCCCTCTAACACTTCATTTATTTCTCTCTGTTGCTGTTTATTCTCTTCTTGAATATCTGTACAGATTTTGGAAAAGGATCAAACACTACCCCTGGTAAACTGTTCCACTCCTTCACACCCTTCCCAATGAATGAAAATTTACCCCAATCGCTTCTGCTAAAATTCCTTCTAATTTTATATTTGTGGTCTGTCCTGCCGATGTAATTATTTTCCAACTGAAGCCTCTCATGGATATCTCCCCATGCTTCTTCTCTTGTATAGGCTCTATATTATCCTATAAGTCTAGTTTTCTCCCTTCTCTTACTTAAAGTGCCCCACCCAAGTTCCTTTAACATTTCTGATACACTACTCTTTCTCCTGAAATCCCCTGTTACAAATCTTGCTGCTTTCCTCTGCACACTATCTATTTCTTTTATTAGGTATTTTTGGCGAGGATCCCAAACACTGTTTGCATATTCCAATAATGGACGAACCATACTCAAGTAACTTTTTTCTTTTAATTCTTTGTTGCATCCTTTAAGTAGCCTCATTATGACATGTAACGATCTGTATGTTTTCCCAACAATGTCATCAACATGACCCTTCCAGTGCAAATTACTTTCAAATCCCACACCTAAGTATTTTCACTTGCCATCTGCCAGACTGTAAACACGTTATTATTTTTATTGTAATGTTTTAAGAGGTAAACCAGCGACATTATCACCCCGTTTGTGTGTATTGCATAAGACTGGACTTGAACAAACATGGGCTAAGTTATAGCTAGCAGGCAAGTAGGACATTCTCCGAACTTGGAATTTGATTGTCATCTTTCGGAGCTCCTAGCACGAACAGAAAACAAGTACTCAATAACTCAATGCACAGCCCCGCCGCCTGTTGAGAAGTGTGAGAGGAGATGTGCTGTCATGTGATCATTAGCATTGCACACCATTTATGTGCGAGCTTATTTTGTCGTTCAAATGAACGAGGTAGTTCATTTGTGCTGTCTTCATGGAAACAGCTCTTGTAGTACGAAGTCGTTAAAATGAACAAGGCGCGAGCTAGTACGTACATTTTACAATAGATGGTGCTTGCTTAGGTCTTCGTCCTCTTAACATGCTGTATGCTCACGTGAACGACTCGTTCAAAATATTTGAACAAACTCGTACCAGTTCAAATAAAAGAGTCATTCAAATTAACTAGTTAGTTCATGAACGACCCAACTCTAGTCGGGACAGTTGACGTCGTGTGAATGTCACAGGCCAGTAGCTGTATATTTCTTTTGTGCCAGTTCTCATGTGTCAACTGAGAGGTGGTCTTTCTCATTTAAATACTTCGGTTTTTAAATTACGTGTAAACTGTTCACGTAATTATGGCTCCAAAGTGGGTTGATGATACTAGTGCAAAATTCGTTGAGCTGTATAGAGAATGACGATGTTTGTTGAACCAGCACGACGACCTGTACAAAGACAAAAATGCTTGTCAAGCGGCACTTTCTGAGATTACCGATAAAATTAACATTTCAGGATTCGGTGTGACTGTGGTCAAATATTTGCATGACTCGGCAATAAATTCCTGGCAATATTATTACAAAATAAATTTAATTCCTCATAGGACACTACAGACACTGCACACTCCGCTATTTCTCGTCATCTACTGCCGTGGCAGTAGCCTCATCGTGTGAACGGGATCTCTTTCAACTGGACTAACCAGCGGTTGTCCTGCAATAATAAGAAGACAACTGTTGCTAACAATTGTCTCATCAACTGTTGTCAAAAATTTCATTTTTAAGTTCCGTACTAAATCGAGAATTACATTCAAAATTGTTAGGTATGGGAATCCACGTATTCAGTACAAGAAATAGTGAAAATTATAAAGTCATCATGTGTTCATTTTATTTAGGACCGGTTTCAGCAGTAGGGTATGCCATCATCAGCCTAGGGAGTAAGACAAAGACATTGGACATAGAGTACATTACATTTCTTAAAATTAATAACAATACTATTTAAATGTACGTGCTTGAACTGAATTACTTTACATATGTACAAAAGTAAAGTAAGCAAAGTCATCTCCGTACAGGCCATGAAGGCCCTTGGAGGAGTGGAAGGTAAAGGCTTCCACTATCCGTAACCTCGGCACTTGATTGCGTAGAGTGGTTAGCTCTACGCCCGGCCACCTTTGCCCCCAGGAATTAACCTGGTAATCATTTTTGGTGTAGGCTGAGTGAACCTCAGGGCCATGTGCACCTCCGGAAGTGGAAATCTCGTTTCTTAAATTTTACGACTTTCTGATGGGGAATCGAACCCACGTCCTTCTGGGACGTGTACAAATTATTTACATAGAAAGGTGTACACCATAATATCTGTACAGTTAAAATTACGAAAATGGAATGAGTTTTCTACACACATTGTAAGAACAATATGGGTCGTTTACTACTTTGTAGTCATAATGGTATATATGAAATTGGGCTTCTTAGTTCAATATTAACATTTGTAGTCATTATAAATAGGTTGATGGACTAGTTAACAGCAATCAGTTGTTTACTTAAAGTTGCTCATAGATGTTCAATAATTATTCAACTTGGATAAGCAATGTGTGAACATCTTGATTCAATTTTTAACATTTGTAATCAGTATAGATATGCTGATGAGCTAGTTGCTACAACCTGTTATTCAAATGAAAGAAGTTCCTCATAAATGTGTACTAATTAAAATTTCTGAGGCATTCAACTTGGACTTATCATAGTGTGTATTTTGTATAGGAATATCCTATATGGCCAAAATCTAATGATATGACACAGTATCATAGGTTGTTATATCCCTAAAAGTTCATTTTCATTGTATGGCTTGGTTGTTTTGCGTGTGACTGTAAATAGCAACTTAAAAATTGTGAGTTAATGTAAAAGAACCGACGAGGTTTTGAGAGAGTAGTATTATCGAGTGGATCTTGTAAAACTCTGGAAGTATCTCGAACAAAAGACGGAACCTAAAAGAAGAAATCAAGCCGCGTAATTCTATCTACAAGCAACTTCTACGAGCAACTTCAAGTAAACAACTGATTGTTGTAACTAATCCATTGGCCTATTTATAACGACTACAAATGTTAATATTGAACTAAGAAGCCCAATTTCATATATACCATTATGACTACAAAGTAGTTAACGACCCATATTATTCTTACAATGTAAAAAAAAGCTTATTCCACTTTTGTAATTTTAACTGTACAAATATTTTGGTGTATGCTTTTCTATATTCAATTTTAATATTTAAACCCTTGTACATATGTAAAGTAATTCAGTTCAAGCACGTACATTTAAAAAGGATTGTTATTAATTTTAAGAAATGTAATGTACTCTGTCCGATGTCTCTGTTTTACTTCCTAGGCTGATGATGGCATACCCTATTGCCGAAACCAGTTCCAAATAGAATGAATATGTGATGACTTTTTAATTATCACTATTTCTTGTATTGAATTCGTGGATTCCCATACCTAACAATTTCGAATGTAAATCTTGATTCAATACGGAACCTAATAATGAAATTTTTGACACTAGATAACATACTTTTTGAAACTAGATAACACAGCCTACCAGGCAAAGACCAAAGTTCACTAATATATGAGCTTAAGAGTCAAAATAGGAAAATTAAGCAAAGACATAAATTTCATTAGAAAGTGAATTTTTGATTCCCAATTTTCTGAGGAATAACAAACAACATTCTCTACCACACCAGAAAAAATTACAGCAAAAAACAAGTAAGTTATGGCTTCAAAATGAACTTAAATTTTTACAAAAGAAAAAAATCATTCTTAAATAATAGCTTATATGAAACCCACGTCGAGACCACTAAGCTGTTATCTTACGCGCAAGGGAACATTTTTCAGGATAAAGTTTATAATAGCTTAACCACCGTACTCTCTCAAAGAAAGATTATTTTAGATAATAAATTCCAAGCTCTTATCAATAAATCTATAGTACACAGTAGAGCATCCAGAAATTCGCTTACCACCATTTAACTCAATTTCACCCGCCATTCATTAATCTTTCTAATTGCTATACTGTCAAAAGGTCCTAAACATAACTGGCCCAATTAGAATACATCGAACGTTGCTAAAAAGTTAGTAATAGAAACAGAAGCAATTATCAATAAAATGCCTCAGGATACACATGATGAACTTAGACATGAAGCTAAAAAAGAAATAAATTGCTTTTTCAGTTCCCCTGTGCAGCACACTTTAACTCCATCACTACTGGCGGATAGAAAAAAAGATTCTTCAACTTGAATAAGATCAAAAACACTAAAACCATAGTTACCAAGGCAGATAAAGGCAACACTAGTGTTATCATGGACCAAACAGAATACGTCAACAAAACAAAAAATTTCTTTGCAGATAGCGCTTTCACAGTCATTGAGAATGATCCCACCCAATCCATCCAAAAACAAGTAAAACACTTAAAAATACATCTTTCTTGTTAACTGATAGTGAAAAAAGAAACTCGTCAACATGAACCCAGGACTACCCACCGTCACAGCACAACCAAAAATTCATAAAACCGGAGTTCCTATATGGCCCGTTGTAAATTTTAGACCTAGTCCCTTGTACAAAACAGCTCAATTCATTCAACAATTTCTTAAAAAACACTTCACTTTTAATCAAACAAATCCATCAAGAACACACTTGATCTAATTAAACAATTTAAAAAGTTTAAACTTCAGCCATATCACTCAATACATTCTTTTGACATTACTAATATGCACACAAGTATTAAACCAGAGAAAGTTCTATCTATCATCCTAAAAAAACTTGCATACGCACAGCCAACTTAGTCAATTAGAAATAGATGATTTCATGTCCATCCTGAAGTAATTATTTTACATTCGACAAGTTAATCTACAATCAAGATGGACTAGCCGTGGGCTTACAAGCATCTGGCATCCTAGCTAAAATATATTTGGATTTCTTAGAAAATACAAAAATAGAACAAGACGGTAAATTTGATAATATACATTTTTGGTCCAGATATGTGTATGATACATTCGTTATCGTGGACCAACGCACCACTGACGCATCCACTACTTTAGCACATTTTAATAACATTGACACAGATATTAAATTTACAGTAGAATCAGACGTTAATAATGCCATCAACGTTTTAGACCTAACTATCACTAGATTCCAGTTTTCAAAATCAAAATCAAAATCTCTTTATTTGCAAATGAGGTGTCTACCTCGGTGGCAAATGGTACACTAAAATACATTATTGTCAAGCACTAAATATTAAATTAACAAGAGAAGAAAATTTTTCCTATAATACAATATTATACAATTTACGCTAACAATGTTTTCTATTAAACACACAGCTCATCCTTAATAAATTTATATTGTTTACAAAATTCTAATTATAATATCTCCTGTACTACTTACAAATATAGTCAACTGATATACAGTATGTGGAATTGCTTCAAATGATACTATAAAACTGGTATAACATTAATATTTACATTGCATTTATTTATTTACTATTTTTTTTTTTTTTTTTTACCTGTTCTGGATCCTAAGTAGCATAACGACCTGCTACGTCTTAACCAGAGCCCCTTTTGCCACCACTTTTCAGAGTTCCTGAAGGGCCTTCACAGCTACCGTAGCGGTCCCAGGGCCCTCGAAGTCCCCACTGTACTTCACCCCTACAGGCAGTCTCCTACTTTGGCTGTCCAAACTCCTTAGACCAGGGGATGGAATTAATTTATTCACACACATTTTTTTTATTTACAATAACCTGCACCGGTCGAATGCCCTCTAACACTTCATTTATTTTCTCTGTTGCTGTTTATTCTCTTCTTGAATATCTGTACAGATTTTGGAAAAGGATCAAACACTACCGCTGGTAAACTGTTCCACTCCTTCACACCCTTCCCAATGAATGAAAATTTACCCCAATCGCTTCTGCTAAAATTCCTTCTAATTTTATATTTGTGGTCAGTCCTGCCGATATAATTATTTTCCAACTGAAGCCTCTCACGGATATCTCCCCATGCTTCTTCTCCTGTATAGGCTCTATATAATCCTGTAAGTCTAGTTTTCTCCCTTCTCTTACTTAAAGTGCCCCACCCAAGTTCCTTTAACATTTCTGATACACTACTCTTTCTCCTGAAATCCCCTGTTACAAATCTTGCTGCTTTCCTCTGCACACTATCTATTTCTTTTATTAGGTATTCTTGGTGAGGATCCCAAACACTGTTTGCATATTCCAATAATGGACGAACCATACTCAAGTAACTTTTTTCTTTTAATTCTTTGTTGCATCCTTTAAGTAGCCTCATTATGACATGTAATGATCTGTATGCTTTCCCAACAATGTCATCAATATGACCCTTCCAGTGCAAATTACTTTCAAATCTCACACCTAAGTATTTGCACTTGCCTTCTTTTGGGATAACTACCTCATCCAAAGTATATTCAAATTCAGTTTTAAAGCTCCTGTTTGTAAAAGTTGTAACAGTTGATTTGCCTCCATTAACCTTCATATTATTTTCTTCAACCCATTGTTGGATACTTTCAAGGTCCCTTTGTAATTCTGAACAATCCTCAATGTTGTTTATTTCTCTATAAACAATTATGTCATCTGCATACAATCTTATTTTTGATGTTATATTGTTCCCTAAATCATTTGCGTATATTAAGAAAAGTAACGGACCGATTATACTACCCTGTGCAATTCCCTTCCAAACTTTCTCTTCCTGCGATACATTATTTCCTACTTTGACTTTCTGAACCCTTGAATTTAGAAATGCTTTTATCCAACGTGTAACCCTTACGTCCAATCCTATTCCCTCCAATTTCTTTAATAATATTCCATGTTCCACTCTATCAAAGGCTTTGGAAAGATCTATGGCTATGCAATCTAACTGACCTCCTGAATCCAACTGATCTGATATGTCCTGCTGAAATCCCACCAGTTGTGCCTCACAAGAAAATTTCTTTCTAAATCCATACTGGCTCCTCATGAACCAATTTTTATCATCACATATCCCTCTGATGTACTTCGATATTAAACTCTCCAGAATTTTACAAACTATACTGGTCAGGCTGATTGGTCTGTAGTTCTCTGGTTTCCTTTTATCACCCTTTCCTTTATAAATTGGTATTATTATAGATTCCTTCCATTCCTTTGGTATTACACTATTATTTATGACATAGTCAAAGAGAAATTTTAAATAAGGCACTATGTACCACCCCATTGTCTTTAATACCTCCCCAGTAATTTGATCACTTCCTGCTGCTTTTCCTTGCTGAAGCAGTTGGATTTCTCTGAAAATATCTTCGTTTGTGAATGAGAAGCTTCTTGTTTCCTTCTGTCTCTCTCCCTCTCTATCTTCTGTTTCGGTTTCCAACTCTTGACAATCATCTACTGAATCTCTAAATTCCCTACTAAATAGGTTTGCTTTCTCAGTATCTGTTAAATAGTGTTCACCCCCTTCTCCCACCATTGTAGGAATTTGGACTCCTTTTCCTTTTTGATTCCTGATATATGAATACAGCTTTTTCCATTTCCCTTTGTGGTCATTACCCTCTTGAAGTATGCCATTCATATAATTCTCTTTTGCTTCCTTTTTCACTCTATTCAGTTCCCTCATTAGCTGTTTTCTAGTTTCTCTATTCTCCCTACCCTCTTTGATTTTCCTGTTTACTATTCTACATTTTCTTTTTAATTTTCTTATTTCCCTTGTATAATAAACAGGGTCTGAGGTCATTTTACCCTTCTTAACAGGTACAAATCTCTTCTCTCCTTCCCAAATAATTCCTTTAAATTTAGCCCAAAGTGTATCCACGTTACTCCCTTCACTTATCCAACAACTGAATTGTAATTTAAGGTAAGTCCCAAATTCATCAACTTTAGTTTTTCTGTACAATTTCTTGTCTTGTGTAACCCTCTTATTAAGCCTTTTTGGTACGAGTCCTACATCCATTATTACAGCCTTATGGTCTCCTATTCCTTCAACTACCTCAGTTTTATCAACAATTTCCCATGGTTTAACCAAGAATACATCTAGTAAGTTATTGAGACGAGTCGGTTCTTGTACTACTTGTGTAAATCCTCCCTCCCAAATTAACTTATTTGCCAGTTTCTGTTCATGGCCTTCACTTGCAGCTCCTTTCCATTCAACTTCAGGCAAATTTAGATCTCCCCCAATTATTACCATATCATTATTATTGTTTTTATGAGTATAATCTATTATTTTTTCAAAGATTTCCATGTCTCTTTCCTCTCTTCCAGGCCTGTATGTTCCTATAATTCCCACCTCCGTCATATTATCACAAACTAATTTTATCCCTAATATTTCATCCCTTTCATCGGTAAACCATTCATGTGAACAGTAAGTTTCCTTCACCAGAATAAACACCCCCCCTCCCTTTTTATCTCCTCGGTCTCTACGATAGACTGTGTACCCTTCTGGAAATACTTCTCTATTACCCACCCCTTCTTTCAACCACGATTCCACTCCTATCACCACATCAGTCTCATAAGATTCCATCAATGTACCGAATTTTAATTGTTTATTTACTACACTTTGACAGTTTACCAAGAGCAGTCTCAGACCCCCTTCCTCCCTAAAACTTGACTGTTGCAATTGGGTAACTTGAAATTCCTTACTATCCTGAGTTTCTTTTTCTAGTTGACTGAGCCAGCTTGAAGTACAGCTGGCTCTTTCTACTAGTTTTCCTGGTCAGTATTATAACTCAAGGGAGTTGCCTGTTTTACACTACATATCTTAAGATTAATAAAATCTACAACAATATTTGCTATCTTTCGTTTACCTGAATTGTTTAGATGGAGGCCATGTTTTGTATAACAGTATCTCTCAAAACTGCTGCATTCAATAACCTGAGTATTCCGAAAATGTTTACAAATTTTAACAATATCTGTATTGACCTTGTCCACTTCAATATTCACACACGAGTCTCTACTCAAATCATGCCTGTGGGGCACGTTCACTACAAAAACGTTAGTGTGGGTCAGCTTCCCTAGTGTATGTTTAAGTTGTGATCTTACATTCTTGGCGTCGTCGCGAGCTACGTCGTTCGTCCCACCGATGATAAGCACTGCATCGCCGCTCCCGAAGTTCCTAGTTGCTGCTTCTACGTTTTCCACAACACTGCTGATAGAAGCTCCTGGATATATTTCTCCGGTTGCTGCTATATTCTCGTCGTTAATCACTCCCGCAATTCCCCTTCCTTGGCTATCACCAAACACAGCTACCTTCGCTGATTTAGGCCTAACTGGGTCTTGAATCTGAATTCTAGGCCTAAATTTTAAACTCGGCACGGCAACGGATCGCGATGATTTGGTTTCACGCGCGCGATCACTTTCTTCCAGGATTAAATTATTTAGGGCAGAAAACCTATTTCTAATGTTTATTTCCGGAAATTCAGTTGTAGATTTCTTCTTAGCCGGCCATCCACGAACTACTTGACACCACGTGCTCGAGTTTGTTACTTGTACCGGTATATCACTCGAAGAATGGTCAGTCCCAAATTCTAGCGATCGCAGTCTTTCTTTTAATTCTTGATTTTCAACTTTAAGAGTCTCATTGTCCTTTTTTAGAATGTTTATAATTTCTAATGCACTTTTATATTCCTCATCGACTGTTTTCGGTGCTTCGTCAACGCCTTCCCCAACAACAACATTCCGAACACACTGCTCACAAATCCAGTCAACATTTTCATTAGTTTTTAGGTCTCTAGGGCAATTTCCGCACTTATAATGCCACCATCGATCACATGAATCACACAACATACCATTTTTCACAAATTTTCGACATTTTCCGCACTTTTCGTCACATTTTACGGTTAATTTACTCGGAGAATAAAACACTACGTCGTCATTACCGGGCGCCATTTTGAAAAAAAAAAATACAAAATTTATAGAAAGCCTACACACACTGCCACAACTATCAGATTGGATTCCGTACACCCCGCCAACCATAAGTGTGCTCCCTACAACAGTCTAGTACACTGTGCTTTTAATATACCTATGTCCAAATCAGACTTAAACAAAGAGTTGAGTACTATACGCAATATTGCAATCCACAATGGCTAAAACCATAACTTCATAGAACGCATAATAAATAAATTCAGGCACCGACCGCAATCCACCTTAAAGAAAGAAATGGATAAAACCTTCTCATCACCAACATGTACCATTTTTACCACTTATCAGCCTTCCTGCCATTCATAAGTCTCTGGCAGTATGGTACCAGGAATCGAACTCAGGCTTCGGAGAACGGCAGTTAATTGTAGTAACCAATATGGCGGTGGACATTCTTAGCTACAAAATTTACGCGTGCTTGCAGTGCGCGAATCGGACATGAAACTATTCACCTATTTGAGCGACATCATCAGAACTGCAGGATGCCTATGATATGGAGGCAGGTGGATATTTCATAACTACGATACACAGATGTGCCGCATGTCTTCGATGCGTGTTTTCATTGCGTGGGTCACACAGAGGAAAATATTCACAAATTTATATTATGTTATCAGAGCTGTAGAAAGGCTTGTACCCACTTTGAAGCAGAATTGTTGTTCTTCTGTGATGAATTACGTTGGGGGGCGGTCTTGTATTCCAGATTTTTTTTTTCTTTTTTTCGTCTCGAAAAGCCAGGGGGGTCTAATACACGAGTAAATACAGTAACCCTCCCTCCTCTCCAACGGACAGAAGGCAGGACTGACAGCACTTTGCGACTCCCTCCCCTCTCCCTGGAACAGAGTGCAATGCCACAGTACATAAGTATAATTACTTATGATTGCAAACATAAATATATTCATATTTACATTTCTCTATTATACAATTTTACGTCACATTGTCTTTATCATTTCAAAACTCCCAACTGCCGAGGCGTTATTTCTTCTGTAGAAGCGTGCCATTTTTTGGTGGACCTCATGATGTTGAAGGAATTGCATTGTCGGCCATCTGAACAAAATAAGGATCATGTCTCGGTCAAAAATGATTACAACACATTCTTTCATGTTACTCATAAATACTCAAGGGCTATGAATTTCATGTTGTTGGTCCGTATTGAACTGAGATAACATATCAATTATAAACATAAAGGTTTTCCACCTATTCAATACATAGTTATATTTACAGTGCGTGTATTTACATTACATGGGACTAGTTTCAACCCTACTCGGAGTCATCATCAGCCATATTTAAACAATTCACAATATTTGACAAAATCCTAAAACATGTTTCTAAGCAGTAAGAACAGTATGAAACAAATATATAATTAACACTATGATGTGTGGTTGATTTAGGCAAACTGCTATGGTGCTCAAAATGTTGCAAATGAAAGTGAAATATTATGAGTGACAATGGGTGAGCAATATATAATACAAGTATACAAACATGTTAAAAAGTCTGGGTATAAAAGTATAAATGAGATGCCCTGTGTTGTGGATCAACTTGAGTCAAATTTTTAGACACATGGTGTTTCAGATAGAATCCCGGTAATACATTACGGTTGTGGACCAAGTGTTATGGTACTAAGACTGAACACAAAATGACATGACACTTATAATAAAAGTATACAAGTATGTACAAATAATGTTTGAGCAACAAATGTGTAGATGATACTCTCTAGAAGAATCTGCGAGGAGTTGATTATACACTGTATCAGCTTAAGCAGAAATTTTGATGCTTGGCGTATGACAATTACGAGACAATCCTTTCACCGAACTTACTGTAGTTGTGGAAATTATTTCAAAAGTGGAATCGCTCGTAATTCTCTTGAAGTAATAATAAACAGAAAATTCAGTGTCGTACCTCACAGTGAAGTTGTCTTGCTGCTCAAAGATCCCAAAAAGAATGACGGCATATGCCAAAAACTGCGGAGAGGAAATATGCGGGTAACAGAGTACGCATGCGCAAATCTGGCTACAGATGAACCTCCTAGTTGATTTGTGCGGGATGATGGCAAGAGTCTTTCTTTCCATGCGGGAAACCTCTCATTCACTTTTTCTAGCACCCTTTCCATGATGCGCTAGGCGCATGTTCCGCACTGAACGTGTTAATAGCAGGTTTATGTGTAGTAGTGGTAGTAGTAGTACAAGCATTTGTTGAATTAGTAATGTACATGTAATCTTTGCAATTTCAGATTCTAAACAAGAAGTTTTCAAAATCTGCTCCCATATGGTTTGCTAAGATGAAGGTGAAAGGTGCACCAAGTTTTTCAGAACAGTTAACTAATCTTGAGGTATGTATTAAAAGCATCTGAAGAACTTTTCTGCTTTTTAAAAAAAAAAATTTTAATGTATACTTCTGTTAGTCTTCAGTTATACTGTATGTCTGTCTTATCTTGACTTTGCTTGACATCTGCATTGCATGAATCTCAAACAATATGGCTGATGTGAACATGGAGTGCATTGTCCTGTCCCTTGACTAATTGATAGGCTACTTTCTGCAAAACTCATGAAAATGGATACTGTCTCAAGCAATCTTGCAAATGTGTAGTTGGATTAGAGTTGTCTTTTGCTGCTGGTCAGTCGGAGAAATATCATGTCCTTGTTGATGCGACACATGAACAAACTACGAAACTTCAGTGAGCATTGAACTCTGGCCTTCGATTTGTTTTTAACTTCAGTTATGATGCTCACATAACCCATAACTACACAGCTCTTTCCTAGCTGAAACCCGAAAGGTGGCAAGTTTCACGTACTTAAGTTTATTTGTTGACCTCTGAAGGAAAATCTACCCAAATACATTTCTTCAAAATTCTGCTTATTATGCTCATTCTGTAATTCTAACACTAGATCTGCCACTTCCATTGCTATTTCCATCAACCTCTCTTCAATGTATAATAGATCCTTCGTTGTGGCTGGGTTATGACTTTGGAATTAACTTCCCGCTGCTGTCAGGAAATCTAACTCAACAACAAAATTTAAAATTGCATGCAGAGATTACCTGTTGAATACCACTGATTGTTTTGTCTGACGGGTTTTGTGATTGTGGTATGTAGGCTAGTAACAATGGCATTTTAATGTTGCCATTGATGCTTTCACGGCCTGTTCTTATAGACATGATACTGTATAGGCTTTTGGGCTTATGCCGTGTCAAGAAAATAAGGTGATATTCTTTACGTTTTGCAGAGAACTGTGCTTTGTTTAAGAAGCCTTTCTCATGAACAGTCGAGATTTTCTTCTGATGACCCAGAGCACAGTTCTCGGCGAAATGTAAAGAATTTCACCTTATATTCTTGACACGGCATAAGCCCAAAAGCCTACACAATATCATGTATATTGGCATTTTACTATACAGTTGAAGAACACTATTGTTCTTATAATTTATAATAGGTTATTATTATATTTTTATAGTTATAGAGTAAATGTACACGATATTTAGCTTTTAACTCATGTGCATAGATCAGTGTTTATTGCCACACTTATATTTCTGTTACTTTGTAATGTATTGTGTTATGTTTACACACTGCTTATGTTTTTCAGTTTGCATGTAACTTTTTGATTATGACTTTTCTTATTCCTTTTTACTTTTATGCTCCGGATTTCTTGTTGTCTTGTTTTATTTGTTGAGCTTTGCTTTCATTCTTCTTTGTATATGTTCTCCATATGTGCTTTTTAGGTTATTTATCCTTGGTTTTATAATAGAATAGTAAATCTTTTTTATATATGTTTTAAATTGTAATTTATGTGGTTAAGTGTAAAAGAGAGCCACGAGCCCTAACTTTGCCACTGTTAAATAAATAAAATAAAATAAGTATATATATATATATATATATATATATTAAATTGTAATTTATGTGGTTAAGTGTAAAAGAGAGCCACGAGCCCTAACTTTGCCACTGCTAAATAAATAAAATAAAATAAAATAAGTAGAATACAAAGCCTTGTTATTTTTATATCACATACTTGGCAACTCAACTTATCTGCTAGGCTTTTCATGCAACATTTCTCTCCTGTACAGTAGTTTCCTACAGTACTACAAACTTAGTCAGTGTACATGCATTGTTATTTCAAGATAAAGACTGTTGCATTGTAAACATTACATAGATTTGTGACTACATATGCTAAACTTGGCAAGGTAAGTTCTGTAACAAAATTAAATTACAGCACTATTCTGAATAAAAAAATATTAAAAACCACAGAACTTGCCAAATATATACTGGTAAGCAACTGAATGTTGTTAATGTTATTGCAGATGGGTATTTTATGACAAGGTGACTCATAATTTGGTAAAAGCATTATGTCATTGATTTTTGAAGAGGAATGTGGTTTGTGCACCTAGTTCTGATGAAGAGATTGATGGCATAATGCTTACAGATGCAGATGAAGAAGATAAACCAACACCAAATACTGATATAAGCCCAAGCAATTGTGATGATTCCCCTGTGCTTGTGCAATGAGAACGAAAGTGCAGAGGAATGAATCTGAGACTTCTACGTGTTCCACATCTAAAAGTGAACACAACTAAGATGTTTACTCCCTACCGAGAAATGTAAATACACTGGAACCTCGATTCTCCGTCTTTGGAGGGACCCTGGAAAAAAAACATACAACATAGGAAAATGGAAAATCCGGGAATGAATGAACCATCAACAATTTGGCTAAACATCACAAACATGAAATATGTAGTCTATACTTATAATCTTACAAACACCCCTAAACCAACCAAACCAAACTACAGCCCCAATGGGCGTTCCGCCTACCAAGCGACTGCTGCTCGGTCAGGAGGCCTGCAGATTACGAGGTGACGAACGGTCAAAGTGACGAATTCTCTCGGCCGTTATTCCTGGCTCTCTAGACTGATGTCGCCATCTCACCATTAAACAGCTCCTCAATTAAAGGTAATCGTGGAACGAGTTAACCTGGAACCAGCCCTCATATCCAGGTAAAAATGCCTGACCTGGCCGGGAATCGAACCCGGACCCTCCAGGTGAGAGGCAGACAAGTTAGACCGCAGGGCCGGCTTCAAACATTAATTACTGGTATGCGACTTAAATATCTCAAAACTTTACATTCAGTTTTACCGGGAAAACCTCGTCAGTTCCCTCTGAAAACTTCTTTCAGTTCAGCAATTTTGATCAGCCAAACTCTTCGAAAAATCTAATACCCGTAACGCCAAGCCAAACAACAATCGACCACAAGTAGTTTTTAATTCTCTAATCTAATAAAATAAAGCACATTAGATACCAAAGCGCCCAACATGATGGCGAAATCCCTTTTTTTTAAATCTTCCATTGTAATTTGGTCACTGGTATACTGTTCGTAGTCAGTTTATGGAAATCTTGTACCACGTAAATTAGGCTTACATCGACTTTTAAAGCTTATGTTGAACTCGAGAATGTACTTTCGAATGTAAGTATCGACCTCAAGTTCTCAAATGCATTATATTCAATTCTGCCAGTCACTAATCACAATCAAATTGGAAAGAGAAAAAGATATCATTAACACTTCAGAAATTTGTGTGCACAAGTCAGTACGACTACGAAATGATACAAAGTTTTAAAATGTAACGTGCACAAAAAAAGACTGCAGTTTTTATAACATTTTAACACAAAAACTTGAAATTCCCAGTCTTGTATTAGGACCAAAACAATAATAGGCAATCCCAAAACCTCCCATGACTTTATGTACAGTATGTAAGGTGCAACATCTGTTCTGATCTCAATAACATAATCGTATACGATAATATTAAAATACTAAATTTGTGTTACTTAAGAAGGAACAGTTTTGATTCCTGCCTAAAAGCCCAGTGACTAGCCTTGAAGGAAGTGCCGAAAACCTGTTCGGCAATAGGGTTGGAGAAGAAAAAAAAAAATGTAGGTAACCCTTTACTTAATGTACAGTAGATGTTTTGCAAGTACAAATATTTGATGAAACTCGTTCCGTTTTTAAGTAGAGCTGACAATATGCGCTCCGTCTCCTTCCAATTGTTGTGGACACACTCTGCTTTATGATTTCCGAAGATTCTCTAAACGATACCACCCGAATGCGATGCTAAGAGGGTCCCTTATGCAAGTTCACCGCCGATCGCTTTTCCAGTATAGTACAGTACTTCCTCAAATTACCGCAGTGACGGGACGTTCACACCAAGATCCATTTGTATGTCGTAACCGTCCTTTTGTGATATATAGTTCCTTGAAAAACGCGTGATTGAGTATTAAGCGTTGATGGGACTGAAATTTCTGGACGGTTGTTCCGGGAAAACGTTTCTTCGAGGAACGGATAACGCGGGATTTTCACAATGTGATTTAATTAGGATGCTCGCAAGACCACGTAATTTGAACGAATAATACGGGAGAACGTACTTTCCGGGAGCATATAATTGAGGTTCTACTGTATCATTATAATCCCTAGAAAGAACTGTTTGTCACTTCTGTCCTGTTCAGAAAAGTTGAATGCCAGCGGCATACTGCAATGAATGTCGCCACGCACATTGCAAAGAACTGGGAGCGAAGCTGTGTGCTAACTGCTGTAATAAGACGTCAGGGACTTGAGAAAGTAGGGGACCGAGCGAGTGGCTGCATGGCTTAGGTCACGTAGCTATCAGCTTGAATTCTGGAGATAGTGGGTTTGAACCCCACTGTTGGCAGCCTTTAAGATGGTTTTTCCCTTTTCACTCCAGGCAAATACTGTGTCTGTATCGCAGAACAGATGTGATAAACAGTTCTTTCTAGGAATAATCACTATATTTACATTCCTAGGTGGGGAGTAAACGTCTCGGTTGTTTTCACTTTTAGATGTGGAACTTGTAGAAGTCTCAGATTCAAGTCTTCTGCACTTTCGTCCTCACTGTAATAGCACAGGGGAGTCATCATAATTGCTTGGGTTTATATGAGTATTTGGTGTTGGTTAATCGTCTTCATTCTTTTGGTATGCATTAATAATGTTATTGGCCTTACGTCCCACCAATCCGTGTACGGTTTTATGAGATGCTGAGGTGCCAGAATCTATTCCTACAGGAGTTCTTTTAGGTGCCAGTAAATTTGCCGACACAAGGTTGATATATTTGAGCACCTTCAAATACCACTGGGTGAGCCAGGAACAAACCTGCGAAGTTGGGGTCTGGGCAGGTTCCATGCCATCTGTCCGTACATTATCAACCTCTACGTCTGAATGATGGGCAGAGTGGCTCAGACAGTTGAGGCACTGGCTTTCAGACCCCAACTTGGCAGGTTCGATCACGGCTCAGCCCAGTGGTATTTGAAGGTGCTCAATTATGTCAGCCTCGTGTCGGTAGATTTATTGGCATGTAAAAGAACTGCAAAACTAAATTCTGGCACCTCGGCATCCCTGAACTGTTAATAACAAGTTAGTAACATTCTTCTTCTTCTTGTTTTGTTTCGGCTAACTAAGGACCACGTCATTTCAGCTGTTTCCCTTGAGCTTTAATGTTGGTCCAGTATTCCTTCATTCGTATACGGTGTTGCTCCTTTCGCTCTTTCGTCCATGCCTTTCCAGTTTTCATTTTCGGCTTTGGTTGGAAAGTCTGATGTTCTTGGAGTTTTTTCTTAAGTGGGACATGCTCCTGGATATCTTCAAATGAGATCCCAATCTCCTTCAGATCTTTCTGTACCTCACAGAACCATGCCCCTTTGCATTATTATTATTATTATTATTATTATTATTATTATTATTATTATCATTATTATTATCAAAACTAGAACTCTTCTTCAAAAATCAATGACATAATATTTTTACCAAAAATCACATCATATCCTTGTAGAATACTTGTCTGGAATACATGGAAGTTCTTTTACAGTTCTAGTTCTCCCTTCTTTTTATTTTTAATTTACAATTTGCTGTACATCACACTGACGCAGATAGGCCTTCCATTACATTTTGTGTGCAGTTACGTTTTATTCATAACAGAAATAGTTTTACACAAGAGTTTTAATATATGTACTAACCAGAGACAACCTTTGTGTTCTAGGGTTTAAGAAAAAAAAATATTCTTAACATTAAATCACCACAAAGTTGAGCTGTTGCTTGTGGCCAAAAATATATAAATATTACTCACAGTCAGAATGACATGAGGCGACAGAACTGATTGGAAATGCTCAAGGTGCTTAGTTTATTCACAGAGGCTTGCAAGCTTGAAAGGCAAAAGTGTATAGTGGAGTGGTATGAATGTTATTAAAGGTGATATATATGTTTAAACCCGTATTATCAACTTTGAACAGTTTAAAGATATTAACATTAAAAGTTCCACCTTTACAATACTTACAAAAGTTTTTATTCCTAAAGCGAAATTTTAGGAACCTGTTTCGTCTCTCTTGGGGACATGCTCAGCCTAGCAAAGAACGAAAGTGAAATATGTTGCCATTGATGCTTTCACGGCCCGTACTTATAGACATGATACTGTATAGGCTTTTGGGCTTATGAATTCACGGCTTAAGCCCAAAAGCCTATACAGTATCGTGTCTGAAAGTTAAATAGTAAAATTAGCATCACAAAAAAGGGTGTTATATATATGTCTACAGCAAGTCAAATTTACATGGTCTTAACGTGCCTTTTGACAACAAAGTGGTGACGTGGAATCCATTTGAAACATCTCATCGTTGTTCAAGTATAGAAGAATCTTAAGTTTGCAGACACACACGTTAAAAGAAAAAACTATGACTAGCAGTTCAGTCTTGGCTCTATGCTGCTAATTGTAAAATATGTTCCATTAATGGGTTATGGATAATAATCATTGTGTGGTAAAATTAGGCTGTAAACACAGCGCGAACTTTTCATGTGGTGCCATTTTAAGTTGAAAAGCTGAACTTAGGTCAAATGGTTTCAATCAAGGAGTAATCTAGAATGAAATTAGGTTATTGAGATATTGTGAGATTTTTTCTCTTACCCTGTGTATGAGCAAACATAAATATAACTTTTTTTCTTTTGTGATGTTAATTTTACTATTTACCTTTCGTTCTTCACTAGGCTGAGCATGTCCCCAAGAGGGACAAAACATGTACCTATAACTTGACTTTAAGAATGAAAGCTTTTGTTCGAGGGCAGATCAAATATAAATGGGAATTATTTTTAAAAAATTTATTGCATCAACGAAAAAAAAAAAAGACGCATATAGAGATCACTTTTCCACATAGTGTCCTGCCTCCGATACACATTTTCTCCATTGGATTGGTAAGTTTTTGATGCCGTCCTAAACAGAAGGTGTTCCAGAGGTGTCTATTGAATTTCCTCCAGTTTTTCCCGCATTAAAGCAGCAGTATGCGGCCTTGCATATTCACGTATAAGAATGACATTTCGGATTGGTTGCCGGCATCACTTCTTATGATACGCAGCTTTTGAATCATCCTAAAGGCAACAGTAATAGGCTGCATTAATTGTCCTTTATTTGTGAAGAAAATCCACCAGCAAAACGCCCACAGAGTCCCAGAAGATGGGTATGTTTCGGCCTTGACTGAACCTGCTTTGTCTCTTCGCCGCCACTCCATGCTTCCTTGCTCTGACTCTGATGTGTAATGATGCACCCAAGTTTCATCACAAGTCACAATACGACTCAAGAAATCCTCTCCTTCCTCCTCGAAGCGACGCAGGAGGGTCTGACAAACTTCCTGGTGTAAAGCTTTTTGTTCCTGATTGAGTAGACGAGGAATCCGCCTGGCAGACAATTTTTTGAAATGGAGTTCATCTCGGATGATGGTTTGAACACTTCCATAACTTATTCCTACGGCTAAAACAATTTGCAAAATTTTTATTCACCGATCTTTACCAGTAATTTCACAAATGGCACCAATGTCTGCAGTGAAGCTAGTTCGCTGTCTCCTTTCATGAGGTTTATTTTCCACAGCGTCTCTTTCTGCCGCAAATTTTTTAGCCCACTCATACACTCGAGTCTGCGAAAGTGTTTCTTCCCCAAACCGTGCACGGAGCCATCTCGAAATTTCAGAAGGTTTGGTGCCCTCTTTTGCAGGGAAATTTTGATAATGATGCATTGCACAACATACGTGTGCACCTCTTGCTCAATCATGGCGCACTGAAGCAGCCCATTCTCCACCGTCGTTCGCGCGCGCAAACCCCTTCTCCAGACACTCCCACCAACATCCTGGCAAAGCGCCGCCTCAGAATTATTACCAACAGGAGCGGTACATTCAAATTCCCGTTTATATTTGATCTGCCTTCGTAAGTATTGTGAAAGTGGAATTTTTAATGTTAATATCTTTAAACTGTTTGAGGTATGAATGTGTGTATTTGTTTTGCAATTGTGTTAAAAGCTTCAACTCTGTATTCTATATTTTATCTTCATTCTTTGCTTCAAGGTACTGTAATTTCCTACAACTGTGATCTAGGGATGCAGCTATAGACTAACCTTCCTTCTCATTAATTATATCATACTATCTAAAGCTGATAATAAAATTATTGTAAGCTTTTAAAGTGATCTAAATAGTTGGTCTACAGTTACATGTCTGAGATGTAAATCATGTAAAAATATTGCTTTTAGATTATTAGACTGTGTTATTCCACAGGGATCTGTCAACGTGTACCTGGAATTCCTCAAATGGATTTTGTGTTGGTCAAACCATACATTTATTGGCCTATGTACTGCTCTAACCGAGATGTGGGGTGTCAAGCATGGCAGCGAGAAACATCAATATCTTGTAAATATGTGCAGCCAATTAAAGTTAGAACTTCAGGTAAGACATTGTTGACCTTGTATTCTATGATATGTATACACAGTAGCAGAATACTTTGTTCATGCATGAATAGGATGCCCCATTGTTTTGCTTGTCATTACAGTGTAATGTTATACAAAAAATGTAATTTATTTTGTACTTACAAATTAAATACTTGACCAATTCCTTCTATTTGTTTAAGTTGTGCAGTTACAAAGGTAGGCACTGTGGCTGTTTTAAAAAAGGACCACTAATTTGATGAAACAGCTCTATGACATGCAGTTTCAAGAAAATTGCACAGAAATTTTTATCCAATGGCTATAAAATAATTAAAAGTGCAACAAAGGAGATATTGCAGTTGCCAACGGATACTCCAGATGGCATGTTTTACACTGGAAAGAAATACAAAGGCCTTGCTCTTTTTAAAACCTCATGGGAAGTCTACCTAAAATGCATTAATGCCTGCAAAATGTTGCTTAAGACTGAAAATCCACTTGCTGCTACTTTGAGAGTCGGGAATGTGTAGAACGTCTCAAGTTAACAAACGCCGATACTTGGAAGAAAACCGTAAAGAACGGCCTGTATGATACTAAGAAGAACCGTCAAGAACTATGAGACAGTGAATAAAAAAGGACTTGCGAGTACAACTTTACAAAGGGTATATGCCAGCATACTCTTGGGTGTGAGAACACACTGGACTGTCTTGTAACAAGTGGAAAGAGACTATAAAGATGACTGCTAATATTTATGTGGTGCGCTCGGTGCCAGGCAGATCCCTGGACAACAAACTCAGTCGACATTGTTACGGAGGGAAAGAAACACTTGGTCATGTCCTGGGATTCTGCACATCCGGGGAGCTCCTATGAAACATGCGGCACCACCAGATCATATCCTTCATTGCCAAAGAACTGAGAAAAAAGGGATACAATGTACATGAACTGACCATAAATGGCAGTTCACAGAGAATTGGCATCATCATCATCATTGTACAGTTCCAGTTTCCCGGGTGCTATTAATGAGCCTCTTCCACTTCTTCCTTTCCATATACAACTTGTCATGGAGATCATTATCCACTATCCTTCCTCTGGTAACTACCGTATTTACTCGCATATTAAACCCCTTTTTTCCCCCTCTTTTACAGCTAAAAATAATAAAGGGGGGTCCAATATGCGATAACCTCAAAATTTTGTGCAGCGAACACATGACTTCTAGGTTATAAAGAGCTATAAATTGTACGTGTAAACATTCTATACTATTATTTAACAAACTTAGAATGTATTTAAGTTATACTGACTATTTTTGTCGGAAGGCAGTATTTCTAAACGTAAAAAGACAAAAAATGGTAAACACGACTTTTAGGCCTACGGTACATATAAAAGTCCATTTTAGTTACTCATATCACGTCATTCGTTACATCTCATTAATTCCTCTGGTGAAGTTGATGTCAGGAAGGGCATACGGCCGTAACAACTCGCTACGAAGATTCGTCTCACTACATACTCGATCCCATAGAAGAAAGGGATAAGGGTATTGTGTTATCATATAATTAAATATTGATGCAAAAGTACTTAATGGCCAGTCATCTGTCTCTGTCGGTTCAGCAGTCGGCCTACCACAAAGTAAACCTGATCATCGCTTTCATTTGAATTACTATCGCCTTGCGCCGCCAACTTCCCTGCCTTGCTACAATACCGGCGTGTCGGCATTCTAAGTGACGTCATCTTCAATACTATCTCTCGTCAGTCGCGTCAGCCATGCTTCATTCTCTTTGAGCCATGCACTGCAATCAAGAGCAGTGAACCTTTTAAAAATAATTTCATTGCCGACTATAGAGTGTCAACAGTGTAAATCTATTCCCAGTTGGTTTATATGTAGCAGAAGCCATTCCTTCCAAATAAATCTGTGCTGTAGAAGGCATGCCAAACCGTCAGCTAATAACTAGCGTATGTTACGAGTTGTGCTTCCAAATCTAATACATAGTAACTGGAAACATTCTTTTGAAAACTGCCGCTGTTGAAACACAGACCCTTATGTTTAAGTACATTTCATGCTTGTTCTCTACATTCATCACATCAGGATTTGTGTAAACAGCTGACCATGAGATAAGACAGACCACATTGTTTAGGTTAGGTATATTATCGCCCTGATAGTGCCAAAAGTTTGATGGAAAAAATATAAATAAATAACAGGAAAATATACCGCATTTATGGATATCTACAGGTGTGGCGGTAATGCGTTTTATTATCATAATGTTTACTTTTGTACGTTCGTTATCTCTTTTTTTTTTATTAACGCATACCCTAGTAGGTTTTGTTTGGCGTTTCCGAAAATCGTTTAAAGTATGTGGGGACATAAAATTATTATTATTATTATTATTATTATTTGTTAGGTACATTGACGACTAAAACAATCGTTTTAATTGGATAGCTTTTATCACTTTTTAAACTAACTTCTCTCCAAATATGTACCTATATTGGCCCGAGTTACGAGTTATTAAATGACCACTTTGTTAATGATCTCGCCTGCTGTATAAATAGCAACAACCGCGAATATTTCCCAACTAAAGTAAACTCGTTTCCTCATCCCAAGGTGGTACAGTTCTTTTTGGACACACCCCCAGTGGAGTGTAGCGCCTTTACCACATATTAACCTTCGTGCCATTCGTAAATCTCTGGCAGTACGGTACCGGAAATCGAAGTCAGACCCCCGAAAACAGCAACTAATTGTGCTAACCATTACGCTGGCGGACATTATTAACTACAAAACACAGACATATAGCATGACTGATGCATCCCTATTCATCTATTTGTGCGACGTCATCAGAGCTGCAGTATACCTACGCTAGACCGCATGGATTCGAGGCGTTTTCATTGCATATGTCGTATGGACGAATCTATTCACAAATTTGTGCAATGTCATCAGAGCTGCAATAAGACTTGTACCAGCTTTGAAGCGGAATCATCGTCGTTCTTTGACGAATTACGTTCGGGGGTCTTGTAGGCGAGATTTTTTTTTTTTTTCATTTTCTTCGTCTCGAAGAGCCAGTGGGGGGGGGGGTCTAATACACGAGTAAATACGGTATTCATTAGTACATGTTTTCTTGCTTAACACATTCTTTTTCCTTGTCCCCTGCAGAAACGTCTTAACAAGTTTCCACTGTATATACTGTATTAATTACATTAGTACATGTTTTTTTTTCTGATTTTTGGGACGTCTTCAGCTATTAGAAGAATATTATAAGATCCTAAAACATTATTAAAATGCACATTAAAAAATGAGTAAGCAAGTATTTAGGAACACTGTTGTCCATTTAAACTTCCAATATTGTTGAAGACCTAATAGATGTATTAACCCTTTGGCACTCAGCCTATATGCAGAGGTTTGCTCGAAGACAAACTAATTTATGTGATTTTCCAAACCAAATTACAAAAAATCAACACATAAACAGTTTAACACACATTAAAATAAACCACACGAATACAGGAAACTATGAGCATTTCAGAAATGAATATACCTAGGACGTATTGTTATATGTAAAGCCAGAAAAAAGATATTAAATTTTGGAAATAAATTTTAAAAAAATAAATTATGGTTTTCAGTGACAGAAAAATCAGACATTATTGCGTCTTCCTTCTTTACTCTTAGACATGAAGGAAAGAAAATTTAATTCTGAATAATTTGATATCGATATGATGTGTGTGCTGCAATTCACTCATGAAGCGTGGCACAAAGTTATTCACTGTACATTTAACGGTCATCGATGTCAGGTCCTCGCAGTCCAATGCACGGTGAGCAGCTGTGACTGTCATTTCCCACATAATGGGAATCATTTTTGGCAAAAGGAGGTCATTATTACTGTCTAAATCATCTGAAAATTCAAGGATATCGGCCTCATTCAGCCTTGAATATAGCCTAGCCATTACGATAAAAAGATGATGCAAGCACATGCAACAATGAAGTTATGTAAAGGAGTAAAATTGTAGTTTGCGAAGTACAGCGAACGCACGATATACCAAAGAAGCGAAATAAACTCTAAACTAAACTCATAGCAAGATCAAATTGTTGTATTCATAAGCCAAACAAAACAGATGTACACAATAACAACTTCAAATAACCACATCATAAACATTCACGGTCAACAGAGTTTGTTTATCGAAAATAAAGATATTTTGTAGGGCTGGTCTATATATCTGTAGAGTAAAACGCAAATTCAACACTTTAAGGTACTGTCATGATCAACTGTTACGATTTAACAGCCACGCAAATGACCAAAATCCCTAAATAGGACAGAGCCAATCTATCGGCGCTGTGAGCTTTCTTGCCATAACCTCTCGCACCGATTGATCGGCGCGCTGAGTGCGAAAGGGTTAAATATAAGTCCTTACCCCTTTCAGACCTGAAAGAAAACTGGCAGTGTGAATTTTTGTTTGTATGTCAAAAACTGACTAAAATGCTCTTAAATACATATATTTTTAGTTTATTCTACAAAATAAAAATTAACATCTGAAAAAAAGCACCCGCACAATTGTGCGCGTCAGGACTTACTTCACTACTTACAAAAAAGAAAAATTACCTCGCATGCGAATATACATATGTACATGATCAAATGTTCTATTTTCCAGTGGGGAATAATTTAAAACAATTAAATCTTCGTTCAAACACAAGTAAACGTTACATTTTCTACATTGAGGAGGAGTTTTGATATTACTGCCCTATTGGCAGCAGCAGCTTGTCGTCAGACCTGAATGAAATCTGGAGGTGTCAAAACGTCAAAAACTTACTAAAATGCTCTCAAATACATGTTTTTACAGTTTATTTTACAAAATAAGAACTATCGGCTGAAAAACAGAACCCACACAATTGTGCGTGTCACGACTTCATTCACTACTTGCAAAAAATAAAAAATTTAAAAAATTCATGTTCTATTTTACAGTGTAGAACGAATTTAAACAGTTAAAATCTTATACATTACATTTTTCATGTAGAGTACGAGTTTTTCTTTCTCGGTCTTTTTTGCGACAGCACCCAGCACTCCTGCATGCATTGGCTGTAAGGAAACCTAGCCCGCACATTTGTGCGTATCAACATTCAAAACCTCATGGTATTACGTATGATGTTGTAAGTTCACAATTTACGTTTGCTACACAATCTACACACTTCATTGATTATATTCTGATATTCAGTAAAGCTTCTGGATTAATATGAATGCAATAAATAAATACTTACTTTAGGCATTACTGCTTCCTGCCATACTGCTAATGAACTGTATTTTTAAACTCTTCTTCCTTCCCCCTGGTGGTCAAGTACTAAATAAAAACAGCTGAAGTACATGCTACGTGTCCCGCACAAGCACTGCAGTCCGGTCTAGCGCCAAGAAAACGTCAAATAAGCTCAGACATAAATAATATACGAACCCGCACAATTGTGTGTACACGGTCTGAAAGGGTTATAGTTATTGGTTGTGATGTAGGGTTTTATTATTCTGTTTATCAGTGAGTCTTTATATGATTCCTCTGTCTGCTGATGCTGTCAGGTGAACATTTGAAGAGAAATTCTCATGTGGGTGTTCCAAGTCATAACACAAACATATCACTGTAGCTTATTGTCAAGGAGTACATGTTATTGCACCACTATAACGTCAGGGATGAGTTAGTGTATACTGAGTTGTGGAAGTGGCTTTGGCCTCCATTACCTTACAAAATGTCACACAGGGCATGGAGGCACATTTAGTTTGTATTTTGAGCATCGAGGAATGCATATAGATACAATAGATGTATAAAATAACTATAACCGTAGTGGGTGAATCCCCAGTTGTACTTTCTCTTAATAGTCACCACATCCAACTATCGCCATGTGACTATACTCTAGGCCGGGCTGAGTGGCTCAGACGGTTGAGGCGCTGGCCTTCTGACCCCAACTTGGCAGGTTCGATCCTGGCTCAGTCCGGTGGTATTTGAAGGTGCTCAGATACGACAGCCTCATGTCGGTAGATTTACTGGCACGTCAAAGAACTCCTGCGGGACTAAATTTCGGCACGTCGGCGTCTCCGAAAACTGTAAAAGTAGTTAGCGGGACGTAAAGCAAATAACATTATTATTATTATTACTATACTCTAGTGACTTCTTCTCCACACTGCATTGTGTAGATAACTGTGAGCAAAGGCTTATTAGTCAATGCAGTTCTCATGAGCGCCCGGTCATCAGATAATACTGTAGGGTGACCCTTTATATTCTTACTTATATTGTTATCCTAAAACCATCATACAGTGGAACCTCATTTCTCCATTTTTGGAGGGACCACAGGAAAGAGACGTACAATACAGGAAAACGGAAAATCTGGGAATGAATTAAAACCAACAATAATTTGGTTAAACATCCCAATAATGAAATGTGTATAATTATACTCTTACAAACATTCCTAAACCAAACCATAGTAAAGTTCTAAAGGGCGTGGCCTGCCAAGTGACCACTGCTCAGTCCGAACGCCTGCAGATTATAATGATACAGATGTTGATTCCCATTGGGAATCTGTAATATTTGTTCCGAATGAGTAAATTTATAATACCAATATAAATGGTCCGTTATTGGACATTACAAATTTTCCAGCCAACTCATTCCTGGTTGCCAGCGTTTCGCCCTCGTGTGCTAGGCTGGGCTCATCAGTTGGAACCTAGCACACCTACCAAGACGCATGGCTAGTGCATACCGTGGAGGCCACTGCGTAGGCTAATTGTAGCCACCGGCAGTGCCAATGCACTATGAGACACTGTCTCACTACTAAAAATTGATGCCTGCTTGGCCATCAGATGATACAGATGTTGATTCCCATTGGGAATCTGTAATATTTGTTCCGAATGAGTAAATTTATAATACCAGTATAAATGGTCCGTTATTGGACATTATAAATTTTCCAGCCAACTCATTCCTGGTTGCCAGTGTTTCACCTTTATTTGTATGAGCTGTAGCAATTACCGCTCTTCTTCTCCTCCTATCCTTACCTGTTTTAGCAGGTGCTATTACTATATTACTTACTGACCGAAATCTTAATACCTCTTTCTTCGATCCCTGGCTGGCAACCAGGAATGAGTTGGCTGGAAAATTTATAATGTCCAATAACGGACCATTTATATTGGTATTATAAATTTACTCATTCGGAACAAATATTACAGATTCCCAATGGGAATCAACATCTGTATCATCTGATGGCCAAGCAGGCATCAATTATTAGTAGTGAGACAGTGTCTCATAGTGCATTGGCACTGCCGGTGGCTACAATTAGCCTACGCAGTGGCCTCCACGGTATGCACTAGCCATGCGTCTTGGTAGGTGTGCTAGGTACCAACTGATGAGCCCAGCCTAGCACACGAGGGCGAAACGCTGGCAACCAGGAATGAGTTGGCTGGAAAATTTATAATGTCCAATAACGGACCATTTATATTGGTATTATAAATTTACTCATTCGGAACAAATATTACAGATTCGCAATGGGAATCAACATCTGTATCATCTGATGGCCAAGCAGGCATCAATTTTTAGTAGTGAGACAGTGTCTCATAGTGCATTGGCACTGCCGGTGGCTACAATTAGCCTACGCAGTGGCCTCCACGGTATGCACTAGCCATGCGTCTTGGTAGGTGTGCTAGGTACCAACTGATGAGCCCAGCCTAGCACACGAGGGCGAAACGCTGGCAACCAGGAATGAGTTGGCTGGAAAATTTATAATGTCCAATAACGGACCATTTATATTGGTATTGCAGATTATAAGGTGACGCATGAACAGTGTGACGAATCCTCTCGGCCATTATTTCTGGCTCTCTAGACCGGGGTCACCATCTCGCTGTTAGATAACTCCTCGGTTAATTGTAATCTTGTAGGCTGAGTGGACCTGGAACCAGCCCTCATATCCAGGCAAAAATGCCTGACCTGGCTGGGAATCAAACTCCGGGACCTCCGGATGAGAGGCAGGCAAGCTAGAGTACGGGGCCAGCTTCAAACATAAATTACATGAGTTAAATGTCTCAATACATTACATTCAGTTTTACCGGGGAAACTTCATGAGTTTCTCGTGAAAACTTCTTGCAGGGCAGCAACTTTGATCAGTTAAGCTCATCAAAATGTCTCATAAATAACACAAAGCCAAACAACAATCGATCACATTTAGTTTATAATTCTCTAATCTTATAAAATAAAGCACATCCAATACAAAAGCGCCCAATGTGATGGTCAATATTTTTTTTAAATCTTTCATTGTAATTTAGTTACTGGTAGATTATTTGTAGTAAGTTTCTAGAAGTCTTGTACCGCATAAATTAGGCCTACATCGGCTTTTAAAGGGTGTTGAACTCAAGAATATGGTTTCGAACATAAGTATCAATTCTCAAGAGTTCTTGAATACATTTATTCCATTCTTCCCATCACTCATCGCAAGCAAATTGGAAAGAGGGAATAATCATTAAAAAACTCCAGAAATTTTTCTTTATTTGTGACCTTGAGCTCAGCTGGGAAATGCGTTGAAGCATTCGCTGAACAAGCCAGTACAAGTGGGAATTGATACGATCTTTTTAAACATTACGCTGTGCATATAGAACGACTGCGGTTTTTATAGGGACTCTCTAACATTAAAATGTAAACTTAAAAATCCCTGTCTTAAGTATTAGGTACAACTCGGTACCAAGATCTCCTTTGGGTTTATATAATATGTAAAATGCAACATCTGTTCTGATCTCGAGAACATAATCCTATCCAATCATATTAAAATACTGTACTACATTCTTGTTAGGAAGGAGCAATTTTGATTCCTGTCTGAAAGCCCAGTGATTATATATAGTGCCCTGAGAGAAGTGCCGAAAACCTGTTCAGTGATACAGTCGAAAAATGTTAAAAATAAACATCTAACCCTGGACACAATGTAGATGATTTAAAAGTGCGAACATTTGATGAAACTCGTTCCATCTTCAAGTAGAGTTGTCAGAATGCGCTCTGTCTCCTTCCAATTGCTGCGGCCACTCTCTCTGCTTTATCATTTCCAAGGTTTCCCTAACTCCACCCGAATGTAATGCTAACGTGGTCCCTTATGCATGTTCATGCCTATCACTTTCCCAGTACTGTACTTGCTCTAAGTATGCAGTGACGGGATGTTAAGGTCAATATGCACAGGTATGTTTTACCTATCCTTTCGTGAAATACCGTACCTACTGTTTCATGAAAAAGACACTTGATCGAGGATTTAGCGTTGATGGGACTGAAATGTCTGGATGGTTGATGCGGGAAATAGTTTCTTTGAGGAACGGATAATGCAACATTTTTAAAACATGATTTAATTAGGATGCTCTCCGGACAAGGTAATTTGAACGAATAATCCAGGAAAGTGTAGTTTCCAGGAACGGATAATCGAGACGCCACTGTATTCTATTGTACTGTTGTAAAAGAAAAATTGACCTGGAATTTTTGCTGTAATCTTTACTGCTTTAAGAGATGGGAGTTTTACAAGTTTTGTTTTTATTTCAGGATATGCTAGGAACTGATGGGGTACTTCTATATCCTACTCACCCAACACCTGCCCCCTATCACAACGAACCTGTTATAAAACCATTCAACTTCTCGTACACAGGCATAATAAACGTACTGGGTCTGCCTGCCACAAACTGTCCGTTGGGCCTGTCTGAGAATGGCTTACCTCTTGGAATACAGGTATGTTTTAACTACTGCAAGATTATGGCATTAATCAACTTAGTTTTAAGTGTCTGTTGTAATAATACATTGACCGGATGTAGTGGCTGAGTTTCTGACTGCTGCGCATGTGCTTCTGGGCTCCATTTTTAGCTGTGCAAATAATTCTTTCATTAGCATGGGGGGTCTGAAATGCAGACACAGAGAGCTTTGTGATATAGAAAATACCAGCTCTGTGATGATAGCTGATTATAGCCATGATAGAATCCATGATCACATGATACGTTTTATATTCAATGAAGTCAGTTACTAGGCACCATAGTCTTATAAAGGTATTGTACCGTATCCTGTCCTAATTTCGACCTAGCTCAGAGGTTAAAGCCCGTGGTGCGTCCGATTAGGGTCAGTAGCAAATTTAAAAAATCTAATAAAATACACTAAAATATACAGGCAGGTAATATGTACATAAATCTAGTGAATGAGAACTGGAGCAATTGGGTAAAATGGATTTCTTATTATTATTATTTTATGACCACATAGGATCACTTTAGTCAGTCCGTCGTTCAGGTCTCTTTGAAGGGATTGTTCGGGCTTTGCAGTCCTCCCAGTACTTCTTCAGATGCTCCGATCTTCGTGCCCTTTCCTCAGTTGAAAATATGCGTGTTGGTTTGTTTTGTGTAAGGGTAAAGCGGAGGTTTGTCTTCTTGAGTTTTGTATTCAATTTTATCTTATTTGTGGTGTCTTCTGTTGTAAGGCCTATTTCCTTCAGATCCTCTCTTACTTCTCTGATCCATTTACATCCTGTTGTGGTATTTTCTGAGACGAGATTGTGTTGTACTAGTTGTTTCAGAAGTCACGAATCCTGCATCCTCATGATATGTTCAAAGAATCCCAGTCTCCTCTTACGCATAATAGTATCTGTAATGGGTTCTAGTTCTTTGTACACGACTTTGTTAGGTATTAACCGCCACTGTCCATCTTTCTGGTATTTTTTTGTTGATCTTCCAATCCTCCTTTCAATTTTCTGAAGTCTGTCAGTCTTTGATTGTTTATTCAGGTGAAAAAGTGTTTCTGCTGCATTTCCGGTTTTATAACTGTGTTGTAGTGCTTTATTTTTGCATTTATTGATAGACATTTCTTTTTGTAGATATCCCATGTTAATTTTTGTGCTTTAGCTAATCTATTTGTTCTTGTTTGGATTGAGATTTTTCCATTTAGGTTATGTGTTATTATTTCTCCAAGATATTTAAATTGAGTTACTATTTTCATTTTATTACCATTTATAGTAACTTCTTTTAGTTGTGTTGGTTTTTGGGGCATAATTTCTGTTTTTTCAAATGATATTTTGAGGCCAGTTTTATTTGCAATGTTTTGAAGTTCTGATATCTGAGTTTTTGCTTCTTTTATGTCCACTGCTAGTAATGCTAAATCGTCACCGAAATCCAGGCAATTTGTTTTGATTTTTCGGCCAATCTTTATTTTGGGGGGACATTTCCTAAAGCATTCCCTCATTACAATTTTAGAGCACAATTAAATAATAGTGGTGAGAGCCCATCTCCCTGCCGTAGTCCAGTTTTAATCTCAAATGTCTCTGATGTTTCACCCCTAAACACTTTTGATTTGGTGTTAGTGAGAGTCAATTTTATCATGTTTATTAATTTGGGGTGTAGTCCAAGGTGTCTTAAAAATTTGAACAGATTCTCTATGGATGCAATTATAAGCTTTCTTGAAATCTACAAATGTTATCAGCATATCTCTATTTCTTCTCCTGTTATAGTCCATTATCAACTAAAGACTCATAATCTGATCAGGACAGCTCCTCCAGGATCTGAAACCTCCTTGATATTTTCCTAGTTCTTTCTCAAGTTGTAAACTTATCCTATTAAGGATGATTATTGAAAATATTTTGTATGTTATGTCTAGGATCGAGATTTCCCTGTAGGTATTGGGGTTGGTTTTGTCTCCTTTTTTGTGCAGTGGGTGAATGAGGGCTGTTGTGCAGTGTTCTGGTAGTTCTTCTTTAATCCAGATAGAGACAAGTTGTTGATGGAGGGCAACTTTTGCTGATGTTCCTGCATATTTCCAGATTTCCGCAAAGGTCTGATCTTCTCCTGGCGCTTGTAGTTTTTTAATTTATTCAGAGCTTGGTAGACTTCCGTTATTGTGGGGGGGATTGATGTTCTCTGGTGGTGTTTTTATCGGGTTGTTGGTGTCCAAATGAAGGTGTTCTGTAGGTTCCTCACAATTTAAAAACTTGTTGAAATATTTAGCCAGAATTTCTTGTCTTTATTGTTATGAGCCAGCTTACCATTTTCATCCTTCTTCAGTAGGGTCGGGGGTTCATATTTTTGGAGCTGCTTTCTGAAGGTTTTGTAGTAATCCCTTGATTGAGTTTTATTGAATTGTTCTTTAATTAACTACAGTGTGTCCTTATGATGTTGTATTTTTATTCTTCTTAAGACTTGGGTAGCTTCTTTTCTCTGTTTTACTAGATTTTGATAGGATATTTCTTTTTTTTTTTTTTTTTGGGACTGATGTAATAGCCATGCCTGATGTCTTTTCTCCACTGTTTCATCACATTCACTGTTCCACCATTGGTGTTTGTTTACGTGGCTTAATTGGAGCCAGGTCTTCTGCAATTTGTTTAAGGTTGTGTACTAAGTCTTCAAATTTATCTGTGATTTTTATTTTTACAGTTGCTTTCTGGTAATTTCTGTTGTTGATTAGCTGGGTAGGATCTATTTTTCTTTTAGTTTTTAAGGGCTTGCTTTTGCTGTCTCCACTGGGGAGCAAGTTTAATTTTAATTTTTTTGCTAGGGGCTTTACGTCGCGCCGACACAGATAGGTCTTATGGCGACGATGGGATAGGAAAGACCTAGGAGTTGGAAGGAAGCGGCCGTGGCCTTAATTATGGTACAGCCCCAGCATTTGCCTGGTGTGAAAATGGGAAACCACGGAAAACCATTTTCAGGGCTGCCGATAGTGGGATTCGAACCTACTATCTCCCGGATGCAAGCTCACAGCCGCGCGCCTCTACGCGCACGGCCAACTCGCCCGGTAATTTTAATTTTAACTACGTAGTGATCTGAACCTGTGTCTATTTGTCGGAGGACTTTGACGTTATAGATCTCTTTGTGGTGGTATTTGTCCATGCAGATGTGATCCAGTTGCCATTCTCCTTTAGTGTAGTCAGGGTGTTTCCATGTTTTGAGTTTTTGAGGTTTCCTCTCAAAACATGTAGATTTTGAGACTAAATTATGGTTTCTACACAGGTCAACTAGGCTCTCCATTTTTATTTGTTTTCTTGTGTGCTGGCCATTTTCCGATGATGTCACGGTATTTTTTTTCTCTGCCTAGTTGAGCGTTGAAGTCACCTATTAATAATTTTACGTGGTGTTTGGGGATGTTATCTATGGTCTGGTCCAATAGGTCCCAGAATTCTTCTATTTCCTCATGGTCTTTTGAGGAGTTATTTTTATCATTATCATTATCATTAATGGGTATTTATTATAGTATAGATTTTATTAGATGCCTTTAAGGTGAGCGTACCGGGCGAGTTGGCCGTGCGCGTAGAGGCGCGCGGCTGTGAGCTTGCATCTGGGAGATAGTAGGTTCGAATCCCACTATCGGCAGCCCTGAAAATGGTTTTCCGTGGTTTCCCATTTTCACACCAGGCAAATGCTGGGGCTGTACCTTAATTAAGGCCACGGCCGCTTCCTTCCAACTCCTAGGCCTTTCCTATCCCATCGTCGCCATAAGACCTATCTGTGTCGGTGCGACGTAAAGCCCCTAGCAAAAAAAAATAAGGTGAGCGTTAGAGTCGTGGAGACTCTGATTTGAATTCTTGAACTGAATTTATTATTTTAAGGCTGACCAAAAATCCTGTTCCAAATTGTAGGACATTCATCATCACTCTCTTCCTGGGTATACCTTTATAAAGTCTGTACACTTGAGATTCCAAGGCATCCTGGTCAGCATTTCCAATTTCCTGTAATCCCATGATAAGAATTTTGTATTGATCCATTATGTCGGTGATCACTTTTAGTTTACCGGTTTGCATTAGTGAGTTTATATTGTGTGTAGAGAAGTACGTTATGTGCTTTGGTTTGATTCTTGATTTTGTCTCATTCGTGTATGAAGTACTGGGGTATTTCCGTGCCTCCAACTTCACGGTATCTTTTAGGTGGTCTTCTCTGAACTCTTGGTTCAGCCGGTGGAGTATTCCTTAAAAGACCTTCCATGGTTGACTGTCAAGGTGTCACCTGTGTGGGACTAGGTCCCGAATTACAACTCTGGATGTGATCCAGTGAGGTGATAATGAGGCCACTCCTCTGGAGTATAGACGCCTTGTGCAGCCACCCCTAATCTGGAGAACAGATGCTGCATAATGGATTCCAGTGGCATTTCCTCCACTGTGGGGACCATCACCCCACCTAAAGGGGCTCATTCGCTCGAAGCTGTTGGCCCCCTTAAGGAGTCAGGTTATTTCCCGCTGCCCAACACTCTGCGTTGGCAGTTTTACAGCTGGGTGCCAGACCAGCAAACCCTCCTTTCTCATTCCGGACTTGGGACTAGACAACGGCGGATTTAAAATGGATTTATAGTACTAAAAACATTATAAAAAACCCATACTAAACGGAAAAAATCAAATAAAACAAATCACCACTGGTTAATTCATAACGTCCCCACTGTCGGCAGCCCTGAAGATGGTTTTCCGTGGTTTCCCATTTTCACACCAGGCAAATGCCGGGGCTGTACCTTAATTAAGGCCACGGCCGCTTCCTTCCCATTCCTAGGCCTTTCCTATCCCATCGTCGCCATAAGACATATCTGTGTCGGTGCGACGTAAAGCAAGTAGCAAAAAAAAGAAAAAAATTCATAACGTACAAGTTACCTTCACGTCGTCAAATGGTAAGTATACACGATCTCCGCTAAACTTTTTAATAATCTTTTCACACAATTAATACCTTGTTTCTGGTTTCCTTTTACAGATTCAACCTTCAATAAGCTCATATTCTAGACATCTTAACATCACTTCAAACTGAGATGGTCCACTGAGGTCCAATTTTAACACTGTTCTTCAACCTTTAATCTACAACTTTTTATCTTTTCATCAGTGTGTTCTACATTTCTACCATATGCCTATGACTTTCATCTTTCGTCTCCTAGAAAGGAATATAGTGATCTCTTGACTAATTTTCAACGTTATTTTCTCAATATTACTTTTTGAATAAATATGACTGATCGTCATTCTTGTCAGAGTCTAATTGTAACCGCCAATCGCTCAACTTAATTTTATAGCAATCTCGCTACTTGTTCATCACAGTCTGTTGCTTTGTCCATTTTACTTGTAATAGCAGCCTTTTAATGTCAATAATTTTAATACTTTCACCTTTGTAATTCTTCACATTGTAAAAAAAATTTTGAAACCAACATTGTTATTTTTTAATGTTAATTAGTTTAAGTCTCTTCAAGATTTTTTAAAATTAATTTCATCTAATTATATGTTAATCAAGTGCTTATTTTTATTCCGAGGTTAAGACAATGGTTGGTGATGCCTTCATACTAGGCGAAACATGTACCATTTTTAATTAATAGATCAATGTAAATCATCCAAGACAATGACTTATAGTATTGATTAGGTGGTCAATTTAATAACTAACTCACTGTTATTATTCTAATCTAATAATGGTATTAGAGCACTCGAGGCCTAGGGAGCCTTTTATTTTCACGCCCTTCCTGGCCCTTGTCTTTCTTTGGCGTATACCTTCATTTTTTGAACTGTCAAATCCCTTCCATTTTTTCTCTCTAATTAGTGTTATATAGAGGATGGTCCCCTAGTTGTAATCACCTTCACCACCACCTGGGAGTAGGCACGTTACATTATTCATCAGTTAAGTACTTTTGTGATCGTTAACTTTGAATAGCTTCTGTAACGGAACACGTACTGTGTTAGCACTTGAAATTTAAATTATTTTATACAAAATAAAGATAGGAAAAAATTGTGTGACGTCATATCTTCAGTGCAGATTGCCAGTCTATGAACGTGTACGCAGTAATGTTACAATTGTGGACTCATATACTGGAAAGTCAATATACAGTTGTTCCAAAAAAGGAATGAGAAGACTCACGTTGATGATGATGATGATGATGATGATGATGATGATGTTCAGTACATACTTTCATAATGTCATCTTTACATACTTTCAACCATTCTTCATGTCTCTCTACTATTTTGTTTTGTACAAGTCCTGCCAAACTGCCCTTGCAGCACTGTCATAGATGACATGCCCCTTAAGAAACCTATATCCATTAGTTTTAAACACTCTTGATCTGGGCACTCACTTCAAAACTCAGAACAGAAAAGAGAGTTAAACTGTAAAAATATGTAAAATATCAAAATGATACTACAGAAAATTACTTCTTAAAATAGTATTTTTGTTTATTCTGCTTGTTTTTCAGGTAATTGCAAATCAGAATCAGGATCACCTTACTCTGGCAGTTGCATGTGAGCTGGAGAAAGCATTTGGAGGCTGGGTACCACCAGCAATCGCTGTGTAGACTCTGTCAGTCTGCAGCTTGTGATTTAAGAAAAGAAAAAACTGATCCTGATTGAGCCTTATGGTGATTAATGCAGTCCCATGACCAATGCTGATGCCTTCTACGAGATCATGGATTTTTTTATTTTTATGAAACAGCTATTTGTATAACTATAAGATTGAGAATGGATATAAAAAAGACCAGGACCAAGTGCATTGTTGCTATGTGGTTTTGGTTATTAACAGTTAATGTTCAATTCAGGTGTGTGATTTCCATGTTGTAAAAAATATATATGTAGATGAATATTATTGTATTAATTATGGAAACACATTGTTTTGTGTTACATGTGTATTATTCCTGTTGTGTGTCGATGTTTGGACACAAAATGAGTTTGACTGGAACTAGACTTCACTCGTTGTATGGAATATGCACTTTCAGTTCGGAAAGTTTCTCTATAAACCTGTTCCTGTTTATAGTCCCATACTGGACCAGAAGCTCCTGCTTCTTTTTATGCCTAGCTTATTTTGTTGTTCCATCATGTTATAAGCATTGCCATTATCTTTTTATACAGAATTTAAAAATATACGTTGAACAAATGAACTTTTAAAACTCATGTTATTGTCTAAACTTTTCATATTTGCCAAAGAAAATGGTTCATTTGTAGAGTAGATGCATAAACTTTCTGTGTTATTCTGAAGTGCTATTTTATGCCAGTATTTGTGCCAGAATTTTGTTATTATTGTTGTTTTATTTTTATATATAAAAATATTTTATCAATGAATTCAATTCATTAGCTTTTGTGGTATATCAAATCATTATGATTTCTTTTATAATTTAGGTATACAAAACTGTTATTTTATATAACTCTAGGAAGTAGATGGACAGTAGCGATTGTGTAAGAGAATGCGTGGATAGAGAACACACAAAATAAAAATAGCTGGTCTGTGTGGCTCAGATGGTTGAGGCGGTGGCCTTCTGAACCCTTGGCAGGTTCGATTGGTTCAGTCCGATCGTATTTGGAGGTGCTCAGATACGTCAGCCTCATGTTGGTAGATTTACTGGCATGTAAAAGAACTCCTTCGGGACTAAATTCCAGCACCTCGGCATCTCCAAGAACCATAAAAGTATGAGCGCGGATCAAATATAAATTAATATTTATTGCATCAGCCATAAAAAAATACACATATAGAGATCACTTTTGTATATAGTGTCCTGCCTTCGAAACACATTTTCTCCATCAGATTGGTAAGTTCTTGATGCAGTCCTCATCGAGTAAAAGAGGGACGTGTGCGGAACCAGTGCGCACAAACTCTTCTACACCTGCATCATCAAACCGCTGTCCTCCTAGGTCTTGTATGAGTTGTCTAAATCTAGACTGTACGGAGGGTGTTCCAAAGGTGTCCAGTGAGTTTCCTCCAGTTTTTCCCGCGTTAAAGCGGCAATATGCGTCTTTGCATTGTCGTGGAGAAGAATGAAATTTCGGATTGGTTACCAATGTCGCTTGTTGCAATGCGCAGCTTATGCTTCATCCAAAATACGACAGTAGTAAGCTGCATTAATTCTCCCTTGTTCATGAAGAAAATCCACCAGCAAAACACCCGCGGAGTCCCAGAAAATGGTTGCAAACACCTTTCCAGCAGATGGGCGTGTTTTGGCCTTCACCGGACCTGCTTCGTCTCTTCGCTGGCACTCCATGCTTGCTTGCTTGCTTGTTTTGACCTTGGGGTGTAATGATGTACCAAAGTTTCATCACAAGTCACAATACGAAGGAAGAAATCCTCTCCTTCCTCCTCGTAGTGATGCAGGAGTCTCTGACAAACTTCCTGGTGTAAAGTTTTTTGTTCCTGGTTGAGGAGACAAGGAACCGACCTGGCAGACGATTTTCTAAAATGGAGTTAATCTCGAGTGATGGTTTGAACACTTCTGTAACTTATTCCTATGGCTAAAACAATTTGCAAAATTTTTGTCCGTTGATCTTCACCCATAATGTCACGAATGGCAACATTGTTATCTGCAATGATGTTTGTCCGTGGTCTCCTTTCATGAGGTTCATTTTTCACAGCTTCTCTTCCTGTCACACATTTTTTTAGCCCACTCATACACTTGAGCCTGCAGAAATGGTTCTTCCCCAAACTGTGTGCGGAGCCATCTCAAAATTTCGGAAGGTTTGGTGCCCTCTTTTGCGAGAAATTGAATAATCATGCGTTGTGCAACAGACGTGTGCATCTCTTGCTCACTCATGGCATACTGAAGCAGCCCAGCGCTCTACTGTCGTTCGCGCATGCAAACCTCATCTCCAGACATCCCCACCAACATCCTGGCAAATCCCCCCTCAGAATTATTACTAACAGCACATTCGAATTCCCGTTTATATTTGATCCGTGTTCGTAGTTAGTGGGATGTAAAGCCTATAACATTATTATATAAAAGGAAGACATGGGTACAAAATTTTCGGCAGCCTTAGTCAGTGGAGGATAGAATAATTTGAGTATGTAATTTCCATGATTACAGTGAAACCTCGATTCTCCGTTTTTCGAGGGACCGTGAAAATAAAACGTACAACACGGGAAAACGGAAAATCCGGGAATGAATGAAAACTATCAATTTGGCTAAACATCACAAAAATGAAACATGTATAATTATAATCTTACAAAAACTCCTAAACCAAACCAAACTACAGCCCCAGTGGGACTTCGCCTGCCAAGCGACCGCTGCTCAGCCCGAAGGCCTGCAGATTACGAGGGGCGCATCGTCAGTGCGACGAATCCTCTCGGCCGATATTCCTGGCTCTGTAGATCGGGGTCGCCATCTCACCATTAGATTCGGTAGCTCCACAATTAAAGGTAATCACGTAGGCTAAGTGGACCTGGAACCAGACTTATATCCAGGTAAAATTGCCTGACCTGGTCGCAATCGAACCCGGGGCCTCTGGATGAGAGCCGGGCATGTTAGACCGCGAACCGCATTAATTACCGGTACGTGAGTTCAAAATCTCGATACTTTATATTCAGTTTTACAGGGGAATCTTCGTCAGTTTCCCGTGAAAACTTCTTTCAGTTCAGCAACTTTGATTACGCTAGCCAAACTCTTCGAAAAATCTAACAACGCCAAGCCAAACGACAATCGACCACAAGTAGCTTTTAATTCTCTCATCTAATAAAATAAAGCATATTAGATACAAAAGCACCCAAAATGAGGGCGAAATCCGTTCATTTCTTAATCTTTCATTGTAATTTGGTCTCCGGTATACTGTTCGTAGTCAGTTTCTGGAAATCTCGTACCGCGCAAATTAGGCCTACATCGACTTTTAAAGGTTATGTTGAACTCGAAAACATGGTTTCGAATGTAAGTATCGATTCTTAAAAGTTCTCTAATACATTCTATTCAATTCTGCGCATCACAAATCCAATCAAATTGGAAAGATAAAAGAAATATCAAAACTTCAGAAATTACGGTTATTCGTGACCTTGAGGTCATCCGGAAAGTGCGCTCGCTGCACATGTCAGTACGAGTTTGAAATGATACCAATCATTTAAAATGTAACGTGCGCAAGAAAAACGACTGCGGTTTTTGGTATTTTAACACGAAAACGTAAAATTGCCAGTCTTACATTAGTAACAGTAATAGGTAATCCCAAGACCTCCTATGGCTTTCTTTTTTAAAAATGTAAGGTGCAACATCTGTTTTCGTCTCGCTAACATAATCATGTATGATAATATATAAAAAAATACTGAATTTGTGTTAAGGAGCAGTTTCGATTCCTGCCTGAAAGCCCATTTAGGTCTGCAGTGCCCTGAGCAAAGTGCCGAAAACCCCTTCGGCAGTACGATCGAAAAAATGTAAATAAAACATCTAACTCTGGACATAATATGGACGTTTTATAAGTGCGAACATTTGACGAAACGCGTTCCATCTTCACGCAGAGCTGTAGAAATACGCCGTGTCTTCTAGCAATTGCTGTGGCCACTCTCTACCCTATGATTTTCCGAGATTCTCTAAACAATACCACCCGAATGCGATGCTAAGATGGTCCCTTATGCAAGTTCACCGCCGAACGCCAAGATCCATAAATATGCCAGAGCCGTCCTTTCGTGAGATACAGTTTATTAAAAAACGATTGATAGAGGATTTAGCGTTGATGGGACTGGAATTTCTGGACGGTTGATCCGGGAAATCGTTTCTTCGAGGAACGGATAATGCAGGACTTTTACAACGTGATTTAATTACGATGCTCTCGGGACCACGTAATTTGAACGCATATTCCGGGAAAACGTACTTTCCGGGAACGGATAATCGAGGTTCCACTGTATTCTAGCCTCCAGTGATGAAGGCTGCAGTTGGAAATTTTGGACCCATTCCATTCCTTTATGTGTACTCTTAGCATGTTCTTACAAAATAAGTTGCTGCTTTTCCTCTCTTTCTTAGACATATATATTTTGCTACTGCTAGCTTTCCTACCAGAACTATTATTTTGAATATCTCTTTTCTTATTGCACCCCTAGTCATCACTTTGTGAAGATAACAGATTGATGCGAATATATCACATCTCCTGTACGAACAAGAAATTTTTCTTTGCTCTCATTAGAAATAGATTGGCCCTGCAGTGTATGGCTGTTCTGCCATGGTTTCTTTTCTTTTTCTTTTTTTCATTTTGTTAGAAATAACATCCCAAGAGACCAATGCCAGTAAATTTGCTGCCACAATAAGAAGTCCTTTTGTGGGGCAAAATTCATACAATTCAACATCTCCTGCAGAAAAACCAATAATAGCTGAAGGGTTAATAATTTTATATTATGAAAAATAGGGCATTGAAATTTCATAGCCCATCTACTAACATGCATTTCATTACTGAGGTGAATCATTTCTTGGATCTGTATTGTGGTGATGGTTATTCTCATTAAATATTAAATAAAATTTGTTTATAATAAATGATGGAATCTTTCCTTGATTACTAATTCTGAAACTGTATAATTTAGGTCATTAATTTTTGTTTAACATATGGAATATTAAGTTTTATAAATTAGAGTGTATTTATACTAATACTGTATTATGAAAATCCTATTAATGTTAAGATTCTAAAGAATTTCTTATATAACATTCTGATATGAGGGTGGTAAAAGGCATTCCCAGAGATATTGAGGAATATGATCCCTGAGTGACATCATCACTGGCTTCTCATCAGGCAGCTGCGGTTGGGAATCCCAGCTAATGCACATGGGAATTCGAAATGAAATACAGTAAAACCTCAATGCATCGTTTTTCGAGGGGGAGGGGGAAATGATGATGGATGCGGGAAAACGATAAATGCGGGCGACATAAAATAGGGGGAAATATAAATAATAAAATACGGGTACTGTATTTGGGCATAATAATAATAATAATAATAATAATAATAATAATAATAATAATGGCGTGTGGCCTCCGAAGCCGGGTGCAGATCTTTCGTGTTTCCGCATGGTAGGCAATCTACGCACTTATGAAAATGCGACTCTACCTAAGATGAATTCTAATGCATAAGTCGGCGCACACACACAGCCCCCGGACTGTCGGAATTAACCAACGAAAGTTAAAATCCCCAACCTGATCGTGACCCCTTGAACTGAAGGCCAACATGTGCTAACCACTTAGCCATGGAGCCGGACATGCTCATACTATACATAACGGTATCAAAATATTGCAGTCATGATATACGCGATGAAAATAAAAAGCACGACTTTTACGCCGTTTCGTTTCACTTTTCCTTACATCTCGTAGTAAATGGAAAACCTTCGAGGTCAGTTCTCTTATTGCAAATTGACATACATGGATATTATGGCGATAACCTGTATTTTGGTAAAGATTCCGTAGACCCTTGGCGAACGTTAGGTTAGAGATCCCACAAACCGCTGCTCGGACGATGTCACAGAGGTTAGAAATACAACATGGCGTGCCTCAGACGATGTTTCAGCGGCTAATCGATGCTGCCAACTAAGGAATTAGTTTCAAGACCAAGCTAGTGAAAAGGTTATTGGTCTGGCTTGTAACAAGACAACTGGGCAGGGGACAACAAAGTGGTTGACAGGCCTCTAGCAACCCACACACGTCACAAGGTACGACGCAATTAATAACCCTGTGACTAATTGAAACATACCCGGCGCACACAATGACTGTTTTAAACTGCACGATTTTCTCATTTTCAATGAAGCTGGCAGCCCTAGCCAGCCAATAGCAACACAGAAAATGGTGGCAAATTTGAGTTTTACAGTGACTCCATTTTAATTCTTGTAAATAAGAATACTTCTAGGGACCGGTTAGAGGGTCGAGGAGAAGCGTTGGCGCAAGGAGGCTCGTAATGATGTTGCGTGTGAATAACCTGTACACAGCACTCCAGCCTACGAGATCCTTTTTCAAGACTAGCAACTTGTAATCGCTCGTGTATTCTCACGTAACAGGTTGCCGCTATTATATGCTAGAGTATTCAGCTGTCTCTTTCAATTCAAAAAATTTTGCGTATATTTTTCTTACGTACGATCGATCTGTGCGGGAAAATTGTGGCAGAGGACAAATATTTGTTTGACAGTGCGATAAAACAATAGTTCGAGGAACGATAGATGCGGGAATATTTAACGTTGTTTTATGTGGAACATTTTTGGGACCGAGTAAATTGAACGATGGATACGGAAAAACGACAGTTCCGAGAACGATGCATCGAGGTTCTAGTGTATCATGTCTGGGGTACAGATTCCATAAACAAATTGTTAGTCCTGTGACTATGTTAATGGTGTTAACACTGGCATACAACTACCAGTTTGCTAGCTTGTTCTCTTGCAACAAGTTTGACTATTGACTGACTCTATAGTTCAGCTGGTTAGGCACTTGCCTCCCATCCTAAAGGTTTCTGGATTGTAGCCTTATGCAGTCAGTTGACATTTAAGAGCACTTATATTGTGACATTTTACTGGAGTGTTAAGAACTTCTGAAGGCCATAGGTCTCAAGAATGCTTTGCAAAGATTCTTCTTTCATGCCCGGTGCACACTCGGTGGAAGATGAAATCTGCACACGAGGTGGGTAGAGTCGAAGGTCGTTTTCCATTCATTGACGGCCTTTGCAGTCCATTCTTTATCCCAACTTCACAGTCAGAGCAATTTTCTTATTTCAGTTTTTAACCTGCGAGAGGTCCCGTCAAAAAAGTTACGTGATGGGTTGTGCGCTGTCAGTTTAACCAGGGAGTATAAAATACCAGTTTTTGAAGCAAAACACATTGTATCAGTAAGAAAAAAATATGTTCGTGAAACAAAATATCCATTTTTCCTGCAAAACATACTATATTATTAATGAAAAATATACCCATGAAACAAAAAGGACTGGATAATAAAGCAGCGCCAGGAGTCGCTCACGGTGGAAATGACCAGGCTCTTATATATAAAGCTCTCCACTGACTGACTGGTGATGGAAGGGGGAACAGCAAATGTCAACATGTGCAGAGGACGTGTCCCTCGAAAGGTACAGGAGGGGAGGAAGCGGTATACTGTGAAATTATTATGAAAGAAGGAAAAATGTATGCGCCTGGTTTAAAAGACCGTGACGCGACCCTCGCATGTTAAGCCAGCGGTAGAGGAGTGTGTCTGGATTTCAGTCAGGTTGATGCAATTGTATGGCTGTCTTAGTGAAATGGAAGCAATTTATTAGCATGTGCTTTATAAGGTCAGTTGGTATTTAAGTGATTTTATACACTAGAACATGCCAGAAGTTTACTGGCACTTCAAACAACCTATTTTGAGGGCAAAAGTCCAGGATGACATAATCTCTTCAAAAGCATGTTATGGGCATTGCATTGTTGTTGTTATTGTTTCATTTATGACTTCTGTTTGAGGAAGTTTCTCTACTTTTTCCTTTCACTTCTGTACTTTTTAATTATTTGTTTGATCTAGAGTTGGCTGATGTTTGCAGATCAAACCGTTGAGATTGACCTGTGTATTATCTGTATGTGATTTACGTTGCCAGAATATTATCAGCTGCAAGGTGAGGAGTGGACATTAGTAACATAAAATTTCGTAATATAGTAGTTGTCTCTCTTGTGATATCTGATATTTGAATCTCGAGTGTACTTGTTTTATGCTTTCCCACGTGAGTGGTTTTTTAAAAATTCGGTTCCCCATCAGAAAGTAAAAAATTTAACAAACTAGATTTCCACTTCCAGAGGCACCCATAGCCCTGAGGTTCACTGAGCCTAAACCAAAATTGAATAGCAGGTTAATTTCTGGGAGCAAAGATGGCCCGGCATAGAGCTAATCACTACCGTACCACTTGCCAAGGTTACGGATAGTGGAAGCCTTTACCTTCTGCCCCTCCGAGGGCCTTCATGGCCTGTGTGGAGTTGGCTTTGCTTTTTATCTATCACAATTCTAGGCTCAAGTAAGGTCAGTTTCAATTTTCTGTTTCACTCTACCAAATGCAGATGTGCCAACTCGCCCAATTTAAGCGGGAGACTCCCTATTTTTGGTCCTCCCTCCCTCTCTCCTGATCGCAGAGACTTATCTCCTGATTTTGAGAAAAGATGTAGTAGTCCTGTATTTTTTTTTAATCCCAGGTTTTTCCTCATTCTGTAAGTAGCTGGAGAGAATTGGATGTTCAGTGCGTGTTTGTAATTTCGGTATTGTTGGTTTTGCCACATACTGTATATTAATTTTCATTCTCTTAAGTTCTAGAATTTTTTGTTTTCTATTTCAGATTTCCACAACAGGAAATACATTAATCAAATTTAAGTTTTTAACTGTCTTGTTTTAATCTTCAAGGAAAGCCTTCATCATTCCGAGAAATTGTTTTTAAGAATACAAGCATATAGTATACTGTATTAAGTTGTGTTTCATTATGTTTTAAGTTCTGTGTTTTATATGTTCATTGACTGTTGTTCTATTTACTGTGTAGATTTGTTAAATGATTAGTTCGGGAGTGCACAATTAATATTCATTGTGCAATGATATGACTATTTGGAGGTTTACCACTGTCGAATAATTTTGTATCTTGAATTGAGAAAGACACTGGAGATAAGTCAGTATTTTTTTGTACTGTGACCACATAATGAATATTCTCTACAGGCTGACAAACTTACGGTCAAAGTACGTAAACACAAATATTGCACTCCTCACAGTTACATCAAGTTTCACTTACTTCCAAAGGAAATTATTATAATTTTGTTGGTAATTTACATATTCATGTACTGTATTGCGCAAAGCTAAATTGAGCTGCTGTACTTCCTTTGAGCAATATTTTATATACCGTAAAATATAATGGTTTGTCATCAACATAGATTTTCTTTTCAGTTTTCCACTGGTAGAATTTTCTATTGTATTACTCTTTACATATGTAGTTGATAGATATAATTTTGTTTCCACACCTAACAGACATTTATGTAAGTTTGGTTACTGAGGATGAAAACAAAAAACAAAGAGTGAAACATTAGGAATTTATGCAGTGTGTCTATTTTGCTAGAATTATGTATGATATTTGAGATCGCAAAAGCATTCATTAATGCCTGACTTAAAAATTATAAATAGCAGTTTAACCCTTCCCGTACATTATCATCCTATTATTTATAATCAGTAAATTGCATGCTGAAAAACTGGATTCAATTCCAAACATCTCTGCAGTATTCATATGGAGTGAGGACATAGGATGCTGTTGACGTCCATTGGAAGGGCGAGTAAGCCTTGAGTGAACCCCTTAGTGTTGTTCAACAGGAATAGGCTCTGTGACGACACTAGGCTTCACCCTCTCCGTATCACCTCCTCATATCGCCCCCAGACACACAGGTCGGGCGTCAAAATAGAAAGACCTACACGAGACGAGCCAAACATGGCCTCGGTCACTCTTGGCACTAAAAGCCATACAATAAATAAAAACCAGATTATTTTAACCTGTGAGAAAGACTGGACTTAGAGTTGAACAGTTGTTCATAACATGAAAACTATTCAACAAACTTAACTCTCAGACTTACACCCACACTCCAGAGTCCCCAAAACTTTGATTTTGTCAGATGTTTTGTCGGACTGTTCACTATCAACCTTGAGCCCTCTTATGCTCAGCATGCAGGCAAATGTAATTCGTGATATTTTCGTAGACTTCACTGTCGCTTACATTAAATTCAAAATATTCCATTTCTGTATAACCAGAAGGTAGATTGTGAACAGTTCCTATATTGCCAGTAAAAGCGCCACACATAGTACATGGCAGCAACGCCCAAGAGAGTTTCGGTTTACTTGGTCTGCTATCTAGTGGACCTAGAGTAGAACGGAACGTCGAAATTGACGAGCAGACAGCCAGATGGCGTCAAATTGAAATGTCTGCACACGGTAGCTGAGGCCATACGGTTATTTATTTATCACCACTGGCATTTGTGGACCAGGCTGAGTTGCTCAGACAGTTGAGGTGCGGGCCTTCTGACCCTAACTTGGTGGGTTCGATCCTGGCTTAGTCCGATTGTATTTTAAAGTGCTCAAAACTATCAGCCTTGTGTTGGTAGATTTACTGGCATATAAAAGAACTCTGGCAGGACAAAATTGCGGCACCTTGGCGTCTCTGAAAACCGTTAAAAAGTAGTTAGTGGATGTAAAAGTAACATTAATTATTTGGCATTTGTGGGGTGGTGATTCACAGCATCCAGATCACTTGTTATTGTCACTATCATGTAAATGATCATTTACGCTTACTGTAAGACGCGAAGAAAATCATTGCCATGTGAGCTTTCTGAATCACTAAAATGGCTTATATAAAACTACTTTGACATCGGTATCTGAAACAGCAGCCATGTTTACAAACAGAACACAATAGGACAGTCATGGAATATACATTTATTATTCCTTCTTTGCTACAATCCTGTGCCTTCTAAATCTTGTCTTATGTTTATCTGACATATTAATAAGAATTTACAGTTAGTACTAGTTACCTAATTATCCAAGAGATGACAGGAGTTGGCTAGAAAATATATGGGTGCATTCAGGTGCTTAGAGAAGTGAAGGATTGACAGTTATGTTCCTCAGCACATTTTTGTCTACCAGATGAAATTGGTAGAATGAAATTATCATTGTGCATTTAATATGGACTGTCAATATCACTGTGTTGCTATGATGTCCTGTGTTCTTTAGAGGATGGACAAGCAAAGTATAATGCATATTGTTATAGCATGCCTGTTACTAACATGCTTGCAACAAATTATGACCATATACCTTTTAGGTATGCAAACATATTTCAATTATGTGGTCACATAAAATATTCTTTGTGTTTATAGTAAGATAAATGGTGGTTGTATTTATGTAATAATTAATTACACACATTACTTTTATTATGTTTATTTAATTCCTGTGCCACAGCATTGTGCTGAATATTGTGTTCTCGCCCAGCTCCTTCTTGCTTTTACTTTTGTCGTTCACTCTAGTCTCGAGGTGAACTCTCATCATTCCACACTAACACACGTTGCCAGACAATATAATAAAGTTCATGAGACTGATGCGTAAGTTGTTCCTTGCAGCTAAAGAACCACCAGTACCACTATAATTATTTTTTAAAGTAGTTTGATTTCCTTTTGTTTATGTAGAACAAATTATTCTTTAATTATATTTTTCTTGTCTTTTTTTTTGGTCACTGTAAATGGTTTCTTTCCCTTGCGGTGATAATGATTTGTGCACCACTTCTAGTGGTCACAGTTGCATTTTGGAATTATTTCAATAAGTATGCCTACTTAATATTTGTGCTGTTTTAAATTTATCAAAAGAAAATTTTCTTTGTGGTGATTACTTTGACTATTTTGCCATCATGAGAAGAATATTAACTAACCATTTTAAAAAAATGTTACAAATGATTCGTAGAGGAAAACGTATATGGCTGTGTTAACTCTGGAGATTTTTCAACCTAAATACAGATTATGAAATTAGTTTCATTAGGTTCAGTTTTACATGACTAATCACAAATATTTTTTTTTTTTTTTTTGGGAATTTCAAGGTCTCCAAATAAAAATCTAGAAAACTGAAGGGGTTAGCCTCTGTTTGCCCTCCATGATCATGTACACAGGTTTGGTAGCCAGTCCAGTTAAAGCCATTCTTGTGAGTCTTTCACAGTTCATTTCGTACTTTCTCTTACTGATCTTCATCATCCTTCTCTTCTGTTTGGTAATTAAACCAATATTGTTCAAACAATTTTTCTTTTTCAGTTTTCATGTTATATCCTTTCATGTCATCTTCTAATAATGCTTAGGGAGGGAGAGTACACTTGAGTGAATATACAATTTTGATCATGATATCACTGCTGTAGTGCTTCATCAATAGCTAACTGTAGGTAACTTTTGAGTGAGCCTCTCTTTATTACCTTGCTTGGAATTATTGTGTTCATCAAATGTTTTGATTGGTACGAGTTATTTCATTTATCCCATAGTATGCATTATAGAATGTTATGGAGAAAAGTTCCTGAAGGTGGCAAAATAGCCAATGTACACATTACCCCATGTTGAAGAAATCAGTGCTGTGCCATTATGTATGATTAATATTCTCAACTGTATGATGTTTGATGATAATCAACATATTTGCAGTATTTAAAAGTTTCCTTTTATAGTTCTTTTCATTGTACACTTTTTCTCTCTTTTTCTTTTCACTGAGGCAGAAAAGAAAGGCCTAATATATCAGTAGATAACCAAAATATTATAATTACATAAAGCTTGGAATGATAATCTTTACAAAAAAAAGAAAGAATAGAACTAACAGATGTGGAACCTTTGTCATTGTTGGTGGATGAATGTTTGAACATTTCTGATACAGGAATTTTACAAACTCGTACAGGATTGAATCTCCTGAAGTGCTACTGTCCCAGTGGAAGATTTGTCCTGTTTCTGCTCTAACACTGAAATTTCATTCTATTACATATAGATAGAGACATTCAAAATTTGCATTTTCGATAAGACAAGTTCTAATATTTCTTCCCAAATATGATGGATTTTCTTTTCAGCTTATTTCATAATATTGAAAATGCTGTGACTTTTTTCATTTGCAGGCATTTTGAATGTAATCTAGTGATTGACCAGACAACTTAAACAGCATTGGATGTATTGTGTCTATTCTTCCTTTATTTGTTTATAGGAGGAGAGTTATTAATAGCGGTATGTGAAAATACATCAACCCACAAAATGCCAAGTTGACATTGTCAGTACGAATATTAAAAAGCTGTTGGTAATTGCAGCCAATCATCCTTATTGGGAAATTTTTCTTTTACTAATTATAAGAAGCCTTATCAGGACAAACTTCTGGCTCTCCATCATCTAGTGGTTGAAGGGACATTCATTCGTCTTATATCATCATCATTTTAAAGTACCGTACTATATTATGCAAATTAACTATGATTCTAAATCTGAAACTACCCCCAGTTTTTACAGATGATTGCATAAGAAATGAATAACAGTGGGAAATTTTGTGTGTTCTGGCTGGCAGGACATATGGGTTTGGTATGTTATAGCTATGAAAAATACTACCCATTGGCCAGAATATTAATACAAAAATACTACTTAAAAATAGGGGTGATTTGCTGGTCGGTGCAAATGTAGAATCATGAATACCCCTTTCTTCCACAACAACGTTCTGAAGGATGGACTAACTTGTAGAAAATAACGTGCTGTATTATTTCTCCTATTTGAGAGGTAGGTAGAATTTTTTTCCAAGTCTTTTAAAAATATAATTTATATAACAATAATGTTTATAAAGTAGGCCTTTTCAGTCGTGAAATTACCAGTCTCTTGCCCCAGTGTTGCACGAGGCTCATCAGTTGGATATCTCCCCTAGTGTACTCTCACTGCATTTCCGTACAAAGGAGGCTTGCAGTGGTTTCTCAACAGTGCACTAGCCGCCAGTTTTCGGAAAGTTGTGGCAATCCTGCTGATGAGCCTACTCGCCCACTGGGGCAAAACGCTGGGTAATTTCATGATTGAAGACCTTGAATACCGGTACTTCAATATTTACTGTCTGTGAAATTAAATTATAGTCCCCTTCTGGGAACAGATTTTTTTTTTTAAATGTCTCCTCAATTGCTAGAGATTTTATTTGCCACCGAGGTGTCAGAATTTTGTCCCACATGATTACTCTAATGTGTCAGATGCAAACAACACAGAGTACAATACGCATTTAATCACCCTCTAATGCTGCTGACCTCAGCTGAGATTGAACTTCCTACCTCAAGCTACTCGTAGTTGAAAAACAAACTTGCCTTTTGATTGTCTCTGTGGATAGCTAAAACATTGTTTCATCACAGCTTTGTATATTCCTTGCTTTAAATACATACCAGTCTACAAATATTGATATATTACATATGTTGTGGGTTGATATCACAGATGGTTCTGGACCATACTGTGCATGTTTAAATGAATATTGTCAATATTGTAGTTAAACTACTGTATCTTCATAAGGCCTGAAATTTATACAATATTTGTATTTTTGCAATTTGTTGTTAGTAAATATATCTTTTTATTATTGTATTTAACAAATGAATTTTATAATGTCTGGATTTTTATTATGTTTCTATTTCCTGTAACAACTGTCAATGTGACTTGAGACCGACAAGGTCATCTCCATTCGAGACGACAACTTTTAGTTACAAATGTTACACGTTTTATTCGTAGTATTGACGGTCTCACTACACTCCTCAGCATAGTGTTTTATTTAACAGTCAGCAAGATCTATTAGACGAGAGGACTTTGCACCTCAATGTGTTTTTAACTCACTAATCATGATCACTGTCACTTCACATCATTACGTTTTTTAATTTGTTTGTATATTATGTAATCATTGTTTTACTACTGAAGATGGCCTTGAGATTAGGCTGAAACATGTATAGACTTTGCTTCATCTAGCAGATGACTCGAATTGTATTGATAGGAGGATTTTATAAATATTTTCTTTTGTAAAGTGATAACCGTCAATACGGAATGAGATTCATAACTTGCAATTTACTATTAGTGATGAAATTTTTAAAAATTTTATTTTAAAGTAGACCACAAATAGCTCCCTACCTGTCTTTCTAAAATCTCTGCATCGATCTGCTTCACTGTAATATTGAGACAATTAGAACATTCCAGCAGCTTAAATTGGCACCAGATATCTTTACAAGAAAAGTACAGTGAACTTCCCATGACCTCTATTTTTAGATTTAAAAAAAAAATTATTGCAAAGTGAATGTGTCCTATTCACTATCTTGATGCGCATAGTACCATCTATTGACATGAGTTTTAATTATGCCCATCACTAAGTTCTGTTTAATTCTCATTGGCTGAATGGTGAATGTTGAGGCCTTCGGTTCAGAGTGTCCCGGGTTCGATTACCAGCCGGGTCGGGGTTTCTAATCGCATCTGATTAATTTTTTTGGCTTGAGTAGTGGGTGTTTATGTTCGTCCCAACACTTTCCTCTTCATATTCAGACAACACACTTAAACACCAACTACCACAGAAACACGCAATACTGATTACATCCTTCTATATAGGGTTGGCGTCGGGAAGGGCATCCGGGCATCAAACAGGGCCAAATCCATATGTGCGCCATAGTTCGCTCCTGTGCCCTCACAAATGTGGGAAATGCGGTAGAAGAAGACTGAGTTCTGTCGACTTCTACTACGCTCTCATATGATATAAATTTTATGTTTTCCATATTGATGAATCTTTAATTCTATTAAAAGAAAATGAAAGGATATTTCCACCTAATCAATACAATATTCTTCTATACACTATTCTATTAAAAATAATTTTATTTTTTCTGCAGTGAAAACATGGGCTCATAGATTCTCCAAGCTCCATCAGCAACAATGAAGTAATGCACTCGTAGCTTCTATGGGCAGCATCTCTAATCAATACAGTATTTTTTTTAAATAATTGTATTTGTAAAATAATATTGTATTGATAAGGTGGAAAGATCTCCTTGTGTTTTAATAGAATTCTATGGCGATAGTGAGAAAATGAGCTTTTTATTAAGGCTGGAACTGGTACCAGATACAGGTTACAAGAACTACATAGTGATGATCATCAGAGCTGAAGAGTTTAGCGAAAAGTATCTCCTTTCAATGAAATGAGACTAAGCTAGTCATTTGGGATAAGGCAACCGTGCCTCCCCATTGTGCAGATCAGCTACTGGTACTGCAAAATACACACTGATCAATCAATCATCTTCTGGTAAAGGAGTGATCTTGCTTCGAGGCGAGTTCAACAGTGCTCATCAGCTGTTCCTCGTGGTCACAGAGCAGCTGTCCTTCAGTGAAGTTCATTGCCTAGAATTAAGATTTTTTAATTTAAAATCTGTAAAAGACTTGTAAATCCTAACTGCAGTGATTTTGGCTTAAAAAGCTAGGCCAAAATGGCATCATCAAGTTTAAGAAAGAAACAGTTTAAAAAAAAAATTGTACAGTTATTATTTTGTTCTTCTTCATATCTAAGTGGGAATCTATTAGCTTGACCATATGGCCACCGATGGTTCGTATTGACTTAATTACTGTTATGAATTATTTCAAGGTCTGCCTTGTCAATAAAATTCAAAATCTAGTATGTATACTAATATATCAAATACATAAATATATATACGAACATGTTTCGGAATTAAAATTCTCTTCAGCTTACAGATTAAAATCACATGCATATAAAAGACCTTATTTAAAACTTTTTATGTCCTAATAAAGAACTGGTTAAAACAACAATACAATAACATTTAACAGAGTGAGCAGTGTTCAAATCCATTACAGTAGTAGAGATTTTTTTAATAGTAGTTATGTGTTGGTAATTTTATTTTACTATTAATCAGGGTTTGATTCATGTATTAGAGATTTTTTAATTCTAATGATCAACAGAGAGAATGGGGGGGTTAAAATCCATGATTTTTGTTTGTTATGGTGACAATCTGAGAGATCAGAGTTCGAATTTATATCTGTAATACAGATGTTTTTTTCTGTTACATGTGTTAGAGATTTCCTTCACACGTCGGATAGAGATGTAAAGCCTTAGTGACGGTGTTTTCTTTCTCTTCAGAACACTATGGGGAATGTATGCTGACTATTCCAAATCTTTACTGTAGGATAACAACAGAATATATATGTCCTAAACACAGAAAAGTTGCTCTTGGTAGAGAACCACAGCACAATGCAATTTTTCCGTTTGGTGTCGGGAAGGACAGCTAGCCTTAAAACAAGGGATTTTAGGCCCTCTAATATGGTGTCTTGAAGGGGCATATCGAGAAGGCCAGTTAGCCTTAAAACTATAATCCTTAGCCTCCCCTGGAAGGTGCATGTCGAGAAGGGCAGCTAGCCTTAAAACTTTAATCCTTTCTGTTAGGTCTCCCCCTCCAAAATGGTGTCGGGAAGGGGGATATGTCGAGAAGAGCAGCTAGCCTTAAAACTAAAATCCTCTGTGGTTAGGTCCCCCTGGCTATGTCAAGATAATAGCAGTAAGGTTAGGATCGTACACGCACGTGGTTAGGACCTGTCAAGATAATAGCTGTCATTTTGACAACTTACATTTTAAAATTCCGTGCCCACATAGTTAAGATGGCAGCAGTGAGGTTATCCACGTTCACTTGTTCAAAATCCGCGCCCACGTGGATAGGACCTGTCAAGATGGCAGCTGTCAAAAGCACGTGGATTATAAATTCCGCCCCCGTCGTTAAGATAGCAGCAGTGAGGTTAGCGATGTTCACTTGTTCAACAAGTGCTCGTGGTTAGGACCTCTCAAGATGGCAGCTGTCACCTTCACAGCTGTTAAAAGCACGTGTATTTTAAATTCCGCGCCCTCTACGTCGTTAAGATGGCAGCAGTGAGGTTAGCCGCGCGCACGTGCTCAAAGGACCCGTCAAAATGGCGGCTGTCATCTTGACAGCTGTCAATAGCACGTGGTTTTTAAATTCCGCGCCCCCACGTAGTTAAGTTGGCAGCAGTGAGGTTAGAGTCTGTCAAGATGGCAGCAGTGAGGTTAGCGATTTTTTCTTGTGCAAAAAGTGAAGTTAAAGTCCGTCAAGATGGCAGCCGTTAAAAGCACGTGGATTTTTAATAAAATTCCGCGCCCTCTTACGTCGTTAAAATGGCAGCAGTGAGGTTAGCCGCGCCCATCCACCCAAAGGACCCGTCAAGATGGCTGTCAAAAGCATGTGGTTTTTAAATTCCGCGGCCCCACGTAGTTAAGTTGGCAGCAGTGAGTTATGCGACGTTCTATTCTCCAAAAAAAGTGAGGTTAGAGTCCGGGCCAAGCACGTGGCCTTGCTTGTAAACAATGTGACGTCATGGTCATGTCTTTATGGGGTCAATAACCTCGTGGGAAAATGCTGATTTAGCTCCCATTGTCCTGGAACCCGTATAGTGTATACTACTTATATACGTTATTGAACGCCGTGCCTCGTCCGCCAAACCCGTATATATACGTTTTGGTGCAGTGTGTACTTCACAGATCTCACAAATGACGCGAGTGGGTGCTTTGAGATTACATGTAAATGCTCAAGGAAGTTCTGTACGGCAGATATACCACTCCACTTCGCGTGTTTTGAAAGCGAGCTGGTGTTATTTCAGCTTCATTCGAGTGGAACATCTTTCCCGCTAACGTGTAGTCATCATGCCGTCTTGAAGTATACATTCATCTCTTGTTGACGAAGAAATTGAATGTTTCTTCATAAATAGTGATTCTGAAGAGCTGTGTTTTGATAATGAAGATGGAGATGATGTCTTTGAGAGTGTACAGACCGGAAAAGGGTAGCGCTGACAAGCATTTAGAATTATTTGATAAGATTATCAGCTATGTGGGAATCGACATGGAAAGGAATGTGATTGTAGCGGGAGATCTGAATTGACCAAATGTCAGTTGGGAAGGAAATGTGAACGACAGGAAGCATGGCCAACAAATGGCAAATAAGCTAATGTGGAAAAGACAGCTGATTCAGAAAGTGACGGAATCAACTAGAGAGAAAAATATCCTGAACGAAGTAATAGATGATATTAGTGATCACGAAGCTGTTTTTGTCGTAGTTAAAAAAATGTGATAGAAAGGAAGGTTTTATAAGTAGAACTATTGGCAGTACCATATGGCTGAAAAACCAGGCATGAGGCAGTTTTTAAAAAGTAACTATGATCGGTGCAAAATGGTAAATAAAAATGTAAACAGACTCTGGGATGGGTTTAAAGAAATTGTTGAGGAATGTGAAAACAGGTTTGTACCTTTAAGGTGGTAAGGATTGGTAAAATCCCACCATATTATAATAGAGAAATAAAGAGACTAAGAAGGAGGTGCAGATTGGAAAGAAGTAGAGTTAGAAATGGATGTGGACGTAAGGAGAAATTGAAGCAACTTACTAGGACATTGAATCTGGCAAAGAAGACAGCTAACGATAACATGATGGCAAGCATAATTGGCAGTCGTACACATTTTAGTGAAAAATGGAAGGGAATGTATAGGTACTTTAAGGCAGAAACAGGTTCCAAGAAGGACATTCCAGGTATATTTAATGAACAAGGAGAGTGTGTATGTGAGGATCTTCAAAAGGCAGAAGTATTCAGTCAGCAGTATGTAAAGATTGTGGGTTACAAGGATAATGTCGAGAGAGAGGAGAAGACTAATGCTAAAGAAGTGTTAAAATTTACACGTGATAACAATGATATTGACAATGAGATACAAAAGTTGAAAACTAGAAAAGTAGCTGGAATTGATAAGATTTCTGGGGATATACTAAAGACAATAGGTTGGGATATAGTACCATATCTCAAGTACTTATTTGATTATTGTTTGGTTGAAGAAGCTATACCAAATGAATGGAGAGTTGCTTATAGTATAAAGGAAAGGGTAATAGACGTTAAGCTGAAAATTACAGGCCAGTCAGTTTGACATGTGTTGTATGTAAGCTTTGGCAAGGCATTCTTTCTGATTATATTAAGACATGTTTGCGAAATGAATAACTGGTTCGATAGAAGGCAGTTCGGTTTTAGGAAAGGTTATTCAACTGAAGCTCAACTTGAAGGATTCCAGCAAGAATAGCAGATATTTTTGATTCAGGAGGTCAAATGGACCTGTCTGAAGCATTTGATAGGGTGGATCATGGGAAACTACTGGCAAAAATGTGTGCAATTGGACTAGACAAAAGAGTGACTGAATGGGTTGCTATACTTATAGAAAATGGATCTCAGAAAATTAGAGTAAGTGGAGCTTTACCTGACCCTGTAATAATTAAGAGGGGAATTCCTCAAGGCAGTATTATTGGACCTTTATGTTTACTTATATATATAAACGATATGAGTAAAGGAGTGAATCAGAGGTAAGGCTTTTTGCGGATGAGGTTACTCTGTATAGAGTAATAAATAAGTTACAAGATTGTGAACAACTGCAAAATGACCCCGATAATGTTGTGAGATGGACAGTAGGCAACGGTATGATGATAAATGGGGTTAAAAGTCAGGTTGTGAGTTTCACAAGTAGGAAGAGTCCTCTCAGTTTTAATTACTGCATTGATGGGGTGAAAGTTCTTTCTGGGGTTCATTGTAAATATCTAGATGTTAATATATGCAAAGATCTTCAGGAGTAATCACATGAATGCGACTGTAAATAAAGGGTATAGATCCCTGCACATGGTTATGAGGGTGTTTAGGGGTTGTAGTAAGGATGTAAAGGAGAGGGCATATAAGTCTCGGGTAAAATAAATTATTCGTGTGGCTATTTCTAGCCGAGTGCAGCCCTTGTAAGGCAGATCCTCCGATGAGGGTGGACGGCATCTGCCATGTGTAGGTAACTACGTGTTATTGTGGTGGAGGATAGTGTTATGTGTGGTGTATGAGTTGCAGGGATGTTGGTGACAGCACAAACACCCAGCCCCCGGGCCAATGGAATTAACCAATGAAGGTTAAAATCCCCGACCCGGCCGGGAGTCGAACCGGGACGCTCTGAACCGAAGGCCAGTGCGCTGACCATTCGGCCAACGAGTCGGACAGTCTCTGGTAAGACCCCGACTAGAGTACGGTTCCAGTGTATGGGACCCTCACCAGGATTACTTGATTCAAGAACTGGAAAACATACAAAGAAAAGCAGCTCGATTTGTTCTGGGTGATTTCCGACAAAAGAGTAGCATTACAAAAATGTTGCAAAGTTTAGACTGGGAAGAACTGGGAGAAAGAAGACGAGCTGCTCAACGAAGTGGTATGTTCCGAGCTGTCAGCGGAGAGATGGCGTGGAATGACGTTAGTAGACGAATAAGTTTGAGTGGCGTCTTTGAAAGTAGGAAAGATCACACTATGAAGATAAAGTTGGAATTCAAGAGGACAAATTGGGGCAAATATTCATTTATAGGAAGGGGAGTTAGGGATTGGAATAACTTACTGCACCGTTTGGTTTATTAATGTTCCCGCGGTGACTTCCTATATTGCGCCGCGTTGGAGCATTAATTAAATATACACCTGTTTAAACATTGCTCCGGCTACGAAATTCATATCATAGGGTCAAGAATCATACCTAGATTCTGTATTATATCATTTATGGATAATTTACATGAAAATGGGGATATCATGTATGAACACGAGCAAGAACAATGAGGTGCATATTCGTTTCTGAGGGTAAATTACTTCCATTATATTCCCATATACTCTAGATAAGTCGTAGGTTCCGTTGAAGAGTAGCTATATGTTCAATCAGTCATTCAGTTCCCTTACATTTAGGTAATTGCCTGATCAACGCTTAGTATTCGGCATAAATAAATTCAATTGATCCATATATTATCTTATTACTACGTATTATAAGTTACTTTAAGAATAGAAACGCAATAGTAATACTATATCTAGTTTATTAGCATGCTAATATATTATAAAGTGGAATATCAATGCATCTATCGGCAATAAAGAAAAGAAAGTCGTACGAAATCACAAAAATCATTCTTAAATTCTTGACTTCTGAGATAAACATAGTTGAAACTCTTTAAATTACCATTATATTTGTTTACATTTACGTTAACCTTCAATAATATTTCATATTTTCAGTATTTAAATTGATTTATGGGGAAAGGTAGGGACCAAAAACTTTATTTATCATGGAGGAGTGGAATATCTTCCTGTTATTACTGTTTGGGACTATCTTTGGGGCATCAATTTGGCTTTCATCTTTCCTTTTGGTCTATTTGAATTTATTTGGATACATGTTCGGATTCTCACTTCTGACTCATCACGTCACGAGATAAGTATTACGTTGTTTAAATCTGTGTTCAAAAACACCAACACAGTTATTAACATTCCAATCATAGCTAAAATTCAGTAAATATATTACGTAACGTATAATAAACAAGTAACCTATCAATACCTTCAGCTTGAAAGTCACTACGAAACATATTACGTTTGGCTCAAGTCATACACTCAACTTAACATGCCCTAAATCCTTCACTTGCAGTGCTAATTCTAATATAAATATTATATGTAACACAGGAACTCGCAATTCAATCAGCTATCCCTTATTCATGCGACGAACAGAAAACGTATCTCCTCATACTAACATCATCTTGCCATACAATTATTCCATTTCTTTTATATACCTCCATATTAAAAAAAAAATCATTTAACTCCATTTAAATAACCTCTGTGTTACGGTAGAAGTACTTAATAGCCTGAATATTCTTTCACACACTGCAACTCCGTAATACACTGACTGACAGAGCAAATGCAACACCAAGAAGGAGTGGTTTGAAAGGGATGAAAGTTGGGGAAAAAACAGAGACGGCACGGACCAATAATTGATGTTTATTTCAAACCGATATGCAGGTTACACAATGCGCACGGCATCGACTCAGTAGGATGTAGGACCACCGCGAGCGGCGATGCACGCAGAAACACGTCGAGGTACAGAGTCAATAAGAGTGCGGATGGTGTCCTGAGGGATGGTTCTCCGTTCTCTGTCAACCATTTGCCACAGTTGGTCGTCCGTAAGAGGCTGGGGCAGAGCAGAGTTTGCAAACGGCGTCCAATGAGATCCCACACGTGTTCGATTGGTGAGAGATCCGGAGAGTACGCTGGCCACGGAAGCATCTGTACACCTCGTAGAGCCTGTTGGGAGATGCGAGCAGTGTGTGGGCGGGCATTATCCTGCTGAAACAGAGCACTGGGCAGCCCCTGAAGGTACGGGAGTGCCACCGGCCGCAGCACATGCTGCACGTAGCGGTGGGCATTTAACATGCCTTGAATACGCACTAGAGGTGACGTGGAATCATACGCAATAGCGCCCCAAACCATGATGCCGCGTTGTCTAGCGGTAGGGCGCTCCACAGTTACTGCCGGATTTGACCTTTCTCCACACCGACGCCACACTCGTCTGCGGTGACTATCACTGACAGAACAGAAGCGTGACTCATCGGAGAACACGACGTTCCGCCATTCCCTCATCCAAGTCGCTCTAGCCCGGCACCATGCCAGGCGTGCACGTCTATGCTGTGGAGTCAATGGTAGTCTTCTGAGCGGACGCCGGGAGTGCAGGCCTCCTTCAACCAATCGACGGGAAATTGTTTTGGTCGATATTGGAACAGCCAGGGTGTCTTGCACATGCTGAAGAATGGCGGTTGACGTGGCGTGCGGGGCTGCCACCGCTTGGCGGCGGATGCACCGATCCTCGCGTGCTGACGTCACTCGGGCTGCGCCTGGACCCCTCGCACGTGCCACATGTCCCTGCGCCAACCATCTTCGCCACAGGCGCTGCACCGTGGACACATCCCTATGGGTATCGGCTGCGATTTGACGAAGCGCCCAACCTGCCCTTCTCAGCCCGATCACCATACCCCTCGTAAAGTCGTCTGTCTGCTGGAAATGCCTCCGTTGACGGCGGCCTGGCATTCTTAGCTATACACGTGTCCTGTGGCACACGACAACACGTTCTACAATGACTGTCGGCTGAGAAATCACGGTACGAAGTGGGCCATTCGCCAACGCCGTGTCCCATTTATCGTTCGCTACGTGCGCAGCACAGCGGCGCATTTCACATCATGAGCATACCTCAGTGACGTCAGTCTACCCTGCAATTGGCATAAAGTTCTGACCACTCCTTCTTGGTGTTGCATTTGCTCTGTCAGTCAGTGTATTTCAACATTTCCTTACAATACAATTATCGTACTGGCCATGTCTGCAACTCATATTGACCTCAAATTTTAGGTTACGTCTCGTATCTCGCATGCATTTTCTATAACCACATCTGGTTTAACGTTTCACGGTCTGCTCGTAAAGATTAGCACTACACATGCATATGTGCTCAATCTGATCTTGTTTCCATTAACCTAAAATTATCTCATAAGCACCATAGTTATACTGCAGAAAATGGCACATATCATCGGTTAATAATTGGCATTTATACTCTAGTATCCGTTCATTGGCACTAAATCTCTTACTTTTAGCACTCCTGCACTCATACGAAATATTTTTCATCAACTAATTTCAAATACAATACGATGCAACTCATAATACTTATCTCGTAACGGGATTTTGCTGCTGGATTTCTCCTGGTCTAGGACATCTTGGAACAGGCAGCCCTTGCAGTCCAAAGATTACGTCATCTGCGGCTCCGGCTGGGAATCTTGGCTTGAGCTATTTTCATCTTGAGCGGTCAATCCATCTGTTTAAGCTGACTCCATCTTGTCACCAGTTCTCATGAAATGACAAAACAACAAATACATAGTAGAATGCATATTTCACTGGTGAATAGTAGGTTATTCAATACGTATTAATTGTCTTGTAACTCTCGTATTGGTCGTAAATATCTTTCTTAATTTGATAATTTCTTTAACTCGGCCTACTTTTTGTTAAATCTTTAGCCTAAACAGATATTGTTTCCCACTTGGAAACAATAAATTATGTCTTCCTTCGCATAAATTGGCCGCTATAATATTGATTTCGGCAATGTTCGACTCGGCTGTAGTCTCTTTTTGCCTCTGAATTTGGCTGTTGCAATAATAAATATCCTTCTTCAAATCTTCGTTTTTCCTGCCGATATTTTGCAGTTAAAGTCTTCAACGATGTCTGTATATTATTACTTTAATATTTAATGTTGCGCTAATCTTTTTCTTCTCCTTCAGTAGGTTGTGCTGATCCTCTTCAACTCGTAACTTTTCTCAAGGTAGTCAAGAATCGGTTCCATTCAAATTTTTTTATGGTCCATCATTATTCAATCTTGAGACTCTTTTCTTTGCGACCGGTCGATATCGATTTACTATATCTCTACTCTGTGCATTTGCACATTGCCTGAAGCTATTGTACGCCATATTTGTCCACTGTTTCCATGACATTTACGGCCGCTAATGTAACGTAATGGTACATTACCAAGGGAGATGTTCAATGAATTTCCAATTTCTTTTAAATCATTTAAGAAAAGGCTAAGGAAAACAACAGATAGGGAATCTGCCACTTGGGCGACTGCCCTAAATGCAGATCAGTATTGATTAATTGATTGATTGATAAAACTGTAATATATCTGGCAATTACAACCCACGAAATATGAGGCTAATTATATACTGTAACTACCGTTACTCTTAGTAATAACGTTATTGGCTTTACGTCCCAGCAACGACTTTTAACTGTTTTCGGAGACACCAAGGCGCCGGAGATCGTTTACAAGCCAGTAAATATACTAACACGAGGCTTACGTATTTGAGCACCTTCAAATACCACCGGACTGAGCCAGGATCGAACCTGCCACGTTCACGTTGGGGTCAGAAGGCCAGCGCCTCAACCGTCTGAGCCACTCAGCCTGGCACAGTTACTTTTGTCTCACTTGAATTGAAAATTTTCCGTTGGTTGTTGGTTGGTGATTGTTGGTAATATTGTGGGTGGTCTGGTATGGTGTGGAAAAGAAATTACCCAGCAAGTTGGCTGTGCGGTTATGGTCGCGTAGCTGTGAGCTTGCATTCGGGGTATAGTGGGTTCGAACACTACTGTCGGAAGCCCTGAATGTGGTTTTCCACGGTTTCCCTTTTCACACCAGGCAAATGCTGTGGCTGTGGCTTAATTAAAACCACGGTCGCTTACTTCAAACTGCTAGTCCTTTCCTATCCCATCGCCGCCGTAAGATCTAACTGCGTCGGTGCAACGTCAATGAAATTTGTAAATTTAAAAAATGGAAATGAATTATCTTTGCGAGAGGAGAGAAATTAGGAATGAAGTAATCTCCACAGAGTGGTGCAATCTAACAGGGACATTTGGAACTATTTCTCGGTAGGGGACTTTCTAGTCTCGTGCAACTCCCTGGGACCGAAACCAGCGAGCATGCTACCTGATGCTATGCAGGCTTAGGCTCGTCCCTGCTGAGGTACATTGCGCCGCGCTGTCCGCTAGGGAGTTGCCGTAGGAAAGCAAACCCTTTGAGTTTTATTCGAAGCCAGCAGCGTTTGTTGGTCCGTTACGAAGCATTAGTACAGCGAACGACCGAAGATGGTTGATTTTAACACGTTTTCCAATACATATTAGGTTATTAAACTAAAACATTAGAAGAAAAGACGAGAAATGGCGTGAAAAATTATTGGGAGTTGTGCAACCCTGCAACAGTACCACGCAGCGCCCCTCGTAAACACTCTACGATCAGGAATTCGATGTGTCGGAAAGGCCAACGATATTCCTTGACAGCAGCAGGAGCACTACCATCGCAGTAGCCGTAAACATACAATATATATGCATATTCTCCATTAGTGTAGATGTGTTGGATTGTAGCCAGCGCGTGTACAGATACAGTGAACCGTTGCTTCTCTCTGATTCACTCTCAGTCCCTCGTACTACTGCACTCACAACACACTATGGAAACTGCGCGTTCAACGGGCTAGTTTAATGGCAGAAAGACATCTCGGGCAAAGAAGTTGAAAGCAATGAGGTAAGTTGGGGTAGAATAAAGCAAAGAGGTTGAGCGGGTAAGACACATATGTGTGCGCCATCAGCTCAAAAACAAATGAACATTAAACGTGTTCTATCTCGGAAACTATTTGGAATAGGCCATACAATGTATGTCCATATGAAGTTTTTTTGCTTCAAATGATTGTGCGTATCATATCCCTGAATATGGATCATTCCTCTTGGGACACTCTTTATAACACTGTAACATACCTGAAAAAATACACACTTTACAGGTATGTTATAGTGTTATATATTATTATATTGAACTTTTGTGTTGGAGAGACTGAAAAGCTTTTAAGTTACATTTACTTTATAACACGTGAAAATGTCCCGGACAGCCGCTTGCTATACTACATGGAATACCTGAGGGGAATTTCCAGACAAAGCAGAGAAAATGATGATTACCTTCTAAAATCTTTAATTGCTGGCGAGTACTGCTCCTTGGCTGAATGGTCAGCATATTAGTCTTTGGTACAGAGGGCTCTGGGTTTGACTTCCAGGTGGGTCAGGGTTTTAATCTTGAATTGTTATTTACTTTGGCTCGGGGACTGGATGTATGTGCTGCTCCCAGTATCCCTTCATCTCACACACCACATAGACTATCCCACTACGCTGTAACATGCAGTTTCCTGTACTTGGCAGATGCCGCTCACCCTCGTCGGAGGGTCTGCTTTACAAGGGCTGCTGCACCCGTATTTGAATAGAGGGGGCGAATTCTTCCCTGGTGATCACTAAGACCCCGCTGCTCGAAGTATTGTGCTCCTGCCGAAATCCAATACTGCCTCTAAACTCAATGTTTAAATTTTCCACATGTTTTAGCCATTGTGGCAACTCTGATTTAGAATGTATCCATGATAAGGAAAAATTTTAAAATGTTGGTATTGTTTTATTATTATTAAAATTCGCAGCTATGACACTTGCATTCCTACCACTCCCACCCACTATTTAATCTTAATATCCCTCCCCGCATGGAGAAAAATGGCTCAATTCAACACAGGATGTACCCGACTAGCAATAGCTACACAAAGTAATCATTATTGACATGATATAGGCTTTTGGGCTTATGCCGTGTCAAGAAATTAAGGCGAAATTCTTGACGTTTGGCAGAGAACTTTGCTCTGCGTCATCAGAAAAAAAATCTCTACTGTCCACGAGAAAGGCGGTACAGCGCTAGCGTTCGAAGCGGAAGCTGACGGAACCATCAGAATCAGTCTAAGAGGGTCACATGACAGGTGTACGCACATATGAAGCTATGACATTGACACACACCTGGAATGAAACATCTTGCGATGAAGAACGTACGAATTTGGAAAACACCGAAACAAAAAAACGATAGTGAAGGGACAGGGAAGGGAACTACCTACGTAAATCCTTAATGGCTGGCAACCAGTATTACTTAATTGATAGCCAGTGTCCCTGTTAGGATTTCTACGTATTTCCACAGTTTACCATATAATCCTGGACCTGTAGGGTCTAGTGAGGCTAATAGCTCGGGCATCTTGGAACATGACATCATGACCCGACGATAGAGCGTGCTCAGCTATTGCCGATTTGTCTGGCTGGTTCAGACGAATATTACGTTCATTTTCCTTGATACGAGTGCCAATGGACCGGCATGTTTGACCAATGTATACCCACCACAAGAACAGGGAATTTTGGATACCCCAGGATGTAAAAGTGGGGAAAATTTGTCCTTGGTTTTACCCAGACTGTGAGCAATTTTAGTGACTATGCCAAACACTGTTTTTATATTGTGTTTGCGAAGGACCTTGGTAATTCGGTCTGTGGTGTTCTGAATGTAACGCAGGTAGGCATTTCCCTTCACTTTTTCCTTCTGTGAGCTTTGCTTGGTCGTTTCTCTGGGATGCAAGGCTCTATGAATCTGCAAATAGTTGTAACCATTACCCTTGAACGTAAGTTTGAGTGTGTCCATCTCCACCTGGATATTTGATGGCTCACAAACTCGTCTCGCCCTCTTGGTGAATATCGTGAGAATGCCTTTTTTGTGCTGGATGGTGGTGAGAATCTGCATGAAGATAGGGATTTGTGTTGGTAATGATAGACGGTATGTCCCAAGGAGCCGTCCGGTTTCTTTCTTACTGGAACATCCAAGAAATAAGGCATCCGTCCGACTCCATCTCCACAGTGAATTTAATCGAAGGATGTTGCTGATGTAGGTGATTTAGAAATAGATGAAGTTTCTCAGGACCTTCAGTGCAGACCACAAATGTATCATCAACATACCTCCAGAATATCATACACCCCAGTAATTTGCCATCATAGAGCCCTGCATCCCAGAGAAACGACCAAGCAAATTTCACAGAAGAAAGAAGTGAAGGGAACTGCCCGCCTCCCTTATATTCAGAACACCACAGAGTAGCGGATTGGATAACACCAATTTATTAATACCACGTACTTATTTAGGCCGGCATTGTTCATAGCCGACACCCGCTACTCGTTCATAAATTATGCTCGCAGCCTAATTAATTGACACGCGGCACTGAGACACTTGCCTAGGCTCGCTTGGCTATTACTCGACTTCCCACCCACAATTCACAAGATTTTTAGAATTTACGGCCCCGACGGACACAATAACTTTCTTTGTAAGTGGTCAATAGATTGCTGACGGTAGACTGTAAAAACTGGAACACAATGCAACACACAAACACAATATAAAAACCGTGTTTGGCACCGTCACTAAAATTGCTCACAATCTGGGTAATACCTAGGACAAATTGTCCCCACTTTTTCATTTGGGGTATACGAAATTCCCTGTACTTGCGGTAAGGTATAATGAAACCGTACAGTGTCCTGTACGGCTCATTGACAGCACAGGTGCCTTTCTACCCTATTAAAATAATTTCAAAAGCCGCGTCATTTGTAGTATGATGGGCAAAGGGACTCGAGCGGAGTGTGGCCAGAACGAGACCCGCGAAAGGTCGCCTGGAAAACAAAGGAAAGGTTGGACTGGAGCCAAGCCATCGTGAAAAAGCCCTTTCAACTTGTAGATAGAGTTGGAGATACGACGCGACACTACGGTAGTCTAATACGCCCAGAGGTGTGGCCTAGTTTCTCAGGGTTCCACATTAACAGAAGGAACTTCCGGTTTTTATGCACGTTCCACGGATGCCAATGTCGAATTTTGGCGATTAAAATTATATGATATTTTGATCCAGACATGGGAAAATTGTGGAAGGCACATCAATGAATAAATCTGAATTTTCTGCGTATGCCAGACCGAAAATATGGAATACTTTATTCAAGGGGGGGGGGGGGGGGAATGAGGTCACTAGATGTACAGCTGTACTGTATTACTAACACATGCCAATGTAGAACGTCACCCAAGCTAAGAATCGCGCTCAAAGATGGCTCTTGCCCCCAAGCGGACGCTAGTTAATTAATGGCGGGAGCCTAATTACGTGAGAACTGCCGATCGCAGTCCTATCACATCTGGCTCAAATGAAAGAAGAAATAGAGGGTTACAGTACGCATCATTCAAATGTCTTGAATTCCCGGGATGAAAGGAGCTGATGTCCTTAATGAACCGTGAAAAGCCTACACCCCCAGTCTTCCGGCGTGGAAACAATATAAGCTGGACGGGCCCTCGCTGAAGACAGTTCATAGAGGGTAGTTGAGAGAGGACAGTGTGTTGCATTGTTCTCCAGTTTTTACAGTCTACCGTCAGCAATCTATTGACCACTTACAAAGACAAATTTATTGTGTCCGTCGGGGCCGTGAATTCTAAAAATCTTGTGAATTGTGGGTGGGAAGTCGAGTAATAGCCAAGCGAGCCTAGGCAAGTGTCTCAGTGCCGCGTGTCAATTAATTAGGCTGCGAGCATAATTTATGAACGAGTAGCGGGTGTCGGCTATGAACAACGCCGGCCTAAATAAGTACGTGGTATTAATAAATTGGTGTTATCCAATCCGCTACTCTGAGTCAGCGTTCTCAAGTCCTATGAGCCACCCGATTCATTCTGTGAATGCGTGCCGCTTGTGATTAGAGTGACCTGCCTGCATAAGGAAATAACTTATGTAAATTCTGCGTGTGTGTCGCTGTAAACAGGAACGTGTGACGAGTTTGGAGTTGACACCCCTTTTGGATTACTTTAAGACTGTAGCAGTAAACGAGCCATCCAAGATGACGGACTGGTGCAGACCAGGGTCGAAGGACAACACGCTCGTCTCCAGTGCCGAGGTGATGCAGCAGTAAACTCCACCATGGGTTTCCCGTGGAAGGAAAAAATACGGCCACCAGACAGATGAGTGATGTCTTAGCACGATAATGTATAACCGCGGTCATAGGATGAGATTTTTCTTTTGTAATACATAAATGTTGAAATAATGCATGTTTTAATATGGAAATTTATCATTCTTTGTCATTACAACGTAAATTCAAGGGAGCTAACTCTCCGGACAACCCATTTCTTTCTTAGTGATTAGTTTTCGTGAGGAGTAGTTATTATTAATATGTATAATATCCTAGCAAGTATGGGAAACAAGGATAGGAGAGTATTTCGAGTTCCCCTAAGGTGGGTTGGAACAGTAGTGTTGATGAACAGGGAATACCATGTCCAAAGGTGGTTATTTAATGTCCGATATGGCTAGCGCATATGCTGGGGAAGCTCATGGGTCATGCATGCTTAGTTGATACGTACAATTAAGGCATGAACATCAAGAGAGAAGAAGTCCCGACCGAGAGAGGTACACAACTGTGTTATTTAGGTAAATTATGTGAGGGACAATATGCAAGTTCCCGTGATTATTGATTCTTTTTACCAGAATTTGTCTGGAGTGGTTTTTATCCGTAACCAGTGCGAGATGCCGACAGGTCGGAGGCTTTAAGGAATGGTCAGAATATATATTTATTTTTTGCGATAAGCAAAGAGAATTGAGAAGGGTCGAGAGAGGATCATGAGAGCCCTATGCCCCAAAGAAAGAAGATACACGATATGAGATGTAATGAGATGGCCGAATGCCCAGATAGTTTACGATGAGATAATTCGGATGTTATGTTGCCCCCATTCGGCGCTCAACGAGAAGCATGAGAGGGTAGAGAATAAGTGAATATTTCTTGTGAATTCTGCGTAAGATGGAATAAACTAATGAAGTGGGCCAGAAATATGTGTATCCGGGAAAGGAGAACCGGCCGTCGTAATTGTGAAGGGTCAGGAACCTCGCGCAGCCACTGAATGGGTGACCTAGTCGCGAACAATGACCTCCCATTTCGTTCCCTCTCCCCTAGTGGCAGGGCGGCCGACAATGTTGTTGAAGTTAAAGGACTCCAGTCTCGGGATTTCACACTGTGTCTTGTGTTTCAATGGTTCGGCTAAGAACACTTGTGTAAGTGATAATATCACGAGGATTTAGAAGGTAGTTAATAAATGATTATAGATCCCCCCAATATCCGGTAGTATGAGGCCGTAGATAGTCTAGGGGTTTTCAGACATGTAACTCTCAGTAGGAAGGCGTCCAGTTCGAGCCCAGGTCAGAATGGGCCGTCTTATGCGAGCTTCCATTAAGTTTGCGCCGGGGCAGAAGATATTGATAACCATGTTTTACTTACAGGAATGCCCCCATTTAAACATGGTGTGTACATACGATTGTGTTTAGTATGTGTTTCTTTGAGTTCAAACAGAACCGATGTCCAACGTTGCTCGTCTTGGTGCCAGATTAGGGAGTCCGGGGAGTTGAGTTCAGTAGTATGTGTAGTTTTTTTGTGTATTATGTAAATATTTCTAATATGTCAATTATGTAGCGTAGGGACTGGTTAATTACGTGCTAAGAATAGAATGTATTATGTAATGGGACATCATCTCATATTACACGGCGTGATTGACAGAAGAATAAAATTAACGAAAATGGTACGAAATTAATGAGGGAAAGATAGACGATATTAGTCGCCAAACCTCAATTAAGCCTATACCTTTGTGCTAAATGAACGCCCTCTGGAGAGTCAATCTAAAGTGTTTATTGCTTTTCTTTGTTTCCCTCCATATGCAGAGAATTCATCGTATAAGGTTGTTTTTCTTTATGTCACAATTCTTAATAAATTAGTCTTCGTAACCCCATTACATGATTGTTGTCATTTTTAGCAGTGCTAAGCAGTATCCAGTAAACAGTTGAACCCAGAGATCCCACTTTCATATTATATATAAGGCTCCATCTTAGGTATATTTTCTCTTCTTGCGAACGTGACCACCCCCAAGAGCTAGAGCTGCCGAGGCCAGCACAGAAAGTAGGAGGGCAGCGGTTCGAAGCTCGTTAGGCAATTTAGGCCGCTCTTCACTATAGTCTCATCCGTGGTTGTTTACCAGGTTACGCTGAGGCATTATTATGCGTGGGTCGTTCATTCTAAGCCCGTAAGGGTACAATACATTGGCCAAACATGCCGGTCCATTGGCACTCGTATCAAGGAAAATGAACGTAATATTCGTCTCAACCAACCAGACAAATCGGCAATAGCTGAGCACGCTCTATCGTCGGGTCATGATGTCATGTTCCAAGATGCTCGAGCTATTACCCACACTAGACCCTACAGGTCCAGGATTACACGGGAAGCTGTGGAAATACGTAGAAATCCTAACAGGGACACTGGCTATCGATTAAGTAATACTGGTTGCCAGCCATTAAGGATTTACGTAGGTAGTTCCCTTCCCTGTCCCTTCACTATCGTTTTTTGTCATAGCTTCATATGTGCGTACACTTGTCATGTGACCCTCTTAGACTGATTCTGATGGTTCCGTTAGCTTCCGCTTCGAACGCTAGCGCTGTACTGCGTCCGGGGAACCATCTGCTGACGAATGAACGTACCATTTCAACATCCATTATGACGTCTAATTCAAAACGAATTGTTTAAGAAGCGTTTCTCGTGGACAGTCGAGTTTTTCTTCTGATGACGCAGGGCAAAGTTCTCTGTGAAATGTAAAGAATTTCACCTTATTTTCTTGACATGGAATAAGTCCAAAAGCCTATACCATGTCTATAAATACAGGCAGTGAAAAAGAAAAGAATTGAAATGGCGTATGGCTTTTAGTGCCGGTAGTGTCCAAGGACATGTTCGGTTCGGTACAGGTCTTTTGATCTCCCTATGGGTGGGGGCGGTAGAATAACACTCACAGTATCCCCTGCCTCTCGTAAGAGGCGACTAAAAGGGGCCTCAGGGGCTCTGAACTTTGGAGCGTGGGTTGGTGACCACGGAGCCCTCAGCTAAGTCCTGGCATTGCTTCCACTTACTTGTGTCAGGCTCCTCTCTTTCATCTATCCTATCGGACCTCTTTTGGTCAACTCTTGTTCTTTTCCGACCCGACGCTATTAGGTTTGCGAGGGCTATGGAGTCTCTAATTTTCACGCCCTTCGTGGCCCTTGTCTTCCTTTGGCCGATATCTTCATTTTGCGAAGTGTCGGATTCATTCCATTTTCCCCTCTGATTAGTGTTATTATAGAGGATGGTTGCCTAGTTGTACTTCCTCTTAAAACAATAATCACCATCACCAACACCACCACAGGTCTTTTGCTTTTACACCCGTAGGCGACCTGCACATCATAATGAGGCTGAAATGATGATGAAGACGATACAAACACCCAGCCCCCGTGCCAGCGAAATTAACCAAAGATGGTTAAAATTCCCGATCCTGCCGGGAATCAACCCGGGACCCAATGTGACCAAAGGCCAGCATGCTAACCATTTAGCCATGGAGCCGGACGGGCCGTGAAAGCATCAGTGGTAATCATTATTATTATCATAATCATCATCAGCAGCATTACTAGTATCAGGAGTCCTTGAGTTCATAATCTGCCGGGCTGAGGGACTCAGACGATTTAGACACTGGCCTTCTAACCCCAACTTGGCAGTTTCGATCCTGGCTCAGTCTGGTGGTATTTGAAGGTGCTCAAACTTGTGTCGGTAGATTTTCTAGCAAGTAAAAGAATGCCTGCGGGACTAAATTTCGGCACCTCGGCGTCTTTGAAAACGATAAAACCCTTCAGTGGGACGTAAAACCAACATTATTATTATTATTATTATTATTATTATTATTATTATTATTATTATTATTATTCAGTTCATAACCGAGCTATCTACTGAAATTATTATGGTTCTTACGTAGTTAGAATCGATACCGATACCCTAGGTTTTTCTTTCGATACTGCAATACTTCTGAATAACTAGTATTATTATGCACTATTATCAAGTAAGCAGTATCCATACAAATATTGAAAATATCAAATAAAAACTATCGATACTTACTAATATCATAACTTATTCCTTCAAGTGCAAGAAAAATGGCAAATTATTAAAAATGGTCAAATTACAGTAATTACAGTAATTTATTATTATTCTTTTGCAATTTTTTATCACTGATTACCTAAGCAAAATCCCATCATACAGCCGCTTGATTTCTCACTGTGTACATTTTCAGTTCGTTTTGTTCAAACTCGCAGTCTGGCTACAGAGTTGTGAATCATATTCTCAGAATTCTTCTCGTCAAGCACATACAAAAATCATATTCATAAAAGTTGCCTTTGTCCTCATGGCTTTCATTCAAGTACAATAATGTCACTCGTGATGGAACAAACTCATGGAATGATACAGAATTGTGAATCGTGGAATCTCGTCTGTTAAATAATTTTTACTCAGCAGCTTCTCTCGTCATAATGATGTCTAAGTTTATAAACTTAACCATTGTGGTTTGATTTTATAATTGTCCGTACTGACTACAATCTCTACTCCAATAAACACACCTTTGATAATTAAAATCAGCCTTGTCAATACTTAAGAGTTTCATAATTATTTATTTTCACCTAATATACCGTACATGTTTCGAGGACCGCTGAGGAAGAGGACAATAAAGTCCTCGAAACATGTTCGGTAGGTGAAAATAAATCAATTAAATAACTTTTTAAATATTGACAAGGCTGATTTTAAATATCAAATGTGTGTTTATTGGAGTAGATACTGATATCTCTCACTCATGTTTGTAACCCATCTATTTACCAGTAAATTACTTGCAACGTTTTTCTCTCTCATGATTAATAATCTACTGGTGTTATATTCCTCGAGTTTATTAAACAGATAACAGGTCGCAGCTCATTGGCACTAAACTACTTGATTAAGTTGAACTTACTGGGTTGTATGCATAGTTCTGCGGATTTTCACAGGATTAAATTACATACTTTTTATGCGTTTAATCCACACAATTTATAATTTCTTTCAAATATTTTGTTCATTTTATTGCATATGTCCAAAGCTATTCAATTATCAACAGTAGCTGAAACAACACGTCATCCTTAGGAAAGTGATTGCTCATGAATGTTCAGAGATAAACAACACCTTAATGTTGATTTTTCATTCACTATTTTAAAGTTTACAGTTCAGTCCAGCTAATTAGCTTGAAAAGTCTTGAAACAAAAGATTGTTAATTTTTGCTATAACTTACAGGTGGAACCTATTTGTTTCATCTGCAAGGTAGAAGCAAACACACACCTTTACAAACTTGTAAAGCATGCATAACATTACTCAGCTGTGCAGGATAGTGTTTCTTAATCCCTGGGTCCTGGCCAATTATACCAGACTGCGAGATATTTGACTTTCCTAAGCATGTTTCACAAAAATGTGAATATTTTTGTGATTGTGTCAAAATGCGCAAACCCATGTAGTCTCTAATCTCTCAATTCTGAAACCTAACTAAATAATAGGTGTGCAGCAAATCTCAATGATCAAGCCACTTATTTTTGAATGATCAAGGAATTTTCACACACATAAAATGCTTAATTCTGTCATTCACAGCGATATTGAGAAAAGGATAAGGTTTCAGTAGCTGAACTTGGTACCAGTTATAGATTTCTCTGTCGTTTTTAAAGAAAAATACAATGAACCTCTTATGAACATGACTTTTGCACTTTTTTAAAAGGAAAATCTGGTTTCTGTCCTCAAAGTTATTGTCTCATCGCCATGACGATGTAGACACGTTGGAATCAGCTGATGTTACTAGTATTTCAATATTTGGGAAAGGGAATGCCACTGCTTACGATGATCATCATTATCATCATTTCCCCTTGTTTATTAGGTTTGGAAGAAAGTAGAGGTAATATATACAAAAGCCATTTATTGTAGAGTCACCATAATACCCGTATCTCTTCAGGCCTTCAATGTAATCCTCTGCAACATGCCATTGCCCATTGCCAGATGTAGGGAAGGTGCAGGATACCAGTAGCAGGGCCGCCTTTCCTGATGCCCGCAGTCGAGCGCCCTGTGGCTTAAAGTGGGGAGTCTCGTGTGTCGTAGTAGTTCCTTTAGTTTGGGGAACAGATCAAAGCCAAACAGCCAAATCTACGGCACGCAGAAATCTGAAATTTTGAATATACAGTAGGTAGATGGAAGGAGGTCCGAATGCACCTCTAAGCCGGATTTTCCATTTTCGCTTTCGTTTCTGAGTTATGAACGAATTGGAAAACGTGTGTTGGGGTATGACAATCCACGACCGTGGACAGTCCAAGGTGCTGTCACCAAGATTGTATATACTGTACTGTATTGTATTCATTGTTGCTAGGCAACGTACATAAGATAGGTAATACAAGTCAAGGAGCCATTTTAAGTCCATGGTGTAGGAAGCCATTTTCGGTCCCAGACACGAAGAGCCACATTCGGTCCGTAATACCCGGAAGTGTTAGTCTGTGTGCATTTGTGCGATGCCCAGCCAAATCTGAAATGTTTAATTTACCATAGGCGGTTTTTTCGATGAACATTTATGCAGATAAAGACCTGTTTTCATTAATTACATTATTAATATTAGTTTTAATCGTTTTAATTATGTATTTATTGATTTCTTATTTATCCGATATACATTTCATTCATTTAAATATTAGGGAATACGAGGATTTCACTATACCACCAATAAACCGCGAACCGTATTATCTTTCAGCTAACTCAATGTTATATTTTATTATTATTATTTTAATTACAGGAAACATGTAATATATAAGATACATAAGGAATACTAAACCGAGCGAGTTGGCCCTGCGGTTTGGGGCGCGTCTGTGAGCTTTCCACTTCGGAGATAGTGGGTTTGAACCCCATTTTCCGCAGCCCTGAAGATAGTTTTCCATGGTTTACCATTTTCACACCAGACAGATCTGTACCTTAATTAAGACCACAGCCGTTCCCTTCGAACTCTTACCCCTCTCCTATCCCATCGTCGCTGGAAGACCTTTCTCTGTCGAAACCAATTTTGTAAGGAAAAGAAGAAAGATGTCATTTTAAGTCCATGGCACAGGAAGCTATTTTCGTTTAGTCCGTGATATCCGGAATTGTTTGTCTGTGTGTATGTGTGCGATGCCCAGCCAAATTTACGGAAAGCAGAGATCTGAAATTGTTAACATATGTGGGCACAGCATTTCACCGATCACTCTTGGCTGTATCAAACAGCAAGTTTTGCTCCAAGAAATGAAGATGTCGTCGTCATCAGCAAGCAACTTGTAGAAGAATTACCTGGTGTTCTACAAAATTACAAGTCTATCGACAGAACATGTAATACAGATGAGGCTATCAGCTACACGACAGAGCTTTTGAACAACTTGGAATCAAGTCACCTGGAGTACCCTCGAGCAGACCGTTGTGGCACTGATTGTTCTTCTCAGGTAAGAATCCTCCTTCCCTTTCAATCAAGAAACTGATGCCGAATATTGTTGTAGCCACCGGCAGAATTGGACATACCGCGGGCAAAGTAGTATTCTTCCTCGGATTCAAATCATCCCTAAGAATAAAACGTTTCAATGTCCACGTCTACACATCCCCTTTTGTTTGAGTTTCACTATGTGCATCAAAAGGCATAAGGGCAATCGCTTAGAGTTGTAGGACACAATCTTCGGAAACGGTGCTCCCTAGGTAAACTGTTCGTGGGGGTTACGTGAATGATGTTGATCCACGAAATATCACTGTAATATTTGTCATAAATGGAAGATAGTAATTGCTTTTACTCAAATAAAGTTTCAAATCCCAGGTTGATTAAGAAATAATGCGAAATATTTTATTTTAGAGAATACATACTTTACTGCCTTACAACTATTTCTGCTACGTCGCAGTTGGTCGCAGCTAGAGATGGGCACTATCGACTGAAAACCACTATCGACTAGTCGGGCGATAGTCCCTTCAAACTATCGACTGAATAGTCGAATGTTTTCAGTCGAACAAAAGTATTCATTACTTCCTGTTGAGAAGACTGAACAGTCGAATGATTTCAGTCGAAAGAAAGTATTCATATAACGCAAGCAGTCAGTCCATGAAAAACATTCGAATGTTTCCAGTCGAAACTCTCCGTATCAAAAGTGGAGAGTCGTACTCTTACGAATTCGACTGATTTTAATGCAATTTACCAATAATTAGAAATCACTTGTATAGACACCCATTAGAACAAAAGTAATGTTATATTGAGTGACTTACAAATTACACCACTCCACATTAAGAATAACAAGCTGCACCACCTGGATATCCCAGGTCCGTATTCCATTCACTGACAGCGGATACCATATCCTTAAAACAGTTTTCCATGAGGTTTTCTACATTCATTCCTGGCAATTGCCACAACATTACTGTACCTTGGGCGCATACCCCAATCCCAGACTAATATAATCACACTATCGAGGAATTCGCAGTTGCGCAGGTTAAAATCCGATTTACGTACTCGTCCGTACACGGGCCTAATAAATAGGGAGATGCCCTTTACGAATCAGCATCATAGGAATGGCCTTTCTTGGTGCTAAATGGACAGTGACACATAGAAAGACGACAATGAGGCTCTATTCCCGAACAATGCTAGCAATAATAATATGTAAAATTTGTTGCTGTAGTACACAATCAAGATATATATGAGAATAGCCAAACACACTACTACTGTATTTTCTAGATTATTATTATTATTATGCTTATGCAGATTATTTTATAGTTATGCCTTATTTATGAATAACGTAATTAATGTAAACAAATATGCAACGAAATAAAGAGCACATAAACGACAAGAGAAAATCGCCACATTAAGTATGTACATATAAAATTAACATATTATATATTACATATCCGAAATGACCATAAACTGATAGTTCCATTCACTTCCGCGTCGCTGTGACGGGAGTACGACTGAATTCAGTCGACTTGTTTTGTGCTGACTGGAGAGCAAAGCGTGGAGAGATCCGTGACGGGGACTGCGACTGAATTCAGTCGACTTGTTTTTTAAAGTAGTCGACTGTTACTATAGTTTAAACTATCGACTAGTTCGATAGTTATCAGTCGATAGTGCCCATTTCTAGTCGCAGCGCTTCCGTTGTTTTTTATTTGTCCAACACTGTCGTCTGTGATGTCTTTGCTCACTGAAGTTCTTTGGTGTCGTTTTATTGATTTTTCTCATTCAATGTAATTTGATGGGCTGTCACTTCATGTGCATTAACTGATTCATTAAACGATTTATTGGTCCAGGGATCATGCTATTTTTCAACAAAATACCCGCACTCCCATTCTTCGGTGCCAGCCCTGGACCTCAAGAAAGAAACAAAAGACGGCGCAAGCAGCGGAATGCAACATCATGGACTCCTATTTACAGCCAGTAAATACGTATACATATTTCTTGCTAGTAACGACAGTATTTCTTAATCAATGTGGGATTTGAGACTTTATTTGAGTAAATCAATGATTACCTTTCGTTTGTGACAAATATTACAGTGAAATTTCGTGGATCAACATCGTACGCATAACCGTTCGTGGGTTGTTCAAGAGTCGAAAGGCAAACGCACTATACCAAATGAAAGGACACTTAATATAGTTTACGCGAAAGTTCTATAAGGAAATTAAAAATAAAATGTATTTCATGCAACTGTGTATGTTAATATATCTTTTATTTTGCTTTTAAATAAATGGTTTAGAAACATCTAACGCGGTTAAATTAACAAACGCGAGCGAAGCATGTGCTAGTATGGCGCAGCGAACGAGTCCGTGCTCAACCGCACGCGCACTTCCTCTAAGTGAGTATAAGGCAGTAGTGATCAGTGAAACATTGATGTTTCAAGCGGGCAGTGTTCGTCAACATGGGTAGATGTATTTGAAAGACTGGCAAAAAGGGGCAATCGTGTTTGGCCGTGCGTGAAGTTGCTGGATTTGTTGGTATTTCAAAGTGTCTACAAGCAGTGGTGTACTTCACGTGGCCACGAAACATGACGTCAGAATTGTGGTCGGAAAAGATTCTGACTGTGAGGGAGCGGAGACACGTTTCACAGCTTGTGAATCAAAATAGCTTCCAGAAAAGGACAAAAAGGCAAGAACCCATGACCCCCTCACCTGTGAATAAAAGAATGGATCAAAAAATGGGGTTTATTATCAACACACAATACTAAAATGAAAAGAAGAAAATGGGAAACCGCTTTGAAAAGTTACTTACATAACTGCAGGCAAAATGAATACCGAGTAGGACCATGTTCAACAACATAGTAGGTTTCTGTATTTCTCAGCGTGAGTGCACACAGTCACCCAGTTCAATTCAGTACGACCACATACGAGTACAGACTTACTCCGAAAATGCGTGAAAATGTGACGTGGGACACGTTACTAAAGGAACCAAAAAAGTGGAACCACCACCATGGGATAATATAACCGTATAAATACGAACCGCGCACATATCAAAAGTTAGTATTCCCGTGCTCCAAACGAGCGTCAACTCGATGCTAGCGCGTCACAACAACAATGCAAAAGATCAGCCTCCCAAAGGAGCAGAAGCAATATTTAAGAAGCTGTTGCCACAGAACAACAAAACACAAGTGCCGACAATAGAGCAGATAACGGCCATGAAATATAAAATAGCACATCATAAGGCCCAAACCGGCCACGTAAAACGAAAACAGAAAAGAAAAAGAAAGAAAAATTAAAAATTACAAGATACGGAGAGTACTATAAACCGCACTCAGGCAGACAGCACAGGCACGCACACATACATACGGACAAGAACAGAGACCCAATATAAAAATCGACCCAGACTAGGTCAGCGTGTCAAGGCACGCGAGGTACATCAAGGACTCACGAGCTTGGTTCGAACACCACAGATGCAATGCTGGACCGCCGCAAAACTAGGCGAAGCCGATCGAAATATAATCGTAGCAATCATAACTTTCGTCGACCCGCTACCCGGAACATCCAAATTGCCTCACGTGGACAAACATCGATTAAACCCCGTAGTGTCAAATCATACAATATCCCAATGCTCAACCATGATTCGAAACGACAAGAAACCCCCCCCCCCACCACACACACACAAACAAACGGATAGGTAGATACCACTCTCCGCTCTCGCGCGTGTGCACACAAACAAAAAAAGAATTTAAAACTCACACAAAATAAATTAACTAAGAGCCCGCAAAGACAGGTAATAAAAGAGTACGGAAATGTAATCACATAGATCCGTTCTTGTAACAATGGCACGCGAAATAAAATAAAATGAAATACCTGGGAGCAGCACATCAGGAATCTCAAAATATTTACGTCAATCAGAATAATGACTCCCAGCAGAGAGCCGAGCGTTGAAACAAATAAATCGAAGATAGGAGCAATTTGTAGATCAAGAAGCACATTTAATATTCCAGTTTTCTCATCATTTTCAATTCCTCCATTGTTAGTTTCACGAGCAGACCAACCTAACACTCGGGAAGAGAGAGACACTGAATCACAACACAGATGGTTAGAGCGCCATCTCCAAGGAGAAACTATAAGTTTCACGCCACATTTTGCTAATGTTATCGCTAATGGTGACTACGACAGTAAAGGAGAAGTAAAGATAAAGGAAGTGCATCACTGAGGCAGGCTTGGTGCGGCACAAAGTTTCAAAACAGCCTTCTTCAATTCTTATGATTCGGATGAACAAAGTCAGTAGTAGAGGTAACACTTGAAATTTGGAAGCTACAACTTCATATGCTTCTTTCCTTCTTGCTAAGTTTCCATTATTTTAAGGAACACATTCCTTTTGAAATTTTTTCTTGCATCTAGGTCTCTTTCAATCACCACGTGTTTCATCTGCAAATAATTTCCGTTTTCTTACTCTAGAGTAGCTTGGAACATCACATCCTCCTATTTTCAACGCAGATTGCTCATATATGTCAAACCCATCCCTTTTCGCTTTGATTAATCCTTCCAGAGTTTTCAATTGTTTTACTCCTTCCTTAAGATTACGATTTTCATACTGCAAGCTTTTAGAACACTTGACAACTATTTCCAAAATGTCATTCCACACAGCTAACAGAAAAGTGGTCTCGAAATTCTGAAATTTAGTTGAAAGGTTTTGTGCCCCAAGTCTACAAGCAGGTCTTACACTGGAGTCTTCAGATAGCTGCCTCAACGATTGTTGTATTTCTTCATAACCTTTTACCAAAGCTCTGACAGCGTATGCTCTTGTAGACCATCTGGTTTCTGATAAAGATTTTACCACTGGCGTACCGTTTTTTGCTAAGAATTGCTTCAAAATATTCCACCTGTACGTTGACACAGAAAAGTAATTATACAAATCCTGGACGAAGCCAAAGAAAACTACTGTGGCAGTGCAGCATTCTGCGGCAGCCGAACCAACAAGATTTAATGCAAGTGCTGCACACGGTGTGTATTCAGCAAGGGGACTTTCCTGCTTTATTTGGGCCTGAAGACCAGCGTAAGCTTTTGACATATTGGGAGCATTATCATAACTTTGGCCTCTGCAATTCTTGATGTTGATTTCGAAACTCTCAAGACAGTCAACTACAGCTTTTTCTAGTCCAACAGATGCATGTGATATTCCATGCAGAAGCTTAATGAGTCGTTCTACAGGCTTTGGCTCTGCTTGATGTACATGCTGTAAAGCAATAGCCAACTGGTCAGTGTGAGAGCAATCAGGCGTCGAATCTACAATTGAGAGAGTGGTATATAACTTCTTTTACTTGATCAACTACAGTTTTAAGCACACAATTCCCCATAACTTCAATAAATTCATTACATAGTTGTGAGTTTCACAAATAGGAAAAGTCCTCTCAGTTTTAATTACTGCGTTGATGGGGTGAAAGTTCCTTTTGGGGATCATTGTAAGTATCTAGGTGTTAATATAAGGAAAGATCTTCACTGGGGTGATCACATAAATGGGATTGTAAATAAAGGGTACCGATCTCTACACATGGTTATGAGGGTGTTTAGGGGTTGTAGTAAGGATGTAAAGGAGAGTGCATATAAGTCTCTGGTAAGACCCCAACTAGAGTATGGTTCCAGTGTATGGGACCCTCATCAGGATTACCTGATTCAAGAACTGGAAAAAATCCAAAGAAAAGCAGCTCGATTTGTTCTGGGTGATTTCCGACAAAAGAGTAGCGTTACAAAAATGTTGCAATGTTTGGGTTGGGAAGAATTGAGAGAAAGAAGAAGAGCTGCTCGACTAAGTGGTATGTTCCGAGCTGTCAGCGGAGAGATGGCGTGGAATGACATTAGTAGACGAATAGGTTTGAATGGCGTTTACAAAAGTAGGAAAGATCACGATATGAAGATAAAGTTGGAATTCAAGAGGACAAACTGGGGCATATATTCATTTATAGGAAGGGGAGTTAGGGATTGGAATAACTTACCAAGGGAGATGTTCAATAAATTTCCAATTTCTTTGAAATCATTTCGGAAAAGGCTAGGAAAGCAACAGATAGGGAATCTGCCACCTGGGCGACTGCCCTAAATGCAGATCAGTATTGATTGATTGATTGATATGAGGTGTGCCCTTGACCTTTGCTACCTTATTTCCCGATGTACTGGGCAAGGAAAGGGTCATATTCACTGATTAACTCGAGGCATCCAGTATATAAACCATTTGAAGTTGATCCAAAATCCTCATTGTATCCGTGGAAAGGTAAACCCCTAACTGCCAAAAATCGCACAACAGAAACTATTCGTGAGAATATACTTCTCCAGTAGTTTACCTCTTCTTAATACTATGTAAACAGAATTTTATCAACCTTCATTAACTGTTTTTGTCTGGTGATGTAGTAAGAACATTACGTCTGTAGTCAAAAGAATATTTGTGATGTTTCAGTAGTTCGTAGCTGTGCTTCCGGTCATTAAACCGGTAGCAAAATGTGTTTTTGCATTGTCTGGTTGAAATAAACAGCATTGAATACAGAATACTTTCCCAGTTGACTGTGAATACAATAACCAATCTCTTAAAACAACGTCTCCATTAGAAAGAGTACTCTTAAACATGTTTTGAGACAATGTTCTTTTACCATCATTGTAAATTCACAGAGATTTAGAAAATCCACCATTACGTTTTGTTTTGGACAATGTTTAATAACATTCTCAACTACTGAATTTAACATGATATTCCAAGTAGCAGGATCATCTATAGAAAATGAATTAGGTAAGGTTACCTCAATGCCTTTGCTGGCAGGACCTAGTGTTTACAGTGCACTATGTCTTCTGGTATGGGCTAGAGCAATTTTGTTACTTTCATAGATCTGTCTCTGTCTTATCCTTGGCTTTGACAATATGAAAGTGACTGAGGTATGAGCGATGCTAGTAATGCCATTCCTTATGCAGCCAGTCCCTGCTATGAATGGTGTGAAAATGTTGCTCATAGGGTCAGTTGGTGTATGCATTTCAGTGGGCTTGGCAGACTGATATGTAATAGCAACTCTAGTTCGGGGAGAAAAGCAACGGAAAACTACCTCACTCCTCATTTCCCTAGTACGCCTCTTCAGTGACGCCTAGGCCATCTATGACAGCTGATGGCAGAGCTGTTGAGGATCCTACCAGCAGCATCGCTGACGGACTGAACATACACACATACAAGGTTACCTCAGGCTGTGATTGTGAAATAGTTCCAAACGGCTGCTGGACAACTTCAGGCTCATCGTTCAATTTAATACTAAACAACGAGCTAGAACAATATAGAGGGGCTGTATGCCTGATATCAGCGCTCCCTGCGGAAGCAAGTTGATAAAGGGCAGCCATGTTAACAGTTGTCAAAACGAAGCGAGTTTGCGCGAGAACATATTATGATGAGGTGACAGGGAGAAATTGCATGGCAATTTAATTTCGTAAGTTTTAAGAAGTAAAAAGACAGATTCTCGCTTTCAAGAATGCCAGCCGTATGCCCAGCGTACGGCTATGCTAATAGGAGTAATATAACCAAGGATATGTCGTACTTTAAGTACCCAAGTATTGCTGAATGATAGCCGAGATCACTTTTTGTAATTTCTGTTTGTAATTAAACCCATTATAATGCTTACACAGCGAAAGTACTGAAAGCCACGGCAATTATTTTTGGATTATATTTCAGATTTCCTTTCAAGAACAAGAAAATAGCGCAACAATGCGTTGTGAGGACGAAAAGTGATAAATTGTATCCTACTTAATACTGCCGCTTATGCTATTTACATTTCGAAGATAAGTACACGTATGAAACAAATACCATTCCAACCCTATTTCATTTTCCTTCACATTTACAAACAAATAAAACGGAGCGCCCACCTCCAAGGAAACGTTATCACCTGAGGTGATTGACGAGGAACCTCCTGTTACTTGTAGTTGTACCTCAGATGTGATATGTGCTTCAGACTAAGACTACGGTAATTTAGTAGATTGCAGTGTACCTTTGTTGATCTTTATGCAAACCTTTATTCATTATTGTTATTATTATTATTATTATTATTATTATTATTATTATTATTATTATTGGCTTTACGTCCTATTAACTACTCTTTTACGGTTTTTGGAGACCATAGGTGCCGGAATTTAGTCCCGCAGGAGTTCTTTTACGTGCCAGTAAATCTACCGACACGAGGCTGACGTATCTGAACACCTTCAACTACCACCGGTCTGAGCCAATATCGAACCTGCCAAGTTGGAGTCAGAAGGCCAGCGCGTCAACCGCCTGAGCCACTCAGCCCAGCACTTATTATTATTATTATTATTATTATTATTATTATTATTATTATTATTATTATATTTATTATTATTATTATTATTATTATTATTATTATTATTATAATCCTGTCACCAAGTTGTTGCGTATGTATGGTGCTTGATAATGTTCCCTTTTTACAGACTTATGATAAGTGATGGTTTCTTGGTACCTGTTTATCTTTTGACCTTCAAAGTTCATTGTTATTGCCGTATGCCATTGGTGGTGTATAAATCACTGAAGTTTGATATTCAGGTTCTTTCTCCCCGCCTCCTTCCATTGTGGTCCTGAAGGCTATGTGTTACTCTCTTCTAGTGCTTGGGCATTGGTTTGAAGTAGGCCTATTTCGGTCAAACCTACACCAAGCATGGTAAATACAGTATTTTACTGCTGTTTGTGAAATTTGTGCAGCACTTATTGTATATGTCATTTGCATTGGTATTTGAAACTAGGCTACACATCATAATGGGTATCTTTCAAGCTTACCTTTCAGCTAGTAATCTCGGTATGATATGGTAATGGGAAAAAATGATATCCCCTATATTATAATAAATAATTACATTTGTGTCGGTGCGACATAAAGCAACTAGCAAAAAAAAAAAATAATTACATTCAACAATTATACTGTACAGTACTCATGGGCATGCAATACTTTTAAAAATATGATCAGAATGAAGTTGTAAGCCATTGTAGGTCCCTATCATTTTAAGGATTTCTCACATAAATATTTATGCCCACTGTTTTTATTGTAATTTGCCCTTAACCACAACAACCAAGCAGGGTAACGCTCTTGTTTCGGTTTCGAGGCCTATTCGTATGTCACAGTTCAACGATTTCGAACTACCCAACAATCAGCTGATCGTGATGTTGGCCTCGTGCCGCAACATGATGAAGTGGCGGTATTCGCAGTCAATGATTGTTGTCACCAAGTTGCTTTAAGCTTTAAGCTTTCAGCTAACGGTCTTTAATTCTTTAATTCTTCCCCAGTGATTCTAAAAACTCGTATTTTCTACGCTTTTCGTCATTCGAGAGCTACGCCCCCTTGCTTGTGTGACCACAGGAAACATGGCGGACGTTCTTTCAATTAGCTTCACACCACTCTGTGTTATACTAGCTCGTTGATACTAACACAAGGCTGATCAGTCTGTATATCCAGTCCTTGTAAGTCTTCTTGTGTAAAGTTAAATGGGACCGATGACGAAGCCGAAGGTTTTGTTAAGTCATCTTGGCATTCCGTAGTTCAAGTTCGTCACTCTGCTTTCAGCAGCGCGGTTTTTGTATTCAGCACCACTTAACGTTTTACTCATGGCTAAATAGTGAAGAACATGTAAGAATTACACGAGATGTTGAGTTGGCTAGGTGAGGTTATCAGGTTGATGGTGAGCGGATGTAAACAACAATACGCACAAGAACCGTCACGAGCCAATGACAGACAGGGCAGTGGCTGTCTAGACTAATAGGGTTGCCAAGCCACCAGCTACAATTGCCAACCCAGCACCCACACGAGTTAAATACTTCCTTTCTTATTGTTTGCAGTTATTTAATTTTCTTCATAAAATTTACATATATAGATTAAATTCAGGTTTTAAAGTTAGAATAGTTTAAAGTGGTTTATATGGGCTAATAAAATAAACGGAATAATTTGTGGAACGTAAAAGTAATTTGAGTGTAATGAATTTAAGACGTAATTCACTCAGGCATTACTCGATCCGCCGGCCGCCGCCCCTTAAAAAGTGGCGCGCTGGGCAAATGCCCAGTCCGCCCATTTGTAAATCGGGGCCTGGTTGAGACATGAATGGAGACCAGCATATAAATGATTGTACCAACAGCTGAAAAGAAGTCAAGTCTTGTATGTAACATTCAGGTCCAGGAACGTCATATGGCGGAGGCCATGGAACGGTTTTGAACAGTGCAAGTTAATTATCAAGAAGGCGTACGGTATATGGAGTAATCGATTGTATATATTAAGACAAGACCGACTTCAATCCTCAGACCTTAATGCTACTCTCGATCGTTCAATGATGGCGAATCGAGTAGCCGGAATTGTTGGAAATGTGGGTTTGTTTTGGTTTGTTGTTATCGTACGTAGTCGGTGTAATGTTATGAAAGTTGACGATAAATGTTAGTTTCTTTGTAGAATATAAGCGTGGGAGTGTATTTATATGAGTCACTGGACACATAGGATCTTTAATTATACGTAGGAATATGAGAATATGCTTGTTTTGATCGTGTGTTTACCCATTAAAGAACAAGTGTGCACTAGGTGGACCAAGTTTTAGTCTAACTATGGCAATACCTATCATACAACTATTCTTAAGTTTCCTACGGAATAGAACATTAAGAAAGAAATGGATTAGGAATATACATCGTGATTATTTTGAGGTCCGTGACATCACATACATCACTTTGAGAATAAGTCTGAGGTTAGGGAAGACATTTCTCTACTTCCAAACTATTCGTGTTCCTCGACACATATTAATTTAGACAGAATATAATTGATATTGTTATATTCCATCAGTGTCTATGTGCTTCAAAGTGTCGAGTGATTTAGATCCAAGTGTATTTTACAATAGTCTGCGCTTTGCCTGCGGAAATGTTTGCCTCGATCTTGGAGTATAACAACACTTATAAGTGTGACAGATGGAGCAATGTGTATACTGTTACACAGAAGAAATAGTGACTTAGAGGGATTAGCTGGGTTTGTAACGTAGGATTTTATACCACCAACACCTTCTGATTCATGCTGTGGTTATCTGTTATCAAGCAGACTGCGCTGAACTGAAGTTCGTCCATGTGATTGTTTATTCAATAGAGTTTTTGCACTCATGTTCTTTAATAGGTAAAAGACTATTATATCTTTAGTGTCTGAACGTTTCATTACTAAGGTTACTATCATTATGTGAAGTGCTCTTATGCCATATGTCAACATTATGTTAACATTACCAAGGCCGTTCATTGGGTTAACATAATCATTTCGGATGTACTTGGGCTGAATGAATCAGACGGTTAAGGCGCTGGCCTTCTGACCCCAAGTTGGCAGATTCGATCGTGGCTCAGTCCGGAGGTATTTGAAGGTGCTCAAATACGTCAGCCTCGTGTCGGTAGATTTACTGGCACGTAAAATAACTACTGCAGGACTAAATTCCGGCAATTCGACGTCTCCGAAAACCGTGAAAAATGTGGTTAGTAGGACGTAAAACGAATAACATTATTATTTCCGGTGTACTTCCCTTTCATTGGTTGCTGCATTTAAGAAACTGTCAACCACTTCAAAACTAAAGCAACACATTATGTTTCATGGTTCTCATGAGAGCGAATAAATCGAGGAATATCGCACCTTAATTTATTTTGAAACATTCAAAATGGTGTTAGAAACATCATTTTAAATGTTTTATCATGTATTTTCATCTATCCAGAGAAGTAAAATCTAAGAGAAAACGTTATTTGACGAATTGAAATGTCTAAATAATTAGCTTGTTGGTCTCTTTTCTAGTGGAATATATAACTGTAGTTGATTAGCCTATATGTGGTGCGTACTTGTTGGCGAAGCGTTCTAATATGTGTAAAAGTGATTTTTCCTATGATGTTACATTTATCATGTTAAATTACCGTCGTTTATATAATATGTACGTGATATTTTCGTGTTAGCCAATACCAGCTATCCGACTACTTCGGCCGCCATGTTTTTTTATATTATGGTCTGAGGATTGGAGTCGGTCTTGATTAAGAAGATGAATGAATAGCTGAATGTGTTCCTTTGCGTGTTTCCTGAATTGAAGAGAGTAACCTTGTTATATAGAATGTTCCTCAAATGTCAAAAACAGATGGAAGGGAGATTGCAGTATGGTAATTTTGATAGGAATTGTAAAATGCGAACTGATGTATTATTGTAATATATTAAAAATGGTATTTTGTTTTTATGACAATGTGATAGAATTTTAGAAGGAGGTTGATTAAAAAGAGAGCTCTGGCACACGTTGAGAAAGAGATTGAGAAAATTATAAGAAATAGGGAGCTATTGTAAGATATACTAAAGAGTTCGATAACAAATTGTGTAATATTAATATACGAGAATAAGGCGAGTCTTGTAACAAAACTGAGATACTTTGAATATCTTATAGCATTGTACTAATCTTAATTGTTCAAGTTTTAGATTGGAAAGACGACGGACCTGATTTATCATTATAATGCATTCAATTAGAGCAGAGATGTGGGCCTAAATCGAGACTAGTGTCTTGAAAGGTCCGAGTTCATGTGGAATTACCTAAAGATGACGTGAAATGAGTATCCATGGCTACAACATTCAGGAAGATGGGATGAAACACCAGAGTCGTCAACGATAAGTACCCAACACGTTGTCTTTCCTCTATTCTATCTGTAGAAAGCTTATCGTAGAATTAGATTTTGATTGTGTTATCAAGGTGACTTAAATGGTACACAGCTTGAGTAACCTAATGTGATCGTAGTAATGTATATGTCAGAGATAGGTAACCCGGTTATTGGTGAGAATAATAATTCGGATTACCGTGAATGCTTAGGTAATGATAGGCATGCAACTGTGGAATATTTTGTGGGATTTCCTAATATCGTCCGAATGTTTACAAGATATGATATTCTTAAATTACGTAATATATTTAATGCTGCGTGTTTAATTCTAGTGAATGATTAGGTATGTGTAGTTAATATGTCAGTGTCGAGATCTTTGTAGTATGATTTATGTCGCGTATTAATTGATAGAAATGCGATTATGCTGTCAATTATAATGGATGATTGTACATGCGTGTAATTATGAGGTTCTTCGGATACATGTGCTGGTGTATTTAGGATGATAATGTATAGGCATTATGCACATATGAGGTAAGGTATAGTGAATGATAGGGTCGTCGAGAATATTATGGTGATATAAATGCGGCTATTGTAATGATATGGTTTATTGAGATAGGTACTACGGCAATGTAGTGAGTTATTGAGAATGTCAGTGAACCTATGTTGAGGATGGTTAGATCGACATGTTCATCATGCAATTTTAAAAGGATTTTGGATATGCAAGCGGTAGGATGTACTGAAGGTATTTTAAAAGGTATCCCGGAGATTATAATGACGAGCGTATGAAAAATCATCAAAATATTAATCCAAGGCGGCAAGAAGGTAAGATGTGTGCATTTGAAGGATGAATTGCTGAGAGGATCTTCGATAAAATTACATGAATAAATAACGAGAGATGTTGTTTAAGGGGACACTATAGTGAAATTTCATGAATTTCGAGGAAAATATCAAAATTGGGTTCGGAACTCTAAAAAATACCCTGATGTGTGTTCTTTCGAAAAATGCTTTCATTTTCTAAATGCCGCCATTTTTAAAGCCCACAACGCCTCTTTAAATGGCGCTGCGCTAGCATTTAACTGCCCCATTCCTTAATGGGCACGCCCCTCCAGTTGCTGCTTTCCCTTTCTTATGTCTCTCTCATTTGGATTTTAAATGTAATCTAGGAATTGAGTAGCAGATGTGGTATGTGATGTAGTTTTAGAAATAATGCCAACATATCAGAGTCTTGCATCAGATGCACTGCTACAAAGGTGCACAAAAGGGAAGACACAAAATCCAAATGAGAGCCTTCACAGTGTTCTTTGGAATAAATATCCAAAAGAAGTATTTGTTACTAGGAATAAACTTCAGCTTGGTATTGTGAGTGCTGTACGAGAGTTCAATATGGGGTGTGTTAGAACACTTGAATTCTTTCAGTCCATCAGAGGGAAGCCAGTACCAACTTCTGCTGTGGACATCAGTCACCAGCGAGGCCAAAGGCGCATACAGCAAAGCGGGAAAAGGAGCCTAGATGAAAGCATAGAGCTAAGGGAAAGGAATTTAAGGTGATGAAAATATCACTGGAGGAGAGAAGAAAGAAGTCTGAAGGGCATACTTATTGTGCAGGACAGTTCTGAAGTGAATGAAGTTGCATAGATTTTTATTTTGCATTTTATGGCTTAGCAAAATATTCATGATTTCTTTCATAAAAGAAATCCCTTATCACGCAATTTGTGTCTGATTTAGGTGAACGTTTACACAGTAGTAGTTAGATAGTTGGTGCATAAATGTCAGTGTGCATTTTGATGTTTAAGGTGATTCAATTTTTTGACCTACCATAATTTTGTGTGTACACATATTTTAAAAAATTAACATTACATTTAAAAAACGTCTACAGGCCAACATATTTCTCAAACAACAAACTGTGATACTGATATTTGTTGGCATAACTATACAGCATATTTGTGCAAAATTTGGTGCCAAATGGAAAAATATTGTGATGCAAGATAATTTTTTTAACAATGTTGGTAAAAGGAAAGTTAAAAAAATCCTACTCAAAAAGTTGTATAGGAAGAATATTGAAAGTTGGTTGCATTACTATATCCGAGGAGTTACACATCAGAAAAAAAATTGGTGACAATTCATTGAAAAATATAGAAGTTAGAAATTTCACTATAGTGTCCCCTTAAAGGATAATGCCACCTGTTGCATTACGTTAGCATTCAGTGAGTAGTTGCTTGTAGTAATTAACTTCTTAGGCAGTAGTATTTATTTACAGGAAATCTTTGGAGGAGAGCAGATGCTGTGAGGACATCCTATTATCATCGCTTACACTAATTATGTTAGTAGTTAGACGGTGTTTATTTTTTAGGTACGGCGGAGCATAATGTTCCAGATGTGTGCTGTTGTTGCCATGATTGATTTATTCATTAAAATTATCTGGTCACTTTGGCTGGTTAGCAGATGATTACATTATGGTATGCAGTGTTGTGAAGACCGGATCGTTCGGATATTCAAGTTGTACGTTAGGTTGATAGATAGCTAGACGATGGAATATGACAGATAGAATGTAGGAGGACAAACTTTGGGACAATAAGTGACAAAATGAATCAAAAAAGTAAATATTTATAGAATTAATTTCGTGATTGGCAGATATTTTAAAGAACTGTTGAGCAATTCATTATTTCGTGATCAATCTTTCAGAAAATGTTGTGTTGAATTTAATTATGTAATTTTTATAAAAATTAGAGTCAGATGACTGTTTATGATGTGTTTAATGAAAACCAACAAAGGTTAATCGGCATGATATTTATTACTTTCAACCATGTTGTATTGTTAAATGATTATGATTATTATTTTATTTCGCATGAATAATTAAAGTGGAATATCCTTTCAGAAATGATATTGCGGTCTTCTCATTCCGTTAGTTTATGAGTTAATTTAGCCTTAGGTAATTAGATGGAACTTAAATTTTACTCTGTTTATATGAGCTTGACGTTGGATAAGAAAGATATAACCGGTACTCCCGTCGAATGTCAGTGCCCATGAGTGGAATCTCTTGTACTCCGATGACAACAGTCGAGGCTTAATAGTAGACAAATATTTATTTTGAACCACACCCACACGAACGGTTATAGTATAATCTGTTATTATCTTATACATTCCTTACACATTGTTTTCCACTACACAACGGGGAGTTTCAGTAATCGATTACATGCACGTAATAGTTATTTTTAAAATTCTATCACAGTAACTATGTATTTGGGCCATGAATCATCTGTAGACAGTTCGCGAAATAAGGAGTGAAGTAGTTTTAGTAACTTTTTATTCAAGCATTAAACGGAGAGCTCAGGGTACGAATCCATGTCTGTAATAGAGATTTTTTTTCTGTTACGGTCACTATGAGTTTGTGAGTTCGCAAAATAAGGAGAGAGGTAGTTTGCCGTCCAGTTTTAGAGTTCGAATTCATACATGTAACTGTTTACTGCAAAAACACATGCATATTTGTAATTTACGAGAAAGGTAAGATAACAACAGACTATGTATGTTATAAACACGAAATTATTGCCATCTTGCTCTTAGTAGAGGGCACAGCACAATGCATTTACAGTCTACTATAACAAGATTCAACCTGTACAGATTGTCTGCGCTCTGTCGACATGTTTAGTTCGATAAGGAGAGGGAGGTCATCGGATGGAGACGTAACTCCTTGAGCGAGATGGCGACGGTACTCTACACCATGCTTACAAGATTTCTGCTGCAAAACGGGGTAATAGGTGTTATTAATGTATAGTTATCATGTAATGATAAATCAGATAGCACTTCAATTGTATTAATAACAAAATTATTATTTTCGTTTTGTTCGAAAACCGTAAAAGTAGATGTACATTATTGTTCACTACATTATTCTTATTATCTTCTTTGCGTTTAAAAGGGCATCCGGAGGAGGAGAACGAGCAGCAGGAGGAGGAGGAGGGAAGACATCTAGGGACAGACGATAGGGTGAAAGAGGGCAGGGTCCAGACGGTAAAGGAAAAAAGGGTATCTATCTGTCGGATAGAAACGCAAAGTCTTAAGCAGACCTTACGATAACACAGGTGCACAACTAAGCAAAGATGCGTATTAGGTAAAGGAAGATGAGGTGTGATTGTAGTTACTTTTCCGTCAGATGGAGAAGTAAAACCACCAAGATGGTATCGTGAAGGGGATCTGGCAAGATGACGTCGGGAAGAGCATCTGTCCGTAAAAACAAGGCCCCTCCAAGATGGCGTCGGTATGCACTGTAAGGATATATTCCTCCAAGATAGTGTCGCGATGGGCATCTGCAAGATAGCGTCGGGAAGGGCATCTGACCGTAAAACTAGACCCTTTAATGTTAAGCCCCTCCAAGATTGTGTCGGGAAAGGGTCATGCGGCAAGATGGTGTCGGGAAGGGCAGCTTGCCATAAACTAGGTTCCTGTAAGGTTAGGCCCCTCCAAGATGGTGTCGGGAAGTGCATCTAACAAGATGGCGTCGAGAAGGGCATCTAGCCTTAAAACTAGTACCTTTGAGGTTAGGCCCCTCCAAGATGGTGTTGGGGAAGGGGGGTCTAGCAAGATGATCGGGAAGGGCATCTAGCCGTAAAAATAGGACATGTGTAGTTAGGTCCCAGCGTCTCTGAGGTTAGCCTTGCACTCTTGCGCGCCTTAGCACCTGTCAAAGAAGTCCCGTCAAGATGACAGATGAGAGGTTAGAGTCGTTCTCTTTTTCAAAATTCCGCGCCTCATAGCTGTTAAAAGCACATGGTGTGTGGCTAAGTCCCGTCAAGATAACAGCAGTGAGGTTACCCTCGTCCACTTATTTAAATCCCGCTCCCAACACCTGTCAAGAACGCGTGGGGTGAGGTTAGAACTGAGTTCAGCCTCGCCCACTTATTCAAATTCCGCGCTAAACACGAACACGTGGTCGAAAGTGAGGTTAGGACCCGTCATGATGACAGCTGTCAAGATGAAAGCTGTCAAGACAAGTGCACGTGGTCTTGTTTTTAAACAATAGCACGTGTTCGTGACTTCATGGCCACGTGACCGTGACGTCGTGGGATCAATGACCTTACCATGGGTCAATGACCTTGTGGGAAAAATACTGATTTAGCTCCCATTGTTTTAGAACCCGTGATGCTATACTACTGTCAGGTTCAAACCAGAGGTGGATCTGTGTCGTTTTGGGGGTGTTTTTTATAGGCCCTATCACTAATTGGGATCACTCACTGAGGTGACCACTAACATGAAACAGCACATTTATTTAAACATTCTGAATGATCAGGTGTTGCCTTTCAGTCAACATCTGCATGATGGGTATACTATTGATACTCGATTTTTCAAGATGGCAACAGCAAAGTTCATCGGGCTGGACGCATATGTGACTCGTTTTATGAATGCTCCCCAACCCTATTACATCTCGATTGGCCTGCAACATCATCTGACTTGAACCTCACTGAACATCTGTTGGAACAGCGTGTGCAACGCCGATATCAGTATCCCCGCAATATGGTGGAACTGCGCGATCATATCCTCAGCGAGTGGCTTATCCTGGATGCGACGTACCTGTTCAACCTTGTGGACTCATTTCCTGACCGAATCCAGGCGATTATCAATTCCAGAGGCGGAGTTACACGGTATTAAATGATACTGTTTTATTTCTCCAGGGGTGACTAATGTTTTGTCTGGTGAGCTTAGAATACATCGCATTATTATTATTATTATTATTATTTTGCTATTTGCTTTACGTCGCACCGACACAGATATGTCTTATGGCGACGATGGGGTAGGGAAGGCCTAGGAATTGAAAGGAAGCGGCCGTGGCCTTAATTAAGGTACAACCCCGGCATTTGCCTGGTGTGAAAATGGGAAACCACGGAAAACCATCTTCAGGGCTGCCGACAGTGGGGCTCGAACCCACTATCTCCCGATTACTGGATACTGGCCGCACTTAAGCGACTGCAGCTATCGAGCTCGGTACGCATTATTACAGAAGCATGCAATACTGAATACATCGCTCCACAAAGGGTCGGCATCTGGACCCAATTCCTTTCAAGTTACTTTCAGTTACTGGATCCGTGGTAGAGTGTCGGCCTCCGGATCCCGAGATAGCGGGTTCAAACCCGGCAGAGGTAGTCCGATTTTTGAAGGGCGGAAAAAAGTCCATTCGACACTCCATGTCGTACGATGTCGGCATGTAAAAGATCTCTGGTGATACATTTGGTATTTACCCGACAAAATTAATTAAATCTCAGCCATAGACGCCCAAGAAAGATCCGGTTTACTCTAGGTCCGCTAGATGGCAGACAGAGTAAACCGGAACGTCGAAATTGACGAGCAGACAGCCAGATGGCGTCAATTCGAAATGTCTGCAAACGGTAGCTGAGGCCATACGATTATTATTATTATTATTATTATTACGACAATGAAATTTTCTAGATATATTTTAGGAAGTTTTTCTATAGAGAAGCACTGAACATCATACAATTAGTCTATGCTGTGTGCAGATGTAGTAGTAAAATTATATTTTATGGAAATACCGTTGTGGATAAGTGTTGATGGTGTTCATATAATGAAGTAGGCCTATAAGAATGTTTGTACTACATTACTGACTTATGATAGTCTAATGATTCATTGAAATTTTATTCTCCATTGTTTGTCTAATGGCATTGTTTTGCATTTGTCTGAGGTTTGTGGAAGAACATAATTCTGAAATTGGTTCATAACTGTGTTCTTATTCTTTCCTAAGTACTTCTCATAAAATCTTTTTATGAACTTTCATGCTCACATAGACTGGTAGGAATTGGATCATATTACAGGAGCTCTTTAACCCTAGAATAGCCATGTAAGGTCATTTGACAGGTGTAACGACGACCCGAGAAGCCGGTCAGTGACGACAGTAATGGAATGAAATACAGATATGACAACTACTACGTATTTCTCACATATACTACGGCAGTACGGAAGCGGTACCGGTTTTTACGGATTTTACGAATTCGATGGGTTAAAACTTCACTACAGGCCTAACTCATCTTATCATGTCCAAATGTGAAGTTACGTACCGTAATTTGTAAGGGGCAAATGTGGTCATTCCGAAACCAACGAGGCTCCAAGCCCTCCCAAAATGTCAAGCCTCTTCCTTCAATTACTGAAACCCAATGGCAAAATACTCTATATCCTGGTCTGGCGTATTTGAAGTTGGCACATTGTTTAATGAATTTAATCATGCTGGGTTCCGTGGTTCAAATCCCGGCCAGTCCATGTGATGTTTGTGCTGGGACAGGTTTTTCTCCGTTTACTCCGGTTTTCCCTGTCATCTTTCATTCTAGTAACACTCTCCAATATCATTTCATGTGTCAGTCATTAATTATTGACCCAGTGTAGTGCAACAGGTTTCGGCAGCCGGCACAGTTCCTATCCTCGCCGCTAGATGGCGTTCATACATTCCATCCCTGACCCGGGCAAATGACTGGAAGCAAGCTATGGATTTTAATCAATCAATCAATCAATCAATCAATCAATCAATCAATCAATCAATCAATCAATCAATCAATCAATCAATCAATCAATCAATCAATCAATACTGATCTGCATTTAGGGCAGTCTCCATGTGGCAGATTCCCTGTCTGTTGTTTCCCTCACCCTTTTTTAAAATGTTTTCAAAGAAATTGGAAATTTATTGAACATCTCCCTTGGTAAATTATTGCAATCTCTAATCCCCTTCCTACAAACGAATATTTGCCCCAATTTGTCCTCTTAAATTCCAACTTTGTTTTCATATTGTGATCTTACCTACTTTTACAGACACCACTCAAACTTATTCATCTACTGATGTCATTTCCATGCTTTGAAAACAAAACTCTAATGAAAGCTTGCGTCATAAGCGCAAATACTAAATTAAAGATCTCTTTAGGCATAAAATACTTTGATTTGCAAGAACTTTCCGCCCCAGCCATGGCCCTGTGTAATACGGCCCTGAGGTCTAACATGGGTCAAGGACGAGTGAATGATGTAGCTGTTATTCATTCCTACTGGGAAGAAGCTCTACACTTAGATCTGGATGAATTAGAAAACGAGTTTATCACAAGTGAAATTCGCGGACAGACGTTTGCCATGAAGACCTAATTTCCAGCAGGGTCACTCTTCTGATGTCTAATAAAAATGGCGTGAATTTTCATTTATTAATGAAAATTGGACATAAAATATTGTGCTATTGCAGCTCATTAAATTTAATAAATCTATTATCTATAACAGGGGATATCTTGGCCGACTGACTCATATATCCCAGCCGAGTCTATTAAAGCTAGATTGTTGAGATGTTTGTTCGTAAAAGTGTGTAAAGGAGTGCTAAGAAAGGGTTTTACAAAATTGTAATCGTAAAAGGTTAACAGGGGGGTATATCTGAAATTTACAAATTTGGTTTTGCACTAAAACATTCTTCACATCAATTTCTACATTTTTTTGAAATTCGACTTGCAAGGGGTGCAAAGGGTTGAACAAGAGTATATTTGAAACTTACCTCTTTTCTTCGATTTTACCGGACACGAAATAAAATACAACTTCGTTTTTGCACTGGATCATTCTCCATATAAATAAATAAAACTACTGATTCTGCATTTTATGAAATTCGACTTGCCGAGACTATTAAAGAGATACAATTTTAAGGATATGTGTGTAATGATGTGCCAAGAAAGTGTTTTACAAAAATTTGATTTTATAGGGTTAAAATAGGTTGTGTTCGAAATTTAACTTTTTTTATTTTCCCAGCTATGAAATAAAATACAAATTCGTTTTTCACTGAAACTGTCTTCATGTAAATAGTTAAAATACAATTTCTGCGTCTTTTGAAATCGACTTACACGGCCTGCAAAGGGTTGAACAAGGGTGCCTTGTGTAATGTAACAAATCATTTTACCTCTCGCTCAGTCTTAGCTTGCCTGATTCGTTATGTTATTTAGCGTTATGTACATACTGTTTTTCAGGGAACTATTTTAAACGATATTTATACGCAGGCCAATTATCGCATATATATTCCAATAATACAACATTAATACTAATAGTGGTTTTTCCTTTGAATTTGTCTTACGTAGGTACGTATTAAAACGCCTTATTGCGTTAATTATGCCTTCATGTTGGTTTTATGTCCATTGGCAGATCCTTTTTAATACTTCCAGAAAACCACAGAGACACACTTTCTGAAGATTGTGACTGGCAGTAAGCAAGATAACCTTTCATTACAATGAAAATTCCCTAACCCAATCTTCACATGAGAAGCGACGTATGGTGGCCTCCCCGTCGTGTTTCTGGGGTAACCCTAAGAGTTATGTGTGTCCTCAGATTACTGTTTTATTCACCAATCTGTTAAAAAGGAAGCCATACTTTCCAGTGCGGAAGATTTTCAGTCTGTCGAACGCACAAGTTCAATATACGTAGGCAAGTCACTAAGTATCTGCAATTTTGCTCTAATTGTCTTTAGGGTGGCTCTATGGCGTTGTGTGCTCACCAGCCGCTAGATGGCACCGTTGTCTGAATCTGTAGTAGGTTTCAGCGTTATCAGATCAGTACAACTTGCGCTGTTGCGATGTAAGATGGCCGCGCCACTCTCTGCACCAAGGAAGAACGGCGTTCCGCAATCCTTTTCTTTTTTTTGGTCTGAGGACCATGGCTAATGTGCATATGGTTTGCCACGTCATTCGTCTGTTATTCAGGATCATATCACGCGCTTGTTCGATATTGGCTGCAGATGGTCGGCCGGATCTTTTCTCATCCTTCACGATTGTGCGACCGACCCATTTTGAACTGTTCAATCCACTGGTAAACACTTCGCTGTGGCAAACATTGTCATCGTTTTATGCTGAAAGTCTTCTATGAATTTCCGCTCCTGGTACACCCTCAGACCACAAAAAGACTGACTGCGGAACTCTGTTCTTCCTTGGAGCAAACAGAGAGTGGCGCGGCCATATTTACGTTGCAACAGCACAAGCTGTACTGACCTGATAACGCTGAAACCTACCGCAGACGTAGACAATGGTGCCATCTAGCTGCTGGTGAACATACAGCGCCATAGAGCCAACCTAAAGACAATTAAAGCTGGTGAAAATACTACTTTTAAGCTGGAAGACGTAATGAATTGTGCCAATAACCCGTGAATGATATAGGGGTTGAGAAATGGACAGACATCGGACGAGATGGCCGTGCGGTTAGGGTCGCGTTGCTGTGAGCTTGCATTCGCGAGATAGTGGGTTCGAACCCCACTGTTGGCAGCCCTGAAGATGGTTTTCCTCGGTTTCCCATTTTCACACCAGGCAAATGCTTAGGCTGTTCCTTAATTAAGGGCAAGCCCGCTTCCTTCCCTTTCCTAAGCCTTTCCTATCTGCTCGTTGCCATAAAACCTATCTGTGTCAGTGCGACGTAAAGCGAGTTGTAAAAAAAGAAAAGAACATGAACTAACGTGTCGAAGTAATAGAAAATGAGAACAAGTGGGTATTACTGAAGAGACAGTTGAAAATTTAATCATCCAAAGCTCAGGAAACAATTCAAAGCATTCAAACAATTGTACTGATGCCATTAGCAGCGACTCTGATGACGTTGTGCCTAGTATAGAATGCCTTTCTGATTAATAACGTCCAGTAGTTTCAGTGATGCAACTTCACAAGCTTGTTGTGCCCACATATGAATCATATCATTGATTGCGATGTAACTGAAGTGCAAGTAAAGGCGTGTGTTTCATGGCTGCAACACATCTACATAAACCGGGTTGCTGACGGCTCACTGTACTGAGCGCTTACTCAAGGCCATGGGCAGAATCTCTCGGGGCCACTGCATTGTTGTGCCTCTCTGAAAGTTACCATGCGGTGCAGCCTTGTCCCGCGCCAGTGACAGCTTCTATAGACTAAGGGGCTTTGACTCAAGCCCTGTGTAATCCAATGAAAACCTAGAAATGCCAAATGGCAGTTTCTTGTCAAGTCCCCGTGGAGCAATGCGCTGTGTTGCGATATTATTCGTAGCCCAGACGTTTATCGTATCGTTATTACTAGGACCCGGATTTTTAGGTGCTATAAACCTTTATTCTAGGTTTCTTGTAGGTTTAAAATAGGTTTTTAAAGGTTTTGTTCCGTGGATGTGGTCACTGATGTCTTGCAAGAATGTTTTTCATGGTCGAGTTGGTTAGCACGTTCCATGCAGGCCCAGATTAAGAGGGGGGCCTAAAAGGGCTGTAGCTCCGGGCCGCGGGTCCCACGTGCTAAAGGGCCCCCGTCCCTTGGCGAAGCTAAAATTGTATCAAAAGGCCTGCTGCTCCACCTCGTGCATGTATATGAACATTTACGCTTGCAAAATATCGAACACGCACTCTTCCTTCCTTCTTATCAGCTGTTGGCGTTAGTATTTCATCACTGCTAGAATCAATTACCGTCCAGAGACACGAATCCTCGCTTCTTACGCACTGTAATTATTGTAAAAGTTACTGTTGACGGAAGTTTAAATCTGGCAGCTTGCGAGTACGGGCAGAGGGGGAAGGGGAGAAGAGGTCTAGGAAGTGAGCGGGAGGGGACAGGGGAAGCACGGTGGAATGCGCATGGTATACTATATCTTTGCATCAGGAACAGAACTTCCAGTTCACCTCTGATTATTGAACAATTCATAAGTTACAACTCTAATGTTCTTGTAAAATGGATTGAAAATATCCTAGTGGTGCCAAAAAATGTAAGTTCTGTTTTGTATGTCGATTTGATAGTGATGGTGAGACAAATGTAAAATATGTTTTGGCATTGTGTATATTCAGTCTTCAGACCTAAGGCTGGTTGGATCCTCAACAGCTCTGCCATCAGCTGTCATAGATGGCCTAGGCGTCACTGAAGAGGCGTACAAGGGAAATGAGGAGTGAGGTAGTTTCCCGTTGCTTTCCTCACTGAGCCACTCCTCAGAAAAAGAAAGCAGCATTACGCCCTTTATAAAGGTCAGTTCAGATGAAATGGAAGGAAATTTTGTTGTCACGACTTTGGTGCGGTTTGCACTCTTGTATTATTACTTACGGCATGTGTACATGCAATATAGGCTGTTTGACTGAGTGTATTATTACCGCGTGGTTTCTCTTCAGTCCGACAAATATTAGCAAAATTCAAGAAGGGAGCTGAATTATTTACGCCAGGCAAATACCAAAGAATACGGTTATAGTAATGCGTAGTGTATATCAAAATAAAAGCAGACACATATAACATTAAATTAAGTGAGGTGAGAGAGAATGTGTAGTTCAATGAGCTTGAAATCCGACTTACTGTTGAAAATCTCGATTGATCATTTACTTGCGTAAGGAAAGCTCCATCATTGATACTTACATTAAGGTTAGTTTCTTGATGGTTATATCTCGTGATTTCAATATGTAAGTTAAATAGTCAAGTTGGCAGCAGTGATGAGCCATTAAAAATAGATAATAGGGCGGCGATATTTGCTTTCTAGTGTATAGCAACGAGCTAGAAAGAGGACTATTATTATTATTATTATTATTATTATTATTATTATTATTATTATTATTATTTTACTATTGGCCTTACGTCGCATCGACAAAGATAGGTCTTATGGCGACGATGGGATAGTAAAGGGTTAGGAGTGGGAAGGAAGCGGCCGTGGCCTCGATTGTGGTACATAGGATATGAATTATTTCTCTCAGTTGTAATTTTATTTTGTTCAAGGCTTTCTGTTCTATATTTTAATTCTCTGTAAGTAGGGCTAAATTTGTTTAATGGCAATGTATTGTGATTTTTCTTGTAATTACTGGAAATATGTTCGTAGCTTGTTTCTTCAGTTTTGATGTATATAACACCCCACCACAACCCCCCTCCGCTATATCCCACAAACCCAGGTAGTGTTTCTTGTCTATTTTGTTTTGCCCCCGAACTTTTAATTCCCAATCGCCGCTACTGGTTAAAGTTATCTTCAAGATTCCAACTGTGGGAAAATAAGTGTTTGCTTACAGTTGCTACTGGACTTATTTCTCTTAGCTACACTAGCAAATTGCGCAGCTGCAGATTTTTGCCTCTCAAGATGGGATTTCTGCTCATATTTAACCTTAACTAAAAACCAGAAATCTTAAGTACCGTATACTTCAGTATGCGTGCCAGGGTATTGTAGTGCAGTTTTTAGATTAGTTACGGCACGGGAATCTTCCTTGTTTGGAACATGCATGATGGAACGCCATTATCCGCAGTAAAGTTTCGATTTGTTCCAATTCATTTTTTAATTTAATAATTTTTTCGCTGTACAACTATTGAAGTTAGAAAAGTATTGCAGCAATCATTCACCACGCTCTCAGCCAGCTGTATTCTCTGTGGATGGCTGGAGTCAAATCCGTTACGCTTCTCCTGGAACTTGTATCAGCTGCATCGAGGTGTCGCCACATGTGCCGTGGGAGGCATGGGACATAACGTTAGGAACCTGAACCATGACGAATATAAGAACCAAGTGTGATGACTTAACTGTTATAGCGTGGTAGTTTGTGGACCCGCCACTGGGAGCACTGCAAACGTCAGTGTCCAACACGTGCTTCAGTAGACCGGCAAACCACGTGTTCGAAAGTGCGGGGATATTTCAAGTCAACAAGTTGAATTTCCTTTGCTTTCAGTTCCTATACTCAGTTCATTGTGTGTTGTGCACTTAAAGCACGTGTGTTATGTGGCCTGATTAAATTAATAGTTCAACATGTTGTACTGTTTTGTACCTGGCTGTAAGTCAGGCTATAGTAGAGTAGTTAATGGTATACAATTCTTTTCACCACCGAAGGATAGAAATAAATTTGAAAAATGGGCCAGAGCTATTCCACGAAAGGATACTGTGTTAACGCGTAATAGTAGAATTTGTCAAGTTCATTTCTCTGATGATTTGATAGTAAAATCAGATAACTTTATAGTGAATGGTGAAAAAGTGGTTATGCCTCGTGAGAGATGGAAATTACGTGCAGAAGCAGTGCCTCACATTTCCCCTAATTTTCCGAAATACCTTTCAAGTGAGAATAAGTCCCGTGAAACTCCCAACTGGAAAAAGAACCTAGACACCACTAGGAGAAGAAGAAAGAGGATTGAAGACGGGAGTGTAGCAGCAAATGGAGAATTAAAAGGTCAGTCTAATGTTGACCAAAATTTGGGTTATTCTAGTGTGCTTTCTGATGCCGAAAAGACAATATTATCGCTCAAAAGGCGCCTAAAAATGGTAATCGAAATTTAATTCGAGCTAGATCCAGTCTAAACTTAGCAAAATCGAGAATTAATGTGTTGGAGAAGCAGGTTAGAAATACACAGTTCGAAACTTTTCGATTGAGAAGTGTGTAGTGTACGATTGAGAAGTGTGTAGTGTACCATTTGGCTGGGTACGTTGTTAAGCACTTATTAAGTGTTCGCCCTGTGCCCATTCTCTACGTGACAATAGTCAAAGTACATTCTCAGTTCTCTCCGAAATAACAGACTACGGTTCAAGCAATAATGAAGTGTTTTTAACGCGCCCTTCGAAAAGTACATGTGACATTCTTTTCCAGGCCGAGAAAGTAATTCGTGAAAAACTGAACTCAAAATCGATGTGGAGCGAAATATTTTTTGATTGTATCGATTCTATAGACAAAATTTCAGTTGATCCTTCAGAAGCTGGCTCTTGTCTTCAGCATGTTATGGATATAATCCCCAGACTTGTTTATCATTATCTGAAGTGCCGATTTTTCTTCAGAGTGAAAGAAATCCGGCGAGATTTACAATCTCGAACATCCGTCAAATCTTCACGCACGCTTTCGAAAGTCCAGTAACCTGCAAACTGAGATGGTACGTAGAGTATTACCTTTAAATGGTTCATGGGTGTTTTTTAATATGCTGGGAGTTGTGTTATTTATGTATATGTACACTCGAGTAACTTGTGCTTTTCGGAACCTGTGATGAAAGACCTAGCTCTTATTTCCGTGTATGATATTTTTCCATTGTTCTCTGCCGTGGTATTTTAATTGTAATCTCTCATTTTTAAAAATAAAAGACAGTGTATATACTTATTAGTTACGGAGTAATACGTGTCCTGTGTCACCATTCCTAAGACCAGCTGATAGGTATTGTGGAGCTACCAAACTCTAGCGCTGCCTGGCGGGGCGCGCCTGAACTCGATGGGTCATCACCACCGCCGTTGGTCATCACACTTGGTTCTTATATTCGTCATGCCTGAACTATACTACTCGTGACGCAAGGCTGAGTGGCTGTTGGACCGCCATATTTGAATCTACTTGAATGCCGCGTTCGCCATATTCTCAGCGATCAAAACAAGTGGGGGTGGTGATGAAGCACATATACAGCCTTTAGGAATAAATACCGTTTCACAGTTTTCTTAATTGGGAAAGCACTCAAAGATGCATAATGTCTTTTTAAAATGCCATTAAAATACAGGGTACAGGCTACATACTTACATTTATTGTATAAAGAATAAAATGTAACATATTTCCAGTAATTACAAAAGAAATCACAATACATTACCATTAAACAAATTTAGCCATACTTACAGAGAATTAAAATATAGAACAGAAAACCTTGAACAAAGTAATATAACAACTTAGAGAAGTAATTCATATCCTATCACTTGAATAATAATAGACCCTAATAATAATAATAATAATAATAATAGTAATAATAATAAAATCAGTCGCTTAAGTGCGGCCAGTATCCAGTACTCGGGAGACAGTGGGTTCGAACCCCACTGTCGGCAGACCTGAAGATGGGTTTCCGTGGTTTCCCATTTTTACAGCAGCCAAATGCTGGAACTGTACAATAATTAAGGCCACGGCCTCTTTCTTCCCACTCCTAGCCCTTTACTATCCCATCGTCGACATAAGACCTATCTTTGTCGATGCGACGTAAAGCCAATAGTAAAATAATAATAATAATAATAATAATAATAATAATAATAATAATAATAATAATAATAATAATAATAATAATAATAATAATAATAATAATAATAATAATAATAACAATAATAGTCCTCTTTCTAGCTCGTTGCAATACACCAACAAGCAAATATCGCCGCCCTATTCTCTTTTTTAATGGCTCATCACTGCTGCCAACTTGACTAATTAACTTACATATTGAAATCACGAGATATAACCATCAAGAGTCCGACTCGTTGGCTGAATGGTCAGCGTACTGGCCTTCGGTTCAGAGGGTCCCGGGTTCGATTCCCGGCCGGGTCGGGGATTTTAACCTTTATTGGTTAATTCCAATGGCCCGGGGGCTGGGTGTTTGTACTGTCCCCAACATCCCTGCAACTCACACACCACACATAACACTATCCTCCACCACAATAACACGCAGTTACCTACATATGGCAGATGTTCCCACCCTCATCGGAGGGTCTGCCTTATAAGGGCTGCACTCGGCTAGAAATAGCCACACGAAATTATAATTATTATACCATCAAGAGACTAACCTTAATGTAAGTATCAATTATGAAGCTTTCCTAACGCAAGTAAATGATCGATCGAGATTTTCAAAAGTAAGTCGGTTTTCAAGCTCATTGAGACATGAAGGAACTACACGTTCTCTCTCACCTCACTTAATTTAATGTTATATGTGTCTGTTTTTATTTTGATATACACTACGCATCACTATAACCGTATTCTTTGGTATTTTCCTGGCGTAAATAATTCAGCTCCCTTCTTGAAGTTTGCTGTTATTTGTCGCACTGAAGAGAAACCACGCTGTAATAATACACTCAGTCAAATAGCCTATATTACATGTACACATGCCCTAAGTCAATAAGAATACACAAATAATGTAGTGAGCTCGCAGTTGCGATCAACAGTATTCTGTAAGAAGGAAGTCAGCTCCTAGACGAAACTATCTTTACATCGGCCTGCTTTCAGACCAACTTTGCTTTACGCGAGCGAAAGCTGGGTGGACTCTGGATATCTTATTCATAAGTTTGTAGAAACAGGCATGAAAGTAGCAAGAATGATTGCTGGTACAAACAGGTGGGAACAATGGTAGGAGGGTACTCGGAATAAGGAGATTAAGGCTAATTTAGGAATGAACTCGATGGATGAAGCTGTACGCATAAACCGGCTCTGGTAGTGGGTTCATGTGAGGCGAATGGAGGAGGATAGGTTACCTAGGAGAATAATGGACTCTGCTATGGAGGGTAAGAGAAGTAGAGGGAGACAAAGCGACGATGGTTAGACTCGGTTTTTAACGATTTAAAGATAAGAGGTATAGAACCAAATGAGGCCAAAACACTAGTTGCAAATCGAGGATTGTGGCGACGTTTAGTAAATTCACAGAGGCTTGCAGACTGAACGCTGAAAGGCATAACAGTCTATAATGATAAAGTATGTATGTATGTATGTATGTATGTATGTATGTATGTATGTATGTATGTATGTATGTAAAGAATACAAGAGTGCAAACCGCACCAAAGTCGTGACAATAAAATTTCCTTCCATTTCATCTGAACTGACCTTTAAAAAGGGCGTAATGCTGCTTTCTTTCTCTGAGGAGTTCTTGCAGGTCTTTCTTGCATCCTATACACCATAACTGCATTCTATACATACAAACTGGACGAAAGAAGACCGTATTATTAAAATTCTGTCACTTCACACCAACTACGTTATTAAATTCATTATTCGAACATGTCACGATTCTACTTACCTGGTATTACCCCAAAATATGTATTTCCCATTGAGAAAGGGAGTATGCTGTACTTACACCCGCAAATTTAACACTAGTGATTTTCACAATATGGCAGTGGCAGTACGGAAATCTTGCAAGTCAGGAAATTAAACATGACTATATAGTGCCAACGTATAAGACGTCGTATCGGCAAGTAGGTATGGTTAGCGACACTGAATCGAACCCAACAGTTAGAACATAACTATAAATCACTACCTTCACTATTAACAGAGGAGAAAGAGTAAGGATGTACCCTCGGGCCCGGTTTCTTCAACTCTGTGTTAAATTTTACCTAACAAATGCTAAGTAAGAATTGTTATTAGTTTAACACTTCGGTTAAAAGGACCCTGTTACACTAACACTTTTCAAAAATTTGTTTCGAAACAATAATTGTTAAAGACAAATTACTACGTTTCCGTAAGATTTCTGAACGCGTTTGGCAGTGAGCATCTTTTGTTTCTTTACATAAATCGCTCCTAGTGGTATGTTCGAACCAACGAGCTAGAAAGAGGACTATAGAGTGGCTATTGGACCACCATATTTGAATCTACTTGAAAGCCACGTCCGCCATATTGTAAGCGATCAAATCGAGTGGGCTTGTGATGAAGCAAGCACAGAGGCTGCGGGAATAAATACCGTTTCACAGTTTCCTTTATTAGGGAAGCACTCAAAGATGCGCAATGTCTGTTTAAAAGGACATTAAAAATACAAGATACAGGCTACGTACTTACATATTGTACAGTATAAAGAAAGAAAATTAGCGCATTTCCAGTAGTCCGAATTACAAAACAAATCACAAGACATTGCCAAAAATTTAGACCCACTTACAGAGAATGAAAATATAGAACAGAAAACCTTGAGCAAAGTAATATAACAACATCAAGAAATAATTCATATAACTTATAATAATAATAATAATAATAATAATAATAATAATAATAATAATAATAATAATAATAATAATAATAATAATAATAATAATAATAATAATAATAATAATAATAATAATAATATTAAATTCTAGTATTTTTCCATTTACCTTGAATTGGAATTTTGTATGGATTTAGCCTAATTTTACGACCGGATGCCCTTCCTGACGACGCCAACCCTAGGAAGAGTGATGTATTTACTATTGCGTGTTTCTGTAGTGGTTTGTAGTATGTTCTGTTGTGTGTAGATGAAGGTTATCCAGTCCCGGATCCAGAGTAATTAACTGTCGACTACCCGGTTAAAATCCTCAACCCCGGTCAAATCCGGTGCCCTCTGCACCAAAGGCCAGCACGCTGATCATTCAGCCAAGGAGCCGACACTAAACAACTTGGCAGGTTCGATCCTGGCTCAGTACGATAGTATTTGAAGGTGCTCATATCCCTCAGAACTCCTGCGGGACAACATTCCGGCACCTCGGCTTATCCGAAAAAGTAGTTAATAGGACGTAAAACTAATAATAATTTACGAAAAATAAGTATTCTAGAGCCGTGGGGTACAAGGTTTGAAGTGAACAATGGTGTAATAAAGTATCCCTTAATAATAATAATAATAATAATAATAATAATAATAATAATAATAATAATTTGTAGGATAAACAATTTGAAATAATTGTTGAAAAATAGAACAGTTCTTCTTGTGATAATGATCTTAAATCACATAAGTTAACTTTCCTGAATAATTCACTTCGATTATCTTTGGAAGAAGATTATGGTAACGCCGATTTTTATTTGCCTTATGTAGCACCCACTCAGACACGCCTTATAGCTACGATGGGATAGGGAAATGCTAGGACTGCGAAGGAAGTGTCAGTGGCATTAAGGCACAGCAGCCCCTGTATTTGCCTGATGTGAAAATGGGAACCACGGAAAATCAGCTATCAGTGCTGTCGGAAGTGGAATTAGAACTCACTATATCCCGAATGCAAGCTGAGAGCTATATACCGCGAAGCACGTAGCCAACTCGCTCAGTAGTAGTGGTGATGTAGGACTGAAAGTCCTCATATTATTCCGTATCGTTGGCAGAGGGGATGGAGTGACTAGGAAATTCTAAATATTGTAGGTGTGGCGTTGGACAGCAGGCGTCTTCTAACACCGTTGTTCACCTTATATTTATTTTCAAAATGCTGGGGAAATGTGCTCTGTAGGATTTAATGTAATAATAAATAGTGTTTTGGTTTTTCGTCCTACCGACTACTTAGTTCGGTTTTCGGAGAAGCTGAAGTGCCGGAGTTTTGCCCCGGCGGAGTTCCCTTACGGGCCGGTAAATCTACTGACACAAAGGTGACCTATCTGAGTACCTTTAAATACCAAATATGGCAACTTGGGCTCAATTAGTTGCGCTCTACCGTCTGAGCCACTTAGTCAGGCAGGATACATTTTTATCGTGTTTGCCAGTTCCTACAAGAAAATAAAAGTAGGCCTAATGTACACGTGCTGGATTGTGCTAAACAGGCAACGAAATTCTGCTAATCGCCCAAAACTGTGTACTTTAGTAAAAAAAAAGAAATATCTGAAATAAGATATTCTTGCTTCGTGTTTTCTCTACAATTTATGCAATTGTATGCCACACACGTAGAGAGCATAATTTCTTCGATCTAATCTGTTAAAAGTATCGCACCGTATGCGGAAGAAATTATATGAATGGCGCTTAAACTATGGAGTCGCTATTTCGTCTTGGCACCACCCAGAGCGCTGTAGCAGCCATGTTAGCCACTCTATAGTCCTCTTTCTAGCTCGTTGGTTCGAACAGTATTTGCCACATATGGTTGACACGGTTGACACCTTCGAGCATACAAATACACAGTTAAGAAAATAGGGAAATGTGTTTTTGAACGTATGCCATTCTCCACAAAACAATACCTCACCCTCAGGTACCCTATATTACCAACTAAACCTTTATTCTTTACCCTTGAAGATTACAAAAGGACATTGATGGATTTGCGTTAATTTGCAGAACACAAATGGAAATGTTCATATTGGGGGAAAAACAAAGTGATAACAGTCCTCCGGGGTGTATTTTTATCGCATTAGGAGAGCTTCGTTATAGACTATGTCCCTCACGAGCATTTATCACAATTTGGCACCTACGTGGCGTGTTCCGTATAAGTCAACGGAGGTCACGTTGCGGTATCAGGTCCCATTTTTCAGTGAGAGTGTGTTTGAGTTCTTGGAGAGTCTATGGTGGAACAAAACGCCCACGAACACTTCTGTCAAGCCTATCCCTCACATATTCGGTGGAATTAGGTCGGGACTCACTGCTGGCAATTCCATCTCTTGAATGTCCAGTTCTCGCAAGACAGCTCTGGTGATGCGCGCTACATGACTCCTGGCATTGTCGTGCATGAGTACGAATTTAGGGCCAACATCGTATGCAGCAACCAACACATGCTGTAGCAGTATCTGCTCGATGTACCCCGCAGCGGTACGGTTACCACGGACGACGACAAGATCATCAATACTGATGCCACCCCACGCCATCACAGAACCTTGTCCGAATCGGTCGCCTTCCTGGGCAACATTTGGCATGTACTGCTCACCACGGCGCCTCCATACACGCTGTCGTCCATCACGCTGTGTCAGGAGAGATCTGGACTCGTCTATGAACAACACATGTCTCCAATGGCGAAGTTGCCATTTGACGTGGGTACGGACAAACAGAAGGCGAGCTGCGCGATGTTGCTGCGTTAAACGGGGCACTCGAACAGGACGTTTGGGTCGTAAGGACACTTTTCTTAACCTGTTCCTTACTGTCTGGTCAGACACCGTCACTCCAGTGTTCCTCCTGAGGTCTTGTTGCAGTTCTCTGACAGTTGCTGAACAACGCCGCAACACACAGATGGTCAGATATCGGTCATCCTGTGGGGTTGTCATGCGTCTACGACCTTATCCAACCCTCCTTGTGAACTGGCCTGACTCACTGTAGCGATCAACAAGGGTTGAATAACTGACGGAGAGATATTGAGATTCACAGCAACAGGACGAAAAGTCCAACCTTCCTGGATAAAAGTGACGGCCCTTGCGACTTGAACCTCGTTAAGATGTCTCATGGATGTGCTGGTTGACGTACAACAAGCTCAAATGACCGCAGTAGTCTGGGTATTATACCTCACAACGACACACGGACGCACTGCTATTCACTTTATTTAGACGGGTCACCTGACAGTTTAATGTATGGCTACGCCTACAGATGGAGCATAACTTCTATTTCACATACCCTGAGTAGGTAAGTTCTCAAGATATGCTGTACGACCATTGGAACCCCATCTACCAAATTAATGTTCACATACCAGACGTTACAAAACATGTTCCCCTAATTTGTTTGAACTGTGCAGATAGAGAGAGCGCACTGCCAGTAGGACACGGCACCAAGATCAAATCAGCTGATGATAGGCACCTATGGTGCATATGCTCGGCCTGTCGGCATAAGCGGGACATTTCAAGTAATCATCGTCGACATTCGAGGCTTTTTCTCTATAATTGTAATATATTACAAACACATAAAACACATATTTTCATAACTGTGATAAGTGAAGTACGCCAATTTGAAAATGATGTAGCAAAAAGGTTCATAACTTATGCTGCTTTCAATTTTAGTCAGAGATTTGAAAAGAGGAGTAAGATATCTTTTCACAGGTAAGGATTAAGATTTGTAACTGAAAAGACACTGAAATGATTACACACCGTATCTAGGCTGCCAGGGGAAACGAGTATCAGTCACAAAATGACTTGTACTTTTCTCCCCTAATTGGGTATTTAATCAGTTTACTTGTACCATTATGGCCAAATGAAATATTCTACATATAGTTTAGTTGTTTCTTATACTTCTTAGATCAAAGGCCGAAATCCCTTCCTTGACTCACATCGTGGACTTGCCTTACTTTGAACATTTTCTAAATATATTTGTGGACTTCACAGCATAGCAATACTTTGCGGACCATGACTGTGCGGCTGAGTCGGATGTCCGAAGATAGAAGGTTCGAATCCCGGTTCAGACAGTGGCCACCCTGAGAGTGTTTTCCCCGGAGTTTTCCCGCACTCCTTCCAGGAAAATACAATATTTGTTTTACTTTCACATGCTTTTTCTCCGGTCCTGCTGAAGAACTATTTCAGAAAATGCTGGGGAACAAACAGCAACAGTATCCCCAAGGGTTGAGATGCTTTGCTCTTACATTGCACTTATACTGTATTCCTGTACGGCTTACGACTGTACAGAAAGTGTTCCATGTATTTTTTTCAATCAATCAATCAATCAATCAATCAATCAATCAATCAATCAATCAATCAATCAATCAATCAATCAATCAATCAATCAATCAATCAATCAATCAATCAATCAATCAATCAATCAATCAATCAATCAATCAATCAATCAATCAATCAATACTGGTCTGCATTTAGGGCAGTCGCCCAGGTGGCAGATTCCCTATCTGTTGTTGTCCTAGCCTTTTCCTAAATGATTTCAAAGAAATAGGAAATTTATTGAACGTCTCCCTTGGTAAGTTCTTCCAATCCCTAACTCCCCTCCCTATAAATGAATATTTGCCCCAGTTTGTCCTCTTGAATTCCAACTTTATCTTCATATTGTGGATCTTTCCTACTTTTATAAACGCCACTCAAACTTATTCGTCCACTAATGTCATTCCACGCCATCTCTCCGCTGACAGCTCGGAACATACCACTTAGTCGAGCAGCTCTTCTTCTGTCTCTCAATTCCTCCCAACCCAAACTTTGCAACATTTTTGTAACGCTACTCTTTTGTCGGAAATCACCCAGAACAAATCGAGCTGCTTTTCTTTGGATTTTTTCTAGTTCTTGAATCAGGTAATCCTGGTGAGGGTCCCATACACTGGAACCGTACTCTAGTTGGGGTCTTACCAGCGACTTATATGCCCTCTCCTTTACATCCTTACTACAACCCCTAAACACCCTCATAACCATGTGCAGAGATCTGTTCCCTTTATTTACAATCCCATTTATGTGATACCCCAATGAAGATCTTTCCTTATAATAACACCTAGATACTTACAATGATCCCCGAAAGGAACTTTCACCCCATCAACGCAGTAATTAAAACTGAGAGGACTTTTCCTATTTGTGAAACTCACAACCTGTCTTTTAACCCCGTTTATCAACATACCATTGCCTGCTGTCCATCTCACAACATTTTCGAGGTCACGCTGCAGTTGCTCACACTCTTGTAACTTATTTATTACTCTATAGAGAATAACATCATCCGCAAAAAGCCTTAATTCCGATTCCCCTCTTTACTCATATCATTTACATGTATAAGAAAACATAAAGGTCCGATAATACTGCCTTGAGGAATTCCCCTCTTAATTATTACTTATTATTAGGCTTGTCTCATCCACGCACTCTTAGAAAATGGTACCAAATTGTAGATGGCTCTCCTCGCTTTGCAAGGAAGGCACTAACAGCTCTAAAGGTTATAGTGGAAGAGGGAAATGCCACGGGTAAACCTGTCCTTTGTAACCTCATAATTGATGAAATGTCCATCAGGAAGAAGATAGAATGGAATGGAAATGGCATATGTGGTTGTGTGGACGTGGGGACTGATGTCGATGATGATTTACTCCCAGAAGCAAAGGAGGCCCTTGCATTTCTGGTAAACGCCAGCAATGACCATTGGAAGGTATTCTTATTTTTTAATTGAAAGTTTGTTAGGAGAAATTAAGGGAAATTTAGTAACCACTGCTCTGACCATATTGCATGACACTGCTCGTTTGAACACTCAGTGACAAAAGAGCCAGTGTTTATTTTTTCTAGATATGTGCCACATTCTCAGATTGGTGAAGAATTCTTTGGCTAGTTAGGGCACAATTTTTAACAATGAAGGCGATGCAATAAAATGGACATACACAGAAAAAATACTAGTGAAAATACAGCTAGAAAAGGGACATATGTTGCTGAATTTGTGGTGAAGAAGGTGGAACGCCTTTCAAATGTGCAATATTCTTGAACAGTTTGAGAAGTGCCAGAGAGAACTAAGCAGGCTATGCCTTATTCAAGAGAAAGATGTACTCTGGAGATTAATCGTACCCTCCAAATATGTGACAGTGTTGTGTAAGTTGACTAAAAGTACACGCAGAAATATTAACGTACTAACTAACAAAGAATTTCATCAGAAGGTCCTCTGTAGGGTGTTGAGGTCAGTGAATGGAACCTTGTTTTATGGCATAAAGGACCACTTACTTGATCAAGAATTTGCACAGAGCCATGAAATGGACTCGGTGAAGTTAATTGTGAAGTGTTACGCCAGTTCCAGAATGCGACATGAATGTTCTAAGAAAGAGGGGAAAAGAGACAGAAAGAAAGTAAGAAGTGAATTGAAAAATGATGTATTTTTCAGTCATCAGTGATTTAGGACAATATTGTCATGAAATGCAGTTCTCAGGTTTTCACAACATTAGTGATATTCATCCTGGAGAAGAATGGTGCATGACTTACATGCAAATATTTGTTTCCTGCATTGTAACATGCATTTTCGTATTGACTGGCTGCAGATGTTTTGGTGAGTTGTAACAAATACAGTATAGACAATACAGGACACTTCCGGATTTAACCTACTTAAAATGGGAGACAATTCGCAAGTGGCGCTCCTAGTGGCGTGACCTGGAATTAGAGCTAAAGTCAAATATCAATGGAAATTCATATACGGAAATGGATAAATAAAGTCTAGAAAGAAAGTTTTGTTAAGAAATTAACTTCAGAGTTGCTAAAGCAATTCTGGATAAATGAAAGAAGCCTGAAATTAGACATATATTCAAGGCATGTAGTGCACTGGTATGAATGGGCTTGGTCTTTCATTTATGCATTACTTTCTTTTTGCTTTAGCATTCCTGCCTGAACGTTTACGTTTAGACTTGTGTATTCCCTCATTTAAAAACATTTTATCATCACATTAAGACACGTGTCAATCAACAGATCGGCACATTCCTGTCTTCTCCTCTTGGAAGGACTTTGCTTTTTGGAGGAAGCGGTAGCATAAAATGTTTAATTTTTTGGGAGATTCTGTGTTGGTACAGATCGCGGATTTAATCTGAGAAGAGGGATAAAAGGAAGAAAAGCATGAAAATGTTGTCAATAGTTATATTTTGAACAATTAGAGTAAAAATACACCCTTCGTTGTATAGTCGAAGATTTCTAAAGTCCCTGGATTTCAAATGGTCTGAACAGATCTTATAATTCTTATTCAAGCGTAATATCCATTCTTTCTTGTACACCTTACCCAAATCACTTCTCTTACATTTCAAAACCCACACTTCACACCTACAAGAACAAGCGGTATTGAAGGTTAACTGCTGCACTATACAATAAAATAAGACTATTATGTTTTAAGCCAGTTAAAATATGGGTCATACAGGTCAGAAGTTTAGGAAGTACTATAAAATATATTTTTTATTGAAAGACTAGATATATAAGCACAATATTTATATTTTCTTGTCACGAGGAAAACGGAAGAAAGACCGCGAATCCTTCTACACTTCATAATTATTGCAGCCAAACACAGCACATATTCCTCCACTCATGTTGAGAAGAGATATAACTGAATGACACACGCTACTATTTACTTATGTTAATTTACTGCAAACGCATAAATAACACCAAAAACTTCACAAATTAATACATGTGCTCTTATGACAGAATCAGTAACTCCAGGTCACACCGCTGTACTGTATTTGGTTGTAGCCTACATGGCTTCCTCACGTTGATCATATTGCAAATTATGTTACATTTTTAAGGATAGTTTTGTGAATGGTATATCTCATTAGGCTTCATTAACTCAGTTATACTGTAGTTTGATGCAGTCTGAGTATTTAGAAGTTTTGAACAACATTTTGTGTGTGTTTATTCATATTTAATAGTGGCTGATAACCTGGATATTAGGTTTGTGTACACGTTCATGCATGATAGTGGCTGATAACTTAGATGTTAGGCCCTGTAAACCAATAATTATCAACGTGAATAACTGTATGGCACATCTATAAACTAAATGTGAAGGTCTACGAATAAGTGTGATAGTGGTGGTGATAGTTGATCTTAGGTGAAGAACCTTGAGGTTATCAGCTGCATTAAGTACACTTTCGAATTTTCTTTGGAGATACTTATTCTATGAGTAATGGGACTGATTGCCACGTTCCTTGATTTGTAAGGCTTAACCAGTATAATATCGGCATGATAAGAAATACAGGTTATTGGTATGTTCTTTCGAATTTATTATTTCCAGAACTGTACAAATATTTTTAAAATAACTATTTTAGACAGATATTATGGAGAAAAATTAAACTTATGAAATTAGAAGACAAGTAACTAGAATACGTTAATCACTCAACGCCTATTCACGCCACCGTATCGCCTAACCGGTATGTAAACACATCAAAATATCACACATATATTATGATACTTAACACTTTTCTTACAAGAAGGAAATGAAATATTCGTAGAGAATTGTATTTATCACCACCTTCAATAGTTTAATTCAATTAATCATAAGAAGCACTCTCAAGTAGGGATTTAAGAACACTCCGTATGCTCTTCTTAAGGAAGACCGCCTTGTTTTGCCTTACATCAGCTGATCGCTCAGAGCTTGATGTTGGTGCCACGCTTGGCTTATAGAAACATAGGGAGCACCCTCTGTATTTATTTGTATGCTCGAAGGTTGATATGTTTGGCACCAGCGCTGCTTACGGATGCAAGTTCATAAAGAGCAGCCATGTTTCGAGTTGTCGAAAGAAAGCGTGTTGACGCGAGAACACATGATGAGGTGACATACTACTACCAAAATGTTTTGATTCCTCCCCTGAAGGGGCAGGTGGGCCTCTTAGACGGTGACGCCGTCTCTCAGGCCAGGAGATTTGTTACGGTGAAGGAGGTGTGCGGAGAAGGTGAGGGGGTTGGCATGCCCCCCGGCATTCGCCTTAGTGCAGGAAAATGAAAAACCATTCTCAGAACAGCTGACGGTTTGGGCAAGCCGTGAGGTTTAGCCCTGTCCCGCCTCCGGAATACAGAGGCGTAGAGCCACGATAGAGCCGTGGCCACCCCTCCTCTGCTCGGTTGGCCAGTCGGAGTGCAGAGCTGTTGGACCACGGACCAGTCGTGGCCACTTAAGGGCCGAGGCCCACGCTGCATCTACCAACCAGGTGACATGGAGATTGTGCGTGGCGACTGAAGACCGTGTGTTTTAAGAAGTGAAGAGTTAGATTCTCGCCTCCAAGAATACCAGCCCGCCCCTATGCTCAGCATACGGATGCACTAATCAGAGTAAAGTGATCGATAATGTTCCCTTCTTTCAGACTTATCATAAGTGATGATTTTTTGGTACCTACCTGTTTATGTTTGCCCTTGAAAGTTCATTCTTGTTGCCATCCGGTGTTGATGTATGATTCATTGAAGTGTGATATTCAGGTTCTTTCTCCTTTCCTCCATAAAGGTCCTGATGATTTCTCTTGTGCTTGGGCATTGGTTTGGCGTAGGCCTGTTTCAGTCAAAAGTACACCAAGTATGGTAATAATAATAATAATTTCGTGTGGCTATTTCTAGCCGAGTGCAGCCCTTGTAAGGCAGACCCTCCGGTGAGGGTGGGCGGCATCTGCCATGTGTAGGTAACTGCGTGTTATTGTGGTGGAGCATAGTGTTATGTGTGGTGTGTGAGTTGCAGGGATGTTGGGGACGGCACAAACACCCAGCCCCCTGGCCATTGGAATTAACCAATGAAGGTTAAAATCCCCGACCCGGCCGGGAATCGAACCCGGTACCCTCTGAACCGAAGGCCAGTACGCTGACCATTCAGCCAACGAGTCGGACACCAAGTATAGTGAATACAGTATTTTATACTGGTGTTCGTGGAATTTATGAACTGTTTATTGTACACCTAGCGAGTCGGCCGTGTGGTTAGGGGCGCGTAGCTGTGAGATTACATTCGGGAGATAGTGGGTTCGAACCCCATTGCCGTCAGCTGTGAAGATGGTTTTCCTTGGTTTCCTATTTTCACACCAGGAAAATATTGGGGCTGTACCTTAATGAAGTCCACGGCTGCTTTTTTCCGCTCCCAGCCCTTTCCTATCTCATCGTCACAATAAGACCTATCTGTGTCGGTGCGACGTAAAGCAACTTGTACAAAATAAAAAAGTTTACTGTAGACGTCAGTCGTATTAATGTTTAAAATTAGGCTACACTTCATAATGGACAAATTTCAAAGTTAACTTTCAGGTTGTAATCCGAGTATGATACGGTAAAAGGAAAAAAAAGGAAGTCCCCTACAGTAAAATTAATATTTTTACCGAGCGAGTTGGGCGTACGGTTAGGATTGCGCAGCTGTGAGCTTGAATTCGGGAGACAGTTGGTTCGAACCCCATTGTCGTCAGCCGTGAAGATGGTTTTCCTTGGTTTCACACTAGGCAAATGCTGGGGCTGTACCGTAATTAAGGGCACGGCCGCTACCTTGCCAGTCCTAGCCCTTTCCCATTCTTCCGTCGCCAAAAACCTTCGGTGTGTTCGTACAACGCTAAACAATCAGCAAAAATAAATAAATACATAAATAATTACATTAATCAATTTTAGTGGTACTCATTGGGATGGAATACGTTTAAAAATATGATCAGAATGAGGTTGTAACCTATTGTAGGTCCCTTTCGTTTTAAGGACTTCCTTCATAAATGCTCATTTATGTCCACGGTTTTTATTGTAATTTATGCTTAACCACAGCAGCCAAGCTGGGTAACACTCGTGTTCCGATTTCGTGGCCTGTTCGTATCTCACTGTATAACGATTCTCCTTTTTTCCTTTTCGAACTATCCTACGATCAAGTAATCGTAATGCTGGCCTCGCGCCGCAACATGGTTGAAGTGGCGCAATTCCTACTCTTCGATTATTACTGCTCTACGCTTTCGGCTAACGGTCTTTAATTTTGTATCAGTGATTCCACAATGCGTATTTTCAATAGTCTTCGTTATTCGACAGTCTCGCCCCCTTGCTTATGTGATCACCGAAAACATGGCGGATGTTCGTTCAATCAGCTTCAGTCAGCAAGTGCTTCCGCCTTTCTATGTTATTCTAGGTCGTTGGATTGACATTATTATAAATTATGGTTCGTGGAGACTGCTAGGACATGTCAAGGAAGAGGCAAAAAAGTGTTATTATGATGCATGTGAGAGAAATAATGTTATAGATTTAATTTGAAAGTATGCGATTGTGCTTGAAAAATGAAAGAACGGACCGTGTTATATCCCAACGGTCAATATACTCTTATATGAGTGCAATCTGAGGCCCCCACATCACCGGGAATATGTGATAATTGCTATGTATTGAATTATTTTCAGGCATTCTTTTACTGCGGGGAAAATAATGTAATGCCTTGTTAATGCTGCACTGACAGCAGGAATTCTTTACAGAATTCTACACTCTCTTGTCTTGCACTTTTCTACATAATCACATACAATTGCATGAAAGAAGTCTAAAGCAAAATATATGTGGGAAACTCTAATCTATTTTCAATTTCTTCTAGCACCTTGTTCATTAGTCTATAGCTTTGGTAATTAGGTATCTTTGTAGAAAAATGTCTTCTGACAACTCTAAAAAATATATCTCTCTTAGTATGGGTCATCCTTTGCCTTCTTCAGTCTATAAACAGTCTTCAAACAGTATTAAAGCTTTAAACTTACGTCTTCTACATGCTACCGTTCTGAAATGTTAACAGCTGTTACGAGGTTTAACACAGGGCTGCTGCCATGTTAATTTAATTCAAGTATTAACCATTTTTAAATTATGTGTTAAGTCTCCTTAACAGCAGTTTTAACACTTAACATTCGTTAATGAAACTGGGTCTTAGTGTACACGGTCACATGGCAGGGAGTATATCTCCGTCCTGCTTGTAGTAGTCGTGTAAACATTTTACGGTAAGTTTTAATGGGAAAGTAACATTCTTCATTTGAAGGCTAAACAACTATTTAGGTTGTTGTAGGTGTCAGTCCTCTCATTTAGGTATTTTTAGGTGCAATGGAATTCACGTATTCTGCTTCGGGAAGTGCGAAATGAATATGGCAGGTGGCTCCCGAACGCCGTACCTTCTACTTATAAATGTCCCGCATGCACAAATGATGAATGGGATATCTACCAACTGATTTTCACAGGGGCACTACTGCCAGCGGGCAGGTTACGTCAGAATATGAAGAGAAAAGGACCGCACTGTCGCTCCCAGCATGTTACTCAGCGCTACCGGTCTAATGCAGCCCTTGTATTAGTAAACCTCTTTTTCCACCGCATAGTTCTAGGCTGGTGTATGGTAGACGCACGCACATTAATGGTGTTCCGACATAAACAATCAACACTGCCCCACTCCAGTACTGAAAGGGAGGGGAGAGAGTAAATGGATAGTGTTGAAGGCCACTCCAGTACTGAAAAGGAGGAGAAGGGAGTGAACAGGTAGTGCTTAATACACAGTGTGTGTATTCCGGCGTTATACTGTAACATTGTAACACAGTAAGATGGCTCCTATCTTATCACAGGTGAATCGAGGCCGTATTTTTGGCATGTGGGAGGCTCACATGGTCCCCCAAGCAATAGCACAAGCAATACCATGCAGTCTTAAGACAGTTTGGAGATGGATAGAAATATGGCATGAACGAGGTGAAGAAGGATTGGTAGATCGTAGGACACATAACAAGGCTCCTAGAAGAACTACTCCGGAACAGGATGCTGCAATCATTCAAACTATGGACAATTCTCAGTTTGGAACTATCGATAATGCGATTGCCGCATTGGAATTGCCAGTAAGCCGGACTACCGTGAGTCGCCGACTCCACGCGGCAGGTATTTACAATCGCCGAGCTGCGAAAAAGGGGTGACTTCTTCCTATCCACAGAGAACTTCGCGTAGGCTTTGCACTACAAGAAAGTGTTACTCCACGACAGGAATGTGAAATTACAATTTCTTAAATAGCTGAAGTGCTGGCGTCCAGTTGGAAAGCGTTATGAAGAGCCCCTTGTCCAGGTAACTAATCAGGCGGGTCGCGTCACATGTGGCGTATTAGGGTGTATAAGTGGTGCTGGTCCAGGAGAGTTGATAGAGGTCACTCCACATATGACTGCTTGTGAATATGTGGACATTTTAGAGGGTGCCGTCCTTACTAGTGTTCGAGCTATTTACCCCATAGAAGATGTTCCTGTTGTCAGGATAACAGCCCTGTTCACACTGCACATGTAACCGAAGCTTTCTTCAAACAGCATTCTGACGTTCACGTGCTTGACTGGCCTCCCAAGTCGGCTGACTTAAATATAATAGAACATGTTTGGGCACGAATAGTAAACATGTGGGTTCCAGGTCAGGAGAGGACAAGAGCGGCTCTGTTAATGCACTGCCATCGAGTTTGGGCGAATCTAAGGAATGAACCAGATTTTTTCCAACATCTGATAGATTCCATTCCCAAGCGGCTAGAGCAAGTGATAAACAGGAACGGGGCTTGGACTGATTATTAATTCTGGGAGGGAGGGGGAACCCGTCACTTACAATTGTTGTAAAGTCAGTATTTGACACAACTCTTTAGTTATTTAATACCCATTTCACAATTAGTTCTGAGTTAATTTCCATTTTTTCTTTTCTTGAAATTATGTATGTATAGACAGTGCATTATGTTTATTATTTTACCGTACATTTTATTTATATATTTTCGAGGAAGATACGATACGTTCATATTTTTTATAAGATATTTCTATAAAAGGGTGTTAATTTTATAATAATTAGTTATGTTGAGTTGTTGCTATAATAGTATTTTTGTTGTAAAGACAAGACTTTGTATTTTATTCAAATTGAATTTGAATTAAATTAAATAATTTTGAGATGTATTTTCTTATTGCTCAAGAAGTAAAATGTATCTTTAGTTATTTTTATAAAGAAATGCTTATACAGTTATACGTCAATATCTTATTTTATCATATTAATTTTCTGTTTATGGAATTTACCGTAATTCTATATCCAAGGTGGTAAATTATGATGATATAACTTCAGTAAAGTCCAGAAAAAAGTTACGAACCAGTAAAATATATTTTCAAATTACGACCCGATATAACGCAGCTACAAAATATTCGTAACTAGTATAAAATACTTTTCGGTTAAAAACCTCCTTTACCTCTTAATACTCTAATTATCAGAGTAGGTTACTTTTTAATTTTTTGTGTTAAAATGCTATTTGTTCTGGGCGTCGACCTATAGAGTACTACTGCCCCTACTTGCACAATATATGAACCTGCATGTAATTGGAATTGCGGAAGTGTTGAGGGTTGAATGTGAGGAACGTTAAGGACGACACAAACACGCAGTGCCCAGGCCAGGGATATTAATCATTTACAATTAAAACCTCCTGACTCGGCCGGGAATCGAACCCGGGGTGGCCGGACGCGTTGCCCCCTACACCGCGGGGCCGGACGAGTAGGTAACCTAATGCTGTACTTCAATACATCCGCCACTGTTCCCATTTCGATCACAACGAAGTCTTGTAGCGGGCTGTCTATATGCAGTCCATGCAGCAATGCGTTAAGCGAGAAGGTGAGTCATTGTGCCTTCAACACTACCCCTTCACTCTCTCCCCTTATTTTCAGTACTGGAGTGGGGCAGTGTTGGTTGTTTATGTCGGGACACAATTAATGTGCACGTCTGTACAACCGCACTATATTTGCTGTCTGCATATCGGCAATGGCTAGTGTGTTCATCAGCGAGGAATACACAGACATTATTTTAATCTGGACAACCAGGTCGGAATGCAGCCGAAGCTCCAAACAGACGCATGCCTTCTACACAAGTATTTCGTCGAACAGTATTAGTTTTTGTTTCACACAAGCAACTCTTTTTTCGAGTGGAATGTCTACACGTATATAAATTACTAAGTTATTAAATTTCCTTTCCTGCATCTTTGGCGTGTTTACAAACAGTACCGGTGATTAGGGGGTGGGACGAGGAGGGACAGTCGCCACCCTCCCCACTTTGTGGAGTAAACATTACATTTTTATTTCACTTTAGTCAACTGGAACAATGAATTATTTAAAAAAAGCTATTTGTACAAGTCTTGTTGTGTTATCTGCTAATTCTTTCCTTTATTATCTTTAATTATTAACATAATTATTAGCGGAAATACGCAAACAATTCCGTTCGTCGTGGCTAACCGATTTGTTTTTTTTCTGCTACTTGCTTTGCGTCGCACCGACACAGATTTGTCTTATGGCGACGATGGGACAGGAAAGACCTAGGAATGGGAAGGAAGTGGCCATGGCCTTGATTAAGGTACAGTCCCAGCATTTGTCTGGTGCGAAAATGGGAAACCACGGAAAATTATCTTCAGGGCTGCCGACAGTGGGGTTCGAACCCACTATCTCCCGGATGCGATCTCACAGCCGCGTGCTCCTAACCGCACGGCCAACTCGCCCGGTAACCGATTTGTATAGCGCTACGACAAGTATTAGAGACTTTGCATCTGCTGTGAGGAAGGGTAGTAGGTATACATATTTTCTGGCCAATATCGTGGGCACTGAGTTATAATTCGCCCGCTTGCCGCGCCCATTCGTCAGTCTGGCAGTCCCTTTAGTGTCCGTTAGTTTCTTAGTGTGTATTCAAATACTAAATGATTTTTAATTGCATAATCATGCCGTAATTTTTTTAACAGTACCGGGCGAACTGGCCGTGAGGTTAGGTGCGCGCAGCTGTGAGCTTGCACCCAGGAGATAGAGGTTTTGAATCCCACTGTCGGCAGCCCTGAAGATAGTTGTCCGTGGTTTCTCATTTTCATACAAGGAAAATGCTGGGGCTGTAGCTTACTTAAGGCCACGACTGCTTCCTTCCCACGCCTAGCCCTTTCCTGTCCCGTCGTCACCGTAAGTTCTATCTGTGTCGGTGCGACGTAAAGCCAATTGTAAATAAAATGATATTCAATTTTAATTGTCATTACAGCGGGAGAAAATAACAAATTTACTTTCACCGGATTATGTTTTTGTTATGTTACCTATTATGCAAATGTAATTAACCTGCCCGTTGTTTATTTGTAAAATAGGTTTTTTTTGAGATTTTGATTAAATGATGTAGGCTATATTAAAATTTTTACCATGTATACAAACACACCACGGGGCAGGTTAAATACATGTGCTTAGTAAATAACGTGACACAAAAGAAATAATTTAGCTCAGTGAAAGGAACTTTGGAATTATCTCCCGTTGATATTACAATTACAACTGCATATTTTATTTACACTTGGCTTTACGCCGCACCGACACAGATAAGACGTATGGCGACGATAAGACAAGAAATGGCTACGCGTGGAAAGGCAGCGTCAGTGGTCGTAATTAAGGTACAGTCTCAGCACTTGCCTGGCGTGAAAATGGGGAACTACGGAAAACCATCTTCAAGGCTGCCGACAGTGGGATTCGAAACAACTATCTCCCGGGTGCAAGCTCACAGCTGCGCGCCCTTAACCTCACGGCCAGTTCGCCCGGTACAAATAAATAGAAGTACGGCGTAATTATGCAATTAGAAATCATTTAGTATTTGACCACACACTAAGAAACTAACGGACACTAAAGGGACTGCCAGACTGATGAATGCGCGCGGCAAGCGGGTGAATCATACCTCAGTGTCCACGACCTTGGCCAAAAAATATGTGCCCCTACTATCCTTCCTCACACCACATGCAAAGTCCCCACCACTTGCTGTGGCGCTGTACAAATCGGTTAGCCGCGACGAACAGCATTTTGTGCGTATTTCCGCCAATAATTATTTTTATTGAAATTAAACACAATGTGTACATATGTGACAAAGGTTACAATTTGTCATTATTTCCTTTTGGTACATCACTTCGTTGGGTTATGTTAATAATTAAAGAAAATAAAGGAAAGAATTAGCAGATAAGAAAACAAGGCTTGTACAAATAGCTTTTTTAAAATAATTCATAGTTCCAGTTGGCTAAAGTGGAATACAAATGTAATATTTACTCCACAAAGTGCGGCGGGGTGAAGGGGGGTTGCGACTGTCATTCCTCGCCCCATCCCCTAATCGCCGCTACTGTTTGTAAACACGCCAAAGATGCAGAAAAGGAAATTTAATAACATTAATTTATATACGTGTAGACATTCCACTCGAAAAAGGATTTGCTTGTGTGAAGCAAAAACTAATACTGATCGACGAAATACTTGTGTAGAAGGCATACGTCTGTTTGGAGCTTCGGCTGCATTTCGACCAGGTTGTCCAGATTAAAATAATGTCTGTGTATTCCTCGCTGATGAACACACTAGCCATTGCCGATATGCAGACAACAAATATTGTGTGGTTGTACCATACAGCAGCCTAGAACAATGCGGTGGGAAAAGAGGTTTACTAATACAAGGGCTGCATTAGACCGGTAGCGCTGAGTAACATGCTGCGAGTGACAGTGCGGTCCTTTTGTCTTCATATTCTGACGTAACCTGCCCGCTGGCAGTAGTGCCTCCGTAAAATCAGTTGGTAGATATCCCATTCATCATTTGTGCATGCGGGATATTTATATGTAGAAGGTACAGCGTTCGGGAGCCGCCTGGTATATCTTGAAATTTCTTAGAGTGAACTCTTTTTAATTCGAACTCCAAGGGGAAAAAGGAAAGATCGAGTTAACTAAAAGTGACTATTTTAAAGAAAATATAGTAGAGTACTGTATAAATAAATAAATAAATAAATAAATAAATAAATAAATAAATAAACAAATTCATTTTAATAAATAATTATTAGAGTATTATGCATTCTACCGTACCTTGACAGTTGCCATGTTGTCCTGTACTGAACAGGGAAGTTTTCACACGAAAATGTACTGTGTAAACACAAGTAAAACAACAGCATTTACAACTAACCTGATCTTCCTTCAAGATTAACTATGCCTAAATTTTCGGCGAATTCTCCTTTCTTCGCACGGACTTTTGGGCCGCTTAATGGACCGTTATGATGACTGGACCACTTTAAAACACTCGTCAATATCGGGAAATTCACTGCCTCTCTTTCGTTTTCTCTTTCCTCCGTTTTGTAAAACCCAGCTTTCCGTGATTTTGTCTTTATGTTTCACGTACGTTGACAGCGTGTTAGACGATTTCAATCTTCTTCTTTACTCCTCTTAATGCCCCTGTTCAACTGTATGCACCACATTTTGAACACATTAAGTACTGAAAGGTTCACATTCGAGGATTGACTACTTCGGGATGGGAGTAGGGGAAGGTTTCTAGTAGCCAAGTGCGGAATTCCGTAGACAAGGCTACGGCGATCCTACACTCATTAAATGTAACAAAGGCTTTTGAGTATGTCAAACACATAGCAAATACAATGTAAATTATAACACTATAAACATACCTGTAAAATACACACTACCATACAAAGAATGACATGTTTCGTTCTACAAGAACATCCTCAGATTCTATCAAATCATTTAAAAACAAGCTTATATATGTACAGTATTGTTTACGTAGCGTAAACTTGTCAATGATAGAGAGTTTAGTGATAACATGGAACAGTAATGACAAAAATAAAAATATTTACAAGTATTAATATAATGAAAACTTACGTACTTATCTAGACTGCCGATGTTAAGTCTGTTACCACCAAACACTATTTCAGGACTGTGGTCATGGAAAGTCTTGGTGAGGCACGCTGCGCGTGGAGAGGGGAGGGCAAGAATGGGAGGGGCCCTGTAGAGCGATGTGGATCTCTCCTATTGGATGTTTAAATCGAGTATACTGTACAGTGGAGAGGGGAGGGAGAAGTAGGGCGGAGCGGTTGGAGCGCTGTGGATCCTTCGATCAACATTGGAGAGGGGAGAGAGGTTATTGACCTACTTCATGTTAAATGTACTTTTATGTAATATGGATGAATGCAAATTAATAATTATGTGAATAAAGTAAGGAACGGTATTATTATTCCGATTATTATTATTATTATTATTATTATTATTATTATTATTATTATTATTATTATAAAAACAATTTAATGAGTGGATGTTGTCAGATATTATGTGAGTAGAGCGAATAGGGGGAATTATTTAAATGTGTATGCTCATTCAGGTTATTTGCATTAGCATTTTTGCGACGTAAATTTCTATTGCTTCTTTTATATTCAAAGATTTACTTTTATTTTCGAAGCGTAAATTTTTTAGATCAGTGTTGATGTCTGTGAAATGATGCGAACAGTCGTATATGTGCTCCCCGAAGGCTGAATGCCGATTATATCTGATCGCGTTTTTGTGTTATTTGTATCTTGTATGGAAATTACGTTTTGTTTGACCTATATATGTGGCGTTGCAGTTAGGTTCTTGGCACTTGAGTTCATATACGGTCCTTTTTGTTCAGGTTGCACCTGCTGGTGGGTCTCTGTAGTGTGTTATTCGTTCGAAAGGCTACTTTTGAACCTTGTTTCTTGAAAATGTTAGCTACTTTGTATGTGTTATTGTTAACATAATTGAGAACCACGTAGTTTTCCTTGTCATGTGTGGTGCTTTCCCGGTGACTTTTCTTATGTTTATTTAATAGTTTATCTACTGTGCCTGGAGGATGGTTGTTTTCTTTCGCGATTTGTTTAATGATTTGCATCTCTTCATTGAAATCCGTTGTGCTCATTGGTATGGAAATAGCTCTACGTATCATTGTATTCAGTCCTGCTATTTTGTGTGTGTATGGGTGGTTCGAGTTGTTGTCAATAGTGTGCGACGTCTGAGTGGGCTTTCTGTATACTTTGTAAGACAGGTTGTCAGTATTCCTGTTGATTGTGATGTCTAAATAGTTTATTTTCTTGTTATTTTCTGGCTCCATTGTGAAGCTGATGGATTTGTGTAATGAATTTAGAGTGTTTAATAACTGGTGTGCATTAGTGATGTCATTATCATATATGCATATGACGTCATCCACGTATCTGCTCCAATGTAAGATTCCTTTTGAAAGCTGGCCCATTAAGAAGATGTTTTCAAAGTTATTCAGAAAAATATTTGCTATTATACCTGACAACGGCGAGCCCATGGCTAACCCTTCTTTTTGGCAATAGATTTTGTCGTTGAATGCAAAGCAATGTTGGTGTAGTGTTGTTCTAAGAAGGTTAATAATTTCTTTGGTTTCTTGTACAGAGGTGTTTTCTTTAAGAAGGTTTTCGATAATTTTAATGGATTCATATATTGGTATGCTGTACATGCTAGTGATGTCAAAGGATATCATACGTGTGCTCTCTGTTATTTTAAGTTTATTTAGTTCTTTAATTAGTTCTAGGCTGTTTCTAATTGATCTGTCTCCTTTAAGTGAAATTTTCTCTTTTAGAATTAAACTCATTGACAGTCGCAGAGATAAATGTTAAGCCTGTTTAGTATAGTGACTACTTGACCATAACTAGGAAGCTACAATAAAAATAGAGAATTTTTGGGAATTTTTGAAGGCTTCAATTCGTTGAACCGTTACAAAATTAACTTCCTGACTTAAAATTATCCAAATTTAAGCTACGAAATATCAACTTAAATACGATATTTAACATTGATTAAATTAGATATTTAAAGGGGAATAAGTTTCTATTCGAATTATACAGTTTTGAAATTATCCAAGGCCGAATTAACCGGAGTCCAGTGTATTTGCACCGACGACTGTAGAAGGGATCTCGAGATTTGAAAAAGTACCATCGTACCGTGTTACGAAGAAAGTTAAGGGCAACAGAAGATTTCACATTAAACATCCACATCAACAAACCATCATTTTTAACACTGCCTATCACGAAGCACAAGGAGACTGCAACCACTGCATGTCAACTACTAACTACTAATTCGAAAAAAATTTACATACTTCAAACACGACTTCTACACACGTCTCATGAAAACAACTCATGTTAAACAACAAATGAACTCCACCATCGAGACTGTCTCTCTATATAGGTTGCCTGGCCAAGGTTCTAGAAGGATGTTACCCAACATATCTTCTCGTAAATTCTTGAGTGCCCAATAGTATAGTTATAATGTAAATAACATTCTACCACCATCTAGTGTCAAAGATACGTTAAAGTGTGCTGCACCATGTTACTGTGGATTATACACCATATATACAGGTAATAATAAATTATATACTATTAATTACAGGTTCTTATATTAACTAAACCCACATAAATATATATACAACGCATGTTTCATGACATAACCTCACAAATAATACGATCGTCCGACTACGTAAATAATAGTAATATTAATAACTAGATGTAAACACTTCATAGCCATACCTCACAAGTAATAATAATAATAATAATAATAATAACAGTAATAATAATAATAATAATAATAATAATAATAGTACAAGATCATTACTTGCATTATTTACCCATGCATTAAAGAATATTGTTTTCAAGTTATATCAGTCTATTACACTTGCTTCACTGTGTCTGGATATTGGGCGGAATCGATCAACTTTGATTTCTGAGATTTGTTAGGATACCTCTGGATCTAGAGGAAGGTGTGAAAAAATAGCTCATATATAACCTATAAAAATATGTTTATTTACAGAATGTTAGAGAATCTCCAGTAGCTATCGTTTTCAGGTTGTCCGTTGTTGTAGGTTATCTCCAGAATAATACTATACAAGTAGAAGGTTAAATTTCAATTAGACTCTTGCTTCTGTGTTCCACGTTTTGTTCATGAGCAGCAGGGGGGAGCTTAGCATTACTTCCTGTCAAAGATCTTCTCCCATAAGCTGGTGCGTTCGGATCGTTGGGGGGTTTAAGTAGATCTGATACGTATTCTGAAACATTAAAAGACCTGTGAAAGAAATATCGGTTTTATACAAAATATTTCCCTAAACACAGGAAGAAAAATGCCAGATGAGTGTGAATTAGCACTATAACACAAGATGTTTGATAATTCTGACCCTTAATAAAACAATGACGTTTTATTTTATGTTATTGTTGATGTTTATGATCTCCGTACGCCTCCGTAGCGTAATGATTAGCGCTATTAGCTCCCGTCGTCGGAGGCCCGGGTTCGATTCCCGGTATTGCCAGAGATACAAGAATGGGAGCAGAGCCACTTTGGGGTTAAACGGCACATGCAGCTCAACTCCACTGCACCACCTTGGGAATTTACTTCGTGCGGCTCCGTGGCTGTATGATCAGCGCAGTTTCCTTCGATTCAAAGGGGCCCCTGGGTCGATTCCCCGTCGAGAATTTTTAATTAACCTGGCTCGGAGAGTGGTGGTGGTGGTGATTGTTGTTTTAAGAGGAATTACAACTAGGCAACCATCCTCTATATAACACTAATCAAAGATTAAAATAAATGGAAGGGTACCGACACTTCGAAAAATGAAAGTATCGCCTAAAGAAAGACAAGAGCCACGAAGCGTGAAAATGAATGACTCCTTAGGTCTCGATATCTAATATCGTCGGGTCGGAAAAGAACAAGTGTTGACCAAGGGAAGTCGGATAGGATAGATGAAAGTGAGGAACCTGGCACAAGTAAGTGGAAGCAATGCCAGGATTCAGCTAAGGCCCCCGTGGTTGCAACCCACGCTCCCAAGTTGAGAACCCCTGGGGGCCCTTTTAGTCGCCTCTTACCGAGCTCGATAGCTGCAGTCGCTTAACTGCGGCCAGTGCCCTGTATTCGGGAGAGAGTGGGTTCGAACCCCACTGTCGGCAGCCCTGAAGATGGTTTTTCGTGGTTTCTCATTTTCACATAAGGCAAATTCTGGGGCTATACCTTAATTAAGGCTACGGTTGCTTCCTTCCTACTCCCAGGCCTTTCCTGTCGCATCGTCCCCATAAGACCTATCTGTGTCGGTGCGAGGTCAAGCAACTTGTAGGAAAAAAAGTCGCCTCTTACGACAGCAGGGGATACCATGGGTGTTATTTAATCGCGCCCACCCACAGGGTATTCGCTCGGGGACTTGTGTTTGTACTGTTATTTGTACTGCCCCCAACATCTCTGTAGCACACACAACACTGTCCTCCACTACAATAACACGCAGTTTCCCATACACTACAAATGCCACCCACCCTCGTCAGAGGGGCTGTCTTACAAGATGGTGGTGGTAGTGATTATTGTTTTACCTCTTCAGTGGCGGGTTCTGGAAGATCTCCTGGCCAGAAAAGTTATTTTTTTTCAGAGGAAATTATTTATTTTTAAGAAGCAAGGAATGAGTAACAATTATTAAGGGAATACAGTCATATATTATTCACGGTTAATAAAAAATTAAAAGTTCAGTCCATCTCACGCAGCATTAGTACCATGGTTACCCCTTGCATCGGCAATATCTACGCGCGGTATGACTGTCCTATGTTTATTTCTCACAGACGACTCGCCGATGACGAAGCACAAAGCTGCCAACCACTGTACTTAGGAACTAGTCCATCTGTTAGCAAAGGGGGTCTGAGGGGGGGGGGGGTAAGCCCCCAGTTAGGGTAGGGCATGGATAAGACCACTGGTCTGGATTGGTTATGGTACTGAGTCCTGGACCACAATTACCTTTCTTTTCAGGTGTTAGGGTACTTTGCCCTGGACCACAGTTACCTTTCTTTTCACATATTACGGCACTTAGCCCTGGACCACAATTACCTTTCTTTTCACATATTACGGCACTTAGCCCTGGATCACAATTACCTTTCTTTTCACGTGTTAGTGTACTTTGCCCTGGACCACAATTACCTTTCTTTTCACATATTACGGCACTTTGCCCTGGACCACAGTTACTTTTCTTTTCACATATTACGGCACTTTGCCCTGGACAACATTTACCTTTCTTTTCACGTGTTAGGGTACTTAGCCCTGGACCACAATTACCTTTCTTTTCACATATTACGGCACTTTGCCCTGGACCACAGTTACCTTTCTTTTCACATGTTACGGTACTTAGCCCTGGACCACAATTACCTTTCTTTTCACATATTACGGCACTTTGCCCTGGACCACAATCACCTTTCTTTTCACGTGTTAGGGTACTTAGCCCTGGACCACAATTACCTTTCTTTTCACGTGTTAGGGTACTTAGCCCTGGACCACAATTACCTTTCTTTTCACATATTACGGCACTTTGCCCTGGACCACAGTTACCTTTCTTTTCACATGTTACGGTACTTAGCCCTGGACCACAATTACCTTTCTTGTCACATATTACGGCACTTTGCCCTGGACCACAATTACCTTTCTTTTCACATATTACGGCACTTAGCCCTGGACCACAATTACCTTTCTTTTCACATATTACGGCACTTTGCCCTGGACCACATTTACATTTCTTTTCTCATGTTAGGGTACTTTGCCCTGGACCACAATTACATTTCTTTTCACATATTACGGCACTTTGCCCTGGACACACAATTACCTTTCTCTTCTCATGTTAGGGTACTTAGCCCTGGACCACAATTACCTTTCTTTTCACATGTTAGGATACTTAGCCCTGGACCACAATTACCTTTCTTTTCACATATTACGGCACTTTGCCCCGGACCGCAGTTACCTTTCTTTACACGTGTTAGGGTACTTAGCCCTGGACCACAATTACCTTTCTTTTCACATATTACGGCACTTTGCCCCGGACCACAGTTACCTTTCTTTTCACGTGTTAGGGTACTTAGCCCTGGACCACAGTTACCTTTCTTTTCACATGTTACGGTACTTAGCCCTGGACCACAGTTACCTTTCTTTTCTCATGTTAGGGTACTTAGCCCTGGACCACAATTACCTCTCTTTTCACATATTACGGTGCTTAGCCCTGGACCACAATTACCTTTCTTTTCACATATTACGGCACTTTGCCCTGGACCACAGTTACCTTTCTTTTCACATATTACGGTGCTTAGCTCTGGACCACAATTACCTTTCTTTTCACATATTACGGCACTTTGCCCTGGACCACAGTTACCTTTCTTTTCACATATTACGGCACTTTGCCCTGGACCACAATTACCTTTCTTTTCACATATTACGGCACTTTGCCCTGGACCACAATTACCTTTCTTTTCACATATTACGGTGCTTAGCCCTGGACCACAATTACCTTTCTTTTCACAAATACGGCACTTTGCCCTGGACCACAATTACCTTTCTTTACACATATTACGGCACTTTGCCCCGGACCACAGTTACCTTTCTTTTCACGTGTTAGGGTACTTCCCCTGGACCACATTTACCTTTCTTTTCACGTGTTAGGGTACTTAGCCCTGGACCACAATGACCTTTATTTTCACGTGTTAGGGTACTTAGCCCTGGACCACAATTACCTTTCTTTTCACGTGTTAGGGTACTTAGCCCTGGACCACAGTTACCTTTCTTTTCTCATGTTAGGGTACTTAGCCCTGGACCACAATTACCTTTCTTTTCACATATTAGGGTGCTTAGCCCTGGACCACAATTACCTTTCTTTTCACATATTACGGCACTTTGCCCTGGACCACAGTTACCTTTCTTTTCACATATTACGGTGCTTAGCCCTGGACCACGATTACCTTTCTTTTCACATATTACGGCACTTTGCCCTGGACCACAGTTACCTTTCTTTTCACATGTTAGGGTACTTAGCCCTGGACCACAGTTACCTTTCTTTTCACATGTTAGGGCACTTAGCCCTGGACCACAATTACCTTTCTTTTCACATGTTAGGGTACTTAGCCCTGGACCACAGTTACCTTTCTTTTCACATATTACGGCACTTAGCCCTGGACCACAATTACCTTTCTTTTCACATATTAATGCACTTTGCCCTGGACCACAATTACCTTTCTTTTCACATGTTAGGATACTTAGCCCTGGACCACAATTATGTTTCTTTTCACATATTACGGCACTTTGCCCTGGACCACAGTTACCTTTCTTTTCACATGTTACGGTATTTAGCCCTGGACCACAATTACTTTTCTTTTCACATATTACGGCACTTAGCCCTGGACCACAATTACCTTTCTTTTCACATGTTAGGGTACTTAGCCCTGGACCACAATTACCTTTCTTTTCACGTGTTAGGGTACTTAGCCCTGGATCACAATTACCTTCCTTTTCACGTGTTAGGGTACTTAGCCCTGGACCACAATTACCTTTCTTTTCACATATTACTGCACTTTGCCCTGGACCACAATTACCTTTCTTTTCACATGTTAGGATACTTAGCCCTGGACCACAATTATGTTTCTTTTCACATATTACGGCACTTTGCCCTGGACCACAGTTACCTTTCTTTTCACATGTTACGGTACTTAGCCCTGGACCACAATTACTTTTCTTTTCACATATTACTGCACTTTGCCCTGGACCACAATTACCTTTCTTTGCACATGTTAGGATACTTAGCCCTGGACCACAATTATGTTTCTTTTCACATATTACGGCACTTTGCCCTGGACCACAGTTACCTTTCTTTTCACGTGTTAGGGTACTTAGCCCTGGACCACAATTACCTTTCTTTTCACATATTACTGCACTTTGCCCTGGACCACAATTACCTTTCTTTTCACATGTTAGGATACTTAGCCCTGGACCACAATTATGTTTCTTTTCACAAATTACGGCACTTTGCCCTGGACCACAGTTACCTTTCTCTTCACATGTTACGGTACTTAGCCCTGGACCACAATCACCCTTCTTTTCACATTACTACACCACGGCATTCTATGTGGGTTACTGGTCAGGAAATGATACGATTGATAGCAGCAAAGCCTACTACGTCTTTCTTCGTACATAGCGCCTCCAAATCTAGGCAGCAGTGCATCTGTCCATTGTTGATACAGAAAACGTATCTAATGCTATTGACATGACATCGTGCGATGGAAGCGTTATTCATGTTACAAGTTTAATTATTAGTGAATGAGAAGTTCAATCGTGTTGTTTTTTTCATGTCGTCGCCGAATACAAGGGGGTCGGGAATGTGGTTGGTATGCCAGTGCTAGAAAATATACTTTCTTTGTATGGTTTGTAGTGTTTAGAATCGTAATTACTACAGCGAAACGTCTCAACTATTTCAACATGTTCTTATACACTGACTGACAGAGCAAATGCAACACCAAGGAGGAGTGGTTCGAAAGGGATGAATGTTGGGGAAAAACAGAGTCGGCACGGAAGAATAATTGATGTGTATTTCAAACCGATATGCAGGTTACACAATGCGCACGGCATCGACTCAGTAGGATGTAGGACCACCGCGAGCGGCGATGCACGCAGAAACACGTCGAGGTACAGAGTCAATAAGAGTGCGGATGGTGTCCTGAGGGATGGTTCTCCATTCTCTGTCAACCATTTGCCACAGTTGGTCGTCCGTACGAGGCTGGGGCAGAGTTTGCAAACGGCGTCCAATGAGATCCCACACGTGTTCGATTGGTGAGAGATCCGGAGAGTACGCTGGCCACGGAAGCATCTGTACACCTCGTAGAGCCTGTTGGGAGATGCGAGCAGTGTGTGGGCGGGCATTATCCTGCTGAAACTGAGCATTGGGCAGCCCCTGAAGGTACGGGAGTGCCACCGGCCGCAGCACATGCTGCACGTAGCGGTGGGCATTTAACGTGCCTTGAATACGCACTAGAGGTGACGTGGAATCATACGCAATAGCGCCCCAAACCATGATGCCGCGTTGTCTAGCGGTAGGGCGCTCCACAGTTACTGCCGGATTTGACCTTTCTCCACGCCGACGCCACACTCGTCTGCGGTGACTATCACTGACAGAACAGAAGCGTGACTCATCGGAGAACACGACGTTCCGCCATTCCCTCATCCAAGTCGCTCTAGCCCGGCACCATGCCAGGCGTGCACGTCTATGCTGTGGAGTCAATGGTAGTCTTCTGAGCGGACGCCGGGAGTGCAGGCCTCCTTCAACCAATCGACGGGAAATTGTTCTGGTCGATATTGGAACAGCCAGGGTGTCTTGCACATGCTGAAGAATGGCGGCTGACGTGGCGTGCGGGGCTGCCACCGCTTGGCGGCGGATGCGCCGATCCTCGCGTGCTGACGTCACTCGGGCTGCGCCTGGACCCCTCGCACGTGCCACATATCCCTGCGCCAACCATCTTCGCCACAGGCGCTGCACCGTGGACACATCCCTGTTGGTATCGGCTGCGATTTGACGAAGCGACCAACCTGCCCTTCTCAGCCCGATCACCATACCCCTCGTAAAGTCGTATGTCTGCTGGAAATGCCTCCGTTGACGGCGGTCTGGCATTCTTAGCTATACACGTGTCCTGTGGCACACGACAACACGTTCTACAATGACTGTCGGCTGAGAAATCACGGTACGAAGTGGGCCATTCGCCAACGCCGTGTCCCATTTATCGTTCGCTACGTGCGCAGCACAGCGGCTCATTTCACATCATGAGCATACCTCAGTGACGTCAGTCTACCCTGCAATTGGCATAAAGTTCTGACCACTCCTTCTTGGTGTTGCATTTGCTCTGTCAGTGTATAATCGTGGCTGGCGGTGGCACGAATGGACTGTGTCATCGCCTGAATATTTGTCCTATGAAATGTCACTGCCATACTTCAAGATAGCCAGATATTGTTAATCTTATTTGTTTCATATGGTTATTCTTTTACATTGCCTCACTCTAAGGTCTTTTCATCGCGTAAGTTGGTCATAATTTCTGCCTGTATTGAATTATGGCAACGACATTTCATTGGACTAGCCTTCAACCAATGGCAGTGTCCATTCGCCCACCGTCAGCCATGATTACTATGTTATAAACTTGCGTGAGTAAGGCTGAACTTTTACCAATAAAAACTTTCTTTACACTCTATTTACACTGCCTGTGGCATGGTTTCGTAAAATATATGCGTTTTGAGAATACTGTCCTGTGAGCAATACATTGTTATTTCAGTCCTTTGTATTATTCCCATCAACAACACTAACGCAATAAACTGACAAATTACATAAGAGTTTGTTTCTTTCTAAAACTGTGCCCTTGTATGCGGAGATTTATTTATAAGTTTTTTACTTCACTTTTAGCATACCGGTACATATTTTTTCAGTCACTATCAAATTTACAACTTCATTCGTTAGAAACAGTTCAAAACAGACAATCGCACTCACCTCTGGTAATAATCCAACCCTCACTCCAGAATTTCTCGTAAATGGAATTATATTAGGTCGCACCCTATCCCAGCTTACACTTTATCCACACGAATGTATGTTCAATATCTCCTACCATCACCTTAGCTTCTGACGTAATATCTTCTTCACTTTCACTAGAAATACTAAGAAAGTCGTCATCCGGAGTATCAATAGAATCATTATCACTGCTATCAGAAATACTAATGTCAAAGATTCATTTTCGATTTAGTTCCTTATTTTGTCTTCAGACAGACAACTCTTTCGTTCTGCGCTCGCCATTTCTATTTACCTCCACCAGCTGGCCAGAGATTGTATATGTAACCATGGCCGACTTGATGCGTCGCTCTAGCTAGCTGGCGCAGCGAGGGATCGAGTCGGACGTGATGTAACGTAGATAAAATGATGAAAATCCACAGCCTGTTTCCAGTCATTCGACCGGGTCAGGAATGGAATGATTAAAGGCCCCATTTAGCGGCGAAGATAGGAAATGTGCCGGCTGCCGAAACCTGTCGCACTCCTCTGGAGCAATGATAAGTGACTGACAGATGAAATGAAATGTTAATGTAGAGTGTTGGTGGAATGAAAGATGTCAGGGAAAACCGGAATACCCGGACAAAATCTGTCCCACCTCCGCATTGTCCAGCACAAATCTCACATGGAGTGACCGGGATTTGAACCACGGTATCCAGCGGTGAGAGGTGGACGCGCTGCCGCCTGAGCCACGGAAGGCATAATTTAGGCCACAAACTTCACGAATACAGCTGGAAACATTCCCCGCCATCTGCTGAGAATGCTGGAACACATTTTTCACAGAGACTGCAGTACCCGAGAAATTATTGGGCGATCGCGAAATGATCGCTGCAGCTAAACGATAATTTCTCTGGCGGTGACGTTATGGGCAAGCGTGCGCCAGCAAAAAATTTCTCGGGCGTGCCACTGAAGAGGTTTAAGAGGATGTTCAACTAGGCAATAACACTTATCACAGAGAAGTCCAGCTGGATGGCTAAATGGTTAGCGTGCTGGCCTTTGGTCACAGGAGTCCGGGCTTCGATTCAGGGAAGGATCGAGAATTTTAACCATAATTGGTTAATGCCGCTGGCACGGGGACTGGTGTATATATCGTCTTAATCATCATTCCATGCTCATCACGACGCGCTAGTCACTTACGGTCGTCAAATGAGAAGACCTGGCGAGCCGGACATTTCCTCGGAATTCCCGGCACTGAAAGCCATACGCCATTTCATTTAATCACAGAGAAAAAGAGGAAGGTATCCAGAAGTTCGAAAAATGAAGGTGTCGGCAGTGAAAAATCAAAGGCCACGAAAGTCGTGAAAATGAAATACTCCCTAGACCACGAGTGCTCTAGTACCGTCGGGGTCGGAAAAGAACAAGAGTTGACCAAGTGAGGTCGGATAGGATAGATGAAAGTGAGAAGCCTGGCACAAGTAAGTGGAAGCAATGCCAGGACTTACATATGAGACCCGTGGTCGCCAAACCAAGCTTCCACGTTCGGAAACCCCTGGGGCCCCTTTTAGTCACCTCTTATAACAGGCAGGGGATACTGTGGGTCTTATTCTGCCCCTCCACCCAAAGGAGGAAACCTCTTACGACCGTAGGTGTTAATCTACCATCCCGGCAACAGGGCATGGCCTTGCAAGGGCTACACCAGGCTACAAATAGCCACGCGAAATTATTGTTAATTAATTTCGTTTGCACACTTCCGTGGTAATGATATTCAATCAATTGTACAGATTTTAGGAAAGCAAAGCACAATAAACCTTAATTTACACTATATTTTGACGCAGAATTTGAACCCATAAATTTCCAAATAATTCCAGTCGTGTGAATATCCACCGCCTTCTGCATGGTCTTGTAGATGCTGGTGTTGACATCCAACTTCTTCAGTCGTTCCACCAGAGTTTTAGGTATAGCAGCTGTACTCGAAAGGATGATCAGTACAATTACTACCTCTTCACAGTGCCACAGTCTTCGAGTATACTCCGCCAGTGGTGTTTACTTGTTGATTGTCTCGGTGTACTTTTCATGGAGGTTCCCGGTGTTCCGGACAGCTATGTCGATCGGAGCGACACGTTTCGTTTCCTTCTCCAACACCACTATATCCGTTCTGTTGTAGATAGTTGTCTTATCTGTGATAATTGTTCGATCCCATGTCGTGACCTACCTGTCCTGTGAGACGTTCTAGTTGGTCGGTCACCAGGCCGTTCGAGTTGGCGTATTACCTGTCCTGGCGAGCGGTAAAGTAGGGAGGTAAATTGTAGGTGCGAACTCTGTCCCGCAACTCCCGAAATAAAAGATGTATTAACTTCACTGTCCTTTATTACCCAGGACGACTCTGTACACTATTTACAAGTTCATTTACAGATTCTGAATAAGTCGGTCTGACGAGAGCTTGCTTCACGAGCCTACCTTACGGCTAGGCGCTAAGTCTGAATTCTGCCCTGCGGCACTTACGTACAACTTCATTGTCACGACTGACTGCTCGAAGGAGCCTGGTCCTAAGAGTACGAATTACTGGTCGAGAGAGAGCCCCGCGCCATCTTGGCTTAGGGTTATATCTAATCTCCTAGAAGCAAAGGTCGGTCCCTTCCCACTTCCTTAGGGGTTGGACCCATGGGCGTTACCTAGCTGCTCGCCTTGCAGGTGGCGCCCTCAATTACTGTTCTGAACTAATTGTCTCAGTAGGTGCTGCCCTCTGAGCACTACTGTCTCTCTCCTACTCTTGCACTCTTGTTTCCTTGTTTCTTCTAGAGTACAACTGTACTGGCTTTGTGCTCTGTGTCGGCGATCCGCCGGGTCCTAAACCAACTATTAGACTCAGCTTGTCAATACACAAACAAGCAAACATCCGCTTGTTGTCAACATGTTATTGTAGGCGCGTTTCGCAAACTCTCTGCCTGACGAAGACTCTCTACTACTAGTAACTTACTGAAATGTTCCTTCTTTCCAATTATTAAAGTCTCAATATAATTAATATACAATACTCTGACATTATAAGGTGTCCCTATTACTGGTTATTACTCGGATACTAGTTTATTTCCCTTGACACCTTGAGATCGAATCTCGGCTGCGAATCCCGACTGCCGTTCATTTGACAGTCCGCCGGTTCGAACCCTTCGGGAGGTCGGTACACGACACCCAGTAGATTTTCAGCACGTCATTTTCGAGTACAGTTCTAGAGCTGTACTTAAATTAGGGAAGTCTTTCATCAACCAGTGCCGGCTCCGCGGTGTAGGGTTAGCGTGCCTGCGTCTTACCCAGAGGCAACGGGTTCGATTCCCGGCCAGGTCGGGAATTCTTACCTGGATCTGAGGGCTGGCTCGAGGTCCACTCAGCCTACGTGATTACAATTGAGGAGTTATCTGACGGTGAGATGGTGGCCCCGATCTAGAGAATCAAGAATAACGGCCTTGGGGATTCGTCGTGCTGACCACATGACACCTCGTAATCTGGAGGACTTCGGGGCTGTTGCGCAATGGGGTTTGGTTCAGCAACCAGCCTGTATTAATAGCAAGTTCTTGGTGCAAAATCTTGGCAACCAAGTCGTGGCGTTCCTTATATTATTATTATGATTATTATGAAAGAGATTAACAAAACCAATCACTCAGCGACAGTACAATATTTCAAGTACAGTAGTTGAATACAATTTTACAAGTGTTATTTGAGCACTATTGCTCCATACACCCAAACGTTAAGGAGACAGGTCTCCCCATTTCATTTACAGAGTATATCTACTAGAATAGAAAGAACATCTATGCTCTATGAATAGTATAAGAGACTGAGCTCCAAACCTAATACCATTACAACACGAGCATCATTTGCTCACTGAAAGTTTACAGTTTCGAGACCTCTCGAGGCACAACCTACATCTAATACTTCAAACAGATGTCACTGTTTTCAGCACTCAACTGTTCAACCACTTAAAGAACTTTTACAGGAGTATCGAATACTCATTCTACCGGGCCTTGGTGGGAAGGAGAAGAAGAAGAAGAAGGTTAAAGTTACTGGCCCAAAAATCAAAATGATGCGGAGGCAGACATTCGATCTCCTTGAAATGTGCACACAAGATTAAAATCCTGTTTGGGCTTCTGGCCCGAAGTTACAGAGGCTAATCCTATTCTACTGAGGTGACTACATTGAGAAATTTAAGTTACAAGGCTACAGATAGGAAACGGTTACAAAAATATAATCACCTCAAAAACAAGTTGATAGGGAAGTCGAGAGGGTGTCGCACTCTCTATTTCCGAATTACGGTTAAGCTTTTAGGCTGGTTTGAGATTTACACTTGAGGAAGAAGTTTACATTATTCAAGATTGGAAATTAAAGTTACATTCTTAAAGGCAGGAAACCTTCCCCTCGGGTTAGTTTTCAGAGGCTATCACCTAGTTAGTATATGGCTGCCATTACCTTATTGCGCTGGACTGCTCGATGAAGGGTGGAACTCCTCCGTCTCCACAATTAGCACACACTCAGTACACTCGATGATAAGAAGACAAGGTAGCTTGAGAAATTGCTACTTTTATATCCGAGAGGAAGGTTCGAGAGAGAGCTGGACTAATGCCCGACACACCCTCCAGATTTTATTGGATAATTAAACATGTAGAAGAAAGCGCTGATTGGTTGAAAATTAAATACAGGAAATTTCCAATTGGTTAATTTTGAAGTTGGCGGAAAGAGATCGAATTATTGACAACTGTGATACACAAAAAACAAAAACAAATCAACTCAGTTTAGGAAACCTTAAAATAACAAATTAATTTATCACTTTAGTAGTGACATCTGTTGATCAACGTGCAAACTTCTTGCACTATTTGTTTCAAGTTTTAGCCTAAGAGTAAGATGTCAGCTCACAAGGCGCTTGATGTGAATGCACGGAGCAGGTGTACCTCGCGGTAAAATAATAACAATAATAGTAATAATAATAATAATAGTCATAATAATAATAATAATAATAATAATAATAATAATAATAATAATAATAATAATATAAAACTCCTTTCTTAAGTGGCGACGTACTGTCATATGGAAGTTGTTCCTGTATAAAAGATCTCTGAAATTACTATATTAACTACCCATGTCAAAACCGACCAAGAATGTAGAGTCACTCAAAAAATGAGTGCATGGTGTTTAATACACAGGTACATTTTTATCAGAAATAATTGAACGTATATATTATTATTATTATTTCGTGTCAGAGTGTTGAGAAACTTAAAAATATAAATAAGGTATTATATACAAATATATATATATATAATGTATCTTTTGAAATGTGGTGTTACAGAAGAATGTTGAAGGTGAGATGGGTATATAGAATTACGAAACAAGAGATCCTGAATCGAATTGGTGAGAGGAGATCGATTTGGCTAAATTTGGCCAGAAGAAGAAGAGCGCATCTTAAGACACCCAGGTCTTGTACAATTGTTTTTTGAGGGAAGTGTAGGTAGAAAGAACTGTAGGGGTACACCAAGGTACGAATATGACAAGCAGATTAGAGCAGATACAGGATGTAGTAGTTATGTAGAAATGAAAAGGTTAGCACAAAATAGGGTGGCATGGAGAGCTGTATCAAACCAGTCTATGGACTGATGACTCAAACATTAAAATATATAATGTTTGTTGTGGGTATCCATACGCTTTGTGTGTACATAGGAGGTGAATTATGTTTTGATAATAATTGAAATGAAGTCTGATAAAATATAAAATGCGAGGAACATTTGATACACGCTCATTCTGTTCTGAGTGGCTATACATAAATTCTGTCAGGGCTCCCAACTTGAGAGTTTGGCGTGGTGACAACTGGGCCCCTACCTGAATCTGTCAATGCTTCTACTTACAGTGTACTTGTGGTAAGCTCTGCCTTTTTATATAAATATGTCGTTTGCCTGGAGGTCACCTAAACATTTGCGTTAGGGGTGTTAGTGTCACAAAATGGGTGACGAAAGGGTAACCCTAACAACCGTGCAGATTGTGATGTAAGTTTTAATGTTGTGTTAATACCGCTGTGGGTGGAGGTGGTCCAATAAAACGCACGGTATCCCCTGCATTGCTTCCACTTGTGCCATTTTCGTCACCTTCCTCGGTCAACCCTTGTTCTTTTCCGACCTCAACGCTATTAGGTTCTGAGGGCTACGGTGTCTTTTTATTTTCACGCCCTTGGTGGCCCATCTTTCATTAGTCGGTACGTTCATTTTTCGAAGTGTCGGATCCCTTCCTCCTTTTCTCTCTGATTAGTGGTACATAGAAGATGGTTGCCTAATTGTACTTCCTCTTAGAACAATAATCACCACCGGATAGCCGGACAGTGTTACCTAGCAACCGTGCAGGCCGTGTCTTATGGCTGGTGGTCGTCTGAAATTAGCAGCCGTTGATGGAGGTCATGACTGGGAGACATATTTATGATCGTTTGATTTTCGCAAAGGAAAAGTGGTTTCCTCTTTTCTACTGGACCACCCTTGGTGGTCAATCTTTTCCGACCCCGATTGTAGTAGCTTCGACCGAGCTTGATAGCTGCAGTCGCTTAAGTGCGGCCAGTATCCAGTATTCGGGAGATAGTAGGTTCGAACCCCACTGTCGGCAGCCCTGAAAATGGTTTTCCGTGGTTTCCCATTTTCACACCAGGCAAATACTGGGGCTGTACCTTAATCAAGGCCACGGCCGCTTCCTTCCCACTCCTAGCCCTTCCTTGTCCTATCGTCGCCATAAGACCTATCTGTGTCGGTGCGCCGTAAAGCAACTAGCAAAAAAAAAAAAAAAAAAAAGTAGTAGCTTCGTGAGACCGCGGGAACACCATTTTTCATTTTCACACTGTCCGCAGACCTTCCTCTGGAAGAGTTACGGTTCTTTCTCCCCCGATTAGAGCTACGAGGGAATGGTTCAGTGGCGGCTCGTGATATTTTACTCAGGCAGGGCTATACCGCCATATCTTTCCCCTCCACAATCGGTCCAGTTTTCACTGACCCGCATCAGGATATTTTTAGACAAATAATAATAATAATAATAATAATAATAATAATAATAATAATAATAATAATAATAATAATAATAATAATAATTGCACCGGAGGTACACCCGCCCCACGCATTTAAATTAAGCGCCTTGTATAAGGCCATCTGTCACGTAAACTTTGAAACTTCTAATACAAAAAGTTTGGACATTTTTCGAGAGATGAACTATGAATTTCAAAGTAATTTTATATGTGAAGGTTTCCTATACTGAATTGTTTATTGATTGCTTTTCGTGTTCAAAAGTTATCAGCACATCTATCCCTTCCCACCAAACTTATTTTTCTACAAATAAGAAATTTCGTACATTTATTTATTCACCAATGATAAAATTTTGATATTTATTTGATTATCCAATAAAAATTGGGGGGTGTGTCAGGGCCTTGGCCCAGAGTTTTCTGGAACCTTCCTCTCCGCTATAAAAACTGGCACATTTCGGACCATGTTATCTTCGAGATCGCTCCAGTCTAGAGTGTGTACGTAACGAAGGCAGGGGGAAAGGATCCCTCGTCCAATTTTGGGAGGTCCACCAGCTCAAGGTAATGACAGTTTTGGCTTAACTACGCGATAGTCTTTGAAAGCTAGCTCGAGGGGAATGTTTCAGATCTTTAGTAATGTAACTTATATTTTCGCATATGTACATTTCAAACTTTAAATGTAAATTTCAAACAAGTCGAAAGAACTTAACCGAATTCAGTGAATAAAGAGTGTGGAACCCTCTTGTATTCCCTCTCAACTTGGTATTGAGGAGATCTTGTAATTTCTGTAGCTTAAATAATGTTTCTCCATCTAGTCACCTTCGTAGTACAGGCCTAGCCTCTGTAACTTCGAGCCATAAGCCCAAGTAGGGTTTTTTGTATATCATGTGAATTTCAAGGAGTGCAAATGTTCGCCTCCTAACATTTTTCTTTTCGGCCAGTACCTTAAATCTTTTGCTTTTTAATAAGGCCACGTAGAATAGGTACTTGTTACCCCTGTAGTTAACTTATGTCATTTCATGATAAGGCAATTAGACTGTTGAGCAGTTAATATAGTGTTTGTTTTGTTAAATGTAGTTGTGCCTGGAACTTGTAAATTTCGAAAATAGTCTTCTAAAATGTAAATTTGTAGAGCAAAGAAGCTCTTCCCCTGATGTAAGAAATTGGGAGAGTCGTCTCCTTGACTGTTGATTGAATGGAGCAGTAGTGCTCAAGTAACATTTGTAATCAAGGAGCTTCAAGCTCACATTGTTAAATCATTGTTATATGATTATTCTAGATCTCTCTAAAAGTGTTATTCAAGCTTACGAGCTAAATTTTTGTACGTGATTGTTATTTGCTTGGCGAAGAACAGAGTTTAAAAAATGAAAGGTTAAGAAAGGAAATAAAACTGCCAATTTTATAGGTTTTAAATCAATCTCTCGACTTTTGTACATCCACCCATTATGCCCGCACCTTCTTTCACCCCTGCGCTCCACGATATCCCCAAATAATAATACTGATAATACTACTACTACTATTAATAATAATAATAATAATAATAATCCGATGACAATGGCTGAATAGAAATCTGCTTGAACTACAACATTAATTAACTGCATATATGCACACACATGTACAGGCTAAGAGCTAATGCAATCGCGACTATTATGACACTGCCCTGTTTCACTGATCAGAATCACAAGTTATAATAACAACATTCATGGAAAGAAAGAAATAGTGCACGGCCGAATTTCTCTCTCCTTGCTCAAATTTCAAAGCATGGCAACGTATTTAATAATTTGACCTCCCTACAAATAGTGCCGTCACTTTATGGTTGCATTTTGAATCTTTATTTTAGTTTCTTTATAGAACTAAATTGTTTAAATAGTCAGTATAATAGAATTCATTATTTTGTAAAATTTTTGGAATAAATCTCTAAAAACAATTAATATAAGACGTGCAGAGAAAGAGTCTAGGTACATTGTAAAGTGATTGGCGATGTTGCTGAGACAACAGTATGTAGTGTAGGCGTTCATTTTATTGTAAGTATAATACTAAGATAATAGTAATATTAATTGAGATGGGCGATTACAATGCGAGAATTGGGAATAGAACTGAAGGATATGAAAGGGTGATTGGTAAATGTGGAGAAGATATGGAAGCTAATGGGAATGGGAAGCGTTTGCTGGACTTCTGTGCTAGTATGGGTTTAGCTGTTACGAATACATTCTTCAAGCATAAAGCTATTCACCGCTACACATGGAAGGAAGTCCATAATAGACTATATCTTAACAGGCTTTGAATTCACGAAATCTGTTAGGAATGTACGAGTTCTTCGCGTATTTTTCGATGATACAGACAACTATCTGATCTGTAGTGAACTAAGGATCTCTAGGCCTAGGGTAGAGAAAGTGAATTCTGTCTGCAAACGAATAAGGGTAGAAAATCTCCAGGACGAGGAAATTAGACAGAAGTACGTGGATATGATTAGTGAGAAGTTTCGAGCAGTAGACAGTAAGCAGGTTCAGGATATAGAAAGTGAATGGGTGGCATACAGGGATGATGTAGTAGAAACAGTAAGGGAATGCCTAGGAACAACTGTGTGTAAAGATGGGAAAAGGCGAACATCTTGGTGGAATGATGAAGTGAGAGCAGCCTGTAAACGTAAAAAGAAGGCTTATCAGAAATAGCTCCAAACAAGGGCCGAGGCAGACAGGGATTTGTACGTAGATGAAAGAAACAGAGCGAAAAAAATTGTTGTTATTGAATCCAAAAAGAAGTCATGGGAAGATTTTGGTAATGACCTGGAAAGGCTAGGTAAAGCAGCAGGGAAACCTTTCTGGACAGTAATGAAGAATCTTACGAAGGGAGGAAAAAAGGAAATGAACAGTGTTTTGAGTAATTCAGATGAACTCGTAATAGATCCCAGGGAATCACTGGAGAGGTGGAGGGAATATTTTGAACATCTTCTCAACGTAGAAGGAAATCAGCCTGGTGGTGTTGCAAACAGCCAAGCTCATGGGAAGGAGGAAAATGATGTTGGTGAAATTATGCTTGAGGAAGTGGAAAGGATGGTAAATAAACTCCATTGTCATAAGGCAGCAGGAATAGATGAAATTAGACCTGAAATGGTGAAGTATAGTGGGAAGGCAGGGATGAAGTGGCTTCATAGAATAGTAAAATTAGCGTGGAGTGTTGGTAAAGTACCTTCAGATTGAACAAAAGCAGTAGTTGCATCTATCTATATGCAAGGGAACAAGAAGGATTGCAACTACTATCGAGGTATCTCATTGATTAGTATACCAGGCAAAGTATTCACTGGCATCTTGGAAGGGAGGGTGCGATCAGTCATTGAGAGGAAGTTGGATGAAAACCAGTGTGGTTTCAAACCACACAGAGGCTGTCAGGATCAGATTTTCAGTATGCGCAAGGTAATTGAAAAATGCTACGAGAGGAATAGGCAGTTGTGTTTATGTTTCGTAGATCTAGAGAAAGCATACTACAGGCAACCGAGGGAAGAAATGTTCACTATCCTGGGGGACTATGGAATTAAAGGTAGATTATTAGCATCAATCAAAGGCATTTATGTTGACAATTGGGCTTCAGTGAGAATTGATGGTAGAATGAGTTCTTGGTTCAAAGTACTTACAGGGGTTAGACATGGCTGTAATCTTTCACCTTTGCTGTTCGTAGTTTACGTGGATCATCTGCTGAAAGGTATAAAATGGCAGGGAGAGATTCAGTTAGGTGGAAATGTAGTAAGCAGTTTGGCCTATGCTGACGAGTCTAATATCTTGGAACTTGAAAATAGGTGCAATGAGTATGGTATGCAAATTAGCCTCTCGAAGACTAAATTGATGTCAGTAGGTAAGAAATTCAACAGAATTGAATGTCAGATTGGTGATACAAAGCTAGAACAGGTCGATAATTTCAAGTATTTAGGTTGTGTGTTCTCCCAGGATGGTAATATAGTAAGTGAGGTTGAATCAAGGTGTAGTTAAGCTAATGTAGTGAGCTCGCAGCTGCGATCAGCAGTATTCTATAAGAAGGAAGTCAGCTCGCAGACGAAACTATCTTTACATCGGTCTGTTTTCAGACCAACATTGCTTTACGGGATTGAAAGCTGGGTGGACTCAGGATATCTTATTCATAAGTTAGAAGTAACAGACATGAAAGTAGCAAGAATGATTGCTGGTACAAACAGGTGGGAACAATGGCAGGAGGGTACTCGGAATGAGGAGATAAAGTCTAATTTAGGAATGAACTCGATGGATGAAGCTGTACGCATAAACCGGATTCGGTGGTGGGGTCATGTGAGGCGAATGGAGGAGGGTAGGTTACCTAGGAGAACAATGGACTCTGCTATGGAGGGTAAGAGAAGTAGACCAAGACGACGATGGTTAGACTCGGTTTCTAACGATTTAAAGATAAGAGGTGTGGAACTAAATGAGGCCACAGCACTAGTTAGAAATCGAGGATTGTGGCGACGTTTAGTAAATTCTCAGAGGCGTGCAGACTGAACGCTGAAAGGCATAACAGTCTATAATGATGTATGTATGTATGTATGTATGTATGTATGTATGTATGTATGTATGTATGTATGTATGTATGTATGTATGTATGTATGTATGTATGTATGTATGTATGTATGTATGTATGTATGTATGTATTGAGATGGTGGACTACACTTCTTACACCGTATTAACCCCTTCAATCTCACGCCCGAGTTAGTCTGGAAGTTAACACGTCTTCGGCCGTCCGAGCCTCGAGTTAACTTTCAGAAATGAGTTGCTCTCTCCCAGCTCCAAGTTTAGTCTGATATTGCGGTTGTATTGTTCATCACCTGGGTGAAAACAATAACCCTATCAATGTATGAATGTACAGTAATTTAACGATTATTTTTTACCTTGTGTTTTGATTGGATAGGTGTCTATTTTCCTGCGTCTAGATGGATTATAATTTGCGCGTCTATTGTTCCGATGTCGCGAACGTCTTTCTTGTCAACGTCAATATCACCCATTGAAATGTCCTTCTATTGAGGATGCCTGGGATAGATTACGACAACCTGCTTTAGGACGTCCTGAGAGATCACGCAATCTACTGTGACCATATTGTCACTATGAATATTTATTCCGAAGTTAATATGTGGGAAGTATACATGCTTCGAGCTTCTTTGTCAGGACGGGAGCTCAGTTGTATCTTACTGCGCAACATCCCCGCCTGAATGACCCGTATCGTAGCTGATGAAACCCCCAAAGTGAGAGCGCATGATGAGGGAAGACAAGGAAGAAAAATATATTTAGCTGACTCCGCCCCTAAAACAAATGCCGACTCACAGTCGAGTCAACGTGAGAAGGTGATTTTGTAAGCATTTTTGGAAAAATAACGCCCAAATTAAACATAAAGCACACGTCGAAGTAACATCAAGAATATTTGGTCATTGGCAAAATTGTGAAACAAAATATTATAATATCATTTATGAAATTAGGCCACAAAGGTGTTACATAAATGGCTGGAGCGTCCCCACTTTAACTACGATAGCAGACCGCCAATAGGGATTCCCCGTTGAAGGCCTGATTTAGACGGCCGAATTATTATTAAACTACTGATCGTTTTGCGTTCCACCCTACAACTTAGTGATTGGCGGGTCACACAATCTGACGCATCGCTAATTTCTGTGGACATCGTGGATCTTGAGATCTCAAAATTGGAGTGGGGGATCGCCTCTCTGTTTGCCTCCCACCCCATGTGAAACCGTATAAGCTTACCCTTGCGAGGGTGGCGGAGTAGTCGACACTGAATTTTTGAGGAAACCACAAGGCCATTCTGTGGTCGGACTCTGCTTTGTCTTTGTGAAGAAACTATGAAAGTAAACGGGAGTGGGGAGAAAGAATAAATTTCTAGTGTGTTCTCAGTATTATAAAACAAAATGTGATTAAGCGATAGTGTACGAACTTCGGGTCGGACGCGACGCGCCGCGCGATTAAATGAACTATGTTGTACTTTCATATGGCGAGATTGTTACGCTGTATCGTGCCGAATGTCGAACGAACTATCCTCTAACCAATGCATTGTGGCAGAGAGAGAGACCGCGGTGTGCGCGTGAATAATCTGTAAAAATTGTGTGGATAAACACACGGGTATCGAAGCACGAAAATCCATGTAAAATAACATAAACATAGCTCCAGGTCTAAATTATCGTGCTAAACGACGGAGTAATTGACGTTAAGTGCAGAAAAATAGACATACGAGATAGGGTTTTAAAAAATAGGAACCCAGTGTCACGTTCTTTTAAGATTTATTAAACTATAGCAGTGGCGAAACAGTGATTTCTGTACTACCTTGGTCTGACTGAAGTAGCATAGCCCTAACTGGAATCAGATTAACAAATATTTATCTTTCATACTGAGGGTGAACGCAATCATAAGATTGTAAGTGGAATTTTATCTGTGACGTGTGGAGAAGTAGGCTTTGTGAAACGTGGTGTGATTAGTATCGTTCCAGTGTTCGCGAACTCAAGACCATGGATACTTCAAGAGTCATCAAAGGACGTTTGGAACCCGTGACCCACCACCACAGCGATATGAAGTAGACTCATCCTGCGAGCCTCTCGAGGTTCGAACAACGGAGGACCTATCACAGCTGTTGAGTACAAAGTTATGACATTGCTATGCTAATATTCCTTTTTCTAAATAGGTACAGAATGTAAGGATAGGATTAGTATAATTTTATAAATATTGAATTGTTAGATGATTCTTATGACATTTATTTGTGGAATATCAGCGTCAATATTATTTTAAGTGACCTCAGAGATTGATATATGATTAATGTTTATGTCGTTAATCTGTCCTGAAAACTATTGCGCTTCTACACTTTTATATGGAATGCGCGTGAATAAATCTACGTTCAGAATGTGACATGGCTGCAGTAAGACTGTTTCATATTGAACCATTCTGTTCATTACTTAATAGTGGATATCTAATGTAGTTTTAATATTGCGCAACATGACGCCAAGTATAAGGGCGCAATGTAGTATAGAACACGGGAGCTTGGAGGTGGTTCCCTAGGAAGGGTGTGACCATGCGGGAGTGGGACGAAATATATGTTGGAGAAGGATAGAGAGATTAAAATTTTATTTTGGGAAGTACCATGCCACCTTAACAACATTTAAAGCGGGAATAGTCAGGTTCACCATGTCACGGGAATCGTGTGATATCTCCCCTACCTGAGGGTTTTCCAGGATAATAAAATTATGAAAATTATCTCTGGAATTTTAGGAACCTAATGATATGTTTAACGCCATTAATAAGTAACGAGATTGATAACTTTGCATTCATTCAACCACCGTGGAAAGCTATTTAGTGGCTGCATACCAAACTCAAGAGTGTTTGGAGGTAGTTCACCCGGCGTGGCTTCACTCTTTTCTCCCTATAATAGATGAGAGATAGGTAAGGAGGCATCTCTTTCGACGGTAGGATTGCTGCCGGTGCGTGTCGCGGGTCTGTCTGTGTTATTGCGCCATAAACCATTGTCTAAAACAAAGACTCAGATTACTTAAGGAGTGATTGCGATAATTTCATTTGAACTGTAGATATGTGAATAATAGTTTTCTAGTCAGATTAGATTTGATTCGCCATAGAGTGGTCATGAGCGTGTTATTATTTGATTTGAAACTTTGCCTATGGCATAGACTTCGTCACAGATGTGGTACGGGTCAGCTCGTAGTAGGATTTAGATCGTCAGTAGACTATAATCTGCGAACTGAAATTATGTTTGTGTTTCAGAAGAACGCACGTGTGTAGTTGAGTTAGAATTATCAGTTTGACTCAACGAATAAGCTATGAACTCATGTAAAAATAAGCCTAGACACACCCCAGTGCGGGTCTCATTTTTAACATTATATTAAATGAGGTCTTAAATTCAGTACGTTTCAAACTTGCCTAGTGTATGTAGGAAAGGGCGTCTGTATAACGACATGCTGTGAGGGTTATTAACTAAACATTTGATTCCAGTAAGTGTCGTAACGAGTTCGAGGCCGAGTGCAAGAAATCTTCAAGCTGGCCTTCGGGAAGACACCTTCAGAATGGAGCCACCTATGCTGATTGGAACAAGGGGATCGACCCAGGACGATATCGTCACCATGCCTGGCTGAAATGGCAGAGCCGAGTCCTGAATGAGTGAGGAGAAGGTCACCGAATAAGAGATAAGTGAACCAAACTTGTAAGCACGTGGTAGGATTAGCGACAGTTACGCAGAAATGTAGTAATTAAGTATGTAAATATTAGTAGTTGAGCCCTCTTGGCAATTAGAATAGAAATAGAATAGAAATATATTTATTTAAAGTTAATTACAAGTAAGACCAGAGGTCCCTTTGGCTGTAACTAACTGCCACTTTAACTTAAATGTATCACCTAACATACAAAATCTAATGAAAGAATACATAAAAAGCGTAAGATACATTTTCCTACTGAGGATATAAGAATAAGATTAAAAACTAAACATCTAGGAGGTTACAAAAATACTTTAACATTTCATAAACATACACTATACTAACAAGGAACAGAAGACGAAACAGAAACCTAAGAATTTTAAAGCCGAGGATGAATTAAGAGTAAAACTGAGCATCTAAAATGTATCTAGGGGATTATGATATTTCGTACTATTTAATTAATTTGGTGAAAAATCATTTACATGGCTTAATAAGTGGAAAGGTAGCGGTATTTAAGATATTTTTTCTGAGTTCCAACACTACTTTGCTGAATTTCATATAGTTTAAGATCGTTGTATAATTGAGAGGCAGTGACAATGAACGACTTACTGCACTTTACCGAACGATGCTGTGGAACCTGAAGGGTGTTAGCTGTAAACCTATTGTCCCGGTCGTGCACTTGACTCATCTGGACAAAGGACTTGGTCAAATATGAGGGAGCATTAGATTTTAAAATTCTCAGAAGTAAACAAGCAGCTGAGTATGATCGTCTATCCCTGAGTTTCAACCACTCTGCGGCTTTGTAGTAAGATGTTACGTGACAGTCTTTACGAATATTGAAGACGAATCGAACACAGGCATTCTGAATACGTTGGAGTTTGCTATTATATTTCTCAGAGATATCGCTGTAAATTACAGCGCCGTAATCTAACATAGGAAATACCATAGTTTGGATCAGCATCTTTCTCACCGAGAAAGTTTCGTCGAAACTGATGCAATATGCCAGACACTTTCTTGACCAAGTGCTTGGCATGAAAGGTCCAGGACAGAGTGTTATCCATTAGAATACCTAAATTCTTAACACATTCCTGATACTTGACTACAGAACCGTTTACAATTACTGGAGGAATGTCCCTGTTGAAAAGATTTGATAAGTTTCTTCGATATCCTAGAAAAATAGCTAAAGTTTTGTTTTCATTTAATAGTAAATTATGACTTAGTGTATATTGATGTAGTCTTTCTATATCTAGATTTATTTTACTAATACTTTCGACAACACGATTCACAGGAAAATGGTAATAGATCTGTAAATCATCGGCATACATATGATGTCTCGTGTAGCGTAAAACTCCAGGCAGATCGTTTATATACAGCGAAAACAAAACGGGACCCAACACAGAACCCTAAGGGACGCCAGAATGCACACTAGACCACTTAGAAAAATTTTGTTTGTCAAATACTACACGCTGAGATCTCCCTTTCAAGAACGATTCAAACCAAGAGAGAGCTGATAGAGATATGCCCATTGTACGTAATTTAGTCAGAAGGAGGTCATGATGAACTCTATCAAATGCCTTGCTTAAATCGAATAATACCAGAAGCGTTAGTCCCTTTCTGTCCATCGCAAACTTGATATCATCGGTGACTTTGAGAAGTGCCGTCGTAGTGCTATGGCCTGTTCGAAAACCAGACTGAAATGTGTTAAGTATAGAATGAGTATTTAAATACGAAGTGAGTTGTTGGTAAACAATCCTTTCTAATCCTTTACCTAATATTGACAAAATACTGATTGGCCTGAAATCATCAAATTTTTGAGGAGAAGGAACTTTAGGAACAGGTCTTATATTGGCCATTTTCCATACAGCTGGAAATACTCCTGATTGTAAACAGAAATTATACAGGTGAGCTATAACCGGAGTGATTATATCCAAACAGTTCATTAGGAGGGGATGTGAGATACCATCTGGTCCAACAGCCTTGGTATTCATGCTCTTAAATACCTTGACTATATCCTCTGGGTAAATGTATGAAAAGTGACGAGATCATGTTGAGGTTCATTTGTGTTCATGTAACTATGAATAATTTCGGATATTCTATGAGAATTGTTCACTGGTGAGATCTTTAAGAAATAATCATTTTGCAATTCTGTAGATATGAATGAGGAAGTATGTTGCGAATTTTTCTTAGCAATACCTAGTGATTTTATAGTTCCCCAGAGAGCAGACGGAGTTGTTCTCTTACTGAACAAAGAATGCATGTGTTTGACTTTAGCATCACGGATCGCGAGTTTGGTTTTATTACGCAAGATGCGAAAGGTTTCAAAGTCTTCAGGTTTCCTGGTTTTGATGTGCTTTCTTTTTGCCTTGTCCCGCGCAGAGATTAATTTCTTTATTGTAGACGTTATCCACGGGTTAGGTGGGTGTTTGGCTCGAATTAGTTTTAATGGGGCATGCTTGTCGTACAACGCGGAAATTAAACTATTAAATTTGATGACTTTATCATCGATATTACGCTGAGAAAATACTTCATACCAGGGAGCGGAAATTACGTCTTTTCGAAAATCTTCAGGATTAAAACTGCGGAAATCCCTAAATGTGATCCATTTTCTTTCATATTTGGGTGTCGATATAGAGAAGACAGCATATAGCATATCATGTCCAGAAAATCCACTCGCTGGGGTCTGCCCAAATTTAAGAAGGGTATCATTACAATTTGAAGCTATGGTATCGAGATTAGAATGACAATATGCAGTATGGTATGTGTCATCAAATGGTATTCTAGTTAAATTGCATGAGTCAAGTGCATCATCGATTACTACAGTTTCCGAGGACCCTGATCCAAAATGCCCATTCATATCACCTGCAAGTATAACATATTTATAATGAAAAACGTAATTATACATCGCCTCTACAAACGAATCCATGAAACCAATTTTGGGAGGACGGTAGATGCATGAAAATAATACTTTACCTATAGGTAATTCAAGTTCTAGGAAAATATACTCTGGCTTACGACAATATTCTGCAGGGGAGGTGTGAACTATTTTACATTTTATATTGCTCCTCACGTACACAGCCACCCCTCCTCCTCTCTTGCCCAATCTATCGTTTCTATATAGATTAAAGCCAGGAATGTTAATCTCTGAGTCCGGAATGGACCCCTTGAAAAATGTCTCACTTACAGCAATAACGTTAATATTTGAATCAACAAAGCAGTCAAAAAACTCATCGAAATGTACCTTATCAACTAATGACTGAGCATTTAAGTGAATTATTTTCAAATCAGAGGGATAGGTTACTGATAGATCTTCAATGATTTTGTGAATTTCAGAACACTTAAGTTTAGAAGACATACTTGAATTTGGCTGGTTGCAAAATTCCAGAAAATTAATATTCAGTTATAGGTCCTAATAAAATTACATACGGTTTTAGATTACCTGAAGCAAAGTAGAGAAGAGAATACTGAATAGAACATACTAATTTAATTTCAGCGAGGAGAGATCTTTTTAAGTTCGACAGTATTTCTCACACGGTGTTTAACACCCCCTTGTAGTACGATAATTGTGCCATCAGAAGTCCACACCTGCTTTTCGCCAAAGATGGAAATTGCCTGTTTCAACAGATGATGTCTGGTAGAGGTAAGATCTTCACGAATCGTCACCTTGGATCCACGTAACAGCCTCTTCGCACGGAAAACTGCCGATCTCTTGGTGTAGGAGACAAATTTACATATGATAGCCCTTGACTTCCCAGACCCAGGGGCACCAACCCTATGCGAGCGGTCAATATCTTCAGCGCTTAAGGGGACTTTCAATTTTTGGGCCACATTGAGCACTAAGTGAGTTGTATCCTCACCAGATTCTTCGGGCAACCCAAAAATTCGAATACTGTTTCGCCTTTGGTATTGTTCAATTTCGTCCATTTTATAATTCAATAAAGACTTTAATTCCAGAATTTCATTTTCGCGAGCTTTTAACTCATTTCTTAAATCGCTGATAACTTTAGAATTGAAGTCTATTGTTTCTTTTAGTTCTTCACAAACTTTTTGTGCGAGAACTGTTACCAAGGGTTGAAGGAAGTCGCTATTTTGTAATAAGTTCCCCACTATACCTTGCACCAGGGTCACAATCTTGTCTTCAGTTAAATTAGTGTTACCTGTGATGTAGGAGGGCTCTGTGTTCGGCATGTTGGTGTTGCCGCTAGTTGGTGTTGTGAGGGAGAGCTGCTCACTTACAGCTGACGATCGTGAGGCCCGGGTCGAGCCAGATTGAAGGGATGGCGCTGCTACCTGCGAGGTGGTGGTGGTCCCGTCAGTCTCCGAGGGAGAGCGCTTGCGTTCAGCCGAAGGTAGAGTAGCAGAAGGGTGGAGGGTTGACCGTGTTTGTGAATGCTGCCTGGTAACAGTTGACAAGCGTGATGGGGGAGTCGTAGCTGCTCCCTGACCCTGGACAGCTGAAGATCGCGCCACATTTCTTCTGTTTTTCTTACTTCCGGCCATACCTAACCTAACTTCGAAACTTATGGATTTAAAAGAAATAAACGCTATATTTCCACAACGAGATACACTGCCCTAACACATTCACAGGTCACTTTCACTTCACTAAATCAATGCTTGCACACAGGACCGTACTAAGAGTACTATACACCTTCAAAACACCTGGAATTATGAGCCGCAAATTACGCCACCATGACACTTCTAAGACCAACAAGATCTGCCCATCAGGCTATTTATCAAGATGGCTTTTAAATCATTAATGTTTTTAATGGACAGCACTTATTATTTGGGGAATAGTAGGGTGCGTTATATTATTTTATGGGTGAGTAGGGAGCTAGGAGTTACTTTAGGTTGTTTATTTTAGCGTTAGATCAGAAGATTTCCTAGTGTTTCGTCTTCAGGTGAAATTTTCTTGTAAGTAAGGATCATTTTGGAAGGTTTATCACTCTCTCTTATTAGAAAGGATAGAAAAATCAGTGTAACGTAGTATTTGCATGTTGCCGGGGCATGATTTATTTGCATGTTTTCATTTGTTTAAATTCTGTTGAGAAATTAAAATCACGTTGCAAGCAATATCATCAAAATCTCTACCTGTTTCACACTGCCAAAGATATAGACTCGAACCATGGATCTGCAGGGTGTCAGGCCACGCCGTATGTATAGAGCGTCGTTATTTTATGATAAATAGTACAGTATAGTACTGTGAATGAATTAGACCCCGAGGTGGTCTGCTAAAAGAGAATGAGAATTGGTTCGTTACTCGTAAAACGTTGTGTAGAGGCTCATATGCATGTCAAGATAAGACGGAAGTGGAACGCCCTAGTGTGGTTTCGAGACCAAGAATGCAGCCGGAACATTTTCGATGTTAGTCTTTGTTTACGATTTTTTTGTTTGTGTCTGGAAGTTCCTCGCCCTCCTGACGACTTCAGATCATTGGCACAATTATCGCCCCTAGGGGTGACAGCCTATTTTAAAAAGCATGCAGAAGCTCGTTTCTTCTCCTTTCAGAATATATTTATTTGTTTGACAGAGATTTTTCTTTCTTCTTCCTTGTTCACATTTATGTGTATAGAATATGTGTTATCTTTGTGTACTAGCAGATTTGATCTTAATTATTAGATGGTCTGGTAATTATGAAGTTTACCCAGAGGATATGAGTTCATAACCCTATGATTGTTATGTGAAATCGGGCAACGTCGACATCTTTTTATCTTTATCCTTGTAAATTATAAATGTAAGCCGTTTATGGCATTTTATCTTTGCACCATGTGTGTGGCATATTGTAAAGAAGTATTGTTACAACAAAGATATATGAATTGACTATGCTTTGTCAATTAAATAGCTAAATAATTACAGAGTTCCTCATTTACAAAATTAGATTATTAGAGTAGTATCCCTGTCCAATTATACTCTCGTCAGCAGAACCCGACTTGCCCATTCGCCGGCTGCAGCTATGCTGGTGTAATTTATTTTATGAACAGGTAAGCAGGTAAGTTATGTAACCCACTATTGTTTCATGTGTTTGACACGTTTATTTCGCCCTGAAGGGTAAAATATGTATATTTGAGGGTTATGATAAATTTTATACTAATATCTTCGGGAGAAATATAGGGAAAAATGGTATGATATTTATGTAGATAGATTTGAGTAACGTTGTAATACATTGTAGGAGACATATGATGAGGAAGTTGATTTCTTAAATAATCATGTTGTGAAATACGAGGAATAATTCAAACTGAACAGATGTTGCAATGCAGGGATATAGGACATATTTTGGAACACTGACATTAACTGTGAATGGGCAGAGATATAAGATGATTACAGTAATTTCAAACCGATGACATAACATAAGGGTCTTAAGTACAGTATCTGTAGGCGGTTAAGATTTTTTATAGGCCTATGTGAGTGAATATCTATTTGACCTCAATTGAAATAAACCCAGTTCTTTTTATTGAGTCGATGATTAACATGTCAAGTAGATGTTGGAGTAGATGTATATGCGAGTAGTAGTAGTAGTTGTTGATTTCTCACATAATCGTTATCAGTATCAGACGTAAATATTCGTAATTTCTTTTCTCAAATGATTTATTTATTAATCCGTGTACGAAATCACAACAATACATTTACAACTACTCTATTTACACTTTGTTTTTCCAGTGTTCAACTGTCGATATGGCACATTCATTGGCTTCCACCAAATCCTTCATACTACATGGTTTAGGCAGATTTCTACAGATGAGAAGGTGTCCATGATCTTACTTTTCACAACACACACAAATCTTGATCACCGTACCCCCACCTTTTCAGGTTGGTTTTACATCGTGTCACGCCAGATCTTAATCTGTTAAGTGTCTTCCAATGTCCATATTGAAGATGATGTCCTGCAGCTGGCTTCTCTTTCACGTCCTACAATCCTACAGGCGACTTCCTTCTCCAGAGTTCCTTTCGCCGAGATTCGGCTGATGATGGGATTGACGTTGTTGTTTGTAGGAAGCTCTTCCTCGATTTCAATCTTGATGGGTGGGCGTGAAGTCCAAACATTGGATGTCTTGGATCTGTTTCTTGCTTCTTCTTCTCAATCTCTGCTGCAACTTGACTCCTAACATCTGGAGGTGCTACTCTCGTAAGTGGAAAGATCTTATTAACAGGAATTGGTCGTAAGCACCCTGTAACAATGCGACCTGTCTCATGGAGGGCAACATCCACTTGGTTTGTATGAGCGGAATTTCTCCAGACTGGAGCAGCATACTCTGCAGCAGAGAAACACAGGGCAAGGGCAGATGTACGGAGGACATTAGGCTGTGCTCCCCATGTTGTGTGTGTGAGTTTGCGAATGAGATTATTCCTGCTGCATACCTTCTGTTTGGTATCTATACAGTGCTGTTTATAAGTTAGGGCATGGTCCAACTTTACCCCTAGATATCTGGGTAGATCACAATGGTTTAATTCGTGTCCTTTCCAGGTTACATTCAACTCCATTCTTGCTTCCTTGTTGCACAGATGGAATGCACATACCTGATTTTCCTCTGGATTAGATTTCAGGTGGTTCTCGTCATAGTAGACAGCTAGTTCTTCAAGAGCAGATGTCAGTTTTAATTCTACTTCTTCAAATGTAACTCCTTGAGCAGCAAGAGCTGTGTCATCTGCGTAGATGAAAGCCCTAATTCCAGTGTTAAGTGGCTGATCGATGCTATAGATGTTATATAATATTGGAGCCAACACACGTCCTTGGGAAAGGCCATTCTTTTGACATCATCTTTTCTTGTCCTTCAGAGTGACAAGAAATGTCTGTTCTGGAGCAGGCATTGAATAAACTGTGTCAGTCGTTAGTATTTGTTTGTTGATTACAGCTTCCTTGTCATTCTCTTATGATTCACTGTATCATAAGCAGCCGTGAGATCAATCAAAGCAACTCCTGTTATTTGTTTCCTCTCATATCCATCCTCGATATGCTGGGTTAGATTAAGTATCTGACCAGAACATGACTTTCCCGGTCTGAAACCTGATTGTTCCTTTGTAATCTTTCTGTCGATAGAATCAGAAATACGATTCAATATCATCCTCTCCAGAATTTTGAAAAGATGACAGAGGAGAGATACGGGTCTGAAGTTTTTGGGATCATTCGGCTCTTTTCCTGGTTTAAGCAAGTCCATAACTTTTGCTTTGCGCCAGATCTTTGGAACCAACATTCTAGTCACACACGCGTTTATCAGTTTCAAAGCCCAGTTGATAGTTATGGGGCCAAAATATTTTATTTGCTCTGATCTTATGTCATCCAAGCCGGCAGCTTTGTTATTTTTCATACATTTGATGGCAGTTCTCAGTTCTTCTTCCGTGAATGGTGTGCCAAGGTGGTCATTCTCCTCTTCTTGTATTTTTATTTCTCTGGATCTTCTCGTGGTTTTGCCATTCAGCATTAGTTGATGGGCTATTTGATCAGGAGTAACTTTACTCAACTCCCAGGGTGAGACTATAGGATCACCGTTAAGATTTTTTAGTAATTTCCAGGCTTGTCGACTTGAGCGTTTCATATCCAAACTTTCAACAAAACAATCAAACAATCAAACAAACAAACAAAACAATCAAACAAACAATCAAACAATCAATACTGATCTGCATTTAGGGCAGTCGCCCAGGTGGCAGATTCCCTATATGTTGCTTTCCTAGCCTTTTCCTTTCGAGAATGTTACACCATTTTTCCTTTCTTGATGTTGATATAGCTTCGAGGAGGTGCTCTCCTGTTTGTATTGTATCCTCTACGAAGGGATCAATTTCAAATAGCTGTTCATATTTATTAAGGAGGGATTTTGAGTCCTTATCAAGTCCAGGTATGTACATTGTTCTAAAACCTCTAGGGATGTGCTTGCGGGATATGCATTTTACTAATTCCACAAAATATAGGTAATTTACTGGATCAGGCTTGATCAGGCGTATCCTGGGCAACGTTGAGGAATCCTCACCGGCTGATTCTTGCATCACCGAAACACTAACTTATTAGTTCTCAAATGATAGAATAATGTTATCATTTAAGTCAATGGTCATTATTATAATTGCCGATTTATGTCATATATTTAGATATATTATTTAAAATACAAGCAAGGGATTTCAGTCATCTGAAATAAATCAACGATAGAGATTTAAATTGTTATTGCGGACTTAATTATACTGCATGTATTGAATTAATATGTTTATACTTAGTGATCAAGGCTTGCTTATTTTTGACCAGTATTATTTATGATTGACTTCTAACTTTCATGAATGAAATAAGGAGACTTTTAACAATATAATAATGACTGAACTTGGAAATAGTTTTTCAACGACAGCCATTCTTTCAGATTTATGATCGAGATTGAATTTAATTATTTTTTTAGATTTGTGATTTGCGGAATATGTTCATGATCATTAATTGAACGTTTATCCAAGTATAGGCCTATTCTTTTATTTATAGTTAGTTAACCAAACCTTGGCACTAACTTTAAAATAAAGGCAAATGATCCAGATATGGCAGCGTAAAATGAAAAATAAAGTACTCCAGGTCTCATTGTGAGACAGAATACGGAACGCAGATATACGAAGGAGAACCGGCATGAAAAACGCCCTGACGACAGCCGATCACCTAAAATGGAAATGGGGAGCACACGTAGCGAGACTAGACCATAATCGTGGACTCATAAAATGACAATGTGGGGTCCAAGAGAAGGAAGTCGGAACGTGGGAAGGCAAAGAACTAGATGGACAGACTGGTTTGCAAGACGGGGAGGAAACAATGGACAAGAACAGCAAAGATGATGCAAGAGTGGAAAGACCTAGGAAAAATTGTGTGCAGAGATCACTAACCTTACGGGATACACATTTGGTTCAAACCGTGTGATAAGCTAGGTCGATTAAGTCACGTATTATAGAAATCGTGCAACAGTGAAATATACAGCAGTGCGCTTCCACAAAGACGGAAACCTGAAAGTCATCTTTCTGATCACTCCGGGATAAAACAGTAAAAGTGCCAAGAATACAAGTGTTGAACATAATAGTATCCTCGCGTACACTGTGGAAAGAAGCCGCGCAGGTGTCAAGTATGTTGAAGTACGTTCTCAGGACAGGGGCGTTCGCCTCCACGAAGAGGACACCGTGATGGTCATCTTCTGATCACTCGGGAAAATGGCAAGACTGTTGTCAAATAGACATTAAGACGTAGTGATCTGATAACTCATCACGGAAGACATAGTGAAAGGAGGGTATGCACATGTGAAGTATGTCATAGAGAATTTCCAACGGAGGATAAACTCAAGAACTTAAAAGAAACGTCTATTACATTCTGAGAACGAAGCGTGCATGGGTACGTTTTCACCAAGAAGGTATCTCAACCCTCTCTGGGGAAAAAGTGTACAAGTGTCAATAATGCAACAGTGCGTTTTCGCGAATTGGTGATCTCGAAAAAAACACAATTGCATCCACTCTGAGGTGAGACTACACAAGTGTACAACATGCAGGAATACGTTCTCACAAAACAAACTAGGAAATGACCAATACAATAATACTCCTGAGGACCTCCTCACCTGATGAGTTAAACTGAGCATTGTCCCTGCAATACAGGAGGCCATTGCCCTTAGGGGATTCACAAGGCTATTTATTTATTTATTTAACCATAATATCTGTAGTTAATTAGTTCCAAATTTAAATAAGTATAAATCCGTTCGCAGTTAGGAGGCATATCCACAACCGAATTGAATTTCAATAGCCCTGAGGTAAATCTCGTGTGACTTGCCGTCTGGACTAGACTGGGAAGGGAATCTAAGGGTATGCATGCGATGGGTTACAACGTCAACAATGTATCTGACTCTTATTAATTTGTATTAGTGCAAGTATTTATTTATGTCTCAAATCTGAAGAGAGTTATCCTAGACTTACAATAGACTGAATGACTGCATGAATGGATGAATAATGAATGATTGCATTGTATGGACACTCCTTTCTCCTAGTCTCGGATAGCCACCAACTGGGGAGAGAACGATCATTCATGACTGAATGAATTGAATGTTCTAAGCCTACGTCTAAGGAACTGCAGCAGCTGTGGAAGGAACATTCCACCTAAGCAACTTGACATGCTATTTAACAAATAATTCAGTTAACGACAAAACACTAACGACGACAATACGACTATAATAATAATAATAAAAATTTGCTTCTGAGTGTGTCCGTTTCCCTACATACTTCCCCCTGTGGGTGGGGGAGGTAGAATAACACCCACGGTATCCCCTGCCTATCGTAAGAGGCGACTAAAGGGGGCCCAAGGGCTCTGAACTTTGGAGCGTGGGTTGGCGACTACGGGGCCCATAGCTGAGTACTGGCATTACTTCCACTTACTTGCGGCGGCTCCTCACTTTCACCTACACTATTCGACCACCTTTGGTCATCTCTTGTTTTCATCCGATCCCGACGGTATTGGCTTTGCGAATCCTGGGGAGTCTTTCATTTTCACGCCCTTCACGTTTATCCTTTTATTTATAGTTAGTTAACCAAACCTGGGCACTAACTGTAAAACAAAAGCAAATGATCCAGATATGCCAGCGTAAAATGGAAAGAAAAATACTCCAGGTCTCACTGAGAGACAGAATACGAAACGAAGGTATACGAAGGAGAACCGGCATGAAAGACGCTCTGAAGACAGGCGATCAGCTAAAATGGAAATCGGGAGCACACGAAGCGAGACTGGAGCAAAATCGATGACTCCCATCTTTGACTGATACCTTCAGTATTCGAAGTGTCGGACCCCTTCCATTTTTTCTCTTTGATTTGTGTTATATAGAGGATGGTTGCCTAGTTGAACTACCTCTTAAAACAATAATCTCCACCGCCACCACCTCCCTACATACTCTCAACAGATATGCCTCCCACATTAATTCTCCACTTAACAAACAACAATTTTCTTCATCTTTCTCTCTTTGACCCTTATTCTTATAGATACCCATTAGTCACCACACCATACCTCGTTCTTCTGTAACACCACATTTCAAATGAAAAATCTGAAATTGAATTTCAAATTTAAGATGAAATGTCATCAATTCCAGGTACCTTGTTCGTATTTAGGTCTTTCAAAGCTCTGTCAAATTCTGACCTCAAAATTGGGTCTCCCATTTCATCAGCATGAACAGTTTCTTCTTCTTCCAGAACCATGTCATCTATGTCTTTACCTTGATAAAACTGTTGGATATGTTCCAGCCATCTTTCTCCCTTCTCTTCTTTCCCTAGAAGTGGGTTTACATCCGAGTTCTTAACACTCATGCGCTTAATTTTCCTTTCTCCAAAGGTTTCCATGATTTTCGTGTGCGCAGCATCTACCTTTCCTAGGACCATACAACCTTTAACATTCCTGCATTTATCCCTCAGCCATTCTTCCTTACCTGTCGTGAACATTCTATCCACTTCATTTAATCGCCTATGTTACTTTCTGCCCTCTTTATTTTCTGCATTCTTGTACTTTCGTCGTTCATCAATCAATTCCTCACACTCTTTTCTTTCAACTTGTCTAGATCCCATCTCCCTGCAGCCCTTCCTTTCTTCAATTTATTTAACTCCAGATGGCATTTCATGACCTACAATCAGGACTATATGTGTATGCAAAGACATTTGTGAAAAATAGGTATAATGACCAGAAAAAAATAATTATGTATCAAAAATGTTTAAGGTAGTTATAAATTGATACGGCAGGAGGTTTAAAAGTAATACAAATGATTCTTAGAAGTTGCACAGATGAAAGGAAGACAGAGATTTGGTTCAGTTATTGATTAATTTCAGCAGAAGTATTAAAAAAGGGTGGCATTAAGAGTCATAAATTGTGGAAATAATACACTTGTATCATTTTATTAACTGCATTATTTAAGTTTCAGGTGAAACTGACTTAAGGAAATATGAACAGAAACATCAGACATCGATGTGAAATTATATTGCATTCCTGATGCCATTTGGATCAGGTCATGATGTGCTAAGAAAATCAAATAGGAGGCCAACACAGCCATCGGATGCAGATCGAGCAGGCAGTGGATTAACCACACAACTAAGATACCGTGACTGTGACCTAAATGCAGCAAATCAGACGTTTAATACCGGTATTCAAATTATTTCCTTTCCTTTCCTTTCTTTTCTCCTATGTGGTTATTTTGAGGAGGCATATGTAGGCACCTCTTTATATTCATTGTATTTATTATTTGGTATTTTAGATGTTTCAAGACATTTAACGTATACTTGTAGGAATACACAGATTAGAATATTTCGTAGATTATATACGCGTGATAGTGTTGAATGTATGTATTATCTGCACACTTTTTCTGGATAGATTTATACCCTAGTGCTGAATCGGTCGACCTCGGCAATCTTCGAGATTGGTACTGGCAACCTTTGAAACACAAACTATGAATCGCTTATGCATCGCTGTGCGACATCTGGCGTACACTTTACGTAGTAGTGCTGTTGTTGCTTACACAGCAAAGCCAAACTATAGAATTCATGCTGGGAACAAGATTCGCGTCGAGAAATGTTATATGTTATATAATGTGGGTGTGACACAGTTGTTGGCTTAAGATAATAACAGTTTAGAAACTTCATATCGATCGATCATATTCTCGATTCAATTCAAATTTCATTTTCATTCAGTTGGCAGCACTACCGGAACCGGAAGAACTCCCTCCTTACTCCTCACCCCGTACACAAATCTATCCAGATAAAGTGTGCCGATAATACATGGAGCTGTGCAACACCTCCTAGATAATAAGCCCTCACAACTGCGCGGTGACGTCACACTAAGGAGGCGATCGCAAAACAAGGAAGTGCGGAGAATATTGTCAAACGTAAACATTATTTGAATACCTTTTGCCTATCGAATAATTTATTTACCAACAAATAACGGTTAAATTTTAAACGACATTGATTTTATTGTCGTTATTACCAGATTTGAGTGACTCTGTCATTAAAAATAAACAGCACACTGTTTTAAATCACGACGGCATTTTACAACATTCGCTAGGCCGAATTGCTAGCAAACACAATAGAAATTCACAAACATATTTCAGTTCAAATATTAGTAATTTTGTCTACTAAAGGATAAAATTTTGAGGTCATGTCCTCTTCAATTATTGCATTAGCAATGCAGTGTGGTTGCTTTGATGTATCCATGTACAGAAAAATGACTTGCGTTTCTTTCGTCACAGTACACCAACCATCAAGTAACACCAATATGTTTATTTTAATTTATATTACATTGTGGACTGAAATTTTGTCTGCATATGAGGCATGCTGCTGATATTATCTTCAATCCGTCCCTTAAGAATTAATAGCACGTGCGTTTTTTTTTTTTTTTTTGCTATGGGCTTTACGTCGCACCGACACAGATAGGTCTTATGGCGACGATGGGATAGGAAAGGTTGGAAGGAAGCGGCCGTGGCCTTAATTAAGGTACAGCCCCAGCATTTTCCTGGTGTGAAAATAGGAAACCACGGAAAACCAGTTTCAGGGCTGCCGATAGTGGGATTCGAACCTACTATCTCCCGGATGCAAGCTCACAGCCGCGCGCCTCTACGCGCACGGCCAACTCGCCCGGTAATAGCACGTATCTTCGTATCCATTATGTTCCTCAGGACTGGTCACTCCTTCCAGGCACTTGAGGATATGCAGACCATCACAGCAATTGTGTTCATTTTCCTATATAGTAGTATAAAGCAGACTGAGCCTTGAATACATTACAGTGTAGGGGTGCGCATATACGGCATACGGTACGGTAAGGTTCATTTTCTTTTACACAGCGGTATAGGAAAATGAACATAACATAATTTGTTCTGATGGACTGCATGACCGTATGTGACTGGGAGGCGTGACCAGTCTTAAGGAAAGTATTAGAAAGGAAGGGCATTGTCAGATACGCGGTACTGGTTCTTAAGGGACGAATTGCTCTGTTTATTATTTCTGTCTATTTCTACGTTTTTTTCTGGTTCTGCCAGAATTTGATGATAAATACAATGGGCAATTTAGGAAAGATACAGGGCACTGCATTCTCTAACACTCGTGGTCTTGGAAGAGGAGCAGTGAAAGTTTTTACTGCCTTTGAATCAGTACCGGTTACTTCCTACAAAGTAACACCGACTTTGAAATTTCTGCGGCATATCTATAAAATAATATACAGCTGTGAGCTAAGTGCATTTATACAGTAAACAGGTCTACATAGCAACAGCTGCTGCACGTGGTAATGTGTATAATACGTTTAATAATAATAATAATAATAATAATAATAATAATAATAATAATAATAATAATAATAATAATAATAATAGTAATAATAATAATAATAAATGATCACAAACAGTCAAAACAGAAGGTAACACGTAAATATATGGTAAGGTTCACAAAATTTATACCGGTAGAACCATTTTTACATCTACGGTCCGTACTTGGCTCGTGAAAATGTACCCTTTGACACAAAATTGGTGGAACCCATGCACGGCAAGTCTTATCAAAACGTGTCTCATCTCACATCCTCCTTGTGTCCATTTTAGGTTAATCATTCCATTGCATAAGAAAAAAACCTTCCCACATATTATCCATCTTGTACTAATGCTCATGTAGAAGTTCTTTATACGCTGGAGTTGCTGGAAGTAACAGCAACTTTTTTATTAAAAATAGTACCCTAGACAGATGATTTAGAATAGTTTTTTTGTCTCGCATATAGATCTGCATGTCCCAGGACCTAAAACTGATCCCTTTACATGTTACTCAACAATGAGTAATTGGTAACTCGGTAGACTTCTGGAATTGCACGTAAACATCTTTGCTGCATAACCTCATATTTCGGGAACTGAAATACATGCACTTTGTTATCACTGTCGTAATTCCCCTTACAGTTGGGTACACAACACTTCAATGCCATTGTGTCAATGGTATTAACAGTTGGCACCATTAAACGAATTAAAACACTTCTAATTACACCGCTACATGGCCAAAATCATTGCTTTCTTATTACTGAGAAACTTCAAGATTGCCTCCAGGTGCTGACGTTACGGTACATTTTCGGAACGGTTGTGAAGCCTTATATCTAGGAGGTGTTGAGCAGTGACGGCAGGAATATGAGAGCGTTTCCAATGATAAAAAACATCGATAATATTAACTTAGCCTCGAGTTAAAGAAATATGTAAAGATTATGCAGTAATTGTTTTCAATATGACATACGCGAAGTTGTTTGTATAATTGACGCCCCAAGATCTCGCGGATTTATTTAAAGCCACTTTAATCCATAAAGGTAAGTCTTTGTCAAAATATTTAGGTTACTTCAAGTGCATGCATATGATGCTGGTTATTTGTGCGAATTGTAAGTTTTGTGGTGATGATAGGGATCGTCTTACCTAGTAAAGAAAGTTTATTTCGTGGTGAATAGGAATTTTAGTAATGATTGTGATAGTTAGGTGAAATATGCATGTGAATCGTAATCTAGTAACGAAATATGAAGTACAGAATACTGTCGTGTTGTTGAGAATAATAATTTGTTTGGATTTTCGGAAAGAATAAGAAGGTTATGTGGGTTTGTATGAGTAGCCGCATGATCATTGAAAATATGTGCAAAGATGGATAAAATATTGGATTAGCACGTGTAAATCTACGGATATATTTCCAGATTATTATGTTGACCAGGTTGATAGAAGACTGATGTTGGAGTCAATAAGTGGCAAACCATTTATTTCTGTGTGACAATCCTTTCAGTTTTCATTAAGCGTATGTGTTGAAGCACGTCCATTCTGATGCATGGAAGAAAGCACACTTCGAAAGGATGAAAACCTGGTGGGTCCGCAAGAAGACGTTCCTTAGTGGTCCTAATGATGAATAATAATACTAATAATAACAATAATAATAATGATTTTGTTTTTGTTTTGCTACTTGCTTTACGTCGCACCGACACAGATAGGTCTTATGGCGAGTAATAATAATGAGATTTATTCACCCTTTAATTAAAATTATAATCATATGAACTTGTTTCGTAGATTCCTCAGGCATCACTTTCTCGTGTAGTTAGTTAATTCATCGTGTGTTTTATTTCTTGAATATATTTTCATTTACAGATGTGACTTATTTATTTGGGTTATCATTTACTTAAATGATAGAGGTATAGGTAATTCGTTTTGGTATCCTGAGTATTTGTTGTCCATATAAGTGACAACGTTGTTACTTTTCTTTTAATATTAATATGTAATTTCCTACCAAGTAGGCCTATAGTTAGGTTGAAATTTCATTATTTTAAGTCTTGAATACAGAGAAGCCTTCGTAAATGAAGATGAATTTTTACCCAAAATAAGTAAACCCCCTTTTGGTGGGGGTGGTAGAATAACAACCAATCCCTACCTGTCGCAAGAGGCGACTAAAAGGGGCTCTCAACTTGGGAGTGTGGATAGGCAACCACGTGGCTCCGAGCTGAGTCCAGACATTGCTTCCACTTACTTATGCCAGGCTAGTGACGGGACTATTGAATGAAAACTCTCGAATTATTCGATAGTCGTCAACTACCGTTACAGCCTATTGTTTCCGTTTGCATTCGGTTTTTTATTCGGATCGCAAATTCCGATTGTTTCCACTAATCAGGGCTGAAATTGGCCTCCTCTCTCGTTATGGAGTGAAGTCAGAGTAATGAATAGATACCGAGCTCGATAGCTGCAGTCGCTTAAGTGCGGCCAGTATCCAGTATTCGGGAGATAGTAGGTTCGAACCCCACTGTCGGCAGCCCTGAAAATGGTTTTCCGTGGTTTCCCTATTTTAACACCAGGCAAATGCTGGGGCTGTACCTTTACTAAGGCCATGGCCACTTCCTTCCCACTCCTAGCCCTTCCCTGTCCCTTCGTCGCCATAAGACCTATCTGTGTCGGTGCGACGCAAAGCAACTAGCAAAAAAAGAAGAAAAGAGTAGATATCTGACTCAAAGTTGTATAATGATAAATGCAATGTTATTATTGTGCACTTTATCGATAGGTAATCATGTTATAGTTTTTTATAAATACTTTCCATAATAACCACGGACCTCTAATGATTTAATATTAACCTTAAATGAATGGAATTAAATCAATATATGCAGTAATACTTGGTCCTAGGAAAATATGTTGTCTTTTCATTTAGTTTAGTTTGCTTCATTCGCGTTACTTTAATACGTGGTGTCATTACAATAAAGTGTAAACCTAACATTTGTTATTTTATGAATTTGTGATTAGGGACACAAAAATGTATGTTATTTAAAATGAAACATAATGTCCACAATTACTTTAATCGGGACATTTTATCTTATTTTATAGACCAACGTATTTCAGTTTCCAATCACTTGACTCGACTATCGTGTAACGTTTGTTACTAGTCTCTGTATTTCCGCTTATATCATTACCAACAAAAGGAAACACGCTATAAAATCGGTAGTATAATACAACAATCCACATTTCGGAGTTACTAGCAAATGACTTATTACTAGTACTACCGCAGTAAAAAACGTGTATTACTACTTTATAACCGATTTCAAACCGAATGAAAAGTACTGTATCACAATCGGTAGTCTACCGATAGTTTCAAACATTCGATATTCCCATCACTATGTCAGGCTCCTCAATTTCATCTATCTCACTTCCTTGGTCAAGTCTTGTTCTTTTCTGAACCCGACAGTATTAGAGCGCTCTGACCGATCTCTTTTATTTCTGTTTTGTGTTATATAGAGGGTGGTTTTCTATTGTACGTGCTATTACTACCACCTCAAAATAAGTAACGTACAATTATCAGCTTATCGTTGGATTTTAATAACCTAAAGTTAATTCATAAAGTTTTAAATGGGGATATATGTTCATCTTCCATTTAATTTGCTTAAAGATAATTTATTTCAAGTTTTTAACAGTTTGTATGACTAATTTACCTGCGAATTTTATTTAATATTGAATTGACATGCATCTGTGATAGAACGATTTATTGTCGCGACATCTTTGAATCAATAACTGAATCATCTCCTGGTCTTTCTTATTGAGCGATATTACTGTCAAAAAATGGAAGTTTTCTATGTTAATTACACATCCGAGTCTGACCAAAGCCTACTAGATATTATAGCGTAGGCAACGGTCTGACATAAAGATGCATGGTGGCGATATCTTAAAGTTAATACTAAATTATCTCCTAGTCACAAGTAGTTAAGCGAAACTAGCGACGAAATGTTGAAGGTTTTCTTTACTCGAATTAGGATAGAATGCAGATCGAGCAGGCAGTGGATAGAACAATATGTATACCATCCGTAGGCAACGATACCATCGCTGAAGTTATTATATTATAGTAGCGTATGCAACGTTCTATACACACTGATCATGAAAGAGAAATTGCTATAAAAGACAAATGTTAGACGTAATATAATCTTTCCAATTCCATTGAATATCTAGTATATTTAATGAATAGTAATTTAATCTATTTTGAACTTTACAAACATTTCCAATGTGTCTTCATTTCGTATTTTTGGAAGTATAGTAAGAATATTTAGACCTACAGTGATGTGCCCGGTCCATTCGGAACCCCAACGACTAAAGTGATCGACTCTCATGTGAACGACTGAGGAAAAAATAAGATATAAACAGCTTAACGGGCACCTTAGCGAACTCATATTTACATTCAAAAATTATAAATTTATCCCTTGAATTATTTCAAATTTGAATTTTATATATCGACATTACCTCGAGATGGGCACAATAAGTATTAATATGCATCTCTGCTTTAGCCCAATATCTGAATATATCTCTTCACTACTAAGTATTCTTTCACTTTAACCGTGCATTTAAAATCTGAATACAATTGTTTATGGCATTAGTAATTTTAATTGACAGCCCTATTTTAACCAGCTATGGAACGACCACCCCACAGCATACAGAGTCAAAATCCTTTTGTAAATCTATAGTTGTAATATACAATTTACCACCTTTTCTCTTTAATTATGTATCTATTATTGTTTTGATGACAAATATATTGTCTGGAGTTCTTGTTCCTTTCCTGAACCCGGACTGATATACGGACAGTAATCCTCCGCCCAATTTATAAGTCTCTTTGCTAATATCCAGCACAAATCTTGCCGAGTGTGTCCAATAGAGTAATGCCTCAGTAATTATTTGTGTTAGATCTATCTTCCTTCCTTTTGTATATGGGACATATTTTCCTTCTTGCCAAAATCCACGTATTTTCCTACCATAAAAATCATGTTAAATATTTTTGTTATCCTTCCCAGCATATAAGTGTTGTTACCTAGCTCTTCCCAAAATTCGTAAGATATTCCATTTATAGCACCTTTTTACATTGCCTCTAATACTACCTCCATAGTTATTGGATCATAACATAGGGGAGTGTGTTATCCACGGTTTTTATCCTGACCCTCTAATAATCCAGTGAAATACTCTATCAATTCACCATTGCTTACAATTATTATTATTATTTTATTATTATTATTATTATTATTATTATTATTATTATTATTATTATTATCATCATTATTATTTTATTTTATTTTCCAATTTTATTTATTATGTTCGATGTTTTTAGTTTAATTTTCTTCACAATATCTATTCAATAACTGTACTTCTTTGGCCTGTCATTTTTTTTCTATTTTCACTTAGTATATCTTTGTATTTCCTCCTTTCATAACAGAATTCTACTCTTGAATCCCATGATCTCTCATTTCTGTACTTTACAGGGCCCTTATCACTTCAGATTTATTTTGTCTAGATTCATCATTATACCAAAAATATTGATTTTTCCCTTCTCATTCTTAGAACCATTTTGCTGTCAGCTGCTACTATTGCTCATTCCACTATTTTTTTGGTTTTATTTCTTTGATGACCTCATTGAGGAAATAAATCAGATAAAACTAGAGAATGAAGAAGGAGGGATAATTATAATGGGTGATTTTAATCCATGGGTGGGGGAGAAAAATCCGGTGTACGATAGAGAAACAAGCGATATAATCAATCAATCAATCAATCAATCAATCAATCAATCAATCAATCAATCAATCAATCAATCAATCAATCAATCAATCAATCAATCAATCAATCAATCAATCAATCAATCAATCAATCAATCAATCAATCAATCAATCAATCAATCAATCAATCAATCAATCAATCAATCAATCAATCAATCAATCAATCAATCAATCAATCAATACTGATCTGCATTTAGGGCAGTCTCCATGTGGCAGATTCCCTATCTGTTGTTTCCCTCAGCCTTTTTTAAAATGTTTTCGAAGAAATTGGAAATTTATTGAACATCTCGCTCGGTAAGTTATTCCAATCCCTAACTCCCCTTCCTATAAATGAATATTTGCCCAAATTTGTCCTCTTGAATTCCAACTTTATCTTCATATTGTGATCTTTGCTATTTTTATAAACTCTACTCAAACTTATTCGTCTACTAATGTCATTCCACGCCATCTCTCTGCTGACAGCTCGGAACATACCACTCAATCGAGCAGCTCGTCTTCTTTCTCCCAATTCTTCCCAGCCCAAACTTTGCAACATTTTTGTAACGCTACTCTTTTGTCGGAAATCACCCAGAACAAATCGAGCTGCTTTTCTTTGGATTTTTTCCAGTTCGTGAATCAGGTAATCCTGGTGAGGGTCCCATACACTCGAACCATACTCTAGTTGGGTCTTACCAGAGACTTATATGCCCTCTCCTTTACATCTTTACTACAACCCCTAAACACCCTCATAACCTGTGCAGAGATCTGTACCCTTTATTTACAATCCCATTTATGTGATTACCCCAATGAAGATCTTTCCTTATATTAACACCTAGATACTTACAATGATCCCCAAAAGGAACTTTCAACCCATCAACGCAGTAATTAAAACTGAGAGGACTTTTCCTGTTTGTGAAACTCACAACCTGAATTTTAACCCCGTTTATCATCATACTGTCCATCTCACAACATTATCGAGGTCACGTTGCAGTGAGAGGGAAGGAGAAATCAAGCAACGAATGTAATAAGAATAGAGACAATCTATTAGAAATGTGTGCAATAGAGGAACTATGCATACTAAATGGTTGATGACTTAGGGGTGAAATCCCCCTGTGGGTGGGGGCGGTATAATAACACCACGATATCCCCTGCCTGTCGCAAGAGGCGACTAGAAGGGGCCTCAGGAGCTCTGAAGTTTGGAGCATGGGTTGGCGACCATGGGGCCCTTAGCTGAGCCCTGGCATTGCTTTCACTTACTTATGCCAAGCTCCTCACTTTCATCTATCCTATCCGACATCTCTTGGTCAACTCTTGTTCTTTTTCGACCCTAACGCTATTATGTTTGCGAGGGCTAGGTAGTCTTTCACTTTCACACCCTTCGTGTCCCTTGTCTTCCTTTGGCCGATACCTTCATTTTTCGAAGTGTCGGACCCCTTCCACATTTTCCCTCTGATTAGTGTTATATAGAGGATGGTTGTCTAGTTGTACTTCCTCTTTAAATAATCACCACCACCACCACCACTACCACCACCTTAGGGATGAAATAGGGAATTTTACTCAGGAGGGAGCACGATAGATTTAGCTACTGATTGTAGGGAGGCACCGAATTACATTAAGGACATTAAGGTAAAGAACTGGTCAGCATGTCCTCATTTCCCAGTTGTTAAACCCTCAAACGTTGAGGTAACATTTCATGCACTGTACATAAACGTTGAGGTGGGGTCGAAAATTATATTAGCGAAAATATTGCTCCTAAACTTTTACATACTATAATTATACATTAAAAATGTAAGTAACAATCGATACAAATATCTCTCATAATAAACACGAAGCCTACGTGAATATATATACAATAATGTATTGATTAATGGACATGATTTTATTATTTGACGAAATTCAAGAAAAAGTTTCAAGTCCCTAGAAGACAGCCTTTTTTTATCTTCAAAAGGAATTTGGTTCCTAAATTCACAGTGAGATACAAAATTGTACCCTATAAGAATCTACAAAATACAGGAACAAGACAGATTTTTCTCGACTTCACTTAGATATCACAATCAATGAAAGTACGTCACAATCCGTCCTCCGAACATTCGCGGCAAACAACTGAACGGCAGCTTAGGCACACGGGTTGGTTACCAGTGATGCAGTATTTCTTGGATTTCTTCTCATTTGACTGAGGACATAAAGTATATCATCTTCTCTTTGACAGTAGTTCAACTTCAGTAGCTGCTATTTTTGAATAAGTTTCTTGAGAATCCTTGAGAACTGAAAGGCGAAGTTCCTTCGCTCAATAATCTGTTACTCATACTGGGCTCTGGGCTCTTTTAGCTGTCTTGCTAGTGTTTTTATGAACTGGAAGCGTTCTTCTTAAGCGATGTATACAACACACGAGACTTAGAGAATTGCATAAAATGCGGCCAGTGTGCGCCTACCAGTGCCAAACGTAATGCACTTCAACATCTGGTGAGTCTACTCCCCCCTTCGTGCTGTTATAGAATGCAATCATGTCTGGTTTGTCGGTTTCCGTATTATTATTTCCAGAATGATGCATTGACGACACTAAAATGACTCTTCAGTGTCCCAACGAAGTTTAACTTTCTTTTCGTGAGTTCACGTGCTAGCTCTGTTGTCCCGTCTCTCTACGAGGTCGGGTATGAGGTGAGGTGAGACGAATATGTCGTGTCATCAGAGGAGTTAATGAGATGAAATTCATGACGTGATATATGATAGTAGGAAGGGAGAGGGTGAAACCCAATGCCGGCACATAGCCTACTCCTGTCGAATAGCACCAAGGGGTCTGCTCAAGGCTTAACGTCTCCATCCGACGGACAAATCGCCATCAACAGCGTCATATGTCCTCACTCCATATGAACACTGCGGAGAGGTTTGGAATTTAATCCAGACTTTTGGCGCACAATCTAGTGATTAGAAATTGTATACCACGACCTCTCCTAGCCTGCCGGCTAACATTCTCATGGTGAAAATTGTTTTCGACCAACGGGACTCGAACCGGATGACCTCGGTGTCAGGCCGCTTAGACTTGAATGTCTTGACGATGATGGCCACCAGGCGCGCTGATTCACACGCTAGACTTTTGAGCTGAAATAGTTTTCAGCCGTTACATTTCTGATGGATTCCTCGATAGGCTTCACTAGCCTTATTTCTGACTGGGTTGGTTTCAGGAGCTTTTACTCGTCTGCTTCTAACTCAGCACCAACACTGTCTTTTCCAGTGTATATATAAACATTCAAAAGATTTCTGTACATCGCATAATGCCATGACCTTCAACCCATATTTTTCAAGTTTACTAAGCCATAAAATCTCTAAATTTACAGAGCCCTCGAAAATCAACAAGCATTTCATCCACACATGCATTCGACCGAATATTATAGCATTCCTGGAAATTTTCAAGCATTCTTTAGAAAATAGCTGGAGGTGTATAAGGCTAGGAAAGCAACAGATAGGGAATCTGCCACCTGGGCGACTGCCCTAAATGCAGATCAGTATTGATTGATGATTGATTGTATCCATTTTTTCCGGCTCGGGTTGACAGATCACCGAACCTCAGGCAATATATAAAAATACAGACCGTTTTCATAGAAAATAAAGTACGAAAAATATCTGTGCCTGTACCATCTGTTGCGAACATTGATTCCAGACTTTCATTGTTGGATAAAAAAAAATCTGCATAATAGAGGAATCCTAGGAATGCCTTGAGTTCCGTAGCAAGTCTGCCCGACAAGGATCAGAAAAGTTTGATCTGTATGCATTCATCTTCTCGTTAGTATGCTTTATGGTTTCGTCGAGCTTGTCTTCTGGAAATAAACACTCCCATGCTTGCAATGGTGTACGCGAGTCTCCGATCAGTTGAGCTTTACAGATAATTTCATAATTATACAGAGTGAAGCGAAATTCGCGCACTCGGGCGTCGCAGCGCGAATCCTCACATACCAGCAATAAAAAAAATATCTCTCACAAAAGTTCGTCCTGCGAGTATTTCCGGTAGATAAAGAACGTTGGAGTGTGGCAATCTGGCAACACTGTAACCACATGTAGGGTAACTGCCTCTGTCAGCACGTACTAGACGTGCAGTGCAGTTGGTGCAGTGGGTAGAGCTTTCGGTTAGCACGCAGGAGGTCGAGGGTTCGATCCTGGGTTGAGGCGCACTTTTTTCATTTGCTAATTTCCATCGGACATTACATACTGTAACACAGTAAGACACCGTTTCTCAGGTCACATCTACCCTACATTTATAAAATTTAGTAACGCTGAACACGTTGTAACGCATCTAGTAGATGAAGTGGTGCGAATAAATTCACGCCGACGACGTGGAAAGGGCGTCTTTCAAAGCCGACCAATGAAAACGAATGTTCGTGCATTTCTAGGATGTAAGTGCAAATGGTTTCTAGAGGACGCGCTGCAATCGCTGTTGACGATTAAGATGCCGGATACCATCACTTGGACTACATTTCATCATCATCATCATCTGTTTACCCTCCAGGGTCGGCTTTTCCCTCGGACACAGCGAGGGATCCCACCTCTACCGCCTCAAGGGCAGTGTCCTGGAGCTTCAGACTCTTGGTCGGGGATACAACTGGGGAGAATGACCAGTACCTCGCCCAGGCGGCCTCACCTGCTATGCTGAACAGGGGCCTTGTGGAGGGATGGGAAGATTGGAAAGGATAGGCAAGGAAGAGGGAAGGAAGCGGCCGTGGCCTTGTGTTAGGTACCATCCCGGCATTCGCCTGGAGGAGAAGTGGGAAACCACGGAAAACCACTTCCAGGATGGCTGAGGTGGGAATCGAACCCATCTCTACTCAGTTGACCTCCCGAGGCTGAGTGGACCCCGTTCCAGCCCTCATACCACTTTTCAAATTTCGTGGCAGAGCCGGGAATCGAACCCGGGCCTCCGGGGGTGGCAGCTAATCACGCTAACCACTACACCACAGAGGCGGACTGGACTACATTTACGAAATAAAAAACATATGCCTCAAACCAGCATCGACCCCCTCGATCTCCTGCATGCTAACTCAAAACTCTATCCACTGCAGCAACGGTACAACACGGCTAATACGTGCTGACAGAGGGAGTTACCCTACATGTGGTTACAGTGTTGCCAGATTGCCACTCTTCAACGTCCTTTTTCTCCCGGATATACTCGCAGGACGAACTTTTGTGAGAGACATTTTTTTTATTGCTGGCATGTGAGAGTGCGAGAATTTGGCTTCACCCTGTATTATGGGTGGGCGTTCGGACATTACGCTTTGCTTCAACAGATGACCACTTATAGCTCTCACGACCATAAATACTTGAGCTACCTTGGCCTGACTGGGTTGCACTAACATCTGATCCACTTGAAAATATGTCCTCGCAATCCGATTCTTCTTCTTCTTCCTCAAGATCAGAATTTACAACATGGAACACTGGATCGTCATTTATTCCATCACTCGCATTGCTTCCATCGTAATGCTCGTTTATTGTACTGGTCACAAAGTCTGTAAAACCTGAATCACTGACAAATTTTTTCACGGGAGCCGGAGGCCATTATGAAACCGAAAGTAAGTACGTATACAATTACATGGGTATAGAAATAGGAAGTTTACGATGTTAAATTCATAAAATAATACAAAAAATTAAACATTTAATACGTACGCGAACAGTGAGGTGGGGCCACTCGGGTTTCAACACTGGGCAGAGCGAAAACTAACAACACTAGAGAACGACCACTTCAGGCAAGAATTAGTCTTCATCTAACGATAAGGTACAACGAAAAGCAACCCTTAGGCCGGCCATACACGTTGCGGCGTACCGGAGAGGTTTACCTGTACAGTTGACCTGCGCAGGTAAACCGGAGCGTGGGTGGCACAGGTGGCCAGACCTGTACAGGCGAGCCAGGAAGAATCGAAAAACAATTCCGTTACCTGCGCAGTTGAATATAACTCCACGTCTGTGTGATTCACCCAAGACCTGCAGAGGTTTCAGCTCAGTTGAAGCAGGACAAGCGCGGAAAGAGGATCTTGCGTTCTGTTTATTTGTTTTTACAAAACCACTCGGTTTGTTTTGTTTTGTAATTTATTTTTGCTTACCAGTGATTTTTTGTTTTGTTTTGATAGAATACCATACGAAACATGTCAAACCGTAGGCGAATTCAAGTTTTAGAGGAGTTTATCGAGTTGTACAAATCTGAACCTTGTCTGTGGCGTGTGAAGAGCAAGGAGTATCATAATCTTGCACCGAGAGATGCCGCTTATACAAAATTATTGACAAAGTTGAAGGAATCCGAGACTGAAGCTGTTAAGGATTTATTAAGAAGATAAATAATCTGAGGAGCAATTTTCGCAAAGAGGAGAAACATTCGAGGCGTAAAAGAAGTCTGGAGCAGGAACAGGACTTGTACAAGCCAATTTTAGATATCAAAAGTTTTACTATGCATTCGTGCTTTATTTATAGATTTATAATACTACAGATAATCCTATGATAAATCAGTAAGAATAATTTTAATGTCATATTTCATTGTACATACATACCTGAAGAAAATCTTTTCGCAGAATTTTGTATATGCAATCACACTCTCTGGAATTATGTGACCAAGAGATTGCGGTGATATTAGAGTTGAATATTTGAGGCATTCGTACGGTCGCCCTGTAGCAAGGAATCTTAAGGTAGCCTTTCGTGCGGAGAAATCGCAGTTCTCATGATTGTATCGCTCTTTTTGGATTGAAGGCGACAGCAATGAAAGCAATTTTTGGTACATTGGTTCACTCACCCTCAAGTAATTACGGTAGTCTCCTTCTTCTACACCCAATTCTTTTAATAAATCAACATGAGTATAGCGATTTCTTCTCAACAACCAGTCTTTATACCATGAGTTACGGGGTTTCTTTTGCTTTTTTAAATTAGTTGCACAGGTAAACCGGAGCGTGGGTGGCACCTACGTTCGATGAACCTGCACAGGTGGCCAGACCTGTACAGGCGAGCCAGGAAGAATCGAAAAACAATTCCGTTACCTGCGCAGTTGAACATAACTTCACGTCTGTGTGATTCACCCAAGACCTGCATAGGTTTCAGCTCAGTTGAAGCAGGACAAGCGTAGGAAGAGGGTCTTGCGTTCTGTTTATTTGTTTTCACAAAACCACTCGGTTTGTTTCGTTTTTTAATTTATTTTTGGTTACCGGTGACTTTTTGTTTTGTTTTGATAGAATACTATGTCAAACCGTAAGCTAACTCAAGTTTTAGAGGAGTTTATCTAGTTGTACAAATGTGAACTTTTTGGATTAAAGGTGACACCAAGGAAAGCAATTTTTGGTGCACTCATCCTCAAGTAATTATGGTAATCACCATCTTCTCCACTCAATTCTTTTAATAAATTGACGTGAGTGTAGCGATTTATTCTCAACAACCAGTCTTTACACCTTCAGTTGCGGGGTTTCCTTTGCTTTTTTAAATTAGTTGCTAACAATAAACCAACCACTGCGATCGCATCATCATCTCGTCGTGTCGATGCCGTAAGGTCACCTGATGGGTAAACCGTACCTTGTATGAGGTCGTCGCCTGTACAGGTTTACTGCGCAGGTCAACTGTACAGGTAAGCCTCTCCGGTACGCCGCAACGTGTATGGCCGGCCTTAGAATGGAATGCGGGGGATGTGGTTAGGTTGTACAGTCTGGTTCGTGTCATTGAAGACTCCACACCACCGTTTGAGTGTTAAGTTGCAGAGTGTTGAAAGATTATCGAAGGAGAAGCAACGGATCACTAATGTACAGAAACAGTTGGTAAGGTATAGATGCAGAAATGAACATAGAGAAGAATTAAGGATTATTTCAGAGAGGAAACGTTCGAAATCTTGATGATAGGTATTGGAAATATGTTGAAGCATAACAACATTGGTAGGAACTTGTAACGACCGAAGTAGATATAATATCAATGAGGCTTTCATGGCCTTGAATATTTGGTAATTTTACAGTAATTCATTCAAATATATGTAGTAGAAATAACAAGCCTACTGATAATCTGTATGTTTTGTATTGCTGATTTTATTCGAATCTTTCAAGATATTTCCATTTGCTTGAGCATTTTTTTAATCCCAGCCTTCAATATCCTGAAGTGATTTTTACTGTGGTTCATTCTTTTAACTAAGAACACATATTTATTTTGGCCCTTTCGCCTTCTTCTAAATATTTACTGGAACTGATTACCACTACATACTATGCAGTATATCAATACGAGACAGCTATAGAACATTTTATCTGACAGGACTCATACGGTAGCTGGTCAATATGCGCCAAATCCGTAAAATCAATCATACATCAATGATCTGCATTTAGGATGCCAGATTCCCTATCACTTATTTACCTCGCTTTTTCTTAAACATTTTCAAAGAACTTGGAACATCCCTTACTCCTCGTCATATAAATGAATATTTGCCCCAATTTGTCCTCTTGAATTCCAAGTTTATCTTCATATTATGATCTTTCGTACTTTTAAACAGCTCCACTCGAGCTTATTCTTCTCCTTATGTCATTCCACGCCAACTCTCCACTGACAGCTCGAAACATACCATATAGTCGAACACCTCGTCTCCTTACTCCCAAGTCTTCCCAGCTCAAAGTTTGCAACGTTTTCGTATCATTACTCTTTTGTCGGAAATCATCCAGTACAAACCGCGCTGCTTTCCTTTGATTATTTTCCAGTGCTCGTATCAAGTAGTCCTGATGAGGGTCCCATACACCATAGTTTATCGGAAACTTATACGCACTCTCCTTTACATGCTTACCACAAGCTCTAAATACTCTCATATTCAATTGAGGAGATCTGTACCCTTTCTTAACAATACTCGTTAATATGATTTCCCTAACGAAGATCATTCCTTATCTTAACACCTAGGTAGGCCTACTTACAGTCGTCCCAATCAACACAATAATTAAAACTCAGAGGACGTTTCCTCTTGGTGTAATTCACAATATCACTTTTCATCTCATTTACATCTTACCGTAGTCTGCTGTCCATGTCACAACATTGTTTAAGTCTCCCTGCAGTCGCTCACAATCCTACAGCTCATTTACTACTCTACACATTATAACGTCATCCGCAAATATCCTTATCTGTGATTGCAGATCTTTACTCATATCATTTGCATATATAAGGAAACATAAAACCTCCAATAATACTGCTGGACCCCTAGTCATAATCACTACGGGATCAGACAACGCTTCGCCTATATTCTCTGAGTTCAATTTTCTAGAAATGTAGCCACCCAAACTATGATTGTAACAACAATGACAGAAACAACAACTACTACTATAGCAAGAGTTTATGTTGATTTTGTGAGCTACTGTACACTTTCTCTTGAAATGTCCGTTTTTATCTTTCTTATTATAAAAGAAATTATTCCTCGTGTAAGCCATCGGAAAATAACACTGAATTGATTGAAAACTGAGACATCTAGTAACTCACATAGTATTTCAATTTCTTTGATTTTACTGCCATCGATAAAGCCTAGATTTACCAAATGTGTCAAATGAATAAATATATTTATATATTACTTACCACTGCCTTTAATTTTGCCTTGGAAAGTGCGTTGCTAGAACAAGCAAACATATACAAGTTAATCTACAGGTGAACACCATTAAATACAGTATATTGCAACGGAAGAATCATGAATCGAATGAAATACGGAACAGTATCTCCGTCATATATTTCATTCAAAATCCATTCACAAAATCACCTACAGGATACATGTATTCATGCGGTGCATGAGTTAGTTGGCCAGAATTCAGTTTGAAAACCATTTCCACCCTCTTTTTCTATTTCAAACTGAAGAACATAATTCACAAGTACAAAGTAGTGTATTTTTGGCAGTTATGCTGCCTCCTCCTCCTCACGCGCCCATGAGGCTACCTCATCCGATCTCACTGAAGAAGAGTGCATGCTTAACATCACACGCTTGGATTCGACCCCAGGCTTAACCTCAGAAGAGCGCTAACCTCACACACGCAAGTTCGACGGCCGGGCTAACCGCGTAAGTGTATGCAACCTTACAGACTTGGATTCGACTCCTTGGCTAACGCTAAACTTACAGATCAATTTCGACTCCATAGCTATCCATAACTTTACATCGGCACTAACTTCACCTACCTAACATCGACGCCCGGGCTAAGCGCGTAAGAATGCGAGGTTAACCTTACATGCTTGGATTCGACACCAGACTTAACCTCACAGAGGGCTCACTAACTTTACAGATCCAATTTCTACAATCGGGTTAACCACATAAGAGTGCGAGCTTAACCGTTCAGGCTTGGATTTGATCCTAGGTTTAACCTAACTGCCCTACTGGGCAAGATGTGTGCTATACATTGTTCTTATGGGCCTAACTCTACAGAGCTATCTCTGGGGCTCACAACTTATAATTTAGTACCTACTGGTCTTATCGGTCTCGAGTTCGACCTCCTGCTGAAGAAGTTTAGTGGTTAGTATTTTGAGCTAGAATTCAAAGTTTCGATTTTTGAATGCTTGAACTAATTTTATTACTGGGAGGGGCTGTAGCTCTATCCTCAGCTTGAGTTCAAGGGTTCGATTCTTGCACGCCTTGGCTGATTCTGTTACTGGAAGGGGCTTTATTTTGATCCTCAGCTTGATTTCGAGGATTCCATTTTTATATGCTTCAGTTAACTCTGTTACTGGGAGGAGCTCTTGTTCGACCCTCAGTGTGACTAGCTGTAGGGTGCTGGTACAGAGGCTAAGGACGATACATTGCTGTTATTGCTCTGGATAGACCCAAAACACTTTGATATACTAATGAACGAGTTTCGCGTTTTACTGGTGCCTCTCAGAGGGAGCCGGCGATTTCTTGCAGGCAATTCGCGAAGTATTATCAATAACATGATACCGCTACAAGGACCACCGATTTCACCCGCAGTGTTTACTATCACTGGGAACATAAGAATATAATGTTTACAAAAAATAATCCGCACTCTTAAGACGAACTAAAGAATAACATCAGTCAACAGATCAGTTTCATTTCTTAAAGAGAATTGCGACGAGTAATTGATTACACGAGCATATGCCAGAAATGTGTGGAAAATGTAGACGAGTAGTTCATGCACCTCCTTGCGTGACCCGAGTGAGTACATCACGTGTTAAAAGCGTTTGATACCATCCCATCTTGCGTAAAGTGGGTGGCAGCTGATCCTTTTTACGATCCATTCTTTCTGCCGTGAATGGATACCTGACCGACTGGACAATAACATCCAGACGGTACGCCATATGTGGTCGAAACTCAGTACGGAAAGTTAACCTCACTCCATGGAACATTCGACCTGTTGGAGAGTGACGTCTCTCTCTACAACAATAATTTCACATGGGTTTGTGTCAGTGTCAAGGGCGCAAGGTTTGAAATAAGACACGCACCGCACTATAGATATTGGCGAAATGTAGTATCTAGTCAGTATGGATTCAAAATCTCATTTGATTAATTCTAAGCAAGTTTAAGTTTATACATCTTTTAGACAAGAATTGCACCCGTTGAGGCTAGCTCAGTGTGGTCGGGATTCCGCCTCTGAAATGCAGACAGCTTACGTTCATACATACGCAGAAATGGTGTCCCGATATAAACAAAGCACCTCCTCGCTTAAAACATTGCTATAGGTAGATAGAACGCTACAACACCGATGTGATAGAAATTGACACAGTGGAGGATGTATAGCAATACCCACACTGTGCCTTCAGGCTACCCGTTCACTCCCTTCCCCTCATTTTCGATACTGGAGTGGCCCTCAACACTACCTCTTCACTCCATTCCTTTTTTTTTTCAGCACTGGACTGGCCTTCAACACTTCCTTTTCACTCCCTTCCCTCCTTTTCAGTACTGGAGCGAACTTCAGCACTACCCGTTCACTTCCTTCCCCTCCTTTTCAGTATTGGAGTGGCGTTCAACACTACCCGTTCGCTCCCTTCCTCCTCCTGTGGGTGGGGTCGGTAGAATAACACCCACGGTATCCCCTGCCTGTCGTAAGAGGCGACTAAAAGGAGCCCCAGGGGCTGGGAACTTTGGAGCGTGAGCTGGAGACCACGGGGCCCACAGCTGAGTCCTGGCAATGCTTCCACTTACTTGTGCCAGGCTCCTCACTTTCATCTATCCTATCCGACCTCTCTTGGTAAACTCTTGTTCTTATCCGACCCAAACGGTATTACGTATGGAGGCCTTGGGCGTCTTTAATTTTCAGGCCCTTTGTGGCCCTTGTCTTCCTTTGGCCGATACCTTCAGTTTTCGAAGTGTCGACCTCTTGCATTTTTGCTCTCTGATTAGTGTTATATAGAGGATGGTTGCCCAGCTGTACTTCCTCATAAAACAATAATCATTACCACCACCACCACACTCCCTTCCCTCCTTTCCAGTATTGGACTGGCTTTCAGCACTACCTGTTCACACCCTTCCCTCCTTTTCAGTCTTGGGGAAGCCTTCAACACTACCCGTTCATTCCTTTCCCTTCCTTTTTGATACTGGTGTGGTCTTCAGCACTACCCGTTCACACCCTTCCCCTCCCTTTTTGGTACTGGAGTGGCCTTAAACACTACCCGTCCACTCCCTTCCCTCCTTTTCAGTATTGCAGTAGCCTTCAGCACTACCCGTTCACACCCTTCCCCTCCTTTTCGGTACTGGAGTGGCCTTCAACACTACCCGTCCACTCCCCTCCTTTTGAGTATTACAATAGCCTTCAGCACTACCCCTTCGCTCCCTTCCCTCATTTCCAATACTAGAGTGCGGCAGTGATGATTGTTTATGTCAGGACACAATTTCTGTGCATACGTGTACCAAGCGTACGTCACAGTCAAGCGAGAGAGCCAACACACTGGGCAACGATCTTTCACTCTGATGCCCGTAGATAAGAAACCCTTTAATATATCAAACAGTATTCGTGGGATTTGCAAAATAAGTACATCACCGAACTTGTTCCTCGATTCCCACTTGTTTTACTGGGTAAAATTAATATAGTATAGTCTCATAAAAAATGCTATCAGTTTCTCGGTAATTACGTATGTGTTGGAGGTACCACCCCTGTTAAATAATAATAATGTTATTGTTTTAACGTCCTGTAGCACTTTCAAATACCATCGGACCGAGCCAGGATTGAACCTGTTAAGTTGGGATCAGAAGTCCAGCTCTCTACTGTCTGAGCATATCAGCCCGGTCCCTGTTAAAGATAACGGAACATGAGACCAAGTCAATCACAGTCTGGTCAAGTAATCTACAACATATCACAATGGTCAGAATGAACGAGGGAACAAGTGAGCTGGAGGCGCGGGGTTAGAGAAAGGAATGCTGGAACGTGGCAATATTGTGAAATGGCACGTGCAATGCTCCTCCCTCCAGCCCTACCTGTCATAATTCATCTTTAGTTATTAGAGGTATACAGTAGTTGCCGGGTTCTGTGGCGGTACTAGAAGGGCCATACAATCTCCCGCTTGCATTAGCGTCACTGTGTCCACGTCGGAAGATGTGTAGGAGAGTGATCAGACGTGTGAATATTCGCTTGGACAGTGACACTCTGTTTCCATAGCATGCAGTGAGCTGTCATATGGAACTCGACTCAATGGGTGGCTCTTTTGAACATTCATAGAGACATAATTGTAAAACCAACAGCCTTGAAAGTTGGATTTTTTTTTGCTAGGGGGCTTTACGTCGCACCGACACAGATAGGTCTTATGGCGACGATGGGAAAGGAAAGGCCTAGGAGTTGGAAGGAAGCGGCCGTGGCCTTAATTAAGGTACAGCCCCAGCATTTGCCTGGTATGAAAATGGGAAACCACGGAAAACTATTTTCAGGGCTGCCGATAGTGGGATTCGAACCTACCATCTCCCGGATGCAAGCTCACAGCCTCGCGCCTCTACGCGCACGGCCAACTCGCCCGGTAAGTTGGATTTTACATTGTTATCTGACAACATACCAGTCGCTGTAAAACTGTTCACCTTGATCATACTGTTCTTGTTTCGCATTTGTAGTTGACCGACACTGCAATCTGAATTTTGTTTTGCAATTTGCTTTACGTCACACCGACACAGATAGGTCTTAAGACGAAGATGGGACAGGAAAGGGCTAGAAGTGGGAAGGAAGCGGCCGTGGCCTGAATTAAGGTACAGCCCGAGCATTTGCTTGCAATCTGAATATCAACAAAATTTACTCGTATCAGTGTACTTATAATGGCACCCATGCATGCGTGTACCTCATACGCACTAGTACCTTCATTATGTTCTATCAATTTTTTTTGTAACTATGCCCCCCTCCCAGTCGATCCATCCAGTAAGTAAGAGTACTTTGATGAAAGAGATGGTAAACAAGAACGATGACATGTCGGTCAGACCTGACAGCAACGAGAAACTTAGCTAGATTTGAGTTGCCAGCAATACGACAGAGCTTGCGCAGAATTGGTGTCTTAAGCTGTTTGAGAACCCGTAATAAGCAACATTGATGTACCAAAGTAGCGGCCAATCAATACGATGGGTGAGAAAAACTGCGCTGTCGGCACATATGGGAGCGGCCTAGTGACAGGTGATCAAGCGTCACTTAGAGCGCGATTGCTATTTGTTGGCACATACCTGCGCGAAGCCACGAGGTAACTACTGCTGTTCTGTTGGGAGCGAAATTAAGCCTCTGTCACATTAACATAGTCCCCAGTTGGCCTCCTCATGATATTACTTTGACACCGAGCTTGTTGGCCGTGCTTAGCGATGAGCTTGCATTCGAAAGATGATGGGTTCGAATTCCACCATCGGCAGCCCTGAAAATGGTTTCCCGTGGTTTCTCATATTCACACAAGGCAAATGCTAGGGCTGTACCTTAAGTAAGGCCGCGCTTGCTGCCATCGAAATCCTTCCACATCCCCATCCTTGCGTCACCGAAAACATTCTATGTGTTAGCACTTCATTAAACCACTAACAAGAAAACGAAAAGAAGTTGCACATAACCTTTAAACCCCGTTGCTCACACATTTGGGCGTGTAGTTTGCTTAACCTAACGTTACAAAAAATTTCCAGTCTGTCAAACACACAGCAAGTTCAATATAACACTATAAACATACCTTTAAAAATTACACACTGTTATGCAAAGAATAACAGGTTTAGTTCTACAAGAACATCCTCAGATTATATAAAATCACGTAAAACATGCGTAGGTCTATATATGTACAGTATTGTATACGTTGCGTAAACTTGTCAATGTTAGAAAGTTATGCTATAATATGAACAAATATTGACAAATAATGAATTTACAAGTATTAACATAATGACAAACCTTCTGTACTTATGTAGACTGCCGATGAAGTCCGTTGTCACCAAACACTGTTTCAGGACTGTGGTCATGGAGAGGCAAATGTAACGTTTTGGCCAAGCTTGCTGTTCGCGGAGAGGAGATGGGATAGCAGAGGAGGGGTGAGTGGAACGTTGTGGTTCTTTCCCATTGGATGTTATAATCTAGCATACTGTACCGTTTAGAGGGGAGGAGCGAGTGGAGCGCTGTGGAACCTTCTTTATCACTGGAGAGGGGAGATAATCTTATTAACTTTCTTCATGTTATCGATGGTTCACTTCCAAAACCCCGCTCCTTAATCCCCGTGAAGTAAAAAAGGTACATCAGTCATATCAAAACCTAACACAATCTTTGTACATCTTGTCATCCTGAGTAAGGCTTTTTGAGGGTGATGTTATTCTGTATAGAGGAATAAATAAGTAACAAGATTGTGAGCAACCGTAACATGACCTCGATAATGTTGTAAGATGGTCAGCAGACAATGGTATGTTGATAAACGGGGTTAAAAGTCAGGTTGTGAGTTTCACAAATAGGAACAGTCCTCTTAGTTTTAATTACTGCTTTGATGGGTTGAAAGTTCCTTTTGGGGTAAAGTTCCTTTTGGAGATCATTGTAACTATCTAGGTGTTAATATAAGGAAAGATCTTCATTGGGGTAAACACATAAATGGGATTGTAAATAAAGGGTACAGATCTCTGCATATGGTTATGACGATGTTTAGGGGTTGTAGTAAGGATGTAAAGGAAAGGGCATATAAGTCTCTGGTAAGACCCCAACTAGAGTATGGTTTCAGTGTATGGGACCCTCACCAAGATTACCTGATTCAAGAACTAGAAAAAAAAATCCGAAGAAAAGCAGCTCGATTTGTTCAGGGTGATTTCCGACAAAAGAGTAGCGTTACAAAACTGTTGCAAAGCTTGGGCTGGGAATAATTGGGAGAAAGGAGACGAGCTGCTCGACTAATTGGTGTGTTCCGAGCTGTCAGCGGAGAGATGGCCTGGAATGACATTAGTAGACGAATAAGTTTGAGTGGCGTTTATAAAAGTAGGAAAGATCACAATTTGAAGATAAAGTTGGAATTCAAGAGGACAATCTGGGGAAAATATTTATTTATAGGAACGGGAGTTAGAGATTAGAATAACTTTCCAAGGGAGATGTTCTATAAATTTCCAATTTCTTTGAAATCATTTAAGAAAAGGCTAGGAAAACAACAAATGGGGAATCTGCCACCTAGGCGACTGCCCTAAATGCAGATCAGTATTGATTGATTGATTGATTGATTGATTGACACGTAGATAGATAGATAGATAGATAGATAGATTGATAGATAGATAGATAGATAGATAGATAGATATTGGTGTTTTGATATTCCTCGAATTTTGTAGGATGTATTCAACATTGGACACTGCTGTGTCAAAGTGTTTGTCTTCAAGATAATACTTAGTATTAGCATTGCATTTTGTGTCCATTTTGATTTAATGTTTGTATCAACGTAATAAAACTTTTATTCTGTGTTTTGTACAAAAGTGACTATTCACGTTGGAGAACAATGTGTTGAATTAGCTACATTAAAAAAAAAGGATTTAATAGGGTTGAATAAATTTTCATTGGATATTTCATGACACTTAATACGTTACATAATCAATTAACTGAGCAGTTTAAACTGTTGACGGCTGTTGATTTCAGAAAGGACTTACGACCAGTAGTTTCAACAATTAATAACACATAAATTATGCATGAAATTGCTATGATTTTGTGTTTATTGAGTGATTATATAGGTACATTTTTAACTAATGACAACAAAGCTATTTTGATGTGATCCAGAAATTACTAAACAGTTAGTTTTCTCAAAAATAGGTTTCCTGATTTAAGTCCTTTCTGCAATGAACGATTCAAACGATCTTGTCCAGGATGTTGCAAAATACACTTGACCATGACTGAATACTGGTTCGGGTAAGTAGACACCCACTGCTTTAAGAGTTGTCCCTGCGCTTTGTTAATGGTCATATACTACAGAAGGCCAGTCGACTTGATACATTGCCGTCTGTGCGGACATCGATGTGTGTTCTCTTAGCAGCATGTAAGTATTTAGGAACGTTCGGCCATCTGTTGAGTGTATTTAGAAGCTGGGGAAGATCAGAGAATCAAAGAGTATCTAGCACAGAAGTGTATTCATCCATAATCAGAGAAAGTATATTATACACTCTGGCTTGACAGGTAGCAATCAAGCATGGCTGAATGCAATCACATTACTAAGGACAAAAAACACATATATCAGAATATTAATGAAAGTATTAGTAGCTTAGCAACCCATTAAATACAGAATGTGTTGCGGGTTAGGGTAAGCCTTCGCCTGCAATTATTGGAGTGATCTTTTAATTATTTTATTTTATGATTACTCAAAGTCTACTGAACTTAGAGACCTATCAATGTCTGATAATTCACCGGCAGGTAATTCCGGAGAGAATGAAGACAGAATGAAGCAAATCGGTCCAGTAGAACGGCTGGACGGATTGGACAGAACTGTCCAGATGCTGTACTCATGATTCCTTCATGGTGTTGCATTTTCAACAACAAGAATGTATAATAAAAACCACATAAATATACCATAGATTTAGAATAACCTATTTTCGAATCATCTCATGGTCATTTGTCTGGATACCAATTCGTGAAGTTACCTAACTATATAGCTTCATAAACATCATGTATTTTAAGAGAATAACTGAGAGATTGTCATGCAGTCTACTTGACTAGCACTTACATCAGCAAGGTAGCGGAAATTATTGTTTTAACGGGAAGTAGTGATGGTGGTGGTGAATATTCCTAGATAGGCCTATACTGTCATTTTAAATTAATACTTGTAAAGAAATAATTTTGGTCAGTTCTTGTTACATATGCACTCTTTCGAAGCAGGCGAACAAGTTAAAAAAACGTGTTCAGTCAGGTTTTTGTCTTTCGATATTAAGTAAAAACAGAGGAATATTTCTAACAGTTAAGTTATCGACTAAAGAAAGACAAGGAAAAACAGAAGTAAGCAAGGTGGAAAAATTATGACTCCTTAGGGGTCATTACTTACCTGATATTGCTTTGGTACAAGGCCGTACCCGCGAATGTTTTTTGGAGGGGTTATGATTTAAGGGTGGGCTTTTCGAAAACGAAACCTATAGTAACAATTTTTTTTTACTTTTAAATAGATTCTACAGATAGATAAGTTTGGAAGAATTTTAGAGCAGTACCTTTTATCAATCAATCAATCAATCAATCAATCAATCAATCAATCAATCAATCAATCAATCAATCAATCAATCAATCAATCAATCAATCAATCAATCAATCAATCAATCAATCAATCAATCAATCAATCAATCAATCAATCAATCAATCAATCAATCAATCAATCAATCAATCAATCAATCAATCAATCAATCAATCAATCAATCAATCAATCAATCAATCAATCAATCAATCAATCAATCAATCAATCAATCAATCAATCAATCAATCAATCAATCAATCAATCAATCAATCAATCAATCAATCAATCACTACTGATCTGCATTTAGGGCAGTCGCCCAGGTGGCAGATTCAACGGTCCAACGGCTGAAGCAGAAAGGTATAGCGGTCTTGTGGGCAGAGCTCGCTTTAACACGTGCATGCAGTGAGACTCAAAGATTTGTTTAAATATGGAGGTAACAATATGTTTCACTCTAATATTTAGAGGTTTGATTCCTTTTGTAAAATATATCCCAGCGGGTCGATAAAGTTATTTGCTTATCTTTATTGAAACCGATCTTCATGGTGCAAAATGTATTAAGAACATAAAAAGAAACAATCCGTATATATCACCAAAATTAAATGTCCATTTATGTTTTCAGTAAATTTGTTAACTATATTCACAAAGAAACACTTAAAGTTAACGCCGAATTTATAGGTTAAATTCAATTTTTTTGTTTATTTTCAAGCATTTAGGATGTGTGTTCTCCCAGAACGGTAAAATAGTAAGCGATATTCATTCAAGGTGCAGTAAAGCTAATTCAGTGAGAACGCAGTTGCGATCAACAGTATACTGTAAGAAGGGAGTCAACTATCTTAACATTGGTCTGTTTTCAGACCAACTTTGCTTTACGGGAGCGAAAGCTGGGTTGACTGAGGATATCTTGTTCATAAGTTAGAAGTAACAGACATGAAAGTAGCGAGAGTGATTGTATGAACAAACAGGTGGGAACCATGGCAGAAGGACACTCGTAATGAGGAGATAAAGGCTAGGTTACGAATGAACTCAATGGATGAAGCTGTACGCATAAACCGGCTTCGGTGGTGGGGTCATGCGAGGCGGATGAAATAAGGTTACCTGGGAGAATAACGAACTCTGTTGTAGAGGGTAAAAGAGGTAAAAGGAGACCAAGACGACGATGGTTAGACTCAGTTTCTAACGATTTAAACTAAACGAGGTCACAGCAGTAGTTAGAAATAGAGCATTGTGGCAACGTTTAGTAAATTCACAGAGGCTTGCAGACTGAACGCTGAAAGGTCCATAATGATGATATGTTTATTGTTTTTCAAATGGTTGTTTTTATAATATTTCTAATTTATTGTAGGCTATTTAAAAACCCTCATACAGTATGTTGTTTAAATTTTTTAAGTTTATTTTTATTTCGGAAGGGGTTTGAACCCACCCCGCGGTAATATTCCCACTCGGTAGGCCGTGCTTTGGCAGGAAGATAACATGAGTTGACCAAGGGTGATCAGACAGGAATGATGGAAGAGAGCAGTCTGGCACAATTACTGAATATCTCAGGCATAGGAGAAATCTAGAAGTCACGTGAAGCCACTTACCACCATCAGCAAGATGAAAATAAAGTAGATAATTTTGCCAATCATTTTCCTCCAGTGGATGCTAGTGCTTTGGACTTGCCACAATACACCCGAACGTGTAAAGTTGGTGAACATTTTCTGCGATATTTTCAGAAGTAAAAGTTTAAAATATGACCCATTAACTATGAATAAACACAGTAGAAGTCGTAATCGTAACTGGTACGCATTTGCATAAATCAAAATACTGTAACATTGTTCTGGTTCACACTAACCTGTCACCAGAGAAGAAAAATGTGATGACGAACGTGCGTTATTGTAGTGTAAATCATTTTGTTGCCGATAAGGTGGCCTTTGTTTATGGTCGATACACCATCACAATGCAGATACGATATCGTATAATGTCAACCATTATTATGGTCGAAGTTAAAGTGGGCTGTCAATCAACACGTCACTGTATGTTCACGAGCCCATTGTAGCCTGAGACGCGTTAAGGGTCAAGGGAAACCGTCGCAAAGGAGTGCATGCAACCAGTCCTCTCTGAAACGAACGTTAACATTAATATTCTTCGTGACCTATCCTATAAAACGTTACACTAAATTGAACGGAAGTAGAGTGGGTAAGGCATGTCATCTTTTATCACGCAAAAAGAAAGCCGGGGCGGAATACTTAGAGCTAGGGCGACAGCGTTCTTAGGATTAATTCTTGACGAATTCCTGACTTGAAGTGATCAGGTTCAGGCGATGTATAATAAAATTACACCAGCAATTGGCGTTCTTGATAGACTTAAGTACAAACTTACTAACACTCTACTAAAAATATTTATCACGCTCTTATTCAAAGTATACACTTTATATGGTACATATTTTGGCATGTTGCAGTAAAGAGCTATTTCAGACTGTTGAAATTCTACACAAGAGAGCATTAAAAATACTTTTTATGTTCGACGATGCCGAAATATAAATATTATTTATCAGAAAACTGAATCTTAATGAGGTTCATTATAGTTCAAGTTTCATTACGACACAGGTTCTCCACCAATCAGAGTTCATATTTTCATTATGATACAACAGTTTGGCCAATTAGCATCGCACCTGCGCTCAACGCACTAGTTTCGCACTTGTTTCCAAAATCAAACATGTCGCACACACATATTAACGTCAATGCGCCTTCTGCTTCCAATACTCCACAACCACACGGCACATTCCCGGAAATTCACTTCACCAACTGTACAATAATCAATTTTTATTTGAAATAAAGCTAGGTTATGATGACATTTTATTAAAACTTTGAAAACATATGACATTGTCAAGTTCTCTGATCTACTCACGGAAAATCAATAACCCAGCGCATGCGCTCTCTTCAGTAAGCTCAACTGTCAAGTGACATCTCGACAGAAATTTATGAAAATTAAAAAATTAGAGTTATAATTATCGTCGATCATAAACACTCGTGTGCAACTCGTCTATAATGGTAGTTAATACACTCGTATGGAAATTATAAACCCGTGTTTTAATTGTTGCCATTATAGGCTTGTTGCATAATGTACTATTAAGCTATCTCCATTGACCCCATCAGATTATACATACAAACGTTGTAATGTTCTTCCACTTGAGGCTTTACTTCAGAAAGCTTCAGCTGTGATGGTCAATAAATTGATAAATACCACGAACTTACTACGCTGGCGTAGCAGGGGAAGAGGTGATACTCCCACGTGGCGCGTCCCAGGTGGCGGATAGGGGGGTTTTAACCGGCTTACCGGCAGACTTGAGGGAAATAAAATACCTCTCGCGGACCAAACACACTACCCCCTGCGGGTGGGGGACGCACATGTAGAATACACCCGCGGTATACCCTGCCTGTCGTGAGAGGCGACTAAAAGGGGCGACCAAGGGATGATTGAATTAGAACCATGAAACCAATTTTGATTCATACCATCACGCGGGGAGCGCTATGGGTTGCCTGTACTTGCGAGTTGTCCCACTATATTCGGTACGAAATGGTTTTGTGATTAGTAGACGTATAGAGCCTGGCCTGGTGGTTTCCAGTACCCGTGAGTCGTACCCATGTGAGCAACACCGCGGGTCTGGGCGTAGCCTGTGAGTTGTACCACTATATGAGCGACACCGTGGGTCTGCGTTGCCTGTGGTTAGTATCCACTATGTGAGGAACATCATGGGAATACCGGCGCCCGTGACTAGTACACCTAGGTGAGGAAACTCATTGGTTTGCGTTGGCTATGAGTGGCGCCATTTGTGAGAAACACCATAGGTCTGCGTTACCTGTGCGAAGTACAATACTTGTGAGTAGTACTATCTTCGCTACTTTTGATTAGTACCCCAACATGACAAATACCATGGTTCTACTTTACTCGCGACATGTACCATTCTCTGGGGCCTTAGTCGTGGATTTTGCACCCCTGTAGACATCAAGCATCCCAGTGCTTTTTAAGTGGTCCCTTGGTCAGTAATACTATTTACATTTTTTTTGAATCTGATCCACTGCTTTTGTTTGTTTGTTTGTTTGTTTGTTTGTTTGTTTGTTTGTTTTGTTTTGTTTTGTTTTTTGTAGGGTTCATGTCCATCCATTCATTCTTCATGACAGTTTTTCTTTTATTTTGGTAAGTGGATGAATTTGCACCTTTTGTTATTTCATTTGGTACCATTAGGGGCCGATGACCTTGATGTTAGGCCCCTTAAAACAACAAGCATCATCATCATCATCAACAATTGATAAATAATTTGGTTCACTCCAATACTTTATGTGTGACAAATTCTGACATTCATGCATGCAATACAACAGGTATTAATAAAATTGAATGAATTAATTGAATTAATTGAATTAATTAACTCAACTAAATATGGCAACAAACCTGTATGGCATTATTCTGCGCATGTGTAGAACATATTCAACAGGCTGTTTCATTTTCTGTTATTTAAGCATGATCTTGTAAAATAATTACATACTAATATATAAGCCTGTCTTCGACAGTGGAAATTACTATCCATAAAGTAGCCTATTGGAAATTCTAAATGGGCTATTAATATATCTTATGAATAAAAGTTACATGTTCCAGGTTTTATTTCGCATTCATAATGGAATCAAAACAGGTATTATAGAATTTCCTTAAAATCATATTGAGGGTAGCTGTAGCTTGGAGATGTACTCTGACATCTGTGGGTCTGCGTATACTTGGGAAAGCTATATACAACTGTCTTAAACACTGGAGTGGGGAGATTTATCCTAACTTTAATGTTTATGCTGGGGACTTATTTATTATCACAGAGATGGCTGCCTCTATTTAAGAACGAATGGTATACCCGGATTCAAAGGTTCTAAATCTACTCCCGGTACAAAACAATTTCTTCCTGAAGTTGAGTTGAGTCCGCCTGAATTTCTGCATGAACGATATTTTTGTCTAACTTCCGTAAATTCAATCCCGTTCCATTGCACAAATTACCTTCATTAACTTCATTAACATTACGGAGTCAATGATAATGTAGGTTCTTTGGCCACCTATCAAACTATTCATAACCTATCGGTCGATGATGTTCGTTTCTTGGGCAACATGATTGCTGCTTTGAAAACAAAAGTACTTTGACTTGAACGAAAAGAAGAACTTAGTGGATCTCTTACAATATTTTTTGAAGTATCTCAGTGGTGCCAATTAGATAAGTTCTCCGTTTTCGAGTTTTAAAAGCCATTCAGTGAAGTTAATTCTTCATTTTGGGCAATAAAGTAGAATATTTAAAACTTGACTGGATGACACCTGTTCTGTAACAGTGAGGAATTACTGCTGGACATTGTCTGAAGCCTGCACCAAGCTTTGTTGTTCATCTTAAGCAGCTGGCCTAATGTTGAAAGAGCGTGAAGGGGAGCCATGCTTCCTCAACCTGTCTCATTTACTCCACTCTTCTCACATTCTTATGTTTCACGCAGAGCCCTGAGAATTTAGTAATTTCTCTGTCTTTCCTGTGACTTAACTTTACTCAATTCACCTTTCTTCAAACGCATCGTTTAGCTTCAAGAACTGCATATTTTATCTTCTGCCTTTGTTTACTACTTTCATATCCATCGTGGATTTTTACTGCGTCGCATTTGAAAACAATTGACTTAACACACGAAATTCATACAGCCTTCGATGAACGAGAATTGAAATGAATGGCGTGGACAATACGCGACACTCAGCGAGATATCGAGCGAAAGCTATTAGAGCTCTCTGTAGCAGATTGACCTGACAACTACTGATTCTGTCATAAGAGCACGTGTATTTGTGTGCGAAGGTTTTGGTGTTATTTATGCGTTTTCAGTGAGTTGACATAATTAAATAGTAGCGTGTGTCATTCCTTGATATCTCCTCTCAACATGAGGGGAAAGGTATGTGCTGTGTTTGGCTGCAGTAACTATGAAGTAGAGAAGAATGCGCGGTCTTTCTTCCGCTTCCCTCGTGACAAGAAAATGTCATTTTCTTCATGAATCTCCCTCTCCATGCCTCCAAAACACCACTGTTCGTCCACACGTCTTCCCCTATTATACTTCCTTTTACCAAATTTACTCTCGTCAGTTCCGACACTTTTTTTTACGAGGCACCACAGATTCTAAACACACCTCTCGACAAAAACTGGACCAATCAACTGTTGTTTTGTTACAAAATCCAACTCGAGCTCCACAATAGGACCCAGCGGTTTAGGTTGAATGCACCACAGGACGATGAAATATCCTGTTTCGAAGAGCTTCAAATTAGACTCTTCGAAGAAAGTATCTTTCCGCGCACTCACAAACCGTCCGCAGCTCACACCCCCTTCCAATCGATGACGACACGAAAATATTATATGAGTGCCGTTCTTACACACACAGTGATTGGAAAGTAAGCCGTGTCTGCACTAAAGCATTCACCTTCGCCTCATAATCACGTACAAAACCTCTTATATTAATTGCACGTCCAACGCAGGCAGCCATTTCATAAATCAACAATCAAGAACAATCGACTATGAAGTGATATTCGTGGGAACGTGTAAAATTGAATTAAAACTTCATGAATAATCAGTCAATAACAATCGATAACGAAATGATATTCGCGGGGACGTGTCAAATCGAATGAACTTCACGCGCTCACATAGAATGCTGTCCTATTTCCTTAGGCGAAATAGAATAGGCTCTTATCCCCCTACAAAATGCCCGAGACTTACGATTTTGACACTAACAGGACCTAACCAACCTAAACCAATGGTTTTGACACTAGCCGGACTCAACCAATCCAGACCGATCGCTTTAAATTAATTCAGCTTTTCCACACTGTCCAATATAGAATGCGCTGATATCGCTTTGCTTGAAAATGAAGAGGTTGGCAGCATTGTTAGACCGCCCGAATACGTACTCACGTCCTAGGCGAGAAGACCGCGAGAAATAAACGAACGACAATCATTACGTGCGCAGCTGAATGTAGTGAGTATTGGGCTGCGAGGGGTCAACTGTTGATAAACAGTATGATGGTCAACATTGCATTATTCTTATAGCTGGTACCAGTTGGAAGGCAACAGAAGTATTTCCAACTCATGCTGATATAATAGCTGAGCACATACGCCATCATGCCAATGCGACAATAACTTCGCTGACAGAAACCATTTTTTCTTTAAAAAAGTACAAAGTCGTGGTCGTGAGAGGTTCGTTATATTTTCTTGTAAAGAAGACAGAAGTATATAACTGGTACAAATTACAGCTGTTGAGTCCTAGTTTTCTCAATATCGCTGTAAATGACAGACAGAATTAAGCATTTTATATTTATAGAAGGTGCTATGAACATCTGAGTTATCTTGACTATGTAACTTGTATACGTCCAATGTATCACACCTCTATAGTGAGTTTGACCCACTTTCTCTTTATTCTCTTGTAAAGCATCAGTGTACTTAAGATTCTGTGTTATCTCCTAATTCTGCTACATGTATGTCAGATACGTATTGCTGAAGATCGTTCAACCTGGCGACAGATCATCCCGGGCGCTGTCAAGACGTTTGAAGGCCAATGGCGTAGTTACGAAGAGGGCAAGCGACGAGCACGGAAAATCTGGGCAGCTCAACCACGCCCTCCACGTCGTTTGTTCCACGCTAAGATTGGACTGTTCAGTCACCGTAAACACATCCACAGATAGCGTTGAGTTCGGAATGAAGTAGCATGGGAGAAGATTATACTCGGAAACGAGTTAAGGACGACGACGATTGCAACTATATGAGCCACAGCTCAGGTGCCCTTTACGAAATAAATCTTTCAATTTTTTAAAATAAAATTCTGAAAACGACCTCCCTCTTTGAGGATTGGAGCAAAATTATAATTTGAGAGCATTGTCTCTTGTTATCGACACAACCACAGCAACGAGCATTCATTCACGACTATAAACGTTATAGATATAGAAAGACTCCTTTCTGTCTCTGTCGGAGGTAGGATACAATCGTACAAGGTGACGGTCAAGATAGGAGCATAAGTTGGTGACGACGGGCTCTAAGTCTGGCATTAATTGCAACTAGTTATGAATGCCTCCTTACATTCACCGTTTCCGTTTGCCCTTTCTGGGTCAATTCTTGTTCTTTTCCCATGGCGGTGTTAGGTTAGCGAGGCCTAGGGCGTCATTCGTTGTGAGGCCGATCGTGGACCTTCTCTTTCTTTTTCTGATATGTACATTCTTGGAATGTTTGGACTTCTTCCAGTTTTGCTTGTAACCTCTATTTATAAAAGCCATATACCACTCATTAATCACTGTATCTCCAGATCCAAAAGATATGTATGTTGAGTCCTCAGCCCTAAAGCTGGTTGGATCCTCAAAAGCTCTTCCATAGGCTGTCATAGATGGCCTAGCCATCACTGAAGAGGCTTACTAGGGAAATGAGGAGCGAGGTAGTTTCCTGTTGCTTTTCTCACCGAGCCAGAGTTGCTATTGCATATCAGTCTGCCAAGCCCACTGAAATGCATGCACCAACCGACCCTATGAGCAACATTTTCACACCATTCATAGCAGGGACTGGCTGCACAAGGAAAGGCATTACTAGCATCGCTCATACCTCAGTCATTTTCCTATTGCCAAAGCCAAGGATAAGACAGAGACAGATCTATGAAAGTAACAAAATTGCTCTAGCCCATACAAGAAGACGTAGTGCACTGTAGACACTAGGTCCTGCCAGCAAAGGCAGAACACTGAAATAAGAACATAGGTACATCTCCTTCCTTGGAGGTGCACTAGGAAGGGATTTTCCAAAATTCAGCTTCTGTCCTAGATTTTGGCCCTTTGCTCAATAGCATAGCCTAAGATAGGCGAAAATGGAATTTGTCATACAAGGACGAGACAACGCTCATATTAAGTCTCACGACGCGAGGAACAAAATCGGTTAAGTTCTGACGGAACCGAAAACTACGTTTTAAGGCACTAAAGTCAACCGTTTTCGAAATATCGGCACCACACTGCCAACGCTCGTCAGTCTAAGTGTCGACAGACTCACGAAAAAGCCGCTCATTACAACTTGGCAGATTGCGTAAGACATGCAGAAAGATTACATGAGTAATAATAATAATAATGGCGTGTGGCCTGGTGCAGGTCTGCGAGACTAGGGCCCTACATATGATGAACACTCAGCTCCGAGCCATCAAAATTAACCAATGAAGGTTAAAATCCCCGACACGGCCGGGAATCGAACCAGAGACCCTCAGGACCAGCACGCGAAGCATTTAGCCTTAGAGCCGGACTGCATGAAGAAGCTACAATTCTATTTCTATATCTTACTAAATGTACAACACTGACTCGCTGGCGTCTCGGGTTAGGCCCTTTTCACACGATCCACTGCTTTCCACACTACGTCACGCCACTTCTCAGACACTCTGTTTCTCCTTGCTGTCCACTTCCGGCAACTTCTAGTCCTTACCATATCTTTAGCGCTCAGTTTGACTCTGGATCATTGGCGCAAACGTTATCCTTGTGATTTTATGTTATTACAAGCTTCCACTGAAGTCCCAGTCTCATCCATGGCTGTGACAATATGGAAGCTGCTGGGGTATGGGTGGTGCTGATTAATGACATTCAGAGCACAAGCAGTGTGTCTGAGTGTCATGAAAGGTGTTGCTCATAGGGTTAGTTGTGCTACAATAGCACTGTCTGGCCCAGTGAGGAAAGCAATGGCAAACTACCTCACTCCTCATCTTGCCTAGTATGCCTCATTTTGGTACTGCCATTGGTTTTTGTGGTTTCCCTATAACTGCATAGCCTTTGGTGATGCTATTTGGGGATCCAACCAGCCTCTGGGCTGATGACCTAACAGACAGACAGACACGAAAAAAAGGTTGAGGAGAAAGAAGAGTACTAGGGTTGATTGGCTCCATCCATTGAATTCATATCGCCTACAACGACGAACACATCGTTTTCTTCTAGATGAACGTACCAGTGATCAGAAAACTTTAATTTCTTTCGTATGACTGGGAGTTCGTTTCATGAATTGTTGTCAATTCTTGAAGCAAGTTTACAGCGTCAGGGCACCAACATGAGAAAATGTATATATATATATTTTTGCTATTGGCTTTACGTCTTATCGACACAGATAGGTCTGACGGCAACGATGGGAAAGGAAAGGACTAGGACTGAGAAGGAAGCGGCCGTGGCCTTATTTAAGGTGCAGCCCCAACATTTGCCTGGTGTGAAAATGGGAAACCACGGAAAACAATCTTCAGGGCTGCCAATCAATCACTACTGATCTGCATTTAGGGCAGTCGCCGAGGTGGCAGATTTCCTACAGTGGGGTTCGAACCCATTATCTCCCGAATACTGGATACTGGCCGCACTTAAGCGACTGCAGCTATGGAGCTCGGTAGAAAATGTATTCACCGACATTTTGGAACACATTTTCGAACTTGTGGCGCATACAATATTGACTGTCTAAAGGAATGAACCGGTAGTTCTCACGAATAAGAAAATTTAGTTGGAAACAATGCGTTTGAAATACTGCTAGAAACCTTGATGAATTATTTTTTCAATGATCCATGTTATTGTAATATTAAATAAATAGTTAACATATAACACATACAATTTTATTGTACTTTCCAACTTGTCTCTTCTTGGAGTCGTCCAGTCCCGCAAAATTTGGAATCACTTCTTGGGAAACTTCAGTCCACATTAAAGTGTATCTCTTTTATTTGGACCGAGCTCGATAGCTGCAGTCGCTTAAGTGCGGCCAGTATCCAGTATTCGGGAGATAGTAGGTTCGAACCCCACTGTCGGCAGCCCTGAAAATGGTTTTCCGTGGTTTCCCATTTTCACACCAGGTAAATGCTGGGGCTGTACCTTAATTAAGGCCACGGCCGCTTCCTTCCCACTCCTAGCCCTTTCCTGTCCCATCGTCGCCGTAAGACCTATCTGTGTCGGTGCGACGTAAAACAACTCAAAAAAATAAATTATTTGGATAGTGTGTCGTTCGGAAATCCCACAGACGATGACGATTTTGCATTTCAGTTATTAACTTTTCAGTATCTATGAATAGAACTGATATTTTCAAACGAAATCTGCGAACTTGTGGCGCACATAATGTTGACCGCCTGAATGAACTAATCTGATTTAGTGAGCTACCGGTCGCCGAGAGTGGAAGAAATTCGGTCCGGTTGACAGCAGCCTGCTGTTGACGAGACTGGACGGAGGTTGCACCACTCGAAGTGTTTCCAGAGCCACAATTCTCATCGGTGCCGGGAAGTCCCGGTACCAGTGAGGGGTTTTAGCCCATCGACCCAGTGAGGGCCTTGAGTGCTTTTTCCTTATGTTTCTATCTAGTACTGCATTTCTGTTGTGTAGTTTGTGGAACTGTGAAATTTAAATCGCGCTGACCAGAATGTGGTCTGCACCCCTTAGTGGGGTGGGTTTAGAGAATCAGCTCCTTAGGTCTTCGGTATCGTAGACCTACGGTATCATAGTTTCCTATGTTTCTGATCAGCGGATTTTTACTCTCAGTGAGCGCGTCATAAAACTTCACAGCCGTGTTGCGTATCCTGCTATGAATGGTGGGGAGTTGGTACCGCTCATGCAGGTCGTCATTGGATTCGTACCATTGTGCACCCGTCAAACGGCGCAGCGCACGATTTTGTATGCGCTGCACTTTTAACAGGTGCGACTTGGCTGCAGTGCCCCAAATAGGGCTGGCATACTCAAGTATCGGTCGTATAGTCGATTTGTAGAGTAGGAGTCGGTTTTCTATTGTTAGCCCATTGTCGGCTCTAATCATCGGAAATAATTTAAAGAGGCGCACATTTGCCTGCGCAGTAATGTTAGAAATATGATCTCCGAACGTTAATCCTCTGTCTAAGGTGACACCTAGATACTTAGTTTTCTTAGTCCACCTGATTGGTTGGCCGAAAAGTATCAGGGGCTCGGTGTTTGGGGGGAAGCGTTTAGTGAATAGCGTGGCGCTACTCTTGTCAGTATTGATTTTAACTCTCCACTTCTCTAGCCAGGGCTCGAGGGTGGAGAGCGCGTCTTGGAGGTAATCTTTCAACTTAGGTGCCTGCCATGAGACAGAGGATATCGCCGTGTCGTCCGCGTATAAATGTAATTGCGCATGCGTCGGTTTTGGCATGTCTGACATGAAGAGATTGAAAATTGTCGGCGAGATCACACTGCCCTGTGGTACCCCAGCCTCTATAGGCCGAGGGTCCGACAGGGCTGTGCCAACCTGCACCTGGAATTTTCTGTCATCTAGGTAGCTCGTTAGTAGCTGTAGTACGTAGGGCGGGAAACCTAAGGTCCTTAATTTAAAAATTAGTCCTTGGTGCCAAACTTTATCGAACGCACGCGCAATATCAAGAAAACAGACTCCTGTGTGTCTACGGTCGTTATAGTTCTTAGTAATTGCCTCAGTGAGGCGCATCAATTGATGGCAGGTGGAATGGCCTCGCCTGAATCCGAACTGTTCGTCGTTAATTAAGTTACGGTCATCTATAATTACATTAAGTCGGGTAAGGAATAGGGTCTCAAAAAGCTTGGAAATGATGCTGAGAAGGGATATCGGGCGGTAGTTCTGTGGGAACGTTTTGTCTTTTAAGGGTTTGGGGATCATGATTACTTTAGCAATTTTCCAGCAGGCCGGGAAGTGGCCAAACCGGAAAATTGCATTAAAAAGTTTAGTCAGACATGTCAGGGCCTTTCTCGGAAGGTTTTTGAGAAAAGCCGCTGACACGCTGTCGAGGCCAGGCGCCTTCCTGTTCTTGAGTCTCTTAATAGCGGCGAACAGTTCGGACGGCGTAATAAATTTAAAGTCAGGGGGGAGGTTAGTCTCGTCAGTCTCGTCAAGTTCGTCTTCGACGATTTCTACGAAATCTTCGTCGCAAGGCTCGTCGTTGGGGGTACACGCACTCTCGAACGTGTCCGCCAGGGCGTCGGCCTTTTCTTTGTCTGAAAATGCCATTCCATTCCTACCGTGGAGGGTGGGTATGCCAGTCCTATTATTAGTGAATTTACGAGCCAGACTGTGGAGTGAGTTGTCAGCCACGCTCAGGCCCGCCAACCTAGACCGCCAGGCAGCCTGCCTGTGATTCTTAATCATAATTTGGAGGTTTCGCTTGCACCTGTTCCACTTACGCTTCAGGTACGGGTCCCTGGATTCCCGCCACAACCTACGTGCTCGGTTTTTGATTTTTATGTGGGTGAGAATGTGAGAAGGGAGCGTGTCCTTCTTTCGTTGGACAACGCTCGGTCCCACGGCGGAATATTCTGCCGCTCTAACGATAGCAGATGAAATCTGCTCCGCTAGGCTATCAATCTCGGACGGGCTTTTCACACTGGGATTGCCATTAATTTCAGATGAGAGAGCGGTGCGGAAGGAGGTCCAGTTGATTTTACGGTTGTAGATGGGGATGTGTGTGGGTGTGAAATCTGGGGAGGAATCTATTGTCATGAGGACGGGCATATGATCTGAGTCGAAAAGGTCTTGGGTTCTAAGTTCTAGGAATTGATTTAGCCTGCTAGAAATGGCAATATCCAGTGTGTCCGGCCTCACGTCCGGATTATGAGAGTAGTGGGTGTGGCGGTCAGGGCCGTGCGTAGTGAGGTTGTTCCTGTCACAGTGGAGGGCAAGCTGTCTCCCTCTAGTTGTGGTTGTGCGGCTGTTCCAGCGGGGATTTTTCGCGTTAAAATCGCCCGCTAGGACAGTCGGCGCAGCCCTATCTATAATACTGTCTAGGTCAGCTGGGTCGAACGCGACGCCTGGTGGGATATAGCACGCCGATAAATTGAGAGGTCCTCGATGTGTAGTGACCTGGATTGTCGTAGCCTCTAGCGTTGTGAGGTTGCCTGGAGTAGGTACCCTGTGGTGGGTAAGATTGCTTTTGACATAGACCGCAGTACCACCCCTCAGGCGGTTTATGCGGTCATTTCTGTAGCAGATGTAGTTGGAGACATGGCACGACAAACCAGGTTTTAGCCACGTTTCGCCGACGAGGGCGACATCTATATTTTCGTCTGCAAGGTATTCTGCGAATTCAACGTGGCCTTTCTGGATGCCTTCGGCATTCCAGAAGAGGACTCTCAATTGTTTCGGACGAGCTTGCCTATTATTGCGTGCCATTTTCGAAAAATGATATGGCTGCATTCATTATAATTTCAAGCTTCTCAGCGGGGGTGGGGGCTAGGGCGATCTTCTGAAGGGTTACCCTAATTATCTGTATTATCCCTCGGAGTGAGGGGTCTCTGAAGAGCTTTAGCAGCTCTACTATGTCAGAAGAAGATTGAGGTGGTTGGGAGGAGGGGGCCACTTGAGATGTGGTGGTGGCAGCCGGGCGGAGTGCCGGGAAATCATGGCTCGAGAAAGCTGGTGGGGGTAGAGAGGAAACGGCTGGCACAGGGTCAGCTGGCCTGTTGGGGTTTGCCGCTAGGGCAAATGTAACATTCTCTCGTAGCCGAGCGGGCCGTGCGGGGGTGGGTCCTGCAGTGCCTTTCCTGGCAGTGGGTAGGCGGTTCTGCTGGAGGTTCAGAAGCCGCAGGTAGGAGGGGCAGCCCCGGTAACTGGCTGTGTGCTCTTGATTGCAGTTGACGCAGCGGGGTTTCTGCGTTCTGTCACCCTTCCTGGGGCATTCTAGGGAGCTATGTCCCTCGCCACAGATGACGCACCTAGAATTACAAAAGCAGCCGCCAGATGTGTGTCCGTAGCGCTGGCACCGGTAGCACTGAATGGGTCCCACCGGGCTAACGTACTTCTCCACCCTGACGTGAATGCCTAAGAGGTACTCTACCTTATAAATATTCTCATCTGAGGTGCCATTGCCACTGTACGTGACGAGGAACATAGGTAGCCTCCTTTTGCTGCGGGTAGAGGTCAGCTGGGCTACGGCTGCAATCTCGAAGCCTTTGGCCTCGAGTTCTTCCCGGATAGCCTGAGGGTCTTGCGAGGTGTGCAGGCCGCGGATAACTATTTTCTTATACCTCTTTTCCAGGAGGGGGCGGGTGTGATATTCGCCTTTGAAGTGATTGATAAGGCTCTTCAGGGTTTTGTAGTCCTCCAGAGTCTGGGTTTGTACTCTTACTCCGTCAAAGAGAACTTTCATACGATACGTAATCCCATTCTCTCTGAGCAGAGTAATGAGTTGGTTGATGTCTTTAACCTCCCGAATATAGACTGGGGGGACGTGAAGGCGCTTCTTTGGAGGGTTAGACGTCGCCTCTGCACCGTCTGTTACGGTGTTAGGGGGGGCAGAGTTAGCCTGTGATGTGGTGGAGGCTGAAGTGGAGGCCTGAGATGTGGTGGTGGCGTCTGAAGTGACGTTTCGCCTTGGTTTAGTGACTTGGCTTGGGGCAGCGGTTGCATTGGCAGGGATCGAATTGAATATGTCGTACTGGTTAGTGACAACCAGAGGCCTAGGCTTTACACAAGGGGAGCGGGGGCGCCGTCTTTGTGATCTACCATTCGGTAACAAAAATTCATCAGTTTCGTTGGTGGTAGGGGGGGCTTGGTCTTCCTCATCATTACTGAATTGTGCGCAGGAAGACGCTGAGCTGTTGCTCGGGCTAGGGGACGCAGGAGAGTCACGCTCCTCGGGGATGATTTCTGAGTCCTCGTCTCTTATCTGGTTTACCTGAGGTTTGGGGGTCCCGAATGCGGGGGTCAAAGTTTGGTTGGGGCTAAAGCTCGCATAATTAGGGATCGCTCCATGGCTGGCTTTAGAGGCCGCAAGTTTGCCTTGTCGCGTTAGTCTAGCCATCTGTGAGGGAGGGACAGAGACGTCCTTGTCCAGAGGTGGGGGTCTCGGCATGTTGGAGCCGGAGGAGTAATAATAATAATAATAGAAAAAGTATAAAAAATTATAAATATCCTAATGAGGATGTGGAGTAATAAGAATAATAATTATTTCGGTCCTCGTGCCGGAGCAGGAGGGGGGTCCTAAAAGGGGCAAGCAGTCAGTGGTACGTTTATATTGTACCAACAGAAATGCAGTCGAATTACGTAGAACGTGTGGAGCGAGAACGGGGGGGGGGGGGATGTCAAACACCCGTAGGTGGACGGAGAGATGTAACCTTGTTGGTACTGTCGTGTCAGGGCAAGTTTTTCAAGTGGTTAGGGCCACAGACAAGCCACGAGCAGTAGTTCACCAAGGTTACGGACAGTAGTTTATGATGGCCGCCGGGGCGACGAAAATCGGGTACCTACGACTAGGCCTAAGGCCCGTACTGAGACGCTAATTTCGCTCACCTAGCACTACCAGTCTCAGTACGGGGAGCAGCAGAAGACACAGCAGACACAGCAGGAGAAGTCCAGTCGGGCCGGTGAGAGCAGAGTTCCAGGAAGCGTTCCCCAGGCAGGGCCCCACAGGCAGCCCGAGACAAAGAAGTTGACCTTGTCCCTCGTCACTACAGGGCGATCGCGGGCACGTGGCAGGGTAAGCACAGACCAGACAAATGCTCACAAGGTAGGCTGTATCACAATTGAATGTGAAAACAACCCAAGACAATAGCTCTTTACTAGCCCGTATCACAATGAAGTGAGCACGGAGTAGCTGGAGTGTCTGTGCAACCCAGCAACGTAGCACAACGCTTTCGCCAACAGGTTTCTTCTTTCTTCTTGCGACGGAGCGAACAAGCTGCTGACCCGGACGGCTCTCCCCAATGATAAATGATGAAATGATGAATGAAGTGTTTCGTGTGAATGCTACGGGCCCCTTTCTACACCTCTGGTGGAGTGGAGTGGTGTGCAACACAATGGATCGGGTGAAAGGGACCAATTAGTGTCGTACAGCACATTTGTAACAACTGGCTAAGACGACTGATGACCTGTCATTAGCCATCAGGACATACTAAAAGTCTATTGCTCCTCCGTTGAGTTCGGGAGGCTGCGTGAACCCCGTTCCTACGTGGCGCATGTCGGTAAATGAGAGCACAATCACCGTCATAACGTTTCGGCTCACCTGTAGAAAACCCATCCAATTCGATGAATGGATAATCAGAGAGAAAAACAATACAACCTACCCCGTTACGATAACTGTTGAAAATGCCCTCACTTAGCCTGTAACAGGCGCTGTAGCGTGTAATGGTATTCTGGTTCACTAATTGTAATTCCGCTACTTGAATCTTCAAAATTTCGAAGCGAATTGCATTTTTCAGGTCTTAAATGGTGCGGTGTACTTCTATGTGCTCTATATTTCAAATTACCTCATAAATAGAAGTTGCAAGGCGTAGAGCGTGCTGGCTTTAAACAAGCACTAATTATTCTGTCACCGAAGAAGTTCATGCACTGCATTCATTGATTGAGCGATGTATGGTGTAGCCCCCTCGTTCTGGAAATATTCCGGCGACCTTTCATGTTCGGTCAGTTGAGGAAAAATCTCATGCAGTATTAATTCTATATACCTGTCAGAATTAACTATGTTTTTAAAAAGTATTGGTCCTACAATTCATTTAGCACTAAAGCGCACCAAATTACTATTTTTAGATCATGAATCGGATGTTCATGAATTATTCTTGGATTCTCACGTGACTAGCCGATTATTTTGCATTTGTGTAAATAAAACCTTTATAAAAACATTATGTTTTCTTATATCTGTATATAAATGATACGTGTAAAGAAGTGGAATCAGATATAAGGACTTTCGGATGATGTTATTCTGTATAGAGTAGGCCTAATAAATAAATTACAAGATTGTGAGCAACTGCAAAATAATCTCGATAATGTTGTGAGATGGACAGCAAGCAATGGAATGGTGATAAATGGGGTTAAAAGTCAGGTTGTGAGTTTCACAAATTGGAAGAATCCTCTGTTTTAATTACTGCGTTGATGGGGTGAACGTTCCTTTTGGGGATCATTGTAAGTATCTAGGTGTTAATATAAGGAAAGATCTCCATTGAGGTAATCACATAAATGGGATTGAAAATAAAGGGTACAGATCCCTGCGCATGGTTATGAGGGTGTTTAGGGGTTGTAATAAGGATGTTAAGGAGAGGGCATGTAAGTCTCCGGTAAGACCCCAAGTAGAGTATGCTTCCAGTGTATGGGACCCTCACCAGGATTACTTGATTCATGAATTGGAAAATTTCAAAAGAAAAGCAGCTCGACTTGTTCTGGGCGATTTCCGACAAAAGAGTAGCGTTTCAGAAGTGTTGCAAAGTTTGGGCTGGGAAGACTTGGGAGAAACAGGACGAGCTGCTCGACTAAGTGGTATGTTCCGAGCTATCAGTGGAGACATGGCGTGGAATGACATTAGTAGACGAATTAGTTGAGTGGTGTCTTTAAGAGTAGGCAAGATCACAATATGAAGAAAAAGCTGGAATTCAAGAGGAAAAATTGGGGCAAATATTTGTTTATAGGTAGGGGAGTTAGAGATTAGAATAACTTACCAAGGGAGATGTTCAATAAATTTCCAATTTCTTTGAAATCATTTAAGAAAAGGCTAGGGAAGAGCAATTAGGGAATCTGCCACCTGGGCGACTGCCCTAAATGCAGATCAGTATTGAGTGATTGATTAATTAACTGATTGATTGATTGATTTATTGATTGATTGATTGATTCTTGCTGGATCTCTTGGGCTTGAACTTTGCAATTATGTGACTTTTTAACGATCAAATTTCAGTGTTCTTTAAGAAGAAAATGAAACCTCGCTTTGCTGAGCCAGTTTTCGTAAAGATTCTCGGGGGATCGTTCAAGTGTTTCACAAATAACTTAGGTTTTTCCTTCAGTTAAGTTATTCTGCTTTTAACTTATTTTTTCTTTAGCACTGGGCGCACAGCTTTGATTTTCTCAACAATTTTCTTAATTCTGTAGCACGTTGGCACTCGCATTCGCACTCGCGAAATTCTCTTCTCTTTTTCTGAACAGGTTTTTGATTTAAAAATCTACAGCACACGAAAATAGAATATAGAAACCTTTCCTCAATTATTCATTCCTTTCGGCCGAACAAAATCTTGAAAACTTGTTAATACATAAACAACAACGCTAGGCAGCTGTACGATGCAAGATATTTTCACTGAATTCTGAACCTAAAATAAATCGAACTGCTTAGAGCAATGTAATACGAAATTTAATCAATCAATCAATCAATCAATCAATCAATCAATCAATCAATCAATCAATCAATCAATCAATCAATCAATCAATCAATCAATCAATCAATCAATCAATCAATCAATCAATCAATCAATCAATCAATCAATCAATCAATCAATCAATCAATCAATCAATCAATCAATCAATCAATCAATCATTCAATCAAACTTGACCTGCATTTAGGGCAGTCACCCAGGTGGCAGATTCCCTATCTGTTGCTTTTCTAGCCTTTTCCTAAATGACATCAAAGAAAATGGAAATTTATTGAACGTCTCCCTTGGTAAGTTATTCCAATCCCTAACTCCCCTTCCTATAAATGAATATTTGCCCCAGTTTGTCCTCTGAATTCCAACTTTATCTTCATATTGTGATCTCTCCTCCTTTTATAAACGCCACTCAAACTTATTCGTCTACTAATCTCATTCCACGCCATTTCTCCGCTGACAGCTCGGAACATACCACTTAGTCGAGCAGCTCTTCTTCTTTCTCTCAATTCTTCCCAACCCTAACTTTGTAACATTTTTGTAACGCTACTCTTTTGTCGGAAATCACCCACAACAAATCGAGCTGCTTTTCTTTGGATTTTTTCCAGTTCTTGAATCAGGTAATCCTGGTGAGGGTCCCATACACTGGAACCATACTCTAGTTGGGGTCTTACCAGAGACTTATATGCACTCTCCTTTACATCCTTACTACAACCCCTAAACACCCTCATAACCATGTGCAGAGATCGGTACCCTTTATTTACAAACCCATTTATGTGATTACCCCAATGAAGATCTTTCCTTATATTAACACCTAGATACTTACAATGATCCCCAAAAGGAACTTTCACCCCATCAACGCAGTAATTAAAACTGAGAGGACTTTTCCTATTTGTGAAACTCACAACCTGACTTTTAACCCCGTTTATCAACATACCATTGCCTGCTGTCCATCTCACAACATTTTCGAGTTCACGTTGCAGTTGCTCACAATCTTGTAACTTATTTATCACTCTAGAGAATAACATCATCCGCAAAAAGCCTTACCTCTGATTCTACTCCTTTACTCATATCATTTATATACACTGACTGACAGAGCAAATGCAACACCAAGAAGGAGTGGTCAGAACTTTATGCCAATTGCAGGGTAGACTGACGGCACTGAGGTATGCTCATGATGTGAAATGCGCCGCTGTGCTGCGCACGTAGCGAACGATAAATGGGGCACGGCGTTGGCGAATGGCCCACTTCGTACCGTGATTTCTCAGCCGACAGTCATTGTAGAACGTGTTGTCGTGTGCCACAGGACACGTGTATAGCTAAGAATGCCAGGCGGCCGTCAACGGAGGCATTTCCAGCAGACAGACGACTTTACGAGGGGTATGGTGATCGGGCTGAGAAGGGCAGGTTGGTCGCTTCGTCAAATCGCAGCCGATACCCATAGGGATGTGTCCACGGTGCTGCGCCTGTAGCGAAGATGGTTGGCGCAGGGACATGTGGCACGTGCGAGGGGTCCAGGCGCAGCCCGAGTGACGTCAGCACGCGAGGATCGGTGCATCCGCCGCCAAGCGGTGGCAGCTCCGCACGCCACGTCAACCGCCATTCTTCAGCATGTGCAAGACACCCTGGCTGTTCCAATATCGACCAGAACAATTTTCCGTCGATTGGTTGAAGGAGGCCTGCACTCCCAGCGTCCGCTCAGAAGACTACCATTGACTCCACAGCATAGACGTGCACGCCTGGCATGGTGCCGGGCTAGAGCGACTTGGATGAGGGAATGGCGGAACGTCGTGTTCTCCGATGAGTCACGCTTCTGTTCTGTCAGTGATAGTCACCGCAGACGAGTGTGGCGTCGGCGTGGAGAAAGGTCAAATCCGGCAGTAACTGTGGAGCGCCCTACCGCTAGACAACGCGGCATCATGGTTTGGGGCGCTATTGAGTATGATTCCACGTCACCTCTAGTGCGTATTCAAGGCACGTTAAATGCCCACCGCTACGTGCAGCATGTGCTGCGGCCGGTGGCACTCCCGTACCTTCAGGGGCTGCCCAATGCTCTGTTTCAGCAGGATAATGCCCGCCCACACACTGCTCGCATCTCCCAACAGGCTCTACGAGGTGTACAGATGCTTCCATGGCCAGCGTTCTCTGCGGATCTCTCACCAATCGAACACGTGTGGGATCTCATTGGACGCCGTTTGCAAACTCTGCCCCAGCCTCGTACGGACGACCAACTGTGGCAAATGGTTGACAGAGAATGGAGAAACATCCCTCAGGACACCATCCCTCAGGACACCATCCGCACTCTTATTGACTCTGTACCTCGACGTGTTTCTGCGTGCATCGCCGCTCGCGGTGGTCCTACATCCTACTGAGTCGATGCCGTGCGCATTGTGTAACCTGCATATCGGTTTGAAATAAACATCAATTATTCGTCCGTGCCGTCTCTGTTTTTTCCCCAACTTTCATCCCTTTCGAACCACTCCTTCTTGGTGTTGCATTTGCTCTGTCAGTCAGTGTATATAAGAAAACATAAAGGTCCGATAATACTGCCTTGAGGAATTCCCCTCTTAATTATTACAGGGTCAGATAAAGCTTCACCGACTCTATTTCTCTGAGATCTATTTTCTAGAAATATAGCAACCCATTCAGTCACTCTTTTGTCTAGTCCAATTGCACTCATTTTTGCCAGTAGTCTCACATGATCCACCCTATCAAATGCTTTAGACAGGTCAATCGCGATACAGTCCATTTGACCTTCAGAATCCAAGATATCTGCTATATCTTGCTGAAATCCTACAAGGTGAGCTTCAGTGGAATAACCTTTCCTAAATACGAATTGCCTTCTATCGAACCAGTTATTTTCACAAACATGTCTAATATAATCAGAAAGAATGCCTTCCCAAAGCTTACATACAATGCATGTCAAAGTTACTGGCCTGTAATTTTCAGCTTTATGTCTATCACCCTTTCCTATATACACAGGAATGGAGAGTGACTGAAAGAGCCTTACCTTACTCCTCACCATTCAAATTTCATGTGAACTACAAACCTTTCGTTGTTAATATGCTGTCCAAAATGACGGCAGCTAAGTGCCATGATCTCTTACCTGTATATTAAAAGAGTTTAAAAAAATAGCTTTTGGAAATCCGTCCATACGTTCTGCTGGACCAATCTGATTCATTTTTTTATTATCTCCGGAATTATCTGCCTGTGAATCACGAGATTTTGATAGGTCTCTAAGTTCAGCTAACTTTGTATAATCATACAATCAAATCATTAAATGACCACTCGAACAATTGCAGGCGTCGGCAGGTTTGATCATTTGATGTTTCATTACTTCCTGTCAAAGCAGAATCACGGAACGATACTACTCCCTGCTAGATACTCTTTTTGATTCTCTGAGATTTACCAGCTTCCAAATATATGCAACAGAAGGCAACTTACATGTTGCTAAGACAAAAAGTTTACGTACAAACAGACCCCATCACGAAATACGCCTCAGACCTTATCTGGGAACACCTATCGAAGTATGACCCAGCTACGCTAGAAAGAGTGAAGGCCATGTATCTTCAAAAAGTTCTCTGCCTGGCCAAAAACGCTCCTTCGTGACTAACATATGAGCTCACGCGACAACCGTTCTATATAGCAGAACTGCTATTAAAAACACCATGGCCTTCTACGACAATAGCAACATTTACATCAAGAGTTGCAGGATAGAAAAGCGAATATATGGGCAGATTTTTAGCTAACGGACGGCATGATGACGTAAGAATGGATGAATTCTGACTACGAACTGTGGCATATCATAACGCGCTTCTTATTAAATGTTCAAAAAACCAACGAAAAGGGCAGGCAAACAATTTGACTACGACAGGCGGAGCAGCACGGGTCCTTTAATTGGGTTCTTAAACTGAAACTAATGCAGTTATATAAATAACGTTGTAGGTGGGCCAGTCTCTGTAATTTCGTTCATTTTGCCAATTTTATCCGTTTTAGATCAACTGAAGATCGTATCAGTAGTTTTTAGCTTCCGTGTCTGTTTGCCTCTCTGTTTGTCCGTCTGTTCCATCATCACGGCGAAATGTCTAGATAGATCTCGGCCACAATTCATATTTAGGGTATAATCAACGAGGAGCAGATTTCTATACCACTGACTAGACTGGGGGGTTTATAGGAAGACCAAAACAGGTTTCATCAATTGTCTCTTATGCAATTGGCTTTCTGTAAAATCAGCGGGATACATGTGAAACTTTCCTACACTTTAAACAACTTTTAGTATGTACATAACGTACTCTTCATTTGATGGAGAAAATTACTGTTTCATGCTTTGCATTGAGTGACTGACGACGCAGCTACTGGTTACCTTGGTAACGTCTCTGGCTGCTTGCCAGCAGGGAAGTAGTGTAATGCCGTTTCCGTCATCATTCGTGTAAACTCGTGATTGTTCCTTGGAGAGAAGGCGAGAGAGACCTCAAGCTGCCATTCTGCGGGATATTGGCGGAATATCATCGGAGGTTACAATCGACATCGAATAGCACTAATGGTGGCTGTTAATATTTCAAGAGTAACGCGGAGTGTAGCCTATTATTTCACATTGTAATATGCTTTATGGGATTTGCTATAATTTTTACGGAATTTCTTTTCTACTTTCGTTTTTCTGCTCTAATTTCTTGTCTCTGCCTTGCCTCTTTAGGCTTAAGTAATAACACTATGAGTCATCTTCTTATTTAAGAATCGCTGCGCCTAAATTTCTCATCTAAGTGCGGCTAGTATCCAGTAATCGGGAGATCGTGGGTTCGAGCCCGACTGTCGGCAGCCCTGAAGATGGTTTTCCGTGGTTTCCCATTTTCACCCCAGACAAATACCGGGGATGTACCTTAATTAAGGCCACGGCCGCTTCCTTTCAATTCCTAGGCCTTTCCAATCCCATCGTCGCCATAAGACATATCTGTGTCGGTGCGACGTAAAGCAAATAGCAAAAAAACAAAACAAAAAAAAACATCTCATCTGTTACCTCTTTCTTAAATACGTAACTTCTATCACCACAATTTAGTGAAGAACATTTCATTTTTCCAATACATCCACTTGGCATTTACATATTTGTCCTACCCGGCTGTCCTCAGTTATTATTCTTTCTTCAATTAATGTCAACCTTCTTAATTGTACATGTATTAATTTCTTCCTTAACTTCTTCGAAAACTGGACTCTCTTTCCTTTTAGGAAAAATTCCAAGATGTTCAATTATGTAACATTTTGGCCCCGAAAAGTATCGAAATATGGAGGCAGTTTGAAAGACGCCACAGACCTTCGTTTCGAGATAATGGTGGCTAAACGGTAAGTCGTATTACAAAACAGATAGCACAATCGCATCTCAATTTGGAGAGATCTACTACTTTGGTCCTATGATTTTTGTCGTATCTCTATCCCTTTTACGGTCTTAGTTTATATGAGATACCTTGTATGTTAACTAAGTGTTTTATCAAAACCTAAACTTTGACAAACTAGTTTTTGCTGTCAGCTAGGTCAAGAGCGACAGAGGTTACTCAGCACATGGTTACTCATATACGCCCAAGGTTGACTTCGAAGAATTCCCGGGATCCTACGTTTTACCATTGGCTATAAACTGTGTCATATTTTCTACACATTAATTCAGTTCCTCTTACTGCATTGCCATCCTGAGAGAGAAGTTAGGCATCTTCAGTATGTTCGAGGTTTTTGTCCTCCCAGGCATTTTGGTTCGTTGTGCTTCTTTCCGTCTGCCTCTGTGGTGTAGTGGTTAGCGTGATTAGCTGCCACCCCCGGAGGCCCGGGTTCGATTCCCGACTCTGCCATGAAATTTGAAAGGTCGTACGAGGGCTGGAACGGGGTCCACTCAGCCTCGGGAGGTCAACTGAGTAGAGGTGGGTTCGATTCCCACCTCAGCCATCCTGGAAGTGGTTTTCCGTGGTTTCCCACTTCTCCTCCAGGCGAATGCCGGGATGGTACCTAACTTAAGGCCACGGCTGCTTGCTTCCCTCTTCCTTGCCTATCCCTTCCAATCTTCCCATCCCTCCACCAGGCCCCTGTTCAGCATAGCAGGTGAGGCCTCCTGAGCGAGGTAGTGGTCATTCTTCCCAGTTGTATCCCCCGACCAACTGTCTGCAGCTCCTGGACACTGCCCTTGAGGCGGTAGAGGAGGGATCCCTCGCTGAGTCCGAGGGGAAAGCCGACCCTGGAGGGTAAACCGATGATGATGATGGTGATGATGATGCTTCTTTCCTTCCGACAGCTCTTTGGTTTTCTAAATGATAACTTTCAAACTATCCACGTTTTCGCATGATATATCAGTTGCATGTAAATAATAGAAAACACGAATTTGATTATTCTGTTGTTACCTGTAGCCGGTCCCGCGGTGTAGGGGTAGCGTACCTGCCTCTTATCAGGGTTCGATTCCCGGCCAGGTCAGTGATTTTTACCTGGATCTGAGGGCTAGTTCGGCGTCCACTCAGCCTATGTGAATACAATTGTGGAGCTATCCGACGATGGGAAAGAATAACGGCCGTGAGGAATCGTCGTGTTGACCAGATAATCTGCAGGCCTTCGAGATGAGCAGCGGTCGCTTGGTAGGCCATGGCCCTTCGGGGCTGTTGCGCCATGTGGTTTGGGTTGTTACCTGTAGGTTGGAACGATCTACCCCCAGTGGATATCCGCCTTAATTAACAACAACGACAACAAAAAAGAATTGCATTTTTTATGGCTTACAACGACTTTTGTAGCTTGGAAGCAGGCACAGGTACCAACATAACGATCAACTTCGTGTTTTTTGATCATATGTACTATCATCCATACGTATCTCAGACGTACAAAAGTACTTTACATATCATTTTCCTGTTCCACAGTTTAGATTTTATAACGGAGGTAAATGGAATGCCGTGTGGCCTCGGTAGAGGCTTCGTACAGGTCTTTTGATATGACGCCCGTAGGCGATCTGTGCGCCGTGATGAGGATGAAATGAGGGTGAAGACGGTACATACACCCAGTTCCCGTATCAGGCGAATTAACAAAATTTGGGCAAATTCCTGACCCTACAGGGAATCGAACTTGGGTCCCCTGTGACCAAAGGCCAGCACGCTAACCACTTAGCCATGGAGCCGGACAATAACGGAACTAATGCATCTAGAGTACGGTTTCCCTAACTGTAAGTATCTGAGGCCGCCCTTAGCATGCAGGCCCAAGGACGTAATACTGCAGTATAATGGGAACATGTTTGATTTGATTCGTAAAATTCAGGACTAATTTATACTTTCTTTGAGAATTTAATTTGTCTTCATTTACATAAACATACTTTACACATGCGCAGAAATGATAAAACTTGTGACACTTAACTAAAATATTGCAATAGTTTGGATCTGAAAACTTACTTGAAAAAAAAAAACACTTGTTGGGGTTGTTGGATCGGTGGGACGAATGGTGCTGTTTTGGGTATTCACTCGATCCGTAGCTCTGTTTCTGTAATTCGTTTTCACTTGTGTGAGAGCATAAAAGGTACACTCACACAGGTATGTTTTCCTGGAAGGCTTACCAGGATTACTTGATTCAAGAACTGGAAAAACTCCAAAGAAAAGCAGCTCGATTTGTTCTGGGGGATTTCCGACAAAAGAGTAGCGTTACAAAAATGTTGCAAAGTTTGGGCTGGGAAGACTTGGGAGAAAGGAGACGAGCTGCTCGATTAAGTGGTATGTTCCGAGCTGTCAGTGGAGAGATGGCGTGGGAGGACATCAATAGACGAATAAGTTTGAGTGGTGTCTTTAAAAGTAGGAAAGATCACAGTATGAAGATAAAGTTGGAATTCAAGAGGACAAATTGGGGCAAATATTCGTTTATAGGAAGGGGAGTTAGGGATTGGAATAACTTACCAAGGGAAATGTTCAATAATTTTCCAATTTCTTTGCGATCATTCAATAAAAGGCTGGGAGAACAACAGATAGGGAATCTGCCACCTGGGTGACTGCCCTAAATGCAGATCAGTAGTGATTGAGTGATTGATTGAAGGCATTAAACGCAGTATTTCCTTTCTAGAAATCGTAGGGCATAGGGGATATCATGAACAGAAAATTTGCCAGGGAACTTCCTGGAGCTAAACATGCCACTTCACCTCATTCTCCACCCATATCACACTTCAATTTATTTTTCACCTTCTCTCCGTCAGGATACTTCGGGAAGTGACCTTCCTCAAGGGAGGACGTATCATGTTCAGTTTCAAGGAAGGGATTCCTTATCCACCAGATTTTCTCAACCAGAGGCAGAAAAATTGGTCTGAGTATGGATACTAGCAATTCCAAGTGTGTCACAATTAAATCACTTACACTGTCTTGTAGTATTTCTTACTTTCCGCCGCTGCATTGTACCATCTATCGGTAAAGTTAAGAGTTACATATACTGTATGTAAGCAAATACACTGTAGAGAATACGTGACACTTTGCGAGATATCGCAAGGCATTGACTGCCAATGCACCTAGTGGCCCGGCCTTGAAACTGAGTGTAGCAGTGCACTATACACTATGAATTATGCCGAAAGTGTCAGGTTCCACGTCGATTTTAATTAATTTCTCATCGGTTGGTGAAATTATATTCTGTGACATTTGCAGCAAATAGGTGAACGGCACTTCTTTTATATTTCCCTCTAACGAGTTATTTTCAATTTAGCAAAATAAACATTATTATTATTATTATTATTATTATTATTATTATTATTATTAACATGCTTTTTTAATTCATGCCTATTAAAATTTGAACCGTGTGAAAATATTTATAACCTATTTGAGAGTCTACTTTAGGCAGCTAAAATAGCATTTAAGCCCCTAAAATCCGAGGACTAGTTATCACTATCACATGTTTCTGTGCTGGTTGGATACGAAGAGAAACTATTGGAGCAAACAAAAACACTTAGTCCCCGAGCCAGAAGAATTAATTAGACGCAATTAAAATCCCAGATCCGACCGGGAATCAAATCCGTTATCTTCTGACCCGATTGACTCAACGCTGACTACTCAGTCAAAGATTCGAACAAAACGAAATCATTATTGAGGTTCACTATTTCTATCAGTAATAACATTCAACTTCCGTAGTAGAACAAAGCAAAATATTATTTAATTTCATTATTTCAATCAATGTAACATGCAACTTTTGTGCTTTCAATCTTACCACCTGATGTTTAAGGTCGGGCCGCCAGGAGCGTCACTGTCAACATATCTCTCAGTTTAGTAGCGGAGAATGCGGAAGTGTCCAATGTTGTCTAAAGTGTATTTGATGAAAATTATACAACAGTGAAGAGGTAGTTCCTAAATTTAGTACTGGTCTATAAATTGTGTGTTTACAGTAACATTTCACTCTTTCAATACCTACAACTTACATTATTATTACGAGCCCCTTGGATTATCGTTGTGGCCCCCCAGGGGTCCACGGACTACAGCTTGTGAATGACAGACCTAGAGTAACATTACGAAATGAATAGCGTTTACTCGGAGGCTATGAAGTACATGGTACCAATATCATGGCTTCTGTGAACCTAATACGATTATTGAAGGAGTAATTGGAAAGGAGTATGCATCCAGTATTCTCCGTGAGAATCCGTTATAATGGATAATCGTCATTCTACAAAGCTAATCGACGAGTCATTACTTTCTGCCAATTTCCCTGGTTTAACACGCGTTGACATTCTGCACACAATTACAGGTTTCGTAAAGGTCAAAGGTAAAATACGCCAACTGTACGGACTCAGTTATTAGCTCAACAACACCTCATTCTGAGCCCTCTGATTACGAAAGCCAAATTAGCAATAAGCACCTCCTGTTTATCAACCCATCAACCTTACTTATCTAATTTTTCATCTATATACTATACCATATGAAAGGAAATAAACTATATCTTACAGGAACGGAACACCACACACCTATTTCAAATGTAGATAATTTCTGCGCAACTGACAGAGAATATGAATCAATTACTATAGATCTGCATTAAGAGCAGTCGCCGAACTAGCAGAATCGCTATATGTTGCTTTCCTAGCCTTTTCCTAAATGATTGCAAAGAAATTTGAAATTTATTAAACACCTTCCTAGAAAAGTTATTCCAATCGCTAACTCCCCTTCCTATAAACGAATATTTGTCCCAATTTGTCCTCTTGAATTCCAACTTTATCTTCATATTGTGATCTTTCCTACTTTTAAAGACACCACTCAAACTTATTCGTCTACTGATGTCCTCCCACGCCATATCTCCACGGACAGCTCGGAACATACCACTTAGTCGGGCAGCTCGTCTCCTTTCTCCAAAGTCTTCCCAGTCCAAACTTTGCAGCATTTTTGTAACGCTACTCTTTTGTCGGAAATCGCCCAGAACAAATCGAGCTGCTTTTCTTTCGATTTTTTCCAGTTCCTGAATCAAGTAATCCTGGTGAGGATCCCATACACTGGAACCATACTCACGAGAGCCAAATATGCTTTCTCCTTTACATCCTTACTACAACCCCTAAATACCCTCATAACCATGTGCAGAGATATGCACCCTTTATTTACAATCATATTTATGTGATTCCCCAAATGAAGATCTTTCCTTATATTAATACCTAGGTATTTACAATGATCCCCAAAGGTAACTTTCACCCCACCAACGCACTAAAACTGAGACGACTTTTCCTATTTGCGAAACTCACAACCTTTATGGCGTTTATCAATATACCATTGCATACTGACCATCTCACAACATTATCGATGGCATTTTGCAGTTGCTCACAATCTTGTAACATATTTATTACTCTGTACTGAATAACATCATCTCCAAAAAGCCTCATTTCTGATTCCACTTCTTTACACATATCATTTATATATATAAGAAAACATAAAGGTCCAATAATACTGCCTTGAGGAATTCCCCTCTTATTTATTACAGGGACAGATAAAGCTTCACGTACTCTAATTCTCTGAGTTCTGTTTTTTAGAAACGGAGCCACCCATTCAGTCACTCTTTTGCCAAGTCCAATTGCACTCCTTTTTTGCCAATAGTCTCCCATGATCTACCCTATCAAATGCTTTAGACAGGTCAATCGCAATACGGTACAATTGACCTCGTGAATCCAGCATAACTGCTATAACTTGCTAGAATCCTACAAGTTGGGCTTCGGTGGAATAACCTTTCCTAAACCCAAACTGCCGTCTATCAAACCATTTATTAATTTTGCAAACATGTCTTATATAATTAGAAAGAATGCCTTACCAAAGCTTACATGCAATGTATGCCAGACTGACTTGCCTGTAATTTTAAGCTTTATGTCTATCACCATTTCCTGTATACACAGGGGCTACTATAGCAATTATCCATTCATTTTGTATAGTTCCTTCATGCAAACAACAATCAAACAAGTACTTCAGATATGGTACTATATCCCAACCCATTGTCTTTAGTATATCCCCCGAAACCTTATCAATTCCAGCTGGTTTTGTATTTTTCAACTTTTGTATCTTACTGCAAATGCCATTGCTGTCATAGGTAAATTTTAATACTTCTTTATTATTAGTCACCTCCTCTGTCTGGACATTATCCTTGTAACCAACAATCTTTACATACTGCTGACTGAATACTTCTGCCTTTTGAAGTTCCTCGCATACAAGCTCCCCTTGTTCATTAATGATTCCTGGAATGTCCTTCTTGGAACCTGTTTCTGCCTTAATGTACCTATACATACTCTTCCATTTTCCACTAAAATTTGTATGGCCGCCAATTATGCTTGTCATCGTGTTATCCTTAGCTGACTACTTTGCTAGATTCAGTTTCAACTGTTGCTTTAAACACATCCCAGTGTCTGTTTACATTTTTATTTATCGTTTGCCACCGATCATAGTTACTTTTTTTAAACTCCCTCATGCCTGTTTTATCAGGTATATGCTACAGCCTAATAGTTCTAATTTTAATATCTTCCTTTCTATCACAGTTATTTTGAAATACCACAAAACAGCTTCATGATCACTGATACCATCTCTCACTTCGGTTTCTCTATAGAGCTCATCTGGTTTTACCAGTGCCACATCCAGATTATTCTTCCATCTATTTGGTTCCATCACTTTCTGAATAAGCCGCCCTTCCCATATTAACTTACTAGCTGATGTACCGGTGCTTCGCTACGGAATTCTACATTTTATACAGAATTCTAGGTTAGGTAGTGTAAACGTTGTGAGCAAGATTGTATTAAGTTGCATAGCTCTTAACGTTGCCCTAGAACCACGACGGGCAAGTCACCAACGTCTTTTCTCATATCAAGACTGGGTTAGGGAATTTCCATTGTAATGGTAGGCCAGCTTGCCTACCGTCAGTCACAATCAGGTTGGGGAGTTTTCATTATAATGGCAGACACTCACTCCCCGCCTGCCTTTATAGATCCTCAGAAAGACTCTCTTAGTGGTTTTCCCAACTGAAATGAACATGGGTCATTACAATGACGTCAGTAGGAATGGCGCGATTAAAAGCAATGCCTTCATATGAAATACTCGATCATATGAAAAACCACACCTTTTTTTTTTTACTTTTAACGAACAGTACTATGCTGCCGAACTAACAGTCCAAAGCCACAGAGCTGGAATGACCAAGATGCAGATATCCATGGTCCATGAACAATCTTCGTCCTTTTTTCGGCGGGGGGGGGGAGTGTTCAAATAGTGGATAGTCTCAGGGCAAAAACTATGCCCGTTTACTTATCGGCTTCCTGGGAGTACCCGATGAGTCGGAAAATCTCAATTCACTACACTGGCGGGGGAGAGAACTATCTGACGTGGAGGCAATTTTTCCTCTAAGCCAGAGAAGAAACTACATCTTCGCTGCTAATTTGGAATAAAATTAATGCAGATTTAATGAAAGTGAAGAGGAAGAAGCTTCTCCTAAGAAACGGCTCTTTTCAAGGTTGAATTTTGAGTTATTTAGTGAATTCTGGTACTATAATTTGGAAAGGGCTAAATTGTAATTCCAGACCAGTTCATAGTACCACGGTACTACTACTACTAACTGAGCCTCTGACTTAAGTGCACACACTGCTCATTCAAAACAGAGTATCAGAAAATGTATGAACCAAAGGATTGGCATGCTAAAGAAGGAAGTTGTCTAACTCCTCAGCTATGTCCCAACAATATTCAGTTAGGCTGTAATACTCGGTACGCAGCAGTAATCCCATCTATCAGAGTTGAATGTCAGCATAAGGGACAAAGGGCATTACAACAAACAAAGGTCACTGTTATTGTTATTGTTATTGTTATTGTTGATCTATGTTACGCGCTTTCGATATTGTAGGCCGTCACATTATTAACTGTCTTCTGGTTCTGAAATACCACTCTTATCATAGTCGGTACGGTAAAACTGAATAAAACATAAAAAAATGATCGGAAATTATATTCTCTATAACTTTTGTTATGTAGTACTTTTCCATAGGACCAAGAACATAGGTATTTAAAAATTTAATTTTTGGTGCCTTCCCCTAAACTACCATTTCACCCAGGGTGAATAACATTGTTTATAGCTTAAACTGTAGTTTCTTATTCCCCGACTCTATATACCGATTTTCATTAAATTCTGTTTACCCATTTTGTCGAGGCTCCGCGTTGATATGGACTTAGCAACAAAGACCCAAATTCCTGGATATCTCTGTTATCATAGCCGGTACGGTAAAAATGCATAAGACGTAAATGATCAGAACTGTAGTTATGTAGTATGTTTCGATATGACCACTAACAATATAAATATTTGAGAATTGAATTTTAGGCCTTCCCCTAAACTACCATTTCACTCAGCGTGAATAAAATAATTTATAGCCCAGATTGTAGCGGCTCACCCCCCGACTCTACATACCGATTTTTATTAAATTCTCTTCAGCCGTTTTCTCGTGATGTGTGTACAGACAGACAGACAGACAGACAGACAGACAGACAGACAGACAGACAGACAGACAGACAGACAGACAGACAGACAGACAGACAGACAGACAGACAGACAGACAGACAGACAGACAGACAGACAGACAGACAGACAGAGATTACGGAAAAGTAAAAACTGCATTTTCTTGTTACTGTGGACATGATCGATACAGAAATACCATTATTTTCAAATTCTGAGCAATGTACAGACACAACTCTTATTTTATATATATAGATTTGCCATTTGTTTGTCATGCTTCCTGTCGTTTGCATTACCTTGCTAATTGATATTTGGTAAATTGAGATCACCGCAACTATCACATTCATTTCCATATCGTTTCCCACATAGCTGATTGTATTATCATATAATTCTGAATCAGCGTCAGCGCTACTCTTTCCCAGTCTGTACACTCCAAAGAAGTCAAGTTGCCTATTATCTTTAGAAATGAGCCTTAAATCTACAATTTCATGTTTGTCATCTTTAACTTGTTCGTAACTTGCAAATTCCTCTTTCACCAGAAAGAATACTCCCCCTCATGCCATTCCTGTCCTATCTGTATGATACACACTACAGTTCCGTGAGAAAATTTCTGCATTCATCATATCATTCCTCAGCCATAATTCAAGTCCTATTACAATATCTGTTAAGTACATGTATATTAAATTATTTAATTCAATTCCTTTCTTTACAATACTTCGACAGTTCGGCGCTAACATTTTTATGTCATCCTTACTTGATTTCCAGATCCCTGTACCCGTATCACCTCTATGTAGACTACCCCTTTTCCCTGAATGTACCTCCGTACAATCTTCCCAAAGAAATTTCCTAACTTACACGTACAACTGTGGTTTAAATGAAGGCCACCCGAGGGCAGATCCCTATCTCCTACCTACCCATTAGGATCTAGAAATCTCACTCCCATTTTCCCACATACTCACTCCATGGTCTCATTTACAGGAGATATACGCTGGAAAACAGCCGGGGGGGGGGGGGCTTTCTGTGTAAGCAACAATCCAGATGATGTAAAGTTGCTTGCAGAGCCGAGCAATGGAATTGGTCGAAATATCACTATAGATAATTGTTTTTATGATGTCCACGAACTTAAAAACAGAAATTTGTCTTTTGTAGGGACTCTAACAAAGAGCAAACGCCAACTTCCAAATGAATTTGTTAACGTCAAAGAGAGACCAGTGAAGTCCAGTATGTTCGGATTTCGTAAGGAATCAACGGTCATGTCCTGTGTGCCAAAATGAGAAGAAATTTGGTTGTTATATCAAGTTTGCACTTCAACGACACAACTTATGAAAGTACAGGTGAAAACTTCAAAGCCAACATGGTAACTTTTTACAACGACACAAAATCAGGTGTAGACGTAGTTGGGTTCAACTTTCAGTGTAGGGAGAAATACACGACGCTGCCCAATGGTTTTCTTTTTCATCTTTTTGAACGTAGCTGGAATAAGTGCCCAAGTCGTTCTGACTGGAAATCAAGTTCTAGTGAAGTGCTGGAGGAGTTTTTTGAAACAGTTGGCTAAGGAACTTTCATCTGTATACCTTAAAACGAGAAGTGAGAAGTCAACAGGAATCCCAATGCAACTGCAGAATAGTTTGCAGAGGTTTAGAACACTTGTGGAGCAAGAGGTTGCAACAACCCCCTATGAAGTAAACAAATGGAAACGTTGTACCACCTGCACAGAGCAATCAAAAAAGACAAGGTTGTCAAAGTACTCTTGGGTTAACTGCGGAGAATATTTCAGCTTGGAACAAACAGGAAATGCTATGAGTCCCACGAGTAGGTACAGCAGATCGTAATCCAGGGAATTCTCCAAGGACTGGTTGTATGCCATTATTGTAGATTGTCCATTGTCAGTAGAGTTTTATATTGTAAGGCATGTGCATTTAATAAGTATCCAGAGTACAGTTATTCTTTATTTTGTAATAAAGGAATTATCAGTGAAGTTCTGATTTGAATTAACCTTAGAGATGAACATGCTAATCCAGCCAATACTCTGAGGACAATATGGAGACTGATTTTATGCTATTGTAAACTGCTGATTGTTACTCGAGTTCTTTTTATCCTGAGCCATGCGATTGTAATATGTATCTAGCTTAGAAGATATTCTGTATTTTAGAACAAGATAACCACTACTTGACAGTAGACAAGGGTTCGAATTATCCCTACAGGTGTAGATTTTGATTCTACTAAAAGTTATGTTTCCCGTAAGGCAAGCTGGTATAAGTAAAAACATAGTTGGGGATGTGTGGAATCTGGTAACTGCAGCACGGGCGAAGTTTAAGGAAGCAGATATTGTTATCAGTGGAATAATGTGTAGGGGGGATACTGACTGGAGGGTGATTGGGGATTTAAATGAGACTATGAAGTGGGTATGTGGGAAACTGGGAGTGAGAGTTGTAGATATTAATGGGTGGGTAGGATATACGCATCTGCACTCAGATGGCCTTCACTTAAACCGCAGTGTTATAAGTTAGGAAATTCGTTTGGAAGATTTATATGGAGGTATATTCAAGGACACGGTGTGGTTAGGGAGCGGTGATAAGGGCACAGAGATCTGGGAATCAAGTAAGGATGACATAAAAATGTTATTGCTGAACTGTAGAAGTATTGTAAAGAAAGATATAGAATTAAGTAATTTAATAGATGTGTACTTAACAGATATTGTAATAGGAGTTGAATCATGGCTGAGGAATGATATAATGGGTCCAGAACTATTCTAACGGAACTGAAATGTGTATCTTAGAGATAGGATAGGAATTGTAGGAGGGTGGGGAGTATTCATTCTGGTGAAAGAGGAATTTGTAAGCTACGAGAAAGTTAAAGCTGAAAAACATGAAATTCTATGTGTAAGGCTTGTTTTTAAAGATAATAGGCGACTTGATGTCTTTGGAGTGCACCGATAGGCAAAGGGTAGTGCTGACGCTGATTCAGAAATATTTGATAAGATAATAAACTATGTAGGAAAAGATATGGAAAGGACCGTGACTGTAGCGGGTAATCTCAATTTAACAAATGTCAATTGGGAACATAATGCGAATGACAGGAAGCATGATCAGCATATGGCATGTAAGTTAATATGGGAAGGACAGCTGATTGAGAAAGTGATGGAACCAACTAGAGGGAAGGATGACCTGGACGTGGTGCTGGTAAAACCAGCTGAGCTCTATAGAGAAACCGAAGTAATTAATGGTATTAGTGATCATGAAGCTGTTCTTTGGTAGTTAAAAATAAATGTGATAGAAAGGAAGGTCTTAAAAGTAGGACTATCAGGCAGTATTATATGGCTGATAAAACAGACATGAGGGAGTTTTTAACAATTAACTGTGATCGGTGGAAAACGGTAAATACAAATGTAAAAATGAAAACAGCAATTTTTGAGGAATTTGAAAACAGGTTTGTTCCTTTCAATGTGGTAAGGAATGGTAAAGACCCACCTCATTATAATAGAAAAACAAAGATGTTAAGAAGAAGGTGCAAATTAGAAAGAAATAAAGTTAGAAGTGGGTGTGGAAGTAAGGAGAAATTGAAGAAAATTCCTAGAAAATTCGATTTAGCAAAGAAGTCGGATAAGGATAACACGATGGCAAGCATAATTGGCATAATTTTAGTGAAAAAAATGGAAAGGTATGCATAGATAATTTAAGGATGAAACAGGTTCAAAGAAGGACATTCCAGGAATTATTAATGAACAAGGGGAGTGTGTTTATGAGGATCTTCAAAAACAGAAGTATTCAGTTAGCAGTATGTAAAGATTGTTGGTTACAAGGATAATTTCCAGAGAGAGTTCGTGTCTAATGCTAAATATGTATTAACATTTACATGTAATCAAAATGACATTTACAATCACATACAAAATTTGAAAACTAGAAAAGCAGCTGGAATTGATAAGATTTCTGGGAATATACTAAAGGCAATGTGTCCTGAAGTACTCATTTTGTAACGCTACACGTTTGTCGGAAATCACCCAGAACAAATCGAGCTATATTTATTTGGATTTTTTCCAGTTCTTCAACCAAGTATACCTGTTAAGGTTCGCATACAATAGAACCATACTCTAGTCGTGGTCTTACCCGACAGAGACTTATATACCCTCTGATTTACATCCTTACTACATACAACCCCTAAGTGTCCGCGTAAACATGTGCAGAGATAAGTACCCTTTAGTTAAATCCCATTTATGTGATTATCCCTACGAACCTCATACTAGGTACTCACAATGATTCCAATGAAGACTTTTGACCACAAGAAACCAGTAATTAAAACTGAGAGGACTTTTCCTACTTGTGAAACTCACAACCTGACTTTAACCCCGTTTGTCATCGTACATTACCTACTGTCCATCTCATACCATTATCGAGGTATTTTTGCTGATGCTCACAATCTTGTAATATATTTATTACTCTATACAGTATAACATCATCCGCTAAGGATTTCTCTCTCTTATCAGTTCTTTACTCGTATCTTTTATGTACGGTATGTAAGAAAACATATCGCCCCAATAATACTGCCTTGAAGAATTCACCTATTAATGATTAGAGGAGCAGATAATGTTTCACCTACTCTAATTCTTTAAGTTCTATTTTATTATCTAGAAATATGGCCACTCATTCCGACACTATTTCGTCTTGTCCGATTGCACAGATTTTTGTCAGCAGTCTCCCTTGATTTATCCCATCAAATGCCTTAGATAGGTCAATCGTAATATTCTCCGGTTGACCTCCTGAATCTAAGATATCTATTACATCTGGCTGGAATTCTACAAGTTGAGTTTGAGAGGTAAACCCGAACTGCCTTCTGTTGAACCAGATATTTATTCCGCAAATATGTCTAATATACTGCTTTCCCAAAGAATACATGCAACTCACGTCAAACTGACTGGCCTGTAATTTTGGGCTTTAAGTCTATCACCCTTGCCTTTATACACAGGGGATGTTATAGCAACTGTCCATTCATTTGGTATAGCTCCTTCATGCAAACAATAATCAAAGAAGTGGTTCAGACAGGGATTCCCATTTTCTCACCGGGCAAATTATGGGGCTGTACCTTAATTAAGGCCACGGTAGCTTCCTTCACACTCCTAAGCATTTTCTCTCTCCCATCGGCGCTGTGAGACCAGTGTCGGTGCGTCGTAAAGCAAATTTTAGGAAAGTAGTCCGGATATCGTAATATATCCTAACCCATTTCCGTTGGTTGTTCTCCAGAAATATTATCAATTCCAGTTCCTTTTTCTAGTTTTCACATTTTTTTCCTTATTGTAAATGAATTTGTCGTAGGTAATTTTCAATAACTTCTTTCGTGTTAGTCACATCCTCTTTGTGTATATTATCCTTGAAACCAACAATCTTTACATACTTCCGAATGTTTCTGCCTTCTATGCTTTGGATAACTGAAGTTCGATATGTAGTAAACTAGATGAAGCCCAGTATATCACCGCTAACTCAGTAACGGCATCAAGTTGACTTAAGTGTACTCAACCCCACCCCCCCACCCCCCCTCCGCTGACCCTTCAAATGGAGATTTTTGTGCGAATGTTTACGTTTACTCTATTAAACAAGAAAAAGGAAAAAGTTCGTTCGAAACATTAATGTAACTATTCAAGAATGTATTCATTACATGCCAACTTCTATTACTATGTAGGGACTGGTAATACGGATAGACTTAAAAAGTGTAACAATACATTATTTTGAACTTATCTATGTACTTGGATTTACTCACTACAAGAGATGTAGGTGACGGATAAGGTCTCCAAGATGAAATAAATTATAATTGATGACGATAGTGCTAGTACAGCTATTATATAGAGCTTTGTGAGTGATTACTTTAATCCTTATTATTACTTTTGTTTTTAATATATTCATAGATTATATAACGGGAAATTTATTTATGAACTTTCTCTAAATTTTCCTCGTATCATACCATTTCCAATCTGATTATACATATCAGATAAGTATTTTTTAAGCTCTTTGGGCCTTCCCTTAATTTTGGTTATTGGTGACGTACTGGCGCCGAGAACAGTTTTGAAATAAATGTGAGTGGATTTCGTGATCTCAGGAGCTAATGCTTACTTCAATTCCATTTTTGAAATACGTGTGGTGATTATGGATCTTATAATGGCCATGAAGTTATGATCGTCGTGATGTTCTGTACAAGCATGCGTAGCGAGAACTAATTAGAGTGAAGAGAATCTCTTGATTTACAACTTAGCACGTAGTGAACATTAGCGATAATATTGTTCTCCACATCATTCACTGTGAATGCATGTTATTATTAAGCATGACCGTATGACCTAATACATATTGTAAGAGTAATTTCTGCGAAGAACTAAGGGATACTCTCACAGGATTCTCTTGAAGGTGGTCGCGACTCGAATCATGGCTAATACATGTGAATTCCAGCGCAGTGGTGCCCCGATATTTTTGATACTTTTATAGTACATGTGACATCAACGTAATTTACATTGTGGTGTAACGCGATTACTGGTAAAACTGGAGTAATCAGTACAAAACACGTACAGTATTTTCAGGATTTACTCTTAACATCTCATGATTTAAATACTGGCGGAAAATGAAATCCCAACACCAAGAATGACTTGTGAGGGATACACGAAATTCGGGAGGCGTATTTTCACACCTAAAATATGACGCCTATTCAAATTTCCGCTTTAGTCGACTGGTTTGACAGAAGGCAGTTGGGTTTAGGAAAGGTTATTCTACTGAAGCTCAGCTTGAAGGATTTCTGCAAGATATAGTAGATATCCTGGATTCAGGAGGCCAAATGGACTGTATTGCGATTGACCTATCTAAGGCATCATGGAAGACTACTGGCAAAAATGAGTGCTATTGGACTAGAAAAAAGAGTGACTGAATGGTGGCTATATTTCTAGAAAATAGAACTCAGAGAATTAGAGTAGGCGAAGCTTTATCTGACCCTGTAATAATTAAGAGGGGAATTCCTCAAGGCAGTATTATTGGACCTTTATGTTTTCTTATATATATCAATGATATGTGTAAAGAAGTGGAATCGGAGGTAAGGATGTTTGCAGATGATTTTATTTTGTACAGAGTAATAAGTTACAAATTGTGAGCGGCTGCAGGGTGACCTCCATTGTGTTGTGAGATGGACGGTGGACAATGGTATGATGATAAACGGGGATAAAAGTCAGGTTGTGAGTTTCACAAATAGGAAATGTCCTCTCAGTTTTAATTCTGCGTTGATGGGGTGAAAGTTCCTTTTGGGGATCATTGTAAGTACCTAGGTGTTAATATAAGGAAAGATCTTCATTGGGGTAATCACATAAATATGATTGTTAATAAAGGGTACAGATCACTGCAAATGGTTATGAGGGTATTTAGGGGTTGTAGTAAGGATGTAAAGGAGAGGGCATATAAGTCTCTGGTAAGACCCCCAACTAGAGTATGGTTCCAGTGTATGGGACCCTCACCAGGATTACTTGATTCAAGAACTGGAAAAAATTCAAAGAAAAGCAGCTCGATTTGTTCTGGGGGATTTCCGACAAAAGAGTAGCGTTACAAAAATGTTGCAAAGTTTGGGCTGGGAAGACTTGGGAGTAAGGAGACGAGCTGGTCGATTAAGTGGTACGTTCCGAGCTGTCAGTGGAGAGATGGCGTGGGAGGACATCAGTAGACGAATAAGTTTGAGTGGTGTCTTTAAAAGTAGGAAAGATCACAATATGAAGATAAAGTTGGAATTCAAGAGGACAAATTGGGGAAAATATTCGTTTATAGGAAGGGGATTGGAATAACTTACCAAGGGATATGTTCAATAATTTTCCAGTTTCTTTGCGATCATTTTAGAAATGGCTAGGAAAACAACAGATAGGGAATCTGCCACGTGGGCGACTGCTCTAAATGCAGATCAGTATTGATTGATTGCTTGCTTGATTGATTGATTGATTGATTGATTGATTGATTGATTGATTGATTGATTGATTGATTGATTGATTGATTGATTGATTGATTGAGAATGGTGCTTGTAGCGCCACTATGACCTTGAAAAGCAAGTTTGCTTTAAACATGCACTGTACACTTCGTGAGCGTTAGTTATCACCTGCTGTCCAAGGTGTGAGTCAAACATGTTTGTAAGGGGACGAAGAAATCTGTTTCAGCAGGTTACCAAGTTTGAACGAGGCCGTGTGATAGGGCTACGAGAAGGTGGATGTTCTTTCCGCGATACTGCAGAAATATTTGGCAGAGATGCATCAACAGTGCATCAGTGCTGGGCACAGTGGTCACGGGAAGGCACTGTCTCTAGAAGGTCGGGGTCCCGGCTGCATACGGGCCAACACGAAGGGACAAGACCACCGCATTCACCGGCTGTAAAACAGAGCCAAATGCACCCATTACGCCACTAAGGAGAGAAAATATGGTAGAAGGAGATTAATTTCACAGAATACATCCTTGGAATTTTGAAGCATGCTCTAAGGCAAGGACCGAGCGGGTTGTCTACGGGGTTTGAGTCACGTAGCTCGAACTTCAGAGTCGGCACCCGTGAAGATGGGTTTCCATGGATTTCCCATTTTCACACCAGGAAATGTAGCGGCCGTATGTGGTTGTTTCCCTCACCCTGTCCTTTCCCATAGTGTGCAGAAACCCTGTCTATATTGGAGCGATGAAAAATAAATAAAAATAATCTAAAGGAATGGATCTTTCGACTTGTCGCCTCGTTTTGTTGGCTACATCTCTTTACACTGGTAAAAAGTAATTCTTTCTCTCGGTCCTTGACGGATACTTTTGTCAAACGTTTGTCAGAAAGGAGAGAAAGATTGTTTTATATTAATACATCTTCTGTACTGATCTCAGACCGCCCTAAATGTTAAACTCGTGGTCTCCTCTATCAAGGTTGTTAAATCTCACAAAAATTTTTCACAGGAAAAGAGGAAAACTAATAGCAGGACTCAAGAGGTGTTGGGAACAAAAGTGAGAACTAGTCATAACCGCTCCCTGGTGGGATCAACAGTATGAAGTCGGTCGTTTTCTCTGTCTGTTTGAAATCACTAATCTCATGAAGTACTCAAGGGATTTTATTAAAGTTTTCACCAATAGATAGAGTGTCTATGTGTATGATTAATGCATTAATATATGTGTTGTATATATTTGCTACAAATCCTTGCCCTATCTGTCACCCATTGTGCTTGTCTTGCCATCACTACCATGGAAACTAGGAGGAAGTTGTGGACTCTACTTTCTATTCACGGCATTGCCTCGGTCACAGAGCCTGCCTTTACTGTCAGCCATCTTTTATCAATCAATCAATCAATCAATCAATCAATCAATCAATCAATCAATCAATCAATCAATCAATCAATCAATCAATCAATCAATCAATCAATCAATCAATCAATCAATCAATCAATCAATCAATCAATCAATACTGATCTGCATTTAGGGCAGTCGCCCAGGTGGATGATTCCCTATCTGTTGTTTTCCTAGCCTTTTCTTATATGAATCTCTTGAAGTTCCTCCCCATAAACTGATTAACGGTAGGTTCCCCTATAATATTAGTCCGTAACCTAAACATACCGAAATTCGGCAATGGCACAAGATTTATAATAAAATCGTAAAAAAATATACACTGACTGACAGAGCAAATGCAACACCAAGAAGGAGTGGTTCGAAAGGGATGAAAGTTGGGGAAAAAACAGAGACGGCACGGACGAATAATTGATGTTTATTTCAAACCGATATGCAGGTTACACAATGCGCACGGCATCGACTCAGTAGGATGTAGGACCACCGCGAGCGGCGATGCACGCAGAAACACGTCGAGGTACAGAGTCAATAAGAGTGCGGATGGTGTCCTGAGGGATGGTTCTCCATTCTCTGTCAACCATTTGCCACAGTTGGTCGTCCGTACGAGGCTGGGGCAGAGTTTGCAAACGGCGTCCAATGAGATCCCACACGTGTTCGATTGGTGAGAGATCCGGATAGTACGCTGGCCACGGAAGCATCTGTACACCTCGTAGAGCCTGTTGGGAGATGCGAGCAGTGTGTGGGCGGGCATTATCCTGCTGAAACAGAGCATTGGGCAGCCCCTGAAGGTACGGGAGTGCCACCGGCCGCAGCACATGCTGCACGTAGCGGTGGGCATTTAACGTGCCTTGAATACGCACTAGAGGTGACGTGGAATCATACGCAATAGCAATAGCCCCAAACCATGATGCCGCGTTGTCTAGCGGTAGGGCGCTCCACAGTTACTGCCGGATTTGACCTTTCTCCACGCCGACGCCACACTCGTCTGCGGTGACTATCACTGACAGAACAGAAGCGTGACTCATCGGAGAACACGACGTTCCGCCATTCCCTCATCCAAGACGCTCTAGCCCGGCACCATGCCAGGCGTGCACGTCTATGCTGCGGAGTCAATGGTAGTCTTCTGAGCGGACGCCGGGAGTGCAGGCCTCCTTCAACCAATCGACGGGAAATTGTTCTGGTCGATATTGGAACAGCCAGGGTGTCTTGCACATGCTGAAGAATGGCGGTTGACGTGGCGTGCGGGGCTGCCACCGCTTGGCGGCGGATGCGCCGATCCTCGCGTGCTGACGTCACTCGGGCTGCGCCTGGACCCCTCGCACGTGCCACATGTCCCTGCGCCAACCATCTTCGCCACAGGCGCTGCACCGTGGACACATCCCTATGGGTATCGGCTGCGATTTGACGAAGCGACCAACCTGCCCTTCTCAGCCCGATCACCATACCCCTCGTAAAGTCGTCTGTCTGCCGTAAATGCCTCCGTTGACGGTGTCCTGGCATTCTTAGCTATACACGTGTCCTGTGGCACACGACAACACGTTCTACAATGACTGTCGACTGAGAAATCACGGTACGAAGTGGGCCATTCGCCAACGCCGTGTTCCATTTATCGTTCGCTACGTGCGCAGCACAGCGGCGCATTTCACATCATGAGCATACCTCAGTGACGTCAGTCTACCCTGCAATTAGCATAAAGTTCTGACCACTCCTTCTTTGTGTTGCATTTGCTCTGTCAGTCAGTGTACTTGCTTGCACAATTCTCACTGGGTGTGGAGCCGGTGAAACTGTTTTTATCCCTCGAATGGCAATGATATCCTCCGACCTACCATTTCAGTTTAAAAGGCTCAAATTTCCAGTAAAAGTGTGACCATTAAGGAAGCATAGGGCCAAACTCTAAGCATTAGAGCGTTGAATTATTTTCATGGTCCACTCTACGTAACCCTAACACGTGTTGCTTCCAAAGAAAGTTTGTTTAGTGGAGCGTCATGTAACGTAGTACATACGGATATATATTTCATATGTTAGGCCACCCGTTTCGTGATAAGTTATTATTAGCGTAAAAGTGGACAGGAATCACTTTATGGCACTTATACGAAGTGGCTAGAGGTCAATATTTGCTTACATTTTCTGACGCTTTAATTTATTTATAATTTACTTATATTAAATATTTGTCTGGTGTGTTTTCATATTATTCTTTGTCACAGCAATTTCCTCTACCTCTATCTATTCTTATATACAGAACTTTTCGATAAGTTTTGTCCGTCGGTAACGTAAGATCATCTTATCTGAACGGGTGTTGAACTGGCTTAATAGTTAACATCAGTCGCAGTAAAGTTATATATAACAAATGAAAAGTCCAATTTTCCCTAAGAAACTTAAAGTAATCTAAATAAAAATAATAGAGAAATAAAGAGGGGTAATTACGAAGATAAATTAAGTCATTTCATGCAAGTTTGGTCTGAATTAGGTATAAATGCCTCGTTATTGCCACAAGGCATGTCAATTTAATCGAAATAAATATTTCAGTATTTGTACGAATAATCGAAGTGATGTTAAGACTCTATAGATATGATACCATATGTTGCATTCATGTGATTAAGTTAACTATTATTCCACATTGTAGGTAAAAGGGGATTGTGTGCTTAATTGATGTTTCACTGAGTATTGAATTTCATATTTGATATTATTCTCATCATTATGTTAGTTTATCGTATTAACTGCAATGAAATGGGGTGTAGATGTACTGTATACAACTCTTGATAATATCTTAAAATTTTCGTTAAAGTATTAGAGGAATATGTTGTGGCTATATTATATCATCACGATATATCACTGATTCGTAATTAATACATTATTTCATAACCAAAATATTCAATCAGAATTACTGGTTAAATGCCAATGTTCTCGGTCCCATTATCAAGAATGCACTTGTACACACTCGGAAATATTCTTGAATAACATGGTTAATTAACTATCATTATGTTTTAATAGATATAACAGATAGATATAAAATACAAGTTTTGTCTGTACATTGCTTACAATTTAAAAATTATGGTATTTCTGTATCAACCGTGTCCACAGGAACAAGGAAATACACTTTTTAATTTTCCGTAATTTCTGTCTGTATGTCTGTCTGTCTGTTTGTATGTATGTACACGCATCACGAGAAAACGGCTGGAGAACATTTAACAAAAATCGGTATACAAAGTCGGAGAATTAGTCGCTACAATCTAGTCCATAAAAAATTGTATTCGCACTGAGTGAAATGGTAGTTTAGGGGAAGGCCTGCAATTTAATTCTCAAATATTTATGTTATTAGTGGTCGTATCTTAATTAAAATCAGTAGACAAAATCAGGGAGCAAGTCCCTACAATCTAGGCTATAAATAATTGTATTCACTCTGAGAAAAATGGTAGTTTAGGGGAAGGCGTAAAATTTAAGTCTCAAATATTTGTTATTAGAGGCCCTATCTTAATGAAAATTGATGCAAAAAGTGGGGGAATAGTTCGCTATAATCTAGGACATAAATAATTTTATTCTCGCTAAGTGAAATGGTGGTTTAGGGGAAGGCCTACAATTTTATTCTCAAATATTTATGTTATTAGTGGTCGTATCGGTAATTACTACATAACTTAAGTTATATAGCATTAAATTTCCGATCATTTATGTCTTCTACATTGTTACCGTCCCGGGTATGATCACAGAGATACAGTATTCATGAATTTGGATTTTTCTTACTAAGTCCATATCAGCGCCGAGTCACGAGATAATAGGTAAACCGAACTTAATAAAAATCGGTATGTAAAGTCAGAGAATGAGGAACTACAGTCGTTCAATAATTTTCCAGGTTCTTCGCGATCATTTAAGAAAAGGCTAGGAAAACAACAGATAGGGAATCTGCCACCTGGGCGACTGCCCTAAATGCATATCAGTAGTGATTGATTGATTGATTGATTGATTGATTGATTGATTGATTGATTGATTGATTGATTGATTGATTGATTGATTGATTGATTTATTCTAAGCTATAAATAAAATTTATAAGACGTCCTAATATCACAGACTCCAAAGAAAACTAAATGCGAAGGGCTACAATAGAGAAAGCTCATAAAATTGATCAACAATAACATTACATTGGCCATTGTTTGTGTGATGTGCTTTGTGTCTTCTGTGTCTTCTATCTCCGATAGATAGGATTACTGCCGCGTACGGAGTTTTTTAATTTGCTTTACGTCGCACCGAAACAGATGGATCTTATGGCGACGATGGGATAGGAAAACCTCAAATAATTGGAGGGTTTTGGGATTGGCTGTCCATAATAATTATATAAGCGTGGCTGTACATGAGGTCACAAGATTTAAAAATGCAGAAAACATACATTGTTTATTAACTGTCTCTCTTAATAGCTTATGTTCAGTTCACATACCTTGGGAGCACTATAACAAACAGCCTAGACTCTGAAAAGAGATCAGAAGCCGTAAAGAGATTTCCAGATCATCCTTCCAAAAGATGAGGTTATTCCTTTTTGACTATAACCTAAACCTTAAATTTAAGCAAAAGCTGTTGAGATGATGCGTCTGGTTTATGGAGTAGAGATTTGGAATGTGAAAGTTTCCTCCGTGAATAGATTAGCGGCCATTGAAATGTGGTTACATAGGAGAATGGTCAGAATTGCCTGGGCAGATTTTGTAACTAATAATGAAGAGTTAAGGAGATCTAGAGCTAGCAAACATCACCAAAGCCATGAAAACAGCTTATTTAGGCCATGTTCTGCGAGGTAGATCTACATATCATATTACAAGGAAAGTGGAGCTGGAATGAAATGAAGTGTGTATGGCTTTTAGTGCCGGGATATCCCAGGACGGGTTCGGCTCACCAGGTGCAGTACTTTCTATTTGACTCCCGTAGGCGACCTTCGCGTCGTGATGAGGATGAAATGATGATGAAGACAACACATATACTCAGCCTCGTACCATTGGAATTAACCAATTAAGGTTAAAATCCCCGACCCAGCCGGGAATCGAACCCGGGACCCTCTGAACCGAAGGGCAGTACGCTGACCGTTCAACCAACGAGTCGGACAGGAGTTGGAAGACCACAAAGGAGAAGACTCCGAAACATCAAAGACTCGACTTGCGTTAACAACACCGGACAACTCTTCCAGGTGGCTAAAGAAAAGGATTCTTTCTCCAGGGTGATCGAGGATGGTTGCCCAGTTGTACTTCCCCTTAAAACCATAATCACCACCACCACCATCCAGGGTGATCGTCAACGTCTGAGGGGCCAGATACGGCACTTGAAGAAGAAGCAGAAGAGATTATATGCGTGACGAAATATCTTTGTTTCATTTGTTTTCTACAATCTGCTGTACCTTACACCGTGCCAAGAGTGGGAAGGAAGGGACCGTGGCCTTAATTAAAGCACAGCCCCGGTATTTGCCTGGTGTAAAAATGGGAAACCACGAAAAACTATCTTCAGGGCTGCCGTCAGTGGGGTTCGAACCCACTACCTTCCGAACGAATTTCGCTTATTATGCACTAGTTATTAATTAGCAAAATACCTCAGAAAGTTTGGAATATTTTCGTATTAGTCCTGTAATACGAGAGCAGTAAATAAAGTAGTCGAGACACTAGCAGGTGATCGCGCATGCGCAAATAAGATGACGATGTGTTGTGTGCATTTTATGGGCATCCAGTTGCAAGTGGTGCTGTTGTGTGGCGTTGAAGTGAAGAGTGTGGATTTTACTGTTCTAAAGCATGATTTCGAAAGGTGATAGGCGTTCTTCGACTAAAATCGAGGTTACCTCTCTCAAAAATGCATCAGAATGTTATCGAGGACTACGTGAAGCATGTAGTGAGAATGTATTACAGTATATAACGGTTGCATGATGGGCGAAGGTATTTCGTGGCCGTCCATTCCTCAAGTTCAGATTGACATCGTAAGTGGTCTCATTTCCGAAGATCATCGATGGACTCTCTGGGAATTATGCGTAGAAGTTCAAACGGTGTGGCACATTCTGAAGAAATATCTGAACATGATGTAAATTGCTTTTCGTAGTACGAGCAGTACGAGCTTCAGCTAGTGTTTTCGTTTCATGTTTATTTCCCACTTTGACTGAGCATTGATTCAGAGTGGAAGAACACAAGCAAGAGTATCACGCATCGTAGGAGTCAGCCAAAGTGCAGTGATAAAAACGTGAGGAACCAAAGATGTGGCTGGCAGACCGAGGGTTCCACCGGCCCGTCAACTTCGGTATATCCTAGAAACAGCGTAGCAGAGGACATCGCCTGCTCAACAATTATGAGATTGGGTTCTTGAGGACAAGCGGGGTCAGTGTATCTGCACAAACCCTACGCAATCGGCTGCGTAGTGTCCAATTACGGTTGTTTCTACCAATTCGACTTGTTGCGGTACAGAAGAAGAGGAGAAGATGAAACACGGATATTGCTTAGGCCAGATAGACAACGACAAACGGTGTTGAGACGTAGAGGACGCGGTGGAAAGTGTCAGCATGTTTTAGATATGCATGCATTTGGAGGTGATGGTGTCATGTTTCGGGCTGGGATTATGCAGAGCCGTCGAAGACAATGCTCTCCCTCATCTAGATGCATCAGTGAGGAACTTCATTAGAGAGGTGGCTATCAACCATATGAATTGGCCAGCTCATACACCAGACAAGAACTTCATTGATTATGCATAGAAAAGTCTGAAAATACCTGTTTTTAATCGTCTGCAATGGCCACAGACACTCTCTGAATTCATTACAGTTGCGCATGTGGAATGGGACTTTCTTCCTCAATATGATGTCAATCGCAAGGTGCCATAGGGTGTCAGCGAACTGAACAAGACCAGAGGACGCCATAGTGTACCCTACAGGGCACATCAACACTGCAGGATCATACCTACCTGCTCACCTGCTCTTGCATACGGGCACCAGCTCAGCTGCAGTCGGCAGAAATGGTCGATAGTTGGGTTCTTGTGACGAGAGGATCATGGGGGCTAGTACAATTACATTAAACTAAGAAATGAGGAACACTTTAGCTGTGATCAGAATTTTTGAGCATAAGTTTGTATTCACAAAACAAGTTACTTACAAGGATTGCACCTGTAGTGCCATAATAAATGCCCCAAAGGCTCGCGTCTACAGTTCAAAAGAAAACATAATCTGGGTTATGACGTTGTGCTGAAGTTTGTCGATCTGTGAACCAGGAAACGAAACGGATGTGTTCCCAACATGGAAAACATCAACACTATGCCTGCGACATAAAATGACATGATGGTAGAATTAAGGATACCCGCAGAGATTACCGCTATTATGAAAGTTTCCTCCCATATCGGGATATTTATATACACAAAAACAGCAGCACAATAAGTGATAAAAATAATCTCAGATAACCTACTCTAGCGCCCTCAATGACATATTTACACGGACGTGAACCCACGTCCACCAGGCAGAACTTCGTGTCAACAGGGCAATCATAACAGTAGCATAGTGCCAAGATCACATTAGTAAAATACGCAACCCTAAGAATGCGAATCAAACAAGAAAGGAAAAGGAGGTAAAATGGTTAAAATAAATGACACACTGTGTTTGCAAAATGCTTCTCTGCCAAAGGAGAATGACCTACCTCCAGAGCGATTTAAAAATGGCCGAGCTCACCCCAACACAGAGCAGGCGAACATTGACCCGCAGTCTGGTCTGGAGCCTCCCCCTACATCAAAAAAAACTTGTACACAAACTATCGCTAGACGTCTTACCCTACATTCTTTCACAAAGGGACTTTCAAGCTTCTACTCATAGCAGCAAATGGCCACAAAATAAGTGAGGAAAGACACATCTCACATTACGCACCTGACTTCAGTTAACCACCCACACGGGTCGCAGTTGAATCACATAAAGTGTTCTACCATACTATCACATCAAACCATCACCGTCAATATGCGGCGCGTCAACAGTAACCTTGGGGGTCAGAGGTTCAAACCCAACGTTTGGCAGAGTAGCACAGAGTCGAATAGCGTTAAAACCTGCGCCTCCGCTATATTTTACGCCCGTCAAAGGCACGTAAATAGAGCCACTTAACTAAATAAATACCATCAGCATGCATGCCTTACCTTACGCAGGTATGACTGCCCTTCCCCCAGGGATATAATGGGAATTACACATCGTGATCCTAATCCTACAAGGGACATGTATACAACTAACCGACCCAAAAGAAAAATGTCCGGTCTATCGTACTCAAACAATATGTATCAACTAGGCACACTACCTCTTGCCGCGTTAACAAATTTACATCATTGTCTGCTTTACTTAAAGAAAAGAAAACCTATGTACACTTACCCTTTAGATATATCCAAACTATCTTAATATGCAGCCTGATGGGCCACAATCAAATCCTATGTTAATATTTACAAGTTTAATTCTACCATCTCTGCGTGACACCCTAACTCTACTACATGTCTAGTATCTCATGGTCCACTTATCTCATTATGAGGATCTCCTCCTCTCTCCCTCCGGGTAGGCTATCCTGATTTAGCCCATCACGGTAGAGGTCTCAGCCAGGGTCGATTCTTGGAGTCCGGTCTTCCCGCCCCGCTGGTCCATGGTGCTGTCTTCTTCTTGAGGGATGCCTCGTTCAAGGTAGCGTCTTCGAAGCCACGTTCTGAAGTTCTTGCACCTCACTTCCCTCGGAATATCTCGACTTCTTACTACAATGAAATATTCACTTTAAACACAACGCAACATTCTGGACTTCATTTAGGTTGAGCTAGCACACAGCGCTAACACTTTGCAATATACACTCCTCGTCCTCCATTCTCGTATAACTGCATACTCGCTAACTTGTGCACTATGCCACAAACTATTTTCTGCTCTAGAGACTATCCACTCGGTTATTGTGTTTTTATGCCCGCTTAATTTGGATTCAACAGTCTATCAGAGGATAAATATAGACCTCCTTAGCCTATTGTCCACACTTCCTCGGCACCTCGGGAGCTTCGCCCCTACCGCTATTTATCAGAGTCTATAAGTACGGCGTTCTTTTGTTTCTGATACAATTAACCACACGCGATCTCATTGATAGGTATCTGAACATCGCCCCACCTATAAATCTACCACCTGTAACTCTGTAAGTCACGGATCCACTGGATCAAAGTTATCGCACTGCAATAATTGCACACTGTCTTTGTTCTGAACAAAAGGTTTCTGGCGCAATCTAGGCTGCCGTGCGACGTGTACTGGCAGCAATATGATCGTCGACTGGATGATCTCCCCCATATCACTCAGCTTTTATATGAGGCAACACACCAAAGGACGCCAGGGAAAGCCCCGAGAAACAACTTGAGTCTGGAATGTGGCCACTACAGAGCTTCCCACGGTGGTTCTGCTTGCTACATATTTATTGATCTAATTCTATATTAATAAACCTAGAGGTATCTATAGCTTCGTAAAATTCTGGCAATCATTTCCATCTTTTTATTTTCCTGAGAAACCTCCAATTACGGGAATTACGACTCAATTTCCGTAATGTGGTGGGCCTGTCTGCTCCCGCTAAAAATCTCTGTTAAGATGGCAGGTCTCTCCCCCAGACAAAATCCCATCTCTCTTTCTTTCTTTCTCACATATTCTTTCTTCGTCACACATGACCACGCCTTGCCTCGGGAAACCACCTTCACGATTCCCGCGCTCCATATAGCATCACGCCCTCACAAGCGGCGTCCTACTGCAAAATTTTTACTGCGTTAAATATCCATTAAATATAATGGTACAATAGATTGTACTAAGGAAGAGTGAATAAGGGAAATCCTTCACCCAAAGAAGATATTTTTTCATCATTAGTGTTTATGTTCGATACATATTGGAAAGAAAGGATTTGAGTTTGGAAGCTCAGCCTTCTGAGTGGGAAGTCAGCAGCCACTTCCTTCCCCACCCCCAATTATACACCGCAAAATAAATTATGAATATCTAGGATTACATGCCAGTTAATCTACTAACACGAAGCCGACGTATTTGAGCTCCTTCAAACACCACCGGACTGACCCAGGATGGAACCTGCCAAGCTGGGGTCAGAAGGCCAGAGCTTCAACCATCTGATCCACTCAGCTTGGCAAAACTAACCACACTAACCACTACACCACAGAGGCGGATTATTATTATTATTATTATTAATATTATTATTATTATTAATATTACTAAACGTGCATTTGCTTCTTAGTTTCGCTTCCTGCTCCGGGTTTGGGGATGAGGTGAGATGGAATTAAATGACGTACTTTTACTGCCGGATAACCTTCCTGTCACTAACCTCAGTTAACCAGCGAACGAAAATGAAGCGAATTTTGGTGGATGAAGTGAGCTAAGGAGGTAGAAGAAATCGGCTTTGGTCTATTAATAGAGTCTGTCCCGGCATACGACTGGAAGTAAACCTGGAAAACTACAGAAAAGCACTCCCAGAACAGTCGACGATGAGATTCGAACCTCCTCACATCCCGAAGACAAAGCTTTGCTCCATAATCGCAGCGCGTCAACAGGTTCGGCCACACCACTTATTATTATTATTATTATTATTATTATTATTATTATTATTATTATTATTATTATTATTATTATTATTATTAGCAAATGTACCCGTGCTTAGCTATGGTATTCTACATTGCATACGGATATGCAGTGAAGAATAAGATTTTTAAGAATTGAATGTCTCTTAGCGTTATCCAGAAACAGCAGGGGCAGGTTCCACTACGTTGTCTCCAATGTAAAGTGCGAATTGCAGAGTTGTGATGATAACGGCTAGCTCTCTTGTCTACTGCCATTTACAATCGAGTAGGTAAGTTTTCATTATAATGGGAGGCCCCATTACCTACAGCGCGGTCACAATCGCTTTGGGGAATTTTTGTTACAATGGCAAGCGCCTTTTCCTACTGCCAGCCAGTTTACTCCCAGTCACACCGAGTTGGTGAGATTCCATTAAAGTAGTAGGCAGCTATGCCTAATGCCAGTCATATTTTAGATGGGCACATTTGTTTATAATGGCGGGGGCACTTGCCTACTCCTAAGCACAATCTGTTAGGGGAGTTTTGAAAAAATTGCATGCTCTCTTGACTTCTTCCAGTCAAACAGAGAAGGGTATTATTAATTACAATGGTATTCCCTCCTTACTAATGCTAGTTACAAAAGAGTTGGAGAAGGATCCCATTCCTACTGCCAGTCAAAGTAGATGTGGAGACTATTTATTACAATAGCAGACGCGCTCCTGCTGAGAGTCACTATCGATGTTTGTTTGTCCAGCCCTTGTCCCGTTTATCTACGGGTTCGCGTATGAGCTGAGGTGAGATGAATCTCTCGTGGCAGGTTTTTATGACCGGATGCCCTTCCTGAGGTCAACTTCATCAGAGGACTTAATGAAATAAAATTAATGAAGTGACATATGACACCAGGAAGGGTGAACCGACACTAAGAACTCAACGAAGACCCAATGCGGTGGATTTGGTCGAAACTAGCAAAGACTGCCAGGAACTGGACCCGTACCTCCAACACAAAGAAATAAAAATATAACAGGAATAAAGGCAAAAATATAAATTTATTATGAAGAGAAAAATCAAAAGGGTCGTATAGGCGAAACAAGGGGGCTAAAAGTTAAATATAGTATATTAATTATACGTGTACCATAATCAAAATACACAAGATTCACAATTCTATCACTATCTCACCTTGATATAAGGCGTGATGAAAAGTTAGATACAAGGGCTGGGTATCTACCACCATTAGATGAAGAACATGCATTCAGGTGGGTAGAAAGCATTTCTTTTATGGACATGAGGTCTAAACGACCATAAGTTTAAGGAGAAACAGCACATTATCATAACATTCTCCCTTGCAGTTCATAAGGTAAGACATAACGCCCCCACAACAATCCACATCCCCGAGAATACCAGAGTGTTGAGTAAAAGAGCTTAAAACAGGAGAAGAGGAAAGGGTGCAACGAGCTCATAAAATTAAAGCAAAGAGAATAGGAAAGAGGGTGAGAGTTAACATGAATACACGCCAAATAACTAAGATAAAATGGAAAGGCTTCCCTTCAAGAATAAAACATTAAACTAGAAAATAGGTAAAGCCAATGACGGCAATGTGAAACGAATAATAAATAAATAAATTAGACACAAAGGGTATCGCGGATCCAAGGGTTAGAACCAACCACGCTCACACAGAGAGCATTGAGGTTAGGTCGCCGAATAAAGGGACACACAGACCGGACGTATAAGAACGTCAACGGACAGCACATAACAAAATAAACAAGCACTCTCGAGCTCAATATGAACTAGAAAATGGTCCATCTTAGAGAGGCGGATTGTCTCCATTCAAAACACACAGAAACCAGCCAATCGGGTTGTTAGCTTATATTCATACCACGCAAATGTGGTAGACATGAAATATACAGAACACACGATAAAATAATAGAACATGAGCTCAAGCGGTATGTTAAAGAAGCAACATGAGTAAGAGGTCTCGGACGGCACACAGCAAAACAACTCGTACACACACATGAATCCGTGTCACATTCTGTTCTCAAAACAAACATAGCGAATCGGTAAGGGAAAGAAGCGTGTGAAAGCAAAATTAACACACAAATAAATTAGAAACACATGTAATGAGAGAAGCCTTTCTAACCCAACCATGGTGAGCGCAGAACGAAACAATTATCAAACCAAGAGAAGATTTTAAAAATACCTCAGATACATGGGCAATTAACATTCTCGAAAGGTCGAGATGTAGGCAGTTAACATTCTCGAAAGGCCGAGATATGTACAAAGACATCTTGAATCCGTTAAAATATCTTTTATACACCACAAATGTGACTTGGAAATTCAATGCTTCCATCTTCTCAAATCAAAACTCCCCACAAACCAACCAGAAAGATAACCCAACAAGAAGGAGCAGAAAAGAAATGCTTTTACCTATACTAACACATGAGGTGCCATCTACCGGAATAAGGAAAGATTACGTAGTGGTAACAACACATGATGGGGAAGAGTAACAGTTCACAATTGATACAAGAGGTCGCTAGGAACGTGAAGTCTTCAGAACAGGCAAACGTACCATAAAATGATATGGTGCGGTTGAAGGCAGAGGGTAAAAACCGGTGTCGGCACGTAGCCTACTCCTATCGAAAGCACCAAGGGATCTGTTCAAGACTTAACGTCTCCATCCGACAGACGAATCACCACGAACAGCGTCATATGCCCTCACTCCAATTTAGTGATTAGAAATTGTTTACCACCACCTCCCGTAACCTACCGGCCAACATTCTAATGGTGAAAATGTTTTCAACCAACGGGACTCGAACCGGTTAACCTCTGTGTCAGACCGAATGAACTTCAATGCTTTGAGAGTCACTATGGATGTAAAGTATTAATTATAATGGCAAACACACCCTTTCTATACCGCTACAAATCAACTTCAATGAATATATATAGATCGACATACGAAGTATATGCATGTTCACAATATTGCACACCTTCATTTACAGATTAACTGATGCTAAAAGATACATCATATCGACGCCTCATTTAGCGGTCTAAGTGGCTGGTCTAAGATATTTTCTTTGCTTCATGTATTTATGGCTAAAATTGAGTACGCTGAAAAGTTGAAATTCGGGTAAGGTTTTACCACGGTGCATTACTTTTGGTTACGAATGTGACAGCTACAAGCATAGAACTTGGCTCACGTATGGATACTGGGTGGGCGAATGTTCGTGTAGAATTAGATGATTCCATCATTCATTTAAGTGATACGAACTACGAATTATACGTGTACAAAGAGAAAATGTAGATATAATCGAGAAATAGAGACAAATCTAACTTATAAAGAATAGAGATACGACTTGACGTCATAGGACCAATGTTGTAGATCACTCCAAATTGAATTGAGATTGTACCATCCATTTTGTGATACGACTTACCGTTTAGCCGCGAAATACCTCGAAACGAAGATCTGCACCAACATTAAAATTGCCTCCATATTCCGATAATTTCGGTGGTAAAATGTATTTAAAGATCTTGGAAGCTTTCCGTCAATTACAGGCTTAAATGCATAATTTTGCCTAATTTCAATTTTCTGGCTCGTCTGGCAGATTGTGCCGCAATCTTGCTTTTAGGTGAGGGGGGGGGTAAGATTTAGGACGTTCAGGAAACTGTAGATAAAAATATGCAGATGGTCATTTTTACCCCTTAAACGGATATCTGTACGAAAATTTCGCCAAAATAGTCAATGCACAGACACACGGTCGTTACGATTTTAATTTTATAGATGGCAGATAAGCATGGGCACCTTTGTAATTGCAGACCTTCATTTCGAGTTTTACTGCTCCAAATGGTACATCATATCAACAAACGGTTTGCACCATCAGACGCTCATTTTATCGCTCTTCATGTTTTGGTCTTAAAACATTTTCTCGCATCTCCCATATTTATGGGTTCGATTGACTTATGGTGTTTGAATGGAGTGAAATTTGAGTATTATTTAACATTTTATATTATTTTTCACATATTCATATGTAAGTTAGACTTATGACCTTAAAAGTTACGTTTGCTAAATATAAAGTTTGGTTGAAATATCTTCTGTATTTTTCAAGTTATAAGAAATGCGCTTTACACGCACCGCCTCTTGTGTTAAGTCCGGTGGGACTTGTATCGAAAAATGGTCCGTTAATGATATCTCCCTTATTAATCCTCGTATAGAAATGATGCACAGGAGAAAAAGGTTTAGAATTTTATTTCCATTAAGGCAGGTAGATGTCCATTATGTTTTGTTGTGTATATTTTGTTGGTGTAGAAAATTCCGGTTTCGGTTTCGTATAAACGCCCAGTCGATTCAGGGATTTAGAAACAACATTGCCCTAAAACCTACCCAAGGACAGGTGGATTCTAAATATGAATTTTGGTAGAAATATATCCAGTAGTTTTGAAGTTATAGACAAACAGACAAATAAGCAGACAATAGACAAACGAAAAGACACTAAAACTAAAAATATGCGGATGATCATTATTACACCTGAAACAGATAACTGTACGGAAACTGCACCAAAATATTCAATGTACAGACACACGGTCCTTATGATTTTATTTATATTATGACCGTTCACAACCTCGCCGATAGTGTGTCATGATACCGAGAATGTGAAATATGCCGTTTTCCGCTCTATTCTACGATAGAAATGGTCCAAACTAGCATTTTTCACCCGTTCCGGGACACGAATGGCACTCTGCTGGCCCGAGAGACTGAGCTCTAGTTGCGCGTAATTAGAGGAAGAGGCCTGTAAGACTGCTTGTACTTGAAATCGTTCTCTCTCGTGTGCGAGTGTGTTGGGAATAGCCACGCCATCATGTGACTGTGAATCTAGGTCACCAAGCAGCACTCATGTAGACTACCCAGCGCAAGAATAGCATAATCCCGTAATTCCCTTGGATTTTCACCAGTACCAACTCAACAGTTTTCAACTGTCTTTAATACTAATAATAACAACACAAATTGCAAAGTATTCACGTTTAAACATTCTTCTGAATCAGGGAATTTTATACATAATTATGAAGCAAAGAAGTGCCTTACATAATTGAAAGGACACTAATTACGTCGTAAACAAGGGTGTGTCTTATTGGATAACATATGTTGGGTCCTGACCGCGGGAACAAAATGAAGGATTGCCATTAACTTTGTAAAGTCCACTGGAAGATACCAGATGACGCTTTGAAGATTACTCGAAAACCTACGATGCGATTCTAATGAGATTCAATAAGTGAAAACGGGAGTGCATACGCTATAATTTGATACCTCATTCAGTGTCGTGCGTCGTATATTTAGCGGAACGCATTTCGACAAAGTGGAGTATTTTTCCCTCTCCACTTGCTTCCGGGTGACTTGCCTATATATGATGGAGCTTCAAGACAAGACATCATCACTTCTACTTCGCTACGTGGTTTTCTTCTGTTCCTTGCTGTGTGACTACGTAACTTACTACTTGTGCGTAAGTTCTTCGTTGACGCTTATAATTTTTGAGGCATGAATTGTGCACCACTGTGATATACTGAGTATTCGTGATTTTATTTCAAAGTAATCGTGGTATAACAAAGTGATTTCCATGTACAGTGCAGATAAAGTTTGCCGCTAGTAAATTCATTAGAAACGATATGAAACTGCGCTTATAGTTGTCCATGTGACGAGGAGGTTGTGAATTGAACCTCGTGAATGGCTGAACTAGTGCGGCTTGTCTAGCATAAATTAAGCACCTTGTTTAGCCAAGTGTGCAGATAAATACGACGAGGAAGTGAGTTAGGGAGCTAATAACCGTGTTAGAAATAATCAGGAGGTAAATGAGGAGAGAGAACGGACGAGTTATTGTCGATATCATAAATGGGCAGCGTCTGCCGAGTGATCCTTAACGCAGTGAGGAGCTCGTCTTATGACTAGTGCAGTGAAGTAGGCCTGAATTACTGTTACTTAACACGGGAAGTGTTGATAAGGTCAGCAGTGTATCAAGTGACGCTTCAAACGAACGAGTGTAGTTTCAGGGTCTAGATCGAATGTAAATAAGGAAGATAGACAGATGAGAAAGAAATAGAGACGGGCGATTGGACAAAACCGTTACTAGTTTGGGATGCTTGATTTAATGAGTTGTTCCAACCATAGTGAGTCTGTGATGTGTAATATAGACTAACACATTTACATAAGATACATTTTTCATTTGCATAATCAAGTCAACGAGAACGTCGGAGACTGAACGAAACATCTAGCCGTTTGTCTGTCATTCATCCTGCACGGCAGATATCTCCTAGATCGTCGAACGATATCAAGTCACCATGTACGTGAATCATCAGCAAGTGAACCGAGGACTCCACGTCACAGAAGTCATCGCGATGTCCGAGTAAATCCATGGTTGTGCCCTCTTGAGCGCTGTTTCGTGATTGCACAAACGATGAGTATACTTTCAAATTTCTCTCAGTTGAAGACTGTATCACAATATAAATATTAACTCAGTAAATTTGCATGTAATATAACGTAGCTTGTTAATACGTTGTTTCAGAGGGATAATAATAAATAAATCATTTTGTGGGTTTTTATAGGATACTTTCATCATGGTTTGGGATAACCGTATTTTCATTTTCATTTTTATCAAGGTTTTTGTAGTGCATGACGTAATTTTAAGGAGCTTAGAGTAATTAAGTGTGAAGCGCTGTGAAGTAAAGGGCTTAAATATTCTGTAAAATGACTCCAATCACTCCCTTTTCATAAGCTAATACGAGACATCAAGAGATTTCTCATTTGTTGATTTTTGCCACTTCACACATGAGATAGGAAGTCCTTCCACCTAGAATGTAAGACTGCCGAACCATCGGATGGAGACATGGCATTGGGGTATGTAAAATGGTGAATTATTTAGCTCGTGAGTGTGTGATGTAATTTGACCCGTGTGGCAGGAGCTCATGGATAGGCCCGAGGTGAACATCGTGCTGTAAACGTGATGATTAAGACCAGATTTACAGCCGATATGTAATGTGCTGCCTATAGTGGCCGGGGAAAGAAAGAGGTGATATAATTTTCTATGAAGCATGAATATAAGAAGAGCCGAGCTGGCCCGATATGCTCAGTGAAAGTAAGGGATACCCACGGTTGGTCCAAGATTTATGATCCCCGACAAGGAGGGACTAAGCGAAGTGCTCGCTCCATGGAAATGGGAACAGAACGCAATAGCTAGCTTTATTCCTCTCGAGACAACGATTACATGCAGCAATTTGAATATCATCAGCGTCGCATAAATTCCAATGGTCATTAGAGGAAGTACCCCACCAGTTTCTTTTCGTAATTATATAAATCGTGTAGGAAATTCCAGGTTAAATACACCCCATGCCTCAGAAGATCCTGGGTTCAGTCCAGGAAACAGTGAAAGTTTACGCTCACTGTTACCAGCAGCAGATGGATTGTGCCATCTGCAACTCATCTTATGTCTGTGAAATGTATTTGTTTTTACCCATTTCTTACAGGAAGTTCTAAGATATTATGATCACGATGTATTGGATATTTGAGTCGTTTATATGTATTGTTCACAGTAGACAATGTTGTGTAAATAATGTCGTGTTGTGTGTATTGATAAAAATCCCGGTGAAACACGCGCCATGTATAATACTGTATATTCAGTTGTATATAAGTTGGCTTGCTAGGGAACTAACGTGATACGACCATCAATTGTTTGAAAGTTTATTCATGATAACTCACTAATTACCTCAGATCACATGATGATACTTTGGATTGGATTAATTATTGATATTTAGAGTGAATCGTCGCAAGATATGTCCATATATAATTAATCATGTGTGTTATGTTATATGGTGTAGTGTTACAAGTGTTTGTGTAATATGTAAATAATTATGGAGGGAACGCCTCTCCAAGATTTAAAGATTATCGAGTGTAAAATGCAGGTGTATTAAGAGACTACTGAACATTTTAAAGCTCAAGATGAATTTGAATATGTATTCCTTGATAATTACAGTGTATGGCATACCCGTGAAGAATAGTAATATGTGTTTCATTAGTATATTAAACTTGTGACCAAAGATTAAATTATTCTTTTCATTTAGTAACATTGTCGTATTCCTCTGACAATTAAGGTTCCCCTACTATAGAGACGATTATTATATTTGCCCACTAGGACGGTCCACAGACCCGTAATGCTCGCCGAATTAGCTAGTACGCTACTCCAGTAGGGGATATAGGACTTCGACGCCGGGCTGAGTTCGAAGCTCTTATCCAAGGTGCTCCATTCTGATATCATATTTAAGAGCCTTGGACAGGTACATTATATTATTATTATTATTATTATTATTATTATTATTATTATTATTATTATTAACGTTTTGATAAATAATAGCTGATCTTGTTGCAGGTGTCATCCGCCATGGCTGCTGGAAAATCTGGTAAGAAAATATCGTCTTTATATTTTTTTAAATACCCACCAAATCACGAAAAGGACTGTACTAAGGCCAAAGAAGTAATAAAATTTACATATGATAACAATGACATTTACAATAAGATACAAAAGTTGAAAACTAGAAAAGCGGCTGGAATTGATCAGATTTCTGGGGATATACTAAAGACAATGGGTTGGGATATAGTACCATATCTGAAGTACTTATTTGATTATTGTTCGGTCGAAGGAGCTATACCAGATGAATGGAGAGTTGCTATAGTAGCCCCTGTGTATAAAGGAAAGGGTTATAGACATAAAGCTGAAAATTACAGGCCGGTAAGATTGACATGCATTGTATGTAAGCTTTGGGAAGGCATTCTTTCTGATTACATTAGACGTGTTTGTGAAATTAATAACTGGTTTGATAGAACGCAATTCGGTTTTAGGAAAGGTTATTCCACTGAAGCTCAACTTGTAGGATTCCAGCAAGATATAGCAGATATCTTGGATTCTGGAGGTCAAATGGACTATATCGCGATTGACCTGTCTAAAGCATTTGATAGGGTAGATCATGGGAAACTACTGGCAAAAATGAGTGCAATTGAACTAGACAAAAGAGTGACTGAATGGGTTGCTATATTTCTAGAAAATGGATCTCAGAGAGTTAGAGTAGGTGAAGCTTTATCTGACCCTGTAATAGTTGATAGGGAGTTCCTCAGGGCAGTGTTATCGGACCTTTATGTTTTCTTATATATATATAAATGATATGAGTAAAGGAGTGGAATCGGAGGTAAGGCTTTTTGCGGATGATGTTATTCTCTATAGAGTGATAAATAAGTTACAAGATTGTGAGCAACTGCAACGTGACCTCGAAAATGTTGTGAGATGGACAGCAGGCAATGGTATGTTGATAAACGGGGCTAAAAGTCAGGTTGTGAGTTTCACAAATAGGAAAAGTCCTCTCAGTTTTAATTACTGCGTTGATGGGGTGAAAGTTCCTTTTGGGGATCATTGTAAGTATCTAGGTGTTAATATAAGGAAAGATCTTCACTGGGATAATCACATAAAAGGGATTGTAAATAAAGGGTACCGATCTCTGCACATGGTTATGAGGGTGTTTAGGGGTTGTAGTAAGGATGTAAAGGAGAGTACATATAAGTCTCTGGTAAGACCCCAACTAGAGTATGGTTCCAGTGTATGGGACCCTCACCAGGATTACCTGATTCAAGAACTGGAAAAAATCCAAAGAAAAGCAGCTCGATTTGTTCTGAGTGATTTCCGACAAAAGAGTAGCGTTACAAAAATGTTGCAATGTTTGGGTTGGGAAGAATTGAGAGAAAGAAGAAGAGCTGCTCGACTAAGTGGTATGTTCCGAGCTGTCAGCGGAGAGATGGCGTGGAATGACATTAGTAGACGAATAAGTTTGAATGGCGTTTATAAAAGTAGGAAAGATCACAATATGAAGATAAAGTTGGAATTCAAGAGGACAAACTGGGGCAAATATTCATTTATAGGAAGGGGAGTTAGGGATTGGAATAACTTACCAAGGGAGATGTTCAATAAATTTCCAATTTCTTTGAAATCATTTCGGAAAAGGCTAGGAAAGCAACAGGTAGGGAATCTGCCACCTTTGCGACTGCCCTAATGCAGATCAGTATTGATTGAGGCTAGGCATAAAGTATGCAAATAGGTACTTAGACTTGAAAAGAAGGAAGCATTCACGAATTAATACAATTACGTTGTATATTTCAATTACTAATTACGTGATCTGCCTTAGCAGCAGTTCCTTTACTCATTTCCATACAAAACACAGATATAGTCATGTCAGTACTTGGCAACGAGTTGCCCAGGGTGGTAAGATCTGGACCGCGTGATGACCATCGGCAATGTCGGTGAACTACGGCCAAAAACAGCAGCCTTGAAATTGTCCAGTCAAAATTTCTCGCTCGAACAAGGTGCCCTGCTACTGACCCGTCATATTGCAGAACACATAATTCATTAGGCCTGCATCTCTCAGTTGAATTATTAGCAACGTCTCCAAGATTGTTGAATAAGTTGCAGAATTCACTGGGACACAGACAAAAATAAGGACCAAGCAGGGTAGTTGTTCTCATATCCCATCTCAACATAGCATATCCCGTGCTGCGTGGTTCAGACGATTGAAGCGCTGGCTTTCTGAACACAAGTTGGCAGATTATATCGTGAATCAGTCCGGTGATATTTAAAGGTGTGTCGGTAAATTTGCCGGCACGCAAAAGAACTCCTGCGGGAAAATTCCGGCACATTGTCGTTCCAGAAAATCGTAACAGTTGTTAAGGGAAACGTAAAGGCAATCCCATCTTTATTACTCGTATTCTTCTTATTATTACAGTATTAACATAACATGTAGTTGATTATGTTCCAGTTTAACATTCATCCGTAAAATGGGGACTTAATTTCACCCAGAACACCACCTCTCTGTTATGGAAACTGCGATCACTGAAGAAAAAATCGAGTGGATATTTTCATGCGGGGACTTGTCCAATAACTTTCGGCATGCTGCATATCGGCGATTCATATCTGTGTCTGACAGTTCACTGCTGAGCGTCGAGTTAAACTGCTTCAGATGGAGGTCGTTTCTCACATGATCTCCCTTGGTTGATCGTGGTATCTCAGTCTAATATACACAGTCGCGAAGCTTGGCTCATTTTTTTCATAATTTGCAGGGTTAGTGTGAGGTAGTTCCATTACAAGTGATTCATTTTGTGTTAAGATGGTGTTCACGAAAGGAGATGTGTGTAGTGCAGTTAACTGCTCCAATAACAAGAATAAGACACCAGAGCTAGCATTCTTTAGGTTTCCTAAAGATGCTGAAAGGTAAGGCAAGGCTTATTGGTTACGGTTTACATTTTCGCAAAATAGACCAATATTGTGAAGATGTATAAATAGTTCAAATAAGTAGGTTTTTGGTTTGTCAGTTATCCAGAACTATAACTCAGTGGGGGAAATCCATCCAATTATGAAATTAAATAACGTTTTAACCCAATCTTTTCCCCTAACACGTAGCGATATTTTAATTTTCAGGTGTAGAAAATGGCTTGTAAATAGTAGGAGGGCTGATTTAATGAAGAGAGATGTGAACTATTTGTACAAGAACATAAAGTAATGCTGGAATCATTTCGAAGACAGCCAGTTTATGTCAGTCGAGAAGAATAAATGTGTGTGGAATGCAGTTTTAACTGTATTCGATATTCCAAATAAGCCTCCACGGATTTCCTTAAAGCAAACGTTATTGATTAGAGATAATAGACCCATGACAAAGAAGAAGAAATTATCTTGTAGGCAGTCAAGAGGCGTTGAGAGAAGAGGAGCTGCTGTTAGGACAGAGACTGCTTCAGACATCGCACCATCTGTATCGAGTAATCCAGTGGAAGTGTCATCGGCAGAAGAAATATATAAATTGGTTGGAATTATTGACAGCCTGTAGAAGAAGTGCACATATAAATCAGTTGAAGTGATTCGTTTGCTGCGGAAGTGTGGGGAGCTAAAGAGGTGTACATGCACATACAAATGTCAAGGTAGAAAGCATAAATTAGCAAGGGAAAGTGTTCTCTCGGACAGAAAATACTGAAATGTATAGGTTCTAAATACCTGACGAAGGAGGCACTTAATGTATTGTTACACCAAATTAGGAAACCACTAAAAATAAGTATGGAGTTAGATGAAATGACGAATTTAAGTTATTCGTTCTAAACTTATTATACTGTAGTCCGCAAGGCCACCGATTTCTGTGTCAGTACTTTGATTTCTCGTCAGTACAAACACTGCAGAAATACAACGTTTTACCGGTAAAGCGACGATATTGTCTTACTCAGGATGGAATAAGTACCAATCATTAGAAAAACTTATTTTTTACTGTTGTAGATAAACTGAAAGAAATACGATTGACTGTTATGACTTGTGTACAGTATGTGTTCAAGGCCGTAATTTTATGGAGTGGAGAAAGTGTTTGGGCATTACTGAGTCAAAGCTATACATAACAGTTGGTGATAACAATATTTCTTTCTTTTATGACACAACTCATTTAATAAAAAGTGTTAGGAACAATTTATTTAAATATCGTCGCTTCACCGGTAAAACGTTGTATCCCACAATGCTCTTCCTATCCATTATTCTCCTTAAGACGGTCACGCCTCCCAGCCACATATGGATACGCAGTCCATCAGAACAATGTCCGTTGTGTTCGTTTTCCTATGTCGAAAATTAAACGAAAATGAACCTTACATGCATTGTGCACTAGGAGTGCGTAAATACGTAACGCAAACGTACATTCCTACAGTACGGTACTGTAAGGTTCATTTTCCTTTACACACGGGCATAGGAGAATGAACATAACAAAATTTGTTCTGATGGACTGTATATCCATACGTGGCTGGGAGGCGTGACCAGTCTTAAGGATAATAATTGATAGGAAGAGCTTTGTGGAATACAACGTTTTACCGGTCGAGCGACGATATAATGTGGTGTACAGCTTAGAAAGTGGTGAGGTAGGAACTGCATCTTGGCAATATGTCAAAGACTTGTATGAAAGTGACATTAAAAGAAAATATAAACTTGCACTAAATGTTACATAAAAGTCTGTAGGGCTGCCATTTTTTTCAAAAATGAAAGTTAGTACTGTTTGTCGTGTGCTAAGCCACTCTGTGGCATCAGCTATTGAAACAATTGTGGCAGGTGGCAGTATGCGTCCAGCAGAGTTTCTTCAGAACTTGAATTATTTATTTGACATTTTTAATTGTTATAGTCTTAAAGGTCAGGTAAGATGAGAAATGCCGTCACATGTCATTCTGAGCATTTTGAAGTGCTTCTGGTCTTAGAGAATTTGTAGAATCTTGGAGATTTGTGGATGTGTACAACAAATAGGATAAAGTGTATAAAGGGGTTGAGAATGAATATTGTTGCATTAGGGGTGTTGAAAAATGATTTGGTGGAAAATGATAATAGATACATATTAATGCGAAAAATAAACCAGGATCGCCTGGAACATTTCTTCTCTACAATAAGGCAGAAAGGAGATTTTTGCTCTAGTCCATCTCCAAAGCAGTTCATTTCTGCGTTCAACAGTGCTACATTCAGTCAGCTATTTAATAACACTTCAAGAGAGATTAGCAACTGTGAGGTATTCAGTTGGGAACAATTAATGTTGGACATAAAAAGTGCTCATGTCAGGCCACCAAATGCACTATTATGTTCATAATTTTTGAAATGGTAATAAATCTTAACACTATCATCTAGAGAATCTGGGTTATCTTCTAGAAACTGTCTGCATGTGTTACAATCGTGAACAGAGAGAAACTGTTTAAACAAGTAATCGAACACATGTTTCATGCTATTTAACTCACCAAAATATTTGGACAGTGCGACATTCGGAACATCAATAACTGACTGAATATTAACACTATTTAATAATGTTGACAATTTAAGTTTATGAGCGAGCGCTGGTGTCTTTCCGCTTGTCAAGGGATGCCATTTCATCACTAAGGAGCTTCACGACTGTGTGTTCGTTTCCTCGTCTTATAGGGGGACGCTCAAAGCAGAGACTTACCGTTTAACATGTTTTCAATCAATCAATCAATCAATCAATCCATCAATCAATCAATCAATCAATCAATCAATCAATCAATCAATCAATCAATCAATCAATCAATCAATCAATCAATCAATCAATCAATCAATCAATCAATCAATCAATCAATCAATCAATCAATCAATCAATCAATCAATCAATCAATCAATCAATCAATCAATCAATCAATCAATCAATCAATCAATCAATCAATCAATCAAAAGTGGTCTACATTTAGGGCTCTCCCCCAGGTGGCAGTTTCCCTATCAATTGTTTACTGAGACTTTACTTAAATTTTTGCAAATAATTTGAAATTTATCGAACATTTCCCTTTATAATTATTCCTGTCCCTAATTCCTCTCCCTGTCAAAGATCATTTACCCCCGTGTTTCCTCTTGAATTCCAAATCACTCAGATCCATTCGTCTATTATTGCCATTCTATGCAATCTCTCCACTGATACTCGGAACATACCGGGTAGTCGAATAGCTCACCTCCTTACTCCCAAGTCTTCCCTGCTCTAAGTGTAACAGTTTCGTGGCAATACTCATTTGTCGGAAATCTCCCAGTACAAATCGTGCTACTTTCCTTGGACATTTTTCAATATCTCTTATCTAGTAGTCCTGCATACACTGGATCCATACCCGAACTGAGGTATCCCTCTGTTTGCATGCTTACAACAACCCACAAATACCCCCATAGCCATGTGAAGGGAATTGCAAATCTTATTTATAACTTCGTTAATGTGATGATCTTTTCCATATATTGACACCGAAGTACTTACAATTATCCTCACCCCATTAATACAGCAATTAAAACTGGGAGGACATTTCCTTCTCCACCTGAATTCTGATACCGTTTAGCTGCGGTCCATCTCACAATATTGTCTTTCTGCAGTCGTTTACAATCCTGTAACTTATTTACTACTCTATGCAGTGAAAGAGACCTGTCATTCCAACTCCGCATCACATTATTTATATAGACCTACATATGAGTATATAAAGGGCACATCAAATTATCCTGCTGGACACTCATCGTAATCGTTATGGGGCCATCTACCTCACTATCTGAGTTCTATTTTCTAGATATAGTCGTTAATAATAATAATTTCGTGTGGCTATATCTAGCCGAGTGCAGCCCTTGTAAGGCAGACCCTCCGATGAGGGTGGGCGGCATCTGCCATGTGTAGGTAACTGCGTGTTATTGTGGTGGAGGATAGTGTTATGTGTGGTGTGTAAGTTGCAGGAATGTTGGGGACAGCACAAACACCCAGCCCCCGGGCCATTGGAATTAACCAATGAAGGTTAAAATCCCCGACCCGGCCGGGAATCGAACCCAGGACCCTCTGAACCGAAGGCCAGTACGCTGACCATTCAGCCAACGAGTCGGACGATATAGTCGTTGAAGACACCAAACGTCGTATCTAACAATGCTCTTCTTATCCATCATTTTCCTTAAGACTGGTCATGTCTCCCAACCACATATAGATATACAGTCCACCACAACAACTTTCGTTGTGTTCATTTTCCTATGCGCGTGTGTAAAGGAAAATGAATCTTACCGTACAGTACTGTAGGAATATATGTTTTCATGACGTACTGTATTTACGCACTCCTACATTGTACTGCATTTTACAATTATTTTCCTTTACACCTTACATTCCTTTCTTTTGTAGCTTACAAATTCTTCTCTCACCAGTATGATTACTCCCCACCCCCTCGTATCAAATATGTCGTGTCTCCACGATAAACGCTCCAGTTCCGTTAAAAAATTCCCACGTCTTACTTATCACTTTTCAACCATGATTCTACTCGTATTACAATATCTGTTAAATATATATTTATTAAATTAATTAATTCTAGTACGTAGTTCAAGTCAGTAAGTATCTGCAATTTTGCTCTGATATTTTCCTTACCTTAGCTATATGGCGTTGTTTTCTTACCAGCCGCTAGATGGCACCGTCGTTTACCTGTGTGTACAGTGATTGTATATGTACAGTGTGGCCAAGTCCAGTCCAGCCGCCATGTTTTAGCCAAGTATTCAGTCAGCTGATAGACGAATGAGAGTGATATTATTATTGTTTCAATAAAGAATAGACTAGTTCAATGTTTTAAGTTGTTATTTATTTTGCTTATGCTGTGTGTATGTACGCCTATCAGTATTATTTGTTATATTCAGAGTCCGACTACTTGACGTAAGAGTCCGAATTTAGCTGTATACGTGGCATAGGCCTACGATTCACAATTATTGAAGAGGTTAGAAATTCTTTGTGGGTAGCTAGGCTTATAATACATTATAGCATAATACATGGCACATAAAATAGTACAGTCATTGTCTTGAATGATGTATGTGATGACTGTAAAGTTAGCCGACATTTAAATTTTTAAAAATTAGCATTACCATATTCCAGGTTACATGGTTTTACATATCAGAATATACAACGCAGTACCATCAAACTATACGTGGAAATGTACTTTTTTGTATAAGACTTATCGGTAAATATAACCTTAACACACGCAGAAGATAGAAAATAAGATGTTTAGTTAACCGATGGGTGGACAAAGTTGTATTAACTAGCTTGATGTTTATGTTAACATAATATACTGTAACATTCTACCCGTGATGAGGATTTAAATATTAGTACCACTGTCCAATACAGTTTGAGAAAATACTACTTATCGCTCGGTCAAAACAAACAGTTATCCCGGCCCCGGAGTACTTGTATTCAGGACTCAATCACCGACCATCCGCGGCTCAATCCCCGTGATTTGCGACTAATTCTTTGCCACGGTTCGGTTAGTATTGGTAGATATCCGCTGTATTTTAAACATTTTATTTGCTACTATCGATTTTGTTAATACATCGTTATTACTGTTATCATTACTTTATTTTTCTACCACTGTTTCCACAGCTGTGGGGTTATGGCTGGGAACTGCGTCACACAAGTGGATTTGGCCCTGTTTAACGACCGGATGCCCTTCTTGACGCCAATCCTGTATGGAGGGATGTAATCACTATTGCTTGTTTCTGTGGTGATTTGGAGTGTGGTTTGTTGTCAAATATGAAGAGGAGGAAGTTGGGCCAAACACAAGCACCCAGTTACCCGAGCTATTAAAACACCCCACCCGACCGGGAATCGAACCCGGGACACTCTCAACCGAAGGGCAGTACGCTGACCACGGAGTCGGACTATTTTTGTTATCATTATAATGTATGGAAAAACTCAACATGATGCTAGGCGGCACTTATAACCACGTCCTTTAAGAGATGAATAGCCATAACATTTGAATTTGAGAATATATCAATCATAATACCTCATATGGTGAAAATGGATACGACTTACCGCAAATGATCGGGAGTGACCTTTCCGGTAACTTTCGTTATGTACAGGTTTTAGATCAAACGGATATTTTGGGCGATAGTTGGAAATTTGTGAAAAATAATATAATCATGAAGATCTCTGTTGTTTTTCCTTACACGGTAAAATCGCACGGAACGTAACAGATCGGAAATTATATTCTAAACAATTTTCGATATGTAGGTTTACGATACGGCGAGTATTATCGAAGAAATCTGACATTTACTGCCTTGGCCTCCATAAAATTACTAACCCATTTTGTTATTACTGTTACCATTATAATGCATGAACAACTCTACTCGTTGCTGGGAGCGTCTTATAATATGCAAATTTCAGAGCTGAAAACAAGCAATTGTCCAATGCCAATTTCTGCATCCATAAGCATAACAGCCTGGCGTAATTTTCTTCAAAACTCAGACCACAGAAATACGTAAATTCACACACATCTCGAAACTACTAATACTAAACAATGTTTCTTGTTTAATAAAAACATATTTTCGGTTGTATTAAGATTAAAACAGGTAGCCTGTACTTTGCTGAAATTGCATTGCGGAATACATACGTTTAAATCAGCTGACGGGACATTTGGCTAAAACATGGCGGAGCCAATCAGAATGAAGCACTCGTTGGCCACACTGTACATATAGAGTCACTGTACGTCTGTGGTAGGTTTTACTATCATCAGATGAGTACAGCTCGAGCTGTTGCGATGTACAGATGGCCGCGCCACTCTCTGTTCGCACCAAGCAAGAATAGCGTTCCGTAATCCGTTTTTTGTGCTTTGAGGGCGTACCAGGAGCGGAAATGCATAAAAGACTTTCAGCACAATACTGGACAATGTTTTACCAGTGGATTGAACAGTTCACAATGGATCGCACGAGCGTGAAGGACGAGGAAAGTATCTGGAGTCCTTCTCCAGGGTAACTGATGCCAATATTGAACAAGTATGTGATATGATTCTCAATAACAGACGAGTGACTGTTGATGACGCGGCAAACCATATGCACTTAGCCATGGTTCTGCATATGAAATCATGCATAACAGGCTTAACTTTCACAAAGTTTGTTCCAGATGGGTGCCAACACAACTCCATGAAGAGCAGATGCGCAATCGTGTGAGAATTTGTCTAGACCGTCATGCTGACGAATGTGAAAAGTTTCTGAAACGGATCATCAGTGGAGATGAATCATTGGTTTACCACTTCGAACCAGACAGCAAACGTCAGAGCATGGACTGGGAGCACCCGCTGTGGCAAAATATTGTCCCTGTATTGTGCTGAAGGTGTTCGATGAATTTCCGCTCCTGGTACACCCTCAGACCACACACACACACACACACACACACACACACACACACACACACACACACACACACACACACACACACACACACACACACACACACACACATACACACACACACACACACACACACACACACACACACACAAAACCGGATTACGGAACGCTGTTCTTACTTGGTGCAAACAGAGAGTGGAGCGGCCATGTTTACGTCGCAACAGCGCAAGCTGTACTGATCTGATAACGCTGAAACCTACCACAGATGTAGACAATGGTGCCATATAGCGGCTGGTGAGCAGACAACGCCATAGAGCCAACCTAAAGACAAATAGAGCGCAATTGCAGATACTTATTGACTTGCCCTCGTACTTTCTGTGTAACTTCTGCAGTTTGACACTATCAACTTTATATCATCCTTACTTCACTTCCAACCTTCCTATACTCTCATCACCGCTCCGTTGTCCTAAATGTACTGCGTATAACTTGTACCATTGCGGTTCAAGTGAAGGTCATCTGAGAGTAGGTCCCTATTTTCTACGTACCCAATAAGATCTATGACTCTCACTCCCAGTTTTCTTTTCCTTTCTTTCTTCCTATTTTTTTATTTTATTTTGCTAGTTGCTTTATGTCGCACCGACACAAATATGTCTTATGGCGACGATGAGAGAGGAAAGTGCTAGGAGTGGGGCTGAAGCGGCCGTGGCCTTAATTAAGGTACAGCCCCTGCATTTGCCTGGTGTGAAAATGGGAATCCACGGAAAACAACCTTCAGGGCTGCCGACAGTGGGGTTCGAACCTACTATCTCCCGAATACTGGATACTGGCCGCACTTAAGCGGCTGCAGCTAGCTATCTCGGTACTCCTAGTTTTCCACATACCCACTCAATAGTTTCATTTAAATTCCGAACATCTCCCAGTCAGTATCCTTCCGTCAGGATATTCCAATGATAAACATTTCCGCCCTCTTAAATTTCTCCTTCAGATTGCATGCATCCCCAACTATGTTCGTGCCCATTTCTTCTTATCGTAATTTGTTGGAACCAAGGTGGAAAATTACCACGTTCTCCCCACCCTCCTCCTTCATTTCTACGTTCCTCAATATCTGCCTTAACCTAATTCCTGGATACCCCTACCTGGTACGTTTTCCCTACAGGCCTAACAATAGAGTCGCCCATGACCGGAGGCTCACCTTATTAGATCCCCTTCCATCCTAGTCTCTCTCAACGTTTGTGAACTTATCGAGGTAGCCGTGCGGTTACAGTCACGTAGCTGTGAGCTTGAATTCGAGATATGGAGGGTTTGAATCCCAATGTCTGTAGCCCTGAAGATGGGTTTTCCATAGTTTTCCATTTTAAGACCAGGCATATGCTGGCTCTGTAATTTAATTAAGACCACGACCGCCACCTCCCAAATCCTAGGTCTTTTCCGTCCTTGCGTCGCCAAATTCCTTCAGTGTGTCAGTGCGATGTTAGACCACTAGCGAAAAGTAAAACGAAGAAAGGAAACCTTACGTGACAGCTGAAGAAGTTACTACTTCTCTCCCTCACGACCCTGTTCCACCTCCCCCTATGGTCGTCTGACGAGAATTCTCGTGGGGTAAGCATAACTGCTGCGCATGCGCCAATGTCTAGTCTCAAGACCTGACAATAAACATCCGTTCTGTCCGCGGTGATTCTTGCGAACTCAGTTGCTGTTGTCAAGTTTGAAAGTGGTAGTGCAATTGTGCTTTAGTTAAACATTTACTCTACGTACTGTATAAGTACAAGTTTAATAATGAATGTGCATCTGTTTCAGAGAGCTCGCGCAGTCTTCACGACAAATGTTTGTATCTTAGAGTGTACTACATGCTGCCACGACTTCCCGTCAGACGCAGATAGTACTCAACGTTTCCCTTCCCTCTTGCCTACCCCCTCATTTAGTTCCATATCTCTTATCTTTAAATCGTTAGAAAGTATATGTAACTATCGTCGTCTTGGTCTCCCTCTACTTATCTTACCCTCCATAACTAAGTCTTTTATTCTCCCAGGTAACCTATCCTCCTCCATTCGCTTCACATGACCCCACCTCTAAGCCGGTTTAAGCGCACAGCTTCATCCATCGAGTTCATTCCTAACTGAGCTTCTATCTCCTCATTCCGAGTACCATCCTGCCATTGTTACCCCCTGCTTGTACCAGCAATCATTCTCGCTACTTTCATGTCTGTTACTTCTAACTTATTAATAAGATGTCCTGAGTCCACCAAGCTTTCGCTTCCGTAAAGCAAAGTTGGTCTGAAAACAGACCGATGTAAAGATAGTTTTGTCTGGGAGATGACTTCCTTCTTACAGAATACTGTTGATTGCAACTGCGAGCTTACCGCATTAGCTTTACTGTACCTTGATTCAATCTCACTTACTATATTACCATCTTGGGAGAACACACATCCTAAATACTAAATATAAAACATATCAACAAAAATAAATAGGGTGTTCTGTGAATAAAAGTATTCATATGAGAGGAAATACTGTATAATACACTAGGATTTCACCCGATTTGTATCAATAAGGACAGCACGTTTCTCCCAATACAAAAATGTTGATTTCCGTGCAGGAGTTTCCTTAAAAACCGCTCCCGAGCCACACTCTTTGTGTGACCCGCGTGCAGTCTCTCATGCACCCATACACCTGCCACCGTTCGAAGCAACTGTTTTTAACAAGCATGGTAACACTGCAACTCAACACCAAACCGCTCAACACAAGACTCTATGTTTATCGTGACCTTCGTTGTGCTTCCGCACGATCGCTACTGTCGAAAAACACAGAGGTGTATACCAGGTCCTTACCGACAAAAAATCAGGGATGCTCTTCGTATTATGTTTAGAATGATGGCGTTATGGGATTGGGGAGAAAATAAGCTTACTTTGTTACTTCCGGGCACTTGATTCAAAATGACGAACTTGACGTATTTCCTATGCCTGAGATCCTTCCGCTGCCTGTTGTTATGCGTCAGAGGAGGGAAGGGAGGGGAAGTGGCAAGTGGGAGACAGATGTAATGCTCGGTGCGAATGCACAAGTTTCTCGTTCGTTTCGCATAGTCGCTGGGCGCCGATCTCTCTGGCCAAGACGGAGCCTCGGCCTGCAGGAAACACTCGAACGCATATTGGCCGATGACGCGGCTACTGCTGATGTCGTCATCCGCTTTATGTGCGACAGTGGATTAATCAAGGGTATGTAAATTGCAAGTGTTCTGTTACCCAGAGAACTCACGTTCCCTTTTGATTAGTTGGTGAGCTTTTAACTTAATTCATTCACTTTTTGTTTTATTCTGTACTTCGTTCCCAAATTCCTTCGTGCTGGTGGTGTCTAATGGAAGATGGGCCCGAAAGTGGGGAGTGTCGAAACTTTTGTCTATGGAGAAGGATTGAAATAAGAACAAAACCGGTAGGGCACGCGTGAGGAGGGCCCGACGCAGGAACAGTGATAGGGAAGAGAGTGGAAGAAAGACAGGCAATAGAAAGCAGCGCAGAAGAAGACGGACATGGTGGAAAAGAAAGATCAAAAGGAAGAAGTGAGCTGAGTGAACTTAGGAGGGTGTCGAGATCGGACGAGATCAACGAGGCGATTATAAGGGGAATGACTGAAGTGCTGAGAAAGAGAAAAAACACAAGAAATGGCAAGTGGACACACGCATAGTGAAAATAACGGTTCGAGGGAAGAAGCAGAAATAAGAGGAACTATGATTAAAGGGACAAGAATGAGTTTAAAGGAACTATAGGGCAAGAAATGTAAAAGTGATGAAGGCATATTAACGAGAAGTAAAAAGTCAAGTTAGTTTTAGTAAGTAAGCTAGGTAATAATGAAAAGTGATACGAGGAGGTGTATTAATTGTATGTGAGCTAAGAGTGAGGAAGTCATTTAATTGTAATTTAATGTGGAGTTTGGATTGGTGTAATTGGACTGTTGTGCATGAGGGGTAGATTTGGTGTTTATGGTAAGTGGTAGCGTGTGTATGTTTGTTGTATATGTTTAGAGAGATGATGAACGTGATTATGAAGGGTATATGTTTGGTAAGGGATAACTGTATTTGAAATGTCTAGTGTTTTGTATAGGAGTTAGATGTTAATTTGAAATGTGGAGTTTATATGTCTGATTGGTAAGAGAGGGGAGTGCGGGATATGTCTGATGGATATATAATGGTGTTATAACAAGAGATATGAGAAACGTTTGATTGTGAAGAGAGGCAGTGATGAGGTGAAGTTATCTTGGCGGATGATAGATAGTTATAGAGGTTACAAGTGGGAAAAGTAAATTAAATATTGTTATTTATTGCATGTATAATGTGTGGAGTGAAGAAGTGCAGACAGGAAATGATAAGTGAGGGGATTACGGCACATTATTGCAGTGGGTGTATGTAATGTCTTGGCTGAATCAGCGAACCCGTAGTAGGTCAGCGAGTGTGTGAGGTAGGATTTACGGAATGTGCGAAGTTCGCGAGATTCAGCCAGAAGAGAGGAGGAGGTCACTAAACCTCCTTGTGTTGAGTTGCCAATTCTATTACCGTTAGCGGCCTAGCGATTCCATGGCAACCGCCTATTATATGATATTCACTAGTGATCACGGCGGGGAGGTCCTACTTGTCACGATACAGTTATGCCAGCAGTCAGCACTGCTGGGGGGAGCAATTATCCCTTTGTAATAATTTAATACTACCTTCGTGAGTACCCTCGTGAACGTTTGGAAAATCTTCAGGCTCCAGCCTGCAGCATTCACCTCTCTATACCAAACCCCTACCATATTCGCGAGCTGCCTCGTGGATCTCTGGTAACCGTCGTGATTACCACGACCCTCGGCGCAGTGCTTACTGTGGGGAGAGCCCGCTATTCATTTAACTTACCTGTTAGTTAATTTAATTTGTGTTTTGTTACTTGAGTACTCTTATCTATTATTATGCTTATTACTATGGAAATATTATTTTATCTCGAGTATAGTTGAAGATGTTTGCCTAGGTTGGGCAGCGTTATTTCTATCCATTAAGGATCATTAAGGTAGGAAATACTGTAGATCCGGAGGGAAATAATAACTATAATGAAGAATAAAGGTTTATTAATATATAAATATTTTTTATTTTAAATTATTTTCCACTTAATTTGTTCAGAGATGATGATTACCTAGTTGAACTTCCTCTTAAAATAAAAATCACCCCCATCACCACCACTCTCAGCCACAGTAGGCAGTATTCAGTTTATTTTGCACAAATTTACTACTCTGTGAACCCCGTAGAAAGAGAAGATGAACTTGTACCAAGAATACAGGCATCTTTCCTGGTGGTTCGCGACACACCGCACATCCTGATCAGAGTCTGGAGGTCATTACTACACCTACATCTATTGTAACCAAACCATTGGGCGTATTTCTTTCTTCGTTCAGTACTTCATTCCATTTACAATGTTGTGAGTGAAGGAATACACAATCCTTCCAAGCGTTGCATCCTCGTTCCTCGACTGACAAGCGTGTTCTTGTACTGTGTGTGCACATACGGCTGTTCAATACACAAACTGTGGATGTTACATGTAAGAGTAAAGGACGGCGCTGTGCGAGTCGAACGATGAAAGGAGCATTATCTCCGTCTCCATCATACACCCCACTTCCCTTCTCTTCCCTGAAGCACGGCAGCGGCTTGTGCTCTGGCATAGCAAATACAGCGAATTCGTCAATTTGAATCACGAGCCCAAACGTAACACAGTAACCTTATTTTCTCCAATATGAACATTTTCTCCGCCAATCCCATTGCACCATCGTTCTGAACATGACACGAAGAGCATCCCTGATTTTTTTGTCCGTATAGTTCTGATATACTCTGTATAGGTGGCTTCTCGCCCATATTTTAGAACCATTCTGTAACGTATGGATTTCACTGAAATTAATCCATCAAGTCGTATGTCGCTGGGATTCCCCTAACTATATTTTTACACGTTTTTCAAGCCATGGATGGTAAGTGTTTTACTGACACTGCTCGAGAAATCATACCTTCAGTTACACTCATTTTTACTCTACATATTTCTATCATTTTCAGATATGCCAGCTTGATATGCTTCATGGAAGCTAAGCTATACTAAACCGGCGCATACCGAGCTCGATAGCTGCAGTCGCTTAAGTACGGCCAGTATCCATTAATCGGGAGATAGTGGGTTCGAACCCTACTGTCGGCAGCCCTGAAAATGGTTTTCCATTTTCACACCAGGCAAATGCTGGGGCTGTACCTTAATTAAGGTCACGGCCGCTTCCTTCCCATTCCTAGGCCTTTCCTATCGTATCGTCGCCATAAGACCTATCTGTGTCGATGCGACGTACAGAAAATAGCAAAAAAAAAAAAACCGGCGTATTTTTTTTTCAGTGACATTGTTTCTTATTTCATATACTGATAAGCGAAAAATATAGTTAACATTCCATTACACTTTGTGAAGACTTTCGCTGGTATAATTCCTTCTGATCTGACGCTTGTAGAGAAGTCAGTATGAAGGAGCTAATATTTCTATCTTGTACGAAATAAATGTTCTGAAATGAAGGAATAGATGTTTGTATGGGAACTTCATTTACATTCCTGGTGTAACACCTACCCTCTAAGTATATTATTATTATTATTATCCAAGTACAAACTCTATTTTCATCATCATCATCATCATCTGCTTACCCTCCAGGTTCGGCTTTTCCCTCGGACTAAGCGAGGGATCCCACCTCTACCGCCTCAAGGGCAGTGTCCTGGAGCTTCAGACTTTTGGTCGGGGGATACAACTGGGGAGTATGACCAGTACCTCGCCCAGGCGGCCTCACCTGCTATGGTGAACAGGGGCCTTGTAGGGCGATGGGAAGATTGGAAGGGATAGGCAAGGATGAGGGAAGGAAGCGGCCGTGGCCTTAAGTTAGGTACCATCCCGGCATTCGCCTGGAGGAGAAGTGGGAAACCACGGAAAACCACTTCGAGGATGGCTGAGGTGGGAATCGAACCCACCTCTACTCAGTTGACCTCCCGAGGCTGAGTGGACCCCGTTCCAGCCCTCGTACCACTTTTCAAATTTTGTGGCAGAGCCGGGAATCGAACCCGGACCTCCGGGGGCGGCAGCTAATCACGCTAACCACTACACCACAGAGGCGGCACAAACTCTATTTTACGTATGGTATATCAGGTCTAGTCCGCCTCTGTGGTGTAGTGGTTAGCGTGATTAGCTGCCACCCCCGGAGGCCCGGGTTCGATTCCCGGCTCTGCCACGAAAATTTGAAAAGTGGTATGAGGGCTGGAACGGGGTCCACTCAGCCTCGGGAGGTCAACTGAGTAGAGGTGGGTTCGATTCCCACCTCAGCCATCCTGGAAGTGGTTTTCCGTGGTTTCCCACTTCTCCTCCAGGCGAATGCCGGGATGGTACCTAACATAAGGCCACGGCCGCTTCCTTCCCTCTTCCTTGGCTATCCCTTCCAATCTTCCCATCCCTCCACAAGGCCCCTGTTCAGCATAGCAAGTGAGGCCGCCTGGGCGAGGTACTGGTCATTCTCCCCAGTTGTATCCCCGACCAAGAGTCTGAAGCTCCAGGACACTGCCCTTGAGGCGGTAGAGGTGGGATCCCTCGCTGTGTCCGAGGGAAAAGCTGACCCTGAAGGGTAAACACATGATGATGATGATATCAGGTCTAGAGATAACAAAACTAGATTATTCTTTCTTCTTCTTTTGAGACCGCAGTGGATCACTTTAACCAACCCTTTGGTTTGTCGATTTCTTGGTAGGAACTGTCCGAGCCTTGCGGTCCTCCCAGTAGTTCTTCATACAGGTTGATATTCTTTCCCTTTCTTGTGTACACAACATTCTAGTTTGGATTAGTCCGACTCGTTGGCTGAATGGTCAGCGTACTGGCCTTCGCTTCAGAGGGTCCCGGGTTCGATTCCCGGCCGGGTCGAATATTTTAACCTTCAATGATTAATTCCAATGGCCCGGGGGCTGGGTGTTTGTGCTGTCCGCAACATCCCTGAAACTCACCCACTACACATAACACTATCCTCCACCACATTAACACGCAGTTACCTACACATGGCAGATGCCGCCCACCCTCATCGGAGGGTCTGCCTTACAAGGGCTGCACTCGGCTAGAAATAGCCACACGAAATTATAGTTTGGATTTTCTTTTTTGTGAGTGTAAAGTGAAGTTCTGATACACTCTGTATAGGGGTACGGTGCCTTCCTGCCCATTCTTTAGAACCATTCTGTAACGTATGGATTTCACTGAAATGAATCCATCAAGTCTTATGTCGCTGGGATTCCCCTAACTATTCACTTTTAAGTTTACGAAAGTAGATTAATACATGAAATAGAAACTAAAACTTCAAAATGGGACAACTGGTAAATAAAATAGAGAAATTTAGCAAGCGCATTATAACAGCAACTTTTTAAAAATAAAAGATTAAAAGGTGCTTGATATTGTACTGTATATCACACATTTATAAGTGAATTACTATCTGCTTCTTTCTAAAATGGGACAGTCAAATAAAATATTGGTGTTGTTTGAGTCATCAGTCCATAGACTGGTTTGATGCAGCTCTCCATGCCACCCTATCCTGTGCTAACATTTTCATTTCTACGTAAGTACTGCATCCTACAGCTGCTCTGATCTGCTTGTCATATTCATACCTTGGTCTACCCCTACCGTTCTTACCACCTACACTTCCTTCAAAAACAAACTGAACAGGTCCTGGGTGTCTTAAGTTGTGTCCTACCATTCTATCTCTTCTTCTCGTCAAATTTACCCAAATCGATCTCTTTATCGCCAATTCGATTCAGTATCTCTTCATTTGTGATTCGATCTATCCATCTATCATCCAATATAATCAGTTTTTGGCATTTCACAGGTATAAGTGTAGGACTTTAGTTCTAAACTTCTCAAAATATGATCATTCGCCATAAGACTTTGTTATTTTCTATTAATGTAACTCATTCTTATACTGTCGGCGACGAAAACCAAATTGGAAAAAAAGAAATTACCCGAATTTTCCATCTTCTGAAATATACTGCGTTAAATTATGGTCATGTGTTTTCTAATATTCAGTCTATCCTGATTCTTTGTAAGCTGACCTCTTGAGCTAGTTAACGATAAAGTATTCCATATAGTCTCCGTATACATTTTCACTTCCTTTTCAGTCAAATGACATAGGGGACTTGTTGTATATTAACACAGAGTGGTTGAAACTTCTTTGGCAAGTTCATCAGCACCTCGTCCTCTTCACATTTATATATTCTCTCTTCATCCCTACCTCCTATAATTTTGTGCTTTATCTTTCTTCACTTATTTTTAGTTGCCTTTTTTAATCATTCATGGAATATTCCCCTTTATGTTTTTATTATCCGATGCCCTTGTTATTTTCTATTAGCGTAACTCACTGTCAAGGAAGCCTGTTTGCTGTACGAACATGGTGATATGAATAGCATATAATGGGCCATTTTAATGTAGGCCTATATACGGAAGCGTACGACAATAAACCCAATAGACCATCAGATCTATTACATGGCAGTTCCATCTATGATACCGCTATCGTATTTCACAACAAGGATAATGACATGATTATGCTCAAGAGGCTACTCAGGCGGATAGGCCATAGGCTTCGGCGTGGCAGTTCGATAACTCTGGCTATCGAAGGCAAAATACCAGGCAACAGCCCGCGAAGAAGGAAAAGAAAGACTTTCATGATGACATTCCTCGAGAACCTGGATTGCGAAGCTATAAAAAGGAAAAACGTGCTGCTCTAGACTGAGTTTAAAGCCTTATCACTGTAGTCGCAGGACTAAATTCTTTACAACGACGGCGACGACGGCAATGAATGAGCCATCTGGTGACAAAGGAGGGTACTATTACATTAACAGAGAAACGGTATTATTAGAATAGTCACGGTATGTCGTGATTTACCTCTAAGGAAACGAAGCAAGCAAGAGAACCTTTTTCCTGAAAGTTGTCCCATTTCATACAGTAATAAACCCAATAGAGCATTCGATCTATTATAAATTATTTATCCGAACATAACGTTTTGTTGCTAGTGGCTTTACGTCGCACCGACACAGATAAGTTTTATGGCGACACTGGGATAGGAAAGGCCTAGGAGTTGGGAGTAAGCGGCCGTAGCCTCAGTTAAGGTACATCTCCAGCATTTGCCTGGTGTGAAGATCGGAAGCAACGGAAAACCATTTTCAGGGCTGCCGACATTCGGATTCGAACCCACTATCCCCCGAATGCAAGCTCACAGCCGCGTGCCCCTAACCGCATGGCCAACTCGCCCGGCATTACATAACGTTAAATAACTGCGTATACATACTTAACTTACGTAGTTTATTTCCATTGCGTAAATTGGCATAACATCAAGATGTGTTTGCAATAGTTTTACAAATGTTCACTGTGGCTCTTTTGTCACTGATATCCCACCTGTTGGAAAGTTCATTCCAGATACGCGTGAGCATGTCCGCATCTACGGGAGCAAACGCAGCGTTGATCCGTCGATGAAATTCATGGAGAGTTGCTGAGCGTGGAGGGATGTACATTGTACACGTTGTCTTTAACGTAACCCCACAGAGAAAAATTCAGCGGCGTTAAATCGGGAGATCGTGATGGCCAAGCTATGTAAGTAGTAATCTCGCGGTGGTAATAAGTTGGCATCCCATCTTTTGGGAAATGTCCACTCGCAGCTGTGGCGTCAAGATATGTGATGCTAGTCCACAGTCTTCTCATGAGAAAATAATGGTCCATACACTTTCACAGAACTTAATGCAAAAAACGAATTCAGTTTTGCTGAGTCCCGGGTATGTTCCAGGCAGTTCATCGGTTTCTGTGTGCCCTATATACTCACATTGTGTCAGTTTACTGTACACACTAAGGTCACCTTATCACTGAACACAAACTTATTAAGACAACTATCGTCATCTTCCATCGTTTTCATCATGTCTACGCAGAACTTATACCAGAATCACACGAAAATATGAACACCCTGGTAATCCAAAAACTCTTGAAATTTACACGATATTGTATGGTAAGAACATGATTTTTGTATGTTAAAAATGTATTTAAGAAGTAGTAAGTGCCGATTCACTTTGCGTTCCCACTTGAATCACGCGCGACGCCAGTCGATCACAACACCGCTTTGAACCAGAAACTTCGGGGGATTGCATAGCTAGAGCTTGAAGGGGCAATGCTGTGGTTATGACGAATATGATCACAGTTTACTGTGTGATCACGGCACTGCCTGCTCGATATACATCCGATGGCTGCTTCATATCGATCAGGCAGTGGATTATGGACCGCTGACCCACTTCCAATTCCTTTTGTAAAAGTTCTCTTCAAAGTTGGCAGCACGTATCGCGTAGTTGTTAATTGAGTAGCCGCATGGCGCTGTTGACAGTGGCGCGTGTAACATAATATTGCTTAATGAACAAAAGCGGCGACACAGTATGGGCTAACTGAGCTCCTGTTAACTAAGTGACTGGATGAGGAGCAAATTACTCCTATACTCTCAGCTCTGTGTGAACACCCAGAGATATTAAGACGCGACGCCACTGACTCATACAGTTTCTGTTTGTCACAAGCACTCAACCTCTGATCCAGTTGCTGCCTTTGTATCTTCCACTCCAGTAGTCGTCGTAAAAATCTCCACTCCCAAGTACCGGGGCAATTCAGACAAGAGGACTCTAAAGCGCCCAGCTTTTATAGCATTTTAAGGGGAAGCTTCCAGAACTCTTTACTGATCGATTGGATTCCTGTACACATCCCTGATTTTAATTGTTTAGAAAATATATTTCCAATAATTTGATAGGTTGATTACAATCGAGGAGGAACCATTTGAAGTTTTGACAACATCGGTACATTGAAAAGAGCAATCCTCAGAACCAGGTAAAAACTTCGAAAATAAAGATTACTCTGTGAAATAATTAGTGTTTATCCAGCGAGAGGGAGAAAATAAACGATGGTAGAGAGTTTAACTGTAGAAAATAAAAAGTTTCTGGTACCGGTAGTTCATAAGTTCAAGTTTGTATACATAGATCGCCTTAGAGAAGTCGCGCAGTTTAGCTAACCGGTGAAGGTGTACCCCTGTACAATTATTGTTATGATTATGATTATGAGTCTCCCGCCTGTCAAATGGGAGTGGGACTCCGTTACTCCCATAAGTCTGACGCTTGCTTAAAATGTTCTGAGCTCGGTACATTCATGAAGCAGGATGCTACCCTGCTTACACATAGTCCAAGTGAGGATCTCTCCTCTAACAGGTTATGGACCACCGGTGGATTGTATAGTCCTAGCCGCCTCAGCACAAGGAGGGCCACGACTCAGAATGTGTCCGAGATGCCCACTCCCCTTCCATAGCAACTGGTATCACGACCCTCAGGGCCACTTACTAGGCCACTCAGCCGTTGCCCATGGTTCACGAACTAGGGCGTGACTGCAGTATCTCTCACCAAGACGGATCAGATTTTCAGTATGCGTCAGGTAATTGAAAAATGCTACGAGAGGAATGGGCAGTAGTGTTTATGTTTCGTAGATCTAGCGAAGGCATATGACAAGGTACCGAGGGAAAAGATGTTCGCTATACAGAGGGACTATGGTATTAAAGTTATGTTATTAAAATCAATCACAGGCATTTATGTTGACAATTGGGCTCCAGTGAGAATTGATGGCAGAATGAGTTCTTGGTTTAGGGTACTTACAGGGTTTAGCTGTTCGTAGTTTACATGGATCATCTGCTGAAAGGTATAAAATGACAGGGAGGGATTCAGTTGGGTGGAAGTGTATTAAGCAGTTTGGCCTATGCTGATGATTTGGTCTTAATGGCAGATTGTGCCGAAAGCCTACAGTCTAATATTTTAGAACTTGAAAATAGGTACAATGACTATGGTATGAAAATTAGCCTTTCAAAGACTAAATTGATGTAAGTGGGTAAGAAATTCAACAGAATTGAATGTCAGATTGGTGATTCAAAACTAGAACAGGCCGATAGTTTCAAGTATTTAGGTTGTGTATTCTCCCAGCATGGTCATTTAGTAAGTGATATTGAATCAAGTTGTAGTAAATCTAATGTAGTGAGCTCGCAGTTGCGATCAACAGTATTCTGTAAGGAAGTCAGCCCCCAGAGGAAACTATCTTTAGATTGGTCTGTTTTTAGACCAAATTTGCTTTACGGGAGCGAAAGGTGGGTGGACTTAGTATATCTTATTCATAAGTTATAAGTAAAAGGCATGAAAGTTGCGAGAATGATTGCTGGTGCAAACAGGTGGGAACAATGGCAGGAGGGTACTCGGAACGAGGAGATAAAGGCTAAGTTAGGAATGAAGTCGATGGATGAAGCTGTACTCATAAAGCGGTTTCGGTGGTGGGGTCATGTGCGGTGAATGGAGGAGGATAGGTTACCTAGGAGAGTATTGGACTCTTTTATGGAGGGTAAAAGAAGTAGAGGTAGACCAAGACGACGATGGTTAGACTCAGTTTCTTATGATTTAAAGATAAGAGGTATAGAACTAAATGAGGCCACATCAGTAGTTGCAAATAGAGGATTGTGGCGACGTCTAGTACATTCACAGAGGCTTGCAGACTGAACGCTGAAAGGCATAAGAGTCTATAATGATAATGTATGTATGCACGTTATTATTATTATTATTATTATTATTATTATTATTATTATTATTATTATTATTATTATTATTATTATTATTATTCCATTATATGATGTGATTTATGCCAGGAGATCCAAAGGATAATCTGGAAACCAGTGCTGTTGCTCAGTTAGCACCACCCAGAGGACACCTTTAGGGAAATTTCAGGTAAAACCTACGGTCGTTGAGCAACGTTGTCCCCGCAATCAGAATTGAAGACTCTGAGTCTTAGGAACATCGGGAAGGACATATACGTCTATCTTCTCCATGACTACCGTGGTATTGTTGGCAAGTCAATCAAAATGGCTGACACTTAAGGCAAAGAATGTAAACCTTTATATCAAGTGTCTCTCTTCGTAGTGTTATCTATGGATCGAATGCACACAAAAACAATATGGCTGATACTTAGGGCACGACAGTAAGAAATATTTATGCCTAAAATAGGTGATAAACGATCGTAAACTCTCAGGATAACACTCGCACACTAAACACTTAATGCAGTCTCAAAAATACTCCCTAGAAACCCCAAACGGAGCATAGTTCTAACAAATAGATCAGGGCCTCTCAAACGCCCAAAATCTCACGCGTGCAAACAGCGGCGCAGAGATCCTGTGTCCAGTGCATCGGTCCCGCTCAGCTCGGCTCCGACCAACGCTTCGTCTCTGGGCTACTCGGCTTAGCTAGGCTCAACTCGGCTCAACACAGCTCGGATTTAGAGCGCCACGGAGCAAGTGAGGAAGAGGGAGTCAGGGGGAGCGAGCGAGACAGGCGCGGGGAAAGAGGAAGACCGTGCTATTGCTTCAAATCGAAGAGTGGGGGTCTGTACTCTGGTCAACCAAGCGAAGTCGTCTTTTGCACCGAGCACAGTGCATGCACCAGGCGCATGCACGCTGAGAGGCCATGATATAGATGGAGATACCAATCTGACATTGTGACATGTAAACAGTCTTAAAATACTTTTATTGTGATGTGATCGTAAACCATATAATAAATAATAATAATAATAATAATAATAATAATAATAATAATAATAATAATAATAATAATAATAATAATAATAATAATAATATGCCTAATTATTATTAGTATTCCTTCGCTTTCCCCACATCTGTGGGGTTGCGGGTGCGAACTGTGTCGCACGTGTATGGATTTGGCCATGTTTTACGGCCGGGTGCCGTTCCTGACTCACCCTATATGGAGGGATGTAATTACTATTGCGTGTTTATGTGGTGGTTGGTAGTGTAGTGTGTTGTCGAAATATGAAGAGGAAACTGTTAGGGTCAACACAAACACTCAGTCCCCGGACCAGAAGAATTAATCAGATGCAATCAAAATCCCCGATACGGCCGGGAAATGAACCTGGGACCCTTTGAACCGAATACCTGAACGCTGACCATTGAGCCAATGAGTTCGGAGTATTATTATTATTATTATTATTATTATTATTATTATTATTATTATTATTAAATAAAATTTTTGAAGTTTACGGTGGTCGTACCCATCTTTTACTGGTTTATTAACTTCCTCGGGAGATCAGTGGTGGTTCCCGACCCATGTTCTCGGATTCAATTCCAACCAACAAAAGAGAACACTAAACCTGAAAGATTGCATTTCATTTTAGCAGATCTACCTATAAGAAGAAAACTGTATTACTACTAGAACAACAGTCCTGTAAGAGGATGTAGAACTAAACGGGAGGGAAAGAGCAGTTTATGTGAGTATGACGATGTGAGGTATATAGGATGAGGAACGCATGGTTGTTAGGTAGCGGTGGCGATCTGACGGAGCGAAGCCTAGCACAGCTATCTCCCCGGTCCCCGCACATATCGGACATATAGCCGCTTGAGGTGGGTCGAGGGCCTGGACTGCAAGATCAGTCTCCGATGCCTTGCTCTCAGAAATACGTGTGACGTTTTCTCTCATTACTTTCAAGTTTTGTAAATGGAACAATGTGTCAGATGCTTACATTACAATGTCTTTTAGATTTCCATCGTTCTCAGTTGAAGTTTGGGCTTCAGCGATATCCTTGGTAACCCTTAGTGTACGCCACTGATGAAACTACAAACAACAATGCATGCGCTCCGCACTAGTGTACAGCTCCATGGCGACTGCGTCACGTTTCCCGCCAAACGACGAGAAAAGTGCATGGAGCCGATATCTGTCGGCTAGCTCTAAAACTTGATAATATTACAGGAGGTCTGATATGCGTCTGAATAACTTTCGATCAGTATTTTAAAAATTGTTCAGTGATACGTTCAGATAACTAATTCAGAATAACCGTTTAACGGTTATACTGGTATCTCTCTCACAACAAGAATAAGCACAAGGTTACATTTGAACAGACAGACATCATTTAAGTACAAGAAAATATAATTTTGAAAACATCTGGCAGTAAAGCTTCCAGATAATAAAAGCAGATGGATTTTGATATTAGCAATGTTTATTTTCCTTTCTGTATTACATTTGTAATAGCATACTGATTATTTCTTACTGATAAAAGGGCGTTCGATCTCACCCAGAATAGAGGACCGCTTTATGGTGATCTGAAACTGGATTTTTGTTATCTTAATCAGGTACATAACTGGCTTTATAAATGGTGTATACTGTGTGACGTGGTACAGCTATATGCCGGTAATACGTAGTAACTTCTTGTTGACGTGGTGCCTGCACTTCATAATATGTTGGGTGTGCCACCATCCAACTGTAGAATCCTGAAATAAAAGTAAAATAAATGGCATATAGTTTGGAGAATAATTTTACATACATAATGTTATAATAGTGTGAAACAATAAGCATTGAATAAAATGTTTAGGTCTCCCACTACAGACATTTCTGCATATCATACGCAGATGTTCATGACTTAAAATTGACTTTTAAAAATATAATGATTACTCACTTAAAAATGTAAAGAATCATACAGATCCACCCAACATAATACACAGTTCATTTGAACAATTTCATTAAAAATGCGCATTCATAAGAAGATTCCCGTATATTTTCTCCGATAAACCCCAGAACGAAACGTTTCTTTCCCAGTTTTCCAGTTTTAGGAACACGAACACACAGAATGTACCATCCCCTCACAGCCCAGAATAAGAGCATCCTTAACTGAAATACCCAGAGCACACGAGGAAGAAAACACTTAGCAGAAATTTATACGCAGTGGAAACGAATGCGTAGTAATGCTTCTAATTAGACTTGACCAGAGTGAAACAGAATAAGAGCCCCGAGTTTAACTCGCATTATCCAATTCACGAAATTATCTTTATAAACAAACACGACACTACTAAATGAAAGAAAGGATAAAAAGGAACAAGGATTTATTTAAAAGACAAGGAATAGGACAAGGTAGGTAATTAAAATACAGAGGAAAGGGAGAGAAAATTACGTTCCATCTCCACAAGGTACATGTTCAAAATAATCGCACAACCGGACGTGACTAAGCAGACAGTCCGTATACCATCTACTACACCAAGAGACAGATTAAGAAAAAAAAAAAAAAAAACACGTACCGGAATAGAATGTGAAAACTAGAATAAAGACACAAGGTCATAAAGCAAAGGCATGGCACGTAGGGGTCAAAGACAAATAAATAATAACCGACAAAGAGAACGATAGAATCAGATGTCCCTAGTGAAAAGAAAAGATACAAGATAGCACCGTCTCGTTGGTGCAGCCAGTGCCTGCACCGTGAGAAATGTTAGCTTATCGGCGATCTGAGTCCTTCACGGCTAAGTTCTGACTGAGTTTGAGCTAGCGACTGCATTGTTTTTATTTGAGATGGTCTGTTACTATAAAATCTTGAATGGTCAGAACATACAGCAATGGATGTCTCATTTACGTATGTAAGCAAGATACATAGCTCACTCAAGAAATACACTAAAACCCTTACTTCGGGAGTGAGATCCAAATAAAACATATGCCCTCGAAACGGGTGTAAACCTTTTGGTACCATAGGAAAGCGATCTGGTGGCTCACCGACTCCACTTATCTCCGTACGAGATAGGGTATGGTTCCAGACGAAGAACCACAAATGTAAATCAAAATATAGGAAAAATATTAGCGGCATGAGATGGCATGCCGGCGACATCTAGGAACATAAAGTCAAAGTAAGAAGCGGTACAAACAAGGGAACTCGTAATATGGAACGAGTTTAGAAGAAGAAAAATTAATCCCAGCATAGAAAGTAACAGTTCCTAGAAAGTAACGATTACTAGAAAGTAACGATTACTAGAATACACGATTACTGGATTATATCGACTTCTAGAAAGTAATAATTACTAGAAAGTAACGATTAATCAAAAGTAACGATTCCTACAAAGTAACGATTACTACGAGGGGGGATCAATATAAACGTGATTTTATTTTTATTTAAATTTAATTATTGAAAAACACATGCCAATTACAATGTATTTTTCCACAAGATTTCCTGCTTTGGGAATGCATTTGTCCCAGAGTATGGGCAGCTTTTTGATGCCCTAATCGTAAAATGATGAAAGTCGTGTCACCAGCCAGTCTTCCACACTCTCGTCATCTTCAAATCGTTGCCCTCCTAAAGCTTCTTTAAGCGGTCCGAGCAAATGGAAATCGCAGGGCGATAAGTCCGGGCTGTAAGGAGGATGATAAAGTGTAGTCCAGTGCATTTCCTGTAGCTTTGAGACAGTTAGAGCTGCGGTATGGGGCTGCGCATTGTCGCATTTTGATGATTGCTTGATAGCTCCCATAACTGATTCCGACTCGTTCTGCAATTCCTGATACTGTCACGCGTCGATCGTCGTCAGTAATGTCTCTAACCACACGAATGTTTTCTTCTGTAATGCTGGTCCAAGGATGGCGATGATGTTGCTGATTTTCCACACTTTCTCGTCATTCCTTGAACTTAGGCAAACACACACGTCTTTGGCAATGTTTGATGTCCGAACTGTGCAGTCAATCTCTGGCAAATTTCCACCTCTGTAACTCCTTCACGAGCACGAAATTTTATAATTATGCGTTGTGTAGTGGAGGGATGCACCTGTTGTTCCGACATCGTGAGCGTTACTGAAGAAACGGCGGGCAATATCTAACAGCACGCTCTCCCCACTCCTAACGGTCCAGCCTAAGCATAGCAGATGCGCGGGGCTAGTCCTACCAATTGTTGATGTTCAAGAAACAAAAATGCCGTTTATATTTGATCGACCTTCGTAGAATATAACGATTACTGGATTCAATTGATTACTAGAAAGTAACGATTAATAGAATGTAACGATTACTGGATTGTAACGATTACTAGAAAGTAACGATTACCAGAAAGTACCAGTGACTAGAAAGTTACGATTTCTAGAATGTAACGATTACTGGAAATGAAGTATTACTAAAAGGATTAATGGAAAGTAACGATTAGGTACAACAAAGTAACTATTACTAGAATGTAACGATTACTAGAATGTAATGATTCCTAGAAAGTAACGATTACTAGAATGTAACGATTACTAGCAACTGACGACTCATAAGAAAGTAACGATTACTAGGAAGTAACGATTATTAGAAAGTAACAATTACTAGAAAGTTTATTAGAAAGTAACGATTACTCCAATATGGCGATTACTAGATTGTAACGATTCCTAGAAAGTAACGATTACTAGAATGTAACGATTACTGGATTGTAACGATTAGTAGAAAGTAAAGATTCTTAGAAAGTAATATTATTAGAAAGTAACTATTTCTAGCATGTAATGATTACTGGCAAGTAACGATTACTAGAAATTAACAATTATTGGAAAGTAACGATTACTCGAATGTAACGATGACTGGATTCTTACGATTACTAGAATGTAACGATTCCTAGAAAGTAACGATTACTAGAAAGTAACAATTATTAGAAAGTAACGATTTCTAGAATGTAACGATGGCTTAATTGTAACGATTACTAGAACGTAACGATTCCGAGAAAGTAACGATTACTAGAATGTAACGATTACTAGAAAGTAACGATTACTAGAATGTAACGATTAGTAGAAAGTAAGTATTGCTTGAGCGATTACTAGAAAGTAACGATTACTAGAAAGTAACAATTATTAGAAAGTAACGATTTCTAGAATGTAATGATGACTGGATTGTAACGATTACTAGAACGTAACGATTCCGAGAAAGTAACGATTACTAGAATGTAACGATTACTAGAAAGTAACGATTACTAGAATGTAACGATTAGTAGAAAGTAAGTATTGCTTGAACGATTACTAGAAAGTAACGATTACTGGATTGTACGATTCTTACAACGTAATGATTACTAGAATATAACGGTTACTGGATTGTAACGATTCCTAGAAAGTAACGACTACTAGAATATAACGATTACTACAATGTAAACCGGATGAGTTGGTAGTGCGGTTAGGGGCGACGGCTGTGAAATTGCACCTGGGAGATAGTGGGTTCGAATCCCACTGTCGGCAGCCCTTAAGATGGTTTTCTGTGGTTTCCCATTTTCACACCAGGAAAATGCTGGGGCTGTAGCTTAATTAAGGCCACGGCTACTTCCTTCCAACTCCTAGGCCTTTCGAGTCCCATCGTCGTCGTAAGACCTATCTGTGTCGGTGCGACGTAAAGCCACTAGCAAAAAAGAAAACTAGAATTTAACGATTACGAGAAAGAAACGATTACAATTTTTATTTCAAGAAGTAAATTGAAAGTAAAAATTACATTTTGTAAGAAGTAAAAACTGACGATGACAAGTAAAAATGTAATGGTTAAAAATAATTCGATGATTTTGTTCTCAGTACTCCCCAACTCTGGCAATGAATGCGTGTAGCAATTCTTTAAAGCTAGTAACTATACTTCTTTTCCTTCTCCTTCAAGTGCATATCTGGTCCCCCAGCCGTTGGCGATGAGCCCTTTCTTTAGGGAAATTGAAGAGTTGTTGATGCAAGTCAGTCTGGAGCCACGACATCGGTGATCTACTAGCTCCTCTTTCCTTGTAATATGATATGTAACTTAGATCTACCTCGTAGAACTTGGCCTAAATAAGCTGTTTTCCTGGCTATGATGATGTTCGCCAGCTCACACTCAGCTGTAGCTCTCTTTAACACTTCATTATTGGTTACAAAATCTCTCCAGGCTATTCTCCTGTGTAACCACATTTCAAAGGCCTCTAATCTGTTCTTTCACAGTCCAGGTGTCCACTCCATAAAGCACTGTTGACCAGAAGTATCATCTAAACACCGTTTGCCTGAGTTTGAGGTTCAGATTATCATCACAAACTATTGACCTTATCTTTTGGAAAGATGATCGGGAAATCTCAATACGGCGTCTGATCTCTTTTTCAGTGTTGAGATTGTCTGTTATGGTGCTCCCGAGGTAAGTGAATTGACTTACTCGGTCAATGTTTTGATTGTTCAACGAAATGGAGTCACCCTTATAGTTGCTTGAAAATACCATTAACTTAGTTCTGTGTTACTTGATGTTTAGACCAATATCTTAATCCACTGAGATGAATTCTACTGAGCAGTCTTTAAAAACCTTCAGTTTGGTCGCATATAATTATCTGCATATCAAATATCGTTTATGACGACTCCACTTACTTTCACACCTAGCACAGTATCACGCAACGCTTCTTTAAAGATGTGATCCGCATAGAGGTTGAATAGGAGCGGTGAAAGTATGCACACATGGCGTACTCCCCTTTCGATACTTATCTCTAGCCTGTATTTATATCTGTTTTCAAATAATGATCTGTTTAGCAACAGTTATATTCTGTAAAAATCTAGATCGAGACATTAAAAAAACTCCAAGTACATTCGTACTGTAACTTTTAAACATTTTATTCCATTTAGTACAAACAATTATTTGATGTCAGAAACTAGATTTATAACGAAAGAAACAGTAACTACAGGTGGGCCGGCATAGGGTTGCACATGACAGCTGCGCACTATGTTGGTCGCACTGCGATGTTGCCGCCATAACAACAGTAACTACAGGTGGGCCGGCATAAGGTTGCACATGACAGCTGCGCACTATGTTGGTCGCACTGCGATGTTGCCGCCATAACAACAGTAACTACAGGTGGGCCGGCATAGGGTTGCACATGACAGCTGCGCACTATGTTGGTCGCACTGCGATGTTGCCGCCATAACAACAGTAACTACAGGTGGGCCGGCATAGGGTTGCACATGACAGCTGCGCACTATGTTGGTCGCACTGCGATGTTGCCGCCATAACAACAGTAACTACAGGTGGGCCGGCATAGGGTTGCACATGACAGCTGCGCGCAATGTTGGTCACACTGCAATGTTGCCGCCATAACAACAGTAACTACAGGTGGGCCGGCATAGGGTTGCACATGACAGCTGCGCACAATGTTGGTCACACTGCGATGTTGCCGCCATAACAACAGTAACTGCAGGTGAGCCGGCATAGGGTTGCACATGACAGCTGCGCACTATGTTGGTCACACTGCGATGTTGCCGCCATAACAACAGTAACTGCAGGTGGGCCGGCATAGGGTTGCACATGACAGCTGCGCACAATGTTGGTCACACTGCAATGGCGCACGAAGCGATGTTGCCGCCACAAAAACAGCTGATTGCACGACACGTGAGATTTTAGGAACATGAGAGAAATGTCTTTAATGTCATCGCGATGATACACAATACGAATGAAATCGGCCGAGAGCAAGAAAATATATCATCACACAAAATGTCCGACTCGTTGGCTGAACGGTCAGCGTACTGGCCTTCGGTTCAGAGGGTCCCGGGTTCGATTCCCGGCCGGGTCGGGGATTTTAACCTTAACTGGTTAATTCCAATGGCACGGGGGCTGGGTGTATGTGTTGTCTTCATCATCATTTCATCCTCATCACGACGCGCAGGTCGCCCACGGACGTCAAATAGAAAGACCTGCACCTGGCGAGCCAAACCCGTCCTGGGATATCCCGGCACTAAAAGCCATACGACATTTCATTTTATCACACAAAATGATATGAGATAAATCTACTACGAAGTTCTTATTATCGCGAAAGTTTAGACGAAATCGGCAGACAAAAATCTCATACACCGATAAAGGTTACAATAATATATACACCGGTGCTGACACAAAAGACTTCGAGTAAATTTACGAAAATTCAGAAATGTTTTTCTTCTTACCTTATTCACATTGGCAGAGGCCCTATACCTTCCAGATCACTGCCTTCACTACCGTTGCCTTCATTGCTGTCGTCTTCATCGTCATCCGGGCAGTTCATCAACTCCTGACAGTTACTGATGGTGCCATCTATGGCCATTGCCCACTTAATTAATGTTGCGACATGGCTAACTTTCTTCCTCCACGAAGCCCCATCCACTAGAGCAATACCCTCCCGGAACAGTCTTTCCACTTCAGTAATTATGATGGACTTGTTATTTGTGCGTACGTAATGTTGTACTTTACTCCATAAAAACTCAATAGGGATGAAGTGACAGTGGTACGGCTGCAACATGGCAACCTCGTGTCCTTGAAATGAAATGTCGTATGGCTTTTAGTGCCGGGATATCCCAGGTCGGGTTCGCCTCGCCAAGTGCAGGTCTTTCCATTTGACACCCGTAGGCGACCTGCGCGTCGTGATGAGGATGAAATGATGATGAAGACAACACATACACCCAGCCCCCGTGCCATTGGAATCAACCAATTAAGGTTAAAATCCCCGACCCGGCTGGGAATCGAACCCGGGACTCTCTGAATCGAAGGCCAGTACGCTGACCGTTCAGCCAACGAGTCGGATCCCTCGTGTCCTTGTTTTTCTCGCTACCTCATCGACTACATACGTCGGTGAAACCGGTTTCTTTGGTTCGCCAATGCATATAAGGCTAATTTAGTCATAGTCATATGCTCTGGGATATTTCTTGCCTGCAGCAATTCCACTGACAGTTCTTTACGGGCGCTCGAAGTAGGGGTTTTGTCCATTATTACGGAGTGGTAACGTGCATTGTGCATAACAATGACAGAAGGGCCTTTGAGCTGTTGCAGGAGCTTCTTAAACCAATCCAAAAAGCGGACATGGTCCATATCTTCGTGGTAATCACGGTTTTTTTTTCGATCGGAACATTAGAAGATCACCTTCTACAAAACCACTGGATGAACCTGCGTGGGCTATTATTAAACTGGCACAGCTGCCAGTCGGTTGATTACGGGAGCTTTTAGGCCTGTCATCAATCCAAGATTTAGCAATGCACTCCTCAGCTTTCACCCAGGTCTCATCCAACCATATTACGTCGTGGAGATTCTTACCGACAAGTTTATTCAGAAAAATACTCCTAGCCATCACGATGTACGACTTTTCAAGGAGCACTTCTCTTCCGTTCAGTTTCTTATAACTGAAACCTATGGCTCGCAAAACCAATTTAAAGGTTTTACCCCCGGAGAAAAGATTGTCCTACCTAAGGGAGACAAGTAATTTTACCAGGATACGGTATTTCTTCCTGCTGTAATAATCGTACACGTGTCTCCGTATTGCATCAATTCCTGTTATAGGAGATGACTTAATTCGTTTCTTTCCTGGAGTGCTAAGAATCAATTCCCTACTATCAGTCCCGTTTCCGCTACTGCTAGGCTCCCCAGTCCCTTTTTCCTTCAGTTGCTGGAGGAGGACATCTTTCTGAATAACAGAACGCTTTGAAAGGCCTAATGTTTGACTTGTACGTTCCACAACTTGATCTTCAGGAACAGAGGGATGGTTATACAAATGTACGAATTCTCTCTCCCCTCGTAAAACTCGCGAGCTCTCTGCGCTGATTCGCATGCCTGACTCCTCGGCGCAAAGGATTATCACTTCACGCTTCATCACTATGTAGTCGTTTCCGTGACATCGCACTGCACTAGTTACATCAAACTTCACAACTATGTCACAAAGAATACATCACATTCATCAACGCGTGAATCATACCTGAGCACGAGCTAGTGACGACAGACAAACAGCAATACATCAGTACGGAAGTCAAGGTAGTTATAGATGGCACCACTATACTACTGTACTCATATTGGCAACAAGAACCAAATGAAAATAGTTCATCTTTATTTTGCAACTCGCTTAAACGACAAATTCTTTTAAAAATGGCTGACTTTTGTAAGTAAATAAACGGTTATATGCACTATATGAAATTAAATACGAATGAATATGTATAAAATGCATAACTGTATCTGGCATACAAGGTAATGGATTGGTCGTTCTGATTGACGGGTGAAGTTCTCAATAATTTTTTGCAGTAGTGCGAACATGGAGTACAAGTGTCAAGTGCAACCTTGTCCTGGTCCACTTATATCTTTCTGAAGTACTTACCTTCACAAAGAGGGCACGGTGCTTGAGGTTGAGGTTGAGGCTGAGGTTGAGGAGCCTGCATGGAACATTGCTGAAAGAAAATTGCAAACATTTTGTATGAAATATAAAATATGTAGCGTCGGTGAAAAAACAAAACCTCGTACGTCACAATGTTCTTAAGCCTGGTCACGCCTCCCAGGCACTTAACATATTATGGATAAGCAATATTCATTGTGCTCATTTTCCTATGTCAACGTGTAAAGCTAAATGAACCTTAAATGCAGTACGCTTTAGGGATGCGTAAATACGTCAAGCAAACATACATTCCTACAGTGCGATGCGGTAAGGTTCATTTTCATTTACATACATGCATAGGTAAATGAACGTAACCAGAATTGAATCGATTATATTTAAAACTCCGTAAGTCAAGAATTGTAAATTTGTGGTAAACTGAGAAAACTGAATAATTAATTACGCAGAGAACTTTTAAATGCTTTTATTGCTTCTAAAATATAAATATTGATTCAGCATACCGTGGAGATAAGTAATTTTCTTGTATAAATATCACAATTGTTGCAAGACTGGTTTAATGTTCATCACTTACTGGATTTCAAAAACTAATGAAGAATTTTTTATCATAACGTGGTACATGTTTCTAACAACAATATCTTGAGTTGTAATATGCACCTAGAAAATAATTTCCATGTCACTTGCTAAAAACATCGCTAGAAACTTAAGAAAATTGCGTTTTTGTGAATGTACACACAATAAAAATGATTTTGAAATGAACAACCTTTTTTTAACCAGTCTCTCTGTCGGTGATACCTCAGTCATACACGGTTTTCCAGCATATTTGAATTTCCCCTTCATTCGGTATGTATCCTTCCAATTTTATTTCCAATCCTCCATATTCTGTGTATTAATTGGAACATTCTGTTTGCACGCTTTCTTTTTCTGGTATCACAGTGACACTGGGAGTACTGTTAAGGTTTAGGTTATAAGACATTCACGAAATAGTTATAATGTGACACCTGAAACTTTACTTGGCTATCCCGAGGCACTCCCTTCCCATGGGATTCAATGGGCAGGACATATTTCTTGCACAGTTGAGGTCTCCCGGAGTTGTAGTCAACAATAGTTACGTCCAGAAACCCCGCAAATCAATGATTTACAGAATTTCTAAATCATACCCAAAGTTCCCAGTGTCCTCACAACCATTCAATTCATCAGACTTAACAGGATTTCTGCATAGAATGATGCACGTATGTTGGGGCTTCCATTTTCTCACGTAACATGACAGTTACGAAATGAGAGACTTAAGGGGTTTAAAGAAACAGATTCAATTGTTCTGATTGCCTGCATGTCAATATGTGACAGAGGCGCGGGACCATTCTTAAGAAAACTAATGGATAAGAAGAGCATAGTGACATAAGTCGTTTTGTTTCTTCAACGACGGTACCTGACATTCAAAGTTTTATGGTCAAATGAAACGGTGATGGGCAAAAAAATCTTTCCCGAACCCAATATTTAACAAGTCATAAGTGCAAAATATTTCCGACGATATTACGAGATTTCTAACATCACACAGCCAGGAAGGGACTTACTGGATGGCGAGGTGTGCGGCATTTGCCTCGTCCAATATGATTGCTACTTGTGTGGGTGAGTTTGCGTGACATAAAATAAAGTACAGCAACACGGTTTGTTCTGGGTGATTTCAGACAAAAGAGTAGCGTAACAAAAATGTTGCAGAGTTTGGGCTGGGAAGAATTGAGAGAAAAAAGAGCTGCTCGACTAAGTGATATATTCCGAGCTGTCAATGGAGAGATGGCGTGGAATGACATTAGTAGACGAATAAGTCTGATTCTCGTTTATAAAAGTAGGAAAGATCACAATATGAAGATAGAGTTGGAATTCAAGAGGACAAACTGGGGCAAATATTCATTTATAGAAAGGGAAGTTAGGGATTGGAATAACTTACCAAGGGAAATGTTCAATAAATTTCCAATTTCTTTGAAATCATTTAAGAAAAGTCTAGAAAAACAACAGATAGGGAATCTGCCACCTGGGCGACTGCCCTAAATGCAGATCAGTATTGATTGATTGATAACAAATTTATTCTAGGCCATACCAGAAGACCCAGTGCACTGAAGACACTGCATCTCGCCAGGAAAGGCAGTAGGAGGCATCATAGTATGAAGATAAAGTTGGAATTCAAGAGGACAAACTGGGGCAAATATTCAATTATACTCGTAACACGAGGAGTAAGGGATTAGAATAAATTATCAAAGGAAACGTTCGATACATTTCTAAGTTCTTAGAAAATCTTTAACCAAACTAAGTAAACAATCTGCCACCTGGTGACAACAATAAATCCAGATCGTTTATGACTGACTGACTGCTTGATTGATTGATTGATTTTGATAGTAGAATTCTTCATGTAGGGAAGGATATGTTGTAATAGGACTCCTCATTGCAGAACAAAAATCTTCCATACATATTTCCTGTAAATGGTGACCCTAGTGTCGCACAATATACTGTCCACAGTTATATGTCGCCATTTATGAACTTTCAAAGTATGGTGGACTCATGGAGAAAAATTGTATTAGACAATCTATGGAGCAGAAATTCAATATTAAGCACGCTACCACGCTGAAACATTGCGCAGAAATGGATGGAATGTAGGGAAATGAGTCACGTCAGGTAGGGCTACCACTCAGGTGGCAGGCTGCCTATCCGCTGTTAACGTAGGCTTTTATGAGATAATTTTTAATTTATTTTGCTATGTGACAAAGATAAAAGAAATTCTTATTAATTGACTTAGCCTTGGTAGTCGCTATCAGATGTGTAATTCGATTCAAATTTAGTATACCTATCCACCAGATTCCGCTACCTTACTTCCCTACACCTGTTCAATACCCGGTCAGGCTGTACGCTAGAAATTCCTGTGCATCGAACCGCAACCTACAACAGATCGTTCACGATCATCGCCACGAGCTGGTGGAATGAACTCCCCAATGACATCAGAGAAGCTAAATCTAAGACAAAATTTAAAATCCTTTGCCAGCGTCATCTTATAAGCACTTCCAGTCTCTCTTGAGTGTGAATGGGATGCATGAATGAGAGTGAATATAGTTGTTTATTGTAATGTGTTCCTGTTTATACTTTAGTTATACTTTACTCACTTTAGTTAGTTTAGTTAGAGATACTTTAGTTGCTTTAGTTATACTTTAGGTTGTAAAGATTTCATATGTTTAAATTTTAAATTTTATGTAAAAATTATATTGCATATACATGAAGTGGTTAAGTGTAACAAAGTGTCGGGAGCCCTAACTTCGCCACAATAAAGACACTTTAATAATAATAATAATAATAATAATAATAATAATAATAATAATAATAATAATAATATATTACCCACGACTAGATTTTATACCAGTACGAAAGTGTGTTTCACTATCTCCATGATGCGGGAAGTGACGAGTGCCATTTTGTTTTCAAAGTAAACAGAAATTAATTATAAACCTTTAATGAGGCTTCCTGTGTTACCTGTTCGGAGGCCTGTGTACTGCTGACAGTAGAGAATTTCTAGGTCAATCATCACTGATCTGATCTGCATTTAGGGCAGTCGTCCAAGTGGCAGATTCCCTATCTGCCTTTTCTTAAATAACTGCAAATAATGTGGAAATTTATTGAACATCTCCCTTGGTACATTATTCCGACCCGTAAATCCTCTTCCTACAAACGGTTACTTGCCACAGTTTGTCCTCTCTCAGGTCAGGGAGATTTGATACGGTGAAGGAGATGCTCGGAGAAGGGAGGGGGGGGGGGTTGGCTGCGTGGCCTGTGCTAGAAACTGTCCCGGTATTCGTTTCTCCGTCTCCCGAATACATAGGCGTAGAGCCACGGCAAAGCCATGGCCACCCCTCCTCTGCCCGGTTGGCCGGACAACGAACCAGCCGTGGCTACTTTCAGACCGAAGTGTACTCTTCAACCGCCGACAGAGGAACTTATTTTGTGTATCGTCATATAGATATTTCCTACTTTTAAAAACACCAGCCAAATTCTTCTACTAATATCAATCCATGCCATGTCTCGAAACATACTACTTTGTCGAGCAGCTCGTCTCCTTCCTCCCAAGTCTTCTCAGCCCAAATTTTGCAACATTTTTGTAACGCTACTCTTTTGTCGGAAATCATTCAGAACAAATTGAGCTGCTTTCCTTTGGGTTTTTTCCTTTGGTCGAATCAAGTAATCCTGGTGAGGTTCCCATACACTGGAACCGTACTCTAGTTATTTGCCCTCTCCTTTACATCCTTACTATAAGCCCTAAACAACCTCATAACCATGAACAGAGCTCTGTACCCTTTACTTACAATCACCTCTATGTGATTACCCCAATGAAGATATTTCCTTGTTTTAACACCTAGTTACTTACAATGATCTCCGAAAAGAACTTTCACACCATCAACGCCGTAATTAAAACTGAGAGGCCCTTTCCTATGAGTGAAAGTCACAACGTGACTTTCAGTCCCGTTTATCATTATACTGTATCATTTCCTGCTGTCCATCTCGCAATATTGTGGAGGTCTTTTTGCAGTTGCTCACAATCATGTAACTTATTTATTACTCTACAGAGTCCAAGGCCTCTCAAACGCCCAAAATCTCACGCGTGCAGACAGCGACGCAGAGTTCCTGGGCACATTGCATCGGTCCCGCTCGGTACGGCTCGGACCAACGCTTCGTCTCTAGGCTACTCGGCTAAGCTCGGCTAAGCTCGGCTCAACTCGGCTAGGATTTGCAGCGCTACAGAGCAAATGAGGAAGACGGACACAGGGGGAGCGAGCGAGATAGGCGTGGGAAAAGAGAGAGAGAGCGCTATTGCTCCAAATCGAGAAGTGGGGGTCTGCACTCTGGTCAACCAAGTGAAGTCGTCTTTTGCACCGTGCACAGTGCATGCACCAGGTGCATTCACCCTGAGAGGCCCTGCTATACAGTATAACATCTTCCGCAAAAACATTTACCTCTCATTCCATTTCTTTACTTATATCAATTATGTATATGAGGAAACACAGAATTCTAATAATACTGCCTTGAGGAATTCCCCTCTTAATGCTTACAGGATGGGCCAAAAGTCTATAAATAATGAACATTTCGGTTTAGACCCGAGATAGTTGTCCAGGGCTTGAGGAAAGGTCCTCTTCCAGCAATTATTACTGTGAGACTGGAAAGACTAGAAAAACCACATCAAAAATAGTTGATGTTAACACTTCCTAGCTACGAAGATGGTGAAGTTAAGTGATGCAGATGAAAAACTGCAGTTCCGTAAAAATAACACAGTTTGATTGAAATAGTTCTTCTTTTTGCATTTCATTTAACTTCAAAATAGTAAACAAAATAAACATTACATAAGTCGAGCTGAGTAGCCCTGAGGGAAGAGCGCTGGTCTTCTGGACCCATGTTAATCATGTAGATTCCTTATCAGTCTTTTGGTATTTCAAGGTTCTCAAATACGGCGGACTAGTATCTCTAGATTTACTGCTCTAAAAATAACTCCTGCAGTATAAAATTTCGTACATCGCATGCCGTGGGACGTAAAACCAATAACATTACTATCAAAAATAAAATATGAGGGTGAATATATGTTATTAATTCGATACTACTACGCGGGCGAATCAAAAAGTAAGTTACACTAGCTCACCGCGAGAGCACGCTGTGAGTCGTGACCGTGGCTGACACGTGCGATAGGAACGTTGGTGTGGTATCCCATCGTGTTGTGCGTGCAGAGCGGGTTAGGCTCAATGGCGCGTCAACTGGATGTTCACTCCAAATTCGAGGTGCGTACAACAATCAGGTTTCTATGGGCTGAACGGCTCAATTGCACGGACATGCATAGTGAAACCACTGCTATATATGGTGAGCGTGAAATTTCTCGCCCAGGTACAGTAAAGTGGTGTAAGCTATTTGACGCCGGACGCACGGATCTCACGGATGGATATCGCGAAGGTAGTCCCGCAACTTCCAGTCCGTTGCAAATGCTGACCGTGTGGATGGGATTATTAGAGAGAATCGGCGCATAACACTGCAGGAAATTGCCATCATGCTGAACATTTCATATGGCAGTGTGTTCTCCATTGTTCTCTAGCACCTTGGATTTCGTAGACTGTGTCAAAGATGGTTTCTAATTCTGCTCACTGATGTTCACAAGGGACAACGTTTCCAATCGACACTGGCATTTTTGCAACGGTATTCTGTTGAGGGCAACGAATTTCTACGGCAAATCATCACAGGGGATGAAACGTGGTTCAACCACTTCACCCCAGAAACAAAGACAACATCGATGCAGTGGGTGCACACCACATCACCATCATGAAAGAGGACAAGGTCCAACCTTTAGCACGAAAGGTAATGGTGACAGTGTTCTTTGACATGGAGGGTGTGGTCCACTTGTAATTTATACCGAAAGGCACGGCAATACACTTAGCTTCGTATTTTCAAACGTTGAACTAGTTGGGTAAGGCAAATAAAAAAACGCGGCGGGGAAAAATTGAGCGCCGGCGTGATTTTGTTGCACGATAACTCAACACCTCACACGGCCCACCAAACGTCCGAACTGCTGCAGCGATTCAAGTGGGAGGGATGGCAACATTCTCCGTACAGTCGAGACTTAGCGCCATACGATTATTACGTGCTCGGTAAGCTGAAAAGGAATCCTGGTGGACGACAATTTCGAAACGATGTGAAGGTGAAATCAGCTGTCTCCAGGTGGTTACGTAGCGCTAGAGGTGATTTCTACGCATCCGGAATCAAGAAGTTGGTTGACCGATCCGAGAAATGTTTACAATCTCTTGGGGACACTGTGGAAAAGTGAACTTATGTTGTTGTCATAACCGTGTTACCTATGTGTAGGTGGTTTCATAAATGACCATAATTTTGAAGTGTAACTTACTTTTTGATTCTCACTCGTATCATTACTACTTCTAATTTCAAACGACTAATACTAGCCCTTTGCCGCTTCGGTTAGGGTGGTCGGCGTATGCCGTGTATCTGCCTGTTAATGTAGTGAAGGGCAACTTTTTTGAGGTGTATACGTTTCAGGAATGCTGGAGATGCTACAAACACCCAGTTCCCGAGCCAAAGGAATTAACCGTGTATGATTAATATTCCTCCAATCAGCCAGGGTTCGAAGCCAAGGTGCCGGGGCCTAAATTCTAAGACGCTGACCATTTATCAATGGAGCCGGGCGTAATAATAATAATAATAATAATAATAATAATAATAATAATAATAATAATAATAATAATAATAATAATAATAATAATAATAATAATTTCACGAAGGACTAGTGACTGATGGAGAAAGATGTGACTTTAATCTAGATCAAAGGCGGGCACAATTCGGCTCAAAGTGTAGCACAGGTAAAAAGGCAGAGTACAGCCTAGCAGCTGCTTGCACGATTCTCAGTTACAACTAGGAAAGCGGCGCGTATCAAATAGATTTAAACTTTTAACAATTTTTACTCTATCTAATGACTCGTTCTATCCGGTATATTAGATGATGGTGAAAACAACTACACTACTCAACACATTTTTATTCATCCCCTGAAGGGGCGGCGGGCCTCCAGGACGGTGACGCCGTCTCTCAGGTTAGGGAGATTGATTCATTGAAGGAGATGCTCGGAGGTGAGGGGAGTTGGCGGCGTGGCCTGTGCTAGAAACTGTACCGGTATTCGAGTTTCCATCTCCCGAATGCAGAAGTGTAGAGCCACGGTAGAGCCATGGCCACTCCTTCTCTGCTCGGATGGCAGGACAACGGACCACCCGTGGCCACGTGTAGACCGAAGCCTACTATTCAACCGCCGACAGTCGAACTTATTTTGTATATAAAAACGTCATGAGGTAAGTAAATAAGTTTAAATACCTTCATTTCAGTAGGTTATGCGTAGGGAACAGAATTAATTATTTTGACATTTGATAAGTAAATACCAGTACTGCTTTGATTATTTCCTACATTTTCATTCTTTCTTTTTTCTTAATCTGTTTACCCTCCAAGGGTTGGTTTTCCCTCGGACTCAGCGAGGGATCCCACCTCTACCGCCTCAAGGACAGTAGTGTCCTGAAGCGTGAGAGACATTGGCTTGGGGTTTAAAACTGAGGAGGAGTACCAGTACCTCGCCCAAGCGGCCTCACCTGCTGTGCTGAACAGGGGCCTTGTGGGGGATGGGAAGTTTGGAAGGGGTAGATAAGGAAGAGGTAAGGAAGTGATCGTGGCCTTAAGTTAGGTACCATCCCGACATTTGCCTGATGAAGAATTGGAATACCATGGAAAATCACATCGAGGTTGGCTGAGCGGGAATCGAACCCACCTCTACTCAATTGACCTCCCGAGGCTGAGTGAACCCAGTTCCACTTATGTCGTAGCAGAGCCGGGAATGGAACCCGGGCGTCCGGGGGTGGGCAGCTACAGCAGAGAGGCAATTATCACCTCTATTGTTTGACCGAGCAAGAGGCTATGCGGTTTGGGTCACATTCGACAGGTAGTGGGTTCCAACCCTACAGACGGCAGCCCTCAAGATGGTTTTCCGTGGTTTCCCATTTTCACACCAGGACCTTAATTAGCACCACGGTCGCTTCCTAATGCCAGCCTTTTCCTATCCCACCGTCGCCATAAAACCTATCTGACCGGGCGAGTTAGCCGTGCGATTAGGGGTGCGCAGCTGTGAGCTTGCATCCGGGAGACAGAGAGTTCGATTCCCTTTGTCGGCAGCCCTGAAGATGGTTTTCCGTGGTTTCCCATTTTCACACCAGGGAAATGCTATGGCTGTACCTTAATTAAAGACACAGCTGCTTCCTTCCAACTCCTAGCCCTTTCCTATCCCATCGTCGCCATAAGACCTATCTGTGTCGGTGCGACGTAAAGCCACTAGAAAAAAAACCTATCCGTATCGATTCGACATAAAGCAGATTGTAATAAAAATAGTAATAATACTGTAGACCACTATAAAAGTATGTCTAGGAATAAACAATGAACGACGAAGAAGCTGCCGGACTGAGTTGCTCAGACGGTTGAGGCGCTAGCCTTCCGAACCCAGCTTGGCAGGTTTTATCCGGCGGTATATGACGGTGCTCAAATACGTCAGCGTCGTGTCGAAAGATTTACTGCCACATAAAAGAGCTCCTGCGGGAATAAATTCTGGAACCTCGGCGTTTCAACAAACTGTAAAATTAGTTAGTCGGATTTTTTTTTTTTTTTTTTTTTTTTTTTTTGCTAGGGGCTTTACGTCGCACCGACACAGATAGGTCTTATGGCGACGAAGTCGGATTTAAAGCACATACCATTATAATAATAATAATAATAATAATAATTATTATTATTATTATTATTGGGAAAGAACTGTATGACTGTATTGCTTAAACATAATACACTTAGCCAGGTGCAATGATGTGCCTTTGCTTGCTGCTTAACTCCGCAGATCGCCATCTATTCTTTACAGCACAGATTATTTCAAGTCAGCTGTTCTCTGTGCCCACAGCGCTCATGTCGTTAGCTCGCGGAGCAGTACTCTTTCATTGCCTGCCTATGTCCTAAAGTAATCTACAAAGTAATTTAGTTATACTTGTCCATAATAGGTACTTGGGATGAAGCCTACAGGCTAAGGTAATAAGGGGCTGAGAGAGAAACCTAATGAAAATCATTTCTCTGTGGAGAAATCATGGGAGAGGCTCATCTATTGAGAGTGTGTAGCGGAATTGATGCGTATGGAATTAAATGTTCGGGTGGTGAATATAAATCAAGAATAGAAAGGCAAAGCAAAGTCATCTCCATACAGCCCATGAACGCCCTAGGAGTGGTGGAAGGTAAAGGATTCCTCTATTGGTGGCCTCGGCACTTCATGGGCCCGGCCGCCTTTGCCCCCAGGAATCAACCTGTTACTCATTTTTGCTGTAGGATGAGTGAACCTCAGGGCCATATGCACCTCCGGAAGTGGAAATCTTATTTCTTAAATTTTACGACTTCCTGACGGGGATTCGAACCCACGTCCTTCCGGGCGAACCGAGTACGCCTTTAACCGCCTCGGCCAGACAGCCCTTCAAAAACAGAAAGGGGGAAATAATTCTATACAATTGCTAAATTGTGAAACAAAGAATGGATCACAACAGGACGAATAGCAAAGATGTTTTTTGTATTTTAAGAAGTATGTGGCAAAGTGAAATGAAAAAAGGATAGCACTAACTAAAATTAGGAAAATTAACCTAGAAAAAGTCAACGTTTATAATCATGGTTGTGTTGTTCTTGTCAGCATTAATGTGTTAAACTGCATGTAAATCTGCTTAGCGTACAATAGATGAACTGTGTCTTCCTCAGCTGTAGGTCATGAATTCACGGTGCCTATTCCAAGCTAAGGAGAAATCTGTTCACTCTCATGACAAAACAAACACTCGCACCAATTAATAATAAGACAAAAAATAATAAGACAATAAAATACTTTTAATGCCTGGGACAAAAATAAAGTTTTCTTTTATTTAAACTATCGTACAATTTAGAGATTAGGTGGAAATAGTAATTAGGTTTAAGTGTAGTGTTTGAGGCAGTAGCAGATAAATTTAAATGTAATAAGAAAATCATTCAGGTATCAGAACAATGCGAACTGCAATAATGATTTGCTCTCTCTCTCCAGTTCCAGGCGGTCGGGAGCTAGTGGACGGAAGTATGCTATTCTAGAGGCTAAGGTGAATGACACTTACCAGTAACGTGAGCGATATAAACACAACCAGGCTGAACATCATGGCTACAGTGGCGAAAGTCTTTTACTTACAGATGCGCGTTTTAATACCTGTACTATCCTACGACATATCGCATGTTTACTCGGGCATGTAATAACGCAGGTTATAGGTCTGAATGTTTGGAACTCGGAAATGACACAGTTATCACAGTAAAACTAATCTTAGTGCTCATAGGTCTTGACACTTTTAAACATTGAGGTTGATTACTCGGTGCCAATTTACGATAAAGGGACATTAGTGCCTTATAAGTCTCAATAATTTTAAAATCTCTAATTAAAACTAAAATATAAAAGAAGGATAGTCTTGAAAATGGCATAAAGTATACATTTAAGCAAAGCAAACCTTACAAATCTTACCTGCTGTACTGAGTGAGTTCGCTACACGGTTTGGGCTACATAGCTCTTGACGGATAGTGGGTTCGAACCCCACTGTCGGTAGCCTAGAGAATGGTTTTTGGGTCGTTACCCATTTTCACACCAGTCAGGTGGTGGTGGTGATTATTGTTTTATGAGGAAGTACAACTAGGCAACCATCCTCTATATAACACTAATCAGAGGGAAAAATTGGAAGGGATCCGACACTTCGAAAAATGAAGATATCGGTCAAAGGAAGACAAGGGCCACGAAGGGCGTGAAAATGAAAGACTCCCTAACCCTCGCAAACCTAATAGCGTCGGGGTCGGAAAAGAACAAGAGTTGACCAAGAGAGGTCGGATAGGATGGATGAAAGTGAGGAGCCTGTCACAAGTAAGTGGAAGCAATGCCAGGACTCAGCTAATGGCCCCGTGATCGTCAACCCACGCTCCAAAGTTCAGAGCCCCTGGGGCCCCTTTTAGTCGCCTATTACGACAGGCAGGAGATACCGTGGGTGTTATTCTACCGCCCCCACCCACAGGGGAATTTCACACCAGTCAAATGCTGGGTCTCTTCATTACCAATACAAGCCCTTTCCTATCCCATCGTCCCAATAGGAGCTGTCTGTTTCGGTGTGACATAAAACAAATTGCAAAAAAAAAAAAAAAAACCCCTGGTATTTGAGGAGAAATTAGTTTACATTACTGAAGTTAAGGGGCCAATCTTTCCTCTCCACAAATACAGGGTGGTCGTTAACAACGTGAGCCGAGTATATGAATGTTAGGGTGTTGGTCACACTGATGAGTAATTTAAAAAACTGTCGATATCTCCCAACGTTGTCTTTTTAACAGCCTCTGAAGTTGGCCAATCAGATCGATTCGCGGGCGAATTCAAATGGGCAGTACGAGGCGGAGTTGCTAAAACTGCGCGTGGCTTGGTCGGGCTTGAGAACTATGAGCGTAAAACACGAACACACCGTGAGTTTCAGCCAATGCCACTGCAGTCTGCTTGCTATGGGCCTTGTTCAGGTCCCTCCCTTAGAAAAAAATATTTCTCCTATTGGCGCTCTCAAGCCGGTCATAAGCCACGTGCCGATTTTGAAACATCGCATCGCAAATTCCATCTGAAGTCGCCTGCGAAGCGATCTGATTGGCTAACTTCAGCAGCTGATAAAATAGCAACGGTGCGAGATATCGACGTGATTTTTCCAAATTACGTATGAGTATGGTCAGCGCTCAAACGGTCATTAACCCGACTCATGTTCTTTCCGACCACCACGTATATGTATATATTAGTAGAGGGGCTATGTGGGTACCAAATCCGAAAAATGAGTCAGCACTTTTCCTGCTGCGTCAGCACCCGAGGTCATTGACCCCGGCCAAGGGCATTGACTCCGTGACGTCATCACCACGTGCTATTGTTTGTAAACAAAGCCGCGTGCTCTTGTTTATAAACAAAGTCACGTGCTTTTTTGACAGCCACGTACTTTTTGACAGCTGTCATCCGCCATATTTGAACAACAACACCTCGCTAACTTCGGTGCTACCCCTCATCCTTAGGCATGTAGTGGCGGGCAATTTGAAATTTCAACGTGCTTTCTTTTTGACAGCTGGCATCCGCCATCTTTAAAGAAGAAAACGCTTCGATAGCCTCAGTGCTGCTATCTTGATGGCACTAAATCTCATGGCTACAACCTTAGGCATGTAGTAGCGGGTAATTTGAAATTCCACGTGCTTTTTTGACAGCTTTCAATAGCCATCTTTAAACCAAGCCATGCGTTTTGTTTGTAAACAAAGCCACGTGCTTTTTTGACAGTAAACAAGAACGCATCGCTAACTTCAGTGCTGCCATCTTTACAGCACTAAACTTCATAGTTGCCGTCTTAGTTACCTGATGGCGGGCAATTTGAAATTCCACGTGCTTTTTTGACAGCTGTCAGCGGCTATCTTAAAACCAAGCCACTTGCTCTTGTTTGAAAACAAAGCCACTTGCTTTTTTGACAGCCAACATCTTTGAACAAGAGAGCATCATGCTGCCATCATGACGGAGCTAAATCCTCATAGATGCCACCTTTGGCATGTGGTGGCGGGCAATTTGAAAAATTCCACATACTTTTTGACAGCTGTCAGCCGCTATATTTAACTACATGCACATGGCTTACATGAGTGCTGCTATCTTGACAGAAGTAAATTTTATAGCGCGGGACTTAGCCTAGCCGCAAGCAAGCAAGCTGCCCTTCTCAACTTATTACGATCATAGTTACAAAGCAACCTACCATTCTCAACATACTTACCGAGCTACCCTTCTCAACATTCTATTATCTTAGAGAACTTAGTTTTTAAACCAAGATGCTGTTAGAGATGCTGGCCATGCGCGATTGCACAAGATGGCGGCTATACATGAGCTCTCGTGAGACGGCGTAGGGGGCGATTGCGCAAGATGGCGGCTCTTCACAGGCTCTTATGGAGAAAGCTAGCTTAGAGGCTACTGCACAAGATGGTGGCTAAACATAGGCTGCTGTGACCTCCTACTTCTCCTCCTCCTCCTATCTCAAGAAATATCTCTATCGAGCAAGTATAAACATGCATCGCGAAGGCCAGAGTGTGCACGTGCTATTATTCAGTTTTTATCCTGCAGTGATGACATCGTCACAGTTGTGCACGTTTAGACTTGATCACATACTTACGAAGCTGCTGTTAAGAACATCTATTGCTGTGTTTAGAATATAGTATGACTAGAATCGCATGTTGTTACCTACAACAAGTATTGAGAACACTAAATAAATGATAAAAACATATCAAGACTAGAATCGCATACTATAATCCATGTCGTTACCTACAACAAGTGTTCAGAAAACGGTTTACTGCATCGCAAGATATACTTTCGTAGAAAAAACTAGGATCGAACAACAGAACACTGTTCAGAGAGATACCTTTGTAAAAAAAGGTCCCTTCTTAACATACTTACTGTGCTGCTCTTAGTTTTAAAGCAAGCTGAGATGATGACATACTCATGAATTTGCTGTTTTGAACACCTCTTTTCTTGATACTTACTCTTCTTCCTCGAGTGCTGTAGTATTTAAGCAAACTTTATCTTGCAAAGAAGAAGAACGACCGGGAGGAGGAGAAGGCAATACACATCAAAGGAATACCTAATCTAAAATTAAAGAATATGCCAATTCTACATTATTTATTACATCATGTATGTACAAGTTTTATCTCGAATCGTTTGTCGTAGTGATTTCTCCTTGATGTTCGTGTACTTATCTCCTACTTAATTGATAATGGAATTCTTGCATTTACAAGATTTTATCTTACAATGTTCGTGTACCTTTCCCCTCCTTAATTAATAGTGCAATTCTTGTATGTACAAGTTTCAGACACTGGTAAGGGAATCACTATCCCATACATGTTTGTCATCGAAAGGAAGCAATGTACATTTATTTTGTTCGATTGTATACACATGATGTTTACGTGATTGAATTCCATCTTGCATACAGAAAACGGCATTTCTAGAGGTGAGTCCATCGCGATAGTGTGGAAGGTGTAAACGATTAACGACGCTTGAACGTTCGCCTTTTGCTTTTTTAACAGATTGTGAATTTTGAGTGTCATAGGCATACATTTTTGGTGCTAAACCAATAAATTAAGTCATGATATTCATGATACATTCATCTTTCATAAACCCTATGACTTTCTTGTTCTTTGGCCGAATGTTGAATGTATTACTAGGGGAAAAGGAAGAAGTGTTAAATTCTTGCAAATGGCTTCACATCACATCGTTGACGTCCGTCTTCCGAATATGATAAATGAAACTATCTATATCCATATACAAAAGCGTAAGATCAGAAAACTGTTGCTTTGCAAATCCATAATGAAAATCATACACCTTTAATTTTGAAATATCAAGTATAGCCTTTCTCAAATAAATTGGCTTCGCATAGACGATCTCCGTGTTTTCATTTCAACAGAAATAAGGTCACGATCAATAACATGATAGGCTTTGAAATTTGGTTTTGAGATGTATTTGCGCGCGCCATACCGGCCATCCCATTGATTAATTAAATGAATGTATTAATTAAATGAATGTCGCGATTGCGTACATTTTCCATGCTTTTGCCATAGATTGAGTTATTCATCAGTTTGAAAAACTTACTCTCAAATGTTGTTGTGGCACGTTGACGATGTTCAATATTTAAATCCATGTACGGTTTAAGCCATGCTTCCTGCTTAAACGCAACGATACGATGAATACACTTTAACTGTAGACCCTATTCGAGACATTGAAAAAGACATTGTCTGTGGAAAAAGAGTGGCTAGTAGTTTAGTATGTTTCGATGTATCGTTAGGTGGAATAATTTTTTCAACACAAAAAGGGAGGTCGGAATGTGAACCGTGCAGATGAGAAAGATATGCAAGAGAAGCTTTCAGCATGTAGCCGCGATGAGGATCTTTAGCAGCCTCAAAAACATTAAAATCTTGAATTTCAGTTTCTGTTAGCCATACAAAATCTTTACACGGTAATGGCTGTGACATGGCCCACCCATATAGATTATTGACATCGAAATACATCAGATAAGAATCTTATTTCTCTGAATTATACTTGTCAAGGTAGGGATTATTCGCAATCGCATGCCTGTTGACAAGCGAAACTAGTCCTTTGGGAATGCCGCGTTCAAAAAGCAAAAGCATGTCGACATCCGTTAGAATATCTAGTTGAACACTTGAGGATCGCATCCCATGACAGACCAGGTGTTGTGTAGTAATATCAAGGGTCTAATCCGTAAAGAGTTCAACACATTTTACGAAACTTCTCAAACACATCACAGAGTAAAAGTGTATCCACCTTAAAATACAAGTCTGCGTATTCACCTTGTAACCGTACTACAGGGTTACAGATTCCATTTAGTATCTATTGTTATTATTATTATTATTATTATTATTATTAACCCGAGTCATTAGATTTTATATTATCTTTCTCATCATTTAGACTGTAATAATTAGGTATCACGCATATTATTGTATTTAATCATAGGTTAAGTGAATTTTGTGTATAATTATTCTGTATATTTATAAGTGAGATTTGTTGGTTTCAAATAGTCAGGCTGTGGCTTGTAACTCTGGCCAGATGAGCTGGCATAGTATTTTGCAATCGAGGCTATGTTTAACCAAGAATGTATTGAGCAAGTAGGTTTCCCGCTGACACATGCAAGGTAGTCATCCGTAGTCCGCGTGGGCAAGCTAATACGACTCATGACTGATGACATCAGTGCGTGGGCACGTGATTTCGACCAAGTGTCTGTATTGCCAGCTACGGTATGTTGAGGTGGAAGGGATGATCAGAGAGTAGGTAGAGGAGTGGTCATCACGAGGTTATAAAAGTCGATGCAACGGTGGTGTGAGCTATCAAATGGATGGAAGAAGTGAAGGAAGAGTGATGGTCAGTGGTCTTAGAGTGGTGGTCAGAGCTAAGAGGTGTGTTTGAAGAGGTTTTGGAATCATCGAAGAGGTCTACTAGTGGTGGTTGTATTCGAGTAGAGACTGGTACTATGCTGATAGTGAAACATCATTTATTTGTGAGGATGGACTTCACAAGGTGTTTCAATAATATTTTCCAATTTATTACAATCTATTGAGTGAACGTAACTACATTGGAGCTAACCTTAATCTGAGAGAAAATAATCGCCTGTTTACAGATGTGACATTCATCAGTTTCATCATGCAAAATCAGTTAATCTAATGTCATGTTAATGGTCACTGGTTGCGAAATAAGCGTATGAACGCGTTCTGCCAACCGTCATAATTCATTCAACATCCATGCTGCACACTTTTTGCCCCGATTCATCCTAAAAAAGATAGTGACGTATCGTACGAACAAACGACTTTCTAAGCTACTGAAGACGGGTTGTGCTTTTGCACATAATCCGTGTAGGGTTCGCTCAAGTCGGGATGGCAACGATCAAAAGGTACAGTAAAACATTCAAAATCTGCATAAACCATGAAGGGTTCCTGCCGGTAATAATTCGCAAAGTTCATTTCTTCATTTTCCATGGTTGGCAGAACAAGTTTTACGGCAGGATGTGTTGCACAATCAACTAAGTGTGTAGCTAACATGCTTTCTGTAAAAAAATAGTGCAAACATCGGTCGCATGTATATTTTTTCCTTTGTATATTGAAAGTTGTGAGTTTAACAAACGCGAAAGATTAGATATAAAGCAGTAGTGGCTTGTGTTTTCATTGCAAACATATAAAAGATGTTGTTTTGGAGAAGAAGCGGTGTAAAGTGGCCCTACAATACGGTCTCCGTCGTCACCGTATACAGAAAAGGAAAAATTCGTGTTGGTTTTTAAATGTAGAAATGTTTGCTAAATCCATAGCAAAAGAAACACCTTCAAAATTTAATGACTGTTGCAACTGAATAAACATATCCTTATACGGAAAAGTTTCTTAATGATAACGTGTTGCTGGTTTCAACGCCATTGCGATGCACCATGAAAAGCAATAGTCATCGTTATTCTGAATATTGATCGCTGCTCTCTTATTTACAATCGCTGGAGGAAGTTTAATGTGTCGCCTACCTGAATTCAAGAGGTCGAATTTGCTCACATTAATTTGAAGATGCAAAATACTTTCAAGTGCTTTATTACTTACTCCTTCTTTAAACGTTTGAAATTTAGCCAGCAATGTGTCGACGATGTGTTTGTGAAACCATTCCGAAATATTTTCTGAACATAGGAGTTTCGTCATGTTAGAAGAAATGTAAAATGTTTCATGAATTTCCTGATTATCTTTGAAAGGAATGAAAGAACAAGCAAGACTAGCGTTTAGTTTAAGCGCCGTATGCATAGACCGCAAAGAACTGACTTTTCTTCGAAAACATAGCAAGAGAGTAAGAAAGAATTTGGATCTAAAACACTTATGAATTTCGTATAATGACGCTTAGAATACGCGATGAAAAACATGTATGTATAGTTTCCCTATTCATAGTCATAATTACGCACTAACAAAACTAATGACACAAGATTTGACAAATGGATTGCTGATTTAGTTCTTCTATTTCTAAAATCGGTTAGCACACTGGGTAGAAATACTTGGAAGTCGTCACAGACACGCAAAATTCTTTCACCAAATTTTCAAACACTTTAAATCGCTGATTTAGTAGAAGATTGTTGAGCCGTGTAGTTAATCCGTTCGATTTTTTCTACATAAAAAGCGAAATACTATTTTTTTGAATTAAAAATACAATGTAAACATATGAGATTGATAAAACGATTGTAACCCACCTCATGATGTGCACGTTGGAGACTGCAAACTGCGACTCGGATGAATGACAATAACGACGATAATTCTTGATGTACCTAGAAACAAAAAACAAAAAATATTAATATATGCCTGTAGCTTGAAAGATAGCCTAGGTGTACAAAGAAAGGTGAAGCATTCTAAAGTAAAGTTATCACTTGCGTCGCACAGTGATAATAGGATAGGAAAGAGCTATGAGTCGGGGGCTCGAAGGTTAGTCGGATCGTCAGCAGCTAGCCTAGCCTTCTTTACTGAGCTAAAATACATGCAGCTCGAAGGTTAGTCAGATAATCAACAGCTAGCGTAGAAGCACTTGTGTCGCACATTGTGATGATAGGATAGGAAAGGGCTATGAGTTCGGGGCTCCAAGGTTAGTCGAATCTTCAACAGCTAGCCTAGCCTTCTTTACTGAGCTAAAATACATGCAACTCGGAGATCTTCATCAGCTAGCGTAGAAGTAAAGTTGCTTTCCAAAAATGCAAGCGCTAACCAACAGTTTTACAGTAGGCTTACCTTAAGGTGTGCACGTGCAAAACTGAAGAATGTTGACAGCAGACGATGATTTTCTAAAAAAAAACAAAGAAAAAGAAATCGTAAATATAAAAACTCGACAATAATAATATTAATAATAATAATAATACTAATACTACTAATAATTATTATTCGGTTCGTTACGACCCCTGAGGATCACGAGTGACTTGTTCGGCACGTCTTCTTTCTTCCCAATACCTCTTCATTCTCTCACTCCTCCTCTTTCTCTCGGCTTCCGTGATCTGAATCTGGATCCTGGTGTCTGTCCATCTGTGACCTTCCACGAGCTTTTTGTATTTGGACCTATCCTGTACTGTCATCAGTGGATATTTTTCCTTTATGCCAATAGTCCCCTGGTGTCTGTCCATCTGTGACCTTCCACGAGCTTTTTGTATTTGGACCTATCCTGTACTGTCATCAGTGGATATTTTTCCTTTATGCCAATAGTCTCCCAATCTTCTCTGACTTCCTTCATCCACTTATTTCCAGTTAAGCAGGTTGCATTCCATATCTTCTTCGTCAGCCTACTGTCATCCATCCTCATGAGATGTCCAACAAATCCTAACCTTCTCTTTCTTATCACACTCGAGATTGGTTCTATACTCGCATATAGTTCCTGCCTTGATCTGTGTACCCAAATTTCACCTTGCTTTTTGGTGCCCCATATATGTCTCAAGATTCTTCTTTCCTCCTTCTCCAATTGTATGCAAGCTCTCTTGCCTAATGCCAGCGTTTCAGTTGCATATAATGCAGCATTCCTGATGGTTATCATGTAGTGTCGCAGTCTGGCGTTCCTCGAGAGGTTCTACTTTCCATATGTAGTCATGGCTGCAGTTACGATGGTCAGCTTCGTTAAAGTGAGGGAATACAGTTAGTGGCCTATTTGTTTTATATGCACACACGATTGTATATCATCACCACTTTACACATACGGGCACTGCAACTGTTATGCGTCTTATACACAGACTACATCCAGTGGACTGCGACTTGTTACTAGGGAGCAAAGCAAAAGTGCGTACGTCTGCAGTACAGTTGTAACAAAAGTTTACGCACTGATTTTCTTCCTCAAAGAAGCGGTCGGTATAGATAAAAACTAAAAAGCACAGGCCTTCAGCGTAAGCAGTAGACTAAGGCCCTTTTCCTAGCTCTTCCTTCCCGTGTCGGTATCCCCTGACTGGTCTAAGAGAAGGGCTCTTAACAGGGAGCGACTAGGGACCCTGAGCTGTGTCTAAGAGAAAGAAACGTGCTAAGTTGACAACAACGGGCCGCGAGCTGAGTCTAAGAAATGCTTGTGTCGAGCTATAGTTGGGGAGCGATCCTCGGGCTCTGAGCTGGGCGCGGCCGACGGTATTCCCTGCCTGTTAACTTAGGAGCGGCACCTCGGGGCCTTGAGCTGGGCAAAAAGTTGCTATAAGGGAGGGGCTTTTAACAATATCTATGATATTCCCTGAATGTTAGCTTGGAGCGAAGCCTCGGGGCCGTGAGCTGAGTCTAAACATTGCTTGTGTCGATCTGTAGTTGGGGGAGCGATCCTCGGGACCCTGAGCTGAGTCTAAGCGAAAGAAACGTGCTAAGTTGAATACAACGGGCCGTGAGCTGAGTCTATGCATTGCTTGTGTCGAGCTGTAGTGGGGGAGCGATCCTCGACGGGGCCGTGAGCTGAGTCTAAGCATTGCTTGTGTCGTGCTGTAGTTGGGGGAGTGAATCTCGGTCCCTGAGCTGGGCGCGGTCGACGGTATCCCCTGCCTGTTAACTTGGGAGCGACCCCTCGAGGCCTTGAACTGGGGTGACGATTTATAGCAACAGTTACGGTATTTACTGCCTAGCGACTTTGGGGCCCTGAGCTAGTATAAGTCTCTAGGGCTTTAGCGACTGAACTTGTTACAACTGAGTGAGCTACTGTTGTGTAATTTCTTATGATACAGTTGCGAGCGAGCGATGGATTTCGAACTCAGGAAAAGTGCTGTGCGCGACATCCCAATTGATAAGCGAATGTGCACTGGCCGAGTCTAGCACCAGCTTGAAGCACACTCTCTTCTCCCAGCAAATACAGTATGACATCGAACAACAACGTTTTTGTAAGAGATTACAAACACATCCCCCTGTAGGAAGTAAAGAATAACACCCACGGTATTTCTTGCCCGAGACTCATGCATCTCAAACCCGGTGCCGGAACATAGCTTACTCAAGCATCAAGGGGTCTGCTCAAGGCTTAACGCCCCCTATCCGACAGATCAACAGCGTAATATACCCTTACAGCTTCCCAGCATTTAGCTTGTGTAAAACCACAGCCCGGTGCCTGCACATAGCCTACTCCAGCACCAAGGGTTCTGCTCAAGGCTTATCGTCGCTGGAATTTAATGCAGGCTTTTCACATGCAATATAGTAATGAGAAATTCTTACAAGTTGTTGCTAGAACACTAGCAGGCCCTGAGATGAGTCCTGGCTAAACTCCTTACTTTCATCGGTAAGAGCTTTAGAGTAACACCCATGTTATTCCCTGTCTGGTATGACTAAGTGAGAGGTTTACCTCAAGCAGCAACCCTCAGGCCCCTGAGCTGTGTCCTAGCTAGACTCAAGCTAACATTCTAATATTTCGACCAACGGGACTCGAAACAGCTAACCTCGGTGTCAGCGCCTTAGCTACCAGGCGGATCTATAAGTAATGATAGTGTACCTGTGTGTACGGTGAGTAAGAGAGGAGGGTCTAACTCAGCGGTAACCCTCGGGCTCTGAGCTGTGTCTTGACATTGGTTCTAACCTATCCGTGGTCAGCTGTTGCTCCTTTTGAACACATTCGCTGTAAGTAGAATAGCACGAGGACCTGAGTACTCGGCGCTTTCGAGTAAGAGGCGCGTAGTGTGCGCTGAGCTTTTAGCCAGAATCTCAGATAGCCTAACACAAGAATTTGTCGTATGCCCTTCTATCAAGTAACAGGACATTACTGGGTGTATCCAGTGTCTTATTTCACGAACAACGTAATGTGAGTTTTTACTAAGTCACTTCCGTTCACAAGCAGTAGCAAAAACTCGCAGAGCAGACTACATATGATTTATTCTTTTTCCTGTACATGCTTGCCTCTCCCGTCGTGTAGGGTGCATGCTTTGACTCTGAGTTCTTTTCCGTACTAGGTCTGAAAATTTCGCAGACGTTCTTACAGTTGCCGCACAAGAATAGTTTTAAGTTAAAGCATGTTATTGTTTGCTTCTCGTCCTCGAGTTCGAAGATGCAAGTAGCTTAAGTCGTGCTGAGCTGCAATCGCATCGTAGATCAAGGCTGCAGAGGTTTAGGTTTCTGCTTGCTTCCCTCGTCGTGTACGGTGCGTGCTTTGATACTAAGTTCGAATCCTTACCAGGTCAGATATTTCTCCGTCTGCTGGGGACCATCAAGAAGGGCATCCGTTCGTTCTCTGAGATGATAGTATGCTGAGAAGGACACCTTGCTGGCCGTGTGTTGACAAGTAGCAGCTTGCTTGTGTACCAAGATGGAACACATGTAAGACTATATTTCAACGGAATTATGTATGCCTACGAAAACATAGTAGGAGAATTTATGCCATAGTACTAAACGTACTCAGCTGCAGAATAGCGCAGCGCAAGGGCAGATATTGGGACCGTCAAGAAGGGCATCCGGTCGTTCTCTGAGATAATAGTATGTTGAGAAGGACACCTTGCTGGCGGTGTGACGACAAGAAGCGGCTTGGAATTTCAAATTGCCCGCCGATACATGTCTAAGGATGAGGTTTAGTGCAGTAAAGATGGCAGCACGATGCTCTGTTGATTAAAGATGGCCGCTGTCAAAAACGCACGTGGCTTTGTTTTCAAACAAGAGCATGTGGAATTTTTCAAATTGCTCGCCATCACGTGCCTAAGGTAGCAACCATGAGGATTTAGCCCCTGGCAGCATGATGCTCTCTTGTTTAAAGACAGTCGCTGTCAAAAAATCACGTGGCTTTGTTTACTACAGCTAACGGCTGTCAAAAAACACGTGGAATTTCAAATTGCCCGTTACTACACGCCTCAGGTGGTAGCTATGAAGTTTAGTGCCGTAATGATGTCAGCACTGAACTTAGCGATGCAAGATGACAGCTTGACAGCTGACCATGAGGATTTAGTCCCTGACAGCATGATGCTCTCTTGTTTAAAGACAGTCGCTGTCAAAAAATCACGTGGCTTTGTTTACTACAGCTAACGGCTGTCAAAAAACACGTGGAATTTCAAATTGCCCGTTACTACACGCCTCAGGTGGTAGCTATGAAGTTGAGTGCCGTAATGATGTCAGCACTGAACTTAGCGATGCAAGATGACAGCTTGACAGCTGACCATGAGGATTTAGTCCCTGACAGCATGATGCTCTCTTGTTTAAAGACAGTCGCTGTCAAAAAATCACGTGGCTTTGTTTACTACAGCTAACAGCTGTCAAAAAACACGTGGAATTTTAAATTGCCCGTTACTGCATGCCTAAGGTGGTAGCTATGAAGTTTAGTTCCGTAAAGATGTCAGCACTGAACTTAGCGATGCAAGATGGCAGCTTGACAGCTGTCTAAAAAGCACATGGAATTTCAAATTACCCGCTACTACGTAGTTAAGGTGGCATCTATGAGGTTTAGTGCCGTCAAGATGGCAGCACTGAGGTTAGCGATGCTTTGTTGTTTAAAGATGGCGAATGACAGCTGTTAAAAAGCACGTGGCTTTGTTTACAAATTAGAGCACGTGGTGATGACGTCACGGTCACGTGGTCAAGACGTCACGGGGTCAATGACCTCGGGTGTTGACGCAGCAGAAAAAGTGCTGACTCATTTCCGGATTTGGTACGCACATAGCCCCTCTACTTATATTTACTTTTAAAGCCGAATATGACGAATCATCTGCCATTTCCCACAAGCATCTTCACCGAAGAGCCACTGTGTCGTAAAAACCTGATGCCTCGCAGCTCAATAAAATTGCTTGGCATTCATATTTGCAGCAGTTTAATATGGAACAAACATGTTGAGGAAATAAGATGCAAAGCATACAGAGTCTTGGGATTCACCCGCAAATCGCTACTGGCATCCAGAATGAAAGCGGTTCAGACAGCCTATTTGGCATTAGTACAGCCTATACTGATGTACAGGCTTCTTGCCTGGATCCCCTCTGCAGTGGAGAGCATGACGAAACTAGAAGGAGTTCAACGCCGAGTAGAACGACTAATTACTCAACACGGTCATTTAAATACACCCATGTCACTGCCCCCCGTAACAGCTCTCTGGCTTTTCTGAGAAAATCCCTCGCAGGTAACATTTACATCAACCAGTTCAACAGCTGAACTACCGTTCCGTTCAAAGAGGTCGAGGTGTACCCCTATTCTCTCCACTTGAAAGAACAAGCACGTCTTCCTTATACGTTCTCTTCGGTTGTCAAATAAACTCTCGCCACAGACAAGAACTGTAAAGAGAAAACAAGAATTTATATAAAGCGATACATTCTGTACATAACATAAATTTTTCTCTTGTGTGTGAATGTTCTGTATGCGTGGGAGGAGGATGAAAATTTATGTGATCCCGAGTGAGAGAGACTGCTTGTGGGTATGAATTAGCCTGTCTAGCTGAAGTATATGTAGGGTTTCAAGCGTGTGTGTCGAATTACTTTAATGTTGAACAACTGCGTTGATGGGGTGAAAGTTCCTTTTGGGGATTATTGTAAGTATCTAGGTGTTAATATAAGTAAAGGTTTTAATATAGGTAATCACATAAATATGATTGTATATAAAGAGTACAGATCTCTGCACATGGTTTAGAGGGTGTTTTGGGGGTTGTAGTAAGGATGTAAAGGAGAGAGCATATAAGTCTCTGGTAAGACCCCAACTAGAGTATGGTTCCGGTGTATGGGACCCTCACCAGGATTACCTGATTCAAGAACTGGAAATAATCCAAAGAAAAGAATCTCGATTTGTTCTGGGTGATTTCCTGCAAAAGAGTAGCGTTACAAAAATGTTGCAAAGTTTGGGCTGGGAGCAATTGGAAGAAAGAAGACGAGCAGCTCGAATAAGTAGTATGTTCCGAGCTGTCAGTGGAGAGATGGCGTGGAATGACTTTAATATTGGGATACGCTTGAGTGGCGTCTTTAAAAGTAGGAAAGATCACAATATGAAGATAAAGTTGGAATTCAAGAGGACAAACTGGGGGAAATATTCGTTTATAGTAAGGGGAGTTCAATCAATCAATCAATCAATCAATCAATCAATCAATCAATCAATCAATCAATCAATCAATCAATCAATCAATCAATCAATCAATCAATCAATCAATCAATCAATCAATCAATCAATCAATCAATCAATCAATCAATCAATCAATCAATCAATCAATCAATACTGATCTGCATTTAGGGCAGTCGCCCAGGTGGCAGATTCTCTATCTGTTGCTTTCCTAGCCTTTTCCTAAATGATTTCAAAGAAATTGGAAATTTATTGAACGTCTCCCTTGGTAAGTTATAGGGATTGGAATAACTTACCAAGGGAGATGTTCAATAAATTTTCAATTTCTTCGACGTTATTTGAAAAGAAACTGGGAAAACTGCAGATAAGGAATCAGCCACGTGGGCTCTTGTCGTGAATACAGAGTTGTAAGAGCGAGACGTACCAGCGGGAAGTAGCTGCGCGGAGTATGGCGTGTTAGATGTACGTGGATAAGCTACAGGGAACTATGAGGCTTCAAAACCATATTAAGTCATCCCTTTCTAAATTTTGATTTCGTACCTTTCTAGGCATACTTTACGAAGACTTGACTTTTCTGAAGTCTCAGATATTCTTCTAAAGAAGTTATAATAAACAAACTTTGTGGTGTAGTGGTTAGCGTGATTAGCTGCCACCCTCGGAGGCCCGGGTTCGATTCCCGACTCTGCCACGAAAATTTGTAAAGTGGTACGAGGGCTGGAACGGGCTCCACTCAGCCTCGGGAGGTCAACTGAGTAGAGGCGGGTTCGATTCCCACCTCAGCCATCCTCGAAGTGGTTTTCCGTGGTTTCCCACTTCTCCTCCAGGCGAATGCCGGGATGGTACCTAACTTAAGGCCACGGGCGCTTCCTTGTCTATCCCTTCCAATCTTCCCATCCCTCCACAAGGCCCCTGTTCAGCATAGCAGGTGAGGCCGTCTGGGCGAGATACTGTCATTCTTCCCACTTGTATCCCCTGACCAAGAGTCTGAAGCTCCAGGACACTGCCCTTGAGGCGGTAGAGGTGGGATCCCTCGCTGAGTCCGAGGGAAAAGCCGAACCTGGAGGGTAAACAGATGATGATGATGATGATGATGATGATGAATAGGTACATACTCTACTCGTAGAGAATGGTTGCAAATATTTGGACTTAAGAGAGACATGATTCCATAGCACGCTGTGGTGTTTGCAGCAAAGTAAACATTCGAGTTCAGAAAATGCAATATACACGATCAGTTACGAAGCGAATTCCATTAGTACTGAGATAGGAGACCCATTATTCGTCGCATGGAGTGGATACATGGTACTAATCGCAGCCAGAATGTGATTTTTCCGACGGATTCAGAGTTCGAACGTAGCTACGAGCTTTTCATTTTTATACTCTTAAGGCATTCGTATTTTAGGTTTAACTTCCTTAAGTCTCAATGGTCAGTTTTCACCTTTAGAAAGAAAGCATATATCAGAAAGGAATAATATGCGACTTTTATATGGCAAACGACTGCAACGGATGAAGCACACTGCACTTAGCGTCAGCATTATGACACACCCATTCAACCAAGCAACCGCGCACGTTCGACTTGAAGAACGACTGGACTTCATACGTAGGACACATGAAACAGCACATAGCAAAGCGCAGGCAGGTTCCACCACATACGCTGCAGCAAGCATGAATGACTCACCTCTACCGTACTCAGATATTCATTAAAGAAGAGGCAGTCGTTTTGAACATTTCCTTCATAAATCAAATGACCATACAAAATCCTATTGCACTTCTGTCGGTAATAGCTTATTCTAGTGCAAATAGCTCTTTTAAGAGCTACTTAGAAATGAACATAACATGGGAAATGTTCATGATTTAGATTTGTCTTCAACAACGCGACTCACACGAACATTTAACAACGAAGTAAAGAAATCGTTGTATGCAGGACTCGAACCTCCGGCTAACGTGCACCGCTCTCTTCCTCTAACTTCAAGCACGCTCAGCTGTCACGAGCTTTGGTTTGCCAGCGTTATAACAACAATACTTCTGTTGCCATTGATGCTTTCATGGCCCGTACTTATAAACATGATACGTGTCAAGAAAATAAGTTGAAATTCTTTACGTTTCGCAGAGAACTGTGTTTAGAAGAAAATCTCGACTGTCCACGAGAAACGCTTCTTAAACAATGACTTTTTGAAATTTAGACGTTATAATAGAAGCGGAAATGGTACGTTCATTCGTCACCAGATGGCTCCCCGGACGTGGCACAGCGCTAGCGGAAACTGACCGAACCACCAGATACAGTCTAAGCGGTGTACGTAACACATGACTTTGGCGGGTGTATGACATAGACATAAGCCTGGAATGTGCGAATTTGGAAAATACCGAGACGAAATAACAATAGCGAAGGGACAGGGAATGGAACTACCTATGCAAATTCTTAATGGCTGGCAACCAGGTATTACTTAATTGATAGCCGGTGCCCCTGTTGAAATTGTTAGGATTTCTACGTATTTGCACAGCTTCCCGTATAATCCTGGGCCTGTAGTGTCTAGTCTGGGTAAGAGCTCGAGCATCTTGGAACATGACATCATGACCCGACATTAGAGCGTGCTCAGCTATTGCCGATTTGTCTGGTTGGTTGAAACGAATATTACGTTCATGTTCCTTGATACGGGTATTAATGGACCGACATGTTTGGCCGATGTATACCTTACCGCAAGTACAGGGAATTTCGTATACCCCAGGATGTAAAAGTGGTGACAATTTGTTCTTGGTTTTACTCAGACTGAGCAATTTTAGTGGCGGAGCCAAACACGGTTTTTATGTTGTGTTTGCGGAGGACCTTGGGAATTCGATCTGTAGTGTTGTGAATGGAAGACAAGTAGGCAATTCCCTTCACTTCTTCCTTCTGTGAGATTTTCTTGGTCGTTTCTCTGGGATGCAGGTCTCTATGAATCTGCAAATCGCTGTAACCATTACCCTTGAACGCGACTTTGAGCGTGTCCATCTCCACCCGAATATTTCATGGCTCACAATTTCGTCTCGCCCTCTTGGCGAGTGTCGTGAGAATGCCTTGTTTTTGTGCTGGATGGTGGTGAGAATCTGCATGAAGATAGCGATTTTTGTGGGTAGGCTTACGATAGACATCCGACCGACTCCATCTCCATAGTGAATTTTATTAAAGGATATTGCTTATTTAGGTGGTTTAGAAATAGTTGAAGTTTCTCAGGACATTCTTTCCAGACCACTAATGCATCATCAACATACGTCCACCATATCATAAGTCTGACGGGCGCCGAAGCAGTAACCTCCTCCTCAAAATGCTCCATAAAGAAATTAACCCCTACCGGCGAAAGTGGACTTCCCATAGCCACTTCGTCCGTCTGTTCGTAAAAATTCCCACCCCACAAGAAACAGCTGGAAGTCATGCAGTGGTAACTTAGCTTAGTAATGACCTCAGGGAAGAGATGTTCAATGAGAGACATGGCCGAGTCAGTCGGCACTTTAGTGAACAAGGACTCCGCCGGGCTGGGTGGCTCAGACGGTTAAGGCTCTGGCCTTCTGACTCCAACTAGGTAGGTTCGAACCTGGCTCAGTCCGGTCTTAAATGAAGGTGCTCAAATACGTCAGCCTCGTGTCGCTAGATTTACTGGCACGTAAAAGAACTCCAGCGGGACTCAACTCCGGCACCTCGGCTTCTCCGAAAACCTTAAAAAGAGTAATTAGAGGGACGTAAATCAAATGACATTATTATTAACAAGCCTCCACATCGAAACTCGCCAAAAGCGCATTAGGTTGAAGGGTTATGGTTGACAGCTTGTTGACGAAATACCGAGAGTCCCTGACATATGATTCAGTACGTCCTATGTGTGGCTGAAGCAATTTGCTTAGGTATTTAGCCAGAGCATACGTACAATAGGTCAGAGGGGAACATCGTTTTTTATGAAAATTAGAAAGTCCATACAATCTAGGTGGCACTGCATCCCCCGGTGACAGATGTTTAACCTCCTCTTTAAGAATTAAAGATTGCTTTAAGAGCTTCACGGTGGCGTTGGACACACGAGTGGTGGGGTCACGTGAGCTCAGTCTGTAAACAGGCTCTGATAATATAGCCGAGATCTTATTCTTACAGTATATTCGTCAGTGTCCATAACCACTGTTGCATTACCCTTATCAGCTGAGAGAATGGTCAGTTCAGAATCATCTCTAAGTTCCTACAGAGCTCTCCTTTCGCCTCTTGTTAAATTGGACGCGGGTACAACAGCGGACCTTACGAGTCTCACACATTTCTGTCTTAACTCCTCGGCCTCATCCGTAGGTAGTTTGTGGATGGCTTCCTCAACGGAAGTAATTAACTCCTCAGTGGGAATTTTAGAGGGCGTGACAGCAAAATTAAAACCCCTAGCTAGAACTGCCGTTTGGTTTTCGTCCAAGGATTTCTTGGAAAGATTGACGACATTTTTACTAGCATCCGGGTTCGTGCGAGAGACCGCCGGATTCCGAGCTAGACGGAGGAACTTTGATTTCTGTCTGAATGACACCTGGGTGGATATTCGTTCAGCCTGTATAGCAGTAATGTGATCAAAAGTCAACCACGATTCCAGCGAGAGTGTGTTGCTTAACAGCAGGTGTACACGAAACAACTCTCGGGAGAATGAGTCCAGTTCCCTACGAGTGTTATGCATTCTCTCGATCACAAGAACATTGCTAGCGCGTTGGTATATTCTCCTGGCCTGCGAAAGGAAAGAATTCACCTTATTTTCTTGACACGGCATAGGCCTAAAGGCCTATACAGTATCAACACTACTTCTAATCACTCAGTGTCCGACTTGTTGGCTGAACGGTCAGCGTACTGGCCTTCGGTTCAGAGGATCCCGGGTTCGATTCCCGGCCGGGTCGGGGATTTTAACATTACTTGGTTAATTCCAATGGTACGGGGGCTGGGTGTATGTGTTGTCTTCATCATCATTTCATCCTCATCACGACGCGCAGGTCGCCTACGGGAGTCAAATAGAAAGACCTGCACCTGGCAAGCAGAACCCGCCCTGGGATATCCCGGCACTAAAAGCCATACGACATTTCATCACTCAGTCATCATATTCTCTGTACATGAAGTTTCTGTCAAATAGAACTGTCAAGATTCTTTACAATCATTCGGTATTTTATTGTTAATGCCGCATTCTTGACACGAATAAACGAATTACAGAAAGCGTAGTAAGACCAGACAGTGCTGTGAGTAGCCAAGGTCAATGTTTTCAGGTTAGGCTCTAATCTGTGGTTTGCAAAGAACTGAGTGGATAGGGGCAGCTGAACCACTCGCTATATTTTTCTTTCTTCCTTAATCTGTTTACCCTCCAGGGTTGGCTTTCCCTCGGACTCAGCGAGGGATCCCACCTCTTCCACCTCAAGGGCAGTGTCCTGGAGTGTGAGACTTCTGGTCGGGAGGATGGAGCTGGGGTGGATAACCAGTACCTCGTTCAGGCGGCCTCACCTGCTATGTTGAACGGAGGTTTTGGTGGGGATGGGAAAATTGGAAGGGATAGACAAGAAAGAGGGAAGGAAGTGGCCGTGGCCTTAAGTTAGGTACCATCCCGGTATTTGCCTGGAGGAGAAGTGGGAAACCACGGAAAACCACTATCTGCTGCCATTCCTGTCCCCAGTGACGTCGTTCCATACACCATTGCAGTCTAGTATGTTCATGCACATTAGTCAAAGGTAGGCGGAGAATTGAACAACGCGCCGGTAACCCAGACCGTAATAAACGGCGACGGACTGTCACTCCTGATAGTGTACGATGTGTTGCGCCAGAGCCGAGGAGGTTGCAGACCTGTCCTGCAATGCCATTCGATTGAGCTGTCGATCTTCTCGGGGGGGGGGGGTGCGACCTGACCCATCTCGTCGTGTTCTACAGTCTTCTCTACACACCCGTTGCACTGCCGACACACTTCGTCCCACATGAGCAGCAATTTCCGGGATGGATGTATCACGTTCTCTCATGCCAATAATGCGCCCTCTTTCAAACTCACTCATTTGACGATACGGTTTTGGCATACGCCTGCGAGGCATCCTGCACGTCTGCTCAAGTCACACTGATCCATTACCTTCTGTTTAAAGCGACAATAGAACGTCGTAATTCGGCGACTAGGGAGAAGGGAACATCGTCGTGTGGCTGAAGGGGAATGGCATATCTTGTTTTATAAAAAAAGGAATAATCCAATAGTTTTAAATATATCTGATATTCAATGGAAAACACAAGAAAAAAAGTCATTACGCCTAGAGAAACCACTATGCGAGAGTGTTGTGGCAGAAATACTGACAGAAATATCATCGGACAATAATGAATGTTAATGTTCTAAGCTAAAATATTGTATATTGCAGTTTCTGCAGGCGACGTGCATACATAATAGTTTAATTGTGAAAGGAACGATTAGAAGTGGTGTGCTTGTACTTTTATTAATCCGTACTCCTATGCGTACTTCGGCTTACATAAAATTGCTGCAGGATACAAACTGTGAACATTACGTACTTGACCAATTAATTCTGTTGTTTAGCCTATGTCTAAAGCCGGCGGTAAAGATCGAGGGAGTCAGAGAAGGCCAGTGTTTCCTACAAAGAATCGACTTGAGTTCAATCTGCAAGCTTCTAAGAATGAACCAAGCATCTATATTTACAACTTCCTCTAAATATTCGCAGCCCTTACTCTGAAATAATTAGAAACTGATTCTAACCATCGTCAATAGGTTTTCATCTGCTTCTCCCATCCTTCATGGTCGACTCCCTTATTTTAGTAGGTAACTCCAAATTATCCATTCACCTCACATGAACCCATCACCGAAGCCCGTTCATACGCTGATTTCTCGTGTCTCACCCATCCTATAGTCAAGTGTTACTCATACAGCCCGTACTGGATCTGACGTCCTCGCTGTTAAGCGTTACGATCTCCAAATTCATTCACAGGACCAAACACAGCACCAATTCCTCACTGGAGCAGCTATCTGCATTTCAATTGCTTTAGAGTCAGGGTATATGTGGTGTCTTCAGTTGTTAACCGATGACGTAATATCGTTGTTATAGAAGGAGAATAGAAGTGGTCGTAGGACAGGTCCCTGTGAGACGCCAACCTCTACGAATTCATTATTGTAATTTTTTACACGTTACGGACAACCGTGGAGGTATGAGTTTTTCCAGTGGAGACTATTTTTCGAAGTCTGAGTTAAAATAATTTGGAAAATAGTATGTCAAGACATTCGGTAAGAAATACTGCTACAATCTTAAGAACAAAGCGGACAGTTCCTCAAGCTCCGCGCCGGTAGCCACGAAAACTTCTTCAACCAATGGCCAATGAGGAATTCCAGTGGGTTTGAAGCTGCATGTGGAGCCAAGTTTGGGAGAATTCCGCTGGTGTTATTTTGGTATCCCTCGACATGTATGGATACAAGACGTCAACTGTTCATGTTTCGGACCAGGGTGACCATTGCGGATCAGCTGAAAGTGTTCCAACAGGGTATTCATTTATTCATTTACAAGTGGCAAAGTTAGTACATTCGGTCCTCTCCTACACTTAACCACATTTTTGACTCCATGTTGGATTAAATTTAAAGAAGCTGTGACCTTTCATCCAGGAGATAGTGGGCTCCAACCCCACTGTCGGCAGCCCTGAAGATAGTTTCTCGCGATTTCCCATTTTCACACCAGGGATTGTGTCTTAATTGAGACCATGGACGCTACTTTCCCAGTCCTAGCCCCTTTATATCCTTGAAATGTGTTAGTGCGACGATAAGCCTCTAGCAGTAAACAAAAGAACAAAAATAAGTCGGAAATAGTTCTCCAGGTAACAAGTCAGAATGTGGGCAGGCATGTTTCATACAGGACTCTTCGTACATCTGGAACTAAGAAAAGAATGCATCTCTTAATTTTATGCATGAATGCAAATATCTTCAGCTGTTAGCATGCTAATTTTAGCGTTATTTCCCATTTCAGAGAGTGTTTCACTTTACAATAGGGGGCTGTCAAAATACCTAATACTTATCTCTGCTTATTTCCGACATTGACATGTTTTTCTTTCTAGTTTCTGGGTATACTTCGAATAAAATCTTGTATTATCTTGTCTTAAGTGTGTTGAAACTGTTACTACCTAATACACTGTAAGTCCAATAATTCGTGTTTGTTCACGGTGTATCACAACTATATCGACAAAAATTCAGTGCTGCTCTGAAGAAGGATGGTGCAATCGGACTGGCGGAGAAAATGAGGTTGCTTTGTTGTTTCCGGGCGCGCGATTCAAATTGCCGAACGTGCCGTATTTGCTGTGCGTCAGAGGAGGGAAGGGAGGGGAAGTGGCAAGTGGGAGACAGACGTAATGCTTGGTGTGCATGCACAAGTTTCTCTTTCTAGTCGCTTCCCAGCCTGAGTAGGCAGTGTACAGTTTGTTCTGCACACATTTACTACACTGTGAACCCGGTAGAAAGGGAGAAAGAACGTGTACCATGAATACAGCACACATCCTGAACAGAGTCCAAAGGTCTCTACTACACCATTGCGAACTGTGCAACCAAGTAGGATTGTGGCATAATGAACATCTACTGTAATCAAACCATTGAGCCTATTGCTTCCTTCGCTCAGTATTTCATTCCATTTTCAATGCTGTGAGTGAAGGAATACACAATCGTGGGGCAGCAGCGTTGTATCTTCGAGCATGTGAAATAATAAAGAATGTTACTGCGACAAACAGACGAGAGGAGAAATGATCTGGTGAATTCCTTGACTGACAAGTGTGTTCTTGTACTGTGTGTGCAGTTACGGCTGTTTAATAAATGAACTGTTGATATTGCCTGTAAGAGACAAAGAAATTCCTGTGCGAGTCGAACAAGGAAACTGCCCCTCCCGACTCTTCTCTTCCCTGAAGCACGGCTGCGGATTCTGCTCCGGCATAGCAAATACGGCGAGTTGATTTTAATCGAGCGCACAGGAAGCAACAAAGTAACCTCAGTTTCTAGAAAAGAAAAATTTTCTCCGCCAATCCGATTGCACCGTCGTTCTTTACATAACACGAAGAGCATCCTTGATTTGTTTTTGTCGATGTAGTTCTGATTCACCCACTCCTCGTCCTTGGCTTTGATAATATGAAAGACCGAGATCGATAGCTGCAGTCGCTTAAGTGCGGCCAGTATTCAGTATTCGGGAGATATTATGTTCGAACCCCACTGTCGGCAGCCCTGAAAATATTTTCCGTTGTTTCCCATTTTCACACCAAGCAAATGCTGGGGCTGTACCTTAATTAAGGCTACGGCCGCTTCCTTCCCACTCCTAGCCCTTTCCTGTCCCATCGTCACCATAAGACCTATCTGTGTCGGTGAGACGTAAAGCAACTAGCAAAAAAAAAATATATATATATATGAAAGTGGCTGAGGGATGAGTGATAGTAATAATGCCATGCCCTATGCAGCCAGTCTCTGTTATGAATGGTGTGAAAATATCGCTCATAGGGTTGGTTGGCGCATGCATTTCATTGGGCTTGGCTGACTGATATGTATTAGCAACTTCTAGCCCGGTGAGGAAAGCAACGGAGAACTACCAAACTTCTCATTTCTCCAGTATGCCTCTTCGGCGACACCTAGGCTATTTATGGCAGCTGTTGGCGGAGCTGTGGAGGATCAAACCAGCCTTCGGGCTGAAAACCCAACATACATACTTCTGATACACCCTGTATCATTGTGAATAATTGAATTTAGAGAACGGTTCCCCTCAGAAAGTTGATATTTCTGAACCGACCAGATAATATCTTACCTACATGGTTGTAATTGTACTCTGGAACTTTTAAATGAGAATACAAAGTAACTTTTAAGATATTATTTATAAGAGTTCCAAGAACTGAATGAGGCCACAGCACTAGTTGCAAAAAGAGGACTGTGGCGACGTTTAGTAAATTCACAGAGGCTTGCAGACTGAACGCTGAAGGGCATAACAGTTTACAATGATAATGTATGTATGTATGTATGTATGTATGTATGTATGTATGTATGTATGTATGTATGCATGTTCCAATTAACTTGTACAGTACTTCTTCTTCTTAATGTGTTACACTCCAGGGTCGGTTTATCCCTCGGACTCAGCGAGGGATCCCCCCTATACCGCCTCAAGGGCAGTGTCCTGAAGCTTCAGACTCTCGGTCGGGGGATACAAGTGGGGAGGTTGACGGATGACCAGTAACTCTCCCAGGCGGCCTCACCTGCTATGCTGAGTGGGATAGGAAGTTTGGAAGGGAGCGGCAAGGAAGAGAGAAGGAAGCGGCCGTGGCCTTAAGTTAGGTACCATCCCAGCATTTGCCTGCAGGAGAAGTGGGAAACCACGGAAACCACTTCCAGGATGGCTGAGGAGAGAATCGAACACCCCTCTACTCAGTTGACCTCCAGAGGCTGAGTGGACCCTGTTCCAGCCCTCGTACCACTTTCCAAACTTCGTGGCAGAGCCGGGAATCGAACCCAGGCCTGCGGTGGTGGCAGCTAATCACACTAACCACTACATCACAGAGGAGGACACAGTACTTATGAATATTTCTTACTTGAAGTAACTGTTCAGGAATAAGTTTAAACAATCGAATAAATTCGTCAGTCATTCCTATAACTATTGATAGAGGTAGCAGAGCTTTTCATCACGGTTGCTGAGGACAGATATTGATTGATGCAGGTAGGTAATTTAATGCCTGCCTATTCATATACTCTGCTAAGGAGTATGTTTACTCAGACAATTAATTATGGAGTTTATGGTGCCGAATGTTTGTAACTCAATATAATCGCTCCATTTACGTCGATATCGGAACGAAATTTAATTAGGTGTTGATGTAATTTGATACGTTTTAAATACTGTGGGTGAAATGGAGTAACTATTGTACCAAGAGAGTTAGTCAGTCACTACTGATCTGCATTTAGGGCAGTCGCCGAGGTGGCAGATTCCATATCTGTTGTTTTCCTAGCCTTTTCTTAAATGATTGCAAAAAAATTGGAAATTTATTGAACATCTCCCTTGGTAAGTTATTCCAATCCCTAACTCCTCTTCCTATAAACGAATATTTACCTCAATTTGTCCTCTTGATTTCCAACTTTATCTTCATATTGTGATCTTTCCTAATTTTAAAGAAACCACTCAAACATATTCGTCTACTGATGTCCTCCTACGCGCCATCTCTCCACTGACAGCTCGGAACATACCACTTAGTCGAGCAGCTCATCTCCTTTCTCCCAAGTCTTCCCAGCCCAAACTTTGCAACACTTTTGCAACTCTACTCTTTTATAGGAAATCGCCCAGAAAAAATCGACCTGCTTTTCTTTGGATTTTTTCCACTTCCTGAATCAAGTAACCCTGGTGAGGGTCCCGTACACTTGAACCATACTCTAGTTGGGGTCTCACCACAGACAAATATGCCCTTTCCTTTACATCCTTACTAAAACCCCTAAATACACTCATAATCATGTGCAGAGATCTGTAACCTTTATTTACAATCATATTTATGTGATTACCCCAATGGTGATCTTTCCTTATATTAATACCTAGGTATTTACAATGACCCCCAAAGGGATTTTTCACCCCACAAACGCAGTAATGACTCCTGGAATGTACTTCTTGGAACATGTTTCTTCCATTTTTCACGAAAATCTGTATGGCCGCCAATTATGCTTGCCATCATGTTATCCTCAGCTGACTTCTTTGCTAGATTCAATTTCCTAGTAATTTCCTTCACTTTCTGCTTACACCCACAGCCATTTCTAACTCTACTTTTTTCCAACCTGCACCTCCTTCTTAGTCTCTTTACTTCGCTGTTATAAAAGAGTGGATCTTTACCATTCCTTACCACCTTTAAAAGTACAAACCTATTTTCACATTCCTCAACAATTGCTTTAAACCCATACCAGGGTCTGTTCACATTTTTATGTACCGATCTCCACCGATCATAGTTACTTATTAAAAACTCCCTCATGCCTGTTTTATCAGCCATATGGTACTGCCTAACAGTCCTAATTTTAATATCTTCCTTTCTTCCCGCTACAATCACGTTCCTTTCATTATCGTTTCCTACATAGGTGATTATCTTATCAAATAATTCTGAATCAGCATCTGCGCTACCCTTTCCCGTTCTGTACACTCCAAAGACATCAAGTTGCCTATTATCTTTAGAGATAACGCTAAGTATGGAAACGTAGGCCACGTAATAACTTTACATTGATCTTTGTTTGAGATATTCACCTCAAAATTCACGTGCCATTAGGAAGCGCATGCGATCTTAAACTTCCGACCAAAAGCTGAAGAAAGCTGTTTATTGAAACGAATCCCCAACACAGCAACACAAACCAAACACCATGGCACAACAGGCCCGAAGAGCCATGGCCTACCAAGCAACCGCTGCTCATCCCGAAGATTACGAGGCGTCGTGTGGTCAGCACGACGAATCCTTTCGGTTGTTATTCCTGTTAAAAAAATAATAAAAATTTCAAATACTAATTAAATATTTTCACCTTATTCTTATTGTCATTCCGCCACATTTCCCACACCCCCGGGGTCACGAGTGTAAGACAAGTGGCCCTGTTTTACGGTCGAATGACCTTCCTGACGCAATCCTATACTATGCTATTGTCTGTATCTGAGGTGGGCGAGTTACGACAAACACAAACAGCAAGTCCCCGAGGAAGATGAGTTAATCAGACTTGATTAATATTTCCAACGTGGCTGGGTGTCGAACCCGGGACGCTCTGAACCGAAGAACTTGATGCTGACAATTCGTCCAAGAATCCATCCATGCATTCACTCATTTCTTATTTTATTAGAAGTATTATTACCTAGTAGCAGTCCGGCTCCATGGCTGACCTTTTGACAGAGGGGTGCCGGGTACGATTCCCGGCAGGGTCTTGAATTTTAACCATTATTGGTTAATTCTCTAGCACGGGGCTGGGTGTATGTGTCGTCTTCATCTTCATTTCATTCTCAACACGACGCGGAGGGTCGCCTACAGGAGTCATATCAAAAACCTGCACCTGGCGAGCCGAACATGTCTTCGGACACTCCCGGCATAAAAAGCCATACGTCATTTCATTACCTAGTAGCACTCCCTTCTAATACAGTAATCACCACCATCACTCTTAATTAATTTGATGTTTAGGAATCGCAGAGATGCGTGGCCAACACGGAAAAGTCCTATTGGCTCATCCACAAGAACGTCGGTTTGATTCCTCATCGGGAAGACGAATCACTTAGAAACATGATTACCACTTCCGACGATGGGGTCGAAAAGGGCTAGTAGTGGGGAGGAAGCGGCCGTGGCTCTAATTGAGGTACAACCCCAGCATTTGCCTGAGTGAAAATGGAAAAGCATGGAATACCATCTTCAGGGTTGCCGACAGTTGGATTCGAACCCACTATCTCCAGAATGAAAGCTCACAACTGCGCGCCCCTAACCGCAAGGCCAACTCGCTCGTTCTCTATATGTTTTGTTGGCCAGCAGACGCTATCCTGTTCGTGACTTCTGATATGCTCCGATTATCACTCGTGATTACGGTTCCCAGGTAGCAAAACTGTGTAAGTTGTTCAATTTTATCAGCGTCAAATTTGATGTCTGTTATAGGTTTTTCTCATGTTGTTTGTTTCCCTCGAAGTCATTTTCGGGTTCCATTCGCCTAAACTTTTCCGCTAGTGCGTCTGCATACTTTTGCCAGTTTCTGCTAGTATGGCAATATAATCAGTATATCTCATAAAATGTATTTGTTTACCATTAATTTTCGTCCCAACTGTTTTCTCTATCATGACTGTGATGTCTTTTTGAAGTTAACCATAGGCGATTAAAATATTGACCTAGCCGGGAATCGAACCAGGGGTCCTCTGAACCGAAGATCAGTACGCTGATCAATTAGCCCAGGAGCCGGTTATATGCTTAGTGCTGATATATAGCAAGATTTCATTAGGCATATTACACTGCAATTAACAATTCATTTATTTTCTTGAGCATCCACAAAATATATCCCGAGCTTTTTATAAAAATCAACTCTTATCCATGTTGAGTAACGGCTATATTTGCCTCGTCTAATTTCAATGGAGTGCACCTCTGTGGTGTAGTGGTTAGCTGCCACCCCTTGAGGCCCGTGTTCAATTCCCTCCTCAGCCATCCTCGAAATGGTTTCCCGTCCAGGTGAATGCAGTGATGGTTCCTAACTTAAGGATAGGGGAGCTTCTTTTCCTCTTCTTTGTCTATCCCTTTCAAACTTCCCATCTCCTACAAGGCCCCTGTTTAGTATAGCAGGTGAGGCTGCCTGGGCGAGGTACTGGTCCTCCTCCACAGTTGTATCCCCGACCCAAATTCTCACGCTACAGGACACTGCCCTTGAGACGGTAGAGGTGGGATTCCTCGCTGAGTGCGAGAGAAAAATCAATCCTGGAGAGCAAACGGATTGAGTAGGAAAGAAAGTAATTGCAATGGGAAAATAAGGGTTAGGATGATTGTAGGTCCATGCTTCACAGAGTTACTAGAAAATAATCATGTTGCGGCGAAAATCTTCGAAAACAGAATCACTCTTCACTCCCTAGGGATGGAGGCAGGACTTTGGGGAATAAAGACGATACTTGGATACAGGAAAACTCTTTCAAAGAGAAATTTAATCTTACGAAAGAAGGAACTACTATAATAGACGTTAACCGCGTGGCACTCTAGTGATGGTGATCCTGTATAGCAGTCGGGTTGGACTGAAGGGCTCAATAGTCAGCCTACTGGCTTTCAGATCAGAGGGCACCGTGTTCGATTCCATGCTGGTCGAGGATTTTAACTGCGTATGGTTAGGTCCTCCGGCTCGGGGACTCGGTATTTTGCTCGTCTTAGTACAGTCCTCTTCATCTACTACACGCAATAGTGAATACACCTCTCCACGAGTGGTTGGTGTTAAGAAGGGCATCCGGCCGTACAACCTAGGTCCATAATATAACAGAAATTGAAACTATGTGCTTAGAAAGAAAACATATATAATAAAACTTCAAGAATAAATACTAGTCCACCTCTGTGCTGTAATGGTTAGTGTGATTTGCTGCCACCCCCGGACGCCCGAGTTCGATTCCCAGCTCTGCCACGAAATTTGAAAAGTGGTACCACGGCTGGAATTGGGTCCACTCAGCTCGGGAGGCCAACTGAATAGAGGTGGGTTCGATTCCCACCTCAGCCATCCTGGAAGTGGTTTTCCGTGGTTTCCCACTTCTCCTCCAGGCAAATGCCGCAATGGTACCTAATTTAAGACCACGGCCGCTTCCTTCCCTCTTCCTTGCCTATACCTTCCAATGTTTCCATCCCTCGCAAGGCCCCTGTTCAGCATGGCAGGTGAGGCCGCCTGGAAGAAGTACAGGTCATCCTCCCCAGTTGTATCCCCCTACCCAGAGTCTGAAGCTCCAGTCAAACAGACCCTGGAGGGTAAACAGATAAAGAAGAAGAAGAAGAAACATTTAAAATGTGTGTAGGAAAGAATAACAGAATCAAAGAAATGCGTAACGATTATATGTAATTAAAGCATAAAATAAACCCGTGGCACAGAGAACTTATTGAGGGCCTAGCAGGAAGACTACTGTCCGGTCATACGACGTAAACATTTTGAAGTGTCATGTGCCTATAGAACCCGGGCCTCGAGGTGAGGTACAGACAAACTACCCCTGACACCACGGGGCTAAACGACTGCACCTGGAAGAAAACTCGAATTTGATTTCATAATGGAGATACTTTATCAATCATTTCTTAACATTTCTTTCATTCCGATTAAAAATATCTTCTGTTATGCTGAAATACATGGTCATATAAACAATATAGGCATCTGAAAGTAGCAAGTCGCAGTAGGACAACATGCTACTGTACATCACGTTGTACTGATAACGGTTATGACACTCATTGTTCTCTATTCCGTTATATTTCATGGTTACATCGTGGACATACTTCACAAGTAAGCCACAAGAGGTCATATAAATGCTGCTTCATGAACCTCGTAGACTGTTCGTCGATTTTCTTTTATATCAAATTTGTTCATTATAAAAGTGAGGTTTGTCAAACTTAAGGAATGTATATAGGTAACAGTCGTTCTGTATTTTAGAACATTGCTTTCTAGTGGTCAGTTTGCAACGGACCAAGTTCAAGAAATCAGTAAAAACAGGTTATCGTTCTTTCTTCTTCTTCTTCTTCTTCTTAATCTGTTTACCCTCCAGGGTTGATTTTACCCTCGAACTCAGCGAGGGATCCCACCTCTACCGCCTCAAGGGTAGTGTCCTGGAGCGTGAGACATTGGGTCGGGGATACAACTAGTGAGGAGGACCAGTATCTCGCACAGGCGGCCTCACTTGCTATGCTGAACAACGGCCTTGTGCGGTGGATGGCAATATTGGAATGGATAGACAGGAAAGAGGGAAGGAATTGGCCGTGGCCTTAAGTTAGGTACCATCCCAGCATTTGCCTGCAGGAGAAGTGGGAAACCACGGAAACCACTTCCAGGATGGCTGAGGAGAGAATCGAACACCCCTCTACTCAGTTGACCTCCAGAGGCTGAGTGGACCCTGTTCCAGCCCTCGTACCACTTTCCAAACTTCGTGGCAGAGCCGGGAATCGAACCCAGGCCTGCGGTGGTGGCAGCTAATCACACTAACCACTACATCACAGAGGAGGACACAGTACTTATGAATATTTCTTACTTGAAGTAACTGTTCAGGAATAAGTTTAAACAATCGAATAAATTCGTCAGTCATTCCTATAACTATTGATAGAGGTAGCAGAGCTTTTCATCACGGTTGCTGAGGACAGATATTGATTGATGCAGGTAGGTAATTTAATGCCTGCCTATTCATATACTCTGCTAAGGAGTATGTTTACTCAGACAATTAATTATGGAGTTTATGGTGCCGAATGTTTGTAACTCAACATAATCGCTCCATTTACGTCGATATCGGAACGAAATTTAATTAGGTGTTGATGTAATTTGATACGTTTTAAATACTGTGGGTGAAATGGAGTAACTATTGTACCAAGAGAGTTAGTCAGTCACTACTGATCTGCATTTAGGGCAGTCGCCGAGGTGGCAGATTCCATATCTGTTGTTTTCCTAGCCTTTTCTTAAATGATTGCAAAAAAATTGGAAATTTATTGAACATCTCCCTTGGTAAGTTATTCCAATCCCTAACTCCTCTTCCTATAAACGAATATTTACCTCAATTTGTCCTCTTGATTTCCAACTTTATCTTCATATTGTGATCTTTCCTAATTTTAAAGAAACCACTCAAACATATTCGTCTACTGATGTCCTCCTACGCGCCATCTCTCCACTGACAGCTCGGAACATACCACTTAGTCGAGCAGCTCATCTCCTTTCTCCCAAGTCTTCCCAGCCCAAACTTTGCAACACTTTTGCAACTCTACTCTTTTATAGGAAATCGCCCAGAAAAAATCGACCTGCTTTTCTTTGGATTTTTTCCACTTCCTGAATCAAGTAACCCTGGTGAGGGTCCCGTACACTTGAACCATACTCTAGTTGGGGTCTCACCACAGACAAATATGCCCTTTCCTTTACATCCTTACTAAAACCCCTAAATACACTCATAATCATGTGCAGAGATCTGTAACCTTTATTTACAATCATATTTATGTGATTACCCCAATGGTGATCTTTCCTTATATTAATACCTAGGTATTTACAATGACCCCCAAAGGGATTTTTCACCCCACAAACGCAGTAATGACTCCTGGAATGTACTTCTTGGAACATGTTTCTTCCATTTTTCACGAAAATCTGTATGGCCGCCAATTATGCTTGCCATCATGTTATCCTCAGCTGACTTCTTTGCTAGATTCAATTTCCTAGTAATTTCCTTCACTTTCTGCTTACACCCACAGCCATTTCTAACTCTACTTTTTTCCAACCTGCACCTCCTTCTTAGTCTCTTTACTTCGCTGTTATAAAAGAGTGGATCTTTACCATTCCTTACCACCTTTAAAAGTACAAACCTATTTTCACATTCCTCAACAATTGCTTTAAACCCATACCAGGGTCTGTTCACATTTTTATGTACCGATCTCCACCGATCATAGTTACTTATTAAAAACTCCCTCATGCCTGTTTTATCAGCCATATGGTACTGCCTAACAGTCCTAATTTTAATATCTTCCTTTCTTCCCGCTACAATCACGTTCCTTTCATTATCGTTTCCTACATAGGTGATTATCTTATCAAATAATTCTGAATCAGCATCTGCGCTACCCTTTCCCGTTCTGTACACTCCAAAGACATCAAGTTGCCTATTATCTTTAGAGATAACGCTAAGTATGGAAACGTAGGCCACGTAATAACTTTACATTGATCTTTGTTTGAGATATTCACCTCAAAATTCACGTGCCATTAGGAAGCGCATGCGATCTTAAACTTCCGACCAAAAGCTGAAGAAAGCTGTTTATTGAAACGAATCCCCAACACAGCAACACAAACCAAACACCATGGCACAACAGGCCCGAAGAGCCATGGCCTACCAAGCAACCGCTGCTCATCCCGAAGATTACGAGGCGTCGTGTGGTCAGCACGACGAATCCTTTCGGTTGTTATTCCTGTTAAAAAAATAATAAAAATTTCAAATACTAATTAAATATTTTCACCTTATTCTTATTGTCATTCCGCCACATTTCCCACACCCCCGGGGTCACGAGTGTAAGACAAGTGGCCCTGTTTTACGGTCGAATGACCTTCCTGACGCAATCCTATACTATGCTATTGTCTGTATCTGAGGTGGGCGAGTTACGACAAACACAAACAGCAAGTCCCCGAGGAAGATGAGTTAATCAGACTTGATTAATATTTCCAACGTGGCTGGGTGTCGAACCCGGGACGCTCTGAACCGAAGAACTTGATGCTGACAATTCGTCCAAGAATCCATCCATGCATTCACTCATTTCTTATTTTATTAGAAGTATTATTACCTAGTAGCAGTCCGGCTCCATGGCTGACCTTTTGACAGAGGGGTGCCGGGTACGATTCCCGGCAGGGTCTTGAATTTTAACCATTATTGGTTAATTCTCTAGCACGGGGCTGGGTGTATGTGTCGTCTTCATCTTCATTTCATTCTCAACACGACGCGGAGGGTCGCCTACAGGAGTCATATCAAAAACCTGCACCTGGCGAGCCGAACATGTCTTCGGACACTCCCGGCATAAAAAGCCATACGTCATTTCATTACCTAGTAGCACTCCCTTCTAATACAGTAATCACCACCATCACTCTTAATTAATTTGATGTTTAGGAATCGCAGAGATGCGTGGCCAACACGGAAAAGTCCTATTGGCTCATCCACAAGAACGTCGGTTTGATTCCTCATCGGGAAGACGAATCACTTAGAAACATGATTACCACTTCCGACGATGGGGTCGAAAAGGGCTAGTAGTGGGGAGGAAGCGGCCGTGGCTCTAATTGAGGTACAACCCCAGCATTTGCCTGAGTGAAAATGGAAAAGCATGGAATACCATCTTCAGGGTTGCCGACAGTTGGATTCGAACCCACTATCTCCAGAATGAAAGCTCACAACTGCGCGCCCCTAACCGCAAGGCCAACTCGCTCGTTCTCTATATGTTTTGTTGGCCAGCAGACGCTATCCTGTTCGTGACTTCTGATATGCTCCGATTATCACTCGTGATTACGGTTCCCAGGTAGCAAAACTGTGTAAGTTGTTCAATTTTATCAGCGTCAAATTTGATGTCTGTTATAGGTTTTTCTCATGTTGTTTGTTTCCCTCGAAGTCATTTTCGGGTTCCATTCGCCTAAACTTTTCCGCTAGTGCGTCTGCATACTTTTGCCAGTTTCTGCTAGTATGGCAATATAATCAGTATATCTCATAAAATGTATTTGTTTACCATTAATTTTCGTCCCAACTGTTTTCTCTATCATGACTGTGATGTCTTTTTGAAGTTAACCATAGGCGATTAAAATATTGACCTAGCCGGGAATCGAACCAGGGGTCCTCTGAACCGAAGATCAGTACGCTGATCAATTAGCCCAGGAGCCGGTTATATGCTTAGTGCTGATATATAGCAAGATTTCATTAGGCATATTACACTGCAATTAACAATTCATTTATTTTCTTGAGCATCCACAAAATATATCCCGAGCTTTTTATAAAAATCAACTCTTATCCATGTTGAGTAACGGCTATATTTGCCTCGTCTAATTTCAATGGAGTGCACCTCTGTGGTGTAGTGGTTAGCTGCCACCCCTTGAGGCCCGTGTTCAATTCCCTCCTCAGCCATCCTCGAAATGGTTTCCCGTCCAGGTGAATGCAGTGATGGTTCCTAACTTAAGGATAGGGGAGCTTCTTTTCCTCTTCTTTGTCTATCCCTTTCAAACTTCCCATCTCCTACAAGGCCCCTGTTTAGTATAGCAGGTGAGGCTGCCTGGGCGAGGTACTGGTCCTCCTCCACAGTTGTATCCCCGACCCAAATTCTCACGCTACAGGACACTGCCCTTGAGACGGTAGAGGTGGGATTCCTCGCTGAGTGCGAGAGAAAAATCAATCCTGGAGAGCAAACGGATTGAGTAGGAAAGAAAGTAATTGCAATGGGAAAATAAGGGTTAGGATGATTGTAGGTCCATGCTTCACAGAGTTACTAGAAAATAATCATGTTGCGGCGAAAATCTTCGAAAACAGAATCACTCTTCACTCCCTAGGGATGGAGGCAGGACTTTGGGGAATAAAGACGATACTTGGATACAGGAAAACTCTTTCAAAGAGAAATTTAATCTTACGAAAGAAGGAACTACTATAATAGACGTTAACCGCGTGGCACTCTAGTGATGGTGATCCTGTATAGCAGTCGGGTTGGACTGAAGGGCTCAATAGTCAGCCTACTGGCTTTCAGATCAGAGGGCACCGTGTTCGATTCCATGCTGGTCGAGGATTTTAACTGCGTATGGTTAGGTCCTCCGGCTCGGGGACTCGGTATTTTGCTCGTCTTAGTACAGTCCTCTTCATCTACTACACGCAATAGTGAATACACCTCTCCACGAGTGGTTGGTGTTAAGAAGGGCATCCGGCCGTACAACCTAGGTCCATAATATAACAGAAATTGAAACTATGTGCTTAGAAAGAAAACATATATAATAAAACTTCAAGAATAAATACTAGTCCACCTCTGTGCTGTAATGGTTAGTGTGATTTGCTGCCACCCCCGGACGCCCGAGTTCGATTCCCAGCTCTGCCACGAAATTTGAAAAGTGGTACCACGGCTGGAATTGGGTCCACTCAGCTCGGGAGGCCAACTGAATAGAGGTGGGTTCGATTCCCACCTCAGCCATCCTGGAAGTGGTTTTCCGTGGTTTCCCACTTCTCCTCCAGGCAAATGCCGCAATGGTACCTAATTTAAGACCACGGCCGCTTCCTTCCCTCTTCCTTGCCTATACCTTCCAATGTTTCCATCCCTCGCAAGGCCCCTGTTCAGCATGGCAGGTGAGGCCGCCTGGAAGAAGTACAGGTCATCCTCCCCAGTTGTATCCCCCTACCCAGAGTCTGAAGCTCCAGTCAAACAGACCCTGGAGGGTAAACAGATAAAGAAGAAGAAGAAGAAACATTTAAAATGTGTGTAGGAAAGAATAACAGAATCAAAGAAATGCGTAACGATTATATGTAATTAAAGCATAAAATAAACCCGTGGCACAGAGAACTTATTGAGGGCCTAGCAGGAAGACTACTGTCCGGTCATACGACGTAAACATTTTGAAGTGTCATGTGCCTATAGAACCCGGGCCTCGAGGTGAGGTACAGACAAACTACCCCTGACACCACGGGGCTAAACGACTGCACCTGGAAGAAAACTCGAATTTGATTTCATAATGGAGATACTTTATCAATCATTTCTTAACATTTCTTTCATTCCGATTAAAAATATCTTCTGTTATGCTGAAATACATGGTCATATAAACAATATAGGCATCTGAAAGTAGCAAGTCGCAGTAGGACAACATGCTACTGTACATCACGTTGTACTGATAACGGTTATGACACTCATTGTTCTCTATTCCGTTATATTTCATGGTTACATCGTGGACATACTTCACAAGTAAGCCACAAGAGGTCATATAAATGCTGCTTCATGAACCTCGTAGACTGTTCGTCGATTTTCTTTTATATCAAATTTGTTCATTATAAAAGTGAGGTTTGTCAAACTTAAGGAATGTATATAGGTAACAGTCGTTCTGTATTTTAGAACATTGCTTTCTAGTGGTCAGTTTGCAACGGACCAAGTTCAAGAAATCAGTAAAAACAGGTTATCGTTCTTTCTTCTTCTTCTTCTTAATCTGTTTACCCTCCAGGGTTGATTTTACCCTCGAACTCAGCGAGGGATCCCACCTCTACCGCCTCAAGGGTAGTGTCCTGGAGCGTGAGACATTGGGTCGGGGATACAACTAGTGAGGAGGACCAGTATCTCGCACAGGCGGCCTCACTTGCTATGCTGAACAACGGCCTTGTGCGGTGGATGGCAATATTGGAATGGATAGACAGGAAAGAGGGAAGGAATTGGCCGTGGCCTTAAGTTAGGTACCATCCCGGCATTTGCCTGGAGGTGTTGTGGGAAACCACGGAAAACCACTTCGATGGTGTCTGAGGTGAGAATCAAAATCTGCTCTACACAGTTGACGTCCCGAGCCTCCGGGTTTGGCAGCTGATCACGTTAACCACTACACCACAGAGGTGGACAAAGTCATGTTATTTGTTCTTTATTGTTTTCTGTGCCACGGTCCCTTGTTTCTATTCTCAGTCAGGTATTCTATTTAATCAACTAAATAAACAAACAAGTCAATAAATAGAGAAAATGAAATTTTTTATTAATGTAAGTTAAAAGGTAATTTCAAATTTCTGGGCGTTTGTACAGAAATAAACATATATATATATATATATATATATATATATATATAAATATTTACAAATATTGAGTGTGGCTTGATGACAGGCCTGCTGGTGGCCATGGTCGTTAACGCGTTGAGGTCTAAACGGCCTGACACCGAGGTTAGCGTGCTCGAGTCCCCATCAGAATGTTGGCCGGTAGAGCAGATCACTAGATTGCGTGCCAAAAGCCTGGATTGAATTTAAAACCTCTCCGCAGTGCTCATATGGAGTGAGGGCGTATGATGTTGTTGATTGTGATTCGTCCGTAGGATGGGGAGGTTAAGCCTTGAGGAGACGCCTTGGCGTTAATCGACAGGAGTAGGCTATGTGCCGGTACCGGGTTTCACTCTCTCCCTTCCTACTATCATATGTCACGTCATTAATTTCAACTCATCGCCTTGAATACTAACATACGTAAAATGAACGTGTATGCGTGATGTAAGTGCTGCCATATGGTCAAAGTGTACATGCAGCTCAACTTCATTGGGCAGTCGGTAAGTGTCTACAGGACCGAAAACTATGTTTTTAAGGCCCTAAAACCAACAACTGACACATCACTATCCCCGCTCTAGAAATGGGATGAAGAAATGACCGGCTGTAACTATGCCAACGTCAACTCAAGGATTCTAGAATAGAACACAGACCAGGTTTTCGAAGTAGGCACGTGTGTGAAGGTAGGCAAGGTCAAGGAGGATTTTTTTTAAATATAGCTAGCGTTAATCTACTGAGATACGTATTCGTTTCTAGAACCAAGTTTCTACAGTATATTCTTATCAGCATAATAATTCACAGGCCAGGTTTTCGAAGTAGGCACGTGTGTGAAGGTAGGCAAGGTTAAGGAGGAATTCTTTTTAAACATAGCTAGCGTTATTATTATTATTATTTCGTATGGCAAAACAAGGATACATTATAAGTACATATAAATACATATTTCTTAAATAAGTATGTGATTTACAAGTCAGCATCCAAAACTTAATGTCCAGACTCTTCAGCCAGTCCACTGCTTCTGTAGAGGCACTATGTAATTCTTTAGTGGATCCATTGAATCTTCTTTTTGGGCAGTCCATAACAACGTGCTGGATGGACTGAGGCACATTATCACAGTCGCAGAATGGGTCTTCAGATTTTCCCCACTTGTGAAGCCAGAATTTACACCTTCCATGGTTTGTTCTGATTCTGTTTAGAGATGTCCATTCCCTTCTCGGTAAGTTGAAACCAGGAGGAGCTCTACAAGGATGGTGGATTAAATCCAGGTGGTCAGGATTTGAAGAGGTCCATTCTTCGCGCCAGATCTCATCAGCATCAAAATGTGTTTCCAGGAGCTTCTCGCCTAACTTCCATGATGAGTTTCTGGACTTTAATCTCTTCGGTTTCTGAGGGTTGCAATCCTTATGTAAGGGCAGTGCCATATTTCTGCCATTCTCTTACTAGAGCCAGTTCTCTTCGTGTGTGAGGGGGATGGATGTTGGATAAAACGGGTAACCATTTTAGCGGTGTCGATTTGATGGTGCCTGATATTGTCCTCATGGTATCATTCAGTTGTGTATCAACTTTTGAAGTATATACACTGTTAAGCCACACAGCGTTAATCTACTGAGATACGTATTCGTTTCTAGGACCAAGTTTCTACAGTATATTCTTATCAGCTAATGATTGTGAACAGCACCAAAGTGCTTTCACTGTTTACAAGGCTGATTTAAAACTGGCGTTAATCTTCCGAGATTCTTACAGGTACTGGATCCACTTTTCCACACTATTGTATACTCAGGTGCATAAAAACCAGAACACCTTGGAAGACTGGAGATAGGAAGTTCATATTCACAGGACATGTTCATTAGCATGTTCTGCAGAAACGATTAGCATTTCAGTCACCTAGGTTCAGTATGTGTCCTGTTGCCTAGTAGGAAATTGGTCCTCCATGGGCACTGATACCTTGTTCCATGCGTGAAGGGCATCGACTCGTATAAGGTGCGAATAGCGTCCTGGGGTACAGCCATCCATGGAGCATTCACCTGGTTCCACAGTTCATCTTTGGTCAAATCAATTTATCAGTTTATACTGATCTGCATTTAGGGCAGTCGCCCAGGTAGCAGATCCCCTATCCGTTGTATTCCTAGCCTTTTCTTAAATGATTTCAATGACGTTGGAAATTTATTGAACATCTCCCTTGGTAAGTTATTCTAATCCCTAACTCTCATTCCTATAAATGAATATTTGCCATAATTGATCCTCTTGTATTCCAACTTTATCTCTATATTGTGATCTTTCTTCTTTTAAAGACGCCACTCAAACTTATTCGTCTACTAATGTCATTCCATACCATTACTCGGCTGACAGCTCGGAACATACCACTCAGTCGAGCAGCTCGTCACCTTTCTCCCAGTTCTTCCCAGCCCAAACTTTGTAACATTTTTGTAAGCTGCTCTTTTGTCGGAAACCACCCAGAACAAATCGAGCTGCTTTTCTTAGGATTTCTTCCAGTTCTTGAATCAAGTAGTCCTGGTGAGGGTCCCATACACTGGAATCGTACTCTAGTTGGGGTCTTACAAGAGACTTCAAAATCAAAATCAAAATCTCTTTTTTTTGTAAATGAGGTGTCTACCTCGGTGGCAAATGGTACACTAAAATACATTATTGTCAAGCACTAAATTTTAAATTAACAAGAGACGAAGAAAATTTTCCTAGAATACAATATTATACAATTTACGCTAATAATTTGTTCTATTAAACACACACACATCATCCTTAATAAATTTATATTGTTTACAAAATTCTACTTATAATATCTTACAAACATAGTCAACTCATATTCAGTATGTGAAATTACTTCTAATAATAATATACAACTGGTATAAGATTAAAATTAACATTGAATTTATTTACATATTTATATTTTACCCATTTTGGAACCTAAGTAGCATAACGACCTGCTCCGTCTTAACCAGAGCCCCTTTTGTCACCACTTTTCAGAGTTCCTGAAGGGCCTTCACAGCTACCGTAGCGGTCCCCACTGTACCTCACCCCTACAGGCAGTCCCCTACTTGGGCTGTCCAAACTCCTTAGACCAGGGGATGGAATTAATTTAATGACACACATTTTTTTACAATATCCTGCACCGGTCGAATGCCCTCTAACATTCCATTTATTTTCTCTGTTGTTGTTTATTCTCTTTTTGAATATCTGTACAGATTTTGCAAAAGGATCAAACGCTACCCCTGGTAAACTGTTCCACTCCTTCACGCCCTTCCCAATGAAAGAAAATTTACCCCAATCGCTTCTGCTAACATTCCTTCTAATTTTGTACTTGTGGTCAGTTCTACCAATATAATTATTTTCCAACTGAAGCCTCTCACGGATATCTCTCCAAGCTTCTTCTCCTGTATAGGCTCTACATAATCCTATAAGTCTAGTTTTCTCCCTTCTCTTACTTAAAGTTTCCCAACCAAGTTCCTTTAACATTTCTGATACACTAATCTTTCTCCTGAAATCCCCTGTTACAAACCTTGCTGCTTTCCTCTGCACACCATCTAGTTCTTTTATTATATTCCCTCTCCTTTACATCCTTACTACAACCCTTAAATACCCTCATAACCATGTGCAGAGATCTGTACCCTTTATTTACAACCATATTTATGTGATTACCCCAATGCACATCTTCCCTTATTTTAACACCGAGATACTTACAATGATCCCCAAAAGGAACTTTCACCCCATCAACGCAGTAATTAAAACTGAGAGGACTTTTCCTACTTGTAAAACTCACAACCTGACTTTTAACCCCGTTTATCATCATACCATTGTCCACCGTCCATCTCACAACACAATCGAGGTCACCCTGCAGCCACTCACAGTCTTGTAACTTATTTATTACTCTGTAAAGAATAACATCATCTGCAAACAGCCTTATCTCTGATTCCACTTCTTTACTCATATCATTGATATATATAAGAAAACAAAAAGGCCAATAATGCTGCCCTGAGGAATTCCCCTCTTTAATTATTACAGGGACAGATAAAGCTTCACCTACCCTAATTCTCTGAGATCTATTTCCTAGAAATATAGCAACCCATTCAGTCACTATTTTGTCTAGTCCAATTGCACTCATTTTTGCCAGTAGTCCCCCATTATCATCCCTACCAAATGCTTCAGACAGGTCAATCGCGATACAGTCCATTTGACCTCCAGCATCCAGGATATCTGCTATATCTTGCTGGAATCCTACAAGTTGAGCTTCAGTGGAATAACCTTTCCTAAAACTGAACTGCCTTCTATCACAGCAGTTATTAATTTCACAAACATGTCTAATGTAATCGGAAGGAATGCCTTCCCAAAGTTTACATACAACGAATGTCAAACTTACTGGCCTGTAATTTTCAGTTTTATGTCTATCACCCTTTCCTTTATACACAGGGGCTACTATGCAACTCTCCATTCATTTGGTATAGTTTCTTCAACCAAAAAATAATCAGAAAAGTACTTCAGATATGGTACTATATCCCAACCCATTGTCTTTAGTATATCACCAGAAATCTTATCAATTCCAGCTCCTTTTCTAGATTTCAAATTTTGTATCTTAGTGTAAATATCATTCTTATCAAATGTAAATTTTAATTCTTCTTTAGCTTTAGTCACCTCCTCTATCTGGACGTTTTCCTTGTAACCAACAATCTTTACATACTGCTGACTGAATACTTCTGCCTTTTGAAGATCCTCACAAACACACTCCCCTTGTTCATTAATTATTCCTGGAATGTCCTTCTTGGAACCTGTTTCTCCCTTAAAGTACCTATACATACACTTCCATTTTTCATTAAAGTTTGTATGGCTGCCAATTATGCTTGCCATCATGTTATCCTTAGCTGCCTTCTTTGCTAGATTCAATTTCCTAGTAAGTTCCTTCAATTTCTCCCTACTTCCACAGCCAATCTGCACCTCCTTCTTAGTCTCCTTATTTCTCTATTATGATACGGTGGGTCTTTACCATTCCTTGCCAACTTTAAAGGTAGAAACCTGTTTCATCATTCCTCAAGAATTTCTTTAAACCCATCCCAGAGTCCGTTTATATTTATATTTACGGTTTTCCACCGATCATAATTACTTTATAAAAACTGCCTCATGCCTGCTTCATAAGCCATATGGTACTGCCTAATAGTCCTACTTTTATAACCTTCCTTTCTATCACATTTTTTAAAGTACGACAAAAACCGCTTCGTGATCACTAATATCATCTATTACTCTAGAGATCTCGTCTTGGTTTTTCAGCACCACGTCCAGGATATATCTCCCTCTAGTTGGTTCCGTCACTTTCTGAATTAACTCTTCCTTCCCATATTAGCTTATTTGCCACTTGTTAGTCATGATTTATGTCGTTTGCATTTCCTTCCCAATTGGCATGTGGTAAATTCAGATATCCCGCTACAATCACATTCTTTTCCATGTGGTTTCCAACATAGCTGATTATCTTGTCAAATAATTCTGAATCCGTGTCAGCGCTACCCTTTCCCGGTCTGTACACTCCAAAGACATCAAGTTGCCTATTATCTTTAGGAATGATCCTTACACCTAAAATTTCATGTTTATCATATTTAACTTCCTCGTAGCTTTAAAAAAATTATTTCACCCTCCCACCATTCCTATCCTATCTCTACGACACACACTCCAGTTCCGTGAAAAAATTTCTGCATCCATTATATCATTTCTCAGCCATGATTCAACTCCTATTACAATATCTGGTAAATATAAATCTATTAAATTACTTAATTCTATTCCTTTCTTAACAATACATCTACAGTTCAACACTAACATTTTTATGTCATCCCTACTTGACTTCCAGATTTCTGTACCCTCATCACCACTCCCTAGACCACTCCGTTTCCCTGAATGTACCTCCCTATTACCCTTCTAAAGAAATTTCCTAACTTATACGTACCACTGCGGTTTATGTGACGGCCATCTGAGCGCAGATCCCTATCTCCTATCCAGCCATTAGGGTCTAGAAATTTCACTCCCAGTTTCCCGCATACCCACTCCATAGTCTCATTTAAATCCCCAATCGCCCTCCAGTCAGTATCTCTCCTACACAGTATTCCACTGGTAAGTATCTCTGCTTCACCCGTGCTGCATTTACCTGATCCAATACGTCCCCAACTATGTTGGTACTTACGAGCTTGCCTTACGTTGTTGGTACCAACGTGAAACACTACCACCTTCTCCTTTCCCTCCTCCTTCTCTTCTACTTTTCTCAGCATATGCCTCAACCTAATTCCTGGATGGCACTCTACCTGGTTCTCTTTCCTCCACACACTTTCCCTACGTGTCTAACGATGGAATCCCCCATGACCAGAGCCTCAACCCTACCCACCTCATTTGATCCCCTCCCCTCCTGGTTAGCCCTATCTTTCCTGATATCTGCAGAAGCTACTTCTTCCTCCCTTTTATCCCTCCCATGACTCTGTTCCGCCTGTATTTTCCTATCCTCTCCTCTACTCTTCATGTTTCTACATTTTCCCTTCCTCCTACTTCTACACATCTCAACAACAGTTCCCGGTTCCTCATCTTCCCTGTGTTGCTCTACTTGGAGTGGCTCGTAACGATTTCTCACAGACACCTGTCCTGAATTCTAATCCTGAATAGAGCCCTTAGCCTGCAATCTCCATCCCCTTAGAACATTAAACTACCTGTCTTCTACAGTTTCCCACTTCCCTTCCCATCCCTTTTTTTACACTCGTTGTAACCTGTACATTGTTTGAGGGAGGCCTACCTTCCTTCCTGTCTTCTGTGAGAATCCTAATTATCTCCCTCAAACTCTCCAGCTCCTCCCTCATACCCCTCAGTGCCTCGCCACACCCATGGTTCCTACACTTGCACTCTTTAGCCAGTCTTTACGGAAAAATATGAAAATAAAAGGAAAAATAAAATAAGTTGTATTGTGAAAAAGAAAAACGAACGAAAAGAAATATTGTCTAGAATAGTATTAAAAATCACACGACAATAAGGTAATTAATATACTAATACACTACAATACTACTTAGTCGTGTTCTATTTTTATCCTACAACACCCTAACAGATAAAAACTGATGTTAATTACTGAATACCGAAAGGAATACACAAAAATTACACAATTCTATACTGCAGTTAAGTCTCTCCTAATTACAACAACAGAATTTTAGTAAGAGTTTATACAGATTCTTCTACTATACTACATAAATAATTTTAAAATAATAAAATAAGCAAGTTAATTTCTAATAAGATATTACTCGTATACTACTGTACAGTACACTACAATAATTTTTAACTACGTTCAGACGTATCCATTTACAGTACTGGTACCGTATGTCACTACTAAGCACAACCAGAAATTGAAATTGCAAGTTAAAATTTGCACGAACTACTGTACTCAAATATTACCAACAAAGCTAAAATGCGAAGATAGATTATTATTAGCGCTACGCTCTACTAGATACACACACAAAGATACACACGAATAAAGCAGTTAATATACTGTACTATCTAATTATAGCGTGTCTGCACTACAATTTTAAACTGAAATGTGGTTGTATGAATTTTACCGCTGCTGGATTACTATTATTTTCCCTACTATAGGGACGCGGAATATAAGTGTCCTTAAATGCCGAAAAATTAAGATGTTGTCTACAATAATTTATGTTAAAATTACGCCGGGGGCTTGAAATGTAATATTATTACGATAGGCCCTATAGGAATTTAATTATTAACTTTTAATGGATTTATGAATGAAGGTGGAAAGTACAGTACAAAGTATGCCGGGACCTTAGGCTACAAATTATCGGAGTAAAGTGATCAGCTGCTTCTGTATTTGTTTGCACAACCACCATGTGCATGCAGCCCGTACTCTTTGATCTCGTCGGAATGTGCGGTATTAACAATCGTCAACAATCTAAAGACTGTTAAGTACCGTAATTATCCAGTGAAATTACCGTGTAATCTCTTTAAACTTTTCTATCGAAATTTACATGTGTATCGTGTTTTTAATTTAATAAATTATTACCTTCGTGATAGTTTGAACGGATATCTATACGAAATGCCGGAAAATTGTGGCGGAAGTTACGGTACTATTCCTTATGATAAACTGCCTTTTTAAGTATTATACCAACGAACCTAAAGATATTTACAAATATTTTTAAAGTTAATATTATTACCTAAAGTATTTCCTAAACCTTCCTAAACAAGGTATGCCTAGCTATCCTACTTAACCTAGAAAACGTATTTTACTGAACACCAGCCGAATTACTTGTTATAAAATTTAGTGGTTGGTATTTGGTCACAGCGCCGCACCTGTCGTTTCGCCATATCCCACACCCTTTCGATTGGCGACAAGTCCGGTGATCTGGCGGCTCAGAGCAACAGTTTTACATCCTGTGACAACGCCTGTTCATTCAGCAATACGTGGTCGCTCATATTCCTGCTGAAATATGGCGTCTGGGATGTCGTGCATGAAGGGCATGGCTACGAGTCGCAGAATGTCATTCCCATAGGTCAAACTTGTCACAATGCCCTGCACGCGCACCAACTGTGATGTGTTGTTGTACCCAATAGCATCCCACAACATAAGGCCTTGAGTTGGCGCTGTATGTATTGTGAGAATGCAGTCAATGTGATGCCTCTACCCCTGTCTGCGGCGAACCAAAATGCGGCCATCATTTTCAAACAAACAGAACCTCGATTCGTCCGAAAGCGTTATTGCTGTCATTCCTGTTCCCAGAGACGTCATTCTATACACCATTGCTGTCTAGCATGTTTATGCACATTAGTCATTGGTAGGCGGAAAAGTGGACAACGCGCCGGTAACCCAGAACGTAATAAACGGCGAAGGGCTGTCACTCCTGATAGTGTACGATGTGTTACACTGTTCCGCTGTTGCGCCAGAGCCGAGGGGGACGCAGATCTGTCCTGCAATGCCATTCGGATGAGCTGTCGATCTTCACGGGTGATGGACTGGGTGGTGCGAGCAGACCCATCTCGTCGTGTTTCTGTGAACCATTCTGTAGACACCCGTCGGACTGCCGACACACTTCGCCCCACACGAGCAGCAATTTCCCGGATGGATGCATCACGTTTTCTCATGGCAACAATGCGTCTTCTTTGAAAGTCACTCATTTGACGGTACGGTTCTCGCATACATCTGCGAGGCATCATGCACGTCTGCTCAAGTCACACTGATCCATTACCTTCGGTTTATAGCGACAACGAGAGCCGCAGGCACATTTTACCAGTCGGTGGACTTGCGCCCAAATATCGATGTGGACCTTGAACCTGAGACCGATATGGTTCAAATGCTAATCATTTCTTCAGAACATACTAATGCACATGTCCTGTGAATATGAACTTCCTATTTCTAATCTTTCATGTGTTCTAGTTTTTATGAACATGAGTTCACATTTATTACGGGGTACAATAAAATTTGATAATATTGCATTCATTAATTAATAAAATACTTTATCCTTCAGAAAGCCAGTAAAGGAAAAGGAGGAGGATGAATCTGTAAACGAAGGATGACTGTTGTAATAAAGTGCCCAGTAATATTGAACAAACTGAACTGTTCTCTTCATGGCCCATTAGGAGCAATATTAATGTAATTGCGATATGCAGATGAGACCACAAAGGAATGGTATAATGTTAGGTAATATGGTGCAACATGACGCAATAGGGCGCGTTTTTGAGGGCATCATAGCACCAGTTTGGGGTGCAGTTCTCAGCTAGACAAAGAGGGAAATGAAGCCAAGCCATCCAATTGACTTCGGGGATTTCTGATGCCGGTATCTCTGCAAGAAATAGCGCCAGAAACCAGGCTTGAAGGAAATAGAACTTGAGAGATATCTTCATCCGCAGATGAAATATAGGAATTATAAAACGATAGGATTAATAAGACCAATTTTCTGAATGATTTGATAAGCCTCATCAAGCTAATTATCACCTCTTCGAATTAATTGGCATTTATCTCAAGTACCTTGAGAAGAATTCCAGCCTAGGAGAGGAACTCAATTGGCCAACGCGGGGAAAAAAGCGTCGCTTGGGATAGTCACTCCAATAAATACTGTGCTGAGGGGACGCGGAGATCACTCTTTACGCTCAACTCTGTCCGTGAGGTACGTCTCGTGTCTCGATTGCTCTGAGATAGAACAACGCATTCATACTTGTGATTCGAAGTTAGAGAACTTCCTTTGTATGTGCGTCAAGCGAACAGCAGATATAGTAACTGTGTGTCTTAAATTTAAACAGTGAGTTGATTAAGGTGAAACCAGTTAGAAACAATTTTTCTTTGCCACAATTGTTTTTCGAATAAGTAAATCCAGTGTTGTCGGACACTAACTTGTTCTAAGTCGGTGTAGGCTCGGAGTGAACAGAATAAATTCCATTGCCTTGGAATGAACTATTTCATGTGGACAGAAAGTAAGTTGCAGGAACAGTAGGCGCTTAACTTGAATAAACGCCATAAACTGTAAATATCTTAATTTGTGTGGCATAAGTGTAAGAAAGCAGGAATCCAGAGATTTATTTTTGCGCGAAGTCTATGTGCAATCTTATATAAGCATCAGTTTACATTTTAGGCAAGTAGCTATAGAGAGTGCACTAAAATGCGAGATAAGGACACACGCATTTAACCAGTTACGCATGATAACACTGCATTTCCTTACAGTTGCCTTAGATCACAAACATTCGCCCGCCAGTGCTAATCTGTCACGGCGTATGCCTGTTGAACGAGAAGGTGAAGGTGGACATCGTTAGCAGCTGGGATAAGACGATCTGTTACCGAGCGGCGTTGTTCACCACGGTCCGTACGAGTCATCAGTACGAGGTTCCAGTTAGAAAAATGAAGACCATGGTGATGTTGCTGGTATCGAGCTGAGGACTGCTGCCCTGTGCCTACGACAGTAACATGAGTTACTAAAGCTACCGTCTGCCATAGAAGATCGTTAAGTCTAGCAACTAATGAAGGTCAGACAGATTCTAACTTATAAGCATGAGATAGAGTTAGGATAGCTTCGCCAAACATGTAAATAGAATTCTAATGCCCTTCAGGCGAACATGTAAATAGACTTTACACTCAGGACAGGTATGTACAGTCAGTGTAGTTTATTTGTTTGCATGTTATTTCCAGTGATTATAGTTTAGGTTGTTTTCTTTATTGCTGTACATAAATTATTTGTCATCCAGTGAGAAAGGGATTGTCTATAAGATCGTCAATAGAAGGACCTGCGCAGTTAAGAAAATTTTATAGGCAGACCTTGTGTCTTAGGTATTAGCTAGACTAATGTGTGAGTATGTTTAGAGATAAATTTCCCTTGGTTGCCAGTTTGTGAGCTGTAAAATCATCACAATAGCTCCTTTAAACCCATCTTCAGACAGTAAGCCTGTGTCTAACGGCAGAATACTCATGCAGAGAATTAAGCCCCAGACGAGATGGATATGTTTAATCAGCCAAGTTATGCGAAGATAGATTGAGCCCTAATTTGGTAAGGAACGCGAGAATAAGCGTGTTAATATGATTTGTAATGGCTTGTATTAAGTTTTGTAGATGAGAATAAGTGCATGCATGAAAGTGCACAAGAAATAAGAGTTACGAACGCTCTGAATTGGGCTCTACAGATGAATAAATTTGTGTGCCGGTATACGCACAATAAGTAATGAGAATAAGTGTAACAGTTTCACGCCGATCAGTGTTATGAAAGGGCACGTTCGTCTAGTTATTATGTGCGGGCCTGTGTTGTATGGAATAAGTCTCGCCATTAGCCGGAACTGCTGAACTACCAGCTGGGTAGACTCGTAAATCACCTCAGGAATGCATGATGGCCGCTACACCACCCCTGCCGCTTGTCTGGAGTTGTCGAGGGTGTGAGTTCTGACGTCATTTGTTTGCTTTTTCTTTCACTAAGCAGATAAGAAGGTCGTTGCCTCTGCCGACAATTTAAGCAGGTTTATGCACGCTTTTAAAGTTGAAATAAAAACGCCTTTCTCTTTGTTTTTAATTTACAGGAATGTGGAGATACCTGAACTACTCTGCGCATTGTCATTATATTGTTTCAGCATCGTTATTTATTTTGAGGTATTGCGTGTCTCCAGTATGAGTCATAGGTTCATATCTCGGACATGAAGCGTCGAAATTTGCATGTATAGTGATAAGTTCTTGTTTATAGTTTAAAATGTCGTGCAGTGTAATGTAAATATCCCTAAATATAGGGAAATTGTTAGGTTAATTTGTGCGAAGTTATTCTTCTCTAACTCATATTTTATGTTGAATTTAAGAAATCAAGTACACTCGTAGGGTCTGTCTGCACCGTGAGAAAGCGGAATGTGAACGTATTCAGCAAGCGGCTCTAAAGAGGAATACATAGGACTTCCTTTGTTGCAAATCTGACGATGATCGAAGATGCCACCGCTTGGCCTTCTGTTTGTTAAATATTTAGTGTAAATTCATACAATTATATCGCCAGTTAAACATTATTGGAATTTCATCTCTCAAAGTTGTTAAATAAAATTTGTTACTTGATTATGGTCATTTTGTTCGCAACTCACATTATTGTATCAAGTTTGAGGTAGTTTGAACCCAAATTATTCTGTTCTTCTTCAATTTAATTTATCGAAGACCATTATTTAACCCACATAATTTACCGGTTCAGTTACCTGGAGCTGTAGAAGAGGAAATCAACAGTTCAGTTAAGCTATGTGCCAGGGTTTACGCACTCTTAAGTGAGTAATTTTACCCACTATAGTATTTCTGGTTTGTTCTCAGCGAAAGCTTGAAAGAAACCAGATGCTATAGAGCACAATACGTATTTCGACGAAATAATTTATAACACAATTGATATACTGGGTTGTATAGCTCCCCTATATCTTCCCCAATTTATGCAACCAGCTAGGAGATAAATGACTCTTAGTCCTATCTTACTCAACATCGTACAGCAATTTTATGTGGAGTTAACCCGATATAGACTTCCTCGCACAATGTAAAAACGGTACAAGAGACAGTAAGTAAGACCCATCTCAAGAACACTGTACCATTTTATGTAGAACGGAGTACAGTACTCCAGTCATTCCTACGAAATGTTACTGTACTATACAAACCATAGCCAATCCTATGCGAATCTACTGGTTCAATAGGAAATTTTCTCTTAATAGAAAGGCGTGGTCGCTGTATCATAGAAAACGTGATAGGTTAGAATCAAGTACTGATATGCCAATCCAGAGCCATTTTATATAATTTCATCATATCGAAATTGATAGAAACGTATTTTTAACAGTGTGTTATAATGTATGACACGCAGATACCGCAAAGCAGATGTAATAGCTTATGCCATGTAATTACTACCGTTAGAAACTTTAATAAAGGCATAAAACCGGGCCGTTAGGCTATGACACATCAATAACTTTTCGAAGCGAGAATTTCTGTCTTCTCGTGAATACAGAGTTATAAGGTGATAACTTCCTTGCTGGAAGTAGCTGCGTGGAGTTATGCATGGTACATCTATCTGGATAGGCTACTTGGAGCAGAGAGAGTTCAAACCCATGTTGAATCATGTGGTTTTTCAATTTTAATTTCGCCTCGTCTAGCTATCCTCTACGAACAGTTGACTTTTCCGAACTCTCAGATATTATTCTCAGCAAGTTATAATAAATATCGCCACGTAATCACCGACTATGCACAAGTGCATTCTGAATATCGCCTGAAACATTATGCAGGACTAATTAAACCAAGTAATAGGTACATCTGTACGCGTAAGAAATGTTTGCAACTACCTGGCGTGAAGATAGACATGATTCTTCAGCAAACTGTGATGTTTGCATTAAGGTAAACCTTTCTGCACATTCGAGTTCAGAACCTGTAAAATACCACAGTTTCAAAGCGATAGCCTAGATTATTCCATTAGTGGAGCAAACTGTTAGTAGCCTAACGTACGGTTATCGCAAAAGCAAATATAATGTATTCACGGGATGATTATGTGAATATTGTACTGTTTTATGAGGAAGCAAGGCAGAATTCACGACAAGCCAGACGCGTGTAAGAAGAACGATTTCACCGGGCGAGTTAGAGGCACGCGGCTGTGAGCATGCATCCGGGAGATAGTGGGTTCGAATCCCACTATCGCCAGCCCTGAAGGTGGTTTTCCGTGGTTCCCATTTTCACACCAGGCAAATGCTGGGGCTGTACCTTAATTAAGGCCACGGCCGCTTCCTTCCAACTCCTAGGCCTTTCCTCTCCCATTGTCGCCATAAGACCTATCTGTGTCATTGCGACGTAAAGCAACTAACAAGAACGATTCACTGAACGAAGGCTACCAACTGTAGATACATTTCGACGAGCTGAAAGGCGGTTGCGTGCAAAGTGTTCATTTCATACATTACGCTCGAGATGCTCCAGTGATGTCTGAAAATAACGAAGAATCTGTTCAAAATGCAATTGCTTTCAACCCAGATACAAGCGCACTGGCCATTGGAAATCAGTCATGTATGTGTACTGCGCATATTGCACCGCCATAAATTCCACCCCTTCCAAAAACAACTACACTAGAAACTTCACGGAGATGACTTTCAAAAGCAGATATAATTTTCGCAATGAATATTGCAAAGAGTTGAAGCTGACGCGGATCTCTTAATAGACATTCTCCTTAGTGACGAATCCAGAGTTCACAACAACGGAACTGCTGATCGTCACAACTTCCATTACTGGAGGGTTAAAGATCCTCACTGGATAAGGGGAGCTCGATCTCGGGTACAATGAGGCTTCAATGTATAGTGTGGGATAATAAGTGACAAGATAATTGGACCATATTTCATCGATGGATACCGGACGGGGCGACGCTATCCATAGTTTCTTCGTGAAACAATGGATAATGTGCCCCTTATGTCACGGTTAAGGATGTGGTACCAGCAGAATGGAACTCTTCCACGCTGGTTGTTGGGAACACGGGACCAGCAGCGTTATATATATCCTGTACAATGGATTGGAAGAGGGGGTCCTGTCACATGGCCGGCTAGATCACCTGACCTTACTCCGCCAGATTCTTTCTTCTGGGGTTATTTTAAAGAAAGAGCCTATGAACAGCAGCTAGAGAGCCCGAATCATTTTCGGCGGCTCATCACTGAATCCTGCAGGCAGATATCACCACATATGTTGCAGTAAGCAATATTGTCTCTTCTGAACCGTGCTCAGATTTGCATTAGCGAAGGAGGTGGTAATATTGAACATTTGCTTCATTAATCGAATGGCCGTATACAAGACCATCGCATCTCTGTCGGTAATAGCTTATTTTACTGAAAACAGCTCTTGCGCCTCACAGGAACATTAACGAGGAAATAAAAATATTCGTCCTACGTTCAACTCGAACCTCCTACTAACTTTTACCACGAGCTGTCATTTACTGCTGTAATGTACACACTACTTCTAGTCATTCAGCCATCATATCCTCTGTACATGACGCTCCTGTGATACAGAATTTTCACGATTCTTTACCATCCTTCGGTGATTTATCGTTGACGCTGATTTTCGTTGACACGAATAAACGAATTGTAGAAAGCGTAGTAAGACCAGACATTGTTCTGAGTAGCCAAGTTCAAGATATTTAGGTCAGAATAATCTGCGGGTTGCATAAAACTGAGAGAATAGGAGCAGCTGTACCACACGGTATAATTTTAGAACAACATGAAATTTATTTGCTATTTGCTTTACGTCGCACCGGCACAGATAGGTCTTATTGCGACGATGGGGTAGGAGAGTCCTAGGAAGTGGAAGGAATCGGCCGTGGCCTTAATTAAGGTACAGCCTGGTGTGAAAATGGGAAACCACGGAAAACCATCTTCAGGGCTGCCGACAGCGGGGCTCGAACCCACTATCTCCCGATTACTGGATACTGGTCGCACTTAAGCGACTGCAGGTATCGAGTTCGGTGAAATTTATTTTATTTGGATTACAGTACCAATGCTAATGATGAGCACATGTTAAAGCTCAAATATAGATAAAACCATTAAAAGAGAGACTTCGAGGTATATATTTTCACACAGAAATCACACTTCAGATTATTGCCGACTGCATCTTCTGTGCAGCACATGCACGTAGTTGGATCTATCGAATATGAGGAAGCGATTTCCAGGCTCCACCGAAATGGGATAACAAAAGCTACGAAACATCTCCCAGTTTAGCTTTTGATAAGTTCTGTAGATTGTTCACACATACTTCCTTGGGATTTATTTCAGATATTGAAGCGTTTTTCTTTGTAGCGAACACGGACATGTTACTGCCACATGGTATGCTCTCTCCCCTCTTACTATTTACATCGCAATTTTTGAAACCCCAAGTTGCTATAACTCGATTATTTGGAGCAAATTTGAAATGCCACGATCTAATTGGCTTCAGAACGGCATGTGGAAAACCTTTGTACTTTTACTGTTCTGAACATAAAATTAAGTTTGATGTGGCTTTCTAATAGGTTTTTGATCTTTGGCCTCTTCCTCCTCCTCCGCTTCACAAGTTATTATTAACTTGGTATTTTAGCAACGACCAATTTCCACTTACTTTGATCACGAATCCATTTGCTCGCTTTGGTGGTTGAAACACGTATCCATTATAGAACACAGCTTGTTTTGATAATGTCAATCAATCCCTACTGATCTGCATTTAGGGCAGTCGGTCAAGTGGCAGATTCCATTTATGTTGTTTTCCTAGACTTTTCTTAAATGATTGCAAAGAAATTGGAAATGCATTGAACATCTCCCTTGGTAAGTTATTCCAATATCTAACTCCCCAATTTGTCATTCCACGCCATCTCTCCACTGACAGCTCGGAACATACAGCTTAGTCAAACAGCTCGTCTTCTTTCTCCAGTCTCCCCAGCCCAAACTTTGCAACACTTTTGTTACGCTACTCTTTTGTCGGAAATCACCCAGAAAAAATCGAGCTGCTTTTCTTTGGATTTTTTCAGTTATTGAATCAAGTAATCCTGGTAATAGTCCCCATACAATGGAAGTATACTCTATTTGCCGTCTTACCAGAGATATACATGCCCTCTCATTTGCATCCTTACTACAATCCCTAAATACACTCATAACTACGTGCAGAGACCTGTAACCTTTATATACCATTCCATTTATGATATTACCCCAATGATGACCTTTCCTTATATTAAAACGGAGGTACTTACAAAGATCCCCAAAAGGAACATCCACCCCATCAACGTAGTAATTAATACTGAGAGGACTGTTCCTATTTGTGAAACTCAGAACCTGACTTCTAAGCCCGTTTCTCATACTACCATTGCCTACTGTCCATCTCACAACATTATCGAGGTCATTTTGTAGTTTATCACAATATTGCAACTTATTTATTACTCTATACAGCATAACATCATCCGCAAAAAGCCTTATACGGTATATGATTCAATTTCTTTACTCATATCATTTATATGTAAGAAAATATATAGGGCGTAATAATGCTGCCTTGAAGAATTCCCCCTTAATTATTAAAGGGTCAGATAAAGTCCAACTGCACTCGTTTTTGCCAGTAGTCTCCCATGATCTACCCTATCAAATGCCTTATATAAGTCATTCGCGATACAGTCCATTTGACCTTCTGGATCCAAGATGTCTACCATATCTTGCTGGTATCCTACAAGTTGAGCTTGAACTTCCTTCTATCGAACCAGTTATTAATTTCGCAGACATGTCTAATATAATCAGAAAGAATGCCTTCCCAAGGCTTACATGCAATGCATGTCGAATTGACTGGCCTGTAATTTTCAGCTTTATGTCATCACACTTTCCTTTATACACATGTGCTACTATAGCAACTATCCATATGCAAACAATAATCGAATAAGCACTCCAGATATGGTACTATATTCCAACCCATTGTCTTTAGTATATCCCCAGAAAACGCATCAATTCCAGCTGCTTTTCTAGTTCTAGTTATTGTAAACGTCATTGTTATCATAGGTAAATTTTAATACTCCTTTAGCATTAGTCACCTCCTCTATCTGGACATTATCCTTGTAACCAACAATCTTTACATACTGCTGACTGAATACTTCTGCCTTTTGAAGATCCTCGCATACACACTCCCTTTATTCATTAATGATTCCTGGAATGTCCTCCTCGGAATCTGTTTTTGCTATAAAGTATCTATACATACCTTTCAGGTTTTCACAAAAATTTGTATGACTGCCAATTATGCTTGCTATCGTGTTGTCCTTGGCTGACTTCTTTGCTAGATTAAATTTTCTAATACGTTCCTTCAATTTCTCCTTACTTCCACAGCCATTCCTAACTCTATTTCTTTCCAACCTTCCCCTCGTTTTTAGTCTCTTTATTTGTCTAATAATAATGTTATTTGCTTTACGTCCCACTAACTACTCTTTTACGGTTTTCGGAGACCCCGAGGTGCCGGAATTGAGTCCCGCAGGAGTTCATTTATGTGCCAGTAAATTTACCGACGCGAGGCTGACGTATTTGAGCACCTTCAAATACCACCGGACTGAGCCAGGATCGAACCTGCCAAGCTGGGGTCAGAAGGCCCGCGCCTTGACCGTCTGAGCCACTCAGCCCTGTTCTTTATTTGTCTGTTATAATATAGTGGATCTTCACCATTCCTTACCACCATTAAGGTTATGCACCTGTTTTCACATTCAGCAATTGCTTTAAAACCATTCCAGAGTCTGTTAACATTTTCTTATACCGTTTTCCACCGAATATAATTACTTTAAAAGCTCTTCATGTATGCTTTTTCAGCCATATGGTACTGCCTAATAGTCTTACTTCTAAACCCTCCCTTTCCATCACATTTCATTTTAACTACGACGAAAGCAGCTTCGATATCACTAATATCATCTATTATTTCGGTTTCGCACATCTGATTTTATCAGCACCACTTCCAGAATATTCTTCCCTCTAGTGGTTTCCATCACTTTCTGAATCAGCTGTCCTTCCCATATTAACTTACTTGCCATTTGTTGGCCACGCTTCCTGTCGTTCGCATTTTCTTCCCAATTGACATTCGGTATATTGAGATCACTCGTACAATCACGTTCCTTTCCATATCGTTTCCCAAATGGCTGATTATGTTATCAAATAATTACGAATCAGTGTCAGCGCTACCCTTTACTGAACTGTACACTCCAAAGACATCAAGTTGCCAAATACGTTTAGAGTTGAGCCTTACACCTAGAATTTCATGTTTGTCATCTTTAACTTTTTGGTAGCTTACAAATTCTTCTTTCATCTGAATGAATTCTTCCCCCTCTACCATTCCTATCGTATCTCTACAATACACACTCCAGTTCCTAGAGGAAATTTCTGCATCCTTTACACAATTTCTCAGCAATAACTCTTCCTATTACAATATCTGCTATGTATATATATGTATTAAATTACTTAATTCTATTTCTTTCTTTACAATACTTCTACAGTTCAATACTAACATTTTTATGTCATTCCTACTTGACTTCCAGATCCGTGTACCCTTATCACCGCTCCTTAGACCACCCCGTTTCCCTAAATGAAACTCCCTATAACCCTTCTAAACTAATTTCTTAGCTTATACGTACCACTGCCGTTTAAGTGAGCGCAAATTCCTACCCATTAGGATCTAGAAATCTCACTCCCAGTTTCCCACATACCCACTCCATATTCTCATTTAAATCTCCAGTCACGTTTCAGACCGTATCCCTTCTACGCAGTATTCCACTGATAACAATCTCCTCTTCTTTAAACTTCATCCTGCTGCATTTACCAGATCCCACACAGCCCCAGCTATGTTGGTAATTATATCTACTTGACTTGCGTTGTTGGTACTAACGTGAAACACTACCACCTTCTCCTTTCCCTCCTGTTTCTCGTCTGCTTTCCTCAACATCTGCCTTATCTTAATTCCTGGAAACACTCTACCCTGTTTCCATTTCCTTCACACACTTTTTCCACATATCTAACAATTGAATCTGCCATGAGCAAAGCCTCAACCCGAACCAACTCATTTAAGCCCCTCACCTCCTGGTCAGCTCTATCTTTCTTAACGGCTGCAGAAACTACTTACTCCTCCCTTTTACCCTCATGACCATGCTCCACCTGATTTTTCCTATCCTCTACTATACATTTCCTTTTACTTCCTTTTCCTTTCCTGTCACTTCCATACCTCTCAGCAACTGTTCCCTGTTTCTTATCTTCCCTCTGTTGTTCTACCTGCAGTGACTCGCACCGGTTTCTCACTGGCACCTTTCTTGAATTCCAATCCTTAATAGAGGCTTTAGCCTGGAATGTCCTTCCCCTTAACCCTCGAACTGGTAGTTGATATAGCTCTAACCGATGGGTGTGCTCCACACATTTGCACTACCTGATGTATGTCAATATGACAGATATTCATTATTATTCAGAGAATATGCACATATAAAACACCAAACCATTCAGCATGAACTGGACTATTTGCAAAGTGGTTTGTATTTACCCCATGTAATATTTTTAACAAATTTATTTTTTATTTACACATCAGATATAAATGACTAATCTGTTTTCTGAAACTTTTCAAAATATAAATTTTATAGAGTAGTTAATTATGATTACAGGAATGCAAATTTTAAGTTAATAGTGTCAATACTTTAGGAATTATTCAATAAACAGTATGGTAGTTCATAGAGTTCTAACCGGTCGGTGTTCATTACCTACATCAGGTGGCACAACACTTATCTATTCTGCTGCAGTGGGCCTTGAATTTACAGATGCATTTAATTCTATTACAAATCCGAAAATTTAGCTATCGTGTGTGCATAATGCACAGTAATCAACGAAAGCAAGTCACAACAAAATCAACATGTGCTTCAAAACTCTACGAATTGCGACCTTAATTTGTTTCAAAGATATCACACATAGATGGACGTATTTAACACTGAAACATTCCACATTTCAAGGAGCAAATATGACTGATGAATGCTGCCATCTAACGGGAAAATTCACAAGTACGTCTAGCTGTATTTACTGGTAAAGGAGACCTGGCGATCTACAGTCAGGGGCGCTTGAGATCGGCGCACATCTGCCGATCTGTCGTCAGCTATCGGTTCGAGAGCTTAAACACTAGATCACTTGTCTTCTACAATTCCCTCCTTTACTTCCTGTCCTCTGAGAGGATCCTAATTATCTGCCTCAAACTCTCCAACTCCTCCCTCACACTCCTTAATGCCTGGCTACATCCACAGTTCGTTAATTTGCAATCCTTAGCCATTCTTTACAGAATAATGAAAATAAAGGAAATAGAAAAGATTAGTACACAACGATCACACGAAAATAAGGTAATTAATATACTACTACCCTAGAATACTAATTAATCGTACTATATTTTTATCCCACAACACCCTAGCATGATGAAAACGTTAATTACAGAGAATTAGGACGCTAATTTCTACCAAGATACTCCAATACACTACAGTAATTTTTAAATTACATTCAGACGTTTCCTTATTACAGTAGGTTATTACTAAGCACCGTTATAGTCCACCTTCATAGAGTTTCAAAACACCGAAAATACCTTCAATATGACTACTAATTCAACAAATTAGTATACGTCAGCAGGACAGTCTCACATTATAACTCTATTGAACCAATATGGCAGCACACACATGACAAGAACGGAAGCTGCTTGGTAGTTATGGATATTGTCTCACTTCATTCCAACAGATGGCAGGGAGTGTTCTTTTTGAAAACAACACCATACTTCCATCTCCTGAAACGATGGGATTTAGCTATTTTTTGCAATAGAAAAACATAGTTTAGTAGAGGGATACGAGGCAGTGGGATCAGTAACTCAATTTTCACGAATATTGGTGATTGCTCCTTTTCATATCAGTAGTCTCAAATAATTTAAACTCATATATGAATTAATGACTGGAGAAAATCACTGCAGAGGTAAGCCACTGCTAGGGGTGGAGGTGTTGAGAGGGGGCATAATAAATTAATCCAAAATGGTGTTTCGGGATCGTTGTGACAGTCCGGATATCGTTTAAGTCCAAGTTCAGCCCCATCGCCATGCGGGAGAGAAATATGAAAGAAGTCCAGAATGGCCTAGTTTATGGATGTAGGCTATGAGTGTATGTTCCAGCATAGCTGTCAACCAAACTTGGTACGCATATGGCTTACTGTCTGGAGAAAAATATAGTGGGCGTAAGGCACCAATAGCTCCCCTTTCGGAAGCGGGGTTGGGGGGGTCAAGTAATTTTTCAATTTGCTTTACGTCACACCGCCACAGATACGTCTTATGGTGACGATTTAATAGGAAAGGATTAGGAGTGGGAAGGAAGTTTAGGAAAGGCTACTCCACAGAAGCTCAACTTGTAGGGTTCCAGCCAGATATAGCAGATATCTTGGATTCAGGAGGTCAAATGGTGTTGCGGCTTTTGTGTTGGCAACTCGCCTGCCACATTTCATTTGTAACTTTCATAGTTGGAAACGTGCTCCGGCGTCAGTTATTATACTGAACATGGCGACCGGCACCAGTAGACGCCAAGATGCATCTTCGTGTATATCTATATTATCTTCTGTACTTTTGTGTAAATATGCGGTTTTGTTCATGTGTTATAAATATTTTAAATCACCTTATGAGCGATGTGTTGTGTCTGCTCGTTTAGGGCAGTCTGGTCCTCCATCTGACTTGTTTCAAATTGTTTGTGCATCTATGAAATTTAACTTTATTATGCGCGGCCGACATTTTGATTCGTCGGTCGCAACATAAAATCTTGGTCCTTCCGGGCCGCGATGAGAATCATTGTGAACTTTGAAGTTAAACAACATACAGCTTTGAACATTTAAAATTGTTATCGTTATGAACTGCAGCCTGCAACCGCCATTTGAGCATAGCAGTGAGCTTGGTGCGAAAAGCATTGTGAACAGTTATTGTATTGAAGCACCAGAATGTCGTGCTTAAGACTACTTACTACGAATGTTTGAATTCATTATATTGAGATCTCAACAAAGTCTTCATTGCTTTGGAACTGTTTTGATATCGCATGTTAAAAGTCTGTGGAATGTTACCATGTGCTAACGCATCTGTTCTTGTGAGCTGTTTACGCCAGTTTGTATCTGATACCCTGATGTTCTAGACGTTAAATGCTGCTCGGAATTTCGACTGCAGCGAGCATTACATCGCAGACGTCGTCCTTTGGGCTTTCCAGTCACGTTGGCCTTGTGGTTCTATCAAGGAGTGGTTTCAGTGGTAGTGATGATTAATGATACAGCACTGCTATGAGTAGGTAGCAGGTAGGGACACTCTTGGATGCAGCCCTACCCAGGGGGTGGCGCCCCTGCCTATGTGAGTCCCAGAACACATTGACCCGTGTGCAGCATCTGGTAAGGGTCCCTTGCCAGGGTTACGGTGAAGACCTCAACGGCAGCTATGGTGGAGAGAGCATAGATGGGGGAAGAGGCAACCTAATTGTCCAGGGCAGCAGCTCCAACAGTACCATGTAGTAGCACATGAACAATGACTTCATTAGTGGTACTACACTGGAAGTGAGAAGCGCAGCTGTAACAGCCTCCACGATCTCACACTTCGGCACAGAAAGAAAACGGAAGTCCTACTGAGCTAACTTTCCAGATCTTTAATATGATTATGGTTACAGGTACTAAAGAAACGGCCTTCAGTCCGGGGCACCCCTTAAGTGGGGAGAGGGTGCTAAGAATCCCCCCGAGGTCAAGTAGTGATAAGTTTTAAATTTATAACAAAATAATAAGAAACACCACATGGAACGTGCGAAATCTATATACGGCTGGGAAACTTACAAACGTTGAATAAGAAATACAACGCTTGGAAATCAAGCTTTTGGGCTTTGGTGAAGTTCGATAGCCTGGGTCAAGAACACAACAAATCTAATCATGGAGCTCTGTATTGCTCTGGTGGTAACGATCCTTAACATCAACATGGAGTGGCTGTGCTCCTGTCATCTGATCTGGTGAAGTCTGTAATCGATTTCACTCCCTTTGGAAAGCGTGTCATGTTTATTAAAATGCAAACTTCATATCCTCCCATGAATATTATCCAGACTTGTGCTCCAACCGGTGATAAGGAAGACGAATTAGTCGAAGAATTATATTCCTTTCTAGAGGAGGCAACGTCCCTTACAAAGAAAATGGATGTAACTCTTGTCCTTGGTGATTTAAATGCTAAGACAGGTCTCGGTGCAGAGGATGGGGCCTTGGTGAGAGAAATACCAGAGGTGATCGTCTAGTTCAGTTTTGTTCAGAACAACAGCTCTCTGTTATTAATACATTTTTCAAGCTACATACACGGCGCTTGTATACAGTACATGGACGTCTCCAGCAGATTGCGAAGGTCATATTGTTAAAATCAGATATACTTCATTCTCACCAAAAGGCATGTTAAAAGATACGTGAAAGCTGTCAAAACGTACTCTGGGGCGGATGTTAACAGTAACCATATTCCCGTCGTCATGGACTTAACACTTCATCGTTTCGTCAAGAACATACGCTCTGAAGGACCTAAGCGCTTCGATACAAGGAGCCTTGACAACTGCGTACTTCGAGCTCAAACAACCTTGAAGCTCGAAGAACGTGTGAGAACAATAAATCAACTTGTAAACAGAGGATATTGAATCACAATGGATTACACTAAAGAACGTACTCACTGATACTCAAGAGAATGACATAGGACATGGCGACCGGCAGCAGCAGACGCCAAGACGCATCTTGGTGTATCTATATTTTCTTTTGTAGAATTGTGTACACTTGTGACAATTATTCATGTGTAATAAATGTGTTAAATCACCTTCTGTGTCTGCTCGTTTAGGGCAGTCTACTCCTCCAACTGACTTGTTTCAAATTGTTTGTGCGTCTGTGAAAATTAACTTTGATATGTGCATCCGACATGTTGATTCGTCGGTCGCAACAAATGGACTGTATCGCGATTGACATGTCTAAGGCATTTGATAGAGTGGATCATGCGAGACTTCTGGCAAACATGAGTGCAATTTGGCTAGACAAAAGAGTGAATGAATGGGTTGCTATATATCTAGAAAATAGATCTCAGAAAATTAGAGTAGGCGAAGCTTTATATGACCCTGTAATAATTAAGGGGGAGTACCTCAAGGCCGTATGATTGGACATTTATATTTTCTTATACATAGTTATTCAGCCGCCTCTTCCAATGTAGATTTATGCAACCCACAATATTCCTTCCGTCCTGAAAACATCTGCCCTACCGTTATGCCCGGACAACACAACCGGATATCATGGTATTTACCGCCTCGCCATGATGGGATGCTGTAATATTATCCTCGTATTAAATACTGGAAGACATTCGTGTGCCTTCTTCATCATATGAACCTTAAACCCGGCGAAACACTAAATTCATATTGTGAATGCAGTAAACCTAATACTTGCTATAAACTGCCCAGTGTGCCATACGGAACCGTAGGGTAGTTGGTAACGGCGTTTCGGAGCGGGTTAGCTTTGTTACGTGGGAGGTTCGAGGCCGGGGACAAGACTACAAATTTTCGAAATATTTGTTTAATACGTACCACATGCAGTGTAAGTGCAATACCCGCTTTCATGCAAATTGTGTGTGAATGAATCTGTTTGTAGCTCTAAGAAGAGCCCATTAGTTAGCAGGATGGACACATACAGACCGTAAACAATAGGAAAACAAATATCCTGACATTATTTTATTGTAGCAAATGCTCGATGTGATAATTAGTAGTGGGGACGAAGCGAGTGGGACTGTAGAGTAACTCGGTTTTTGAGGTTACGTGACGTCACAGGGGAGCACCTATTCAGCTCAAATACTCCGTACAGTGCTGCGGGTGCTTCAGTAAACCTTCCAGCTAGGCTACACTCGCAACACCATTGTGCTGTTATTCAGACTCCAGACTGAGACGTCTGTTTTATTTCTATGTTTCCTTTTGTTTAAAGTTGTTGCGCTATATTTTCTATCGATATTTGTAAAAAGAATGGACCAATAAACCCACGATAATCCTCCCAAGCATGGCAGTATTTTACTAGCAGTCCAGGTAGAAAATCCGCCACTTCTAAAATTCGCAATCAAATCTACTGTACAGCTGGAGGCGAGTCAAAGTTAGTGAATCACATAAAACGGGTGCTTCGTAAGGATATGGTACAAGATACAGTTGCACATCGTGAAAGTAATTCCATACTTACGTATGGAAAAGACGGTGCAGATAAAAATAAGTTACATAGGAGTTTGGCTACTTTTGTATGCGAAGACATGCAGTCACTGAGAGTTGTAGAGGACAGAGGATAGAGACAGACCTGTAGCTTAGATCCTTTGCAACAGAACAAAGATGAGCTAGGCCACCATAGATCAGTTTGTAGAGCTACCAACGCAAAGTCGTGCGGTTGTGGGTTAGGATCCCACTGATGTCCGATGTATTTAACATCTCTTCAACCCGTACTAAAGGTACGTAACACGACCGAATTGATTGAAAGTTAATTTCGATTACAACGCGGTCGTGAAAATGCAATATTGATTGACTCTTAAGTGAACGTGCTCTTGCTTACCTTAGTGTACCTGCTACATCTGTGCCCGCATAGGAAGTGTTTTCATGTGCTGGACAAATTCTTTCAGACCGAAGGTCATTGCTTTATGCAAAACGAGCTGAAACTCTGATATTTCTGTATAGAATTTCCTCCTGTATAACACCTGCTCCATGCAATACAGAACACTAACGCTACTTCCTATACTGTCTGTGTACAACGTGTTGTGTCTCATTTTAATGCTTGTCTCAAGATGAAGAACTGAGTTCTTTTGTATAGTTTACTTATTTCCATTACTGATGTTATCTTAACAGATTTGTCATTTAACTCCTTACACCACGTAGTTGTCAATTAAATGTTTGACATTACATGAGTTTAGGCACATTTCAAAGAAGTAGATTTAGTTTCGTCAATGATCTTATTATGGAATATGGTACGTTTATCCACATTCATTAATATTTATTTTATTTATTTATTTAGTCATTTGTGTGTTTATTTATTTACTTATTTATTTATTTATTTATTTATGTCTACTTGATATGCCCCATATAAAGCACAGATTCGTAATAGCAGTGTTTGTTATTTTATGTGTTACATTTATATTACATTATAACAATTGTGCAAATAAGCAATAATATAAAGAATGGAGCATAGTACCACTGTAATAATTGATAATCGTCTTTATAAATGTAAACTCTAGCTTAGAAGGTCAATTTAAAGTTTAAATTTACCGCTATAAAGTTGTACTCGGTTCTGTCAGTGGCGAGATGGCGTGGAATGCCGTTAGTAGACGAATAAGTTTGAGTGGTGTCTTTAAAAGTAGGAAATATCGCAATATGAAGATAAAGCTGGAATTCAAGAGGAAAAATTGGCAAAAATATTCGTTTATAGGAAGGGGAGTTAGAGATTGGAATAACTTACTAAAGAAGATGTTCAATAAATTTTCAATTTCTTTGAAGCAATACAAGAAAAGGCTAGGAAACAATAGACAGGGAATCAGCCACCTGGGTGACTGCTCTAAATGGCCTTAATTATGGTACAGCCCAAGCATTAGCCTATTTTTAAAATGGAAACCACGGAAAACCATCTTCGGGGCTGCCGGCAGTGGGGGTCGAACCGAATATCTCCCGAATGCAAGCTTAGAGCTGCGCGCTCCTATCAGCACGGCCAAGTCCCTCGGTTAAAAATAATAGAATAAGACGAATATTAATTTGGAGGGGTTGCTGAGTTAAATTTTGACACTCAGGAAATCTTTTAAATACAAGTTCATCGGCACGAGACTGAGAAGGGGTGCAAAAGAAAATATCGGAAATAACCGAGATTACGGATGTAGGCTATGCATGTTGCAGCAAAACTCTCAACCAAACTCGGTGCACGTATAACCTACTCTCTGTAGAAACGATTATGGGTGGAAAACATCGCTAGCACCCGTAGGGGAAGGGATGAAATATTAAAAATAACGGAAATCGACCGGTACTAGTGTGGAATTCGCAGTTTTCGGGGTCGCCTTCGTGAACTGTGACACTCTTGTTGCCGTTTAATTCATAGTTCTGCCTCCATCAGAACGCTGAGTGAGAAGAGATGAAAACTCATGTGCAAAATGGCCGGGATTACCTATGTATTGAACCCAACTGGTTCATATCATTGGCCTATAATATTAAAAGTGGTATAAAGTTACGGGAATAATGAAGTGGAGTTACACGAGAAGCCGGATGTATGCTTTAATCCCGCTTGCTCAAGTCAGTAGTCAGATAGTACACGTGTCATAGTCATTAGATTGCGCAAGAGAGAAGCAATGGAATCTTACATTCCAGAGAGAGAAAGTCGGTGACAGAGCTACTCCAAATTTAAGTTGGTAGGACTTCTGAACAGCGAATCAATGCACAGCGCGCTCGAGGTTGAGTGAAAAAAAAAATGTGGGCGCCAACATGAAAGCTCCACTACATTGGTAAAAATCCGCAGGGAGATAGTACAGAAGAAGATTCATACTTCTTCGTAGTCGGGAAATTAAGACGATACATCCCAGTAAATTATTGTAATTTATGAATGTGGGTATTAAAGGCAGGATGTTATGCAACTCTACACCACGAGGCAAGCACACGACAGGAACCCATGCGCGGTCCCGTAGGCTCACTCTGCTTTTTGATTCGGAACGGCCAGGTCGGAGATGTGTGGTGTTCGGGTTGGAACGGGAATTTGAGCATTTCTCAACCTAATACATTCTATATTGAGAACGTATAACTGAATTCGCTGGATTTATTATTATCAGAGAATTTGGAGTATAAAATGCAAATATTTTTTGGATATAAAGACTCAAGTTTACAAACCTGTTCCTCAGGCAGTAAGAGCCGTAATGGCGTACTGCCACGGGGTGGAAATCGCGAAATTTGCAGAAACGGAGTATTTACTAAACTGTGACAAGATTATAATGTGAAATTGTACATAATTTATGTAAATTTTCTTTGTGTATTTTAGTGTAAAAATGCGAGTGATGTCGTGTGCAATGTTGTACCAAACCAAATGTCGGTAAATTGGACGTCGAGGAAGGCATTTATGTACACGGTAACGCTACCGTTATGATGGTGTGAAACAAGTAATGGAGGCCGATCTGAAGGCCTTTATGTTGTATGTCTGACATGGAACGACGCCGGATTCGATAAGTACCTCCTGATTTATTTCATTTCATATATGCATGTCGGCAACAGTTAAATTTTGTAAATAATTTCCTTGCATGAAATGATTAATTTCATTTTTTTTTACTTTTCAATGTAGCAAGGGTTAACCAGACATAGGGAGTAAAATTTAGTACTGATGCCTGGGGGGAGGAGGGAGGGAGAATATGTGTACAATAAGAAATGTGTGTTGAGATATGTTCTTCTATAACAATAAGAAACGTGTAGTGAGTTATGATATTTGATAAAATAATGACATGTGATCTCCTAATACGATATTCGTGTGTGTAAATATATTCATTAGAATAGATGGCATTCAGTACGTGTTTATAGTCATTAGGGTATGTTAGTGATAGTTTATGGCATGTTGCATGGATAATGGTAATCGTCGAGAGTGAGTTTATTGACATCATGACGATATGAACAGGTGACCAGTCATGCACATTACAGTGGATATTTAGAGTCATTTTCATCATTAAGTAACATATATTTGACCAGTAAATGAAAATGTGCTGTGAGTGAATATATATTCTGTCATATTTCTTGTGTGATTTAGTTAAGCTTAGCTTGGAAGTAGAACCTGTAACATTCAAATGCCAATAGCAGGTAACGAACCAGTGATATTATGAAACGAGATATTTTAATATAGTACCGGAAAACGAAGTAAATTGTTTCTCGATAAGTTATGGCGAATCCTGGTGAGAATTTGAACCAGTGGACATGTAAATTGTGTGATATACATTGTGTATTAAAAGCGTTGTATGCTAATGAAATCGAAATTTTAGCCCAAAGGGAGTTAAGTTATATGGAAGATGATTTTTGAGAAGAACATAATGTACCGGTTACGAGCGGTATGTGCAGTATGTTTTGATGATTAATTATATTCCATTTGCACGCAAGACCTTCAGGGCGAACTTGATTTGTTTACACTCGGAGAAGCCAGCCGGCTTGAACCAGCGACAGCTGTGTGAGTGACGTAGCTGCAGAACAAGATAGACCACCCGCCTGACTTCACGTGTAGCCTGCCTCAAGGTTAATAGAGAACAGTAAGGTTAGTCATTCCGCGTTTTGGGCTGCCATTGGCTGTCGCTGTGACGTCACCATGGAACATCGCTGGTAGCCGCTGACGGCAGACTGTATTAGCGCGCGGGTAATGTTTCACATTTTAATAATATACCGAAGTGATATTTTAGAATTTTTGAACATCATACAATGTATTCTATAGAAACATACATTCTTTACAAGATAAAGTACGTATAACATCGTAGCGCTACAAAATAAGAGGTAATTAGAAGTGCGCGATATGTTAGGTTTAAATCAGCAGATTCTGGACAAATAAGACTTTTTATTTACTGTTATTCACTCTTACCTCAGTAAAGATGATGTTGACGAAATGCATGGAATATGCACCTCACTCTGACTGACAGATGGGTTTTGTTTTTTGTATCACAAACACTGTTAATTTGTTCAACACTTCACGGTGAAAACTTACAGGATACATTGCTATATGTAGTAACTTCAAGTCTTGCAACACTAGCACCAAATAAACGGTTTGTCTTTCTTTCCGTTAACATAAGTCTAGAAGAGTATCACAGTCTAGTATATTCACTATCTATCCGATTTTCATCAAAAGGGCTATAGTTCGAATCGTAGTCAATGAAAGTGAGACAGGGTATGAAATAAGTTCTTTTCCGAGTTCTGTGCATAAGGCAAAGGTCCCGTGGCTTTGCACACGAAGTTTAAAACAACAAATACAACGGTAACGAACATTTCTTGACATTTACTTTGTTGATAAATGCCACATTCTCGTTTTTCGCTTACGGGCAGCCTCTTTGCCGGCTGAGTGGCTCAGACGGTTGAGGCGCTGGCCTTCTGACCCCAACTTGGCAGGTTCGATCCTGGCTCAGTCCGATGGTATTTGAAGGTGTTCAAATACGTCAGCCTCGTGTCGGCAGATTTACTGGCACGTAAAAGAAGTCCTGCGGGACAAAATTCCGGCACCTCGGCGTCACCGAAAACCATAAAAGTAGGTAGTGCGACGTAAAGCAAATAACATTAATTAATTAATTATTACGGGAAGCCTCACTGTTTTATTTCTGTTTTGCAGCCAACCAACGCAAACGGAGTAAGGTTCGGATCTTAGCACAAGATTTCAAGACTTGTGGATGGACGTCAGGAAAACGGCTTTTCAACTTCACAAACATATTGTTCACAACTTCTGGTTGTCTGTTCAAATATGTTCGTCCGTGAACTTCAGCAAATATCAGTTCGAATTTAGTGATAATTTCCATAAAACTATCGGAAGGGACGAGCAAATCTCACCGAAACAGCACGTGTACCCACCCCAGACTTGGGTCATCAGGTGGTATCAACAAATCTTCTGTAGGCGTGCCCAGGGACCTGTCAAATTTTCGGCAGCGATATGCGATGAACCCTGCAACGTATTTGAATCCCTCCACACTACAGCCAGTATTTTCCTGTACAGATAGATCATCACTATCAACAGCTGGCAATTCAATGTCATTAATATCCTTGTCACCCTCAGTCATCGCCAGAGCTTGTCATATCCGGGAGGATGTTGCCAAACATAGCCGATGTAACAAATTCTCCTCCTTCGGCAGGAGCTACAGGTGACTCATTTTTTTTTTTGGAATGAGGAATATCGCTGGAATTGGCCCCTAACAACAACAGTCTGATGCCATTTTTCACATCAGGTGGAGATGGATGATCGTAAATATGCCCAAGACCTCTTAGGCACGAAAAGAAATTTTCCAGGCAATCGTGATTCAAACTTGCTGTGAGAATGTATTTAATAATAATTAATGTTATTTGTTTTACGTCCCACTAACTACTCTTTTACGGTTTTCGGAGACGCCGAGGTGCCGGAATTTAATCCCGCAGGAGTTCGTTTACGTGCCAGTAAATCTACCGACACGAGGCTGACGTATTTGAGCACCTTCAAATACCACCGGACTGAGCCAGGACCGAACCTGCCAAGTTGAGGGAGAATGAATTTAACGCCGAAAGATTCCATGTATTTGAACAGCACAAACGAAAAAAGAAACTAGGTCCTCTGACACTCTTTTAAACACCCACACACTTTAAAGGTAAACAAATACATCCGATACATGTGATAACTGAAGAATTTGCCTCGATCTACCCTGGTCCCGCGTGACTAGCTGTTCCACCGTGACGTCATGCGCTAAGCGAGGAAAATGCAACACCTTCTGCGCACGGCTGAGTGCACCCCCCTGGCCTGCCTGACCTGGTATGTTCTGGATATGAACGTCATCCCTTCGCGAACATTCGAATAGAAAATTTAAACTGCTATACTAATAATCGCAACGACACGAGCGATACGTCATTTTGAAGAGGATAACATAAACGTCTCAAATTGTGAATCTCAAGCAAATCCGTCGAGCTATTCTCGAGATAATCAACTTCAAAGATATCACGCTATCTGATGACGTAGGAGCCCAATCTGAATATAAGCTCAGCTCACTTGACCCAGATCAGACAGTCATAGCTGGGAGTCCAGCCTGACTCTCCACACTGCAATGTTATTGTTCGTCGAAGTGCTGACCGAGGCTATCTTCGAATTGTTCAAAGTCTTCGCGTGGGATTTAAACTCTGACAGTCGAGTTGAACTTAAAATTTGTGCGCGTGTTAAACTCCAGTATGTAACAAAGTCTTTATAATGGACAAAAAGCCTATTAGTCAAGTTTGAACATAGAAATTTTGCATGTGTTGAAGGTCAAACGATACAAAGTCTTTGTAGTGGACTTGTAGCTTATCAGTCGAGTTGAAATTTGAATCTGTGCGCGTATTGGAACTCCGATTGTGACGAGTCGTGTATTGGACTTAAGGGCTAACAGTCGAGTTGAACATAGAATCTGTGCGCATACAGAAACTTCTCGATATAACTTACTTTCGTTCTCGTGGAACTTAGTTTATTACCACGTTGCCTGTGTGAAACAGTCTCGGAACCAACATTATTGATTTCAGTGTGACACGACTGTGATATTCTTTTTAAAATCTCAGTCAGCAGAACTTAGTCTCTGAACACATATCATTAATTTCAGTTTGACACTATTACGTTATACTATTAACTGTGACATTTAAAAAAATCTCAGTCAGCATAATTTCATTAATATACAAGAGTATTCATGAGAGTGTTCGAACTTTCGCATGAATGTTAATGCAAGTGATTACCATGATAAAAGTATAATTGTGTGCTATGACACAAGGGTTTCACTCTGAATTCAAACTGTATTTTTATCCAATTCAAACAGGACTTTCTGTAAAGTATTTGTGAGTGACTGACAGCAATGTCCTTGATAAACTCGAACAGTCGCCTATTTTATTTTATGTAAAGTGCTTATTAAAGTGCTTATTAGTATTATTATTGCGTGACTGACAGCAGTGTCCTTGATAAACTCTAGAGCAGTCATACATTTCTTTCAATGTTAAGTGCTACTTTAGTTAGTGGAAAATCACCGCGAACTGTGCCAAGTGCGTGAACAATTTTCAGTTTCATTATTTTTATTCATGAACTGTGCTTTATTTTCTTCCAATCTCGATGCTACACGCATCTTCATCTTTAGTGAACTTATAAATTCTCTCTACAAGATTAAGAATGAATTCGACGGCATATCCCAACCGTATTAAATTGAACAGTGCTGTTAAACCAAAGTGTCGGGGGACTGTGCAATTGTGGACACTCGTGTAAGTTATGTGACGAGTGATTACCCCGAAACATCGTCGGAGAACGTCGGAGAACATCGGAGAGCGCCGGAGACCGTCCAGAACCTCGAAAGTTCGCTACTCAAAGCCATATCAAGCCGACCTGGCTGTTGCGGCCTTATCTCAACGTAATATTGGCAACCTGCAGAATGTATTCCAGTTGAGTTCAGCCTGGTGAACTGGGAGCACTAGTCATCAAAGGCAATGTTGAAGACAGCAACTATCAACAGTAAGGTGATGTGAATTTCAAAATACATTTTCTGAATAAAACTCTATTCTTAAATCCATTTGAAAGCTTTCTTGTAAATAGGGCCCAGCCTCCTGTACCAAGCCGTAGCTAGAAACTACCCAGTATTGCCCTGAGAACTACTCCGTGCTAACTTTAAAATTAATTCATAAAGTCGGGCTGTTTTACTGGTACAATATGGACTTATTTAGAACGGAGATATATTAGTTTGAGTTGACAAAAATAATTGCCATGCGTGTGAAATAAATGAATGTGACGCGTTCCCAGGTAAGATGCTCTTACTTGCTCTGCGTGTTTGCTAAAGAGAGATTTAAACTACGTTGATTAGGGTCATGAAATGAAAGAATAAATGTCATTTATTAAATAATTCCAATTGAACGATTTAGGAACAGCACAATGTGATTAAGGATTTAATATTATTCGCGATATTCCATTGGAAGATAGGAAATTATAGGTGACTGTAATTTTGCGATCCAGGTGGTCAGAACTTTTATTCCCGACCAGGTCAATGAACATGATATTCCTGGTAATTATGAATAATGACTGATTTATTTGCTGTATGTATTCGACTTGTATTTACTGTGTATTTGACAACGCAAATTTTGATTTGTGATTGCAACCTTTGTGTTTGATTTTGTGAATTCATTTCAAATGGTTGTTACTTTTGAGAAAAAAAGTTTTCGTCCTATTGTCATAGAGTTAGTGTAAATTAAGTTTTGGCGGGAATTCAAGTTAGTTTAGGTCCTCTCGCTACAATTTCATGTTTACTTTGCGTATTAGTGAATCAGCTGATTATGCATATGTGACATATTCTTTTAATTGATAAATCGGAATGGTAACTTAATTTTATTTGCGCCAGGGATAATTATTGATCCGGGTTGTGTTCCGTGTTAGATGTATATAGATGAGTGGAGGAAGCCGATATACATGAATGATTTAATAATTTTAGATTTAATAATTTCTAACAGTTTAATGATTTAGTGATTGAACTTATTGTAATGATTTAATAATTTAATAATAATATTTTTTAAATTAATAATTTTGAAAGTATATTGTTTTAATGATTCAGTATCAAATTCAATAATTTATATTCAAAAAGAACTTTATATTTTTCAATGATTCATGGATAGAAGGAAGAGTGGATACGAAGTAAAGTGTTCATGCATAGAGGGATGTATTTTGAATTCTTTTGGATTTTGAAGGTCACTCTAGTAAAGGTGACCGATGTAATAATGGTCAACTATATTATTTCTTTTGAAATATGGTGAGAATCAAATATAATAAAAATCGAGATGTATAAGAAAGGGACACGTTGATTAAATTAATGTCGGTATCTTATAATGAGATGTAACAAGATTTCGATTAAGTGAGATGTAGTTGGATGAATTTGGAATTGACTAACAAAATTGTTGTTTTTCCTGGTATAATTGATGATGAAAGTAAATTAATTTGATACGTAGGCCGACGAATTTCAATAGATAAAGATATCAGTGAATGACTTGGAGTGATTATTTATGTGAATTAAACTAATTTTACAGATGTATTAGACTATAATATGGTTCTGGTTGACAAGATGTTATGAGTGACGTATCCATGTACATCAAATGGTAGCCAAATTATTTTATTTTTGTAGGGATTTATTTTTACTTTGCCAAAGTTTATCTTTTATTTTAATAAATTTGTGTTTTTAGCAAAGGTTCCCATTCAGATCTTTTTATTTAATTTATCTTCTCTCTTATCCTTCCTGCTCAATAATTTAAGGTTAGTTTTATGATTTGAAGATATCTCTGTGGGTATTACCCGTTTAGCGATCCTGTGATTAATTTTTGCCGGTGCCATATTTCAAAGGCTGGAAGGGTAGAGGGTTGAGTATGTATGTATGTTCTAGCATAACTCTGAACCAAACATGGTGCAGATATGACTAACTGTAAGTAAACAGTTACTGTGGGTGTAAGACTGTTTTGGTGGGGTGAACAGTGGGTGAAAGAATGGAAAACCACATATATTAGTGTAGAATCCATAGTTTTTGTGGTCGCTGAGATGAATAGTGACACTCCGAATGTCGTTCAAGTCCATCATCATCCCTCTTCGGTGCGGGGGATGGAAAGGGTTGAAAAAAGAAAATGTCCAATATGATTGAGATCATGGATGTATACGTGTGTGTGTGCATAGCTCTCAAGTAAACTTGGGTGATTGTGGTGATTATTGTTTTAAGACGAAGTACAACAAGGCAACCCTCTATATAACACTAATCAGAGAGAAAAAAAAATGGAAGGGTTCCGACACTTTTAAAAAATGAAGCTATCGGCCAATGAAAGACAAGGGCCACGAAGGGCATGAAAATGAAAGGCTCTCTAGCCTTCGATACTAATACCGTAGGGGTCCGAAAAGAACAAGAGTTGACCAGGTAGTTCGGATAGAATAGATGAAAGTGGGGAGCCTGTCACAAGTGGAAGCAATGCCTGGACTCAGCTCAGGGCCCCGTGGTCGCCAACCTACGCTCACAAGTTGAGAACCCTTGGGGCCCCTTTTAGTCGCCTCTTATGACAGGCAGGGGAACCGCTTGTGTTATTCTACCGCCCCCAGCCACAGGGGTATCAAGCAAACTTGGTACAATATGACTTGATAAAGATGTTGATTCCCATAAGGAATCTGAAATATTTTTGTCCCGAATGAGTAAATTTATAATACCAATATAAATGGTCCGTTATTGGACATTATAAATTTTCCAGCTAACTCATTCCTGGTTGCCAGCGTTTCGCTCCCGTGTGCTAGGTTGGGCTCGTCAGTTGGTACCTAGCACACCTACCAAGACGCATGGCTAGTGCATACCGTGGAGGCCACTGCGTAGGCTACTTGAAGCCACCGGCAGTGCCAATGCACTATGAGAGACTTTGTCTCACTACCAAAAATTGGTGCCTGCTTGGCCATCAGATGATATAGATGTTGATTCCCATAAGGAATCTGAAATTTTTTGTCCCGAATGAGTAAATTTATAATACCAATATAAATGGTCCGTTATTGGACATTATAAATTTTCCAGCTAACTCATTCCTGGTTGCCAGCGTTTCGCCCCCGTGTGCTAGGTTGGGCTCGTCAGTTGGTATCTAGCACACCTACCAAGACGCATGGCTAGTGCATACCGTGGAGGCCACTGCGTAGGCTACTTGAGGCCACCGGCAGTGCCAATGCACTATGAGAGACTTTGTCTCACTACCAAAAATTGATGCCTGCTTGGCCATCAGATGATATAGATGTTGATTCCCATAAGGAATCTGAAATTTTTTGTCGCGAATGAGTAAATTTATAATACCAATATAAATGGTCCGTTATTGGACATTATAAATTTTCCAGCTAACTCATTCCTGGTTGCCAGCGTTTCGCCCCCGTGTGCTAGGTTGGGCTCGTCAGTTGGTACCTAGCACACCTACCAAGACGCATGGCTAGTGCATACCGTGGAGGCCACTGCGTAGGCTACTTGAAGCCACCGGCAGTGCCAATGCACTATGAGAGACTTTGTCTCACTACCAAAAATTGATGCCTGCTTGGCCATCAGATGATATAGATGTTGATTCCCATAAGGAATCTGGCCAAGCAGGCATCAATTTTTGGTAGTGAGACAAAGTCTCTCATAGTGCATTGGCACTGCCGGTGGCTTCAAGTAGCCTACGCAGTGGCCTCCACGGTATGCACTAGCCATGCGTCTTGGTAGGTGTGCTAGGTACCAACTGACGAGCCCAACCTAGCACACGGGGGCGAAACGCTGGCAACCAGGAATGAGTTAGCTGGAAAATTTATAATGTCCAATAACGGACCATTTATATTGGTATTACAATATGACTTACTATACGGAAACAATCCTGTGGATATATGATGCCACTAACAGCCCTTCGGGCGGAGATATATACAGGTTAAAAATAAGAAATAGAAACCGACACGTATCAATGTAGAGTCCGTAGTTTTGGGGGGATCCCACTGTCTTCCGGTGCAAGCTCTTTTCGATGAAGTGCACGACTGAAATAATAAATACGTTTTACAGGAATCGACTCATCGAGACGCAGATACAAGTTGCAGTTCATAAATGGAGACAATACATATGGGCGGTTGCGACAGCCGATAGTACCCAGACTAAGGTTTATTCGTATTTTGTGTTAAATCACTTTGAATTAAATTGTTGACATTTTAATAAGTTTGTAAACCTGACAAATAACATTTTGAAGGCATTACTAAATATCATACCTGTAACGAGAGTTCCTGATTGACGAGAGATAAGTTATTGGGAAGTTTTAGTTGAAACCACTTTTTGGCAGACAAAGTAGAGGTCCCCTTTGCTACGAAAAACGTAAAATGAAGCCATTTCCTCAATTGTGGCGAAAGTTGAAGGGCTAAAAGTTTCTGAAAGGTTTTTAATAGTGAGTGGTGAATAGCTCTATCGAACTAAAAAACAAATATCGAAGATCACTTCCGGCTTCATTGCAGTTCCTATAATCGTTTGTCCCTTTGATCGTTTTCATTTTTATTCAAAGCCTAGTCAAATTAACTTATTTACACAATTATTCCTGTAATGTGTTCCTTGATTCAATACCCTAAGGTGTTTTTTGATTTTTGTATAATGTGCTCACCGAATGAGTGAAACTCTGCATTGAGGCACATTTGCCCTCTTAGTGGTAGAGAAAGGCAAACTTCTAGTCTAATCGGTCGGACAAAGATGATTGAGAAAAGGATTGCAAATTTTAGGAATAAGTAAAGAATGTATTCACATACTCTATTATCCATTTATCTAAATTACGTAGCACTGAGTTGCTTCCCTGAAAGCCTAGAACTGTGGAGTTCGGCATTAAACGGTCATTGACGGTATTGTGTTTAGGAATTGTGATTCATCCATCTGATGAAGACAGTATTAATACTATTAAACTATTAATACTATTAAAACTATTAAAATACTATTAATACTACGTAGGTGGATCAAAACGCGCTGTCTGTCGCAAACGTGGGCACAGCGGAGAAAGGGCAGACACTGCGCACACGTCTGTTAGGCAGGTCGCTGTGGTGTCTCGTCTAGTATTGTGTGAATAGCGGCCAAATGCAATGGCGCGTCAACTGGACGTTCACTCCAAATATGAGGTGCGTGCGACAATCCGATTCCTATGGACATTCATCGTGAAATTCGTGTTGTGTATGGGGAGCGGGCCATTTCCCGGCAAAGTATCGTAAAGTCGTGTCAGCAATTCGAGGCCGGACGCACGGAAATCAAGGACAAGCATCGCGAAGACAGGCCCTCAATGTCCAGGACCCGTGCAAAGTTCAACAGTGTGAATGCGATCATTAGACAGAACCGGCGCATTAAACTGAGAGAAATCGCGACGCAGCTGAACATGTCGTATAACAGTGTGTTCGCCATTGTTCACGAGGACCTTGGATATCGTAAGCTGTGTCAAATATGGGTCCCACGTCTTCTCACCGATAAGCATAACGGACAACGTTTCCAGTCATCCCTGGCATTTTTGCAACGCTATGCCGCAGACGGCAGCGCGTTTCTGCGGCGAATCGTTACTGGCGACGAAACGTGGGTCCACCACTTCAGCCCCGAAACGAAGCGAACATCAATGGAATGGGTGCACCCCTCATCACTACAACGAAAGAAGGCCAAGGTTCAACCTTCAGCCAGGTAAGGTTATAGCGACAGTGTTCTTTGACATGGAGGGTTTGCTGCACGTGGAATTCATGCCGAAAGGAACAACTATCATCGCAGCGTCGTATTGTCAAACGTTGCACCGTTTGCGTAAAGCGATTAAAGAGAAGCGCCGGGGGAAATTGAGCACCGGTGTGATTTTGTTGCACGATAACGCAACACCCCACAAGGCCCGCCAAACGAGAGAGCTGCTGCAGGGTTTGAAGTGGGAGGTCTGGCAACATCCACCCTACAGTCCCGACCTAGCACCATGTGACTTTCATCTGTTCGGTAAGCTCGGTGGTCGATGAGATCGATGAGAAGGTGAAGGCCGCTGTCTCCGAGTGGTTGCAGAACGCTGCAGGAAATTTACATGCATCGGGCATCGACAAGTTGGTTGTGCGTTCGCAGAAATATTTGGTGTCTCTTGGAAACTATGTGGAAAAGTGACGTTAGAGTCTATGTCGTTATAGTCGTGTTGCTGTTGTATAGGTGGTGTAATAAATGGCCATAACATGGAAGTGCAACTTATTTTTTGATCTGCCCTCGTATTAAAACTAGAAAAGCAGCTGGAATTGGTAAGGGTTCGGGGATATAATGAAGACAATGGGTTGGGATATAGTGCCATATCTGAAGTACTTATTTGATTATTGTTTGCATGAAGGAACTTTACCAAATGAATGGAGAGTTGCTATAGTAGCCCCTGTATATAAAGGAAAGTGTGATAGACATAAAGCTGAAAATTACAGGCCAGTCAGTTTGACATGCATTGCATGTAAGCTTTTGGAAAACATTCTTTCTGATTATATTAGACATGTTTGCGAAATTAATAACAGGTTTGATAGAAGGCAGTTTGGGTTCAGGAAAAGTTATTCCACTGAAGCCCAACTTGTAGGATTCCAGAAAGATATAGCAGATATCCTGGATTCAGGAGGACAATTGGACTGTATCGCGATTGACCCGTCTAAGGCATTTGACAGGGTAGATCATGGGAGACTACTGACAAAATTGAGTACAATTGGACTTGACAAAAGAGTGACTGAATGGGTGGCTCTGTTTCTAGAAAATAGAGCTCAGAGAATTAGAGCAGGTGAAGCTTTATCTGTCCCTGTAATAATTAAGAGGAATTCCTCAAGGCAGTATTTTTGGCCCTTTAGATTTTCTTATATATATCATTGATATGTGTAAAGCAGTAGAATCACAGATAAGGCTTTTCGCGGATGATGTTATTCTGTACAGCGTAATAAATTTGTTACAAGATTGTGAGCAACTGCAAAATGACCTCGATAATGTTGTGAGATGGGCAGTAGGCAATGGTATGATGATCAACGGGGATAAAAGTCAGGTTGTGAGTTTCACAAATAGGAGAAGTCCTCTCGGTTTTAATTACTGCATTGATGGAATGAAAGTTCCGTTTGGGGATCATTGTAAACACCGAGGTATTAATATAAGGAAATATTTTTATTTGGGTAATCGCATAAATAAGCTTGTGAATAAAGGGTACAGATTTCTGCACATGGTTATGAGGGTATTTTGGGGGTTGTAGTAAGGATGTAAAGGATCGAGCATATTTGTCTCTGGTGAGACCCCCCAAGTAGAGTATGGTTCCAGTGTATGGTACCCTCACCAGGATTACTTGATTCAAAAACTGGAAAAAATCCAAAGAAGAGCAGCTCGATTTGTTCCGGGCGATTTCCGACAAGAGAGTAGCGTTACAAAATTGTTGCAATGTTTGTGCTGGGAAGACTTGGGAGAAAGGAGACGAGCTACTCGACTAAGCGGTATGTTCCGAGCTGTCAGTGGAGAGGTGGCGTGGGAGGACATCAGTAGACGAATAAGTTCGAGTGATGTCTTTAAAAGTAGGAAATATGAAGATAAAGGTGGAATTCAAGAGGACAAATTGGGGCAAATATTCATTTATAGGAAGGGGAGTTCGCGTTTTGAGTAACTTACCAAGGGAGATGTCCAATAAATTTCCAAATTCTTGCAATCATTTAAGGAAAGGCTAGGAAAGCAACAGATAGGATATCTGCCATCTGGGCGACTCTCCTAAATGCAGATCAGTAGTAAGTGGTTGTTTGAAATAGTTCGTTGTGCATATGGAGTAAATATTCGAACTATGTACCCGTTCTACAGTGAGATATGACTAATAGCTTGTACATGTTTTGTTAGCAATGACACGGGCGTTCCACATTATAATAGAAGAATCCATCACGGGATTAAACGGCACGTGAACAAAAGGTCTCCGACCTGAAATAACTTCATTCTGGAACTTTACATACATTGGAACACAATGAATTGAATATTTCAATTAAGAATGCTGAGTGGTTTACAAAGAGTATACGTCAACAAAACTTCCATACTTAATTTCATGCTCACTTAACCATATGATACTCTGTTTTCTGATTTTCCTCTGCGGTAATTGAATTACTGACTAGGAAGTGGCATTCTGAGTTGCTTCCATAACTTCAATTGTTGAGAGGTAATGAACTAATGAAATGTGAAACTTGCAAGATAAGTTCATTATATCATGATAGATAAGTAACTTATACTTAAAAAGGAGTGGAATTGAAATCACTGACCTCGTTAAGAGCAAAAAAAGTCGTACTCAGTGTTACCAAAGAATGTTTTTTAACTCTCTTACGAATGCGTGCGGAATATAAAGCTAACGCTTGGGAAGGAATCTTTTCTCAATTCGTTTTAAGAGTCGGAAGAAGTAGTGTGAGCTCACAACATGAGTTCACTTCATTACACTGAGTTGGTGACTAAAACACTGTCACTATAGTAACGGCGGCATGCCATTGAGGGTTTTGGTAGGCTTACTTATTCCAAATAAAGGAGAAATATTACATGGATAATAAATTTTATTCAATAGAGCAAATCAATCTTCTGAAGGAAATAGCAGTAAGAGTTGGACTTTAGATATCTTTTGAGAAGCCTAAATTCATGTCATATTTTCCCACTATTTGCTTAACGTCACACCGAAACAGATAGGTGGGATAGGGATAGCCTAGGAGTGGGAAGTAAGCGGCCGTGGTCTCAATTAAGGTTCAGCCCCAGCATTTGCCTGGTGTGAAAATGGAAAACCATGGAAAGCCATCTTCAGGCTGCCGACAGTGGGATTCAAACCCACTATCTCCCGGATGCAAGCTCACAGCTGCGCGACTCTAACCGCACGGCCAACTCGGCCGGAATGTCAAATATTAGGGATTCACCCACAGTGCTAAAAACACAATAGGGGAAAATCAATAAGTTTAATAAGTTTAAATACCTAGCTCAAATAATTCAGGTTAATGGACCCGATAATGAAGTAAACAGATCAAGAGGAAGAGAACTGGAAGTAGCATTGTACTTCAACTCGCTACACTTCACACATCGCATTTTCGTGTAATACGGCGCAAGTACAGTATGTGGTCCGTACATTGAAATGAAATGTTCCCGGGTTTCAGCACCAAAATACATGTTGTGAATAGATGGCGAATACGTTACTGTATACCTTACGTAACACACTGTTTTATTCAACTACTTATTTTACAATATGGCTACCGCTCAGGTCACATATAACAAAGGATATCCAATGATATGTTTCTCCCGGGAAGTAGCATCTTATCTGTTTAGTACTATGTACGAGAAATCTGCTGGCGAATGGACCATGAAATCGCAAGTGATCAGTACACAACAAGAGACAGATCTGGAAATTAAACCATTCAAAGTGCAGTAAGAAAGGTAAAGCACAGTGTACCAAATGTAAGAAATCACACGATAGGGCAATTTGTGACGAGAATGAGAAGTCTTTATCTACTCCGCCTTCTCAAACTGCTGTAGGAGTGGTAAATGTCATGTCCCCCCGTTTTACTTATTTGCAAACAGCTCAGGTGTGGATTACTGGTCCAATGGGTTTAAGCAGATTCACTCGCTGTGTTCTCGATGCAGGGAGTCAGGCAAGCCTTATCGCCAAATCACTGAAAGATGATCTTCAGCTAGAGGTAATCAGGCAACAAGAACTAACTGTATGTGCATTTGAGTCAAACCCAACGACTTCAAACAAGCGGAAACTTGTTCGATTTAATTTAAAAGGAGCCTGGACGAACACTACTATTTCTCTTTCTGCTTTCGAAAGTCCTCACGTTCTCTTGCCACAGCCATGGGTTCTGCAAGACGCCACGGTATTGGCACACGCTCGGAGCTACAGTTGGCAGATCCTAAAACCTCTCCGTTGAAATCCTTATCGGTAGTGATCACTACTGGGTGATAATTAGACACAGTCCACCACTGCGTATCTTCCCATCACTTGTACTGGTTCCTTCCACCGTTGATTGGATTCTCAGTGGGGACTGATCCTGAATGCATGCTTACCCAGTCACTGTCAATCATATCAACTTGAAGCAGTCGTCTTTCCATTCGAATGACGAGTTCAGAATATTTTGGGACCTGGAGATTATTGGCATCACTGCTGAACAATAACTCCCACTAAACACCAAGGAGTCAAGAATTCTCGAGGAATTCAGATCATCTTTTCAAATCAAAGATAAGCGACGTGTAGTCTCTTTACCAAAGAAGTAAGATATCCTCGAACTACCCCCATAAAGTACAGAATGCAGAAGCTCGCTTGAAGAACCTTCAGAGGAGACTTCAAAACAATGACGACTTCAACCAGATGTACTGCCTCCATATGTTGAGCTACATTCAGAAACAACAAGTGGAAGAAGTGGACACGACGAGAGTGACCGACGTCATGTACTACCTCCCACATTTAGCCATCAAGAAAGAAAAGTGTGGAAAATAGTACGCGATGCCTCGGCTCATCAGGCTAATGCACCCTCTCTGAATGACATGCTTGACCTAATCTCTTGCCAGAGACCTTCGCCATTCTCCTGCGTTTCAGACTTTACCGACGTGCAGTCATCGCTGATACACAATAGGCGTTCATTCAGGTAGTCCTGGATGAGAAAGGCAGAGACTTTACCAGATTTCTGTGGTACAGAGTGACTCAGGACGAAGGAGACTTTGAAGATCGCGAGCAGCTTTTACTACCCACTTGGATTGTTAATGCCGGTATCACTAATCGGGAAGCGAATACTTCAGGATGCTTGGTGTCGGGGTGTTCACTGGAATGATCTTGCTGCTCAGTGGAAAATATGGATATCAACTGTCTCTTCTCTCTCACGAGTACGCATATCTCGTTGGGTATTATCTCAAGCGAGGTAGATATCCAGATCCACGTTTTTTGTGACGCTTCTGAGCGAGCCTATGGGGCAGCCCTGTATATTCGTACAGCTAATGAGGGTGCTGTGCAAATTCATTTAGCCTGTAGTAAATCAAGATTCTCTCCAGTGAAGAAAGTAACCCTGTCACGCCTTGAACTCTTAGCAGCGTTAGTAGGAGCACGACTTCTACGATATTGCAGCAAAGCAACTGATTGTGACGTCTCTCAAGCCATCTTATGGACAGATTCTACTGTGACCTTGGACTGGGCGCCTGGTAATCCAAATCAGTAGAAGACCTTCGTCTGTAACTGCGTGACGGAGATTCAATCTTATACAACGCCATCGCAATGGCGACACTGCCCAGGATCTAAAAACCCTGCAGATCACCTATCTCGTGGAATTTCTGCAGATCAGATACAGTCCCTACACACATGGTGGCATGGGCCATCTTGCTTAGCAAAGGCAGATTCTCACTGGCCTCGAAATCTGCTGTCACCTTCATCTTACGTACACCTTTTGCGTGTCACTGCTTGGGTACTTCGCTTGGCACGTATCTTTTGTCACAAAGACATTGAAACTGGATAACTCACTGCTAAAGAACTTACTGCCGCACGCAACTACTGGATACAAGCTATCCAAATCGACTGCTTTCCTGCTGAACTGACAGTGCTACAAACCAACGCCCCTCTTCCAGAAGGATCCAAACTACGTTTCAACAATCCCTTTCTGGAAAATGGAAACCTGAGGCTTGGGGAACGACTAGAAAATGCTGAATTTACCAACGAACAGCGTCATCCCATAATTACTGATGGCGATCACCACTTTACGAAATTGCTGATTAGGGACACGCACATTCGCCTGAATCATCTGGGAGTGCGAATAGTTCTGTCAGAACTCCGAACGAACTTCTGGGTACTACGGGCACGCCGCGCCATTAAGAAGATGCAACACCGCTGCCTACCTTGCAAAATGGCCCGAGGCATCGCTGGACAAGCAATTGAGGCCCAACTTCCACCGCAGTGAATCATTCCACAGAAACCATTTGCGGTAACAGGTATTGATTTTGACGGACCATTATACGTAAAGGAAGAGAACGCCGGACCAGAATGCTACATTATCCTTTCAACATGTGCAACGAAAAGAGCGCTACATTTAGAATTATGCCGAGATATCACCACCGACAAGTTTATACGGGCACTACATAGGTTTTGGCAAGACGTGGCATTCCGCACACAATCTACTCTGACAACGCCCGAACGTTTCAGTGTGCAAACAGAGAACTGTCAGATCTATGGACAACGATCTCGCATGCGAAGACTCGCCAGTATCTATCACAGCGTAGCATCAGAAGGAAGTTCATTGCACCACGCGAAGCTTGGTGGGAAGGGATGATTGGCTCCACCAAGCGATGTCTGAGGAAGACTCTGGGACGATCCTCAGTAGATCAAGACAGTTTGCAGACGGTACTGATATCTATAGAAGCCGCTCTGAACTCCAGACCACTAATTAAGGATGAGGACGTAGATGTTCTTACTCCAGCACATTTTCTCGTCGGTGGATAACTCACTCCACTACCCTCTGGATCTAAACCCCTGGTAAGCTCTCCCATCAAGGAATTCAGGCTCCAGCAACAACTGGCGGATCATTTCTGAAAACGATTGAATAAGGAGTACCTGCTGCAACTGCAAAACTTCCACCAAGTACGACGCCCAAGAGGAACACGCCCTGTCGTCAGAGTAGGAGAGATCGTCCTTTTGCAGGAAGATCACCGACCACGTCATATGTGGAATAAGGCTCGTGTCGTGGAGTTACGGCTTTCTCAGGCCTCTTCAGCTGGTCATACCTCTGGAGGTTGACCAGGGTGGAGAGGATGTTGGGGATTCGAGATGAACAAACAAAGATGCTACTTCCCGGGAGAGACATATCTTTGGATATCCTTTGTTATATATGACCTGAGCGGTAGCCATCTTGTAAAATATGTAGCTGAATAAAACAGTGTGTCACGTAAGGTATACAGTAACGTATTCCCCATCCGTTCACAACATCTACAATAAGAAGAATCTCTCAAGGAAAACTAAGAGCAAACACTACAACACAGCAATCAAACTAGAGAGTCTGTACGCCACAAATGCATGTTCTCTACGAAAACTGGTTAAATAGAAGAGATAATGAAAAAAGAAACAGAAATATTGATCAAAATTTGGGGACCATTGAAACGAAGTACGGAGAGTTGGTAAAAATTCAATAGCACTCACGCAAGTTTATAACATAGTAATCATGGCTGACGGTGGGCGAATGGACTCTGCCATTGGTTGAAGGTTACGCCAATGAAATGTCGTTCCGAGAAGTTATGACCAACTGACGCGATGGAAAGACCTAAGAGAATGAGGCAATGTAAAAAATAAGCATATGAAATAAATAAGAATAACAATATCTGGCTGTCTTGAATTATGGGAGTGACGTTTCATAGGGCAAATCTGCAGGCGATGGCAGAGTCCATTCGTGCCACCGCCAGCCACGATTATATATGAACACACCAAAGAGAAATAAGAACATGTTGAAATAGTTGAGACGTAGCGATGCAGTAATTGCGATTCTGAACACTGGAAAGCATAGAGTGAGCCACTTATGATTTAATATTAATAATAAATAGAGCCCTAAAGCCACTTCGTGGCTTCTAATGTTTGCTTCTTCACAGACCAATTGTTTTGATACTAGCCGGACCTAACATACCAAGATAATGGCATGTTTAAATGGCTCAGAGGTAGCGGTACACACTGGTGTGGGGGAAAGAAATGCTGAAAAATTATTTCATACACACACATAAAGAAGGATATAGAAAAAAAGGAACATTTATAACGACATTCAACGTAATGGAGATCAGCAGCTGCCAGGAAGAGACTTGTCGATTACCATAGCAACTAAAAGAATAATTAAACATCACGTAACTTGTTGATTACCGTAGCAACGAAAAGAATAATTAAACATCACGTAACTTCTTGATTACCATAGCAACTAAAAGAATAATTAAACATCACGTAACTTGTTGATTACCGTAGCAACGAAAAGAATAATTAAACATCACATAACTTATTGATTACCATAGCAACGAAAAGAATAATTAAACATCACGTAACTTGTTGATTACCATAGCAACGAAAAGAATAATTAAACATCACGTAACTTGTTGATTACCACAGCAACGAAAAGAATAATTAAACATCACGTAACTTGTTGATTACCATAGCAACGAAAAGAAAAATTAAACATCACGTAACTTGTTAATTACCATAGCAACGAAAATAATAATTAAACATCACGTAACTTCTTGATTACCGTAGCAACGAAAAGAATAATTAAACATCACGTAACTTCTTGATTACCATAGCAACGAAAAGAATAATTTAACATCACATAACTTATTGATTACCATAGCAACGAAAAGAATAATTAAACATCACGTAACTTGTTGATTACCATAGCAACGAAAAGAAAAATTAAACATCATGTAACTTGTTAATTACCATAGCAACGAAAAGAATAATTAAACATCACGTAACTTCTTGATTACCGTAGCAACGAAAAGAATAATTAAACATCACGTAACTTCTTGATAACCGTAGCAACGAAAAGAATAATTAAACATCACGCAACTTCTTGATTACCATAGCAACGAAAAGAATAATTTAACATCACGTAACTTGTTGATTTCCATAGCAACTAAAAGAATAATTAAACATCACGCGCAATCAGTCCCCTCCCCTTGAGGCCTATGCTCACTGATGGTCTAATTCCTAAGCTGAGTGGTTGGTGGCGTTGTGCTTCGCTCGATCACATCGTCTGCGAGAAATAAACATAGGATAGTCATACCGCGCGTAGATATTGGCGATGCCAGCGGTAACATTGTTACTAATATTGAGTGAGCTGTACTGAACTTTAAATCGGAGAGTTTAGACATAGGAAGAAAAAAGATTTATACAAGAATGAAGAAATGAAAGGCTGTTAGAAACGATCAGGAAGAGGTGAATTAAATATTTTGGTCACGTAATGAGGATGGATAACAGTAGATTGACAAAACGAGTGTTTAACCATGTTACAAGAGCAAGAATGGCAATCAGTGGATCCAAGGAGTAAAGAAAAAAGATATGACAGAGATTGCAATAGCAGACGATATCATACAGGACAGAACAACTTTCAGAAAACTGAAACAAAATTTCAAGGGTTTCCAGGAAAAGGAAAAGAGGAAAGGTAACAGTAACATCTGGACACAAGAGAGGAGGACACAGCAAAGTGAAAGGATGAAGAACTATTGGAAGTCAAGAAAATAAGGATTGGGATGAATGCAGAGGGTTACTTTCCGTGATCCTTAGATTGCTAAAATCGGAGGAAGAAGAAGGAGAAGAAGAAGAAGAAGAGCGTGGTACAGTTGTAATATGGGCAATGACTCGGTAATGTATGGGTCTCTGATATGAGAAATAAGAGTTCGGGAGTAATATTACGAATAAGAAGAAGATCAGTAAATGAATCGCCCAATGTTCTGGGATAGTTGCTCGGCACCACATTCAAATTGAAATCAAACGCCTCTTCATTTTTTTGGATGTCTGTATTAAAATCGGTCATCGTGCTGATTGGCATATCAACATGAAACTCGTCGTGAATCATTAAACTTGATTCAGAGTAACGCATGAGAGCGCTAAAGTGAAACATTTCAAAACGTCAGAATTGATGGAAGACTGAATATATACGGAGGCTAATATAAATGGAGAAAATCCGTCAACAAAGTTGTACTTGATGTAGCTGCATCTTCACTTACTTCAGAGCTATAATTTGAAGTTTTCCCTGTTTCATAACACTTATTGGACTCCTTTCGTTTCATTTCCGTTATTTCTTCGTCAATCACTTTTCTCGTTTTAACTCTTCCTTTTGCACGTTTTTGCCGAATCCTGAACAAATCTTTCCTTTCCAATATTCAACTTGTTGTTCTATACGCCAGGCTGTGTGGCTCAGACGGTTGAGGCGCTGGCCTTCTGTCCCTAACTTGGCAGGTTGGTATTGGAAGTAGCTCAAATACGTCAGCCTCGTCTCAGTAGATTTGCTGGCACGTAAAAGAACTCCTGCGGGAATAAATTCCGGCACGTGGGCGTCACCGAAAACCGTAAAAGTAGTTAGTGGGACGTAAAGCAAATATTATTATTATTATTATTATTATTATTATTATTAATATTAGTCTGTACAAACGACCACGTGTATTCATAACGACAGCTAAACTCCAACTCAGAGTACGCGTCAACACAGTATACGTGTGACGTCACATAATCAGCAAACATTTTGCCTCACTTTGAAGTGCTATTTCATTAAAACAACAGTTCTTCTGTCAATTGAGACATTAAATATAATCGTACGTTAAATACTCACGGCGATACACGCGTTATACGCAAACACTAAAAGTTTCCTCAACATTTTTCTTTCCATGTGCTCGCTGTCGAGGAAGTAAGTCTACATTAAAACTTTGTGGGTTATGTTATAAATTTGAGTTAGAATTCACCGGTACTGGCATGACATCAGCAGACGAGTAAGTTTGAGTGGTGTCTTTAAAAGTAGGAAAGATCACAATATGAAGATAAAGTTGGAATTCAAGAGGACAAATTGGGTCAAATATTCATTTATAGGAAGGGGAGTTAGGGATTGGAATAACTTACCAAGGGAGATGTTCAACAAATTTCCAATTTCTTTGCAATTATTTAAGAAAAGGTTAGGAAAACAAGAGTTAGGGAATCTACCACCTGGTCGACTGCCCTAAATGCACACCAGTATTGATTGATTGATTGATTGATTGATTGATTGATTGATTGATTGATTGATTGATTGATTGATTGATTGAAGTCAGTGCTTTCTAAGATCTCGAGAAATACAAGAAAGCTTGATTAAAGATGCTGATGAAATTCCCTGGTAAGATTTAAACAATATTACACCTAAGATGATCAAACAATAATTTTTTATTAGTGATTTATTAATGATAAAAATAATACAAAATTTCTCATTACGATGTACTTTGAGTGTGCTTGTACTCATTTTCTGTGAACAATGTAGAAGTCCTCTCTGAAGATCAAGAGAAACTGAGAAAAGCCATTATGATCTCACTTTCAATGACGGTGAAACCCCGACATTCACCTCCCCGCGGTAAAGAGGGGGCAACGACTGTTTATGTCAATTTTGTTATATGCAGGCGGCTAACGAATGAAGGGACCGAGTATCTTCCGGTATAAGAAGATGCCCTCTACCAAGCGACAACAGTCTCCTTGAGGGTGGATGAGCGGGTAGAGGTCAGGGCACTCTATTGTCCTTGAGACGGGAAATGGTCCCAAAAGGCGGAAGAATCTACAAATGGTCAACGGCATTAGGATGCAGAAGGCAACGGGAAACCACTGCATTAAAGATCCTGAAGGATATCCCTTTAAGTTCACATGGCATGGCTCTGTTTAACGTAAAATTATTATCCGGAGTTTCTATTCGCCCATTCGGATCTCCGGGGGGGGGGGGTTCTTTCAACGATGCTATGACTAGAAACACCGACAGTTTCGGAAAGATCAAAGTGTACGACAACAAAGTTCGAATTGAAGGACATGAAAGATGGCACAATTGCACTTCAGAAGATGCTTTGCATGCTGCAACATTACGTTCGGAGCTTTCTATGTGGACCGCCAACCTCTGCTAGGAGAAAGCGCCTCAAGAAGAAGAATGTAGAAGTTAATTTTAACTTGTTACTAGGGAACAGTAAGATCCATCGAGATCCAGATCAGCTAGTAAGGCGATGATTATTGTTTTAAAGAGTACAACTGGGCAACTCTCCTCCGACTACTAACATCTATAACGTACAGCTCTGGTTTCAAATGGCGTAAATATTCCAATTTCCTCAAAAGTACAAAAAGTACTCTACTCGTTAAAAACCACCAGTAACGCTCTGTCTCCCGCAGGAGATCACCGTCACTGCGTATAAATCTATACTAATAGTATGGTAGTTCTTCAGAAAATGCAAACGCCTCGGAATGCAGCCATAACAATATTTTACAGTTCTGCCTTCAGCAGGGTTGTAGCACGGACAGATCCATACTCATAATGACATACGAAGTTCAACAAGGAAAAGCTGGAGAGACAAGTTATCTCAATGTAAACATGAAGAATTTTACAGTTACAATACCGGTCATAAGTACTTTGACAAACGATTACATTGCTCTGGTTTCGTTGTTTATTAACATAATGCGTGCACTTGTATATCACAAATAATTTTACCATTTCTACATCCAACCAAACCATCACATTCGTACAAAAGTAAAAATATAACGTAAATAATTACACTGTAGTAATACATGGAGACCATAAATATTTTGACACATATAACTAAGTAGAAAAACAATTCCAGAAGTTGTTATGTACCTCGTATCATCTAGTATTTAGTCGTATATTCATTTGCTTGTACAACTGCGGCACATCTAGTCGGCATCGAGTTCACCAGTTTCTCAAGGCATGAGACAGGAATTTCGGACCATTATTCGTTTAAAGCTTCGAAATACACAACCTTGTTTGTGTATGTTTTGCGTTTAACACGCCTTTTAATTTCCTCTCACAAATGTTCAGTTCGGTTTAGGTCAGGGCTTTGATTTGGACAATCAGTAACCCTGACTCTTTTCTTCCTGATACATTTTTGACAAATCTGGAGGTATGTTTAGTATCACTGCCTTGCTTATACAACCAACTAGGAGGCATGTTTCGTTCATCATACGGTACCATATGTTGTTCAATGATCCTGCCATATACAAATTGATCGATGGTGCCTTCAATTCTTACCAGTGCACCAACCCCAGTTCTAGAAATTTAGCTCCAAGCCATTACATAACCTCCAAGTTTTACCGTATCATTGCGTCTGTTAGCTGGACGTCTGACAAAGGAATTTCCATCCGAGTTGAACATACTATGCCATTTCACTATTCTGTGAATAGAATTCAGTGGAGTTAAGATGGTTTAAAGTATTTGTTGACGATAACGAATTTAAACAGAACGCACAAACTTGATAATATATCAATAGTCAAAATCAACATGGCAGTGGCTAAGACAAAACAAGACTTAGAATTGCTATAGACAGCACTATTGTAAATTAATAAATGAACAAACCATCGTAGAGAGCAAACGCATTACGTCCAAGAGGCTAGACACGTATCTTAAAATCCATAGCTAAGAAGAAAATCATAGGAAAAAGAAACATTTACAGCGTTAAAATTATCTGAATAGCACACTAATAGAATAGAAATAATATAATCTACGCGATATAAGGAGAATATTGTAAAAATAATCCATATAGAGGAGCTGATCACGGCAAAGATGAGGCCTTGGTTCCAACAAAAGGAAAATAATTCCTTGTTACGCAGCGATAACGTATTGAATCTTAGAACAATATTATACGATATAAGAAGCTGAAACAACAGCAGACATATTGGAGATCTGCAAGATTAAAACGATAAAATTTAAGCTAAACGAATTCTCATTGGAATTGTTATGTTAGAAGGCTCTGAATTGCAGCTAACTTCATACATATATTTTTATCTTCCTATTGCTCAATGCCATGCAGTTTTAAGAAGACTATGGGGAGATTGTCTGGATGAGGCTAAGCTGAGATGACGGTAAAGAGTGACCACATCTCCGAGGACATCTCGATGGCCACCGGTGGAGTGCGAACGTCAAACCAGTGCCGCAGATGACGATGTAGACATAAACCAATCCCGGAGCTGAAGGAGAAAGAACAGCTGTTCATTAAAATAAGGTAAATGATTGTGATATAGATTCAAATGTTGACATTTTAGTTGTTTATAACTAGATATTAGATCATTGATATGATACAATTACGTTCGATTCTCGCGTAAGAGTTCAACATTTCTGTCGACATACATGGAGACAGGTATTCATCCTAAAAGACAAGACCAATTCTATTTAGGGAGTGTGATATGAATAATATGATGATGCAATTGCAATGAAACCAAAGAATATTGGAAGGTTATCCCATGGGAAATGTGCAGTGCAGAGTGGTAGAATATTTTAAGGTTATATATGAAGTGATGATTGATATATTAGGATGTGAAGGTTAGATATTGCCATAGGAAATCAGAGTAGGGTTATATATATATGGATATGAGAATAAACCGAGAACATGTTGAGAATAGATATGAAGATATTAATCCAATGAAGTGAATAGTTGGAAATGAAATTATTTTAAGCGTCAACATGAGTTATATATGAGGGTTATTGGAAACAAATGGAAGAGATCTGTTATGATTATATGTAATGAAGGTAATGTTATGATGTTATAAGAGTATAATGAAGAATGGAAAGGTAGAATGTGTATTTCTACAACGATAAAAGGAGAAAATGATTGTTTTTGAAGAGAAGGATGATGTTATTTGACGTAACCTAGAATCATTTATGTCCGTGATACCATTGATAGGGAATCCATATGCTACGATAAATACAACGTGTTGTGGCAGTTATAATGTGCTATGGCAGGATTAGATCATCACAATGAATTCTTATAGCAAGTGTCGGTCATTAATTTGATAAATTTTAACCTAGTATCTCTACCATAAAGTTATATTTTCCTGAATGATAAGCATGGCGTACATAAAATCACATGGATAGACAATGTTATTTTCTGTAAATAATTCCAGAAGGATAGATGGTTTCTAGTATCGTCATGAAAGATATACCTTGCATATTTAAATAAATCACACAAGGTTATACGTTAAAGTTCAGATACTCATGTGAGAATATGGTTAATTATTTATGTTTTATGGTTAATTTGGATCGACGATTAATTTCATAAATGATTCAAGGATGAACAATGTTAGATTTTAAGATGCATATTAGCATATGTTTTTGCTAAAAAGAAATACTTATCTTTTTCCGACGCATACAAATATGTTATGATAATCCAGAGACAAGCATAAAAATGAAATCCTCATCCTAAGTTATCAGAAAAAAGGAAATGATGCCGAAAAAATATATTTTATGTAATTCAAACAACTTAATATTATCCTTGACTTTCCAAGTGGATTTATCCTTATTTAAAGAAATTTTAATTTATATGAAAATGAAAACCTACAACCTGTTTTCCAGTCATTGACCGGGTCAGGGATGTAATGAATGAAACATATATAGGCTGTTATTACAATGGGACCTCCACTCCCAAAGTGATTTATTAATGAGAGATAAATGCTATGAAATGATAATAGAGAGTGTTGCTGGAATGAAAGATGACAGGGAAAACCGGAGTACCCGGACAAAAACCTGTCCCGCCTCCGCTTGGTCCAGCACAAATCTCACATGGAGTCACCGGGATTTGAACCACGGTATCCAGCGGTGAGAGGCCGACGCGCTGCCGTCTGAGCCACGGAGGCTCTACTTTAATTTATATATTTTCTTGATTTGAAGGATGATGTGAAAGTGATTTAAAAATTAATTTCCGATCCTAATCGTTTTTACTATACACAACCAACGTATCAATGATCAACATTGAGAGTTTATGCTATCGAAGCAGATTCAATTAAGCGAAAGTAAGGTGATAATTTTTCCTTCATTTCATTTTCTTTTTCTCAACTTTCAGACTTGAATAAATGATTGTAGTTAAGATATACCGGAAGTGCTTTTTATCAATTTTGGTTAAGGATATTAGATAGATTTAGAATTAAGGCATCAAATAGATCATATTATTCTGTAGCCAACGATTCGTAGAATGGAGACGTCCATCATCATTACTAACAAATAAGGCCTTTATTAAGAAGCCGTTCTCTTTCCAGAACTCACGTTATAAAGAATATGTAAACAACGGACCATGACAGTAAGCTGGCCTGTCAAATAGATCATATTATTCTGTAGCCAACGATTCGTAGAATGGAGACGTCCATCATCATTACTAACAAATAAGGCCTTTATGAAGAAGCCGTTCTCTTTCCAGAACTCACGTTATAAAGAATATGTAAACAACGGACCATGACAGTAAGCTGGCCTGGATTTATTTTTTCTTTCCCGCCCTGGTCGCAGGAAGGGTGTAAAATTGAATTTATATTCGTCGCCCCACAGTACTTAACTCGCTGTTCGTCCAGGCACCATATTTCTTAGCAAAGGCAAGTCGGATCTTCCTGTTCTTTGCTGAAATGATGGGCTTTTTGCTTCGTCGCTGGCCCATTTTACTTTGGTGTATGAGGTACCGTTTGATAGTTGTTAAGCCGAGTTTGAACTTACAAATTACCTTCTAAATTATCCGTACAGCTACTCCCGTCGTACGAGGATCAGGAAGACCTTACCTTCGACTGAGTCTCTCATCATCAGCGGTAACAATTCCAGGGCGAACAGATCTATACTTATTTAAAAGTGTTCCGCGGTTGTTGTAGACTCTGTTCCAAACATTTACAGTTTGTCTAGAAAGGCCAAAGTGTTTTGCAACTTGTGCTTGGATATTGCCTCTCTTCAAAATCGCAATCACTGCTTGCCTACGATCTAATGAATACTCTTTCCTTTTCCCCATTGTAATATCTGTTTGGGTGGAAGAAAAACTGGAGATCTGATGTAAGCAAATCATTGTTATTAGTAAAGTCTCACATGTAAATGTACTTAATGTGTGTAAAGGTGGAAGAAAGCGAACATCTGGGTGGAATGATGAAAAGAGAACAACTTGTAAAGGTAAAAAAGAGGCTTATCCGTAGTGGCTCCAAACAAGGGCTGATGCAGACAGAGAATTGTACGTAGATGAAGTAAACAGAGCGAAACAAAATAGTTGCTGAGTCCAAAAAGAGGTCGTGGGAGATTTTGGTACAAACTCGGAAAGGATTGGTCAAGCAGCAAGGAAACCTGTCTGCTCAGTAATAAACAATCTTAGGAAGGAGGTGGGAAAGGAAATAAACAGTGTTTCGGGTAATTCAATAGAACATATTATAGATCCCAGGGAATCTCTGGAGAGTTGGAGGGATTATTTTGAAAATCTTCCCAACATAAAAGGAAATCTTTCTGGTGGGGTCGCGAGCAACCAAGTTCATGGAGAGGAGGAAAATCATGGTGGTGTAATTACTCTTGAGGAAGTGGAAACGATGGTAAATGAATTTCATTTTCATAAAGCAGCAGGAATAGACTAAATTAGACAAGAAATATTAAGTATTGTGGGAACTCAGGGATGAAATGGCTTCTCAGAGTAATATAATTGGCATGGAGTTATGGTAAGTTATCCTCAGATAGGACAAAAGCAGTAATTGCACTCATCTATAAACAAGGGAACAGAAAGGATTGCAACAATTATCGAGGTATCTCATTGATTAGTATACCAGGCGAAGTATTCACTGGCAACTTGGAAGGGAGGATGCGATCAGTGGTTGAGAGGAAGTTGAATGGAGATCAGTGTGGTTTCATACTACATGGGGGCTGTCACGATCATATTTTCAATATGCGCCAGGTAATTAAAGTATGCTACGAGAGGAAAAGACAGTTATGTTTGTTTCGTAGATCTAGAGAAAGCATATCACAGGGTACCAAGGGAAAATATGTTCTCCATATTGGGAGGCAAAGGGATTAAGGGTAGATTAAAATCAATCAAAGGCATTTATGTTGACAATTGGGCTGCAGTGCGAATTCATTGTAGAATGAGTTCTTTGTTCAGGGTAATTACAGGGGTCAGAAAGGCTGTAATGTCTCACCATTGTTGTTCGTAGTTTACATGGATCATCTACTGAAATGTGAAAGTGGCAGGGAGGGATTCAGTTAGGTGGAAATGTAGTAAGCAATCTGGCCTATGCAGACGATTTGGTCTTAATGGCAGGTTGTGCGGAAAGCCTGTATTCTTAATATCTTCGAACTTGAAAATGGGCGCATTGAGAATGGTGTGAAAGTTAGCCTTTCGAGGACTAAATTGATGTCAGTAGGTAAGAAATTCAAGAGAATTAATTGTCAGATTGGTGATACAAAGCTGGAATAGGTAGAACATTTCAAGTATTTAGGATGTGTGTTCTCCCAGGAAGGTAATATCGTAGGTGAGATTGAATCAAGGTGCAGTAAAGGTAATGTAGTGAGCTCTCAGTTGCGATCAACAGTATTTTGTAAGGAGGAAATCGGCTCCCGGACGAAGCTACCTTAACCTCAGGCTGTTTTCAGACCAACTTTGCTTTACGGGAGCGAAAGCTGTGTGGACTTCTTCTTATGACGCAGTCTCCCTCCGAAGGTTGGCATTCCAATTGATTATGTTTACATGCGAAACGGCAGCACGGAAGATTTATATCGACGTATGTCCATTACCACCGCCGCAAGTCTTTCAGCCAGGAATTTCTCCGTCTTCCCATAGATCTTTTCCCATAGATCTTCCCTTGGTTGATCAGTCGGAGAAGTTAATATCGTTCACCTCTCATGATGTGCCCGAGGTAGCTGAGCTTACCCTTGTTGATAGTTATGAGAAGCTCTTTCTTCTTGTTCAAGATGTTGAGGACCATTTGTCTTCTTTTCTACCCAAGATATTCCGAGTATTCTTCTGTATAAATACATTTCAAAAGATTCACTCCGCTTCTCCAATAAAGGGCTGAGCGTCCAACCTTCGAAACCATACAGAAGGACATAAAAACGTAGCAATGGAGCTCTGAGCTTGAGGTTGAGTTCTCGGCTAGTGAATAAGGTCCTCATGGTATTGAACATATTTTTTGCTTGTCCAATCCTAGATAACATTTCACAGTTCGAATCACAATGCTGGTTCACTAGATTTCCAAGATATTTGATGGATGATACTTCTTGGACGATGTTTTTGAAGTAAAGGGAGGCTTGTTTTGGTGTTTTCGAGAATACAATCAGCTTGGTTTTGTTAATATTCAAGGATAAACCGTAGGTTTCACTGGTCCTCGCGATGTTGTTTATAATGATTTGAAAATCACTAAGGTTGCTGTTTAACACAATCGTGTCATCAGCAAATCGGATGTCATTAATGACATAGCCATTGACCTTGGTACCTAGAATAACATATTCCACAGCCTCTCTGAACACAGCTTCAGAGTAGATGTGAAAAAGAGCTAGGTCAAGACACATCCCCGGGCGGACACCTCTTCGGATATCTTATTTATAAGTTAGAAGTAACGGACATGAAACTAGCTGGGGTGATCGGTGGTTCAAACAAGTTGAAACAATGGCAGGAGGGTACTCGGAATGAGGGGATGGAATCTAAGTTAGGAATTAACTCGATAGGTGAAGCTGTACGCATACACTGGCTTCGGTGGTTGTGTCATGTGAGGTGAATGGGGGAGGATAGATTATCTAGGAGGATATTGGACTCTGTTGTGGAGGTTAAGAAAAGTAGAGAGACAGACCAAGATGGTTAGACTCGGTTTCTAACGATTTAAAGATAAGAGGTATAGAACTAAATGAGGCCACAGCACTAGTTGCAAACAGAGGATTGCTGACTGAACGCTGAAAGGCATAACGGTCTATAATGGTAATCTACGAGGGTTGGGGCAGAAGTCATGTCAACTATTTTTTTCTTAAAGATACCAGTCCGGTTGGAAAATGTGACATATACAGACGAAAGGACACGTTGTTAAATAAATGTGTGAACAATGAATAGCACTAAAATATTGTAACACACTAATTTATTACGGTAGTATACAGGGCAATATGGCCTTCCCGGTGTAACAGAATGACAACACAGTACACATAAAGTTGGCATGACAAACCTGGGCCTAAAGACCCTCAAAGTAGTCCCCTGCTACTGACACCACACGCTGCCAACGATGTGGGAGGCGCTGAATACCATCTGCCTCAGCATTTGCCGCACCATGTGTGAATCGGGTCACCTGTTGGCGCACAGCATTAGCAATGTCCTCTCGTGTTGCAAACCGCCTACCATATATGGTTCCTTAATCTTTCGAATGAGATAAAAGTCACAGGGCGAGATGTACGGTGGGTGCTCCAATTCTTCCCATCCCCAACGTCGCAGTAGCTGCCCTACACACTCTACTTTATGTGGTTTTGCATTGTCGTTCAGGATTATTGCACTGTCCACAAGATCCGGGCGTTTCTCCCGAACGCCACGTCGTACCTGTCGCACCAGGAAGTCCCTGTAGTACTGTGCGTTCCCTGCTCTGCCATGTCGAACAAAGTGGCAAGCAATGACACCCCTGACGTCATATGCGACGAAGACCATCAATTTGACTGGGGAAAGATTCTGACGGACCTTCTGCCTCCTTGGTGATTCAGCATGTCGCCACTCCGCGGACTGATGTTTCAGTTCTGGTTCGTATCCCCTGGCCCAAAATTCATCGATGGCGATTATTCGTGACAAGAATTGATCGCCATCCTGTTGCCAGCGTGCAAGGTGGTCGGAGCATATTGCATAGCGCACCCACCTTTGAACTTCCGACAGTGCACGCGGTACCCACCGAAATGCGATTTTGCGCAGTTGCAGCTCATTACGCAATATCCTGTGAACGGTGCGTTTCTCGATGCCACTTGCCCTCTCTAACACCAGTAGCAGCCATCGTCTGTCTTCATCCAGGAGCTGCTCGATGACGGCACGTGCCACGTCGGTCCGCACAATGACAGGTCGTCCCGAACGTTGCTCATCACTGGTTGACACACGTCCTTGCTGAAACGTTCCTACCCACCCTGCTACTGTACGGTATGGTAGGGCATTATTCCAAAGGGCTTCCACTAATTCACTGTGACATTCAATCGCATTTCTCCCTCGGAGAAGGGCTATTTTGATGTAAGCGCGCTGCTCAACACGGGTTACTTCCATCTTGCACGACACGCACCAACTGACTGATTTCACAGCCCTCGCTGCGCTACTACCATCTATCACAGAGCTATCTGTTGTTCTGCATACACACTATGCCTGCAGAACTTCCACACGACACATATACGTTTGTGATCCGTTCACATATCTACACGAAAAAAAAAATAGTTGCCATGACTTTTGCCCCAATCCTCGTATGTATGGAAGGAATGTTTTGTATAAACGAGAGGTTATACATATTTCTGTAAAATAACAAAGGTGTAATAAATCGATGATATTCAAACCTGGATCTGGAGGTGTTATACTTTTACGGAATCATAAACTGAAGGAACAGAGATCATCAATAAGGAATTATAATCATATCAGGTGGAGGGAATAGATAGCGAATCTCAATAATTGCCACTCAGGCAAGGTAGTTGGCATCGACGTTTGTATAGGGTGAAATTGGCCTTTCATTGTGAATAAATTGTGTCTAACAAATTAGAAACTCATTCTTATTTTTTTCTATTAGATCACTATATTTCTTTTACTATAGTGCCTTACTTTCAAGATATTTATCTTACATGCCCACTTTAATTTTGTCTGGCATTTCTAGGACCCATATTGCTCTTGAGCGGAAGCCGTTGCTCGGAATGAAAGTAGGGACGATGAGACCTCGATGCCCGGGTTTTATTCTCCGCGGTTCTTTCATCCATAAGATCTTCATCCATGACATATTTGTGAAGCATGATTTGTATACACGGTACTCTGTTGATGCCTGATGCAATATGATACTCGTAACTCCTGTTGGGGTACTCTTTATTCCTAATGTCACACAGACGGGTAAATTGTCCGTAAAACTCTGCTAACTTAAGTACGTACTTGAGATTTATTTCACTTGAACACGCTAACTTAATCTAAGCGCGCGAATAGTCAGACGCGGGTTTTTAGACGATGTCGACGAATTGTCCAGATTGTATGCTCTAGAGCTCAAAAAACGTTCGTGGATTGGGCATTATGAGAGCGTCAAGGGAAGCTTTCCTTCAACACATTAACATCTGTAACAGACTGGACCCTGTTGTTGACCCACTTCTGGTACAAACAAGAAATTTTTAACAAGAAATAAAGGGTAGTTTGAGAAGCCCTGACTGCGCTCCCGATGAACAACCTAAGGTACAGACTCTTCGGAAGAAACTGAGAGATCAGCAGTTTGAAACATGGAAAAAACTACCACACCGTGAAAAAAGTGTTTCTCATTTTTCAGAATGGACACAATCAAACACCTGGATTACAACGAAGAAAGGACTTTCAACTTCCCAATGAACTGCAATGTGATAGCAGTCCGAATGGTTCCGGGTAGAAGCCAAGAAAACCGTTTTCGTCACTGCAACGAGATAGGAAACCATCCCTCATGTTCTTGGTTTCTGCTCGAAAGGAGAACTATTGAGAAATAACAGGCACCATAGGATCAGGAGCAGTATTGCAGAAGTTCTCAAAAAATCTGGAAGATTTGAAGTCTTTGAAGAAGTGCACTGTATCTCTAGTGATGGATCCAGTAAACGTGCAGACAGAGAAACATCGGTGTTGTTATGATCTAACAATAAGGTTTGAGAGTAACAGTTCACAGGCCAAAGAAGTTGATTCTGAAAAGAAGAGACACTACGAACCATGTTTTAAATACTTTGAAGAAAAGTATCACATACCCGCCACTTACTGGGAAGTGATTGGGTTACTCTTCGGTGCGCTAGGATCTGTCACAAAATTTTCAACGAATTTCTTCCTTCGATTTGGTATTCCCGTTTCGTATCTAAAAGATATTTGTTTAGATGTTTTACGAGATTCTTTGGCAATGGTGAATCATCATTTGTACGGTATGTGTAAAGAAAAATTAAAGTTTTCCTGATCGGGAATAGCTGTAGGGCTACAACAGGGGAAATTCAAAATTTTAAATAAATATATAAGCTCATTTCATCCTAAGATAAATAGTGCGAAAATAGATAATAATTTGATGCTGTTACTGTACGGTACCCTTTTTCTAAGGCAGCTATCCCTTGTGGATTCTCTCTCTCCCCTAGCGATGTGTTTAGGGTCAGGTCTCTGTGGTTTTCCATTTATCTAGAAAATAGATTTACTTCGTAATCAGAGTGACTGAGTGGGTTGCTATATTTCTAGAAAATAGATCTCAGAGAATTAGAGTAGGTGAAGCTTTATCCGACCCTGTAATAATTAAGAGGGGAATTCTTCAAGGCAGTATTATCGGACCTTTATGTTTTCTTATACATATAAATGATATGAGTAAAGGAGTGGAATGGGAGGTAAGGCTTTTTGCGGATGATGTTATTCTCTATAGAGTGATAAATAAGTTACAAGATTGTGATCAAATGCAATGTGTCCTCGAAAATGTTGTGACATGGACAGCAGGCAATGGTATGTTGATAAACGGGGTTAAAAGTCAGATTGTGAGTTTCACAAATAGGAAAAGTCCTCTCAGTTTTAATTACTGCGTTGATAGGGTGAAAGTTCCTTTTGGGGATCATTGTAAGTATCTAGGTGTTAATATAAGGAAAGATCTTCATTGGGGTAATCACATAAATGGGATTGTAAATAAAGGGTACAGTTCTCTGCACATGGTTATGAGGGTGTTTAGGGGTTGTAGTAAGGATGTAAAGGAGAGGGCATATAAGAGGGGTTCCATACTAGAGTATGGTTCCAGTATATGGGACCCTCACCAGGATTACCTGATTCAAGAACTGGAAAAAATCCAAAGAAAAGCAGCTCGATTTGTTCTGGGAGATTTCCGGCAAAAGAGTAGCGTTACAAAAATGTTGCAATGTTTGGGTTGGGAAGAACTGAGAGAAAGAAGAAAAGCTGCTCGACTAAGTGGTATGTTTCGAGCTGTCAGCGGAGAGATGGTGTGGAATGACATTAGTGGACGAATAAGCTTGAGTGGCGTTTATAAAAGTAGGAAAGATCACAATATGAAGATAAAGTATGAATTCAAGAGGACAAACTGGGGCAAATATTCATTTATAGGAATGGGAGTTAGGGACTGGAATAACTTACCATGAGGGGCGTTCAATAAATTTCCAACTTCTTTGAAATCATTTAGGAAAAGGCTAGGAAAGCAACAGATATGGAATCTGCCACCTGGGCGACTGCCCTAAATGCAGATCAATATTGATTGATCGATCGATTGATTGATTGATTGATTGATTGATTGATTGATTGATTGATTGATTGATTGATTGATTGATTGATATGGAAAAGAACAAGGCAGAAATTTCAGTTACATTGACGCGCGCGGTCTGTACATTCAACAGATCGTCAGTATAAATGAGGATTATATAACGGGTGCTTGAGATACATACTCCGCAGTAGAACGGGTGGTCTAGCTGGTCCACTGTAGTAGCGTGAGTGGGTTCTTTGCATTGCTCAGGGCCTGTACTATGACCGTCAGTTAAACAGCCAGATATATATACTGCAGTTTTGCAAACTAGAAGTTAAATATTTTCTGGCGTACTACCAACGGATTTTAACGACGGTATTGAAATGCGGAAGATATAGAAACATTTTTATTGCGTTCGTAATAAGCTTACTGAAGATATAGTGAAATGTAGCGCGGTGGTATACGTGTACCCTGGTGTTTTCGTTTGTTTAGCGCTATTCCTTTTGACATTTTATTACTACAGTCCAATATCAGACTCTTATTAAGCTATAACCCAGAAGTTCATGTCAAGAACATATTTAGGACTGAAAACTACACATACGAAGAAATGTTAAAATTAATTAACTAGGTAACGAAAGTGAAATTGTTGTAGAAAATAAAAAGACTGAAAATATAACGTGGACGCAAAAGTTAAGATTCAGGTTATGTCTCTTATCAAATAATTCCTACCACACGGTATAGTTTTTTTCTAATACTATTTACGAGGATGCGCGTTACGGTGAAAGTAAAGTTTATATTCGTAATTAATGCCACTGTTTGCGGCGTAGGATCTTTAATGTTATTAATTCAATTTATTGTTGCTCATTTAATAAGATGTTACTTTCTTTTTTTCCAAGGCAATATTAGAATAGTAACTGGCAAGCATTTATCTCATTCGTTGGTTCGTAATCTGCTTACCCTCCAGGGTCGATTTTTTCCTCTGACTCAGCGGGGGATCCCACCTCTACCGCCTTAAGGGCAGTGCCCTGGAGCTTCAGAATCTGGGTCGGCGGATACAACTGGGGAGGAGGCGGCCTCGCCTGCTATGCTGAACAGGGGCCTTGTGGTTGGGGATATGGGAAGTTTGGAAGGGATAGACAAGGAAGAGGGTAGGAAACGACCGTGGCCTTAAGTTAGGTACCATCCCGGCATTTGCCTGAAGGAGAAGTGGGAAACCACGGAAAACCACTTCCAGGATGGCTGAGGAGTGAATCGAACCCCCTCTACTGAGTTGACGTCCCGAGGCTGAGTGGACCCCGTTCCAGCCGTCGTTCCACATTTCAAATTTCGTGGCAGAGCAGGGAATCGAACCCGGGCCTCTGGGGGTTGCAGCTAATCACACTAACCACTACACCACAGAGGCGAACAAGCATTTATCTCACTTTAGTTTAAATATTTAGTAGCAGGTTGTTATGAATGCAAAGAAATATAACCTTCTTAACATCGTCATTCGACGGACGAATTGCCATGAACAACTTCATATGTGCGTCGTGGATGGATTTGGAATAGAACCCAAGCTTTTGACACTCACTGCTGTGCTTAGGAAATGTGTACTATCACCTCTAGTACCCTACCGACTAACATTTAGAAGGTAAAACGTATTGGACTATTGGGACTCGAACCCGCGAATAACTGCGTAGCAGCTTCAAATGACGTTGCCGTAACGACTACGGGTACTCAGGATGAATTGCTTGCGTTCAGCTCATATAGTCAGTAGCAACAACTCGCTAGCTTAGGAAAACTTCAAAAATTCTGTGATAGCTGGACAGGAAGCATGATATATTAATATATACATAGATTACATCATAACAACTTATTTTTCGTATAGCATCATGCAGATGTAGATTCATCTTGATTCTTACAGTAGCGTCCCCGTTAGGAGCGAAGTCCCAGATAAGAGCGTTAACTGCCTCTGTAACTTCATCATAGTTAACCTTGATAATATACTCCCAGATCGCACATAAACGGAAGTCGTAGTACGCATTTTCAATCGAACTTCCTAAGAAATGTGCAAACTGACACACCGCACCTTTAAGTGGCTTGTCGTTGTACAAGCCCTCAGTGTACAAACAGCTTAGCTTGTAGTCAAGTCAATTGCATGCACTTACGGACATGGAGGCTGCCAGCATACCATCTTGAGGCTGATAATACTGAAAATTTTGAAAGAATAACCACAAATACTAGAATTCCCCGCACTCCCCCTATAGGGATGTACATTTGTGGAGGAGGACCAGTACCTCGCCTAGGCGGCATCACCTGCTATGCTTGTGGAGGATGGGAAGGTTGGAAGGGTTGGAAAAGAAAGAGGGAAAGAGGCGGCCAAGGCCTTATGATAGGTACCAAAGCGGCATTTCTTGGAGGAGAAGTGGGGAAAATAGGAAACCACTTCGAGGATGGCTGAAGAGGGAATCGAGGCCCAGTCTACTCAGTTGACCTCCCGAGGCTGAGTGGACTTCGTTACAGCCCTTGAAGCACTTATCAAATTTCATGGCAGAGCCTGGAAGCGAACCCGTGCATCCAAGAGTGGCAGCTATTCACACTAACCTCTACACCACAGAGGCGGACATTCTTCTTATTATTATTCATTTTATATACTTTCATCATGAAACATTTCCTTGAAAATACTATTGAGCCGTCAGATACATATCAGGAATCAAAGTGAGCCAAACCAAACCCATGACGCAACAACCTCGAAGCGCCATGGCCTACGAAGCGACCGCTGCTCAGTTCGAAGGGCTGCACATTAGGAGGTGTCGTAAGGTCGGTAGGATGAACCCTCTCTGCCGTTATTCTTGGCTTTCTAGACCGGGATTTTAGCAAACAATAGAGTGAAAAACAGAGGGGGACATTGTATGATACGACCAGCCACAGGCTCACATTAAGACATGGTATTGACGCTGAACAAAGTGTCCGAGCTTGCTACTCACAAGTGCAAGGGGTTAAAGCATAAATATCGTTCCTGAATCAATACTCATTTGAAAATTTCATCCATGCCACAAAATGCTCTAAACTTAATCGTCCGAAAACAATGTGCTGTAGATTCGTAAGGAATCGTAAAGAGAGTGAAGCGGAGCTTTTCCTTGTTGGAATAACAATTGGTAATTCAATACGAATTAAACGATGCTTCCAACAGTCTGCATTCGAATCAAGTGTACCGTGTAAAGAGGAAACACATCAAGGAGAGAGAGAAAAAAATAGTTGGCCAAGTACTGAGACAAAGAAAAGGTGCAATGAAACTCATAACCCTAAACAAGTACGCCTGCAGTTTTACGGGACTTTTGATATTGTAATCGTAACCACGGACGAACGTGGAATCCGCATCGTAGGACCGTGGCCGAACACCTGACATGAAGTCACCTGTAATTCCCACGTGTGGAAGTTCATGCTTCATTTTTCTTTAATAGATGACAGAAACAATCCAAGAGATGTGAGATGCGAACTTTAGGTAAATAAAATATAATAAAGTATGAGAATATATTCTTTATTTATTCCTAAACATTGCAATTCTTTTCTTAATCATCGTTAACCTGTCCATTAGATTAGCAGTTTTCTACCACTACGAGCGCTATTGTGAGTCGATGGAGAGTTTCGGTGTGAACACTTTTCAAAAAATCAAAGAACGCTTGAGGGTATTGAACCAAGGAACACATTACAGAAGGAATTACGTAAATAAGTTAATTTGGCTAGGATTTAAATAAAAAAGAAAACGAGCAGACAAACAAGCGATTTTCGGCTGCTTTTCCGGAACTGCATTTAGGCCGGAATTGATACTCGAAATTTGTTTTTAGTTTTGATAGCTCTATCTAACACTCCCAATTTGAAACTCTTCCGGGCGCTATCTAACACTCCCAATTTGAAACTCTTCCGGGCGCTATCTAACACTCCCAATTTGAAACTCTTCCGGGCGCTATCTAACACTCCCAATTTGAAACTCTTCCGGGCGCTATCTAACACTCCCAATTTGAAACTCTTCCGGGCGCTATCGAACACTCCCAATTTGAAACTCTTCCGGGCGCTATCTAACACTCCCAATTTGAAACTCTTCCGAGACCTTTAGCCCTTCAACTTTCGGCACAATTGAGGAAATTGCTTAATTTTACGTTTTTCGTAGTGTGAGGACCACTGCTTTGTCTGCTGAGAAACATTTTCTACATGAAAACTGTTTGTCGGTTATTGCTGAGACTTGAATCAATTTTCGTCGGTTGTTTCAGGGGAGATCTTTCCTATTCTGACTTAGCGCGGTATGGAGTGACGAGTGTATTTTACTCAGCCCTTCGAAGCTTCCTCTATGAATCAACAGTAGAATGCCGATCTCCGGATGCCGAGATAGCGGGTTCAAACCCGGGAGGGGTAGTCAAATTTTTGAGAGAGGAAAAATAATTCCAATCCATTTTCCATGCCCTACGATGTCTGAATGTAAAATATCTCTGCTGACTCATCTGGGGTTTACTCGACCAAATTAACTAAAACTCAGCACAGATCGGCCTGGAGAAATTCAGTTCAGTATGCCGTCTGGAAGAGCACATTGTAACGTAGAAATCGCCAAGCAGGTAGCCTAGATGCCATACATTCATACATACATTATCATTATAGATTGTTATGCCTTTCAGCGTTCGGTCTGTAAGCCTCTGTGAATTTACTAAACGTCGTAAAATCCTCTATTTGCAACTAGTGCTGTGGCCACATTTAGTCCTCTACCTCTTACCTTTAAATCATTAGAAACTGAGTCTAACTATCGTCGTCTTCGTCTACCTCTACTTCTCTTACCCCCATAACAGAGTCCATTATCCTCCTAGGTAACCTATCCTCCTCTATTCGCCTCACATGAACCCACCACCGAAGCCGGTTCCTGAGTACAGTTTTATCCATCGAGTTCATTCCTAAATTAGACTTTATCTCCTCATTCCGAGTACTTCCTGCCATTGTTCCCACCGATGTGTACCTGCAATCATTCTCACTACTTTCATGTCTGTTACTTATAACTTATGAATAAGATATTCTGAGTCCACCCAGCTTTCGCTCCCGTAAAGCAATGTTGGTCTGAAAACAGACCGATGTAAAGATAGTTTCATCTGGGAGCTGACTTCCCTCTTACAGAATACTGCTGATCGCAACTGCGAACTCACTGCATTAGCTTAACTGCACCTTGATTCAATCTCTCTTACCATATTACCATCCTGGGAGAACACACAACCTAAGTACTTAAAATTATCTACCGGCTCCAGCTTTGTATCACCAATCTGACATTCAATTTTGTTGAATTTCTTACCTACTGACATCAATTTAGGCTTTAGAAGGCTAATTATGATACCATACTCATTGCACCTGTTTTCAAGTTCGAAGATATTAGACTGCTGGCTTTCGGCACAATCTGCCATTAAGACAACGTTGTCAGCATAGCCCAGACTGCTTACTACATTTCCACCTAACTGAATCCCTCCCTGCCATTTTATACCTTGCAGCAGACGATCCATGTAAAGTACGAACGGCAAAGGTGAAAGATTGCAGCCTTGTCTAACAACTATAATTACCCTGAATATGGAAATCATTTTACCATCAATTCTCACTGCAGCCCAATTGACAACATAAATGGCTTTGATTGATTTTAATAAACTACCTTTAATTCCATAGCCCCCCAGTATGGCGAACATCTTTTCCCTCCGTACCCTGTCTTATGCTTTCTCTAGATCTACGAAACATAAACACAACTGACTATTCCTCTCATAGCATTTTTCAGTTACCTGGCGCATACTGAAAATCTGAGCTTCTCTGTGGTCTGAAACCATACTGCTTTTCATCCAACTTCCTCTCAACGACTGATCGGAACCTCCCTTAAAAGATGCCAGTGAATACTTTGCCTGGTATACTAATCAATGAAATACCTCGATAGTTGTTGCAATCCTTCCTGTTCCCTTGCTTATAGATAGGTGCAATTACTGCTCTTGTCCAATCTGAAGGTACCTTACCAACAGTCCATGCTAATTTTACTACTCTATGAAGCTATTTCATCCCTACCTTCCCACTATACTTCACAATTTCAGGTCTAATTTCATATATTCCTGCTGCTTTATGACAATGGAGTTTATTTACCATCCTTTCCACTTCCTCAAGCATAATTTCACCAACATCATTTTCCTCCCCCCCATGAGCTACGCAACACCACCAGGAAGTTTTCCTATTACGTTGAGCAGATGCTGAAATTTTCCCTCCACCTCTCCAGTGATTCCCTGGGATATATTATGTGTTCATCTGAATTACTCAAAACACTGTTCATTTCCTTTCCCTCTCTTTCCCTGAGATTCTTTACTGCTGTCCAGAAAGGTTTCCCTGACGCTTGACCTAGCCTTTCCGGGTTATTACCAAAATCTTCCCACGACTTCTTTTTGGATCAACAACTATTTGTTTCGCTCTGTTTCGTTAATTTATGTACAAATCCCTGTCTGCCTCGGCCCTTGTTTGGAGCCATTACTGATAAGCCTTCTTTTTACGTTTGTAAGCTCCTCTCACTTCATCATTCCACCAAGATGTTCACCTTTTCCCATCTTTACACACAAACGCTCCTAGGCATTCACTTGCTGTTTCTACTATAGCATCCCTGTATGCCACCCATTCTCTTTGTATATCCTGTACCTGCTTACTGTCCACTGTTCGAAACTTCTCACCAATCATATCCATGTACTTCTAATTTCCTATTCTTGGAGATTTTCTACTCTTATTCGTTTGCAGACAAATTTCACTTTCCTTACCCTACGACTAGATATACTTAGTTCACTACAGATGAGGTAGTGGTGTATATCATCGAAAAATGCCCGCAAAACTCGTACATTCTTAACAGATTTCCTGAATTCGAAGTCGGTTAAGATATAGTCTATTATGAATCTGGTACCCCTAGGCTTCCATGTGTAGCGGTGAATAGCTACATGCTTGAAGAATGTATTCGTAACAGCTAAACTCATACTAGCACAGAAGTCCAGCAAACGCTTCCCATTCCCATTAGCTTGCATATCTTCCCCACATACACCAATCACCCTTTGGTATCCTTCAGTTCTTTTTCCAGCTCTCCCATTGTAATCACCCGTTAGCACTATTCTATCCTTGCTGTTGATCCTGACCACGATGTCAGTCAATGCTTCGTAAAAATGTTCAACTTCATCCACATATGCACCCTCACATGGTGAATACACTGAGACAATTCTCGTCTAATCCCCCCTGCTGACAAATCTACCCACATCATTCGCTCATTTACGTGCCTAACAGAATCTATGTTGTGTGCAGTGGTATTCCTGATAAAGAGCCCTACCCCAGACTCTGCCCTTCCCTTTCTAACACCCGTCAAGTACACTTTATAATCTCCTATCTCTTCCTCATTATCTCCCCTTACCCGAATATCACTTACTCCTAGCACATCCAGATGCACCCTCTTTGCTGACTCAGCCAGTTCTACTTTCTTTCTTCCATAAGCCCTATTAATATTGATAGCTCCCCATCGAATTCCATTTCGTTCGCCAAGTTGATTCGAAGGAGTCCCTCGCCTGTCAAATGGGAGTGGGACTCCGTTACTCGCATAGGTCAGAGGATTGCTTAACATGTTCTGAGCTCGGTAAATTCATAAAGCAGGATGCTGCCCTATTTGCACATAGTCCAAGTGAGGATCTCTCCTCTAACGGGTGAGGGACCACGGTGGATTATATAGTCCTAGCCGCCTGAGCACAAGGAAGGTCATGACGCAATATGTCCTAGATCCCCACTCCCATTCCATAGCAACTGGTATCCCGAATCTCAGGACCATTTACTTGGCCACTCAGCCGTTGCCCATGGTTCACGAACTAGGACGTGACTACAGTAACCCACACCATGAAACATGCCTGAATGCCATAAAATAAAAAATACTTCCTATGCGGTTATTATTATTATTATTATTATTTTTATTCTTCTTATTATTATTATTGCCGGATCCGCGGTGTAGGAGTAGCGTGCCTGCCTCTTACCTGGAAGCCCGCGTTCGATTTCCGGCCACGTCGTGGTTTTTTACCTGGATCTGGGGACTGTTTCGTGGTCGACTCAGCCTACGTGATTACAATTGAGGAGCTATCCAAGGGTGACATGGAGGCCCTGGTCTAGAGAGCCATGAATAACGGCCTAGAGGATTCGTCGTGCTGACCACACGACACTTCATAATCGGCAGGCCTTTGGGCAGAAAATGGTCGTTTGTTAGGTCATGGTCCTTCGTAGCTGTTGCGCCATGCGGTTTGGTTTACTTGTTATTGTACCGGGCGGTACACCTCCACGCCGCTAATTTAAAATGTGCGCCAATTGAAACTCCTCTGCTGGAGGAAGTCTGAACTTTATCTACGGTATTAATTTTCTACTTTCTCAGAAGATGTCACTACCTGGAAATTTTGGAGTTTTTGAACTGTGTCATTTTCGACGTATTTTTGTTTTGCTTGTAGTAAGAAGTGTGAACTTTCTCTTCTAGAGGACACTACTGAAGATCAGCAATAGTGCACCCTAGTGCGGAGTGAAAGAACTGTTTTTTTGGAGAAATTTTGAATTCATAAGTTTGTTCTTTGTTAAATTTATTTCAGTCATTGTTTAAGTTGGCTGTATACCCCTCTCTTTCCCCTTGTTTTGTATTTAGCCAATCCCGAATTTCTTTTATTAATTTCTGACCAATCTGATGTATCTTCCCCCAACTTGAATATGTTGCTGTATCCTACCCAATAAAGTGATTGTGGGCGGGTGTTTTCTTCCCTAAAACGCCTCGAACTTTCCGCGAGAGTATATAAACTGCTGATTTTTGGGTCTCTGCGCCACTTCTGTTCCATCTTTCAGTGTGTAAAGTACATAGCAGGGGGCGGGAAGCGCCTCTTTCGTCAGCAGCGGTCAACAACAAGGTAATGGCCGATTAATAACTTCTTTCTTTGCTAGCTCAGCAGTTTAACTCTCGGGGCGGGTCCGAAGTTTTTCCATTATGTAACCTTCCTTAAAATATAAAGAAACTTGTATCTATTCTATCTTTTAAACTACATATTGGGATAGAGAGTGCTTAACCCTCTCGAGCTCCCACTCATATTGTTTTGAGGTGAACTTATTTTTTTCTCTACCTATTCTTCTTCAACGTAATGTAAATTGTTTCCTTCTTAAGTCACCTCTGTAGTATGGGATTAGCCCTTGTATTAGTGGCCTAGAGCCAAATTAGGTTTTGAAACAAATACATTAGGAGTGCAGATCGCCTCCTCTCAAATTGTTATTTTAGAGGTCATGTAATTACCCTTTTTTCATTTAATAGACCTCAGTAGGTTGGGTATGTTACCCCTGTGTCTATGTCCTAAGAGGACAACTTGAAGGTGGAGTTTGGTGTGGCCTTTGAGAGGCTTAAAGTTTGAGAGCATGTGGCTCTTTCTTGAAAATTAAGTGTTATATGCCTCGAGGAACATGAATGGGGTTTTCTGCCCCTCTGGTAAAACTTATTTTGGAGTAAAGTTGGGCTAATTGCCCTAGAAGTGTGAATTCGGAGCTCGAAGCCCAAATACTGTAAATACTGTAATTGCACCTTTTGTTGCCTTGCTACTCTGTACCTGCCGTACTTGTTATTTCTTAATTTTGAAAAGAAAATATAACCTTGTTAAATTTTAAATTAATTTTACTTTCGTAGCTTGAGACCTGTTCACCACCCCGCACCTTCTTTCATGCATAACTACCGCAAAAACACGGTAACAATTGGTAGCAGAGCGTGGTTGAATGGGTCTCATTTTAGCCCCTTTTGACGGCTAAACATTGTTTTGTTCCGAACTCTAACCATTTTCTCAGTTGCTGGAATTTTTTGAGTTTTTCAAAATTGTTCTGCTGTCATCATGCCCGGCCCTCGCGATGTTCTCCATCTTAACTATTTGCGCAAAGAGGAGTTGATCTATGAGTTAACTATTAGAAATGTGCAATCTGGAGGCACGGTTGCGATAGACACCAACAAGCTTAGAGAGTCCCTTGATTTGTCCATTTCCATCCCCAATTTGGGAGAGAAAGAAATTGACGACTCTCTTTCCACGATCACCGAGAATACTACTGGGCTAGCATCGGTAGTGAGTTTTTTTGATGAAAATGATCCTTCTCCTAATCAAATTAAGCGTGTGCAAGCCAGGCTGTTTCATTTCTCAAATAGAGTTAACGATCTGTTGTCTCTAAAGTTGAATGACGTTCAGAGGAAGGAAGCTAGTACGTTGCTTGAAAGTATTTCTGAATTATCTAACAAGGTCACTCAATTGTTAACTGGGGAAGTTCCTCCCAAAATTGATCAACCCACCACGATGAATGTAGGTAGCGAGGAAGAGCCTCCTAAGGGAGAAGCCAATAGGATAACCGTTGCCGCTCAAACTATCTCTGCCCCATTGGACAACGAGTCTGAACGCCGTGCATCGTTGAGTAATATACGTTCTGAATTAACTTCCTTGCCATTGAAACCTTTACCTACTATGTCATCCGGGTTTAGCAGCTTGCCTCATCCATTGGCAATGTTGCTCAGAGGTATCTCTAAGTTTTCCGTTAATACCACCAGTGACGTTATTTCATTTTTAAGATTTTTAGTTGAATTTCAGGATCATGCCCTTGTTTTTTCTCTTTCCCCATGTCAGATTTTGCAAATCATCTATCCCTATGCAATTGGGATTCTCTCCGACAAAATAGTACGAGCCATTGCCGAGCAATCATCTATTGAGGATTTCCACGCCCACTTGCTAGCTAACTTCATCCCGGCTAGGGCCAGGTCCTCCCTTATTCAGAAGTACTATTATCGTGTACAGCGTTTGGATGAAAACTTAGCAGACTTCATCCAAGATATTAAATTCTATACTAGGGTGTTTGCCCTTCATTTTCCTGAGGATCAGGTTGTACAGGCTATTGTAGAAGGAATTTCACCAGCCTATAGGTCATATTTGTGTTTCGCGGCGTGCCCGCAAACCTTCTCGGAACTTGAAGCATTGGCCGTTTCAGCGGAAGGGGTTAGATACGCCGATTCCTTGCGTGTCGCGAAAGAACCCCCACCTTCCTTTAGTAATACTCGGCCTCCACCTCGCCGACCAGTCACACCCCGTAAATGTTTTGCTTGCGGGTCGCCCGACCATCTGCGCAATAAGTGTCCACTGATCAAGTCGAGTGGGACAAGGAATGGGGCTGGTTCATCACAAGGCTGTATTAAATGTGGGGCTTTCTCACATATCGCCAAAAATTGCCCAAATTCAAATAGCACACCCTCCTGCTCAACTTCTGGTGCAAACTCCACCTATGCCAATAATAATAAAAAATGACGAGTGGCTTCGGCTGAGTCGACTAATCCCTCTTCCCGAGGCTCAGCCCCTGGTAAACAGGTCGAAAATTCAGGGAATGTTCTATCTTCAAATTCATCTTTCGAATGCCCCAAAGAATGTCTTAGGATTGCGGCGGATACCCCCGCACCTGTTCCTTTTCTTAAGATTGAGTTAAATAACGAGCCTATAACCGCTCTATTAGATATCGGCAGTGTTTGTTCAATCATTTCGGACCAATGGTATTCAAAATTGAAATCTGTTTGTAAACTACCTGACTATGTCTCATCTCCTGTTCAATATGTTTCGGCTAATTCATCTCCATTGGAAATCCTAGGTTCTGTAAATGTCAAAATTCGTATTTTTAAATTTACATGGAAAACCAAACTGTTTGTGGCTAAGCACTTGTCTTGCTTCATTATATTGGGAGCTGACTTCATTTCTTACACTGGTCTTCTGCTCGATCTCCAGAGTAAGTCGTGCACATTCAAATTTGCGTCCAATTGTAAAATTCCCTTGTTAAAGTGTAATTCTGTATCATGTTCATCTATTTCGCCTACCCAGGATGAGATGTTGTTAGACCTTAGACATCTACCTGAGGAGCAGGCTGATAGTATTCGTAAATTATGTCAGTCATTTCCAGAGGTGTTCTCTGATACTCTTGGTGTTACTGACCTTATTGAATACAAAATTGTGGTCACGGATTCGATTCCTGTCCGTTTTCCACCATATAGGCTATCTCCACCTAAAATGAAGGCTCTGAAAGAAATCATCGATCAGATGTTGAAGGATGGTATTATTAGGCCCTCTAAGTCGGCGTATTCGTCACCTATTTTTCTAGTCCCGAAACCCCAAGGAGGCTTCAGGCCTGTCATTGATTATGGGGCTCTCAATCGGAAGGTGGTGTTGCAATCCGTGCCCCTTCCTGACCTTCATTCTTGTTTTTCATGGTTTCGTAAGGCCAAGTTCTTTACTATCTTGGACTTGAATCAGGCCTATAATCAAATTCCCCTTGCCGAAGAGTCTAAACATCTTACAGCGTTTGCCACGGACTGGAACTTATACGAATACAACCGCGTGCCGTTCGGGCTCCCCACGGGAGCAGCTGTACTAACTAGGCTGCTAGATAGGGTCTTCTCTGACATCAAATTTGAGTACTTATATCACTACTTGGATGATGTCGTATTTTCAGAGACTTTTGAAGAACATCTAGATCATCTGCGAGAAGTTCTCGATCGCCTTCGTAAGGCTGGGTTAACTGTCAAGTTGTCCAAGGTTGCCTTTGCTAAGCCCTCTATGTCATTCCTAGGGCATATTGTGTCACCTGATGGTGTAGCAGTCGATCATTCTAGAACACAGGCCATCCGTGATTTTAAACCTCCCAAGGACATTAAAGGTATCGCCAGGTTCATTGGTATGGTGAATTTCTTCAGGAAGTTTATTCCTAACTTCGCTAATAGAGCGGCGCCCTTGAACCTTCTTCGTAGGAAAGGCATCAAATTCGAGTGGGGACCTTCTCAACAAGCCGCTTTTGAAGATCTTAAATTAACTCTCTGTAATGCCCCTGTACTTGCTATGCCTGATTTCTCGAAGAAATTCATCGTCCAAACCGACGCGTCGTCGTCAGCAGTAGCTGCAGTCCTTCTTCAAGAGACTGAACTAGGGAGGCGACCCATCGCCTATGCATCTAGGACTCTATCGGCTCAAGAAGCAAAGTATTCTATCTATGAGCTCGAAAGGTTGGCAGTCTTATTTGCCTTAGAGAAGTTCCGTCTCTATCTGGAACATGTCAAATTCGACCTGGAGACAGATAATCAAGCCTTAAGCTGGGTCTTAGGTAGGCCGCGTCGTACTGGTCGTATAGCCCGTTGGGCCATCCGTATTTCTGCCTTCCAATTCGATGTCCGGCATATCAGAGGTACCGAAAATGTTGTTGCTGATGGACTCAGCCGAATGTTTTCCAACGACGTTGAGAACCATGAACCGGTCGATAATTCATCTCCTCCCGAGTCCATGCTATCTGATGTTAATGCCATCTTAACAGATGCTCCCATGCTCTTTAGGGATATCGAGAAATACTAACGTGAAGATCCGACGCTGGCTCCGATAATGGAAACCCTTTCTTCTGGGGAACATGTTGTCCCTTATGTTCTGAGGAATGGTGTTCTATGTTGCCCTTCGAGGCATGATAAGATGATGAAGGTTGTCGTTCCAGCTGTTCTTGTGCCTATGATCTTCAAATACTATCATGAGACCCCATTAGGGGGGCATCTTGGAATCTTTAAAACTCGTGAAAAGATTCGTGAAAGGTTCATCTGGAAGGGTATGGACGGTGAAATCCGTGAACTAGTAAAAGCTTGTAAATCTTGTTTGCTTAGTAAACCAACCATGTCCCCCAAGGTAGGCCTTTTGTCTTCGCATCAAGCGTCGCGCCCCATGGAACGCCTGTATATTGATTATGTAGGACCCTTCCCCCAGTCAAAGGGAAATGCCAACAAGTTCATCTTTGTATGCGTAGATGGTTTTACAAGATTTTCCTGGTTATTTCCGACTAAGCTGGCAACCGCTCAGTCCACCATTACTTGCCTAAATTCTATTTTTGCTTCTTTTGGTCCGTGCCAATAAATTGTGTCTGATAATGCTAAGGCGTTCACATCAAATCTTTTTCGTAAATTCTGTTTTGACTTGTCCATCTCTCATGTAACTACTTCTGCTTATTACCCTCAACCATCTCTGGCTGAACGGGTTAACCGTAATCTCAGGTCCGCGCTTATTGCCTATCATCATGAAGATCATTCCAGGTGGGACACGTCCCTGCATTGGTTAGCTTTTGCTTTGAATTCGGCGGTTCATGAATCACATAAATTTACTCCAGCGTCTTTGATGTTCAAGTTTGTTCCCAACACGCCGCTCTCTAACCTCTGGTCCCTGAGTGACATTCTACCTGAGACAATAGATCCGGACAACATTAAAGACCTTTGGAAGAAGGCTAAAGCCAATCTTAAAGTGTCTCATGAAAAGGTTAGGGAAAGGTATGATCGTGGACGGAGACCCACCCCTTTGAAGGTAGGTGACCAAGTAATGGTCAAGAATTTTGTTCCCGCGGGCAAGCTTGCCCCCAGATTCCATGGGCCGTGTGTCATTCTCGATTTCCTTACGCCGGTTACGTTGTTATTAAGCAATCCAGCCACCGAGAGGATATTTTGGGTTCACCTGTCACAGGTGAAACCGGTGTAATTTCTGGATTAACTTGCTTCATATAATCGTGAAAGGAATATGAAGGTTATATTTTTTTTGAGTTTCACTTTTAAGGCTTTCTGCCCCTTCTCTAGTATTTTGTTTTATATGTAAGCATTTTTGTGAAACCTGCCCCGAACCATTAAACTGCCATCCTGTCCTTGCCACGGCCATTACCACGCTCCCGTCTCCTGCTCCACTACACACAGTGGCTCGCATCTGAAATGAATTTCTGCACGCCGCTGGCCCCTCAACCTCTCCACAAAGCCTGTGCCCTCAAAAAATGATGATGGTCCAACAATTCTGCCGCCTAGCTTTAATGTTTCAGTGCCCCCGCAGCCGCGCGGCGCCGTGCTGCGACTGGGTTAGAGGGAGGGCCCCCTCGGCCCCAGCGAGGACGACATGTGCACGGCGAGCCGGAGCCCTGCCCCCGGCCAAGGCTGATATGCGGCGCACGACCTGCTACTTGCCCGCAGCCTGTATATGTTCACCGCGGGCGCGGCGTGCTTCAACACCACTGCTCCCCTCATAGTGCGGGCGAGCGGTATCTCAGGGTACTTGAGGGGTCCGAGCGGCCTCCTTTGGACGCAAGCTGCAACGGCCGGTCTGGCCATCCAACTTAATCAACATCAACTATATGTACATTCCAGATCAACTTTACTACCTTTTCTTGGGTATTCTATCGCAATATTTGGTGGATTTAGAAAATTTTCCTCAACTTTAAAAACTAAAGTTTTCCTTCTGAATTCAACTTCTACAAACATAAAGACTTTACTTCGCCTGTCACAACAAAAATTTTGAAACTGAATCAAACCACATTAAGAAAATCATATAAATACTTCTGCAATTAATCTCCATATCAACATCAAAACTTGAAACTTGTTTCCAAACAAATTGCCAGTGTCACCCCTGGAGGAACTTTTTTGGGGGGGGGGAGGTCTGTACCGGGCGGTACACCTCCACGCCGCTAATTTAAAATGTGCGCCAATTGAAACTCCTCTGCTGGAGGAAGTCTGAACTTTATCTACGGTATTAATTTTCTACTTTCTCAGAAGATGTCACTACCTGGAAATTTTGGAGTTTTTGAACTGTGTCATTTTCGACGTATTTTTGTTTTGCTTGTAGTAAGAAGTGTGAACTTTCTCTTCTAGAGGACACTACTGAAGATCAGCAATAGTGCACCCTAGTGCGGAGTGAAAGAACTGTTTTTTTGGAGAAATTTTGAATTCATAAGTTTGTTCTTTGTTAAATTTATTTCAGTCATTGTTTAAGTTGGCTGTATACCCCTCTCTTTCCCCTTGTTTTGTATTTAGCCAATCCCGAATTTCTTTTATTAATTTCTGACCAATCTGATGTATCTTCCCCCAACTTGAATATGTTGCTGTATCCTACCCAATAAAGTGATTGTGGGCGGGTGTTTTCTTCCCTAAAACGCCTCGAACTTTCCGCGAGAGTATATAAACTGCTGATTTTTGGGTCTCTGCGCCACTTCTGTTCCATCTTTCAGTGTGTAAAGTACATAGCAGGGGGCGGGAAGCGCCTCTTTCGTCAGCAGCGGTCAACAACAAGGTAATGGCCGATTAATAACTTCTTTCTTTGCTAGCTCAGCAGTTTAACTCTCGGGGCGGGTCCGAAGTTTTTCCATTATGTAACCTTCCTTAAAATATAAAGAAACTTGTATCTATTCTATCTTTTAAACTACATATTGGGATAGAGAGTGCTTAACCCTCTCGAGCTCCCACTCATATTGTTTTGAGGTGAACTTATTTTTTTCTCTACCTATTCTTCTTCAACGTAATGTAAATTGTTTCCTTCTTAAGTCACCTCTGTAGTATGGGATTAGCCCTTGTATTAGTGGCCTAGAGCCAAATTAGGTTTTGAAACAAATACATTAGGAGTGCAGATCGCCTCCTCTCAAATTGTTATTTTAGAGGTCATGTAATTACCCTTTTTTCATTTAATAGACCTCAGTAGGTTGGGTATGTTACCCCTGTGTCTATGTCCTAAGAGGACAACTTGAAGGTGGAGTTTGGTGTGGCCTTTGAGAGGCTTAAAGTTTGAGAGTATGTGGCTCTTTCTTCAAAATTAAGTGTTGTATGCCTCGAGGAACATGAATGGGGTTTTCTGCCCCTCTGGTAAAACTTATTTTGGAGTAAAGTTGGGCTAATTGCCCTAGAAGTGTGAATTCGGGGCTCGAAGCCCAAATACTGTAAATACTGTAATTGCACCTTTTGTTGCCTTGCTACTCTGTACCTGCCGTACTTGTTATTTCTTAATTTTGAAAAGAAAATATAACCTTGTTAAATTTTAAATTAATTTTACTTTCGTAGCTTGAGACCTGTTCACCACCCCGCACCTTCTTTCATGCATAACTACCGCAAAAACACGGTAACAGTTATTGTTATTATTATTATGAATAAAACACCTTCTATTGTGTTACTCTAATTCTTCTCAGGATGATTCAATAATTGTACCCACAATGCTAATCAAATATTAATGACTTGACTCGCTTATTGCTGTCTGTTTACAAGTCTCTCTTCTTTCGGCACAGGAGGTGGCTAATTCTTACTTTCAGGTCCCCAAGACCGGCCACTTCATACAGCAGCGGTGTGCAGATCGCTGGATTTGAACACAGTCATCAATCAATCAATCAATCAATCAATCAATACTGATCTACATTTAGGGCAGTCGCCCAGGTGGCAGATTCCCTATCTGTTACTTTCCTAGCCTTTTCCGAAACGATTTCAAAGAAATTGGAAATTTATTGAACATCTCCCTTGGTAAATTATTAAAATCCCTATCCCCCCTTCCTATAAATGAATATTTGCCCCAGTTTGTCCTCTTGAATTCCAACTTTATCTTCATATCGTGATCTTTCCTACTTTTATAAACGCCATTCAAACCTATTCGTCTACTAATGTTATTCCACGCCATCTCTCCGCTGACAGCTCGGAACATACCACTTAGTCGAGCAGCTCTTCTTCTTTCTCTCAATTCTTCCCAAGCCAAACATTGCAACATTTTTGTAACGCTACTCTTGTGTCGGAAATCACCCAGAACAAATCGAGCTGCTTTTCTTTGGTTTTTTTCCAGTTCTTGAATCAGGTAATCCTGGTGAGGGTCCCATACACTGGAACCATACTCTAGTTGGGGTCTTACCAGAGACTTATATGCACTCTCCTTTACATCCTTACTACCACCCCTAAACACCCTCATAACCATGTGTAGAGATCTGTACCCTTTATTTACAATCCCATTTATGTGATTACCCCAGTGAAAATCTTTCCTTATATTAACACCTAGATACTTACAATGATCCCCAAAAGGAACTTTCACCCCATCAACGCAGTAATTAAAACTGAGAGGACTTTTCCTATTTGTGAAACTCACAACCTGACTTTTAGCCCCGTTTATCAACATACCATTGCCTGCTGTCCATCTCACAACATTTTCGACGTCACGTTGCATTTGATCACAATCTTGTAGCTTATTTATCACTCTATAGAGAATAACATCATCCGCAAAAAGCCTTACCTCCGATTCCACTCCTTTACTCATATCATTTATATATATAAGAAAACATAAAGGTCCGATAACACTGCCCTGAGGAATTCCCCTCTCAACTATTGCAGGGTCAGACAAAGCTTCACCTACTCTAACACTCTGAGATCTATTTTCTAGAAATATAGCAACCCATTCAGTCACTCTTTTGTCTAGTCCAATTGCACTCATTTTTGCCAGTAGTCTCCCATGATCCACCCTATCAAATGCTTTAGACATGTCAATCGCGATACAGTCCATTTGACCTCCAGAATCCAAGATATCTGCTCTATCTTGCTGGAATCCTACAAGTTGAGCTTCAGTGGAATAACCTTTCCTAAAACCGAATTGCCTTCTATCGAACCAGTTATTAATTTCACAAACATGTCTAATATAATCAGAAAGAATGCCTTCCCAAAGCTTATATACAATGCATGTCAAACTTACTGGCCTGTAATTTTCAGCTTTATGTCTATCACCCTTTCCTTTATACACAGGGGCTACTGTAGCAACTCTCCATTCATCTGGTATAGCTCCTCTGACCAAACAATAATCAAATAAGTACTTCAGATATGGTACTACATTCCAACCCATTGTCTTTAGTATATCTCCAGAAATCTGATCAATTCCAGCTGCTTTTCTAGTTTTCAACTTTTGTATCTTATTGTAAATGTCATTGTTATCATATGTAAATTTTATTACTTCTTTGGCCTTAGTCTCTTCCTCTATCTCGACATTATCCTTGTAACCAACAATCTTTACATACTGCTGACTGAATACTTCTGCCTTTTGAAGATCCTCACATACACACTCCCCTTGTTCATTAATTATTCCTGGAATGTCCTTCTTGGAACCTGTTTCTGCCTTAAAATACCTATACATACCCTTCCATTTTTCACTAAAATTTGTATGACTGCCAATTATGCTTGCCATCATCTTATCCTTAGCTGCCTTCTTTGCTAGATTCAATTTTCTAGTAAGTTCCTTCAATTTCTCCTTACTTCCACAGCCATTTCTAACTCTATTTCTTTCCAGTCTGCACGTCCTTCTTAGTCTCTTTATTTCTCTATTATAATAAGGTGGGTCTTTACCATTCCTTACCACCCTTAAAGGTACAAACCTGTTTTCGCATTCCTCAACAATTTCTTTAAACCCATCCCAGAGTCTGTTTACATTTTTATTTACCGTTTTCCACCGATCATAGTTACTTTTTAGAAACTGCCTCATACCTGCTTTATCAGCCATATGGTACTGCCTAACAGTCCTACTTTTAAGACCTTCCTTTCTATCGCATTTTTTTAACTACCACAAAAACAGCTTCATGGTCACTAATACCATCTATTACTTCAGTTTCCCTATAGAGCTCATCTGGTTTTATCAGCACCACATCCAGGATATTTTTCCCTCTGGTTGGTTCCATCACTTTCTGAATCAGCTGTCCTTCCCATATTAACTTATTTGCCATTTGTTGGTCATGCTTCCTGTCGTTCGCATTTCCTTCCCAATTGACATTTGGCAAATTCAGATCTCCCGCTACAATCACATTTCTTTCCATGTCGTTTCCCACATAGCTGACTATCCTATCAAATAATTCCGAATCCGCATCAGTGCTACCCTTTCCCGATCTGTACACTCCAAATATATCAAGTTGCCTTTACAGGGCTGCCAATAATGGGGTTCGAACCCACTATCTCCCGAATGAAAGCTCCCAGTTGCGCGCCACTAACCGCACGGCCATCCCACTCTATACGGCGCCATTTGTACCTAATATATTTAGAAGGTGACGAAGGCTTAGTACCAATAGACGATGAACGCTGGTAGCCATGGTAGCGCGATATCGGTTTCCTGTCCACGTTTTCCGGTCCAAAACTATATCCATGTTGATACATTTTTAAGTACCTATGTAATTTGTTTGTATGGTTTAGGGCCGTTTTCCCCAAACGAGTTTAAACTAGGTTTATTTTAATCTGGTTTAAGTCTGAGTTTAAACTAACGTTCATTTTCTCCATATTGGTTTAAACTTTGTCATCATCATCATCATCATCATCTGTTTACCCTCCAGGTTCGGGTTTTCCCTCGGACTTAGCGAGTGATCCCACCTCTACCGCCTCAAGGGCAGTGTTGGCTACACAACACACGATGACTATTCCTTGGTTCGACTGCGGAGACAGTTCAGTAATTCACAAAGTCACATGAAGTAAACAACCAAACAGCAAAAGCTCAACAGTATTCAACAGCAGGACGATACTCACAACAGCGAATAATAGCATACAGTAGATCAATTACTCTTACACTCACGATAGCGGCTTCAATCGCTATCTCACGGTGATCCTCATTCCATACAATTACATACACACAGTACTCTAAGGCAGAAAGCAGTCTTCAGTCCGGCAACTCGCTGGACACACCGGCACAACAACAGCTCTTCGTTCAGACCTCGGTGAAATACCAACGACAGCCACCGAACCACAACACACTGAGTCTCACAGTGACTCTACCACAGAGTCCAACAATGACCTCGAGTCTGGCGATCTGACTAACTTCACCAGATGACAAAATTACAAGCGTGTGAGATATCGATTTTTCCCCTTCTTATTTATCAGTGTGACCAACCCTCTAACGCTCATATACCCGGTTTCCGACCTCCCGGTATAAAAGTGTTTTCTTAGGGGAAGACATTTGTTTCGGAGCTGGGTTCACGTTCTAATGTAATTTCAATTTTATTGTTGAATGACATCACAAGTGCCCTGTTTTATAGGGAATCGGTATCGGACGGCACTAAGTTTGCGGTTTCCAGTACAATGTTGCAGCAACTTTTGTACAGATAGTAAGTAACAGGTTCCTTCCAATGAGGCCAGAGGGTGCCCCGACATTTGCGGTCATCACAGAATCACAGACATCTTGTGCCCAATTGTTACCGGACATTTACGGTCACTGCAGCAAGAAGTGGGCCTCATTAGCTTAATCTCGACATATTCCCGCTAACCTGCCTGAGCTCCTGCTCACTCCGTGCAGATCTACATTTTTCTCTCGCGGGCATTATTTAGAGATTGATACCTTCAGCCTCAAACACCATTCCATATCGAACATTCCTTGTGTTGTGTGCTGTAAGGGAGTTGACAGTTACTAATAAGGCAAATGGTTATATGTACAGAAAGTATAGGGAATGTCACCATGAAATAGTCAACTGGGTGTGTATGAAGGAGAAGAACAAGTCATGGCATGTTTTTCGTAACATACAATGCTGTAGATGATAAATGTATTATATTTCCTATCCGGCCTCTCTTGGTCAACTCTTGCTCTCTTCCTAATTCCACGGTACGATGTTTGCCAAGCTCGGGTAGTCTCACACATTTTCACGTCCTTCGTGGTCTTCCCCTTCTTTTTTCCTAAAAGAGAGTCGGATCTATTGAACTTTTTTCTGGTTAGCTTTAAGGGAGGATAGTGGCACCGTTCTACTTTCTCACAAAATTAACCACCACCATCACGAAAAGGTCCCGTGGTTATCACGATATAAACAGTCACGCAGATATACAAGCTCGTGTATTTTATATTTAAACTCCAATACACCACAAAGTGAATTTTTATGCACAACCAACAGAGAGAGGCTAATTCAGAAAATAAGTTTCCTATTTATTTATCGTGGAATAATTAAAGATAGACCAAGGTAAAATACACTGTTTTATTCCGCACCAGTCCTTCACTTTTTAGAAAAACGAAATTTAATCTATCGTTAACTATTTCTGGTAGTCTAACGTCACGCTATATTTTTCTGAGAAAATGGGATGAGAAAGAATTGAAAATGCCGGACTCAGTGGCTCACGCGGTTGAGGCGCTGGTGTTCTGGCCCCAACCTGGCAAGTTTGATCCTGCCAACCCACGCTCCCGAGTTGTGAGTCCCCGGGGCCCCATTTAGTAGCCTCTTACGACAGGCAGGTGATACCGTGGATGTATTCTTCGTCTGCGTTCCCCATCCACAGGAGATCACAACCTCCAAACTCGAGTACATACAGTAATTTGGTCGACAGTAAATTATATGTTTTAAAACGCTGATTCCCATCACACTTTATCTAGGCTTTGGACTGGCATAATGAAGTTATTTAAATCGTTATATCGTGTATAAAATCGGCTGTAACGAAGCTTTGTCAATTATTTTTGTCGACTTTAGGTAAGCGTCGTTATAAATTTGTTCCATCGTATATACCTATTTACATTAGAAATGCCTTAAACAGCAAGAAGAATACGCTAGTTTTTCTATGTAAGTAATTGCCTTTTAGCAGGACCTGGCGTCGGTAGTTTCTTCATATTTCTTAAGGGTTCTTTCAATACTGTCATCTTCTTCACATATTTCGTCTTCCTCCCCTTACCTTCAAGATTGAGCTCCAGTTTCAGGTACATGCAGTTCGTCGCTTCTGCTTCCTTTTTTTAAACAAACCACCACATCGTCGAATGGAGGATGTGGATTTCCAACTAAAGATTTTGTAATGCCATCACTCTACAGCATTTGTTGTTCTATGTCTCTTTTTGCAACAGCTCCTCGTAGTGATTGGTATCTCGCTGTTTTCAAGCCATACGTCTACAAAATAGTCGACGAAGCCAGTAAGTTTTTCTGTAGAAGGACCCTGAGAACGTATCGCCGCTTAACTCTGCTGACGGACGAACTTCTAGAAGGGCTGATATCGTAGCTGCTTCGAAGTCAATAGTGATTTTCTTAGGATTGTCTTAGGGAGCCACTTCCAGGGTAAGGCAAAAGAAACGAATATACGTTTTTTTTCTTTTTGTTAGGCATACACACGCAAAGTCGACTGGATAAAAGTTGCTTCCTTCACCCCGGCCTCCAAGGTCTACGTGAATGGTATATATCTTGGCGAACTGTTTGCTGCAGCTATTGAACGCGCCATCCATAAGAAATTGCGCACAATGCCCAAGACTTTCTCTACCTTTCCTGGCACTAAAAGTTATAATTCTTTCTCCCATGCCGTCGTCAGATAAAAGAAACGGGATGCCATTGTTCATCCTTAACGCCTCTTCATTAAGAATGATCTGAGCACTCGCTTTTTGGTCTACTTGAAGTCCGCGTGTACGATTTTGTTGCCGAGGCATTGTTCTTTTTGAAGTTTCTTGAGTTAGCATATTAGTCATAAAGTCGCAGCCCCTGTTATACAGATCACCCTACTCCTGCACGTGATAGTGGAGTCGCATTTTCTCTTGCTCTCTTCTTGCCTCTGTATCACTGTGAAGGCCGCTTCTTCAGGTAGTCCACACTGATGAAAGACGGTATCAAGTATTTCTTCGCCTCTTGTCATCAGCCGTCCTTTACACTTGTTCTTGTTCTTCTCCTTCAGACACGATCAGGTGAATATACCAGCTTGACTCTCCCTATACTTTCTGTACATATACATTTTGTAAAGTGCATAACGATTTCCCTGATTAATAACTGTCAACTCCATTACAGCACACAATAGTAACTACAGTACACCAGGAAGCTTCGGTATAGAATGGTGTATGTGGCTGAAGGTATCAATCTCTAAATAATACCGACAGGGACAAATGTTGATCTACAAGGAGCGAGCAGGTGCTAAAGACAGGTTAGCGGTGATACCAACCCCCTGCTGCAGTGGCCGCAAATGTCCTATGACAGCTGGAGAATTCATGTCAGCGGGCACAAGTTTATCTCAGTGACCGCAAATGCCCGGTGATCGCAAGTGTCTGTGACCGCAATTGTCCGGCAACCGGCCTGAGAGGGACCATTTTATTATCGTAAACCGAGAAGCGAACACGTGTTAGAGGATTTCTCGTTTTTGACCTGCTTCTGCCTGCACTAAGATAAACTTTTGAACCTGTTACTACAATACTGGTGAGTAATTTCCAGCATTATTTGTTATTTACCATATGTTAATGTAAGAGTATGGAGGATGGCTATGCTTTTCTTTACGCGTGTTACTCACGGTGATTTTTTCCGTTCTTGGCGTAAGGAACTCAATATCGAACAAGCTTGTGGCACCGGGCATCGGACAATGTTATTATTTTGTAGGTTTATTCCTGATTCTTAAAATACTTTCCTTTGTTGCAGAAAAATATGGGGAGGACAAGAGGAAATTGGATGGAGGAGAAGATAAAATTAGCTGTTGATGAGGCAAGACAGGATGAATTGAGCATTAGGGAAGCAAGTGAGCAGTTTAGCTTCCCTAAAAGCACGTTAGGTGACAGATTGAAATTACTGTCTTCAGGAAAGGAGGTAGAAATGAAACCTGATATGGGTGTATAAAATGGTACGTTTTCTGCAGTGGAAGACGAAGCTTTATATAACCATATGAAAGTGTTAGAGAAACCTTAAATGCCGCTAAGTAGGAATTAATTTTAGAAATTGCTTTTCAATGCGCAGATAAATTGAAACTAAAACATAATTTTAATAAAGAAAAAGGCATGGCGAGCAAACAATTTTATTATTCATTTATGAAAAGGCTTCGCAACTGAGGTCGAGATCCCCTGAATCAACCAGACTACAGCGGGCGAAAGGCTTCGACAAGGAGCAAGTGTATACATTTCTTGACAAGCTCACTGGTTAAGGTTTCGATATTCATTTCATCCTTCGAGGACTTTCCACGCTGACGAGACTGTCGTTTCAGTTGTACACGAGAATCGGTTGAAGGTAAGAGACAGGAGACAGGAAAGAGACAAATTCGCAAGCTAAATTCTGGGGAAAGGCGAAACACGTTACTGTTCTTCTCTGCATAAATGGCTCAGGTGACCAGTTTGTCCCTCCATTGTTTGTTTTCCCCAGAGTGAGAATGGACAATTATTTGACGAGGGATGCACCCGTGGGCAGTGTATTTGATGCCCATCCGAGAGAGTGGATAACTAAAGATGGATTCCTAAAGTGGATGAAATCTTTTGTTTTGAGAGTGAATCCAAGTGAAGAAAATCCAATGTTACTCATTGTTGATGGCCATTCTAGCCACAAAGATTTGGATGATATTCTGTTTTCTTGAGACCACAACATCCACATGCTGAGTTTGCCACCTCACACAACTCACATGTTGCAACCTCTTGACCGAGTGATCATGAAGCCGTTCAAGAATGCCTTCAACGAGGCTTGTTCCAAGTGGAGGAGGAAGTATGCCAATCTTAAGATTACACTGAAAGATATTCCAGGTCTAGTTTGCTCTGTATTTACCAAGGTGTGCAGAATGGAGCTTGCTAAGTCAGCATTTTCCTGCTGTGGCATCTATCTGCTGAACCGGAACATCTTCAGTGACTTAGATTTCCTCGAAAGAGTTGTCACCAACAACTGCTAAAATTCCTTCAATAGCCAAGTTCTTTCGGTCCAGGTGTTATCAACCAACAACAAGAACATTCAGTCCCTCAGCTTCTGCATCTACTTCCCCGGCCTCTAGGAGTGAAGACTCAGGTGGGTTTAATCAAAATAAATCTTCGAGTGCAAGTCTACTTCAGGAACTTAGTCCTCTTCCAAGCGAGTCTATTGAAATTTAATCCCGAGGAAAAGGCGTGTGGAGACCATAGTGAAGTTCTAACATCCACCTCTTTCAAAGAAAGGCTTGAAGAAAGACAACAAAAGTCAGTGCGGCGAAAAATGGAAACATCTACATAAAACGGTGCTACCAAAGGAGGAGGCTCGTGAATGAAGAAGCTGAGCCAGAAAAAAGTAAAAAAGACTCTGACATTTGATGGTGAAAATACCGACTGCATTATCTGTGGGGAGAATTTTACTGAAGACTGGATTCATTGCGCGATATGCGAGCGTTGGGCGCATGAAAAATGTGTTAAACGTAACCGTCTACTGCATAAATTATTTTTTGTTTTCGTTTGGTGAAGAAAATTTCAAGCTTTAATGTTCAACATACGTTCAGTATTTTAGATATACCAGCAATTCTTAACTGGGGCTAATAGCTTAACACTCGTATGTAATTTGGATTGTCATAGTGGAATATATATACGATTTTTCACGAGGTTACGCGGAATGGGAAAATAATATAACAATACCGAGACTGTCCGATATACTGTGCCATGTTTTTAAAATGACGAGAACTCAAGTGTTTTTATAAATACTAAAAGTTCATTGCATTCATTACCTGCTGTGGATTAAAGCATTGCCCCTATTAGACATAAACATGGTTCCAAAACAATTTTTAATTTTAATTAGACCCACCCGAAAATGTATTATTCAAAGAGAAGCGTAAATATCCGATACCAGTGTACCTTACCCTAAGTAGTCATAATGATAAATTGATTACGTTTGAAGACCGTTTAACATTAATAAATGCACGATCTTCATTGGGGTAATCATATTAACGAGTTAGTTAAGAAACGTTATCACGTGGTTACCAGAGTATTTAGGGGTTGCATTAAGGGTGTAAAGGAGAGGTTATGTAAGTCTCTGGTAAGACCGCAGTTAGAGTACGGCTCCAATGTATGGGACCCTCACCAGGACTACTTGATACCAGAACTGGAAGATAGTCAAAGAAAAGCAGCATGATTTGTTCTGGGTGATTTACGACAAAGGAGTGTTACGAAACTGTTGCAAACATTGGGCTGGAAAGAGTTAGGAGTAAGGAAACGAGCTGCTCGACTAAGTGGTATGTTCCGAACTGTCAGAGGAGAGATGGCGTGGAATCACATTAGTAGACGAATAAGATTGAGTGGTGTCTTTAAAAGCAGGAAAGATCATAACATGGAGATAACGTTGAAATTCAAGAGAACAGGTTGGGGCAACAACTGGAAGACACACCTATTTGCAGATCACTGATGATTGATTTATTGATTGATTGATTTATCATCATCATCATCATCATCATCTGTTTGCCCTCCAGGGTCGGCTTTTCCCTCGGACACAGCGAGGGATCCCACCTCTACCGCCTCAAGGGCAGTGTCCTGGAGCTTCAGACTCTTGGTCAGGGATACAACTGGGGAGAATGACCAGTACCTCGCCCAGGCGGCCTCACCTGCTATGCTGAACAGGGGCCTTGTGGAGGGATGGAAGATTGGAAGGGATAGGCAAGGAAGAGGAAGGAAGCGGCCGTGGCCTTATGTTAGGTACCATCTCGGCATTCGCCTGGAGGAGAAGTGGGAAACCACGGAAAACCACTTCCAGGATGGCTGAGGTGGGAATCGAACCCACCTCTACTCAGTTGACCACCCGAGGCTGAGTGGACCCCGTTCCAGCCCTCATACCACTTTTCAAATTTCGTGGCAGAGCCGGGAATCGAACCCGGACCTCCGGGGGTGGCAGCTAATCACGCTAACCACTACACCACAGAGGCGGCTTGATTGATTTATTGATTGATTAATTGACTGATTTATTTATTTATTTATTTATTTATTTATTTATTTATTTATTTATTTATTTATGTATTTATTTATTTATTTATCGAATAATTGATTGATTGATTGATTGATTGATTGATTGATTGATTGATTGATTGATTGATTGATTGATTGATTGATTGATTGATTGATTGATTGATTGATTGATTGATTGATGGTCCTAACATAAAGAGCACTCGACATGTGATATACGTTTAGGTCAGTATTGTGTGTTTTAAGTAATCAGCTGGTTGAATTTTAAAAAACTATCACTAATAATTTTATGGATACTAGGAAATCCAAGGATAACAAACAAAAAAATAACATGGTGGTTTTACGATGGGAGGTACTATGTAATACATATTTGTTTTACTCAACTAAAATGCGCTATTACCGCACTACTGTCCGTATGGGAACAATTTTCCACCGGTCATGCTGTTTGAAACCTTACATTAGATATCAGCTCCCGTCAGAACAGGCTGACTTTGTCAAGGGAAGATGAACTAGTGAGCAGATTCTAAATATACGACAGTTGGTTGAAAAGACACATGAATTCAACATTCCTTTGATTCTGTGCTTCATTGACTACCAAAAGACCTTCGATTGTGTTTTGTGGCCGAAGTTGTGGTGTGTTCTAGAGGAAATGGGAATTCCGTCTCATCTCATTTCACTTATAAAAGGCTTATACGATAACAACTTGGCCAAAGTCAGAGTTGATGGTGATCTATCATCAAGTTTCTAAGTCTCCAAAGGTGTGAGGCAAGGATGCACCTTATCACCTCAATTGTTTAACATCTATGGTGAATATGTCATGAGGCATGCCCTTGACAGTTGGGAAGGAGGATTTTCGATTGGTGGGAAGAGAATTAATAACCTCCGTTTTGCAGACGACACCACACTTGTAGCCAGCAGTGTACAGGAGCTTGTCAAGATAATGGATCGTGTACCACAAGAAAGTCACAAACTTGGCATGGAAATTAATTGGAACAAAACTAATGATTGTCAACAAAGGTGCAGTGATTCAGCTGCCACAGCACCTTAACAATCTCCAAAGAGTCTGTCAATTTCCTTATCTTGGTTCAATAATCGTGGATAAAAGTCGCTGCGAAAAAGAAATCGAACGTCGCATCATTCTAGGACGTACAGCTATGGCAAAATTAAAGAAGATCTGGCAAGATAGAGCAATATCTATGAATACGAAGAAAAGATTAGTCCATACCCTTATGTTCTCCATCTTTCTGTATGGATGCGAAACTTGGACCATAAAAGCTAAAAACAGGAGCCGAATCAACGCCTTTGAAATGTGGTGTTGGGGAAGGATGTTGCGAATACCGTGGACAGCCAGGCGATCAAATGATTCTCTCATCCGGGAAATTGGAGTACAAGAACGTTTATGCCAAGATTCCTTATTCCCCCTCCACGTCCCATCCCGTAGTACCTCACTCCTGGCTTTCTCTCCCCCGGAGGTCTCTTTCTATACGTATTCCAGCAATGTTTAATACATTATCTATCAGCAAAAACCTAGACATCTTCGTAACGTTTCCTTCCTTCTGTTATGATATTTCTAATATAACTTAATTTTCCTTATTGTTCTTTCCAGTTCTGTACTTACTGTAAATGCATTTTTCTTTGTTAATATCATTTATGTAAATATGTATTATATATGATTGTACAGTTTTGATTGTGTATATTTCTTGTCTTTGTAAATATTTATATGTCTTTCATTTTAGATTCATATCTATTGTACATAGCTCGGATCTTTGTAATTCGGCGTTATGCTGTTGCTGATCCTGAATAAATAAAAAAATAAAAAATAAATAAGTTGTGTGCCAGAGAATCCTGCAATCCTTTGGTCACATTATGAGAAGAGAGGATGACAACCTGGATTAATTAATTGTCCAAGGAAAAGTTTTTGGCACAAGGACACGAGGACGAGTCGCAAAAAGATGGGCGGATCAAGTAAGAGAGATCATGGACTTACCATGGAGAGTTACTGTCCGGAAAACGCGAGTACGAACAGAATGGTATCAGCTTATAAAAGAAACAAGAAAGTCCTTGGGTCACGATACTCAGTCATGAGTGAAACGACTGGAGAGAGAGAGAGATGCTGTCCAACTCCGTAACTAAATAGTTAGCATGCTGGCCTTTGCTAAAAATGGTATCACGTTTGATTTCCGGGAATTTTAATTTTCATTGGTTAATTCTGATGGCTTGCGGGCTGGATGATTGTGCCGTCTTCACTTTTAGAGTTTACTTTACGTACGGCTCTTTGCTCAAGCAGGTCGTCGATAGACCGTAAATTCCAAAGACCTGCACCAGGCCTTCGGAGGTCTTGCACCATTATCAGAGGACGTGCTCTGAAACCAAGTGCTCTCAGTCAACTCCTTCCACACAAACGCGACTAAGCGGAGCCCGAGAGGTTCTTAAGGTGGGAGCGTGGGTTGATGACCATGTGGCCCTGAACTGAGTCCTGGATTACTTCCATTTCCTTTCATATATCTGACATCACTTGGTCAACTCTTGTTGTTCTTTTCCAACACCGGCGGTATTATAGCACTCGAGGCCTAGGTAGTATTTTATTTGCACGCCCTTCGTGGCCCTTTTATATCCCTCGTCTTTAAAGTCAATATGACATTGCTTACGCTCCATTTACTAGAGCTTAATTTGCCATAACATTCAACTTCGCATCTGGCACCACTTTTATTATCAATTGTGACACAAACGCGAGACATTTCTACGCAGTTCATGTTCGTTAATTCCGGAAGAGTGAAATCCAACAAGGGTTCCCTAACCTGACATTTCTTCTTAATGAAGTGGAACTGAATTCAACGGAATCATTCTTTACAGTTGAAGACAATTTTTTTCTTCTCAATCTGAACTGTAAAAAAAAAAAAAAGATTTAATTTTACTGAACTGCCCAAATACGTTTACAGTATCTATTTATGCACAGTCGTGTTCATATAAAAAAGAACATCTTGCAAGACTAGACATAGGAAACACATATTTACAGGGCATGTTCATTAGTATGTTCTGCAGAAACGATTATTAGAATTTCAGTCACCTAGGTTCAGCATGTGTCCTGTTACCTCGGCACTGGATCCTCCATGGGCACTGATAACTTGTTCCATGCGTGATGGCATCGATGCGTATAAGGCACGTATGGTGTCCTGTGTTATAGCCATCCATTCTGCATTCACCTGGTTCCACAGTTCATCTTTGGTGGTTGGTATTGGATCACAGCGCCGCAACAGTCGTTTCACATATCCCACAAATTTTTGATTGGCGACGAGCCGGTAATCGGGCAGGCCAGGACAACAGTCTGACATCCTGTGACAACAAGAAGGCACGTGTTCATGCAGCAATATGTGGTCGCGCATTGTCCTGGTGATATATGGCATCTGGGGTGTCGTGCAGGAAGAGTTTGTCTACCGGTCACAGGATGTCATTCACGTAGGTCAAACTGGTCACAGTGCCCTGGACACTGATTTGTAATTGTACCCAATAGCACTCCACATCATAAGGCTCTGAGTTGGCGCTGTATGTCTTGTGCGAATGCAGTCCGAATGCACTATCCGCTGCTATTCCTGTCCCAAGTGACGTCATTCCATATACCATTGTAGTCCAGCATGTTTATGATCATTAGTCACAGGTAGGCGGAGAATAACCCAGACCGTAATAAATTGTAACGGACTGTCACTCCTGATAGTGTAGAATGTGTTACACTGTTGCACCAGAGCCGAGGAAGACGCAGATCTTTCCTGCAGTGCCATTCGGACGAGGTGCGGATCTTCTCGGGGGGTGGTTAGTGTGGTGCGACCAGACCCATCTCGTCGTGTTCTAGGATCTTCTGTGAACCATTCTGTACACACCCGTTGTTGCCCTGCCGACACACTTCGTCCCACAGGAGCAGCTATTTCCCGGATGGCTGCATCACATCGTATCATGCCAATAATGCGCCCTCTTTCAAACTCACTCATTTGACGGTACGGTTCTCGCATTCGTCTGCGAGGCATCCTGCACGTCTGCTCAAGTCACACTGATCCCTTACCTTCGGTTTGTAACGACGAGAGCCACAGGCACATTTCACCAGTCAGTAGTGGTGCTCAGAGATGTGGATGTGGACCTGGAACCTGAGGGTCGGCATGGTTCAATGCTAATTATTTCTTCAGAATCTGCTAATGCACATGTCCTGTCAATATGAAGTTCCTATCTCAAGTCTTTCAAGGTGTTATGGTTTTTATGATCACGAGTGTATATAAAATAAGAGTTTTTTCTATAGATTGCTCAGAATTAAAAAGGAAATGTATTTCTGCATCGGTCGTGTTCACAGAAAGAAGGGTATGCAATTTTTAACTTTCCGTCGTCTCTGTCCGTGTGTATGTACGCGTATGACGATAAAACGGCTGGACGTATATAATGAAAATTGGTATATAAAGCTAGGGAATAAGTCACTACAATCTAGGCTATAAATGATTTTATTTACACTTGTTAAAATGGTAGTTTGGGAGAAGTCTAAAATTTAACTCTTAAATATCTTTGTTATTAGTAATCCTATCAATAAACACTTCATAACAAAAATGAGGGAATTTTTTTATTCATTTATATCTTTTTTACCATATCGGCATTATGAATTTAGACATCTGCTGGTTAGTCCATATCAACGTCGAACCACGAGAAAATGGTAGAACAGAATTGAATGAAAATCGATAGTCATAGAATTATTCACTACAATCTTGGCTTGGATTCCATCGTTAGACACGTGGGGAAAGGGTGTGGAGAAAAGGGTACCAGGGTAGAGTGTTATCCAGGAATTAGGTTGAGGCAGATGTTGAGGAAAGTAGAAGAGAGGGAGGAGGGGAAGGAGAAGGTGGTAGTGTTTCACGTTGGTACCAACAACGTAAGGCAAGCTGATATAAGTACCAACATAGTTGGAGATGTGTGGGATCTGGTAAATGCAGCACGGGTGAAGTTTAAGAAAGCGGAGATTGTTATTAGTGGAATACTGTGTAGGAGAGATACTGACTGGAGGGTGATTGGGGATTTAAATGAGACTATGGAGTGGCTATGTTGGAAACTGGGAGTGAAATTTCTAGATCCAAATGGGTGGGTAGGAGATAGGGATCTGCGCTCAGATGGCCTTCATTTAAACCGCAGTGGTACGTATAAGTTAGGAAATTTGTTTGGAAGGGTAATAGGGAGGTACATTCAGGGAAACGGGATGGCCTAGGGAGCGGTGATAAGGGAACAGGGAACTGGAAATCAAGTAGGGATGACATAAAATTGTTAGTGTTGAACTGTAGAAGTATTGTAACGAAAGGAATAGATATATATTTACCAGATATTGTAATAGGAGTTGAATCATGGCTGAGAAATGATATAATGGATGCAGAAATTTTCTCACGGCACTGGAGTGTGTATCGTAGAGATAGGATAGGAAGGGTGGGAGGGGGAGTGTTCATTTGTAAGCTACGAAAAAGTTAAAGATGAGACACATGAAATTCTAGGTGTAAGGCTCATTTCTGAAGATAATAGGCAACTTGATATATTTGGAGTGTACAGATCAGGAAAGGGTAGCACTGACGCGGATTCGGAATTATTTGATAGGTTAATCAGCTATGTGGGAAAGGACATGGAAAGAAATGTGATTTGTGATTGTAGCGGGAGATCTGAATTTGCCAGATGTCAATTAGGAAGGAAATGCGAACGACAGGAAGCATGACCAACAAATGGCAAATAAGTTAATATGGGAAGTACAGCTGATTCAGAAAGTGATGGAACCAACCAGAGGGAAAAATATCCTGGATGTGGTGCTTATAAAACCAGATGAGCTCTACAGGGAAACTGAAGTAATAGATGGTATTAGTGATCATGAAGCTGTTTTTGTGGTAGTTAAAATAAATGTGATAGAAAGGAAGGTCTTAAAAGTAGGACTATTAGGCAGTACCATATGGCTGATAAAGTAGGCATGAGGCAGTTTCTAAAAAGTAAGTATGATCGGTGGAAAACGGTAAATAAAAATGTAAACAGACTCTGGGATGGGTTTAAGGAAATTGTTGAGGAATGCGAAAACAGGTTTGTACCTTTAAGGGTGGTAAGGAATGGTAAAGACCCACCTTATTATAATAGAGAAATAAAGAGACTAAGAATGAGGTGCAGACTGGAAAGAAATAGAGTTAGAAATGGCTGTGGAAGTAAGGAGAAACTGAAGGAACTTACTAGAAAATTGAATCTAGCAAAGAAGGCAGCTAAGGATAAGATGATGGCAAGCATAACTGGCAGTCATACAAATTTTAGTGAAAAATGGAAGGGTATGTTTAGGTATTTTAAGGCAGAAACAGGTTCCAAGAAGGACATTCCAGGAATAATTAATGAACAAGGGGAGTGTGTATGTGAGGATCTTCAAAAGGCAGAAGTATTCAGTCAGCAGTATGTAAAGATTGTTGGTTACAAGGATAATGTCGAAATAGAGGAAGAGACTAAGGCCAAAGAAGTAATAAAATTTACATATGATAACAATGACATTTACAATAACATACAAAAGTTGAAAACTAGAAATGCAGCTGGAATTGATCAGATTTCTGGGGATATACTAAAGACAAGGGGTTGGGATATAGTACCATATCTGAAGTACTTATTTGATTATTGTTTGGTCGGAGGAGCTATACCAGATGAATGGAGAGTTGCTATAGTAGCCCCTGTGTATAAAGGAATGGGTGATAGACATAAAGCTGAAAATTACAGGCCAGTAAGTTTGACATGCATTGTATGTAAGCTTTGGGAAGGCATTCTATCTGATTATATTAGACATGTTTGTAAAAATAATAATTGGTTCGATAGAAGGCAGTTCGGGTTTAGGAAAGGTTATTCCACTGAAGCTCAACTTGTAGGATTCCAGCAAGATATAGCAGATATCTTGGATTCTGGAGGTCAAATGGACTGTATCGCGATTGACCTGTCTAAAGCATTTCATAGGGTGGATCATGGGAGACTGCTGGCAAAAATGAGTGCAATTGGACTAGACAAAAGAGTGACTGAATGGGTTGCTATATTTCTAGAAAATAGATTTCAGAGAATTAGAGTAGGTGAAGCTTTACCTGACCCTGTAATAATTAAGAGGGGAATTCCTCAAGGCAGTATTATCGGACCTTTATGTTTTCTTATATATATATAAATGATATGAGTAAAGGAGTGGAATCGGTGGTAAGGCTTTTTGCGGATGATGTTATTCTCTATAGAGCGATAAATAAGTTACAAGATTGTGAGCAACTGCAACGTGACGTCGAAAATGTTGTGAGATGGACAGCAGGCAATGGTATGTTGATAAACGAGGTTAAAAGTCAGGTTGTGAGATTCACAAATAGGAAAAGTTCTCTCAGTTTTAATTACTGCGTTGATGGGGTGAAGGTTCCTTTTGGGGATCATTGTAAGTATCTAGGTGTTAATATAAGGAAAGATCATTGCTGTAATCACATAAATGGGATTGTAAATAAAGGGTATAGATCTCTGCACATGGTTATGAGGGTGTTTAGGGGTTGTAGTAAGGATGTAAAGGAGAGGGCATATAAGTCTCTGGTAAGACCCCAACTAGAGTATGGTTCCAGTGTATGGGACCCTCACCAGGATTACCTGATTCAAGAACTGGAAAAAGTCCAAAGAAAAGCAGCTCGATTTGTTCTGGGTGATTTCCGACAAAAGAGTAGCGTTTCAAAAATGTTGCAATCTTTGGGTTGGGAAGAATTGAGAGAAAGAAGAAGAGCTGCTCGACTAAGTGGTATGTTCCGAGCTGTCACCGGAGAGATGGCGTGGAGTGACATTAGTAGACGAATAAGTATGAGTGGCGTTTATAAAAGTAGGAAAGATCACAATATGAAAATAAAGTATGAATTCAAGAGGACAAACTGGGGCAAATATTCATTTATAGGAAGGGGAGTTAGGGATTGGAATAACTTACCAAGGGAGACGTTCAATAAATTTCCAATTTCTCTGAAATCATTTAGAAAAATGCTAGGAAAGCAACAGATAGGGAATTTGCCACCTGGGCGACTGCCCTAAATGCAGATCAGTATTGATTGATTGATTTTACTTACGATATATAACAAAAGTTATAGATAATACAATAACTGATTATTGATGTCTTATAGGTTTTTATCAACACCGAACATCGCTAACACGGAAATGCTGTTCATTTGTGTGAACTGGCGATGGTAGTGGTTTTGTAGTGTTTGTATTACGGTGAAAAACGAGTGGTCATCAGCCTATTTCGGCAAAGATCACTCTGATGATGAGAAAACATTGAGATGGAATATCATGAAAATAGGGAAAAGACTTCCTTTACATTAATATCAGAGATTCTGAGGAAAACTAAATTTGAAGGCGGCTCACAACAACGAATGTCCGTAAAAATGATCAACGTTACATTGACTATTGTTCGTTCGTTCTGATGTGCTTTGTTTCCTGTGCTTTCACGCATCTCTGATAGATGGCATTCCAGCCGTTTGCCCAGTAGAACAACCTGCTTGAATATATCAGGTATACAAATTAACGAAAATACTGTCGAATCCATACTTTTCTGGGTTGCTGAGATGAATAGTGACACTCCGGATTTTTTAAAGTCCAAGTTAAGCCCCCTTTGGGACGGGGGGCGAGGGGGAGCCATATATAAAATTAAACGAAAATAGTGTCGATTACATAGTTTTCGGGGTCGCCGAGGTGAAATGTACACTCAGGACTTTTAGTATCAGGAGACAAACCACGTGGGTGTAAGACAGCCCAGGAACCCTCAGGGGCATTGGGGAGGGGGGAGAGGGGTTAGATATTAAGATAATCGAAAGTAGTGTCGAATCTATACTTTTCGGGCCCGCTGAAAAGAATAGTGACACTCCGAAATTTTTTAATATCCAAGTTCAGCCACCTTTGGGGTGGGGGTCGATGGGGGAGTAATATATAAAAATAATAGAAAATAGCGTCGAATCCATAGTTTTCGGGGTCACTGAGATGAATAGTGACACTCCGGATTTTTAGTATCAGGAGACAAACCACGTGGGGGTAATACTCCCCAAGAACGCTTTAGGGGCGGGTTGGGGCGAGGGGGTGAGATAAAAATATCATCGAAAGTAGTGTCGAATCCATACTTTTCAGGCTCACTAAAATGAATAGCAATACTCCAAAATTTATTAATGCCCAAGTTCAGCCCTCTTCGTGGTGGTGGTGGTGGGCGATGGAGGAGTGATACATAAAATTAATCGAAAATAGTGTCGAATACATAGTTTTCGAGGTCGCCCAGGTGAATTGTACACGTCGAATTTTTTGTATCAGGAGACAAACCACGTGGGGGTAGGGCACCCGAGGAACCCTTAGGGGCGGGGGGCGGCTGAGATATAAAATAATCGAAAGTAGTGTCGAATCCATATTTTCGGGGTCGCTGAGATGAATAGTGAGACTCCGGATATTTTATATGTCCAAGTTCATCCCCCTTTGTGGTGAGGACGGGTGACTGAGATATAAAAATAATCGAAAATCGTGTCGAATCCATAGTTTTCGGGATCGCTGAGATGAATAGTAACACTCACGAATTTTAGAAACTCAAAGTTTAGCCCCTTTTAGGGACGGGGAGTGGGAGTGAGATATAATAATAATAATCGAATATACTGCCGAATCCATAGTTTTCCGGGGCGCTGAGATGAATAGTAACAATCCGGATTTTTAAAGTCCAACTCAACCCCCTTTGGGATACGGGGTGAGAAAGGGTGAAAAATAAATTGTCATAAATGACCGAGATAGTGGACGTGTGTATGTTCCAGTATGACTTTCAAGTATGACTTACTATCTGGAAAACGTACTGTGGGAGTAAGACGCCCCTAGAACCACTAGGGAAGCAGGTGAAATATAATCGATATTCATAAATGGAAGTCAGTTTGGCGCGATCTATATAAACTGTACTATATATATATATATATATATATATATAAATTAAGGCATAAAATGAAAACAGACGTGAATTAATGAAACCATTCTAGGCATCTTAGAATCTTCAAACGTTGTACCAAGCAAGCTGATGACTTCAGGATCCCTAGAAAAATCTAAAATTCTCAAAATTCTCTGAGGGGAACACGCTGGGATTTTCAAATCTGCATAAGAACGCAGTCGGTGATATTTATCCAAAACGGTAACCTATAGGTTCATGGGCTTAAAGGTTTCCTGAAAATCCTAATTTGTAACCCCCTCCCCATATCAAGATGGCAGCACAATCTTCCAGACGAGTTAGAAAATTTAAATTTGGCAAAATTATAGCTTTTTGCCTGTAACCGACGGAAAATTTACGAGATGTTTCAAAATTTCATTTTTACCCCCCAAAAATATCGAAATATGGAGGCAATTTTAATGACGGTGCAGACCTTCCTTTCGAGGTATTTGGTGGCTAAACGGTAAGTCGTATCACAAAACGGATGGACAATCTCAGTTCAATTTGGAGTGATCTACAACTTTGGTCCTATGACGTTTTGTCGTATCTCTATCACTTATACGTTAAATTTGGCTCTATTTCTGGATTTACCTAAATTTTGCACTGTGTACACGTATAATTGATGGTTTGATTCACTTATAGGAAAGATGGGATCATCAAATTCTACATGAATATTGGCCTACCCAGTAGTCATATGTGAGCCAAATTCTATGTTTGAAGCTGTCGCATAAGTATGTGAAAAGTAATTCACTGTGTGATAACCTTACACAAATTTCACCCTATTCAACGTTTCTAAAACAATTTTACCTTTAAATAGATGAGATACGAGGAAGTATCATAGGGCCAGCCATTTAGATCGCTAAATGAGGCCAGAGGCTTCCTTTCGTACAATCCGTTTATCGATATGATGCACCGTTTAGCAACAGTTATTCTGTAAATGAACGTGAGCATGCATATACTTCCGTATGTCGATCTATATTTTTTCATTTAACTCGATTTGTAGCGATCTAGAAGAGGTGTGCCTGACATTGAAATTAATACTTTACAAATCAATAGTGGCTGCCAGAAGTAGGGCGTCTGGTGTTGTAATTAGTACTCCCCACACCGACTTTAACTGGCAGTAAGAATAGGGTCCTCCTCCAACGCCTGTGTACCATTGTAATGAATAACTCCCTCCTCGTTTTGACTACCAGAAGGCAAGGAGCGTGCATTTTTTTCAAAACCCTTTTACCTGATTCTCTTCATCATTAGGTATAGGTGCCCCCTTGCAAGCGTGCCCCCGATTATAAACGAATTTCCCCATCAAAATGTGACTGACGTTACGCATAGTGAATTGCGGTAGACAAGTAGACCTGTCGTTATCATCACATCTCCGCAACTCGCACTTTACATTGGAAACAACGTCGGCGGATCTCCCTATGCTTTTTCTCGGATAACGCCAAGACACATGCAATTTAAAAATTCTTATTTTCTTCATGTACAATAATTTACTTCGATATCAGTATACAATGTAGAATACCGTAGCGAAGCGCGGGTACATTTGCTAGTATAATAATAATAATAATTCATGATGCCAAGATTTGCCGTGTTTATAAATGGGAATTAAATTATCGGGATGAAAATGCAATATTCAAATGTAAACAGTGCTAAAATTAGAATTTTAAATAGATTTAATGCTAGAATAAGTGAGCATCGCTAATGATATACTAACATTCCTAATTGGATTTAAAATATGGTGTTAATTAAATTTGTGAAATTGTGAGTATGAATGCCACCACCGGTGCTAATAAATACTAATTAATGGTATAAACTTATTGTTAAATTACGGTTCTAATATATTATAAATAATGGTCAGATGTTTAATGTGCAAGTATTGGTTTAGGCCTAATAATTACATATTCACGACTGTAAAATTTATGCTAATAGAAAGTCACGCCCATACGATTATTTATGAAGATTAACCTCAGAAACAGATCAAGTGTGAAGAAAGGCGTTGTGAAAGTCATGCAGCCTATATATAAATATATCGTACTGAGTCGTCGATGAAATATAAATCTGTCATGAGCTCTGTGAATAATAATTGAATAATATTACCTTGAAAGATGAGGAAACATGGAATTCCGTATGGGGACACTTATAATGAAGCTATGTTGAAAGATAATGCGATACGATAAAATATGTGAAAATATGATAAACACAGAGAATATTAGAGTACGAGTACGAACAATGTAGGCAGAGTAAGATTGAGTGACGGGGAGTGCAGGGTTCGCACCCGTTGTAGTATGTACGAGATGGAGGGGCTGCATGCGTAGTCATTTGAAATAATACGGACCCAGGGGTTATAAAGGTTGATAGTCCACATAAATGTTCGTAAGGTGAAATGATTAATAATGTCAAGCGATGATAATAATAATAATAATAATAATAATAATAATAATAATAATACATACATGCATTATCATTATAAACTGTTATGCCTTTCAGCGTTCAGTCTGCAAGCCTCTGTAATTTACTAAACGTCGCCACAATCCTCGATTTGCAAATAGTGTTGTGGGTCTCATTTAATGCTATACCTCTTATCTTTAAATCGTTAGAAACCGAGTCTAACCGTCGACTTCTTGGTCTCCTTCTACTTCTCTTACCCTCCATAACAGAGTCCATTGTTCTCCTAGGTAACCTATCCTCCTCATTCGCCTCACATGACCCCACCACCGAAACCAGTTTATCCCTACAGCTTCATCCATCGAGTTCATTCCTAAATTAGCCTTTATCTCCTCATTCCGAGTACCCTACTGCAATTGTTCCCACCTATTTGTACCATCAATCATTTTTTCTATTTTTATGTCTGTTACTGACTTCCTTCTTACAGAATACTGTTGATCGCAACTACGAGCTCACTGCATTAGCTTTACGACACCTTGATTCAATCTCACTTAATAATAATAATTGTACCGGGCGGTACACCTCTACACCGTTTATTTAAAAGTTGCGCCAGTTGAAACTCCTCTTCTGGAGGAAGGTTGAACTTTATCTATTCTATTAATTCTCTACTTTCTCAGAAGATGTCACCACGTGGAAAATTTTAAGTTTTTGAACTGTGTCACTTTTGATGTGTTTTTGTTTCACTTGAAGTAAGAAGTGTGAACTTTCTCTTCTAGAGGACACTACTGAAGATCAACAATAGTGCAACCTAGTGCGGAGTCAAAGAACTATTTTGTTGAAGAAATTTTTATTTCAAATGTTTGTTCTTTGCTAAATTTCTTTCTGTTATTGTTTAAGTTGGCTGTATACCCCTCTCTTTCCCCTTGTTTTGCATGTAGCCAATCCCGAATTTCTTAAATTAATTTCTATCCAATCAGATGTATCTTCCCCCAACTTTAATCGATTGCGGGGTCCTATCCAATAAAAACATTGTGGGCGGGTGTTTTCATTCCCCTAACGCCTAGAAACTTCCGCGAGAGTATTTAAACTGCTGATTTTGGGGTCTCCGGGCCACTTCTGTTCCACCTTTCAGTGTATTAAGTACATAGCAGGAGGCGGGAAGCGCCTCTTTCTTCTTCAGCCGTTCAAAACCAGGTAATGGCCTATTAATTACTTCTTTTCTTGCTAGGTCGGCAGTTTAACACTCGCGGCGGGTTCGAAGCATTTCCATCATGTAACCTTCTCCTAAAATGTAATTACTCTTTTCATCTTTTTCTTGTAAAGATACATATTGGGATAGAGAGTGCTAACCCTCTCGAGCTCCCACTCACATTTGTTTTGAGGTGAACTTATTTTCTCAAACTATTCTTCGTTTATGTAATGTAAAGTGTTCTTCTCTTAGTCACCTCTGTAGTATGGGATTAGCCCTTGCGTTAGTGGCCCAGAGCCAGATTAGGTTTTAAAAACAAAGTGTATTAGGAGTGCAAGTTCGCCTCCTCTCAAATTGTTATTTTAGAGGTCATGTAATCAACCTCCTTTTCATGTAATAGACCTCAGTAGGTTGGGTATTTTACCCCTGTGAAAACGTCCTTAGAGGACAGCTTGAAGGTAGAGTTTGGTGTGGCCTTGTGATAGGCTTACAATTTTGAGAGCGGATCGCTCTTTGAAATTTGTTTCTGTATGCCTCGTGCAGGCTTTATGTGTAATGTTTGGAGCCAGTGCTCCTGGGCATGAATGGGGCTTTCTGCCCCTTGGCTAAAATTTTTTTTTGGAGTAAGGCGGGGCTGATTGCCCAAGAGTTATGAAGTAAGGGCACTGAGCCCGAATCCAGTAATATTGTACCTACTTTTTTGCTACTCTGTACCTGGTATGATTGTTATCTCTTGTTTTTGAAAAGAAAATATAACCTAGTTAAATTTTAAATTAATTTTACATTGCACGTTAATTTCGTAGCTTGAAACCCATTCACACCCGCACCTTCTTTCACCTCTACCTACCACGGATATCTCCGTAACAATAATAATAATAATAATAATAATAATAATAATAATAATAATAATAATATCCGATCGGAGCAAATTTAATTATTTGGATGGCATTAAGTTGAGTGCGCTAAATTAAGGTTGACTGATAACATCTTGGATAAATAATAATAACCAGAATAAAAATTTAACGATGATATCCTTTATCTCAAGACTTGTAGCAAACATAATAATCTTACCCTTATTGGGAAGGGAGATGTCGATTCGTAAAAAGACGACTCGTCATGTTTCAAGTTTACTGTCAGACCAGGTTTCTTTGTTTTTGCTTGAGGGATGTGAGCGAAGAGTAGTCAGGTGTTTCCCGTTAAGCCCTTGTTATGTAAGTGAGGCGTTGACCTTCCCAGACCAGGCGGTCGAGCCTGGCAATAGTTAATTTCATTTCATTTACATAAAGATAAATTATAAGTGTACCGGAATTATAAAGGAATGTGAAACTTGGTGAATAACTACAATAGTCTGGATCTGGAAAGTTACTCGGAAGAATTCACTTGTTGCGTTTGTTGGATCCATGCGACGAATGGTGCTGTTTTACAAAGACCAATCGTTTTACAGGCGTAGTCACACAAACCGAAGATTAGCCTCCACATTAGCTCTGTTTCTGTACTTCGTTTTCATTTGTATGAGGGCAGAAAAGGTACACTCACACAGGTATGCTGTCATGAAAGGCATTCAACGAAGTATTTCCTCTCTGGAAACTGTAGGGTATAGGGGTGACGTGAACCCGACAGTCGTTCAGAGGCATGGAGTTACGAAATATTCATGGAAATTCCTATATCTAAACATACCACTCCATCTCATTTTCCATCCATACCATACTTCAATTTACTTTCCACTTTCTCCCTGGCATGATACTTCGGATAGTTGATCTTTCTCATGTTCAGTTTCAGTTTCAAAGAACGGATCTTTTATCTACGGGATTTTCTCAACAAGACGCAGTCTGATTGTGGATACTAACTATGTCAAGAGATTCACAATTACGTCGCACTGACACAGGTATGTCTTATGGCGACGATGGGATAGGAAAGGCCTAGGAATGGGAAGGAAACGGCCGTGGACTTAATTAAGGTACAGCCCCAGCATTTGCCTGGTGTGAAAATGGGAAACCGCGGAAAACCATGTTCAGGGCTGCCGACAGTGGGGTTCGAACTCACTATCTCCCGATTACTGGATACTGGCCGCACTTAAACGACTGAAGCTATCGAGCTCGGTGGTGAAGTTTTAGGAAGCGGAGATTGTTATCAGTGGAATACTGTGTAGGAGGAATACTGACTGGAAGGTGATTGGGGTTTTAAATGAGACTATGGAGTGGGTATGTGGGAAACTGGGAGCGAGATTTCTAGATCCTGATTGGACGGGGGGGGGGGGGGGTAGGATATGGGGATCTCCGCTGAGATTGCCTTCACTTAAAGCACAGTGGTACATTCACGGAAAAGGGGTTGCCTAGGCAGCAGTGGTAAGGGTACAGGGATCTGGAAGTGAAGAAGTATTAAAATTTACATATGATAACAATGATATTTACAATAAAAATGTTAGTATTGAACTGTAGAAGTATTTTAATAGATATATACTTTGAAGGTATTCTAATAGGAGTTGAATCATGGCTGAGAAATAATATAATGGATACAGAAATTTTCTCACGGAACTAGAGTTTGCATCATAGAGATAGGATAGGAATGGTAGGATGGGGAGTAATCATGCTGGCGAAAGAATAATTTTTTAAACTACGAAAAAGTTTAAGATGACAAACATGAAATTCTAGGTGTAAGGCTCATTTATAAGGATAGTAGGCAACTTCATGTCTTTGGAGTGTACAGACTGGCAAAGGGTAGCGCTGACGCTCATTCCGAAGTATTTGATAAGTAGGGCCCGGATTTATACGCACTAAAAAACCTGAAAATATGCATGCAAATATGCACTAAAAAGTTACAATATATGCACGGAAAATAAGGAAATATGCTCTTAAAAACATGCAATTTTATTCACTTACCTATTTACAGGTATCATTTATTGCAAAAACAAGCATCACAATAGGTAACTAGTAGTCTTTCAATGTTTTCTGGAGACAAACTATGTCTGTTATCCGTCAAAATGAGTTTATAGACTGAAAATGATCGTTCTACATCAACTGACGTAATTGGACAGTACTTATACATGGGCACCAACGTTTCGGAGCATACATCTGGCAAGGATACCCTAGTTCCACTCAAGTATTGACTAATTAACTTAATCTTCTTCAGTCCTGGGTTCGAATTCAACACCTTTTCTAACTTGCATTTAATCTTCTCTCCAATTTCGCCTGGAGCGTAATTAAACGAAGATGCAGCTTTTTCAACGAGATCAAGTGATTCATGGAGGGGAGTACCAGAAGATTCTAAGCTCTCAATGGCTTTCGGAAGTTTAGAAAAATGTGCATGAATGAAATTCACATCTTGATAAACAGTAGCGGTTTCAAACACACCTTTTGCATCACGGACACACGCAATGTGTTCATCTTCAAGTTTTGTAACCACTTCTTGCACTTCATTAAAATGTTCCTGATAAAATGATACTGCAGATAACCATGTCCCCCACCTAGTCAGGACAGGTTCAGGTGGCAAAGGAACTTCAGGTAGACAATCTTTGTAGAGCTGGACACGAGCTGGTGCTTTCAGAAACAGTTTCTTCCCACATCCAATTAAACTGTTAACAGCTGGAAACTGTGCGCGTATTTCTTCTGCAATGCGGTGTAATCCGTGCGCTAAACAGGTTACGTGTATGAGTTTTAGATAAAATACTTGGAGGGCCTTTGCTGCTTTCAACATATACGAAGCTGCATCTGTGAGCAGTACAAGCACTTTACAATTAGTCTCAATTTCAGATGGCCACAATAGTCGCAGAGAATCATTTACAAATCTTGCCATTGTGCTATGGTTGGTTTTCTCTAGTACTTTACAAGCAAGAAGATGTGGCTTACCGGGCTCGTCTGGATGTAATTTACCAACCACGAAATTTGCTATGTAACGGCCACACGAATCCGTTGTCTCATCCACCGATATCCAGACACAGTTCCTTCCGATATTAGAAGTGATCAATTCCAGGGTAGATTCATATAGCGGAGGTAGGTAATTTTTACTAAGAGTTGATTCATCTGGTATTTTTTGATTTACGCAATATTTCTCTAGAAATGATCGCAGAACTGGATTGTTTAATTTATTCCATGGAATGTTGCTGCATACGAAAGCCCTGCAAAGATCATTTGAAAATGTATTAAGACTACAGGACTTGGGCTTTACCTGTGTAAGAAGTAGTTGTTGTGGTGTGCTGTTCTTCTCCTCCTTTGCTTTAATATGTGCAGTTGTTTTTGAATGCTGTTCAAGCTAAAATTTATTTTCACATTTCACTTCCTTTGAGCAAACTTGACAGTACACGATGACACCATCTGTTGAATAGTCCCTATTACTCTACACCCACTTATTTAGTAAATCTCTTCTGCTGCTCTTTTCCTTAGGCATTTTTTAAGAACTAACACTTTTAGAAATGAGATGCAGGGCATTAAAATGGAACGTAACTAGTGAACTGAAGATACTTCTGTCCTGACCAAATGCCCAGCCCCCTGAGACTATTATCTGCTGTGGTAGAGAAAGGAATTCAGGGAAGTCCAAGCCTGCCTACCCACACCTAAGCTATCTGTTGCCATTGTCAGTTGTGAAAGTAAAGTGCCGTTACACAGACAGTCGAAAATACCAACTAGCGAGGGATGCACATAAAATAGGCAACTAGCTAGCGATGTACAAAACAGATTTATTTTAGTAGTTCTTGTAATTATCCTTAAATTCAGACATTATATACCGGAACATGCTGTTACGTCTAGAATATGCACTAAACCTCAAAATATGTCAAAATATGCAATTGCATATGCGCATATCCATTTTTAAAAAATCCGGGCCCTATTGATAAGATAGTCAGCTATGTGGGAAACAACATGGAAAGGAATGTGATTGTATCGGAAGATCTGAATTTACCGGATGTCAATTGGGTACGTAATGCGAACGACAGGAAGCATATCAACAAATGGTAAATAAGTTAATATGGGAAATACAGAGGATTCATAAATTGATGGAACCAACAAGAGGGAAGAATATCCTGGACATGTAGGTTGTAAAACCAGATGAGGTCAATAGATAAACCGAAGTAATAGGTGGTATTAGTGATCATGAATTTGTTTTTGTCGTAGTTAAAAATAAATGTAATAGAAAGGAAGGTCATAAAAGTAGGACTATTATGCAATACCGCATGGCTGATGAAGCAGGCGTCAGAGAGTTTAAAAAAGTAACTAAGATCAGTGGAAAAAAGGTAAATAAAAATGTAAACAGACTCTGGGATGGGTTTAAAGCAATTGTTGAAGAATGTGAAAATAGGTTTGTACCTTTAAATGTGCTATCGAATGATAAGGATCCACCTTATTATAAGAGAGAAAGATAAAGACTAAGAAAGAGGTAGGATTGGAAAGAAAGAGAGTTAGAAATGGTTGTGGATGTACGGAAAAATTTAAGGAACTTACTATGAAATTGAATCTAGCAATGAAGTCAGCTAAGGATAACATGATGGCAAGCATAATTAACGGTCATGCAAATTTTAGGGAAAAATGGAAGGGTATGTATATGTACTTTAAGGCAGAAACAGGTTCCAAGAAGGACATTCCAGGAATCATTAATGGACAAGGGGAGTGTGTATGTGAGGATCTTCAAAAGGCATAAGTATTCAGTCAGCAGTATGTAAAGATTGTTGGTTACAAGGATAATATCCAGATAGAGGAGCTGACTAATGCTAATTAAGTATTAAAATTTACATATGATAAAAATTATATTTACAATAAGATACAAAAGTTGAAAACTAGAAAAGCGGCTGGAATTGGTTAAATTTTTGGGGATAGTCTATACTGAAGACAATGAGTTGGAAAATAGTACCATATCTAAAGTACTTATTTGGTTATTGTTTCCAGGAAGGAGCAATACCAAATGAATGGAGACTTGCTATAGTAGCCCCTGTGATTAAAGGAAAGTGTTATAGACATAAAGCTGAAAATTATAGCCCAGTAAGTTTGACATGCATTGCATGTAAGCTTCGGGAAAGCATTCTTTCTGATTATATTAGAGATGAATGCGAAAATAATAACTGGTTCGATAGAAGGCGAAGCTTTATCTGACCCTGTAATTCCTCAAGGCAGTATTATTGGACCTTTACGTTTCCTGATATTTATCAATGATGTGTGTAAAGAAGTGGAATAAAAAATAAGGCTTGTGTTATTGTGTATAGGGTAATAAATAACTTACAGGTTTGTGATCAACGGGAAAATGACCTCGATAATATTATGAGATGGGAAGTAGGCAATGGTATGAGGGTAAACGGGGTTAAAAGTCAGGTTGAGAGTTTTGCGATTAGGAACAATCCTCTCAGTTTTAATTACTGCGCTGATGGGGTGAAAGTTCCATTTGGGGATCATTGTAAGTACCTAGGTATTAATATAAGACAAAGATCTTCATTAGGGTAATCACAGAAATAGGAGTGTAAACAAAGGGTACAGATCTCTGCACATGGTTATGAGGGTATTTGGGGGTTATTGTAAGGATGTAAAGGAGAGAGCATTTTTGTCTCTGGTGAGACCCCAACTAGAGTATGGTTCCAGTGTATGGGACCCTCATCTGGATTACTTGATTCAGGAACTGGAAAAAATCCAAAAAAAAAGTTGCAAAGTTTGGGCTGGGAAAACCCTTGGAGAAGGGAGACGAGCAGCTCGACTATGTGGTATGTTCCGAGCTGTCAGTGGAGATATGGCGTGGGAGGACATCAGTAGACGAATACGTTTGAGTGGTGTCTTTAAAAGTAGGAAATATTACAATATGAAAATAAAGTTGGAATTCAAGAGGACAAATTGGGGAAAATATTCGTTTATAGGAAGGGGAGTTAGGGATTGAAATAACTTACCAAGGGAGATGTTCAATAAATTTCCAATTTCTTTGCAATCATTTAAGAAAAGGCTAGGTTAACAACAGATAGGGAATCTGCCACCAGGGCGACTGCCCTAAATGTAGATCAGTAGTGATTGATTTGATTTTGAAGGGATATGTTCCTAGCTGTCGGTGGAGAGAAGGCATGGAATGATATAAGTAGACGAATAAGTTTGAGTGATGCCTTTAAAAGTAAGAAAAATCACAATATGAGGATAAAGTTGGAATTTAAGGGAATAAACTGAGGCAAATTTTCGTTTATAGGAAGGGAAGTTAGGGACTGGAATAACTTACCAGGGGAGATGTTCAATAAATTTCCGATTTCTTTGCAATCTTTTCAGAAATACTGGGGAAACAACACATAAGGAATCCGCCACCTGGGTGACTGCCCTAAATGCAAATCATTGGTGATTTATTTATTTATTTATTTATTTATTTATTTATTTATTTATTTATTTATTTATTTATTTATTTATTTATTTATTTATTTATTTATTTATTTATTTATTTATTGGTTTAATGATTGATTGTTATTTAAATTTTTCTCAGGATATAAGGAATGAATTAGTTTTAGACTTATAGGATATGTTTCCTCCTCTGCGAACCATGTGACCTTGCCGCGGTGGGGAGGCTTGCGTGTCCCAATGATGCAGATAGCCGAGCCGCAGGTGCAACCATATCGGATGGGTATCTGTTGAGAGACCAGACTAACGAATGGTTCATCGAAAGGGGGGGTAGCAGCCTTTCGGTAGTTGCAAGGGACGCAGTCTAGATGATTGACTGATACGGCCTTGTAATAATACTCAACATGGCTTAGCTGTGTTGATACTGCTACACGGCTGAAAGCAACGCGAAACTACAGCCGTAACCACCTCCCGAGGACATGCAGCTCGCTCTGTATGAATGATGTACTGATGATGGCTTCCTCCCGGGTAAAATATTCCGGAGGTAAACTAGTCCCCCATTCGGATCTCCGGGTGGGGACTACACGAGAGGGTGCGATCATCAGGAAGATGGATACTGACATTCTGCGAGTCGGAGCGTGGAATGTTAGAAGTTTGAATCGTTGTGGTAGGTTAGAGAATCTGAAAAGGGAGATGGATAGGCTAAAGTTAGATGTAGTTGGTATAAGTGAAGTACGTTGGCAGGAAGAACAGGATTTTTGGTCAGGCGACTACCGAATTATCAACACGAAATCAAACAGGGGTAATGCAGGAGTTGGTTTAATAATGAATAAGAAAATAGGGCAGCGGATAAGCTACTACGACCAGCATAGTGAAAGAATTATTGTCGCCAAGAAAGACACCAAACCAATGCCCACCACAATAGTGCAGGTCTATATGCCTACTAGTTCAGCGGATGATGAAGAAATTGAAAGAATATATGAGGAGATAGGAGATTTAATACAATATGTCAAAGGTGACGAGAATCTAATTGTGATGGGAGACTGGAACAAAGTGGTAGGCCAAGGAAGAGAAGGTAGCACAGTAGGAGAATTTGGATTGGGACAAAGGAACGAAAGAGGAAGTCGGCTGGTCGAATTCTGCACTGACCATAATTTAGTCCTCGCCAATACTTGGTTCAAACACCACAAACGACGGCTGTATACGTGGACGAGACCTGGAGACACTGGAAGGTATCAAATAGACTTCATTATGATTAGGCAGAGATTCAGAAACCAGGTGTTGGATTGCAAAACTTTCCCAGGAGCAGACGTGGACTCTGACCACAACTTGTTGGTCATGAAATGCCATCTGAAGTTGAAGAAATTGAAGAAAGGAAAGAATGCAAAAAGATGGGATCTAGACAAGTTGAAAGAAAAGAATGTGAGGGGTTGTTTCAAGGAACATGTTGCACAAGGACTAAATGAAAAGGCCGAAGGAAACACAGTAGAGGAAGAGTGGAGAGTCATGAAAAATGAAGTCAGTAGGGCTGCTGAAGAAATGTTAGGAAGGAAGAAAAGATCAACTAAGAATCAGTGGATAACTCAGGAGATACTAGACCTGATTGATGAACGACGAAAATACAAGAATGCTAGAAATGAAGAGGGCAGAAAAGAATACAGGCGATTAAAGAATGAAGTGGATAGAAAGTGCAAGGTAGCTAAGGAAGAATGGCTGAAGGAGAAGTGCAAGGATGTCGAAGGCTGTATGGTCCTGGGAAAGGTAGATGCTGCATACAGGAAAATCAAGGAAACCTTTGGAGAAAGGAAATCTAGGTGCATGAATATTAAGAGCTCAGATGGAAAGCCACTTCTAGGGAAAGAAGACAAAGCAGAAAGATGGCAGGAGCATATCCAACAGTTGTATCAAGGTAACGATGTAGATAATTTGGTTCTGGAACATGAAGAGGCTGTTGATGCTGATGAAATGGGAGACCCAATTTTGAGGTCAGAGTTTGACAGAGATGTGAGTGACCTAAATAGGAACAAGGCACCTGGAATTGATGATATTCCCTCTGAATTACTGACTGCCTTAGGAGAAACCAGCATGGTAAGGTTATTTCATTTAGTGTGCAAGATGTATGAGACAGGAGAAGTCCCATCCGATTTTCGGCAGAATGTTGTTATACCTATTCCCAAGAAAGCCGGTGCTGACAGGTGTGAAAACTACCGCACTATTAGTTTAGTAACTCATGCCTGCAAAATTTTAACACGTATTATTTACAGAAGAATGGAAAAACAAGTTGAAGCTGAGTTGGGGGAAGATCAATTTGGCTTCAGAAGAAATGTAGGAACACGTGAAGCAATCCTGACTTTACGTCTGATCTTAGAGGATCGAATCAAGAAGGACAAGCCCACGTACATGGCATTCGTATATCTAGAAAAGGCATTCGATAATGTTGATTGGACCAGGCTATTTATGATTCTGAAGATGATAGGGATCAGATACCGAGAACGAAGAATTATCTACAACCTGTATAAAAATCAGTCTGCAGTGATAAGAATCGAGGGCTTTGAAAAAGAAGCAGCAATCCAGAAAGGAGTGAGGCAAGGCTGCAGTTTGTCCCCTCTCCTTTTCAATGTTTACGTAGAACAGGCAGTAAAGGAAATCAAAGAGAAATTTGGAAATGGAATCACAGTCCAAGGAGAGGAAATCAAAACCTTGAGATTTGCCGATGATATTGTTATTTTATCTGAGACTGCAGAAGATCTCGAGAAGTTGCTGAATGGTATGGATGAAGTCTTAGGTAAGGAGTACAAAATGAAAATAAATAAGTCCAAAACAAAAGTAATGGAGTGCAGTCGAACGAAGGCAGGTGATGTAGGAAATATAACCAACGATGGCAGAAGTAAGGAGGACATAAAATGCAGACTAGCACAAGCAAGGAAGAGCTTTCTTAAGAAAAGAAATTTGCTCACTTCGAACATTGATATCGGAATTAGAAAGATGTTTTTGAAGAATTTTGTGTGGAGCGTGGCATTGTATGGAAGTGAAACATGGACGATAACTAGCTCAGAAAGAAAGAGAATTGAAGCTTTTGAAATGTTGTGTTACAGAAGAATGCTGAGTGTGAGATGGATAGATCGAATCACGAATGAAGAGATACTGAATCGAATTGGTGAGAGGAGATCGATTTGGCTACATTTGGCGAGAAGAAGAGATAGAATGATAGGACACATCTTAAGACACCCAGGACTTGTTCAGTTGGTTTTTTAAGGAAGTGTAGGTGGTAAGAACAGTAGGGGTAGACCAAGGTATGAATATGACAAACAGATTAGAGCAGATGTAGGATGCAATAGTTACGTAGAAATGAAAAGGTTAGCACAGGATAGGGTGGCATGGAGAGCTGCATCAAACCAGTCTATGGACTGATGACTCAACAACAACAGGATATGTTTACCAACACTCTCTCCTTGCTTTAACATGAAAGTTTTAAATAAATAAAATTAACGGAATCACATACAATAATTTTCAGAAAAATTATGCAGTTTACCTTAAAACAAAAATCATATTTACACAATGAATAAATGTATACCAATTTAAACTCGTAAAAAAATTATGGCTACGTGGTCCACTTGTAGCCGGTGACAATTTCAATCCACAACGGTCAGTACCTTCCTATCTCTTTGTGAGTAAGCATACTCTTTTAACATTGTTAGCATGGGGCTTTCCAACACCCGTCTTATTGATCATGCAAACGACATTCTGTAGGACACTTCCAAGATGAGCACAGTACAACACCGTGCATACTCCACCTGGAAGTGTGAGGGGTTTTTCATAAGAACACAGAATATAACACATAAAGAAGACAACCATATTGTGGCAATAAATGATTTTTATTTTCTTTTGACAAAGTACCGGTACATAATATATATTTATTTAAATACTATTTCTTCAATTGCAAATTCAGGGACGTATGTCAGTACGTCTTGCTCATGGCCGTATCTATCCCCATGTGGTGGCAACCAATCATCGTGATGTTTTATGTGATGTGTTTCATGATACGGTCTTTTGAATACTGGTCCAATGATACTGTATTTAGGTCTGTAAATGAATAAACCATAACTTCTTCTGCCATCTGGAACAGAGTCTGAAAATAAAAGTATCAGCACTTTGTATAAATCGTTACCGTATTATCTAGGACGAAATAATAATAATAATAATAATAATAATAATAATAATAATAATAATAATAATAATAATAATAATAATAATAGCAGGACCCGTGTGACTCCGCAGAATTTGTTACAAATAGTTCAGATAACCAGTCTTGAAATGCCTGCCATAGTCACATTGTTTTGCCTGCCCTTGTAAATAGTTTTATAAACACTTAAGAATCGCGTTATAGTACGCAGCAGTTCGTAGTCAGTATTCATCCATTCCGACGTTATCATGTCATGTTTTAGGTAATCTCTCCATATATTCACTTTTATATCCTGCATTTTTGATGTATAAATGGGTATTGCGTAGTAGAAGGCAATGGTATTTTTAATAGCATTTCTGCTTATAGAACGGTTGGAAGTATTCAGTCAGAAGTATGTAAAGATTGTTGGTTACAAGGATAATGCCCAGTTAGATGAGGTGACTAATACTAAGGTAAGGTGAGGGTTATTCTGCCCGAAGGCAGGTCCGAACCTCCGCAGAGGTGTTCCTGAGCCGGAGTTTACGTGCGGTAGGGTGGCCAGTTCCTTTCCACTCCTCCATTCCCTTACCCCCCACCAACAGCGCGCGGCAACCCATCCAACTCCTGACCACGCCCAATGTTGCTTAACTTCGGAGATCTCACGGGATCCGGTGTTTCAACACGGCTACGGCCGTTGGCTGACTAATACTAAAGAAGTATTAAAATTTACTTATGACAGCAATGACATTTACAGTAAGATACAAAAGTTGAAAACTAGAAAAGCAGCTGGAATGATAAGGTTCCGGGGGATGTACTAAAGACAATGATTTGGGATATAGTACCACATCTGAAGTACTTATTTGATTACTGTTTGCATGAAGGAACTTCGCCAAATGAATGGAGAGTTGCTATAGTAGCCCATGTGTATACAGGAAAGGGTGATAGACATAAAGCTGAAAATTAGAGGCCGGTCAGTATGACACGCATTGCATGTATGCTTTGGGAAAGCATTCTTTCTGATTATATAAAACATGTTTGCGAAATTAATAACTGGTTTTATAGAAGGTAGTTTGGGTTTAGGATTCCAGCAAGATATAGCCGATATCCTGGATTCAGGAAGTCAATTTGACTGTATCAAGATTGACCTGTCTAAGGCATTTGATAGGGGAGATCTTGGGAGACTTCTGGCAAAAATAAGTGCAATTTGACTTGACAAAAGAGTGACTGAATGGGTGGCTAAGTTTCTGGAAAATAGAACTCAGAGAATTAGAGTAGGGGAAGCTTTATCTGTCCCTGCAATAAATAAGAGCGGAATTCCTCAAGGCAGTATTATTGGACCTTTATGTTTTCTTATATATGTCAATGATATGTGTAAAGAAGTGGAATCAGAGATAAGGCTTTTCGCAGATGATGTTATTCTGTACAGACTAATAAATAAGTTACAAGATTGTGAGCAACTGCAAAATGACCTCGATGAAATGAAATGAAATGTCGTATGGCTTTTAGTGCCGGGATATCCCAGGAAGGGTTCGGCTCGCCAGGTGCAGGTCTTTCTATTTGACTCCCGCAGGCGACCTGCGCGTCGTGATGAGGATGAAATGATGATGAAGACAACACATACACCCAGCCCCCGTGCCATTGGTATTAACCAATTAAGGTTAAAATCCCCGACCCGGCCGGGAATCGAACCCGGGACCCTCTGAACCGAAGGCCAGTACGCTGACCGTTCAGCCAACGAGTCGGATACCTCGATAATGTAGTGAGATGGACAATAGACAATGGCATGATGATAAACAGGCATAAAAGTCAGGCTGTGAGTTTCACAAATAAGAAAAGTCTTCTCAGTTTTAATTACTGCGTTGATGGGGTGAATGTTCCCTTTGGGGATCATTGTAAATACCTACATATTAATGTAAGGAAAGATCTTCATTGGGGTAATCACATAAATATGATTGTAAATAAAGGGTACAGTTCTCTGATAAGATAAATTTGGAATACAAGAGGACAAATTGGGACAAATATTCGATTATAGGGAGAGGAATTAGGGGCTGGAATAACTTACAAGGTAGATGTTCAATAAATTTTCAATTTCTTTGCACTCATTAGAAAAGGCTAGGAAAACAGATAGCGGATATGCCACCTTGGTGACTGCCCTAAACGCAGATCAGTAGTGATTGATTGAAAAGTCTTGTAAGTTCCTAGGTTAGTCTCGAAGGATCGTTTTTGCCAGGCAGAGAACTATTTTAAGATACATGGCCTTCAGTGTTTCTAGTGCAATTAGATTATAATTCGGCAGGTGTTCCAAGATAATGACTAAGGCGCATGTCCTGATGCGGTCTGCTTGTACGTAGACTCTTATTCTTAGCAGCATGTTACTTATTAGGAACGCTCTGGAAGCTGAGAAAGGTTAGAAAATCAAAGAGTATATATTAGGGAATAGTGATCAGAGGAAGTGTATACTGTCTGGCTTGACAGGTAGTAGTCAAACATGGCTGCGTGTAATGACATTACTGTCGATGATAATCATATATAAACGTAGACCTCGTTATACGCATACTGAATTCGCATATATCAAGTCATTCTTTGTGTAAAATATGGTGTTTGGTTTCCGTTTTCACATATAGATCATCATCATCATCATCATCTGTTTACCCTCCAGGTTCGGTTTTTCCCTCGGACTTAGCGAGGGATCCCACCTCTACCGCCACAAGTGCAGTGTCCTGGAGCTTCAGACTCTTGGTCGGGAATACAACTGGGGAGAATGACCAGTACCTCGCCCAGGCGGCCGCACCTGCTATGCTGAACAGGGGCCTTGTGGAGGGATGGGAAGATTGGAAGGGATAGGCAAGGAAGACGGAAGGAAGCGGCCGTGGCCTTATGTTAGGTACCATCCCGGCATTCGCCTGGAGGAGAAGTGGGAAACCACGGAAAACCACTTCTAGGATGGCTGAGGTGGGAATCGAACCCACTTCTACTCAGTTGACCTCCCGAGGCTGAGTGGACCCCGTTCCAGCCCTCATACCACTTTTCAAATTTCGTGGCAGAGCCGGGAATCGAACCCGGGCCTCCGGGGGTGGCAGCTAATCACACTAACCACTACACCACAGAGGCGACTTTCACATATATATTCCGTTGTAAATAGCAGAGATTCTTAGTACTTTTACAAAAAACGAATATGACTATGGTACACCCTTCTTTCCTTCGACAGGCGCACTTTCTTTCTTTTTAACCCGGCGTTTTAAGTACGAAACCTGTAAAATGCAACTTCACAGCTGTACTGATCGGAACTGACGATTTACATCTCGACAAACACGACAGAGGATGCGCTTGGTTTGTTCCTACCTTGGCACGCGACGTAGTGTACTGCACCCTGGTGGGGGTGTTATTTGCGTCATTCAATTGTAATTAATTATTGAGGAATACATATTTGGTATTCATATGCAAGAATATTTTACTTTATATATTGTAAGTACGGGCCAGATCGAATGGTATGGTGAAACCTACCACAGACGGATGTCCCCTAGAGATTAGGAAATACAATGGCCAGCAGAATAAATTTTCTCAGAAATTATGACGAGTTGGAAAGAGAAGGGCAGGGTTATATCCGAGTCAGTGGAAAAGTTCCATATCCACGGGCGATGTGATAGTTTGAACAACGAAAGGACGGTCAGAAAAATTCCTAGAAATGACGTCAGGGGAACACCAGTGTATCAGCCGAGAGCTGGGCGCACAGTTGGTACTTAAATAAACTAATATGAAACTTCTCAGTCCCGCGTAGCTTTCACCAATAGTAAAATTCGCCGGGGAGACGCAGTCACGCCAACTTCGTATTGTAAGAAGTACTATCAAAGTTATCTCCACGGATTAAATTTATAGAAGGAAATGGATTATAAATTCGAGATAAAGTGAAATTTAGAAGCCTAACCATAAATTAAATTATTAAAAGTTATTAATTGAGGGAGATTGACTGGCGTAATTCTGAGAATTCATGGACGCTATTCGGTGATTGGCTGGAGGCAAGAGACGCTACAAACAGCGCGAAATTTCCCGCCCACAATACGGGAGCTAAATTCAAAATTATATTAATTACCAGGGAACGTAATTAGTTGAGAATTAGCATGGAGGCTATAATAATATTATTACATCAGTGGATCCCAAGTTTATGCCACTCGCAGGTCCGCAAATAGCCGTATAAGGATATTGGAACTGCTCACTCTAAGGTGACCTCTCGTGAACTCGGAGGAGGGGTGAGAGTAATATAAATACATGGTCGTGGCGACGGAAGATACTGACTCGTGGAGAATTGTTGGAGCTGTTGCTACGCCGGTGTGTGTGCTCACTCGTGAAATATTGTTTGAGGTGTTATTATGTTACGTAGCACAGTGATCTAGGATGTGAATAGTACGTGTTACAGACTTGAACTGTCTACTATCGGGAGTTCGGACATTTACGGAACTCATTAAATCGAAACCTACGGGTAGGATTGAGAGATTCTATCTCGAGAATAGTAAATGTTACGTGAGAACGGTAGCAGGTGTTCGACGTAATTTCACCAGAGAACAGTCGATTTAGAACTGATACCTGGTCAGCCAAGCGAACGCGAGAGAGGAGAAACGCGAACCGACACGGAAGTGCCGGGTCGGAATCGAGTGCGCAGGTGATACCGATGTACCCCGTGTTCCTTAGTTCCCGGGGAAGGAATGAAGAATGTATATTTACATTAAGTGGGCTAGATAAAAAGCCAATGGTGTAAAATTTCTGTGTTAAATTTAGAGTGGAAAATATTCCAAGTGAAAAAGTTATTTGTTTTTCTAAAATTTTATAATGTGTAATATTGAAAAGTGTGAAGGATTACCTCTTCAAGCTGGCATGAATACCAATAGGATACAGTGCTAAAACTGGACGGGGCCTATGCTCCTCGCCCAGTTTAGCAAATTACAAGGCAGAGATAAGTACCCCATTAATATCAATTTGTAGGTTGCTAACGTTAGCGGGAGGAAATCATATCCTTTTATTATGTTAACTTCATTGTGAAACGAGCCGCCTCCTGGCTCGTGTAAATTCAGAGATAGGTGTACAAAGGGACAAATTACTATGTACATAATTAGATCAAGCACTCGTTATAATTTTGATTACTTACTAGAGTAGATTAGGGTTGATTTGTTTGTTCAAGTGCTTGAAGTGTTTGCGATTGTATAGGAGCACGTTTCACGTAAAGATAAGATTAATGTTCATTTTAGAGGCGCTCAAATGTGTTTTCACTTATCGGAAACTTTATACATATTAAGGCATGTTGTAAGATTATCCAGAGGTAGAGGGTTGTCAGTGAATTTAATTATTGTGGGACGGAATGAAGTCCATTGGATTGTCTGTAAATATCAATGATTATTTGTGCAGCGAAGTTTCGCCAGTAGGCAGAAATATAATAATCAGTAGAAGTATCGGAGTGATAAATGAACATGGGTAATGTGTAAATGAGTGTTTAATAATAATAATGCTTTGTGAATAATGGCACGGGCTTAGTTTGATAGAATGATTGCATGTTAAAGTAATTTAACCATAGAACTGCCAAACGTCGCGCTTGCGACTCAATATAATATCACTAGAATGCTAACGTCGTACGCGCGACGCATAGTACATGCAATCGATTAATCAGTTATAACATCATTTATCATTCACTTACGGTATTTTAACAAGTAAGACATTGAAGAGGAAGCTTCAAGTCTTCTATTGCATATTCCACACTAGCCGGAAATGACTCAGTCAAGGTCAGGGTAGGTATAAAATCAGCTACTCTTTCCTCATCCCCCTGTCGACTCATTTGCTACGTAACTTCGCGCTCGCTCGCAGTTCTTCTTGGTTTCTGTGAATATCTTTCGTTGTCTTTCAACACATTATTGAGTTTATTTTGAAACTCTTTCTTTTGAAGTGTAAGCTTTCATCACGGTAGATGCGCTACGTGATTCAAATGATATTCGCCAAGTTCTTTAAGATGATTGGGATGATTCCTCTTCCAGTTATCATCAATCAATCAATCAATCAATCAATCAATCAATCAATCAATCAATCAATCAATCAATCAATCAATCAATCAATCAATCAATCAATCAATCAATCAATCAATCAATCAATCAATCAATCAATCAATCAATCAATCAATCAATCAATCAATCAATCAATCAATCAATCAATCAATCAATCTCGGTTTGGTGTGACTGTCTCCGAAATGAACAATTACATTGTCATTCTAATAAATATGGGGTGCGCTGTGAATGTTTTGATAAACTGCAGCATTTCTGGACGCCTATGAAGCTTGGCAGGAAAATAAAACTCTCCGAGAATGACTCCCTGTAGTGCTCGGCGGCTGACGGAACTGTGTTCAGTTCGGAACTTCTTAATTCTTTTGTGATTTTATTTCTGTGTTTACTTTTGAGAACGAAATATTTTTCAAAACTAGAATAAATTCCGAGTGTTTTGTTTATAGTGATTTTTTAAAATGAGTGCTTTTTATTACTAATGGTGAACTTGAAATGAGAACATTTCTTTTTTAGTTTTCCAAAATTTTAATCGCCTGATACGCACCAGATTAGTAAGTAAATTATCTATTACTTACGTAAGCACGTTAAATAAAGCTTTCTGAGTAGTATGGTGTACTACATGTCTAATTTTTCTCTATCTAAGCGTGCATAAATTACTTAAATCATAAATGTGTAATCAATGCAAAAATGGCCTGGCATTTAGGGAAAAACACTCGGCAATTCTAGGGTTAAATGTAGAGATAAAATGTGGCGTAGAAGACTTTAATTCGGGCAGTAAATTTGATTTAAACATTAATGGTTGATTTAACGTTTTCGGACTCCATAATAATCATGAATATTTGTTTAGAAGAGATAGAGGCACGAGTATATGATGGTATATAGTATATGATAAAGGCTCAGAGTAGTTCCAGCCCATTTTGGATGTTGGAATTCGTGCGGGACGAAAATCCGGCAAGAGATGAAATTGAGTCGTACTGATGTTGATGAAGAAAGAGATGGATCCTGAAGCCTACGTCGATATAATATGCCGATTCCGGTGTTATAAGTGGCAGAAGAGTCCTCGCACTGAGGATTAATTAGTGAATCAAATGTTTTCAAGAGTTCCAGTGGAATAAATGGACTTCAAATGAAAAGGAAGGAATGATTTAGCAATCGTAGGTACTGGATGTATTCCCAGCTGCGAGGTGCCATGGAATTATTGAGATTTTTCTTGGGAGGACATGGTGTTCTCATAAGTTAACGGCAGTACGAAAATAAGGTTGCGGTTGCGAATACCGTTATTGTGTCCCGACCGATGTGAAATCGGATCTTGGTGGTTCATGTGACTAAATTCTAAAGACTGGACATTAAAATATAAAATTTCAAATTAATAGTAATTATAATATTGCAAGTAAATCGTGTCTTAATTGATTAGTGCTAAACTAGACCGGAATTGTAAAGAGTTATGCATTAAACATAATAATCATAATTATAGTTTACTGCCGTGTAACAAGTGAAGTCCCTATATATAAAATAACTTGTCCTGACTGACTGACTGACTGACTGACTGACTCATCATCGCCGAGCCAAAACTACTGGACATAAGGAAATGAAATTTTGGGAATACATTCATATTAACATGTAGGTGCTCTCTAAGGGAGGATTTTGGATATTCCATCGCTAAGGGGGTGAAAAGGGGGTGAAAAGGGGGTGAAAAAGGGGTGAAGTTTTAAAATGAGGGTATCTATATCTTAAAACTTAAAAGTTTACAGACGTAAAAATTGGTATTTGGAATCTCCTTTAAAAATAAGGGAACACGTATATTTTGTTTCCGGAAAATCCCATTAAGGCGGGTGAAAAAAGGGGCAAAAGAGGTTGAACACCTTTTATGAGACGACTTATATCTCAAAAACTGAAGGTGTTACGAAGATGAAACTTGAAATGTGGAATCTCCTTTGAAAATAAAGAAACACGTATTGTTGTATTTTTGGATAATCCGATGAATAGGGGGTGAACAGGAGTGGCAAAAGGGGGTGAATTTAAAAAAAGACTATATCTGCAGTATATCTCAGACACGTAACATATAAGAGATTTGAAAACTGGTATTTGGAATTTTCTTTAAATGTAAAGAAACATAATTTTTTTTCGGAAAATAGACTTAAGGGGGTGAATTTTTATAATTAGGGTATCTACAGTATATCTCAGAAACTTAACATTTTACAGACGTAGAAATTGGTATTTGGAATCTCCTTTAGAAACAAGAAAACACGTATTCTTTGGTTTTCGGGATAAACCCTTAACGGCGAAGGGAGGGCCGTATTCCCGCCTCTTTCTCGTTCAAAGAAGTTTATTTATCCGCATACCAACCCTCCTTAACTCTTTATCTTCTGAAAGGAACTTGGACGTTTTTTCATCGTATGCCTCCTTTAATCGATTCTTCCTTAACTTAACGTAGTTCATTTTCTGCATATTCCTTTTTCCTCTTCTCATTGCTGTCCTCTCTTTTGTACATAATATAATATTTATTTATTTTTTACTGTACTATACCGTTACTTAAGTGTTATATCTGTATTTATCTTACTGTGTCTAGCTATAAGTTTTACGCTCAATCTTCAGTTTTTCTCGTTGTTTCTTTAGCCTTTATGTTTTGTTGTTATTTGTTGTGTCTCTACAGTTATTTTGTTAGTTTTTAATTTTTTCCTCAATTTTTATCGTTAGATGATTTTTTGTCATTGTTCTTCCACTTATTTTTTATGTTTGCCTTGTGCTACTCTATTGTAAATATGTTTGTCATTGCGGAGCTCTGTAATTCGGCTTCTCGCTGTCTTGGTTTCCCAAATAAATAAATAAATAAATAAATAAATAAATAAATAAATAAATAAATAAATAAATAAATAAATAAATAAATAAATAAATAAAAATTGACAAATTAGTTGAATTATTTGTATGGGAATTTATACACTGTATATACCAAAAATCTAAAGATGTTACAAACGTGAAAACCCTGTATTTGGAATCTCTTTTTAAACTGTATTTGGATTCTCTTTTATAAATAAACACGCATTTGATGGTGGAATCAACTTGGTAGGGGGGGGGGGAGGGGGAGAAGAGATGAAAACGGAGATGAATTCCTTTTACGAGGATAAATATATCTCAAAAAATGAAGATGTTACAATCGTTATAATTGGTATTTGGAAGCTCTTTTAAAGAAACCGGTACTGTTTGTTTTTTGAAAATACACTTGAGTAGGGAGTGTGAAAGGGTGTAAAAAATTGAATTCCTTTTCTGGAGGAACTTATATCTGAAAACTGAAGGTTACAGACGTGTAAACGGATGTTTGGAATCTCCTTTGAAAATAAAGAAACATGCATTTTTTGGGTGGGGAGAAAGCAACTTCACTGGCTGGGGTGGAGTGAAAAAGAAGTTGAATTCTTTTCATGAGGATACTTATATCTCAAAAACTGAAGATGTTACAGATATGAAAATTTGTGTTTGGAACATCCTTTCAAAGTAAAGAAACACGTAATCTTTTGTCTGTGGAAAATCCACTTAAGGGGGTGAATTAATTGAAAAATTAGTTGAAATCTTTGTATGAGGATACTTATATCTCAAAACCTAAAGATGTTACAGAAGTGAAAATTAGTATGTGGAATCTCCTTAAACGAAAGGAACACGCATTGGGGGGGGGGGAAATCAACTTGGTGGCGAAGTCGGTGAAAAAGGACTTCAATTCCTTTTTATGATGACACATATACCTCAAAACTGAAGATGTTACAGTCGTGATATTTGGCATTTGGAAACTCCTTTATAAATAGAGGAACACGTATTTTTGGTTTTCGGAAAATTCACGTAAGTGGAAAGGTTGAAAGGAAGTGAAAAAATGTTATTCCTTTTATGGAGAAACTTAGATCTCGAAAACGTATGATTACATACGTGAAAATTTGTATTTGGTATCTCCTTTAGAAATAATGAAACACGCATTTTGGAGAGGGGAATCAATTTAACGGGCTGGGGTGAAGAAGGAGTTGAATTATTTTTATGGGGATACTTATATCTCAAAAACTGAAGATTTGTGTTTGGAATCTTCTTTTAACGTAAAGAAACACGTGTTCTTATGTCTTCGAATAGTTCATTTAAGGGGGTTAATAAATTGAAAAATTAGTTGTATTATTTGCATGAGGATACTTATATTTCAAAAAATAAAGGCGTTAAAGACGTGCAAATTGGTGTTTGGAATCTCCTTTAAAAATAAACACGCACTTTTGGGGAGGGGGAATCAACTTAACTGGTGGGAAAGTGGGGTGGGGGGGAGTGACAAAGAAGTTGAATTACTTTTATGTGGATACTTATATTTAAAAAAATAAAGATGTTACAGACGTGAAAATTAGTATTAGGAATCTACATTAAAAATAAGGAAACACGCATTTTTTCTCGGAAAATCGATATAAGGGATGTGGGGTTGAAAATAAGTAATTAAGGAGTTGAAATATGTTTATGAGGAAAAGTAACTAAAAAGCTGAAGCTGTTACAGACGTGAAAGTTGGTATTTTGAATTTCCTTTCAAAATAAAGAAGAACGTATTTTTTGTTTCCGGTAAGTCCACTTAAGGGGGGGAGAGGGGTGTAAAGAATTCAAGAAGAAGTTGAATTATTCTAATGAGTATACATTCATCTCAAAAACTGAATATGTTACAGATGTACAGACATACAAACTGGTATTTGGAATGAAACAAATTTTTTTTGTTTTCGGAGAATCCAGTTAAGGGGCTGAAAAGAATTGGAAAAAGCGGGGGAATTTTTAAAATTAATACCAAATATCTCCCTTATATGTCAAAAACTTAACATGTTAGAGACATGAAAATTGGTATTTGGAATGTCCTTTAAAAATACAGGAATATGTACCTTTTTGTTTACGGAGAAGCCACTTAACCGGGGGGGGGGGGGTTGAAAGGAAGTGAAAAATAGTTAAATTATTTTTTAGGAGGATGCTTATAACTTAAAAACTGAAGATGTTACAGACGTGAAAATTGGTACTTCGAATCTCCTTTAAAAATTAAAAATAAAACATGTATTTATTTTTTCGACTTGAGAGAAGACTGTTTCAGATATGTACAGTTCTATGTCGCACAGTCGTCTTAGCGCCAAGTGCTAATACCACAAACATGGTTTACGAAGGCTTTCTGGGGTAAATGGAACTCAATTTTTCTATGAGTTTTTATACATTAGGAATTTCCAGATAAATTCTTAGAACAATGCCGATAAACGATTACTTTGATCAAATTACGAAATCCACGCGAGCGAAGCCGCGGGTAATTGCTAGTTAATTTATAATAATAATAATAATAATAATAATAATAATCAATTGAAGAAAAAGAAGAAGAATCTATTATAATATTTCTGATAATAATAATAACAATGGTGAAAAATGAAATTGAAATATTAAATCAATGATGATTACGTGTTACAAGAAGGATGATCTCCAATAATAATAATAATAATAATAATAATAATAATAATAATAATAATAAAAATAATAATAATAATAATAATAATAATAATAATAATAATAATAATAATAATAATAATAAAATTAAAAATACTTTTTTATAATTTTTTATAATTACAGGAAAGTCAGCTGGCGAAATAACGTAATAATGTTAAGTTGTTGTAAATAATAAGTTAAGTTTGTTATTTGTAATGTGATGGCAAATCTCTACATCTGGACCATTAGGTTAGAGTCTCTTTGTCGTTTCCTTCAGTTAACGGTTAGCATATCTTGGTTAGGAACCCTGGGACGGTTTTGTACTATCCCGGGTTGGTCTCATCTCAATAAAGGTGGAGGCGAAGGCATGATTCAGGTGATCGCGCCCACCTAGCCAACAGGTAATTGGTCTTTAACCATAAATGGTCATTATGTTCACGAGGGTCGAATTGCAACCCTCAGAAATCAACGGTTCCCCCAGCTAAGAGGATGGATGGTCAAAAGTGTAAAATATTAATATGTGACATTTTCAGGAATAATTTGCCAAATTACCGACAAAATAAGGGTCAAAAATTTTTGTTGTGCGTTAAATTTTTAACTTGAATAAAAAGCTCCTTCAGCATTTGCAAGGAAACAGTTCTAGGTTGTAGTTCTTGCAGAGTAGTAAACCCTTAGTGACCGTTTAAATATCCGTCCCCATTTCTAGGACGGAGCCTTCCAATTTTTTCCCTTGGATCTGATTTAATATATTTTTGTGTGTCAGTTTATGATGAGCCTTAAAGTTAATAATTATAGTGTCCCGTTCAGCCCTGTAGTACTGATTAGATGGCGCCTATACATTTAATTCAATATCTTATATCTTCAGAATTTTTTATTGTTTATTAGTTGCGATAGATTCGGACCGTAATATCCCCTGAGATAAATACTGGTTGGGACTCAGGCTTTGAGCGGGTGCAGTACGTTACAGAGTTCGGCACGCATGTCTGTAAGGCATTACAGCTTCCACGTATTGTTAACAAATGGCAGCACTAGACTTAAAACTAAAATCACGTTTATGTGAAATCGCGGATAACGAATCCGCGTATAACGGGGTTTACCTGCATCGGAATATTAATGAAAGTATTAGTCGCTTAGCAACGTGCTAAGTACAGAATGTATTGCGGGTTAGGGAAAGCCTTCGCCTGCAATTATTGGAGTGATCGTTTAATGACTTGATTTTATGATAACTCAAGGTTGGCTGAACTGAGACACCTATCAATGTCACATGATTCATCGGCAGGTCATTCCGGAGAGTATAAAACAGAAATAAAGCACGCAATCCACAGAAGACCTTAACGGAGAAGTAATAATCTGTCTGTTAGGTCATCAGCCCGGAGGCTGGTTGGATCCTCAAATAGCACCACAAGTGGCTATGCAATTATAGGGAAACCGCAAAATCTAATGGCAGAGCCCAAATGTGGCGTACTAGGCAAGATGAGGAGTGAGGTAGTTTGCCATTGCTTTCCTCACTGGACCAGAAGGTGCTACTGCAGCACGACTGATCCTATGAGCAACACCTTTCATAACACTCGACACTAGTTGTGCTCCAAATGTCATTACTCAGCACCACCCATACCCCCAGCAGCTTCCATGTTGTCACAGCCATGGATGAGATTGGGACTTCGGTGGAAGCTACACTTTGCTCTAGCCTGTGCCAAGAGACGGCTACAAAAATACTGCATCCATCAAGAAATGGAAACAGGCAGGATGTAATAATAATAATAATAATAATAATAATAATAATAATAATAATAATAATAATAATAATAATAATAATGCCGAACTTCATATCTCCTTCCAGAAAACTGAATTTTTCTGTTCAAAAATAGACATCCATAGTCTCAATACAAAATACTTACAAATCAACAGAGTACCTGACTTCAAATACCTGGGCGAAATCCTCGAGCCAACCGGACAAGAAAAAATAGCCCAAAAAAAACCCGTGTCCAAAAACTCAGAAAAGCACATGGGAGAACAAGAGAAATCTACAACAAACAAATGTATGTCTCTCCACGTCAAGATTAAACAATGCAATACTGTAATCAAACCTGAGGTTTATTTGCAGGGAAACTCTAACGTTTCATATAAAAGGGCGATCTCGAAAATATCCTAAAAGAAGAGCGAAAAATCATGAGGAAAATTTTAGGACCAAGAAGGAAGAAGGTTACCGTCTCCAATGCCTGAAGAAACTGAAAAAAATATCTAATATTGCGGCAGACCTCAGGAAAAGAAGGCTAAAATTTTATGGACATGTTAAGAGGCTTCCAGAAACCAGACTAACCCACCAAATTCTTGAAAGACTTGATAAACTGAAGAATATCCCTTGGACACAACGAACAAAAGCGGACATGAAGAACGCACAAATTAAACCTGAGGAGATTTTGAATAGAAATATATATAGGAAGAAATTTGACAGTGGGAAGTTACTCCAGAGAATGAAGTACCCAAAATAGCAGGTACCAAGTGGACGGAGGAAAGGAAGAGGATCTTTAGTGAACAGATGAAAGCGTCCTGGCTTCTCCAAGAACGAAATCATAAGTAAAGCTTCGTGTGTTCCGAAAGAGACCATGCAAGCATAATCATAATAATAATAATAACCATAATAATAATAATAATAATAATAATAATAATAATAATAATAATAATAATAATAATAATAATAATAATAATAATAATAATAATAATAATGGGGAGATTGATCTTTGTCAATCTCATAGTTACAACTAAGGTATTGAGCCTCAGAGGTTGCCTCAAGATGTTTTCTGGCAAAACCAAACAAACAGTAATCACCTTTGTTGACGTCAAAAAAGCGTATGATTCCATAGATCGGCAGACCCTGTTCAACATACTAGAGGAATTTCAAGTCGACAGGAAAACGAGGGAATTGATTAAACAAACTCTGACCAACACAACATCAAAAGTTAAGTTCTTGGGAGAAATTTCTGAACCGTTCGAAATCAGAACTGGCGTCCGACAGGGAGATGGACTATCCCCACTACTATTCAATTTAGTTTTGGAAAAAGTGATTCGTGAATGGAGAAAAGAAACTAAAGGTATAAACATTGGCAGACTTCTTAAAGACAAAATTAACCTTGACTGCTTAGCTTTCGCAGATGACCTTGCGATCCTTTCGAACAACAGACAAGAAGCAATCCAATCCATAGAAAAATTGAATGAAATAGCCGCAAAAACCGGACTTCAAATTTCATTTGAAAAGATGCAGTTTATGGAAGGAACTAAATCAAGATTCGACAATCAACCATTAATCACCAATTGTGGAATAATTTCCCAAGTAGACAAATTCAAATATCTAGGTGAAATTATTCAGCCAGCAGGGTTAAATCAGGAAGCTAACAAAGAAAGAACTGCTAAACTGCAAAGGGCTTACAAAATCACATGGAACAGATACAACAAAAGATGTATATCAAAAAATGCAAAATTACGACACTACAATACAGTCATCAAACCAGAGGCACTTTATGCATCTGAAACACTGATCATTGGTGGCAGGTCACAAATGAAAAGCATTGAGAAACAAGAGAGGAAAATTCTCAGAAAAATTCTAGGACCAAAGTTCGAAAATGGAATTTGGATGAAAAAGAAACCACACGAAATTTTTCAATTCACAGAAAAAAGCACAGATACCATCAGAAAGAGACGACTAAAATTCTACGTACACCTACACAGAATGGATAACAATAGGCTGACAAAGAAAATTCTAAATCTCGCTCTAACCCTGAAAATCCGCAACAATTGGTTAGCAGAAATTCATGAATATCTACAAGAAATGGGTATTGAGGACGAAACCATTCAAGATAGAATGAAATTTAGAAGCTTTGTAAACAAACATAAATTTGCAGAGAAACCAACAAGAAAAAATACAGGCTGGACAGAAACACGCAGAAAGGAACACAGTGAAAAAATGAAGAGATATTGGGAAGAAAGGAAGAAGAAACATTGTGCAAAATAAGTTCAAACGCGCTCCACAGTTGGGCACAACGAATCAATAATAATAATAATAATAATAATAATAATAATAATAATAATAATAATAATAATAATAATAATAATAATAATAATAATAATAATAATAATAATAATAACCGATGTCACCCTCAGTAACAATAGGCTATATATTACTGTATTATAATCGATAAATCATAAAGATCCGCATCCCTTATAGCAATTGCCTATCCGAGCAGCTCCAATCTGCAAACAACGATAGCCACAAGGATTTCAAAATACACAACTGGCAATAGAATCACAACGACTGTATAAACTAGAATCAATCATCACAGTTCCAATAGTGATATATACTAATGTACTGGTGTTACTCTGAAAAGTTTGCACATATCTATGGCCGCAATAAACCGTCATCATTACACGTATGTTGAACTATAAAGTGCCACCTTCCTGAACACAAGCCACATTGTGAGAATGTTTCTAGGAACGACGTTTCCTCTGCATTACACCAAATAGAATGAAGATTCAGGCCGCAGTTCCAGTTATATTGAAGGACGGAAGTAGTAGGGCAGTGGGGCTCCCAGAGCCATCCAATCAGAGGCCGCGCAGCGCGTCACGTGACTGCGCGCGCGAAATGTGAATTCCACGTTCAATTGTAAACAAACCCACGTACTCTTGTTTGTAAACAAAGCCACGTTGTTTTTTGACAGCTGACATCTGCCATATTTGAACAAGGGAGCATCGCTAATCTCAGTGCTGCCATCTTTACGGTAATAAACTTCATGGCTGCTACCTTATGCACGTGGGCGCGCGAAATTTTAATTCCACGTGCTTTTCTGACAGCTGTCAAGGTGACAGCGGCCATCATTAAACAAGAGATCATCGCTAACTTCAGTGCCGGCATCTTGACAAGCTAAGACCTCATAGTTGCCACCTTACGCGCGTGGTGGTGGGCAATTTGAAATTCCACGCGCTTTTTTGACAGCTGTCATCTTTTAACCACGTGGGCATGGTAGGCTAACCTGTGTAAGTGGTTATACTTTATTGAATTCGTGGGAGTAGGGGCTGCTTAAAGAGGAGTTCTCTTTTCCCTATTTCCCCGTCCAAAAATGGTACACAGGTAATCGATGCACACTCTAGTGGAAGAAGTTTAGTATGATAGTCGATGTGTATACATATCGACAGGCGATCGATGCACACTCTGGTGGAAGGAGTTTAGTACGATAGTCGATGCATGCATATCGATAGCCGATGTGTACACACTCTAGCGGTAGAAAATAAGAAACTTACCTTACGGCTGCTATGTTGGCGGGATTTTAAACGTGGCTAACCTCTGTGCTGCTATCTTGACAGACCCTAACCTCATTGCTGGGACCTTATAGCGCGCAATTTAAAATCTACATTCCTTTTGACAGCTGCCACGTGGGCGATGGATTTTAAACGAGTAAACATGGCTAACGTCTGTGCTGCTATCTTGATAGGCCTAAACCTCACTGCAACCGCCGTATGTACGTAGTGGCGGGCAATTTAAAATCTACATGCTTTTTGACATCTGTTAAGATAACAGCCGCCATTTTTTAACCACGTGCACTTGTTTAGTCATGGATTACTTCAGTGTTGCTATCGTGACAGAGCTAAACCTCACTGCTACTACCTTATAGCGCGGAATTTAAATTGATCTTGACGGGACTTAGCCACGTCGCAGAATTTTCACGACATAACCAGGGTGTCTAACTACAGGCAAGCTGCCCTTCTCAACCTACTACGATCTTAGATATAATAGTTATAAAGCAAACTGCTCTTGTCGACTTACGACCATCTTATAGCAAGTTGCGCTTCTGAAAATAGATTATCTTAGTGAACATAATTTTAAAAAGCAATCTACCCTTCTCGACATACTTACCATCTTAAGGCAAGCAGCGTTTTTAACATACATACATACATCTTAGAGAACATAAATTTTAAACAAGCTGCCCTTCTGTACTCTCTCAGAACCTAACCTTACTGCTGTTATCTTAACTACGTTGTCTATGGAATTTGAAAAAAAGGGCAAGAGGGTTTCCTCCTCCTTATCCTTAAAGAAAAAGGGCTTATCTTTCTCGCAAAAAGCGCAAAAGGGCAGCTCCTCCTCATCAATAGGAAAAAAGGGCTCCTCATCTTCGTAACAAAATGGCAAAAGGGCTCCTCCTCGAGGTGAGCACATTCCCTCCTCCTCCGTCGAGGCTTAGCCGCGTTCCTCCTCCTAACAGCGAGACGATTCAGAAGACAGCACAGTCTCCCTTCCTCCTACAGTTCTTTATCCGACAGCACAATCCCTCCTCCTCAACGCTATCTTCGAGGGGTTTACACTTGCTGGGCTATCCTCCTCATTTATAGAGGTCAGCTCAATCCTTCCTCCTCTGTCGAGGCTTAGCCGCGTTCCTCCTTCAATCAATCAATCAATCAATCAATACTGATCTGCATTTAGGGCAGTCGCCCAGGTGGCAGATTCCCTATCTGTTGCATTCCTAGCTTTTCCTAAATGATTTCAAAGAAATTGGAAATTTATTGAACATCTCCCTTGGTAAGTTATTCCAGTCCATAACTCCCCTTGCTATAAATGAATATTTGCCCCAGTTTGTCCTCTTGAATTCCAACTTAATCTTCATATTGTGATCTTTCCTACTTTTATAAACGCCATTCAAACTTATTCGTCTACTAATGTCATTCCACGCCATCTCTCCGCTAACAGCTCGGAACATACCACTTAGTCGAGCAGCTCTTTTTTCTCTCACTTCTTCCCAACCCAAACATTGCAACATTTTTGTAACGCTACTCTTTTGTCGGAAATCACTCAGAACAAATCGAGCTGCTTTTCTTTGGATTTTTTCCAGTTCTTGAATCAGGTAATCCTGGTGAGGGTCCCATACATACACTGGAACCATACTCTAGTTGGGGTATTACCAGAGACTTATATGCACTCTCCTTTACATCCTTACTACAACCCCTAAACACCCTCATAACCATGTGCAGAGATCTGTACCCTTTATTTACAATCCCATTTATGTGATTACCCCAATGAAGATCTTTCCTTATATTAACACCTAGATACTTACAATGATCCCCAAAAGGAACTTTCACCCCATCAAACAGTAATTGAAACTTAGAGTACTTTTCCTATTTGTGAAACTCACAACCTGACTTTTAATCCCGTTTATCAACATACCATTGCCTGCTGTCCATCTAACAACATTTTCTAGGTCACGTTTCAGTTGCTCACAATCTTGTAACTTATTTATCACTCTATAGAGAATAACATCTTCCGCAAAAAGCCTTACCTCCGATTCCACTCCTTTATAAGAAAACATAAAAGTCCGATAATACTGCCTTGAGGAATTCCCCTCTTAATTAATACAGGATCAGATAAAGTTTCACCTACTCTAATTCTCTGAGATCTATTTTCTAGAAATATAGCAACCCCTTCAGTCACTCTTTTGTCTAGTCCAATTGCACTCATTTTTGCCAGTAGTCTCCCATGATCCACCCTATCAAGCTTTAGACAGGTCAATCGCGATACAGTCCATTTGACTTCCAGAATTCAAGATATCTGCTATATCTTGCTGGAATCCTATAAGTTGAGCTTTAGTGGAATAACCTTTCCTAAAACCGAATTGCCTTCTATCGAACCAGTTATTAATTTCACATACATGTCTAATATAATCAGAAAGAATGCCTTCCCAAAGCTTACATACAATGCATGTCAAACTTACTGGCCTGTAATTTTCAGCTTTATGTCTATACACAGGATCTACAATAGCAACTATCCATTCATCTGGTATAGCTCCTCCGACCAAACAATAATCAAATAAGTACTTCAGATATGGCACTGTATCCCAACCCATTGTCTTTGGTAAGATTTTGTAAGATGTAGGGTTCTCGTGGCAGATGCAGTTTAGATAGCACCACCGGATCTAGCTATTTTGACAGAAGAAGATTCAGGTGATGTACACGTTGGAAGCATCTGAAACTAAACACACGCCAGGTTCTAGCTGATGCGGAAGTCAGTCTAGTAAATAAATAAATAGAGACCGAGCATAGAAAAACACACAATCTGAACATTCACTTTGTATTAGTGTGACAGTGTGGAAGGAAATTCGATTTTTACAGCAGCATCAGCCTGTGTTTGGTACACATCCTGTATCCACGGTAAAAATGTATTGAACAAAGGAGAATAGATATTCAAAATCGTCGTCACAATATTGGCGAGTATATCAGGGGTATGGGACGCATATACAGATTGAATGAATACTCTTGCTATGTACGGGATCAATATTCAAAACAAGAAATGGAACTGTGCTTTGCTCGCAAGGCTTACTGATGTCTCTCTCCTTAATGCATGGCAATTGAAGAAAGGAACAGATGCAAAGGTCACACAATTAGATTTCCAACGAGAAATTGTGAAGTGTACTCGGCGAAATACAAGAATCTCACTAAAGGAGCAGGAGAACCATCCACTAGTGTACTGATATACGAGTTGTGTGAGATACGATGGCTACAAGCACTATGTACACGAACTAAATGTGTTGTAGGACTGTGTGTTGATTGTGCCATCCGCACCAGTGAATATATTTTATCAAACATATCGTTGTAATTTGTATCGTGGGTGAAAACCATTTTGATGTCAGTTGAAACCGTTAGTCTCCATAACTGCCCAGCGTGTCCGTATGGACACATTTAATCTAAGACCCACCATGAGGCAGAGAAATATCATCCTGCTTTCCAACAGTATTTTAGATGCTCATGAAACAAATTCACCACAGAAATTAAAATAATCACAAATGAACAAAAATGGCAATATGGAAAAAATGAGTCTAGTTGGACTTGAAAAAAGAGTGACTGAATCAAATCAAATCAAATCAAATCAAATCAAATCAAATCAAATCAAATCAAATCAAATCAAATCAAATCAAATCAAATCAAATCAAATCAAATCAAATCAAATCAAATCAAATCAAATCAAATCAAATCAAATCAAATCAAATCAAATCAAATCAAATCAAATCAAATCAAATCAAATCAAATCAAATCAAATCAAATCAAATCAAATCAAATCAAATCAAATCAAATCAAATCAAATCAAATCAAATCAAATCAAATCAAATCAAATCAAATCAAATCAAATCAAATCAAATCAAATCAAATCAAATCAAATCAAATCAAATCAAATCAAATCAAATCAAATCAAATCAAATCAAATCAAATCAAATCAAATCAAATCAAATCAAATCAAATCAAATCAAATCAAATCAAATCAAATCAAATCAAATCAAATCAAATCAAATCAAATCAAATCAAATCAAATCAAATCAAATCAAATCAAATCAAATCAAATCAAATCAAATCAAATCAAATCAAATCAAATCAAATCAAATCAAATCAAATCAAATCAAATCAAATCAAATCAAATCAAATCAAATCAAATCAAATCAAATCAAATCAAATCAAATCAAATCAAATCAAATCAAAATCTCTATTTGCAAATGAGGTGTCTATCTTGGTGGCAAATGGTACACTAAAATACATTATTGTCAAGCACTAAATATTAAATTAGCAAGAGAAGAAAATTTTCCTATAATACAATATTATACAATTTACGCTAACAATGTTTTCTATTAAACACACAGCTCATCCTTAATAAATTTATATTGTTTACAAAATTCTACTTATAATATCTCCTGTACTACTTACAAATATAGTCAACTGATATACAGTATGTGGAATTACTTCAAATGATACTATACAACTGGTATAAGATTAATATTCACATTGCATTTACTTATTTAATTTTTTTTACCCGTTCTGGATCCTAAGTAGCATAACGACCTGCTGCGTCTTAACCAAAGCCCCTTTTGCCACCACTTTTCAGAGTTCCTGAAGGGCCTTCACAGCTACCGTAGCGGTTCCAGGGCCCTCGAAGTCCCCACTGTACTTCACCCCTACAGGCATTCCCCTACTTTGGCTGTCCACACTCCTTAGACCAGGGGATGGAATTAATTTATTCACACACATTTTTTTATTTACAATAACCTGCACTGGTCGAATGCCCTCTAACACTTCATTTATTTTCTCTGTTGCTGTTTATTCTCTTCTTGAATATCTGTACAGATTTTGGAAAAGGATCAAACACTACCCCTCGTAAACTGTTCCACTCCTTCACCCCCTTCCCAATGAATGAAAATTTACCCCAATCGCTTCTGCTAAAATTCCTTCTAATTTTATATTTGTGGTCAGTCCTGCCAATATAATTATTTTCCAACTGAAGCCTCTCACGAATATCTCTCCATGCTTCTTCTCCTGTATAGGCTCTATATAATCCTATAAGTCTAGTTTTCTCCCTTCTCTTACTTAAAGTTTCCCACCCAAGTTCCTTTAACATTTCTGATACACTACCCTTTCTCCTAAAATCCTCTGTTACAAATCTTGCTGCTTTCCTCTGCACACTATCTATTTCTTTTATTAGGTATTCTTGGTGAGGATCCCAAACACTGTTTGCATATTCCAATAATGGACGAACCATACTCAAGGAACTTTTTTCTTTTAATTCTTTGTTGCATACTCATTATGGCATGTAACGATCTGTATGCTTTCCCAACAATGTCATCAATATGACCCTTCCAGTGCAAATTACTTTCAAATCTCACACCTAAGTATATTACACTTGCCATCTTTTGGGATAACTACCTCATCCAAAGTATATGCAAATTCAGTTTTAATGCTCCTGTTTGTAAAAGTTGTAACAGTTGATTTGCCTCCATTAACCTTCATATTATTTTCTTCAACCCATTGTTGGATACTTTCAAGGTCCCTTTGTAATTCTGAACAATCCTCAATGTTGTTTATTTCCCTATAAACAATTATGTCATCTGCATATAATCTTATTTTTGATGTTATATTGTTCCCTAAATCATTTGCGTATATTAGAAAAGTAACGGACCGATTATACTACCCTGTGCAATTCCCTTCCAAACTTTCTCTTCCTGAGATACATTATTTCCTACTTTGATTTTCTGAACCCTTGAATTTAGAAATGTTTTTATCCAACGTGTAACCCTTACATCCAATCCTATTCCCTCCAATTTCTTTAATAATATTCCATGTTCCACTCTATCAAAGGCTTTGGAAAGATCTATGGCTATGCAATCTAACTGGCCTCCTGAATCCAACTGATCTGATATGTCCTGCTGAAATCCCACCAGTTGTGCATCACAAGAAAATGTCTTTCTAAATTCATACTGGCTCCTCATGAACCAATTTTTATCATCACATATCCCTCTGATGTACTTTGATATTAAACTCTCCAGTATTTTACAAACTATACTGGTCAGGTTGATTGGTCTGTATTTCTCTGGTTTTCTTTTATCACCCTTTCCTTTATAACTTGGTATTATTATAGATTCCTTCCATTCCTTTGGTATTACACTATTATTTATGACATAGTCAAAGAGAAATTTTAAATAAGGCACTATGTACCACCCCATTGTCTTTAATACCTCCGCAGTAATTTGATCACTTCCTGCTGCTTGTTCTTGATGAAGCAGTTGGATTTCTCTGAAAATATCTTCATTTGTGAATGAGAAGCTTCTTGTTTCCCTCTGTCTCTCTCCCTCTCTATTTTCTGTTTCGGTTTCCAACTCTTGACAATCATCTACTGAATCTCTAAATTCCCTACTAAATAGGTTTGCTTTCTCAGTATCTGTTAAATAGTGTTCACCCCCTTCTCCCACCATTGTAGGAATTTGGATTCCTTTTCCTTTTTGATTCCTGATATATGAATACAGCTTTTTCCATTTCCCTTTGTGGTCATTACCCTCTTGAAGTATGCCATTCATATAATTCTCTTTTGCTTCCTTTTTCACTCTATTCAGTTCCCTCATTAGCTGTTTTCTAGTTTCTCTACTCTCCCTACCCTCTTTGATTTTCCTGTTTATTATTCTACATTTTCTTTTTAATTTTCTTATTTCCCTTGTATAATAAACAGGGTCTGAGGTCATTTTACCCTTCTTAACAGGTACAAATCTCTTCTCTCCTTCCCAAATGATTCCTTTAAATTTAGCCCGAAGTGTATCCACGTTACTCCCTTCACTTATCCAACAACTGAATTGTGATTTAAGGTAAGTCCCAAATTCATCAACCTTAGTTTTTCTGTACAATTTCTTGTCTTGCGTAACCCTCTTATTAAGCCTTTTTAGTACGAGTCCTACATCCATTATTACAGCCTTATGGTCTCCTATTCCTTTAATTACCTCAGTTTTATCAACAATTTCCCATGGTTTAACCAAGTATACATCTAGTAAGTTATTGAGACGAGTCGGTTCTTGTACTACTTGTGTAAATCCTCCCTCCCAAATTAACTTATTTGCCAGTTTCTGTTCATGGGCTTCACTTGCAGCTCCATTCCATTCAACTTCAGGCAAATTTAGATCTCCCCCAATTATTACCATATCATTATTATTGTTTTTACGAGTATAATCTATTATTTTCTCAAAGATTTCCACGTCTCTTTCCTCTCTTCCAGGCCTGTATGTTCCTATAATTCCCACCTCCTTCATATTATTACAAACTAATTTTATCCCTAATATTTCATCCCTTTCATCGGTAAACCATTCATGTGAACAGTAAGTTTGCTTCACCAGAATAAACACCCCCCTCCCTTTTTATCTCCTCGGTCTCTGTGATAGACTATGTACCCTTCTGGAAATACTTCTCTATTACCCACCCCTTCTTTCAACCACGATTCCACTCCTATCACCACTTCAGTCTCATAAGATTTCATCAATATACCGAATTTTAATTGTTTATTTACTACACTCTGACAGTTTACCAAGAGCAATCTCAGACCCCCTTCCTCCCTAAAACTTGACTGTTGCAATTGGGTAACTTGAAATTCCTTACTATCCTGAGTTTCTTTTTGTAGTTGACTGAGCCAGCTTGAAGTACAGCTGGCTCTTTCTACTAGTTTTCCTGGTCAGTATTATAACTCAAGGGAGTTGCCTGTTTTACACTACATATCTTAAGATTAATAAAATCTACAACAATATTTGCTATCTTTCGTTTACCTGAATTGTTTAGATGGAGGCCATGTTTTGTATAACAGTATCTCTCAAAACTGCTGCATTCAATAACCTGAGTATTCCGAAAATGTTTACAAATTTTAACAATATCTGTATTGACCTTGTCCACTTCAATGTTCCCACACGAGTCTCTACTCAAATCTTGCCTGTGGGGCACGTTCACTACAAAGACGTTAGTGTGGGTCAGCTTTCCTAGTGTATGTTTAAGTTGTGATCTCACATTCTTGGCGTCGTCGTGAGCTACGTCGTTCGTCCCACCGATGATAAGCACTGCATTGCCGCTCCCAAAGTTCCTAGTTGCTGCTTCTACGTTTTCCAGGACACTGCTGATAGAAGCTCCTGGATATATTTCACCGGTTGCTGCTATATTCTCGTCGTTAATCACTCCCGCAATTCCCCTTCCTTGGCTATCACCAAACACAGCTACCTTTGCTGGTTTAGGACTAACTGGGTCTTGAATCTGAATTCTAGGCCTAAATTTTAAACTCGGCACGGCAACGGCAGCGGATCGCGATGATTTGGTTTCACGCGCGCGATCACTTTCTTCCAGAATTAAATTATTTAGGGCAGAAAACCTATTCCTGATGTTTATATCCGGAAATTCAGTTGTAGATTTCTTCTTAGCCGGCCATCCACGAACTACTTGACACCACGTGCTCGAGTTTGTTACTTGTACCCGTATATCACTCGAAGAATGGTCAGTCCCAAATTCTAGCGATCGCAGTCTTTCTTTTAATTCTTGATTTGTCCTTTTTTAGAATGTTTATAATTTCTAATGCACTTTTATATTCCTTATCGACTGTTTTCGGTGCTTCGTCAACGCCGTCCCCAACAACAACATTCTGAACACACTGCTCACAAATCCAGTCAACATTTTCATTATTTTTTACGTCTCTAGGGCAATTTCCGCATTTATAATGCCACCATCGATCACATGAATCTCACAACATTCCATTTTTCACTAATCTTCGACATTTTCCGCACTTTTCGTCACATTTTACGGTTAATTTACTCGGAGAATAAAACACTACGTCGTCATTACCGGGTGCCATTTTGAAAAGAAAAAATGAATGGGTGGCTCTGTTTCTAGAAAATAGATTCAGATAATTAGAATAGGTGAAGCTTTATCTGTCCCTGTAATAATTAAAGGGGAATTCCTCAAGGCAGTATTATTGGACCTTCATGTTTTCTTATATATATCAATGATATGAGTAAACAAGTGGAATCAGAGATAAGGCTTTTTGCAGATGATGTTATTCAGTACAGAGTAATAAATAAGTTACAAGATTGTGAGCAACTGCAAAATGACCTCGATAATGTTGTGAGATGAACAGTAGGCAATGGTATGTTGATAAACGGGGATAAAAGTCAGGTTGAGAATTTCACAAATAGGAAAAGCCTTCTCAGTTTTAATTACTGCGTTGATGGGGTGAAAGTTCCCTTTGGGGATCATTGTAAATACCTAGGTTTTAATATAAGGAAAGATCTTCATTGGGGTAATCACATAAATGGGATTGTAAATAAAGGGTACAGGTCTCTGCACATGGTTATGAGAGTATTTACGGGTTGTAGTAAGGATGTAAAGGAGAGAGCATAATTGTCTCTGGTGAGACCCCAACTAGAGTATGGTTCCAGTGTATGGGACCCTCACCAGGATTACTTGATTCAGGAACTGAAAAAAATCCAAAGAAAAGCAGCTCGATTTGTCCTGGGAGATTTCCGACAAAAGAGTAGCGTTACAAAAATGTTGCAAAGTTTGGGCTGGGAAGACTCGGGAGAAAGGAGACGAGCTGCTCGACTAAGTGGTATGTTCCGAGCTGTCAGTGGAGAGATGGCGTGGGAGGACATCAGTAGACGAATAAGTTTGGATGGTGTCTTTAAAAGTAGGAAAGATCACAATATGAAGATAAAGTTGGAATTCAAGAGGACAAATTGGGGCAAATATTCGTTTATAGGAAGGTGAGTTAGGGATTGGAATAACCAAGTGGGGAGTTCTTTGAAATCATTTAAGAAAAGGCTAGGAAAACAACAGTAGGAAATCTGCCACCTGGGCGACTGCCCTAAATGCAGATCAATAGTGATTGATTGATTGATTGATTGATTGATGATTGATTGATTGATTGATTGATTGATTGATTGATTGATTGATTGATTGATTGATTGATTGATTGATTGATTGATTGATTGATTGATTGATTGATTGATCTTCCCATCCCCCCAAGTCCCCTGTTCAGCATAGCACGTGAGGTCGCCAGGGCGAGGGACTGGTCATCCTTCCCATTTGTATCCCCAGACCCGGAGTCTGAAGCACCGGACACTCCCCTTGAAGCGGTAGAGGTGGGATCCCTCGCTGAGTCCGAGGGAAAAACCAACCCTGAAAAGTAAGCAGATTAAGAAGAAGAAAGAAGGCCTTCGTAAATAAGTTTTAACGTATTAACGTTTACTTTCCCTAAGTGTCAAAATCACTTTTCACGTTTGAAAAGAAAGCAGGCGCCTCTGTGGTGTAGTGGTTAGTGTGATTAGCTGCTACCCCCGGAGGCCCGGGTTCGATTCCCGGCTCTGCACGAAATTTGTAAAGTGGTACGAGGGCCGGAACGGGGTCCACTCAGCCTCGGGAGGTCAACTGAGTAGAGGTGGGTTCTATTCCCACCGCAGCAATCCTGGAAGTAGTTTTCCGTAGTTTCCCACTTCTCCTCCAGGCAAATGCCGGGATGGTACCTAACTTAAGGCCACGGCCGCTTTCTTCCCTCTTCCTTGTCTATCCATTCCAATCTTTCCATCCCCAACCAAGGCCACTGTTCAGCATAGCAGGTGAGGCCACCTGGGCGGGGTACTGGTCATCCTCCACATTTGTATACCCCGACTCACTGTCTCACGCTTCAGGACACTGCCCTTGAGGCGGTAGAGGTGGGATCCCTCGCTGGGTCCGAGGGAGAAACCAACCCTGGAAGATAAGCAGATTAAGAAAGAAAGAAAGAAAAGAAAAGAAAGCATACATCAGAAAGGAATAATAACATGCGACTTTCATATGGCGAACGGCTACAAGGAAGGAAGCGCACTGCACTTATTGTCAGCATTATGACACACCCATACAACCAAGCAACTGCGCACGTTCGACTCGAAGAACGACTGTCTTCATACGTTGGGTACATGAAACAGCACATAGGAGTCTTCACAGCAAAGTGCAGGCAGGTTCCACCCCATACTTTGCAGCAAGCAAGAATGGCCCACCTCTACCGCACTCTGATATGCATTAAAGAAGATGGTGGTCATTTTGAACATTTCCTTCATTAATCGAATGGCCATGCACAAGGCAATTTGACCTCTGCCGGTAATTTTACTGCAAATAACTCTTTTAAGAGCTACTTAGACACGAACATAGCAGAGTACCTGCAACATGAGAAGTGATCATGATTTAGACTTGTCTCAAACAACGCGACTCAATACATTTCATAATGAAATATTAATATAGTCCTATATCGGACTCGAGCAGCGCGTCGGCCTCTCTGTGATGGATACCGTGTTTCAAATCCCGGTCGCTCTCTGTGAGATTTTTGCTGAACAAAGCTGAGGTGGGACAGGTTTTGCCTGTCAATTTTTATTCCAGCAGCACTCTCAGTTCTCCTTTCATAGCTTATATCAGTCATTAATAAATCACTTTGGGGGTGGTGACCCTATCGTACTAATAGCCTATATAGATAATTCGCTGGGGCCATCAAGGACCACGTTAAGTTGCATTTGACACTGAACTTGGCCTTCTTTAGAGCCCAAATTTCCCTCATTCTTTGAGAGTGGGCCTGCTTATGCTCCTCTGTCCAAGGGGCACCGTGTCTTCTCTTCGGTTGCTCGTCCCGGTTTAGCCCGTTCGTCAATATTTTCTTGCGGAAGAGATCTCTGTTAAGGGCGTCTTCAGCTGAGATATGTAGCATTTGCAGGTCTTCTTTGGTATTTCTAAACCAGACAATTGTGGTTTGAATAAAAAAAGTGAAAGATTTCTTTAGTTAATTTTCTTGCGTCCATTCTTTTCAGATGACCGTAAAATCGTGCCCGTCTTTTTCTGATTGTGTCGGTAATTTTGCTGTAGACTTCCTTGTTGGATCTCTTTTGATGGATTCCATTTCTGTACTTTGATCCCAAGATTCCTCTCACAATTTTGCGTTCTTTTTTCTCCAGTTCTTCAAGGAGTCCTTTGTTGTCATTTAGGGACAGGGTTTAGGCTGCATATAGAACTACTGGCTTCAGAACTGTTTCATAGTGACGTATCTTGGTGTTTTGGGAAAGGCATTTTTTGTTGTAGATGTTTGGTAGGCTATTTCCAGTTTGCGCACTCGCTCCTGAAGTGCTTCATTGTCCAGTCCATTTTTCATGATGATCTCACCCAGGTATTTGAATTTGTCTACTCTGGTGATGTCCCCGTATTTTGTATGGAGTTTTGGTGGAGCCTCTTTGATGTTAGTCATTACTTCTGTTTTCTCAAACGATATCTGAAAACCAGTTTGTTCGGCAATTTCCTTTAAAATTTCAACTTGAGCTCTAGCTGTTTCTATGTCGTTTGAGAGAACAGCAATATCATCGGCAAATGCTAAGCAGTCTGTTGCGCTCCCCTTGGATTTGGTTCCTGTTCTCAATGGACTGTAGTTGGTTTCCTGTAATCTCACCTGCCAGGTTCTGATGATCTTTTCAAGAACACAGTTGAAGAGTGTCGGGGATAGCCCATCACCTTGTCGGACTCCTGTTTTGATGTCAAAGAAATGCGAGAAACATCCGTGGAACTTCACTTGGATTTTGTATCGGTCAGGGTGGCTTTAATTAATGCCAGCAGTTTCAAATCAACTCCAAATTCATTTACGATGTTTAGCAGGACTTGCCGGTCAATGGAGTCGTACGCTTTCTTAAAGTCCACAAAGACAGACACATACTGCTTGGACCTTAGTGTACAATATCTGATGATCGTTTTGAGATTTTGGATCTGTTCAGCTGTTGAGCGACCTTTTATGAACCCTCCTTGGTATTCACCTATTTGATGTTCGACTTGTACTTCCAAACGCTCCAGGATGGCAAGTGATAGAATTTTGTAAGTCACGGGTAGCAAAGATATTCCTCTGTAGTTGTTGATGTTCTTCATGCTGCCTTTTTTGTGTAATGGATGGATCAAAGCTATTTTCCAATCTTCGAGTAGGGTCTCCTTGTTCCAAATTTCTTCTATTTGCTTTTGCAAGATATCAAGTGATTCCTCTGGGGCATATTTCCATAGTTCTGCTACTACTGAGTCTTCCCCCGGCGCTGACCCGGTCACTGACTGGAAGCAAGTTATATGTTTTCATTTTCGCCGGACTCGAACCTGCGACTAACGAGCTCCGCTTCGGTTGTGTAACTTCAAGCACGCTCGGCCATCACGAGCTGACGTTTGCAAGCGTTATATCTACACTACTTTAATCATTCAGCCATCATATTCTCTGTACATGAAGTTACTGTGATACAGACTTTTCATGATTCTTTACCATCATTCGGTATTTTATCGTTAATGCCGATTTCGTTGTCACCGATAAACGAATTATAGAAAGCGTAGTAAGACGAGACATCGCTGTGAGTTGCCAAGGTCAATGTTTTTAGGTTAGGGTATAGTCTGAGGGTTGCATAAAACTGAGTGAATAGGGGCAGCTGTACCACTCGGTATTCATATGCAGCTGTTATTTGCACGGCTCATTGTAGAGCAGGTGGTCAACATCCTAGTCATGAGGCACTTTTCTCAATTGTGCCCAAAGATGGAGGGATAAAGGGCCCGAAAGGTATTCACATTGTGAGTACTGCATATCTCTGTCAAACTAAAAAGAAAAAAAATTCGAAAATCATTTCCGGCCTAAATGCAGTTCCGAAAAACCGCCTAAATCGTTGTTTTTTACTCGTTTTTAAAATTCAAATCCTAGCCAAATTAACGTATTTACATAATTCTTTCTGTTATGTGCTCCTTAGTTCAATACCCGCAGGTACGTTTTGACTTTTTGGAAATGCCCACACCGAGTGTAGTTATAAGACCGTAAGTGGATTCTGCATTGACTCACAGTAGCGCTCTAGTGGTGCTTAAGTGAAACAATACATTGACTCACAGTAGCGCTCTAGTGGTGCTTTAGTGTAACAATACATTGACTCACAGTAGCGCTCTAGTGGCGCTTTAGTGTAACAATACATTGACTCACAGTAGCGCTCTAGTGGTGCTTTAGTGTAACAATGCATTGACTCACAGTAGCGCTCTAGTGGTGCTTAAGTAAAACAATACATTGACTCACAGTAGCGCTCTAGTGGTGCTTAAGTAAAACAATACATTGACTCACAGTAGCGCTCTAGTGGCGCTTAAGTAAAACAATACATTGACTCACAGTAGCGCTCTAGTGGTGCTTAAGTAAAACAATGCATTGACTCACAGTAGCGCTCTAGTGGTGCTTAAGTAAAACAATACATTGACTCACAGTAGCGCTCTAGTGGTGCTTAAGTAAAACAATACATTGACTCACAGTAGCGCTCTAGTGGTGCTTAAGTAAAACAATACATTGACTCACAATAGCGCTCTAGTGGCGCTTAAGTAAAACAATACATTGACTCACAGTAGCGCTCTAGTGGCGCTTTAGTGTAACAATACATTGACTCACAGTAGCGCTCTAGTGGTGCTTTAGTGTAACAATACATTGACTCACAGTAGCGCTCTAGTGGTGCTTTAGTGTAACAATACATTGACTCACAGTAGCGCTCTAGTGGCGCTTTAGTGTAACAATACATTGACTCACATTAGCGCTCTAGTGGTGCTTTAGTGTAACAATACATTGACTCACAGTAGCGCTCTAGTGGTGCTTTAGTGTAACAATACATTGACTCACAGTAGCGCTCTAGTGGTGCTTTAGTGTAACAATACATTGACTCACATTAGCGCTCTAGTGGTGCTTTAGTGTAACAATACATTGACTCACAGTAGCGCTCTAGTGGCGCTTTAGTGTAACAATACATTGACTCACAGTAGCGCTCTAGTGGTGCTTAAGTAAAACAATACATTGACTCACAGTAGCGCTCTAGTGGCGCTTAAGTAAAACAATACATTGACTCACAATAGCGCTCTAGTGGTGCTTTAGTGTAACAATGCATTGACTCACAGTAGCGCTCTAGTGGTGCTTAAGTAAAACAATACATTGACTCACAGTAGCGCTCTAGTGGCGCTTTAGTGTAACAATACATTGACTCACAGTAGCGCTCTAGTGGTGCTTAAGTAAAACAATACATTGACTCACAGTAGCGCTCTAGTGGCGCTTTAGTGTAACAATACATTGACTCACAGTAGCGCTCTAGTGGTGCTTAAGTAAAACAATACATTGACTCACAGTAGCGCTCTAGTGGCGCTTTAGTGTAACAATACATTGACTCACAGTAGCGCTCTAGTGGTGCTTAAGTAAAACAATACATTGACTCACAGTAGCGCTCTAGTGGCGCTTAAGTAAAACAATACATTGACTCACAATAGCGCTCTAGGGGTGCTTTAGTGTAACAATGCATTGACTCACAGTAGCGCTCTAGTGGTGCTTTAGTGTAACAATGCATTGACTCACAATAGCGCTCTAGTGGTGCTTAAGTAAAACAATACATTGACTCACAGTAGCGCTCTAGTGGTGCTTAAGTAAAACAATACATTGACTCACAGTAGCGCTCTAGTGGTGCTTAAGTAAAACAATACATTGACTCACAGTAGCGCTCTAGTGGTGCTTAAGTAAAACAATACATTGACTCACAGTAGCGCTCTAGTGGCGCTTAAGTAAAACAATACATTGACTCACAGTAGCGCTCTAGTGGCGCTTTAGTGTAACAATACATTGACTCACAGTAGCGCTCTAGTGGTGCTTAAGTAAAACAATACATTGACTCACAATAGCGCTCTAGTGGTGCTTAAGTAAAACAATACATTGACTCACAGTAGCGCTCTAGTGGTGCTTAAGTAAAACAATACATTGACTCACAGTAGCGCTCTAGTGGTGCTTAAGTAAAACAATACATTGACTCACAGTAGCGCTCTAGTGGCGCTTTAGTGTAACAATACATTGACTCACAGTAGCGCTCTAGTGGTGCTTAAGTAAAACAATACATTGACTCACAATAGCGCTCTAGTGGTGCTTAAGTAAAACAATACATTGACTCACAGTAGCGCTCTAGTGGTGCTTAAGTAAAACAATACTTTGACTCACAATAGCGCACTAGTGGCGCTTAAGTAAAACAATACATTGACTCACAGTAGCGCTCTAGTGGCGCTTTAGTGTAACAATACATTGACTCACAGTAGCGCTCTAGTGGTGCTTAAGTAAAACAATACATTGACTCACAGTAGCGCTCTAGTGGTGCTTAAGTAAAACAATACATTGACTCACAGTAGCGCTCTAGTGGTGCTTAAGTAAAACAATACATTGACGCACAGTAGCGCTCTAGTGGTGCTTAAGTAAAACAATACTTTGACTCACAATAGCGCTCTAGTGGTGCTTAAGTAAAACAATACATTGACTCACAGTAGCGCTCTAGTGGTGCTTAAGTAAAACAATACATTGACTCACAATAGCGCTCTAGTGGTGCTTTAGTGTAACAATGCATTGACTCACAGTAGCGCTCTAGTGGTGCTTAAGTAAAACAATACTTTGACTCACAATAGCGCTCTAGTGGTGCTTAAGTAAAACAATACATTGACTCACAGTAGCGCTCTAGTGGTGCTTTAGTGTAACAATACATTGACTCACAGTAGCGCTCTAGTGGTGCTTAAGTAAAACAATACATTGACTCACAGTAGCGCTCTAGTGGTGCTTAAGTAAAACAATACATTGACTCACAGTAGCGCTCTAGTGGTGCTTTAGTGTAACAATGCATTGACTCACAGTAGCGCTCTAGTGGCGCTTAAGTAAAACAATACATTGACTCACAGTAGCGCTCTAGTGGTGCTTAAGTAAAACAATACATTGACTCACAGTAGCGCTCTAGTGGTGCTTAAGTAAAACAATACATTGACTCACAGTAGCGCTCTAGTGGCGCTTTAGTGTAACAATACATTGACTCACAGTAGCGCTCTACTGGTGCTTAAGTCAAACAATACATTGACTCACAGTAGCGCTCTAGTGGCGCTTTAGTGTAACAATGCATTGACTCACAGTAGCGCTCTAGTGGTGCTTAAGTAAAACAATACATTGACTCACAGTAGCGCTCTAGTGGCGCTTTAGTGTAACAATACATTGACTCACAGTAGCGCTCTACTGGTGCTTAAGTCAAACAATACATTGACTCACAGTAGCGCTCTAGTGGCGTTTAAGTAAAACAATACATTGACTCACAATAGCGCTCTAGTGGTGCTTAAGTAAAACAATACATTGACTCACAGTAGCGCTCTAGTGGTGCTTTAGTGTAACAATACATTGACTCACATTAGCGCTCTAGTGGTGCTTAAGTAAAACAATACATTGACTCACAGTTGCTCTCTAGTGGTGCTTTAGTGTAACAATGCATTGACTCACAGTAGCGCTCTAGTGGCGCTTAAGTAAAACAATACATTGACTCACAGTTGCGCTCTAGTGGTGCTTTAGTGTAACAATACATTGACTCACAGTAGCGCTCTAGTGGTGCTTTAGTGTAACAATGCATTGACTCACAGTAGCGCTCTAGTGGTGCTTAAGTAAAACAATACTTAGACTCACAATAGCGCTCTAGTGGCGCTTAAGTAAAACAATACATTGACTCACAGTAGCGCTCTAGTGGTGCTTAAGTAAAACAATACATTGACTCACATTAGCGCTCTAGTGGTGCTTTAGTGTAACAATGCATTGACTCACAGTAGCGCTCTAGTGGTGCTTAAGTAAAACAATACATTGACTCACAGTAGCGCTCTAGTGGCGCTTTAGTGTAACAATACATTGACTCACAGTAGCGCTCTAGTGGTGCTTAAGTAAAACAATACATTGACTCACAGTAGCGCTCTAGTGGTGCTTATGTAAAACAATACATTGACTCACAGTAGCGCTCTAGTGGCGCTTAAGTAAAACAATACATTGACTCACAGTAGCGCTCTAGTGGTGCTTATGTAAAACAATACATTGACTCACAGTAGCGCTCTAGTGGCGCTTAAGTAAAACAATGCATTGACTCATAGTAGCGCTCTAGTGGCGCTTAAGTAAAACAATACATTGACTCACAATAGCGCTCTAGTGGCGCTTAAGTAAAACAATGCATTGACTCACAGTAGCGCTCTAGTGGTGCTTAAGTAAAACAATACTTTGACTCACAATAGCGCTCTAGTGGCGCTTAAGTAAAACAATACATTGACTCATAGTAGCGCTCTAGTGGCGCTTTAATGTAACAATGCATTGACTCACAGTAGCGCTCAATTGGTGCTTTAGTGTAACAATGCATTGACTCACAGTAGCGCTCTAGTGGCGCTTTAATGTAACAATACATTGACTCACAGTAGCGCTCTAGTGGTGCTTTAGTGTAACAATGCATTGACTCATAGTAGCGCTCTAGTGGCGCTTTAATGTAACAATGCATTGACTCACAGTAGCGCTCAATTGGTGCTTTAGTGAAACAATGCATTGACTCACATTAGCGCTCTAGTGGTGCTTTAGTGTAACAATGCATTGACTTACATCAGCGCTCGAAGTGGTAGAAAAAGGCATACTGCTAATCTAATCGAGTGGTTAATAATGAATAGGAAATGATTGTTATTTTCTGACTAAATAAATAAAAGCCTATATTGTCAGACTTTAATATATTTACCTAAAAATCGTAGCTCATATCCCTAGGATGTTTTCAATACTAAATTGGTTGGCTGAAGGGCTACTACTGTGTTTCTTTATTATTAAGAAATACTTCGCAACTGGGAAGTTTAGGGGAACGTTAAACCAATAAACTTACTATTATAGTTGCGTGTGGACAGAGTTGGAAAACTTTGTCACTCGATCTAAGGTAGATAATAATTCCATTATTTTCCTGAAGTAAGTGTAAGATTATTAAGTGAAAGAACAATTCGAGTACCCGTTGTTAGTCCCACAGTTTAGACTCGATCTTAACCCATTATAGTTATCTGACTTTTGGACTCCAGATACTAACGATTAAATTTGTTGGCTAGTGAAACGTTTTCCAGTGACTAAATACAAGAAGATATGAGCGATTTCGAGACTGAGTGTGTCAGCGGATCTTATTTGAGAACATGAAACCTTACCATAGAAATTCACAGATGTAGCGCGTGTAATGTACTAGAAGAACAGGGTATGAGTTTACCGTGCACTTGTTGACCCAATCTGGCTGCAACCACGGGTGACAATCTAGGATCACCGAGCTTCGTGAGAACTAGCCTGAGGCAAACACTGCTGAGTACAGTGGTCTGATACAACTAATAATAGGCCTACACAGCGAGTGTGCTGTCAGGAGTATTTCAAGAAAATTTTCTGATGATCGAGTCCCGAGTTTTTCTGTGCTTTGTAAATTAGTTTAAAATGTTCGCGAAACAACAATTTAACACTTCAGTTCAATCAATGAAGAGCAGAGTGCTCACTGAATTTCTCCATAACATCTGGTATTGCCTAGTCAATTTCCCTAGAAAATCCCTTTCCGGGCAGCTGAGTTCTACGTCCCTGTAAGAATAACCCCGAAGTTATGTGGAATTTCAAAGAAGCTATTTCCAGTATGACTTTGCGTAATGCGGGTAAGTATACTGTATCTTTATAAGTAATAACGTATCGAAATACTCTTAGCCAGTGATTCTAGTAGGCTATTGAAGTTGTTGACTCGTGCTCCCGTCCGGCAAGGAGAACAGGATTCGTGTTCCATGGAGACCCCGCAGTTGCACGGGAAACATATAATCTGTTCAACCTGTTTGTTATTCATAAGGGAGATCTACCAGTTCAACAATTCAGTTCAATATCGAGTAATCTTTATTGACTGATTAAGAGTCTAATGGAAACAAGAGAGGTCCACCTATTCAATACCATATAGTGTTATAAGATTAAGAGTAACAATCATATACTCACCATAGCAAGGAGATTGAAGTGAGAGATGCTGAAACACAAATAACACAACATCATCAGGTTCCATATATGGGAATATACAATATATTAGCAAATGTACCCGGGCTTTGCTTCGCTATTCTACAGTATATTGTATACAGATATCGAAGTAAATTACTGTACAGGCAGTGAATAAGATTTTTTTTAAATTGAATGTCTCCTAGTGTTATCCAGAAACAGTACGGGGAAGTTCCCATACGTTGTTTCCAGTGTGAAGTGCGAGTTGCGATGTTGTGATGATAACGGTAGGCTCACTTGCCTACTGCCATTCACAATCGAGTAGATAAGTTTTCATTATAATGTGAGGCCCCATTTCCTACTGTACGGCCACAATCGATTTGGGGAGTTTTCGTTAAAACGGCAGGCGCTCTTTCCTACTTCGAGGCAGATTACAGTTGAGGAGTTTTTATGATAATTGCAGGAACCTTCTCTACTGCCAGTCAATATTGAGTCGCGCTGTTATCATGATAATGACAGGCCCCTTTTCTTAATGACAGTCACACCGAGCTGGTGAGTTTGCATTATAATAGCAAGACCACTATTCCTAATTCCAGTCACATTTAGATGAGCAAATTTGTTTGCAATGGCGGGCACGCTTGCCTACTCCCAAACACAATCGGTTATGGGCGTTTTGAACAATATTGCATGCTCCCTTGACTTCTGCCTGTCAAATCGGGAAGGGAATTATAACGGTGGTCCCTACTTACTAATGCCAGTTACAGAGGAGTTTGAGAAGGATCCCATTCATACCACCAGTTAAAGGCGATGTGGAGAGTAATGATTACAATAGCAGACACCCTCCTACTGAGAGTCACTATCGATATGAAATAATTATAAAGGCAATCGCAACCTTTATATATCGCTACAAATCGACTTCAATAAATATATAGAGATCGACATGCGAAGTATATGCATGTTTACAACACTGAAAACCTTCATTTACAGATTAACTGCTGCTAAAAGGTGCATCATACGGACAAACGGATTGTACCATAAGAAGCCTCGTTTAGCGGTCTAAATGGCTGGTCTACAATTACACATTTACACAGGCACACACACGATTGCAGAGCTTACACTTACACAAGTACACTTACACGGTTGGCGCTCTGTCTCTTAGTTTCTCATGTTCCATCTACAATGACACACACAGTCTTCGATTATTTACACTACACTCTCTCAGCCACTCAATCACACTCGTTAGCGCTGTCACGGTCCACAGCCTACACGTCAGTCTCGCAGCTCGGGGATAGTATCCGCTGTTCACTCAATCCTTCGTACTCCGTTCGCAGTCCGCACACGTCGGCACCCAGTGTTCCCTTCGCGCTGCTCCAGAATACTCACGGTTATTCTACAGCAGCCGGCCCCGAGAGACTCACACACACGACGTCAGGGAAACAGGAACAAGTCCTCGGCTCCAAAAGACAGATACTCCATCAGGCTGACATCTCAGCCCGGGCTATCACTGACAGCATTCTACGCTAACTCACACCAGCAACCTCAATCTCACCCTCACTCACTCCAGGCAAGTCACTCCTCTCTCATATACCTGCGCTGGCCCTTCTAGAACAGTCCGCATAATAGATGGATCCAGGAACCTCGCCAGATGGAAGACTCCAGATTAATCGTCGAGTAATTTCCACAGTCCTCTGCTGCGGGACCGCGGACGGAAGCGAGAGGGGCCGGCATATCACTTAAGTGTTGTTCGTGATTGGCGCGTTTGAAGAGTAAGGAGGTGGGCCGATACGGTTACGCCCGCGGCGCGTAGCAAGTTGGCATGGCGGACGCTATAACCACTACATTTCCCCCTCCTTAAGGCTGTTCCAAGATACGGTGCCAGGCGGTTTGTTCGGCTGGCCACCACCTTCCGATGGGGGGATCCGCTGGGTCCGGTCGACGGTGTCCTCGTTCCCGCTGATAACGATCCACAATTTCTCGCGTGGCAGCCGGAACTACAGTGATTTTCCTTTCGTTACACACCCGCGTCTACTTCCAGGGTTTGAGCGCAGTCGTAGTCCTCTGGTGTGATGCGTGGGACTGGTTTGCTCGGCCCAGATTTAGCCCCGCTGAATTTTCTCTTCTTCCGGGGTGCGGAATTTGATGTTCGTACCAGCATGCAGCTTCGTGCCGGAATAAGTGTCCTGGTCAGGTGGCATCCTCGTTCGTTGATCATCGGTTCGTTTTCCATTGGTGCTCCGTCTCTTAGTAGGGGTCCATCCAGCCGTGCCGTTGCAATCGCTGTCTCTGTCTCATGGGCCATCGGCAGAGCCTCTTTGTAGTTCTGATTCTTGCCGATGATCCTCCTTGGACGGATCTCAGCGCTCCGTAGTTTATCACAGTCGTCAGCCGCCTCGAGCTTGGTGTCACCTCGCGATAACTCTTCCGCAATCATGTCGCCTAGTTCCTCGAATTCGATTGGAGTCAGTCACTCTCTAGATAGCCAGATGCCTGTTACTCCATCTGAATTAAGTGAATATTATATGACATCAGTCTCTAACTCCAACTCTCCGAAAGTATCAGAGACTGCCAAACATTATAGACATCTCACTCCAAGTAACAGAGATAAATTCTATTTCATGTACGTACACCCTTCACAGGTAGAAAAAGCAGTCAGATCAATACGAACTAAAGCTAAAGGTCCAGATAATATTCGAATATCCATGATTTCTACCTGCATGGACATATTTCTTCCTGCCCTTGTGCACTTATTTAACTTCTCTCTACAGAATGGAGTTTATCCCTCAGAGTGGAAGCGTGCCAATGTACGTCCTGTGCCCAAAAAGAAAATACCAACAGTTTGTAGTGATTTTAGGCCTATCAACATCCTCTGTGCACTTAGTAAGGCACTAGAAAAATTGTTCATGAGCAGATATGTGAATATTTGTCTAAATACAACATTCTAAATCCCTACCAATCTGGCTTCAAGAAGGGCCATAGTACTACTACTGCTCTTCTGAAGGTTACAGATGATATACGCGCGGCCACCGATAAGAGGCAGCTTACTATCTTATGTCTCTTTGATTTCTCTAAGGCATTTGACTCTGTTAATCATGAGTTGTTTCTTGCTAAGCTGAAGTCAATTGGCTTCTCCCAGAGTGCTCTGTCGTGGTTTGAATCATATCTGTCAAATAGATCACAAAGAGTCACATTCGTTGACGGTCGATTCTCTAGCTGGGAATCAGTAAACTGTGGCGTACCACAAGGATCAGTCCTCGGTCCTTTATGTTTTTCTATTTATATTAATGACATATCTGAAGTCTTTAAAAGCAGTAGCTTTCACATGTATGCGGATGACTTACAAGCTTACTTCCACTTTTGTTCCACTAACGCATCTTCTTCTATAACGCATTTTAACCATGACATCTCTCGATTGATTGAATGGAGCGCAAATCATAACCTCCAATTAAATGTGGCTAAGACCCAGCTTATTTGCATTGGTTACACAAAACTCCTGAAAACTGTTGACCTCAAATCCCTCCCAGCAATAAAAATTCTAGAGACAGATATTCATTATAGTGACACCGTTAACAATCTAGGTCTAATTTTCGACAGAACCTTATCCTGGTCTGATCATACGTCAAATGTAATCCGAAAAGTTGTGTCATCCATGCATATTTTGAAACGTAACGTGTCATGTACACCACCTTTCATGCGAAAACTACTTGTTCAAAGTCTTATATTTCCAATAATTGACTATGGTTCAGTCGTATACAACGACTTATCTGAAACTTTGAACATAAAACTACAGAGGGTACAAAACGCATGTGTTCGTTACGTTACAAATGCCAGGAGTGATGAACACATAACACCCTATTACATACAGCTACAATGGTTGAAACTCCATGAACGTCGGGATATCTCAGTAGCTGTTGATACGCAGAAAATTCTCAAACTGAAGACACCATCCTACCTTTATAATGCATTTAAACCTATGGAGTCGGTACATAACAGAGATAATAGGTTTACAAAAACCACCCTTCAAATTCCCCTTCATCGTACCACTAAATTTAACAAATCCTTTGTTTGCACTGCATCACGTATCTTTAACGTCTTTAATCTTCACCGTTTCGCAAGTAACACTAACTGTACCCAACTAAAGCAGTTCTTAACATCTATCTTTCTGGAGGAGTACGCAAGAGGCTGAGATCAGGCATTCTTGTGTCGAACAATCAGGAATATGTATATTTCGAAGAAAATTGTTTCTCTGCTTTAGCTTTATATTCTTTAAACCCATGTAGTCCAAAATAACAGAAGGGCTTAATGATTTACTTTCTTACTTATTATATAATGTATGTCTTAACCTTACTGGTTTTGGTATCTGTATTTTCATTTTTTTAAGTTTCTTGTTTAGTTTATTACTTTAATATTATAAAAATGTAGTTACTGTTTTCATAAATCTGCATTGTATTATAAGAAGACGCTGCATAAAGGGACTTTTCAGTCTCAGTGGCATGTAAATCATGATCAATAAATTCAATTCAAATTCAATTCAAATTCGAATATCCGCAGTGTTATATCGGTGCGCTGAGTCCTCTCCTGCAGCTGGACTCGGTAGGTGGACACCGAAATGCACGTCGAGCACTCCCACAACCTCCTCGTAGGGGCCGGCCTAGCACTTAAGTGATTGGCGCGGTTGAAGCGTAAGGGCCCGATACGGTGACGTCCACGGCGTGTAGTAAATAAGCATGGCGTACGCTATAACCACTACAATGCAGATGACAAATATGCAAGGGCACGTTTATAGGTGCAGACCTTCGTTTCGATATTTACTGCTCGTAAACGGTACATCATATCAACAAACGGTTTGTGCCATCAGACGACCCATTTATCGTAATGCATGTTTGGTCTTTAAAACATTTTCTCGTATCTTCCATATTTATGGGTTCGATTGAGTTACGATGTATGAATAGGGTGAAATTTTAGTATTTTTGGCATTTTACATTATATTATGTGGAAGCTAGCGTCATGAAATTTGGTTTTCATATAGCCGTTGGTCATGCCAATGTGCGTGCCAAATTCGATGGCTCTATCTTCCCTATTTGTCAAAATATATGATATACCTGGAAAAAGCACTAAATTTACAAACAATCGAGAAATACAGCCAAATCTAACGTATAAGGGAGAGAGAAACAACAAAATGTCATAGGACCAAAGTTGTAGATCACTCTAAATTGAACAGAGATTGTGCCATCCGTTTCGTGATACGACTTACCGTTTAGCCGTGAAATACTTCGAAAGGAAGGTCTGTACTGTTATTAAAGTTGCCTCCATATTCCGATATTTTTCGTGGATGAAAAGTGAATAATTTAACGATCTTGAAAGTTTTCCGTCGATTAAGGCTAAAATGTATAGTTTAGCCCAATTTAATTTTTCTAGCTCGTCTAGCAGATTGTGCCTCAAACTTGATTTTGGGCGAGAGCGGTAAAATTTAGGACTTTCAGGAAACTATAGGTAAAACATGCAGATGGTCATTATTAAAAAGGATAGTTGTACGAAAATTTCGCCAAAATAGTCAGTGCACAGGCACACGGTCGTTAAGATTTTATTTAGTTAGATCAAAAAGAGCTTTGAAAAAGAAGCAGCAATCCAGAAAGAAGTGAGGCAAGGCCGCAGTTTGTCCCATCTCCTTTTCAATGTTTATATAGAACAGGCAGTAAAGGAAATCAAAGATAAATTTGGAAGGGGAATCACAGTCCAAGGAGAGGAAATCAAAACCTTGAGATTTGTCGATGATATTGTTATTTTATCTGAGACTGCAGAAGATCTCGAGAAGTTGCTGAATGGTATGGATGAAGTCTGGGGTAAGGAGTACAAGATGAAAATAAATAAGTCCAAAACAAAAGTAATGGAGTGCAGTCGAACGAAGGCAGGTGATGCAGGAAATATTAGATTAGGAAATGAAGTCTTAAAGGAAGTAGATGAATATTGTTACTTGGGTAGTAAAATAACTAACGGTGGCAGAAGTAAGGAGGACATTAAATGCAGACTAGCACAAGTAAGGAAGAGCTTTCTTAAGAAAAGGAATTTGCTCACTTCAAACATCGGAATTAGAAATATGTTTTGAAGACTTTCGTGTGGAGCGTGGCATTGTATGGAAGTGAAACATGGACGATAACTAGCTCAGAAAGAAAGAGAATAGAAGCTTTTGAAATTAGGTGTTACAGAAGAATGCTGAAGGTGAGATGGATAGATCGAATCACGAATGAAGAGATACTGAATCGAATTGGTGAGAGGATATCGATTTGGCTAAATTTGACGAGAAGAAGAGATAGAATGATAGGACACATCTTAAGACACCCAGGACTTGTTCAGTTGGTTTTTGAAGGAAGTGCAGGTGGTAAGAACGGTAGGGATAGACCAAGGTATGAATATGACAAGCAGATTAGAGCAGATGTAGGATGCAATAGCTACGTAGAAATGGAAAGGTTAGCACAGGATAGGGTGGCATGGAGGGCTGCATCAAACCAGTCTATGGACTGATGACTCAAACACAGATAAAAAAATCTGCTCCACGTACAACACCTTTTGGGCTATGTCCGATGGACTTAGCCTGCAAAACCGACCGTTCACGATATATCCTGTCGAAAATATGCACATGAGAAAAAAGTTTTAGACTGGATTTCCAGTCAGGCTGGTCTTGTATACATTGCGGGAGAATAACATCACTGACTCGGTTCCCTATAAACCCCCAGTCCATTCCGGGAATTTGAAATGGTATGGACCTTGAAAACTACCTTTGGACAGATGAAGTTTGGTTGAAGTAATTTCAGTGGTTTCCAAGTTATTAGAAATAAGCCTTACACGCACCCGCTCTTGAGTTAAGTCTTGTGGGACTTGTACCGGAAAACGGTCCGTTGATGATATCTCCCTTATTGATGCTGGTATTGAAATGATACAGACGAGAAGAAACCTTTAGAAATTTATTTCCATTAAGGCAGGTAGATTTCCATTAAGTGTGGTTGTGTATATTATTGGGAGTGCAAAATCACGGTTTCGTATAAAAACACAGTCAGTTCAGGGATTTAGAAGCAATACTGGCATTTAAACTCACCCAAGGGCAGGTGGATTCTAACTATGATTTTTTTTATTAGAAATATATCCAGTATTTTTCAAATTATAGACAAACAGACAAGTAAACAGACAAACGAACAGGCAAACAGATTGTCATTATTACAACTGAAACGGATAACTGTAAGGAAATTTCCCCAAAATATTCAATGTACAGACACACGGTCGTTACGATTTTATTTATATAGATTTTACTTACAAAAATTAATGTTGAAGTGTATGATATTGCACTTGTCGATTAAGTGATGATATACGTATATATAGGGGGTGCACATATATTTTATATTGATTTGACATATGGCTAGAGATGTTGGGTTAAGTCGAATGGAATGATAAGTCTACCGGGAGATACAAACAACCACGTGCAATTAAATGAAGCGCCTTGAAGAACGCTGTCTATCACACAAAAATTGAAGCAACTAGTACAAGAAGTTGAGACGTTGATCAACAGATGTCACTATTAAAGCGAAAGAGTAATGTGTTGTTTTATGGTTTCCTAAACTGACTGGATGTCTTCTTTTCGGTGTATCATAGTTTACAACAACTATTTCAAGACGTTTGGACTATTTTCCATAGATGTCTCTATTAAAGAACTGATGTCACGCACTATGGTGCAAAGTGGAATAACTAAGAATTTAAAGAAAGTTTTTGTTTATATGTTTTCTGAACTGATTTGACTTTCCTTATTTTTGATACTTCAGGGTTTGCAACACGTCTTACTCATCCCGCCAGCTTTGGAGTCTGGCCAATGAGAAATTTTGTGTATGAACTTTTCTGCCAATCATAGGCTTCTTGTAACGTTTCGACTGTCCAGTAAAAATGAGAGGGTGTTTCTGGTTTTAGTCCAGAGTCTTCTCGAACCTTCCTCTCGGGTAAAAAGTTGACGCCTTTTCGAGCTAACTTGTCTTATTGATCGTAGTATTATTGAGTGTGTGTGCTAAGTTGGAGGAGTGGGCCTCATTCCTTGGCAGGTAGAACAACAGCTAAGGTAATGGCCAACACTTTTTTTTATCTCTGTAGTTATCTCCGCAAGCTGAATCGAAGGGAAGATTCCTATCTTTAACTATGTAACCATCCCTTTCCTAAAGTTAAACTTCTCTTTCTTCTCATGTAAAAGTTCGAGTAAGTCAAGTACCTAACTGAAAACCGTTGATAGAGAGTGTGTTATCCTCTCGAATTCCCCTTCAATTAATCCTGAAGTGACTACGATTTTGTAACTGTTTTTCGCTTGTAAATTGTAAATGAACTTGTCCATCTGGTCACCTCAGTAGTTTGGGATTAGCCTCTGCATCATCGTGCCACCAGCCCCAGTGGGGTTTTCACCTCTTGATTCCAAGGAGCGCAAGTGTCCGCCAGTAATTGAACCTGCTCTTTTCCACAAAGGCCCGGTAGAATGGGTACTCAATAGCCCTGTAATATTTCTTTCACGTAAACTGAAAAGGTAATTAATATGGTCTTGTCAATATAGGTTGTGCCTAGAGAGGCCAGAAAATGTAAATTTTATTGAGCAAGACGCTCTACACCGAATTTTAAAAGTTATCAGTTAGCTTGAGTAGGCTGTAAGGGTTTGGGAGCGCAGTCTCCTTGGTTGAATCATAGTACATAGAGGCTCTTTTGTAATGTAATAGATATTTGTGTGATATTGAAGGGTGCCTTTGGAAGGCTATATATTGTAACCTTTGGAGCAAAATGCTCTTCAAAATTGTGATTTAGAATTTCCTGTGAAAGAAATTGGGAGATTCGTCTCCTTGACTATACGCCTAAACGCAACATTAGTAATGTTGGGACCTATATAAATTATGAGCTTGAAGCTCAGATTGTAACTTACCCATTTTTTGGTTTTTCCGTTTTTATTTATGCAAACTACCTCTGTACCTGAAATCTTGTTGTTAGTTCAAATTTAATATCTGAAAAGAAATATAAACTTTATTTTAAATTTTTCGATTAATCTTCGACTAACGTAGTTAGACCCATTCAAGCGCGCACTTTCTTTCACCTCTGCGTTCCACAGAATACCCCGGAACAAGTGGTAGCAGAGCGTGGTTGCATGGGTTTAGATGAAGCTCCTCTTGACGGCCAAACGTAGAATTCGCTCCGAACTCTAAGATTTTCTCGGTTGGTGGAAATTTTCTAAATAGTTTCATTTTTCTGTCAACATGTCTGGTCCTCGCGAAGTCCTCGCTCCCGGGTACTTGCGCAAGGAGGAATTGATCTATGAGCTCCTCATTAGAAAGGTTCAGTCTGGAGGCACGGTTATGGTAGATATTGCCAAACTTAAATAGTCGTTAAAATTTCCTATCTGCATCCCGGTATTTGGGGAGAAAGAAACTGATGAGGCTCTATCACCTATCACAGACAATACCACCGAGCTAGTTTCTATAGTTAGTTCCTTTGAAGTGAGTGATCCATCTGCCAACCAAATTAAAAGTGCAGGGTATGCTGTTTCATTTCTACAATAGGGTTAATGACCTATTGTGTCTAAAATTGAAGGAGAAACATGCTAAGGAAGCGAGTAACCTATTGAAATACCTCCTGATATGTCGAATAGAGTTAGAAATTTGTTGACCGGGTTCACTACTCCTAAGGCCGACCAAGTTCCTATGGTAATTTATCTGCGGAAGAGGATCATAGTAAATCTTTTAAGAGTAAGAAATATGTTGCCACTCAACAAACATCTGCCCCATCGGAAACAGAGTTTGGTCGTCCAAGACAACTTCTACCGCTCTTCATGACTAATGCTGTGGTTTAACCTTCCTCACCTTCAATGCAGTCCCCTATTATGTTGCCCGGTTTCAGCAGCTTACCACACCACCTTGGCTATGTTGCTTAAAGGAATTGCCAAGTTTTCAGTAAATTCAACTAATGAGGTCATTTCCTTCTTAAGATTTTTAGTCGAATTCCAAGATCATGCTTTAGTGTTTGCTCTCTCTCACTCCCAAATACTTCAAATTATTTACCCTTATTCTATAGGCGTCCTCTCAGACAAAATAGTTAAAGCAATAGCTGATCGATCACCTATAGAAGACACTCATGTCCACCTCCTGGCTAACTTCATTCCGGCTAGAGCCATGTCCTCATCAATCCAGAAGTAATATTTTAGAGCACAGCGGTTGGACGAAGATATTGCCGACTTTATTCAGGATATTAAGTTTTGCACCAGAATAGTTGTTCTTCATTTCTCTGAAGATCAAATAGTGCAAACGATTGTTGAAGGTATCACTCCGCCCTATAGGTCGTATCTATGCTTTGCATCTCGACCTTAAACCTTCTCACAATTAGAGGCAATGGCTGTGTCAGCCGAAGGAATAAGGTACGTCGATACGTTACAAGTCGCCAAGGAGCCCCCTCCGTCTTCTAACAGTTCTCGACCACCACCTGGCCGAACTTTTCCCATTCGCAAGTGTTATGCATGTAGATCAACTGAATATCTTCGAAACAGATGTCACTTGATAAAATCTAGTGGGACTAGGAAAGGTGCAAGTCCATCTCAAGGTTGCTTTAAATGCGGCTCCTTTTCCCATCTGGTCAAGAATTGCTGTAACCTTAACAGCACACCGTCTTGTTCAACCTCTGGTGCTACTTCCGCTAACCCTGATAATAAGAAATGACTAGTATCATCGGCTGAGTCAGTATATTCACCTTCCCGAGGCTCATCCCCCGTTAAACCAAGTAAAAATTCTGTTAAGGGTGAAATTTCTTCTAATTTTTTATTTGAAGGCCCTAGAGAATGCCTCAGAATTTCGGCAGAGACCACAGGATACGTACCATTTCTGAATATTGAAGTAAATAACGAACCAGTCACGGCTCTATTAGTCTCAGGAAGTGTGAGTTCCATTATTTCTGAAGTGTGGTATTCTAAATGAAATCCTGTTTGTAAATTTCCGAACTATTGTACCTCCTCTATGAAATGTGTTTCGGCAAACTCATCTCCATTAGAAATTTTAGGTTTCATTTTTGGTAAAGTTCGCATTTCAAAGTTTACTTGGAAGTCGTTTGTAGCTAAACAATTGTCTTGCCCTGTAATATTGGGAGCCGATTTTATGTCTAATACTGGTTTTGTGTTCGACATGCAGAGCAAGTCATGCACCTTCAAGTTCACTAGTAACTGTAATATTCCCCTTCTGAAATGTAATTCTGTATCATGTTCATCTGTTTCGCCTACCCAGAGTGAGATGTTGTTCGATCTTAGACATCTACCTGAGAAACAGGCCGAAAGTATTAGAGGGTTGCGGAGTTGTGATGATAACGGCAGGCTCACATGCCTTCTGCCATTCACAATCGAGTTGGGAAGTTTACATTATAATTGCAGGCTCCATTGCCTACTGCGGAGTAACAATCGATTTGGGGAGTTTTCGTTACAATGGCAGGCAACCTTTCCTACTTCCAGACAGTTGAGGAGTTTTTATTGTAATGGCAGGCAACATACCTGGCACCAGTCAAAATTAAGTTGCGCAGTTAATATTATAATGGCAGGTCCTTGTTCCTTCTGCCAGCCAGCTTACTGCCAGTCACAGAGTTGGTGAGTTTCAATTAAAATAACAGGCCACTATGCCTAATGCTAGTCACATTTTAGATTGGTACAATTGTTTATAATGACGTGCACCCTGGCCTACAGCCAAAAATAATCGGCTAGGGTAGTTTTGAACAAAATTTCAGGCTCCCCTTCCTTCTGCAAGTCAAATCAAGAAGGGAATTATTCAATAAATTGGTAGGGCCTCCTCACTAATGCAAGTTACACAGGACTTGCAGAAGGACCACATTCCTACTGCCAGTCAAAGTCGGTGTGGGAAGTACTGATTACAAAGCAGACACACCCTCTCTCGATCGCTACAAGTCGACATCAATGAATATATATAGATCGACATACGAAAGTTTATGCATGTTTACAATATTTCAGACCTTCATTTACAGATTAACTGCTGCTAAAACGGTACGTCATATCGACAGACGATTGTACCATAAGACGCAGTATTTAGCGGCCTAAATGGCTGATCCTATGATATTTTCTCGCATCTCATCTATTCATAGGTCATATTGAGTTATAAACCTTGAATAGGGAAAATTTGTGAAAGACTATCTTACACTGTATTACTTTTCGGATAATTATGTGACATAGCATTTGGCTCACATATGGGTACTGGGGGGCCAATGTTCGTGTAGAGTTTGACGATGCCTGTAAGTGGTTGAGAGTATGCATTATGCACGTAAAAAGTCCAAATTTACTTAAAATCGAAAAACAAAGACGAAACTAACGTGTAAGGGTTACAGATACGACAAAAAAATCATAATACCAAGGTTAAAGATCACTTCAAATTGAACGGAGATTGTGCCATCCGTTATGTGATAGGATTTCTCGTTTATCCCATGAAATACCTTGAAACGAAGGTCTGCACCATCACTAAAATTTCCTCCATATTTCGATATTCTTCGGGGATAAAAGTGAAAAATTTAAAGATCTTGGAAATGTTCTGTCTGTTTCAGGGTAAAACGTATATTTTTGCCAAATTTCAATTTTCTTGCTCGTATGGCAGATTTGCCGCATTCTGGATTTTGGTTGAGAGAGGTAAATATTAGGACTTTCAGAAATCTACACCAAAAATATGCAGATGGTCATTATTACCCCTCAAACGGGTAGCTGTACGAAAATGTCACCAAATTGGTCAATTTACAGCACACACAGTCATTACGATTTTATTTATATATATAAGGAATCTGCTCCACATACAACACCTTTTGGTCAACAACGGCTGGACTTAACCTGCAAAACTGACCGTTCATGATATCTCACTTATTAATCCTTCTGTCGAAAAATGCACATGGGGAAGGAAAAGTTCCAGAAATTGATTTCCACTAAAGATTGTAGTTTTCCATTATTTTCGGATGTGCATATTTTGAGGGAGTGCAAATTCATGGTTTCGGTTTCGGATAAACCCACAGTAAATTTAGGTATTAAGAAATAATTTTGGCCCTAGAACCTACTCAAGGACAGTGGATTCTAAATATCAAGTTTGCTAGAAATATATTCAGTAGTTTTCAAGTTATGAGAACTCATACAATAAAACAAACAAGCAGACACCAAAGCTAAGAAATATTAAGATGGTCATTATTACACCTGAAACGGATAACTGTACGGAAATTCCACCCAAATAGTCAATGTATAGATACACGGTCGTTACGATTTTATGTTTATATAGATGGCAGGTAAGCATGAGCACGTTTGTAAGTGCAAACCTTCATTTCAAGATTTACTGCTCCTAAAAGGTAGATCATACCAGCAAACGGTTTGTGAACTCAGACGACACATTTATCGCTCTACATGTTTGGTCTTAAAACATTTTCTCGTATCTCCCATGTTTATGGGTGCGATTGAGTTACGATATTTGAATGGGGTAAAATTTGGGTACAATTTGAATATTTTACATTATTTTTCACATACTTATGTAGAAGTTAGAGTCATGAAATTTGGTTCCCATATAGCCATTGGTTGTGTCAATGTGCGTGCCAAATTCGACAACTCTACCTTTCCTATAAGTGTGTCAAACTAACTAACGTACGTGTAAAAACCACAAAGTTTACGAACAATCTAAATATACAGCCAAATCTACACTATAAGAGAGAGAAAGAGAGAGAGAGAGAGACAACAAAATTTCACAGGACCAAAGTTGTATATCACTTCAAACTGAACATAGATTGTGGCATCTGTTTTGTGATAGGACTTACCTCGTCATTAAGTTGCCTCCATATTTCTATATAGTTCGGCATAAAAGTGAAAAATTTGAAGATCTTGGAAGCTTTCCGTATGTTACCGGCTAAAACATATAATTTTTCTTAATTTCAATTTTTCAGCATATTACCCCTTAAACGGAAAGCTGTAAGAAAATTTCGCCAAAATTGTCAATGCACAGACACCCGGTCGTTACGACTCCACGTATAACACCTTTCGGGCTATGTCAGCCGGACTCAGCCTGAGAAACCGACCATTCATGATATCTCCCTTATTAATCCTCCTGTTGAAAAAATGCACATGAGAAAAAAAGAACAGAATTGGATTTCCATCAAGTTTGGTCGATTTTCAGTCAGGTTGGTCTTGTACTTTTTATATTGTGGGAATGTAACATCACCATATTATCATTACACTGTGCTTCAGTTCTCTTTTGAAGTGCTTTCGCGAGAATCTCGTATGCTATCGAGAGGAGTGATATGACACGATAGTTATTTACGTCCGCTTTTTCACCGATCTTGTACAGGGGGTGAATCAGGGCCGATGTACAGTCACTTGGCAATTTCTCTGATATCCGTAAAGTTATCAACTGTTTTATCACCTGCATACTTCCGAAGCTCGGCAACTATTCAATCCTTACCTGGCGCTTTATTGTTCTTAAGAGATTGAATGATCTGCATGATTTATGCCCTGAGTCTTGAGTCTTGGGTATGGATTAACGGGAATATTTTCATGAAATGAAAATTTTGATGGTGGAGGGACTCAAAGTATTTCGCCAGGATCTTACAGTTGTCTTTGTCACTGTAAGCAACTTTCCCTTCGGAATTCCTAAAGTGAAGACTGGGTGGTGTGTATTCACTGAGAGTTTGCTTAATGGTTTCGTAGAAGTACCGAGTGTTGTTCTCTTTGAAATCTAGGTCTATCTGTGTCAATTGATTTTTGTGGAATGCTCCTTTTACACTGCGTATGGTTTTGTCAGCCTGAATTTTCGCTATCAGGAACCTATCTCTGTTTTCCTTGTTCTTCCGCTTGTTTCATCGCAGCGAGGTACACGCCTTTGGTTTATGGCATCGTCGCATCGTCCACCAAGGATGCTTCCTCGATTTTGTCAGTGGGATGGTTTCTTTTGCCGTTTCAACCACCAGGTCTTTTCGTTTTGGGAAATAAACATTGTTAGAACTTGATGTTTCTTTCCCTACTTAGTCCGTAACGACGCAATCACTGTCGAAACTGAGAGGACAGTAGTTCAAAACTACAAAATTTAACTGGCGGCCCCTCCGTGATAGGCAAGCCGTCTATCTTAGCCAGACTGACCACGAGATGATTGGAGGTGAGTGGCAACTTCTACAAGCATCCTCCTGGCCACCTGCCAATTTGCCAGCTGCCTATCCGTCCAAACTGTTTTGAAGTCACTATTATTATTATTATTATTATTATTATTATTATTATTATTATTATTATTATTATTATTATTATTATTAGTTTTGTTTTTCGAATTGACCCCCTACGGACTGCGTGTTAACAACCAATTTAATTCTAAGTGTCTGTGCATTGTTCGTCTGCCGGCTTTGACATCCTGTCAGCATCTCTTGAGCCCGCCGATCAGCTCTTTCTTTTGAAGTATTCTAACCAGCATTTAGCAAGAATGTACAGTTTTCCTTTGTGCAATTTACGTCTCTATGAATGGGTTTCGTGGAACTATAATCTTAGTTATTATTATTATTATTATTATTATTATTATTATTATTATTATTATTATTATTATTTTAGGGAGTCCTTGTAAGATGTAATTATTGGTGATAAATGGTAATCTACTTAAAGAAGGTCTCGAGTGGTGAGAGCTTACTACAGATAAGGATGTCCTAACCCACATTCCAAACCTGATGGTAATATGTAGTGAGTTATATTCGTTGCCGACAGTTTCCGAGACGGTAAGTTCTGTTCACTCAAGACCGCTCGAGGAAACCAGATATCAATTCTAAAGACTGTAAATAGCTCTTTAATGTTATCATGTTTTCAAGTCACTAGGAGGCTGGTGCCAACTAATTAGAATTTGCTTGAGTCAACAATTACTTCCTAGTATTGACAATTTACTCTTATCTTATGTAAGTCATACTGGAGCCGGCACTGTTAGGGTCCTAAACTAACATACTGTTCATGTAACTCAAAATATGTTTTCTCTTACTTGTAATTCATTCCTTAATGATAATTGAGTGTTATCTGTTAGTATAAAAGCGAGCTCCGCAAATCTGTCCGTGCTCACAACATAGATTAAGTCTTAGCTGTAAAACCACCAGGTTTTCTCATCTTGAGAATAAAAAATTGTTAAAACTTGAGTTTTGTTTCTCTACTTAGTCAGTAACGACGCAGCCACGGTCGAACGTGAGAGGACCGTACAGTAGTTCAAAACTACAAAACTTTTCTGGGCCACTCCGGGACAAGCAAGCCGCCTATCTTAGCCAGAGTGACCACGAGCTGATTGGAGGTGAGTGACAACTTTTACAAGGAGGCTTCTGCCCACCTGCCTATTTGCCAGCTGCCTATCCATCCAAACTGCTGCGACCGACAGCCGCCCTACTATCCACTGCGGACCGAGGACGCTGAAATTGCTGTTCATCTTTCCAAGCCTGTAAGTGAATAACCAACAACTTCTACATTTGCTCTTTCTAAATAAGTGCCAAGGTTAACTGCCTCTTTCACATTTTAGAAGTATTACTCTGTGAGTCCAATTCAGAATAGCCTGGTTCATTTTAGGTTCTATTAAGTTCAATTAAAGCAATGAACTACTCTGATTGGAGTTTGGAGAAAGCAACAGTTTAAACCGCTACAGCGCTCTTATTCGGATACATCTGAGAGAGTAGCCACAGCCCAAGAAAAATACATACACACGTCATCACTATAGACCGTTATGCATTTCAGCGTTCAGTCTGCAAGCCTCCGTCAATTCACTAAATGTCGCCACAATCCTCTAATTGCAACTAGTGTTGTGGCCTCATTTAGTTCTATATCTCTAATCTTTAAATCGTTAGAAACTGAGTCTAACCATAGTCGTCTTGGTCCCCCTCTACTACTCTTACCCTCCATTATAGAGTCCATTATCCTCCTAGGTAACCTATCCTCCTCCATTCCCCTCACATGATCCCGCCACCGAAGCCGGTGTGTGCGAAAAGCTTCATCCATCGAGTTCATTCCTAACATAGCCTTCATCGCCTCATTCCTAGTATCCTCCTGCGATTGTTCCACCTGCTTGTACCAGCAATCATTGTCGCAACTTTCATGTCTGTTACTTCTAACTTGTGAATAAGATATCCTGAGTCCACCCAGCTTTCACTCCCATAAAATAAATCTGGTCTGAAAAGAGATCGATGTCAAAATAATTTGGTCCGGGAGCTGACTTCCTTCTTACAGAATACTGTTGATCGCAACTGCGAGCTCACTGCATTATCTCTACTGCACCTTGATTCAATCTCACTTACTATATTACCAACCTGGGTGAACACACATCCGAAATACATGAAATTATCTACCACTTCCAGCTTTGTATCACCAATCAGACATACAATTCTGTGAATTTCTTACCTACTAACATCAGTTTAGTCTTAGAAAGTCTAATTTTCATACCATATTCATAGCACATATTTTCAAGTTCCAAGATATTAGTCTGCAGGGCTTTCGGCACAATCTACCATTAATACCAAGTCGTCAGTATAGGTCAGACTGCTTACTACATTTCCACCTAACTGAATCCTTCCCTGCCATTTATACCTTTCAGCAGATGATCCATGCAAACTACGAACAGCAAATGAAAAAGATTACAGCCTTGTCTAACCCCTGTGAGTACCCTGAATCAAGAACTCAATCTACCATCAATTCTCACTGCAGCCCAATTGTCAACATAAATTATTTTGATTTACTTTAATAATCTACCCAGTGTAGCGAACAAGTTTTCGCTCGGTACCCTGACATATGCTTTCTCCAGATCTACGAAACATAAACACAACAGTCTATTCCTCTCGTAGCATTTTTCATTTACCTAGCGCATACTAAAAATCTGATTCTGACAGCCTCTCTGGGGTCTGAAACTACACTGGCTTTCATCCAGCTTCCTTTCAACGAATGATCGCACCCTCACTTCTAAGATGTCAGTGAATACTGTACTTTGCCTGGTACACTAATCAACGGGATACCTCGATAGTTGTTGCAGTCCTTCTTGTTACCTTGCTTACAGATAGGTGCAATTACTGCTTTTGTCCAATTTGAAGGTACCTTACCAACACTCCATGCTAATCTTATTACTCTATGAAGCCATTTCATCCCTGCCTTCTCACTATACTTCACCATTTCAGGTCTAACTTCATCTATTCCTGTTGCTGTATGATAATGGAATTTATGTACCATTCTTTCCACTTCCTCAAGCGTAATTTCACCTACGTCATTTTCCTCCTCCCCATGAGCTGGGTTGTTCGCGACACCACCATGAAGATTTTCTTTTACGCTGAGATAATTTTCAAAATATTCCCGCCACCTCTCCAGTGATTCCCTGGGATTTATTATGAGTTCACCTGAATTACTCAAAACACTGTTCATTTTCTTTTTCCCTTACTTCCTAAGATTATTTATTACAGCCCAGAAAGGTTTTGCTGCTGCCTGACCTTGCCTTTCCAGGTTATTACCAAAATATTTCCACGACCTCTTTTTGGATTCAGCCACTATTTGTTTCGCTCTGTTTCATCCATCTATGTACCTGCATCAGCCCTTGTTTGGAGTCATTTCCGATAAGCGTTCCTTTTACATTTACAAGCTACACTCACTTCATCATTCCACCAAGATGTTAGCTTTTTCCCATATTTACACACAGTTGTTCATAGACATTCCCTTGCTGTTGCTACTACAGCATCCCTATATCCTGATCCCGCTTACTGCTCACTGTCTAGAACTTCCTACTAATTATATCCATGTACTTCTGCCTAATTTCCTCGTCCTGGAGGTTTTCTACCCTTATTCGTTTTCAGAAAGATTTCACTTTCTCTATCCTCGGCCTAGAGATACTTAGTTCACTACAGATCAAATAGTGGCTTGTTTTATAGAAAAATCCCAGAAAAACCCGTATATTCCTAACAGAATTTTTGAATTCGAAGTCGGTTAAGATATAGTCTATTTTGGATCCGGTACCCCTAGCCTGCCAAGCGTAGCGGTGAATAGCCTTATGCTTGAAGAATATAATGGTAACTGCTAAACCCATACTAGCTCCAAGTCCAGCAAACGCTTCCCATTACCTTGAGCTTCCATACCTTCCACACATTTACCAATCACCTTTTCGTATCCTTCATTTCTATATCCAGCTCTCGCATTGAATTCGCCCATTAACATATCCAATCCTTGCCGTTGACCTTGACTAAGATGTCATTCAATGCTTCATAAATCTAATCAATTTCATCCTCGTCTGCACCCTCACATGGTGAATGCACTGAGACCATTCTCGTCCTAATTCCTCCAGCTGACAAATCTACCATCATCATTTGCTCATTTACGTGCCCAACAGAAACTTTATTGCGTGCAATGGTATTCCTGATAAACAGCCCTACCCTATAATCTGCCCTTCCCTTTCTTACACCGGTCAAGTACACTTCATAATCGCCTATCTCTTCCGCGTTATGTCCCCTTAACCGAATATGACTTGATCCCAGCACATCCAGATGCATCAGCCTCTTTGCTGACTCAGCCAGTTCTACATTCTTTCGTCCGTAAGCCCCATTAATATTGATAGCCATCCATCGAATTCCACTTTGTTCGCCAACTTGTTTCCAAGGAGTCCCTCGCCTGTAAAATGGAAGTGGGACTCCGTTCCTCTCATAGGTTCGAGGGTTGCTTAAAATGTTCTGAGCTCCGTAAATTCGTGAAGCAGGATGCTACCCAGCTTACACATAGTCCAAGTGAAGATCGCTCTTTTAACGGGTGAGAGAACATCGGTGGATTATATAGCCCTAGCCGCATAAGCACAAGGAAGGCCATGACTCAGAATATGTCCAGGATGCCCACTCCCATTCCGTAGCAACTGGTATCCCGGCTCTCTGGACCACTTACTAGGCCAGTCAGCCGTTGTCCATGGTTCATGAACTAGGACGTGACTACAGTAACGCACTCCATGAACCATCCAATAATAATAATAATAATAATAATAATAATAATAATAATAATAATAATAATAATAATAATAATAACAATAATAACTGAAGCACTCTTATTAGAGTTCGCTCTAGAGAGAAAGCATCCCAGTAAACGATAAAAATAATAATACATTTATTTTTATTTCATCCGTATGAAATGGAGGGGGCAATACTCTCTAATTTTGATTACGCCTACATAAAATAATTTCCTGAGTTTGATGGCAAATCTTCCTGTAGTTTAGATTATTTTATTGCGAGGTGCGCCTCATTTTTTAATAATTTCAGCAACAGTCCCTCATGCGAATTAAATTAATGATTTCTTATTCAATGTAGTTAAATCGAAACTGAAAGGAGAAGCGCGAAGTATACTAGACTTACACGCTAACACTAATTATGACAGATTCAAGGAAAAGCTTGTCACAATAAAATGGAGATATTAGAAACCAGCGACTTCTGCTCCAAAAAATTTCTAATTATTTCCGGAAGCACAATAATTTTTATACTAACTACCATGAACGTTTAGACGCATTGATTTTCAAATACAACAGCCCCCGCATGCTTAACTGCAGAGATCAGATTCTAGTTGTGATGTTTGGGACATCACTGCATGTTTTCAATTATTGAACTATATAATTAATTGATAAGATGTATATATTTAATCAATGATATGTCATGTTTAAATTAATATATATATATATATATATAGGGTTTTTATCATCCATTTCAATCATCATTTCATTTCTTTGTATCGCGGCTATAACGTATTCTGAACGAACAAATTATTGGGTAAAGTATTTCAACATCATTCATATTAATAAAATGCAGTAAAATTTCCAATAGCCGTTGTGAGGTGACCAGAGTCAGCAGGCTAATTTCAGCCCATTTCCAGGAAAAGTACGTCATCTATGTTACGAGAGACCTCACCCTCTCCACCTCATGAAGAGACAGTTGATACATTATCAACGCCCACTTTTCGAACTTCGCTACCTGACGCTTTATTTCAGCGGGAAAGTTCAGCCTATGTGAATGAACGTAATGAAGCAACGTGATGGATTCACAGCAATACATAGGAGAAGGAATGAGACCTCGAATCTTACTGGACCATGTGATATGGCTGATGGAAGGAGACTTTTGAACGGATATACTTCGAAGACAAGAGCTGGAGAGGACATTCATATTCTTACTCGTAAGCAGATTGTCACTCGTATTCGGACATTCTGATTCTCATTCTTGGAAGACACTCTTACTACGATTCTACGTCTGCACATCGGAGAAGATTTTAACTTAGTTCAGTTCGCAACTGAGTAGTACCGTAGGATACTACTCAAAAGTTACTCTCATTGGAACTTGTTATGTCAATGACGAGAGGTAGTCAACGGGAGACCGGTTTTGACTAGTATAGGGAAGGAGAGCCCTTATTATGAATTTAGCTACACTACTGTTCCGTAATACGAAAGAATACAAGTGTATTCTCTCCATGAACATAACCCATGGTGGTTTTGCACTTAAAATTAGGACTCATTACGACTTTATGTAAGGGGTAAAGTAGGAAGTGTTAAAGGCAGGAAAAGCAAAAGTAGGACTGGAATCCAACAACAGATGAGGCAGCCGGCACGAGAGATCCATCGATCATCGGCTTCAAGACAACAGAGTCTACATATGGTGAGCTTATGGTATAAGTTACTGCAAGTCTTCGCGCAACAGTTCATTTTCTTAGAGTTAAATTCAGTCAATTTTTCTTTTGCTTCCGTAAGTTCAGATTTCGTTAATACGCCGTTACGTCACGTTTTTCATCTTAATAAATAGGTGTTTTAATTTGTAAGTTCTGAAATTATTATTAATGATCCTTAAATTCTAAGTTAGTGTACTTAATGATGTGTTCCGTCACCCGACCCCTGGGAGTTTTTGAGTCTCATTACGTATTATTATTATTATTATTATTATTATTATTATTATTATTATTATTATTATTATTATTAATTATCGACTTTCGTTTTCAAGCCATAAGCTTGAAGGCTGGCGCCCATGGGATATTGTTTATTGAGAAACAATGAGATATCATTTATTTTTTAATATTAAAGTGACCCTCCTCGTTATATTTCGTCAAACATCTATGGGCCGAGTGGGTACGTCACATAGTCTTAAAACTGACGGTAATAGAAAACATATTTCTAAGCACATTTAAAGCCGGAATATTATAACCATACAGAGCATACTTCTGTTACGCTAATGTCCCAGATTTAAGTCATGTACTTACAATTTGCCCCTTCAATAACTCTAATCACAATCCATTCACACCTCAAAGTTTCTTGCCGCGTAACAGACCTCAACTTCCACATAACTTCCCAACACAACCCCACAAATCCCACAACAGAGAAACACGATACCCATGAGGCCATCACCGCCGATGAATCGCCCTTACCCTACTCTAAATAAAATTAGAAGACGTTTCGCCCCACCAAATCGAAACTTTCCAAGACCCATGTCAGGTGTCTCACAATCCGAGGTAACTTACACTCTCACGCGAAATTAATTGAAATCCCTCAGCACATAGAATTTGAAAACTGTCAGCCTGTAATTTAACACGTTTGGAACAAGACTTCCAATACAACTACGACTCATATTTTGAGCCAGTAGAACAGTTCGAGCCAGAAACTGAAGGTCATAATCAGGATTTTCCCTTTGCCCAGCCCTCAAGATCAAAGACTTAAACAACATTTATAATGGACCTCAACTACTATTTATTACCTTATACATACTTAAAATATTAGTACCGGGCGAGTTGGCCGTGCGCGTAGAGGCGCGCGGCTGTGAGCTTGCATCCGGGAGATAGTAGGTTCGAATCCCACTATCGGCAGCCCTGAAGATGGTTTTCCGTGGTTTCCCATTTTCACACCAGGCAAATGCTGGGGCTGTACCTTAATTAAGGCCACGGCCGCTTCCTTCCAACTCCTAGGCCTTTCCTATCCCATCGTCGCCATAAGACCTATCTGTGTCGGTGCGACGTAAAACCCCTAGCAAAAAAAAATATTAGTTGATAGTGGAGCGCGCAATTCTATATTGAGTCCAGCCATAGCTTACACATGCCTTGCTAATCATTTATTTAAAAACAACTTTTTCAATCGGTTCTTGCCGAAAAATAGGTAATGATAATGTGAACCTTCCCACTTTTTAGAGTATAATATTGGCTCTCCAGTGAACTTTCGAGTCATGCAATGGTATAAATATTTCGATGCCTTAATTGATACCGCAGACTTCACCATGTTAGGCGCAAAGATAGACTACAATAACAACAAACTTACTCTATCAGTCAAGACGTACCACTTCTTTTTTACATGCTTACTAAACAGAAACACCTTCAGCCTACAGAAGACCCACATTTCATCTCTGTTCCAGTTAATATCAAACAGGGAGACATGTATGTTCTCCAGTTTTAGCACAATGGACATCACTTTCCTGACGCAGTCCTGAATGCAAAGGACTATCACGTACTCTACCCAAATGATACACATCTATAGTTGAGTTTCGAAGAACCCATATTGATCGAACCACTTGAAAACGTGGACATTCGACCAATAGAGATCCATTCCACCACAGACATAGACATAAAAGAATACCTCAGAAAACAACATATAAATGATCTAGAAAAAGAACCTATTCACAGTCTTTGTCCCGAATATTCCGATATGTTCTATTACCCCGGTTGCGATTTATCTTTTACCAGTGTAGTAAAACATTACATTCGGACTACTGACGAAGATCCAGTATATCAGAGAAACTATCGCTATCCATCCCATTTGAAGGAAATAATTAACAATGAAGTAGAAAACCTTTTAGGACAGGGCATAGTAACTCCTAGCGAATCGCCTTATTGTAACCCAGTCTAGATTGTCCCCAATACGTTTGACGCTTCAGGTCAAAAGAAATGGCGTTTGGTCACGGACTTTCACCAGTTAAGTCGAAAGACTCTCGAAGGCAGGCATCCACTTCCCAGAATCGAAGAGATGCTCGCCAATCTAGGGCGCTGTCAATACTTCAGCATGTGAGACCTAGTAGAAGGATTCCAACAAATAGAAATGGAACCCAGATCAGCATATAAAACCGCTTAAACGGTTGACAATGGACATTTAATATTTAAAAGTATTCCTTTTGGTCTTAAAAATGCCCCAGAAACATTTCAACGCGTTATAGATAACGTTCCCCGAACATTTTTGTACAAATTTTGCTTTGTTTACATAGATGATATAATTGTGTACAGTAAGTCTCCAGAAGAACATATGCACCATTTGCTCCAAGTGTTTCGAAAACTCAGAGAAGTCAGTCTTAAAAAACAGTTAGACAAGACTGAGTTCCTTTTTGGGTCACGTTATGACGCAAACGGGAATCAAACCAAACCCAGACAAGATAAAATCTGTCAAAGAAGATCCCATCCCAAAATCCACTAAAGAAACTAAGCAATTTCTTGGTTTGGCCGGTTTTTACAGGAGATTTATTCAAAACTTTGTAGAGATTACATAACATGTTACACGATGTTTAAAGAATGGAGCCAAGATTGATACAGATGACCTCGAATATAATAATGCATTCGGAACAGTCATGAATCTTCTAATGAACGACCCTGTCTTAAATTATCCACGCTTTAAGGAATCCTTTACTCTGAAAAGTGATAGCCCAGATTTTGCAATTGGAAACGTTCTTTCACAATGAGGACATCCTATTGCTTACTACTCACGAACTTTAAATCCTACCGAACGAAAATATTCAACTATTGAAAGAGAACTACTCATCATATTTGATAGTTGCAAGCATTTCAAGAACAACCTTTATGGTAGACATTTCCAATTAAATAGTGATCACAGGCCACTACGGTGGCTTTTCCCTTTGAAGGACCCAAGTTCGATAATTTACCGTTGGACAATTAAGCTAGAAGAGTTTGATTTCGATATCAAGTATGCAAAAGGAGAAAACAAATTTTGTCGCGGATGCCCTGTCTCGCATTGAGATACTTGCCATAGCCATAGCTGAGAATGATGGATATCATGATACTGATAACCAGACAATACACTCTAACCAAGAAGATCCCATTTTCACTTTCATAGCTTCCAGAAGAAATTTAAATAAAAACCGCAATCAGATCATTTTAAAATTTGGAAACTCTCCTAAATTAATTAAACAGACACAATTCAAAAGGAACACCCGACACATCACGACAGTTAGAAGAATTAACCTTTACCAAGACTTAAAAGATCTCCTACTGAAAGTAATAATAACTTCAAACAAATATGCAGTTTTCTTTCATAATATAACATTCCCTTCAATAGAACCTGCCAGAAACTGTTCTGTTCTAAAATCATAATTATCAGATCATCAAAAGTCTCACAGGATGTCGAAGACCCATAAAATCAAAAGCATTTAATCTTGTAATACCATGCAATTAATCATAATGGAACCACGGAGACCATAGAACACTTGCAAAGAAAGTATTATTGGCCTAATTTAAGAGAATAAGTTAGAAACTTGATCAACCAATGAAATCTATGTCAGCGAAATAAATAAATAAATGAAAGCACCCCAACCAATTAGAGAACCAAGCTCCAATAACAGCCGACCACCCGTTCGCTCAAATTGACATAGAAACATTTCATTCCAACAAAAACGGATTTTGACAATACTGGACGTATTCTCAAAATAAGGACAAGCCTACATATTATCAGATGGCACAGCTCTCGCTGTATTAAATCATCTACATCATGGTCTACCTAAAATGTCACACACGATCAAGGTGGAAGAGTTGAGAACAAAAAATAAAAGAATATTATAAATCCTCAGACATCGAATATCATGCAACCACTCCTTTCAACTCGTCATCTATCTCTGACGTAAAAAGATTCAATTCTACATTGCTTGAGAAACTACGCATAACATGAGACAATGTCAAATTTTCTCCCTTATCCCAACTCCTAATCACTACCATAATAAACTACAACACTTCAGTACACACGACAACCAAAACATACTTTATGGATCGTAGTATGACACATTAGATCCCGTTTTCTCTCCCTCTCCAAAAATGAATGAATACAAAGGCAAAGTGACCAATTCCACTTTCAAAGACTCTTACAAACTCGGAGAATCTGTTTACCTAACAAATCCCTTGAGCAGAAACAAAAACTCAACGAATTTGTACAATGAAGGTATAACGAATATAGAAGACAATAAAATACGCTGTACGGTAAAAAGTGGCGAAGTGTATGTCGGAAATTTTCGAGATATAGAGGAAAAACTCTTAATTTTCGGATTCCTCTCAAGATAGGTTCAATTAACACCATATAAATAAAAATCGAAGGATTCTACACAGATTCGCTTGGACTTGCAGTAATAGTCAACAACTACCACAAATTCATGTTTCGTTTCAACCTAATTTATCTCAATCTTATGTTAATATTTAAAACACAGTTTCGTCTCTTATAACGTATTCTATTAATACTTTCCGATGTCTATCTCAGGAATTAATGAATACACTAAAAGATACGCAGATTTAATTAAACACACACTTACCTTGTAAAACGCAGAAATAAACGTGGACTCATTAATGGTCTAGGTAAAGTAATTAAAATTATTTCAGGTAACTTAGATCAAGACGATTTAGACAACTTGCAAAAGCAAATTAAATCACTAAGAAAAAGTAATACCAAAGAAATACAACACGTTAATAATCTTGTATCATTTAGTCATTTTACTGCTAATAAATGTTACGAGGAAATGAGCCTTGTCAACCTCAATTTGGGTATAATTAAAAATAATTTCGAAATGGCAGACTTCGAAATAAGCACATTAGAACAATGTCAGTACGTGTTAATGTGTATAAATTAAGAAGAATCTTCAAGACTACGGAAGACACCATCAGCCTTTCCTTCAGTGATATAATCAATCTAGAACTGTTTTCTCAAGAAGATGTAAGAAATAAATTAAAGCATTTGTGTTCAATTTATCCCAAAAATTCACTAATACATACTAATCCTTATCACCTCTATAAAAATCGAAAATTCACCAAAACCCAAACGATAATTCTGTATATAGAATTAATTGTTATCCACTCTGTACCTGTTACTGATGCAAATAATGGTCAGTTGTATCAGTTTACCCTGGTACCTACTGTTAACAACATTGAATTTATACCCTCTTAAAAATATTGTTTACAGGGACCAACATCAAAGTGGTCCACTGTGCCGTGTATCAAAGAAACACAATCCTGTGTGTGTATCCAATATACAATAGAAATAACATAATGTAATTTAACAAAAACAAATGGATGTGACTTTGCCAATGTAAGAAAGGATGTGTAATTATTTCAAGCACTAAATAAATGAGCGTATCTTTTTCTCTAGTACAAAACCAGTAACATTACAAAACTCGTTAAGCTCTTCGGGCCCGAAAACCACGCTTTAAGGCCCTAAAACTAACCGTTACGGAGATATTGGCACCACACTCTAGGAATCGGTAATGAATTGCGGTAACCAAGGCAAATTCAGCTCCAGGATTCTACAGCAGCGAAATTAAATAAAGTTGTAGGGGGTCCGCTGTCTGTAATTCCTTTTGTTTTGCCAAATTTTCAAATATCTATCCGTTTTAGGCCAACTCAAGACCGAATCGGTGGTTTTTACTTTTCGTGTCTGTTTGTCTGTTTGTTTATTTGTTTGTCTGTTCCACCATCACGTCGAAACGGCTGGATAGATCTCAAACAAACTTCATATTTAGAGTATACTCATCCCGGGGAAGGTTTCGATTTGCATATCATTTTAAAATATTTGAAAAGACGGGGGTTTTATAGGAAAACCACAACGGTTTTCCTCCATATTCTCATACTATTGATTTTCTGTAAAGTCTGTGGACCGTATGTCAAAGGTCTCTTCATTATAAACAACTTTTGTTATGTTCATAATTTACCTTACTCTTCAAATGACGGAGAAATTTACTATTTTCTGCCGATAGCTCTGCATTGAGTGACCGACAACGAATATGTGGGTTACCATGGCAACGTCTCTGACTGCTTGCCAGCAGGGAAGTAACGTATTGCCATTTTCCTCATCATTCCTTTAAATTCATGGTTGTTCCTTGGGTAGAAAGCAAGAGAGTCGTCAATCGGCCATTCTGCGGGATATTGGCGGAATATCATTGGAGGTTATAACCGTCCTCGAATAGCTTAAGTAATAACACAAATATTCATCTTCTTATCTGATTACCTAAGAATCCCTGCGCCTAAATTTCTCTCCGATTACCGCTTTCTTATATCCATAACTCACACCGGCATAATTTATTGAGGAGCATTTGATTATCTAATACATTCACTTGGTATTTACATACTTGTCGTCATCCGGATGTCCTCAGTTATAATCCATTTTCTTCTAATTTCAACTTACTAAACTGTATTATTTTCTTCCTTAATTACCACGTATGTATGCGAGTGCTAATCCCGAATGCTGGACACTCTTTTCTTTGAGGAAATATTCTAAGCTATGCAAATGTATAACTTTTGGCCCAGGAAAATTCCGAAATATGCATGCAGTATTAACGACGGTGCAGACCTTCGTTTCGAGGTAATTGGTGGCTAATCAGTAAGTCGTATCACAAGTCAGAAAGCAAATGGCGTTTCATTTTGGAGAGATCTACAACTTTTGTCCTATAACTTTTCGTCGTATTTCTTTCCCTAATACGTTAAATACAGCTGTATTTCTCCATTTCAAGTTGATTTTCTACTTTTACACGTATATGTTATCATTTGGCACACTAATAGGAAAGGAAGAATCATGACATTCGGCACGCACATTGACATGACCATTAGCCATGTTATAGCCAAATTTTATGATTCTAGCTGTCACATGAGTATCAAAAATATAAAGTAGTATGTGAAAACTGTACAAAATTTCACCCCGTTCAATGACTCTAACTCAGTCTAACCCATAAATATAGGAGATACGAGAAAATGTCATAGGACCAACCATGTAGAGCACTGAAAGGGGCGTCTGAGTGTGAAGTCCGTTTGTAGATACGTCGTACAGTTTCAAATCAGTAACTATCGAAATAACGGTCTGCACTTCTAGAGTGTGTCTGTACATTGACAATTTTGGCGAAATTTCCGTACAGTTATCCGTTTCAGGTGTTATACTGACCATCTGCATATATTCAGTTTTGGTGTCTGTTTGTTTGTTTGTTTGTCTGGTTTTCTATAACTTGGAAACTACTGGATATATTTCCACCAAACTTGATATTTAGAATCCACCTGTCCTTTGGTAGGTTTTAGGGCAAATATTGTTTCTAAATCCCTGAATTGACTGGGGGATTATACGAAACCGAAACCGTGATTTTACATTCCCACAAAATATACACAACCAAACTCAATGTAAATTTACCTGCGTTAATGGAAATTAATTTCTAAGCCTTTTTCCTCATGTGCATCATTTCAATACGGGATTTAATTAGGGAGATATCATTAACGGACCGTTTTCCGGTACAAGTCCCATCGGACTTAACTCAAGAGCGAGTGCGTGTAAAATGTATTTTTTACAACTTGAAAACTACTGAAGATATTTGAGTCAAACTTTACATTAACATCCACCTATCCAACGGTATATGTTGATCGTCAATAACATTTCATGTTCCCGGAATGGACTGGCGGTTTATAGGGAACCGAAATGGTGATTTTACTCTTACACAACATATATACAGTACAAGATCAACCTGACTGGAAATCGACCAAACGTGATGGAATTCCACCCCTAAAACTTTTCTTCATGTGCATTTTTTCGGCAGGAGGATTAATAAGTGAGATATCATAAACGGTCCGTTTTCCAGGGTAAGTCAAGCGGATATAGCCCAAAAGGTGTTGTACGTGTAGCGGATTCCTTATCTATCTATGTAAATAAAATCGTAACGACTGTGTGCCTGTACATTGACTATTTTGGCGAAATTTTCGTACAGCTACACGTTTAAGGGGTAATAATGTCCATCTGCATATTTTTTGGTTTAGATTCTTGAAAGTCCTAATTTTTACACTCCTCACCGAAAACCCAGATTGCGGCATAATCTGCCAGTCGAAGAAGGATATTGAAATTTGGCCAAATTATACGTTTTAGCTTGTAACGGACGGAAAACTTCCAAGATCTTTAAATTTTTCCCTTTTTATCCCGAAGAATATTGAAATATGGAGGCAATTTTAATGATGGTGCAGACCTTCGGGAAGTATTATCACATAACTGATGGCACAATCCCCGTTCAATTTGGAGTGATCTACAACCTTGGTCTTACGACATTTTGTCGTATTTCTATCCCTTTTACGTTTGATTTTTCTCTATTTCTCGATGTTAAGTAAATTTGGACTTTTCACATGCATAATTTATACCTTCCATCACTTATAGGAAAGATAGAATCATCAAATTCCACACGAAAATTGGTCCACCCATTAGCCATATATGAGCCAAATGCTATGTATGTAGCTGTCACTTTATTATTCGAAAAGCAATGAAATGTGAGATAATCTTACACAAATTTTACCCTATTCCACGTTTCTAACTCAATCTGACCCATCAATAGATGAGATATCATAAGACCAGCAATTTAGGCCGCTAAATCCGGCGTCTTATGATACAATCCTTTCTCGATATTATGTACCGTTTAGCAGCAGTTAATCTGTAAATGAAGGTCTGCAAAATTGTAAACAAGCACATACTTTCTTATGTCGAACTATATATATTCAAAGATGTCGATTTTGTAGCGATCGAAAATGGGTGTGTCTGCTATTTTAATCAGTACTCCCCACACCGACTTTGACTGGCAGTAGGAATGGGGTTATTCTCCAATTCCTGTGTAACTGGCATTAATAAGGCAGGCCTACCATTGTAATGAATAATTCACTTCTCGATTTGTCTTGCAGAAGGCAAGGGAGCATGCAGTTTTGTTCAAAACTCCCCTTACCCGATTGTGTTTGGCTGTAGGCAAGCGTTCCCGCAGTTATAAACAGATGTACCCATCTAAAATGTGACTGGCATTAGGCATATTGGCCTGCTATTTTGATGGAAACTCACCAACTTGGTGTGACTGGCAGGAAGCTGGCTGGCAGTTGGAAAAGGGGCCTGTTATTATAACGATAACTGCACAACTCAATTTTGACTGATTGTAGGAAAGTTTCCAGCCATTATAATAAAATCTGCTCAATTTGTAATATGTCTGGAAGTAGGAAAGTGGGGCTGGCATTGTAACGGAAACTCCCCAAATCGATTGTGACCGCGCAGTAGGCAAGTGAGCCTGTCGTTATCATCACAAATCCGTAACAAGCACTTTACATTGGAAACAACGTACGGGGACCTCTCTATGCTGTTTCTCGGATAACGCTAAGAGACATGCTATTTTAAAACAATCTTATTTACTGCATGTACAGTATTTACTTCAATATTCGTATACAATGCAGAATACCGTAGCGAAGCACGGGTACATTTGCTAGTCTACAATAAATCACAAAAACCTAACATGTTACAGACATGAAAATTGATATTTGTAATCCCCTTTAAAAATAAAAAATAAAAAAACAGAAATATTCGTTTTCAGAAAATCCACCTAAGGGGGAGGGGTGAAAAGAAGTGAGGAAGGAGTTGAATTATTTATATGAGGATACATATATCTCAAAAAGTGAAAATGTTACAGGCTTTAAAATTGGTAATTGGAATCTCCTTTAAAAATGAAGACACTCTTTTTGGAAAGTCCACTTAAGGGACTGAAAAAATACAAAGCGGGTGAACTTTCAAAATGTGTATCCTCTTCTTCTATCGCCTTACCCACACCTGTGGGGTTGCGGGTGCGAACTGTGTCGCATATGTGGATTTGACCCTGTTTTACGGATAGATGCCCTTCCTGACGGCAACCGTATGTGTAGGGATGTAATCCATACTTCATTACTAATGTTAAAGGAAATATTTGTATATTTGTTTGTAACGGATAGACTCAAAAACTACTGAACCGATTTTAAAAATTATTTCACCTATAGAAAGCTACATTGCTAGTGAGTAACATGGGCTGTATTTTATTTTCAAAACAATTCGAGGGGGGCGACGGGGATATATAAAATATTTAAATAATAGGCTAATATAGGCAAAATCTAATTTGTCGAACAAGGACGAGACAAAGCTCATTTTTAGCCCCTTGACGCAAATAAAGAACTCGTTAAACCCTTCGAGCCCGAAAACCATATTTTAAGGCCCTAAAACCAACCGTTATGGAGATATTGGAACCACACTACCCCTGCTCTAGGAATCGGATAAAGAAACGAACGCCCGTAACCATGGCAACGTCAGCTCCAGGATTCTACAGCAGCTAGATTATGCATGTATGTTTGGGCATAGCTGCCAACCAAAATTGATGCACATATGACTTACTATCTGGAAAATATAAACTGTTGTGTAAGACGCTCATAGCACTCCTTTGGGTGGGGATGGAAAGGGAGTGAAGTATAAAAATAATAGCCGCGGAGATATATATATATATATATTTTGGGATGTATAAAACTGTCAACAGTAAATTTAAGGCCCTCCACACACGGAGCTACTTATTACAAACGTAACCGATTGGTGACTCAACTCTAGACACGACGCTACTGTAAAGGAAGGATTTCTCACCAGTCACAAAGGTTGGTACGCGTTCGTTGCTACAGTTTCTGATTAGCTACGCATAGAATGTCAACTACTGACTCAAGGGACGAAGAAGACTTGGTTATGTTCCATTTTGTCAGAAGAAGTTATAGAATGTTTTTGGTTCACCCATAAATTGCAAACAACATCCGTTGCAGATTATTCATTGGAGCAAAGTAACTGAAACCAACTGATGCTAATAGGTCCTGGCTTATACTGGAAACTGTGTGAAAAAAGGCTGAGAGGTTCGTGTAGGGACGAATGATTGCTAAGAGAGGGTGAGGGAGATGAATGTGAAGTTGGAGGAGTAGAAGAGGGGACTGGAGAAGGCAACAGTTATCTCATCAACGGTTTCAAGACACTTACGTTTGAATTGTCGCACTTGAATGTCAGTCATTGACTCGAGATCTGGCAGCATACTTAATAAAAACATGTTCAAAGCTTCAATCTTCGGATTCCTTTTGTTCCCCTTTTCAGACATAGGAAGTTTTGCTTTCTTGGCTTGGAAGTATTCTATGAGTGAGTTGTCAACTGTGTCGTGTCGAACGACACGCTTCTTTACTTGCGTGGATACTGGCTCGAATGGTTGTTGTTGTTGTTGCTGTTCATCCGACCTTCCATGATGTTGAAATGTCAAATTTGTAGAGTGGATGAAGCGGCGACGATGGTGGCAGTGGCGGTAATTGTAGTTGAGATTGTTGGTTCTGTCTCCCTAGACGGTCCGAACTTTGCGCGGCGACACTGTCTTTATTGTCGACATCCACGTATCCTTCCTCTTGGGGAACATCACGCAAGTTCCCTGAAATGTTGCATATTGCCTTTATATATGGAAGAGTAAACTTCATTGCTTTATTCAAATAGTATGATTTTTAGACATGATACAACCTTTTGTTCTCATGCTGTGTCAAGACAATAAGGTGAAATTCTTTACGTTGTCAGAGACCTTTGCTCTGCTTCATCGACTGCTTCTCAAGTAATGAGGTTTAAATAGAAGAGGAAATGGTGCGCTCATTCGTCACTAGATGGTTCCCCGGACGCGGTACAGCGCTAGCTTTCGCAGCGGAAGCTGACGGAAGAATCAGTCTCACAGGGTCACATAACTTACGTCAACTGCGTCGTGTCATACGAGACGCTTCTTTACTTGCGTGGATACTGCCTCGAATGATTGTTGTTGTTTTTGTTTACCCGACCTTCCCTCATGTTAAATGTCAAATGTGTGACGCTGTACCCCGGGCAGACATCTGGTGACGAATGAACGTACTATTTCCACTTCTATTATAACGTCTAAATTCAAACCTCATTCTTTGAGAAGGTTTTCCCGTGGACAGTCGAGATTTTCTTCTGATGACGCAGAGCAAACTTCTCTGCGAAACGTAAAGAATTTCACCTTATTTTCTTGACACGGCATAAGCCCAAAAGCCTATATCATGTCTATATGTACGAGCCATGAAAGCATCAATGGTAACAGTATGACTTCTTATTTTGTGATGGAGAGCCACTGGGACCAGGTTTCATGTTTCGTACAAAGACAGCCCGGAAACTTTTCCATCTTTCCTTGCATTCAGCCACCAAAAATTTAAAAAAATAACACAATTCCGCCAAATTTCGAATAGGTCTGCGTAATTGTCAGTTAACAAGTACATACATTTTTTTATGTAAAGTAAGGAGCAAATGTTTACTACTACGAAGCATTGTTTTCTTTTCTTTAATGTCAGGTATTTAGCAACTGGCGGAACGCTTGTGTCTCTTTCACGTTACTTCTGCAGAGGAGAGAGTACATTGTAGCCGAAACTACACAAAGAATTTGGAACGTTCTGAAGGAAGAAAACATATGTCTACCGAATCACCAACAACGGAAAACGACTGCTGAACGTTTTGAATTATTGAGGAATTTTCCAAACTGCATTGGTGCACTCGACGGGAAACTAGTTAAAATGGAGAAATTCCCCAATACTGGTTAATTTTAACTATATATCATACCCCTTGGTTGTGTTAATGACTTGCTGCGATGCCATTGTTTTCTTAACGACTATTGAAACAGGATTCGCTGAAACAAACAGTGATGGAAGCATATTTCATGTCTTCGCAATGCGACATTTCGTCACGCATAGTGCACTTGACATCCCTCGTCCTTCGTCATGAAAAGATACGATGATAATGGTTGTCCATTTCCGTTTTATTTTTCAGCAGATGAAGCATTCATGTTTCCTGATGATACAATATTCAAAACAGGGGTTAGATAATGTGAAAATAATATTCAACTACAGGTTGAGGCGAGGAAGGAAAGCTATTGAGTGTGCTTTTGGGATGGCGGCGGAGACGTTTGCACTTTTAAATGACCCTATACGGTGCCACAGAATGTCAATGACATAATAAAGGCTGCTTGTGTTCTCCACAGTTGCGTTTGTAAACGCGAAGGGCTAGAGTACATACCAAGAAATTCGGAAGACAATGAAACATTCAATAATAACTATACTGTATTAAGAGCACAGAATCTTTTCATAGACAATAAATAAACAGCTAACGCATTGATAAACTATTTGGCTAACTATTTCGTAACTCCACAAGCTTCTTTACCTTGGCAGTGGAAATACTGCGTTCCTTGAAACTTGGCCCCATTTTAGGGTATTCAGAAGTGTCATTTAATAGCAGTTCCAGTTATTAAATGTCTTCAGCAAACTGAACTGATTTTAATCAGTATTTATGTTATTTCTTTCTTCATTTTAAATGAGAAACAGTATATGTTATTATGTCTATTGACATTACCTGCTGATTAAAAAATAAAACATATTTACCTGTCATTCCAACATCTTATGCAACTTCGTTCCATGCTTTTTTCCATGATGTCCTTCCTTGCATATTCGTTCGGCCTATAATTGTACAATGCGGGACATTTTTCAGGGTCGCCTACGAATTTCACTTTGAAAGCGTCTTCTGTCGCCATCGTAAATATGCACTTCACAACCCGCAAACTGAGAAACTAAACTCACGGGAGACTGGCTCGCTAAGTCACTTGCAACTGATTACGAACGAATCACAAGTGCTTCGTAACTGGAAGGGCCACGTGCAGAGCCTGATTTAAATCCACAGCATGTGACTTCCAAGTGATCAGCGAGAAACTCAAATCACCAACCAGTTTGCAATGCGTAGCTCTGTGTGTGGAAGGCCCACAATGATCTCGGAACAATACTGAAGAACTCCCCATGCTTCTAAATTACGAGGTGGTGTCTCATTTTGGTGATTCCCTAAATCCACATGAAGATCGAAACACAGTATTCAAATTAAAACTACAAGCATATGTGCAATACATACCATATTTCTTCAGTGATGTGGCTGCAAGTTAGGAAAAATGAACTGGTAGAATTATGGTACAAAACTGATTTCGACAAGGAGTTTACGATGGTAGAACTGAGGTAATACAAAAGAAAACCTAGCGTGTTTCCTAATCAACTACCAATGTTGCGAATTGAGACGAAATGTATCAGCAGCGATAAGCACACTGCTCTCAGGACGATGTTGCCAGGGATAGCAGAGTACAGACCATACTTCATAAGCTCTCTCGTGGGGACAATGAGCCACATCCAAACATGTTGATAAATACAGATTCGTACATGCAAACGAAAATGCCTGTTGCCTCTTTCCTAAATTGGGAACATTCCTAGGTGGGTCATCTGACCGGAAAACGGATCCCATCAGGATGCCCCGTTTGTAGGCGTCTGAGGGATTGATATCCGGAGAGTGGGAACATTCAGTACTGTTTGGTGCTCTAAACATGTTTGTAATTACAGTATATCTGTTTTACGTCATTCTCTACACGCAAATATCCGTGAGGAGTGTTAGTGGCTATATCACCGGATTTCCTCTAGGGTGGCCGCGGTGCAAACACTGAACAATGCATGTATGATTTTTGAAATGTCACGTCTCTGTGGTTCACATTTCACACAGAACCGTAAGTCACACGTCTATGATGACGATATCGACTGTTACACAAAACTGTAACCTATAACACGAAGGGGAAACGCTGTTGTGAGGTAATATCTTTCAAATATTCGATTTAAAAATGCGTAATCAGGGTGTCTCTTGGCCATGACAGTTGAGGCGCAAATCCTCACACCGTGTTTACCCGCTTCGAGTCGTGTTGGTAGCCGGCATTGTAGGGGATATGGTGGTATTGAACCCAATTGGTTTCGATGTCATTGGTATATAAATAAGATGTCATGAAAAAACTGTGTGGAAGAATATTTCGTATTGGAGCAGGATATATGTGGAAATCCGGCAAGCCGAATCATGTCTCCATAGCTACACGTGTCAAGGATAGGCAGATGCTGCATCATAATGATCACTGGAACTTTCCGTTCGGTAGGGGGAGAGTCTTGAGAAGGAGGTTAAACCAACACCACCTAGATATAAGGCCTGTGCATGGTGTCGAGATTAAAAGGAAAATGGCGGACTTTTGAGGCAATGCCTTGTGAAAGTGATCCTTAATTTTGTCACACAAAATACAATAATGGTCTACAAATGTTGTGTGCCTAATTGTACGGGAAACTACAGTGCTAATATCAAAGTTCAAATTTTTAGATTTCCGAGAAATGAAGATCTAAAAAAAGAAATGGATATGTACAATAAAGCGCGAGAATTTCGTTCCAACGAAGTATTCAGTGGTAAGTAACTAGATACTAGGTTATGCGTTTTTTATTCGTAAATGTTTTTATTTCATATTGTGTTCATATAATCAAGAGATGGTGGTATAAGATATCTGAAAAAATGGCTGTTAGGTTAAACGGGATATAACCTCTAACATGCATGGTGAAATTCGTTCAGGTTAGGTTAACTGATTGTCTGTAATTTCAGGTTTGTGAATTACATTTTAATCCGTCCGAAATTAGGAAACATACAGAGTTTCACTGTGAGGATGGACAGCTTATAACTCCACCATTGAAGGTTCCACGACTTAACCCCAGTGCAGTTCCTTCACTTTTACTAAATTGCCCAGCGTATTCGTGTAGTTCAAAAACGTATCGAGAAGGTCCTGAAGAGAAGAGATGAGAAGAAGAAGAGAAAATGAAAATATCCGGACAGCAATCCAGGAGAGTGAAGTAGAATATAATTTAAACAACAACATTTTCTAATTTCACTGACTTGAAAGACAAGTTAAATAATCTGAATGTAGGTTAATAGCGGGACATACTTCACAAAGGTGTAAATATAGTAATAGTTAAAATTGTGTTGAACCCTGAACCTGAAATTATTAGTTCTATACTTATCAATGAAACTTTGGAGTTAAGTGTATACTAAAAGAACATCAAATTAGACAGTATTGGTAACTTTCATTTTCCACAGTCTGTAAAGGACCTGGCTGAAATTTCGTTGCTTCTTGAAAAAGTTGACACGTTAAGTTCTGAGGTTCGCAGTGCAAACAGCACTAATGACATTTTAGGTTTAGCAGCATACCTTTTGAAACAAGTCAGCATGTTAGAACCGAGGCTAAAAGGACCCCTTGAATTCATGATTGAACAGATTGCACTTTGGTCACACGAGAGGAGGAGTTATAGTCCTTCCTTTCTGATTTTATCTTCAATATTGCAGTCCATTTCACCCCATTGCTATGCATACCTCAGACATCTCAATTTATTGTATCTGCCCCATCCATGTACCATCAGGAGGCTTTATTCTTCTTTAAAAATAGATCCTAGAATAGAACAGGATGATAACAATTTCCTGAAGTACATGAGGACAAATTTTCTGGCAGTGATAGGCATAAGTTCATTGTACTTATGATAGATGAAATTCATGTTAAACCATTAATGAACTACAAAGGTGGTAATGTTGTTGGCAAAGCATTCAATGATGAGCAGTTAGAAACAGGTGCTTATTGTTTTATGGTTTCAAGTTTGTTATCTGATTTTAAGGAAGTAGCTCACATATCACCTGTAAAATAAATTACTGGAGAATATTTGCGTGGTGTACTAAGAAAAGTTATTGTAGGATTAGAGGAAACAGGGTTTAAAGTTGTTTGTGTTGTTAGTGATAATAGCTCAGTAAACAGAAAATGCATGCAATTATTTTCACCTGAAAATGAATTGAAATGTGTTTATCCACATCCTGCTGATGAGAGCAGACCACTTTTCTTTGTGTTTGATAGTGTTCACTTGCTCAAATGTATTTGCAATAACTAGTTAAATCAAAAGGATGAGAATATGTGCATGAACTTTCCTGATTTTGAAGATAACAGTGCAGTGCAGTGTGCTTCTTTTCTTACAATTCAAAAATTATATGATCTTGAGCATGAAAAGTTCATCAAATATGCTTATGGTCTGTCTCTCAGAGCATTAAGTCCTTCATCATTTGAAAGGCAGAATGTAAAATTAGTTCTATAAGTTTTCAATGACAATGTTCTATAAGGGCTGAAAGTGTGAGCTACCATATTATAAAGAAACAGCCTCATATATCAAAATAACAATACACTGGTGGGCTGTTGTCAATGTCAAAACACCAGGTAAAGGATTAAGGCTCAACAACAGCTTAATGTGTCCAGTTTCTTCAAATTCAGGGGAAGGGCTTCAATATTTGAAGAAATTCCTACAATGGCTAGTAATGTGGAGAGATCTAGGTGGAAAGGGTTCATTATCATCTTAAAAATTGGCTGCTTTGATATTGACAACTGAAGGACTGTTGATGTTGATAGAATATTGTTTGTTAAAACGTAATTTTGCATATGTCCTATTAGGAAAATTTCAAACAGACATATTAGAGGACAGGTTGGGAAAATATAGGCAGATTGCAGGAGGACAGTACAATATTTCTGTGAGGCAGTTGTTCGAAGTTGAAAAGAAGTTAAGGTTATTGTCATCAGTGACTCTAAAGATAAGATCAAATGCATTTGGGGAGATTGACCCGCCTCCTGAATCCTCTGCCTTTTTGGATATTGATAATTCATTGTGTAAGAGCATAGATGTACATGTAAGAGTACAGGATATTGAAAACTGTAACAATGACATGCCAATTTTGGTCTATTTAGCAGGATACTGTTGCTATAGTGTCTCAAAATATTTGAAATGTGAACACTGTAAAGGAATTCCTGTTACTGAGGACTCCATTGATGCTGATGATGAGGCATATAATCTAATTAGAAATAAGAGTAGGGGTAGGCCTTTGTTCCGTGAAATGTCTGTTATCAATGTAATGTGCCATTTCACCGTTCTATAGTTGCAGTATTAGGAACAAAAATGGCGCTCCAGCCATTAAAGAATTAAAATAAAGCAATTAGCAGCGGTACGAGCTGAAGAGACAATAAATTCAACCGGCAATCACGGAAAGAACCACTTTTAGAAGGCGGTGCGAAAGAATGACGAGAGCGGATTATTTAAACCGATTATTGAAAAAAAAATCTTCCATTAGAACAAATCTCAATCCAGCACTGCATCGAAGAAAAGACGGAATCGAGTAAAGAAACCAGTATTTATCAGATTCTTTAATCAATTGTTGGAGAAAAGATCATATCTACGATAACCCGCTTAACATCAGCTGTGATTGACACATATACGTGAGATTATAGACCAGCTGTTAGGAAACGTCAAGTTGGATCTGTACTACGTCACGGTTGGGCTCGGAACATTGTATTTGCCCGATACTGCACAATGTCAAGAGAGCTGAATTAAACGGAAAATAGAGTGCAATTCTAAAAGCACGTAAAATTCACACCGTTTCGGCGAGCAAGGCAGTTGAAATAAGACGATATTTAGAGCTGTTATAAGCAAATTAGACGGACCAAATTACAAATATATTTTTCGCATTAGCACTACTAAGCAGATTACAACATGTATGAATCAACTAATGCCTTGTGTTATTCTGTCCTTGAGGGATCCATCTCGTAAAAGGAAGGTTAGGTGTGGAAGGAGGACGCCGAAGAGCTACTCTGGCAGGGACACCTCATCACAATATCTACTCCCAGAATTTTTTTTCGGCCGGGCAGCCTTCACCTTTAATCGCAGCTCAGCCGACCGCAACAAAGCATAAACAGGCAGACGCCTCGTTGGCTGTCGCCTCCCCCATCCACCATGCCCTACGTATTCATCCCAGGAATAGACCTTACAATCTCAGAAAGTGACATTTACCAAGAGCTCAATGCAGCAGACCCTCAGGTGGTTAATGTATTCAGACCAGACGATTACCACACCAGGATGCCTACAGCGCACATCATAATACAAACCAGCGGAGAAGAAGCAGAGCGCCGCCTGTTCACCTCCGGAGCAACATTCCGAGGCAAGAACTATTCTGTGATACCACCTCCCCAATCAATACTGAACCAGCTACAGAAAGATCCTGGCCTCATACCCCTCCTCAATGAGCCCCCACCCCCGACAACAACAACCACTACCACCACCACAATTACTACCTCTCCCTGCAATCTGGCATCAACCGTGATCACTACCAGCGTAACCTGCCACCCCTCCCCAGTCATGTCATCATCTCTCCCGAATCCCACGTCACGCTCACCCCTGCAACCCCCCATCACTACGCAGGAACTACCTCCGCCATCGCCGTCAGTCAACACTTCGAACATTCCAACATCGATCCAACAGTCACCATCGCCCCAGCCCAGGCCCAGCTGCGTGCTACGTGGAATCTCTCCAAATATCGCCGAGCCGGACATACTCCACGAACTCCGAACTGCAGGCATCCCCGCACAACGGGCCATAAGGATACGCAACAACCACGGACCCACTTACATGGTCCGACTACAGCTGCCATCCGAACTACACGTCCAGCAACTCATCAGCTCAGGAGCTCAAGTATTTGGCCAAAATCATAGAGTGGAACCTTCCTATTCCCCGCCCAACCACCGTACCCCTGACCACGCACACCCCCGTACCCGACCACCTCCCACTCCAATCCCAGCATATCCAACAGTCTACCTCACCCCTCCCAACATAGCATACATCACCCCGCGACCTCCCACACCTGACCTTCGCATCCTCATCACCTCTCTCCAACAATGCACAACTACTCTCCACCTCCTAACCTCATACCTAATTCCAGGCATATCAACCCATCTATGCTAGAGCCACTGCACCTACCCTTCCCCGCTCCATTTCAGCAACATATAACCCTCCTAATCTATATGAATGTACAATAGCTTTAAGATAACATCAATGTAAACACTCAAACTATGATATAATAAAGCACCTCGCCATCTCTCCTACACATTCACATCCTTTACCCACCTCCTTCTTCCGTCACATCTCCCCAACCTGCCCGCATCTCTTGGCCAGAGAGAGGGCGACACCCTCTAGGTGGCCCGCCCCACCCCTTCAGGGTGGGGAATGAAAGCATTTGAACAACAACACATTCTGTCCTTGACGCAATGAAGACCACTATGATGTTCTAAGAAGCTGAGGCAGAGACTACTCTGACTATGGTGGCGCTTCACGAGATTGATGACCCAGGAGGGCGGTAACCAGCTGTGAAGACGAGATGGACCCGATTACCTAAGCCGAACCATGGGGCGAGGCTTACCAGCCCATGACGATTAACAGCGAGATGGAAATCACTACCCAATAAGCAAAGTTAAGTCCCCATTTGAGTCGTGTCGTAAGTAGAAACCTTTATTCTTTTGGTTAATATATAATGTGCATTATGACATTGTGTGTGCGTAGTTAATATACGAGTGTACTTACAAGGAAATAGGTATTCATCTGAAGTTACCATAAATCCCAAACATAGGTGTAAAATACCAGTGAATGCCGTTCGTAAGTTTGTCAATATGGTATTGGAGAAGTGATTGATATTTTTCTTAATTCGTTGTCAGTGAAGTGTTAGAGTATTAAGAGGAAGCTGATATTTATATGCGTGATGGCTTTAACAAAATAACATGCGTAAAGATCGTATTTAGGGAATGTTACAATAAAATATAGTGGCACAGTTTTAAGGTTACGATGTGCTGTTCTTTGATACTATGACAGTAATGATAATGATTTATATATGTGTAGGTTATGGCATATATGTTGCGCATTTTGATGAAACGAGTGCTTTGATTATGAATGCTACGCGATAATTGAAGTGTTAAATGGTGAATGTAATAAGCATATGAGTTGATAGTATATTTTGATGGTGATAGTTATTGTTACTTAGTAAGTTGGTCATGCCGGCCCCGTGGTGTAGGGGTAGCGTGCCTGCCTCATACCCGGAGGCCCCGGGTTCGATTCCCGGCCAGGTCAGGGATTTTTACCTGGACCTGAGGGCTGGTTCGAGGTCCACTCAGCCTACGTGATTAGAATTGAGGAGCTATCTGACGGTGAGATAGCGGCCCCGGTCTAGAAAGCCAAGAATAACGGCCGAGAGGATTAGTCGTGCTGACCACACGACACCTCGTAATCTGCAGGCCTTCGGGCTGAGCAGCGGTCGCTTGGTAGGCCAAGGCCCTTCAAGGGCTGTAGTGCCATGGGGTTTGGGGTTAGTAAGTTGGTCATAGAATTCTTCGAGAGATGGTAGTATGTGTAGGTTGCACATGCTAAGGTGTAGGTATTGAAACATACTGTTTTCAATTGCTATTTCATTCCCTAATATATATATATATATAATACAGATTAGGATACGATCTCAATGCCATCAGTATAGAATTAATTGAGTGAGTAGGATCATCAGAAGAGCCGAGAGGCCACCTACGTCAATATTTAGGCCTTCACTGACATACCTACGATTGTTTTCATGCATTCTCACATACGGCAATTTAACTTGTGATTTTATGGGAGCAACTTAACACATCACTGGTAACTTAGTCTTTCATATGTGGATTTTAGATGAAGATAGAGTCTTCCTATGTGTCAATTTTTCCACCTATGGTATTAATATGGAAAGATTCCAGATCTTAATTAATTAATTAATTGATTGATTAATCATTGGCCATTTCTTTGCGTTTTTCACATTTTCAATTGAAACTCAATTTGAACATTGTATATAGTAGGGAGTATAGCTTATTTTACTTAAATCTTTTGGATGCATCCAATTATTATATTTATGTTGAATAATTTTACTTGATTATATAATTTATTTATTTTTCTTTTCATTTCATTTCCTTGGATACTACTTAATTATGATACAATTTTTCGACAGGCCAGGATTAAGACATAGATAAATGAGGCCTGATTTCATTTCTTTTTTATGTTAGAGGTTTTTCTAAACCTGTTTTCTCCAATGCAATATAATTACGTCACTTAGAGATGCTGATTGCGTAGGAAACCAGCCACAGTGTATAAATAATTTTTCAAGATATTCTACTCTAATTTCAAATCATACTTAGACCAATTTATTAATAAAAGCTGAGTAGTGAAAACATTAAAATTCTTTCAATGTCTACTTAGAATAAGTACTAGATATAAGCTTATAATGACTAATTCTAATTGCGATTATGATGATGACATGTACGGAATTCTTGACGAGCCATGATAATCTGATTTTACGATAAATTTCGGTATCATACAAGTACGGTATCCAACTGATAGCGTGTTGAAGACGTTCATCTACGTAGGTTGGGATTTACCGTAGGCCATCGGTGTTCTTTCTCACGCGGAACTCACAACCCAGCAATATTTGGCAGATGAAATTGCTATTAAGAGCTAGTCTGGAACTCGTGTATCCCCACCTGGACGCGGGAGTGGTGCAGTAATAATACATAATTATCTGGAAGTAACAAAATTATGTACAAATTTTGAAACAGAGTTTCTTTTAGTAAATGATTATAGGGAGATTGCATGTGAGACTACAATGAAAGTTATTTATGATAAAGAACTTTCGTGGGAGCCAGATATTTGTAATAACAGACATACATCAGAATGTGTTTGTAGAAAACTGGTATGGACTTCAACAAACATTCTTTTGAATAATTATTGTAAGGAAAAGAAGCTCCATGTCAAAGACTGTACTGACGAGGAAGAAACGTGTTATTTGTCAACAGAACCGAATTTCATGCAAATCTGCATTTATGTAATTAAGTGTGTTGTTGCTTTCAATTCTATATTTTTGGGTGGGGGACAGAATAAAATATTTATCATGAATTTCGGTATACTGCCATTCCCTTAATTCCTGAACCTCACGTGAGTTTCAGCATTATTTAGATACCTTGTGTGTCAACTATCCCTGATTTTTTCAGAAATTGTTTTTGAAGGTTTAAGTGAATTTTATATGGAAGAATAAGGGTTTGGGGTCATTATTTTGATACTTAAGTAGCCAGATCAATTAAAACACATGGCAAGATGCCATAGTGATATTATGATGATTGCCTCTATTGTCAGCCATCTTGGTTTTGTGCTCAGGTCTTATATCTAGGTGGTGTTGGTTAAACAGAGCTAAAGATATTTACAACCAAACAAACCAAACCCCATGGAACTACAGCCTTTGAAGGACCTTGGCCTACCAAGCGACCGCAGCTCAGCCCGAAGGCCTGCAGATTACAAGATGTTGTGTAGTGAGCACAACGAATTCTCTCGGCCGTTCTTCTTGCTTTCTAGACCGGGGCCGCTATCTAAACGTCAGATAGCTCCTCAATTCTAATCACGTAGGCTGAGTGGACCTCGAACCAGCCCTCAGGTCCAGGTAAAAATCCCTGAGCTGGCTGGGAATCGAACCTGGGGCCTCCGGGTAAGAGGCATCCACGCTACCCTACACCATGGGACCGACTCGCTAAAGATATTTACCAGCGGAACATTTGAACCGACAAATCACAGATCAGTGCGCAAATTAATAATTGGAATTATAGCAGTACTACTAAAATAACAACATTGGAAAGAAAGGTTGAAGTCCAAAAGAAAGGATTATATAATGTAAATAAGACACTTAAAATCATGTATAAATTAAGTTAAAATATCCTGGCAGCTTGTGAAACTAAAACATGTGGTAACCAGAGACAGGAAGTATGATGTAATGTAAAGGGGAAGCCCTGATGTCTGTACCAGGAAGTAGGCAAGCGGCGCATGATTCCACGCGCTAATCAGGTGCTCACTCGAATGTCCTAAATTGAATGTGTCTGTCGCGTTGTATGAACGTCGTCTGAAAAACGTGGAGTGATCATTTCTCTACGCAGATATAATGAATGTAATATTGGGGAAAATGCGCAGTGATTTTCCCATAGGGAAGATATTAAGAGTTGATTTTACCAACTGATATGTAAATAGCTGTGCGATGTAGTGAGCCAGTTGTTGTGCTATTTGTTTTACGTCGCACCGACTCAGATATGTCTTATGGCAACGACGGGGTAGCAAAGACCTAGGAGTGAGAAGGAAGCGGCCATGGACTTATTTAAGGTACATTCCCAGCATCTGCCTGATGTAAAACTGGGTAACAACGGAAAACCATCTTCAGAGCTGCCGACAGTTGGCTTCGAACCCACTATCTCCCGAATGCAAGCTCACAGCCACGTGACCCTAACCGCACGGCCAACGCGCCCGGTAGTTGTTATGCGAGCATAGTGAAATTTGATAAATAAGAGAGTCGTGAGTTAAATTAGAACTTATAACAAGCATTAAAAACTAGTATATTCCGGTGGAATATCAAAATCAAATCAAATCAAAATCTCTTTATTTGCAAATGAGTTGTCTACCTCGGTGGCAAATGGTACACTAAAATACATTATTGTCAAGCACTAAATTTTAAATTAACAGGAGACGAAGAAAATTTTCCTAGAATACAATATTATACAATTTACGCTAATAATTTGTTCTATTAAACACACACATCATCCTTAATAAATGTATATTGTTTACAAAATTCTACTTATAATATCTTACAAACGTAGTCAACTCATATACAGTATGTGAAATTACTTCTAATAATAATATACAACTGGTATAAGATTAAAATTAACATTGAATTTATTTACATATTTATATTTTACCCATTTTGGAACCTAAGTAGCATAACGACCTGCTGTGTCCTAACCAGAGCCCCTTTTGCCACCACTTTTCAGAGTTCCTGAAGGGCCTTCACAGCTACCGTAGCGGTCCCAGAGCCCTCGAAGTCCCCACTGTACTTCACCCCTACAGGCAGTCCCCTACTTGGGCTGTCCAAACTCCATAGACCAGGGGAAGGAATTAATTTAATCACACACATTTTTTATTTACAATATCCTGCACTGGTCGAATGCCCTCTAACATTTCATTTATTTTCTCTGTTGTTGTTTATACTCTTCTTGAATATCTGTACAGATTTTGGAAAAGGATCAAACACTACCCCTGGTAAACTGCTCTACTCCTTCACGCCCTTCCCAATGAATGAAAATTTACCCCAATCGCTTCGTCTAAAATTCCTTCTAATTTTGTACTTGTGGTCAATTCTACCAATATAATTATTTTCCAACTGAAGCCTCTCACGGATATCTCTCCATACTTCTTCTCCTGTATAGGCTCTATATAATCCTATATGTCTAGTTTTCTCCCTTCTCTTACTTAAAGTTTCCCAACCAAGTTCCTTTAACATTTCTGATACACTACTCTTTCTCCTGAAATCCCCTATTACAAACCTTGCTGCTTTCCTCTGCACACCATCTAGTTCTTTTATTAGGTATTCTTGGTGAGGATCCCAAACACTGTTTGCATATTCCAATAATGGATGAACCATACTTAAGTAACTTTTTTCTTTTAATTCTTTGTTGCATACTTTAAGTAGCCTCATTGTGACATGTAACGATCTGTATGCTTTCCCAACAACGTCATCAACATGACCCTTCCAGTGCAAATTACTTTCAAATCTCACACCTAAGTATTTGCACTTGCCATCTTTTGGGATAACTACCTCATCCAAAGTATACTCAAATTCAGTTTTAAAGCTCCTGTTTGTAAATGTTGTAACAGTTGATGTGCCTCCATTAATCTTCATATTATTTTCTTGAACCGATTCTTGGATACTCTCAAGGTCCCTTTGTAATTCTGAACAATCCTCAATGTTATTTATTTCCCTATAAACAATTATGTCATCTGCATACAATCTTATTTTCGATGTTATATTGTTCCCTAAATCATTTCCGTATATTAAGAAAAGTAACGGGCCGATTATACTACCCTGTGCAATTCCTATCCAAACTTTCTCTTCCTGTGATATATTACTTCCTACTTTGACTTTCTGAACCCTTGAATTTAGAAATGTTCTTATCCAACGTATAACCCTTACGTCCAATCCTATTCCCTCCAATTTCTTTAATAATATTCCATGTTCCACTCTATCAAAGGCTTTGGAAAGATCTATGGCTATGCAATCTAACTGGCCTCCTGAATCCAACTGATCTGATATGTCCTGCTGAAATCCCACCAGTTGTGCCTCGCAAGAAAATTTCTTTCTAAATCCATACTGGCTCCTCATGAACCAATTTTTATCATCACATATCAGACTACAGGACTGAACTATTACGGAGACGGAACCGTGAAAGGGATTATTTCATCTTGTTTTTGTCTGTGCTGTGTGATAATTGATACTATCTGTTTTCTATGCTCAGTGTATTTCGTCTTGTGCAAGACGCGATCTACAAACTGTGTCTTGAATCGAATTATTTCGAGACAGTGCACATCGGAAGCTGACCATGGAGAAGAACTCTAAGCAACGTCGTATTTCCAGTGTGATCGTGGTGTGAATGTGGCATCATTAACCTGACCTGATGGCCTAAATTGGTGCATTGCTGAATCATGGAACGACGCGGACAAGGATGAGTAATTCCGATTTGATTTAATATATGATCAATAACAGCTAGTTGTCATGCAAATTTGTACATAGCCATTTATTGTATGTAATATTTGAATTTGTCTGAATTAATGATATACCAAGAGACAGAAAGGTTAGAATAAGTTATTTTGTCTTACTAATGCCTTGGGGGTTTTAATTTTGTGTAAATAATTCTACAGTAATGGTGTTAATATTTATCTTCAAAGTATGTTCCTGAGCGTGAGTTGAAACAATCTTCAGTGTTAATGAAATATCAGCATGTCTTAATGTGGTGGGGATAAAGATAGTTTTAATTATTTATTTATTTATTTAATTAATTAATTAATTTATTTATTTATTTCTTCTTCTTCTTCGTTTAGGCCTACGATGGACCACGTGGTTCTTAACTCTGGTGAGCTCTTTTCTTCCTCTTAGCCCAGTAATCCTTCATTCTAGCGGTATGGATGTCTTTTCTTTCTTGAGTCCATTTCGACTCCTACTCCTGGACGCAGTAATTTAGTTGTTAGTGACTGGAGAGAGTCAGATGTCTTGACTAACTTTCTGAATTTATCTCGGTTGTAAATGTCAACGTGATCAATGTTTAGGTATTGTAGGTCTTCGCGCACTAAATTCGTCCATTTGGCATTTGTTGCTTTCCCTCTAGATACAGTGTTGAAGATTCTTGAAGTGAGTCTCTGGCTGTCCATCCTGACTACGTGACCATAGCTGTTGTAATGCTCTCTATTTTACTGTACAGTTCCTTGTTGTGTCTGATTCTGTAGCCATCTCCTTCTTTAATGGAACCCATAATCCTTCTGAGGATCTTTCGCTCTTTCAGTTCTAGTTTTCTGAGTTGTCCTTTCCGGGTCATGTTTAGGCATTCTGAGGCGTACAGTACAGATGGTCTTACTACGGTGTTGTAGTGTCTAAGTTTAAGATTCAAGGAGAGGGATTTAGACTTGTATATGTTCTTACAAAGATGATAAGCTCTTTCTAATTTAGTGCATCTACTCTTCATTGCAAGATCCTCATTAACATTTCGGGTTATCCACTCTCCAAGACATTTGAATGAGTTGGCCTTGTGTATTATTTTGTCCCCCAAAGAAATGAAGTTGGGTGCTTCTCTGATGTTGGTCAGAAATTTTGTTTTATTGACAGCGATCTTTAGCCCTGCTTTAGCTGCTATGCGTTCTAGGGAGGATAGCTGGTACGTAGATTCTTCCATACTTGAAGCTAAGAGTGTGAGGTCATCTGCGAAGGCTAAGCAAGTAACTGTTAACTTGTCTTTTTTGTAGCCGATTTTTAATCCAGAGTTGTCAGCTAGTGTGTTCGTCCATTCCCGAATGACCTTCTCCAGCAGACAGTTAAACAGGATAGGGGAAAAACCATCTCCCTGTCTAACATCTGTTTTGATCTCGAAGCTTTTTGATAATACCCCTCTGAATTTGACTTTGGACATGGTGTTCATTAGAGTAACCTTCACAAGTTTCAAAGTCTTCTTATCCAGTCCCATTTCAGTCAACGTCTCAAAGAGGGACTGTCTGTCTACCGAGTCGCAAGCCTTCTGGAAGTCAACGAAAATTGCTACATAGGGTGAGGTGCTGAGGTTTTTGTAGGTAAAGATAGTTTTGAGGTTCAGAATCTGCTCTGTGCATGATCTTGACTTCTTAAATCCAGCTTGGTACTCTCCTATGCAGGAATCTAATTGTGCCTCCACTCTTTTAAGCAATGCTTTGGAGAAGATTTTGTACGTCACTGATAGGAGAGAGACCCCTCTATAGTTGTTAGGGTCTAACTTGTCTCCTTTCTTGTGCAGCGGGTGGATCATAGCTGAAGTCCAATCCCTTGGTAGTGTTTCTGTTGTCCAGATGTCAGTTATGATTCTATGGATACTGTCAATTGTCTCTTCATCTGCATGTTTCCATAATTCTGCAATGATGCCATCTTCGCCTGCTGCTCTGTTAGATTTCAGTTCAGAGATGATCTGTTTTATTTCTTCTTTGGTAGGAGGAAGGGAGTCAGGGTTAATCGCATACTTAGGTTGAAATTGTAGTTTTTCCTGTGGTTCTTCTGCATTGAGGAGGCCATCAAAATATTTTGCAAGGGCTGTAGTACAATCTTCATTGTTCATTTTCAGTTCTCCGTCTGGTCCTTGAAGGTGGAGTGTAGGGGCTGAGTAAGCGTTTGTCTGAGATTTTAGAGTTTTGTACAAGTTACTGGTGTTGTTCCTTTGAAAGTCTTTCTCTGCCTGATCTATGATGTCGTTGTTATATTGCCTATTAGCATTTCTAATGGTCTTGGCCGTGTTTTTTCTGACTGTTAGGAAGGCTGTATGATTTTCCGTGTTTTTGTTGCAGTTCCATTTCACCCATGCCTGTCTTCTCTCCGCTATTGCCTTATCGCATGTTGGTGTCCACCATGGGTGTTTACTCCTTCTAGTTGCAAGGATGGTCTCTGTTGCTGCATCTATCAGTGCCTTCTGAAGGTTAGGTCAATCTGTTTTATTCTGATTATTGCTTAGTACCTTAGTAAAGTTGTTGTTCTCTTTCAGCTGGGCTGGATTAAATTTTGGGATTCTGGACCTGGTGTAATAGTTACCCCTGTACTTCGTGAGTGGAATGAAATTTGCTTTGACCAAAGATAGGTGGTGGTCTGAATCAATATTGGCACCTCTCAATACCTTGACGTTCATTATTTCCTTGCTATTCCTTCTACTGATGGCAACGTGATCTAACTGGTACTCTCCAAGCAAGGGATTGGGACATCTCCAGGTCTTGGCTTTTCGGGGGAGGTGTCTGAATGCTGTAGATTTAAGAACAAGGTTGTGATTTATTTATTATTTATTTTTATTTATTATGCCTTTGTAGGTGGTGAAGTTAGGGCTCTTGGCCCTCCCTTACACTTAACCACTGTAGTGTTACATCATTGGAAGCAGAGTTTGAGTACATTAATACACTGACTGACAGAGCAAATGCAACACCAAGAAGGAGTGGTCAGAACTTTATGCCAATTGCAGGGTAGACTGACGTCACTGAGGTATGCTCATGATGTGAAATGCGCCGCTGTGCTGCGCACGTAGCGAACGATAAATGGGACACGGCGTTGGCGAATGGCCCACTTCGTACCGTGATTTCTCAGCCGACAGTCATTGTAGAACGTGTTGTCGTGTGCCACAGGACACGTGTATAGCTAAGAATGCCAGGCCGCCGTCAACGGAGGCATTTCCAGCAGACAGACGACTTTACGAGGGGTATGGTGATCGGGCTGAGAAGGGCAGGTTGGTCGCTTCGTCAAATCGCAGCCGATACCCATAGGGATGTGTCCACGGTGCAGCGCCTGTGGCGAAGATGGTTGGCGCAGGGACATGTGGCACGTGCGAGGGGTCCAGGCGCAGCCCGAGTGACGTCAGCACGCGAGGATCGGCGCATCCGCCGCCAAGCGGTGGCAGCCCCGCACGCCACGTCAACCTCCATTCTTCAGCATGTGCAAGACACCCTGGCTGTTCCAATATCGACCAGAACAATTTCCCGTCGATTGGTTGAAGGGGGCCTGCACTCCCGGCGTCCGCTCAGAAGACTACCATTGACTCCAGAGCATAGACGTGCACGCCTGGCATGGTGCCGGGCTAGAGCGACTTGGATGAGGGAATGGCGGAACGTCGTGTTCTCCGATGAGTCACGCTTCTGTTCTGTCAGTGATAGTCACCGCAGACGAGTGTGGCGTCGGCGTGGAGAAAGGTCAAATCCGGCAGTAACTGTGGAGCGCCCTACCGCTAGACAACGCGGCATCATGGTTTGGGGCGCTATTGCGTATGATTTCACGTCACCTCTAGTGCGTATTCAAGGCACGTTAAATGCCCACCGCTATGTGCAGCATGTGCTGCGGCCGGTGGCACTCCCGTACCTTCAGGGGCTGCCCAATGCTCTGTTTCAGCAGGATAATGCCCGCCCACACACTGCTCGCATCTCCCAACAGGCTCTACGAGGTGTACAGATGCTTCCGTGGCCAGCGTACTCTCCGGATCTCTCACCAATCGAACACGTGTGAGATCTCATTGGACGCCGTTTGCAAACTCTGCCCCAGCCTCGTACGGACGACCAACTGTGGCAAATGGTTGACAGAGAATGGAGAACCATCCCTCAGGATACCATCCGCACTCTTATTGACTCTGTACCTCGACGTGTTTCTGCGTGCATCGCCGCTCGCGGTGGTCCTACATCCTACTGAGTCGATGCCGTGCGCATTGTGTAACCTGCATATCGGTTTGAAATAAACATCAATTATTCGTCCGTGCCGACTCTGTTTTTTTCCCCAACTTTCATCCCTTTCGAACCACTCCTCCTTGGTGTTGCATTTGCTCTGTCATTCAGTGTATTATACAGTAAATAATAACGTACACAAAAATATATTACACTTTTCTAACTCACATTCATTCAATCTTCCAGTCATACAAGTTAGTCAGCTGCATTCAGCATGTAGTCTCGCCAAGCAGTCTTAAATTTAAGTAATGAGGTCTGTCTTCAGAGAGCAGTCTGTATATCTGTATCGGTATGCGATACGTTCGTCGTTTGTCAGGTTTCAGCCATGAAGTAGTGTGATCTTATAGGGTGACATGTGTATCATAACTCAAACTGTATACAAATCTGAGGCAACAATTAAGCGCTCGCTGAAGTTTCGAAGTCTGCTCTTTTGTTGCGTCTACCAGAATGACGTCACAGTAGTCGAGGACGGGAAGCACTAGCGTTTGTATGAGTTTGACTCTCACATTACAAGGTAAAATATCGCTGTTTCTTTCACCCGAATGAAGTATCGAAAGTATTTGTTTACGCATATTCTTAATATATTCAGACCAATTTAAAGTTTCGTTCATTGTCACTCCGAGATTTTTTTCACAGTTTGGCTGAACGGAATAACTCTACCATTCAATATAACTGGAGGAATGGTTTCGTATCTTAGTGTGGCCAACAATTTTTGAGAGCCAATAATGATTACTTGTGTCTTGGAGTGGTTAAGGAGGGAATTTTTCAAGGAGTAAGCATTAAGTCGCTGAAGGTTAACATTGGTGCCTGTTATGGTATAAGGCGAATCAGAGGTCTTACACTGACAGTAAATTTGTAAGTCGTCCGCATAAAGATGGTAGCTACAATTCTTTAAATTAGTTGAAATGTCGTTTATGTACAAAATAAAGAGCAGTGGGCCTACAACACTACCCTGCGGCGTGCCTTCCTTCCTGGTCAGCCAGTGAGAGGTTTGATCAAGGGTTATAATTCGTTGCGCGCGGTTTTTGAGGTACGAGGAAAAGAAATTAATAGTTCGTTGATCGAAGTAGTAAAATTGCATCTTGCTTAATAAAGCCTGGATGTTTATAGTGTCAAATGCGCTACTGAAATCGAGGAGAGTAAGTATTGTCACCAGTCTTTGGTCCATTGCGTGCCGTATGTCATCAGTCATTTTGAGCAGGGCAGTTGCTCTCCTGTGTCCCTTCTTGAAGCCAGATTGCAGTGGGTCCAGGATAGAATAGTTGTTTACGTAATCCAACACCTGCTCATGAACCAGACAATGGAGTGCTTTGGAAATCGCAGGTAAGATAGAAATTAGTCTGTAGTCGGAAGGTAGGGAGGGGTCAGGTTTCTTAGGCACAGGGATAACATTGGCTAGTTTCCATAGTGAAGGAAAGGTTCTGTTTTTAAGGCACTAGTTAAACATGCGGGTAATAATTGGTAAAACAGCACCAATAATATTGTGTGAGAAAGTTATAGGGAAATCATCCACTCCTCTGGCTTTTGATTTGATAGAATATAATATATTTTTAACTTTATTAACTGTAACTTGATGGAATGTAAAATGTTGGTTAGGTAAAGGGTTCATAACGGAGTTGGGTACTGAGTTTGGGGAATTTAGTATATTAGGGGGTGTTCTTTCTTCAGTAAAAATCTCATTTAATTTATCGAGTGGTATGTCTGGCACTTGAGGTTGTTGATGAGGTTTCCCTGTGCCTAAGGAACGAAGCGGGTTCGAAGCAATGATAGAATTCATGTTTGCAGTCATGTTTTGCAAGTAAGTAAATTTATGGTTTCTAACGAACTGTTTAACACTATTTCTAAGGACTCGATATTTTTCTAAGTGACTTTGGTCACGAGTTCGTTTAAAGCGTCGGTAAAGTGTATCGCGGTGGACCATCATGTTTTATTTTCATTATTTAGCCAGGTACAAGATGGGCGAGTAACTTTTATCTGTCACTTAGGGGTGTGTTTATCGTACAGAGTGATTACAAGGGAGTTAAAATTGTCTACTTTCGTCCAATAGGAGTATGTCATTGCAGGGTAGATTGTAAGTGTCATGTCATAACTCGTCCATATCAATGCTTTTTGTGTTTCTGGAAATAACATACTTAGGTTTATATTTTGGCATTCGGAGGGAGTAGGATGAGTAGATTAGGTCATGGGTGGAGATGGCTGGGACTGGAATCTGGCCGTGAGTTATAACTTTGTTTGGGTTATTTGTGACAATGTGTTCAATGTGCGTGTGTGTTTCGTAGTTTTCTCTTAAAGTGTGATTAGTAGGCTCTAAACCGAGGATGGTCATATCACAGGAATAAAACATGTCAATAAACTGTTTAGTTTCGTACGTTTTAGTAAGTAGGTTAGTGTTGAAGTCACCTATGGCAATAATATGCTCGTAACTAGGCAGTAGGTCAAGTAAGCGAAATTCGAATTCAGTCATATTTGTTACTTTGGGCGGCTTGTATGCAGTAACTATAAGGAGTTTATGTTGGTTAATAATGACTTCAACAAACATGAATTCTGGCCCTAGCTGTGCATTGTTAGATGATACACATATCATCGGGATTTTAAAGTCGTTTCTGCAGTACATGGTCACCCCACCTCCTCTTGTGCCATCGGATCTATTCATGACGTAAGAGGGAATACCAGTCAAGTTGTACCATACCAGGGGGTATTCTCAGTGTAAGCCAGCTTTCGCTAATACCAAGAATATGGATATTATTTTCCCTTATTATGGCTTGAATTTCGTCGAAGTGCGCTACCAAGGAGAGTGCGTTGACATGGCAGCACTGTAAACAGTTGGTAGAGGGAGATAATGCCTGTTTGAGGAGCAAGCCGTTGGTGCGAGGTGACGGGGTGTGAGGGATAGTGTTGCCTTGGTCAGTGTCAGGTACAGAGCTCTGGATCAGCTGAATAACGGAATGTTAACGAAATAATATAACAGAAATATCATGCAACTTACCTCGACATCCTGATAAATGCTTACACTGACTACCACTAACACACACACACACACACACACACACACACACACACACACACACACACACACACACACACACACACACACACACACACACACACACACACACACACACACACACACACACACACACACACAGAGAGAGAGAGAGACACGCACAAAATGCACTTACAAAAACACTTATGAATAACAAACAAATGCGCTATCGAGCTGTGCTGTGTCATTTCAATTGTTACTGTTATCTCGCAGATTTATTTATGGTGTCCAGTTCCACGAGAGTGGTGAAGGATCTTTTCGTCCCAATAGAAAGGTAAATCAGGATGCGTCCGTTTTGGGTCAAAACGCGGGATGGCCCGAAGTGATCGCTAGCAAGGTTTAATATACACTTACGGGTTTTTTAAGGGACTCGGTGATGAGTACCTTTGTGCCCTTTAGCAGCCGCTTCACCTTCCACACTCGGTCACGTTCGTGGTAGCGGGTAAATTAAACTATTATATGGCGCCTGCCTGTAGATACCATGTCAGCTGCTGAGCGCTGAGGCCGCCCAATCCTGTGGCACTGGTCGAAGCTCTCCATCGTGAAGTCCACGTTCAACCACAGTCTAATATATACAGTCGCGAAGCTCTGATGATATATTTCATCCGAGGTGACAACAGCGCTCCAAGCGGCGATGTAGAGGCAACTTGCTAGCAGACAACAGGCAACGAATTACCACTACAGACTAAAATGGTCATAACTTCTGAACCATTCATGCAGATAATATCCTGACAAGGTTATTGTAATCCTTATGAAATAGCGGAGGAGGTCAAACAATTTATTGCGATGAGGTGTTCGAGAAAAATATCGAAATATTTATTGAATCTGAAGTAGTTATTTTTCTTTACCGCGGACTATAAAATAAAATCGCTTCTAGAGGGCAGCCGGTTCAAAGTAGGTATATACCATCCCGGACTTTTGTGTAGAGGATTTTATGCTCTACAATTCGTACGCTTACACTTGGGGTCTATCGTTGACGGTTCAGGCAGCGTAAGCCAAGAAAGCAAGAGACCGACCGACCGACATCGAACCTGCCAAGTTGGGCCAAGGAGGCCAGCGCTCTACCATGGTCGGTCACTTGCTTTCTTGGTTTACGCTTCCTGAACCGTCAGCGATAGACCCCAAGTGTAAGGGAACGAATTGTAGAGCATAAAAACCTCTACAAGAAAGTTCCAGATGGTATATACCTATTTCGAACCGGCTGCCCACTAGAAGCGATTTTATGTTATAGTCCGCGGTAGAAAATAATTCCTTAAGATTAAATACATATTTCAATATTATCCTCGAACTCATCATCGAAATAAATTGTTTTACCTCCTCCGCTATTCCATAAGGATTACAATAACCTTGTCAGGACATTATCTGCATGAATGGTTCAGAAGTTATGATCATTTTAGACTGTAGTGGTAATTCGTTGCCTGTTGTCTGCTAGCAAGTTGCCTCTACCTAGCCGCTAGAGGTGCTAGTGTCGCTCCAGCTGTCAAGTGGATGAATCTTCCTCTTATTAGATCTTCGCGACTCTATATATTAGACTGTGGTTCAACTTCGTTCTGAAAGTTTCCCTCACTTTTTCGTAATTGTCCTCCCGCGGTTCCTCGGAGACTCCATGGATTAGGAGGCAGTTTCTACGGCTGTACTGCTCTCCTTCATCAATGAGTGCTTCCTGATGGTCGAGCTGCCGTACTAACTTGCACAGCTCTTCTTTCAGCACAGCAAGTTCGGAGGAGATGGCGCCTCGGATGTCTCGAAAATCCTGACTCAGCGAGTCTAGGGACTCTTCCCTGGGGTTGGCAGAGCTGGATAACAAATGAAGGCGCGCCTCGAAGTCCTTCTTCGTTGCTTCAAAAGCATTAATTCGCTAATTCACTTTCTGGACGGACATATCTGTTATTATTTATGTCCATACTCGAACCACACTTGTACAAGATCACACTTGGAGGACAAATATGCTACCAGTTCACGGCTTCTGCGAGATATAGACAGAGCACTCCAACGCGTACGTTACAGTAGACGCCACGTTTATTCTGTGGGCGTTAAATACACTTAAAGCAGTTTTCATGCGCATGTTAAGCCATTGGCATGTTGCATGTGGATTTTGTTCTTCGAGAAAACCCATCAGTGTTGTGCTGCGGACTCGAACCTGTAACCATCAACGAATATTACAGCTTGCATACTGAGAGTCTTCGTACCTATGTGAATAGATGATGTGATTTTGGTTGAGATAAAGATCTGTACTGTGAGGTAATTCATGTTTTGGACCTTTATTATGTGATATATTTAGGGACATGTTTAGATAGGATCTTTTTAAACAGCAGAACGCTATTGAGGGGAAGACGGATAAATGAGAGACATGAGATAAGATACGGCGAGACCTACAATAGAGGTAAGAAATTGTGTATTCCGAATTACGGTGATTTGAGGTATATTATACTAATCCTTGGGAGATATTGAACCAGTGGAAGTTGTTAAAAAGCAGAGATAGGCCAAGAATTAGAAGTATTCTGAAGAAAGAGTGAATATGTACTTGCCTTATCATGGAGATAGCGAGAGAAATTGCAGACATGTGTGTTACGTCAAGAGAGTGTTGAATGATATCATTTACTCTCAAGTATATGGGCCTCCTCATGACCGTGTCTGACTGTGAATGCTTATGTCTTGTTGAGATTGGAACATTGAAGAATATTAAACACGTTAATTTCATAAACAGTTTCAATTGAATACGTAGGACAACAGTATAAATTTATTTAACGCCATCTGAACATCGTATTTGGTTAGACGTCAGGGCATTTAGATATGCTGTAATTGGATGTCTTGAGGGACATGGCTTCGATTCTTGACGGGCTCCCTAGACTTAGCATTTCACTGACGGTTGTCATTATGGGTTTATTTGTTTACATGTGTGGTTTACATTTCTTTGGTGTGTTTCTGACAACACAAATTCTGTTTTGTAATTGTGGTAATTTGTTGATTGTGGACTCAGTTTCATGTAGTTGCCATGTCTTGGAGGCAGAGGTTTCATTCCCAATGCGGTAAAGCCAGTGTTGTTAGAAGTTTTTGGGAGATTTTGTTTGTTTATTGAACCATTCTGTTCATGGTCAGAGAATGCTGATTTGATAATAATTATGGAAATTATAGGAGACAGCAAAGAAAGCGCCGTGGGTGGCATTTTATTGTGTCAGAGTATCTAAGATTGCGCGCTTTTCGTGAGAGTGTAGCATCAGACGCGAGCTGAAGTTTCTAGATGCTCATTAACATTTATTACCCCAGCGAACCTCTTCATTGAAGCTTGGGAAACACGCAGCTCCGAGAGATATCGCGGTAATTTTTACATTGGAGGGAAAGGAATTTATTTAATATCTTCGAGTACAAGAGGACTACAGAGGATCGGATACCAGAACCGCACTCAAGAAATTTTTCTGCAAATTTTGATATGCGGCATGCCTATAGTTATAATCATAATAAAAGTATGAGTACTTAATATGCACCTCGCGGGAAAAATTTTCCATACCGCGGGCGCGCCTTGGAAGCCCACCCACGCAGAGCTTGGTAGCGTGGAGGCTAGACTGCTAATATATACGGCTGACGAGCGCACTAAGATCATTTCACTGTGTGCATCGCTGTCTGTCACGCCGCTGCTCAGCGCCTTTATCAACAAGCAACGCAGTCAGAGTTCATCTTATACTTGGGAAGAGTAAGTAACAACCACATATAATAGAGATCAGAACTTTATACAACCAGTGTTGACCTGCTTTCATGGGAGAATATTCTGATGCTAGTAATGCTGTTCGTGCGTAGTCACATCGCATAATCTGAGGTTCATATTGCCCTAAACGAATGACACATACTAGTTGGTTGAGGGTTGATATTAATATAATTCGGTCAGTAGAGAGAACAGTCAAGAGTAAAGTGCAGTGCAATGATAATTGAGTAACTGGATTATCAGGACTACGCTCAGAATGTGACCTGATATTACAAGATTAAAGTAAAGGTTTAGAGGGGAGATATAGGCGTCGAACGGAAGACACATTATAATGTGCTTTTCCTTACAGTTTCTCCTACATCACGAGTGGACGGGACATTGCTCATACATCATGGTGGAGCAGTGATTGGGACCGAAGCTGTGAAGGAGTCTTCACGGCATCGAGGTGAGAACAACAACCATTGGCGATGTCCAATCATCACGACATCGAGGGGGCGATCACTACGTCACCAGAACGAGCTGCAGAGAACATCACAGCCAACCGGAATGTCACCAGTTGTCGAACCACGAGTGCATCATCAGATGCAGGTCAGAGATTTCCATTGTTAAGCATGCAGCAATATGATCCAGGTTAGATAAATTGTAGATCGAGTTGGCCTTCTGCCAATATGTAAATAAGTTAGGATACAAATATTCGTGTAATTAGGATCTATGCCGCAGGAGTCGAGCTTGGCTAGATTATTAATAGTTGCATGTTGCGAGTTTTTTGTTTTAGTAATGTCATTATTGCAGAGATTTTATTCAAGATGGAAGATTTTGAGCTCGTGTATTTCATTTTACCACGACCTACACGGTCTTATAGCTGGGTAACTAAGACAAGAAGTTCAGGTATTAACCACGTGCATGTACAGGGTAGACTGTAATGTTAGTTGTCATATGCAGAAAGGCTAAGATGTTCTATATCTCTTAAACCTACTCTCGTTGGCGTATCGAGCTGAGCAAGTCCTGTCATAAGGAGCCTATAAGAGTTGAGAAATAATCTTGTTGTGCCCAGAGGATTAAGATGAGGTCCTATAGAGAATAAGAAATAACAGTGAAGTAGTAGTTTGGGTATGTGAGTGCTAATAAGAAGGCCAGGATAGGAATGTGCTGTTGAGAGCACTGATGCTAAATGATGAACAGGCCTGTTATATTTTAGCTTATCTGCGAAAGATTGTTGAATTTGAAAGGTAAGGAATAAAATGGCCCGTGTAGAGGGAGAGTCATCCCTCCTTTATCTTTGTTTACATGCTGTCAGCTAAGGGGATATTTATGGCTGAAGGAAATGGCTGCTGTTGGTACAAACAAAGAGGTCTTGGGAGACTAATATAGCTCGTTTCTGACGTCAGGAAACGAGAATGTCTGAATGTAGTAACTGTATGTTTGTCTACCAAGAAGACAGAGGGGCAGTGACCTTCTTTTATATTTGGTCCGGTAGAAGTAACGTAGACACGATTGTCAATGCCATTCACAGAGGCTTGCAACTAGTTAGATGTATCTGTATGAGGTAAATTTTATGTTCTTTTCATTTATGTGTTGGTCTAGGGTGGTTGTACTTGGAAACGTCTCGTGATCGAGTCCCAGGCAATAGAATGTATATAAGATGTTTGTTTAGAATTTGTAGGATGATCAGAAGCACTGAGGCATAGACTCGCGTAGAAATGAATTGGATCATTTGTAGACATGTGTTTAAATTCATTTATTTAACGTAACCGTTGTGATGGTTGTTGCAGTGCTTGACGTTTCATGATGAAGAAATCTCCTCCACACCGTTTACATATCATAATGAACCCGAATTCGACGAGTAACCAAATTAATTTTGTCTGTGATTATCACGCCAGTCATATAAATGTTTTGAGATCTGTTAATGACCAATCTACTAGATTATTGTAATAAACCTGTTGTTAAAATCGGGTACGCAGCTCAACCGTTATTTCTTTCAGCTACTGTTAGTTAACACTTTTGCATATTTTTAAAATATTTTATTTCTTTTCATTTATTTACTTTATTACGGTAACCCTTACCTTACCCGTTTCTCCTGAAGATGTCGTTACGCCGGAGCTGATGGAGAGGATAATCATGCAAGGTAAGCTATGTGCCAGATTAATTCACTTGCCGGTGAATGTATTGTTCACTATGATGCACATGGTCCGATTTCAGCATTGGCTTGACGTGGAGTAAGTCATTATAGGGCACATTATATCACGTACGGCCCTTCGCTACAGATTTACTATTAGTGTGACTTTGTTAACTTAAATTTCCTTGTTGGAGGAACATAGTAATTAGACGGCTATTTGTGTTTGTTTATGTGATTAAATTGTAAGTTGGATCTACTCATGTCAGTGAATTAGACCAGATACACTCGTTCTGTCCGTGTTCGGTTCGCGTTAGTAAATCTTAGGAATGATTCCTTAAAATGATGATTTAATTTTAAAAAGATAACACAGGTCAGTTATTTTTCGGGATAATGATGTTAATGATTTAAAAATGAAACCCAATAAGAGGGCAAACAAAATGTAATGATATGATACGATTTTCGTCGGAAATTTTTTGTTGTAAACAGTTCGTGAAAATGTATTTCAAAGTAATGTAAAGAAACTTTAAACCACTCGATGAATATGTTTTTCTAGGATTTCAAGATTTTGAGGGGGTGTTGTATTGTGTCAAAGAATTAATGAGTAGAAATGAGATTAAAACAAACCGACTTTACATATTTAATAAGTGATGCATTTGTGCTCACTTGAACAATAAGACTGGTAAATGCAGCACGATTGAAGTTTAAAAAAGCGGAGATTGTTATTAGTGGAATACTGTGTAGAAGGGATACTGACTGGAGGGTGATTGGGGATTTAAATGAGACTATGGAGTGGGTATGTGGGAAACTGGGAGTGGAATTTCAAGATCCTAATGGGTGGGTAGGAGATAGGGATCTGCGCTCAGATGGCCTTCACTTAAACCGCAGTGGTACGTATAAGTTAGGAAATTTGTTTGGAAGGATAATAGGGAGGTACATTCAGGGAAACGGGATGGCCTAGGGAGCGGTGATAAGGGAGCAGGGAACTGGAAATCAAGTAGGGATGACATAAAATTGTTAGTGTGGAACTGTAGAAGTATTGTAAATTAAGTAATTTAATAGATATATATTTACCAGATATTATAATAGGAGTTGAATCATGGCTTAGAAATGATATAATGGATGCAGAAATTTTCGCACGGCACTGGTGTGTGTATCGTAGAGATAGGATAGGAAGGGTGGGAGGGGGAGTGTTCATTCAGGTGAATGAAGAATTTGTAAGCTACGAAAAAGTTAAAGATGAGACACATGAAATTCTAGGTGTAAGGATTCGGAATTATTTGATAAGTTAGTCAGTTATGTGGGAAACCACATGGAAAGAAATGTGATTGTAGCGGGAGATCTGAATTTGCCAGATGTCAATTGGGAAGGAAATGCGAACGACAGGAAGCATGACCAACAAATGCCAAATAAGTTAATATGGGAAGGACAGCTGATTCAAAAAGTGATGGAACCAACCAGAGGGAAAAATATCCTGGATGTCGTGCTGATAAAACCAGATGAGCTCTACAGGGAAACTGAAGTAATAGATGGTATTAGTGATCATGAAGCTGTTTTTGTGGTAGTTAAAAATAAATGTGATAGAAAGGAAGGTCTACAAAGTAGGACTATTAAGCAGTACCATATGGCTGATAAAGCAGGCATGATGGAGTTTCTAAAAAGTAAGTATGGTCGGTGGAAAACGGTAAATAAAAATGTAAACAGACTCTGGGATGGGTTTAAAGAAATTGTTGAGGAATGCGAAAACAGGTTTGTACCTTTAAGGGTGGTAAAGAATGTTAAAGACCCACCTTATTATAATAGAGAAATAAAGAGACTAAGAATGAGGTGCAGACTGGAAAGAAATAGAGTTAGAAATGGCTGTGGAAGTAAGGAGAAACTGAAGGAACTTACTAGAAATTGAATCTAGCAAAGAAGGCCGCTAAGGATAACATGATGGCAAGCATAATTGGCAGTCATACAAATTTTAGTGAAAAATGAAGGGGAATGTTTAGGTATTTTAAGGCAGAAACAGGTTCCAAGAAGGACATTCCAGGAATAATTAATGAACAAGGGGAGTGTGTATGTGAGTATCTTCAAAAGGCAGAAGTATTCAGCCAGCAGTATGTAAAGATTGTTGGTTACAAGGATAATGGATAGAGGATAGAGGAGGAGACTAAGGCCAAAGAAGTAATAACATTTACATGTGATAAAAATGACATTTACAATAAGATACAAAAGTTGAAAACTATAAAAGCAGCTGGAATTGATCAGATTTCTGGGGATATACTAAAGACAATGGGTTGGGATATAGTACCATATCTGAAGTATTTATTTGATTATTGTTTGTTCGGAGGAGCTATACCAGATGAATGGAGAGTTGCTATTGTAGCCCCTGTGTATAAAGGAAAGGGTGATAGACATAAAGCTGAAAATTACAGGACAGTAAGTTTGACATGCATTGTATGTAAGCTTTGGGAAGGCATTCTTTCTGATTATATTAGACATGTTTGTAAAATTAATAATTGGTTCGATAGAAGGCAGTTCGGTTTTAGGAAAGGTTATTCCACTGAAGCTCAACTTGTAGGATTCCAGCAAGATATAGCAGATATCTTGGATTCTGGAGGTCAAATGGACTGTATCGCGATTGACCTGTCTAAAGCATTTGATAGGGTGGATCATGCGAGACTACTGGCAAAAATGAGTGCAATTGGACTAGACAAAAGAGTGACTGAATGGATTGCTATATTTCTAGAAAATAGATCTCAGGAGAATTGGAGTAGGCAAAGCTTTATCTGACCCTGTAATAGTTGAGAGGGGAGTTCCTCAGGGCAGTGTTATCGGACCTTTATGTTTTCTTATATATATAAATGATATGAGTAAAGGAGTGGAATGGGAGTTAAGGCTTTTTGCGGATCATGTTATTCCCTGTAGACTGATAAATAAGTTACAAGATTGTGAGCAACAGCAACGTGACCTCGAAAATGTGAGATGGACAGCAGGCAATGGTATGTTGATAAACGGGGTTAAAAGTCAGGTTGTGAGATTCACAAATTGGAAAAGTCCTCTCAGTTTTAATTACGGCGTTGATGGGCTGAAGGTTCCTTTTGGGGATCATTGTAAGTATCTAGGTGTTAATATAAGGAAAGATCTTCATTGGGGTAATCACATAAATGGGATTGTGAATGACGGGTACAGATCTCTGCACATGGTTATGAGGGTGTTCAGGGGTTGTAGTAAAGATGTAAAGGAGAGGGCATATAAGTCTCTGGTAAGACCCCAACTAGAGTATGGTTCCAGTGTATGGGACCCTCACCAGGATTACCTGATTCAAGAACTGGAAAAAATCCAAAGAAAAGGAGCTCGATTTGTTCTGGGTGATTTTTCACAAAAGAGTAGCGTTACAAAAATGTTGCAAAGTTTGGGTTGGGAAGAATTGAGAGAAAGAAGAAGAGCTGCTCGACTAAGTGGTATGTTCCTAGCTGTCAGCGGAGAGATGGCGTGGAGTGACATTAGTAGACGAATAATTTTGAATGGCGTTTATAAAAGTAGGAAAGATCACAAAATGAAGGTAAAGTTGGAATTCAAGAGGACAAACTGGGGAAATATTCATTTATAGGAAGGTGAGTTAGAGATTGGAATAACTTTCCAACGGAGACGTTCAATAAATTTCCAATTTCTTTGAAATCATTTAGGAAAAGGCTAGGAAAGCAACAGATAGGGAATCTGCCACCTGGGCGACTGCCCTAAATGCAGATCAGTATTGATTGATTGATGATTGATTGATTGATTGATTGATTGATTGATTGATTGATTGATTGATTGATTGATTGATTGATTGATTGATTGATTGATTGATTGATTGATTGATTGATTGATTGATTGATTGATTGATTGATTGATTGATTGATTGATTGATTGATTGATTGATTGATTGATTGATTGATTGGAAGATATAACGGAATTATTCAACATGCGATTGGATTATTAGTGGACTTAATTGACCTTGTGTAATTTTACGTGATTTATATTTTTTGCCAGAGTGTTCCCGGATATTGTTGCATCGATCAAGGTACTAGAAGAAAGGCGACTAAAAATAGAAGAAATACCAGCAGAGTTCTTCAACACGGAAGTAGCAAAGACAAAGGGCCTAACTACAAATTACTCCACATATAGACGTGCTTTGGCATCAAAGGCTCCATGGGAAGGTATGTCTGAAGAAAGTGGATTTCTCACCCCAAGTGCCGATTTTGTGACATCCTCTGATGATTATGATTATGCTTGTTGTTCAAAGGGGCCTAACATCGAGGTCATCGGCCCCTAATGTTACGAAATGAGACGAAATAAAATGACAAATTAAAAACTGACCACAATTCAAAATATGAAGACAAAGAATAAATGAATAGATGGATGGATATGAATTTAAAACAATCAGTGGAACCGACCCACAGTGTCTCACATGCACAGAAGCTGACGTAGAACAATAGTAGTACCGACCAAGGGACTGCTTTTATGGCACAATACTGAATCCATGATACTTGTAGTCAAACGGGGTCCAAAATCCAAGTCAGTGGCCCCTCACATTGGTACTTATCGCTAGGAAAATAGAACCATGGCATTTGTCATGTTGCGGTACTAATCAAGAGTAGCGTAGGCTCGCGTTATTCCTCACATTTTGGTACTACTCACAGGTAATGAAATTCGCACATGTATTACAGACCTACGCTGTTTCGCACATTGCGGTGCCATTTAGAGGCAACGCAAACCTATGCTGTTCATCACATAAGGGTTCCACCCACAGGGACTCGCACTATCCCATGGTGTTCCTCATATAGTGGTTACTAATCATAGGCAAGCCAGAACCATGGGTACCTTCATTCTACGGTGGCGCTCATATAGTGCTACTAATCACAGGTACTGTAAAAGGCGTCGAACCCTCGTTTGCTACTAATCACAAACCTATTTGGTACCCAACGTAGTGGTATTACGTGCAAGTAAATCGGCCCATGGTGTTCGCCGCGTGGTGGTACTAATCACAAGTAGTTTCATGGTTCCGATTTGATCATCCCTTGGTCGCCCCTTTCAGTCGCCTCTTACGACAGGCAGGGGATACTGTGGGTGAATTTTTCGTCTGCATCCACCAGCCACAGGGAGTGTGCGTTTGGTCCGCGAGAGGTATTTTATTTCGCTCAAGTCCGCCGGCAAGCCAGTTAGGATCCCCCTATCCGCCACGTGGGTGAATTACCTCTCCAGCGTAGCAGGTTCGTGGGTGACATGCCCTTTTCTCGTTATCACGTAATGACCTGTTCGAACAGAACACACACTCTCAGTGCATTTGCTAAACACTGGTGAAAGAATTGTGAATGATGTGCATTGTGTTTGAGTCATCAGTCCATAGACTGGTTTGATGCAGGCCTCCATGCCACCCTATCCTGTGCTAACCTTTTCATTTCTACGTAACTATTGCATCCTACATCTGCTCTAATATGCTTGTCATATTCAAACCTTGGTCTACCCCTACCGTTCTTACCACCTACACTTCCTTCAAAAACCAACTGAACAAGTCCTGGGTGTCTTAAGATGTGTCCTATCATTCTATTTCTTCTCCTCGTCAAATTTAGCCAAATCGATCTCCTCTCACCAATTCGATTCAGTATCTCTTCATTCGTGATTCGATCTATCCATCTCACCTTCAGCATTCTTCTGTAGCACCACATTTCAAAAGCTTCTATTCTCTTTCTTTCTGAGCCAGTTATCGTCCATGTTTCACTTCCATACAATGCCACGCTCCACACGAAAGTCTTCAAAAACATCTTTCTAATTCCGATATCAATGTTTGAAGTGAGCAAATTTCTTTTCTTAAGAAAGCTCTTCCTTGCTTGTGCTACTCTGCATTTTATGTCCTCCTTACTTCTGCCATCGTTAGTTATTTTACTACCCAAGTAACAATATTCATCTACTTCCTTTAAGACTTCATTTCCTAATCTAATATTTCCTGCATCACCTGCCTTCGTTCGACTGCACTCCATTACTTTTGTTTTGGACTTATTTATTTTCATCTTGTACTCCTTACCCAAGACTTCATCCATACCATTCAGCAACTACTCGAGATCTTCTGCAGTCTCAGATAAAATAACAATATCATCGGCAAATCTCAAGGTTTTGATTTCCTCTGCTTGGACTGTGATTCCCTTTCCAAATTTCTCTTTGATTTCCTTTACTGCCTGTTCTATGTAAAGATTGAAAAGGGGAGGGGACAAACTGCAGCCTTGCCTCACTCCTTTCTGGATTGCTGCTTCTTTTTCAAAGCCCTCGATTCTTATCACTGCAGACTGATTTTTATACAGATTGTAGATAATTCTTCGTTCTCGGTATCTGATCCCTATCATCTTCAGAATCATAAATAGCTTGGTCCAATCAACATTATCGAATGCCTTTTCTAGATCTACGAATGCCATGTACGTGGGCTTGTCCTTCTTGATTCGATCCTCTAAGATCGTTCGACTGCACACCATTACTTTTGTTTTGGACTTATTTATTTTCATCTTACCTAAGACTTCATCCATACCATTCAGCAACTTCTCGAGATCTTCTGCAGTCTCAGATAAAATAACAATATCATCCGCAAATCTCAAGGATTGCTTCACGTGTTCCTACATTTCTTCTGAAGCCAAATTGATCTTTTCCCAGCTCAGCTTCAACTTGTTTTTCCATTCTTCTGTAAATAATACGTGTTAAAATTTTGCAGGCATGATATATTAAACTAATGGTGCGGTAGTTTTCACACCTGTCAGCACCGGCTTTCTTGGGAATAGGTATAACAACATTCTTCCGAAAATCGGATGGGACTTCTCCTGTCTCATACATCTTGCACACTAAATGAAATAACCTTGCCATGCTGGTTTCTCCTAAGGCAGTCAGTAATTCAGAGGGAATGTCATCAATTCCAGGTGCCTTGTTCCTATTGAGGTCACTGACAGCTCTGTCAAACTCTGACCTCAAAATTGGGTCTCCCATTTCATCAGCATCAACAGCCTCTTCATGTTCCAGAACCAAATTATCTATATCTTTACCTTCATATAACTGCTGGATATGCTCCTGCCTGTGCATTATCCCCTATATATCTGTGTATTTTATACTAACATTTAATGCTTGAGTAGATCACATTATGTTATATATGCACACTGTGCTTAATAAATATCATACATATCACGCCATTCATTTCATCTCATGGACTTTTCTGATGAGGTTGACGTCAAGAAGGGCACCCGGTAGTAAAATAGTCGCTAGGAAGATTCATCTGACTTCATATCCGTCCCCGTAGGAAAACGGGACGAAGGTTCATTATATTACGTAACTCTTGCAGTTACAGCCACCTGCCTTGACGAAAAGATTTATCACTCCCTACTACTGAGACGGTCTAGCAGATACACACTTCACACTAAATCGTACCCTGAGTTCATTGGCTGGCGACCACGGAGCCGTTAGCTGTTTTCTGTCATTACATCCACTTTCTTGTGCCAGGCTTCTCACTTTCATCTAACCTATCAAACCTTCCTTGGTCAATTCTTGGTCTTTTCCAACCCCGACGCTATTAGATCATTCGGGGCTTAGGGAGTCTTCCATTTGCACGCCCTTCGTGACCCTTGTCTTTCTTTGACCGATGTCTTTCGAAGTGTCGGCCCCATTCCAATTTTTCTCTCTGATTAGTGTTGTAGGCATATAGAGGATGGTTGCCCAGTTGTACTTCCCCTTAAAACGATAATCACCACCACCACCACTTCATTTCATTAGTGTTCTTAGTTTAAATCGTACACTTTAATTGTCGGCAGCACTAAGGTCTCAATTTCGTCGCAATGACGTAAATGAAATTGGTAAAATGGCCTTCCATTTACTTTCATTAACACAGGTAATATCCTCATTCCGTCGTCCTGTTCGGTGGCTAATCGGCTTGGTCCAATGGTTGCCAGGTTCGATTTCCGGATGGGTAGGTGTTCCTAACCCCCATTGTTTCATTCGTCTGGATCGAGATCTGTGTCTGTCTGTTCCGTCTTCAACATTAGACTTCATCATAAGTAGGACACCTTCCTCACAAACGTGCAGATCGTCTGTCCATCTCACAACATTATCGAGGTCATTTTGCAGTTGCTCACTTGTAACTTATTTATTACTCTATACAAAATAATATCATCTGCAAAAACACTTATCTCTAATTCCACTTCTTTACCATATCATTGATATATATAAGAAAACATAAAGGTTCAATAATACTGCCTTGAGGAATTCCCCTCTTAATTATTACAGGGACAGATAAAGCTTCACCTACTCTAATTCTCTGAGTTCTGTTTTCTAGAAACAGAGCCTCCCATTCAGTCACTCTTTTGTCAAGTACAATTGCACTCATTTTGCTTATAATCTCTCATGATCTACCCTATCAAATACCTTACACAGGTCAATCACGATACAGTCCAATTGACCTTCTGAATCCAGGATATCTGCTAAATCTTGCTGGAATCCTAGAAGTTGGGTTTCAGTGGAATACGTTTTTCTAAACAAAACTGCCTTCTATCAAACCAGTTACTAATTTTGCAAACATATCTTATGTAATCAGAAAGAATGCTTTCCCAAAGCTTACATACAATGCATGTCAAGCTGACTGGCTTGTAATTTTCCGGTTTATGCATATCACCTTTCCCTTTATATACAGGGGTTACTACAGCAACTTTCCATTCATTTGGTAAAGTTCCATCATGCAAACAATAATCAAACAAGTACTTCAGATATGGTACTGCATCCCAACCCATTGTCTTTAGTATATCCCCCAAACCTTATCAATTCCAGCTGCTTTTCTAGTGTTCAACTTTTGTATCTTACTGTAAATGTCATTGCTGTCATAGGTAAATTTTAATATTCTTTCGTATTAGTCACCTCCTCTTTCCGGACATTATCCTTTTAACCAACAATCTTTACATACTGCTGACTGAATACTTCTGCCTTTTGAAGATCCTCGCATACACACTCTCCTTGTTCATTAATGATTCCTGGAATGTCCTTTTTGGAACCTGCTTCTGCCTTAAAGTACCTATACATACTCTTCCATCTTTCATTAAAATTTGTATGGCCGCGAATTATGCTTGCCATCAGGTTATCCTTAGCTGACTTCTTTGCTAGATTCAATTTTCTAGCAAGTTCCTTCAATTTCTCTTTACTTCCACAGCCATTTCTAACTCTCTATCTTTCGAACCTGCACCTCCTTCCTAGTCTCTTTATTTCTCTGTTATAATACATTGGATCTTTACCATTCCTTACCAGCACTAAAGGTACAAACCTATTTTCACATTCCTCAACAACATTTTTAAACCCATCTCAGAGTCTGTTTACATTCTTATTTGCCGTTTTCCACTGATCATAGTTACTTATTAAAAACTCCCTCATGCCTGTTTTATCAGCCATATGGTACCGCATAATAGTCCTAATTTTAATATCTTCCTTTCTTTCACATTTCTTTTTAATTACTACAAAAAACTGCTTCGTGATCACTAATACCATCTATTACTTCGGTTTCTCTATAGAGCTCATCTGGTTTTATCAACACCACGTCCAGGATATTTTTCTCTCTAGTTGGTTCCGTCACTTCCTGAATCAGATGCCCTTCCCATATTAACTTATTTGCCTTTTGTTCGTCATGCTTCCTGTCGTTCGCATTACCTTCTCAATTGACATTTGGTAAATTGATATCACCCGCTACATTCACGTTCCTTTCTTTATCATTTCCCACATAGCTGATTATCTTATCAAATAATTCTGAATCAGCATCTGCACTACCCTTTCCTGGTCTGTACACTCCAACGACATCAAGTTGCCTATTATCTTTAGAGACGAGCCTTACCCCTAGAATTTCGTGTTTGTCATCTTTTTACTTTTTCGTAGCTTACAAATTCTTCTTTCACCAGAATGAATACTCCTCCTCCTACCATTTCTATCCTATGTCTACGATACACCCTATAGTACCGTGAGAACATTTCTGCATCCATTATGTCATTTTTCAGCCATGATACAACTCCTATTACATTGGTTACCGTATTTGGTTTGAAATTCACTGTCAGCAACGATAAGTGTGCATATATTGCACCCAATATTCCTGTAGCCCAGAGTCAAGCAAAGGTAAGCACTGAACAATTTACTCTGCAGGAGAGCGGAAAGAGAAATTTTCGCTGACATTTCAAGCAATATCTCTAAAAGGATTGCTTGTATTTTTATACGAATTTGGATTAACGTGATTTATGATGTTGTTTAACATTATAGCTTTTTTAACGTCATGTATTGATAAAAGGGATTAAGGACCGTTTTTCTCTATACGATTTTCATTTTATGTTACATTTTGTCCCGAGTCATACGAACGGAACTCCATGAAATGGTATCCAAACACATAACTATTTTATTTTATTCACTTGTGAAATATTTAAAAGTAACTGAAATATAAATAAATGTAATTAACAATAACAATTCAAAAGTATATGTAAGTGTACAATATTATTACAGACATACATCAGGATGATTTTTATGTTCCAGGTAAAGACGAAACACCGACAAGTTATTAGTGTCAGCATTATTCACATAATATTGTTGACATCAACATAATCTTACTTACCATCAGCCTAAATAATTCAGAAACAGGAATGAGGGCGCTGCATGAGGTATGGTCTAAGTTGTACTCTTCTGTTTTCAATGACATCATCGTTATGAGATCGCGATACTTAGCGCTGCTGATAAGCTTCAGTTGATTAGGAAGGACAGTAGATTTTCTGTTGCATCTCCTCAGGTCTACAATCTTAAAATCTTTGCCGAAACTAACTTTGTAGTATAATTTTGCAAGTTCATTTCTCCTAACTTCTAGCCACACCACCGTAGAAATATGGAAAGTATTTCCATCCTCATCTCTTTTTCTTGACATGAAAGGTCCATAATTACTAGTCAATGAGCTTAAATTCAGAAAACGTCATGCAACTCCATCCTTCTTATGAGGAAATGAATCTTGGTTTTACATTTGCCTGTTAACTTTACCCATTAATTACTTCTATATTTATTTTTAAGCTCAGGAATTTATATTCTAACCCTCTCTTTGATACTGTGTATGCCATCGACTTCCATAAGTGTGCGTTCTCTTAAAAGAAATATGGTTTAGTTCGTTTACGTGTCAAGATCAGTGAAGAAGCCACAAATATATCAAAACCTTCATGATGTTTCGGTTTTACCCTGTGCATTTTTCTGTCCAAATGGTAAGTGTCTCGACTTCTTCTCTCATGAGAATGGATTCTGTGATGCATTTGAACAAGCATCTCATTTCCCCCTATCATAGAGTTATCTCTTCCCATCTCATACACCAAGCCTGCCCTGACACAAGTTCATGAGCAGTGTAATTTAGAGCCCACAACGTATGCAGATAAGAGCTCTAGGAATTAGTCAGATCAGGAGCGGGTAACAATTTTTGTAAGTCTGCAATCACAACTGCATGCGTGCTGTTTTCCGTTGCAAGCTCTTTGTCAGTTACCGACGAAGTTCATTGCACGTGTCCCAAGTGTCAGTGGTAGGTTCATTAAATATCTTGCAGAATAACCATTCCTGTGATTTTGTTCTTCCTTCAGTGTCAAATTCTTCGCTATGTTGGTCATATACCTTTCTTAATTCAGGTGGTAATCAAGGTATCTTTTATGATGTTCTTCTCTTCTGCAATGACTTTCGTATCCTAGATACCGTACTTCAGATTGTGTTGCCTGATGCCTTCATCACATTTTTCAGGTGGTTTCTTTGTTGGGTGTGATGGATGACCCCGTAATACATAACTCACCATTCCAACTGTTGATGACTTCTTAAGAGAAATTCGAATAAATATTTCAGGTATTGACAGAATGACAAAAAACTGCTTTTGCGGAGAGCAATAATTCATTGTTTGAACAGTGCTATCTGACAATGGACTTAATTGCACCACACTGTTCCTTACTGAGAACCAGAGGGAAGTAACTCACACCAAGGTAGAGTTTAAGGCTTCCTTGTACTCAAATCTTAGGACCAAAGTGAATCAAATGACATCTATTACCATTTGGCTCTGTGAAGAAGTGGATTTACTACTCTTTAACTTCAGGAAACTTCGTTATTTAACTTCTTTGGATTTATTACTTACTGCACTAACAGAGCGCAGTTAGAGGTAACACAATTAGCTTACTAAAAAATAAACAAAACAACAATCTGAGTTACGCTTCTTTGGCTCTGGGCTAGAGACTTATAGATTACCAGCTGTTGCGTCCGTCAGCTTGCATTCGCGACATAGTGGGTACGAACCTCACTGTCAGCAGCCACGACTATAGTTTTCCGTGGTTTCCCACTTAACCACCAGGCAAATGCCGGGGCTGAACATTCATTAAGTACATGGCTACTTCCTTCCCACTCCTAGGCCTTTCCTATCCCAAAGTCACCATAAGATTTTCTGTGTCGGTCCGACGTAAAGCAAAATTGTATGTGTATATATATATATAAAATAACTTGTCCTGACTGACTGACTGACTGACTGACTGACTGACTGACTGATTCATCATCGCCGAGCCAAAACTACTGGACATACAGAGATGAAATTTTGGGGATATATTCATATTGAGAGGTAGGTGCTCGCTAAGAGAGGATTTTTGGATATTCCTTCGCTAAGGGGCTGAAAACGGGGGTGAAATTTTAAAATGACTTGCTCTATATCTCAAAACTTTAAAAGTTTACAGATGTAAAAATTGGTATTTAGAATCATCTTTAAAAATAAGGAAACACGTATTTTTTTGTTTTCAGAAAATCCCAATAGGAGGGGTGAAAAAGGGTGAAAATGGGGAAAAATGGGTTGAATGCCTTTAATCAGGATACCGGTACCTATATCTCAGAAACTGAAGATATTACAGACCTGAAAATTGGTACTATTGATCTCTTTTAAAAATAAAGAAACACGTATTTTTATGTTTTTAGAAAATCCAATTAATGGGAGGGTGAAAAGGGGGTGAATTTTTAAAATGAGTGAATCTATATCTCCAAACTTTTAAAGTTTGCAGATGTAAAAATTGGTATTTAGAACCTTCATTAAAAATAAAGGAACACGTATTTTTTTGTTTTCGGAAAATCGCAATAGGAGGAGTGAAAAGGGGCTAAAAAGTGGTTGAATGCCTTTAATGAGGCTACTTATATATCAGAAACTGAAGATATTACAGACCTGAAAATTGGTGTTTGGGATCTCCGTTAAAAATAAAGAAACACGTATTTTTTTGTTTCTGGAAAATCCAATTTGGGGGGGGTGAAAAGGGAGTAATATTTTAAAATGAGTGTATCTATCTCAAAATTTTTAAAGGTTATATATGTGAAAATTGGTATTTAGAATCTCCTTTAAAAACAAATAAACACACGTATTTTTTCGTTTTTGGAAAATCCAAATATTGGGGGGTAAAAGGGGGGGAGGGTACATTTTTTAAAATGAGAGTGTATACATCTTAAAACTTTAAAATTTACAGATGTAAACATTGGTGGTTAGAATCTCCTCTAAAAATAAAGGAAAACGTATTTTTTGTTTCCTGTAAATCCCAATAGAAGGGGTGTAAAAGGGTGAAAAATGGGTTGAATGCCTTTAATGAGGATACATATATCTCAGAAACGAAAGATATTACAGAACTGAAAATTTGTTTATGGGATCTCCTTTAAAAATAAAGAAACACGTATTTTTTCGTTTTGGAAAATCCAATTAATGGCGGTTAAACAGGAGTGACAAATTGGGTGAATTTTTCAAAGACTATATCTACAGAATATCTTGGAAACGTAAAATGTTACAGACGTAAAAAGTGGGTGTTTGTAATCTCCTGTAAATCTAAAGAAACATAGGTGATTTGTGTTTGGAAACTCCACTTAAGGGGAACTCAAAAGGGGTGAAATTTTAAAATGAGAATTTTTACAGTTTATCTCAAAACACTTAACATGTTACAGAAGTGAAAAATGGTATTTTTTATCTCTATTAAAAATAAAGAAACGTGTATTTTTAGCTTTCGGAAATACCACTTGTGTGGAAGGGGGGGGGGTAAAAGTGACTGAAAATGGTGTTGAGTTCTTTTAATTAGGCTACTGATATCTCAAAAATGAAGATGTTACAGACGTGAAATTTGATATTTGCAATCTGCTTGAAAAATAACGAAACACGTATTCTCGGAAAATCCAATGAAGGGGGGGGGTGAAAGAATTGAAAAATTAATTGAATTAATTGAATGAGAATACATACATCTAATAAAAACTAAAGTTGTTACAGACGTGAAAATTCGTATTTGGATCTCCTTTAAGAACAAAGAAAAACGCGTTTTGGGGGAAACCATCTTGGAGGGCGGGAGTGTAAAGGAGTTGAATTCCTTTCATGAGGACACATAAATCAAAAACTGAAGAAGTTAGAGTCGTGATAATTGGTATTTAGAAGATCCTTTACTATTAAAGAAACAAGTATTTTTTGCAGGAAAATTCACTTAGGGGGGGGGGGGGGGAGTAGTGTGAAATGAAGTGAAGAAAGTAAATAATTTTTATGGGGATACTTATATCTCAAAACTGAAGGTAATAGACGTGAACATTGGTGTTTGAAATCTTCTTTAAACATAAGAAACAAGCCTTCTTTTAATTTTTTTGGGGGGCGGGGGGTTGCCGGTGAATAAACTTAACGGCGGTGGGGTGTAGAAGGAGGTGAGACCAATTGATTTTACTGTTCTTAATGTACTTATAAGGATCCTCGGCAGCGCGCCGGCCTCTCACAGCTGGGTTCCGTGGTTCAAATCCCGTTCACTCCATGTGACATTCGTGCTGGACAAAACGGAGGCGGGACAGGTTTTTCTCCGGATACTCCGGGTTTCCTGTCATCATCCATTCCAGCAACACATAATAATAATAATAATAATAATAATAATAATAATAATAATAATAATAATAATAATAATAATGATGTTCCGGACCGTCGTCAAATGTGCGGACAGCGCTGGAAACGGCTCCTGGACGGGTAATGACTAAGAATGCAGTCCGGCCGCGGGTTCAGTGCTTTCTAGGCACCCAATATGACACCACGCCGGATCTCCTGAAGGATTTTATCCATATTAAAAATGATTATAGGAAAAGATGGCAAAGATTTACGGACCCAACTGACCGGGAGGAATACCTGAGCCCAGCCCGGGAAGTACGAAATCGATTGCTGGAAAAGAAGATTGAAAAATGGGAGGAAACATGCCGTAACCTAATAGAAAACGAGTCAGATCGGGAATTTTGGTGGGTTCTCGCAGAAAACGAGTCAGACCGCGAATTTCGGCGGATTATATATCTAAAACAATAAGCATTCAATTATAAATTTCAGTATAATACCGTAGCGAAGCACGGGTATCTTGCTAGTATATATATATTAGTAAATATACCCGTGCTTCGCTACAGTATTCTACCTTGTATACGAATTTCTACGTAAATTACTGTACATACAGTGAGTAAGATTATATTAAATTGCATGTCTCTTATCATTATCCAAGAAACACGGCGGGGAGATCCCATACGTTTTATCCAATGTAAGGTGCGCGTTCAGAAGTTTTCATGATAATGGCAGGCCACGTTTCTTACTGCCCTTCACAATTTAGTTCCATATTTCCTGCTGTAACGGCAGGCTCACTTGCCAACTGCAATTCACAATTCAGATGGGGAGTTTTCATTGTAAAGACAGCCCCTTTTCCTAATGCCACTCACAATCGAGTTGGGGGGTTTGACTATAATATAGAAATGCAGCTCTGTCTAACGTATAAGAGATCGAGATATGAGAAAATGTCATAGGACTAAAGTTGTAGATCTCTCCAAATCGAGTGGCGATTGTGTTATCGATTTTGTAATATGACGCACCGTTTAGCCAACAAATACCCCGAAATGAAGGTCTGCACCATCATTAAAATTCCCTCCATATTTGAAAAACATTTCGGTGCCAGAAAGTTACACAATTGAACATCTTGCATATTTACCTCAAAGGAAAGAGAGTCGAACTTTCGGGATTAGCGCTTACATATATATATATATATATAGAAATTAAGGAGGGAAGAAATAAAGAAAGAAGGAAATACACTTAAGAACAATGACATTAATTGAAGATAGAATAATAATTGAGGGAAAATCCAATCCAATCAATCCAATCAATACTGATGTCCATGTAGGGCAGTCGCCCAGGTGGCAGACTCCCTATCTGTTGTTTTCCTACCCTCTTGCTAAATAATATCAATGACATTGGAAATTTATTGAACATCTTTCTTGGTAAGTTATTCCAATCTCTATCTCCCCTGCCTATAAATGAATATTTGCCCCAATTCGTCCTCTTGTATTCCAACTTTACCTTCATATTGCACCAATAAGCGAATGTGCATAATGAATGTATAAATTAAATGTTTAATAATTCGCATATGGGAATACTGCAGTAGGCTGGGAAAAGCTTGCAGTCTCACAAAGCAACAGTCAGGCGCTGTTCAGACTAAAAATATATCCACAGAATACGTCTTAAGGCACGAACAGGAAGTAGCTAGCCTGAGTGGTACGTCCAATTATGTTTTACGATGCCGACGAGAAATGGAAACTTTCTATCCAGTTCCCACATCTATCCGCACATCGCCCTGCCCAGAAGAGTGAGTGAGAAACGAATAATGCCCGTCATCCCTTGGCAGAAAATGGAAGAATCCAAACAACTAAGAGCGCGAACGTCTCAGCCAATCACAAAATTGCAAATTTTAATGTCTTGTCATAGCGGGAATCTACAGCTAGTATTTCGCGATTTGGTGCCCGAAGTAGCTGTGAAAGATTGTGTCCTAACTTCCTAACAATATTTGAGGATTTATCAGTGCAAATGTATGGTGAATCAGTGGTTAAATAAGAAATTTTCAATTTTACATGGAAGAGTGGTATCGCCCAGGAAATGAACAGTCATGGCGGGAAGGCGCCACACTCTTATAGAAAATAGAGCCTGTGACGCGTGCCGTCGTATAAATTAACCTGTGATCGTTTCTCATAACGCAATGTAACACGTAAACCGGATCAAAATTAGGAATGTTTAGAGCACATTTCCTAAAATTCTAACCTACGGACATATGATAAATCGGTTCCAAGTGCAGAATTATTACGCCACGTCCCTTCCACAGAACTCTTTTCGAAGTGGGGGAGGACTGTTTACAAAAACGACGACACCAGTGTGGTGAACTTCAGTCTCGTAAGAATCTTCAGTCTTGTACGAAATTTCAGTCTCATCAGAATTCTCAGTCTTGTAGAATTTCAGTCTTGTACAGTTGTTGGCATCCGAGTGAGTAATGTATTCATTTGTGTGAGAAATATCTTAGCCGAAATGAACACTTTGACAAACTTTTATTCAACTTTAGTTTATGCAGAGATAATCAGGCAATTAAATTAACAAATGACAATGGTAGTTATATTTTCAACACTTGCCTTGAATGAACTTATAACGTGCTAGGACTGGAATGAACAATGAATTTCTTCGTAACACGTAGCTACATAACATTTCTCTAGTTCACGTGTAGCTTGTATATTTCGTGGAAAAGTCATATTTTGGAGGACGATTATTATAAAATCCTCCACATCATCGGGAACATTACATTTAAATTTTTCCACACTCTCATAGAACTATTATTGCAAGTGAGATATTTGGGAGCAGAATTAGTCAAGCCAGTTACAGGGAGAAAAACTCTGTTTTCACAAGTGGAATGCTGCCGCACTAAGACCTTGAGTCCAGTGTTATAGTCAGAGAAGGTGAATAACCAATAATTCTTTACACAAACAAACTGAGATGGGTGAGAGAGAGAGACGACAGCAGGCAGGTAGCGGAGTCCAGACTTTCAACTTCACGTCAGGTGCTCAATGCAGTATCATTGAATATTCTTCGTAGGAGTGTTAAAAATGCGAGTGCTAATATAAATATGGACGTGTGCAACGCTATTGTAGAAATGCATCAAGTTTGCTTGTGTGACCTCTTGGATAACATCATCTTGAAGATCGAGTACTAAATTCAACATGACGGAGTCCGGAGTCCTGCCTCCAGCACAAATAAGGTAAATGAGCAGAATGTAAATATGTAAATAGGGAGGACTATGGACAATCGATGATTAAAAATGTAGTTCAGAATTTTAGATAGGATTGTAAATAATTCACGGATCGGATGGTATTAATTATAGTTTGATATCATTTTCATTTTTGAGTTAAACTTGAGACTACGACAATTATATTTAACGATTCCAAATATAAATACCATAGTGTTACTATAATTGTAATTGTGAAATTAGGATCGTAATAATAATAATAATAATAATAATAATAATAATAATAATAATAATAATAATAATAATAATAATAATAATAAATAAGTGTTAGCGAGTGTTATTTGCGCAATTTCCTTAAGTTAATGTTTTTCATATTATTTCTGGATCATTTTGAAGTAAGTCATTTTGACATATGAGAATCCCATTTTACTATGAAATTTACATACAGTGTAGTGCAGATTTTTGAAGTGATGATAATAATATTAATAATAATAATAATTGTGGTAATGAGTGTTATTTTGTTGACGTTTTGATTTTGTAGATGCCGCCATGTTAGTTTAAATGTTTTTTTTGCCATTAGCGCATTCAGTTTATTATTTCATGTTATGTAATCATTCGTCAGATGACCGTTTCCGGTAGCTCTCACACTTTGTATTTCGCGACGATCTGGTTGATACGCGAGAGTTAATTTCTTTATGTAAACGTGGTTACACATTTCGATAGCCGTGTTTTTGAGGGGCAATCTCGTTATTTCAGTTAAATAATTAGTGACAGGAAGCCATTGATAAGTTAGCTCTGATATTTCATAATATGTGAAACGGTCGATGATCAAGACAACGAACAAAGTAATAGTAATATCCCTGATATTCTGCGTTGAGAAATGGAAAATGTGATATATGGACCATGTCATGAATAATGTCGTAAAAATGGATGTGTGAACGACACAGTTATTTCGCCCGCTTGATATGAGCGAGGCCGTATTATGAGTTACTACGTCGAGAATATTGATGATTAAATAGAATTGAGAGATGAATAATTTAACCGAGAGTGTTAAATATGCGACATGTGTAATGGTTGTAGGCGGAAAGCCTGTATTGTTTCAAATAGTTTCCAAGGAAAATAAATGCTTGGAAAGATGCAATTTAGAGTCCGAGGTGAATTGTGAACAGAGCGACCGATCAATGCGTGTTTCGACAGTCAAGTATAATCATTGATGACATGTAATACCAATAATTATTGTCCGTAAAGATTGACTAGGGTCATGTCCAGACATTTTAGTCTGAGGTTAGAAGATTGCCATCAAATTCACGTAATTTTGCTACTTGGATCAGGGTAATATTTTATACTTCGATATTTGGGCATTTTTATTTTTTTAAATTTTATAAGGCAGCGATTTTTGGGATCTAGATTTTTGTTATGATATCCTTTCTTTGTATATATTTTGTCACCGTATTATTTTAGAATCTGATACGTGAATAGTGTTTGTATTTGATTTATGTAAATAAAATAGGTGTAGTCAGGTTATTTAATTTCAGTATTTCTTGGGAGCAGTGTTTCTCCATTAACATGTTCATTTATGTAAATAAGATTTCATGTGTTAGGGTAAGAGATCATCGATTAGTTCATAGTCAAAACCATTGTAGTGGTATGCTCATACCAGAAGACAGTCAGTAATCACCAAGCCTTAGAAATCCACTACATTTCAGTTAGGCAAATGAAGCGATCTTTAATAAGCAGTTGTATCACAAATGCCGCAAATGAGTCACATAAATACGATGGGATCTGCCTCCATGTAGAGTTGGTACCACACAAATATGCATTCACAATGAAAACGCAGACAGCGGCAAGCTAGGTAAAGTTATCGATGTAAAGGGATCGCTTTCATTTGAGATGTAAACTTGAGGCACTTAGCCTAATTCATTTAAGTATTTTAGCGTCCAGACTAACACAGTTAAGTAAATAAGGTTTAACAAATTAAATGAGTGATGGTAACACTCAGGTGTCCAGTTCAATAAATTTTCTTGTTTTCAGCCACGAGTAGTTTAAATATGTGGCAAAGGTTATATAACGGATAAAGTACCATGTTCATGGTTGTGTTGTTTTGTTTTTCTCTCTTCCTTTTTTATTGTTACACATGGTTAGTGTATTCTATTATTATTTTAGAGTTGGGTGCTTCCCAAATGAATTTGAATATGGGTCAAATATTTGATAGACACCTCAAAGTCAATGTCAATTGGATGAATTAACAAATTTAACTAATTAATTACTCAAATTTATTTTGAGAGGACATTTACCAAGGTATTGTAAATCATTTATTCAAATGAGGCTGTATTTCCGACCAGTGTTTGAATGTGGTTGCGTCATCGTCATGCAGACAGTGGTTCAATATAATTCAGAATATTTAAATCTAATCGACCTTCAGTCGAAATTTATTAAGGCAGATAATTAACTTATTGTAATGCAGATCTTTTAATTGTTTTAAAATTTAATTTAATTTCATATTATTTTATTTTACACCATTTTACTTTCATTTTACACTTTGCAAATTTTGTTAAATAAACCATTTTATTTATTTCAATTTTAATTCAGTCTTTGGGTACCGTCATTTAATAGTTTAGTTTACCCCATCTTTCATTTCCTCACCCCCCGATCGACGTGTGGCCCATCAACCCGAGGGATCCAAGGACGCACCACCCCTGAGGAAGAAGAGTCTACATGAGGCGGTAGGTATTTTTAAATGTCATTATTTTCAGGAGCAGCCGGCGCACATGTCAAGAAAGAAGACCACCGCATTGGGTGCTTTTAAAAGGGCACAATATTGTGATCTTTCCTACTTCTAAAGACGCTACTCAAACTTATTCGTCTACTAATGTCATATCATGCCATTTCTCCTCTGACAGCTCGGAACACACCACTCAGTCGAGCAGCTCGCCTCCTTTCACCCAGTTCTTCAAAGCCCAAACTTTGCAACAGTTTTGTAACGCTACTATTTTGGCGGAAATGACCCGGAAAAAATCCAGCTGCTTTTCTTTGGATATTTATTCAGTTCTTGAATCAAGTAATCCTGGTGAGGGTCCCATACAGTGGAACCATACTCCAGTTGGGGTCTTACCAGAGACTTATATGCCCTCTCCTTTACATTCTTACTACAACCCCTAAACACCCTCATAACCATGTGCAGAGATCTGTATCCTTTATTTATATACCCATTTATGCTATTACCCCAATGAAGATCTTTTCTTATATTAACACACAGATACTTACTATGATCCCCAAAAGGAAATTTCACCCCATTGAGAGGACTTTTCCTATTTGTAAAACCCACAACCTGACCATCAACCCCGTTTATCAACATATCATTGCTCGTTGTCCATCTCACAACATTATCGAGGTCATTTTGCAGTTGCTCACAATCTTGTAACTTATTTATTACTCTATACAGAATATCATCATCATCAAAAAACATTACCTGTGATTCCACTCCCTTACTCATATCATTTATATATATAAGAAAACATAAAGGTCCGATAATACTACCTTGAGGAATTCCCCTCTTAAATATTACGGGTTCAGATAAAGCTTCGCCTACTCCAATTCTCTGAGATCTATTTTCTAGTAACAAAGCCACCCATTCAGTCACTCTTTTGTCTAGTCCAATTGCACTCATTTTTGCCAGTAGTCTCCCATGATCCACCCTATCAAATGCTTTAGCCAGGTCAATCGCGATACAGTACATTTGACCTCCAGAATCCAAGATATCTTCCTGGATCCTACAAATTGAGCTTCAGTGGAATAACCTTTCCTAAAACCGAACTGCCTTCTATCGAACCAGTTATTAATTTCAAAAACATGTCTAATATAATCAGAAAGAATGCCTTCCCAGAGCTTACATAGAATGCATGACAAACTGACTGGCCTGTAGTTTTCAGCTTTATGTCTATCACCCTTTCCTTTATACACAGGGGCTACTATAGCAACTCTCCATTCATCTGGTATAGCTCCTTCAACCAAACAATAATCAAATAAGTACTTCAGATACGGTACTATATCCCAACCCATTGTCTTTAGTATATCCCCAGAAATCTGATCAATTCCAGCCGCTTTTCTAGTTTTCAACTTTTGTAACTTATTGTAAATATCATTGTTATCATGCACACTCTCCTTGTTCATTAATTATTCCTGGAATGTCCTTCTTGGAACGCGTTTCTGCCTTAAAGTGTCTATACATACCGTTCCATTTTTCACTAAAATTTGTATGACTACCAATTATGCTTGCCATCACGTTATCCTTAGCTGCCTTCCTTGCTAGATTCAATATCCTTGTAAGTTTCTTCAATTTTTCATTACTTCCACAGCCATTTCTAACTCCATTTCTTTCAAATCTGCACCTCCTTCTTAGTCTCTTTATTTCTCTATTATAATAAGGTGGGTCATTATCATTCCTTACCACCTTTAAAGCTACAAACCTGTTTTCACATTCCTCAACAATTTCTTTAAACCCATCCCAGAGTCTGTTTACATTCTTATTTACCGTTTTCCACCGTTCATGATTACTTTTTTTTTAACTGCCTCCTACCTGCTTTATCAGCCATATGGTACTGCCTAATAGTCCTACTTTTAAAACCTTCCTTTCTATCACATTTATTTATAACTACGACTAAAACAGCTTTGTGATCACTAATACCATATCTTACTTAGGTTTCTCTATAGAGCTCATCTGGTTTTATCATCACCACGTCCATTATATTTTTTCTCTCTAGATGGTTCCGTCACTTTCTTATCAGATGGCCTTCCCATATTAGCTTGTTTGTAATTTGTTAGTCATGCTTCCTGTCGTTCGCATTTCCTTCCCAATTGACATTTGGTAAATTAAGACCTCCCGCTACAATTACATTCTTTTCCATGTCGTTTCCCACATAGCTGATTATCTTATCAAATAAATTCTGAATCCGTGTCAGCACTACCCTTTCCCGGTCTGTACACCCCAAATACATCAAGTTGCCTATTATCTTTAGAAATGAGCCTTACCCCTAGAATTGTATGATGCTCATTTTTAACTTTTTCGTAGTTTACAAATACTGTTTTCACCAGAATGAATAACCCCCTCCTACCATTCCTATCCTATCTCTACGATACACACTCCAGTTCCGTGAGAAAATTTCTGCATCGATTATATCATTTGTCAGCCATGATTCAACTCCTATTACAATATCTGGTAAGTATATATCTATTAAAATACTTAATTCTATTCCTTTCCTTACACTACTTCTGCAGTTCAACACTAATATTTTTATGTCATCCCTACTTGACTTCCAGATCTCTGTACCCTCATCACCGCTCCCTAGACAACCCCGTTTTAATGTACCTCCCTATTACCCTTCTAAACAAATTTCCTAACTTATACGTAGCACCACTGCGGTTTAAGTGAAGGCCATCTGAGCGCAGATCCCTATCTCCTACCCACCCATTAGGATCTAGAAATTTCACTCCCAGTTTCCCACTCCATAGTCTCATTAAAATCCCCAATCACACTACAGTCAGTATCCCTTCTACACAGTATTCCACTGAAAACGATCGTCGCTTCCTTAAACTCCACCCGTGTTGCAGTTATCAGTTCCCGCACATCCCCAACAATGTCGGTACTTATATTAGCTTGCCTTACGTTGTTGGTACAAACGTGAAACACTACCATCTTTTCCTTCCCCTCCTCCTTCTCTTCCACTTTTGTCAACATCTTCCTCAACCTAATTACTGGATAGCACTCCACCCTAGTTCCCTTTCCTCCACACACTTTCCCCACATGTCTAAAGATGGAATCCCCACGTCCAGAGTCTCAACCCTACACACCTTCTTTCATTCCCTGCATTGCTGGTCAGCCCTATCTTTCCTGATAGCTACAGAAGCTACTTCCTCCTCTCTATTCTACCTCCCATGACCCTGGTCCACCTGTCTTTTCCTACCCTATACTCTACAGTTTCCTTCCCTACCTTTTCCCTTCCACCTACTTCCACACATCTCAGCAACAGTTCCATGTTCCTCATCTTCCCTCTGTTGCTCTACCTGGAGTGGCTCGTATCGATTTCTAACAGACACCTGTCCTGAATGCTGATACTGAATAGAGGCCTTAGCCTGCAATCTTCTTCCCCGTAGAACATTAGACCACCTGTATTCTACAGTTCCCCCTTTCCTTCCCATCCCTCTTTTACACCTGCTGTAACCTGTACATTGTTTGAGGGAGGCCTACCTTCCTTCCTGTCTTCTGTGAGAATCCTAATTATCTCCCTCAAATTCTTCATCTCCTCCCTCATACCGGTCAATGCCTCGCCACACCCACATTTCCTACACTTGCACTCTTCAGACACTGTTTCGAAAAAAAAAAGAAAAGCTAAAATAAAATAACTTGTTTTGTGCAAAAAAAGAACGAAAAGAAATATTGTCTAGGATAGCACTGAAAGATCACACGACAATTAGGTAATTAATATACTACTACACTATAATACTACTTAGTCGTATTCTGTTTTTATCCTACAACACCCTAACAGATAAAAACTGATGTTAGTTACTGAATACCGAAAGGAATACACAAAAATTACACAATTCTATACTGCAATTAAGCCTTTCCTAATTACAACAACATAATTTTAGTAAGAGAGTTTGTACAGATTCTTCTACCATACTACACAAAATTTGACAATAATAAAATGAGCACGCTAATTTGAAATAAGATATTACTCGTATACTTCTGTACAGTACACTACAATAATTTTAAACTACGCTTGACGTATCCTAATGACATTACCGGTACCGTATGTCACTACTAAACAGAAATTGAAAAAGCAAGTTTGAAATTTGCACGAACTACTGAACTCAAAGATTACCAACAAAGCTAAATGTTTAGATAGATTATTATTTGTAATATGCTCTAATAGGTACACACATAAAGATACACACGGATATATCAGATAAGATACTGTACTATCTAAATATACCGTATCTGCACAAGTGTCCTTAAATGCCGAGAAATAAGAGGTTGTCTACAATAATTTTTGTCAAAACTACGCCGGGGGCTTGAACTTTAATATTATTACGATAGGCCCTATAGGAATTTAGTTATTAACTTGTAATCGATGTATGAACGAAGGTACAAAGTACATTACAAAGTATGCCAGGATCTTAGGCTACAAATTATCGGAATAAAGTAATCCGCTGATTTTGTATTTGTTTACACAACTACCAAGTGCCTGTAGCCCGCACTCCTAGATCTCGTCGGAACGTACGGTCTCAACAATCGTCAACAATCCAAAAACTGTTAAGTACCGTAATTATCCAGTGAAATTACCGTTTAATCTCTTTAACTTCCTTTTAAATCGAAGTTTACAGGCGTATTGTGTTATTTAATTTAGTAAATTCTTACCTTCGAGATAGTTTGAACGGACATCTATACGAAATACCGGAGAAGTTGTGGCGGAAGTTACGGTACTATTCCTTATGATAATCTGCCTTTGTAAGTATTATACCAACGAACCTACAGATATTTACAAATATAAGTTAATGTTATTACCTAAAGTATTTTCTAAACCTAAATACAAAACAAGGTGCACTTAGCTAGCCTACTTAACCTAGAAAACGTAATTTACTGAAGACCAACTGAATTACTACTTGTTATAAAATTTAAATAAATATCACTACTCCCAATTTCTACCAACTAGCACTAAACACCACTGTATAAATAGCACTAAATGAATCACAAACACTCACAATAAAGCTATTTCAATAGGTTTTTAAGTACTTTATAATGCAAGAGCTCTCTCAACAGCCAACCGTTTACAAGCGCATCCAACAATCAACAACAACCCGCATAGGACAAAATCATATGTAAATACCAAGTGGTTATACTGGAAAAATGAAATATCCGACACTAAATTGTAATAATATGAGTTACGGATTTAAGAAAGCGGTGACAGAGGAAAAATTTAGTCGCAGCGATTCTCAGATAGGAAGATGACTTATGGTGTTACTATTTAATCCTAAATAGGCAAGGCAAAGGCAAAAATAAAAGGAGATAACGGAAGTATATGTATAGCAAATGTCATAAAACACGTTACGGTGCGAAATAATGGCATAGAGTCCGCAGTACTGTGGAAATATGAACAGCCTCCCTTAGTGCTATTCGAAAGCGACTGTAATCCCCAACGGTATTCCGCAAATATCCCTCAGAGTGGTAGCTTGATGTCTATGTCTACCCAACGAATAACCACGAGTTTAGAGGAATAATGACGAAAATGGCATTACGTTGCTGGCAAGCAGCCAGAGACGATGGCGTGGTAACCGGTAGGGTCGTTGGCGGTCACTCAGTGTAGAGCATGAAACATGCAGAAAATAGTAAATTTGTTCCTGTCATTTGTAAGCGAAATTATGTACATTACGAAATTAGTTAGTCCGCCTCTGTGGTGTAGTGGTTAGTGTGATTAGCTGCCACTCCCAGAGGCCCGGGTTCGATTGCCGGCTCTGCCTCGAAATTTGAAAAGTGGTACGAGGGCTGGAACGGGATCCACTCAGCCTCGGGAGGTCAACTGAGTAGAGGAGGGTTCGATTCCCTCTTCAGACATCCTGGAAGTGGTTTTCCGTGGTTTCCCACTTCTCCTCCAGACAAATACCGGGATGGTACTTAACTTAAGCCCACGGCCGCTTCCCTCTCTCTTCCTTGTCTATCCCTTCCAAACTTTCCATCCCCCCACAAGGCCCCTGTTCAGCATAGCAGGTGAGGCTGTCTGGACGAGGTACTGGTCATCCTCCCCAGACCCAGAGTTTGAAGCTTCAGGACACTGCCCTTGAGGCGGTAGAGGTGGGATCCCTCGCTGAGTCCGAGGGAAAAACCGACCCTGGAGGGTAAACAGGTTACGAACGAACGAAATTAGTTTAAAATGAAGACACGTTTCACATACGGCCGACGGATTTTACAGAAACTCAATAGCATAAGAGTAAATTAAAATAAAATCCTGTTCTGGTTTTTATATAAACCCCCAGTCTATTCAGACATTTTTAAATTATATGCATACCTAAATCTGCTCCTGGACGAGTATGACGTTTGATCGAGATCCATCCAGCCGTTTCGCCGTGATTTTGGAACAGACATGAAAGCTTGACTCATACCGTTGACTTAAAACGGATAGACGTCTGAAAAATTGGTAAATCAAACGCAATTACAGACAGCGAACTGCCTACAACTTTGTTTAGGCCTATATACTGTAGATAAAAGAGGAGGAAGTTAGATTTTTCAAGAACACGCAGGGACTGGAACAATCTCATTAGTCAGAGCGACGTTTGCTACGAGAAATTACAACTGTAGATAATTTAATACTAAACTGCACACCTGTCCGGCCCCGCGGTGTAGGGGCAACGCGTCCACCAGTCACCCGTCGGCCCCGGGTTCGATTCCCGGGTTGGTCAGATTCTTTTATTTGCAATTATTATACCTGGCCTGAGGACCGTGTTTTTACGACGTTCTTCATGTTCCTTTCTTCACACACAACATTCCACACTACCGCCATTCCACTAACACGCAGGTTCGTACAATATGATGCCAGTAGATCCCCGAACAATTAACATGAAAAAACTGTACACCTACAGAGTGTGTCAAGTGGGAAGCGTTTGGTTTCAGTCAGGCGGTTGCTGTGTTGTACCGTCATCTACCCTTACCCCCCAAGTCAATGACTGCACTCTGTGGAAAATTTCATGGCATTAAATATCGCTTGTGCCAGCCAAAATGCATTATTTCATAAAAGTGACCGCATCTTCCCATTTACCACGTGCCGGGCTGAGTGGCTCAGATTGTTAAGGCGCTGGCCTCCTAACCCCAACTTGGCAGAATCGATCCTGGCTCAGTCCGGTGGTATTTGAAGGTGCTCAAATACGACAGCCCCGTGTCGGTAGATTTACTGACACGTAAAAGAACTCCTGCGGGACTAAATTCCAGCACCTTGGCGTCTCCAAAGACCGTAAAAGTAGTTAGTGGGACGTAAAGCAAATAACATCATTATTAGTATCATTTACCACGTAAGAACGGTGGAACGTGCGGATTAGCTACTTGCTTTACACAGATATATCTTATGGCTACGATGGGATAGGAAAGGCCTAGGAATGGGAAGGAAGTGGCCGTGGCCTTCATTAAGGTACAGCCCCAGCATTTGCCTGGTGCGAAAATGGGAAACCACGGAAAACCATCTTCAGGGCTGCCGACAGTGGGGCTCGAACCCACTATCTCCCGATTACTGGATACTGGCCGCACTTAAACGATTGCAGCTATCGAGCTCGGTCGGATTATTTCGAGCATACTACTTTTGGTATAGTTCATCTAAGTTGGAGAGTTAAGTTTGTAGCTTTTTACGGCTAACGGTCCCTCGAATTCGAACCGTGTCTGCGTGTTCCTTAACTCAGAAAGGATTGAAGACTTTTTGTAGAATAACTTTTTATTACAAGTAGAAAGGTCTGGTTGCTAATTACAAAGTTGCTTACATGGTCTGCTTAGTATAAGACCAGCAGCGTGTCACGTTTGTGACCGTCGTGTACTGCACAGAACAGTGGTGAAGAGAATGAACCTCGAGTAGGGATTCCTCCCTCCATTTATACTATCTTAATGTACAAAGATCAATACAGTCATAACAGCAAGAGGCTGTTATGACCAACAGCCGTCATGACGCATGGGGTACAATGGTCAGTGGGAGTCATGATGTTGGTTCTCCAGTGAGTAACCACCTCATGACTGGCCTTTACAAAGTTTGTCCTGACTCACAGGGAGAGTCATCTTATTTGTGAAATATGTCTTATGATTAATATATACAGATCTGAGTAATATCTTACAGTTTGGAACCTTTCAGACAATACATTAAAATGAATATTCCTGTGAATTAGCAGGAATATTAGATATAGGTGATATTTCGGGCAAGGAATATAACTCCTCCCCTCTTTGTCTATTGTTACTGTCCTCAGTAACATTTGGTTTTCTAGTTCTACAGTTTACATATATTTGATACAGATTTTTTCTAAAAATTAACAGTATTATACATAGTATGACTATCATAATGGTCATATTAACAGGAGTAACCTCTTTCATTGCAGTATATTTGGGAGTTAGAGGTTGTAGGTCCAGTTTTAATTTATTCACATCGAGGTGGGAATAATGGAAATGGATTTCATTCCTTGTGAAGGGTTCCTTTTGAGCATAGTGGAATGGGAACTTATGGACATATTTCGTTGGTTTTTGTTCAAGAGTAACTCCCATAGCTGATATGGGGCATGAGATATTAGAATATACAATACAAGGCCCTGAGATATATACAGATTTTTGAGAATTAGGGCATGTTTGTAATAACATAGTAGGTTTTACATTATAAAAAAGGATATGTTCATCATTTAAGGGTTGGAATAATCTCACATCATTTTTCACAACTGCAAACTCACATCCTGTGGTTTAAGTTAAATTACATGCGGTTATTCTAGTATTATAATAAACACATACATAAGATTGAGTACCTTTTTTACATGAGACACTGGACCATTTTAATGTTGGTCCTTGCAAGTAATATCTTTCTGAAGGGATAAGTATAATTTTATCCATAGTTGGTAACGGAGATACTTAATACAATTGGTATTGGTTTGCATCTGTGATAGGTACTGACAACACTACAATTAATTCTGAGTCCAACATAAGAACTTGGGTTTTAGTAAATTTAAGGTTTTCATACAAGTGATAAGAGTCCGTATGAATTAAAGATTTTGTTGGGTAGACAGATTGTAAATGCTTCATAATGTTCGTGAGATCCTTTTGGGAAAACATCTTGACGTTTGTCATATCACTGAAGGAAAGGCTGATGGTATCTTCCAGAGTGCGCACTATCTTGTTGAATTTATCCACACAGAGTAAAATATATTGGTAATGTTCTAGTATACTTATTTCAAAATTATCTTTCTGTAACATACTTTGAATTACCCTCATATTTAGATTGACCTGGTTCATTTCATTGTAAAATTTCTTAGCGACAGTATTGCTAAAAGAAACAAGTTTATTAATGTGCTGAATTTCGTCCGTACGGCTCTTTCTTAAAGCATTTATTTGATTCTGTAGCTGATCCAAATCGTCTTGGTCCAGATTACCAGAAATGAATTTAATTACACTTCCTAATCCATTGATTAAACCTCTCTTGTACCGGGGTGTACTGGGCAATAATTTATTTAATTCCTTCCTAGTGTTCTTTAAACTTTCTGTTAGTTCATACATTAAATATGGGAAGGTGTTGTTGGCATGTGATAAAAGGTTAGAAGTGGTTTCGTGAATATTGTTGTATGAGTCGAGTAGACTGGTTAAATTAAAGCTGAACATAAATTTGTGATAATTACTAATTATGACTGCGGGTCCCAGTGGATCGGCATAGAATCCCTGAGTCTTTACTCGTTCGGTGTTGATGAAGCAGTGTCCTGGGAAGAACCTGAAAGGGAAAGGATTTCTCTCTTAGGTTTGATATCCCTGAAATTTCTGACGTGGGTCTTACCGTTTTTCATCTTGCAATAAACCCTGTTTTTCTCAATCTTAGTAATGGTGCCCTCGTTATAGAGGTTTTTGGATTTCTTATTTCGGTTTAAGGGGTCTAGTACATACACAGTTTCCCCGATTTTGTATGAGTGAGAAAAGGTAGAGGTGTTAGGTTGAATGTTACTACTTCTTAAAACTTGTAACTGCTGGCTTTGTCTTTGGATATATTCATTGACTTGAGGAGAAGGGGAAAAAATATGATCTAGAGCTTTATAGTATGGACCATAGATTATATTGAATGGGGGTTGCTTGGTAGCAGAATGTACTGAGGAATTATAGTTCGTGATGGTAGTAGTTAAAAGTTGCGTGAGAGGGGTAAACTTGTCGTAATCTCTTGAAATACGCAATTTCTCTAACAGGGTGGAATTCAGTCTCTCTGCTGGGGAATTCGATGAAGAATTTAGTGGAGTTGTAGCATGATACTCGATATTAGTAGCTTTGCAGTACTCCTTAATTAAGTTATTCTCGAACTCTCCGCCTTGGTCATGGGTGATTTGTTTGGGAAATCCATGGTGTGAGAAATACACCTGGAGTTGGTTCAGTACGGCAAGTGCTGTGCCATTGGGCAGTACATAGGCTTGTCCGTACTTCGAAAATACATCCAAAAGTGTCAAGACACGATTTTGTTCGAAGTGGAACGTGTCCACGTGAATCTGAGCAAAGGGGTGATCAGCAGTGATCGGACCTTGGTTCGATACTTGGTTGGGGTGTCGTTCGTACTTATTCCGTTGGCAGAGGTTGCACTGGTTTGTTAGGTTTCGAACGTGTTCCCTTAGATGTGGCCAATAATATTTTGTTTGTAGGTGTTCGACAGTCTCCGTAATTCCATCGTGGTTTGTAGAGTGATACTGTAGGATTAATTGTTTCTGTTTGTCAAGAGCTTCGACATCTTCCAGAAACTTGGATGTTTTTATGATTATTAATTCTGAAGTAAAGAGCTTTTGACAAGTCCTAATAAATGGGATCTCTAATGTTAAATCATCAAAGTAGACAGCGTATCTGTTATTTATTTAGCGTATGATGAATACAATATTATTTAAAATATATACAACTACCATCTCAAGCTCGTAACTAAAGTTCCATGTCAAAATTTAATAGCCAGAGAAGAGCTTCGTTTGAGACACAGTTTAAGTCCTCAATAGAGCCTCTGTAACTACGCAAAGGACACTCAAATGCAAGGTGTTCCACTGTCTGTTCCCCTTGTCCGCAGTCACATTGCGGTGATGCCTTCCATCCCCATTTGAAGAGAGTGGCTCCACATCTACCTTGGCCGGTCCTAATTCGATTTAGCATCCTCCACTGCCGTCTGGGAAGAGAAAAACCATCTGGGCACTTGCATGGGTTCTCAATGATGTGGTGATGTGGTAATGCGGATTGCTGTTGCCATTGTTCTTTCCAGGCGTCCGATACATTGAAGGAGGTGTCCTGTAAATTCATTGCAGTACGCCAAGAAGGGTGTCTGGATTTCAGTCGTTTAGCTGGGGAAGCTGCTATGTCAGAATGAATAGGAAGGTGAGGATTGTTTTCAATTTTCTTCCACAAGTTAAGCAGTGACTGTGATCTTCTTAGGGATGGAGGTGGTATGTGGCTTAGGGTGGGAAGCCAGTGTGTGTTAGTTGGTCGGATGCATCCTGTAATGATACGCATTGCTTGGTTCAGCTGGGTGTCTACTAATCCAGTGTGAGCACTGTTAAGCCAGGTAGAGCAGCAATATTCAGCGACGGAATAAGAGAGTGCAAGAGCAGTGGATCTCAGGACTTGGGCATGAGCACCCCAGGATGTACCTGCCAGCTTTTGGAGGATGTTATTTCTGGTCTTGATCTTGGCTGACACATTATAGAGGTGATTCTTGTAGGTCAAGGACCTGTCCAGGGTGAGTCCCAGGTATTTTGGGTTACTACAATACTGTAGATTCTCTCCTTTGAATGGTATGGTTGGTTTGTACCCAGCACTTCTATTCCGCAAATGGAAGGTAGACACAACAGTTTTCTTGGGGTTTGGTCTAAGGTTGTTGTGATAAAAGTAACTGTCATCTGCGATGTCAATGCGATGTCATCTGCGTAGATGAATTTTCTGGATTTAGTTACAGGAAGGTCATGTGTGTACAGGTTGAATAGAAGAGGGGCCAATACAGAGCCCTGAGGGAGTCCGCCATTTATCTTATGTACTTTACTTCTGGAGTCTTCGGAAAAAATCTGGAAGTACCTATTACTCAGCATGTTACTGAGTAATGTGGAGAGTTTCAGACAAGGTATGATGCTGATAAATTTGAGAAGGAGCTTATCTTGCCACACGGTGTCATATGCAGCTGTCATATCTAAGAAGACGGCCGTGCTTACCATTTTGTTCTCAAATCCATTTTCAATATGGGTAACTAGTGCTAAAACCTGTTCTTCACATCCTCGTCCAGGTCTAAATCCAGCTTGCTCGACTGGAATATGCTGGTTTATTGTCGCAAAAATCCTGTTATATATCAGCCTTTCCATAAGCTTCATTGTAACACTGAGTAGTGCTATTGGCCGGTAACTCTCAACTTTTGTTGGGTCCTTAGATGTTTTCAATACAGCTATTATTTTTGTTTTCTTGAAGACTGAAGGTAGGTTACCTGTCTCTAGTATGTTTGTGAAGAAGTTAGTAAGCCATTTAGCAGCAGCTGGTCCAAGATGAAGAAGGAACTCTGGATATATACCATCAGCGCCTGCCGCTTTGCCAAGTTTTAGACTTTCTAAGGTCTGCTTAGTTTCTTGTAGTTGAAATGGGGCAGAGAATTCAGAGGATCGTTGAGCCGAATGTTTCTTTTCCTTCAGGAGGTGCTTTACGTGCCTTCTATGGTGCTTTTCAACTGAGACCTTTGAGGTACAGATCATATGCTTGGCCATGTCGTCTAGACTGATGCTTGTTTTCGGTCTAATTTTGCTATTTGGTGTGTCCAATTTCCTGATCAGGCTCCAAGCTTCTCTGCTGGAGTGAGTGAAGTCTAGGGACTCTACTGTTTCTTGCCAAATTCTCTTCCTATTTTCATCTAGGGATTGTAACAGTTCCGAAGCTGTATCTGGGTCACCATTGGCCTCAAATTCTTTGAAGAGCCTTTCACTCTCCTCGTTCCAGCCGGGGATGTATTGTTTACGATATCCTCTTGGGATACATCGTTTTGCTGCACTTTTAACCACACCGATGAATCTGCTGTAGTTACTATGAATAGGTCTTATCCATCGCAGGTTGGAGTCAATCTGTTTAGAAAATTCTTCCCAATTGGCTTTTTTAAAATTCCATCTCTTTTTCGGGCAGGAGTGAACGATGGGCACAAGCAATCCAGACTGGATAATTATTGGTCTGTGCTGACTGTGAGGAAATTTGTTGAGCACTGTGCGTCGTATGTTGCTGAGTGGGTGTTGTGACTGCGTTACAAAACAGAGATCCGGGGTGTATTCTTTGTTCCATCGTGCAGAAGAGAAGGAAGCCTTATCCTTGGCATCATAGATAAGCTTAAGGTTTTCAGTTTCCATCCAGTCAGTGAGCTTTTCCCCATTACTGTCATTCTCTTTGTATCCCCATAGTGTGTGATGGCTGTTGAAATCGCCTGCAATTATACTTGGATTTTGCAGAGATGGAATTGGTGGAGACGGCCAGGGAGTTCCAGGAGGTTTATATACGTTAACTACTGTCAAATCACAAACTTTGATTGAGGTAGTAAATATTTCATTATCTGAGAAGGATGGCAAGACTTGATAGTGGGTAATATCACTCCTCACATAGGTGGCAATCCCATACTTTGCGTGATTAACTGCGGACACTAATTTAAATCCTGGAATTCTCCCTCTGGATTGCAGCTGGAGATCATTTTCCGTGTGGGTTTCTTGAAGCAGGATGATATGAGTCTGGTGTTCTTTGAGAATCTTTGCTAGGTGTTCACACTTTGCTCTGCTTATGCCCTCGATGTTAAGCTGGCATAGTTTCATTGAAGGGCCAATGTATCTGTTAGACGTGATGATTGTCCGGAGTAAAAGATTATTTAAATCTTGATAGAGGTTTTCGTGTGTAACCAACATGATGTGTCGTGTATGTCTCTTGAATAGCTTTCGTTCAAGGACTTTGGGAGTATTACCATATTTAACAATGATTTGGTTTCGGTTCTGATTTAGACTCCTTCCAGATAATTTCAAAGTAAAAATGGGATCCTCTTGGTTTGAATGCACCGTTTCGTTATCAATCTCATCCTGGTATTTGTCATCTCCAGGGATGGCTACATTTGACATTGTTTCTTCATTCAAGTTGATCTCTACTCGCGAGAGCGCGTCTGCTACGCAGTTTGACTTTCCTTTGATGTATTTAATGTCAAAGTCGAATTCTCCTAGTTTTACTTTCCATCGGTAAAGTCTAGAACTAGGGTCCTTCAACGTGAATAGCCATTGCAGTGGGCGGTGGTCACACTCTACTTGAAAGTGTCGGCCCCATAAGTAGGGTTTGAAATGCCTGCAGCTTTCTACTATTGCAAGTAACTCTCTTTCGATAGTAGAATACTTCCTTTCGGCAGGGTTCAGTGTCCTAGAATAGTATGCAATGGGATGCCCCTTCTGTGATAGGAGGCTTCCCAAAGCGAAGTCTGAACTGTCTGTAGTGAGGACAAAAGTTTCCTCAAAGTCAGGGTAGGCTAGCACAGGAGAGTTAATTAGAAGGGTCTTGAGAGTCTCGAATGCGCACTGGTATTCGGCATTCTCAGTATCAATTTTTGATCCCTTCTTCAGACAGTGAGTCATAGGCTGAGCGACTTTAGCGAAATCCTTAATGAATTTCCTATAGAATCCTGCCAAACCAAGAAATTGCTTGATTTCCTTCGTGGTTTTAGGTGTGGGGTATCCCTTTATTGATGCTATTTTGTCAGGATTGGGCTTCACTCCGTCTTGTGATACAACGTGACCAAGAAAAGCGACCTCCTTGTGGAGAAACTCTGTTTTGTCAAGTTGTATCTTGAGGTTTACCTCCCTGAGTTTCTGGAGCACTAGTTCCAAATGTTGGATGTGTTCCTCCAATGATTTGCTGTACACAATTATATCATCGATATAAACAAAGCAAAACTTGTACAAGAATGGCCTTAAGACATTGTCCATTACACGCTGAAACGTGGCCGGAGCGTTTCGGAGTCCGAATGGCATTCTTTGGAACATTAAGTGCCTATTATCAATGGTGAAGGCTGTCTTTTCTATGGACCTGGGGTCCATCTCTATTTGGTGAAAACCTTGGGCTAGATCTAGTGTGCTGAAATATTGGCAGTTTCCTAAATTGTCGAGGATTTCTTCAATTCTAGGAAGAGGGTATTTATCCTCAATGGTCTTTCTGTTTAATTGCCTAAAGTCAATTACCAATCTCCATTTCTTCTGTCCTGAAGGGTCAGGTTTCTTTGGTACAATCCAAATCGGATTACAGTACGGAGATTCACTGTGGGTTATTATCGCCTGATCCAGTAATTTCTCTACCTCCTCGTTGAGTATTTTCTTTAATTGCGGGGGGTAGCTGTAGTTCTTTTGATATACCGGATCTTCGTCTGTCGTGCGAATGTAATGTTTCATCGCCCTGGAGAAGGAAAGGTCACAGCCCGGATAGTAGAAGACATCAGAATATTGTGAACAAAGTTTCTGAATAGCCTTACTTTCTAAGTCATTCGTGTGCTGTGTGCGAAGGTGATCTGTTATGTCTCTGTCTGAAATGGAGTTTATTTCCAAAGGTTGGATATCTATGTTTTCCAGGGGTTCGACAAGTATGGGTTCGTCGAACTGTTGTTTCAACTGGGTTTTCGTAGGATATAACACTTGGTAATCTTCTGCATGTAATATCGCATCAGGGAAATACATTCCCTTGTATTCGAACATAGGAACATATACATCGCCTTGCTGGATGTTAACCGGAATTGCGGTAAACTGAGAGTCTGAAGCGAGTTGAAAGCTTTTGTGCTTGTTAGGTGAGTGGTAGTAGAAAGGTATGTCTTTACCTGCTAAGGTGACTTTCTTTAAACCATAGTCAATTTTCGCACCTAGCTTAGCATAATCGGCAGTACCGATCAAAGCGTCAAAATAGTTGTGCCATTGCATTACTCTAAAATTTACAGGAATGTTTATGTCATGGTCTTGGAAAATAGGGTACTGAACATTGTCATCACCTATAGTCTCAGAGTGAACAGACTGAATACAAAACTGTTCTTTGAATATGAAATCCGGAAAGAGCGAATATGCTACAGAGGGATTCATAATGGAGTTGCAAGCTCCGCTATCAATGAGAATCTTAAGACCGCATAGTGTGATGAAAGGCAACTGAGGAGCATTGTAAATGTTATTCAGGTCTTCGGCCGTGGAGACTGGGCCAAACGAAAATCCTGAGTGTAGTCCTCGTTTTCGCTCTCAAAGTACTCATTTGTTAAGTAGGATGAGTCGACCTGAGTGTCGTATGTGTTTTCCATCTGAAGATATTCTTCGCTAGAAGAGTTTTCAGACAGTGGGTCTTCGATTGTTTCTGCGTGGGAGTTCAAATTTCCTCGAATAGTGGAAACGCCTGACATGGGTTTTGGAAATTGTTGATGTGATTGTTGGGGAGAGAAACGTCTACCAATATGGCTGGACGTAGGGTAGGGACGATTCGTTGGAATATTTGGTCTCGAAGGTTGTGGGTTTCGTTGAGCTGAAGGCTGAGAAATTTGTTGAGGTGTGTTAGCAGTCCAATGAGTTCGGCTTGGTTGGTTCGGTACATGATGTGCAGGTTGGTTTGAATGATTATATGTGTTCTGAGGTCTCCCTTGTGAGAAGGGTCTTGAAAACGCGAATGGATTATGACTTGAGTTGTGTGAGGGCGGCTTACTACTCATGAATCTATTTTGAGTTGTCGACCGTGTTCCTCTTAACTGATCCATGTAGTTTTCGTGTGATCTGTCATTGTCATATGATCTACAGGTTCTAAGAGCTTGGCTGAGGTCTGTGATTTGAGCGTAACGTAGGTATGAGCGATATGGCTCTAATATACCGGCTTTAAATGTGTGTAAGCTTATTTCTTCTAACTCTCTTAGTTTCAATTCTAATATCTGGTCTCTATAGTTGATTTTACAGAGGCTTTTGTACCGAAGGGTTAGCGAATCTAAGCGTTCATGGTAATCAGTATAGGATTCATTAGCTTTCTGAAAACAATTCGAGATTTCCTGTATTAAGAGGCGTTCGTCTCTAACATCTCCATATTTTCTTACTAACTTCTCTTTAAATCTCTCGTAACTAGTGTTGGCATCTAAATCCAAAATGCTACATGCGTCTCCTTTCAATTTAGATTTTACCACATTGAATAGGAAGTTATTAATGAGGTCTGCATGTGGGACTGTGGCAGCTCTCTTAAAATTATTTAAGAAAGAGTCGCACCTTGCAAGAAAATAATCTAAGCTACAGGAAGAACTTCCGTTAAATTCAGGTAATAGTTGGATATGAGCATATTCAAATTTTGAAAGAAGTTCTTGCTCAGACATATTGAATTATTAATAATATGTGAACGAGATAAAATAAATTATTAGTTTGTTTCAATGATGGTGAAAAGCAAAGAATCTATTGGATCTTGCTAGTTCGCATTCAATTGAAAAAGAATTGTATAATAATAATTATATTATTATTATTATTATTATTATTATTATTATTATTATTATTATTATTATTATTATTATTATTATTATTATTATTATTATTATTATTATTATTATTATAAAGTTTGAATTGAACCAGATTATCTAACTTGGGTTCACCGAAAGTATTCTTTTAAAGAAATGAGGAAAGAGAAAAACCTAATTAATAGATCTCACTAATGCACTCTTTTACTTTGTGTGGCTGATGTTTCACTTACAGATTGGAAAAGATGAGCAGCGATTTCAGCATCCTCCTGTCCTGGTGGTGATCAGCTTTTCGTCTTGTCCTTGGTGAGTCGGGTACAGCAGCAGTAGAACGGATAGGCAGCAGGCGTGTCGGCAGGTAGTCGGAAAGGCTTCTCGTGGAAGTTGTCACTCACACCTCCAACAGCTTTGTAGTCTATCTGTCTAGGATGGACGGTTTGCCTATCCCGGACGAGCCCCCAGTTAAGTTTGTAGCTTTTTACGGCTAACGGTCCCTCGAATTCGAACCGTGTCTGCGTGTTCCTTAACTCAGAAAGGATTGAAGACTTTTTGTAGAATAACTTTTTATTACAAGTAGAAAGGTCTGGTTGCTAATTACAAAGTTGCTTACATGGTCTGCTTAGTATAAGACCAGCAGCGTGTCACGTTTGTGACCGTCGTGTACTGCACAGAACAGTGGTGAAGAGAATGAACCTCGAGTAGGGATTCCTCCCTCCATTTATACTATCTTAATGTACAAAGATCAATACAGTCATAACAGCAAGAGGCTGTTATGACCAACAGCCCTCATGACGCATGGGGTACAATGGTCAGTGGGAGTCATGATGTTGGTTCTCCAGTGAGTAACCACCTCATGACTGGCCTTTACAAAGTTTGTCCTGACTCACAGGGAGAGTCATCTTATTTGTGAAATATGTCTTATGATTAATATATACAGATCTGAGTAATATCTTACAGTTTGGGACCTTTCAGACAATACATTAAAATGAATATTCCTGTGAATTAGCAGGAATGTTAGATATAGGTGATATTTCGGGCAAGGAATATAACTGGAGTACCATTGAATATCTGATTTCATATAAGACACATACAATCCTTACTCACCAGATTTGCCAGAACTAAAATGGTAGTAACCACGGTATTACAAGTCATGATGAGCTCCTTCGAGCGTGCAGTTAAGCTTTACTATTTGTAGAGTCATAACGGTTATTATAACATTGATATATGCTACTTTAAGTTGACAGAACATGAATTGAGTGTAAATCTGTGCTGAAATAAATGTCAGGCAAGTTAATGTAGTAAACGTGAAGTGAGATGGGATCTTGTCATGAATTATTTAATTTTCTACAACACGTGCTCTCTTTACCTAGTGAGTCATTGATCTTATGAAGAAGAGGTCACAAAATAACACATAAGCACGTTGCGTTTCAACTTCTCGTCTCAATTTCCTATTAAACACGTTGTTCATCCGAGTGGATATTAAGCGCTTTAGTAGTTTTGATTACTATATAAGAAATAGGAAGTCGTATATTTATTTAAGTGGTAATGAAACAAGCACTCGTACCTTTACAGCTAGTATTTTTGAATCAATTGACAATTAAATTGATTTAATGCTGGACCTGAGTCATTTCCGTCTTGAATATGCAACATAAAACACTCCTTGTAAGCTTCAAGCCAAGGAAATGTACTTAAAATATCTGTATAAATCCGTAAGCACTGATATGAACAAAATTAATAATTGATGTGCGTCAGTATGATTAGAAACAAGTCGCAGTTTGAAGGTCATATATAGACTACCCCAGGAGGAATGGTCAGTATTCAGGGATATGACAGGTAGGTTATTTGAAGAAAAACACTTCATATGGGCATATGCCATACTCCAAATAGTTTCCGAGATAAAACACACTTAATGTACATTTGTTTTAGGGCTGGAGGCACGCATGTACGTGTCTTATGCACCCAACGCACAGTGGCCAGGAATCATATTATCTAGCTGGACAGAAGTAGTTTTTATCTGGAAAGTTTTATGTTTGACATTTTATTGTTAGACACGTACTACCGATCTCGATAGCTGCAGTCGCTTAAGTGCGGCCAGTATCCAGTAATCGGGAGATAGTGGGTTCGATCCCTACTGTCGGCAGCCCTGAAGATGGTTTTCCGTGGTTTCCCATTTTCACACCAGGCAAATGCCGGGGCTGTACCTTAATTAAGGCCACTTCCTAGGCCTTTCCTATCCCATCGTCGTCATAAGATATATCTGTGTCAGTGCGACGTAAAGCAAATAGCTAAATTAGACATGTACTGGTACTGTTATGTATACTATATTATTTCTTCTATAATTCCGGTAATTCTAGCTGATTTGACTGGGTCACGAAATAATTTTCGAGCAGTATCTCCGTCATTGGAATTTCCTACTCCTCCGCATTCAGGCTCATCGACGATTAGACCCAAATCAGAGTAAAATCATGCTACTATCTGCTGCTTCCTCATAGCCACTTGTCTTCGGGTTTTCTAATCAGCCATGCATTTACATCAAGTCAGTAGGCAATATACAGAAGGCATTGAAAAAATCTAATGTATGCATTCAGCGGTGGAAGACTAAATTCAAAATGACCGATATTATCTCTTTCTGATCTGAACTGTATATCGTTTGTGGTATCTCCACATATATTTTTGTTCTGGCATTTCACTCAAAACTTTGTAGACTTTGTCATCAAGCATATTCAGGACAAAGTCAGCAATTGCATAAAAATTCACGCCTTAAGCGACAAATTTAGATCGTATTTATTCCTCAGTACAACGAACTTCTCTCTTGCTTATGTTTGACGTCTTCTTTTCGTTCAGAATCTTGATTAGACGAAAAATCTTGGAGAGGAAGGACGACGATTTTGCCATAGAACCCTATTACGTTTGTCCCCGTTTGAAACGGGAAGTAACTGCAAAGGCACCAAAGAAATAACAAATATAGCTGAATCACTTAACTCTGTATTTTCTGCCTGGAGGTTTTGTTTGTAAACACTTTGATTACAACTACAGTCACAGCCCCACTTGAATACTGACTTTACCGTATCATTGTCTTTAATACATTGTGTTATAACATCAGCTTGCACATTTACAAGTCGATGAGTTGTGTGGTCTACAAAAGCCTGCAATGTTACTTCAACAGAGATCTCTGTCACATTGAGAGCTGCCTTTGGATGGGAGCACTTCAGTTTCGTTTGTCTCACAATATTACAAGTTGGATTAATTTCACTGTTCTTGCCTTTTGCCCCGACATACTGTCTCTTTGAAAACTCATTGTCTATCAAAAACCGTAAAGCTTCTTCTGCGTTATGACGCATGGGAGGCACTGATGGCGATTTGAAAGGTTCTTATACCTCGTAACACTTTGCAGTGATGATTCCACAATATTCTTAAGAATGCCTGCAGCATCCCTCTAATCAATGAACCTAAGTGATACTTTCGCAGCCAATACAAGTTCTTTATGGGGTTCATCTTCTACTAAAGGCTGGATATGACTGCGTTTTATTTTATCTCAATCTTCAATAAAAAGCTTCCTTGGTCTTCCCATTCTTGAAGGACCAGTTTTCTCCGTTGCAAGTCCCTCGTCTTTATTAAATGTTTGTACTTCTTCATCTAGCCAAGGCTGCATTTGTTAAGAAAACGACCTTTCTTTCTACCGCACTGCTTCTATTTAATACCAAAATTACACTTATAAGCACTTAGATTTGTAATAGTCCTCTAAATATCCTTAGAAGAGTTACCAAGGTCATATTTGTGCACTAAAAATCATATTATGCTTCATCAGAAGCCTTAATATACAATACCTCCTCACAGAGTTCCTGTCTTTTCACAACACACCGCCGTGCCTGCGGACTTATTTCTGTAAACAATATTATATTTATCACAACGGAGCAAATGTGCACAACATTTTAAACACGCTATAGGCTATATGTTGTGGTCATGAATAGGGCTGAATTCTTATCTGCGCGAATTTAATTAATTTGAAAGTGATGATTACTTTTTTACTGGTCACTGCTGACTGTATAACGCAATGAATATAATTCCGATATTTATCATAGACATTAAAAATATAAGTTGTTACCCTTTGCAACAACCTATACGATCAAACAAATGCGTTTCTTCTTCACCGTGTTGTCACAAAGAGAGTTCCTTGTCAACTAACGCATCAAGAGGCGCGCCATCGGAAGCGGCTGACGCATCGCAACTTCAGTGTTTACTTTATCTTCATTTATAACAGTGAAAGTCAAAATAAAACAGGCTAGTGTAGTTCAGACAGCGATAGACGAAATACATAGGGTAAAATATTGTTTCAATTAACTTCCCAAAACGACTTTTGTCCATCTAGATATGATTCCTGGCCCACTGTGCAATGTGCTGAAAATCAACCTCCAGATTCAACTGCAAGTCTCTGAAATCATGTGTCGAATGTCATATAGATCAAAGGGATGAGACGCGAGGACTGTTCGTGAACATGTTGACTGGAGTGGACAGCCCTTGTGGCCGGTGAAAAGCCGAGCCGCTCAGCCGCACGTGCTAGTCAGCTGTGAGGTGTTTCACTGTATCCAGCAGTAACGTAGCGGTTTGACGGTGAAAATGAGTTCCTTGGAGGATGACGTTTTAAATCCTATTACCGTAGTTGCACGAAAAAGTGTTTTCATTCACGGGAGAAATTTGCTAGAAAGAAGAGGAAACGATTGATTTGATGGAAAATAATCGTAAAGAAGTGCACCTCCACAGAGGAGACAGTGAAAACGACTCACATGGTTTCTTCTGCCGATCGCGAGCGAAGCTCCGGGTCCCATTTCGAAACTACAATATTACTCCCCAGAATCTAGTGATGCTCCGAGTCCGCTGCCACGCACATCGTACAGTTCTGGTTATGTTCCTAATTACGTAAAACGTGTGCCAGGAAACATAAGTATGGAGTAACATGAGCTTTTACGAAAGTGGTAAAAAGCGATTATCACTTTCACACGTCCACAAAAATTTCAGTTTAGTAAAATCTTACTTGTGGAAGAAGCAGATGGAAAATACGGGTATGTCGGCAAGTCCGATTCAACATAAAGAATATGTATTAAAAACTCTATTCCTGTTTCTAGGAGGCAAGAAGGGGTTGGCGAAATGTGAGTGATGGAGATTTATGACTGTGGGCCTTGGAAACTGCACGTGAACTATCTATTGAAGAAAAGTAATTTCTCCGCCTCTGATGTCTGGATCAGCCGTTTCAAGAAACCAGACAGAACTGGGAGTATGGAAATTACGATATGTTATCCCGTTCGCATATTCAGGACGAGAAACGGAACAATAAGGCTGTAGAAGAATTTCTAGAGACGGCTCGAGAATCCCCCCCCCCCACATGGCACTACAGCCCTTGAAGGGCCTTGGCCTACTAAGCGACCGTTGCTCAGCCCGAAGGCCTGCAGATTACGAGGTGTCGTGTGGTCAGCACGACGAATCCTCTCGGCCGTTATTCTTGGCTTTTTAGTCCGAGTCCGCTATCTCACCGTCAGATAGCTCCTCAATTCTAATCACGTAGGCTAAGTGGACCTCGAATCAGCCCTCAGGTCCAGGTAAAAACCCCTGACCTGGAAGGGAATCGAACCCGGGGCCTCCGAGTGAGAGGCAGGCACGCTACCCCTACACCACGGGGCCGGCGGCTCGAGAACGGTTCTCCATTAAACCACGTCCTGAACAAAGCGAGTTCGAGCTTGAAATGCGATCGAAAAGGAGTGTCGTTTTTAGGTGAGAAAATCACGCATACGATAATATAATCGGTTAGTACATTCATGTACTCATACACAATAATATCAACAATCAGTATGGACGGTACATTGCTCCCTAAATTATTTATTGTACTACAGGAGCCGACCGAAATCGCCGGGTCTCTGGTTTAGAAAAATACGATTTTAAATGGCAATTTTAATTACAATTTGTTTTACGTGACACCGACACAGGTACGTCTTATTGCGATGACGGGATAGGAAAGGGCTAGTTAAGGGAAGGAAGCGGGCGTGGCCTTAATTAAGATACAGTCGCAGAATTTGCCTGGTGTGAAAAATGGGAAACCACGGAAAACCATCTTCGGGGCTTCCGACAAAGCGGTTCGAACCCGCTATCTACCGAATGCAAGCTCAAAGCTGTGCACCCCAAACCGCACGGCAAAAGCGCTCGATATTATTATTATTATTATTATTATTATTATTATTATTATTATTATTATTATTATTATTATTATTATTATTATTATTATTATTATGGAATCACAGTCCAAGGAGAGGAAATCAAAACACTGAGATTTGCCGATGATATTGTTATTTTACCTGAGACTGCAGAAGATCTCGAGAAGTTGCTGAATGGTATGGATGAAGTCTTGGGTAAGGAGTACAAGATGAAAATAAAAAAGTCCAAAACAAAAGTAATGGAGTGCAGTCGAACGAAGGCAGGTGATGCAGGAAATATTAGATTAGGAAAGGAAGTCTTAAAGGAAGCAGATGAATATTGTTACTTGGGTAGTAAAATAACTAACGATGGCAGAAGTAAGGAGGACATAAAATGCAGACTAGCACAAGCAAGGAAGAGCTTTCTTAAGAAAAGACATTTGCTCACTTCAAAGATTGATATCGGAATTAGAAAGATGTTTTTGAAGACTTTCGTGTGGAGCGTGGCATTGTATGGAAGTGAAACATGGACGATAACTAGCTCAGAAAGAAAGAGAATAGAAGCTTTTGAAATGTGGTGTTACAGAAGAATGCTGAAGGTGAGATGGATAGATCGAATCACGAATGAAGAGATACTGAATCGAATTGGTGAGAGGAGATCGATTTGGCTAAATTTGATGAGAAGAAGAGATAGAATGATAGGACACATCTTAAGACACCCAGGACTTGTGCAGTTGGTTTTTGAAGAAATTGTAAGTGGTAAGAAGGGTAGGGGTAGACCAAGGTATGAATATGACAAACAGATTAGAGCAGATGTAGGATGCAATAGTTACGTAGAAATGAAAAGTTTAGCACAGGATAGGGTGGCATGGAGAGCTGCATCAAACCAGTCTATGGACTGATGACTCAAACAACATTATTATTGTTATTTAAATTCAGCATATGCTTAAATAGCCGATCCCGTGGTGTAGGGGTAGCGTGCCTGTCTGTTACCCGGAGGCCCCGGGTTCGATTCCCGGTCAGGTCAGGGATTTTTACCTGGACTTGAGGGCTGGTTCGAGATCTACTCAGCCTATGTGATTAGAATTGAGGAGCTATCTGACGGTGAGATGGCAGCCCCTGTCTAGAAAGCCAAGAATAACGGCCGAGAGGATTCGTAGGGCTGAGCAGCGGTCGCTTGGTAGGCCAAGGCCCTTCAAGGGCTGTAGTGCCATGGGGTTTGGTTTGGTTTATATGCTTAAATACAAGGCTGCTTCGAAAAATGAGGTAACAATTTTTCCCCTCATTTTCGAATTTTCCGTCAGGACCGAAGCAGGAGACGACAGCTTTATCAGCCAGTTGTTAGATGGTGCATACGTTGCGACAGACTGTGGCTGTGCGCACAAAAGCATAGTCATACGCGGAAGTGATCTGGTTATTGCGTCTGATCTACACGACAACGCCAAACTCACGCTACCAACTTCACTTGTGAATTGTTACGGCACTTCCAGTGGCAAGTATTGGACCGTCCACCCTACAACTCCGACTTGACACCCAGTGATTTCCATCTTTTCCGACCGTGGAAGAAGCACGTGAGTGGGGAGTTTAAGGGGAGTTATGGCTGAAATTTTGAACTTTTACAATTTAACCACTTATCTCAATCACGTATAGCTGATTAGTTAATTTGTTGCCAAGTTACTAAAGTGCATTTATATGCTCATGTTCATAAAAACCAGACCACCTTGTAAAACTAGAGGTAGGAAGTTCATATTCACAGCACATGTGCATTAGTATGTTCTGAAGAAATGTTTAGCATTTGAAACATGTCGGCCCTCAGGTTCAAGGTCTACATCGATATCTCGGCGCACCTCCACCGATTGATAAAATGTGCCTGCGGCTCTCATTGTGACTATAAACCGAAGGTATTGGATCAGTGTGACTTGAGCAGACGTGCAGGATGCCTTGCAGACGTATGTGAGATACGTACCGTCAAATGAGTGAGTTTGAAAGTGGGCGCATTATTGGCATGAGAGAAGGTGATGCTTCCATCCGAGAGTTTGCTGTTGGTGTGGGACGATGTGTGTCGGCAGTGCAACGGGTGTGTACAGAATGGTTCACAGAAGGCCGTAGAACACGAAGAGATGGGTCAGGTCACACCACCCAAACCACCCCCCAAGGAGATCGGCACCTTATCCGAATGGCATTGTAGGACAGACCTGCGTTCTCCTCGGCTCTGGCGCAACAGTGGGATTGTGTAACACATCGTACACTATCAGTAGTGACTGTCCGTCACCATTTATTACGGTCTGGGTTATCGGTGCGCCGTCCACTTCTCTGCCTATCTTTCACTAATGTGCATAAAATACTAGACTATAATGATGTATGGTATGACGCCATTGGGACAGGAATGGCAACAGATAGTGCTTTCGGACGAATCCAGGTTCTGTTTGTTTGAAAATGATGGCCTCATTTTGGTTCCTCATCACATTCACTGCATTCGATGCTTGATCGCTTGTTGTTTAAAGGGTCCTAACATCTAGGTCATCGGCCCAGACTGCATTCGCACAAGACATATAGCGCTAAGTCAAGGCCGTATGTTGTGGGGTGTTATTGGGTCTTCTTCTTCTTCTCTTCTTTTCTAGCCTATTTCAATCCACTGCTGGATATAGGTCTCTTCCATGTGCTTCCATCGTCTTCGGTCTTGAGCCACTTGGAACCAGCGTGTTCCAGCCAACAGCTTTATGTCGTCGAGCCATCTCTTCAGGGGTCTTCCAATGCCTCTCTTGTCCAGGGCACAGCGATCAGTTTGACTTACGTGAATGACATCCTGTGACCCGCAGCCATACCCTTTCTGCACGATACCCTAGACGCCTTATTTCAGCAGGACAATGCACAACCACATTGTTGCTGCACAAAAACGTGCCTTCTTGTTGTCACAGGATGTCAAACTGTTGCCTTCGCCCACCCGATCACCGGACTTATCGCCAATATAAAATGGATGGAATATAGTGAAACGATGGATACAGCGCTGTGACCCAATACCAACCACCAAAGATAACTGTGGAACCAGGTGAATGCGGCATGGATGGCTGCACCCCAGAACACCATTTCCGCCTTATACGCGTCGATGCCATCACGCATGGAATAAGTTATCAGTACCCATGGAGGTTGCAGTGCCTACTAGGCAACAGGACACATGCTGACTGCTGAACCTAGGCGGCTAAAATGCTAATTGTTTCTGCAGAACATACTAATGAACTTGCGCTGTGAATATGAACTTCGCCGAGCTCGATATCTACAGTCGCTTAAGTGTGGCCAGTATCCAGTATTCGGGAGATCGTGGGTTCGGGCCCCACTGTCGGCAGCCCTAAAGATGCTGGGTCTGTACCTTAATTAAGGCCACGGCCGCTTCCTTCCCACTCCTAGCCCCTTCCTGCCTCATCGTCGCCATAAGACCTATCTCTGTCGGCGCGACGTAAAGCAAATAACCAAAAAAAAAAATATATATATATATGAACTTCCTATCTCTAGTCTTTCAAGGTGTTCTGTTTTGTACGAACATCAGTGTACTTATATGTTGCATGAAAAATGCTCCTTGTGGCAAAGCGACCATTATATAAGGTCATGATTTGGCAGACTTGTCAAAAATACTCGTATACATAGTAAGCTATAACTCTGGTGTAGGGGGCAACCTGTATCCTGGCGGACCCCGGTTCGATTCCCGGCCGGGTCAGGGGTTTTAAATTGTAAATGATTAATATCCCTGGCCTGAGGACTGGGTGTTTGTGTCGTCCTTAATGTTCCTTTCCTCACATTCAACACTTTACACTTCCACAATTTCCAAATACACGCAGATTCATAACATATGGTGATGAAGATAAAGTTGGAATTCAAGAGGACAAACTGGGGCAAATATTCACTTATAGGAAGGGGAGTTAGGGATTGGAATAACTTACCAAGGGAGATGTTCAATAAATTTCCAATTTCTTTGAAATCATTTAGGAAAAGGCTAGGAAAGCAACAGATAGGGAATCTGCCACCTGGGCGACTGCCCTAACTCCAGATCAGTAGTGATTGATTGATTGATTGATAGAACTCGATCTATCAAACTAAAAGGACAAATTCGAAAATTGCTTCCAGCCTAAATGCAATTCTGGAAAAACGGCCTCAAATCGCTGGTTTCTTGATTCAGATCCTAGCCAAATTAACTTATTTACATAATTCCTTATGCAATGTGTTTCTTGGTTCAGTACCCTCAGGCGAATTTTTGATTTTTTTGAAAAATGTCCACGTCGAATGTAGTTATAAGGAACGTTATCTGGAAAGCTGACCAGATTACTCAGTCCTCTTCTGAAATAGTTTCAGAATCTAGTGAAAGATGACAGCATCAATCATGCACAATAACCAGCAGCTGTCTGGCATGTGGTGAAGCCATCTTGGTGAATGTTGGAGCACCGTTAGAAACGGATTCTGGTATTATAAATTCCTCAGGACTTTCAAGTCCCCATACTCACCAGAGATAATGGAGAGTGGTTGAGGTTATGTTTGAAATTTGCTAACTGCATTAGTATCGATGGAATATTGGACACCCTATTCAATTTAAATAGCACCAGTGGCAATAGAAAAACTATTATTTAGGTTTATTTCAGCAATTGAGTGTATATTCAGATTACCAATCTAATAGAGTCTGCAGTAAAAATCCTTTCTTACTTCTCATCATTTTGTCCCCCAAAAAATAAACATAATAAATCAGCAACCAAAGAGTTAAGTGAAACAATGTCGGTCACAAAATGTCAAAACGTACTGTTACGTGTCAGCCCCGTGGTAGCTCCTTTAGCTATTTTCAGGAAAGGGCTTGTGACTCAGACGACCTGGAATCTCCCAGTAAGAGTTGGACTCCGCGTGGTAATCAGTGTTAGAGTGAACGACAGGTGAAGCCAGTGTAACACTCAGTGAGCTGGGGTTCGGTGGCTGGGCTGAGAGCGACAGATATAGTGTCTGTCGCTAGTGTCCCACCGAGGCCTGAACCAGGAGCTGTGGTTGAAGTGTCGGAGAGACCAGTGAGTGTGTGACTGGAGGCGACAGAACGAAATACTGTTTTAGGAGTATTGTGTGGGTGTACTGCGGACTGAAGACCGCCGTGAATCAGCGATTGAAGCAGTTATCGTGAGTGTGAGGATAATTGGATGTGTGTTAATACTGGCTGTTGTGAGTATCGTCCCGCTGTTGGACACTGTTGAGCTGTTGCTGATTGCTGATCACTTCATGTGATTGTGTGAAGTACAGGACTCTCATTGGAGTCGAACCGACGAACAGTCGTCGTGTGTTGTATAGCCGAGGGCACTGTGTTTTAATCCAGCTGCTTACGCACAGTGGCTGTAGGTGACTGGACTTGGGGGACAGTGAAAGTAAGGATTATAGACGTTCCCAGGTAGCAACCGGCGGGGACTCCCGGGTGTGTGTACAGAAGAGAGATTCGTTAAATAGACTGTAATTAGTATGTGGCTATTCATAACTGGTTAGAATTGTTTGTGTTTAATTATGTGTGTGTGCATTTATTAAACCATCCTGAAATAAACAGAGTGATCAAACGGATGGAGTTTTATCCTTAACAATACTTTTACCTTTAATCATGACCAGGAAGTTGAGAAGGACTTATTACACTGATGACCAAGCGCTATTGTAACGCAGGCGCGCTGGGGTATAAAGTACACCACTGCTATTTTTTCCAACTTGGCTTTTCGAATATTGGTTGCTCGTCTGCTATTCCTGTAGTGCGAGTTCTTGAATGTGATAGTTGGAGCCTCTGTGAGTGTACAAGAACGGCTGTATTATTGTTTCAATTCGAAATATGTCAAGCGCGGGATACAATGTACCCCACGCGCCCGATGGAGTAACTATTTCGACTACATTATTTATGAATATTTTCAAGCACGTGGCCGTTTAAAACGCTCAGTTAGTACTACTTCTCCAATTACTATATATTTTCCGTTTATTCAGAATATTGGCGTCTGAGGAAATAGCGAAATTACTTCACGAACAGCCAAAGAAAGACAACTTGGACAGCGCAGGATTAGATGAGGAATATGAAATCATCACTAAAAGTGATCCCGAAACTGAATCTGAGGAGGAAGCTCTCTCTTCAGAAGACAACTCTGACTAAGAAGGAAGTGAAAATGAATCTTGTGATGAATATTTTATTGCAAAAGACAAAACCAACTGCTGCGGAAAAATTGGTTTGCCATACATACATACACATACTGTATATCAGTTGACTATATTTGTAAGTAGTACAGGATATATTATAAGTAGAATTTTGTAAACAATATAAATTTATTAAGGATGAGCTGTGTGTTTAAAAGAAAAAATTGTTAGCGTAAACTGTATAATATTGTATTACAGGAAAATTTTCTTCTCTTGTTAATTTAATATGTAGTGCTTGACAATAATGTATTTTAGTGTACCATTTGCCACCGAGGTAGACACCTCATTTGCAAATAAAGAGATTTTGATTTGATTTGATACATACATACATACATACATACATACATAATAATTATTATTATTATAATTTCGGCCGGGAATCGAACCCGGGACCCTCTGAACCGAAGGCCAGTACGCTGACCATTCAGCCAACGAGTCGGACATACATTATAATTATAGACTGTTATGCTTTTCAGCGTTCAGTCTGCAAGCCTCTGTGAATTTACTAAACGTCGCCACAATCCTCGATTTGCAACTAGTGTTGTGGCCTCATTTAGTTCTATACCTCGTATCTTTAAATCGTTAGAAACAGAGTCTAACCATCGTCATCTTGGTCTCCCTCTACTTCTCTTACCCTCCATAGCAGAGTCCATGATTCTCCTAGGTAACCTATCCTCCTCCATTCGCCTCGCATGACCCCACCACCGAAGCCGGTTTATGCGTACAGCTTCATCCATCGACTTCATTCCTAAATTATCCTTTATCTCCTTATTCCAAGTACCCTCCTGAAATTGTTCCCACCTGTTTTATCAGCAATCATTCTTGCTACTTTCATGTCTGTTACATCTAAATTATGAATAAGATATCCTGCGTCCACCCAGCTTTCGCTCCCGTAAAGCAAAGTTGGTCTGAAAACAGACCGATGTAAGGATAGTTTCGTCTGGGATCTGACTTGCTTGTTACAGAATACTGCTGATCGCAACTGCGAGCTCACTGCATTAGCTTTACTACACCTTGATTCAATCTCACTTACTATATTACTATCCTGGGAGAACACACAACCTAAATACTTGAAATTATCGACCTGTTCTAGCTTTGTATCACCAATCTGACATTCAGTTCTGTTGAATTTCTTACCTACTGACATCAATTTAGTCTTCGAGAGGCTAATTTTCATACCATACTCATTGCACTTATTTTCAAGTTCCAAGATATTAGACTGCAGGCTTTCGGCACAGTCTGCCATTAAGACCAAATCGTCAGCATAGGCCAAACTGCTTACTACATTTCCACCTAACTGAATCCCTCCCTGCCATTTTATACCTTTCAGCAGATGATCCATGTAAACTACGAACAGCAAAGGTAAATGATTACAGCCTTGTCTAACCACTGTAAATCTGAAATACTGAAAATCTGATCCTGACAGCCTCTCTGTGGTCTGAAACCACACTGGTTTTCATCCAACTTCCTCTCAACGACTGATCGCACCCTCCCTTCCAAGATGCCAGTGAATACTTTGCCTGGTATAGGCCTACTAAACAATGAGATACCTCGATAGTTGTTGCAATCCTTCCTGTTCCCTTGCTTATAGATAGGTGCAATTACTGCTTTTGTCCAATCTGAAGGTACCTTACCAACACTCCATGCTAATTTTACTACTCTATGAAGCCATTTCATCCCTGCCTTCCCACTATACTTCACCATTTCAGGTCTAATTTCATCTATTCCGACCTCCTGGCTACGCCCCAGATTCTATCTAACACTCTTGGATATAAAGAGATCTACGTATTTAGTACATTTTTAGTTGTCCGCTTTAACTTACCTCAGCAATAAAAACTGTTCATAGATCAAGGGAGGTAAGAGAGAAATTTATAAATGAGGGGGATATGACGAAAAATGATAATGAAAATCAGCTGTATACGATGGTAACAGAGAGTGGATGCACTCGGAAAGAATTGCAAAATTATTCATCATTAACAAAAATATTAAGTAGCAACAAGGTAAGCATAATTTAATTTATTATTTAATTAATTACGCTCGTAGCGGTGTCTCAACGGCGCACTAGCCTCGAGGGTTTTGGGAAAGTGTAGTAATCCAACTGAAGATCCCACTGCTCACTGGGATGAAGCGCTGGTAGTTTCACGATTGTAAAGGCCTCAAGAGCTGAAATCTTTTTATTTATCATTATTCAGGGAATGTGGTGAAGTAAATTCGTGGAAGGAAAATAATTAACACTTGCTAGTTAGTAACAGAATTGTGTAGACTTATCTGTAAAGGAACCTGAGCAATATAACTCCGTTGTAGTCTATAGCAATTAGGTATGTAGATTATAGTTACAGCATATAATTAATTTAGCGTCGTATTCTAATTTGTATGCATGTTTTAATTTTTTTGGACAGCCAATATTAATATTCGTTTCAGGAGTCGGGCTTGGTACGGAGGGACTGAGGATGACTAATTTGGTGACGTCCTAGTGGGGGGGGGGGGGGGGAGGAAGTCATAATTCTAGGTATTTGATGGACGTCTATAGCATGTCGGAGAAGTTTCATTTCTTACAATAATGTTTCTAACACTCCTTTCAGGCCAATATTTCACTGTTCAATTTTTAAACCATTCACAAACTTTAAATTTAGGTTAATGATGTTTTCTGAACACTTTACTCTTTATTTGTTCTTTTACTTCTTGTTTCCCAGTCATGTTATAGGATATTAACTTTTGTTGCATACTGTATATATCGAAACCTTTCATTATAATAAACAATACACACTCGAGGATCTATGATTTGCGAGATTATGAGAGACGGGCGTTATTTTGAAACAAAGAACATACCTGCTTCTAAGACGCCTATCGTGTGAAGTGTGCGACGTTATCTGCATTCCGCTGTATATTTTGTGAAATGTCTTGTAACTGAAAATATTTTAGTCTGTCCAACACACAAGTTCAATATAAATATTATTCTATAACATACCTGTAAAACACATTATTAAACAAGGAATAAAAATAAACACTATGAAAAAAATGTCATGTTTCGTTCCTAAAAGAGCATCGTCAAATTATGTCAATCACGCTCAACACTAAAGTGATCATTGTTACCACGTGTTTGATAGAACGGCTGAACCGATCGACATCGTAAAGCATTCTGAAGATATCTCTTGGTCTGTAATTTGCAGGGTATTTTGAAATTTATAAATATTTCTTGCCGTGTGATTTTAAATTATTAAAGAAAAATATAGCATTCTGATTGGCCAAAGCGCTAGCCAGTACTTCAAGGCTACCTGGACTGCGAGAGCGCTGTGGCATTGGATGCGAGAGGGGAAGGTGGAAGGCGGCAAGCACGCATGTGCCGTCGGACGTCTTGCTGGTCAGCTGTTCCGGTCTGTGCTGTGTTGCAGAGAGTCGCTTAGTCGAGAAGAGGCTCACCCAGTGTCTTCTTCTATATCTTTAAAACCCTGGGCTAATTTTTGTTGCCGGGACTTTCACAGAACAGCTCTTCGCATCAATAAAGCTCAAGGGAAAAGACTGGAACATGCAAGTTTCAATTAACATCAGCCAGTTGTCAGCCATGGCATGTCAATAGTGCGAACTTTTGACGTCCTGAAAGTTCCAATACTGCCAAAATATAATTTTACAAAGAATGTCTTACTCGTATATATGAACATCCTTTCCAAAATATTTACCCCGTTGTCGGTCACGTTTTGACAGATTTCGGCTAGTTTATATTTATTTCAGTCCAAACACCTAGGAATTATACATTTGGAATTTATCTTAATGGCGTCCAGCTTTGTCCCATCTCTAGCATACAATTTGAATCGTTTAAACACCCGCTACTCTTTAGAATGTATACTTTTTCTTTTTGCACAGTCAGTACTAATATTCGTTTCAGGATTTGGACATAATTAGGGGGGAATGAAGATGACTCCTCTGGTGACCGCTCTGGGGGGGGGATCATGTTTCGAGGACTGACGGATCTCTATATAGCATGTTCGTGAAGTTTCATTTTTTACAATAATGTTTCTAACACTCGTTTAAGGCCATTCTTTCTCTGTTCAAATTCTAAACCACTGAACGGTTATTCAAAAATCACACATTGTTTGCTGGGGTGCAGACAAAGCAGAACTCCTTTGCGATGGCTGCTGTCAAAAAGCACATAGAATTTAAATTACCAACCACCAGGTTCAGGTTCAGTACCATAAAGAGGGTAACACTGAGGTTAGCGATGCAAGATGGCAGATTACAGCTCTCAAAAAAGCGCGTGGAAATTGCCTACCACCACGTGCCCATAAGATTTAGTGCCGTTAAGATGGTAGCACTGAGGTTAGCGATGCAAGATGGCGGATAGCAGCTCTCAAAAAAAGCAAGTGGCTGTCCAAAAAGTATGTGGCTTTGTTTACAAATTCAAATCTCGCGCTAGTGAGGTTTAGTGCCGTAAAGATGGCAGCACTGAGGTTTTGGCCCGTCAAGATGACAGCACTGAGGTTAGCGATGCGTTGTTGTTTAAAGATGGCGGATGACAGCTGTCAAAAAACACGTGGCTTTATTTACAAATTCAAATCTCCCGCCAAAATTCAAATTTCCCGCGGGATGTGGAGGATTCTCCCGATAGCCGGAGGTGGAGGTGGCGACCGAATCCCTGACTTTATCTACTTCCGCAAAAAGCATTACCTCTGATTCCATTAGGTTATAAATCAGTAAGGTAATCAGTGTGACAACAATAATATAAAGAGGGATGATAATAATAATAATAATAATAATAATAATAATAATAATAATAATAATAATAATAATTGGAGTGCATAATAGATAAAAGAAAACACATTCACGCAACTTACACACAATGACTCACAAAACTCAGTTATATGTTCCCAGGAAGAACTTTCGTCATGCAGATTTAGATTTTTGAGAGAAAGTTACAAGAAATAATACTAATTTAACATTCTAAACCCAGCATAATCATTTGCAAAGTCACAGTCACTTAATTATTTCCGGTGCTTAACCCTACGGCATACTATATTACAGATTGAGATTACTACTAGCATAATATTACACCGTCATATACAAATTCATACGTACCTAAGTACCTTAAAAATACTATTACTATTATCTTAGCTTTGTAAATACAGCACGTTCATATTCAATTCACACATACCTTAAATAATTCAGATGTCTCAATACTACAATATACAGTGCATTAAAATGTGACACCAACACATAGAAATGTACACACAGTTTACAGAATGCAGGAGTCTATTCCTTGTTCAATAATGTGTTATTTTTACAGGTAGTGTTACATCTATATTTACCTTGTGTGTTCGACGGCCTTAAACGTTTTTAGTTACTAAGTCGGCACGGGACAGTACGGCTTCCTTCATAGCAGAAACAATGGAATGTCTTGACCAACTTGCGATGAAAATATCACATTAAAGAAAATGAAATTACAAGTTCGTTAACGTCGAAGACTTTTCTTTTCAAAACGCATTTATTCCTTAACTGAAATCTGTTTTCTGTGCGATGACAGACATGATAATGCTGATAGCGTCCATTCTGTTAACTTAATCCTAGGGTAACCGACAAAACCTACAGATTATTTGGCAGTGGATTGTCAATCAGTCATTCACTGCTGATCTGCATTTAGGGCAGTCGCCCAGGTGCCAGATTCCATATTTGTTGTTTTCATAGCCTTTTCTCAAATGATTGGAAAGAAATTGGAAATTTATGGAACATGTGTCCACTTGAATTCCAGCTTTATCTTCATATTGTGATCTTTCCTATTTTTAAAGGCACCACTCAAACTTATTCGTCTACCAATGTCATTCCACGCCATTTCTCACCTGACAGCTCGGAACATACCACTTAGTCGAGCAGCTCGTCTTCTTTCTCCCAAGTCTCCCGAGCCCAAAATTTGCAGCATTTTTGTAACACGACTCTTTTTGTCGGAAATCACGCAAAACAAATCGAGCTGCGTTTCTTTGTATATTTCTTCAGTTCTTGAATCAAGTTATCCTGGTAAGGGTCCCATACACTGGAACCATTTTCTACTTGGGGTCTTACCAGAGAGTTACATGCCCTCTCCTTTACATCCATACTATAACCCCTAAATACCCTCATAACCATGTGCAGAGATCTGTACTCTTTATTGACAATCCCATTTATGAGATTACCCCAATGAAGATCTTTCCTTATATTAATGCCTAGGTACTTACAGTGATCCCATAAAAAACTTTCACCCCATCAACGCTGTAATTAAAACTGAGAGGACGTTTCCTATTTATGAAACACACAACCTGACTTTTAATCCCATTTATTATCATACCATTGCCTGCTGTTCATCTCACGATATTATCGAGGTCATTTTGCAGTTGCTCACAATCCTGTAACTCATTTATTATATACAGAATGACATCATCCACAGAAAGCCTTATCTCTGATTCCACTAGGAGATAACTTCAGGCTGTATGAGTCAACAATATGTGAATTGGCAGCGGAGAAAGCAAGTCAACTTCCTTCAGAACTCGGAAAAACGACATTCTAATTTCAAAAACTTACAAGATAAACAAGTAAAAGGTTACAAAATCATATATATATATTTTAAAAAAATATGAAAAATAAAGTCAGTCAGTCCGGCCATTCTATCCGGAGTTCGTTTTTGCCTAAGAACACTCAGTGGATCAAGCTCTTTCTTTCAGCTCTTAACTATTCAAATTGGTTGACTCCGAGGAAAGTTGTGAGTGCACATTCAACTTGACGTCTCATTTCTTCAACATATTTTCTCATTGAAGCAATCATATCTTTCGTTCTAATTGAGGTACGCAGTTTGGTTTGGCTTAAAAACACTCAGTGAATCAAGTGCTTTCCTTTGAGGTAATAACTACTTAAATTGGTAGATTCTGAGAAAAGTTATGAGTAAATATGTCTCCATGGCGATCTTTGAGGGACTTCTTAACATTTCGGCGCGTAGTGTTGTTTCAAGGAACATTTAATTCAATTTCTCTGTGTGATGCATTTTCAATTGTTTTGTTGAGATAATATTACATTCTATTACCACAGCAGATCATGTGCTTTATTTCATTAACTCGAAACTTTGCAAATACATCGGTGAGGATAGTAACGAACAACACCATACTTTGTACATTGCGGGCGGAGCCAGCGGGAATCTGCTAGTATGCTTTGATTAACTTAATTTTTAAATGTGGTAAACAGAAATTAAGCTTGTTCCAGTGCCCACAATATCACCGTTAACTTGATTATGACGAAAAAAATGACTTACCTCTTTTTACCCTGAGCCTTCATGTATTAAATAATACGCATTAAATATGGTCAATGAACTTTATTTTCCTTGAAAACGTTCACAAAATAAGTTAATGATCTTCGCATTTTTATCACTATCTGTCCTGAATGTCTGTGGTACTGGCTCATTAGCATGTCGAGGATTTTGAACACTAGCCGGAGGTCGTGAGTCATAATGTTGTGGAGGACGTTGTGGACTTTTGTCGAGTGATCCTGGTCCAATAAAGTTGTACTCAGGTTTAGAACCCATTATATCTTCTTTGTCTCTCCCACGATTTGCTTTAAGCCTGCGATCTGAAAAAGAATGTGGTAGTTGTACAGGGTGTGCAAATTAAACTTGCCCGGAAATAATTTCTAATAGGACTGACACGGGATTGACCCTCGTTAAAGAACATCACAGAAGATGATGGAAATGGCCTCATCTGTAGAAATGAAAAACTGAGGACCGAAATATCCTCACTCCAATTCTTTCAGAAACAGCCGGCAGAACTCAACACGCAAAGGTTCGTCAGGACAATTCAACGCTTCCACAACAATAAATGTGTAATGATACAGATGAATGAATGAGAATTCACAGCCTGTTTCCAGTCATTTGACCGGGTGAGGAATGGAATGAATGAAGCTCCCTTGTAGTGGCGGGGATGGGAATTGTGCCGGCTGCCGAAGGCTGTAGCACTCCTCTGGGGCAATGATTAATCAATGATTATTGAAATGAAATGGTATTGGAGAGAGTTGCTGGAATGAAGGATGACAGGAAAACCCAGAGTACCAGGAGAAGACCCTGCTCCGCCTCCACTTTGTCCAGCACAAATCTCAAATGGAGCGACCGGGATCAGAACCACGGAACCCAGCGGTGAGAGGCCGGCGCGCTGCCGCCTGAGCCATGGATGCAGGTCCTTTTTAATAATGTTTCGACACGACGATTACTTACTTCCCACTTGCACAGATAAACGGCCTTTCGATTTCGTTGGACTTCCTTACAGGCTTTCCTTCACTCGAGCCATGCTTTCGGGTGTTGGAACTCTTTTCGGATATTAGTTGATGTTATTCTCTACAGAACACGTTTCACGCCATTTTGCCACTAAATTTTGTATTGCAGACTTTGCTGGAGGTTTCGCCAAAAGACTTGCCAGTCTTAAACTCTCCTGCAAAATGTTCCGCACAGGTTTTCAACGAATCGTGATTCGCAAAACACTCGACAATGACCACGGGCTGTTTTATCGTGAGCACCATTTTGTGTTGCATTCAACTGGTCACTAAACACATCAGGTCCTCTCACTCACTCAATCACATGTAACAACACAACGATGTACTCGGAAGATACGGGAGATGAGCAGGTGCAGACATGTGACAGCAACATATTGGTGCATCGAAAATACGGTTTCCAGCATTTCTCTTGTTCGTTAATAAGGGTCAGTTCCGCGTTAATCTTATAAACGAATACTATATATTAGGAAGGATCTAAGTGCCAAAGAAAACAAATATTAGACGGTTCAAACCTGTATGAGCCGTCCGGAATACTGTTATAAAGGGTTTATAGCTTCAACGTTTTCCTTGTAGTTTTTAATGTCCTCGGAAGATGGTAGCAGCTGTATCTTCAGCGGTACGTTTAGTTAATAATGGTCAAAGTGCCGCTTGTTATCGCCAGCTGATAGTAGTGTGTCTACCGCGTCTAGAACAAAATGTCTTCCAGTATCTAGGAATTACACTTCAGATGACAAGGAGATCATTTAGAATCCATAGCAAAGAAAAAGCTACAGCAGCTATTAGGGCCACCTACAGAATAAAGGAACTGCGCAAATTCTCTCTAGAATCAGCAATGACAATATTCCACGCAGCAAGAAGTCCGATCATAACATAATAATCTGGGAAGATCTATCATTAGAAGATCTCAGAACCATGGAGAAAGTCAAAGCAAGATACCTGAACAGAGATTTATGTCTCCCAATGAACACACTGTCAAGACTGGTGTACGTACTAGCAAAGGAAACATATTACATAGAGGACTTGAGATATAAACACTCACTACCAACCACACGCCAATACATGCAAATTCTTGAAGAAAGAGGAAAGTAATATGAAGAATATAGCCAGAATTCTACACAATTGACGCCATGATGGAGAGGAAACGGGCCGGCACAAACCAGGAGCTATTATATATAGTAATAACAAGGTTGGCTATACATGGGTTCCACCACAAACTCTGTGCGACGGCGCACTTACACGAAGTAAAAGAAGACTGCGAGTGCACACTATGTGGTGAAAGATGTGATCGGTATCACATAGAAGTATGCTGGAAAGAACCAAAACAGTGACTGAGTACAGTAAAGAGACCTAATTATAATATCTTAATATCACCAAATGATGTATAAAGAATATCCCTGTATTAATGTATTAAGTGTAAATGTACCAATTGGCCAATTGGCTGCAATAAAAGTTTTATTCCAAAATGTCTTCCAGTGGTGATGTTAATATTCTAAAAAGGAGAAAGAGGGGCTCAAAAAAGTGTTTCCAGGGAAGGGAAGAGACTAAAAAACAATGGACAATTCTGTTTAAAAAATCAGATGATGGTTGTTGCTCTCCTGCATCTCGCTACAAAACGTCGCTTTGATGAAATCAGTCGCAGGATTATTTTAGTGGCCATTGATTTCTTCCTCGTAACCGTGACTTTCCTATGATTGAGAAGAGGAAACGTGCCAGTAATATGTTCGTGGGCATGAACTTGAAACATTAATAACATCTAGTAGGCCATAAACATCCTTATATTGCTGTGAATATGGAGGAGAAAGATTTTAAGGATTTACACAAGCTACAGGTAGCTATGTGAACACGGCAAATATGAATATACCCCATGTTTCCTGAAAGAAAGGAAGATATTTAAATTAAGGCTATGAGCCAATACCATATGGTTGATGAAGCAGGCATAGGGGAGTTTATTAAAAAATATGGTCGGTGGAAAACAGTAAATAAATAATGTAAACAGACTCTGGGATAGGCTTAAAGCAATTGTTGAGGAATGTGAAAATAGGTTTGTACCTTTGAAGGTGGTACGGAATGGCAATGATCCACTATATTATAACAGAGCAGTAAAGAGACTAAGAAGGAGGTGCAGATTGGAACGAAATAGAGTTAGAAATGTCTGTGGAAGTAAGGAGAAATTGAAGGAACTTACTACGAAGTTGAATCTAGCAAAGAAGGCAGCTAAGGATAACACGATGGCAAGCATAATTGGTGGTCATAAAACTTTAGTTAAAAATGGAAGGGTATATATAGGTACTTTAAGGCAGAAACAGGTTCCAAGAAGGACATTCCAGGAATCATTAATGAACAAGGGGAGTGTCTATGCGAGGATCTTCAGAAGGCAGAAGTATTCAGTCAGCAGTATGTAAAGATTGTTGGTTACGAGGATAATGTCCAAATAGGGGAAGTGAGTAATACTAAAGAAGTATTAAAATTTACCTGTGACAACAATGACATTTACAGTAAGTTAAAAAAGTTAAAAAATAGAAAAGCGGCTGGAATTGATAAGATTTCAGGGGATATACCACAGGCAATGGGTTGGGATATAGTACAATATATGAAGTACTTGTTTGATTGTTGTTTTCATGAAGGAGCTTTACCAAATGAATGGAAAGGGTGATAGACATAAAGCTGCAGGCCTGTCAGTTTGACATACATTCCATGTAAGCTTTGGGAAAGCATTCCTTATGAATTTATTACACATGTTTGCTAAATTAATAATTGGTTTGACAGAAGGCAGTTTGGGTGCAGGAAAGATTATTCTACTGAAGCTCTACTTGCAGGATTCCAGGAAGGTATAGCAGATATCCGGAATTCAGGAGGTCAAGTGGACTGTATTGCGATTGACCTATCTAAGGCATTTGATACGGTAGATCATCGGAGACTACTGGCAAAATGAGTGCTATTTGATTAAAAAAAGAGTGACTGATTGGGTAACTATATTTCTAGAAAATAGAACTCAGAGAATTAGAGTAGTCGAAGCTTTATCTGACCCTGTAATAATTCAGAAGGAAATTCCTCAAGGCAGTATTATTGGACCTTTATATTTCCTTATATATATATATATAATGATATGTCTAAAGAGGTGGAATCAGAGAAAAGTTTTTTCGCAGATGATGTTATTCTGTACAGAGTAATGGACGATAATGCCCACCGCACCGCGCTGCTCTGATGGATGAATTTCCGGCTGGGGAAGACATTCATTGCATGGACTGGCAGGCGAGGTCTGCGAATCTGAATCCTATAGAACATGCCTGGGATGCATTGGGGAGGTAAATTGCATCCCGTCTGTCTCCTCCAATGACCCTCGAAGACCTTCATATTGCCCTTCCCGAAGAATGGGATCGACTGCCATAACAAGAGCTCTTCGGCCATCTGTTAGAGAGATGTTACGTCGCTGCGAAACATAGGTGGCGGTTGGGGGTAACCATACACCATGTTAACAGCATATTCTGCTGTGAAAGGCATTGCCAAATTTTGTTAGTTGTTGCCAAAGGTGTACCTTAGCTATCAGAACCTTTCTGACACTGTTTTCTTCGAGAAGTTATGTTACATATGGTGTGTGAGTCAGCTTCCGTTCTTTCAGCGATCCGTCTGACGTTCCTATCAGGCTCTATGGCCTCGCTTAGTGGTTATACTTATGGTTTGGACACTAGTGTAGATATGCGAGTCTAATTCCCGAATGGTGTAGTGTCTTCTGTAGTAATTTAAAATTATGATCTACGTTAAACACATGAAAAAATTAATATTCTGGCGTTAGTTCATATTGTCTGTATAGAAGTGATTGCCATAGTGAGTTGTCCTGATGTCCATTTGGACAGATATTCCGATACACGGTAAGGAATTTAAGTAATTCACAAATGGACAAGTTCCTGATTCCAACGAAAAAATACAAGCATTAACGAACTGAAAGGCACTACTCAAGTTATTAAACATGCTTCGTTTAGACGAAGTCTACGATCTCCGTTAGATTCCAGCATGAAGGCAATTGTACATATACTGAAGACGCAGGAAATTCTATTATCTATATAGGACCTGCAGCAATCTTCGTCAGAAAAATGTATGTTTGTATTTAGAGGAAAATATTTGCATAATGTAGCTATCATTTTCATGAATTAAAGAAATGGAGCGATTATACTGTTATGTTACATACTTACCACAACAACGGGACTGGGCAGTGAATTGCTGAAACATAGATAAGCAGGCCATCGTTAAAGTACATATACAGGATGTATCATAAATGTACCGACAAAAAATCAAGGATATTCTTCGTGATAATTATGTTAAGAACAATGGTACAATCGAATTTTCGGAGAACATTTTCCTTTTCAAGAGAATTAGGTTGCTTTATTTCTGTCGGGCTCGTGATTCAAATAGACGATTTCGCCGTATTTGGTATGCCAGAGAAAAAACCACTGCCATGCTTCAGAGAAGGGAAGGGGAGGGAGGGGAAGTGGAGTGTATGGTGGAGACAGAGATAATGCTCCGCGCGCTTGCACAGGTTTCCTCGATAGACTCGCTCTTGTCTCTTACCGGCAACGTCCATAGTTTGTTTATAAAACAGCCGTAACTGCACGCACAGTACAAGAACACACTGTAATTAAGACACACTTGTCAGTCAAGGAATGCACAAGCTCATTTTCCCTGTCGTATGTTGGTTACAGTAACGTTTTTTATTATTTAACATGCTCGATGATCCAACGATGCCGCCCCACGACTGTGTATTCCTTCACTCACAACATTGAAAAGAGAATCAACATTGAACGAAGGTAACAATAAGTCCAACTGTTTGATTACAGAAGATTTTCAATATGCCCCCTCCTACTTGGATGCGCACTTCACAACGGTGTAACAGTAACCTATGGAGACTGTATAAGGTCAGTGTTGTGTCGCGCATTAGCTCTGTCTCCTACTTCCCACTTCATCTCCCTCCCCTTCCCTCCTCTAACGCACAACTGGCAGCGGCGTGTGCTCTGACATATCAAGTACGGAAGTTCGTCAATTTGAATCGCACGCACGGAAATAATAATGAAGATAAAAGTACCTTTGAAAATAATCCAGTACAGGCATGTTTGTAATTCCGTGAGGCTATTTCCCAGGGTGAAAATGATTACCCTCGCTTGACCTTTGTGGTAGTACGGCGCCGCATCCCTCCTGGCTGGCATCTGTATGTAGTTCTGTTTCACATCCTTGTTTGTATATGCTCAGAACTGGTTCCTCCGACTAGGCTTGTTTTAGATTCATGAAGGCATTCTTCTCTTCTGTTTCAAACATGAAGTTGATTTCATATTTCAGTGGATAACTCAATGGTCTTGCTATTAGTTAACAGAATGTAGTAAATTTTCTGGAGTATCCTTTTACATCAAAGAAGCTCTGAACTTGTTTTGTATTTGCTGGTTCAAGGAAATTATGAACTGCTTTTGTCTCTTTCTGTGAAGGGTAGGTTCCAGCATTTCCAACGACATGACCCAGGGACTCAATTCTTCTTGTCGGCATTGTCACTTTTTGAAGTTTATTTCTAAAGCGTATTCGTTAGCTGTCTGCAACACACGCTCCAGGCTTTCAATTCCTACTTCTTCGTTTTTAGCTGCGGTGATTACATCGTCCATATAAGGTAGAGCAATGCCATCGTTTATTAACGGACGGTGGACGACATTGATAAAGCGCTGAAATACTGCTGGGACAGCGTCACAAATGCTGTATACTTTCTAGTTTCTGGATGAACCGCTACGTGGAAGGACCCGTTTTTAAGTCTATGGTGCTATATACACATACCTTGGATCTGGTCAAGAATATCCTCTGTTAGTGGGTAAGGATACATGCCCTAAATGGTCTGGCTGTTGATCTTTCTACAATCGATACAGACCCTGGGTATGCCGTCCGTTTTGTTTACGACGACTATTTGACTGGTGAAGTCTGAAGCACACGGTTCCAAAATATCATTCCGTTTCTACTCCTCCACTTTCTTCGAAAGGTAGATGTCGGGGTCTCTGATTAATTGGTTGTTCATTCTGCACAAAGATCTTCAACTCTAGTTGTTTTGGTCCTCTCTGGTCTGTACTGTTCAATGAGATCTTTGAGTTTTCTCTTCTGGTATCCTCCGTAATTAGGCTCTACATTTATTACTTCACAAGAATAGCTGCAAAAACCTGTAGTTTTTTATACGCATTCCTTTTGAATAATGTGTAGCTCTGCTTGGTTCAGGAAGTCTCCCAAAACTGCTTCCATGAACATGGTTTCCCGTCTAATATATAAAAGGTGAGGGTAAATTCTCCGTTGTCAACTTCCAATATTGTATCAAAGCAACCGAAAGGCCTAACCGCAATCTTTCCAATTCCAGAGAGTGTTACAGTTGTTTCTTTCAGGTTAGGAAGAGGGATATTCTTGATAACGTATACCCTCAATAGGCTAACTTGGCTTCCCATGTCGACTAAGGCACTGATTGTTCCTCCACATAAGTTAACATCTTTATATATCTTGTTTTCACAGCATATGTCTGTAAACATCGATATGTGTGACACAATGGTCTTTACATTTGCACAGTTCTTGGCGAAATGTCCACACTTGTTACATTTGAGGCATTTTGCTCCTAAATTCTTCGAGTGGCATTCAGATGATTTATGACCTTTTGTTGCACAGTTGTAGCACCGGACGTCTGTTGTCTGTTTCTTTGGCGTCGATTCAGTCTTCCTGGATGACGATGTTCGAGCATTTCTCACAGGAGATTCCTTAACGATGCTTCTTGCTCTTTTCATCTCCTGGTAGATCCTTAGCTTTTCCTTAAGTTCCTTCCCGTTCCTTGAGCCATATAAGATAACTTTTTATTTCACTTCATCCTGTTTACCATCAATAACATATTGGGTCAGCGACTGTTCTTCAACAGAACCTCTACTGGCAATTTTTTTAATCACTCGTAAGTACTCCTGCATGACTCTTCCTTCTTCATTATCCTCTTCGTGTGCATCTCGTGGATGTCTTTGGTGCTAACTTCAGTCGAGCATTCTTCTTTGAGTGCAGAAGCTAATTTACCCCACGAAGATATCTTTCGATCTCCTTGAACGGGGAGCTTTGCGAGACCTGATAGGGATTTCTTTGCAAATACAAACTCCTGGAACTCGTTCCAATTGAAAAGTGAGGCTGTGTCTTCGAATTCTGCAATCCACTTCTCAACAGGATATCTTTCACTGCAGTTAAATGGGTGTATGCAGCTTTCAACATTTTTGAATGTCAGGAGGAACGCTCCGTTTGCTGTCTCAAGAGAGATCGGGTAGGCCTAAAACTCCAAGGTTCATCAAGTCCACTGCAGTCATCCTCGCTCCCTGTAGATGAATATCTTCGCGGGTAGCCTTGTGATTCTTTTGTCTGTTTGTGCATCTCCTTGGTTTTCAGACTGTTCTTAAAACGCGCTGAATTATCATTGTCATAGACGTCGTCATCTTCCTCATGATCTTCTTCTTCCTCTTTACAACTTTGTTAAGACGCTCAGATGGGTTATGATTCGTGATATTAATTGATTCTTGTCTCCTTCATAACTTAAGCACAATACATTACTCACAGAAATCAAATTACGTTCACCAAAATTATCCTGTACGAACATAACCTTCTGATCGTATTCTGCGTCGCCATGCGAGAACTGAAAATCTCCAAATTCACTCAAGCGTCGTCTATCTGTCTATCTCCTTCGTTTACATACACATATGTATGCAAGATCCTAATTGTGGTCACTGACTTTCTTCTAATCTTTTCTATCTTGCATAAGGTTGACATTGTAATAGGTTGTGAATCTCCTGGTCATAAATTAGCAGCAAGCATCCGACTTGAATATTCAAGTCTTACCGTACGTCTTCCAGCTCCATAGCTAAATGGTTAGCGTGCTGGCCTTTGGTCACAGGGGACCCGGGTTTTATTCCCGACAGGGTCGGTAATTTTAACCAAATCGGTTAATTCCCCTGGCACGGGGAATGGGTGTACATGTCGTCTTCATCATCATTTCATTCCAATCACGACGCGCAGGTCGCCAACCGGAGTCGAATTAAAAGACTGCACCTGGCGAGCCGAAGTCTTCGGACACATCCCGGCACTAAAAGCCATACGCCATTTCATTTCATACCGAACGTCTTGAAATATCTGTGGTGTAATTCGTCTTCTCTTCGTTGGTGTCTTTAAAACTGCGTCGTATATTCAGTAATCAGCGTCGTAAATTTCTCCTTCTTCAGTAGTTCGCATTATTCTCCATCCACGCCGGATGAGTCCCCGGGGTTTGTAATAAATTAAATAGGTATATTTGGATCGAAGAATGATAATAAAAAAAAATAACAAATTAATATTGACAAAATGTAGGCAACAAACACATCATCCAATAATTCTATATCACCATCTTCTTGTTCTTCGTCCTCGTTTTCTATTGTCTTTTTCCGTACTGCCTACACCAACACTACAATAATATTGGGCATCAGTTTCTCTACTAAGAGATGTGTTCCGTTGCAGAGGAAAAGAGGATTCATGTTCCTGAGAAGGATAATCCGTGGTATAATCGTCCGCTACAAGTTGTTCAAAATCTCGGTCGTGTAGATACCAGTCCCATTTTTACACTGACTGACAGAGCAAATGCAACACCAAGAAGGAGTGGTCAGAACTTTATGCCAATTGCAGGGTAGACTGACGTCACTGAGGTATGCTCATGATGTGAAATGCGCCGCTGTGCTGCGCACGTAGCGAACGATAAATGGGACACGGCGTTGGCGAATGGCCCACTTCGTACCGTGATTTCTCAGCCGACAGTCATTGTAGAACGTGTTGTCGTGTGCCACAGGACACGTGTATAGCTAAGAATGCCAGGCCGCCGTCAACGGAGGCATTTCCAGCAGACAGACGACTTTACGAGGGGTATGGTGATCGGGCTGAGAAGGGCAGGTTGGTCGCTTCGTCAATCGCAGCCGACACCCATAGCGATGTGTCCACGGTGCAGCGCCTGTGGCTAAGATGGTTGGCGCAGGGACATGTGGCACGTGCGAGGGGTCCAGGCGCAGCCCGAGTGACGTCAGCACGCGAGGATCGGCGCATCCGCCGCCAAGCGGTGGCAGCCCCGCACACCACGTCAACCGCCATTCTTCAGCATGTACAAGACACCCTGGCTGTTCCAATATCGACCAGAACAATTTCCCGTCGATTGGTTGAAGGAGGCCTGCACTCCCGGCGTCCGCTCAGAAGACTACCATTGACTCCACAGCATAGACGTGCAAGCCTGGCATGGTGCTGGGCTAGAGCGACTTGGATGAGGGAATGGCGGAACGTCGTGTTCTCCGATGAGTCACGCTTCTGTTCTGTCAGTGATAGTCACCGCAGACGAGTGTGGCGTCGGCGTGGAGAAAGGTCAAATCCGGCAGTAACTGTGGAGCGCCCTACCGCTAGACAACGCGGCATCATGGTTTGGGGCGCTATTGCGTATGATTCCACGTCACCTCTAGTGCGTATTCAAGGCACGTTAAATGCCCACCGCTACGTGCAGCATGTGCTGCGGCCGGTGGCACTCCCGTACCTTCAGGGGCTGCCCAATGCTCTGTTTCAGCAGGATAATGCCCGCCCACACACTGCTCGCATCTCCCAACAGGCTCTACGAGGTGTACAGATGCTTCCGTGGCCAGCGTACTCTCCGGATCTCTCACCAATCGAACACGTGTGAGATCTCATTGGACGCCGTTTGCAAACTCTGCCCCAGCCTCGTACGGACGACCAACTGTGGCAAATGGTTGACAGAGAATGGAGAACCATCCCTCAGGACACCATCCGCACTCTTATTGACTGTGTACCTCGACGTGTTTCTGCGTGCATCGCCGCTCGCGGTGGTCCTACATCCTACTGAGTCGATGCCGTACGCATTGTGTAACCTGCATATCGGTTTGAAATAAACATCAATTATTCTTCCGTGCCGACTCTGGTTTTTCCCCAACTTTCATCCCTTTCGAACCACTCTTCCTTGGTGTTGCATTTGCTCTGTCAGTCAGTGTATTTGATGTTGTGTCAGTGGACTTGTGTTGATTGTTGATGACACCGACAGCTTCATGTCTTGGAGGAGGAATTACTCTCTAACACTGTCATGCGTGATCGGTGAAATGCTGTGTCCATCTAACAAAGAATTCAGATCTCTGCGTGACGTAGATTTGGCTCAACATCGCACACATACACACAAACAAATGTATATAAAACTTAGTGGAAAGAAAGTACGGTTCACATTTTATTTCTGGTTTGGCAAAACACTCGTATTTCCTAAAATTTTAAGTCAATCATATGAATATCGTTTAAATATGAAATGCATAATTAATTTTTAAAATTTTTATGGAAGCATATTTTTACCTTTATAAAGATTTATCTAAGAATACGGCTATGTGCTGTATATTTGGCTGGGCACCGCGCATGTACATACAGACGAACAGATCCGGATATTACGGCCCCAGTGTGGCTCCTCGTCTCGGGGATCGAAAATGTATTTCTTCGCTATGGACTTAAAATGGCTCCTTGACTTGTATCACCTATCTTATGTACGTTGCCTAGCGGTAGCGAATCTGCGCATTTAATCCTGGTGACAGCACGTTGGATTATAGTGTCTTAACATACGTTCATTTCATTCATGTCTCACCATTGAACGCGAAGGTGAAAAAAAAAGGGCTTTGATGTACATTTGGATCCACTTCCATCTATTTATGGAAGAATGACAGATCTCTGCGTGTCGTAGATTTGGCTGGGTATCATTTTATTATCTTTAGATATCTGTGGAATATCCTTCACCTGAAGAAACACAGGAGACTTTGTACATCTTTTATTTTACCTGAAATGCTGGATAGGGCTGTAAATTATTTGCACTTGTATGTAGTGTACCATGAATGCACATATTCACATTCTATATCCTGGGTTGTGAGTGTGCAAGCGTGTGTCTTAGTTAGGAATATATTATTTCCACGGTTCCAGAAATTGAAAAATTGCCAAAAATATAGTTTCCCATTGCTTGAGCTCCCATCGCAACAAATTCACGTTTAGTTTCCAAAAAGTGCACTCCTAAAATAATTTTGCTAGGAATCCGCCCCCATAATGTAGTGATCATTATCTGCGCACTTTTTAGCGATACATTTACACCCTAGTGCTGAATCGGTCGACCTCGGTTATGTTCGAGATTCGTATTGGCAACCTATGAAACACAAACTAAGAATCGCTTATCATCGCTGTGCGACATCTGGCGTATACTCTAAGTACTTGTACTGTTGTTGTTTACACAGCAAAGCCAAACTATAGAATTTATGCTAGGAACATGTTCCACATCGGGAAATGTTCTATAGTATTATATATTGTGTTATGGACACAGTTGTTGGCGTAAGATAATAAAGGTTTAGAAAATTCATATCGATCGATCATATTATCGATTCAATTCAGATTTCATTTCCATTCAGTTGGCAGTACTACCGGAACCGGCAGTGCTCCCTTCTTACTCCTCAACCGAGCACAAAAATCTATCACTAAAAAGTGCGCGTACTGTAGTGTAATTTTCTGCCACCTCTGGAGGGTCTGGTTCGATTCCCGGCTCTGTCATGAAATTTGAAAAGTGGTACGAGGGCTCGAATGGGGTCCACTCAGCCTCGGGAAGTCAATTGAGTAGAGGGGGGCAAATGCCGGCACGGTACCTAACTTAAAGCCATGGCCGCTCCCTTCCCTGTTCCTCGTCAATCTTACATCCCACAAAATTAATATATTTAATGCAGCCAAATAGCCATAACAGAGAATATAGGTTACATTGATGGGTTACATATTTGCATAATCACGTATAGACATTGTTCTTCTTGTACAGAATTCAATGTGGTACTGTTCACACGTTTTTCCACATAGTTTGCACTCACAGTCTATACTTGGGTCATGGAAGTGTTTTGATTTGCAGAGTAGGTGATGAAAACCGTGAACTGCTAATCTTGTAATGACATGTCTTAATTCAAAATTAGCTTTTGTCCACGAGCGATCTATCATTGCCCCTGTGCCATAGAAGTCTGGTTGGACTTCTTCTCTCTTCTCCGTCAGATTTGCTAGCAGTTTCTTTGATGCACCGGTGTTCGGTAGTGGCATACTTGTCCTGAGATCTTCTATGAGAAATGATTCCCTTGCGAGGAGATATACAAGTCTAGATCGTGTTGTTTTTGATACACCTATCACCTTCTTTATATAGTTCGCTTTCACCTTTTCCAAGGTTGATAAGTTCCTCGTTGTTAAATGTGTCCAGATAATTTCAATGCCATAAGTCATTATTGGAAGAATTTTTACTCTGAATAGCAACATTGCTGTCTCCAGACTAAGTGATCTAATGTCTTTTATTTCATGCATTGCCATCATTGCTTGAGTTGCCTTTTCTGTGACATGTTTTGTGAAACAATATGCGCTCGATTGCAGGGTGATGCCTAAATATTTGAAGTCTGATACTATCTTTAATTTTTTATCCCGAATGAAGGTCTCTGCTGAAGCGGGTACTCTCCCTCCTTTCCTGAACACCATGGTGTCTGTTTTTGAGATGTTTATGAACAGCTTGTTTTCGGAGCACCAGTTTTGGACGTCATTTACAGTTTCCTGTAATTTTGTTATGTCTCTTGATCCAATTACAATATCATCGGCATACGCGCAAGAAAATACTCCCTCCTTTTGGATAATTCTTAGGATATCTGCGGTTGCAACTATAAACAGCAAAGGACTCAGTGGGTCACCCTGTAGGACCCCGTTTGATTGAGCTATTGGATCTGATAGAGTGAGGTTATCCGAAACTCGTACTTCGTTCCATTGTAGTATTGATGTGATGAGGTAGGTCCATATGTTGTTCGTGCCTAGCATCTCCTTAAGCTTGTCTATCACTAGCTTCCTGTTTATCAGGTCAAAAGCTTTAGTAAAATCTATGAAGATGGTGTAATATTTTCCTGTTCAGCATAGCGGGTGAGGCCGCCTGCGCAAGGTACAGGTCCTCTTGCCCAGCTGTATCCCCGAACCAAATATCTCACGCTCCAGGACACTTCCCTTGAGGCGGTTGAGGTGGGATCCCTCACTGAGTCCAGGGGCAAAACTAACTCAGGCCTGTGAACGGATTAAGTAAATAAATAAATAAATAAATAAATAAATAAATAAATAAATAAATAAATAAATAAATAAATAAATAAATAAATAAATAAATAAATAAATAAATAAATAAATAAATAAATAAATAAATAAATAAATAAATAAATAAATACGTGTCTATACGGAAATAAACACATCTTATTCTAAATTGTTTTAGCTTGTCGTTCAGTGTGAAACGAAATCGCCTTTACCGCCTCTGATACGCAGCCCCTGGGAAAGTAGTATTAAAGAAAGATCGAAACATTACTTTTCTGTTGGGTATTGTAACAATTAGGGAGTGGATGGTTTCGTTATTATTCTCTTAGCGATCTTTTTTTATGCAACCAGCCGCATTTATTACAATGCTGAAATATATCGGCCCCTCTCCCTTAACCGGGGTAATATAACGAGATGTGTGTTTACGAGATGGAAAACAGCAGGAATGGTGAGCGCCACTGTTAATTCATTATGAGTACCGCGAATGAACCCGTGGAACTAGCACAGATACGAAAAGCATGTACCTTACCGCAGGGGCCACACACAGACCAGGAACAGGTACTGTATAGGCTGGGAACTGCCCACTGCATGTTAATTGTCGCAATAGCTCACTTGGCAGGGGTGCGGTCAGAGATCTGAAAATGAACAGTGCGCGAGTGTTAAGAGGTTCTAATCTCCCTCAAGTATTTATTTTTTCAGTCAAGTGACTGGGATGAGGGAAGGTTGGGGCAGGGGTTGTTTGTATAGTGCCATATGGTATGGAGCTGGGGTGGAAGAGGCTAGGAAACATGTGACAGGATTTCAGTTACCTAGGACGTTCAACGCAGCATCTGCTCAAACTAACGACCTCTGTGGTTGATACAGACCTGCGCACGATGTTGCAAGGACAATCTTTCCACATTATAGCATCTCCGGCGTAACGGATCGGCATGCGTCGGTGGTGAGCTAAGGTAACGAGGACTGGCCGGCTACTGCGCTTAAACCAGTTGTCTAACATCGCCCCACAGAAAAAGATCCCGGGCGCTAAGATCGGGCGATCTGGTGGGCGCTACCTATCCATTTATCAGGACATGTCATATGCATATGGTTCCGGAAGACCACGGCCGCTGCTTGCGGTGAAGCTCCGTCATGTTGAATTCACATCCTCCAACGGTCAAGCAGTGATTCCAAGAATGGTAGTAGATCATCTTGGATAAACAGCAGATAGCGTTCTTCCGTCGGAGGTCCCTCAAACTAATGGGCAACAATGCGTTGATCACGCATGATTCCACACTATACGTTCACGCCCCACTCTGCGTGAAAATTCGTCTTGCTGTACCCAGTGGGATTATCACACTCCAATAATGCGTATTATGATGATTAACGGTTCCATTGTTGTAGAACCGCGTTTCGACAGTCAATCAGTGTCCACATGCTATAGGGTCCGTTGACAAAACGCCATTAGTGCTTGAAAATCACGACCATGGAGCTTCTGGTGTAAGTGCAGATGGTACAGGTATAACAGACGCCTGGCTGATGTTCGTCCCCTGTGCAATGACTGGCCCGTGTGCCAGTGTGAGGGTTATGCCGGATAGTGTCCAAGACAACCGGGATGATCTCGAACAAGACGTGTCCTTCGTGGGGATACAGCAGCCCGCAGACAACACTCCACACTCCAAAATGTCATGCCTATCCAGATATAGGCATTGTGCCCGCTATGCATTCAGTCCAACTTCTCTATGGATGAGTAACATATCTGCATACTCGTCGCTGGAATACATCACGAGGCAGTGTGTTGTGTTGTGACTTGCCTCGAATGAGGGGAGTTCGCGCAGCTGCATACCTCCCTGCCATCACTTGTTGTTATGGGGCACACTTTTCCCTTCCTGTGGTCTACGAGGCTTGGAACTCATGATCTGAAGAACTTCGGTGGTAAGGAAAACAGGAAACGTTAGGACGTACTTTTTGATCAAGCGTGAGTATGAAGAGACAACGCTATATGTGGTCGCCTTCCAGGAGCTTGTGCTCTTACTGCTCCCTCAGCCCATTTCCCTTCCTTTCTTGTTCATCAACCACTCTAAAGCGCTGATAATAACTCTATAAGAACTGTTTTTCAAACCTACTTGCATTTCTGGTAATCATAAGTATCTAATGCCAGATTATTTTAACATGGCTGTGACGGTATTATTATTATTATCTATATATTAAAAGATTTCACTAAAGACAGTTTTATAAATTCCACCCGTCCGTTCTACTGGACCGATTTGCTTCAGTTTTGTTTTTTCTGTCAGGAATTACCTCTGGGTAAATCATGAGACATTGATAGTTCTCTAAGTTCTGCCAACTTTGAATAATCATAAAACTGAATCATTTAATGATCTCTCTAATAACTGCAGGTGAAGGACCACCCTAACCCGCAATACACTCTGTACTTAGCAGGTTGCTAAGCAACTAACACTTTCATTAATATTCTGCTATGTGCGATTTTCATCCTTAGTAATGTGATTGCATGCAGCCATGTTTGATTACTACCTGTCAAGCCATAGAATATACATTTCCTCTAATCTTGGAAGAATATTTCCCGTCATATAAACTGTTTGTTTTTCTGACCTTCCCCAGCTTCTAAATATACTCAACAGGCGGAAGAACTTACATGCTGCTAATAGAATACATCGACGTACGGGAAGGTTTCAGTACTCAGTCACAGCATGTTGCACTATCGCGGGAAAGATCGTTTGAAAATGTTAAGATCCGGATACGCCCGAATGGTCGAAACACATTGAATACTCTATGGAAAGAATTGCTATAAACTACATTACGAATGAATAAGCTATTATGTTCCGGTATTAAATTTTCTTTAAAATACTGGAAAGGGCAGGCAAAATAATATTACTACGAAAGGCATATTAGGACGAGTTATGTTACCTACCTTATAACGAATACAGCATCACGTGTCCAGTTATTATATATGCGTTAGGCCCTCTAAGGAGCACGTAGAACCATTAGTTAGCATTCTTCTTCTTGTTTCTCTTATCCTCCCAGAACTTCTTCATCCTCGCACTGTGAGTCTGTCGTCTTTCTTGAGTCCATGCCTCCTGGAGTTTCAAGTTTCTTGTACATTGTCTGGCTTCAAAGCCGTGCAAGTTAATTTTGTGTCTAAATGTAGCCCGTGTAGTTGTCAGTGGGTCAACGCCGACTTCTGCGAGATCTTTTTGGGTGTCAGCAAGCTACCGTACTTTATTTTGTCGGATTCCGCTGATAATGAGGAAGATTTTCTTGGTCAGTCGCGAGTCGTCCATTCGTGCTAGATGTCCGTAGAATTGCATACGTCTTTTCCGGGAGATTGAAGTGAATCTTTCGGTCAGCGAGTAGAGTTCTTCCGAGCTTTTTCGCATCCATATTCCATCTTGGAACTTTGTTCCAAATATTTTCCTAAGTATTTGCCGTTCCATTTTCTCAGGATATCATATTTTTCTTTGTTACTACTCAAATATATATTTTTTAAATTGTGAATCTTCATTTTAAATGTAAGCATTGGTTCTGTCATTTATTTTTTATGTCGTTTGTCCCATTTAATTTCTTCCCCATTTCCCACAATTATATTAAGATAAAAAAGTATGATATTTCAGTAAAATAGTGTGTCTTTAAATGAAACACGAATCGTCTTACTAAGTTCGTAGGGAAGGCTACCTTCTCCCATCATAACTTCTTGCGTCCAAATCTGATATCCGTGCATATTTTAATATGAAATATGCCAATTCTTCTTTGGAAGTGCTTGCAAAAGTATTAAAGTAGCTTAATTTATTGGGGCGTATATCGACGAGAAGATGGACCATTATTTCTTACAATGGTTGAGCTCCATGCCATTTGATGAACAAGACCGCTAACATTTCACCCAACATTCGCACAACGAATTGACATACGACAGTACGTGTTACCTTTATGGAGCCCGTGTGGTTTCTTCCCTCATTCCACTCTCTCTAGCACATATTCAAGGTGAATCCTAGAGGGCGTGTGGGCAGGTGGAGGAGGAAGAACCTTCCCCTCTGCGCGTGTTTGGTTCGTGTTAAAATTTCAGTCGTTCAGTGTCTCTCCATCTCCCCTCGCTCTTCAGATGTGTGCATATGTTACGTTTCTCCATGGACCTGACCAATGACAGAGGATGTAAGCTTGCACTGCGCAGTTCTAAGGGCTGTACAGATTTTCTTGCCTGAAATAAATATTTCTGGCCACAGATTTATAATGAACGCCAGATTACGACGTAGCTAACTGGTTGCCTGTGTCCTATCCACAAATTACCACTTCCTCATCCTCGTCCAACCCATCTCCATATGCTATGCCACATGCGACATTTTACAGGGTCAAATAAATAAGTCAGTCCTTAGAAGATATCAAGTATGCAACCTTACCACATCCCAGGCAATTAGCGGGAGAAAAGGAAAACAACTTGCGCAGGATTCGAACTTTCGAGCACTGTCCACTACCACATACCCCCATCGTGCTCTTCCCATGTGAGCTACTGGGAGGCTTGACATGGAGCGAGCAGTTCCAATACAGAACCTGGTCCGGGTGTGTGTGTGTGCTCGTCCAATTGTAACGAACGTGTTCTTCGTACATGTGCTCATTTTACGGATTTATCCGAGGTATATATATATATATATATATATATATATATATATATATATATATAATGGAACAAATGATCTACATTTTTACCAAAAATATGTACGTAATAAATTAAAAATGAATATCAAGACTCTTCAGCCAGAAAAGCGCTGGAGGTGATGACTTCATGAACTCTTCCCAAACATCTGTGAAGCTACGCTGTGGACACTCCCGAATGATGTGGTTCCGCAGTCGCAAGCAGGTGAATCTAGCCAACCCCATTTGTGCAGCGTTGCTTTGGTACGCAGTTTAGTTGGCACTACGTAGCTCTTGGCAGATCAGTTCCTGGAACATGCTGGGAAGGGTCATCTAATTGTATTTGACGATACGATGAGAAATCTCTCCACCCTTCCTGCCAGACTTTGCTGATGTTGAAAGGCCCTGGCTGCTTAATAATATTATCATTCCAAATAGGCTTTCTGGATTTCAGACGCATGGTTGGTGGATTACTCAAGTACTGAGTGAATCGGAAGGTGTTTAAAGTCAGGGCAGATGTAAGTTTTCCAAGTCTGAGCAGCAGCTTGTTGTCTTCTCAGTTGTGGAATTGAATTGAATTGAATTTATTGATCATGATTTACATGCCACTGAGACTGAAAAGCCCCTTTATGCAGCGTCTTCTTATAATAAAATGCAGATTTATGAAAACAGTAACTACATTTTATAATATTAAAGTATTAAACTAAACAAGAAACTTTAAAAAAAAAATGAAAATAGATACCAAATCCAGTAAGGTTAAGACATACATTATATAATAAGTAAGAAAGTAAATCATTAAGCCCTTCTGTTATTTTGGACTACACGGGTTTAAAGAATATAAAGCTAAAGCAGAGAAACAATTTTCTTCGAAATATACATATTCCTGATTGTTCGACACAAGAATGCCTGATCTCAGCCTCTTGCGTACTCCTCCAGAAAGATAGATGTTAAGAACTGCTTTAGTTGGGTACAGTTAGTGTTACTTGCGAAACGGTGAAGATTAAAGACGTTAAAGATACGTGATGCAGTGCAAACAAAGGATTTGTTAAATTTAGTGGTACGATGAAGGGGAATTTGAAGGGTGGTTTTTGTAAACCTATTATCTCTGTTATGTACCGACTCCATAGGTTTAAACGCATTATAAAGGTAGGATGGTGTCTTCAGTTTGAGAATTTTCTGCGTAGCAACAGCTACTGAGATTTCCCGACGTTCATGGAGTTTCAACCATTGTAGCTGTATGTAATAGGGTGTTATGTGTTCATCACGCCTGGCATTTGTAACGTAACGAACACATGCGTTTTGTACCCTCTGTAGTTTTATGTTCAAAGTTTCAGATAAGTCGTTGTATACGACTGAACCATAGTCAATTATTGGAAATATAAGACTTTGAACAAGTAGTTTTCGCATGAAGGGTGGTGTACATGACACGTTACGTTTCAAAATATGCATGGATGACACAACTTTTCGGATTACATTTGACGTATGATCAGACCAGGATAAGGTTCTGTCGAAAATTAGACCTAGATTGTTAACGGTGTCACTATAATGAATATCTGTCTCTAGAATTTTTATTGCTGGGAGGGATTTGAGGTCAACAGTTTTCAGGAGTTTTGTGTAACCTATGCAAATAAGCTGGGTCTTAGCCACATTTAATTGGAGGTTATGATTTGCGCTCCATTCAATCAATCGAGAGATGTCATGGTTAAAATGCGTTATAGAAGAAGATGCCTTAGTGGGACAAAAGTGGAAGTAAGCTTGTAAGTCATCCGCATACATGTGAAAGCTACTGCTTTTAAAAACTTCAGATATGTCATTAATATAAATAGAAAAACATAAAGGACCGAGGACTGATCCTTGTGGTACGCCACATTTTACTTATTCCCAGCTAGAGAATCGACCGTCAACGAACGTGACTCTTTGTGATCTATTTGACAGATATGATTCAAACCACGACAGAGCACTCTGGGAGAAGCCAATTGACTTCAGCTTAGCAAGAAACAACTCATGATTAACAGAGTCAAATGCCTTAGAGAAATCAAAGAGACATAAGATAGTAAGCTGCCTCTTATCGGTGGCCGCGCGTATATCATCTGTAACCTTCAGAAGAGCAGTAGTAGTACTATGGCCCTTCTTGAAGCCAGATTGGTAGGGATTTAGAATGTTGTATTTAGACAAATATTCACATAGGAGGTACATTTGCCAGTACGTGCAACTATGGCACAGGGGTTGATCTTAATGTGCCCGTTATGATCCTGTCTGTGGACATGAGCACTTCTATACCATACCGGTGCACAGTATTCGGCAACGGAGTAAATCAGTGCAAGGCTTGCCATACGAAGAGTACTTGCATCAGCACCCTATGTTGTGCGACTAGTGTGCGAATGATGTTATTCCTGGTCCTAACTTTTCCTGCAGTATTCTCGAAGTGTTTTCTGTAACTCAGAGAGCGGTCCAGAGTAATTCCCAGGTATTTGGGGTTAGGATTGTTTCTCACCCTTTTTCCGCTGAATGTAATGTTCAGCTCTTGTTTGGAGATTCTACTGTTAAGGTTAAAAGCTGTGGCCGTCGATGAATTAATACTGGCTCTTATGATTCCTGCTGTTCTCCAGCCTATTACCCCGGTTCATAATTGTGGTAAGAGTGGCGGGATGCATAAAACTAGATGGCAAGGAACTTGTGGACCATCCGGTATAATATGTGTAGACGTAAAATTAGTTAAAACTTTTCTTACTCACCGCAGCTGCTAGGGCATAAAGAAGAAGGGCCGTAACGATGTACGCCATGATGAACTGGTCGTGGCAAGTGTGTTTGGGGCTTATTTATATGTTTCTGCTGGAGAAACATTAATATGAAGTGATCTTAACTCCACTTCATGGTTATCACTCAGTTATTGGCATTAATTGATTTGGTTACTCAGAATGGTTAATTTGATGTGAATATGTGCCGAATTAATGGACATGCTATTCAATGTAGAACCGATAAAACGATGTAAGTTCTTTTTGTCATGAACTATTACTTGTGATTTATTTAATACATGACTTTGTTATGAAATTCCTAGCATCTCTATTAGGGAGTTAAGACTTTACCCCGTTGTTCAAAAACTGCTTCTCACGCGTACGTCAGGCTTCGACTGAAGCTGTACCTGCTCGAATGAAATGCCCAGGCCACATGAATATTTTATTGGTGAATAGTCGGTGCTAGCGGCTGTGGGATTTGTGTCCCGCAGCTCTCAGCTCGCACTCGGGAAATAGTGGGTTCGAACACCACTGTCAGCTGGCTGATAATAGGTTTCCGTACTTTTGCAATTTGACACAAGGCAAATGTTCGGGCTGTACCTAAATTAATGCCTTGACCGCTTTCCTATCCCATCGTCACCATAAAAACTATGTGTGTCGGTCTTTCTTTCTTAATCCGTGTGCCCTCCAATTTTGACTCAGCGAGGGATTCCAACTCTACCGCCTGAAGGGGTTTGTCTTGGAGCGTGGGACTTTGAGTCGTGGAATACAACTGGGGAGGAGGAACAGTACGTCGCCCAGGTCGCCTCACCTGCTATGGTGAACAGAGGCCTTGTGGCGGGATAGGAGGATCGGAAGGGATAGACAACAAAGACGGAAGGAAACGGCCGTGGGCGTACGTCAGGTTCCATCCCGGCATTTGCCTGGAGGAGAAGTGGAAAACCACGGAAAAAACTTCGAGGATGGCTGAGGCGGCAGTCGAGCCCCCTCTACTCAGATGTCTCCCGAGGTTGAGTCGATCAACATTCCAGCCCTCGTATCACTTTTCAAATTTCGTGGCAGAGCCGGTAATCGAACGAGGTCCTCTGGAAATGGCAGCTAATCACATTAACCACTACACGACAGAGGCTCACATCTGTGTCGATGCAATGGAAAATAATAATAATAATAATAATAATAATAATAATAATAATAATAATAAGAATAATAATAATAATAATAATAATAATAATAATAATAATAATAATCCGCCTGTGTGATTTAGATGTCCGGGTTCAATTCCCGAAATTTGAAAACTGGTACAAAGGATAGAACGGGCTCCGCTCAGGCTCGGGAGGACAACTGAGTAGAGGGGGGTTCGATTCCCACCTCAGCCTTCCTCGAAGTTGTTTTTCGTGGTTTCCCACTTCTCCTCCAGGCAAATGCCTGGATGGTATCTAACTTAAGGCTACGGCCGCTTAGTTCCCTCTCCCTTGTCTATCCCTTCAACACAGCAGGTGAGGCCGCCTGGGCAAGGTTCTCCTCTCCAGTTGTAATCCCGACCAAATGTCTCACGCTCGAGAACACTGCACTTCAGACGGTAGAGGTGAGATCGCTCGCTGAGTTCGGTGGGGGGGGGGGGCTAGGAGCCAAATCTGAGCCGTAAACTATATAAATATTCTTCTTTAAATTAATAATTACACTGGCCTTAAGTTATATCTTTATTTTCTGAATTTAAGTAAATAAACTGACTGTTCAATGGCAATGAATTGTAGTCGAAATATGATTGAAATTGAATGCCTGGCTCCAGGTTTTGATCCTCTTGTAAAGGAAAAGGTGGTAGACATAAAACTGAAAATTACAGGCCAGTCAGTTTGACATGCACTGCATGTAATCTTTGCGAAAGCCTTCTTTCTGATTATAGTTGATATGTTTGCGAAATTAATAACTGGTTCAATAGAAGGCAGTTCGGGTTTAGAAAATGTTATCCCACTCAAACTCAACTTGTATGGTTCCAGCAAGATATAGCAGATGTCCTGGATTCAGAAGGTCAAATGGACTGTATCACGATTGACCGATCTCAGGCATTTGATAGGGTGGATCATGGGAGACTACTGGCAAAAATGAGTGCAATTGGACTAGACAAAAGAGTGACTGAATGGGTTGCTATATTTCTATAAAATAGAACTCAGAGAATTAGAGTAGGCGAAGCTTAATCTGACCCTGTAATAATTAGGAGCGAAATTCCTCAAGGCAGTATTATAGGACCTTTATATTTTCTTGCATATATCAATTATATGAGTAAAGAAGTGGAATCAGAGATTTGCGGACGGCGAATGGCAGAATTCCAAGCACGCTTGGAGGAAGCCATGGCTGCTGGCGCGACCAGTGCTACCAACCCAGGCGACACACTATCCGGCCTCGCTTCACAGTTCCAGGACTTTCGGGAAATAATTTCGGAGGAATTAAGTGCAATGAAGAAGGAGGTAAGCCATCTACAGGAACGTGTCGACCAGCAGGACATCCTGATTGACGAGGCAGAGCAATATAGCAGAAGGAACTGCCTACTCCTTCATGGTGTCTGTGAGACTCCCGAGAGGACACGTACGCTGTGGCGCTGGGTACGTTAAAAAGCAGTCTGAACATCGAGCTGTCTATGGACAGTATAGATCGATGTCATAGACTGGTCCGTATGAAGAGGACAACAGCTGAGGTGGTGTCCGCTGGTAATAGGCCGATCATCATTAAATTCCTCAGGTACCATGAAAGAGACCGCATCTGGCGGGCCAAGCGAGCTCTTAAAGGTACCAAATTATTAATAACCGAATCTCTGACGTCCACAAGGAAAGAAGTATTGCGTAAAGCTCGGGACTTCTGGGGTATGTGGCGGGTTTCGAAGCAGGACGGTCGAATTATCGTTCATTTTGAAGACGGGAAAAAGCTCCACATTAGTTCACCTAATGAATTGAACTTACATATGAAGCGGTTAGGGTGATTATCGAAGTGATATGACCATTGCGATGTGGCTACTAATTCTAATAATAATAATAATAATAATAATTATTATTATTATTATTATTATTATTATTATTATTATTATTATTATAGTCTGTATTTATTTATTTATTTATTTATTTATTTATTTATTTATTTATTTATTTATTTATTTATTTATTTATTTATTTACTTATTTATTTATTTAATACAACATAATATTTCAACAATCATTTTTTTTTTACTTCGCTCCAGCTCGAAAGTCTAAGGTGCAAGATAGAAGACTTCGTCTAGTGGAGCGTTATCTGGAAAAGTGCCCATAACACTGGCAGCATTTCCTCGCTGGATAGCAATTCCTATCCGCTGTCTCAGGAATTCTGTTGAAGAGGTGTCTCCAGGGATTGCTGTTAGTCGTTTGCCAATATCTGAAATCAGACTTTTAGCTTCTTGACACCACATCCCCATCGTTTCGACTGCGAATACGACGAAGATGTAGTTGTCCCTTATTGCTTTGTATTTCGCCCTTTTATTGCGCACGGCCATTTCTGCAGCAGAACCAGCAGCCTTGCCAGTGTGAGGCAAATGCGATGGTGCTAATGTGTCCACACACGTGGCATCCCACAGGAGAGATCTGCCTTTGTTCCATGGGACTAAAGTCAGACCATCAGGGCGTTTTCCGTCTGTACGGCTAATTCCACTCGGTTCTAGGACTGAAGGGACATCGATAGATGTAAAAGCTCTTTTGATAATGTCATTAATTGAACAGTGTCTTGAAAATCGGCCAGCACTCTTAGGGCAACTTAAAGCATGGCGTCCATAAAAGTCGACTTCCGCCACATTTGCACTTATGTGACTGGCATAGTTTGCAACCAAGACGTAAGCCGATTGCTATTTTAAACGACATGTTATCCATAAGGGTGCCAACATTATTATTATTATTATTATTATTATTATTATTATTATTATTATTATTATTATTATCTATAATTCGCTGGGGCCATCAAGGACCACGTTAAGTCTTGTTGCATTTGACACTGAACTTGGCCTTCTTTAGAGCCCAAATTTCCCTCATTCTTTGTGAGTGGGCCTGCTTACGCTCCTCTGCCCAAGGGGCACCGTGTCTTCTCTTCGGTTGCTCGTCTCGGTTTAGCCCGTTCGTCAATATTTTCTTGCGGAAGAGATCTCTGTTGAGGGCGTCTTCAGCTGAGATATGTAGCATTTGCAGGTCTTCTTTGGTATTTCTAAACCAGGGAATTGTTGTTTTGGGGTTTGAATCAAAAAAGTGAAAGATTCCTTTAGTTAACTTTCTTCCGTCCATTCTTTTCAGATGACCATAAAATCGTGCCCGTCTTTTTCTGATTGTGTCGGTAATTTTCTCTATTTTGCTGTAGACTTCCTTGTTGGATCTCTTTTGATGGATTCCATTTCTTTACTTTGATCCCAAGATTCCTCTCACAATTTTGCGTTCTCTTTTCTCCAGTTCTTGAAGGAGTCCTTTGTTGGCATTTAGAGACAGGGTTTCGGCTGCATATAGAACTACTGGCTTCAGAACTGTTTCATAGTGACGTATCCTGGTGTTTTGGGAAAGGCATTTTTTGTTGTAGATTGTGCGGGATGTTTGGTAGGCTATTTCCAGTTTGCGTACTCGCTCCTGAAGTGCTTCTTTGTCCAGTCCATTTTTCATGATGATCTCACCCAGGTATTTGAATTTGTCTACTCGGGTGATGTCCCCGTATTTTGTATGGAGTTTTGGTGAAGCCTCTTTGATGTTAGTCATTACTTCTGTTTCCTCAAACGATATCTGCAAACCAATTTGTTCGGCAATTTCCTTTAAAATTTCAACTTGAGCTCTAGCGGTTTCTATGTCGGTTGAGAGAACAGCAATATCATCGGCAAATGCTAATCAGTCTGTTGCGATCCCCTTAGATTTGGTTCCTATTCTCAATGGACTGTAGTTGATTTCCTGTAATCTCACGCGCCAGGTTCTGATGATCTTTTCAAGAACACAGTTGAAGAGTATCGGGGATAGCCCATCACCTTGTCGGACTCCTGTTTTGATGTCAAAGGAATGCGAGAGACATCCGTGGAACTTCACCTTGGATTTTGTATCGGTCAGGGTGGCTCTAATTATTGCCAGCAGTTTCAAATCAACTCCAAATTCATTTAAGATGTTTAGCAGGACTTCCCGGTCAATGGAGTCGTACGCTTTCTTAAAGTCCACAAAGACAGACACATACTGCTTGGACCTTAGCGTACAATATCTCATGATCGTTTTGAGATTTTGGATCTGTTCAGCTGTTGAGCGACCTTTTCTGAACCCTCCTTGGTATTAACCTATTTGATGTTCGACTTGTGCTTCCAAACGCTCCAGGATGGCAAGTGATAGAATTTTGTAAGTCACGGGTTGCAAAGATATTCCTCTGTAGTTGTTGATGTTCTTCATGCTGCCTTTTTTGTGTAATGGATGGATCAAAGCTATTTTCCAATCTTCGGGTAGGTTCTCCTTGTTCCAAATTTCTTCTGTTTGCTTTTGCAAGATAACAAGTGATTCTTCTGGGGCATATTTCCATAGTTCTGCTACTACTGAGTCTTCCCTGGTGCTTTATTATTTTTGAGACGGGCAATGTGGCGCTTGATTTCATCTCTGTCGGGTGGTCTGGAATATGGGTACCTGAGTAAGGGTTCCTTGGTCTCAATGGCGCTTTGCGGTTTAGAGCAATTAAGTAAATTCTTGAAGTAATCTGCCAGAATGCTGCAATTTTCTTCATTTGACGTCGCCAGTGTGCCGTCCGTTCGCTCAAAGCATGGAGATGGTGGTTTATAGCCAGTGAGTTTGCGTTTGAAGGCTCTGTAGAGCTCAAAGCATGGAGATGGTGGTTTATAGCCAGTGAGTTTGCGTTTGAAGGCTCTGTAGTACTCTCTGCTTTCATTCTTCCTAAAGTTTTGTTCTATCTTTTCAATGACAGATTTTTCGTATTTACGTTTCTCAGTTCTGAACACCCTAGCTGCTTGGGCACGTTGGGTTTTGTAGGTTTCCCAATCATTTTCTGATTTCGTAGAGTTGTACTGTTTCCACGCATTGAGTCTTTCTTGGAGGACTAATTCGCAGGTACTATTCCACCAGGCATGCTTTTTGCTTCTCTTGATTTCTGCAACGTCTTTGGCGGCCTCAACAAGGAGACTTTTGGCGTTGTTAAAGTCACAGTCATTTGGTCTAGCCTTCTCCTGGAACTCCTCGACCCTTTGCCGAAGTTTATCATTGTCGAAGTGTGTGATCTGTTTGGTTGTCTTCCTTGTGTTTGCGGGAATTGGTTTGAATTTGATAAGAGACATATAATGATCTGAGGCCACATTGATGCCTTTCTTTACCTTGACATTCATAATCTCAGGGCTGTTTCTCCTGGAGATCGCAACATGATCAATTTGGAACTCTCCGAGAGCTTGGACGGGAGAACGCCAAGTCATTTGCTTTCTGGGTAGATGGCGAAAGAGGGTCGACATGACCTGCAGGTTGTGATTTTCGCAAATGGTCACCAGTCTTTTGCCGTTGGGATTGGTTCTTTTGTGAGCAGGGTAATTTCCTATAACTTTCTTGTACTTCTGCTCACGACCTAGTTGGGCATTGAAGTCACCCAAAAGAAGCTTGACATGGTGTTTGGGGATTTTGTTCAATTTTTCATCCAGTAGGTCCCAGAAATTATCAACTTCGTCTGGATCAGACTTGTTCTTATCATTTGTAGGAGCATGTGCGTTAACTAGGGCGTAGGTTTTGTTCGCGCATTTAATTGTGAGTATAGACAATCTGTCATTCACAGGTTCGATATTTGCAACCGATTTAAGGATCTTGGTTCTAACAGCAAACGCGGTTCCAAGCATCACAGCTCCATTGAGGATTCCTCTTTGCGCTTTGCTCTTGAAAAATCGGTAGCCTTCAGATTCAAAAATCTCTTCATCTGAGTACCTTGTTTCCTGTAGGGCCACTATGGTTATCTGATTTTCGTGAAGAGCTTTGGTGAGGGTTTTCAGCTTGCCAGTTTGTGTAAGTGAATGTATGTTGAAAGTTGCTAGAACGGTTTTAGATTTTGGCCTGATTTTTTGACTCTTCGGGGTACACCGAGACGCTCTGACTCGTCTCTTGCATGATGTCGAGTCTCCCCCAGAATCCGAACGAGACTCGTGCGCCGTGGCGTTCACGACGAGGAATTTATCCGAAGATTTACCCCCTGGGGTATGTTTCTTGAAATGTTGTGCCATCATGCTTTTTGACTTGACTTTGCTTTGGACGGGTACCCATCCTTTTACAACTAGGGTTGTTAGCCCTAGAGGTTGCCTCAAGATGTTTTCTGGCTTATGGTCATTTACCAGTCTTCGCCGTAACCCTGGCAAGGGACCAGTTTTTTTTTTACGGTGGTATTTTATTTCCCTACTACCCTCTGACTCTGCTGGCGGCAGAGCCAGCGAGCTTCCCCAATTCCAATGGGACGCGCCCGATGGTGGTAACCGGTAAATCCCCATACGGGTATTATTATTATTATTGTTATTATTATTATTATTATTATTATTATTATTATTATTATTATTATTATTATTATTAGGTTTACGTGTGTGATTGTGTGTGTGTCTCGTGCCTTAACCAGTCAGCCGTCCATTTCTTCAGGAAATCCAGGTAAGATTTTTTTCTTGTCTCAATAAAAGTATGCCCGTTTGTCAGGTAGCTACGGTATTTCCTCATGACAATGACTTCTCTAAGAATAACACACCCCTCACTCCTTCCCAGAATACGGATGCCGGCAACCATGTAAAACAGGAACTTTCACTATATCCTCATACTCTCCAGTGTTGTCACTTGAACAGCCTAAGTTTGCCCGCACATATTCACGAAATTCAGGCTATATTTAACAAAAATAGCATACATTTGATAGGTATTAGTTAAAGCTGGTTATCGCCGTAAATTCCAAACAACATGGTTCGCATTGACGGCTATAACCTCTACCGCCATGGTCGTACAAATAAGAGGACAGAGTTTATGTTCGTTGAAGTAGTTGCTAGTGGACAGAAAATACTTATTGGAGTGGATTACCGTCCACCTAAAGTATCTTACTTGACCGAGTTTGAAACGCACCTACACAACTTGCTACCAGCGTATCAACATATCATTATATTAGGAGACTTCAATACAAATCTACTTACGAAGAAATACGATACTAAGAAACTATAAGACTTGTTTTCCTCATGTGACTTGACTATCCTTCCCTCTGACCTTACTAACCATTTACATACTGCCAACAACATTTCCCACACCTTAATAGATCTCAAAGTGACTAACAACCCTCGGAAAGTGGTAACCCACGGACAAATTTCAATACCGGGAGTGTCCACCCACGATCTTATATTTCTTGCGTACTCACTTCGCGTTCCAAAATATAAACCTAGGTATATAACGTGCAGGAATATGAAATGCCTACAATCTTCCGTGGAATAGCATTTTAAAACTGACAGACATTGATGCAAAAATAAATACATTTAATTCGTTGATACACAATCTATACAACAAATATGCACCGTAAACACAGATCAGAATATCCCGCAAACCTAATCCATGGCTAACCTATGCAGTTAAAAATACGATGTCTCAACGTGATGCTCTTTACTGACATTACAAACGTACTCAGGACCCAAATGACTATGAATAGTATAGAATAATTAGGAATAAAACTAAACAAATCATCTGTAATCTTAAATTTAAATAGGTTCAAAGCGGCTGGAATTGATCAGATTTCTGGGGATATACTAAAGACAATGGGTTGGGATATAGTACCATATCTGAAGTACTTATTTGATTATTGTTTGACCGAAGGAGCTCTACCAGATGAATGGAGAGTTGCTATAGTAGCTCCTGTGTATAAAGGAAAGGGTGATAGACATAAAGCTGAAAATTACAGGCCAGTAAGTTTGACATGCATTGTATGTAAGCTTTGGGAAGGCATTCTTTCTGATTATATTAGACATGTTTGTGAAATTAATAACTGGTTCGATAGAAGGCAATTCGGTTTTAGGAAAGGTTATTCCACTGAAGCTCAACTTGTAGGATTCCAGCAAGATATAGCAGATATCTTGGATTCTGGAGGTCAAATGGACTGTATAGCGATTGACATGTCTAAAGCATTTGATAGGGTGGATCATGGGAGACTACTGGCAAAAAATGAGTGCAATTGGACTAGACAAAAGAGTGACTAAATGGGTTGCTATATTTCTACAAAATAGATCTCAGAGAGTTAGAGTAGGTGAAGCTTTGTCTGACCCTGTAATAGTTGAGAGGGGAGTTCCTCAGGGCAGTGTTATCGGACCTTTATGTTTTCTTATATATATATAAATGATATGAGTAAAGGAGTGGAATCGGAGGTAAGGCTTTTTGCGGATGATGTTATTCTCTATAGAGTGATAAATAAGTTACAAGATTGTCAGCAACTGTAACGTGACCTCGAAAATATTGTGAGATGGACAGCAGGCAATGGTATGTTGATAAACGGGCCTAAAAGTCAAGTCGTGTGTTTCACAAATAGGAAAAGTCCTCTCAGTTTTAATTACTGCGTTGATGGGGTGAAAGTTCCTTTTGGGGATCATTGTAAGTATCTAGGTGTTAATATAAGGAAAGATCTTCACTGGGGTAATCACATAAATGGGATTGTAAATAAAGGGTACCGATCTCTGCACATGGTTATGAGGGTGTTTAGGGGTTGTAGTAAGGATGTAAAGGAGAGTGCATATAAGTCTCTGGTAAGACCCCAACTAGAGTATGGTTCCAGTGTATGGGACCCTCACCAGGATTACCTGATTCAAGAATTGGAAAAATCCAAAGAAAAGCAGCTCGATTTGTTCTGGGTGATTTCCGACAAAAGAGTAGCGTTACAAAAATGTTGCAATGTTTGGGTTGGGAAGAATTGGGAGAAAGAAGAAGAGCTGCTCGACTAAGTGGTATGTTCCGAGCTGTCAGCGGAGAGATGGCGTGGAATGACATTAGTAGACGAATAGGTTTGAATGGCGTCTATAAAAGTAGGAAAGATCACAATATGAAGATAAAGTTGGAATTCAAGAGGACAAACTGGGGCAAATATTCATTTATAGGAAGGGGAGTTAGGGATTGGGTAACTTACCAAGGGAGATGTTCAATAAATTTCCAATTTCTTTGAAATCATTTCGGAAAAGGCTAGGAAAGCAACAGATAGGGAATCTGCCACCTGGGCGACTGCCCTAAATGCAGATCAGTATTGATTGATTGATTGATTGATTGATTGATTGATTGGTCCCCTTTTGTTTGTCCTGTATATTAATGACATCTCCTCTAAAATAAAGTATAATAGGTGTCAGCTCTTTGCCGACGGCCTCCAAATTTACTACCACGTTGATATAAATGATATATCGAATGCAATAAGAGATATTAACTCCGACCTCCAACAACTCAGTGTGTACGCCAGTGAAAACTCTCTTCTCCTCAGCCCCCCAAAAATTCAAACAATCATTATCGGTTCTCAGAAATAACATCATGTATAAAAATTATGCTATTCCTCCGCTGATATTAAATGCCACCGTAATCCCGTTCAGTAAGGAAGTAAGAAACCTAGGTATGACCCTGACTGAAACACGTAAGAAATACATGTAGAAAGATGTACGCGACGCTACACCCTCTGAAACGACATAAGGTGATTTTGCCACAAGACGTAAAGATAAAACTACTCCAGACTTTGATACTACATATAATTGACTACTGCAACATTGTTCTCGTTGACGCGACCCGTGAACAAACTATGAAACTTCAACGAGCATTGAACTCTGGTCTTCGATTTGTTTTTAACTTGAGTTACGATGTTCACATAACCCCTAGCTACACATTTCTTTCCTGGCTGAAACCCGGGAATCGACGAAAATTACACGTACTTAAGTTGATATATCGAATTCAGAAGGAAAATCTACCCAAATACATCTCTTCAAAATTCCATTTATCATCCTCATTCCACAATTGTAACACAAGATATGGTACTTCCCTCGCTATTCCCATCAACCACTCTTCTATATATAACAGATCCCTCGTTGTGGTTGGGTCACGACTTTGGAATTCACTCTCAGCTGCTGTCAGGAACACAAACTCAATATCAAAATTTAAGACTGCATGTAGAGATTACCTGTTGAATACCACTGATTGTTTCGTGTGTATGATGACGTATAATAGGTTGTGTGAGTGTGGTTATTATTATTATTATTATTATTATTATTATTATTATTATTATTATTATTATTATTATTGTGATTATTATCATCATGAAAGTGTAAATGTATATTATTATTATTATTATTATTATTATTATTATTATTATTATTATTATTATAGTGTAATGTGCATAATATTTAGCTTCTTACACATGCACATAGATCACTTTTATGGCCATACTTATATTTCCATTTACTTTATTACTTATTGTGTTCTCTTTATGCATTGCTTACTTTTTCAGTTTGTATCTTTCCTTTCATTATGACTGTCTTTTTCTTATTATCCTTACGCTCCGAATTTTATTCTATTTTATTTGTTGAACTCTGCTTTCTTTCTTCATTATATATTGTCCAAATCTGTAGTTTTTAGCTTATCGTTGATTTTATAATAGAATAGTTCATTTCCTTTATAAATGTATTATCTGTAAACTAATTACGTGGTTAAGTGTAAGAGAGGGCCACGGGCTCTAACTTCGCCACTGCTAAAGTCAATAAATAAATAATAATAATAATAACAAATAAGTTCCATGATTATGAGCAACTGCAAAATGACCTCGATAATGTTGTCAGGTGGAGAGTAAGCAATGGTATGATGATAAACGGGGCAAAGACTCAGGTTGTGAGCTTTACAAATAGGAAAAGTCCTCTCAGTTTCAATTACTGCGTTGATGGGGGTGAAAGTTCCTTTTGAGGATCATTCTAAGTACTGAACCTGAATAGTATAATTGGATGGTTCGGCCGCCACCTCCACCTCCGGCTCCCAGGGGTCCGCTCCACCTCCTCCTCCCGAGGGGCCTTCCCAGGGGCCCGCTCCTCCTCCCGCGGGAAATTAGAATTGGTAAACAAAGCCACGTGCGTTTTTGACAGCCACGTGGTTTTTGACAGACAACAACGCATCGCTAACCTCAGTACTGCCATCTTAACCGACCTAAACCTCAATGCTGCCAACTTTAACTCACTAGCGCGAGATTTGAATCGGTAAACAAATCCACGTGCCTTTTTGACTGACAACCACGTGCTTTTTGACAGCTACCATCGACAACAACGCATCACTAACGTCAGTGCAGCCATCTTAACGGGCCTAAACCTTAGACCTCGAAACGCAAGAAAAATATCATGATTCGGAAGCAAGATTAAAATTTTCTAATACAGTAACTTGTAACACGTTGAATAAGAAAAATCCCTAATTTCGTGATTTTTCTTAGTCGGAGCGGGCGAAGGATGTAACCGTTCACCATCATGCCATGGACATGTTAGGAGGTCTGGCTAATTATATATGCCGTTTTCCACAACATCCTGTGACATAGAATGCAGTAGTTAGCAATCTGTATGTCGAACCGGGGTATGATCCGCGACATGCCAGTCCGGAGGGAGCAGTTTCCTACGCTGTAACGAGAAGAGGACAGCGCAGTATTGCTAAACCTTGGAATCGTGCTCTCACTCGGTGCGAGTGGGAAGAGATGATGACGCTGCGCACGGAGGTGGAGGTTATCGGAGACTGGGCCGAATTAAGGTGTGTTAACCTTTTAAAAATTAATGCCCACTATAAATTCAACACCGCATTCATTAGTACCACTTCACCATAATTTACGAAAAAGAGGAAGAAGAATAATACTTCTATATGAAATAATGTTTCTAAATTTATAAATCAGGTCTCATTCGAACCAATGTATTTTATGCTGACTGTCAATGCATATAAATACAATTCTTTAATAATGGATCAGTAATGACGCCTATCATACAGTAGTACGCAGATCAGTAGTACACTGAAATCTGACATGTGGAAAAAAGTGGGAGATATTGCAAGATGAATCGTGACGCTTGATTTTCCAAAAGGACGCTTTGGAAATTATGAATGACCTACTGATCGCTTTGGTTTCCCATATGTTCAGTAGAAAGTAGAGGTCATAAGCTTTAATTCGATTGTTATCATGTCGTTCAAAGACTCCGATTACCGGACCGTTATTTTCAACAGGGACATAATTCATCTCCCCCCCCCCTGACCATTTGTCCGGAGGCTATAAGTATAGCTAGGACCGAGATACTGTATCTCATTCTCATCCGTGTAGCTGCAGTGGTATAATATAATTTCGTGTGGCTATTTCTAGCCGAGTGCAGCCCTTGAAAGGCAGACCCTCCGATGAGGGTGGGCGGCATCTGCCATGTGTAGATAGCTGCGTGTTATTGTGGTGGAGGATAGTGTTATGTGTGGTGTGTGAGTTGCACGGATGTTAGGGACAGCACAAACACCCAGCCCCCGGGCCACTGGAATTAACCAATGAAGGTTAAAATCCACGACCCGGCCGGGAATCGAACCCGGGACCCTCTGAACTGAAGGCCAGTACGCTGACCATTCAGCCAACAAGTCGGACGCTGCAGTGGTAACACGTTACCTCATTGTCGTCTGTGTAGTTGCAACCCAACACATTAGAATTGGACCTGGATATCAGTGTACAATGTGTTGTGCCATTGAAGAAACACATCAATGTGATGTAAATATTTTTACGGAATAAGCCGCGTGGTACAAGTAATGTACATAATTGCCGAAGAGAGGCCTTAATTTGGCATTTTAACTTCACAATTGTTGAAAACAGTCAGTTATGACTTATGGTGCAATCACCAACGGAGGGCAAACGCTTCAGGTTATTTGGCGTGGTGAGAAAGTTAATTAATATATACAAGTGTTAATTATCACCGCTCCTGAGCATTTAAGAACGAGTGACATTTAGCAAAAATTAAATAACTGTTCTTGACAAAATTAATTTTCGCATCCTCCAGGGACATTCGTTGTGATAGTCTGTGTGACGGTCAGGGAAATGAACAGTGATTTTCACAAACTTATCACTACTTGCGTTAATCTATTTCAACTTAAGAGTGGATCTTGTTACAAGTAGGCCCCCATTTGAAAGTGCATAAACAGTATTTAATAACTCATTCTCCATTTTTCTGTATGTTCGTGAGTGGTCGTCGAACCCAAGACTCGGAGCCTACAAGAGTCGCGCCTGAGTGCCTGCGATCAGCTTTACAGGTAACGTCCAGAAATTCAACTGAGAAGACAACAGTTCGAGTCATGGATCGTCGTATGAAGAGGAACCGAGGATTACCAGGAACAAGAATATTCATCATGGTCGTGTAAAGATCTAAGATGTACCCCAGATGACAGCAAGCCTTACTCACCATGTGTTAAGTACATGCTTTTATATACCTTAAACACGAGGGATGCATGCCAGTAATAATTTATTTTGTAAATATTATAATGTCATAATTAAACATTAAAAGTGTAGGGAACATTATGCGCGTATGGCTGGGAAAGATTTATTATTATTATTATTAGTTAGGATCATCAAGTGATTTTCAAGATAATCATTGACATTTAACAAAATTCATTTGCATGAATTATTATATAGACTCCAAAGTTCTTAGCTTATATGAACCATCTTTTGGAAGAACGGTAATTTAGCTAGACTTATATTTCTTCGTCTGGTAAAGATATTCAGAGTAGTTTGGATATAAATTATACGTTTATGATTCAGGTATTTGTAATCCCGGATAATATTAGATAATCATTGGAGTTGATCCAAACCGATCTATCTATTGTGACCGTACCGGCACAATTAGTATTTATTTCAAATGATATGCTTGGTAAGGAAGCTGGCAGCAAGCTTTCTTTGTGTGGATGCTGGGGGTATCGTCAGGTTGCGCAATACGAAGCCCGCCAGAGAGGCGCCCTCACCCGCCCACTGGGTGGCTTAAGGAATCCCCGAGCTAGGCACACGTCATAGAAGAAGCAGGAGAAGAACACTACTTAGCGACTCCATATTGGAAAACATCTGCCAGCGTACAGCGATGCCAAAGCGATCGGGCAAAATTTAATGCATTTTCGGCATAAATAAGGCTTAATTAACAATACTCCACCCGTTAGAGTAGTGGGCTGAATTTTGGTGGAATTATAAAGTCAAGAGTTCTGGTAGAAAATACTCTCCAAGCGAAAGGCGTTGGTAAACAACTTACATAATACCCATAGCGTACGGACGCGATGGCTGAAGCCAGATGCCTTTGGGGATTCCCTACTCTCCCTCCAAGATGATAAATTAATTACGGCAGATCCGCCGAACATATCCAATTCCGCATGGCATAGCGTACTTGTGCATATCCAAGTCACACAGTCTAGCGTATTGCTAATTTCGACAGGCTGGTTTATCCAGGAGCAGTCGAAATAAGAGTGGGGATGAAGTCACTAAACCGCCCCTACCACCGGGGCTAGTATAAGTTTTTTGCAGTTCCAGGGAACTGGAGTAGTCGTTGAGGAGCTTTCGACGGGAAACGACGGTCGCTTCGCTATCGGATTACCGCTCCTTGGTATACTATGTGAACAAAGCGGCAGGGAAAATCTTTCAGTTTTTTTTGTGATTATAATTTGTGATAGGCAACAGACGATTACGGTAATGAGATATACTTAAGATATCGGTTGCAAAGTAGACTAAGACTTCGTGAAAGATGAAGTAGGATTTTGCATAACAACTACTTGATAGTACGTAGAATTTCTCGAGCAGAACAAAGAACTGTAGAAAATCACGCTGTTTCTGAACAGAGCGTAGGTCAGATTATTAACTGATTAACAATCTAGTGAGGAGTGTTCCTGAACTATTAAACCATACAGAAGATAGGGATAGAAAATTCTGCATCATACGAATGCAGGGAACGCCCGGTTTAACAGTGTAATAGACTAGCTGAAAGTAGCCGATATATTCATCTCCTTGTAACTGGCAGTGGGTAGACAAAGAAGTAATAGGAGTGAACGGTAACACGTGTGCAAGAAATTGATAAATTGTGTGAATTACAATCTAATTTCAGTGATCCGTGTGTTACTAAAATGGATTACGCAAGACAAGATATGGAACTTCTGAACTCCAGGACTACATGATCCAGCGCCATGGAGTAATCCAACATGGGCAGGCCTCCGGATCCTCCGGACAGGGCCGAAGACGTCAACTGTTGAGTACAGAGTTATGTTTCTTACCAATGCTAGTATTTCCCTTTGTAAATAATAGTCATGAAGTATAGGGTTAAAATAACATATATAAATAGGTTTAATCCGCCCAAGAATGGTCGGGAATCCTTTTATTCATTTTTGTTTCAATTAATTAATTAGATATGGGAAGGGAGTGATCCTGTGTTAGTGTATAGAATAGGGGACCCCTTTTAGTGGATATATTTGCATGTTATTATAATTTGTTTATTTAGTGCTGAGAAGGAATTGAGGGGGGAAAAAGGAATAGAATGATATGTAGATTAATAATGTAGATCTCATCTGAGCAAGTGCCTAAGTTACGTAGGGATTAGCGAGGTGACAGAGTCATCAACAAGTGCCCGTAAGAAAGGAAAAACTTGGGCTAGAATCAGCACTATGTTCGTAAAGTCAGAAATAGCATGTTGTTGCATGGTAGTATAAGTTTTGGCTGTAACTGGTGATGTTCAAGGAATGACGTGCCGAGGTTTGAACCCCTGTCCTCCACTACACTATTGAGGTTAGATGTAGAAGGTCTGTTAGTGGTTTGGAAGGATTTAATAATTTAAATTAATTTGAATTTCATTATTATTATTATTATTATTATTATTATTATTATTATTATTATTATTATTATTATTTTCTTAATGTAACTTGAGCAGTGTTTTGATACTATACATTTCAAGCAAAAGGTTAGAAGATTCTTCTTCTTCTTCTTCTTCTTATTATTATTATTATTATTAGTATTGTTATTAATTTACCTAAGGTATTTTGATTGATGATTTATACCGATAGATAGGGTAGTATCTGATAGGTACACACACTCGCCTCAGAGGCGGAGAAATAGGAGTATTGCTATGGTCAGGGGCTAACGGATGGTGCACTTTGGAAGGAGAGAAGACACGAGTCGAACTCCAGACCTCCAGAGATATGAGAGAATGAAATGTGAATTAACGGTCGAATTTGAGAAATGATTCTCGTGTACTGAATGTATGTGGGCTGGTCCGAGCATTGAATAAAATGTGCCAGTTTTCCAATGAATTAATTTGATGGACATAGAGAGAAAAGGGCCTAGCGGGAAGCAGGCTGAATGGTGTTTTTTTTTGTCTCCGGACCGTGGGACAAGTGTCAGCTGTGAATTTATGGCTGAGAGGGGAGAATCTGGAACAGGGAGGAAGATATACAAGCAGAAAGGTTGGTCGAACCAACATTCTGGTTTCTTTGAGAATAAAGACAGCAAGTGCTTTAATTGCCACCCCGTAGACCATGACCTACAGAGCAATATAGATGTTTATTTTTGTTATGACAGTTCGATACACGATTAGATTAATTAGGGCTTGATTACAGTACCCTGGATGGAGACGACCAGAGTCTCAGGTTCGAACCTCATGTGGGCACAGCAGCGATCAACAGCTCGCTAAGACAGCGGGTTACAACGGTTAAATTACAGCCATCGTCTTTATTGATACATGTGTTTGATATATTTTCTTTTTCAGGATGTGTTTTTGTTGGTTACTTTTAATCGATGTCGATTTGAATCTAGACTTCGTGAAAGTCCACTGGTAGTGATTGCAAATGATAGTTCGTTGTTCAAGTCTGTGTTTATTTTATATGGAAGACTTGAGTCCTTTTTCTTTCCTTCTCCGTGTTTTAGTGACGGATTTCTGATATGGTCAGAATGTTCGGATTAATTATGTTTTTAATCTTTACTTCATTGATTCCTAGCGTTAGCCGACCATTCAAAGGCGGACATTTTTCTTTTGTGTAAATAGAGTCTAATGTGTAATACGGGATTCAGTCCCATGGAATACTCGCATTGGGGGAACATGGCTTGTTTTGTTTGTTTTTGTGATTATGATAGGGTACTCAGTGGTTTATGCTAAACCGGGTGATGACGCACACAAAACAATTGCGATAATACACAAACAATTTGTGTAGCATACATCCAAACTAATGTAATAATTATGTAAGCAATATATGACACAGGCAATTCAAAGTGATAGTATGTGAAAAAGTGAAATCATATTAACAACCTCTCGGTTATTCTCTGTTTTGGTAGAGAGGGATATGGATATTTACGTCTGTGTCAAAAGGGAAAATTTATTGGAGTAGAGAAAATAACAGCTAACGTTGCCTTTCACATAGATTTTGTCTGTGGAATGTGGAGGTAACAGCCGATGTCAATGGCAGCCCGGATTTTTCCGCTGCTAAAATAAGTGATTTGCTCATATTAATTGTGTCAGAAGTATCAAGAGTGTATGTAAATTTGTATATTTCACCGAGTGAGTAGTAAATTGTTCCAAACGATTTTTATGCCTATCTATACCGAAAAACATGCATCCAGAATCCTCTTCCGTTCATTGTAGGCCTTTAAGATAGCTTATGTTTGATAGCCTCTTTATGCCGCGAACGTTCTTCGGCCCTGAGGAGTCCGTGTTCAGACCTCAGGAACGGGAGAGTAGCTGTGATCTAGCTGAGTCGAATGGTCGATAACTCTTCATGTGAGTGGATTAAGTATACAATCCCAATGAGGAGAAATCGGCACAGACCGAAAAGATCCCTTGACTATCGACTTCCGTGGAGCATGGTCCCATGTGTTCGTGACCCGAAAGGGTTGGTTTGTTATCACATGGTCCCATGAGTCATGGGGGACGGTGGGAAAGGTCCCACTATATATATATATAAAAGTCATTGTATGTATGTGGGTGGGTGGGTGGGTTTGTACCACATCTCCTCCCAAACCATTGGAGCGATTTCAACCAAATTTGATACACTTATGACTTGGTATCAGGAGACAAACCGCGTAGGGGTAAGACATCCCAAACACCCCTGGGGGCGGGGGGGTGAGGGGGTCATATATAAAAATAAATGAAAATAGTGTCGAATCCATACTTTTCGGGGTCGCTGAGATGAATAGTGATACTCCAATTTTTTTAAAGTCCAAGTTCAGCCCCCCTTTGTGGTGGGGGCGAGGGGGGAGTGATATATACAAATAATCGAAAATAATGTCGAATACATAGTTTTCGGGGTCGCCAAAGTGAATAGCGATACTCCGGATTTTCAGTATCAGGAGACAAACCACGTGGGGGTAAGACACGCCAGGAACCCTTAGGGGCGGGGGGCGAGGGGGGTCATAAATACAAATAAACGAAAATAGTGTCGAATCCATACTTTTCGGGGTCGCTGAGATGAATAGTGACACTCCGATATTTTTAAAAGTTCCAAGTTCAGCCACCTTTGGGGTGGGGGCGAGGGGGGAGTGATATATACAAATAATCGAAAATAGTGTCAAATACATAGTTTTCGGGGTCGCCAAAGTGAATAGCGACACTCCGGATTTTTGGTATCAGGAGACAAACCACGTGGGGGTAAGACACCCCAGGAAACCTTAGCGGCGGGGGGCGCGAGGGGGTCATATATAAAAATTAATGAAAATAGTGCCGAATCCATACTTTTCGGGGTCGCTGAGATGAATAGTGACACTCCAATTTTTTTAAAGTCAAGTTCAGCCCCTTTGGGGTGGGGGCGAGGGGGGAGTGATATATATAAATAATCGAAAATAATGTCGAATACATAGTTTTCGGGGCCGCCAAAGTGAAGAGCGACACTCCGGATTTTTGGTATCAGGAGACAAACCGCGTGGGGGTAAGACATCCCAAACACCCCTGGGGGCGGGGAAGGGGGCGAGGGGGATCATATATAAAAATAAATGAAAATAGTGTCGAATCCATACTTTTCGGGGTCGCTGAGATGAATAGTGACACTTCAATTTTTTTAAAGTCCAAGTTCAGCCCCTTTGGGGTGGGGACGAGGGCGGAGTGATATATACAAATAATCGAAAATAATGTCGAATACATAGTTTTCGGGGTCGCCAAAGTGAATAGCGACACTCAGGATTTTCAGTATCAGGAGACAAACCACGTGGGGGTAAGACACACCAGGAACCCTTAGCGGCGGGGGGCGAGGGGGGTCATATATAAAAATAAATGAAAATAGTGTCGAATCCATACTTTTCGGGGTCGCTGAGATGAATAGTGACACTCCAATTTTTTTTAAAGTCCAAGTTCAGCCCCTTTGGGGTGGGGGCGAGGGGGGAGCGATATATATAAATAATCGGAAATAGTGTCGAATACATAGTTTTCCGGGTCGCCAAAGTGAATAGCGACAATCCGGATTTTCAGTGTCAGGAGACAAACCACGTGGGGGTAAGACACGATAGGAACCCTTATGGGCGGGGGGCGAGGGGGTCATAAATAAAAATGAACGAAAATAGTGTCGAATCCTCACTTTTCGGGGTCGCTGAGATGAATAGTGACACTCCGATTTTTTTAAAAGTCCAAGTTCAGCCCCCTTTTACGGTGGGGGCGAGGGGGGAGTGATATATACAAATAATCGAAAATAGTGTCAAATACATAGTTTTCGGGGTCGCCAAAGTGAATAGCGACGCTCCGGATTTTTGGTATCAGGAGACAAACCACGTGGGGGTAAGACACCCCAGGAACCCTTAGGGGCGGGGGTGAGGGGGGTCATATATAAAAATACGAAAATAGTGTCGAATCCATACTTTTCGGGGTCGCTGAGATGAATAGTTCTACTCCGAATTTTTAAAAGTCCAAGTTCAGCCCCCTTTGTGGTGGGGGCGAGGGGGGGAGTGATATATACACATAATCGAAAATAGTGCCGAGTCCATACTTTTCGTGGTCGCTTAGGTGAATAGTGACAACCTGGGAATTTTTAAATTCCAAGTTCAACCCCCTTTAGGGTGGGGGACAAGGGGGGAGTGATGTATACAAATAACCGAAGAGAATGTCAAGTACTCTTCGGGGTCGCTGAGATGAATACTGACACTCCGGATTTTTACTATCAGGAGACAAACCACGTGGGGGTAGGGCAACCCTGGAACCCATAGGGGAGGGAGGCGAAGGGGTGCGATATAAAAATCATCGAAAGTAGTGTCGAATGCATCCTTTTGGGGTCGGTTAGATGAATAGTGACACCCCGGGATTTTTTAAAGTCCAAGTTCATCCCCCTTTGGGGCGGGGAGCAAGGGGGTGAGATATAAAAATAATAGTATTTATTGTCAAATATACAGTTTTCGGGGTCGCCGAGGTGAATAGTAACACTCCGGAATTTTAATATCGGGAGACAAACCACGTGGGAATAAGACACCCCAGGAACAATTAGGGGTGGGGGCGGGGGGCTTGAGATATGAAAATCATCAAAGTAGTGTGGAATACATACTTTTTGGGGTTGCTGAGATGAATAGTGATAATGCTGTGGTGATAGCTGTTGATTCGTTGAACTTTCCGATATTCTTATATCGGATTGGTCATTGGAGCAAAGAGCTAAACAGCCATTTAAATTCGTTGTAAAACATAGAAGAACACCTTTCTTTGCCAATATAAACTTACGGATATTAAGTATACTACAACTCCAGGTTGATATAAAAAGGTAAATGTCTGAACTATCCCAAGCAATGGGCCACATATTGTTAGCAATACATGGCACAGTCGGGTAACTGGACAGCGGGTTCATAAGGTGCCTACGCAGGATTTAACGTTAGTATTATACATACTTACAACTAGAATTTTTGAGAATCTACCGATTTCCCTCCTGGGTCAGAAGAATATTCACAATTATCTCTGTCAGGGTTCATTCTGTCAGGAACGTTTTATTGATATCGTCCCTGAGGAGCCATGATCACGAATGTGACAATGTTCGTCCCATAGGTTATTTCCCTTAAGACTGACGACACCTCCCAGCTGTATATTGACATGCAGCCCATCAGAAAAATACATCTTTATAAACATTTCGTACCTACTTAATTTATGTTCAATTGAACGTCAGTGGGGAGCAGTTCTTATGTAACTCAAGCAATGGGCCTATGTTGCTAACAAGACATGGCAGGGGAGATATGAAAGTAATTAGTGTAGGGGAGTCATACTGTGCCGGCGCAGCTTTGACGTGAATACGTACGTACGCCTGGTATTTGTGAGAATGTACAGATTTTCTTCCTTCCTAGGTCAGAAGGTCATTCACAATTATTCCAGTCAGAGACCATTCTCTTAGGAACGTTGTAATGATATAACATTGACTACTTAAAGTGAAAATATATTCTGCTTCAAACTCTTGCAAATAATGCAAAACTCCGCTTTGTACCTGCGGTGACCATCTTACCGTGGTACACACCCTTACGGAGTGTATGGACCTGGTCGATCTTCGCCGTAGTCTTAACCTCCCGGGTACCATATCCCTTATCTTACGAGATGACGAGCAGTTAGCAGACCTCGTCATCCGCTTTATGAGGGATAGTGGTCTGTTTTATCGTATGTAATGATGTCCTTTGTGTTCGTGTCTTTGTGTCAATTGCGCTTTTATCCTATTGACTTTAGTTTGTCTTGCGTATTTTAATGTGTTATTTTAACGACTAATGTAAAGTATGTATATATATCTGTACTAGCAGGCAATGCCTTATTCCTTTGTCTCCTATATTTTCTCTTATTTTATTACAAAATAAGGCACTGCGAATTAGATCCACTGATTGTTTTAATCTCATACTCATTTTTCATCACCTCTTTTTTTAACCCTAGTCGGCGGATACGTTTTATAATTTTAACTGTCAAATATCATATCGTCCATCTCGTTCCATTAGGGGCCGATGACCTTCGATGTTAGGCCCCTTTAAACAACAAGCATCATCATCATCATCATCATCATCATCATCATCATCATCATCATCATCATCATCATCATCATCATCATCATCATCATCATCAATAATGCAAACAGTTTTAAAAACAGGAGAAGAGAAACATTTCTGCACTTCTCATAACGTCCTTCTTCATTTGAAAATCTTTACGCTTTAACTCACTGCTAGTTTCTTTACGTCGCACCGACACAGATAGGTCTTATGGCGACGATGGGACGGGAAAGGCCTAGGAATGGGAAGGAAGCGGCTGTGGCCTTAAGTAAGGTACAGCCCCAGCATTTGCCTGGTGTGGGCTTTAACATTTTCCGAATTTCATAAATATTTTCTCTGCGATTTTGACGTGCTAGTCAAACCAAACATTATCTCTATAACGCCTATATCGTCGCTGTTCGAGCAAAACCTCGTACCTCACAATACTCTTCTTATCTATTATTATCCTTAAGACTTGTCACGCCTCCCAGCCGCATACGAATGTGCAGTTCATCAGAAGAATGTTCGTTGTGTTCGTTTTCCTCTGCTGATATGTAAAGAGAAATGAACCTTAAATGCATTATACTGGAGAAGTGCGTAAATACGTCATATGAACATGCTGCTACGGGCGTGATCATTCTCCATCTCTGATGTATTTGGGGACAGCGTACGTCAGCTGTGTCACTTCACCAGGCCGGACCCTCGTGGGAGGAAGGCCCGCGGCTAGTGGTCAGACATTGGCCGACATTGGCCGTTACCTTTCAAGAGGCCTCACGGATCAGAAACTATGAGTTCCGCGGATCGAGATATTTTTATATCTGGAGGTTTCCATGTGCTTGGAGAGGCCGATATATCTCGAAGAGCCGGCCACAAATACAGTATATGACAAGAGTGATTTGCCACTTGGAGTTGGGGAAGTTCAGTGAGTGACTGAGTAAGTGAGTGGAGTTGCCAGCGAGAGACAGCTGAAAATGAGAGGGGCGGTGTCTGGAGTGTTCGTCTGTCGAAATGAGGGTCATCCTGTTTGCCTGTCGTTTCGTGGCCGGCTGCTGTAGAAGGTCTGGTGCAGCGTGAAGGGGACATTGGGTGTCGACGTGTGTAGGCTGCGAACGGTGTCGAGTGGCGTGCGGAGAGCTACGAGACTGTCGTGCGCGGGCTGCGAACTCCGTACTGTGACAACGCCAACGAGTGTGACTGAGTGGTTGAGTGAGTTTGTAGTGTAAGTGTTGCGAGACTGTGTTGTATCACTGTATATAAACAGTGAGAAATAGAGAAAGAGAGAGAGAGAGAGAGAGAGAGAGAGAGAGAGAGAGAGAGAGAGCGGGAACTCTGCAAGTGTGTGTCCTGTGTATTTGTTTAACTTGTGAGCTCGGTAATCCCGTGTGTCAGTAACCAGTTAGTAAATTTTAGAAATGGAACGCCATCAGGTCCTGTACTGCCAGGCAGCAGGTTACAATACATTCCTACAGTACGGTACAGTAAGGTTCATTTTCCTTTACACATGCGCAGAGGATAATGAACACCACGAATATTGCTCTGATGGACTGAATATCTATATCTGGCCGGGAGGCGTGACCAGTCTTAAGAAAAATAACCGATAGAAAGAGCTTTCCGAGATCGAGGTTTGCTTGAACAACGAGGATATACTGTATTAATATCAAGGGCAATTATTATAAAACGTTCATTTTTATAATGAACGAACAAAACGTAAGTTTTATTTATGTACGTAATAATAATAATAATAATAATGCTGTTTGCTTTACGTCCCACTAACTCCTTTTACGGTCTTCGGAGACGCCGAGGTGCCAGAATTTAGTCCCGCAGGAGTTCTTTTACGTGCCGGTAAATCTACCGACACGAGGCTGTCGTATTTGAGCACCTTCAAATACCACCGGACTGAGCCAGGATCGAACCTGCCAAGTTGGGGTTAGAAGGCCAGCGCCTTAACCGTCTGAGCCACTCAGCCCGGCATTTATGTACGTAGGCAAGTAAATAAGTATCTGCAATGTTGCTCCAATTGTCTTTAGGTTGTCTCTATGGTGTTGTGTGCCCACCAGCCGCTAGAAGGCACAGTTAGTAGTGTAGCAATGGAGATTCTAAAACAATGGGTGCTGAATCAGCATTTTCCCACGTCGTCATTGACCCTTAGTAGTGTACCTGTGCGGGTTCTGACCCGAGGTCGTCGACCCCTAGTTAAGTGGTGTTGCAATGTCGATTCGTGGGTTTTGTACAAGAGAGCAAGCGTAACCACACAGACGCTATCTTGGAGAGGCCTAGCTTCACTTTTACGGCCGGATGCCCTTCCCGAAGCGGATTTTGCATAAGAGAGCGAGCCTAACCACACAGTCGCCATCTTAGAGGCGCCTAACCCCACTTTACGGTCAGATGCCCTTCCTGACGCCAGCATTCGCCATCTTGGAGGGGCCTAACCTCACTTTTACGGCCAGATGCCATTCCCAAAGCTATCATGAGTAGTAGGGCAATGGGGATTATCGCGACGCCATCTTGAGTAGTAGGGCAATGGGTATTCACGGATTTTGCGCACGCCATCTTGAGTAGTAGGGCGATGGCGATTCGCATAAGACAGCATGCCTAATCTCATGGAGCGGCCAAACTACGCAGAGCCGTTTTTAGGGTCAGATACCATACCCGGCACCATTTCGGAGGGGCCTAACTACACCGTCGCCATTGTGGGTCCAGTTTTGCGACCAGATGCCATTCCCGTCACCACTTTGATACTTCCACCCGAGGGGGCACATTTGGCCTAACCTAGTTTTAGGTCTGATGCCGTTCCCGACGCCATTTTGAGGGGCCTTACCACACAAGGGCTAGTTTTATGGTCAGATGTCCTTCTCGTCACCATTTTAGGGGCCTAACTACACAGGGCCCAGTTTTTCGTACATATGCCATTCTCGTCGGCATTTTGGAAGCGGTTAAATACAGGGCAGAGTTTTACGGACAGATGCCCTTCCCGTCGCCATTTTGCAGGGGACCAACTATACAGTCGCCATATTGGGCTCAGTTTACGGTCAGATGCCCTTTCCTCCTCACAGACATTTTGAAATGGCCTAACTACATGGTCGTCATCTTGGGCCTAGTTTTACGGTCAGATGTCCTTCCCTCCTTCTCCTCATCTGGCCTTGTCCCCCCTTGGAGTAGTGACAGAGCTGTGAATTAAAGAGCGCGGGCGATTTAAAAATTCCGTTTAAACATGCAGCCATTATGTCGACATGGTTATGCATGTTTAGACTTGTTCGTTATCAAGGCCACTCTCTAGTAAGCAGATGCCTTTATAGATGTTATAAGTGAGAGTTCTTCTTTAGTCTCTGAGATACAGTGATAGTGAGTAGAGCACTTTAATCCATAATGACAAGAACATAAATAGTTGATGTACAAGGCTTTAAAATAAACGACAACAAATTTGTGTACAAGGTGGTGGCTGTGTTGGATTGCACTATGTTGTGGGCGCCAAAACTCATCAGTTTAGTATTTAGCCCACCTTTCCCTTATTGTTTGCAAACAAATGAAGACAAAAAGAAGACATAATGGATAGAAAAAAAAGGACTGCAGTGGGAATATAAAGGATTTCCTTATCGCTTTCTATCAAGGACCATGAACGCTCATTTTTCAAGAGCAGATCTTGTTGTTTTAAAGGGTTGTGGAAAGAAGGAATGGTTGCGTGAGTATCTACCATCAACATGTGAAATTATCGATATCCATGAATTAGGATATCCATCATTTAAAACTCTTCACAAGGAGCTTAGTGGAGAAACAATTAAAGAGTCTTTACGACATTTGTTGTGTTGCAGTGCATGCTGGGATGTGAACAACATATGTAAATTGCAGTGTCGAAATGACGTCAGTGTGAAAGAAACATTTGTAGAGTAAGGACATCATGTCATTTCTATCTGATGCTAAGTGTAACGCAGTTGGAAAGGCAATCGTAATGTTTTATGCTTGGAAAAACAAAACACCTTTCTTGAGGAAGAGTTGAATGCATTACCAAAGCCATTTTTGGTCAATGTAGCTGCGAATGCTGTAAAGAAGATCTGGGATAAGGTGGCTCGTGAGTGGTCTCAAGATCCTGTTTTGTCAGAGCTTGAAACGTGTAGTCTACATCATAAACAAGTGAGTTTAGCTAAGAGACCTTCAGTGAGACAGTGCCGTACACGTCAACTCATTAAACTGTATCATGGACCTAAAACTAACGAGTTGTCTTCGCTTATAACACTTATCATGGCTGTGAAAAGAGTAAGCAAGTTGTCGCAAAAAAAGGTGAAGCAACGTGCTGGGAGGAAGGTGAGGAAGCATGCTGGACATGGACTCATCAATAAAGTGAATGATCTTCTTAATTTTGAGCTTCATCTTCTTAGTCACCAGTACTGCGGCCCTGTAATACGACTTGACGTCCGCTTGGCACGTGGCATCCTGGTATTAATATGTTAGATGCTGCCTGCAAAGAGCATGACATTGCTTATTGTCAAAATAATCCTGAACTACGGCGTGTAGCTGATGAAAATCTGTTTCGTAAAGGTATGCAGCGTGTGTAGTCATCTAATGCTTCATTTGCTGAGAAGATAACAGCACTTGTCGTTGCCGGTGCATTGAAAGGAAAACTGTTACTAGGTGGTGGCATTAAACAGCGAAAACAGTAGAAATAGTCTATGTAAGAAAGGACAGAACAGAGTTACTTCAAGAAAGAGAAATGTACATATTCTAAAATAAATACGAATTGTGAAACATATTGCAGGTGTTGTTTGATTTTTTTAAATGTTAATTCTACCTTACAGCATGCACTAAATTATCTAGTAGTAATAACGTTGACTTGCATATTTAATCTTGTCTTATAACGTAGGAGAAACGAGAGGTAGAGTTTCGAGAATAAAGAACCTCAAGTTTGAAAGTACATCCTCTTTATTAATCCATGAACTGAAGTTGTTGTCATACTAAGCCATTTGGCATACAGTTTATTTCCACAACGTCGATTAAAACTTTCGATTGAATAGTGATCAGGATATTTTGTTTTCTGCAGTTCTTCGATGCAGAATCCTCCTTCAATAGGTTGTCCTGCGAGATCGCGAAGTAAATACGTAACTGGATTAGTAAGATTAATGCTCCTGATTTGAAAAATTGCAGAGCAATGCTTTGTAAACGTGTATGAATTATTCCTATACCAAAACGAGGAGGATTTCTTCCTGCACTGTTTGCTGGACTAGCAGCTTTAGGATCTTTGCTGGGTGGTGCTAGTGCTGTAGCAAGAACTTTTAAGGCAGTAGAAGAAGCGAAGCAAAATTTGAAAGAGAGAGAAATTCATAATAAGAGAATGGAGGCAATTGCAATAGCGCCATACAAAAAAGGCCTTGGCATCTACTTATCTAAAAAAAAGTCAACTGAATGCACTGCCACATCGAGCTCTAAGCCACGAAGAAAATTCTACATTTGCTTAACAACTAGGAATTCATTATTTTCGAGGTGTGTACATACGCGATCAACTACCAGCATGCCCATGTGAAAGTGTGAGTGCTGTAATTTACTTAGACAGCTTAGACAACAGTCACGGACCTGGAACTCATTACGATGCCTACGTGAAACATAAATCTAAAGTATCTCATATCGATACCTCCTCCATTTGAGCTCATACGTTATTTCGGAATCAGTGCAGACATTGTTTACAGTAAAAACCATGTGCAAGAATTCAATGCACGCATGTGCGGATGATTATGTCTTATGCTCTTATATCAAACCCAGACAGTAGGCAATGGGCAACAGTGTACACGTGATGACCAACGGCGAAACAACGTACGCTCTACGCGGAGAAGGACTTGAAACGAACTCGGTTATCAGCCACATAGTCTTGAACTTGTGTCGTTTGAAAGATACAAAAACGTCTACAATGTGCGTGATGGCGTAAACAGGTTCTATTACGACGAGTATGTGCTAACGCTACCATCAGGCAGTTATTAAGTAGACGATATTCACGACTACATTGAAAGTACATTGATTGGACAGAGTAATTAAAAATAATTACAAGTTCTCAATTACTGAGGGCAACATCACACTTAAATGTGTTATTGAGTCATCATTCAAGATTAACTTCAAATCGCAACATGATTCGATTGAACCATTGCTTGGATTTTCAGCAGCAGAGCTCATCCCGAACGTACGTTACGAGCCTGATCAACCTACAATAGTCTTCGATGATAATCATGTAAACATCACTCTTAATATTATTACAGAGATGGATAGTAATAAACAACATTATCAAGTCTTGCACGGCTTTATTATTACAGAGGAAAGTGGTTTTACTATTCGTGAGAAACCGTCAGTAGTTTTTTGTCACCCTGCGCCTGTAAAACACATTAGTAATAACACTCTTAGGCTTGTGAATGAACATAATCAACTTATTAATTTTAATCGACACACGTATGTAGCATACAAACTTTATCTTATAATAGTGTGCTAAAATCTATAAAAGATGGTGTATATTCCGGAGACATACTACATGTTTGCGAAGACTCAACAAGTTAACAGATGACCATAAGCATATTCTCCAATTTTTAGGTTATACGCTACTACAACAAAATGAAAGAAATGCTAGACGTTATGAACACAGTAGAAACTCATGAAGGTGTAGTACGAAGTGAGCTTCATTCTTATCAACCTTTTACGTTTTTACTCAATAACAATGATGAAATTCACTTTGTCATTGATCAGCAAGATGTATACACCCTAAGCGCGTTACGAAGTACAGTAAATAATATGGAAATAGACAGATCGAAGCATGTTGGTATTACAAGTGCAATGAAACTGTATCCTTCTTATAGTGATGAAAAAAGTAATCTTTTACGGATGGCAGGATGGTGTCGGAAAGCTAATAAAAACTGGATGATTAATCAGGACGGAACTCTTTCTGGTATGTGACCATTGAAACATATTCTCGGCTTAGCAGATGATTTTAGACGTTTTATAATCAACGCAAAACAAGAGCTAATTCTGATCCGTGATCGAATTCATTACAATTCTCTTAAAGCAGCGGAAAATTACACTTCATCGTATATTGTGGAGTATTCCACATGTAACATTATCTGATCGAGAGAAACTTGGACTGTTCAAGATTGTACAAAATGATATACCATTATCAATACGTTTTCGAAGTTTGGAGCTGTATGAATATCCTGTGTTACCACCTAAAACAAGCATAGCCGGGCTGTTGAAATGTTACGTTTTACTGAAAAGCCTTTGTATATTATTTTTGGATTTCAAACCCGTCGTAAATTCAGCCATGAAAACTATAGCTCACAGTTTGATCATCACAATAAATTAAGATATATTAGACTATATCTCAACGGAATTACGTATTCCTACGAAAACGTAGATATTAATTTTTAGAAAAATACATTTGGGTTGCTCTATGACATGTTTCTTAAATCCCAATCATCGTATTGTCAGAAAGAAGATCTTCCACTCTTTTCGCCTGGAGAATTAAGAAAGCTCCTATTGTAGTTATAGACTGCTGATATCGTGAAGAATCTATAAAAGAATATCCTGTCGACATTCGTTTAGAATTTTAAACGCAACAGCCTTATTATTCATATGAGTGATGTTACTTACCATCCGCTAACGAATATTGTTAGAAGACTATAAATATGGATAGCCCTTTATCATGAACATTGGTATGTGCTGCTACAGTACATCGTACACTATGGAACAGAAAGAAGAAAAAGACTACACGGTTGCAGATGACAAACAATACTCTGAATGTGCATCCTGTTCGCCTAACAGTGTAACTAATACGCAACATCTCATTTATCTAAGACAAGTAAGTGAGGCTGCTAAGATGTCCTATAAACATAGAACCTTATATCCGATGCCAAAACATCTGATTCAATGTTTACCAGCAGGATTTTTATCTACTTAAGCTGCTTCTAGGGACATCCCTCCTCTCCATAGTAGGATGTCAATCGATGCAGCTTTATGCAGACCCTGTCGACGTCATTACAATCATCGAGGAAAAATGGTTCGGATGATTGGGATGGACCTAATCCGTATATTGTAAAGTGTACACAGTGTATGCATGAACTTTTCACTTCATTACAGTACCTGACAATAATTCAGAAAAGAACAAAACACATGCATAACAACAAGGTAAGAACGGCATTAACTTCTTTGTAAAGCATAACACACAAAGTATAATATATTGTAAAGTCTTAATTTCGTAAACAATAAATATTTTCTTTGATTTGAATGTTGCAGGGAGCATTACAATTTTCGAAGCATGCTATTTCTTTGCAGTAAGCCGTTAAGGAGTACATCAACCTTGCCGACAGCATAACCAAGATTGTTTTATAACCGGTAGTAGTTTGTTTATTTTTTTAATTACACAATAATTATTTTATTAAATTCGAAATGTTCTACTTATTCACACTTATTGTACCATCTATAAAGGCTTATAGCAATCACTACTGATCTGCATTTAAGGCAGTCGCCCAGGTGGCAGATTCTCTATCTGTTGTTTTCCTAGCCTTTTCCTAAATGATTTCAAAGAAATTAGAAATTTATTGAACATCTCCGTTGGTAAGTTATCCAATCCCTAACGTCCCTTCCTGTAAATGAATATTTTCCCCAGTTCGTCCTCTTGATTTCCAACTCTGTCTTCATACTGTGTGCTTTCCTACTTTTATAAAGGCCACTCAAACTTATTCGTCTACTAATGTCATTCCACGCCATCTCTCCGCTGACAGCTCGGAACATACCACTTAGTCGAGCAGCTCGTATTCTTTCTTCCAGTTCTTCCAGCCCAAACTTTGTAACATTTTTTGTAACGCTACTCTTTTGTCGGAAATCACCCAGAACAAATCGAGCTGCTTTTCTTTGGATTGTTTCCAGTTCTTGAATCAGGTAATCCTGGTGAGGGTCCCATACACTGGAACCATACTCTAGTTGGGGTCTTACGAGAGACTTACATGCCCTCTCCTTTACATCCTTACTACAACCCCTAAGAGTTTACTAAGGAGTAACCTTGATCACGAACAAGTCTAATCATGCATAACCATGTCGACGTAATCGCTGCATGTTAAAACGGAATAACCTCAGTATCGCACGTCCTCAGTCGGAGACAACTCTGGCACAGGTAGACAACTAAGTAGAAATGCGTTTTAGGAGGAGGAGGAGAGTCGTGTATGAGATAAGGCAAAAGTTTGCGACGGAAGAACAGTGTCCGTAATCACTTTTTAGTGGCCTGAGGGTGTACCAGGAGCGGAAATTCATGGAATATTTTCTGCACAATACGGGGTCATTCTTTTGCAACGAAGTGTTTAACACTTTAAAAGGGGTCGCACGAGCTTGAAGGATGAGGAATGATCCAGGCGTCCATCTGCAGCCGTAACTGATGCCAATACTGAACAAGTACGTGATATGATCCTGAATAACAGGCGAGTGACTGTTCGATTAATTTCCGCGCCTGGTACATCCTCAGACCACAAAAACGGATTACGGAACTCTGTTCTTTCTTTGTGCAAACAGAGAGTAGCGCGGCCATCTTTACGTCGCAACAGAGCAAGCTGTACTGATCTGATAACGCTGAAACCTAGCATCCAACTTACCCTATCAGTACTACAACACTCCTACCTTCTTCTGATCCACGGCCTAGTCACGCGTACCACTCAATGTCCTCATAGGCCTTATGATGAGAAGACGAATCCATCTCTCCTGTCTCCGAGCAATAAATAAATTAAACCATAAGTTCCTATAAAAATCCCTTCCATTCATAAATCACTGGCTGAGTGGGCTTCGACCCGAATGCCGGAAAAAAAAACCGCTGAAACTTAGCACAGACGTAGACAAGGGTGCCATCTAGCGACTGGTGAACAAATAACTCCATAGAGCCAACCTAAAGACAAGTAGAGCGAAATTACTTATTCTTACTGACTTGCCCTCGTAGATTTTACAAACTACAATAACTAAATGACAATATTTTCACTGCATTCGGTTTACCTACATTGAAATGATTGTAGGTTTGCACAGACGAAAATTAAAGTGACTCAATTTAAAACCAAGAGTCCTAAAATAATTTACTTAAGCCTATTCGAAATTAATACAGGCACACCCTTCTTTAACTAGGGGTTCGAAATTTACATCTTCTACTATGAATGATCGTAGGTTTTCCTGGCTCATTGTATTAACATAAATAAATGAATGTGATAACTCGATTATAACTACTCATGTTTTACTGAATGTGTAACTTCCTACCGAACCACCAACGCACAGCGGGACGATCCCTGAGTCCAGTGAGTGGGAGGCCGTGGATAGTGTGGTCGTGACTTCCACGTTCTGTGGGAAAATGCTATGCTCAATGTCGGAAGCAGACCCACATGCCTCGATGAAGGCGAAAGTAATTTGCCGGAAAGGTCGGCTATGTTTAGCACGTAAAATATAAGTGGTTTCTATCCAGTTATTATATTTATTTATTTATTTGTCTGCTGCGATTGTTCATGAATAGCCATTCATTTACAACTTCTCTTCTTAGAAAATTCTTCAAAATTATTGAGGAATTAATTAATTATATATTTCGACACAATAATAATGAATACGTAAACTTTTAAATGGTGAGATACTCTCAGTTCAGTTTATAAAGTTGGTAGACACGCGTAGTACTCTTCCTTCAATATTCGTTGACCTGATTAACTTATACGATGTATCTCCTTCAGTTGGAAACCAAACACTCTGTTGTGATTTATGTCAAGCTAACACATGTTTGTTCAGGAAACGTAAGTAACTACATCCTTCAAGGTGTATTACACAATGTATATCGTCAGTGAAGGAACCTAACCTCGAATGTCACAATGCTCTTCCTATCCGTTATTTTCCTTAAGACTGGTCACGCCTCCCAGCCACATATTGATACGCAGTCTCTGAGAACAATAATCGTTGTGTTCATTTTCGTATGCGAAAGCGTAATATAAAATGAACCTTAAAACAATATGCTGTAGGGGTAAGTAAATTCGTCACGTAAATATACATTCCTACAGTACGCTGCGGCATGGTTCATTTGGCTTTACACATAAGCAGAGGAAAATGAAAAGAACGAAAGTTATTCTGATGTACTAAGTATTCATATGTGGCCGAGAGGAAAATAATGGATAGGACAAACATTGTCTAAAATGTGGTATTGTTTCTTAATTCACGATGTGAAATATCATGAAAATCGTATCGAACGCCAGTTAATGCTACATTCTGTTACACTGGATTGGGCAGAAATCCCACTCTCACTCCTCAGTGCTGATTCGTTAATAGTGGTATTACTAAAATATATTTTAGATGGTGAAGAAAATAAGGAATTTTTTTCTGCACGAAATGCTCTACTGTACGTTAGTCATTACCACATAAATGGTACGTGGATATGTAATGAATATAATTCAAGCATACAAAACATTTCTTAACCTTTGTAGTTGTATGGTCACTTAAACAACCATCTGCACATAAGGTCATATTTTTACTTAATTTGCCATGAAGAAGAGGTTCCTGACAGGAACAGTGCTTATTCACTTAGGCACTTCACGCGGGGTTTTTAATGAGGCTTCGTTTCCTACTTTTATTGACCAGGCACTTCAGTAAGAAATCTTCTAAACGATTCTGAAATGACCTATCCATTGACTAGTGACGTAGGAGACTGCAAATTGCAAATGAATTAAGACACATGTACTTTCAAGCACTGTGCTACATTTGCAAATGACTATTTTTCCTTTACTCGCAGTATTTCTAATACTTATATATTAATTCCCTCAGCCTTCTCGGTTTCTTATCTCACGAATAACACTCCTTAACATTCGGCGCAAACATGTCAGTAGGAAGAGACATAGATCCGCTGTGTGTGGAATATAAGCCAAAAAATATTTGAGCTTGTGGCTGAATATGTTACCCAGGCTTACGCTTTGCTGTACTGTAGAAAGCAGTGTTCTATAATAATCTGTAAACAATATAAGTTGGTGCGATTCTTATATTTATATTTTATTTTATTTTACTGTCACTGTCACGCAATGTAACTGACAATCACAATCACTCAGTAATGTATTCACCTCCACACTCTATTACCTTCTGCCAACGTTCAGGTAGCAGTTGAATGCCTCGTCCGTCGAAATGTTTTGGTTTTACTGGAAGAAATCCGTTAGCCATTGGTCAAGAGAAGATTCGTCAGGAAACACTTACCACTGAATGTGGTTAGAAAGAGAGCGGAAAAGATGGAAATCTGAGGGTGCAAGTTCAAGGCAATACCGAGGATGAGAAAGAGGTTCCCGGTCAAGTTCAGCTATCAAAGCTTTGGTCAATTGCGCTGTGTGCGGACGAGTGTTATCATGGAGCAATAAGACTGGTTGTTATCTCCGTCTTTCGTTTGTCAAATCAAAGGCAAGCCGCCTTAGCTGGTCACTATACACAGCAGAGGTAATCATTACTTTTTCTGTGAGACATTCATGGTGAAGAATGCCATCTTCGTTCCACCAAACACACAACATGATTTTCTGTGGATGGGCACTATCCTTGGTACGGGGAGTTGCTTTTCTTAATGGGCTGAGCCACTATTTCCTCTTCCTCATGTTGATATACAGTGAATCGGGGGGAGATGCCTATAGCTTCATAGTTACGTTGGGTATCACCAGATCGCAACACCAACTTGTCTCGCGCTTGTTGGCCTCAGGTGGCCATTAAGTCCAATGCGTATAACGCTGTGTGAACTGTTTTCTCGGTCTGTTATCAATAAATTGAAGGTAAGAACTTAAGGCGATGCCTTGTTAACAGCGCACAGTTGTTTTAAAGTGCTTATCAGCCTATATAATAAGTAGGATATGAAAATATTATTATGTGTTGGGCATGGTGGATACTTTGCAGTGTAAGTTGTTAACTTCACATGCTCCGAAGCTGCCATAATATGCGCGTTGCAGAAAGTGGCATCTCACCCCGATCCTCGGTAGAGATGCCACTTTTTCTTCGGGGTAAGATGCCGAATTTGATTCCTTAGATACAACATTTTCTTTTCGTAGGAATATGCAAGAACACATATCAGGACATCAAACAGGGGTCAGTGGTTCGACGATAACCTACAAATGGCCATCGAACAAGTCCGGACCGGTATGATGAATTGTTTTAGTGCTTCCCAAGTTTATGGAATCCCATGCAGAGCAGACGTAAAGTCTCAAGAGCACAGTTCCCAATCTTCCTCACGGAGGCGTAGAATAAGGCTGTAGTCTGGATTTGAAGCGTGCGGTTTGTACCCATACAACTCGAAAAGAATTCCAGAGGAGGCGTTTCAACTGTCCGATTTGGGTTAGACAAATGAGACTGACAGGAATAAAAGAGATTATTCAGATAGCAGAGGATGTGCTTCTCCCTCAGAGAAAGACAACAACAGGGATGAAGTTCCAGTGGAATCAGCGACTGCAAATGAAACAAAGCCAGAAACATCCTTTGAAGCAGTTTCTCCTATACCTATCTTGGATCCGTTACCTAAGCGCAGAAAGAAATCAGCTAGCAGTTCTCACAGAACAACATCGAATAGAAGATTCAAGAACTCGACGGGAGAAAAGTAAGACCACGCAATCCACTACGAGTCAATCTGTTAGACTAAGCAGGTCGGAGAATGACAGTCACTTTTGTGCAGAGTGTGCCCTCAAATATTATAACAAAAATGGACCACATGTAGACTGGATTCGGTGCATAGTTTGTGATAAATCGTTGCATGAAACCTGTACAGATTCAGAAAACATGTGCAATAACTGTACTAAAGAACTCTGATACAAGTGTCATCCATACAGCTGATTTCATGTGGTCACACTATAATTTTTTGTGTGTTTACTTTTTGATAGTCATAATAAATATGCTTTATGAAATGTAATTAGACGATTTGTCTCCTGAATGGCATAGAACTAGTAGTCGAAACTCATCCAGATGTAATTATCATTTTACCCCGATGTTCGGGGTGAGATGACTAAATATATGCCTCCATAAATAAATGTTTAAAACGTAAAATTACTAATGATTGGCATAGCTAACTGGCCTGTATATAGAAAACACTCGGCAAAATATTATTGTTTGATGTCCAATTCGAACTCTCAATTTTTATGTACATTTTTGTCCTCAAAACACTAAGTATGACATCTTCCCCCGATTTACTCTACAGGCACCATTTCTCGTCAACGGTGACAACGTTCGAAAGGAATGTTTCGTGCCTATCACAAGCCAACCGGTGCCGGGCAAGCAATGACGAGCAGATGTTTACACTTTGATTTTTGTTACTGTCACTTAGCACGCTTGGTACACATATACCAAATTTCTGTACCTTACCCCTCGAATGCAGATGGCGTACAATAGTTGACTGATTACATTAAACAACTTGCGCTACTTCCCGTGTTGTTTGACGAGGATTCTCATGAAGCAGCTCATTGAAGCAATTTTCGTCAAAATCTGAGGGTCTTCCAGAACGTTGATCATCAGGCAAATCAAACCGTCCTGCTCGAAAGCGGGAAAACCATTTTTTTGCTGTTCTTTCAGCTTCATTCCCGTACACTTCACAAATTGTCCTTGCAGCTCCTGCCGCACTGGATCCTCGGTTAATCTCAAAGAGTAAAATGTGTCCAAAATGCTCACTTTTCTCAACTTGACATTCCATATCCGTTTGCCTGAAATACACAAAAATAATACGTTCACAATCAAGAAAACCTGTGATTCACAACACACAAGCTCCAAACTCAGTTAAAACAACAGAATAACGATAAGCGATACCTTCACTCCGCATTTTTGCCAACCCAAAATAATACTGCACGAACTTACGAATCGACCATATGGTTCATTATATACAAATAAAATACTAACATAATATGCCGTCAATATTCTTCCTTAAGAACAAAATACCCGGGAGCGTAGGCAAAAATAACTTGAGAGAAATGTCCTATGAGGCGCTGTGTGACATTCTTGATGTTGTATAAGAAGATCAGGAGTTACATGACCATACTGGCATGTCACCTGAAACCCCAGGTAATGCACAGCAAGTAATATTCATAATTATAAGTTTTGAACGAAATATTACACTGTATTTCAATACTGTATAATAGTCATAGGCTGATTCAGGAAGTAATGTCACAATTGTATTTGCCACTGGGTTGGTCATCAAAAGTAAATCCAGTGACACACACATGAGCGGAAGATTCTTGATGATGACTTGCTGTTAGTCACCAGCAACTGAGTGTACTACGATACAAAGGATTGCACCATTCTGCCAGAAAGTGCCTCGTCAACGCATTGTTCCACAAGAAGTGCAAGAGGAGTTGCTTACAACTAAACTTAAGCAAAGCTTTATGCTATGCAAACTGGAAAGTAGTGCCCTGTGGTGACTGCTTTAGTTTTTATCCATTTCAAAAATTGATGACAGTTAGTATGTCTTTGCGTGAGCTGTTGGCATTAGCTGTTTTACTTGGGGGTAGGATAATCAGTTTTTTCAGTGGTTTGAAGGTTCAAATAATTGTGTTCAGACATGGTTTTAATATCTTCTTAAATATTATCAACACAAATGTTAATATAGTCCATCATGTATGTCATTCCAATTTTATAATAAAATTGAAATAATTCCAATATGAAAAATGTGGTTATGTAAATCCAATTTTTTTTTTGCTAGGGGCTTTACGTCGCACCGACACAGATAGGTCTTATGGCGACGATGGGATAGGAAAGGCCTAGGAGTTGGAAGGAAGCGGCCGTGGCCTTAATTAAGGTACAGCCCCAGCATTTGCCTGGTGTGAAAATGGGAAACCACGGAAAACCATCTTCAGGGCTGCCGATAGTGGGATTCGAACCTACTATCTCCCGGATGCAAGCTCACAGCCGCGCGCCTCTACACGCACGGCCAACTAGCCCGGTGTAAATCCAATTAATCACTACTGATCTATATTTAAGATCTATATTTATGATTGTAAAGAAATTGAAAATTTATTGAACATGTCCCATTGGTAAGTTATTCCATTCTCTACGTCCCCTTCTTGTAAACTAATATTTGCCCCAATTTGTCCCCTTGAATTCCAACTTTATTTTCATATTGTGATCTTTCCTACTTTTATAGACACCACTCAAATTTATTCGTCTAATAATATCATTCCACGCCAACTCTCCACTAACAGCTCGGAACATACCGCTTAGTCGAGCAGATCGTCTCCTTTCTCCCAAGTCTTCCCAGTTCAAATTTTGCAATATTTTTGTAACGCTACTCTGTTGCCGGAAATCACCCGGAAGAAAGTGAGCTGCTTTTCTTTGGATTTTTTCCAGTTCTTGAATCAAGTAATCCTGGTGACGGTCCCGTACACTGGAGCCATACTCTAGTTGTAGTCTTACCAGAGACGTGTATGCCCCCTCCTTTGCATCCTTACTACAACCCCTAAAAGACAAGTGGACTAATGTTTTAAGGGGAAGGAGATTTCAGGTTAAGGGTTCCATTCAGGATCAGAATTCAGGACAGGTGTCTGAGAGAAATCGGTATGAGTCACTGCAGGTAGAATAACCGAGGGAAGACGAGGAACAGGGAACTGTTGACGGGAAGTGTGGGAGTAGAAGAAAGGGAAAAGGTAGGAAAGGTAAATCTGGAGTAGTGGATGGGAAAAGACAGGTGGAACAGGGTCATGGAATGGAGAAAAGGGAGTTCAGCACTAACCTTTTTACGTCATCGCTACTTGATTCCCAGTTCACTGTTCCCTTATCACTGCTCCCTAGGCCACCCCGTTTCCCTGGGTGATTTCCGACAAAAGAGTAGCGTTATAAAATGTTGCAAAGTTTGGGCTGGGAAGACTTGGGAGAAAGGAGACGAGCTGTTCGTCTAAGTGGTATGTTCCGATCTGTCAGTGGAGAGATGGCGTGGAATGACATCTGTGGACGAATAAGTTTGAATGATGTCTTTAAAAGTAGGAAAGATCATAATATAAAGATAAAGTTTGAATTCAAGAGGACAAATTGGGGCAAATATTCGTTTATGAGAAGGCAAGTTAGGGATTGGAATAACTAACCAAGGGAAATGTTCAGTAAATTTCCAATTTCTTTGCAATCATTTAAGAAAAGGCTAGGAAAACAACCAATAGGGAATTTGCCACCTGGGTGACTGCCCTAAATGCAGATCAGTTTTGATTGATTGATTGATTGATTGATTGATTGATTGATTGATTGATTGATTGATTGATTGATTGATTGATTGATTGATTGATTGATTGATTGATTGATTGATTGATTGATTGATTGATTGATTGATTGATTGATTGATTGATTGATTGGTACCAAGATGGTGCCTGAATGGATGGCCGTCATTAAAGTAACCAACAATAAATTCATTATGTTCCAAATGCGAAGTATTTTTTTGATAAATCATTGTTGCTAACTGTAAGTACACGTAACAACACGGTACCAATTATAACATCATAAACTGTAATTAATATTTAAAGAAAGTTTTGCTTCTTGAAGGAACTCTCAGTTGCTGGCTGTAAAATATTTAAACTTTACTAATTTTAACTCTGCATTAGGCGCGTCCAGAAGTAGCATCAGTGCTCGCATCGTATCGAATGATACATAACTTTAGCCCATCTACATAACCCTAATATAATTTGCGGAAGATAGAAACCAACATAAAATGCACTTAAAGGTTTATTTAAAACATGTCCATTGAAATATTGAGAAAGGACAGTGGCATATTTGAAACAATTAAACTAAGTATCTGATTGTTCTTTTCAGTCTTCAAAACCTTCAGATCATCATGTTACTGACTGGTCAAACAACTCGCCGAACACAGCACAGTTTTACAAACCATCTTCATTTTCAATCTTGAGCTGAGAGCACCAGCACAAACAAGAATGAGCTAATCCACAGCAAAGCAAACGCATTGCAAGTAAACATGAATAATTTACAAATTTAGTGCGTCGTTTCCGTGAGATCAAGCTCTCAGCAGCTACTGGATGCCACCACTTCCTTGACAGGAAGCAGGAGGGGAGATGGGCTCCTAGCCTCAAGCAAGCTAATGGCCGGTTTCTGGTACACCACAGTTACCTGTGAGTTAACTAAATGCGCTTGTAACTTTAACTGCACTGTTAAGTTGAGTTTCCGGTAACTCAAATCCAGATTTATAAGCCCTGGTAATAAACAGTACAGTTATCGTCATGTTTAGCATCTCTCGTCCTCCAATACGCAAATGTGTTTAGGGTTATTTTGGTAATATCTCGTTACTTTTACAAGCAGAAGTTTTCTACAATGAAAAATGGTTAGCAAATATGTACACAGTAATATCAATCAAACTGAATCAACATCTAATAATATCTCATAATATGAATATATGTACGATCTAATAATGCAAAGATATATTTCTCCTTTTTCTTATTCACAGTACGCAGACATCGTCTTAAATTTCACCTCGATCGTTGTCGTCAGTAAAATTATAAAAATACACCGCAATTACCAAACAGATCACTTTCACTGATCCAGAACACAAGCGTAAAAGCAAATAATCACATAAATGAAAACGTGCAGCACACTTTGAAACCTATCATTCCGGCACTGAAGTTCTGCACTGATGATGTGATATCCATTTGTTCTCGCTGCAGTTGTTGCAGATTTTTTCTTAGATTGCAAACAAACCGAAAACTCTTACTTAAAACACGCATATACTGTTTTTCTCTTCAACGGCAAGATTGCCGTTTGTTCGTATCTCGGCGTCGAGTCTTACGTGCTCGTATGTCTCGGGAACTCGCTCATTAGTAGTTCCCTAATGTACTCCTCTTAATAACTACAACGGACTTGTAATTTGAGATGTTTTACTTACATTGACCACGCAGCTTGCATTCACAAAATTACTCTCGTAATTGCTGACGTGAAGTAAACTTGAGAATTTCAATCGAACGTAGCGAGCTAACCCTGACTCAGGGTGTGAAGTGTGCTGACACAGATAAGAAGGTAACATAAACTACAGCTCCCTGCAAGATGTTTAATAAAATAAGCCCAGATGTTTTGTGTTTATTGGGAGTCTGTGAGACCTCACGTCACCGGTTAAAGGATATAATAACGTTAAAAAAAAGCAATGAAAAATCGATATTTATTATTCAGCAGGCTTATGTTAAATGCATACCGGTACCTAAGATATTTATTATTTAGTACAAATGTAAATATTAAGGGTAAATACTCCATAATTTCAGACGGGTGTTCACTAACTGTTGGTGGGACTCATGATTCAAAGCCTGACGAAAGAGATCTTAACATTGCAGCAGCACTGAAAGATCAATTTGAGCCTGATGAAAATCCGTTTCATTCGAGTTCTACTTTATTTGACGATTCATTTTCCGTATTGGAAGATAAATCTGCAGTAGAGGCGTCATCCTCCGAGGAGTTTATAACCTCTGAACAGCTGGGCCAGATGACACCATACAAGTGGAATCAGTGACTAAAACCCGTGATAACGTGGAAGTAAACGTACTGACCGAAATATTGTCGACTCCAGCACACCCAAGCATGTTAAAACTACAATGAATGACTGTAAATATACTATAACCAGTTCATTATCACTTACTAATGTTTACGAAACTAATATAAGACCTTGTACGAAACGGTATGGAGTGGCGCCTCATATCGGTACTTGTTGGAATCAGCTCTAACATAGAGGTAACTACAGCACTAGCTGCAGTTACCAGTCGTTGCGCAGATAACTGTGAAGAAGCCGATAACTGTTGTTTCGGAAACTCATTTTAAACGTATCACCATGTTAAGTCACTGATAACTACGCATCTACCCAACTGCCATCCCAGAAACCGGCCAGAGCTAATTCACAGCAAAGCAAACGCATTACAGGTCAACATTAATTTACAAATTTAGTGCGTCGTTTCTGTGAGATAAAGCTCTTCGCAGCTCGTGACAAGGTCAGAACGCTACTGGATGTCACCTCTTCCGAAACGGGAAGTACGAGGGGAGATGGGCTCCTAGCCTCAAGCAAGCTGAAGTTACAGGAAATAACTACCACCGTGTATCTCTCAGATAACACTCGACTAATGCAATGCTAGCTCGGCACTAGTGACATTCTTACTGCAAACAAAAATGGTGGGGCCGGTTCGACATGACCCAATATTCTGAATGTGGATGATTTAAAAACCCATGATGTTTATATACATTCATACACATTGACATACGTTTACAGACGTTCTCTAATTAAAATCAACATTAAATGTGTTTCTTAACCAATCTACAAGAACATTATTAAATCAGAAGAGAAAATATTACAAAATTACACCTATTAAAACTAACTTATAAAAATACCAAAATGTGTTCAGGAGTACTGTTATAAACATGTCCTTTCCAGTTGTCCAGAGCGTCCACTTGAGTGCATTTCACGCAGTCATTACATACCAACTTCCCTTGACTTCCACAAACAAATTTGTTCCAAACTCGACAGGAATGACATGCGTTTGTGTCGTTGTTGGGACAAAACTCACATCTCTTCCTTTCTCCAGGCTCTTCCTAATGACGTTTGTGTGAGTTTACTCATATTTATTGAGTATAAAGGTTTCAGACCTCAGTTGTTTGGCGGACTCATCTGCTGCAGTCTCGATCTCATAACATCCACAACCAATTCCTGTTCTAATAACTTCAGGAACATCCTGCGAACCATATACATCTTCCCACGTTTGTCACTACAACAAAACACTACATGAGCATTGATTGCAGCTAAATTAAACATAATATTTTGATAAAATACAAATGTACGAACAAATTAATAACATAACAGGGGACACAGACTGCACACGAAACTAGCGGCAAAGGGTCATTTTGACCCGTACATGTCAACAATGTGTCACTGTGACCCGGACAAGTCAACAGTGGGTCACTGTGACGCGGACACGTCAACAATGCACAAGTAATGGGCGCGAACTGAGATATGTGAACGGGTCATGTAGAGAGGGGAGCGCCAGGTAGGTACTAGGAGAGACAAGTACAGTTACTGGCTGGTTGATGAATTAAAATAAAAAATGTGTGATGTTAAGTCATAGAGTCTGAGCGCCACCATTTTCGGGTTAAGTTAACGAAAGGCACCTGCTATTAAAAATACAATGTCTTGTTGCTGATTTATTCCTGCAGTAATGATTATCTATAGTTGCGGCCACCACATTAGCCGGTTCAGGGAAGTTACGCTGTTGCCAAGGTTACATAGCAACTGGTGATGTCTAATTGAACACAGCATTTCGGAGCGCGTGGCAATTTATTCACTCCCAAGCTACCTCCTTCAATGTTGCAAAAGAAATTACACTACAAACCTCAAAAAGTACTAATAATTCTAGCGGTTTAACTATTTTTCACATAAACCAATTAACGTAATTACTAAGAATAAAGTCCTGGACAAGTAAATTTAAATCCGTAAAATCATATACTGAAATTTTCAATAGGCCTAAATGGCTACATTTTTGTTTCTTAGGTCAATAAATGTTGTCTGAGGAAAAATATAAGAAATCATCTACTTTATTTTAATCTGTTGCATGTTTCCATCGGTCTTTTAGATTTCCTGGAAAATAGTCACAACGTGGCCATATAAATGTCGCTAGCTGAGGTCGTTCCAGATCGTGCGCGCCTGTTCAGGAGACAGGGCACGGTGAGTTCTTTTGGATTACTTTTTTATTTGTGTAAGTTTTTTAAAATATTCTTATTTGTTTATGGTTTGCATAACTTTAAATATTTATTCTGCAGTATAGAAGAAAGGAATACTTCAAAGAATACGTGGACCTGGAGCAGAGCAGCTTCGACTAGACAGCACTGCACGATCAGCGTTGTCAATTCGTGCCCAGAGTTAAAGGAATCTCGACCATCTGTCGTTTCACCGGTCTCGTATCTGACAACAACGCAGGTTTCCTCACCCGCCTCATTCAGTGGCCGCAGCTGTAGATAAAATATCATACGAGATATTTCTGTTGCTTTCCTATTAGAATTATACTTCCTGGTGCAGAAATATTATTTTAATAATAATGATATTTGTTTATACGTACCATTGACTGCTTTTACGGCTTTGGGTGACGCCGATGTATCGGGATATTGTTCCACACGATTTATTTTACGTCCTTGTGAACCTACAGACACGGGACTGACGTATTTGAGCACCTTCAAGTACCACAGGACTGGGGCGGGATTCAACCCACCAACATGAGCTCAGGAGTTAACTGAACGTGTTTGTCAATCAACGTCGGTTCGAATTTAGAACATTCCTTCTGTGAAGCATGCGCAGTTTCAAAGGCATGGGAATCAGTTGAATGAATATACACAGAACTGTAGAGTTTTAAAACTTTAATGAGCATAGTTGTAGTCCCTTTCAACAAGCAATTGTACATAATCATTGAAGGTGGAGCATGCACTGACCTCATAATTGATGGGTTATCGCTAGGGGTGCTTTCGAATCAGGTAATCATTAGGATCCCCAATTCTTCTACCGCCAGCATGCTCTGTAACAAGAATTTCATGGCATTTTTATTAACTATGATTTGAAAAATACAGGACGTCAAGAAATTAGGTATCCTTTTTGTAGAAACGGGGATGTAGGGGTAACATGTCGATGGTTTAAAGCAGGGCCTCTCAAACGCCCAAAATCTCACGCGTGCAAACCGAAGCGCGGAGGTTCCGTGCATCGTGCATCGGTCCGAACCGGTTCGGACCAGCGTTTCGTCTCGGGGCTACTCTGCTAAGCTCGGCTCAACGTGGCTCGGATGTTGGTGCGCTGCGGAGCAAGTAAGGAAGGGGTAGACAGGTGGAGTGAGGTGAGATAGGCGTAGGGGAAAAGAGGGAGAGAGAGCGCGCTATTGCTCAAAATCGAGGAGTGGGGTTCAGCACTCCGGTCAACCTAGCCAAATCGTCTTTTGCATCTTGCGCTGTACAATGCACCGGCGCATGCACTCTGAGAGGCTCTGCTCTAGAACCATGTTGTTCCAAGTCCCGTTAATCTTATTTTACAGTAGAGGTGGTTTCATTTTAGAGCAGTCAATTTGTACCTTATTTGTTATCATAGACTAAGCTTGTGACTCTATTAGGTTCTTATAACATGTACAAATGAACAAATCATTGCAAACATTGAAAATTAATAGGTCATAGGGAGGTGATGGTGATGGGCACCGAAAAAAAACTGCTTACAGAAATAGATTTATTTCAGAGATGAAGGTAATCGTCGGCTGTAACTCGATCCGAGTGTGTGTTTGGGATGACTAAACAGACCAATATTGGCATAAAACATACGCCTCACAAATCACACTGAATGGGTGCAGGGGTTTGGGGTTCTAATTGACGGATTTTTCTAGCTTGTCGCTTGGCCTCTTGATGTCTGCGGCGTTCTCTTTCGAACAAGTTGACAGCGGTAGATTTAGTGTTCCGCCACAGTGAACGGTCCACAGCACATTCTTCCCATGCCTGTATATCTATACCAGTTGTCTTCATGATGTAGTTCAGCTGGTCCTTAAAACGCTTAAGAGGAGCTCCATGACGTCTATTGCCGGAGCTAATTCACTATAAAGAATTTGGCGGGGAAGCCTGGTATCACTCATGCGGTGAACATGGTCCAATCATCTCAGTTGATGAGCGACGATTGTTGCCTTAATGCTGTTTAGCTGCGCTTTGTCGAGAACTGCCGTGCTGGACACATAGTCCTCCCACTTGATATTCAAGATGTATCTCTTTTTTTGTTGGTGGAAGCAGTCAAGCTTCCTAATAACGCGGTGATCGAGTGTCCAAGTTTCACAGCCATATAGTAGCGTGGAAATAACAACAGCTTTGTACACCATGGGTTTGGTATGTAACTTTAGGTGGTTATTCATGAAGACACTATTCATTAACTGTTTAACAAATAATTGAAATACACCGTTATACTCAGATGTTCATATCCTTGCTACAAGTTTCACTTAAGTGACAATTCGAGTTGTCCTCTCATTAGAAGTACTTGTAAAATCACTTCATGTCCTTTACTTTTTATGCTTGCAGTGGTAGTTACTTTTGGTTGGGGTAAACTTACAGTAGAATTGGACCACGTCTTAGTGTGCACTAACTTCCTTAACATAATATCTGAAAATGAAAATTTTGTATTTCACTCAAATACTGCCTTTTTCTATGGGGGTGCCTTTCCTAATGTGTCGATCTCTTGAACTGCACTACGACCAGGTTCTTGGTATTTATGTTCTGTAATGATTACGTTATTGTTGTCGCTCTCCAACAAATTAATTAAGGCAATGGATATGTTGTGTTTGAAGTTTCGTTGGTACTGTGATTCTTGTACGTGGAACAGTATGGTCCGTAAATTAATAGGAACAACACGGCTCTCTTGATATCAGGCGTTTTAAATGGATCTCCTTCATCCCTACCATGGAACATTCGTTGAGCTTCATAGACCAACGATGTCCATGTCGGAGGATTGCTTGTATATTGTAGATGTAAAAATCTGTAGTTGCTGTTAAACCAGGGGACTGGATTCTGACTGCAGCTCAACATGTGTTTTTCTGTTTACATAATACCTGAACGTCTATGTGCCAGGGAGGGTAGTCATTGTGTCGTGGTGGTCGGAAGGCCCGTTTAGTGGCGAGATTCCGACGAAATTTGATCGCCAGTTCCTTAAAGCTGGACATACAGAAGAAGTAATTAAAGTGGTGGTGAACAAGTTCAAGCACAGTGGGGCCGTTAAGAACGAGCCTAGAAAAGAGCATCTCTCAACCTCTGATGACGGGATTGGGACCATTAGGACACTCGCTAAACGCAGTCCAAAATCGGTGCGGAGTTTGTAATTTCACCTGAACATTCTGCGGTGCGCCACACGTGAAACAAAAAGCTCTGCACCGTTTGCACAGGGTATTGACACGTGCGTGGAAGCTTCTCAACATCCTCGAGCATGATGAGGCAATCTTCCATATTTGTGGAAAGGTGAACAGACATAACTGCATTATCTGCGCTCACACACCGCCACACACTGGGTGAAATCGCTTCAAAACTTGGTCAGAATTTAAATAAAAAAAAACGGAAAAAAGTGCGCGTTCCGACTAATAATAATAATAATAATCGTATGGCCTCAGCTACCGTGTGCAGACACTTTAATTTGACACCATCGGGTTGCCTGCTCGTTAATCTCGACGTTCCGTTTTACTCTAGGCCTACTAGATTGTAGACCGAGTAAACAGAAATTCTCTCGGGTGTCAACGGCTGAGATTTAATGAATTTTGTCGGGTAAACACCAAATGTATCACCAGAGATCTGTTACATGCCGACATCGTACGACATGGAGTGTCGGATGGACTATTTTCCGCACTTCAAAAATTCGACTATCTCTGCCAGGTTTGAACCCGCTATCTTCGAATCCGACTGTAGTCTCGCGATACCTTGTGTAGATGGCACTGGTGCGTACTAGTCCAATGCTGCGGTGGCATTTCAATCACAAGTACTTGCCGGGACAGTTTGCCGGAAAACAGTGAATCAGAGAAGGACATATTTTTCAGATTTGGTTTGTGTTTGCTTTTTAATATATGGCAGCGATCCTGCCCGGTCATCCGGACAAAACAAGATGGGTAGAACTCCAGAAGGTACGTTTGTGATAGTTTTAACCGGTGTAATGAAGTATATCGACTTAAAACTAAAGTGAATTTAACCTGCTTAGCGTACTTATTATTATTATTATTATTATTATTATTATTATTATTATTATTATTATTATTATTATTATTATTATTATTATTATTATTGTACCGGGCGGTACACCTCCACACCGCTAATTCAAAATGTGCGCCAGTTGAAACTCCTCTGTTGGAGGAAGTCTGAACTACGCTATTAATTCTCTACTTTCTCTGAAGATGTCACCACATGGAAAACTTTGAGTTTTTGAACTGTGTCATTTGTGATGTGTTTTTGTTTCGCTTGAAGTAAGAAGTGTGAACTTTCTCTTCTAGAGGACACTACTGAAGATCAACAATAGTGCACCCTAGTGCGGAGTCAAAGAACTATTTTGTTGGAGAAATTTTTATTTCAAATGTTTGTTTCTTGCTAAATTTCTTTCTGTTATTGTTTAAGTTGGCTGTATACCCCTCTTTTCCCCCTTGTTTTAAATCTAGCCTATCCCGAATTTCTCGAATTAATTTTCCACCAATTATGTGTTTCTTCTTAGTATTGTGTAGGGGGTTTATTGATCTACCAATAAAATCATCGCGGGAGGGTGTTTTCATTCCCCTAACGCCTAGGACCTTCTGCGAGAGTATTTAAACTGCTGATTTTAGGGTCTCCGGGCCACTTCTGTTCCATCTTTCAGTGTATAAAGTACATAGCAGGAGGCGGGAAGCGCCTCTTTCCTCGGCAGCGGTCATCAATAAGGTAATGGCCGATTAATAAATTCTTTCTTTGCTAGCTCAGCAGTTTAACTCTCTGGGCGGGTGCGAAGCGTTCCTCCATGTAACTTTTTCCTAAAATGTAACGATCTTTTCTTCTATTCTCTTTTAAGCTGCATATTGGGATAGAGAGTGCTAACCCTCTCGAGCTCCCACTCACATTGTCTTGAGGTGAACTTATTTTCTCAACCTATTCTTCGTTAATGTAAAACAAATTGATCTTTTCTAAAGTCACCTCGGTAGTATGGGATTAGCCCTTGCATTAGTGGCCTAGAGCCAGATTAGGTTTTTAAAAACAAGTGTATTAGGAGTGCAAGATCGCCTCCTCTCAAATTGTTATTTTAGAGGTCATGTAATTGCCCATTTTTATTTAATAGACCTCAGTAGGTTGGGTATTTTACCCCTGTGTCTATGTCCAGTGAGGACAACTTGAAGGTGGAGTTTGGTGTGGCCTGGGAGAGGCTTAAATTTTGAGAGCGAGTGGCTCTTTTGAAAATTCAGTGTTGTATGCCTCGTGGAGGCTTTTCAGTGTAATTTGGAGCAAGGGCTCCTAGGTATGAATGGGGTTTTCTGCCCCTCTGTTAAAACTTGTGTTTGGGATAAAACTGAGCTGATTGCCCAAGCATTGTGAAGTCAGGGCGCGAAGCCCAAATTCTGTAAATATTGTAACTACCCCTTTTTGACTTGCTACTTTGTACCTGCCATGCTTGTTATTTCTTTGTTTTCGAAAAGAAAATATAACCTTGTTAAATTTTAAATTAATTTTACATTGCACTATAATTTCGTAGCTTGAAACCCATTCACACCCGCACCTTCTTTCACCTCTACCTACCACGGAAAAACTCCGTAACAATTATTATTATTATTATTATTATTATTATTATTATTATTATTATTATTATTATTATTATTATTATTATTATTATTTGTTTTATTTGTATTCGAAATTATAAGTTATGTAAATGTATACTCATCTACTGGTTAAGTGCCCATCCTCATCGGGGGGTCTGCCTTACAAGGGCTGCACTCGGCTAGAAATAGCCACACGAAATTATTATTATTACTGGTTAAGTGTAAGAGAGCGCCTTGAGCCCTAACTTCGCCACCAATAAAGTATTATCTATCTATCTACTACCGATATTATCCGAAATCTCTGGCAACAAATTTTCCGCAACATGGCTCCACTTTTGTAAATGGCTTTACTACTACCACCTTAATAGCATAGTGGAAGTGTTCAAATATAATTGCGCTTCTATTGGACGGTTAGTTTTCTTCTGGCATCTTCCTGTCCACTTATCTCGAGTTTCCAGGATATCACAACTAAAGAAGATAAACAGACACCACCTGAAGTAGAAGGTCTTCTTATCGAACCATCTCCCAGTGGACAACACGACAGCGACCCTTCTGACAGCCGTTACTACTCAAGCGACGAATGTAACAACGATTTCGATTGAAAAATATAAAACATTGAATTAAACATTTCAGTATGGCAATTGCGACATTTAATTCGTTATCAGCGACTTCAAATACCTTATACCCGAAGTTTTACTCGAATTCGATAAATTTATGATATTTGATCCGACATATTGGAACCGCTAATTTGAATTTTATAATTCTGACATCGGATTCGTAATCTAAAATCTAAAAATAACACAGTTTTGAAGGATTTTATATCCACTTTGCTGGTATGTCCATGTTTTGAAGCGAGTCGGTCTACTGTGCGCTGGTGGAGCACTTGGAAGTCCTGCGAGACTCTTCCAAAGTTAATATGAGGGTAGCAAAAACCATTGACAACATTTACTGCCGTTTCTTTTCGGCCGAAAACACCATTAATGGCGTAATATAATGGGGGTAGTATATCTGAATATCCTGCAAGATTTTCTGTTACCTCAACTTGCGCAGGATGAATGTTTGAACACCGTCTACTTCCAGCAGGACGGGGCACCACACCATTATGCCCTAGAGGTTCACAGATATTTGAAGGACGTTTTTCCTGGAAGATGGAATGGACATTAGAGATCCATGAGCTGGCCGGCGCATTCTCCAGACCTCACACCAATGGACTTCCTTTTGTAGGGATTTAGCTAGGGACGTGTGTTCCGTCAGCGCATTACTACACTGGCGGACCTTAGAGACCGAATTCGACAAGCTGCTGCAGCCATAACACGACGAATGCTACAGAAAGTCTTTCGTGCATGGTGCTTATGTTTAAATAATATATATTTACTAAAGAAATTTAGCAAACACTTCCCCCACTTGAGAATTGCCTAAAGGCAAAGCACAACAAGCTAATGATAATATTCAAGAAATTCCAAGAGATTAAATAGAACATGTGATAAACATATCGTCGCACAGTGCGTAATTTCACCGAATCTAGCCGGCCAAAAGTCCTATCTCGGAAACTAATGGACCGATTTACATAAAACGTAGTATGTAACTGCTATTATTGGACATAATTAAGTGTGTGGTCAATCAAGTACAAAGAACAAGTTACTACGGCAGGAATAGAATTAGTAAACTTTGTAATTTTAATAATTTTTCATTATAGCTTTAAGAAATTAAATAGATGTTAATAGTGGGATATGATGTTTAGAATATTTAAAAACAGATACAGGAATACATGTACTTGCCAAACAATTTATTCATTAGATGCAGTTACATTAGAATCGCTATCGTCACTTTCATTAACTCCTTCGGCAGAACCAGATACAGGAGGCTCAGACAGTAAGTTGAGCACTTCTCGTGAAAGCGGAATCAACTTTCTCCTTCTTGATTTCCCTAAGCTGGTAATATAAGGATCCGATGATATAAGCAGCCCATGGAAAAGGTCAGTATTTGTGTCTTTCTGGAAGGTTTCCTATTATCTTTATTCCTAGTCTCCTGGGCTTCCTCGGAGAGGTGTCCAATAGGTATAATACAGTGCCATGACCCAAGAGTTTGTGCAAGGTTACAGGCATGTAGTACGACTTGTATTTTTGTAAGTGCAATTGTATAGTTTCCTTTGATTACATGCCAAATGTTACTTTATCAATGGCATACCCACACGAAAGAGTTTCTACGATGGCACTTAGATGGTTTATTAAATTTATATCTACTCCAGTAATATCCGCAGAAGTGGAAGCCTCCCCGAAGAATCTTCTAGCGGTTTCCGTCATTGGTATTGCCAGCATTTTGCTTCGGATATCAATCAATAGACGCGTTTCCTCCCTGAACTTCTGTAGTGATGTCATCTACAGTATTTATTTATTGCGTGTGTATTTTAGGCTTTAAATCAGTGCGTAAATGTATTGTGTTGAATGAGAGTTATGCGATAAGCCTAGGTGTGTGATTTACTTCTTTAACATTAATACTGTGATCTTTTGTAGTCATCTGCAGTATTTATTTACTGCGTCTGTTTTCTAGCCTTTATTGTCTGGATAAAATTAAATGCAATTAAACACATCACCCGCCCGTCAAGTCCATAAAAAATATTTGTCTATTTTCTCTCGCAATTTGTCTTATATTTCAGTGCTGAGGTTTCTTATGTGCCGTAGTTTACTTGTGATTCTGTACGAAACGAACCCCACGTCCTCTTCAGTTCATAAAGGTAATTTTTAGCTTAGTTTCTTCACTCTTTTGTCTTGAACTTACATACTGAATTTCACAAATGTATGTGCCGCCGTTTTCCCGTGATGGCGTTGAGCGGAGCCGTTCGATATGGCAACCCTGTTGTCATAAGAGCAATACTGTTTCCTTAACATGGAGTGAGATATAGTATGCTAATGGCAGGCTCATCCTGACATTTTTGTGATGCACGTCCTTCTGCACGGCTCATTCTCTGCTCGAACCAACTTTTATTGTACTTCAGCAATTTGTCCCCTTTTTTTCTACAATATTTTGTCCAGCGTGATCGAATTTTAGCACATAAAATACTGACAGATTTCCTTATTGACTTGGATGTATCCTCGGAACAATCCTAGAGGTCTAAATGTTCAATTCTAACATTCGCAATATCATCGTTCCGCTTATATTCCCTGCTGTTCCTCAACAGCTCGAAAACCGACCTCCGGGTTACAGAGTACATGGCTTCTGAAAAAAATTAATTACTCTCATGGTCGCTCCTGGTCGCAGCAAAAATTCACAGTTTTCTATTCATTGAAGTATATATAACTCATCTAAAAGACGTTCATTGCGGTAATCAAAGGCAATCCATTTTGAAAGTAAGCTCAAATATTTCTATAATTAGATAGCGCTTGGACACCGTGTACCTGAATTTTAAGTGCATATTTCGGGCAACAATATAGTAATTTTCAGAACATGCTACATACTATATAAAAATACATACCTTCATATAATATAATCACATTGCAAGCTAAAGAAATATTTACTTCTGATGTCTTTACTGAGCCCTTACATATTAATAACTCAGCGATCGCCTCGCCAGAATGGAGGAGAGCCACTTTAGGCCTTCGGTGAGAATAGATAATCAGACAGCGCGACTTTTCAATACTTAATCACTGTACCCAAGAGTCTTATAAACACGACTCACAGAAAATGCGCACTAAAGACAAGGGTTGAAAATATTATTTTTGGCCGGCTGGATGCTAGAAATTACCCACTGTGCGTCGTTGCCGGGACGAAACCTCCTGTGTGTTAATATTTTTGGAGATATACCGACCCGCAGCACATACATTATGAAGAGCGAGAATGCCTTGACAACAGTCACACAATATTTCACCTTAGATGACAGAACCTTACCGGCCAAAGTTCTAAGCTAAAATATTTTACATAGGAGGTTTTGTCCCGGCAACGACGATATATCATTATGAACATTAACAATTCCGTCACTATTTCTGGACCACCTGTATAGTTTTAATATCAAGGTTACTAGTAAAACAATTACAAACCATTATGTCACTATAGATTACGGAGAAATCTGACCGAGATAAATCCGCCGTTGGTCACACAGTATTCCTCGTGTGGAGAAAAATCCATCAACTATATATAAAATGCACAGTGTTTTCCTTTCTTTCGAGTGGTTTAAAGTCGCACTAAGATATCGAAGGCTTTGAGCGACGCAAGGATGGCAGATGGCTAGGACTGGGAAGGAAGCGGCCGTGGCCTTTAATTAAGGTACATTTGCCCGGTGTGAAAATGGGAAAGTACGGAGAACCATCTTCATAGCTGCCCATCATCTTCCGAATACAAACTCATACCAGTGCGACTCTAATGGTACGGCCAACTCACTTAGTTACTGAACGTGTTTCTTTTACCTCACGTCGTGAAATGATTGTCATGTACGATTCCGCAATGTAACGATTAGCACTATTAGCTGCATTCCTCGAGGGCCCGTATTCGATTCCCGGTACTGCCAGAACTTTAGGGATGGAAGGATTGCTAGTCTGTGGTTAAAATGGTACATGCAGCTCACCTTCGTTCTGAGTGTTCCTGAAAAGAACTGCAGCACCACAAGGTGATGCCACGAGTAAACAATTGAAGTTATAAATAATGTTGAGTGTTGGACAAGGAAAAGAAGCATGATGAGCAAATGCGTGCAATGCAAATGCGAATGTCACCCTCTTGGAACCGAGTACGCAATAAGTATATATCAGGATCATTAAATACGGCTTCTATCAGTGGGAAATCGAAGGAGCGGCAGTTGCGCGCGTACGGACACGTACAACGTCGAGATGAAGATCTTTCCGTTAAGAGAGCTCCTGCAATCGAGGAACGAAGGAGAAGACGCGGGCAACATGGTGGTGTACAGCCAAGAAGGCCTTGAGTAGAAATGGCATTCCAGTGGCGGAGACATCCAACCTCTAAGGGTCAGAAGAGCAACCTTGAGTGATACTGGGGAGCGTCCATTGTGGGCACAAATAGAACCAAGAGAAGGAAATTGAAAGCTGTGTGTAAAACGCAATTTTTCAATTCTGTTCAATCTACTAAAACTTTAAACTTATGATAAAAATTCATTTTGACCTAAGTTCATTTATAAACAGAAATCAGATACATTACTGGTAGATTACGGTGATGATATTCTATAGATATACAGTTTCGAAAATATAAACGAACATCGAGAACACCAATGATTTCTTCAAGCAAATCGATATTACCAGTCATACTATCCTCATAAATTTCTCTTAATCGAAGGATGACTCAGTCTCCACAACCGTGCCAGACTGTAAGAGATGCAACGTGTTGTATGGATGTAAAGATGTTGTATGGATCTAAAGATGCTAAAGAAGTATTAAAATTCACCTACGACAACAGTGACATTTCCACTAATCTACAAAATTTGAAAACTAGAAAAGCAGCTGGAACTGATAAGGTTTCGGGGGATGTACTAAATACAATGGGTTGGGATATTGCACCATATCTGGTGTACTTACTTGATTATTGTTTGCATGAATGAGCTATACCAAATGAATGGAGAGAGTTGCTATAGTAGCCCCTGTGTATAAAGGAAAGGGTGATAGACATAAAGCTGAAAATGACAGACCTGTCAGTTTGACATGCATTGCATGTAATTTTTGGGAAGGCATCCTTTCTGATTATATCAGACATGTTTGCGAAATTAATAACTTGTTTGGTAGAAGGCAGCTTCGGTTTAGGAGAGGTTATTCCACTGAAGATCAACTTGTAGGATAACAGCAAAATATAGCAGATATCCTGGATACAGGAGCTCAAATGGACTGTATCGCTATTGACCTATCTAAGGCATTTGAAGGGGTAGATCCTGGGAGACTACTGGCAAAAATGAGTGCAGTTGGACTTGACAAAAGAGTTACTGCATGGGTGGCTATGTTTCTAGAAAGTAGAACTCTGAGAATTACAGTAGGCGAAGCTTTATCTGTCCCTGTAATAATTAAGAGGGGAATTCCTCAAGGCAGTATTATTGGACCTTTATGTTTTCTTGTGTATATTTCAATGATATATGCAAACAAGTGGAATCAGAGATAAGGCTTTTTGCAGACGATGATATTCTGTGCAGAGCAATAAATAAGTTACAAGATTGTCAGTAATTGCAAAATGACCTCGATAATGTTGTGAGATGGACAGTAGGCAATGATATGATGATAAACGGGGTTAAAAGTCAGGTTGTGAGTTTCACAAATAGGAAAAGTCCTCTCAGTTTTAATTACTGCGTTGATGGGGTGAAAGCTCCCTTTGGGGATCATTTTAATATATAGGAAATGTCTTCATTGGGGTAATCACATACATATTATTGTAAATAAAGGGTACAGATCTCTGCACATGGTTATGAGGGTATTTAGGGGTTGTAGTAAGTATGTTAAGGAGAGGGCATATAAGTCTCTGGTAAGACCCCAACTAGATTATGGTTCCAGTGTTTGGGACCCTCACCAGGATTACTTGATTCAAGAACTGGAAAAAATCCAAAGAAAAGCAGCTCACTTTCTTCCGGGTGATTTCCGGCAACAGAGTAGCGTTACAAAAATATTGCAAAGTTTGGACTGGGAATACTTGGGAGAGAGGAGACTAGCTGCTCAACTAAGTGGTATTTTCCGAGCTGTCAGTGGAGAGATGGCGTGGAATGATATCAGTAGACGAATAAGTTTGGGTGATGTCTTTAAAAGTAGGAAAGATCACAATATCAAGATAATGTTGGAATTCAAGAGGACGAATTAGGGCAAATATTCGTTTATAGGAAGAGGAGTTAGGGATTGCACTAACTTACGAAGAGAGATGTTCAATAAATTTCCAAGTTCTTCTTTGCTATAATTAAAGAAAGTCTAGGTAAACAACTGATATGGAATCTGCTACCTGGGCGACTGCCCTAAATGCGGATCAATAGTGATTGATTGATGGATTGATTGATAGATAGATAGATAGATAGACAGATTTATTTATTTATTTATTTATTTATTTATTTATTTATTTATTTATTTATTTATTTATTTATTTATTTATTTATTTATTGGTCATATTGCAATAAACCTCACGTACTTGGATCAGCTTCAATCAGTAACAGATTGAATAAATGACATCCCACCGAGCTCGATAGCTGCAGTCGCTTAAGTGCAGCCAGTATCCAGAATTCGGGAGATAGTAGGTTCGAACCCCACTGTCGGCAGCCCTGAAAGTGATTTTCCGTGGTTTCCCATTTTCACACCAGGCAAATGCTGGGGCTGTACCTTAATTAAGGCCACGGCCGCTTCCTTCCCACTCCTAGCCCTTCTCCATCCCATCGTCGTCATAAGACCTATCTGTGTCGGTGCGACGTAAAGCAACTAGCAAGAAAAAAAAAAAGACATCCATAGCTCAGTTACAATGCTAAAAGCTATGTTCGAAACTTCCAATTTTCAAAGTGAGATCATGATCATTATGGTACCAATTTTGTTTTGTCTGACACTGTGGTCATCCGGTTTGAGTTCACCATCAGAATGTTGACCAACAGGGTAGGGGTATAATTATTGTCCAATTCCTGGTCAGCAGATTACTTGTCAAAACCTCTCTGCAGTGCTCAAAATAAAATAAACATTATAAAGACAGAATTACTTGTTTCGTACAATCAAGTCGACATCTGCCATCTGTCTTGAAAACTGACTTTTGAAAATATCCCATACCAAACCAATTGCGGTCATGAGACCAGGAGGTAGATTGTGTACAGAAATGGCGTTCCACGAGAAGTCAGTGACTTCTGTGGACTAAACCTCCATCTTGCTGCATTTATTGTCTGTGGAGGGGTAAGTTTCTGGCGCAACAACCACGACACAAACCCCACACGAATGGGGTCATAATGTGGTCTCTGATCCACTGTTTTTGTATTCTGTGTAGCATATTCCACGACCATACACGTAACACCTGTCGGGGATATCGTGCATGATTGTGGTGACGGTTTTTGAGCGCCCTGCTGTCCCCTTTTGTTGACATAAGTTTGGTCTTGTATGACAAAACTTGTCAACAACAGCTAACTTCTTCTGTTATTTGGCACCTCCTGCTTAAATCGCTCCTCATACTGTACTTTAACGTGACGCAACCTTAACCCATTCTGACGTCCCACTCTACATGATCGTAAGTAATGTTCCGGCGCTGTGAGAGCCAAAATTGCAGAAATCAACACAACGATAAATTCACAATATATTAAAATAGAATATTAGGATTATTTATTTATTTATTTATTTATTTATTTATTTATTTATTTATTTATTTATTTATTTATTTATTTATTTATTTATTTATTTATTTATTTATTTATTTATTGTTCGTAATACTGAGTCCGCCTCTCTGGTGTAGTGATTAATGTGATTAGCTGTCACCCCACGGAGTCCCGTGTTCTATTCGCGGCTCTGCCACAAAATTTTAAAATTGGAACAACTGAGTACAGGGGGTTCGATTCCCGCCTCAGCCCTCCTCAAAGTGGTTTACCGTGCATTCCCCCGTCTCCTCCAGTTAAATACCGGGGTGGTACCTAAGTTAAGGCCACGGCGCTTCCTTGTCTATCCATTTCAATCTCCCAATTCTCCCTGTTCAGCATAGCAGGTGAGGCCGCCTGGACGAGGTACTTGTCATTGTTCTCAGTTGTATCCCCGACCCAATGTCTCACTTTCCAGGACACTGCCCTTGAGGTGGCACAGGTGGGATCCCTCGCTTAGTCCGAGGGAAAAACCAACCCTTGATGGTAAACGGATTAAGAAAGAAAGCATTCAATATCCGTCCCTTCAAGACCAAGCACTTTAATCTCAATTTAGAAAGAAGAAGAAAGAAAGAAAGAAAAAAGTAAGAAAGAAAGAAGGAAGCCAGCTCCCGGGCGAAACTCTACATCGGTCTGTTTTCAGACAAACTTTGCTTTACGGAAGCGAAAGCTGGGTTGACTCAGGATATGTTATTCATAATTTAGAAGTCCAGACACCGGGCGAGTTGGCCGTGCGGTTAGGAGCGAGCAGCTGTGAGCTCACATCCTGGAGATAGTGGGTTCGAACCCCACTGTCAGGAGCCCTGAAGATGGTTTTCCGTAGTTTCTCATTTTCACACCAGGCAAATGCTGGGGCTGTACCTTAATTAAGGCCACAGCCGCTTCCTTCCCATTCCTCTTAGGCCTTTCTTGCCCCATCGTCGCCATAAGACCTATCTGTGTCGGTGCGACGTAAAGCAACTAGCACAGAAGTAACTGACATGAAAGTAGCGAGAATGATTGCTGGTACAAGCAGGTGGGAGTAATGACAGGAGGGTACTCGGAATGAGGAGATAAAGGCTAAGTTAGGAATGAACTCGATGGATAAAGCTGTACTCATAAACCGGGTTCGGAGGTGGGGTCATGAGAGGCGAATGGAGGAGGATAGCGATGGCTTACTTCTAAAACCTCGTATCTCGCAATGCACTTCCTATCCATTTTCTTCTTTAAGACTGGTCATACCTCCCACCCACATATGGATTACAGCCCATCAGAACAATTTTCGTTGTGTTCATTTTCCTATGGTAGCGTGTAAAGGAAAATGAACCTTAAATATATTAAACTGTAGGAGTGCTTAAATTCGCCATGAAAACAACATCCCTAAAATATGGTGTGGTAAGGACAATTTTTCTTTACACGTTACCATAGGAAAATGAACACTACCGAAAAGGTTCTGACGGATTGCATATAAATATGTGGCTTGGAGGCGTGACCAGTGTTAAGGAATACAATGTGTAGGAAGAACATTGTAACATACGAGGTTTTAGAAGTAAGCCGACGATAGGTTACCTAGGAGAATAATGGACACTGTTATGGAGGGTAAGAGGAGTAGAGAGAGATCAAGACGACAGTGGTTAGACTCAGTTTCTAACGATTTAAAGATAAGAGGTATAGAACTAAATGAGGCCACAACACTACTTGCAAATAGAGGACTGTGGCGACGACTGGCCTTCAGCTCAGAGGGCCGAAGGTTCGATTTCGCTTGTGGACTTGGAATGTATTTACATTACCCCTGAATGTCGTAAAAGGTGGCTGAAAGGGGAACCAGGGGAGTGGTTTGGTGACCACGGTTCCGCTAGCTGAGTCTAACGTTGCTTCAGCTTACTTTTGTCAGGATCACCACTTATATCCTTCCTATCTGACTTCCCTTGGTCAACTGTTGTTCTTTACCGACCCCGACGGTATTAGTTCGCGAGACCTATACAGTCTTTCATTTTCATGCCCTTTCTGGCCCTCGCCACTCTTTTCTAAATACCTTACATTTTTTGAAATATCAGACCTCTTCCAATTCTTCCAGTGATGAGTATTAATATAGAATGGTTACCCCGTTTAACTTCCTGTGAAAACAATAATCACAACCACTGGTCTGGTTCGATTCCCGTCCAAGTTGGCATTTTAACTGCTGATTGTGAATTCCTCTTGCTCGGAAATTGAGTGTACGTGTTCGTCTTAATTCTCTTCACATTCACTCAAAACTATGTACTACGAGCCACCACAATAGTAAATATATCGTCAGGAAGGGCATCCCGACGTAAAACTGCACCAAATCTCCATCAAGGTGAGATCCTTACAAATTATAAGAAAAGGCGTGGAAGGAAAAGAATTCTGGATTTAATCATGATTTCAAGTGGATGAATGGTCAGCGTCGAGACCTTCGGTTCAGAGGATTCCTGGTTTGATTCTGCCCAGGTTGGGGATTTTAATCGTGTGTGATTAATTTTTCTGCCTCGAGGACTGGGCGTTTGTGCTGTCCCAGCACTCTCCTCTCCATATTCAGACAACATACCACAGAAACACGCAATAGTGATTACATCCCTCCATACAGGTTTGGCGACAGGAAGGGCATCCGGCCCTTAAACAGAGCCTAATCCATATGTTTGACACAGTTCGCACCCGCGACCCCAAAGACGTGGGAGAAGCGGTAGTAGAAGAAAACAATGATGCATTCATGGGTTGTAATTTCGTTACATATGTGGCGTGAACTCTCTTAGTCACTTGGCTATCATTATCAAATGTAATGTACGCCATGGTGAAAGCTTATCTCATACTCACATTTACGTTGTACTGTGTGCTAGGTGAACGTTATAGCTGCTGTCAAACTTAGATCAAGAATATGTTTTTCAAACTCACCTCTTTCTTGTTCTGCAGAGAGTTGGACAAGATGCGGTTCCCGTGATATGTTACATCCACTAAATGAAACTTTCATAGGTGTTAATTGAAAAGTACTTATATATAGCCCTATATAAATACATTGAAACTAACTTACTTAGGAATGGCATCTGCACGGACTCATGCTGAAAAAGATAGAATCATAACCAGTTATTAAGTACACAATTCAACAACTCATTAGTTACAGAATGCAATAAAATATAACAAAAAGTGTGTATCTAAAAATCTTAAAATAAGGCACTACACTGCACTTGTGAAACCGGAATCCTTATATGCAAGTGAATGCCTGGTACTAAACTGAGGTACTAGCAAGGAGAATCATGAGAAAAATCTTAGGCTCTGTGAAAACAACAGAAGTATGGCAATTAAGATCTAATGATGAAATATACAGGAACATAAAAAAAATAACATAAATCATAAGAAAAAGGAGAATGCAATTTTTCAGACATATTTACAGAATGGATGATTCCAGATTAACAAAAAGGATTTTCAAGTACATTTGGGACAAAAAGGCAACAACTAGCTGTATTCAAGAAGAAAAGAAAGATTTAAAAAGAAATAATATAAGAGAAGGAGAAATTATGGACAGAGAAATTTTTACGAAGAGGGTAGTAAATATGGAAGGATTCCAAGGAAGATTGAACAAGAAGCCTGGTGCTAAATGGTCTAAGGACAGAATGAAACAGCATAGCGAAAGGATGAAAGAATATTGGAAGGAGCGGAAGAGAAAACAACGAACTCTGAAGAACTTAATTGAAATTGGCACATGGTCCTTAGCAGGCCTGATCGGAAAGAAGAAGAAGAAACTAGCACACAAGTGTCGTATTGTTTTCTACATTCTGATATATCGAGCAATCCCCTGTTAAAAATACACTGTTAAACATTGCGATTACACCCCCACAAAGAAAAATGTGCTCAAACCTTATGCATTGAAGATAGTTGGAGTTATAAAGTGAAGTGTTTACACTTACCGTTGCTCCGAGAGTAAAACCTCGTATGTGACATTGCTCTTCCTATCCAATATGATCCTTAAGACTGGTCGCGCCTCCAAGCCACATATGGACATGCAGTCTATGAAAACAGTTTTCGTTGTGTTCATTTTCCCAGCAGGTATTCTGAAGTAAAATGAACCTTGCCGTACCATCGTGTAGGAATATACGTTTCCGTGATGTACTTACGCACTCCTGCAGTATAATGTATTTAAGATTCATTTTTTTTACACAATAATATAGGAAGATGAACACAACGAAAATTATTATAATGGACTGCATATCAATATCTGGCTTGGAGAATAATTGATAGGAAGATCATTGCAGGATAGGGAGTTCTGCTCGCGCAGCGACGTTATAGTTTGTTATCTAACGAAAACACTTTGGATGAGACACCTGCTTCTGTACGGAGTGTGATGGAGGTAAATATGTGGGGCACATGTTTGGGTGTATATCACACCCTGTAATTTCAACATATTGTCAAGTTTTTTGAAATACTCTTTTGCGCGAGCGTGACAGACATTGAAGTTCTCCGAACTATATTACCTTCATAAATTAATCAATGGATATACCAAATGCAATACTCTTCCAACACGTTCTCACGCACAACACGCAGATCGGCATGCTCATCCTTACAACAACGCTCTATGTTCCACCGTCTCTCTGTCCTCGGTAACTCACTACCCGATACTGACATATTCACACCTTTCGCTTATTTCAAATATAAAATAAAAATATTCCTTTGGAGACCTCTCAGGGTTTCCATCTACTTCCGTCCTTCCAACCCATGACCTTTCTTCTTGCTAACTCTGTAACAGACCCTTGCCTGTTATCGTCGCTATTCTTGTTACTGTTGTTAACAACTGGTGATACTTAGGCCAAATATTGTTGTTTTACCGATTATCTTATTATACTTATTTAAATTTGTTATATTTGTTATGTTATATTATTAGCATAATATCTAATAATAAAATACGTAAATAAATAAATAAATAAATAAATAAATAAATAAATAAATAAATAAATAAATAAATAAAGCAGATAGAGATCATGAATTTTACGGTAAAATTCATTAAGGAGATTTAAAGCAGTTCGGTTTTAGGAAAGGTTATTCCACTGAAGCTCACCTTGTTGGATTCCACCGAGATATAGCAGATATCTTGGTTTCAGGAGGTCAAATGGACTGTGTCGCGATTGACCTGTCTAAAGCATTTGATAGGATGGATCATGGGAGACTACTGGCAAAAATGAGTGCAATTGGACTAGACAAAAGAGTGATTGAATGGGTTGCTATATTTCTAGAAAATAGATCTCAGAGAACTAGAGTAGGCGAAGCTTTATCTGACCCTGTAATAATTAAGAGGGAAATTCATCCAGGCAGTATTATTGGACATTTATATTTTATTTATATAAGGTATATGAGTAAACAAGCGGAATCAGAGGTAAGGCTTTTTGCGAATGATGTTATTCTGTACAGAGTAATAAATAAGTTAAAAAGATTGTGAGCATTTGCAAAATGACCTCGATAATGTAGTGAGATGGACTGCAGGCAATGGTATGTTGATAAACGGGGTTAAAAGTCAGGTTGTGAGTTTCAAAATAGGAAAATTCGTCTCAGTTTTAATTACTGCGTTGATGGGGTGAATGTTCCCTTTGGGGATCATTTTAAGTATACAAGTCTTAAAAAAAAAGGAAATTTCTTCATTGGGGTAATCACATAAATGGGATGGTATATAAAGGGTACAGAACTCTCCACATGGTTATGAGGGTGTTTAAAGGTTGCGGTAAGGATATAAAGGAGATGGCATGTAAGTCTCTGGTAAGACCCCAATTATTCCAGTTTATGGGACCCTCACCAGTATTACATGATTCAAGAACCGGAAAAAGTCCAAAGAAAAGGAGCTCGATTTGTTCTGGGTGATTTCCGACAAAAGAGTAGCGTTAAAAAAATGTTGCAAAGTTTGGGTTGGGAGGAATTGAGAGAAAGAAGAAGAGCTGCTCGACTAAGTGGTATGTTCCGAGCTGTCAGCGGAGAGATGGCGTGGAATGACATTAGTAGACGAATAAGTTTGAGTGACGTTTATAAAAGTAGGAAAGATCACAATATGAAGATAAATTTGGAATTCAAGAGGACAAATGGGGGCAAATAATCATTTATAGGAAGGGGAGTTAGGGATTGGAATAACTTACCAAGGGAGATGTTCAATAAATTTCCAACTTCTTTGAAATCGTTTAAGAAAAGGGTAGGAAAACAACAGATAGGGAATCTGCCACCTGGGCGACTGCCCTAAATACAGATCAATATTGATTGATTGATTGATTGATTGATTGATTGATTGATTGATTGATTGATTGATTGATTGATTGATAGATAGGGTCTACCATCTATTATTATTATTATTATTATTATTATTATTATTATTATTATTATTATTATTATTATTATTATTATTGTGCCCATTGCATTTTCTGACGTATTTCAAAATGGCGTCAATAGAGGTATGGACCACACAGGCCGGAAATGATGCAAGAGAATCTCAAGATATAAGTCTATTAGGAGGCCATGACCAACTTGGGATATACAATTTTAAAAGGCTGTGAAGAACAGATCAGTATCAATTGAATTGTTTCAAAAAACAAGTAAAATATTATATATTATTATTATACGCACTTACTGAATTGAACTAAAAGCGACAGGAAGCAAATCATTACCACTGCGTCGGAAAGAATAATATTTGCGATTATAATCGGAATTTCAGAAATATTACTGATTCTTAATAAGAATATACTGCAAGTATAAGGACGGCGTGAAATTCGAATATTTTATTTAATTACGTTCGTCAGAAGAGCTGATACGTAATATAGCAACACGTCGGAGCTCATCATCGAGCAGTGCTGTAAGAAGAGAAAGGTACGCACGAATCATTTCTTGATAAGATGATTTAAGGAATAATTAAGCTTTCCCGAAGATAAGTAATTTAAAATCACTGATACTTCTAAACCAAGGTCGAAGATATCAAAGCAAATATAGATAGTTGATTGACCGAAACACGAAATATAATAGAATACTTAAGAATAAAATATTATTTTAAAGAAATTTTTAAAAATCAATGATTACTTGTCGAATTTCTTTGATGTTATTGACAGCTGCAGTATGAAGAAGATGATGTCTTGCTAATTTCGAGGTGGACCGACCTGGAGGTGGATATGATCCAGACCTGATGTGATAGGAGGACTCCAGCCGAGCCGCAGACCGTGGCCAGTCGTGACCAGCGATGTGACGGAGAGAGAGAGCTACAGAGACGGCTTACTTGATGAATAAATATGTTAGTTCTTAATTAAGCTAGGCATACGTATCCAATATGAATTACAGTAAGTGCGAGATACTTAGAAGTGATACAGTGAAGTGATATGTATATACATGTAGCTGAATGATACTATATTAAGTTTAACATGTAACTATTAGATCGAGATCTCAGAAAGAAATGGCCATGCATAAGTCGAATGTGTAATCGTAGAAATTGAGATTACGAGAAAGAAGGTAGACTATCGCACAGCTAAATATGAGTATTTGCGAGTGTTAAATATTATTTATGTATTTCGTGAAGCCATTCAGGTTATGATTACGTCACAAATGGATGATATTAGACGAAGTAGGATGTATGCGAGTTATTCCTTGTCAAATCACGTCACTAGATGGAAGAATGAAATATTAAATTTAAGCATCGGGCTGCGAGAAAAGAAATGATCCATATAACGGAATATTAATGCAAAGGAGAATAATAGGTCTTAATAAATGTATTTATTTAGGAAAAGGTTATGAGATATGAAATACGATAATGTTAATGATGCTATTGAATTGATTGAATGTTATGTAGTCGAGAATGGAGTCACGTGAAGCAATTTGAGTAAGGTAACTTGAAGTTGGGTTGTAGGAAGACGTAAATATGGTTGGTAAATGTTGAAATATTCAAAGAAGAATCAAATAAGCGATGCAAGTACAATGAAGGACATACGTCGAGGGAGTAACTTAATACAAGGTATGAATGGCGAATACATGTGTATAGTTAACAGTAAACGGTTACCGTAATGTCAAATACAGCTGTTGATGTTAGGAAATATTCGTAATATATGACATGTCCTCGTAATGTATACATTGAGAGATATATTGAGCCTGTGTAGCCATCATGAACAACGTAGGTGAATAATATCGGGATATCGTAATGGAAATATTTGCGGAGTCACTTAAATAAGCTTGACATGAGCCTAGTGAATGATCGTATACATACTGAGCCAATGAGTAGCGAATTAAGAACTATTTAGTTAGAAATGTGTTGTAGGTTACTCACATATTTTTAAGTGGTAATTAATAATTTATTTAACATTTAAGGATGATAGGCTAGGATGTTAAGAGCCTAATTTTGAATTAATTTTCATACAAGATGGAATATTAGAAGATACCGGTTCATTTCAGAATCAATGAAGTCATTTTTTTTATTAAGCCAGCGCTGACTTATATGAGATGTTATGAATAATGATTGATTTTAAACACCGATGAAGGAATCTTTCTTAACATATTATGATTTCTCTTTTCTTTCATTCATTAGTAATTTAATAAATTTATTCTTTTAATTTATTTTTAATTAAGTGAGTTATGATTTGTAGATGTTCGCTGTAGATTGACCTAGTTATTAAGATACATTTCATGCGATTTATTTCGAGTCTTGCGATTAATGAATGATTTATTTGAAAATGCGATAGGATGGACATGTTCATCAGTATTTTTCGCGTGCGGTCCCCGTCTTCTCTTGGAATTCACGTTAATCTAAACCATTTTTACGAGATTATTATTATTATTATTATTATTATTATTATTATTATTATTATTATTATTATTATTATTATTATTATTATTATTATTATTTACATTCTAAATTGAGTGATCCTATGGTGACCTCTGGCAGGAATTTTCAGGAAATTATAAAATATTTTTATCAGTATCATCATTTTTATTTATTCACTTATTTTAAATGTTAATTCAATGGAAGTCGCCAAGTGATAATTACATACAAACATGGTACAGAAATTCATATTATGATCAATGGTTCATGATGTGGGTTACTGTAATCACGTCCTAGTTCGTGAACCATGGACAACGGCTGAGTGGCCTAGTAAGTGGTCCTGAGAGACGGGATACCAGTTGCTATGTAATGGGAATGGGCAACTCGGACATATTCTGAGTCATGGCCTTCCGTGTGCTCAGGCGGCTAGGACTACACAATTCACCGGTGGTCAATAACCCGTTAGAGGAGAAATCCTCACTTGGATTATGTGCAAGTAGGGTAGCATCCTGCTACATGAATTTACCAAGCTCCGAACATTTTAAGCAAGCCTCGGACCTATGGGAGTAACGGAGTCCCACTCCCATTTGACAGGCGAGGGACTCCTTTGAAACAACTTGGCGAACGAAATGGAATTCGAAGGGGAGCTTTCAATATTAATGGGGCATATGGAAGAAAGAAAGTAGAACTGGCTGAGTCAGCAAAGAGGATGCATCTGGATGTGCTAGGAGTAAGTGATATTCGGGTAAGGGGAGATAACGAGGAAGAGAGAGGATATTGCAAAGCGTACTTGACGGGTATTAGAAAGGGAAGGAATGATGTGGGTGGATTTGTCAGTTGGAGGAATTAGGACGAGAATTGTCTCAGTGTATTCACCATGTGCGGGTGCAAGATGAGGATGAAGTTGACTAATTTTATGAAGCATTGAGTGACATCGTGGTCAGGGTCAATACAAGGATAAAACAGTGCTAATGGGCGATTTCAATGCGAGAGTTGGAAATAGAACTGAAGGATACGAAAGGGTGATTGGTAAATGTGGGGAAGATATGGAAGCTAATGGGAATGGGAAGCGTTTGCTGGACTTCTGTGTTAGTATGGGTTTAGCAGTTACCAATACATTCTTCAAGCATAAGGCTATTCAGCCGCTACACATTGGAGGCTAGGGGTACCAGATCAAAAATAAACTATATCTTAACAAACTTCGAATTCAGGAAATCTGTTAGGACTGTAAGAGTTTTCCGGGGATTTTTCCATGATACAGACCACTATCTGACCTGTAGTGAATTAAGTATCTCTAGGCCTAGGGTATAGAAAGTGAAATCTGTCTGCAAACGAATAAGGGTAGAAAATTAATGAGAAGTTTCGAACAGTAGACTGTAAGCACGTTCAGGATAGAAAGAGAATGGGTGGCATACAGGAATGCTGTCGTAGAAACAGCAAGGGAATGCCTATTAACAACTGTGTGTAAAGATGGGAAAAAGCGAACTTCTTGTTGGAATGATGAAGTGGGAGCCGCTTGTAAACGTAAAAAGAAGGCTTATCAGAAATGGCTCCAAACAAGGGCCGAGGCAGACAGGTATTTGTACGTAGATGAAAGAAACAGAGAGAAACAAATAGTTGTTGAATCCAAAAATAAGTCGTGTGCAGATTTGGGTAATAACCGAAAAAAGCTAGGTCAAGCAGCAGGGAAACCTTTCTGGACAGTAATAAAGAATATTAGGAAGGGAGGGAAGAAGAAAATGAACAGTGTTTTGAGTAATTCAGGTGAACTCATAATAGATCTCAGGGAATCCTGGAGAGGTGGAGGGAATGTTTTGAACATCTTCTCAACGTAAAAGGAAATCTTACTGTGGTGTTGCGAACAGTCAAGCTCATGAGGAGGAGGAAAATGATGTTAGTGAAATTACACTTGACGAAGTGGAAAGAATGGTAAATAAACTCCATTGTCATAACACAGCAAGAATAGATAAAATTAGACCTGAAGTGGTGAAATATAGTGGGAAGGCAGGGATGAAATGGCTTCATAGAGTAGTAAGATTAGCATGGAGTGTTGGTAAGGTGCCTTCAGATTGGACAAAAGCAGTAATTGCACCTATCCATAAGCAAGGGAACAGGAAGGATTGCAACAACTATCGAGGTATCCCATTGATTAGTATACCAGGCAAAGTATTCACTGTCATCTTGGAAGGGAAGGTGCGGTCAATCGTTGAGAGGAAGTTGGATGAAAACCAGAGTGGTTTCAGACCACAGAGAGGCTGTCAGGATCTGATTTTCAGTATGCGCCAGGTAAATGGAAAATTCTACGAGAGGAATAGGCAGTTGTGTTTATGTTTCGTAGATCTAGAGAAAGCATATGACAGGGTACCGAGGGAAAAGATGTTCGCTATACTGGGGGACTATAGAATTAAAGATAGATTATTGAAACCAATCAAAGGCATTTATGTTGACAATTGGGCTTCAGTGAGAATTTATGGTAAAATGAGTTCTTGGACAGGGGTTAGACAAGGCTGTAATCTTTCACCATTGCTGTTCGTAGTTTACATGGATCATCTGCTGAAAGGTATAAAATGGCAGGGAGGGATTCAGTTAGGTGGAAATGTAGTAAGCAGTCTGATCTATGCTGACGACTTGGTCTCAATGGCTGATTGTGCCGAAAACCTGCAGGCTAGTATCTTGGAACGTGAAAATAGGTGCAATGAGTATGGTATGCAAATTAGCCTCTCGAAGGCTAAATTGATGTCAGTAGGTAAGAAATTCAACAGAATTGAATGTCAGATTGGTGATACAAAGCTAGAACAGGTCAATAATTTCAAGTATTTAGGTTGTGTGTTTTCAGACCTTGCTTTACGGGAACGAAAGCTGGGTGGACTCAGGATATCTTATTCATACGTTAGAAGTAACAGGCAAGAAAATAGGAAGAATGGTTGCTGGTAAAAACAGGTGGGAGCAATGGCAAGAGGGTACTCGGAATGCGGAGATAAAGGCTAAGTTAGGAATGAACTCGATGGATGAAGCTGTACGCCTAAACCGGTTTCGGTGGTGGAGTCATGTGAGGCGAATGGAGGAGAATAGATTACCTAGGAATATAATGGACTCTGTGACGGAGGGTAAGAGAAGTAGAGGTAGGCCAAGACGACGATGGTTAGACTCAGTTTCTAACGATTTAAAGATAAGGGGTATAGAACTAAATGCAGCCACAGTACTAGTTGAAAATCGAGGATTGTGGCGACGTTTAGTAAATTCACAGAGGCATGCAGACAGCGCTGAAAGGCGTAACAGTCTATAATGATAATGCATGTATGTCAATGAAGTTTATGTTTTTAGCGCCCAGGAATAAGGCAGGTATTTTGATAAAGTTACAGTAATACTTCATGTTATCTATGACTGGAATATTGCCAATAATAATAAGTTAATAGAATATGCAACATTGAAATTTTAATTTAGCATCGAGTAGTGAATTGAATGCCCTCGTACTCACCATAAGAATTAAGAGTAATAGACAAATTAAAGTCGCTAGGAGTGACATAGCTTCTGTCTTCTGTTTTAAAATACGTCGTTATCGAAAGAGGCAATGAGGAAACGTACGTGAGATGTGAATCTGTCACGGTGTAACCCTCTTCTGCTCTAATGGATCATTACAATGGCGACGAACGTGCACTCATGTTTTCTGTTATTTCACTTCAAGGATGCGTCAGCAGTTAAATATTTAATATGCCAATAGTATCTTATACATGATAGTTCTGTGACTTGCTGACATTTGAACAATACATACAAGAGTCGTATTCATCTATAATTATCCTGATCTCAATTATCCGTTTATCTTTGGATCCTCTGAGGTTCATTGATAATAGTAAGAAATCATTATTACAATTAGGTTACCATCAATATTTCTCAAGTTTATCTGTTTCTATTTTAAAAATGAATATAAAATTATACTTTGTAGCAAGGCAGCCTCTACAGGAGAGGAGATATTTCGTAAAATTAAATACGAGAATGGTGAACATTAACCGGAAGAATTACAGAAGCACTCGACCATAAACTCCCAGATGAACAGTTTGTATTCCGCAAACGTCGGAATACCCTCCTTGCCATTAAAAACCTGATCGCTGAATTTGACGAAATCTTACGACATCCAAGGTGAAAATTTCATGTAACGTTTGTTGATTATGCAAAATCATGTGACACGTTAAGCAGGTGCTTAATTTGCGAAACTCGAAGCCATAATGGAGGAAGACTACAAGCTCACAGAATTGATAAGCAACATTCTGACGACGAACTACCTACAAATTGATGAACGTTTTGCAACTTCGAATTTTAAAATGCAATCCAATGGAGTGTTGCAAGGCGACACACTAAGCCCCCAGTTTTTTAACATAGCGACATACGACGTAGTGATATAAAATCATCTTGGAACAGTAAATGTTAGCATATACTTCTACGCAGATAATGAGATCAGTGGTTCGAGTTCCCTACGTGAACTGCAAAAAGCTATTGACAATCTAGGCATATGGGCACCGGATAAGAAGATGAAACTCAACACTCAGAAACTATAAAAATGATATTTCGGAAAAGAGGCAGAGAAGCAGCTAGTGACTAAATATACTAGGGATCGACTCCCTTAAGTCAGTAAATGCATTCGCATGTCTAGAACTGACATTACAAACAACAGATGATTCTCCACAGCCTTTTACTTTTGATTAAGAAAAGCAGTAAGGTAGGTAGGTAAGGGTTACACTGCCCGGAGGCAGGTACGAACCTCCGCAGAGGTGTTCCTGAGCCGGAGTTTACGTGCGGTAGGGTGGCCAGTTCCTTTCCGCTCCTCCATTCCCTTACCCCCCACCAACAGCGCGTGGCAACCCATCCAACTCCTGACCACGCCCAATGTTGCTTAACTTCGGAGATCTCACGGGATCCGGTGTTTCAACACGGCTACGGCCGTTGGAAAGAAAATCAATGAGTGCATATCCTTTTCAAACGTCGACATGAACACTGAACGATACAACACAGACACTTAAAAAAAATGCTATTTGCTCGGGGCGTCGTCGACCCTTGTGGATATTTTACCCCTAGTGGCAGCATATTGTATGAGCCTGCGTGTAATTGGAGTGGCGGTAGTGTGGAATGTGGTGTGTGAGGAAAGAAAGATTAACGACGTCACAAACACGCAGTCCCCAGGCCAAGGATATTAATCATTAAAATTAATAACCACTCACCCGGCCGGAAATAGAACCCGGGGCCGCCGGGAGACAGGCCCTACACCGTGGGCCCGGACAACACAGACACTAGTCTGTATGTGTCAAATTCATATGCTGCGTACTGTTCACTGGCGCCATCTCTTAGTGAAATTGGAAAAAGACTTGTGCATACAGCTGGTATTGATATGCAGTCTATCAGAACAATTTTCGTTCTGTTCATTTTCCTATGCACTGTAAAAAAACCCTTGCTGTACTGTGCGGTAGGAGTGTATGTTTACATGGCATATTTACCCACTCCTAGAGTATGACTTATTTATTTATGTATCAGTATTGCTACATTTCGGCTCCTTTATTGAATGGTCAGAGTCCCTCACATTTGGTGTTTACCCGACAAAATTCATTAAAATCTCAGCCACAGACGCCCAAGAGAGATCCGGTTTACTCTGTCTGCCATCTAGTGGGCCTAGAGTAAAACGGAACGTCGAAATTGACGAGCAGACAGCCAGATGGCGTCAAATTGAAATTTCTGCACACGGTAGCTGAGGCCATACGATTATTGTTATTATTATTATTATTATTATTATTATTATTATTATTATTATTATTATTATTATTATTAGTATTATTAGAGAGTCCCTAGTTCCACCTCCGCGATAACAGCGTCATATTAATTTCTCTATACTACTTAGAAGTCTCCTTTTACAAAGAACACGTCGCATTAGAAAACAAGACCGGCTCCATGGCAAAATTGTTAGCGTGCTGGCCTTTGGCCACTGGAGTCCCGGGTTGGATTCCCGGCAGGGTCTGGAATTTTAACCATCATTGGTTAATTTCGCTGGCACGGGGGCTGGGTGTAAGTGTCGTCTTCATCATAATTTCATCCTCATCATGATGCGCAGGTCGCCTACGGGAGTCAAATCAAAGGCCTGCAGCTGGCAAGCCGAACATGTCCTTGGACACTCCCGACACTAAAAGCCATACGCCATTTCACTTTTTCTCACTAAATACCAACACATAATCATACTATAATTAACAACTCCCTTCACATGGAATTGGCACGAGGAAAGGTATCCGACCCTAAATCTGGACTTAATAGTGCCGGCCCCAATTAGTTGGGAAGAGGCCAAGAAAAAGGAAAAGATCTAAATATGGCTGCGGTTCGTTTCACTGAAGGAATGAACAGCGTAGCGGCCTTCGGTATGGAGAGGCCTTGAATTCGATTCACGGCAAGACCGTTAATTTTACCCGCGTCTTATTAATTCCTTTGGTGTTAGTGGCGATTCTTGCCCACTCTGTGAATTCGTTCCTCTCGCCATTTTAAATCTCTGTCCTATCTAGAAACTATTGAAATATGTTGCCTTTCCACTTTGTATTTTTGAGGGCTTCACATTGTTTGTACGAAGTTATGCGTGTAATGATAAAGAGAGCACCATTAACTATTCACGGGGTAGAGAAATTAAAGGACACATTTGAGAAAAGTACTATAATATTTCAGCAGTCTATTCCACCAAAAAATTTGTATTTTGACGACGGATTTTTACCAAAGGATGATTTTTACCAAAGGATATGTTTATCTAAGACCTGTGTGTGTCGCTGTAGTATACTTTCTTAAGTGCAACAGTTCAGCTATACAAAGCGGCAGATTTGAAGCCTTGCCAGAATTTCAAAGGGGACTGATCATTGGCACATGTTAGCTGGAGCGCCTATAACGATAACCGGCAGGTTATCCAATGTGTCGAAAGCAGATCGATCTGTAGTTATTGCGACATTAAGCTGAAGAGTATTCATCAGGAAACAGAATATAAGTCAACTAGTAGACCTACGCGGTTCCGCAGTGTTCGTTATTAATAGGTCAGAACACTAGTCTTAATATGCCTGCTGTAGTCATATTATATTGCCTTCCCTTTCCAACATATAATACCGGTACGTAATAACTGATTCATTCGTTATGTACTTTATAACTCTTCTTTCCATACAATATCCACCGTGCTTCGACCATTCGGACGTATCTGAATCTTCATGTTTTTAAACGACCTTGCTTGAGACAGTGCAACATACAATTCGCCGTGGCTGGGTAAGCAGACACACATTTTCAAGAGTTTGTCCTTGCACTTCATTAATGGTCATACAGAAGGCTAGTAGACTTGATACCTTCAGACCTGTACGTACGTCGATGTTTTCTATTAGCAGCATATAAGTTATTAGGAAAGTGCCATTTGTTGAGTTTATTCGGTTAGAAAATCAAAGAGTAAGTTATCTAGCAGAGAATAATATTCCTCCGTGGTCAGATTAAGTGTGTACTCTCTGGCTTGACAAGTAGTAAGCGAACATTGGTAGATTGAATGACATTTTTAAGAATGAAAATCACATACATTAGAATGTTAATGAAAGTGTTAGTCGCTTAGCAATCTGTTAAGTACAGAATGAATTGCGGGTTAGGGTAAGCCTTCGCCTTAAATTATTGGAGTGATCATTTAACCATTTTGATTTTATGATTTTATTCAAAGTTGGCTGAACTTACAAGGAAACATTGGCAATGGGTTAGTCGCCGATCGCGATGAAACTTGGAAAACACATTGAGGTACACGTAAAAATGATGTCGGCATCCATTTTGGGTGCCGACATTCATTAGAGCGTTAACTACGGGGCCTAAAAGTTGCGACATTTCAAATTCCGCGCGATCAGCGATGAATACCTGCTGGCCAATGCTAAGCTGGCACACTGCGTACTTGGAGACACGCCTCTGCACCACCTCCCTTCCGCGCTCCAATTGGTTCGCCACCGCAGCCTTCTAGCGCGGGGAGAAGGGAAACGGAGCAAACCACTTACTCGAGGAGTTCGTCTCCTTTCTCCCAAGTCTTCCCAGCGCAAACTTTGCAACATTTTTGTAACGCTCCTCTTTTGACGGAAATCATCCAGAACAAATCGAGCTCCTTTTCTTTCGATTGTTTCCAGTTCTTGAATCATGTAATCCTGGTGAGGGGGCCCATACACTGGACCATACTCTAGTTGGGGTCTTACCAGAGACTTATATGCCCTCTCATTTACATCCTTACTACAACCCCTAAACACCCTCATAACCTTGTGCAGAGATCTGTACCCTTTATTTTCAATCCCATTTATGTGATTACCCTAATAAAGGAGCAATTAACCTAAAATCAAAATCAAATCATTTTTTGGCTAACTTTGAATTTTTGTGGAACTCACAACCTGACTTTTAACACCGTTTATCGTTAAATTCTCTTACCACAGCGATGGCAGTTTCGATATATTTTAACAGTGTTGCCACCTTTAGCGTGATGTGTGTTATGGCGGGTATTTGGTTTTCATTCGGCTGCCCTTTGTATTAAGTATTTCCTATGTTTATGTGTTCACCGGGTGAGTTGGCCTTGCGGTTAGGGGCGCGAAGCTGTGGGCTTCCATCCGAGAGATAGTGGGTTCGAACCCCACTGTCGGCGGCCCAGAAGATGGTTTCCCGTGGTTTACCGTTGTTTCCCATTTTCACACCAGGCAAATTCTGGTGCTGTACCTTAAGGCCACGGCCGCTTCCTTCCCATTCCTAAGCCTTTCCTATCCCATCGTCGCCATAAGTCGGTGAAATGTAAAGTAAATAGCAAAAAAAAGTCTATATATTTAGTCGGTTATCATATGCATCCTATAGTACATGTACGATCTCTCAGGAATAGAATGCTCTGACACGCACATACAGAGTTACTCAATCTTTGTCTTTGTTTGATTAAGTTGATCTTCAATGTCTCCCCGTGCCTGACCAGTCACTTAATTTTTAACGTCATGTAACAATACCGGGCAGGTTTGGAAAATAAACATAGGGTCGATTTCCTACTTCGTTGATTCTGAACCAACTGAGTGAATAATGAATACTTTATATGGTCTACATTAACCTACTCCAAAGCACATTGTGAGAGAAGAAAAAATACCACGTATGTCACAATTCTTTACCTATCATTACGTCCAACTCGTTGGCTGAATGGTCGGCGTACTGGCCTTCGGTTCAGAAGGTCCCGGGTTCGATTCCACGCCGGGTCGGGGATTTTAACCGTCATTGGTTAATTCCAATGGCCCGGGGGCTGGGTGTTTGTGCTGTCCCCAACATCCCTGCAACTCACACACCACACATAACACTATCCTCCACCACAATAACACGCAGTTACCTATACATGGCAGATGGTGCCCACCCTCGTCGGAGGGTCTGCCTTACAAGGGCTGCACCCGGCTAGACATTGCCACACGAAATTATTATTACCTATCATTACTTTACTTAAGACGCCTCCCAACTACATATGGATTTTCAATCCATCAGAACAATGCTCGTTGTGTTCACACTTCGTATGTTATGTCGATCACCACCTATACCTGAAAACTAGACTCGAATTAGTACTGCTGGAAGTATTGGCGATGAAGAGGGATACAATACTAAAAATGTCGATGAGCTGAGAGTGCCGACAATACAAAATACCATTCTGACACCAAAAGACTTCTGTTTCTAAGATTCAGTAAAGAACTTTCTACTAAGGCAAGTGATCGAAAATGAAATATTAATACCCTTCCTTGAAGAAAGGACAATGATTTATGGGATTCTGTAACTTTTAACACGTACTTTGAACGTGAAATTAACATCTGGATGACGCTAAAACTTCTTCAGTTTATACTACGACGATCCTTATGGTATTTCGAATGAAGAGCAATTTGAGGGTTGCCACTGACGATTCGAGAATCGATCGTCCGCTGCTTTCTTGATGGTGGCTTCCCAAAATATCATATTGAAATGCCCTGTGTCTTTCGCAACACTAACACAAGCGATACTTTTTGAAACGCTGGAAAGGACCGAGAGACATTTCACTTCTGCAGTTCACCAAGACTCCCTGTAGAGTTACTAGGTCTCACAGCTTACCTTGTGCATGTATCAGTGCCAGGTGCATGCATAAGTCTTTTCCGGTTTCTCTAAGAGATGGCGCCAGACAACAGTACGCAGCGTATGAATTTGACACGTACGACAGTTTGTTCGTCTGACATTTACCTACCAACACACACAAGTCGAGTCCGCCAAACACTAGCGTCTGTGTTATATCGTAGTGATCATGTCGAAGTTTGTGCCTGAAAAAGAGTGTTTGCGACACGCATTGCTTTTCTTATTTAATCAAAAAATGAAGGGTGTGGAAAGTAATCGTTTTCTGGTACAAACAAATGGTGAACACGCTCCAGCAATTAGAACATATGAGGCATGTTTTCGCCAAATTCTTCGGCAAGAAGACCATGTTTGTGTATGGTGGGACCAGAGCGGAATTGTATATTATGAGCTGTTAAATCTCGGCGTAACCGTTAATGCAAAGCGCTATCGCCAGCAAGTGATTAATTTAAATCAGTCATTGATCGAAAGACGACCGCAATGGACCAGAAGACATGGCAAAGTGATTTTGTTACACGACAATGCACCGTCTCACACAGAAAAGCCAGTGAAAGACACCTTGAAATCGGTTGGATGCGACATCCTTCCACACCCGCCGTACTGCCCCGACCTGGCTTCATCTATCACCTCTTCGCATTAATGAGGCACGCGCTCGCAGATCAGCACTTGAGCAATTTCGAAGAAGTTGGAAAACGGCTCGACGAATGGTTTGCCGCAAAAGACAAGGAGTTTTTCCGGCATGATACTCATAACATACCTGAAAGATGGGCGAAGTGTGTAGAAGTCGATGGCCGATATTTTGGGTAAACAAAAAATGAATTTTCCTTGAAAATTACGTGTTTTCTTTACTTCAAAGGCCGGCATTAAATTACGCATACACCTGGTAAGTTCCCCGAATGAAATTAAGGGAATATGAGCAAACTTACCAGCAGAATTAGAAGAAGCAGCATAAACAATTTCAGAAAGAATGACATGACGTACGGTCACAGGTGATGAGTTTGAAATCCATTTTATATATGCGTAGTGAAACAAAGGAATTTATCTCTGTTTGAGCCATTGTTTACCTTTAGTACATGAGCAGTGTTATTCCATCTTTCATGCAAGTTAGCATTTAGGTATTGATTGAGACGTGAATACAAGCACGAAATAATCTGTGTGTTATTGAATGATCTAGTGAAGAATCAAATTACGGATTCCTACTCATGTAAAGTGTTTTGGATCTTCTGTTCATTTTCTGATATACTATGATTACCGACACAATTAATGGTTATCTCCTACTCGTCCTTAATGTCAATACAAGACGTTTGTCATTAATTTGATGTGAATACACGTCGCTCACCATTTGCAAAAGATCAGTTTTGCTTCCGAAGAAGTGCAGGAGCGCAGAAAATATCCACAACATTATTACGATTACCTGAATACAGTGAGACAACATCTCTATCAATCAATCACTGCTGATCTGCATTTAAGGCAGTCGCACAGGTGGCACATTCCCTATCCGTCGTTTCCTAGTCTTTTCTTAAATGATTTGATAGAAATCGGAAATTTATTGAAGTTGGTAAGTTATTCCAATCCCTAACTCCTCTTCCTATAAATGAATATTTGTACCGATTTGTCCTCTTAAATTCCAACTTTATCTTCATATTGTCATCTTTCATAATTTTAAAGACACCACTCTGACTTATTCGCCTACTGATGTCATTCCACGCCATCTCTCCGCTGACAGCCCGGAACACACCACTTAGTCGAACAGCTTGTCTTCTTTCTCCAAATTCTTCCCAGCGCAAACTTTGCAGCATTTTTGTAACGCTACTCTTTTGTTGTAAATCACCCAGAACAAACCGAGATGCCTTTCTTTGGATTTTTCTTGAATCTAGTAATCCTGGTGAGGGTCCCATACACTGGAACCATGCTCTAGTTGGGTAAATCCAGAGGCGTATATGCCCTCTCCTTTACGTCCTTACTACAACCCCTAAACACCCTCATAACCATGTGCAGAGATCTTTACCCTTTATTCACAATCCCATTTATGTGATTACCCCAATGAAGATCTTTCCTTATATTAACACCTAGATACTTACAATGATCCCCAAAAGGAACTTTCACCCCATCAACGCACTAATTAAAACTGAGAGGACTTGTGAAACTCACAACCTGACTTTTAACCCCGTTTATCAACATACCATTGCCTACTGTCTATCTCACAACATCATCGAGGTCATTTTGGAATTGCTCACAATCTTGTAACTTATTTATTACTCTCTACACAATAACATCATCTGCAAAAACCCTTTCCTCTGATTCTACTTCTTTACACATATCATTGATATATATATAAGGAAACATAAAGGTCCAATAATACTGCCGTGAGCAATTACCCTCTTAATTATTTCTTAATTATTACAGGGTCAGATAAAGCTTCGCCTACTCTAATTCTCTGAGTTATATTTTCTAGAAACCTCGCCACCCATTCACTCACTCTTTTGTCAAGTCAAATTGCACTCATGTTTGCCAGTAGTCTCCCATGATCTACCCTATCAAATGTCTTAGATAGGTCAATCGCGATACAGTCCAATTGACCTCCTAAATCCAGGATAACCCCCTTTGTAGCTACTAGGAAACTTTTGAAAATCAAATCAAAATCATATATTCTTTTCTTGAATATCTGTACAGATTTTAGAAAAGGATCAAACAATTCCTCTGGTACTGTTCAACACCTTCACGCCCTTCCCAATGAATGAACATTTACCCCAATAACTTAGCAGCTATCATAGTTCGAGGTCAATATCATTCCATAGGTTCCTTGGAAGTGTCGGCAGTGCAACGGGTGTGTACGAAATGGTTCAACGAAGGCCGTAGAACACGACGAGATGGAGCTGATCGCACCACGCAGGCCGACCCCCCCCCCCCCCTTATCCCCCGAAAAGATCGACACCTCATCCGAATGCCATTTAAGGACAGATCTGCGTCTTCCTCGGCAACAGTGTAAGACATCGTACACTATCAGGAGAGACAGTCCGTCGCCGTTTATTACGGTCTGGGTTAACGGCGCGTCCTCCATTTCTCCGCCTACCTTTGACTAATGTGTAAAATCATGGTAGATTGCAGTGGTGTATGGAACGATGTCACTAGTGACAGGAATATGATGGCAGCAATTTGGTTCGCCGCAGACAACAGGAGAGGCATCACAATGACTGCATTCGCACAAGAAATACAGCGCCAACTCAAGCCTTTATCGTGTCGGTTCCTGTTGGGCACAACCAGAAATCGCAGTTGGTGCATGCCCAGGGCACTGTGACCAGCTTGGCTGACGTGAATGACATCCTGCGACCCGTAGCCATACCCTTTCTGCACGGCAGGACAATGCGCGACCATGTGTTTCTGCATGAACACGTGCGTTCTTGTTGTCACAGGATCTCAGACTGTTGCTCTGGCCCGCCCGAACACCGAACTTAATTTTTGATACAGATTAATAAGGTAGTAGCTCATATTTCTTCCCCTAAGCAGATTTGTACTTGTACACATTCCAGAATATTATGGACAAGGCTAAATGTTGGTATATAATTATATATATATATATATATATATATACTAGCAAGATACCCGTGCTTCGCTACGGTATTATACTGAAATTTATAATTGAATGCTTATTGTTTTAGATATATATAATCCGCCGAAATTCACGGTCTGACTCGTTTTCTGCGAGAACCCACCAAAATTCCCGACCTGACTCGTTTTCTATTAGATTACGGCATGTATCCTCCCATTTTTCAATCTTCTTTTTCAGCAATCGATTTCGTACTTCCCGGGCTAGGCTCAGGTATTCCTCCCGGTCAGTTGGGTCCGTAAATCTTTGCCATCTTTTCCTATAATCATTTTTAATATGGATAAAATCCTTCAGGAGATCCGGCGTGGTGTCATATTGGGTGCCTAGAAGGCACTGAACCCGCGACCGGACTGCATTCTTAGTCATTACCCGTCCAGGAGCCGTTTCCAGCGTGGTCCGCACATTTGACGATGGCCCGGAACAATATTATTATTATTATTATTATTATTATTATTATTATTATTATTATTATTATTATTATTATTATTATTATTATTATTATTATTATTATTATTATTATTATGTGTTGCTGGAATGGATGATGACAGGAAAACCGGAGTATCCGGAGAAAAACCTGTCCCGCCTCCGTTTTGTCCAGCACGAATGTCACATGGAGTGAACGGGATTTGAACCACGGAACCCAGCTGTGAGAGGCCGGCGCGCTGCCGAGGATCCTTATAAGTACATTAAGAACAGTAAAATCAATTGGTCTCACCTCCTTCTACACCCCACCGCCGTTAAGTTTATTTACCGGCACCACCCCCCCAAAAAAATAAAAGAAGGCTTGTTTCTTATGTTTAAAGAAGATTTCAAACACCAATGTTCACGTCTATTACCTTCAGTTTTGAGATATAAGTATCCCCATAAAAATAATTTACTTTTTTCACTTCATTTCACACTACTCCCCCCCCCCCCCCTAAGTGAATTTTCCCGCAAAAAATACTTGTTTCTTTAATAGTAAAGGATCTTCTAAATACCAATTATCACGACTCTTAACTTCTTCAGTTTTTTATTTATGTGTCCTCATGAAAGGAATTCAACTCCTTTAGACTCCCGCCCTCCAAGATGGTTTCCCCCCAAAACGCGTTTTTCTTTGTTCTTAAAGGAGATCCAAATACGAATTTTCACGTCTGTAACAACTTTAGTTTTTATTAGATGTATGTATTCTCATTCAATTAATTCAATTAATTTTTCAATTCCTTCACCCCCCCCCTTCATTGGATTTTCCGAGAATACGTGTTTCTTTATATTTAAAGCAGATTGCAAATATCAAATTTCACGTCTGTAACATCTTCATTTTTGAGATATCAGTAGCCTAATTAAAAGAATTCAACACCATTTTCAGTCACTTTTACCCCCCCCCCCTCCACACAAGTGGTATTTCCGAAAGCTAAAAATACACGTTTCTTTATGTTTAATAGAGATAAAAAATACCATTTTTCACTTCTGTAACATGTTAAGTTTTTTGAGATAAACTGTAAAAATTCTCATTTTAAAATTTCACCCCTTTTGAGTTCCCCTTAAGTGGAGTTTCCAAACACAAATCACCTATGTTTCTTTAGATTTACAGGAGATTACGAACACCCACTGTTTACGTCTGTAACATTGTACGTTTCCAAGATATTCTGTAGATATAGTCTTTCAAAAATTCACCCAATTTGTCACTCCTGTTTAACCGCCATTAATTGGATTTTCCAAAACTAAAAAATACGTGTTTCTTTATTTTTAAAGGAGATCCCATATACAAATTTTCAGTTCTGTAATATCTTTCGTTTCTGAGATATATGTATCCTCATTAAAGGCATTCAACCCATTTTTCACCCTTTTACAGCCCTCCTATTGGGATTTACAGGAAACAAAAAATACGTTTTCCTTTATTTTTATTTTTTTACTTTTCACCCTTTTACAGCCCTCCTATTGGGATTTACAGGAATCAAAAAAATACGTTTTCCTTTATTTTTAGGGGAGATTCTAACTACCAATTTTTACATCTGTAAATTTTAAAGTTTTTAGATGTATACACACTCATTTTAAAAATTTACCCTCCCCCTTTTTACACCCCAATATTTGGATTTTCCAAAAACGAAAAAATACGTGTGTTTATTTATTTTTAAAGGAGATTCTAAATACCAATTTTCACATATATAACCTTTAAAAATTTTGAGATAGATACACTCATTTTAAAATATTACTCCCTTTTCACCCCCCCTAAATTGGATTTTCCAGAAACAAATAAATACGTGTTTCTTTATTTTTAACGGAGATCCCAAACACCAATTTTCAGGTCTGTAATATCTTCAGTTTCTGATATATAAGTAGCCTCATTAAAGGCATTCAACCACTTTTTAGCCCCTTTTCACTCCTCCTATTGCGATTTTCCGAAAACAAAAAAATACGTGTTCCTTCATTTTTAATGAAGGTTCTAAATGCCAATTTTTACATCTGCAAACTTTAAAAGTTTGGAGATATAGATTCACTCATTTTAAAAATTCACCCCTTTTCACCCTCCCATTAATTGGATTTTCCAAAAACAAAAAATTACGTGTTTCTTTATTTTTAAAATAGATCAAAAGTACCAATTTTCAGGTCTGTAATATCTTCATTTTCTGAGATATAGGTACCGGTATCCTGATTAAAGGCATTCAACCCATTTTTCCCCATTTTCACCCTTTTTCACCCCTCCTATTGGGATTTTCTGAAAACCAAAAAATACGTGTTTCCTTATTTTTAAAGAAGATTCTAAATACCAATTTTTACATCTGTAAACTTTTAACGTTTTGAGATATAGAGCAACTCATTTTAAAATTTCACCCCCGTTTTCACCCCCTTAGCGAAGGAATATCCAAAAATCCTCTCTTAGCGAGCACCTACGTCTTAATATGAATATATCCCCAAAATTTCATCTCTTTATATCCAGTAGTTTTGGCTCGGCGATGATGAATCAGTCAGTCAGTCAGTCAGTCAGTCAGTCAGTCAGTCAGTCAGTCAGTCAGTCAGTCAGTCAGTCAGTCAGTCAGTCAGTCAGGACAAGTTATTTTATATATATAGATATTACTGAATATAATTTCCACTTATGTATAAATTACAATGAAACTGTTATAACGTAAAGTACCGGTAGTCAATATTTGATATAAACACTACAAAAAGTAACCTACCAGAAATGTGATCGTAATTTCGTCCCCCAACAAATTTTCCGAAGTACAATTAATTTAAATGTATTTTACCTTCCTAACCTTACCAAACAATTTCGCTATAATAAATTACTTGAAGGCCACTAATGAAAAATATTTTCCTGGTATTATTTTTAAGAAAGTCTTTCAGCTTTACTCGTGGGATGTTAAACGCTTTATTTGCTCGTTCGTAACTCATTATCTTGTCCCTCACTGCATTGATAGCCTTTTCCATAGCCTCCTTATCACACTGGTTGTGTTTTCGCATTTCAAAACAACAGCAACCATCATAAACAACAACGAAAATGGATGGGGATGAAATTACGAACATTCCCTGATTTATTATAATGGCCGCTACATTAACTGACACCAACCACCTCACTGTGCCAGGAACTACACCACACGACTGAAATGATCCAGCATTTCATACTCATATCCGTGCTCACTCTAGGAATAACAGGCTCTTAATTTGAATGCTGCACAAACTCGGCTCACCTTGAAAAATGAATCCTCCACACAACCAACTCTCACAAGGAGACAACGGGATGAGCCTAGGAATAAACACTAGATACACATGCCTTTCATGACAGGGTGTAGTGTTTACAGTGCACTGTGTCTTCTGGCATGCGCTAGATTAAATTTTGTTACTCCCATTGACCTGTCTCAGTCTCATCCTTGGCTTTGACAATATGAAAGTGACTGAGGTAAGAGCGATTCTAGTAGTACCGTTCCTTATGCACAAGTTCCTGTTATGAATGGTGTCAAAATATCGCTCATAGTGTCGGTTGGTGCATGCATTTCAGTCGGATTGACAGACTCTGGCTCAGTGAGGAAAACAACAGGAAACTACCTCACTCCTCACTTTCCTAGTATGCCCCTTCAGTGACACCTAGGCTGTGGTGCAGCTTAGAGGATCAAACCAACCTTCGGGTTGAATACCCAACAAACAAACAAACAAACAAACAAACAAACAAACAAACAAACAAACAAACAAACACCAACAGTGAAAATTGGAGTCCACAGGGGGACGAAATTAGGTGCGTGGACGGGATTTGGCCACCCTACCTTATTGCTTTTTAGAATGATATACTAGGGATATAACGAAAGTCGTAAATTTTGACTTAACTTCTCCTAGACTTTCCAGTAGCTTCGGAACTTTCAGCGTTCTTGAAGATGCTCTGATAATAAATTTGAGGTCAATTATTAAAAATAATTGACTAAGGAATATTTTTGGCATAAAGAACCTCTATACAGACCGTCGTACTTTCACCACGTCCGGCTAATCACGGAATATCAGGGTTTGGTCTATCGCCTTTATATCAATAAGCTTTTGTTACCTCCACGTAATCAGATTACCTGGTCTGGGAGTAAGCTATGAAACGATTTTTCGCAAATAATTTTGTAAACAATATATTTCGAAATGAAACATATTCATGTCACAGATCCCTCTTGGAACATTTGTACACAATTTCGTAAAATTCTGCCTACTGGTTAAGATCTGATGTTTTCAAAGTCAGATATACGTCGTTTCATTTGTGTGTAGAGGGAAAATCAACCTGTATTAAAATGCATTACTTTCTTTCAGTTGCATTTAAGTTTCATAACTTTAGTTGTCTATAGATAGACATCATACCGCGCATCTGACGATGATCTTCCTCTCCGTTATTTTCGTAAAGTTTGGCCACGCCTCCCAGCCACACATGTGTATGCAGTCTATCAGAACAATTTTTATTGTGTTCGCTTTTCTATGCTATTATTTATTTATTTATTTATTTATTTATTTATTTATTTATTTATTTATTTATTTATTTATTTATTTATTTATTTATTTATTTATTTATTTATTTATTTATTTATTTATTTATTTATTTATTTATGTATCTATTTATTTATCTATTTGGGAAACCAAATTAGCGATAAGACGAATTACAGAGTTTCACAATTTATTTATTTCGTGTCAGAGTGTTGAGAAACTTAAAAAATATAAATACATTTTATGTCACAAAACATGTTTCACACAATGTCTGCCCAGAAATGGGCAACAGAAATTCCCTCTTCAGTGGCTTGAATCAAGTCTTGAAGTGTACAACGAACAGGGCAGGACTGACAGTCATACAGGTGTTGGGTAGTTTGTTGCTCCCCACAATCGCAGAAGTCTGATTGATCTTTCAGATAACCCCATTTTTTAAGGTTATCCTTGGATTTACCTACTCCACTCCTCAAACGATTAAGTGCCTTCCAGGTTGTCCATTCCAAATGATGACCAGGGGGTGGAGATTCAGAAGGCACCATCCAATCAGAAAGATGCTCAATTTTTGCTCGCCACATATCACAACGTGCTGTTCTTGCTGGTTTATCCAGAGCCTTGGAGACACTGAGGAAACTTTTCCTGGACTTCAGTCTTCTGGGTGGAGGTAGATGTCCAAATAACGGGTGGTTGCTTGTGAGATCCACCTTCGACCTCTCTTGCCTTGCAAACACTTCTCGCCGAATGTCTGGAGGAGAAATACCAGCCAAGCAGTAGAGTTTGTCAGTGGGAGTAGGTTTCAGGCACCCAGTTACTATTCTACATGTTTCATTAAGGGCTGCATCCACCAGCTTGGTATGGGCTGACCTAAACCATACAGGACACGCATACTCAGCTGCAGAAAAACTCAGAGCAAGAGCTGAGGTTCTTAACAAAGTTTGATGGGCTCCCCATTTGCTTGAGCCAAGTTTACGGAGGATGTTATTTCGACCTGAGACTTTCTGTCCAGAGTTAACACAGTGTTTCTTGTATGTTAAGGTCCGGTCTAAAGTGACACCCAGGTACCTAGGTTAAAACAATGCTCCAGTTACTTACCCTACCACGTCACGCACAGCTGTATAGTAGCTTCTCGATTTCGAAGATGGAGTTTCACAATGAAAAATATATTTACAATGTAAGAGAACAATGCAAACATAAAAAGTAAGTGGAATAACAATGAGGAAAAGTCATCTAATGTTAGAAATAGAGGAAAAAATTAAAAACTCACAAAATAACTGTAGAGACACAACAATTAACAACAGAACATAAAGCCAAAAGAAAAAACGAGGAAAATTAAAGACTGAGCGTAAAACGAAGGGAAGAACGTATAGCTCTAGTCATCCGTATGAGCCACCTGTCTTCAGAGAGGTAGGTACCGTTACTGGCGCGCTTCATTGCGCTCCTTTGTGAGTAGTTATTTTAACGGGTGGCTTGTGAATAGTTTATGGCTTGAATTTTATTATTATTAATTTCTTTTGCGAAATTTTGACTAAAGGTTCGAGCGCGTATCGTCTCAGACACTGACTAACACGTATTTTTGTCATGTGTCGGCACTCACGCGGTAATCCGTTCAGTGTCAACTAGCTTCTTATTGTTTGGGTGTAGCAATTAGCTCATGCCATATATTTTGCGCTAATTTAATATAATTACATTTTTAGCAGATGTTAGATTAATAATTAAAAAAAGCATATTGTTTAGGCAGCATAATTTAGCGGTGCACCTTGCCTCGGTCCCGAGAACCAGTGCTTCATCTATTATTTTTAGATTGAAGGCATCTTTATTGGCTGTATATTTGGTTTAAGGAAGTGAGTATTTTCGGGTGTAATTTCTTGGTGGTCTTGGCGGGAATTAATTTAACAGGGGGAGGGGGTAATGCTGATTCGGTTCCCCATTGTCTCGGCTACTCGATCCATCGAGGGGGTCCTGGGTCCGGTTGAATTTGGTTTTGTAGGAGGTTAAGTATGAGGAGTAATAGATTGCTGGCTTGAATATTGTTAGGGGGTTGAGTGAGAAAGGGTGGTGGTGGTTGGCAGAGATGTGGTGTGTGTTTGGTTTTGCGTCTAAGTGTGAGTTTTGGCGGAGTTTAGATTTAATAGCCCTTTTTGAACTATGAGCTACCAGGAAATGAGGCAGCGTGATTGCCATTGCAGTTCGCGCAGCTTGCCTGGTCCTGAGGCACCTTGCATTCAGGGGGGTGGTGAGGGCCACCACACCTGCTGCAGCGGGTCTTATTCTTACACCTGGCTGCATGATGATTTGAGTTTCAAACGATTGAAACACAGAATAGTGAGTGAGGGAATAGGGGGACGTGACTGGGCTGTTGTTTTGAGGGGGGGGGGGTGGAAGTGGTTGTGTTTTGGAGTGTTTATTGGTGTTACTCTGTTGAGGTTTTGGTTGTTTTAGTTTAGAAGATGATGTGGTTTGAGAAGACATGGTTGTGGTTGAAACGTTTAACTGAGTAGATTTATTGAGAGTCTTTTCGGGGAAGGGCCCCCCCCCCCGGGTGGGGTGGGTATGGTTTGAGTCTGTGTGTCGTAAGTGGGTGGGGCTATTTGGTAGGATTTATATTCGGAGTCTGGATAAGCTTGAGCTGATTGTTGTTTGGTGCGTGGGACTGTTTGGTTAATGGAAATCTTTGGTGGGTGGAGGGGTATCGGTTTGTGTTTGACTCATTTTGAGTTTCCTTTTAGTGTATGCGGCGTGGCAGCTGGCTTCTTTAGTTGTTTTCTTTTGCTTGTTTTCGGTGGAGATTGTTGCTTCTTCTTCTTCTGTGTGGGAACTGGTAGTCTATCTGTAGTTAATGGTGAAGCTTGAATTCGGCTATGCCGTATAGATGGGGTTGGCTTGGTGGGTTGGGGGTGTGTTTGGGTCTGCTGGTTAGTGGTCTGGGGTGGGAGATCGATTTGGAGTTGATGTGTGACGGGATTAATAATCATGGGGGTAGGGATATTGGTTTTCTCTAGTGCCTGAAGGACTGGGTGGATAGAGATGTTACGGCGAAGGATAACCATGAGAAGATTATTGTGTGATTCTTCAATAACGGCGATATGCTCAGAGAACATTGGCATTAGGTGACTGATTGTCGTCTTCTGGCCATGGGGACCGGGTCGGGTTTAGTTAGGTTGAAGATCAGCATCGTACACTTAGCAGAGACTAGGAAGGTGGTGTTCTCCCGAACACAGAAGAGTGGGACTGTGTAGTCGACTTCCTCTTCTCCTGAGTCGTCATCACCTTCATACTCTTGTTGTTGTAGGGATGACTGGCGGGGGCGGTTGAGGTATAGGGGGTGAAGGGCAAGAGGGGTAGTTGTGAGGGGGGGATTGTGATTGTAAGCGGTACGGAGATGGATATTGAACTGTATGATGTGGTGTATGAGGAGGCAAAGCATTAATTAGTGACTGCATTTGCGCGCGAAAACCAGTGAGGAGGCTATTTTGCCATTGTTGTAACGGTCGTTCCATGTCTTCCATTGTTGGGTGTATGTGTGTAGGTGAAGCGCTGATTATGGCTGGTCAAACACGGAGAGGACCCTTTGAAAATTTAATACTCACTTAGTGGGTTCGGTCGGGTGAGGTTTAGTTTTACCGGATCACGCCGTGACAAGGCCCGAACCGAAGAACTCACTAAGGGCTTGAAAATAGAGATGAATGCCAGCTCCTGCTGGTGCTAGGCAGATGGTCTAACTGTCTCGGATACGTGGTACCGAGAGCTGGAACTCTTGGCAGGGGCAAATTGAGATTGCTACCGTGAAATGATGTTCCTGTCTCAAAGGCTTAGACGTGAATGCGAGTCATGTGTTGAGCTTATAGCTAGGCACAGTAAGAAAAATATAGATATAACACATAAGTAACGATATAGCACAGGAAAAATAAATAAATAAATATCACATTATCTACAAAAGATGAGCATAGGAAAAAGGAGTATGTGGAAAATGAACTAGGTTAAAGAAGATTCGATCAAACTAGGCATACGAAGGAGAAAGAAACCGGCTAAGTTCCTGTCAGAAGATAAGGAGTAAAGGAGGGTTGGTATACGGGTACATAAAGTACTTTCACAAGAGAGTAGCGGGAATACGGAATTTGAAGGGGTGGACAAACCGTGGTTTTAGGAATTGCAACATGTAGGCAAAAGAAGGATGCTAATCACATAAATATGATTGGAAATAAAGGGTACAGATCTCTGTACATGCTTATGAGGGTATTTAGGGGTTGTACTAAGGATGTAAAGGAGAGAGCATATTTGTCTCTGGTAAGACCCCAACTAGAGTATGATTCCAGTATATGGGACCCTCACCATGATTACTTGATTCGGGAACTGGAAAATATCGAAAGGAAAGCAGTTTAATTTGTTCTGGGCGATTTCCAAAAAAAGAGTAGCGTTAAAAAAATGTTGCAAAGTTTGGGTTGGGAAGACTTTAAAGAAAGGAGACGAGCTGCTCGAGTAGGTGGTTTGCTCCGAGCTGTTACTGGAAAAATGACGTGGAATGACATTTGTAGACGAACAAGTTTGAGTTGTGTCTTTAAAATTAGGAAAGATCACAATATGAAGATAAAGTTGGAATTCACGAGGCAAATATTCGTTTATAGGAAGGAGAGTTAGGGATTGAAATAACTTACCAAGGGAGTTGTTCAATAAATTTCCAATTTCTTTGCAATCATTTAAGAAAAGTCTACGAAAACAACAGATAGGGAATCTGCCACCTGGGCGACTGCCCTAAATGCAGATCAGTAGTGAATGATTGGTAGTGATCGATTGATATAGGAATTTAAGGCCGGCTACTTTCCTGCCACTAGATAACGGGCGAAGGTTTAACTTATCCAGTACCTGATTACTGCTCAAGTTTCGACAATCAGATACTCTGGCTCTAACAATGGCACAGAAGAATGGCTGCACGCGGTCAATATGATTCAGGTTAGTGGGTGAAGAGGGAGACCAAATGGGAGGCGCGAATTCAATAATCGGTAGGATGCAAGATACATAGCAGGCTCTGAGGACGCGGATATCGGTTATGTCAGAATAACTAAAGAAAGGTGAAAATGAAGCTTAAATGCAATAATACTGTAGGAGTGATGAAAACCGCCATTTCAAGCAACATCCCTACAATACGGTATGGTAGGGCACATTTTCCATTTTTATGTTCAGTCTTCAACCCTAAGGCTGGTTGGATCCTCAACAGCTCTGCCATCAGCTGTCATAGATAGCGTAGGCATCAATGAAGAGGCGTACTCGGGAAATGAGGAGTTGGGTAGTTTCCCGTTGCTTTCCTCACCGAGCGAGAAATTGCTGTTATATATCAGTCTGCCAACCCACAGAAATGCATCCACCAACCGACCCCATGAGCAACGTTTTCACACCATTCTTAGCAGGGACTGGCTGCACAAGGAATGGCATTAGTAGCATCGCTCATACCTCAGTCACTTTCATATTGTCAAAGCCAAGGAAAAGACAGAGACAGATCTATGAAAGTAACAAAATTGCTCTAGCCTATACCAGAAGACTTAGTGCACTCTATACACTAGGTCCTGCCAGCATAGGAAAATGAACACAATGAAAATTGTTCAGATGTGCTGCGTATACAGCAAATATCTGGCTGGCAGGCCTGACTGGTCTTAAGGAGAGTGGTGACAGAAATGTTGTGATTTTTTACAAAAGAAGTCGAATTTTGAATTTTAAACTTGAAAAGTCCCTAATTCTCCCTCATTCAAAGCCCGTCGTCAGTTTCGCCCTAACGCGACTTTTGGAGCTCTGAATGCTGTATCTAAACGCTAGTGGCATGGCGTGTAAAGAACCCATTTAGCTCACAATATCCGATAATATCAGCTTCCAAATATTTTCGGACCACTTTTTCAATAATCCTGCTGGAATACATTTACCTTTTGGTAGGCTACGCTGTGCGTAAGAGGAGAAAGAAGTCCGAAAGTGTAAGTTACAGTCCAGAGCAGCTTAAGAGCAAGTATGTTTCCTAAAACATGCAGTTGCATTTCTCTAACTCTTTGCCACGTACAAAATGTTCGTTGCGACAAAATTCTTATCAGACTCACCCGTAATTTTCAGATTACCTTTCAACATTTATACAGCAATTAAATGTAGTTCTGCATTTTATTATCAGCTTAAAGCTGAAAATTACAGGCCAGTCAGTTTGATATGCATTGTGTGTAAGCTTTTGGGAAAGCATTCTTAATGATTATACAAGAAATGTTTGCAAAATTAATAACTGGTTTGATAGAAGGCAGTTTGGTTTTAGGAAAGGTTATTCCACTGAAGCCCAACTTGTAGGATTCCAGCAAGATACAGCGGATACCCTGGATTCAGGAGGACAATTGGACTCTATCGCGATTGACCTGTCTAAGGCATTTGATAGGGTAGATCGTGGGAGACTACTGGCAAAATTGAGTGCAATTGGACTTGACAAAAGAGTGACTGAATGGGTGGCTCTGTTTCTAGAAAACGGAACTCAGGGAATTAGAGTAGGTGAAGCTTTACCTGGTCCTGTAATAATTAAGAGGGGAATTCCTCAAAGCAGTATTATTGGACCTTTATGTTTTCTTATATATATCAATGATATGTGGAAAGAAGTGGAATCAGAGATAAGGCTTTTCGTAGATTGTGAGCAACTGCAAAATGACCTCGATAATTTTGTGTGCTGGACAGGAGGCGATGGTATGATGATGAACGGGGATAAAAGTCAGGTTGTGGGTTTCACAAATAGGAAAAGTCCTCTCAGTTTTAATTACCTCGTTGATGGGGTGAAACTTCCCTTTGGGGACCATCTTTGAAAATACCTAGGTACTAATATAAGGAAAGATCTTCATTTGGATAATCACATAAATATGACTGTAAATAAAGGGTACAGATCTCTGCAAATGTTTATGAGAGTATTTAGGGGTGTAGTAAGGATATAAACGAGAGTGCATATAAGTCTCTGGTAAGACCCCAAGTAGAGTATGATTCCAGTGTATGGGACCCTCACCAGGATTACTTCATTCAGGAACTGGAAAAAATCCAAAGAAAACAGCTCGATTTGCTCTGTGCGATTTTCGACAAGAAAGTAGCGTTACAAAAATGTTGCAAAGTTGGGACTGGGAAGACTTGGGAGAAAGGAGGCGAGCTGCTCGACTAAGTGGTATGTTCCGAGCTGTCAGTGGAGGGATGGCGTGTGAGGACATCCGTAGACGAATATGTTTGAGTGGCGCCCTTAAAAGTAGGAAGGATCACAATATGAAGATAAAGTTGGAATTCAAAAAGACAAATTGGGGCAAATATTCGTTCATTGTGTTCAATAAATTTCCAATTTCTTTGCAATAATTTAAGAAAAGACTAGGAAAACAACAGATAGGGAATCTGCCACCTGGGCGACTGCCCTAAATCAGTATTGATTGATTGATTGATTGATTGATTGATTGATTGATTGATTGATTGATTGATTGATTGATTGATTGATTGATTGATTGATTGATTGATTGATTGATTGATTGATTGATTGATTGATTGATTGATTGCGAGTTCAGGCCTGTCATGGATTGTAGGGTTCTCAATAAAAAAATTGTGTTGCGGTCCGTGCAGCTCCCCGATTTACACTCTTGTTTCTCCTGGTTTAGAAACGCTCGATATTTTACTATCTTGGATTTAAATCAAGCCTACTACCAGATCCCCTTGGCTCCTGAATCGCGATATGTGACGGCATTTGTCACCGACAGGAATTTATACGAATTTTTGCGCGTGTATTTCGGGATCTCCACTAGCGCTGCCGTCCTCACTAGCCTTTTGGATAAGCTGTTTTCAGACATTAAATTTAACTACTTATATCATTATTTGGACGACCTTGTCGTTTACTCCGAAACTTTCGAGGAGCACTGGTTGCACCTTAAGGAAGTGTTGATGCGCCTCCGGAAGGCGGGTCTCACCGTCCAGCTTTCTAAGGTCTCCATTGCGAAGCCCCAAATGTCGTTTCTTGGGCATGTGCTTTCGCCTGATGGTGTTTCGGTGGACCTCTCTCGCACCCAGGCTCTTCGTGAACTTGCCCCACCTAAATATGTGAAAGGCGTAGCACGGTTTGTGGGCATGATACATTTTTTCGGAAGTTCATTCCAGACTTCGCTAAGGGTGCCGGCCCGCTTAAATTCCTGAGTCGGAAGGGGGTTACATTTGATAAGGGGCTCTCCCTGCAGGCCGCTTTTGAAGATGTTAAGCTGGCCAACTCCAACGCGCCTGTGCCCTATTTTTCTAAATCGTTTATAGTGCAGACCGATGCTTCTGCATCCGCTGTAACCGCGGTGTTGTTGCAGGAGTGGGATTTTGGCGGACGCCCAATTGCCTATGCATCCAGGAACTTGTCCGCTCTCGAATCGAAATAGTTGGTGTACGAGCATGAATGTTTAGCCGTGTTGTTTTCCCTCGAGAAGTTCCGGATGTATTTAGAGCACCTTAAATTCCAACTTGAAACGGACAACCAGGCGTTGAGCTGGGTCCTGGGTCGACCCCGAAGAATAGGCCGCTTGGCCGGGTAGGCGATCAGGATCTCTGCCTTTCAGTTTGAGGTGCGATACATCCGGGTGTCAGATAATATTTTGTCTGATTCTTTAAGCCTTATGTACTCTCCCGACGTGGTTCAAGATGATCAACCCTTGGATGCTGAGTCCCTTGCCCTGCCGATTTCTTTGGCGTTTGTGTCCGGTATCCCCATATTTTATAATGACATTGGGAAAACTCAAAGAGAAGACCTTGTGTTGGGACCCATCATCCAAGATTTAGAGCTAGGTAAACCTTTTGCTCCCCACGAGTTACGGAACGGGGTCTTGTGTTGTACGTCTCGCCATGATAAAAAGATGCAAGTGGTGGTACCTGTCGTTCTCGTGCCAATGATTTTCAAATATTTTCACGAGTACCCCTTGCGTACGTACCTTGGCGTGTTTAAAACAAGAGATACAATCCGTGAGAATTTCATTTGGAAGGGATTGGATGGTGAAGTGCGCGAATTGGTTAGAGCTTGCAAGCTTTGTAGAATTACGAGGGCAGATCAGAAAATAAGTTGCACTTCCCAGTTATGGTCATTTATTACACCTCCTCTACAACACCAACACGACTATAACGACATACACTGTAATGTCACTTTTCCACATAGTTTCCACGAGACTCCAAACATTTCTGCTAACGCACAATCAACTTGTCGTAGCCGGATGCATAGAAATTTCCTCCAGCGTTCTGTAACCACTCGGAGACAGCGGCCTTCACCTCCTCATCGGTCTGGAAACGTCGACCACCGAGCTCCGTTTTGAGCTTACCAAACAGATGAAAGTCACATGGCACCAGGTCGGGATTGTAGGTGGATGTTGCCAGACCTCCCACTTGAAACGCTGCAGCAGTTCCCTCGTTTGGCGGGCTTTGAGAGGTGTTGCGTTATCGTGCAGCAAAATCACACCGGCGCTTCTCTTTAATCGCTTTACGCAACCGGTGCAACGTTTGACAATACGACGCCGCGTTGATCGTCGTTCCTTTCGGCATGAAGTCTACGTGCAGCAAACCTTCCATGTCAAAGAACACTGTCGCCATAACCTTACCCGCTAAAGGTTGAACCTTGGCCTTCTTTCGTTGTGGTGATGAGGGGTGCACCCATTCCATTGATGTTCGCTTCGTTTCTGGGGTTATGTGGTGGACCCACGTTTCGTCGCCTGTGACGATTCACCGCAGAAACCCGTTGCCGTCTGCGGCATAGCGTTGCAAATATGCCAAGGAGGATTGGAAACGTTGTCCCTTATGCTCATCGGTGAGAAGGCATGGGACCCATCTTTGACACAGCTTACGATATCCAAGGTCCTCTTGAACAATGGCGAACACACTGACATACGACATGTTCAGCTGCGTCGCGATTTCTCTCAGTTTAATACGCCAGTTCTGTATAATGATCGCATTCACACTGTTGACCTTTGCACGGGTCCTGGACTTTGCGGGCCTGCCTTCGCGATGGTTGTCCGTGATATCCGTGCGTCCGGCTTCGAACTGCTGACACCAATTTACGATACCTTGCCGGGAAATGGCCCGCTCCCCATACACAGCACTAATTTCACAATGAATGTCCGTGCAATTCTTCCTTTTGGCCCATAGAAATCGGATTGTCGCACTCACCTCACATTTGGAGGGAACGTCCAGTTGACGCGCCATTGCATTTGGCTGCTATTCACACTAGACGAGACACCACAGCGACCTGCCTAACAGACTTGTGGGCAGTGTGCCCGCTGTGCCCACGTTTGCGACACACAGCGCGCTACCGCATCGCGTTAGTACAACTAACCTTTTGATCCCCCTACGTAGCAAGCCACCACTAAATACTAAGGTCGTTTGTGCCTTGTCAAGTTTCAGTCTCCGATAATGCGAGGGCTTTTACGTCCAATTTCTTTTAAAAATTCTGTTTCGGCCTCTCCATCTCTCATGTTACGACCTCTGCTTACTGTCCTCAGCCGTCGTATGCGGAGAAGGTATACCGTAATTTGCGCTCGGCGCTTATCACCTTTCATCACGAAGATATTTGGAGGTGGGATATGACTGTTTCTAAATTAACTTATGCTTTCAATTCTGCTGTTCACGAGGCGCATAAGTCGTCCCCCTTTTCTCTCAACTTTGGTTTAATACCTAACTCACTTTGTCAAATCTGTGGAATATAAATGATCTGTTGCCGGAGAATATCGATCCTCCTAATGTTAAGGCTACGTGGAAACGTGCTATGGCTAACCTTAAGGTCTTTAACTTAAGGAAGCAACAACGTTACAATCAGGGGCGAGGACCCGTCATCCTGGCCATCGGTGATATTTTTGTGAAAATTTTTGTAGCTTCGGGTAAGCTCTCTCCTCGCTTTTGGGGACCTTTTACTGTTATCAAATGTTTGACTCCGGTCACATTGCTCCTTAGGGACCCCGTGGCGGAAAGGGTGTTTATGGTGCACCTCTCTCAAGTCAAGCCTGCCTATAATTTTGGTGCCGATTTGCACCCTGTTCGCCTTGCTTCGAATTATTTGTGGAGGGTTTCCTTAGTTAATGATTATATCTTGTTGAATTTTAAGATGTTTAGCCTTGTTAAACTGCATGTCTTGATTAATTGTGCTTGTACTTCTTTTACCTCACGCCCCTTCCTCTATTCTCTCCCTCCCTTTGTTTGCTTCTCGGCTTACCTTCGCGCTACTGTCGGGTCCTTATGCGGCCTGGCTTTGTCTACCTACCTCCAGTCCTTCCTTGAACAGCGCAAATAGACAGACTTCTGTTGCCTCTGCTATTTTTCCAGGCATTTGGTTCATCCTGTTGCCGAGCTCCCTGAGAGGGGCCCTCGGTGGAGCTGTTGGTACGTTTTGCACGCTGTGATCTGTTTTTCGGCTCCTCATGGACAATGTCACGCCTTCGGAGTCCCTATCTTCGTGCCTATCTGATCTTACTGCACAGAACTCTTCCTGGTTGCTCTGCTTCTGCAACTTTGCTATGTGAAAGACCGAGTGGGAAATTCGTCGCTGTACCTTATTCTTCAAGTTCCTGGAGTGCCGCCTATTAACTTTCAGTGTGGCTGAATTATTTTTCTTCCGAGTCCACTTCTGATTCTAAAAATCTCAGCTCCTTGAACCAGGAGATTTTCCAAAGGCACGGAAGTCTTTTAAGAAGAATTGCACTCATATTTTATTTTTGAAATTAGCTTTCATCTTTCTCCGACGTCGGCTTTAAGGCGTGTAAAACTATTATTCTCCCCGGCCTATCTTCTCTTCATCATCGTCCTATTGTATGTGCTTGCAAGCTGTGTTATGTATTGTGTTTTTTGATGAATTTGTATGTATTTTGTCTTGCTATCTGCACCTCCCCTCTCCTCAAGAGGGGAGTTCCGGTCCACGTGACAGGTGCGCTGCTTGCGGTGGCCTTGCCTGGCCCTGGTGTGAATCTCCTGTTGGCACTGGTGCAATGCTCTGCTTTCTGGGCTCGCCTTGCGACTCTTCGAACCCGGCACGCTAGCGCGGAGGTAAGATATAGAGGGACCTTCATACAGTACCCTGCGGCATTTATGAAAATTTATGAATGTGTAATGGTAAGAGCTAATGGTAAGAGCCTAGGGCTTTCGATATTATCATTACCTAAGGTTTCAAGTTGATGTGTTCGATTGAGTTGGAAAAGAATGTGTTTTCATGGCTGAAATGTTTTCCCCTTCTGGGAAAGACTCATGGTAAGTAATTATGTACCTCACTTGTCCCAGATATTCGAAATTGTTAAGATGGGCAATTCACCGATAGTGGGAATAGGTTAGTGTTGTTTTTCAAGGGCAATGTAGTTTGCTGCGCATTTTCTGTAAGCCTTAAAGCGTTGCTTCTTGTTAAGGTACCCGCAGGCCATGTTCTACTTACTCTTAATATTACTGCTAAGTTTATGAATTTTTATTGTGTTTCCCTTATATTCAGAAAATGTCCATTATACTTATTGCTGTTCAATACCCGGCTTTGTTCGGAGAGTTAGCTCGAGAAATCCTTCACAAAAGTGTGTAAACATGTACCTGATAGTGAGGGTGGTTCCCTCATTCTTATCCTGCTGTAGTTCTGAAAGTATGTACGGGTATAATCTTCTTAATTGTGAGTTGTTGGTATTTGATACATTTAAAGGAGTTAAAGCGTTCAGCATTGTATTTAAAGAAGCTTGGCGAGTTGTTATTGTTAAATAAAGTTTGGCATTTTCATTTAATACGCCTTATTACCCAGCCCCTTTGGGCCGCCGCTTTTTCCCCCCGTACCACTGCTCAATTATGATTAGTAACGTTTTAGCTACAACATCTACTATAATTAGTGAATTCCACCAAGTATACGTTTTGTCAAGTAGTAAATTTTTCATCAATTCTCAGTTGAAAATATAGTTTTAAAAGGTAACCAATGAAGCTAGCTCACTAATTCTGGTACATCTTCTTCCTTCTCTGTGAATTACACAAACATGCAAAATTTCATCTTAATATCATACAATCGTTCAGAGTTAGCACGGAACAGGTTCTGAAATAACGAAAATTACGGGAAACAGTCAACAAACGCACTGATAAAGGGCTTGCTTGGGTGACAGTGCTTCACGTTTTTTGGACATAACTGCGAACGTATTGGAATTATTAACAAACGTTTTACAGTGTTATAAGGAGGAAAGTTCAACTTTGATTGAAAACATCAATGAAAAATCGTATTTTTGGTAGGTCAAAGGTAAACAAACATAACTTTGTGCTTCTAAATTGGCACCAAACTAGATTATTGCGTATTGTATGAATGATGAAAAATTGAATATCTTATGTCTCAGTTTTTTATACCTGACTGTAACACCAAGAGTTGTTATTATTAGGCACATGAGTACTGTGACACGTCTGCCAAATTATAGGCCAAAAACAACCAAAAGTATGTTGCAAAGAGCATTTTCCATGCAACATGTCTGTCTGTCTGTCTGTTAGGTCATCAGCCCAGAGGCTGGTTGGATCCACAAATAGCACCACCAAAGGTTATGCGGTTATAAGGAAACCGCAAAAACCAATGGCACCACCAAAATAAGGCGTACTAGGCAAGACGAGGAGTGAGGTAGTTTGCCATTGCTTTCCTCACTGGGTCAGAAAGTGCTATTGCAGCACGACTGACCCTATGAGCAACACCTTTTATAATACTCAGATGCCCTAGTCGTACTCGGAATGGCATTACTCAGCACTACCCATACTCCAGCTGCTTCCATATTGTCACAGCCATGGATGAGACTGGGACTTCGGTGAAAGCTACACTTTACTCTGGCCTGTGCCAAGAGATGGATACAAAACCATGCAACATATAAACAATAAATTTTACTTGTTAAAAATTTTGCAACAAATTAACTAATCAACTGCAAATTATGTCTGGTGATGTACCTTACTAATACACTGACTGACAGAGCAAATGCAACACCAAAAAGGAGTGGTCAGAACTTTATGCCAATTGCAGGGTAGACTGACGTCACTGAGGTATGCTCATGATGTGAAATGCGCCGCTGTGCTGCGCACGTAGCGAACGATAAATGGGACACGGCGTTGGCGAATGGCCCACTTCGTACCGTGATTTCTCAGCCGACAGTCATTGTAGAACGTGTTGTCGTGTGCCACAGGACACGTGTATAGCTAAGAATGCCAGGCCGCCGTCAACGGAGGCATTTCCAGCAGACAGGCGACTTTACGAGGGGTATGGTGATCGGGCTGAGAAGGGCAGGTTGGTCGCTTCGTCAAATCGCAGCCGATACCCATAGGGATGTGTCCACGGTGCAGCGCCTGTGGCGAAGATGGTTGGCGCAGGGACATGTGGCACGTGCGAGGTGTCCAGGCGCAGCCCGAGTGACGTCAGCACGCGAGGATCGGCGCATCCGCCGCCAAGCGGTGGCAGCCCCGCACGCCACGTCAACCGCCATTCTTCAGCATGTGCAAGACACCCTGGCTGTTCCAATATCGACCAGAACAATTTCCCGCCGATTGGTTGAAGGAGGCCTGCAATCCCGGCGTCCGCTCAGAAGACTACCATTGACTCCACAGCATAGACGTTCACGCCTGGCATGGTGCCGGACTAGAGCGACTTGGATGAGGGAATGGCGGAACATCGTGTTCTCCGATGAGTCACGCTTCTGTTCTGTCAGTGATAGTCACCGCAGACGAGTGTGGCGTCGGCGTGGAGAAAGGTCAAATCCGGCAGTAACTGTGGAGCGGCCTACCGCTAGACAACGCGGCATCATGGTTTGGGGCGCTATTGCGTATGATTCCACGTCACCTCTAGTGCGTATTCAAGGCACGTTAAATGCCCACCGGTACGTGCAGCATGTGCTGCGGCCGGTGGCACTCCCGTACCTTCAGGGGCTGCCCAATGCTCTGTTTCAGCAAGATAATGCCCGCCCACACACTGCTCGCATCTCCCAACAGGCTCTACGAGGTGTACAGATGCTTCCGTGGCCAGCGTACTCTCCGGATCTCTCACCAATCGAACACGTGTGGGATCTCATTGGACGCCGTTTGCAAACTCTGCCTCAGCCTCGTACGGACGCCCAACTGTGGCAAATGGTTGACAGAGAATGGAGAACCATCCCTCAGGACACCATCCGCACTCTTATTGACTCTGTACCTCGACGTGTTTCTGCGTGCATCGCCGCTCGCGGTGGTCCTACATCCTACTGAGTCGATGCCGTGCGCATTTTGTAACCTGCATATCGGTTTGAAATAAACATCAATTATTCATCCGTGCCGTCTCTGTTTTTTCCCCAACTTTCATCCCTTTCGAACCACTCATCCTTGGTGTTGCATTGTCACTGTCAGTCAGTGTATATGCGTGGTATTTTATTTGGCTGAAATAAGTGGTAAATCGTAGAAGCTCCAAATTTCTGTGATGAATCCCGTTAAAGAAATATGCTGGGTAGGAAGAGCTATAGGAGATACGAGGTTCTAAGAGAAAGCCATCGGTATGGATATTCGGTCCATCATAACAATATTCGTTCTGTTAATTTTCTAATGCTTATGTGTAAATAAAAATGAACCTTACAGCATCACACTGTAGGAATGTGTATCTCCATGATATTTTTACTGGACTGTATATTACAGGATATTATTTCGTTCAATTGTATCACCTTATGTCGCTGTTACTCGCTTAGCACCACCCGGGGAACACGTGCAGGGCAATCAATAGGCAAAATCCTGCGGACGTCAGCAACGGTCATACCGTTCCAGAAATGTCTAAGAGTAATCGTGGACAGAACTCTGGGCTAATAAGAACATCTCACCAAGCTCCCTCTCACTAAAATCGCTACAAGGAATAACATCCTGCACAAACTTTGTGCCAGTTCCTTGGGAAGTTAGTCCGACTGCTTACGATTATATGGTATCAGTCCTGTTTACTCTGCAGCAGAAAACTGTGCCCCGGTATGCCTGGAAAGTGCACATGTGCATCAAGTGGATACTAAGCTGAATGACTCCACGCCCTGCATAACTGGTACTGTAAAGTCAACACCGCGCCACTGGTTACAAGGGAACATCCACAATGGTGAAGTCGCCGATCGCGATGAAACTTAGCAAACACATTGAGGTACATGTAAAAACAATGTCAGCATCAATTTTAGGCGCCAACATTCATTAGCGCGTTAACTAAGGGGCCTAAAACTTGCTACATTTCAAGTTCCGCGCGAACAGCGATGAATTCCTCCTGACCAATGCTTAGCCGGAACACTGCTTTGTGCCACACCTCTGCTCCTCCTCCCCTCCGCCCCACCTAGTTCAGCTCCACTCGTTTCCCTCTCCCCGCGCTGCCGTCTGCTTAGCTGTCGAACAGAACCTGTGCTACACTGCGTACGCTATCAGCCTTCCTCATAGCTCTCCCTTGGAATTTCCACATTGTATAGGCAGTTTACATTGTTGTACCAGTTCGTACAATGGCCATGTATACTTTTACGTATGTAACTGCCATTGTACCCAGAAGACTGTAGTGTGATACTTTAATATGGCTACTTGTTGAATACATAGACCTCTGTCAGCTATAGCGCAAAAGTACGAGTAAGTAGGACTACAGCTCTGCCTATGATTACGGTATATCTACTGCATATATAAATGCACATCTTAATATTTTTTTAAAGACTTTGCTTATTACGTCAATCATTCCATGTCATACTCATATCAAAGTTGTCTATGCATTTAATTGATTTATGTTCGACAACCATGGCTGCAATTGAAATGTGTTGTGCCTTTCACTGCAAAACATAAATAAATCGTTCAATACAAGCACAAATAAAAACATGCTATCTAGATTCCTTATACCAGAGTACGTAATACGGGAAATACCAGCAGTTTCTAACTCGGAGTTTATAATTGCTGTTGTTCGCGATTTCGTTTCGTTATGACACAACTGATAGCGTACACAAAATGGGGGTAGGGGAGTGGACATGAAAAGAAGGTCTGGACCTGTAACCATATTTTGATATCCCGAGGTACAAGACCTCATTACATTCTCATTGAGATCCTCTACCCGGGCACGAAATTTCTTTAAATAAAAGGATATTTAACGTTGTTTCAAGGTGGGTGATTTATTTTAATAAATTTCGTATGTATGTCCACTCTAAATGACACTACCGACAACTTCAAGGTGTTTCAGGCGTAAATAATAATTTAAGCCTTAGTCGGTCGCGGTACCTTATACCACGTTTGTCCACGCCCGATGGTACTTAACTCGGAGTTGTACCCACGAATTGACAACCCACCGGAATTAGCAGGAATGAAAATATAACATTTGCATAAAATATGAGTAAATACAAGGTAAGGTAAGGTAAGGTCATCTCCGTACAGGCCATGAAGGCCCTTGGAGGGGTGGAAGGTAAAGGCTTCCACTATCCGTAACCTCGGCACTTGATGGGGTAGAGTGGTTAGCTCTACGCCCAATGAGTAAATACGTCTAGGTTATTTATTATCATTATGTGTGACACGGAACGTGATTTAAAGGGTTTCAATAATTATAGTACGTAAAGAAGCAAAATATAGCGCCGGTCTCGTTCCACAGCCAAGCAGCCGGCAAGCGCGAGGAGAAGGGAGGGGAACGTGCCGGGGAGAACCACTTGGAGGGTAAAAGGCGGTGCGGAGCGTGCGTCTCCAGACGGGAAGTGTGTGTGCCGGCTTAGCATTGGCCAGCAGGTATTCGTCGCTGATCGCGCGTAACTTGAAATGTCGCAACTTTTAGGCCCCTTAGTGAACGTGCTAATGAATGTTGGTGCCTAAAATTGATGCTGCCATTGTTTTTATATGTACCTCAACGTGTTTGCTAAGTTTCGTCGCGATCGACGACTTCACCATTGTAGATGTTCCCTTGTTAGTCATATCCCACCATCTCAACTGAGGACAGAGGAAGCTCTGCTGAGAGAAGCAACCCCCATAACCAGTTCACCAGGAATTTTGTTGCCCATCGCCACGACGACTTCGAGTTAGGAGGCCAGAAAGTGTACGGGCCGGCCGAATTTTCAGGGATCATTTTAATTTAAACCAGAGCTAGCGGGATGAGTGGCCAGATTCAACTTCTGGAACTAAGGCTCATGAGCTAAATCCAAATAGGAAAATGAAGGGATTCGACCTCCCAAGAAGACTATGGTGTCGCCTCAACATACTGAGAACTGGCATGGACGCTGCAAATTCTTACGCCATATTGGGTTTGGATGGTTCATGTTTGTGGGTTACTGTAGTCACGTCCTAGTTCGTGAACCATGGGCAACGGCTGAGTGGCCTAGCAAGTAGTCCTGAGAGTCGGGATACCAGTTGCTATGGAATGGGAGTGGGCATCTCGGACATATTCTGAGTCATGGCCCTCATTGTGCTCAGGCGGCTCGGACTATACAATTCACCGGTGGTCCATAATCCGTTAGAGGAGAGATCCTCGCTTGGACTGTGTGCAAGTAGGGAAGCATCCTGCTTCATGAATTTGCTGAGCTCAGAACATTTTAAGCAAGCCTCGGACCTATGGGAGTAATGGAGTCCCACTCCCATTTGACAGGCGAGGGACTCCTTGGAAACAACTTGGCGAACGAAATGGAATTCGATGGGGAGCTATCAATATTAATGGGGCTTATGGATGAAAGAAGGTAGAACTGGCTGAGTCAGCAAAGAGGATGCATCTGGATGTGCTAGGAGTAAGTGATATTCGGGTAAGAGGAGATAACGAGGAAGAGATAAGAGATTATAAACTGTACTTGACGGGTGTTAGAAAGGGAAGGGCAGAGTCAGGGGTAGGGCTCTTTATCCGGAATACCATTGCACGCAACATAGTTTCTGTTAGGCACGTAAATGAGCGAATGATGTGGGTAGATTTGTCAGTTGGAGGAATTAGGACAAGAATTGTGTCCGTGTATTAGCCATGTTAAGATGCAGATGAGGATGTTGACAAGTTTTATGAAGCATTGAGTGACATCGTGGTCAGGGTAAACAGCAAGGATAGAATAGTGCTAATGGGCGATTTCAATGCGAGAGTTGGGAATAGAACTGAAGGATACGAAAGGGTGATTGGTAAAGGTGGGGAAGATATGGAAGCTAATGGGAATGGGAAGCGTTTGCTGGACTTCTGTGTTAATATGGGTTTATCTCTTACGAATACATTCTTCAAGCATAAGGCTATTCGCCGCTACACATGGGAGGCTAGGGGAACCAGATTCATAATCGACTATATCTTAACAGACTTTGAATACAGGAAATCTGTTAGGAATGTACGAGTTTTTCGCGGATTTTTCGATGATACAGACCACTGGCTGATCTGTAGTGAACTAAGTATCTCTAGGCCTAGGGCAGAGAAAGTGAAATCTGTCTGCCAAAAAATAAGGGTAGAAAATCTCCAGAGACGAGGAAATTAGACAGAAGTACATGGATATGATTAGTGAGAAGTTTCGAACAGTAGACAGTAAGCAGATTCAGGATATAGAAAGTGAATGGGTGGCATACAGGGATGCTGTAGTAGAAACAGCAAGCGATAGCCTAGGAACAACTGTGCGTAAAGATGGGAAAAGGCGAACATCTTGGTGGAATGATGAAGTGAGAGCAGCCTGTAAACGTAAAAGGAAGGCTTATCAGAAATGGCTCCAAACAAGAGCCGAGGGAGACAGGGATTTGTACGTGTATGAAAGAAACAGAGCGAAACAAATAGTTGTTGAATCCAAAAAGAAGCCATGGGAAGATTTTGGTAATAACCTGGCAAGGCTAGGTCAAGCAGCAGCGAAACCTTTCTGGACAATAATACAGAATCTTAGGAAGGGAGGGGAAAATAAATGAACATTGTTTTGAGTAATTCAGGTGAACTCATAATAGATCCCAGGGAATGACTGGAGAGGTGGAGCGAATATTTTGAACATCTTCTCAATGTTAAAGGAAATTATCCTGGTGGTGTTGAAAACAGCCAAGCTCATGGGGAGGAGGAAAATGATGTTGGTGAAATTATGCTTGAGGAAGTGGAAAGGATGGTAAATAAACTCCATTGTCATAAGGCAGCGGGAATAGATGAAATTAGACCTGAAATGGTGAAGTATAGTGGGAAGGCAGGGATGAACAGGAAGGATTGCAACAACTATCGAGGAATCTCATTGATTAGTATACCAGGCAAAGTATTCACTGGCATCTTGAAAGGGAGGGTGCGATCAGTGGTTGAGAGGAAGTTGGATGAAAACCCGTGTGGTTTCAGACCACAGAGAGGCTGTCAGGATCAGATTTTCAGTATGCGCCAGGTAATTGAAAAATGCTACCAGAGGATAGGCAGTTGTGTTTATGTTTCGTAGATCTAGAGAAGGCATATGACAGGGTACCGAGGGAAAAGATGTTCACTATACTGGGGGACTATGGAATTAAAGGTAGATTATTAAAATCAATCAAAGGCGTTTATGTTGACAATTGGGCTTCAGTGAGAATTTATGGTAGAATGAGTTCTTTGTTCAGGGTACTTACAGGGGTTAGACAAGGATGCAATCTTTCACCTTTGCTGTTCGTAGTTTACATGGATCATCTGCTGAAAGGTATAAAATGGCAGGGAGGTATTCAGTTAGGTGGAAATGTAGTAAGCAGTTTGGCCTATGCTGACGACTTGGTCTTAATGGCAGACTGTGCCGAAAGCCTGCAGTCTAATATCTTGGAACTTGAAATTAGGTGCAATGAGTATGGTATGAAAATTAGCCTCTCGAGGACTAAATTGATGTCAGTAGGTAAGAAATTCAACAGAATTGAATGTCAGATTGGTGATACAAAGCTAGAACTGGTCGATAATTTCAAGTATTTAGGTTGTGTGTTCTCCCAGGATGGTAATATAGTGAGATTGAATCAAGGTGTAGTAAAGCTAATGCAGTGAGCTCGTAGTTGCGATCAACAGTATTCTGTAAGAAGGAAGTCAGCTCCCAGACGAATCTATCTTTACATCGGTCTGTTTTCAGACCAACTTTGCTTTACGGGAGCGAAAGCTGGGTGGACTCAGGATATATTATTCATAGGTTAGAATTAACAGACAAGAAAGCAGCAAGAATGATTGCTGGTACAAACAGGTGGGAACAATGGCAGGAGGGTACTCGGAATGAGGAGATATAGGATAATTTAAGAATGAACTCGATGGATGAAGCTGTACGTATAAACCCACTTCGGTGGTGGGGTCATGTGAGGCGAATGGAGGAGGGTAGTTTACCTAGGAGAATAATGGACTCTGTAGAGGGTAAGAGAAGTTGAGGGAGACCAAGACGACGATGGTTAGACTCGGTTTCTAACGATTTAAAGATAAGAGGTATAGAAAATGAGGCCACAATAGTTGCAAATCGAGGATTGTGGCGACGTTTAGTATATTCTCAGAGGCCTGCAGACTGAACGCTGAAAGGCATAACAGTCTATAATGATGATGTATGTATGTATGTATGTATGTATGTATGTATGTATGTATGTATGTATGTATGTATGTATGTATGTATGTATGTATGTATGTATGTATGTATGTATGTATGTATGTATGTATGTATGTATGTATGTATGTATGTATTGTGCCCTTTTAAGGCACCAAATGCGGTGATCTCTTCTCTCTTCTATGCGCCGGCTGCTCCTGTAATAAATGACATATAAAATCATACTCACCGCTGCATGTAGACTCTTCTTTCTCAGTTGTGCCCGTTCGATATCCCCGCAGAGGCCACCCGCTGATTGAGGAGTGAGGGAATGAAAAGAAGGGGGTAAACTAACTAAAATGACGGTACCCAAGACTGAATTAAAGTTTAAAATAAAAGACTAATTTATTCAAATAAAATGCAAAGTGCTGAAATGAACGTAAATTGAACTAGAGAAAAAGTGTAAACAAAGGAAAATAAATGACTAATAAAATATTAAAGATAGAAGGTCTGCCTTCCAAAACAATCATGACTGCCTGAATAAACTGACTGAAGGTCAAACACCTTAATTAAATATTCCAGACTATCTTGACATTGTCTTCAAGTTGAAATAAAATGACACTGTATAAAATTCTGGTCAGAACGACCACCTTCTTGAGATACAAAAATATATAATAGAGAAACCATCTCTCAAAATAAATTAATGAATAGTTGACTCACAAAAAGTAAAATAAATTCTGTTACGTCGATCACTCCACTGACTTATAAGAGTTATTAAATGTTTAACACATGTAGGCTCATTTGGGAAAAATACCCAAATTTAAATAAACATGGACTGCACTGAACAAGGGTATCACTTAAGGAAATAGTTCTTAGAAAAAACGGAACAAAACAACCATGAACATCACTTCATTTCCTACATAACCGTCGTCTCATTCAAATACCTCATGATTAAACAAAATTAATTATCGCAACATTACTCTGAGTGTATCCAACCACTCATCTACATGTTAGACTTCACTTGCTTGACTGTGATAAACTGGACTTCTCAAAATAAAACAAAATTAGGCCAAGTGCCTGATGTTAACATTATCGAATGATAGCGATCCTTGTACATTAAAATTTCTATTGACTTTGCCGCTAACTGCATTTCATTATTAATTCATATTTGTGGTATCACCACTAGATGGAGGCAGATACCATCTTATTTACCATTTCTTGCGGCAGTTTTATACAATTGGTTTATTAAAGATCGCTTCATTTCAAAATAAAAATGTAGTGGATTTTAAAAGAAAGTTTGGTAATTACTTGGCTGCCTGGTATGAGCATACCACTACTATTTCGACTGTGACATAATCGATGACCTCTAGATCTAACATCTAACATCTTATTTACATCATTACATTAATTAACGGAGAAACACTGCTCCGACAAAAAATACAGAAATCAAAACCAACTAGCCTAGCTACACTTATCTATTTACAACAAATCAAATATAAATAATTCACATGCGCTTGCGTCCTACAAATACGGTAAAAGTTACAAACAGAAAGAAAGACAAATAAACAAAACTGGATCCCACCGTCGCGGCCTACTGGAAATTAACAAGGATAGAAAATGCGCAAAACAAACTCGGCGTTACCAGACAAATATACCCCGCTGCGGGTAGCAAAATATTGCGAATTTGACGGCAATCTCAAAATTTCAGACGACAAATGTCTGGAAATAAAATTATCTAACCTTGATGGAAAATTTTACTGTAATTTCACGTCATCCGTGACTGCATAAATATTCAAAACACATTGACTCGTCGCTCCGTTCACAATGTACACTGGCTAGCATTATTAGTCGAGCATCTATTCTCCCTGGAATTATTTAACAAATACAGGCTCCTGCCTGTAGTATCATAACCCATGTCGTAACACATTTAACGCACGTGGTTAAATTCTTCATTCCACAATTCTTATTTATTCATTTATTCGCGACGTCATTTTTATTCATATTCTCACAGTACGGCCTCGCTCGTACCCGGCGGGCAAAAATATCTGTCGTGCACATTACGACTTCTCATGTAAATTCAAGACATGGTTCAACTATCATATTTCCATCATCAACGTAGATCATCAGGGATATTAAATCTAGCTCAAAATCTCGATCATTCACTGTTAACACATCACAAAAATCACAGAGCTGACTCATCAATGGCGCTCATTGTTACTATATTAAAAAAAACAAGTGACGAGATTGCCTCTCAAAACACAAATGTTGAAACGTGCGCAACCGCGACTACAGAAATAAGAAAAATTCGCGTCTACCCAAAAATCGTCGCAAAATACGCGGGATAAATACAAATCGAAACCGGTCATCTAAAGGATGATTCCGCCACATAAAACAAAACTGAAATGCGCAAAACAGCAAAATAAACATTGAAAAACATCGCGGCGGTGTCCATAACATCAAAAACTCCAACAAAGAAAAATATGACTCACAAAACAATCGATCTAAAATCATGATGAACAATTAAAAAAAATCAACTGGCATTACACTCGTAGATCAAAACAATAGCTGCCTAACTGTCAAAATGACATCCTACAGAAAATCAACCATAAACACGCAGACAAACATCTACTTAAAACAAAGAGCACAAAAATAAGCCTATCTGAAAGTGCAACATTAACATTATTATTATTATTATTATTATTATTATTATTATTATTATTATTATTATTATTATTATTCCTAGTAGTATTATAAACTGTGAATTATTTACAACTCTACCTAGTACTCTAAACTACACTGATCATCGATTTTGCCACGGTACTACATATTATTTACATGATTTAATTATGCTCATACCTGTATGGTGGAAGCAGGTCAGTTCACCCACCGGCCCCCGTCATGGTGGAAATTAGAATTCCATCTTCAGGTTGATGTGGTATTCCAGATTTTTATTACACACGCAAATTTGACACATTCTTGCCATGCCGTGACACACAATTATATTAGCATAGAAAAAACACTCGCATTTCTCTCACTCCCGTGAAAGTTTAGAAGATGCCGCTGCAGCCTCCTGCTTGCTGTGTAGATGAAGGTCGCCTCGCTTCCTACCTGCAACCCTGCTGGCCTTCCTTCGCTCCCTCAGCTTTGTTTACCTTCAGCTTATAGTACGTTCACCTTACTGGGACATAACTTTCCCCTCAAGGTTTGCCATTGCGGCATCCATTGAATAAAGTCAATCACCTTCCCGTCTGTATTACTAGTCTCTGCCCATAAACATCTCGCTTGCCAAACAGTTTGTAGAATGGTGGAAACAAGCTAAAATGCAGTTTATGTTGTGGAGAAAATTTTATACTGATCTCACATGTAACACTCCCCACTGGTTAGAAATGTTTTTATGTAAACCTGCTGGACATAATATCATTTAAGTTGAAAGTGTAATTCTTCCCTACACTCCCTGCATTTCCAGTAAAAGTCTGTGAAAGTGTTCATATCCTGAAATGCTATTCTCTCACGTAAATACAACAAGGCTTTCTAAATGCCTACAAGTGTCTAATCGCCTTCTTACCAGCCAAAATAAAACTGACTAAAATGCATTTTGCTGAACAGTCTGTCACTCTGTCAAAACGTAGATTCACTGAGAATACTGAAGTAACACTAAAAGTACTCAAGACAATAACTGAGAGTATTCAAAACAACTGTGAACTCTAGAACTTTAGAAACACTTGAGAGTGACTCAAACACTGAGAATTCTAGAATACACGATTCAAAACACTGATAACTTGGAATGACTGAGAGTTCTGAAAACACACTGAGAAGTAACTGAGAATAACTGAGAATAACTGAGAATAACTGAGAGTTCGACCCTCTGGTCGCTGGGTTTTATAAAATTTTCCCCCACCACCAGGAAAATAGTTCCGTAGAAGGGATGTGGCGTAATAATCTAGTCCTTGGGAGCGCTTTCTCGTACATCCGTAGGTTATGGTTTTCAAATTTTATACACAAAACTTCCTAAATTCTGTCCGACTCACATGCGATATTGCGCCGCGGGAAATGATCATAGAATACTCCACACGATGATGCGCGTCATTGGTGTTATTTTCTTCCGGTGGATGGTCTCGTTCAGCCATCATGGCTCCTTATTCTGGGTTCACTTACTCCTCCGTTTGAAGTTGAATTTTATTAATTAGGCACTGATTAATCACAGATTGGCACTGATAATTCACCAAATATTACAACGAAGTTAGGACACTGTTTTTCACTACCACCTCGGGCTTCAGATCGCGAGATACTGATAGTAGATCTCCCGGTATGACAACACATTCAAATTTAGAATATTCTGATTGGCTGAGACTTTCGCGCTCTTCCAAAACGTACTGCATCCGCTTCCTCCCACGAATTGGCGGTTACTGTCGTTGGTCCTCTATTGTCCTAGCTAAATAGGTCAGGCTTCACCGCGTGCTTTTCTCATGAGAACGAACAGCAAGTGCCCACTCCCTGGCGGTGTCATAAAATTTATTGGATGGGTGGTTTACAATCTGGTCGTGTCTAGAGAAGAGTTTCATGGATTCTCTCGCCGTCAGGCTGGCGCCAGAAAATTCCTTTGTGACTGCTAGTTTCACAGCCTCACTGTGGTATCTCAATGTGAAATATTCAATTTTAATTTAAGAATTAAATTAGGCAAATTCGCTTATGGGTGCAATGCCCCCTTACGCCGTTAGAAATCTTACGCGATAGTGGAAGATTTCTCAATTCAACCAATGATATTCTAGACATACTTGCAGCCATAAGCGAATGTATACTTCTGACTATGAAGTATACCTCTGCTTATGCCTGAGTTTTTCTCTGATTTCTCTCTCTAAAAGTTTGTTCTCTTTCTCGAGGTCATCTGCAATCTGTTTCATGACTGCTAGTATCTCGGCTGAGTTCTGTTTGCATTCCGGACAATTCTCTTCTGTCTGTTGACCTGTCTCAATCTCGAAATGACTGTCGTCTCCTGGGTTTGTTGATAGGGTTTCCTGGTCATCTTCTTCTTCTGCTTCGGTACACGGGTCATCATCATCATCATCTTCTTCTTCTGCTTCGGTACACGGGTCATCATCATCATCTTCTTCTTCTGCTTCGGTACACGGGTCTTCTCCTGCGTTTGAGCTCCTTGGTTTCTCCACGAGATTTACTTGAGCTGCGCCTGGTGCTATATTATATGTTCGAAGATTTGCTGCATTCATAATCACTTCATTCTCCCCATCTAAACTACTAATTTTATATGCATTGTTTTGCATATCCTGGACAATGCGGTAAGGACCGATGTACAATGGTGCGAATTTTGCATAATACTTCCTTTCAGGATCGGAGATGGCTGGTCTACGGATCAATACCATTTCACCTTCCCTTAATGGCTTGTGGAATTTTTTTTTACGAACTCTCCTCAGCCTGCGGTCAGCTTGCTCTCTTAAGTGGTCTCGTACCTGCTGTATACATAGCTCCGGAGATAATTGGGGTTCAGGCGGACAATTAACGACTGGTCCCCACGGCCTGGCTGGTTGTAAGCCACTATGCACTGTGGCTGGGATTTTCGCTGTTGCTTCATGGACAGTATTATTTATGCAGTCAGTGATCAATGGGAGAATATCGACCCATCGCCAATGTTGTTCTGGGATATAAATTCTGCTGAATTTTGCGATGACTTTCATTACTCTTTCTGCCGGGTTCGACTCTGGGTGACGTGTTGAACTCAGAACATGCTGTATTCCTAATTGCCTTAAACCTGTTTTGAACTCAGCGGAGGTGAACTGTGTTCCGTGATCTGTCAGTAATTTTTCCGGTTTTCCCATGGCCGGAATTATTTCCCTATTAATGCATCTTAAAACTGACCTAGTATTGGCCTTTTGCATTGGAGAAAGGTTTGTAAATTTGGAAAATACATCCATGGTGACTAATATGAACTGATTTCCTCTCCGTGATTTCGGGATTTTTCCATAAATATCCATCGCGAATAACTCACGGGGTTTTGACGGTAGAATGGGAATTGGTTTCTGTTTTAAAAGGTAGGAGTTCGCCTTGACACGCTGGCAAGTGTCGCACGTAACTATTGCATCCCTGACAGTCTTCCTTAGGTCTTTCCAGGTGAAAGTTTCCTGAATTGTGGCGACGGTCTTATCAATACCTCCATGCCCAATAACACGGTGTACATGCCATATTAGCTCTTCCTGTAACTCTTTCGGGACAACAATCTTTAATTTAGTATGATCCTTATCTGCATATTTTAACAATTGATTATTTAACAGCCTATATTCTTGTGCGGCCTTGTGAATTTCGTCATAACGAGGGTCTCCTTGTGGAATTGCTCCTTGGAAATACTGGATAATCGGCTGTAAGGTTGGATCAGCCTGTTGAAAGGTTGGTAACTGGCTCAATCGGAGTAGTACATTTCGGTCTTCCTGTGTTAAGTCCACATAATTTACCTGCTCTTCACGTTTATTTGGGTTCCTGCTCAAGGCGTCTGCTAGAATGTTTGCCTTGCCGGTACAGTGTTCAATGGTAAAATTAAATTGCTGCACGAACAGTGACCATCTAGTAATTCTGTCAGATGAAACAGCTGATTTTAACATGAACGTTAAAGCTTTGTGGTCAGTTCTTATGACGATTGGAAATCCATAAATAACTTTCCGCCAGTGCTGTAGGGCTTGGACTATAGCTAGCATTTCCAGCTCTGTAGTTGTGTAGTTCCGTTCGTGCGACCTCAATTTTCTACTATAAAAGCCTAAATAGTCCTTGGTTCTACATTCATTGTCCTGTTCCTGGAATAAGACTGCACCTATGCCCACTTTAGATGCGTCTGTCTGAAGGATAAATGGTCTGTTAAAATCAGGATACGCTAATCGTATGCTCCTGGCTAACAGTTCTTTAGTACATGTGAACGCTGTCTCTGCTTCCTGTGTCCATTTCCATCTGTTATTTTTACATAGCAGGTCTTGTAGTGGTGCTACGACTTCGGTGAAATTTTTACAGTGTTCTCTAAAGAATTGACACATACCAAGGAATTGTCGGATATGTTTCACCTTGGTAGGTCTAGGGAAGTTACTTATCGCTTCTAACTTTACCGGATTTGGTCGGATTCCCTTGCCGTCTATCACGTGTCCTAGGAATAGGATTTCCGGCTGAAAGAAGTGTGATTTCTTGATATTCACCTTGAATCCAGTTTCTATAAGGTTTTTAAACAGTTTACTTAAATTTTGGAGGTTTTCTTCAAAGGTTTTAGTTCCAATTATCATCTCATCGATGTACAAAGTAGTAACTGCTTTGACTTCGTCTGTTAGGTTCCTGTCAAGTGCCCGTATGAGAGCGCTGGAAGAGTTGCGTGTCCCGAACGGAAGTCTTTCAAAGACATAGGTCTGCTGATCAAACATAAACCCTGTTAGTAACTTCGACTTATCATGCAGAAGGATATGGTGAAAAGAACTGGTCAGGTCTACACCTGTGAAAACTTCCATGTCTCTAAATCGACGAATTGCGTCCTTAATAGGCATGGCTTGATCATTCTCCGGGATTAATTTGGAGTTTAATTGACGAGCATCGAGGCACAGCCTCAGGGAATTGTCGGCTTTCTTTACTATGACAAGGCTGTTCACGTACGGAGTAGGTCGCTTCGAGATGATCCCGTTTTCTTCCATTTGTTTGATAATTTGTTTGACCTCCTCGTGGTATTTCTCCGGCACTGGATACGGCTTACGTTTGTATGGTTCCCAGTCCAAAACATTGAAAGCATATGTAAAATTAGGGATAAGGCCTACTTTGGAATCGAATACGGCCTGATGTTCAATTAAGAAGGCTCTTAATTGATCTTTCTGTTCTTTCGTTCCTTTAAACTCTGCAACCTTGTCATTGATTAAATTTTCAATATCTTCTGCAGTATCAACCATAAAAATGTCGGTAAAAATCCCCTCATGGTCCAAAATATTTAACTGTTCATCCGCATGCTCGGCTCCTAAGATATCGTGGAAGTCTCCGTCAGTACTATTAACTGCTTCGTCCTCATCAGTTTCCGGATTTATTGCCACCTTGTCGTGACCTCCATTCCTTCGGAATCTCACCACGCCCCCTGCAAGGTCAATGACGGCATGTGTATCCCTTAGAAAATCAGCTCCAAGAATTACGTTGTAATTAACTCTGGCCATTATGATAAATGTATGACTGTAGGTTGAGCTCCCTATTGTCATCTCCAGGTATGTCTGGGACTTACAGGTAGTCACCCTGTCTGGCACAATCCCTTTTATTTTTACTGTCGAGACCGGGATCTCAGGTAGGCTCATTCTCTCTTTCAAATCATTAAACAGATTCCTCGAAATAATGCTGATACTCGCACCAGTATCTAAAAGTCCTAAAATGCTTGTTTCATTAATTTTGACTTTAATCACAGGTAGAGGTAAAATTTGTGGGCTCTCCTGTTTGAATTCATCACTTAATAAGTCCTCAGGCTGCGCTATCCATGAATCTACCTTCGCTACTTCCCACTCTTCATTCTCAATGGTAAAATTTGTGGCTGAGTCAGTGTCTAATGGAGCTACTAATTCGAAATTGAAGTTTTTTTTTTCTAGCACCGGTCCCCTCGTACGTCGGTGCATTCGGATTGAGCGGTCTGCGGTCCTCGCTTCCTCTCCTTCTTGTTTGCTGGAACTCAAGGCTTTCGGCCCCCGTGATATCCGGGTTCATGTCTTGGGATTCGATCGCCTGCTTCCACGGATCGCGCTGCTGTTTGTTATTCAGTTCATTGATGTATCGGCGCCCCTCTTGGTACCTTGGGTCCGAGTTCCTATCTCGCTGGTAATTCCTTCTCTCATTCCATCTCCTTTCAGGATCGCGATAGTAAGGCCTATCTCTTCCTGCATTTTCCCATCGCCTTCTGTCATGTGAGATGTACCTCCTTTGGTATGGCTGCCTGTCTTGGTAGCGCGGTCGCCTGTCTGGGTAGTTAGGTTTTCTAAACCACGGACGTTGGATTTCTTCCTCCTGGCGTCTCGTGTTCGTATCTCGCCGCGGTACAGCGCCTGAATTCGGGCCGTTTACCTGCACATTGCCTCGTGCATTTTCGCTGGTGGCATTAGCTAGGTACGCCCTATGTTCCTGCGTTTGCCTGGTCACTCTCTGCGGTACGTTATTAGTGGATGTAGCGTCTAGCTCCCTTAATATAGCCTCAACTTGGGCTGGATCATCGATCCTCGCTGTAATGAGCATTCTCTGCACGTCCGACGGAAATTGTTTGATTATCGTCTGAACGATCTCTGCGTCTGACACTGGAGAATCTAATTGCCTAAGTTTGACGAGCTGCGTTAGGAAGAAGTCTAAGTATCGTGTGGGCTGTGTCGACATGTACTTGCGAGTGTACAAGTCCATTCTGAGTGCCTGTTGTGTGGATAAGGACCAGTACCTTTCGAGGAAAGCCTTCTCGAAATCTGCGAACGTCTTAAAAGTATCTACGAAACCGTAATACCAGGTCTTTGCCTGTCCTTCGAGATATTTTTCTACTATGCGTAGTTTCTTTTCTTCAGGGGCTTTAATGTCTTGGAAATATTGCTTCAATTCCCTAAGATAGACTTTTGGTGTTATTTGTGACGTTCCACTGAATTTCTTCGGCTGATCGTCACTCGTTCGCACGATGTTTATGATTTGCGTGGAGGCTTCAGTTCTTTGCGTACTTTCGGGCATTGTCCTTTCCATGTTAAATATTTGGGTTATAGGCTCGCTCTGTGTCGGTTCATGCGGCTGTATCCTAATTTCTCTGGCCACTTGGGACTCGGCCTGTTTGTCGACTAACATCTTGACCAAGGTCGACAAGTTTTCGCTCTGGGTCTTAATTGCCTGGATCTTTCCCTCTATGACCTCGTTAACTTCCTGTCTTACTGACTGCTCGCTGAGTGTAATCGCACCCTCAGTCTCTGCTATCTTTTCTGTCAGTTCGGTTAACCTCTTTGTAATATCCTCGGTCTCCGACTTTAAGGTCATGATTTCGTGGCTCGTTTTCTCCTGGGTCTCTCCAATCTGTACGCATACTTTATCCATTTCTTTCCTATTCTCGTCCTCAATTTTATCTATCCGCTCCTCCAAGAGTATCATACCTCGAGCTAAGTCCTTGCCTTGATCTTGCACCATTACCCTAGTTTCCCTCATGCTTTCCTCAACAGTCGCGCTGTGGCTGTCTAACTGCTCTTGTATCTGTGCTTGTGCATCGGCTAACTTCTTTATCTCTTCCATCGTCTCCTGCCTGTTTGCATTACACGCCTGCATGAGTTTATCCTGGTTCTCCCGTAACTCTTTTTTCAGTTCGACCTGGCTTTTTATGAACCTCTCCTCGAGTTTTACCTCATACTGTTTAAATTCTTCCAAGACCTGTCCGTGTACTGCCTCTACTTTATTCGCCAGTTCGGCTTGGCTACTCTCAATCTTATTTACAAGTTCTACCTGGCTGGATTTCAACTCGCCTTGTGTGTTCTTTAACTCATTAGCTAATTCTAGCTGGCTGGATTTTAATTCGCCTTGTGTGTTTTTTAACTCGTTAGCTAGTTCGGCTTGGCTACTTTCTACCTTGTTCACAAGTTCGGCCTGACTGGATTTCAGATCGTCAGCTAATTCTGTTTGGCTACTTTCTATTTTATTCGATAGTTCGGCCTGACTTGATTTCAACTCACTGGTTGTTACACTTAAATCGTTAATGGTTTTAATCAACCTGTCCCACTGCTCCTGGCTAATCGACATTTTATATGCTGAGAGAATACGACTGAGACCATCAGGATCCCCAACATACTTCCAATACATGCAAGACACAGTAATCACCAATACAAAACAATTTTATCCTAAACTTGGATAAAATTATACAAACATATCATTTATAATTAATACCACTACTTGTCAAACAGTTTATCACAGCATTCATATTTATCAACACTCAGTAAATCTATGTTCATGGCTGTTAGTCTGGGTACAAAATAAATAAAATGTAAAACGCACAGTCCCGGGGATAAGCAAATCTAGCCCCTAAAGGTGGGCGCCACGCCTTTCACTCCTCACTCCGGCCCCTGTGCCCTTTTAAGGCACCAAATGCGGTGATCTCTTCTCTCTTCTATGCGCCGGCTGCTCCTGTAATAAATGACATATAAAATCATACTCACCGCTGCATGTAGACTCTTCTTTCTCAGTTGTGCCCGTTCGATATCCCCGCAGAGGCCACCCGCTGATTGAGGAGTGAGGGAATGAAAAGAAGGGGGTAAACTAACTAAAATGACGGTACCCAAGACTGAATTAAAGTTTAAAATAAAAGACTAATTTATTCAAATAAAATGCAAAGTGCTGAAATGAACGTAAATTGAACTAGAGAAAAAGTGTAAACAAAGGAAAATAAATGACTAATAAAATATTAAAGATAGAAGGTCTGCCTTCCAAAACAATCATGACTGCCTGAATAAACTGACTGAAGGTCAAACACCTTAATTAAATATTCCAGACTATCTTGACATTGTCTTCAAGTTGAAATAAAATGACACTGTATAAAATTCTGGTCAGAACGACCACCTTCTTGAGATACAAAAATATATAATAGAGAAACCATCTCTCAAAATAAATTAATGAATAGTTGACTCACAAAAAGTAAAATAAATTCTGTTACGTCGATCACTCCACTGACTTATAAGAGTTATTAAATGTTTAACACATGTAGGCTCATTTGGGAAAAATACCCAAATTTAAATAAACATGGACTGCACTGAACAAGGGTATCACTTAAGGAAATAGTTCTTAGAAAAAACGGAACAAAACAACCATGAACATCACTTCATTTCCTACATAACCGTCGTCTCATTCAAATACCTCATGATTAAACAAAATTAATTATCGCAACATTACTCTGAGTGTATCCAACCACTCATCTACATGTTAGACTTCACTTGCTTGACTGTGATAAACTGGACTTCTCAAAATAAAACAAAATTAGGCCAAGTGCCTGATGTTAACATTATCGAATGATAGCGATCCTTGTACATTAAAATTTCTATTGACTTTGCCGCTAACTGCATTTCATTATTAATTCATATTTGTGGTATCACCACTAGATGGAGGCAGATACCATCTTATTTACCATTTCTTGCGGCAGTTTTATACAATTGGTTTATTAAAGATCGCTTCATTTCAAAATAAAAATGTAGTGGATTTTAAAAGAAAGTTTGGTAATTACTTGGCTGCCTGGTATGAGCATACCACTACTATTTCGACTGTGACATAATCGATGACCTCTAGATCTAACATCTAACATCTTATTTACATCATTACATTAATTAACGGAGAAACACTGCTCCGACAAAAAATACAGAAATCAAAACCAACTAGCCTAGCTACACTTATCTATTTACAACAAATCAAATATAAATAATTCACATGCGCTTGCGTCCTACAAATACGGTAAAAGTTACAAACAGAAAGAAAGACAAATAAACAAAACTGGATCCCACCGTCGCGGCCTACTGGAAATTAACAAGGATAGAAAATGCGCAAAACAAACTCGGCGTTACCAGACAAATATACCCCGCTGCGGGTAGCAAAATATTGCGAATTTGACGGCAATCTCAAAATTTCAGACGACAAATGTCTGGAAATAAAATTATCTAACCTTGATGGAAAATTTTACTGTAATTTCACGTCATCCGTGACTGCATAAATATTCAAAACACATTGACTCGTCGCTCCGTTCACAATGTACACTGGCTAGCATTATTAGTCGAGCATCTATTCTCCCTGGAATTATTTAACAAATACAGGCTCCTGCCTGTAGTATCATAACCCATGTCGTAACACATTTAACGCACGTGGTTAAATTCTTCATTCCACAATTCTTATTTATTCATTTATTCGCGACGTCATTTTTATTCATATTCTCACAGTACGGCCTCGCTCGTACCCGGCGGGCAAAAATATCTGTCGTGCACATTACGACTTCTCATGTAAATTCAAGACATGGTTCAACTATCATATTTCCATCATCAACGTAGATCATCAGGGATATTAAATCTAGCTCAAAATCTCGATCATTCACTGTTAACACATCACAAAAATCACAGAGCTGACTCATCAATGGCGCTCATTGTTACTATATTAAAAAAAACAAGTGACGAGATTGCCTCTCAAAACACAAATGTTGAAACGTGCGCAACCGCGACTACAGAAATAAGAAAAATTCGCGTCTACCCAAAAATCGTCGCAAAATACGCGGGATAAATACAAATCGAAACCGGTCATCTAAAGGATGATTCCGCCACATAAAACAAAACTGAAATGCGCAAAACAGCAAAATAAACATTGAAAAACATCGCGGCGGTGTCCATAACATCAAAAACTCCAACAAAGAAAAATATGACTCACAAAACAATCGATCTAAAATCATGATGAACAATTAAAAAAAATCAACTGGCATTACACTCGTAGATCAAAACAATAGCTGCCTAACTGTCAAAATGACATCCTACAGAAAATCAACCATAAACACGCAGACAAACATCTACTTAAAACAAAGAGCACAAAAATAAGCCTATCTGAAAGTGCAACATTAACATAATTATTATTATTATTATTATTATTATTATTATTATTATTATTATTATTATTATTATTATTCCTAGTAGTATTATAAACTGTGAATTATTTACAACTCTACCTAGTACTCTAAACTACACTGATCATCGATTTTGCCACGGTACTACATATTATTTACATGATTTAATTATGCTCATACCTGTATGGTGGAAGCAGGTCAGTTCACCCACCGGCCCCCGTCATGGTGGAAATTAGAATTCCATCTTCAGGTTGATGTGGTATTCCAGATTTTTATTACACACGCAAATTTGACACATTCTTGCCATGCCGTGACACACAATTATATTAGCATAGAAAAAACACTCGCATTTCTCTCACTCCCGTGAAAGTTTAGAAGATGCCGCTGCAGCCTCCTGCTTGCTGTGTAGATGAAGGTCGCCTCGCTTCCTACCTGCAACCCTGCTGGCCTTCCTTCGCTCCCTCAGCTTTGTTTACCTTCAGCTTATAGTACGTTCACCTTACTGGGACATAACTTTCCCCTCAAGGTTTGCCATTGCGGCATCCATTGAATAAAGTCAATCACCTTCCCGTCTGTATTACTAGTCTCTGCCCATAAACATCTCGCTTGCCAAACAGTTTGTAGAATGGTGGAAACAAGCTAAAATGCAGTTTATGTTGTGGAGAAAATTTTATACTGATCTCACATGTAACACTCCCCACTGGTTAGAAATGTTTTTATGTAAACCTGCTGGACATAATATCATTTAAGTTGAAAGTGTAATTCTTCCCTACACTCCCTGCATTTCCAGTAAAAGTCTGTGAAAGTGTTCATATCCTGAAATGCTATTCTCTCACGTAAATACAACAAGGCTTTCTAAATGCCTACAAGTGTCTAATCGCCTTCTTACCAGCCAAAATAAAACTGACTAAAATGCATTTTGCTGAACAGTCTGTCACTCTGTCAAAACGTAGATTCACTGAGAATACTGAAGTAACACTAAAAGTACTCAAGACAATAACTGAGAGTATTCAAAACAACTGTGAACTCTAGAACTTTAGAAACACTTGAGAGTGACTCAAACACTGAGAATTCTAGAATACACGATTCAAAACACTGATAACTTGGAATGACTGAGAGTTCTGAAAACACACTGAGAAGTAACTGAGAATAACTGAGAATAACTGAGAATAACTGAGAGTTCGACCCTCTGGTCGCTGGGTTTTATAAAATTTTCCCCCACCACCAGGAAAATAGTTCCGTAGAAGGGATGTGGCGTAATAATCTAGTCCTTGGGAGCGCTTTCTCGTACATCCGTAGGTTATGGTTTTCAAATTTTATACACAAAACTTCCTAAATTCTGTCCGACTCACATGCGATATTGCGCCGCGGGAAATGATCATAGAATACTCCACACGATGATGCGCGTCATTGGTGTTATTTTCTTCCGGTGGATGGTCTCGTTCAGCCATCATGGCTCCTTATTCTGGGTTCACTTACTCCTCCGTTTGAAGTTGAATTTTATTAATTAGGCACTGATTAATCACAGATTGGCACTGATAATTCACCAAATATTACAACGAAGTTAGGACACTGTTTTTCACTACCACCTCGGGCTTCAGATCGCGAGATACTGATAGTAGATCTCCCGGTATGACAACACATTCAAATTTAGAATATTCTGATTGGCTGAGACTTTCGCGCTCTTCCAAAACGTACTGCATCCGCTTCCTCCCACGAATTGGCGGTTACTGTCGTTGGTCCTCTATTGTCCTAGCTAAATAGGTCAGGCTTCACCGCGTGCTTTTCTCATGAGAACGAACAGCAAGTGCCCACTCCCTGGCGGTGTCATAAAATTTATTGGATGGGTGGTTTACAATCTGGTCGTGTCTAGAGAAGAGTTTCATGGATTCTCTCGCCGTCAGGCTGGCGCCAGAAAATTCCTTTGTGACTGCTAGTTTCACAGCCTCACTGTGGTATCTCAATGTGAAATATTCAATTTTAATTTAAGAATTAAATTAGGCAAATTCGCTTATGGGTGCAGTATGTATGTATGTATAAGTGGGGTTGGATGGATTCTCCAATGTGTGAATGCAGTGAAGAGGAGCCGACCATTGACCATGCCAGCCTGCGCTGCCCTCTTCATGCTACTCTGGAAGCATGTTTCACCTTTCGTAACGTGCTGTAAAGTGGCAGCTGAACTTATGAATTTGTTGTTATAATCACCATGCGATTACATAAATGACTACGGAATAGATGAATATTCATAAATAAATATACCGTAGATTTAGATAGGAAATGCACAGTATGTAGTTTTAATTCATAAGGTGAGATCTCCAACAAACGGCAAATAAGTTAACATAGAAGGGACAGCAGACTCAGAAAATGATGGAACCAACTAGAGGGAAGAATATCCTGGACGTGGTCCTGGTAAAACCCGATGAGCACTATAGAAAATCCGAAGTAACAGATGGTATTAGCGATCACGAAGCTCTTTTTTGTTGTAGTTAAAAATTAATGTGATAGGAAGGAATGTCCTTAAAATAGGACTATTAGGTAGTACCACATGGCTGATAAAATAAGCATGAGGGAGTTTTTAGAAAGTAAACACGATCGTTGGAAAACGGTAAATAAAAATGTAAACAGACTTGGGATGGAATTAAAGCAAGTGTTGAAGAATGTGAAAATAGGTTTGTACATTCAACGTTGGTAAGGAATGGTAAAGACCGACTATATTCGTATAACGAATTCGTGTTGCTACCACACACATTCTGAGAGTACATCTGTCTAAATCGTCCACACCGTCTTTATTCCAAGCATTTTTTCTGAGGAAAATAGAATACATGGCCACCAGTACAGTTTATTCATTTTTGCACAACCACGTAACTAATCCAGATCTATGTACCACGAGTAACTCTTGCGCTATCAAATGTATCTGCTATTAACTTTTCACCGCATTGAAATCCTTGTAACTTTCCAAAGAGATGTTTAGCTTAGAGCCGTGCAGTTTGCGTGGCCGTACTAGGGGCCGTAAGCTCCCACTGGAATAGCTTTAAGGGTCATTTGAGCACTCAAGCATCCATAAACACCCGTATTGCCTGCGGAAGGATAAATGTTTATACATTCTTAAATATTATTGAGATTTGATGGAATTTAATGACGTCTTTCAGGAACGAAATATGTGTAATTGTCTAATACATTTCGTTTTCAGGTAGCTTATACATTCATTAAATTCAAAATTAGTTTCGACAGATCGATGATTGTAACAAGTATAAATTAACTCAGTCGAAACTGATAAGAGGTGGCTTCAGATACCCAAAATCATTGACAACGACATTTTCATTTAAAAAGGAAACGTAAAGCTCGAGAAAGGAAGCAGTTCAAATCAAATCAAATCAAATCAAATCAAATCAAATCAAATCAAATCAAATCAAATCAAATCAAATCAAATCAAATCAAATCAAATCAAATCAAATCAAATCAAATCAAATCAAATCAAATCAAATCAAATCAAATCAAATCAAATCAAATCAAATCAAATCAAATCAAATCAAATCAAATCAAATCAAATCAAATCAAATCAAATCAAATCAAATCAAATCAAATCAAATCAAATCAAATCAAATCAAATCAAATCAAATCAAATCAAATCAAATCAAATCAAATCAAATCAAATCAAATCAAATCAAATCAAATCAAATCAAAATACTTTATTAGCAGATGAGTTATCTACCTCGGTGGTAAACGATACACAAGAATACATTGTTATCAACAACTAAGTTTTAAACTGAAATGGATAGAAGTAATTTTCCTAAAATAGAGTATTGTAAAATTTACACAAACGATTTTTCTGTTAAACACAGAGCTCATCCTTAATAAATTTATATTATACACAAAATTCTGCTCATAATATATTCTGTATTTACACACTTAATCAAATGATAAACAGTACGTGGAATCACTTGAAAAATACTATACAACTGCTATAAGATTTAAATTTGCCTTCCTTTTTTAACCCATTTTGGTACCTAACGTGCATAACGACCTGCTGCTTCTTAAGCAGATCTCCCTTTCGTCACCGCTTTTCAGAGTTCCTGAAGGCCTTCACAGCTACCGCATCGGTCCCAGGGCCCTCGAAGTCCCCACTGTACTTCACCTCTACAGGCAGTCCCCTGCTTTGGCAGTCCAATCTCGATAGACAAGAGGATAGAATTCATTCACAAGTTTTTTATTTACAATAACCTACACAGGTCGAATTCCCTCTAAAGTGTCTTTTCTCTTTTGCTGTTTATTCTTTTCTTGAATATCTGTACAGATTTTGGAAAAGGATGAAACACTTCCCCAGGTAAAATGTTCCACTCCTTTATGTCATTACGAATGAATGAAAATTTACAGCCCTTCCGATATAATTATTTTCCATCTGAAACCTCTCATGGATGTCCCCCGATGCTCCCTCTCCTGTATAAGCTCTGTGTATAGTTAGATTAACGTGATCCATAGCTGGTGGAGACGACAATGAAAACCTTCACAAATGCAATCGAAATAACCGTGTGTTTGTACATTTGTCGAAATTCTCTCACAGATATCCGTTTCAGGTTTAATAATGACCATCCACGTATTATGTAACTTTGGTGTCTGTCGGTTTGTCTCTTTGTTTCTCTGAGTTCTTATAAACGAAAAACTACTGGATATATTTCAACCAAACTTTGTATTTGGAACTCACCTGTTCTTGGGTGGGTTTTAGAGTCAATGTTTGTTTGTCCAACTCTCGTATGATGTGAGATTAATCTGAATGGCGGCTTGTTATGACCGGATGCCTGTCCTAACGTCACTCTCATCAGAGGAGTTAAGGAGATTAACTGAACGACGTGATGCATGATAGTAGGAAAGGTGAGGATGATACGTGGTGCCGGCACATAGCCTACTCCTGTCGAATAGCACCAAGGGGTCCGCTCAAGCCTTAACGTCCCCATCCGACGGACGAATCACCAACAACAGCGTCATATGACCTACCTCCATATGAGCACTGCGGAGAGATTTGGAATTTGACCCAGACTTATGGCACGCAACCTAGTAATTACAAATTGTATACCACCACCTCCTCTAACCTGCCAACCAACATTCTTGATGGTGAGACTTTTCGACGACTCGAACCAGCTAACCTCGGTGTCAGACCGTTTAGAATTCAACGCCTTAATGATCATAGCCACCAGGCGGCTAGGTTTCAGGTTCGATATTATTCCTAAATCCCTGAATAGACTGGGGGTTTATGAAAGGATCAAAATAGCGATTTTACTCTCCCATACAATATACGACACCAATCTTAATTTAAATCTACCAGCCTTAATGGAAAATGGAAAAGAGCCCAAAAACGGCTGTGCATACAGTTAGCGTACAGTTAGTGTCTTCAGATGGAAAGTTCTGCCAACTTAAGGTGTCGAATGAGAATTTCTTACGAAGTGTTAGTTAACTTAAAGAGAGGATTGGCATGATTGCATGTGTGCATGTATTTCAGAGTGATAGGATAAGCAATGTGCATGCATTTGCATCGTTGATTAAGTAAGGATTTTCTAAATTTTCCGGCAGAGTTTCCCCACAACTGTGCACTCGATCTGAACCTGGAACGTAGGGACAACAGTTATATTGAACGGATCATATTCCGTAAATTAAGTGGGGAATTGACACATGGAAATGAAATGGACCCGTGATGAGGTCAGGCACATAGGCCTTAACGTGGATGACAGAAGAATGATCCCATGTGTATTGTGAAGAGGGCCAATGAGACAGTGAATACCTGCTTTAGAGAAGTAGAAAATTTAAATTGTCCCATTTTGCTGAGATAGTGTCAGGTGTGTGTGGAACTAGGCCGTGTAGAAAGAGTCTATTTATACTTTACTGTCGTTCGAGACGACCTTTCCCCATTCCACACTGCCCAGGTGAGGGTGAAACCCCTTCTTTAAGAAGACAGCGTGTGAAATGTGTTTCTTTGCATTAAGCTTGTTTTTAAATTTCATGTGGCAGAATCTGCATCTTACTGAGTATTGCCATATTATTGTGCTTATTGTGATGTTTATATTTTGTTGTATTGTCGTATGTGTCGCTGATTAGGGAGTGATGTAGCACATAAGCTACCTAGTTGGTTGTGGTTTCAAGCCCATTCTGTGGTTAGGGAGATTCGGGCTCACCTCTAACTTCTGTGATTTTGGAAGGGAATAATGTAGTCCTGTTTTCATGTATGTGAGTAAATATATCCCTATGTGAGGGAATTTATGAGTGATAGTTTATAGATCTGCGAACTATTACTGCTCCTAACATTATAAATCTTTAACGTTATGCCAATGCGTTATATACTAAGCACCTGTTCACACTTATCGTAATTCCTCAAAGCGAAAGTAATGATCGCTGGACTCTGTGAATCAGTTCTTCGTTTGCCACTTCATGGCATGTAATTGAACTTGTAATTCATTGCCATTAAAAACCAAACACCATGGCATTATAGACCTTGAAGGGCCTTGGCCTACCAAGCGACCACTTCCCAGCCCAAAGGCATGCAGATTATGAGGAGTCGTGTGGTCAGTACGACGATTGCTCTCGGTCGTTACTCTTGGCTTTCTAGACCGGGGCCGCTATATTACCATCGGATATCTCTTCAATTCTAATCAAGTAGGTTGAGGGGACCTCGAACCAGCCCTAAGGTCCAGGTAAAAATCCCTAACCTGGCCAGAAATCGAACCCGGAACCTCCGGGTAAGAAGCTAGCACGCTACACCTACACCACGGGGCCGACAATTCATTGCCGTTGCAACATATAAAGTTTGAGTTTCATTTTTCCACTTCCATTTTTGTGATTTCGATTATTAAAGTTATTTATCTTACTTTGTTCATCATTTACTCGCACAACGACGTTTCCTGTCCGATTAGATCTTTAAGATCCTCTTATTTATAATTTATTAAGGCCACAGGACCATTCTCGGGCTCCTCGACTAATAGCGTGTGGCCTGACATTTGCGTTGTGTGAGTTTCTTTTTATATAAGTGAGGATTGGAACAGAGGAACCAGTAGTTTGGTGATCGATCTGTTCAGTTTTGTTGTGTTCTTAAAGCGATGTCAACTATATGTGCATCCAATCGATGCAGGGAACAACAGAATGACTTCCAATCTATGAGGTAGTGACTGTGGTTTCCTTCAGAACCCATAATCACGGACGGAGCCATAAATTAATAATTCCCTTGTTATAAGATAGATAACGGAGAAGTTGTGATAACTTCAGTCTCAAATAATAGGTAATGTCGATATTAATAATAGCGGTCTGTGGCTGGATAATTGTTACCTGGAATACGACAGACCGAAGCGTAGATGACGAGTGTAATATCTGACACAAGCTGTGTACTTTCCAGCGAAGTTCGACAGTGATAGGTAGAAACCTGGCAAGTTCATTAACTTCAATTATGGGGCTATTTCATGTCTAAATCTTTTCTAAATTTGTGAGTTACAATTCATGAATTGTATCTATTATGACGAAAGCACTAGTGAATGTTTAATGCAGCTGTAAAACTGCCGTTTGTAGACCGAACTTGTTTTTTTATTGGGAGTTAAGGTAAAGTAATATAAGCTGCACAGTAATAACTTTTCTTTGGGAACGGAGCCGCGATATTACTTTAGCATAGACCCGGGTACCACCAGGAGGACTGGTGCATCGAATACAGAAGTGTATAGCATTAATTTTGGAAGTACTATGGAAGCGTATGAAGGAGGATTTGGCTGGAGTGAAGGGTGAATTAGCGGACATGGCGGTCAGGCCACGAAAGACAAAGAGAATCAGTTAGAGCATATGAAAGAAGCCCGCGGAAGTCAGTGAAAAACAGTTAGGGGAAACGAAGGAACAATTGATAGGTTTAGAAGTCTGTACTACTGAACAATTAACAGGTTTAGAAGTCTGTACTACCGAACAATTAACATGTTTAGAAGTCTGTACTACCGAACAAATGGTAGGTTTAGAAGTCTGTACTACCGAACAATTAACAGGCTTAGAAGTCTGTACTACCGAACAATTAATAGGTTTAGAAGTCCGTACTAACAAACAATTAACAGGTTTAGAAGTCCGCACTAATGAACAATTAACAGGTTTAGAAGTCCGTGCTAATGAACAATTAACAGCTTTAGAAGTCCGTACTAATGAACAATTAACAGGTTTAGAAGTCCGCACTAATGAACAATTAACAGGTTTAGAAATCCGAACTAATGAACAATTAACAGGTTTAGAAGTCCGTGCTAATGAACAATTAACAGGTTTAGAAGTCCGTACTAATGAACAATTAACAGGCTTAGAAGTCCGTACTAATTAACAATTAACAGGTTTAGAAGTCCGTACTAATGAACAATTAACAGGCTTAGAAGTCCGTACTAATTAACAATTAACAGGTTTAGAAGTCCGTACTAATGAACAATTAACAGCTTTAGAAGTCCGTACTATTGAACAATTAACAGCTTTAGAAGTCCGTACTAATGAACAATTAACAGGTTAAGAAGTCCGTACTAATGAACAATTAACAGGCTTAGAAGCCCGCACTAAGGAGCAGTAAACAATGTTAGAAGCTCACACAAATGCCAAACTCGATCAGTTAGTGATTGATAATCAAATGACACAATAGAAATTGGTAGAAATGGATGAGAAAATTGAAAAAGTGCGTATATGCTATAATACGAGAGCGGAAGATTTGAAGAAACAGAAATCTACCATGAAGATCCAGACACAGGGACAAAGTGTCGCTATTAAAGGGACTGTAGATGCCTTAGAGGAACGGACAAGCAACAATGAGATTTTGGTTGAGAAGAAATTGAAAGCATTTGCCGAGGATCTTAATGAAGTAATTAAAGAGGTGGACGAAAACAGCTCTGCTCTGATATTACTAAAGAAAAAGGTAGATTCCAAGTTATGAGTTCTAACTGAGAAAATGGCAGATAAAATGGAACGGGTTGAAGAGAAGTATAAGTTGCAGGTCTGGAGGTCCAAGTAGGACAGACCAAAGCCAAAATGACAGCCAAAATGTCAGGACTAGAAATTCAGGTAGGGCAAATGGGAGAACAATTGGAGCATATAGGCTTGCAAGAGAGCGAAGAGGGAAAGGCAAGATATTTATTTATTTATTTATTTATTTATTTATTTATTTATTTATTTATTTATTTATTTATTTATTTATTTATTTATTTATTTATTTATTTATTTATTTATTTATTTATTTATTTATTCGTGTCTTTATTAAGTGGCGAATTTAGGGCTCATGGCCCTCTCTTACACTTAACCACATAAAAATTTTATTTTTATTTTTACAGTATTAATCTCTAATATCATTGTAATCAATTACTGTTATTGAGGTATGTGAGTCAGATAAGGAATTACAATAATGCAATTAATTAAGATTGCTACTGATGAAGAATTATAGGATAAATAGAGTGCATAATACCAAAAAAAATCAACTTATAACTTAAAGAATATATAAAACTTATTTAAATATAAGACTAAAATAAATTAACTGAATATGTTACAATCTGATTATATACTAAAATCGATGTTACTATGTAGTCTATTCCTACGAACAGTCTATAGCCTTAAATGAGAGTAGTAAGAATGTAAATGGGATAGCCTAAGAGCTTAGATCTAGTACGTAATTTTTGGTTTCATTCACTCTTACATTCATTCGAGTCAACTGTATGTACTCTGGAGGAATTTACGGTAGGCTGTTTTAAATGCCCTAGACGAGCAAGACTTTTTAATATCTTCCGGGATCGTATTCCATAATCTCGAAGCATAGACCAGAAATGAATGGCTGTAGGTATTTGTTCGATGCGGTGCTATTTCAAGTAGTGATCCGGAACGAATGTTAATTTCGTGGAACGAAGAAAGAATCCTAAGATTTGACGATAGATAGGTGGGGCTGAGGGAGGCAGACGGAACAGCTGCGAGAGAGAAATTAGATGACAGCCGCTTGAGTGAAACAATAGTAGGGAATGAACTCTCTAATAGTCAGAGGATAGAAGCCCGTAATTCGACGCCTGAATTAATTAACTCATTACCAGTCTATAATTTAATTCGGTCTACAGAGGGCACGCCTAAGAAATTCCTAGCGAATGGGGAAATCACGCCTAGGTCATTTCTAAGGGAAATAGAAGAATACATGTGTGACTGCCGCATTCCTAAGGAGAAACGTTTCCGTACCTTGGAGAATTTTCTGGGTGGTACCGTGTCGCAATGGATGAGAGCCTACAAGTATACCTTCCAAACATATGAAGAATTTAAAGATGCATTCCCAAGAAAATATTGGGACTTGTCAATCCAACAATTCTTGAGGTTGGAATTATACTCTTGACTACATGCTGCAACGTTGCCTACTCGTTTCGCCGATTATTTCATAACTGAGCTTGTCAGATTGAGGAAATTAGACCACCCACCACCTTAAACTGAAGTGATCGCGATTATTCTAAAACGATTGCCAGTCGAAGTAAAACGAACTCGGATGGCTGCCATCGTTTGTACAACTGTCGAAGTGGAGGCAACACTACGTCAACTGGACCAGACTGCGGCCCAAAATTAGCTCAGGATCCGTCATTCAGAGGCTATATATACAATTGAAGCAGTACAAGTGGATCGGCCACCTGAGAGGAAGAAATGGAGATATCAAAGACTTGGGAACACAGACGTCAGTAAGAAGTGGAAATGAGCCTCGATATTACCACCAGAGAGGAGTGAGGGAAGACAACCATATTGGGGTAACCGGCGTGAGTACGTAAATGATAAAGATAGGAGAGACGGACATCCGTCACGTTACAAGCAAAGACATTCGGGTAGGCCATATCGTCATAGATATGCATCAGGAAATGAGTCGCGAAGTCCCTATCCACAATGGAAAGAAAAAATAGAACACAACATTTTAGGCGACACGGATATAATTATAGACCACCGGAAACGGAAAGGCCCCGCGATTACCTTAACCAGTTAGAGAGGAGATGCAATGAACAACAAGACTGGAAGCAGGCTATCCAGCAGCAAGTAGAGCAACGATGTGAAGAAACTCAGAGCATAGAATTTCAGCGAAGTGTTAACCAGAGTACGGGTCACAACTTGAGCCCTCAGGCACCAGAATACTCAATGAAGAGCACAGACGCTCTAAAAATCAATACAGTTGACTAAAAGTAAAAAAAAAAAGATGATGAAGAGGAGGAACGTGATGCAGTAGAAGTAGATGAGCCCAAGGACAACCATGATGAAAGAACAGAGGACGCAGTCGACAACACTAATGAGGAAGTTGTCAACACAGTTATGTCAGAAGTGGTTTTGTCGGAGTGCAGTGAAGTTAATGAGAGAACTGACAACGACTGCCATGAATGCCGCGTATATCAGAGAAAATTCCTTGCCTTGCTAGATATCTATTATCGTCAAAGGAAATAACATGAGGACTTATTGGAGAAAGCCAAGGTATCCATTGATAACGAAGAGTGATGAAAAACTTGAAAAATATGCGTTAAATGTCATGTAGAGTTAAAGAAATATAAATTAACTTTCTATTTTATTGAACGTCGTGGGGTGGCTATGAACCATATCGTTCATGATGTGGTATACTGATATTTAACGCAGTTATAGTATTTCTCCATAGGACTCAATTTACATTTGGCGCGAGACCTTATTGGAAGCTGTTGTTGAGGCGTAGTCCACTGAGACGAGCGTGGCAGTATTTGTGAGGTGTTGGAAAGGAACAGAGACACTTGAATTTTGTATCAGGAAGCACCATACCACCGTGATAAAAATTAAAGCGGCAAAAGGCCAGCTTGTCACGTCGATGAAATGAAGCCATATCTACTCTCCCAGAGGGTAATTTGAAAAGATAAAATCATAGCAATAATCCTCGTAATTTTCCGAACGATATGATGGGTCTTGGGATACTATTTGATAATTAATTCGGGCGTGCACCAACCTCAATATGTTTGCTGGCAAAACCCTGGCGTGGCGTGTCTTGCTTTTCCCTATAAGAACTGAGAGATTTCGAGGGAGCCATCTGGTTGTACTCCAAGATTTTGTCCTGCGAAGTCGTGAGTATGTCGGTTTGATCAAGATATTGCGCCATAGACTTTGTGTAGTACAAAGACTTAACATTATTCTGTACGGTCATGTAATAGCCCGGCTGATAATCGCGATGAACGCATTGTAGAACAGTTTTGATTTAATTATTCTGTTTGAACATTTCACAGTACGATCGCGAGTGAAATACGGTATGACTGATAACAACGCCGTATGCATAGATTTCGTCATAGAAGCTGTATTGACAAACTGTGTATATATGAAAATGTAGAGTATAGCTAGAGATGTAGACTCGAGCAGCCAATATAATTACCGCCAGATTGATATAAGTGTTCAGTTGAGCACGAGACAGTAACATTTATATTCAACCAACTAGGCTATCATTTCTGCCTTCAGTTAGAGTCATTTTTCACACAAGTTCGCGTGCGGTTGAGCAGCAGACCGTAATAGTTACGATTGGCTTTGCACTTTGCCAATATCTGTTTTAATGTCCATGTGAGTGAGTATTTATTTATTTATTTATTTATTTATTTATTTATTTATTTATTTATTTATTTATTTATTAGATACAGCCTATGGAGGGCCATTTTACACTAATAATAATAATAATAATAATAATAATAATAATAATAATAATAATAATAATAATAATAATAATAATAATAATAATAATAATAAGTTTAAATAAGTATAAAAGATAACAAAGGTATAAACAACAATATTAAGTAACAACAATAGTTAACAGTTTTAACAGTAACAATGTAACAACAATGAAAACGGTAACTGGGAAGTGTCGGTTTCAGAAATTAGGGAGAAGAAAGGTCAAGGGTTGGAGGGACGGAAGAAAGTGAAAACCTGGAGAGGACTTCAAAGGAATCTTTTAATTTTTTGTTTGAAGGATGCGAAAGGTGTGAATATGTCGATATCGGGTAGTGAATTACCAAGAGTAGGGAGACGGTGGAAGATAGAGCGTTGTTGCAAGGTTAGGCGCGGATGGGACACATGATGGGTGCGCCGGTTGTGTGTAAGGCGGGGAGGAACGTGTATAGGGAAGTACGCTGGAAGAGAATTACATTTGGTGTAGCCATTGATTATTTTGTGAAGGTAACATAGATCAGAGAACTGTAAACGGCTTCTCAGGTCAAGTATACCCAGGTAGTTCATAATTTCAGATTTAGTTTTGTTCTTAAAAACAGGATTGCGAGTCTTAACAATGAAAGTGAAAAAGTTAAAAATACTATTTAGTTGAGATATGTTTGTGATAGCAGATGAGGACCAAATGGGGGAACAAAAGTCAATAATGGGGAGAACATACGAGACAAAGTATACTTTTAAGGCGTTAATATCATTAATTTCAGTAAACCTGTAAAGAATGCCTAGAGTACGCATAGCACGGGATTTCATGGAGTGAATGTGAGCAGGGAAGGTTAGTTTACAGTCTATTATAACACCTAGGTCTCTTACCTGAGAAGCCGATTGCAATGTATTTCCGTGGATGGTATATGCAGTGTTCATTCCTTGCTTTAGCAATGAAAAGGAGATTGTATTGCACTTCTTAAAATTGGGAGAAAGATTCCATTTCTTAAACCAGTCACCACACGAATTGAGAACAGTCTGTAATTCGTCACAGTCATCAGGCGTAGACACTTCCCTTAGGATTTTCAGGTCGTCGGCGTACAAGAGGAGGGAACACTGACTATTTCGGGTGCAAAAAATTATGTCATCAATATAGAGAACAAAGAGTAGGGGTCCTAGAATACTGCCCTGAGATACTCCTGATAACACAGATAACGCTTGGCTGGACCATTAACTGTCAGAGGCATTTTCAATACGCAAGAAACGAACTTTAATACTGGTGAATGCTTCCGTAATGGCGTTTGTGGCTAGCGTACTGAGTGCACATGCTTTGAACAACGACCGAAGTTATGGAACGGCCATATTTAAAAACAGCGCTTACTTAAAATCTGTGCTTCGTAGTACATAACCAAACCAGAATTATCTTTAGCTAATTTTAACTATGAAAGTTGAGTGATAACAGCCATTCGCCGATGCCGTATTGTAGGAATGTAACTTATGCTTACGTGTACATCTACAGTACAATGTATTTAACGCTCATTTTCCTTTACACACAAGCATAGGAAAATGAGCATATTGAAAATTGTTCTGATGGACTGCGTGTCCGTATGTGGGCGAGAGGCGTGACCAGTCTTACGGAATGAGTGTTGTTGGACACGCGGCAATGCTCCCTCAGCGACCTTACGCTTCTCCATTACACACTGAGAATCCATTCTAAACGTGAGTGGTGAAATCTTAAACAATAAATGTGTGTACTACACTGTCGCTCACAATAAACTGCTATTTGAAACATTAAACTCATGTACTTGTATTTGAATTTAAATCATATATGTAACTTAGTAAGTTTTTGATGAAATTAACTCATTTAAATAGTTTTGAATAATAGTGGATTTTCGATTCCTTCCCTTTGATACAACATTACGTTACATTATGGAATGTTTATGTAAAGGCTTCTTATAACCTATTAATTATTCGAGAAGTGAATATTTGTAGATTTCATTATTGTGTTACTGTCATGGAGCCTGAACGTAGGCTTATACGGCATGCACAGAATCACATTTTATCTCAGTAACCCCCGGAACTATTTATTCAGCATTAGCACCGGTCGTTTCCGATATTTTTTCACGTCAACCCCTCACCTGCGGGGATTTTTCGGATAATAAGTGTACCAAGTTTGGTGGAGAGCTGTATTGGAATATACACACATGCATCTATAATGTCGGTCATTTTGTACATTTTCCTTTTAACCCCTTCTTACCTTCCATGATTGGAGTGTCACTATTCATCTCATGGATTCCGAAAACTGTTGATTCGTTCGTAATATTGGCCGTTTATGATTAGTTTTATACGTCACATGCTTACTACCTCCTCAATAGGGTTGTTCCCGTTCCCCACGCCCGAGTATTTCTTCTTGATAATAATTCATATGTTTACCAAGTTTGGTTTCGAGCTACTCTGGACCATAACACAAATATATTAATCATATCGGTCATTTTGGACATTTTCTCTTTCACATCTCCCCCCCCCCCCCAATGCCGATTGGGCTGAACTTGGGTTAGAAGTACATTGTCTGATACGCGGTATTGCTCCAGCAGTAACGATATGACGCTGTTTGGAATTGTATATAAATTCTTAAAACTGACGGGATGGAAATCAACGACACAGTTATCGAAACAGACTTTCAACGTATTAGGTCGTGTTACGTACATGTAGTACGTGTTGAAGAGATGTTAAGTACAGAACAAAAATGGCCAGCCGGACACCAGTGGGATCCGAACCCACAACCTCCCGATTTCGCGTCGGTTGCTCTACCAATTGAGCGATGGTGGCCTAGGCAACCTTTGTTCTGTTTGAAAGGATCTGAGCTACAGGTTTGGCACTGCTGCTAGCACACTGTAGAGTGCGTTTAAGTCGCCCGTTGTGGGGCATGTCAATGAATATTGAATTTTCACGACCGCATTGTAATCGAAACAGACTTTCAACGTATAAGGTCGTGTTACGTACACTTAGTACGTGTTGGTCGTGTTACGTACATGTAGTACGTGTTGAAAGTCTGTTTCGATTACAATGCGGTCGTGAAAATTCAATATTCAACGACACAGTTGTTAAACAATATGTTTAAAAATGGGAAGCTTCAGGTATTAATGGAGAATTTTAGCAGATTCAATGTTCCCAGTAACAGGCTCCTTCAAGTATCTATGCTCTGACCATTGTTGTTTAATTTGTACATCGCGGAGGTACCAGTTATCTCCCCAAGCCACTTTGCATATACTGATGACCTAGCACTTTCTTTTCAACACATCTCAGTAGATGAGGTAGAGAGAAATCTAAACGCTGACCTGATCATTCTGAGCGTAAATTTTAGAAAACTGTGTGTGACTACAAGTAGCAACAGAACACAGACCTGTTTCGTTCACCTAAACGACAGGCAGTCAAAAAACACCCCTAAATGTATCACTCTGCCTCATAGCTCTCATCCCTAGTCCCTTGGAGTTATTCTGCATTGAGCGTTGTCTCTCTCTAAAAGTCTACCTGACAGTCTTGGTAAATTAAGAACAAGGAACAAGATTCTTCACAAAGTTGCTGGCTCCACGTTTCGCATATCAGCTATTGGGTTGGGTTATTCAGCAGCGGAATAGTCTTCTACACTATGGATAAAAAGCTCACATGCTCGGAAGATTTTTGTTTTCCTGATTTTTCGATTTGCTTTCTTATCGCGCCTATACAGATAGGTTTTATGGAGGCGGTGGGATAGGAAAGGCCTAGGACTAGTCAGATAGGGCTGTGGTCTTATTTACGCTACAGCCCCAACATTTGCCTCGTGTGAAAATGGGAAAAAACAGAATGCCGTTAGTGGGGTTCGAACCCAGTATCTCCCGAATGCAAGCTCACAGCTGCGTGACCCTAACCGCACGACGTCTTGCTCGGTTTCCCTGAATCAAACCGTGGGGATTATCATTGGCAGAGTTAAACGCATCCTTGCTTTCTGGCTACCTCTACCGAGTCTCACTGAAGCTCGTAGACCAAGGAGAAAGAAAAACTTGGTCCGTGAGTACTCTCCCTATCCACGATGTTACAGCTGGTTGACCTCAACGCCTCAAGTCTAGGTTTTCACCGACTAAAAGAGCTCGAATGCTCTTTTCAAGCAACTTCAGTGCTGCAAATTAATGATGCAGCGATTGGTGCAGCGAAGTTTACCATGAGTGGCGCCATAACAAATTTAAGGCCACCAACTCCCGCCGGCGAGGAGGGGGGTGGAGTCCGAGTTCTTAACTGATGCCGGTACAGTCTAGATGAAAAAGTAATTTTGGTAGTTATAGTGAATTAAATTATGATAATGAGAAGAACTAAATTATCTGACTCGTTGGCTGAATGGTCAGCGTACTGGCTTTCGGCTCAGAGGGTCCCGGCTTCGATTCCCGGCCGAATCGAGGATTTTAATCACTTCTGATTAATTCTCCTTGCTCGGGGACTGGTTGTTGTGTTTGTCCCAAAACTCTCTCTTCTTCATATTCAGACAACACAGTACACTACCAACCACCACAGAAACACGCAATAGTGATTACATCCCTCCATTTACAGTTGGCGTCAGGAGGGGTCCGGCCGTGAAGCAGGGCGGCGTAGTTCGTACCCGTGATCCCACAGGTGTGGAAGAAGCGGTAGCAAAAGAATAAGAAAAAGAAGAACTAAATTAGTATGTATATATATACTGCTGAGATTTAGTGAAATTTGAAGTTAATGCTCAGAATTATTTGGATTGCATTATCTATATAAATAAAGTTGTAGGGGGTCCGCTGTCCGTAATTTCTTTCGTTTTGCCTATTTTTCAGATATTTATCCGTTTTAGGTCAGCTCACGACCGAATCGGGGGTTTTTACTTTTCGTGTCTCTTTGTTTGTCTGTTTGTCTGTTCCACCATCACGTCGAAACGGCTGGATAGATTGCAACCAAACTTCGTATTTGGAGTATACTCATCCTGGGGAAGGTTTCGGTATGCATATCATTTTATAAAATCTTTGAATAGACGGGGATTTTATAGGAAAACGAGTTCGGTTTTTTTCCATTTTCTCTTATACTATCGATTTTTTGTAAACTCCGTGGAACGCACGTGACACGTCTCTTCATTATAAACAACTTTCGTTATGTTCATAATGTACCTTACTCTTCACATGACGGAGAAATTTACTATTTTCTGCGGGTATCATGCTCTGCATTGAGTGACCGACAGACCGACAACGAACCTACAGGTTACCATGGCAACGTCTCTGACTGCTTGCCAGCAGGGAAGTAACGTATTGCATTTTTCCTCATCATGCTTTGAAATTCATGGTTGTTCCTTGGATAGAAGGCAAGAGAGGCGTCAATCGGCCCATCTGGGGAATAATGGCGGAATATCGTTGGATGTTATAACCGCCCTCCAATAGCTCAAGTAATAACACCATTAGTCATCTTCTTATCTGTTTACCTAAGAATCACTGCGCCTAAATTTCTCCTTTGTTACCGCTTTATTATATCCATAACTCACACCAGCATATTTTTTTGAGGTCATTTGATTTTCCAATACAGTCACTTGGCATTTACATATTTGTCGTTATCCGCCTATCCTCAGTTATAATCCATTTTCTATTAATTTCAACTTTCTTAACTCTATTATTTTCTTCCTTAATTACTCCGTATGTACGCGGGTGCTATAATCTAATGGATATATTTCCACCAAACTTCATATTTAGAATTCACCTTTCGATGGGTAACTATTGTTTCTAAATCCCTGAACTGACTGGGGGTTTATACGAAACCGAAACCATGCTTTTGCACTCCCACATAATGTACACAACAAAACTTAATGGAAATTAACTTCTAAACCTTTTTTTCTCATGTGCATCATTTCGATACGAGGATTAATAAGGGAGATATCATTAACGGACCGTTTTTCGGTACAAGTCCCATCGGACTTAACTCAAGAGCGGGTGCGTGTAAAGCGTATTTCTTACAACTTGAAAACTACTGAAGATATTCGAACCGAAATTTATATTTAGCATCCATCTGTCCAAAGGTAGGTTTTAAAGGTCAATAACATTTCATGTTCCCGGAATGGACTGGTGGTTTATAGGGAACCGAAATTGTTATTTTACTCTCCCACAATATATACAGTGCAAGACCAATCTGACTGGAAATCGACAAAACGTGATGGAATTCCATCTCTAAAACTTTCTTTTCATGTGCATTTTTTTCTTCAGGAGGATTAATAAGGGATATATAATGAATGGTCAGTTTTTCAGGTTAAGTCCAGCGGAAATAGCCCAAAAGGTGTTGTAGGCCTACGTGGACCAGATACCTCATCTATCAATACAAATAAAATCGTAACGACTGTGTGCCTCTACATTGACTATTTGGGTGAAAGTTTCGCACAGTACCCGTTTAAGGGCTAATAATGACCATCTGAATATTTTTTTGTTCAGTTTCCTGAAAGTCCTAATTTTGACCCTCCTTGCCCAAAATTCAGATTGCGGCATAATCCGCCAGACGAAAAAGTAAATGGAAATTTGACAAAATTATACCTTTTAGCCTGTAACGGGCGGAAAACTTCCAAGATCTTTCTATTTTTCACTTCTATCCCCGAAGAATATTGAAATATGGAGGTAATTTTAATGATGGTGCAGACATTCGGGAAGTCCTATTACATAACGAATTACACTCTCCGTTTAAACTGGAATGATCTAGAACCTTGGTCTTATGACGTTTTGTCGTATCTGTATCCTTTTTACGTTTGATTTTTCTCTATTAATCGATGTTAAGTAAATTTGGACATTTTACAGGCCTAATTCATACTTTCGATCACTTATAGGAAATATAGAATCATCAAACTTTTCACGAAAATTGGCCCACCCAGTAGCCATATGTGAGCCATTGCTATGTATGTAGCTGTCACATAATTATCCGAAAAGCAATGCAATGTGAGATAATCTTACAAATACTTTACCCTGTTCAACGTTTCTAACACAATCTGACCCAAGAATAGATGAGATATCATAGGACCAGCCATTTAGGCCACTAAATCCGGTGTCTTATGGTATAATCCTTTGTCGATATGTCGTACGTTTAGCAGAAGTTAATCTGTAAATGAAGGTCTGCAATATTGTAAACAAGCATATACTTTCGTATATCGATCTATATATATTCACTGATGTCGATTTGTAGCGATCGAGAAAGGGTGTGTCTGCTATTGTAATCAGTACTCCCCACGCTGAATTTGACTGGCAGTAGGAATGGGGTCCTTCTCCAACTCCTGTGTAACTGGCATTAGTAAGGTAGGCCTACCATTGTAATGAATAGTTCACTTCTCGATTTGACTTGCAGAAGGCAAAGGAGCATGCAGTTTTGTTTAAAACTCCCCTACCCGATTCTGTTTGGCAGTAGGCAAGGGTGCCCGCAATTATAAACAAATGTCCTCATCTAAAATTTGACTGGCATTAGGCATAGTGGCATGCTATTTTGATCTATTTTGATGGAATCTCACCAACTTGGTGTGACTGGCGGTAAGCTTCTGGCAGTAGGAAAGGGGCTTGACTTTATAATGATAACTGCCCAACTCAATTTCCACTGATAGTAGGGTAGTTGCCTGCCATTATGATAAAAACTCCTCAACTGTTATCTGTCTGGAAGTAGAAAGAGGGGCTGCCATTGTAACGAAGAATCCCCAAATCGATTGTGATCACGCAGTAGGCAATGGGGCCTGCAATTATAATGTATACTTCCCAACTCGACTGTGAATGGCAGTAGGCAAGTAAGCCTGTCATTATATCACAAATCCGTAAGAAACACTTCACATTGGAAACAGCGTATGGGGACCTCCCCATGCTGTTTCTCGGATAACGCTAAGAGACATGCAATTTTAAAACAATCTTATTTACTGCATGTACAGTATTTACTTCGGTATTCGAATACAATGTAGAATACCGTTGCGAAGCACGGGTACATTTGCTAGTTATGTGATATAGTTATATGGACCGTTCAAGCTTTTCTCGCTTGACAGTATGGCTAGCACTGATGTAATGTTGCAGATATGTGATAGTGTTGTTATGGTAACCCACCAACCACACAGTCCGACTCGTTGGCTGAACGGTCAGCGTACTGGCCTTCGGTTCAGAGGGTCCCGGGTTCGATTCCCGGCCGGGTCGGGGATTTTAACCTTAATTGGTTAATTCCAATGGCACGGGGGCTGGGTGTATGTGTTGTCTTCATCATCATTTCATCCTCATCATGACGCGCAGGTCGCCTACGGGTGTCAAATAGAAAGACCTGCACCTGGCGAGCCGAACCCGTCCTGGGATATCCCGGCACTAAAAGCCATACGACATTTCATTTCACCAACCACTGACCACGCCCGATTGTTACCTCAAGTCGGTAACAGGGCATTTATCTGTATTAATTTAATAAATTATTTGTGTTTATGATTAATGCGAGCATGAAGATGTTATTTCAAAGCGTAATTATCGGCTTGTGTGTCGCGCCGTATTTCGTTCCGGGTACCACTGCTTCACCTGGACTTGTTGGACAGTTCAATCAATCACTACTGATCTGCATTTGGGGCAGTCGCCCGGGTGGCAGATTCCCTATCTGTTGTTTTCCTAGCCTTTTCTTAACTAGAGAGAAGGCAATAGAGGTAGTATTGGATGTTTTAAGGGAGGAAGTGAGATTTTCATGGTATTCTTGGCGGGAAGGGACGAATTTTTGTCTGGATTTATCCAGGGTCTCAGCTAGTCAATCCTCCAAGGTGGTTCTGAATAGGGAGAATTTTGATTGGAGATGAGGGTTAAGAGTAGAGAAAGTAGGGTGTTTGTTACTTGGTTGGGCTGTGGAGAGTTAGGGGTGGAAAAAGTGGGGGGCGGAAGAGTATGGGCATTAGCGGTGGGCGTTTGGGGGTGGGAAGTAGAAGCGGGGGTGTTGTAATGGCTGTGTTGAGTTTGGTGTGGGTGACTGCCTTCGGGATTCGCGCACCTCGCTTGATCCCGAGGCACCTTTCAGTCAGTGTGGCGGTGAGGACCGCCAAATCTATTGTAACGGGTTTTATTTTTGCATCACGCTGCATGATGATCTAATTTAAGGCGGTTATAGTACAAGATAGTAAGTGTAGGGTGTTACGGGCGTGAGTGAGTTATGGGGGCGGGGGTTGGGTGTGTAGTAGTGTTGGTGGACTCCTGAATCGTGGGTTGTGTGTTTAGTGTTTATTTCTTAGGAGCCTGTGTCGTGGTGGTTTGTTAGTGGTTGGAGGTGGTTCGTGGTTTGGTTCGCATTAATTTTTGTATTATGGCGGTGGGGGTGGAGGGGGGCGGGCAGCCTTTATTGAAGGTACACCATCTTTCTCCTGGTTTTGATGCCCCACGGAAAATTTTGGCTGCTATCAACACCGTTCTAATCGGCCATGAACGACGTGCTTCATCACATCACAAGTGGGTCTTGAGATTCCCCCCCCCCCCCCCCCAGCTACGATTGTGGTGAGTTGGGACAGACAATCCATCACATTGTCACTGAGCGTGAAAGAAAGGCATCCTCTTGAGGAGTGGAAAAATTTGTAACAGCTTCAACGCAGGCCATTCAGTGGCTGGAAAACATAGACATTATTTTGTGAAATTCCGTTTTAAATTGTTGATTGTCTCAGTGTTTTATCATTGCTTTTGTAACTGTCCATGTATGTTGGTTATGTTTAATGTATTTATCCCATAAGCTAATAATAATAATTGTTACGGAGTTATCCGTGGAAGTCAGAAGTGAAAGAAGGTGCGTGCTGGAATGGGTCTAACTACAAGTCCGAAAGATGAATTAAAATTTCAGTAAAGGTTATATTTTCAAAACTTAACAATGGTGACATAGAATTAATGGACACTCCATTTCTGCAATTAATAATTGCTTCAAATCAACCTTTGGTGGACTTAGAAAAATTTTACTTCCATGAATTTATGTTTTGTTTCGCAATTCTACTACAACAAAGAAACTCTAAAGCTGGACTTAAACTAGTCACATCCATCTACATCAAACAACTTAAGAGACCTCCGACTACAAATAAATTATATTTTCTCTTCTAAATTCTTCTTCAACCAATCAGCAACAAACTTGGACTATGTTTTGGAATTTTTTTTCTTCTTCTGTGTCACCCCTTGGAAGGACTTTTTTTTGGGAGGGGGGGGCCTGTACCGGGCAGAACACCTCTACGCGACGCAAGTTCAAATCTTGCGCCAATTGAAACTTCTCTACTGGAGAAACCCGGAACTTTAACCACCGAACTTACTCTACTAGTTATCAGAAGATGTCACTGTGTGTATTTGATTTGCTTTTGTTTTTAATTGATCAAGAAGTGTGGACATTCTCTAACAAATGTCTCTACCAAAAACTATGGTAATACACTCTGGCGCAATGGAATGAACTGTCTTGAAGAAATTTTGTATTCATAAGTTTTGTCTTTACTAAATTTTGTTCTGTGGTTTGTGGGTTGGCATATTAATCCTTTCTTTCCGCCTGTTTTGAATTTATCCAATCAGTAATTTCTGTAATTAATTTTCCTCCAATCATAGCTTTTTTCTTCAAATTTCCATGTGTAATTCTTAGTCTACCAATAAAAATTGAGGGGGTGTGTCTACTCATTCTTGAAAGATCTCGAATTTTCCACGAGGGTATAAAAACTGCTGATTTTCTTGTCTCGGGGCCACTCGTATAACATCTAACTCAGTGTGTGAATATGTAGCAGGAGGCGGGAAGCGCCTCGTTCTTCAGACAGCAGATCTTCAACAAGGTAATGGCCTTTCAACATCTTTATTTCTTGCTAGCTCAGCAGTCTAACTCTCGGGGAGGGTTCGAAACCTTTAATATGTAATCCATCTCTTTAAAATGTAAATTCCTTTTCAGTCTGTGTAAAAACTACAAATATCTTTTACCGTAAATCGGGGATAGAGAGTGCTTCACCCTCTCGAGCTCCCCTTCATTTTGAAATTAAGGTGACACGTTTCCATAACCGTTTCTTCTCTTCCTTAATGTATTAAAGTTTTTTCATACGAGTCACCTCCCTAGCTTGGGATTAGCCCCTGTGTATCGGCCTAGAGCCACTTAGGTTTTAATATTGTGTATTTAGGAGTGAAGGGTTCACGCCTCCAGTCCTTTCTGTACTTTGGGCCATTAACTTAACCTGATGTTTTGTTTTCTTCATGCGAAGGCCCTGTAGGTTGGGTATTAAATACCCCTATTTGTTTGCCTTGAGGGCAGTTAGTGTAAAGTCAGTTTATGGCCTCTTAAATAGGCTTGAAAAATTGAGAGCGGGTCAGCTCTTTCTTGTGTGTGAAAGGTTCCTCTGGGAGGCTTGAGGTTAAAAGTTGGGAGCAAGTGCTCCATGCAGTTAGGGGTTTTCTGCCCTTTGGTAATTTGTAGTTATGAGCTGAGGGCTCAGAAATTGTAACTCGGGGCACGAAGCCCAGATCTTGTAAGAACCCGAATCTCGGGCTTTTATTGTAAATCTACTCTGGTACCTGATTTTGTTATTTCCCCTAGTGGAAGCTGGTTTAAGTTTGGACTTCTTGATTGTGTACCTGATTTAACTTGTTGTTATTTGTTGTACGCTCAAAATTCTATGTTACCATTGTTAAGTTTTGAAAATATAACCTTTATTGAAATTTTAATTCATCTTTCGGACTTGTAGTTAGACCCATTCCAGCCCGCACCTTCTTTCACCTCTGACTTCCACGGATAACTCCGTAACAAGTGGTAGCAGAGTGTGGTTGAATGGGTCTCAATTTAGCCCCTTTTGACGGCTAAACATTGCTTTTGAGTCGAACTCTAACAATTTTCAACGTCGCTGGAATCTTTCCATTTTTCTAAATTTGTAAAGTATCTGTCATCATGCCCGGCCCTCGCGATGTCTTCCATCCAGGCTATTTGCGCAAGGAGGAATTAATCTATGAATTAACAATTAGAAATGTGCAATATGGAGGCACGGTTGCGGTAGAGACCAACAAGCTTAAAGAGTCCCTTGATTTGCCTATTTCCATCCGCACTTTGGGAGAGAAAGAGATTGACGACTCTCTCTCCACGATCACTGACAATACTACTGAGGTAGCATCCGTAGTTATTTTTTTTTGAAGAAAATGGTCCTTCTCCAAATCAACTTAAACGTGTGCAAGCTAGATTGTTTCATTTCTCTAATAGAGTTAACGATCCGTTGTCTCTAAAGTTGAAGGACATTCAAGGGAAGGAGGCTAGTGCTCTTCTCGAAAACCTTTCCACATTGTCCAGTAAGGTTAGCGTATTGTTAACTGGGGCAGTTCCTCCCAAAACCGACCAACCCGCTACGGTAAACGTAGTTAGCGAGGAAGACTCTTCTAAATGAGAAGAAAATAGGAAATCAGTAGGAGTTCAACAAACCTCTGCCCCATTAAAAAATTAGTTTGAACGTCGTACCTCTTTGAATAATGCACCGTCTGAATCAGCTTCTCCGCCACTTAGGCCTCTACCTACTATGTCACCTGGCTCCAGCAGTTTGCCCCATCCTTTAGCAATGTTGCTCAGAGGTATTTCGAAGTTCTCCGTCAATTCCACCAGTTATGTTATTGCCTTTCTAAGATTTTTTGTTGAATTTCAGGATCATGCTCTTGTTTTTTCTCTTTCCCCGTGTCAAATTATGCAGATTATTTATCCCTATTCAATTGGTGTTTTATCTGACAAAATAGTTAGGGCAATTGCCGAACAATCAACTATTGAAGAGCTTCATGCACACCTTCTGGCAAATTTTATCCCCCCTCGAGCTAGGTCATCGCTAATTCAAAAGTACTACTATCGAGTACAGCGTCTGGATGAAAACCTTGCCGACTTTATTCAAGACATCAAATTCTACACCAGAGTATTTGTCCTCCATTTTCCTGAAGATCAATTGTACAGGCCATTGTGGAAAGAATTTCACCATCTTACAGGTCATACTTGTGTTTTGCGTCGCGTCCGCAAACTTTTGCCGAGTTGGAAGCTATGGCTGTTTCAGCCGAAGGGGTTAGATACGCCGACACCTTACGTGTCGCGAAAGAACCCCCTCCATCCTCTAGTTATTTTCGACCTCCACCTCGCCAACCCGTCACACCCCGTAAATGTTACGCTTGCGGGTCGCCTGACCATCTTCGGAAGACGTGTCCATTAACTAAATCTAGCGGGACAAGGAATGGAGCAGGGTCATCTCAAGGCTGTCCTAAATGCGGCGCTTCCTCCCATATTGCCAAAAATTGCCCGAATTCAAATAGCACTCCCTGCTGCTCAACTTCGGGTGCACCTTCCACCAACAATCAAAAGTGGCTTCGGCTGAGTCGACTAACTCTTCCTTGCGAGGCTCAGCCCCAAGTAAACCTGCCGAAAGCTCAGGGAAATTGTGTTCCTCTAATTCATCTTTTGAAGGTCCCAAGGAATGTCGTAGGATTGCGGCGGATACTCCCGCACCGGTCCCATTTCTCAAAATTGAATTAAATAATGAGCCTGTAACTGCTCTTTTAGACTCAGGCAGTGTTTGGTCCATTATTTCGGCTGAATGGTGTTCCAAATTAAAATCTGTGTGTAAACTTCCGGATTATTGTTCGTCTTTGGTTCAATGCGTTTCGGCAAACTCATCTCCATTAGAAATTTTAGGTTTTCTAAATGCCAAAATTCGAATTTCTAAATTTACTTGGAAAGTTAAACTGTTTGTGGCTAAGCACTTGTCTTGCCCCATTATATTGGGAACAGATTTCATGTCTCGCACCGGTTTAGTGCTCGACATTCAGAGCAAGTTGTGCACGTTCAAGTTTGCTTGTAGTCTCAAAATTCCCTTGTTATCATGTAGTTCTGTATCATGTTCATCTGTTTCGCCTACCCAGGATGAGATGTCGTTAGACCTTAGACATCTACCTGAGGTGCAGGCTGATAATATTCGCAAGTTGTGTCAGTCGTTTCCAGAATTTTTTTCTGATACTCTTGGTGTTACTGACCTAATTGAATACAAAACTGAGGTTACGGATTCGATTCCAGTCCGTTTTCCTCCTTATAGGCTATCTCCACCTAAAATGAAGGCGTTGAAGGAAATCATAGAGCAGATGTTGAAAGACGGCATAATTAGGCCCTCTAAGTCGGCGCATTCATCGCCTATTTTTCTTGTCCCGAAACCCCAAGGTGGCTTCAGGCCTGTGATTGATTACAGGGCTCTCAATTGGAAGGTGGAGTTACAATTTGTGCCCCTTCCAGACCTTCACTCTTGTTTCTCATGGTTTCGAAAGGCTAAATTCTTCACCATCTTAGACCTCAATCAGGCTTATAACCAGATACCTCTAGCTGAGGAATCTAAACATCTTACAGCGTTTGAGATTGATTGGAACTTGTATGAATACAACCGCGTGCCTTTCGGGCTCCCCACGGGAGCAGCCGTGCTTACGAGGCTGCTAGACAGGGTCTTCTCCGACATCAAATTTGAGTATCTATACCATTATCTTGATGATGTCGTCGTATTTTCCGAGACCTTTGAAGAACATCTGGATCATCTGAAAGAGGTTCTGAGTCGCCTTCGTAAGGCAAGGTTAACGGTGACATTGTCCAAGGTTTCCTTCGCTAAGCCTTCCATGTCATTTCTAGGGCATATTGCGTAGCCCGATGGTGTCGCTGTAGATCATTCTAGAACACAGGCCATCCGTTATTTCAAACCTCCCAAGGACATCAAAGGTATTGCCAGGTTCATAGGCATGGTGAACTTCTTTAGGAAATTTATTCCTAACTTCACTAATAGAGCGGCACCCTTGAACTTACTTCGTAGGAAAGGTATCAAATTTGAGTGGGAGCCTTCTCAACAAGCCGCTTTCGAAGACCACAAATTAGCCCTTTATAATGCCCCTGTCCTCGTGTTGCCCGATTTCTCTAAGAAATTCATCTTCCAAACCGACGCGTCGTCGTCGGCGGTAGCTGCAGTCCTTCTTCAAGAGATTGAACTAGGGAGGCGACCCATCGCCTATGCATCTAGGACATTATCGGCCCAAGAATCCAAGTATTCCATCTATGAACTTGAGGGTTTGGCTGTCTTGTTTGTTCTAGAAAATTTCCGCCTCTATTTGGAACATGTCAAGTTCGACTTGGAGACTGATAACCAAGCCTTAAGTTGGGTCTTAGGTAGGCCACGTCGCACTGGTCGCATAGCCTGCTGGGCCATCAGAATTTCTGCCTTCCAATTTGATGTTAGGCATATCAGAGGAACTGAAAACATGGTTGCTGACGGACTAAGCCGTATGTTTTCTAATGATGTAGAGACCCCTGAACAGGTTGATAGTTTTTCACCTCCCGAGTCCATACTACCTGAGATTAATGCCGTTCTAACGGATGCTCCCATGTTGTTTAGGGATCTTGAAAAATATCAACGTGAAGATCCGACGCTGGCCCCTATCATGGAAACCCTTTCTTCTGGGGAACATGTCGTCCCCTATGTATTGAGGAATGTTGTTTTATGTAGCCCGTCGAGGCATGATCAAAAAATGAAAGTTGTGGTTCCAGCTGTTCTTGTACCTATGATCTTCAAGTACTACCATGAGACCCCATTAGGGGGGCATTTAGGTATCTTCAAAACTAGAGAAAAGATCAGAGAAATGTTCATTTGGAAAGGTATGGACGGTGAAATCCGGGAGTTGGTAAAAGCTTGTAAATCTTGTTGGCTTAGTAAACCCACCATGTCCACTAAGCTAGACCTATTATCTTCTCACCAAGCGTTGCGCCCCATGGAACGTCTTTACATCGACTACGTAGGACCCTTCCCCCAGTCAAAGGGGAATGCCAACAAGTTCATCCTTGTGTGTGTAGATGACTTCACTAGATTCTCATGGTTATTTCCGACTAAGCTGCCTACCGCTCAGTCCACCATTTCTTGTTTAAATTCCATCTTCGCTTCTTTTAGTCCGTGTCAATTTATTGTTTCTGATAATGCTAAAGTCTTCACCTCCAATCTCTTCCGTAAATTCTGTTTTGATCTGTGCATCTCTCATGTAAAACTTCTGCGTACTATCCTCAACCATCTCTAGCTGAACGGGTCAATCGTAATCCGAGGTCGGCTCTTATTGCATATCATCATGAAGATCATTGTAGGTGGGACACGTTTTTGCATTGGTTAGCTTTCGCCTTGAATTCGGCGGTTCATGAATCCCATAAGTTTACTCCAGCTTCTTTGATGTTTAAGTTTGTTCCCAACACGCCGCTCTCTAACCTTTGGTCTCTTAGTGATATTCTACCTGAGACAATAGATCCAGATAATATTAAAGATCTTTGGAAGAAGGCTAAGGCCAATCTTAAAATTTCTCATGAAAAGGTTAGGAAAAGATATGATCGTGGACGGAGGCCCACCAATTTAAAAGTAGGAGACCAAGTTATGGTCAAGAATTTTGTTCCCGCGGTTAAGCTTGCCCTCAGATTTCATGGGCCGTACACCGTCTTGGATTTTCTTACGCCGGTCACATTGTTAGTGAGCAATCCATCCACCGAGAGAATCTTTAGGGTTCACCTGTCTCAGGTCAAACCTGTGTAAATCACTTGTTCATTGGATATTCAACATTTTGTAAGAACCCCAAAGGTTATATTTTTTTGGGGGGGGGGGTATTTTTAAGGCCTTCTGCTCTGTATTTGTTTATTTACCTTGTAAAACCTTCCTCATAGTTACTCTGCTGTCCTGTCAATTCGGCCATTACCACGCTCCCGTCTCCTGCTAAACCACACCAGTGGCAAATTAAATAAAGTTTCCACGCCGCTGGCCCCTCAGCCTCACAACAAAGACTGTACCCTAAAACCATTATGGTCCAACACAAATTCTGCAGCCGAGATCTTACTGTTTCAGTGCCCCCGCAGCCGTGCGGCGCCGTACCGCCGCTGAGGTGGGGTACGGGCCCACTCCACTCCAGTGAGGTTAACCAGTGTACGGCGAGCCGGAGCCCTCCTTCTGGCCAAGGCTGATGTGCGGCGCACCATCCACAAGCTACTCGAGGACTGTAAACAAACTTCGCATCTGCGGCGTGCTTCACCACGACTACCCCTCTCATAGTAGCGGGAGAGAGGTATCTCAGGGTACTTGAGGGGTCCGAGCGGCCTCCACTGGACAAAAGCAGCGGCGGCAAGTCTTGCCGTCAAAATTAATGAAAAACAAAAGCAAATCAAAAACACTCAGTGACATCTTTTGATAATTAGTAGAGTTAGTTCGGTGGTTGATGTTCCGGGTTTCTCCAGTAGAGAAGTTTGAATTGGCGCAAGATTTGAACTTGCGTCGCGTAGAGGTGTACCACCCGGTACAATAATAATGGACACGTGCCACTCTGCAGCATTCGTAATAAATAGGTCACATAACTCGTCTTGATATGCCTGTCGTAGTCATGTTGTTTTGTCTGCATTTATCAATAGTTTTATGAACATTCAATACCGGTACATAATAACTGATTCATTCGTAAAGCAGTTTATGCTCGACGATGCCGAAATTTAAATATTATTTGCCAGAAAACTGAATCTTAATGAGGCTCATTACAGTTCAATTACTATTATGATACAGGTTCTCCACCAATCATAGTTCATATTTTCATTATGACACAGATTCTTTACCAATTAGAGTTCAGATCTTCATTATGATACAACTGTTTGACCAACTAGGTAAGGATAGCATCGCACCTTCGCTCAGAGCACTAGCTTCGCAATTGTTTCCAAAATCAAACAATTCGAACACACATATTAACATCAATGCACCTTCTACTTCCAATATTCCACAACCACACGGCACATTTCCACAAATACACTTCACCAACAGTACAATAAACAATTTGTATTTGAAATAAAGTTTGTTTATGGTAACCTTTTATGAAAGCTTTGAAATCTTTCGACATTGTCCATATCTCTGATCCACTCACGGAAAATTAATAACCTAGCGCATGCGCTCTGTTCTGTAGCCCGCCTGGTGGCCATGATCGTTAAGGCGCTGAAGTCTAAAAACGTTCTAACACCGAGGTTAGCCGGTTCGAGTCCCGTTGGTCGAAAAAAATTTCACCATCAGAATGTTGGCCGGCAGGGTAGGGGAGGTGGTGGTATACAATTTCTAATCACTAGATTGCGTGCCAAAAGCCTGGATTAAATTCCAAACCTCTCCGCAGGGCTCATATGGAGTGAGGGCATATGACGCTGTTGATGGTGATTCGTCCGTCGGATGGGGACGGTAAGCCTTGAGCAGACCCCCTGGTGCTATTCGACAGGAGTAGGCTATGTGCCGGCACCGGGTTTCACCCTCTCCCTACTATCATATATCACGTCATTTCATTTCATCTCTCATTAACTCCTCTGATGAGGTTGACGTCAGGAAGGGCATCCGGTCATAAAAAACCGCCACGACAAATTCATCTCACCTCATACCCGACCCCGTAGGGGAACGGGACAAGGGTTGGACAAACATGCGCTCTGTTCTGTAAACTCAACTGCCAAGCGATATCTCGACAGATATGTATGAGTATTTAAAAAATAGAATAATTATCGTCGAGCATAAACAGTCGTATGCTACTCGCATGGAAATTACAAAACGAGCTTCGCCAAGAGCGACTCCAATCCTCAGACCGTAATATTTAAAAAAACATGGCGGCCGAAGTAGCCGGATTGCTGGTATTTGCTAACACGAAAATATTACGTACATATTATATAAACGGCGGTAATTTAACATGATAAATGTAACATCATAGGGAAAATCACTTTTACACGTATGAAAACGCTTCACCAACAACTACGCACCACATATAATCAACTAGAATCACATATATTCTACTAGAAAAGAGACCAACAAGCTGATTATTTAGAAATTTCAATTCGTCAAATGACGTTTTCTCTTAGATTTCACTTCGCTGGATAGATGAAAATACATGATAAAACTGTCAAAATGATTTTTGTAACATCATTTTGGATGTTTCAAAATAAATTATGGTGCTAATTTCCTCGATTTATTCGCTCTCAAGAGAACTATGAAGCATAATTTGTTGCCTTAGTTTTGAAGTGGTGGACAATTTCTTAAATTCACCACCCAATGAATGGGAAGTACACCCGAAATAATAATGTTATTTGCTTTACGTCCCACTAACTACATTTTTTACGGTTTTCGGAGACGTCGAAGTGCCGGAATATAATCCTGAAGTAGTTCTTTTACGTGCCAGTAAATCTAACGACATGAGGCTGACGTATATGAACACCTTCAAATACCACCGGACTGAGCCAGGATCGAATTTGCCAACTTGGAGTCAGAAGGCCAGCTTCTTAACCGTCTGAGTCACTCATCCCAAGTACACCGAAATGATTATGTTAACCCAGTGAAAGGCCCTGGTAATGTTAATATGATGTTGACATATGGCATAACAGTACCTCACACGATGATAGTAACCTTAGTAATGAAACTTTCAGACACTAAATATATAATAGGTTTTTACCCATTAAAGAACATGAGTGCAAAAACTCTATTAACTAAACATTGATATTTAACCACATGGACGAGCTTCAGTCTGTTTGATAACAGATAACCACAGCATGAACCGGAAAGTGTTGGTAGTGTAAAATCCTACGTTACAAACCCAGCTAATCCCTCTAAGTCACTATTTCTTGTTTGTAACAGTATACAGATTGCCCATCTGTCACACTTATAAGTTTTGTTACACTCCAACCAAACATCTCCGCAGGCAAAGCACAGATTATTTTAAAATACACTTGCATCTGAATCATTCGACACTTTGAAGCATATAGACACTGACGGATATCACATATCAATTATATTCTATCTAAATTAAATTTTTCGAGGAACACGAATAGGTTGGAAGTAGAGAAATGGCTTCTCTAACCTATTCTCAAAATGATGTATGCACGATACAGTTTTGTCATGGAGTCCAAAATAATCACGATGTATATTCCTAATCCACTTCTCTCTTAATGTTCTATTCCGTAGCAAACTTAAGAATAGTTGTATGAGAGGCATTGCCATAGTTAGACTAAAACCTGGTCCACCTAGTGCACTCATGTTCTTTAACTGGTAAAAATACGATCAAAACAAGCACATTATCACATTACTGCGTATAATTACAGATGCTATGTGTCCACTGACTCATATAAATACACTCGCACACCTATATTCTGCAAAGACACTAACATTTATTGTCAGTTTTCATAAAATTACACCGACTACATACAATAACAACAAACCAAAACAAACCAATATTTCCAACAATTCCGGCTACTAGATTCGCCATCTTTGAACGATCGAGAGTAGCATTAAGGTCTGAGGACTGGAGTCGGTCTTGGCCTCGCCCGCTTGATAAGCATACTCGTGTCTTAATTATTGCCATTATAGGCTTGTTGCATAATGTACTATTATAACACTACTTCGACCATTCGGGCGTATCTGAATCTTAACCTTCTCGAACGATCTTGCCTCAGTTAGTCCAACATGCAATTGGCCGTGGCTGTATATTGGTTAGGGTAAATAGACACCCACTCTTTCAGGAGTTTGCCCCTGATCTTTTTTTTTCTTTTCTGACTATGGTCCTACACAAGGTTAGTCGACTTTGTATTTTCACTCCTGTGCGTACGTCGATGTTTTCTATTAGCACCATGTAAGTTATTAGTACAGTTCTGCCATCTGTTGAGTACATTTCAAAGCTGGGGAAGGTCATAATATCGAAGAGTATGAAGCACGGAGTAATATTGTTACATGATCAGAGGAAGTGTATATTCTGTGGCGTGACAGGTAGTAATAAGTCGTGGTTAAGGATGAAATTATCATATATCAGAATACTGTATTTATGACAGTGATAGTCGCTATGCAATCTGCTAAGTACAGCAGGTATTGGGGCCTTCGCTCTCAATTACTGGAGGTTTTTAAATTGTTTTTTTTTTTTTTTTTTTTTTTTTTTTTGCTAGTTGCTTTACGTCACACCTACACAGAGAGGTCTTAAGGCGATGATACCATAGGGAAGGCCTAGGAGTGGGAAGGAAAGGACCGTGGTCTTAATTAACCCGCGAGTGGACGCAAGCCGAAATGTAACGTGAGTGGTCGCGCGTGAGACATTCCCTCACATGAACATAAATATGACATTTTTCAGTTTTGTGGGGCGTAAGGCTGAAATTTACTACTGAAATGAAAGGCAAATTCTACCTTATGTATTTTAGATAAATGAAATGAAATGGCGTATGGCTTTTAGTGCCGGGAGTGTCCGAGGAGAAAGTTCGGCTCGCCAGATGCAGGTCTTTAGATTTGACACCCGTAGGTGACCTGCGCGTCGTTATGAGTGTTGGTGATTATTGTTTTAAAAGGAAGTACAACTAGGCAACCAAACTCTAGCCTATATAACACTAATCAGAGAGAAACATTGAAGGGTGCGACACTTCGAAAAATGAAGATATCGGCGAAAGGAAGACAAGGGCCACGAAGGGCGTGAAAATGAAAGACTTCATAGCCCTCGCAAACCTAATAGCGTCGGGGTCGGAAAAGAACAAGAGTTGACCAAGGGAGATCGGATAGGATAGAAGATAGTTAGGAGCCGGCACGAGTAAGTCGAAGCAATGCCAGGACTCAGCTAAGGGCCCGTGGTTGCCAACCCACGCTCGAAGGTTTAGAGCCCCTGGGGCCCCTTTTAGTCGCCTCCTACGACAGGCAGGGGATACCGTGGCTGTTATTCTACCGCCTCCACCCACAGGGGGCGCGTCGTTATGAGCATGAACTGATGACGAAGACGACGCATACACCCAGCCCCCACGCCAGCGAAATAAACCAATTAAGGTTAAAATTCCTGACTCTACCGTGAATCGAACCCGGGACCCCTGTGACCAAAGGCCAGCACGCTAATCATTTAGCTATATTTTAGATAAAAATGAAATGATTAGCTGTTTATTAAAGACACAAATTACTACTTAAAGTAACATATGCAATGAACATAAAAATAACTTCCTTCCTGAAGTTGTAAAAAATAAAATGTTACATATGCAATATATCAGGTCATATTTACGTACAAAGCAAGATTTCTGAACACAATAACAGTTTCAAAAACAAGAAGTACTCATAATGCAAATACTAACGCGTACAACAGGTGTAAGTTTCCCGCTCCACTTCAACTTAACACCAACGTCATTGGTCACGCGATGAGAGAAACTCTCACGCAGAGCGCACGGACACATAGGAACTAGTGGTGTGACTAGCAGTGATTTTACACTCATAGGTCAAACTGTGATTGCTATTTTGAAGCAGCAGTGATTTTTAACTGTGATTAACTGTGATTCAGCCAACGCCACCATCACCACTCTGCGGCCTACAGGAGTACCGAGGAGTACGATGTTGTGCAGCCGGGCGAACTCGCGCCAACGCTGAAAACAAATACTCATTTTCAGAATCATATTTTTAAAAGTTACATACATTAGGTACGTGTTTTCAAAAAGTACCCCACCGTACGAATCAACAAGGACTATTTTTTTATAATTGTTAGTTGATGTACCCGTGCTTCCCTACGGGATTTTCAGAAACATTGTGGTTTTCCTAAAAGAAGCCAACATAGGTAATTACAAAAAATCTGTACAAATGTAGCGATTGAAAGCAACATTATCATATAAAATACTCCATCAAATGAAAAACTGCAGATTTTTTCACTTTTAACGAACAGTACTACGGTGCCGATCTAACAGTCCAAAGTTTCAGAGCTGGAATGACCAGGCCGTAGACATCCGTGAAGACTACTCTGCCATTATTCCGTTAAATATACACACTGCTCATTCGAGTCAGTGCCTCAGAGTAGGGATTGAACAGCTCGAATGCTATAATGAACCAGTGTTTTATGTACCAGAGTTATGTATCCCGACAACTAGTGTCGAGTCCAGGACTTTCACAATCCAGAACTTGGGATTTTAAATATATATTATATTATAAACTAAGACCATATTTGGTCGTTTCACAAGGAAGTAAAATTATATTGCTTCATATTATTTCACTTAGGAAGCGCTCTCCAAGAAACATGGGTTTCTTGAGAATAACAAACTTTGACAACAACAAGGTTACCCTCCTTTTCTGAGAAAATATGTGTTGTTCAGATTTGGTGGCACTCACGACTTACTGCAATGTTTCACAAGTGTGTTGCAATATTGCTCAACTATACGTCACTAACCCATCTTGTCAAAATCATGTAAGATTGTTTTCCAGTGGACTGACAAGTGATTGTAACCTGAAAGCTAAGCGTATAAAACCAACAGTCTCATAAGGACCATTACTCATTCGTCAACCAGTCAGCTACAGACTAGTAAGCTCTCAGGCTTCGCACGTCTCGGATCACGGGTTCGATCCCTGATCATAGTAGAGATGTAATTAATCTGCAGTTGTACATAGGAATAATCAGCTAAGTTAATAAACAAGTAACATCAAATTGTCTTCTCATTTCGACTGAATAGATAAGGCTCAGCGCGATATTGAACTATCGGAACCTGATAGCTCAGTACTTACGAAAATATAAATGTTGTTGAGCTATAAACTTAACTGGGGGCCTGCGTCCGGGATGGCTAATGATTATTCACAATAATCTACGAGTAAGGTGGTGAACCTCACAAGGAGGCCTTTCGTGACTTTGCTAGCGACACCAAATTAGCCATTCGCAACACTGAGAAATCTATTCATCGGAAGCCAAGCTGCTCTGAAAGAAGTAGAACGACAACTCCGCCAGGGGCCTTTCGACTACTTCATCATCGCAGACTGTCGGAGGCGAGCGACAACTCCTCAAAGAAGGGGCTTTTCGACACATCCGCCTACTGACAACGCCTGTCGACCTGCTGGAACCGACAACGCTGACCAGGCGCCTTTCGGACCATCACGACGACCAGAGAAGACACCCGACTTCCACAGCTCATGCAGGATGCAGTCAACGCTGATCATCTTTTCATGCCTGTAAGTCTACTACAAATACCTTATTTGTGAGCCTGAATATTAATTAGCTTGGTTCATTTCATATATAACAAACGAAGCAGCGAATGAGCACTAAACAAAACTAATAATAATTTCTTGCCTTTCATATTAACGTGAATATAGTGTAGAATCTATAAGACTTTTCGCTTGTCACAGTTAATTGAATTAATAATCATTTAAATATTTATTATATTTATTCATTTCTAATAAGCTCAACATGTCAGAAACAGAGCTATTATCAAAATTTGAATACGCGCAAATTCAATTACTACCTGAATTTAGCGGCAGTTCATCTTGCAGTCTAGATTACTTTATAGCAAGATGTGAATCTTTTCTAAACACGCATTAGAGAGCCGCCACAGCTCCCAATGCGGCCATAATTAATGACTTTCTTTTTAATGTAGTTAAAGCCAAATTAAAAGGAGAAGCATGTAGCATCTTAGATTTAGACGCTAACAGTAATTATGAGAAATTTAAAGAAAAACTCATAAGAAAATATGGTAATGCCAAAGATGAAAGACTCCTGGTTCAAGAGATCTCGAATTGTTACCAGAAAAGGAACGAGTCTTATACAGAGTATCATGACAAGCTGCACACATTGACTTTTCAAAATAAAATAAAATAAACTATCGGGATCAGATTCTAGAATTAAAACTTCGAGAATTAGAAGACTTGAGTTTGACCACATTCAAAGCCGGTATCTTAGAACCTTACCGTTCTTTCTTAAGATACGCACACATTACGGACCTAAATCAAGCGCTCAGACTTTGTCGATCTTTTGACAATGACAGGGCACATGAGAGTTACATGGATCAGTTGAGAGGAACACCAAAGTTACCTCCTAACAGATTTCAAAACACTCAGCCATTCAATTGTACAAGACACAACCCATTCATAAATCACAACAATACTACCCAAGAAAGACCAACTAATCAATTCATACCTCAGAATCAACCTAACCGATCATTCTTTAATAACAATCCAAATAAATCTAACTTCAAATCTTTCCAGCCTACGAAGCAACAACCTTTTAAATCCACAGCTCCAACGAATCGTCCTTACTCTACTCCAAATAACATTGGTAGACGTTTCACTCCTACTAATCCCCCAAACCAAAGATTTCCGCAACCTATGTCTGGTGTTTCAACCGTTAGAGGAAATGTAAATTCTCACATGGAACCACTTGAAAACACACAGCCAGAAGAATTATATTCCGTAGCAGGAATATTTCAACAAGAAGATGAGTTCGACCCTCAGTCAGACTCACCTAACGTTTCAAATGAATATAATATTGAGGTTAACTCTCCCTACTGTACAAATGAGTACGACAATGAAGAACAATGTCAGCATTTTCGTATAACCCAGTCATCCAAGTCGAAGACTTAAACAATATTTGTAATACTCCCAAATTACAATTTATCAACCTATTTGGACTAAAAATTTTGATTGACAGTGGTGCTTGCAATTCAGTCATGAATCCTTCAATAGCACAGACACTATTTACAGATTTTATATTCAAAGACCCATTTTGCATACAATCGGTGCACTCTGAAACAATAGGAGAAGACAATGTCCGATTTCCTATTTTTTCCTAATATAATATTGACACCCCTGTAAATTTCAGAGTTTTGCAATGGCATAATTATTTCGACGCATTAATTGGTACTGCTGATTTTGCCCGATTAAGAGCACAAATTGACTATGCATCGAACCTAGTTGTTCTAGCCAACAAAGACATACCTTTTCACTTTCACTCCTCCAATAAGCAGAAAAGTTCTCAACCAACATTAGATGCGCACACTACTGCTATTCCAGTCGATATTCAACAAGGAGACGTATACGTTCCTGGGTTCGAATATGATGGAAATTATTTTTCAGACGCAATTTTATGTGCTGAGGACTACCAAGTTCTTTATCCAACAAACACCCTATTGAAACAAGAATTCACTGAACCTATTTTAGTTGAACCTTTAGACAATATAATTATTCAACCATTAGAAATAAATTCAATTACAGAAAGAGACATTAACGAATATCTTCGTACCCAACACATGAACGATTTAGAAGACCAGACAATTCGAAGCGTATGCTCTGAATTCTCAGACGTTTTCTACTACCCAGGATGTGACTTGACATTTACTAGTGCAGTAAAACATTTCATCCGCACCACAGATGAAGAGCCGGTACATCAAGGGAACTATAGGTATCCACCCACATTAAATAAACTACTAATGACGAAGTAGGAAAGCTACTTGACCAAGGAATAATCACGCATAGTGAATCTCCATATTGTAATCCTGTCTGGATTGTACCCAAGAAGTTAGACGCTTCAGGGGAAAAGAAATGGAGGCTGGTCTTAGACTTTCGACAGCTCAATAGAAAGACGATCGAGGATAAATATCCCCTCCCAAGAATAACAGAAATTTTAGACAACCTCGGTCATTGCCAATATTTCAGTACTTTAGATTTAGCCCAGGGATTTCACCAGATAGAAATTGATCCCAGGTCTATAGAGAAGACTGCTTTTACTATTGACAATAGGCATCTAATGTTTAGAAGGATGCCATTTGGTCTCGAAAATGCTCCAGCCACTTTTCAGCGTGTAATGGACAATGTCCTACGCCCCTTTTTGTATAAATTCTGCTTTGTGTATATTGATGATATAATCATATGGCAAATCTCTAGAAGAGCACATGCAACACTTAACTCTTGTGCTGCAGAAATTACAACTCGACAAAACGGAGATTCTCCATAAAGAAGTCGCCTTTCTTGGACACGTTGTATCACGAGACGGAGTAAAACCGAATCCTGAAAAAATCAGAGTAGTCAAAGACTACCCTATTCCGAAATGTACCAAGGAAATTGAACAATTTCTTCGCCTAGCTGGATTTTATAGAAAATTCATAAAAGATTTCGCGAAAGTGGCACAACCCATGGTTCGCTACCTAAAGAAGGGAACAAAAGTCGACGCAGAAAATGCTGAATACAAGTCCGCATTTAAAACTCTTAAGACCCTTTTAATAAATGCTCCTGTGCTAGTCTACCCAGACTTCGAAGAAGCATTCACGTTAACTACGGACAGTTCAGATTTTGCTCTGGGAATCGTTCTGTCACAGAAAGGACACCCCATAGCGTACTACTCCAGAACCTTAAATCCCGCAGAAAGAAACTACTCCACAATAGAAAGAGAGTTACTCGCTATCGTAGATAGTAGCAAACATTTTAAGCCCTATCTATGGGGACGGCACTTCCAAGTGGAATGTGACCACCGCCCGCTACAATGGCTCTTCACTCTGAAGGACCCAAGTTCGAGACTTTATCGATGGAAGATAAAACTCGGAGAATTTGACTTTGACATTAAGTACGTCAAAGGTAAAACTAATTATGTAGCAGACGCACTCTCTAGAGTAGAAATAAATGCAAATGCTGAAACAGTTTCCAATGCAGCTATCCCCGGAGATGATGCATACCAGAAAGAATTGGACAATGAAACTGTACACTCCAACCAAGAAGACCCCATATTTACATTGAAATCATCTGAACGAAATCTGAATCAGAATCGTAACCAGATCATAGTTAAATATGGCAATTCTCCTAAGATTCTTGAACAAAAATTATTCAAGAAATATACACGACACATTATGATTGTTACACGAAATAATTTTCAGACAGTTTTGAGTGATCAGCTACTCAAAATAATTGTCACATCTGATAAGTATGCTACTTATTTCGATGACATAACTCTAGAAATCCCCTTTATTAGAGCATGTCAGAAATTATTTACTTCTGAACTAATTATCATTAGATCATCCAAGTTCTTGGAAGACATTGAATGTCCAGAAACTCAGAGGCAATTAATCCTGCACTATCATTTTGAAAATCATAATGGTATCGTAGAAACCTATGAACACCTTCGAATTAACTACTACTGGCCACACTTACGTGAGCAAATTAGAACACTGATAAACCAATGTAATCTTTGCCAGAGAAACAAATATGAGAGGCACCCTAACGAAGTAGAGAACCAAGGTCCCATAACAGCGGATCACCCATTTTCGCAAGTGCACATTGATACGTTCCATTTTGAACACGGGCCGATGACCTTAGATGTTAGGCCCCTTTAAACAACAAGCATCATCATCATCATTTTGAACAGAATCGCATCTTAACTGTGATAGATGCATTTTCAAAATACGGACAAGCATATGTACTGCCGAATGGCACAGCTTTGGCCGTGCTAAGTCAGTTACAAGTATATTTCTCACACCATGGGTTTCCAAAGAAAATTACCCATGATCAAGGAGGAGAATTCGAGAACAAGGTCATTAAAGAATACTGTAAAGCCACAAATATTGAGTACCACTTTACCACTCCTTTGAATTCTTCGTCTAACTCTCCAGTAGAAAGATTCAATTCAACCTTGCTTGAAAAATTACGTATTTCAAGAGACTCTGATAAATTCACTCCACTCTCGGAACTTGTAACCACAATAATCATAAATTACAATTCCTCAATCCATTCCATAACTAAACAACCTCCATTCAACGTTCTCTATGGTCCTTACTACCAAGCGTTAGACCATACCTTCTCACCCTCTCCTAAAATCAATGAGTATATTGAAAAACAAGGAAATCAGTTGAGAATTCTAAAAGATAGTTGCACTAAACCTAACACTGACACTTTTGATCATACATACAAACTTAATGACACTGTGTATGTATTAGATCCACTCACTAGAAACAAGAAATCGAAAAACCTGTACAATGAAGGTGTAATAACCAAAATTGAAGAAAACAGGGTACATTGTAAAATGAAAAATGGTAAGATACATGTAAGAAATTTTCGGCACATAAAACCTAAAAGAAGTATTCTTATACTTCCAGGTTACTCCTCGGATACGGCTCCATCCTCACTCAGCCCATAAAAACCCAAGGATTTTATGCTGACTCAATGGGATCTGCCACAATGATTAACGATTACCATAAGTTCATGTTTCATTTTGATCTCAATAGTTTAAGAGAATCTTATAATAATATTCGCAACACTGTTACAAGCCTAATATCTCGAAGTAATAACACTTTCCCTTATTTAATGTCCGAATTAAATGAAGCCATTAAGGAAGCAAAGAAAGAATTAAATAAAATATTACCTAACACACCTAGGACTAAAAGAGGTTTAATAAATGGCTTAGGTACCGTGATCAAATTCATCTCTGGAAATTTAGATCAGAACGATTTAGACAACTTGCAAAGTCAAATAGAATCATTGAAACAAAGTCATAATAATGAAATTAAACACATTAATAAACTTGTATCATTTGCTAACTCAATTACTCAAAAATTCTATGATGAAATGAACCATGTCAATGATAATGTGAAGGTAATCCAAGGTATCTTACAGGAAGAAGACTTCAAGATAAATATATTGGAACATTTACAATATGTGTTACTGTGCGCGATAAATTTAATAAAATTGTGCGAGTGCTGCAAGAAACCATCAATTTATCATTTAATGAAATGACCAATATAAACATCTTTTCACAAAGAGACCTATCAAATATAATAAATCATTTGATATTAATATATCCCACTAAGACTTTAATTCATACTGATCAATACTATCAAATCGAAAATCTTAAATTATCAAGAACGCAAGTTCTCATGATGGACAAAGAAATGATTGTGATTCTTGCTATGCCAATCACAGATGGAAATCAGTATCAAATGTATTCAATTTCACCTGTGCCTAGTATTAACAATCTTGTATTAATTCCTTCAGAAAGATACTATTTACAAGGTTCCACCTTAAAATGGTCAAGTGTACCTTGTATTAAGAATACTCAATCTTATGTATGTATATATTATAATGTCAGAACCACTAAGTGTAATCTAACAGACACTTCAGGATGTAAATTTGCTTTTGTTAACAATGATGTACAATTATTTCAACCCTTAAACAGGGAACATATTCTCTTTTCTAGCAAAAAAACCCTCAGGTTATTTTGCAGACATGCCAAGATTTTCAAAGAACTATCAAGCTCTCCGGACCAAATATTATATATACCAATGAATCCTGCCCTATTTCCAGCGTGGGTATAACCTTGCAACAGCATCCAACAAATTATGTGTACTCATTCCCACTCATATCAATCCAAAACGAACCCTATGTAAGGAATGAAATAAAATTCCATTTCTCCCACCTTGATGTAAAGAAACTGAAATCAGACCTGACACCTGTCCCAAAAGGTAATACTACTACAAGGCATTTTATATATACGACTGTAATTTTTATGATAAGTATATTGTGTATTATTTCGTTAATCTTTAGGAAAAGACTGTATCAACTAAGTAAACTATGTAAAAATGTAAAATGTAAAAATAAGAAAGATATTACGAGGACGGTAATAAGCAACTGACGGTGGAGGAGTTATGTATCCCGACAACTAGCGTCGAGTCCAGGACTTTCACAGTCCAGAACTTGGGATTTTAAATATATATTATATTATAAACTAAGACCATATTTGGTCGTTTCACAAGGAAGTAAAATTATATTGCTTGATATTATTTCAGTTAGGAAGCGCTCTCCAAGAAACATGGGTTTCTTGAGAATAACAAACTGTGACAATAACAAGGTTACCCTCCTTTTCTGAGAAAATATGTGTTGTTCAGATTTGGTGGCACTCACGACTTACTGCAATATTTCACAAGTGTGTTGCAATATTGCTCAACTATACGTCACTAACCCATCTTGTCAAGAAAACGTAAGATTGTTTTCCAGTGGACTGACACGTGATAGTAACCTGAAAGCTAAGCGTATAAAACCAACAGTCTCATAAGACTCATGACTCATTCGTCAACCAGTCAGCTACAGACTAGTAAGCTCTCAGGCTTCGCACATCTCGGATCACGGATTCGATCCCTGATCATAGTAGAGATGTAATTAATCTACAGTTGTAGATAGGAATAATCACCTAAGTTAATAAACTAGTAACATCAAATTGTCTTCTCATTTCGACTGAATATATAAGGCTCAGCGCGATATTGAACTATCGGAACCTGATAGCTCAGTACCTGTAAAAATATAAATGTTGTTGCGCTACAAACTTAACTCCAGTAGCATCAGAAAATTTATGAACCAGAGGAATAGCATGCTAAAGAAAAAAGAAAGAAGAAAGTTATATAACTCTCCAGCTACTTCGCGCCAATATTCAGGTAGGCTGTTACACTCGGTACGACCGGGCGAGTTGACCGTGTGGTTAAGGGTGCGCAGCTGTGGGTTTTCATCCGGGAGATAGTGGATTCGAACCCTACTATCGGCAGCCCTGAAGATGGTATTCCTTGGTTTCCCATTTTCACACCAGACAAATGCTGGGGCTGTACCTTAATTAAGGCCAAGAACGCTTCCTTCACACTCCTAGCTCTTTCATATCCCATCGTCTCCAAAAGACCTATCTGTTTCGTTGCGACGTAAAACAAATTTAAAAACATACTTGGTACGCACCAGCAATCCTATCTATCGGAGATGGGTGGCAACAGAAGGCACAAAGCACGTCACAACAAACAATGGTCAATGTAATGTTATTTTTGATTTATTTATTTAGCGTATGGCATACAAATACGTTATTACAAATGAACAACAATAACCAATGAACCAATCTACAAACAAATATCTAGATCAAATATCTAGATCTTGTATGTACTCATGGTTCATGTTTGTGGGTTACTGTAGTCACGTCCTAGTTCGTGAACCATGGGCAACGGCTGAGTGGCCTAGTAAGTGGTCCTGAGAGTCGGGATACCAGTTGCTATGGAATGTGAGTGGGCATCTCGGACATATTCTGAGTCGTGCCCTCCTTGTGCTCAGGCGGCTAGGACTACACAATTCACCGGTGGTCAATAACCCGTTAGAGGAGAGATCCTCACTTAGACTATGTGCAAGTAGGGCAGAATCCTGCTTCATGAATTTACCGAGCTCAGAACACTTTAAGCAAGCCTCGGACCTATGGGAGTAATGGAGTCCCACTCCCATTTGACAGGCGAGGGACTCCTTGGAAACAACTTGGCGAACGAAATGGAATTCGATGGGGAGCTATCAATATTAATGGGGCTTATGGAAGAAAGAAGGTAGAACTTGCTGAGTCAGCAAAGAGGATGCATCTGGATGTGCTAGGAGTAAGTGATATTCGGGTAAGGGGAGATAAGGAGGAAGAGATAGGAGATTATAAAGTGTACTTGACGGAAGTTAGAAAGGGAAGGGCAGAGTCTGGGGTAGGGCTGTTTATCAGGAATACCATTGCACGCAACATAGTTTCTGTTAGGCACGTAAGTGAGCGAATTATGTGGGTAGATTTGTCAGTGGGAGGAATTAGGACAAGAATTGTGTCCGTGTATTCAACATGTGAGGGTGCAGATGAGGATGAAGTTGACAAGTTTTATGAAGCATTGAGTGACATTTGGTCAAGGTCAACAGCAAGGATAGAATAGTGCTAATGGGCGATTTCAATGCGAGAGTTGGGAATAGAACTGAAGGATACGAAAGGGTGATTGGTAAATGTGGGGAAGATATGGAAGCTAATGGGAATGGGAAGCGTTTGCTGGACTTCTGTGCTAGTATGGGTTTAGCTGTTACAAATACATTCTTCAAGCATAAGGCTATTCACCGCTACACATGGGAGGCTAGGGGTACCAGATCCATAATAGACTATATCTTAACAGACTTTGAATTCAGGAAATCTTTTAGGAATGTACGAGTTTTTCGGGGATTTTTCGATGATACAGACCACTATCTGATCTGTAGTGAACTAAGTATCTCTAGGCCTAGGGTAGAGAAAGTGAAATCTGTCTCCAAACGAATAAGGGTAGAAAATCTCCAGGATGAGGAAATTAGACAGAAGTACATGGATATGATTAGTGAGAAGTTTCGAACAGTAGACAGTAAGCAGGTTCAGGATATAGAAAGTGAATGGGTGGCATACAGGGATGCTGTAGTAGAAACAGCAAGGGAATGTGTAGGAACAACTGTGTGTAAAGATGGGAAAAGGCGAACATCTTGGTGGAATGATGAAGTGAGAGCAGCCTGTAAACGTAAAAAAGGCTTATCAGAAATGGCTCCAAACAAGGGCCGAGGCAGACAGGGATTTGTACGTAGATGAAAGAAACAGAGCGAAACAAATAGTTGTTGAATCCAAAAAGAAGTCATGGGAAGATTTTGGTAATAACCTGGAAAGGCTAGGTCAAGCAGGAGGGAAACCTTTCTGGACAGTAATAAAGAATCTCAGGAAGGGAGGGATAAAGGAAATGAACAGTGTTTTGAGTAATTCAGGTGAACTCATAACAGATCCCAGGGAATCACTGGAGAGGTTGAGGGAATATTTTGAACATCTTCTCAATGTAAAAGGAAATCATCATGGTGGTGTTGCAAACAGTCAAGCTCATGGGGAGGAGGAAAATGATGTTGGTGAAATTATTCTTGAGGAAGTGGAAAGGATAGTAAATAAACTCCATTGTCATAAGGCAGCAGGAATAGATGAAATTAGACCTGAAATGGTGAAGTATAGTGGGAAGGCAGGGATGAAATTGCTTCATAGAGTAGTAAAATTAGCGTGGAGTGTTGGTAAGGTACCTTCAGATTGGACAAAAGCAGTAATTGCACCTATCTATAAGCAAGGGAACAGGAAGGATTGCAACAACTATCGATCAGCAGTATTCTGTAAGAAGGAAGTCAGCTCCCAGACAAAACTATCTTTACATCGGTCTGTTTTCAGACCAACTTTGCTTTATGGGAGCGAAAGCTGGGTGGACTCAGGATATCTTATTCATAAGTTAGAAGTAACAGACATGAAAGTAGCAAGAATGATTGCTGGTACAAACAGGTGGGAACAATGGCAGGAGGGAACTCGGAATGAGGAGATAAAGGCTAATTTAGGAATGAACTCGATGGATGAAGCTGTACGCATAAACCGGCTTCGGTGGTGGGGTCATGTGAGGCGAATGGAGGAGGATAGGTTACCTAGGAGAATAATGGACTCTGTTATGTAGGGTAAGAGAAGTAGAGGGAGACCAAGACGACGATGGTTAGACTCTGTTTCTAACGATTTAAAGATAAGAGGTATAGAACTAAATGAGGCCACATCACTAGTTGCAAATCGAGGATTGTGGCGACGTTTAGTAAATTCTCAGAGGCTTGCAGACTGAACGCTGAAAGGCATAACAGTCTATAATGATAATGTATGTATGTATTGTATTGTATGTACTCAATACATTTTGGGGTTGCCATCAAGAAGTCTTCATATGGCCCTCCATATGCTCTGATGCTGCATTCCTCCCTGGTGTGTTTAATAGTTTGTTGCGGTGCACCACAGTCGCATAGCGGCGAGGAGAGCATTCTCCATTTAAAAAGTGAATCCCCACATCTTCCGTGTCCCGTCCTGAGTCGGTTCAGCATTGACCATACCTTGCGCGGTTGATCAAACCCTGGAACTCTCTTATCAATGCAAGGCATTTCCAGGCATGTAGCTGGAGCATTTTTCATCCATTCTTCCCTCCAGGAATCGGTGATGCTGAACCCGATGTGATTGATCTCGGCTGCAGAGGTGGATGTCTCGAACGAAGTCGTTTGATTTTTGATCACCGAGCTCGGTAGCTGCAGTGGCTTAAATGGGGCCAGTATCCAGTATTCGGGAGATAGTAGGTTCGAACCCCACTGTCGGCAGTCCTGAAGATGGTTTTCCGTGGTTTCTCATTTTCACACCAGGCAAATGCTGGGCTGTACCTTAATTAAGGCCACGGCCTCTTCCTTCCCACTCCCAGCCCTTTCCTGTCCCATCGTCGCCATAAGACATAAACTTATCTGTGTCAGTGCGACGTAAAGCCAAATAGCAAAATATTTTTGATTAATTTTATGAGCTTTCTATATTGCAGCCCTTAACATTTAGATGTTTTCCGACTCTGCTATATTAGGGCGTCTTTTAAAATTATTTATAGCGTAGGCTGTAGTTCCTTATTCTCCAACTTTACATACCGATTTTCATTAAATTCTGTTTACCTGTTTTTCTCGTGACTCGGCGCTGATATGGACTTAGTAACAAAAATCCAAATTCATGAATATATCTGTGATCATAGCCGGTAAGGTAACAATATATAAGACATAAATGATCTGAAATTTAACACTATATAACTTTGGTTATGCAGTATTTGTCGATACGACCACTATTAACATAACTACCATTTCACTCAGCGTGAGTAATATTATTTATGGCCTAGATTATAACGACTTATTCCCCGATTTTGCATACCGATTTTCATTAAGATAGGACCACTAATAAATATTTGAGAATAGAATTTTAGGCCTTCCCCTAAACTACCATTATTCTCAGCATGAGTACAATTATTTATAGCCTAGATTGTAGCGACTTACTCCCCGACTTTTCTTACCAATTTCCATTAAGATACGACTACTAATAACATAAATATATGAGAATTAAATGTTAGGCCTTCCCTCAAACAACCGTTTCACTCAGCGTGAATATAATTATTTATGGCCTAGATTGTAGCTACTTATTCTCCGACTTTGCATACCGATTTTCATTAAATTCTCTTCAGCCGTTTTCTCGTGATGCGTGTATGCAACTGCGACTTTGGTGTGGGTCACAGTTACCTTTGAGTGTGATGCTGTAATACAGACAGACATTACAGAAAATTTAAAAGTGCATTAACTTGTTACTGTGGACATGACTGATACAGAAATACTATCCTTTTTAAATTCTGACCAATGTGCAGAAAAAAACTCTTATAGATTTGAGGGTTAACCAGTTGTCTTTTATCAAAATCATTGGTATAATTATATTGGAATTATAGAGCTGCTCATTAAAGAAGAAAATCAGGGAGTGAGGAGGAGAAAATGACTTCTTCTTATTCTTCTTCTTCTTCTGATACTTTTCCAACACCTGTGGGGTTGTGGGTGCGAACTGCGTCGCACATGTGGATTTGGCACTGTTTTACGGCCGAATGCCCTTCCTGGCGCAACTCTATATGAAGGGATGTAATTTGTGTGTTTCTGTGGTGGTTGGTAGTGTAGCGTGTTATGTGAATATGAAGAGGAAAGTGTTGGGACAAACACAAACGCCCAGTCCCCGAGCCAGAAGATTTTTTTGCTATTTGCTTTACGTCGCAACGGCACAGATAGGTCTTATGGTGACGATGGAACAGGAAAGCCCTAGGAGTGGGAAGGAAGCGGCCGTGGCCTTAATTGTGGTACAGCCCCAACATTTGCCTGGTGTGAAAATGGGAAACCACAGAAAACCATCTTGAGGGCTGCCGACAGTGGGGTTGAGCGTTGAGGCCTTCGGTTCAGAAAAGTGAGTGTTTTCTTCGCTTAAGTTATTCACTTCTATAGTTTCAAAGCAATTTATTTTTCTTTCATTATTATTATTATTACTATTATTACTATGCTTGAACAACACCAACATCCATCACGGAGATGGAATCAAATAAACAGTGTGGGCAAGGCCACGTAGAAGGTATTAGTAGAATACAAGACGGAAATAATTTCCGAATAACACCAATTTCTATAGCACGAATGCAGATTCGAAATCTGGTTAGGGAGAGCTAAAACTCGTCACAAACGTGACAGCCTCCGTCCCCGAAGCTTCACATAATTCTCTTACCATACAGTGGTCAAAGAATCAAGAAAATCATTTAGTAGTACCAATCACATGAGAGAAAGACCACAGAATTTTTTTTACCACACTTGCAAGGTGTATAATATACTACCATTTTCATAGTACACACACACGCAACTGCTAGGCATGGCGATCACACACGAACTGCTCGCGTGGCTCCTACAAGCAGCGTAGCTTCTCTTCCACCTTGCGCGCGCTCAGAAAACTTCAGGCCGCCTAGAGTTCTAAGCCTTGCCACCAGAGTGTAGCACATCATACCGCAGGTCCATATGATTAATTAATTCAAATAAGACAGGCAAGATATTACACAATAAATGTGATGGGATAGTGTTCATACACAAAGTTCGTCAACACAAATTTCTAAGGGTTTCAGAACTCAGACCAAAAGATTACTGCGGGGTTTCAACACGTTAAAACCGTCACACGCGTTAGTATTTCATCACTGTTAGAATCAACTACCGTCCGGAGACACGAATCCTCGCTACTTACGCACTGTAATTATTGTAAAGGTTACTCTTGACGAAAATTTAAATCTGGCAACTTGCGAGTACGGGCAGAGGGGGGAGGAGGGAAGAGGTGTAGGAAGTGAACGGGAGGGGACAGGGGAAGTACGGTGGAATGTGCATGCTATACTATATCTTTGCATCAGGAAGAGAACTTCCAGTTCCCCTCTGATTTTTGAATTGTTACAACTGTAATGTTTTTGTAAAATATCGTAGTGTGCCAAAAAACGTAAGTTCTGTTTTGTATGTCGATTTGATAGTGATGATGAGACAAATGTAAAATTTGTTTTGGCATTATGAAATATTAACATGAAAAATAGAGAAAAATTGTAGTCTATTTCTATACTTCTCTATTAATCAATTTAAGTGCAAGTAGTTTTATAACGACTTCAGTATGCTAGTCTTACGTGATGTTACGAAGAAGGGGCCCCACATTTTTAAATAGCCCAGGGCCCCCAAACACCTTAATCCAGCACTGGTACTGATCCTAAAATTGTCGTGAATATCGAGCACTCCGTCCATGAGTTTCCCCTTTTCAATACATATGCCCATACATTTATTGGCATTTATCTGTAGACCAATTTTCTGGAACAACGTAATAGCGATGCATGTCAACTCAAGAGCTGCTTCTTTATTTTTGCCAACAATGACTGTGTCATCGGCAAAACCAATAATACTATGAGTGGGAAATTATGCAGAAACTGATTTGCCACATGCTTTATTCTGTTATCTCATCAAAAATGAAATCTTTGGCCAGGTTATACAATGCTGGCGATAATGGTGATCCCTGCAAACGTCCTCTCAACAAGCGAATTCGCTTCGTTTTACCCTTAGTGGTTTCGATCTGTGTTGAATTGTCAGTCTGTAGATTGATGATTAGTTCCTTCAGGTTGGATGGAAGTGGCTCGGCAGCTATTGTTAGATTTAGGTGCTGATGTCCGATGTTGCCGAACGCTTTTAATATGTCTAAAAAATCACCGTAACATCTTGTTTATCTGTCTTTTCTGTCTTGAGGAGTCCTTTGCGAAAAGGAACAGCTTAAATAAACGGCCCGAACACAAACTGAATGGAGGCGTACACTGCACTCCAGATAATGAAATATAAAATCCTACAGGGCTCTTGGCCGATGAAACTGGGGCTACTCCCACACTACTGAGGTGGCGCGGATGGAAATAACTTTAATGCATTACAGAAACGAAAGGTTGCGAAAACGTAGCCACATCAAACCAAGATGAAGGGGACCTCGAGAGGTTAACTCGCTCTCCATCCCTGATTTATATTTAAAGATTTTATGAAGTTTTTACATTAACCAAAAGAAAAGATACATTTTAGAAAAGTACTGTTACGTAACTAAAGATTCGGACCTTCCCCTCGAATTAAACTGCGGAAGTAACAAGAAAGAATTAAGTTATGTGGCCATTACCTTATAGATGTTATGCTGACGGAAGAAAGAGGCGGCCCCGCCTCCTGCCTTAACGCACACACTTAGAAGGACGACGATCAATTGACAAGGAAACATGAAAAGCCGCAGTTTATAAACTCTCAGGGAAGGTTCGAGAGCACTCAAGATTAATCAGGACACACCCTCTTAATTTTTATTGGCAGATTGGTTGAAAATTAATTACCAAAATTTATGACTGGTCCGATTCAAAACTAGCGGAAAGAAAAGGAAGAATTGCCAACCCAAAAATAAATGAACATAGATCTGTTACAAAAACCTAGAAATACAAAACTTCTTTAAATTATAAGTTCTTCCACCTTGAACCAGAGAACATGATCATAGTTTTTAGTAGTGTTATCTGTAGAAAAATGTCCAAACTTCTTGATGTATATCAAAACAACACAAGGAGAAATTCAGTCAGTTTAGGAAACTTCACAAGAAAACAATTACTTAATTTTTCAGTGGTGACATCTTCTGATTAAAGTTCTAACTTGTTTTGTTATCAGTTTCACTATTTGATCAATACAGGAGTTCATTTAGGCGCCAATTTTGAATGCGCGGCGTTAAGGTGTACCTTCCGGTACAGACCTCCCCTCACTCAAATGTCCTTCCTTGAGGTGACACGGAAGGATTTTGAGAAAACATTTCCAATTGAGAAAGAATTCCATAGCCTCTAATTCTGTCAAGGTTTGGGGACGAGACTCAAACCATAAATGAGATCTATAAGGTGGTGAGATACCTTCAAAAATCGTTTGCACTAATTGGTCTTCCAAAAAATGCAGGGCGAACACTCGGGTATAAAATTTGATATCTTGGATGTAATCCGCAAGATTTCCGTCCAGGCGTTGTACCCTAAACTTGAACGTCTGTATTAAAGAGGACATTGTCCTAGCCGGAATGAAATTTGCTAACAGGTGGGCGTGGAAATCTTCTATAGATGATCTATCAGCTATAGGCTTGACTATCTTGTCCGATGGGATGCCTACCACATATGGGTACATTGTTTGAAGAATTTGAGAGTGAGAGAGGGAAAACACTAGTGCGTGATCCTGAAATTTATTCAACTAAGAATCTTAGAAATGAAATGACATAATTGGTGGAGTTTACTGAAAATTTAGAAATTCCCCTAAGCAACATAGCCAGTGGTTGGGGCAGACTACTAAAACAAGATGACATAATTGATGATGGCCTAGAGGGTTGAGAGGCTTCAGACACAGCATTATTTAAAAAGGTGCAATTTGTGTACGATGATCAGACTCGTTTTCTAATGGTGCAGAAGTTTGTTGAGTTGCCACACGTTCCCTACTTTATACACCTTTGGGAGAATCCTCCTCAGCCGGCAATTTGATTAAAGGGGCTCGATCGATTTTGGGAGCAGCTGTCCCGGTCAACAATTGATTAACTCTTTTTGACATTTCTGATAGATTGCCAACTAAATTACTAGCCTGCTTAGCGTGATCTTCTTTTAATTTCAGAGACAATAGGTCATTAACACTATGATAAAAATGGATCAGTCTAGCCTGTACTCTTTTGAGCTGATTAGGAGATGGATCGCTTACTTCAAAAAACTTACTACAGATGCTAGCTCGGTGGTGTTGTCCGTGATAGTGGAGAGAGCCTCATCAATTTCCTTCTCTCCCAAAATTGGGATACAAATAGGCAAATTCTAGGGATTCTTTAAGTTTGGCAGTATCTGCCGCAACCGTGCCTCCAGACTGAATATTTCTAATGAGTAATTCATAAATTAATTCCTCCTTGCGCAAGTACCCGGGATTGAGGAATCGCGAGGGCCAGACATGATGATAGAAAACTTACAAATTTAGAAAAAAATCTAGCGACCGACAAAATTCTTAGACTTCGGCGCGGATCCTATGTTTAGACGTCAAAAAGGGCTTAATTGAGACCCGTTCAACCATGCTCTGCTACCACTTGTTACGGGGACACCCGTGGAGCAGAGAGAGGTTAAAGAAGGTGCCAGGATGAATGGGTCTATCTACAATATCAAAATTAATTTAAAACATGAACTGAATGTTATATTTCTTCAAGAAAACAACTCAACAAATAACAAAATGTCAGGTACAAAAGCAATCTTGAAACGAGACTAGGAAGATCCAAGATTAGTGATTTTTTCTGATTCTGGGTTTCGAGCCCCCAGTTTTACAATTTTACAAATGGAAGAGGTATTATTTAGTTAAGGGCAGAAATGCCCTAAGACAAGAGCATTTGCTCCCTAAATCACAATATCCAGCCACCCAAAGGCACACTTTACTCTTACTCATCTTTGAAAAAGAGCAAACAGTCTCTCAGTTTTGCAAGCCTACTCAAGGCAACATCAACTTACAATCTCTGGCCTCTCAAGGCGCAATTTACAGTGGTATCTAGTACCCAACCTACATTGCCCTTCAGAAAAGGAACAGGTTAAATAAACGGCCCGAACACAAACTGAATGGAGGCGTACACTGCACTCCAGATAATGAAATATAAAATCCTACAGGGCTCTTGGCCGATGAAACTGGGGCTATTCCCACACTACTGAGGTGGCGCGGATGGAAATAACTTTAATGCATTACAGAAACGAAAGGTTACGAAAACTTAGCCACCTCAAACCAAGATGAAGGAGAGCTCGAGAGGGTAACTCACTCTCTATCTCTGATTTACAATTAAAGATTTTATGAAGGTTTTACATTAACCAAAAGAAAAGATACATTTTAGAAAAGTACTGTTACGTAATTAAAGATTCGAACCTTCCCCTTGAATTAAACTGCGGAGGTAGCAAGAAAGAATTAAGTTATGTGGCCATTACCTTATAGATATTCTGCTGACCGAAGAAAGAGGCGGCCCCGCCTCCTGCCTTAACGCACACACTTAGAAGGGCGACGATCAATTGACTAGGAAACATGAAAAGCCGCAGTTTATAAACTCTAAATCTCTAAAAAAAATGAAACGCGATTGTGCTTTATGATTTGTGATACGACTTACCGATTAGCCACCATTTATCCCGAAAGTAAGGTCTGCACCGTCGATAAAATTGCATCCATATTTCGATATTTTTCGGAGCCAAATGTTATACATTTGCATAGCTTAGAATATTTCCTCAAAGAAAAGACTGTCCAGCTTTCGGAATTAGCACTCGCATACATACGAAGTAATTAAGGAAGAAAATAATACAGTTAGGAAAGTTGAAATTAATTGAAAATTGATAATAACTGAGGACAGCCGGATTATGACAAATCTGTAAATTCCAACCGAATGTATTAGAAAATGAAATGTCCCTCAGAAAATTATGCTGGTGTGAGTTATGGATATAAGAATGCGGTAACAGAGGAGGAAATAGGCCCTGAGATTCGTAGGTAGACAGATAAGATTTTTAAATAATATGCATATCGGAACCATCCTCGGGATGAGTATACTGTAAGTATGAAATTTGGTTGATATCTAAACAGCCGTTTCGCTTTGATGATGGAACAAACAGACAGACAAAAAGACAAAGAGACACGAAAAATAGAAACCTCCAATTCGGACTTAAGTTGAGCTAAAACGGATAAATATGTGAAAAATTGGCAAAACAAAGGAAATCACAGCAGGCGGACCCCCTACAACTTTATTTATATAGATAAGCATGGACACGCCTAGCAGTGCAGATTTTTATTTCGAGAGTTACTGCTTTGAAACTGTACGACATATCTGCAAACGGACTTCACCATCAGACGCCTCGTTCAGTGTTCTACATGCCTGGTCCCATGACATCTTATCGTAACTCCTATATTTATGGTTTGATTGAGTTAGAGTCACTGAATGGGGTGAAATTTTGTACAGTTTTCTCAAACTACTTAATATTTTAGATATTCATTTGACAGCAAGAATGTCATGTCAATATGTGTGCTGAATGTCATGATTCTATCTTTCCTATAATTGTGCCAAATGCTAACATATACGTGTAAAAGTACAATATTAGCTTGAAATCGAGAAATACAGCCCTATTTAACGCATAAAGCATAGAAATACGACAAAAAGTCATAGGACCAAAGTTGTAGATCTCTTCACTAAGAAACGATGTTGTGCTTTCTGATTTGTGATACGACTTACCGATTAGCCACCAATTATCCCTAAAGGAAGGTCTGCACCGTCGTTAAATTTGCATCCATATTTCGATATTTTCCGGGACCAAAGTTATACATTTACATACCTTAGAATATTTCCTCAAAGAAAAGAGTGCAGCTTTCGGGATTAGCACTAGCATACATACGGAGTAATTAAGGTAGAAAATAATACAGTTAAGAAAGCTGACATTAATAGAAAATGAATTATAACTGAGGATATCTGGATGACGACAAATACGTAAACACCAACTGTATGTATTGGAAAATCAAATGCCCCTCAATAAATTATGCTGGTGTGAGTTAAGGATATACGAAAGCGGTAACAGGGGAGAAATTTAGGCGCGATGACTAGTGGTGTTATAGACGGTTATAACCGCCAACGATATTACGCCAATATCCCACAGAATGGCCAATTGACGCCTCTCTTGCCTTCTACCCAAGGAACAACCACGAATTTAAAGGCATGATGAGGAAAATGGCAACACGTTACTTCCCTGCTGGCAAGCAGTCAGAGACGTTGCCATGGTAACCTGTAGGTTCGTTGTCGGTCTGTCGGTCGCTCAATACAGAGCATGATGCCCGCAGGAAATAGCAAATTTCTCCGTCATTTGAAGAGTAAGGTAAATTATGAACATAACGAAAGTTGTTTAAATGAAGATACGTTTCACATACAGTCCACGGAGTTTACGGAAAATCAATAGTATGAGAGAAAATGGAGGAAGGCTGTCTTGTTTTCCTATAAACACCCCGTCTATTCAAATATTTGAAAATGAAGATCTCAGGCTGAAATCTAGGAACCCTTCTTGATTACTAGGAAAGAGGATAGCCCAAGGTGAATTTCATACTAACACTGCCTGGCGCGATGGGTGGGCAGCTTCAAACCCTGACAGATTAGGTCTAATTTCGGATCCAGTTATGCAACCTCCTGGTTTCAACTTACCCAGAAAAATATGGTCATCACTTAATCGGATCAGAACTCAACATGGCAGATGCAACTTCCGGAAACACAAGTGGAAGATTACCAGCGACCCTTATTGCGACTGCTCTGACGTGCCTCAGACCGTTCAACATGTCGTCACAGAGTGCCCACTCCGAAGATTCAGTGGGAAAATAAAGGACATACTCGAGGCCAGTGATGAAGCTGTGAGTTGGATAACAAAACTGGGCATTCGGCTTTAGCAGCAATGCAGATACTGATGAGCTCAAATGTATAAATATTGTTTGTTTATTACGTACTTGTTCTGTGTGTATAGATGAAACTCTTTATCGTGTAATTGTACGTATTTGTAAATAACCAAATTGTAATAATGTATCCTCATGCCATACGAAATATATACATATTTTAAAATGATATGCATATCGGAACCTTTCTCGGGTTGAGTATACTCCAAACGGATAAATATCTGAAAAATTGGCAAAACAAACGAAATTACAGACAGTGGACGCCCTACAATTTTATTTATATAGATACCTGTGGCTCAGACGGCAGCGGGTCTGCCTCTCACCGCTGGATACCGTGGTTCAAATCCCGGTCACACCATGTGAGATTTGTGCTGGACAAAGCGGAGGCGGGACAGGTTTTCCTCCGGGTAGTCCGGTTTTCCCTGTCCTCTTTCATTCCAGCAACACTCTCTCTTCTCATTTCATAGCATCTATCATTCATTAATAAATCACTTTGGGAGTGGCGACCCCACCGTACTAACAGCCTACATTTGCTTCATACATTACATCCCTGACCCGGTCAGTGACAGGAAAACAGGTTGAAGGTTTTCATTTTCAGATACCTATGGATCTCTCTTTGACCTTATATAGAAAAACTCTTTATGGGACAAACTGACACTACCTGCGGTATTCGCCACGAAGACGACTGCTTCTGGATACCTACATACATACATTATCATTATAGACGGTTATGCCTTTCAGCGTTCAGTCTGCAAGCCTCTGAGAATTTACTAAACGTCGCCAAAATCCTCGATTTGCAACTAGTGTTGTGGCCACATTTAGTTCTATACCTCTTATCTTTAAATCGTTAGAAACCGAGTCTAACCATCGTCGCCTTGGTCTCCCCTACTTCTCTTACCCTCCATAACAGAATCCATTATACTCCTAGGTAACCTATCCTCCTCCATTCGCCTCACATGACCCCACCACCGAAGCCGGTTTATGCGGACAGCTTCATCCATCGAGTTCATTCTTTAATTAGCCTTGACCCCACCACCGAAGCCGGTTTATGCGTACAGCTTCATCCATCGAGTTCATTCCTTAATTAGCCTTTATCTCCTCATTCCGAGTACCCTCCTGCCATTGTTCCCACCTGTTTGTACCAACAATCATTCTTGCTACTTTCATGTCTGTTACTTCTAACTTATGAATAAGATATCCTGAGTCCACCCAGCTTTCGCACCCGTAAAGCAAAGTTGGTCTGAAAACAGATCGATGTAAAGATAGTTTTGTCTGGGAGCTGACTTCTTTCTTACAGAATACTGCTGATCGCAACTGCGAGCTCACTGCATTAGCTTTACTACACCTTGATTCAATCTCACTTACTATATCACCATCCTGGGAGAACACACAACCTAAATACTTGAAATTATCGACTTGTTCTAGCTTTGTATCACCAATCGGACATTCAATTCTGTTGAATTTCTTACCTACTGACATCAATTTAATCTTCGAGAGGCTAATTTTCATACCATACTCATTGCACCTATTTTCAAATTCCAAGATCATAGACTGCAGGCTTTCGGCACAGTCTGCCATTAAGACTAAGTCGTCAGCATAGGCCAAACTGCTTACTACATTTCCACCTAACTGAATCCCTCCCTGCCATTTTATACCTTTCAGCAGATGATCCATGTAAACTACGAACAGCAAAGGTGAAAGATTACAGCCTTGTCTAACTCCTGTAAGTACCCTGAACCAAGAACTCATTCTACCATCAATTCTCACTGAAGCCCAATTGTCAACATAAATGCCTTTGATTGATTTTAATAATCTACCTTTAATTCCATAGTCTCCCAGTATGGCGAACATCTTTTCCCTCGGTACCCAGTCATGTGCTTTCTCTAGATCTACAAAACATAAACGCAACTGCCTATTCCTCTCGTAGCATTTTTCAATTACCTGGCGCATACTGAAAATCTGACCCTGGCAGCCTCTCTGTGGACTGAAACCACACTGGTTTTCATCCAACTTCCTCTCAACGACTGATCGCACCCTCCCTTCCAAGATGCCAGTGAATACTTTGCCTGGTATACTAATCAATGAGATACCTCAATAGTTGTTGCAATCCTTCCTATTCCCTTGCTTATAGATAGGTGCAATTACTGCTTTTGTCCAATCTGAAGGTACTTACCAACACTCCACGCTAATTTTACTACTCTATGAAGCCATTTCATCCCTGCCTTCCCACTATACTTCACCATTTCAGGTCTAATTTCATCTATTCCTGCTGCCTTATGACAATAGAGTTTATTTACTATCCTTCCACTTCCTCAGGCATAACTTCACCAACATCATTTTCCTCCTCCCCATGAGCTTGGCTGTTTGCAACACAACCATGATGATTTCCTTTTACATTGAGAAGATGTTCAAAATATTCCCTCAACCTCTCCAGTGATTCCCTGGGATCTATTATGAGTTCACCTAAATTACTCAAAACACTGTTCATTTCCTTTTTCCCTCCCTTCCTAAGATTCTTTATTACTGTCCAGAAAGATTTCCCTGCTGCTTGACCTAGCCTTTCCAGGTTATTACCAAAATCTTCCCATGACTTCTTTTTGGATTCAACAACTATTTGTTTCGCTCTGTTCTTTCATCTACGTACAAATCCCTGTCTGCCTCGGCCCTTGTCTGGAGCCATTTCTGATGAGCCTTCTTTTTACGTTTACAGGCTGCTCTCACTTCATCATTCCATCAAGATGTTCGCCTTTTCCCATCTTTACACACAGTTGTTCCTAGGCATTCCCTTGCTGTTTCTACTACAGCATCCCTATATGCCACCCATTCACTGTCTATATCCTGAACATGCTTACTGTCTACTGTTCGAAACTTCTCACTAATCATACCCATGTACTTCTGTATAATTTCCTCGTCCTGGAGATTTTCTACCCTTATTCGTTTGCAGACAGATTTCACTTTCTCTACCCTAGGCCTAGAGATACTTAGTTCACTACAGATCAGATAGTGGTCTGTATCATCGAAAAATCCCCGAAAAACTCGTACATTCCTAACAGATTTCCTGAATTCAAAGTCTGTTAAGATATAGTCTATTATGGATCTGGTACCCCTAGCCTCCCCTGTGTAGCGGTGAATAGCCTTATGCTTGAAGAATGTATTCGTAACAGCTAAACCCATACTAGCCCAGAAGTCCAGCAAACGCTTCCCATTCCCATTAGCTTCCATATTTTTCCCACATTTACCAATCACCCTGTCGTATCCTTCAGTTCTATTCCAACTCTCGCATTGAAATCACCCATTAGCACTGTTCTATCCTTGCTGTTGACCCTGACCACTATGTCACTCAATGCTTCATAAAACTTGTCAACTTCATCCTCATGTGCACCTTAACATGGTGAATACACGGACATAATTCTAGTCCTAGTTCCTCCCACTGACAAACCTACCCACACTCTTCGCTCATTTACGTGCCTAACAGAAACTATGTTGCGTCCAATGGTTTTCCTGATAAAGAGCCCTACCCCAGACTCTGCCCTTCCCTTTCTAACACCTGTCAAGTACACTTTATAATCTCCTATCTCTTCCTCATTATCTCCTCTTACCCGAATATCACTTACTCCTGGCACATCTAGATGCATCCTCTTTGCTGACTCAGCCAGTTCTACCTTCTTTCTTCCATAAGCCACATTAATATTGATAGCTCCCCATCGAATTCCATTTCGTTCGCCAAGTTGTTTCCAAGGAGTCCCTCGCCTGTCAAATGGGAGTGGGACTCCACTACTCCCATAGGTCCGAAGGTTGCTTAAAGTGTTCTGAGCTCGGTAAATTCATGAAGTAGGATGCTGCCCTACTTGCTCATAGTCCAAGTGAGGATCTCTCCTCGAACGGGTTATGGACCACCGGTGAATTGTATAGTCCTAGCTGCCTGAGCACAAGGAGAGCCACGACTCAGAATATGTCCGAGTTTCCCACTCCCATTCCATAGCAACTGGTATCCCGACTCTCAGGACCACTTACTAGGCCACTCAGCCGTTGTCCATGGTTCACGACTAGGACGTGACTACAGTAACCCACAAACATGAACCATCCACAATCATGAACCATTGCTTCTGGATAGTAAATTCAAATGTTAAGATTAATAGCAACAAACTTATTGTAAAACGTGCTACCTATAAACCTACGAAGGGACTCTTAGAACTTCTTTTCTCACGAAAATGTGACAAGGATATAACTACAAGATGATCTTAAATCATATAAAGCAATAATTTTGCTACTGACACAACACGACGTAATTACAAGAGAACAGAAACTGTAAATGCAAATAAGAGTTACAAGTATCGTGAGTTTATTTCTAAGCTGTGTCCGACTGCACGTGGTCTTGATATTATCTACAAGCCTTTGTTGTAGTATGTGGACGTAAGATACTGGAATGACCTAACCTTACTCGTTGAACGATTACAACTTCTAACAACATCGCAAGATGCTGGTCACTCAGGTCACGAATCAGAAATTCTAGAAATAGAGGGAGAATTACAACATGCCGGCATTATTTTGTAATGGGTCGTCCAGAGAAGATCTCACTTGTGAAGATAAACATCGCACATGAGTTACATAAACCAGCACACCTACTGTCGCAGACGCGTTGTTATACGAGGAAAAGATGATCTCTGGCAAGCAGACTTAGTAGAAATCATTCCATAAGTATCTACTTACTGTTATCGATGTGTACTCGAAGTTTGTTTTTGCACAACCTGTGCGTTCTAAGACAGCAGTTCAAGTCAAAGACGCATTTAAACATATTGTTGAAGAATAGGAACGCTTCCCAAGGCTTCTTCAAACAGATCAATGTAAAGGGTTTTACAACAAGTATTTTTCTTCTAACCTCAAATTACTTGGCATTCAACACTACTCTACGTTCAGCAATCTCAAGGCAAGTGTTGTAGGAGGCCTTAATCGTACACTCAAAACAATGAAGTAGCGAGAATTTACAGCACAAGGTTCATATCGTTGGACTGATCTGCTACCTAGACTTGTATCTACCTACAACGGTACACCTCATCGCACTATCGGAACAAAGCCAAGTCTTGTTGCAAGGAATACAACCCGCCAAGATGCTATTCATCTTATAATTAAAACAGCTGTTCCACGCCGCTAACGCTTTAAAGAAGGTGATTTTGTTCGCATCAACAAACACAAGTTTATCATAGCAATACACTCCAAACCGGAGCACTGAAATTTTTCAAATCAGGAGTGTTAAAATTACTAATCCAGTTACGTATTTACTTCGCGATCTCAGAGGACAGCCTATTGAAGGCGGATTCTACATCGAGAACTGCAGAAAACAACCTATCCTGAACACTATTTAATTGAACGTGTTATTCGACGTCGTGGGAATATACTGTATGTTAAATGGCTTGGTTTTAATAAGAGCTTTAATTCACGGATTAATAAAGAGGATGTACTTTAAAGCTTTTGTGTGCTTTTAATTCTCATTCCTCTACCTATCCCTTCTTCTAAGTTAACCTTAGTTTTAGGACATGCTTTAGGATTAATATTTAACAACAGCTGTAATATGTTTTGACAATTCATATTTATTTTAGAATATATATACATTTTTTCTTCAAGTAAATCTGGTTTATCCTTTCTTTATTTTACTGTCTTCGCCACTACATAGTAACAGCTTTCTTTTTATCGTACCGACAACAACAAGTGCTGCTATCTTCTCAGCAACTGAAGCACTAGGTGACGACACCCGCAGCATAACTTTACGAAGCAGATATTCATCAGCTACACGTCTTACTTTAGGATTATTTTGTCGATAAGCAAGGTCATGCTCTTTCCACGCAGCATATCACATATTAATACCAGGATAACACGTGCCAAGCGAACGTCCAGTCGAGTTCTTGGGCCGCAGTACTCGTAACTAGGAAGATGAATCTCGAAGGGAAGGAGATAAATCACTTTATTGATGAGACCATGCCCAGCATGCTTCCTCACCTATCTCCCGGCACGTTTCTTTATCTTTTTCTTGTTTACTCTTTTCGCAGCCATGATAAGCGTTTATAATCGAAGATAGTTTTAGGCCCGTGATACAGTTTAATCAGTTGACATGTACGACACTGTCTCACAGAAGGTCTCTTACTTAAACTCACTTTTTCATGATGTGAACTACACGTTTGAAGCTCTGACAATACAGGATCTTGAGTCCACTCACGAGGCAACTTATCCGAAATCTTTACAGCATTCGCAGCTACATTAACCAAAAATGCCTTTGTTAATGGATTTCACTCTTCTCCAGTAAACGTTTTTAGTTTCTTTTTGCATGCATGACACTTTATGATTGCCTTCTCAACTGCGTTACACTTAGTATCAGTTAGAAATGACTAGTTGTCTTCACACTGCAAATGTTTCTTTCACATTAACGTTATATCGATACTGCAGTTTACATATGTTGTTCACCTCCCGGCTTGCACTGCAACACAACCATTCAAAGAGCATGTACACATGTTGAAAAGACTGTTTACTTGTCTCTCTACTATGCTCCTCCGGAAGAGTTTTAAATTATGGGCACCCTAATTCATGTATTTCGATAATTTCACACGATGATGGTAGATACTCACGCAAACATTCCTTCTTTCCAAAACCCTTTTAAAAACAGCATCTGCTCTTGACAAATGTGCGTTCATCGTTAAAGATACAAAACGATAAAGTATACCTTTTTCTTCACACTGCAAACCTAATTTTTTCGATCCATTGAGTCTGATTTTTATCTTAATCTGTTTGCAAACAGTAAGGGAAAGGTGGACTAAATACTAAACTAACAAGCTTTGGTGCCCACAACACACTGCAATATAACACAGACACCTCTCTAAACACAAATTTGTTGTCGTATACATTAATGTTCTCGTCACGTTTGCGCCCTACTCTCTATCACTGAATCTCGAAGACTAAAGCTTTCAGTCAGTATCTTTCAATATGAACCCAAACGGCTCACATCATTGGCATAGAATATTGAAATGATAGAATGTTACGGGAAGAATGGAGGGAAGTTAGATGAGATGCCGGATATGTGTTGAAATTCCGCTTGTTTAAGCTTGTAGCCAGAGTCCAAGTGTCAGTGTCATTATATGGCGCAATATGGAAGGATTGGAATATTCAACGCTAGAGAGAGAAATGTGTTTGACAGAGCTACTCAGATTTTAAGTTGGAAGGACTTCCGAGTAGCGAATAAGAGCACAGCACGCTTGAGGCTGTGTGGAAAAAGAAATATGGATGCCAGCATAAAAGCCCTCAAATATTTTCAAGAATTGGTCGGGAGATAATGTAGAATAAATTTCAGGCTCTTACATAGATGGAAATTTAAGACGATATTCCCTAATGAATTATCGCAATCTATAAATGTAGCTATATACGACAGGATATTTCACAACTGATAAGGGGATTCATTGAACTCCATGCCTGGAGGCAAGCGTACTGGAGGAAACCACGCGCTGTCCGGGTGAAGCACTCTGCTGCGTGGTTCGGGACGATTCGGACGAAAGGTGTGTGGTGTTCTCTATAGAACATAGTTTTGAACATTTCTCAGCCTAATAATTTTAACATTTGATAAAGTATATCTGGATACGATGGATCTCATTTCAATTAGATACTGGGAGTGTAAATAGTCAAGAATTTGGAGATATAAAGTCTCACGTTATCAACTTTTCATTGGGCAGTAAAGACCAGAACGATACCAAGTCGCGGGACGCTTTGCTGTGCCACGTGTCCGGAATCGCGAAGTTTCGCAAGGACGGAGCATTATTAAATTGTGATAAGAGTGTATTGTGTCAAAAAAGCATGTCGGTTTGTTTCCAAACAAGAGCACGTGGAATTTATTACCACCACATTTCAAAGGTAAGTATCTATAGAGTGCAGCACGGTGCCCTCTTGATTAAAGATGGTTGTTGACAGCTGACGAAATTGCTCGTAAGAGTGCGGCACGGTGCTCTGTTGATTAAATATGGCGGATGACAGCTAACGAAATTGCCCGCAAGAGGGCAGCACGGTGCTCTGTATATTAAAGATGGCGGATGACAGCTGACGAAATTGCCCGCTACTACATGCCATAAAGAGGGCAGCACGGTGTTCTCTTGATTAAAGATGGCCGATGACAGCTGTCAAAAAAGCACGTGGAATTCTTTACCGACTCACACCTCGCGCTAGTTCGGTTAAGTTTGTAGCACTAAGGTTTAGGCCCGTCAAGATGGCAGCACTGAGGTTTGCGATGAGTTGTTGTCTGTCAAAAAGCACGTGGCTGTCAAAAAGCACCTGGATTTGTTTACCGATTTAAAACTCGTTCTAGTTAGGTTAAGTTGGTACCACTAAGGTTTAGGCCCGTCAAGATGGCAGTACCGAGGTTAGCGATGCGTTGTTGTCTGTCAAAAAGCACGTGGCTCTCAAAAAAGCACGTGGCTTGGTTTACCAATTCAAATTTCCCGCGGGAGGTGGAGGAGGCCCCTGGGAAGACCTCCCGGATGGTGATGGTGAAGAGGCCCCTGGGAAGGCTCCCCGGGTGGAGAAGGTGTAGGAGGCCCCTGGGAGCCGGAGGTGGAGGTGGCCGCCGAACTCTCCAATTATACTACTGATGTCAAGGAAGACATTTGTGCACATGTTAATGCTACCATTACGATGGAATAAACCACATCATGGGGCCTACCTGAGGCCAAACATGCTGTGCAGATGAGCATGGAACGCCGCCGAACTCGATAACTACCTCCTGATTCATAATATTTTGCTTATGCAGGATCCGCTGTATTTTAACTTGTAAATAATTTCCTTGCATGGATAGAACAGTTTAAATTTGTTTAGTAACTTTCTATACTGATGCCTTGGGGGAGTGATTTCTGTAGAATGAGAAACGTGTGTGGGAATATGATCTTCTATAATAATAAGATATGTGCGTTCAAATACGATCTTCCATAGTAATAAGAAACGTGTGCTGAGATATGATCTTATATAATGTGTGATCTAATATGATATCCGTTTGTGTAAATACCTTAAGTAGCATTGATGGCGAACTGTAGAAGAGGATAAGATAATAGATTGAAAATTATCCACTTGCTCTGGATACACTGTCTCAGCTGCCATGGGGATAGGATAGGGTAGGATAGTTGTGGCATGCTGCATGATGTTAAGTTAAGATCGTCAAAAGAGAATTCATTGACATCCTGAAGAGACGAACCATTGGCAATCCATGCACATTACAGTGAAATTTTAGAGTCGGTTTCATCAATATGTAACGCGCATTTTTAACCAGTAGATGAAAATGTGCTGTGAGTGAATAGGTATTCTGTCATATAATTCATTTGAGAGTTAGTTGAGCTTAGCTTCGAAGCAAGACCTTTACGATACGAACGCTAGTAGTAGGAGACGAACCGGTGATAGTGTGGAGCGTAATATTTGAATATAGTGCCACCAAAGTGAAGTAAGTGTTTTTAATATGTTACGAATCCTGTGAAGAGTACGCAATTAGATATGTGAAGTATGGAGTGAACAATGTGTATTGAAAGCGTGGAATGTTTAAAAATAATTGTTATTAACGCCCAGGAAGGCTCAGTTACACGAAAGGTGGATTAAGAGAAACATACGGAGTTAAATAGAACGGAGAGATATTTAGTTTGTGTTGACGGAAAGATTGCCGTGTCAGTGGAATAAACTGATTTGAGGTGCGCTCAGAGATGAGGCGTTCGTTTACTGCTAGGCGTGTATATTAAAAAGATTCAAACTGCGTTGATTAGGTCACAGAATTAAAGAATAAATGCCATTTTTGTATAATTCTGATTGAGTGATTTAGGAAGAGCACATTGAAGTTAGAATACTAAATATACTTCGCGACGGTCCATTGTAAGACAGGAAATGATAGGTCACTGTAATGTTGTGAGTCAGGTGGTCGGAGTTCGACGTCCGACCAGGTCAATGAACAACATTTTCCTGGTAATTATATAGATGACTTATTTTGTGTTTGTTGCACATGTGATGGGTAATTGACTGTGCATTTGTCAATGCAAATTCTGATTTGCTGTTGCAATTTTTTTGACGTGGTGAACTCATTTCATCGTGGTTGATGTGTTTGCGGCAATATGGTTCTGTCCTATTGTCATAGATTCAGTGCAGAATATGTTTGGTGGAATTTCAATTTAGTGCAGGTCTTTTGCTACAGAGTTTGTGTTTATTTTATGTATTAGTGAAGCAGCTGATTATGCGTATGTGAAATATTTTTCCTTTTATTGACGAATCAGAATAGTAAGTTAAATTTATTCGTATCAAGGGTAATTATCGATTCGGGCAAGTTCAGTGTTAACTGTATATAGATGAGAGGAGGACGCCGATATAAAAGAATGAATTAACAATTTTGAGGACTTGATAATTTAATGATTTAACAAAATTTGAGGACTTGATAAATCATTTAACAAAATTTGAGGACTTGGTAATTCAATGATTTAACAAAATTTGAGGACTTGGTAATTTAATGATTTAACAAAATTTGAGGACTTGATAATTTAATGATTTAACAAAATTTGAGGACTTGATAATTTAATGATTTAACAAATTGGAGGATTGAATAATTTTAATGATTTCAGATTTAATGATTTTTAAATGATATGTCCTCAGACCTAAGAATAATTAATGATTTAATGATTTTAAATTTAATAGATTGTAGATTTGATGAATGATTTGACAAATGTAAGGATTTCATAATTTCAAACAGCTTCACGATTCCATGATCGAAATTATTGTAACAATTTAAATATTTAATAATCGTAACAAGATTGTTATAACTTAATAAGCGAATCATTTTGAAAGTATAAAGACTTAGTGATTCAGTATCTAGTTCAAAGGTTCACATTTTCTCAACGATGTATAGATAAAATGGAAAGTGGATTCGGAGTAATGAGTTCATGAACAGATGAATGTATTTTGAATTTATTTCTTTTTGATTTTCATAGGTCACTCTGACGAAAGCGATGGTTGTAATGATGGTCAACTACATTAGTATTATTATTTTTTTGAAATATGGTGTCAACCACGCATAATAAAAACCCAGATGAATTAGGTAAAGGAATTATTAGAATAAGGTAATGTTGTTAAATGATAAAGAGATGTAATACCAACTCAATTAAGTGAGATGCATTTGGATGAACTTTGGATTCATGGACAAGATTGTTGGTTGTTCATGGTCATAATTGACATGGAATGAAATTTGATTTGATAACTTAGGTTGACAAATTCTTAATAGATAATGATATTAAGGAGTGACTTAAAGTATATAATTGTGTAAATTAAAACAATATTATATAAGAGTTGAAGGAGGTTATGAATAACGCATCCACGTGTAGTCCGAATATTTTTCGTTTGTGTTTAGGAATTTTACTTTGCCAAAGTTTAACCTTTTAATTTAATAAATCTGTTTTTTACCGAAGGTTCTCATTCAGATGTTTTATTTAATTTTATCTTCTCCCTTATTCTTCCAGCTTAATAATTTAAGGTTAGTTATACTGCTCGAAGTTATCTCTGTGGGTAGTACCCATTCAGCGACCCTGGGATTTTTTTGCCGGTGCCACATTTCAAAGTCTGGAAGGGTAGGTGTTTGAGTTGTAGTCTGTGACGTGGGGCACTGGTGTCTTTACCCATTAAGTCTAACCAAGTTGATCATGGTGATGACAGGAATGTTGGAATTTTTTTTGAAAAACATAAAATTCGGGTTTCACGATTATTGTTAGACATTTTTATTTTGCGAAACTGAATGAGAACTGATCAGTAGCACCATTGTTGTGGACAGGGGCTCATGAGAGTCACTTAATAGATATGCCCAAAAATAGAGGGATTGTGTTAAATACAATCGAGGTTAAAGGTGTCTGGTTTATTCTTCAAATAAACTTAGCCAGGGGCAATAGTTAAATAATATTCGTGGATTTTCGTGGAATCGTGAGATGACCTCGGTCTCATTTTTTGAAGAATGGCAGTAACAAATTATATGGTGTTAGTTTACGATGGTGTAGGCCATTGTTTCGGTCGTATTCGCCGTAACGCTGAGGGCATGTGTTTGTATACTGGCATGTACTGTATGTGAAGTCTTTAGTAATTCGAGGACCCAATGATATCATGATATCATGATATCTGGTGGTTCGATTTTAAATTTATTTTCGGTGCAATGTACATTATTTTTCGCGAATTACTTTCGGTGGTTTTTCTCATATATCTTTGGCAAAATGTAAGATGAAGTAGGGACATCTTCTAAATGGCAGTGTTGTATGCCTCATTTTGGATTGATACTGTTTACCTAACGTAAAGTAAAGAAGCTGGGATTAAATGATATGATATTGCCTTGTGGAGATATGGTATTAAATCATTCTCTTATACGTGCACAGTATTAGGCCGGAGGGGAAGCCCGTTTTCTCAGAAAGAAATAATGGTCGACGTAAAGGTGATGAAGGGTCTGATGACAAAACTCATGAAGGAGATGATGGAAGATATCAATGAACAATTTAGGGAAGCGAAGCAAGGAGCAAAGGGACAATTTAAGATGGTTTAAGAAAGCGTAAATGAACAATTTCAAGGCGTTAATCAACAGTTCCGAGGTGTTAATGAACAATTCAAAGAAGTTGGGGACCAGGTGGTCAACATTAAGGATCAGTTATCGACAGAAATAACTATAGTTAAAGAAGGCTGTGATAGGAGTTCTCAAAGATTAGAGAAACAGATATAAGTGTTCCGAATAGAAACCATAACTCGTAGGGACAAGTTGGAAGAAAAATCGATCAGGTCGCCTTAACAGTAGCTCAAGTACATGCCAGGTTGTCGTAGAAACAGAATCAAGTTGAAATAAAAGTAGATGGTCAACAGAAAGCTGTGGGTTCGGTCAAGGATAAGATGGTTGGTATTGAGAAAGCAGTCATATTGACAGATGCCAAAGTTACTAAGCTACAAAAGGAAACACAGGAATCTTTCGTTAAGACTGCTGAGGGATTTAGTGGACGATTATTGCAATTGAGAGGCAATGTTCATGGGGAAGTCAAGAAGATAGAAGACCAAATGAAAGAGGAGAATACCGAAAATAGGAACATTTAGATGAAATAAACTGAATACAAGCAAATCTTCGAGCTGAAGGATGTGAAGTAATTAAGCAGATTAGTGAATGCACACATAAATGTCATAAGACCGAAGTAAAGGTGGATATTAATGAGGAGTTAACGAAAGAAATGAAAAAATTGGACAAATCAAGGGACTCAAGGAAGATGTTGAGATCTTGAAGTTACAGGAGACCAAGGGTGAACTGCTCATGCGATCGATGATAAATAAGCAGAATGGCATGGAACAAGCAGGGAGTCATTCTAGTAGTGTAGGATTGGGAAATTGAGTAGATCAAACTCGTTTACCTGAGACTACTAATCAACCATTTGAAGAACGAACTTCAACACCGCAGATTATGGGACCAATGCCGTATTTCGTATTGATGAGATTATCACAGAGAAAGCCAAGCAAATTCATTGGTGGAACCGAGATAACGCCAAAAAGTTTCCTTAAAAAGATAACAGAATATATTCAGGACAATAGAATTTATCCAGACAGAGAGTTGAAAATAGTAGAACGTTTTCTTGATGGACAACCATTGATCTGGTTCAAAGCATTTAAATATTCTCTTGATGATTATGAAGGATTCTGGGGTGCATTCCTGCAAAAATATTGGGGTCAGGAAGTTCAACAAGGACTTAGACTTGAGCTATATTCGCGAAGATACCAGAGTACAGTACCTACGAGGTATGCTGACTTTTTCAGTGGGCAACTTTTAAAGCTTCGGGAATTAGATTGTCCACTTCCAGAAGAGGAGTTGATAGCTTCAATCGAAAGACAGTTACCTGTAGATGTGCAAAGAACACTGATAGCCGCGAACGTGAAGACAGCTGTAGAGGCCGAAGTGTTGCTGAGACAGCCAGATCAGACGTCGAATGTATGTCATCCTAGGAAACGGAACATCGAAGCAGTCCATACAGTTGAATTAACAAAGGAAGATAACACTTCAGAGACGAAGACCCAGGGATCTAATATTTACCGTAATAGGAATGATAATAACCAAAATAGAGAGCATCGAGGAGGATACCAAGGAAGAAATTGGAGAGATCAATCTTTTGCAAGAGGACAATTGAATGATAGGGGTCGTGGATCAATCTATAACAAGAACAATGGAGGAAATGGAAGACAAGTATACCGATATAGATATGGCAGATTTGGAGAAATGAGACGACCTTATCCACCATATAACAGACCATGTGATGTAAGAGGCAGACCAAGAAGAGAAGAAGGTGACAGAACGGATCTTCCAGAACGAAGAAATGAATCAAGAAAATATGTAGAGGGACTAACCACGAAAGGAGTAGTATCGTCGGAACAATGGAAGAGTGCGATTCAACAACGGAACCAAGACAGAAGTCATGGAACTTAGAGTTATGAATACAAGGCCCAAAGGCAAGGAGAGGATTCCAGGGGTTAAAATGTAAACGCTCCGAGATTTTCAGCAGATGGAAATGGTGCTAAAACGCTCAAATGTAACACGGCAAGATAGTAATATTTCAGGATGTCATCATCAGGATGAGTACGGATGGGAAATTGCGACCATTGATTCTTGGTTATCTAGACCAAAAACCTTGTGGAGGATAGAGATAAGTTTGTGAATAGAGCAGTGAAGAAATTACCCGTTATTTATGTAAGAGCTGGGGATTTGAAAGTCAGATATTTAGTAGACACGGGAGCCAGCGTTAGTATGTTTTCATAAGTTTTAGTAAATGAATTGCAGAAGAAGTGCCATATAGCGATTATCCCAGTAGCGTCAGCCAAGATTCGAGGCGTCATACCAGATAAGGTTATAACATGTAAAAATCAAGCTTATGTAGATGTTAAAGTTGTAAATGATAGCATGTCTCACCCATTCATTATTCTCAGCCGATTGGATTTCAGCATGATTATAGGGGCTGATTTTCTCCGACAATTTAAGGAAATCATTGACATGGAGAGAGATGTAATAAAATTTAATTTTAGTGGTGATTAGTCAGAAGTTCAGTTGAATCAATTACCAAACGTCGAGGGAAAAGGAAGAATTTGGTTGAGTGAGCAGTCAGAGGCAGACATGGTTGGAAATATACATCAAAATGAGGGCACCATTTTAGAAGAGTTTGAGGAAATGGATTTTGCATTGGAAAAGGAGACTCAATTACCAGATTTCGGTGACAAAGTCAAAAGTATCAGAAGCTATGACAGGGGACGAAGATAGGTCGAAATTAAAGGGAATTTTAGTCCATCATTAGGCAGTATTCGGATCTAAACCAGGAAAATTCCTAATTATAATATAAGGAGAAATTGCGCACAAATGTGCATTACATTTTAGAGTAATCCAATAAGGAAACTGTTCTTTTGCTGCATACACTAAAATGGTATCGTTAACATCGTTTGTTACATAACACGCACACGCACTGCACAGATGGGTCATGAAAACCAGGTCGTACGCACAGTTTGTGATGGAAACCATGTATGGCCAGTCTATTCAGAGCACTCCTCAGTTCGTTGTTCGGCCCAGTCCAGCTTCGATTAATCATTGCGTCCGTCCCGTAGAATTCCAAGTCAATTTCCGCTCGTTTTCTTAGTCTAATATGAAGTAGTTCCTGTTCTTGTCGTGTGGAGGGTAATTGTAGTCTCATTCTTATGTCTTCCATAAGGAAGGTTTCTCTGGCTAGCTCATAAGCAAGTCTTGACTGTGACATTTTGGAAATACCTAAATTTCTTTTCAAGAATCTAGCCTTGACATTCTCAATAACTCTAAGGTCAGATAGAGTTAGATGTTCTCAAATTAGCTCCAAACCGTGTCAGGGCAAGTAGAACCTTTGCATAGAACAGCGTCATGGCTGTATTTAGAGACAGTTTAGTGGGTTCCTTCAAATCATACATATTTCTTATGGCTGCCAATGACCTTTCTCTTATATGAATTCTAAAAGAAGTAGAAGAGGGCTGGAGCGTAACTCCCAAGTATTTGAATGAATTCACAACTTCCAGGGCTGTTTCACTGCTTGTTATCTTGTCATTTTCTGCTATTCTCCCTCCTTTCCGGAAAACCATTTGGACTGTTTTATTTCTGTTGATTATGAGACTATTCATTTCGGCATACTTATCGAGTTTATCCATTACAGCTTGTAGGTCATCTCTGTTGTTCTATCCTATTGCTATGTCATCTGCATACTAGTACATCACAACCGATGTTTTGTGGATGATATTTGAGATATCTGCTAAGGCTATGTTAAATAGTATCGGACTAAGGGGGTCCCCTTGCAGTACCCCGTTGCTTTGTATAATGGCTGCTGAGGACGCTTTGCCATCTTGTATCGTGACCCTGTTGTAGGCAAGTATGTTGTTTATGGCTATGGTTAGTGGGTTGTCTGCTCCAATTATATTCGCTAGTTTTCTAAGGAGTATTTCTCTGTTTAAGAGGTCAAAAGCTTTCTTAAAGTCTACAAAGATTACATAAAATTTCCCCTTTGACCACCTCATTGATTCACGTATATTGTCCAAGAGATTCTTGACTGCATGTAATGTCCCTCTTCCTTTCATGAAACCAAATTGGAGTTCGGGGATCATAGTTCCTGTTTCGGCAATTAGTCTGTTCTCTAGGATCTTGACATAGGTCTTATAAATGTTGTTTTCAAGGGCAATGCCTCTATACGAATCAGGGTCATCCCTGTCTCCTTTGCCTTTGAAGAGCATTTTGATATGCGACTGTCTCCAACCTTCGGGTATTTTCCCTGTCACCAAACACGCGTTGAACAGAGTGGTCCATGTATAAAGCAGAATGTCACAGGTATCTTTCAGATTTTTATTGAAAACTCCATCTGGGCCAACTGCCTTCTTATTTTTCATGGACTGGATAGCAGTTTTGACTTTCTCCTGATCAATAGGTCTTGTTGTACAATGTATATTTTCCCGAAGTGGGAGAGCTATGTCGAGATTTTGCTGATTAAGGATCTCCGAGAAAAGTTTCTCCCATGTAGCTATTGGAAATTCTGGAGAAGGGCACGTAGCTCGTTGTTTGAGAGCAATGTAAGGGTCTTTCATAGCATCTTGAGCTTGCAATTTAGCCTTTTCTTCTAGGTAGTGCGCCTTCTTTTGTTTCAGTAGTTCCTTATATGTTTTCCTTTTCACTGCATACTCAGCATATGTGGATTCCCCACCTGTTTTCCGTGCCTTGTGTAAAAGGTCCAGAGTATCTTGTCTGGCCGTGTAGTACTCCTTGTCGAACCATGGTTTGGCGATCCTCGGAGTCTTCCTGATTTGTGCTTTCTTTATGAGGTCCAGAACACTATCCAAAGCAGCGTCAATCATTCCTTCATTTATCATCTGTGGTACTCTTTTCAAGTCTTCTGTTCCACCCTCTATGACAGGCATACACACTTCCCTTGTAATGCATAGATTAGGACTCTTCTTGATTACTGGGTTATAAATATGAGTTGAAGGTAAATAGTTGGGAACCGTTTAAGCAACGACCTTACCCAGTAGCAGAAACATTTTATCCTAAAGTTAAAGAAGTAATTAAGGATATGGGGAATAATGACCTAATATCATGACTCCTACGCCATTTTGAATCATTTCGTAGTTGTAGACAAACCTAAAAGTATACGTGTTTTTTCGGACGCGAGAGCAATAAATCAACTACTTGTATCAGACTATGACCAAGCCCCTCCTATTAAGGAACTGTTGAGGAAATTTCGAGGGAAAATTTACTTCACAACCATTGATCTAATATCATCGTAACACTATAATGAATTGGATGAAGCTACTAAGGTTTTGACGGAATTTTTATTCGACCAAGAACATATATTTTCAACAGATTACCTTTCGGTTTGAGGACAGCTGGTTCTGCATTGATTCGAGCTTTAGATAAGAAGTTGACACAAGAAGTTAAAGATTCTACCGCAGATAAGTTGATGATATTATGATTGCAACTGAGACCTTGGAGGAGCGTTTTGAAGTACTACACAAACTTTCGGAAAATCTAAAGCGTGCAAATTTTAAAGTAAATCTTGAGAAGTCCCATTTTTGTCAAAGGAGTATCATATTTTAGGCCATCTTGTGGACGGCCATGGTGTCGAACCCATTCCTTTAAAGATAGAATCCGTACAATATTTCCCCAGACCCAAGAGAATCAAACATATCAGTCTGTTTTTGGGAATGTGTAATTCCTTCTCAGACAATTGTCCATTATATACAGAAGTTGTTGCAACACTTCAGGACTTGTTGAAGAAGTATAAGAAATGGAAATGGGATGAAAATTGTAAAAATGCATTTTCGAAGACAAAGGAATTATTAGCTAATAGTGTAAAACTGGGATACCCAGATTTCGGAAAACCCTTTATAGTTCAGACAGATGCTTCATTGTGGGAGTTGGAGCAGTCTTATATGAAGAGTCGGAAAACAAAGATCACAAAGTAAATTTGTTGGCTTTTTTGAGTCGCAAGTTGCGGGCTCACGAAATAAAGTGTACTACTACGGAGTTGAATATGCTTGCAATCGTTAAAGCACTGGGACACTGAAAGAAGTATATCTACGGTTATCCTTTTATTATTCAGACAGATCATAAAGCTTTAACATTCCTTTTCGAGACTACAATGTCAAACGATGGAGTTAGCCGGTGGGGATTATTTGTTCAGCAGTACGATGTTACACTTGAGCATTGTGCTGGCAATTTAAATGTAATAGCAGACGCATTGAGTAGAAATCCTGAACCAGAAGAAGTAGAAGTAAATTTGATTGAAATTACACACGAGGTTAATCAGTTTTGGAAAAGCTTAGGAACATTTCGGATGCACAAGAGTCGTGGGATGAAACCGAGAACTTGAGGGATTATTTACAGAAGAAATTGCAGTCTGGGACAGTTGAACATCGAGAAGCTGAGAAACAAGCTATTAATTACAGTTTCTTTAACGCGATACTTCACAAATTCATTGATGAAGAACACACGAAACTGAGAATTGTTGTACCACCACAGTTAAGAGTTGAATTAATTAGGGATACACATCATGCAGTAGGACATGCTGGGATCGATAAGGTGACAGCAACAATCAAGGAAGGCTTTATTTGGACTAAATTGAAGGACATGGTACGAAAAATTAAAATGACGTGTGCTATATGCCAATGAATTAAACCTTGCCCATTTTTGATGAGACAAATTCCTAGGCCAGCGTTACCTTCTAAGCCTAAAGATTTATTCGCTATGGATTTTATGGTCCTTTACCCCGTGCCAACAGAGGGCTGAAATACATCCTGGTATGTGTTGATGTATTTACGAATTTGTGACATTATGTACTATCCAAAGAACAACTACGAACCCTGTTATTACTCAAATAAAGAACAAGATTATACCTCAGATGGGGACGCCACAATTAGTACTAACAGATCATGGGACTCAGTTTACTTCTGAAAATTTTAAACGCAACATTCAAAATTTGCAAATAGGACATGTACTGAGTTCAATCAGGAATTCTCAGTCAAATCCTGCTGAGAGAATTATGATAGAGATTGGGAAGTTCTGTAAAATTTATTGTCGAACTGAACATTGGAAATGGATCAGATTATTGCCTATTAAAACTGAAAGCATAAATTCAAAAATACATGAGTCCACCGGACAAATACATGCTGTTGTACACCATGATGGGTATCCAGAGAGACCCTCGGAAGGGATAATTCCGTTACCAAGAGATCCAAGGCCTTCACACGAACTTTTCGTGCAAAATACTTCAAAATATCTGAAGGAACAAGCCGAACGACGTATACGAAGAATGCGCAACAAGACATTTCATCGAAGCTTACGTGTGAGAGAATTGGATCTCGTGAGGAATCCTGCTGTCTCAAACCTAGACAAAATTTTACCATAAATTTGCTGAACTTTTAATTGCGCCGCGTGAAGTCGTAAATGACTGTGAAAATAATTCCTACAGAGTCAGAAATTTAGTGACAGGAGCTGAAAGTACCTATAACGCTTTAAATTAGAACTTGGACTAACCCACAAGGAAAAATATTGATCAGGAAACGAAGGTTGCTGATCCTGGAGGGCGTCTTGAAGGTGGAGGAGAAGAAGACATAGGAGAAAACGATGAAGTGGAAGATGATGAAGAGAAGAAGAAGATGTCATGCTAACTTACGATGCTATGGAAGAAATGCCATGACGTTGAAAGAATGAAAATGGGTGTTCAAAAGACGAATGTACCTGTGAAGACTTGATACAACTTAGAGAAATGTTGAAGAAAGTAGCTACAAACTTACCATGGGATAATGATCGTCTTAAGAAGGAAAACATGAGTCTAAAGCGCGCATTTGTTGAGAAAAAAATTGGAAGCCTATGATTTGTTTCTAATATGAGTGTTTGGAAATATTACTTGCCAGCAATTTTCCCAAAAAGAAAGCGGGGGAAAGATTAACCCAAACGGCTCATATCATTGGCATAGAATATTGAAATGATAGAAAGTTACGGGAAGTATGGAGTGAAGTTACATGAGAGGGCAGATATGTGTTGCATCCGCTTGCTTAAGCTTGCAGCCGGAGTCCACGTGTCAGGATCATTTGATGGCGCAATATGGAAGCATTGGAATATTCCACGCTAGAGAGACGGAGTATGACAGAGCTTCTCAGATTTTAACACGTTCAGTACCTGCTTCTGTGCGGGACACTTGAATGCCTGGACCGGCCATTTTCATGCCCAGCCCTCTAGACGTGCATCACTTAATACAGCTTACAATTACTCCTAAACTACAAATGTTAGAAAAATGATACTTTGTGCTTACCTCTTGTGAATATTTAAGGTGTGATATCTGGTGTGACGGGTTCAAAATACGTCTAATTTTATACAGCCTATCTGTATTTTTGGCATAATGATTACTGTCACCGAAGTGAAGAAATAAAAGAATATGAAGGAAGCATATTCGGAACATTGTTTTAGAAAATATCGGAGTATGAATAACAGGGTCTTCGGTCCAGTACATTTTCATATCAGGATTTTGGACTAATCGGTATCCACGATTGTATGATCGAATTCTTTGTGAAAGGCCGGGGTGCCGCACTTATCACTTGACTCGCGTATAGATTGGTCTGCTCACACACATACTGATAAAATTCGTCAATCATGAAAATACTCACGTACTTCAGAATATCCTGCTTATTTTCTATTTGAACTTTTATACCTGAATTCTCTCTAAATGGTGGAACGGGTGGACAATAACTAGGATGATATGTATCAGGCACTTCACTTTTCTCTATAAGCCTATCGGATTCGGGAATCGGTATTTCTTCGTCACTCCCACTTTCACTATCTGGGTCTATTTCAGGAATAAGTTCATCACCAGAATAATCATTGTGGACAATATCTAATAATTAATCTTCCGTATAAAACTTTGTATTATAAGCCATTATACTACAATCGGTAAGAACGACACACACTGCATTGGAATCTCAAGTACCGACTTGACGCGCGAGGAATTTCTGAGATTTTCCAGCTAAAACTGCTGAGATAAACATGAGCCCACTCAACGCGAGGGTTATCTCAACAAGGTCAACCAACTTCCTGCTACAACCAGTAACGCTGACTAAAGTGTAAGAATGAATAGATGACGAATATAAACAGCACTGCTTCGCGCGGAACATTAAACGTCTTACGCCGTCCACGGCCCGCAGCATAAGAGCAAGCTTGAACGTCTTACGCCGTCCAGGGTCCGCAATGAGTTAAGTTGGTAGGACTTCTGATTAGCGAATTAGAGCACAGCACGCTTGAAGCTGTGTGGAAAAAGAAATCTGGACGCCAGCATGAAAGACCTCCAATATTGGCATGAATTCGCCGGGACTTAGAAGAAATTTCAGGCTCTTTCATAGGTGGAAATTTTAGACGATATTTCCTAATGAATTAGAGCAATCTATAAATGTAGCTATATACGACAGGATATTTCACAACTGATGAGGGGATTCACTATACTCCATGCCTGGAGACAGGCGTACAGAAGGAAGTCACGCGCTGTCCAGGAGAAGCACTCTGCTGCGTGGTTCGGGACGATTCGGGCGGAAAGTGTATGGTGTTCGCTATAGAACAAAATTTTGAGCATTTCTCAGCCTAATAATTTAACAGTTGATAAGTAATAACTGGATACGATGGATCCTATTTCACTTAGATACTGGGGAGTGTAAATAGTCAAGAATTTGGAGATATAATGTCTCACGTTATCAACTTTTCGTTGGGCAGTAAAGACCGGAACGATATCAAGTCGCGGGACGTTTTGCAGTGCCACGTGTCGGGAATCGCGAAGTTTTGCAGAGACCGAGTATTATAAAATTGTGATAAGAGTGTATTGTGTACTTTTATGTAACCCATGTATATGTTTCTGTGTATTTTTAGAGTAATGATACGTGTGAAGCCGTGTGAAATATTAAAACCTACACGAGTCCAGAACATGGATCTCGAGGAAGGCATTTGTGCACATGTTAATGCTACCATTATGATGGAATAAACCACATCATGGGGCCTACCTGAAGCCAAATGTGCTGTGCAGCTGAGCATGGAACGCCGCCGAACTCGATAAGTACTTCCTGATTCATAATGTTTTGCTTATGCATGATCCGCTGTATTTCAACTTCTAAATAATTTTCTGGCATGAAATGTTCACTATATATTTTTTATTGTAGCAGGGGTTATTTAGATGTAGGGAGTAACTTACAATACTGATGCCTTGGGGGAGTGATTTGTGTAGAATAGCAAACGTGTGTTGGAATATGATCTTCTATAATAATAAGATATGTGCGTTGAAATATGATCTTCCATAGTAATAAGAAACGTGTGCTGTGATATGATATTTTATAATGTGTGACTTCTAATAAGATATCCGTGTGTGTAAATATCGTGAGTAGCATAGATGGCAATCAGTATGTGTTTTATTGTCATGGGGATAGGATAGGATAGTTGCGGCATGCTGCATGATGTTACGTTAAGATCGTCGATAGAGAATTCATTGACATCTTGAAGAGACGAACCATTGGACATCCGTGTACATTACAGTGAAACTTTAGAGTCTGTTTCATCAATAAGTAACACGCATTTTTAACCAGTAGATGAAAATGTGCTATGAGGGAATAGGTATTCTGTCACATAATTCATTTGAGAGTTAGTTGTGTTTAGCTGCGAAGTAACACCTTCAAGATACGAACGCTAGTAGCAGGAGACGAACCGGTGATATTGTTGAGCGTTATATTTGAATATAGTGCCGGCAAAGTGAAGTAAGTCATTCTTAATATATTACGAATCCTGTGAAGAGCGCGCAGTTAGATATGTGAAGTATGGAATGAAAAATGTGTACTGAAAGCGTGGAATGTTTATAAATAATTGTTATTAACGCCCAGGAAGGCTCAGTTACACGAAAGGAGATTTAAGAGAAACATATGCAGTTAATTAGAACGGAGAGATATTTAGTTTGTGTTGACGGAAGGATTGCCGTGTCAGTGGAATAAACTGATATGAGGTGCGCTCAGAGATGAGGCGTTCGTTTACTGCTAGGCGTGTATATTAAAAAGATTCAAACTGCGTTGATTAGGTCACAGAATTAAAGAATAAATGCCATTTTTGTATAGTTCTGATTGAGTGATTTAGGAAGAGCACATTGAAGTTAGAATACTAAATATACTTCTTGACGGTCCATTGTAAGACAGGAAATGGTAGGTCACTGTAATGTTGCGATTCAGGTGGTCGGAGTCCGATGCCCGGCCAGCTCAATGAACAACATTTTCCTGGTAATTATGTATATGACTTAATTTGTGTTTGTTGCATATGTAATGGGTAATTTTCTGTGAAATTGGCAACGCAACTTCTGGTTTGCAGTTGCAATCTTCGTTTTGATATGGTGAATTCATTTCATTGTGGTTGATGTGTTTGCGGCAATATGGTTCTGTCCTATTGTCATAGATTCAGTGTAGAATAAGTTCGGTGGAATTCCAATTTAGTGCAGGTCCTTTGCTACAGAGTTTGTGTTTATTGTATGTATTAGTGAAGCAGCTGATTATGCGTATGTGATATATTTTTCCTTTTATTGAGGAATCAGAATAGTAAGTTAAATTTATTCGTGTCAGTGGTAATTATCGATTCGGTCACGTTCAGTGTTAGAGGTGGAAGCCGATATAAAATAATGATTTAACGAAATTTGAGGAGTTGATAATTTAATGAATTATCAAATTAGAGGACTAATAATTTTAATGCTTTCAGATTTAATGGTTTTTATGTATTTTATAACCTCAGGCTTAAATGATCATTAATGATTTAATGATTTTAAATTTAATATATTGTGGATATCATGGATGATTTAACAAATGTAAGGATTTTATAATTTCAAACAGCTTCGCGATTCCAGGATCGAAATTATTGTAACAATTTAAATATTTAATAATAGTAACAAGATTGTTATAACTTAATAAGTTAATAATTTTGAAAGTATAATGACTAGTGATTCAGTATCAAGTTCAAAGGTTCACATTTTCTCAACGATGTATAGATAAAAGGGAATGTGGATGCGGAGTAATGAGTTAATGAATAGATGAATGTATTTTGAATTTATTTCTTTATATTTTCAAAGGTCACTCTGACGAAAGTGATGGTTGTAATAATGGTCAACTACATTAGTATTATTACTATTTTTTTGAAATATGGTGTCAACCACACATAATAAAAACCGAGGTGAATTAGGTAAAGGAATTAGTTGAGTAAAGTAATGTTGGTAAATGATAATGAGATGTAATACCAACTCAATTAAGTGAGATGCATTTGGATGAACTTTGAATTCATGGACGAGATTGTTGGTTTCTCATGGTCATAATTGACTTGGAATAAAATTTGATTTGATAACTTAGGTTGACAAATTCTTAATAGGTAATGATATTAGTTAGTGACTTTAAGTAAATAATTGTGTAAATTATACCAATTTTACATATGAGTTGACGGAGGTAATATGATGTATCCATGCACAGTCCGAATCGTTTTAGTTTGTATGTGAGAATTTTACTTTGCCAGAGTTTGACCGTATACTTTAATAAATCTGAGTTTTTACCAAAAGGTTCTCATTCAGATCCTTTTATTTAATTTTATCTTCTCTCTTATCCTTCCTGCTCAATAATTTAAGGTTAGTTATACTATTCGAAGATATCTCTGTGGGTAGTGCCCGTTCAGCGACCCTGGGATTATATTTTACGGTGCCACATTTCAAAGGCTGGAAGGGTGGAGGGTTGAATAGTGATCAAGTCTAAGCATGCAAAACTATGATGACGTCATCGCTGCAGGTTAAAAACTAAATAATAGGACGTGCACACTCTAGCCTTAAGAATAAGATCGCGTCGTTATATTAATGCATGTTTAAACTTGTTTGATAGAGACATAACGCTATACCTTAACAGGTTAGGAAGAGGAGGAGGAGGCCGTAACAGCTTATGTAAGTTATATCCGCCATCTTGTTTTTTGCTAGGGGCTTTACGTCGCACCGACACAGTTAGGTCTTATGGCGACGATGGGATAGGAAAGGCCTAGGAGTTGGAAGGAAGCGGCCGTGGCTTTAATTATGGTACAGCCCCAGCATTTGCCTGGTGTGAAAATGGGAAACCATGGAAAACCATTTTCAGGGCTGCCGATAGTGGGATTCGAACCTACCATCTCCCGGATGCAAGCTCACAGCCGCGCGCCTCTACGCGCACGGCCAACTCGCCCGGTCCGCCATCTTGTGCAGTAGCCGCTAAGCTGTTTTTTTCATAACATCCTATTGTATTGCAACATCTTGTACAGTAGCCTCCAAGCTAGCTTTCTGCATAAGAGCCTGTGTATAGCCGCCATCTTATGCAATCGCCCATAGCCGTCATCATTATCCATAAGAAGCCGTGTATAGCCACCATCTTGCGCAAGCCTCCTCAAGCTCTCTCATAAGAAGCTGTGTATAGTCGCTATCTTGTGCAATTAGATAGTCGCCATATTGCGCAAGCTCCCTTGGCCCTCTCGTAAAAGCAGCAGCCATCTTGCGCGAGCGCCCTTAAGTCGTCTCATAAGGAACTTTGTATAGGCGCCATCTCGTAGAAATAGATAGCCCCATCTTGCGCAAGCACCCTTGGCCGTCTGCTAAGAGCTGCAGCCATCTTGCGAAAGCAGCATTAAGCCGTCTCATAAGCAGCTGTGTATAGCCGCCATCTTTTGCAATTGGCGTCGGGAAGGCCATCTGGCCGTAAAACTGAGGTTAGGCTCCACCATGTGGTTAGGTACTTTCTCTTATGCTAACCTCCATTGCCCTACTACTCAAAATAACGTCTCAAGAATACCCATTGTCCTACTACTCAAGATGGCTGAACCCCCTAAAAACAGCTACTCCTGACAGAAACGCACCACGGACTGTTAGAGTAGGAAAATATAATTTTAACATGTCGTATTAAACGTGTGAATAGATCCATGTTAATCCGCATAATTTCCTGAAGGAAACATAGAATTCTCTGCAAATTCCCGGGGAAAGAAAAATTTCACAATATTTTAATTCAAAAGTGCTTTTTGGGACTAAGTTCCATCATTAGCGTGTAATCAAAATTAAAATCCGCATATTTGTGTCGTATTCATTTTAAAATGTAGGGGATAATTGTGCTTATATCACTGAGCATGCGTACTCAGCTGTTATACGAGGACTGTTATGACAAAGTACTCACCACTATACGGGTAATAAAGACATACAATGACCAGTTAAATTGGGATTATAAAGCCAGAAACAATGGCTAGCTTAAAGGTCTCATTAATCAACAATTAGACTGTGTCCTAGAGCACGAGATAATTCTTCAATCAAGTAACCTTTTAATTACAAAGGTCAGGCCGTATAATTCCGTTCACAGGGTGCATTAAAGGATTACCACAAACAAATAAAAGCGTGCAATTCATGCGTTACAAAAACTGACCGCTTACAAACGTTACAAGTACATTATTCACATATCCCTTTCTGGGATTTACACTTTTTTTACTTGTAATGAATGATATAGTTTTCTAAGGATTTCAATTAATATGTGAATGTATAAATGCGGAGTACCACCCACATATTCATCAATATATCTGAGAAAGTATCAAGTTGAAGAGAGTGTAATTTGGCGTTTATTTTGTTATTAATAAATAGATCGCAATTGGGAAATATCTCGGTGGCAGTGGTCACTTACTGTAGTGTGAGAATAAGGTAATGTTAAAAATAATTACCCAACAACAACAATAACAAAACAAAAGTACAACAATAAAAGTACAACAAGCAGTTCGATGGAAATAACATTCAAAATCCAGCATCAGATACCATTTCACAGGCAACTTAATTATTCCTAATGTTTAACACTACGGCTTACAATACTATAGGTTGAGCTTACTACCAACTTAACATTACCAGTGACACAAGTAAATTTTAAAACATATGTAATTATCCATCAACAAAATCAACATGAACTACAACAATATGAGTGCAACAAACAATTCCAGAAAAGATAATATTACAAGATATACAGTACTACCAGTTTAACATTTTAAAATCAAGCAGAAAACCACAAATGCATTGTCCGTAATTTACAACTTTTACCTTTACTTAACACTAGCACTAGTGATCTTCTTAAATGACTTGATATCGGAAGGGAATGTATCAAAGACTGCCGCAGGCGATTTATCCCAATCCCTTATCGTCCTCTTTACGAAAACAAAAAGAATCATTTATGACAAAACAATCTCTACGGGGTTAAAATTAGGATGACAATGCACGAAGAATGAGCAATATTTTCAAGATTGCGAGCTGCGGTGATTGTTGATTTTTATGATGCTTTATAACGTTCACAGGTCTTGTAGGCGACTAGAAAAGGTCGTTTTTATACTGCTTGGGGGAGTTCATACTTTTTGCCGTCGTTTCCTCTGCTTTGTGGCCGGAAGTCCTCATTATGATATTGAGCACTTGTCGGATCTGCTCTTGGTCTGTATTGTTGGTTTCACGTGAAGGTTTTCACGGCCCTCATGCCGAAAAGTATATGAGAATCTGTTATTTAAATATACCTGCGGAATATATATATATTGACCAGGTAGTGGTTTCCCCGTGTAGGGGGTCCGTAGTTTTCTTTTCCCTCCAATTCTTTGTTTAACCTTAGAACTGGCAAACTGTCGAATATTCGACGCTTTGGTCCCTGCTGTAGTGGCACTGTCGAATATTCGACACGTACGTATTTCTTCTCGTAATTTCCTCATTTCTTCGAAAGATGTCATGACAGTCAACTTATTGTCGTTCTCGATGTGCACAGCGGGCGTGAGATCAGTTTCATTCATATTTACAACCTCCTTGGGCGCAATTTCACAGAAATAAATGACTGCAATTTTCCGACCATCTGTTTCAGCGCCATTTCTGTAGTGTTGGTAAACAAACCTTCACGGGCTCTGCTTCGCTATTCTGCTTCATTTTACTTCCTAGTATTCCGTTCCGTGCGAGTTATTTATTTCTGTATATATGTTAATATTTAATTGATTATATGGATTATGAGTACAGTGCGTGTGTCTGAATATGGCATCTTCGCTTCATTACGGAAAGCTAGAAATGAAGAAGCGTGAAATTTTCGGAAGTTGAAAGTGACGGATTTAAGTTTGAGTTTATTGAGAATGAACCGACAGATTCTTATTTAGAATGTTTATCAGCTACTTTTCCCCATAAAATATCGGAAAGTGAAAGTGATCGTAAACCGGCCCAATGGGAGCAGGCGAAGTGGGATATTTGCATCGGCAACCACGCAGCTTCTTATCTTTGCTACCCATTGCATAGGAAGGCCATCACAGAAAAATGTGTATGGATTTCGTTCACCAGAAGGAAAACTCCCGTCCACTACACTTGCAGGCTACGCGACAGAGATTCACGATTTGTTTGCGAGATGGAAGACCTCGGGGTTTTATTCGACCACGTGCTTACTTTCAGTTCGCATATACGGAAAGAGCTTAAAAAATACGTCTTGCAATTTTAAGAATTTTAAGAATTTTAAGAATCTGGCTGTTATCCCCGTATGGTACCCTATAGTGATCCAAAACCTGTTTACAGCCACCCGACCAGGTCAGGGATGGAATGAATGAACCCTCCATCTAGCGGCGGCGAATATAGGAATTTTACCGGCTGCCGAAGCCTGTCGCACTCCCTTGGGGCATTGTTTAATGACTGACAGATGAAATGAAACGATATTGGAGAGTGTTGCTGGAATTAATGGTGACAGGGAAAACCATAGTACCCGGAGGAAAACCTGTCCAAACTCCGCTTTGCCCAGCACAAATCTCATATGGAGTGACCGGGATTTGAACCACGGAACCCATTGGTGAGAGGCCTGTGCGCTGCCGCCTGAGCCACGGAGGCTCTACTCTATAGTGACATCCTTCTAAATTTCGGAATGGAGAGTTCAGAAATTCGCAGACAAATGTATTCAGTAAAGATTCTTTTTACAATTGTAAACTATGCTACTGACCATCCTGAATTACTGTCTCTCTTAAATTTCCAGTTACCTCCCTTGAATTCCAGAACAGACTCTGCAATACCTTCAACAGTGCCATTCATAAAAATAATGGCCTTCACATCAGTCTGCCAATGCGCGATTTTCGAACTGAACTTCGTCACGCCATTTTATGAAGTCATAAACATAGGGAAAATTTAAGAACTACCTTATGAATTGTAACCTAATATTACGCTTGTACATAAATTGCTTCACTTCTTTTGCCATTTTACTTTGTCGTGTGCTTTTTCTACAAATTAAGACAAGGCTCTCTAGCTTTTAGAAAAATAGTTTGGTATTTTATATTAATATGATGTACGTGATCAGATTAGGTACAATTTTACAATATAGTTTAGAATTAAGTACGGCCACGTTAATTGCAGTTTATATGACGTAGTTGCCACTATAATTGAAACACTAAGTCCTGTAGTGTGCAATAAATAAATAAATAAATAAATAAATAAATAAATAAATACACAATTAAGTAATTAAATAAATAAATAAATAAAAATACTTGGAACGATCATAGTACTTACAACTAACCGCACCTAAATCACGAAACAGTCCCCCACCAGCCACTCTTGCTTCCTACCCCCACCCTCCATATCAACCGGTAAATACAGCATGCCTTACACGTACCTCGTCCAGATGGAAACTCCTCCACTTTCAAAGACTCCCCAATACCCACTCCAGGCACTTTAGCTATTCTCATTCCGGAAGCACTGGAAACAGTGTTCAGTAAGGTTCAACACGTCGCACCGACTACAATGTCGTAAATTTGGACCAAAACGTACCAACAAGCCAAGCTCTATAAGCACCAAAAGAAAGTGACCGAATAAGTGAGTATTTTCAGATTATGACATGTGCCACCCCATATTGTTTCTCAAGGTTGCGTCCGTTAAATACTACAATTGAAACATCAATCGCCCGGCTGAGTAGCATGGGCTTCTGATGGCAGGCTCGATCACATCTCAGGCCGGTGTATTTGAAGAAGTCCTTTGTCGATATATTTACCGACATGTAAGAGAGCTCCTGCGGGTAAAAGTTTCTGCAGCCCGACGCCTCGGAAAAACCTAAGAATGGAGATAAATTATTAACGTTATTAAAACACCAAATGTAATCTATTCAGTAACTAGTAGTTTTCGCCCAGCGGGATCACGATCACAGCCGAGTAAGAAGGATTTCGGCCCAATAAAAGTTGTACACGTCAACTCTTGAATCTCACTGCGTTCATGGAGGAGGGATTTGAAACTCTCCTGCTGAGAGGGGTGGTCTTTGTGGATCTAACGACACTGTCCATAATGGCTATCCCGTCTCGAGTTGTTCAATCCAGTCAAGGACTTCCCTCAGGTATCCAATTTCAGCACTATTACACTAAAAAATACCTGGAAGTAATCCTCGATGGACCTCGTACGTTTAAAACCCATTGTAAGAGTAATGAGATGAAAATTTCCACATGGGAAAAAACCTTCCTCGCACACTGGCAGGGTCAGAGCGGGGTTCTCATCCTCCAACAGCCCGCACTTCAGCAGTGACACTAGGTTGTCCTCAGTTGTAACATTTCTGATGATAGTAATAAATAAAATCATGAATAAAAATATATAAATAAAATTACTCAAAAACTTAATAAAATTAATAAGCATAATTAATCGAAATGTCCGTAGTATGGGCGCCAGAGTTCACCAGAATGGATCCCTCGAATTTAGATAAGAGCATGATAAACTTTATATCCCAGGGCGTGTACATAATGCTGCGTACTGGTACATCTGCTGCAGGCTTTACCTAACCTCCTGAAAACGACTAATTAGGTACGAACTGCACCTAGGTTCATCAATAACACTGATTCTAAAATAGCTAACTATATTCTTAACAAATTCCGTGCATGAGCACCTCATCAACATACAACATTATACATATAATACATAAAATATTGCTGGAAGACTCCATATTTACAACAACAACAACAATAATAATGAAAATCGTGGGAAAACGAAAGCGAGAACTAAGTTACCATTTGTAAATAGTCCGATGAACAATGTACATGTATGAAGATAAATACCCTTCACTGTCTCTATATCAATTCGACTTACCGATTCTCTTAATCGGCAGTTATCACATCACACAGATACTGTACCTTGTACTACTGCGTTCACATACACTGACTGACAGAGCAAATGCAACACCAAGAAGGAGTGGTTCGAAAGGGATGAAAGTTGGGGGAAAAACAGAGACGGCACGGACGAATAATTGATGTTTATTTCAAACCGATATGCAGGTTACACAATGCGCACGGCATCGACTCAGTAGGATGTAGGACCACCGCGAGCGGCGATGCACGCAGAAACACGTCGAGGTACAGAGTCAATAAGAGTGCGGATGGTGTCCTGAGGGATGGTTCTCCATTCTATGTCAACCATTTGCCACAGTTGGTCGTCCGTACGAGGCTGGGGCAGAGTTCGCAAACGGCGTCCAATGAGATCCCACACGTGTTCGATTGGTGAGAGATCCGGAGAGTACGCTGGCCACGGAAGCATCTGTACACCTCGTAGAGCCTGTTGGGAGATGCGAGCAGTGTGTGGGCGGGCATTATCCTGCTGAAACAGAGCATTGGGCAGCCCCTGAAGGTACGGGAGTGCACATGCTGCACGTAGCGGTGGGCATTTAACGTGCCTTGAATACGCACTAGAGGTGACGTGGAATCATACGCAATAGCGCCCCAAACCATGATGCCGCGTTGTCTAGCGGTAGGGCGCTCCACAGTTACTGCCGGATTTGACCTTTCTCCACGCCGACGCCACACTCGTCTGCGGTGACTATCACTGACAGAACAGAAGTGTGACTCATCGGAGAACACGACGTTCCGCCATTCCCTCATCCAAGTCGCTCTAGCCCGGCACCATGCCAGGCGTGCACGTCTATGCTGTGGAGTCAATGGTAGTCTTCTGAGCGGACGCCGGGAGTGCAGGCCTCCTTCAACCAATCGACGGGAAATTGTTCTGGTCGATATTGAAACAGCCAGGGTGTCTTGCACATGCTGAAGAATGGCGGTTGACGTGGCGTGCGGGGCTGCCACCGCTTGGCGGCGGATGCGCCGATCCTCGCGTGCTGACGTCACTCGGGCTGCGCCTGGACCCCTCGCACGTGCCACATGTCCCTGCGCCAACCATCTTCGCCACAGGCGCTGCACCGTGGACACATCCCTATGGGTATCGGCTGCGATTTGACGAAGCGACTAACCTGCCCTTCTCAGCCCGATCACCATACCCCTCGTAAAGTCGTCTGTCTGCTGGAAATGCCTCCGTTCACGGCGGCCTGGCATTCTTAGCTATACACGTGTCCTGTGGCACATGACAACACGTTCTACAATGACTGTCGGCTGAGAAATCACGGTACGAAGTGGGGCATTCGCCAACGCCGTGTCCCATTTATCGTTCGCTACGTGCGCAGCACAGCGGCGCATTTCACATCATGAGCATACCTCAGTGACGTCAGTCTACCCTGCAATTGGCATAAAGTTCTGACCACTCCTTCTTGGTGTTGCATTTGCTCTGTCAGTCAGTGTATTTTAACACTTGTTGTAAAGATATATAAACACGTCTGTCGATCCTCAACATATAAATTTATGGAAAGTCTGAGATAGCTTTCACCAACATAATGCTAGGCCGCCACAAGTGCTACAATACTTTATGCGCAAGCACTCTCCACAATCAGCCACTTTCCACAAACATAACAAGACTACGCTCCACGAACGTTTGAAGTCCAGTCCATTGCAGCCGTGTCACTCCAGTACCGTGTATCAGCACCACTTCCTTCCCGTACAGTGCGGCAGTTGTAGTTGTAGTTGTCTTCCTTCTCGTTCCTTTACAATCACCCTTACAATGTTTCATTTACAATGTCTCATACCATGTCACTTACAATGTTCTTCTTTGCCGCCGTATCATCAACCTTTATAGATATCAACATCCCCTCCTGTCAGATGATACGTCTGGATTGGTGATTGCCAGCCAATCATGAGTGAACCTCTTGTCAAGACATGCCCTGAACTTCTCCTTTCTCCCAAGAGATAAACAAACACTCGGGAGTTTTACATGAATCACCAAACTTTCCTACTACAACAACAAGCTCACCTCATCAGGCTGGGATGTATACATGACTCATGAATTTCCCTGGTACAACAACAAGCACTGGGGCAGCCATATGACTCATTCAAATTACCAGAGTTATTAAAGCAATGTTTTGCCACTCATGCAAAACATATTACTCATACCTACATATGTGGATATCTTCCAGCTTACCAATATAAATGGCAAAATATACAAATGAAATACTGATAATAATAATAATAATAATAATAATAATAATAATAATAGTAATAATAATAATAACAATAAATCGAATACTGACAATAATATATCTAACTTCTACATATAATTCGGGGGTGTGATATATGTACTATCACACAGTCTTGTACAGTTCGTCTCATGCCAGACATACGGTCAGACATAGGAATCGATTACAGTTTACCTGAGAAATATTTTAAACAATTACGATTACAAATTACGTTTTCAACAAGTAATGGGAACAATTACAATTGTAATCACTATCTCATTTTTTATAATTTGCTTTATTATTATAACTAGCGTATGGTAACGTACACAAAACAACATACATGAACAGTAAGCACAATTAATATCATATAAATAATTACAAAATATGCACATTATAACAGCGAAAACAATTACGCAAGCGAAAGAGTTCAAATAATTTTATGTAAATCCTATGGCTATCTTACGGCCTCAGTAGAAACGACCACAAAGTCGTGGGTGGATCCAACGAATGCCTTTCCAACGCATTCGGTGGCAATATGGTCGAAATTCTGCTTAAGTGCACCACAGTCAAACGCTGTAGAAGATCTCATACCCCACTTAAACATCATTTATTCGCATGTACCATGGTTAGTACGGACGTTGTTGAGGGCTACCCATGTATTACGGGGGAAATCAAAGCCAGCTGGATTATTCTTATAATTGAAGAATTTCTGAAATGAAGTCGCTCCTACTGCGCCCTACAGACTCAATACCAGTCAAGAAAATTCTGAGAACGAATCGGAAGTACTGTTGTATCGTAGAAATACATACCTTTGTGTGTCGTTAATATAGTGGCACATAGCTTACCATAAATTCCTGTCCTCTTCTGCACCGGCTGCACAGTCGGAGATATCCTTGGGAACGTCCTTGTGACTTATAAAATGTAATTAAAAGGAACAGGACTGTAACCTAGGGCTATTTCTTACTCTTGTGTGAGTTAAAAAAGGATCTCAATGTCAAATAACCATTTATTACAAACATAAGAGTAAATGGTAAACCCATGAGCAAACATTAATCTCTATACAATTTATACAGTACAATTTGTACAGCCATGTAGCTAAAATCAGTCTTCCTTCTGTGTCCGCCGGCGAAGTTTCATTAGTGCTTGAGTTGGCTTTACGCTTGGACAGCCTCGATTCTAATTCATTACGGGTAAATACTTAAACAAAATAAACATGAGATTAGGGAGGGAATGACTTCGCAAAAACTTACACTATCAGTTCCCAAATGTATTGGAAAATATTTACACTGCACTGCAGGACTGGATATTCCCATTAATTGTACAAACTACACGCTGCAGCACGCACAGCTGCGATACGAACACGAGACCCCTCGTATCCTTGTAACACCTCTACACGTCATATCAACTCAGACAAAATGAAACAAAATAATAACAACGCACGCAAATTCAATAAAGCTTCAATAAACCTGTAAGAGATGTAATAATAAAACATGGAGGTCTTGCAGCATAATGAAATAACAGAGACCATCTAATCTCGACCCGCCCCTGGCTTACTTGGGTTAATGACCGTCTTTGCTGTGGGGTGAGAGGTTCGCCTCTCTCTGTCGCCAAACCAAAAATAATGTGACGTCATCAACAGCTCCCCATTCCACCCGAGTTCCTCTATACGATCGAACGTCACCACGGCAGCCATTACAACAGCTGAGCAGACTGCCATAAAATGCAGACCCTTCACAATGCTCGTCTATCTACTTGGCCCGTTACCAAACGTAACAACTTTCTTATATTGCTAACACACGCAAACCATTAGGCTTCTCTGCCTGGCCATCTATCCGCCATCACATATCACAAAGTACACACCATTACTCTTATCTCTTGCGAGCCATCTACAGGCAAATCAATATCGCAACGTATTGATGATCTCCTTTATCTCTTGCGTGCTCACGCAAACCATGGGCAGTTCATACAAGCCATCTATAGGCCAATCATATATCACTACATCTGGTCTGTGTACCATATCTCTAGACTCTGTGGTGCGCAGTTCGTGCTCAGGTCTAAGGAAACTCGAGGGACCTATAGTGATGGCCTTTCTGACTACAACACTGAGGGCATCTGATCTCATTATAACTTCACCTGAAAATCATGCCCATGCAAATTCTATATCTAAGTAGCCCACATAGTTCACGAGGTCTATCTAACGATGTTACTGCACCGTACTGGTCCCTTTCCTTTTAGTGACCCTGTACTGCACGACGTATCCCCTAAAATAAACCGCAAATCTATTTACACAAACAACACTATCTCAAACCTAAATCTCTCATTATAAGACAAATTAACAAATCCTGATATAAAGTTACATTTCTTACGTATGCAAGTCCTGAGTGTGAAAAATACATCATTCTTGCCTGAAGGGATTAAACTAATTACTGTATTTACAAACATATGTGAACCTATCCTGTCCCTAATCCACGCAAAAAAGTAGATACTGTCCAACATGATCTGTTATGTGACCTTCAGCGATCTTCCATCTCAGGCCATAGGCGCCTAGCCTTCCATAGTGCTGCTGTCGTCGCCAGTCCACCGTCCTCGGTTTATCATCTGCAGTTGCACGATTACCTTGCTTCTTCTTGATCGTGTTCATCCTCTGCTGCTGGCTTCTCCTTGATCCGTCGATCTTCTTCTCCCAGCGGCACCTGTTGTCTTCTTCACGCCCTATTGTACGACTGGGATGCGCAGTGGGACAACAGCGCTTATTGACGATTTCACTTGAGCCGAACTAACATGGACTGTAAGGAGAAACAGAATTAACGTTCATATTCGTCTATGTTTATCTCCCCTTACTGTAGCATTGCATCGTTTCTCCTACAATTCCCCGTTTCGGAATGTTCTGTGGCGAAGTCTTGTGCTCAACCGCACACGTACCTTTATCACAGCAAGCTACAAAACTAAGTCTGATGCTAGTTCGTTCCTCCTACAGCTATGCTTACTAATGCTGGTGCTATTTATAAACACAATTCCAGCGTCATTGAGTTTATCACCCTAACCATCGACTGTTTATTTCCTGTCCGCACTGAGCAGCGCAATTACTGAGACTACTGATTTGTGTGGTTCGACACAAAAGCACAGTTCTTTAGAACAAAGTTAGCACTATAGCTTCACTGTATTTAAGCCTACACAGCGGTTGATTCTAGCTATACGGAGAATATTTTTTCTCGAAACATGATTATCTGATTACTGTTTGCTTTACTAATCCAAACAATAGAATAGTTCTCAAACTGTCGAACACTGTTCAGATAATTTCTTTTTCTTACTCAAATTAAGCTTCAACGCGACCTAAACATATTACGTATTTCAAAGAACACAGTAGAGTATGGAATCGGCTCTGTACTCCCAGAGTTCAGCATTTATTAGGTCGACAAGCCACGCCAAGCCATGTTCTTCCGCGGCAAACACACTTGTAGTCTACTTGACTCCCTTATGAAGGGTAAACTTGGTTCTCACGGTCTTTACCGCAAACACATTATATTTTAGTGGATGATAATTAGCTAAACAAACCATGTCATAATAATCAGGGAATTATTCTTTACATTTCCATCGTTATATATTCTCTAGATTAATTCTGTGGGCGAAGATACATCTCAAGTGTATTGTATCGTCAACCCTGCATTCTCCCGCTTTTCTTGCCCGTGTATTGGCATAAATAAATTCCCTGACATCACGTGGGTACCTTCACCTCTCCTTCACCTTCTCACAAACAACACCACGCCGAAACTGACGTGTTGACTCTCCCAAGCGCGTTATGACTACAGTTCGCGCCCTTTTTCTGTTGGTCATAAAACCGTCACCGATGCATTAAATATTGCCTCTATTGGACCATGAACAGTATGGTTCACTGCGCTGTTCCACTCTTGTTGTCAGTCAGTCTTTGATCCTCAAGACGAACTCTATAAGCATTTAGAAAGATCTCAGCCATGTATTTTTTTGTCACACTTGACCATTTTTGCAACAAATTTTCGCATTTTTTAATTTTAATAAACATGTTGTCCTCTAAAGTGACGCCATACCTCGCCTTGTATCATTTATAGCTATTAGTTGACGCCGTCTTGTCTATATTATTTATATGTTCCCCATTAAATTCAGAGTGTAATATTTAATTTATGTTTCATAGTTCGAACTCAGGATGTCTGGGAACGGCTGACTAGTCTGGGGCAAATTACCTTGCTGCCAAACACTTTTTGGATTGAAATCCCTCCTAACAATTTTCTGTGAAGTTTGAATAGGATGTGATCTTGATTTGAGCTGGATGAATGTGACGTTGACATCTTCGTGGATGGGGAGATCAGGATTGCTCTATATCCTGTACTGGTCACAATTTGATTTTGATTGCTCCGATAGAGATAAGTGTAATGGCGAGGTTGGGATAGGAAAGGCCTACGAGTGTGAAGTATGCGGCCGTGACCTTAATTAAGGTACGGTCCCAATTATTTCCTCGGGTGAAAATGGAAAGCCACGGGAAACTATCCTTCGGGATACCGACAGTTGGGGTTCGAACCCAATATCTCCCGGATGCAAGCTCACAGCTGCGTGTCCCTTATCGCACGGCCAACTCGCCCGGTGCGCTTATCTTAAGGAAATCACTGGGATAGTACAAAAGTTAACAAGGATATTTTTTCTAGCGTATAGGCATCACCAGGTCAGGTCAGAACATGATACGACTTTCAGAAAGCTATTTTTACATCATTTTTATTTTAGTAAAAAAGATTAAGCATTTGAAACAATTTACTATTACCCTTGCAAACAAATCAATTATTTGTCATCGCTAGACCTTGACCTATTGGGAAGGTACATAAGTTATTTGCATTTACTGAAAAGACGCCTGTCAGGTGCACTAGAAAAACTAATTTTCTTTTGAATGTAGTTGGAGTAGAGAGTACTGTAGAAGTAAGAAAGTGAAGCTGCTCTAGTAGAAGTGAAAATGTTACCATCACTTATTTTCTTCCCCTTTTCTCGTACCGTGCTATGTACCTCAGTTACTAGAAGGTAACGATTACGATGGCAGGGGCTGTTACTGGGGGTTAGACATCCGCACCCCCACGTTTAAAACAAGAAAATAAGCCGAAACTCTCAATGGACAATAAACTAAATAAAACTTGGATGTTCAGAGTGGTGTCTACTTGGGCCGTAAGAACGATTGACTGGATGTAGATTGCCTGGCCTTTGCAGATAACACAGAATTGATTGCTGATTCTCTTGCAATGGCAACAATTCGGATAAATTTCCTCAAGGAAACAGGCTGCCAAAGTGAGTTTCATGTGTCGGAGAAGGAAACAGAATTCTTCATTGACATTAAAGAAGCTAACAGAGAGATGTTGCTAGAGGAGGGAAACATCAAGAGGACTGAGAAATATAAATATCTCAACGAATGAATTGAACCTAGCTTATCAGAAAGATCATTATTATCCATGAGAGTCAACAAGTTGGAACTAGCCTATCGATTGACTAGGAACACGTACAACAAGAAATTCCTGTCATGCACCCTGAAACTTAAACACTACGCATCAGCCGTACGACTAGAAGCCCTGTATGTCATGGCGTATCTTTCCTTGAACCGAAGACGTCTGGTAGAGAAATCGGAGGTCAGAGAGAGGAAAATCCTCAGGAAGATCCTAGGCCCGGTAAAAAAAAGGAGGCGACATAACTCAGCTCTATGAATATACTTAGAGGCTAATATAAAGAAAGAAATGAACTGGATTAAAGTCACTATATGCATATTTATTTAATAATAAAACCAAGCTTTCAGCCAAATTGCATTGGCCTTCATCAGGCCATGTGGTTTTGCCTCCGACAGTGAGCAAAGAAATTCTCCGAAGGAACGTGGAAGTCATATCCGTAATATCCACGGCCAACCCCACTAACTGGACTCAAGGATCGTGGCGCTGTGCTGTGGTGGTTGGGAGGGAAGTTACTTATTCACCGCCCTCTGTCGACAGTTTGAGTGCGTCCCGCTGTGCCATGGTGGTGTTATGCATGTATTTCTGCAGTACAGGTTTCCATGTATTTGATAACTTGAAGCCGTCTTCCCTGTTGATGTTATTTGGGCGCAGCTCTATCTCTATGGCTTCCCTCACAAGACGAGCATAGAAGTCTCTTACAGGCGCGATGACCTTCGCCTGGTCAAAGAGGATTTCATGGTCTGTACTGTAGGAATGTTCTGCTATGGCAGACTGGCTTATAGCGTTCTCCTTGGAGGATGAAAGAGCGACATTCTTTACCGACCTGATGTGTTCTTTCACCCTGGTGCTAACAAGCCTTTTTGTCATGCCAATATATGAACAACCAACACCATATGGAATTTCATGTACACCCGGTGTTTCAAGATGTGGTTTCTCTTTGACTGGTCGAAACAGGGATTTGAGCTTCCGGTCTGCGGTGAAAACTGGAAATATATTGTACTTCTTAAGAATGCGCCCTATTCTATCAGTTATACCTGCTTCGTAAGGAAAGAATACTTTTCCTTTTTGCTGTAGTCCTGGTTGGTACTATCCCTGTTAGGCTCCTTGATTTTCACAGCTCGTGCTATGTCTCGTGACGTATAGCAGTTTTTCTTCATGGGTGTTGTCAGTTCTCTTAATGCACTTGAGTGGTTATCAGCGTCTGCAACGTTATTCACCCTAGTAAATGACGTTCAAATGAGAGATGCTTTTTGGCACGGGTGGTGATGTGAAGACTTATGAAGGTATCTTTCAGAATGTGTAGGTTTCTTGTACATTGCATGGACTAGTGTACCATCGTTCTTCTTGTATACTAACACATCAAGATAGGGTAATTTACCTTCATTGTCTACTTCCATTGTGAACTTGGTATTACTGTTAATGGAATTTAGGTGCTCCAAAAATTCATTTAATGTTTCCCTTCCATGTGGCCAGACCGAAAATGTGTCATCCACGTAACGGTAGAAGCACTTAGATTTCAATGGTGCTGATGTTAATGCAGTAGACTCAAAGTGTTCCATAAAAGTATTAGCAGCCACTGGTGACAAAGGTGAACCCATTGCTGCTCCTTCTGTCTGTTCGTAATAATCCCTTTGTAGTAGAAATACGTAGATTTTAAACAAACTGCTGCCAGATTGGTCAAGTCCTCAGACAGGTTGGTGTTGAACATAATTTCTTAGAAATGAGGAATGAACGATAAAGTGATCAATATTGGGTCGCGCATATCTTAGTGTATTGATATTCACATTGCATAAATCCATACCGTAATACTTTAGTGTACCGTATGCATATTTTTTTCATTAGTACGAAATTGCACTTTCCTTTAGAGAGAGTAAAGAACTGGGTACCACACTTGAATAGCCTTAGAATGGAGTACCTTTCTTCCAGTCTGTAATGGATTTACTGTAGGTTGTATAACGAAAAGACCAAAACAGTCTTGCGTACAGTGTATTATTAAATTCCATCCTTATCTGTATACGTAGTTTCCTTCATCGGCAATCGTCCTCAATCCTTTACCTTTGAAAGCGTATGGTAGTATTCATTTCTTTTTTGCTGTCCTGATTTGCTCACTCCAATTCTGAAGGTCTGTCCCTATAAGGGCAGATTTGTGGAAGGATTTCTCCACTAGGATCTGCAGTGGTCCACTCATCTGATAGGATGTCTCTGCTATTCAGCTTTACCGCCACAACACATTTTCCAGGGCGACTATTCTCCCAGCGACGTGTCGTAAGTATGGTTTTTCCGCTCGAGAAATCTAGGTTAGTTACATGCTTGTTTCCATTCTTTACGACTTATGGTCTGTTGTGAGCTGGCGAGGCAACCACCGTGATGACAATTTACGGTACTGCAGGATATGGATGATTTTGAGGTCTTACACATGGTCGACACCGAAATCTACAGCGACATGATTCATAGCCACGAGCCTGTCTCAGCTCAAACTCAGGTCAATCAGTGGATCAGTAGTACAGTGCCGGCTTCCGTATGCCAAGATCGGAGGTATAAACCAGTCAGAGGTAACCAACTTTTTGAAGGGCGGAAAAAAGTTTTCTCTAAATGTCACTCTTTCAAAAATGAGCGAACACACAATTTAGAAGAAACGACTTCGGTATTACATTCGCGTATTACTCTCGAAATATAAGATGCTATCTGGTTGTGTCATATTTGTAGACGTATACAATTCGCTCCTGTATTAAAATGTTAACAATACATTATTGTTATTATTAGATGGGACATTTTCAAATTCTCCTGATATCCGATAACAATGATAACAATGATTTATACAGTAAGATACAAAGTTGAAAACTAGAAAAGCAGCTGGAATTCGCATGGTTTCGGGGGATATAATAAAGACAATTGGTTGGTATTTAGTACCATATCTCAAGTATCCTTATTTGGTTATTGTTTACATGAAGAAGTTATACCAAATGAATGGAGAGTTGCTACAGTATCTCCTGTGTATTAACGAAAGGGTGATAGACATAAAGCTAAATATTACAGGCCAGTCAGCTTGACATGCATTGTATGTAAGCTTTGCGAAAGCATTCTTTCTGATTGTATTAGACATACATACATTATCATTATAGACTGTTATGCCTTTCAGCGTTCAGTGTGCAAGCCTCTGTGCATTTAATAAACGTCGCCACAATCCTCTATTTGCAACTAGTGCTGTGGCCTCATTTAGTTCTATACCTCTTATCTTTAAATCGTTAGAAACTGAGTCCAACATTCGTTGTCTTTGTCTACCTCTATTTCTCTTACCCACCATAACAGAGTCCATTATTCTCCTAGGTAACCTATCCTCCTCCATTCGCCTCACATGATCCTACCACCAATGCCGGTTTATGCGTACAGCTTCATCCATCGAGTTCATTCCTAAATTAGCCGTTATCTCCTCATTCCGAGTACACTCCTGCCACTGTTCCCACCTGTTTTACCAGCAATCATTCCTGCTACATTCTTGTCTGTTACTTCTAACTTCTGAAAAAGATATCCTGAGTCCACCCAGCTTTCGCTCCCGTAAAGCAAAGTTAGTCTGAAAACAGACCGATGTAAAGCTACTTTCGTTTGGGAGCTGACTTTCTTCTTACAGAATACTGTTGATCGCAACTGCGAGCTCACTGCATTAGCTTTACGGCACCTTGATTCAATCTCACTTACCATATTACCATCCTGGGAGAACACACAACATAAATACTTGAAATTATCAACCTGCTCTAGCTTTTTATCACCAATCTGACATTCAATTCTGTTGAATTCCTTACCTACTGACATCAATTTAGTCTTCGATAGGCTCATTTTCATACCATACTCATTGAACCTATTTTCAAGTTCCAAGATATTAGACTGCAGGCTTTCGGCATAATCTGCCATTAAGACCAAGTCGATCATCATAGGCCTGACTGCTTACTACATTTCCACCTGACTGAATCCCTCCCTGCCATTTTATACCTTTCAGCAAATGATCCATGTAAACTACGAACAGCAAAGGTGAAAGACTACAGCCTTGTCTAACCCCTGTAATTACCCTGAACCAAGAAATCATTCTACCATCAATTCTCACTGAAGCCCATTTGTCAACATAAATGCCTTTGACTGATTTTAATAACCTATAGTCCCCCAATATAGCGAACATATTTTCCCTCAGTACCCCGTCATATGCTTTCTCTAGGTCTACGAAACATAAACACAACTGCCTATTCCTCTCGTAGCATTTTTCAGTTACCTAGCGCATACTGAAAATCTGAACCTGACAGCGTCTCTGTGGTCTGAAACCACACTGGTTTTCATCCAACTTCCTCTCAACTACTGATCGCACTCTCCCTTCCAAGATGCCAGTGAATACTTTGCCTGGTATACTAATCAATGAGATACGTCGATAGTTGTTGCAATCCTTCCTGTTCCTTTGCTTATTGAAAGGTGCAACTACTGCTTTTGTCCAATCTGAAGGTACCTTGCGAACACTCCATGCTAATCTTACTACTCTATGAAGCCATTTCTTCCCTGACTTCCCAGTATACTTCACCATTTCCGGTCTAATTTCAACCATTTCCGTTCCAATAACGCTTGAACCAGCCTCTATCCCATAGTGGTTTAGGTAGTGTACAGCTTCGCAGCAAACCCTGCAATTGCCCATATTTGCCAAACTCTTAATTTAATATGGGCATATTTTCTGGGAATATGGGTACGAGTTATCAAATCATAATTAGAGCCACTGGCATGGTTACATTCATTTTGTATTATAACAAGATGGTTGTATTGAAATATATATATGAAACAAGGGAAAATATATATTATAGTTAAACACTGATCGTGAACAAATGCTACCAAGGAAGAAGAACTCATGCCATTATTTGGTTGTCAATTCGGAAAAATTGTATTGAATTAGAAAATGTAAGTAACAATTAATTTTCAAAATAGTGGGTTATATGAAAGGTAAAAGGATTAATCTAATAGAAACAATCACAAGAGAGCACTCTGAGTCATTAATTTTGACAAAAGTTTTTTAACTACACCCATCACAACAGAATGAATCGCCTTCCATCTCTACGCACTCCTCATGGAACCACTTCGCACATGAACCACAGCATTTAGCCCACTTCTGCCCTTCATTCTGATCATAATAATTCCCCTTACACACAGTTCAAATACACGAAACTGTGTTGCACCTGATGGCTTTACGCTTTGCGGCTAAACATCCACTACTGGCTCGTGCGTTGGGCCTAGCTCTTTTCTGCGCTGGAGCCAGATATTCTTAACTTGTAAGTTCTCTTGCAGAACACTTACGTCTTCCCCGGTTACTAGTCGTCATCTTCAGTTTTGAAACTGGAATAATTTCCTTAAGAATGACTGCTGCTCTCACTGGCGGCGAGGATGGGACAGATGAAGGGAGTGAGAATGGTCCAGGGATAGAGCGGGTGGACGAGTCAAGCGTAGGCCTATATTGTGAGGTTATTCTAGGTGGGACACTGGAGGACGGTCCAGGTATAGAACGCTGTAGTGAACAGGGCCAGGCGGTGCTTCAGTAGGCTTTCATCGATGATTTGCATCAAAATTTCACCACTGTCAGACAGTGCGCCCCTATGTAAACACTGTCTGGTATCTCAACCATATTTATAGACCAAATTCCGGTTGCTTGGAAGCAACTTATAGCAATTCCAGCCGTAGCCGATTTCATGCCAGCCTTGCGCAGTATTGATCAGAATTGAATTTTCGTAAATGAGCAACCATGGTGCCGCACACACACAGACGCTTTTTCGTACTACCATTTCTTCAGTGGTTTGAAGAATGACCTGTCTGTTGGCTGCGGAGGCAGGCACAACAGCGACAGACTAGTGCTGAAGCATTTCCAAATTTCTACTGTGAGAATCATGTCCGTCAACGACAAGTATTGCAGGGGCAGCAAGGCTTATGTTGAAGAAGTAGATAAAATTCTTGGTGAAATCAGAGAATATATCAGTGTTTATGAAGCCACTATTACTAGTGTATACGAAACTTCCAGGTGGAAGTTCTGCTCGATATTCTACATGCTGCATTTTTCCTTTAAAAATGACAGGGAGTGGCATGAATTTACCAGTGGCATTGCAGCATGCAAGAACGGTCACAGGTTCTCCCTTTTCTTAAGGAGTGATTGTGTGGACGTTCTTTCTTTCCTTTTTCACATACAACATGGCCACCCCTCGTGTTCATATGGAGTCCTGACTCGTCGGTATTAAATTTTCTGCCTGGCTAGTTTAGCAGATTCAAATCCTTAGTCTTTTGCTCAAGAATTTCAAAAAAATTCCCTACACTAAGTCTGCTCATTCCTAATGCCCGATTTATAGAAAGATTCTCTTCTTTACGAACAGTGAGTCTTGGATGTCTCTTTAGAAATGAATACATCCATTCACACCCTGCAATTTTGTTGGCTTTATTAAATTGGTGATTAACACCAAGTCTTTCCATGAAGTCAAAAGCCTGACACCTCAGTTCCGTCCTAGTAAGATCAAACTCACATTGCTGACGCAAAATCATGTAATGTTCTAACTCAGTCTCCGCCCCAGTTCCCATTTCCGGTTTTCGGCTGAGTCTCGGCACCTCGATCTCATCTTTTGACAAATACCGCTGAAAAGTTTGCCTAGGTACATTATAAGTTCTAGATGCTTGTAGCTGATTACAATCGCCATTTCTTACAGCTATTACAGCACGCGACATATCCTCTTTATCCCATTTCTGGTGGATATCCGCTCGTTCATTCCCATTTAGCATCATCATCTGGAAGAAAATAAAATTAAAATTATTTAGTTTTTGCGAAATACGTTGTAGGTACGTGCTATATTAATAGATGAATATGAAAACGTAAAGATCACAGTAGAACGAAAATATTATAAGTCTATCTCAGAGCCCGTCACGTATTTACAATGTAATTTGATGATGCCCGCATTACCTACCATGTCCTGCCCATTTTTGCCTCAGTGCAACATTTCAGAGGTTGGCATTACTGGGAAAGAACTGACTTCCAAGCGCGTGTCCTCTCGCTACAACATACCCTACACTAACCTCGAAAGCTACCCGTAATTGCAATATTTGAAAAATAAACTTATTTTGCGTGTAGTGCCTTACGTAAATTAACTGAGTTATTATAACAGCTCGATTTTGGAAGAGGAGACTGGTCTAATTACCTCAAAACATGTTCTTTTCAGCTTCTGATAGCACAGTAGAAGACAGCCTTCAACACACTGAGCAGCCATGACACTACATGATCACCAACCTAGCAGAGTTATTACAACAGATCGATTTTGGAAGAGTAGACTTGTCGACTTACCTCAAAACATGTTCTTTTCAGCTTCTGATAGCACAGTAGAAGACAGCCTTTAACACACTGAGCAGCCATGACACTACATGATCACCAACCTAGCAGAGCGCATGTTTCCACTCGCTACCATTGCGTGAAATATGAACAGTAGAGGGGCTATTTGATTCCAAACAGGTTGAGTCAGCACTTCTTTTGCTGTGTGAGCACCCGAGGTCATTTACCCATTGCAGTGTACCTAGGCGGTTTCTGACTCCCTAGTACAGTAGAAGGGCTAGGCTGCTTTGCGGATTTTGGTTAAGAGAGCGAGCCTAACCTCACAGTCGCTATCTTGAGGAGCGTAAACTTACTTTAACGGCTAGTTGCCCTTCCCGATGCCTAAGAGAGCGAGCCTAACCCCATCCGCCATCCTGAAGGGGCTATCCTCAGTTTAACGGCAAGATGCCCTTCCCGATGCCTAGGATAGCGAGTCTAACCTCACAGTCGCTATCTTGAGGGGCGTAAACTTACGTTAACGGCTAGTTGCCCTTCCCGATGCCTAGGAGAGCGTGCCTAACCTCACATCCGCCACCATTAAGGGGGCTATCCTTAGTTTAACGGTAAGATGCTATTCCCGACGCCAATTGCACGAGGTGGCGTCTATACACAGCTCTTATTAGACGGCCTAGGGGCGCTTGTGCAAGATGGCTGCTATACATAGGCTCTTATGAGACGGAGTAGGTACGCTTGCACAAGATGACAGCTATCAGATTGCACAAGATGGCGGCTACACACAGCTCCATGTGAGACTGCCTAGGGGCGCTCACGCAAGATGGCTGTAATACATAGGCTTTTATGAGTCGGCTTAGGGACGCTTGCACAAGATGGCGGCTATCTAATTGCTCAAGATGGCGCCATACACAGCTCCTTATGAGACTGTTTAGGGTCGTTTGCGCAAGATAGCTGCTATACATAGTCTCTTATTAGACGGCATAAGGACGGTTACGGAAGATGGCTGCTATCTAATTGCACAAGACGGCGGTATACACAGCTGGTCATGAGACGGTTTAAGGCAGCTTGCGCAAGATGGCGGCTGTCTAATTCCACAAGATTCCACAATGTACAGGTTACAGTAGGTGTACAAGAGGGAGGGGAAGGAAAGGGAGGAGTTGTAGAAGACAGGTGGTCTAATGTTCTAAGGGGAAGGAGATTGCAGGCCAAGGGCTCTATTCAGGATCAGAATTCAGGACAGGTGTCTGTGCGAAATCGGTACGAGTCACTCCAGGTAGAACAACAGAGGGAAGATGAGGGGCAGGGAACTGTTGCTGAGATGAATGGAAGTAGGAGGAAGGGAAAAGGTAGGAAAGGGAAATGTAGAGTAGAGGATAGGAAAAGACAGGTGGAACAGGGTCATGGGAAGGAGAAAAGGGAGGAGGAAGTAGCCCCTGCAGCTGTCAGGAAAGATAGGGCTGACCAGGAGGAGAGGGGATCAAATGAGGTGAGTAGGGTTGAGGCTCAGGTCATGGGGGATTCCATCGTTAGACACGTGGGGAAAGTGTGTGGAGGAAACGGAACCAGGGTAGAATGTTATCCAGGAATTAGGTTGAGGCAGATGTTGAGGAAAGTAGAAGAGAGGGAGGAGGGGAAGGAGAAGGTGGTAGTGTTTCACGTTGGTTCCAACAACGTAAGGCAAGCTGATATAAGTACCAACATAGTTGGAGATGTGTGGGATCTGGTAAATGCAGCACGGGTGAAGTTTAAGAAAGCGGAGATTGTTATTAGTGGAATACTGTGTAGGAGGGATACTGACTGGAGGGTGATTGGGGATTTAAATGAGACTATGGAGTGGGTATGTGGGAAACTGGGAGTGAAATTTCTAGATCCTAATGGGTGGGTAGGAGATAGGGATCTGCGCTCGGATGGCCTTCATTTAAACCGCAGTGGTACGTATAAGTTAGGAAATTTGTTTGGAAGGGTAATAGGGAGGTACATTCAGGGAAACGGGATGGCATAGGGAGCGGTGATAAGGGAACAGGGAACTGGAAATCAAGTACGGATGACATAAAATTGTTAGTGCTGAACTGTAGAAGTATTGTAAAGAAAGGAATAGAATTAAGTAATTTAATAGATATATATTTACCAGATATTGTAACAGGAGTTGAATCATGGCTGAGAAATGATATAATGGATGCAGAAATTTTCTCACGGTACTGGAGTGTGTATCGTAGAGATAGGATAGGAAAGGTGGGAGGGGGAGTTTTCATTCTCGTGAAAGAAGAATTTGTAAGCTACGAAAAAGTTAAAGATGAGACACATGAAATTCTAGGTGTAAGGCTCATTTCTAAAGATAATAGGCAACTTGATATATTTGGAGTGTACAGATCGGGAAAGGGTAGCACTGATGCGGATTCGGAATTATTTGATAGGTTAGTCAGCTATGTGGGAAACGACATGGAAAGAAATGTGATTGTAGCGGGAGATCTGAATTTGTCAGATGTCAATTGGGAACGAAATGCGAACGACAGGAAGCATGACCAACAAATGGCAAATAAGTTAATATGGGAAGGACAGCTGATTCAGAAAGTGATGGAACCAACCAGAGGGAAAAATATCCTGGATGTGGTGCTGATAAAACCAGATGAGCTCTATAGGGAAACTGAAGTAATAGATGGTATTAGTGATCATGAAGCTGTTTTTGTGGTAGTTAAAAATAAATGCGATAGAAAGGAAGGTCTTAAAAGTAGGACTGTTAGGCAGTACCATATGGCTGATAAAGCAGGTATGAGGCAGTTTCTAAAAAGTAACTATGATCGGTGGAAAACGGTAAATAAAAATGTAAACAGACTCTGGGATGGGTTTAAAGAAATTGTTGAGGAATGCGAAAACAGGCTTGTACCTTTAAGGGTGGTAAGGAATGGTAAAGACCCACCTTATTATAATAGAGAAATAAAGAGACTAAGAAGGAGGTGCAGACTGGGAAGAAATAGAGTTAGAAATGGCTGTGGAAGTAAGGAGAAATTGAAGGAACTTACTAGAAAATTGAATCTAGCAAAGAAGGCAGCTAAGGATAACATGATGGCAAGCATAATTGGCAGTCATAAAAATTTTAGTGAAAAATGGAAGGGTATATATAGGTATTTTAAGGCAGAAACAGGTTCCAAGAAGGACATTCCAGGAATAATTAATGAACAAGGGGAGCGTGTATGTGAGGATCTTCAAAAGGCAGAAGTATTCAGTGAGCAGTATGTAAAGATTGTTGGTTACAAGGATAATGTCGAGATAGAGGAAGAGACTAAGGCCAAAGAAGTAATAAAATTTACATATGATAACAATGACATTTACAATAAGATACAAAATTTGAAAACTAGAAAAGCGGCTGGAATTGATCAGGTTTCTGGGGATATACTAAAGACAATGGGTTGGAATGTAGTACCATATCTGAAGTACTTATTTGATTATTGTTTGGCCGAAGGAGCTATACCAGATGAATGGAGAGTTGCTATAGTAGTCCCTGTGTATAACGGAAAGGGTGATAGACATAAAGCTGAAAATTACAGGCCAGTAAGTTTGACATGCATTGTATGTAAGCTTTGGGAAGGCATTCTTTCTGATTATATTAGACATGTTTGTGAAATTAATAACTGGTTCGATGGTTCGATAGAAGGCAATTCGGTTTTAGGAAAGGTTATTCCACTGAAGCTCAACTTGTAGGATTCCAGCAAGGTATAGTAGATATCTTGGATTCTGGAGGTCAAATGGACTGTATCGCGATTGACATGTCTAAAGCATTTGATAGGGTGGATCATGGAAGACTACTGGCAAAAATGAGTGCAATTGGACTAGACAAAAGAGTGACTGAATGGGTTGCTATATTTCTAGAAAATAGATCTCAGAGAGTTAGAGTAGGTGAAGCTTTGTCTGACCCTGTAATAGTTGAGAGGGGAGTTCCTCAGGGCAGTGTTATCGGACCTTTATGTTTTCTTATATATATAAATGATATGAGTAAAGGAGTGGAATCGGAGGTAAGGCTTTTTGCGGATGATGTTATTCTCTATAGAGTGATAAATAAGTTACAAGATTGTGAGCAACTGCAACGTGACCTCGAAAATGTTGTGAGATGGACAGCAGGCAATGGTATGTTGATAAACGGGGCTAAAAGTCAGGTTGTGAGTTTCACAAATAGGAAAAGTCCTCTCAGTTTTAATTACTGCGTTGATGGGTTGAAAGTTCCTTTTTGGGGATCATTGTAAGTATCTAGGTGTTAATATAAGGAAAGATCTTCACTGGGGTAATCACATAAATGGGATTGTAAATAAAGGGTACCGATCTCTACACATGGTTATGAGGGTGTTTAGGGGTTGTAGTAAGGATGTAAAGGAGAGTGCATATAAGTCTCTGGTAAGACCCAAACTAGAGTATGGTTCCAGTGTATGGGACCCTCACCAGGATTACCTGATTCAAGAAATGGAAAAAATCCAAAGAAAAGCAGCTCGATTTGTTCTGGGTGATTTCCGACAAAAGAGTAGCGTTACAAAAATGTTGCAATGTTTGGGTAGGGAAGAACTGAGAGAAAGAAGAAGAGCTGCTCGACTAAGTGGTATGTTCCGAGCTGTCAGCGGAGAGATGGCGTGGAATGACATTATTAGACGAATAGGTTTGAATGGCGTTTATAAAAGTAGGAAAGATCACGATATGAAGATAAAGTTGGAATTCAAGAGGACAAACTGGGGCAAATATTCATTTATAGGAAGGGTAGTTAGGGATTGGAATAACTTACCAAGGGAGATGTTCAATAAATTTCCAATTTCTTTGAAATCATTTCGGAAAAGGCTAGGAAAGCAACAGATAGGGAATCTGCCACCTGGGCGACTGCCCTAAATGCAGATCAGTATTGATTGATTGATTGAAGATGGCTGCTATACATGGGCTCTTTTGAGACGGCCTAAAGGCGCTTGCGCAATATGGCTGCTATACATAGGCCCTTATGAGACGGCCTAGAGACGCTTGCGCAAGATGGCGGCAATCTAATTGCACAAGCTGGCAACTATACATAGGCTTTTACAAGACGGCCTAGGGTCGCTTGCGCAAGAAGGCTGCTATCCATAGGCTCTTATGAGACGATGGCCTAGGGACGCTTTCCCAAGGTGGCGTCTATCTAGTTGAAAAAGATGGCTGTTATACATAGGCTTTTATGAGACGGCTTAAGGGCGCTTGCACAAGATGGCTGCTACACATATTGCCTTATGAGGCGGCTTAAGGGCGGTTGCGCAAGATGGCTGCTATTCATAGGCTCTTATGAGACGATGGCCTAGGGACGCTTTCCCAAGGTGGCGTCTATCTAGTTGAAAAAGATGGCTGTTATACATAGGCTTTTATGAGACGGCTTAAGGGCGCTTGCACAAGATGGCTGCTACACATATTGTCTTATGAGGCGGCTTAAGGACGGTTGCGCAAGATGGCTGCTATTCATAGGCTCTTATGAGACGATGGCCTAGGGACGCTTTCCCAAGGTGGCGTCTATCTAGTTGAAAAAGATGGCTGTTATACATAGGCTTTTATGAGACGGCTTAAGGGCGCTTGCACAAGATGGCTGCTACACATATTGTCTTATGAGGCGGCTTAAGGGCGGTTGCGCAAGATGGCTGCTATTCATAGGTTTTTATGAGGCGGCCCAGGGACGCTTGCAAGATGGCGGCTATCTAATTGCACAAGGTGGCGACCATGCACAGGCTCTTATGAGATGGCCTAGGGGCACTTGCGCAAGATGGCTGCACTACATAGGCTCTTAAGAGACGGCTTAAGGGCACTTGCGCAATATGTATGCTATACATCGGCTCTCATGAAACGGCTTAAGGACACTTGAGCAAGATGGCAGCAATCTAATTGCACAAGATGGCTGCTATACATAGGCTCTTATGAGACAGCTTAAGGGCGCTTGCGCAAGGTGGCTACTGTACATAGGCTCATATGGAACCCCCTGAGGACGCTACCGCAAGATGGCGGCCATCTAATTACACAAGATGGCGACTATACTGTGACCGTATTCTTCTTGTCAAGTGGTTGAACGTAGGGTAGTGTGTCAAGGGTCTGTCTTCTTTGTCGGCATCGCATGTGCTTTTTCCTGTGCAAGGTGGCGAGCGGTTTCAAACACGAAGGGGAGAGCGCTAGCTGGATCAGAAAATAAAAATAGAAATAAATGAGGAAGAGAGAAGAAAATAGCTGGAATATGTTCACGTACAGTTGTGCTTGATTAAACGTAAGGAATATATTATTAATAACATCGACGGCGTGATATGTGTACTTACGAATGTGTACAAAAGTAGAGCTCTGCATTTGGAAGAAAACAACCGCTCGAGCATTGCCCACTTCGTGCCGCTGCTCGACGGCTGGGAAAAGCCCACGCTGCGATAAGGCTGTGGCCGTCTAATACACCATGTGGCCGGTCGCCCTTCACCTCTCGGTGATCAGTGGAACTGTCGAGCATTGCCGGGGGCTCGAGCGTAATCATAATCCCGGTCGGTGACTGCAAAACCGCCGCGCGCTCTACAGTGCGGAATGCATTAGACATCGTGTGTAAAACCAGTTGGTGACTGGGCTTTGAGCAGTGCAGACAGCTTATGGATCAACCAAGTATAAGTCTTAAACGCTGCATTCAAGAAACGAAGAGAAGTATTCTGGAGAGAATTAGGAGCGGCTCGTTAGTCCTGAAGAAGAAAGATATGTCGGAAGAGGTGGCGAAGAGTGAAGCGTGGAAATCGTTTGCACTTTTAGTGGATCCTGTCACGCAGGCTTCTTCTGGGTTCGTGCAGTGTGCCACATGTGATACTGTACTTTCTTACCAGTCAAGCAAAACAGGTACGATTTGGCGCTGCAAAAGTAACTGAGGATCAGAATTCCACCGAACACGTGCAGTATCAAGCAGCATAAAGAAAGTTGGTGTTTATAAGTTGGTCGATATCAGTGGAATAGATTTGCTGCCGTTAAATACTAGTAGTAAGATTGGCTTCAAGAATTATTCGCAGGAGCTCATCAATGTTGGCGCCACTTATGGCAAAGTCAATAATAGAAGATGTTCTTCCGCACCCTACCACTGTATCACGGCATATTAAAGAAAAGGCCGAAAAAATACGGGCGACAATGGTGCCCAAGCTAATATGTGCCATAAAGAACAAAATGTGGGCTTCAGATGCTGATCTGTGGTCTGATAACTACAAGGAGAGAAATTTCTTGACTCTGACATCGCATTATGTTAACGATGAGTGGCAGCTAGAAACGCTTGTTTTGCTAACAACTGAGTTTCCGGACATACCTAAGACAGGAGAGAACATTCGGCACGAAATCGAAGAGCGGTTGCTTGAGTTAGCAATTAACAAGAATGATCTTACAAAATGTTACTTTGTCACCGACCAAGGAGCTAATATGAAGAAGGCACTTGAATCTTACGACCGTCTTCCTTGCTTTGATCACTGCCTGATGACTGCGCTTCGTCACACATGATAAGAGACGTTTTTAGAAGATGAAGCTACTGAAATACTGACGTGTCTGCTATCAGCAAGAGCTATAGTAGGTTATTTGAAGAGATCGGGTCACTCGGGGCGTCTGCAGCACTCTATGAAGCAAGAAGCAGTAACGCGGTGGAACAGTATACTGTTAATGCTCAATTCCATCATAAGTTTAATTGACGATATTCTAGATCTATTAGAATCCCGTGAGCAATCGAAACTCTTAGAAACTTTCCATGAAGAGTGCATACGAGAAGTTATCGCTTTTCTAACCCCCTTTAAAGAAGCGAGTTTGGATTTGGAAAGTGTAACAAGGCTGAAACGTGTGCTGCCTTGGTACACGCGTCTGTTACATCATTGTGAACCAGAAGAGAGTGACAACGAAGTAAGAAATATTTTTATAAGTTACGATCGTTTATAAACCTGCTGAATTATCGGAATATAATTATGTATATATTGTTTATCATTTTCAATGCATGACGAAAATAAAAACGAGAGCAGCATATTTCAACATAGAGAACTGCAAAATTGGAGGCTATCCGTTACAAAGCCACGGTTCTATGGCCATCACGACGTCATTTGAAGAAAGTCACAGCAGAAGAAAAGCAGGTCGCGTATGCTGAAGTTCGACGATTGTGCTCGTAAATGTGCCTGTAAATGGTAAGGTCGAATCACTGAAAAAAAGTAGTAAACGGATGTTTCTGTATAGGCTTTTGGGCTTATGCCGTGTCAAGAAAATAAGCCAATACAATATTTGGGAAGGGTTTCGCAACCTAAATATTCCACAATGCGTTTTGATGTAATTTTTGCGATATATATATCTAGGAATTCACTGGAAATATAGCTTTTAGTAACCAGTATCCTAACTTTTATACATATTTAAAGGTGACATGAATGCATTACGGATGTTTTGTTCATTTTTAGAGCCCATTCAAGCAAACAGTGACCAAGTTCTTCCCATGAAAAAGTCCAAGGTGGACTGGAGTTCGGATGAGGACGACGAAGATGGACACACAAATACTACTAATGGATCGACAGGTACCTTTCGCTCTCCAAATCTGACTGTAGCTGTGCCGAATGCCACATTTTGAAGTGGTGGAAAACGCATGCGGAGTTATTTCCAAGGCTGTCGGTAGTAGTAGAAGAGTTCTCTGCATTCATGCCACTAGTGTTTCCAGCGAGAGAAATTTTAGCCAAGCCGGTCACCTGCTGTCTAGCAAAAGATCGTGCTTGGAATCATAAGGTGGATGATCTCTTATGGATCCATGACAATTTCGTAAGTATTCTGAACATACCACGTAATCACAAGAAAGGAAACATTCCTCAAACGCTATGAATGTTTGATTCTACTTTCATTTACTTCACAGGAAGAAGTGCAAACCGCCAGCTCTAGTAGTAACTCCAGGAACACAAATGAATCCTGTGCATCAGGCAGCACCAATGACGAAAAACGAATTGTATATTTATGATTCACATATAACTTCATTTACAGTACCACTTTCACTTTGTTTGTAAATTAACGCTTGTAAAAAGAAAATTGATGAGTATTTGTTTAAAAACAATCCGGCATTTCTTCTTGACCCTGCATTTGATATTAGTACAGTGTACATGTGGCCGAGTCTGGAGATAGGCTACACATAACCCACTATTACTGTGTCCCCGTTTATCTAGCGAACGGAACAAAATACTATATGAAGACATTACAGTTCATAACGTTACAATTATTAGATACATTATCACCTCAAAGACGAAAATCCAATAGTCTGCAAAATATTAACACACTTCAAATGTAACATATACAACTGTAATATTTAGGTTACATTTGTAAAAGAAATAGGTGAGGATTAATGTAAAGTAGTGACCTATGATCTCGAGTCCGGTGAAGCGCAGCTCGCTGGCTGGCTAGCACTGAGCCCGCCGGTTACTGGCGACCGACCGAGCGTTTGGCGCGCTCGGCCAGTCACCGATGATCGGTAGCCCGCAACCGGCTGCACAGGACGCTCGGCCGCATACTCCCGAGAGCCAGAGAGGCGAGCGGTACTCGCCGGTAAAAATCGGAGATAATGCAGACCTCTATACAAAAGTAAAATTAGACTGAACAATGACAACAATATCACGTGCGAACTACAATAATTAATAAGTGAATTTATATTTAATTTGAATGGTGTACTTGCAGAAAGTAATATGAATTTAATTAAAGGAACTGACAAGAATTGAGTACTTGAGCTGACTCGTACTTCCTACAATGAGGGGGCATTGCGTTACATAAAGCGAGTCATACGCACGCTCATTCTCACATCGTTGCATTTATTCTTCAGCTACGCTTGGTACATTGGTTTACGAGAACGTCAGTTGAGATCCAGTTTTCACCAGGGATAGAGGACGCATATCCAGCGTTAAGCCTATACATAAATTGTGCCATCCTATACGACTACAATTAGTGTATTAAACCAACAGACGTCGAATGGACACAGATAAATAAATTAGAGTACTTGTTTTCCAGTAATAATTTGCAAGATTGTGCCTAGGACATTCTCCAATTTATTCTGTAAAAGTTTCAGCAAAATCATCGGGAAGTATATAGTTGACGAGGACCTCAACAGCATACATTACAAGAAGATGAGAGTTCGTAATGGATTCTACACCTATTTCATCATGAACTGCTAAATCTACGGACTGTCGCCATCAGTTTAGAAATGCAAGGATTTCAACTCTAGAATGTTCGATTGAGGACGCCAGGAGCTCAACATGAAGCCTACAGTATAAGTTAAGTCGACAACGTCTTATTTATATCTGTTCTTTGTAGCAATTTATTTCTTTTCCTATTCTTTTGGTGTGGTCTTGTAGTCTAATAGTTGATTTATTTCTTATGTTATTTCATTGATTGTTCCCTAATGTTCGAGTTACGATATGAAGTTTTTTGTGTACTTGCTCATATTCCGAACCACGTGTTACTGAGTTCTGAAATGATAGATAAGCTGAAGTTATCCGTGTGTTATCGTAATCATACTTTCCTTAAAGAATTTTATTGCATTAGTGAGTTAATCTGAGTCGTAGGAATTTATTGAGATAATATTTTCCCTGTATTTTTATATTCCCGTGATATTTGGACTTTCATTCGTACCTCATGGTAATTGTAGTATTGAACACATGACCTTTGTGCCCTAAGAATTTTAAGTAAGAAAGTTACTACATGAGGCCCCATGTCAATTGTGATGAGGAGCTTGAATATTTCTTGATATCACGAGAGTGACACGTGGCAAGGAGGTGGTGAACGCAATATAATGAGGGTCCTGTATATATCTAGAAGACAATTGGTCTTTGGTAAGACGGATTTGAGACTGCTAAGCCATTTCTGGGGACTATATCAGATGGACGCGCGTGTCTAGCTTACCCACGCTAAGTCGAAAAAATAGTGCTTATCAAATGAGGTCATTTAACCAGTTAATTTAATATGAATAAATTTTAAATGTCCAGGAACACTATCGACAGCAATGTAGCAAGTATGTGGTTACATCAAAAACTCTTTTAAATACAGCTCATTTAAGTCGAAAAAGTTACGCCAAATTCTTGGAGGCAAAGGGAAAATGCCTGGAGACAGGGGTAAAGGCTATAAATATAGAAGGGACGCCATGTTGAAACCCCCTGCATTTTATATCGTGAGTTTGAAGACAGAGGGTTGAACTGTTCTGTAAATAGATCGACAAGTAGACTAAATCAAACCAACAGATTTTAGTCGATGTGGCTGGGGTCTTGACTCCATGTGGAGATAGTTTCCTTTGAGCATAAGTAATTGCATAAAAAGGACGGTCAAGATACCGAAGAAATATTAATACATTTTTTGTGTGCTAAAGAAAGTAATTCGTGCGCGTAAAATAAATACCATCTGTCGAGTGCGATCAATAAGAACGACTAGTGAAGGGCATTTCTTTTTTATGCTATATTTCCAGGAAAAAAGAGTAATAAAAATGCAATGTACAGCCAAAAATATAAAATTGGCTAAATAAATGAAAAGGGGTCGCAGGTGAGCCCAAAGATGGACGCTGGCCTGACATCAGATAGGTGATATGCCATCTTACCGCCTACAACTGTATATCTTGTTTCATGATGTCAAACTTATATGTATTTGAAATGGATATTTATGACGCAGTTGGTCACCCATATAATTTTTTGTAAATGTCAGAAATGTGACGAAAGGTCATCTGTTTTATTTTCTGCTTGCATAAAATTTCAAAGTATTGCGAGTGCCGTGTAATGATGTAAAAGTTACTAATGAAGGTTTCGAAGTGATATCACGTCCAAAGTAGATTGTCATTTTCGTGTACTTTATTGCTCATATTTTGTGATGTCAAATTAACATGTTTATTCGACGTAATATTTTCAGTTGGAATTTTGATGGAATTGGTGCAAAAGTGATCCGTGGTTACCCATTTTCAATCGGAGGGAAGCGCTGTGTGTAGTGTTGCATAATGCAGATCGGTGAAATTTTTCACGAAGTGTAACGTATTCGATGTCCGTTTAAACCGTGTCTGGGTGAAATGATAACAGTAAATTTGTCAGTCACTTTCGTGGAAATCCAGTTTTAAAATACGAGCTCGTTTTATGCGAAGTTGTTTATTATTAAAGCATTGTGCGTTATTAGGCGTCGGGGATTCTAGTAAGGAATTTTTTATTCCAGTTCTTTTGTTAGTAAGAGTCGTCGAGTTTGAGAAACAGAGATTAGATTTGTCGTATGAGTTGAGATAGGATTTGTGAATAAGGTGATTGGAAGCCTGTAGATGAAGCCAGGACTTTGTGGGAGCCCAAGGAAGATTTTATAATGTAAGGGAATGGAAAATAGAGTACGGGAATCCGAGCCGGTATTAATTTGCGACGTGTAGAATTATTGTGGGACATTTAAAAGTAAATCTATTTGCATATTTGGTTTGGACACAGTTCGTATTTTGTTCTATTTTGTGAAGTCAAAGGGGTTCATTCTTTGAAGCCAGTTATGTATGACGGCAGACGTATGTTTTATGTTGACACTGACAGCGAGGTTGGTTTGTGTCCAGTACCGCCCGTTGATCGGAGTTCACCGCTCGAAGGTAACGGGGTTGGGTGCGTGCTACGTGTTCAAATGAGATTGGATTTCTTGACAGCGGATATCATTTTAACTACGGGATCTAGTTGAAATTTTCATCCGGGAATAACGTGTAGGTTATTAGATATGTGAATTTGTTTAATTGAGATTGTAATGTATTTGAAACCCTAAAGTTAGAGTATAATGAGCGAGGTTGGCCAATTTCAGGGTTGTCCAAAATATACAGTGGTGGTAGTGAAGATTATTTTGTTTGTGAGGGTGCACAAACTCTATGATTTGTTATGACGAGATATGACATCGTAAATCGGCTACATTATACGGCGTGTTACTTTTGGTTTGTACTAGATATTAGGTGGAACCATATTTGCGAAATAACTTTAAAGCAAGTGAATAACATGGAGATGGAAATCTTAGTTTATTTTTCTGGGAATATTTAAATGTTAACGAAACGATTAAGGGGACATATCCGAAGGCAATGGATTTTACTGCCACAAAGTATTGTGAGCGTTGTTGTTGTTGCATTATTTGATTTTGATTGATTGAGCAGTTAATGTGCTGGGGTTAGTAAAGTGGAAACCTTGGTCATCAACCGATGTAACCTAATTGTGTTTAGCCTTAAGCTTAGAAACTTCGATGGTCATGGGGTCATCAACCTCAGGGACTTAGATTAGGGCCGTATGGCACTCTAGCTTCATTTTTCTTGAGGTCATCATCCATAATGACTTTAAAGTAACTTAGAAGTTTAGAGGTCGGTCCATGACATAGTCGCAGGTCACATTTATTTATTTATTTATTTATTTATTTATTTATTTATTTATTTATTTATTTATTTATTTATTTATTTATTTAGTTATTCACAAAGCACAAGATACAGCTACACTGAGCAAATTTCACTTGCACTGTCAACAGACTATTTAATAAACGTAAACTTTCATAATAAAATATAAAAAATATAACAAAATATAACAAGATCATGTACACAGCCTACTAATAACAACTGTCCAAATCGAAAACCATGAAAATGTCCATGTTCATAGCCAAGTCGTCGTAGGTCAAGATGGCGGTATAATCCCTTCACATCAACTTATCTTTAAAAGACTATTTACACACTTCTCGAATACACTTTTATTTGATGCTATATCAAGCTCTTGTCTCCTATTAGTATTGTTAAAGAGTGTTGGGAGGAGGATTAGGAAAGATTGTTGAAGTATTGAGTGCTGAGTGTGGGGAATGTGGACAAGGTCTTTGGTTCTGGTGGAGCGGGAAGGAACACGGAGAGAGAAGACTGAGACAAGATGTTCCGAGGGGTAATGGCCTCCATCGTGGAGCAAACTCAGGTCAGCTACCTGTCGCCTGATGTGCAGCGGTGACATATTAATTGCCATTAATACCTGCTGCGTAGACAGAAATCTGAGCTTGGGGTTTCTGTTCCTTACAATTGCAACAAAGAAGGACACTGCTCTGCCCAACTGCTTAGTATTGGAGCGAGAGGCTGTTGTCCAAATAGGAGAGCAGTAGTTTAAGATAGGTTGAATGATCGTGAGGAAGAAGTGACGAAGAGCAATGGGGTCAGAAATCAAATCAATTCAATTAAGGGTGCATGCCGTATAACCACTGTGTTGCACACACCGATTGGACTGCCTTAATATACCCAGAGTCCAGAGTTCGTGTTACCAGGGCTGGACCATCGAGAATAATTATGATGGTACATCTAGTCTCACATGGAAGCCAAATTTGAGGATTTCCAGACTTTCTTTATTTAATAATTGAGACAATGGTTTCTAGTAAGGATGCCCATCAGGCAGTTAAGTCAAAGGCCCAAGCCAGCGTTCGGCCCCTCTGTATAAAAATAAATGTGGTGGAGTGGACAAGATAGAGTCCGAATTATACATGGATTTCAAATTATTAGTTTCTTCAGTAAATTTTTCTAAAAATAAAATAAAATATTTTATGAATAAGACCCTTCATTTCAGTAGATAGACTGGGATTACTGAACGCTACCTTTACCTCAGCAAGTGACGAAGAACCCAATACAACCCAAGAGACAGATCTCATAAAATTTTGCTGATAGGTAAGGAAGATATGTATCTTTCAGAGTGGACCAAAGGGTTCAGTAAGTCATCAGGATGTTAATTCCGTAAGGAGATCATGGATTTATTAGGAGTACGTGAGTAGAAATATATAATTCGGAATGGTATATTTAATCATCGAGACGAAGTTAATGGAAGTAAGACTTGTTTCTTGGAAGATAACATGTTCTTACGTAATTTTCTGACTGCACATTATGTGATATACAGTTGTGGAGAATATTAGCCGTCGTTATAAGGTTTTAATTGTACTACGAATTTATGGTGAATTAGTACATGTGATATGAGTCTTCCGATAGTGAATTGTGACGTGTTTGTGCGATGATATTTTGAATACATGATATTGATCATGGAAGGAAATAGATAATGGTTCTTCTAGATTATATAAATTGTAGTCACTTTGATAATGTCTTCTGATGATAATAATAAGGATATGTCGATAGGTGTACTCCAGAATTCTGTCTTCATATTTAGGAATAAGCTTATCCTGTGGTAACTTATGTAAATCATTAATTCAAAGCCTCGAATGTTTGTGTGAATCTTACTGGAAAAGGATTAAAATTGGAAGTAGATTCTGAAATAAATATCCTTATCAGACTATATTTCGATACCAGGCGAGCTCACATTTATCGCTCGAATTCTTACTCACGTTGAGACTTCACATTTTCAATGATTCCTCAGAATGAATCTAATGGAGAGTGATAATGTTAATTTGTACGTGGTCGTGGTGTTGATATTGTAAATATTTTTTCTTTAGAATTCTTCCTGTAGATAGCTGGTAGAATTAGTCATATTTTCTAGTTATAAGTTATGTCTAGTGTATTTCAGATGGATGTGTTGGGTTAACAGAGGGAATAATCTGTGACATTTTACTTGCATTCAATTTACAATTTCGACAGCATTTCAACGTCGATAAATTATTTTGTTTTAATGGTAATTTGAGGATTAATAATTTCGATTCCTTGTCAAAGACCATGTAATGACAACATTAGATCATATTTCTCACGAGGAGATAAGTGAGAATAACTTTGAGCAGATATACTCGACGTCTCGAGTTAATTTTTACTTCATTGCAAAGCACTTTCAAGATGCATTTAATGATAATGTATATTTAAAGAACGTAACTTCACTAACATTTTGATATGAGAAGAAATTGACTTTGTAAATTTTGACTATTTCATATTTCATAGAGTCCATTAAATTTTATTGTGATTTTCAGATTGTTCGAGGAATTTGATACATCATCCTCATTTATGAAGATTCAAAAATTTCATATTATTGAATAATACGATCAACAAATGATACAACTCTGTCAGAATTGCAGGGCAAATAAGTCACGTGTCCCATCCCATTTCTTTCAATTCTTTTATGTCACATCAAGAATCATCGGTAATTTAACATAACGTAGGAAGAGATGCAAGATGAAGTAGAAGAATATTTCAACGCTTAATTTCGATCGAAACAAGTTAATTTTGTACCTGGAAACGCTACTTCTGAAGCACGTATTACATCAAAACAAGTCCCTACACATCAACTGTCTGTATTGAACCATCCTGTTCATTGGAACAATTGTATTAATTTGAGTATTGGATATTGGAATCACACAAGGCCACCCACAAAGCCAGTGTCTTACAATATATGTCGTAAAGGAGTCCAGAAGAAGCGTTCTTGTGTGAAGTGAGCGCGAGCGTCATTATGAGAAATCTCCAGAACTCATTAAAAGGAGTTACGTCCCAAGCCAAGCCTCTTGATGAAGATTGGGGACGCTTCCCAGATCCCGGCTAAAATTATTAGAGGAGGGAAGAAAGAATTAAATTAATATCTTTGGTTACGGAAGAATTGCATTGGATTTGAGACAAGAATTGCAACCTGTATTATTTCTGCTTTATTTTGATATGCATTAGGGCTGCATTCATTAATGCATTCGCTAATTAGAGCTCATGATATAATTAATGCGGGAAAATTTCCCGGGCGCGCTAAGATTGCACGCAGCCAAGCGGCTTGATGACGCTATCCGGAATTATAAATTAAGGCCGCCGGGCAGATCAGAGTCATTCTTGGACCAAATGGCTGCCTGAACGAGTCGTCATACTGCGTGTTGGTACTGAGAACAACGCTTTGTCTTCGAGCTACACCTACTACCCGTACTGCTATTTCTGCAAGGAAGTAAGTAATCAACTTGAATATTCAGCTGAATTTAAGATTTTACCTGTGAGAATATGCTATGGGGAGATGAGATACTGCTTATAAGAGACTAATGAACTAGTAGCTTCATATTTTTATGAGGTCAAGGTATTACGGACGAAAGGCTAGAATTAATATTGGCTCAGGTTAGGAATTATGAAACTATATGTTGTCCGTGTGATAGGGTGAAAGAACAGTGACTGAGAGGAGTGAAGAAACTATTGTGTACCAGGTTAAAACTCTGAACGAGACTTGGTCAATGTGAAGTGTGAGACACGATTGTAATGGAGACAGGCATCGAGTTTGGACAGTCTGTAATATATGAATTTATTTTCAGTTACCCCAGCATCAAGTCAGTACGAGTGTTTGACATCGTCATTGCAAGGAAGTCACAACCAGGAGCTGAAGCCAACACGACAACGGGCATCGATCCAGGAACGTTGGGAGAACCTGATCAGCACAACATCGAAGGGGACACCTTCCAACTACAGAGGGAGCTGTACGAAGACGCAACACAAGAAAGAATGTCTCCAAGTGGTCAACAGTATCTGATGCCAGCCCCGCAGTCCACCATGAGGTGGTAGATTCAGTGGTCCGCAGGGATGGCCGCTCCGTACTGTCATCGATAACAAGGTCAGAGCTTTCCAATTCTGTTTCAAGCATGTCATTTAAATTTAGATAGGAATATGGGGGCCGTCAGTCAGATTAGTTATGGTAGGACAATTTTCCTTGTAACTTAGAGCTAGGCCTCAGACTCGAACCCCGTACTTTAAAGTAGATGTTATTTGTAGAGTCCTTGTTAGCGTGTTCATATTTCACTTTGATTGTGTTATTTTAACGAATGTGTGATTTTATGGGTCTGATCGAACTCATTTGGTCATAGGAGGTTAGTCTAACAGATAGGTACTTTTATTAGATCGCATTTAGGCATTTGTTTCTGCCGACGTAGATGTGTATAGTTGTGACCAAGACGTGACCAGTAATTCACCCAGATTCACTGATAGAGCGAGCGAGTCCGAATATTTAAGAGATTTGAGCCCATGAGAGGCAGAAGTAAAATTTGCAGTTGACATGAGAGAGCCCAACCATTGAGAGTTGATTGAATATATTTTGGAAATGCCTAGTATGGCCATGTGACTATCGCTTAATGATTAGTGTTTTGTAGCACCAGGATTTAGCCCATGAGAGGCATAAGTAAGATTAGCGAGATTGCTGGAGATATTGAGACTAGGGCAGATAGCCCAGGTATATTTAAATGAGGGCTTTAGCAGCTGACTACGAGAGGTGTTCTTTTGAAAGGCAAGAATTTAGCCTGTCGCCCATTTGAGCTCATAAATTAGGGGGCTGCCGCAAGGAAAGTGGTGAGGGTGGAGGTCGTTGAGCTTGACGTCACATGCTTGTGAGTTGGTTATTGTCGTCTGCAGTTTGTCAAGGGTGCCAGGGGGGAAGAAACGACCTTCATGTTTTGAAAGCAGAGAGAGAATCTTTTTATGTCCTATTTGTTTTACGTAAGATTTTAACACTGGCCCGTTTGATACTTACACACATGTATGTGTTGATTGTGTCCTTTTTATTTTGTTTGCATAGGTATCTTTGACGCCTTACTCGTCATGGGACTAGGGTTCGTGACCGAGTCAGGTCATTGTACATTTTGTGGTGATTTTTGTTTGCACCGGGGTTCGACGGCGCGAGGCATTGTAAATTTCTTGGGAATAACTGTTTATGAGTGTAAGCAGATGTCCATCTTTCTAAACCTTCGTTACTTACACTATTGTAACATGCTTGTTGCAGCACAACAGTTTTCGTGAAGGCAGTGAACTGGTTATCCTCGACTCAGCGTTATTTTACCCTGTCATAATGAAAAGCTCTATCCTTTGTCAATAATTCAATTTTGTGTAATAAATCCCTATTTGTTAAACTTTGAATGCAGCGAGTTTTCTGTTAGATATTTTCATTTTATTTTAATTTAGCCGAATCTTACCTGATTTGTCACATATCCTCTTGTTTATATTTTGTTGCCCCGTTATACCCATGTTATCCCTGAGAAGAGCGCTTTCCCGGCTGAATGAAGAGGAGTGTGTTCAGGTAAGACTATGTGCACCAGCTCACGTCTGTGAGAGTTCGTTCACTACTGTACACTGGGTTCGAGACCGGCCTTCGCCTGGACGGAACTTTAAAGTGCAGTAGGGCACAGTATGTATGCTCAAAGTTCACAACAATCCTCTGTTACCCTATGTAAACATAAGATACTGTAAGGACCCCAACGTACTCGTAAAACATTTGCAACTTATATGAGCCTATGGAGTTCCGGGTTACACAGAGTATAAAGCACATATTTTTGAAATAGTGCAAGAATTACGTGGCGTTGATATTGTTGAGTAATAGCTCTCTCTAGAGAATACAACAGCCTAAACACCTTCCTACATTCCCAACGCTTACCCTCACCTAAGTCATCCTCCAGTAGTATGTTGTCGATCGAGTAGCTATATTAGAATTGTTTTTTTTTTCAAAATCCTCCCTTCCTTAGGGTGTTAACTCCGCCTCTAGATGTAGAGCCGGTCTCAAGCCTGGATAAAGGGAATAGATGTACCCTAGCCCATTAGCCCTTTATCACTAGGAGGAGGGCGCGGTGAGGAGGAGGAAGAGTCCTTTCATCCTTTGCCCTTTTCTAGTCTTGTAAACATTACAGTAGAGCATGAAATATCTCTAGTTTTTAAATCTATATTCATAAAATGTTTCAATCACACAATCAGTGTTCTAATCACAAAAACACCTGTTGTAAGTGTCAGCATCCCGTCCTGCTATGTTGTAGTTTATAAGACTTAGGGTTCGACTCGTAAATCCTTCTAGGTTACACGAATTCAAAACACCTGTCGACTTAAAAAGAGTGTCGCGTAAGTACTCGTACCAAAAATTAAGGTAAGTTTACAATATACATTTCCGATCCTTCTTACAGTTCATTTTACCTGCATAATAGTAGTGATTATTGATTTAAGAGGAAGTACACTCCTGTTCCTCTCCCTTGTAGCAAAGTTTCAATCCTATAATGTTTTTTATAGTGTTAATAAAACAGGGTTTGAATCCATAATTTTTCTCCTTAGCACAATACGATGTAGGATAAATGTACCCCTGCTAAGTAGTAAAGTCATTTTATCTGCACAGTAGTATGATTTTTCGTTCTGTTACGGTAACTAAACAGATTATTTCTGTTGCATGTGTTCGAATCCCGCAAAATCCATCTCCTTACGACAACGGTATTCTCTGCAATGTAGTAATTATTTTATCTGCAGTGATTAAGAAGAAGTATGTCGGATAGAGATATACAACATTTGCAATCCTATGTGTGCACATTGATGGCATAGGAGTGCGATTGTGTCAACAGAGAGATTAATCTTATAATGTTTTGCGTTTTAAGTTCTTCTGTTCTAAACACTAATAGTCAACATGTTTTGTATTGTTCTACAATCAATTCTAATGTGCGCTAATTGTAACTTGTCTTGACGAATCGAAACATATAGCACAGTAGCGTTAAAAGTTTTCAGTTTAATAGTCAATATCTCTTGTCTTGGAGGATAAAGATATATAGCATGTCAATTCCATATTTTTGCTGTTGCATTCTGTAACTAGATTGAACTAGCATTTGCTTATCCTACAATATTTTTGCATGCTGAAAAATGTATTACCTTCTCCTTACCGCCTCCTCCTCCTCCTACCGCTTCCTCCTCAATCGAAAAACTTTTGCGATGAGGACAACGCTATATAACTTGTGAATATTTATTTGTAATGTAACGTTCAATACAGGAAAGCATCTCTCTGTAAGATGAGGGATTGAGCTAACCTCAGTAAATGTAAGAAGGCGTCCTTTTACCCTTTTGCCCCTTCGCCCCGTGAAAGAGCTACATTGCTATACAGATTAGGATGAGCCCTTTTGCTAGGAGGAGATGCCGGGGAGCTCTTTTGACCTTTTACCCTTTTGCCAGGAAGAATGGTCCCTTTGCCCTTTTGCCCTACAGATGAGGAGGAATTGTTCTTTTGACATGTTTTCCCTTTTGCTAGGAGTATGTGCCTTTTTGCCCTTTTGTCCTTTTGCTAGGAGAAGGTTCCCTTTTGACAAGGAGCACTTTTTGCCTTTTTGCCGGGAAGAGCAGGCCTTTTGTCCTTTTTCCCTTTTGCCCTACAGATGAGGAGGTGTTCTTTTTGTCCATTGCTTTTTTGCTAGGAGGATGTGCCCTTTTGTCATTTTAATATACGGACGAGGAGGAGGAACAGGAGGATGGCTGTGTCCCTTCGGAGGAGGAAGAGGCCATAAAAGTCTACTTATAGCCAACATCTTTTGTAGTAGCCCCCGGAGCTAGCTTTCTCCATAACAGTCTGTGTATGGCCGCCATCTTGCGCAAGCGTCCATGGCCATCACCTTTCTCCATAAGAGCCCACGTATAGCCGCCAGCTTGTGCAATAGCCCATGGCCGACATCATTCTCCATAAGAATCTATGTATAACCGAAACATTGCGCAAGCGGCCTTAAGCCGTCTCATAAGAGCTGCTGCCATCTTGTGCAGCAGCCTCTATGCTAGCGTCTAGCTTTCTCCATATAAACCTATGTATAGCCGCCATCTTGTGCAATCGCCCATGTCGGACATCTATCTCCATAAGTACATATGTATAGCCGCCACCTAGCGTAACCACACATAGCCGTCTCATAAGTGCCTGTGTATAGCCGCCATCTTGCGCAAGCGTCCGTACCCCGCCTCGTAAGAGCAGGCGCAATCTTGCGCAAGAGCCCCTAGGCCACTCATAAGAGCCTACGTATATCGCCATCTTGTGTTATTAGATAGCAGATAGGTCGTCTCGTAAGAGCCTATGTATAGCAGCCATCTTGCGCAAGCGTAACTAGGCACTTTTTGTATAGCCTCCATCTTGCGCAAGCGCCCCTAGGTCGTCTCATATGTAGCCGCGTATGGCCGCCATCCTGCGCAAGTGCTCTTAACCTTCTCATAAGGAGCTGTGTAAAGCGCCATCCTGTGCAATTGGATACGCGCCAACTTGCGCAAACACCCCTAGGCCGTCTCATAAGAGCCTATGTATAGCGCCATCTTGCACAAGCGCTCCTAAGCCGTCTTATATGTAGGTGTGGATAGCAGCCATCTCATGCAATTGGCGTCGTGGTGGGCATCTAGCCATAAAACTAAGGAGTGCCCCCTTCAAGATGGCGCATGTGAGGTGTGGCTCACTCTCTTAAGCGTCGGAAGGGCAACTAGCCGTTAAAGTACGGTTACACCCCTCAAGATAGCGACTGTGAGGTTAGTTTCGCTTTCTTACATGTAATCCGCAAATCGGCCTAGCCCTTCTACTATACTAGGTACACTACTAGGGGTCAATGACCTCTGGTGCTGATGCAGCAAATAAAGTGCTGAAACAACGTGTTGGGACGCACCTACCTCCTTTACTATGAACAATTTCTTAAATCTGCCCATATTACCTTAGTGCCCATATTTGCCAAGTTTGCCCAATGGATTTGAAGTCCGTCTGAACGATTTTCGTTGTGTTCATTTTCCTGTGCTCAAGTGTAAAGGGTGACATTTAATTAGATGGTACTCAACAAAAATGACTTTTAGTACTGGGCTCTACAAACTCCCTCCACTATGCTTTACCACGTTTCTGTTGAAGGTTGTTTAAAAACATCAATTTTCACATAAGTCACGTGTAGTTACTACGTTGTCCAAACTACGCAAACTGGCGTCAGTCCTGCTCATATATCCAATCCTCAAGCCCGTGCAGGTCAGGCGCTACGACCCGCACTAGCCTGCTCTCTCAGCCTAGCACATCCCACTTCTATATAATAACGGGCTGATTCAGGACGATCCTGTTCCGCAATGGGAGTGGGTAAGCATCGGACCTGCATTCCCGCGCTGACCTCGAACATGCGTTGAGTAAGCGGGTAATATTCATTAAGGTTTAAGGTGGTAAATGTATGCTCTTTATACCTGAATACCTTGTCGTACGCGGTCGGTTTAAGGAAGATAGGCGTTCTTGCATAATTAACTTGACATATTTCAATGAAAATATTTCATATTTTATTTGACCACCATCACCATGTATATTATTTGGTACACATACAGGATAACGCTATAAATATTAAGAAGTCGGTTTAAATAACATTTGAACGTGAATTAGACTAGGTCTTCTTCTAACAGTTGTGGATGGTTTGATCTCCAAAGTATGATCCTGAGTGTACTGGTCCAATGGGATTTTCCTTGGGTCTTACAACCAGAATATCTTCAGCTCGTCGACCTAGGATAAAAAAACATATATTTAGTGCTGTTTCTAAAGAAAATCAAAACTACAGGTGGTATAAAAGAATGAGAGATGCACTTGTTATTTAGGGTTACTTCCAAAAAACAGCAAAGTCCGATGGCTCTGGTAATGGACAGCAAACTAAACTTCTCGTATAGAATACTTAATTAGGCAACAACCACCGGAAGTGATCTTACGAGTGAGACCTTTCGAAGCGAGTACATTGCAAATTACTTATTTTAATTTATATGATTTTCACACTTTAATACCCAAATTGTGCATGATCGTAGTGGCCGTGACCCACACAGTTGGTACACCAATTCGGAAAAGTGATAAATATCAAAGGGACTTCAGAAAATCAACACTCGAGAGGAAATTTGAACCAATTAAATAATCCGTCAGTAAGCGGAACGGAGTTCAACCAATCAGAGATACGTTTCAAATAACAGTGAACGGAAAGTTATTACTGAAGCGTGTAGTTATTTTCCGTAAATATCTCAGGGTGAAAAGAAGTCAACTCATTTTAGAATGAAATAAATTACATTTTTTATGATCAACCTAGTATTTGCCAGTCATATTGTTATCTCATCCAGATACAGAATCACTTGAAATTGTTGTTAAATGATGTATAGAAAATGTGTAAATATATACAAAAATAGCAAACAAACTGGGCAAGATATTTAATAAATGTAGTCAAAAGGAAAAGGAATGAAATTTGATGAAACAAATAAACCCCCTGGCCTTACAGTCCTGGCGGGCCTTGGCCTACCAAGTGACCACTGCTCAGCGCTATGTCTTACATATTACGATGTGACACACGGTCACTTCGGCGAATCCTCGCGACCATTATTATAAGATTTCTAGGTCCGGTTTGCCATCCTACCATCAGATAGCTCGTCAACTGCAATCGCGGAGGGTGAGTAGACGTCGAACCTATCCGCAGGTCCAGGCAAATGTCCTTGACCTGACCGGGAATCGAACCCGGGGTCTCCTTGTGAGAGGCTCGCATGCTCTCCCTAGACTCGGGGCCGGCAAAATTTGATTAACAACTTGTAAAGCAACTCGTTAACACAGGAATAAGAATCACTGTAATACTGCTGACAAGACGTTTATATGATGATGTTCACCAAGAATACAGACAATGGGATCCAGTATACTACAGTACACGGACCAAGTAGCCATTACGACAGGCCGCGATGTGTTACTTGCCTGTAACATTCAAAAGTTATATTTCCTTGCATTGAGTTTTCACTACGACCGTCTGAAGTACGGTGGTCGTGCCATGTTAGAAAGTTAAACTAGTAGTATTTCTTGTAAAGTTTTTATTCCATGTTGCCTGTTGAACTATTTTTGTTGTAGTTGTTGTTAGAAGTCATAGTGTAAAATTTTGAAATACTTGAAATAGGTACGAATTTTTATATGATAGTGTTTAGTAACGAGTTAATAGTAAGTTCAACCTATAGAATTTTAAGCTGTAGTGTTAATCTCAGAATAACAAATACGGATCACCGTCGTCTAGTCCACATTCTCAGCTGTCGTCCTCGAAGGATCGGGTTCAATTCCACGTTCTGTCAGAAGGTTTAAGATTTACAGGAGGGCTGATGTGTGGTTTGGAAAGGTCATCTACACTCGGTGTGTGCTTCAAAATAACCATCAACCTGTGACGAGGGAAAAAATTCTTCCGCTTCGGTAGAAAACTCGCTAGTATGCTGGATTAGGGCTTATTGGTCCCAGGTTCGATTACTGGCTGGGTCGTAGATTTTTCGAATTTACTGGATAATACCTCTGGCTTTTCGAATGGTTTGGTGTTCTGTCTTCTCCTTTTTATATCGCTTTTCACAATCTGGGGGGTGGCGGCTGCGAAATTCGTCGCACAAGTGTGTTTGACCCTGTTTTACGCCCCGATGCATTTCCTGACGCCAACATTTTATAGGTGAACGTAATCACTATTGGGTGTTTCTTTGGTGGTTGGTAGTGTTGTCTGAATATGAAGAGGAAACTTATGGGACAAACACAAACGCCCAGCCCCTGGGTCAGAAGAATAAATCAGACGCGGTTAAAATCCCCGATCCGGGGCCCTCTGACTAAGGCCTCAACGCTGATGACAATTCAGTCAATGAGTCGGACATTGTGTTCTGTCATCAATCCTCCTAGGCAGGAGACGCGCAAGTAGGTCATGCAAGACCTGCAGAAAGCCATACGCCCTCATGGTCTCAACTACAAGACGTTATTTAGATCGATGCTTTTACGCTCCGTATTTACAAAAATGATAATCGTCTGTGTTGAAGAAATAAACAAGGGTAATTTTTACGTATCACAAGGTCTTTGCTCATCCGACCACGAATATGATTGTTCTAAGACTGGCTGCAAAAGTCGTAGTCGTTGTCGAAGAGGTTTCTCTTTTGTGACGCGTTAGAACAATTTCAGGTGGTCTCTTCTCAGGACGCACAACAAATTCTTCGTGAAACATGGAGAAATGCAACAGACTAATTCGTTTTTCCAAAGAAACCTTGTGGCTGAAAGGAACGTGCCCTTACTTCTCACAGAAATGAAGATCTTCACCGTGACTCGATCTCTTAGAAATATTCGAACCTACTCATCCTCCTATCAGCATTTGTACAATAATGCTGACTCCTGGCATGGGAGGCAGTGTTCAAATTACTTTTAGCTTCAAAGATACATTGGGCTCTACTTCATGAACAGAAAGTGTATGGCGAGGTGTAGATATTCTCCAACCTAGATTTAACTTAAAATCGAAATTATGACAATGTTAACATTCGTACCAATATGAATGTCTTGCTGTCCATGAACTGACCTGAGTATGCTGGGCCAATCACTTAGCGACCAGCAGCCGATGAAGGTGTGATAGGATAAATACGTGGACCTGGAACATCCAATTTAAAATTAAGTACATCACTTACATTTTTGTTCTGCAAACACAAACTGCACACAAGGTTAGTATTTCTTGACTACATCATGTTGGATGAATGTATGATTGTAATAAGAAAACATAATATACCTGGAAATAATGGGTCCTTTTAATCTAAATACTGCTTTCCTTTTCTTAACCAGATTTCTGTCCCTTCAAGTATCGCCATCTAATTTCAATGAAATGGTGATATGTTATAAAATATATTGTGATTATGTGAAAATAACGAAAGTAGAAATATGAACCGAACCATGGATTCAGATATGAGGCGGATCGCTTCGAAGCAGGTAAGTTTGTACGTCCATAGCTGATTGAGTGAATAAACTACGGATTTTAATTATTTATTTTGATATTGGTGTTAGGAAATAAGGGAATCGCGTACAATTTGTAAGGGAGAAGTATATACATGACAATTAAATTTGACCCGAGATGAATAGACATTTTTATGAGATACTAGCTGTAGTACCCGGCGTTTTCCGGGTAGCTTTTGAATGTTTACCTTTAGTATTTGTATTAACAGTTAGTTAAGTGTGATGTAGATGCTTATTGATTTATTTTTGAGATATTGATTTTACGACCTATTATGTAGTTTTAGAGTTATTTAGATGTATCTGATTTCATGTTTTAGATCATTTTATTCTCGCGAAAAACCTTGTCCTTGTTGAAGCTAGAAATGACTGGGAAGTATTTGATTCATTCCAAAAAAAAGTAATAATTATATGTATTTGCCAGTCGCACCGTACATAATGATGTACACGATTTCAGCAGTCATTGAGACCGTCACAATCAGCCTAGTGACTCCAAAATCAGTGTATTCAACACTAATCTCGGCCATTTTGTACCGGTACTGTATTCTTTGAAACCCTTCTCAGCTCCTGTCTCAATAGAGACTAAATGTTGACTTAAACGGTATCAAGAGCGTCACAGTTCGTATAAGAGACACATAAACAATGGCTTTCGACATTAATATCGGATATTTTCCATCATTTTTGCACGTCAGCCCCTCTTATTCCCCACCCCCAGCCGAGGCTGTAATTTTTCATCTCCATAGTATTTTTTCTAAGATGGTAAGTCATATGTGTACCAAGTTTCGTTGAGAGCAATTCTGGAACATACCCACACACAGTACATCCATAATATCCGTTACATTTACATTCGTTCCACCCATCCCCCCTCTCAACCATCATACTGATTGCGGATGAAGTATTCTGTGTCACAGATCAACTCTGTGACCACGTAAAGAACGTATTCGACATTAATATCAGTAAAAAATGGTTTATTTTTATATTTCACCATTTCCCGTACGTGTGTTAGGGGTGTTTTACCCCAACAGTATTTTTTCAGATAGTAAGTCATACGTGTACCAATTGTATATGAGGGCTATGCTTAATGAATAATACATCCGTACTTTTGGTCATTTTGAACCTTTTCCTTTCCACCCCTTCTAATATCCATGCCGATAAGGGCTGGACAACGACAACCGGAGTGTGATTATGAATCTCAGCGACCTCGAAAAATATGGCTGTACCTTAATTAATGCCACGGCCGCTTTCTTCCAATTCCTAGGCCTTTTCTATCCCATCTTCGCCGTAAGACATATCTGTGTCGGTACAACTTAAAGCAAATTAGCAAAAAAAATTGAAATGTATAGATTCGACACAATTTTCGATTATTTTTATATATCATTCCCCCATCGTTCCCCCACCGCGAAGGAGGCTAAATTTGGGCATTAATAATTTCCGGCGTGTCACTATTCATCTCAGAGACAGCGAAAAGTATGGATTCAACATTACTATTGAAGATTTTTATATCTCCGCCCCTAAGGGTAGGTGGGGTGTCTAACTCCCACATGGTTTGTCTCATGATACTAAAAATTCGGAGTGCCGCTATTCATCTCATTGACACCGAAAAATGTGGATTCGACATTATTTTCGACAATTTTTATGTGTCACTACCCCTTCGCCCCCACCCCAGAGGAGCTGAATTTGGACCTATAAAAATCCGGGGTCTCACTATTCATCTCAACAAGCACGAAAAGTACGGATTCGACACTATTTTCGGTCATTTGGATATATCACTCCCCCATCGCCCCCCACCATAGAGGGGGCTGAACTTAAATTTTTTTAAATTAGGGAGTCCAAATATTCATCTTGGCGACCCCGAAAACTATGTATTCGACACATTTTTCGATTAATTTTATTTAACACTCCCCCGCCTCCACCCCAAAGGGGGTTGTACTTGGACTTTAAAAATATTCTGATTGTCACTATTCATCTCCGCGAGCACGAAAAGTATGAATTCGACATTATTTTCAAATTTTTTATGTCTCCTCCCCCCAAAGGGTGCAAAACTTCGACTTTAAAAAATTCCGGAATGACACTATTCATCCCAGTGACCGCAAAAAGTATGATTCGGCACTATTTTCGAATATTTTATATGTCACCCCACTTGCGCCCCCCCCCCGCCCTTTTGGGTACATGGAGTGACTTATCCCCAAGCGGTTTGTCAAAAGAAATCCGGAGTGTCGCTATTCATCTTCATCGACCCCGAAAAGGATGGATTCGACAGCATTTCCTGTTACTTTGATATATCAATCTTTCCTCGTCCCCCACCCAAAAGGGGGCTGAATTTGAACTTGGAAAAATTCTGGCGTATCACTATTCATCTCAGAGAATCCGAAAACGTTGGATTCGACACGATTTTCGTATATTTTTATATGTGACCCCACGCGCACCCCCACCCCCATGGGTACGTAGGGTGTCCTACCCCCACGCGGTTTGTCAAAAGAAATCCGGAGTGACACTATTCATCTCAGCGACCCCGAAAAGGATGGATTGGACATTATTTTCTATTACTTTGATATATCACTCTCCCCTCACCACCCACCCAAAAGGCGGCTGAATTTGGACTTGGAAAAATTCCGGAGTATCACCATTCAACTCAGCAAATCCGACACTATTTTCGAATATTTTGATATGTGACCCCCCTAGCCCACCCCACCCTAAGGGTACATGGGGTGTCTTACTCCACGCGGTTTGGATTTAAAAATATTCCGGAGTGTCAGTATTCATCTCAGCGACCACGAAAAAAATGGATTCGATACTATTGTCGAATATTTTACGTCACCCCCCTCGCCACCCTCGCCCCTATGGGTGCGTGGGGTGTCCTACCCCACGCGGTTTGTCAAAAAAATCCGGAGTGTCCCTATTGATCTCAGCTACCCCGAAAAGGATGGATATGACACTATTTTCGATTATTTTGATATATCACTCCCCCTCGCCCCCACCCGAAAGGGGAACGAAAATGGACTTTAAAAATTCCGGAGTGTCACGATTCATTTCAGCGACTATGAAATGTATAGATTCAACACTATTGTCGAATGTTTTATGTGGCATCCTCCTCGCCCCCCACCACCCCTATGGGTACGTGGGGCGTCTTATCCCACGCGGTTTCTCAAAAGAAATCCGGAGTGTCACTATTCATCTCAGCGACCCCGAAAAGGATGTATTCGACACTATTTCCCATTACTTTGATATATCACTTCCCCCACGCCCCCGCCCAAAGGAGACTGAATTTGGACTTTCAAAAATTCCGGAGTTTCACTATTTAATCCCAGCGACTCCGAAAAGTATGGATTTGACACCATTTTCGAATATTTTTAAATGTGACCCCTACGCCCCCCGCCCCCCTCCAAATGGGGCTCAACTTGGACATTAAAAACTTCCAGAGTGTCACTATTCATCTCAGCGACGACGACGAAAAGTATGGATTCGACACTTTTCCGAATATTTTATATGTCACCCCCTTGCGCCCGCCACATCAATGCGTACGTGGGGTGTCTTACCCACATGCAGTTTGTCAAAAGAAATCCGGAGTGCCAATATTCATCTCAGCGACTCCGAAAAGGATGGATTCGACACCATTTTCTTTCATTTTGATATATCACTCCCCCCTCACCCCCCACCCCAAAGGGGGCAGAAGTTCGACATCAAAAATTTCAGGAATGTCACTGATCTCAGCGACCATAAAAAGTATGGATTCGACACTATTTTCGGATATTATATATGATACCCCCCTTGCGCCCCCCCCCGCTCCTAAGGGTACATGGTGTGTCTTACCACCACGCGGCTTGTCAAAAGAAATCCGGAGTGTTACTATTCATCTCAGCGACCCCGAAAAGGATGGATTCGACACCATTTCCTATTACTTTGATATATAATATCCCCCTCGCCCCCCTCACAAAAGGGGCTGAATTTGGACCTGGAAAAATTCGGGATTATCACTATTAACCTCAGTGAATCCAAAAATGATGGATTTGACAATGTTATCATATATTTTTATATGTAACCCTCGCGCCCCCCCCCTGCCCATAAGGGTACTTGGGGTGAATTACCCTCACGCGGTTTGTCTCCTGACGCATTGTCGTAAGTGTAGCAAGTTTGGTGTAAATCGCTCCGGTGGTTTAGGAGGAGATGTAATCCATCCATCCCTCCATCCATCCATCCATCCATCCATCCATCCATCCATCCATCCATCCATCCATCCATCCATCCATCCATCCATCCATCCTTGAGATCTCTCAAAACAGATAAGTGTTTATATACCAACACCGTCGAAGTGTCGCGTCCTGGAGAGGCATTCTTTTAATTCAAGTCACTCAACTCTATATAATTCTCAGTTACGAGGTCTTACTGGCCTTCGTTTCAGAGGGTCCCGCGTTCGATTCCCGGCCGGGTCGGGAATTTTAAACTTCGTTGGTTAATTCCAGTGGCTCGGGGAATGGGTGTTTGTGCTGTCCCCAACATCCCTGCAATTCACACACCAAATATAACACTATGCTCCACCAAAGTAACACGCAGTTACTAAACAAGGCAAAGGCCGCCCACTCTCTTCGGAGGGTCTGCCTTACTAGAGCTGCACCCGGCTGGAAATAGCCAAGCGAAATTATTATAGTTACGAGCTTTTATGAAGAAATAATTTAATTTGAGTTTTTTAACTTTGGAATGAATTATGATATTATCAACTATTGCGAAGACCGTTCGTAGGTTTATAGAAGTAGGCCTATGACTGCAAAAAGACCACAACAATTAGACATGTACTTATGTGGATTCTGGAGGGTACGCCCTCCAAAGTAAGAATCTCCGTACGCAGGTCCAGTTACATTCTTGTGTCGTTCGTACACCAAGATATCCTGTGCTCTTCTTGCGTTGTGGATGGCTTGTCCTCCAAAGTGAGAATCTCCATACGCACGTCCAATTACATTTTTCACTGGTCCGTATACAGTAATATCAGACGCTCGGGCTAGAGAGAAGGAACAAGCGTTTTAAGTCACATTCCTAGGTATTCATAATAAAACGTTATAACTAATTGCTTGATAACCAGCACGCACACACATACCAATATGTACCTAAATTAAATATACTCCAATACTGGCAGCACTTGGCACCCATAATTTGAAATTATGTGAGTCTTCTTAGTAGGAAGTATTCAATGAAGAATATTTTGTAGTGTAAAACATTTAACTCCGACATTAGATAATAATTCCCGCAGTTGACTCATGAGATCTTGAAAGCAATACAAATTAGCTGTAATATTCATAAGTATATTTAGACTCCATTTACTTCATCGTTTGCCTTTGCTTTTGCTATATCCACAAACATGAGAATCGCAACTAACGAATGGATAATTCGATCCTTTATTGCACAGCGTAACTACAATGTCATGCAAATGAATTTCTTTCTTATTTATACCTATAAACCCCGTGTATTCACTTATGTTGAGTGTTAACGGTTTTAATATTCTGAAAATAAAATGTTTACATGGAAACAGGCGAATGAATCACTCTTCGATATATGATCTGTAGCTGTGAAAGAACTCGATTGAAGTTATAACATCCTTGGGATTACATTCTTTATAATAATCACTTTGTGTGACTGGCTATATCTAGCATGTGTATCCCTTGTAAGGAACAAACACACACGGCCCCTATAACACAAAAGGCTGCTACTGCTGTGATTTACAATATTGTTTCACTAATGTAAATGAATAATTACAGAAAATGGCAGCGTTCTACTTCTATGATTTATTAGCTAATTACTCAATCTACACATGAACGTACAGGCATACCGTGATCAGCCCTTACATTCATAGTACAGGACACAATTTGCGCTCTCTTCCTCTTACTTATCACTGTTCTCTCACATTAGTTCTGTCACTAGCACTACAGTCTCTCCAGTCACGTCCACCTGCACATGTCAGTCTCGCAGTTCAGGATGGTATCCGTTGTCCGCACACTGTGGTAGAACTCCGCTCACAGCCTCATGCCGAAATCCGATGTTCTCTTCCACTCTGCACCAGAACACACGAGCAGCTGGCCACAGAAACACAACCCATAAGGACACTCATACAGGACGTGTCCTCAGTTCGACTCAACAGACTATCCCACTCAACTCAGGCTATAACTTACACTCGGGCACTAACTGGTAAGTCAACTGTAACGATGGCTCTCAACCACTCAGCTCACTGAGCTCGGCTCAAACTAGTCGGACTTACTGAAATGAACCCGTGACTGTAGTACTCTTCGCTCACCTTGACTCACTTGCTGAGCTCACACTGAACTGAACTTGCCTCCCAGGTCGCTCCTGGCTAATGTTCAACGTGGTGGCCGTTCGAGATATTTCGATCAGACGAACCCCGTAGAAACCTCCCGATATATAAACTTCTCGGTCCGCAGGCCTCGTAGTTTCTGCACCCCTCGAAACCTCTAGTGACGTAGCGACCAATGACGGTCACTGTAGCAGGCCCTGACCAACGCGTTCCAGCTCAGCTTTACTGTACAGCGGGTAGCGAAGCTCCGACACGTCGACTGCACACGGAGCGGGGCCACAATGGACCGCTTCTCCTCCAGCCCCGCTCCCAAAAAACAGTGAACATACGATAATAATGTCGTTTTCGATGTGACGATGTCGTATGACAGAGGAACACGTTTATTTAAAAGAAAAATTATTGCATGACCACCATAGCAAAGCATGTACGTTTATTATTCTTCAAGATTATTGTTTTATATTTACAAAAAAGAATTAAAATTATTATTTTCAATATTATTATTGTTAGTATTATTATTATTATTAGTATTAATATAATTGAAGGGCGGCCCGAAAGAAGGGTGTAAGGCACATTTTTCAGCAAATTGAGTTTTTCGGGGAATAAGGGTGTATACCATGTAATAGTAGAGGCACGGCATAAGGTTTCTTCATCTAAATTATAAGATTGCAAACATCAAATCATGTACTGGAAGACGGACTCGCGAAGACCTTAATGGGCTGGATACAGAAACGCTGGAATCCTCGATAAGGACGGCTTATTAATGAAAAAAATAACACTGCTTATAATAAAATTAAATGGTAAGAGTAAATGGAAAAAGAATCCACAGTATCAGTTTAGCTGATGACATTTGCATATTAGCAAAATCTGAGAAGGAATCAAATATAATTTGGACTCTTCTGTGTCATAGATTGAACATTACCAACTTAAAATCAATAGTAAGAAAACCGAAATGTTAGTTGTGAGCGAAGGTGGCAGGAAAGTTAATACAAACATAGGAATAGGAAATTCGAAAATAGAACAAGTGCAACATTTCTGTTACTTAGGAAGGATCATCACTGAAGACAACAGATACACCAATGAAATCAAAAGAAGAATATGTATTACCAAAACGGCTTTTCAAATAAAAATAAGTCTTTCAAGAAATACCCATATTAGATTTAAAACAAGAAAGGATTTTGTAAAATCCTTTGTCTGGCGTGTACAACTTTATGGTTGTGAAAGCTGGACTATTGGATAAAAGGAAAGAGATTCATAGGAAGCAAATAAAACGTGTATTTGGAGGAAAATGTCGAGGGCATGTTGGGTTAATAAAAAAGACGAAACGAGATGTTCTAAAGGAAATCAATGAACAACGGCGACTTATAAAGGACATGGGTCATATCCTGAGACACAATGATGTCCTAGTGAATGTCTTTGAAGGAACATTCTAGGGAAGAAAGGAAGAGGAAGACCAAGGAAGTCTTGATGGGATGTCTAAACTACAACGAAGGGAAGTGAACGGCCAGATTGATAGGAGAATGGTAGCAGCGACAAGGCTTAGCCTTTAGTGTATCATTATGATAACAAATACGGATCGCCGTCGTCTAGTCCACTTCCTCAGCTGTCGTCCTCGGAGGATCGGGTTCAGTTCCAGGTTCTGTCAAAAGTTTTAAGATTTGCAGGAGGGCTGATGTGTGGTTTGAAAAGGTCATCACCACTCGTGGTGTGCTTGAAAATAGCCATCAATCTGTGACGAGGAAGAAAATTCCTCCCCTTCGGTAGATAACTCGTTAGTATGCTGGATTTGGCCTTATTGATAGCAGGATCGATTACTGCCTGGGTTGTGGATTTTTCGTATTTATGGTTAATATTTCTGGCTGTTCTAGTGTATTTGTATTCTGTCTTCTTCTTTTTCTAGCGCTTTTCACAAATCTGTGAGATTCGTCGCACAAGTGTGTTTGAGCTCGTTTTACACCCCGATGCCCTTCTTGACTTTATATATGAACGTAATCGCTATTGGGTGTTTCTTTGGTGGATTGTAATGTCTAAATATGAAGAGGAGAGTTATGGAACGAACGCAAATGCCCAGTCTCCGGGTCTGAAGAATTAATCAGACGCGATTAAAATCCCCGGTCCCGGACCCTTTAAACTGAACGCCTCAACGCTGACCATTCCGTCTTCAATCCTCCTAGGCAGGGCCCTATCCTTACAAACGCGCATGTAGGTCATGAGAGATCTGCAGACAGCCATACGCCATCATGGTCCCAACTACAAGACCTTATTTAGTTCGACGCTTTTACGCTCCGTATTTACGAACATGATAATCGTCTGTGTTGAAGAAACAAACAAGGGTAATTTTTACGAATTACAAAGTCTTTGCTCGCCCGACCACGAATATGATTGTTCTAAGACGCGCTGCAAAAGTCGCAGTCGTTGTCGAACAGGTTTCTCTTTTGTGACGCGTTAGAACAATTTCAGGTGGTCCCTTCTCAGGACGCACAACAAATTCTTGGTGAATCATGGAGGAATCCAACAGACCATTAATTTTTTCTAAAGAAACCTTGTGGCTGAAAGGGACGTAACCTTATTTCTCGCAGAAATGAAGATCTTCACCGTGACTCGATCTCTTAGAAATATTCGAACCTACTCATCCTCCTATCAGCATTTGTACAATAATGCTGACTCCTGGCATGGGAGGCAGTGTTTAAATTACTTTTAGCTTCACAGATACATTGGGCTCTACTTCATGAACAGAAAGTGTATGGCGAGGTGTAAGTATTCTCCAACCTAGATTTAACTTAAAATCGAAAATTTGACGATGTTAACATTCGTACCACTATGAATGGCTTGCTGTCCATAAACTGACCTTTTGATGAATCTTTTGGGCAAGTAATGTTCAAGGCACATCTATCTCCAAGTCTTCGGCTTTCGTCACCCACGGTTGAATCAGTGACTGCAGGTCCAGCGCCATAATCGAAAGAATTCCTGTTCCCAAGAGGTTGAAGTTTAGCTGGAACATCCAATTTAAAATGAATTACATCACTTATATTTTTGTTCTGCATTCGCAATATGCACACCAGGTTAGTATTTCTTGACTACATCATGTTGGATGAGTGCATGATTGTAATATTGTAGAAAAATATAATATATCTCGGAAGAATGTCTCCTTATAATCTAAATATTGATTTCCTTTTCTTAACCAGATTTCTATCCCTTCAAGTATCTCAATATAATTTCAATGTAATGGTGAAATGTTATAAAAGATATTGTGTTTATGTAAAAATAACGAAAGTAGAAATATGAACCCAACAATGGATTCAGATACAAGGTGGATCTCTTCGAAGCAGGTAAGTTTGTACGTCCATAGCTGATTGAGTGAATAAACTACGGATTTTAATTATTTATTTTTATATTAATGTTAGGAAATAAGGGAAACGCGTACAGCATGTAAGGGAGAAGTATATACGTGACAATTAAATTTGACCCGAGATGAATAGACATTTTTATGAGATAAACGACAGGACACTAAAATAAACTACGTGTTTTCAACACTTAAACATTCACTGATTTCCTTCCTAAGAGCAAAAATGCAATCCCAAGTAATACAGCAAATAACCAATAGGACTTATTTTTAAGAGTCTATTCATCCATCCATGCATTCATTCACACCTTGAGATCTTTCAAAACATTTAAGTGTTTATATACCAATACAGTCCAAGTGTCACGTCCTGGAGAGGCATTCTTTTAATTCAAGTCACTCAACTCTATACAATTCTGAGTTACGAGCTCGTACTGGTCTTCCGTTCAGAGGATCCCGGGTTCGATTCCCAGCTGAGTCTGGAATTCAAAACTTCGTTGGTTAATTCCAATGGGTCGGGGGCTAGGTTTTTGTGTTGTCCCCAACATCCCTGCAACTCACAACTCACATTCCATACAAAACACTGACCTCCACCAAAATATCACGCAGTTACCAACGCATGGCAGATGCGAACCACTCTCATTGGAGGGTCCACCTTACAAGGGCTGCACCCGGCTAGATATAGCCACACGAAATTATTATAGTTACGAGCTGTTAGGAAGGAATGAATTAATTTGAGTTCTTTAACTTTGGAATGAATTATGTTATTGTCAACATAGCGAAGACCGTTCGTAGGTTTATAGAAGTAGGCATATGACTGCAAAAAGACCACAACAATTAGACATGTACTTATGTGCATTTTGGAGGGTATGTTCTCCAAAGTACGAATCTCCGTACGCAGGTCCAGTTACATTCTTGTGTCGTTCGTAGACCAAGATATCCTGTGCTCTTCTTGCGTTGTGGATGGCTTGTCCTGCAAAGTGAGAATCTCCGTACGCACGTCCAATTATATTTTCTACTGGTCCGTATGCCGTAATATCAGACGCTCGGGCTAGAGAGAAGGAACAAGCGTTTTATGTCACATTCCTAGGTATTCATAATAAAACGTTATAACTAATTGCTTGATAACCAGCACGCACACACATACACCAATATGTACCTAAATGAAATGTACTTCCAATATTGGCAGCATTTGGCACCCATAATTTGAAATTATGTGAGTCTTAGTGGTATGAAATATTCAATGAAGGATCTCTTGTGGTGTAAACCATTTAACTCCGACATTATATATGAAAATTCGCGCAGTTGACTCATGAGATCTTGAAAGCAATACAAATTAGCTGTAATATTCATAAGTATATTTAGATTCGATTTACTTCATCGTTTACCATTGCTTTTGCTATATCCACAAACATGAAAGTCGCAACTAACGAATGGATAATTGGATCCTTTAATAAACAGCCTAACTGCAATATCATAAAAATTAATTTATTTCATATTTTTACCTTAAACCCCGTGTATTCAGTAATGTTGACTGTTTTCGGTTTTAGTATTCTGAAAATAAATTTACTTGGAAACAGGCCATGAAATCACTCTTCGATATATGATCTGTAGCTGTGAAAGAACTCGATTGAAGTTCTAAATCCCTTGGGATTACATTCTTTAGAATAAACATTTCGTGTGACTGGCTATATCCAGCATGTGTATGCCTTGTAAGGGTTAAATAATATTGTTTCACTAATGTAAATGAATGATTACAGAAAATGGCAGCTTTCTACTTCTATGATATATTAGCTAATTACTCAATCTACACATGAACGTACAAGCATACGGAGATCAGCTCTTACATTTATAGTACAGGACACAATTTGCCCTCTCTCCCTCTTACGTATCACTGTTCTTTCACATTAGTTCTGTCACTAGCACTACAGTCTCTCCAGTCACGTCCACCTGCACACGTCAGTCTCGCAGTTCAGGATGGTATCCGTTGTCCGCACACTGTGGTAGAACTCCGCTCACAGCCTCATGCCGAAATCCGACGTTCTCGACCACTCTGCACCAGAACACACGAGCAGCTGGCCACAGAAACACAACCCATAACGACAGTCATACAGGACGTGTCCTCAGTTCGACTCAACAGACTATCCCACTCAACTCAGGCTATCACTCACACTCGGGCACTAACTGGTAAGTCAACTGTAACGATGGCTCTCAACCACTCAGCTCACTGAGCTCGGCTCCAACTAGTCGGACTTAGTGAAATGAACCCGTACCTGTAGAACTCTTCGTTCTCCTTCACTCACTGGCTGAGCTCACACTGAACTGAACTTGCCTCCCAGGTCGCTCCTGGCTTTTATTCAACGTGGTGGCCGTTCGAGATATTTCGATCAGGCGAACCCCGCAGAAACCTCCGGATATATAAACCTCTCGGTTCGCAGGCCTCGTAGTTTCTGCACCCCTCGAATTTCTAGTGACGTAGCGACCAATGACGGTCACTGTAGCAGGCTCTGACCAAGGCGTTCCAGCTCAGCTTTACTGTACAGCGGGTAGCGAAGCTCCGGTACGTCGACAGCACACGGAGCGGGGCCATAATGGACCGCTTCTCCTCCAGCCCCGCTCCAAAGAACAGTGAACATACGATCATAACATCGTTTTCGATGTGACGATGTCGTATGACAGAGGAACACGTTTATTTAAAAGAAAAATTATTGCATGACCACCATAGCAAAGCATGTACATTTCGTCGTTGCCGGGACGAAACCTCCTATGTGAAATATTTTAGCTTAGAACCTTGGCCGGTAGGTTCTCTCATCTAAGGTGCAATATTGTGTGACCGTTGTCAAGGCATTCTCGCTCTTCATAATGCATGTGCTGCGGGTCAGTATATCTCAAAAATGTTATCACAGGTGGTTTTGTCCCGGCAACGTTGATTTATTATATTATCTTCAAGATAATTGTTTTATATTTACATACAACAATTAAAATTATTACTATCAATATTATTATTAATATACCTGAAGTGCTGCCCGAAAGAAGGGTCTAAGCCACAATTTTTGATCAAATAGAGTTTTTGCGGAATAAGGGTATATATGTTTTATCAGAAATAGGTCGTTTGTCTATAATTATCTCTCGGATACTCGCGCGGTCTACAGGTGTAACTCAGTCATATATTTTGTTGTAGTACAGAGCATATCCGTTGCTAGGAATGTTTTGTTGTAGTACAGAGCATATCCGTTGCTAGGAATGTTGATACTATCTATAGCTGCCTGTCAATGTTACAATTAACTGGCGACTGTGTTTCCAGCTTGTCTAGGTGTGCCATTTAGGCGCCAGACGGATTAGAAGTGGTCTGGGCTACAATAGTAGCCCGCACGAGCATTGCTGTTTCAGTGCTGACACTGAGCGAGCAAAGGAAACGTCGCTGCGCAGGCGGCCCAGTAGATGACTTTCAAATCAGTCAGTGGTGAGATGAAACTAGTGATGGTGTTCTTAGCGGTGATATTGACGATAGTGAACAGGATATACTTGCACACGAATTACACCAAACTGAATCTGAAGAAGGAACAAGCAGTGAGGATGATACCTCGTCCGAGTGTCCAGCGACAAATGACGATGCAGGTACCGGCAGCAATAATTTCAGATGGTTCACTGCCAAGGAGAATTTTAAGTGGCTAAGGGATCATCCATGTACTAATGTGAGTACAGGAGCCCGTAATTCTATCGTGCACTTTCCTGGCCCTAAGGGAAATGCTCGTACTGTGAAAACTGAACTTCAATGTTTAGAACATTTTATAGATAGCAATATAATAATGATGATAACAACTGCGACAAATATTTATATAGGTGAATTAAGAGACAAGTTTGAACGTGATCTTTATGCAAAATTTACCGATACTACAGAAATACGTGCTTTGATAGAGTGCTAAATTTCCTTAAAAAAACTCACAGAAACCTTAAGACTGTTTTTAACCTGACATTGTTTTTATTTATTTACCATGCAAATGTATTCTAATTTAGGAATTTGGGTATACATATAAATACATTTAAAAGCTGTAATTCTGATATTTTGGTTTGCATGGCAGATTTCCATTAGTGTGAGAAGCAAAAAAAAATTTCTTCAAGGGTTTTTTTTTCGTCTTCTGAACATAAGATAAACCTATATAAGGTCTTCCAATTTGGCTTAGAATATTAATATATAATACTATTTAAGATATTATTACCAAAGAAACCTAAAAATAGCACGTACAAGTCATTCAGATTGAATTTCAGTTTGGGCTACATATGTAACCCGCGCGAGTAACGCTGCGTCCATTCCTAGCGCGAGTGTCCGAGGGTTATAAAAGGAAGTGTCTGTCTGTCTGTCTGTCTGTCTGTCTGTCTGTCTGTCTGTCTGTCTGTCTGTCTGTCTGTCTGTCTGTCTGTCCGTCTGTCTGACTGGGCGCGATGCCCAGCAAAATCTACAGCACGAAGAAATCTGAAATTTTTAACATAGGTAGATGGAAGGGGTTCGAATGCACCCCGAAGCCTGAATTTTCATTTTCGCTTTCTTTCGTGAGTTATGAACGAAAACATATCGGAAAACGTGCATTGGGATATGATAATCCAATGTGCTGTCACTAAGATTAAATTCATAGAGTCTCTGTCGCTAGGCAACATACATAAGACAGGTAGAGAACACAATATTCAAGGAGCCAGTTTACGTCCAGGGCGTAGGAAACCATTTTTGGTCTTACATGGTGTGAGGGCATATTACGCTGTTGGTGGTGATTTGTCCGGCGGATCGGCACGTAAAGGCTTGAGTTATTCGAGAGAAGTGGGCTATGTGCGGGCGCCGGGTTTCTTCCCCTTCATGAAAGTCATCCCGTCGTAGAAATTCACTAAGAAGATTCATCTCACTTCATACGCAAATCCCATAGAGAAAGGGCACAAGGGTTGGACACTTATACATTTGGAGGGAACATATATGACACAAGATAGGCGATAATAATAAACAAGGAATAAAACATATATCAGTTGAACCATGCTCGTCGCATGTTCCATTATTTGACATTTCATTATGCAAGTGGCTTCCTTCAGCTTTGTCTTTCAGTGCTTACATGTGTCAGTCTAATGGCGTCCAGTAGGGAGCAGCACACGCTGCTTTTATCTGTGAGATCGTTCGGTTTGCCAGAGCGATAATATTTACTCTGTTCTATGTGTGGCGGATACTAACAATGGCTGCCGCTATGTTTGGTGTGGCATTTTTATGCTTTGAATATTCATTTAATGTGTTCAAGCCTGGACCTTTCACGCTAACTGATATTCAATTTTACCATTGATAATCACAGGTATGTGATAGTTTTATTTATATTTAAATTTGGTGACGAGTCATTCCCGAATGTTACAGTCGATGGCATACATCTTTCCGCTCCGTTGTACGATGTGCTTTGAATGAATGTGTTTGTGGTCTTGTGGTGATAATTGAAAAAGGGTCTCTGTTGTTATGATTTGGTGCATTGCGTGCTTTAATACTGCGTGACCCTCATGATGTGCCCCTCGTCTCGACCACAGGAGGTACAATCCAGGTTGTACGAGGCGCAACATGCCATTGATGTAAATAAAGTAATGTTCAATTCTGACCTTATATGTGATTGCACGCCGCACGCAAATATTTGAGTATGTGAGACCCGCTGGTAATGGCCGTGGAGTCATTATTTATGGTTTGTATTTGACTACGAAAACTGAACGGCCGTTCGTGTTTTATTTTGCCGATACCCTCATTGTGTGTGCGTGAATGCGGTATGCGTGTGAGTTGGGATGTGTGGGGGAGAAAAGGATGGTATGTCGATCGACCTGTTGTATTCGTCTTTTTAATTTTGCGCCTTGTTTTTATTCTCAGCGCAGAGCTATATACTTATTTCTTATCCGTGGCTGATACTCAGCTTGAGTAGCCGCCATGTTGGTTTCATATTTGCGCATGGGCGTACCTATTGAATTCTTTGGATCTGTCTTGGTTTTGATTGGTCCATGGAGGCTGTTCTCAGTCTTATCTGGCGTTATTGTTATCTGCCTTTTGTTCTTCGACACGGCTTATTGTTGTGCTGAGGCTTCTCATTGTTAGTTGAACGTGTAATGTGTGGTGCAGTGGCTTGGATATGTGAATCCTGGTAAAACGGGGGACCTGGTTGAATTATTAATGATGGAAATGAAGCTACTGGCAATGTAATAGTGATGTGTTGAGGGGCAGTGAGCATTTTAAATTACGTATCAATACGTTTGATGAGAATTAGCCTTGAGCTCACGCCATGTTACAACTATTTGAACATGAATAAGGTATGTCCACATCTATTACGATTAATTTCCCTGTTTATTTGTGTGATTTTTCTTCTCTTGATTTAAATGTTTTCTTTTTCATATTTATTTAATAAATCCGCTGGTTTAAACCATTTCTTCTTTTATTGGTAATAGATGTAGTCTTGCCCTTGTTTTCTAATTACAAGGGAGGGTTTCAGCTCAGGGTTATGTATGTGCCTTGCCCAGTCAACACGATCCGGGCCTCAAATATTGTTCCCCATGAGTAGTTAACAGCGATATTGCTTGGATCACTGATTTGTGTTGTGATAGATGGGGTGGGTGTGGCTCAGTTATTGGTAGCAGAGCGTTTTTGACTGGGATACCTCTTCTGAAAGGAAATCGGACGAGGTAGAGCTGGAAACCCATTCGAAGTCAGATCTGGTATCTTTAATTTAATCTCATGAATCTGTTAATCTCTGGCCCTGATTTTAAGTGTAATCTATAATTTATGTGCATTGTTGAATTCATATCCATTGTTGTTATTTTGTGTATGTGTCTCGTGTTTAATACCTCTAAAACTTGGGTTGTGATATGGATAATCAGAAGGCTGTAGAAATAAATAATCGTAACGATAGTGTTACTAGCGACATGCCTAACCCGGAAAGCGAAATGGAGCAAGGGACAAATGAACTCCATGCTTCGTCCGTGGGAAGCAACTGCTGTAATTCATGCCCTGACGATAATAATGTCATTACCTTTCGTGATCGTATCCTGACGAGAATCGTAGGCGATTAACTTCCCCTTCTCTTAGGCCCAGTTCCGACCGTCATGCCGAAGTGAACCCCGTGTTTGAAATTGTGAGAAAATTGAGGTTAAATTTCTCTGGTGAAGGGAAACCCTCCAGTCTAATTGAATTTTTAGAGCGACTTGAGGACATAGCTGAGTGTAGCTCGTTACCACTCGATTTGTTTGTGCCCGTCATCCCGGGAATGCTAGAGGGGCCGGCTCTAAAACAGTATAGGCTTATTAAAGGGAACATCATAACGTGGAGTGAATTCGCCAGCCGCATAAAGGATCGATTCGGGGTATCTAATATGGAGTACTGCCTGAAGCAGGATATCATCCGTAGAACGCGAGGAGTAGGTGAAAGCATCGACGACTATGCCACTGTGATTTTGACGTTATTTAACCGCATGAATTTTATGGTGCCCAAAGACGAGATTTTCGACCAATTCTATACAAATCTTGCCCCCGACTAAAAGCTGCACATTAAACGGTCTCTAGTTCAAAGCGTCGACGACATCATTAACCGAATTCGAGGGCATAGTTAGCCAAAACAAACAATACCGTCCGCCTCCCATTCCACCCGAGTGCTCTTTTCCTGATGTCGCTTGTCGTACGCCCATCAAATCTGTTAGTTTTGGTACCTCCCCTCCTCCATCTCGTCCCGTCCGTAGCCCCGAACGCAAGTTCAACCTTCAAACTCCGCCCCCGCTTTATGCCAATGCAACCCAACCATCCAACACAGCTACTGAAAAAGGTGGTAGAGTCAAGTCGTGCTGGAATTGTGGTATATCAGGTCACGTCTCAAAGAACTGTTGGTCCGTGCCCCCTGCAAAATGTTCTCAATGTGGACTTGTTGGTGTCACAGTGCGCGTATGTCCTCGTTGTAACCCTCAGCAGGGAAACTAGAGGCGCGCCGGCGTGATGGTCCGCCGTTGGCGCCTAAGGTCGGTCTCAATAAAAGGATCTAGGGCCTTCCGTCATCTACCCCATGTGCCAAAGTTTATGTTGGGTCTCGTGTATCGTATGTCTTGTTGGATACCGGCTCGTGTATTTCTCTTGTAGACAAATCCCTGGTGTTTTCTATGAAATTAGAGTATCTCCCTAAAAGTGAGAACCCGAGAAAGTACGTGTCTGTCGATGGTCGTGAGGTGTGTCCCGTTGGTAGAACCAAGTGCCATATCAAGATACATGGTTTGTCGTGGGACTGGACGTTTCATGTTGTGCTCAACCTGTCCGCGCAGATCAAACTAGGGACCGACTTTATGCTGGCTACCGGCTTGCCCCTCGATTTCATTAATCGATCCTTTGCCTTTAAATCTGATGTCAGTTACCCCTTTGAGACACCATTTCGGCGTCCCACTGTGTCCGCCCTGACGGACATCTTCTTGTCAACGCCTCAAGTAAACTCAGCGAAAACCAAAATCTCATGTTGAACTGCCTGTTAGAGGAGTATTCCGACGTCTTGACCGATAAGCTTGGGTGTGCCAAGAATTTCTCGTACGTCATCGATCTCAAAGATCCTCTGAGGTCCCCTCCGTTCAGTTGTTCGCCCCCGAAGTTGTCCGCTATGAGGGAATATGTCAACGATCTGCTAGATAAAAAGGTCATCAGTCACTCCAAGTCCCGTTTTAGTAGTCCCGCCTTCCTAATCCCTAAAAAGGACGGCAAATTTAGATTCGTGATAGACTACCGGAAGGTCATTTATTTAATAAATCCGCTGGTTTAAACCATTTCTTCTTATATTGGTAATATATGTAGTCTTGCCCTTGTTTTCTAATTACAAGGGAGGGTTTCAGCTCAGGGTTATGTATGTGCCTTGCCCAGTCGACACGATCCGGGCCTCAAATATTGTTCCCCATGAGCAGTTAACAGCGATATTGCTTGGATCACTGATTTATGTAGTGATAGATGGGATGGGTGTGGCTCACAGTCAGGATGCCAAAGTCCGTGGAATAGGAATCCATTTTCCTTCAATTCATGATGTCTGTCTGTCTGTCTGTCTGTCTGTCTGTCTGTCTGTCTGTCTGTCTGTCTGTCTGTCTGTCTGTCTGTCTGTCTGTCTGTCTGTCTGTCTGTCTGTCTGTCTGTCTGTGTTCATGTGTGCGATGCCCAGCCTAATCCACGGTAAAGTAAGATCTAAAATTTTTGTCATAGACGCATGGCTGTGTCTGAGAACAATTCTTGCACCAAGACATGAAGCTGTCAACGTCATCAACAAGCAATACTCACAAGAATTATCCGGTTTATTATAAATTGAAAAGTCTATCGACACAACATGTCATACAGATGAGGGTGTCAACTACACGACAGAGATTTTGAACAATTTGGGGTCACCTGGAGTACCCTCTAACATCTTTGAGTGGACGATTGTGGCACCGATTATCCTTCTCAGGAATATGACTCCTTCCCTCTGCAATAAACACGGCTCTCAAACTGATGACGAATAATATTGAAGCCACCATCCTGACTGAGCATGCCGTGGGCGAAGTTGTATTCCTCGGACTGTAAGTCCATTGAGTAGGAATACATTTTCGAACCGCGACACGAGGAGCCATCAGCCCGTAATATTCGGAAGTTTTTGTGTGCATGTATGCGAACCCCAGTCAAATCTACGACACACAGAGATCTGAAATTTTGACATATGACAATCGCGTAAATTTGTAGGACTACATCTCCGAAAACGGTGCTATTGTCAACTGTACTTGACTGTTCAAGAGTTCGAAAGGCAAACGCAATATAGTATACATCTTACCTCCAAAAGGAAGGACATTAATATAGTTCATTCCGAAGCTCTAAGGAAACAATATATTTTGTATTATATAAGACGGTCTTTTATATGGTTTTAATATTGTTTGTACAATCCATTCACCCGGTATCATAAGCATTGAAAGTAATAGTGTATTAAAAGTAAAATTATATATTTCATGCAATTTACATCAAAAATATGCGAGTTAATAAATATAATGCTTTAATTTGCTTTTAAATAAAGACTTTAGGAACATATAACCGTTGAGTTGCTAAACGCGGGCAAAGCCGCGGACACATGCTAGTTTGTTATAAAACTTATTTGCCTGGAAGTAGGTTTTATGCAACTCATTCAAGACGCCTGCCGACAGACGGACGAACGCACGGATGGATGGATGGATGGATGGATGGATGGATGGATGGATGGATGGATGGATGGATGGATGGATGGATGGATGGAATATATTCACTTTTTAAGTGTCTTATACTTACGGGTAGTTTTCTGGGATGAATAAAGCTGAAACAGAAAATGAACATTGGATTTATTAATCTTTATTTTGCATGTAAATAATATGGAATCCAAATATCATTTACCCCATTATATTATAAAGCAAATCTGTACATACTGACCATCCGAGTAATATAATGGCTACAGGGGAACATGAAGTTAAAATATAACGTCTCAGAAACGCGTTTAATGACTTACGGATGTAATGCTTTGAGGAGGAATACATTGTATTTGAAGAGAGCCGTTACCTTGAAATAAAGGTCGTCCACCACAGTTCGTTTGCCACGCAGAATCTAGTGACTTCGACCCATTAGAATTTGATCATGTATACTTACCTGCAAATAATTTCATATACTATTTAACTTTACTCCCACTACTTTGTGAAATGAGCAGCTTTGCTCGGAAAGGCAAACTGACATTTAGGCACTTTCTTACATAGCAAATTTGTTTCCTATTCCTGTGCACTAAATCACGAATGTCCAATGTAGAAAATGTAGAGTGATTACCATATTCGCAAATAAATTAGATATAATTGACCTGTTAATTAAGTTTAAAACTACTTGTACCGAGAGACACAAAATAGTTTTTAATGACCGAATGGAAAGGTGGACGGATGGATGTCGTCGCTGTTACAGCCAAACGCCAGTATCTCCCAAAACTCTTCGTATACATTATTCTCGTTATGGCTGGTCACGCCTCTCAGCCATGGGGGATATGCAGTCCATCAGTACAATTGTCGTTGTAATAACTTTCCTATCCCAAAGTGTAAAGGAAAATGAACCTTGAATACATTACACTACAGAAGTTCAGAAATGACGAGATGCTAACCTGAGATGGAGGAAGTGACACATCTGACTGTTCCGAAACATTCCATACGGCAGAGCGAATTGCTTTGAAACTGTGTGTCGACCCACGACGCACTTCCTTATCTGACTGCAAGAGAAACAGTGTTCAGCAGTACCTGGATTGTGTTCAGTGATGGCATGGTGACGCAATGTGTCGACACACGACGCACTTCCTTATCTGACTGCAAGAGAAGCAGTGTTCCGCAGTACCTGGACGGCGTTAAGTGATGGCATGGTGAAGCAATGTGTCGACCCACGACGCACTTCCTTACCTTACTGCAAGATAAACAGTGTTCCGCAGTACCTGGACTGCGTTCAGTGATGGCATGGTGAAGCAATGTGTCGAGCCACGACGCACTTCCGTATCTGACTGCAAGCGAAACAGTGTTCCGCAGTACCTTGACTGTGTTCAGTGATGGCATGGTGAAGCAATGCGTCACCCACGACGCACTTCCTTATCCGACTGCAAGAGAAACAGTGTTCCGCAGTACCTGGACTGTGTTCAGTGATGGCATGGTGAAGCAATGTGTCGACACATGACGCACTTCCGTCTCTGACTGCAAGAGAAACAGTGTTCCGCAGTACCTTGACTGTGTTCAGTGATGGCATGGTGAAGCAATGCGTCACCCACGACGCACTTCCTTATCCGACTGCAAGAGAAACAGTGTTCCGCAGTACCTGGACTGTGTTCAGTGATGGCATGGTGAAGCAATGTGTCGACACATGACGCACTTCCGTCTCTGACTGCAAGAGAAACGGTGTTCCGCAGTACCTGGACTGTGTTCAGTGATGGCATGGTGAAGCAATATGTCTAACATGGCGCACTTCCGTCTCTGACTGCAAGAGAGACAGTATTCAGAAGTACCTGTACTGTGTTCCGTGATGGCATGGTGAAGCAATGTGTCGACACACGGCGCACTTCCGTCTCTGACTGCAAGAAGAACGGTGTTTCGCAGTACCTGGACTGTGTTCCGTGATGGCATGGTGAAGCATTGTGTCGTCATACGATGCACTCCCGTCTCTGACTGCGAGAGAAACAGCGTTCCGCAGTACTTGGACTGTGTTCCGTGAATGCTTGGTGAAGCAATGTGTCACCACACGGCGACCTTCCGTCTCTGATTGCAAGAGAAACAGTGTTCCACAGGACATGGACTGTGTTCCGTGATGGCATGGTGAAGCAATATATCGACACACGGCGCACTTCCGTTTTCAGCTGTAACAGAAACAGTGTTCCGCAGTACCTGGACTGTGTTCCGTGATAGCTTGGTCAAGCAATGTGTCGACACACGGCGCACTTCCGTCTCTGACTGCAAGAGAAACAGTGTTCCGCAGTACCTGGACTGTGTTCCGTGATGGCATGGTGAAGCAATGTGTCGACACGGCACACTTCCGTCTGTGACTGCAAGAGAAACAGTGTTCCGCAATATCTGGACTGTGTTCCGTGATGGCTTGGTGAAGCAATGTGTCGACAAACGGCACACTTCCGTCTGTGACTGCAAGAGAAACAGTGTTCCGCAATATCTGGACTGTGTTCCGTGATGGCTTGGTGAAGCAATGTGTCGACAAACGGCGCCTTCCGTTTTCGGCTGCAAGAGAAACCGTTTTCTTCAGTACCCGTACTGTTTTTCGTGATGGCATGGTAAAGAAGTGTGTTGAGACAATGCGCACTTCCGTCTCGGACTACAGTGGAAGCAGTGTTTCGTGATGGCGATAATGCCTTTAACAACAGCTTTACCTAAAATATTCAAACCCGATATATCCGCATGACCGATTATAATTTGAAAAACTGCCCTACTTACAAAACCTATAAATTTATTCACATTTTCTTAATAAAAACTACACCTTTCAAGCAGGAACTACAAGTAGATTTTCAATTGGATTTCTCTTAACTACTAAGAAAGTAAAATTGAACCATCTTTCGCCTTGAATTCATTTGACGTTACCAATGTGTACTCCAGCATCCCAACAAGAGACCCTTGACATAATGAAGAACAACTTAAGGTCACACAGAATGTTTAGTGTGCAAGAAATTGATGAATCCAAGCTACTTTTTGAATTTACCCTCAACAACTATAATTTTTCTTTAAATGTGGCACTGTACCAAGAAGGAGAGCCCCAGCATCGGCGTCCTCGCTGAAATTTACATGGATTATTTAGAGAAAAACATTATTAAACGATGAAAAAGGAATTGTCATTTCGTTGATGACATATTTTAAATTGTGAATGAACAAATACAAGAAAAGAACTAGAGGCAAATGAAATGGATCTGGAGAAGAATTCAGACGATAAGTTGGACTGAAGCGAAGAGCAATACCGAAGTCCTTAGAAAGATAATAGAAGAACGGAATCTGATAACTGAAATAGAAACACGGAAAAACAAATTTATTGGTCACATTCTGTAGCATCAGGAGTTCCTTTGGAACATCATTGAAGGACGGATTGCTGGAAAAATTGGAAGAGGACTGTAACGGTTCAAATCCCGTTACAAGATGACATCAGTATTATTATATTTTACTACTATTTCATCTGTGATATTATTATTATTATTATTATTATTATTTATATTATTATTATTATTATTATTATTATTATTATTATTATTATTATTATTATTATTATTATTATTATTATTATTATTATTATTATTATTATTATTATTATTGCTATTATTGTTACTTATTATTATTGTTCAATTCAATTCGGTAATGATTATCGCTTGCGTGATTGCAATTAACTATTACGTATATATGTGTGTGTAGGTTAACTTTCGAGACATGGACAGTGAGAGTTGCTGTATATCAGATGTCGAAGTATTGTGTGTAATAACTTGTGACATTACGACACTGTGCAATACTGCTAGCGTAACTGCCGAGTCATCGCTCTGTCATTGAGTGCATTTTGCGATGAGCTCATTTTTTGGACAAACCTACTGCCGCCCCACGCAATTTCACCATTGCATGTAACATTTGTCGCAGGGTGGGGGTAATATTATAGTTATTTCTGGAGATTATGTGTGTGTGTCAGGTAAGGTTATATATATTTGGACCAGCGTGTTATAGCTTCAGTCAAATGGATGGTGAACAGTGAGATAGTCAAACGGATGGAGAGCCCTCAGTCGGTCAGTTATTTGGAGTCATTGGGAGAGTGAGGCTACTGTTGGTTGGTCAGTCATGTGGACGGACGGACTTGCCATGAAGCCATATAGAAGGAGAGACTTGCCAATGCACCCGACAGGGGCATGACCCAAGGACCTCTGGTTAATACTGGTCTGTGAAATTACTGTCGCAATGATCTTTGAGGGAAGAAAACCAAAACTAATTAATATCCATATCATTAGGACAGATAAAATGAGTCTTTTAAATTTTTTCTGCAGGATTTCTTTACTTACGATCTATTGCACATTATTTTCCTTTGTGTAACTGGAACTCACAGCAGAAGCCAAGCCCACCTAGACTCAGGCGGGGCTGCAATCGGGAATTCCCCATGACGTAACTCCAGAGAAGACATCCCTTCCTCACGACGAGGAGAATGAGGGGAAGCAAACTTTTTCGAAACGAAATATGGAACCATCTTTAATTCAGACTAGCCAACTTAATTATCTACGATCTAAAAATTAATGAAATTTGAATTCTGGAGTCGTCTCCCGATTTAAAAGAGATAAATGTCACTGGGACATTTATGTAGAATGTCTAATGCCCACTTACTCGATAACTTTCAGATGAAGAAAGAATACTGTGTTATTTCTGTATGGAAAAGTGCCAGGGCCATCTGTTCATTCTCATGACACATCCTTGACAAGGGAGTTCACCCTCGCATGGTTTGGGAAGTAGACAGACTTTAATTAATTACAGAAGATTGTACGAAGAATAATCTTACGGATATGTCTCAATTACATCAGGTGAATACTGGTCACCTGATAGTTGTACTATTTGACCTATAATGGGCCGTGGATAGGCCATATGCAGATTAGGGGTGGGAGAAATGATCCCCTTGTAAAAAGTACTGCGGAAATTCATTTTTCTATAATTAGAAGTTTCTGAAAAAATGGGTCATTTATACAAGAAAAGTTAGTTTTCAGAAAAATGAACTTAAAGTTGCGACATATATTAGTGAATAACTGCATCATACTCTGGGTTATCATTCGGGACTCGCAGCTTACCGACGGCGGAGCTATGTTCAGTTAAGGGGAGGTGTTAGCCCCTATACTAACAATGTTAAATTGCCATACTTTGTGACACGTTTTCTCTGGAACCGTTAGCCCCACGAATATAAAATTTGGTATGCACTTATGGTGATACCTTGTACGTACACTGAGTTTATTTCAAGTAGTTCTTACTGAATATAAAATTTCAAGGGATATTTTTCTCTAGCACTCAATTTTTAGCACATTTTTCATCAAAAATTTATCCATGACATCCTTACAACTGCAACTCGGGAGTTAGGAGTAACTCAGTAGATTGATCATTAGTATCATTATGTATTAACAGAAACTCATTTTTCTATAATTAGAAGTTTCTGAAAACATGGGTCATTTATACAAGAAAAGTTAGTTTTCAGAAAAATGAACTTTAAGTTGCGACATATATCAGTGAATACCTGCAGCATACTCTGGGTTATCATCATCATCATCATTCTCATTCTCAGTCTTTCTAAATTGCCTCTTGTGCTTCCTAGCTTCCTTAATAAAATCGTTGATATCCTTATCAGCTCCTTTAACTCTAAAACTATCAATTTCTTTAAGCGCTCTCACAATGTTTTTACCGGGTTCAACGTTTAAATGTTTCAAAACACATATCTTTCCAAAATTACCATCATTAAAGGTCAGTACAGCAACAGATAGACCAATTCACAAAGTTTCCAAGCCAACAAACACATTCTTAAGGATTCGAGTCCACACAACATTGCTGAATGACTCGTTAGGGTTTTGCGTGTGGCCGTGTAAACATTTTTTCAGAAAACTAGGATCAGCAAGAGCTGATTGAATTATTCAGCAAATCCAATGATACAACAATATATTTCTTAACTCGAAAGCATGAATTATACAAGATAACTGAGGAGGGAAAGAAAAAGGGGGTGTGGCACCTGATGCAGAATGCTTATTAACCGTCTATTTAAACTACTAGGAAGGTCGTTAAACGCAAGATTTTGCTTTGGACACTTAACTGAGGTTATAAGGGACACACAACACACACAATTTGATTTTTGATTTTTTCACCCAGTTGGGCTAACACTTCCCCTTAAGCTCCCATTGATCTTGTGTTTAAGTGACTTTAAACTTAGTTTTCAAGTGAAATAGTGTACTGTACGTAAATAGTGCATGGATTTGGTAGACGTGATACCAGTGATTAAACTTTTAAGAAATCAGTGACGTGTCGCGAACACTCAATACGATTCGTAATATTATTATTACTACTACGGCGCTACTGTGTCGGGTAGTAACAAAGGTACGCGGAATCCGATACTGAACGGCGAATTGCGAAGTAATATCCGAAATCGTGGCCGGACGTTCACACTGAACGCAACTAAACTGATTTTGAAATAAATAGTGACGTGTTGTGTGCCTAGGGATACTACCAGCGGCTTCATCAACCAGAAACTATGGACTTCCATACTGAAGGAAGAATGTTGCCACCAGTAATTACTTTGGTGCCAATGGATCAGCAGTTAACCAGCAATGAACTTCCCGAACTGACAACGGGTTATCAAGTGATGGAGATGAGTATTTTTCATATTATATGGCCTGATTAGAGGGGACGGGAGTTATTTATCATAAGCCGACGCTATCATGTTAGGGACAACTTAATTGAAATGTTGTAGTGCCGAAATGGAGCACGTAGCTTTTATTTCTTATTTAATTTAATTAATAACAGGTCTGAGTGATTGAACGGTAAATAATTGTGACAATAATTTAATAGGTTTGAATACGGTAGAAGATATACCGTACTCAGTTAGTTTATTTTGGGAGACTTGTGTACAATTAAGACGTCAGGAGACTAGTATTTTAGAAATTCAGGGTAATTGAAGCTAGGCTGCATTTGATCCTGTATCAAAAAATGCATGACTGATAAATAATAGAAGTAATGAAGCAATGAAGATGGAGCTGATGCCCCAGGCCTCCTTTGAAATATTTAGCTTGGAAGTGTTACAATTTAAGCTGGATTATTTGATCAGGTTTATCATAATTTATTTACAGTTGAACTAAGTTAATTACCGCGTGAATATTGAATTGAGTTAATTACCGTGCAAATATTTAATTGAGTTAATTACCGTGTGAAAATTTAATTGGGTTCATCACGGTGTGGATATTTAATTAGCAGTTAATTACAGTATGAATTTTTGATTGAGCTGATTAGCGTGTGAATATTTAATTCATTATTGTATTACCGTGTGACGATTTAATTAGAAATTAATTATCTGTTAATCATAAATTTATTAGGGATTAATTACATCGTGATTACGAGGAAGTTCGGTGTGATCACACAGTATGATCTAATTACCAGTTAAATCACGTAGGAAGATAGTGTAATGATGAATCAAGCAATAATAATTATTATAAATTGTAATGACGGTGATCATACAAATATTGGCATCATAAAAACCGGTGTCGTGTTGTGAAGTCATGATTGTTAAAAAATATGTATGTGTTGAATCGAGGTGATGTATTGGGAGCCGATGCAATTTGCTTAATGGGGAATAGACCTGAGTTCGTTGTGAACACACCTCGGGATGAGGTGTTGTTGTTAAATAAAGGGCGTGTTATGCCTTTGAAGGCCGAGGCCATTGACCACCCGTGTCAGGGGTTGGAGCGCTTGACCTAGTAAACAGACGTGTTATTGTGTGTGTGTCCGCTCATATAAGAAGGGAGCCTTGAGTTAAATAAAACAAGGCCTGTAGGATTCGGCTAATAATGGGAAATATTCTACACTCTAGAATGAAGTATTCGCTAATCAATGACACGGCGATTGGTACCAGTATTTGTTAGTTTACTATCGTTACTCATTTGAGCATAATGTAACTATGGATGTCAGTGTCCTACATTCCTCCCAAGGGGTTGTCAGTTCAGTTCCCTACGTCGGCAGTGGTATTCCACAATGCCAAAATGCAGAATGGGGTGCCTCACGTGTTCATTGTATATAATGTGTTCCTCTGTGTTGTTTATGTAACATGTTGTGACTATAATTAGCGTCGGCGATGGTTCTGACCATCGGCGCGGTTCAAACCCGGGCGTTTGTTCCACATTTATATAATTTTTTCATGGAATTTCGTTGTGAAATAATTGTGTGTTTTTAGTATAGGAATCGCTCAGACTTGATGCATGAATGTTAATTTCATTAGTCAATAATGTCATATAGCCTCAGTGTTTATGGTAAATGTTTCCGTTCGTATCACGTCACGGCGAATCGCATTGCGATAAACAATACTCGGATCCATCACACACGACTACAAGTCGATAACAAACCACAACAATTGTTAATAATTCATGTAATTCATTTGTAAACATTGATGCTTCATTCCCATCGTCATCAAGGTCTGATAAACCGCTTGCATTAATTTAAACTTTAATTTGAATATATTCTCATTGTATCTAAAGTTATTGTATTTAAGTATGCCCCGTTTCTCCTACCCTGTATGATTTTAAGGTAACGTTAGATAAGCGCCCATTTTATTTTATTTCAACCCGTTAACGACCTGTAGATTTCATGCCGGAACCTTTTCTGGGTACACCATGAATTCATATGGATGGAGACACTTGCCAAGGAGTGTTGTACTGAGATGATAGTAGTCAGTCATCTGGATGGAGAAGCGGCAGTCACATGGATACTTAGTCGTCAATGGAACAAGAAGGATACATCATCAAATTAGGCATGAGACACCTACAGCAAACACCAACTGAAAGGAATACGTCATAATCACACTCAAAGTGTTGAAGGTACAGTCAAGTGAACGAGAGAGGGATAAATTTCTTGTACAATTTTTAAATTTCCGGTCAAGAGGAATTCAAATTTAATGCCTAGTTTCTTTCAGTTGTAATGTCATACTTTTTAATTCTCATCTGTTTTAACGCAGAAGTTCTTAGTATTTTGTGAAATAATATAAAGAATTGTTCTATGGAATTAATTTATCGTCTTGTTTCTAGGGTAGAATTAGATAATCTCAAATTTAATGGGGAAACAAAACGACAATCTCCTTTTCCCAGAACCTACATTTTGTCTCTGCTGGGACAAAACCTCCTATGTGAAATATTTTACCTTAGAACTTTGGCCGGTAAGGTTCTGTCATCTAAGGTGCAATTTTGTGTGAATATTGTCAAGGCATTCTCGCTCTTCATACTAAATGTGCTTCGGGTCAGTATAACTCCAAACATATTATCACATAGGAGGATTTGTCCCAGCAACGACGATAAGGTACGTTGTCAAAAGTAAGCTTATTACCCCACACCGTTTTAGTTGTTACAGGACGACCCAGTGTATCTTACTTAAAGAATCTGCTTCTGAGGATTAAGTGCAAGACCTACGCTGAGATAGAAAGGCTGGCTCAAGATAGACATATGTGGCTGCAGCGACAGGCCTTAGACTTTAGAATTTGGTGATGCTAAGGAACAAATCAATAGCACTGCCAATTTAATATACCATATCGATAGTTTAGAGTCTTTTATAAAATTTACATTAGAAACTGACTATTTCTGAACTTGATGCCTGCCCGGTACTTCCAGTCGTTCTTTAATCTCCTGTGTCCATTCCTTTCCTGATTTTTAATTTTTGCTTGTCTCGGAGACCCTGGAACGCTTGAATTTTCTTCTTAAGTGGGACACGTTCCTGGATGTCATAACCTGTCATTCTCACTTCTTCGAGATCTCTATCCTCCTCAACCAACCAAGCCCCTTTGGTTTTCTTCTGCTGAAGGAACGTAATGATGCGGTCTTGTTTCCTGCATTCGTGTCACATGCCCATAAAAGGTAATTCTTCTTTTCTAGATGGCATCGGTAATTTCTCTACGTGAGTGTATAGTTCGTCGTTACGCCGTCTTACGTACTCCCCATTGTCTTTGACGGGATCTAAGATATTTCTGAAAACATTCTTTTTTGCCTCCAGTTTCTCGATCAGGCCTTTTTTGTTCATTGCATGATATTCTGAAGCGTATAAGACCCCTGGACGGATGACACTGGAGTAATGCCTCAGCTTTGCTTTGAAAGATATGGGACTTTTGTTGTAGACGCCCAGGGTTAAATAGAAGACCATTTCCATTTTGTTCTTCCGCAGTGTATAGGCTTCTTTATCTGACAAGTTTGGTGTTAACAGTTCCCCCAGATACTTGAACTTATTCACTGTATAATTTTGTCTTGTCCCACTGTGAGCTCTCTGGGTGCCAGCTTGATTTTAGTTAAAATATCTCCTCTGACCTGGAGTCAGTCGTTATGTAGCCTGCACGTGATTCATCCAGACTCCTCAACTGATGTGGTACTTGAAAATAACGTGTACTATTAATGATTATCTACATCAAGATGTTTCATACGTAAATTTGGCGACGACGATAGTAAAATAGGACCATTTGACAATTCGGAAGAAACTTAGTCAACCTACGTGGAACGCTTTGAACTTTATGTACAGTGCAATGACATTCCGAATGCTAAAAAGGTTAGTACATTCCCCACAGTAATCGGTGTTAAAACCTAAAATTTGCTGAAAAATGTAATTACCCATGATAAATCTTCTGACAAACCCTTTGATAGCATTGTTAAAATCGTCTAAGATCATCCCCATCCTAAACCTACCTTTATAGTTGAAAGATCTAAATTGAGCCGGCGAGATCAATTAGAACATGAGACTGTGTCAGATTATATTGTTCAACTAAATCAGGTGCCCAAATATGCGAGTTCGAGGACAAACTTCCTGATTATTTACGGGATAGGTTAGCCAGTGGCATCCGTGATGACTCCATCAAGAAACGACTGCTGTCGAAGAACCTCACATTCCAGAAGGCGGAACAGCTGGCAATATCGCTGGAAGCAACTGACAAGGATGCATTGTCCTTGGCCTACCACACCACACCAAGACTCCAGAAGTTTACAGCACGGCATTCTCCACTCAGCAATGTACCTAATGTGTTGTGCAAGTGCCTCAATGTTTTTGTTGTGGTCATAAAGTTGGGCATTCTACCGCTGAATGTCGATATCGTGTATATATTTACAATTTTTGTCGAAAGAAGGGTCATTTAGAGAGGGTTTGCAAGTCAAACAATAAGATCAAGTTTCAGTTTGATGTCAAACCAATGCTTACAAACAATCCTTCATTTTCTAAGGGAGTTAAGAATCAGCAGGGAAACAGACTTAGACCCAACAAGCACTATGTACACTTACATAAACACAATGTGAATCAAGAAAAAATGTGTGATGAAGTTCATGATATTTCTAACATTTTTCAGTGTGATGAAGTTGAGTAAATCATTAAGCCTAAGTTAGGTAAAATAAAAAATATATAATCACTTTTGTATTTAGCATATATTGGTATGTTTTCTAAAGAATGCGTATAATACTACATTGGTCTGATCAGCTATAGTCAAGATCTTAAGGAGGAAGGAATGTAATACATTCAGTTATAATTTTCAGATTTATTTCTAGAACTTACGATAGTAAATCATGTGATTATACAGTAATCAGTTGATTCAGATTGTCACTATCTAAGGAGTGGACGATGTGTACGTCATTGTGTCATGTGGCCGTTCAAATAAAGCTCTCTTATTGGCTACGCCTATCTCGCCTATCCACAGCCTAAGCTTTCTCCTGACCTCGAGTCAGTCGTTATGTAGCCTGCACCTGATTCATTCCGACTCCTTAACTGATGTGGTATTTGAGAATAACTTGTACTATTACTGATTATCTACCTCAAGATGTTTCATACGTAAAAAAATCGAAATGTCAAGTTTTCTTCATGAAATGCTGATTTATGTGATTCAAGTTTAAAGGTGATAATTGGTTTTTAATAACTGCAACATACTAAACTCATTTATCGTACAAAAATGTCCAAGTTTGTTGATACTTTGCCGTTTTCCCATGAATTATCGTAGACTGAGAGACATTTATACCTTGACGACACCATTCTTTTGTAAAAAGGAATATGGAAAAGTTACGCCGCTAAAGCCATCCAAGAGGCATCACAAAGGGACCAGCAAATTATTAGAGTAGAAAGTTATTTAATTACGAGATATTTTGCAGTCATGTATAAGAAAATTTATTTCAAATCTTTATTACTTCGGCTCCGAAAAAATTAATTGAATTCGTAATATACATTTGCGCAAGTAATCCTTCCCCATTGTAAGTACATCACCTTTATTCATAAGCACAACACGTGTACGTTATGAGCCCATTTACTATTTCCGGTTATGATTTCAAGCAGGACGTGTTTGGAGTTCAATGAAGGAACTTCTGTAGTGCATACCATTTGCCTCCTAGATTATTATACGCCATGTGAGTCATATCTGGAACACAATACAAGTAACTGTAATATTTGTAAGTATATATTGATTATTATGCCGGCCCCGTAGTACAGGGGTAGCGTGCTTGCCTCTTGCCCAGACGGCGCGGGTTCGATTCCCGGACATGCCAGGAATTTTTACCTGGACCTGAAGGCTGGTTCGAGGTCCATTTAGCCTACGTGATTAGAATTAGAATAGTTGCCCCGGTCTAGAAAGCCAAGAATAACGGCCGAGAGGATTTGTCGTGCTGACAACACGACACCTCGTAATCTGCAGGCCTTCGGGATGAGCAGCGGTCGTTTGGTAGGCCAAGGCCCTTCAAGGGCTGAAGTGCCATGTGGGTTGGGGGTTTTATATTTGGATTATATTTACTTCTTCAGTTACCCTTACTACTGCTATATTCACATGAATGCAAATCGTATATAACTAATGGATAATTAAAGCAATTAAACCTTTCAAAGCACAGTCTACCAAAAATCCCTGTGTATTCAATATATGTTAAGTGTTTACATATTCAAAATTGCACCATTTAAGGTTTTCACGGACACCGACCTCCCAATCACATTTGTATTAATGATCAGTAGTGCGTTGTGAAAGCCCCGATTGACGTTATACCTCCACTGAGAGTACAGTGTTTGATAACGGAGAATCATTCCTTCTCTGGCTATCAAGCAATCCTTATTTGCTAATGAGGTAGTTCTGACACTACCTGACTGCGCCTTGAAAGATGAGCCTGTCCAATTGACGAGCCCAGAAAATAAAGCTCTGTACGCTTCTTTGGAAACTTGTACGAAAATGAACATGGCACTCGTTCTGATCACCAAGGTGAGCTTTTGATGGCATACGAGGACGAGAACGGCACAGCTTGTGTATAGTGTTACGAGGAGAAGTGTACCAATCTATCATAAATAGTGCGTCAAATTGATCTCCGGGGAAATAAGGAAGGATTAACAATAATACTGCTACTAATAATAACAACTGAGATTGTCAGACCGACAAATAATACCACAGAATATGAACATAGTACCCAATCTAATTCATTATCATCCTTCCCTGTATTAGTCCTATAGAAGAACTGTTACCGTCTGTACAAAAGATTTGCATTTTCACGTCATCTCTTCCTGGGGCGTCCCAGAGATATCTTCCCACCGGAAGAGTAGTTAATGACTGCTTCTGTCCACCCAACCAATTTCTCTGGTATTCATGGATGTATTCCAATACAGATTTGCTTTTAAATACATTCAGCACTTCTGTATTTCATTTGTGTTCCCATTTAGTGACTCCTGCTGTCCGCCGTATGTACTTCATTTTAGCTCGACAAGACTACAACAGGTGGACCTCTAGGATTGTTCACTGGAGACCATGGGGACACAAGAGAGGCATTGGAAGACCCCTGAAGAGATGGCTCGACAACATAAAGCTGTTGGCTGGAACACGCTGGTTCCAAGTGGCTCAAGACCGAAGACGATGGAAGCACATGGAAGAGGCCTATATCCAGCAGTGGATTGAAATAGGCTAGAAAAGAAGAAGAAGAAGAAGAAGAGACACGCTTCGCTTCCATGGCAAAGTACAGTTCTTGCCAAGGTTTCATATATTCTTTTACGGCTGTGTTTTTGAAATAATGATGGTTTAAAAACTTTATTGATGATTCCTAAACATCTGTAGAATTTGTGTATTTTATGGGGTATGTTCAGTTCTTCAAAAAAAGACAGTTTGTAGCCGAGGTAGTTATAATTATATAGTCTTTGCAAAATGTTACTATTTAAGCAGATCTTCATATTTACTGGTTCCTTACCACAGAAAGCCATTACCTTAGTTTCTCATGGGATATTTCCATTGAGTACTTTTCTGAGACTGGGTTTATGTTTTAAATTGAAAGCTGTAATTCATCTTCTGAGGTAGCGACCAGCACTAAGTCATCTGCAAATAATACTGTGTCAAGCTGTACATTTCTGTTATTGCGGGTGGAACCATGTCTTGCTTCTCTAAATTCTTGTATGAGAGCATTCATAGAGATTACGAACAGGAGAGGGGAAAGACCGCAACGCTGTCTTACTTCAGTGTATGTTATTTTACACTCTGAACCTGCAATTACAATACAGATTAAGAAACGTGTATTTTTAGTTTTCGTAAATGCCACTTGGGTGGAGGGTATAATTGACTGAAAATGGTGTAGAATTATTTTAATTTGGCTACTGATATCTCAAAAATGAAGATGTTACAGACCTGAAATTTGATATTTGGAATCTGCTTTAAAAGTAAAGAAACACGTATTCTCGGAAAATCGAATGAAGGGGGGGGGGAGGTGAAAGAATTGAAAAATTAATTGAATTAATTGTATGAGAATACATACATCTAATAAAAACTAAAGTTGTTACAGACGTGAAAATTGGTATTTTGATCTCCTTTAAAAACAAAGACCGGGCGAGTTGGCCGTGCGCGTAGAGGCGTGCGGCTGTGAGCTTACATCCGGGAGATAGTAGGTTCGAATCCCACTATCGGCAGCCCTGAAGATGGTTTTCCGTGGTTTCCCATTTTCACACCAGGCAAATGCTGGGGCTGTACCTTAATTAAGGCCACGGCCGATTCCTTCCAACTCCTAGGCCTTTCCTATCCCATCGTCGCCATAAGACCTATCTGTGTCGGTGCGACGTAAAGCCCCTAGCAAAAAAAACAAAAACAAAGAAAAGCGCTTTTGGGGGGGGGGGGGAATCATCTTTGGGGGCGGGAGTGAAAAAGAGTTGAATTCCTTCCATGAGGACACATAAATCAAAAACTGAAGAAGTTAGGGTCGTGATAATTGGTATTTAGAATATCCTTTACTATTAAAGAAACAAGTAATTTTTGCTGGAAATTTCATTTGGGAGGGGTGTGTGAAAGAATGTGAAAAAAGTGAATTAGTATGATGGGGCTACTTACATCTCAAAACTGAAGGTAATAGCCGTGAACATTGGTGTTTGGAATCCCCTTTTAACATAAAGAAACACGCCTTCTTTTAATTTTGGGGAGGAGGGGTGGGGGTAAATAAACGTAACGCCGGTGGGGTGTAAAAGGAAGTGAGACCAATTGATTTTACTGTTCATAATGTACTTATAAGGAGCCTCCGTTGCTCAGGCGGCAGCGCGCCGGCCTCTCAGAACTGGGCTCCGTGGTTCAAATCCAGGTCACTCCATGTGACATTCGTGCTGGACTAAACGGGGGCGGGACAGGTTTTTCTCCGTTTACTCCTGTTTCCCCTGTCATCATTCATTCCAGCAACACTGTCCAATATTTCATTTCATTAGTCGTTCATCAATCATTGCCCCAGAGGAGTGCGTCGGCTGCCGGCGCAATTCCTAATTTCGCCACTAGATGGGGCTTGATTCATTCCATTACTGACCCTGTTGAATGACTGGAAACAGGCTGTAGATACTTATTCTGATCATAAACCGATCATTTTAATCTTTCCTGTGTTCGTTTTCAACACCCATCTTTTCCTTCGCAGAATGTTCTTAGATTACAGTAGATTCTCCTGATATATGAATAAAACCTTGAACACACTTGAAATAAACGATAGAAATGAGATTGACCGTCAAATTGTTCACCTCTATAACAAGGTCAATAATGCACGGAAGTACGTCATTCGTATCGCCAGAAATCCAGCACACGTGCCTATGCGCGACAATGGTGCTGGTCATATTGTCAACAATGACAATAATAATAATAATAATAATAATAATAATAATAATAATAATAAAAATAATAATAATAATAATAATAATTGTTACCGAGGTGACGTTTTTAGCCTTCCCCATTTATGTTTTGGACTGGCTATCGCTGTAGAAATTTGTGTCACATCATGCTCATCTTTCAAACTTGTTTTCTACGACTACTTCTAAGTTACTGGAGACCATACTCCTAACTTATTATTTTGACTTGCCTAAAACTCTCTGTTCCATTTTTGTTCAAGAACTCTCCGTTTGTGTTTCGCATATTCCGGGCCAAAGGGCGCTAAACTAGTGTCTGCCTTCTGCGCAAGTGAGGCCGACTCTTAGCCGGGCCTATGTCGCTGGCCAATCAGAGCTAGCGAAGATTGTTACGTAATGAACCTCTCTCTCTGGCTTGTAGTGGCCCGTTGTCTTTTGGAAGCTATCATGGCGATCAGAAGCAATCTTCTTTGTGGCTCTACGCGAGCAATCTGTGTAACCATGGATTACGGATAAAACCGTTGGTGTGCGAGGATGTTGTTCATCCTCAAGAAATTCATTTATATTTAGAATTGTTTATACCTTCCTACTAGTGGATTAAGTACGACTACGGCGAATTAATTTGTGAGTATGTAAACAACGCGCCTTTCGAACATGGAAGCTACATTTGAACTGTGAGTTTCATTTTCATGCATCAAATATTCATCATCATGGGTCTGTGACTTCATATAAATATTCTTCTCCGTATGTTTTCCGAACTTTAAGCGGTGCTTTTGAAATCGTTTGATTTTTTAAATTAATGTAATCATAAAAAAAGATCTTTTCAGTATTGGTAATTCTCCTACTGAAACAAGGGTTTTTCATTTGTAATTTTCTAAAAGCTTGCTCCCAAAATTTTGGCTATTGTTATTTTATATTTAAAGCAATGTTCTCGGGATTTACGGGGTGGTTTTGTTTCGCCCTAAAGAAATGTATAATTCATTTGTGTAATGCCTGAAGGAGTTCCCACAAGCGTCTATTTCTAGTCTTCGGTCTCTTGTTGAGTCTATTTATTTTGGTGTCATGCTTTCTCTCTATTTTATCTTAACTCTGATATTCATTTTCCTCGAATCCCTTTTGTTCTTTTCTCGTGTTCCATTATTGTGGGACCCTTGCGATTGGTGCCTCGAAAATTTTGCCGCACCGTAACAATGGCGACGTTTACTTTTTTAACGATTGTTGATGATTGATTGACTGATTGTTGTGGGTGGATTTTGCCTTTGGAGCATGAATTCGGATTTCTGCGCCATTTTTCTGGTGTACTTTGTTTCTTGGTTTATGTTTTAATTATCCTTTCGGGGAATATCTGTTTATTTTCGTCCGATTTTCTGTTGGCTTTTTGGGCCTATTTCGGGTTCATAATTGAGACCTTTTTAAAATCTTGACGCTTGTGAAAGCTCATGGCAATAAAATTGAACCTGGTCCAGTGTTTTCTGAAACCTGAAAAGTAATTACCAATCTTGGTGGAAATTCGTTGAGATTGCAGTTAGGTAACTTAACTCTTGCCGTAGGCCTACTTAAGCTACCAGGTTGTATTCTTTTAACTTTATTTATATGATGGCCGTCTTTGAATTTGTGAGTTAACCGTTAATTTCTTCTTTTCCCTAGTTATCTAAGTTTAATTTATGAATTAATTAACTTCATTACGTTGCAGCTGTTTGAGCCTAATTTAATTGCATTGTTTTCCCAAGTTGTTAAACACTCTTCAATATTTTAATATTAAATCCTTTTAAACTCCATTCTTTGTTGGTCTTTCTTTCAGTTAGTTGTACCGGTTAATACTGTACCCGTTTAACTTCCTGTCATCTCTAGGTTTCTTTATTTTAATTATTTTGTCTGGGGTTTATGCCCAGTGATTAATTTCATCTTATGTATTTATTTACCTTGACTTGTACTCGTACCAGCTCAAAGGACTGTACCGGCTGGTGCAATAATAATAATAATAATAATAATAATAATAATAATGATAATAATAATAATAATAATAATAATAATAATAATAATAATAATAATAATAATAATAATAATAATGTTCTGGACCGTCGTCAAATGTGCGGACCGCGCTGGAAACGGGCCCTGGACGGGGATTAACTAAAAATGCAGTCCGTCGGCAGGTTCAGTACCGCCAAGGCACCCTAGAAGGCACAACGCCGGATCTCCTGAAGGATTTGATCCATATTAAAAATGCTTATAGGGAAAAATGGCAAAGATTTAAGGACCGAACTGACCGGGTGGAATACCTGGACCTAGACCGGGAAGTACGAAATCGATTGCTGGAAAGAAAGATTGAAAAATAGGAGGAAACTTGCCGTAATCTATTAGAAAACGAACCAGATCGCGAATTTTGGCGAATTCTCGCAGAAAACAAGTCGGATCGCGAATTTCGGCGGATTATATATCTAAAACAATAAGCATTCAATTATAAATTTCAGTATAATACCGTAGCGAAGCACGGGTATATTGCTAGTTTGGAATAAAATGAATGTAGTACTGTACTTAACAAAAGTAAAGAGGAAGAAGTTTTAATTAAGAAATGGCTCTTCTCAGGATCGAATTTTGAGTTATTTAGTGAATTGTGGGGCTATAATTTGGAATAGGCCTAAATTGTTATTCTATACCAGGCCATACTACTACTACTACTACTACTACTACTACTACTACTAAGTGAGCCTCTGCCTTAAGTATGCACACTGCTCTTTCAAAACAGCGCGTCAGATTAGGGATCGCATAGCTGGAATACTATGATGATACTGTGTGTTACGAACCAGCTGTATCATAAAATGTATGAACCAGAGGAATGACATGCTAAAGAAGAAAGTTTTCTAACTCCCAGGCTATTTCCCGCTAATATTGTGTCAGGCTATTATACTCGGTACGCAGCAGTAGTCCCATCTATCGGAGTTGAGAGGCAGCATAAGAGACAAAGAACATCACAGCAAACAATGGTCAATGTAACGTTACTGTTGATCAATGCTATGCGCTTTTGATATTGTAGGTCTTCACATTTAGTTTTTTTTCGACTCTGAAATACCACGGTACGGTAAAACTGTTTAAAACATAAATGATCGGAAATTGTATTCCCTATAAATTTTGTTATGTAATACTTTTCGATAGCACCAATAACATAGGTATTTAAAAATTACATTTTAGTCGCCTTCCCCTAAACTACAATTCCATCCAGGGTCAATAAATTTGTTTATAGCTTAGACTGTTGTTTCTCATTCCCCGACTCTATATAACGATTTTCATTAAATTATGTTAACCCATTTTCTCGTGGCTCGGCGTTGATATGGACTTACCAACAAAATTACAATTTCATGAATATCTGTGTTTTCACAGTCGGTACGGTAAAAATGTATAAGACATAAATGGTCGGAAATTTAATTCTATATAACTTTTCGTTATGTAGTATTTATCGATACGACCACTAATAATTTAAATATTTGAGAATTACATTTTAGGCCTTCCCCTAAACTACCATTTCAATCAGTGTGAATAGAATGATTCATAGCCTAGATTATATCGGCTCATTCTCCGACTACGCATGCCAATTCCTCGGCTTTGAATACCAATTTTCATTACGATAGGACCACTAATAACATAAATATTTGAAAATTAAATTTTAGGCCTTTCCCTAAACTACCATTTCATTTAGCGTAAATAAAGTTATTTATAACCTAGATTGTAGCAACTTATTCCCCGACCTTGCATACCGATTTTCATTAAATCCTCTTTAGCCGTTTTCTAGTGATGCGTGTACAGACAGACAGACAGACAGACAGACAGACAGACAGACAGACAGACAGACAGACAGACAGATAGAAATTACGGAAAAGTAAAAAGTACATTTCCTTGTTACTGTGGACGTGACCGATACAGAAATACCATTCCTTTCAAATTCTGAGCAATGTACAGACAAAACTCTTATTTTACATATATAGATTATTTACTCCCCTGTGGGTGGGGGCGGTAGAATAAAACCCACGGTATCCGCTGCCTGTCGTAAGGGGCGACTAAAAGGGATCCCAGGGGCTGTGAACTTTGGAGCATGGGTTGGCAACCACGGGGCCCTCAGCTGAGTATCGGCATTGCTTCCACTTACTTGTGCCAGGTTCCTCACTTTCATCTATCCTATCCGACCTCTCTTGGTCAACCCGTCTTCTTTTCAGACCCCGACAGTATTACGTGTGGAGGCCTAGGGAGTCTTTCATTATCATGCCTATCGTGACCCTTGCCTTCCTTTGGCCGATAGCTTCATTTTCGAAGTGTCGGACACCTTCCATTTTTTCTCTGATTAGTATTATATAGAGGATGGTCGCCTAGTTGTACTTCCTCTTAAAACAATAGTCACCACCACCACCACCACCTTATATTATTTACAAAATTTTATTCATCGTGTCTTGTGTATTTACATACATAACTAACGCTTATACCTTAGTATAGAGTAATAAATAAGTTACAAGATTGTGAGCAACTGCAACGGGACCTCGGTAATGTTGTGAGGTGGACAGCAGGCAATGGTATGTTGTAAACGGGGTGAAAAGTCAGGTTGTGAGTTTCACAAATAAGAAAAGTCCTCTCAGTTTTAAATAATGCGTTGATGGGGTGAAAGTTCCTTTTGGGGATCATTGTAAGTATTTAGGTGTTAATATAAGGAAAGATCTTCACTGGGGTATTCACATAAATGGGATAGTAAATAAAGGGTACAGATCTCTGCACGTGGTTATGAGGGTGTTTAGGGGTTGTAGTAAGGATGTAAAGGAGAGGGCATATATGTCTCTGGTAAGACCCCAACTAGAGTATGGTTCCAGTGTATGGGACCCTCACCAATTACCTGATTCAAGAACTGAAAGAAAATCCAAAGAAAATCAGCTCGATTTGTTCTGGATTATTTCCGACAAAAGAGTAGCTTTACGAAAATGTTGCAAAGTTTGGGTTAGGAAGACTTGGGAGCAAGTCGACGATCTGCTCGATTAAGTGGTATGTTCCGAGCAGTCAGTGGAGAGATGTGGGAGGATATCAGTAGACGAATAAGTTTGAGTGGTGTCTTTAAAAGTAGGAAAGATCACAATATGAAGACAAAGTTGGAATTCAAGGGGACAAACATTCATTCATAGGAAGGGGCGTTAGGGATTGGAATAACTTACCAAGGGAGATGTTCAATAAATTTCCAATTTCTTTGAGATCATTTAAGAAAAAGTTACGAAAACAATAGATATGGAATCTGCCACCTGGGCGACTGCCCTAAATTCAGATCAGTATTGACTGATTGTACGTGGAATTACTTCAAATAATACTGCTCAATTGCTATAAGATAAAAATGTACATTGCGTGACTATTGTGTCTCATAAATGAATTAAATAATTTGAACTTCCTGTTACTTCTAGTAATTTGTGTGGCAAATATGTTATACTGGGAATTAATGGGGGTATTACAATACGCCAGGAATGAAACTTTTTCTCAATTACATTGAAAACTTAATATTTTTTAAATTCTTCATTCCATAGTCTCCGTATATGAATTATGAATATGTGACGGCTACTTACCACGGACTGTAGGACCAGCAGACAGATGAAGCTCAAGATGTGTGTCATGGTTATTGATACGTTTTTCGAATCCTCGAGTCGGTTTATATATATTCCCAGTGAATGATATCAAGGAATATGGGCGAATAGGGCATTAAGGGGTTATGAATTTACAATGATAAGATTCGTGAGAATTAGTGCACGATTAATGTTTATATCCTTAAGGATCGTTAACTGTTAAACGAGTTTCGCTTCCGATTAAAATTCTAGAGAAGGTTTATTGTATTTCTAAAACACTAAAACAGCTAGAAACTTGTAACAACTACCATTTATGTTTCAAAAATATTGCTTAAGATAAACATCGAATGTACGTTTCTTCAGAAAGGAATAAATGAGACGAGCTGTAATTATCTTTAAAATATCCTCGTATTACTTGGTTGCTAGTAAACTGCGCTATCTCGTTTGTGGCTCTTAAACATTTAAGGTATAACGCTAACCTGTGGATAAACAGATTAAAAAGTTCATAACCAAAATGATGCTTGCCGTTTTTCTGAACGTGAAAGATAACCTTCAACACTTAAAGAAATTCATGATCTATGCTGAGAATACCCATGATCTCATCTTATTCCTCACCATTAAACGACACCCGAATGACGTAACTGGGGGGTTGAACATTAGAATTTGTAAATAATATAAGTTGAAATTATCTCATACATGCTCCAACCGCGTCCCTAGACGTACTCATGACGAAGATCAATCAATCAATCAATCAATCAATCAATCAATCAATCAATCAATCAATCAATCAATCAATCAATCAATCAATCAATCAATCAATCATTAAATCAATCAATCAATCATTAAATAAATAAATAAATAAATAAAATAAATACTGATCTGCATTTAGAACAGTCGGATACGAAAGGGTGATTGGTAAATGTGGGGAAGATATGGAAGCTAATGGGAATGGGAAGCGTTTGCTGGACTTCTGTGCTAGTATGGGTTTAGCAGTTACGAATACATTCTTCAAGCATAAGGCACGCACATGGGAGGCTAGGGGTACTAAGCGTAAGGCACACACATGGGAGACTAGGGGTACCAGATCCATAAAAGACTATATCATAACAGACTTAGAATTCAGGAAATCTGTTAGGAATGTACGATTTTTTGCGGATTTTTCAATGATACAGACCACTATCTGATCTGTAGTGAACTAAGTATCTCTAGGCCTAGGATAGAGAAAGTGAAATCTGTCTGCAAACGAATAAGGGTAGAAAATCTCCAGGACGAGGAAATTAGACAGAAGTACATGGATATGATTAGTGAGAAAATTCGAACAGTAGACAGTAAGCAGGTTCAGGATATAGAAAGTGAATGGGTGGCATACAGGGATGCTGTAATAGAAACAGCAAGGGAATGCCTAGGAACAACTGTGTCTAAAGATGGGAAAAGGCGAACATCTTGGTGGAATGATTAAGTGAGAGCAGCCTGTAAACGTAAAAAGAAGGCTTATCAGAAATGGCTCCAAACAAGGGCAAAGGCAGACAGGGATTGGTACGTAGATGAAAGAATCAGAGCGAAACAAATAGTTGTTGAATCCAAAAAGGAGTCATGGGAAGATTTTGGTAATAACCTGGAAAGGCTAGGTCAAGCAGCAGGGAAATCTTTCTGGACATTAATAAAGAATCTTAGGAAGGGAGGGAAAAAGGAAATGAACAAAGTTTTGAGTAATTCAGGTGAACTCATAATAGATCCCAGGGAATCACTGGAGAGGTGGAGGGAATATTTTGAACATCTTCTCAATGTAAAAGGAAATCATCCTGGTGGTGTTGCAAACAGCCAAGCTCATGGGGAGGAGGAAAATGATGTTGGTGAAATTATGCTTGAGGAAGTGGAAAGGATAGTAAATAAACTCCATTGTCATAAGGAAACAGGAATAGATGAAATTAGACCTGAAATGGTGAAGTATAGTGGGAAGGCAGGGATGAAATGGCTTCATAGAGTAGTAAAATTAGCGTGGAGTGTTGGTAAGGTACCTTCAGATTGGACAAAAGCAGTAATTGCACCTATGTATAAGCAGGGGAACAGGAAGGATTGCAATAACTATCGAGGTATCTCATTGATTAGTATACCAGGCAAAGTATTCACTGGCATCTTGGAAAGGAGGGTGCGATCAGTCATTGAGAGGAAGTTGGATGAAAACCAGTGTGGTTCCAGACCACAGAGAGGCTGCCAGGATCAGATTTTCAGTATGCGCCAGGTAATTGGAAAATGCTACGAGAGGAATTGGCAGTTGTGTTTATGTTTCGTAGATCTAGAGAAAACATATGACAGGGTACCGAGGGAAAAGATGTTCGCTATACTGGGGGACTATGGAATTAAAGGTAGATTATTAAAATCAATCAAAGGCATTTATGTTGACAATAGGGCTTCAGTGAGAATTGATGGTAGAATGAGTTCTTGGTTCAGGGTACTTACAGGAGTTAGACAAGGCTGTAATCTTTCACCTTTGCTGTTTGTACTTTACATGGATCATATGCTGAAAGGTATAAAATGGCAGGGAGGGATTCAGTTAGGTGGAAATGTAGTAAGCAGTTTGGCCTATGCTGACGACTTGGTCTTAATGGCAGACTGTGCCGAAAGCCTGCAGTCTAACATCTTGGAACTTGAAAATAAGTGCATTGAGTATGGTATGAAAATTAGCCTCTCGAAGACTAAATTGATGTCAGTAGGTAAGAAATTCAACAGAATTGAATGTCAGATTGGTGATACAAAGCTAGAACAGGTCGATAATTTCAAGTATTTAGGTTGTGTGTTTTCCCAGGATGGTAATATAGTAAGAGAGGTTGAATCAAGGTGTAGTAAAGCTAATGCAGTGAGCTCGCAGTTGCGATCAGCAGTACTCTGTAAGAAGGAAGTCAGCTCTCAGACGAAACAATCTTTACATCTGTCTGTTTTCAGACCAACTTTGCTTTACGGGAGCGAAAGCTGGGTGGACTCAGAATATCTTATTCATAAGTTAGAAGTAACATACATGAAAGTAGCAAGAATGATTGCTGCTAAAACAGGTGGGAACAATGGCAGGAGGGAACTCGGAATGAGGAGATAAAGACTAATTTAGGAATGAACTCGATGGATGAAGCTGTACGCATAAACCGGCTTCGGTGGTGGGGTCATGTGAGGCGAATGGAGGAGGATAGGTTACCTAGGAGAATAATGGACTCTGTTATGGAGGGTAAGAGAAGTAGAGGGAGACCAAGACGACGATGGTTAGACTCGGTTTCTAACGATTTAAAGATAAGAGGTATAGAACTAAATGATGCCACAACACTAGTTGCAAATCGAGGATTGTGCCGCAAAAAAGCCTTACCTCCGATTCCACTCCTTTACTCATATCGTTTATATATATATATATATAAGAAAACATAAAGGTCCGATAATACTGCCTTGAGGATTTCCCCTCTTAATTATTACGGGGACAGATAAAGCATCACCTACTTTAATCCTCTGAGATCTATTTTCTAGAAATATAGCAACCCATTCAGTCACTCTCTTGTCTAATCTAATTAAACTCATTTTTCCCAGTAGTCTCCCATGATCCACCCTATCAAATGCTTTAGACAGGTCAATCGCGATACAGTCCATTTGACCTACAGATTCCAAGATATCTGCTATAGCTTGCTGGAATCCTACAAGTTGAGCTTCAGTGGAATAACCTTTCCTAAAACCAAATTGCCTTCTATCAAACCAGTTATTAATTTCACAATCATGTCTATAATAATCAGAAAGAATGCCTTCCCAAAGCTTACATACAATGCACGTCAAACTTACTAGCCTGTAATTTTCAGCTTTATGTATATCACCCTTTCCCTCCTACGCAGAGGCTACTACAGCAACTTTCCATTTATTTCGTATAACTCCTTCAAAACAACAATAATCAAATAAGTATTTCAGAAATGGTACAACATCCCAGCCTATTGCCTTTATTATATCCCCCGAAATCTTATCATTTCCAGCTGCTTTTCCAGCTTTCTACTATTGTATATTACTGTAAATGTCATTTTTATCATAGGTACATTTTAATACTATTTCAGTATTAATCACCTCCCCTATCTGGACATTTTCCTGTAACCAACTATCTTTACATACTGCTGACTGAATACTTCTGCCTTTTGTAGATCCTCGCATACACACTCCCCTTGTTCATTAATGATCCCTGGAATTTCCTTCTTTGAACCTGTTTCTGCCTTAAAGTACCTATACATGCTATTCTATTTTTCACTAAAATTTGTATAACCTCAATTATGCTTGATATCATGGTATCCTTAGCTGACTTCTTTGATAGATTGAATTTTCTAGTAAGTTCCTTCAATTTCTCCTTACTTCCACAGCCATTTCTAACTCTGGTTCTTTCCAACCTGCACCTTCTTATTAGTCTCTTTATATATCTTTTATAATATAGTGGATATTTATCATTCCTACCACTTTTAAAGGTACAAACCTATCTTCACATCCCTCAACAATTGCTTTAATCCCATCCCAGAGTCTGTTTACATTTTATTTATCATTTTCCAGCGATCATGGTTACTTTTTATAAACTCCCTCATGCCTCTTTCATCAGCCATATGGTGCTGCCTAATATTCCTTATTTTAATACCTTCCTTTCTTTCACATTTATTTTTAACTACAACTAAAACAGCTTCGTAATCACTAATACCATCCATTACTTCGGTTTCTCTACAGAGCTCATCTGGTTTTACCAGCAGCACATCCAAAATGTTCTTCCCTCTAGTTGGTTCCATCACTTTCTGAATCAGGTGCCCTTCCCATATTAACTTATTCGCCACTTGTTTTTCAAGCTTCCTGTCGTTCTCATTACCTTCCCAATTGACATCTGGAAAACTGAGATTACCTGCTGCTATCACATTCCTTTCCATATCATTTCCAACATAGCTGATTATCATATCAAATTATTCTGAATCAGCGTCTGCGCTACCCTTTCCCGGTCTGTACACTCCAAAGACATCAAGTTGCCTATTATTTTTAGAGATAAGTCTTACACCCGGAATTTTATGTTTTTCATTCTTAACTTTTTCGTAATTCACCGGAATGTTTACTCCCCCGCCTACCATTCCTATCCTATCTCTAAGATACACACTCCAGTTCCGTGAGAATATTTCTGCATCCATTGTAAAATTTCTCAGCCATGATTCAACTCCTATTACAATATCTGGTAAGTATATATCTATTAAATTACTTAATTCGATCTCTACTTTACAATACTTCTACAGTTGAACACTAACATTTTTATGTCCTCCCTGCTTGATTTCCAGTTCCCTGTTCCCTAGCACCGCTCCCTTGACCACCCCGTTTCCCTGAATGTACCCATCTATAACCCTTCTAATCAAATTTCCTAAGTTATTTGTACCACTGCGGTTTAAGTGAAGGCCATCTGAGCGCAGATCCGTGTCTCCTACCCACCATCCATTACTTCGGTTTCTCTACAGAAATCGCACTCCCAGTTTTCCACATACCTACTCCATCGTCTCATTTAAATTCCCAATCACATTCCAGTCATTATCCCTCCTACACAGTATTCCACTGATAACAATCTGCGCTTCCTTAAACGTGATCCGTGCTCTATTTACCAGATTCCACACATCTCCAACTATTTTGGTACTTGTACCGGCTTGTCTTACGTTGTTAGTACCAACGTGAAACACTACCACCTTCTCCTTCCCTCTTCCTTCTCTTCTACTTTCCTCAAGATCTGCCTCAACCTAATTCCTGGAAAACACTCTACTCTGGTTCCCATTCCTCCACATACTTTCCCCACATGTCTAACGATGGAATGCCCCATGACCAGAGTCTCAACCCTACCCACCTCATTTGATCCCCTCCCCTCCTGGTCAGCCCTATCTTTCCTGATAGCTGCAGAAGCTACTTCCTCCTCTCTTTTCTCCCTCCCATGACCCTGTTCCACCGTCTTGTCTTTTCCACTACACTATATTTCCCTTTCTTACCTTGTCCCTTCCTCCTACTTCCACACATCACAGCAACAGTTCCCTGTTACTCATCTTTCCACTGTTGTTCTACCTGCAGTGACTCCTATGGATTTCTCACAGACGCCTGTCCTGAATTCTGATCGTTAACAGAGCCCTTAGCCTGCAATCTCCTTCCCCTCAAAACATTAGATCACCTGTCTTCTACAATTCCCCCAATTCCTTCCCATCCCTCCTTTACCTCTACTGTATCCTGTACATTATTTGAGGGAGGCCTAGTTTCCTTCCTGTCCTCTGGGAGAATCATAATTATCTCTCTCAAACTCTCCAACTCCTTCCTCATTCTCCTTAATGCCTGGCCACACCAACTGTTCCTACACTTGCACTCCTTATCCATTATTTAAGGAATAATCGGAAGAAAGGAAAAAATAAAATAACTTATGCCTTCTGCTCACGGTAAAATTTTCTGTCAAATTTATTGTACAATAATTAATTTTATAAAATATCTGTTGCTCACGGTCAAATTCTAGTTTATAAAACCTTTGATAAAACTTTTAATAAAATAGGACATGTTATATTCCGTACAATTAATTTGACGAAACGAACCAATCAGCGAAGCTGACATCACGACGATGCTGGCGCTACGTCGTGAGAAGTTTGTGAAGCTCGATTGTAAACAAACACTTCTTTCTAAAATGGCCGGATCCGGGTGGACTAAGGAAGCTGTTAGTGTTTTACTAGATGAATATCATAAATATCCTTGTTTGTACGAAGTTAAAACACCACTTTACCACAACAGAAATGCAAGAAGAGAGGCAGAAAACACAATCGCCGAATTCCTATATGAATGCTGGTCTTCTAACCATAACTAATATTCGACCAAGGACAGCAATCCTCTACCATCCTCTCTTGTTTTGATCCAATGCTGAATCCAGCATTTCCTGGAATTTCTTTTCTTCCTTTTTACCACTATACAACATATAATTGCAGCTAAAGCAGCGAGTTGTGCTTTGTTTTTTGGAGCCATACTCTCAAACACACTGTAGGGTGAACAGCTGATTCTTAGTTTAAAATTTATCGACTGATGGTAGCACAAACACATATTAGTTCAGAAGTGAGTTCATAGATGGCCATTGTAATGCTTCCACGGATTAAAAAAAATGATTTTACCGTGAGCAACACAACTTGTTTCACCAAATTTTTATAAAATTAATTGTACAACAAATTTTACGAAATATTTTACCGTGAGCAATAGGCATTATTCTGTGCAAAATAAATATGAGAGGAATGAAATATTGCCTATGAAAATGAAAGGAAAGGAATATTGTCTAGAATAGTTCACAAGAATCACACAACAACAAGGAAATTGATATAAGCTTTTACTACACTACAATACTACCTAGTTTTCGAATATTTTCCACAACACCCTAACAAATGAAAATTGCTGTTAATTACTGAAAACCGAAAGTAATGCACAAGAATTAGACCTGCACATTCTTAATTGCAGTTAAGTCTACCATAATTACTGCAACAGAATTCTAGTAAGAGAGTTAATACAGATACCACAGATACTACAGATACTACAGATACTACATATACTACAGATACTACAGATACTACACATCACAAATATTTCACAGTAATAGTATAAACACACTAATTTATAAGAAGATACCTACTATAATACACTACAATTATTTTAAACTACGTCCAGGCGTATACTAATTATAATAAACAGGTTATTACTAAGCACAAACTGAATTGAAAATTACAAGTAAAGTAAGACTACTCAAAATAATAGAATATATATTCTAATTTTTAATACGTCACTACAATTCACTGCAACAGTTTTTAAACTACGTTCAGACGTATCCTAATTACAATAGATTATTATTAAGCACAAATAGAAATGAATATTGCAATTATGCCTAAAGTTTGAAATTCGCAAGGACTACACTTCATGTCTCCTGACTACATAGGAATATGCACACCATCAGAACAAGTTTCATATTGATTGTAAAGAAAAATTATTGTTGTATGCAGTATACTGCAGGAGTAGACAATACATCACACAAATATAGTCCTACAGTACTCCATGGTAAGGTTAAATGCATAGGAAGGAGAACAATAGGAATGTTGTTCTGACATCAACGAGCATATGCGCTTGGTAGGCGTGCACATGATTCCTAACGTCGGAATCTAACATAAATCAAAAGTGGAATTTGACTAGTGAATATTCTTTCGTTAAATGATCTTCGTGAATATTTAAATAATTGTAATTTTGAAAATCGACAATGGTGTTTGTACAAATTATCGTTAAAATCTTCGCATTTGTATCTGATGTAACTAGCACATGGCCTTCGAGAGTATTACAAGGAGTAGTACTGTAAGGTTTGGACTGACCGTAATTCTTATGTATTTCCTTAAATTGTGTCATAGAATAATCATATGTTAATTTCTTCACGGATGGTAACCTGCTTTGTCGCCCTATATGCAGTAACGTAAATTAATTCATGAGGAAGGTACGCCAATCTTGAATGTTAAAATCTTATGACAACATTCAGGTTCGTGGATGACCGTGGTACATTCCGTGGACTAGATTTCTTTTATAGGTATCTTGAGACTGTGATGTAGTAAGAAGCTCTCCGAAATTATGTTTTTACTGGTTCGCTCATATGTGAAGTGCAGTTTGTATGCTATGTTATGTGTACACCCATATGTTATTACTTGTTTCACGGTGAACATTAAAAATAATAATATATATATATTGTTGTACAGAGGTCTCTGTAGCAAAACTCTGAACCTTACTTGTGTCTAGACTTGCTATTGTTTTGGTAGTATGTTGCCAAACGCTACAGCAACATTGATGTCAAATCACTTTCAATTTGGAACTTTTATTTCATTTACACTGACTGACAGAGCAAATGCAACACCAAGAAGGAGTGGTCAGAACTTTATGCCAATTGCAGGGTAGACTGACGTCACTGAGGTATGCTCATGATGTGAAATGCGCCGCTGTCCTGCGCACGTAGCGAACGATAAATGGGACACGGCGTTGGCGAATGGCCCACTTCGTACCGTGATTTCTCAGCCGACAGTCATTGTAGAACGTGTTGTCGTGTGCCACAGGACACGTGTATAGCTAAGAATGCCAGGCCGCCGTCAACGGAGGCATTTCCAACAGACAGACGACTTTACGAGGGGTATGGTGATCGGGCTGAGAAGGGCAGGTTGGTCGCTTCGTCAAATCGCAGCCGATACCCATAGGGATGTGTCCACGGTGCAGCGCCTGTGGCGAAGATGGTTGGCGCAGGGACATGTGGCACGTGCGAGGGGTCCAGGCGCAGCCCGAGTGACGTCAGCACGCGAGGATCGGCGCATCCGCCGCCAAGCGGTGGCAGCCCCACACGCCACGTCAACCGCCATTCTTCAGCATGTGCAGACACCCTGGCTGTTCCAATATCGACCAGAACAATTTCCCGTCGATTGGTTGAAGGAGGCCTGCACTCCCGGCGTCCGCTCAGAAGACTACCATTGACACCACAGCATAGACGTGCACGCCTGGCATGGTGCCGGGCTAGAGCGACTTGGATGAGGGAATGGCGGAACGTCGTGTTCTCCGATGAGTCACGCTTCTGTTCTGTCAGTGATAGTCACCGCAGACGAGTGTGGCGTCGGCGTGGAGAAAGGTCAAATCCGGCAGTAACAGTGGAGCGCCCTACCGCTAGACAACGCGGCATCATGGTTTGGGGCGCTATTGCGTATGATTCCACGTCACCTCTAGTGCGTATTCAAGGCACGGTAAATGCCCACCGCTACGTGCAGCATGTGCTGCGGCCGGTGGCACTCCCGTACCTTCAGGGGCTGCCCAATGCTCTGTTTCAGCAGGATAATGCCCGCCCACACACTGCTCGCATCTCCCAACAGGCTCTACGAGGTGTACAGATGCTTCCGTGGCCAGCGTACTCTCCGGATCTCTCACCAATCGAACACGTGTGGGATCTCATTGGACGCCGTTTGCAAACTCTGCCCCAGCCTCGTACGGACGACCAACTGTGGCAAATGGTTGACAGAGAATGGAGAACCATCCCTCAGGACACCATCCGCACTCTTATTGACTCTGTACCTCGACGTGTTTCTGCGTGCATCGCCGCTCGCGGTGGTCCTACATCCTACTGAGTCGATGCCGTGCGCATTGTGTAACCTGCATATCGGTTTGAAATAAACATCAATTATTCGCCCGTGCCGTCTCTGTTTTTTTCCCAACTTTCATCCCTTTCGAACCACTCCTTCTTGGTGTTGCATTTGCTCTGTCAGTCAGTGTATATTTTGCTGGCTTATTATTTACTAATTTGAACTTTAAGGAGGTTATACACGAAAAGACTGACTTATCTTAACTGAAAAGGCATACCGCGATTATTGAGTAAGGAATTGCAAACACGAAACGAATGGACAAGCATCCATGTGTTATTTATTAATTGCCACTAGAAGAGGGAGATATTCCACAACAAATGCCATGTAATTATTTAATTCTGTCCTCCGGGTGTATTGGCTGATTCCCCCTGTTATAATCACGACCTGAAATACAATCCCACTTAACGTTCGGATTCCATTGTTGGATGCGCTAGCGGGTGGTTGGCTGTTATCTCAGTGATAAAGTAGTTAATAATTGCAGAAATTTGATTTTGCGTATGTGTGATACATTCAGCTCAACATATAATTGTGTTTAGTGTTTGTTTGTAGTAATCTGCGATTAGTGGTATTTATTTACAGTTTTCTCACTGTGTTGTTCCGTAGGCGTTCGCTAGATAACAACCTGTAGTTTAGGACTGAGTGAAAGAAGAAATATCTCTTTCATTTTAATAGTATTATTAGTTTGTTGATAAAATAACTTACAAAGACGTGATATTAAAAAGAGTCGTAACTTCGGCAGCGGTTATTGTCTATTAGAGCAAGCATTTGACAGGGTATTTCAAAAAGCAGCCCAATGGTCCCATCTATCACGAAGGAAATAACTTCTGTAAATAAAGCGATACTGTTGTAAATTTTGTTCATAAAAGGATTTCAACAGTATAGACAGTATTTCACTGGCGAAAAATTTAACAGTCGTAATTGTTATTGATTATTGTCACTCTTCGTATTCGTATTCGTGAACAGAGGGTGTAGTTTATCAAGAAAATATAAATAAAAACAGCTGATTCTTGTATTCCGATCATTTGTAGTCGTGAGTAGGCAGTTAAAGTACCCGCAGTGGTAAGTATAAGTTAGGAAACATGTTAGAAAGGTTATAGTGAGTTACATTCAGGGAAACGGGGTGGCCTAGTGGGCGGTGCTAAGCAAACAGGGAACTGGGAATCAAGTAGGGATGACATAAAAATGTTAGTGCTCAACTGTAGAATCATTGTAAACAAAGGAATCGAATTAAGTAATTTAATAGATATATACTTACCAGATATTGTAATAGGAGTTGAATCATGGCTGAGAAATGATATAATGGATACAGAGATATTCTCACGGAACTGGAGTGTGTATCGTAGAGATAGGATAGGAATGGTAGGAGGGGGAGTATTCATTCTGGTGAAAGAAGAATTTGTAAGCTACGAAAAAGTTAAGGATGAAAAACATGAAATTATGGGTGTAAGGCTCTTCTCTAAAGGTAATAGGCAACTTGATGTCTTTGGAGTGTGCAGACCGGGAAAGGGTAGCGCTGACGCTGGTTCAGAACTATTTGATAAGATAATCAGCTATGTTGGAAATGATACAGAAAGGAATGTGAGAGTAGCAGGTGATCTCAATTTACCAAATGTCAATTGGGAAGGTAATGCGAACGACAGGAAGAATGACCAACAAATGGCAAATAAGTTAATATGGGAAGGGCACCTGATTCAGAAAGTGATGGAACCAACTAGAGGGAATAATATTTTGGATGTGGTGCTGATAAAACCAGATGAGCTCTATAGAGAAACAGAAGTAATAGATGTTATTAGTGATCACGAAGCTGTTTTTGTCGTAGTTAAAAATAAATGTGAAGAAAGGAAGGTATTAAAATTAGGTCTATTAGGCAGTACCATATGGCTGATAAAACAGTCATGAGGGAGTTTTTAAAAAGTAACTATGATCGCCGGAAAATGGTAAATAAAAAAATAAACAGACTCTGGGATGGGTTTAAAGCAATTGTTGAGGAATGTCAAAATAGGGTTGTTCCTTTAAAGGTGGTAAGGAATGGTAAGGATCCACTATATTATAACACAGACGTAAAGAGACTAAGATGGAGGGGCAGACTGGAAACAAATAGAGTTATAAATGGTTATGGAAGTAAGGAGAAATTGAAGAAACTTAGTAGGAAATTGAATCTAGCAAAGAAGTCAGCTAAGGATAACATGATGGCAAGCATAATTGGTGGTCATGCACATTTTAGTGAAAAATGGAAGGGTATGTATAGGTACTTTAAAGCAGAAACAGGTTCAAAGGAGGACATTCCAGGAATCATTAATGAACAAGGGGAGTGCGTATGCCAGAATCTACAAAAGGCAGAAGTATTCAGTCAGCAGCATGTAAAGATTGTTGGTTGCAAGGATAATATCCAGATAGGGGATGTGAGTAATACTAAAGAAGTATTAAAATGTACCTATGATAACAATGACATTTACAGTAAGATACAAAAGTTGAAAACTAGAAAAGCAGCTGGAATTGATAAGATTTCTGGGGATATATTAAAGGCAATGGGTTGGGATATAGTACGATATCTGAAATACTTGTTTGATTATTGTTTGGTTGAAGGAACTATAAAAATGAATGGAGATTTGCTATGGTAGCCCCTGTGTATAAAGGAAAGGGTGATAGACATAAAGCTGATTATTACAGGCGAGTCAGTTTGACAGGCATTGTATGTAAGCTTTGGGAAAGCATTCTTTCTGATTATATTAGGCATGTTAGGGAGATTAATAACTGGTTTGACAGAAGGCAGTTTGGGTAAAGGAAAGGTTATTCGACTGAAGCTCTGCTTGTAGGATTTCAGCAAGTTATAGCAGATATCCTGGATTCAGGGGGCCAAATGAACCGTATTGCGATTGACCTATCTAAGGAATTTGATATGGTAGATCGTGGAAGACTACTGGCAAAAATGGGTGCAATTGGACTAGAAAAAAGTGTGACTGAATGAGTGGCTATATTTCTAGAAGAGAGAACTCAGAGAATTAGAGTAAGCGAAGCTTTATCTGACCCTGTAGAAATTAAGAGGGGAATTCCTCAAGGCAGTATTATTGGACCTTTATGTTTTCTTATATATATCAATGATATGTGTAAAGAAGTGGAATCAGAGATAAGGCTGTTTGCAGATGATGTTATTGTGTACAGAGTAATAAATAAGTTACAAGATTGTGAGCGGCTGCAGGGTGACCTCGATAGTGTTGTGAGATGGACGGTGGATAATGGTATGATGATAAACGGGGTTAAAAGTCAGGTTGTGAGTTTCACAAATGGGAAAGTCCTCTTAGTTTTAATTACTGCATTGATGGGGGTGAAAGTTCCTTTTGGGGATCATTGTAAGTATCTAGGTGTTAATATAAGAAAAGACCTTCATTTGGATAATCACATAAATATAATTGTTAATAAAGGGTACAGATCTCTGCACATGGTTATGAGGGTATTTAGGGGTTGTAGTAAGAATGTAAAGAAGAGGGCATATAATTATTTGGTAAGATCCCAACTAGCGTATGTTTCCAGTGTATGGGACTCTCACCAGGATTACTTGATTAAAGAACTGCAATAATCCAAAGAAAAGCAGCTCAATTTGTTCTCGTGATTTCCGACAAAAGAGTAGTGTTACAAAAATGTTGCAAAGTTTGGGCTGGGAAGATTTGGGAGAAAGGAGACGAGCTGCTCGATTAAGTGGTATGTTCCGAGCTGTCAGAGGAGAGATGGCATGGGAGGACATCAGTAGACGAATAAGTTTGAATGGTGTCTTTAAAAGTAGGAAAGATCACAATATAAAGACAAAGTTGGAATTCAAGAGGACAAATTGGGGCAAATATTCGTTTATAGCAGGGGGATTTACGGATTGGAATAACTTACCAAGGGAAATAATCAATAATTTTCAAATTCCTTTGCGATCATTAAATAAAAGTCTAGGAAAACAACAGATAGGAAATCCGGCACCTGGGCGACTGCCCTAAATGCAGATCAGTAGTGATTGATTGATTGATTGAATTTCACACCATCGACATTTCAGTATTATGAGCGGTTAGCTAATAATCAAGCTCCTACATCCAATAATTGCAATTCAGTTCCCCGGCGTAGTTGAGATAGAAATACTTTTCAGAAAATATTGTAAACAACCTTTTATTTTTCAGCATTTAAGGACACTTTTATTCTCCGTCCAGCGAAGGAAGCAAAATAATAGTAATCCCCATCTGTAATATTCACATAACCACATTTCAGTTGAGAAGTGTACTGTAGGTACTGCCCCCATTTTTCCCGAGCTAAGCCCAGCCATCGAGCGAGAGATCCCAAGGTGGACCGTTCGATCGCTGGCTATCACTTTCTAGAGGCATTTAAGGGATGTTAAGGATTGATGACCAAGCAGGATAAAAAGAAATGTTAAAACAACACTCTGACATTTATTCACATAAGCAAACAATAAATGAAAATATTCTTACTGATATTTTATTGTTTTACATAGAACTTCCATAATATTGATTTTCTTCCTCCTTATTTAGAGTGACACGTGTTCTTAATCTCCAGCCTTACTGTGCTGTAATGAAAACCAAAGAAAAATTAGGCCTCTTGCCTTTCCAAATCAGAATATTTGATTGAAAGAATTTAAAAAAATTAACATAGAGGTTCGTAAAATAATTAACAACTGTCTTGCTAACGAGGGTTCTACAATAAATGTGTTCAAAGTTTTACCAATTCAAAGTAGTCTCAACACGTGGTTTTAAGATGTACTCAACTGAATTTATCATTTACAGTATTTAATATTAGTCAATGACACCAACATGAACTTCAGTAGAAAATGAAAATTGATTTCAAAATTCTCAAAATTAATTAATGATTATTTTGATTATTATTATTATTAATTTCTCATCATTTAATTAACCTATGTTTCACTGTCACACGATCGTGTTCTCATTAATTTTCAACTGCATCATTTACCTAATGATCGTCATTAGCATTTCAGAATAATTATTTTCAATTAATAATTAATGACTTGGTTTCACCATAACTCAAAGTAATCATGCGGCTAACGAACTTCTACTTCTGATCTTTGTATTTCATTTCCATTCAAATTAATCTTAAAATATTTCAAAGTTCAACTATAAATGAGTCAGAAATTTACATTATCCACGTGTGAGCTAGTTAAATAAATTTTATTTACAAATCGAGTGCCTTCGTAAAATAACGAGATGATCTTTCCTTTTAAATCTCGCTAATCAAGAAAATAAATCCTTTTCTAGTCTTCCTCGACTTAAGTTGATCAAACTTTCCCTTAAGGGCATGAAAATTACTTCTTAAGGCAACACACAACGATGAGTGTAATTTGCGTCGCAGCAAGTGCACGACCAGATCAAATTAAATGGGACCAACATGATACAAGAGAACTATACACATTTACATACACACACACATTCACACTAGGAAACACGTCTTTTATGTACATTATTTGCATCGAATCCTGTTTTGGCAAGTTTATTCATGATTTTTACGAGTGGTCAGGACGCGTAATATCTAGCAGAAATAATCTGTGTACTGAAATTATCCTTCATTAATGGTGGCTAGTGATCGAAGTCATGGGTATCACTTGGTAGAAACACATTTCACATATCAACGTAAGTTCAACTAACTCATGAAATTATAATGGAATATTCTAGTAAAATCCATAAGCACTACCATCGTTTGGGCTACAGGTTGAAACTATCGCGAGCGTGAGCCTTAATCGTATTATTTTTATTCCCTACCTGTGAAATACACTCGCAACACGTGCTCCAATAATTATAATCTATCTTGCGCTCCTAATACACAAGAATAAGTCAAATATCATCATTAAATCATCAATTGCTCAATTATACAACAAATATCCCTCAGGATTGGTCATATTCCAGACCCTTCATGAACAGAGCACATTCAATCTCACATATAAGGACTCTACAGTAAATTTATGGCTCACGAGCGTTTAATTCTGTTTTACCCGATCTTTAGTCAATATTATTATTATTTAAGTGATTATTACATCTACTGATCCTCGTGGAATATCGTAAAATTAGATGACTTCATCATAAATACAACAAGTGATCTTGAAAGACACTAGGTTCGACCCTATTCACTCAAAATGTACACGCAAATTTCAGTCCAGTAACTTTCAACATTACAAGGAAAGTAGATTTATCGTGTGGTCAGTGATTATTAAGTATAAAGCTCCTAAGCATGGGAAATCATTCGAAGACAACCTACATGTCTACTCTAATAGATTCAAAATTTCATTCACACGTACCTAGTCTACCACGACACCTTAAGAAGTGGAAAAATGAAATATTTCTAACTACAACAAACTAATAGATCTACGACTTAAAGAAGAAAGACCTCTAGTTGTACAAAAGGTAAGACAGATAAATTAAATTAAAAGGTACTCAAGTTTTAGATGGAGTTCGATTCCCGTCGACAGTCAATTATTCCAGCATTTTCCTCCGGTCAGTCTCCTTCCAATTACCAGATACGCCTCACATTTTACAGCTCCATGGAGGCTTTGTAGCAGGTGTCCCTTGATGAAGTTGTGTTGTCGGTGGTTGCGGAATTGTCCATCTTGAGGTGTTCAGCTTCTAAGACGACTTCCGTAGAATTCCGGTCACAAGCTGTAACTGAGATGACAAGATTAAGTATTTTGCACAAGCACACGTCGAATATTAATAGCTCGTCTACACAGTCACACTTAACTTGGTTCTTAAGGCGTTTTTATTCCATAGGAATTCACTAATTCTCGCTAAATTCTGGCAGAACGGGCATCGACTTGAACTGGAAATTATTTCTCCACGTGGTCCGATAACGTAGTGTCCCACACAGCAGCACAGCGAAGAATATTCCGAGAGAGCAACACAGCGAAGAATATTCAGAGAGAGCGATTTACTCGTAACAAGGCCTTTTTATCTTATCGGCCTGAGAGGTGTGATCTTCAACGAGAACGATAATTGGCTGATGGTCTCATTTAATTTGCTCAGACTATTCCAGATCCAGAATGTGAGTTGCGCGCGTGCGGCGGTTGTCACGTGGTTTGCTTTGAACTTGGCACAGTCCTGGCCGTGTATCACCCCTCTGAACGACGAAAAAAACTCGTTCTTAGCTCGCCACTACTCCCCAAATGACATGCTGCAGTTCCAAGCAGACAATAAAACTTTTACTTTCCACTTGTTGAAAATATTCACAATATCGCCAATTTTAACGGGGACAGTACGGTATATTAGATAGTATCTTGCCTGTTATATTCGTGTGTATTTTTGTGGGAACGGCAGGGTTCTTTCCTATTACAACATAGTAGGACAAAGTAGTACTAATATTAATCTGTCTACACGTTCAACTTTGTTGGTAATCTTTGAGTACCTACCGGTAGTTCTTACGAATACCTAATTTAGGCGTAATTGGAATTTTCATTTCTATTTATGCTTAGTAATACGCTAGGATACGTCTGAACGTAGTTTTTCGATTTATTTTCATTACTTAGTAAAGAATGGCTAACTTGATTTCTTTGGAGTGTGCAGACCTGGAAAGAGTAGTGCAGATGCTGATCCAGAATTATTTGATAAGATAATCAGCTATGTGGGAAATGATATGGAAAGGAACGTGATTGTATCGGATGACCTCAATTTACGAAATGTTATTTGGGAAGGTAATGCGAACGACAGGAAGCATGACCTACAAATGGCAAATAAGTTAATATGGGAAGGGCGCCTGATTCAGAAAGTAATGGAACCAACTACAGGGAAGAATATTTTGGATGCGGTACTGGTAAAACCAGATGAGCTCTATATAGAAACCGAAGTAATAAATAGTATTGGTGATCACGAAGCTGTTTGTGAAAGAAAGGATGATATTAAAGTTTGGACTATTAGGAAGTACCATATGGCTGATAAAAGGGGCTTGAGGGAGTTTTTAATAAGTAACTATGATCGGTGGAAAACAGCAAACAACATGCAAACAGACTCTGCGATAGGTTTAAGGCAATTGTTGAAGAATGTGAAATTAGGTTTGTTCCTTTTGAAGGTGAAAAGGAATGGTAAAGATCCACTATATTATAATAGGAAAATAAAAAGCCTAAGAAGGAGGTGCAGCTTTGAAAGAAGTAGAGTTAGAAATGGCTGTGGAAGTAAGGAGAAATTGAAGGAACTTACTAGGAAATTGGATCTAGCAAAGACGTCAGTTAAGGATAACATGATTGCAAACATAATTGGTGATCATACACATTTTAGTGAAAAATGGAAGGTTATGTACAGGTCCAAGAAGGACATTCCAGGAATTATTAATGAACAAGGGGAGTGTGTATGTGAGGATCTTCAAAAGACAGAAGTATTCAGTCAGCAGTATGTAAGATTGTTGATTACAAGGAAAATATCCAGATAGGGGAGGTGGGTAATAATAAAGAAGTATTAAAATTACCTATGATAACAATGACATTTACAGTAAAATACAAAAGGCGAAAACTAGAAAAGCAGCTGGAATTGATAAGATTTCTTGGGATATACTAAAGGCAATGGGTTGGAATATATTACCATATCTGAAATACTTATTTGATTATTGTTTGGTGTATAAAGGAAAGGTTGATAGACATAAAGCTAAAAATTACAGGCCGGTCAGTTTGACATGCATTGCATGTAAGCTTTGGGAAAGCATTCTTTCTGATTATATTAGACATGTATGCGAAATTAATAACTGGTTTGACAGAAGGCATTTTGGGTTTAGGAAAGGTTACTCCACTGAAGCTCAGCTTGTAGGATGTCAGCAAGATATAGCAGGTATCCTGGATTCAGGAGGCCAAATGGACTGTATTGCAATTGAACTACCTAAGGCATTTGATATGGTAGATCATGGAAGACTACTGGCAAAAATGAGTGCTATTGGACTAGAAAAAAGGGTGACTGATTGGGTGGCTATATTTCTAGAAAACTGAACTCAGAGATTTGGAGTAGGCGAAGCTTCATCTGACCCTGTAATAATTCCTAAAGGCAGTATTATCGGACATTTATATTTTCTTATATATATGGTATGTGTAAAGGAATAAGGCTGTTTGCAGATGATGTTATTCTGTACAGAGTAATAAATAAGTTACAAGTTTGTGAGCGGCTGCAGGGTGACCTCAATATTGTGATATGGACGGTAGGCAATGGTATGATGATAAACGGGGATAAAAGTCAGATTGTGAGTTTCACTAATAGGAAAAGTCCTCTCAGTTTTAATCACTGCGTTGATGGGTTGAAAGTTCCTTTTTGGGATCATTGTAAGTACCTTGGTGTTAATATAAGAAAAGACCTTCATTGGGGTAATCACATAAATATGATTCTTAATATAGCGTAGCAGTCACCGTGGTGTTGGTGTAGCATGCCTGCCTCTTACCCGTAGTCCCCTGGTTCGAATCGAGGCCAGGCCAGAGATTTTTACCTGGACCTGAGGGCTGGTTCGAGGTCCACTCAGTCTACGTGATTAGAATTGAGGAGCTAACTGACGTTGAGATAGTGGCCCCGGTCTAGAAAGCCAAGATAAACGGCCGAGAGAATTCGTCGTTCTGAGCAAACGACACCTCGTAATCTGCAGGCCTTCGGGGTGAGCAGCGGTTGCTTTTTAGTCCAAGGTCCTTCAGGGGCTGTAGTGCACTTGGTTTTTTTAATAAAGGGTACACATCTCTGCACGTTGTAATGACGGTATTTAGGGGTTGTAGTAAGGATGTAAAGGAGAGGGCATGTAAGTCTCTGGTAAGACCCCAACTAGAGTATGGTTCCAGTGTATGGGACCCTCACCAGGATTACTTGATTCAAGAAATGGAAAAATCCAAAGAACGAAGCAGCTCTATTTGTTCCCGGTGATTTTCGACAAAACAGTAGCTTTACAAAAATGTTGCAAAATATGGGCTGGGAAGACTTGGGAGAAAGGAGACGAGCTGCTCGATTAAGTAGTATGTTTCGAGCTGTCAGCTGAGAGATGGCGTTGGAGGACATCAGGAGACGAATATGTTTGAGTGGTGTCTTTAAAAGTTGGATAGATCACAATATGAAGATAAATTTGGACTTCAAGAGGACAAACTGGGGGGAATATTCGTTTATAGGAAGGGGAGTTAGGGATTGGAATAACATACCAAGGGTTATGTTCAATAATTTTCCTATTTGTTTTGCGATTTCTTAAGAATAAGCTAGGAAAACGACAGATAGGGTATCTGCCACCTGAACGACTGCCCTAAATGCAGATCAGTATTGATTGATTGATTGATTGATTGATTGATTGATTGATTGATTGATTGATTGATTGATTGATTGATTGATTGATTGATTGATTTCAAAATTTTACACTGTGGCTTACAACAACAAATAAATGATTACAAGTTATACTAGTTTAACATTCTAAATCCAGAATCATGATATACAAATTAACGCCCCCTTAAGTATTTCCAGTGCTTCATACTAAGGCTTACAATACTATAGGTTGAGTTTACTACTGGCTTAACATTACAACACCGTAATATACAAATTCACACGTACCGTAAGTAATTAAAATTTTACACAGTGGCTTATAGTAGATTGAGCGTCCGAATTACTATAACCTCAGCTTTGTAAATAAAGCACGTTCATATATACAAATTCACACATACCTTAAATAATTCAAATGCATTAACACTGCAATAATCTGCCTTCCATTTAAATAAGATACAACACATAAATGTTTGCACGCAATTTGCTGAATGCTGGAGTCTATTTTTGAAGCACATTGTATTAAATGGAAAAGGCTCTAAGAAGGCTGCAGGTAGTGCATTCCAGGCATCAACTCCCCGATTTATAAACGAATATTTACCACAGTTAATTTTCTGCAATCTACCTTTTTCCTTATGCGGATGATCTGTCCTACTTTTGTTACAGGGCTTTCCTGGTCTTCTGTTCAACTCTCACTAAGCTGGCTTATTTGTGTAAGCATTATACATGGCACATAACCGTGTTCATTTCCTTCTAGTGCCCAGTCTCTCCCACCCAAGTTTTTCTATAATACATGTCACGCTACTTCTAGGACTGAAATCATTAAGAGGCGGCCGGAGATGGAAAGGCCGGCCACCAGCTCAGTAGTTGTTGTAACATGGGTCAAAAGTTTGTAAGAGTTTTTATAAGGAAACGGAACAAGGTAAAATTATTTTGTTTTTATAGCGCACGGTAGTCTGTGATACACTCGTCATTAGTTAAAAGCATTTTAAAAAGAAATGCAAATATAATTATAAAATGGTAGTTAAAATAACGAATCTCCATATGAAATTGAGCTCTGAACCGCGGTTTTCCTAAACTTGTTTTAAGTCAAGATGGTGTTCAAATTAGAAGCAAACTATACCGTAGGGAAATTTATTTTTTCTCTAAGGGGCTACTTTAACATACTTCAAAATTAGGGGTTCTTTATATATATATTTAATCGCGATTTTGAAAAAGCTCTGCTTATTGACTTAAGCGTGTTGGCCGAATTCTAGTGCTGGTAGTTCAGCCAGTTTCCGTCAGATGCCGCAGCGCCTTGTCCTTGAAGAGGGATGATGACAGATTAGCTCTTACCCATGCGTTGCCTACGAGATACACCAAGGCCGGGAAATATAGTACGCGCACCTTTTCTTGAGCCCTGGTTCCCATTCGTTACTATGGAGATTCGGGCTCAAGAAAAGGTGCGCGTACTATACAGCACTCTAAACTTGTCTCGAGATACTTCCGACAAGCGCCGCTAGAGTTCTCTTTACTATTCTGTCTCGCGCGCTCATTGCAACGCGTTGGTTTGCGAAAAACTATAAAATTTAAGTAAAACTAGTAATTTCAGAGGACACCAAACAGATATAAGGTAAAAAATAGACTAAGAGCAATTGTATGACTTATTTTCTAGAACGTAGGCCTTTGTCTCACACTGTGTTAAGACGAAATAAGTAATTTACGAAAACTTCGTGATCAATTAAGACAAATACATATCAGCAGCATTAATGTTCAAATGATCACAAGAAACAATTCATTTAATCTCATAGAATATTATCTATAATGTATGACGTACCGATACATAAGATTAGCTTACCTGAGGTGCAGGAAGTTATCAAAATTTCAGCACTTTGCGGTTCAGGGATTTCCTTCGGAAATTCTTCAACGCATCATCCTGATCGGAAATTTTCGATGAAGTTCAGATATCTTCAAACGTTTTTCTGATTTCATTGCCCGTATCCTACTTCTCAATTTAAATATGGTTTCCCTTAACCTGGTATTTGACGTTCTCGTCAATAAATATTTCGATTTAAAAGAGCTACTCGTAGACTTTCCCTTACATAGAAACGAGACTTGTAACCCTTTTTCGTTTGTGACTGGTGTAGAACCGTTATTTGTTGAAGATATATCATTATCTGAATCAGAAATTCTACTAAATTTTGATGGTACGTCATTTCTGGGAGCTGGATCCTTCCTGCGCTTGTTACTGTTCTGTTTATGAACAGGGTACACACTAAAAACAGAAGGAACTTTGTCGGGAAGAATTCGCTTGATTGATGTGCTTACACTAAAATCTGACTTTTGCTAGTTGCTTTACGTCGCACAGACACAGATATGTCTTATGGCGACGATAGGACTGGAAAGGGCTAGGAGTGGGAAGGAAGCATCCGTGGCCTTAATTAAGGTACAGGCCCAGCATTTTTCTGGTGTGAAAATGGGAAACCACGGGAAACCATATTCAGGGCTGCCGACAGTGGGGTTCGAACCTACTATCTCCCGAATACTGGATACTGGCTGCACTTAAGCGACTGCACTTATCGAGCTCGGTGAATCTGACGTATCATTAAAATGCGAACTACACACTCGATAAGAATTGTTAGGTACCTGAAGATATCCTAGTTTATCACCTTGCCTGGAAATGGCTTGCCTCCACTTCTCTCTTAAATCGCGCTCCGAAGGGAAGCTATGAAACGTCACATTTTCTTGCTTTTTAGCAGTATCGGAAGTACACAGAGGTACACAAAAGTTCGCCATCTTCTCAACCTCACATACACACACCGACAGAAAATATACTGACAATAAATTGCACAAAATCAACACAACATCAGTATTAGTCCGCACATCATAATGTTAAAAGTCCGCCAAGAACAGAACGGAAACCTGACATCTAGCGGCCAAGCCGTGAACACGATCGGGCCGCTTTTTCAGCGGCAAATTGCTTCCTATTTCCCGGCCTTATGTATCTCGTAGGCAACGACCCATGCAGGGATGTGGTGAGCGAGATCTTCAGCTGCTAGTCGCTTCCTCACCCTTGCTTCATAAAAAGCGGCAGTGGACAAGCTGACAATACTTTGTTACTCGCTAGCTGTGGTATGACCTTTCAATAGCACGTTATATTTTGTCGTGTTTTATTATGCCGTATCTTTTTACCGAGTGCAATGGAATGGCAAAATGCTTGATTTGTAATAAGACATTAAACTTTATTAAAAATTTTAACACTGGGTGAGTTGGCGGTTAAAGCCTCGCGGCTGTGAGCTTGCATCCGGGAGATAGTGGGTTCGAATGCCACTGCCGGCAGCCCTGAAGATGGTTTTACGTGGTTTCCCATTTTCACACCAGGCAAATGCTGGGGCTGTACCTTAATTAAGGCCGCGGCCGCTTCCTTCCAACTCCTAGACCTTTCCTATCCCATCGTCGCCATAAGACCTAACTGTGTCGGTGCGACGTAAAACCACTAGCAAAAAATTAACATTCATCGACATTATTCTTTAAAACACGCCGAAGAATATGACAAACATGTTGGTGAAGAACACCATGAAATTGCGAATGAACTTAGAACAGCTGCCTTATCTGAGGTAGGTGTTATCCGACTTTATTGAATTGTCTTTGTTATATTAGTGACGCAATGATGCTTACTATTCAAAGTAAGACAATTAACTAATTTTTATTGGTAATTGTAGGTCGGAGGTGAATCGTCAGTTCGAATAAGCGACAACATAGCTCACTAAAAGAATGGCTAAGTGGCGTAACGTTACAGAAAGTGATGCAGTAATGGTTGAGAATTCGCATACTGAATAGTAGTTGCTACTAATGTTTCTGTATTATCTCTGTATGTACACATTTTTAAACTATTTTAAGGTTTAGTAGAATAAGAATAAATTGCTATAAATATATGGTGTTCCTCTTTCAATTGTAGCCTATTACAATATGGGCAGTGGCGGTTCTAAATACTTAAAAACCGAGCTCGATAGCTGCAGTCGCTTAAGTGCGGCCAGTATCCAGTATTCGGGAGATAGTAGGTTCGAACCCCACTGTCGGCAGCCCTGAAGATGGTTTTCCGTGGTTTCCCATTTTCACACCAGGCAAATGCCGGGGCTATGCCTTAATGAAGGCCACGGCCGCTTCCTTCTCACTCCTAGCCCTTCCCTGCCCCATCGTCGCCATAAGACCTATCTGTGTCGGTGCGACGTAAAGCAACTAGCAAGAAAAAAGGTAGTTAAAATGGGGGAGGGGGGCTGTATGGAATTGAAAGTCTTGGTAACGGAATTCAAAAGAAAAGTAACCATGTTTATGAAAATACAATGGGCAACATTAGCACAACCATTAACATGTTTATTTCAAATACGTTATATCTGTAAATTATCAATTAAAAATCAAGGAATTTTAAAATAATTTTTTCACTAAAACTGAGCCGCCGCCCCCCCCCCCCCCCCCCCCGCCAGGGCTAGAATCGCCTCTGGATATGGGTTTAAATCTACGTTTGTTACTAGTGTGCACGGAAACTCACCGCTGCACTGCTTCCCTTGCTCTCGAGACGAGGCTGGCAGGCGGGCCTCCCCTGTTTCTGCATTACAACCCTCCTTGAGGCTCCGTGCATGTGTCACTGTAATACCCATTACAGCTGGGAGAGATAGAACGCAACCGTTTCGGGAACACAACCGTTGTTGAATGAAACAATTACAAGAATATAACCGTTTTTGAGTTGCAGTGCGTTGGTAGTGGTGATTATTGTTTGGTTTTTTGCTAGGGGCTTGACGTCGCGATTATTGTTTTAAGAGGAAGTACAACTAGGCAAACATCCGCTATATAACTCTAATCAGAGAGAAGAAATGGAAGGGATCCGACACTTCGAAAAATGAAGGTATCGGCCTAGGAAAGACAAGGGCCACGAAGGGCGTGAAAATGAAAGACTCCATAGGCCTCTTTACGTAATACTGTCGGGGTCGGAAAAGAACAAGAGTTGATCAAATGTGGTCGGATAGGATAGATGACAGAAGAGAATATCATCTACGGCAGCTGGTTATTCAAGGGAAGACACAAGGCAAAAGAAGACCAGTAAGAAGGCGCATAGTTTGAAAACTTGGTTCAACTGTTCCACTACGGAGCAACATCCAAAGCAAGAATCTCCATGATGGTAGCCGATCTTCTGAAAGGAGATGAACCGAGCTCGATAGCTGCAGTCGCGTAAGTGCGGCCAGTATCCAGTATTCGGGAGATAGTAGGTTCGAACCCCACTGTCGCACCCCTGTGGGTGGGGGTGGTAGAATAACACACACAGTATCCTCTGCCTGTCGTAAGAGGCGACTAATAGGGGGCCCAGTGGCTCTGTACTTTGGAGCGTGGGCTGGCGACCACGGGGCCCTTAGCTGAGTCCTGGCATTGCTTCCAATTACTTGTGTCAGGCTCCTCACGTTCATCTATCCTATCCGACCTCCCTTGGTCTACTCTTGTTCTCTTCCGACCCCGACGGTATTAGGTTTGCAAGGGCTAGGGAGTCTTTCATTTTCACGCCCTTCGTGGCCCTTGTCTTCCTTTGATCGACATCATCATTTCTCGAAGTGTCGGATCCCTTCCTTTTCTTTTTCTCTCTGATTAGTGTAAATAGAGGATGATTACCTAGTTGTACTTCCCCTTAAAAGAATAATCACCACCACCCCACTGTCGGCAGCCCTGAAAATTGTTTTGCGTGGTTTCCCATTTTCACACCAGGCAAATGCTGATGCTGTACCTTAATTGAATCGATTATTTCAGAAACCAGTCAACCGCCAAGTCTGTCATGTTTGGGAAAATGAAAAAAACTGTCTAGCATCAGACAAAATATTATGATAGGGGTTTTAATATTTTAGCTTGAAAGTATTATATCTCTTAATAATTTATATTTAAGGAAAATATGATGTGCTTATTAACTTTGCTGTAAAAAACTGGGAAAAGTTTCCACTTAACCGGTTTTTGAAATAAACGAGCGTTGCAAACATATTTTTATGGGATAATTCTTGAATTTTGAAGGGATTTTGTCATAAACCCCATATTTATTTTTAAAAAAAACATATTTTAATAGGTTTAGACTGTATTGCTGATACAAAAGGATGAAATCAGCAATGCCTGCTCATCATGACAGGAGGTAATCAATCCTCATAAACAAACTCTACAGCACATTCTGTCTCTGTAGTAGGCCATTGTAAAATGCTGTCATAAAAGTGTTCATATCCCATCAGGTAAGGTTTTAAGGCATTTAGTTCACTTATCCTCTTGATATTGATGGGCATTTAAACAAACAGGAACAAAGAATAATGTAGGGTTCAGACCAGGTACTTCCTTGTCTGAGTAAGAAATGTAACCTTCTCCTTTTATCCTTGCATTCCGAATAATATTACGCGTGTGAGTTTGTTTGTCTACCACTCCTCGTTTCCTTTTTACATACAGGTTCGTCTTCTGATTTTCTTTCTTTTTTTTTTTGCTAGTGGCTTTACGACGCACCGACACAGATAGGTCTTATGGCGACGACGGGATAGGAAAGGCCTAGGAGTTGGAAGGAAGCGTCCGTGGCCTTAATTAAGTTACAGCCCCAGCATTTGCCTGGTGTGAAAATGGGAATCCACGGAAAACCATCTTCAGGGCTGCCGACAGTGGGATTCGAACCCGCTTCTGAATTTTCAGACATATCACTAAGAATATATAAAACACTGCACTAAACAAAAGAAACACTTTTGGAATCAGTTGTTCACAAAACTAGGAACATGCGATTTCAGAAACACAACAATGTCAACAAAAACAGATGAACAGCTGGTTATGCTGGATTCAGAACAGCAGCGCCAGCCAGAACGGTACCAGCAGTTTACCGCAGAAACCAACCAAGCGGTGTCATTTAACTGGTTTCTGAACTAAATACGAAATTCAACGTAATGCCTGACCATTATAGGACGACGTTTCTTGACTGGTTTCAGCACCAAAATGTGCGTATACCCTTTTAGTAACATATTCTGTCATTTACTCATTTTTCCATTTTTTGGCACTTGACTGCTTTCTGAAATAATCGATTCAATTAAGGCCATAGCCGCTTCCTTCCCACTCCTAGCCCTTTTCTGTCCCATCGTCGCCAGAAGACCTATCTGTGTCGGTGCGACGTAAAGCGACTAGCAAAAAAATAAAAAAAATAAAAAGGATAACACTTGAAGAAGCGGGTATATGGAAGTGAGGAGCCCGGCACAAGTAAGTAGAAATAAAGCTAGGACTCAGCTAAGGGCTCCGTGGTCGTCAACCCAGACTCCCAAGTTCAGAACCCATGGGGCCCGCTTTAGTCGCCTCTTACGACAGGCAGGGGATACTGTGGGTGTTATTCTACTACCCCACCTATAGATGGAAGTTGCAGTGCCCCTCAGCTGTGGCGTTCTTTACCAGCACCGTTTCAGAGTTTCATAAAGGGTAGGTATACAAAACCGTCGTTTACAATCCTTGTATTTCCTGGAAATGGGGTTTTCCAACGTTACTAGAATAACTCAAAGGTCAGATTGGTCATTCCGGTGAGCAGCGTTGCTATTGGCTAAAGCGCCTGACGTCGCCGAGAGCGAGAATGAAGTGGTATTCTTTTGAGCTTAGTAGTTACTGTAATTACACTCCACTCAAGTCATGAAATACAGAACTAATGGATATTTGGATGCTGTAACGTGTATTATTTAAAACTTATACGAAAACGTACGACTTCAAATCCGCCTTTGTAAAGACAAAGGGACTCTCACAACGGCTCGAAGTTTGGAACGCAGGCCTTCTGCCCCTTGGCAGGTTCGATCCTGGCTCCTTGCGGTGGTATTTTAAGGTCGACACGTTAAAAAACTCTTGCGGGACAACATTCCGGCACCTCTGCGTCTCCGAAAACAAGTTATTTGATGGAATTCAAATTTTAACACAATATGCAATGGGGTGTTTTATATATTGTTTATATATTTCAGAACTGTTTGTTTCCAAGGGGATAAAACTAATTTATGTTGACGACATAGTATTAGCAACGTTCACTTTTTAGGAGCATATGATTAATCTAGAGGAACTATTAGCTAATTTAGATGAAGCTCGCTTCAAAATTAATCGATCTAAATCGAAATTCTGCCTACAAGAGATTTTGTTCATTGGAAATGTGATTGGCGGAACTGGTATAAAACACAATCCCATTAAAATTCAGACTATATGTAATATCCCAAAGCCAAGAAGACTTAATCCCATTCGACAATTCCGGGGTATGACACAGTTTTTGCTAATCATTGTCCAAAATAAAAGGAGGTGGTAGCTTCTTTACAAGATCTGCTGAAGGCTAATAATCGATGGCGTTGGAGTGATTGTCACGACCAGGCTTTCCTTAACGCGAAGAGTTTACTGGCTAACAATGTTAAACTAGGGTTTGCAGACTTCGATCTTAAATTTATTATCCAGTCTGATGCTTCATCATTTGGAATTGGAGCTGTTTTATACAAGGGGAAGGAGCATGTGGAGAATGATGGAACTTATCTAGCATTTGTGAGTAGAAAATTACGATCTCATGAGCTCAAATATACTACTACCGAACTTGAAATGTTAGCTATCATTTACGCATTACAGCAGTGGAGGAAAATGATATATGGGTAACCAGTAGTTATTAAGACCGACCATAAAGCATTAACGTTCGTGCTAAAGACAACATTATCCAGTGAGAGAGTATCACGATGGGTCCTCTATGCGCAACAATTCAACTTGCAAATCGAATTCTGTCCAGGTAAAAATAACATATTGGCAGACAGCTTAAGTCGGAATCCAACAGAAGAAATTCGAGAGATTAATGTAATAGAGAAAACTCAGAAAGGTGAAGAGTGCCTGAAAAGTTTGAAACGTCTAACGGAACTACAATTGGAAGATCAAACGTTAAGGAAGGTCATTGAGCATTGTCAGAGGAGATCAGCGAATACTGACCCTGGAAATCAGATGGTGAACGAATCCATGGTTGATTACGTATTTACAAATAATATCTTTATCAAATACGTAGACAAAGATAAAAAGAGACTGAGGGTAGTGGTATCATATAAGCTAAGATGCGGACTTATCTGGTATATTCACAATTGGAGAAATATTCACATGGGTCGTACTTCGGAGGACTTTAAGTCAAGACTTGCGATACATGTCAGAGGGTGAAGTACAATTCTGTCTTGCTCTATCAACCACCGATACCTTTCATACCAAGTCAACCAAAAAGGTATACGCAATGGACCAGTACGCAGAATTACCTGTTGGCAAGCGGGGAGCCGATTTTGTATTAGTCATCCTTGACGTAATGTCGAAGTTTTTGTCACGTCAGCCCATTAGGAAAGCAATTTCTAAGGCAATAAGTAGGAGCCTAGGGAGAGAAGTAATACCGAAAATGGGTAAACCAGAGTGCGTATTGATAGATCATGAAAAGCAGTTTACGTCAGTTGAATTCTCGGAGGCAATGAAGATAATGAATATTCAACATTGATTTAGTTCTATAAGACACCCAGAATCCAATGCAGCTGAGAGGGCCATGAAAGAAATATCGAAATTCTGTCGAATTTTCTGTCATGAACGTCACTGGACTTGGACCTCATTCTAACCGACTATCCTTCACTCATGAACTATATGGGGCACGAATCTATCGGTAACATTCCCAGTGTCGTTCACATGAACGAATACCGATAGAGCCCATGGAATGACATCATAAGCAGGCCAGTTGGAAAGAGACCTGACGCGGAGGGAAATGTAAAGCAAGCCCAGGCATGCATGAAGAAGCAAGCAATGAGACGACTTACTACATTAATATCACTCAGAATATAAAGATGGAAAAAATTGTACTCGTCAAAGAAAGAGGAAGATTACAACAGCTTCAAAGAACAGAGAAAATGAACCGCAAAAATCGTAAAAGGAGAAAAAAGAAAATTCGAGAAAGAACAACTGGCTGCAATAGAATAGAACTTCCAAAGAATTACACGAGGGACTTTTACAAGAGATTTAAGAGGAGCCTTTCTAAATATCAACCACCCAGCTTGTGTTTCAAGAAAGAGGATGGCACCATCGCAAGAAACAATGAAGAGAATTGCCAATTGTTGGCAGAATACTTTAAACAGCTACTTAACTGCCCAGTGCCAGAAAAGAAGCTCGCCAGAGAACATACGCAACAGAACCCAGACTCAACACCGCCAGATGAAACAGATATCACAAATCAATTCAAGATGCTTAAAAACAACAAAATAGTTGGTGAATACTCTATAACGAGTGAACTATGGAAATATGTGAGCCCCCAAATGATCGAGAAATTATGACCAGTTAATGCAAGAAATGTAGAACACTTGTAAGATTGCCGATGATTGGAAATCATCCTTGATACACCCACTGCACAAGAAAGGAGACAGAACAGATATCAGCAATTACAGAGGCATCTCGCTCCTTCAAGAGACATACAAGACACTATGGCAATGCTATCAAGATTAGAACAAGTCGAACAAAAAATCGGCGAATGCCAGGGAGGCTTTCGGAAGGAACGATCGTGTGTGGAACAAATTTGGAACCTCAAGACAGTACTGAAGGACAGAGTTGCCAGGGGCAAGAAGTATGTAGCAGTTTTTGCTGACTTTCGAAAAGCATATGATTCAGCTGATAGGAGAACATTGTTTAACACCCTTAGAGAAACGGGTGCAGATAACAAGACATTACAGCTAATAAAGGAGACTTTAACAAACACGTACTCAAAGGTTAAGTTTATGGGAGGGACATCTGAAACCTTTGAAATCAAGACAGGCGAAAGGCAAGGATATTCCCTATCCCCACTGCTGTTTAATTGTGTCCTGGATAAGGTCATCAAAGAATGGGAAGAAAAACTCGCAGAAAAAAGGCATTAAAGACCAAATAAGGATAGGATACAAGAAAGAGAATATTACTATCAACTGCTTCGCATTTGCTGACGATCTTGTACTGTTATCAGAAAATATTCAATCAGCGATAATACGTAGCTCCCTCTATGGATCAGCGGTAGAGTGTCGGCCTCCGGATCCCAAGATAGCGGGTTCAAACCCGGCAGAGGTAGTCGGATTTTTGAAGGGCGGAAAAAAGTCCATTCGACACTCCATGTCGTACGATGTCGGCATGTAAAAAATCTCTGATTCATTAAATCTCAGCCATAGACGCCCAAGAGAGTTTCAGTTTACTCGGTCTGCCATCTAGTGGTGGCCTAGAGTAAAACGGAACGTCGAAATTGACGAGCAGACAGCCAGATAGCGTCAAATTGAAATGTCTGCACACGGTAGCTGAGGCCATACGATTCTTCTTCTTTCTTTCTTCGTTTCGGCCTGCTGTGGACCACGTTATTTCAACCGTTTGCATCCTTGAGCTTTAATTCTTCCCCAGTACTCACGCATTCTCGTTCTGTGAGCCTCCTTCCTTTCATCAGTCCACTTCTTGCCTGTTTTCAACTTTGGCCTTTCTTGGAACCTCTTGTATCCCTGGAGCTTTTTCTGGAGAGGAGCACGTTTCTGGATGTCTTCGAGTGTGATTCCTATTTCTTGAAGGTCTTTTTCAACTTCGATAAACCAGGGTCCCTTGGTTTTCTTGTTAAGAAAGTAGGAAAAGATCCTATTGGTTTGTCTCTGTGTGCTGGCCATACGATTATTATTATTATTATTATTATTATTTAGCGATAATACAAGTTGACACTTTAAAAGAGGTAGCAATGAAAACTGGCCTACAGATATCATTTGAAAAGACACATTTCATGACCAACATTAAAGAAGCCCCAAGATAAATAGTAACAACAAACAATGATAAGATAAATAAAGTTGTTAAATTAAAATACCTTGGTGAGATAATACAACCTAATGGGCTTGATAAAGAAGCAAACTTCGGGAGAGCCAGAAAAATAGAGCTTGCATTCCACCTTACAAAAAACACATACAACAAGAAAGCGATCTCTGTTAGGACAAAACTACGCCACTATCAGTCAGTAATTCAACCAGAGTGCTTGTAAGCTGCAGAATGCCTGGGATTAACAACCAGGAAAAAAAATCAATAAATTGAGAAGAAGGAAATAATTTTTTTTTTAAAAAATCCTTGGTCCAAAGAAATGTACTGACACATATCGATTACGCAGTAACAAGGAAATATATAAAGCATGTTATTTGCTTTACGTCGTACTGACACAGATAGGTCTTTTGGCGACGATGATGCAGGAAGGGCCTAGGAGTGGGAATGAAGCGACCGTGGCCTTAATTAAGGTACAGCTCCAGCATTTGGCTGGTGTGAAAATGGGAAACCTCGGAAAACCATCTTCAGGGCTGTCGACAGTGGGGTTCGAACCCACGATCTCCCGAATACTGGCTACTGGCCGCACTTAAGCGACTGCAGCTATCAAGCTCGGTTATAAAACATGCAGTAGGATTTCAGATGTCATTCGAAAGCGAAGAGTAAAATTTTAGACATATTTCAAGAATGCCCGATGACAGACTTGCTAAGAAAATCTTCAACCACTTGAATAAGCCCAATAGGATACGCAGTTCTTATGAAAAATGGTTTGTTAACACGAAGAAGGATTTTCAAGAAATGAAATCACACATCAAGACATCCACAATAGAACCACCTTCTGAAAAATGTTATACACATTTAAGGGTTTCCTAGAGCCAGAAACAACGACCAAGAAGAAGCAACAGTGGAAGGCGAAAGAAGCAGCAAGCAGGAGGATGAAGGAGTACTGGCGCCAAAGAAAACTTAAATCATGAGGCGTTATTTGCGTGGTCCACACCTGGCCAATATCGATAAAAGAAGAAGAAATTAAGGCGGAAAAGATTCCGAAAACCATTTGAAGTTGGAGTTTTAGTTCCTGTAAGAAAACCGGCTATATAGAATCCCACTGCGAAATTCTACTCTAAGTTTGTCCGCCTATACATTGGACCATTCGATATTATTGAAGTATTGGATAACAACGCATATAAAATACAGAGCTTAGATTGTAGTAATGTTTCAATTTTTAACGCGACCAATCTGAAACGGTATCCCATTCCCATCGTCAATGGAGAGGAAAAGATCAACGTCATATGGAACGTCGAAGAAGCTGATGAAGAATGGGATCAGTTATACGCATAATTCTTCGCACAGTAATTTTTAATATAGTGGCATTCCTTATTCCTCCGACCTTTTTTGAACTACTCATGTTATTCATCATATTATTCGTCCGTCGACGCGTATTTATCCCATTTAAAATCTACGTGCTTTTGACATCTGCCATCCTATAGGCCCTAACCACGTGGGCGCGGAATTTTAAACAAGTAAACGTGGCTAACCTCAGTGCTGCCATGTTGACAGGCCCTAAACTCACTGCTACCATCTTAACGACGTAGGGGGCTTTAAAAAACGTAGTTCCTAACCACGTGCACTTGTTTTGAACGTGGCTAACCTCACAGCTGCCATAGTTTTGGGTATTTTTCTCAGAATTTCATATCTTTTTCTCCTAAAATGAGCTATGTCATGTCATGAATACGGATTTTTAAAAGAGCCAGTTCTAGACCGACATAAACTTTTAACGATTTACACATAATTTTGCGTATTTTTGTTCAGAATTTCATATCTTTTCCCCTCAAAACCCATTTTTATGGAAAAATTTCAAAACTAATTATTTCTATACAATAAAAAATTAAACATGAAATATTTTAGGAAGAAACGTCTAAAATCATTAGATCAAAATAATAATAATTTTAATATTTTAAATATAATTCGATAATTAATATAAAGTTCAATAAACTTTGTTTCATTGGAATCGGCCTATAAATGGCTGAGTTTGTGGCATTAGAAATTTTTACTTGTTTTCAGAATCGAACTCATGTGCTGCGGATATTGGAATACATATAAGTGATAATAAAATATTAACTTTTGTCGTAACAGAGATTGTGATTCACCCAACTTCCTCGTTTGTAATTAGCTGATATGTGAGCGCAGTAGCCGACCAGAAGAGACAACAGATAGCGCGGCTCCCTGTTTCTCTTTTGACGTAAGCGGACTTATGATGCTCCGCACTACAGGTAAATATTATTATTATTATTAGTAGTAGTAGTAGTAGTAGTTGTTGTTGTTGTAGTTGTAGTAGTAGTAGTAGTAGTAAAATACAGATTATAAAAATAATATTTTTATATTTATTACTGCTATAACGCGTGCTCGGTTCGCCCGGAAGGACGTGGGTTCGAATCCCCGTCAGGAAGTTGTAAAATTTAATAAATAAGTTTTCCACTTCCGGAGGTGCATATGGCCCTGAGGTTCACTCAGCCTACAACAAAAATTAGTACCAGGTTAATTCCTAGGGACAAAGGCGGCCGGGCGTAGAACTCTACCCCATCAAGTGCCGAGGTTGCGGACACAATTAAACAGCAGTGGGGATAGGGAATATCCTTGCCTTACGCCTGTCTTGATTTCAAAGGTTTCAGATGTCCCTCCCATAAACTTACCATCCACCTCTCCAAGGGCCTTAATGGCCTGTACGGAGATGACTTTACTTTTTTATAAGGAAAAAATGCCAAAACTCCGAACAATCGAGAAACTCCCTAGAGTCTTGTTCGAAGCCGGCGCCGGTTTTCTAATTTTTCTTCGTTGGAGCCTAGGGAGTTTTCTATTTCGCATTTCTCCCTCCTCCTCCTCCTCCTTCTCCTCCTCCTCTTTCTTCCTCTCTCTCTCTCTCCTCTTCCCGAAGTACCTACTTCTCCGAGGTTATTCCACCAAGGAATCTGTACGTTTCCAAGCAGCCTCAGCCTAAGCCTATCTCCTAACAAGTAACAGGACGCAACGGCGGAATTTACCTCTATTTCTCCGCCTGTTTTAGCTCATTTTTTTATTGAAGGAATGAATACAGGTTCGAACCATAGAAGTGTGAGCCCATCACTTCTAAGAGAACAAATCATAAACATTTACCAACACCTGAACCGCTCGAGCCACCGCGGAAGGCGAAGATTGACGTTTAATTTAGGAGTATATATACTTATTTGTCCGCCTCTGTGGTGTAGTGGTTAGCGTGATTAGCTGCCACCCCCGGAGATGTTGGTTCGATCCCCGGCTCTGCCACGAAATTTGATAAGTGGTACGAGGGCTGGAACGGGGTCCACTCAGCCTCGAGAGGTCAACTGAGTTGAAGTGGGTTCGATTCCCACCTCAGCCATCCTTGAAGTGGTTTTTCGTCGTTTCCCACTTCTCCTCCAGGCAAAATGCCGGGATGGTACCTGACTCAAGGCCACGGCCCCTTCCTTCCCAATTCCTTGCCTGTCCCATCCACTCTTCCCATCCCTCCACAAGGCCCCTGTTCAGCATAGCAGGTGATGCCGGCTGGGCGAGGTACTGGTCATTCTCCCCAGTTGTATCCCCCGACCCAAAATCTGAAGCTCCAGGACAGTGCCCTAAAAGGCGGTAGAGGTGGTATCCCCTGCTGAGTCCGAGGGAAAACCGACCCTGGTTGGTTGAATATATTTCAAAGATTTCTGGAGGAGGGTAGATTGGGACCATGAATATACAGAATACTACCTTAATATTATTTCCACTCAGCTGCCAGTAACATACCGCAATGTGAGTTTAATAGGATATTTGAAATGAGATAACAGTGGAATACCAGTAGTTCCTATATAAACAGATGGCGTATTTCTTCTAGTTTCTACTAAAAATAATAGATGGCGTATTTCCGTAGTTAATTATATTTACTTATAGAGCGCGCCACAAGTTATAACACTTACTTCTCAGTTATCTCAACCGGAAGCTTCAGCTAAGCAGTAATTACCAATCTAAGATATCACTTGGCCGGCAGAAGGAGTTAGTCTTTCAATGGAAGCAGACTTAGTGCCACTACGCGCTACAGCCGAATATTATTATTATTATTATTATTATTATTATTATTATTATTATGAAAATAAAGGTAATAAATATATTACTATTAAAATAAAGCTAAAATATTATTATTGTTAAAATAAGGCTAATAAAATATTATGAGGTGCCGGTTAAATTGATATAAAATAACACGAAAATAATTATAACCAAATAATGTACCGTATTTAAAAATCAAAACAAACAGTGATTAACTCAAGAAATTCCTTTAACTTTTTCTTCATTTATTTATTAAAATTTTCAGTTACAATTCCATGTTTAACATCATCTGCTAAATTCTTTTCACCCTACATAATTATATGAGCAAGTGTGTCAACCGGAATATTAGCATTATATGTCGCACAGAGCTTCGTAGTAGTTTTCTGAGCCGTTATCACGTTTCTTCGCCTAATCTTATTATTAACATAAATGGGGTAATAATTAATGAACTCCCCAGGATTAAGAGAAGGAACCGAGTTTAAACATTTACGCGCTTAAATTCTAAAAATCCATTATAGGCTTTGAGATAAGTGTTGGGAGGACTTATATTGCACATTTTTTCTGGAAATATCTCGTTTCTTCCATTTCTCACGTAAATATTTTGAAGTTGAACATGGTCAAACTTAGAAGAATCTATATCTTGATTACCTTTTTCTGTTAGCTTGAAACAATAAAAATAAAATACGGCAGATCAAACTGCATTGAACTGTAGTAGTTTGTAACATCGATTTCGAAGTTCCTTTTTCCGCTAAGGCCAGAAATTTCTTGAGTTTGTAAGTCATAGAATGAAACAGATATCCTTCATCCATTCATTCATTCATTATTTATTTACCATAAACCTTTACAGTATCTATGGAAGGCCAGGGGAAAAGGACAGCCCCCCCCCCCAAACGTAGTGCCTCTCGACCTTTGAAATAATTACCTAAATCCTAAACTCAGTTATATATCCTTGGTTCATTTAAGACTTTAGCCCTTTTTTCTTGGTCGTAAGTAGGTTCGTATTTAACGATTGGTATTCTTATTTCCATAGAATTTACAGTAACTTTTCCTTCTTTAGGCCAAATTCCAGTGACATCCTCACCGGCTGCATTTTTACTAAACCATCTATATAAAGCATCTTTTGGATTTTGACCCCAAGTAAAAGTAACTGCTAAATCGCCTTTCCGCATTACTCCTTTATAATCCTTAAAAATCTGCCTAATAGCCTTAAGGGATGTAAGACCTTATTTGAATTTTCCTGCAGTTTATTATTAAAATTAACTTCATACATTATATTATCATTTTGAGTGGAAGTTAGACTATAATGAACTGTCGTATCGTAAGCATATGACAGGATGAGGACTCGGGAGCGTATAGTCGCATTGGGAAAGATAGTATGAATATCACTTATATTCTAAAAAACCCTTGAAATAATATACAAAGTACATATCAATTTATGACACCAATTAACCTTTAAATTTCTCTCAGATCTTGCTGTGAGTCTTTGAGTCTGTATATATTACACACAAGTATACATATATTTACTGGTTGGATAATTAACTACGGGATATAGTTGATCCCCGTACAGCTGAAGTCTTAGTTTCTTCTTTCTTCTGCGCTGAAGTCCTTGTCCCTGGAACCCGTTGCTTCGTCGGCTATGCTAAGCTTTCACAATGAGAATGATTGCTGGTTTATTATTATTATTATTATTATTATTATTATTATTATTATTATTATTATTATTATTATTATTATTATTATTATGCTCTAACACCTAACTGACTGCTGGTGTGGAAAACTCCTGTGATCGTTCATTAACGAATCACACTCAGTTCAAGAGTCTATTATCCCTCTGACTTGCTATTACTTTACAGCGTACTCGCGGCTCTACTCAACGTCTACCACCAATTTTAACAGTTTCTCCCTGGCCGTTTATCTGTTCACTCGGCGATAAGGCCGCCGGCCTACACAGTCTAACAGCCTACAATCAAAAGCCGACAGTCCAAAGGCTGAGAATCAAAAGCCTCCCTCAGGAGCTGAGAGTCAAAAAGCCGTGTTGTTTACAAGTCACAAGTTTATATAGGTTCTCGCCCTTCGAAAACACTCCACCTGACCAAGATATCACTACCACTAGTCACTTGTGTACGTCACAGCATCACTGTTCTCTGATGGGTTCCTTAGTATGGAACCACCCTGTCACGTTGCACTACACAAAATGTTCCAGAAACGCTTAGGAGCTATTCTTATGTCTTTTACATGTGACATCGTACTTTTCCAGTAGAAATGCGCATTTAACTTATATAAGTATCTTTCGAAACATTGAGTCACACAGCCCTTGTCTTACAAGTTTCTACGCCACATAGAATGTTCTATTTTTCCTTGGAATAGTCTGTCATTCCCGTTACTATTTTCATTACTATTATTTATGAATTATGAATTAACGGTTCAGAATAATATGTCGATGAATACAGTAGTGATAATGAATCCGAGAATCAACAAACGTGAACGAATATTGTGTAAAGACCGAGGGACAGGGCTGCAGAGAAATGTTGCTGGTAATATCGAAATTATATTTCCAATGGACTGGAAATATGAGAAAAAAATGCTGATTCGAATCATGATTTACTTCTCGGGAGTTCAAAATATTTTCTTCAATTATTTGTGTGATGAGAATTTTATGAGCGTATACTCATAGTAAAGCACAAGGAAAAACTGGCTCTATTGATACCACCTGGAAAAACATTACTGACTATATAAGTGTGGGCAATGACACTGAAATGGTATAGGATACTTGGGCAATATTTCGTTTCAAAATTAGGGTGAGTCCAAATTAATATATAACGACTGATCATTTAGAAATGAAATGCAAAAGAAAAGTATATTATCTTTATTCGTTTGACTACTGTGTTGTTTTCTTTAAAGGGTGTTATTTATACTGCTGCATCTGCTGGGATTTAAATGCCCTGCCAGAAATCTCGGCAATTCCGGCCGGGCAGCTATCCATAAACGGGGAACGGCGAAGGGTTGACACTACAGCATTATTGTAGTAGTGATGAATCGGTCGACCTCGGCGATCTTCGAGATTCGTACTGGCAACCTTTGAAACACAAACTATGAATCGCTTAAGCATCGTTGTTCGACATCTGGCGTACACTTTACGTACTAGTACTGTTGTTGTTTACACAACAAAGCCAAAGTATAGAATTCATGCTAGGAACTAGATTCGCATCGAGAAATGTTATATAATGTGTATGTGACATAGTTGTTGGCTTAAAATGGTAACGGTTTAGAAATTTCATATCGATCGATCATATTCTCGATTCAATTCAGATTTCATTTTCATTCAGTCGGCAGCACCAGGCAGCGCTATCGATACCGGGACAGCTCCCTCCTTACTCCTCACATTCGTACACAAATGCACCAAGATAAAGTGTGCGGATAATAGTGTATCTACACTTACGCTAATAGAGCTCTAAAATTTTCTCACATCCCTTAGCAGCAAAGCGACTTAACTTATGATTTTGAGGTATTAACGATAATTTGCGCAAGTTAGTTACGCTGGAGTCTTATTTCGAAAAATATTAAAATTATACTTACGTTGTTTTGGCAGCAAATGTGTTTCAATCTAAATAAGAAAACCCATGAAATACCACATTTTGGTTATTTTTGTAGATAAGCAAATTTGTTCCTAAGCCGGCGAATTGAAACTACGAAGCTGAATTGTTGGACATGGCGTGTGACTAGACAGCGAAGGGCGCCATTGGGCAGTAAGCAAATAAAGTGCGAAGGGAAAACTGGATAAAGTCGGTGTAATGAACTAGGCTGACTGCAGAGACGTCAGACGAAGCTTGACCCGGGGTACGACAGACCGCCGATCCACGAGACCTTCCAACTGTAATCCAGAAGGAGCCGGGGTACGAGAGACCGCCGATCCAGTAGATGAAACGGGACCTTCCAACTGTAATCCAGAAGGACGCGGGTTACGAGAGACCGCCGATCCAGTAGATGAAACGGGACCTTACAACTGTAATCCAGAAGGACCCGCTGAACGAGACTGCCATGGACCGTTGTGAGCTGCCGAATCTAGAGGATACATCTTACGACCAGCAGGGAGCTATGTGGCATTAAACCAACCTGTGATCGTTTAAGATGGAGTCGAGTGACAACACCTGAACGAGATAATTCTCAACAGCAATAAGCATGGGGTAGAATAGCGTCATCACCGTGATAGGCTCGAATCCTGCATTCCCTGACGATATGATGAATAGTCTGGTGTTTAGCTCCACATTCACAGTCTGCATTAGGTAGCTTTTTCCACTTAGGGAGAGCGGCTCTGCACCGGCCATGTTCTGTTCTGATTCTATTCAGGGCAGTCCAGGTCTTGCGTGGTAGATGGGATCCACTTGGATGGCTGCAACCTGAAAAGAAGGTATGCAGGCGCACAACTTTTGCTGCTTCCCATCTACCTTTCGACTCATCAAGATATTGAAATCCTCAGCATCCATGTCAGGAGTATCACGCAGAGTTGGATGGCGCGATTTTAGTATATTAAGATTCAAAAGTGGCAGGTCACTAAACACGTGTATACCAGGATATTTCGAGATCTTGTAGAATTCCTTCGTAAGGGAACTTATCGGCACAGATCAGGTGCTATTACACCAGTTAGCAGTGGAAGCCAATGAATTGGAATAGATCTGATTGCACCAGATACGATGCGCATTATGGTATTAAGCTGGGTGTCAACGAGTCTTGTATGATGACCGTTCAACCAAACAGGTGCACAATACTCAGCACTTGAGTACACCAAACCCAAGGTTGAAGATCGCAAGGTGATTGCTGAAGATCCACAGGAAGTTCCACACAGTTTATGGAGGATGTTTATTCGAGACTTCGACTTCTGCGCTAAGTTCAGGAGGTGTTGTTTGAAGGATAGTGTACGGTCCAAGATGACACGAAGGTATTTTGGGTTCCAATTATGAGGAAGAATTCTCCCTCTGAAACTAACCTTCAGCTTCACGTTCGCCAAACGGTTATTTAAATGGAAGCAAGACACTTCTGTTTTAGTCACACAGGTTTGAAGTCTCCAGATTTTGAAGTACTTCAAATATAAATAAATCATTTATTTTCCTAGGGAAAACCATATGTTAGTTTAATTAAGTTCAGGACCTATGCATGTAATGTTTTGTCTGTGTTTATCTTTGTCAGCATAGATTAGAGGGTATTAGGCAAATGAACAGAGTGGTTGATTTACTGAGATATATGTATATAATTATTATGTTCCCGTCTCACTGCGAGATATAACTATTTGAGTGAAAGAATCATCAAAAGATTACAAGGAAGATGGGGTCTTGTTGGAATCGAACGGGAAAAGATTAGACGTATGGCCAGACATCTTAATTATAGGAACTGCATGATTGTTGGGTATTTGTATGCATGTCTTTACAGGGAGCTAGAGAGAGAGGAACCAAGTTCAACCAACGTTGATGAATTAGAGTTTTCCGTGATATACTGGCAGACGATGGACACAGCACCACGAGAGTAACGAACTGGGGCCTGTTAGATGCGAGTTACTGAGAGATGTGTATAATGTAAATGTTCAGAGTGCCCGTGGAAAGATAAGACCACGAGGCTTACATGTTGCTAGTCGTTGATCTGGGAAAAATGTACCAGGCTATGTAATATGAGATAGACTGTGAATGCCAAGATATATTGAAGCTCCAGGTTCAGGGAAAGGAACGGAATTTGTTCAGTGTTTGAGTTTGCCCCAGAAAGGGAGCGTCGTGGTGATAAGGTGAAGGTCGCTGTGTGAATCCTTGCCGTGTTAGGAAGGGGAGTTGGTTATAGTTGTATTTAAAGAACCAATGAAGCAATGTACGGGTTCGGTGACAGTCTTGCCTATCTGTGTTCTTGCTGGAAGCCAATGACCTCATTTAAAAGGGATGGCTGAGTGACACAGATGTTACCAACTTCCTAAAGACAAATGCATTTTCTTTTATGTGTATTTACAGGTGCAGTGTTTAAGGTGTATATTTCTTTGGTGTGGTTGGCTTTGTTTTAATAGTTGTGCTCATAGTAGTTTCTTTGTTATAAGGAAAATAAACCCGTACACTTACAGAGGGGATGCGAGTTTCTTAACTCATTCACCTGTATATTGGTAATCGTGCCAATAGCAGAGTCTGTATATATTTTGGGGGGATAAATTTTACCGTCCTGGACGACTGTTTACATAACTGCGTTAATAATTCTAATTGAAGTTTGTCCGCGCGAACCCTTCTAATCTTTTCCCGTGTTTAATGAAAGTTTAGGAACGAAAGTTTACATATTCGTTCAGACTAGAAAGTTCACAATGCCATACGAGAAATGAGGTAACCCACTTCACCGAAAAACTTGTATTGAACCATATTTTGTGTCGGGAACAGCATAGGGAGGTCCGCATACGTTGTTTCCAATGTAATGTGCGAGTTGCGGAGTTGTAATGATAATGACAGGTCCACTTGTCTACTGCAGTTCACTATGCGTAACGTCAGTCACATTTTGAAGGGTAAATTTGTTCATAATCTGGGGTACATTTGCCTAATGACAAAGAAAATCAGTAAAGGAGTTTTGAAAAGAAATTCATGCTCCCTTGCCTTCTGCTAATCATATCGAGAAGGGAATTATTCATTACAGTGGTACACACACAGGAGTTGGAGGAGGACCCTATTCCTACTGCCAGTTAAAGTCGATGTGGGGAGTACTGATTACAATGGCAGACGCCCAACTGCTGACAGTCACTGTTGATTGGTAAAGATTAATTACAATGGCAGACACCCCTTTAGATCGCTACAAATAGACTTCAATGAATAAATATAGATCAAAATACGGAAGTTTATGCACGTACACCTTCATTTACAGAATAACTGTTGATAAACGGTGCATCATATCGAAAAAACTATTTACGATAAGACGCCTCTGGCCTCATTTAGCTATCTAAATGGCGGGTCCTATGATATTTCCTCGTATCTCATCTATTTGAATGTAGGATTGTTTTAGAAACGTTGAATAGAGTGAAATTTGTGTAAGGTTTTCACACATTTAATTACTTTTCAGATACCTATGCAACAGCTTCAAACATAGAATCTGGCTCACATATGGCTACTGGGCGGTCCAATATTCGTGTAGAATTTGATGATACTATCTTTCCTTAAAGTGAATCAAACCATCAATGATACGTGTACAAAGTGCAAAATTTAGGTAAATCCAGAAATAGAGCCAAATTTAACGTATAGAGGATAGAGATACGACAAAAAGTCATAGGACAAAAGTTGTAGATCATTCCAAATTGAACCGAGATTGTGCCATCCGCTTTGTGATACGACTTACCTTTTAGCCACCAAATACCTCGAAAGAAAGGTCTGCACCGTCATTAAAATTTCCCCCACATTTTGATATTTTTCGGGGGGTAAAACTAAAAATGTTAAACATCTCGTAAATTTTCAGTCGGTTACAGGCTAAAAGCTATAATTTTGCCCAATTTGAATTTTCTAACTCGTCTGGCACATTGGCCATCTTGATATTGGGGAGGGGGTAAAAAATTAGGACTTTCAGGAAACTTTTCAGCCCATGAAACCTATAGGATATCGTTCTGGATAAATATAATCGACTGAGTTTTTATGCAGATTTGAAACTCCCAGTGTGTCACTCTGAGAGAATTTTGTGAATTTTAGATTTTTCTAATGATTCTGAAGTCACCAGCTTGTCTGGTACCAAGTTTTAAGTTTGTAAGATGCCTGGAATTCTCTCATTAATTCACGACTGTTTTCATGTTTGTGCCTTAATGTGTGTGTGTATATATATATAGATCGCTCCAAACTGACTTCCATTTATTAATATGGATAATCTTTCACCCGCTTCCCTACTGGTTCTAGGGGAGTCTTACTCCCTCAGTATATTTTCCAGATAGTAAGGCATACTTGCAAGTCATACTGGAACATACACACATCCATTATTTCGGCCATTTTGGACAATTTATGTTTTCACCCTTTCTCACCCTCCATGCCAAAGGGGGCAGAAGTTGGACTTTAAAAAATACGGAATGTTACTATTCATCTCAGCGACCCGGAAAACGATGGGCTATTTTTATAACTCACTCCCCCCTCCCCCACCCCAAAGGGATCTTAACTTCGAGTTTCAAAAAATGGGAGTGTTACTATTCATGTCAGCGACCGCGAAAACAATGAATTCGACACAATTTTCGATTACTTTTATATGTAACTCCCCCGTTGCCCCCACCCCAAAGAGGGATGAACTTGGACTTATAAAATATCCGAAGTCTCACTCTTCAACTCAGCGACCCCACAACTATGAATTCAACACTATTTTCTATTATTTATATATATTGTGACATTTTAGGTCTATTGTAATTGGCAGTGAATTTTATATGACGGGACTGTACACCACGTGGTCCGCACAGTGCTCGTCGGCGAAATCCGAAGGGGTGACTTTCTTTTTTTTTTTTTTTTTTTTTTATATAACCTGTTGAGGGGTGAAGAACAGTGTTACCACCGCAAGAGAAGACGGAAAAATGTTTTTATACTGCTGAACTCTCCATCCACGAGAAATATTACATGCAAAACCTTTCGTAATATCAAAACTTCAGATTCGACGTCTTAATAAACATTCTCTAACATGTATGCATAACAGGTTTGATGTCGCATTTTTAGAAAGGCATTAATAATAATATTTAAAAATAAATTAACTAATTAATTAATAAGAAATTAGGGGACATATTAATTACAAAGAATTCAGGACGTCAATCGAATCACGAGGTATGACGTCAGGACTCAGAATATAGGTAGCGAACTCGAACAAGGAATCTTACTTGCTTACTTGCTTACTTGATGGCTACGCGTGTTGTTCAAAAGCTCACTAAGCGGGGAGGTCTTTTATAGACCGGGAGAGCTGATACTTGCACCACGAGGAGAACAGTGTCATTTCTTGGTAGTTTATCACACCATCTACATTCATAGCAGACGTCAATGGTGCCTATGAAGAAAGTACGTATCATTATATGTCAATTGTGAAACCACGAGTGGGTAATTTATACTAATATTTTCGTGCAGGTTTCAGTGCACATCAAGCAGTACCAGTTCGATACCGGCCAAGGCAATGAAGACTTACAGTAGGAAATTCGTGTGCCTCGGAGACATCGCCCAGATCAAGATGCAACAGTAAAAGGCAGGACCAATGTCTACAGCGTCCTAATAGCGTGAATCCAGCCTAGAAGGAAACCAGGGTCATCAAGACATCCAAGTTAATTTGATAATTCATTTATACAGGGTATTATCTGTTCTATGTAGCTGTAATAAGTAGTTAATTTTCTTCTTGAAGGGATTATTGACTGAATAGTAGTTTGAGTAGAATTCTAGTATCTTTACCATGTAATTTTATTGTATTATACGACGTTGAATTTGTATTTTCTCCTACTATACGATTTTTAAGATGCGTGATGATGGTATGTCAACATCATCGGCCACGCGGGTTTCAATAAGTCATGTCATTAGACAAGTCATCATCATCATCTGTTTACCCTCCAGGTTCGGCTTTTCCCTCGGACTCAGCGAGGGATCCCACCTCTACCGCCACAAGGGCAGTGTCCTGGAGCTTCAGACTCTTGGTCGGGGGATACAACTGGGGAGTATGACCAGTACCTCGCCCAGGCGGCCTCACCTGCTATGGTGAACAGGGGCCTTGTAGGGGGATGGGAAGAATGGAAGGGATAGGTAAGGATGAGGGAAGGAAGCGGCCGTGGCCTTAAGTTAGGTACCATCCCGGCATTCGCCTGGAGGTGAAGTGGGAAACCACGGAAAACCACTTCGAGGATGGCTGAGGTGGGAATCGAACCCACCTCTACTCAGTTGACCTCCCGAGGCTGAGTGGACCCCGTTCCAGCCCTCATACCACTTTTCAAATTTCGTGGCAGAGCCGGGAATCGAACCCGGACCTCCGAGGGTGGCAGCTAATCACGCTAACCACTACACCACAGAGGCGGACCATTGGACAAGTACCTGGTTTAAATATCAGCCATCGGCTAACCTTTAAGGAATATTACTTTTCCATTCAATTACTATAATATTGAGGATTGTGTACGTGTAATATTTTTATTCTTCGAAATTTATTTCTCCAATATTTTACCAAAAGTGTTTGCTGCATTTTTCATTAGGGAGCAGGATCATCTGACATATTAATGCTACGCTAACGAAACGGATAGCCTTATTTTTGGATCCGATTTCATACTTTTAAGGGAGGACATCGTCTGATTATTATATTTATGTGTGGTTCCAGTCATTTATGAAAATTTTCCCGTGATATTTTGGACGGATGTTGTGAATTAATTTTGATATTTTACCTCTCACATCGCGCCATGTGCAGTGGATTATGGTGATTTTATGTGCTATTTGGCGGCGAATCTTCGCGTCTCTATGATCAGACATATCAGATGTAAGGCTTTTCAGGCGTTTGCTCTATTAACCAGCGTTTCGTCTTAGGTCTGACACTAGACTCGTCCATGAGTCTATGATCAGTAGCTCATGTAATTTATTTCCTGCGATGTTGTGTGCAATGATGAATGGATATTTAGGAATAATTTATTATTTGATGTATCTGCGAGTAGTTGTTTTCGTGAGAGAACCATACGCGATAGCGTCTTCACAAAATGTTACTGACCGAGCGAGTTGGCCGTGCGCGTAGAGGCGCGCAGCTGTGAGCTTGCATCCGGGAGATAGTAGGTTCGAATCCCACTATCGGCAGCCCTGAAGATGGTTTTCCGTGGTTTCCCATTTTCACACAAGGCAAATGCTGGGACTGTACCGTAATTAAGGCCACGGCCGCTTCCTTCCAACTCCTAATCCTTTCCTATCCCATCGTCGCCATAAGACCTATCTGTGTCGGTGCGACGTAAAGCCCCTAGCAAAAAAAAAAAAAAGTTATTGAACCACGAGGTAAACCACATGTCTTCCTATAAAATAAAATTGATGATGATGATGATGTTTGTTGTTTAAAGGGGCCTAACATCGAGGTCATCGGCCCCTAATGGTACGAAATGAAATAACAAAAGGGTCAAATACATCCACTGACCAAAATAAAATAAAAATTGTCATGAAGAATGATTTGATGGACATGAACCCAACAAAAAGCAACCAACCAACCAACCAAACAAACAAAAAACAAACAAGAAACAGTGGATCAGACTAAAAACGATCGAAAATAATAGTATTACTGACCAAGGGACCATTTATAAAGCAAAAGGATGCTTGATGTCTAAAGGGGTGCAAAATCCATATCTAAGGCCCCACAGAATGGTACATGTCGCGAGTAAAGTAGAACCATGGTATTTGTCATTTTGGGGTACTAATCAAAAGTAGCGAAGACTCACGGTGCACACAAGAAGGTACTACTCACAAGGTTTGCATTTCGTACAGGGAACGCAGACCTATGGTGTTTCTCACACAATGGCGCCACTCATAGCCAACGCAGACCGATAAGGTTCCTCACCTAGGTGTACTAACCACACATCCCGTGGTGTTCCTTACAGAGTGGGTACCAGTCACAGGCAACGCAGACCCACGGTGTCGCTCATATAGTGGTACAACTCACAGGCAACGCCCAGACCCGCGGTGTTGCTCACATGGGTACGACGCACGGGTACTGGAAACCCACAGGAGAGCCCCCTCCAGCGGCTACTAATCACAAACTTATTTCATACCTAATGTAGTGGTACTACTCGCAAGTACAGGCAACCCATGGTGTTCCCCGCGTGATGGTACGATTCAAAATTAGTTTCATGGTTCTAATTCAGTCAGCCCTTGGTCGCCCCTTTTAGTCGCCTCTTACGACAGGCAGGGGATACCGCGGGTGTATTCTACATGTGCGTCCCCCACCCGCAGGGGGTGAAAAATAAAATTGAGCGTATGAGATTGTTAGAGCCTTTTGTCATACTGGATGAGCATCATAGCAATAATATCAAAATCGTAGCTGTATAATACTACTCAATTCCTCGATATTTGATAAATTTTGGTAACCTCCTGAGTTCGATGTAGATATTGACGATATTATCAGTCACCATTACCCAGACTATCTGTACCGGATTGATTACTGTGTGCAGGCCATTATTCATGGGAGTCTTCCATCTCCATAAAGTGGATGAATAACGTGTGGACAATTGTGTATATTTGTAAAATTGCATCCTTACTTGTAGTTGGGTACAATTATTTCCTCGGTAGATGATGGTAACGGGAGATTTATTACGTTCATTTTATTTTATTATTTCTGAAGGTTGAGTAATTATATTTTATTGTAAATTATTGATGTGTGTGTTACCATCGTTGTTCAAAATTTCGGCGTTAAGGTCATTACACATGGTTAAAGATTTAATTTAATTTTTTTCTTGCTTGCTTTAGTCACGTAAAGTCGCGTGTATTCTGAGGTTCCGCTGAACTGATAATCACTGAAAGGTCGAGTTAAATTGGAGAAACAATTACCAAGTGAAATTAAGTGTATCAATTTTTTTTGTTTTTTTTTTTTGTTTTTTGTATTTTCATCTTTTGACCAGTCATGTAACTTGAGCATTTAAAATCTTGTTCCAGATTTTCCAGCATGATTCGACATGCGTACGAGCATCATTCTCTAAGGAAAGCAAATTTCACATTCAAAATAATATTCGATAATGATTTTTATGAAACTTTTCTCAGAATTAGTAGGAATTTATGAGCATGTACCATCCCACTTGCTTTGACTTTTGGATGTACAGCAAGACTAAACGTAAATTAAAACTTAAGTGATCATCTCACACAATCGTAATTCTCATAAGGACGTAATTATTTTGTGATAAATCATCCACCATTAATTTGTATTTCGATGGTTCATTATTTACTGATATGTGCCCATTTCCTTGATCCACACCATTTTTTTATGGAACATATCAATCCCTTACTGATCAACTCTGAGGGTGTCTTGTGTCTCTAATGTGTCAGTCGTGGCTTAAACGGGCAGAATATACATATATCACTCTCCCATCGCCCCCCACCCAGGAGGGGGTGAACTTGGGCTTCAAAAAATTCTTGAGTGCCGCTATTCATCTCAGCGACCCCGAAAAATGTGGATTCGCCACTATTTTCGACTATTTTTATGTATCACTCCCCCCTCGCCCCACCCGAAATAAGCTGAATTTGGACTTATAAAAAATCCGGAGTCTCACTATTCATCTCAGTGACCCCGAAAACTATGGATTCGACACTATTTTCGATTATTTTTATATATCACTCACCCATCGCCCCCCCCCCCCCCGAAGAGGGCTAAACTTGGACATTAAAAAATTCTGGAGTGTCACTATTCATATCAGCGACCCCGAAAAGTGTGGATTCGACACTATTTTCGGTGATATTTATATCTCACCCCCCTCGCCTCCCGCCCCTAAAGGTGCCTTACACACACGCGGTTTTTCTCCTGATACAAAAAATCCGGAGTGCCACTATTTACCTTGGCGACCTCGAAAACTATGTATTCGACACTGTTCGATTCATTTTAGATGTCACTCCCCCTCCCCCACCCCCACCCCAAAGGGGCTGAGCTTTGACTTTAGGAATATTCAGATTGTCACTATTCATCGCAGCGACCATGAAAAGTAAGGATTCAACACTATTTTCGATAATTTTCTTATATCATTCCCCCTCGCCCCCCACCCCAAACGGGGCTGAACTTGGACTTTAAAAAATTCCAGAGTGTCACTATTCATCTGAGCGACCACAAAAAGTATGGATTTGACACTATTTTCGAATATTTTATATCTCACCCCCTCGCCTCAATGGGTACGCCCCCGTAGTTTGTCAAAATAAAACCGGAGTGTCAGTATTCATAGGTCCTATTGTCTGTTATTAATATTATTTACATGCCTTGCTCGAGACAATTCTTGCATGTCCCTGATCCCGTCTATCTTTCCCACTTGCCTGCTATTTATGATAAATCATAAACCTGCCCAATCCTTGATGCTGTCCGACCCAGGAAGAACGTTGTATCAAAGCGAGAAGAGACCAGGAATACTTCATTCAAGAACTGGAAAAATCCAAAGAAAAGCAGCTCGATTTGTTCTGGGTGATTTGCGAAAAAAGAGTAGCGTTACAAAAATGTTGCAAAGTTTGGGCTGGGATGATTTGGGAGAAAGAAGACGAGCAGCTCAAGTAACTGGTATGTTACGAGCTGTCAGAGGAGAGATGGCGTGGGAGGACATCAGTAGGCGAATAAGTTTGAGTGGTGTCTTTAAAAGTAGGAAAGATCACAATATGAAGATAAAGTTGGAATTCAAGAGGACAAATAGGTGCAAATATTCGTTTATAGGAAGGAGAGTTAGGGATTGGAATAACTTACCAAGGTAAATGTTCAATAATTTTCCAATCTTTTTGCGATCATTTGAGAAAAGGCTAGAAAAACAACAGATAGGGAATCTGCCACCTGGGCGACTGCCCTAAATGCAGTTCAGTAGTGATTGATTGATTGATTGATTGATTGATTGATTGATTGATTGATTGATTGATTGATTGATTGATTGATTGATTGATGGATGGATGGATGGATGGATGGATGGATGGATGGATGGATGGATGGATGGATGGATGGATGGATGGATGGATGGATGGATGGATGGATTGATTGATTGATTGATTGATTGATTGATTGATTGATTGATTGATTGATTGATTGATTGATTGATTGATTGATTGATTGATTGATTGATTGATTGATTGATTGATTGATTGATTGATTGATTGATTGATTGATTGATTGATTGATAAGAAGTTAACCTGCTGACTAGCCGAGATATCATTTTTAATGTGTCGTCAGTTATCGCATGACGGGCACAATACTTATCTAATGAGGAGTATTTTTCTCGAAGAACAGAACGACTTAACATTCTGTATGGACTTGTATTATATGTAGCCTAAAATTTGTGTGTGATGTGAATTACATAAGCACGAATTCTATGTATGTTATACTTCCTCACAATAATATAACAAAAACATTTAATACATTAAATTGCTTTAATAATTTTGATCGTAGTTAGAGCTTTACGTGAAGTAATATGAGGACGAAATATGGGGAATATGAAACGAAAAATTTCCAACATACGACTGCCCACCACTCGCTGCGGTACCAAAACCTCGAATGTAACAATTCTCTTCCTGTCCATAAATTCCCAGAGGAGGTGGCGGTGGCGGTGATAGTTCTTTTAACAGAAGTAAAACTAGGTAGCCATCCTCTCTTTCCCTAAGCCTGATCACGCCTCCCAACCACATATGGATATGCAGTCCGTCAGAACGATTTTCGTTGTGTTCATTTTCCTATGCTCGAGTGTAAAGGAAAATTAACCTTAAAAAAGACATTCCTACAGGACGGTAACGGAAGGCTAATTCTCCTTCACACACGCTACGTCCCATCCTGTTTCCCGCACTAGCCTGCTCTCTCAGCCTGGCACATAACGGGCTGCGTCTGGACGATCCTATTCCGCAATGGGGCAGGGCAGACACAGGACCTGCCTTCCCGCGCTGACCTGTAGCATGCGTTGATAAACGGGTAATTTTCATTACGGAGTTAAGGTGGTAAATTCATGGTCCGTATACCGAAATACCTTGTCTTTCGCGGTCGGTTTAAGGGAGATAGCTGTTCTTGCATAATTAAATTGAGAGATTTCAATGAAAATATTTCATAGTTTATTTTGCCACGATGTACATTATTTGGCACACATACAGGATAACGCTAGAATTAACATAAATACTATTATGACGTGAGTTAGACTAGGTCTTCGTCTAACCGTTGAGGATGGTTTGGTCTCCATAGAATGATCCTGAGTATACTGGTCCAATGGTGTTGTCCTTGGGCCTCACGACCAGAATATCTTCAGATCGTCGAGCTAGGATGAAAACAATTATATTTAGTGCTTTATCTAAAGAAAATCTAAACTACGGGTGATGTATAGGAATGAGACATGCACTTCTTATTTAGGTTTACTTTCAAAGAACAATAATGTCCGATGGTGTGCACGTCTATACTGATAATGGATAGCAAACTAAACTTACGGCAACAACCACAGGAAGTTACTTTACGAGTGAGATGTTTCGAAGTACAGTACGGGGCCAAATTAGTTATTTTAAATTAAATGATTTTTACACGTTACATCTTGCATACAGTCCGTACAACAGTTCGTCAACAAGTGCGGCCAAATGATAAATATCGAAGGAAATTCAGAAAATCAACACTCAAGAGGAAATTTGAACCAATTACATAATCCGTCAGTCAGCGAAACGATCAACCAGTCAAATAACAGTGAGCAGAAAGTTGTTACTGAAGCGTGAAGTTATTTTCCGTAAATATCTCAGTGTGAAAAGAAGTCAGATTAGTATGAAATAAATTATATTTATGATCAGCCTAATGTTTACCAATCATATTTTTATGTCATCCAGATAGAGAATCACTAAATTTATAAATTGCTAAACTGCTAAATTGCTAAATGATGTATGCAAAATTTCCAAATACATACAAAAAGAGGAAACAAATTGGGCAAGACAGTTACTGAACATAGTCTTAAGGAAAAGGTATGAAATTTGATGAAACAAATGAACTCCATCGATGTACAGACCTGATGGGCCTTGGCTTACCAAGCAACCACCTCTCAGCGATTTCAAGGTGACACACGGACATTGCGGTGAATCCTCCCGACCATTTGTTTAAGATTTGTAGGCCTGGTTCAGCCATCTCACCATCAGATGGCTCGTCAACTGTAATCACGGAGGCTGAGTGGACCTCCAAACAATCCTCAGGTCCAGGCAAATGTCCTTGACCTGACCGGGAATCGAACCTGGCGACTCCTGGTGAGAGGCTGCCATCTTTTCTCTAGACCACGGGGCCGGCATAATTTGGTTAATAAGTTGTAAAACAACTCGTTAACACAGAAATAAGAATGACTGCAAAACTGCGGGCGAAACGTTTTTATGATGATGTTCACCAAAAATAGAGACAATGGGATCCATTATAGTACACTACACGGACCGAGTCGCCATTACGACAGGTCCCTGATGTCTTACTTGCCTATAACTTACAAAAATGACATTTTATGGCACCGGTCTTTACCAAGACCGTCAAAACTACGGCACTCGCGCCACGTTAGAATGTTAAATTAGTAGTATTTCTAGTAATATTTTCATTCCATGGACTTGCTAGTTTCACTCTTGTTGTTGTTATTATAAGTATTACAGTAAAATTTTGAAATAATTAAGGTAGGTATTTATTTGTATATGACAGTGTTGGAATGCTCAAGTTCAACCTAGAGCAGGGCCTCTCAAACGCGAAAAATCTCACGCGTGCAAATCGAGGCGAAGAGCTCCGTGCACTGTGCATCGGTTCCACCACCGAGACATTGTCAGAAGGAAATACATAAACGATGATTGTTTCTGGAAGACGTCCTGGGAGTCGAGGATTGTAAAATGTTACGCAGGAAATATCTGGACCAATTTGTTGTACGAAAAATAATATCTCTATAGGGAAAGCTTCAAGTTCATGGTTTCTTCTTGTAAATGATGTTAAAATTGCAGTCATCAAATCATGCACTGGAAGACGGACTCGCGAAGACCTTCAGGTGCTGAATATTGAAAGGCTGAAATCCTCGTTAAGTCATTTATATGACCAATTATAGCTCCTAATGAGAGCTTATTAATTAAAAATAATCATACTGCTCATAATAAAATGTAAATGGTAAAAAAATGGAAAAAGAATCCACAGTATTAGATTTGCTGATGACATTTCCACAGGAGCACAATCTGTGAAGGAATTAAATAGAATGTTTACAGTTCTGTGTCATAGACTGAAATATTACTAACTTAAAATCAATAGTAAGAAAACCAAAATGTTAGTTGTGAGCAAAGGTAGCAGGAAAGTTAATACAAACACAGTAATAGGAAATTCCAAAATAGAACAAGTGCAACATTTCTGTTACTTAGGAAGGATCATCACTGAAGACAACAGATACACCAATGAAATCAAAAGAAGAATATGTATTGCCAAAACGGCTTTTCAAATAAAAATAAGTCTTTTAAGAAATACATATATTAGATTTAAAACAAGAAAGGATTTTATAAAATCCTTTGTCTGGCGTGTACAACTTTATGGTTGTGAAAGCTGGACTTTTGGAAAAAAGGAAAGAGATTCATAGGAAGCAAATGAAACGTGTATTTGGAGGAAAATGTCGAGGGCATGTTGGGTTAATAAAAAAGACGAAACGAGATGTTCTAAAGGAAATCAATGAACAACGGCGACTTATAAAGGACATGGGTCATATCCTGAGACACGATGACGTCCTAGTGATGTCTTTGAAGGAAAATTCTAGGTAAGGAAGGGAGAGGAAGCCCAAGGAAGTCTTGATGGGATGTCTAAACTACAACGAAGGGAAGTGAACGGCCAGATTGATAGGAGAATGGTAGCAGCGACAAGGCTTAGCCTTTCGTGTATCATTATGATGACAAATACGGATCGCCGTCGTCTAGTCCACTTCCTCGGCTGTCGTCCTCGGAGGATCGGGTTCAGTTCCAGGTTTTGTCAGAAGTTTTAAGATTTGCAGGAGGGCTGATGTGTGGTTTTAAAATGTAATCTGAACTCCATAGCCATCAACCTGTGACAAGGAAAGAAGTTCCTCCGCTTCGGTGGATAACTCGTTAATAAATTGGTTTATGGGTCCAAGGTTCGATTCCTGACTGGGTTGTGGTTTTTTGTATTGTTTGGTTAATAACTCTCGCATTTCGAGTGGTCTTGTGTTCTGCCTTCTTCTTTTTCTGCCGGGCTGAGCGGCTCAGCCGGTTGAGGCGCTGGCCTTCTGACCCCAACTTGGCAGGTTCGATCCTGGCTCTGTCCGGTGGTATTTGAAGGTGCTCAAATACGTCAGCCTCGTGTCGGTAGATATACTTGCACGTAAAAGAACTCCTGCGGGACTAAATTCCGCCACCTCGGCGTCTTCGAAAACCGTAAAAGTAGTTGGAGGGACTTAAAGCAAATAACATTATTATTACTTCTTCTTCTTCTACCACTCCTCCCACTTCTGTGGGGTCGTGGGTGAGAACTGCGTCGCACAAGCTAATTTGGTCCTATTTTACGGCCGGATGCCCTTCCTGACGCAACCCTATATGGAGGGATGTAATCACTAATGCGTGTATCTGTGGCGGTTGGTAGTGTGGTATGTTGTCTGAATATGAAGTGGAAACTTTTGAGACAAACACAAACGCCCAGTTCCCGGGTCAGAATAATTAATCAGACGCGACGAAAATTATATTATTATTATTTATTATATTTGCCTTTATTTGTAGTGGCGAAGTTAGGACTCATGGTCCTCTCTTACACTTAACCACACTTCATTAACATTGTACATCTGAGAGCAATATTCATAATCTTATCTTAAAACTACCATTACAAACTATGAAACAAAATAACATAAACTCTATAAGTATTCTTAGTCATGTCTTAAAACTATCGTTACAAATTAAAAGTTGAATGACACAAAATACCATAAGCACAGTACATCCATACACACATTCACTCTACCAGATTCATTCAGCCTGGCGGCACACATCGAGGAGATACTCACGGCAAGACAACTTGAAGGAATTTGAGGATTTTATAGCTCTAATGTTGTGGGATAGAGAATTCCATATTCTAGCTTCATTTGCAACAAAGGAACGGCTAAATGCTGCTGACCTGCTGAGAGGGAGAACAAGTGTACTACCGGAGCGTGTGTAATGCTGGTGGAAAGAGGATAGGAAATTGAGTTGTGAAGATAAGTAGTATGGGATATTCTCTTTTAATACTCGAAAGATTAATTTCTGCTAGTGGCTTTACGTCGCACCGACACAGATAGGCCTAGGAGTTGGAAGGAAGCGGCCGTGGCCTTAATTAAGGTACAGCTCCAGCATTTGCCTGGTGTGAAAATGGGAAACCACGGAAAACCATCTTCAGGGCTGCCGATAGTGGGATTCGAACCTACTATCTCCCGGATGCAAGCTCACAGCCGCGCGCCTCTACGTGCACGGCCAACCGAAAGATTAATACTGCCACGTGGAGGTTTCTATATTGTTCAAATTTTAGAAGGGAAAGTTGTCGATAATAAGGGGTAACATGAACATCATAGCGTAAGGGAAAGATAAATCTAATACATTAGTTCATAGCACGTTGTAATCGGTTTGGTTGTTCTCTCGTGGCATCAATTAGTACTACGTCACAGTAGGAAAATATAGGGAGATAAGAGTATTTATAAGCCTAATTCTCATGTTTAGTGGCAGCATATTCTGATGATATTTTAGTGGGTGAAGGGACGCATACACTTTTCTACAGATATTTGTAATGTGCTCTCCCCAGTTAAGATTCTCGTTTATAATTACACCAAGATTTCTTACCGAGTTTTCGTACGGAATAATTTTACCAGATAAAGTTAGTGGAGGAATGTTTTTGTTTTTTGCCGCACTGATTTTTTTCGTCTGCCCAAGAATAATAGCTTTAGATTTTGATGGATTAATTAAAATAAAGTTTTCATGAGCGTATGCATAGATATTTTTTAAGTCAGAGTTCATACAACCTATGGCTTGATTGATGTCTGAAATTTTGGAATGATAATAGATCTGTAGATCGTCAGCATACAAGTGGTATTTACACTGGAGCCGTGTCGATATATCGTTAATATAGATAACAAAGAGAAGTGGTCCAAGTACAGAGCCTTGTATTACTCCTGAATATTTCATTACCCATTCGGATGACCTATTCTGAAGAATTATGCGTTGTTTTTGTTCCGTAAGATATGAGAGAAAGAATTCTAGAGCTGTCTGTCCAAGGTGAAGCGATTTCAATTTAGCAACCAGTACTTCTATATTTACTGTGTCAAAAGCGCTGCTAAAATCAAGAAGTGTAAGTAACGTCAGCTGCCTTTCGTCCATAGCACGTCTCATATCGTCTGTAACTTTCAGCAGGGCAGTGGCCGTACTGTGTCCCTTTTTGAAACCCGATTGTAAAGGGTCAAGTAGTTTGTATTGATTTAAATAGTCGGTTAATTGCACGTGTACTAAGCGTTCAAGAGGCTTGGAGAGAGATGAAAATATGCAAACAGGTCGATAATCTGTTATAAGTACAGGTGAGGAAGTTTTGGGAACATAATTTATAATGGCATTTTTCCACATTTTTGGAGAGAGGCCACTTGTGAGGCACGTGTTGTATATATGAGTAATGGCGGGAAGAATAATGTCAATGATGTGTTGTATTATGAGTATGGGTATTTCATCAGGTCCTACAGCAGATGATGTGATTGATAATACCTCGCGTTTCACGTCAATCTCTGTGACTTCGCGAAATTAAATGAATGGCCCATTTGGTGGTGGCTGGTTCAGAAGAGATTTTATAGTCTGTGATATTGTGTGTATTTCCGGTTTAATTTTTATTTCAGAAAAATGAGCATTCAATCTCTCCAGAGAGATGTCTGGATTACATGGCTGGGGAAAAGCTTTCCCAATTCCAATGGAACGAAGTTGTTTCCAAGTGTTTGACACATTTAAATTTCCTGCCAGGTGATTGTAAAAAGAAAATTTCTCATTTCGAATTATTACTTTAATTCTATTACGAAGTGTCCGATACTGTCCAAGCGCACTGGAAGAGTGTGTGCGTCTGTAGAGCCGGTGTAACGCGTCACGGTGAGACATCATTTGTTTAATGTCATCGGTCAGCCATGGAGAAGGAGGTCGGGAGACTTTGGCCGTACGCTTAGGTGCATGTTTATCAAGAAGACCAAGTATAAGTGAACTTAAAGTTTCAACTTTCTTATCGATACCGTTTATATTTTTTACGTCATCCCAAGGACTATTCAAGGCCTCAACTCTCAGATGATCTAAGTTTATATGTTTAACGTCCCTGAATGTGATATATCTGGACTTATACTTCGGTACTTTGAGCGAGTAAGACAAGTATATTATGTCATGTGTCGATATGCTAGGGGTAGGAATTTGTCCATGTGATACTATTTTCTGTGGGTTGTTAGTGACCATTAAGTCAATTAGTTTATGTGCAGATGAGGTACGATTTGTCGGTTTTAGTGGAAGTATTGTCATGTCACACGTCTGGAAAATACTTAAGAGTTGCTTTGTATCTCCAGCCTGTTCCAGTAAATTAGTATTGAAATCTCCAAATATTAAAATATGTTCATGAGCAGGTGATAGTCTCTGCAGGATGTCTTCAATGTCTGAGAGGTGACCTACCCGTGGTGGCCGATAAACAACTCCTATTAGGGCTTTAACTGTTGTCACAGTGATCTCGGCAAAAATGAACTCAGGTCTCGGGTCAGCACAGTAGGCAGATGTGCATACCATTTTACATTTAATATCATCTCTACAGTACAAGGCTACTCCTCCACCTCTTTTATCTATTCGGTCATGCCTGTAAATATTATAGCCTGTTATGTGTACCATACTACTAGGGATAGTTGCGCGTAACCAGCTCTCACTGATACAAGCTACGTGTACATTGCTGTTTTCAAGGAGAGTTGTTAGCTCCTCATGGTGAGCAGGTAGGGATTGAGAATTTAAATTAATGCAGTTCAATGAACGTGCGTTGGCCTGAAATACTTTCACCAATGAGCTCTGGCAGCGGGGTGTCTCCGTTCCCGGATAGGAGAGGTTAGGGGTAGGGGGGCAATCAGGTCCACAGCTGGCAGTAGTTATAACAGTACTCATCACACAAAGCAGAATACCAAGAACACATGCTTCTTACCTGCGTATTTCCTCTCATATGGCGCCGGGTTTTCATGCACTCAATCACATTCACACTCAATAATAAAACACCATAATACAAACTTAAACTAATCCACATTGTCGTTATTTCACACTGTTTCACCCCCTAGCTGCTTGAATAACATTGTTAAGGTTAGCTCGTGTGGTCACTTGAAATTTCTTCCCATCAGCGCTTAGAATAATGATACGTCCATCCTTAGTCCATACAGATTTCTGACCGAAGTGGTCACGCGCGGCGTTTCTCGTTGCTGTTAGCGATTCTGTTATCAGCATACCCGATCCCTTCAGCGATTTCTTTGCACGCCAGATACGGTCACGTTCGTGATATCGCATGAACTTTATTATGATGGGCCACGACCCGGACGGGAATCGAACGGTGGACCCTCTGAACAGAAGGTCTCAACACTGACAATTCAGCCAATGAGTAGGACTTAGAATTCTCCTAAGGAGGGCCCCTTCCATACAGACGCGCAAGTAGGTCATGGGCTCGGTCATGAAAAACCTGCACAAGGCCTTTCCCAAAGCCGTACGCCATTAAAAAGCATTAACCGTTGTCTCAAATATAAGACGTTACTTAGATCGATACTTTTATGGTCCAAATTTTGAACATAATATTCTGTGTTTTTGCCATGGTAAAGAAATAAACAGTGGTAAATTTTACGTATCACGAAGTCTTTGGGCGTCCGGCCTCGAATGTCATTGTTCCACGACTCGCTGCAACAGTCGTAATCGTTGTCGGACAGATTTATCTTCTGTGACGGGTTAGAAGAGTCTTAATCGTTTAAGGAGTAGTTTTACTTCTGCGATTCTTTACAAGAATCCCGGACTGATGAGTCAGGGGAAAATGCGAGTTTATATAGCAGAGAAAGTTAGCGTGTGGAAGATACTGGAAGTGTCACGAGGTATAGATTGGCAGGTGTGACGTGGCGATGTGACGTAACATACGGCCCAGAACAAGTTGATGCTTGCCAGTACAGCAGCTGATGCCGAGAGGAGATGGCCGGGAGAACCCGTGAACAAGGTGCGTCCGTATATGAGTGTGTCGTAGACAGTAGTAGCACGAGAGTGGACATTACAATCTCTTTAAAAAATTCGAAACTACTAATCCTCCTATCAACATCTGCACAATAATTCTGACTCGTGGCATGAGAAGTTGTGTTCAAATTACTCCGAAATTCACGGATACATTGGCCTCTACTACGTGAACGTAAGGGGTATGGGGAATTGTGGATATACTCTATTCTACACTCATGTTCATAAACAGAACTCCTTGAAGGACTAGAGATAGGAGGTTCATATTCACAGTACATGTTATTAGTATATACTGCAGAAACGACTAGCATTTCAGTTACATAGGTTCAGCATGTGTCTTGTTGCCTAGTAGGAACTGGATCCTCCATGGGCACTGATAACTTGTTCCATGCGCGATGGCATCGACGCGTATAAGGCGCGAATGGTATCCTGTGGTTTAGCCTTCCATGCTGTATTCCCCTGGTTCCACAGTTCATCTCTGGTGGTTGGCATTGGGTTACAGCGCCGCAACCGTCATTTCATCATATTCGACACATTTTCGATTGGCGACAAGTCCGGTGATCTGGCGGGCCAACATCCTGTGACAACAAGAAGGCACGTGTTCGTGCAGCACAGCTGAAATATAGCGTCTGGGGTACCGTGCAGAAAGGGTATGGCTACGGGTCATTCACGTGGGTCAAACTGGTCACACTTCAACTGTGATTTGTGGTTTTACCCAATAGCACCCCACACTATAGGGCGTTGTTGAGTTGGCGCTGTATGTCCTGTGCGAATGCAGTGAATGTGATACCTCTACCCCTGTCTGCAGCGAACCAAAATGCGGCTATCATTTTCAAACAAGCAGAACCTCGGTTTGTCCGAAAACACTATCTGCTGCCTCTCCGTCCCACACTTGCAGCAATTTCCCGGATGAATGCATCACGTTCTCTCACGCCAATAATGCGCCCTATTTCAAACTCACTCATTTGACGGTACGGTTCTCGAATACGTCTCTGAGGCATACTGCACGTCTGCTCAAGTCACACTGATCCGTTACCTTCGGTTTATAGCGACAACGAGAGCCGCAGGTGCTTTTTTCCAGTCAGTGGTTGTGCTCCGAGATATCGATGTGGAGCTTGAATCTGATGGCCGATATGGTTCAAATGCTAACCATTTCTTTACAGCATATTAATGCACATGTCCTGTGAATATGAACTTCCTATCTCTTGTCTTTCAAGGTGTTATGGTTTCCACGAGCATGAGTCTACATTTAAATAATGACACTGCTATGATCCGTACCGTTATGAATCTCTTGCTGTCCATAAAATGAACCTGAGTATGCTGGCCCAATCACGTTGTCAACAGGTCTCACGACAAGGATATCTTCAGATCTTCGGCTTGGGCCATTGTAAATGGTTTGGTCACCATAGAATGCGTCTGCGTATGGAGGTCCAATCACATTGTTGTGAGGTCTCACAATCAGAATATCTTGAAGTCGTCCTGAAACATGAAATTTCAAACTAACTTAAGTACATCATTTATATCTTTGTTCTGCATTCGCAAAATGCAGAAAAGTTTAGATAGATAGATAGATAGATAGATAGATAGATAGATAGATAGATAGATAGATAGATAGATAGATAGATAAAGCCTTTATTTTAACATTCCTTGACTACATCATACGGATACTTAATACTGGATGAATGTGTGATTGTAATATTGTAGAAATATATAATAATACAATATGTTCGGGAAAAATAGGGCCTTATAATCTAAATATCGGCGCTGCTTTTCTTCTTTCAAACCAGATTACCATGCCTTCAAATATCTCAATCTAATGTCAGTGTAATGGGGTTATATTATGACAGATTGTGTGATCACGTAAAAATAACGAAAGTAGAAATACGTACCCAACAATGGATTCAAATATAGGGTGGATCACTTCGAAGCAGGTAAGACTGTATATCCATAGTTAATTGAGTGAACAAACTACGGATTGTTTTACATTTGTGTTAAGAAATCGGGAAGAATCGTACAACCAAATAACCAAGAAAGCAAGCAAGAGAGAATTATGTACGTGACAATTAACTTTAACCCGAGATGAATAGACATGACAAGAAACTAACGTAAACTATGTGTTTTCAACACGTAAACATTCAGTGAGTTTTTCCTAAGATAAAAAATGCAATCCCACGGAATACAGCAAAGAACCAATCGAAGAGACCAGCGCAAGATAGAGACAGCTCCACTTTTGGTTAATTTCTAATTTTTTGCGGAAAGCTGTTATTTAAAAAAGCTCTATTTTCCGGTTCATGAACTGTACTGCTCCACAGATTTGGTGCGTCATCATGTAAAAGGAGCTGTGAAAGTTGTTTTAACTGTTCCAGCCGGAGCATGAAGGAAGGTTTTGTGTCTCCTGCACATTTTATCATTTTGGAGCTGTCTACTCATTTTTAAATATTCCTTCATTGTGATCTCTCGAAACAGATAAGTGTTTATGTACCAGTACCGACGAAGTGTCTCATCCTGGAGAAGCAGGCATTGTTTTGATTCAAGCCACTCAACTCTATAAAATTCTCAGTTAAAGCTTTGATGAAGAAATTGTTTAGTATGAGATTTTTAACTTTGGAATGAATAATGACATAATCAACTATTGCGAACACCATTCGTAGGTTTATATAGATGTATAATTTAAAAAATGAACAACAACAACCAGAAGTGTACTTACGTGTATTGTGAATGGTTTGTCCTCCATAGTAAGATTCTCCGTACGCAGGTCCAATTACATTCTTCTCTGGTTCGTAGACCAAGATATCCTGTGCTCTTCTTGCATTGTGAATGGTTTGTCCCCCAAAGTAAGAATCTCCGTACGCAGGTCCAATTACATTCTTTACTGGTTCGAATACCGTAATGTCAGACGCTCGGGCTAGAAAGAAAGAACAAGTGTTTTAAATCACTTCCGTAGGTATTCATAATAAAACGTTCCAACTAATTGCTTGAAAACCAACACACACAGACATATACGAATATCTACTTAAATTAAATGAACTTTCAGTATTGGCACAAGTTGGCACCAATAATTTGAAATTATGTGAGTCTTCGTGGTATGAAATATTCAGTGAAGGATCCTTTGTATTCCACTTAACTCTGACATTATATCAAGATTCGCGCAATTGACACCTGCTATCTTGAAAGCAATAAAAATTAACTCAAATGTTCATAAGTATATTTAGATTCGATTTACTTCTTCGTTTACCTTTACTTTTGCTATATCCACAAACATGAATATCGCAACTAATGAGTGGATAATTATTTTATCTGAGACTGCAGAAGATCTCGAGAAGCTGCTGAATGGTATGGATGAAGTCTTGGGTAAGGAGTACAAGATGAAAATAAATAAGTCGAAAACAAATGTAATGGAGTGCAGTCGAACGAAGGCAGGTGATGCAGGAAATATTAGATTAGGAAATGAAGTCTTAAAGAAACTAGATGAATATTGTTACTTGGGTAGTAAAATAACAAACGATGGCAGAAGTAAGGAGGACATAAAATGCAGACTAGCACAAGAAAGGAAGAGCTTTCTTAAGAAAAGATTTTTGCTCACTTCAAACATTGCTATAGGAATTAGAAAGATGTTTTTGAATACTTTCGTGTGGAGCGAGGCATTGTATGGAAGTGAAACATGGACGATAACTAGCTCAGAAAGAAAGAGAATAGAAGCTTTCGAAATGTGGTGTTACAGAAAAATGCTGAAGGTAAGATGGATATATCGAAACACGAATGAAGAGATACTGAATCGAATTGGTGAGAGGAGATCGATTTGGCTAAATTTGACAAGAAGAAAACATAGATTGATAGGACACATCTTAAGACACCCAGGACTTGTTCAGTTGTTTTTTTAAGGAAGTGTAGGTCGTAAGAACAGTAGGGGTAGCCCAAGGTTTGAATATGACAAGCAGATTAGAGCAAATGTAGGATGCAGTAGTTATGTACAGATGAAAAGGTTAGCACATTATAGGGTGGCGTGGAGAGCTGCATCAAATCAGTCCATGGACTGATGGCTCAAACAACAACAACAATTCGACCCTTTAATACACAGCCTAACTACAATGTGATAACAATTCATTTCTTTCACATTTATTCTTAATAATAATAATAATAATAATAATAATAATAATAATAATATTAATAATAATAATAATGTTATTTGCTTTACGTCCCACTAACTACTTTTTGAGGTCTTCGGAGACGCCGAGGTGCCTGAATGTAGTCCCGCAGGATTTCTTTTACGTGCCAGTAAATCTACCGACACAGGGCTGTGGTATTTGAGCACCTTCAAATACCACCGGACTGTGCCAGGATCGAACCTACCAAGTTGGGGTTAGAAGGCCAGCGCCTTAACCGTCTGAGCCACTCAGCCCTGCACACATTTATTCTTATAAACCCCGTGTATTCACTAATGTTCAGGTTTTACGTTTTTAATATTCCGCCAATGAAATATGTTCATGAACACAGACCAAGAAATCACTCTTTGATCTATGATCCGTAGCTGTGAATGACTTGACTGAAGTTATACCTTCCTTGGGATTAGATTTTTTGATAATAAATATTCCGTGTGACTAGTTATTTCTAGCCTGTGCCTCCTTTGTAAGGCGTAAATCCCCCTCCCCACCATACCCACGCACACTGCCCAAATAACACAACAGGCTGTCACTGCTGTGGTTCTAAAAATTGTTTCACTAATGTAAATGAATGATTACAGAAAATGGTAGCGTTCTACTTCTATGATTTATTAGCTAAATATTCAATCTACACATGAACGTACAGGCATACCGAGATCAGCTCTTACATTCATAGTACAGGACACAATTTGCGCTCTCTCCCTCTTACTTACCACTGTTCTTTCACATTAGTTCTGTCACTAGCACTTCAGGCTCTTCAATCACTCAGTTACTCCGTCACGTCCACCTGCACACGTCAGTCAAGCAGTTCAGGACAGTATCCGTTGTCCACACACTGAGGAAGAACTCCGCTCACAGCCTCATGCTGAAATCCGACGTTTTCTTCCACGCTGCACCAGAACACACGAGCAGCTGGCCACAGAAACACAACCCATAACGACACTCATACAGGACGGGTCCTCAGCTCGACTCAAAAGACTGTCCCACTCAACTCAGGCTGACACTCACACTCGGCCTCTAACTGGTAACTCAGCTGTAACGATGCATCTCAACCACTGAGCTCACACTGAACTCGACTCAACTACTCGGACTTACTGAACTGAACCCGTGACTGTAGTACTCTTCGCTCTCCTTGCCTCACTGGTTGAGCTCACACTGAACTGAACTTGACTCCCAGGTCGCTCCTGCCTTATATTCAACGTGGTGGCCCTTCGAGATATTTAGATCAAAGAACCCTGTATAAACCTCCGGATATATAAACCTCACAGTCCGCGGGCCTCGTAGTTTCTGGACCCCTCGAAGCCTCTAGTGACGTAGCGGCCAATGACGGTCACTGTAGCAGGCTCTGACCAACGCGTTCCAGCTCAGCTTGACTGTACAGCGGGTAGGGAAACTCCGACACTTCGACGGCACACGGGGCGGGGTCACAATGGACCGCTCCTCCTCCAGCCCCGCTCTAAAAATCAGCGAACATAACACAGTAATGTCGTTTTCGATGTGACGTTGTCGTATGAGAGAAGAAAAATTCTTGCATGACTACCAAATCAAAACATGTACATTCATTACATTATCTTCAAGATAATTTTTTGTATTTACGTAATAACTATTGAAATATCGACATACTTGAGAAATCAATAAATGTAGCGTACAGTAAATATTTTCAATGCAGCCGTACATTTCAAGTACCTTCTTTAAGTATGTTCAACCATCAGTGTTAGCCCTCTTCTACGAAATCTTCTGAAATTCATTCCCGTTCCATTCCAGCTCAGAAGTACCACATACTTTTCAATACGGTACGTAAATTTGCTGACGTCAGGGACCAATCCTGAAGTCGCTTTATATATTATGTCCAGTGAAGAATAGAAAGTAATATTGCCGATTATGAATTCGCGATGCTAGATTCCTGAGATTAAGTGAAAGGTTAATGTTTCTCTTGTTATAGATTATAATTCAGGTGAAAGTGCTGGAGCTTTCATTAATACCACTTAACTTTATCTAATGTTAGCTTGTCTCTGTTACGAACAAGTGAAGACGAGATAATCGCATGATGTTCTGTAAACAGATGTAACTCACATGACGTTATGCTAGCGTTGCTACAACGAAATGGTGCCAGCGTTATCGTTTGGACAGCGGAAAATAATTTTAAAATGGTATTGGAAAACCGAGAGTGTTGTTGAAGTTCAACTACAATGTAGACGCGTGTGCAGAACATAACCGTCAAAGCGAGTGACATCTGCACGCATTCGAGACAAATTTGAGACTCATGGTACCACATGTGATGTTCACAACGGAAGATCTGGGAGACTTCGCGCAGCAACAGGCGCCGCATCCTCGGCTACGCTTTTGAAACGCTTTGAGCACTCACCGCAGAAATCTACAAAGCAATGAAATGAAATGTCGTATGGCTTTTAGTGCCGGGATATCCCAGGACGGGTTCGGCTCGCCAGGTCTTTCTATTTGACTCCCGTAGGCGACCTGCGCGTCGTGATGAGGATGAAATGATGATGAAGACAACACATACACCCAGCCCTCGTGCCATTGGAATTAACCAATTAAGGTTAAAATCCCCGACCCGGCCGGGAATCGAACCCAGGACCCTCAGAACCGAAGGCCAGTACGCTGACCGTTCAGCCAACGAGTCGGACTACAAAGCGATGATCGCGTGAGACAGGGAATGGCAGAACCAGCGTATACCGTATTATTAAAGCAGCAAAGTGGGAAATTTTCATCCCAAGACTTTGGCATGCATTAAATGAAGATGAGCCTGATCGGAGAATGCTGTGCTGTGGGTGGTCTCAGAACATGGTGCAAGAGGATGTGGCCTTCGTAATGAAAGTTGTTTGGTCCGATAAGGCACAATTTAAGTTTAACGGAACTGTTAACTGACATAACTGCGTCTACTGGTGTGCAAACAGTCCATATGATTTTGTGGAAAAGGTTGTTAATTTATGTAAATTGTGGGTTGTCATCTAGAGATCTAATTGGACCATTCCTTTTTGAAGGAATAGTAACTGGCCAAGTGTACCTCAACGTGATACGCACATCCGTCTTACCCGCCATTCGCAGAATTTATGGAGATGAGCAATTTTACTTCCAGCAGGATGGGGCACCACCACATTACCACCGAGATGTCCATGAGAACTTTGATTTTAACCTTCCAGGACACTCGATGGGACGAAGAGTTTCCATCGCGTTCTTGTACCTAACTCTGTTGGACTTCCATCTATGGGGAACACTTAAGGATGTTGTATACTGTTGTATACTGGCAAAAATGAGTGCAATTGGACTAGACAAAAGAGTGACTGAATGGGTTGCTATATTTCTAGAAAATAGATCTCAGAGAGTTAGAGTAGGTGAAGCTTTGTCTGACCCTGTAATAGTTGAGAGGGGAGTTCCTCAGGGCAGTGTTATCGGACCTTTATATTTTCTTATATATATAAATGATATGAGTAAAGGAGTGGAATCGGAGGTAAGGCTTTTTGCTGATGATGTTATTCTCTATAGAGTGATAAATAAGTTACAAGATTTTGAGCAACTGCAACGTGACCTCGAAAATATTGTGAGATGGACAGCAGGCAATGGTATGTTGATAAACGGGGCTAAAAGTCAGGTTGTGAGTTTTACAAATAGGAAAAGTCCTCTCAGTTTTAATTACTGCGTTGATGGAGTGAAAGTTCCTTTTGGGGATCATTGTAAGTATCTAGGTGTTAATATAAGGAAAGATCTTCACTGGGGTAATCACATAAATGGGATTGTAAATAAAGGGTACCGATCTCTGCACATGGTTATGAGGGTGTTTAGGGGTTGCAGTAAGGATGTAAAGGAGAGTGCATATAAGTCTCTGGTAAGACCCCAACTAGAGTATGGTTCCAGTGTATGGGACCCTCACCAGGATTACCTGATTCAAGAACTGGAAAATATCCAAAGAAAAGCAGCTCGATTTGTTCTGGGTGATTTCCGACAAAAGAGTAGCGTTACAAAAATGTTGCAATATTTGGGTTGGGAAGAATTGAGAGAAAGAAGAAGAGCTGCTCGACTAAGTGGTATGTTCCGAGCTGTCAGCGGAGAGATGGCGTGGAATGACATTAGTAGACGAATAGGTTTGAATGGCGTCTATAAAAGTAGGAAAGATCACAATATGAAGATAAAGTTGGAATTCAAGAGGACAAACTGGGGCAAATATTCATTTATAGGAAGGGGAGTTAGGGATTGGAATAACTTACCAAGGGAGATGTTCAATAAATTTCCAATTTCTTTGAAATCATTTCAGAAAAGGCTAGGAAAGCAACAGATAGGGAATCTGCCACCTGGGCGACTGCCCTAAATGCAGATCAGTATTGATTGATTGATATACCGTAGAAAACCAACTAAACTGGCAGCACATCGGGAATAAATTGAAACGACAGGTGCTTCAATTGCTGAGGACACTTTAGCAAACATTGCGCGATCCGTAACGTACTCAGAAGTGTTTTGGCATCATTGGTGGACATTTTGAGCTACTCTTGTAACTAGAAAAGTGGTAAAGTCGAAGATGATTAGTTGCTCATCATTTTCTGTTTGTGTGAATTCATCTTCGTTATGTTAACAGAGTTTTTTCTTTGCTTGAAATGTGTTTACATTATATTGGCACCCTCTGTATGTTCGGCCGGCCCCGTGGTGTAGGGGTAGCGTGCCTGACTCTTACACGGAGGCCCCGGGTTCGATTCCCGGCCAGGTCAGTGATTTCTACCTGGTCCTGAGGGCTGGTTCGAGGTCCACTCAGCCTACGTGATTAGAATTGAGGAGCTATCTGACGGTGAGATAGCGGTCCCGGCCTAGAAAGCCAAGAATAACGGCCGAGAGGATTCGTCGTGCTGACCACACGACACCTCGTAATCTGCAGGCCTTCAGGCTGAGCAGCGGTCGCTTGGTAGGCCAAAGCCCTTCAAGGGCTGTAGTGCCGTGGGGGAGCTGTATGTTCGGCATGACTGATACCGAACTGGTAGGAAGGATCTCAGTGCCCATTTATCTTACTGTCACACAACATACAGCCTTTCTTTTGTTTATTTTCTCTTTTCCTGGTGCTTTAACATCAATTCATCCTTCAAGACAATCCGGTAAGTAATGAAAGCAGGTTGGTTTTCTCTCCATTTTACACTTCTTCCTTCCATTGTGTGTATGTCTGCCCACATAGTCCGGTCCCGCTCTCAGCTTAGCGGACAGCTTGTATCTCAGGGTACTAGAGGTTCCGGCAGTTTGCAAATATGATGTGGGATCGAGAATGAGATGATATGAAAATACTTTCCGGGCGGACGCCAACTTCAGTTGAGGAGCCAATTGAGATGAAATGAGTGGTTGTGAATGAAACTGGGTAAGGGGCTGGAAGGAATCGGCTGTGGCATATGAATAGGATCTGTCCTGGCCTGGACTTGAAAATGTCAAATTACAGCAAACCAACGGTGGTGTTCGAATTCACGCGCCTCCCGATCGCTGAGTTTGACGCGTTAACAATTATGGCCACTGAGCTCGGCCTACTTCTCCTTTCTTCCTTCTTATACCTTAAATAAATACATAAATGCAATTATCATTACAATCTCTTAAATCATACACATTTTATCGAAATCTTCAGTTTAGTCAGGAACTGTTTTAAAGGAATGAGTATGAAGTCTAATATTTTTGTCATTTATATGAAGATGGTGCATTGGTTGTGTTTTCTTCCATAAAAATGTAGAAATATGATTCTATCAGAAAACATTAATATATATTAGTCCACTGGAAAAGAAGCAGCAATCCAGAATGGAGTGAGGCAAAGGTGAAGTTTATCCCCTCTCCTTTTCTACGTTTACATACAACAGGCAGTAAAGGAAATCAAAGAGGAATTTGGAAAGGAAATTACAAGCCAAAGAGAGGAAATCAAAACCAAAACCAAGGATTTGTCGATGATATTGTTATTTTATCTGAGAATGCAGAAGATCTCAGGAAGTTGCTGAATGGTATGGACGAAGTCTTGGATAAAGAGTATAAGTTGAACATAAGTAAGTCCAAATCAAAAGGAATGGTGTGCAGTCGAACATAGTCAGGTGACGCTGGTAATATTAGATTAAGAAATTCTTAAAGGAAGTAGATGAATATTGTTCATTGGGTTGTAAAATAACGAACGGTGACAGAAGTAAGGAGGACATAAAAGGTAGACTAGCACAAGCAAGGGGGAGCTTTCTTAAGAAAAGAGATTTGCTCATTTCAAACATTGATATAGGAATTAGGAAGATGTTTCTGAAGACATTCATCTGGGGCCTGGCATTGTATGGAAGTGAAACGTGGACGATAAGTAGCTCAGATAGAAAGAGAATAGAAGCTTCTGAAATGTGGTGTTTGAGGAGAGTGCTGAAGGTGAGATGGATAAATCGAATCACTAATTAAGAAATACTGAATCGAATTGGTGAGAGGATATCGATTTGGTTAAATTTGACGAGAACAAGGGATTGAATGATAGGACACAACTTAAGACACCCAGGACTTGTTCAGTTAGTTTTTGAAGGAAGTGTAGGTGGTAAGAACGGTAGGGGTAGACCAGGGCATGCATATGAAAAACAGATTAGAGCAGATCTAAGATGCGAATGTTACGTAGAAATGAATAGCACAGGATACGGTGGCATGGAGAGCTTCATCAAACCAATCTATGGACTGATGACTCAATGAATAACAGAATATTAGTCTACCTTGAGGACATAGCACGGTACTGGTAGGTCCAGCATTCTAATTATATTTCAAGTATGGATTATATATATATATATTATCAAGGAACAACATCTTTGATGATATCCTTCTATTTAGAATTTGATGAATTGTAGTGAAACGTTCCACCGTGCAATGTAGGCATACATCATTTAATTTGCTCTAGATTTTAGTCCATATTGAACGTCATCTTGAAGTATGATGTACAGAAAGAGGCTAATGTTGTGATGCAGGTAGTTAATCGTTGCCCTGCAGTTCCCAACCTAGTGGTGGTGATTTCGAGTAAGGTTATTGACATCTGAGGATGTTTAAATGCGAATGCTTCGCGTTGCTTATTTACAATGCGTTGCGAACTTCCGAAAGAGTCTTCGTAGTCTCTTAAAATCTGTAGGAATTGATCAATCTATTCGTAAATAACGTTACTATTTGTGAAGTCTGAACATTTCTTGAAATTCATATATACATGTGATACTGAAAGAGAGAACAAGCTTTTTGTCGATTTATTGCAGCTATATTTTCTCAAATATATTATTTGATGAAAAAGTCACAAACTGGAACTAACTTAAGATTTACAAAATTTTATTATGAATAGAAGTTGATGACCATTGCAGTGGCATAGCTTTAAATAAGTTTTTATGTGTATATAAGATTCACAAAATATTCGGTGTTGGTATTTCAATTGTAGAAGCTGCATTATTTAATCATACTAAACTCACCTTGAACGTAGTCTAACAGAGAAAATGGGGGTGACATTACGTCACTATTATGTTTTATTGTGGGTATGATTTATAAGTCAATTGGTGATGGTCGCTATTTGAGTTCATAGGAAGGAGAAAGTATTCGAGGACTTCCTGAAATCAGAAGTATTCAATCAGCAATATGTAACGGTAGTTGGATATAAAGACAACGTCCTGATAAAGGAGGCGACTAAAACTGGCCAAAATGTGAAATTTACCTCTGATAATAGAGACATTTATATAAAGATACAAAATTTGAAAGCTAGAAAGTCAGCTGGGATTGATAACATTTCTGGGGATATATTAAAGGCTATGCGTTGGGATACTGAAATACTTATTTGATTTTGTTTACATGAAGGAGCGATGCCTAATGAATGGAGAGCAGCAAAAGTATCCCCGATGTACAAGGGAAAGGGAGACAAACATAAAGCTGATAATAAAACGCTAGTCACCTTGACATATGTAGATTGTTAGGTTTAGGAAAGCATTCTTTCTGATTATATTAGACACGTTTACAATATTAGTAACTGGTTTGATAGAAGGCAGTTTGAGTTTAGGAAGAGTTATTCCATTGAAGCTCAACTTGTAGGTTTCCAGCAAGGTATAACAGATATCTTAGATTCAAGAAATTAAATGGACTGTATCGCTGTTGACCTATCGAAGGTTTCTGGTAGGGTAGATCATGCGGGACTACTGGCAAAAATAAGTGCAATTGGACTAGAAACAAGAGTGGTTGAACGGGTGGCTACAATTCCAGAAAATAGAACTCAGAGAATTAGAGTAGGTGAAGCGTTACCTGATCCCGTAGTTGTTAAGACGGGGTCATGCAGGGCAATATTATTGAATATTTAAATTTTCTTATATAAGTAAATTATATGAGTAAACACAGAGATAAAATATAAGGTTAATTGTGGATGATGTTATACTGTGTAGAGTAGTAAATAAGTTGCAGGAATGTGAGCAACTGCAGAGGAATTAAACAATTTTGTGAGATGGACACCAGAGAACAGTATGATTGAAGATGGGATGAAAAGTTAAGTTGTAAATTTCACCAAGAGGAGAAGTCCTCTCATTTCTAATTATTATGTTGATGGGGAAATAGTACCTCACGGGAGGCACTGTAAGTGTTAATATTAGAAATAATTAACGTTGTTGTTAAAAAAGTTACAGATCTCTTCACAAGCTTATAAGAGTATCTAAGGGTTGTAGTAAAGATGTAAAGGAGAGAACGTAGGTAGAGTTCGGTTCCAGTGTATGGGACCCTCACCAGGATTACTTGGTACGAGAACTGAAAAAAATCAAAGGAAAACAACACGTTTTTTCTGGGTGATTTCCGACAAAGGAGTCGTGTTGGGAAAATGTTGAAAACTTTGGGCTGGGAAGACTTGGCAGTAAGGAGACGAGATCCTCGACTATATCGTATTTTTCGATCTGACGGTAGAGAGTTCGCGTGGAATGACATAAGTTTACGAATAAGCTTGAGTGGAGCATTTAAAAATATAAATTAAGACAAAAATGGAATTCAAAAGGTGAAATTAGAGCAAATATTCATTCACAGGACTAGGAGTTAGGGTTTGGAATAAATTATCAAGGGAAATGTTAGAAAATATTCCCAGGTCTTTTAAATAGTTTAAGAAAGAGACACGACAGCAACTGATGGGTAATCTGACACCGGAGCGACAGTACTAACTGGATGATGATTGATATTGCATGGATGAGGAAAAGGGAAAACAACAGGAACGGGCAAACTAAAAATTCTACAGATCCCATCAAATGTGGGAGCACTCGTACCAAAAGTGAGTAGCATTAGCGATGAATTAGTGGCAAGGAAGGTGAAAATTTAAATCCCGGAGCTGATATTGTATTAAGCTTAATAAGGCTGCTCACATTCTCATCGGTTATGAACCCGTGTAACAAGGAATCACAGATTGCTAATCTTAAGTTCGTGTCGTAATGGTGAAGGACGCGATGTACCTAAAAATACCTATCTAATGTTGCGTACTTAACACGAAGGAGAGGCCATTTTAATTTGGATGAGAGAAGTGAATTTTGCGGGCCAAAACCCAGTGAATAGTATAGTACTTCACCAAAGTAACGTGTCATCATTAATGAAAATATTCCATTATGTAAATATTTTCAGTCGTAGTTAGAGCTGTAGGTCTATGTGGTGTAATTCGAGAATAATAATTGCTTGTTGGTAGAAAATACAGAAGAGTCCAAGAAATTGTATAGTCTACAAACTTCTATAGCAGTTATTTATTCAAATAATCAAAATCGAAATGAATTATGACAGAAAAGTGTATTATTTTGTTGTCTTTAATCAGGCCTACAGTAGTCAATGTGGTGACCATCAGGAGGGCAGAACTAAATGATGTAAGAACTTTTTCAAAGTCAACAACGCAAAACCACATTTGAGTGGTATTTCTAAGTGGAGAACTTTTACCGGTACGACGAAATGTGAAGAATATGAAACGAAAAGTGTTGTCTGATGAAGCTCAAATCAAATTAAACGCTACTCGATCAACATTATCGTGATTTATGGGCTCCATAAAATATCTTTACTATGTTCAACAATGTTAATATTGAGGGTTGTTTGCAAACATGAAGTTTCACAGAAGTCAAAAGTTGTCCAAACCAACGAACATAACCTAGTGTCAGTCCTATCCTCAAGCCCGTGCAAGTCAGGCGCTACGTCCCGCACTAGCCTGAGCTCTCAGCCTGACACATCCTACGTCTATATAGTAACGGACTGCGTCAGGACGATCCTATTCCACAATGGGAGTGGTTACACACGGGACCTGCCTTCCCGCGCTGACCTCTACCATGCGTTGAGTAAGCGGGTAATTTTCATTGCGGTTTAAAGTGGTAAATTCATGTTCCGTACGCCTGAATACACACGCGGTCGGTTTAAGGAAGAGAGGTGTTCTTGCTTAATTAACTTGACAGATTTCAAGGAAAACATTTCATACTTTATTTCAGCCCGCTGTACATTATTTGGCACACATACAGGATAACGCTAGAAGTAATATGTATTCGATTGAAATAACGTTTTAACGTGAGTTAGACTAGGTCTTGTTCTAACCGTTGTGGATGGCTTGGTCTCCGTAGACTGATCCTGAGTAAGCTGGTCCAATGGTGTTTTCCTTGGGCCTCACGACCAGAATATCTTCAGATCGTCGAGCTAGGATGAAAACAATTATATTTAGTGCTTTATCTAAAGAAAATCAAAACTACAGGTGGTATAAAGGAATGAGAGATGCACTTGTTATTTGGATTTACTCCCAAAAAACAACAATATCTCATGGCGTGCACTGGTAACAGGTAGCAAACTAAACTTCTCTGTAAAATAGTTAATTACGCAGTTGACATAGGAAGTGATCTTACGAGCGAGATGTTCCGAAGCGAGTACATTGCCAAATCACATGTTTTAATTTAAATACTTTTCACACGTTACTACCCAAATCTTGCATGATCGTAGTGGCTGTGACCTACAAAGTCGGTACAGCAGTTCGTCAACAAGTGCGGCTAAATGATAAACACATTCAGTACCCGAAAGGAAGTTTGAGCCAATGAGAAAATCCGTCAGTTAGCGAACCGCATTTCAACCAGCCAGATACCTTTTTTCAAACAAAACTGTTCTGGATGTAGTAACTGAAGCCTAAAGTTATTTGCCGCACATATTTGAATGAGAAAAGAGGTCAAATTTGTTATAGTATGGAATCAATTATATTTCCGATATAGCTAATATTTACTAGTTATATTGTCATCTTATCCAGATAGAGTATCATGCAAAGGAACTGCTGAATTATGTATAGAATATTTTGATACATAGAAACGACGTAAAATAACGTTGGCAGGACAGGTTACTAAATAATCCCATAGAGAAAATATATGAAAAACGAATAAACATATGAAGTCCATGGCAATACAGCTTTGATTGGACTTGGCCTACCAAGCGGCCACTGCTCAGCCCGAAAACCTGCTGATTGCGAAATGACTGAAAGTGAGTGCTGCGAATTCGTGGGCCATTGTTCTTAGTTGTCTCGGCAGAGTTCACCAACTCATCGTCAGGCAATCACGGAGGCTAAGTGGGCCTCGAACTAAATCTCAGGTCCAGACTAATTGCTTTGAACTCACCAGAAATTGAACCTAGATTTGAGCGGAGCCTACGAAATTTGATTAGTGAGTTGTAAAATAATTCGCTAAAGCAGAAATAAGAATAACTCTAAAATTGCTGATGAAATATTTTTGTGAAGGGGTGAAATGTATTCACCAAAAGAAAAAATGGGATCTACTATCCAAACTTTTCGTAGCGCTAGATGGTTCAGCTCGCCATGCATTGTAGAGCATTTTGCTGTAACTTTCTCAAATTAGATTTTATAGCATTCAGCCTATATGAATTTTTGTCCGATATTAATATTTTATAATCCCTAAACTTCTGAGATGTCTATGGCTTTAAAAAAAGTAATTTACAAGCAAATCTTACAAATGGGACCGGAATTCGTAAACTTGACGGGTGCAGATTTGATTGGGAGTTAAGCATTATTAACCATTTGTTTTCACTTCACTCGCAATTCAATATTAGTTGCTTTAAACAAGTCAGTATGAACGGACGAAAGAATTTAAAGATCACGATGTGTTTGATTTGCGAAGAAGCATTTCAGACTGCGATTCTGAAGGGGAAGTCACTGCAGGGGGAATTAAACAATGTAGTGAGATCGACAGCAGACAATGGTGTCAATGAAAATGGGATGAAAAGTCAAGTTGTAAGTTTTACCAAGAGAAAACGTCCTCTGAGTTTTCATGGGGTGATGGTACCTCATGGGGAGCAATGTACGTAGGCCTACCTAGGTGTTAATGTAAGGAATGATCTTCACTTGGGTAATCATATTAACGAGGTGGTTAGAGGAATGTCACAGATTTCTTCACGTGGATACAACAGTATTTAGGGGTTGAAGTAAATATGTAAAGGAGAGGATGTATATGTCTCTGGTAATAGTATTTGCTCCAGTGTATGGGTCCATCACCAAGACTACTTGATACGAGAACTGGAAAAATTTCAAAGGAAAGCAGCACAGATGTTTCTGGGTGATTTCCTACAAAGGAGCAGTGTTACTAAATTTTAGAAACTTTGAGCTTGGAAGACTTGGAAGTAAGGAGACGAGATGCTCGACTACGTGGTATGTTTCGTATTGTCAGTGGTGAGTTGGCGTGGAATGACGTAAGTAGAAGAGTAAGCTTCAGTGGAGCTTTTAAAAGTAGTAACATTCATAATATGAAGATAAAGCTGGAATTGAAGAGGAGAGATTGGGGAAAATATTCCTTCATAGGACGAGGAGTTAGGGATTGGAATAAACTATCAAGGGAAATGTTCGACAATCTTTCAAGTTCCTTTAAAATATTTAAGAAAAAGCTGGGTATACAATTATAAATAAATATAAATACGAGGTAGACAATTGATAGGAAATCCGCCACCCGAGCAAGCGCCCTAAATGTAGATCAATGACGATAGATTAGGAAGTTGATAACAGTTTTACAGAACTGCATGAATTTCAGGTAACTGAGATTAATTCAACTGGCGTCGATGATTTTCCTCTACATACAACAATTTCAAAGCTTTAAGAAGACTCGAATGATGGTTCTGAGGATTTTCAATATGTCCAAACTCACGATATTAAACGATTGACTGATGCAGGACCGTCTGCGTCATGTCTCAAGTCACGGGAGGACTTATCCGAAGGAACGTCACCCGTGCCTGGATCAACCGAGATGTCATCAGATGGAAAAACAAGAACGATTATTGCTCCTGCAAAACGTGCTGGAAGGCGAGGCATGGGAAATGTTGCGCAAAAAATATCTGGACCAACTGGAAATACAAAAAGTAATAAATCCATAGGGAAATTGCCTTCTTGTAAATGATGTTATGATTGAAAACATCAAATCACATACTGAAAGAAGGATTGATGATGCAACTGTAACTGGAGAAGTGGAAGAGAATGTAGGCTACTCATTGTGAGTCCACTCCATGAGAACGTAGAACTGAATGAAACTTTCTCAATACAGTGAAGTATCGCTACCGTACAGGAGCTGGCCCACCACAGTACTTACGTGTTAAAACATTCACTCAAATTGTGATTCAAAGTTATTCTGAGGAATTGGACTTTGGTTCTGTGAATGAACGGCCCATCAAACTGTCGGACTGGTCCTCCTAGGCCCTTCTAGTGTTATTGGATATTTTAAGAAAACTGGCAAAGAAAGGAAGAGAATATGATCTATGTAGCTCTGATTATCCCTTCAAGTAATTTGTTTAGAAGTGCGCGAGACAACAATGATAGGATGAAGCGAATAGGCGAAGGTGGCAAAAAGATTAATATTAAGTTTCCAATAATAAGACACAGTTATATCTTTTATCTCACAGCTTATGAGGAAAGAGTCCTTAATTTGCCTGCTAACCATTGTTAATGGCTTGATCTCCATGGAATGATCCTGAATAGGCTGGTCCAATAACGTTGTCCTTTGGTCTCACTACGACAATATCCTCGGTTCTCCGGCTAGGAACTAGAAATGAAAAGAAAATATTAGATGTGCTATTAACAAAGAATATTTTAATGGAGGGACAGACTCTTAGTTAGAGATCCTAGCTTTTGTCATGGTCTATCCCATTTCCAATCGGATCAACCTTCTTTTTTTTCCGTATTCGAAATTTGAAAGCAAATATATAAATTTGTTGAACGGTATTTACAGAGGGTATTTGAATTGTGACACTGGAATAGTATACTAACTGTGTTTTATAAGAGTGAGATATTGCGTATTAATATATTTCAATTAAATTTTATGCTTTTGACGATATTAGATACAAAAAAGGAAAAAATCAAGACAGTTGTACGATTAGATGTGCATGTTACTCAGACAATGTTATATCGGATACCGTTTTTACTGTCCCTTGTTAACGTCCTTGCTACAGCATGTAGAAAATGATTTATTTGAATCATGGTATTGGAGAAGGGAGTATTACCAAAGATCAAACAACTTTTTATCACCAGTTCCTCAATTACAGTAGTAACATGTAAAAGCAAATCAAGGAAATTACAAGAAAGATGACAATATAACTGATCCTACATATTTGCTGATCCGCTGGTTAACAGTACTTTCGGGGAAAGGCAACGATGGAAAGCAAATAAAGAAACGGGTTCTTAATTTAATGATCATGACAGAAATTATCAAGAACATGCAGTGTTTTACGGGAAAGCTCCAGAAAAGCCAGAAAGAACTCAGCTTTATTCTTCTGACGAATGTTCTGATATTTACTCTGGAAGTTAATGATATCGTCATACTGAAGAACTTCTTGTGAACTTCCAAATGATTTCAGCTCCGCATTGCTTCCAGTCGTATTAATAAGCCTTCTCTACAATTTATAAAAACATTTATGTTTTAAGAATATTCATGTTCGGCGGCTAAGAGATGGAAAGAAAATATCATAATCAAATAACATTTTTGACTGAACAACAGACTCCTAACACATCGACGTTTATGTCACAAATTTTCTCAGTTCCAATCGGATCAATTTCCCCTCTAAATCGTTCAAAATTTCAAAGAAAATATATAAAAATGTTAAACAGACGCTACAATCGATCAAATTAAATTATATTTTATTAACTATTCTAAAAATGTAAGAGCAATGGAATAGCCTCAGCTATTATGTGAAGGCATTGTGATTTGACACTACTTGGGCTGCATGGACGTCAATGCAGACGTTTGTTTAGCTCTCCCAGGTCTCCGGCGGGTGATCTATGGTTGAACGTGCATGTATTCTTGTCGGATAAGCACCAAATGTGTCACCCGATATCCTTCACATGCAGACACTGTATGGCACGGTGTATCGAAAGAACTTTCTCCCGCACTTCAAAAACTCACGCTTCAGCCCACCGTCATAGAAATCCGTCAGACGATATTTTATCATTAATTCGCAGATTGAGTTATTGTGAAAGCGATCTTTCCCCCAAAAGCAATAACTACAACACCTTAACAATATAATATCACCAGTGACGGTTTCTGTTGTGCAGGTCGTCAGAACAGTCCTAGGTGATTTCTTATGGACGCGTGCAACGAGTTCTTCGTGAAACATGAAGTCTACTTCTTTTACCTCCATCCCCTCCACCTCAAAAAGTAACCTTGAATCTGGAAGGAACAGGATCTTATCTCTGTTAGAAATAAAGGTCTTCACCGTGACTAGATCTCTTGGAAAAATTCGAACCTACTTATCCTCCTATCCTCCTATTTGTTGTGTTCAAATTACCTTTAGCTTCACAGATACATGCCCTCTATTACATGAACATAAGGAGTATGGCGAGGTGTGGATATCCTCCAGTCTAGATTTAACTTAAAATCGACATAATAGCCTTGATAAAATCCGTACCGTTATGAATGTCTTGGTTTCCATAAACTGAACCTGAGAATGCTGGGCCAATCACGTTGTCGACAGGTCTCACCACAAGGATATCTTCAGATCTTCGGCTTGGTCCATTGAAAATGGTTTGGTCACCATAGACTGAGTCTGAGTATGCAGGTCCAATCACATTGTCTTGTGGTCTCACAACCAGAATATCTTGAGATCGTCCTAGAACATCAAATTGCAAGCTAAGCACATCATTGTGCACACAAGATTGGCATTCCTTGGCTACCTCATGGGGATACTTAATGTCGGATGATTGTTGTCTTGTAGAAAAATATATAAGTGTTAAGAAATTGTACATATCTATAAGATGTTTGGGAACAAGAGTGCCTTACATTCTAAACTGTGCTTTTGTCTTAGTAACCAGATTTTAATTCCAGTCTAAAGTAAATGTAATGTTGATACATGAAAAGAGTGTAATTAAATAAAAATAACGAAAGTAGACATATATAACCAACAATGTATTCCGATGTGGAGTGTATTACTTCTAAGTCCTGTATTAAGTCTGTATGTCCATATCTGATGGATCGAGCACACTAAGAATTTCACACATGTGCGAGGTAACGGGAGTGAAGTGTACAATTAAACAAATAAAACAATAAGCATATACGTGATAATTAGGTCTCTATTTGTATACGAAAAGGATTGAAGTCTTACATCCTGGGGAAGCAATTTTTAATTCAAATAACTCAACTCTATACAAATTCTCAGTTTAAGAGTTTTAATGATGACATAATTGAATTCTTTTTACTTTGAAATGAATAATGACCTCACCAACTATTATAAACATCGTTGGTAGGTTTTAAGACGTGTCAAACAAGAAAAGGAGGTTTACTTACGTGCATTGTGGATGGCCTGACCACCAAAATATGATGATCCATATGCAGGTCCAATGACATTCTTCTCAGGCTCCCAGACCGTAATATCCTGTGCTCTTCTATTGTGGATGGCCTGACCGCCATAGTATGAGGCTCCGAATGCAGGTCCGATAACGTTCTTCTCGGGTTCATAGACTGTAATGTCATTTGCTCTTCTATTGTGGATGGTCTGACCTCCATAGTATGATGATCCGTATGCGGGTCCAATGACATTCTTCTCAGGCTCCCAGACAGTAATATCCTGTGCTCTTCTATTGTGGATGGCCTGACCGCCATAGTATGAGGCTCCGAATGCAGGTCCAATTACATTCTTCTCTGGTTCGTAAACCGTAATATCGTTAGCTCGCGCTAGAGAGAAGAAACACGTATTTTAAATCACATCCGAAAGCACTGATACTTATAAACTTTTCTACTTATTGCTTGATAACTAACATATATGCTTACTATAATGTCATTAAATTAAATAAACATGCAATATTTGGACCAGTTCCCCCTCATCATTTTACATTACGTGAGATTTTATCGTAGGAAATATCGATTAATTAATTAATTAAATTAAGACCTTACTGAAAAGGTAAAATTTCAGCTTTAAAACATTAATGAGTATAATTTTACTACTTAAATTTGAATAATATGTGGTGTGAAAATGTATGTCGTTAATCATTAAGTAATAGTAGCTATGATGTATGTTTGAAAAGCGTGCTTCTTATCTAGAGCAAACTTCAAGGGATAGTCCCTAGTCCCTCTTGCCATTAGAACAATGCTATGAATTTGTGTTAATGACACTGTAGTTAGACAGTCTGAAATGATTAATTATTACCTGGTTTTTAGTGTCAGTCTGATAGTAAATGAAATTAAATAACTCCGATTGGAATATGATTCACTATTGTATTCGACGTTGCATATATTCGATATTAAATTTGTGATCAAGTGAATAATGCTTTTGAAAGGTAAAGTTAAACACAACGATCTATCGGTTGATCATATGGTATTTACCCAAGTTATTTCTATGTTATATTAGTTTTTAATATTGAAATAAAAGATTATCTCGGTGTTAAAATAGAAAGTATCCTGCACACTAAACACTGGCTCTGAGGAGGCGAATTTGAAACGAACCTGAGAAACGCAAGTAAGATCAAAGATAATGAGATATGAAGTTCCTTTTGTTAATTGTATGGAACTGAATTTACAATTGGTTTGTGTACTGATAACTGGCTTAATTACGTCCTAATCAGTTACACAGTTACAGGTAATGATGTTGACAATTTCATAGCACACGTGAACGGGAGAGATCAAAAATATAAATCTTGAGTTTGAACAGCCTTTTCTTGTATTACACCACACAGGAAACAAAACTCAGTATTTTAGTAAGATATACTTTTTTCTGATTATGGCGAATGGCCTGCCCAGAGCTGAGCTTATTGTATGACCTGCACCACAACACGAATTTCGCTGACAGACAGTACACATTGTGGTGATATCGGATCTGATACTGTAGCTTGAAACTATTGAGACGCTGTCTCTAAAATTTGATGAGTTTTACAACACTAGTGAGGGTATATGATACACTTGTGTCTACCTAAACCTATTTAGAAATCAACTTTGAGACATTTCTGACCACTAGGATCTAATACTGAATGGTGGCCATACTGATAGAAAATAAAACTCAGAGAATATAGCAGGTGGAGCATTATCAGATCCTGGAATCATTAAGAGCGGAATTCCTCAAGAAAGAATAATTCAGAATTTATGTTTTCTTATGTATAGGTAAATGATATGAGTAAAGAATTGGCATCAGAGATAAAGAATTTTTGGGGTGATATTACGCAGTATAGAGTAATAAATAAGTTGTAAGGTTGTTAACGAGTTCAGAAAGACCTCAACAATGTTGTGATATGGGCAGTAGGCAATGGTATATTGATAAACGGGGTAAAAGTCAGGTCGTGAGTTTCAAAAATAGGAAAAGTCCTCTCAGTTTTAATTACGTTGACGAGGTAAATGTTCCGGATGGACATCACTGTAAGTACCTAGGTGTTAATATAAGGAAAGATCATCATTGGGGAAAACACATAAACCCGATTGTAAATAAAGGGTACAGATCTCTGCACATGGTTATGAGGGAAGTTAGGGCTTGGAGCAAGGATGTAAAGGAGAGGGCATATAAGCCTCTGGTAAAACACTAGTTAGAGGAAGGTTTCCATGTAAGGAAACCTAATCAGAATTACTTGATTCGGCAACTGGAAACATCCAAAGAAATTCAGCTTGAAGCATTACGAAAATTTGGGAGAAAGAAGAAAGGAGCTGCTCGTCTAAGTGGTATGTTCCAAGTTGTCAGTGGAGAGATGGCCTGGAGGGACATAAGTAAACGACTAAGTTTGAGTAGCGTCTTTAAATGTAGGAAAGATCACAATATGAAGATAAAGTTGGAATTCAAAAGGACAAATTGGTGCAAATATACATTTATAGGAAAAGGAGTAATGGATTGGAATACTTTATCAAGGGAAATATTCAATACATTTCCAAGTAGCTTGAAATCACCTAAGACTACGTAAATAATTGATGGGGAGTTTGCCGCCTGGGTGACAGTCTTAAGTCCAGATGATTGATTGATTGATTTTTTAAATGTATTGATTGATTGGACGTAATATATTCCTGCAAATTGACTTACCAAATCCGGGAACCTGGGATGAATAATGCTGAAACAGAAATTAAACATTCGCTTTACTTATCTTTACTTTGCATGTAAATAATATGGAATGTAAATATCGTTTTTTTCAATTGATTATGTAACATCTATGTACATACTTCATCTAAGCAAACCAAAACTACACCCTAAAGTGCAACAACCTCAAAGGGACTTGGACTACCAAGGAACCGCTGATCAGCCCGAAGGGCTGCAGATTACGAGGTTTCGTGTTGTCAGCACGATGAATCCTCAATCCTGTTATTGTTGGCTCTCTAGATCGGGGCCGCTATCTCACCGTCAGAATAAAAAGTTAAGCACCCAGAAGGTGTGGTCCAAAAATGTCCCATTTCTGTATACATGCATAACAATTGATGGGTGAATAAATGATTAGATTTACAAGGATCTGAAATGTGTAGAACGCCCACTAGAGTGCCATACCAGGCAACTGCTGTGAGTCAGACATACAGTACGGTGCCTATCCACCCAACTGACAGCACTTGATGAGGCTGGTTGGTCGTATCGTGCAATTGCCAGACATGTGGCCAATTCAGATGTCTCAGTGACCCGATGTTGGTCTCGATGGGTACATGAGGGCACCCAATCACGCCGTGCATCGTCCAGTCGACAAAGAAACACCACCCCGAGGGGGGCCGTCGTATGGTGCAGCAAGCACTGCGGGATCTCATAACTCCGACGCCCCCCATCCGCGATCATGTACTGGGGACTCTACAACATCTGTGAGTTTTTCGACGACTCGTATCCGCCGGATTACAGTCTTACCGCTCCATGCCTCGGTTGCCATTGACACCAGAACACCAACGCCTGCGTTTGGAGTGGTGGCTTGCCCGGAAGTGATGAGTCCCGCTTCTCCATAATCTCCGATGACCATCGTGTGCAGGTTTGGTGATGTCGAGGGCAGAGGGCAGGTACTGCCCATTCTGCGGAATGGCACGCAGGCGTAATTACTGGCATCATGGTGTGGATAGCCATAGGATATGCGTTTAGATCACCTCTAATAGTGCTTCGGCAGACTTTGACGGCACAGCAATAAGTCATAGACCTTCCGGAACGGCGTTCTAACAAGATAATGCACGTCCTCACACAGCACGTGTGTCTCTGGACTGCCCAGAGCATCTTGCCAGCAAGATCCCCAGACCTCTCCTTCATTGAACACGTGTGAGATGACATTGGAAGTGGACTCCATCCCAGTACCAACATACGTGATCAGGAGGGACAACTGCAACAACTGTGGACGAACATGCCTCAGGAGAGGATAGGAAGGCTGTTTGACACCATTCCGAGGACATGCATTGCGGCCAGGGGTGGTGCGACACCCTACTGACGTGGCGCCAACATTCCACATGTAACTCTCAACGACATTTTCTCTTTCTCTTTCATCCCATGCCGTAATCAGTTCAGTAAAGGCACATGGTCTTTCAGCTTATGCAGTTCCATTCACTTTCAACCACTCCTTTTAGTCAGGCAGCGTGTAATGGCTACAGGAAAAAATGGGGTTATTTATCATGCACAATCTAATGACGTAGACCCCTTCGTTTTTGATCCTCTGTACTTACCTGTAAGTACTGTAATTCAATTTAATTAACACCGTAAATGTACACACTGTGTATTGATCAGAATGCAATACTGACAGTCAGGAATTATTGTTTGATAAAAAAAATACATTTCCGAATCCCATGTTGTAAATTACAAATGTCACATCAAAAAAGTCGGATTTGGATACATTACTAAATCATTCTCATATTTACAAGAATATTTAGTTTCAACTTTTGTCTTAGTTTAATTTTACAACAACTTCTGTCGAGAAGCATGAAACAGTTCGTGATGTCCAAATGAAAACAGAACTTAACTTGATAAATATCTACCAGAATATGATCTCTGAATGATATCGATATTACAAAACAAAATACAAGTTATTATGGCAATATACTGAAGTCGGTTTACAGTAAAAAAAGGTGCATGTTTGTCGATACGTAGCCGAAGAGTGAGTGATTTTTACTTCATTACAATTCTTTTGCGAAAGGAATAGATAAAAGCTGCTAAGACCACCCAGGAGCCATCACAAATGTTTAACTAAGACGACTACAAACAGACGGACAACGCTGTGTTTTCGATTATAAAGTTATTTAGTTACGGAATATTTACCAGATAAGTATAACAATCTATCTCATTTCAAATCTTTATCACTTCGGGCTCTGTAAATATGTTCTGAAATTCGTTATCAAAACGTTTGCAAGCAATCCTTCAGCAGTGAGAGGAGTTCAGCTGTGTTCATAAGTACAAGATGTGTATGTAGATATTCATGAATGAGCATTTTTCTTTTTATCAAGCTATTTTTGGTTACGTTTTTAAGGAGGATATGTTTGGAGTTCAATGAAGGACGTTTTGTAGTGTATTCCAACGTTAATATTAGAGAGAGGAGTCGATTCTACACTCCACTGACACATGCGAGTCAGATCTGGAAGGAGTAACTGTAATATTCATATGTATATTTAGATCTACTTCTTCATTCACCTTTGCTGCCGCTACATCCACAGTCATGAATACCACAACTAATGGATAGTTGAACTCTTAAATGCAAAGTCAAAGTAAACAGTTATAACATTATGATTTTCAATGAAACTTATTCGTATGATGTCCAGCTCAATGGTCAGCGTAGTAGCCTTCGGTTCAGAGAGCGACGGGTTCGAATCCCGGCCAGACCGGAGATTTTAACCTTAAATGGTTAATTTGCTAGACTTGGTGCCTTGGTGTTTTCTATTCTCCACAACATCCCTGCAACTCGCATGTCACACTCAAAATTGTCCTCCACCATAATAACGCAAAGTTTTCCATATACGCAGATAACTCCCACCCACGTCGGAGGGTCTACTTTACAATACCAAGAGTCGCAAGAATTATTTTTTTCTGTTTTGCTTTACGTTGCACCGACGATTGGATAGGAAAGGCCTAGGAATGGGAAGGAAGTGGCCGTGGCCTTAATTAAGGTACAGCCCCAATATTTGCCTGGTGTGAAAATGGAAAACCACAGAAAACCATCATCAGGGCCTGCCGACAGTAAGATTCGAACCCACTATCTCTCGGATGCAAGCTCACAGCTACGCGCTTCTAACCGCACGGCCAACTCGCCCGGTCGCAATAAATTGAAGCAATTCTATAATCCCTCAATATTCACCTATATTCAGGATTTTCAAGATTCCGCTAATTACGGTTTTCACAGACGCGGGCAAAACAATCAATTATTGATTTATGACGTGTGGCTGTGAAAGCCTTGATTGGCGTTTTGCTCCGTTGAGAGTACATTTGATAATGTAGAATCATTTCTTCTCTATCAGTGTAGCAACCCTTAATTGCTAATTAGACGTACACGGTCTGCCGCTACTAGGAGAGGTGAGCCTGTGCATCTGATGAGTCCTACAATGGAAAGCTCTGTACGCTCCTTTGACAACATGTACGGAGAAGAACACAATACACATATTGGTCACCAAGACCGGCGTCTTGGTTGCTTGCGAGGACGAGAACGGCGTCGCAATCAAGACACCTTACCTACGGTGTACCATTATAAACATGGCGTCAAAAGGAATTCTGTACTGTGATGTGGCCAGTCATCAACAATGAATACACTGCCATTTTGAAAAGTACACTTGAGTTGGGAACGAATATCGATCGGATCTAAGATGTCTAACATTACTCGTTCCAAAATTATCACATCTGAAGACTAAAGCAGACTTTCATGAAATAACTTTTAAATTTTGATTATAGTTTACAAACTCGATGCCTTAAACAGCGCCTTTGCAGAGGACGCAGCACTTGGGCTTCAATCAGGTGCAGTCCGACGACGAAGTATCCGTGACGTTCGAGACACGGTAAGACAGTAAATCATTGACAGAAAGTCTTCATAGACAGCTCATTTCCCTGGATTTTGGCCATGTTTCTGATAGAGTAAACCACATAAATCTGTGTTTCTGGTGTTCTAGAGTCCAACGTTCGTTTCACGTCAATAATTCAGAAACGAGTGATAGGTGGAACATCCAGTATCGATATGAATGGCTACCTGGCAAAAGCAATCAGATTGGGACAAGAATTTGACAGGGCTGCTCCTTCTATGATGCTGTTTGGTATCTCGTTGTAACCTTTTATTACTACGTTAAAACGCAAGTTGTCACCAGAAACCTTAGATAAATTTGCTTATGCTGATGATGTCACAATCGACCACGACACGTAATACCAACAACTAATACCGGAACTAGAGACTCACGGTCACTGCTCTGGAACAGTTCTTAACTTTCAGAAGACCAAGACCATTTTAGTAGGTGACAGCAGGGAAGTAACGTTCAATTTGGAGAGATCTAAAACTTTGGGCCTATGACTTTTTGTCGTGTCTCGTTTGTTGATACGTTAGATAACTCTGTATTTCTCGATTATAATCAAATCTCTCCAACTTGATTGAGACTGGCATTAGGGAAAGGAGCCTCTCTTTATAATGAAAACTCTCCATCTCTATTGTGAACGGCAGTCGCCGAGTGAGCCTGTCGTAATAGTAGGATGTCATGGACTCCATTGTGATTGGCAGTAGGAAATATGGTCTGCCATTATCCTCTAAATTTCCCCAACGCCTACCTTACATCGGAAACAACGTATGGCGTCCTCGCCTTTTAGTTTCTCGGATAGTGCTAAGAGATGTGTAATTTAATATAATCTTACTCAGTGCTTTTACAGTAATTTACTGAGAAATCCGCATACAATGTAGAATACCGTAGCGAAGCACGGGTATACGTTCTGGTGTTAACATACATGCGTTCAGTAAATTCGTGCCCAGTCCACGAACGATAGGCATCCGGATATCTTCAGCAGTAGGATTGAATATTTCGGATCAGTAGAGATACACTTTCACTAGCTTAATATGAAGTAAGACTAGCACTTCTTGTTCTGCATACAAAAGCTGAAGCACTCTTTACAAAAAGTAGTTTGTAATTGATGCAAACACCTACACAGCCGAGGTCAAATATATTCCTAAAGCAATGGTGCAGCCAGGCGAAAGTAGTAATCCACACACAATCTATGCTATCAATCTCTACTCGCCGAATGCACTGTACTAATGATGTGAACTGAGTTATCTTCCGCGGGACCTCCTTACACCTAGATGCAACAATATCCAGACCCTAACATCATGAGGGCAACCCTGATTGTCAGCTGGTGTCATATATGAAGGAATGCATCGAATCTGAAACACCTCGCGAAATACGATAACAGTAAGCTACACGGAATTCATACGGAAAAAATTCGATCTGTGTACGTTATGTAGAAATACCATATATCACACACTTGCTCAGTGTAAAGTCATCCAGCAGGTATAGAGAAAGTTTAAGGGGATATAAAACACGAATATGAATCAGTCAGACAGTTATGTTGCGTCTGATTGGCTCATCGGTCCGATATTCAATTTGAGGCCATTTGAACAGAACAGTGCAGTAGTGATGCTACTAGGTTGTTACGCGCTAGAGAAGTTCTGGGAGTGATGAAGAGATATCAGTGCCTGGGTACGGAATACTCTCGCTTGTCGCAAGAAGAGGAAGGGCGCCAGTAAATTGGCTGGCCTACGTTAAGCAAGGGCAGTAAGCGCTCCAGTATTCACTGTGAACGCGAACAGGGAAATGAAAGAAAGGAACAGTGACTCTCTGTAGTGGGCTTGAGTTATTTTAAATTAATGTGGACATTTTTAGAATTTGTACGGAGTAGTTGTTTGACAATGTTCATGTTTTCATTAAAAAGTCGAATGGCACGCATAGGCCTCAACGTTACACTCACACACACACAACCGTAAAGTGCGCAGGGCTCAGGCTGGTCCGACAGCTCTGCACTCCGAGGAGGAGGGTTGGCCACGGCACCGCGCCTTTACGGAGGGGGCTGGTACCCACCGCTGGCTGTCCTCAGAATGGTTTTTCGTGGTTTTCCATTCTCCCGCACTAAGGCGAATGCCGGGACAGTCCTTAGCAAAGGCCACGGCCGCTCACCACCTCACCTTCTCCGCACATCTCCTTCACCGTAACAAATCTCCCGGCCTGAGAGACGGCGGCACCGTCTAAGAGGCCCACCTCCCCCTTCTAGTGAGGAAGGAAGCATTTAATACTAATAGTAGATTTTCAGTACTGTTTCAATAATTTCATACCTGATTTGGCGTTGACGTATGACATTTCAATAAATTTACTTAAAAGTACTGTAATATGCTTTCGTTACTACCTTATCAGAAACATGAAAAGCCATTACATTAGCTTCAATTTAATTGTTGTATGTTTAGATGAGAAGAAGAATTGAAGTAGAAATATCGTCGTACTTTAGAAACGAGTGATTTAAACGTACCGCAAAAGTGTGTAATATAATCGTACAGTTCAAGTGCCCTTGTTAAATATTTTGAATCAGCAATGCTAGTCTTTTAATGAAACATTGAGAAATAAATTTCGGTTTTATTCCAGCCCAGAAGTATCTCAGAATTGGTAATACTGTATGTGAATTGGTTGACGTCGTGAAATTCCCAAGAATTGCCCACAGGAGTGAGAAATGTTCCATCATATGATTGCGTGACTGTTGTGTCTCAGTGAATAAGAGAATCTCAACTTCCCTGTAATGTGTGTGAGAGAAATATGTTACACTCAGTGTTATACGTTCTTTTAAATTACATTAAAACTTAATACTTGTCAACCTTGTCATTCTAAAGACACCGTATTTATGTATTAGGAATTTACTAGCTGAACGTGAGTGAAATAATAGAAGTGGATGTCTAACGGTTACTCACCACGAACTGAAGGACCAGAAGGCAGATGAAGCTCACGATGTGTGCCATTGTGGCTGATGCGCTTTCCCAATCCACAAGTCGCTTTATATACGCCCAGTGAAGAATAGCAAGTAATATTGCCGGATATGGCATTTAAGGGGTTATGAATTCGCGATGCTAGATTCCTGAGATTAAGTGCACGATTAATGTTTCTCTTCTCACGGATCGCTAACTGTTAAACGAGTTAGTATCCTTCGCTTTTCAGTAAAATTCAAGCGAAAGTGATTGTATTTCTACAACACTGAAAGAGATAGATGCTTACAATAAGTACTTTCTCTATTGTTAGCTCAACTCTATCAAGTTCTTCAATTTAAGATCCATTCATAAATGGTAATGATACCATCACAGCTTTATATACGTTAAGCATGATCGATAACGATCTGATAGGTAGAACCTCAATGTCATTTTCTCTTATTGTCACACAAGCGCTCAACATACAGCCTACAAGGTAGAAACGGTTCGATTCTCGAAAGAGGCATTTCGGTAAGTACTGCTTGCAGGTATGTACTCCTTATTTTTTCTACTTCTTTCTTCCATCTTTATACATCTTATAAAAATCACAAATATTATGTCATTATCTTCAGTTTGGTCAAGAACTGTCTTAAAAATATCAATTTGTGTTATTTATATTAAGATGGTTCTTTTATGGCATGAATGTGCGTTTTTTCTTCATAAAAGTATGGAATTTTTCAAATATTATTTTACACACTTAGTCCACTTTTACGGCGGATATTCTAAAGAACAGAGGTGAGTATTGATAGGTCCTACATACTAATTACCTTTGAAGTACAATTTATAGATATTATACTATAAACAATATGATGGCCTGTTTAGAATTTGATGAAATATTTTAACGTGCAAACCGCACACGTTATTTCATTTTCTCCTGATTTTGGCACACACTGAATTTTATCTTAAAGTCGGGTGTTATGAAAAAAAAAAGGTTAATGTTGCAAATACTTCATACAAAAAGATAGCCGGCGTTAGCGATGCTGATGGTTAATCTTTACCCTTCCAAGTTGGCGGTGCTGATTGCGAGTAAAGTTGGTGTTGTACCTTATTTACAATGTGTTGAAATCTCCTACAGGAGTCTCCATAGTCTCTTAAAATCTATGAGAATTGAAGAATATATTCATAAATATAATTATTATTTGAAGAGTAAAGACTGGACATGACTTGAAATAAATAAATACATGTCATACTAAAATTGAAAACAAGCCTTGTATAGATACATCTGAGCTACATTTTCTTAAATATTTAGTTAATGAAAACAAGTATAGTTTATGATCTTTAAGTAAAAACTGAACGTAGTTACTAACGCAACTGCGTAGTCTTAAATTAATTCAATGTACTTGTGATTCTATAAAGGAGACATTAAAAACTGGAGAGATGGCGTGGTAGGACATCAGTAGACGAATAAGTTTGAGTGGTGTCTTTAAAAGTAGGAAAGATCACAATATGAAGATAAAGTTGGAATTCAAGAGGACAAATTGGGGCAAATATTGTTTTATAGGGAGGGGAGTTAGGTATTGGAATAACTTACCAAGGGAAATAATCAATAATTTTCCAATTTCTTTGCGATCATTTAAGAAAAGGCTAGGAAAACAACAGATAGGGAATCTGCCACCTGGGCGACTGTCCTAAATGCAGATAAGTAGTGAGATTGAATGTTGGTATTCAAAGTGCAGAAGTTACAAAATCTGACCATAATACATTAACCTCAAAGCTAGTTTTATGCCAGTCTAAGAGAAAACACTGGAATGGCAGTACATCGCTATTTCGTACTTCTGTGTGGGTATGATTTATAGGTTGACTGAGTGATGTTCGGTATTTGATTTCCGTAACAAGGGTGGGGAAATGGATAAACCGCAAGAGCAAGAAAATGTAATATTCTACAGATCTCGTCGAATGTGGTAGTGCTCATATCGAAGGTGAAGTGGCATAAGGGAAGGAATTTATGCCAAAGTAGTTGATGTACCCGTGCGTCACTACGGGATTCTCAGAAAGACTGTGTAGTTTCCCTAACTGAAGTAAACAAAGGCCATTACAAGAAGTCAGTAGGAAAGTAGCGATTAAAAGCAATGTTATCATATAAAATACTCGATGAAGGTAAAAACCGCACATTTTCTCACTTTTAACGAACAGTACTACGGTGCCGATCTAAAAGTCCAAAGTTCCAGAACTGGAATGACCAGGCCGCAGACAACCGTGAACACTCCTCTGCCATAATTCTCTTAAATATGCATACTGCTCATTCCAATCAGTGTCTCAGAGTAGGGATTGAATAGCTCGAATGCTATGATGAACCAGTGTGCTACGTACCAGTAGTATCAGACAATTTATGAACCAGAGGAATGGCATGCTAAAGAAGAGCTACTCCCCAGTTACTTCCCGCCAATATTCAAGCAAGCTATTACACTCGGTACGACCGGGCGAGTTGGCCGTGTGGTTAGGGGTGCGCAACCGGTGGATTCGAACCCCACTGTAGGCAAACCTGAATGGTATTCCGCGGTTTCCCGTTTTCACATCGGAAAAATGCTAGGATTGTATCTTAATTAAGGCAAAGGCCACTTCGTTCACACTCCTAGACCTTTCCTATCCCATCGTCACCATAAGACCTATCTGTGTCGGTGCGATGTAAGGTAAAATAAAAATACTCGGTACACAGCAGTAATCCTATCTATCATAGATGATTGACAGCAGAAGATACAAAGCCAACAAACAACAAGCCAAGGTAAGACAAGCAGGTATAAGTACCCACATAGTTGGGGATGTGTGGGATCTGGCAAACGCAGCACGGGTGAAGTTCAAGAAAGTGGAGATTGTTATCAGTGGAATACTGTGTAGGAGGGATACTGAATGGAAGGTGATTGGGGATTTAAATGAGACTATGGAGTGGGTATGATGGAAACTTGGAGTGAAATTTCTAGATCCTAATGGGTGGGTACGAGATAGGGATCTGCGCTCAGATGGCCTTCACTTAAACCGCAGTGTTACATATAAGTTAGGAAATTTGTTTAGAAGGGTTATAGGCAGGCACATTCAGGGAAACAGGGTGCGCTAGGCAGCGGTGTTAAGGGAACAGGGAACTGGAAATCAAGTAGGGATGACATAAAACTGTAAGTACTCAACTGTAGAAGTATTGTAAAGAAAGGAATAGAATTAAGTAATTTAATAGATATGTACTTACCAGATATTGTAATAGGAGTTGAATCATGGCTGAAAAATGATATAATGGATGCAGAAATTTTCTCATGGAACTGGAGGGTGTATCGTAAAGATAGGATAGGAAAGGTAGGAGGGGGAGTATTCATTATCGTGTAAGAAGAATTTGTAAGCTACGAAAAAGTTAAAGATGACAAGCACGAAATTCAAGGGGTAAGGCTCATTTCTAATGATAATAGGCAACTAGATGCCTTTGGAGTGTAGAGACCAGGAAAGGGTAGCGCAGATGCGGATTCAGAATTAATTGATAAGATAATCAGCTATGTGGGAAACGATAAAGAAAGGAACGTGATTGTAGCGGGTGATCTCAATTTACCAAATGTCAATTGGGAAGGTAATGCGAACGACAGGAAGCATGACCAACAAATGGCAAATAAGTTAATATTGGAAGGGCACCTGATACAGAAACAATGGAACCAACTAGAGAGAAGAATATTCTGGATGTGGTACTGGTAAAACCAGATTAGCTCTATAGAGAAACCGAAGTAATAGATGGTATTAGTGATCACGAAGCTGTTTTTGTGGTAATTAAAAATAAATGTCAAAGAAAGGAAGACATTAAAATTAGGACTGTTAGGCAGTACCATATGGCTGATAAAACAGGCATGAGGGAGTTTTTAATAAGCAACTATGATCGGTGGAAAACGGTAAATAAAAATGTAAACAGACTGTGGGATGGGTTTAAAGCAATTGTTGAGGGATGTGAAAATAGGTTTGTACCTTTAAAGGTGGTAAGGAATGGTATAGATCCACTATATATTATAACAGGGAAGTAAAGAGACTAAGAAGGAGGTGCAGGTTGGAAATAAATAGAGTTAGAAATGGCTGTGGAAGTAAGGAGAAATTGAAGGAACTTACTAGGAAATTGAATCTAGCAAAGAAGTCAGCTAAGGATAACATGATGGCAAGCATAATTGGTGGCCACACTAATTTTAGTGAAAAATGGAAGTGTATGTATAGGTACTTTAAGGCAGAAACAGGTTCCAAGAAGGACATTCCAGGAATAATTAATGAACAAGGGGAGTGTGTATGCGAGGATCTTCAAAAGGCAGAAGCATTCAGGTTACAAGGATAATGTCCAGATAAAGGAAGTGACTAATACTAAAGAAGTATTAAAATTTACCAATGGCAGCAATGACATTTACAGTAAGATACAAAAGTCGAAAACTAGAAAAGCAGCTGGAATTGATAAGGTTTGGGGGATATACTAAAGACAATGGGTTGGGATATAGTACCATATCTGAAGTACTTGTTTGATTTTTGTTTGCATGAAGGAACTTTACCAAATGAATGGAGAGTTGCTATAGTAGCCCCTGTATATAAAGGAAAGGGTGATAGGCATAAAGCTGAAAATTACAGGCCAGTCAGTTTGACATGCATTGTATGTAAGCTTTAAGAAAGCATTCTTTCTGATTATATAAGACACGTTTGCAAAATTAATAATTGGTTTTACAGAAGGCAGTTTGGATTTAGGAAAGGTTATTCCACTGAGTCCCAACTTGTAGGATTCCAGCAAGTTGTAGCAGATATCCTGGATTCAGGAGGTCAGTTGGACTGTATTGCGATTGACTTATCTAAGGCATTTGATAGGGTAGATCATGGGAAACTACTGGCAAAAATTAGTGCAATTGGACTTGACAAAAGAGTGACTGAATGGGTGGCTCTGTTTCTAGAATATAGAACTCAGAGAATTAGAGTAGGTGAAGCTTTATCTCTCCCTGTAAAAATTAAGAGGGGAATTCCTGAAAGCAGTATTATTGGACCTTTATGTTTTCTTGTATATATCAATGATATGTGTAAAGAAGTGGAATCAGAGATAAGGCTTTTCGCAGATGATGTTATTCTGTACAGAGTAATAAATAATTTACAAGATTGTGAGCAACTGCAAAATGACCTCGATAATGTTGTGAGATGGACAGTAGGCAATGGTATGGTGATAAATGGGGATAAAAGTCAGGTTGTGAGTTTCACAAATAGGAAAAGTCCTCTCAGTTTTAATTACTGCGTTGATGGGGTGAAAGTTCCCTTTGGGACTCATTGTAAATACCTAGGTATAAATATAAGGAAATATCCTCATTGGGGTAATCACATAAATATGATTGTCAATAAAGGGTACAGATCTCTGCACATGGTTATGAGAGTATTTAGGGGTTGTAGTAAAGATGTAAAGGAGAGAGCATATTTGTCTCTTTTGAGACCTCCACTTGAGTATGGTTCCAGTGTATGGGACCCTCACCAGGATTACATGATTCAGGAACTTGAAAAAATCCAAAGAAAAGCAGCTCGATTTGTTCTGGGCGATTTCCGACAAAAGTGTAGCGTTTAAAAAATGTTGCAAAGTTTGGGCTGGGAAGACTTGGTAGAAAGGAGACGAGCTGCTCGACCAAGTGGTATGTTCCGGGCTGTCAGTGGAGAGATGGCGTGGGAGGACATCAGTAGACGAATAAGTTTGGATGGTGTCTTTAAAAGTAGGAAAGATCACAATATGAAGATAAAGTTGGAATTCAAGAGGACAAATTGGGGCAAATATTCGTTTATAGGAAGGGGAGTTAGGGATTGGAATAACTTACCAAAGGAGATGTTCAATAAATTTCCAATTTCTTTGCAATCATTGAAGAAAATGCTAGGAAAACAACAGATAGGGAATCTGCCACCTGGGCTACTGCCCTAAATGCAGATCAGTAGTGATTGATTGAACAATGGTCAATGTAATGTTATTGTTGATCAATTTTATGAGCTATATTGTAGGCCTTCACATTTAGTTTTCTTTCGACTGTGTGATATTAGGGCGTCTTATAAAATTATTTATAGAGTATACTGTAGTTCCTTGTTCTCCGACTTCACATACTGATTTTCATTAAATTCTGTTTACCCATGTTCTGTTCATTTGGCGCTGGTATTTATTTATTTATTTATTTGTGTCTTTATTAAGTGGCGAAGTTAGGGCTCTTGGCCCTCTCTTACACTTAACCACATACATTATTTTATTTTTACAGTATTAATCTAAAGTATCATTGTAATCAATTACTGTTATTGAGATATGTATGTCAGATAAGGAATTACAATAATACAATTAATTAAGGTTACTACTGATGAAAAATTATAGGATAAATAGAGAGTGGATAATAACAAAAAATATATATATCAACTTATAACCTAAAGAATATATCTACAACTAGCTTAAAGAGAATCTTATTCAAATATAAGGCTAAAATAAATTAACTGGTATGTTACAATCTGAGTGAACTAAAATCAATGTTACTATGTAGTATTTTTCTATGAACAGTCTATAGCCTTAAATGAGAGTAGTAAGAACGTAAATGGGATAGACTAAGATAAATCTAGTACTTCATTTTTGGTTTCATTCACACGTCATTCACTCTTACATTCATTCTAGTCAACTGTATGTACTCTGGAGGAATTTACGGTAGGCTGTTTTAAATGTCGTAGACGAGCAAGACTTTTTAATATCATCCAGGATCGTATTCCATAACCTCGTAGCGGAGACCAGGAATGAATGGCTGTAGGTATTCGTTCGATGCCGTGCTATTTCAAGTAGTGATCCAGAACGAGTGTTAATTTCGTGGAACGAAGAAAGAAGCCTAAAATTGGACGACAGGTAGGTGGGGCAGTTTGAAGAAAGCAACTGATAGACAAGGGTCATTTGGTGCATTTTTCTACGGTCATTTAAACGTAGCCATCCCAACTTTTTGTAGTATGGTGTTATATGAGCATCATGTCGGAGATGGAAGGCATATCGAATGCAAGAGTTCTGTACACGTTGTAGCTTTGTTGCTTGTTCACAGGTTAGATCAGTCAATAAAGTGTCACAGTAGTCAAAGATTGGAAATAGAAGTGTTTGTATGAGTTTTAATTTAAGGTCCAGTGGGAGAACATTTTTATGACGCTTCAAAGGAAAATAGATGAGTGTACTTTTCTGCACACATTGGTTATATGCTCATTCCAGGTCAGAGTCTCATTTAAGGTGACCCCGAGGTTTGTAACAATCTTGGAGTATGGCACTTCGGTATCATCAATGGTAATTGGAGGAGGATTGTGATTACTATTTAGAGCACAGAGTAATTTTTTGTGTCCAATTATTATGCTTTGGGTCTTTCGTGGGTTGATGAGTAAGGCGTTGTGAGTCGTTGTAGGTCTGTATTCATATGCTGGATCGCTTCGCATATACTATCTACACTGGTATGGTAATATGCCTGTAGGTCATCAGCATACAGATGGTATTTACAGTGGACAAGTGGGGATGAAATATCATTGATATGCAGGCTGAATAATAAAAGTCCAAGCACAGATCCTTGAGGCACGCCAGATCTGATAGCCCATTTGGACGTAACATCGTTTACTGAGGCACACTGACGACGATTTGTGAGGTAAGATATAAAGAAACTGAGCGCATTCCGGACAACGCCAAGGAAGCGCAATTTTGAAAGGAGTAGTTGTATGTTGACTGTATCAAATGCACTGCTAAAGTCAAGGAGCGTGAGTACCGTCACCTGTCGCTTATCCATAGCAAGCCTGATATCATCTGTTACCCAAAGGAGTGCTGTCGTCGTACTGTGGCCCTTCCTGAAGCCAGATTGCAACGGGTCTAGTAGTGAATGATTTGTGAGATATTCAGTTAGTTGCTCGTGAATAAGTCGTTCAAGGGCTTTCGCAAGCGGAGGGAGTATTGATATAGGGCGGTATGGACTTAGTAAAAAAAAATCTAAATTCGTGAATATCTCCATGATCATAACCCGTACGTTAAGAATGCATAAGATAAAAATGACGAAAATTTAAATCTGTATAACTTAAGTTATGTAGTATTTATCGTTACGACCACTAATAACAAAAATATTTGGGAATTACATTTTGACGTTCCCCTAAACTACCATTTTACTCAGTGTGAATAAAATTAGTTACGGCCTAGATTATAACGACTTATTTCCCGACTTTGCATACCGATTTTCGTATTCGTGTATTTGAGAATTAAATTGTAGGCTTTCCCCTAAACTACCATTTTTGTCAGTGTTAATGCAATTATTTTTGGCCTAGATTGTAGCTACTTATTCCCTGACCTTCCATAGCTATTTTCATTAAATTCTCTTCAGCCGTTTTCTCGTGATGCGTGTACAGACAGACAGACAGACAGACAGACAGACAGACAGACAGACAGACAGACAGACAGACAGACAGACAGACAGACAGACAGACAGACAGACAGACAGACAGACAGACAGACAGACAGACAGACAGACAGACAGACATTACGGAAACTTAATCAGTGCATTTCCTTGTTATTGTTTACATGACTGGTACAGAAATGCCATCGTTTTTAAATTCTGAGCAATGTACACACAAAACTCTTTATTTTGTATTTATGCCATATAGAAGAGTGAGGGCATCCTAGGCAGGCGTTAATTTACTTACCACCGGGCGAGTTGGCTTTGCGCGTAGAGGCGCGCGGCTGAGAGCTTGCATCCGGGAGATAGTAGGTTCGAATCCCACTATCGGCAGCCCTGAAGATGGTTTTCCGTGGTTTCCAATTTTCAAACCAGGCAAATGCTGGGGCTGTATCTTAATTAAGGCCACGGCCGCTTCCTTCCAACTCCTAGGTCTTTCCTATCCCATCGTCGCCATAAGACCTATCTGTGTCGGTGGGACGTAAAGCCCCTAGCAAAAAAAAAATTGTTACCAGTACCGGTGCGCTTTATTGCGCTCCTCACCTCGTCTGTTCGGAAAAGAAGCATAAGGACAATAAATTTATGTGAGTTGATAATAATAATAATAATAATAATAATAATAATAATAATAATAATAATAATAATAATCGTCTGTCATTTGCACCCGGTATGTGATTGCATGGCTGAGGTGTTGTTCTTGTTTGAGTCCATCGAATGGTTTGATGCAGCTCTCCATGCCGCCCTATATTGTGCTAACATTTTCATTTCTACATAACTGCTGCATCCTACATCTGCTCTAATCTGCTTATCATATGCATACCTTGGTCTACCCCGACCGTTCTTACCACCTACACTTCCCTCATAAACCAACTGAACTAATCCTGTGTGTCTTAAGGTATATCCTGTCATTCTACCTCTTCTTGTCAAATTTAGCCACAACGATCTCCTCTCACTAATTCGATTCATTATCTCTTCATTAGTGATTCGATCTATCCATCTCACCTTCAGCATTCTTCTGTAACACCGCATTTCAAAAGCTTCTATTCTCTTTCTTTCTGAGCTAGTTATCGCCCATGTTTCACTTCCATACAATGCCACGCTCCACACGAAAGTCTTCAAAAACATCTTTCTAATTCCGATATCAATGTTTGAAGTGAGCAAATTTCTTTTCTTAAGAAAGACCTTCCTTGCTTGTGCTAGTCTGCATTTTATGTCTTCCTTATATTTGCCATCGTTAGTTATTTTACTACCCAAGTAACAATATTCACCTACTTCTTTAAATTAAATTAATAAATGTATACTCAGTCCGCCTCTGTGATGTAGCTGTTAGTGCGATTAGCTGCCACTCCCGGAGTCCCGAGTTCGATTCCTGGGAGGGTAGGGAATTTGAACCATAATTCGTTAATTCTGCTGACACGCGGTCTGGGTGTACGTGTGGTCTTCATTATCATTTCATCCATATCACGACGGGCATGTCACCTACGGGCGCCTTAGGACAGTCCCGGACCTTAAAAGAATATGGCATTTCATTTTACAACAGTGGATGTTCAAACGTATTTTGAAAAGAACTGTTTGGATATCTTATTCTCAATTGTGAATTTTATGTGTTGCAAGGGGATTGAAAATCACTAACTAGTCCAATGCCACCTCCTGGAATAATCAATGAACAAGGGGAGTGTGTATGTGCAGATCTTCAAAAGGCAGAAGTATTCAGTCAGCAGTATGTAAAGAATGTTGGTTTCAAGGATAATGTCAAGATAGAGGAGGAGACTAAGACCAAATAAGTAATAACATTTACATATGATAAAATGACATTTACAATAAGATACAAAAGTTGAAAACTAGAAAAGCGGCTGGAATTGATCAGATTTCTGGGAATATACTAAAGACAATGGGTTGGGATATAGTACCATATCTGAAGTACTTATTTGATTATTGTTTGGTTGGAGGAGCTATACCACATGAATGGAGAGTTGCTATAGTAGCCCCTGTGTATAAAGGAAAGGGTGATAGACATAAAGCTGAAAATTACAGGCCAGTAAGTTTGACATGCATTGGATGTAAGCTTTGGGAAAGCATTCTTTCTGATTTTATTAGACATGTTTGCGAAATTAATAACTGGTTTGACAGAAGGCAATTCGGTTTTAGGAAAGGTTATTCCACTGAAGCTCAACTTGTAGGATTCCAGCAAGATATAGCAGATATCTTGGATTCTGGAGGTCAAATGGACTGTATCGCGATTGACCTGTCTAAAGCATTTGATAGGGTGGATCATGGGAGACTACTGGCAAAAATGAGTGCAATTGGACTAGACAAAAGAGTGACTGAATGGGTTGCTATATTTCTAGAAAATAGATCTCAGAGAATTAGAGTAGGTGAAGCTTTATCTGACCCTGTAATAATTAAGAGGGGAATTCCTCAAGGCAGTATTATCGGACCTTTATGTTTTCTTATATATATAAATGATATGAGTAAAGGAGTGTAATCGGAGGTAAGGCTTTTTGCGGATGATGTTATTCTCTATAGAGTGATAAATAAGTCACAAGATTGTGAGCAACTGCAACGTGACCTCGAAAATGTTGTGAGATGGACAGCAGGCAATGGTATGTTGATAAACGGGGTTAAAAGTCAGGTTGTGAGTTTTACAAATAGGAAAAGTCCTCTCAGTTTTAATTACTGCGTTGATGGGGTGAAAGTTCCTTTTGAGGATCATTGTAAATAAAGGGTACAGATCTCTGCACATGGTTATGAGGGTGTTTAGGGGTTGTAGTAAGGATGTAAAGGAGAGTGCATATATGTCTCTGGTAAGAACCCAACTAGAGTATGGTTCCAGTGTATGGGACCCTCACCAGGATTACCTGATTCAAGAACTGGAAAAAATCCAAAGAAAAGCAGCTCGATTTGTTCTGGGTGATTTCCGACAAAAGAGTAGTCTTACAAAAATGTTGCAATGTTTGGGTTGGGAAGAAATGAGAGAAAGAAGAAGAGCTGCTCGATTATGTGTTATGTTCCGAGCTGTCAGCGGAGAGATGGCGTGGAATGACATTAGTAGACGAATAAGTTTAAATAGCGTTTATAAAAGTAGGAAAGATCACATATGAAGATAAAGTTGGAATTCAAGAGGACAAACTGGGGCAAATATTCATTTATAGGTAGGGGAGCGAGGGATTGGAATAACTTACCAAGGGAGATGTTCAATATATTTCCAATTTCTTTGAAATCATTTAGGAAAAGGCTAGAAAAGCAACAGATAAGTAATCTGCCACCTGGGCGACTGCCCTAAATGCAGATCAGTATTGATTGATTGATTGATTGATTGATTGATTGATTGATTGATTGATTGATTGATTGATTGATTGATTGATTGATTGATTGAAGACAGCAGAGACAAATAAGGCTGTAGTTGAAAATACACAAAAGAAAATAATAAGACAAGCACTAAGGGTACTCCATAGAGGCATTAATGTGTGCCTTGCAGGAAGCGAGATTTCAGACAACAGGTATCTCCCCGGAAAAAAACATTCACAGTACGTGGTCATGTGTACAATAAACCGTACACAGTATGTGGTCATGTGTACAATAAACCGTACCCAGTACGTGGTCATGTGTACAATAAACCGTACACAGTACGTGGTCATGTGCACAATAAACCGTACCCAGTACGTGGTCATGTGCACAATAAACCGTACACAGTACGTGGTCATGTGCACAATAAACCGTACACAGTACGTGGTCATGTGTACAATAAACCGTACACAGTACGTGGTCATGTGCACAATAAACCGTACACAGTACGTGGTCATGTGCACAATAAACCGTACTCAATACGTGGTCATGTGTACAATAAACCGCACACAGTACGTGGTCATGTGTACAATAAACCGTACACAGTACGTGGTCATGTGTACAATAAACCGTACACAGTACGTGGTCATGTGTACAATGAACCATACACAGTATGTGGTCATGTGTACAATAAACCGTACACAGTACGTGGTCATGTGTACAATAAACCGTACACAGTACGTGGTCATGTGTACAATAAACCATACACAGTACGTGGTCATGTGTACAATAAACCGTACACAGTACGTGGTCATGTGTACAATAAACCGTACACAGTATGTGGTCATGTGTACAATAAACCGTACCCAGTACGTGGTCATGTGTACAATAAACCGTACACAGTACGTGGTCATGTGCACAATAAACCGTACACAGTACGTGGTCATGTGCACAATAAACCGTACACAGTACGTGGTCATGTGTACAATAAACCGTACCCAGTACGTGGTCATGTGCACAATAAACCGTACACAGTACGTGGTCATGTGCACAATAAACCGTACACAGTACGTGGTCATGTGCACAATAAACCGTACTCAATACGTGGTCATGTGTACAATAAACCGTACACAGTACGTGGTCATGTGTACAATAAACCGTACACAGTACGTGGTCATGTGCACAATAAACCGTACACAGTACGTGGTCATGTGTACAATAAACCGTACACAGTACGTGGTCATGTGCACAATAAACAGTACACAGTACGTGGTCATGTGCACAATAAACCGTACACAGTACGTGGTCATGTGTGCAATGAACCGTACCGACTCGTTGGCTGAATGGTCAGCGTACTGGCCTTCGGTTCAGAAGGTCGCGGGTTCGATTCCCGGCCGGGTCGGGGATTTTAACCTTCATTGGTTAATTCCAATGGCCCGGGGGCTGGGTGTTTGTGCTGTCCCCAACATCCCTGCAACTCACACACCACACATAACACTATCCTCCACCACAATAACACTCAGTTACCTACATATGGCAGATGCCGCCCACCCTCATCGCAGGGTCTGCCTTACAAGGGCTGCACTCGGCTAGAAATAGCCACACGAAATTTAAAAAAAATAATCTTAAAATCAATCAATACTGATCTGCATTTAGGGCAGTCGCCCAGGTGGCAGATTCCCTATCAGTTGTTTTCCTAGCCTTTTCTTATATGATTTCAAAGGAATTGGAAATGTATTGAACATCTCCCTTGGTAAGTTATTCCAATCCCTATCTCTCCTTCCTATAAATCATTATTTGCCCCAGTTTATCCTCTTGAATTCCAACTTTATCTTCATATTGTGATCTTTCCTACTTTTAAAGACTCCACTCAAGCGTATTCGTTTACTAATGTCATTCCACTCCATCTCTCCTCTGCAGCTCGGAACATACCACTTAGTCGAGCAGCTCGTCTCCATTCTCCCAAGTCTTCCCAGCCCAAACTTTGCAGTATTTTTGTAACGCTACTCTTTTGTCGGAAATCACCCAGAACAAATCGAGCTGCTTTTCTTTGTATTTTTTCCAGTTCTTGAATCAGGTAATCCTGGTGAGGGTCCCATACACTGGAACCATACTGTAATTGGAGTCTTACCAGAGACTTCCATGCCCTCTTCTTTGCATCCTTACTACAACCCCTAAACACCCTCATAACCATGAGCACAGATCTGCACCCTTTATATACAGTACAATCCCATTTATGTGATTACCAGAATGAAGATCTTTCCTTATATTAACACCCAGATACTTAAAATGATCTCCAGAAATAACTTTCACTCCATCAACGCAGTAATTAAAACTGAGATGACTTTTCCTATTTGTGAAACTCACAACCTGAATTTTAACGCCATATATCAACATACCGGTACCATTGCCTGCTGTCCATCTCACAACATTATCGAGGTCATTTTGCAGTTGCTCACAATCTTGTAAGTTATTTATTATTCTAAACAGAACTACACCATCCGCATAAAAACCTTACTTCGGATTCCATTTGTTTACTCATATCATTTTTATATATAAGGAAACATAAAGGTCGGATAATACTGCCTTGAGGAATTCCCCTCAAGGGTCAGATAAAGCTTCACCTACTTTCTCTGAGATCTATTTTCTAGAAATTATAGCAACCCATTCAGTCACTTTTTGTCTAGTTAAATTGTATTCATTTTTGCCAGTAGTCTCCCATGATCCACCCTAACAAATGCTTTAGACAGGTCAATCGCAATACAGTTCATTTGACCTCCTGAATCCATGATATCTGCTATATCTTGCTGGAATCCTACAGGTTGAGCTTCAGTGGAATAACCTTTCCTAAAACCGAATTGCCTTCTATCGTACCAGTTATTAATTTCGCAATCATGTCTAATATAATCAGAAAGAATGCTTTCTCAAAGCTTACATACAACGCATGTCAAACTTACTGGCCTGTAATTTTCAGCTTTATGTTATCACCCTTTCCCTTATACATAGGGGCTACTATAGGAACTCTCCATTCATTTAGTATAGCTCCTTCTACCGAACAATAATCAAATGAGTACTTCAGATATGGTACTACGAGTATATCCCAACCCATTGTCTTTAGTTATTCCCCAGAAATCTTATCAATTCCAGCCGTTTTTCTAGTTTTCAACTTTTGTATCTTATTGTAAATGTCATTGTTATCATATGTAAATTTTAATACTTCTTTAGCAGTAGGCACCTCCTCTATCTGGACATTATCCTTGTAACCACAGATCTTTACGTGCTGCTGACTGAATACTTCTGCCTTCTGAAGATCCTCACATAGCCTACACACTCCCCTTGTTCATTAATAATTCCTGAAATGTCCTTCTTTGAACCTGCTTGTGTCTTAAAATACCAAACATACCTTTCCATTTTTCACTAAAATTTGTATGACTGCCATTATGCTTGCCATCAATGTCTTCTGTGTACGACGTTTTTTCCATATTACGGGAAATCAGCCGTATATGAACTATCAAGCACTAATTTTAGGGACAGTGGCTATCTTAAAATATCGTAATTAGTCATTGCCTAACACCCTACAGAACTGCCTGGAGGTAATAGTGAACTAAACTCAAATTTACCGGATAGGACTGCTTACATCCTTATCAGTCACGAGCCCGTGTAGCTGGGGGTTATAGATTGTTAACCTAATAGTGAAGAAGGCAGTAAACATATCGAATTTCGCATAGTTATCACGCAAAAAACGTAGAGTTAACATTTTGTACGTGATTTAATGCGAATGGCCAAACATTTGTTTGGGGGGCATGGATTTCCCGGACCAGAACTCAAATGAATATTATATTTTTCGGGCTGAGTGGCTCCGACCGTTGAGGATCTGGCCTTCTGAACCCAACTTAACAGGTTCGATCCGGTGGTATTTGAAGGTGCTCAAATACGCCAGCCTCGTGTCGGTAGATTTACTGGCACTTAACAGAACTCATGGAGCACACAATTTCGGCACCTCCGCGTCTCCGAAAGCCGTCAGAAGTCGTTAGTTGGACGTAAAAAGAATATCAATAAACAATTTTTAAGACGTTTACTGCCGTTAGAGACCAAAATAAGCAACATTTACACATTTTTTGAAGTTTCTTTGCAGCCCAGTATCGTCGCATCTTTTCTCTGGCACCCTGTCTACTTTCTGCTGTCCACCCGCTGTTCTTATTCATGAAAACCCTTGGAGTTGTTGATATTATGTCGGCACATGTTTCTTTTAACAATGTCTTCACTATTCAGTCCTTTTTTATTTTTTTCAGATCTTTCCTGTGTAGATGTTTCTAAAAAAATTAATATTCCTTAAATAAAATACACAATCGTCGGACCTTGTACTCACACTTACTTCTTACCTGCTTACTTACACATTCCTTATTTGATGGGCGCCAGCTACCACTCAGTGCAGCAATAATAGAATGAGAATCTTGACTATCTCTAGGGTGTAGGGTAATAAGCCTACTTTTGGCAACATACCATATAAGTTCTGGGAAAAGGAGATTGGCGTTAGGTTTCCCCATTACATTAGAGGTTAAGTGATTCTACTCTGGAAATCAAACGAAAGATTAATTTGATAGAACAAAATATATTCTTGAAATAATTTCAATAAAAATTGTGAGAACTGCTGCGATTAAAACAGATGAGAATATGAAATTATGACATTGCAACTGAAAGAAACTAGGCATGAATTTGAATTCTTCTTCACCGGACATTTAACAATTTTATACGAAATATATCCCTCACTGGTCCACTTGACTGTACCTTCAACACTTTGAGTGTAATTACGACGTATTCCTTACATCTGGTGTTTACTGTAGATGTGTCACGCCTAATTTGGTGATGTATCAATGTGACTACTTCTTCTCCATATCATATGACTTCTTGGTAAGTGTGTATGGTATGACTTCATTGCAAGTGTATCCTTCTATGACTTCGTGGTAAGCCTTCCCGTCCGTATCTTCAACTAAGAGACCGACCAACTGTAGCCTCAATCTCTCAATGACCAATGATTAATGACCACTGAGGTCTCTCCATCTCGTTCAGTTATTGGCCAACTGTGGCCTCTCCTTCCAGTAGAATAATGACTGACGCTACAATATGCAGCCACCTTTTATAGACGTTGGTTGACGCACCTACGTAATCTCCAGAAATAACTATGATCTACTCCCACACCGCGACAAATATTACACCCTATGGCGAAATCCCCCGCGGCTCCCTGGGTTACTCAAAGAAAGTGAACTCATCGCTAAATAAGCACGATGACGTAGCCATGACTTGTCAGTCAATCAATCAATACTGATCTGCATTTAGGGCAGTCGCCCAGGTGGCAGATTCCCTATCTGTTGCTTTCCTAGCCTTTTCCGAAATGAATTCAAAGAAATTGGAAATTTATTGAACATCTCCCTTGGTAAGTTATTCCAATCCCTAACTCCCCTTCCTATAAATGAATATTTGCCCCAGTTTGTCCTCTTGAATTCCAACTTTATCTTCATATTGTGATCTTTCCTACTTTTATAGACGCCATTCAAACCTATTCGTCTACTAATGTCATTCCACGCCATCTCTCCGCTGACAGCTCGGAACATACCACTTAGTCGAGCAGCTCTTCTTCTTTCTCTCAATTCTTCCCAACCCAAACATTGCAACATTTTTGTAACGCTACTCTTTTGTCGGAAATCACCCAGAACAAATCGAGCTGCTTTTCTTTGGATTTTTTCCAGTTCTTGAATCAGGTAATCCTGGTGAGGGTCCCATACACTGGAACCATACTCTAGTTGGGGTCTTACCAGAGACTTATATGCACTCTCCTTTACATCCTTACTACAACCCCTAAACACCCTCATAACCATGTGCAGAGATTGGTACCCTTTATTTACAATCCCATTTATGTGATTACCCCAGTGAAGATCTTTCCTTATATTAACACCTAGATACTTACAATGATCCCCAAAAGGAACTTTCACTCCATCAATGCAGTAATTAAAACTGAGAGGACTTTTCCTATTTGTGAAACTCACAACCTGACTTTTAGCCCCATTTATCAACATACCATTGCCTGCTGTCCATCTCACAATATTTTCGAGGTCACGTTGCAGTTGCTCACAATCTTGTAACTTATTTATCACTCTATAGAGAATAACATCATCCGCAAAAAGCCTTACCTCCGATTCAACTCCTTTACTCATATCATTTATATATATATAAGAAAACATAAAGGTCCGATAACACTGCCTTGAGGAACTCCCCTCTCAACTATTACAGGGTCAGATAAAGCTTCACCTACTCTAACTCTCTGAGATCTATTTTCTAGAAATATAGCAACCCATTCAGTCACTCTTTTGTCTAGTCAAATTGCACTCATTTTTGCCAGTAGTCTCCCATGATCCACCCTATCAAATGCCTTAGACATGTCAATCGCGATACAGTCCATTTGACCTCCAGAATCCAAGATATCTGCTATATCTTGCTGGAATCCTACAAGTTGAGCTTCAGTGGAATAACCTTTCCTAAAACCGAATTGCCTTCTATCGAACCAGTTATTAATTTCACAAACATGTCTAATATAATAACAAAGAATGCTTTCCCAAAGCTTACATACAATGCATGTCAAACTTACTGGCCTGTAATTTTCAGCTTTATGTCTATCACCCTTTCTTTTATACACAGGGGCTACTATAGCAACTCTCCATTCATCTAGTATAGCTCCTTCGGCCAAACAATAATCAAATAAGTACTTCAGGTATGGTACTATATCCCAACCCATTGTCTTTAGTATATCCCCAGAAATCTGATCAATTCCAGCCGCTTTTCTAGTTTTCAACTTTTGTATCTTATTGTAAATGTCATTGTTATCATATGTAAATTTTATTACTTTTTTGGCCTTAGTCTCTTCCTCTATCTCGACATTATCCTTGTAACCAACAATCTTTACATACTGCTGACTGAATACTTCTGCCTTTTGAAGATCCTCACATACACACTCCCCTTGTTCATTAATTATTCCTGGAATGTCCTTCTTGGAACCTGTTTCTGCCTTAAAATACCTATACATACCCTTCCATTTTTCACTAAAATTTGTATGACTGACAATTGTGCTTGCCATCATGTTATCCTTAGCTGCCTTCTTTGCTAGATTCAATTTTCTAGTAAGTTCCTTCAATTTCTCCTAACTTCCACGCCATTTCTAACTCTATTTCTTTCCAGTCTACACCTCCTTCTTAGTCTCTTTATTTCTCTATTATAATAAGGTGGGTCTTTACCATTCCTTACCACCCTTAAAGGTACAAACCTGTTTCGCATTCCTCAACAATTTCTTTAAACCCATCCCAGAGTCTGTTTACATTTTTATTTACCGTTTTCCATCGATCATAGTTACTTTTTAGAAACTGCCTCATACCTGCTTTATCAGCCATATGGTACTGCCTAACAGTCCTACTTTTAAGACCTTCCTTTCTATCACATTTATTTTTAACTAGCACAAAAACAGCTTCATGATCACTAATACCATCTATTACTTCAGTTTCCCTATAGAGCTCATCTGGTTTTATCAGCACCACATCCAAAGTATTTTTCCCTCTGGTCGGTTCCATCACTTTCTGAATCAGCTGTCCTTCCCATATTAACTTATTTGCCATTTGTTGGTCATGCTTCCTGTCGTTCGTATTTCCTTCCCAATTGACATCTGGCAAATTCAGATCTCCCGCTACAATCACATTTCTTTCCATGTCGTTTCCCACATAGCTGACTATCCTATCAAATAATTCCAAATCCGCATCAATGCTACCCTTTCCCGATCTGTACACTCCAAATATATAAAGTTGCCTATTATCTTTAGAAATGAGCCTTAGACCTAGAATTTCATGTGTCTCATCTTTAACTTTTTCGTAGCTTACAAATTCTTCTTTCACCAAAATGAAAACTCTCCCTCCCACCTTTCCTATCCTATCTCTACGATACACACTGCAGTGCCGTGAGAAAATTTCTGCATCCATTATATCATTTCTCAGCCATGATTCAACTCCTATTACAATATCTGGTAAATATATATCTATTAAATTACTTAATTCTATTGCTTTCTTTACAATACTTCTACAGTTCAACACTAACAATTTTATGTCATCCCTACTTGATTTCCAGTTCCCTGTTCCCTTATCACCGCTCCCTAGGCCATCCCGTTTCCCTGAATGTACCTCCCTATTACCCTTCCAAACAAATTTCCTAACTTATACGTACCACTGCGGTTTAAATGAAGGCCATCCGAGCGCAGATCCCTATCTCCTACCCACCCATTAGGATCTAGAAATTTCACTCCCAGTTTCCCACATACCCACTCCATAGTCTCATTTAAATCCCCAATCACCCTCCAGTCAGTATCGCTCCTGCACAGTATTCCACTAATAACAATCTCCGCTTTCTTAAACTTCACCCGTGCTGCATTTACCAGATCCCACACATCTCCAACTATGTTGGTACTTATATCAGCTTGCCTTACGTTGTTGGAACCAACGTGAAACACTACCACCTTCTCCTTCCCCTCCTCCCTCTCTTCTACTTTCCTCAACATCTGCCTCAACCTAATTCCTTTATAACATTCTAGCCTGGTTCCCTTTCCTGCACACACTTTCCCCACGTGTCTAATGATGGAATCCCCCATGACCAGAGCCTCAACCCTACCCACCTCATTTGATCCCCTCCCCTCCTGGTCAGGCCTATCTTTCCTGAGAGCTGAAGAAGCTACTTCCTCCTCCCTTTTCTCCTTCCCATGACCCTGTTCCACCTGTCTTTTCCTATCCTCTACTCTACATTTCCCTTTCCTACCTTTTCCCTTCCTCCTACTTCCACGCATCTCAGCAAGTTCCCTGTCCCTCATCTTCCCTCTGTTGTTCTACCTGGAGTGACTCGTACCGATTTCGCACAGACACCTGTCCTGAATTCTGATCCTGAATAGAGCCCTTGGCCTGCAATCTCCTTCCCCTTAGAACATTAGACCACCTGTCTTCTACAACTCCTCCCTTTCCTTCCCCTCCCTCTTGTACACCTACTGTAACCTGTACATTGTTTGAGGGAGTCCTATCTTCCTTCCTGTCTTCTGTGAGAATCCTAATTATCTCCCTCAAACTTTCCAACTCCTCCCTCATACCCCTCAATGCCTCACCACACCCACAATAAGTTCACTCGCGCTCCTTAGCCATTCGTTACGGGGGGAAATTTTTAAAATAAAAACTAAAATAACTTATTTGCAAAAAAATAAATGAACGGAGGGATATATTGTCTGGGATAGTACACAACAATAAGGTAATTAATATACGACTACACTACAATACTACTTAGTCGTGCTGTATTTTTTTATCCTACAACCCCTAACAGGATAAAAGCTGCTGTTAATTACTGAATATCGAAAGTAATACACAAGAACTACACAATTCCAAACTGCAATTAAGCCTATCCTAATTTCAACAATATTTTAGTAAGAGTTTCTACGGATACCTCTACTACACCAGTACTACACAAATATTTTACAATAATAAAATAAGCACACTAAATTCTAATAGGATATTACTCGTATACTACTGTACAGTACACTACAGTAATTTTTAAACTACTTTCAGACGTATCCTAATTAACGCCAGCAGTATTGCACAATGTAGCAATGTCACATCCAACATCTGATATATAGCAATTCCTACTGTACATGTTTTTAGTGTCAATCTGCACACACGTATATATGCATACATTTAACTACATTCACGAAAGCGGCAAGCATTGCAGAATTGGATTGAATAGTAATTATAATACAATAATAGTAATTTCACAGATAAAATAATAATACTATGACATAATAATAGTAATAACGATACAATAATAATAATAATAATAATAATAATAATAATAATAATAATAATAATAATAATAATAATAATAATAATATCACCGATGAAATAATAGTAATAATAAAAATACAGATATCATCTTGTAACGGGATGTGAACCGTTACACCTGACCTCCGTGAACCACTCATCACATGTGTTAGGTCTCCTATCGAGCATAGTAAACATGTTTTTAGTCAACGGCTCGTCATCCATTCTAAATACGTGGCCATAGAAAATGAGTCGTCACTTCTTGATGGATTCCACGGTAACTAGAAGAGAGACGGTAAGTGTCAGAAGACGGATGCGTAGTAGACTGGAGTGGTCGTTACGTCACTGGACTCATTACGCATTGTTAATGTTAGTCTATATACACTTTTGTGTCGGTGTAGCTTGGTACATTGTTGTTCATCGGTGGTCTTCACATTATGTCCTTAATTATTAAGTTACTTTCGATGTTTACGAATGTTTTAAAAGTCAAGAACTCCTGCGTATCGTTCGTGAATGAAGTAAACTTCAGTGTATACGTCGTGATTGTGCTGTTAAAATGCCGTACTGTGCGGTTGCAGGGTGTGCAAACCATGCCAACGTTGCAAAGAACCGTACAGTTCTTTATAGATTTCCAAAAGACCCATCTCTGCACAAACATTGGCTGCATTTTTATAAAAGAAAATATGCATTTAACTCTGAAATCGATCATATTCACGCCTAATACTTTCTTCCCTCGGAATTTGAAAGAGATTTACAATCTGAACTGTTCGGGCTGACACTCCCCGCCCAAAAGCATTTGTTCAAAATAGGAACAGTTTCTTCCAAAAACATTCCCTCACTTTCTCATTTCATCGGTTAATATTATTTATTGATTATCAAATTTTCATTTATGTAAACTGTACGTGTGTAGGGTTCTTATGTCATTTTTCTTTCAAGTAACTGGGAGCTGTAAATACTAACATTTCCGGTATTTTGCAACATTTAAAATGATTTTTAAACATATTAACAAAAGGTCTTACTATTCTGGCTTTCAAACTAGGCCTGCAATGTTTACAAAAGCACACAAAGTAATAGTTGTATGTAATATGATACTGGTTTTCATGTGAAAATATTAAATTACAATGTAAAAGTATCTGTGCTAAGGAAGATACGCAGGGCGCTTGGCACACGGATTTGCAGTAACAGAGCCTGATAGACTAGAGTTCACTGACGTCACATGCTCCTGGCCTGCTGCGAGTGACACATACAGTACCGTCTCTCTTTAATTACCGTGATAGATTCCATCAATCGTTCGGTTTTCTGATATAGTTCCTCTAGTCCTCGAAACCTGTATTGTCCAGCCACGATCTCTGGGCCCGTTATTTTTCGAAGGATCTTCCACTCACACTTCTCAGCCTTTCTAGTAACTCTAAGGAATTCAAGAGACATTCGGGTTTAATCACCGTGTTGAAGTTTTCCTTGTACAGGTCATGTGTTCTGCGAAACGCTTCAACCATCATATCTCGCCTACTGTTTTATCCTCTCTTTCAATAGATCCTATCTGTACAATCTCACCGAGATTTTGAAGCTGTTAACTCTTTCAATCTTTCCATACCTTGTCTTTAGTTGTTTGGGAGCTGTGGGGATGGTAGTCAAAAGCTTTGTTTTTTCAACCCAGACCCTGGTTGTTGTTTCAAAAGATTAGAACAATTTAATATCGTCCCTGTTCTGCCAAAACGGCGAATGTTACAATGCTCTTCCTATGCATTATTTCCCTTAAGACTGGTCACGCCTTCAAGCCATATATTGATATGCGGTCCATCAGAATAATTTTCGTTGAGTTCATTTTCCTATGTGCATGTGTAAAGGAAAATGAACTTTACTGTGCCATACTGAAGGAATGTATGTTTGCATGGCATTTACCCACTCCTAGAGTGTGATGTATTTAAGGTTCATTTTGCTTTACAGTTCTGCATAGGAAAATGAACTCAACGAAAATTGTTCTGACGGAATGCATATCTATATGTAGCTGGGAGGCGTGACCAGTCGTAAGGGAAATAATGGATAGGAAGAGCAATGTAACATTCACCGTTTTGGCAGAACAGGGACGATATCATACTTCACCAAAATATTGTAGAAAACTCTTTTATTTAAAAAATCCATTACTTTAGTCCTTTTCCACCGTTGTTCGACCTGTATGTGGTTTATTTCGAAACAAGAAGAAGAATAAATGTTTGTTGTAGGAAAATAAAGCACGATCCAATAATACATGCACAATTCTGTAGCAGTTATTTATGTACGGGTTTAAAATCTGAGTTCAATTATGGCCCGAAAGTGTTGTAATATGTTGACACTTAGTAGGGCAATATAGCTATGCCACCTTGTGACCGTAGGATGGTCAAACAAAATGTCTAAAGTACATTTGACTTTCAAACAACTTAACACCATTCTCAAGTGGTATTTCCAAGTCGAGAACATGTACCGGTACGACAAATTCTGAAGAAAGTGAAATGGAGGGTCCGATGAAATTCAATATAAATCAAATGGCACTGAACCGACATGGTTGTGATTACTGGCTTTCAGAAAATTCCTACATTTACGAGTTCAAGAAGTCATTTTATCGGTGGGGGCAGGAAGTATTAGTGCCATTTCTTGTGACGGAAGGTCACTAGCCCCGCTTTGCTTTCAGCACGATGGCTTATAACCGCATTATACTGTAGGAGTATGTTAATATGCAACGCAAACGTATTTATACAGTACGGTACAGTAAGGTTCATTTTCATTTATATACGAGGGTAGGAAAATGAACACAACGAAAATTGTTCCAATGAAATGCATATCCACATGGCTGGAAGGCGTGACCACTCTTAAATAAACTAATGAGGAACATTGTCAGATACGCGGTACTGCTCACGCAGTGACGATATAATGTTAAAAATTACTAAACTAAACCCAAACAAAACTAATCGGCATCTCTAAAAAAAAATTAAACCCCCGTCTCACGACTCCCGAAGGGGACACCCTTTTTACTTATTCTGTAGAGCACTCGATAAGGTTTCCATAAGATCAGCCAGACTATCCTCAAAGTGACTGTCCCCTTCATATATCACAAAGGTAGACTAAACGAATAGATAGATAAATAAACAAATAAACACATAAATAAAAGAATGATTAAATTAATAAATCCAACAAACTCACACACATATTCTTTCTGAATCACATTCCTTTAAGACTTGGAATCAAAGCCACAGGATCTGAAGATATGCGTGGAATCCAAACCAAAGGGAGCTACTTTCCATTTCAAATATTTGATGTACACTGACTGACAGAGCAAATGCAACACCAAGGAGGAGTGGTTCGAAAGGGATGAAAGTTGGGGAAAAAACAGAGTCGGCACGGAAGAATAATTGATGTTTATTTCAAACCGATATGCAGGTTACACAATGCGCACGGCATCGACTCAGTAGGATGTAGGACCACCGCGAGCGGCGATGCACGCAGAAACACGTCGAGGTACAGAGTCAATAAGAGTGCGGATAGTGTCCTGAGGGTTGGTTCTCCATTCTCTGTCAACCATTTGCCACAGTTGGTCGTCCGTACGAGGCTGGGGCAGAGTTTGCAAACGGCGTCTAATGAGATCCCACACGTGTTCGATTGGTGAGAGATCCGGAGAGTACGCTGGCCACGGAAGCATCTGTACACCTCGTAGAGCCTGTTGGGAGATGCGAGCAGTGTGTGGGCGGGCATTATCCTGCTGAAACAGAGCATTGGGCAGCCCCTGAAGGTACGGGAGTGCCACCGGCCGCAGCACATGCTGCACGTAGCGGTGGGCATTTAACGTGCCTTGAATACGCACTAGAGGTGACGTGGAATCATACGCAATAGCCCCCCAAACCATGATGCCGCGTTGTCTAGCGGTAGGACGCTCCACAGTTACTGCCGGATTTGACCTTTCTCCACGCCGACGCCACACTCGTCTGCGGTGACTATCACTGACAGAACAGAAGCGTGACTCATCGGAGAACACGACGTTCCGCCATTCTCTCATCCAAGTCGCTCTAGCCCGGCACCATGCCAGGCGTGCACGTCTATGCTGTGGAGTCAATGGTAGTCTTCTGAGCGGACGCCGGGAGTGCAGGCCTCCTTCAACCAATCGACGGGAAATTGTTCTGGTCGATATTGGAACAGCCAGGGTGTCTTGCACATGCTGAAGAATGGCGGTTGACGTGGCGTGCGGGGCTGCCACCGCTTGGCGGCGGATGCGCCGATCCTCGCGTGCTGACGTCACTCGGGCTGCGCCTGGACCCCTCGCACGTGCCACATGTCCCTGCGCCAACCATCTTCGCCACAGGCGCTGCACCGTGGACACATCCCTATGGGTATCGGCTGCGATTTGACGAAGCGACCAACCTGCCCTTCTCAGCCCGATCACCATACCCCTCGTAAAGTCGTCTGTCTGCTGGAAATGCCTCCGTTGACGGCGGCCTGGCATTCTTAGCTATACACGTGTCCTGTGGCACACGACAACACGTTCTACAATGACTGTCGGCTGAGAAATCACGGTACGAAGTGGGCCATTCGCCAACGCCGTGTCCCATTTATCGTTCACTACGTGCGCAGCACAGCGGCGCATTTCACATCATGAGCATACCTCAGTGACGTCAGTCTACCCTGCAATTGGCATAAAGTTCTGACCACTCCTTCTTGGTGTTGCATCTGCTCTGTCAGTCAGTGTATATTAACGGATATTTGAAATGCAAAGGGTATCTTGAGAACTTGGTTTGACTTCATTGAGGAGTCATGCTTTGATAAAAGAATACACAACGTTCTATCCGGGTAAAAATGCGTATTTTTACATCCATGCTATGGGAGATGATCCCAATGCACGAATAAAATTAGTGGCGGCTGTAGAAATTAAAATGTGAGGGGAACTTTAGTTCTCCGAAGCTGAAAGAGATTCTCGTATACAAAATCATTGTTGTAATAATTTATTGCAACCAATGGCCATACACACAATTATTCACAATGATTAGATTACATAAGTAATTAAATTCCATAGAGTAAAAAGGTACAATGTCAGATAGTCATTGTCAGGTCTTTACTAGCAGTCATAGTGGGGATCGACTTCCGTTCCGGTTGTAAGCAGGTCCGTACAGTGGTGCTAGTGTGTCCATGTGTTCCATCTGTGAGAGGACATTTAGAGCTGAACTCTGCCTCACACATATTGTAACGCACAGTGATGGGAGGCCGATTGCTTGTCTAATTTGCGACACTGTTTTGAGATCGCTTTTTGTAGGGCACAGTGATGAAACGTCTTCCGTTTGCCTAATTTGCAACACTCTGTTGAACATGCCTCGTCCGCTTGTAGGTGCACGCGGTTCCTCTTTACCAGTCTTTAGCGAGTGCGGTAATGGATATTGTTCTTGCGGTGCAGTTGATGAGGTGGTACCTGGGGCATTTTCCACCACAGAGCCGGCAGGTACATTCTTCGTCTGGCTCGTGGTATCCAGCTGTTTGACATACCTTTCCGTCTAAAAAATTATGTATTCCAGTATTTGGGGCTTCATATACAAGAACCAAGGCAATTGGTGAAATTAAACGTCTTCCAATGATACTAATACTAATAATAATAATAACGTTATTCATTTCACTACCCACTAACTTACTTTACGGTTATTGGAGACGCCAAGGTGCCGGATTTTCGTTCCCCAGGAGTTCTTTTATGTGCCAGTAAATCTACCGACTCTAGGATGAAGTATGTGAGCTCGTTCAGTAATACCACTTGCCAAGCGGGGGCCAGAAGCCCAGCACAACGCCCCGACCGTCTGGGCCACTCAGTCCGAATCTTCCAAGCCCTCACAAAACTTATTACCTTCTGGGTTTGAAGAGAACAAGAGTTCACCAAGAGAGGTCAGGCAGGGAAGATGAAAGTGAGGAGGCTGATCCACTTAAGTGCAAACAATGCAAGACTCTGCTACAGAACCCGTGGTCAACCAATCCAGGTTCCGAAGTGTGAATTTCCGAGACTGAGTATATACAAGAAAGCGAATTTCCTACTTGTAATTTCGACATGTTGAAGTTATAGATTTCTAATGAATAAGAGTACAGCGCGGGTTAAGAAACAATACCACGTATCGCACAATGCCCTTCCTATCAATTACACTAGCGGAAATGGAAAGTGGTACACCATGCATACCTTGACTGAATGCCACCAAACTGATATCCCAGTATTTCCATTCCTTTGAGGTATGTTGATTCAAATTTCACCCTGTACAGGAAAACGCCATTCCTAAAGATGGCGGCTGGTGTGTGTACGTGATGACTGTTGGGTGTGTCTAACGTTACTGTCTTTTTTCTTTCAAATAGAGATCACAATTCAGCATGCCTAGTGGAAGTGTAGGGGCAGCTATTCGGACTTTGTGAAAGGTCGAATCATGGGCATCAGGGATATGGAGCATCATACCGACAGACAGTTGGCTGTAGTGCAATGACTTCAAAACGAGTAGTGACACGTTGGGATCAGGACAACAGCGTGACACGAAGGGCGTAGGTTTCATAGGCTGGCTCTGACGAACAGACGCATGACAACAGCTGAAAATCGGGCAGAGGTTACAGACAGAGTGTCACTACGAACAGTCGGAGGTTACTGAAGCCGGGATAAGATCTCGATTTGACATGCGTTGTTTTTTGCTGGCACCAAACCACAGACAACCGAGACTTGCATGGTATAGAGCCAGAGTCAACTGAGGTACTGAGTGGCATTGTGTGGTTTTCAGCGATGAGTATAGCTTCGATGTGAATATGTCAGTAGACGACCTGGTGGTAGGTCACAGGGAGAAATGATTATCGACACATATACCTCTCCAACTCCTGGAATGATGGTATGGGAAGCAATGGGATATGACAACAGGACGGATTTGGTACATGTTGAAACGGGACAATACGCTCGCCAGTGTGTGGCAAGAATGGTAAAACCCGTTGTCGCACCCTTCATGACGAGGGTACCAAATGCCATATTCCAGCGGGAAATGCAAGAGCCCACACTGCAGATCACACCAGAAACGCCCTGAGGAATGTACGGATCTTTGACTGGCCTGCCCCGTCCCTTGATTTGTCACCCATAGGACATATCTGGAATGTGATGGTAAGACGTATACGGTCACACCAGCCTCCAGCCAACAATCATCATGAACTGACACAGCATGTGTTTCAGGCATGGTAAGAAATCCCTAAAGATGACATTCTATGGCTGTTTGCTTCCATGCCACACCAAATACAAGAGTGTGGTCATACATCGTACTGATAATGATTATGATGAACAGTTCCAAATGGACTGAAAGTTTAATCATGTAATACCTGTTAAGTGATGAACATCTCCACAAAGTTTGATAAATATCGGAGTGGTACTTCATGGAGTAACACTTTCAATTTCCACTAGCGTATTTCCCTTAAGACTGGTCACACTTCCAGCCACATGTGAGTATGCAGTCTATCAGAACAATTTTCGGTGTGTTCATTTTCCTGTATAAAGAAAAATGAACCTTAAGTATATAATACTAGAGAATTGTGTAAATACTTCATACAAACATACATTACTGATAAACGGGATTAACGGTCAGGTTGTGAGTTTCACAAATAGGAAAAGTCCTTTCAGATTTAATTACTGTACTCAAGGGGTGGCAGTAAAAAAATCCTTTTCATTCGGACATGTTCCCTTAATCGTTACGTTAACAATTGAATTTTCCCAGCAAAATGAACTAATATTTCCAGGATACATTTTCAAGTTAATCACTTGATTTTAAGTTACTTCTCAAATACGGTTTTCACTGAGTTTTAATAATTCAATAAACTGAAATTATTTTTATTAATCCTAATTAACAACAAATTCTATCTCAGCGGAGAAATGGTTTCTTTAACAATCCCTATTAAATTTTATTGACGTAATTTTATTATAACATCTATTGTCACTCGCGTCGTGAAGGCTGGGAAAGTACATTTATTCCCACTATTATTTATTTCATGATGTCACACCACAAGCTTAATTTAACGCTAACAATTATTAACACTTGCTTGGAAAACCATAATTATTAAGTACGCAAATCCGCACATGTAAACTCAACATAAAATAAGCCAACACTATGTCACATCCCAACATGACATTTAAATACTGTACAAGGCTTTGTGCATACCTCAAATATAAAATCAATAACTACCATCAATACTCTATTTTGGACATCCATGGAAATGGTTAAATCCGCTCCTTATTGTCTCATTTCCGTCGCTTCAAATATACATTCCAATCTCGGTTAAATGATTTAATATTAAAGAATGAGGTCTAATACAATACACATTACTCAATGATAAGAATTTCAATTAGTTTCTTTCAAAATTACGAGCTCCATTCTAAAGAATACAATCTGATTTTCAACACGTTGACTATAAACATGATTGCAAATGACCGTTACCTCGCAAGCAGCGGTCTACCTGACCAGCAGTCCGGCGGAGGGTGCCACCCCTCCTGTCTTCGCCTGTACTTAAGTTCTAACTGGTCCTTAAAGAATGATATCTACGATCTCGCTGATAAAATTACAAATACGAAATTCCTGGCCCAAACTCTTTATACGCAGATATTTACTTTAAGATGTCACTCAATACTAATACATATCACGAACCTACACTTTTACGTGGAATCCACCCCAATTTCCATCTTAAAACATTAGACAAAGAAATTCCTCGGGTATACACAGAATCTCCGACATCCATTACAGGCTTCCAACCGTCTGATTAACGAAATCCTAACTCAACTCACATTTAGCAAGACTTGACCACTTGCTTAAACACGACAAAAATCTCGACGACATTAAAATTGAATATAACTCTTATGAACCATGACGGTATACACGCACAAAATATTCTGATAATGAGACATCATCTCAAAACGTTACCTCGTATTTCTGAACTGGATTTCGCAAAAAATGACTGACAAATATTACTGTTATTTTCATCGTCAGTCATACACAGTTTAAAACGGACAAAGAAATAGCAATCCCATCGTAAGAGATATTTACCGATCTCGCCTCGTAACATTCCTTAATATAATTTTACATTGCACCACACGATATCGTGCCTTCATTCGACTGAAAATGAGCAACCACGGATTTCTTATACAACTTTCGTAATAATTTCAAATAGTAAATTTTTCACATCAGATTAAAGATCTTAACTTGTCACCACAAATAGCAGAAAGTAAACGCACGGAAATGACAGTCTAGTTCGTACATTATCTCGCTCATAACCGTCAATTGACTATTTTACAACACTTTACACGGTACTTCGCAATTTTCCTAAATTTATCCAAACATTCAAAACCAATTACCTTTCGTCATATTTCTGATATTTCACGAAAATAAATGGGTGACCAAACTGCGTCACAAATAAACATACAAAATAAACGGTGTTACCATGAAACAAGTAAATAAGTGGTCATGGTCATTCACCTACCTTGGACGTACGCCAGCTTCCATCATGAGAGCTCACCAGTAACTCTCCGGTATATTTTATTTAGCCACTTTAACACTTTTGGCTTCACAGGTAATTTCATTCATGTTGATTCACCTGAAATGAAAGCGCAAAAACTCCTCACTCGATATTTTCGCGTACCGAACACGACTGTTGTAATATCGATCGCACACGCAATATTTTCAACTTGATATTATTAAAAACTTCACTTATAAGACTACGACATACGAATGACCGTACGTTTTACACGTTTATCAAATACACGTTACTTAAAGAAGCTATCTCCACTTGGAGACGATACTCCAGCCACATCGGCTAAAATCTAATTTCTCAGTTGGATTTAGTCTAATAATCGCCGATAAATTATTCAACAGTACGAGGTTCCTTCTCTAGCTCAAATGACACAATGCGGGTGATTTCAAGATGTCGTTCCCATTTTTATAGTCTCCACCCCCTCTCATAGGCAGATTTCCTTTGCCGCCAAGAATATTTACATATATTTTCCGACCTTGTGGAAATGCATTGAAGGCAGGTTTTACAGTAACCCAGTACTTGCTAATTTGTGCCGGCCCTGTGGTGTAGGAGTAGCGTGCCTGTCTCTCGCCCCGAGGTCCCGGGATAGATTCCCGGCCAGATCAGTGATTTTTTCTCGACCTGACGGCTGGTTCGAAGTCCACTCAGCCTTCGTGATTAGAATTGAGGAGCTATCTGACGGTGAGATGGCGGCCCCGGTCTCGAAAGTCCAGAATAACGACCGAGAGGATGCGTCGTGCTGACCACAAGGCCCCTCGTAATCTGTAGGCCTTGGGGCTGACCAGCGGTCGCTGGGCCGGCCAAAGCACTTTCAATGGTGTAAGTGGCGTGGAGTGATTTCTAATTTAATAGTGACATTGTTTATGAACATTTACGATTATCTCGTAACAAATTGACTGTTTAAATGACCTTGTTTGATAGGCACTATATTTTGATAACGTGACGTAAATTGAAAAGACACGCGCGGCCTTTGCCAATTTTCCATTGGAAACTGCTTAGCAATATAAATTCTGTACTGTATTACTAAATGACCTCGATGTTAGACCCCTTCAAACAACAAACATCAACAACATCAATTTCTAAAGACCAATTGTCTCGCAAACAATTACAGGACAATTATTATATTAGTTTCGCTACCAATTTCTTTTAAACAATATATTTATCAAACCAACACTTTCATAGTATCAATGCTCCATTTACACATGCAAGTGAGGTCATTTTTCTTAGCGTGAGAAAAAGAGCCGTTCTCCCCCATGCCACGTGTCGTTGCGGTGAGAAAAGTTTAATCTGAGCTCCTCATTTAGATAAGTATGGTGCCTCATGTGGTAACTTTAGGGCTCTGATTTCTTATAACACAAAGGTCATGGGTTCAATACAAAATTCTTATTCTTGCGGGGTGGCTGTGTTTTAATGCTGGTCGACATAAACAATTATCCGCGTGATCTGAAATCATTCTATGCACGCGCCATCAATGAATATATCCCATAGTTTTTTATACCGTCTCCTGTATAAACTAAGACCGTCCAAGCGTCGTGTCTACTCTCCGATACGTAAGCAGCAGCCTGGTTCTTGATCTTGCAAGCAGCGTGCACGTGTTCGACCTCCCAAGCTTCAGTCGCCAGTCTGAATCTCAGCTGTTGACATGGTGACACAGTTATCTTGCAAGAACGTGTTATTTTAAGTAAGCGTAGGATCGACGATTATGCGAGGCATTTGTTCAGCAATTTCCTGCTGAAGTGACACCTTCACGAGCACATATTTACGTACATACATTACATAGGTACATTTTAGACCGTTATGCCTTTCAGCGTCCAGTCTGCAAGCCTGTGTGAATTTACAAAACGTCACAAGTCTCTATTTGCAACTAGTGCTGTGGCCTCATTTAGTTCTAAACCTCTTATCTTTAAGTCGTTATAAACTGAGTGTAAGCATCGTCATCTTTGTCTCCCTCCACTTCTCTTACCTTCCATAACAGAGTCCATTATTCTTTTAGGTAAACTATCCTCTTCCATTCGCCTCATATGACCCCACTTAAGAAGCCGGTTTACGCGTACAGCTTCATCCATTTAGTTCATTCCTCAATTAGCCTTTATCTCCTCATTCCGTGCACTCTCATGCCATTGCTCCCACCTGTTCGTACCAGCAATCATTCTCCCTACTTTCATGTATATTACTTCTAAATTATTAATAAGATATCCTGAGTCCACCTAGCTTTCGCCCCCATAAATCAAAGTTGGTCTGAACACAGACCGGTGTAAAGATAGTTTCGTCCGGGAGCTGACTTCCTTCTTACAGAATACCGTTGATCGCAACTGCGAGCTCACTCTATTAGCTTTACTACAACCTGATTCAATCTTTCTTACTACTTTGCCATCCTGGGAGAACACACAACATAAATACATACAATTATCTACCTGTTCCAGCTTTGTATCACCAATCTGATATTCAATTTTGTTGATTTTTTTACCTACTAACATCAATTTAGTCTTCGAAAGGCTAATTTTCATACCATACTCATTACACCTATTTTCAAGTTCATAGATATTAGACTGCAGTAGTAATGGGAAGAAGCAGTTCACCTCTGGGAACTAGTTCATTCACTCTCGTTCCCAAGAAAGAACTACTTCAGGAACTACTTCCCGAACTACTTCAAAATGTGTAACATTCCCGCGGAAATATTTCGTCCGAGAACAAGTTCCTTCTTATTCCCTTCAAACAAGGCTTCATCGCTTCGCGAGCTTTCCAGAACGAGGAAGTACTCAAAGTGGAAAACAGGTAGCACACAGGTGCACTTCTCTATAACATTTGGAGATGCTATGTTCCTATTACCGGTATTGTCAGTTCACACTCTCTTCCCCCGCCCCCAAACCCTCAGGAATGTAAGTGTAGGAAAAATCTATTTCTTTTCCGAGATAATAAATATTTCTGTGAAATATTGTCGACTTGAAAATGAGATGTTTTAAACGCTGATCTGTTATCGCAAGAGAACTCTTTTCTCGGTAGTGATTTCATTCCCTGACCAAAACATAAATTTATAACATCTGAGCGTTCGTCAACTTTTTCTCGCCGGTGGCGCTAAACATCAGACTCCAACACTCTCGATCCCAAGGAAGAACTACTTTACGAACTACTTCAAAATGTGTAATTTTCCTGCCAGAGCACTCTGCAGCGGCTGAAGTAGTTCGTCCGCCAAAAAGTTCCTTCCCACTCCCTTCACACTCTTAAGTTCTACAGTTCGCGAAGTAGTTCTCGAGAGACGTGTAAACACTTCACAGTTCGTGGGAGTGAAGTAGTTCGCGAGAACTAGTTCGTTCGCGAACTACCCATCAATAGACTGCAGGTTTTCGGCACAATCAGCCATGAAGACCAAATCGTCAGCATAGGCCAGACTGCTTACTACACTTCCATCTAACTGAATCCCACCCTACCACTTTATACCTTTCAGCAGATGATCCATGTAAACTACAGAGAGTACGGGTGAAAGATTACAGCCTTGTATAACCCCTGTAAGTACCCTGAACCAAGAACTCATTCTACCATCAATTCTCACTGAAGCCCAATTGTCGACATAAATGCATTTGATCGATTTTAGTAAACTACCCTTAATTCCATAGTCCCCCATTATGGCGAACACCTTTTCCCTCGGTACCCTGTCATATGCTTTCTCTAGATCTATAAAGCATAAATAAAGTTGTCATTTCCTCTCGTAATATTTTTCCATTATCTGACGCATACTGAAAATCTGATCGTGACAGCACCTCTGTGGTCTTAAACCACACAGGTTTTCATCCAACTTCCTCTCAACAACTGATCGCACCCTCCCTTCCAAGATGACAGTGAATACTTTGCCTGGTATACTAATCAATGAGATACCTCGATAGTCGTTGGAGTCCTTCCTGCTCCCTTGTTTATAGATAGGTGAAATTACTGCTTTTGTCCAATCTGAAGGTATCTTACCATCATTCCATGCTAATTTTACCACTCTATGCAGCCATTTCATCCCGGCCTTCCCACTATACTTCACCATTTCAGGTCTAATTTAATCTATTTTTGCTTTATGACAATGGAGTTTATTTACCATCCTTTCCACTTCCTCAAGCATAATTTCACCAACAAAATTTTCCTCCACCCCATGAGCTTGGTTGTTCGCGACACACCAGAAAGATTTCTCTTTATATTGAGAAGATTTTAAAAATATTCCCTCCACCTCTCCAGTGATTCCCTGGGATAAATTATGAGTTGACCTGAATTACGCAAGGCACTGTTCATTTCTTTCTCACCGCCCCTTCCTAAGATTATTTATTACTGTCGAGAAATGTTTCCTGCTGCTTGACCTCGCCTTTCCAGGTTATTACCAAAATATTCCGAGGACTTCTTTTTGGATTCAACAACTATTTGTTTCGCTCTGTTTTTCTCATCTACGTATCGGTATCGTCTGCATCGGTCCTTGTTTGGAGCCACTTCTGATAAGCCTTCTTTTTACGTTTACAAGCTGCTTTCACTTCATCATTCCACCAAGATGTTCGATTTTTCCCACCTTTAAATATAGTTGTTCCTAGGTATTCCCTTTATCTTTCTACTACAGCATCCCTGTATGCCACCCATTCACCTTCTATATCCTGAACCTGCTTACTGTCTACTGTTCGATACTTCTCACTAATCATATCCATGTACGTCTGTCTGATTTCATCGTCTCGGACGTTTTCTACCCTTATTCATTTGCGGACAGATTTCACCTTCTCTATCCTAGGCCTAGAAATAGTTCTCTACAGATCAGGTAGTGGCCCGTATCATCGAAAAATCTCCGAAAAACCCGTACATGCAGACTTCCTGAATTCGAAGTCGGTTAAGATATAGTCTGTTATGGATCTGCCTCTTATGTGTAGCGGTGAATCGTAACTGCTAAACTCATACTAGCACAGAAATCCAGCAAACGCTTCCCATTCCCATTAGCTTCCATATCTTCCCCACATTTACCAATCGCTCTTTCATATCCTCCTGTTCTATTTCCAGCTCTCGTGTTAAAATCGCCCTTTAACACGATCTTATCCTTTCTGTTGACCCTGACTACGACGTCACTAAATGCTTCATAGAAACTAGTCAACTTCATCCTCATCTGCACCCTCACATGGTAAATACACTGGGACACTTCTCTTCCAAATTCCTCCAACCGCCTAATCTACCCGCATCTTTCGCTCATTTACGCGCCTAACATGAACTATGTTGCGGTCAATAGTATTCCTGATGAACAGCCTTACCCCATACTCTCTCCTTCCCTTTTTAACAACCGTCAAGTACACTTTATAATCTCTTCTTCGTTATCTTCCCTTATCCGAATATCACTTACTCCTAGCACATCCAGATGCATCCTCTTTGCTGACTCAGCCAATTATACTTCCTTTCTTCCATAAGCCCCATCGAATTCCATTTCGTTCGCTAAGTTGTTTCCAAGAAGTCCCTCGCTTGTCAAATGGGAGTGGGACTCTGTTACTCCCATAGGTCCGAGGATTGCTTAAATTGTTCTGAGCTCAGCAAATTCATGAAGCAGGATGCTACCCTACTTGGACATAGTCCAAGTGAGGATCTCTCCTCTAACAGGTTATGGGCCACTGTTGAATTGTATATTCCTTGCCGCCTGAGCTCAAGGAGGGCCATGACTCAGAATATGTCCGAGATGCCCACTCCCATTCCATAGCAACTGGTATCTCGACTCTCAGGACCACTTACTAGGCCACTCAGCCGCTGCTCATGGTTCACGTACTAGGACGTGACTACAGTAACCCAAACCATGAATTACGTAATTGTAAATTTCACGTAATTGTAAATAAATTTGAAGGTACTGGCTCAGTACTCAATAACAAACATGCACACACACACACACACAAACACACACACACACACACACGAACAGTTTTAACAGAGGAAAAGATAGATGACATTGGAGCGAATCTTCAAAGGTCAGCGTATAAATAACTCACAAAATTAGCACAACAATTATGGGTTTCGGTTTCTTCTGCACACAGAACTACAAAGCTGTTCCGTACAGGTTTACACGGGCCCATTGTTTAAAACCTCCTGATCCAGCCACAAGAGTGAGATATTGTGAGTTGTATCTTGCATCATTGAATGATCGTTTATTTGACGCACAGATTGTGTTCTCTTCGGACGAGGCCTGGTTTAATCTTAATGGTGTTGTAAACAGTCATAAACCTCGCTATTGGTGTGCAGAAGATCTTAATTGTGTGTATGAAGTCCCTCATTGTGACAGGAAGATCGGTGTTTGGTGTGCTGTTAGCGCTGGGCCTATTGTTTTCGAGACGACAGTAAATCGAGAGAGGTACTAAGATGACATTTTTACGCCGTTCTTCCATCAGAAGAAGAAAAATTACGGGCAACGTTTAAACAAGTTTTAGCCCCCATTCATACAGCAGAAGATATCCTTTTTATAATCTCGGAAGTGTTTGCAGAGAGAGTGAATTGCGCTGGTCTATTTCCCCCTCACTCTCGAGATCTAATAGTGTGTGCTTTTTACTTGTGGGGTTAGCTGAGAGAAAAATGTATCGAACAAATCCTCACTAATTGGTGGAACTGAAAGAAAATATTATGAATGATATCAGGAACATTGCATTGGCAGAACGCACTCGCGTCAGTCAGAATGTGGTTACCTGATACAACACAGGAAGGACGACATTTTCGCCATCTTTTATAACGTGAGATTTCATGTAAGATTACATAGACGCTTAAAGCAGCGTAGTTCGGCTGAGGCAACTGCCGTAGAGCAGTGTACTAACACCGTCTTATGGGAGACCCTGTACTTGCCAAAATCCAAAAAGAAAACAATACTTTAATTACAACGGACTTTATAAAACAACTCTCTTTTTATTAGCAGGGCAATGTGCGGGATATGTACCGTTAACACACTGTTCTTTCTCTTGTATGTGGCGCTAAGCTCTTAACAATTACTAGTACTAATTTGTGGCGTGACAATACCTTACCGTAACCAGCAGGTTTGTCACCATAATACACTGTGAATCTCCAGGTAAGCCCACAGTCCACACACATCAGAACAAGGTGGCTTAAGACGTACTCGTCAACTCAGGTACTTAATTCTGCTACGGCGTTGCCTCCGGTTTTCTGATCTGTTCTTGTCAGGCATTCAACGTAGAGATGTGCGGAGTAATGGTGATACTGTGTTCATTTTATGCAACTTATTGTGAGTACTGATTCTGTCGATGAGTGTCTGTCAGGTTGAGAAAATGGTGAACTGTTGTGTACTTCTATGTACCTCGGATAGTGCTATAAAGCAAGAAAGTGTGACGTTCCACAGTGTCCCTTCGGAGTGCGGATTTAGAGAGAAATGGAGGCAAGCTGTTTCTAGACAAGGTATTAAAAATAGGATTTCTTCGGCTACCTAACAATTCTTCCCGAGTGTGTAGCTTGCATTTTAAGTCATCAGATTTCAGTTTAAGCACACAATCAAACGAATTCTTCCCAACAAAGTTCCTTTTCATTTTAGTATGTATCCTATTCACAACGACGCATTGCCATCAAAATTTAGTAACATTTCCGATTCGGATAAAGATGGACATGCCATATCTTCACAAAATGAAAGGTAATACAAGTCCCGTTTCTGTAACGAGAAAAGACTGCGGGTAGCTATGTATAAACATAAACTGATGAGAAAATCAAATACCAGATTAAGGAAAACAATCTTCAAATTGAGAAGTAGGATACGGATAATGTAATCAGAAAAAAAAAAATGTTTTAGGGTATATTTTTCAGGATGACGTCTTCAAGAATTTTAGAACGAAACCGCTGAACTCAAAGTGTTGAAATTGTAATAACTTCCTGAAATTCAGGTAATCTAATGTTATGTATAGGTACGTCATACCATGTAGATAATATTTATATGAGATGAAATGAAGTAGTCCGTCTGAACATTTGAACATCAACGCTGCTGATATATCTGTCTCAATGTGTCACAAAGTTTTCGTGAATTACTCACTTTGTTATAGCATACTTTAAGAAATATGTTACCGGGCGAGTTGGCCGTGCGCGTAGAGGCGCGCGGCTGTGAGCTTGCATCCGGGAGATAGTAGGTTCGAATCCCACTATCGGCAGCCCTGAAGATGGTTTTCCGTGGTTTCCCATTTTCACACCAGGCAAATGCTGGGGCTGTACCTTAATTAAGGCCACGGCCGCTTCCTTCCACCTCCTAGGCCTTTCCTATCCCATCGTCGCCATAAGACCTATCTGAGTCGGTGCGACGTGAAGCCCCTAGCAAAAAAAAAAAGAAATATGTTGTAGAAAGTAAGTCAAACAATTGTTCTTGGTCTATTTTCATCTGATCTCTGTTTGGTGCCTTTGGAAATTACTAGTTTTAATGAATGTTTAGTTTTTCGTATGCGAACATGTTGCAATGAGCAGACGAGACAGCTCAGTAAAGAGAACTCTAGTGGCGGTAGTCGGAAGTATCTCGAGACCGAGTCTATTGCGCTGTATTTTCCGGCCTTTAATATCTCGTAGGCAACGGCTAGGGTAGCTCTCTTTCTCGCACAGCTCTCAGGGGAGAGATGGACTGCTGTGGAACGAATAGATGATCGGATCAGCTGTACTTGGCTTGACTTGCCACTTTGCAATTTTTTGAACTTGATTAAGAACACACTGAGGAATAATATCAAAAGGTAAATGCAAAATTATATGCCCCAACAGCTTTGCTGTACATGGGGTTGAGTGTACGCCGCTGTTAATTATCTAGGAAATATTTGCCCATTACTGAAACGTAAAGCAAGCTCAGTTTCAAGTAACTCTCAAGAAACGAATACAATGTAAGTAATTCTTCAAGATCTGTATATGCGATTAAACCGAATCATGTGAACCTCTGCCATTTTAACTAAATACAGCACAGTGCGCTTGTTTCGAATTGTACCCACAGGACGTAAACATCGAAATCATAACCAAGACTGCTTCACAACAACACGAGTAACTTCCTCGAAGTACTCCGATAAATTCAACATTTGGATGTGTGTGGCACTGTCTTTTTTTTATCACAACCGTTTCTTTTGTCTTCTTAACGACAAATCGATCCCTCTATTGATCACAATACCTACAGAACACTGATAATAATACGAGGGGCCTACCATATTGTTTTATACTTTATTCTTTGTATGGTTCATACTTCACTTTTGAAGGTTGTGTAACTAGTGTCCTGTTCCACCGTTTGGTAGCAGCACACGCACAGGGGCCAACGAATGCACTCGACATAGCCATTTCGTAACAACAATGTCAGCGGAAGAGCAGACAACATGGGAAGCAACCGTCAGGGACAGCTCTATACGACTTGGTTTTACCGGGCGAGTTGGCCGTGCGGTTAGGAGCGCGCAGCTGAGAGCTCGCATCCGGGAGATAGTGGCTTCGAACCCCACTGTCGGCAGCCCTGAAGATAGTTTTCCGTGATTTCCGATTTTCACACCAGCCAAATGCTGGGGCTGTACCTTAATTAAGGCCACGGCCGTTTCCTTCCCATTCCTAGGGTTTTCCTGTCCCACCGTCACCATAACACCTATCTGTGTCGGTGCGACGTAAAGCAAGTAGCAAGAAAACGACTTGGTTCCTATGGAAAGAAAGCGTCACCACTGCAGAAATTCATCGGCGCTTGGTGGCAGTCTGTAGAGAACATGTGCCGTCACGGAAAACACTTTAAAACTGGGTGGAATGTTGGAGAACAGGCCGCACATCGGTGGACAACGGAACCAGTTCTGGAAGGAATGTGACAGTGTCAACACCAGCCCACATTGCCCGGGTCGAACCGGCCTTCCAACGAAACAAATGCATCATATTTACGGAAATGAAGGCTCTTGTCTGCAGACGAAAAGCAGAGGCATGTGGACGTGTGCAGTGAACTTTTGAAACGCCATGATGAAGAACCAGCCGACTTCATGGCTAGGCTTTTGACCGGTAATGAGACATATCTCCATTACCATGAGACACAAACGAAACAACAATCGATGCAAAGGAAGCATAAGGGCAGTCCACCACCAAAGAAATTTCGAACAGTGCCATCAGTTGGCAAGCAAAATCTCTGGGTTGTCACCATTTTGCGGATTTTGTATAACTGGACACAGCTGTCAAAGCATGCGTACGCAGCGCTCCGAATGAATGGTTTCAGGAAGGTCCGGAGAAACTGACAAATCGATGGCAAAAGTGCATACAGATACAATGAGGTTATGTTGAGAAGTTGGACGTATAAACTCATGTGTAATGTACTTCATTTGGGTAGAAAAGTAAAGTGTAAAAAAAATATAGTACGCCCATCTACACGTGAAATATCTAAGGAAAATTGGAAAGAAGAGTGGGGATAAACGCAAGTGAAAATGGTGAGAAAAAAGGAGTAATCAGTAAGAAATCAGGCAAATTACAGTTTTCCAGTATATAGGAAGTCTTCGTTAGAAGACCGCGACTTTTCAGAGCCAACGGAACTGATAGAGAAAGATGAGAATTGAACAATGCGTAATTTTTTTTTTTTTTTGCTAGGGGCTTTACGTCGCACCGACACAGATAGGTCTTATGGCGACGATAATGCGTAAAATAAAAGATTATACTGCAACTGGACCGGCTATAATAACACTGAGAATATTACGATATTTGAAAGCACCAAATGTGTAGCTCCCTTGGGAAACGCAATATACATGTTTGGTGCAGTTCGTAAAGAGCTCAAGCGTGAGAGGAAAATCTTCATTCACAGAGGAGATGATTCAGCAGATCTATCACCATCTTCTTCATTATGAGAAGAATATGTATCGTCGTTAAAGAGCTAAAACCAAGAATGTTACAATGCTCTTCCTATCCATTATTTCTTTTAACACTGGTCATGCCTCCCAGCCACATGTTGATACGCAGACCAATTTTCGTAGTTGGTTTTCCTATGCTGAAGTGTAAAGGAAAATGAACACACACTGTGGAAGTGTGAAAATAAGTTACTCAAACGTACATTCCTACAGTACTGTAAAGGAAGGTTCATTCTCCTTTACACATGCGCATAGGAAAATTCACTCAACGAAATTTGTTCTGATGGACTGCCCGGGAGTCGTGATCAGCCTGAAGGTAAATAATGGGTAGGAGGAGGATTGTCACGTTCGCTGTTGTGGCCCCTCAGTGACGATTTATGTACATAGTCTATGCGCCTGCAAAAACCGTTATGTGATAATGTTGGAACTGCAAAGACGCAGACACGCGATGCCGTCAATGGTGTACACTGTCTCATTTGCAAATTATACACACATTATTCACACACACCAACAAACCACCATAGTGAACAAAATACTGCAACTTTAACATATCAACCAGTTACCAATACATAAAATCACAACACTAGTTCACACACTCGGCTAACGACTTCCACTACAAGTCTCGCTAACAACTCATAACACCCCCAAGAATGTCTCTATATATACCCTGCCCGGCCGGGATTCTAGAAAAATATGACATAACATGTTTTCTCGAATTGTTTCGAGTATCCAGTGAACTATTTACAAATGGATCGAACATTCTATTGAACTCGAGTGACAAGATGCCTTGTTCTGGAATCTTACCCTGCGTTCCACACAATTACATTGGATTTATACAACAAATTTACAGGTAATAATGAATTATACACTATTAATTACGGGTTCTTACATTAAATAAAGTCATATTAATATAAACACAGCAGACGTGTCGTGACATAACATCACACGTTTTATTACACAAGACACAACAAATGAATCATACGACCACGATTCATACCAAATAAAATCCGTGCGTAACTACGTAAATAGTATTATTATTATTATTATTATTATTATTTTTATTAATGCTAATAGACGTAAACAACTTCATAGCCACACCAAACAAGTCACAATAATAAGAATAATTATTATTATAAATAGTAATTATTATAATATTTGAACAATGCGTAAAATCAAAGATTATACTGCAACTGGACCAGATATAATAACACTGAGAGTTTTACGATATTTGAAAGCACCAAATGTGTATCTCCCTTGGGAAACGTAATATACATGTTTGGTGCAGTTCGTAAAGAACTCAAGCGTGAGAGGAATAATAATAATAATAATAATAATAATAATAATAATAATAATAATAATAATAATACTTAAGACGTACTAATCGAGCTCGCTATTTCCAATATTTACCCATGGGTTTAGAGAATTGTTTCCACGTTATACTAGTCCATTACACTCGCATCAATAATACAGGGTGTGGAAAATAAAGCTGGTCCGGATAGGATTGACACGGTATTGACTGCTGTTAATTGACATCACAAAAGATGCTGAAAATGGTCCGATTTATCAAACTGTGAGACCCACGTACCAGCTCTGCCTGAGGGATAGCAGCAATAGTATTTTCGATGTTCTGATGTAGCTCTTCCAGTGTGTGAGGATTATTGGAGTACATCTGACTCTTCAATTTGCCCCCACAGGTAAAAATCATAGGAAGACAGATCAAGGGATCGAGGCGGCCAGTTGATTGCACTCTCCTCACCGAACACCTCACGCACTTGTGATAACGTTGTCACGACGTGGTATGCTGCCGTTCATCTTCTGTGAGTTGATCCACATATGGATTAGACAGTGTCTGGACATGCCGGTTGGCATTAACAGTTTGGTAAAATAATCGTCTTAGCATGTAGACACTAGACATTGCGCACCACTCACCAACCTTGAGTCTATTCAACGGCTTTTCGACGAAGAGATGGCGATTTTCTGACGCATAATGGCGACGTTCTTCAGATAGAGGATGTGGGATAAGAGCAGGAACAGACATGTGACAGCAACCGATTGATGCATAGAAATCACGGTTTCCAATTTCCTGTGATGGACAGTTCTCCACTTGCATGGATAAAAGCCCAAAATCTACATTACTCGTTCCTTCGAACCTGTTTGAAATTTCACACAGTGGTGGTCTTTTACTGTATGTCCTGTATTATGTTAAATAATAGATTCTTAAACATTCCACTGCTAACGGTTTTTTAATTGACTTTACGTCGCACCGATACAGATAGATTATATGGGACAAGAAAGACCTAGGAGTGGGAAGGATGATGATGATGCTTGTTGTTTAAAGGAGCTTAACATCTAGGTCATCGGCCCCTAATGGTACGAAATGAGACGAAATGTAATGACAAATTAACAGTCCAAAACCCTCCACTGACTAGAATTCAAAACGTGACGACGAAGAATGAATGGATGGATATGAATTTAAAACAATCCGTGGATCCGACCTGAATTGTCTCGCATTCACAAAAACTAACGTAAAACAATAATATTACTGACCAAGGCACTGCTTCTAAAGCAAAATACTGAATCGATGATGCTTGTAGTCAAAAGGCGCCCGAAATCCAAGTCATCGGCCCCTCATAATAGTACTTAATATTAGGAAAGTAGAACCATGGTATTTGACATGTTGCGGTACTAATCAAAAGTAGCGTAGACTCGCGGTATTCCACACATTATGAGACAACTCACAGGTAATATAATGCACACATGTAACACAGATCTATGGTGTTTCTCACATTGCTGCGCCATTTACGGGCAACACAAACCTATGGTGTTCATCACATATATCACTGCGTTGATGGGGTGAAAGTTCCTTTTGGGGATCGTTGTAAGTATCTGAGTGTTAATATAAGGAAAGATCTTCATTGGGGTAATCACATAAATGGGATTGTAAATAAAGGATACAGATCTCTGCACATGGTTATATGGGTGTTCAGGGGTTGTAGTAAGAATGTGAAGGAGAGGGGTTATAAGTCTCTGGTAAGACCCCAAGTAGAGTATGGTTCCAGTGTATGGGACCCTCACCAGGATTACTTGCTTCAAGAACTGGAACAAATCCAAATAAAAGCAGCTCGATTTGTTCGGGGTGATTTCCGACAAAAGAGTAGCGTTACAAAAATGTTACAAAGTTTGGGCTGGGAAGAACTGGGAGAAAGGAGATGAGCTCCTCGACTGAGTAGTATGTTCCGAGCTGGCAGCTGAGAAATGGAGTGGAATGGCATTAGTAGACGAATAAGTTTTAGTGGCTTCTTTAAAAGTAGGAAATATCACAATATGAAGAAAAAGTTGGAATACAAGAGGACAAATTGGGGCAAATATTAATTTATAGGAAGGGGAGTTAGGGATTGGAATAAGTTACCAAGGGAGATGTTCAATCAATTTCCAATTGCATTGAAATCATTTAAGAAAAGGCTATGAAAACAACAGACAGGGAATCTGCCACCTGGGCGACTGCCCTAAATGCAGATCAGTATTGATTGATTGATAAGGTAGGCAAGGCAGAACCATGGTGTCGCTCACCCATGGTGCACTCATATAGTGGTACAAATCACAGGTACTGTAAAAGCCGACAGCACACTCTGTTGCTACTAATCACAAACCTACTTTGTACACGCGCAAGTAGGAGCGACCCATGGTGTTCCCCGCAGTGCTGGTACTAATTACAAGTAGTCTCATGGTTCTAATAGGATCATCGCTTGGTCGCCCCTTTTAGTCACCTCTTACGACAGGCAGGGGATACGTCGGTCTATTCTTCGTCTGCGTCCCCCACCCACAGGGGGTTGTGTGTTTGGTCCGTGAGAGCTATTTTATTTCGCTAAAATCCGTCGGCAAGCCGGTTAGCACCCCCTTATCCGCCACCTGGGACGCGCCACACGGGAGTATCGCCTCTCCCTCTTCTACGCCAGCGTAGTAGGTTCCTGGGGAGTAGGAAGAAAGCGGCTATGGCCTTAACTAAGGTACAGCCCCAGCATTTGCCTGGTGTGAAAATGGGAAACCACCGAAAACGATGTTCAGGGCTGCCGGGAGTGGTATTCGAACCCACTATCTGCCGGTTGCAAGATCACAGCTTCGCGCCCTTAAGCGCACGGCCAACTCGCCGAGTGCTAAGGTTTTTAAATGGGAATTAGCTAACAAAGCAGAACTATGCATCTTTCTAATACGTTTTCTCTGAAAAGGAATGGTTTTAGGGGGTTGAATAACAAAAGTATTCGTGCCAATGCCAATGAATGTGCAGTTTCTAAATGGGTACAGGAACTGGGAAATTGATCACTTCAGTCTACCCTACCGCATCGTAATTACATTCCGCAACGTTTTGTTAGAAATCGTCTCTGAATGGTTGAGCTCCGATTCACAGAAACTTAAATACGTGTAGTCAAGGGGGATCATGAAACAAGGAACACCAAACTGATGTCAGGAAACCTCCATCTTCGAACTGATATTTAGCACTTCCAATAATCCTAATTCTGTAGATTAGCATTCGACCCGGAGTGTTGTGTGCTTTATCAACGAATAACGTTACAAAATAAACAAGGATCTGATACTTTTAATTCCTGGAGATTTCAAGGAGTACTGCAGTATTGACTCAGTCATCTCAGATGACCCGACTGGGAAAACCAGACTGCAAGAGTTTCTCAACTCCATTGTACCTTGAGGAGGTGCTGCCTGACCGAGGCGGTAAAGGCGTGTTCGGTTCACCCGGAAGGACGTGGGTTCGAATCCCCGTCAGGAAGTCGTAAAATTTAAGAAACGAGATTTCCACTTCCGGAGATGCACATGGCCCTGAGGTTCACTCAGCCTACAGCAAAAATGAGTACCATGTTAATTCCTGGGGGCAAAGGCGGCCGGGCGAAGAACTAACCAATCTACCCCATCAAGTGCCGAGGTTACGGATAGTTGAAGCCTTTACCTTCCACTCCTCCAAGGGCCTTCATGGCCTATACGGAGATGACTTTGCTTTGCTTTGCTATTGTACCTTCAGGAGTGCCATCACATAAACTCATCCTGCAAGTTGGAGCAACAGAAATGCTCATCGAAAGAAAGATTTTAGGCTCAGGATAAGTTAATGCGGTTCACTTCGTGGCACGTGATTTAATGGAGCGATCTATATAATTGGAAGTTATTACATGTATTGGAAAGGGAATAGTTATTTAAGCAACAGACACGAAACGTGATATTTCGGGTTACTACAGTGATGTTTCGAAATGAGTAACGTGGACTTACCAGTTTACCAGATTCCACTAAGAGATGGCACCAGCGAACAGTACGCAGCGTATGACTTTGTCACATACGTCAGTTTGTTCGTCTGACATTAACCTACCAACACACACAAGTTGAGTCCGCCAAACACTACCGCTCCGTGATCATGTCAACGTTTGCCCCTGAAAAAGAACATTTGCGCCACGCATTGCTTTTCTTATTTAATCAAAAGGGAAAGGCTGTGGAAAGTCATCGTTTACTGGTAGGAACGTATTTATGAACACGCTCCATCGTTTAGTACACTGACTTAGCAAATGTCATGGGATAGTCACCTAATAGCGTGTGGGGCCTCCTCTGGCCCTGCGAACTCCAGTGAGACGCCGTGGAAGTGAGTCTACCATTGGTAGTCCTCTGGACGCAGCTGACACCAAATCGTTTGCAGAGCGGCCGCCAATGCTGGTCTGTGCAGGATCCATGGCACATCCCAGATATGCTCGATAGGGTTTATATCGGGACTCCTAGGTGGCCATAGTAGTCGTTGGACCTCCGCTGCGTTATCTTGAAACACCGCAGAACCGTCTAGGCGCTGGAAGGCCAAAAATTGGTGGAGATGGTCTCCGAGCAGCTCAACATACCGCGTACCATTCAAAGTCTCTTCCAGAACAACTAGGGGGCCCATTCCATACCAGGAAAATGCACCCCAGACCATAAGAGAGACACAAGCGCCCTGGACCACACCTTCGAGGCAGGCGAGATCCATCACTTCATGTGGTCTGCGCCATACACGGTGCATCCCATCGGCATGGTGCAGTTGAAATAGTAATTCGTCTGACCATATCACGTTACGCCATTGTTCCAGTGTCCATCCCTGGTGACTGGCGACAAATGGGCATCGTTGTGCCCGATGACATTGGGTTAACAGTGGCACCCGTGTGCGGCGCCGTCTGCCATACCCCATAGAACCCATGTTCCTACAGATTGTAACCCGGGAGACGTGTCTAACACGGCCTGTGTTGAATTGAGCCGTGATTTGTTGCACGGTTGCCCGTATGTCACTATTGACAATCCGTCTCAGATGTCGCTGGTCACGGTCATCGAGGGTGGCTGGAGGGTCGGTCGTTCGTCTGTTGTGGAGGGTGACACCCGCATTCAACCATTCACGATACACCTGGACATGGTTGATCGTGTGAAGCCGAATCCCCGTACCACTTCCGAAATCACACTTCCCATCCGTCGGGCACTGAACACCATACCCCGTTCGAACGGTGTCAGCTCACGACGACGTTTCATGCTACACCTGGCACATGCATAGCCACTGCTCACAAGGTCTCCTATACAACTGCCGCGGCACAGGGGGCGTGTGGTGCGCAGACAACACACCTGCGCATCAGTGCTCCTCTATCCCATGACATTTGTTCAGTCAGTGCACATATGAGACTTGATTTCGACAATTTCAGCGAGGTGATTTCAGCGTGAAAGGCAGTGCGCGCTCTGGTAGACCACAAAATTGCTAAAACGAATAATTGTAGGCGTTACTGGATGATATGACCCAACTCAAACTGAACGCTAAAGCCAACAAATGATTAATTTAAAACACGCATTGGTCGAAAGACGACCGGAATTGGCCAGACATGACAAAGTGATTTTGTTACACGACAATACGCCGTCTCACATAAAAAAAAACAGTGAAAGACACCTTGAAATCGCTTGGATGGGACATCCTTACACAGCCACCGTACTCCCCGACCTGGCGCCATCTATCACCTCTTTTCATAAATGGGGTTCGCGCTCGCAGAGCAGCACTTCAGCAATTACGAGAAACTTGGAAAATGGCTTGACGAATGGTTTGCCGCACAACACAAGCAGTTTTTCTGGGACGGTATTCATTACTTACCCGAAATATGGACGAAGTGTGTAGAAACCGACCAATATTTTAAATAATCAAAAAATGAATTTCCCTTGAAAATAACGTGACTTCTTTGCCACAAAATCCGGCAAACACTTATGCATACAACTGGTAAGGGGTGAGTACATGCGGTTATGTTAGCTGCCTCTTTGGATCCGTGGTAGAGTGTCGGCCTCCGGATCCCAAGATAGCGGGTTCGAACCCGGCAGAGGTAGTCGGATTTTTGAAGGGCGGAAAAAAGTCCATTCGACACTCCATGTCGTACGATGTCGACATGTAAAAGATCTCTGGTGATTAATTAATTCAATCTCAGCCATAGACGCCCAAGAGAGATCCGGTTTACTCTAGGTCTGCTAGACAGAGTAAACCGGAACGTCGAAATTGACGAGCAGACAGCCAGATGGCGTCAAATCGAAATGTCTGAAAAACGGTAGCTGAGGCCATACGATTATTATTATTATTATTATTATTATTATTATTATGGGGTTATGTTGAAATAAAATTACAATTAAAGTTATTTGAAGTTGCAAACAGCCCAGTTTTTTTTTTTTGGTCCTTTCTTTGATGTATAACAGCCCAGTAAGCTAACAGGGTCGTAACGTGGTCCTCTGGTCCTGTGTTAATGAAGCTAATACGAACTTTACTCTGATATACGCGATATTTATCTGTTGAAAATGGATTAACCTGTACTTTAGTGGGTATTGTGATGGTGAAGAATATTTGAACTGGGAATGCAGAGACATGTATAGTACGCGCACCTTTTCTTGAGCCCGGATCTCCATAGTAACGAATGGGAACCAGGGCTCAAGAAAAGGTGCGCGTACTATAGATGAGTACGGAATCGCGGTGCTGCTATCAGGCGGAGAAAAAATCAACAAGGTTAAGTCCGGCGTTCCTTGATGCATGGTCTCTCTCTGACTATCCGTGTTTACATTAGCATGAAGCGGAGTTCAAACAGTCAGATGAGATTTGTAATAAGATAGTTGCAGAAAGTAATTGCTACAGTACGGAAAAATGTTATTTTGCGTACTATTTTGAAGAAGACAATTGCGTCATAATATGAAATGAAATAAGCATTGTGTTCATGCCGAGAATTAAATAAGTTTCTCCAGATCCGACCATGTGTTTATACAAACAAAAGCGCAATTGCAGTAAAAATTTACATTTGCAATGACAATAAATAAAGAGCAAGGACAGACTTTAAATAAAATAGGAATATATCTCCTCCAAAAATTGTTCACATACGGGCACTAAGGCCGGTAAAAACTCCTGGGGATGCCGAAGTTGTTGAAAAACTTATGAACAAGGTGAAAGCAGTGTCACTGTATACGTTGAAAACATTATTATTTATGAAGAAGTCTCACAAGAGATTCTTCTTCAGAACACAACAGTTACACCCGAGGGGCTTTTTTTAACTTGGTCCTTGGCAGAGTCATGGCATTGCTTCCACTTACTTATGCCAGGTTCCTTACTTTCATCTTTCTTATCTGGCCTCACGTGGTCCACTGTTGTTCTTTCCCGACGGTATTAGAGTTTTCGAGACCTAGGGCGTCTTTCGATTTCATACCATTTGTGCTCCTTACCTTTCTTTGCACAATACCTTCATTTTTCGAAGTGTTGGACGCTTTCCATTGTTTCCTCTGAGTAGTGTTAATAGGGGGGTTGTACATCCTCTTGAAGCAATAATCACTACTACCACCAATGCAACGGTAACGCATATTTACTCGTTTTATAGCTAGGTTGGATTCTTTTTATAATCATATAGATTCGTAGATTTTTATGCTACAGGGCACTAGTTGATTACTGTTTCTTTCATCCAGGACCTCTATGGTCACTCGGCTTGTACGACTTTAAGCCATTTCCGAAGTTAAACAAACGTTAAGGTATGATATACAATTGGGAAATGAAAATTCGTATTGGACAAGAGTCTGAGGAACAGGATATTGAAGTGCTTTATTTGGAGGAGGACACTGTGTGAAGTAGAGACCAAGAGACAGAGAAAGGAAGACTAAAAGAGCTGGGAAATATCTGCTATATTTAGTTCTTCCGGGTTGAAGCGTCTTGCTGTGCTGTGTTACTTACATAGAGCCTGGGAACACTGATCACCTCGGTTGAGTAGGGACATTGCAGTCGTCTTGACAAAAAATACTGCAATGCATTCGAAACGTCGGCAAGTTCTACGTAAGGCAAATAAAACAACAACACGGTTCAACCCGGACTCAATCATTTGTATTTTTATTTATTTATTCCTGTTACTTACGAAGCATTATAGCTGAAAAGAGTACAGTAGATGCACCAATTAAATTAAAAGAGGAATAGCTCTTGCTAAACAGGCCTTTCACAATAAAATAAATTTTCTAACAAATACCCATATAAGTTTGGAACCAAGAAAGGCATTTTAAAATCGATTTTCTGGTGTGTACGACTTTACAGTTATGAGAGCTGGATTATTAGAAAAAAGAAGGGATTCATTGGAACCAACTTAAATGTGGATTTGAATACGTATAATTGGCATGAGGAAAACGACGAACACATGCTAGACTAAAAAAGAAAGACGAATTGAGATGTTCTGAAGGAAGTCAATGAGCAACGGTGACTGATAAAGGATATAGAAAGAAGAAGGATATAGAAATAAGGAAGATACAACTTGTAGGTCATATCCTGAGACATAATGACTTCCTAGTAACCGTCTTTGAAGGAAAAATACTACGAAAGGATGGAAGACGATGACCAAAGAAAATATAACATGCTTTGAGAATAGGAGAAAATAGAAGAGATGTAAAGACTACAAGGAAGTGAAGGGAACAGCAATATTGAGAGGAGAATGCTTGCAGTGACAAGGCCTGGCCTTTAGTCTATCATTATTTTTTATTTATTTATTTATTTATTTATTTATTTATTTATTTATTTATTTATTTATTTATTTATTTATTTATTTATTTATTTATCTTCTTTCAAGTGATGAAGTTAGGGTGGCTGGTCCTCTCTTACACTTATCCACATTGAAACGCTCCTAACTGTCTGACTAACTTTTGAAACATATATAAATCTGCATTTAACTTGAAAAATATGAAATATCTGCATTTAAAATGGAAAATCTGAAAATTAATATTCATTAAATAAAATACACACTCGTCGGACCTTGTACTCGCACTTACTTGTTACCTGCTTACTTACAGATACGTTATTTGAAGGGCGCCAGCTGCCACTCAGTGTAGCAATAATAGAATGAGACTCTTGACTATCTCTAGGGTGTGGGGTAATAAGCTTACGTTTGACAACATACCATATAAGTTCTGGGAAAAGGAGATTGACGTTCGGTTTCCTCATTAATTTTGAGGTTAAGATATTTTACTGTCACTGAAATAAAACTATGAATTCATTTGATAGAACAAAATATATTCTTTAAATAATATATAAAAATAGTGAGTCTAGTTGCGATAGAACAGATGAGAATATGAAATTATGACATTGCAACTGAAAGAAAGCTAGGCATGAATTTGAATTATTCTTGACCGGACATTTAACAATTTATACGAAATATTTCCCTCACTGATTCACTTGACTGTACCTTCAACACTTTGAGTGTAATTACGACATAATCCTTTGATCTGGTGTTTACTGTAGATGTGTCACGCCTAATTTGGTAATACATCCTTGTGACTGCTTCTTCTCCATATCATCTGACTTCTTTGTAAGTCAATATGGTATTACCTCATGGCAGGTGGTAGCCCTCTCTGACTCCATGGTAAGCCCTTGTTTCCGTGTCTTCAACTAAGTGAGCGACCAACTTTGTCCTCACTCTCTCAATGACCAATAATTAATGGCTCACTGAGTCTTCTCCATCCCTCGTTCACAATCGTCGACTGACCGACTGAGGCCTCTTCATCTCGTAGACTTCTTCACTGTTCAGCTTTCGTTTAACTAAAGACTGTTCACTTATCCATTTTGACTTCTTCACTGTACTGCTTCCGTTTAAATAATGACTGACGCTACAATATGCACCCACCTTTTATAGACGTTGGTTGACACAGCTACGTAATCTCCCACAACATACTCCCACAACGCCTCAAACCGTTGCATGTAATGGTGATATCCCCTGGGGCGGCTGAGTCTCTGAGCGAATTGCTAAAAGCTCACGATGACGTAGCCATGACGTAGCAATGACTTGGCAGAATCGCCAGTAGTGCAAAATATAACAACGTCACATCCACATCTGATACATCGAAACTCTCACTGTACAGGTATTCAATGTTAATCTACATATACATATATATGCATACACTCAATTACAAATATGCAAGCGACAAGCTCTGCATAATGGAATTGAATAATAATTATAACAAAATAATAGTAATCTCACAGATAAAATAATAATAATACGGACATAATAATAATAATAATAATAATAATAATAATAATAATAATAATAATAATAATAATAATAATAATAATACAGATAAAATAATAAAAATACAGATATCATCTTGTAACGGGATTTGAACCGTTACAACATTTACAACACTTAAGAGGCATAAAATCGAGCATCGTTACGTTGTACTCACACTCTCACATCTATAAAATAATTCAACATGATTCAATAGCAATAATTCAACAGACCGCGGAAGCTTCACATCTGTCTGACGTATCGTCGCCCCTCTGCCAAAATCGCGGATGTGACAATGCTCTTCCTATCCATTATTTCTCTTAAGACAGGTCACGCCTCCCAGTCACGTATAAATAAGCAGTCCATCAGAAAAATTTTTGTTGAGTTCATTTTCCTATGAGCGTGAGTAAAGATAATTGAATCTGACCGCACTGTAGGATGTATGATTCCATATTTAGCCAAGTATGCTTATTGTTGTTATTATTATTATTATTATTATTGTGCTTTTATGGTCTCCATGATTTTTTTCATTTTCTTTTCTGTTTTTGCAGTATTTCCTCATTCTATCCAATCTTCCTTTTCGTTCTTCTTCTGAAAATACCCTTTTTTGTTTCTCTTTTATCAATTTTTGATAGGAATCTAATTTTACCATTCTTCAATTTATTTACTTTGTATGATTTATTCTTCGGACCCTCCAGTGTTATGTATACTTCTTTCATGTCTTCTTTTATTTCTTCTATCCAGACAGGTTTTTTTTTTTTTTTCCAGAGCTTCTCCAAAGTTAGCCTGTCTTGAGATGTTCTCAACAGATGACGAAAGAATGATATTCTCTTCTTTCTTATGAAATCCCTTATAGATTCTATTTCCTGATATACTGCTGCATTCAGTATAATACGCCATTCTCCTTCTTATTAATGCATGTTCTTACTATTCATCTTTCTATTTTTAATTTTTTTCTATGTTATTCTATTATCTAATGATATATTGAAGATAATTTTCCTTTACATAACCGCATAGGAAAGTAAGCTAAAAGAAAATTGTTCTGATGGACTAAAAATTAATATGCGGCTGGAAGACGTGACCCGTGTCAAGGGAAATAATGGATAGGGAAAGCATTGTCACATTCGCGGTTTTGGCACAGCAGCGAGGATATAATTATGAAGGCGAGTGGAAAAGGAAACCTGCACAGATGTAGTACGACATAACGAGGTACTCGGAAAACGTTCAGGAGAGTAGAACTCAGTTGCAGTATGCAAGAGGGAAATTAGTTTGGGCCCACCTATTAGTTACGAAACGAAATTGTCTTTGTTAACTTACTTCTAACGTTGGGAAATTGCACATATGATCTGCAAAACGATGTATGCATAGGCCTATGTTCGTATACTATTTCACTGAATTTACTAGATATTCACTTTAAAGGACATGGCCATTCGGTGAAAGAAAAATGACGTCCTTTATATTTAGTAAAACATTCATTTTAGACTTCATGGTAAAGTCTAAAGAATCTCATTCAGGCCGACAGGGAAAGAAAGCGCGAAGTCAGCGTAAGTAGGCCAATCCATATGACGATAAATGTCACAAATTGTTATTTTATTTGCAATAAAATGAATTTCAAATATACATATCTGTGAAATAATACGCCATTGCCCTTTACGAACCTCCCTGTGCAGGCATAAGCTGCCCAGAAGACTGATATTTTCCTTAAGAGAAGTATAAGACTTCAATTTATTGGGAAACTCCAGTAGTGACAGTGCCAAACAATCCAGCTTTTGCCAAACAGCGCGTTCGTTTAACTTCGCACGCGACTGCAGCGCCAGCGCTTTCTCTAGTGTATTATTTACTAACTTTATGGTTGCGGGTGCGAACTGCGTAGCACATGTCCTGTTTTACGGCCGGGTGCCCTTCTGACGCCAATCCTATACGGAGGGATGTAATCATTATTGCGTGTTTCTGTGAAGTTGGTAGAGTGGTGTGTTTTCTGAATATGAGGAGGAAAGTGTTTGGTCATATATAAATACCCAGTCCCCGAGCAGAAATAATCATAAGCGATTAAAATCCCCGAGGCGGCCTAAGTCGAACCAGGGATCCTCGAAAATGTTGTGAGATGGACAGCAGGCAATGGTATGTTGATAAACGGGGTTAAAAGTCAGGTTGTGAGTTTCACAAATAGGAAAAGTCCTCTCAGTTTTAATTACTGCGTTGATGGGGTGAAAGTTCCTTTTGGGGATCATTGTAAGTATCTAGGTGTTAATATAAGGAAAGATCTTCATTGGGGTAATCACATAAATGAGATTGTAAATAAAGGGTAGAGATCTCTGCACATGGTTATGAGGGTGTTTAGGGGTTGTAGTAAGGATGTAAAGGAGAGTGCATATAAGTCTCTGGTAAGACCCCAACTAGAGTATGGTTCCAGTGTATGGGACGCTCACCAGGATTACCTGATTCAAGAACTGGAAAAAATCCAAAGAAAAGCAGCTCGATTTGTTCTGGGTGATTTCCGACAAAAGAGTAGCGTTACAAAAATATTGCAATGTTTGGGTTGGGAAGAATTGAGAGAAAGAAGAAGAGCTGCTCGACTAAGTGGTATGTTCCGAGCTGTCAGCGGAGAAATGGCGTGGAATGACATTAGTAGACGAATAAGTTTGAATGGCGTTTATAAAAGTAGGAAAGATCACAATATGAAGATAAAGTTGGAATTCAAGAGGACAAACTGGGGCAAATATTCATTTATAGGAAGGAGAGTTAGGGATTGGAATAACTTACCAAGGGAGATGTTCAATAAATTTCCAATTTCTTTGAAATCATTTAGGAAAAGGCTAGGAAAGCAACAGATAGGGAATCTGCCACCTGGGCGACTGCCCTAAATGCAGATCAGTATTGATTGATTGATTGATTGATTGATTGATTGATTGATTGATTGATTGATTGATTGATTGATTGATTGATTGATTGATTGATTGATTGATTGATTGATTGATTGATTGATTGTACAGAAGGGCAGTATGCTGACCATTCCTGTCGAATAATCTAAATGTCTGAAATGATTTCAACCACATGACGTCACACGCGTTCTCACCAAATAGGTATTTTCATGGATATAGTAGCATAATAACGTGTTTTACGTGAACGACGATGTTGTCTTTAGTGGCCGTGCTGATTTTCAGTGACATATTGTATAAACTATAGAATCGAGTTTGTGCGAATGGCTGCAGCCATCTTGTTCACAAATACTCATCACTGATGATATATTATTCTGGTCACTGGTTTTCAAAGAGAAAAGACGATTACGTGTGATGGTGCTGCCATTTTGCGGAACTCGAAACAGTTGCACTTACAGCTCTTACCATTACTCTGTCACATCTTCTCATACGTACAGTCAACGTTTGTATTAGGTTAGGCTATCTCTGTTTTGATTAATTTAATGACTCTTTTCGTATGCTTCATTTTACATTCATAACCATATCATGACTCCAGCACTAAAATTATAAACAGATCTGAGTACAACTACGACCATTCTTTATCAATTAATGGGGCTACATTCGGTTATAAATCTCTGTTTCATCATCGGATATACATTTGATAAGGATTGTCCAGTACCGTACTAGTGACGCACAGTCTGATCTAGAATTACTATGCCGTATTTGTGCTAAGCTATATAAATCATGTTTAGGTGTTAGCATTCACGTCGGTAAAACTCACCCCGAAAGCAGGAGAAATAAAATATCTATGCAATATGACATCAACAGCACAGTCCCTTGTAATTCTAATTCCATAATCCAAACCGCTGAGAATAGAAACGATGATGAACCTGTAGAACCAATACGAAGTAATCCAGTAGTCGGAGATATCCCAAACAAAAATGCTACTGTAACGCAGAATAGGGAAAACATAATCTCTAGTTTTATGCAGACTGGGAATTTTGAACCACTTAGAATCCCTGGCTTCTGACATTTTACAGTTTTTGTAAATTGTCTGGTCCTCAACACCCTGTAGTAAGACAATTTAAAACTAGAAAGCTGCAAAGTAATCATAAACATGATCATAAAACATCGAATAATCCAATACAAAGGCCTAAGAGGTAACGAGAAAAAATCGAGAACAAATACCAGTTTGATAACCAAAGAAGGAAAGACGCCCGTAAAGGAACGTCAGAAGTGGACAAGCGTCAGCCTTTCAAAATTCCAATGCCAAGAATAACAGAATATTTTGAACATCCATTGGGTGTCTGAAACAACTACATCCCTTTCCCAGATACAGAAGTAAATACTGACTTACCTGCCGATATTACCATTTATGAATATGGCGTACATAAGGCGCTTCACGGTATAAAAGTTGACACGTCACCTGGCCTCGATCGTATAACAGTTCTTGGTTTAAGACAACTTCTCACGTTGCTCATTAACGCAATGCTGCGGTTCTCTTACGTGCCTTCACAGCTGAAAAGAGGACGAACGCTATTGATACACAAAGGTGAAGAAATAAACGACATTAGGGAACAGAGACCTATTTCCATATATTCCATGATAGAGAGAATCCTAGACCGTGTGTTATGCGCTTAACTACGTGATCTTATCACTTTAAATCCATCTCAACGCGGTTTTATGTTACTACCTGGAATTATCTTGTCTGACCTCCCTTGGTCAACTCTTGTCCCTTTTCGACCCCGACGGTATTAGAGCACTCGGAGGCCTAGGGAATCTTTCACGTTTACACCCATCGTGGCCCTTGTCTTTCTTTGGCCAATACCTTTATTTCTCGAAGTATCGGATCCCTTCCATTTTCTCTCTGATTAGTGTTAATAGAGGATGGTAACCTACTTGTACTTCCTTTTAAAATAATAATTACCAACACCATCACTAACTGGAACCCATATGAACGTTTCTCCTGTCCTTTGCCTTCAGGGTGCAAAGTGCTACGGGAAGGATTGTTGCGCATTTTTCTCGACATATAGAAAGGGATTGATTCTACTGGACATCAGCACATTAGACGGGCTCTTCAGCAGTCTCTCATTCAAGACTATTTACGTAAACTTACTATAGATTTCCTTTTTCAGTATAGTATTCAGGTAGAAGCAGATTTTAAGAAACCCAAACATACACAAATTAAATATGGAGTAATACAACGTTCCCCTAATATTATTCGCCATTCCTTTTCAATTTGGCAATTAATAAAATATCACATTATCTTACCGACGATGACGTCAGCGATAAGTACAGATACATTTTATCCAAAGAAATGCCACCATTGTCTGCATTCGCATTCGCTGATGATACAGCAATAATCAGCAGAACCGAACAAGATGCAACAATTTTGCTCAATTTAGCCATAATTAGTTTCACAAGAAATTGCATCTATTATCCTAAAGAAAGGAAAACTAGTTCCAGAAAAAATCACCACTCTTCAAGGTTCATTAATACCATCATTAACATCAAATACTGAACGAATCAAGTATCTAGGAATTGATTTCATTAACGAAATATCTCTTGACAGATCTAAAGTAATTAATACCCTAAATTCTGATTTAAACAATTTATTTAAAACTACACTTTTAAAACAGGAACAGAAAATCAAAATTGTCAATAAATTTATTTTTCCAGGATTGATATACCCACTAAAGTGCGCAACTCTAACTCAGCTATCCAGTCCTTTCCTTAAATATCTGAACACAATTACAAGAAGTTCGGTTAAAAAGATAATGATGCTAGCCGATGACACACCAAACTAAATGTTACAGTATATAGTCCAAAGCATTCAGAGGTATGGGACTACTCTGCGCCGAATGGGAGGCTACTATTCAGCACCATAATATCTGCAGTCGCTTACTCCCAATTAAGAACGTACGGCTGCATCATGTACAAACATTTTCCGATGAGCAGAATATGGCGCTCCATAAACTGAACATCAATAAAGAAAGCCTTCCTTCTAAAACGAATGGAAGAAAGCTGCCAGAGATAATGAGAGATCGATCTTTCCTGTTATGGTGTCAGTTGTCTCATACAGGGGGCGGAGTGACTTTGTACGCAGATCACCGAAAGTAAAATCGTTGATGTCTCGCAAGTCACCTTTGTCTTCATCCGAATACATAAATGCTATAAAGATGTGCAACCTGACCACACTAAGATCGGTTCCCGGTAGAACTTTCAGCTCAATTCGTTGCCGCCAAAACGGTTGCAACGCGACCGAAACGCTTGTACATGTTCTGCGGTTCTGCAGGAGCGCTGAATTACAGCGTAACAATCATCACCAGCCTGTTTCAAGTCATTTGACCAGTTAGGAATGGAATGAATGAAGCCTCCATCTAGTGGAGAGGATAGGAATTGTGCCGGCTGCCGAAGCCTGTCGCACTCTCCTGGGGCAATGATTAATGACTGACAGACGAAATGATATTGTAGAGTGTTGCAGAGAAGAAATATGACAGGGAAACCCGGAGTACATGGAGAAAAACCTGTTCCGCCTCCGCTTTGTCCAGCACATATCTCACATGGAGTGACCGGCATGTGAACCACGGAACCCAGCGGTGAGAGGCCGGCGCGCTGCAGCCTGAGCCGGCTGGGCTGGGAAAACTTGAGAGAAAGGAAACGAGCTGCTCGATTAAGTCGTATGTTCCGAGCTGTCAGTGGAGAGATGGCGTGGGAGGACATCAGTAGACGAATAAGTTGGAGTGGTGTCTTTAAAAGTAGGAAAGATCACAATATGAAGATAAAGTTGGAATTCAAGAGGACAAATTGGGACAAATATTTGTTTATAGGAAGGGGAGTTAGGGATTAGAACAACTTACCAAGGGAAATGTTCAATAATTTTCCAATTTCTTTGCGATCATTTAAGAAAATGCTAGGAAAACAACTGATAGGTAACCTGCCGCCTGGGCGACTGTCCTAAATGCAGATCAGTAGTGATAATGAGTTAGTGAGCCACGGAGGCTTCGAGTAAGGACATCAAATGCTCAAGGCCTGAGTCAACGTGGATGGGAGGTGCACGAAGAAGTTCACTGCGTCTGTACGAGAAGGGTGGACATCATAGTCATCAAAAAAAAGGAGAGAATAAAGCGATGGTGTGAGATCCTACTACTCGCTTCGAGAGGAACCTGCAACAAGCTCAGGATGTTAATCTGAAAAATCAAGCAATTTATAGATCATGCTTGCCATATCATTCAGCATATCGTCCCTGTTCTGCCAAAACGGCGAATGTGACAATGCTCTTCCTATCCATTATTTCCCTTACGACTGGTCACGCCTTCCAGCCACATATGGATATGCATTCCATCAGATGTGTAGAGGAAAATGAACCTTAAATACATCGCACTCTATTAGTGGGTAAATGCCATGCAAACATACATTCCTTCAGTATGGTGCAGTAAAGTTCATTTTCTTTTACCCATGGATCATAAGAGATTCTCTGTAAATTATACAGTTGCATTTATGTCTGAAATCGTAATCTTCTTACGATGAATTTTTCAGAAAATAATATTATCAATTCGTTATAGTCTCCCTCACTGGTGGACGGATGATTTATTTTTAATATAAATTTTACTACTACTTATAAGCTGAAGATGACCTTCACAAAGGCTAAACATGCACTTTAGGCTATAGTCTGTGCACACCATTTAGTTTACGTGGTAAAAATCTGATTGTCTTGAATAGGTGGACCTAAATAACTAAATACGTTTAAGAATTTCACGTAGATATATATATTGGAAGGAATGGTGAACGAAAGGGGACGACGAGAATGGAAAATATAATATAAAGAGTATGGGGAAGTTATGAGCAAGTGAAGAGAAAAACAAGAGATAGAATTCCTTGTAGAGCTTACGCATGAACACGCTGGCAGAATCAAATATCTCATCTACCTACACCTACTTTAAACACTTCTTTCCTTAATCCGCTTATCCTCCGGAGTTAGTTTTCCCTCGGACTGAGCTAGGGGACCCAGCTCTACCGCCTTAAGAACAGTGTCCTGGATGGTGGTGGTGATTATTGCTTAAAGAGGAAGTACAACTCAGCAGCCATCCTCTTTACAACACTAATCCGAGAGAAAAACAAGGAAGGGATCCGGCACTTCGAAAAATGAAGATATTGGCCAAAGAAGGACAAGGGCCACGAAGGGCGTGATAATGAAAGACTCCCTACGCTTCGAGTACTCTAATACCGTCGAGGTTGGAAAAGAACAAAAGTTGACCAAGGGAGATCGGATAGGATAAATGAAAGTGAGGAGCCTGGCACAAGTAAGCAATGTCAGGACTCAGCTAAGGACCTCATGATCACCAATCCGTACTCCCAAGTTAAGAGCCCCTCGGGCCCCTTTTAGTCGCCTCTTACGACAGACAGTGGGGTACCGTAGGTGGTATATTCTACCGCCCCCTCCCGCAAGGGGTAGTGTCCTGGATATCTGTATAGTAGTATTTGACGTTAAAACGGGCAGATGATAAGATTTTGGTTTTATTTGGCAGAAAAACTGTTAGACTATAGAGTTTGACCTGATTTCGGATTTCAGCCCATCTCCATGGCTAAATGGTTAGCTTGCTGGCCTTTGGTCACATGAGTCCCGGATTCGATTCTGGGCAGAGTTGGGAATTTTAACCACAATTGGTTCATTCCACTGGCATGGGAGCTGTGTGTATGTGTCGTCTTCATCTTCATTTCATACCCACCACGACGCGCAGGTCGTCCACGGGAGTCAAATCAAATGACCTGCATCTGGCGAGCCGAACATGTCCTCGGACACTCCCGGCACTAAACGCCATACGCGACTTCACCTAATATCAGTAAACAAATCCAATACGATGACGTGTAATAGTCTACATTGATGTATGAAAATGAATAAATTAAAAACAAAGGTCCAGACTAAATACCGATATTGCAGTTTGCAGCATTTTCAGACTACGAATCTGAAATCTAAAATGGATGAAACCATATCCATTGCTTAGTAAATTACCTCTATTATTTTTGGACCGAATTCACTGAATTTGTCAGTCACTGGAATCGAATTTACCTACCGTTACATGCTAAAGTTTATATGTTCGCAATTTGTGGCTGCTTGACGTAAAGGAGTACTTAGTTCATCCGGATGGACGTGGCTTTCATTCCCCGTCAGGAGACAATGATGTTTAGAAAACGAGCATCACTCAGAAGAGGCATGTTGTCCACTCAGGGTAGAGTTGAAATAAGTACCATATCAGTTCCACTCTATCTCATTAGTGCCGAGGTTGTGATTATTATCTTCCACTCCTACAAAGTTTATGGCCCGTAGAAAAATGGTCCTTTTACGTTTTCATCTAAATGAACAGGGAATAATATGCCGAAGGAAGTTGAAATGAGATAAACAAGTTCAGAATTCTTAAATGTCTTCGTAACATCCGACACACTGATTTTAGATCATTATGTACAGAGATGGCATGTTTATAGGAACTAATTAGCAGCCGTACTCATTGTGTTACACATGATATAATTGATCTATAGGTGCTGAAGGATGAACCAAAGAGACATCCATTGAGATACAGATGTGACTTCAAAATTATCAGATGTGTTGGTGTAAGAAAACAATGACACATGATCATACCACGTCCCACAACAAGGTCTTGCCTTGCATTTTGTTAGTTCCTTCTTCTTCTTTCTTAATCCGCTTACCCTCTAGGGTTGGTTTTTCCCTCGGACTCAGCGAGGGGTCTCACCTCTACCGCCTCAAGGGCAGTGTCCTGGAACGTGAGATATTGGGTCGGGGATGAAACTGGAAAGGATGACCAGTACTTCTCCCAGGCGGCCTCACCTGCTACGCTGAACAGGGCCTTGGTGGGGGATATAATAATAATAATTTCGTGTGGCTATTTCTAGCCGAGTGCAGCCCTTGTAAGGCAGACCCTCCGATGAGGGTGGGCGGCATCTGCCATGTGTAGGTAACTGCGTGTTATTGTAGTGGAGGATAGTGTTATGTGTGGTGTGTGAATTGCAGGGATGTTGGGGACAGCACAAACACCCAGCCCCCGGGCCACTGGAATTAACCAGTGAAGGTAAAATCCCAGACCCGGCCAGGAATCGAACCCGGGACCCTCTGAACCGAAGGCCAGTACGCTGACTATTCAGCCAACGAGTCAGACTTGGTGGGGGATGGGAAGATTGGAAGGGATAGACAAGGAAGAAGGAAGGAAGCCGCCGTGGCCTTAAGTTAGGTACCTTGTAGGCCGATGACCCTAGATATTAGGCCCCTTCAAACAACAAGCATCATCATCAAGTTAGGTACCATCCCGGCATTTGCCTGGAGGGGAAGTGGGAAACCACGGAAAACCACTTCCAGGATGGTTGAGTGGACTCCATTCCAACACTCGTACCACTTTTTCAAATTTCGTGGCAGAGCCGGGAATCGAACCCGGACCTCCGGGGTGGCAGATAATCACACTAACTACTACAGCACAGAGGCGGACTTGTTGGTTTCTTAATTTCCTAAAAGAATCTTTCGGTCCTTCAAATATTTCTTGCGAAAAATTTCTCTCTCCTTCAGCGTTGTGAATGGCAATGGAAATATATCTTACCGTCTATGCTACTACTCGTACTTTTCAAGCATATAATACCGAGCAATTTAGGAGGAAAATCCTTTTTTTTTTTTTTTTTGCTAGTTGCTTTACGTCGCATCGACACAGATAGGTCTTATGGCGACGATGGGACAGGGAAGGAAGCGGCCGTGGCCTTAATTAAGGTACAGCCCCAGCATTTGCCGGGTGTGAAAATGGGAAACCACGGAAAACCATCTTCAAGGCTGCCGACAGTGGGGTTCGAACCTACTACCTCCCGAATACTGGATACTGGCCGCACTTAAGCGACTGCAGCTATCGAGCTCGGTGAAAATCCTATTCAAATGTGTCGAGTGTATTTCAATATTCCTCTGCGCATTTAGAGATGATTAAAACTGCATAGCATACTTGCTGTAAACTGGATTTTGTGTGGAATTCTGCGGCATTAATGCCATTTATAGTCACACCTAAAGCTGTGATGTATCCCTGACAATTTCAGCTAAATACTCTCTTACTGAACGATGTTTCGTGCAAGTTTCTTGAAGGCTGCTAGTAACTTTACCCGTGGAGAAATCATTACAAGCATTATCATTTAATAGGGTATGACTCCGCCTTGCTCTTGATAACGGCCTAGATTCAGTTAGAAAGTGAGTCCACAAGGTTGTACAGGTACATAATATCCATGTTAAGCCATCATCGCGCAGTTACACCAAATTGATGTCGGTGTTTTACCCGCTGTAAATAGCGTCCTCATCATGCAGGTGCTGAATGATAGGCAACAGCTGATCATCCAGAATGTTGAAATAAACATGCTGGTTCATGTTGGCGCTCACCTAAGTGAGGGGGCTCAATCCATGATACGAAAAACACTCCCAAAACATCACAGACCCACCTACGGCTTGAATCTGTCTTCGAACACATCCAGGATGAAATATTTCATATGGCCTTCGTTGCATTCAATAACGTGCGTCATTGGAACAGAGGCAACAAAAAAGTTATTCGTAAGACCACATTACGTTAAATCGGTCACCTACTGTCCACGTACGATGACTTCTAGCCCATTGAAAACGTTCCTGCTTTATCAATGGCCTCTTGCGAGGTGACTGACTCCAAATGTTAATTCAGGGCCTCTCAAACGCCCAAAATCTCACGCGTGCAGAGCGAGGCGCAAGAGTCCGTGCACTGTGCATCGGTACCGCTCGGTGCCGCTCGGTATGGCTCGGATCAACGCTTCGTCTCTGGGCTACTCGGCTATGCTCGGCTCTACTCGGCTATACTCGGCTCAACTCAGCCCGGATTTGGAGCGCTACGGCGCAAGTGGGGGAGAGGGAGACAGGCGGAGCGAGCGAGAGAGGCGTAAGGAAAGAGAGAGATAGCGCTATTGCTCCAAATCGAGGAGTGGGGGGTCTGCACTCTGGTCAACCAAGCCAAGTCGTCTTTTGCACCGTGCACAGTGCATGCACCACGCGCATGCACCCTGAGAGGCCCTGTGTTAATTGCTTGCAGTTCTCGTGTTAATGTTGTCTCTCTAACAAGTTGGGATGAATCTTCATTCCCCAGTTGCAGCAATTCCTGTCGAATTTGGAAGCAATTTTGATTCAGAAGCCGTGAAATTTGTCTCTGATCCCTCTCAATCTGGATCTTTTTCCGACGACAATTCTGAAGTCGTCTTTCGCGGCCACGTGTAGCACACTTCTGCTTGCAGACACGTAAAACAGTTCGATGCAAAACACCAACAAATCCAGCAACTTCGCACACCATATAGCCATAAGCATGGCCAAACACGATTGCATATTTTTGCCACTCTGTCACATTGTTAGATGCAAACTCTCCGATTGATACATCAAGTGTCTCACAGATCGCCACTGCCCGCGGTGGAGAACGGGGCACGTTTGTTTTGCCATCTGTACAGGCTTAACGATTCATTTGCGCATTCGCACTAAGGTGACTAACTTTTACCGGCCAGCTTATACAAATTCAAATATTTAATTTTTCATCACAACTGCGAAATTTAAAATTATAATACTGGACAAGCAATATTTTACTTGTAAACTAAGCCCGAATTCGTTCTAGTACGTAACCTAATTCATCAGTTTTTATCTTAAATACCAAATCAGGTAACCATAGAATAATCTTCATATGTGCTGCATTTGTGATGATAAAAGTGTCTCTTAAGGAACTCGTTTCGGGGCAAGTTTCAGGGTTCAATTCAGTTTAAGATTTCAATTCGAAATTTCAAATTTTAAATTATCATGAGTCTGACATTCGCATGTTTTTTCGAATTCATTTATTTATTTATAGCTATAGCTGAAGTAAGCATAAAGGACCAATTTATATTGATAGGCGAAGCTTTATCTGACTCTGTAATAATTAAGAGGGGAATTCCTAAAGACATTATTACTGGACCTTTATATTTTCTTATACTTTTCTTATATATATAAATGGTACGAGTAAAGAAGGACAGTCATATATAAGGCTTATTGCGTTCTTCTGTATAGAGTAATAAATAAGTTACAAGATATTGAACAATTGCAAAATGACCTCGATAATGTTGCGAGATGGACAGTAGGCAATGATATGTTAATAAACAGGGCTAAATGTCAGGTTGTGAGTTTCACAAATAGGAAAAGTCCTTTCAGGTTTAATTACTGCGTTGTTAGGGTGGAAGTTCCTTATTGGGATCAATGTAAGGACCTAGGTCTTCATACAAGGAAAGTTCTTCATTGGGGTAATCACATAAATGGGACTGTAAATAAAGAGTACAGATCTCTGCACATGGTTATGAGGGTATTTAGGGTTGTAGTAAGGATGTAAAGGGGAGGGCATATAAGTCTCTGGTAAGACCCCAACTAGAGTATGGTTGCAGTGTATGGGCCCCTCACTAGGATTACTTGATTCAAGAACTGGAAAAATTCCAAGAAAGTGCAGTTCGATTTGTTCTGGAGTAGCGTTACAAAAGTTTTGCAAAGTTACGACTGGGAAAACTTGAGAGAAAGGAGGCGAGCTGGTCAACTGAGTGATATTTTCCGAGCTGTCAGTGGAGTGTTGGCGGGAATGACATTAGTAGAAGAATAAGTTTGATTGGTGTCTTTTAAAGTAGGAAGGATCACAAATTTGGTGAAATATTCGTTTTTAATAAAGGACGTTAGAGAATGGAATAACTTGCCAAGGGATATGTTCAATAAATTTCAGATTTCTTTGCAATCATTTAAGAAAAGGCTTCGAAAACAACAGATATGGAATCTGCCTCCTGGGAGACTTTCCTAAATGCAGATTGGAAACCAGCAGAAACAACTAGGTCACCCCAGCCCTGCTGGACACTTACCCTTCTCAAGTTTGGTTGAGTTATGAAAATTCTACAATATATATATCATTGTTGTTCAAAGTACAAAAGTATTCGAAGCATATTTCAAGGCAAACATATTTCAAATCGATAGAAGACACAGAGAAAGAACAGCCCTGCTCGTTTGCTAGCTCATATGACAGAATTGTTAGTTTCTTTTCAGTCAGTTCTGTCTGAATCTATAAAAGCAAATATATCATTTCGGGCCTCATTCTATATCTGGCTTTAGTTTAAAAAAATTTCTAACTATTAATTCTCCCCAATTCCACATTTGACCATGGCAATGCGAGATGTGGCAATGAAAATATTGCCAGCTCCTGAAATGAGTTTGTCTTACTTGCATCGCAGTATTTCACCGCTTTACACCAGAAATTAACGGGTCCATGGTTTTAGATCATTTTGCAAAGGACACGCTTTTCTAGCTGATATACTAATCAGTGCGCTGGCTTCCGAATCACCTGATTTAAAAAACTGAATCAGTGACTCTAAGACAATCTGAATTCCATTTGACACTTGAAGTAGTGACACTATTCTGTGAAAGAAGAAAGAAACATGCACTTAAGCGGTCCTTGCTTTCTTATTTTTAAGGAATTTCCATACATCTCAGCTCCGCATACAGTTTAGTTCTTCCCCGGCTCCCCTTTTGATGGCACCACGACCATCAACGTCAACAACGTTAATGTGAACTAATACATTATTATACTCTCTATCACACTGAATAACACTTTAATTGAAAAACCACCAATATACCCACTAATATAAGCGTGAGAAAGTCTATATTTCCCACTGCCCACCGTGTATTAAAATTCACCCACTGACGAAGAGTGAAAAAACTAGATTTAGTGGGAAATCCACTAAGGTGGCAACACTGATTTACCTGGTTATCGTGGCTGCCGTATTGGCAATATCAGGCTAATTACCATCCGGTAACCTAGCTTTCAATCTTCCCTATCTTGACGTGTTGACGGCAGAGTTGTCAGTTATTAGAACTGCCAAAGAGGAATACTTTTTTCACTATAACTTTAGCCTCCTTAAGTTTACATTTAAGTAAGAGATACTGATATAGGGAAAGGCCTATACCACGTTGAATAATAAAATAGCCTATATATATATGAATATCATTAACGATCACCTATATTGAACCCTCGGGGCTTCGGATGTGAGACCCTAGCATAATAATGCATCAGCTTAACATGATAAACAACCACAGATGAGACTATATTGAAGAGCGGCACGAATTGCCAACACAGGCTTCGAACCCCCCTCACCTCCTACTTTCTGTGCCTGTCTCGGCAACTCGAGCACTTGGGGGTGTTACGCTCGAAAAAAGAGTGTAACTAACAAAAATACCTAAGATGGAGTCTTATCTAATGTGAAAGTTGGATTTATGAGTTCAACTATCCATTGAATATAGCTTAGCACTTCTATAAATGACAAGAATCATGTAATGGGTTCACGGATACCAATTTATTCTAAATTGTGACATAAGAAGAAAAAGAACACCATTACAATAAACTCTTCGCACACGGTGGGAAGAAGAAAAGAAATACGCACATTAAATTGACTCGCCTGAAGGGTGTTCACTGACCTCACTCAGCACAAGCTTCAGTTAGCAATGAGGTATAATCGAAGTCTGGCGATTAACATCGCATATCTTTCCATCGATAATTTAATTGCTTCGGTCGACCGCCACCGTGTAATTAGAGATGATGGCTCATACACAATACATTCTATTCTTAGCGAGTAAACGCTACGTAGTTAACACACGCACAATACTGAACAAAACTCCCCGGACTATCCGTGACCTAACTCCAAGACAGACAACGATGAACATCGGTTCTGTTTCAGTTCAAAGAGATACGCACTATAAACTGAACACAATCATACGTACAATTTTTGTATAAATGGGTCCATTCCTGTAAGAAACACATGGATATCAGTTTTTTCTGCCCCCGGCGTAAGCTTAAGGCAGCCTACGCAGGCCGGCTCATTCTAACCTGGGTTCGAACCGGGCTTCCTCTTACTGAGAGATACATATCTGGAAAACCCTAGATCTCCGTGTCCTCATACTACGGGATATTGGGGGATATAATAGATGGTATTAGTGATCACGATGCTATTTTTGCGGTAATCAAAAATAAATGTGAAAGAAAGGAAGATATTAAAATTAGGACTATTAGTCAGTACCATATGGCTGATAAAACAGGCATGCGGAAGATTTTAATAATTAACTATGGTCGGTAGAAAACGGTAAATAAAAATGTAAACAGACTCTGGGATGGATTTAAAGCAGGGCCTCTCAAACGCCCAAAATCTCACGCGTGCAAATCGAGGAGCAAGAGCTCCGTGCACTGTGCATCGTTGCCACTCGGCTTGGTTCGGACCAACGCTTCGTCACTGGGCTACTCGGCTAAGCTCGGCTCAGCTCGGCTCTACTCGGCGCAACTCAACTCGGATTTGGAGCGCTACGAAGCAAGTGCGGCAGAGGGAGACAGGGGGAGCGAGCGAGACAGGCGTGAGGAAAGAGAGAGTAAGCGCTATTGCTCCAAACAGAGGAGTGGGGGTTCTGCACTCTGGTCAACCAAGCGAAGTCGTCTTTTGCACTGTGCACAGTGCATGCACCAAGCGTATGCACCCTGAGAGGCCCTGGTTTAAAGCAATTGTTGAGGAATGTGAAAATAGGATTGTACCTTTATAGGTGGTAAGGAATAGTAAAGATCCACTATATTACAACAGGGAAGTAAAGAGATTAAGAAGGAGGTGCAGGTTGAAAGAAATAAGTGTTAGAAATGGCTGTGGCAGTAAGGAGAAATTGAAGGAACTTACTAGGAAATAGAATCTGGCAAAGAAGTCAGCTAAGGATAACATGATGGCAAGCATATATGGCGGCCATACAAATTTTAGTGAAATATGGAAGAGTATGTATAAGTACTTTAAGGCAGAAACAGGTTCCACGAAGGACATTCCAGGAATCATTAATGAACAAGAGTAGTGTGTATGCGAGGATCTTCAAAAGGCAGAATTATTCAGTCGGCAATATGAAAGATTGTTGGTTACAAGGATAATGTCCATATAGAGGAGGTAACTAATACTAAAGAAGTATTAAAATTTACCTTTGACAACAATGACATTTACAGTAAGATACAAAAGTTGAAAACTAGAAAAGCAGCTGTAATTGATAAGGTTTCGGGGGATATACTAAATACAGTCAGTTGGGATGAAATACCATATCTGAAGTACTTGTTTAATTATTGTTTGCATGAAGGAACTTTACCAAATGAATGGAGAGTTGCTACATTAGCCCTTGTGTATGAAGGAAAGGGTGATAGACATAAAGCTGAAAATGACAGGCCAGTCAGTTTGAGATGCATTGTATGTAACCTTTGAAAATATTCTTTCTGATTATACAAGACATGTTTGCAAACTTAATGACTGGTTTGATAGAAAGCAGTTTGAATTTAGGAAAGGTTATTCCACTGAAGCCCAACTTGTAGGATTCCAGCATGATATAGCAGATATCCTGGATTCAGGAGGTCAATTGGACTGTATCACAATTGACCTGTCTAAGGCATTTGATAGGGTAGATCATGGGATACTACTGGCAAAATAAGTGCAGTTGGACTTGACAAAAGTGTGACTGAATGGCTGGCTCTGTTTCTAGAAAGTAGAACTGAGAGGTTTAGAGTAGGTGAAGCTTCATCTGTCCCTGTAATAATTGAGAGGAGAATTCCTCAAGCCAGCATTATTGGACCTTTATGTTTTCTCATATATATTAATGATATGTGTAAAGTAGTGGAATCAGAGATAAGGCTTTTCGCAGATGGTATATTATTCTGTACAGAGTAATAAATAAGTTACAAGACTGTGAGCAACTGCAAAATGACCTCGATCATGTTGTGAGATGGACAGTAGGCAATGGTATGATGATAAACGGGGATAAAATCAGGTTATGAGTTTCACAAATAGGAAAAGTCCTTTCAGTCTTAGTTACTACGTAGATGGGGTGAAAGTTTCCTTTGTGGATCATTGTAAATACCTAGGTATTCATATAAAGAAAGATCTTCATTGGGGTAATCATATAAATATGATATAAATATAAATAAAGAGTCCAGATCTCTGCACATAGTTATGAGGGTATTTAGGGATTGTAGTAAGGATGTAAAGGAGAGAGCATATTTGTATCTGGTAAGAACCCAACTAGAGTAAGGTTCCAGTGTATGGGACCTTCATCAGGATTACTTAATTCACGAACTGGAAAAATCCAAAGAAAAGCAGCTCGATTTGTTCTGGGAGATTTCCGACAAAAGGGTAGCGTTACAAAAATGTTGCAAATTTTGGGCTGGGAAGACTAGGGAGAAAGGAGACGAGCTGCTTGACTAAGTGGTATGTTCCGAGCTGTCAGTGGAGAGATGGCGTTGAAGGACATCAGTAGATGAATAAGTTTGAATGGTGTCTTTAAAGGTAGGAAAGATCACAATATGATGATAAAGTTGGAATTCAAGAGGACAGATTGGGTTAAATATTTGTTTATAGGAAGGGGAGTTAGGGGTTGGATTAACTTACCAAGGGAGTTGTTCAATAAATTTCCAATTTCTTTACAATTATTTAAGAAGAGGCTAAGAAAACAACAGATAGGAATCTGCCACCTGGGCGACTGCCCTGAATGGAGATCAGTAGTGATTGATTGATTGATTGATTGATTGATTGATTGATTGATTGATTGATTGATTGATTGATTGATTGATTGATTGATTGATTGATTGATTGATTGATTGATTGATTGATTGATTGATTGATTGATTGATTGATTGATTGATTGATTGATTGATTGATTGATAATTATCTATTAACAACCGTCCAAATTATTGTGATATTATCATTTATCACAAGTGTTCTTAAACCGAACGATTGAAATAAGGCACAGTATGAAATCCATGGCTCCATAACTTTTAACTTCCATTCATAACAATCTCCGCGAAGGTGGTACCGGAACAAAAAGAACATTTTCCTTTGTCGCGCCGGTAGAACGGTCGCCCGTCGCTCTGCCCATTCATGAGCCAAGGCGGGCAGTAACCTTCTAATTACAGCCGCTATTTCACTTCCTAAGATACACTTATTATTGCCCAATTCATGTGCTTATCCCATTTATTTCATGTTACCGCAGATTTCCCAAGAAATATGTTTCTTTCACTCTCTATTCTCTCATACATCATGTCGATTTCCTTTCGGCTATATAACATTCGAATTCCTCTTTTCACATTTCATCGTAGACTATTTTGGGTGTTCGGCCCTCACATTACTTCTCATACCGCGTATCCTAATTCCTTGGGGCTATATAACATTCGAATTCATCCTTTCACATTTCATCGTAGACTATTTTGGGCGTTCGGCCCTCACATTACTTCTCTTACCGTGTATCCTAATTCCTTGGGCATAGGGCTATCATTATTCCTTTCTCAACCCTTTATATTTCTCTTCGCTCACCGTAAAATATATGACCACTCTTTCAAGCATCCGGTACCACTGCACTTCACACTGATTATGGACAAACAGAAAAGCCCAGACAGATTCTGGTATAATAATGAACAATCAAGGGAAATTTGCATATTGTCCCTAACATTATTTACCTGAATAACGCTGTTTTGTGTCTCTCTCTGTCAGGACTACTCTCTCTCCCTCTCTTGATGTTCAAGCCTTCATAGTACGTATCAGCTATGCATGCATTGTCTAAATGACCCGCGAGCTCCCCAGCTCCTACGACAACCATATTGAACATTAATAGCAACATTTTGGACAAGGTATCTCGTATTCTTCACCCACCATTGTTTCCAATCCACCGTAGGGGAACTCCAAATACTCTTCTACCCTTCTTACTCATACTTCCTAGGATGTTATTAATTATTGACAATAAACTACCCCTCACGAAAGATCAAAAGAAATAAATGGTTTATCCGGAGAGTTAAGTCTCTGAATGTTACTTTAACATGACAAAAGAAAAATCATATTCCATATTAGAACATGCTTTATTTACAACATTTATGTGTTAACAAAAGAATATCCTACATTCGATTACACCAGTTATGCTAAGAAATAAAATGACAACTAATCTGTATGGTGGTCATTTTTTCTTTCCACGGGAAACCCATGGTAGAATCCTACTCGTCCATCTTCTCGGCCCTGTAGATGAGAGTATCAGCCTTCGAACCTGGTTTGCGACAGTCCATCATCCTGGTTGGCTCGTTCAACTGCTACAAATCTTGACGTAATCCAATTGGTATCAGCTCCAGAACTCGTCACACGTACCCTTTGTCTACAAGGACACACACGCCAAATTTACACAAGATTTCCCCTTATGTCACTCTAATCGACAGCGGCACGCATTAACACAGTGATTCGGGTGACTTGAGGCTTGAGGAATCCGGACTCTGAATATCGAATTGTCCCTGTCGACGCTATTCTACCGCATGCTCCGAATTAGATACCATTTATTTACTGATAGCGTGTACTAACTTATGCCGGCGTTGTTCATAGCCAACTCCCGCTATTCGTTTATACAAATGTTTCTAACGGCCTACTTAATTTATGCCCAGCACTGGAACACTTGCCTAAGCTCGATTGGCTATTGTTCGAGTTCCTAACATACAATTCACAACCGTACCTGTGAATATTTACACCACTGTCACTATTTGAAGTCAAAATGACGGGTGACATTACACTTCTCAATACCAGACATTCCATTAAGTTCTGTTCCTTTAACAAATATTATTATGAACTAAGGACGAAATATTTCGATGAGAGTTTCTATACTCACCAGTTTCCGAGTGAGATGCTTCTCAGGTTTAATATTCAAAGTAGTGTTTCAACTTCAGAGTAGACTGGGCTCATGATGGGTGCGTATCAGCCCCAAGATATTCACCAGTTTATACGTTGGGATGCCAAGACTAAGAAATTGATACCGTTGAGCATCATGAGCTCAACTCTTCCAAACAATGAATTCAGCAAAGCAATTTATTCCTTGTGATACCTCAGTGTTACAGGTACCACAGATGGAGGAACACAGCTAACAACTGCAAGGTGCCACTGAGGCATGTGGAGTACGGGGAAAATCCACTTGGGCGCTGCCTAATTCCCAGGCAACAGCTAAGAAAGCAATCTGTAGAGATAAACATCCCACTGAGTTACTGCCTCTTTCACTCCATCATGGAAGAGAAAGAAGTTAACGAATAATTAACAATCTCATTAGAAAATGTCTCTGCCTCCCCACAGGAAGTTCCCAATTTCTCTTTCACCGAGGCAGCATTAGGCACATCTGCCTCTCTGCCAGTCCTGTCCCATCTATGAAAGCGTCTTAGGTATCCAATCTTTCGGCCACGAGTGACGCCTTGGAGCTCTGTAAGCTAATATATTTCAGTAAAGTATTACCTATCTTGAAAGTTTCATCGACCAAATTACGTACATGTCCAACAAAACTGGACAATAGTGTGATAGTGATACTGCAAGCGTTGCTATATTTCTAGAGAATAGATCAAAAAGCAATAGAGTAGCCGAAGCTTTATTTGACCCTGTAATAATTAAGACGGAAATTCCTCAAGGCAATATTATTGGACCTTTATATTTTCTTATATACAAATAATATCAGTAAGGAAGTGGAATCGGAGATTAGGCTTTTTGCGGATGATTTTATTCTGTATAGGGTAATAAATAAATCGCAATATTGTGGGCAACTGCAAAATGACTTTAATAATGTTGTTAAATGGACAGCAGGCAATGGTATGATGATAAACGGGGTTAAGAGTCGGGTTGTGAATTTCACAAATAGGATAAGTCCTCTCAGTTTTACTTACTGCATTTATGGAGTGAAAGCTCCTTAAGGGGATGCCTGTAAGCATCTGGGTGTTAATATAAGGAAAGATATTCATTTGGCTAATCACATAAATGGGATTGAAAATAAAGGCCACAGATTACTGCACATGGTTTTGATGGTTTTCAGGTTTTGTAGTAAGGATGCAAAGAAGAGGGCATACCAGTCTCCGGTAAAACCCCGAATAGAGTATGGTTCCAGTGTACGGGAACCTCACCAGGATTGCTTGATTGCAGAACTGCAAAAAATTGGAAGAAAAGCAGCTCGATTCGTTCAGGGTGATTTCCGACAAAAAAGTAGCGTTACACAAATGTTGCAAAGTTTGTGCTGGGAAGACTTAGGAGAAAGAAGACTAGCTGCTCGACTAAGTGGTATGTTCCGAGCTGTCAGTGGAGACATGGTGTGGAATGATATAAGCAGACGAATAAGTTTGAGTGATGTCTTTAAAAGTAGGAAAGATCACAATATGAAGATAAATTTGGAATTTAGGAGGACAAATTTGGGCAAATATTCGTTTATAGGAAGGGGAGTTTCTTTGCAATCACTTAAGAAAAGTCTAGGAAAACAACAGCTAGGTAATCTGCCACCTGGGCGACTGCACCAAATGCAGGTCAGTAATGTTTGTTTGATTGATTGATTGATTGATTGATTGATTGATTGATTGATTGATTGATTGATTGATTGATTGATTGATTGATTGATTGATTGATTGATTGATTGATTGATTGATTGATTGATTGATTGTAATATATCTTGAGATGGAGAGATCACAATTGGTCGCTATTACCCGCACAGATTAACGTGGAAAAGTTCAGACCCTTCAAGTCCTCCAAACGAACGGATTACGCTGAGAACGGGACCCGCCCTGCTCTAAACATGACGGTTTCCATCTGCCCTTTCAAAATGAGAAATTTTCCAAATTAAATTTTTACGAATGAGACTTTAGCCCCACTACTGAAATCAAATAAATCGATAAGACGAGAACTTCGTATTTCGCTTATTAGATAAATGAAATAGCGATTATAATCAAATCTGGAATCCTTCTTAATCAGAGTAAAAGACCAAGCAGTCGAATACTAAGTTAAAAAATCGCGGCCCTTGGCTAACGTATGACAAGGAAAAGTATTATCTTTCGTCTTTTTCAAAATTTAAAGAGTATCCACGAAATAACTGCGAGTAGAAATTATTTACTTAAGCAGAGCGGTTTTCCAATTTACTCAGATCAGTGATGAGGGAGATTTCTTTTCTGACTTGTGTAACAATTATATTTCTTTTCTATTAAGTTTATTTGTTGTCGCTTTAACTCAGAAAGTCAAAAGGCAACATTCATATTTTACATAAAGGAATAAAGTTTAGTTTTGTTACCTCTTCCTTACATCCCTAGCTGGATTGCTTTATGCAATTTTGAAATTTGCATCAATTTCTAACCCTGCTATATAACACGCCTTGTGGCATTCGCTGAGGTCGCTAAGTTTTATTCTTAACACATTTGTATCTTATGACGAGCTGTGATCGATCGCGTCCTGTGTTTTGCCTCGCTTATCTTCGTACATTAGACTCCCTTGTCATTATAGTTTATAACAATATACACTGTAGGGATCTATAGGATGTGCTGTTGTATGTATTTCTGTGTGACACTGGAATTGTTGAATAACAGTTTATTTTCATTGGTATTCAGTCTTCTTTATGCAGTAGGACGGGTTTCACGGGAATGTCGATGAGAGATTAAAGAGCATGTAAACATTGTTTCTACGGCGATTACGGCGATAATGATGTTTCGGAAAATGAATACGACTTCGAGAATAGTGATAGAAACAGTGAAATTTACTCCAGTGAGCAGAATATTGAAGAAAGTGGGAGTGAAATTACTACGCCAGGTTCTTCCAAACGCGCACGGCCGGTGACACAAAAGAACCGTAGTGAAAAAGTACGATAATTCTAATATTTATCCACTTCGTGGTTACACTGGTGTTTCAGAAATATTAATGAAAATTGTATAGTCCACCCACCATCCGAAACTGCGATGTTTTTAGAGTACACGGATCCGCATTTTTTGAAACGATTTCAAATCAAAGATTTCCACCACAGCCAGCAGTCACTCAAGGAAGGAAGAAAGGGTAAGTCCTAACTTCAATGACATAAATGCGAAATTTAAGTGAATTTTCTGCACTCGTTTTTATTTTATGAATATTTTTGTGTGATAGGCACGCTCAAACTACGGGCTGACAAATTAAATGTGATTCCACAGTCAACAGTGTGACCATTTTTTGTGAGTCGAAAGGATTTCTTTGCACTTTTTATGAACTTACAACACTGTACTTGATTTACCGGTAACTGCACTTGTGCGCGATCTCCCGGTTTCCCTTGGAATGTTGAAGTCTCGCTGTCACGTGACCCATTGTAGCAGTTGGCTAATAATTAAGCGATGGTTGGAGTCAATAGAGGAGGCACAGAACCAAACAGCCCAACTCCAGGAAGAAGCAAGTAAGGCAGGCCTACGGTTCTCCTTCGAGAAAACCGTCGCCCTCTACTATGACTACACTAATACGCGTTCTCATTCGCCCGGTAACACATGTAAACGAGCGAACACGACATAGTTACAAGTTCAGGCGCTTGGAGCGCTGATAATCTGGCATTAGTCTCCTTGACGAGACTAGCTCCATGAACATTGCTAAGAGTACTGGTGTCATATGAGGCTGTGTTCACCTTATGTAGTTTGTTTCTTTGCTCGTGAACCATTTGAATGTATATGTACATAGTATAGAGACACTCTGTGTATTTGTATGTAAGAGCAAAAGCAGATCGGGAAATAGGATTTCATTCCATGAACTTTATTTGAACCAACAACAACGTCAATAATCGCTAAATTTTATTTCAAGAACGGATTTTTCGACAAATTTCAATTCGAGATCGTCGAAATTATATGTTTACCACACGGAGTAAATACTAAATTTTGCGCTACGTAGGAAATAAAAATTGTGAGACTGGTATAGCCCCCTTAGTAAAGGAAAACTTCAGAAAGTCAGTGCCTAAATGAAGCAGAAAGGTATTGCTTATTGCTAGTCCAAAGAACAACAGATGTTATACGACAAACTCGACATCTTCTTTGGACAGGAAGTCACTTCATAACTACTCACTGCAAAACTGAAAATCAAAGTAGAAATCCAATTACCTTGATCAATAACTTTCTCCGTATTTCAAAACACAAAAACACAAAAGAATTTTGGATAGAGACAGGTTTCCTCGTGTTCTTTAGTTCTTTAGTTCACCAACTTTAAAGGTCATCTTATGACTACCTCCCAGTTCGCCTTCAACCTGGGTTGTCGAACGTCCCGATTTGGAGTTAAAATTCGCGTCCCCCTTCGTCTTTGTAAGTGGTCAATGGCCTGTTCTCAGCGAGGGCCAGGGTCGGCCTTATATTGTCAACTCGCTTCTTCACGTTTAATTATGGAAATCGGCTCCATTAGTCACTGGAGATCAAGACATTTAAAGGGTGCGTATTGTAGACCTCGATTCCTTCTTTCACTCGAGCCAAGTGTGATCGCATCCGATCTTCAGTTCTTAAGTATTCAAGCTCCTGCCATTAATTAGCTCACGCGCGTCCTATCGAGGTAGGAGGTAATTCTTGGCTTTGGAGACTCTCTACATTTACACGTTTCAGCAATACATTACAGCTTGACATCTGGTGACCTCAATTCGCCCGTGAATAAAGTATTCCATATTTTCAGTCTGGGACACACAGAAAATTTAGCTCTATTCTTTGTCGTGCCTCACATATTTTGCCTATGTCTGGATCAAAATATCATATTATTTTACGCGCCAAAATTCGAAATTGGCACTCGTGAAACGTGCAGAAAACATAGAAATTTCTTCTGTTAGTGTGGAAACAGGTAGAATAGGCCGCACCTCTGGGCGTATTAGTTTATCGTTGCGTCGCGTCTTATCTCCAACTCTGTCTCTTACTTGAAAGAGCTTTTTCTCCAGGGATTTTCCTCAGCCGCAACTTTCCATTGTTTTCCGCGCTTTTTATTTGAGGGTCCGGCTCTGACCACACGCCGATCGAGTCCCGGGGATGTTCCAAAATGTTACAAATAACGCGATTTCAGAGGTGCTTCCAATAGGATGGATAGATGCAGATACAGTCAATGAGCTGTACGGTTTTAATATATATAAAACGCTAACGTGTATGTTTCACGAAACCCAAGCTCTTAAATCATAAGGAGTTAAAAAGGTGCGGTTTGTACCAAAATCTTCCATATCGTCTCAATCGTACAGGAAATTCTTGCATTTCTCGAAACGTCAACGGAAATATTTTATGTAATTCATGTAATTACAAAGCCTCACCAAGATTTGGATCGACCTTGATAGATAGATTTTTGCTTGGCGGTAGTGACTTACTCTGTATCGTGTGAATTCGGTACGAAATGATGTATATAGGAGGATGGGAATACGCCGCCATGTTTTAGGATGTACCCTTCTTGCTAGGAAGTTCACGTAACTAGGCAACTCATTGCTGGTTATTTGGAACAGCAATCCAACATGCAGTGTTCGGGAGGTACTTTCATGTAACTAGGAATCTATTCATTTTAGCACCGGATGGGTAAATAAAAAAATGTCATGTATCAAATCGCGTTGCAATGAACATTATGCATCATGCAAATACATCGCCATTTATAAAATCAAATAGAAATAGTTATATCAAATTAATAGACATAGAAATCTAAGAAATAGAACGTGTTGACAATAATTATTTATTTGTTTTGTAAGTGAAATTACGAGTAAATGTAATAAGAAAAATATGAATAACAAAACAACCAAAAATAATGAAGAAAAATGTTAATACAAATTGCATTAAACAGAATTAATTAAAACAACTTTTATTCAAAGAGGCGTAGCAGCGCACGACAGGTATGAACTAGTTTTAGTAATTTCGAATATCTTACATTATAAATAAAGCTGCTTAAATTTGTTCACAGTATACCCTTCCATCCATTTCTGGATATACAATATAACATGAAAGATAAAACTTTCAAATGTAATCAAACAGTGATTTAACGGATTTTGTAGATGTAGTGAGCCTACTATGATACCTTCCACAAGAGAGTTCAACGAAATATTGTCTAGGCCGAGTTGTAAAAATTCCGCAATATTTTTGTAGATAGTTCGTCAGGTTTTAAGAGAGTATGTGTGGTTTCTGTAGCAATCAAAACACATCTCATGCAAATATGGGATGCAATTTTCGTGGATATATAATTTTTCTTCATCAGCTTCATTTGTCTGGTCTTGAGATTGTTCTCACGTGGTATCATAGGATCGATTATGTACGATTCGTATAAGCCTAATGTTCTCTTATACGCAACAATATCAGTGAAGCGATTCTTACTGTAAACGTCGAGACTATGGCATTCTTCACAGGAGTGAAGCCCTTCGTGTTCAGCACGTCGACGATTGAATGGTCAGACGTTACTAGATCCACCTTCTAATGCATGAAACATTGATATTAATTTGTCTGTTCATTGTCTACTTAACACATATTTTGAGAGTTTATGCAACTTTATTACTGGATATTGCTTGTTCAAGACGTAGTTTTCTTTATCTGAACTTTTTCTTTTCTTAAAAATCACCCACATTACCTGTGTAAAGAGACTTTAGAATGGAGAATGAAAGCAAATCAAAAAGTGCAGAACTGGAGAGCTTCATGTTTAGAAAAAGAATCCATACATCTAGCCTTCAGGCCAGAAACTCAGTGTTAAAAACATCCCAGGGATAGGAGCAACGAATTTTAGGTAAATAAAATATAATAAAGTATGAGAGAATATTCTTTATTTATCCCTACAAATTGCAACCATTTTCTTAATCATCGTTATCCGGTCGATTACGATAGCAGCTTGCATATTTCTACCACTAAGAGCGCTAATGTGAGTCAATACAGAGTTTAAAGGTCGATTCACACATCTCCGGGACGTGATGGCGCTGTCCGTGTCCGTATATGCCCTTTCCGACATGAATGTTTCACGTCTGTTCTCACACTTCAGTTCCGTGCAGTTCCGCGCAAAAGTCGGCAATCAAGTGTTCCATGATGAGTTTTTAGTGATGATGAATTATTAATGATAGCTATAATCTTGGATGAAGAGGAGGAAGAGAGGAAGAAACTGTGGGTTCATCCTATAGGGAAACGCAGGGGTAAGGAAGGAGAGTTTTCTACTCTATCCTCCTGAGGCCCAGAATATTTCTCTTTTGGTCAAATATCATAAAAGTGTATACTTCTTTAACGGTGTATTGGTGGGGGACAGTGAAGTGAGAAGCATATCACATCAAGGTAAATGAATTCCTCCCCAAAAATGAAACACCAAAAAAGGTAAATTTTTATTTATTTATAAAATGTTTCTTTTACGGGATATTCCATTTTTAAACAGTGTCCTTTTGAAAGGACACCAGGCCTCAGGAGGCAATATAAGTGCTTGGAGGACGACGAAGTAAAATTTCACGGATATACTATATTTGCTTTTAATTACTCGAAAAATTAAATAATAATTGCTTCAAAAATTAAATAAATGAAATTGTTGATTAATTTTTAATACCCCTGACTTTGTAAGTTATGGGCAGAAAGTCGGTGCCTATGTACTGACAGACTGATTCTCTTATTCTTAAAACCAAAAAATGTTAGTTACCTACCTTCAGCTTCCATTTTCTCGCCAATTTCGTTCCATACACGCTTCTTCAGACCACTATCCATATATTTCGAATCAGCTAAATTATATAGAAAAGAATGTACCTTCACTAATTCAATCAGCAGTTCGGCCTTCATTTTTGGAGGTAAAGAACAGTTCAAACGTACACAGATAACCTCAGTACTCGAAGAAAGCAGAGAAGCAGGAATGTGGGAAGAGAGAAATCACGTCCGTGAAAACAATAAAATATCGTTGGCGAGCGAATACGCATTGACGGCACGGATCACGGAGAATCACTGAAGGTCACGGCGAATGACGTCAATGGAAGTGTTGGAATTCATCCCTTCGTTTACATGGCGACGATATTTTATTTTCACGCAAGATGCCGTCCCGTTACGGAAAGCGCCGTCACGTCCCGGAGATGTGTGAATCGACCTTTACTTAAGTCCTTATAACTACATTTGGTGTGGACATTTTTTAATAATCCAAAAACGCCTAAGTGTATTGAACCAAGGAACACATTACAGGAGAATTATGTAAATAAACTTGGCTAGGATTTGAATCCAAATGGAAACGAGTGAGGAAACAAACGATTTATCTGGACTGCAATTAGGCCGGAAGTTATTTTCAAACTATTTTCTTAGTTAGATAGAGTTATCGAAGACTCACAATTTGAAAGCTCTCCGGTCACTTTAGTCCTTCAACTTTAGGTACCGTTGAGAAAACTGCTTAATTTTACGTTTTCCTTAGTATGGGTACCCCTAATTTGTCTGCGAAGAAATGTTTTCAATATTAGAATGCTGCACATATTTTGTTCATCATTAAGAAAAAATAACTTCATTATCTTTAATGTTGAATTTCTTTAAAACTACACCAGAAATTTGAAACTCAGACACAGTTTGTGAGAGATATCTGCTGTGCTCAGTGGAGTGCGACAGTGAATGGTATCAAATGCACATTGCCAGCAAATTAAATTGAAAATAAATATGAAATTGAGCTACAACGTTTCATGGACTGTGGAAGATATTAAAGAGATTTTAACTTTCGAATTGCGAGACATTTTTCGTCCCTACCCGATTCGAAGGGGGACGCGAATTTTAACTCCAAATCGGGACGTTCGACAACCCAGGTTGAAGGCGAACTGGGAGGTAGTCATAAGATGACCTTTAAAGTTGGTGAACTAAAGAACACGAGGAAACCTGTCTCTATCCAAAATTCTTTTGTGTTTTGGCTACGGTTTCCACTAGCGGTTGTACTTCTCCAGAAACGTTTACTCCGACCCTGTCGGAAGTCAGTAGAGAGGCCGTGGATAGATCTCCTCAGAATGAGAATACAAGAGAGCAATGCTCCATAAGAGCGGAGAGGGAATTGAAACGATGGAAGTGCAACCCACGAGGCAAATCTTTCCCTCTGATAGTGGTAGCTGATACCTGTGAATATTTACACCACTGTCACTATTTGAAGTCAAAATGACGGGTGACATTACACTTCTCAATACCAGACATTCCATTAAGTTCTGTTCCTTTAACAAATATTATTATGAACTAAGGACGAAATATTTCGATGAGAGTTTCTATACTCACCAGTTTCCGAGTGAGATGCTTCTCAGGTTTAATATTCAAAGTAGTGTTTCAACTTCAGAGTAGACTGGGCTCATGATGGGTGCGTATCAGCCCCAAGATATTCACCAGTTTATACGTTGGGATGCCAAGACTAAGAAATTGATACCGTTGAGCATCATGAGCTCAACTCTTCCAAACAATGAATTCAGCAAAGCAATTTATTCCTTGTGATACCTCAGTGTTACAGGTACCACAGATGGAGGAACACAGCTAACAACTGCAAGGTGCCACTGAGGCATGTGGAGTACGGGGAAAATCCACTTGGGCGCTGCCTAATTCCCAGGCAACAGCTAAGAAAGCAATCTGTAGAGATAAACATCCCACTGAGTTACTGCCTCTTTCACTCCATCATGGAAGAGAAAGAAGTTAACGAATAATTAACAATCTCATTAGAAAATGTCTCTGCCTCCCCACAGGAAGTTCCCAATTTCTCTTTCACCGAGGCAGCATTAGGCACATCTGCCTCTCTGCCAGTCCTGTCCCATCTATGAAAGCGTCTTAGGTATCCAATCTTTCGGCCACGAGTGACGCCTTGGAGCTCTGTAAGCTAATATATTTCAGTAAAGTATTACCTATCTTGAAAGTTTCATCGACCAAATTACGTACATGTCCAACAAAACTGGACAATAGTGTGATAGTGATACTGCAAGCGTTGCTATATTTCTAGAGAATAGATCAAAAAGCAATAGAGTAGCCGAAGCTTTATTTGACCCTGTAATAATTAAGACGGAAATTCCTCAAGGCAATATTATTGGACCTTTATATTTTCTTATATACAAATAATATCAGTAAGGAAGTGGAATCGGAGATTAGGCTTTTTGCGGATGATTTTATTCTGTATAGGGTAATAAATAAATCGCAATATTGTGGGCAACTGCAAAATGACTTTAATAATGTTGTTAAATGGACAGCAGGCAATGGTATGATGATAAACGGGGTTAAGAGTCGGGTTGTGAATTTCACAAATAGGATAAGTCCTCTCAGTTTTACTTACTGCATTTATGGAGTGAAAGCTCCTTAAGGGGATGCCTGTAAGCATCTGGGTGTTAATATAAGGAAAGATATTCATTTGGCTAATCACATAAATGGGATTGAAAATAAAGGCCACAGATTACTGCACATGGTTTTGATGGTTTTCAGGTTTTGTAGTAAGGATGCAAAGAAGAGGGCATACCAGTCTCCGGTAAAACCCCGAATAGAGTATGGTTCCAGTGTACGGGAACCTCACCAGGATTGCTTGATTGCAGAACTGCAAAAAATTGGAAGAAAAGCAGCTCGATTCGTTCAGGGTGATTTCCGACAAAAAAGTAGCGTTACACAAATGTTGCAAAGTTTGTGCTGGGAAGACTTAGGAGAAAGAAGACTAGCTGCTCGACTAAGTGGTATGTTCCGAGCTGTCAGTGGAGACATGGTGTGGAATGATATAAGCAGACGAATAAGTTTGAGTGATGTCTTTAAAAGTAGGAAAGATCACAATATGAAGATAAATTTGGAATTTAGGAGGACAAATTTGGGCAAATATTCGTTTATAGGAAGGGGAGTTTCTTTGCAATCACTTAAGAAAAGTCTAGGAAAACAACAGCTAGGTAATCTGCCACCTGGGCGACTGCACCAAATGCAGGTCAGTAATGTTTGTTTGATTGATTGATTGATTGATTGATTGATTGATTGATTGATTGATTGATTGATTGATTGATTGATTGATTGATTGATTGATTGATTGATTGATTGATTGATTGATTGATTGATTGTAATATATCTTGAGATGGAGAGATCACAATTGGTCGCTATTACCCGCACAGATTAACGTGGAAAAGTTCAGACCCTTCAAGTCCTCCAAACGAACGGATTACGCTGAGAACGGGACCCGCCCTGCTCTAAACATGACGGTTTCCATCTGCCCTTTCAAAATGAGAAATTTTCCAAATTAAATTTTTACGAATGAGACTTTAGCCCCACTACTGAAATCAAATAAATCGATAAGACGAGAACTTCGTATTTCGCTTATTAGATAAATGAAATAGCGATTATAATCAAATCTGGAATCCTTCTTAATCAGAGTAAAAGACCAAGCAGTCGAATACTAAGTTAAAAAATCGCGGCCCTTGGCTAACGTATGACAAGGAAAAGTATTATCTTTCGTCTTTTTCAAAATTTAAAGAGTATCCACGAAATAACTGCGAGTAGAAATTATTTACTTAAGCAGAGCGGTTTTCCAATTTACTCAGATCAGTGATGAGGGAGATTTCTTTTCTGACTTGTGTAACAATTATATTTCTTTTCTATTAAGTTTATTTGTTGTCGCTTTAACTCAGAAAGTCAAAAGGCAACATTCATATTTTACATAAAGGAATAAAGTTTAGTTTTGTTACCTCTTCCTTACATCCCTAGCTGGATTGCTTTATGCAATTTTGAAATTTGCATCAATTTCTAACCCTGCTATATAACACGCCTTGTGGCATTCGCTGAGGTCGCTAAGTTTTATTCTTAACACATTTGTATCTTATGACGAGCTGTGATCGATGGCGTCCTGTGTTTAGCCTCGCTTATCTTCGTACATTAGACTCCCTTGTCATTATAGTTTATAACAATATACACTGTAGGGATCTATAGGATGTGCTGTTGTATGTATTTCTGTGTGACACTGGAATTGTTGAATAACAGTTTATTTTCATTGGTATTCAGTCTTCTTTATGCAGTAGGACGGGTTTCACGGGAATGTCGATGAGAGATTAAAGAGCATGTAAACATTGTTTCTACGGCGATTACGGCGATAATGATGTTTCGGAAAATGAATACGACTTCGAGAATAGTGATAGAAACAGTGAAATTTACTCCAGTGAGCAGAATATTGAAGAAAGTGGGAGTGAAATTACTACGCCAGGTTCTTCCAAACGCGCACGGCCGGTGACACAAAAGAACCGTAGTGAAAAAGTACGATAATTCTAATATTTATCCACTTCGTGGTTACACTGGTGTTTCAGAAATATTAATGAAAATTGTATAGTCCACCCACCATCCGAAACTGCGATGTTTTTAGAGTACACGGATCCGCATTTTTTGAAACGATTTCAAATCAAAGATTTCCACCACAGCCAGCAGTCACTCAAGGAAGGAAGAAAGGGTAAGTCCTAACTTCAATGACATAAATGCGAAATTTAAGTGAATTTTCTGCACTCGTTTTTATTTTATGAATATTTTTGTGTGATAGGCACGCTCAAACTACGGGCTGACAAATTAAATGTGATTCCACAGTCAACAGTGTGACCATTTTTTGTGAGTCGAAAGGATTTCTTTGCACTTTTTATGAACTTACAACACTGTACTTGATTTACCGGTAACTGCACTTGTGCGCGATCTCCCGGTTTCCCTTGGAATGTTGAAGTCTCGCTGTCACGTGACCCATTGTAGCAGTTGGCTAATAATTAAGCGATGGTTGGAGTCAATAGAGGAGGCACAGAACCAAACAGCCCAACTCCAGGAAGAAGCAAGTAAGGCAGGCCTACGGTTCTCCTTCGAGAAAACCGTCGCCCTCTACTATGACTACACTAATACGCGTTCTCATTCGCCCGGTAACACATGTAAACGAGCGAACACGACATAGTTACAAGTTCAGGCGCTTGGAGCGCTGATAATCTGGCATTAGTCTCCTTGACGAGACTAGCTCCATGAACATTGCTAAGAGTACTGGTGTCATATGAGGCTGTGTTCACCTTATGTAGTTTGTTTCTTTGCTCGTGAACCATTTGAATGTATATGTACATAGTATAGAGACACTCTGTGTATTTGTATGTAAGAGCAAAAGCAGATCGGGAAATAGGATTTCATTCCATGAACTTTATTTGAACCAACAACAACGTCAATAATCGCTAAATTTTATTTCAAGAACGGATTTTTCGACAAATTTCAATTCGAGATCGTCGAAATTATATGTTTACCACACGGAGTAAATACTAAATTTTGCGCTACGTAGGAAATAAAAATTGTGAGACTGGTATAGCCCCCTTAGTAAAGGAAAACTTCAGAAAGTCAGTGCCTAAATGAAGCAGAAAGGTATTGCTTATTGCTAGTCCAAAGAACAACAGATGTTATACGACAAACTCGACATCTTCTTTGGACAGGAAGTCACTTCATAACTACTCACTGCAAAACTGAAAATCAAAGTAGAAATCCAATTACCTTGATCAATAACTTTCTCCGTATTTCAATTTATGGCTTGACTACAAAATACCAGCATCATTTTCTCAATCAATCACTAGTGATCTGCATTTAGGGCAGTAGCCCAGGTCAACGGCGCCCATACACAGGGGCAAGGAGCCCCCCCCCCCCAGCTCTCAGGGACAGGAAAACATCTAATGTGGTCAGGTTTTTCATTTCAAGAAAATGATTTAAAAGTCAGTATTACGAAGAAGTGGTAGTACGGTCTCCCACCAACAGGCAGGGATTAATCTACCGCAGAATACAAGTCGCCATTTATATTCCAAAGTATTAAATTGCCACGTGGGCGCCCATGGCCCAGGTGGCAGATTCCCTATCTGTTGTTTTCCTAGACTTTTCTTAAATGATCGCAAATAAATTGGAAATTTATTGAACATCCCCCTTGGTAAGCTATTCCAGTCCCTAATTCCTCTACCTATAAACGAAAGTTGCCCCAATTTTTCCTCTTGAATTCCAGCTTTATCTCCATATTGTGATCTTTCCTACTTTTAAAGACATCACTCAAACATATTCGTCTACTGATGTCATTCCACGCAATCTCCCCATGGACAGCTCGGAACATATCACTTAGTCGAGCAGCTCGTCTACCTTTTCCCAAGTCTTCGGAGCCCAAACTTTGCATCATTTTTGTAACGCTACTCTTTTGTTGGAAATCACACAGAACAAATTGAGCTGCTTTTCTTTGCATTTTTCCCAGTTCATAGATCAAGTAAACCTGGTGAGGGTCCCATACACTGGAACAGTACTCTAGTTGGGGTCTTAACCAGAAACTTATATGCCCTCTCCTTTATATCTTTACTACAACCCTAAACAACCCCAAACATGTCTAATATAATCAGAAAGAATGCTTTACCAAAGCTTACATGCAATGCATGTCAAACTGACTGGCCTGTAAAACCACTTCTGGGATGGCTGAGGAGGGAATCGAACTCCCCTCTACTCGGTTGACCTCCCGAGGCTGAGTGAACTCTGTTCCAGGCCTCGTACCACTTTTCAAATTTCGTGGCAGAGCCGGGAATCGATCCCGGGGTTGCGGGGATAGAAGCTAATCACACTAACTGCTACACCACAGAGGCGGGCATTATTATTATTATTATTATTATTATTTTTATTATTATTATTATTATTATTATTATTATTATTATTATTATTATTATGAGGCACGATTTAAAATCCCGCAGTCCTCTCTTTTTGCTCTGTTCTATTCCTGTATATCTGTCGTATATGGGAGGTTTTGTTCGAAAATCACTCCTGGAAACTAGTTGTCGCAGCTGCTTGATTCCTTTGACAAGACGAGGGTGTTCATCATTGTTAATGGGCTTGATTATTGAATGAGATGAAAATGAGAGGCTGCAGTACCCATCTGATTTGCTGCTGTGGGTTTTGAAACGTATTCATGATTTTTTATTGAAAGCACAACCACGTGTGCTAACAGTTTTGGTCCGTCTATGTGTGACTATTTAGTGCCTATTTTGCGGGATTGTCCTCACTTCAGTTGTCCTGAAATCGGACATCCACAGTTATTGAGTGAATTTATGTGCGAATGTGCTGTTTCTGTATTCTTAAATAACATAGCCATATCAACAAAAGAGATCTTTGAAAGGCCGAAATATTTGAACGCAAATCTTTACACAGAAAGGTATTGCTTATGTAGGTCCAAAATAGGTGTGTGAAATTATTTATTTCCTATGGTATTTACTACCGTTAAAATTATTTTCTACTGATTTTTTCGCCACGGACGGACACGTTCTCCACTGAATTTCTTTAAATAGGTATAAGGTGTGATTTAAATATGCTGATCGAGTGACTGGCTATATGTTTAAACAGAAATATACAAAATATATTGCGTGTGCTGTAATGAACAATCTTATTTCAATGCCAGGGATACAGGGCTCGACGGTAAGAATTGGATCTGGGCCCATATCGCCCATAACGCTGTATTGGGATGGCATATTAGCACAGTCATAGAAGAGGGCGATGGAGAAGACACAATACATAACCAACATCAAAACGCCACTAAGATGGATGAAAGTTGAGAGAGAAAGGATTCAGAAAGTGGAGAAATTCAAAATCTGAGGGAGTGGATGGACAACAATCTGTCAGAAAGACAGGCACTGTTATCGAGAATCAGCAAGATGAACATCGCAAATAAACTATGAAGACTTGTAACAAGAAGAATATCTCAGACACTACCAGGCTTTATATGCAGCAGAAAATTTAAACCTGATAAAAACAGGATTGATCAAGAAGATGCAAATAGCGGAGAGAAAGACTGTAAGGAGGACAATAGGATCCCAAAACACGGGAAGAGTCATACAGAAAGAAAGGAAACCAAGAATTCTCAATATGGAAAAGATCTCAGATACCATCCGGAAGAGGAGAGTCATGCTCTCCGGACATATGTACAGAACGAACTCGGGAAGACTAACCAATCAGATAATAAGATTTTTGAGACCAGGAAAACTGCAGTGCGCTGGTACCAGGAGGTGAAGAGGAACCTGGAAGACATTGGATTACAATGGATTACAAGGAACGGATATTAGCAACAGGGATGTTTGTAAGTTGAATATCAAGGCCACGAAAATGTTTCAAGGGAAAGATAGATGCCGGTACTCAAGCGCCATGGACGGAATAAAAGAGTGAAAGAATTAACGGGAACAGGATGAGGAATAAGGCCCAAAAACAGATGAAGCTGAAGCTGGTCCACAGCCGGCCGAAAGAAGCAGGAAAAGGAAGCGATAGTCAGTTACTCTATCAATCACTCCAGATCTGCATTTAGGGCAGTCGCCCAGGTGGCAGATTCCCTGTCTGTTGTTTTCCTAGCCTTTCCTTAAATCATCGCAAAGAAATTGGAAAATTATTGAACATTTCCCTTGGTAAGTTATTTCAATCCCTAACTCCCTTTCCTATAAACGAATATTTGCCCCAATTTTTCCACCTGAATTCCAACTTTATATTCATATTGTGATCTTTCCTACTTTTAAAGACACCACTCAAATTTATTCGTCTACTGATGACCTCCCAAGCCATCTCTCAACTGACAGCTCGGAACATACCACTTAATCGAGGCGCTCGTCTCATTTCCCCCAGTTCTACCCAGTACAAACTTTGCAACATTTTTGTAACGCTACTCTTTTGTCGGAAATCACCCAGAACAAATCGAGCTGCTTTTCTTTGGATTTTTTCCAGTTCTTGAATCAAGTAATCCTGGTGAGGGTCCCATACATTGGAACCATACTCTAGTTGGTGTCTCTCTTTTACATCCTTACTAAAACCCCTAAATACCCTTAAAACCATGTGCAGAGATCTGTACCCTTTATTAACAATCATATTTATGTGATGACCCGAATGAAGGTGTTTTCTTATATTAACACCTAGGTACTTACAATGATCCCCAAAAGGAACTTTCACCCCATCAACGCAGTAATTAAAACTGAGCGGACTTTTCCTATTTGTGAAACTCACAACATGACTTTTAACCCCGTTTATCATCATATAATTGCCCATCGTCCATCTCACAACACTTTCATGTAACTTATTTATTACTTTGTACAGAATAACATCATCTGCAAACAACCTTATCTCTAATTCCACTTCTTTACACATATCATTGATATACATAAGAAAACATAAAGGTCCAATAATACTGCCTTGAGGAATTCCCCTCTTAATTATTACAGAGTCAGATAAAGCTTCGCCTACTCTAATTCTCTGAGGTCTATTTTCTAGAAATATAGCCACCCATTCAGTCACTCTGTTTTCTAGTCCAATAGCACTCATCTCCCCAGTAGTCTTCCATGATCTACCCTATCAAATGCCTTATATAGGTCAATCGCAATACAGTCTATTTCGCTTCCTGAATCAAGGATATTTGCTATATCTTGCTGAAATCCTACGAGCTGAGCTTCAGTCGAATAACCTTTCCTAAACGCAAACTGCCTTCTGTCAAACCAGTTATTCATTTCGCAAACATGTCTAATATAATCAGAAAGAATGCTTCCCCAAAAGCTTACATGCAATGAATGTCAAACTGACTGGCCTGTAATTTTCAGCTTTATGTCTACCACCCTTTCCTTTATACACAGGGGCTACTATAGCAACTCTCCATTCATTTGGTATAGCTCTTTCAACCAAACAATCAAATAAGTATTTCAGATATGGTACTATATCCTAACCCGTTGCCTTTAGTATATCCCCAGAAATCTGATCAATTCCAGCTGCTTTTCTAGTTTTCAACTTTTGTATCTTACTGTAAATGTCATTGTCATCATAGGTAAATTTTAATACTTCTTTAATATTACTCATCTCCCCTATCTGGACATTATCCTTGTAACCAACAATCTTTACATACTGCTGACTGAATGCTTCTGCCTTTTGAAGATCCTCGCATACACACCCCCCTTGTTCATTCATGTTTCCTGGAATGTCCTTCTTTGAACCTGTTTCTGCCTTAAAATTCCTATATATACCCTTCCATTTTTCACTAAAATTTGTATGACCACCAATTATGCTTGCCATCATGTTATCCATAGCTGACTTCTTTGCTAGATTCAATTTTCGTAAGTTCCTTCAATTTCTCCTTACTTCCATAACCATTTCTAACTCCATTTCGTTCCAACCTGCACCTCCTTCTTAATCTCTATATTCCTCTGTTATAATATAGTGGATCTTTACCATTCCTTACCACCTTTAGAGGTACAAACCTATTTTCACATTCCTCAACAATTACTTTAAACCCATCCCACAGTCTGTTTACATTTTTATTTAAAATGTCCCAGCGATCATTGTTATTCTTTAAAAACTCTCTCATGCCTGTTTTATCAGCCATATGGTACTGTCTAACAGTTCTAAATTTAATACCTACCTTTCTTTCACATTTATTTTTAACTACGACAAGAGCAACTTCGTGATCACTAATACCATCTATTACTTAGGTTTCACTATAGAGCTCATCTGGTTTTATCAGCACCACATCCAAAATATTCTTCCCCCTAGTTGGTTCCATCACTTTCTGTATCTGTTGCCCTTCCCATATTAACTTATTTGCCATTTGTTGCTCAAGCTTCCTGTCGTTCGCATTACCTTCCCAATTGACATTTGGTAAATTGAGATCACCTGCTACTATCACATTCCTTTGCATATCATTTCCAACATAGCTGATTATCTCTTCAAATAGTTCTGAATCAGCATCAGCGCTACCCTTTTCCGGTCTGTACACTCCAAAATTATCAAGTTGCCTATTATCTTTAGAGATGAGTTTTACACCCAAAATGTCATGTTTTTCATCCTTAACTTTTTCGTAGCTTACAAATATTTCTTTCACCAGAATGAATACTCCCCCTCCTACCATTCCTATCCTATCTCTACGATACACACTCCAGTTCAGTGAGAATATTTCTGCATCCATTATATCATTTCTCAGCCATGATTGAACTCCTATTACAATATCTGGTAAGTATATATCTGTTCAATTACTTAATTCGATTCCTTTGTTTACAATGCTTCTACAGTTGAGCACTAACACTTTTATGTCATCCCTACTTGATTTCCAGTTCCCTGTTCGTTTAACACCGCTCCCTAGGCCACCCCGTTTCCCTGAATGTACCTGCCTATAACCCTTCTAAACAGGTTTCTTAACTTATATGTACCACTGCAGTTTAAGTGAAGGCCATCTGAGCGCAGATCCCTGTAACCTACCCACCCATTAGGATCTAGAAATCTCACTCCCAGTTTCCCACTCCATAGTCTCATGTAAATCCCCAATCACCTTGCAGTCATCTAATAGTATGAGGTGGTGGTGGTGGTGGTGGTGGTGGTGAGTACTGCTTTAAGAGGAAGGACAACTGGGCAACCATTGTCTATTAAGACAAATCAGGATGGAAAAGCCGAAGGGATCAAACACTTCGATAGATGAAGTTATTGGTCAAAGACAGACAAGAGTCACACAGGGCGAAAAAATGAGAGCCTCCCTCGCATTCGCAACGTAACGTCGTCGGGGGCGAAAAGTACAAGAATTGACCAAGGGAGGGCGGATAGCATAGATGAAAGTCTGGAGACTGGCACAAGAAAGTTGAATTAATGTCAACACACAGCTAATGGCCCTGTTGTTGCCAACCCGCGCTCCCAAGCTGATAGCATCTGGGGTCTCATAGTACGAGGACGAAGTTTTCTCCTCCATTAGCATGTTAAGTACCTGGAAAGTATTATTGTGATTTTGCCTATCCAGGGTAGATTCGAAAATTCAGTCGCTACTACTGATCTGCATATAGGGCAGGCGCCCAGTTGGCACATTCACTCTCAGTACCCTTGAATTCCAACTTTATCTTCATATTTTGATTGTTCCTACTTTTAAAGACATCACTCAAATATATTTCTCTACTGATGTCATTCCACGCCATCTCTCTACTGACAGCTCGGAACATAGCGCTTAGTCGAACAGCTCTTCTCCTTTTACCTGAGTCTTCACAGCCCAAATTCTGCAACATTTTTGTAACGCTACTCTTTTGTCGGAAATCACCCAGAACAAATCGAGCTGCTTTTCTTTGGATTTTTTCCAGTTCTCGAATCAAGTGATCCTGGTGAGGGTCCCATACTCTGGAACCTTACTGTAGTTGTGGTCGTACGAGAGACTTATATGCCCTCTCTTTACATACTTACTACAACCCCTAAACACCCTCAAATCCATGTGCAGAGATCAGTGCCCTTTTTTTACAATCCCATCTATGTGATTACAACAATGAAGATATTTCCTTATATTAAAAAAAACGTACTTACAATCATTCCCATAAGGGACCTTCACCCCATCAACGCAGTAATTAAATCTGAGGGGACTTCTCCGATTTGTGAAACTCACAACCAGACTTTTAACCCCGTTTATCATCATACGAGGAAAGCAACGGGAAACTACCTCACTCCTCGTGTCCCTAGTACGCCACTTCAGTGACGGATCTGCAGAGGATCAAACCAGCCTTCGGGCTGAATACCCAACATACATACATCATCTTACCATTGCGTACTGTCCATCTCACAATATTATCGAGATCATTTTGCAGTTTTTCACAATCTTGTAACTTATTTATTAATCTATATAGAATAACAGCATAAAATTTTATCTCTGAATCCACTACTTTTCTCTTATTATCTTTATCTTCTATGTATATATATATATATATATATATATATGAAGAAAAATGTCCTGACTGACTGATAATCAACGCAGATCAACTGTAGATAATTGCATGAAAATTTGAGGACATTATCCTACCGTAGCTTAAATTCGTACTAAGAAAGGATTTTAAAAGTTACTATTTTAAAGGGGTGAAAATGGGGGAAATGTGATTTATTTTTTGTTGAATTTCTCCATTTCTGTGAAAAATTTTGTACTTATATTCATCCAGATATTTTTTTCATACATCGTAAATATTATTTTAAGGGTAATTTTAAAAATTCCGATTTTAAATGGGTGAAAGGCTGTGATATGTGGTTTTACATTTGTTTTGAGTATCTCAGTTTTTTAACAATCTTGTACATATATATTCATTCAGTCTTCCAAATAGTCTCAATAGTACAGCAACAATCTTGCATTTCTGGAAAATACAACGGAAATATATTTATTTTCAAGATTTTCCAGATGAAATAATTCCCTTGCGCGCATGAATCTTTGGCTTTTGCCAATTAGAAATGGCCGCGACACTTTCCAAATTATAAGTGTACGCGCCAATTCACTCCGCTTCAGTGAATTTAAAGACGGTAATAAACCAAATTCTTAAAGAAAAGGGAATACAATTAACAGTATATAAGCCTACATACACGAATGTTTCTGAGTGAATTCAAGAGACGTTCTTTTACGCTGCGCTGATACCGCAACGCCTAAGTCAGCGGACTATAGACTGCAAAAATGCAGGTTCGAATCTGCCTGTCGGCGGCATTTTTAACACAGGAATATTGGTTTATCAAGGAGATTTATTACAGTTTTATATTTTGTTAGTGAGTTATGCAGCCGCTTACAGTTTAAATGAATTGTTTCATCCGTACAACTGGTAAAACAAGCTAGACAAAAGCAGTACCAGTTCGGCGCGCGCATGCGTCATTAGCAAAGCTGTCTATGGTTCGAAGACATTATGTCACTCGTATTGACGAAGGAGGCAACTTGCATAATATTGTCGACCAGTAATGAAGTGAGTGTGATAGAACTCTTGAGCAATAACGGTTTGAACCTTGGCAATCCTTGCTAAGAACTATTCCTCCCCAGAAGAGTACCAACATTTTATATCAGAAGATTCAATGTACTGGTGTGTGATATTTCAAGGAGACAGCTAAATAACAGACTGCAGCGCGATAACGTCTTTTTCACGCACACAGCATAATGGCAGTAACTTATCTAAACATTAATGGTGAAGTGTTGCCACATAACATTGTTTCTATTGTTGGTGACCGTGCGTGTCTATTTAGATCTCTTTCTTACGTTTTATATGCTACTCAGTTACGGCATAAAGAAGTTCGTGATGCTATTGTTTCGTAAGTTGTCTCCATTTTGTCCGAAAATCATCTTGGTAATAACTATTCCTCCTCAGAAGAGTGCCGACTTTTCGTGTCAGAAGATTCGACTTATGGTGAAACATGTAAGTTGACGGCAGCAGGCAAAATATTTCCATTCTGCTTTGAAGTTTATCGTGACCAAAAGTTAGACTGGACATTTAGTGATGAAGATAATACCGTAAAAAGATTGCGATTTACTGGTAATCTCTCTAACGGACATTTTGAAGTACTGTATATGAATGTCTGTGCTTCATTTGTTGTTACAAAGGTTTCTGAAAAACGTCGTACCCGATACTCAAATGCTACGAGAAAAAGAAGCAGCAGCCACATTTTTACAGAATAATCCTTCCGCATATACCATTGCTGCAAGTAAATACCAAGAGAAAAATCTCTAAGTCCATAGAGCAGCAGCGGACACGTACCAGAAGAATAATCTCAAGGTTCATAGAGCAGCGGCAGTCACGTACCAGAAGAATAACCCCAAGGTTAATAGAACAGCGGCACCGACATACCAGAAAAATAATCCCGAGTTTCATAGAGCAGCGGCAGCTACACATCAGCAAAATAATCGCGAATATCACAGGACAATTCAAACGCGATATGAGCAACATCACCCTGGTGTCCGAAGAGAATGACGATTGCGTCCATGTAAAATTAAGTTTCGTTCCGGCATGTCTTACGATCCTGAAATTAATTGGGAAGATAACAGTTTGATAACCACTGGTACAATGATCCATAAATGCCAATTCTGTAACGCACTCAAGTGGAAAAATGAAACACCAGGCATGTGTTGCGATTCTGGCAAGGTTCAGCTGCCACCACTCTAATCTCCACCTGAACCATCGTACAGATACTAATGGGTGCCCATCCAGATCATGCCCATTTTTTTGATCGAATTAGAAAATATAGCAGCTGTTTTCAAACGCGATATTTAGGTGCTAAGCAAGTTATCCAATCCGGCTTTGTGCAAACTTTCAAAGTACAAGGTCAAATTTAGCATTTCATAGGCAGTCTATTGCCAAATGCTCATCAAGATCCTGGATTTTTGCAGATTTACTTTAATGAGACGGCTAATGAAATAAATGAAGCATTGATTACATATTTTGATGCAGAAGAAATAGAGTATAAATCGGTCGACACGGTGTTAGAAATGGACGATGCTGTCAATCATCCACTATAATTCCCAAATTCTCTTAATCCTCCAGGATTTCCATCTCACAAACTTCGTTTGAAAGTAGGAGCACCTGTAATGTTGTTACGTAACCTCAAACCACCTATGTTGTGCAATGGCACTAGATTACGTGTGACGGGGTTAAAAAAATAATAGAACCAGTCTATGGACTGATGACTCAAACACACTGTTATTGCAGGGTGTTCTCCAGGAGAATTTCATTTAACAGCGAACTCGGTATACACGTGAAACTTTTCAATTCCGGCCGAAGCCGGGACGGGAAAACACATCATTTACGTTCATGTCTTACATTTCATGCGAAAGTCGATGAACGCATAAGGTTGGTTTGGTGGACTTCAAAAGAAAATGGGAAATTATAATGGGACATAACTCAACTATGACGCGAGCGAAGCCGCGGGCAAAGCGCTAATTTATATATATAAAGGTCCATTAATACTGCCTTGAGGAATTACCCTCTTAATAATTACAAGGTCAGATAAAGCTTCGCCTAATCTAATTCTCCGAGATACATGTTCTATAAATATAGCCACTCATTCAGTCACTTCTCTATCAAGTCCTAATGCACTCATTTTTTCCAGCAGTCTCCACAGATCCACCATATCAAATGCCTTAGATAGGTCAATCGTGATACAATCAATTTGACCTCCTGAATCCAAGATATCTGCTAATTTTGCTTGAACCCTACAAGTTGAGCTTCACTGGAAATAACCATTCCTAAACCCGAAATGCTTTCTATCGAACTAGTTATTATTTTCGAAAATATGTCTAATATGATCAAAAGGAATTCGTTTCCAAGGCTTTCATGCAATGCATGTCAAACTGACTGGCCTACAATTTTTAGCTTTATGGCTATCACCCTCACCTTTATAAACAGGAAATACTATAGCAACTCTCCATGCAGTTGTTACAGCTCCTTCATGCGATCAATAATCAAATAAGTACTTCAGAAATGGTACTATATCCCAAACGATTGTCTTTAATGTATCCACCGAAATCTTATCAAATCCAGTCGCTTTCCTAGTTTTCTACTTTTGTGTCTTATTGTAAATGCCGTTGTTGTCATAGGTAAATTTCAATACTTCTTTAGATTATTTAGCCTCCTCTAACTGAACATTATCCCTATAACCAACTCTCTTTACATACTGCTGACTGAATACTTCTGCCTTTTGAATATCCTCACATACACACTCTCCTTGTTCATTAATGATTCCTGGAATGTCCTTCTTGGAACCTGTTTCTGTCTTAAAGTACCTATACATGCCCTTCCACTTTTCATTAAGTTTGTATGACTGCCAATTGTTATGCTTGTCATCATGTTACCCTTAGCTGCCTTCTTTGCCAGATTCAATTTCCTAGTAAGCTTCCTCTATTTCTCCTTGCTTCCACAGCCATTTCTAACACTATTTCTTTCCAATCTGCACCTTCTTTTCAGTCACATTACTCCTGTGATTCAATATAGTAGGTTACCACCTTCAAAGGTAAAAACCTCTTTTCACATTCCTCAACCATTGTTTTAAACCCATTCCAGAGTCTGTTTATATTCTTACTTACCGTTTTCCTCCGATCATAACTACTTTATAAAGAAAACCCTCATGCCTGCGTTATCATCCATATGGTACCGCCCAATAGTCTTACTTTTAAAAACTTCCTTTCTATCACATTTATTTTAATCTGCAACAAAAACAGCTTCGTGATCGCTAATACCATATAGTACTTCTGTTTCTCTATACACCTCATCTGGTTTTACCAGCACCACGTCCAGGTTATTCTTCCCTCTAGTTCGTTTCATCACTTTCTGAGTCAGCTGTCCTTCCCATATTAACTAATTTTCCATTTGTTGGCCATGCTTCCTGTCATTCGCATTGCTTTCCCAATTTACATCTAGTAAATACAGATATCCCGCTAGAATCACATTACTTTCCGTGTCGTTTCCCACATAGCTGATTATCTTATCAAATGATTCTGAATCCGCGTCAGCGCTACCCTTTCCAGGTCTGTACACTCCAAAGACATCAAGTTGCCTATTATCGTTAGAAATGAGCTTTGCACCTAGAATTTCATGTTTCTTATTTTTAACTTTTTCGTAGCTTTCAAATTCTTCTTTCACCAGAATGAATACGCCCCCTCCTATCATTCCTATTCCGTCTCTACGATACACACTCCAGTTCCGTGAGAATATTTCTGCATCCATTATATCATTTTCTGCCTTGACTCAACTACTATTACAATATCTGGTAAGTAATCTATAAAATTACTTCATTCTATTCATTTCTTTACGATAGTTCTACAGTTCAACACTAACATTTTTATGTCATACCTATCACCGCTCCCTAGACCACACCGTCTCCCGGAATGTACCTCTCTATGATCCTTCTAAACAAATTTCCCAAATTATACGTATGACTGCGGTTTAAACGAAGGCCATATGAGTGCAGGTCCCTGTAGCCTACCCACCCATTGCAATCTAGAAATCTCACTCCCAGTTTCCCACATACCCACTCCATAGTATTTTAAATACCCAACACCTTCCAATCAGTATCCCTCCTACATAGCATTCAACTGATAGCAATCTCCGCTTCCTTAATTTTCACTCGTGCTGCATTTACCAGATCCCACACATCCGCAAATATGTTGGTACTTATACCTGCTTGCCTTAAGTTGTTGGTATCAACGTGAAACACTACCAGTTTCTACTTTCTGTCCTCCTTCCCTTCTACATTCTTCAACATTTGCCTCAACCTAACCTGGGTAACGTTCTACCCTGTTTCGCTTTCCTCCACACACTTTCCCCACATGTCTAACAAGGGAATCCCCCCTGACCAGAGGCTCAACCCTGCCCACCTCATTATAATTTCCTCCCCTCCTGCTCAGCCCTATCTTGATTCCGTTCCCCAATTTATGTTGGCAGTTTTAATATTAATTTGCATTATGTAGCTGAATTTTGCCACTTGAGTTCACCGACTACCAGGTACCTCTCCATTAGTATTATATTCAAGCTGGCTACATGTGATCATTTACCTAACTAATCACTGGTACTGGTGGGACAATTAGTGACAGATGCACACGTACTTATTTTATGCATCCTGACGAAGAGCGAAATACTCTTACCGTACCTTACAAGATTTTTACATAGGATATTCCATCCATATATATTATCGTGCACAGTTTTGTCAGAAAGTTTAGGGACACTATAATTTGAACACCGGGGTCCCTGTCGCTATACTGTTGGGTTAAATAACAATGTTCTTAGCTGTTAACTAACGATGGGACACGTGTATTGTCGTGCCTAAACAAGGTATTGCCACCACAATGGGTACTCCTTCTAGAAAACATTATTTACTAGCTGACCCGACAGACGTCGTTCTGTCGAAAGTAAATTACAATGGAACCAACTCAAATTCAGTCTGTACTGCACGCAAAAATCAGAGTTGGCGATGTAAAACAATATCATGGGCTTCCGAATTTTCTCAAACTATAACAATGGCAACTTCATCAATTATTGGCGCATTGAAACGTAGCATGTTGGCCCACAGGAGTTTTATCAGCTCTGATTACAATTTTGTGATTATCAGATGGCATGAGATCCAGTGCAGTCTAGAACAATGAAAGAAAGTTTGTGATTGTTCTACAGTAGACCTCTTCACTGAACTGTCATTTGCACAACGCAGATAAATTTCTTGTGTTGAATTGCCCATGAAGTAAATTTGCAGTAATTTGTAGTCACCATCTAACATCGGCAGCAGTGAATCTGCTCTGTGATATATTTGGCCTTGTATCTGTAAATTAGTCCGCCTCTGTGGTGTAGTGGTTAGTGGGATTAGCTGCCATCCCCGGAGGCCCGGGTTCGATTCCCGGCTCTGCCACGAAATTTGAAAAGTGGTACGAGGTCAACTGAGTAGAGGTGGGTTCGATTCCCACCTCAGCCATCCTGGAAGTGGTTTTCCGTGGTTTCCCCACTTCTCCTCCAGGCAAATGCCGGGATGGTACCTAACTTAAGGCCACGGTCGCTTCCTTCCCTCTTCCTAGTCTATCCCTTCCAATCTTCCCATCCCCCCCGCAAGGCCCCTGCTCATCATAGCAGGTGAGGCCGCCTGGGCGAGGTACTGGCCATCCCGTCGCCGAGTACGAGGGAAAAGCCAACCCTGGGGGATAACCAGATTAAGAAAGAAAAAGATCTGTAAATTGAGGAGGACAGGTTTATTATTTTTGTCCCAAAAACTACAAAATAATATAAACAAAGCAATATGGTAGATAAGTCTGTTTGTTATATGTTAAAAGAAAGCAATATGGGGGATAAGTCTCTTTGTTATATGTTACCCTGAAAGTTGGCATGAAATTGTTCCAAAGTACATTTGCTGAAAGCAGTTATATGTTTGGATATGTGTAAGGAAATGTGTGGAATCTGTTCCTGTTCCTGAGACCAATGAGTGCAATGGATCTGGTGGTGGAATCAATTGCACTAATTTCACTTTGCCATTTGCGCAACACAATCCAGTGGCTTCATTTTTGTATTTCAATGACTCACAACTTTGGCAAACTGAGTTCGTAGATCCAATAGCAACGCATTTGTAGGCACTGTAGTCAATTGAAATATCGTAACTGAAAGCAGCTCGATTCAAACTTTGAAGATTATTAGCTGAAAGACGCACTGCACGGGTTTGTGATATCCGAAACCTTTCAGTTTCATTCCGCTCTTCACGTTGTTGTGCAGTCCGATTAGATTGAATATTAGCTTGGATTGTAGCATTTCGAGTTCTTCGACCGAAGTTGCTCCGCCCGCGTCTTATAGGCGGCATGGGTCTTGAAATGAGTATACTGTATATGGAAGCAGACACAAAATAAACCGATCAACCAAAGAAATCGATGAACTTGTTTGTTGAGAAGCGAAGATTTAAAAACAATCAGGGTAGACAAACGTCTCCAACTATAATAAAACACGACACTGCAAGCGAATGTCTGGAGAGCGTACGCGCGAAACCAAAACCCAAGGAGACATTCCTCCTGTCCCAAACTGAGAACTAAGCAAGACAAGAACTTCGGGTTTGTTTTAAAAATAACTTCCATATCTGAAGACCATTTGCCTCGCTTTGACCCCCCATGCAAATTCAATAACAAAGAAGTTGGCCAGTGACTGACTTTTTCATGCCTGCACATAAAAATCTCTGAACATGACTGAAAAGAAAGACAAATAGTGCATGTTCTTATCATTTAAATGAAAAAACAAACTTATCTAAGTCGAGCTGAAATATTACTTTACCAGCAGTGAAAAAATTACAAATATAGTGAATAATAAATAGGAGTTATGACATGATAAGTTCTATGCAATGAAGATTTTGAATTTGAGATAACATTCCATTATATTAACATTTTCATACTCAATTATTTTGTAAACCTTTTTTTGTTAACGGTATCATATGCGGCTTGAAAATGTTATACATAATCCGATATTCACCCACTTTAACCGATAACATTCAGATTTACGGACATTTGACAAAACGCGCTGGATTAGAGGACAGCGCTAAGCGCAAAGGTGGGAGAAGGAAAGAGAGACGAACAGTTTGAATGTTAAAAGAGAAATGGGGCTTTTACGTTTTTCTGGCATTTTTTCCAATTTTTCTCTTATCCTAAACCTTACTCGGACTTCGACGAATATTTGAAAAAAAGAATTAGCCGAATTGGTTCAGCCGTTCCCGAGTTTTGCGCTTAGCGACACATTTAGCGATTCATTTTTATTTATATAGATTTGTAAGCAAGCAAAAGTGTAGACTTTTTGACAATAGAATGCAAAATTACTGAATAAATAATTGTTATCCATGTTTGATTTCTTGCTGGATTGATTCTAACATGCTTTATTTTATATTATCAAGGTGAAATATGCCTTGGAAAATTATTTCACAATTGGCCGAGCATTTTCTTAGTTTTGTATTTTCTTGAGAAGTTTAGAGGAAATCATGTTGTAAGTTGTTTGATATAACTTTCGAATGGAAGCATCTAGCACATGCATAAGTTGTCTCTCCCACAGAGATCGCTGCTGTGTAAACCGCAGTGTGCCAGAAGATTTCTTTCAAATGTTATATACCATGATTTCCCCCAACCTTGTATAGAAAAAAAGAAAACTCAAAAAAAGCTTGACCATTTGCAAAATAATTTTCCAAAGCATATTTTATCCTTACTAATTTAAAACGTAGAGTGTCAGAAACAATCCAGCAATAAATAAAAATTACGTCACAATTGGCCAGCTGTGCACCACGTAAATAACTCCTCGTGATTTAAACTTTCTTTGGCGCCAGTACTCCTTCATCCTCCTGCTTGCTGCTTCTTTCCTTTCAGCCGTCCATTGTTGTGTCCTCTTGGTCGCTGTTTCTGGCTCTAGGAAACACTTAAATGTGTGTAAATATTTTATGAAGGTGGTTCTATTGTGGATGTCTCGATGTGTGATGTTCATTTCTTGCAAATCCTTCTTCGTGTTAACAAACCATTTTTCATAAGAGCTGCCTTTCCTATTGGGCTTATTGAAGTGGTTAAAGATTTTCTTAGCACGTCTGTCATCGGGCATTCTTGAAATATGTCCAAAAAATTTAACTCTTCGCTTCCGAATGGCATCTGAAATCCTACTGCATACTTTATATATTTATTTGTTACTGCGTAATCGATATGTGTCAGTACATTTCTTTGGACCGAGGATTTCTCTTAAAATATTTCTTTCCTTTCTCTCCATATCTCACTGTCTTTCCTGGTAGTTAATCCCAGGCATTCTGAAGCATACAAGCGCTCTGGTTGAATTACTGCCTGATAGTGGCGTAGTGTTGTCCTAATAGAGATCGCTTTCTTGTTGTATGTGTCTTTTGTAAGGTGGAATGCAAGCTCCATTTTTGTGGCTCTCTCGCGGTTTGCTTCTTTATCAATCCCATTAGGTTGTATTATCTTATCAAGGTATTTGAATTTAACAACTGTATTTATCTTATCATTGTTTGTTGTTACTATTTATCTTGGGGCTTCTTTAATGTTGGTCATGAAATGTGTCTTTTCAAATGATATCTGCAAGCCGGTTTTCATTGCTACCTCTTTTAAAGTGTTAACTTGTATTATCGCCGAATTAATATTTTCTGATAACAGTACAAGATCGTCAGCAAATGCTAAGCAGTTGATAGTGATGTTGTCATTAATGCTTTTACGGCCCGTACTTATAGATCTGATATTGTATAGGCTTTTGGGCTTGTGCGGTGTCAAGAAAATAAGGTGAAATTCTTAACGTTTCGCAGAAAACTGTGCTCTGCGTCCTCAGAAGAATTCTCGACTGTCCAAGCAAATCTCACAGAAGGAAGAAGTGAAGGAAACTGCCTACTTGCCTTACATTCACAATACCACAGATCGAATTGCAAAGGTCCTCCGCAAACACAATATAAGAACCGTGTTTGGCACCGCCACTAAAATTGCTCACAGTCTGAGTAAACCCAAGGACAAATTGTCCCACTTTTACATCCTGGGGTATACAAAATTCCCTCTACTTGCGGTAAGGTATACATCGGCCAAACATGCCGGTCCATTGGTACCCTTATCAAAGAATATGAACGTAATATTCGCCTTAACCAACCTGACAAATCGGCAATAGCTGAATACGCTCTATCGTCGGGTCATGATGTCATGTTCCAAGATGCTCGAGCTCTTACCCACACTAGACAATACAGGTCCAGGATTATACGGGAAGCTGTGGAAATACGTAGAAATCCTAACAATTTGAACAGGGGCACCGGCTATCAATTAAGTAATACCTGCTTGCCAGCCATTAAGCATTTACGTGGGTAGTTCCCTTCCCTGTACTTTCACTATTGTTATTTAGTTCCCGGTGTTTTCCAAATGCATACGTTCCTCATCGCCAGATGTTTCATTCCAGGCTTATGTCTATGTCTTACACCTGCCATATGTTACGCAAACACGTTATGTGAACCGCTTAGTCTGATTGTGATGGTTCGGTCAGCTTCCGCTTCCAACACTAGCGTTGTGCCACGTCCTGGGTGCCATCTGGCGGTGAATGCACGTACCATTTCCACTTCTACTTCTATTATAACGTTCCAAATTTAAAAGTGTCATTGTTTAAGAAGCCTTTCTCGTGAACAGTCGAGAATTCTTCTGAGGACGCAGAGCACAGTTTTCTGCGAAACGTTAAGAATTTCACCTTATTTTCTTGACACGGCACAAGCCCAAAAGCCTATACAATATCATGTCTATAGTTGATAGTGATGTTCTCTTTCTTGTATCCTATCCTTATTTTGTCTTTAATGCCTTTGTCTGCGAGTTCCTTTTCCCATTCTTTGATGACCTTATCCAAGACACAATTGAACAGCAGTGGGGATAGGCAATCTCCTTGCCTTACGCCTGTCTTGATTTCAAAGGGTTCAGATATCTCTCCCATAAACTTAACCTTTGAGTATGTGTTTGTTAAGTCTCCTTTATTAGCTGTAATGTCTTGTTATCTGTAATCATTTCTCTAAGGATGTTAAACAATGTGCTCCTATCAACTGAATCACATGCTTTTCGAAAGTCAACAAAAACTGCTACATACTTCTTGCCCCTGGCAACTCAGTCCTTCAGTATTGTCTCGAGGTTCCAAATTCGTTCCACACACGATCTCCCTTCTGAAAGCATTAATTTTGCATTCTTTCAAAATGATTCCGAATTTTTCGTTTGCTTACAAATCTGTCAAATTTTCTAGGTAGGGTACCCGTAGTCGTGGAAACGCTTTGTTTGGGCAAAACAAATACTCGTATCCCATTGTTAGCTGAATATAGCGACAGGGTCGCCTATGTTCAAATTGTAGTGTGCCCCTAACCTTTCTGGCAAACCTGTACATTCGTCTACGCTTACCTAACACCTCCTTTCCAGAACGTTTTACCTCGATGAATTTCAGTTCGCCAATGCATCTATCTAGTTAAAACTGTACTTGAGTTAGCTTTCGTTACTTCTTCAAAGTGTTGTGTTATGTTACTTCGTAACTGGTTTCTTGATATCTTATTCTAATTTAAGTTACTACTTTTCTAGCTGCTACAAACTAAATTCTTTTATTTTGAAAATTTTATTTTTTAAACCATATTAATCCTTGTTTGGTTTATTAATTATGTACTTTTATCGAGTTTGTTATGTAGTTATTACTTAGAGAGTGTATCGCCGTTAATCTGGACTTTATTTAATTACGTACGTAAATTTTATTACCCTGTAAAACTGACCGGAACATTGTCTAACCTTGTTCTCGAGTATTTAACCTGTTTAAGTTTTTAAACTGAAATTAACCATTGCTATTTAGGTTATATCGATGGCCTAGAATGAAAACCTCGTATCTCACAAAGTTCTTCCTATCTATTATTTCACTTAAGACTGGTCACGCCTTCCAGCCACATCTGGGTATGCAGTCCATCAGAACAATGTTCGTTGGGTTTATTTTCCTATGCTTATTAGTAAAGAAAAATGAACCTTATAAAACTTATACTCTAGGAGTTAGTAAATATGTCACACAAACATGCTTTCCTATAGTACGGTAAGGTAAGGTTCATTTTCCTTCACACACCCGCATAGGAAAAAAGAACACAACGTACATTGTTCTGATGGACTGCATATCCATGTGTGGCTGGGATGCGTGGCGAGTCTTAAGGGAAAAATTGGATAGGAAGAACTTTGTGAGATACGAGGTATTCATTCTACGCTGTCGATATCTGGGTTTTCTTTTTCCTTTGTTTATAGAAATATCAGATGTTTCGTGTTAGTAGGCGTGACCAGTTTTTCAATGGTTTTTCTGCTGGGATTGGTTATGTTGTGTATTAATTTTATTCATATTTCGGGACACAATTTTCTTATTCTAGTTACATTCGAGGTTTCCGATTAACCTTCATTTCCTTATTCTTTTTTTTACTTTCTGGTTGTTACTTTGTGATTTTTAACCTTTAGTATTATCACCCAGGAAGAAATTTGTTAAAACCATTGTTTGGAGTGTGCTAACTTACGGTTGTGAGACCTGGACTTTGGAAAAACTAGCACAATCAACACTAGAAGCTGCTGAAATGTGGATCTGAAGAAGACTAACAGGGACGACTTGGACATGAAAAAAGACTAATATTCAAATCTGGAATGACGTTAATGAGAAATGGGCCTTAATTTATTCAATAGAGCAAAGGAAAGCTAAATTGCTTGGACACGTCCTACGACATGACACCTTTCTCCAGAAGGAAAGGTTCTAGGGGAGAGGAAGACCACGTCTCTCATACCTTAGTAACATAATCACTCAGCTGGGTTTTGCTTCCTATGTCACGATGAAAAGGACTGCTGAAGGCCGTGGGATGTGGCTACAGCGACAAGGCTTAGCCTTTAGATAATGGATGGGGTATTATCACTAGTGAGAGGAATATAAGGTGCATCAATTTTCCAAAAATATACTTAATTTTATATGTATGCATTAGGGGACATGAAATGAAGCGAAACAAAAGCCACATCCTGGGCGCCATCTGGTGGTGAATGAACATACCATTTCCACTTCTACTTCTATTATAACGTTCCAAATTCAAAAGTATCATTTTTGAAGAAGCCTTTCTCGTGGACAGTCGAGAGTTCTTCTGAGGACGCAGAGCACAGTTTTCTGCGAAACGTTAAGAATTTAATCTTATTTTCTTGACACGGCACAAGCCTATACAATATCATGTCAATAAAAGCAATAATTAATTGTACCGTTTGCACCTTTTTGTGAGGTTAGTACATTTTGCATCACTTTCGATTCCATTTCATGCTTCAGCTCCTTTTATGCCACTTTAATCTACGTTTTTAAAAGATTATACAGAGCATTTTTTCAATGTTGAACAGATTTTAAAAATTTTGTTTAATCAAAAGTCAACAATAGTCAATAAAAAATAGTACATATTAAAATATAATTTATGGTAACCACTAGTAATTCATATCCCAGCAAGAATTACCAACCTTCAGCTGTGAAATCGAATTGATATTTAAACAACGATGCTGCAAAAATTTAAATTAATGGACTGTATACTCTCTTACTGGCCGTGTTACTGTTTTAGCACTGCGGACAAAAGCATTTCCTTTCCAAACACAAAATCATGCCAAAAGGTAATAAGAAGTTTTATACACTTCCAGAAAAATTCAAGATGCAATTTATAGAAACTCGTGGCATCATTTTCGATGTGCCGCCTGCGAGGTAAATATTGCAGTTGACTATCAAAAATACTGAAATATAGAAATGGTAAACGCTAATAATAATAATAATAATAATAATAATAATAATAATAATAATAATAATAATAATAATAATAATCATCATCATCATCATCATTATCATCATCATCATAATTCTAGAACCAAGTGAATGAGATAAAAATGAACAAGTACCTTTCACTTTATTAAGGTTTAAAGCCATTTCATCAACACCTATTTTGCACCTTCTTTCAAGAATTTCCAGAACCTCATTTCCCCCTTTTCTGACCATAATTTCCACCTTAAAATCCGTTCCCTCATTATTACTTATTCATATACACTGACTGACAGAGCAAATGCAACACCAAGGAGGAGTGGTTCGAAAGGGATGAAAGTTGGGGAAAAAACAGAGACTGCACGGACGAATAATTGATGTTTATTTCAAACCGATATGCAGGTTACACAATGCGCACGGCATCGACTCAGTAGGATGTAGGACCACCGCGAGCGGCGATGCACGCAGAAACACGTCGAGGTACAGAGTCAATAAGAGTGCGGATGGTGTCCTGAGGGATGGTTCTCCATTCTCTGTCAACCATTTGCCACAGTTGGTCGTCCGTACGAGGCTGGGGAAGAGTTTGCAAACGGCGTCCAATGAGATCCCACACGTGTTCGCTTGGTGAGAGATCCGGAGAGTACGCTGGCTACGGAAGCATCTGTACACCTCATAGAGCCTGTTGGGAGATGCGAGCAGTGTGTGGGCGGCCATTATCCTGCTGAAACAGAGCATTGGGCAGCCCCTGAAGGTACGGGAGTGCCACCGGCCGCAGCACATGCTGCACGTAGCGGTGGGCATTTAACGTGCCTTGAATACGCACTAGAGGTGACGTGGAATCATACGCAATAGCGCCCCAAACCATGATGCCGCGTTGTCTAGCGGTAGGGCGCTCCACAGTTACTGCCGGATTTGACCTTTCTCCACGCCGACGCCACACTCGTCTGCGGTGACTATCACTGACAGAACAGAAGCGTGACTCATCGGAGAACACGACGTTCCGCCATTCCCTCATCCAAGTCGCTCTAGCCCGGCACCATGCCAGGCGTGCACGTCTATGCTGTGGAGTCAATGGTAGTCTTCTGAGCGGACGCCGGGAGTGCAGGCCTCCTTCAACCAATCGACGGGAAATTGTTCTGGTCGATATTGGAACAGACAGGGTGTCTTGCACATGCTGAAGAATGGCGGTTGACGTGGCGTGCGGGGCTGCCACCGCTTGGCGGCGGATGCGCCGATCCTCGCGTGCTGACGTCACTCGGGCTGCGCCTGGACCCCTCGCACGTGCCACATGTCCCTGCGCCAATCATCTTCGCCACAGGCGCTGCACCGTGGACACATCCCTATGGGTATCGGCTGCGATTTGACGAAGCGACCAACCTGCCCTTCTCAGCCCGATCACCATACCCCTCGTAAAGTCGTCTGTCTGCTGGAAATGCCTCCGTTGACGGCGGCCTGGCATTCTTAGCTATACACGTGTCCTGTGGCACACGACAACACGTTCTACAATGACTGTCGGCTGAGAAATCACGGTACGAAGTTGGCCATTCGCCAACGCCGTGTCCCATTTATCGTTCGCTACGTGCGCAGCACAGCGGCGCTTTTCACATCATGAGCATACCTCAGTGACGTCAGTCTACCCTGCAATTGGCATAAAGTTCTGACCACTCCTTCTTGGTGTTGCATTTGCTCTGTCAGTCAGTGTATATGGTTATTTCGGTTAACTACTTCAACTGTTTTGAAAACCGTTACTGAAGCTAATTAAAGGAGCTGTTTCCGAGTTTTTCAATTATTATTATTATTATTATTATTATTATTATTATTATTATTATTATTATTATTATTATTATTATTATTATTATTAGCGTTTACCATTTCAATATGTGAATTGTAATGCACGGAAGGTACAGATCTCTAATTAGACCTTTAACAATCATGTCCCTTGGACAACTTCCCATTACCTGGTGTAAATGCTTACCTTTTAATTGCATTCTATATTTGTACTGTATTCTTTAGTAAATTTCGAGTGTCTGGTTAAACTTCAATAGATTAGTGGAGTATTTCATAGTTTTCCTATTTGTGCTCTTTATTGTGGATCTGTCTTCGTCCAGCACCTTGTATGAATTTCTATTGTGAACTCATTTTTCTAGCGAGACGGTAATTTAAAGGTAATATACTTCGAGATTAATTATGTCCTGTTTTCTTGTTTTATGCGTCCTTTCTACATTAAATCTTTGCAGCCTGAGTAATGGCGAGCTTATCCGATATTTATATTCTACTAGCTGATGTACCCGTGCTTCGCTATGGAATTCTACATTGTATACGGAATTCTAGTGTACACGTTGTGAGCAAGATCGTATTAAATTGCACAGCTCTTAACGTTACCCTAGAAACGCGACGGGTAAGTCACCAAACATGTTTTCTCATATGAAGACTGAGTTAGGGAATTTTCACTGTAATGGTAGACCCGCTTGCCTACCATCAGTCACAATCAGGTTGGGTAGATTTCATTATAATGGTACACACTCACTCTCCACCTGCCTTGTTACATCCTCAGAAAGACTGTCTTAGTGGTTTCCCAACTCAAATGAGCATATATTACAATGACGTCAGTAGGAATGGTGCGATTAAAGGCAATGCTTTCATATGAAATGCTCGATCAAATGAAACACCACACATTTTCTTACTTTTAACGAACAGGAATACACTGCCTATCTAACAGTCCAAAGTTCCAGAGCTGGAATGACCAAGCCGCAGACAGCCGTGATTCGTGAACACTCTTTGTCCTTTTTCAGTGGGGTGAGGGTCGAATAGTGGAGACTCCCAGGGCGGAAACTATGCCCATATACTAACCTGTTTCCTAGAAGAACCCGATGAGTCGGAAAATATCAATTCATTACACTGGCGGCGGGAAAATCTACCTGAATTGGAGGCAAATTTTTCCTTCAGGCCAGGGGAGAAAACACCTCTTCACTGATAATTTGGATTATAATGAATATAATACATATTATAATCCAAGCTTTTCTTAAGAAACGGCTCTTTTCAGGGTTGAATTTTGATTGATTTCGTGAATTGTGGTGCTATAATTTGGAATAGTTCCAAATTATTATTCTAGACCAGGCCATACTATTACTATCACTACTACTACTACTACTACTACTACTACTACTACTACTACTACTAAGTCAGCCTCTGCCTTAATTGTGCACACTGCTCATTCAAACAGCGCGTCAGCGTCGGGATCGAATAACTGGAATGCTATGAAGAACCAGTGTGTTACGTACCAGCTGTATCGGAAAATGTAGGTATGTACCAGAGGAATGGCATGCTAAAGAAGAAAGTTTTCTGACTTCCCGGCTATTTCCCGCCAATATTCAGTCAGGCTGTTATAATCGGTACGCAGCAGTAACCCATCTATCGGAGTTGAGAGGCAGCATAAGACACAAAGATCATCACAACAAAGAATGGTCAATGTAATGTTATTGTTGATCAATATCAGGTTATGCGCTTTCGATATTGTAGGCCTTCACATTTAGTTTTCTTTCGACTCTGAAATACCACTCTTATCATAGTCGGTACGGTAAAACTGAATAAAACATAAAGAATCGGAAATTGTATACTCTGTAACTTTTGTTATGTAGTACTTTTCGATAGGACCAGAAACAAAGGTATGTAAAAATTAAATTTTAGGCACCTTCCCCTAAAGTACAATTTCATCCAGGGTGAATAAATTTGTTTACGGCTTAGACTGTAATTTCTTATTCCCCGACTCTATATACCGATTTTCATTAAATTCTGTTAACCCATTTTCTCGTGGCTCGGCGTCGAAATGGACTTAACAACAAAAATACAAATTCATGAATATTTGTGTTATCATTACCGGTACCGTAAAACGTATGAGACATAAATGGTAGAAAGTTTAATTTTATATAACTTTCTTTATGTACTATTTATCGATACGACCACTAATAACATAAATATTTAAAAATTAAATTTTAGGCCTTCCCCTAAACTACCATTTCTATCAGCGTGAATAAAATGATTTATGGCTTAGATTGTACCTACTTATTTCCCGACTTTACATACCCATTTTCATTAAATTCTCTTTATCCGTTTTCTAGTGATGCATGTACATACATACAGACTGATGATATGGACAGACAGACAGAAATTACGGAAAAGTAAAAAGTGCATTTCCTTGTTACTGTCGACATGACCGATACAGAAATACCATTCTTTTCAAATTCTAAGCAATGTACAGACAAAACTCTTATTATATATATATAGATGTTATTACTATCGTTGCACATTTGGAGCAAGGTACCGCCTCCGCGACAGATTGTTACTCCCCCACCAGTGTAGTCAATAGATATATTTCTTACTCGTCGGGTATTATCAGAAATAGATGAGTAAACGGGGATAGTTTACGCCTTGGGAGTCTTAATTACTCACTCTCAACAAAAATTAAGCCAAAAGTCGTCAGGTCCATTCTGGATCCAGCCACTGAGATTATACCACACCCGATTTCCTGAAGGATCTCATCCACGTTAAATACACATCGGAACAGATGGCTAATGTCGAGTCTCAGCTGGCCGGGTGAATTACATCGTTTCCTGGAATGTAAGATTGAAAAATGGGAGGAACTCTTTCGTACTCTCAATGAACCTGAACCTGAATCAGAGCGTGACTTTTGTCGGATTACTTGCAGACTTGCGCGGAATTCATGGCCACCATGGACTAGTGTTTTCCTCTCACGACGAAGCTCAGGCCTTCGCTGACTCGACTGAGTGTTAATGTTTAACTCAAGATACTTCTTACGATGACAACCGATGAATCTGTAAAAAATCACAGTTGGGCATCAGCTTTTAAACAGCTCCTAACAGTGATAAAGATGACGTCACATCTGCAGAAGGCAGGAGGGTTTTAAATGGTCTTAATGAGGAAAGATCTCCTGATGATGATGATGATGATGATGTGTGGTCGCGTTTCAAGTGTTTCGAATTGATACCACAGAGGTGACCTGCGCACCTGTGAACCTGGGGCCGCACCTAAAATGACTTCTAATGTTGAAAATGGCACACACATCCAACCCCCGAGCTAGAAGAATTAACTCATGAAAGCTGAAATCCTTGACCCGGCCTGGAATAGAACCCGGGACCGCTTTAAGTAAAGGCCAGGATGCTGACCATTTAGCGATGGTGATGACAAAGTCTACAAGAAAATTAAATCGTTAACTAATAGGACAGTAACATTTTAGGCTACCGTCTTTTCGAGATGTTTAAAAAAGAAATACTTGCTTGTGGCTTGGAAAACTGTTGAAATCGTAGTCATTGAAAAAATGAGGAGAGATAGAATGTGCTCTTAGGTGGGGAGGTGGGGCCCAACACATTTGACGGACCACAAACGCGATGTTTCTATTTATTTTTAAAAGTTGAAATTTTATCTTGATAACAGTGCAACATTCTTTTCATTATCCCGAACATGCGGATTTATGACATAAAAGGTAAAGCCCTTCATCGGCGAGTTTATTGCTCGTTCTCCGTAACTTTTGTCTTCCATAACCATTTCCCTGATGACTATAAAAGTTCTTAAGGTATTAAGATGAGAGAAAAATATATACTAAAATTATTGAATTAGATTCTAATGAAAATTAATGAATAAATGACTACTTGAAAATAACTCCATGAAAATATATTTGTACTTGATTAACTTCACTGATTCCAAAAAATATTGTAGCTATTACATTAGAAATCAAAACAAAAAGGAATCATAGAACAATATTCATGTGTTTGGAAATTATCGGGGAAATGGCAAAATAGTAGCCATGATACCCCGCTATTTAAAATAATTAATTATATGTAATGGCATAGGTTTATATGATTTCTAAATATGTAGGCACATTAACAAGGAATAGTGTGTTTGTCATACTAAATTTCCCTTTAGCATCCATTTCCATTGCTGCGGAAAAAATGTTTAATATACCCCATTTTTCTATGTTCAAAGGTGTAGTTCCCCCCTTAAAGTTATAGACCAATTACCTTGATACCAAACATCTCTGTCAAGTTCGAGAGACTTTCATCAGGCACGTAGCGGAGGGACGGGCTGCAATGCCAAAGAATCATGCATGACGAAAATGAAGCATAAAGATATCACACATAATATTACATACAGTACGGTAAAACATTGTTATAGTCATTTAAAATCATAACACCAGTTAATTAAATGACAGGGAATGCAACACAATCGGTTTATACTACACAGATAACCACAACTTTGTCACTAGTCTGTAATTGTATTTAGTCATAACCCAAATACGTAAAGTCAGCTCTAAAGACCGTTTATATTCTTGAATTTCGCAGCAAACACGTACAACAAAATTCCCAACTCAGTGGTATGCTTGGTAAGTATTATAGTTTATTTTGTGTATGCAATTAATGACTGCACTGTACTTCAAAGAAAGGTGGATATCAAGCCTAGGTGTGGTGACAGCTCAATTTTCCTTTGCAATTTACAGGTTGAAATGCGGAAGTACGAAGTCACCTTAGACAATATTTCTTATAAAATTGACGGAACGCTACAAACCATAAAGCAAACTGAAATACGTTCGATAGAAAGATATAATTTCTCACTAAAGCAAATTATATTACAGGGTGCGCACAAAGACCGTATACATTTATATAAAAGAAAGTTAAATTAAAAATGAGTGCAATTGGACCAGTCATGACACATTTCTAGAAAATATATATCAGAGAATTAGAGTAGGCAAAGCTTCATCTGACCCTGTAATAATTAAGAGGGGAATTCCTCAAAGCAGCATTATTGGACCTTTACATTTTCTTATACACAAATGATGTGAGTAAGGAAGTGGATTCAGAGTAATATTTTTTGCAGATGATGTTATTCTGTATAGAATAATAAGTTACATCATTGTGAGAAACTGCAAAATGACCTCAAAAATTTTGTGAGATGGACAGCAGGCAATGGTGTGACGATAAACGGGGTTAAAGGTCAGGTTGTGAGATTCATAAATAGGAAAAGTCCCCTCATTTTTACTTACTGCGTTAAGGGGGTGAATGTTCCTTATGTGGATCATGTAAGTACCTAGGTGTTAATATAAGGAAAGAGCTTCGTTGGGATAATCATATACATTGGATTGTAAATAATCGGTACACATGGTTATGAGGTTGTTTAGGGGTTGTAGTAAGAATATAAAGGAGAGCACATATAAATCTCTGGTAAGACCCCAAAATGGAGTATGTTTCCAGAGTATGGGACCCTCATCAGGATTACCTAATCCAAAGAAAAGCAGCTCGATTTGTTCTGGGCGATTTCCGACAAAAGGGTAGCGTTATAAAAATGTTGCAATGTTTTGGGCTGAAATCAATTAACAATGAATCAATCACTACTGATCTGCATTTAGGGCAGTCGCCCAGGTGGCAGATTCCCTATCTGTTGCTTTCATAGCAACAGATTCCCTATCTGTTGCTTTCCTAGCCTTTTCTTAAATGATCGCAAAGAAATTGGAAAAATATTGAACATTTCCCTTGGTAAGTTATTCCAATCCCTAACTTCCCTTCCTATAAACGAATATTTGCCCAAATTTGTCCTCTTGAATTCCAACTTTATCTTCATATTGCGATCTTTCCTACTTTTAAAGACACTACTCAAACTTATTCGTCTACTGATGTCATCCCACACCATCTCTCCTCTGACAGCTCGGAATATACCACTTAATCGAGCACCTCGTCTCCTTTCTCCCAGTTCTTCCCAGCCCAGACTTGGGCGAAAGGGGACGAGCAGCTAGAGTAAGTGGTATGTAGTGGAATGATATTAGTAGACGAATATAGCGTGCGAGTTGGCCGTACTGTAAGGGGCGCGCAGCTGGAGCTTGCAACCGGGAGATAGAGGGTTCGAGACCCAATGTTGGCAGCCCTGAAGATGGTTATCCTTGGTTTCCCGCTTCCGTCCCATTCCTAAGCCTTTCTTATCTCATCGTCGCCATAAGACCTGTCTGTGTCCGTGCGACGTAAAGCAAATAGCAAAAAAGAAACGGTAAAAATTAGACGAATAGGTTCGAGTGGTGTCTGTAAAACTAGGAAAGATCACAATATGATTATAAAGTTGTAATTCAAGAGGACAAATCGGGGCAAATATTAATGCAGACGAAGGGGGGTTAGGGATTGGGGTAACTTCCAAATTTCCAATTTCTTTGAAACCATTTAAGAAAAGCCTAGGAAAGCAACGGATAGGGAATCTGCCACCTGGGCGACTGCCCTAAATGCATATCAGTAGTTATTGACTATAATAATTCAAACACGATTTTAGAGTACATATGCTCATATTTTTTTTATTTCTACTCACGTCTTACATCTTAGGAATCTAAAACATCCGTGTATGTCCCTTCATGGTCTCTGCACAGCTGAATACGCTGCCATGTACTGATTCTCATATTAAGTAACATCTTTGTCGTCACAGTCCTTCGCATTTTACAGATCATCATTTCCAACATACCGCTGCTTCATCTCCTGTTCCTTGATGTAACCTCAGATTGCTGTTAGATCAGGGCTCCTTGGTGGCCATGAAATATGAGCTCGATCATTGCCCGATCCTGTGATTCTGTAACACTGCGCTCAGACGTTGCGAAGTGAGCCGGCACCCCATCGACCTGAAACCAAACAACGTTTAAGAATCCCGCATTTTTCAGCTGCGGAATGAGCCAGTCATCTGAAAATAACTGTTCATGACGTGAGGTGAGGTTCGTTCTATTTCTTGAAAATAAGTTGATTTTCTTTTCCCCCAAAATTAAACACTGTGACTACGGGAGCTGTGATAAATCGCACATTCATAAGTGAACATGACTTCTGCCCTCTGAGCCACTGTTTCTAATTGCAAGATACAATTCTCATGGTTGGTCCATATTGAAGATGACTATAAGCAAATTATCACAAAATAATTTATTCTATTGAATACATGCCACGTGCTACGTGGGTGAAATTTATATCATACTATGTACACTTCTTAGGAACATGTTTCGCCCCTTGTTAAGGGCGTCATCAGCCTGTAGGTAACCTTAGGTTCAAAAGTCCGAAGCATTAACCAATCATACAAGGAATACACTGAAAATAATAAGTTATACTTTAAAACATCTTAAGTTAACCTGTTACGATTATAATATAGAAAAATGTCTATTACAAACTGAGAGTATTGAGAATAAATAATGTGTGTACTCATGGGAAATAAATTTAAAAAATGTAAATGAAAACTAACGAAGATCATGACTTTGCAGGTCTTGCAATCTTTATCACGACTGTTACTAGCCCAAGTCCCGTAAAAACGAGCGTTTGCCTTCTTTTTTTCTGTCACTAAATATTTTAAAATCCGTATTTGATTTGAGCGCCAATGAAGTTCAAAGTAGCTCCATTATCTCCTTCTCTTTAGAGCCCCAGAAGAAGGAAATATATTTCTAATAATGTTTCTTTTTCTGCATGTTTTGTTATAACTTACCCAATGTACTGCATTACGGTTAAGAAGTTGTAAGAAATTTTATTTTTACGTATTTCAAAAATACCTTATTCTGCCAATTAAACTAATTATAACCTAATTGAAATTGGTAGCTAGCATTCCGGAGATAATGGATTCGAACCCCACTATCGGCAGCTCGGCAGATGGTTTCCCATTTTCACATCACGCAAATGTTGAGGCTGTACCTTAATTAAGGCCACGGCTTAAGACCTATCGGAGTCGTTGAGACGGAAAGCATATTGTAAATAATAATAATAACAATAATAATAATAACAATAATAATAATAATAATAATAATAATAATAATAATAATAATAATAATAATAATGGTACCTTATGTTTCATTTTCAAGTATTCATGAACCGTCCCGTATTTTTGCAAAAAATCCCATATTTTTACGTAAATGTCCCTTATTTCTTATATCAAACAGTGGCAACCCTCCTCTCCCTTCTTCAATTCTGAAAAAAATTATAACAAGTAAAATATTTTGAGCAAATTTTTAGTATTTACCTTTTATTCTTTGGACATTACCATCATATCATTCACCGGCTGTGTTGTACACAAGCCTGTTAAGAACCACAAGAAATGAGACCTTTATCAAAAAAATGGTTTGGGATAAGTGTACCTAAAGTAACAAAAATCAATTTCGGGGAAAACACTAAAAACTAACACCATGTCAGTTTTGCACATACCAATGGAATTAAAACTTCCTAGGACTATAATCATTATCATTTCAGATCTCCGCATCTTCTTTTTCCTGTCCTCTTTTTCATCCTAGCTTCCTTGGTCATCTCGTGAACAGCTTTTTCTGCTTCCAAAACTTGCTGTCTCTCTTGAGGAGCGCTCTCTATATTCTACCCTGGCGTGATGCTAAGTTCTTCTATAACTTGACTTCCCTTAACACTACCTCTTACAACATAAAACAGCATAAAATACTGCAGTTTGAAAGTCCTTAGGCCAAAACATCCTTATGCAGGCACTCTTCCGTATATGCAAGTGTTGAAATTTTCATTCGGATTTTGAGTATGGCTTTGTAAACATTTAGCCAGCAGCTTTGGATCACATAGTTCTTTATACACTGGTTCTTTTTCTAACAGAACTGCTTCTTCTTCTTGCTAGTGGCTTTACGTCGCACCGACACAGACAGGTCTCACGGCGACGATGGGATAGGAAAGGCCTAGGAATTGCAAGGAAGTGGCCGTGGCCTTGATTAAGGTACAGCCTGGTGTGAACATGGGAAACCACGGAAAACCATCTTCAAGGCTGCCGACAGTGGGATTCTCCCGGATTCAAGCTCATAGCCGCGCGCCTCTAACCGCACGGCCATCTCATGCGGTAACAGAACTGCCTCAGTTAGTGTGCCTTTCGGTACTCACACCACTTTAAACACATATTTTTTGACCGCAGAACACTTTCCGGTGTCCTTAAACTTGCCTGATATATTTCAGCCTCCGTTGTATCCAGGACCAATAATATTATTGCTGTTTATACGCAAGGTCTTTCGTTCTTGATCAATTGTCCGTTTTCATCAATACCATTTTTTAGAGGTCATCAACAAGCAACCCACAAATTCTTCTTGACAACGAAGGTAGTAATATTCAGATTATCTCGTACACCATTTCCTGTACTGTGTTGTGCTGCAGTCTATGATTTAATTACACAAAAGTGAAAAAAAAATCGCTTGATTAATGCCGTTGACTATGACCGTGCGAATAGTTTTCCCTGTTGTTGTTTGAGTATTGTTTGAGTCATCAGTCCATAGACTGGTTTGATGCAGCCCTCCATGCCACCCTATCCTGTGCTAACCTTTTCATTTCTAAGTAACTATTGCATCCTACATCTGCTCTAATCTGCTTGTCATATTCATACCTTGGTCTACCCCTACCGTTATTACCACCTACACTTCCTTCAAAAACCAACTGAACAAGTCCTGGGTGTCTTAAGATGTGTCCTATCATTCTACCTCTTCTTCTCGTCAAATTTAGCCAAATCGATCTCCTCTCGCCAATTCGATTCAGCATCTCTTCATTTGTGATTCGATCTATCCATCTCACCTTCAGCATTCTTCTGTAACACCACATTTCAAAAGCTTCTATTCTCTTTCTTTCTGAGCTAGTTATCGTCCATGTTTCACTTCCATACAATGCCACGCTCCATACGAAAGTCTTCAAAAACATCTTTCTAATTCCTATATCAATGTCTGAAGTGAGCAAATTTATTTTCTTAAGAAAGCTCTTCCTTGCTTGTGCTAATCTGTATTTTATGTCCTCCTTACTTCTGCCATCGTTAGTTATTTTACTACCCAAGTAACAATATTCATCTACTTCCTTTAAGACTTAATTTCCTAATTTAATACATCTTGCATCACCTGCCTTCGTTCGACTGCACTCCATTACTTTTATTTTGGACTTACTTATTTTTATCGTGTACTCGTTACCCAAGACTTCGCCCATACCATTCTGCAGCTTCTCGAGATCTTCTGCAGTCTCAGATAAAATAACCATATCATTTGCAAATCTCAAGGTTTTGATTTCCTCTCCTTGGACTGTGATTCCCTTTCCAAACGTTTTCCCTATAGACGAAATTATTTTATTCCGCACGGTGGGGCTTGCAGTGGCGGCCGATGGACTGTTAGGTCGAGGGGGTGGCCGCAGTACTTTTCCCACACCTCTTTCTCGACAACTTTGACAGAAAAGGGAAGAGCAAATTGTAATCTTTACGCTCCCTTATCACCTGTTTTTTTGGAATTTGGATATACAATGATGATTATATTTAAAGGATACCATCACTGTGGATCTGATGTGAAAATCACACATATACGGAATTAGTCAATCTTTATTTGCCGAAGTAGATAAACTGGAGGGCAATAAGTACCCTGAAAAATAATAGCTCAGACCTATGATGATTCGAATGTGATAAGCGGGCAACACACATTTCGGACCAGTACCACCGCACTCATTTAAGTTTTCGGCAAGGAAACAAAATCCTTCACTGCTGCTAACCCTCATAAAACGCTAGATGCAAGCCAGAGGCGCGTAATACTTCACCTTTGCAAATTGAGTCAACATTCCACATCTCAAATGTTACATTTCATTATCATTCATTACTTCTTTCGTCTTCAAATATAGTTATTAATAGGTCAAACAAGGCCATGAATCAATATTTAATGTCATTATATGCAGCCATGGCTGGCGTATGCTCGTAGAAAGGCTTGAGAATATGCCTTTACACCTCCGGACTCTGCCGGGCTTAAAGCCTCTTCCCCCACCCTTCGTCCCTCCGAAACCGTCCACCAGCGTGCTTCCCCCTTACATCTCTCTCCCCTCCCCCCACGGAAGCTTGAGAGACCGTGTCTTATTTTCAACCTGGAAACATTTACCAGCGAACTGCGCGCTAAGTCACCCACCTAAGTTTGATATTGCCTAACAGTTTTCATTATTGATGAGAATTTAGAGTTTTACAATGAAATGTAATTTTCTTAGCGTTATTCTAGTCCAGTTTTGACCTCAAATATAAAGAGAAAAGTTATCTTTTCGTTGTCTAGGGAGGACTCCGTCTGAGAGTGCTTACGGGCAGGCCACTACTGGGGGCTCGTAGCAGTAGAATTGAGATTTGTCATCTGAAATTGATTCTGTAGACATTGATTTCCTGCTTCTATTCTAAAATCTCGAAGAGCTCGAAAATCGCTCTGATTATATGGTCGACTGACGAGAAGTCACGTGGATGCAGGCATGCCGCGCATGCGCCGATCTCAAGTCTCAAGGCCTGGCAATAAACATCCGCGGTGACTCTTGCGAAATGAGGTGTTGTTCAGAAGCTTCAGAGAGGTAGTGCAGTTGGGCTTGAATTACACATTTACTGTACGCACTGCATAATGAACCGTTTGATAATGAATATAGAGCTCGCATTGCCTGTCACGACTGATTTATTGACATTTAATGGATCACTGTCACAATGGGCTCTTAGTGGTAGAGCAGTATGTTTTGATTTGTGGAATCAGTCTTGTTTTTTCTCTTTGTCTCGATTATTGCTGCATTGTTCTTAGCTATCACAACTGCAACTGCTCTAATGTCTTGTGATTCATGGCTTTTCTAGACCTCGTCAGCTTTTCGGCTGCAAATAAATCGTATTGACTAGATGTATGAAGTCGCAAGCCTTCAAGGGCATTTGGTCTTCCTTTTCCACGGCTCCTTCATCAGAAGTTTAGTGGCTGACAGCACGAGACACAGGGGAAAGCAATATACAAAATCTGCAAAACTCTCCATCCATCCTTGTATGAAATGCATTGGAATTAGTTTAGCCAGTTATGTGAAATTTTCCGTTGTTCTTTGCCTTATCGAGCAGCTGGCGATATAACGCCTGATTCAGGTCGCCATGTTGGTTTTGAATGAACTAGCGGTAGGCTGACAACTGTAGTAACGACCGAAGGTGTCTGAGGGTTTTGCAAACTTACTTATTAGAAATAAAAGACAAATATTATGTTAACAATATATTTTATTATGTATGCCACGGAGTGTCCTTCATTGAACCGAAGAGATCTGATGGAGAAACTGGAAGTCAGAGAGAGGAGAATTCTTAGGAATATATTAGGTCAGGTGTCCGGCTCCATGGTTAAATGGTTAGCGTGCTGGTCTTTGGTCACAGGGGTCCCAGCTTGATTCCCGGCAGGGTCGTGAATTTTAACCACAACTGGTTAATTTTTCTGGCACCGGGGTTGGGTGTATTTGTCGTCTTCATCATCATTTAATCCTCATACTGACGCGCAGGTCGTCTACGAGCGTCAGATATAAAGACCTGCATCTGGAGAGTCGACCATATCCTCGGACAGCACCGCCACTAAACGCCATACTCCATTTAATTCTTTTTAGGTCCGGTAAAGAGAGATGAAGAATTCCGTAGGCGGCACAATTCTGAGCTCTACGAACACACAGAGAGGTTCTCTGATTGTGCGAGGAAAAGGAGAGTAGCCTTCTATGGCCATAGAGTAAGACTGTCTTCCAAAAGACCGACAATCGCCTGTTCATCTTCTGGCGGAACAAGAAGATCAGTCAATCAATCAGTCACTACTGATCTGCATTTAGGGCAGTCGCCCAGGTATCAGATCCCCTATAAGTTGTTTTCCTAGCCTCTTCTTAAAAGATTGCAAATAAATTGGATATTTATTGAAGATCACTAACTCCCCTCCCTATAAACGAATATTTGCCCCAATTAGACCTCTTGAATTCGACCTTTATCTTCATATTGAACACTTGGAGGTCCATAAAGGATACCTGCCTTCCTTACATATCAGCAATTACCATGATTTCTGTCTTTTGGGTCTTTAACGGGTTCTTCGTCACTTGCTGAGGTAAAAGGCGGGTTTCAGTAATCCTAATCTATCTACTTAAATGAAAAATCAACTCAAGAAAATTTGTGGTTTATTTAAAAAATATTTTAATGAGGAAAATTCAGAAATCAACATTCTACTTCGAATTTATTTTGTCCACTCAACGCTACCCTAGTTACAACGCAGAGGAGAGGTATACTGGGTATACTGTTTTGAGAAGCTTTGACTTAACTGCCTAATGGGCATCCTTACTAGAAGCCACTGTCACAAATTAAGAGCGAAGAAAAGGAAGTCTGGAAATCCTTAAATTCGGCTTCCATTTGAGACTACATGTACCATCATAATGATTCGTGATGATCCAGCCGTCGTGGCACGAACTCTGAACTCTTGGTATAACTAAGGCAGTCCAATCGGTATGTGCCGCTCAGTGGTTGTACGGCTTGGACCCTTAATTGAATGGATGCGACTTGCTACTATGTCATGGACCAACATCTAACCTTCCAATTTACTTTAAAGTCCTTGTGGACGATTTGAGAAAGAAAACTCACAAGAAAAGTACCCCCTGGACTAATGAAAGGAGGGAACTACACCGGCAGAAAATGCGCCGATACTGGACAAAGATCAAAGCCCAACAGTTGAACAAGCATGGTCCAAAGTAGGCCCATTAGAACCAAGAAGAAAAAGAAGAACGTGGTACCCATGGAATGTGGGTAATTCCTCGGTGTAGCATGGGTCCATGATATGAAAAAACACAATTTAAGAATTGGGTAGTAATATTAGGAGCAAAAGTAAGATCAATAAATGAATTGCCCAATGCGTTCGGATAATTGCTCGGCACAGCATTCAAATTAAAGTGATGCATTTTCCGTTATTAAATATGTTGTTGTACACAACTGACCACGATGTATTCACCACGACAGCTAATCTCCAACTGAGCGCGCCAGTCAACACAGCGCCATCTTATAACAAAGTATACGCGTGACGTTACATATTTAGCATTACGTTTGCCTTATTTCGAAGCGTTATTTCACTCGGCGATATATGCTTTCTACCGAAACAATAAGAGCGTTTTAAATTTCTTCTTTCCCTGTACCCGTTATCGAGAAACGTAAGTCTAATATAAAAGCGAACTGTTTCACTCGGTTCTAATACTCTGCAACGTAATGACGGTTGTGTTTTGAATATCGTGAGGCATGTAATCTGTAACAATGGAACAATACAGGGAGGGAAATTAGTGATGAAAGAATATAACGTTCCGTAAGTAACTTAATGAATATCATAGTACGTAGATATATTCACACTTATAGTCGTGCGTGTGGGTGTTGGCTTGTTGTGTGTCGAAGTACGCTGCGTTGTCATAGTCTGCGGCACATCACCCTTTAATTCAGGCTGAACTATGTTGGCGTAATGCAATTCAATAGACTTTGACCCGTTCCTAACCTCGTGCTAATAATTCCAGCATTTAAGGCAGAACATTTCTTTGCCAATAAATATGAGATCTCATAATCAATAAACTGATAACAACCTCAAGAAATGTACGGATTAACTTACAAAAAATAAACTAACAACGGAAATAATATTCAGGAAACAAACACGTAAATAATTACATAAACCGGCATCAACTAACACAGTTCCCCTCCCAATAATATCACAAAAGCGGCTGAGAGTAAGCCAAGCCACGTAGCGATGGTTCCATCAATGCAAAGATAATGAGCGCTTCAATGTGGCATCCCTGTTATCGTTGCCATAGCAACAGACCAGCGTTAGTCAACGTTTTCTCTCCAATGGTGTTTAACGTCAGACTCTAACTCTCGTGGGCCCAACTAGAGCGATGCATCTATAACGCTCTTTCTTTAAAAAATAAAGCACGAATATAGTATGACACGCTTCTTTTCATATTGTTCAATGAGCGCTGAACTAGTAGATAGCTAACACTGACAACACTGCCTTGCTGTGGAATTCAAGAACAGTCAATCCGTGCAGCGTATTGAGTGGTGTTTGGTTCTTCTTCCGGGTTGAAATGTGCAGTTTGCCATCGTTTCGAATACAGTAGAATATTCTCCCTTAAGAAGACTGAAATAACACTACTCGATCCGAGTGAATGCTGTCTGGGAGACTTATAATCTCGGATCGAGTAAGGGTATTTCAGTTGCCTTGACAAAGAATACTGCAATGTATTCGAAACGTCCGAAAACTGTACGGAATGTACGGTTCAACTCGGAAGAAGAACCCCATAACTCTAACACTGCTAAGATATTGAGAGGTGCTTGGCTCGCAGAGCAACTAGACATCGCTTGATTATATTCGCTGGATTTAAACACGTCGTAATCTGATATAGAATAAAGGTCGACCAAATATGCTTGTTTTGTACAATGCGCTTTCCGCTTACTGAAGCACTATAAACCACGAAACTCAATACAAACTTTCCTTTAAAATTTTTGAATTTCCATTTTATCCAATGGTAGTTTGTGTAGGAGTTCTGAAGAACGCTCCGCATCGCTGTCCTCATCCCTCTGGCATCAATGCTCTAAGCGCACAACATACTGAGAACGGAAATGTTTTGGATCTGATCGAAATAAAACGCTCTCCTTCGCCTCGTTCAACTGGCTGAGACCACTCCATTTTAAACGTAACCTACCAGGTATAACATGTGGACATACATATATCCTATGTCTGGGGATAGACCTAAAATATGTCACGTGACGTGACAAAATGTGTGACGGAAGTGTAGCCATAGCAACTGAGCAGGCAGTGATGTAAGCTATTGTTACCTAGCAACCGTGCAGGCAGTGATGTAAGGTATTGTTACCTAGCAACTGTGTAGGAGTGATGTAATGTATTGTTACCTAGCAACTGTGTAGGAGTGATGTAAGGTATTGTTACCTAGCAACTGTGCAGGCATTGATGTAAGGTATTGTTACCTCGCAACTGTGCAGGCAGTGATGTAAGGTATTGTTACCTAGCAACCGTGCAGGCAGTGATGTAAGGTATTGTTACCTAGCAACTGTGTAGGAGTGATGTAAGGTATTGTTACCTAGCAACTGTGCAGGCATTGATGTAAGGTATTGTTACCTCGCAACTGTGCAGGCAGTGATGTAAGGTATTGTTACCTAGCAACCGTGCAGGCAGTGATGTAAGGTATTGTTACCTAGCAACTGTGTAGGAGTGATGTAAGGTATTGTTACCTAGCAACTGTGTAGGAGTGATGTAAGGTATTGTTACCTAGCAACTGTGTAGGAGTGATGTAAGGTATTGTTACCTAGCAACTGTGTAGGAGTGATGTAAGGTATTGTTACCTAGCAACTGTGTAGGAGTGATGTAAGGTATTGTTACCTAACAACTGTGCAGACAGTGATGTAAGGTGTTGTTACCTAGCAACTGTGTAGGAGTGATGTAAGGTATTGTTACCTAGCAACTGTGTAGGAGTGATGTAAGGTATTGTTACCTAACAACTGTGCAGACAGTGATGTAAGGTGTTGTTACCTCGCAACTGTACAGGCAGTGATGTGAGGTATTGTTACCTAGCAACTGTGTAGGAGTGATGTAAGGTATTGTTACCTAGCAACTGTACAGGCAGTGATGTGAGGGGTAGTTACCTAGCAACTGTGCAGACAGTGATGTAAGGTATTGTTACCTAGCAACTGTGTAGGAGTGATGTAAGGTATTGTTACCTAGCAACTGTGCAGGCATTGATGTAAGGTATTGTTACCTAGCAACTGTGCAGGCAGTGATGTAAGTTATTGTTACCTAGCAACTGTGCAGGCAGTGATGTAAAGTATTGTTACCTCGCAACTGTGTAGGCAGTGATGTAAGGTGTTTTTACCTCGCAACTGTGCAGGCAGTGATGTTAGGTATTGTTACCTAGCAACTGTGCAGGCATTGATATAAGTTATTGTTACCTCGCAACTGTGCAGGCAGTGATGTGAGGGGTAGCAGTGATGTAAGGTATTGTTACCTCGCAACTGTGCAGGCAGTGATGTAAGGTATTGTTACCTCGCAACTGTGCAGGCATTGATGTAAGGTATTGTTACCTCGCAACTGTGCAGGCAGTGATGTAAGGTGTTGTTACCTAGCAACTGTGCAGGCATTGATGTAAGGTATTGTACCTCGCAACTGTGCAGGCAGTGATGTAAGGTATTGTTACCTAGCAACCGTGCAGGCAGGTGTTGTTACCTAGCAACTGTGCAGGCTATGTCTTATAGCTGGCTGCCATGTGAATTTAACAGCCGTTGCTGGATGCCATGACCGGGAGACATATTTATGATCATTTTATTATCGCAAAGAGAAAGGTGTTTTTTTTAAAATGTTGAAAACATTCCTTAGCAGAGAAAGTAGGGGCCCGATACTATGAAAAACGTAAAATAAATCAATGTAAATTGAAAGACCAATGGGCCCGGGAAAGTTCCAAATTGTCAGTCCTGGATAGCTATAATAAACTAAGAAAACAAATTTCGAAAATTACTTCCGGTCTAAACGCACTTCCGTAAAGCAGCCTAAAATCGCTTGTTTCTTTACTCCCTTTCTGTTTCATTCAAATCCTAGCCAAATTAATTATTTACATTATTCTTTCTATAATGTGTTCCTTGGTTCAATGCGTTCAGGCGTTTTCTGATTTTTTTAATATTTCCTCATCGAATGTATTTATAAGGGCTTAAGTGAAACTCTGCATTGAATCACATTAGCGTTCGTAGTTGTAGAGAAAAAGCAAACTGCTAATATAATCGACCAGATAACGATGACTAAGAAAAGGATTGTAATTTTTGGAATAAATAATTAATATATTCTCATACTTTATTGCATTTCATTTCATTGACCTAAAATTCGTACCTCATATTCTCAGTAAATTTTCAACATTGCGTTGCTTGCCTCAAAGGCTAAAACTGTCGATTTTTGACTCTGTCTGGCACGAAAATTTTACTAAAAATTTTCATGTAATGTAAAATTCGTAATAAGCTTGTAACAATTGGATATTTTTTATATAAAAGTTATCAATCGCATCACAACTGAGGAAAATATCTTAAAACTTATCTTACTTATGAAAAAGCGCCTGTTTCAGTTGTACACGACAAAATAACTTAAGATACCGTACATAACTCAGCTGTGTAACCACTATATGGAACATTCCTGGAGCGTGAGACATTGAGTCTGGGGATACAACTGGGGAGGATGACCAGTATCTCGCCCAGGTGGCCTCACCTGCTATGCTGATCAGGGGCCTTGCGGGGGGATGGGAAGATTGGATGGGACAGGCAAGGTAGAGGGAAGGAAGCGGACGTGGCCTTAAGTTAGATACCATCCCGGCATTTGCCTGGAGGAGAAGTGGGAAACCACGGAAAACCACTTCTAGGATGGCTGAGGTTGGAATCGAACCAACCTCTACTTAGTTGACCTCTTGAGGCTGAGTGGGCCCCGTTCCACCCCTCGTACCACTTTTCAAATTTCGTGGCAGAGTCGGGAATCGAACCCGAGCCTCCGGGGGTGGCAGCTAATCACAGTAACCACTACACCACAGAGGCGGACTGAATCGCGCTTAATATAGATCTAAAACAGTAAATCATTCTTACTAGATTCCAACTTAGTATTTAATTTAAATTTCCCCCAAAAGCACTAACCACAAAAGGAGTACACAGCATTCCCATTCCTTGAAGTTATGATGTAATGATAACCTGTCTGCTTTCCACGTAAAGAGCAGTTACCACCATCACCGCATAAAACACGTGTCACGGACTAAGCTATCACCATCCTAACTACCTCCTTGACATTTATTCTGAATACAGCCGAACAATAATTTTAAAAACTGATGTAAATGACCTTCAGGTTCATTGAATATTTGCAAAATCAGTCATTATAGGCTGCGCATGGCACCATGGCAATAATTTTGAGCACTATATTATAGCTATATTGTGGCCAAGTGTCCAAAGTAAGCCTTGATAAGAGGTTTAGTAGATAACATTACAAAGTCACTGCAATTTACAGTCGTTAATTATCCTCCTTTCAGGCCTGTTCTTATGGGTTTCCTCTTTTGAAAGTAGTTCATTCGCTTATAAGTAACGATCCTCTAGTGACCCTTGAGAGTAAACATATGAACAATTAAGGGTTTTAGAGCGTAACACAGTAACGGGAATATTTTTCATTGAATCTTAACATCTGACACTACTTCTCTTTGTGACGTGACATTTCCGGGAATTAACTTAAATTATGCGAACGTGTTTGATAAATTATATACTCGTAAATCAAATTATGGTCCGTCTCTGTGGTGTAGTGGTTAGCGGGATTAGCTGCCACCCCCGGAGGCCCGGGTTTGATTGCCGGCTCTGCCACGAAATTTGAAAAGTAATAGGAGGGCTGGAACGGGGTCCATCCTGCCTCGGGAGGTCAACTGAGTAGAGGTAAGTTCGATTCCCATCTCAGCCATTCTCGAAGTGGTTTTCCGTGGTTTCCCACTTTTCTTCTAGGTGAATGCCGGGATGGTATCTAACATAAGGCCACGGCCGCTTCCTTCACTCTTCCTCGTCTATCCCTTCCAATCTTCCCATCCCTTCACAAGGCCCCTGTTCAGCATAGCAGGTGAGGCTGCCTGGGCGAGGTACTGGTCATTCTCCCCAGTTGTATCCCCCTGAAGCTCCAGGACACTGCCCTTGAGACGGCTGAGGTGGGATCCCTCGCTGTGTCGGAGGGAAAAGCCGGCCCTGGAGGGTAAACAGATGATGATGATGACTTTGTCTGTAAGCCTCCAAGTTTTGCCTCAAACTCCGTTTTAATCTCGAAAGTAGGTTCAGTTAAAATTCCGTTTCTCGTTTTCTTCTAACGATATAACGGGAAGACATCTAAGATACAATTTGTCGAAACTTGTGATTTAATTTAGGTTATAAACGATGTTTAAGTGATTGGTATACAGTGGTGTGGCAATATTAAATTAAACAGCATATGTCAAATATTTCCGTCGATACTAGTTGATTCTAAAATCTGTACACGATAAAATATACGCCATAAATCCTTCGAGTTTAATATACGGTATTTTTAACTTGGTAGGGTTCATCATCATCATCATCATCAGTTTACCCTCCAGGGTCGGCTTTTTCCTCGGACACAGCGAGGGATCCCACCTCTACCGCTTCAAGGGCAGTGTCCCGGAGCTTCAGACTCTTGGTCGGGGATACAACTGGGGAGAATGACCAGTACCCCGCCCAGGCGGCCTCACCTGCTATGCTGAAGAGGGGCCGTGTGGAGGGATGGGAAGATTGGAAGGGATAGGCAAGGAAGAGGGAAGGAAGCGGCCGTGGCCTTATGTTAGGTACCATCCCGGCATTCGCCTGGAGGAGAAGTGGGAAACCACGGAAAACCACTTCCAGGATGGCTGAGATGGGAATCGAACCCACCTCTACTCAGTTGACCTCCCGAGGCTGAGTGGACCCCGTTCCAGCCCTCATACCACTTTTCAAATTTCGTGGCAGAGCCGGGAATCGAACCCGGGCCTCCGGGGGTGGCAGCTAATCACGCTAACCACTACACCACAGAGGCGGACACTTGGTAGGGTTAATGGCATAAATTTTTAGATTATTAGAATTTACCTAACGTCCTAAAATCTCTGAAGATATTAGTTCTATCTAATGTAAATGACGAACATTATATCGTCCCTGTTCTGCCAAAACGGCGAATGTTACAATGCTCTTCCTATGCATTATTTGCCTTAAGAATGGTCACGCCTTCAAGCCATATAACGAGATGCAGTCCATCAGAACAATTTTCGTTGAGTTCAGTTTCCTATGTCCGTGGGTAAAGGAAAATGAACTTTACTGTACCATACTGAAGGAATGTATGTTTGCATGGCATTTACCCACTCCTAGAGTGTGATGTATTTAAGGTCCATTTCCCTTTACACACCTGCATAGGAAAATGAACTCAACGAAAATTGTTCTGACGGAAGGCATATCCATATGTGGCTGGAAGGCGTGACTAGTCGTAAGAGAAATAATGGATAGGAAGAGCATTGTAACATTCGCCGTTTTGGCAGAACAGGGACGATATCATCGCTGTTCGGGTGAAAGGCCATATCTCACAGTACTCTTCCTATCCATTATTATCCTTAAGACTGGTCACGCCTCCCAGCTACATATGGATATGCAGTCCATCAGAACAATTTCCGTCGTGCTCATTTCCCTATGGTTACGTTGCCCGAAGAACTACGAAATAACCTATGTCGTCAAATGGACGCAAGGTGTTAAAAAACTAGCTGGTGGCGGGTAAAAGTCTGAGTTAATATATCGCAAGTCATTCTTAAAGAACAAACAGTTGTCCATTCTTGTTTAATTCAGAAGAAATATTCATTCATTGATTTGTATTTAAACACGGTGGGAAGAATACGATTTTTCAAAGAAGAAGAATTTATTTTATTGGGAAAACAATAGTGGATTCAATAGCTTAATTTAACGTAAGGAAGTCCCTATAAAATGTTACGCACTTTAACTCTCTGAGCTCTTTAGCTTGAATTTACCGCTACACTACTGTCATTCCTTTGTTTGGGGGATATGGACTGCTAAGAGGAAACAGCTATGGAAAATTAGTGACCCGTAGTAATCTACGAATAGAGATGACATTATTGTTAACGGTACATGACCTCTGCATTAGAAATGTACTGGAATGCTTTTGTGTGAAAGTCGTGACTTTATGTGTTTCATAACAGTATTGATTTCCTTCATGTAACTTGATTTGCTCCAATTTCAATGAATACTGTTTTGTAATTTGTTATTCTGAAATAATAATGTAAGTGCCCTCTTAGACACGAGTACTACGGATGCGCTCCATATCCTTTCTTTACACGACCATGCGCCTTTGTTCCGAAATGTCATTGCAATGGATGAAATAAACAGAAATGAAAGTATTATGCAGACGTGAGATTATTCCCACTTTCATTTAATAGACGGCAACAAATTTGTTCAAACCTTCGAAACGTCCTCATTCTACGTACTGGTAAGGCCAACACTTAAATAATATATGTCCACTTCAGGACATTAATTAACTCTTATGATAAGTAAATGTTGTCATTTCATTTCACTGCTCACCTTCTGCTGACCTCAGCACCGATGCATAGCAAAATTCTGTTTTAAATATTTATCATGAAAGCGTAAAATCTTTGTACGTTTTCACCATTTCAAACTTGATTTAATTTTCTATTCTGATATATTGTAATCGTCCAGTAAATAGGTTCATGTTCCCTTTTTAAAATATACGTTCTTATATTATCTCTTCTATAATCATTCACGTTACAGTACAAACAAAATATTAAGACTGATAGCAGCAATGACAATATTGACAATGATGAAGACAGAGGATCCCTCCCTCTCTGAGTCCAACATTTCGTAACGGTGTAGTGGTATCTCGCAACAAGCCTTATGGTGATCTGCCTCCAGGAGCCTCTGCTTTGGGCATGGTGACAAGCTCATCCTGGTCAAGCTCTTGAACTGGTCCACCCATCCGTTGCCTACGAGATATACAAGGCCGGGACATAGCTACTAATTTGCCGCTGAAAAGACGGCCCGGCCCGACCGTGTTCACGGTTTGGCCGCTAGATGTCAGGTTTCTGTTCTGCTCTCGGCGGACTTTAACGTTGTGATGTACGGAGCGTCCGCCTCTGTGGTGTAGTGCTTAGTGTGATTAGTTGCCACCCCCGGAGGCCCGGGTTCGATTCCCGGCTCTGCCACGAAATTTGAAAAGTGGTACTATGGCTGGAACGGGGTCCACTCAGGCTCGGGAGGTCAACTGAGTAGAGATGGGTTCGATTCCCACCTCAGTCATCCTAGAAGTGGTTTTCCGTGGTTTCCCACTTTCCTCCAGGCAAATGCCAGGATTGCACCTTACTTAAGGCCACGGCCGCTTCCTTCCCTCTTCCTTGCCTATCCCTTCCAATCTTCCCATTCCTCACCAAGGCCTCTATTCAGCATAGTAGGTGAGGCCGCCTGGGCGATATACTGGTCCTCCTCCCCAGTTGTATCCCTGACCCAATGTCTCACGCTCCAGGACATTGTCCTTGAGGCGGTAGAGGTGCGATCCGTGGCTGAGTCCGAGGGAAGAGCCAACCCTGGAGGGTAAGCAGATTAAGAAAGCGAGATGTACGGAATAATTGTGATGTTGTGTTGATTTTTTGCAATTTATTGTGCGTATTGTTTCTGTCGGTGAGTGTCCGTGAGGTTGAAACCATGGAGCACTGTTGTGTACCTCTATGTACTTCGGATACCGCTAAAAAGCAAGAAAATGTGACGTTCCAGAATTTTCCTTCGGAGTGCCGTTTAAGAGAGAAATGCAGGCAAGCTATTTCAAGGCACGAGTGTGTAGATTGCATTTTAATACATCACATTTCAGTGTAAGCATGTCAATCAAGCGAATTCTCCCCAACGAATTTCCTTCTGTTTTTAGTGTATATCTTGTACACAACTGAAAAGTGTCAAACGCAGGAAGGCTCCAGCTCCAAGAAATGACGTATTACCATCAAAATTTAGTAAAATTTCTGATTCAGATAACGATGAACATACCATATCTTCAGCTTATAACTGATCAACCTCACCCACAAACAAAAAAGAAGTACCTACTAGGCTAGTTTCTATGTCAAGGAAAGGCTACGAGTATCTATGTAAATCTAAATATATATCGATGAGGTTTCTAAGGCCAGATTAGGGAAAACAGTCTTTATATAGAGAAATGGGATGCGATAATTACATCAGAAAAATGATTTAAGGTATCTGAATTTGACCGAAGTGTAAACCAAATTCAAAATAATGGTACAAATGATCATTTAGGATCTTTATTCCTGATAGAACAAACTGAATCTTACGGGAAGAAAAAGTGAAATGCGGAGAAACGACGCTAAAAATTTGCGTCCTCTGACATAGGAAAACACCTACCGGCTACAGATTTGAGATCATTGAACTGCCTAACTGTACCACATCCGAAGATGCTAAAAATTATATAGGATTTTCTAATGGCGAAACGGGCATAACATCGCTCTCCAAACAATGCGAATGTCGCAACATCAGATGTGTGGAGGAAAAGTAGGATAGCTGATAATTTATAAGATGGTGTTTAGACCCAAAGTTATTTATGACCGTAATATTGATCAGTTTATCGGATACATTGAGGCAGAATTAGAGAAAACGGGAAGAAATGACAAACTCGCTAATAGACTTGTCTGCTTATTTCGTGAATTACTTATTTCGTTTAAGCAAAGTGTAAGAAATACGCTGTAGAAAGTAAATCATGCAACTGCTCTTGGTCTATTTTTTACCTCACATCTGTTTGCTGTCTTCTGAAATTGCTAGTTGTAATGAATTTTTATACGTTTTCGTACTGGAACGTATTGCAATGAGCGGGCGAGACAGCTCAGTAAAGAGAACTCTAGCGGCGCTTGTTGGAAGTATCTCGAGGCCGAGTCTGATTTGCTGTATTTCCTGGCCTTATGTATCTCGTAGGCAACGACCCATCGTAACGGTGTCCGACTTGATGGCTGAATGGTCAGCGTACTGGCCTTCAGTTCAGAGGGTACCGGGTTCGATTTCCGGCCAGGTTGGGGATTTTAACCTCCATTGGTTAATTGCAGTGGCCCGAGGGCTCGGTGTTTGTGCTGTCCCCAACATTCCTGCCACTCACACACCACACAAAACACTCTCCTCCACCACAATAACACGCAGGTACCTACAGTACACATGGCAGATGCCGCCCACCCTAGTCGGAGGGTCTGCTTTACAAGGGCTGCAGTCGGGTAGAAATAGCCACACGAAATTAGATTAAAATCGTAACGGTGCAGGTTCTCTAGGTCTTCGGGTGTCGACTTTCCCCTCTACGATAAATATGTCCATTGCCTCCTGTCTTCTGGCAATGTGACCAAAATATCCGAGTTGTTTTTCGTTGATAAGGGTCGACAGTCTTGTTCTGTTGCCGAGCTGTTGCAGGATCTATTCATTAGTACGGTGTGCTGTCCATGGTTATCATCCCCTTATCCAGCTCCTGCCGGGTAGGGGTTTATATGGCACTTCTCCATTATCCCCTTTCCTTCCACCATTCGTCTTCTTATGCCGCTCTTCACTGATTCAATACACCTTGTTCTATGTCTTCCTCTTGCTCTCTTGCCCTCACACTTTGCTTCCAGCATATGTCTTGAAATTATATTCTCGTCCATCCTCTTTGCATGTTCAAGCCACCTTACTTTATTATTTTCAACTCTGACATTTAGCTTCCCTATCCAAACTTCCTTCCTAACACCTTCATTTCTCACTCTGTCCTTGCATTTCCTATCATACGTCTTAGGAATTTCATCTCACTGGCTTGAATTCTACTCCACGTCTCAGCTGCATAAGTCAGTAAGGGTACATAGTACATTTTGTACGTTATCTATTTACTTTTCCTTGGCACTTCTTTGCTCCAAACAAGTTTTCTTACACTTTGGTAGAATGCATTATTCTGCTGTACACTCCTGCCAATCTCCTAGGTATTTCAAGCTGTCCAATATTTCCAGACACTGACTTCCAATTTTCGCAGTGGTCTTTCCCGTCTCGAGTTCACAATTTTTCTTGCTTTTCTCTGTACTGATTTTCAAGACATAATTCTCATTTTTTCGTACAGTACATCTAGATATTGTTGCACTTATTTGCTGTTCTTTCCCCAGATCACAGCGTCATCTACAAATGGCAGTATCTTCATCTCTCTATCTCCATAGGCTTCCTTTTCTTCCTTTACAATGTCGACCATGACCATAATAAATAAAAGAGGTGACAGCACACTCCCCTGTCTTAGTCCAGTGTTATTCCGAAACCATTCTATCTTTCCAACTGCGGTCAGTACTCTGCTAACACAGTTGTCGTTTATTGCTTGCACCATTTCTAACATTTATCTTCAGAGTCTCTTTTAAACCGTGGTTTCCCAAACCTTCTCTCTGGTACACTATCATATGCCTTTTCTATATCTATGAAGGTCAGGACCGAATTCTTTCCATATTCCCAGTTCTTATCCATCAGCTGTCTCATATTAAAAACTAGCGGATGTACCCGTGCTTCGCTACGGGATTCTCAGAAAGACAGACTGTGGTTTTCCCAACTGAAGTCAACATAGCTAATTACAAAAACGCCAGTCGGAATGTAGCGATTAAAAGCAATTTTATATAAAATACTCAATCAAATGAAACACCACACATTTTATCACCTTTAACGGACAGTACAACGCTGCCGATTTAACAGTGCAAAGTTCCAGAGCTGGAATGACCAGGCCGCAGACTGCCGTGAAGACTCCTCTGCCATTATTCCATTAAATATGTACACTTCTCATTCCAGTCAGTTCCTCATAGTGGGGATTGAATATATCGAGTGTAATGATGAACCAGTCAGTTACGAACCAGTAGTATAAGAAAATTTATGAACCAGAGGAATGGCATCCCAGCTACTTCCCGCCAATATTCAGACAGGCTGTTACTCTCCGTACGACCGGGCGATTTGTGAATGTGGTTAGGGGCGCTCAGTTGTTAGCTTGCATCCGAGAGATAATGGATTGGAACCCCAGTGTCTTAACTTTCGTTGAGTAGTATTTATCGATACGACCATTAATAACATCAACATTTGAGAATTACATTTTAGGCCTTCCCTAAACTACCATTTAACTCAGCGTGAATAAAATGATTTATGGCCAAAATTGTAGCAAATTATTCCCCGACGTTGCCTACCGATTGTCATTAAGGTACGACCACTAGTAATATAAATACTTGAGAATTAAATTTTAGGCATTCCCCCATATTATCATTTCGCTCAGCGTGTGTACAATTATTTATGATCTAGATTATATCTACTTATACTCCGACACTAATAACATAAATATTTGAGAATTAAATTTTAGGCCTTCCCCTAAACTACCATTTCACTCAGCGTAAATAAAATTATTTATAGCCTAGATTATAGCGACATATTTTCCGACTTTGCATACCGATTTTAATCAAATTCTTTTCAGCTGTGTTTTCGTGATGCTTGTACATACATACATACATACATACATACATACATACATACATACATACATACAGACAGACAGAAATTACGGAAAATTAAAAATTACATTTCCTCATTACTGTGGATATGACTGATACGAAAATATCATTCTTTTTAAATTCTTAGCATTGTACAGACAAAACTCTTACTTTTATATATATAGATTGGGTCTACTGTAGATTTTCTAATCTTGAAGCCATATTGTTCCTCTTGTAACTCTCCTTCAATCTTTCTTCTCATCCTTCTTTCTAGTATCCTTTCCAGTATTTTAACTACCTAAGATATAAGCGTGATTCCTCTACAGTTTCCACAAACTTTCTTATCCCTTTTCTTAAACACTGGTATTATTATCCCTTTTTTCCCAGGCTGTCGATGGTATTCGCAGTAATCTCCTGTAGCACCATATTTCTAGAGCATCAATCCTGCGACGATCCGCCATCTTCATCGTCCACGTTTCCGCTGCATAGGTCGCGATAGGGAAGATCAGAGTTCGAATGAGGGTGAGCTTTGTCTTCGAAGTGATGGAGTTGTCCTTCCCGATGCGAGTAAGTTTTTGCTGTTGAATTTCTCGCAATCGCAATGCGCTTACGGATTTCATGTTCACGGTCTCCGGTATTTGTGACAATAGATCCCAGATACTCGAAGCGACTGACAACATCATAATCAGCAGTTCTTGTTATGGCAGCTCTGTAGATATTAAAACGATCTACAATCATATCTTTGGGCTTTTTATTGTTGATTTCAAGATCATATTTTCTGCTTCGCTGGTCTAACCTTCGCATGATGGTTTCTAGTACATGATCATCTGTTGCAATTATCACAATGTCATCTGCATATCTGAGATTGTTAGTTTTCCTGCCACCAATTGTGATGCCACCACTCCAATCCTCAAGAGTCTCCCTCATAATGTACTCGCTGTATACATTCAATAGAAGGGGGAGAGAATGCAACCTTGTCTCCCTCCAGCAGTAGTAGAAAAGAAGTCTGAGAAGTTTCACCTTCTTGTACTTGGGGTGGGAAGCTTCCCATAAAGGCGGAAGAATCACTGGACGGCCAGCGGCATAGGATCAGGAAGGCAAAGAGGAACCACCTGATTATGATCCCATGAAGCATCATGCAGAGTCAAAAAAAAAGGGATAATTTGATGCGAATAATTACAATGAAAACTTGGTGAATCCTTATTGATATATTTCATTCTTTTAGCTGTTCATTTGCAAGTTGGCATTGTTTGTCACCATAAATACCTAAAAATAGCTTCTTATTTGGATTTCATGTGCAGTTAACCAGATAGTCGTACACATCTAGGTGGAGATTTACAAGTTGGCACACTTGAAACACAATAAACGTATACACCAATAAATAACACTACTGCAGCCTGGAGTTGTGCTGAAAGTGGCCTTATGATCCATTCCGGAACTGTTCGACTACTGGTAATATGCTGGCCCAATAACTGTCTCATTAAGGTTTTAGTCTTCCTCCACACTGCTTGAACTTGTATGCGGCGAGTTAAACGGTGCATTATGGTGTCCTCTTCCTTCTTGCAAACAGTGCAGCTTACGAATAAGATGTAACTTGTTAGTTGGAATCAGTTAATGCACTACCATACACCACTGTTCGAGTACTATGTTTGGAAGAACATTATTATTAGACATGATATAGGCCTTTGGGCTTATGCCGTGTCAAGAAAATAAGGTGAAATTCTTGGCGTTTCGCCGAGAACTTTGCTCTGCGTCATCAGAAGAAAATCTCGACTGTCCGTGAGAAAGGCTTCTCAAACAATGAGGTTTGAATTTAGACGTTATGATAGAAGTGGAAATGGTGCGTTCGTTTGTCATCAGATGGCTCCCCGGACGCGGTACAGCGCCAGCGTTCGAAGAGGAATCTATGACGATTACACAAGCCTGGAATGAAACATCTGGCGATGAAGAACGTACGAATTTGGAAAACTTATTTGATAGCCAGTATCCCTGTCGAAATTGTAAGTTTTTCTACGTATATCCACACCTTCCCGTATAATCCTGGACCTGTAGTGTCTAGTGTAGGTTAGACCTCGAGCATCTTAGAACATGACATCATGACCCGACGATAGATAGTGTCTGGCTGGTTGAGACGAATATTCCATTCATGTTCCTTGATACGAGTACCAATGGACCAGCATGTTTGGCCAATGTGTACCTCACCGCAAGTACAGGGAATTTCGTATATCCCAGGGTGTAAGAGTTGGGACAATTCGTCCGGTTTTACCTAGACCTTGAGCAATTTTAGTGACGGTGCCAAACACGGTTCTCTCATTTTGCGTAGCACCTTGGCAAGTCGATCTGTTGTGTTGTGAATGTAAGGCAGGTAGGCAGTTCCCTTCTTGTCTTCCTTCTGTGAGCTTTGCTTGGTCTTTTCTCTGGGATGCATGACTCTATGAATCTGCAAATCGCTGTAACCATTACCCTTGAACGTAACTTTGAGTGTCCATCTCCACCTGAATATTTGATGGCTCACATATTCATTTCGCTCTCTTGGTGAGTGTCGTGAGAATACATTGTTTTTTTCTGGATGGTGATGAGACTCTGCATTAAGGTAGCGATTTGTGAGGGTAGGCTTATGATGGACGGTATGTCCTAAGGTGCTGTCCGGTTTCTATCTCACTAGGACATCCAGGAAAGGAAGACATCCGTCCGACTCAATCTCCATAGCGAATTTAATTGAAGGATGTTGCCGATTTAGGTGGTTTAGAAACAGATGAAGTGTCTCAGGACCTTCTGTCCAAATCGCAAACGTACCATCAACATACCTCCACCATATCATAGGTTTGACGGGTGCCGAAGCAATAGCTTCCTCCTCAAAATGCTCCATAAGGAAATGAGCCACTACGGGCGAATGTGGACTTCCCATAGCCACCCTATCTGTCTGTTCGCGAAAATTCCCACCCCACAAGAATTAGCTGGAAGTCATGCAGTGGTAAAATAGCTTAGTAATGTCCTCAGGGAACAGGTGTTCAATGAGAGACATGACCGAGTCAATCGGCACTTTACAAGGACTCCACATCGAAACTCACCAAGAGTGCATTAGGTTGAAGGGTTATGGTTGACAGCTTGTTGACGAAATACCGAGAGTTCCTGACGTAAGATTAAGTACGTACTATGTGTAGCTGAAGCAATTCGCTTAGGTATTTATCCAGAGCATACGTAGGAGAACCTATCGCACTAACAATATGTCTGAGGAGAACATCCTTTTTGTGAAACGTAGAAAGTCCATATAATCTAGGTGGCACCGCGTCCCCCGGGGACAGATGTTTAGCCTCCTCTTTTGGAATTGAGGATTGCCTTAAGAGCTTCACGGTGGCGTTGGACAAACGAGTGGTAGGGTCACGTGAGCTCAGTCTGTAGACAGGCTCTGACAATATAGCCGAGATCTTATTCTTATACTCGTCAGTGTCCATAACCACTGTTACATTACTCTTATCAGCTGAGAGAACGGTCAGTTCAGAATCAACTCTAAGTACCCCCAGAGCTCTCCTTCTCGCCTCTTGTTAAAATGGGCGCTGGTACAGCAGCGGACCTTATGGGTCTACACATTTCTGTCTTAACTTCTCGGCCTTATCCGTAGGTAGTTTGTGGATGGCTGCCTTGTTTTTGTTTGAGTGATCAGTCCGTAGACTGGTTTGATGCATCTCTCAATGCCACCCTATCCGGTGTTAACCTTTTCATTTCTACGTAACTATTGCATCTTACATCTGCTCTAATCTTCTTGCCATATTCTTACCTTGGTCTACCCCTACCTACACTTCCTTCAATAACCAACTAACAAGTCCTGGGTGTCTTAAGATGTGTCCTATCATTCTATCTCTTCTTCTCGTCAAATTTAACCAAATCGATCTCCTCTCGCTAATTCGATTCAGTATCTCTTCATTCGTGATTCGATCTATCCATCGCACCTTCAGCATTCTTCTCTAACACCACATTTCCAATGCTTCTATTCTCTTTCTTTCTGAGCTAGTTATCGTCCATGTTTCACTTCCATACAATGCCACGCTCCACACGAAAGTCTTCAAAAACATCTTTCTAATTCCTATATCAATGTTTGAAGTGAGCAAATTACTTTTCTTAAGAAATCTCCTCCTCGCTTGTGCTTATCTGCATTTTGTGTCCTCCTTACTTCTGCCATCGTTAGTTATTTTACTACCCAAGTAACAATATTCATCAACTTGTTTTAAGACTTCATTTCCTAATTTAATATTATTTACCGTAAGTAATGAACTTCTCAGTAGGAATTTTGGAGGGAGCGACACCGAAATTAAGACCCCTAGCGAGAACTGCAGTGTGGCTCTGGTCCAAGGATTTCTTGGAAAGATTGACGACCGTTTTACCAGCATCCGGGTTCGTGCAAGAGACCGCCTGTTTCTGAACTAGTCGGAGGAACTTACATTTCTGTCTGAATGACACCTGGTTGAATTTGCGTTCAGCCTGTATAGCAGTAATGCGATTAAAAGACAGCCACAATTCCTGCGAGAGAGTGTTGCTTAATAGCAGGTGTAAACGAAACAGCTCTCGGGAGAATGATTCCAGTTCCTTACGAGTTTACTGCACTCTCTCGATCACAAGAGCCTTGCTAGCGCGTTGATATATTCTTCTGTCCTTCGGAGTATTTAACGTGTGCTTCAGCTTCACACAGTTGCGAATTATGTTATGGTCCCTGTATCTCAGCACAAAGCATTAAGGAGAAAGAACAATAGATTTCTTCCTCCTTAATTTGCTGAATTTTGAAACCTTCTCAAAAGTATCCTCCCATAGAGGATTTTAATGATGCCATTGATGCTGTCACGGCCCGTACTTATAGACGTGATATAGGCTGTTGGGATTCTGCCGTGTCAAGAAAATAACGTGAAATTCATCAGAAGAAAATCTCGACTGTCCACGTGAGAGGCTCCTTAAACAATGAGCTTTGTATTTAGACGTTATAATAGAACTGGAAATGGAGCGTTAGTTCGTCACCAGATGGCTCTCCGGATGCGGTAGTGCTCTAGCGTTCGAAACGGAAGCTGACGGAACAATCAGAATCAGTCTGCGATGGTTACATAACATAACACAAGAACAAGTACAATACCTCAGACCTTAACCGACCTATCGAAACTGTCCATAATGGCGGCAGCTGGAGTGCTAACATGCGTTTGTTTTGATTTGTGTAAGTCGTGTAGTTACCAAATATTTACGAAAATTTGAATATTATTAATCATACATTATATTTATTTATAGTCTTAATAAGGTTATAGATCCTCTTTCAGTGCCGTAAGAAGCTGTCTGTTCTCAAAGAACTTATTTATCCCAACAATATCGGCGGTGATTAGATTAATCTTGATTCTCGCATTTTTCTCCAAAAGTACTTTCTTTATTTTTAGTTACCTATGCAATATGTTTATAGTTTAATGTGCTCTGTGTCTGGATGTAAGTAAGAGGTAGGGCACAAGCTTCAGTGCTCCCGTTTCCAAACGATCTGGTATTAAGGCAAAATTTGGTTAAGAGCATTCGTAAGGAAAACTGCGAACTGAATGATAGGCCTAAAAATGTTGTGTGCATTAATAATTTTATCATTTTTGAAATCAAATATATTGTTAGGGAAGATATTGCCCATATAAGGTGGTGACCTAATTGGAGTGCCGCGCAAACTTCCGAAGTTAAAACTAATGATGCCTATCCTAGCATTTGCCCTATCAGCAAACGCACCTTACTACAAAGAAAATTAAATCAGTTCCGGAAATATCCGGAAAATCATGACCAAGATTTATGATTTAGAGACTAAATTAATCTTAAACGGTGGTGCAAGAATGATGTAATTATTCAGTTTCAACGTTTTACAATGAACATGCGTAAACTAAACCTAACCCCAATTCCCGTGAGTTAAAGTGAGGAATATGTTTCCTTTTAATACAAATTACAATTGTCCCATCAATTCTGGTGATTGTTAAGGTGACGAGTTCTTAGATGGTGAAGTGTATCATACAAATATCGCTTGTACCTACTCAAAAATGCAGTTGGATTTAGGTGATTTGAAATTTTACTGGCGACATTTGTTTGCGTGTTTTACAAAATGGGCTGTGGTTAATGGTGGTGTTACATAGTAGTTCATGTAAGGTTAATAATGTTCTTTGTTGACATCCATATATCGTATTTACTGACCGGAGTTTCATATGTGAAATATTTTTATACTCTGTGTCTGTTTCAACCTGACGTTGATATAATAATTCTCCCTTCGTTACTTTCCCCTCTGAAATTACATTTAGACTTACAATACGTGGTAATGCTATTTTTGGTGTTTATATTTCATATTTTGAGTAAGTGAATTGCATTCCATGACATTCGACTTGTGGTCTTTTCTTTGCGTGACTCGGAATAAACATGCATAACCTTTCCCTAATCCTCTCATATTGCCCACCGATGTCCGCCATGTTTTGTCTGGATTACGGTCTGATGTAATTGTAGTTGGTCATGCACAACAAGTGTACGCACATATGAAGCTACGACAGCGACACAAGCCTGAAATTAAACACCCGGCGATGAGGAACGTACGAGTTTGGAAAACACCGAAAAACCGACAGTGAAGGGAAAACTCTTAATGGCTCGCAACCAGGTATTACTTAATTCATAGCCAGTGCCCCTGTAAAAATTGTTAGGATTTTTAAGTATTTCCACAGCTTGAGGTATAATCCTGTACCTGTAGTTTCTAGTGTTGGTAAGAGATCGATCATGTTGGAACATGACATCATGACCCGTCAATAGAGCGTGCTGGTTGAAACGAATATTACGTTCATGTTTTTTAATACGAGTACCAATGGACCGGAATGTTTGGCCAATGTATCTTAACGCAAGTACAGGGAATTTCGTATACCCCAGGATGTAATATTGGGGACAATTTGTCCTTAGCTTTACTCAGACCGTGAGCAATTTTAGTGACGGTGCCAAACACGGATTTTATATTGTGTTTGCAGAGCACCTTGGCAATTCGAACTATGGTGTGAATCTAAGGCAGGTAGGAATAAGTGAACGGAAATGCACGGACACAGATAGGTCTTATGGAGACGATGGATAGGAAAGGACTAGGAATGGAAAGGAAGCGGCCCTTCCTATAAACGAGTATTTGCCCCAGTTCGTCCTCTTGAATTTCAACTTAATGTTCATATTGTGAACGCCGGCCCGTGGGGTAGGGATAGCGTGCCTGCCTCTTACACGGAGGCCCCGGGTTCGATTCCCAGCCAGGTCAGGGATTTGTACCTGGACCTGAGGGCTGGTTCGAGGTCCACTCAGCCTACGTGATTAGAACTAAGGAGCTATCTGACGGTGAGATAGCGGCCCCGGTCTCGAAGGCCAAGAATAACGGTCGAGAGGATTCGTCGTGTTGACCACACGACATCTCGTAATCTGCAGGCCTTCGGGCTGAGCAGCGGTCGTTTGGCAGGCCAAGGCCCTTCAAGGACTGTAGTACCTTGGTTTTTTTGTTCATATTTTGATCTTTCTTACTTTTGAACACACCACTCAAACTTGTTCGTCTACAGATGTCATTCCACGCCAACTCTCCACAAACAGCATGGAACAGCACTCAGTCGAGCAGCTCGTGTTGTTTCTGCCAAGTTTTCCCATCCCAAACTATGCAACATTTTTTAACGCTATTCTTTAGTCGAAAATCACCCAGAACAAATTGAACTGCTTTTCTTTGGATATTTTCCAGTCCTTGAATCAGATAATCCTGGTGAGGATCCCATACACTGGAACCGTATTCTAGTTGGGGTCTTACTAGAGATTTATATGCCCTCTCCTTTATATCCTTATATCCTTACTAACAACCCCTAAATACCCTCATAATCATGTGCAGGGATCTTAACCCTTTATTTACAATCCCATTTATGTGATTACCCCTTATATTAACACCTAGGTACTTACAATGGTCCCCAAAAGGAACTTTCAGACAAAGCTTTGCCTACACTAGATGATGTACGTCATGTATGCTAGACGGTGCAGTTTTCTTACAGGTTGCACCAATGTTGTAAGAACTGTGGAGAGCTCGAATGACCTAAGCCTTTTAGTGCCATTAGGTTTCTGTTTACAAAAATGAATTTTGCATGTCTTTCCACGTTAATGAGACCAAGACTACAGAGAGGCTTCGAAAGGGTGAGAGATTTATATGTCAATCTTAAAAGTGAGCTTTGCCAGAGAAAATATTTCATTGCTGATTTGACCTTGGTACCTGCATGCGGGGTGTAAGGAGAATTTGGATCAAGTAACATATATTGCTCACGACGAGCATGTTGACATATTGTGTTCTTTGATGGAGTGACAACGATCTATATTTCTATCTTTCTAATAGTCCTCTGAGTGAGTTCAGTTTTGTGTCCACTTCCATTGTACGTATCATCCCTAAGACTCTCACCTCTTCCTTAAGGTTAAGCCAATTTGGTTGGGTGAATGTCCTAGGTTTGCCTTCACCTATTACTAGCATGTGCTATTTTTATGTGTTCATTCTGCTTTTAGAATGTCCATTATATTCATTGATTTTGTTAAGTAACCACTCGGAATCCTTCCTGCAGTTAGCAATAATAGTGGCGTCATCGTCACCTCTAGGGCGTGCGGGTTTAATGTAGCAGTGAGGTGAGAGCTCAGGAGACTAAACAATCAGAAGCAGATACACGGCATTCTACCCAGGTTAAGGGATGCTGGCACCAGAATCACTTTCGCATGGCTTCCAAGCCACGTTGGGATTGCGAGAAACGAACGTGCGGATGAATCTGCAAAGGAAGCGGTACTTTTACCTCCAAGACCTGTCAATGTACCTGCTAAGGATATTTGTTCTTTGCTACGTCAAACCATCCTGGCGTCCTGGGAATCGGAGTGGCTAGCTATCCGAACTCCCAACAAGCTTAGAGCAATTAAAAAGACAACTACCGTATGGCGGTCCTCTTTCCGACCTTCACGGAGAGAGGCCATTGTTTAGGCTGAGGATAGGTCATTTACGATCCACGCACTCTTATCTCCTAAAGAGGGAAGACCCCCCAGTGTGTTCTTGTGGTGCCGACTTCACCGTGGCCCGTTCTTCACAGAGGGCGCCGATCTCTCTGGCCTAAGACGGAGGCTCGGCCTGCAGGGAACACTCGAACGCATTCTAGCCGATGACGCGACTACTGCTGATCTCGTCATCCGCTTTATGTGTGGGGGACTTATCAAGGACATATAAATTACAAGTGTACTGTTACTCAGGGAACGCACGTTCCCTTTTGATTCGTTAGTAATATTTTCGACCTTATTCTATAATTGTTTTGTTTTATTTTGTACTGCGTTTCCAAATTTCTTTGTTGAATAAGTAATTTAGTTTTTTAAAATTTCTTTTCCACTAATTTGTTCAGAGAGGATGATTACCTCGTTGTGCTTCCTCTTAAAACAAAAATCACCACCACCACTATCGACAGTGGGCATTTTTGTCGTACACCTTTATTTATGTTTATAGGTTGAGTAAGCTGTTGAAGGAGATTCTTGAAGTTGCTCCTTGCAGGACATTCGTTATGACTGTGATCAATTTATCTACAAATCCTAGGACTGTCATTACTTCAACAAGGTAGGCATAATTGACTCGATCAAAAGCATGGTTAAAGTCCACAGTGATTAGAAGTTCCATTTTCCCTTTTAATCGACGAGTCGCTCATTCTGTCTCGAATAGCGCACAATGGGTTTACCCGTAATCCCACATGATTGGTGTTGGTATACACCGTCTCCCATAAAGGTAGCTAATCTTTGTTTCAGGCACCTGGCAAGTATTTTGTAATCAAAGTTCAGCGAGGAGATAGGTGTAAAATCTATCTTCTGTGATCTGGCTTTCATTGGTATCAATACAATCATACTATTATTTAGGTGTTTCAGGTATGACTCCGTATCAAGCTCATCATTTAGTGCACGAACACGTTCTTCTTGTATAATTGACCAGAAAGTGAGACAGAATCCTCTACCAAGCCCATCAGGGCAGAGTGATTTGTTGGGTATGCTCTTTCGGATGGCTTCGTAAATTTCTTCCTGGCTCAGTTGGGAGCTGAGATCTTCCAGTTGGCAGTTTGTTGCTCTTCCTTTGATGAAATCCAAATATTTATGTTGATTGTTCACGTCTGTCTGCGAGATATCTTCAAACAGCGAGTGAAAGTAGTTTTCAATAGTATCTTTAATTTCCTCATGAGTAGTGCTCTCCACGAGTTTCTGAAAGCTCTTTTGACGGTCTCGTCTTTGTTCTCGTTCTAGATGGTGTAGAGAAGGTGCTTCAGTAGCTCTGTTGTGTTCATCCCTGGAGCACAATTTCCCCTCTTATGCTTTCTCCCCGTACACTGTTAAGAGCTCACTACTTACTTTCTTAATGCGTTGAAATGTTATGGGCATTTTTGATCTTCCTTTCAGAACTCCCGTAAGCATTTATAGCAGAGTCCCGTTGCATGATAAAGTTGACTTCTGCGTTCCGTACTGTATCTTTCCAATAATCGTACGCTTCTTGGTTCCGCAAACTTTAGCCACCAGTTGAGTGTATGTTGGAAACGTGGTATCTGCTTCCTCCACTGTGGTCATTTCGTGTGAAACTGTTCTTTCAAATCTTCGTTATCTAAAACACTTTTATTAAGTATCATCATGGCCCTTCCATTCGATGGTCCACGCGCCGGTTGCCGTATTTTTCATGCACAAGCACAATGATTTGAAAATTCTTCTGCGCATACGTGAGCATCCCGTAAATACACTAGTATCCAAAAGTTAAGCATAATCATTAAAGGAGGCCATGGCGCCTGATAGGAATGTCAGACGGATTGCTGAACAAACGGAAGCTGACTCATATACCATATATCAAATAACTTGTCCAAAAAAACCAGTGTCAGAAAGGTTCTGATAGCTAAGGTACACCTTCGACGACAACTAACAAAACTTGGTAATGTCTTCCACGACAAAATAAGCTGCTAGTAGGGTGTATGGTTACCCCTAATGGCCACACATGCTTCTCAGCGACGTGGCATACTCTCTATCAGATGGTCCAAGAGCTCTTGTGGCAATCGATCCCATTCCTCTGAAAGGGCTATTCGAAGGTATTGGAGGGTCCTTGTTAGAGGCAGACGGGATGCAATTCGCCTCCCCAGTGCATCCTAGGCATGTTCTATAGGATTCGGATCCGCAGACCTCGCTGGCCAGTCCATGCGATGAATGTGTTCTCCAGACAGAAATTCATCCACCAGAGCAGCGCAGTGCGGTCGGGCATTATCGTCCATTAAGAGGAAGTCTGCACCAACCGCACCTCTGAAGAATCTAACATGTGGTCTTAGTACCTCATCCCTTTATCTCCGAGCGTTAACAGTGTTCCTCGGACCACAAATGAAGATGTGCAGGTCTGTACCGCCATTCAACATGATGCCGTCCCAAACCATGACGCCACCACCACCATACTGGTCCCGTTCCGCGATGTTCCTGTAGTTGTATCGGCTACCCGGTTCTATTCAGATTATTTTGCGACGGGAATCGTTCTGCAAACTGAAGGGGGATTCATCTATGAAGAGCACATGCCTCAATTCATTCATGCCTCAGTTTCGATGTTGACAGCTCCAAAGTAAACGGGCCCGTCTCTGTGCTAGAGTGAGCGGGACGCACACCGCTGGACGTCGGCCAAACAACCCTGCTGTTCTGAGCCTCCGGTACACAGTTTGCCGCGAAACGGCAACCCCTGAGACGGTTGCAAGCTCCGCCGACTTTTGTCTTGCAGGTGCACTCCGATTCCGTCGGGCGTTTAAGGCCAGATATCGGTCCTGCTGTGGGGTGGTTACTCTTGATCGACCTGGTACTAGCCAACGACTAACATCTCCTGTGTCTCGAAATCGTCTCCAAAGCCTGGAAATGACACTTTGTGTCACGTTCAAGGATACGGCTACTTCGGTCTGTGTCTGGCCTGATTCCAGGCGGCCGAGTATTCTACCCTACAAAACAGGGTCCAAATGGCGTCGTTGTGCAATTATGTTGTCACGTTCACCACGAGCCTACACTCCGCACACTATAACAGGGCAAACACGACTGCGGGAATATGGAGCGCAGGCATTGGCTGTGTTTACCTTGCTGTTACGCCACTAGTCAAAGCAGGGAACGCTCCTTTCCTATACCGAGAGAACACGTAAGGTCGGGAGGTCCATATGTCGTGCGATTTGCGGTCTATTTCCTGTTGCCTTGCTTACTCGTAACTTACGCTTAACCTTTGCACACTAGTGTATTCCTGTAAATTCTTGCTAACTGATACCCTTTCAGGGCACGAGGCACCAGTGAGACAGTAGTACTTATAACCTTGATTTCTAACTGCAACTAGCTGTTTGAAGTGGCATAAAATGTTGGATCAAAATCCATATAATGGAACTCAGTTGAAACATTCACACTATGAATTCTGAGAGAAGATTTTTGCATGACTTTGAGAGGAAGGAGAATTGAAGACTGGAACGACGGGTGCGATATCTTCAAAATGCTACCCACATATACGAGATCCATTTCAACAACTGTATGGTGATATTGACCTCACTGCAACCACCCTTCAACAGCTTAAAGGGAGACCGTTTCTTACAGTTTTTAATTAATGAAAAACTTAGGAATGTCTGTTCATAAGGTGCCACCCCTACTTTAAGAAAGTTTGAAAGGCACACGGAACGTACCCATCATCGAGTTTGGTACAACTTTTAATTAAATATATCTCTCTGATCTGGATTGTTCATGGCGATCGGTAATATTTATCTGCTGCAATGCATGTGGACAAAATACTGATTCATTTTTGGAAGTGTAAATAACAAATTTTGAACAGACACTCCTCAAATGAGGGCCAAATATGGGAAAGGTGAAAGTTCAAGGAACGCCGGTAATCGACTTCCCGAGCACAATGGCACTTTCATCGTTCTCTACCAAAGGAGACCAGCAGACGGCCTTTGAAGTGCAAGTATACTACGTCCAATATATTTTGTGAAATGAAATGGCTTTTAGTGCCGGGAGTGTCCGAGGAAATGTTCGGCTCGCTAGGAGCAGGTCTTTCGATTTGACTCCCGTAGGCGACCTGCGCGTCTGATGAGCCCCCGTGCTAGCGAAAATAACCAATGATGGTTAAAATTCCCACGCCTGCCGGGAATCGAATCCGGGTCCCCTGTAACCAAAGGTCAGCACGCTAACCATTTAGCCATGGAGCCGTACAATACATTTTATATAATTACATAACGACACTTAGCTTCTATAAATTTCATTTCTTTAATTAAACGCTCATAAATTAGAAAATGCTTCAGTGATAGCACACTAACACAACGGACAGCACAGCGCGACACGCTGGCACATTCACCCCTCCCACCAAACTCAGCTGGACACATTCGACTGTGCCTCTATCTGTTGATCGTCCTACTAAATAAACCAATGACCTCAAGTGCATGCACAAGTTACCATCATTTATGCGACATGGATACATCCCCTTATTTAAAAAAAAATCATATTTGGGCACTTTTATACTTGGTACTCATTTGAAATCATCTGTCGTGTATTTAAAGGTTTCCCTAGGCTTGTGATAGCGCAAGTAAGTGTGCATAATATTGAACAAGGAGAATCGAGTTTGATTAATCTCTGCCATTTAAATATTTTATTAATATAATTAGAGCTCCAGAGTTTATCTACAGAGAATGTGGAGCTCGATATTTATTTTGACTATTTAAGGAATACTTAGAAAAATAAATAAGTAATGATTACGATAGCTAATGGCGTCGCTGTTGAGCATCCAACCAGCCTTCAGGCTGTAGATTGAACATGAAGCAATATAAAACCACTCAAGACAGACCTTAATTCATCTATCGATATTAGCTAAAATGGCGCCGCGTTTGGTTTGTTCGAATGTAAACATGATCATGTGTGACGGATAAGTTTAGTTTTTTCCTGTAGGTTTGATTAAGAAACGTTAGTGTAGTGATTTTTGTATTGAAATTTGTTTTTTTAAACTAATGTGATTATATTAGGACCGTGCCGTTAGTGTTGTGTGCCTGCAGATGCACTCACATTCAAATCAAGAGTACTCACCGTGATGATTCCGTAGTTACAAATAATTCATTAGAGTGAATTAATACATTCCAGGGCATTTTTTATCAGAGAGGCTGTATTACATGTACTTGATAGTTATATTCTTAGAGCTTTAACATTTTTCGGTCAAGGCCAAAGCCCTGAGACAGTTCCTATCAATTTCCTAACTACCATATCGTTTGAGCATTGAGGTTATCAGAAGTGATCAAGCTATTAGCGTTATTTGCGAATACCATTATATTCTATTTGTTAAATTAGAGCGCAAGGTATCAACTGATATACTGCCACTTACAGTAAGTATTTGTGGACCAGTGATTTGGGTGTTACTGTGCTTTATATTGAACCCTTGAACTTACCGTTCCATCGTTGGTCGTCTGTTACAGCTGCTGCAATAGAGCAATATTGATCTCTTAAATCCTGGGTTCGTAGTGGGTTTATTTCTGTCACTACATTGACCAAATGATGGGGTTCAGAAGAGAGCCTAACTACTTTAAATGTTGAGCAAAAATGTGCTTACTAAAATTTTATTCGATTATATCAAATCAAAATATTTATATTTATTAAAAACCATCCATAAAATCACTTAATTATTTATAATATTTTGACGTAGTCACAATACATTGCGTGAGTGTTGTCTTCTTATTACTCTTTAACATTATTTCAGGGAATGTAAAAGTATCATGAAATTCGTGGATATCAAAAACTAGGATAACGAAAATGAAACCTGAAAATCGGGCACCATTGATCCAAACGATAACTGAGAATTAATGCAAACGATCCGTGGAAAATCTGACCTTCAACAAGGAGAATTCCAGATTTACATTTAATTAAGGTTATCCACCAATCTGATACCCTAACGGATATTGGAACATCCGACGAATGGACCCTTAATCGGACCAAATAGAGTATCAGTTGCTTTAGATAGGTTGCGAAATATCACTAGAAAGCATGGTGTTCATTACAAGTTAACAGCAATAGTCACAATTAAAAATAAATTTCCACCATGTGTTGTCATCTCGTGACATCCTTAAGTTACGGAGTAATCCCGATACTGAAACATGCATCACCCAAACAGCTGTTCAGAAGGAACCATCAACAACTTGGTCCGAGAGGATCTTACGTTACGTCGTTCTGAAAGAACAAAACTGCGAAATACAGCGAAACATTTATTCATTATACCTTTAGGAGAAATGCCAAAGAGTGAAGTTAAAGAAAAGTGATAAGTCACTTGAAAATATTCTTATAGAAACAATTTAAGGTTATAAACAGCTATGTCGTTAAGTTTAATAAATTACAAGTCCACACTCTAACACAAATGAAAGGGAACCTTTCCATTTTCAATAACTACGACTACCATCATAAATCTGTCCACCTACACTTGTCCTATTAATTAGGGCCGGTATTATAATAGATTTAAACTGTTTGTTCAGTTTGAACTTCGGTTTATCTGTTAATCTTAAGTTTAACTAGAGATTCATTTTACTGCCACTCATCTACCGTTTAAACTAAAGTTTAAGCATACTTAACCTTACAACATTGCAGAACGAATGGATCTCGAAGATATGTTTGAGGTGTTTGAAGAAATACTAAGCGATGATGAAGAAGTGGTTCAAATTATTGAACGACGACGGGCACCACGAGCTTTTCGAGCAAGGGCACGTTACTTTCATAAATGGAATGAAAATAGTTTTTAAATATGTTTAGACTTACAAAACAGACTGTCATAATCCTATTTCAGCACGTTGGTGCTAGAATAAAACATGGAACGAAAAGGTAAGAATGTAAAAATGACTTTATGAAAGGTTTGAATGTCAAAAGTGTAAATTTTAGAAAAGAAAGTAACTTCATTCTATTTCATAAATCATGCTGTAGAAACCCCCAGTCAGCTACTAATAGCATTGCGGTTTTATGCCTCCCGTACTATATTTATTACAATGGGAAATTTCGGAGTAATTCATAAGGCCACTATTTCACGGACTATATAAATATTCCTGTACTAATTGCACAAGCAATTATATTTCCTTACAAGTAAAATTAGGACAACATCTATTACTTTTATTCGCCATTTTACCTTCAAGAAGTAAACAAACATTATCGATAGTCATCTTTTCTTGCAAGCCACCGCTACCAAGATCGTATTTTTCCTTCTTCACCTCAGTTTAAATTAGGCCGCCCATTATAAGACTCAACATCGGTTTAATCTCAAGTTACAGTTTAATTCAATCTTCAGTTTAAACCCTTATTATCATACCGGCCCTTAAACCAAACTACAAATAATTGGTAGACCAATGTCTCCTAACATAAAGTGAAAGATCGAAATATGATAATAAAATGCATTAACAGCTGACGAATCGAAATCGCATTCGTAACGTATATCCTACATAAAACGTCTAAGTGTCAATTCACGGCACCACTACAAGATACCGGACATCAAAACAATAAATTTAAAAGTAAAGAGATAAATTAAAGAAACGAAAGTTCATCTAACCTGAACATATGCGGCTAAGCGGTAATGGCAACACTCACATTCATGCCACTATCGGTGTCATGATATTGTGGAAGCACCTTCTGGCTAGTAGGAATTATGCCGAAACATGGTCTTGATAATACCTGTTAACCCACTTCGCATTCACATTCACTACTGCAGACACTAACATCGTTCAAGTCGATTAGCAAAACAACTAACCTAAGACAAAACTATATACAGACGACACCCTAATCCTGTCATCGAGCCTACGTAGTGTCTACACATCGTTAAGTAACAGATACACGCAGCATCCTAAAATCTATCGTTGAGCGGATGTTGAAATATTTACACATCATCTATAGTGTCAGGCGAAATCGAAATTTCAAACACAATGTCGGATCTTTAAATCTCAGCCTTGTAAAAACGTTAACACAACTAAACGAAGCTCCCCACAGAATAAACTCGAATCTGGAAATATAACAATGTCCATTCCATCCAATAAAAACGTAAAATCGAAATTAAACGACGTCTGGCTACTTTAATCCGTGATTCAAATACAATCTCAACACGCGCAGTGAAGTTCAGAAAATTAAAAAATCAACACCCGTCTAACTTTACGTAATATCGCCGAAACAGCAATCACCACCATCATGAAATCCACATAGAATCGTTACTTGGACTCAATTGCCAAAACCTACGGTCACATAAAAAATCATACCACGGAAAACATCGACTTGAAATTAATATAGGCATTACAATGCTCTCTCTTGGATTTTGACCATTATTAAATTAGTCAGCTGTTCCGGATTGCTCACAGGACATCGTTATCTTATACAACCTGTCTCAGAAGTATTACCCCTTGACACACGGTGTCACAAAATATAAGCTTCCCAAAAATAAACGTTAACTTTATCAGACTTCACTGGAGTTTCGGTATAAATCGCAAACCTCACCCGACATTACTGCTGAATACATACTTTATCACTTAAAATTTATCCTGACGTAAAGATTAGTTATTATTATTATTATTATTATTATTATTATTATTATTAATATTATTATTATTTTGATATTTGAGGTTTATCACGCTCACCACGACTATTTTATCGTTATCATATTTGTAACTTTTATTAGCCTGAACAATATTTCATTGATTTGTAGTACCATATTTAAACTCCGCTTTTTATCGTTCCTTAACGAGATTTCAAACGCATTTAAGAGTTTCGCACCCTGACATGAACAATATACACTTCGCCTAAACATCATAAAATACTTATTCGACACACGCAACATAGTAATTTAATGGAACAAGCATGTAAAATCTAATCTACAAAATTATTAAATTTAGACAGACCTGGTAATGATGTCATCTTAGGGGTCCTGGCCACATTCTGGCCAGCTCGTACAAAATTAGCCTCTCTTCACGGCGGAGGACATCTTCCTTATATATCAATTATAACTACACAGCTTTTACGCTTGAAATTATATATACACACAAATAACGCACTACTTTGCCTATCCACAATGCGTGCGTATTTCCCGTCTGCTTGAAAGACACACACTGTTTGTGAGAACTGCCCTCACTCACCCTCTCTTACGAGATATTAGGCTCGATCTTATCTCTGGCTAGTCTACGACTCCCCTTGCTGATATCTAAGACACACAATACTTAGATGAAAGCTAGCTATGTATTTTCGATCTTCATTTGCAGAAAGAAGTTCAAAAATGTTGGTATTAATTCAACTAAGTCCCTTCCACCGTTACCGTTCGGTAAAATATAACTTTATAAAAGCATCTAAATTCACTAACTCACAAGTTTATTTGAAGAACAATTCAAAACATAACACGACGCGAACCGAACGCGCGACGATCAAACAAGTGAGTGTATTACCGTTCCCTAAGTACGGATATTTATAGGCTCCCAAATGATGCTATCCTGGCCATGGGGTGTTGTGATGCAATCATCAATTTCTTAAGCACCGGACCATTTATTCTGAAATTCATTCCAAAATTTCAACCAAAATTCCAAGTCACAATGGTGTTGTTTTCTAATTATTCCCGTGTTTGAAACGGGCGTAGTTAATTTCCTGTAGAGGCTTTCGCGGTAATATGGTTGCTTGGCCTTGAGTCGCGCGGACAGATTATCAGTATGGATGTCACAATTTTCCCAGGCCTAATTACATTCATTTCCATCCTGTGGATTCTATCTTCATTTAATAATACTTACCAATTTCAATTCTTTATTCCTTGAATAATGAAATTGCCTAAATCTCTCGTTGTGAAGGTTTATTATGCCCTAAATGCAGATCAGTAGTGATTGATTGATTGATTGATTGATTGATTGATTGATTGATTGATTGATTGATTGATTGATTGATTGATTGATTGATTGATTGATTGATTGATTGATTGATTGATTGATATATGGTTAATTATTTAATACTTGAATTCAGCCGAAGTGTCTCGACAATGTCCGAAGAGATAGCCACGGTGAGTACGATCCCACGGTGACTTCTCACGCCATGAAGGGTGAAATAATAAAGAATAAAGAATATGGCTGCACCAGTAGTTATTTGTAGCTGCAATATTTATCATGGTAGAATTATGGATTCAATATCACTCAATCAATCACTACTGATCTGCATTTAGGGCAGTCGCCCAGGTGGCAGATTCCCTATCTGTTGATTTCCTAGCCTTATCTTAAATGATTGCAAAGAAATTGGATATTTATTGAACATTTTCCTTGGTAAGTTATTCCAATCCCTAACTCCCCTTCCTATAAACGAATATTTGCCCCAATTTGTCCTCTTGAATTCCAACTTTATCTTCATATTGAGATCTTTCCTACTTTTAAAGACACCATCCGAACTTATTCGTCTACTGATGTCCTCCCACGCCATCTCTACACTGACAGCTCGGAACATACCACTTAGTCGAGCAGCTCGTCTCCTTTCTAACAAGTCTTCGCAGCCCAAAATTTGCAACATTTTTGTAACGCTACTCTTTTGTCGGAAATCGCCCAGAACAAATCGAGCTGCTTTCCTTTGGATTTTTTCCAGTTCCTGAATCAAGTAATCCTGGTAAGGGTCCCATACACTGGAACCATACTCAAGTTGAGGTCTCACCAGAGACAAATATGCTCTCTCCTTTACATCCTTACTACAACCCATAAATACTCTCATAACCATATGCAGAGATCTGTACCCTTTATTTACAATCATATTTATGTGATTACCCCAATGAAGATCTTTCCTTATATTTATACCTAGGTATTTACAATGATCCCCAAAGGTAACTTTCACCCCATCAACGCAGCAATTAAAACTGAGAGGACTTTTCTTATTTGTGAAACTAACAACCTGACTTTTATCCCCATTTATCATCATACCATTGCCTACTGTCCATCTCACAACATTATCGGGGTCATTTTGCAGTTGCTCACAATCTTGTAACTTATTTATTACTCTGTACTGAATAACATCATCTGCGAAAAGCCTTATCTCTTATTCCAATTCTTTACGCATATCATTGATATATATAAGGAAACATAAAGGTCCAATAATACTGCCTTGAGGAATTCCCCTCTTAATTTTTACAGGGATAGATAAAGCTTCACTTACTCTAATTCTCTGAGTTCTATTTTCTAGAAACAGAGCCACCCATTCAGTCAATCTTTTGTCAAGTCCAATTGCACTCATTTTGGCCAGTAGTTTCCCATGATCTACCCTATCAAATTCCTTAGATAAGTCAATCGCAATACAGTCCAACTGACCTCCTGTATCCAGGATAGCAGCTATATCTTGCTGGAATCCTACAAGTTGGGCTTCAGTGGAATAACCTTTCCTAAACACAAACTGCCTTCTGTCAAACCAGTTATTAATTTTGCAAACATTCTTATATAATCAGAAAGAATGTTTTCCCAAAGCTTACATACAACGCATGTCAAACCGAATGGCCTGTAATTTTCAGCTTTATGCATATCACCCTTCCCTTTATATACAGGGGCTACTATAGCAACTCTCCATTCATTTGGCAAATTTCCTTCATGCAAACAAAAATCAAACAAGTACTTTATATAAGGTACTATATCCCAACCCATTTTCTTTAGTATATCCCCCGAAACCTTATCAATTCCAGCAGCTTTTCTAGTTTTCAACTTTTGCATCTTACTGTAAATGTTATTGATGTCATAGGTAAATTTTAATACTTCTTTAGTATTAGTCACCTTCTCTATCTGGACATTATCCTTGTAACCAACAATCTTTACATACAACTGACTGAATACTTCTGCCTTTTGAAGATCCTCGCATACACACTCCCCTTGTTCATTCATTATTCCTAGAATGTCCTTCTTGGAACCTGTTTCTGCCTTAAAGTAGCTATACATACTCTTCCATTTTTCACTAAAATTAGTGTGGCCACCAATTATGCTTGCCATCGTGTGATCCTTAGCTGACTTCTTTGCTAGATTCAATTTCGTAGTAAGTTCCTTCAATTTTTCCTTATTTCCACAGCCAATATGAATGCATGTGCCACCAGAGAACTTCAAATCGATTCTACTAGTGAGAGACAAAGATTATCTGAAGTGTAACAGTTAGGTGAATCATTATCAGAGTAATTCTTAGGAGAAAATTGAAATTCGTGACAGGGTTATGTTTCTAATACCTTCATTGAACGAGGTAGGATATTAAATTTAAAAACATACAGTAAGAGAAAGTTCATTGAAATAAATGTATTTATAAAACTAATATTGATTTATAGGTATAAGAATTATGGACCGGATTAATTTACCAAGGGTTCCTTCTACTATATCTACACCAATTCGATAAATTTCCAAGTTCTTTGAAATAATTTAATAAAAGACTAGGTGAACAACTGATAGGTAATCTGCCCCCTGGACAACAGCCCTAAATGCAGATTACTGGTGACTGATTTACTGGAAACCGGTGATCTTTGAAAAGTATTCCACAGGACTGTTATTTTAGAATGCAAACCAATGGGGTGAAGTCGATCAAAATAAATAGTTTTTGGCATATTACGGGATGAAAATAGAGGAAAGCAATTCCCAAAAAACGTACATATATGTAATGAATCTTTAACTTTCTAAAGGTTGCGTAACAACATGATAGTCTCAATAAATTACAAGGTTATTACTGTCTAAAGTGTGATCGACCTCACCCCACCTGGTGGGGTGAAGTCGATCACAGATTTTTTCAGCCTAAAAACGACTTTATAAATGATGTGGGGTGACATCGATCATCAGTTTAGTTTTAAAAATGTTTCATTAAAGATTTAACATTTTTAAAATGACAAAATGACTACATTTAACTAATATTTGACACCTGGAGGCCTAGTCTCCAAGTATGGAATATAAATCACAAAATAAAATCCCTATTTAATTTAAATTAATGTTCTGTACATTTCTGCGATATCATTCAATACTGGAGACATCTATGTTTGGAAAGATATAACTTCCCCTTTGCGAACGTTTTGAGGACAATTTCATTACTATTTGTCTACCAGATGTTTCTTGAATATCGGGCACATCTGGAAATGAGAAATATATTTGCTTGACACCTCTTTTTTCAGATATGATATCTCGAAATGTGGTGTTACAGAAGAATGCTGAAGGTGAGATGGATAGATCGAATCACGAATGAAGAGATACTGAATCGAACTGGTGAGAGGAGATCGATTTGGCTAAATTTGACGAGAAGAAGAGATAGAATGATAGGACACATCTTAAGACACCCAGGACTTGTTCAGTTGATTTTTGAAGGAAGTGTAGGTGGTAAGAACGGTAGGAGTAGACCAAGGTATGAATATGACAAGCAGATAAGAGCAGACGTAGGATGCAATAGTTACGTAGAAATGAAAAGTTTAGCACAGAATAGGGTGGCATGGAGGGCTGCATCAAACCAGTCTATGGACTGATAACTCAAACAACAACAACAACAACAACAACGATATCTCATGGCCATTATCAACTTCCTTTACAATTTGTTCTACGAAGTTTCTGTCTCTTTTCAGTGGGAAATGAAACCACAACGAAATCATCAACACAAAAAATGTCTAGTTCACCTTTGACATCACTTTGATGGTTTAAACTGAAATTGTATTCTCATTCACACCAGAGTGACTTTCATTATCTTCAGCATTATGAAGATCATCATCATAGTATTCCTCCAATGCTGCTGTCTCAACTAGTTCTTCTTCATCAGAATCAAGGAGGTCATTTACCACTATTCCCTTACCAGCAGCAATATTCATTCTCTTTTCTCTTGCTGGACGTCTTTCACTAGATCTTGTTGCTCCATTTTGTGACTGGTGCAGATGTTCCACAAGTGTATCACTCCATCTCTTTTCTGCTCCTATTAGCGAATCTCCGGGATCCTGATTAAGGCTTGGCAATTTCTTCAAGACCATTTCTCGATTTATTGGAACAATCCGACAAGCCTTGAAACCAGAAATAATAGTTGAGCTGTCATGGGCTCCGACAACACTGAATGCCTTCTTGAGCTTGGAAGGAAACTCACACTTGGGTAACACACCTATTTTCTTCAACTTCCATATTAAAATTTCGTTTACCGACAGGACCTGGCTTCTTCTGGTATATTCGTCCCATGATCGACGTCACCCTATAAAATGTAAACATTAGGCATATTACATCATTGCCCGAATGCGGAGAAAATTGGATGTAATCCAAAGTTCAGGAAAAGAGAACAACACATTAAGTTACCAAATGAAGTCAGTGATGAGGTCAGGTTATTAATTGTACCGGTGGACGACAGATTTTTACGACCTTTTTCAAACTATGCTAAACACGGACACTTATTGAATACATAACCACACTTTACTTGTTATCATTATAAAATCTAAAGAATATCGCATAAATAGCATGGATCTTCCACATTCCAAAGAAGCTCAACTTGTTACTTCTCCATCTACCTACAAAATGCCATCAATTAAAAAACATCGAGATGTCACAATGATCGACTTCATCCCACCTGATCGACTTCACTCCATTGTACGTAACCTATCTTACTGATTCCCTGGGGATAGCATTGATTATATTACCCCAAGTAAAGCGTTCTTAAACGAAAATAGTAAACTGCTTTAAGAATGAGGAATTTAGTTAGTGTGATATGACGTACGGAGGATGAAAAGTATTTCGTATGGCAGAAAAAAAAGAGTGGATGTCAGTATTTTATTTCTTCTGTGTCATATCCACGAAACAAGGATATTATTGACCTTCCCTGCTAAAATATTTTCAACCTGTATACCATAAAACATGTAATTCGTGAGCTAGAGAGAATTCTACTGATACAATTAGTGTTCAATATCGCCGATGTATCAGTGCCATTAGTGCATAAGTAATTGTTCCTTACAAATAAACCTCTGCGTTGTTTGTGTCTAATGTCTACATTTGGTTAAAAGGCTCTATATTTTCAGAAGGATATCCTTCTTTTGTTATTTTTACTTAACATGAAATGTTTAAATTTGCATGCCATCAATGACAACTGAGCAATTCAATACGATAATCACACGGTTACATTTATGGATCATAAGTTTGTTTACATCAGATGCGTCGGCCATGTTGATTTTGTATTGACGTCTGATCGAAATGGTCTTGCTCAAGCACATAGAAATTCATAACCTGTATAGAGAATAACACTTTCATCATGATCATACGCTGTTTTAGCCTTGTACTGGTAGACTCCAAATATGTCGGTGGTCGGGTCGTAATATACATCGCGAAGGCAATGGATTTATGCACTGCCTTCGTGATGTACAGGCTGTACTCTAGCTCCGATAACTTCACGCAAAGAGGCGAACTGTTTCCGCCGTCCAACCCGTGCAATGCAAGGACATGGTACCTTGAAATTATGAAATATTTACAAATGTTGTATTAATATAACAGGTGAGATCATTAACACTTGTAATCGCTTCATAATTCGTAAGTCAGGTCTATGCAATTTTAGAAGTAGGTTTGAAGTGTGATCTATACGGTCAACGCTTGATGGTTTTACTAGTCAATGTTCTCAACAAATAATTATTATGCATTGATAAAAGTATGGAGACAACAAACGTACAATAATAGTATCAATGATATGTGTAAAGAAGTGGAATCAGAGATAACGCTTTTCGCAGATGATATTATTCTGTACAGAGTAATAAATAAATTACAAGATTGTGAGCAACTGCAAAAAGACCTCGATAATGTTGTGAGATGGACAGTAGGCAATGGTGTGATGATAAACGGGGATAAAAGTCAGGTTGTGAATTTCACAAATTGGAAAAGTCCTCTCAATTTTAATTACTGCGTTATGGGGTGAGTTCCCTTTGGGGATCATTGTAAATACCTAGGTATTAATATAAGGAAAGATCATCATTCGGGTAGTAACATAAAATAATATCGTCCCTGTTCTGCCAAAAGGGCGAATGTAACAATGATTTTCCTATCCATTATTTCCCTTAAGACTGGTCACGCCTTCCAGCTATATATTGACATGCGGTCCATCAGAACAATTTTCGTTGAGTTCATTTTCTTATGCGCGTGTGTAAAGGAAAATGAACCTTAAATATATCACACTCTAGGAGTGGGTAAATGTCATGCAAACATACATTCCTTCAGTATGGTACAGTAAGGTTCATTTTCCTTTACACACGCATATAGGAAAATGAACTCAACGGAAATTAATCTGATGAACTGAATATCAATATGAGGCTGGAAGGCGCGACCAGTCTTAAGGAAAATAATGGATAGGAAGAGCATTGTAACATTCGCCGTTTTGGCAGAACAGGGACGATATGATTGTAAATAAAGGGTACAGATCTCTGCACATGGTTATGAGAGTATTTAGTGGTTGTGGTAAGGATGTAAAGGAGAGAGCATATTTGTCTCTGGTGAGACCCCAACTAGAGTATGGTTCCAGTGTATGGGACCCTTTCCAGGATTACTTGATTCAGAAACTGGAAGAAATCCAAAGTAAAGCAGCTCGATTTGTTCTGGGCGATTTCCGACAAAAGAGTAGCGTTACAAAAATGTTGCAAAGTTTGGGCTGGTAAGACTTGGGAGAAAGGAGACGAGCTGCTCGACTAAGTGGTATGTTCCGAGCTGTCAGTGGAGAGATGGCGTGGGAGGACATCAGTAGACGAATACGTTTGGATGGTGTCTTTAAAAGTAGGAAAGATCACAATATGAAGATAAAGTTGGAATTCAAGAGGATAAATTGGGGCAAATATTCCTTTATAGGAAGGGGAGTTAGGGATTGGAGTAACTTACCAAGGAAGATGTTCAATCAATATCCAATTTCTTTGCAATCATTTAAGAAAAAGCTAGGAAAACAACAGATAGGGAATCTGCCACCTGGGCGACTGCCCTAAACGCAGTTCAGTAGTGATTGATTGATTGATTGATTGATTGATTGATTGATTGATTGATTGATTGATTGATTGATTGATTGATTGATTGATTGATTGTTGTACAATAATAGACTTTACATCCGTACCTCTAGATGGCCATTAATACAGTAGCTTTCTTTTTTGTTTGCTTTTCTTGACATTTCTGGCGCTATCCTTCAGACCCTTTCTTCCACACAAATATTTATATCATTTCTGTTTAGGAATTGCCCATATTTTCACAAATATTAATGTACTGACCAGCAAGATCTGTTAGTTACTTTCCACACTCACGGAAACTGCAGAGGAATAAGTTCTTAATTATAACTTATTAATTACTTTATTATTAAGATACTTTGCTTCCAGCATCTACATATCTAACAGCAATAGTTTAATTTAAAATGTAAACATAATAGTACGAAAATCATTTAACAGAAGATTAGGTTTTATAAATTGCATTTAGTTTTTCTCTTACCGTATGTAGCATCAAATGGTTACTGTCAATTTTTATGCTTGTGCTGGATCAATAAAACGCCGTGCTGTAAATCTGTATAACAAGAAAGTCAAAACAGAACTCATCAGCTCGGGAAAATGAGTGCAACTTACTGCTTTATTCTCCTTAACAGGTACAGTTTCTGTTGGCATTTTACTTTCTCATAAAGGTATCATGCCCTCACATTAAGGAAATGAAAACATTAGTGTGTACCGGTACTTAGTTCTATAGTTGTACGCACAAGTTCTTGTCATTGTGGCAACTACGAACTTTCACACACTGCATTTAAATTCGCAACACATTATATTTTCACAGAAACGTGTTATAAGATAACAATTACATGAGTAAATTCCACGAGAAGTATTACGTCTCTTGAATTTATGTTGTTTACCACATGAAGATACCACACCTATCCTAAACTATGAGGTCTCATTGTCTTAGTAACAGCTGTTTAAGTAAATCCTGATGTGATCAATTTAAAGAACAAACGTGCAATATATTTAAATTAAAGTTCTGATTTTCACAGTCACCATTATCCAAAGAACGCTCCCAGTCCTTACGAATATAATTCACCATTACAACTTGTTACATTCGCTTAGCTCGCCTCAATTGATCAGCTGATGTGCTTGGCGCGCTTTCAGCAGTACGGCCTGTACATTACGAAGGCAGTGGTTTATGGGAATAACAGAGTTACGTAAATGTATTATTGAAGACAACTGAAGCACAATATTAGGGTAAATAATCTAGAAAAACTTTTGAGTGCGTTATTCTGATGAATTTACGTTAAAATCAAGTACACATAGGTGTGATAATAAAGTAATACGGTAATATGAAAACTATAATACTGTTGCAATAGACAGCTGATGATTTGCTTACGTTCTTGATATTCTAATACCGAAGTGGTCATTGGACACATGCAGGAAATATTCAAACTATCACCAAGCAAGATACCTACCTGCACACAAACTGAGAACGTCAAAATGCTTCAAGGTAAGAAATTTACTACCTTCCAAGATTTGTAGTTTAACAATTACAGAGGAATATAATACAAGCAATTGTTGAATACTGTTACCACATAAATTGTTGTCATACTGCAAGACAACACTTATTCTCCTGAAGGCGTATACCTTCTAAATTTAAATGAATACAGTTTCCAATACTGTTGCCTTTCTCAATGTCGATCAATGAGTCTCAGGGTCAAACTTTCGACAAAATCTGTATTTCCCAAAATCAGTCATCATCCATCAGCAAATTTAGGAGGTTTTTCATCGGTGAATCCCCTGTGAGTGGGGGACGCAGATGAAGAATGCACCCACGGTATCCGCTGCTTGCCGTAAGAGGCGACTAAATGGGACCCAGGGGCTCTCAATTTGAATTGGTGACCACGGGGACCTTAGCAGAATCCTTGCATTGCTTCCATTTAGGCCTACTTGTAACATGCCACTCACATTCGTCTATCCCATTCGACCTCCCTTGGTCAACTCTTGTTCTTTTCCGACCACGACGGTATTAGGTATCGTGGCCCAGGGAATCTTTCATTTTCACGCCGTTCGTGGCCCTTGTCGTTCTTTGGTCGACACCTTCCATTCCTTCTCTGTGATTAGTGGTATGGTGGCCTGTTGTAATTCCTCTGAAAACAAAAATCACCACCACCACCAGTTTTCATCGGTGAGATTGAGAAAATATTGACTAGAGCATCGAGTACAAATGTCCATGGTGATTGCCAATAAATAATTTTTCAGAACATTACTACGATGGAATGTGAATATAAGCTTCAAACCTGGTTCCTGTCGTAAGAGGTGACTAGAAGGGCCCCAGAGGCTCTGAACATGGATCCTGCATTGGCGACCACGAAGCCCTTAGCTGAGTCATACCATTGCTTCCACTTACTTGTGCCAGGCTCCTCACTTTCATCTATCCCACCCGACCTCTCTTGGTCAACTCTTGTTCTTTTCCAACCTCGACAGTATTACAGCACTCGAGGCCTAGGGAGTTTTCCATTTTCACACCCTTCAGACCACTTCCAGTTTTCTCTCTGATTAGCGTTATATAGAGGATGGTTGCCCAGTTGTACTTCCTCTTCAAACAATAACCACCTCTACCTTTCCCATACGGTACTTCTCCTAAATCACAATTTCATCAACCGAGTGAGTTAGTCGTGCGCTGTGGGGCACGCAGCTGTGCGCTTGCATTCGGGAGTTAGTGGGTTCGAATCCCACTATCGGCATCCCTGAAGATAGTTTTCCGTGGTTTCTCATTTTCACACTAGCAAATTCTGGGGCTGTACCATGACCTCTTCCTTCTCACTTCCAGACCTTCCCTATCGCATCGTCATCATAACATCTAACTGTGCCGTTGCGACGTAAAGCAACTTGTAAAAAGAAAATCCACCTTCGGCTGCCCAGAAGACGTTTTTCCGTGGTTTCCCATTTTCACACCAGGCAAATGCTGGAGCTGTACCTCAATTAAGATCACGGATTCCTCTTTCCCAATCGTAGCGTCACCAGAACCCTTCGATATGTTAGTGTGACGTGAAACCTGTAGCAAAAAATTCAACGAAAAGTCTTGTATTAATTCCTGTACTTTCACGAGTTTCTTGAGTTGGCTTTCATGATATTAATCATCTGTCATTCTTTCTTAATCTGTTTACCGTGCAAGGTTTGGTTTTCCCTCGGACTGAGTGAGGGATACCACCTCTATACCGCCTCAGGAGCGGTGTCCTAGAGCGTGGGACATGATCAGCCAATCGCGTTATCATCATTCATTTCTCTTACACCATTTCTCGCAACCACTGCAATTCTATCTTCTATTTCTACCCTCCCATTCATGCCTTCTATGGTTTATATCTTCCCGGTGGGAATATAAATGCTTTGTACGGTTTTCTTCAATTTGTTCTCTTAGGTTGACTAAATAGTCCATAGTTCCAATGAGGAATGGATATGAATATGGATGTAAGTAACTTCTGCCAATCAATGTTCATTTTATCCCATCTATGTGTCCTTGTTTTTCTATATATAAAGTCATCAACATGGCGGACTTGGGTTGACAATGGACAGAGGTCTGACTTGGAAATGGAATATAGAACAGGCCCTGCAGCGAGCATGGACAAGAGTGACCTGTCTGAGGCCGCTAATTTATAATAAATATATATCAAATAACATTAAAAGAAAGTTATGTTTAGCGTGCATCAGGTCTATTCTGATTTATGGTTTTGAGGCCTCGGCCTGTATTTCTAAGACTCCAATGGGAAAATTCAAACTTTTCTGAACAACATTTTACGAAAAATGACTAAAGCCCCATCGTTTAAAACCAATTGGGAGAAACGGAGCCAACTCTTTATCCCGACTATTGCACAGCAGATACGAAAAATAGTGAAGATGTCTAACTCCAGAATACTCACTACTCAGTCCAACGGCACGCGCATCCTTATTATTAAACAGGTCATAAAAACCAAGAAGCCAAACACATATCTTAAATACCGATGACCTTGGATCATATGACCTGGATTAATTACCCCCTTTCGGTTGTTCCCAAATTAATATACAACGTTCAATAATTATTAACTAAACATCAAGGTTACGACCCTGATAGGCTCCGTTCTTTAAGATGGTAGCTGCCATTCCCCCACCCCAAAGTCACTAAATGAAACCGGTATCTTTTCCAAATTAGCGATGAGAGGTTTCCCCTCTGGCCAGTGTGCTAATCCAGCCTACATATCCCCCATTAGACATTTTCCGCACATCATACCACAACAACGAAAGGATCTGAGACTATATTGTGGAACACTTTTCACAATAGACAACTCGATGAACAGGACGTGACTGAGCTGACAATTCGGAGACTGCAATCCCAGGATTTTGAATACAAAAATTAAATAGTGTGTTTTCCTGCTGCAGTTTTCATGAAAATATGTGTTAAGGCTCGGGGGGTCCTTTGAAAATTTGCGTCAAGAAATTATCGATACAAAATGTGTGACATGATAAGTACTGATTGATGGTCATGACTGAGGCACTGACGTATCTTGCAGTCCGGCATGTAAAGTACTCATGGATGGCCATGACTGAGACACTGACGTAACCTTCCACTCTGTCATGTTAAGTACTGATGGATGGCCATGACTGAGACACTGACGTAATCTTCCAGTCTGTCATGTTAAGTACTAATGGATGGCTATGACTGAGACACTGACGTAACCTTCCACTCTGTCATGTTAAGTACTCATGGATGGCCATGACTGAGACACTGACGTAATCTTCCAGTCTGTCATGTTAAGTACTGATGGATGGCCATGACTGAGACACTGACGTAACCTTCCAGTCTGTCATGTTAAGTACTGATGGATGGCCATGACTGAGACACTGACGTAATCTTCCAGTCTGTCATGTTAAGTACTCATGGATGGCCATGACTGAGACACTGACGTAATCTTCCAGTCTGTCATGTTAAGTACTGATGGATGGCCATGACTGAGACACTGACGTAACCTTCCAGTCTGTCATGTTAAGTACTGATGGATGGCCATGACTGAGACACTGACGTAACCTTCCAGTCTGTCATGTTAAGTACTCATGGATGGCCATGACTGAGACACTGACGTAATCTTCCACTCTGTCATGTTAAGTACTCATGGATGGCCATGACTGAGACACTGGCGTAATCTTCCAGTCTGATGGATGGCCATGACTGAGACACTGACGTAATCTTCCAGTCTGTCATGTTAAGTACTCATGGATGGCCATGACTGAGACACTGACGTAATCTTCCACTCTGTCATGTTAAGTACTCATGGATGGCCATGACTGAGACACTGACGTAACCTTCCAGTCTGATGGATGGCCATGACTGAGACACTGACGTAATCTTCCAGTCTGTCATGTTAGGTACTGATGGATGGCCATGTCTGAGACACTGACGTAACCTTCCAGTCTGTCATGTTAGGTACTGATGGATGGCCATGACTGAGACACTGACGTAATCTTCCAGTCTGTCATGTTAAGTACTCATGGATGGCCATGACTGAGACACTGACGTAATCTTCCAGTCTGTCATGTTAGGTACTGATGGATGGCCATGACTGAGACACTGACGTAACCATCCAGTCTGTCATGTTAAGTACTGATGGATGGCCATGACTGAGACACTGACGTAATCTTCCAGTCTGTCATGTTAAGTACTCATGGATGGCCATGACTGAGACACTGACGTAATCTTCCACTCTGTCATGTTAAGTACTCATGGATGGCCATGACTGAGACACTGACGTAATCTTCCAGTCTGATGTATGGCCATGACTGAGACACTGACGTAATCTTCCACTCTGTCATGTTAAGTACTCATGGATGGCCATGACTGAGACACTGGCGTGATCTTCCAGTCTGATGGATGGCCATGACTGAGACACTGACGTAATCTTCCACTCTGTCATGTTAAGTACTCATGGATGGCCATGACTGAGACACTGACGTAATCTTCCACTCTGTCATGTTAAGTACTAATGGATGGCCATGACTGAGACACTGGCGTAATCTTCCAGTCTGATGGATGGCCATGACAGAGACACTGACGTAATCTTCCACTCTGTCATGTTAAGTACTAATGGATGGCCATGACTGAGACACTGGCGTAATCTTCCAGTCTGATGGATGGTCATGACTGAGACACTGACGTAATATTCCAGTCTGTGATGTTAAGTACCCATAGATGGCTTCATAAAGGGCTCATACTCCAGATAACTGATTACTTCATTCGTGGTCGTTATAGGCCCTGATTCAGTATCCTCCTTTGGATCTATTGAATCCTACACTAGTCGACTCCAAATTTCGTACAGAAAATTATTCGTTAGATTAAAATAAGTGAATCGTTATTAGTTTGAGTTGCATTTATTAAAATATATATTTATGATCATTTTATTTTCCTTTCTTTTCTTTTATTTCTTTTTTAATTCGTTTACCGTCCAGACTTGGTTTCTCCCTCGGACTAAGCGAGGGTTTACCATCTCTACCGCCTCAAGGGCAGTGTCCTGGAGCGTGAGACGTTGGGTTTGGGAAACATCTGGGGAGGAGGACCAATACCTCGCCCAGGTGGTCTAACTGTTATACTGAACACGGGCCTTATGGGGGATGGGAAAATTGGAAGGAATAGACAAGGAACAGTGACGGAAGTTGGAATCGAACCCACCTCTACACAGTTGACCTCCCGAGGCTAAGTGGATCCCGTTTCAGCCCTCACACTATTTTTCAAATTTCGTGGCAGAGCAGAGAATCGAACCCTGGGCACCGGGGATGGCAGCTAATTTAATTTTTCCGAAAGGAAATTTTACACCACTTTTTTTCTGTAGGCTATACGTTAGGTTGCATGCATTTGATTTGTTTTGTAGTTTTGTACTTATTCACTTTTATAATGATTACATATTCGCTAAGCAGTCAAAAGAAATACACCTCGTACTCCAGAATGTAGTGAGGCAAATTATGGCGCTCTCATTATGTTACTACAAGTAGCAAAATTACTAGGCACAAGTTACTCAATACTGAACTCAATCCGACATGATATACGGAGTAGAAGTGAAACCACATTATCGCTCATAAAAGCCCGAAACATCTCACTGTCATAATTATCAAATCCAAACAATTCGGCAGGCAAGTTCGTAAAAGAATCTCATTAAACACAACGAGCTCTCAAGAGAGATTAGTATTTGACAGCAAGATGAAGTACCTGTAGTTCAAGCTATCTTCTCGTTTACTGGTGTCGTACTCCAAAGGTCGAAAATGATCTCAGTGTATCTTAACAATACATGACAGGCTATTACTCAGAAGTACAATGGGACCTAATGTATACGACGATTGATGAACAGAGCGTAAATTGATAAATCCTTCGGCGAGGTAATCTACCTAATCAATAGAATATAAAATTAGTACTTCAGTTTATAATTATGATGGTACTCAACAAACCAAGCTGCAGAAAAGAACTTCCTATGCATGATGACACGGAAGACGAGGAAGGAAGTTCAGGAATGAAAAGTCCGAGAGGTGACTTCCTACTAGAAAGGATCCAGAAAGCAAGACTGCAGGGATTTGACCAAGAGAGAAGGATGAGTGCAAGAAGAGAATATGAAAGGAAAGTAAAAGGAAAAGTACCAGTGGGCAGACCCACAGGAAAAGGGATCGATCTGGTGAATAAAGATGTCGAGGACAAAATTGGGAAAACATTACGAGAGAACAGTGATTCATGGACAAACAAAAAATGGAGGGGGCTCATACACCACACTTGGGAAACTGAAGATGGTCAACGATCATGAAGATAATAGTATTACTTGAGTTATTTCTTGAAAACAACAATAGTATTGTATGGCAAGACAAAGAACGCGTAATAAATAAATAAATAAATAAATAAATAAATAAATAAATAAATAAATAAATAAATAAATAAATAAATAAATAAATAAATAAATAAATAAATAATCCCCCTCTGTTGTGTAATGGTTGGTGTGATTAGCTGCCAGCCCCGGAGGCACAGGTTCGATTCCCGGCTCTGCCAAGAATTTTTAAAAGTGGTACGAGGGCTGGAACGGGACCCACTCAGCCTCCGGAGGTCAACTGAGTAGAGGTGGGTTCGATTCCCACTTCAGCCATCCTGGAAGTGGTTTTCCGTGGTTTCCCACTTCTCCTGCAGGCAAATGCCGGGACAGTACCTAACTTAAGGCCACGGCCGCTTCCTTCCCTCTTCCTTGCCTATCACTTCCAATCTTCTCATCCCCAACCAAGGCCCCTGTTCAGCATAGCAGGTGGGGCCGCCTGGGCGAGGTACTGATAATTCTTCCCAGTTGTATCCCCGACCCGATGTCAGAAGCTCCAGGACACTGCCCTTGAGGCGGTAGAGGTGCGATCGCTCGCTGAATCCAAGGGAAAATCCAACCCTGGAGGGTAAACAGATTAAGAAAGAAAAAAGAAAATAAATAAATAAGTAGTAGGTTTAATAAACAAATCATGGCAACCATTATTTTTTTCTCCTGGAACAGCTTCAACGCGGAAAAAGTACTAAATCCGAAAGTGTACGACAATGAGTTCTTAAAATTGAGACCACATCGGGTAGGGAACAAGAATCGCAGGTAAGGGAAAATGACAAACATGGCCTTGCTGCATGAGATTTGTATTCGGAAATGTGCACTTTCTCACGCCGAAATGCTCACACATTGTCTTCTTTATTTGCAAAGCGTTTCTTACGCAAAGGCTATTTGACTTTGGGAATAAGATTTAAGTTACACGGACTTTGGGTACGTATACTACGGAATATTCTCATCAGACAACTGACATATTGAGCGTTATCACGGCTAGAATTAAGGTACACAGGTCTGGCGACGCTCCCAGAATTCCTTGCGGCAGCGGCCATTTTGAGACTAAAGCTCTCTATTTGCTGTCGTCCGTGTGTTATCCAATGCAATGAGTTGAAGGTTAAAATGGGTTATTATGTCTATCCGAATATTAAGTCACTCATTTGAATGGACTAGATAGTTTAGATTCAACAAAGATAAGAATAGGAGGGTGAATATTCACACCTGTGTGAGGTTACTATACATTACATACATACATACATACATACATACATACATACATACATACATACATACATACATACATACATACATACATACATACATACATACATATATTAACATTATAGACTGTTATTCCTTTCAACGTTCAGTCTGCAAACCTCTGTGAATTTACCAAATGTCACCAAAATCCTCTATTTGCAACTAGTGTTGTGGCCTCATTTAGTTCTATACCTCTTATCTTTAAATCGTTAGAAACTGAGTCTAACCATCATCTTCTTGGTCTACCACAACTTCTCTTACCCTCCATAACAGAGACCATTATCCTCCTAGGTAACCTATCCTCCTCTATTCAACTCACATTCCCTTGCTGTTTCTACTACAGCATCCCTGTATGCCACCCATTCACCTTCTATATCATGAACCTGCTTACTGTCTACTGTTCGGAACTTCTCACTAATCATATCCATGTACTTCTGCCTAATTTCCTCGTCCTGGAGATTTTCTACCATTATTCGTTTGCAGACAGATTTCACTTTCTCTGCCCTATGCCTAGAGATATTTAGTTCACCACAGATCAGATAGTGGTCTGTATCATCGAAAAACTCGTAAATAATAATAATAATGTTATTTGTTTTACGTCCCACTAACTACTTTTTTAAGGTCTTCGGAGACGCCGAGGTGCCGGAATTTGGTCCCGCAGGAGTTCTTTTACGTGCCAGTAAATCTACAGACACGGGGCTGTCGTATTTGAGCACCTTCAAATACCACCGGACTGAGCCAGGATCGAACCTGCCAAGTTGGGGTTAGAAGGCCAGCGCCTTAACCGTCTGAGCCACTCAGCCCGGCCGAAAAACTCGTATAGTCCAAGTGAGGATCTCTCATCTAACGGGTTATGGACCACCGGTGAATTGTATAGTCCTAGACGGCTGAGCACAAGAAGGGACATGACTCAGAATATGTCCGAGATGCCCACTCCCATTCCATAGCAACTGGTATTCTGACCCTCAGGAACACTTACTAGGCCACTCAGCCGTTGCCCATGGTTATAGGGAGGTACATTCAGGGAAACAGGGTGGCCTAGAGAGCGGTATTAAGGTAACAGGGAACTGGAATTCAAGTAGGGATGACATAAAGCTGTTAGTGCTCAACTGTAGAAGTATTGTGAAGAAAGGAATAGAATTAATTATATATATACTTACCAGATTTTGTAATAGGAGTTCAATCATGGCTGAGAAATGATACAATGTATGTATGTTCAGTCTTCAGCCCTAAGGCTGGTTGGATCCTCAACAGCTCTGCCATCAGCTGTCTTAGATGACCTAGGCATGACTGAAGAGGCATACTAGGGAAATGAGGAGTGAGGTAGTTTCCCGTTGATTTCCTCACCGAGCCAGAAGTTGCTATTACATACCAGTCTGCCATGCCCACTGAAATGCATTCACCAACCGACCCTATGAGCAACATTTTCACACCATTCATACCAGGGACTGGCTGCAGAAGGAATGGCATTACTAGCATCGCTCATACCTCAGTCACTTACAAATAGTCAAACCCAAGGATAAGACAGAGACAGATCAATGAAAGTAACAAAATTGCTCTAGCCTATACCAGAAGACATAGTGCACTGTAAACACTAGGTCCTCCCAGGGATGCAGATATTTTCTCACGGAACTGGAGGGTGTATCGTAGCGATGGGATAGGAATGGTACAAGGGGGAGTATTCATTCTCGTGAAAGAGAATTTGTAAGCTACGAAAAAGTCAAAGATGACAAGCACGAAATTCTAGGGGTAAGGCTCATTTATAAAGATAATAGGCAACTTGAAGTCTTTGGAGTGTACAGACCGGGAAAATGTAGCGCAGATGCTGATTCAGAATTATTTGATAAGATAATCAGCTATGTGAGAAACGATAAGGAAAGGAACGTGATCGTAGCGGGTGATCTCAATTTACCAAATGTCAATTGGGAAGTTAATGCGAATCATAGGAAGCATGACCAACAAATGGAAAATAAGTTAATATGGGAAGGGCACCTGATTCAGAAAGTGATGGAACCAACTATAGGGAAGAATATTCTAGATGTGGTGCTGGCAAAACCAGATGAGCTCTATAGGGAAACAGAAGTAACATCTTATTAGTGATCACGAAGCTGTTTTTGTGGCAATTAAAAATAAATATGAAAGAAAGGAAGAGATTAAAATTAGGACTATTAGGCAGTACCATATGGCTGATAAAAGAGGCACGAGGGAGTTTTTAATAAGTAACTATGATTGGTGAAAAACGGTAAAATATAAACAGACTCTGGGATTGGTCTAAAACAATTGTTGAGGAATGTGAAAATAGGTTTGTACCTTTAAAGGTGGTAAGGAATGGTAAAGATCCACTGTATTATAACAGAGAAGTAAAGAGACTAAGAAGGAGGTGCAGATTGGAAAGAAATAGAGTTAGAAATGGCTGTGGAAGTACGGAGAAATTGAAGGAGCATACAAAGAAATCGAATCTAGCAAAGAAGTCAGCTAAGGTTAACATGATGGAAAGCATAATTGGCGGCCATACACATTTCAGTGAAAAATGGAGTAGTATGTATAGGTACTTTAAGGCAGAAACAGGTTCTAAGAAAGATATTCCAGGAATAATTAATGAACAAGGGGAGTGTGTATGCGAGGATCTTCAAAAGGCAGAAGTAATCAGTCAGCAGTATGTGAAGATTGTTGGTTACAAGGATAATGTCCAGATAGAGGAGGTGACTAATACTAAGAAGTATTAAAATTTACCTATAACAGCAATGACAATTTACAGTAAGATACAAAAGTTGAAAACTCGAAAAGCGGCTGGAATTGATAAGGTTTCGGGGGATATACTAAAGACAATGGGTTGGGATATAGTACCATATCTGAAGTACTTGTTTGATTATTGTTTGCATGAAGGAACTTTACCAAATGAATGGAGAGTTGCTATAGTAGCCCCTTTATATAAAGGAAAGGGTGATGGACATAAAGCTGAAAATTACAGGCCAGTCAGTTTGACATGCATTGTACGTAAGATTTGGGAAAGCATTCTTTCTGATTATATAAGACATGTTTGCGGAATTAATAACTGGTTTGATAGAAAGCAGTTTGGGTTTAGGAAAGGTTATTCCACTGAAGCCCAACTTGTAGGATTCCAGCAAGATATAGCTGCTATCCTGGATACAGGAGGTCAGTTGGACTGTATTGCGATTGACTTATCTAAGGAATTTGATAGGGTAGATCATGGGAAACTACTGGCCAAAATGAGTGCAATTGGACTTGACAAAAGATTGACTGAATGGGTGGCTCTGTTTCTAGAAAATAGAACTCAGAGAATTAGAGTAAGTGAAGCTTTATCTGTCCCTGTAAAAATTAAGAGGGGAATTCCTCAAGGCAGTATTATTGGACCTTTATGTTTCCTTATATATATATCAATGATATGCGTAAAGAATTGGAATAAGAGATAAGGCTTTTCGCAGATGATGTTATTCAGTACAGAGTAATAAATAAGTTACAAGATTGTGAGCAACTGCAAAATGACCCCGATAATGTTGTGAGATGGACAGTAGGCAATGGTATGATGATAAATGGGGATAAAAGTCAGGTTGTTAGTTTCACAAATAAGAAAAGTCCTCTCAGTTTTAATTGCTGCGTTGATGGGGTGAAAGTTACCTTTGGGGATCATTGTAAATACCTAGGTATAAATATAAGGAAAGATCTTCATTGGGGTAATCACATAAATATGATTGTAAATAAAGGGTACAGATCTCTGCATATGGTTATGAGAGTATTTATGGGTTGTAGTAAGGATGTAAAGGAGAGAGCATATTTGTCTCTGGTGAGACCTCAACTTGAGTATGGTTCCAGTGTATGGGACCCTTACCAGGGATTACTTGATTCAGGAACTGAAAAAATCCAAAGAAAAGCAGCTCGATTTGTTCTGGGCGATTTCCGACAAAAGAGTAGCGTTACAAAAATGTTGCAAAGTTTGGGCTGGGAAGACTTGGGAGAAAGAAGACGAGCTGCTCGACTAAGTGGTATGTTACGAGCTCTCAATGGAGAGATGGTGTGGGAGGACATCAGTAGACGAATAAGTTTGGATGGTGTCTTTAAAAGTAGGAAAGATCACAATATGAAGATAAAGTTGGAATTCAAGAGGACAAATTGGGGCAAATATTCGTTTATAGGAAGGGGAGTTATGGATTGGAATAACTTACCAAGGGAGATGTTCAATAAATTTCCAATTTCTTTGCAATCATTTAAGAAAAAGCTAGGAAAACAACAGTAGGATATCCGCCACCTGGGTGACTGCCCTAAATGCTGATCAGTGGTGATTGATTGATTCACGAACTAGGACGTGACTACAGTAACCCACACCATGAACCATGCTACTATATATTAGAAATATAATAATGCTGGCGATTATTACTTCACTTTTTCTAGAAATTCGTTACTATACATATTATATTTCTTTCTTAATCTGTTCTTTTTTCTTGTTCTGTTTATCCTCCAAGGTTGTCTTTTTCCTCGGACTTAGCGAGGAATCCCACCTCTACCACCTCAAGGGCAGTGTCCTGGAGCGGAGATATTGGGTTGTGGGATACAACTAGGGAGGATGACCAGTATCTCGCCAAGGCTGCCTCATCTGCTATGCTGAACAGGGGCCTTGCGGGGGTATGGAATGATTGAAAGGGAGAGGGAATGAAGCGACCGTGGCCTTGAGTTGGGTACCATCCTGGCATTCGCCTGGACGAGAAGTTCGAAACCACAAAAAACCACTTCGAGAAGTACTGAGGAGGGAATCAAAACCCTCGCTACTCAGTTGACCTCCTGGAGCTGAGTGGAAGCCTTTACAGCCCTCGTACCAATTTCAAATTACCTGGCAGAACCTGGGCCTCCGGAGGTGGCAGCTAATCACATCACTACGCAACAGAGGCGGACTTACTTTATTTGCTTATTTACTTCTTCTTTCGTGTTGAACCGTGTTGTTATTTCCTGCACATCCCGTACAGTTTGCCGACGTTTCGAATACATTGCAGTATTCTTTAAAAAAGCGATTGAAATACCCTTACTCGATCCGAGGTAATCGGTCTCAATTAATTGCTCCCTGGGATGTTGACGTTTGATCTGTAAGTGTACATTCATTCCTTCGTTTTGTACAGAGCATTTGTAATAGTCAACACTCGAAGTGTTCAGCGCCACACACCAATGGCTACAAGAAAAAGCAGTGTAGCCACTTGCACATAGTCTTCTAATAAAAATAGCCATTTTACGAAATCGATTGTAGTAAAAGTATTTATTTTAATTTTGCATTTCGGCATGTGTTGATGGCACGTATAGGTCACCCAGCATAAAAACAGAGCCAAGTGTGAATTTTGAGATTTTTGTGTTTTGCTCTGTAAGAAAAGGTTTGCCTGTAGTGGTGGTAAATTGTGAATTTTTGGTTTTTAGGCAGAGTTTTCGCGAGTTCTGTGGCATTATTTGTGAATATAAAAGTTGTACACGTCGTGAGGAATATTACTCCCCGTTTGCCGTTGCTGTACCTACGCTTAGCAAGCGAGTGAAAACTGTAAAACTTCGGCGACGATAAAATAACTGCAAAATTTTGCTCATTCAGTTTACGTTAATATTTTAAAGTTTAAAATCAATATGCTAGTCCCAGTATATTTTTGTTGATACCATGCCTGTACTCTTATGAAGTGACAGTTTATAAAGTGTAAGGACATTCTTAAATCTGCTGTAGCTTAATGTATGATGGTGCCGTCACTGCCGTGAATACCAGTTTGGAAATATATGCATGTATGCGGTTGAAAATATTCTTATTCAAGTGAGTTATAATTTCTTGAGTTCTTTAATACCTTCATTGTCTTATTCATTTACTTATTGATTTATTTATTGCCCGATCAATTTGCTTGATATACGGCGTGGTACTTAGCTTTATGCAACCCGCAGATTATAGTCTAACCTAGAAATATTGACCTTGGCTACTCACACCAATGTCTGGTCTTACTACGATTTTTATAATACGTTTATTCGTATCAACCAAATCAGCATTAATGATAAAATACCGAACGAAGGTAAAGACGATTGTTGTGAATTTTTTGTTAGAGCATTATCTAGTATTGTTCAATATATAACACATTATTATGCTCAAGTTGTTGCGATAGAGGAACTTAGCAGAGACCAGGAAGAATAATATTTAGGCGCAAATTTGTGTGATATTTGCAAAAAAGAGTTTGTTGCTACAGATGTTAAAGTTAAGGATCATGACCACTTAACTGAAAAATTTCTTGGTGCTAGTCACCAGTGTTGTAATCTACAGTACACCTTACCGAATTACATACCAGTTTTTTCGTAATTTGAGTGGATACGATAGTAATTTTATTATCAAACTATTGTGTGAGAAGATTGTAGAGGAGAATGATGGTAATTCGAGTGAGGTATTTAATCCAGGAAGGGTAACATTGATACCTACTAATACAGAACGCTATAAGTCGTTCACTAAAGTTGTTCCTATTGCTGACAGTAAACCTTTCATGTCGTTACAATTACGATTTCTTGATTCATTCAACCTTTTGGGCAGTTCGGTAGAAAAATGTGCTTTCCATATGAACAATGATGCTAAACATATCACGCGGAAATATTTTCCAGATTCTGTTCACTATAATTGATTTGTCAAAAGGGTGTTTTTCCTTACGAATATATAAAGAAAATAAACGTATTGGATGAAAGAAGTTTACCACCAAAAGATATGTTTGATAACTTGCTTTCTGGTACTTCTATTTCTGAGATAGGATACGAACGAGCACAACGTGCATGGAAAACTTTTAATTGTGTTACTTTGGACGACTATTCAGATTTATATTTGAAAACTGATGTGTTACTTTTGGCAGATACTTTTGATACTGAGCTGGTAAAAATACTGACGTTGCCACCTCTTCATCACCAGATTTTCTGGAACGTGTGCAACAATTCGCCTCCCATACCGAGTTTTAACGGCTCGGTACGAGAGAACATTATAAACCTCATTGACCGCTAATTGATCTAGCGGTTTATACTCGCTTCCTCTTGATTTGGACAAAGCAGAAAGTTTCTTCAACAAGTCCATTCTTCTTCTTCACGTGCCATGTCCTCGCAGATCAGTAGCATGGTCTGTTGTTTGTTCATAGCTGTTCTGAACAGAGTAAGCTTTGTCACCCCAAACCACTGGCTCAAGTTGCCGAGCCATGATGTCCTACTTCTCCCCGGACCACGTTTTCCATTAATTTTTCCTTGGAGTATTACTTGCAGAAGGTGGTATTTAGAGTTCCGCATCATACGACCAAAGTATTCTAGTTTCCTTCTCTTGATGGTAGTGAGAATTTCTGGTTCTTTGTTCATACGGTGCAAAACGTCTATATTGGTCATTTTAGCTGTCCCAGGTATCTTCAGCATCCTTCGGTACGTCCACATTTCAAATGCTTGCAATCTCTTGCACATGGTCTCAGTTAGTGTCCATGCCTTAACGCCGTACAATAGAATGCTGAAAACGTAGCACCGGAGTAGTCGTGTCCGTAGTGAAATGGAAAGGTCACGGCTTGTCAAAAGTTTCCTAAGTCTCTGAAAAGAAGTTCTAGCCTGCTCAATTCTGCATCGAACAAGTCCATTAATTGCAAGAAATCAAACAGTTAAATCACACTCTGAAACCATAAAGCAATCATAATGTTATCCTCTGTATTCAATCAAGTTATAACCTATTACACTGTTTTACAAAGAAACATACAGAAGAAAAACTGACCAATATATCAGGTGTGAATCAAATCTCTTGTCAATCCCGAGCAGCAAGAGCAGGAATCAATGAAATATGTAATAGGTTACTGATATATACAACCAAGGTCGCAGAACCAGTGAATACCTTCCACAAACAAATGCTGGCTGTAGATATACCAAACTCATCGCAGCGGGAGAGCGCACGTGCAAGCCAACTCAGCGGGAGAGCGTGCATGCATGCATTTAAAAATAACAAGGGGAACGATGCTGACAAAGCGGGAGAACGCACCTGCCACACAGCTGCAAAAGAACAAGAGGAACGATGTTGACTCAGCGGGAGAAAGAACCTGCACGCATTTAAAGAAAAGAACAACTCACCCGCCACGAACGCGCCTGCGAGAGGGTAGGGGTCAACAATACCCGCGTGGGAGAGAGCCGCAGGTGTCGCCCACACACCTCTCCCCCACCACCATGCTTCCGCCCCCACCGACCCCTGCACGACCAAATCCGAGCACAGAACACACACCCATTGCACAACCCGCTCCCACCAATCAAAGCACAGGCCACACCCCCACCCCACCCACCAATCAAAGCACAGACCACGCCCCCTACCCCGCCCCCAACGATCAGAGCACAAACAACGCCCCCACCCACCTCCACCACCCCCACGCTAAAGTGGATTAGAACCGGCATACTACTCCTTCTCTGAACGTATTCCAAGTGACTAGCGTGATGCATGGCTGAAAAGAGAATTACATTTAGTTGTAATCTCCTGTTGGCCATTCACCGAACCCGTATACGCTGGTCCTATAACGTTGTTTTCTGGCATATATACTGATGTCTTGTGATCTTATGTTGTGACCTAGAAGAAGATGAAATATCAAGTTGAATTTGAATTATACACTATAAATATGTATTCAGCTTATGTGTCACCTTTTGCGCAGGGAAGTATGTCTAGAAAGTGAATACTAATTTCAGTGTGCGTGGAAAGTAATTGCTGTTTAACGTCATTACTGGCTGGTCGTAGTTCGGAAGTGTACGCGGGATATGGAAATGTCACCTCCCTGTGGACAGGATTTCACGAATATTTGGTGACCTCGTGACTTTGATCACAGCGTTACTGATACTTGGACCTTACTTATGAAAAATATGTTCAACGTAAGGAAAAATGAAGGATTAACATGTAACTCGTTAGTAGATATTATTAGCAACCTGTAAAATCAGTAGTAATTGCCACCCGAACTGGAATTTTGAAAAAAAGTGCTTTGAAGCTCTGAGAGATGACATAGTTCCTCTGATGTTGGTCCGTCCTGTTTGACTTCAGGATATGACAAGTTCTTATTTAAAAGTTAGTCATGGCGGTTTATAAATTCAGGTCAGCACTAATGACATATCATAACTGATATTGTCTGCAAGAAATGCCTTGTGGCTGTCTTTTCCAGTGCTGATAATAATAATAATAATAATAATAATAATAATAATAATAATAATAATAATAATACCCGTGACTTACAAAATTCTATCACTAGCCATCCTGGAGCGTTTGGAAGCACAAGTCGAACATCAAATAGGAGGGTTCAGGAAAGGTCGCTCAACAGCTGAACAGATCCAAAATCTCAAAACGATCATCAGATGTTGTACACTAAGGTCCAAGCAGTATGTGTCTGTCTTTGTGAACTTTAAGAAAGCGTACGACTCAATTGCCCGGGAAGTCCTGCTAAACATCTTAAATTAATTTGGAGTTGATTTGAAACTGCTGGCATTAATTAGAGCCACCCTGACCGATACAAAATCCAAGGTAAAGTTCCACGGATGTCTCTCGCATTCCTTTGACATCAAAACAGGAGTCCGACAAGGTGATGGGCTATCCCCGATACTCTTCAACTGTGTTCTTGAAAAGATCATCAGAACCTGGCGGGTGAGATTACAGGAAACCAACTACAGTCCACTGAGAATAGGAACCAAATCCAAGCGGATCGCAACAGACTGATTAGCATTTGCCGATGATATTGCTGTTCTCTCAAAAGACATAGAAACCGCTAGAGCTCAAGTTGAAATTTTAAAGGAAATTGCCGAACAAACTGGTTTGCAGACATCGTTTGAGAAAACAGAAGTAATGACTAACAGCAAGGAGGCTCTACCAAAACTCCATACAAAATACGGGGACGTCACCCGAGTAGACAAATTCAAATACCTGGGTGAGATCATCATGAAAAATGGACTGGACAAAGAAGCACTTCAGGAGCGAGTGCGCAAACTGGAAATAGCCTACCAAACATCTACAACAAAAAATGCCTTTCCCAAAACACCAAGGTACGTCACTATGAAACAGTTCTGAAGCCAGTAATTCTATATGCAGCCGAAACCCTGTACCTAAATGCCAACAAAGGACTCCTTGAAGAACTGGAGAAAAAAGAACGCAAAATTGTGAGAGGAATCTTGGGATCAAAGTACAGAAATGGAATCCATCAAAAGAGATCCAACAAGGAAGTCTACAGCAAAATAGAGAAAATTACCGACACAATCAGAAAAAGACGGGCACGATTTTACGGTCATCTGAAAAGAATGGACGCAAGAAAGTTAACTAAAGAAATCTTTCACTTTTTGACTCAAATCCCAAAACCACAATTCCCTGGTTTAGAAATACCAAAGAAGACCTGCAAATGCTACATATCTCAGCTGAAGACGCCCTTAACAGAGATGTCTTCCGGAAGAAAATATTGACGAACGGGCTAAACCGAGACGAGCAACCGAAGAGAAGACACGGTACCCCTTGGACAGAGGAGCGTAAGCAGGCCCACTCACAAAGAATGAGGGAAATTTGGGCTCTAAAGAAGGCCAAGTTCAGTGTCAAATGCAACAAGACTTAACGTGGTCCTTGATGGCCCCAGAGAATTATATATATAAAATAATAATAATAATAATAATAATAATAATAATAATAATAATAATAATAATAATAATAAAGAAAGCAACAAAAATCTTAAAAATAACAAAGCTAGTGGGGAAGACTCCATAACAGCTGAACTTTTTAAATGGGCTGAACCAAAAATTATAGAAGATCTGCAAATAATCTTTGAAGAAATTTGGGAAACAGAAAATATCCCAGAGGATTGGAAAGTGGCTCTAATACACCCATTACACAAGAAGGGTAACAAGCAGGATGTCAACAACTACAGAGGTATATCTCTCTTGCCAGTTGCTTACAAGATATTCTCAACAATACTACTAAATAGAGTAAAATCGACACTGGACAGTCAATTGGGTGAATATCAAGGTGGATTTAGAGAAGGAAGATCTTGCTCCGAACAGATTTTCAACCTGAAATCTATAATTCGACACAGATTAATAAACTCCAAAGACATAGTTGTAACATTTATTGACTTTAAAAAAGCCTTTGACTCTGTTGATAGGGAAACCCTAGATAAAGTAATCCGTGAATTTGGAGTTAAAACTAAATTGGCAAACCTAATTCGTGAAACACTTACAGACACTATCTCGAAAGTAAAATTTATGGGTGAAGTATCTCGACCTTTCAAAATAAATACAGGTGTCAGGCAGGGCGATGGTCTATCTCCACTCCTTTTCAATTGTGTCATGGAGAAAATTGTAAGAATTTGGAATGAAAAACTGAAAGAATCTAAAATAATGCCACTCATGCTGGGGAAGAAGAACAAAGGTGTTGCAATAAATTGCCTAGCATTTGCAGATGACTTTGTCATACTTTCAGAAAGCCTTACAGATGCAGCAATGCAAGTCAATCTCCTTGAAAAGACAGCCAACATGACAGGCTTGAGAATCTCTGCCGAGAAAACAAAATTTTTGACGAATATAAAAAGTGCCCCAAAGTTTTTAGCAACGGATATTGGTCAAATAGAAAAGGTAAAGAAATTCAAATATTTGGGTGAGACAATTCAAGAAAATGGTTTAGAAAAATCTGCTATAGAGGAGAGGATACAAAAGATGGAAAGAGCATACGGTATAACTAAGAATACTTACAACAAGAAGTGCTTATCAAGGAAACTTAAAATAAAGCACTACAACACAGTAGTGAAACCAGAATGCCTTTATGCCAGCGAATGTCTAGCACTGAACTACAAGCTTGATAAATTAGAAATATTAGAAAGAAGAATTATAAGGAAAATATTAGGTCCTCCAAGAATTGCAGAGTTTTGGAAATTAAGAAGTAACAATGAAATTTACCAGAACGTAGAAAACATATCAGAAACAATAAGAAAAAGGAGATTGCTATTTCTTGGACACATTTACAGAATGGATGACAATAGACTAACTAAACGAATCTTCAAGTACCTTTGGGAAAAGAAATCAACTACCACCTGGATTCAAGAAGTCAAGAAAGACCTGGAAAGGAACAACATACGAGAAGAAGAATTATTGGAAAGAAAGATTTTTAGGAAGAAAGTCTTACAAATGGAAGGATTCCAAGGGAGGAAGGAAAAGAAAACAGGCACAAAGTGGACTGAAGACAGGAAAAAGAAACACAGTGAAACAATGAAAGAATACTGGAAGAAAAGGAAAGAACAACTAAGGAGGAACAATTGAAATTGTAACGTGGTCCTTAGAAGGCCGGAACGCAAGAATAATAATAATAATAATAATAATAATAATAATAATAATAATAATAATAATAATAATAACGGTATGGCCTTAGCTACAATGTTCAAGTATTTTCCTATGGTCGTCTCACGAGAAGTCACGTGCGTGTGGGATAGGGTGCGTGGAGGGAAAGCATGACAGCTGCACATGCGCCAGTCTCAAATATCAAGGCCTGACAATAAACATCTGCTCCGTCCGCGGTGATTCTTGTGAACTGAGGTGCAGCTGTGAAGTTTCAAATCGATAGCAGAGTTACACTTTAGTTACACATTTACTGCAAGTACTGCGTAATGAACACGCATCTCTTTCACAGTTTATCACGAATAATGTTTGCAGCTTAGTGCAGTTCCTACAAGCTGCCGAGATTCCTCGTGAGACACAGATAGTGATTTGACGTCATCTGGCTGCTCTCGATGTTCTCCTTTACTCCAGATCAGGGATGCCGAACATTTTCTGACGAGTGTGTTAATTAAGGATTTGTTTATTGCTTCTTACTGTCCAGTGTGCCATCGGTTATTCTCTTTTAAAATTACAAACAATCCTTCTCCATTCGACTTCTTTTATGTATTATATTGTGTTACATACACATCGAATCGGCTGATTGTTCCACGATTTTACTTTGCAAACATCACTGAATATTGCATTACAAAAAACAGGTAAATTTTAAGAATAAGTCATATTTTTGCTTCAAGCTAAAAATGTGTACAAAGAATGGCCATAGAATTAATTGTGACATACGGTACTTATCTATTAAACTTTAATGCTAAAATAATTTTGGTAGAATTTCTATCCAATTATTACTTTACAAGGTATTAATACCATTCTGTATTGACGGTTTTCACTTTATAAAGGAACATATTCATTGCGTCCTCCTGTTCAGTTCATGTATCCATCTTTTGCTGGAGTAATTCTAATCAAACGTGTTTCGGCTCGTTTTGGGCCATTTTCAGAGAGACATTTTAAAAAATACATGGATTAATGTTAAAAGAGTGTCATGAAAACCCGATGGGAATGAATATATAAAAGCAATTGAAAAATAAGAGGTTATAGAGAGAAAGCAAATGTCAGGTACAGCATTGGGTGAGTTACATTATGTTGCCCTCCAGACCACACAAGCTTGTGAGGCATTAAAGACAGACTCTTCTTAAGTTTTAATTTGTGAATTCATCCTCGTTTCGTAAGATATACCGTTCTTTCACACTAAGAGGTTCTCAATATTGATACAACCTCTTTAGCTTCATCCTGTTTTATTTGGTTTCATATGTTCTTTCTCATCGTTTTTAATGACGCATTTTTAACATGAATTCATGTACTCTTTTAATATGTTTTCGCTAAAGATGGCTCAAAACGCGCTAAAAAATGTTTTATTAGAAACACCCCATTAAAAGGTGGATACATGTACTGAATACGGGGACGCAATAAGTACTTTCTCTTGTAAAAGGTATATTATATGTTAAAAAAAAAATGGTGGTGCGCGTCACAGCAGTCGTGTTCGTCTGTGGGGCGCGTGTCATAGGTTTGTTATACGTGTTCTAGATGGCAGAGTATACCGAATCTCCCTTGGGTGTCTATGGCTCAGTTGTAAGTTATTTTGTCGGGTGAACACCAGTTGTGTCACCAGAGATCTTTGGGTATGTGCCGACATCGTACGACATGGAGTGTCTGGTTTGAACCCGCTACCTTGGGATCCGGAGCCAACACTCTACCATCCACAGAGAAAGCTTCAGTGCTTACGAAAGTTATATTTATCTAGTCAATTTGACGTCGAAGAGAGTAAAAAGAGAAAAAAATAAGCACACCTTGTTACTTTGAATGCTACGGAAGCAAGTTTAAAGGAATTGCGAGTAGATCAACAGTCCAAATATTAAAATGACTCAAAACGTAAGAACTATATAACATGTTTCTTTTCCGTAACACTTGAGGAAAGTCAGTTCTCGAATTCAAACCGCCAGTGACCCGTACGCTTCTCAGATATTCTTATGGATACAAATCAGAATGCACTATGTTTAAAGGAATCAGTATCAGAAATAAGCGCGATCTGTCAGCAGACGAAGAAAACATTAGCTCTCTGATGTCAGTTTTCTTTGATGTCCTCGAGGCTTGCTTGGTAATCACCTGAAAACGCCCGCAGCTAATCCAGAAAGTGAAACATTTGAGTGAGCGCCAATGCTTCAAGAATGCTTGAAATACAATATCATGTCCCTATAGTTCGGACTCCACGTAAAGCAGGATGTTCCGTGGCTTTGATCATGATATCGATAGTCATGTTTACTGTAAGGTTTCCTGCTCTGATTAAACAATTCTGTAACAGAAGAACTCCTTCATTTTAGACAATACCTTCTCTCAGATAGGCTTATAATCTTGCTACTGCGTGAGTTAGTAAGCCGAAGTGATTAACCAGCAACTAGCAGCATATCTTCACTGAGAGATGAAGCCGCAGACCCCAATTGGTATCATTGAGTATTCAGTGTTTTTGTAGGCATGAATTAGAAGTGTTCATGGCTACCCAGCAATAGGCATGTAGCACAAGCAACAGTCTGAGAGTAACATGGAAAACTCTCACGTCTTTTCAGTCCAATGGGCGACGGTGCATTTGTTTATATTGCCTTAAGAGAACCGGGAAGTGTGATAGGCAAAAATGTCAATTTTCGTTTTGGAGCTTAATAAAATCTCTAACATTTTCTGAAAAAATTGGTGAATTAATTATTGTGCTGAAGTTATATTTCAGGCAATAAAATTAGGTTAAACATAAATCTGCTTGCTGAATAGTATTAGTCAAACAAACCTTTTTGGATTTTTCCGTACCTCTTACACATAAACTATCATATAAATGCAATTAAAACTTGATAGGCTCCTAGCCAATATACACATCTGCTTGTGGAAGTAAATTTCATAATATATATATATTGATTATTTTGTGGGTCCAGCTTGAATGATAGTGAAACATTTACAGAAAAATACAGTTTTTAACTAGGATATTTAAAAAATCTCAAATTCTGTAAACTTTACGACAATAATTTTACCTCTGAAGCTCAAAATACGTTAAAATAATTTGCATGCAAACGTCCTTAGGTCTGCTTTGATTATCAATCAATAAATACTGATCTGCATTTAGGGCAGTCGCCCAGGTGGCAGATTCCCTATCTGTTGTTTTCCTAGCCTTTTCTGAAATGTTTTCAAATAAATTGGAAATTTATTGAACATCTCCCCTGGTAAGTTATTCCAATCCCTAACTCCCCTTTCTATAAATGAAGATTTTCCCCAATTTGTACTCTTGAATTCCAACTTTATCTTCATGTTGTGATCTTTCCGTTCTTTAAAAGACGCCACTCAAACGTATTCGTTTACTAATGTCATTCCACGCCATCTCCCCGCTGACAGCTCGGAACATACCACTTAGTCAAGCAGCTCGTCTTCTTTCTCCCAATTCTTGGCAGCCCAAACTTTGCAACATTTATGTAACGCTTACTCTTTTGTAGGAAATGACCCAGAACAAATCGACCTGCATTTCTTTGGATTTTTCCAGTTCTTGAATCAGGTAATCCTGGTGAGGGTCCCATACACTGGAACCATCCTCTAGTTGGGGGTCTTACCAGAATCTTATATACCCTCTCCTTTACATTCTTACTACAACCCCTAAATACCCTCATAACCATGTGCAGAGTTCTGTACCCTTTATTTACAATCCCCTTTATGTGATTACCCCAATGAAGATCTCTCCTGATATTAACACCTAGATACTTACAATGATCTCCAAATGGAACTTTCACCCCACCAGCGCAGTAATTCAAACTGAGAGGACTTTTCCTATTCGTGAAACTTACAACCTGATTTTTAACCCAGTTTATCAACATATCGTTGCCTGCTGTCCATCTCACAACATTTTCGAGGTCACGTTGTAGTTGCTCACAATCTTGTAACTTATTTATTACTCTATAGGGAATGACATCACCTGCAAAAAGCCTTACCTCTGATTCCACTTCTTTACTCATATCATTTATATATATATAAGAAAACAGAAAGGTCCAATAATATTGCCTTGAGGAATTCCCCTCTTAATTATTACAGGATCAGATAAAGCTTCGCCTACTCTAATACTCTGAGATCTATTTTCTAGAAATATAGCAACCCATTCAGTCATTCTTTTGTCTAGTCCACTCCCAGCAAGAAACTACATAAGTTAAGGGAACTTTTAAAATATGTTTAAAAAAATTATTTTTGTAATGTTCTTTCTGACACAAAATATTAAACAAAGAAGCTTCATATTCTGCCAAGATATTAATTAATATATTCTGATTATACGAAAAGGACATTCAAGGAAATAATCTTTGGAAACATCGGAAAATTCATTTTTCTATCGTTTTACATTTGCCGGTCTCTTTATGTAAGTACGGTATGAAAAACGTCATTTACAAAGCCAGAGTTGCATCAGCTGGAATGGGACTTAAAAGTGGCAGGTATGGAACACGCAGCCGGGGCTAGTGGATCATTTCGTGTATCAGGTATTGAGCCCGTTTTCCGTCCTGCTGACTATTATGTAAATATGCATTCATTATAGCAATTCCTCAAAGACAGGAAGAGCGAGGAGTGGCAAGGACAGCTGCACGAGGCAAGACAGAAAGGCTCATGACAACACACCTAGCACACCTCATGCAATCGTAAACATATCATAAAACTTACGTTAGAAAAGCAAAGAAGACAGGGACCGAAATGTACACACGGCAAAACAATTCCTTTCGGACAGATTGGGCATTCTGGCTAAAAAGTGTGCCGAAAAACATCATAAAAATTCTGAAAAGCTATAGAAGGCCGTCGTAAAATAAAAACAAACTACGGGCGATATCCAAGATTTCTGAAACATCCTTAAGATCGAAGAGATGAAAGACGAGAACAAAGAAGTCAGCGTGTAGCCAGACCCTCGGAGAACGGAAGCACGGGAAGAATCGAACTTGTTGGCCAAGCACCAGAAAGTAACGCTAGTGATGGAAAGCGTGGCATAGAAAATTGAAGTTCGACTAGATGAGATCCAGGGGAATATCCTGGAAATTCATTCTTGGGAGAAGCCGAAAAATGTGTTACATTTAGAAGCCAGCAGTGTGGAGCGGCATTCTAATCTGTCCTACAATCATTATATAGTCATTTTTCGTGCAGTATTTTCACTTGTTATTCATCAAATTGAATAATTAATGAACAATGGGTGGTGTATGTTAGGATCTTCAAAAGCCAGAAGTATTCACTCAGCAGTATGTAAAGATTCCTGGTTAAATTTATAATGTCCAGGTAGAGGAGGAGACTAACGCTAAAGAAGTATTATAATTTACATAAGATGATAATGGCATTTACATTAAGATACAAAAGATAAAAACTAGAAAAGCTGCTGGAATTGATAAGATTTCTGTATATATATTAAAGACAATGGGTTGGGATATTCGGTTTTAGGAAAGGTTATTCCACTGAAGCTCAACTTGTAGGATTCCAGCAAGATATAGCAGATATCTTGTATTCAGGAGGTCAAATGGACTGTATCGCGATTGACCTGTCTAAAGCATATGATTGGGTGCATCATGGGAGAATACTGGCAAAAATGAGTGCAATTGGACTAGACAAAAGAGTGACTGAATGGGTTACTATATTCCTAGGAAATAGATCTCAGAGAATTAGGAGTAGGCGAAGCTTGATCTGACCCTGTAATAATTAAGAGGGGAATTCCTCAAGGCAATCTTATTGGACATTTATATTTTCTTATATATATAAATTATGTGTGTAAAGAAGTGGAATCAGAGGTAAAACGTTTGTCGAGGATGTTATTCTGTATGGAGTAATAAATAAGTTACAAGATTGTGAGCAACTGCAAAATAACCTCGATAATGTTGTGAGATGGACAGCAGGCAATGGTATGATGATAAAGGTGGTTATAAGTCGGGTTGTGAGTTTCACAAATAGGAAAATTCCTCTCAGATTTAATTACTGCGTTGATGGGTAATCCCCTTTTGGGGATTATTGTAAGTATGTAGGTGTTAACATAAGGAAGGATCTTCATCTCTACAAATAAAATCGAACGACCGTGTGTCTGTATATTGTCTATTTTGGCAAAATTTCCGTACAGTTATTCGTTTCAGTATATATAGTAATATATACGTTTCAAGTGTAATAAAGGTCATCTGCATATTGTTTTAGCTTTGGAGTCTGTTTGTTTGTCTGTTTGTCTAAAAGTTGATAAATACTGGATATATTAAAGTATTTGATATATTTCTACCAAACGTCATATTTAGAATCCACCTGTCCTTGGTTAGGTTTTAGGCCAACATTGTTTCTAAATCCCTGAACTCACTGGAGGTTTATATGTAACCGAAGCCGTGATTAGCACCCCCAGAGAATATACACAACCAAACTTAATGAAAATCTACCTGCCTAATAGAAATCAACTTCTAAACCTTTTTGTTATAAGATACGAGAATTAACAAGGGAGATATCATTAACGGACCGTTCTTTTGCACAAGTCCCACCGGACTTAACTCAAGAACGAGTGTGTGTAAAGCGTACTGGAGATATTTCAACCAAACTTCATATTTAGCAACCACCTGTCCAATGGTAAGTTGTTAGGTCCATACCATGCCCAATTCCAGGAATGGACTGGGGGTTTATAGGAAACCGAAACAGTGATTTTACTCTCCCACAATATATACAAGACTATCCTGACTGGAAATCGACCAACCCTGAGGGAAATCCATTTCTAAGACCTTTTCCTCATGTGCATTTTTTCGATAGGAGGATTAATAAGGGAGATATCATGAACGATCGGTCGAGCGGACATAGCCCAAAAGGTGTTGTACATAGAGCAGGTACCTTTTCTATATCAAAATAAAATCGGAACGACCGTGTTCCTGTACATTGACTATTTTGGCAAAATTTTCGTTCAGTTATCCGTTTCAAGTGCAATAATGACCACCTGCATATTATAGATTTAGTTTCTTGGAAGTCCTTATTTTATATACCCCCCTTCCTCCCCCAAAGCAAGATTTCAGCACAATCTGCCAGACGTGCTAGAAAAAAAATGCCAAAATTTATATGCTTTAAACTGCAATCGACGGAAAGCTTCCAAGATCTTTAAATATTTCAGATTTTACCCCCGAAATATATCGGAATATTGAGGCAAGTTTAATGTCGGTGCAGACCTTCGTTTCTAGGTATTTCGCGGCTGAACTGTAAGTCCTATTACAAAACAGATGGCAAAATCTCAGTTCAATTTGGCGTGATATACAACTTTGGTCCTATGAAGTTTCGTCGTATCTCTGTGCCTTTTATGTTAGATTTGTCTGTATTTCTCTATTAGTCCTATATTTTGCTCTTTGTACACGTATAATTCGTAATTCGAATCAGTTATGCGAAAGGTAGAATCATCTAAATCTGCACGAACTTTGGCCCACCCAGTATGTATACGTGAGCCAAATTTTATGCTTGTAGCTGCCATATTAGTACCCAAATCTAATGCACTGTGAGAAAATCTTACCCAAATATCACCCTATTCAATGTTTCTAAATTTTACCAATAAATAGATGAAACTGGGGAAAATATCTTGAGACCAAACATTTAGACCGCTAAATCAGGCGTCTTATGGTTCAGTCCGTTCGTCGATATGATGTATCGTTTAGCAGCAGTTAATCTGTAAATGAAGGATTGCAATATTGTATACATGCGTATACTTCACTTATCGATCTATATATATTCTTTGAAATCGATGTTTTGCGATATAGAAAGGGGTATTTGCCATTATAGTTAATATTATACATCAATAGTGACTCTCAGCAGGTGGGCGTCTGCTGACGTAATCATTACTCTCCACATCGACTTTGACAGGCAGAAGGAATGAACTCTTTCTCCAACTTCTGTGTAACTAGCATTAATAAGGAGGGACTACTATTGTAATTAGTAATTCCCTTCTCTATTTGACTGGCAGAAGTCAAGGAAGCATGCAATTCTGTTCAAACCTCCCCTAACCGATTGTGTGTATGAGTAGGCAAGTGTGCCCGCCAATATAAACAAATTTATCCATCTAAAATGTGACTGGCATTAGGCATAGTGGCCTTGCTATTATAATGGAAACTCACCAAATCGGTATGACTGTCATCAAGGAATGGGGCCTGTCATTGCAATGATAACAGCACAAGTCAGTTTTGACTGGCAGTAGGAGAGGTGACTGCTATTAAATTAAAAACCCTTGAACTGTAATCTGTCCGGAAGTAGGAAAGGGCGCCTGCCATAGTAACGAAAACTCCCCAAATGGAATGTGACCGCGCAGTAGGTAATGGAGCCTCCAATAATAATGAAAACTTGCCTACTCGATTGCGAATGGCAGTAGGCACGAGAGCCTGCCGTTATCGTCACAACTCTGCAAATCGCACTTTACACTGGAAATAATGTATGGGAACCTACCTCCTGCTGTTCCTGGATAACGCTAAGAGACATGCAATTAAAAAAACATCACTGCATGTACAGTAATTTACTTCGATATCCGTACACAATGAAGAATACCGTAGCGAAGCACGGGCACATTTACTAGTAATTACATATAGAGGGATATTAATTTGACATTTGATTAAGCATGAAAGTACTGACCAGCAGGCTAACTACTGGCAAAACCGAACTATTTCACTGTCAGAACTATTCAAATTATCTTGCTGGCATTCATATTTTCCAACTGCTAAGCCCATAGAATGGATAGCATAATCCACTCAATTTTCTCATCTGGATAAGTTAACTTGAAGTAAAGTGAACTATTAACACAACAGCAAGGATAAATTGGTTGATGAAACAAGCTATAAGTTCTCGTTCCGGGTTGGTTCGTGCCATTGTGTTGTGTACTACGAGTCAGCTGCTTGGAGAAATTGATTACCTCAGATCGCGTTATGGTACATTACCCGCCCTGATAAAGTATAATGCAATCTATTCGAAATATGTAAAGTACATGCTGTAGTTGTACAGCGACACAGTCGAACCCGAAAATAGAACTTGAAAGACCATAGAACCATTATCTGAAAAATTAAACATATTTTCCAGTGTGACCATTTTATATTTATTTAATATCAATATTCAAAATATTAAACATTAAATATTGAGGAGATAGGCATAAAGTTTTCCAAGTGGCTACCGTGACGCCTGGTTCAAGATAGAATTACATTTATTTGTTGTAGATCTGCTGTTGGCCATTCACCGCATTCGAATGCACTGGTCCAATAATGTTGCTTTGAGGCTTATCTACTATGATGTCTGCCTATTTCCTGCCGTGACCTAGAAGAAGAAGAAATATAAAGTTGAATTTAAAGCATACACTATAAATATGTATTTACCTTATGTGTCACCTTTAAACAGGGAAATATGTCTAGAAAGTGAATACTAATTTCATTGCGTGGGAAGAATAATTTCTGCTTAACGTCGTTACTGGCTGGTCGTAGATCGGAACTGTTCCAGGGATATAGAAATGTCACTACCGTAAGGTTAGGATTTCAAGAAAATTTAAGAGACCTCGTGACTTTGATCACGGCATTACTGTTACCTATAATAACAGTAATAATAATAGTGATAGTAATATCGGCATGGCCTCAGCTAAAATATACAAGCATTTCACTACTTTATTCTGACAAGCAGTGCCAGATTAAGGTGTTTGGGTGCCCTGGGCTATTTAAAAATGTGGGGCCCCTTCTTAGTAACATGATGCAAGACTTTTTTTTTGCTAGGGGCTTTACGTCGCACCGACACAGATAGGTCTTATGGCGACGATGGGATAGGAAAGGCCTAGGAGTTGGAAGGAAGCGGCCGTGGCCTTAATTAAGGTACAGCCCCAGCATTTGCCTGGTGTGAAAATGGGAAACCACGGAAAACCATTTTCAGGGCTGCCGATAGTGGGATTCGAACCTACTATCTCCCGGATGCAAGCTCACAGCCGCGCGCCTCTACGCGCACGACCAACTCGCCCGGTGACGCAAGACTAGCATACTGAAGTTGTTATATAACTACTACCACTTAAATTGATGAATAGGGAAGTGTTGAAATAGACTACAATTTTTCTCTATTTTTCACTTTAATATTTCGTAATGCCAAAACATATTTTACATTTGTCTCATCATCACTATCAAATAGACATACAAAACAGAATTTACGTTTCTTGGCACCACTAGGATATTTTCTATCCATTCTACAAGAACATTACAGTTGTGACTTATGAATGGTTCAATAATCAGAGGTGAACTGGAAGTTCTGTTCCTGATGCAAAGATATAGTATAGCATGCGCATTCCACCGTGCTTCCCCTGTCCCCTCCCGCTCACTTCCTAGACCTCTTCCACCTTCCCCTCTGCCCGTACTCGCAAGCTGACAGATTTAAACTTTCGTCAACAATAACTTTTACAATAATTTCAGTGCGTAAGTAGCGAGGGCTCGTGTCTCCGGACGGTAATTGATTCTAGCAGTGAAATGACATATGGCTTTTAGTGCCGGGTTCGGCTCGCCAGGTGCAGGTCTTCGATTTGACTCCCGTAGGCAACCTGAGCGTCGTGATGAGGATGAAGACAACACATACACCCAGCCCCCGTGCCAGGGAAATTAACCAACGATGGTTAACATTCCCGACACTGCCGGGAATCGAACCCGGGACCCCTGTGACCAACGGCCAGCACACTAACCATTTAGCCATGGAGTCGGACATTCTAGCAGTGATGAAATACTAACGCGCACAGCTGATAAGAAGGAAGGAAGAGTGCGTGTTCGATATTTTGCGAGGGTAAATATTCATATACATGCACGGAGGTGGAACAGCAGGCCTTTTTATACAATTTTAGGTTCGGCCAAAAGCCGGGGCCCCTTGGCACGCGGGGCCCGGGGCTACTGCCCATTTAGCCTCCCTCTTAATCCGTCTCTGCTGACTAAAAGTCGCGTGCTTGTTGGGTAAGGGGTGCGGAGGTCTGCTGAGCATGCGCCAATCTCAAGTCTCTAAGCCTAACAACAAACATCTGCTCCATCCGCGGTGATTCTTGTGAAGTAAGGTGCTGCTGTGAAGTTTCAAACTGATAGAGCAACTACACTTTTGTTACACATTTACTGTTAGGACCGCATAATGAACACGCGTCACTTTCACTGTTTATCGCGATTAATGTTTGTAGCTTAGCATAGTACCTACAAGCTACCGCGATTTCTCGTGTGACGCAGATAGTAATTTGACGCCGTCTGGATACTAGCTCCTCAATTTCGATATTATCTTTTACTCCAGGTCAGATGGCAAACATTTTCCGACTAGTGTGTTAATTAAGATTTTGTTTATGACCATTTACTGTGAAATGTGCCATCGGTTAGTTTCCTTTAAAATCATTGGCCATGGAATTAATTGTGACATACTTCCTTATTAAAGCTTAATGCTAAAATAATGTTGGGAAATATTATACCTATTTATTACATTACAAGGTATTAATATCATTCTTTATTGACGGTTTTCACTTTATTGCGTCCTCCTATTCAATACATCTATCCATCCTCGCCCTGTAGGTCACACGAGCTTGTGACTCGTTGAGGTAGACTGTTCTCAAGATTTCATTTGTGATTTCGTCCTCATTTTGTATGTCATGCCCTTACATTCACACTAAGTTGTTCTCAATATGAGAACAACCTCTTATTGTTTTAGCTTCATCAAGTTTCACTTGGTTTTATATGTTCTTTCTCACCGTTTTTAATGACATGTTTTTACATTAATACATGTAGTCTTTTAACATTCTATTACTGAAGATGTCTCAGGATGAGCCAAAACACGTTTGATTAGAATTACTCCATTAAAAGGTGGATGCATGTATATAATAGGAGGACGCAATTAATACTTACATTTTTACGGTACTTATTAAATGGTAAAGATATTAAAACATGTTATGCTGCGCGTCAAAGCAGTCGTGTTTGCATGTCGCCTAGTGAAGCGCGTGTCATAGGTTTGCCATCCCTGTTGTAGATGGCAGAGTAAGCGGAAACTCTCTTGGGTGTCTATGGCTCAATTTAAAGGTATTTTGTCGGGTGAACACCAAATGTGTCACCAGAGATCTTAGAGCATATGCCAACATCGTACGACACCGAGAGTCCCACACATCTACCTCTTCCGGGTTTGAACCCGCTACCTTGGGATCCGAAGACCGACACTCTACCAACCACAGGGAAAGCTTCAGTGCCTACGAAACATTTTATTAATCCAATCACTTTAATGTCGAAGAGAGTAAAAAGAAAAACTGTAGCACAGGTTGTTATTTTGAATGCTCTTGACGCTTTGAATAATGTTAAGGAACCGAGTTTGTCAGATCTGCTCATGCTTACAAGACTGAATGGACTATTCTTAAAGGAATCACTATCAGAAATAATTGCGATCACTCTGAACTGTCAGCATACGGAGAGAACATTAGCTCTTTCTAGTTAGAGACTTGAACATGTCCAGAGCTAAGCCAGAAAGTGAGTTGACTTTAGGCTGAGTGTGAGAGTCAAGTCCAAGTCTATTCTCACCAAGGAGGACGTGGTCAGTGCTTCAAGAATTCTTGAAATAAAATATTATATCCCTATAGTTCGGATTCCACGTAAAACAAGATGTTCCGTGGCTTTGGTCATGATATCAATAGACATGTATACTGTGAGATTTCTTGTTCTGATTAAACAATTCTGTAGCAGACGAACTGCCTCCTTTTAGACAGTACCTTCTCTCAGGTAGGCTTAAAATCTTGTTACGGCGTGACTTAGTAAGCCGAAGTGATTAATCAGTAACTAGCAGCATATCTTCCTTGAAGGATGAAGCCGCAGACTCCGCTTGGTATCATTAAGTATTCAGTGTTTTTGTAGGCATAAATGAGATGTGTTCATGGCTAACCAGTAACACGCATGTAGCAAAGGAATATCATGCATAACTCACACGTCCTTTCCGTCCAACGGGCGACGGTGCATTTGTTTATATTGCTTTAATGGAGCCGGGAAGTGAGATAGGCAGAAAATGTCAATTTTCCTTTTTTGAGCTTAAAGGTATCTCTAACCTTTCTGAAAAATCTGGTGCATTACTTATTGTGCTGAAGTTATATTTGAGGTAATACAAAAATTAGGTTAACAAGCTGAACATTATTAGATGCCACCTACTTGTCTTGAATATTTCTGTACCTCCCATAAACTATCATATCAATGCACTTGAGACTTGGTAGACACTTAGACACTATATAGATCTGCTTGCGGAAGTATATTACATAAGATAACTTGATTAGTTCATGGGCCCAGCTTTCAACTAGGATAATCAAAAACAAATTCTCAACCTCTGTAAATTATACGACACTAACTTTACTTCACAAGCTCAAAATACGTTGATATCTTTCGCATGCAAGGGTTCATTGGTCTAGTTTGATTATTTTCTCAGCAAGAAAGTACACCACTTAATTGAACGTTTAAAAATATTTCTTTAATTATTTTTATAATGTTATTTCTGAGACAAAATATTAAATATAGAACATATTCCGCCGAAGTATTAACGATTATATTCCGATTATATCCAAATAATATTTAAGGAAATATCTCTTTTGGTTCCTGCTATTTGTAAGCAAACATCGGAAATTACGTTTTTCAATCGTTTCATATTTTTCGGTTTTCGTAAGTGAGTAAGGTATGAAAAAAAAATTCCAAAACTAAAGTTATGTTATCTGGGAAGTGACTAAAGAGTGGCCGGTACTGAGGCCATTGTCCGGCGTGCTGGTTGTTATGTACAATAGCAATTTCTCAAAGACATGAAGAACCAGGAGTGGCAAGGACAGCAGCACTTACCTTAAAAATACGAAAAGGGGAGGGACCGAATTGTACACACGACAAAACAAAGCCTCTCGGAACGATTGACCACTCTGGCAAAAAAAGTGTGCCGAAAAACGTCATAACAATTGTACAGAACTCTAGAAGGCCGTCGTAAAATTAAAACAAACTAGGAGCGATAGCCAAGATTTCTGAAACATCTCTAATATCGAAGGGACGAATAACGAGAACAAAGAAGTCAGAGTGTAGCCAGACTTTCGGTCAACGAAAGCACGGGGAGAATCGAACTTGGTAGCTAAGCACCAGAAAGTGAACGCCAGTGAGGAAAAACGTGGCATAGAAGATTGAAGTTCAATTGAATGAGACCCAGGAAGATAGCCTGGAAAGTCAATCCTGGGAGAAACCGAGAAAAATGTTACATTTAGCAGCCTGCAGTGTGGAGCCGCATTCTAATCTGCCCTACGATCATTACACAGTCATTACGTGCAGTATTTTCACTTGTTATTCGTCACCCGGTGTCATTACATGTTACTTTTATCAGTACTACGACGTGTAATTTGGTGGTTCAATCCTCCAATCCTCAGACCGTAATATAAAAAGAACATGGCGGCCGAAGTAGCCGGATTGCTGGTGGTGGCTAACACGGAAATATCACCTACATATTATATAAACGGCGGTAAATTAACATGATAAATGTAACATCATAGGGAAAATCACTTTTATACGTATGAAAACTCTTCGTCAACAAGAATCACATATATTCTACTAGAAAAGAGACCAACAAGCTGATTATATAGAAATTTCAATTCGTCAAATAACGCTTTTTCTTAGATTTCACTTCGCTGGATAGATGAAAATACATGATAAAACTGTTAAAATGATACTTCTAACATAATTTTGAATGTTTCAAAATAAATTTCTTTCTTTTTTTCTTTCCTTCTTTCTTTCTTAATCTGCTTACCCTCCAGGGTTGGGTTTCCCTCGGACTCAGCGAGGGTTCCCATCTCTACCGCCTCAAGGGCAGTGTCCTGGAGCGTGAGACATTGGGTATGGGATACAACTGGGGTGGATGACCAGTACCTCGCCCAAGCGGCCTTATCTGCTATGCTGAACAGGGGCCTTGGTGGGGGATGGGAAGATTGGAGGATAGACCAGACAGGGGAAAGGAAGTGGCTGTGGCCTTCAGTTAGGTACTATCCCGGCATTTGCCTGGAGGAGAAGTGGGAAACCATGGAAAACCACTTCCAGGATGGCTGAGGGGGGAATCGAACCCACCTCTACTCAGTTGACCTCCCGAGGCTGAGTGGACCCCGCTCCAGCCCTCGTACCACTTTTCAAATTTCGTGGCAGAGCCGAGAATCGAACCCGGGCCTCCGGGGGTGACAGCTAATCACACTAACCACTACACCACAGAGGCGGACTCAAAATAAATTAAGGTACGAAATTCCTCGATATTCGCTCTCATGAGAACTGTGAAGCACAATTTGTTGCCTTAGTTTCGAAGTGGTGGACAATTTCTTAAATTCAGCGCCCAACGAATACAAAGTACACCCGAAATAATAATGTCATTGGCTTTACGTCCCACTAACTACATTTGTTACGGTTTTCGGAGACGTCGAAGTGCCGAAACATAGTCCTGCCTTAGTTCTTTTACATGCCAGCAAATCTATCGACACGAGGCTGATGTATTTGAGCACCTTCAAATACCACCGGAATGAGCGAGGATAGAAACTGCCAACTTCGGGTCAGAAGGCCAGCGCTTTAACCGTCTGAGTCACTCAGCCCAAATACACCCGGAATGATTGTGTTAACCCAATGGACGGCCTTGGTAATGTTAACATAATGTTGACATATGGAATAACAGCACTTCACACAATGATAGTAACCTTAGTAATGAAACGTTCAGACACTAAAGATATAATAGGTTTTTACCCATTAAAGAACATGAATGCATAAACTCTATTGACTAAACATCGATGTTTAACCACATGCATGAGCTTCAGTTCTGCGCAGTTTGCTTGTTAACAGATAACCACAACATGAATCGGAAGGTTGTTAGCAGTGTAAAACCCTACATTACAAACCCAGATAATCCCTCTAAGTCACTATTTCTTCTGTGTAACGGTATACAGATTGCTCCAACTGTCACACTTATAAGCTTCATTATACTCCAAGATCCAGCCAGACATTTACGCAGGCAAAGCACAGATTATTGTAAAATAAACTTGCGTCTAAATCACTCGACACTTTAAAGCACATAGACACTGACGGAATATCACATATCAATTATATTCTATCTAAATTAAATTTTTCGAGGAACACGAATAGTTTGGAAGTAGAGAAATGGCTTCCCTAACCTCAGACTTATTCTCAAAATGATGTATGCATGCTACAGTTTTGTCATGGACTTCAAAATAATCACGATGTATATTCCAAATCCATTTCTGTCTTAATGTTCTATTCCGTAGGAAACTTAAGAATAGTTGTATGAGAGGCATTGCCATAGTTAGACTAAAACCTGGTCCACCTAGTGCAATCATATTTTGGTTAAACACACGATCAAAACAAGCATACTCTCACATTACTGCGTATAATTACAGATCGTATGTGTCCAATGACTCATATAAATACACTCGCACATTTATATTCTACAAAGAAACTAACATTTATCGTCAACTTTCATACATTAATACAGACTACATACCATAATAAACCAAAACAAACCCAGATTTCCAACAATTCCATCTACTCGATTCGCCATCTTTGAACGATCGAGAGTAGCATAAGGTCTGAGGATTAGATTTGGTCTAGGTTCAGTCAACAATTGTACTTGATTTTCGTCAGAGATTTTGAAAATACATGACTATCGTCGCATTCGTTCATCATTCCTTTTGAGTCTGTTAGCAGAAATAATTATGCGTAAGTTATAATTAGGGGAAAGTGACATTGGTCCGAAGATTGGTGTAAGAACTATAAACATTTTGAGTAATGCTGATGAAACATTCCTGCTGGTAGAAACTGAAAAAGATCTAAAGTTTTAATTTCCTACCTCAAAGATGAAACTGAAAAATGGGCCTCTATCTCAATATTAAAAAGAACAAATTTATGACTCTGAATCAGTGTCGTAGAGTTAAATGGGGAGGAGACAGAGAGAGTGAAATATTTCATCTCTTTTGGAGCCAATATCAGTCAAGGTGGAGATTGCGGTCCTGAAATTAAAATACGGATTTCGCTTGGACGAATCTCTATGAAGACTATGTCCCCGATTTGGAAGGGCAGAGATATCAGTTTGGCTACCAAGTACAGATTAGTCATTGCAATTATATTCCCACTGTTCATGTATGGATGTGAGAGCTGGACGCAGACAAGTTGAAAAGCCACTATTTTTAGCTCTGGTGTTGGGGAAGGCTCTTGCGAATAACGTCGACTCAAAAAAACACCAATACGTCACTTTTAGAGCGCATCAAGCCCCGAATGTCATTGGATGGTATTATTATGAAGCTCAGACTAGCATACTTTGGCCACGTTATGCGATTGGATGTAATGGAAAAAGCAATCATGCTAGGAGTGATCAGCGGTACAAGAAGAGCAGGTCGACAGAGGACTCGTTGGTTAGAGACTATTATAACAGGCACCACCGTCACCCTGGAACGATACAGTATGGAACAGGACAACATGGAGAATGCTAATTCATAGAATCGCCGAGCGTCGTGTTCGACTGAACGGGTGATATCATCATCATCATCGCCGAGTTGAAATTTGAGAGACAGGATTTGTAGAAACTTAGAACTGAGCTACGTCAAGGCTGCATATTGTCACCTTACTTATTCAACTTATATGCAGAGTATGTGATGAGGAATGCCAAATTAGATGAAACAGAAACTGGAGCTAACATTGGTGGGATATATATAAATAACCTTAGATATGCTGATGACACCACCCTGTTGGCAGAAAGTGAAGAACAACTTAAGTATCTACTAATGAAGGTGAAAGAAGAAAGTGCAAAAGCTGGACTAAGGTTGAATGTCAAGAAAACAAAGATCATGGCAACTAAACCCATCACCTCCTGGCATATAAATGGTGAAACAATGGAGGTTGTTCCTAGTTTCATCTACTTGGGCTCCAAAATAAGTGCTGATGGCGATTGCAGCCATGAAATTAAGAGACGCTTGCTCCTTGGAAGGAAGGCAATGGCCAACCTTGATAACGTTTTCAAGAGTAGAGACGTAACTCTAAGAACGAAGATTCGTACAGTGAAGGCTATGGTCTTCCCAGTAGCAATGTACGGAAGCGAAACCTGGACAGTGAGAAAGGCTGAGCGCCGAAGAATAGATGCATTTGAACTATGGTGTTGGAGAAAACTCCTTAGAGTTCCGTGGATTGCGAAGAGATCTAATAAGTCCATATTACAGGAAATCAACCCAGGCTGTTCACTGGAAGGTCAAATACTCAGGCAAAAACTAAAGTACTTCGGTCATATCATGAGAAAACATGATTCACTAGAAAAGACCTTAATGCTGGGGAAGACTGATGGTAACAGGAGAAGAGGGCGACAACGGATGAGGTGGATTGATGACATCAAGGAAGCCACGGCTCTCAATTTAGAAAGACTTCGGAAAATAGTATACGGCAGGAAGAAATGGCGCACTTTGGTCTATGGGGTCACGGAGAGTCGAAACCGACTAAACGACTAACAACTAACAACAAGAACTGAGCTGAATAAAAGAGTCGAGAAGGTGATGGAACATTTATTCGGACAGATGGTTCACCCTAAGTTATTGATTTCACGACCGAGTCGCGCGATGTTGATGATCAGACGGCGATAGCACAGGACGCCTAGATGGAGGACGTGGAAATGTCAATCAGTGCAAGTACACGGTACGCGAGCGCGATGGAATCAGAATTACCGAGTGCAATTGACGTCAGGAAGGGCATCTGACCGTAAATCTAACGATAGTCCCCTTCAAGATGGCGTATGTAGGTTAGGCTCGCTCTCTTCGGCGTCGGGAAGGGCAGCTAGCCAGTCTCTACCACGTGCAAAAGTTAGTTTAAAGTTTAGTGCCGTCAAGATGTCACCACTGACGTTTGCGATCGTCTGTTGTTTAAAGATGGCCGCTGACAACTGTGAAAAACGCACGTGGCTTTCTTTGCAAACAAGAGCACGTGGAATTTTTCAAATTGCCTGCTACTACATATCTAAGGTGGTAGCTATGAGGTTTAGTGCCGTTAAGATGGCAGCACGATGCCCTGTTGTTTAAAGATGGCAGCTGCCGCCTTGACAGCTGTCAAGAAAAAGCATGTGGAATATTTCAAATAGCCCGCTACCACGTGCCAAAAGTGGTAGCCGTGAGGTTTAGTGCCGTAAAGATGGCAGCACAGCTGTCAAAAATAGCACGTGGCTTTGTGTACAAACAAGAGTACGCGGCTTTGTGTACAAACAAGAGCACGTGGTGATGACGTCACGGTCACGTAGTCATGACGTCACGGAGTCAATGACCTTTGGCAAATTCAAATTTCGCGCCAAAATTCAAATTTCCCGCGCCGCTGACGTCATCAGTCACGTGACCCGCTCCGCGGCCTCTGATTATCCCGCCGTGGGAAGCACTTAGCCCTACTACTTACATAACATGTTTCTTTTCCGTAACTCTTGAGGAGAGCCTGTTCTCGAATTCAAAGCGCCAGTGACCCGTGCGCTTCTCAGATCTTCTCAAGCTTTCAAATCAAAATGTACTATTATTAAGGAAAATTTCATGGTTCAGTCATCCATTCTATTCGATTTTCATCAGAGTCTTTCAAAACACATGACTCTCATCGCATTCTTTCACCATTTCGTTTCTCTTTGTTAGCAGAAATAATTATGCGGAAGTAAAATTTAGGGGAAGGTAACATTGGTGTGAAGATTGGAGGAAGAACTATAAACATTTTGAGTAATACTGATGATACAACCCTGGCGGCAAAAACAGAAAAAGATCTAAAGCTTTTAATTTCCTGCCTCAAAGGTGAAAGTGAAGAAATGGGCCTCTAACTCAATATTAAAAAGTCCAAAGTTATGACTATATATGAGTATCGTTCACTTTGTGTAGAGATAAATAGCGAGGAGACAGAGAGTGTGAAGGATTCACCTCACTGGGAGCCAAAATCAGTCATAGTGGAGATTGTGGTCCGGAAATTAAAATACGGATTTCGCTTGGACGAATTTCTCTGACTATGTACCCGATCTGGAAGAGCCAACCAGCCACCAAGTGCGGATAAGTCAATGCGATTAATTTCTCACTGTTCATGTGTGGATGTGAGAGCTGGACGCTCAAACAGGCACACAAGGGGAGAATCGACTCTTTTGTGCTCTGGTGTTGGCGAAGACTGTCACGAATACCATCGCAACAAGCCCCGCATGTCATCGGATGGTGTTATTATGAAGCGGAGATTAACATACTTTGGCCACGTTAGGCGACATTCTAGGAATGATCAGCGGTACAGGAAGGCCAGGTGGCCAGATGACTTCCTGGTTAGACGCCATTAAAACAGACACCACCCTCACCCTAGAACAAGTAAAGGAGACAATATGGAACAGCGCTAATTCATGGAATCGCCGATGGTCGTATTCGTCTGGAAGAATAACATCATCATCACCGCAGAGTTTTAATTTGAGAGAATAGGACTCGTGGATATTTAGAGTTGATCTGTTTAGAAGAGTCGAGGAGGTGAGAGAACGTTTCGCATTTTACGACCGAGTAGCGAGATCTTGATGATCAGACAGCAATAGCACAGTGTTAGAGGCGGGACGCCTAGGTGAAGGGTAGTACAGGGCAGTCAGTGCAAGTACAGACAGTACAATAACGGTACGCAAGTTCGACATCCGATACAACAGAATGAGTGGCGGAGCGCTTTATCAGAACATTCAATATATTGTTATATGAGTGCAATGTAAGGTTCCTAGAACACCGGTAACATGTGATATAAACCTTGAACGATATTCTGGAATTGTTTACTCGTATTTTTACAACATACCTATAATTACATATAGAGGGATATGAATTTCACATTTGACAAAGCAGGAAGGTACCGACCAGCAGGCTAACTACTGACATAACCGAACTGTTTCACTGTCAGAACTACATAAATTATCTTCCTGGTAATCATATTTCCATCTGCTAAGCCCATAGAATGGATAGAATAATCCATTAAATTTTCCAATCTGGCTAAGTTGACTTGAAGTAAAGTGAAGGGTTAATGCAAGGCCAAGAATTAATGTTGATGAAACAACCTATAAGTTCTCGTTCCGTGTTGGTTCGTGCCATTCCATTATCTATCGCGAGTCAGCTGCTTGGAGAGATTGATTACTTCAGATCGCGTTATGGTACATCACTCGCCTGCTAAAGTATACTGCAATGTATTCGAAATATATAAGGTACATGCTGTAGTTGTACAGCGACACAGTCGAACCCGAAAATAGGTTTTGACAGACCACAGAACCTTCATATCAATATACGAAACGTATTTTGAAGTGTAACCATTTTAACATTTATTTCATATCAATATGCATCAAGTATGTAAAACATTAAATATTGAGTAGATAGACGTAAGTTTTTCCAACTGGTAACCATGACGCCTGGTTCAAAATAGAATTACATTTATTTGTTGTAGATCTCCTGTTGGCCATTCACCGAACCCGAATACGCTGGTCCAATAACATTGCTTTTAGGTTTATGTACTATGATGTCTTCTGATCTCCTGTTGTGACCTAGAAGAAGATGAAATATCAAGTTGAATTTAAAGCATACGCTATAAATACATATTCAGCTTATGTGTCACCTTTACCCAGGGAAATATGTCTAGAAAGTGAATACTAATTTCAGTGCGTAGGGAAAATAATTGCTGTTTAACGTCGTTACTGGCTGGTCGTAGTTCGGAGCTGTACCCTGGATATAGAAATGTCACTTCCGTATGGTTAGGAATTCACGAAAATTTAGAGACCTCGTGACTTTGATCACAGCGTTACTGTTACTTGAACATTACTTATGAAAAATTGTGCAACGTTAGGGAAAAAGAAGGATTAACATATAACTTGTTAGTATATATTATTTGCAACCTGCAACACCAGTAGTAATTGCCACCCGACCTAGAATTTTGAAAAAATATTTGAAGCTCCGATAGTATGACATAGTTCCTCTGATGTTGCTCCGTACTGTTTGATTTAAGACAGGAGAAGTTCTTATATAAAACTTAGTTTCATGGCGGCTTATAAAGTCAGGTCAGCACTAATGCCAGTTTGTGCATAACTGATATTTTCTACAAGAACGTTCTTGTGGCTGTCTTTAGCAGTACCTATAATAACAGTAATAATAATAGTGATAGTAATATCCATATGGCCACAGATAAAATATGCAAGTATTTTACTCCAGGTCAGAGACGCGAAATATTTTCCGACTAGCGCTTTAATTAGGGTATCATTTATTACGTTTTACTGTCTTGTAGGTCATCGGTTAGTTTCTTTAAAATCACCAAAAAGCCTTCTTCATTTGACTTCTCTTATGTACGGTATTAGGTTCCATTATGTGCACATCGATTCGACTGAATGTTTCACGATTTTAATTTGGAAACATCACTGGAAATTGCATTACGAAAAAGAGGTAAATTTTAAGAATGAGATATATTTTTCCTTTCAGTTAATAAATTTCTTAATAAGAAATGGCCATAGAATTAATTGTGACATACCTCTTTATTAAATCTTAATGCTAAAAAGGTGTTGGTAGATTTTCTACGTATTTATTACATTAGAAGATATTAATGTCATTTATTGTGTTGTCCTATCCAATACATCCTTGCCCTCTACATGTCACGAGCTTGTGATTAATTGAAGATAGAGTTTTTTCAAGATTAATTTGTCATTTCGAATGACATACTGTACTTACATACTAAGAGGTTCTCAACATTGCTACAACCTCTTATTGTTTAAGCTTCATTATGTTTCGCTTGGTTTTATATGTTCTTTGTCTTCGTGTTTTAATGACACACTTTTAGCACTAATTTATGTAGTTGTTTAGCATTACCCTTCACTGAAGTTGGCTCAAAATCAGCCAAACACGTTTCATCAGAATTACTCCATTGGCTACATGTATTTAATAGGAGGATGCAATATATACTTTCCTTTTTAAAGTACATATTACATGGTAAAAATATTAAAATGTGTTGTGCTGCGCATCGTGTTCGCATGTCGCCGAGTGGCACGCGTGTCATTGGTTTGCCATCCCTGTTCTAGATGGCAGAGTAAACGGAACCTCTTTTGGGCGTCTATGGCTGAGTTTTAAGAATTTGTTTTCGTTGCGTGGCGACGAAATGTGTCACCAGTGATCTTAGGGCACATGCCAACATCGTACGACATGGAGTGTCTAATGAACTTTCTACTGCCCTTGAAAATTCTATCTAACTCTGCCGGGTTTGAACCCACTATCATGGGATCCGGAGCCCGACACGCTAACATCCACAGAAAAACTTTCAGTGCCCATAAACAAATTTTACTAATCCAGTCACTTTAATGTCGAAGAAAGTAAAAAGGAAAATTGCAGCACAACTTGCTCTTGACACCTTGAATAATGTTCCGAAAACAAGTTTGAAGGAATCGCGGGTGGATCAACTATTATAATGACTCAAAACTGATGACCTATATAACACTTGAGGGAAGTCAGTTCTCGAATTCAAAGCGCCAGTGACTCATGCGCTTCTCAGACCTTCTTATGCTTACAAATCAGAATGCACTATTTTTAAAGGAATCAGTATCAGAAATAATGGCGATCTCCTTGGATTGTCAGCGTACGGACCGATCATTATCTCTTTGATGACAGATTTGTTTGAAGTCTTTGGGGCTTGCTATTGGCTTTACGTCGCACCGACACAGATAGGTCTTATGGCGACGATGGGACAGGAAAGGGCTAGGACTGGGAAGCAAGCAACCGTGGCCTTAATTAAGGCATAACCCCAGCATTCGCATGGTGTGAAAATGTGATACGGCAGAAAACAATCTTCAGGGCTGCCGAAAGTGACTTCAGCTATCGAGCTCGGTCCTTGGGGCTTGATAGGTTGATTTTGTTGTTGTTTGAGTCACCAGTCCATACACTGGTTTGATGCAGCTCTCCATGCCACCTATCCTATGATAAATTTTCATTTCTTCGTAACTATTGCATTCTACATCTCCTCTAATCGTCTTGTATATTCATTCCTTGGTCTGCCCCTACCGTCTTTACCGCCTACACTTCCTTCCAAAACCAACTGAACAAGTCCTCGGTGTCTTAAAATGTGTGCTATCGTTCTATCCCTTGTCCTCGGCAAATTCAGCAAAATCCATCTCCTCTCACCGATTAGATTCAGTATCTCTTCATGTGTGATTCGAACTCTCCATCTCACCTTCAGCATTATTCTGTAACACCACATTTCAAAAGCTCCTATTCGCTTTCTTTCTGTTCTAGTTACCGTCAATGTTTCACTTCCATACAATACCACGCCACAGATGAAAGTCTTTAGAAACATCTTTCTAATTCCTATATCAATGTTTGAAGTGAGCAAATTGCTATACTTAAGAAAGCTCTTCCTTGCTTGTGCTAGTCTGCATTTTATGTCCTCCTTACTTCTGCCATCGTTAGTTATTTTACTACCCAAGTAACAATATCCATCTACTTCCTTTAAGACTTCATTTACTAATCTAATATTTCTTGCATCACCTGCCTTCATCCGAATGCACCCCATTACTTTTGTTTTGGACTTATTGATTTTCTTCTTGTACTCCTTACACAAGTCTTCGTCCATACCATTCAGGAGCTTCTCGAGATTTTCTGCAGTCTCAGATAAAATAACAAAATCATCGGCAGATCTCAAAGATTTGATTTCCCGTCCTTGAAAATTCCTCTTTAATTTCCTTTACTGCTTCTTCTATGTAAACATTGGAAAGGGTGGGGACAAACTGCAACCTTGCCTCACTCTTTTCTGGATTGCTGCTTCCTTTTCAAAGCCCTCGATTCTTATCACTGCAGACTGATTTTTATACAGATTGTACATAATTCTTCGTGCTCGGTATCTGATCCCAATCACCTTCAGAATCTTAAATAGCTTGCCCCAGACTACATTATCGAATGCCTTTTCTAGATATACGAAGCCCACGTACGTGAGCTTGTCCTTCTTAATTCAATCCTCTAAGACCAGACCTAGCGTCAGTATTGCTTCACATGTTCCTACACTTCTTCTAAACGATCTTCTCCCAACTTAGCTTGAAATTGTCTTTCCATTCATATGTAAATAATATGTGATAAAATTTTGCAGGCATGAGATACTAGACTAATGGTGCCGTAGTTTTCACACCTGTCAGCACCGGCTTTCTTGGGAATAGGTATAACAACATTCTGTAGCAAATCGGATGGCACTTCTCCAGTCGCATACATCTTATACACTAAATGGAATAACCTTGACATGCTGGTTTCTCATAAGGCAGGCAGGCAGTCAGTAATTCAGAGGGAATATCATCAATTCTAGGTGCCTTGTTACTATTTAGGTCGCACACAGCCCTGTCAAATTCTGACCTCAAAATTGGGTTTCCCATTTGATCAGCATCAACATCCTTCACTTGTTCCAGACCCAAATTATCTATATCTTCACTTTTATACAACTGTTGGATATGTTCCTGCCATCTTTTTGCTTTGTCTTCTTTCCCTAAAAGTAGCTTTCCATCTGAGCTCTAAATACTTGGATTTCCTCCAAAGGTTTCCTTGATTCTCCTGTATAACCATTCCTAGGACCATACAACCTTCGACATCCTTGAACTTCTCCTTCAGCTAATCTTCCTTAGCTACCTTGCACATTCCATTCACTTCATTCCTTAATCACCTCTATTTCTTCTGCCCTCTTCATTTCTAGCATTCTTGTGTTTTGGTCGTTCAACAATCAGATCTAGTATCTCCTGAGTTATCCACTGATTCCTAGTTGATCTTTCCTTCCTTTCTAACATTTCTTCAGCAACCCTACTGACTTCATTTTTCATGACTATCCACTCTTCTTCTATTGTTTTCCTTCAGCCTTTTCATTTATTCCTTGCGCAATATGTTACTTGAAGCAATCCCTCACACTCTTTTCTTTTAACTTGTCTAGCTTCTACAACATCGGGAACATGTGATACTTGATATACATCTTCAATGATATTCTGGAATTGTGTATTTTCACAACATTACCTATAATTACACCACTATCAGAACTATTCACATTTTCTTGCTGGTATTCACATTTTCCAACTGATAAGCCGATAGAATGGATAGCATCATCAATTACATTTTCCCATCTGGCTAAATTGACTTCAAGTAAAATGAAGGGTTAACACAACACCAGGAATAATTGAGTTGATGAAACAAGCTATAAGTTCTCGTTCCGGGTTGGCTGGTGCCATTGTGACCGCGAGACAGCTGCTTGTAGAGATTGATAACCTCAGATCACGTTATAGTACATCACTCGCCTGCTAAAGAATACTGCAGTGTATTCGAAACATACAAAGTACATGCTGTAGATGAACAGCGACAGACAATAGACCTTTCATCTCAAAATTGAATATATATATTTACAGTAGGACCATTTTAATATTTATTTGTATCAATATCCAGCAAACATATAAAACATTAAATATTGTGTACATATCCTGAACGTTTTCCAAGTGGCTAGCATGACGCCTGGCTCAAAAGAGAATTATATTTAGTTGTAGATATCCTGTTGGCCATTCAGCGAATCCGAATACGCCGGTCCAATAACGTTGCTCTCAGGCCTATACACAATGATGTCTTGTGACCTCCTGTTGTGACCTAGAAGAAGATGAAATATCAAGTTGAATATGAAATATACGCTATAAATATACATTCAGCTTATGTGTCACCTTTTACCCAGGGAAATATGTATAGAAAATGAAAACTCATTTCAGTGCGCGTGGAGAATAATTGCAGTTTAACGTCGTTACTGCCTGGTCGTAGTTCGGAACTGAACGCCGGATATTGAAATGTCACTTCCTTGTGGTCAGGATTTCACGAAAATTTATACCTCGTGATTTTGATCACAGCGTTACTGTTACTTGAACCTTCCTTATGAAAACTATATCGTCGCTTCACCGGTAAAACGTTGTATCCCACAATACTATTCCTATCCATTATTCTCCTTAAGACTGGTCACGCCTCCCAGCCACATATGGATACGCAGTCCATCAGAACAATGTCCGTTGTGTTCGTTTTCCTATGTCAACGATTAAACGAAAATGAACCTTACAAGCATTGTACACTAGGAGAGCGTAAATATGTAATGCAAACGTACATTCCTACAGTACGGTACTGTAAGGTTCATTTTCCTTTACACTTGGGCATAGGAAAATGAACACAACAAAATTTGTTCAGATGGACTGCATATCTATACGTGGCTGGGAGGCGTGACCAGTCTTAAGGAGAATAATTGATAGGAAGAACTTTGTGGAATACAACCTTTTACCGGTCGAGCGACGATATGCAATGTAAGGAACAAAGAAGGATTAAGATATGTCATCCTAGAATTTTGAAAAATGCTTTTAAACTCGAAGAGTATAGTATAAAATAGCTCCTCTGATGTTGCTCCGTATTGTTTGACTACAAGACAGAATTTAGAATTCTAAACTTAAACTAGTATTATTTCTTGTAATATTTTCTCTCCAGTGATTTGCTTGTTGTACTGTTGTTGTTGTTCTTCTTGTAGGGTAATTATGTTTTTAACTTTACTTTATTTTCATAATAATAATAACCGTATGGCCTCAGCTACATTGCGCAAGTATTTTACTATGGTCGTCTCACGAGAAGTCGCGTGCATGCGAGGTGAGGGGTGCGGAGAGTAAGCATGCGCCAATGTCAAGTCTCACGGCCTGATAATAAATATCTGCTCCGTCCGCGGAGATTGTTGCGAAATTAAGTGCAGCTGTGAAGTTTCAATTCGATGGCGCAGTTACACTTTAGTTACACATTTACTGTAAGTACTGTTCATCACGACTATTGTTTGTAGTTTAGTATAGTACCTACAAGCTACCGCGATTTCTCGTGAGGCGCAGATAGTAATGTGACGCCGTCTGGATGCTAGCTCCTCAATTACGATGTTCCGTTTTACTCCAGGTTAGGGATGGCAAACATTTTCCTACTAGCGCGTTAATTAAGGTTTTGTTTATTACCTTTTACTGTCCATTGTACCATCGGTTATTTTCCTTTAAAATCACCATGAAACCGTCTTCATTTGAATTCCTTTATGCATTAGATTGCGTTACATACACATCGATTCTCCTGTATGATTTACGATTTTACTTTGCGAATATAATTGACAATTGCAATACAAAAAAGATGTAAATTTTAAGAATAATATATATGTTTGCTTTAAGCTAATCAAATTTGTAAATTAATGGCCATAGAATTGTGACATACTTTTTTATGAAGTCTTAATGATAAAATGATGTTGGTAGATTTTATACCTATTTATTACATTACAAGTTATTAATATCATTCTGTACTCACGGTTTTCACTTTACAAAGAAAAGTATTTATTGCTTCCTCCTATTCAATACATGCATGCATCTTTTGATGCAGTAATTCTAATCAAACATGTTTCGGCTCATTTTGAGCCATCTTCAGTGAAAAAATGGAGAAAACTACATGAATTAATGTTAAAAGTGTATCATTAAAGCACGATGAGAAAGCATATATATAAAGAAGTGAATGATGATGAAGCTAAAACAATATGATTATGCTTGTTGTTTAAAGAGGCCTAACATCTAAGGTCATCGGCCCAGCGGAAACGCTTTGCACAATTCTACACACTTTTGTCTTGCACTCATGCGCGTAGTCACAAACATATTAATGAAAAGAGTCTGAAGCATAATATCTAAGTACTGTAAGTTACTCTTGTATTGAAGTCACTAATTAGTTGTAATCTGTGAAAACTCTAACCTATTTTCAATTACTTCAAGTAATTAGAATGTTCCGCGAGTTTTTTGCGCCTCGGAGGAACGTCGTAACCCATGAACTGTGCAGATTGAATTAGCAGCCAGATATACGCTATTGAACTGTAGTATCTAACAGTATCGTTGCCATAAACTCAGTAGCCAAGTCAAATAGGTAACGATTATTGTATATAAGTGTTAGCAGGCTACCAGCAGCGAATGAGAGAATCATCAGATCCGGTTGCAGAGCCAGCGGGAGAACACAGAGATGGTCCACGACTTCCGAACCAGATCCATGCAAGAGAATGTGTTTCCAAGTCATCCCGAGATGGTGAAGGTGTTCCAGTAAAAGCATGGGGCGATGCAAGGTGTATCCTGAGATAAGTAGAATTTTAAATTCTTAAAAATGTAGTAATTTACTTAATTATTTAGAGTGTTTTCTGTAAATTGGAGTTGTTGAATAATTAATTAGTTCAGAGAGGGATCATCGAACCAAGTCAAACAGTTAGGACGAAAGAGATCTTTGACTAGAATCTTCGTTAACTTACTATGAGTGATCTGATAGATCAGAAATTCATCTAGGAACGTGGAAAAATGAAAATTGTTAAGCAGATAGGAACTTGAAAGACAGCCGTCAATGGCATGAAAGTAAGGTAAGGTAAGGGTTATTCTGCTCGAAGGCAAGTCCGAGCCTCCACAGAGGTTTGCCGGAGCCGGAGTTTACGTACGGTAGGGTGGCCAGTTCCTTTCCGCTCCTCCATTCCCTTACCCCCACCAACAGCGCGTGGCAACCCATCCAAATCTTGACCACGCCCAATGTTGCTTAACTTCGGAGATCTCATGGGATCCGGTGTTTCAACACGGCTACGGCCGTTGGCTCAATGGCATGAGTATGTGATTAATTGACAGGCCTTGGGGACAGTGATAATTATGTTATGATATTGTGATCTTCGGATTGTAGACGTGGCCAACGTTGCCAGCGTCCTAGATATGCGCACATTATGAATCGTCGAATTGTACTAATGAGCTATGGGAGCCTGTGATCTCCCAAGTTTAATTGCCGTCTATACTAGGGAATCGTCTGATAATATAAATACAGCCCCAAGGAGTGTTAAAATATTAGCCTATAAGTAGTAAAGATTCGCATTAGTAAATGCTTTATAGAAATCATAGCAACTCTAATCCTCTACACAAGGGTAGAAACTACAACGTGAAGTGATGAAGTCAGTAGATGAGAACAGTGAGATGTAGATTTTACAGGTTGCGTGCGCTATGTGTTATTGTATTGATTTGATTTGTTGTGTAGATATAAGTTTACCATAGCTAATTGAAAACTCCGCCATAGCCGGTCCCAAGCCCGGTTGAAAAAGGAATAGGTGGAGGAGTAACACCTCGTTACAAAACCTTGGTTCACATGGCTCGGGTGATAATACCTCGTAAGAGCCCCTTGTCAGGATTACGGCGAATACCTCAATGGCATTCATAGTGGAGAAGATGGACTTCGGAAGAGTGTGGGTGACGGAGGAGGCAGCCCTGTATCCTGGATTAATTCGATAAAAGGCATTAGCACTTACTTCAGGACAAATGTCAGTTATTAACCCGAGAATCTCCGGGTATATGGAAACTCCTTTTATCAAGACCAAACAGCCTCTTTGGAGGGTGGTTGAGCAGATAGAAGGATGGCCATGTTTTTGCCCATGGGATAATAATAATAATAATGTTATTTGCTTTACGTCCCACTAACTACTCTTTAAGGTCTTCGGAGACGCCGAGGTGCCGGAATTTAGTCCCGCAGGAGTTCTTTTACGTGCCAGCAAATCTACCGACACGGGGCTGTCGTATTTGAGCACCTTCAAATACCACCGGACTGAGCCAGGATCGAACCTGCCAAGTTGGGGTTAGAAGGCCAGCGCCTTAACCGTCTGAGCCACTCAGCCCGGCCCCCATGGGATAAGAAATTGTTCCTAAAGGCCTTTTATCCAATTAATCCAGGATACAGGGCTGCTTCCACCGTCATCCACACAGTTCTGAAGTTCATCTTCCCTACTATGAATGCCGTTGAGGTCTTCGTCGTAACCTTGGCAAGGGGCCCTTGCGAGGTTATATCACCCTGGACACGTGACTACTAGGTAGGCAACGGCATAAGATGGGGGAAGGAAAAGGAAAAGGATCCATATGGATTTCCCAAGAATCGGCAGTTCAAAAATGATCAATGCTCCTTCTGTAAAATTTTCAGGAGGTAAAATATTCCCACAATCGCATCTCGGTAGGGCGTCAACTAAAGACGCCACATTCAGGAATTCTAGTAATAAAAGACGAACCGGTACTCGGAACGTTAAACATTACTTCAAACTGGAAATTTAAAAAACTTGATAATGGAGATGGACAGATTGAGTTTAGGTGTACTAGGTATAGCAGAAATGAGATGGCCGCCACCGGGAGACTTTTGGAGTGGAAATTATAGGATCATCCATTTTCGCACGGCAACTACTAGACCAGGAAATGACGGCGTTGGTATAATGTGACGTAAGAATTTAGGAGATAGCGTGAGGAGCTATGTGCAATATAACGAGAGACAAATTTTAGTAAGAATTGAAACCAAACCAAAATACACAGTAATAGTTCAAGTTTATATGCCGACAACCGACGAAACGATTGAAGTGGTAGAACACTATTATAAAGATCTAAATGAATTAGAAAGTAATATGAAAGGAGAATAAAATTTACTCTTGCTTTGTGTTGGTGAATGAGTTGAAGAAAACGTTATCGCTGAATTTGGACTATGGAATAGGAATGGGAGAGGTGAAAGATTAATACAATTTCTTAAAAGATTAATATAATTTTGTATACAACATAAATTAGTAGTAACAAATAGAATATTTCAGCAACACCCTAGAAGGAGATACTCGTGGAAAGGATCGGGTGACATAATAAAAGCTCAAATAGATTTCATATTAGTAAAATACAGATTTAAGAATGAAGTAAATGACAGTAAAAATTACCCTGGAGCAGACATCAACAGTGATAATTATCTAATTATTATGCAATGCGAGCTAAAGTTTCAAAATATGGAACGGAATGGAAAGAAAGAAGGGATATTTCTAGACTTAGAGATGAGTCTACCAAAATTATTTATGGAAATGAAACAAGTAAAACTGAACTAGAATATGTTGAAGAACAATTAAGTGTAGAAGAGAATTGGAATAAATTTATGCAATAATTCTGTAATCAACGGAATCGGTTATAGGAAGAAATAAGGAAGAATGTATCAGTCCGGATGTTGTAGATACGATTACTGAGAGAAGAAAACATAAAAACTCTAGTAATGAAGAACAGGTAACAAATATTTTGGAAAACCTGTTATGAAGGAGAAATTTTAAGATGGCTCCACAGGGCTCGTAGGATTGATGGAATACCTGGAGAAGTATTAAACAATCAGGAGACAAATTAAAGTGTTATATTTACAAATTAGTACGTAGTCTAGTATTTATAGAACTGGAGAGTTACCTGTGACATTATGAAGTGTATAATAATACCATTACCAAAGAAATCAAATTCACGATCTTGTAAAGAATACAGAATATTGAGTCTAGTGAGTAATGCCTCAAAATAATAATTAGAATAGTATTATTGAAAACGGAAAGCAAAATAACAGAACAATTATCTGAACATAAATTTGATTTTAGAAAAGGAATGGTAACAGCTGAAGCAAAATTAACATTGAGGCAAGTGATACAAAAACAAAAGTAAAAATAATAAAACCAACGTTAATAGCATTTGTTGATCTGGAGGAGGATTTTTACAACGTAAACTGGAATGTTTTATTCAGTATTCTTCATTAAATATATATCGGATTTAGAGATGAGTGAATCATATATGACAGCTATAAACAAGAAATAGGAGCAATTCACTGTGGTAATAAATAAGAAACAGCTCACTCTGAAAAGGGAGTCGGACAAAGTTGTTCCTTATCTCCACAAATAATCAAACTCTTTGCACAAAGAAAAGCAGTGGACAGAGTTATAGCGGCATAAGTAATTGGAGTAAGTATTGATGGGAATAAAACTGACATGTAATATTTGCCGATGACATAAAGTTGCAGAGAGTGAGGAAGATTTGAAAATGATTCTTCATATGATGAGTAAAATACTGCAAAAAGAATATGACATGTAAACAAATAAAGAAAAGAGAACAATTTTAGTATGTAGTAGACGAAAAATAAAATGTACAGAGATGAAATTGGGAAAGGAAGCATTACATCCAAGTGTCTGTCAATCAATCAATAAATAAATCCCTACTGATCTGCATTTAGGGCTGTCGCCCAGGTGGCAGATTATCTCTTGTTTTCCTAGACATTTCTTAAATGACTGCGAAGAATTTGGAAATTTATTCAACATCTCCCTTGGTGAGTTATTCCAGTCTCTAACTCCCCTTCCTGTAAATCAACATTTGCCCAATTTGTCCTTTTCAGCTCCAACTTTATCTTCATACTAGCAAATGTACCCGTGCTTCGCTACGGTATTCTACATTGTATTCGAATATCGAAGTAAATAGTGTACATGCAGTAAATAAGATTGTTTTAAAATTGCATGTCTCTTAGCGTTATCCGAGAAACAGCATGGGGAGGTCCCAATACGTTGTTTCCAATGTAAACTGCTTGTCACGGATTTGTGATATAACGGCAGGCTCACTTGCCTACTGCCATTCACATTCGAGGTGGGAAGTTTACATTATAATTGCAGGCTCCATTGCCTACTGCGCGGTCACAATCGATTTGGGGAGTTTTCGTTACAATGGCAGCCCACCTTTCCAACTTCCAGACAGATAACAGTTGAGGAGTTTCTATTATAATGGCAGGCAATTACCCTACTATCACTCGAAATGGAGTTGTGCAGTTATCATTATAATGTCAGGCCCCTTTTCCTACTGCCAGTCACACCAAGTTGGTGAGTTTCCATCAAAATAGCAGGCCACTATGCCTAATGCCGGTCACATTTTAGATGAGGACATTTCTTTGTAATTGCGGGCACCCTTGCCTACTGCCAAACACAAACGAACAGGGGAGTTAAAAAAATGCATGTTCCCTTGCCTTCTGCAAGTCAAATCGAGAAGTGAACTATTCATTACAATGGTAGGCCTTCCTTACTGATGCCAGTCTCACAGGAGTTGGAGAAGGACCCCATTCCTACTGCCAGTCAAAGTCGGTGTGGGGAGTACTGATTACAATAGCAGACACACCCTTTCTCTATCGCTACAAATCGACATCAGTGAATATACAGTATATATATCGACATCCGAAAGTATATGCGTTTTTACAATATTGCAGACCTTCATTTACAGATTAACTGCTGCTAAACGTACGTAATATCGACAAAGGATTATACCATAAGACGCCGGATTAAGTGGCCTAAATGGCTGGTCCTATGAAATCTCATCTATTCTTGGGTCTGATTGAGTTAGAAACGTTAAACAGGGTAAAGGTTTTGTAAGATTATCTCACATTGCATTACTTTTCGGATAATTATGTGACAGCTACATACATAGCATTTGGCTCATATATGACTACTGGGTGGGCCAATTTTCGTGAAGAGTTTGATGATTCTATATTTCCTATAAGTGATTGAAAGTATGAATTATGCATGTGAAAAGTCCAAATTAACATCGATTAATAGAGAAAAATGAAACGTAAAAGGGATACAGATACGACAAAAAGTCATAAGACCAAGGTTGTAGATCATTCCAAATTGAACGGAGATTGTGCAATCCGTTATGTGATAGGACTTCCCGAAGGTCTGCACCATCATAAAAATTGCCTCCATATTTCGATATTCTTCGGGGATAAAAAGTGAAAAATTTAAAGATCATGGAAGTTTTCCGTTTGTTACAGGCTAAAACGTATAATTTTGTCAAATTTCAATTTTCTTTTTCGTCTGGCAGATTATGCCGCAATCTGGATTTTGGGCGAGGAGGGTAAAAATCAGGACTTGCAGAAATTAAACCAAGAAAAGATGCAGATGGTCATTATTACCCGTTAAACGGGTAGCTATGCGAAACTTTCGTCAAAATAGTCAATGTAAAGGCACACAGTTGTTACGAAAAAATGCACATGAAGAAAAAGTTTTTTAGAGACGGAATTCCATCACGTTTGGTCGATTTCCAGTCAGGTTGGTCTTGTACTGTATATATTGTGGAAGAGTACATCATTTCGGCTCCCTATAAACCACCAGTCCATTCCGGGAACATGAAATGTTATTGACCTTTAAAACCTACCTTTGGACTGGTAGATGCTAAATATAAAGTTTGGTTCGAATATCTTCAGTAGTTTTACAGTTGTAAGAAATACTCTTTACACGCACCCGCTCTTGAGTTAAGTCCGATGGGACTTGTACCGAAAAACGGTCCGTTAATGATATCTCCTTTATTAATCCTCGTATCGAAATGATGCACATGAGATAATAGGTTTAGAAATTAATTTCCATTAAGGCAGGTAGATTTCCATTAAGTACGGTTGTGTATATTTTGTGGGAGTGCAAAATCACGATTTCGGTTTCGTATAAACCCCCCAGTCAGTTGAGGGATTCAGAAACAATATTTGCCCTAAAACCTATCCAAGGACAGGTGGATTCTAAATATGAAGTTTGGTGGAAATATATCCAGTAAATTGTAGCACTCGCGTACATACGAGGTAATTAAGGAAGAAATTGAGGTCAGCCGGATAACGACAAATATGTAAATGCCAAGTGAATGTATTGGAAAATCAAATACCCCTCAATAAATTATGCTGGTGTGAGTTATGGATTTAATAAAGCGGTAACAAAGGAGAAATGTAGGTGCAGTGATTTTTTGGTAAACAGATAAGAAGATGACTAATGGTGTTATTACTTAATCTATTCGAGTGTGGTTATAACCTCCAACGATATTCCGCCAATATCCCGCAGATAGGCCGATTGACGCCTCTCCTGCCTTCTACCCAAGGAACAACCACGAAATGAAAAGCATGATGAGGAAAATGGCAGTACGTTACTTCCCTGCTGGCAAGCAGTCAGAGACGTTGCCATGGTAACCTGTAGGTTCGTTGTCGGTCTGTCGGTCACTCAATGCAGAGCATGATACCCGCAGAAAATGGTAAATTTCTCCGTCATGTGAAGAGTAAGGTAAATTATGAACGTAACGAAAGTTGTTTATAATGAAGAGACGTTTCACGTACGGTCCACGGAGTTTACGAAAAATCAATAGTATACGAGAAAATGGAGAAAAACCGTTCAGGTTTTCCTATAAACCCGCGTATATTCAAAGATTTTAAAATGATATGCATACCAGAACCTTCTCCGGGATGAGTATACTCTAAATATGAAGTTTGGTTGAGATCTTTCCAGCCGTTTCGACGTGATGGTGGAACAGACAAGCAAACAAACAGACACGAAAAGTAAAAACCAACGATTCGGTCTTGAGTTGACCTAAAACGGATAAATATCTGAAAAATTGGCAAAACAAAAGAAATTACAGACAGCGGACCCCCTAAAACTTTATTTATATAGATTACTAACTCATGTACACGTGCTTCGCTACGGGATTCTCAGAAAGACTGACTTGGTGGTTTTCCTAACTGAATTCAACATAGGTCAATACAAAAACGTCAGGGTTGAGACAGTAATAAAACTGAGGGGACTTTTCCTACTTGTGAAACTCACAACCTGACTTTTATTCCCGGATATCATCATACCTTGGCGTATTGTCCATCTCACAACACTATCGAGGTCATTTTGCAGTTACTCGCAATCTTGTGTGTTGTTTGAGTCATCAGTCCGTAGACTGGTTTGATGCAGACCTACATGCCATCCTGTCCTGTGCTAACTTTTCATTTCTACGTAACTACTGCATCCTACATCTGCACAAATCTGCTTGTCATATTCATACCTTGGTCTACCCCTACCTACACTTCCTTCCAAAAACCAGCTGAACAAATCCTGGGTGTCTTCTTCTTCTCGTCAAATGTACCCAAATCGATCACCTTTCGCCAATTCGATTCAGTATCGCCTCATTTGTGATTCGATCTGTCCATCTCACCTTCAGCATTATTCTCTAACACCACATTTCAAAAGCTCCTCTTCGCTTTCTTTCTGTTCTAGTTATCGTCAGTGTTTCACTTCCATACAATACCACGCCACAGATGAAACTCTTTAGAAACATATTTCTAATTCCTATATCAATGTTTGAAGTGAGCAAATTGCTATACTTAAGAAAGCTCTTCTTTGCTTGCGCTAGTCTGCATTTTATGTCCTCCCTACTTCCGCCATCGTTAGTTATTTTGCTACCCAAATAACAATATCCATCTACTTCCTTTAAGACTTCATTTCCTAATCTAATATTTCTTGCATCACCTGCCTTCGTCCGAATGCACCTCATTACTTTTGTTTTGGACTTATTGATTTTCTTCTTGTACTCCTTACACAAGTCTTCGTCCATACCATTCAGGAGCTTCTCGAGATCTTCTACAGTCTCAGATAAAATAACAAAATCATCGGCAAATCTCAAAGATTTGATTTCCCGTCCTTGGAAATTCCTCTTTAATTTACTTTACTGCCTGTTCTATGTAAACATTGGAAGGGGTGGGGAAAAACTGCAACCTTGCCTCACTCTTTTCTGGATTGCTGCTTCTTTTTCAAAGCCCTCGATTCTTATCACTGAAGACTGATTTTTATACAGATTGTATATAATTCTTCGTTCTCGATATCCGATCCCAATCACCTTCAGAATCTTAAATAGCATGGTCCAATCAACATTATCGAATGCCTTTTCTAGATATACGAAGCCCATGTACGTGAGCTTGTCCTTCTTAATTCAGTCCACTAAGATCAGACCTAGCGTCAGTAATGCTTCACATGTTACAACACTTCTTCAAAATGATCTTCTCCCAACGTAGCTTCAAATTGTTTGTCCATTCTTCTGTAAATTTTGCAGGCATGAGATTCTAAACTGATGGTGCGATAGTTTTCACACCTGTCATCACCGTCTTTCTTGGGAATAGGTATAACAACATTCTGCCGAAAATCGGATGGGACTTCTCCTGTCTCGTACATCCTGCACACTAAATGGAATAACCTTGCCATGCTGGTTTCTCCTACGGCAGTCAGTAATTCAGAGACAATGTCATCAATTCCAGGTGCCTTATTCCTATTTAAGTCGCTCACAGCTCTGTCAATATCTGACCTCAAAATTGGGTCTGCCATTTCATCAGCATCAACAGCCTTTACTTGTTCCAGAACCAAATTATCTATATCTTCACTTTGATACAACTGTTGGATATGTTCCTGACACCTTTCTGCTTAGCTTTCTTTCCCTAGAAGTATCTTTCCATCTGAGCTCTTAATATTCATACACCTAGATTTCCTTTCTCCAAAGTTTTCCTTCATTTTCCTGTATGCAGCATCTACCTTTCCTAGGACCATACAACCTTCGACATCCTTGCACTTCTCCTTCAGCCCGTCCTCCTTAGCTACCTTGCACTTTCTATCAACTTCATTCTTTAATCTCCCGTATTCTTTTCTGCCCTCTTCATTTCTAGCATTCGTGTATTTTCGTCGTTCATCAATAAGGTCTAGTATCTCCTGAGTTATCCATTGATTCTTAGTTGACCTTTTCTTCCTGCCTAACATTTCTTCAGCAGCCCTGCTGACTCCATTTTCATGACTATCCACTCTTCCTCTATTGTGTTTCCTTCAGCCTTTTCATTTAGTCCTTTTGCAACATGTTCCTTGAAACAATCCCTCACATTCTTTTCTTTCAACTTGTCTTGATCCCATCTTTTTTCATTCTTTCCTTTCTTCGATTTCTTCTGCTTCAGATGGCATTTCATGACCAACAATTTGTGGTCTGAGTCCACGTCTGCTCCTGGGAAAGTTTTGCAATCCAACACCTGGTTTCTTAATCTCTGCCTAATCATAATGAAGTCTATTTGATACCTTCCAGTGTCTCAGGTCTCGTCCACGTATAAAGCCGTCGTTTATGGCGTTTGAACTAAGGATTGGCAAGGACTAAATTATGATCAGTGCGGAATTCAACAAGCGGAATTCCTCTTTCGTTTCTTTGTCCAATCCGAATTCTCTTACTGTATTACCTTCTCTTCATTGGCCTACGACTGTATTCCAGTCTCCCATCACAATTAGATTCTCGTCACCTTTTACACATTGTATTAAATCTTCTATCTCTTCATATGTTCTTTCCATTTCCTTATCATCCGCTGAGCTAGCAGGCATATAGACCTGCACTATTGGGGTGGGCATCGGTTTGGTGTCTATCTTGACGACAATAATTCTTGAGAAGAGCAGGAGAGAGAAGGTGTTTTATGGCACATCCGATAGGCCATATTCTGATACACGTCGGGTTACTGAAGAAAGTAAAGGGGGGTTCCATAGGGGGAAAAATTATAGAGGATAACCAGGATTAGAGTATGTGACGCAAAAATTAGATGAAATGTGATGTGATTCCTACTATGAACTGGAAAGGAAAGCAGAGAAACGTGAAGAATGGAGAGCCAGTACCAAGCAGCCTCACGGCTGATGACTAGAGAAAGAGAGAGCGACAAATTTGACCATATTTGGTCCGCATTAACTCGTAACAATAATGTACAACCTGTGCGCTCTGTCAATGTATTGCAAATATTTGATTTTTTTGCAATAATTTACGCGTACATGTTTCGGGAGCCTTATCAGCGCTTTCTACATCAATATCAGTCTTCCACAAATCCCAAGATCTAACATCACTCTGTTTTACATTAAACATTGCCATTTACAATGTTAAATCTAAACCATACATATACACTGTTCATTTCTTGTTAATGTCTGTTTTAATGTAACACATTCAAACATACTAGAACCCTTTAACACACCCGTTAAAAAGTTCAAATATTCCTCCTGGGTATTGTACAACTCTTATTTATCATAACGTTAGATGGATTTACTAGCCGAGTCGGCCACAGATAAAGAAACAGTTTATCTGGTTAAACTCAATATTTATTTTTATTTTAGAATTAGAAACGTTTCTCCGTGAGATCATATGTGTTGAAGAAACTTAGGCGTCTGTTTATAGGATAAATTTGAGTGGTTATTTCAGATGTGTTGATTTCATTTATTTTACATTATTTGTTTTTTCATGCTTTCTTTTATTTAAATCAATTAGTATTTAAATTAACCGATTGTCGCCCATTATTATTAGGTAGCTTCACCCGTTTCTAAACGCCAGTCTGTTCTCCCAAGTCTGGATTGACATTCTCCTAGGAGAGTGTAAACCGGACACACCCTGGAACGCGAGCTAGTCGGTGCATCACCAGATCCCGACGCCCGGGAGAGATCCAGCTTACCAGGTCAAAAATTTGCATTTAAAAATTATATTTACTTTGTTAGTTTTCAGGAATGATTATCGAAATGTCTGTCCTGGTTCCCGTGATATGCATAAAATTGTGACTGGCTGACATTTGTTGCCACGCCTCCTTCCTCGTACACTTTTGTTCTCCTTCTTGGTGTAGTTACCATAGGACAGTCTCAGAAGCCTAGGAGAATGGGTATAAATACAGTACCTATAGCAATAATGAAAGTAATTGGACCAAATGTTAAAAATTTGTCATCCAGTGATCTATTGAATCATTGTGTGGGTAGTCATACGCAGGACTATTTGGAAAATATGCCCCAAAAAAAGGTTTCTGCGGCCAAAAGACCTGTGATGATAGTAGCAAAAGATACAACCATCACAATCAACGATGGCATGAATGGAAGTATGAAGGTTTCGTAAAAAATAGGATCGGAACCAAAAACTTACTGCATTCTAGGACTGAATCAGAACGATGTGAAAAGAATTCATTCAGCTGAGAAGAGAGCACGTAAGTCCACAAATCAATCAATCAATCAATCAATCAATCAATCAATCAATCAATCAATCAATCAATCAATCAATCAATCAATCAATACTGATCTGCATTTAGGCCAGTCGCCCAGGCGGCAGATTCCCTATCTGTTGTTTTCCTGGCCTTTTCTTAAATGATAGCAAAGAAATAGCAATAAAATCCATTTGACCTCCTGAATCTAAAAGAACTGCAATAATTTGCTGGAATCCTACAAGTGAGCTTCACTGGAATAACCTTTCCTAAACTGTCAAACCAGTTAATAATTTCACAAACGTGTCTAATATAATCAGAAAAAGAATGCTTGCCCAGAGCTTACAAACACGTCAGGCTGAATGGCCTGTAATTATCCAGTCTATGTTTGTCGCCGTTTCACATGTACACCGGGGCTCCCCATTCATTTGGTATTACTCTTCATGTAAACCGTAATCAAATAAGTATTTCAGACATGGCACTATACCCCAACCCATAGCCTTTAATATATCCCCAGGAACCTCATTAATTTCCAGCTGCCTTTCTAGCTTTCAGCTTTTGTATTTTTTCATAAATCTTATTTTTATCATAGGTTAATTTCAGTATTTCACTAGCAATTAGTTCCCTCTTTTATCAGGACATTGTCTTTAAATCGAACTACTTTTACGTGTTGCCGACTGAACACATCTGCCTTCTGGAAGTCATTGCGAATAATCACCATACAAAGAAAGGGTATCCCGCTTCACTGGTGTAAGGTAATGCGATTCTTACATTCTATTATATTGAACTAAGTCAACAGTGCAGAGTTTTATGCAATAATCTATTGTTGGCCTTCTTCCTGTCAACATTAAGTCTTATTACATGCACCCGTCTGCATCCTGAAAAATTAGAGGGTATTCTCCGAAGGATTATTAGAAGTCCCATGATCTCAAAACAAATTTCGCAGGGTTTCCTTCCATAGTATTTTTCTACAACCTGTACCTCATTCAGCTCATCAGGATTTATATTAGTATTTATATACAGTATTTATTCTTTAAAAATATTTTCAGTAGCTCAGAATAAAAATTCTAAATTTACAGTGAATGTTACTGATTGAGGTTCAATTTTTACGTCGAGATTTAATACACACTTAAATAAAGGAAAGTAGAAAAATACTTATAAACCTGGGATATGGATAGGCAACAGTGCTACATGATTAAAAAGGTGGGAAATTTTGAAAATGTTATAAAATCTGTTATAATTAGTGTTGACATTATGGAAGTTGCTTCTAGTTACCGAGGAGCATGCCATTACAGGGATATGTATGACATATCTGAACAGCACTTGTAGCATGTTTAATAATCGAATGGATATTGACATTGTGTTCCCCTCTTAAGCTGAATTCCCCCCCCCCCCCGCCACTTTGGAGTGAAAGTTACTTCAATATCTGATGTTGATAGCTGGTTACTTACTGAATGGATTTTCAAAAACGTGTGCTGAAAGAAATTATTTAACCCGCGAGTGGTCGCTAGCCGAAATGTAACGTGAGTGGTCGCGCGTGAGACTTTCTCTCACATTAAAATAAATATGACATTTTTCACAGTTTTGTGGGGCGTAAGGCTGAAATTTACTACTGAAATGAAACGCAAGTTCTACCTGATATATTTTAGATAAAAATGAAATGATTACCTCTTTGTTAAAGACACAAATTACTACTTAAAGTAACATATGCAATGTACATAATAATAACTTCCGTCCTGAAGTTGTAAAAAATAAAATCTCACACATGCATTATATCTAGTAATATTTACCTAAAAAGCAAGGTTTCTGAACACAATAAAATTTAAAAAACAAGAAGTGCTCATGATACAAATACTAATGCGTACAACAGGAGTACGTTTCCCGCTCCACTTCAACATAACACCACCGCCATTAGTCGCGCGATGAGAGAAACTCTCACGCAGGGCGCACAGACACATATGAACCTTTGTTCTGGCTAGGGGAGGGGGTGCTTACCCTTCAAATGTGAATCGCTCTACTCACGACAGTTATAAACTCAGCTAGAAGAGGGAACAGTCACCTCCCTTTCATCACTGTGAAGTAATTTCACAATGAAAAATAATGTGAGAGAAAATCTCATATAGCGATCACTCGCGGGTTAAATATACTCGATGGTTATTAATTAATTAAAGTAAATTAGTAAAAGCCTTTACCATTGTAGATTGATTGTTGTCCATAGACTGAACCACCGAATGCTGGTCCAATGAGATTGTCGTTCGGTCTGACGACTAAGATATCTTCGTTTCTTCGTGCATTATGTATGGTTTGACCTCCATAAACTGAACCGCCAAATGCTGGTCCAATTGTGTTGTCTTGTGGTCTCACCACAAAGATGTCTTCTGCTCTTCTACTGGCCGCATGTGGAGCTGTAACGAGAACAGTCGTTAACAACAACAACAATAACAGCAAACACGAACAACCCACTGGTGGACATGACTAGTGCCCGGCCAGACGGTCTGTTACGACATCCTCAGACTTACTGCTTGACATTCATGACTTCGTCGTTAATACTCACAGTATTTCTTGAAATTCAGGACTAGGCTTACTTGTGTGAAAATATTACGACTATCTTCTTGAGAATCTACTAAACTATTTTCGTTCTTTTCTACTGGTTTAGCGACGTTCAAAAACATCGAAGGATTTGACAACGAAAGGAAGGAAGAGGGCTACGTAGTAGCCGTGGTGTTTATTAAGGTATCCATGGAAGATAAGCTTCAGGGCTGCCGACTGTGGGATTCAAAACCAACACCTCCCGATTGTTAGCTTATAGGTAAAACGTCCCTAACTATGTGGCCAACTCGCTTTTATTTTATTTATGGGCTGTTACTGTATATCTTTGAGATTGTGTCCTGTCTGCAATATTCATGAACTTTCATAGTTGTCACCTATAAACCATCAAATATCCTATACAAACGAACTGACAAGCAGTTCAGTGGCATTCGTCGTATTGTGCCTAAATATGTTGAAATTTTTTTTTTAATATTCTAATGTGAAAGGACTGAAATTGGTACCGATCTCTGACTCGATTTAGAAACCGTCATTGCCCTTACAGTCGTTTCTTCATTTATTCACTCAGATTTTTAACCATGCGGAAATTGTTCGTAGACAACTATTGCGAATTTATAAATGTTAATCTCTTATAACTTAGTTCATGGCAGGTTTAAGTTTTCTGGAATGAATTGTGGAATTAAACTATGATGCTTTCCTCCTCAATTAATTTAAAATTCATCCAGCATGATTGTAACGAAAGTAAATTGTTTGTTTCTTGGAGTTTATCTCTAAGCTGATTCAGAAAGTAATGGAACCAACTAGAGGGAAAAATATCCTGGATGTCGTGCTGATAAAACCATATGAGCTCTATAGGGAAACTGAAGTAATAGATGGTATTAGTGATCATGAAGCTGTTTTTGTCGTAGTTAAACATAAATGTGATAGAAAGGAAGGTTTTAAAAGTAGGACTGTTAGGCAGTACCATATGGCTGATACAGCAGGCATGAGGCAGTTTCTAAAAAGTAACTATGTTCGGTGGAAAACGGTAAATAAAAATGTAAACAGACTCTTGGATGGATTTAAAGAAATTGTTGAGGAATGCGAAAACAGGTTTGTTCCTTTAAGGGTGATAAGGAATGGTAAAGACCCACCTTATTATAATAGAGAAATAAAGAGACTAAGAAGGAGGTGCAGACTGGAAAGAAATAGAGTTAGAAATGGCTGTGGAAGTAAGGAGAAATTGAAGGAACTTACTAGAAAATTGAATCTAGCAAAGAAGGCAGCTATCGATAACATGATGGCAAACATAATTGGCAGTCATACGAATTTTAGTGAAAAATGGAAGGGTATGTATAGGTATTTTAAGGCAGAAACAGGTTCCAAGAAGGACATTCCAGGAATAATTAATGAACAAGGGGAGTGTGTATGTGAGGATCTTCAAAAGGCAGAAGTATTCAGTCAGCAGTATGTAAAGATTGTTGGTTACAAGGATAATGTCGAGATAGAGGAGGAGACTAAGGCCAAAGAAGTAATAAAATTTACATATGATAACAATGACATTTACAATAAGATACAAAAGTTGACAACTAGAAAAGCGGCTGGAATTGATCAGATTTCTGGGGATATACTAAAGACAATGGGTTGGGATACAGTACCATATCTGAAGTACTTATTTGATTATTGTTTGGTCGGAGAAGCTATACCAGATGAATGGAGAGTTGCTATAGTAGCCCCTGTGTATAAAGGAAAGGGTGATAGACATAAAGCTGAAAATTACAGGCCAGTAAGTTTGACATGCATTGTATGTAAGCTTTGGGAAGGCATTCTTTCTGATTATATTAGACATGTTTGTGAAATTAATAACTGGTTCGATAGAAGGCAATTCGGTTTTAGGAAAGGTTATTCCACTGAAGCTCAACTTGTAGGATTCCAGCAAGATATAGCAGATATCTTGGATTCTGGAGGTCAAATGGACTGTATCGCGATTGACCTGTCTAAAGCATTTGATAGGGTGGATCATGGAAGAGTACGCAAAAATGGGTGCAATTGGACTAGACAAAAGAGTGACTGAATGGGTTGCTATATTTCTAGAAAATAGATCTCAGAGAACTAGAGTAGGTGAAGCTTTATCTGACCCTGTAATAATTAAGAGGGTAATTCCTCAAGGCAGTATTATCGGACCTTTATGTTTTCTTATATATATAAATGATATGAGTAAAGGAGTGGAATCGGAGGTAAGGCTTTTTGTGGATGATGTTATTCTCTATAGAGTGATAAATAAGTTACAAGTTTGTGAGCAACTGCAACGTGACCTCGAAAATGTGGTGAGATGGACAGCAGGCAATGGTATGTTGATAAACGGGGTTAAAAGTCAGATTGTGAGTTTCACAAATATGAAAAGTCCCCTCAGTTTTAATTACTGCGTTGATGGGGTGAAAGTTCCTTTTGGGGATCATTGTAAGTATCTAGGTGTTGATATAAGGAAAGATCTTCATTGGGGTAATAACATAAATGGGATTGTAAATAAAGGGTACAGATCGCTGCACATGGTTATGAGGGTGTTTAGGGGTTGTAGTAAGGATGTAAAGGAGAGGGCATATAAGTCTCTGGTAAGACCCCAACTAGAGTATGGTTCCAGTGTATGGGACCTTCACCAGGATTACCTGATTCAAGAACTGGAAAAATCCAAAGAAAGCAGCTCGATTTGTTCTGGGTGATTTCAGACAAAAGAGTAGCGTTACAAAAATGTTGCAATGTTTGGGTTCGGAAGAATTGAGAGAAAGAAGAAGAGCTGCTCGGCTAAGTGGTATGTTCCGAGCTGTCAGCGGAGAGATGGCGTGGAATGACATTAGTAGACGAATAAGTTTGAATGGCGTTTATAAAAGTAGGAAAGATCACGATATGAAGGTAAGGTTGGAATTCAAGAGGACAAACTGGGGCAAATATTCATTTATAGGAAGGGGAGTTAGGGATTGGAATAACTTACCAAGGGAGATGTTCAATAAATTTCCAATTTCTTTGAAATCATTTAGGAAAAGGCTAGGAAAGCAACAGATAGGGAATCTGCCACCTGGGCGACTGCCCTAAATGCAGATCAGTATTGATTGATTGATTGATTGATTGATTGATTGATTGATTGATTGATTGATTGATTGATTGATTGATTGATTGATTGAATGTTTGTATTTCTACTTCTCATTCCTTTATCTCAGTCTTTCCCAAAAATATTTCATGTGTTATGTTTCCTAAATATGCAGGTTCACATATCATCGCTGCTGTGCCAATACTGCGAATGTGACAATGCTCTTCTTATCCATTATTTCCCTTAAGAGTGGTCATGCCTCCCAGCCGTATAATTATGGATATGCAGTCAATCAGAACTATTTTTCGTTGTGTTCATTTTTCTAAGCAAGTGTGTACGGAAAATGAACCTTAAAATCATACGCTGGGAGTGGCTAAATATGACACGCAAGCATACATTCCTATAGTATGGTACAGTAAGGCTCGTTTTCCTTAACACACGCGCATAGGAAATGAACACAACGAAAATTATCCTGATGGTGGCTGGGAGGAGTGACCAGTCTTAAGGAAAATAACGGACAAGATGAGCGCTGTGACATTCCCGGTGTTGACACAGCAGTGACAATATGATTTACCAGTTTCATTTTAGTTGAATCAATCAATCAATCAATCAATCAATCAATCAATCAATCAATCAATCAATCAATCAATCAATCAATCAATCAATCAATCAATCAATCAATCAATCAATCAATCAATCAACAATCAATCAATCAATATGTTCACGGTATGTTATATAATTAGCATGATTTCTAGAATAACAATAGAAGAAAATACCGATTCTAATTAACATGTTTTTTTCTTTCAGGTAACATCAGTTAATGAAATATGTTGGCCTAAGAAGATAACCGCTACCCAATGATCAGCCCTGAAGATAGTGGCGTACTACATACATTTTCCTTATCTTCCTTGACCAGGTTTGCTACCTTTGCTACCTTTTATATCAGACAGCTCCTCCATTGGCCCCACGAGTTTGAGTGAACCCCCTTCCAGTGAATAGTCCAGAACTGAAATCCTTGGACTGACCAAGAACTGAGCCCCAGACCTTCGTACTGGAGTCAGGCACGCTATATCACGGGTCAGGCTTGAAGAGCAGAAATCGCTCACCTATTAAAGCACACAGAGATGTTCGCACTGTAGATGAGGGTAACTAAAGAATAACGCTTGTAATATTTGTAGACGCTCACAAATTTTGAGATGTTACGTGGCGGCTACGAGAGCACTGCTACACCGGGTATAGTTTTCACTGAGTTCTCTTACTTTCCTGCAAGATATCGCTCTGTCACCACTGACTAGTGTGTCCTTCGTCACCCTTCCCTCTTGTTAGTGGATTAACTTCACCCTTCGAGAGGACGGACATTTGTATTCTTCTTCAACGATAGGATTGACCTCGTAGTTTCGCTCTTCATAACACCATATGAAAACAAGGATGCCACTTCGCCTTCTGTTGAAGATATGCACGATATTATTATGGCCAGTTGTGCTCTTAGCAGTCGAATGTCAACCAGGTGACAAATTCAGCGAGTACTAGCTTTTGAGTTCCACATCAGGAACGACACAATTCAGCAACAATTGGATCTGTCTATGCGTTTTCGATGGTACGGCCACCGCTAGGGTGCAGACGCCGGTGCAGTTGCCAGCCCGTCCTTCATTTCGATATTGAAATGCAACATCCCAGATTCCATGGGAAGTTGTTGGGTCCGCCCTGTCAATTCGTAAGGATACATGATTATTACTCGTTCGCCTTTCGAGAGCTGTCCCACTCCCTTCATTAGTGAACTTGTCATCTCAAAAACAAAATTCCTCATATACGAAGGTCTATAAATACTAGCTTACACTAAAAACACAAATTGTAAAATACACTGACTAACAGAGCAAATGCAACACCAAGGAGGAGTGGTTCGAAAGGGATGAAAGTTGGGGAAAAAACAGAGTCGGCACGGACGAATAATTGATGTTTATTTCAAACCGATATGCAGGTTACACAATGCGCACGGCATCGACTCAGTAGGATGTAGGACCACCGCGAGCGGCGATGCACGCAGAAACACGTCGAGGTACAGAGTCAATAAGAGTGCGGATGGTGTCCTGAGGGATGGTTCTCCATTCTCTGTCAACCATTTGCCACAGTTGGTCGTCCGTACGAGGCTGGGGCAGAGTTTGCAAACGGCGTCCAATGAGATCCCACACGTGTTCGATTGGTGAGAGATCCGGAGAGTACGCTGGCCACGGAAGCATCTGTGCACCTCGTAGAGCCTGTTGGGAGATGCGAGCAGTGTGTGGGCGGGCATTATCCTGCTGAAACAGAGCATTGGGCAGCCCCTGAAGGTACGGGAGTGCCACCGGCCGCAGCACATGCTGCACGTAGTGGTGGGCATTTAACGTGCCTTGAATACGCACTAGAGGTGACGTGGAATCATACGCAATAGCGCCCCAAACCATGATGCCGCGTTGTCTAGCGGTAGGGCGCTCCACAGTTACTGCCGGATTTGACCTTTCTCCACGCCGACGCCACACTCGTCTGCGGTGACTATCACTGACAGAACAGAAGCGTGACTCATCGGAGAACACGACGTTCCGCCATTCCCTCATCCAAGTCGCTCTAGCCCGGCACCATGCCAGGCGTGCACGTCTATGCTGTGGAGTCAATGGTAGTCTTCTGAGCGGACGCCGGGTGTGCAGGCCTCCTTCAACCAATCGACGGGAAATTGTTCTGGTCGATATTGGAACAGCCAGGGTGTCTTGCACATGCTGAAGAATGGCGGTTGACGTGGCGTGCGGGGCTGCCACCGCTTGGCGGCGGATGCGCCGATCCTCGCGTGCTGACGTCACTCGGGCTGCGCCTGGACCCCTCGCACGTGCCACATGTCCCTGCGCCAACCATCTTCGCCACAGGCGCTGCACCGTGGACACATCCCTATGGGTATCGGCTGCGATTTGACGAAGCGACCAACCTGCCCTTCTCAGCGCGATCACCATACCCCTCGTAAAGTCGTCTGTCTGCTGGAAATGCCTCCGTTGACGGCGGCCTGGCATTCTTAGCTATACGCGTGTCCTGTGGCACACGACAACACGTTCTACAATGACTGTCGGCTGAGAAATCACGGTACGAAGTGGGCCATTCGCCAACGCCGTGTCCCATTTATCGTTCGCTACGTACGCAGCACAGCGGCGCAATTCACACCATGAGCATACCTCAGTGACGTCAGTCTACCCTGCAATTGGCATAAAGTTCTGACCACTCCTTCTTGGTGTTGCATTTGCTCTGTCAGTCAGTGTATTATTTTAACACACACACACACACACACACACACACACACACACACACACACACACACACACACACACACACACACACACACACACACACACACACACACTAGAATGTCTCCTTAAGAATGCAAATCTAACTAGCATTAATATTGTTTTGTATTTGGCCATATTGCTGAGGAAACATGTTAAGAATCTGTGTTATAAACCGTCGTTGATCTCTTGGATAAAACAAGTAACATCTCGTAGACATGGTACGGACTTTTGGGCTTATGCCGTGTCAAAAAAAGACGGTGAAACTCTCTCCACGTTATGCAGAGAATTGTCTCCGCATTTCAAGAAGAAAATCCCAACTGTTCACGAGGAAGACTTCTGCATTATAGTGATAGGTAGTTCGCGAACGAACTAGTTCTCGGGAACTACTTCACTCCCACGAACTGTGAAGTGTTTACTCGTCTCTCGAGAACTACTTCGCGAACTGCAGGACTTCACGAGTGTGTAGGGAATGGGAAGGAACTCGTTCGCGGACGAACTACTTCAGTGGTTGCAGAGTGCTCCGGCGGGAAAATTACACATTTTTGAAATAGTTCGGGAAGCGAGAGTTAATGAGCTAGTTCCCTGAGGTGAACTGCTTCTTCCCATTAATATGCAATAATGAGGGTTTGAACAAGACCGACTCCAATCCTCTTGAATTTACCGTTGGAGCTATAGTGGTACGCTCATTCGCCACCAGGGGGCTGGCTATATGCTGGCACAGCGCTCCAAGCGGAAGCTTATAACAACATTAAGCTCCAAATAAGATGTTCTATCGCACCGTGTGTGTGAGAGAAGTGTCAGAGAGGACATGAGAAGAAACAGGGACGAATGCAACGAAAAACACCAGTATAGAATAGAAGAAAACTGAGTTTTTATTTTATTAGTTACTACTTCTTTACTTCCTCGGCACTATCTCCGCTTCTGTTCATCCTCTATCTAGACGCCATCAGCACAGAAATGTTAACACCACACCCGTGGACTCTACGCTGATGACGTTATGGTCGCCCGAAAATCCAATATTTGCAACAACTAGTCCAACATTGTAAAAACTCCTCGGACAATACGGCCTGCGACTTAACGTCGGGAAGACTGAGTATTTAGAGTGTGGGGTACAAAGTGATGGGTCAATTAACATCGACGGCGTTGATATTTTGAAAATATCTCCATTTAAATATCTGGGATCACTCATTCAATCGGATGGTGACACGCTCCCCAGATATTCGAAGCAGAATCAACGCTGCCTGGGTGAAGTGGCGCCGAGTCACAACAGTCTTTTTTGATCGGAAGCTGTCAATGTATCTGATATCCAAAATCTGTAGAACCATCATTAGACCAGTGGCACTGTATGGAGCCGAGTGTTGGCCAGTTAAAAGGAGACACGAACAGCAGGTGCGTGTCATGGCCAATAGGTCTCACTAGACTGGACCACATCAGAAATGACACTGTTCGGATGACATTTGGTGCGGCCCCAATCCCTGAGAAAATGCGAGAGAATCGTTTGCGATGGTTTGGCCACGTGCTACGCAGAAACGGTTCCTTATCTGTGAGAAGGGCGTTTCACTTAAGTCCTGAGGGCCGGAGACCACGAGGGCTGGCTCGGCACTTTGCATGTGACGAAAGTCTCTCCTAAAGAAGTACAAGACCGCATCAAGAAGAAAATAAAGTGCACAACAGCAGACCGGGCAATTAACCGGGATATATGCTCAGAAGATTAAGAAGAAGAATTATTATTTACTTCCTCTGCCACATTCGTTCTTACAGTACCACGCTATAGGAAGATAAGTTTGCATGGCGTATTTACGCTCTCCTACAGTATAATTCATTTAAAGTTTCATTTTCGTTTACCCCTCAGCATAGCAAAAAACGCAGCAAAAATTGTTCTGATGCACTGCATATCCATATGTGGCTGGGAGGTGTGACCACTCTTAAGGAGAATAATGGATAGAAAGTGCTTTGAAGGATACGAGGTCTTGTCGGTGCAGCAACGATATAAAGAAATGTCTATCTCTCGAAATGCAAAAATTAAACATAATCAAACTCTAATCAGACCTGTGCATTATACGCAATAGAATGACAAACACTTCAAAAACATAGCTTGTTGTAAACTGGCAATTACGGAGAGGAGAATTATCCGAAAACTTCTTGGTCCCAGCGATGGCGTTTACAGACATCAGAGCAATTAGAGATACACATCAACACCGAAAAGATATCGAGCAGAATCCGGCAATGAAGGATCATTTTATACGCTGAGCTCTTCAGATTGCCAGCTGAAATAATCTGCAAACGTTTGTTATCCTATTTCAGAAGTCTCGAAACGATTCCTTCTTGATTGATGGAGATCGGTAAGGATCTTTTTAAGAATGGAATCACAGAAACAGACATTTAACTCCGAGCACCACTCAAACTCAAATTTATATAGGTTCATTTAGAAGTCCCAACTCCACGGAAGTATGTCAATCAATCTATCAATTTGCATTTAGGGCAGTCGCCCAGGCGGCTGTGATCCTATATGTTGTTTTCCTAGCTTTTTCCTAGATGATTTCAAAGAAATGGGAAATTTATTGATCATCCCCCTTGGTAAGTTATTTCAATCCGCAACCCCCCTTCCTGTGAACGAATATTTGCCGCAATTTTTCCTCTTGAATTCCAACTTTATCTTCATATTTCGATCTTTGCTACTTTCTTTTTTTTTGCTATGGGCTTTACGTCGCACCGACACAGATAGGTCTTATGGCGACGATGGGATAGGAAAGGCCTAGGAGTTGGAAGGAAACGGCCGTGGCCTTAATTAAGGTACAGCCCCAGCATTTGCCTGGTGTGAAAATGGGAAACCACGGAAAACCATTTTCAGGGCTGCCGATAGTGGGATTCGAACCTACTATCTCCCGGATGCAAGCTCACAGCCGCGCGCCTCTACGCACACGGCCAACTCGCCCGGTATTTGCTACTTTTAAAGACACCACTCAAACTTATTCGTCTACTAATGTCACTCCACGCTATCTATCCACTGACAGCTGGGAACATACCACTTAATCGAGCCGCTCTTCTCCTTTCTCCCAAGTCTTCCCAGCCCAAACTTCGCGACAATTTTGTAACGCTACTCTATTTTCGGAAATTACCCAAAACAAATCGTGCTGCTTTTTTCTTTGGGTATTTTCCAGTTTTTTGAATCCATTCTGATGCATGGAAGAAAGCACATTCAGGAAGGATAAAAAACCTGGAGGGCCCGCAAGATGTAAAAAAGATTGGTATGAAGACCCGAAATTCGTCCCCAAAGTGTGCCGGTAAATCTGCCAATATGGGGATGATATATATGAGTACCTTAAAAACTCAGTGGACTGAGCCAGGTAGTTTTCAAAATTGTCGATGTTACTTTGCTTGACAACATGAAAAGCAAGGACGTAATCTGCTTTAATTTAAGAACACAGATCTACTTCTTTCATATCTGAATAAACTTGATATCAATGCATTCAATGCATCACCAGTACATAATAGTTAACTCTAACGGGAATTATTCTCATTACGTCGTTGAAAAACCAAAACCTCGCATGTCACAATGCTGTGGCCACTCCCCTCAGTCACATATTGATATGCATTCCATCGGAACAATTTTCGTTGTGTTCATTTTCCTACGCTGAGGTGTAAAGGAAAATGGACCTGCACTGTACTGTAGGAACGTATGTTTGCGTGGCGGATTTATTCACTGCGACTGTATCTAAAGTTCATTTTCGTTTACACTTTTGCATAGAAAAATGAGCGCAACTAACGTTGTTCTGATGGACTCTATGTCCATTTTTTTTCCTAGTGGCTTTACGTCGCACCGACACAGATAGGTCTTATGGCGACGATGGGATAGGAAAGGCCTAGGAGTTGGAAGGAAGCGGCCGTGGCCTTAATTAAGGTACAGCCCCAGCGTTTGCCTGGTGTGAAAATGGGAAACCACGGAAAACCATCTTCAGGGCTGCCGATAGTGGGATTCGAACCTACTATCTCCCGGATGCAAGCTCACAGCCGCGTGCCTCTACGCGCACGGTCAACTCGCCCGGTATATCCATATTTGACTGGGAGGTGTGGCCTTTCTTAAAGAAAATCATGGACAGGAAGAACATTGTGACATTATGAGGTACTGTTTCTTCCTCAACAATTAAATTCTTTATTATGTGATAGCGTGGGGCACTGAATCACTGATAAAGGCTTACACTAGACTATTCTGAATGGTGACACTGAAACGCATACTAAATAGGCGTAATTATGTTTTACTGAAAGGGCTTTGCGAAGACCAATTGTGGTGCTGATTCCTACGAGTGATGAGACCTTTTTCTCAATAAATCAGTTACAGTTATTGTGTGCATCTGTAAAATTAGCTATAATTGAACTATGTCTCCAATCATGTCAGCATACGGAGATGACACCAGACTGCACTTTTCAATAATTTAATATATCGGTGGTAAGTATGGTGAGTATTCATCCCCTCTGAAGATTTGTGGATTAGACATATAAATGGATTTCCCATGAAAAGTTAATGCAAATTTACTCCTATTCTGAATGCTATTCAACTTCTTTTCCTGTTCTAGCCCAGTTTGTTTCAGATGCACACACCAGAACTGCATGATGACACATACCATCACACCGAATTTACACATGCAGTGACTACCTGAAATTCTAATTTCAAAGTTATAAACTCTTAATACGTAGAGCCTTTCAAAAGTCATTGACTGAACATGTCCCATCAAAGTAAGCAAACCCTGTGGAACACGCTGTCGAAGGTAAGCTCGTTGGTGGTTAGGTCTCAGCTATCGATACAGTGAGCGCTGGCAGTACTCCCAGATAGACAAGACAGCTACAGACGAGTAATTTTGGTCAAAGACTGACTCAAGGGTGAAGTTAACATGGTTTGTAATGTAGCAGCCGTACACCGGTCGAGCCACTCTTCTCTGGCTATCAGAGAACGTTTCAGACAAAACTGTGAAGAAACCTGGAATTACGTTTCGTCTCATGGGTGTTCGAGACATTTCACTTTACGCATGCGCGACGTAGGCTCATCGATTGTTGCAATACACAGAAGGAAGAAACTGGCACTATATCTGAACAGTTTAATGAAAGTAACTTATAACTGTGAAGTGAATTTCTTATCGTCCTCCGTTTGTTCATCCAAAAACATAGCCATGTTCGATTTTAGTGTTAACGGGATGTATCCAAAATTTTCGACAAACTGTCCTATTCTCCTCTAGACAAAGTAATATAAAATAAGAGCCACTTCTTTATCGCACGCCATATCGGCTCACAATACCAGATTAAAAATATTCACGTCAAAGACTGTCAAAGACAGTCTGTTGCAAAAGATATCGTTCCCGACGGTTTTGTCTCGAGACGCTCTGTCGATGACCAATTTGTCTCTTCCGGTGTGCGACCGGCCTAAGAAATGTGAAAGAGCGGTCATATGTGGAAATTGCAATTCTCAGTGGCAGAAGTATCCGTCAGTACCATGCAGAGCGACGATAAGTGATAGTGTGTTATCGTATCGAACTGTTGCACCTTGGATGGTGGCCTTCCACAGTGGACACTAGTAACTAAGAACCGAGTGCACAGTGACCGTCTTACATCATCCACGCCTGCGGGTATGTCTCGGTCGACGGTGTTTCGAATTTCACTACCGAACTGGGGGATGCACAAGAAATGTTCAAAATTGACCCTAGATCGGTCAATACAGAAGAAGTGGACGCAATAAGCGACCTGCTGTATCCACCTGGAGCGAGTTGAGTGCGAAGAGAACGCATCATTGCAAGTGACGAAACCTCAGCTTGAGCGTACGAATCAGAACAAAGTTCAGTGAGCTGAACGGCGTCACCCTGCATCACCGTGACGACACAAGGGTGGCAAGATCAATTGTTCACACTCTACTCATTGAAGCGATCAACACGGTCGATGATATTCAACACTTCGTTACCGTTGGCTACAATGTGTTGACGCTCTGGAGACCATTTGGAAGGACGTTAGCCGTTTGTTAAGCAGATTTGTGCTCGGTTAATGCAAAACAAGGATACGACAACACTACATTCTATGTGCATATACAGCATTTCTATTGCCCCCGTGCTGTTAGTTCCTGTGCCAAAACGCCTTTATATCGCGATACTGTGTAATAGGCACTATTTGCCCAGTATACCCACATGACACCAAGTACGTAATACAGTTATTCTGACGTATTCTAGGATGGATCTTTCAGAATTCCATTGTAAATAACTCTATGCTTTTTTTTATAACTTGCTTTAAGTCACACCGACCAGGTAGGTGTTATGGCGACGATGGGATAAGAAAGGACTAAGAGTGGGAAGGAAGTGTCCGTGGCCGTAATTAAGGTACAACCCTAGCATTTGCCTGGAGTGAAAATGGAAAACCACGGTAAACCGTTTCCAGGGCTGTCGATAGAGGAGCTCAAACCTACTGTGTCCCGAATGCCAGCTCACAGCAATATCTCTTTCATACGTGTACCAGCGCACTTGTAAGGTACATTAAAATAGTGATAAATGATTACTGTCATTTCAACAAAATATGAAGTCTGGATTGGAACGACGTTTTGTCAGTTCTCTTGTTATTTGTGTAAATCACTACAAACAGAATATTTCTTACGCCAATTAGCCCAGCGTACTGAGTGAACTTCTATGTTATATGTGACCAAAAGCCAGATCCTCTTCATTTTCTACTACTACCGCTTTTCCTACATCTGTGGGGTCGCAGCTGCGAACTGTGTAGCACATGTGGATTTGGACCTGTATTACGGCCGGATACCCTTCCTAACACCAACCTTATATGTATAGATGTAATCATTATTGCGTATTTCTGTGCTGTGTTGTCTGAACATGGAGAGGAAAGTGTTGGAACAAACAAATATACCCAGTTCCTGAGCCAGAAGAATTAATCAGACGCGATTAAAATCCCCGAACCGGCCTGGAATCGAACCGGTGACCCTCTGAACCAAAGGTCTCAACGCTGGCCATTCAGATAAGGGGTCAGACGAACAGAAGACAGACGCGAATATTTTTTCTAATCGAGTGTGCCAAGTATGGTAATACTGAATGAACTTATAGGAGCACATAAGGATAGTCATTTCAGCGGTAAGTATTACCATTTTCATTATAAAGGGTGGTCAGAAACAACGCTAGATATTTGGTCATACCGATATCCCCCCTGTGGGTGGGGGTGGTGGAATAACACACACGGTATCCCCTGCCTGTAGTAAGAGGCGACTAAAAGCTGCCCCAAGTGCTCTCAACTTTGGAGCGTGGGATGGGGACTACGGGGCTCTTAGCTGAGTTCTGGCATTGCTTCCACTTGTGTCAGGCTCCTCAATTTCATCTATCCTATCCGACCTGCCTTGGTCAACTCTTGTTCTATTCCGATCCCGACCCGATTAGGTTTCCGAGCGCTAGCGTTATATATATATAGTGTTATATATAGTGGTATATAGAGGGTGGCTGTCTAGTTGTACTCCCCGTTAAAACAGTAATCACCACCACCACCGCCTCATACCGGTAAATAATTGGAAAAGTAATTAGATATCTTGCACCCTTGTCATTTTATCAGTTGCTGCAGTTAGCCAATCAGATCGCTTCGCGGGCGACTTCACATGGGCTTTGCGAGGCGGTGTAGCACATGATCGACTTGAGAGCACCAATAGAATAAATACTCCAGGGAAGGGCCTTCAACAAGGATCGCTACGGTGGCAATGTGAGTTAGTGTTTGACGATCATTGCTCGCATGGCTCCCAAGCCCGACCACGCCACGTGCATATTTAGGAACACCGCCTCGTAAAGCCCATTTGTAATCGGCCGCGAGGTGGTAGTGGTGGTGGTGGTGATTATTGTTTTAAGACGAAGTAAAACTAGACAACCATCCTCTATATAACACTAACCAGAGATAAAAAGTGGAAGGGATCCGACACTTCAAAAAAAGAAGGTATCGGCCAAAGAAAGACAAGGGCCACGAAGGGCGTGAAAATTAAAGACTCCCTAGCCCTCGGGAACCTAATAATGAAGGGGTCTGAAAACAAGAAGAGTTGACCAAGGTAGGTCGGATAAGATAGATTAAAGTAAGGAGCCTGGCACAAGTAAGTGGAAGCAATTGCAGGACTCAGCTAAGGGCCCCGTGGTGGCCAACCCAAGCTCCAATGTTCAGAACCCTTGGGGCCCCTTTTAGTCGTCTTTTAAGACAGACAGGTGTAACCGTGGGTGTTATTCTACCGCCCACACTCACAGGGGAAAATCGCCCTCGAAGCGATCTGATTGGCTGATAAAATGACAACGGCGCGAGATATCCGATCAGTATGACCAATGTCTCCTCGCTGCACGTTGTTTCCGATGACCCCGTACATACTGCAACGTTCTAGAATTATATTTATTGCAGTGCCCGTTAGGAGCTGCGTTGGTCAGAATCTCAAAGGAGATATTGAGAACAAAACGTTGGATATCACAGGTATGACGGCAAATAACTTATCTTCCTAGAACAAGCTGTGTGAGTATTTAAACTCAGTTGCTGTCTAGAAAAAACTTGAAGGAGAATCAAAAACTAAGTTACACTATCTCGCTGTGAGAGCACGCTGTGTGTCGTGAGCGTGGCCAACGCGGAGCAAGCTACAGTAACTGCTGACGCGTCCGATAGAAAGGGTTGTGTGGTATCCCGTCGTGTTGCGTGTGCACAGCGGGCTTGGCTCAATGGTGCGTCAACTGGATGTTCATTCCAAAATAGAGGTGCGTGCAACGATCACATTTCTATGGGCTGAACGGCTCAATTGCACGGACATTCATCGTGAAATCACTGCTGCATATTGCATCGTACCCAGGGGTAGGAACCCTCCAGGACGATGCCTCAATTTCCTGATTAAACATCCGACTAACTCAGGTTGGGTTGAGATGAGGGTAATTTGTCTCGGGTAAGTCTAAATGTCGAAGTGTATAACCTATTTCTAAGTATTGTGACAGGAATAACGGAGGTTTATCTCGAATGAGAAACACTAATATGGGGTAAGATGAGTTAATAACATAAAGTAACCCGAATCATACTACAACACCATCATCATCATCATCATCATCATCAGTTTTCCACTCCAGTTGCCCGGGTGTGGTTTACGAGCACTCTCCACTTCTGTCTGTCCATGTACCACTCTTCTATCAAGACGACATCCCAGCTGATTCCTCTTGTTCCTATGTCCTCTTTCACTTGGTCCAGCCACCTCTTCCTAGGTCTTCTTACCGGTCGTTTTCCGGCCACGACTGTGTGTAGCCATTGTTTTGCTGTCCTTCCATCGTCCATTCGTTTGACATGGCCAAACCATTTCAAACGGGCCCTTGTCACTTTTTCATTCAGGGATGGGTACACACCAGCTTGCTCCCTTATTCTTTCATTCCTTACCCTGTCCCTTTTTGTCTTCTGTACCATAGTTCGTAGGAACTTCGTTTCTGCGGCTTGTAGTTTGCTGTCCACTTGTTGGGTTGTTGTGCAGGTTTCTAGGCCATATGTTATTATGGGGGTGAAGTATGATTGGAATAGAATCTGCTTTGATCTTAAGGGAACTTGTTCGTTCCAGAGGAGGTTCCGAACTTGATGGTAAAACTGAGCTGATTTTTGAATGCGGTTGTTAATCTCATGCTGTATTCTGTTATCACTTGAAATGATGCACTCAAGATATTTATATTGGTCTACTGTTTCCAGTTGTGTACCTTCCAGCATTATTTTTCCTTTCTTCTTCTGCCTGTTGACAGACATAGTAACAGTTTTCGATTTTTTTTATTGTTAATCCGTGTGCTTTCAAATGTTCATTCCAGGTGTTCAGCCTCTCTTGGACTTCCTTCTCTGTATTTCCCCAAATTACTACATCATCTGCAAATGCAAATGCATTGATGTCCATATAGTTCTTCTGCTTAATTTCTTTATACTACAACACCAAATTAATAAAAACCAGATTAATAAAACGTCAATGAAACTGGCGTTGAAATGTAATTTAAACCAACAAATGTAAATGTGAAAAAAACCCACATTCATAACGCAGATCGAATAAAATAATAAAGTGAAAATTCCAATTACAACTTTTAATATTGATGAGTTCCGAAATAACTCCACATTGGAGTCCAACGTTCCTGTTCACATGGAGTAACACCATTATGAGGATCACCATTATACGGATTAATATTCAGGGTAGTTGCCGCGATAATTGCATTTAAACGTGATTTAAGACGCAATGGACATGATGGTATGAACTACAAAAAATACTAGTGGCATTTCCCCACGCTATATTTACAGTAATCAAAACAGTTAAAATAACCCAAGTATTTACATTGGATCAGTTGGGAAAACTTACACACTACACTGACTCGACGTGAAACCCGGTTCACCAAAAGATCTAGTAAGAACTAGATTAACCACAACCATCCACTCAGCACTCGGGCTGTTCCCCATTAATCAACAAGACAACAGATCAAAATCACAACGAAATCACATAAAAACACAATCCTGTAAGATAAAAACAAACAATATAATTTAATAAACGCATGGAAAGCAACGGGCAACCATCGCGTTCGTCTAGCTGCATTGGCGCGCAGGTTAGCGCCCCTTGTCAATCACATATTTCCTCCTTGGCAGTGGGCTGAAAGGAATGTTAAAACTCAAGACTACTCTTGTAAATTGGTCACTGTTTTGACAACATTATATCACGGAAATTGCTTCTCATTTCGCGCCTACAGTATAACCTCGGCTGATAAACTAACCTCGGAGATTCACATACAAAATCGTACATATTGCCAGCATGTTACTATATCTCAATACACATAATATTCACTGGCCTGACGTTTACTTCACGGCAATTCTGATTCTCAATAATATTCCAGAACACTATCACAGGCCTATTCTCGCTTCACACAATTCTTATAACATTTCCAGGCATGCAATCTGCCTGCATAATTGACTTCATATCTCAGCATGCACTCAATTCTCATGTATATCCTGTAATCTCATCAGCCTTTCTCATTACAAATCAGGGCTCGATTCTCTTTCTAATCATTGTTCAAAACAGTTTCCAACACACATTAAAATAATCTGTTCTAGTCAACGGTGCACGTCCCCCTGTGGGTGGGGGCAGTAGAATAACACCCTCGGTATCCTCTGCCTGTCGTAAGAGGCGACTAAAAGGGGCCCAAGTGGCTCTGAACTTTGGAGCGTGGGTTGGCAACCACGGGGCCCTTAGCTGAGTCCTGGCATTGTGTCCACTTACTTGTGCCAGGCTCGTCACTTGCTTCTATCCTATCCGATCTCCCTTGGTCAATTCTTGTTCTTTTCCGACCCCGACGCTATTAGGTTTGCGTGGGCTAGGGAGTCTTTCATTTTCACGCCCTTCGTGGCCCTTGCCTTTCTTTGGCCGATATCTTCATTTTTCGAAGTTTCGGACTCCTTCCATATTTTCCCTCTGATTAGTATTATATAGAGGATGGTTGCCTAGTTGTACATCCTCTTAAAACAATTATCACCACCAACACCACCAACGGTGCACGTACAGCTTCACACGTCTCACAGCACCGGTAATACATGCAGCATGCGTCCTATCTGTTACTAATCCCTTTAAATAAATACATAAAATTTAGTTTCGACGCTGCGAGTGTATAACTCGGGAGGTTGATGATTTTGGCAACCTAATCCTTCTATCCCTATCAAACAAGAAATAAATTACCTTAATCTAGATAACATGCATAAATCACACAAATAAAATAAAAAATGCATCCTAACATTTCCCTCAATATCCCATTTAGCTAGTTATAAAGTAAAAGAAATAAAGAGAAAACATGCGATACCATCCTGTCCATATTTACATCACAAATATAAAATGAACACATGCCGTCAGGCGAAAATTACAAAGAAAATCCCTAATCTAAGCCTTACTAGTATTAATCATAATTCATAAAACATGCCTTTTAATCATAACACATGCATCTTATCTTGGCAACTCCCAGGACACCTGTGGCGTCTTATATCCCCACCACTATGGGGATCTACTCCATGTTCAGCAGGATTTCAACCCGTGGAACCAATCTTCTTTCTTCCATAGGCGATGCCATCTTCTTGAGGTTAGTTCCTATACAACAGCAACACGCACGATTCTGGTCAGTATCTCTTCAGCGCTCTCCGTGCACGATGCACCGATCAAACCCTTGGTCAGCCGTAATTAAGGCCAACGTGAATACACTGACATACACCACACGTTCACACTATACCGTAAATGTTAAGGGTTTAAATACAGTCACTAGGAGCGGCTCGCGGATCGATACGAATAGTCTCTCGCGTCAAGCGACCGGCCCGAAAGTACAATACGGATGAGCGTCTCTCACTCGATTACCAATCTGTGTCTATTATTACCGTCTGTTTCTTTAATACAATAACTTACGACATAGCGCACTTGACGACTTATAACTGCACCCAGTTTACGTAGCACTGTTCACAAGAAATAAATTCACTGTCTTTGGTCAGGGCGACCTTACAACGTTATACTTCTGCCCACGTGGCAGCAATTACGCGTCCCGCGCACACTGTAGTACGACACTGATGCTCACGCACAGTTAAAGGAGAAGTACGAAGCGATGTTCACTTCAATACAACACACCAAGAAAGAAGGACACTCCCGACAGGTGGGGCGCTTAAGTAACATAGCCAACGCCGTTGTGGCTAGGGGCTTCTCTGTATGTTCAAATACTCAGCCAATCCGATTTCTAGTTACACACAATGACTTTGTAATTTACTAAAATTAATATAAGATGCACTCATGACAACCAAGTTACGGCTCAGACAATTATAATAATTTATTTCTTCCTATTTCTCGCTCTCAGACCTGTGGAAAACCCCCAAATAACAGAACTGACCTCTCTTTTTCACTGAACACATCACACATATATCAATGTTGGTCATTCTGGGATTTTAATTCTGCGCGGTCCAAAATTCATATTAGCCACACCCTCGCTTCCTAATTGGCTGAACACTCCTCTTGGCCAAACGACTACTACACGTGCCGGGATGTGCTAACGCTTGGTAAAGCTGAACATTTCCCACGGTTGCAGGCAAGCGAACCATCCAGTGACATTACGTCTCCATGACTTCTGGTCTCAACTGTGCTGTAATCGGCTCCTCTTCCAATGCCTAACTGAAATCCACGTTTATATTAATATTTGATATGCTAAATATATCACTTAATATCTCATATGGGCCGTCAGGGTACGGATCAATATGGTGAGCGTGTAATTTCTCGCCGAGGTATTGTAAAGTGTTGTTAGAAATTTGATACCGAACGACGGATCTTACTGACGAATATCGCGAAGACAGGCCCGCAACGTTGCAAATGTTGACCGTGTGGATGGGATCATTAGAAATAATTGGCGCTTAACACTGCAGGAAATTGCCAGCAGGCTGAACATTCCGTATGGCAGTGTATTCTCAAATGTTCACCAGCACCTTGTATTTCATAAACTGTGTCAAAGGTGGGTCCCACTTCTGCTCACCGAAGTTCACACGGAACAACGTATCGAATCGTCATTGGAATTTTTGCAACGGTATTCTGTTGAGGGTAATGAGTTTCTGCGATGAATCATCCCAGGCGATGAAACGTGGGTCCACAACTTCACCACCGAAACAAAGAAAACGTCGATGGAATGGGTACACACCACATCAGCAACACGTAAGGTGGCCACGGTCCAACCGTCAGCAGTAAAGGTAATGGTGACTGTTCTCTGTCATGGAGTATGTGGTACGCGTGGGATTTATGCCGAAAGGTACAACATTCAACTCGACTTCGTATTGCCAAACGTTGAACCGGTTGCGTAAGGCAATTAAAGAAAAAACAGCGGGGAGAATTGAGTGCCTGTGTGATTTTGTTGCACGAAAACGCAACATCTCACACGGCCCGCCAAACATCCTAGCTGCTACAGCGATTCAAATGGGAGTTATGGCAACACCCTCCATACAGTCCAGACTTATCGCCATACGATTATCATGTGTTCGGTAAGCTAAAAAAAGACCTCGGTGGACGACGATTCCCAAACGATGAGGAGGTGAAAGCGGCTGCCTCTAAGTGGTTACAATGTGCTGAAGGTGATTTCTACGCATCCGGAATCGATAAGTTTGTTGACCTTTCCAAGAAATGTTTATAGCCTCGTGTAGACTATGTGGAAAAGTGAACTTACATTGTATGTTGTCATAGCCATGTTGCCTATGTGTAGCTGGTTTCATAAATGGCCATAACTTACTTTTTGATTCTCCCTTGTACGTGCCATCAAAACGAGATGCTATTCCACTGACCTCCACCTAAAGAATTACATTAAAATGCATGCCTTTGTCACGTTCTGTTACTCTGACACGCCTGTGTGATGTAGCTCTCACAGGTATTAATATTCCACAACCAATTACTTATTAAGTGAGGAAATTTATATAACTTTAATTTTGGTTGACACAACCTTAATTACATCGCTTGACTTGATAGGTATTCTAATGACATCTCTCATATTCATAACATAGACCTTCAAAGAGATCGAAATAATACACTGAGGCACGTTTGACTTGTAGAAAATCAACTACATGCGTTTCCTTGTTTCCCAAGAATCTGTCCAAGAATCTACACAATTATGCCAGAAATTCCATACAATAGAAATGTTACTGCGTGATAGTAACTGTGTTTGTTCCATTCTTAAACCATGTAGGTGTAGCCTTCGTCTACCGGGCAGTGTATTAGTGGGATATGATTAAATAACCTAACAACACTCGCTGTATAAACGGATAAATATGGGATTAATCTACAGTACTAAAAAGTTAAAAATGTGAGGAATAAAACCATTTTTGCATTAATGATAATATATGGTTAATTGCTCAACTAGTAACTAATGTGAATATAAAAACATACAGTATAGAATACATCGGAATATTTTAGATGAATTTCAACAATACTTTGTCGTTCATGCCTCTTCAACAACTAACAGTCGGAATCGCCCTGAATAATTTTGTATTTAACATGTTAGTAACTTTACGGATAAGTATCATTGGCATCTCAACATTCTTAAATGACAATCCGCAATGCTACAATTGCACAACTTCCAACTTGTACGGTGCCTGATCAATGAACAGATGACCAGATATATTTTATAATAAAGGAGTAATGGTAGGCCATAAAGGTAAGTTACCTGCCATCACTGCCTTTGTCAAGGCTTGGGCTCTTTCTAGCAGCCTTTACGCCCAGTCACTCAACTTGGGAGTGTGGGTTGGCAATCATGGGACATTTACCTGAGTCCTAACCTTGTTTCCACTTACTTGTGCCAGGCTCCTCACTTTCATATATATTATCCTACCTACCTTGGTCAACTCTTGTTCTTTTCCGAGCCCGACGATATTAGAGCATTCGAGGGCCTAGGGAGTTTTTCGTTTTTATGCCTTTCGTGGCCCTTGTCTTTATTTGAGCGATGCCTTCATTTTTCGAAGTGTCGGATCCCTTGCATTTTCCTCTCTGATAAGAGCTATTTATAGAGGACGGTTGCCTAGTTATACTTCTTCTTTAAAAAATATTCACCATCATCACCACTACGCTCACAGAAGATTGACCCTTGAAGGAAATTCTCGAATTATCGATGCTACAAATAATCATCTAGGACGAGGGGACATTTCTTGAACCTCAAAATACCTGCAATTTAACAGATTCTTTGTGCTCATAGAGCCTCAATGACCAATGAATAAATTATACACATTTTAAAATGACGGTACTTATGATGTAAATTTTACAATATTATTTATTATTGCTAATGTCAATCCACTGAATAAAATAATACGCGCATATCTAATCAGCACAATGCGTTCAGGAAAGGGGAATGACAGCTCAGCGACGTCGTAACTGGCTTCTCACAAATAATAAATGAAATTGACACATTTACGATTATTTTTAAATGTTGTATCACAGCTCGGCAAGGCGCTATGTTTTGGATTCCACATGAATTTTAGATCTCATGTATTCTGTCCACAAAATAATCGTCACAAAGTAATCGTAACGTCATTACTGGCTTGTCTAGAAACCCTTGTCTATTGATGTTGGAAGTCGATGGAGTAAAACTATTCAGTGAAAGAAAGGAAAGCATAATTCCTAGAGTGAAACTTTACAGAAAATATATGATAGACATGAACTAGATGATAATTATCTGGAAATAAGAATGATATTTAATATGAATATGTTTATTTCTCCGACTAGAGAAAATTTGCTACACGGACAATTCGTTAACTTTTACAATTTGTCATAGATTACAAAATGTCACATTTTCTTATATATTGCATGAAATATTTGTACCTTTTAAATCTTGTTATACATTTTGATCTAAGTTAAACTAGTAGAATTCAATTGTAATGCAGCATTATGCTATTGTATTACTGTATTTAGAAAATTTGGAAATTGAATAAAATATACTTATTTAGCACTACTTCTCACGGTGGAAAAGAAATGATGTATAAAGTGTATACAATACGTCCAAAACTTAGGAGAGGATAAAATCTCGTTTCATTTAGACGTGCAGCAAGAGGTGAGTGTACTGCCACCATCACTACTTCAAGTGAAATTGTAGATACAATAGTAATATCGCAAAATGAACATAGCAACGCACCAGACTGGGGTTGCTGCCAAGCTGCCGAAGTCAAGGAGCAAGCTAAACCCAGTACAGACTTTGCTTCACCTAAAGTGCAGAACGCAATCCAGCAAGCATCAAGCGAAGCAAATTTCAAACTTGGTAACAAACGTTCTTGTACCTCTCCGTCGAATTTCCTACATCTTCTGTGCACATCGGTTCAGGTGGCAGCTTCAATCTGTCACAGTTCCTCTCTTTACTGGCATGTCAAAATATGTTTCAGATGTTTGAATGCAATTGTATGAATATTAATTAATGCACTTAAAATTTTCACTCTTGTATTTAGTCTATACTAATAAAATGAAATCGATGCATAACGGTATATTAAGGTATATACTAGAATAATAGACGTCAATCAACGAAGCACCCATAGCAGTCTGTACGAAAACTTGTTAACAAAGCAACGTATTTCCAAATTTCCTAGACAAACTCAGAATTTTCAAAATTCGAGAAAGGGGCCAAAATAAGTGGCCTGTTGTCGATTTGGTGACTCTATTAATACTTAAAGTAATGCATAGTTAAATAAATTTTAAGGAAAGACATAATCTATTTAGATACTTTACTGAATGTATTTGGCCCTTCAATCCGAAGAACGCGATGGACCAAGGTCACCTTTTTATTAACTTAAGTTTGTAGCACAATCCATTCCGTAGAGATTTTTTCTTATACGTAAATGGCATGAATAAAAAACCGGAATAATAGATAAGAATTTTTACGTATGATTTTATAACGTATGCAGTAATGAATGTTAGAGGATTGTGAGCGAGTGCAAAAAATCCTCGACAGTTTGTGAGATGGACAGTAGACAATGTTATGGTGGTAAACGGGGTAAAAATTCAGGTTGTATGATTCGCCATGAGAACACATCTACTCAGGTATAAATACTATATTTATAATGTGATAGTACCCCACGGAGACCATTGTAAAATAGTAAATTACTTTCGAAATAGTTCAGCTATAACGAGAGGGAAGGTTGCAAAAGAAAACAGTTAAAAGAAAATCTTACTTGTCAGGGTACCAACGGAAAAGATGTTCGCCATACTGGGAGACTATGGGATTAAAGGTATATTATTAAAATCAATCCAAGTCATTTATGTTGACAATTGAGCTGCAGGGAGAATTGATGTTAGAATGAGTTCTTGTTTCAGTGTACTTAGAGGGGTTGGACAAGTTTACATAGATCATCTACTTGAAAGGTATAAAGTGGCAGGGAGATTTTCAGGTAGGTGGAAATGTAGTAAGCAGTCTGGCCTGTGCTGATGAATTGGTCTTAATGGCAGATTATGCCGAAGGCCTGCAGTCTAATATCTTGAATATGGTATGAAAATTAGCCTTTCCAAGACTAAAATTGTGTCAGTAGGTAAGAAATTCTGCAGATTTGAAAGTCATATTGGTGATACAAAGCTGGAACAGGTCGATAATTTCAAGTATTTACGATGTGTGTTCTCCTAGGATGGGAATATAGTAAGTGAGATTGAATCAAAGTGCAGTAAAGCTAATGCAGTAAGCTCGCAGTTGCGATGAACAGTATTCTGCAAGAAGGAAGTCAGCTCCTGGATCAAACTATATTTACATCGGTCTGTTTTCAGGCCAACTTTGCTTTATGGGAGCGAAAGCTGGGTTTTCTCCGGATATCATATTCATAAGTTAGAAGTAACAGACATGAAAGTAGCGAGGATGATTTCTGGTACAAACAGGTTAGAACAATGGAAGGAGGGTACTTGGATTGAGGAGATAAAGGCTAACTTATGAATGAACTTGATGGGTGAAGCTGTGCGCATTAACCGGCTTCAGTGTTGGGGTCATGTGATTCGAAACGAGGAGGATAGCTTATCTAGGAGAATAACGGAATCTGTTATAGAGGGTAAGAGAAGTAGAGGGAGACCAAGACGACGATGATTAGACTCAGTTTCTGGCAATTTAAAGATATGAAGTATAAAACTAAATGTGGCCACAGCACTAGTTGCAAATAGAAGATTGCGGTGACTTTTAGTAAACTCACAGAGGCTTACAGACTGAACACTGAAAGGCATAACAGTCTATAATGATGTATGTATGTATGTATGTATGTATGTATGTATGTATGTATGTATGTATGTATGTATGTATGTATGTATGTATGTATGTATGTATGTACATATTTGCAACAACAAAACTGGCGTCGGATATGTGATATATTTTAAGGAACAGATGCCCTTTTAACAGATATTGAGTATACAGGGAAAAAGTAATCTAAATAAAAAGAAATATATATAGGGGGAGTTAAATTTTGATGGAATTCATTTCAAACTAGTGACGTGTTTACGTATGCAGACAGTGCAAATATTGAACATTTCGTTATTATAAACACTTGAAATGACATCAGGTATGTAGACATTTTTTAAAAGAATTGATTCTATTGTGAAAGATGTTTAATGTGAAAATTATTTGGAAGGAAACTTCTTTTTAGAGAATGGAACTATATTACAATTCATTTGAAACGGGTGTTTGTGACAGTTGTAGTGTACATAGAATTGTAATATTCTAAGCTCGATCGATCGATTAACTTTCTGATAGATGTGTAATTCAAGGGAACAAAATATCAATTTCACACGGAAGGAAACAGCCCTAGTGTTCGAGAAATTTTGTGATATAATATTCAAAACGCTAGAACCCCTGTCCTCTTTACTTATATAGGAATAAATTCTATGGGTAAAGAAAATATCGGGCAAGTGATAATTCAATTCACAAGTTTGACGAAAGTAAATACCTGAAATATCAGATTGCGATCAAGTGTTACAGCTGAAACGTTGTCTGGTGCATGAGAGATGCAGAACAATGGTAAGTGACTGACTGACAAGGTCAGAGGTACGGATTGTTGTGAAAACCAATAAAAATGGAAGCATTCACTCTTTCGTTTAATGAGGTACCTCTCCCTACGACTGCAACCAGGAAATCGCACCGACTAGTGTAGGCGGAGCAGTATCTTTATCAGTCTTTGTATTAACTCCAGTCTGGGACAGATTGAACTCTCACTTCTGAATATTAATGCCTTTCTTATTTTTTTAATTTATTGGCTAAATCCTTCAGATAAGGTTAATAAGACACGTTTTATGTTTACAATAACATAGTCAGTATCGTAGCAGTTACAGTACTAATTATAGTTTAACTACGAAAGGTTGACTAAAGAATCAAGAACATAAGGCATGTGCGTATTCGTTTGAATAAAAGAGAACTTGTCATTGTTTACAGATAGTGGTGATCATAGCATGCAGAACGAATCTGAAGCAACTGAACAAAGAATGTAATGCAGAGAGATGTAAATACATTGAATGAAAATAGAGTGAGGGAATTATTCAAGCAACATATTACATAAGGACTGAATGAAATGGTGAATCAAACTAAATAGTTGAATTAGTGGAGGGCTACTGATGAACATTTCGTAAGAATGGAAATAGGAATCTGTGGATAACTCAGGAGATATTATACCTCGTTGATTAACGGCAGATAAATATAAATGCGAAATATGAGGGCAAAAAAGGAATTCACGCTACTAAAGAATAATGTAGATGGTGGATCTGGGAATGACGGAAAGATAATTTTATGTCGTCGTTTGTAGGTAAGGTACATGCTACATTTAGGACAATAAGAGAAACGCTGGGAGAAAGAATAACTAGGTACATGAGTATTAAAATAAATAATTCAGTACAATACACTTTATGTAGCAAAATATAAATTACTACTGATATCATTCAGGTAAAACCAGAGGGGAGTTCATAAAAGGAAATAGTAAAGGGTACTTATTAAAAATAACGAATTGACAATATCCATGGTATCCCTTGTCTTTCGTAAGACTTGGGAGTGTGAGTTGGCGACCACTTCACTTCTCAGGAAAGAAGAAAAGATGGACTTATGACAGCAGTACGGTCAATGAATGATTTATGGTAAATAATAAGATGACAACATATAGGATAGAGGAAACCATTCAGATACTGATGAAAGGGGAGCACCTATTTCGAGATTATAGTTTGACAGAGTATTGAGCGAGCTAGGAAAACGGTGCTTGAAATTGCCTTCAGATATACTGACTTCCTTGGAAGAAACTGGTATGGTGAATCTACTGTGTTTAGAGACAACAGAAGTTTAATTCGATCTCATGAAGAACTAGCTGTAAGCCTGCCTTCCACAGGGACGAAGTGATTCCATTGAATATTCCTTCATGCATCAACTTCATCTTCACGTAAAGCAGTGTACAGGACAGCATTTTACTAGTGCTCAGAAATATGGTTGTCAGCATTAGGATCAATATCAGAAGTCGTGAAAACAACTTGAAGGATACCTTAACCCAGTGAATTATTGTTCCTCTTTATGTATAATTTTAAAACGATTTTCAAATAGAAAAAAGGAGAAATAAATTACAACCAAGTTGGGTAAGGATCATTTTGTCTCCCAAAGAAATGTAGAAACTCGTAAAGCAATGGTGCTTCTACATCTGGCCTTAGAGCATCGAATTAAGAATTAAGAAAGGTAAGCTCCTTTACGTGACATTTCTATATGTATAAAAGACATTTGAAGACATTTAATGGAAAATTCCAGTTTTGATTTTGAAGGTGATCAGGATAAAACACAGAAAAGAAACTATTATTTATAATCTGTACAAAAATATAAGGATTGAGGGCCAGGACCAGGAAGCTACTCTCCAGAAAAGAGAGTGGCTTCGCTGCTGTTTTCCCCGTATTATTTTCCATGCCTGTACTGAACAGACACTAAAGGAAAATAAGAAAATCACATTCAAGTACAGGAAATCTCAAATCCGGTATTTCTCGATGAAAGAGATTTCATTAGAGTCTCTCGGCAGAAGTAATTGTTGAATGTTATAACCACTGTCTTCGAAGCGAAGTAAAATACGAAAATTAATTAATCAAGGCAAAGGTAATAAAAAGGAGTCGAATAAAAATAGATGATGCAGAAAATATTAGATTAGGAAATGAAGTCTTAAAAGAAGTAGATCTTCTTACGGAAGTAGCACAATAACTAGCTATGATAGAAGTAAGGAAGGTATAAATTTTGCTTACTTCATTTATATACATACTAGAAATGTATTTCTGAAGACGGTTGTATGGACCGTGGCATTTTATGGAAGCGAAACATGGATAATAACAAGTTAAAAAGAAAGGTAATGGAATATTTTGAAAACATGTGTTAAAGAAGATTGTTGAAGGTAAGATGGGTAGAACGAATCGTACACGAATAGGTACTCAATCGTGTTACAGAGAAGAGAACGAAATGTCGGAACTAAACCAGAAGAAGGGATAGATTAGTAGGACGAGATCGTAGAGACAGGTTAGGAACGATACAAGGGGGGGGGGGGGTATTTATACTGGTGAAAGAAGATTTTGTAAGCTACGAAAAAGTTAAGGATGGAGAACATGAAATTCTAATTGTATGACTTATCTCCACAGACAATACGCTACTTGGTGCTTTCTCGGGTGTGCAGACATCGCAAGGTGGGCGCTGATGAGATACTCAGCTATGTATGGAACGGCACAGAAAGGGGTGATCTAAACTTGCCAAAAGTTAACTGCGAAGGGAGTGTGAACGACATAAAGCATGGCCAAGAAATGTCGAATAAGTTATCATGGGAAGGACAGGTGAATCAGAAAGATGTGGAACCAACTAGACGGTAAAGTATTCTGATAAAACCAGATACGCTGCATAGTGAAACTGAAGTGATAGATGGTATAAGCGATCATGAAGCTGTTTTCATGTCAGAAAGGAATTTTGTAAAAGTGGGACTATTAGGCTATAACATATTGCTGATATGGGAATGGAATTTAAAAAAAAAAAGCAATTATGATGAATGGAAAATCGTAAATACAACGTAAATAGCCTACGGATTGGTTTAAAACAATTGTTGAGGAGTTTGAAGCAGACATTCACCTTTAAACGTGATAAGGAATAGCAAGGACCCAATATGTTATAACAGGGAAGTAAAGAGTTTAAGAAGGAAGTGTAGATTAGGAAGAGTTAAGAATGGTTGCGGAAGTAAGGAGAGATTCAAGGAGCTCACTATGAAATTGAATTCAGCGATAAACCCAGGTAAGGATTAACATGATGGCAAACATAATCGCAGCCATACGAATTTTCGGGAACAATGGAAGGAAACTTTAATACAGAAACAAGTTCCGGGAAAGTCATTCCTGGGAGCATTAATGAACAAGGGGAGTGTATATGCGGAGACTTACAGAAGGCAATCAGCAGTATGTATAGGTGGTTGGATATAAAGATAATGTCCTGAGAGAGACGGCGGCGTACTGATATTTACCTATGATAATAAAGATCTTTATAAAAGGATACAATATTTGAAAGCTAGAAGGACAGCTAGGATTGATAAGATTTCTGGGGATATATTAAAGGCTATGGGTTGGGATATAGTGCCATATCTGAAATATTTATTTGACTACTGTTTGCATGAAGGATGATTACGAAATGAATGGAAAGTTTCAATAGTAACCCCAGTGTGCAAAGTAAAGGGTGACAAATATAAGGCGGATAATTACACGCCAGTCAGATTGACATGTTTTGTTTGTAAGCTCTGGGAAAGCATTCTTTCTGATTATATTAGGCACAATTACGAAATTACTAACTGATTCGATAGAAGGCAGTTCAGGTTTAGGCAAGGTTATTCCAGTGAAGCTCAGCTTGTAGGATTCTACCAAGATATAGAAGATATTTTAGACTCAGGACGTCAAATGGACTGTATCGCTATTGACTTATCCAAGGTTTTTGATTGTGTAGATCATGGGAGATTACTTACGAGAATGGGGGCTATTCGACTAGGGAAAAAGAGTGGCTGAATGGGTGGCTGCACTTCTTGAGGATACAACTCCGAGAAGAAGAGTAGGTGAAGCGTTATCTGATTCTGTAGTGATTAAGTGTGGGACTCCCGCAGGGCAGCATTTTTGGACCTTATTGTTTTATTATATATATATGAGGACTGGAATGATAGGGAAGGCTATTTGCGGATGATGGTATACTGTGAAGATTACCAAATGAGATGCCGGATTGTGAGGGATTGCAATGGGACTTAAACCATGTTGTGAGATGGATGGCAGACAATGGTAAGAATGTAAAAGGGATGACAAGTCAAGTTGGAGGTTTCATGGAGAGGAAAAGTCCTTTCAGTTTTAATTATTGTGTTGATGGGGTGATAGTACCCAATGGGGAACAATGCAAGCACCTAGGTGTTAATATAAGGAATGATTTTCTTTGGGGTAATCATATTAACGAGGTAGTTAAGAAAGCTTTGTTCGTGCAGCAAATCTGTGACAGTTTGTGATTTGTGTAAGAGCGCATGCGCGGATTAGGAACAGTTTGAAACTGTTTCAGATTGCGCAAACGGCACCGCCACCTCATTAATGCCTGCTCTATGATATGCGGCTAACATGCTTCTGAGCCTGAGCTCTGAATGTCATGAACCCCCGCTAGGGGCGCCAGCTAACGCACCCAACTTATCTCTGTACCCACGTTATTGTGTTCCAGTGCGTTTGCATCGAGCATTTATGTGTGTGTGTCTCTGGTTGTAAAATGATTAATTGTTGTTTTCCTCTCCGTATATCGAAGCAGGAAATCCAAATTGTTCAGGTGTGAGAATTCCTGTTATCCCCCCAAGTAAAGAACTTTGGGAAAATTGGTTTAACGCTATATCAATGCAAGGATCAACCAAGGGTAATCAACGGATTCCTTCCAATTATTCTCGTGTTTGTAGCCTGAATTTTAGAGATGGAGATAACAGATAAATTGAAAATGAAAACCTACAACCTGTTTTCCATTCAATGACCGAGTCAGGGATGGGATGAATGAAGCGGCGAGGATAGGAATTGTGCCGGCTGCCGAGGCCTATCGCACTCCTCTGGGGCAATGATTAATGACTAAGAGATGGAATGAAATGATAATGTAGAGTGTTGCTGGAATGAAAGAAGACAGGGAAAACCGAAGTACCCGGAGAAAAACACGTCCCGCCTCCGCTTTGTCCACCACAAATCTCACATGGAATGACCGGGATTTGAACCATGATATCCAGCGATGAGACCCCGGCGCGCTGCCGCCTGAGCCGCGGAGGCTCTCAAAAGATAAAACTAATATATATATTGAAGTCAGAGAGCGTGCCTAGTCGACCTTCGAATTATCCCCTTTACCTTCAGATCAGAAGGACCAAACAGCGACAAAATATTTCTTCGGAAGAAATATGCAATGAAACAAGCTCTTCAACCGCAGGATGACGAGTACGAAATTAATTTGAACAACGATGTATCAATCCAAGTCAGTATTCCAACGAGTAAGAATGACAGCAGTGAATACCGAGCTCGATAGCTGCAGTCGTTTAAGTGCGGCCAGTATCCAGTATTCGTGAGATAGTAGGTTCGAACCCCACTGTCGGCAGCCCTGAAAATGGTTTTCCGTGGTTTCCCATTTTCACACCAGGCAAATGCTGGGGCTGTACCTTAATTAAGGCCACGGCCGCTTCCTTCCCACTCCTAGCCCTTTCCTGTTCCATCGTCGCCGTAAGACCTATCTGTGTCGGTGCGACGTAAAACAACTAGCAACAAAAAAATGACAGCAGTGATCAGAAAACCAGACAATTAAATGCTCCGATCAAGAATTCTGAGACTGTGATAACAGCTGATGTAGTAAGGATGTAAAGGAGAGTGCATATAAGTCTCTGGTAAGACCCCAACTAGAGTATGGTTCCAGTGTATGGGACCCTCACCAGGATTACCTGATTCAAGAACTGGAAAAAATTCCAAAGAAAAGCAGCTCGATTTGTTCTGGGTGATTTCTGACAAAAGAGTAGCGTTACAAAAATGTTGCAATGTTTGGGTTGGGAAGAATTGAGAGAAAGAAGAAGAGCTGCTCGACTAAGTGGTATGTTCCGAGCTGTCAGCGGAGAGATAGCATGGAATGACATTAGTAGACGAATAGGTTTGAATGGCGTCTATACAAGTAGGAAAGATCACAATATGAAGATAAAGTTGGAATTCAAGAGGACAAACTGGGGCAAATATTCATTTATAGGAAGGGGAGTTAGGGATTGGAATAACTTACCGAGGGAGATGTTCAATAAATTTCCAATTTCTTTGAAATCATTTCGGAAAAGGCTAGATAGCAACAGATAGGGAATCTGCCACCTGGGCGACTGCCCTAAATGCAGATCAGTATTGATTGATTGATTGATTGATAATAAAGTTAAAAGACTACAGAGATAATTAGAAGACAACCCAGAAATTGATCGTCTGAATAAAGTAAAGGGAGGAACCAATGATAAAGGAAAAACGACCGGTATTTTAAAATCAAATCCATAATTTTCGCAAGACAAAATCCGGGCAGACAGAACAAATCACGCGGTACTATGTGACGTGGGGAATAGTATGCCAAACGGTTACGAATATGGCAGGACTGCTGGTCTAGTGTCAGCTCCGTCACAAAGTACTCTGGACAAGTAGCCTAAATAGAAAATGTTGATAGTGTTTGTCGGGATTTCCCAATTGAAGGAAAGAGAGTTGAATGTAAAACTCTCACACCAACAGAGAGGAGTGTAACATTGATCGCCGATTAAATAGCTGATTAGGTACGGTTTTCCTACGACCGAACCAGTGACAAGTTCGTTTGCGTGGTCATTGTTGAAGTTGTATGCGGCACAGATATCGTAACATCTCCTGCTCTCGCGAATAAACTGTTGTGTTCGCTTGTAATCTGACTTTCAAGGAAGTTCCCTAGTCCTGATGCCTACTTCCTCGTTAAAGGCTTACAAGTCTCCGATCTAGCCCTTTTAGTTCAGAAATGATTACTGTAATGCCTTTGGGCAAAACAATCCAGATTGTGTACATTTATATTCACCAGAAGATAAAATACAATGGTTGAATGATGATTTCAACGAGTACGTTAAAATAACTCGGTTTGAATCAAGATGTGAAAAACTGAAGTATCTGACTAATGAGACGGCAGATGCTGTCTCGCTAACTGTGAAATCTATAGTGGAATGTGTGTCTTATCTGTTACAAAATCGGTTATTTTTTATTCTCACTAGATGATTTTTTGGAGACGCAATAGTAATTCTATTTAGTTCAGTGAAGTTAGGTGGTGGATTGAATGACATGACGAATGCACGCACTGCGTTATGTGCTATAAAGCGTATCCTGAAAAATGGTCATGTAAAAAGGGTCAGCGAAATAGTGATAGAAATATTTTTGCGTCCACTGCTGGCAAATAACAGTAAGAAAAAGACTGTAAAGGTGCTCCGTTGCGAGAAAATTCTGAAATTTGTATGTACCATGCAGCATGGGATGATCATAATATATCTACTGTATCTGGTAAGATTTTATATATTTTACGTTTATACATCTTAAAACAAGCGCAAATGTTAAGTGTCAGTTTCTGTATGTGCATTATCTTCTCTATTAGTAACATGTTAAGGATTATTTTTCATTTTATATTGGTGTTACGGACCATCTCTCATCTAACCAACATGTGCTCTGGGTGCGGTAAGTGCTGCCGTCTGCAATGTCGTTGTAAACGCAATTCTCGCGGCAGCAGCTTTTCCAATAAATGTCGATTTGATTGATTGATTGATTGATTGATTGATTGATTGATTGATTGATTGATTGATTGATTGATTGATTGATTGATTGATTGATTGATTGATTGAAGTTGTGTTCTACCGAACGTAATATTAAAAATGTTTATCTACAATACCTACCTAAACTTACTTACATTGACAGTTCACATGTGCTTTCTCGTAATAATGCTTTTAATTAAGGATATGTACTAGATGCAAATTAATCGTTCACGTATGTTCATTAAACAGAATGTGCCATTGTATGTATGTATGTATGTATGTATGTATGTTCAGTCCGTCAGCGATTCCGCTGGTGGGATCCTCAACAACTCTGCCATCAGCTGTCATAGATGGCCTAGGCAACACTGAAGAGGCGAAGTAGGGAAATGAGGAGTGAGGTAGTTTCCGTTGCTTTCCTCACCGAGCCAGAGTTGCTATTACATACCAGTCTGCCAAGCCCACTGAAATGCATACACCAACCGATCCTATGAGCAACATTTTCACACCATTCATAACAAGGACTGGCTACATAAGGATTTGCATTACTAGCGTCACTCATACCTCAGTCACTTTCATATTGTCAAAGCCAAGGATAAGACAGAGACAGATCTATGAAAGTAACAGAATTACTCTAGCCCATACCAGAAGACATAGTGCACTGTAAACACTAGGTCCTGCCAGCAAAGGCATAATGTTCTATTACTACGTTTAATTAAGAATTATTTAAGAATACCACCGTGAAGGAGTGTTATTGCCAGGAAATCACGGAACAAATATATTTATAAGGATCTGTGCTTTGTGAATCAGTTGTGACGGGGCTGATGAGCATGCCTCGTTTAGAAATCCGAAAACAATCCCCAGATTCTGTTAATTGTTCTCAAAGTATACAAAACCGGAATCCACGCCTGCAAGAACAGCAGACTAGCAGTCAGAGTGCCAAATTCTCGCTGCACGAACGCTTCAAATACAGTGAAATTTATATCCGCATGCGCCTGACAGTTTGGGATAGTTTCGTATTGCTGTACGAACAAAACTAATTCCTACGGGAGTAAATGAGAACAATGTGAAGTTATTACTTCATATATTATGTTTCGATGTTTACGCCATCTAGATGAAATAAGTTTAATATATTAAAGTTTATTTGTTACAGCGGTCATAGCCTGAAGATTTTTCCTAAATGTTTTCTTCGTCAGTGTTCCTTTACCACAGCAGCATCTTGTGATACGTGGCAAATTGTTGAATTTGCATATGAATGATTGGAAAATTGCTGGATGTAATAACAATAAATCATATTTTATTGAAAAGTTACGTCAGATCTTGTGCTCACATACAAAATAAGACTTGAATGTTATAATAAACTTATCAAACTTAAACATCCTGTTACTAGTTGTTTATAACCTGTGATCCATCGTGAGCTTTAGAATGTACTGGTCCAATAACACTGTTTATGGTCCGCCTGACTGACAGCCCTGGAGGTGCTGGAACTGTAAGAAGGACAGTGGTTAGGGTTTAATTACCTTTGTATTTTTGAAATCTGTGCATTATTTGGCTATCATTACGTCCATTGTTGGTATATGATAGAATATGGTACATTTCACATGCACTGATCAGTGAAATGGGCAATAAAGCAGAGAAATTACTCAAAGCTGTAACATGAAGGTACTCCAACACACGCTGTAACATCATATCAAGGTGAAAAATTTGAAATTTATCATAAATACATTTGGTGACTCATAGTAAAATTACCGAAAAATACATTTGTCCTAAGATCAAATAACAGAGTTATTATAAGCCATCCACTGTAATTTCTTAAAATCAAATGATAGAATGATTAAGGACACTAGTATAGAAATGCCACAGCCAAACTTCTCTTCAAAATACCCGTCATCATTCAAATGGTTGTGCTGATATTTGCTATATCACTCGGACATTCTGATCATAAAGCAAGAGCTCGGAAACTTTTAAATTCCTATTTTAAATTTTGGAATCATTTCAGAAAACAATATTGTGGCAGAATATTTCTTTAAATTGGGAATATATAGCAGCCATCTCATCATTAATTATCACAGAGTGAACATATGGCATCACACTGTTCTAAAAACTATGAAATATATTTCAGAACATAATATTACTAATGCCTTCATTTTATATAATAATGTAACTTAGAATAAACTTTACTGTCATCGATACCATAAAGACACTAAGCTATTAAATAAAATATTTTGAATAGAAAATCTGCTGATTTTGTCTCATTTATTCTTCCGATATTCGGGGTATCATGCACAACGATTAAGAGAGTAAACATGCAGGACCAATATAGTGTAAAATGGTTCTGAAATTGAAGTGAGCACCTAAATTTAATTGTTAACACATTGGCCAGGTAAAGATTTTGGCACCGTTCTCTTATCTGGTGTACACGTGAGATAAATAAATGTAAAGAAAAGAAGAAGTACAATGTTCATGTTCAATACTTTCAAATAATTCATACCTTCATCTACCTTAATGGAGTTTGGAAAAGAAAATTAAGAATAATTGAATTATCAATTAACAGGCCATTATAAACTTATATTAGGTCATTGGCACACACAGCAATTAACCTAATTTGTTTATTCTAGAACAGTTGCCTCTTGGCTTGTTCACAGAGTTCATCTTCAGAACTATAACAGTCCTCTTTAGCCGACCATGATTTGCAAAGAGACACATAGGAGCCAGTTCCTTCGTCGGTATATTCGTGCTGATCGCTAGCCACACACGTTCTGTGGAAAGCTTCCCCGCACAAATAATTCCAAAGAGTTGCTCGACTGGACAGCATCTGATTTGTAAACATGACAAACACTTGAAGGCTGGTAGCACTGTTCTTAAGAACAACATTGTCTGTATGTGGTTGCACCGGATTACAATATAAGAAGTTTAGAAGGCAGGGACATTTTATTTATTTCCTACCTATTAATAATGACAATCTTCCCGCTTCTCTGCTCACTTCACTGCCTTCTTTTTACTTTTCCCTTTCTCTTTCCGTGATTTATTTGCAACCATTATTCCCTTCGATCTTGCTTTTCGTCTTCCTAAGTTTGTTTATTTTCCTTTTCGTGTAGGTTCCAAAGGTAAGTTTAAAAGTAGGACTTTTAGGCAGTACCATATGGCTGATAAAGCAGGCATGAGGCAGTTTTTAAAAAGTAATTATGATCGGCGGAAGACGGTAATAAGGATGTAAACAGACTGCGGGATGGGTTTAAGGAAATTGTTGAGGAATATGGAAACAGCTTTGCACCTTTAAAGGTGGTCAGGAATGGTAAAGACCCACCGTATTATAATAGAAAAATAAAGAGACTAAGAAGGAGGTGCATGAAATGTCTGTGGAAGTAGAAGAAATTGAAAGAACTTACTTACTAGAAAATTGAATCTAGCTAAGAAGTCAGCTAAGGATAACATGGCAAGCATAATTGGCAGTCATACAAATTTTAGTGGAAAATGGAACGGTATGTATAGGTACTTTAAGGGAGAAACAGGTTCCAAGAAGGACATTCCAGGAATAATTAATGAACAATGACAGTGTGTATGTGAGGATCTTCAAAAGTTAGAAGTATTCAGTCAGCAGTATGTAAAGAATGTTGGTTACAAGAAAAATGTCCAGATAGAGGAGGTAGCTAACGCTAAAGAAGTATTAAAATATACATATGATAACAATGACATAAAGACAAAAATGTTGAAAAATGGAACAGCGGCTGGATTTGATAAGATTTCTGAGGATATACTAAAGACAATGGGTTCGGATATAGTACCATATCTGAAGTAGTTGTTTGATTATTGTTTGGTTGCTATAGTAGCCCCTGTGTATAAAGGAAAGGGTGATAGACATAAAGCTGAAAATTACAGGCCAGTCAGTTTGACATGCGTTACATGCAAGTTTTGGGAAGACATTCTTTTTGTTTATATTAGACATGTTTGCGAAATTAATAACTGGTTCGATAGAAGGTAGTTCGGTTTCGGGAAAGGTTATTCCACTGAAGCTCAACTTGTAGAATTCCAGCAAGATATAGCAGATAGTTTGGATTCAGGAGGTCAAATGGACTGTATCGCGACTGACCTGGCTAAAGCATTTGATAGGGTGGATCATGGGAGACTACTGGAAAAAATGAGTGTTAATGGACTAGAAAAAAGAGTGAGTGAATGGGTTGCTATATTTCTAGAAAATAGAACTCAGAGAATTAGAGTAGGCGAAGCTTTATCTGACCCTGTAATAATTAAGAGCGGAATTCGTCAAGGCAGTATTATTGGACCTTTATATTTTCTTATAGATATATATAAATGATATGACTAAAGGAGTGGAATCAGAGGTAAGGCTTTTTTCGGATGATGTTATTCTGATAGAGTAATAAATAAGTTATAAGATTCTGAGCAACTGCAAAATGACCTCCACAATGTTGTGAGATGGATAGTAGGCAATTGTATGATGATAAACGGGGTTAAAAGTCCGGTTGTGAGTTTCACAAATAGGAAAAGTTCTCTCATTTTTAATTACTGCGTTGATGGGGTGAAAGTTCATTTTGGGGATCTTTGTAAGTATCTGGGTGAAAATATAAGGAAGATTGTTCATTGAGGTAATCACATAAATGGGATTGTAAATGAAGGGTACAGATCTCTGCACATGGTGTTTATAGGTTGTGGTAAGGATGTAAAGGAGGGAGCTTATAAGTCTCTGGTAAATACCCCAACTATAGTATGGTTCCAGTGTATGGGACCCTCACCAGGATTACTTGATTTAAGAACTGGAAGAATCCAAAGAAATGCAGCTCGATTTGTTCTGGGTGATTTTCGACAAAAGATTAGCGTTACAAAAATGTTGCAAAGTTTTGGCTGGGAAGAACTGGGAGAAAGGAGACAAGCTGCTCGGCTAAGTGGTATGTTCCGAGCTGTCAGCGGAGAATCGAGTGGGTGACATTAGTAGACGAATAAGTTTGAGTGGCGTTTGTAAAAGTAGGCAAGATCGCAATATGAAAGTAATGTTGGAATTCAAGAGGACAAATTGTGCAAATATTAATTTATAGGAAGGGGTGTTAGGGATTGGAATAACTTACCAAGGGACATGCTCAATAAATTTCCAATGTCATTGAAATCATTTAAGAAAAGGCTAGGAAAACAACAGATAAAGTATCTGCCACCTGGGCGCCTGCCCTAAATGCAGATCAGTATTGACTGATTTATTGATATTGATTGATTAACTGTCTCTGTACATGATGACGAACGGCATTCTCTCAGCCGACTTCATTCCCTTTCTTTTCCGGTGACTGAGGCCAGTGAAGGACATATGTCAATGGAAAAATCTTATCACGGGCTATTGAAGGCACTGGCTTAGTTGGTGTGGCGGTGGCATCCTCAGGGACACCTTCCACAATTGGACGCGTTCTCCTCGAACATTTCCTCTTTATTAGTTACTTCGAAATTTCTGGCAGTACAGAATAATTTGTAAATTTCAAGTAGTTTCTTATTTTGGCTCGCTTTCTTTCGCAAATTACTTCCTCACCCACGTCACTGAAAATATTTCCGGCCCGACAATGTATCTAATTGTTGACCACTGGAGAGAAGCAACTTGACTGAATTTCTCATGCTTTCGACTGAACTTCCCAGACAAACTCGTGTCCTTTCCGAGGTATACTTGGTGTATCAGTAGCATTTGAGTCCCAGGGATAAATGCCAAATGCTTTGAAGCAATTCATTAGTGTCCCCTTCTTCACGTGTTTGTAACGTTTTTCAACAAATGAGCAATGTTCCCTTTAGTTAAGGTATCTGTTGAATGATCTCTTCAGCAATATTCAATGACTTGCTTCCAACCATTACTCAACGGTTTGAAAGTGGCAACATCTGCGGGCTGAAAAATTCTTGTGGCATTTGGGTATAGAGGTACAAGATTTATCTACCGTTCATTACCACTAAACTGGCATATCACCGTGTATTGCTTTTATAGCCGTCTACGAACAATATTGCTGGTCTCTGAATGTTGTGTTTAAAAAGCATTGCAGACTGAACGCTGAAAGGCATAACAGTGTATAATGATATAATGATAATGTATATATGTATGTATGAATGAATCTTGTGTTTGGTCAAGTACGGGGAAGATATTTTGGTGACATATTCATCACACCGTCCTATTCCCCACTCAGGATCAGGAATTTAATTCTGAATATCTGCACGAATCCATTGGTTCGGGTAAATTATCTTAGATGTCACCATGAACCCTGAGGATGAAAATAGTCTTCTGTCTGTCTCATACACGTTTTTACACCTTGCTTGCATTGACTTTATCATTACTGCGCATAATAGGAAACTGGCGTAATCTCCATTAAAACACGTGTGGGATGCTGAAAAACTTCAAAACAAATCTCCTCAGTAAGGCAAGTTCTGAAGGAGGAAAATCACATCACTCAGGAAACTCCTCGCTGCAGCTGCATTTATGGGTGACACTTTTGTAAAGCCGTCGCCTGGCATATTATTTTTAGAAGGATGAGGTCTGTCATTGTGACTTATACATTTATGGACACTCAGTTTAATATCGTTCTTTTTCGGAAATCATTTCTTACAGGGCTCAAGTGACCATTTCACAAGCAAGGACTCTTCATGATGAGTAACTATACGTACTGGACCCCGTTCTCTCTTTGGAAAGCGGTTACTCAAACAAAATTTTAATGTCGCCCTTCGGACCCCGTGGTTTCTACCAGCACCATTTTCGAAACTCAATTTTTGACGTCCTATACGACGCCTTCTAATGCTCCTTGAAAGTGGCTTCCCCTTTCTAAATGCTTTCTACCAAGGATGTTCACCTTTTCCCTTATTTGCAGAAGTGTTTCCTGGAGCAATATCTACAAATCCTGTAAAGAACACATTCATCAGCTACGAATAATGAAGCCAGAATATAATACTGCTAGAAAATTATTACAATTTGGCAGGCTAATTTAACAGAAAATTACTGGCAAGCTAAACAATAGTTCTGATAATGTTCAGTCCTTGCCCAGTAATACCAACTACTGGTATTGGCACGCATGTCATTTACTGTTAGAAACAGTTTTTTAATACGAACATGTAGAATAATACCCTTGATCAATTGAAACACAGTGGTCAAGGCCTCAAATATGGAGCAAAACTGGGAAAACCAAAATCACAGTTATTGGCAGAGGGTATTTTGTCGTTTTAAATACTATAGTAAAAGGCAAACCCCTGCATATAGTAAAGTTGAGGTCAGAGTGCTTCATAAACATTGTGCTAATACATTAAAGCCAATTCAAAATGTTTTAGCACTTACCCTTCAAATAAAGTACGTATTCCGAACTGCGAACGTGGAAGTTTGGAATTAGTGTCCTTAACTAACCTATTAATATTTCAATACACAATACTAGCAGTGATGAACAACGGTAACTTGGTCCAACAGTCAATTCGAAACTCTTCACCTGGTGGCAGTAAGAGGAGCAATGGAATGGAAAGTTGAAACACACGGTGTCAATGATACTCTTGTAAATACTAGTATTATATCCGAATTAATACAACCAGTGTCAGTAACAGTCAGAGTGTCAATGACTGTTCATCATATATAAAATGTTTCATTCTATACATAATTAAATAGAAGCATATCTTCGCAGTAATAATGGAATATAAATACATATCCTACTGATACAGTAGGATATCGAGTATAAGCAACAAGAATGAAAGATTCAGCACTGCCCTATTTCAATAAAGATTTTCGTTTTTGTCAATACAAAATGTAAAGTGTCTAACTTCAGCTATTTGTTTTTGTCTAGAAGAAATGTGGTCACGTGAAAGAGAGGAGAAAAATATTTTGTGAATTTCGATATTTTTGCTTCTCTCTTTACATAATGTACTTCATAGTTAAATGTGCTAATCAGCAAGAGATTCCAACTGAATCAGCCTCAAACTTAGTAGTTTTTAGAATGCTTTTCTCTTATATGTGCCGAAGTACATCCATAAGAGAAATGTAATAATGAAAAATTTAAAAAGTACAAAACTAAATTAATCATTCGACAAGTGTTTTAACTATTCATAACTGTTTGTTAAGAATAAAGCGATTCCTTTTAAGTGTCGACTTAGTTAATATAAATTATGAGCTCTTCAGTTTGTCCAACACGAATGCTGTTGTTTGAGTCATCAGTCCAGAAACTGGTTTGATGCAGTGATCCATGACACCCTATTAACCTATTAATTTATACGTAACTGTTGCCTACATCTGCTCTAATCTGCTTGTCATATTCATACCTTGATCTACCGCACCCGTTCTCCCCTCCAAAACCAACTGAACAAGTCCTAGGTGTCTTAAGATGTTGAACACGAATATAGTGCATTACAGTGCTGTAGCACTGTAAAATACTCTATAAAAAGTTTCCTTCATCACCGAGCGAGTTGGCCGTGCGGTTAGGGATGCGCAGCTGTGAGCTTACATGCGGAAAAGAGTGTGTTCGAAAACCACTGTCAGCAGTCCTGAAGATGGTTTTCTGTGGTTTCCTACTTTCACACGTTAATTAAGGCCACGGCCGATTCCTTCCCACTCCTAGACCTTTCCTATCCCATCGTCGTCATAAGACGTATCCGTGTCTGTGCGACGTAAAGCAAATTGTAAAAATAAAAAAAAAAGCATCATTGTAATAGGTATGGTTTAGTGCTTTAGGCGTTTTACTCTTGTTCGACAGACGGAAAATCTTACAAGTTATATTCGTAATTTTGACAATTAATGACCATGCTAAACTTATTTCTTGCTGACCTGTACGCTATTAGATAGTGTGAAGGACTGAATTATCACGTCATCGTTTCCCGTTGCTATTGAAAGCAATTGTGTGAAACGGTTGTCGGTATTATAACTTATTTATAGGAGAGAGTAGGTCTATAGATAGCATATTGCTAACTGACATAACAACCATCTGGTATAGATCAAGGCAGGATCTACAGCAGACTCTACACTAAGAAAAGACTTTTGATGGGTACACCGAGTGATGTTCCATGTGAAACCCCACCACACCAAATATCGACTGGAGACAATTGAACTAATGGTTGGAGCAGGAAGCAGCATTCGTAGCAAAGTTCTGTAGGTATTCCTGGATGGATAATTCAGTAATACCAGCTTTTTCAATTATTTCGAACCAGGATTCAGTTAGACTCTGCAGAATAATTTTCATGGAACATACATCAATGAAATACTAAGTAACGACATTTATTCTCAAAATTTTCTGCGTGAATAAAGCAGGCTTTATCGTATGGTAATCTCACAATGTAAAGAAGGCACAATGCTCGCATTAAAACATATATTAGACATTGTATCACACATCATACAGCAATGAAAACTATGTATGAAAGGCAGGGGAAAAATGAAATTTTAGTGTTGATTTAAATGAGCATAATCGGATTTTCTCGCCTCTATCTCGGGCAGCTACTGAAGAAACTTTCCTTCCGCTATGAATGTAAAGGCATCGGCATCAAGACCATTTTTGCCTCGCTAACTGAATAATGAGGAAATATCACTGTAGGCTCCTCCTTCTGGAGACTACACTCGTGCCAAAAAGGAAAATAACTTTCAAGTTAATAGAAATTTATTATAATTAAAATGAAAGCCAGAAACAAGACCATTCCAGTCGAAGATGGTGTCACAATCCAGTTATGCCTATACTAAAGAGGAAATTACCACGAAAAATTTAAGGAAATCGAAAACGTGTTAGCATGAAAACAACCAATTCAAATGAATATATATTTTTACATCGCTAAACACAAGTATGTGGGAGAAATAATATTTTGCCTAAAATAATAATTATAAGGAAATTCATGAAGGCGTTTCATTTGATCTCGCCTAGAGTTTGTTAAAAAACGTTACCTTGTTCCTAAATATAAAAATCAACAACGTGAAAATGAAACAGGAAATAATGCCATAGAGCCAATTCTAAAATGATAATGACACAGAATCCGCTTTATTGTAGAAGATGGACAGTAATAAAAATAGGAGAAAATTCCACCCCACTACGTTAATAACAGGTATTGCGTACTACAACAAAACAGGGGAAGTATCTATCAACACCAAATCACTAGAAAAATTGACCATCAGATTAAAATCGATAGCAGAAGTGTTAACTCAAACGAATCCCAATGGTAGAATGAAGAATGCGACCAGGAGACAGAGAGAAGACACCAAGCTCCAAAAAACAGAAGCATAAAATTTGGAATTAATAAAAGAAAATAAAGTCAACCCATAAAATGATCAGACGAACAACATGTATATATCCTAAAAACACCCTCGAAAGGATCGGAGAGAATTTCAAAAAAAGAAACCTACGCAAGATTATTACATAACTTTCGGCAGATATCTTCAAAAATACGAACCACTAACATTAATCCTGAGAGAAAAATCAGGAAAATTATCCCATTGTAACAAGAAAATGGAGAGTTCCGCGCCTAGGTATTCAACAATGATATAATTACAACTTGCAATTAAAGAACTAAAAAATTAGAATTCATGTGGCGAAGACCTATTCTTTGCCGAAAAACCTGCCGGAAAACATTCGATCATAAATTTCCATCATCGCCTAGTAAACTTTGGATCAAGTAGAATATTCCAGAGCACTGAACCACAGGAATAATTCACAAAATATTTTGAAAAGGAGAATAAACCAACCCAGATAATTACAGAGGAATAACCTTTCTGGACTGCACATACAACATTTTCTCCAGCATAAGTTACAGCAGGATTAAAAACACTCCGGAACCACAACTTGGAGAATACCAAGGAGGACTTCGGCCATACGGAAGCTGCCCAGGACAAATTCTCAGCCTGAAATTAATAATGGAATTTTACAAGTACAGAAATTAACATCTATTTAGCTCATTCATAGACTTCAAAGAAAATATGTGATAGTATCCATAGACCAACACTTTACAAAGTACTGAACACACCACAAGAACCAAACAAACTTCAAAGAAAAAGAGAACGTGGAACGACTCGAGTTGTCCAATGTGGCCAATGAAATTACTGCTGCTGCTGCTGTTAATAATAATAATAATAATAATAATAATAATAATAATAATAATAATAATAATAATAATAATAATAATAATAATAGCACGGAGAGTAAGATTATTTACATCACTTTCCATCTGGATGGTATCCATGATGGGAATGTATCCTTCCCTTATTAGGCATGCCCCATGAACTCATGATGCATATGGTGATTACAGACAAATTTAGTGACATGAGTATCACCGGAATTATATATTAACCAAAGCTTGTTATGTTTATTTGAATTCAATCTGCAGGTGCTATTGATAAATCAATAGCAATTGCTACTGGTACAGTGATGTTTTCTATTTATATGTCCGTAACATTGAAATCAATGAATAACTGGTTTGACCCCACAAAAGCTAGTTTTGTTGTTTACCTCGGCAATCTTCCGTCCTCAGTCCAGAATCCTTTCTCTCCTCCAAAACAGCCATTATGTTAACATACGGAAACGACCTCATCCATCATTCAACATTTATATCTTTATTATGAACTAGCAAGTAGCTGCGGCTTCGCCCGCGTTTATTAGTTCAAGCGTTAGATGTTTTAAAACCATTTATTTAAAACCAAAATAAAATACGTTATACTTATTAACAAACATCGTTTTTTCCGTAAACAGTATGAATTACATTATTATATTTTTAGTTATTTTTTACTTTCAATGCTTAAGGTTCCGGGTTGGTGGATGTTACAAATAATATTGAAACAATATAAAAGATCGTACTATCTGAAAAACAAAAGTAGTTATCAATTGCCGATCCTGGACCACTCCACAATTTTGTAGTTTACACGCGCTCTCTAGTTGGGAATAACGAATGAAAATGATAATAATAATGTGAGTAGGTCCAATCATAGAAATATAGGCTATTGTTCTATAATATCGTTACTGTGTTGGCCTAAAATCCCTCATCACGCATAGTCCGCATGTAGTTCACTTACTACCTCTATAAGAATTCTCTGTTGTTACTGGTATCATTTACCGATCGAGTTGACCAAGCGGTTTGAGGCACACAGCTGTGAGCTTGCTTTCCGGAGATAGTGGGTTCGAACCCCACTGTCGGCAGTCTTGAAGATAGCTTTCCGTTGTGTCCCATTTCACACAAAGAAAATGCTGGGGATGTACCTTAATTAAGGCCAAGGCTGCTTCTTTCCCACTCCTAAACCCTTCCTATCCCATCGTCGCCATAAGACCCAAATGCGTCCGTACGACGTAAAGCCAATTGGAAACAAAAAGTATATTTCAGTCAATCAGTCATCAATGATCTGCATTTAGGGCGGTCGCCCACGTGCCAGATTCCTGATCAATTGTTTGCCTCGTATTTACATGCATTCATAATTGTTTACCTGCTTTTTCTTAAATGTTTTCAACGAACTTGAACATTTATCGAATATTTCCCTCGGTAATTTATTCCAGCTCCTTACTTCTCGTGCTATAAATGAATATTTGCCCCAATTTGTCCTCTTGAATTCCAACTTTATCTTCATACTATGATCTTTCCTACTTTTAAATCTCCACTAAAGCTTATTCTTCTACTTACTTCATTCCATGCAACTCACCACTGACAGTTCGGAACGTCTCCTCTCGAAAAAAACAATTACCTTGCCGGTATTACTCCTTGTGATGTCAGGAGAGAGGTTGCTGCTAATAACGAAAGGGTTAAAACAAATTAAATGCCTTCACATCCACTCTTTGGATACCAACCTGCCCAACGAAAACTGAAGTCCCGGAAAGCCCTTTTAACATCTTCAGAACACCTGTAAGGATCATCGGAAAAAGTCAGAATTATCAAATGGAAACAAAAGACCCCTGGCCTCTTGAAATGGGTGGAACCACGGGAAGTGTTGCCTCCCGTCACACTGAGGACTGGTTGTCATGGCGGTCCTTAAACAGACTTAGATCTGGAGTGGGTAGAACCAGAGCGAATCTACAGAAATGGAACTTCCCCATCGATACAGCCTTTTGTGACTGTGGTGAACTTTAGACAACCGAACACCTGCTATGCTGCCCCCATGTGTCCATCAAACTGCACAATGGAAGACTTGGTGCTGGCCAATCCAAATGCCCTTGAAGTGGCCAAATTTTGGGCCGAATCGGTGTGACAACTGTCTGCATATATTGTTGAAGACCTTTTACTTGTAGGCTATATATTTCTGTACATAGTTTGTTTCTTTCAAATGTAATGTTATCCTATTGTACTTCTTATTCGAATAAAGAAAGCTCGGAACATACCACATAGTCGAGCATCTCGTCTCCTTACTCCCAAGTCTTTCCACTACAAAGTTTGCAACATTTTTGCATCGCTACTCTTTTGTCAGAAATCACCAAGTACAAATCGAGCTTCTTTCCTTCGAATTTTTTTCCAATTTTCGTATCAAATAGTCCTGGTGAGGGTCTCATACACCGAGCTATACTCTAACTACCGTCTTACCCGAGATTTATACGTCCTCTCCTTTACACCCTTACTACCCCTACAGATATTTTTTGCGATGATGGGATAGGAAAGGCTAGGAGGGGTGAGGAAGTGACCGTTGTCTTAATTAAGATACAGCCCCATGATTTGCCTTATGTGAAACCACGGACATCCTTCTTCAAGGCTGTCGACAGTGGGGTTCGAAACCACTATCTCCCAAATCCAAGCTCACATCTGCGCACCCCTAACCGCACAGCCAACTCGTCCGATCTATAATCTTTCTTAACTACCTCGTTAGTGTGATTACCCCAATGAAGATCATTTCTTATATTAACACCTATTTACTTACATTGTTCCTCATGAGATATTATCATCCCATCAACACAATAATTGAAACTGAGAGGACTTTACTTTTTGGTGAAGCTTACAACTTGACTTTTCATCCTATTTACATTCATACCATTGTCTCATCTCACTACATTCTTTAAGTGCCCCTGCAGTTGCTCACAATCCTGCAACTTATTTACCACTCTATACAGTAGAGCATCATCCACAATTAGCCTTATCTGTGATTCCACATCTTTACTCACATCATGAATATTACATATAAATAAGAAAATGCAAATACATACTAGGATTTGTTTGATTATAATTCCAGTCCTGTTCACGCATCATTAGTACCACGGTTACCACTTGCATCTACACGAGGTATGACTGCCCTATGTTTATTTCACGCAGACGACTCGCCGACGACGTGATCTCGCGATGCACAAGGCTGCCAACCTCTCTACTAAGGAACTAGACCATTGGTCTGGATTGGTTAGGGTAATGTCTGGACCAGACTACTGGTCTGGATTGGACATCAGCGCATTCTATGTGGATTACTTGTGAGAAGATGAAATAGGCTACCTCTTTTTCCTTGTCAGTTTTGAAAAGCTTAATTAATTAAGAATGCCGGATAGTAGCAAAGCTTACTACGTTGTCCTCGCTCGAGATCGAAACAGCAATGCATCTCTCCATTGTTGATGCAATGCCTATTTAATTCTATTTATATGTTCCTGTGTGAAAGTAACAAACTTTCAGTGGGCTTGGCAGACTGATATGTAATAGCAACTTCTGGCTCTGTGAGGAAAGAAACGAGAAACTATCTCACACCTCATGTCCCTAGTATGCCTCTTCAGTGACACCTAGGCTATCTATGGCAGCTGTTAGTGGAGCTGTATAGAATCAAACCAGGCCTCGGGCTGAATAGCCAACATACAAATGTTCTCGTGTATTATACATTGCTTCACTTACAAGCTTTATTAGCTGTGCTTTCTACGCTCCGCGGGTTGATAACGCTATGTACTTTTGATCATTTACGGTAATGACATCACAATAGCAATGCGAGTAGCCATTCCAGCAATGGAACATCGCGTGCACTACTCTTCTGGCGGTGGGCTGTTGGGTCCCCTAACATGGCAATAAACACATCTCTTCTTTAAAAGGAATTCCACGTACGTTTTGCATGTTTTCTACTTCATCAGTTCCTTATGAAACTAACGTGAATAGGGCTGGAATTTTACCTTTGTTTGCTACCTTGCTGAAATATCTGTAACTTTCTCTTCCCATACACATGTGTTCTGACCTGACATAAACAGCGCCTTTGAATAATTGGCAATGACTGAAAGTAGCATTTTTAACATAATATATTATACGCCTACTAAATTTCCACTCCACACCGACACACATTTGGAAAACATGTATCACCAAACAACACTGATTCAGGGACAATGACGTATACCCCTCATTTGATCTTGACACTTTTAAAACATGTCTCCATAACCTTAGGCTATAGGAAATCAATTTACTTAGGACACTGCGAGCAGAGTCAGTAATAAAACACACCAGGTCTCTTTCTGTTATATAACACAATTTAAACTCACCTCTAAATGTGCCTTTGAACGTGCCAAGCTTGAGGAACACCATGAAGGTGAATAATGCTGTTAAGTAAGCGAGAACTTTCGGAGATTAAAAAATCTCTCCGTGTTCCCGCCGGATACAGTACCAAGCGTACGACTGACGAAAATATTGCCAAGTCCCACCCTTCCGACCTTTCTTTCAAACGCCCTCTATCAAAAAAATGTCAAAACAGTGGAATTTAATTTTATGTTTAATCTCTGATGAGTTGTTGAAATACAAACATGGCGAGCCCGAAGCGGAAGAAAAGTTCGACCGACCCAAAAATACGGGATTACGTAGAAAAAGATTATAGCTCCTTAAGCGAACTAGGTATCCTTGAAAGTAGTGGTAATGAGTCATCTGATACTTCGGGAGGTGAAACGAATTTTGATATCAGTAGTGAAAGTGATGTGAGTGAAGAGGATATCACGTCGGATGCAATGGTAACAACAGAGGATAAAAACATAGTTTTAGTACAATCTTGACATATTTGAAAGACCTTTAAACATCATTATTAGCAGAAAGAATCCTTTTAGTTCTTTAAATTCCTTCATTTATAATTTCTCAGAAATATAATTTCCTTCGAAAACACTTCAAATTTTGTGGATGAGAACGTGCCATTGAAGGGGTTAGAACGGACATCACCTAAGTATTTTGAAACGTATTATAAATTACCATGTAGTAATTACCGGAAGTAACTCAATATGCAATTGTAGTATCATCGCTTTCATAACATGAAATATATTTATTGAAGAACTTACGTATAAATTCTATACTTGATACGGACAATGGAGAACTAAAGTAATTTCGTGGAGTTTATTTACCGTTATATATGGCCTGATCCCCATAGACTGAACCACCAAATGCTGGTCCTATTAGATTGTCATGCGGTCTAACGACTGTAATATCTGAGTTCCTTCTGGCATTGTGGATTGCCTGTCCTCCATAATAGGAGGATCCGTATGCTGGTCCTATGACGTTCCTGTCGGGCTCATACACCAGAATATCTTGTGCCCTCCTGTTGTGGATTGCTTGTCCTCCATAATAGGAGCTTCCATATGCCGGTCCTATCACGTTCTTATCGGGTTCATACACGATGATGTCCTGTGCTCTCCTGTTGTGGATTGTTTGACCTCCATAATAGGAGCTTCCGTATGCCGGTCCTATCACGTTCTTCTCGGGTTCATACACCATGATGTCCTGTGCCCTCCTGTTGTGGATTGTTTGACCTCCATAATAGGAGCTTCCGTATGCTGGTCCTATCACGTTCTTTTCGGGTTCATACACCATGATGTCCTGTGCTCTCCTGTTGTGGATTGTCTGTCCGCCATAATAGGAGCTTCCGTATGCTGGTCCTATCACGTTCTTTTCGGGCTCATACACCATGATGTCCTGCGTCCTCCCTGAAATAAGAGAACAGGAAATGTTACTTCCGAAAAATAAGGAAAACGGAAAACAGTGCACAATGATATTTCTAAACACAACTGTTCAGTGGGTGGAGCACAATTTGCTTCAAACTTGTCTCGGAGGACGACAGTTTGCCAATTAAAAGTATATTTCATATAACACAGTGTTGGTGATTACAGTTTTAAGAAGGAGTACAATTGGACAGTTCTCATATAACCGGAGAGGGAAAAGGAAGAGGTTCGAGCCTTCGAATAATAATAATAATAATAATAATAATAATAATAATAATAAGAATAAGAATAATAATAATAGTAATAATAATAATAATAATTGAATGTTATTGCTTTTACGTCTATGAAACTACTTTTACGGCTTGCAAAGAGGTGTCAGATTGTCCCGTAGGAGTTCTTTTACGTTCCCGTAAATCTACCGACACTGGGCTGACTTATTTGAGCGTCTTCAAATATCACCGGATTGAGCAAGGATCGAACCCGGCAACTCGCGCTTAGATAGCCAGCGCCTTAACAGCCTGAGCCACTCGGCCGGGCTTTCAAAGGCCTCTGCAAAAGTAGGGAAAGGCCAAGAAGGGCATGACGCCATCGGGGTCGGAAAAGAACAAGAGTTGGCGAAGGGAGGTCGGGTAGGACAACCTACGCTTTGTGAAACTTGAAGCAGATAAAATATGTTCAGTTATAATGATATCCATGCAGGGAGTAATAGCCTGAGGTAAAGCTGCATCTGCCTGTCGTAGTTCCTGATATTATTTGAAAAGGATCAGTTACCCACTTTTCTCATGTCATGTTTAAATCTGTTTTTTTGGCCAGTAGCAGAAAGGAAATAATGATCTTCCTGAGCAACTCCCTAAAGTTATTCACACTGAACTTCTGTATATGAATGTAAATGATGATTTGTAGTTCTTTATCGAGGCCGTATAGATTGAGTCTGTCTAGTTATTGGACGTATTGGTCACGTTATCTATTTATACCCATTTTTCACTACCTGTCGATTTAAAAGTACATTTAATACCGTAACACCTTCTCCAGTTTCAGGCACAGTACCTCTATATATTTTATGACATTTTGTGTACAAGTTAATGAATTCAATAGGTCACAATTCGTTGTATATAAGACAATGGATTTGAGAAGAATTACTAAACATATAAAATCACAAACATACGCGCTGCAATTCGTCCTATGATGATCAAAGGCACATTTTCGATGTTACTGCCTCTCCTAACATTACAATATTACTACAATTCTTACTTTAAAAAGTATTAACATAAAGTTTTAAGAAATTACGTCTCCTTGTTTACATCAGAATCGTTAAAAGCCCTCCCTCTCTTGTATGAACGCAGAGTAAAGTACATGTTCTGTATGCATTCAGAACTGATTTCTGAACGCTATGAATACTGAGTTGTGAAATATACGTTTAGCTGTTCTCATACAATGGCATATCATACTCTACGAGACAAAAGCGAGAAGGGGCTCTTAAATTGGAAGCGTGAATTGGCGACCATGGGGCTCTTAGCTTCTTAGCTAAGTTCTGGCATTGTTGCCACTTACTTGTGCCAGGCTCTTCACTTTCATCTATTCTATTTGACTTTCCTTGGTAGTCATTCATGTACTCATCCTTTCTTTTTGCAGATAAATTCCACTTTCCTTCCGACTGGTGTTCAAAGGCGATAGTTGCCAGTTGAACCTCGTCTTAAATCACCAATCACCACCACTATGAGACAACTGGACCTGTTTTCGACTTTTGACTTTTACTTGCCTCAATGGTGATGAAGAGAATATTTGGTACAAAATCTCCTCCTTTTGAGAGAAGATGAATTTCACATGTTTTTAGACGGAAGATATACGTAAGATATATTTTCTTATCTAAATTTTGGAGGCTTATTTAAATGTATATGGAAGTAATTCCGAGGGTCCACCTCCATAGCTGAATGGTTGGCATGCTGGCCTTTGGTTCAAGGGGTTCACGGTTCGATTCTCGTTTGCTTTGCCCCCCTGTGGGTGGGGGCGTTAGAATAACACCCACGGTATCCCATGCCTGTCGTAAAAGGGGACTAAAAGGGGCCTCAGGGGCCCTGAACTTTGGAGCGTGGGTTGGTGACCAGCTGAGTTCTGGCATTGCTTCCTCTTACTTGTGCCTGGCTCCTCACCTTCATCTATCCTATCTGACCTCCCTTGGTCACTCTTGTTCTTTTCCGACCCCGACGCTATTAGGTTTGCGAGGGCTAGGGAGTATTTCATTTTCATGCCCTTCGCGGCCCTTGTCTTCCTTTGGCCGATACCTTCATTTTTCGAAGTGTCGGACCCCTTCCATTTCTCCCTCTGATTAGTGTTATATAGAGGATGGTTGCCTAGTTGTACTTCCTCTTAAAACGTTAATCACCACCATCGTTTGCTTTGGGGATTTTAACTTGCTTTACTTAATTCCTGCGCTTTAGGGCTGGTTGTTTGTGTCGTCTTAATCTTTAGGGTTCAGCATAGGCAGGGCCCCATCCTCACAGACGCGAAGGTCGCCTATAAGGCGTCAACTCGAAAGACGGTGCATCAGGCCTCTCCGGAGGGCACGCGCCATTATTATTATTATTATTATTATTATTATTATTATTATTATTATTATTATTATTATTATTATTATTATTATTACAAGTTATTTCTACAAACTGTCAACAACCAAAGTTATCAAATTATTTGTTTCTCTAGTACTTTATTTAATCCAGTATTGATCAGAAATAATCATAATCTTCTTCTTGTTAGTCTCTTCCTCCCAGATTTATTTGTATCGGTACTACTTGTGGACTTCCGTTAGTTTTAAAGCCAGATGCCCTTCTTGGCGCCAACCCTAGAAAGTGATATCTGTTTCTGTGGTGGATGGTAGTGTCGTGTGTTGTGTGTAGATGGAATAAAAATCCACAGCCTATTTCCAGTCATTTGACCGGATCAGGAATGGAATTAATGAAGCCCCCATCTAGCGACGAGGATAGGAGTTGTGCCGGCTGCCGAAGTCTGTCGCACTCCTCTGGGGCAATCTTCGGTTCGGGCGGGAATCGAACCTGGGGCCAGTATGCTGACGATTCGGCCAAGGAACCGGTCGGTACTAAATAGAAAAACTCCAAATACATCATATTACCATGTGAAGTTTTGTCTTTTTAGCGAACTAATTCTTGTATAATTGTCCAGTAATTTGTGGACATTTTAGTTTAAATAAGGTTCCGATGAAAAATCATAAGTGAAAACATTACTATACATGCGTATTTCATACATTTCACGTTTTGACTAAGTGTTAGTATACCGGGCGAGTTGACCGTGCGTTTATGGGCTGTGAGCTTGCATCCGGGAGATAGTGGGTTCGAATCCCATTGTCGTCAGCCCTGAAGATGGTTTTTCGTGGTTTCCCATGTTATCTGTGTCGGTGCGACGTAAAGCCACTAACAAATATATATATATATAGTCGGTGTAGTCCGCCTGTTGACCATGATCGTTAAGACATTGACACCGAGGTTAGCCGGTTCGAATCCCGTTGGTCGAAAAAATTTCTCCATCAGAAAGTTAGCCGGCAGGGTAGGGGAGGTGGTGGTATACAATTCCTAATCACTAGATTGCGTGCCAAAAGCCTGGAGTAAATACCAAACGTCTCCGCAGTGCTCATATGGAGTGAGGACATATGATGCTGTTGATGGTGCTTCGTCCGTCGGATGGAGACGTAAAGCCTTGACCAGACCCGTTGGTGTTATTCGACAGGAGTAGGCTATGGGGCGGCACCGGGTTTCACCCTCTATCTTCCTAATGTCATATATCACGTCATTGATTTCATCTCATTAACTCCTCTGATGAGGTTGACGCCAGGAAGGGCATCCGGTCATAAAAACCGCCACGACAGATTAATCTCACCTCACCTCATATCCGACCCCGTAGCGAAACGGGACACGGGTTGGACAAACAAAACAAAACTCAGTGCATATACCGACACTGAGCTAAGTGAAGAAAATAAAGTAAAATAACAGATTTTTAAAAGAATTTGTAGAATTATTCTAAGAACTACGAATATGAAGAGAATTGGAAGGTCTCACGTTTTCTCTAATAATACAGTTCTGGAATATGTGCTGGGTGTAACAAGCCAGTATCTGTTAGGAATTCCCTTGTGGAATTGGAAGACGTCTGAGGTATCCCCTGCATGTTTAAAAGGAGACAAAGAGGCTTTCATCTTGGGGAGTGTGGGTTGGCGATCACGGGTCCCCTAGCTGAGTCTGGCCTTGCTTCCACTTACTTGCACCAGGCTCCTTATTGTCATTTATCCTACCCGATCTAACTTTGTCAATTCCTGTTCTTTTTCGACCCCAACGTTGTTAGAGCGCACGAGGCCTAGGGAGTCTCATTTTCACGCCCTTCGTGGCTCTTGTCTTCCTTCGGCCGATACCTTCTTTTTTCGAAGTGTCGGATCCCTTCCATTTTTTCTCTCTGATTAATGCTACGTAGAGGATGGTTGCCCAGTAGTACTTCCTCGAAAAACAATATTCAACACCACCACCACCACCACTCTCATCTAGTGAGCGTTGGTTGGCGACCATGGGGTCCATAGCTGATTTCTGGCATTGCTTTCCCTTACGTGTACCAGACTCCTCAATTTACCTTATCCGACTTCCCTTGGTCAACTCTATTTGGTTTTTTATTTTTATTTTTCCCGACGTATTTAGAGTATTCGATGGCTAGGGAGTCTTTCATTGTCACGCCCTTCGTGGCCCTTGCCTTTCTTTACCCGATACCTTCAATTTTTGAAGTGTCGGACCCCTTCTATTTTTCCCCTCTGGTTAGTATTAATAGAGGATGGTTGCCCAGTTGTATTTCCTCTTAAAACAGTAATCACCACCACACACCACTTCTGAGACCTGCTGAAACTAGTGCAGCTAATCATAAGTTAAATAACATTTTTAGAAATTTATTTGTGTCCTCCATTCTTAATTCATAAATACCAATTTCTTTACAGGTCTACTGTGTACACGTGGGCATGGATTCAGATTACCTGACTGATTTAATACAGCACCAAATGTCACCTTATCTTGTGCTAACCTTTTTTATTTCTGCCTAACAACTACATACATCATCTATTCTAAACTACTATCACCTCGATACACTTCCTTCAAATACTAACTGAACAAGTCTTATTATCTTATCTGTTCGACAGGTCCTATTTTTCTACATCGGTCTCCTCTCACCAGTTTGATTCAGTATCTCTTCAATCGTCATTCGATCTGACATTTCACCTTCGGATTCTTCTGTAACATCACATTTCACTCTATAAAAAAAGAATCATTTGCCGGAAAATAAAATTTAATTGTTTGGCCGAATCTGTGTTCTGAGACCTGCTAAAACCTGTACAGTTAGTAATAAATTCAACTAGCAGTTTCCCACTGCCTCTGCCCGCATTGTACAAAGTATGGTGTTGTTCGTTACTATCTTCACGGATGTATTTGCAAAGTTTCAAAGCAAATGATCTGCTGTGGTAATAGAATGTAATATTTTGTCAACAAAACACTTGAAAATACATTACACAAGGAAACTGAATTAAACGTTCCTTGGAACAACACTACACGCCGAAATGTTAAAAAGTCCTTCAAAGATCTTCGTCATGGAGACAAATGTACCCATAACATTTCTCAGAATCTACCAATTTAACTAGTTATTACCTCAAAAGGAAGCGCTTGATCCACTGAGTGTTTTTAGATGAAAACGAACTGCGTACCTCAATTAGAACCAACGATATGCTTGTTTCAATGAGAAAAAATGTTGAAGAAATGAGACGTCAAATTGAATGTGCACTCATAACTTTACTCAGAATCAACCAACTTAAATAGTTAAGATCTGAAATGAAAGAGCTTGATCCACTGAGTGTTCTTAGGCTGAAACGAACTCAGTACCTCAATTAAAACTAAAGATATGATTGCTTCAAAGAGACAAAAAAATTGAAAAATCAAATAATTTGAGGAAGGCGGAAGTTACGTGATTTATAGTACCGGATGACAAATCTGTGCATGAATACCTTTCAGTTAAAAAATGAAAGAAATAGACCGGATAGAATGGCCGGACTGACTGACTTAAGTTGTCATGACGTTTTTAATATATAGATATATTTAGAAATTCGACCTAGGCCTTTATAATCATTTACCATAAAATTTAATAATTTGGCAGTTCCATTTCTTTATGTGCGAATCATCGTCCTTGCTTTACGTACATACAATGTACGAATGTTTTCAAAAACATCTTACTTTAGCAATGTTTGAAGTAAGCCTCCCTTCCTTGTGCTCGTCTGCATTTTAGTTCCTTTTTCCTCTCCCCATGGTTGGTTATCCTGCTATCCAAGTAATATTATTCATTTATTTCCGACATCATTTCTTGATTTAATATTCCGTGCGTTACCTGTCTTTGTTTCGGATTTATTCATTTTCATATCGTCCCTGTTCAGCCAAAACGGCGAATGTTACAATGCTCTTCCTATGCATTATTTCCCTTAAGACTGGTCACGCCTTCAAGCCATATATTGATATGCAGTCCATTAGAACAATTTCCGTTGAGTTCAGTTTCCTATGTGCGTGTGTAAAGGAAAATGAACTTTACTGTACCATACTGAAGGAATGTACGTTTGCATGGCATTTACCCACTCCTAGAGTGTGATGTATTTAATGTTAATTTTCCTTTACACTTCTGCATAGGAAAATGAACTCAACGAAAATTGTTCTGACGGAATGCATATCCATATGTGGCTGGAAGGCGTGACCAGTCATAAGGGAAATAATGGATAGGAAGAGCATTGTCACATTCGCCGTTTTGGCAGAACAGGGACGATATATTTCACCTTCTCCAAGGCTGTGCCCATAGCATTCACTAATTTCTCCAGATTCTCCGTCGACTCAAATAAAATAATACATTCTGCAAATCTCAGAATTTTTCTTTTCTTTCATGGATTGCGCTTTCTTTTCAAAATTCCTCTCTGAATTCCCTTACTGTCAGTTCTAAATAAACAGTGAAAAAGGAGATGAAGAAACAAACTGCAGTTTTGGTGCTCTTTTCTGGACTGCTGTTTCTTTTTTCGTAGCCATTAGTTCTTAGCACTGGAGACTGATTTTTGTAAATAATCCTCTTTTCTCAGTATCTGATTCCAATCACCTTCGGAATCTCAAATGACGTGGTCAAAACAGCATTATCAAATACCTTTCAAGATATACGAATGCCGTATACGTCAACTTGTCATTCTTAGTGCTATCTTCTAAGATCAGAGGTAAATTTCGAATTTCTTCACGTGTTCCTACATTTCTTGTTAAGACAAACTAATCTTCTCCCAACTCAGCTTCAAGTTATTTTTCCATTCTCCCGTAAATAATATGTGTTACAAATTGTCAAGCTAGAGATATTAAACTAATGATGCGGTTGTCTTTATAAAATCGGATGGTACTTCTGCTGTACGATACTTCTTACACACTAAATGAAATAACCTCACCACGCCGTTTCAACTAAGGCAGTCAGTAATCCTGAGGATACGTCATCAATTCTAGATGCCTTGTTCATGTTTAGTTCTCACAAAGGCCTGTCGAATTCTGACCTCAGAGCTGGCTGCCCCATACCTTGAACATCAACACCCTCTACTAGTCCCAGAAGCTTCATTCCCTTGAAACAATATTCTATATATTCCTGCCAACTTTCTCTTGACTTCCTTCCCTGGAAAAGGCTTTTCTTCTCATGTCTTAATATCAACTCACTTAGTTTTCCTTTCTTCAAAGGGTTCCTTGATTTTCCTACAGCATATGTAGCATCTACTTGAACTATCCACTGATATTCCTTTTCTTGTTCTTGCTTTCATCACCAGCGTTAATGATCTCATTCTTCAGAACTGTCAACTCTTCGTCTATTGTGTTTCCGTCAACATTTACATTTACTCGTTGTGCAATATTTTACTTATAACAATCCCTCACTCTCTTTTCCCTCAAATGGCTGCAGGGGCTCTTAACTTGGCAGCGTGGGTTAGCGACTACGGGGCGCTTAGCTGAGTCCTAAAATTACTCCGATATATTTGTGCCAGGTTCTTCACTTTCACCTATCATATCCGACTTCCCTTGGTCAACTCTTACTTTTTCCGACCACGACGGTATTAGAAGGCCTCTCCCCCGGCCGCTGTCGACTGTCCGCCTGCTCCCGCACCGGGCTCCTTATATAGAGGAGCGATCACTGGCGGCAGCCGCAGCGAGCGAGGGAGCAGGCGAGAAAGCATTGTGCCAGGAGGTCCGGCTCGAGGATCCCCTGCGTTGGCTCTCTTCCCGCGAACCGTTCGACCCAGTACCAAGACCGGTCTCGGCTCGCGGGAGAGGGGCCCCCAACGGTCCTCATACCGTCGTCCCGACCCAATACTCCTCACGTGCTTTATTTCTCTTTCAAATACAATACAAGGAGGCAATACAAGCTATAAGAACAATTCATACTAGGGGAAGATCCCCTGCAACATGAACACATTATTGAACATCATGAGAAAGTGACACTAAAGAACAACAAGATGAACACATATATCACTATAAAGACAGTCACTGCACAACATAGGCCGATGTAGGACTGCTGGTCCTCACCCGGATGAGCAGGGTTCACCCGAGGGGACGATCTAAGTAGCTCCTCCTGAGGCTCCACTCGGGGCCCCCCGAGAGCCGCGGCCCCTGCCACGACGGGACGTGCCGCGGCGGACCGGGGGTGCCCTGGTGGGTGTCTGAAACTGGAAACCCGGCGGCAACTGAATCACTTCATCGCCCATGGCACTGTCCAGTTGAAGAGCATAGGTCCAACCTCTCGTGAGAGCGATGTAGATTAACGAAGCACGCGTGTAAAAGTACTGACGTTGGCCTAAGTCCAAGTATGGCCAGGCTGACAAGGCCCAGAGCAGGGCCTGATCCTCGTGCTGGTCGCGTCCTTGGGGGTCCGCCGGCACTCGTTGACGCAAGGCTTCGGCCAAGCGGTACATCTCTATTCTTTTGTCTTCACGCCTTTCGTAGTCCTTGCTTTCTTTGGCGATACCTTCATTTTTCGAAGTGTCGGACCCCTTGCTTTTCCTTATTCTGATTACTGTTATACAGGTAATGGTTGCCTTCTTGTACTTCCTAGTAAAACAGTAATCACCACCACCACCGCCACGTTTTCCCCTCAACTTGTCTAGTTCCTGTCTCTACCATTACTGGTTTTCTTCAATTTCGTCAGCTTAACATGCCTGTGGGTGAGGGCGGTAGAATAACAGCCAAGGCATCCCCTGCTCGCCATAAGAGGCGACTAAAAAGAGCTTCAGGGGCTGTCAATTTAGGAGCGTGGTTTGGCAACCACGGGTCCCTTAGCTTAGTTCTGGCAAAGCTTGCATTTTCCTGTGCCAAGCTCCTCATTTTCATCTATCCTGTCCCACCTTCCTTGGTCAACTTTTTTTTTTTTTTTTACCGACTCCCACGGTATTAGGTATCGATGCCTAGGGAGTACTTCATGTTCACAGTCCTTCTGGCTCTTGTCATCCTTTGGCCGGTACCTTCATTTTTCGAAGTGTCGGACCCCTTCCATTTTTTCCTCTGATTAGTGTTAATAAAGGGTTGTACTTCCTCTTGAGACAATAATCCCACCATCAGCAATCTTATCATAGTCGGTATGATAAAACAGAGTAAGACATAAATGATCGGAAATTGCATTCTCTATGACTTATAGTATGATATGTAGTACTTTTAGATGGGACCAGTAACATAGGTGATTAAAAATAAAATTTGTAAGTACCTTCCCCTAAACTACCATTTCAACCTAGGAGGATACAATCATTTATAGCGTAGACTGTAGTTCCTTACTTCTTGACTTTATACACCGATTTTCATTCAATTTTGTTTGCCCATTTTTCGTAGCTCGTCGTTGATGCGGACTTAGCAACAAAAATCGAAATTCATGAATATCTCTGTTATCATAACCGGTACGGTAAAAATGTATAGGACATAAATGATTGGAAATTTAACACTATATAACTTTAGTTATGTCGTACTTATCGACAGTACCACTAATAACATAAATATTCGAGAAAACGTTTTTTGGCCTTCCCCTAAACTACCATTTTACTCAGCATGAATAAAATTATTTATGGACTAGAATATAGCGACTTATTCCTCGACTTTACATACCGATTTTCATCAAATTATCCTCAGCCGTTTCCTCGTGAAGTGCGTACATACATACAGACAGACCAGGGCCGGAACTAGGAGATTTGTCAGGGGGGACAAAGATTAGTTTGCAGCCCCCCCTCCCCTACCACTAAAATATAATACCTCCATAAGCTATTTTTTAGATGCAGCAGTTGAAATTACACACCATATGTATACTATTAAGATTTATGAAAAACACTTATACATATTAATACATACATTACACTTATATTAATACTAACACGACTAATACAAACAATTTGTTTGTAGTGTAACTCAATTGTAACTATGCAAAAATTCGTTATATATTGTACCTCAAAATTGAATTCTTCGATCCTTCTTAGCTGCAAATGTACTGATGATGTAGTCAAAGTTGATAAGGGGTGCTCATTTGTGTTCAATTGATATTATACCGAGATTAGAGAGTTTCTTCTGTTCCATTGTACTTCTTATGTAGTTTTTGATGATTTTGAGTTTGCTAAAACTTCGTTCTCCAAATGACAATGTAACTGGCAACGTGAGAAACATTCTCAGTAGTAATGTTAGGGTAGCCTTCCTCTAGTTTATTTTTATAAATAAGACTTAACATTTCTCTTGATGTGGCTTCCTTTAAATTTTCGTCAACTGATAAAGCGTGGTGCTTGAAACATTCTATTTCAAATCTAAATTCTTCAATGTTGAGATTAGCAGTGTAGATATTTGCCAATTCTTCTGCTCTCATTTTTAGAACTTTTGTTTGCATTTCTTTAATTCGAACTCCATTCAAAAATCCAAACTTGCTGTTAACGTTGTCCAAAGCCTTAAACCTGTCACTGAGTTCCGTAATCATCTGGTCAATAACTTCTAACATAGCTACTTGGTACACATTCTCAGTACTCGTCGGAGATTCATCGCCACACAGCTCATCAGACATTTTTTATTTTTATTTTCCTTTTTTCTGAGAACTCAGATGGTAGATCACTCATGCTTGCTAAGAATTTACCCTCAGTAATGGCCTCAGATGGGGAAAACTCTCTGCAAGACTTCCAGAGCGTTAAAAGACCTTGAAGATTCCGGGCAGCCAAATCTACTGTTACATCTTTTATTTGCAAAACCTCATTGACATGATTTATCTTTTTGAACAAAGCATGCCAAAAACATGTGAAAACGATGAATTCAAGTTTCCCAATATTTTTCAAAAGGGAGCAGGCCTCACTCTTAGTTTAAGGTGTTGAGAGATCATGGTGTTTATGATCCTGTAGAGCCTGCATAACTTTACCCTAATGTTCATACACAGCTTCGACCGCATCTAATCTTGCAGACCATCTTGTATTGCTTTCAGGTTTCAATGTCAGTAGCACATATTTTCGGAGAATTTCCCAGCGCGAAGTTGAAGCCGCAAAGAAAGAATATATACTGTTCAAAGTTACGAAAACATTCTGAGCCTCAATAGTAGCAGTGGCCGCATTAGCACCAACTACATTGAGGGAGTTTGGACTGAACTCCTTTATACTTCCCGCCCGTATTTGCCTAATTGTCGTAGGATTAGCCTCTAGAGTTCTTTATGTTTAGTCCATCTTTGCCAATTTTTTTTTTTGGTGGGGGGGATTTCTTGGCTGAGACCTTCACCTGTTTTTTCACTAACTGGGAAAAATCAATAAAACTTTTTCTACCTCCGATGTATTTGTTTTGACGTAACGAACTACTTGAGTTATTTGCTCACCGTAGCTGATATCCGGAGTGCAGTCAATTATTAAGGAATAATATTTCGCATCCAAAATGTCTTGTACCGTATTATCTTTTGCCTTGTGTTATTGGCAATAATTTAAAGGAACTCATCTTGTATTTTATGTGAAAAATAGGAGATTTGCCCTTTCTTATGCCGCTCAATATTTTGTACAAGAGGGACATTGTAATGCGACATAAGTTCTACCGTGTTCAAGAATTTTCCGCTGGATGGGTCGTTGAAATCACAGTCTTCTTTAGTTCCTCGGAATGGAATCCCTTGCTTTGCTAGGATTAGAATAGCATCGACAATGCAGCGCAATACCTCCTTCCAGTGAGACTTTTCTTGATGGATCTGGTTTTGGAGTTCTGCAACAATACCTCCTTTTCTTAACCAAGACTCTAAAGCTTTCCACGAACAAAAGGAAAGTTTTTGGTTGGGTAAATTTTTAGGTTCAGGCTGTTTTTCGCTGAGTTTTCTGCAATTAGTAAGTCCTTTTTCTTTAACTAAGGAAGGTACTTCATTTCATGCTAAGTGTGAAAACAGCCTGCAGGGAACACAATATAGAGCTTTCTTGCTTTTACTACAGCCTAACCATGATCTCTTTACTTTTTCTCAATTTTTGAGAACTTTATAAAACTAGGTAATCTTTGGTTAAGTTACGTCCTTCTCTGCTGCTATTGCTTAAATTTGGCTCAATCAGATTTTCAAAGCTCATTTTTGTTACGTAACACCTTTTAGAATCTGGAAAACTCTGTGGCCATGAACCAGGATCACTAAAATCAAAGAAAAACTCGGACGTTTCTTGAAGGCCAGTTCTAGGGTCTAGACGAGATAATAATTCATCTTCATTCGCTTCACCAGTAGGAGTTTCTTGCAAAATTCGACATATTGCGTGCCTTCCTCTCCAGCTTCAACGTCATCTAAAATATTAAAAGCCGGGATTAAAATTCTATCAGTATATAGCTTATTACAAAATGAAGTATTAAAAAAATTGTCGTAAAGTCCGATAAGGCATAATTAATTCATTGCTTCCCTGATGTGCTATAATTTAATAATTGAAATAAAAATTAATATTTACTTACCTGATTTTTCTTTTGAGCCTTCATCTTCATTAACATTAGGTTTTAAAAAATGCTTCTACTTTTGGTGTTTGTGACAGCACATTGCTTTCTTTCTTCCTTTTTTCTTTGGCAAGTTTTCTATACTCGGCTCCACTGAGTCGTTTTCTGCCATCCATAATTTGGAAACTGATAAAAACGCAGCTTAAAGTGTACTAAACAATTCCGTTTTCCAAACGCTGATAAACAGTAACACGAATAACTACCAACACTCCGAACACTAATAACTAAATACTAAATGCAAAAAAATAAAAAATAAAACAACTGTCGGTTCGTATCAACACACGCAGTCAACAGTGTACGCAGGCTGCATGTGTAGCCGTCGATAACGACAAAGATGACTGCAGGTGTATCTTTGGAATGGGGAGAAAGGGGGTGAGGTAGATGAGGTACTCGCGCATCGCATCAAGATCAGACTGTTTTCGAGTCCCTGACCCCGTTGCCGAGTGCTCAGGCTACTAATTATTCATATCAGTAGTAGGTATAACAGTATAAGACTCACTCCAGATACATGAATTACGTTCATTCATGTGTCGTGTCTTATAATGAAGAAAATAACTTGGTATACAGTGTCAATATAATAAAGTTGATGAATTGGGCAAAAAATTAAATAAAATTAAAAAATGTTATTATTATTTTTAAAATTAAATAACATTATTTTTAATAAACTTTTCAAATTTTGCCACCCCCTGAAATCTGCCGCCCTGGGCACGTGCTTCCCCTGCCCCGCCCTAGTTCCGGGTCTGAGACAGACAATAATAATAATAATAATAATAATAATAATAATAATAATAATAATAATAATAATAATAATAATAATAGTTTTATTTGCCAAGACACAAGGCTGACGTATTTGAGCACCTTCAAATACCACGGGACTGAACCAGGATCGAGCCTGTCAAGCTGGGGTCAGAGGCCCAGCGCCTCAGCCGTCTGAGCCACTCAGCCCCCTACAGACAGACAGACAGACAGACAGACAGACAGACAGACAGACAGACAGACAGACAGACAGACAGACAGACAGACAGACAGACAGACAGACAGACAGACAGACAGACAGACAGACAGACATTACGGAAATTTAAAAAGTGCAATTCATTGTTACTGTGTACACGGCCGATACAGAAATAGGCCTACCATGCTTTTTAAATTCTGAGCAATGTACAGACAAAACTCTTAATTTATATACAGACTAGTTGATGTAACCGTGCTTCGCTACGGAATACTACATTGTATGCAAAATTGTAGGTTAGGTAGTGTACACCTTGTGAGCAAGATTGTGTTATATTATATTGCATAGCTCTTAACGTTACCCTAGAAAACCGACGGGGAAGTCACCAAACGTCTTTTGTCATATGAAGACTGGGTTAGGGAATTTTCATTGTAATGGTAGATCCGCTTGCCTACCATCAGTCACAATCAAGTTGGGGAGTTTTCATTATAATGGCAGACACCCAATCTCCACCTGCTATTTTATATCCTCAGAAAGACTGTCTTAGTGGTTTTTCCAAGTGAAATGAACATAGGTCATTATAATGACGTCAGTAGGAATGGCGCTATTAAAGGCAATATGAAATACTCGATCAAATGATAAACCACGCATTTTCTCCCTTTCAGTGAACAGTACTACGCTGCCGATCTAACAGTCCAAAGTTCCAGAGCTGGAATGACCAAGCCGCAGACAGCCGTGATCCGTGAACACTCATCGATTTTCTTCACCGGGGGGGGGGGGTTGAATAGTGGAGAATCCCAGGGCACATCTAATGCCCTTTTACTAATTTGTTTCCTAGGAGTACCCGATGAGTCGGAAAATCTCCTTTCACTACACTGGCGGCGGAAAAATCTATCTGATTCGGAGGCAAATTTTTCCTCCAAGCCAGAGGATAAAATCCCTCTTCACTGCTACTTTGGAATAAAATGAATGTATAATTTAATAAAAGTTAAGAGGAAGACGTTTTTCTTATGAAACGGCTCTTTTCAGGGTTGAATTTTGAATTATTATTGAATTGTAGTGCTATAATTTGGAATAGGCCTAAATTGTAATTCTAGACCAGGTCATACTACTACTACTACTACTACTACTACTACTACTACTACTCAAATGTGCACACTGCTCATTCAAAACAGCTTGTCCGAGTAGGGATCGAATAGCTGGAATACTATGATGAACCTGTGTGTTACGTACCAGCAGTATCAGACAATGTATGAACCAGAGGAATGACATGCTAAAGAAAAAAGTTTTCTAACTCCCCAGCTATTTCCCGCCAATATTCAGTCAGGCTGCTTATACTCGGTACGCAACAGTAATCCCATCTATCGGAGTTGAGGGCACCATAAGAGGCAAAGAACATCACAACAAATAATGGTCAGTGTAATGTTATTGTTGATCAATGTTATGCGCTTTCGATATTGTAGGCCTTCACGTTTAGTTTTCTTCAGACTCTGAAATACCACTCTTATCATAGTCGGTACGGTAAAACTGAATAAAACATAAATGGTCGGAAATTGTATTCTCTATAACTTTTGTTATGTAGTACTTTTCGATAGGACCAACAACATGGGTATTTAAAATTAAACTTTAGGCGCCTTCCTCTAAACTACAATTTCATACAGGGCGAATAAAATTGTTTATAACTTAGGCCGTAGTTTCTTATTCCCCGACTCTACATACGGACTTTCATTAAATTCTGTTATCCATTTTCTCGTGGCTTGGCGTTGATATAGACTTGGCAACAAAAATACAAATTCATTAATATCTGTGTTATCAAAGCCGTTACGGTAACAATGCATGACATAAATGATCGGGAATTTAATTCTATATAACTTTAGTTATGTAGTATTTATCGACAGGACCACTAATGATATAAATATTTGAGAATTCAATTTTAAGACTTCCCCTAAACTACCATTTCACTCAGCGTGAGTAAAAAGATGTATAGCCTAGATTGTAGTGGCTCATCCTCCGACTTCAGATACCGATTTTCATTCAATTCTCTTCAGCCCTTTTCTCGTAATGCGTATACATACATATAGACAGACAGACATTACGGAAAAGTAAAAAAGTGCATTTCCTTGTAACTGTGGACATGACAGATAGAGAAATATCATTCTTTTCAAATTCTGAACAATGTACAGACAAAACTTTTATTTTACATATATAGATATACTGACAATAAAAATGAAATTACCGAGCTCGATAGCTGCAGTCGCTTAAGTGCGGTCAGTATCCAGTAGTCGGGAGATAGTGGGTTCGAACCCCACTGTCGGCAGCCCTAAAGGTGGTTTTCCGTGGTTTCTCATTTTTCCACCAAGCAAATGCTGGGGCTGTACCTTAATTAAGGCCACAGTCGCTTCCTTCCCAGTCCTAGCCCTTTCCTGTCCCATCGTCGCCGTAAGACATATCTGTGTCGGTGCGACGTAAAGGCAATAGAAAAAAAGAATGAAATTACGTATGGATGTTAGTGCCGGGAATGTACAAGGACGTGTTCGGCTCGCCGGGTGCAGTTTTTTATTCGACTCCCGTAGGCGACGTGCGCGTCGTGATGAGGACGAAATTATGATGAAGACAACACATACCCCCAGCCCCCGTGCCATCGAAATTAACCAAGGATGGTTAAAATTCCCGACCCTGGTGGGAATCGGACCCTGGACCCCTGTGACCAAAGGCCAGCACGCTAACCACTTAGCTATGAGAGGGACAGGAAAACGTCTAGAACCCGGAAACAATGCCAAAAAGCAAACAATGCCATCTTGCGATATGAAACACAGAGAGTTGGAGACTATAATTTATTATTCTGCGCATTGTTTCAGTGTGTTATGTGACTACCGTCATGATCATGAAGTTATCACTAGTTCAAATATGGGGCTTCCCACTGAACAGTGGCGTACCCTGGATTCGCCACCGAGGCATGCAGTAGCCCAATGTAATACCGTAAGTCGAATACTTCGTCAACTCGAGTCACTCGTATTCCGAAACACTACCAACTCGAGCTGACGAGTCGACGGGGTAGAGCAGGGAGAGCGAGTCGAGATTCCGAGGCCATCGTTATGTCTCGTAAAAGAAGCGAGCGAGGGAACCCAAATGCTTTCTGCGTGCGCAGAGTTCACTTGAATGTATGTTAACACTATGTGCATTGGACATTTGAGGCATGAAAACGAAGACAATTGTATTCGTAGTAGTACACTAATGCAGTTTCTAACAGAAATCGCATACCTGTTAAATTAACACTGGCTGGCAGCTGAAAAAAATATTAATAAATGAGGAAACAGAAACACTGAGTTCTTCTCAAACGTAAGCCAAATAACAGTCTCAATCCTTTGTAAAGAAAACTTTTTCTGTAACACATTACACTAAACCTAAAGGAAAAAGGCTTGATAATTTGTAAAAATAAAGTTAATATTGTAACTGGTTCCTTGCTTAGGTTAGGAATCGATCAAAGAACAGAAAGCACTCGGCCGACCCCCCACGGAATATCTTTGACTCACTGTCGGGCGAAACCTAGAGTAGTAATTTGCTTGTCAGGTATAGTTGTGGAGTACCTTCACTAAATAATTTATTCTGTAAAAAACACTTAAGATATCACTTTCAAATGTTGTTACAATGAAAAATACACTATAGTTATTCTAAAATGATACAATGAGATCACCTAATTACACGCAAGACACCCCCCCCCCCCAACCCGCTGTTCAGAATCATACATCAAGAAGCATCCAATATGGTGCATAATGTTAAATTGCTTGTTCTTGAAGTCAGTCTAAATTGCTGGACATGAAGGGGTTCTTCTTTTCTTGGTAATGCAGATAACGCAGGAATTCACCCTGAATCTCCCAATTTATTTCATTTTCGGGATCAGTCGAATGAAGATATTTAGATAGCAAATCGTGCTTTCTCTCGGACATACAAACTATAAACAATTTTTGACTGAATGGGATTGGAAGATAAATTGACATTAGTTGGAATAGGCTATTATGTAATTAAGTAGAGGCTCATAGTCCGAAACAGAATTAACTGAAGAATTAAAACTGTTAATTATGTTTTTTGCAAGTAGGCCTAATATTTTAAAAGGAGACGGTACCTGAATGAACATTTCCTTTCCTGTGCCGTATTTCGATTACTCTGAGATTCATATTCTGTCCCAAATGCTTCCTATACCATTTTTATTATCATACCTGCAACTTCAAACTTACTACCATTGCATTTGTCAACATATTGATCTAATTTGTAACAAATATCCTCCGCATTCAACTTGTTATGAGCAGCCATGTTGCTGCAATGTGTTTACACAAGGGTGTTTACATTCAGACAGCTGTCTGTTCTATCTAAGAAAACGTATAAAAGAACATTTTATTTTAGGATTCCGTGCATGCCAGTAGTATCTAGGAAGCATAGGGAATTCAGTGGTTCAAAAAAGTTATATGTTTAGCAGACAGAAGGCAGAGGAAGTCGGTTTGAAAGTCGAGTACCCGCGGGAGACAATGTGCGACTTCAGTACGCTTTACTACGCAATCCGCGGGAAAGAGTTAACTGCTTCCAAAGTCATTAGATCTTTTAGACTTAACTTATCCCAAATAATATCAATTCCGTATGTTGTGATGGGAACTATTTTTGCGTTGAATAAGGCCATATCGGTTGTTAATGATAATCTGGATAATTCTTTGATGTCGAAAATGTCTTTTGTGGCAGATGCTGCACGAGATTTCACGTATATTCTGAAAGACCTGGCGGTGGTTTGCAGAGTCACTCCCAGGTATTTGAAGCTGTTGACTGTCACAGGAGGTTTCGATCCTAGATATATCCTGTCCTCGGCAGCTTCTCGACCTCCGTTGCGGAATGTCATCTGTACAGTTTTTTCGGTGTTAATTTCCATTTTGTTTTCCTGTGACCACTTCTCAAGTTGGTTTATAGCTCTTTGCAGGTTGTAGGTGGAATTCAATTTAAATAGGCTTTACATGATCTTAAAAGAAAACTAGCACGTATAATATTAGCATAGGCCTAACATCTAAGCTGACGTAGCATCACTGGCAGTATTTAAACATGAGCCTACAATGTTTCCTCCCAGCTTAGCCCTGAAGGGCTTGGCCTTGGTCCTGCGCTGGTGTGAAAATGGGAAACCACGGAATACCATTTTTTTTGCTTAACGTCGCACCGACACAGATAGGCTATGTCTTATGCGACGATGGGATAGGAAAGGTCTAGGAAGTGGAAGGAAGCGGGCGTGGCTTTAATTAAGGTACAGTCCCGGCATTTGCCTGGTGTGAAAATGGGAAACCACGGAGAACCATCGTCAGGGCTGCCGACAGTGGGGCTCGAACCCACCATCTCCCGAATACCATCTTCAGGGTTGCCGGCAGTGGGGTTCGAATTCACTATCTCCCGGATGCAATCTCACAGCTGCGCGCCCCTAACCACACGGCCAACTCGCTTGGTCGTACCGAGTGTAACAGCCTGCCTGTATATTGGTGGGAAGTAGCTGGGGTGTAAGACAACTTTCTTCTTTAGCATGCCATTCCTCTCGTTCATACATTTTCTGATATATCTGATACGTAACACACTGGTTCATCATAGTATTCGAGCTATACAATCCCTACTCTGAGCCACTGATTGGAATGAGTAGTGTGCATATTTAACGGAATAATGACAGAGGAGTGTTCACGGCAGTCTGCGCCCTGGTTATTCCAGCTCTGGAACTTTGGACTCTTAGATCGGCACCGTAGTACTGTTCGTTGAAAGTGAGAAAGTGTGCGGTTTTTCATTTGATCGAGTATTTTATATCATAACATTGCTTTCAATCGCTACATTCCTACTGATGTTTTTGTAATGACCTATGTTGAATTCAGTTAGGAAAACCACCAAGTCAGTCTTTCTGAGAATCCCGTAGCGAAGCATGGGTACATCACCTAGTATGATATAAAATAGGCGTCCCAGCGGCCAAAATGTGAAGCGGACAGCAATGATGGCGCGTATTTTCCTACAGCAACAGTATTTGTAAATCCCCTACTTCGTACAATTTTTTAAAACTCATATTTAAAGAAATTATCGATATTTATGAAATAAGGGTGCAAATCGTCAGTGTTAATGTCTATTCTCTTCCTTTTGAATGTCCATTTGTCACGATCGGTTACTTGTGAGCGCCGAAAAAGGGATCTATACTACTAAAATAATGTATATGGCTATGGCACAGTACAACATACCATATAACCACGCAATGAGTCATGCCAGTAAGTGCTCTTACGCCAATGCACTTGTGACAAACATTTCCCTGTCTTGACAGCACATTCTACGGACATAGTTTCTGATGAAATGGAGCGTCCTCAAGGTCACGCATCTCACAATACAACGCAGCGTAATCCAATCTCCCATTAAGTGCTATTGGTAAACCATAAATCGTATGCAGGCCGATATTAATCATTCGAAATGACAATGATCAGTTAAGTCTCCAACCAGAAAGATGCGTTACTCAGATGCCGAAGTCTAATAACGTACGTATTTTTGAATTTCCATGTTGTAAATGTTGTAAATGTTTCTAGAAATGTATCCCCACTATTTTCGTCCCATAATCCTCATTCCATGCCTTTGATGGTGAGATGTAGTGTTCACAGTGCACTGCGTCTTTTGGCATGCGCTAGAATAAATTTGTTACTTTCATTGACCTGTCTTAGTCTCATCTTTGGCTTTGTCAATATGAAAATGACCGAGGTATGAGCGATGCTAGTAAACTATTCCTTATGCAGCCAGTCCCTGCTGTGAATAGTGTGGAACTATCGCTCATAGGGTCGGTTGGTGCATGCATTTCAGTGGGCTTGGCAGACTGATATGTAATAGCAACTTCTGGCTCAGTGAAGAAAGCAACGGAAAACTATCTCACTCCTCATTTCCCTAGTACAACTCTTCAGTGACACCTAGGCTATCTATGGCAGCTGTTGGCGGTGTTGTGGAGGATCAAACCAGCTTTCGGGCTGAATACCCACAACATACAATCCTTACCCCACTCAACCTGTAACTCAAGCTGAACTGGCACATGCTATGTAATTGAAATGGCAATGGAATTGTAGGCCAGCAAATGGGAGAGTCTAGAGCGAGAACTCGCTCATCGAAATGCAATAATTGTTGCCGCTCTATATGAAGAGTGGTTCTTATCATATAAAGTGCTGAGATTTTGGAATTGGCGCTGCATTACTAGTCAATAAGCATCTCTGTTACCAGATTATCACCTTCGTTTTGACAATACAAACTATAATACAGGTAACAGGTGTCTGCAAATTGCAACCTAGGACGGAATTTGCTTGTCTCCCTCTTTGTCCTCTGAAGACTCGTATTGTCACTGCTGTTAAAAATCCCCATAGGGGTTACATTGTATGCGGTGATTTGAACGCCCGCAGTAGGCTTACGACTACTTGAGGTTGTCACTTCACGGATCGCTCCGGCCACAATTTATTAGAGACTATTGACACGTATAACTGTGGTCCTCCTACGTTGGGAGCAACACCATATCACCAAAGATCTGTAGTGCATATTACTATGGTCTCGCCATCTATTAGCCTTAATTCAACATGGCCCATTCTACGACATCTAGTCAACATGGAACTCGACACCCATTTGCACGGAGTTGCGCCACCACAAGACAAATGAAATCTGAAGAAAGCTAACTGAACCCTTTATTCTGCAAGAATTAGAGAAGTACGACTCATCCCGACGTCATTGCCTTCATCAGTCTGTATCACCTCTTCCTGGAAGCAATGAAGAAAGCAGCAAACGAAGCCATACCCCTTCAGAAGCCATCAGCACATAAAAGAAAGTTTTTCCAGCTTCTTGGTTCGGATACTGAATGTTCACGGACCATAGCTCTCCGGTGGATGGCCAGTTACCACCACTATCAACGTATCACAGCCCAGGTCAAGAATATTTGAAAGAAAAGAAGAAAACCAATTAGAGGCTCTTCTGTGAATCTTTAAATAACTCAAACATGACAGAAATATGGCATAAATAAAAGACTTCCGGAATAAAGTCTTCATTACTCAACAACGGGCTACGAGAAACTTTTGGAAGGAGTATTTTATTACAGAATTGAACTCTCTACGACAAAATATCCTACCATTAGACAGTAATTTTAGAGATAATTTCCTTTGTTCTCTATTCATCCTCAACGAACTTCAGATAACAATCACTAATACAACAGATACTACTGTAATCCTGGCCTAGATCATGTGCGTCATCCCATGTTGAAACATCTTTCACTGGAAGCAGTGCAATGACTTCTTTGGATAATTGACAGCACTTGAACTGAACAGGACATTCATACAGAGTGGATTATGAAGATCATTGTCACTATTCTCAGAACAGGAAAACATCTAGTATAACACCTTACTGCAGTAAACAACACTCTCATCATGCATCGTATAACTAAACAACGTCTAGAATGGTGGCTAGAAATACATCATCTGTGACCACGATCCTAGAATGCCTTACTAACTACGCATATTCGGTTTTCCTTTCAGAAGAACGAGCATTTAGTAACACGTTATAGGCCTTTTTCATGGATCTCTTCTTAGCCCTCTACTGTACACTCGATACTTCGAAGAAATAATTCCACCACAGACATTTATTCTTCATTACGCAGATGCTATATGCATTTATACTTCCGGAAATACAATGAGAGACACTAACCGTCGCTTACGGACCGCCTTCGTTCTAATGCAACAATGGCAAAATGGACAGGCTCTTTCCACCAACAAGTCTACAGCGATGGTATTTACTCGCAAGAGAATAAAATAACCATTGTACAAAATGATCCTTGGAAATTATGATTTTTAAGCGAAATCTGCAGTAAAATGTTTGAGTTTTACTTAGGATTGTCGTCTGTTTTGGCAGCTCATATAACAGATATGATTACTAAATCAGAACAATCTGTCGCCATACTTCGTCTGCTAACACGAACATAGTGGGGAGCCCACCTTCCACTTTACTGACTCTACACCATTCTCTGGTACTAAGATAGAATATGGCAGCATATTCTATCATTCTGACAATAAGCAGATTTACAAACTGGACACCCCACTTCAATACAGTTGTTTACGAAATTGTTTGGGAGCTATGAAATCAACCCCCAGTAAAGGTATCCTGTAAGAAGATGCCAAAATACCACTTCATATCCAAGTACGGCAGCCCTCAGATAAATCCCCCCTCAAGCGAGTGGGCATTTCAACTCTCCTATCCCACCAAAAATACGTATCTCTGTAGATCTGCCGGTTGGAGGACAATCGGGGTCACTGTCGTATCAAACAAGAAATACCTGTCCTGATCAACTATACTAAACTCGCAGATATGATATCTACAATTACAATTGAAAGGAATCGACATTGTAGAAATTCCATTTGTGTATTATTTGATAACAATATCATGTAAAAATACGGAGTACTGTACATCCAAACCACAGTGCGGTCAACAAATATGTAATGAACTTACCCGAAGTAGCTGACCCACTGGAACACAAATTTATACTGATGGCTCTAAAACTTCCTTTGCTGCTAATGTAGGATACGTCTCTTACTGCTCAATGAGTGGGGTACCTACGAAGGTCGATCAAATATAAACGTTCCTGAACAGGAACAGTTGTTAGGACTGGCCCCGCGCTTCTGCTATGCTTAGGCGGAACCGTTAGGAGTGGGGAGAGTGTGCTGTTAGATATTTCCCGCCGTTTTGTCAGTAACACTCACGATGTCGGAGCAACACGTGCACCCCTCCACTGAGCAACGCATAATTATAAAATTTCTTGCTCGTATATCGCGCAGTATTACAGTATTTCTGATACTTCCATTTACTGCGCGGAAGCTATCTCCATCGCTGAATCCTTGAAATATGCCAAATTAATTCTGACGGAAGGACAGGTTATTTTATCTGGCTCTTTAAGTGTCCTATCAACCCCGAAAACAACCTCCATATTAGAAACTGCCGTTATTCATATTCTTATTAACATCTTCAAACTGACTGCTGATTTAAAAAGACGTGGGGCACTACCTATTTGGTACGGATCCCTTCTCATCATGGTATCTATCGTAATCAACGTAAGAGTTGCGCAAAAGTGTGCATAAAGAAAGAATATCACGCTTTACAATAGGAGATGACAGAATTTGTTATTTCTTTTACAGTTGGCAATATGTTATCTGTCATACGGAAGATTGTGGGGATCACAAACGCAGTCCTATTGTGGTTCATGGAATGTTTTGTTTTTACATATTTTGCGGTGATAACCATGCACCGATAATCAAATGACGAAGATCTTGTTTAGGGCCCTGTCCATGACCGATGTAGCATTGCATTTGCGGTGTAAAACTCCGGCCATATTGTTTTCCTCTTCTCTTCTGTTTCTTGTACAACTTTGGTGCACTTACCGTAGTCGTGAAGGGGAGCGAGAATCGTATTCGTAGGAAAGTTTCATTCGTGAGTTCGTATACTTGTCCTGATAGGATGTATATGGAGAGTTCTACAACAAACTTTATAAAACGGGCCTTTTTTCTCAGGCTAAGCCGTGGACCTCAAAATGTAATGAAACCAGAAGTTACATGACATCAATAATCAGGATACTCTTTAATTATGGTGCTTTCGAATTCATCTCTATTGCATAAACGTAGTGAACTCTCCGTTCTGTGTATATGACGGGAACATTATTGAAGATGTTTACCATATGTTCATCGCCTGTAGTATATTTCGAAAACAAGAGGAGACTTTCATAAAATCACTAGGAACATTTCAACAGCAGTACTCGACTTGGATACCTGCAATACTAGCTTCATAAGACTGAAATGTTTACTGGAAAGAATCCAATATCCCACAGACACTAATCTTGAAATCTGATTTAATTTATTAATAGACTGTTCTTTTCTGTGTGTATTATTTTCTTTGTTACTTGTCTGAACATTATTTTTAAACTGTGGTATTATAGTTCTTTGCCTCTGTGGTGTAGTGGTTAGCGTGATTAGCTGCCACCCCCGGAGGCCCGGGTTCGATTCCCGGCTCTGCCACGAAATTTGAAAAGTGGTATGAGGGCTGGAACGGGGTCCACTCAGCCTCGGGAGGTCAATTGAGTAGAGGTGGGTTCGATACCCATCTCAGCCATCCTGGAAGTGGTTTTCCGTGGTTTCCCACTTCTCCTCCAGGCGAATGCCGGGATGGTACCTAACATAAGGCCACGGCCGCTTCCTTCCCTCTTCCTTGCCTATCCCTTCCAATCTTCCCATCCCTCCACAAGGCCCCTGTTCAGCATAGCAGGTGAGGCCGCCTGGGCTAGGTACTGGTCATTCTCCCCAGTTGTATCCCCGACCAAGAGTCTGACGCTTCAAGACACTGCCCTTGAGGCGGTAGAGGTAGGATCCCTCGCTGTGTTCGAGGGAAAAGCCGACCCTGGAGGGTAAACAGATGATGATGATGATGATGATGATGGTATTATAGTTCTTTAACAGGCAGGTGCTAATTTTCACTGTTGAGTTTTTCTTTCGCGAATCGCGATTCTTCTAGAGAAACAATTTCATGCAAATAAAACTTGAGAAATATGAATGTCACATACATTCTGCTGGCCGTATGGCTTAAACATTTCTTCTTCCTCTTCTTCAAGTCCCTATCCGTTCCGGATGTCGGCAACCATCTTTGCTGTGTCTTCTCTATTGTGAGATGCTTGGAGTAACTCTGCCGATGTCTCGAGAGTCCACTCTCTGAGGTTTGTAGCCAGGAGATTCGTCTCCTGCCAACACCTCTCTTTCCAGGTATCTTTCCTTGCACGATTTCTTGCAGTATATGGTAAATGCATCTGTTTCTCCTGATGTGACAGAGCTACTGCAGCTTTTCTTGTTTTTGCAGTGGACAGTACTTACTTATCGTTTCTCATTCATTGAGGGATCTCTGAATTTATGACATGATCTGTCCATGAAACTCTAGCATCCTTCGGTATAGTCACTAATAACCAATAAATAACACAAAGAAAAAAAAATCCCTTTCAGCAAAGGTAATGATCGTGATTATATCTTTCATCAAGGAAACTCAAATATTGATAACGAACGATTTATACGAGGCACCTGACAAACAATGTTATATCAAGGAGAACTGCAACTATACGTCAAATTAACTTTATAGCCGCAGCATTTTCGGCGAGCAAGGCCTACGATAACGTCACATCCGTCACATATTTTGTTGTGTCAGTGGTTGCGTTAGACCGGTATTACACTATCAATAACTCGGATTCAAAGAAATTGCATCAAAGCAATTTTTTAATCTTAGATAAAAGAACTTGGATGAAAACCATCTTGGATCAATCTTGGACGAATTTATCCGTTTTCCTTGGCAACCGTAGAGAGGTGTTGTTTGAACTTCAGCAAATAGTTTGAAGTTTATTTACTGGTATATTTTGAAGAACTTTGTGCCTCCAGTCGCTACCTAGTACTTACACATTACGATACGCTTAGTCGTGTGCTCCGTGTTTTCAGTACTTGGTTGTGAGGATTCTTTTTTCTTGTTTTAGTGCTAGTGCCGTGTGTTATTATGGCTGCCTCCAGTGGAGGTGATAGCCTTTTGTTAGGAGATAAGTTAGTTGTCGCGCAGGAGGAAGAAGTTCGGATGCAAGACGAATCTTCTGGAAACCTGGCAACTCAATCAATTTTGACAGACTCACAATTATCACAAAATTCTAATTCTAATGGTGACAATGTACTGCCGTCTATGGAACGTGAACAGTATTCCCATTCACACCTTGGACCTTATATTGTATATGTTGAATCTCTGGAAAACAAAAATTTCGGGCAACTCCATCCCATGGCCCTTGGGAGACATTTTTATGAACGTAATATTTCCGTCCAGTCTATCTCCCGTAAAGGTCGTAATCGCCTACAAATATTTTTTAATAATGCGGGCCAAGCCAACGATTTTCTGTGCCACCCTCTGCTCACATCTCTACATCTTAAGGCATACATCCCGTCTTCTAATATTTTTCGTGTGGGGATTATTCGAGATGTGGATAAGAACCTTTCTGAAGACGACATTCGACTTTATCTTACTTCAACCGTACCGGTTAAAGCAGTACAACGTCTCAATCGTCGCATTGTTTCCAATGATGGTGTTGGTTATGTCCCCACTGGGTCAATTAAAATTACTTTTCGAGCCCAAAAGTTGCCTACACAAGTGTCTCTTTTCCAAGTCTACTTGCATGTTGAGCCTTTCATTTTTTCCCCTGTTCTTTGCAGAAAATGTCTCCGATATGGTCATACACAGGCCCAATGTCGTGCACAGGTAGCACGCTGCGGGAAGTGCTCAATGGAGCACGCCACCGATCATTGTGCATCTCAGATTGCAAAATGTGTGTATTGCAAAGGCCCACATCCAACGGGAGCAATAACTTGTCCGGAACACAAATACCAACAAGAGATAAAGAAGGTCATGAGCACGGAACATATCTCATTTCAAGATGCTAAGAACAAGACTTCCCTCCCTCATTATCACCCGTCTCAACACCCCCAGGATTTTCCCCCCCTGGTACCAGAACAAGTCTCTTCTTCCCATGTTCAAGATTTTTCTAGAAAACGTAAATTTACACAAGTAATCCAGAAATCTGCCCCTTCGCCTTTGACTCCGGGTTATGATAGAACTGGTTATCTTGCCTTGGTACGCCCTGACCCTGGTTCTACGGGCCGGGTTCCATTTTCTTCTCCTCCACCTGCTACAACATCATCTTCTCTTCCCACAGCATCACCTCCCTCTACTTCGGGTCCTAGTTACCCGCCCCGATCCCACGACTCTCAACTGTTAATGCAAAGAAACCAAAGACATCAAGAAATCCAACAAATCTTATTCTTGCTTCTTCAGAATGTGGGAGGAGAGTCTCCCATTTCACCGGTAATTTATCAACTACGAGATCGCATCGCTCATATCCTTACCCTATATGATACGCGTTTTGCAGTGGAACGCTAGAAGTCTTTTTCATAAAAAACATGAACTTCAACTATTAATTCAGGAAACATGTGCTAACATCATTATAATACAGGAAACGTGGTTTTATGCAGACACCCTTTTTCATCTTCCTGATTTTCGTGTCGAACGCCTTGATACTAATGGAAGTGAAGGCCTTGCCATTTTTATTCGTAAGTCTATTCCATATGTCCCCTTTCCTCTGACGCATTGCATTCCAAATACTCTTGCTTTAGGTATTATCGTGCGAAATATATATTTCATCAATGTGTATTGTCCTCCTGATGTTTATATCTCTACCTCTCACTGGTCCCACTTCCTTACCCAATTTGATTCCATTGACAATGTTTTTCTCTTTGGTGATTTTAATTGTTCCCATACTGTCTGGGGTAGTTCTAAAGATACATCTAAAGGGACAAATTTTCTTACGGCATCTCAATCCCATCACTTTACCCTTTAAAAATGACGGGTCCCCAACTCGACTCACCCCTCCTGGTTCACCCCCTAGTTCTGTTGATCTTTCGCTCTGCCATGACCACATGACTCCTAATAACGTGTGGCATATACTCCGTGACACTCATCTGAGTGATCATTTCCCTATTCTTATTTCTTTTGGTGTTTGTAAACCACCCTTTTCCTCATCCCCACCCTCTCAGCTCAGTAATATTCGGTCTTTCCGAAATTTTGATAAAAAATCGTATTATAGTTTCCTTTACACCCATTTCCTTCAATACACGCCCAATACCTTAGACTATCCTACCCTTCTACGCATTCTCTCCTCATATGTTGAGACCTTCCATCCATTCAAATTTATCCCCTCCCTCTGTCCCCGTCCTTATCAGAAAATACATTGGTGGGACGACGAATGTCACAAGTTAATACTGCGGCGAACAGCTTTATTTAAATTGTATCGTAAGAATATGACGCTAGCTAATTATTTAACATTGAAACGTCATAATGCATGTATCAAACGTATATTTAATGCAAAGAGACGCGAGTCTTGGAAGGCCTTCATCTCCTCTCTTAATCATCGCGTATCTGCAACATCCCTTTGGAACGCCATTCGCGCACTTACCCGTGTTACTTCTGTACACCCTGCGCATTCGATTATTCTGCCTAATGTCCTTCTTTCTTTTCTATATACTATAACACCTGACTTCACAATTCCGCCTCCCTTTTCTTCCTTCCGTCCCATATCCCCCCAATTTTCTGTTTTACTTCAACCCATCCAACTGTCCGAATTACAGTCCGTTTTACAAGTAGTTCGTAGTTCATCTCCTGGTCCTGATAGTATCACTTACACTATGCTCCGGCTTTTACCCCATACCGGTCTTCTTGTTTTACTTTCTCTTTTTAATAATATCCTTCTCACCTTACAGGTACCGGCACAGTGGAACAACTTTCATTTAGTCCCAATTCTTAAACCTGGGAAAGATCCCTCTTCTCCTTTAAGTTATCGTAGCATTGTTTTAAGTTCCCGTGTTAGGAGACTTTTTCAAAAAATTCTACTACGGCGTCTTCTCTGGGTTATGGAGAAACATCAGATCCTTCCTAAATATCAGTATGCCTTTTTTAAAGGACGTAGCACACAAGATCCACTCAATATTTTGTTGACTGATCTCCTACTAGCTAGACATCGTAAACATAGCACTATTACTGTTTTTCTTGATATTCAAGGAGCTTATGATTCCGTTCCTTTACACCTATTACGGTCTTGCCTTGATTCGCTTGGCTTTCCCTCTGCTTTTATTTCTCTATTAGAACGCCTATATACTTCTCGTACTCTCATTCTCAAATTCCCCTACTCCCCGTTTCCAGGAAGACACGTTTCGCATGGAGTCCCACAGGGTGATATACTAAGCGGTATCCTCTTTGCGCTTTATATGCGAGATTTAGAACGTATAATTACAAAGAACGCACGAGTTTTAGCTTACGCAGACGACTATGTTTTATACGTATCACATGATAGTATTGATGTGTGTAGGAGAAAAATAGAGTGTGTCCTTCATGAGGTTGCTCTCTGGTTACATGAACATGGCTTCTCACTCTCGCCTTCCAAATGTGCTGCAATCCTATTTACCCATACTCGCGCACCTAACCGTTCTCCTCTCCTTCTTGATCGTCTTACCATCCCCTTTGTTAATCAGCATCCCTACCTTGGAGTCATATTGGACCACAAATTATCATGGACTCCTTATGTGGTCTCTCTTCAACGTAAAACTGATCGTTTTATTTCTATATTACGTACGATCACCCGTCGAAGTTGGGGCGCTGACCCCGTTACAGCTATACAGAGCAACTATTCGATCCTTGCTAGATTATTGTGCTCTTTTTATCGACACCGCTTCTGCTAATACCCTTGCTCGTTTAAATACAATACAATACCGCGCACTACGTGTCTGTTTAGGAGCACTTAAAACTACACCAACCAATGCCTTATTAATAGAAGCCGGTGAACAGCCTTTAAAGATTCGGCGACAGACCATAGCCGCTAAGTATGCCCTCAAACATTTTACTGTCACCCGGTCTCAGCTTATCCCCAAGCTACGACTTTTACATTCTTATTATTCTTCCAAATCTTCCCGTGGAAACCGTGTCCCTGCTTTATATACCGCATTTCGTTCTCTTATACCAAGAGAATTTGAGCTCCTCCGTTTACCCACATTGCCTTTATACTCTATCCCTTATGACAGTCAGTCCTTTTGTCCTCAAGTAATTATACCTTCTTCTGAATCATTTTCTTGTCTAACACATTCTACTCCTCTTTCCCCTCTTGCAACTAAACGTATTCGACTTTCCCTCTACATAAGGGAAGTAAGCATTTTTACTGACGGATCAAAATCAGCACACGGCGTTGGAGCAGCCTTTTATATCCCCCAACCGTATACTCTCTCTGAGTTTTCCCTCCCTTCTGCCTTTTCTGTTTTTACCGCCGAATTGTTTGCTATTAGACAAGCCCCCATTACCATCAGGTCACATGCTTATGATAAGGTTACGATTTTCACGGATGCACAAAATGTTCTGCATGCCTTATGCTCGCCTCTCTCTTCCCCTAATTGGTACTTATATAGCGTTAAGTATCTCTTATATATCCTTACTCGTTCTGGTGTTTATATAACTCTAGTTTGGGTTCCCAATCACTCTGGTATCATGGGGAATGAGACTGCTGATCAGGCAGCTAAACGAGCATCACAACAATCCCCCCCTCTTTTTCTTGCGATCCCCCCTTCTGATCTCATTCATGAAGTGCGGGATATAGCATATCAACATTGGCAGTCCGATTGGAATGAAACGTCACGAGAAAAGGGATGTTTTTATCATCTATTACAACCTGTTATTCCTCTTAAACCGTGGTTTTATTATGGTACGTACTCTCGGCGCCATATCACATCTATTATACGTCTACGTTTTAATCATGCCCTTACTCCCCAATATAAAAATCGTTTTCATCTTCCTCCCCCAACTTCCTGTGCTTGTGGCTTGTCTGATACTGACAGTAATCATCTTCTGTTACAATGTCCTGCTTTTGATGTTCCCCGCCAGCGCTTCCTGTCCTCTTTGCTTAACATGGGCATCCCCTTCCCCACAAGTATTTCGTGTTTATTATCCTTTCTAACTCCTACTCTTGTGAACAGCATAAATCAGTTTCTTGATGATGCACATATTATATTATAATCCTCTGACAGTCTCTTTATGCTCACTCTTCCATTGCAAAATGTTTATCATAATTTTGGTAGGATATAAATCTCTTTACCCTCTGTCTATATGTTATCATCGTTTCTTGTGTGACTCCTATGGGATGTTTTTTTTTTTTTCTACCAGTTACATTTTAAAGTACAATACGAGTGATACATGTGTCAGTGTTTAAGTAATTAATGTTTTTCGTGACTGGACGATAACACATGAGTCCAACCACACCTTTCAAGAAGAAGAAGAAGAAGAAGAAGAACGAATTTATCCATGTTGTTAAGGTAAAAATGGCAACAAATTAAACCGGAGCAGTGAAACTGCTTATTGCATTTATTAGGAGGAGGATTTCCTGTATAACGCGAAGTCAGCCCATTATAAAAAAGAGAATTGCGATAAACGGAGTAGGGCGATATGGGAATTAGGTTGAAGATGCAACACAAAAAGTTCTCAGGAACCAATATTGGCTGACAAGATGTAGGTACTTGCTGATATTACATTTGTACTATCTATAGCTAGTGAATTTTAGTGTTATAATTGCAAACATGAAATCTACCAGCAATTACCCTCATCTTATCAGTCAAATATGGGGTCCTGAGTACGTTTACTTTTTCTCACATCCTCAATCTTAATTCCCTGAATACTTGCTCCAGTGGCAAGGAAACGAAGAGTTAGAGCCAGCAGCTCTCCTACACTTAAATAATTTGTCAAGTGGGTATTTTGTTTTACCACTAACGGAGCAACTTTCTCAACTAAATTCTGAAATTTATCTATATCCATTTTTATGTATCTCCGGTATGATTCTGGGTCTTCAATTTTCAATTCATTCACAATTCCCTTGAGCTTTTCCTCACAGCCCAAGACCTCACCCTAAATTTCAGACTTCCTTGTTTCTTTTCTCGCTTTTCTTTACAATAGTCCTACAATTAATAGTGCATGCGCTTGCAGCTAGACCGGGAGTCTGTTCGGTAAGAAGACCGAGGAGTCAGATGTAGTGTAATAGCATAGTTTTGTTACAACATGGAGTCAAACATTGATCAAAGTTGTTATCCAAGTTTTTGATTATCGGCCTTACACAAATATCCGGATGACCCCCAGTCATAATACATATTCATGACAAAATAGAAAACCTCCACATTATCAACTCCAGGTACATCAGACTGCTATGAAACATTGATTTCGCAGTACGAAAATGACCAATTACTATCGTTAGCGCTACTGTCATTTATATCAGAAGATTGATTAGGTTTGAAATTTAGCTTCTATTCTATTCTAGAAGGATATTTTGTAAATTGTATATTTTAATGGTTGCTCTGATGAAGGAATTGTTTAGAATCTAGTAGCAATTGAGGCTCGAATGGTAATTTTGCATGCAATGATGAGAAAATATTAAAAAGGTAGATTCTTATTTGTAGGAATACCTCCTTACATTACTGAAAGTATACTTACCAGCTGGGAGCTGGGTGGACACTTTCTGAAATAGAAACAGAGAAATATTATTATGCGCATACTTATAACGTTTCTCCACTTTATGTTATCCTCGGTGAAAATTTTGAAGAGAAACGTTTTTTCATCTTTCAATTTTCATCAAATAGATAAATTCTTCTACTCATCTAGCAAAAATAAACACATTATCATCTCAGTTTACTTTACTACTAATTTTATTGTTACTTTACTAATATATTTATTGAAATTAAACACAATGTGTACATATGTGTTAAAGGTTACAATTTGTCATTATTTTCTTTTGGTACATCACTTCGTATATATTTTTTTTCAGTCCTTGGCAAGTGTGCTGATGCGTTGTGCTTTTTCAGTACAGTTCATCAGGTGGTACCTAGAACAGGCCATTACGCAGAGACGGCAGATACATTCTTCGTTAGGGGCCAGAAATCTGGTGGTTAGGCCTATTTTCCCGTGGAATCCGTGGACACCGAAGCGTGTGTATACATGGCGTAGTTTGTAGTTTGGGTCCTTCCATTCACTGTTCTTTATTACTTCCGTTTCGTAGAAACCTTCAGCTGTCTGCTGGGCTTTCTGTCTCCTTTCTTCTAGGACGGCAGTGATGTGGCGGTATCTGGTAGCCCGAATGTTTGTTTGATGTCTTACTAATTACTCTCTGTTAAAAATGGAATGATCTACAGGTGAAGAAAAATTTAACAATTTATGACTGTCGTTCAAACCAATAAATGTAAGCGATGAACACTGGAGGTTTGATTTAATTATCGTATGTCTAGTGCAGGACTTTCTACTTGATTCCCCCGGGCGACGTGAGATGATACAACCCGGTGTAGACATATAGGCTACTCCGGTGGTATATGTACAGTCGCTCAAGAAAGAATGAGCTCATGGTATCGCATGTTCCTCGCGTTTAATATTTCATCAGATGTGATGAGAATGAAACTGAAAATACACAGCCTGTTTCCAGCTATTCAACCGGATGAGGAAGGGTATTAATGAAGCCCCACCTAGTGGTATGGATAGGAAATAAGCCGGCTGCCGAAGCCCGTCGCACTGCTCTGGGGCAATGATTAACGAATGACAGATAAAATGTTAATGGAGAGTGTAGCTGGAATGAAAGATGACAGGGAAAACCGAAGTACGCGAAGAAAAACCTGTCCCACCTCCGCTTTGTCCAGCACAAACCTCACATGGAGTGATCGGGATTTAAACCACGGTATCCAATGGTGAGCGGCCGGTGCGCTGACCCCTGAGCCTTGGAGTTTTCCATCAGATGTAATATTAATTCTTATTAATGCTCTTCCTACGTCCGACTCGTTAGCTGAGTGGACAGCATACTGGCCTTTGGTTCAGAGGGTCCCGGGTTCGATTTCCGGCCAGGTCGTGGATTTTAATCGCCTCTGATTAACTCTTCCGGCTCAGAAACTGAATTTTTGCGTATGTTCCAACACTCTCCTCTTCATATTCAGAAAACATGCGATACTATACTACGCACGGCTTTATTTCTGATGTTTCGCAAAACAAATGATCATTATCTTACCTTGTTGCCAGCTCGCTACTGCCGCAAGAACAGCCGATACAATACGACCCCAATAAACAACTCTCGTAAAATGTACTCAGAAAGGCTAATGAATTGGGATTGAAATGAAATTAACTTACCAACATCCTACACTAGGACAGAATGCATTATTAAGAATAAAAGAGAGTGAGGAAACAACACAATGGCTGGTACAGGAAGGAGGTTATGGACTGCAAGGGAAACGCTCCACTGATCTCAGAGTCACTTTCTTGCCACTTGTCTTTTCCCAAACTACACTGAGACTTGAGACACAAACTAAGTACACTAACCAATACAAGGGCGTAAATAAAACTGCAGCAGATTTTTTATGCACTGAACAACTAAACCTGTATTGTGTTAACGTACGCTATCCCAAACTGTAAACTACGCTATACTGTACTATGAATTACCAGAGAGAAAAGGACGAATATGAAAAACACTCAGTACCGAAGAAAAATGAAAAATATCGCGAGCCGTACCGAATACTCTACACGCTGAGCGAGATACGTTAACCACGCGGTGGTTGCAAATATTAGAGTTGGTCACTGGGTTTCGAGATAGTACTCTGCCGATATAATTATATATGAATGGCGGCTTGGGATTGGTTGGATGTCTATGTTTCAGTGCATAACCTCCAAACAGAGAAAATGTCGGTCAAAACGTCTATTTAGAGGTATTTCCGTGCGGAGTATACACACTACGACAGGAACACGCAATAGTGATGCTATCCCTCCATAAAGGGTTGGCGTCAGGAACAGCATCCGGCCGTAAAACAGGGCCAAATCCATATGTGCGTACCTGCAACCGCACAGGTGTGGGAAATACGCGGTAGAAAATGAATAAAATTGTTCTTCCTATCCTTTATCCTGGTTTATAGGCACTGGCACTTGGTATGGACTAGGCGCAGTTCTTCAGACGTAAGCCCTCCCCCCGGCGGGTGGGGGGGGGGGGTGCGGTAGAATACATCCTCCGTACGCCCTACCTGTCGTCAAAGAGGGGTAAATGGGGAATCAGGTCCTTTCAACTTTGGGGAGTGGGCTGGCGACTAATTGAGTCCGACATAGCTTCCACTTACTTGTGTCACTCTCCTGGCGTTCATTTTTCCAATCCGACTTTCCTAGGTCTATCACCCTTTGGGTGGGAGCGATATAATAACACCCACGGTATCCCCTGCCTGTCGTAAGAGGTGACCAAAGGGGAACCGACGGGGTCCTAAGTTGAGAACACGGGGCTCTCCGTCCTTCCTTGATCAATTCCTGATTTTTGACTCAGACGGTATTAGGTTGCGAGGCCTGGAGAGTCTTCCATGTTCACGCCCTTCCTGGTCCTTGTCTTTCTTTGGCCGATGCTTTCATTTTCCCGAAGTGTCGGATCCCTTCCATTTTTTTTTCCTCTGACTGCAGTTAATAGAGGATGGTTGCCTAGTTGTACTCCCTTTTAAAACAATAATCACCTCCACCAATTCCTTGCCCTACTCTTGTTTCTTCCGACAAAGGATAAGTGCCCATTTGTACTTAAAACAAGAATAGCCACACCCTGCCCGACGTCCACGCTATGTGTAGGGTTGCATTCACTACTGCGTGTAGCTGTAGTGATTGGTAGTGTGATCTTGTGGTGTATGTAAAAAAGAAGTGTGTTGAGAGGAACACAAACACCAGTCCCCGTACCAGTGGAATTAGTGCAGATAAAATCCACGGACTTGACGGGAATTGAGCCCGGGGTCTTCTGAATCGAAGGCCAGTATACTGATCAATCAGCCAAAGACCCCGACAATTAATATTAATTATTATCAAAACTAGAGGACCCGCATACGTGAGATAACCCGTCCATATACGCCTGTCGTAGTCATATTGTTTGCCTGCTCTTTTCAACAGTTCTATGAACATTTAATAAGAAGCGCGTTATGATATGCCGCAGTTCGTATTCAGAATTCATCCATTCTGATGTCATCATGTGACCTATTTGGTAAAGATCTATCCATATATATTCGCCTTTTCATCCTGCAGTTCTTGATTCAAAGTTTGGTATTATGTCGTAAAAGGCAATGGTATTTTTAATCGCAGTTCTTCTTTACAGAACGGTTGCGTTGTAAACTCATAGGTTAGTCTCGATGGAGTGGTTTTTTTTTTTTACCGGCAGAGAATGTTTTTAAGATACTTGGCCTTCACTATTTCTAGTGTAGCTACGCTATCCTTCGATAGGTGTTCCTAGATAATATATGAAGCGTATGTCATGATGGGGTCTGTTTGTTCGTATACCCTTTTTCTTTTAACATCAGCATGTAAGTTATCACGAACGCTCTGTCATCTGTTGAATATATTTGGAAGCTGGGAAAGGTTACAGAATCAAAGAGTATGTAGCGCGGAAGAACATTCTTCCGTGATCAGGGGAAGTGTATACTCTGGCTTGACAGGTGGTAATCAAACATGGCTGCATGCAATGCATTACTGAGAATGAAAATACCATATATCAGAATATTAATGAAAGTATTAGTCGCTTAGCAACCTGCTAAGTATAGAATGTGTTGCAGGTTACGTAAGCCTTCGCCTGCGTTCATTGCAGTGTTCATTTAATGATTTTATTTTATTATTACTCAAATTGGCTAAACTTAGGGACCTATCAATGGCCCATGATTCACCGGCAGATAATTCCTGAGAGAATGTAACAAAAATGAAGCAGATCGGTTCAGTAGGATGGACGAACGGATTTGCCAAAGCTGGATTTAGTAAACTCTTTTAATATACGGATATATTTCACCTCCAATACAAACCTTTTTACACTTCTCAAGAAGCATGCATATTGACATAAAACAGGCACAATGAAAACGAACTTTCTTTGGAGCAATTAAGGATGGAAATGACAAGCGTTCTTTGGACATTCGATAGACGACGTTATTGCACAACGCGTCATAAAATAGTGGTGCCTGGTCTTAAACCAGAATGGCTACGTGGTAATTATTAAGCGGCTTAATAAATAGTTTTGCAACCCTTCGCATGGTTAACAGCTTCCCAACGCTTTCCGAAGCTTCTATCAAGGCGCTGCATATTAAGTTGAGGCAGACGCCCCACTGTTCAAAAATAGGCCTCTCAAGGGCTTGTAGCTTTTGGGGTGGTGGATTATTCATTGGTCCCAGTTGGTCCCGCACTTGTGCGATCAGACTCAATCCAAAATTTCTGGATTGCGATTCAGTTCGTTGCACGTGGTGCTCTTGCAGGAATCTCCAAACGATGTTCACATCATGCACACTAGCATTATCGTACATAAATACTGCATTTTCTCAATGGTGCCTCACGTGAGGAATCACATCTAGCACCAAGATCTCGTTAATGTACAGTCGAACAGTTAAGGATCTATTGTGAATTATCAAGAGATCAGTATTCTTGTCAAGACTTATTCCTGCCCACAATATAATAGATCGTCCTCCCTGATTAACGTTCGATTGTACAGCTGTAGGATTAAATTGCTCCCCAGTCCTCTGCATAGTTGCAGACGACCATCTGAACGATATAATGCGAAACGGGATTCACCCGCGAGCTGTACAAGACGCCAGTGTCTTAGCTGCCAGTGCAGCTGAGCTCTAACAAACTGCAGTCGCCTGCCAGGATGTCGTCTGTCGAGGATCATTGGGAATGTTTATTTTCTTTACGTCGCACCAACGCAAATAGGTCTTCAGGTGACGATGGAACAGGAAAGGGCTAGGCGTGTGGAGGAAGTCACCGTAGTCTTAATTAACATACTAACACGGCATTTGCCTGGTATGATAATGGGAAACCATCTCCAGGGCTACCGACTGTAGGGTTCGAACCCATTGTCTCACGAATGGAAACTAATAGCTTCATGAACCACACCGCACACCCACTTGCTGGTAGTGATGTTAACTTGGCCCCTCAAAGCCTGTTTCTGATTCTTTCGTCACTAACTCGAACTCCAGAATAAGGCCGCATCGTGGCTATGATAAATAAGACGTCATGTATATATGGTCCAACATCGAAGTTATAATAAGTTCATTCTCTGACGCACAGGTCGCTCATCAGACCTGCAGCGGGCCACCCAAACTTGTACTTGGACACTGCCATCACTATAAGCCTTACGCTAAATTAAATAAACTCCAGAAGCCTGCTTAGGTCCCCCTATAGTGCTCGTGTTGCAACATGGCGGTATTGGAGAGCTTGTAGACGCACAAAACAATCCTGCTCTATGGTCACTTTCCTTTGGCGGCCTGTGTGAGGGCGCCTGGCAACAATTCCAGTGTCCTGGAAACATTCTTGCAGCGCACCTTTGCGAGTAGCTCTCTTGAACCGGTGTAAGTGCGCGCTCGAGTGGCTTCATTCGAAAACTGCTTCCTCCGTAGCGAACCACGATCAGCGGTGACTAGTAAAGACTCCACACAGACCAACCTTGAGGCACTCATGCATTTTAACTGACTCTGACACCGCTCAAACATCCGGATGATAGTGGAGCCCTGTGTGTACGTGTTATTGCTCCCTCCATGAATCAGTGGTAGAGTGCCGGCCTCCCGATCCTAAGATAGTGGATTCAAACCCGACAGAGGTAGATGGATTTTTGAAGGGCGGAAACACGTTCATGCGACATTTCATGTCGTAAAATGTCGGCATGTAAAAGATCTCTGGTGACACATTTGGTGTTCAGTCACTAAAACTCAGCCATAGCCGCCCAAGAGATGTCCGGTGTACGCTGCCATCTAGTAGGTGTAGAGTAAGCCGGAACATCGAAATTGTCAAGCAAGCAGCCACATGCTGAGGCCGTATCATCATCAGTACCGTAATGGGCTTATCGCCATCCCACTATGCATCTACAACCGTTATCAAATGTCCTTTTTAAGCACTGTATCTATATATTCACGTTTTGAGAGGATTGACGGTAAATGAGATAGGATTCCGTCTACCTTATCAGGTCCAAAATGACTCAAGATATGGGTCGCTGTAAGCTTCAATTCGGGAGATAGTAGTTTCGAACCCGACCATCAATAGCCCTAAAATTGGTGATCCTCTATTTTCCTTTTTCCCACTATTTAAATGCCAGCGATTTTCTGTTGTTTTACGGCTGCTACTCATCAAATCTTGAAGCTTTTTTGCGACAACATCGGAGAAACCAATCAGTTTCAATGCTAATCAGCACATTAACTCACATTTCTCGATGAGTCTGATAGGCCACAATACAACGGTCTAAAATCGAGTTTTGTTTCCAGGCAATGAATATGATTACCCTTCAATTATTCAACACCTTTCTTGTGTAATGTCGGTTAAAGGATCTTAAGCCTTTCCCTTGGCCCGAAATGACATTTTATCGCCACCGCTCGTCTGCCGTCTCTTAGCTGACAAAATACACGATGTTTTACCGTACTGCTATCATTTGGTTCAGAGTAGAAGTTTGTAAAATCCATATACTAAACCTATTTAACAGTCAGTCAAAAATCTATTATTTAGATGGCAGTGTAGCCGTCAGCTGTCCACTCACGCACACGAAAGCTCGAGCGATACCAAATACAGTAGAGACAATACGTGACACTCAGCGAGATATCGAGGGACAGCTATTAGAGCTCTCTCTCTAGCGGATTGACCTGAGAACTACTGATTCTGTCATAAGAGCACGTGTATTTGTGTGTGAAGGTTTAGGTGTTATTTATGCGTTTTCAGTGAGTTGACATAGTTAAATAGTAGCGTGTGTCATTCCTTGATATCTGCTCTCAACATGAGGGGAAAGGTATGTGCTGAGTTTGGCTGCAGTAACTATGAAGTAGAGAAGAATGCGCGGTCTTTCTTCCGTTCCCCTCGTGACAAGAAAATGTAAGTAATATTGTGTTTGCATATATATTCTTCCAGTGGCAAAGAGATTTTTGTAGTACTTCATAATCTTCTAACCCGCTCGACCCATATTTTAACTGGATTAAAATATAATACGCATATTATATTGTATAGTGCAGCAGTTAACCTTCAATACCGATGTGTTGTTGTAAGTGTGATCTGTGGGTTTGATTTAATTCAGTAACATACATATGCATATGAGTGTGGCTGGTTGTGTTCCAAGTTACCCCATTTGGAATGCCGTAATACGTTGTCAAGCACTGAAGAAAATATGGGTGATTTAAGAAATGTACATATTTTGTTGAAACAATATGATGATGCAAATTTTCTTTACCCTAATGTAATGGCATTATGGCAAGTATTGCTTATAGGGAAAGTCTGAATGTTTTTGAGGCTAAATCTAAAGATTTTCTTTCTGTTAGTAGGCTTCAAGTTATAAGGAAAATTGTCCAGCTCATAAATGTAAATTAATAGAATCATGTGTGTAAGGAATGTGCCGATATTTTTGTTGGCAAGTGTTTTAATATGATGATAAAATGCTTTTAAATGAGAAAAAAGAAAAATCTAGCCGTGAACGTTCAGGCAGGAATTCTAAAGCTAAAAATTTACTGCATAAATGAAAGATCAAGTCCTTTCACAGCAGTCATTCCACATCTTGATTATATGTCTAATTTCAGTCTTTAATAATATCCTGTTAAATAATTCTTCATTCATTTATCCAGAATTGCTTTAGCAACTTTGAAGTTTATATATTAGTACCGGTAACGCTTTCTTTCTAGACGTAATTTATTTTTTCTATTTCCGTATATAAATGTCCACTGATATTTGAATTTAGCGCGAATTTTCAGGTCAAGCCACTAGGAGCGCCACTTGCGACTTGTCTCCTATTTTAACAAGGCTAAATCCGGAAGTGTCGCGTATTGTCTCTACTGTATTTGTCGATAGTAAAGAAACATGGTCGCCATGTGCTCTTTTAGTCTACTCCTTAGTCGTACCCTAATGAATATATCTAATAGCATTTCACGGTGCCTAAAAGTGAACTGGCGACGGTCGGCTTGTGTACCTTAACCCAACATGTGCCTCATGCTGACGGTTGGCATAATTATAAATCAACAGATTCCGATTTCAAGAAATCGCTGTTTTCAGCCTACAAACTACGAAATGTTCTGAAACCAGAGACTGAATTAGAATTTTTCAATTGGTTTTTACCGACAATTTGTTCAGTGAAGTTACTAACGAAACCAATCGGTATGCGATAAGGATAGAAATAATAATAAAAAATGCAAAATAATTTGCCTTAAATTGCACATATTGCTCTTATTTGCTCCAGTATAGCTTGATGTAAACGTGTATAGCCTAAATACATCATTTAAAAGAAAGTGCTATCTCCAAATCGTAAAAGATTAATACAGGTCATATAAGATAGAAATTCACATTTAAAATACTAGTAGAGACAACACAGAGAATTTTAATTCGAGGGGTTAGGGTTAATTGTAACTTAAGACAAAGTGTTCAAATCCTGGACTTCAGTTCCATGAAATTATATACAGAGAGAGAGGCAAAAATGTTAATAGAGCTGGTTGCCAAGTTTTACTTCCCCTTAAAACTATAAGCTCCATCACCAACTATCAATCAATCAATACTGATCTGCATTTAGGGCACGCGTCCAGGAGGCATATTCCCTAAATGTTGTTTTCCTAGACATTCCTTAAATTATATCAAAGAAATTGGATAATTATTGAACATCTCCCTTGGCAAGTTATTCCAATCCCTAACTCCTTTTCCTATAAAATGAATATTTTCCCCAAATTGTACTCTTGAATTCCAACTTTATATTGTGATCTTTCCTACTTTTAAAGACGCCACTCAAATTCATTCGTCTACTAATGTCATTCCACGCCATGTCTAAGCTGACAGCTCGGAACATACCACTTAGTCGAGCAGCTCTTCTTCATTCTCCCAAGTCTTCCTAGCCAAAACTTTGCAATATTTTTGTAACGCTACTCTTTTGTCGGAAATCACACAGAATAAAATCGAGCTGCTTTTCATTGGATTTTTTGAGTTCTTGAATCAGGTACTCCTGGTGAGGGTCCCATACATTGGAACCATACTCTAGTTGGGTTCTTACCAGAGACTTATATGCCCTCTCCTTTACATCCTTACTGCAACCCATAAACATCCTCATACCCATGTGCAGAGATCTGTACCCATTACTCACAATCCCATTTATGGGATTACCCCAGTGACGATCTTTCCTTATATTAACACCTAGATACTTACAATGATCCCCAAAAACGCTGTAATTAAAACTGAGAGGACTTTTCCTATTTATGAAACTCACAACCTGACTTTTAACCCCGTTTATCAACATACCATTGCCTGCTGTTCACCTCACAACATTACTGAGGTCACGTTGCAGTTGCTAACAATCTTGTAACTTATTTATTACTCTATACAGAATAATATCATCCGCAAAAAGCCATCTTTACTCATATCATTTATATATATAAGAATACATGTAGTTCCAATAATACTGCCTTGAGGAATTCCCCTCTTAATTATTATAGGGTCAGATAAAGCTTCGCCTACTCTAATTTTCTGAGGTCTATTTTCTAGAAATATAGCAGCCCTTTCAGTCACTCTTTTGTCTAGTCCAATTGCACTCATTTTTGCCAGAAGTCTCCCATGGTCCACCCTATCAAATGCTTTAGAGAGTTCAATCTCGATACAGTTCATTTGACCTCCTGAATCCAAGATATCTGCTATATCTTGCTGGAATCCTACAAGTTGAGCTTCAGTGGAATTAATTTTCCTAAAACCGAAATGCCTTCTATCGGACCAGTTATTGATTTCGCAGACATGTGCAATATAATCGGGAAGAATGCCTTCCCGAAGCTTACATGCAACGCATGTCAAACTTACTGGCCTGTAATTTTCAGCTTTGTGTCTATCACCTTCTCCTTTATATACAGGGGCTACTATCGCAACTGTCCATTCATTTGGTATAGCTCCTTCAACCAAACAATTATCAAATAAGTGCTTAGGATATTGTACTATGTCCCAACTCATTGTCTTTAGTATATCCCCAGAAATCTTATTAATTCCAGTCGCTTTTCTAGTTTTAAACTTTTGTATTTTATTGTAAATATCATTGTTATACTACGTAAATTTTAATACTTCGTTAGCATTAGTCACCTCCTCTGTCTGGACATTATCCTTGTAACCAACAACCTTTACGTACTACTGCATGAATACTTCTGTTTCTTGAAGATCCTCACATACACACTCCCCTTGTTCATTAATTATTCCTGGATTGTCCTTCTTGGAACCTGTTTCTGCCTTGAAATACGTATATATACCATTCCATTTTTCACTAAAGTTTGTATGACTGCCAGTTATGCTTGGCATCATGTTATCCTTAGCTGCCTTCTTTGCTAGATTCAGTACCCTAGTAAGCTCCTTCAATTTTTCCTTACATGCACAGCCATTTCTAACGCTATTTCTTTCCAATCTGCACCTTCCTCTTAGTCTCTTTATTTCTCTATTATAATAAGGCGGGTATTTACTATTCCTTGTCAGTTTTAAAGCGAGAAACCTGTTTTCACATTCCTGAAAAATTGCTTTAAACCCATGCCACAGTCTGTTTACATTTTTATTTACCGTTGTCCATCGATCACAGTTACATTTTAGAAACTGCCTCATGCCTGCTGTATCAGCCATATGGTACTGCCTCATTGTCCTACTTTTAAGACCTTCCTTTCTATCACATTTATTTTTAACTACGAGAAAAACAGCTTCATGATCACTAATACCATCTATTAATTCGTTTTCTCTATAAAGCTCATCTGGTTTTACCAGCACCACATCCAGGATATTTTCCCCCCTAGTTGGTTCCATCACTCTCTGAATCAGATGCCCTTCCCATATTAACTTATTTGTCATTTGTTGGCCATGCTCTCCCTGTGGGTGGGGGTTGGTAGAATAACACCCACGGTATCCCCTGTCTGTGGTAAGAGGCGACTAAAAGGGGCCCTAGGGGCTCTGAAATTTAGAGAGAGGTTTGGCAACCACAGGACCCTTGGAATTGCTTCCACTTTGCTGTACCAGGCTCCTCACTTCCATCTGTCCTATCCGACCTTCCTTGGTTAACTCTTGTTCTTTTCCGACCCCGACGGTATTACGTATGGAGACCTAGGGAATCTTTTATTTTCACGCTCTTCATGGCCCTTATCTTTCTTTGGCCGATACCTTCATTTTTCGAAGTATCGGATCCCTTCCATTTTTCTCTCTGATTGGTGTTATATAGAGTATGGTTGCCTAATAGTACTTCCTCTTAAAACAATAATCACCATCACCAACACTACCTGCTGGTCATGCTTCCTGTCGTTCGCATTTTCTTCCCAATTGACATCTGGTAAATTGAGATCTCCGCTACAATCACATTCCTTTCTGTGTCGTTTCCCACATAGCTGATTATCTTATCAAATAATTCTGAATCCATGTCAGGGCTACCTTTTCCCGGTCTGTACACTCCAAAGTTATGAACTTGCCTATTATCTTTAGAAATGAGCCTTACACCTTGAATTTCATGTTTGTCATCTTTAACTTTTTCTTAGCTTACAAATTCTTCTTTCACCAGAATGAATAGTCCCCCTCCCACCATTCCTATCCTATCTCTACGATACACACTCCAGTTCCGTGAGAAAATTTCTGCATCCCTTATATCATTTCTCAGCCATGATTCAACTATTACAATATCTGGTGAATATATATCTATTAAATTAATTCAATTCCTTTCTTTACAATACTTCTACAGTTCAACACTAACATTATTATGTCATCCCTACTTGATTTCCAGTTCCCTGTGCCTTATCACTGCTCCCTAGGCCACCCCGTTTCCCCGAATGTACCTCCCTATTACCCTTAATGTTTTAATGTTCATGTCCGTTATGGGTCTCGTCTTTCGTTAACCGGTGCTTCATTTTTCGAAATGTCGGACTTCATTCAATTTCCCTTCAAATTACTGTTAACAGAGCCAGCGCCGCGGTGTAAGTTTAGCGTGCGGAGGCCTCGGGTTCGATTCCCGGCCAGGTCTGGGATTTTTACTAGATCTGGGGGCTGGTTCGAGGTCCACTCAGCCTACGTGATTACAATTGAGGAGGTATCTGACTGTGAGATGTTGGCCTCACTGTAGAAAACCGGGAAAACAGCCGAGAGAATTCCTCGTGTTGACCACACGGCACCTCAAAATATGCAGTCCTTCGGGCTGAGCAGCGGTCACTCGGTAGGACCTTCGGAGCTGTTGCGCCATGGGGTTTTGATATTCTAGTATTGATAGGGGATGGTTTCCCACTTGTACTTCCTCTTAAAATACTGTAACAGCACCACCAACACCACGACGACAAACACAACCTGTTTTTCTTCTCCCTCTCTCTCAGCTTATCATCAGGTTCTGACTACTTACCAAGGGAGATGTTCAACAAATTTCCGATTTTTTGCTAGGAAAATAACAGGTAGAGAATCTGCCCCCTGGGCGACTACCCTAAATGCAGATCAGTAGTGATTGACACATCGTCCGACTAATGTAATTGATTCTCCGTCATTTACAGTGGCTAACTACTGCAAGCGTTGTTACCAACCATTACATTTTATTCCCCCATTTTCTCCCAAATCACGCAACTTTTAGGCCTGCTATACTTGTTTTAACATCTCTCAGCACGTTACATCTTAGGGAATCGTATGTTATTGACTACTTGACCATAATCCTACTCTGCATATTTGTTATAGTGGACGTTTCTGTGAAGGTAGACCATCAATGTAATGATCGTAAAACTTCACTGATTCAACAATAGCTGAACTGCTGTATAATATAACAATATCCAACTGACGACATTTACATTCACGTCGATGCTTGGTACCATTGTTAGACGCTAATAGGAGATCGCGCCATTATGATCTGGTGCTGTACACATCCACTAACCGGGGCCAGTGATGGTACACCTTCACTAGTGAGTGTGTTTTATTCATTTTATGGTAAGCTTTCACTAATCATTTCAATGATGGTGTTCATGCACTAGGTTTACCTTCCGTAACCATCCACTTCCAATCTAAGTATCAGTATATCTAAGCATCGAAATCGTCAACAATTAGGCACAATTTTGCGAAGTGGAACGCACAGGAATGCTCTTCTAGACAATATCTGGCGAATACCTTCTTTATTCTATGGTCAACACTGGGGATCAATAAACTGCTAAACGTGCTTTCTTTTTTTGATAGTGGAAACGGTAAACCATCTTCAGGGCTGCCGAACCCACTGTGTCCCGGATGCAAGCTCACAGCCGGCGTACCTAACCGCACGTCCAACTCTCCTGGTAACTGATAAACCTATTAAGGCTACTACAAATGACAATGGGCAGAAATAACAGGAGTCAGAAACACCGGACTAAATTATTAGGCTATATGAAAGTTTCGAGAATTTCCAACACTTGATTCCTCTCATACATCAGTCTGAAGGACTCCTGTACTTCAACAAAAGTACGAACTTCTGATATTTACACCTTCCTTATTCTTCTTACCATGCTTCATTACTAACAGTGTTTCCATCAATGAAAGTATATCAGCTTTTCTCAATAACAAAAGACCCAATTTTGATCGTATTTATACAGACGGATCCAAGACCTCAACAGGAGTGGGTTACGCATTCCTCTGTGTTGCAACTCAGGTGTCAAAAAAGTATTCCTTACCTCAAGAGACGTCTACTGTTACTGCAGGAATTTTAGCTATCCACTCAGTCGTTAGCTATGGAATTCGTCACTTCCGAAAGATTCTAATGCTTTGTGACTTACAATGCGTAAATCAAAAGCTACAAAATTCTCATTGGGACCTGGATATCCGTCAGTGTGTATTATACATTTTGAACTTAATCTATGCCGGCCAGAAAGCATCTCAGAGAGTACATCTCCTATGGATAGAAAGCCACGAGAGACTAGACCAGCTATTGAAAGAAGCCACAACATGTGAACTCCGCCTTTACAGACAGTTCCATACTATTATTTCCTACCCACCATCAAACAATAGGCCTAAAGGGGTCTGAGTACTTGGAAACGTCACAGCTTACAAGAGGAAAGCAGTATGCTAACATTCAGCCCACCATTCCAACGCAAATCTGATTCATGAATTTAAAACTAACTGGCGGACACCTTCATCTTTAATAAGAATGCGTCTGGGTGATGGATGCTGTCGGAGTCATCCACACAGGATCTAGGTATTGGACTGCCCTCACTGCCCAGAAGATCCTGGAGAAATAGCCGACTTGAACCACATCGTACTGTCATGTAAGAAGTACTCCCAAGAGCAGAACCATCTGCACTCTTCTTTAGTGAAGTTTAATACCCCACTGCCAACTTCAGTTGCATCCTGTTGTTAAATCTAACTGCACAATTATGGGCTAATATTTATCTGACTGTACTATTCAATTATAAGATATGACTTTTTTTTTTTCAACCACGAAATGTATGCGCCATTAACGTGTGCTCACTCTGTAAATGCTGGCCCCATAGTCTTCCCGAACCGAACGCCATTAGTAATGAAGAAAACTACGATATTGGTAATGGGTTGAGTTACTTTTCTTCCAGGCATCATCAGCTGAGAAAGTACGTTTCTACATAACTGAGAGGTTTCCAGAAAAAAGCTATTAATGTATCGCCGAAAGGAATAATGAACTAGGTATGTTCTGTTTGTACATATTGAGACAGTTTTGTTTTAACGTAAACCAAGGCTTGTGAATAATAATTGCATGTTTATTTTTTACTTACTTACTGTGAAGATAATAATAATAATAATAATAATAATAATAATAATAATAATAATAATAATGATAATAATAATAATAATAATAATAATAATAATAATAATAATAATATAAATAGACCTAATAATAATCGTGCATTCTCAGCCACTAATGTGTAGGCATTTCAATTTGGCGCCATTTCGGCGTTCCAGTTTAGTGTACCGAGTGACAGAGGAATGGATCACATTTGGGCGATCTGTGACTGACCTTTAATTAGTTTGTTGGGTAACGCCAAAGGTATGCCCAGCTACATGACTAAGGGCTGTTGGTTCAGTTTAAAATTCGGTTTATCTGTTAGTCGCGTATTATAAAAATTAATCTTAAGTTTAACTAGAGATTAATTTTACTGCCACTTATCTACTGTTTAAACTGAAGTTAAGGAATACATAACCTTACAACACGGCAGAACGAACGGATCTCGAATATATTTTTGAGGTGTTTCAAGAAATACTAAGCGATGATGAAAAAGTTGTTCAAATCATTGAACGACCACGGGCACCGCCAGTTTTTCGAGCAAGGGCACGTCACTTTCATTTAAGGAATGAAACAGAATTTTTAAATAAGTTAGGCTTACAAAACAGACTGTCATAACCCTATTTCAGCAAACTGGTGCCAGAATAAAACATGCAATGAAAAGTAAGAATGTAAAAATTCCTTTTTGAACTGTTTGAATATCAAAAGTGTACATTTTAGAAAATAAAGTAACCTCCTTCTATTTCAGAAATCATGCTGTAGAACCCCTCAGTCAGCTACTAATAGCATTGCGGTTTTATGCCTCCGGTAGTATGTTTATTACAATGGGAGATTTGGAGGATTTTTTTCTAGTTGCTTTACGTCGCACCGACACAGATAGGTCTTATGGCGACGATGGGACAGGAAAGGGCTAGGAGTGGGAAGGAAGCGGCCGTGGCCTTAATTAAGGTGCAGCCCCAGCATTTTCCTGGTGTGAAAATGGGAAACCACGGAAAACCAAAGGAAACGATGTCTCACGCACACCGAAGAGGAGACTTCTTAACTCCCACGTATAATCAGTTGCATTGTATCTCTCATTTAGGCGAGGAATACATGGCAGAGATGTGGCCCGCTTGTCGTCATCTTAAATTCCCCTTCCATCTCCTTCATTTCTCACAAACTTTAACCACCTCACTCTTGCAGCACATCTCACGAATCCACCCGCATCTATTGGACAGAGAGAGGGCGTTACCCTCTAGGTCGTCCGCCCCACCCCATCAGGATTCGGAATGAAAACTCCATCATCAGCATTATAGTCATGGTGTAGACCATTCCGTTCTAACTAACAGTTCCACACTTTGCCATCTATGTTGTCCCACTTTAGTATGTTCAGAACTGCACTCAATACCCCAATCGAAGGGCTAAAATCCCTCAATGCATGCCGGACTCCACCTAGAAGTGAGGTCTATCCAACAGTCCACAGTTCTAGACCTTCAGGCAGGCAACTAAATCTTGAAAACATCCCACGGATATGAGCTACGAATTTTAGGTAAATAAAGTGTGGAAATAAATGCTTTATTTATTCTAAAAATTACAATCCTTTCCTTAATGATCGTTATCCGGTTGATTAGGTTAGCAGTTTGCCTTTTTCTACCACTACGAGCGCTAATATGAGTCGATGCATTGTTTCACTTAACTATTACTGCGAGCGCTAATGTGAGTCGATGCACTGTTTCACTTAACCAGCACTACGAGCGCTAATGTGATTCGATACAGAGTTTCAGTTAACCAGCACTACGGGCGCTAATGGGAGTCGATACAGAGTTTCACTTAAGCATCACTACGAGCGCTAATGGGAGTCGATAGAGTTTCACTTAACCAGCACTACGAGCGCTAATGTGAGTCGATGCATTGTTTCACTTAACCAGCACTACGAGCACTAATGTGAGTCGATGCATTGTTTCACTTAACCAGCACTACGAGCGCTAATGTGAGTCGATACAGAGCTTCACTTAACCAGCACTACGAGCACTAATGTGAGTCGATGCATTGTTTCACTCACTGCCTGCTCGATCTGCATCCGATGGCTGCTTATACTGCCTGCTCATTCCATATTCAAACGTGTAACACGACTTACAAACAATCTGCCGCTAGATGGCAGCACCAGACGTACCCAGTTATCGCGTGGATACAGCTAGATAAGCATACAAGCAAAATTTTAAATCTGAAAGTAACCAAAAAATTAAAGAATTGTACGCATAAAGTGGTAATCTAGAGAGTGGTAGCTTCAGGACTTTTCGAGAAAGAGGTTTCGACGAACAAGAAAACCTGGAAACTTTGTTTGTATGGTACTTCCCTACATTACTAAGTAGAGGTACCACGAATCTGGCCACCACAGTTTCTGACACAAGTTCCTGGTGCTTATTGTTACTAAAACGCTTTAAAATCTTATACTGGCACAAAGAGGGTAGAGAGGAGCAGACTTGTAGATTTCTTGCAGTACGGTAGAGCCGCCTCAACAAATTTCTGTAGCCCCATAATTAGGCCAATAAATCGTTGCTGGGGACAGCGCAGTTCATCAATTGGGATGCATTAACAGGTGGATACGTTATTCAAGCACGTGCTGCATTCTGTTTTTTCTACGATTACACGCACTAAATAACCACAAACTAATGCCTGGGAAGCAGTTTCTAAAGTGACACACACCGAGCTCCATAGCTGCAGTGGCTTAAGTGCGGCCAGTGTCCAGTAATCGGGAGATAGTGGGTTCGAGCCCCACTGTCGGCAGCCCTGAAGATGGTTTTCCTGGTTTCCCATTTTCACACCAGGCAAATGCCGGAGCTGTACCTTAATTAAGGCCACGCCGCTTCCTTCCAATTCCTAGGCCTTTCCTATCACATCGTCGCCGTAAGACATATCTGTGTCCGTGCGATGTAAAGCAAATAGCAAAAAAAAAAAAAGTGACACACACTGACTTAGGGGGCTCACGAACATCTTCCAGTAAATCAAGTACATACTCAGCGGCATCACTGGTTCTGTTTCGTCAAGTCCGGGAGAGGATAATGAGGCAGAAATTTTTTTGTGGATAACTTTAGCACCATCGGTGAACATTAAAATTCCGGATTTCAGAATTCTCTTTATGGAATTCTGAGCAGCCCGGGAGTCAGTCATGTCATTGCACCCTCCTCCCATTCCTATAAAACTAAACATGGCTTCAACCGGATCTCCTGAAAAGGCCCGTGTCCTGGAATGAAATACCACGTCATTCTGGTTTCCCTTTCTTTGATTTGCAGAAAGGCACGCAGCAGTACACCATTTTCACTGGAAACAAGTACAGTACTACCCTATTTCCCGCTATTTCATTCCGGCAAGTCTGGAGCCGGTTGGTGCTGCCACCTGCTGTGGGTATTTGTAAACGGAGTGTTTCATTTAGTGCCGTGTTAAAATGTTGTAATGAGCAGGCAGTATAAGCAGCCATCGGATGCAGATCGAGCAGGCAGTGGTTTCACTTAACCAACACTACGAGTGCTAATGTGAGTCGATACAGAGTTTCACTTAACCAACACTACGAGTGCTAATGTGAGTCGATACAGAGTTTCACTTAACCAGCACTACGAGCACTAATGTGAGTCGATACAGAGTTTCACTTAACTAGCACTACGAGCGCTAATGTGAGTCGATACAGAGTTTCACTTAACCAGCACTACGAGTGCTAATGTGAGTCGATACAGAGTTTCACTTAACCAGCACTACGAGTGCTAATGTGAGTCGATACAGAGTTTCACTTAACCAGCACTACGAGCACTAATGTGAGTCGATACAGAGTTTCACTTAACCAGCACTACGAGCGCTAATGGGAGTCGATACAGAGTTTCACTTAAGCTCTTACAACAACATTCAATGCGGACATTTTTCAAAACATCAAAGCACACCCGAGAGTACTGAAACAAGGAAGACATTACAGAAAGAATTATCTAAATACGTTAATTAGGCCAGGATTTGTATAGAAAAAGAACACGAGTCAGAAGCAAGCGATTTTAATTTTTTTTCCCGGAACTACATTTAGGCCGGAAGTTATTTTCGAAATTTGTTGTCTGAGTTTGATTGAGCTATCGAAGACTCACAATTTGAAACCTTCGCGGGCCCTTTAAGCTTAGCCATAATTAAGGAAATTGTTCAATTTTACTTTTTTCTTAGTATGAGGAGCCCTAATTTCTCTGCTAAGAAATGTTTTCAACAATAAAAATATTCTGGAATTATCTGAAGAGGCGTTATAAATGATGCCTGAACAAACGGATTTATGGTGTTCAGTTGGTCTGGTTATAGTACGGTTGAACCTCCCAAAAGACTTAAATCGTGGTTGAAATCCTTAATGAAGTTCCTATTTTTAAAGATAATTTCATGTAAATAATTTACGCCCCGACATTTGATTATCTCACCTTCTGCTACTGATGCAATAATGACCATAAGGCAAAGTAAGGGCAATATTTTTAACGGTAATAATACAATATTTTGGAGGTTTTACTTTATCATGAATTCAGGAGGTCAAATGGACTGTATCGCCGTTGACATGTCTAAAGTATTTGATGGGGTGGATCATGGGAGTCTACCGGCAAAAATGAGTGCAACTGGACTAGACAAAAGAGTGACTGAATGAGTTGCTGTATTTCTATAAAATAGATCTCAGAGAATTAGAGAAGGCGAAGCTTTATCTGTCCCCGTAATAATGTATATATATAAATGATATGAGTAAAGAAATGGAATCAGAGATAAAGCTTTTCGCAGATGATGTTATTCTGTATAAAGTAATAAATAAGTTACAAGATTGTGAGCAACTGCAAAATGACCTCGATAATGTTGTGAAATGGACAGCATGCAATTGTATGATTGCAAACTGGCTTAAAAGTTAGGTTGTGAGTTTCACAAGTAGGAAAAGTCCTCTCAGTTTTAATTACTCCTTTGATAGGGATCATTGTAAGTACCTAGGTATTCATATAAGGAAAGATCTTCATTGGGGTAATCACATAAGGAAAGATCTTCATTGGGGTAATCACATAAACGGGATTTTGAATAAAGGGTACAGATCTCTGCACATGGTTATGCAAGTTGTTTTACGTCGCTCCGACACAGATAGGTCTTATGGCGAAGATGGGACAGGAAAGGGCTAGGAGTGGGAAGGAAGCGGCCGTGGCGTTAATTAAGATACAGCCCCAGCATTTGCCTGGTGTGAAAATGGGAAACCACGGAAAACCATCTTCAGGGCTGCCGACAGTGGGGTTCGAACCTACTGTTTCCTTAATACTGGATACTGGCCGCACTTAAGCGACTGCAGCTATCGAGCTCGGTCACATGGTTATGAGGGTGTTTATGGATTGTAGTAAAGATGTAAAGGAGAGGGCATATAAGTCCGTGGTAGGACCCCAACTAGAGTGTGGTTTCAATGTATGGGACCTCACCAGGATTACTTGATTCAAGAACTGGAAAAAATCCAAAGAAAAGCAGCTCGATTTGTTCTGGGTGATTTGCGAAAAAAGAGTAGCGTTACAAAAATGTTGCAAAGTTTGGGCTGGGATGACTTGGGAGAAAGAAGACGAGCAGCTCAAGTAAATGGTATGTTTCGAGCTGTCAGTGGAGAGATGGCATGGAATGACATTAATAGACGAATGCGTTTTTGTAGTGTCTTTAAAAGTAGGGAAGATCACAATATGAAGATAAAGTTGGAATTCGAAAGGACAAATTGGGGCAAATATTCATTTATATGAAGGGGAGTTAGGGATTGGAACAGCTTACCAAGGGAGACGTTCAATAAATGTATAATTTCTTTGAAAACATGTAAGAAAAGGCTAGGAAAACAACAGATAAGGAATCTGTCACCTGGCGACGGTCGTAGATACAGACCAGTATTGATTGATTGATTGATTGATTGATTGATTGATTGATTGATTGATTGATTGATTGATTGATTGATTGATTGATTAATAAACCCATTGAAGCCAGCCTGAATAGTAATTCTTTGAGCCATTTATTTACCCCTATCAATAACAACTATATCATCTGCGAAGGCCGGAGCTGACAAACTTTCCAGTTCAGGGTGAATTATTAAGGCCAGCTTCTGTGCTATTTCTAGCTATGATAATTACTTCGTTTATTATATCTTCAATCGCGAGATAAAAGAGAGGAGGAGATGGTACAGCGAAAGGCTGCAAGATTGGCGCTTAACGATTTCAATCCCAGAAGTAGTGTGACAAGTATGATTTAAAAAGAAAATGTTGGGGTGAGTGATACTGGGGACTAGAAGGAAAGGAATACTGTTATGTGCAAAGTTGAACAGTCGACTAGACAAGCCCTGTTACATAAGTACGACAGATCAACCGTATAAAATAAAAAGCAGATCGCAGAAAATTAACTATAGTAAATTGTCGTTTGTATGGGAACTGATAATTGAAATGCGTTACCTGCACCTGTCTTAGACGCTTTTCACAAAAATATAATCTACTTCAAGTATAGACTTTTGCATTCCGTAAATTGTATATACATTTCTATGCCATGGTGTCATGTTTTAATGCAAGAGTCAACCCACTGTAAACTGTAGTATTAAAGCGTCTGAATTATGTGCGAATTTTTATATGAACGTGTTGTATTTACATTTGCTCAGACTATAGTATTGTAAGCCATAGTGTTAAGTACTGCAAATACTTACGTTGTGTACCGAGCTCGATAGCTGCAGTCGCTTAAGTGCGCTCAGTATCCAGTATTCGGGAGATAGTAGGTTCGAGCCCCACTGTCGGCAGCCCTGAAAATGGTTTTCCGTGGTTTCCCATTTTCACACCAGGCAAATGCTGGGGCTGTACCTTAATTAAGGCCATGGCCGCTTCCTTCCCAGTCCTAGCCCCTTCCTGTCCCATCGTCGCCGTAAGACCTATCTGTGTCGGTGCGACGTAAAGCCAATAGAAAAAAAAAACTTACGTTGTGTGTGAATTTGTATATGATGATGCTGGATTTAGAAAGTTAAACTAGTAGGATTTTGTTTTAATAGTTTCTTTCCATGGAATTGCTTGTTGTGCTCTTGTTGTTGTTGTTGTTGTTGGGTAATATGTTTTAACTTTATTATCATATTACTGTAAGTGACCATTGCCACCAGGATATTTCCCAATTGTAATGTATTTGTTAATAAAATTAATATTGTTGTTCGAGTCATCAGTCCATAGACTTTTATAATGCAGCTGTCCATGCTACCCTATCCTGCGCTTTCTTTTTCATTTCTACATAACTGCTACATCCTATATCTGCTCTTGTCTGCTTGTCATATTCGTATCTTGTTCTATCCCCACCGTTCATACCACCTACACTTCCATCAAAGCCAAATTTACAAGACCTGGGTGTCTTAAGCTGCGCCCTATCATTCTATCTCTTCTGGTCAAATTTAGCCAAATCGATCTTCTCTCACCGATTCGATTCAGTATCTCTTCATTCGTTATTCGATCCACCCATCCCACCTTCAGCATTCTTCTTTAACACCACATTTCAAAAGCTTCTATCCTATTTCTTTCTGAGGTAGTTATCGTCCATGTTTCACTTCCATACAATGCCACGCTCCAGAGGAATTAATAATAATAATAATAATAATAATAATAATAATAATAATAATAATAATAATAATAATAATAATAATATGGTGAGCCTTGTACTACTCCTTCAGTCCTGATTTGTCATTCTCGGATTCAAAGCAAATAGTATTATCGTCTGCGAGATCTAGTGTTACGTTTCGCAAATCACATTGCATATCAGTATGGAGCCCACTTCGCTCAACGTGTTCATGGCCCACATTTTCATAGTCATTGGATATATCCAAGATAGGAAATCCAACAACCTCTCCTTTTATTTTTCGCAGTTTGAAGACAAGCATAGATAAGTGAAGCACTGATTATTTTTCAGTGACACATGCAGAATGTTAAGAAAGTTTGAAACGTAATATAACTCAAATATCACAACAAAATGCGAGGTTCTATTGTTAACTAATAATAGAAGCTAAGATGTAACAATTTCAAATTTATTAAACCAGGTTTTACAAATCAGCAATTTTAACACTGAGGAATTGAAATTATGTGGTGTGGATTAAATTAAATTAAGAAGTACAGAGTTACATGAAGAACTATGTGTACTTTCTGACGTGCCGAAAATATCAGCGTATGGGTGAATAACACTGTATCATTAATGTCATCAATGATCTGCGGTTAGGGCGGTTGCCGAAGTGGTCGATTCCCTATCAGTTGTTTTCCTAGCGTTTCCTTAAACATTTTCAAATATCTTGGAAATTTATTGAACATTTCCCTTCATGCTTTATTCCAATCTCTTACTTCTCGTCCTATAAATTCATATTTCTTCCAATTTGTCCTCTTGAATTCCAGCTTCATCTTCAAACTATGACATTTCCTACTTTTAAAAGCACCAATCAAGCTTATTCGTCTACTTCCGTCATTCCACGTGCACTTTCCACAGACAGATCGAATCATGCCTCATGGCATCAGCAATCTCAGTTCTCCCCAGCCCAAAGTTTGCAACACTATTCTGTCGGAAATCGTCCAGAACAAATCGAGCTGCTTTCCTTTGATTTCTTACAGTTCTCGTATCAAGTAATCCTGGCGAGGGTCCCATACACTGGAGCCATACTCCAATTTCGGTCTTACTAGAGACTTATACATCCTCTCCTTTACATCCTTGCTACAGCCCGTAAATACTCTCATAACCATGTGAAGAGATCTGTAAACTTTCTTAACAACCTCGTTAATATGATTACCCCAGTGAAGATCAATCATTATATTAACACCTTGGTAGTTACATTGTTCCCCATGAGGTACTGCCACCCTGTCAACACAATAACTAAAACTGAGAGTACCTTTCCTCTTGGTGAAACTCACAACTTGACTTTACATCCCAGTTACATTACTACCATTGTCTGCTTCCATCTCACTACAATGTTTAAGTGTCCCTGCAGTCGCTCACAGTCATGCAATACATTTACTATTCTATACAGTATATCAGGCCTGCTGCCATTTCTTGATGGATACAGTACTTTTGTGTCCATCTCATGGCACAGGCCAGAGTAAAGTGTTGCTTCCACCGAAGTCCCAGTCTCATCCTTGGCTGTGACAATCTGGAAGCTGCTGGGGTATGGGTGGTGCTGAGTAATGACATTCAGAGCACGACTAGTGCATGAGTGTTATGAAAGGTGTTGCTCATAGGGTCAATCGTGCTGCAATAGCACTTTCTGACCCAGTGAGGAAAGAAATGGCAAACTACCTCACTCCTCGTCTTGCCTAGTACGCCTCATTTTGGCGCTGCCATTGGTTTTTGCGGTTTCCTTATAACCGCATAACCTTTGGTGGTGCTATTTGAGGATCCAACCAGCCTCTGGGATGATGACCTAACAGACAGACAGACAGACAGACAGACAGACAGACAGACAGACAGACAGACAGACAGACAGACAGACAGACAGACAGATAGATAGACAGACAGACAGACAGACAGACAGACAGACAGACAGACAGACAGACAGACAGACAGACAGACAGACAGACAGACAGACAGACAGACAGTATATCATCATCCTCAAACATCCTTGTCACTTATTCCAGTTATTTATTCATATCATTTATATATATGTATAAAAACATAAAAATCCAATATTACCTGCGGGACACCTCTCTCTTAATCAGATAACCTACTCTAATTTGCTGAGTTCTAATTATTTTCTTGAAATGTAGACGCTCATCCAACCACTCTTTTATCTAGTCCAATAGGCATCATTTTCGTCTGTAATCTCCCATGATGTAACCTTGGATGGGTTAATAGCGATACAGTCCATTTGGCCTCCTTGATCTAAAATATCTGCTATATCTTGCTGTAATCCTAAATGGTTGAGCTTCATGGGAATAACCTGTTCTAAACTCGAGCTGCCTTCTATCAAACCAGTTAGTAATTTCGCAAACGTGTCTAACATAATCTCCCCCTGTGCGTGGGGGCGATAGAATAACACCCACGGTATTCCCTGCCTAAAAGGGGCCCCAGGGCTCTGAACTTTGGAGCGTGGGTGGGCGACCACGGGGCCCTTACCTGAGTCCTGGCATTGCTTCCACTTACTTGTGCCTGGCTCCTCACTTTCATCTATCTTATCCGACCTCCCTTGGTCAACTCTTGTTCTTTTCCGACCCCGACGGTATTACGTATGGAGGCCTAGGGAGTCTTTCATTTTCACGCCCTTCTTGGCCCTTCTCTTTCTTTGGCCGATACCTTCATTTTTCGAAGTGTCGGATCCCTTCCATTTTTTTCACTCTGATTAGTGTTATATAGAGGATGGTTTCCCAATTTGCACTTCCTCTTAAAACAATAATCACCACCACCACCACCTCTAATATAGTCAGAAAGAATACAAACAAAACATATGGAGCAGACTGCCCTGTAATTCTCCGTTTTAAGTATTTCACCCTTTCCTTTGAACACTCTGGCTACTATTGCATCTCTCCATTCATTTGGTAGCGCTCCCTCACGAAAAGAATAATAAAATTATTTCGGATATGGCACTGTATGCCATTCGTAGCCTTTAATCTATTCACATAAATCGTATCAACCCCAGCTGCCTTTCGAGCTTTCAATTTTCGTATCATTTTCATAAATGTCTTTATTATCATAGGTAAATTTCAATGTTTCCCCAGTATTAGGCGTCCCCCCTATCAGAACATTATCTATATATCCTACTAACTACCTTTACATATTACTGACTGAATACTTCTCTTAGTTTCACTGTTCCTTTAATTGAAGAATTCTCACGAATTTCACTTTTAGTGTTTCATAATACATGTGCTTAGTTTCTGTGACGGATGGGAAGATACTACTCCCCCTGTGGGTGGGGGTGGTAGAATAACACCAACGGTATCCCCTGGCCTGTCATAGGAAGTGACTAATATGGACCCCATGGACTCTCAACGTGTGGGAACGTGTACTGGCGATCACCGGGCTTTGAGCTCAGTCCTGCATTGTTGCCACTTAATTGTGCCAGGCTCCTCACTTTCATCTATCTTATCCGACCTCCTTCAGTCTACTCTTGTTCCTTTCCGACCCCGATGGTATTAGGTTGCGAATCCTAGGGAGTCTTTCATTTTCACGCCCTTCGTGGCCCTGGTCTTCCTTAGACCGATACATTCATTTTTCGAGGTGTCGGATGCCTTCCATATTTCCCTCCAATTAGTGTTGTATAGAGCACTGTTGCCCAGTTGTACTTTCTCTTAAAACAACAATCACCACCATCACCGCCAAAGATATTGACTATACCACATCTGAATCATTAATTTTGCAATTATTAAGAAATCCATTTTTTTTAATTTTCCTCTGTAGCTACCTATGTGGATCAGTGATAAAGTGTACGTCTTAGGATCTGAATATCGTGGATCAGACATAGATCATCCAGCAATGATTCGTTTCCTTGCCATCTGCTAGAGTAATTTGAAACGAAGTAATTGACACGCATATGGCCTAAATAGTCATATCAAAATATTTGTACATGGTAACTGACACCATATTATTATTATTATTATTATTATTATTATTATTATTATTATTATTATTATTGTTATTATTATCTATATATGAGAAGAGTTTGCTAAAACCAAATTTGGGAAATCTATCTACTGGACCGATTTGTTTCATTTCAGTTTTATTCTCTCTGGAATTACCTACCGGCGAATCATGAGATATTTATAGTTCTCTAAGTTCAGCCATCTTTGAGTAATCATAAAATGATCACTCCAATAATTGCAGGCGAAGGCTGACCTTAAGCCGCAATACACACTGTACTTAGCAGGTTGCTAAGCGGCTAACAATTTCTCATATAGTTATGTGAATTTTATCCTCAGTAAAGTTATTGCATGCAGCTATGTTTGATTACTACCTGCCAAGCCAGAGAGTATACACTTCGTCTGATTACAGAAGAATACTATTCTCTGCTAGATACTCTTTGATTCTCTAACCTTATCCAGCTTTTTAATATATTCAACAGATGGCAGAGCGTTCCTAATAACTTCCATGATGGTAAGAGGAAAAAGTCTACGTACAAGCAGACCCCATCATGACATACGCCTTAGATATTATCTGGGAACACCTATCGAAGGATAACCTAGCTACAATAGAAAGAGTGCAGGCCATGTATCTTTAAAAAATTCCCTGCCTGACAAAAAACTCTCCTTCGAGGGTAATCTAAGAGCTCTCAAGACAACCGTTCTATATAGAACTGCGATAAAAAAAATGCATTGCCTTCTACGACACAATACCAAGCTTTGCATCAAGAACTGCAGAATAAAATAAGCGAATATGTCGATCGATTTTTATCAAATAGAGGGCATGATGGTAACAGAATCGATTATTTCTGACTACGAACTGTGGCATACTATAACGCACTTCTTATTAAATGTTTATAAAAACATTGAAAAGGGCAGGCAAAGCAATATGACGACAGTCATCTCAAGACGAGTTATGTGATGTACGCCTATGTGTAACGAATGCTGTGAATCAGCACGGGCATCTAGTTATTATTATTATTATTATTATTTTTATTTTTATTACTAATTTCATTTGCGGCGTAGGCTATTCACAACATGTTGTTTAGCATATTTGGATAATGCATATGGGTTAGTTACCTGTAATTTGTAAGAAGTCATGAACATTAGAAACTATAACTCTAGTGATTTTCGTAAGCTTTATGTTATTATTTACCACCACAAAAGATTCGTGAGTACTATATTTTTAATTGCCCTGTAAGGTAAACAACTCATTGATTGGTACGTGGCAGTGCATTGAAGAGTTTCTGCATGAAATACACTAACTGTTCCTCATAATCGTTAATTCTTACTGTCTGCGTTAGCCTTGCATTGTTCTACTGCTATCAATCTCTATGAGAATGGACTTGTTGTTGAAAAACCAAAGCTTTTCTTCCCAAACAGTGAATCAATCATTTTTTATCGCCTTCTTATTACAGTTTTGTAAGTGTACTCTTTCTTCTACTATATGTAAGAGCCTTGCGTATTATGTAAGTAAAGTTAATTGGCATAACAGCTAGCAATTGAATTTCATCTGAGAACACTCCTCTCACTGTATCCATAAACTTCGTAATGCCACGCAATGAAACGTACAAACTGGATTTCAAATGTCCGTACTCTTGTGTAATTGAGCCCTCAGGAACGAATATCATGAAATGTTTGTCTATACTAATATTATAAAGAGGAAAAATTTGTATATTTGTTTGTAACGAATAGACTCAAAAACTACTGAACCGATTTTAAAAATTACTTCACCTATAGAAAGCTACATTGTCAGTAAGTAAAATGGGCTGTATTTTATTCACAAAACAATTCGAGGTGGGGGGCAAGGGGGGGGGGGGCAGATATAAAAATAATAGGCTAATATGGGCAAAATATCGAAGTTGTCGTATAAGGACGAGACAGAGCTCAATTTAATCCTCTTGATGCAAAGAACAGTACTCGGTATGCCCTACGGGCCCGTAAACCATTTTTAAGCCCCCTAAAATCAACCGTTACGGAGATATTGGCACCACACTACCCCTGCTCTAGGCATCGGATAAAAGAAATGAACTGACGAAACCATGGCAACGTCAGCTCCAGGATTTTTTTTTTTTTGCTAGGGGCTTTACGTCGCACCGACACAGATAGGTCTTATGGCGACGATGGGATGGGAAAGGCCTAGGAGTTGGAAGGAAGCGGCCGTGGCCTTAATTAAGGTACAGCCCCAGCATTTGCCTGGTGTGAAAATGGGAAACCACGGAAAACCATCTTCAGGGCTGCCGATAGTGGGATTCGAACCTACTATCTCCCGGACGCAAGCTCACAGCCGCGCGCCTCTACGCGCACGGCCAACTCGCTCGGTCCAGGATTCTAGAGCAGAGAGATTATGCAGGTACGTTTGGGCATAGCTGCCAACCACAATTGGTACAGATAAGACTTACTATCTGTAAAAATATATATTGTTGTGTTAAGCACTTATAGGACTCCTTTGGGCGGGAATGGAAAGGGGGTGAAGAATAAAAATCTTACTATATATAAAAATGGATGTATGTGTGTGTGTAAATGACATATCTCCTCCGGAACGACTGGAGCAATTTCAACCAAACATGGTACACGTATTACTTACTATCGGGAGACGAGCACTGTGGGGGTAAGCCGTCCCTAGCGCCCTTAAGAGAGAGGGTCAGGGGGGGGGATTGATTTATAAAAATAATCGAGAATAGTGTCGAATTCATAGTTTTCGGGGTCGCTGACTTGAAATGTGATACTCCTGAATTTTTTAAAGTCCAAGTTCAGCCCCGTTTCAGGTGGGAAGCGAAGGGGAGGGGGCAGATAGAGAAATAAATAGAATCAGTTTCGAATTCATGTTTCATGGTCTCTGGGTTGAATAGTAATACTCCGGATTTTTTACAAGTTCAATTGGGGGTGGAGGGAGTGAGATATAAAAATAATCGAAAAACTACATATAAAAATCTTATCTTCTTCTTACTGTATATAAAAATGGATGTATATGTGTGCATGTGTGTGTGTGTGTGTGTGTGTGTGTAAATGACACATCTCCTAAACCACTGGAGCAATTTCACCAAACTTGGTACACTTATCATATTACTGTCAGGAGACAAACCGCGTGGGGTAAGACACCCCCAGCACCCTTATGGGCAGGGGGCGAGGGGTTTGGTATAAAATAATCTAGGATAGTATCGAAACCATAGTTTTCGTGGTCGCTGAAATGAATAGTGACACTCCGAAATTTTTAAAGTTCGTGTTCAACCTCCTTTGGGGTTAGGGTGAGGCGGGAGTGAGATATAAAAATAATCGAAAATAGTGTCGAATCTACAGTTTTCGGGTTTACTGAGATGAATGGTGACAATCCCGATCTTTTATCTCTTAGGGGTGGGGGGCGAGAGGGGGACAGTCTCATTGACAGTTGAATTCCTGTGCATCGTATCTATAGTGCGACGGCTAAATACATTTCGTTATCACTTATTAATTTTTGACGGGATTAAATACTTCCCAGTCGATTCGAGCTTCCATAAGGACGAAATATACTCGAAAATTAAATAATCTAAAACTTGAAATCAAACACATTTAAATAATTCTAAAACTACATAATAGATCATAACATATCAATCTGCAAGTCAAAAAGGAATTCTATGAAAATTCACTTCACACATAACTAACAGGTAATGCAAATCTTAAAGGTGAATATTCAGAGATTATCCGTATTTAAGAAAGGTATAAGGACGAACTGTGGGATAAATATCACTTTAGAACAAAATTATCATAACTGAGTTAATTCAAAAGACTTCAGACATGTTTGCAACGTGCAGGTGATCGATTTTTTATTCATTCCAGTGCTTCCTTGATCTCAATAACACGAACTATACCAAAATTATCTTATTATGAATTGCACCAATTGTTTTTTAATTTTGAAGATCTACAAATACTTTTTGTTTGCGATTTACATCTTAAAGAACGTGGTAGCGTCCACGTTGTTCACCACAACGTTCAAGAATGTGGTACTTTTCTACGATGTCTGCCTGGTGGCTATGATCGTTAAAGCGTGAAGTCGTGGTTATCCGGTTCGACTCCAGATAGCGAAAAATAGTTTTCTCTTTACAATTTGCTATAGGTCGAACCCGCACAGATTGGTCTCATGACGGCGATGGGAGAGGGAAGGGCTAGCAGTGGGAAGGACGCGGCCGTGGCCTTAATTAACGTGCAGCCCCAATATTTGCCTCGAGTGAAAATGTGAAACCACGGGAAATCATGTTCAGAGCTGGCCGGGGGTTCCCGGATAGCAAGCTCACAGCCGCGCGCCCCTAATCGTACTCCAACTTACCCGGTAAAAGCACATTTGAACAAGGATTTATAACCTTTGTGTCAAGAAACCCTCTGAATATCTGGTGAAAATTGAATATGAGCCCATAACCTAACCTATCCGGACATTGAATATGCTGTATTTTATGAAAACTGATTGCATATGCACACAATGAATATGAATAAAGTACACAGTATTAGCAGAAAGTTATGTTTTTCAGTACTTTACAAGAAAAATCAATCAATCAATCAATCAATCAATCAATCAATCAATCAATCAATCAATCAATCAATCAATCAATCAATCAATCAATCAATCAATCAATCAATCAATAGTGATCTGCATTTTGGGCAGGCGCCCAGGTGGCAGATTCCCTATCTGTTGTTTTCCTAGCCTTTTCTTAAAGGATTTCAAAGAAATTGGAAATTTATTGAACATCTCCCTTAGTAAGTTATTCCAATCCCTAACTCCCCTTCCTATAAATGAATATTTGTCCCAGTTTGTCCTCTTCAACTCCAACTTTATCTTCATATTGTGATCTTTCCTACTTTTAAAGACACCACTCAAACTTATTCGTCTACTAATGTCATTCCACGCCATCTCTCCGCTGACAGCTCGGAACATACCACTTAGTCGAGCAGCTCTTTTTCATTCTCCCAATTCTTCCCAGCCCAAACTTTGCAAAATTTTTGTAACGCTACTCTTTTGTCGGAAATCACCCAGAACAAATCGAGCTGCTATTCTTTGGATTTTTTCCAGTTCTTGAATCAGGTAATCCTGGTGAGGGTCCCATACACTGGAATCATACTCTAGTTGGGATCTTACCAGAGACTTATATGCCTTCTCCTTTACATCCTTACTACAACCCCTACATTGTCTGCTATGAAATGTTTTCAACGTTAACATTAGTGGTAACTCCATGTGAAAAAGGAAATACATTGAGAAATTAAGCTAAATTTTTAATGCATTCAGCTTTAAAGGACGTTGTCTCTGTTTGGCATGAATAAGAAGGAAGTATGGAACGGTCCGTGGCAAGATAATGAGTATGTCGTCTTTGATATCTAGTTGACTTTGAGTTTTTGTTTTGATAAGAACAAGTACTGAAATCTCCGCCTCACAAACGTATGCAGTAGCAACATTAGAGAGATAAATAAACTGAGGACCAAAGAGGGAAAACTATGTGCAGAGATCTGTACCCTTTATTTATAATCCCATTTGTGTGACTACCCCAATGAAGATCTGTCCTTTCAATGATCCCCAAAGGGAACTATCACCCCATCAACGCAGTAATTAAAACTGAGAGGACTTTTCCTATTTGTGAAACTCACAACCTGACTTTCACCCCGTTCATCAACATACCATTGCCTGCTGTCCATCTTACAACATTATCGAGGTCACGTTGCAGTTGTTCACAACCTTTAACTTATTTATTACTGTATACAAAATAACATCATCCGCAAAAAAGCCTTACTTCTGATTCCACTTGTTTTCTCATATCATTTATATATATATAAGAAAACATAAAGGTCCAATAATACTGCCTTGAGGAATTCCCCTCTTAATTATTACAGGGTCAGATAAAGATTCGACTACTCTAATTCTCTGAGATCTGTTTTCCAGAAATATAGCAACCCATTCAGTCACTCTTTTGTCTAGTCCAATTGCACTCATTTTTGCCAGTCAATATTCCCCCATGGTCCACTCTATCAAATGCTTTAGACAGATCAATCGCGATACAGTCCATTTGACGTCCTGAATCCAGGATATCTTGCTGAATTTAGGTCTTCAGGCAATTAACTCAATGTTGAAAACATCCTAGGGATATGAGCTACGAATTTTAAGAAAATAAAATATAAATAAAGTATGAGAATATATTATTTATTCCTAAATATTAGAACCCGTTTCTTAATCATCGTTATCTGGTCAATTACATGGGAAGTTTGCCTTTATCTACCACTATGAGCGCTGATGTGAGACAGTGCAAAGTCTCACTTAACTGCATACGGTGTGGACATTATTAAAAAATCCATAGATAACTGAGAGTATTGAATCAAGGAACACATTACAGAAATAATTATGTAAATAAGTTAATTTGGCTAGGATTTGAATCTAAAAGAAAACGAGTAAGGAAAAAAGCGATTTTAGTATTTTTTCCGGAATTGCATTTACGCCGGAAATGATTTTTGAAATTTGTTTTTTTGTTTGATAGAGCTATCCAGAACTCACAACTTGAAACTTTTCCGGGCCCTGTAGCCCTCAACGTTCGGAAATAGCTTTATTCTATGTTTTTCGTGGTATGGGGACCCCTACATTTTCTGCTAAGAAATGTTTTCAACATAAACATCAGTGGTAACTCCATATGAAAAAGGAAATACATTGAGAAATCAAGCTAAACTAATAATGCACTGAGCTTTAAAGAACGTTGACACCTTTTGGCATGAATAAGAAGGAAGTATGCAACTGTCCGTGGTAAGATAATGAGTATGTCATCTTTGATATCCAGTTGATTTTGAGTTTTTGTTTTGATAAGAACAAGTACTGAAATCTCCGCCACACAAAAGTATGCAGTGGCAACATTAGGGAGATAAATAAATTGAGCACCAAAGATGGAAAATGTTAAAAGTGCCAGAAGCACGTTTTTGACTAAACGGAATTAATAGAGTTCCCGAGCACAATGGCACGTCTCCACTTCTCTACCAAAGGAGACCAGAAATTATTGATTACCCCATATACAATATATACGGTATATGATTTTAGTAGTATATATCCCTTTTGCGGCGCCCACAAGTAGCCGATCGTGACAATGGGCATTCAAAAGAAAGTGAATAGACATTAGCAGCGACGAACTGCACTCCCATTTCATAAATATCAATAATTTAAAAAAAATGAGTTTAAATGTTTGTACGAAGTGTGCGATTTGCAAATACTCTTATGTAGTAAAATACCCACTATCATTGTTTCCACTTCACATTTTGGCCGATTCAGGTGGCCTTGAAGTACTGGCAAGCACTTTGGCCAATCAGAATTTTTCATTGCCTTCAATATTTTAAAAATATCCTGTAGGAAATATTTATGCTGTTAAAGTCACTCTGCAAATCTACAGGCTAAGAGATTCCACCAGAATGCTTTACGAGGTCAATTAGCCCGTCTCTCAAACTCGCTGTAACAAGAATCACTGTAGTCTTTTAAGAATACAGATGTTGTATAATTATAATTATACGTTCTATGCATGCATAAAACCCTCAATCACCCTTCTGCCATTCATGTTAAAAGGTAGCGAATGCAAATGTTAAATTTTTATAGTACTTTCATGGAACATGGGATACTTGAAGACCATCTACAGACCATCAAGTATTCCTTGGAACCCAGAATCGAACCCTTAGTCTAGAATTTAAATATCATTTTAAGGAAGATAAACGTGGTTTAGTAGAATTTCAATTGATCGTTTATGGGGACTTCTTGCTGAATTTTACTCTATCAGATTAATTTCAACACACCTAATAATTTATATAAAATTCCCTGTAATTACAGAGTAAAATATTGGCGATGAATGAGTAAGTGATTTCATAGCAATTCATTTGAAAAAATTGTCAAGTTTACGTGCCATTTTCCAACTAGACGGTCTGATATACACAACGTGTGTTGTTGAGCTGGCTTGGTGTTTACCTGGTTGAAGGCTGAATACACATTGGACTTGCTGTTATCGGTAGTGTTATGAAGTCCAGAGGGTTTCTTGACATGAAGGAGGTTACAAACCCTTCTTCTATCACCCCAGAGGCTCTCAACTTTGGAGCGTGCGTTGGTGACCACGCGGCCCTTAGCTGAGTCCTAACATTGCTTCCACTTACTTGCGCCAGGCTCCTCAATTTCATCTATCCTATCTGACCTCTCTTGGTGAACTTTCGTTCGTTTTCGACTCCGAAGGTATTAGAGTTCTCGTGGCCTAGCGAGTCTTTCACTTTCATGCCCTTCGTGTCCCTTGTCTTTCTTTGGCCGACACCTTCATTTTTCAAAGTATCGGATCTCTTTCATTTTCTGTCTAATTAGTTTTATACAGAGGATGGTTGCAGGGTTGCACTTTCTCTTAAAACCATAATCACCACCAACACCAATCATTTTTATGTTTGTTCCTTCATTTCCCTGTGAATCATTAGCTATTTTTGTGTAGTTAATGTTATTGAGATCAAGAAAGCATTGAAATTAAAAATCGATCACCTGTAAGATGTAAACATGCATAAACTACCTACTATAGATTAACTCAGTTACGACCCATTTTCTTCTACATTGCTATTTATCCCATAAATCTTTATGTTTTTCTCAAACACAAACACAAACATAAACACAAACGTGTTATGATGTTATCTTAAGACGCAGATTTTCATGATCAATAAATGATATTAAAATGTTATGATGATTTAAATCTGTTATCATTCCAATATTTCATCGGCTTCGACTACTCTTTCCGCTTACCTTCCTTATCTACGATAGTTCTTTTTGTATAAATTCTCTTCTCAATATGTGCCCTTTTGCTTTTTGCCTCTTCCTTCGTTAACCGTCTTCACTCATCGATCCAGTTTATTCTCTCCCTTCTGCGGCACAACCACGTTTCAGAAATTTTCAGGTAGTTATTTCTTTGTCACATTTTGGCACCATATAATCCAACAATCATGTAAAAAATCCTTTTCGTAGCAGAATTTATTTTACTTCTCCATATGCGGTTTTTTTCCTTGTGCCTCATACAGTTTCCATCTCAGTTTCCAACACTTCCCAAATATTTAAAGACACGCGCTCCAACTTTCTTCATTCCATCACTACTTGGATATTTTCAGGTTGTTTTGAGATTTCTAATAATAACAATAACAATGAATAAAAAGGGTGAGCTTCAGGATCTCGAAAAAAAAAGAGAGGAGAATCTTAAGGAAAATTTTAGGATCACAGCAAAATGCTGATGGGGAGTGGAGTAATAGGAAAAATTATGACCTCTATAAATACACCGAAAAAATCACTGTCACCATGCGAAAGCGAAGGCTAAAATTATATGGGCATCTAGAAAGAATGGATGAGAAACGGCTAACTAAGAAAATATTCAAGTACATCACAGGACTAAAAGCTTCCACGAAGTGGGTGGAAGAAGTAAAAAGAGATGCAGTAGAAAGTGGACTTACAGTGGATATGGTTCACAACAGAAAATAATTTAGAAGTCGAGTGGACAGCATCAAAACGTTCCAGGAGAAACCACCAAAATGTAGACCCAAGCTGGTCATATCTGAGAAAGAAAGGAAGATTAGAAGTGAAAGAATGAAGAGGTTCTGGGAGAAGAAGGAGAAGAAGAAGAAGATAAAGCCTTAAGTTCAATGCGGTCCATAGGCGGCCAAATTCGGAAACAAGAAAAATAGTGTTATTGTTTTTACATTAGACTAACTACTTTTTCAGTTCTTGCAGACGCTACGGTGCCGGAATTTTGTCCCCAACGAGTTCTTTTACGTGTCAATAAATCTACCGTCACGAGCTTGACGTATTTGAGCACCTTCAAATACCACCGGACTGAGCCAGGATCGATCCTGCCAAGTTGGGGTCAGAAGGCGAGCGTGTTAACCGTCTGACTCACTCAGCCCGGGTTGAGATTTCTAATTGAATAAGTATTAGTATTTATATCTCTGGCAACGTTCGGGTGTACTTTTCATCTATTCGTAAAGCTAAGTTGCTCTTACATCATCTCAGACGGCGACAAATTACTTGATTACATGCTTTCTGGAAATGCAGAATGTGTAGAGTGGTGGTGGTGATTATTGTTTTTAGATGAAGTACAATTAGGCAATCATCCTCTATATAACACTAATCGGAGAGGAAAAATGAAAGAGAGCCTACACTTCCAGAAATGAAGGTATCGGTCAAAGGAAGACAAAGGCCACGAAGGGCGTGAAAATGAAACACTCCCTAGGCCTCGCAAACCTAATAACGTCGGGGTCGGAAAAAGAACAAGAGTTGACAAAGGATAGGATAGTTGCAAGTGAGGAGACTGGAACAAGTAAGTGGAAGCAATGCCAGGACTCAGCTAAGTGCCCCGTGGTTGCCAACCCACACTCCAAATACAGAGCCACTGGGGCCCCTTTTAGTCGCCTCTTACGATAGTCAGGTGATACCATGGGTGTTATAATATCTCCCCCCACCCACAGGGGGAGAATGTGTAGATATGCGTCTGTTATTTACCTTGCAGTTCGATGGGTGAATGATTAGTGTCGGAGCTTTCGGTTCAGAGTGCCTTGGTTTGGATTCCCGGTAGGATCGTGGATTTTAAACACGTTCCTTTGACTCGGTGAATGGGTGTTTGTGTTCATCAACACACAACACATTGCACTACCAGCCACTTCAGTGGTGACACATCCCTCTACTTGATTGACGTCAGAAGGGGGGACCTGGCTGTAAAGCAGCGACACTAACGACCTCACTAGGGTGCGACAAACGTGGAAGTAGAAGAGGAAGATTCGCTTTTTATTCACAGCATTGCAAACACCTTGATGAGAGAGTAGTTTCAATGTCCGGCTCCATAACTAAATGATTAGCGTGCTGATCATTAATCCAGGGGGCTCCGCGTTCGATTTCCTGCCGGGTCATGGATTTTAACCTTCATTGGTTAATTCCAACGTCTCGGCGGCTCTGTGTGTGTGTAGTTTTCATCACTGGAATCCATCACAGATAGGACTTCCACCCTCTCAGAAGCGCAACGGCGTCAATTCGAAATACTTGCAGCAACCTCTTTGGTGGCCACACGCATTAAAACCGGCAGGTTGTAAAATAAAGAACTAAAAGGGCGATAAGCCTTTTGACGTTTTACATGGCAATATTGGACATTTTTGTAATTCCGATAAGTCACTCTACCCTCCTGAATGTATTTTCTACAATTTTGAAGCCATTTATTGTCCATAATATCTCGGGCCATTTTGTGAAAGAAAGACATATTTCACGCTTCTTCACCCCCACATACTACTTCAGTGTTCAATATTACTTTTTTGTGTAAGTGTAGAACTCACTGAGAAATATCGACTCCTCACACGCCGGCGTCCAGATCTGCACTATATCGTTTCCCGCGCAATATAGTACTTCAAAATTGTATCATCCAATGACGTCACTTGTTACTAGGCACATAAGTTTTTCCTCTTTGCAACCGAACAGTGCCATGGCATATTTTGTCTAGAAAGGATTTATATTTTCTAACTTTCACGTTTTTTGCACTCACGGGTCCAAGTAAAATTTCAAAAGTAGAGAAATATTCCACGTCAATACTCATTCGAAAGAACTTGATCTGCTGCTTTCTGCACGTGAAAATACCCAAAGAGTTGCCGAAAGATTAAATGTTGACGTTAACCCCTATGTAGGGGTGAGGAGGGGCGGTAGAATAACAAACACGGTATCCCTTGCCTGTCGTAAGAGGTGACTAAAGTGGGCCCTAGGGGCTCTCGACTTGGGAGCGTTGGTTGGGGCCCTTAGCTGAGTTCTGGCATTGTTTTCATTTACTTGTGCCAGGCTCCTCGCTTTCATCTATCCTAGCCGACCTCTCTCGGTCAACTCTTGTTCTTTTCCAACCCCGACGGTATTAGAGCACTCGAGGCCTAGGGAGTGACCCTTGTCTTTCATTGGCCGATACCTTGATTACTCAAATTGTTGGATCCCTTCCATTTTTTCTCTGATTTATGTTATATAGAGGACGGTTGCTCGGTTATACTCCTTCTCAAAATGATAATCACCACAACCACTGTTGACGTCAACGCATTCTCTCCTTAGAATAACCCTTTATACGACAAGAGACTGCAGATCTGGGAAAAATTGCTGAATGGTATAGAAAGAGTCTTGGGTAAAGAATACAAGATGAAAATAAATAAGTCCGAAACAAAAGTAATGGAGTGCAGCCGAACGAAAGCTGGTGATGCAGGGTATTAGATTAGGAAATGAAGTCTTAAAGGAAGTAGATGAATATTGTTACTTGGGTAGTAAAATAACAAACGATGGTAGAAGTAAGTAGGGCATAAAATGCAGACTAGCACAAACAAAGAAGGCCTTTCTTAAGAAATTTGCTCATTTCGAACATTGCTATAGGAATTAGAAATATGTTTTTGAAGACTTTCGTCTGGAGCGTGACATTGTATGTAAGTGAAACATGGACGATAACTACCTCAGAAAGAAACAGAATAGAAGATTTTGAAATATGGTGTTACAGAAGAATGCTGAAGATGAGATGGATAGATCGAATCATGAATGAAGAGATACTGAATCGAATTGGTGAGAGGAGATCGATTTGGCTGAATTTGATCAGAATAAGGGATAGAATGATAGGACACATTTTAAGACACCCAGGACTTGTGCAGTTGGTTTTTGAGGGAAGTGTAGGCGGTAAGAATGGTAGAGGTAGGCCATGGTATGAACTTGACAAGCAGATTAGAGCGGGTGTAGGATGCAGTAGTTACGTGGAAATTAAAAGTTTAGCACAGGATAGTGTGGCATGTAGGGTTGCATCTTACCAGTCTATGGACTGATGGCTCAAACAACAACAAGGGAAGAATTTTGTTCTTAATTACAAATCTATTTTTGTGATTTTGGGATTATCGGAGGTGATGTATAAAGTCATTTGGATGCTTTTGGAATGGATTACTTGTTGGTTTTATTTTTATTAAATAGTTAGAAGGATGGCTAAATATTTAACCACGATTCATTCCAGCACACTACGTTTCATGGGAATTCTGGCTACTAAATCCTTAGCCAGCTTGGCCTTCATGCTTTCCTACCAATTCGCTACAACCTTTTAAATCTCATTATGTCTTCTAACATTGTCACTCTACCTACCAATAAAAGCTAATATGTAGGATGGCTAAATAATTGGCTACAATCCTATAAGGGGATAAAAATAGCATGCTGGAAGAGTTCGGATACGGGCATAACACGATATCGACACGTCTAAATTCGATATACGTGCACAAAGGGATGTTACCGTCAATTCAAGTACCGGTGTGTGTGTGTGTGTGTGTGTGTGTGTGTGTGTGTGTGTGTGTGTGTGTGTGTGTGTGTGTGTGTGTGTGTGTGTGTGTGTGTGTGTGTTAGGTCATCAGCCCAGAGGCTGGTTGAATCCTCAAATAGCACCACCAAAAGTTATGCGGTTATAAGGAAACCGCAAAAACCAATGGCAGCACCAAAATGAGGCGTACTAGGCAAGACGAAAAGTGATGTAGTTTGCCATTGCTTTCCTCACTGGGTCAGAAAGTGCTATTGCAGCACGACTGACCCTATGAGCAACACCTTTCATAACACTCAGATGCACTAGTCGTGCTCTGAATGTCATTACTCAGCACCACCCATACCCCAGCAGCTTCCATATTGTCACGGCCATGGATGAGACTGGGACTTAGGTTAAAGCTACACTTTACTCTCGCCTGTGCCAAGAGATGGATACAAAAGTACTGTATCCATCAGAAAATGGCAGCAGGCAAACAAGTACCGGTAGCGTGATTTACATATTCTTTTCTGTGTCATTTAGGTGTTAATTTATCTTGTATTTTAAAATCTCAGTGAATATGATCCAGGCCTACATATATGTATAATGCTAACGTCTATGTTTGACTAAACTGAAATTCTTAAACCAGATGGAGTCAAAAGGTGCGTTTTGTACCAAAATCTTCCAAATCGTCTCAATCGTACAGGAAACATCTTGCATTTCTTGACAAGTCAACGCAAATATATTTATTTCACGTAATTCATTTGGTTACAAAGCCGCACCTAGATTTGGATCGATTTTGATGGATAGATTGTTGCTAGGCGACAACGACTTACTCTGTATCATTACAGTCTGGTAAGAAATGCTGTAAACTGTATGGAAGGATGGGAACACGCCGCCATGTTTTATGAAGTATCTTTCTTGCTAGGAGGTTCATGTAACTAGACAACTCATTGCCGAGAAGTCTGTTCATTTTCGGACCAGATTGGAAAACAAATAATGTTATGTATCCACTCGCATAATGCATCAAGAAAATAAACCGCCTTTTATGTAAGCAAGCAGAAATAGTTTGATCAAATTAATAGGCATAGGAATTAAAAAATAGAACTTATTTACAGTAATTATTTCTTTGTTTTGTGAGGGAAATTACAAGGAAATGTAATAAGAATGCACATAACAGAAAAAGCAAAAATAATGAAGAAAAATGTTAATGAAAATTGCACAAATTACAATTAATTAAAACACCTTTTATTTATTGAAGCGTAGCAGCTCACGCCGAGTATCAGCCAGTTTTATATTATCTGCGTAACTGAAAACCCTGAAGTGTTCTTCATACATCCAGCCCCCGTGTCAGGGAAATTAACCAATTATGGTTAATATTCACGACCCAGCCGGGAATTGAACCCGGGACCTCTGTGACCAATGGCCAGCAGGCTCACGATTTAGCCATAGGGCCAGACATTTCTTTCGTTGAGTGAATGTAACTGCTCGGTTATGACGTATACATTTCCTCGCCGTTAGATCCAGTTTAGTATCTCCCTTTCAACTAAACATTGAGAAACGCTGTTGTTTGATGCTTGTTGTTTTAAGGGGCCTAACATCGAAGGTCATCGGCCCAAACATTGAGAAACATATCTAGGCACTATTCACATTTCATAAGGTAAAGTGAATAGGAAAGACTTACCACAAGATTTAGGACCACCAGACCGAGAAAGATTACGACGTAAGCCATGATGGAAGACGTGAGTGAACTGACAGGTGATCACTTTATATATCCCTCTTCGAACAATGACCGGCGACATTCCTGGATATTACAGATTGCTAATTCTGTGAACTTAAGACCTGGATTTGTGATGCTTTCTTTTATGGATCATTAACTATCAATAGCGCATAAGTTCTCCAGTGAAGGGCACGCATAAGCTAGTATGACGTTTAAACATTGAAGAAACTCTGGCAGCAACAACCGCTTTCGTTTCAATATCTTAGGTCCTACTTAATTTCTTTTTATTGCCTCTTTACGAGTACGTTCTTTGTGTGTCGTTCATAGCGCTGGTGACATATGACCTGCCCTGAAGATGGATACGTCAAGTAGATAGATATGGTTTATTTTAACCTGCAAAGTCAGGGACGCGTGTCCCTGCCTCACACTTGACCAGTGTAATACACAATAGTATCATAAAATTAAATACCGTATTAAATAAAATAAAAAAGAGACTGAAACAAATTGATGTGCATCTTACTACGCATAAAATATCTATAATAATACACAATGTAAATGAACATTTTGCTTCCTTACTGCTGTACAACAATACATACGAAAATACAATGAATAATAATATAGATGTTTGTCTGTCCAGCCAAGACCAACTACGATGTATCAGACCAAGACCGTCCCCAATCTTCAGACCTTAATGCTACTCTCGATCGTTCGAAGATGGCGAATCAAGTAGATGGTCCTTTTGGAAATGTGGATTTGTTTTGGTTTGTAGTTATAGTATGTAGTAGGTGTAATTTCATGAAAGTTGACGATAAGTGTTAGTTTCTTAGGATCTGTAATTATACGCAGTAATGTGACAATGTGTTTGTTTTGATCGTGTTGTGGACCAGCTGTAGTCTAACTATGGCAATGCCTCTCATAAAGCTATTCGTAAGTTTCCTAAGGAATAAAACATTAAGAGAGAAATGGATTAGGAATATATATCGTGATTATTTTGAAGTCGATGACAAAACTGTAATGTGCATACACCATTTTGCGAATACGTCTGAGGGTTGGGAAGACTTTCCTCTAATTCCAAACGGTGAACCTATTCGTGTTCCTCGGAAAATATTAATTTAGAGAGAGTATAATTGTAAATGTGTTATTCCGTCAGTGTCCATGTGTTTCAAAGTGTCGAGTGATTTAGAGGCAATAATATGTGCTTGCGTGCAGAAATGTTTGGCTGGATTTTGGAGTGCCGTATAACAAAACTTGTAAGTGTGACAGATGGAGCAAACTGTATATAGTTTCACAGAAGAAATAGAGGCTTGGAGGGATTAAGTGGGTTTGAAACGTAGGGTTTTACACTACCAACACCTTCCTATTCATGCTATGGTTGTCTGTTACCAAGCAGACTACACCGAACTGTAGCTCGTTCATGGAGTTAAATATCAATGTTTAGAGTCCATAGAGTTTTTGCACTCATGTTCTTTAATCGGTAAAAACCTATTATATCTTCAGTGTCTGAGCGTTTCATTACTAAGGTTACTATCATTGTGTGAAGTGCTGCTATGCCATATGCCAACATTATGTTAGCATTACCAGAGCCGTTCATTGGGTTAACCTAATCATTTCGGGTGTACTTGGGCTGAGTGGCTCAGGCGGTTCAGGCGCTGGCCTTCTGACCCCCAAGTTGGCAGGTTCGATCCTGGCTCTGTCCGTTGGTTTTTAAAGGTGCTCAAGTACATCAGCCTCGCGTCGGTAGATATAATGGCACGTAAGAGAACTACTGCGGGACTAAATTCCGGCATTTCGGCGCCTCCGAAAACCATTGAAAAGGTAGTTAGTGGGACGTAAAGCCAATAACATTGTAATTTTGGGTGTACTTTCCTTTCATTTGGTGCTGAATATAACAAATTGTTCACCACTTCAAAACTAAGGCAACAAATTATGTTTCATAGTTCTCATGAGAGCGAATAAATTGAGAAATTTCGCACCTTAATTTACTTTGAAACGTTCAAAATGATGTTATAAATTCAATTTTAACAATTTTATCATGTATTTTCATCTATCCAGTGAACTGAGATCTAAGACAAAACGTTATTTTACTAATTGAAATTTCTAAATAATCAGAATGTTGTTCTCCTTCCTAGTAGAATATATGTGATTTTAGTTGCTTGTATGTGGTGCGTACTTGTTGGCGAAACATTTTCATACGTGAAAAAGTGATTTTCCCTATATTGCTACGTTTATCATGTTAAATTGCCGCCGTTTGTATATTGTTTACGTAATATTTTCGTGTTAGCCAATAGCATAGCTACTTCGGCCGCCATGTTTCTTAAATTAAGGTCTGAGGATTGGAGTCGGTCTTGGTCAGACTTTAATGCACCTATTGATAATAGCTGAAATGGTGGCGCGATCGGTTTGTTCAAATGCAAACATGAGCATGTGCGAAGCATTAGTTTAGCTTTTTATTTCTGTTGGTGTGATTTGATCATGAAACATTAGTGTAGTGATGATTTATTGACATTTAGCTTTAAAACTGTTTTGATATATTAGGACGTGTCGGTGGTATTGTGTCCTGGATCTAATTCATACTACAACAGATGCACTCACATTCAGACCAAGTGTACTTAATGCATCGTGATGATTTCGTATTTACAGATAATTTATTAGGGTGCATTAAACCATTCGAGGATAAATTTGTGAGTAGAGGAGATGTTTTCCGTGTACCTGATGAGTTTTCTTCTGGATAAGCAGGAAACTCTGTGTTGGTGCCTATTCTAGTCCATTTCTCAATTACTATACCTTTTGAGATTTTTAAAAGTGAGGTTATAAAAAGTGATAAAGCTATTTCGTTTCTCTCTGAATGAAGATTATATATTTCCTTAATTAAATTAGAGGAACAAGCATCAACTGATATCCTGTCACTTACAGCAAGTATTTATGTGGTGTTGAAGTGCATATGCCACCAGCGAACTTCAGATCGATTGTCCTATTGATTATCTGAAGTGAATCAGGTGTAGTATAGCAGTTCGGTGAATCACTGTTATGAGAGAATTGAAATTCGTGACAAGGTTATGTTCTAATAAATTTCTTGAACGAGCTAGGCTATTACATTTGAAAGAGTATGGTAATAGAAAGGTCATTTAAATAAATGTATTTCTAAAACAAATATTGATTTATAGGAAGAAGAATTAATGTCTGGATAATTTTACCACGGGTTCCCCCCCACTATATCTACATAAGTTGGATACATTTCTATCTCTTTTAAAATCGTTTAAGAAAAGACTAGATAAACAAATTGATTCGTAATATGCCACTTCGACGAAAGCCCTAAATTCAGATCGCCGGTGATTGATTGATTGATTGATTAATTGATTGATTGATTGATTGATTGATTGATTGATTGATTGATTGATTGATTGATTGATTGATTGATTGATTGATTGATTGAACTGAAACTGCCACATTTTGAAACGCATCAGATATTCCCCCAGGATTGTTATTTTAGACTGCAATCCTATATTACCTATTTCCTGGATCATACCGGTACTATTCCATAGAAAATACTTATATTTTGAATTTTCCACAAGTTGTTTATCTAATTATAGACTATTTCCAGACAGTATTGATCCATTACCTAAAGTAAAGTATTCTGTTCGTTACTGTTTACAACTTAGCAATTCAGTTCGATGATCAGAAGGTTATGTATGAGTATCACAGACTTATTTACATTCAACCTATGTGTCGGCATGTTGATTTTGTATTGAGGTCTGATACTGTTGTAGATGGACTTGGTTCAACACTTATCCTGTTTCTCTGCGGGGTCGAGTATGACGTGAGATGAATCTGTCGGGGCGGGTTTTTACGACCGTGTACCCTTCCTGACGTCAATCTGATTAGAAGAGTTAATGAGATGAAATGAATGACATGGTATATATGATAGCTGGTAGGGAGATGGTGAAACCCGGTCCCGGCACATAGCCTACTCCTGTCAAATAGAACCAGGGGTCTGCTCAAGGCTTAACGTCTCCATCCGATGGTCGTACACTGCGGTCCAAAAAATATCCCCACTTAGTTGCATCCTAAGATTTCCATGTGTCTCTTTGATGTACTCAGAGTTTTACTTGATTATACAGATTTGTAAAACTGTATAGTAGTCAAAAGCATTTATCAAATGATTTCAAATATTGTTTTCCTTAAGAGAATTTAGTATGCTGGATTTAAAAATAGATACAGTGAACTCAACACAATTGCAAAATTTGCTTGGCAAGCTCGGTTTAACTAAATAATTTGAAAAGAGCGCCTTTGCCTGTAACTTACCATTATACCACTAGATAGCATAAAAGTACAATTTTGTGCCTGCTACCAGTTGATGTGTTGAAAGGAATTCGAGAACTTATTTTCTTGCTCAGGAGTGACAATAAGTCACAGTGATTATAAATTTGACCTTATATTCATGTTAATTGTTGTTAAAAATCATTGTTCCTACATCGCTATGTTTTCAAATACTTGTAAACTGTATTTGCACAAGATGTAACCTAAAATTTCCATTTTAGATTATGGGAAGAAAGAAAAATATTTCACTGGGAAAGCAGGGAATGGTATTAGCCCTCAAAAAGATACATTGCGAGAAAATTGTTCATTGACCACAAGGCAGTGGGAAACAATTTAAAAAAGCAGAATGAGTCTGAAGTGTCAAGCTTACGACACAGATGTGGTCGTAAGAAGAGCACAAGTCCCTGAAAATGCAGGTCAATAAAATTACTGGCAAATAGAGAAAGGAAGATGAGGTCACGTCAAATTGCTTCCAAAATTCAACAAGACTTTCAGCAGAGTATTTCACATCAGCCAGTGCTCAGACGACTTTCAGAGATGAATATCAAAAGGACGACTCCCAATAAGAAACCTATGCCGACGAAGAAACACATTGCAGTAGGATTCAATTTGTAAAAATGTACGAGGTCTGAACCGCAAAAGACTTTGACAGGGTGATATTTTCTGACGAAAAGAATTTTAATGTGTATGGTAGTGATTCAGGCTTGAAACTCTGGATTCAGATAGGGGAAGAACTGATCAATGAGTGCGTTATTCAAACAAAAAATTCTCTGAAAGTGTTACGCTGTGGGGTGCATTTCTTTTCAAAAGGGATTGGAAGGATCAGGATATCTACAGGTATAATCAATAGTGTGGAATACTGTAAAATCATAGAAAAGGAAGTAATGAACACAGCTAGGGATCATTTCAGTGATAAAAACGTTGGACCATTTATTTTGCAAGACGACAACGCCAGTTGCCACCGATTAATGGTTGCGCAACATTGTTTGGCTGATCTGAATTTTCAGCGAATATCGTGGCCATCAAACTCCCCAGACCTGAACCCCATTGAGAATTCGGTCAGTAATGTCAAACAAAGCTTAGTCAGCATTGCTGTGCATCCAAAATTGAGCTGAGAGAAAAGATCGTTCACGTCTGGTACCACGAAATTGAGCCTACGTTGCTTGAAAGTTTGGTTCACTCAACGTCAAGAAGGATTCAGTCTCTCAAGAAAACCCGTGGGAAATACACTGAATATTAAACTGTTGGTATTTATGAGGTATATTAATCTCATTACACCAAATGTTAATTTCATTCAATAAAATTATCATTATCAACACCAACGTACTGTAGTTTTAAACATACCTCACCTGTTCCTTCCGGAGAAAAACGAAAGTTGGATTTTTTTTTTTTGACAGCAGTGTATCACCAACAACCTCGCTCCATATGAGCACTGATGAGAGGTTTGGAATTCAATCCAAACTTTTGGCTCGCAATCTAGTGATTAGAAATTGTATGGCCGGGCTGAGTGGTTCAGACGGTTGAGGCGCTGGCCTTCTGACCCCAACTTGGCAGGTTCGATATTGGCTCAGTCCGGTGGTATTTGAAGGTGCTCAAATACGTCAGCCTCGTGTCGGTAGATTTACTGGCACGTAAAAGAACTCCTGCGGGACAAAATTCCGGCACCTCGGCATCTCCGAAAACCGTAAAAGAGCATTTAGTGGGACTTAAAGCAAATAACATTATTATCATAAATTTTATGCCACCACCTCCCCTACCCTGTCGGCCAACATTCTGATGGTGAAAATTATTTCGCCCATCGACACTCGAACAGCCTAACCTCGGTGTCAGGCCGTTTAGACTTCAACGCCTTAACGATCATTGTCACCAAAACCAAAAAATCCCAAAACCCACGGCATTTAACGCCCTCAGCCCGAAGGCATGCAAATTACGAGGGGTCGTGTGGTCAGCACGACGCATCTTCTCGGCCGTTAATATGGGCTTTCGAGACCGGGTTCACCATCTCACTGTCAGATAGCTCCTCAGTTCTAATCACGTAGGCTGAGTGGACCACGAGCCAGCGCTCAGGTCGAGAGAAATATCTCACCTGGCCGGGAATCGAACCCGGGGCATCCAGGCGAGAAGCAGGCACGCTACCCCTACACGACGGAGCCGGCGTCATTGTCACCAGGCGGGCTATAATAATGATATATATATAAACCTACTACATATATTTCAATTTATTTAGGAACAACCTCCTTTATTTATAGGCTGCCTTTCCCCTGCCTGTCGTAAGAGGCGACTAAAAGGGCCCCAGTGGCTCTGAACTTTGGAGCGTGGGTTGGCGACCATGGGGCCCTTAGCTGAGTCCTTGCATTGCTTCCACTTACTTGTGCCAGGCTTCTCACTTTCACCTATCCTATCCGACCCCCCTTGGTCAACACTTGTTCTTTTCCGACCCCGACGGTATTACGTATGGAGGCCTAGGGAGTCTTTCATTTTCATGCCATTCGTGGTACTTGTATTCCTTTGGCCGATATCTTCATTTTTCTAAGTGTCGGATCCCTTCCATCTTTTCTTCTGATTACACAACCCAGCATTTTCAAACTTATTTTTTATTTATTTTATTATTTTTTTTGCGGCAAGAGGTGTGATAGGTGATCTTAACTAATTTTGGGTCGCTGAACACGAATCCGTTGTCCGTTTCTACGTATCACGTCACATTTTCTTGCAATAGGTATATCAAAGTAAGAGATAGATCTGAATATTGCATATAAAATACTGAAAAAATAATGTTCATAATTTTGGAAATATTTATAATTTTTGTATTATTATATATATATTAAAATAAATGAATATTGTCTTGAATTATTATATAAAATGAATAATCATTGAGTATAAAATTACAATGAAATATTTAGCATTTATTGTAATATAATACTGATTTACACAAAAACACATAAACAAACAACTCTGAGGCAATGAAAGCAATTTATTTTGACAATTGTACGTGATTTACAAGCAAACAATGTAACTCTTATTCAGTATCATAAATGTGACAAAATAAACTTTAACAGTCCTAGATGTCCCTTTGGAATGAACGCTTGGCTGCCCAGTGTCTGATTGCATCAAGTTTGCCTTCTCTTTTCAAAGACCAACAGTTGTCGGCCATCACTGGTTCATCCCACCTCCCCTGGTATCTTCTTTCTGCCTCCTTGATGTCCTGGCGGAACTTCTCTCCCATCTCTTCACTAACAGCCCCAAGATTTTCCAGAAAGTGATAGAGATGAGAATGAAGGAAGTGCAGTTTCATACTCATTCTACACCCGAACTCTTTCATATCAGCCAACATCGTTTTCACTATGGTTTCACATTGTTCTTCCTTTACATCTCGTAGGAACTTCAATATGACTTCTCTCATTGAATTCCATGCAGCAAGTTCCACGGCATTGATGCATTCATCGTCTGTTGAAAGTTTCTATCTTTCAGAAACTTCCTGATTTGTGGTCCATTGAAAATGTCTTCCTTGACTTTTCCATTAGATAAATGTGGAAATTTGCTTTCAATGTACTTGAAACAGGGGCTACTTTTTTCCAAGGCCTTAACGAACTGTGTCATGATTCCCAGTTTGATGTGTAGCGGTGGCAAAATAATTTTTGTGGGGCAACTAAGGCAACGTTTGTAACATTTTTCATACCAAGTGTCAAAACTTGTCTCTTGGGTCAGGAAGGTGTAGACCAGTGTTTGTCCCTAGTTCTGCTGCCCCATTCACATAAATAACAACGGAATATGGTGTAGCCTGCTTGTTGTCCTAATAGAATACCACACACCTTCAAGTCACTATACACATTCCACCGGTGCTCATGATATTTGATTTCGTCTAAAACAGTTTGCATTGAAATATAATTTTCTTGTAGTGAAACCGAATGTGCCACAGGAATCGAAGCTAGAATGTTTCCGTTATGAAGTAGTACAGCCTTTAAGCAAACCACGGCCACTCTAACAACGGCCGATTCGCTGTTATCACAAAGCAGCACTGTGACGCAATGACACATTTTCAGACAGTAAATGGCAAATAACACGAAAACTAGATGTGATACAATAGAACAAATGACATTTCTGAAATCAGGAGACCTTATTTAGTTAAAATCACATATCAGATGCTTTGCCGCAAAAATCATGTTGGGTAGTATTAGTGTTATATAGAGGATGGTTGCCTAGTTGTACTTCCTCTTAAAACAATAATCACCAACACCTTGTCTCACTTTGGCCGATACCTTCATTTTTCGAAGTGTCGGACCCATTCCATTTTTCTCTCTGGTTAGTGTTATATAGAGGATGGTTGTCTAGTTGTACTTCCTCTTAAAACAATAATCACCACCAATCACCACCTTACAGGCTGCCACTAATAACAAGGTAAAACATATAAAATTTGTTGTACTTGTTCTACTGTTTGAAGAAAACTCTAAATTATAAAGTATATACACTGACTGACAGAGCAAATGCAACACAAAGGAGGAGTGGTTCGAAAGGGATGAAAGTTGGGGAAAAAACAGAGTCGGCACGGAAGAATAATTGATGTTTATTTCAAACCGATATGCAGGTTACACAATGCGCACGGCATCGACTCAGTAGGATGTAGGACCACCGCGAGCAGCGATGCACGCAGAAACACGTCGAGGTACAGAGTCAATAAGAGTGCGGATGGTGTCCTGAGGGATGGTTCTCCATTCTCTGTCAACCATTTGCCACAGTTGGTCGTCCGTACGAGGCTGGGGCAGAGTTTGCACACGTGTTCGATTGGTGAGAGATCCGGAGAGTACGCTGGCCACGGAAGCATCTGTACACCTCGTAGAGCCTGTTGGGAGATGCGAGCAGTGTGTGGGCGGGCATTATCCTGCAGAAACAGAGCATTTAGCAGCCCCTGAAGGTACGGGAGTGCCACCGGCCGCAGCACATGCTGCACGTAGCGGTGGGCATTTAACGTGCCTTGAATACGCACTAGAGGTGACGTGGAATCATACGCAATAGCGCCCCAAACCATGATGCCGCGTTGTCTAGCGGTAGGGCGCTCCACAGTTACTGTCGGATTTGACCTTTCTCCACGCCGACGCCACACTCGTCTGCGGTGACTATCACTGACAGAACAGAAGCATGACTCATCGGAGAACACGACGTTCCGCCATTCCCTCATCCAAGTCGCTCTAGCCCGGCACCATGCCAGGCGTGCACGTCTATGCTGTGGAGTCAATGGTAGTCTTCTGAGCGGACGTCGGGAGTGCAGGCCTCCTTCAACCAATCGACGGGAAATTGTTCTGGTCGATATTGGAACAGCCAGGGTGTCTTGCACATGCTGAAGAATGGCGGTTGACGTGGCGTGCGGGGCTGCCACCGCTTGGCGGCGGATGCGCCGATCCTCGCGTGCTGACGTCACTCGGGCTGCGCCTGGACCCCTCGCACGTGCCATATGTCCCTGCGCCAACCATCTTCGCCACAGGCGCTGCACCGTGGACACATCCCTATGGGTATCGGCTGCGATTTGACGAAGCGACCAACCTGCCCTTCTCAGCCCGATCACCATACCCCTCGTAAAGTCGTCTGTCTGCTGGAAATGCCCCCGTTGACGGCGGCCTGGCATTCTTAGCTATACACGTGTCCTGTGGCACACGAGAACACGTTCTACAATGACTGTCGGCTGAGAAATCACGGTACGAAGTGGGCCATTCGCCAACGCTGTGTCCCATTTATCGGTCGCTACGTGCGCAGCACAGCGGCGCATTTCACATCATGAGCATACCTCAGTGACGTCAGTCTACCCTGCAATTGGCATAAAGTTCTGACCACTCCTTCTTGGTGTTGCATTTGCTCTGTCAGTCAGTGATATAGTTAATGCAGCATTTCAGAAATGTAGGTGTAGAGGTGGTGTCTCAGGAACTTGAGGGAGCATCGGAGGACGAGAGTCACAACTTCGGGGATGATCTTCATAGGAAGCTGGAAACGCTTCCACGTGGCGACAAAGTGACGAGGTATCACGAGCTCCGACCATTATCCCTATTATTTCAATTTCCCGAAGGTGGGATTTATATTTGTAGTACGCGATATTGGGTTTGTATTTTTAATCTTTTTCTAGATTGACTCATCTGGCTGACCGCTATAGTGTTCGAATTTGACAGTCGGATCTAAGAATAATCCTTGAGAACTGTTGTATTTAATGGCTATGATGTCAATTCTCTGTGAAGTACCTTTTACGGTCAATCCGTCTACCTCCACATTGAATCCCTTCTTTCTCAGTTCTTCGGCAATGAAGGATCTGATGTGGTGGTGCCGCGTGTTTCTTACGAGCTCCCACGGGTGCAGAATTCCAGGATATGACCAAGAGTTTCTTTCTCTCCGTGTCAATGCCGACAGAGGTTGTTGTCCAGGGATCTGCCTGGCACCTAGCGCACCGCAGAAACCAGATGACTATCTGTATAGCCTCTCTCCACTCGTTACAGGATAGTCCGGTCAACCTGTCAACTGTTTATTTAGGTCGTTGATATAAACTGAAATTAGCAAAGGGGCTAGGGTTGACCCTTGTGGGCACCTGTTCTCACATATATCCACGAAGAATAGGTATCTGTATTGACGTTACGTTGTTGACGTTCGTTAAAAATGTCCAGATGAAATATTCTTATTCTTATTATCATTATTAATGGTTCATTGTGTAGGTTACTGTAGTCACGTTCGTGTACCATGGGCAACAGCTGAGTGGCCTAGTAAGTGGTCCTGATAGTTGGGATACCAGTTGCTATTGAAGAAGAGTGGGCATGTCGTTTATGTTCTGAGTCATGGCCCTTCTTATGTTCAAGCGCCTAGAACTATATAATCCACCGCTGGTCCCTAACCTGTTAGAGGAGGGATCTTCACTTGAATTATTCGTACCGAGCTCGATAGCTGCAGTCGCTTAAGTGCGGCCAGTATCCGGTATCCAGTATCCAGTATTCGGGAGATAGTGGCTTCGAACTCCACTGTGGGCAACCTTGAAGGTAGTTTTCCATGGTTTCGCATTTTCACACCAGGTAAATGCTGGCCTATAACTTGTTTAAGGGCACGGCCGCTTCCTTCCCACACCTAGCCCTTTCCTGTCCAATCGTAGCCATAACACCTACCTTTGTCAGTGCAACGTAAACCAGCTTGAAAAAATATTATGTGTGACTAAGCGTAGCATCCTGCTTCACAAAAGTTTCACCGAGCACGCTCAGAACATTTCAAGCAACCCTTGGACCTATGGGAGTAATGGAATCCCAATTCTGTTTGACAGGCAAGGACTCCTTGGAAACAACCTTGCGAACGAAATGGAATTCTATGTCGAGCTAGGAATATTACAGTTATATGTTTCATGGAAGAAAGTAGAAATCATCCTCTGGTTTTCTCCATATACTTTGTGTCAATTATTAAGCTCAGTTCTCTTCTATCCTGGTGTCTTTCGTTGCGTTTAATTTTATTTGTTTAGTTTCTATTTATTTATTTCTTCTACCACATTCGTCTGATGTCCTCTCTGCTACTTATCACACATGGTGTGAAATATCATCTTAATTGGAGCACCGCCGTCTCGATCCTCTTATACTGCCTGCTCTTTGCCACTAGTTTAACACAGAAAGGTGTGAATACCATAATTTCTTCAAGTCGCTGTAAGAGTGCAGTCATCAACGCACACGCCTTGCAGTCAGCGTGGGTGCTGAAATGTGGAAATTGAAGCATGTATGTGTACGGAAAGCTAATTTATTTCGTATAATTAGTAGACGTGCCTGTTCACTTATGTTTGTACAAGTGATATTTTTATATAACTGTGAAATGAATTAATCATGTTATGCTTATACTGTAGATGTTTTAAATGTTCTTTTAATGTGTACTTGTTTTCTTCCGTTTGTGCAAGTTATATTTCATTGTAGACTGAAACTTCAGATAATTTTCCCAGAAATATTAAACTTTTGTGCATAATTTTGCAAATCTTGTAACCGTACAACAGGGTTACAGATTCCATTCAGTATTTATTATTATTATTATTATTATTATTATTATTATTATTATTATTATTATTATTATTATTATTATTATGAACCCGATTCATTAGATTTTATATATTCTGTTTCTCATCATTTAGACTGTAATAATTAGGTATCACGTATATTCTTGTATTTAATCATAGGTTAAGTGAAATTTATTTGTAATTATTCTGTATTGTAGTAAGTGAGATTTGTTGGTTTCATATTGTCATGCTGTGGCTTGTAACTCTGGCTGGATGAGCTGGCATAGTATTTTGCAATCGAGGCTATGTTTAACTGTGCAAGTAGATTTTTCGGTGACGCATTCAGCTTAGTCATTCTCAAGCCGCTTGGGTACGCTTAGACAACACTTGACTGATGACATCAGTGCGTGGGCACGTGATTGCGACCAAGTGTCAGTATTCGCCAGCTACTGTATGTTGAAGTGGAAGGGATGGACAGTGAGTAGGGAGATGAGTCGTCATCGCGAGGTGATATAAGTCGAGGCGACGGTGGGGAGAGGTATTCAGATCATATCGTTCAGTTCATATCGTTCAGATCATAGGTAACAGTCAGAGGTATCAAATGGAAGAAGTGGTCTTAGTGTGATGGTCAGAGCTAAGAGTTGTGTTTTCAAGAGGTCTTGTAATCATCGAGGAGGTCTACAAGTGGTGGTTGTATCCGAGCAGAGACGGGTACTATGCTGATAAAGAAACATCATCTTCTTGTGAGGATGGACTTCACAAGATGTTTCAATAATATTTTCCAATTACTTATAATATATTGAGTGGACGGAATTACATTGGAGCTCCCTACACGCGTACATGGTATGTAGGCCAACTCCTTGTTATATAAGAAGATAACAGCAGACGGCTCCCGACTTCAGCTCAGAGGTTTTCCCAAGAATTTCAAGTTCAACAGCGGTGTATGCCGACATCAGGTAATTAAAGCATCAGACATGTTATGCATTCATAACATGAAGAAGAATGTAATCAGCGGCGATATCACATCTCACTTCAAGTTCATGCCAATAGCTTTTTTTGTTTAGATTAAATTTTCCTTTTATTAGTACCGCAAATCTCACGATATATTTCTTTTGTTAAATTAAAAGACGTCAATGATTGTTCATTGTGACGTAAATTATAGTCATAAACTCAGTTTTATTTTAATTATAATAAGTGATTCCAGTTCCATGTACAATCCTCAATTGTGGAAATGCAACAGTAATTTAATATTTTCCTGATCCATATCCCTGTATATTGCCAGATATGTGAGTTTATCACCTCACGCCTTGAGATAATTGATATAAGAGGTATGCTCTACCGAATTTTGTTGTTTTTCTTAAAAAAGCAACTGGCGCTCAAACAAATGTTATTTATATTGTGTGGAAGATATGAAGGTATAAGAGTAGTGGTTGGAGTAGCCACAATCTCGACAAGAGACTGAAGAGATAGCCTAAGATTCCATAAAACCTCATCTAGAACGGAACTAACACTCCGGTGGTTGCGCGAAGAAAGTCACGTCAGTGGTCGTGCGGATCCGTACTTTCATTGTGATATAAGGCTATTCTCTACTATTTATTCAATGAATATGATTATGCATTATCAAAATAACTTTTTTCTGTACAATATAATTATGCATGAATTTATAAAAAATACCTGAAAAATTACCGGACATTGTGATTTGTCTCACTCCCTCCACAATGTTTTTGAGGTACCTCACTGTCTGGTTCATTCAGCCATCGATTTATATTCTCATAGTCATCCATCTTGCAATTATACACCAATAATTAATATAAACTCATAAGACGGAGTAGATATATGCATATGAACTGGGATTAGACACCGTAGTAAGAAAACAAACAAAGTCAAAAGAAGTCACGCTAGTGGTCGCACAGATCACAGTTGTGATCCACAAGAATAAATTGCTTTATAACGCAACAACCATCAGTCAAGGTTAGCAGCCTACTGCATTATCAGAGAGGGGATGGGACACGAGGAACGTACACAGATGCTCAAGGTCAACAGTCAAACAGGAGCGTAAAAACTAAACGGCTGGATCACTATTGTGATCCGCACGACCACTGGGGTGTTAAGAGAAAAGTGGCGTGGAGGATAGTGGATTCCTTGTGATAAGAATTGTGACGGACAATCACAAACCAAACCTCTTCATGTTTAGACATTTTGGACAACCTGAAATATCGAAATAATGCCCTAGTCAATCTAGGAAAAGAAAGTAAAATCCTAATTTGCGGGTATTTGGCTCGTGTTGTTGAAGGGATGGTGGAATGTGACATTTGCGTCATCAACTTCTCCCTACCTAGAGCTTCGACACCAATGTATGGAACTGATAATGCATCAGATCACAGGAGGACTTAGATACCCAAAACCTTGTTTTATTGTTCTGATGACTACTACAATTAATTTTATTTCATTCCTTCCCTGAAGTGGGAGGCGTGCCTCTTAGACGGTGACGCTGTTTCTCAGGCCGGGAGATTTGTTACGGTGAAGGAGATGCACGGAGAGGGTGAGAGGGTTGGCGGCCGTGGCCTATACTAGGAACTGTCCCGTCATTCACCTTAGTGCAGGAGATTGGGAAACCGCAGGAAAGCGCTCTCAGGACAGCCGACGGTTGGGGTCAGTCGTGAGGTCCAGCCCTGTCCCGACTCCCGAATACAGAGGCGTAGAGCCACGGTAGAGCCGTGGCCACCCCTCCTCTGCTCGGTTGGGTGGTCAGAGCGCAAAGCTCTCGGACCACGGGGCAGCCATGGCCATTTATGGGACGAGATCCACTCTGCATCTACCGACTGGTCTGATGAAGCATCTGCAGGAATTTGTTGAAGCTCCTGTGCCTTACTGTCGGAAGTCCTTCAAACTTACGAGCGTAATACGAGGACTTGCTACATCTTCCCTTTCATAGTGTATTTTGTTAAAGTGTGAGGTCAAATAATATTAGGAAACTGTTAGTGATATTATCTTAACCAATTTCGTAAGGCGTCTATTAACTGATATTGCTGTGGCAAGAACACAAAATGTTAGCCGGCAGTGTATCACTCCAAGCTTTCTTCCAAGGAAATCCTTCAATTGTGGCATTAAGAGGCCAACTAAGTCTTCATACAAGTAAATTTTCCTATCTATATATATAAAGTGACATGTCCTGAATGACTGACAAGATTTATCATCGCCCATCCAAAACCAAAGGACATAAATAAATGAAATTTTGAGGATACATTTATATTAGAGTGTAGGTGCAGACTAACAAGGAAACATTGGCAATGGGTTAGTCGCCGATCGCGATAAAACTTGGAAAACACATTGAGGTACACTAAAAAATTATGTCGGCATCAATTTTGGGTGCCAACATTCATTAGAGCGTTAACTACGGGGCCTAAAAGTTGCGACATTTCAAATTCCGCGCGATCAGCGATGAATACCTGCTGGCCAATGCTAAGCTGGCACACTACGTACTTGGAGACACGCCTCTGCACCTCCTCCCCTCCACGCTCCAATTGGTTCGCCACCGCAGCCGGCAAGCGCGGGGAGAAGGGAAACGTGCAGAAAGTTGGAAAATTGTTTGAATACCTTTTATGAGGATACTTATATATCAAAACTGAAGACGTTACAGACATGAACATTGATATTTATCTCCTTTAGAAATGAAGAAACACGTATTTTATTCTTTCTGGAAAATCCAGTGAATGGGGTTTTAACAGGAGTGACAAAGGAGGTGAACTTTTAAAAACACTGTATCTACAGTATATCTCAGAAACGTAACATGTTAGAGACGTGAAAATTGTTCATTGGAATATTCTGTAATAGTAAAGAAACAGATAATTAGCTTTCAGAAAATCCACTTAAGGGGAATTGAAAAAGCGGATGATTTTTTAAAATGAGCATATCTACAGAATATATCAAAAACTTAACATGTTACAGACGTGAAAACTATTATTATTAATCTCGCTTAAAAATTAAGAAACATGTATTTTTTGTTTTCGGAAAAATCACTTAAGTGGGAGGGGGTAGGGTGCAAAGGACTGGAAGAAGGGTTGAATTATTTTCATTAGGATACTGATATCTCAAAAACTGAAGATACTACAGACGTGAAAATGATATTTTGGGGTCCCCTTCAAAAATATTGAAGTACATATTTTTTGTTTTCGGTAAATCCATTTAAGGGGATGAAACAATTGAATTCTTTGTATGAGAATATAAGCTATGTCAAAAACTGAAGGTGTTACAAACGTGGAAACTGGTATTTGGAATCTCCTTTAAAAATAAAGAAACATGTATTTTTTGTTTTCTGGAAAATCCAATTAATGTGGGGGTGAACAGGAGTGACAATGGGGGTAAATTTTTTAACAGTGTATATTACAGTCTATCTCGAAAACTAAAGATGCTGCGAACGTGAAAATTGGTATTTGGAATATCCTTTAAAATAAAGAAAGTCGTATTCTTTGTTTTCGGAAAATCTAATTAAGGGGGTGAAAGAATTGATAAATGAATTGAATTATTTGTATGAGGATACTTATATCTAAAAAAATAAAGATGTTACAGATGTGAAGGTTGGTATTTGTAATCACCTTTAAAAATAAAGAAACACGGATTTTGGAGGAAAATCTACTTGGGGGTGGAGGGAGTCGAATTCTTCTTATGAGGATACATATATCTCAAAATCTAACGATGTTACAGCCGTGATAATTAGTATTTGGAAGCTCCTTTATAAATAAAAAGAGGCGTATGTTTTGTTTAAGAAAAATTCACTTAAGGGGGGGTGGAGGGTGAAAGGATGTGAAAGAAATGAATTCTTTTTACCTCAAAACTGAAGGTTACAATTGTGAAAGTTCGTACTTGGAATCTCCTTTTTTTTTGGAGGGGGGGGGGAGTTGAATAATTTTTAAAAGGATACTTCTTATGAGGATACATATATCTCAAAATCTAACGATGTTACAGCCGTGCTAATTAGTATTTGGAAGCTCCTTTATAAATAAAAAAAGGCGTATGTTTTGTTTAAGAAAAATTTGAAATGTTACTGACATCAAAATTTGTATTTGGAATCTTCTTTCAAAGTAAATATTTTTCTTTTCTTTTCGGAAAATCCAATTAAGAGGGCGAATGATTTGAAAATTTAGTTGAATTCTTTGTATGAGGATACTTATATCTCGAAAAGTAAAGTTGTTACAGACGTAAAAATTGATATTTGGGATATGTTTAAAACACGTATTTTATCTTTTTGGAAAATCAACTTAAGAGGGTGGGACAGAGTGAAAATACGTGAAGAAGGAGTACATTTCTGTTTATTAAAATACTTATCTATCATAAACAGAATATGCTACATACGCGAAAGTTGGTATTTTGAATCTCCTTTAAAAATAAAGGAACACGTATTTTTTTTGGAAAGTCCAGTTAAAAGAGGGGTGGAATGAAGTGAAGAAGAAATTTAATTATTATTTTTATGAGGATACTTATATTTATATTTATATTTATATATATTACTTATATTTCAAAAACTGAAGATGTTACGGACGTGAAAACTGGTATTTCGAATCATCTTTAAAGAAAGAAATATGTATATTTTTGTTTTCGGGAAATCCACTTAAGGGACTGAAAATAATTGAAAAACCTGGTGAATGTTTAAAATAAGCACCGGTATATCTGAAGAATATGTCAAAAACTTAACACGGTACGGACAAGAAACTTGCTATTAGGAAAGTCCTTTAAAACTACAGGAACATGTATATTTTCGGAAAAGGCACTGAACGAGTGTGAACAGAAGGGAAGAAAGAGTTGAGTTATTTTTATGAGGATACTTATATCTTAAAAACTGAAGATGTTACAGCCGTGGAAATAGGTATTTGGAATCTTCTTTAAAAAAATGTAAACACGTATTTTTTGGTGTTTTTGACTTGAGCGAAGACTGTTTCTCATATGTACAGTTCTACTGCGCATAGTCATTTAAGCCCCAAAAGACAATACCACAAACGTGGGTTGCAAAGTGTTTCTGGGATAAATGAGTTTTTATACTTAGGGACTTTCAGATACTATCGACACCTTAAAGCACACGAAGTTCAATGTCCACCTTCAACAAGTCATGGAATTCGCATAACAAAACTTGAAATTGATGTTTCGTTATAATCCACTGTCCCTATATGCTATTACACTGATTTTTTTATGAAGCATAATGCATTTGAGCCGTAATTCTGAAGAATTTAAGTGAAAATTCTCAATATTTTCTTATTTTAATGTATTTGTTTGCACTTAAGTCGGGACATAGCACAACTGAGCACTAACAAGTATACTATTTTTGGACATTTTTTATAAATGATATTCGTTCGTGGCGTCGACCTCTGAAGCTCTTTTACCACTACTTTCATCATATGATAAGAACCTGCGTGTTAGGGTAGTTGCGGAAGTGTAGAGTGTTGAACGTGAGGAAAGGAACGTCAAGGACGACACAAACACCCAGTCCCCATGCCAGGGATATTAATCATTACAATTAAAATCTCCCGACCCGGCCGGGAATCGAACCTGTGGCGCTGGGTGATTTTTGGACATAGTACTAACAGTTTTATTATATGTCACAAAGGCGTAAACAGGATTTTTCAACAAAAACCATTTTTTAACTTAAGGAAAACATTTATGACATTGTGCACTTTGAATACAATAAATGTACAATGGAATATTAAATGTAAAGAAAAGACACAGAATAGAAAGACCACCACTGGAATATTCCTGGAACATTCTGATCAACCTTGCCCGCTGTCGGTGCCCATACAGCTTCATCACAGACATCTTTGCAGAAGGCAAATTGTTGATGAAGCCCTTGTAATCAGATGGGATTCTTCACCAGATTCAACAAATCTTTTCTTTTATGAATTGATATGGGCAGCTGAGCACTCTATTTTATTTTCAGAGAAATGTTTGCCCAATCAATTGTACATGGGTCCACCACAAGCTCGTGGAACTCTTCCTTCACACCATACTTGAAGTGAATTGTCAAAAAATGTTCTTGGAAACGAAACCACTTTGCGTGAAGCCAATTAACTTTCTCATTCAATAAAATATCTTGTTCGATTCTTCATGACTTATTTTGTCAGCTGTTCTAAGTCCTACACGCTGTTGTAGCTCGGTTGAATGACAGTGTAAGGCCGAGTCTTCTTTCTGGCCATTTCGATAACAATTTTATACTCGTGTGGAGTATAAATAGACTTGTGTTTTCGACATGTCTCTATTGCGGCGTGAATTGAGTCAGCCTCAAGGTAGCTATGACCAACGTCCATAAATTTCAAGTCTATGGTTTTTAAGTTAGGGTGCATTTTGGTATTCATTGCGTAGAGTAAAGCAGAAACTACGTTTTGGTTCCTGTTCTGCCCATCACGTGTATCAGCATCGACTTCCGGATGGAAGTGCTTCATGTTACTCAGCAGGCAACTGTCAATTTCTGCACTGCCTTTCCTACAATGGCTCTCATCTCACAAGTAGCAGTTTCTACACTTGAATGAATCATAAACTGTAAAATTAAAACTGAGAATTTTCTCTTATAGTAAATTTGGCAGTTCTCGCAAAAAGTATTTGGAGTATCGTTTGCAGGTAAAAACTTCCACATACAAACTTTCGATTGTCTGCCGCAGTTTTAGTATCTTCTTCCTTCATTCCTTGTATTTAAATCTTACGAGTTGGTGGTAGTAATCTTGGTGCGTTCTGCCTCGGTGCACTTCGAGCATTGATCCTTCTTCGGGGTGAAAATGGACAAGGGTGGTTCGAACTTATAGAAAATCGCCCGGAATACAGATTCTGACACCTAAGGGCGAATCGCATCCTTGATGCACAGGTAATGTAAGGTTCGTACGTTTATGTCCGGTGCCAAGTAGAGACGATTTCTCTTTTTTCTGCAGTGGTGATCAGGAACTTTCGGAAACGAGTTAATGAAGACACGAGCGTGGCTATCAACTCGCTCTGGAGTAGCATTTGGAGCTGGTCGTCCAGCCCTCCGATCTCGCCCTAAGTAGGATTGGTGAGGGCCCTTATATTGCAAACCCGTGTGTACCATACTCTTCGAAATAACAAAGGTATTCAGAAAAGAATCTTTGATTTTCTCGAACTGCATTTCCAGATACATTTGGCAACGTATACTTCCTACTGACTTCTTTATTGAATTCCGAATCAAGTTGCCTTTTTATCTTCCGTTGAACAGGTTGCTAACTAACAAAGTCGCACAACATATTCTTTTGGCGTTCGTTATTTTTGAAACCATAATATTCGTCGAACAGTGTTTGTTGGTGTTATCGAGTAATGTTCGTTAGGCATCTGAATCTAGATGCACATTCAACCCGCTTCATAACCTTGGGTGGAATATTTCGTCCATTGACGTTGCTGAAACTCTTGCCAGCCAGACGATGTACCTTTTTGACTTTTCTATTCCAGTTTGCATGGTCTGATAAACATCGTCTTTTCCGCTTTGGTGTTTCTCATGCAATATAATTGGCAATGCCAATCTCGTAAACTTCCTCAGAAACATTCTCATCAAGCACTGCCTCTTCGTTCTTGTTATTTAAGGTTTCTGCAACAGCAAACAATAAATAATAATGGCCATTTGGAAAGACAAATACAGGAGGAGGGAAGCAAACGGGATATATTGGCAAATATTTGTACCAAGTATTCGTCATTGTTAATCTTTATGTATTTATAACTCGATCTTACCATCCATTGTGTGTTGTGTTTCACGATTGCCACTTCCCAAGGAACTTAGAATACTCTACAGGTAGGCCATTCCGGGCATGTGTGCTGCCATTGGTCAGCGGCTTGTGACGTCATCGGGAAGAACACAACTGCGGTCTGTAATATTCTCTTGCATTAAATGCTGAATGCAAAGTAATATTCATGGGCGCCCGCAAGGGGGAGCAAGGGGGGCGCTTGCCCCCACCCTCTGGAATTCTAAAAAGTTGATGTTCAATTGTTTAATATCATACCAGATTATTTCTTAAACTGAACTTACTGACAGTCATCTAGCATCTGTTATATTCGCAAATTTCTGTAAACAATTTAATGTTGCTGATGTTATATTGGTATTTATATTCAAGAAAATTGTTAATGTGCCCCCCTTGGAAAAGATCCTGCGGGCGCCCATGGTAATATTTATCGTTTCTTTTGCGCTTTCAAACTGGAATGTTTTTCTTTCTTGACTTGGAATATATATTTAAATCATTAATGTGTTTAATGAATGAGAGAAAAATAGAAAATATTTATCGTAGGGCAAATTATAGTGCATAATGTATGTGCCAGCCTCGTAAACCTTAGTTAGGCACGTTTTTTGTTAATAATAATTTTACAATGAATAGGTAGTTCTTAAAATTGTTTTAACATATTTCTTCTTTATCGGACAAGACGGATGTGGATTTCGCAAGGCTATCCTTCCACTATCTGCAGGCTACCACGACTTAGCAGGCTACGGCGCTCAGTGGGCTGTTTTTGCCACGGAAGGTTTTAAATATCCTTCAAAAGTTGAAGTTAGCGACTGTCACCGGCTAAAGCTTATTTTTTTTACGTTAAGGCAGGAAATGTAATCTATGGCTGTTAAGGAGATACAACCCAGAGTGAGTTCTTCTTTACTGCATTCTTCTTCATTGCTTCCCATTTGGCCTTTTTGTGCAAATGTCTCATACGAATGAAAGTCTTTGTCCTTCCATATTGAACCCTTGAACTTACCATTCCATCGTTGGTCGGCCACGGCTGCTTCAGTAGAACAATTTAGAACTCTTAAATCCTGGGTCGTTGCGGGAATAAATTCGGTCACGATCTTAACCAAACGATGGGGTTCAGAAGAGAGCCTAACTACTTGAAATGAGGAGCAAAAATGTGCTTACTAAATTTTATTAAATTGAAAGAGCACGATAACATCATTAATTTAATATGCATTCTTGCCAAAAAAAATAAAAAATTATAAATTATTGATTTTTGAATGTTCCAAACACAGTCACATTACATAACGTCACTTCGTTTCTTCCAATGTCGAAGAGTCGCTTCGGAGAAGCTAATATGTTAGTGGACAGCGAAACTGAAAAACTGAAAAAGGGAAGACCTGAAAACCGGGCACCTATTATTCCAAACGAGAACTGAGAGTTAATCCACACGATCCGTGGAAAATCTGACTTTCAACAAGTAGAACGCCTGATTTTCTCTCAATTAAGGTTATCCACCAGTGAAATACCCTTCACGGATACGGAACACCCGCCGAATGGACCCTTAATCGAACCAAACTGACTATCAGTTGCTTTGGATAGGTTGCGAAATATTATGGGAAAGCATGGTGTTCACTACAAGTTAACAGCATCATTCACAATTGAAATAAAATTCCACCATGTATTTGTCATTCATGACACCCTTAAGTGATAAGGTAATCCCGATGCTAAATATGCATCACCCCAAACAGCTGTTCGGAAGGAACCAACAACAACATGATCCGAGAGGATCTTACGTTATGTCGTTCTAAAGGAACAAAACTGCGAAATGCAGAAAACAATTACTAATCATGCATTTAGAAGAAATGCCAAACACTGAAGTTAAATAAAAAGTGGAAAGTCACTTGAAAAGTATTATTATCGAACCGAATTTCAGGTTAGAAATGGGTTTGTTATGCTTAATAAAGTTACCAGTCCACGCTAAAATTTACTACATCTTTAAGGAATTCTTTCCCTTGAAAAACAATGCTACCAGTACAGATCTCTCTATTTACTGTCTGTCCCAACACACTACTGGTAAAGTGATTACTTACTTACTCTAACTATGAATAAAAATGAAAGTACGACAAGATGAAAATAAAATAAATACTGGCTGACGAATCGAAACCGCATTCGCAACTCAAGTCTCACTCTAATACACTGAGTGTCAATATGCACACTATCAAACGAAAACGGACGTTAAAACGAGAAAACAATGAAGTCCGTAAAAAAAATAAATTACCATCTCGAAGTCATACAGCTTAACACGCACGGAGAATCACAGTAAAAATATTTAATCTAGATCGGGTCGATGTCCCACACTTGGACAGCCCTCACTTGTCAACAGCAGTCCCGTTATCTCAATGGAGAGCTGCGCATTGACCCTCTACAATAAATCATATCGTACTGTAACTGCTACCTTCTTCCAGGCCACTTCCACAAAAAGAACAAACAAAAGAAACATCGAAACCGAGACTTGAGTGTGTACAGCTACCATCCCAGACCTATCGTCGGGCTCACATTGAAATCTGTACACCCTAAACCTAATCATTATGTACATGATGCCTTCCGAATTCTATTGTCGGGCGTGACCTAGGACGTCTCATCATCAGTGACTCCAAGAATAACATCTGACGTCCTAATCCTATCGTCGGGCGTCAAAGTGGGTCGCAATACGTCTCCCTTAACATATCAGGCGAACAGCAATTTCAAACACCTCCGACATTTAACACAAAATCTGGTCAGACAAAATACGCACGACGGAACTACGTCTCTTACTATCAAATGAATGCAAGTCGAAAAACACAGTAAGTCTCTACCATTACAATACATGAACTCAAAAATAAATATACGTGACGAACGATTCTCCAACTCGAACACACTCTCAGCCTGTGCACTGAAGTGTTAGGGAAGCAAATGAAAATTCCCAACACATATTTTACCATTTAGTGGATACCTTCAAAAATAATAATCATCACTACCGCATTCGAAATTCTCAGATCGTCTATCCTCAATTCCAACTATATTATCAATGACATATCCAGTGAACCAATTCAATACAACCCAACCATGGGTCCAAAGTGCTCTTCGATACTTGAGGTCGTTCATTATCTTATTGTCCATACGGGCTTTACGTAACAGAAATCGCTGGATGTGTACTACCCAGACTTTAACATTTACTAGAGTCGTTTTCACTTGGAATCTTTCTATAAATTCACACCATAGTCGTCTCAAATTCGGATTGATTGCGGAAAACAATACAGCCTGTTCCAACACAGCCTGTTCCTAAATTCTTCCTCTACAAAATACAGCTTGTCTCAACACAGCCTTCTCCTCGCTTTATTCCAGCGGTATCACTTCCATCTATCTCGTCTCCACATACATATAAATCCATCGCTCTCAATCCCTTTTCCTTCAAGACCCTTTTTCATACATCGATCCCCTGGTGAAAACGACAACCGTTATTAAACACATCTCTTACTTTACTATTATTGCGACTTTCGAACCTCGAGAGTCCAAGAGCACCCAGCGACTTTTCGTATCATTGATATACACGATGTCTCAAAATTTCCTTCCCATTAATGACTGTGACTCTAACAAATTTCACCGAAATCATCTAAATATGCCTGCGATCCTTGCAAAAATATACTGGTTAAATGCACTTTAACATAGAAAGATTTCCTTATCCCGCGGTAGACATGATTATAATAATAATAATAATAATTATTATTATTATTATTATTATTATTATTATTGACCAACATTTCTGAATTCAACTGGCATCTTAGATTAAGATATTCGCCACGACAAAATTTTCACTTATAACGTTCCAAAAATCCCCGCTTGAGATGATATCTCATCGAACATTCAACACAAAATTTAAAGCGTCGCATTTTACCGTTCTTGACATGAACTTTACACACTGAAATTTCACACGCTGACCAAAATTTACAACACCTTTCGCCTGATAATTACGCATATCAACCCGACAATCATCTGGAAAAGTTGGTTGGGACAGACAATGACTAACTAATTACAACATAATATAAAATAGACAGACCTGCACAATGGTGACATTCTCAGCATTCTGATTACATCGTCGCCAGCTGATCTCAGGCTTAGCCGCTCATTTTCACAGATAACATTTTCATTTCCAAAATCTCACTCATATAAACCACTACCCTTCACACACACGATATTAAAATTACCACATAAATCAGGCACTTTCTCTGTAACTTGCACCACGAACTTCCCTCGTCCTGCAGTCGACTACAACTGTCTGATGCGTTCCCAGAATGGCTTCTCTCTCCGTTACCTCAATAAACAGGTGTTCGGCCGATAAGGGAGCAAAACTACTCTGACTAGCTTCCCCCAAGATTCTGCTTCACTTTCAAATGTACACAAGATGATATAAATAAAACCCGCTGTGTAGATTTCAACCAGCCTACACCTTCCTAGTTCGTCGGCAAACGTTCAAACTTTCCCAATCACTTTTTCTTCTTAACTAAGTATATGGACCTTAGCCACGGACATGTATTTAATTATTGTTGGTCAATCTGGCGCGAAATTCCAATGGCGACGGGCGCAAGCTCCCGCGGCTTCAAGTTCCAGATCGACACTGAAAATCTACGGTGGGGGGTTTCTTTTATAATTTCAGGAGGGACGCTATCCCCTCTATGAGGCTCGGTTGTGTAATCTGCCAAATTTACGTCTAATAGACCGATTTTGATAAGACTTGTCCCAGAACTCCGGACAGACTTGCACTTATGTTAGGTGTTAATTTTATAATTTTTCTACACTCACAACAGGGTAAATAAATTGTTTCTGCCCGTGCGTTTCGCGCGTTTTCTTCCTTCCTTGACCTTGGCACGTGTAGCTGGTTCGCTGGTCTCACGCTAACATGTACTTGGGCTTAACTGCACTTAAGTTTTTCCCTGGTGTCTCTGTCTTCACGGAGGGTGTACGAATAATTTTGCTTATTTATCTCTTCATTTACTATATTATCAAAATCCCTCGTTGTGCAGAATTCCATGAATTTAAAGAATTGTCGGGCACTCGAGTCCCACCGAGGTGTCCCGGCAATTCACGAGCTCGCCGTGAGGAAGAACCTTCCCACGCGACATCGGGGCTCGTAGGAGCGCAACATGGCTGCCTTCAAACATAAAAGTACTTTCTTAATGCCAAATAAATATTGGAGAGAAAAAAAAATTCTCACCGTAGAATTATGGGTTCATAATCCACCTACAACCACGAAATGTTTACCCAGAAAGGGGAAATATTTAAACAGACATATTCCTTCCAAATTCTGAATTGTACATGGGAATTTTGATACAAATGAACCATGATTCTACGTAAAATTTCCCAGCCGATCTCACTCTTGACGTAGGGCTCAGTTACTTTCACGTATTTCCCTGTTTTCTTCTTCCAGCAATAGAATTGCATTACAGATGTCATCAATAAAGTCTTCTCTTAAGAATGAACATTGTAAACATTCAGCGTCTTCCTCTTCTTTACTCCCACTGCTTGCCTGTCCTTGGAGTGGTGCCTCGACCTGTCTTCCTCTCGACGTGACGATCATATTTACGGGTTGCACTTCTTCTTCTTCTCCTTCAGTGACCATTTCCCCAGCTGGTAAGGCTGCGTCATCCTGTAATGGGATTCTTTCTTCTGCTCTATGATAAACCTTTAAGTTGGCTGCATTGAATATAGCTTCGCTGCTGCCATCCAGACTCTGAATTCTATAGGAATTATTCCTGAAACTTTTGACCACCTTGAAAGGCCCAACATATAAGGGAACAAATTTAGCATAGATGTTTTCCTGCGGTTTTGACATCATGGGTCTCCTAACAAGCACCAATTCGCCTTCCTCTAAGGGACGGTGGAATCTCCGGTTCCTCACCCTGCGCAACCGGCGGTCTGCCTGCCGACGTAGATGTTCTGCCGTACTTTGAATGCATAATTCCTGTGACGGGCGGGGATCGATGGGACACTGGATGACACCATGCCAGGATCTCACAGGATACCTATTGAAGTGCACAATAGAGGGAATCCTCCCAATAGATTCGTGTATGGTGTTATTTACACAAGTTACTATTAGAGGTAGTACATCAACCCACTTGAAATGTTCTTGGGCGCAATAAATTCTACAGAATTTTGCAATTACTTGCATTACCCTTTCGCTAGGATTTCCCTCAGGATGTCTCACGCTGCTCAGGATGTGATGAATTTCCATATTCTGAAGGGCAGTCTTGAACTGTGCAGAGGTGAACTGGGGACCATGATCTGTTAGAAGGAATTTCGGTGTGCCCATTTCCGGAATGATATTTCGGGAAATACACCTCAAGACTAGCTTAGTGTTAGCTTTTTGCATGGTAAACAAAGTCGTATACTTGGAGAAAACATCAATGGTTACCAGCACGAACTTGTTCCCACGCTTTCCTTTCACGAGCGGCCCATAGATATCCATCGCGAACAGCTCTTTAGGTTGCGAAGGTAAGAGAGGAATAGGCGCCTGCCTGATCAGATAAGGGTTTGCCTTAACCCGTTGGCATGTATCACATGTGATGATGATGTCTCTGACATTTTCCCTCAAATTCACCCAGGTAAACGTTTCTTGGATGGTTGACACAACCTTATCAATCCCTCCATGACCAATAACCCTGTGTACGTGCCAGATTAATCCCTTTCGAAGCTGCGGTGGTACCAAAATTCGGGATTTCACGTGATCGCTGTCCACGAATTTTACCAACATGTTATTCACGTACAAGTAGTTATTTGACAATTTCTGGATGGCAAAGTACCGTGGATCGTCAGCCGGAAGTGTCCCTCGGAGGAAAGAAATCATTTTTCCGCAGAAAGGATCTCTCAATTGCAAGTCTCCCAGTTGTCTCAACTCTGATAGGAAATCGTGGTCTTCCTGAACTAAGTCCAAATGATTCACGGCGTTTTCTTCCTCATTAGGATTTCGGCTTAACAGGTCTGCCAAGATGTTCGATTTTCCGGAACAGTGCTCAATTTCAAAGTCAAATTGTTGTATGAACAGGGCCCACCTAGCCACTCGTTCACTAGCGACAGCTGTTTTCATTATAAAGGTCAGCGCCTTGTGGTCGGTTTTAATGATTATGTGAAAACCATAAATCATTTTCCTCCAATGTTGCAATGCCTGAACAATAGCCAACATTTCCAATTCGGTCACGCTGTATTTGACTTCGTGTGATCTCAACTTTCGGCTGTAGAAAGATAAATAATTTCTATTATGAGGCTGGTCCGAACATTCCTGATATAGGAGTGCCCCGATTCCTACGGTCGATGCATCAGTCTGTACAATAAAGGGTTTCTCGAAATCCGGATACCCTAGCTTAACGCTGTTTAGCAAGAGCTCTTTGGTCTTTCTGAACGCCTCCTCGTGCTCGGGACTCCATTTCCACCTGTTGTTCTTGTGAAGCAAGCTCTGAAGTGGGGCTACAACCTCCGTGTAATTCATGCAATGGTCCGAAAAAAAATTGCTCATTCCAAGGAATTGCCTGACGTTCTTAATTTTGAGCGGTCTTGGGAACTTGTCTATGGCTTGGAGCTTCACCGGGTTTGGGCGAACTCCTTCACCATCAATGACATGGCCGAGAAATAGGACTTCCTTTTGACAAAAATGTGATTTCTTCAAGTTGATTTTGAAACCTGATGCCCTTAAATTCTCCAGTAGTTTCCTCAAATCCCTGATATTTTCCTCAAAACTGGATGAAGCTAGCAAGATGTCATCGACGTACCGAGTTGTAGCGGCTTTAACTTCATCAGTTAGACATCGATCTAGGGCGCGTATGAGAGCTGCACCGGCGGTTTTCAACCCGAATGGGAGACGGTTGAAAACATACGTCTGTTGGTCAAAAATGAAACCAGTAAACAATTTAGACTTGAGTTCCAAACCGATGTGATGATACGAGGATGTCAAATCTACGCTAATAAAACGTGATTTTCCTCTGAAACGTTTGATAACCTCTTTAATAGGAGGGGCATGGTCATGCTCGGGGACTAAGCGCTCGTTGAGAGCACGTGCATCCAAACACACGCGCAGAGACCCGTCCGGTTTTTGAAACCCGACCAACGGATTCAAATATGGAGTGGGCTGCTTGGAAATTAGCCCGTTCTCCTCCATTTCCTTAATAATTTTAGCAGCTTGAGCATAATACTTGTCCGGTATAGGGTATGGTCTCCTCTTAAACGGTGTCCAATCCGTAACAGCTAGTGCATATGTGAAATTAGGGATTAGACCCGGTTTGGAATCGAACACAGATATAAATTCCATTAAGAGAGCTCTAAGTTTTTCCTTCTCTTCTACAGTACCAGGGCATTCAGCGACCTTTAACCCTATTAAGGCCTCATAATCAGTGTCAACCTCAGCTTCCAAGACGTCATGTAACTCCTCATGATGAATCCCTTCGTCATCTACACTGTCAATTTCTCCAGCGACTCCCTCTAATGAATTTACGAAGTCTACACATTGGGCCTCCTTTTCGCCATATTCTAATGTTCTATCTTCTCCCAATTCCTCGTTGAGTGTAACGACTTCTGCTCCCTCTTCTTTCCTGAACTTTATCTGGTTCCTGCTCAAATCAATAACTGCGTTGGTCTCACGGATAAAATCAGCCCCTAAAATTACATTGTAGTGCATTTTGGACATGACTACGAATGCATGAGCGAAAGTGGAATTTCCAATTTGTACGTCCAAATAAGTTTGTACCTTACAAACAGCGATTTTGTCAGGAATGACCCCTCGAATTTTTACATTTGACACCGGAATAATTGGCAATTTATTTCGTTGTCTCAAATCGTCGAAAAGAGCTTGGGAGATGATGCTGATACTGGCCCCGGTATCTACCAAACTTTTGACATGAAAATTACAGATGCGGACATTTATTAACGGCAGTTTCTTTACTTGGTTGCTCTCCTGTTTTAAGTGGTCTTCCACCAAGTCATCAGAGGTAATGATCCACGAATCTATCTGTGCGACCACCCACTCATCTGACGTCTCTCCTTCAGAATCTGGGATGAAAGACTCTGAAACATTTCCTACTGGGAATTTGAAGTTTTTTTTTCTATCAAGAGTCGACATTGACTCTTGCTCGAAATTCGGCGCAAACGGGTTCAGACCGGAATTTCGCTGGTCTTGCCTATGTGCCTTCTGGAATTCCAGACTTTCAACCCCGAAACAATCGGTGTTGACTTCCTGGCGCTGTATAGCCCCCTTCCATTTTTCCCTTTCGTGGTCCTTCCTTAACCCTTCGGTGTACTGAGCACGTTCGCGGTACCTTTCATCACCATCACGGCGGAAGTTCTGGGTTCGATTATTTCCCCAGTCCCTGCGGTTATTATATCCGTTTCTGAAATTCCTCTGGATTTCCCCGCCCCCATCGTATCGTCTCCGGTAAGGGTTCCTCCTTTGTGGATAATTCCAGTTACCCCTACGCCTTTTCCAATCCTCATTTCGTGGATGCGAGGGTTCCCAGTTATTACGAAACTCACGCCTCCGCTCAGTCGACTGTGGTTTCCCCTGCTCAGGTGCCTCTTGACTTCCCTCTGGAACCTGGCTAACAGTGTTTACATGTTGCTCGTGTGATCGTCCCCCTCTGGGTGCTACTTGATTATGGGTATGATCCAACTGCCTAAGGATCATTTCTGCTTGCATGGGGGTCTCTACGTTTGATGCAATGAGCATCCTTTGTACTTCGGGAGGTAGCTGCTTTTGGATGGCCTGTACCAATTCCTGCTCCGAGGGCGGCGCCTCAAGTTCTCTGAACTTTACCATTTGTGCAATAAAGTACTCACTGAATTTAGTAAGGCCTATTGCAGTATAACGACGTGAGTATAGTTCTAATCTGAGACTCTGCTGAATTTCCGTACTCCAAAATTTATTTAGAAACGCCCTCTGGAATTCATCAAAGGTATCAAAGTGGTATCGGAAGCCTTTGAACCATAAAAGTGGTGCCCCCTCTAAATATCTTTCAGCTACCCTTAACTGACGTTCTTCAGGAATCTTGGCGTCCCGGATGTACTCCCTGAGATCCTTAAGAAATCCCTTCGGCGTGGTATGTGGACCTCCATTAAATTTCTTAGGCTGGTCCTCATGTAACTTAATCATGTTAACAACGTTGGTGACCCCTGAGCCTTGAGATCGACTGGTATCTACATTCGAGCTCTGACCGTTATTATTTACATGACTGATATTTGGCAATTGACCACTGAGGTTAGAGTTAGCAGCTGTCGAGGTTTGACTCAATACTTTGTCCATCTTGGACTGCATGTCTACCACGCTGCTAATCCAACTGCTCACTTCGCTCTTAATGAACCCCACTTTCTTGTCCGTTTCTTCCTGGGCTGACTTGATTTCCCTTAAGTCCTGTTCTATACTATTTTGCCTGTCGTTGAATTCCCGGGTGTGTTCATTTTTCATTTCAACTAACTCCTCTTGAATTTCTTTAATTAAAACTTCGGAGTCCTCATTAGCCACTTGAGTTTACTAATTGCTTCCTCATTAATTTGCAACAGTTTCTTCTCCATGGTTTCGGTTTTTGACAATACTTGACTATCCAATTCCACACTAATTTTATCTACCTTGTTGTTCAGTGACTCAATGTCCGCAGATAATAATTGACGTTGTTCTTCTATTATAGTTAGCGTTTTCCCCTTTTCCTTATCAATGGAAATCCGCATCTCTACGACCTGTTGTGTAATGTCGTCCTTAAATTCGACCTGACTGTCGATCAGCTGTTTGTGCGCTACGTGGCTTTCCAGTAAATGCTTGTCAAGTTCCTTCCTCATCTCCTCCTGACTATCGCATAACCTACTGTACATGTCGTGGCTTTCGTCAAAACGCTTGTCCATATCGGTTTTTAAACTATCATGGATTTTGGAAAACTGTTTATCAAAATCGTTCTTTAAATTGACCTGCACTTCCGCAAATTGTTTATCAATTTCATTCCTAATTTCCACTTGGCTATCATCAAAACGCTGGTTGAGTTGACCTATCTCACCCCTAACTTCCTCTTTAAGTTCGGTGCACATAGTGTGTGTCTCATGAACTACGTTCTTCAATCCAGCCTTCAACTCATCACTAGACTCTTTACACCTAGCCTGGGTATCCTCGATACTACTCTGTAACTCCTCAATCTTACCATCCAAACTTTCATTATGAGCCTTCATGTCCTCCCTCAAACTCTCATTATGAACTTTCATGTCCTCTCTCAAATTACTATCCAAACTATCTATCTTACTATCCAACTTCTCATTTGTCTTAATATTTAACATCTCCATCTTACCATCCAAATTCTCATTCTGGACTTTAATGTCCTTCATCATCTGCATTAGCCTCTCCATCATCGCCTGATCCTCCATCTCACAATACCACAAAGAATACAATAATGAGTACGCTGGCTGTTGATGCAACCAGAATACTCCAAACTACTAAGGAAAGAATTCACTATCTACTGCGTTTTCACATACAAACGCTTTTATAATTTAATACCGAAACTGACAACATTCCAACAGTTGTCTTATAAAATTTTGTTTAGGTGGCTGGTATCACAAACTCGTTTAATAAAAAGAAAATCTGAAGTTAATAAGTTACTATGGATAAATATCCCAAATAGTTTCGCTTCCGTAAATTAATTAAACAAAGAACATGTTAACGCATAAACTTTGAATGTAATTCAGCGTTACCACTTCCAAAATTTATATTGGCAACATGACATAAGCTTCAATACAGCTTTAAATACTGGTTTCCTACAATGCATTGTGACTGTTATTATTATTATTATCTACCACGTAGTTACGCACCTCGTTAAACGTGATAATATCTAGCACTCTCATTGGGCATAATTCGTTTAACTGTGGCTCAGCCATAGTTCTCACCCGCCTGTATTATTTATAATGTGGCTTAGGCCTCAACATTATTTTATATTTTCCTAACATTTATTTTCAATATATAATTTCATTATCGTTATCGTGACATCGTATCGTTATCGTGGCCTTGGGCTCCTCATCGTTATCGTGACATAAGCCCTAACGTTGATGGCGCCACTTCTTACTGAGGCCCAACGTGTACTATTATTCTACAATTGGTCATCATTTTACTGATGTCAACCAACATGACTCGTAGTTCTTCCTTTAATGCACTCAAGCCCTCTCTGTTAAGTGACTTAAGCCATCACGTTGGTGTTATTTCTTACTGTCCTCCAACGTGGAATATTATCATCCTCCTTATCGTGACTTAAGCCCCACAGTTGGTGCGACACTTCTTACTGAACCCTTGAACTTACCATTCCAACGTTGGTCGGCCACGGCTGCTTCAGTAGAACAATTTAGAACTCTTAAATCCTGGGTCGTTGCGGGAATAAATTCGGTCACGATGTTAACCAAACGATGGGGTTCAGAAGAGAGCCTAACTACTTGAAATGAGGAGCAAAAATGTGCTTACTAAATTTTATTAAATTGAAAGAGCACGATAACATCATTAATTTAATATGCATTCTTGCCAAAAAAAATAAAAAATTATAAATTATTGATTTTTGAATGTTCCAAACACAGTCACATTACATAACGTCACTTCGTTTCTTCCAATGTCGAAGAGTCGCTTCGGAGAAGCTAATATGTTAGTGGACAGCGAAACTGAAAAACTGAAAAAGGGAAGACCTGAAAACCGGGCACCTATTATTCCAAACGAGAACTGAGAGTTAATCCACACGATCCGTGGAAAATCTGACTTTCAACAAGTAGAACGCCTGATTTTCTCTCAATTAAGGTTATCCACCAGTGAAATACCCTTCACGGATACGGAACACCCGCCGAATGGACCCTTAATCGAACCAAACTGACTATCAGTTGCTTTGGATAGGTTGCGAAATATTATGGGAAAGCATGGTGTTCACTACAAGTTAACAGCATCATTCACAATTGAAATAAAATTCCACCATGTATTTGTCATTCATGACACCCTTAAGTGATAAGGTAATCCCGATGCTAAATATGCATCACCCCAAACAGCTGTTCGGAAGGAACCAACAACAACATGATCCGAGAGGATCTTACGTTATGTCGTTCTAAAGGAATAAAACTGCGAAATGCAGGAAACAATTACTAATCATGCATTTAGAAGAAATGCCAAACACTGAAGTTAAATAAAAAGTGGAAAGTCACTTGAAAAGTATTATTATCGAACCGATTTTCAGGTTAGAAATGGGTTTGTTATGCTTAATAAAATTACCAGTCCACGCTAAAATTTACTACATCTTTAAGGAATTCTTTCCCTTGAAAAACAATGCTACCAGTACAGATCTCTCTATTTACTGTCTGTCCCAACACACTACTGGTAAAGTGATTACTTACTTACTCTAACTATGAATAAAAATGAAAGTACGACAAGATGAAAATAAAATAAATACTGGCTGACGAATCGAAACCGCATTCGCAACTCAAGTCTCACTCTAATACACTGAGTGTCAATATGCACACTATCAAACGAAAACGGACGTTAAAACGAGAAAACAATGAAGTCCGTAAAAAAATAAATTACCATCTCGAAGTCATACAGCTTAACACGCACGGAGAATCACAGTAAAAATATTTAATCTAGATCGGGTCGATGTCCCACACTTGGACAGCCCTCACTTGTCAACAGCAGTCCCGTTATCTCAATGGAGAGCTGCGCATTGACCCTCTACAATAAATCATATCGTACTGTAACTGCTACCTTCCTCCAGGCCACTTCCACACAAAGAACAAACAAAAGAAACATCGAAACCGAGACTTGAGTGTGTACAGCTACCATCCCAGACCTATCGTCGGGCTCACATTGAAATCTGTACACCCTAAACCTAATCATTATGTACATGATGCCTTCCGAATTCTATTGTCGGGCGTGACCTAGGACGTCTCATCATCAGTGACTCCAAGAATAACATCTGACGTCCTAATCCTATCGTCGGGCGTCAAAGTGGGTCGCAATACGTCTCCCTTAACATATCAGGCGAACAGCAATTTCAAACACCTCCGACATTTAACACAAAATCTGGTCAGACAAAATACGCACGACGGAACTACGTCTCTTACTATCAAATGAATGCAAGTCGAAAAACACAGTAAGTCTCTACCATTACAATACATGAACTCAAAAATAAATATACGTGACGAACGATTCTCCAACTCGAACACACTCTCAGCCTGTGCACTGAAGTGTTAGGGAAGCAAATGAAAATTCCCAACACATATTTTACCATTTAGTGGATACCTTCAAAAATAATAATCATCACTACCGCATTCGAAATTCTCAGATCGTCTATCCTCAATTCCAACTATATTATCAATGACATATCCAGTGAACCAATTCAATACAACCCAACCATGGGTCCAAAGTGCTCTTCGATACTTGAGGTCGTTCATTATCTTATTGTCCATACGGGCTTTACGTAACAGAAATCGCTGGATGTGTACTACCCAGACTTTAACATTTACTAGAGTCGTTTTCACTTGGAATCTTTCTATAAATTCACACCATAGTCGTCTCAAATTCGGATTGATTGCGGAAAACAATACAGCCTGTTCCAACACAGCCTGTTCCTAAATTCTTCCTCTACAAAATACAGCTTGTCTCAACACAGCCTTCTCCTCGCTTTATTCCAGCGGTATCACTTCCATCTATCTCGTCTCCACATACATATAAATCCATCGCTCTCAATCCCTTTTCCTTCAAGACCCTTTTTCATACATCGATCCCCTGGTGAAAACGACAACCGTTATTAAACACATCTCTTACTTTACTATTATTGCGACTTTCGAACCTCGAGAGTCCAAGAGCACCCAGCGACTTTTCGTATCATTGATATACACGATGTCTCAAAATTTCCTTCCCATTAATGACTGTGACTCTAACAAATTTCACCGAAATCATCTAAATATGCCTGCGATCCTTGCAAAAATATACTGGTTAAATGCACTTTAACATAGAAAGATTTCCTTATCCCGCGGTAGACATGATTATAATAATAATAATAATAATTATTATTATTATTATTATTATTATTATTATTGACCAACATTTCTGAATTCAACTGGCATCTTAGATTAAGATATTCGCCACGACAAAATTTTCACTTATAACGTTCCAAAAATCCCCGCTTGAGATGATATCTCATCGAACATTCAACACAAAATTTAAAGCGTCGCATTTTACCGTTCTTGACATGAACTTTACACACTGAAATTTCACACGCTGACCAAAATTTACAACACCTTTCGCCTGATAATTACGCATATCAACCCGACAATCATCTGGAAAAGTTGGTTGGGACAGACAATGACTAACTAATTACAACATAATATAAAATAGACAGACCTGCACAATGGTGACATTCTCAGCATTCTGATTACATCGTCGCCAGCTGATCTCAGGCTTAGCCGCTCATTTTCACAGATAACATTTTCATTTCCAAAATCTCACTCATATAAACCACTACCCTTCACACACACGATATTAAAATTACCACATAAATCAGGCACTTTCTCTGTAACTTGCACCACGAACTTCCCTCGTCCTGCAGTCGACTACAACTGTCTGATGCGTTCCCAGAATGGCTTCTCTCTCCGTTACCTCAATAAACAGGTGTTCGGCCGATAAGGGAGCAAAACTACTCTGACTAGCTTCCCCCAAGATTCTGCTTCACTTTCAAATGTACACAAGATGATATAAATAAAACCCGCTGTGTAGATTTCAACCAGCCTACACCTTCCTAGTTCGTCGGCAAACGTTCAAACTTTCCCAATCACTTTTTCTTCTTAACTAAGTATATGGACCTTAGCCACGGACATGTATTTAATTATTGTTGGTCAATCTGGCGCGAAATTCCAATGGCGACGGGCGCAAGCTCCCGCGGCTTCAAGTTCCAGATCGACACTGAAAATCTACGGTGGGGGGTTTCTTTTATAATTTCAGGAGGGACGCTATCCCCTCTATGAGGCTCGGTTGTGTAATCTGCCAAATTTACGTCTAATAGACCGATTTTGATAAGACTTGTCCCAGAACTCCGGACAGACTTGCACTTATGTTAGGTGTTAATTTTATAATTTTTCTACACTCACAACAGGGTAAATAAATTGTTTCTGCCCGTGCGTTTCGCGCGTTTTCTTCCTTCCTTGACCTTGGCACGTGTAGCTGGTTCGCTGGTCTCACGCTAACATGTACTTGGGCTTAACTGCACTTAAGTTTTTCCCTGGTGTCTCTGTCTTCACGGAGGGTGTACGAATAATTTTGCTTATTTATCTCTTCATTTACTATATTATCAAAATCCCTCGTTGTGCAGAATTCCATGAATTTAAAGAATTGTCGGGCACTCGAGTCCCACCGAGGTGTCCCGGCAATTCACGAGCTCGCCGTGAGGAAGAACCTTCCCACGCGACATCGGGGCTCGTAGGAGCGCAACATGGCTGCCTTCAAACATAAAAGTACTTTCTTAATGCCAAATAAATATTGGAGAGAAAAAAAAAATTTCTCACCGTAGAGGTATGGGTTCAATATAAGGCAATGATTTCCCTATCGACTTCGGGAAATTTCGAGTGTAAAGTTGATGTTAATGTTTCCATTACTTTGCAGCACCTTGAAATACAGTACAGTGCTCTTGGAAGGAAGCAAATATAACTTCAAACTCCATTGTCGTAGCCAGCCACTCAGGGGAAGAAGAAGTGAGGCCACGTTTAGTAATGATAGAGATCCGGTCTTGTTCAGAGGATAGTTTTGGATCAAGACGACATATATCCGTTTTTGTTCCCAACGAACTGTCAATATTTTTACACTTCTAGGCGACGTAACCTGCCAAGTATTTTAAAGCATCGTCTCTAACATCTTCATTGGGAATCGTTAAACTGCTTAGGTCAGTATCAAGTAGCAAGTTTTCTGCACTTCTGCCAAAACTCAAAACATCGGACGGGTTGTTAGTCACTTCGATGCAAAGTTCGCTGGAAAGGAAATTCTGGAATTCTTCTTCAGTTCCTTCGTCGGGTGCCAGAGGGTCAGAAAATGTAGAAAGTTGACTTCTGTCCTGAGCAACAGAGGCTCCACGAGATAGAGGCATGTCGTTCGCGTTCCCAGTTAGTATTAAGAGTCGCATTCTGTTTTTCACTTCGAAAGGAGTGGCATTGTTATAAAATATACCGAGACGCCGAAGTCTAGAAAAATAATTTTCCAGACAGTCTGATTCAGTCTGGAAGTCAAAATGTACTTTGCCCTAATGTCTTTCACATCCCCAAAGAGTCCAATAATGGAGTTATGGATATTAAAAACCCTTTCTGGAACGGAAGGCGACTGCTTCTTTTCCCCAGCCGCATACTCGAGCAAATGTCAAAAAAATCTTTTTTAAAGTGTTTTCTTGACTTCGATGTTTGAGGCCATAACCACTTCTAAGAGGAGCTTTTCCGTCGTTAGGGACCCTTGAGTTCAAAACAACGAATACATCATTTATTAATGATGTTTGTGTAGAATATATTTAATTCCTGGTCTTTCATTAATATATCTGGATCAGGAGCGCGTTTTGTGCTGGTTGCCTGGTCTAGTTTCAGTTTCTTCGGAGATAAGGAGTCTAATACTGTTACGGCCCTTTTCCTAACTGACCTCATGTCACCGCGCTGTTCTCCCTCCGTTATAACCTAAACAGAAAAGAAAGGTATTGTGGTTTCTGAGTATGGTACTTTTTTTACAATTGGCTTTACGTCGCACCGACACAGATAGATCTTATGGCGACGATGGAATAGGAAAGGGCTAGGAGTGGGAAGGAAAACCATCTTCAGGGCTGCCGACAGTGGGATTCGAGCCCACTATCTCACGGATGCAAGCTCACAGCTGCGCGGCCCTCAACCGCACGGCCAACTCGCCCGGTATATCTTACTATTAATAACAAGCATTTCAAGTCTGAATGTAATTTTAAATTTAAAAACATCAAAATAAAAGCCGAGATTAAGCAAAGTGAATATGACTTACTGCACTAACCTCAGTTTTATTCTTCTTCTTCTTTTTAATCCCTTACCCTCCAGGTTTGGTTTTTCCCTCGGACTCAGCGAGGGATCCCACCTCTATCGCCTCAAGGGCAGTGTCCTGGAGCTTCAGACACTGGGTTGGGGATACAACTGGGGAGAATGACTAGTACCTCGCCCAGGCGGCCTCACCTGCTATGCTGAACACGGGCCTTGTGGAGGGATGAGAAGATTGGAAGGGACAGGCAAGGAAGAGGGAAGGAAGCGGTCGTGGCCTTATGTTAAGTACCATCCCGGCATTTGCCTGGAGGAGAAGTTGGAAACCACGGAAAACCACTTCGAGGATGGCTGAGGTACACACCTCTACTCACTTGACCTCCCGAGGCTGAATGACCCCGTCCTATTCCTCGTACCACTTTTCAAATTTCGTGGCAGAGCCGGGAATCGAACCCGGACCTCCGGCTGGTAGTTATTCACGCTAACCACTACACCACAGAGGCGGACCTCAGTTTTATTTCCATGCAAATTCGGTATTTTCAGGGATGGAACAGCGTCCGATTTCAATATATTCCGTATTGGGAGAGCGAGTAATTCATAATCATCCGAAAGAAAATGTTCTGAACATATTCTTGCATTATCGATATTTATCTTGTCCATTCGCTTGCACTGAGCTACCCATGTATTTTGGAGTGCCTCATTCTTTGGGAATCGATGGTAAACTATGACCTCAGTTTTGTAACCAATATTATTACACAGAGCAACGGCACAGTTAGTTCTATTTTTACTAATTTTACTTAAATACGTAGAACACTAAAGCAACCAATCGCCTGTTAAATGAGAAACGAAGTGTTTACACCGGCAAGTTAGATTTTATAACATATACTTTACTATTTATCACCCACAAACTCAACACAACCAAGACTTCAAAGCGAGTGACGAGTTCAAAGCTCACTGTATCTTCCCAGTGACGTCACGTTAGTCTTGACTCGTTTGCGACCAAATGCGCGGGAAGCCGGAATACACCTCCCTGGCCACTTCCAGCACACTCTGGCGGTTCATAGCCTTCATCTCTTTCTTCGCCTGTACACTTTTCAAGAATTTTATATGTTGTAATTGTTGCTCTCCTCGAAAACTACTAGTTGGGATTTGGTGGGAGTAGTAAGATCGTATTATTCTATTGCATTTGGATCACCTGTAAACAGATTAATTGTATTGGTAGAAGAAACAGACTGAATCAGAAAAATAAAACTGACATGCTTGTTCGACGTTTTATGAAAGCCTTACCTGCTTCATCAGTGTGCTGGTTCTGATTTGATATTACTGTGCCGTCAGCGTTTACAATTGCTATGACTACCAGTTACCAGTTCTGCAATGAATTATTAAACACAATAGGAACAGTTTTGTACGACTAGATATGTAGGTACACTATGAGAAAATGGAATATGGGTGGCCACCATTAATGTGAGTTGCGATGATTTGTACGTCGACCTCCATAAAATGGTCAGTGTCGTATTCTCGTTCCCCTTGCCCTAGTACATCCATAGCAGCGGCATTACTTTCAGAGTTAATTTGGACGTTATCAGAGGCGTTGTTTTCACGTTCCTCTTCTTCCAATTTATCCAACCCCCTGCACAATTTATCCGCCTATGCACTCATTTCTAATCTTATGCAACATAAATACTTTAGTACAGCCTTCAGTACAGGTTTTGATTATTTTGATAGATAAAGACTGAGTTTAATAAGATAATAACTTACCGCTGTAGTGTGTCGTGTAACAACAACTATAAAATCGGTCTTCACAGTCAATGTTGACACCATGTTACTCATTCACGATTAACACCCACAGCTATTATGAGAGCCAGAACAACTACAATATCTCTCACAAACTGCTGTACCAAGGCTAATAATGAATCAAGATCGTTATCTACGTCTATTCTTGTTTAGGTGAAGTAAATTCACACGGATACTATATCCGGACATAGCACAATGAATGCACGTATAAAGCACAAAATAACTAAGGGGATCGAAACTAACTTGTAGACGAAATAAAATGAAACATTGCTAAAGTTGTAATTCATGAAGGATGCATGTATAAGGGCTCTACAATTCATACAATTATAGCACGCCAAAGGAAACCATTAATAAATTACAAGCATATCACATAATTATGTAGCGCGAATCTTATACCAAGTTACGGCTCTAATACACTGGCAACAACCCATAAACCTGACGTACATCTGTAAGACTATACAATTCAAGTATCCCGCTATTTTGCCGGAAAATTGCCCGTTCTTCGAAGCCTTGTATATTACGTAGGCAACGGCTGAACATAATATTACTATGCTGCCTAGTGTTTAGTTGTCTGTCATCGTAATATTGCTTTAAGAACTTTGTGCGTGGATGCCTGCCACCTAGCGAGAAAATTTTGTTGCAGCCTATTCACAAAAAGCGTCGCATAGAGCAGGCAGTGTGCCTGAGGATCGAGACGGCGGTGAATGTTGTAGTCAGCTCCCGCTTGGAGCGCTGTGCCAGCACACAGCGAGCCACCTGATGACGAACAAGCGTACCACTACAGCTCCAACGGTAAATTCAAACCCTCATTATTGTAGAAGTCTTCCTCGTGAACAGACGAGATTTTCTTCTGAAGACGTGAAGCAAAGTTCTGTGGACTAGTTTTCTTGACACGATATTAGCCCAAAAGTCTGTATCATGTCCACAAGTACGGGCGGTGAAAACAGCAATGTTAATCATCATCATGTGTTCTGCGCAGACTGCAGTTCTTCATACTCTCCTCTCTTCTGCCGTCCTCTTCAGATTCTTGTAATTCCTCCTTCTGTGATGTCGTCTGTCATCGCGTACCTTCTCCTGCCGAAAACTAATCCTTCCAATGTTTCCGTTAACAAACGTTCCCGTCTCAATAAGTGGCCCATCCAGTTCTTGTCGCCAGCCCTTTGTAATCCTTTTCCAATTCTCCCTTTTCTGTCCGACTTATTCTGTCCATTCGGCTTCATATCCACATGTCAAACGCTTCTAGCCTTTTTTCATCTTCTTAATTTCAACGTCTACGCCCCTTATAATGAAATACTCCAAGCAAAGCATTTACCAGGCCTTTTCTAAAACACCGACCGAGTTCGCCGTGGGTTCAAACCCCACTTTCGGCAGCCCTGAAAATAGTTTTCCGTAGTACTGGGAATGTACCTCAGTAAAGACCACGGCCCCTTTCTATCCCATAGTCACCAGAAGACCTCTCTGTGTCGGTGGGACGTAGACCAAATTGAAACATATCTCAAACTTTATCTAACTTGGTTCATAATATTTGCGTCTTCCTATTGAACGCTTACTTCGCTATAGCAATACGAGTTTTCACCCTCTGATGTGACGTGGAGTTGTATTTATTGTACTTGCAAGATATTTCAAAGCTTTGACTTAGCTGCTATAAATTTGCCCTATCTTGCTACTTGCCGGGTACGTTCCTTTACCGATCACCATCCTATTTGCTCTTGATGTACCCCATACTCCTCGCAAGCTTCCATCATACCTTTTAGCATTTTGTTTAAAATAGTTTATCTTTTTGCTAACGGTACTTTGTCATCAACGAACCTTACACATTCTATAATATTCCCGGCCGTAAGCACAAAGGCGCCATGTCTCTGTCATCGTGGCTAGATGGTTCGACCATCCCCTGTGGCGGTAGAATAACACCCATGGTATCCCCTGACAGTCGTAAGAAGCGACTAAATGGGGATACAGGGGATCTCAACTTGGCAAGGTGGCTTGGCAACCACGGGACCTTTAGTTGAGTCCTCGTATTGCTTCCACTTACTTGTGCCAGGCTCCTCACTTTCCTCTATCCTATCCGACCTTCCTTGGTCAACTCTTGTTCTTTTCCGACTCCTACGGTGTCAGGCTTCTGAGGCTTAGCGAGCCTTTCATTTTCACGCCCTTTGTGGCCTTTTGCCCGATACCTTCATTTTTCAAAATGTCGGATACCTTCCAATTTTCCATCTGAATAGTGTTATATAGAGGATGGTTGCCTAGTTGTACTTCCTCTTAAAACCACCATCACTACAACTGGTTCGAGTCCCGTTGGTAGAAATGCATTTCGCTATCACAATGTTGACCAGAGGGTGCGAAAGGTGCAGCTACACAATTTCTAATCCTTGCGTTGCCTGCCAGAAGCCTGGGTTCAATTCTAAACCAATACACAGGAGTGAGGGCATACGGCACTGTTGGTGGCGATTCTTCTTTTGGCTTGGGACGTTAAACTTTCATCAGACCACTTAGTGATATTCAACAAGAGTAGACTGTGTGCCGACATCGGTTTTCATCATCATCATCATCATCATCATCATCATCATCATCATCATCATCATCTTTATCATCATCACACTCCCAGGCATACAGGCCATTAATGTGTCAAACAGAAAGATCTGCACCAGAATGCCACACCTTATACTCTTCACTACTGGTGTTTCCTTACACTCTGTATTTTCTAGCCCTTTGAGTTAAAGCATGAACCTTTTCTTTTTTACACAGAATTAGATAAGAACTCATCATTCTTATTGCTGAGGATGGTAATTTTAAAAGCGCTACGTGCTAACTGCAAAAAAGTGTTGAAGTAATAATAATTCCGTAAAAGGATACAAGGTTTAAGTACCAACATAGTTGGGGATGTGTGGGATCTGGTAAATGCAGCACGGCTGAAATGTAAGAAAGAACATGTTTATATGAAACAGAACACCTTGAAGGACTAGAGATAGGAAGTTCATATTCCCAGGACATATTCATTAGTATGTTCTGCAGAAACGATTACCATTTCAGTAACCTAGGTTCAGCATGTGTCCTATTGCCTAGTAGGCACTGGGTCCTCCATGGGCACTGATAACTTGTTCCATGCGTGAAGGGCATCGACTCGTATAATGTGCGAATGGCGTCCTCCGGTATAGACATCCATGCTGCATTCTCCTGGTTCCACAGTTCATCTTTGGTGGTTGAATAGGGTCACCCATCGTTTCACTATATCCCAAAGATTTTCGATTGGCGATGAGTCCTGTGACTAAAAGAAGGCACGTGTTCGTGCAGCAACATATGGTCGCGCATTGTCATGCTGAAATATGGCGTCTGGGGTGTCGTGCAGGTAGGGTATGGCTACGGGTAGCAGGATGACATTCACGTAGGTCAAACTGGTCACAGTGCCCGGACATACACCAACTCAGATTTGTGGTTGTACCCAATAACACTCCACACTATTAAGCCTTGAGCTGACGCTGCATGTCTCGTGTGAATGCAGTCAATGTGATGCCTCTCCCCCTGTCTGCGGCGAACCAAAATGCGGCCACCATTTTCAAACAAACAGAACCTCGGTTCGTCCGAAAACACTATCTGCAGCGATTCCTGCCCCCAGTGACGTCGTTCTATACACCATTGCATTCTACATGGTTATGCACATTAGTCAAAGGTAGGCGGTGAAGTTGATAACCCAGACCGTAACAAACGGCAGGGCACTGTCACTTCTTATAGTGTACGATGTATTATACTGTTCGACTGTTGCGCCAGAGCCGAGGGGACGCAGATCTGTCGTGCAATGTCATTCGGATGAGTTGTCGATCTCCCCGGTGGGTGGTCTGGGTGGTGCGAGCAGACCCATCTCGTCGTGTTCTATAGCCTTCTGTGAACCATTCTGTACACATCCGTTGCACTGCCGGCAGAAAGGATGCATCACGTTCTCTCATGCCAATAATGCGCCCTCTTTCAAACTCACTCAGTTGGCGGTACGTTTCTACCATACATCTGCGTAGCATACTTCACGTCTGCTCAAGTCACACTGATCCATTACCTTCAGTTTATTGCGACAACGAGAGCCGCAGGCACATTTTACCAGTCGGTGGTGGTGCGCCGAGATAATAATGTGGACGTTGAACTCGACAGCCGACATGGTTCAAATGCTAATCATTTCTTCAGAAGATACTAATGCACATGTTCTGTGAATATGAACTTCCTATCTCTAGTCTTTCAAGGTGTTCTAGTATTTATGAACATGAGTGTACTTGCCTCAACGTTTGTGTTCGTTCTGTAAGTTAATAATTACATTCTGCTAGTGGAAAGTCGCAAAAATAGCTTGGAATAAAGACTAAAATTAAAACTGATAATAGAGGAACCGTTACACAAGTAACGGAAAATACACTGATTTCCGGAAGACCATGTATGTGCCTTTAAACTTGCACTTCCGTTATGGCTATACATGTAGAATGTTTGAAATTTTTCACCAAGAACTGCGTTCGCAAGACTAGAATCTCTCACATAAAGCTGGCCGTATAATGCTCAGCAGTAAATCTGAATCATTCCTTGAATCTTAAAACAGAAGAACCTAATCATGTAAAGTGGCTGCGGTTAGCAGAGAAGAATGCAAAGGGTATTGTACAGTTATAGGCCCCATATTGTTCATGAAATCATTGTCATGCAGCTTCGTACGTTTGAGTACGTCGTTTACTTATGGATTTGGAAAATAAGCCAAACCATTGTGGCAATACGAATTTAAATGCGGTGCTTGGCAGTGCATACAGATTTCATTTAATAACCCCGCACTAAACAATTCAATGTAAGTTTCATAATGAAGGACTACGATATACAGTATATAATATCCTGAGATGGATTTATTTCTGTTTCTCGTTTATTAGAACCAACATGGGGCAACAACTAACATTCATCTTATGTGCAACAAAGGCCACACTGTAATTTTACACAGTGAGGCAGTAGACGCACTGGCAAAGCAGAGCATTGCAGAAGGCCAGTTCCAAGCACTCTCCCTACGATACACGGACTTCTGAAGCCACATCAAGAAACAAGCTTATAGAGAATGGCCAAATCACTGGGCAACACCTCAACTCATCAAAGGCAAGCATTACGCCACTATCCAGAGATACATCCCACAGAAAATTCTAGAGCTCCCTAGGTTTGCCAGTGGCGTCTTATCCTCACTGTATTTTTCTCCTGATAGCGAATCATATATGTACTGTAACTGTGGTGGTCATACGTATTAATTGAAACTTGGTTTGGGCAGTGGAAACTTTTGTCAAGCTCCTTTGTCCATTTCGAAGTCAAGGTGCATAGACTGCACAACATCTCCGACTTGGTGATCCAAGCACAAGTCCGTCATAGCTGGAGAGATCCCCAGAAAGAGAGCGGGCTATGAAAATGACAAGGCAGAAAAATACATAGTGATAACTCAGTCCACTAAAATTGGCCGAAACACGGTAATGCCAATGTGAAAGTTTGATTTGTGTTGTAATATTTCGGGAAAAGTGCACTAATTAGTAAGGGAATCCTCGGCATGTCATATGTTTTATAGTAGACCTCTGCCAAAATTATACTTGTTTTTAAAATTTCAACGTGTGGAAAATTACGCCACCAGAAGGTTATATAAACACCAGTAGCGTACCCACGCTAGCTGAGAACGCAGACTCCGGACGGGGGATCCCAGGAAAGGCATTGTATTCGATGGTAAATATCAAATAAACCGCCTATCTATTTGTTTTCCGCAGTCAACCAAATTACTTAGAATTCTGAGCTACACGTTTAACCGCATCGCCAGTGTTACAGAACTCGTAGAACGGCTGATATGCAAAATGTGGTGGGGACCATTCACCGTCTGTTGTTCGTGTAGGGGTAAAATTTTAAAAGAACCCGCGGTGATGCGGAAGGGATGACTTGACGTGAAATATTGGAGGCAGATCCCTGGTCCGCTGGTGTCCTGGCCTTACCTTTGTTCGGGAGTGCTACTGTACATTTTATCGATACGCTGTATGAAATACTATGTTCAAGTTACAGATAAAGTTAAATCACTGAGAGTATGTGAAAATTGGACTAACAAGACGATTGTATCGCTGTAAAAATGACCGCGGGAACTGTATTAGAGTTTCATAAACTGTGTTGGTGAATGACGTAATTTAATTGAACGTCATTAACATTAGACTTGTTCCAGTGAAGAAGAGCCCAGGATTGTGAAGGTGCTCAAGAGGACCAGAAGAGGATTCGAACCAGTGATCCACGCCAGCGCCATGAAGGTTTAAACGACGCCAAGGGCCTTCCCAGGTTCCGAGCCATGGATTTCTCGACATGACGTTGAGTACATTTGACTTGAGACACTAAATTTTTAAACGCGGGGTTATTTTTATGTAATTATGTAGATCACGTAAGATAGGTTAGTAAATGTAAAATGCATGTATTTTTGAATTAGGGAGAGGCTTGTGAGTGGTGTTCATATGGTATAAAATAATGTTTATCTAAATGGGAACGGAAATTATGGAATATGGGATGAATTTTCGAGCCTATAAAGTTAATTTAAAGTGATGCATGTACATGGATTTATATATGAAATATCTGAAAGGTTGAGAGTGCTTTTGATTGCGAGGGTAAAATACAGATTTGTTTTACTGAAGATTTCAAACGGTAAAATTAATATCCTTCTTTATATGAATATTTAATTGATATTGGTAATGCATGACGGTAGTGTCTTCAAAATGCAAGTATTCGTATGATAATCTTAGGGGTAGCAATGCACTCTGATTTTAAAGTAAATTTGCATGAATAGAATATAGAGAAGGAGTCCGCCTCGTGACTTTTCATCGGGTTCATTTTGATGTGGGTTCGATTCCGGACCCGAAATCTGTTTAATTTTGTTGTTGGTTGTGATATTGTCTACTAGCGTTGGCTTATTATTTTTGTTTATCAATTAGGAGTGTAATTAGTTAGTTAGTTCGGCGACCACTCAAAGTTGTTTCCGATTTCTGCGTAGATAACGGTTTCCTTCTGATAGTGAAGGAAGTCTTTGATGAGAACTGTCGCATTTACAAGGATATTCCTGTAATTAAGAATATTTCAAATCAATGTGTGTTTAATGCTCTAGGTGCATTCGTCGTCATATCGTAAACGAAATTAACGTTCAAGTTGATAATATTTTTAGTGAACGGAGTCATATCTCCAAGTGTATGTATTCAGTCCATCAGACATTGTACATTTTTTATTGTAGTGCTATTCAGGGTTACATTGAATTATTTATTTGTGTGTTTTATCAAGGTATATTAAAATAGGGTTTTAAAGTTTGTCTGCTTAAGATTTACCGAAGTTGAAAGCATGATAGCTTTCCTCCATTTAAGTTAGTCTTTTAAGTTAGTTTTAGTGTTGTACTTTGATATTATGCCGCGAACGCACCGTGGTCCTGGGAGGCCGGAGGTTGTATTCTATGGAGCGGAGGAAGTGCAGTTGATCCTTGCACGGTCAGAATGGCTTTTGTTCTCTCATCAGGTTGAAGTTTACTTTTCTTCGCTTTCTAGATGAGGTGGCATTTGACTCTAGACCGAGAAGGTCCTATACCATCGAACTCCTTGGCGTATGATCCCGTATGGTGATAGCCCAGTTTGGGGGTAATGTTGCCGTTGTATGGTTCTACGGGGCAATAGCGTGGGTGGTATGGTTGCAGTACCAAGTTCGGTTGACGGCTGTGCTGGAAAGTAAACACATTCATCCATAATTTCGATCATTTGGACATTTTCCTTTTCATCCCTTCTAATCCTCATTCCGATTCGGGCTGAACTTTGCCTTACACAGTGTCCAGAGTGTCACTCTTCAATTTTAGCGACCCCGAAAAGTATGGATTCGACGTTAATATCGGTCAATTTCGGTTATTTTCACATTTCACCCTAACCTCTAGGGTACTAAGGGTGTCTTGTCCTCACAGTATTTTTTCCAGATAGTTGGCGTAAATCATATTTGCACCAGGTTTTGTTGAGAGCTATACTGGAATACACACACACATCCGTGATCTCTGTCATTTTTGGACATTCATTTCTCACTCCCTATGCTGATGGGGCTGAACTTTGATTTAAACGGCACCTAGAGTGTCTGTGTTCACCTCAGCGACCCAGAAAACTATGGATCCGACACTATTTTCGATATTTTATAAGATACCCCCTTCCCACTCCCAACCCTAGGTGTGCTAGGGGTGGCTTAAGATTTACCGAAGTTGAAAGCATGCATCAGAAGTCACGAAAAGGATAGGAGTGCGTTCCAAGATAGAAAGCTCCTGCTGGCCAACAAACATGTAGGCATTCAAACTCGGAAGGCGTTTGCAAAAACCTTTGTATGGAGCATGCTTCTGTACGGTTGCGATTGCTGAACATTACTGAAGGTAATTGAAATGTGGATCTGGAAAAGAATGCAGAGGATAAGTTGGACTGAAATGAAGAGCAATACCGAACTCCCTAGAGAGTTTAGGAGAAGAAAGAAATCTGTTAACAGAAATTGAAAAACAGAAAATAAAATTTATTGGTCACATTCTGCGGCATGAGGAGTTTCTTTGTAGCTTCTTTGAAGGAAGAATTATTGCTAGAAAAAGAGGAAGAGGATGACACAGGGTGTCTTATTTCAAGCGCCTGCTTCTGAGGATGAACTGCAAGACCTACGCTGAGTTGAAAAGACTGGCCCAAGGTAGACATCTATGGCTGCAGCGACAAGGCTTAGCCTTTAGAATATGATGATGATAACAATTGTATGTGTTTGCCCGTCGCGCTCTAGACATGGTGTGTACGAATCCAACTGTGAATAAGAATGTCATCAATGAGCATTGCGAACCCAAAATTTGTGGATTTAACACTAATCTCGGTCATTCTAGACTATTTACTTTTTACTCAATCTCAGACGCCGTCCCAGTGGAGGCTGAACCATGCTTTAAACAGTATCCAGAGTGTCACAATTCATTTCACCAATAAAAACAATCGATTCGACATTAATATTGATTATCTTTCATTCTTTTGCGCTTTTGCAGTGCCTATTTCCCTTTTTAAATAGGTACACATATAGAAAATAGACATATTTATATGTACTAAATAAATGGAAATCAATAATATATTGTACATTAAATTAAATTTCAAAAGTTTATTCAAGTGCTTTGGGATATACAACATATAATTGACTGTGAGAAAAGCATTGATTTTCCATATTTAATCCACGCACTTGAAGCGATTGACCTTGTTGCTTGTTGATGGTCATTGAGAATGAAAGGCGAACGAGGAACTGCAGTCTTTTTAAATGAAATGGCATGTTGGTGGAAATGATGGGAATACATTGCTCGCAATCGCTTTTTCTTTAGTGCTGCGCTGGTAAATCAACCAATTGCACCCATTGTGTTTCTTTTGCCATCACTGGCATGGACACCACGGAGAAGGGTGCACTCTATTTATATTCACGGCGTTGCCTACGTCACAGAGCCTGCCCATACTGTCAGCAATTTTTAAGACAGACAATGTTGTTAATTATGTATTTTTATTATATAATGTTTAATGTAATACAACACAATTTAGGAACATTTTAACATTTTTTAAATTAGTTCTCCGCCAGTAGATCTACCAGTTCCAGCCATTTTGTTTCTTTTGCCATCGCTACCACTGACACCTCGAAGAAGATATCGTCCCTGTTCTGCCAAAACGGCGAATGTTACAATGCTCTTCCTATGCATTATTTCCCTTAAGACTGGTCACGCCTTCAAGCCATATATTGATATGCAGTCCATCAGAACAATTTTCGTTGAGTTCAGTTTCCTATGTGCGTGTGTAAAGGAAAATGAACTTTACTGTACCATACTGAAGGAAGTACGTTTGCATGGCATTTACCCACTCCTAGAGTGTGATGTATTTAAGGTTCATTTTCCTTTACACTTCTGCATAGGAAAATGAACTCAACGAAAATTGTTCTGACGGAATGCATATCCATATGTGGCTGGAAGGCGTGACCAGTCATAAGGGAAATAATGGATAGGAAGAGCATTGTCACATTCGCCGTTTTGGCAGAACAGGGACGATATGTACTTTACTTCCTATTCACAGCGTTGCCTACGTCACAGAGTCTGCTCATACTGCCAGCAATCACTATTTTCACGGTCATGAACATCCTAGCAAGAAACGTACTTTATAAAACATGGCGGCGTGTTCCCATACTCTTATATACAGCCAAGTCCGGCTACAATATATCAGACCGTAACAACAAAACCAAAATGGTGTACGTCATAGGGGGATAAGATGCCGACTCTTCAAGGTTAGGGAGTCATCTGAAGAACTTCATTTCGACGCGAAAGCTTCGCATGTTAGATTACTTTCCTCCAGGATCTCCAAGATTGTCAAAACCATGTAGGCCGTAATTAGTAGACAATAATTGAAATGATGCACAGTAAGCATGATTAGGATTACGAATGAATGTATTAGGCAGGTTAATCCATTACCTTAGCATCGTTTAAAATATAAATAACACAACACTGATATAACGAAACATATAAATAAATATGACATACAATAGATCAATTTTATCTAACAAACAGCTGGTTCCAGTTAACAAAGTAATACAGGATGATACGTTCCTTGTATTAAGGTACACGATGGCGGTATATATGACGATATTCATCAATGCAAACCTAAATGAGCGTTTACGGAAATATTAAGACAGAATTGCTACGGTAGGAAACTCAAAGTAAGTTAATGTGAGCACATAGGCTTGGCACATCTCTGTTGATCAATCAGTTAGATATTACATTCAGAATTTGGATAGTGCCCTCACACAGTACACTCACTACGTAAAATAATAACGTATGTTAAGATAAATGCTCATAGCTAAAGCAACTTTCTGCCACTCGGTAGCTGTGGGATACAAGGAGTTCCCGGTCGAATTTAGAGCAAGCTTTAATAGTATTCTTACGAACTTATTCTATCAAAGATGTACACGATGAGAAAGAATCATGATGTTGCTTCTTTTTACCAACTGATAATCTCCTGGATATGTGTGAGAAATTGTAGGCGTCCATAGCAGAAGCTCTGGTGGATACTGTGCCCTAATCTGAAACTATTAAATGCAATACCATTCCAAAGCAAATATTACGAGTGTTTCCCTACATCTTACTACATCCATACCACTATCACGAATGAAAGCATCCTGTACAAAACTCACTAGGATATAAATCGTATTGGAGGAGAAACGATGTTCGTAATTGTAAATTGACCTACCAAATTGTACAGCTTACCCCAGAAGGTCTCGGTTGGCACACACGTATTTTCTTATAAAGAAGCTTCACATTCAAGGTACTCGACACTTCGAAACAGGCATTTCATAACAGATACAGTATCGTCAAATCTACCAACTTCATGTACCCTAATAAAAATAGCAATGTAATCCATGTTAAGTGGAACCAGGAGTTTGTTCAGGTCATGAAAAGTAGATCAAATGTTAGCAAAATTCAACTTGTCTCCCTAGAATACTACCATTTTCTGTTGTAAAGAGGTACTTCCTAACCACAATTCTTGGTTCAGTATGTTAAACGGTATGGCCTTTGACTTAAATTCCCCGTGAATATATTTCTCCTTTAAATATTTATTTTCAGGGAGTTAAAAAAGTGAAGTATGTGCAGCAGTTTAATTTAATCTACAACCTAGTACGCAGCACGAACGATCAATTTGGGCAAATGCTATAGCTGTTACAGTACAACATAAGACTTTGTTATGCACAATAATTATTTAAACCTCTAACCCTAGGCGTACACAATATGAATTACTCACTAATGACTGCGTATATACTTTATACTTAATAACGCTGATGAAATAGATAGATAGATAGATAAAGCCTTTTTTTTCTGTGGCGAAGTTAGGGCTCTTGGCCCTTTCTTACACTTAACCACACACATATTATTATTATTATTATTATTATTCCATACAATGACATTAACTTAAAATACTAAGAACTACAAATAACACTAATATTTAAGACAAAAATATGAATATATACATGCAAAGAAGAATGAAAGAAAAAGTAACTGCCTACTTAATACAGGTTTGAGGAAAAAAATCAATACACAACAAAAGAAATAAGAATGTAAAAATACTACTAAGCTTAATAAAAATACTAAATGAAAATTTAACTATTTGTATCCTTGCAAGACTAGATCTAAGTTAAATACTGTACTTACTACTAAGCTATTTTTAGACTACTTCTACTTCGTAAATACAATGTGGATGTTTTTAATTTAATTTAAATTATTATATTAAACCAATATTTATTTTATTGTGCAATAATCTCATATCATTTTCACACACAATCACTCGTTCCACTCATACAGGTACTGTACCTTGCTGGAAGCACTTAACGAGGAACTGCTGGTAGGAGGTTTTAAATATACTTTTTGATGCAGCATCCTTGATGTCTTTGGGAAGAGCATTCCACCATCCCGAAACGGTGATAGTAAATGATCGATGGTATGTGGTTGTTCGGTGGACAGGTATTTCTAGGAGGGACACTGAGCGAGTATCATGGAGATGTAAAGAACCAAGGTGACGAAAATTGCTGGAGAGATAAGCAGGGATGTCTTCCGAAAGTACCTGGTACATAAGAGTATTTGCATGTAGTTTACGCCTGTCATCTAGTCGTAACCAAGATAATTGTTTATAGTAGGGAGAAACTCGAGCGTCATACCGTAAATCCATAGCATATCTAAGACAAGCATTTTGAGTGCGCTGTAGTTTCAAGCTTAATTCTTTTGTTATATCCGTAAGAATTACATCACAGTAGTCAAAAATGGGAAATAATAATGACCGAACAAGTTGAATTTTTAGTGATCGAGGGAATACATTTCTGAAACGTTTTAAGGGGTGCAAGCCACAATAAACCTTTTTGCAGATATTCTTAACTTGCGCTGACCAGTTTAGAGTTTCCGTTATAATAACACTAAGGTTAGAAACTGATTCACAATAAGGTATAACAGTATTATTTAAAGTTACGGGAGGAATGCAATTTTGTTTTAAAATGTGAAGATTCTTTGATGTACCGATGATAATGGCTTGCGTTTTATGGGGATTTAATTTAAGGTTGTTTTTAATTGCATAGCTATTAATTTGCTCAAGGTCAGCGTTTACATTACATATTGCTTGTTGTATATTATTAGTTCTAGTGTGGTAATAAATTTGCAGATCATCAGCATAAAGATGGTACTTGCAGTGCTTAATTGATCTGGTGATATCATTTATATATAATGTGAATAGGAGAGGGCCTAGTACTGACCCTTGTGGAAGACCAATTTTTTTTTGTTCGCCACGTTGATTTATTATTATTTGCAACCACACACTGCCGGCGGTTTGTGAGGTAAGAATAGAAAAATTCCAGCACTTTCTGGCTAAAGTTTAAGGACTGTAATTTGGAAAGAAGCAACCTAGGATCGACAGTATCAAATGCGCTACTGAAATCTAAAAGAGTAAGTATTGTCACTTGTTTGTTGTCCATTGCATATCTAATGTCATCTGTCAATTTCAGCAGAGCTGTCATGGTACTATGTTTTTTCTTAAAGCCTGATTGGTAAGAGTCGAGTAAAGCATATTTATGTAAGTACGTAAGGATTTGCTCATGTACCAGGCGTTCCAGCACTTTGGACAGGGGTGGTAGGATAGAAACTGGTCGGTAATCTGAAGGAATACTGGGTCCATCCTTTTTGGGGATTGGGATGACGAGGGCATCCTTCCACGCCGTAGGGAAAATTCCTTGGGTTAAACAGTAGTTAATAATGTGTGTTACGATCGGCAGGATGGCACCAATGATATATTTGTAGAAAGACAGAGGTATGCCATCGTCTCCAGCAGCATCTGATCTGAGAGAATACATAACTCGTTTTACGTCATTTATACCAACCTCTTTAAACACAAATGTATCTTGAATTGGCATAAAATGAATATTATTATTATTATTGTTACCGAGTTTTTGTGGTAGTTAAGCATGAAAGAAGGTGCTGGGTGGTGAATAGGTCTCAAGCTACTAAAGAGAAATTAAATTTTAAAATTTAACAAGGTTATATTTTCTTTTCAAAATTAGGTAACAACAAATAGAACAGGTACTTAGTAGCCGAAATACAACTTGAAATGTACAATTACAGGGATTAAAGAATTTGGGCTTCGAGCCCTGAAAACACAATTCTTGAGCAACTAGCTCAACTTTACGATATACCAATTTCAACAAAAGGGGCAGAAGACCCCACTCAAACCCTGGAGCCCTTGCTCCAAATTACACAGCAAAGCCTCCTCGAGGCATACAACTCTCAGTTTTAGAAAAGAGCCACTCGCTCTTAAAGTTAAGCCTCTCCCAGGCCACACCAAACTCAACTTTCAAGTTGTCCTCAAAGGACATATACACAGGGGTAAAATACCCAACCTACTGAGGTCTATTAGGTGAGAAAAGATTAATACGTGACCTCTAAAATACAACTTGAGAGGAGGCGAACTTGCACTCCTAATACACTTGGCTTTTAAAACCTAATCTGGCTCTGGGCCACTAACGCAAGGGCTAATCCCATACTACAGAGGTGACTTAGAGAAGAACACTTTACATTACATAAACGAAGAAAAGTTTGAGAAAATAAGTTCACCTCAAAACAAATGTGAGTGGGAGCTCGAGAGGGTTAGCACTCTCTATCCCAATATGTAGCTTTACAAGAAAAAGAAGAAAAGAGTAGTTACATTTTAGGAAAAGGTTACATGATGGAAAACGCTTCGAACCCGCCGCGAGAGTTAAACTGCCGACCTAGCAAGAAAAGAAGATATTAATAGGCCATTACCTGGTAGTAGCGCTTCCCGCCTCCTGCTATGTACTTAATACACTGAAAGATGGAACAGAAGTGGCCCGGAGACCCCAAAATCAGCAGTTTATATCCTCTCGCGGAAGATTCTAGGCGTTAGGGGAAATAAAACACCCTCCCTCAAAGTTTTTATTGGTTCGGGAAAAGAAACCCCTACATAGAGGAAAAAGAAACACATTATTGGTGGAAAATTAATTAACGAAATTCGGGATTGGCTAGATCCAAACTAAGGGGAAAAAGAGGGGTATACAGCCAACTTAAACAATAACAGAAGGAAATTTAACAAGAAACAAACTTTTGAAATAAAAATTTCTCCAACAAAATAGTTCTTTGATTCCGCACTAGGTCGCACTATTGTTGATCTTCAGTAGTGTCCTCTAGAAGAGAAAGTTCACACTTCTTACTTCAAGCGAAACAAAAACACATCAAAAGTGACACAGTTCACAAACTCAAAATTTTCCACGTGGTGACATCTTCTGAGAAAGTAGAGAATTAATAGAATAGATAAAGTTCAACCTTCCTCCAGAAGAGGAGTTTCAACTGGCGCAACTTTTAAATAAACAGAGTAGAGGTGTACCGCCCGGTACAGACCTCCCCCCCCAAAAGTTCCTCCAAGGGGTAACACAGAAGAACATAAGCTTTGTTTCCAAAATAAGGTCCAAGTTTTGATGTTGATATTAAGATTAATTGCGGAAGCATTTATAAGATTTTAGTAATTTGGTTGGTTGCAATTTCAAAATTTTGTTGTTGCCTGTGCAGTAAAGTTTTTCTGTTGTAGTAGTTGAATTTCTGAAGATAAACCTTTAATGCGTAAAAGGTGAAGAAAAGTTTTGCAATGTCCACCAAATATTGTTGTTAACTTCCCAAATGTAATTATTGCTTATGGTGACTGTCCATGTAGTTGATGTAGATTGAGTCGGATGGCCAGACCGGCCGTTGCAGCTTGCGTCCAACGGAGGCCGCTCGGACCCCTCAAGTACCCTGAGATACCGCTCGCCCGCACTATGAGGGGAGCAGAGGTGTTGAAGTACGCCGCGCCCGCGGTGAACAGATACAGGCTGCGGGCATGTAGCAGGTCGTGCGCCGCACATCAGCCTTGGCCGGGAGGTGAGCTCCGGCTCGCCGTGCACATGTCGTCCTCGCTGGAGAGGAGGGGGCCCATCCCCCTCCCCAGTCGCTGCACGGCGCTGCGCGGCTGCGGGGGCGCTGAAACATTAAAGCTAGGCGGCAGAATTGTGTTGGACAATCATTTCCTTTGAGGGTACAGGCTTGTAGAGAGGTTGAGGGGCCAGCGGCGTGTAGATATCCATGGCATTTACTATTATGAAGCCACAGTGTAAGGTGGAGCAGGAGACGGGAGCGTGGTAATGGCCGTGGCAAAGACAGGATGGCAGTTTAATGGGTCGGGGCAGGTTTCACAAACATGCTTACCTCTAAAACCAAAATATTACAGAAGGGGCAGAATGCCTTAAAGTGAAACTCAAAAAAATATAACCTTCATATCCTTTCAAAATAATATGAAGCAAGTTAACACAGAAATTACACCGGTTTCACCTGGGACAGGTGAACTCTAAATATCCTCTCGGTGGCTGGATTACTTAGCAATAAGGTAACCGGCGTAAGAAAATCGAGAATGATACAAGGCCCATGAAATCTGGGGGCAAGCTTGCCCGCGGGAACAAAATTTTTGACCATAACCTGGTCGCCTACCTTCAAAGGGGTGGGTCTCCGTCCACGATCATACCTTTCCCTAACCTTTTCATGAGACACTTTAAGATTGGCTTTAGCCTTCTTCCAAAGATCTTTAATGTTGTCCGGATCTATTGTCTCGGGCAGAATGTCATTCAGAGACCAGAGGTTAGAGAGCGGCGTGTTGGGAACAAACTTAAACATCAAAGAAGCTGGAGTAAATTTGTGAGATTCATGAACCGCCGAATTCAAAGCAAAAGCTAACCAATGCAGGGACGTGTCCCACCTAGAATGATCTTCATGATGATAGGCAATAAGTGCGGACCTGAGATTACGGTTAACCCGTTCAGCCAGAGATGGTTGAGGGTAATAAGCAGATGTAGTTACATGAGAGATGGACAAGTCAAAACAGAATTTACGAAACAGATTTGATGTAAAAGCTTTAGCATTATCAGATACAATGTATTGGCACGGACCAAAAGAAGCAAAAATAGAATTTAGGCAAGTAATTGTGGACTGAGCGGTAGCCAGCTTAGTCGGAAATAACCAGGAAAATCTTGTAAAACCATCTACACACACAAAGATGAACTTGTTGGCATTACCCTTTGACTGGGGGAAGGGTCCCACATAATCGATATACAGGCGTTCCATGGGGCGCGACGCTTGATGAGAAGACAAAAGGCCTACTTTAGTGGACATGGTGGGTTTACTGATCAAACAAGATTTACAAGCTTTTACAAGTTCACGGATTTCACCGTCCATACCTTTCCATATGAACATTTCACGAATCTTTTCACGAGTTTTAAAGATTCCAAGATGCCCCCCCAATGGGGTCTCATGATAGTATTTGAAGATCATAGGTACAAGAACCGCTGGAACAACAACTTTCATCAACTTATCATGCCTCGAAGGGCAACATAGAACACCATTCCTCAGAACATAAGGGACAGCATGTTCCCCAGAAGAAAGGGTTTCCATTATCGGAGCCAGCGTCGGATCTTCACGTTGGTATTTCTCAATATCCCTAAAAAGCATGGGAGCATCTGTTAAGATGGCCTTAACACCAGATAGTATGGACTCGGAAGGTGATGAACTGTTGACCGGTTCGTGGGTCTCTACGTCGTTATGAAACATACGGCTGAGTCCATCGGCAACAACATTTTCAGTACCTCTGATATGCCGTACATCGAATTGGAAGGCAGAAATACGGATGGCCCAACGGGCTATACGACCTGTACGACGCGGCCTACCTAAGACCCAGCTTAAGGCTTGATTATCTGTCTCCAGATCGAATTTGACGTGTTCCAGATAGAGACGGAACTTTTCTAAGGCGAATAAGACTGCCAAACCTTCAAGCTCATATATGGAGTACTTTGCTTCTAGAGCTGACAATGTCCTAGACGCATAGGCGATGGGTCGCCTCCCTAGTTCAGTCTCTTGAAGAAGAACTGCGGCTACTGCTGACGACGATGCGTCGGTTTGGACGATGAATTTCTTCGAGAAATCAGGCATAGCAAGTACAGGGGCATTACAGAGAGCTAATTTTAGATCTTCAAAAGCGGCTTGTTGAGAAGGTCCCCACTCGAATTTGATGCCTTTCCTACGAAGAAGGTTTAAGGGCGCCGCTCTATTAGCAAAGTTAGGAATGAACTTCCTGAAGAAATTCACCATACCAATGAACCTGGCGATACCTTTGATGTCCTTGGGAGGTTTAAAATCACGGATGGCCTGTGTTCTAGAATGATCGACAGATACCCCATCGGGTGACACAATATGCCCTAGGAATGACATTGAGGGCTTAGCAAAGGCAACCTTGGACAACTTAACAGTTAACCCAGCCTTACGAAGGCGATCGAGAACTTCTCGCAGATGATCTAGATGTTCTTCAAAAGTCTCGGAAAATACGACGACATCATCCAAGTAGTGATATAAGTACTCAAATTTGATGTCGGAAAAGACCCTATCTAGTAGCCTAGTGAGCACAGCTGCCCCCGTGGGGAGCCCGAAAGGCACGCGGTTGTATTCATATAAATTCCAGTCCGTGGCAAACGCTGTAAGATGTTTAGACTCTTCGGCAAGGGGAATTTGATTATAGGCCTGATTCAAGTCCAAGATGGTGAAGAACTTGGCCTTACGAAACCATGAAAAGCAAGAATGAAGGTCGGGAAGGGGCACAGATTGCAACACCACCTTCCGATTGAGAGCCCTGTAATCAATGACAGGCCTGAAGCCTCCTTGGGGTTTCGGGACTAGAAAAATAGGCGAAGAATACGCTGACTTAGATGGCCTAATAATACCATCCTTCAACATCTGATCGATGATTTCTTTCAGAGCCTTCATTTTAGGTGGAGATAGCCTATACGGTGGAAAACGGACAGGAATCGAGTCCGTGACCTCAATTTTGTATTCAATAAGGTCAGTAACACCAAGAGTATCAGAGAACACCTCGGGAAACGACTGACACAGTTTGCGAATACTATCAGCCTGCTCCTCAGGTAGATGTCTAAGGTCTAACAACATCTCATCCTGGGTAGGCGAAATAGATGAACATGATACAGAATTACACTTTAAGAGTGGGATTTTATAACTAGAAGCAAATTTGAATGTGCACGACCTAGACTGCAGATCGAGCACAAGACCAGTGTGAGAAATAAAGTCAGCTCCCAATATAATGGGGCAAGACAATTGCTTGGCCACAAACAATTTAACTTTCCATGTAAACTTAAAAACACGAATTTTGACCAGTAAGGAACCTAGAATTTCTAATGGAGATGAATTAGCCGAAACGTATTGAACAGGAGAAGAGACATAGTCAGGGAGTTTACAAACAGATTTCAATTTAGAATACCAATCAGCCGAAATAATGGAACAAACACTGCCTGAATCTAAGAGAGCTGTTACAGGCTCGTTATTTAACTCAATCTTAAGAAAAGGAACAGGTGCGGGGGTATCCGCCGCAATCCTAAGACACTCTTTAGGGCATTCAAAAGATGAATTTGAAGGCTGGTCGTTCTCTGCATTTACAACCTGTTTACTAGGGGCTGAGTCTCGGGAATATGGATTAGTCGGCTCAGCCGACGCCACTAGTCACTTTTTATTATTGGCATAGCTGGAATTTGCACCAGAAGTTGAGCAGGAGGGGGTGCTATTTGAGTTTGGGCAATTCTTGGCGATATGTGAGAAGGCCCCACACTTAAAACAGCCTTGTGATGACCCTGCTCCATTCCTTGTCCCACTTGACTTGATCAGAGGACACTTATTCCGCAGATGGTCAGGCGACCCGCAAGCATAACATTTACGGGGATTGACTGGTCGGCGAGGTGGAGGCCGAGTGTTACTAAAGGAAGGCGGGGGTTCTTTCGCGACACGCAAAGAATCGGCGTATCTAACTCCTTCCGCTGAGACGGCCAATGCTTCAAGTTCAGAGAAGGTTTGCGGACACGCCGCGAAACACAAATATGACCTGTAGGATGGCGAAATACCTTCTACAATAGCTTGCACGATCTGATCCTCAGGGAAGTGGAGAGCAAACACCCTAGTATAAAACTTAATATCTTGGATGAAGTCTGCCAGGTTTTCATCCAAGCGCTGTACCCGATAATAGTATTTCTGAATAAGGGAGGACCTGGCCCTAGCCGGGATGAAGTTAGCTAGCAAATGGGCATGGAAATCCTCAATAGAAGATTGCTCGGCAATGGCTCTAACTATCTTGTCAGATAGAACACCAATAGCATAAGGATAGATAATTTGCAAAATTTGACATGGGGAAAGAGAAAACACAAGGGCATGATCCTGAAATTCCACTAGAAATCTTAAAAATGAAATTACGTCACTGGTGGTGTTGACGGAAAACTTAGAGATACCTCTAAGCAACATTGCCAATGGATGAGGCAAGCTGCTGAACCCAGGTGTCATGGTCGTTAAAGGTTTCAATGGCAAAGAAGTTAATTCAGAGCGGATGTTACTCAATGACGCACGGTGTTCAGATTCGTTGTTCGATGGGGCAGAGATAGTTTGAGCAGCAACGGTTATCCTATTGACTTCTCCCTGAGGAGGCTCTTCCTCGTTACCTACATTCACCGTGGCGGGTTGATCAGTTTTGGGAGGAGCTTCGCCGGTTAGCAATTGAGTGACCTTATTAGACAATTCAGAAATAGTTTCAAGGAGCGTATTAGCGTCCTTCCTCTGAACGTCATTCACCTTTAGAGACAACAGATCATTAACTCTATTTGCAAAGTGATACAGCCTGCCTTGCACACGCTTAATTTGATTAGGAGACGGATCGTTTTCATCAAAAAAGCTGACTACAGATGCTAGCCCAGTAATATTCTCGACGATCGTGGAAAGAGAGTCATCAATTTCTTTCTCTCCCAAATTGGGGATGGAAATGGGCAAATCAAGGGACTCTCTAAGCTTGTTGGTGTCGATTGCAACCGTGCCTCCAGATTGCACATTTCTGATAGTTAACTCGTATATCAACTCCTCTTTGCGCAAATAGTTAAGGAGGAGAACATCGCGAGGGCCGGGCATGATGACAGAACAATTTTGAAAAACTCAAACAATTCCAGCAACTGAGACAATTGTTAGAGTTCGAATTAAAGCAATGTTTAGCCGTCAAAAGGGGCTAAATTGAGACCCATTCAACCACGCTCTGCTACCACTTGTTACCGAGTTTTTGTGGTAGTTAAGCATGAAAGAAGGTGCTGGGTGGTGAATAGGTCTCAAGCTACTAAAGAGAAATTAAATTTTAAAATTTAACAAGGTTATATTTTCTTTTCAAAATTAGGTAACAACAAATAGAACAGGTACTTAGTAGCCGAAATACAACTTGAAATGTACAATTACAGGGATTAAAGAATTTGGGCTTCGAGCCCTGAAAACACAATTCTTGAGCAACTAGCTCAACTTTACGATATACCAATTTCAACAAAAGGGGCAGAAGACCCCACTCAAACCCTGGAGCCCTTGCTCCAAATTACACAGCAAAGCCTCCTCGAGGCATACAACTCTCAGTTTTAGAAAAGAGCCACTCGCTCTTAAAGTTAAGCCTCTCCCAGGCCACACCAAACTCAACTTTCAAGTTGTCCTCAAAGGACATATACACAGGGGTAAAATACCCAACCTACTGAGGTCTATTAGGTGAGAAAAGATTAATACGTGACCTCTAAAATACAACTTGAGAGGAGGCGAACTTGCACTCCTAATACACTTGGCTTTTAAAACCTAATCTGGCTCTGGGCCACTAACGCAAGGGCTAATCCCATACTACAGAGGTGACTTAGAGAAGAACACTTTACATTACATAAACGAAGAAAAGTTTGAGAAAATAAGTTCACCTCAAAACAAATGTGAGTGGGAGCTCGAGAGGGTTAGCACTCTCTATCCCAATATGTAGCTTTACAAGAAAAAGAAGAAAAGAGTAGTTACATTTTAGGAAAAGGTTACATGATGGAAAACGCTTCGAACCCGCCGCGAGAGTTAAACTGCCGACCTAGCAAGAAAAGAAGATATTAATAGGCCATTACCTGGTAGTAGCGCTTCCCGCCTCCTGCTATGTACTTAATACACTGAAAGATGGAACAGAAGTGGCCCGGAGACCCCAAAATCAGCAGTTTATATCCTCTCGCGGAAGATTCTAGGCGTTAGGGGAAATAAAACACCCTCCCTCAAAGTTTTTATTGGTTCGGGAAAAGAAACCCCTACATAGAGGAAAAAGAAACACATTATTGGTGGAAAATTAATTAACGAAATTCGGGATTGGCTAGATCCAAACTAAGGGGAAAAAGAGGGGTATACAGCCAACTTAAACAATAACAGAAGGAAATTTAACAAGAAACAAACTTTTGAAATAAAAATTTCTCCAACAAAATAGTTCTTTGATTCCGCACTAGGTCGCACTATTGTTGATCTTCAGTAGTGTCCTCTAGAAGAGAAAGTTCACACTTCTTACTTCAAGCGAAACAAAAACACATCAAAAGTGACACAGTTCACAAACTCAAAATTTTCCACGTGGTGACATCTTCTGAGAAAGTAGAGAATTAATAGAATAGATAAAGTTCAACCTTCCTCCAGAAGAGGAGTTTCAACTGGCGCAACTTTTAAATAAACAGAGTAGAGGTGTACCGCCCGGTACAATTATTATTATTATTATCATTACTGTTATAAAAATTATCATTATTACTTGTACAGTTATGAAAATTATTATTATTATTATTATTATTATTATTATTATTATTATTATTATTATTATTATTATTATTATTATTTGCTCTTGACGTGAAGTGTAAATTTAAGTCATCAAGGGATACATTCGGCGCCTGCTTTGATAACGTTCGACCTATACCCATCGTTCGTAATTGTTTCCATATTTCTGTCGAGTTCTTGCATTTCGATACTTGACATATGTGTTTATATTTACTGTTTCTGATTAACTGTTTAACCCTGTTGCGGAGAACGCGGTAATTTTCAAAGTCATTAGCATTACCCGTTCGTTTAAACCTTCTGTACCATGAGTCACGCTTTGCCATTTCTGATTTAATCTCACTAGTCAGCCACGGAGAACGTGGTCGAGTCACCCGGATCTCTTTCATGGGAGCAAATCTGTCATACAGTTCTAACACCAGATCAGATAGTTTATTTATTTTTACGTCAATATCATCCATGTGTAAAATATCGTTCCACGGCAGATAATATGCTTCGTGTCGTATTCTTTCCTTGTCCAGATTTTTTATATCCCTGCGTGTTATGTATTTAGTTTCATATTTTGGCATCTTTAATGAATAGCAGACATATATTAGATCATGGGTAGAAATACCTGGCACTGCAAGCTGTCCGTGATTTAAAACTTTCTGAGTATTGTTAGTTATGATCAAGTCAATCAAAGTATGAGTCGTCCGGTTTACTGTATGTAGATGGTTAGTAGCATTTAGATGTAGGATGTTCAGGTCTAAGCTAAAGAACATATTTTGTAAATGTAATGAGTCGTTTGTCGCAGTCAGCAGATTTGTATTAAAATCTCCAAGTATAATTATATTTTCGTACAGTGGAATTAACTTTGCTAAGCAAATTTCAAGGTCCGATATATGTCTTACGTCTGGGGGTTTGTAAACTACTCCGATCAGTACTTTTTGATTGTTAGCCAAAACTTCTATAAACATAAACTCAGGTCGATTGGGAATCGTCTGGTCTGAAGTAGCCACTATTTTACTTTTGAGATCATTACGACAGTAATAGTACTTGCTGTCCTGTAAGCGCAATGTAAACAATCATGACCTTTACGGCTACCACGAATTCCACCATTTTCCCGCCAATCGATAGTCTGAGATACTGTAGTCGGTCTTGATACAGCATTTCTTACCGGAATATCATGATACAGAGTAAGTTGCGGTCGCCTAGCGACAATCTGTCCATCAAGTCGATCCACTTTGTAATTAGATTAATTTTATAAAATTATTCATCATAAAAAACTACCCATCGGTTTTCGTTCAAACCATTTCCTAAAACCTCTGAGGTGTAATAAGAGCAAATTGTGAAATGTTCAGCGAAATCGCTCCAGTAGTTTTTGAGTCCAGTCGAGACGAACAAACAAACAATCATTTTTATATATTTTAGACTAATTTCTGGCTGTGAGAGATAGCATCAAAGACTCGAATATTTGCAGTACAGTACACACACCGGGATACGTTCGATATCATTCTGTTTCGCATTATCATCCCATCGTCAAAATGATTACAAAACGTCCATATCCAACAATAAATTGAAGTAAGGGTAAGTTTATATCATGTAACTTTCTTTACATTCAGCGTAATGAAATTGTAAATATAAGTAATGAGCAAACCGCCTCCATCTCTTATACTGCAAATTTCATTGAGAAAACTACCTATATAAAAATATACTATTTCATATATAAATTCTCTTTTGCCAAGTATTTCCTTATGTTATGAGCATATAATCTGCTTTAAAATACTTGTGTGTTTTGTTTGTTAGACCCTGGTCCCGTTTCTCTGCAGGGTCGAGTGTGAGGTGAGATGAATCCCTCGTAGCGGGATTTTATGACCAGCGGAACCCTCAAAACCTTGCGACCGCTAATATAGTAACAGCCTACCGTAAACTTAATTTTTGTTTAAGTTTGCTTTACGTATCAATAATACAGATAGGTCTTATGGCGACGATAGGATAAGAAAGGTCTAGGAGTGGGAAGGAAATGGCCGTGACCTTAATTAATATAAAACCCCAACATTTTTCTTGTGTGCAAGTGAGAAACCACAGAAACCATTTTTAGATCTGCCGACAGAGGGCTTCGAACACACTGTCTCACGAATGCAAGCTGACAGCCACTCACTCGCTTACAAAGCCAGTCACAGCGGGATTAGCAAGGAATTACCATGATAAATAACGCAGGAACGTATACTTTCAATCTTTATGTAAATGATCATACTTTATCAATTGCCAACGTTTGGTAAGAGGAAGTTGAATAAAATTCCATCCAAGTCGGTCTTCGTTCCCTGTCTATCTTACCTTATATCGGACATACAGCTCCAAGCGATTTTGCTTGTTTTAGAGACGTGGAACAGAAATGGAGGGAGTGTACTTTGGAGATTTCAGCTCAGTGATTATCATAGTGTTCTAGAAAAATTACGCACCCGAACAAGACCTTTTTTGAAGAAAGAAAATGTGCTTCGATGTTTGAAAGAAAGTGTAGAGAGGGAAAGGGGTTCATCTGGAGGGTAATATTATGAAACAAGTTAGTCTGAACTTCCTAGAAGTATCATTCCAGGTTACATTGGACCCACTTTGTATTTAAGGTCATGGTAATATTCCGACAGTAACTTTGCATGCTCATCAATTATCCCTACTTATTATCGGACTCGTTAAATGTTAATGGAGTGTGATGCGTTAACGATGACTTGTGACCCATCGAATGATTCTGTCATTCTGCATTCCAACGTTTACTACATCCTTCGACTGCTTTAATTTCTTTCCACGAGGGTAGTAACTTAAACATCGTGAAATTATAACCTGTACGCAAAGTACGCTTCTCATACTTAGATTGATTTATTATTATCATTTACTTCTACATGGAGGAAGATATTAATCTATTAACTTCTTTCAATTGACAATCAACGTCAAAAGGAATTACATTTTGTAGAGGAAAGCATCAGTAATATTTCGGAGTACTAGCAGTGGAGAAACAAACACAACCTATTTCCGGCTAGTGGCTTTACGTCGCACCGACACAGATACGTCTTTTGGCGACGATGTGATAAGAAAGGCCTAGGAGTTGGAAAAAAGCGGTCGTGGCCGTAATTAAGGTATAGCCCGTGCATTTGCCTGGTGTGAAAATGGGAAACTAAGGAAAACCACCTTCAGGGCTGCCGACAGTGGGATTCGAACCCATGATCTCCCGGATACAAGCTCACAGCCGCGCGCCCCTAACCGCACGGCCAACACGCCCGTTCACCTCTTTCCACTAAGCAAAATTTTCATATTCGAGAAAATGTGACACCATGCATTGCTTTATGAATCTATGGTTACACACGTCCGACTCGTTGGCTGAACGGTCAGCGTACTGGCCTTCGGTTCTGAGGGTTCCGGGTTCGATTCCCGGCCGGGTCGGGGATTTTAACCTTAATTGGTTAATTCCAGTGGCACGGGGGCTAGGTGTATGTGTTGTCTTCATCATCATTTCATCCTCATCACGACGCGCAGGTCGCCTACGGGTGTCAAATAGAAAGACCTCCACCTGGCGAGCCGAACCCTTTCTGGGATATCCCGGCACTAAAAGCCATACGACATTTCATTTTTCATGGTTACACACGATGAAATTCAGAAGTTTTAGAAGTGTTCAGGTTCGATTTATTTGTGATTATGTCGAATGCTCTCTACACTAATAAGTTATTCATTGACAAAATACAAAACTACGGCAGTTCGATACAATAAGAGGGCTGGAAAGTACGTGGTGGAAACCATTTGTTGTAGAATCACAGTTGTAGAACAAGTTACATGCGTTGTCAGATGGATGGAAGGTGCAGGATACCAGTAAGCAGTGGTACATTTCATGATGTCTGTGACAGAGTGCCCTGCCGCGTCGAGTATGGTATGTGACAATAATTACCATATATCTACGCTCACCTTGCGGCCACCAACAACGCGGCGCAAAGTCTATATGGTCTAACACCCTTGTTAGCCAGTTCGAGTCCCGCCGGTGAAATAAATCACTATCATAATGTTGGCCGGCAGGGCAAGAGCGGTGGTCACTGGATAGAGTGCCAACAGCCTAGATTAAGTTCGGAACCTGTCCTCAGTGAGCATATCGAGCGACGTTATTGATCGTGATTCGCCCGTCGGACGACGACCTTAAGAAGTCAGCAGACCTTTTCGTGTTTTTGACAGAAGTATCCTACACCAGGTTTCACCTTCTCCGTACTTCGTAGCCACCACCACCACCACCACCACCACCACCACCACCACGCACGCACGCACACAAAAGTGCAAGCCTCCAATGGGCGTCACTAAACGAGCCGAACATATCCTTAGATATACGCTAAATGAATTATTGCCATTCATATGAGAGTGAAATAAATGCATACACGCGTTATAATAGTGCCGGGTTTGATCCCCTGAACACGCGACACAACCAGGATGAGTTGGTTGTAGCTTTCCTTAGACCACACAGGCTGTACTGCGCGCCAGCCCTTCAGCTGATCGATTGAGGCGAGCTAAGCGAATCTTATGAGTTGTATATTTGAGTGTAATTCATAGGACTGGGAATTGTGGCTGTTGAAAGACAAGGCCTTTATTTGGAAGTATATTGCTTGCTTGTTCTCTTAATTTACTTAAACAGCTGTTGTTGAGATAACGGCACCTCATAGTTGAGGTGAGGTGTGCTGTCTTCACGGCTCGCATGTTTATGTAACATCCGAGTGCGAAATGTAGTAAATACCAGTGAAATAAAGCAAAGCAAAGTCACCTCCGCATAGGCCATGAAGGCCCTTGGAGGGTTGGAAGGTAAAGGCTTACACCATCCGTAACCTCAGCACTTGGTGGGGTAGAGCGGTTAGCTCTACGCCCGGCCGCCTTTGCAGCCAGGAATTAACCTGGTACTCATTTTTGGTGAAGACTGAGTGAACCTCAGGGCCATGTGCACCTCCGACAGTGGAAATCTCGTTTCTTAAATTTTACGTCTTCCTGACGGGGAATCAAACCCACGTCCTTCCTGGTGAACCGGGCACACCTTTACCGCCTCGGCCAGGCAGCCCCTAAATACGAGTGAAATATATATGCAATATTAACCAAGTATATAAGAGTATTAACCCTATAAATAAAAAAAAATGAACATTTTCGTATATTCCTTTTATTATGTCTTATGATTATGACATGAGACAATAAAATTATTTCAGATACCTCCATACTGCATAACAAAGTCATGGTTGTTTCTTTCCGTAATTTATATTGTCTACGGTTCTGTATATTTGACCGTATTAAATAATCAAATTGAAGGCGTAATCAAAAAACATCAAATAATAGCCATAAACACGGCAGCTTTCGTGTTCCCCTTCTTGAAAATTCGGTCAGTACCTTTCAAAGACTATTTTGAGACCCTTTTCTCCACACAAGCACTTGAATACACTTTTCAGTTGTTTAGGAATAGCGAATGTTTTTCCAAATGTCTATGTATTTGCATTTAGTTGTACGCTTGTATCTGCGCTCATACGAGGATTAAAATATTAATGTGTAATACATGTATTTTCGACGTCGTACGCGCAACATCTTACATTATGGAAATTGTGAAATTTCACACACACTGCATTTAAACTCGCAACACATAAACATAAATAAATTCCACGAGAAGTGTTACGTCCATTAATCACCACTAAGGCCCACATTCGTAGCTAATTACCTATTGTCTTATTTTTCTTTTAAACGTTGATTTGCGTCGCACCGACACAGAGAGGTCTTATAGCGACGATGGGACATGAGAAGGCTACGAGTGGGAAGAAAGCGGCCATGCCCAGTGTGAAAATGGGAAACCTCGCAAAATCATCTTCAGAGCTGCCGACAGTAGGGTTCGAACCCGCTACCACCCGAATACTCCATACTGGCCGCACTTAAGCGACTGCAGCCAACGAGCACGGTTGTCCATTCTTTACTTGTAGACAGCAGAAAATGAAAAAGAATGTCGGTGAATTGTAGTTATGATATGGTTATACTTGTGTTCCATTTTACATATTTTTGCATATTCTCCATAATATTACACATATTTACAAATTATGGGAACAATATGATATTTTGTACATATGTAGGTAATTATATCAGCTCGTTTAATATCCAGACTATAGTCAAGCAACTGGCGATTTGTAGTAAGGATGTAAAGGAGAGGGCATATAAGTCTCTGGTAAGACACCAACTAGAGTATGGTTCCAGTGTACGGGACCCTCACCAGGATTACCTGATTCAAGAACTGGAAAAATCCAAAGAAAAGCAGCTCGATTTTCTCTGGGCGATTTCCGACAAAAGAGTAGCGTTACAAAAATGTTGCAAAATTTGGGTTGGGCAGAATTGAGAGAAAGAAGAAGAGCTGCTCGACTAAGTGGTATGTTCCGAGCTGTCAGCGGAGAGATGGCGTGGAATGACATTAGTAGACGAATAAGTTTGAGTGGCGTTTATAAAAGTAGGAAAGATCGCAATATGAAGATAAAGTTGGAATTCAAGAGGGCAAACTGGGGCAAATATTCATTTATAGGAAGAGGAGTTAGGGATTGGAATAACTTACCAACGGAGACGTTTAATAAATTTCCAATTTCTTTGAAATCATTCAGGAAAAGGCTAGGAAAACAACACACAGGGAATCTGCCACCTGGGCGACTGCTCTAAATGTAGATCAGTATTGATTGATTGATTGATTGATTGATTGATTGATTGATTGATTGATTGATTGATTGATTGATTGATTGATTGATTGATTGATTGATTGATTGATATTTCTGTAGCTAAAATTGGCTTAAAATTCATTAAAAAATTGGATTTTTAGTCTGTGAAATACAGCAGGACCGAATGCCTCAACTGCATACAACAGCAGAATCGGGGTGTCTTTTATTGGTCAGAGTTTCTAGCAAACTCCAGGCAGTCTTGAAACGAAATCAGGCTTATTCACGGTCTCTATCTGTGAAAAAAATCACTAGTGGTGTACAGAAACACCCTCGGTGTCTTCCTGTGACGACGAACGGTCCTCAACAACCTACAAGAGTATATTATAGGATCAGCACCAAAACAACTCAATGGAAAACATAGTGATGCACTGTACATCACGACAAACAAAGTTATTAAGGGAGAAGGAATCTGCAACAACAACAGTACAGTTTGTAATTTATAGGGCATAACATTACGTGAAGTATTTTGATTAATCCTACAATTTGATGTTTTTTCAGTCACTACTGATCAACATTTAGGGCGGTCACGCAGGTGGCAGATTCCCTATCTGTTGTTTTCCTAGCCTTTTCTTAAATGTTTGCAAAGAAATTGGAAATTTATTGAACATCTCTCTTGGCAAGTTATTCCAGTCCCTAATTCCCCTTCCCATAAACGAATATTTGTCCCAATTTTTCCTCTTCAATTCCAACTTTTTCTTCATATTGTGATCTTTCCTACTTTTAAAACCGAGCTCGATAGCTGCAGTCGCTGAAGTGCGGCCAGTATCCAGTATTCGGGAGATAGTAGGTTCGAACCCCACTGTCGGCAGCTCTGAAGATGATTTTCCGTGGTTTCCCATTTTCACACCAGGCAAATGCTTGGGCTGTACCTTAATTAAGGCCACGGCCGCTTCCTTCCCACTCCCAGCCCTTCCATGTCCCATCGTCGCCGTAAGACCTATCTGTGTCGGTGCGACGTAAAGCAACTAGCAAGCCTACTTTTAAAGAGAACACTCAAACTTATTCGTCCACAAATGTCATTCCACACCATCTCTCCGCTGAGAGCTTGGAACATACCACTTAGTCGAGCAGCTCGCCTTCTTTATGCCAAGTCTTCTCAGCCCAAACTTCACAACATTTTTTTAACGCCACTCTTTTTTCCGAAATCACCCAGAACGAATCGAGCTGCTTTTCGATGCATTTTTCCAGTTCATGAATCAAGTAATCCTGGTGATGGTCGCATACATTGGAGCGTACTCTAGTTGGGGTCTTACCAGAGACTTACATGTCCTCTCCTTTACATCCTTACTATAAACCCTAAATACCCCCATAAACATGTGCAAAAATCTATACCCTTTATTTACAATTCCATTTATGTGATTACCCCAATGAAGAACTTTCCTTATGTTGACACTTAGGTACTTACAGTGATCCCCATAAAGAACCTTCACCCCATCAACGCAGTAATAAAAACTGAGAGGACTTTTCCTATTTGTGAAAGTCACAACCTGTCTTTTAACTCCGTTTATCATCATACCACTGCCTGCTGTCCATCTGACAACATCAACGAGGTCATTTTGCAGTTGCTCACAACATTTTAACTTACTTGTTTCTCTATACAGAATAACATTATCCCCGGAAACCTTTCCTCTAGTTGCACTTCTTTACTCGTATCATTTATGTATATATAAATTTAATAGTGTCAAAACTAGAAAACTGTAGACGATATAAATTATCTATAGAAACAATGATGACTTTGTGGAGGTATTTAAAACAATTTTGTTGTCTCATATCATAAGTCATAATAAAACGAATATACGAATATTTTTAAAATATTTCTTTAATACTACTATATGTTTATGACATATTTTACTGATATTTACTACATATTTATGTACAGTGCATTTGCTTACCTGCGGTGGCGGAAAATATCTCGCTAGCCACGGGCAGGCTTGAGAAGCCTCAGTCAAGGTAGAGAAGGCGGCATTTGTAAGCAGCGCGTGTGTAATACTGTGGTTAGCAATGCCACAGGGTAAATGAACGCTTGAACAGAGAGTCTTATGTACTATATATAAAAACAGAGTCATGTATAGAGGTGCACAGACAATTTGCAACGAAATAATCTTGTGCTCCAGTTCCAGGCACGCGACTAACAAACTAACGACAAGAGGATCGTTAAATGCTTCAATTCATAAGCAAAAACACCTACATCGATTAATATTAAATAAAATATGGTACATGATAATATTTCACTTCAGTATAAAATCCTTTTAAATGACGATGGCACCGTTGTTTTGTACATATGGTGGTTTGTCCAGCTTGTATCAATCAATCACTACTGATCTGCATTTAGGGCAGTCGCCCAGGTGGCAGATTCCGTATCTGTTGTTTTCCTAGCCTTTACTTAAATGATTTCAAAGAAATTGGAAATTTATTGAACATCTCCCTTGCTAGGTTATTCCAATCCCTAACTCCCCTTCCTACAAACGAATATTTGCCCATATTTGTCCTCTTGAACTCCAACTTTATCTTCATATTGCGATCATTCCTACCGTTAAAGGCACCACGCAAAATTATTCGTCTACTGATGTCCTCCCATGCCATCTCTCCTCTCACAGCCCGGACCATATATTTTAATCGAGCAGCTCGTCTCCTTTCTCCAAAATCTTCCCAGCCCACAACATTTTTGTAACGCTACTCTATTGTCGGAAATCAACCAGAACAAACTGAGCTGCATTTCTTTGGATTTTTTCCAGTTCTTGAATCAAGTAATCCTGGTGAGGGTCCCATACACTGGAACCATACTCTAGTTGATAAGATAATCAGCTATGTTGGAAATGGTATGGACAGAAATGTGATAGTGGCAAGTGATTTCAGTTTACCAAATGTCAATTGGGAAGGTAATGCAAACGACAGGAAGCATGCCCAACAAATGACAAATAAGTTATATGGGAAGGGTACCTGATTCAGAAAGTGATGGAACCAAGCAGTGGGAAGAATATTTTGGATGTGGTGCTGATAAAACCAGATGAGCTCTATAGAGAAACCGAAGTAATAGATGGTATTAGTGATCCTTACCACAACCCCTAAATACCCTCATAACCATGTGCAGAGACCTGTACCCTTTATTTAAAATCCAGTTTGTGTGATTACCCCCAATGAAGACCTTTCCGTATATTAACATCTAGATACTTACAATGATCCTGAAAAGGAAATTCCAACCCTTCAAAGTAGTAATTAAAACTGAGAGGTCTATTCTTACTTGTGAAACTCACAACCTGACTTTTAACCCCGTTTATCATCATACCATTTTCCACCGTCCATCTCACAACACTATCGAGGTCACCCTGCAGCCGCTCACAATCTTGTAACTTATCTGTTACTCTGTACAGAGTAACATCATCTGCAAACAGCCTTATCTCTGATTACACTTCTTTACACATATCATTGATATATGTAAGAAAATATAAAGGTTCAATAATACTGCCTTGATGAATTCCCCTCTTAATTATTACAGAGTCAGATAAAGCTTGGCCTACTCTAATTCTATGCGTTCTATTTTCTAGAAATATAGCCACCCAATCAGTCACTCGTTTTTTCTAGTCCAATTGCACCCATTCTTGCCAGTAGTCTTCCATGATCTACCTTATCAAATGGCTTAGATAGCTCAATCGCAATACAGTCCGTTTGGCCTCCTGAGTCCAAGATATCTGCTATAACTTGCTGAAATCCTACAAGCTGAGCTTCAGTCGAATAACCTTTCCTATACTCAAACTGCCTTCTGTCAAACTAGTTATTAATTACGCTAACATGTCTAATATAACCAGAAAGAATGCTTTCCCAAAGCTTACATACAATGCATGTCAAACTGATTGGCCTGTAATTGTCAGCCTCATGTCTATCACCCATTCCATTATACACAGGGGCTGCTATATGAACTCTCCATTCATTTGGTATAGCTCCTTCAACCAAACAATAATCAAAAAAGTATTTCAGATATGGTACTATAACCCAACCCATTGCCTTTAGTATATCCCCAGAAATCGTATCAATTCCAGCTGCTTTTCTAGTTTTCAACTTTTGTATCTTACTGTAAATGTCATTCTTACCATAGGTTAAATTTTAATACTTCTTTAGTATTACTCATCTTCCCTATCTGGACATTATACTTGTAAGTAATAATCTTTACACACTGCCGACTGAATACTTCTGTCTTTTGAAGATCCTCGCATACCACACTCCTCTTGTTCATTAATGATTCCTGGAATGTCCCTCTTGGAACCTGTTTCTGCCTTGAAGTACCTATACGTACTCCTCCATTTCTCACTAAAATTTGTATGACCACCAGTTATGCTTGCCATCATGTTATCCTCAGGTGACTTTTGCTAGATTCAATTTCGTAGTAAGTTCCTTCAATTTCTCCTTACTTCCATAACCATTTCTAACTCTATTTCTCTCCAGTCTGCACCTCTTTCCTAGGCTCTTTACTTCTCTGTTATAATATAGTGGATCCTTACCATTCCTTATCACCTTTAAAGGAACAAATCTATTTTCACATTCCTCAACAATTGCTTTAAACACATCCCAGAGTCTGTTTACAATTTTATTTACCATTTTCCAGCGATCATAGTTACTTTTTAAAAACTCCCTCCTGCCTGTTTTATCAGTCATATGGTACTGCCTAATTGTCCTTATTTTAATACCTTCCTCTCACATTTATTTTTAACTACGACAAAAACAGCTTCGTGATCACTAATACCATATATTACTTCGGTTTCTCTATAGAGCTCATCTGGTTTTATCAGCACCACATCCAAAATATTCTTCCCTCTGCTTGGTTCCATCACTTTCTGAATCAGGTGCCCTTCCCATATTAACTTATTTGCCATTTGTTGGTCATGCTTCCTGTCGTTCGCATTACCTTCCCAATTGACATTTGGTAAACTGAAATCACTTGCCACTATCACATTTCTTTCCATACCATTTCCAACATAGTTGATTATCTTATCAAATAATTCTGAATCAGCGTCAGCGCTACCCTTTCCCGGTCTGTACACTCCAAAGATCAAGTTGCCTATTATCTTTAGAGAAGAGCGTTACACACAGAATTTCATGTTTTTCATCCTTAACTTTTTCGTTACTTACAAATTCTTCTTTCACCAGAATTAATACTCCCCCCTACCATTCCCATCCTATCTCTAAGATACACACTCCAGTTCCGTGAGAATATCTCTGCATCCATTATATTTTTCTCAGCCATGATTCAACTCCTATTACAATATCTGGTAAGTATATATCTATTAAATTACTTAATTCGATTCCTTTGTTCACAATGCTTGTACAGTTGAGCACTAACCTTTTTATGTCATCCCTACTTGATTTCCAGTTCCCTGTTCGCTTAACACCGCTCCCTAGGCCACCCTGTTTCCCTGAATTTACCTGCCTATAACCCTTCTAAACAAGTTTCCTAACTTATATACACCACTGCGGTTTAAGTGAAGGCCATCTGAGTGCAGGTCCCTGTCTCCTACCCACCCATTAGGATCTATAAATCTCACTCCCAGTTTTCCACATAGCCACTCCATAGTCTCATTTAAATCTCCAATGATCTTCCAGTCAGTATCCCTCCTACAGGGTATTCCACTGATAACAAACTCCGCTTCCTTAAACTTCATCCGTGCTGCATTTACCAGATCCCACACATCCCCAACTATGTTGGTACTTATACCTGCTTGCCTTACTTTGTTAATACCAACGTGAAACACTACCACCTTCTCCTTTCCCTCTTCCTTCTCTTCTACTTTCCTCAACATCTGCCTCAACGTGATTCCTGGATAACACTCTACCCTGGTTCCCTTTACTCCACATACTTTCCCCACATGTCTAACGATGGAATTCCCCATGACCAGAGCCTCAACCCTACCCACCTCATTTGATCCCCTCCACTCTTGGTCAGCCCTATCTTCTCTCACTGCTGCAGAAGCTACTTCCTCCTCTCTGTTCTCCCTTCCATGACCCTGTTCCACCTGTATTTTCCTTTCCACTACACTACATTTCCCTTTCCTAGCTTGGGGTTCATGGAACCTGGAAAAGAAATTAAAAGCCGAATTAGTCAAAAGATAGAAAGGGAAGACTGAAAAGGAAAACGAAATACTAAAAGGAAAAGTCTACAAATGACGAGAAACGGCAAGGAACGAACTCACCTTGAGCACCCTGTTTGATCGGCGGACGGAGGTGGACTGATGGATGGAATCATGAGGTTAATGTACAAGGCGGTGGGGAGGAGAGGGGGAGGGGAGGTATAGAGGCGGAGCAACTGGCAAAGAGCTAAGGTGGAGTGGAGGTATGTGGTAGAGGGGGTAACTGACGAGGATATATATTACGTATGGTTTTAAATATCGAGTTGTTAATAGGCGGTCTAATAATTTTAACCATATTAGATTTATTTCATTTAAATTATAGTTAGGGTTTAAATATTGATCAAAATGACTGAAACAATTTTCGAGAATATTCATAATTGGCCCTTTGTTTCCTATATGAGATATCTCGAAGTCGTGTTCTATGTCAGTGAACTTATGATTATCGTCGTGAATGTGTTGGCCTATAGCAGGAAAGTTGTTATATCTTACTGCGTTGATGTGCTCTGAATATCTGGTTGTGAAGCTGCGTCCTGTTTGACCCACGTAAGGGGCGATGCAGTCATTACTCATGAATCTATACATTTCGGATTTAGAAAACCTGTTAGAAGTATTGACAGATGCCGAATTGTGTATAATTTCTGAAGTTCTGTTATTAGTTCGGAAGAAAGTATTTACGTTATGCTTTCGAAAGTGATTGGGGATATGATGGACATCGTCATTGAATGTAAAAGTAGATGAAATGGTAGTTTTAGGTTTCTCTTTTGTGAGAGTAGTCTTAGGCCGGTATCAGAATTTATTGATTAGCTGTTCTATAAATGATCTGTTGTAACCGTTAAATTTGGCGATTGCCCTTATAGTGTTGAGTTCGTTATTGAGGTCTTTCTTAGTCACATGTATCGTGAATGCACGATGAACCAAGCTATTGTAAGCTGCACGTTTGTGTGTTTGTGGGTGTATGGAATCTTGGCGAATAGTATTGGCTGTTTGTGTCGGTTTTCTGAAGTTTTTATATGAAAGAGCAAAAGGGTTTCTGAGAACAGTTAAATCCAGAAAATGAGTTACTTTATTATTTTCGGATTCAGGCGTAAATTTGATGTGGGGATCAATGTTGTTTAGTTCTTGCAGGGTAGCGGCCATGACATAAGATCAAGTGTAGTTTCTGTGCGTCTTATCTCCATCTATACGTTAGAATTATTCTCTGTTTGAGGTTTCTAGGCAGTATTTTTGACACTACATTAAGTGTTTAGTGTGTGTTAGTGTTATCTAGAGAGTTTGTGATAGTTTATCACCTTTTTTAAGCATTAATATTTTTTACTGTTGTGCCCTAAGTATCAGCCATATTGTTTTTGTGTGCATTCGATCCATAGAGAACACTACGAAGAGATACACTAGATATATAAGTTACACTCTTGCCTTAAGTGTCAACCATTTTGTTGATTTGCCACCAATATCACGGTAGTCATGGAGAAGATAGATGCTACATATGTCCTACCCGATGTTCCTAAGACTCAGAGTCTACACTTCTGATTGCGGGGACAACGTTGCTCAACGTCCGTAGGTTTTTACCTAACATTACCCTACACTAGTCCTCCGGGTACATAAATAAATACATTAGCGATTGATTGATGCAGGGACCGAATATCTCCCGGGATAAGGAGATAAACTTCCATCACATACCAACCAGCTCTTTGGAGGGTGGAAGGTCTGGTGGAAAATTTGGGCACTCTCTTGTCCAAGGGGTGAGAATTCGCCACTAAAGGCGGATGAGCTACTGGTTAGCCAACGGCATCGATATGAAGAAAGCAACGAGAAACTACTGCATTCAAGATCCAAATGGATTTCTCTAGTTACACATCATGGTTGTGTTCAAAAACAAATGTTCCGAGGTTTCAAGTTCGGGGGTGATAGTTTTGATCAACGCTGTAACAAAGACGATGTTATCATTGAATAATAGTATAACGATAAGCACATGGAATGTGCAGACGATGGCTCAGACTGGTAAAATAAACAATGCAATCCAAGAAATGGAAAAAATGGACATTAAGGTTATGGGAGTAAGTGAAATGCGATGGCCAGGTTCAGGATCCTGTAACATTAATGAACACAGAGTTCACTACTCAGGAACATCTAATGGACAGTATCAGTCTGGAGTAGGATTTATAGTATCGAAAAAAATCGCAGAATGTGTCACCAATTCTGTACCTGTTTCGGGGAGAGTAATGTTGCTTCAGATGAGTGCCCTACCTGCACAACTGAACATTATTCAGGTCTATGCTCCAACAATAGACCATAGTGATAAAGAAGTTGCAGAATTTTACTCCCTAATCACAGGTGTTTTACAACATACATACATACATACATACATACATACATACATACATACATACATAAATACATACATACATACATACATACATTATCATTATAGACTCTTACGCCTTTCAGCGTTCAGTCCGCAAGCCTCTGAGAATTTACTAAACGTCACCACAATCCTCGATTTGCAACTAGTGCTGTGGCCTCATTTAGATCTATACCTCTTATCTTTAAATCATTAGAAACCGAGTCTAACCATCGTCGTCTTGGTCTCCCTCTACTCCTCTTACACTCCACAGCAGAGTCCATTATGCTCCTAGTTAACCTATCCTCCTCCATTCGCCTCACATGACCCCACCACCGAAGCCGGTTTATGCGTACAGCTTTATCCATCGAGTTCATTCCTAAATTAGCATTTATCTCCTCATTCCGAGTACCCTCCTGCCATTGTCTCCACCTGTTTGTACCAGCAATCATTCTTGCTACCTTCATGTCTGTTACTTCTAACTTATGAATAAGATATCCTGAGTCCACCCGGCTTTCGCTCCCGTAAAGCAAAGTTGGTCTGAAAACAGATCGATGTAACGATAGTTTCGTCTGGGAGCTGACTTACAGAATACTGTTGATCGCAACTGCGAGCTCACTGCATTAGCTTTACTACACCTTGATTCAATCTCACTTATTATATTACTATCCTGGGAGAACACACAACGTAAATACTTGAAATTATCGACCTGTTCTAGATTTGTATCACCAATCTGACATTGAATTCTCTTGAATTTCTTACCTATTGACATCAATTTAGTCTTCGAGAGGTTAATTTTCATACCATACTCATTGCACCAATTTTCAAGTTCCAAGATATTAGACTGCAGGCTTTCGGCACAGTCTGCCATTAAGACCAAGTCGTCAGCATAGGCCAAACTGCTTACTACATTTCCACCTGACTGAATCCCTCCCTGCCATTTTATGCCTTTGAGCAGATGATCCATGTAAACTACGAACAGCAAAGGTGAAAGATTACAGCCTTGTATAACCCCCGTAAGTACCCTGGACAAAGAACTCATTCTACCATCAATTCTCACTTAAGCCCAATTGTCAACATAAATGCCTTTGATTGCTTTTAATAATCTACCTTTAATTCCATAGTCCCCCAGTATAGTGAACATCTTTCCCTCGGTACCCTGTCATATGTTTTGTCTAGATCTACGAGACATAAACACAACTGCCTATTCCTCTCGTAGCATTTTTCAGTTACCTGGCGCATACTGAAAATCTGATCCTGACAGCCTCTCTGTGGTCTGAAGCCACACTGGTTTTCATCCAACTTCCTTTCAACGTATGATCCCACCCTCCCTTCCAAGATGCCAGTGAAAACTTTGCCTGGTTTACTAATCAATAAGATACCTCGATAGTTGTTGCAATCCTTCCTGTTCCCTTGCTTATAGATAGGTGCAATTACTGCTTTTGTCCAATCTGAAGGTACCTTACCAACACTCCACGCTAATTTTACTACTCTATGAAGCTATTTCATCGCTGCCTTCCCACTATACTTCACCATTTCAGGTCTAATTTCATCTAATCCTGCTGATTTATGTCAATGGAGTTTATTTACCATCCTTTCCACTTCCTCAAGCATAATTTCACCAACATCATTTTCCTCCTCCCCATGAGCTTGGCTGTTTGCAACACCACCAGGATGATTTCCTTTTACATTGAGAAGATGTTCAAAATATTCCCTCCACCTCTCCAGTGATTCCATGGGATTTATTATGAGTTCACCTGAATTACTCAAAACATTGTTCATTTCCTTTTTCCCTCCCTTCCTAAGATTCTTCATTACTGTCCAGAAAGGTTTCCCTGCTGCTTGACCCAGACTTGCCAGCTTATTGCCAAAATCTTCCCATGACTTCTTTTCGTGTTCAACAACTATTTGTTTCGCTCTGTTTCTTTCATCTACGTACAAATCCTTGTCTGCCTTGGGCCTTGTTTGGAGCCATTTCTGATTAGCCTTCTTTTTACTTTTACAGCCTGCTCTCACTTCATCATTCCACTAAGATGTTCGCCTTTTTCTATCTTTACACACAGTTGTTCCCAGGCATTCCCTTGCTGTTTCTACTACAGCATCCCTGTATGCCACCCATTCACTTTCTATATCCTGAACCTGCTTACTGTCTACTGTTCGAAACTTCTCACTAATCATATCCATGTACTTCTGTCTAATTTCCTCGTCCTGGAGATTTTCTACCCTTATTCGTTTGCAGGCAGATTTCACTTTCTCTACCCTAGGCCTAGAGATACTTAGTTCACTACAGATCAGATAGTGGTCTGTATCATCGAAAAAACCGCGAAAAAGTCGTACATTCCTAACAGATTTCCTGAATTCAAAGTCTGTTAAGATATAGTCTATTATGGATCTGGTACCCCTAGCCTCCCATGTGTAGTCGTGAATAGCCTTATGCTTGAAGAATGTATTCGTAACAGCTAAACCCATACTAGCACAGAAGTCCAGCAAACGCTTCCCATTCCCATTAGCTTTCATATCTTCCCCACATTTACCAATCACTCTTTCGTATCCTTCATTTCTATACCCAAATCTCGCACTGAAATCGCCCTTAGCACTATTCTATCCTTGCTGTTGACCCTGACCACGATGTCACTCAATGCTTCATAAAACTTGTCAACTTTATCCTCATCTGCTCCCTCACATGGTGAATACACGGGCACAATTCTTGTCGTAATTCCTCCAACTGCCAAATCTACCCACATCATTCGCTCATTTACGTGCCTAACAGAAACTATGTTGCGTGCAATGGTATTCCTGATAAAGAGCCCTACCCCAGACTCTGCCCTTCCCTTTCTAACACCCGTCAAGTACACTTTATAATCTCCTATCTCTTCCTCATTATCTCCCCTTACCCGAATATCACTTACTCCTAACACACCCAGATGCATCCTCTTTGCTGACTCCGACATTCTACCTTCTTTCTTCCATAAGCCCCATTAATATCGATAGCTCCCCATCGAATTGCATTTCGTTCGCCAAGTTTTTTCCAAGGAGTCCCTCGCCTGTCAAATGGGAGTGGGACTCCATTACTCCCATACGTCCGAGGCTTGCTTAAAATGTTCTGAGTCCAAGTGAGGATCTCTTCTCTAACGGGTTATGGAGCACCGGTGAATTGTATAGTCCTAGCCGTTGAGCACAAGGAGAGCCACGACTCAGAATATGTCCTAGATGCCCACTCCTATTCCATAGCAACTGGTATCCCGACTCTCAGGACCACTTACTAGGCCACTCAGCCGTTGCCCATGGTTCACGAACTAGGACGTGACTACAGTAAACCACAAACATGAACCACGGTGTTTTACAACAACTACTATAATCATGGGTGATTTTAATGTCAAGATTGGAAGAGGATTTGACGGCGACATTATAGTTCCCTATGGATTTGGTGAAAGAAATAGGAGACGCGAAGTACTTGGTGCATTTCCAGGAGAATGGAAATTTGTAATAACCAACACATTCTTCACACTACCCCCCCAAACGTCTCTATACCTGGAAATCCCCAGGATATTCAGATGAAAATATTACCCGGTGTCAGATTGATTATGTCTTGATAAATGAAAGGTACAGAAATAGCTGTGTTTCTATGACAACATATCCAGGTGCTGACATTAACTCAGACCACATTCCCCTAGTTGGTGTCTTTGAAATCAGAATGAAACGATTCAAAATGTATGATATCCGAAAATTGAAAGAACCTTCCATAAGAGGAAATGCAGGAGTCCATCTCAATAATGAACTTAAGTCTCTATCAGGCAACTTGTGCACTGAAGAGAAAATTAAAAGAATAACTCTATAGTGGAATCCGTTAAGGAGGAAACTTTGAAACCTAATGTGACCAAAAGGAAGTCATGGATGACCGAATAAATACTTGAAATGATGGACAGAAAGAGGAGAGTGAAAAGTAACCCTGATGAATACAGGAATACCAACAAGGGGATCAGGAAACGGATACGAGAAACTAAAAAAAGAAAAATACAGGAACAGTGCCATGAAATAGAAAGATTACAACTGAAGCATGACAGTTTCAATGTTCACCGAAAAGTCAGAGAGGTGACTGGAAATACAAATCAAGAACAAGGAACAGGTTGGTGAATAGTGAAGGGAAAATAATCGTTGGACAAGAGGAGCTAAAACACACATGGAAACATGCGTACAACACTTTTATGACAATCGTCCTGAACCTCCTGAAGTAAACTTCGAAACAGGACTTAGAATTCTGATGGAAGAAGTGCAAACTGCGATAAATGGAACGAAAGATGGTAAATCACCTGGCCCTGACAATGTAAATTCCGAAATTCTAAAGCTTCTCTGTGGAGATAATTTCAAATTGGCTGACTGCATTATACAACATCTACGACTCTGGTTGCATTCCACGGGATTGGATTGCCCAAAAAACCCGGAGCTAGGAAAAACTAATTGCGTATCAAAAACCAAAGAATTCTTTAACAATAGCACGTTTAAAATAATCAATAAATATCCTACACAGAAAATACAGCGACAATTACAACATACATTAAAGAATATATCCTTTCTTTTTACGGATCAAGAAAAATCTAAACTATTAAATATGATCTCAGGATTACCCACTGTTAAAGCCCTCTCTAAAATACATAACGTTAACATTCGGCCCATTATTAACTACAAACCCAGCCCCCTATATAAAGTTTCTCAATTTATTCAACGTTTTTTAACTAAGAACTATCAATTTCTCTCTAAAAGATTATAACTTATGGAAAAATGAAGTCATTTAATGTCCAGCCCAACCATACCCTTCATTCTTTCGACATAGCGAGTATGTGTCCAAGCATACCCATAACCAAACTCTCCTCCATTATTGAAAATAACTTAAAACAAACAGAGTTCTCTCAGCAAATTAGAAATACAGGATTTTATTTCTCTTCTGAAACTGGTTAACAATAATTTCCTTATGTTTGATGAAACCATTTATCAACAAAATGGACTGGCCATGGGATCACCCGTATCGGAATTTCTAGCCGACCTTCATTTACACTTTCTAGAATATACAAAAATAAATAGCAACACTTTTTCAAACATCCTCATTTGGGCAAGATATGTCGATGATACATGTGTTATAATGAATGAAGAAATCAATATTGTGACCGCTACCCTGGAAGAACTAAACAAGATCGACCCCACATCACATTTACGTTTGAATCCGAAAATAATAAAGTAATTCATTTTCTGGATTTAACTGTTCTCAGAAACCCTTTTGCTCTTTCATGTAGAAAATTCAGAAAACCGACACAAACTGCAAAGACTATTCGCCAAGATTCCATACACCCCCAAACACACAAACGTGCAGCGTACGATAGCATGGTTCATCGTGCATTCACGATACCTATGACTAAGAAAGACCTCAATAACGAACTCAACACTATAAGGGCAATCGCCAATTTTAACGGTTACAATAGATCATTTAGCGAACAGATAATCAATAAATTCAGAAACTGGCCTCAGATTACTCTCACAAAAGAGAAACCTAAAACTACCATTTCATCTACTTTTACATTCAATGACGTTGTCCATCAAATCACCAACCTCTTTCGAAAACATAACGTAAATATTTTCTTTAGAAATAATAACAGAACATCAGAAATTATACACAATTCAGCATCTGTCAATACCTCTAACAGTTTTTCTAAATCCGGAGTCTATAGATTCAAGTTTAATGAATGCAGCGCCTCTTACGTGGGACAAACAGGACGCAACTTCACAACCAGATATTCAGAGCACGTCAATGTAGTAAGATATAAGAAGTTTTCTGCTATAGGCCAAAACATTCACGACGATAATCATAAGTTCACTGACATAGAAGATGACTTCGAAATACTTCAAATAGCAAACAAAGGGCCAATTATGAATATTGTCGAAAATTGTTTCATTCATTGCGATCAATATTTCAACCCTAACTATAATTTAAATGAAATTTCCGAGAAATCTATTATACTTTTTGACCTCTTAATTAAATGGTTAAAATATTAGACCGCCTATTAACAACTCTATATTTAAAACCATACGTAATATCTATCCGCATCAATTACCCCCACTACCAAGTTCCTCCGCTCCACCTTAGCTCTCTTCCGGTTGCTCCGCCTCTACACCTCCCCCCAACTCTCCTATCCTTCGCCTTGGCCCTTAACCTCATGATTCTATCCATCAGACCACCTCTGACCGCCGATCAAACGGGCTGATCAAGGTGAGTTCGTCCCTTTCTGTTTTTCGTCATTTCTAGATTTTTATTTTTAGCTTTTCGTTCTTTTTTTAGTCTTTCCTTTCTATCTTTTGCCTAATTCGGCTTTTAATTTCTTCTCCAGGTTCCAAAAACCCCATATTGAAGTGAGAATTAATTCTTTGGGTCTAACCAATTTCATCATATGCACGTTTATTTTCGGAACCAAACCACAGATCAAACAAAGTGTTAACTTCATATGACTTTAAACTCTGCAGCGTAATTTCAACAAGATCAAAGCACTAAAGACAAGCTGGAAAAACCACCATATGTACAAAACAGCGGTGTCATCGTCATTTAAAAGGATTTTGTACTGAAGTGAAATATTATCATGTACCATATTTAATATTAATCTATGTAGGTGTTACAGCGTGTTTTAGATTTGTTTCTAGTTATTGTGTTTGCTTGATTTGACTCTGTGGCTGATGATGGCTCAAGTTTAGTGCCGAAACTAGTACCTCATGTGGACGACATGTGATTCATTCGCATTAATAAATGTTTGTGTATAGAACAGGAGGACCCCTATTCATTCATTTCAATTATTGTAGACCTACCTCACCTAAACTATGAGGTGCCATTATTTCAACAACATCTGTTTAAATATATTAAGAGAACAAGCAAGCACTTCAAAATAAAGGCCTCGTCTTTTGCAGCCACAAGTCCTTGTGTATTATATTCACAAATAGAACTCGTAATATTCGCTTAGCTCGCCTCAATCGATCAGCTGAAGGGCTGGCGTGCAGTACGGCCTGTGTGGTTTTGGGGAAGCTACAACCGACTCATTCTCGTCAAAGGCCACTGTTGTGCCGTGAGTTCAGAGGATCAAACCCGGTGCTATTAGAATGACTGCATGAATGTATATTAGTCGTACATGAACGACAATAATTAAGACCGATAATTCAATTAGCGTAATTCTAAGGACATGTTCGGATCGCTAAGTGACGCCCATTTTAGGCCTGCGCGTCTGCGTGCGTTAGTGCGTGCGTGCGTGCGTGGTGGTTGTGGTGTTGGTGGTGGCAACGAAGTAGGGAGAGGGTGAAACCTGGTGTCGACTAATTCTGTCAAATAGCACGAAAAGGTCTGCTCACTTCTTCAGGTTCCCGTCCGACGGGTGAATCACGATCAATAACGTCGCTCGATATGCTCACTGAGGACAGGTTCTGAACTTAAGCTAGGCTGTCGGCACTCTATCCAGTGACCACCTCCCCTGCCCTGCCGGTCAACATACTGATGGTGATTTATTCCGCCGGTGGGACTCGAAATGGCCAATCACGGTGATAGACCATATAGACTTTGCGCCACTTTGATGGTGGTCTCAAGATCAGCATAGATCTATGGTAATTATGATCGCATTTCAGCAGGCCGTTCCGTCACAGACATAAAGAAATATATCACTGCCTCTGGTATCCTGCACCTTCCATCCTTCTGACAATGGGTGTGGACTGGCTGCTGGGGATTAAGACTTGTAAACGTATAATGATGCTACGATAAATATCGTATCCAGTCCTCGTATAACATCGAATTACCGTAATTGTGTCCAGGTACATGGCCAAATGGTTAGCGTGCTGGCCTTTGGTCACAGACAGAGTCGGGAAATTTCACCATATTTGGTTCATTTCGCTTGCACGGAGGCTGGGTGTATGTGGCGCCTTTAACATCATTTCATCCTCAGCACGACGCGCAGGGCGTCTATGGGCGTCAAATGAAAAGATCTGTCTCTGGGGAGCCGAAATTGTCGTCGAACACTCTGGCACTAAAAGCCATACGCCATTTCATTTCCTTTTCACCGTAATTGTATCTTTTTTCAATGAATAACTTATTAATTCAGAGAGTATTTGACATAATCACAAATACATCGTTGAACACTTCTGAAAATTTTGAATTTCATCGTGTTTACCCGCGTTAGGTACAAATTCATAAGCAATATTTGGTGTCACATTTTCTCGAATACGAAAGTTTTGCTTAGTGGAAAGAAGTTGTGTCTGTTTTTCCACTGCAAGTTCTCTGAAATACTGCACCATATCCTGTCTTTCTATCCGACTAACTCAGGGTGGTACAGCGCGCAGTGACGTTCGAAAAATGGGCAAAGCAAATTCTAACTAAACATATACTAAAAAGTATATTGACAGGATAAATGGAGGCATATCTTGAAACGAGGACATAAAACAAGGGTTAAGATGGATTTATTGTATCCAAAGAAAACATTAAAAAACGTCCATGCTAATTTGAAATATCGTGAATGCAATAAAACAAATCGACCTAAAATAATCATAAAATTGTGATATACACATAAATGAACACTTTACATTGAAAACAATAATAATAGGTAAATAAAAGCGGGCAACGAACCCGAATCAATTCAAATTACAACGTCAATTTTCAAGGGAAAAACGTTGATCCGTTACGTATTAATATTTAATTGCGCTAGATAAGTACGGATTTGCCCGTGGGCATCGTCGAAGTAAGTCGTTTATGTTATGGACAGGGAGTTGCTAAAACATTGGTACAATAGCTATAACACCATATTTACATTCCGGCTATTGCGGATATACATGAATGATCACTTTGGCGAAAGGCGGTTCCCTACTCCATCTTAAAATTAGCACTGAATATGCTATGAGCCCGTGCTCATATAAAAATATACCAGGCAGAACTGGTTATCAATGAAACTCAGCTGACGAGCTGATAAACCCAAACTTAACAATACTTGACACCATGTCACAAAGAACACAACAAAATCACACCTGTGGGAAAACATACATACATGCAACACATGAGTATAATAGAGATATCGGGGTTGTAACCCGACGTCGGCAGGCTACGTTGGCTATGCGTCTGCAAGCAGACACAAATGGTCTCACATGTTTCCGTGTCTTCAGTCGATCAGCTGTTATAATAGCAAACAAATATCATGGCAGGCAAGGGAGCTCTTAGTCTGGGAATCTTAAAGGGATTGTCCTGACACATTTTCTCGCCACGAGGGGAAAAAGCAGCTGTGGGCGGTCAGCTGGGGACTTCCACTATCTATGGAGCTCTATACAATTTGGCAGGCCAGTGCCTGTTATACACCTCGTTCAACTTCTCTGCCCGGCCGATGCATTCCTTGCAACTCCACGTCCGACTACTTATTTCAGACATAGGTCCCACCAATAACGTGGCATATCTTGCCTAATCACATATACTTGGCCCAAAATCATCCATCTGGCATTTGAAGACTTACACTTTAAGCATCTTTGGTTCGATCCCATGCTAGTTTCCCGGACTTGCCTTCTCGCAAAATTAAATCAGCCTCTTATGTCCCAACGTTGGACACATTGTCACTGAAGCTCTCGTACTAGCTGAAATAATACATTCCGCATGCATAGAATGAAAGCTGAGTAGGTTTTCTACTGTAAACTGACGTAAATATAACCAACGCAGAAGGCGTCTATCCCGCTTGAAAATAAGGACTTTTACCCGAATATCTCTAAAAATAATGACATGAAATAACACAGAAAACACTACACTAGGAACAATAACTACGTGACTCCTATCATCTTCTCTCGATCCTATCTAACTATAATATACATGTAGAAATAGCCTGAGCTAAATACATACATACCAGTTTCAGCCATGCATTTAATTTTAACTGATCCAAGACAAATCTCCAGCCAAACTGGCTGATATTTAATTTTACGAAACACATTGAAAAATTCCCTAACCTAATGTATTAGCCTTTCCGGAACATACCTAGAAATGGATTTTCGTACTTATCTTTTGCATTTAGCTGCCATTCATCACGGATCCCACGGCCGTATTTTCAGGGCTGCTTAGCTCATCATGACAAAGGTTACTTTATTTTGGCTGGTCCTGGCGTCGACTCCACGTACAGCCATGATGTCTTCCTTACGTCCCAGGAACTCTGTATAACTTTTGTGGATTACAATTACTTCTTCACCATTTTGCGTGTACGAGTACCAATGTTGATTCTAATGTTAGACTGTAATTTGCGCAGTCTACGCACAAGTATTTAGTCTGACTTGGGCGTCATTAGATCAACGGTCTAGGCCCAATCAACATTAGTCTTTCTCAGCGGCAATAAAATAAGCGGGGCGCACACGATGCATATATCTAACTCGCGATCACGTACCGATATGAAATACTGGTCACCGTTCGGAATGTACATTTATCTCAACCGCGGGTCTCGAGCAAACATTACTCTCGTATTAAAAAAGTTATTACATCCGCGGTACCAATCCGCACTTGGTCTTTCAATGTAATCAAATCAAAACCTTAGAATATAATAATTGTCCTATAAAATTTCAGCTCGAGATAATAATAGATTAAATATAGTTTTTAGTTAATACAAGGAACTTTCACCACTCGCACACGACGTACAGTTCTCACCCAGTACTACAGAAGAATGGGGGCCGCTTCGCCCACCACGAGTCTTTAAATAAACTCACTGTGCCTTTGTTGCTGCAGGTGAATTCCCGCCTAACATTGGAGGCTGTCGATTACGGACTCCAGCTTGGCCGAACGACTTTCCATTCAAATGAAATTACTATCAGAGCACACAAGTACTCATTGTTTTCACACAGGAGTGAATGATGAATATATATGCAAGCGTTATGCAGTTCGAACCTGTGAAATTCTAGCTTAGTGGCGAAATTAGCCATGTAAATGCTGAGATCCCAGTCCAGTGAAGTCGAAGTTGGTCAACCTGAAATACTGTTGCGGGGTTCCCTTCATTCAAATATAACCTCCCCCATGCTCGAATCGCTTGAATTAGAAAGTTGGGAGGGCGTTGACGTGCGTAGTTACCAAGGCAACGACTCGCTTTGAATTCGAACAGCTCGCTGCTTACTGGAAAAATACAAGGTGCGCCTCGCCTATATCAGAGTTTAACGGACTCCCTTACTTCATACCCAGCACTTTGCATATGATTAAATAGATATGTGCACAGTGTTATCATATTACATATCGAGGCATCCAAGTATGGGTCAGTATTATTGATGTTTACCTCTACAAAATGTCATTCGTTTTGACGTTAATTGTCAATCGAAAGAAGTTACCAGATTAACATCTTTCTCCATGTAGAAGTAAACAGTAATAATAAATTAATCAAAGGATGAGAAGCGCACTTTCTCAACAGATTATATTTTCACGTCGTTTACGTTACCACACTCATCGAAAGAAATTAAAGCAGTTGAAGGAAGAAGTAAACGTTGGAATGCAGAATGACAGAATCATTCGATGGGTCACAAATCATCGTTAACGCATCACACTCCATTAACATTTAACGAGTCCAATAATAAGTAGGGATAATTGATGAGCATGCAAAGTTACTGTCGGAATGTTACCATGACATTAAACACAAAGTGGGTCCAATATAACCTCGAATGATACTTTTAGTAGGTTCAAACTTAATTGTATTACAATTTTACTATCCAATTAAGCCACTTCGGTCTCTATACTTTCTTTCAAGCATCATGGCTTACTTTCTTTCTTCAAAAATGTTACTTGTTTGGGCGTGCACTTTTTCCAGAACACTATGATAATCACTGAGCTGTTATCCCCAAAATACACTCCCTCCATTTCAGTCTTACGTCTCTAAAATAAGTAAAATCGCTTGAAGCTGTGTGTCCGACATAATGTAAGATAGAGAGGGGATGAAGTCCTACTAGGATGGAATATTTTATTCAACTTCCTTCCACCAAACGTTGCAAATTGATAAAGTCTGATCATATACAGAAAGATTGAAAGTATACATTCCTGCGTTATTTATCATGGTAATTCCTTGCTAATCCCGGTATGAGTGGCTTTGTAACCAAGCGAATAACTATCAGCTTGCATTCGGGAGATACCGAGTTCGAAGCCCACTGCCGGAAGCTCTGTAAATGGTTTCTTTGGTTTCTCATTTTCACACAAGGAAATGTCGGGTTGTATATTATTTGAGGTTACTTCCACTTCCTTTCCAATCCTAGACCTTTCTTATCCCATCGTCGCAAAAAGAAGTATCGGTATTGGTGAGACATAAAGCAAATTGTACCGGGCATGTTGGCCACGCGGTTAGGGGCGCACGGTCGTGAGCTTGCATGCGGGAGGTAGTGGATTCGAATCCCACTGTCGGTAGCCCTGAAGATGGCTTTCCGTAGTTTACCATTTTCACACAAGGCAAATGCCGGGGCTGTACCTTAATTAAGGCCACGGCCGCTTCCTCCTAACTTCTAGGCCTTTCATATCCCATTGTGGCCATAAGACCCATCTGTGTCGGGGTGCGACTTAAAGGACCTAAAGCCACTAGCCAAAAAGGAAAAAACGAAGCAAATTTTAAAAACATGATAAGTTCGAGGTAGACTGTTATTACATTAACCGGCGCAGGGTTTTGGGTGTTTCCTAGACTTACTTATTACAAATAAAAGACAAATATTATGTGGATAATACATTATCCAAGATAACTGATACATTCGTAATTTTGGTAATGACTCGGTGTAGAATGGCCCTGTGATATGAGAAATAAGAGACATAATTTAGGAAATTAGTTGAACATCTCGCCTGGTAAGTTATTCCAATCCCTAACTCCCCTTCCTATAAACGAATATTTGCCCCAATTTGTCCTCTTGAATTCCAACTTTATCTTCATATTGTGATCTTTCCTACTTTTAAAGACACCACTCAAACTTATTCGCCTACTCATGTCATTCCACGGCATCTCTCCACTCACAGCTCGAAAGATACCACTTAGTCGAGCAGCTCGTCTCCGTTCTCCCAATTCTTCTCAGCCCAAACTTTGCAACATTTTAGTAATGCCACTCTTTTGTCGGAAATCACCCAGAACAAATGGAGCTGCTTTTCTTTGAATTTGTTCCAGTTCCTGAAGCAAGTAATCCTGGTGAGGGTCCCATACACTAGTCGGGGTCTTATAAGAGACTTACACGCTCTCTCCTTTACATCCTTACTACAACCCCTGAATACCCTCAAAACCATGTGTAGCGATATTTAGCCATGACTTACAATCAAATTTATGTGTATTGTCCAATGTGCTGGGATAGTTACGCGGCACAACATTCAAATGAAAGTGGTATTTGATCAAATCTTTCTTTTCCATTAATACATTTGTTCTATACAACTAACCACGATGTATTCACGACAGCTAACCTCCACCTGAGCACGCGAGTTAGGTTGTGCTGGTGATTATTGTTTTAAGAGGAACTTCCTCTATAAAAGACTAATCAGAGAGAAAAATGGAAGGGATCCGACACTTCGAAAAATGAAGGTAGCTTCGGGGCTGGAAAATAATAAGAGATGACCGAGGGAGGTCGGATAGGACAGAAATGGAAGTGAGCAGCCTGGCACAAGTAAGTGGAAGCAATGCCAGGACTCAGGTACAGGCCCCGTGGTTGCCAACCACGCTGCAAAGTTCAGAGCTCCTGAGGCCCCTTTTAGTTGCCTCTTACGACAGGCAGGGGATACCGTGAGTGTTATTCTACCGCCCCCACCCACCGGGGACACGCGAGTCAACTCAGCGCCATCTTATAACAGAATGTGCGTGCCACGTTACATACAGTATGTTTCACAAATTTTGCCTACTTGAAGTGCAGGTTGCCTCCTCCTTTATCTGTCAATTGAGACGTTGATTGTAAGTTAAATACTTTCGGAGATATACGCGTTTACCCAAACACTAAATGTGTCTTAAAATTTGTATTTCCATGTACCTGTTGTGGAGGACAATGCACCTTAGTGTAGAATACATCTTGATCAGTTGCGTACTGTCTACGGGAAAATACACATTCAGAGGTGATTTTAGGCTGTAGTTGCTAAAAAATCTCCCTGCGATTTAACGGCCCACATCAAGGGCTACTCTGGCTGCCACCCTTCATGAAGTACGGTGATGGAACTAGAGCTGTCTAGGCCTTCCCGTACTGGAATACAGGACTACTACTGTGGAGTGTGTCATTAAGACACTACAGCGTCCAGTGGTGCATGCATGATTACATCTTACATATGGTGGCAGAACGGGAAAAATATTTTCAAAATGTGATCAGCGTTCATAGATTAAAATCGAGATTGGCGTGGATCAGGATATCATAGAGGATTACGTAAAGGCTGTGGCTAGAATGTATTATCGTACAGGACGGTTGAATTATGGTTCACAGTGCTTTGTGATGAGGGGCTGGGGCGTCGAAATGAGACTTCGGATTTGCATCGCACAGGTCTGCCGTCCATTCCTCAAGATCATATTGACATCGTCAGTGGAGTCGTTTCCGTAGGCCATCGATGGGCTGTCTGCGAATTATCCGTAGAGGATAGTCTCGGTCTTCAAACGGTGTGGCACGTACTGGCGAAATGTCTTAACATGAGGGAAATTGCGCCCCGATCGGTTCCGCATCAAGTCACCAGAAATGGCACTGGTATGCACTAACTGGCATCCACCTGAACAGGTACCACAACGAAGGAGACGCACGTGGGATCGAGCATGACCCAGGCTCGGCACGTCCACAGAAAAGTTTAGAGGAACCCAGTCCACTGACGCTTATGCTGATAGTGACATATGGCTACGCATACTGTGTCTGAGATACAAACCGTCAATAGTGTCTGGAGTGACATCTGCGTCCTGCTATGCGGCGCAAACGTCCGCCCTATCGTGTTGCATATCGGAGACAGTGTCAAGCTCTTATTGTCACTGGCAACCTCCGTACTCACCAGACATGATTGCTAATGACTTCGACCTGTTTCCGAAGTTGAAGGAACAGTTCCTAGGTCGCCAGTATTCTAACCTGGCATCAGTACTCTGCGCAGTAGGGCGCTCCGTCGCTGTCATCAACAGAGAACGTCTTACCAACGGTGCCCAACGGCTTCCAGACACTTGGCAAAAGGTGGCAGACCTTGCGGAATGTTATGCAATTGTACTTATTCGTTCATTAAGTATTGTGTTCAATCAATATTGCCATTAATTTATTTGGAGCCCTCGTAAAAGCAAAGTAAAGTCATCTCCGTACAGGCCATGAAGGCCCTGGGAGTGGTGGAAGGTAAAGGCTTCCACAATTCGTAACCTCGGCACTTGATGAGGTAGAGTGGTTGGCTCTACGCCCGGCCAGCTTTGCCCCCAGGAATTAACCTGTATTCATTTTTGGTGTAGGCTGAGTGAACCTCAGGGCCATATCGATGGCTTACTTCTAAAACCTCGTATCTTCCAATGCACTTCCTATCCATTTTCTTCCTTAAGACTGGTCACGCCTCCCAGCCACATATGGATGTACAGTCCATGAGAACAATTTTCGTTGTGTTCATTTTCCAATGTGATGTGTAAAGGAAAATGAATGTTAAATACATTAAAATGTAGGAGTGCTTAAATTCGCCATGAAAACAACATCCCTACAATATGGTACGATAAGGTCCATTTTCCTTTACACGACAGCACAGGAAAATGAACACTACGAAAGTTTCTGATGGATTGCACATAAATGTATGTCTGTGAGGAGTGACCAGTCTTCAGGAAGGGCGTTGGGACATACGAGGTTTTAGAAGTAAGACGACGATATGCACCTCTGGAAGTGGAAATCTCATTTCTTAAATTTTACGAATTCCTGACGGGGATTCGAATCCATGTTCTTCCGGGCGAGTCGAGTACGCCTTTACCTCCTCGGCGAGGCAGCCCATTTTTGAGCCCTCGTACGTATATCCATTCGTTGCAAATGAAACGTCACATCGCCATTGTTTCGCGGTAATTGTGTCGATTATGCATTATTCTCCTTAAGACTGGTCATGACTCTCAGACACATGTGGGTATTCAGTCCATCAAGAACAATGTTCGTTGATTTATTTTCCTATGGTTACGTGAAAAGGAAACACAATCTTAAACATATTATACTGTAGCAGTGCGTGAATACGTCATACAAACATAATACATTCTCACAGTACGTCAAGGTTACTTTTCTTTACAAATGCGTATAGGAAAATAAACATTACGGCAATTGGACTACGTATTCATATGTGGCCCGTCTTTAGGGAATTAATGGATATATACGCGGTAATTCTCCCGCAGCAACGGTCAAGTGTATAGCATTTGCAGTTGTGAGCTTTGCATCGCCTGACCTTTAACAATAAAATGTATGGCGGTATTGTGAGCAGAACAGTGATTAACTTAAGGCAAGTAACAAAATATTATAGCTTTCATTGACGATCATCGGTTGATGGTGAATATTTCCATGGATCACTTTTAATATTCTATGCACGGATGAAATTTAACACTAAGTACTACCCTCTTCCACATAAGCAGCGGTTAATTGCTCAACTAATTAAAAGAGATGAGTTGTCAACATAGAATCGTCTCCTTTGTTCTTCAATAAATAGGGCATGACAGTAATCATGAATCTAAAATTTGATGTTGATCTGGAAATTATTCTTCTGTAATTGTCATTAAAGTATTTCCAAGGCCACTAGCCACGGTTTATAACTCTGACCTTTACACAGTTAGGCTGCTACTACTTATTACAAGCTATCCAAATAGCCGTCATTTAAAAATTGTTTTGTTTTGAACACATGTTGTCCCAAAAGTCTTCATACGTAGGGCTAGCGTTCTTTCCTTGCTTATGAAATGTCATCACCATTGTCTCGCGATGAATACATCCAGATCATCCTCTTGGCTTGTACACACAGCACCATGCGTGTTTATCTCCGAGAGGCTATCATTATGGCACTGCATCTAAACTCAAATTGAAAGTTTCAAAAACTTGGAATGCTGAAGAAGGGCCCCATCCAGAAAGCAAGGGAGTGCTACAGACGAGGAAATGCTGATATCCGTGCTTGTTTCAGTGTCATAGAGCTCAGGTATCACCCTTCACCCTCCGACCCTACCCCACCCATTTCGTAGACAACAAACGTGCCACTAAGAGGATTCTGAAAATCGACAATTGGCAAAGTCAAAGAATAGGTGAAGACTATTATTTTCAACGAAAAGGATGAAACATTACATTGTCCAGATTGGCTCCGTTGTTGACGCACTTTTCTCCGTTGATTTGTCTGCTCCTGGATAACATTTTGCATTTTATTAAGCTATTCATATATATTTGCTTTATCATAATATAGTCCGATTCGTTGGCTGGTCAGCGTTCTGGTCTGAGGTTCAGAGGGTCCCGGGTTCGATTCCCGGACGGGTCTGGAATTTTAACCTTCATTGGTTAATTCCAGTGACCCAGGGCCTGGGTGTTTACGCTGTCCCCAACATCCCTGCAACTCACACAGAACACATTACACTATCCTATACCACAATAACACGAAGTTACCTGAACATGTCAGGTGCCGCCCACCCTCATCGGAGGGTGTGCCTTACAAGGGCTGCACTCGGCTAGAAATAGTCACACGAAATTATTAATTGTTATCATAATGTAGCATATTTGGTGCCTTTCATTAGTAATACTGGATGTCCAAGTTTAGCTCGGCCTTTTACTGTTTTCAAACAATGTATTGCCAATAACAATCTTGTTCCTTTTACAGAAGTCAACTAAGATCTGACCTCTGTCATTTGTAACTCCGAACCCATATTTCCCAACTATTTTGTCTTCATGTCTTCCAACAAAGGCATTCCAATCTCCCATTATCACCACACATGTATTCTTAATTTCTCTTCCACTAATCTCTTCTATTTGCTCGAAACATTCCTCTACTTCCTCTTCTGGGTATTTACTGGTTGGCATATACTTGAATTATTACTAAATCTTTCTGATCGCCTTTCAATCTTATTCTCTCATTTACATATTCTATCTTCAACACTTCAGGCTTTATATAATTCTTAATTAGTATTCCTACTCCATGTTTTTCACTGCGCTCAGTACATGAGTAATATAGTGTTTGTCTTCCACTGTTCAATTTTTCAGTACCTCCCCATCTCACTTCACTCATGCCTAGTATTTCAAGTTTGTTTTTAGCCATTTCTTGTTTAGCACTTTCCACTTTTCCTTGCTGTAGTAGAGTTAGTACAATCCATGTACCTATACTCAAAATCTGTTCACTTTTATTAGGGCTTTTGCTCGTCCATCCTTCATCTCTATTGGAAAACCTCGATGTATAATAATAATAATAATAATAATAATAATAATAATAATAATAATAATAATAACTGAATGAGAAGAGATACCATGGCTAATTGCACGGCCGGATTAACGGGGGGGGGGGGGGCTAAGGGGACTGCAGCCCCGGGCCCCGCGTGCCAAGGGGCCCCGGCCCTTGGCCGAACCTAAAACTGTATAAAAAGGCCTGCTGCTCCACCTCCGTGCATGTATATGAATATTTACGCTCGCAAAATATCGAACACGCACTTTTCCTTCCTTCTTATCAGCTGTCGGCGTTAATATTTCATCACTGCTAGAATCAATTACCGTCCGGAGACACGAATCCTCGCTACTTACGCACTGTAATTATTGTAAAGGTTATTGTTGACGAAAATTTAAATCTGGCAGCTTGCGAGTACGGGCAGAGGGGAAATGAGGAAGAGGTCTAGGAAGTGAGCGGGAGGGGACAGGGGAAGCACGGTGGAATGCGCATGCTATACTACATCTTTGCATCAGTAAGAGAACTTCCAGATCACCTCTAATTATTGAACCATTCGTAAGTTACAACTGTAATGTTCTTGTAAAATGGATAGAAAATATCCTACTGGTGCCAGAAAACGTAAGTTCTGTTTTGTATGTCGATTTGATAGTGATGATGAGACAAATGTAAAATATGTTCTGGCGTTATGAAATATTAACATGAAAAATAGAGAAAAATTTTAGTCTATTTCAACACTTCCCTATTCATTAATTTAAGTGGAAGTAGTTCTATAAGGACTTCAGTATGCTAGTCTTATGTGATGTTACGAAGAAGGGGCCCCACATTTTTAAATAGCCCAGGACCCCCAAACACCTTAATCCGGCACTGGCTAATTGACACCAGAATATCCAATGATCCCCACTAGACACAAATTACGGAATAATCACACAGTTCCCTTCCTTCAAATATCAAGGAGAAATCATTGTAGAAACCGGATTGAACAGGAAAGCTAATTTAGAAATAGCCACCAAATACCTGAAAGCATACCGAATAACATGGAATCACTACAATAACGGAATTATGTCACGAAATATAAAACTTCGGGATTACAAGACTGTTGTTCTTCCGGAAGCTTTGTATGCCCCAGAAACCAAATCTCTAGGCCACTCTAAAATTGATGAAATGGAGAAACAAGAACGAAAAATTCTTAGGAAAATATATGGCCTTGATCATTTAAATGTTATATGAATCAAAAGAAGAACTGTAGATTTGCACAAAGCAATCGACAAGTTCACCGATACCGTACGCAGGGGACGCTTGACATTCTATGGCCACATCTATACAATGGACGACACTAGATATGCAAGAAGTCTTCTTGGTATAATTAATTCAAAGAAGGTCAAAATCAGCAGGTTAGAGGAATAAAAGCAGGACTTAAAAGAAATGAGCATCGTAGAAGATACCATCACACGTTCACTGAAAAGGCTAAAATAACCATAGGGAAGGAATGGACGGAAGAACGCAAGAAACAGTATAGCGAGTTCATGAAGAGATTTTGGGATAAGAAGAAGAAGGAAAACCATCATCAAGCTAACAAGTTCCAACCCGCTCTGTAAACGGGCATAACGAAGAAGGACTACATAGTCTGGTTTATGGAGATTTTTCTTCTTTTTGTCAGCCCAATACTGTTTCATCCTTTCTGAACGTAATTTTCTTTCTGCTTCTGGAATCACTCTTCCTATTCTCTGCTTGTTGATTTTTGCCTGTAGTCTAGTGTGTTCATCTTTCAATATGCTGAGTGTATTTGTTTTGTATTTCAAACCTTCTATTGTAATATGCAATTTTCTCATGTCTTCTTTAAGTTCTGTGATCCATATAATATTATTCTTACTCTTACATAATTTTACTATTATTTTTCTACTGATTGTACTTTCTGGTGACCATATTAGATGGCCAAGAATGATATTCGTTTCGTTTTCATTGTGCAAATCATAGATTCTATTTCTTTATAAAGTGTCTCATTGGAAGCTAGGCTCCAGACTCCGTTTACTTGATAATTTTTATTTAAACAGGTTCTTACTATTCTCTTTTTTAACTTGAATACTCTATCTATAATAATAATAATAATAATAATAATAATAATAATAATAATAATAATTTTGTGTGGCTATTCCTAATCGAGTGCAGACCTTGTAAGGCAGACCCTCCGATGAGGGTGGGCGCCATCTGCCATGTGTAGGTAACTGCGTGTTATTGTGGTGGAGGATAGTGTTATATGTGGTGTGTGAGTTGCAGGGATGTTGCGGACAGCAGAAACACCCAGCCCCGGATCATTGGAATTAACCAATGAAGGTTAAAATTACCGAACCGGCCGGGAATCGAACCCGGGACCCTCTGAACCGAAGGCCAGTACGCTGACCATTCAGCCAACGAGTCGGACATTATATCTATTGAAGCTGTGTTTGTTGTTTTGAATAATGTTTCACTTGCATATGTAATTTGTGGCTGGGTGCCTGTTTTGTAGAGTTCCAATAATACTCGTAATAATAATAATAATAATAATAATAATAATAATAATAATAATAATAATAATAATAATAATAATAATAATAATAATAATAATAATAATAGAAACCAGATCCTCCCAGGAGTCAGCGAGAATCTACTGCGTGTTAGTACGACGTTATGCCACTGGCAGGGAAAGGAAGAAACAAATGCTGACGCTGGCTTATCAAGAAGACTGGTGGTCCTAACAAATGGCCTGCTGTGTTGTTATGACCGGGCCCACTGTCTGCCATATGAGGTTAATTGGTGGCGTGCGACCTGATAGAGGTTTTTTCGAGTTGACGCCCCATAGGCAACTGCACGTCTGTGATAATTGGTTCCTACCTGTGATCGATTCTAAAGGTGAAGACTGCACATACACCCAACCCGGGAACCATCGGCATTAAGCAATTAACATCACCGACCTGGACGGGAATCGAACTAGGGACCTCTTGGACTAAATGCTTGACATATTAGCCTCTGAGCCGGCCATATGAGATAACTTGTCATTTGAATTCTCGAAACTGAGAGCTTGAAAACTTAACGTTTACGATCGCATTGAACGCATTATAAACCCATTAGGTCACGTTCACTAGATACAGCACATTTTAATTACAGAACATGCAATACATTTATTTCGAGTATACTGCGGTCGTAAAAATGAAATTTTAAATGAACTGACCCACAACGGGACACGTGTGATCACTATAAAAATTTATTGCCATATTTGTAACTTACATTCATTCCAACCGAACAAATATGATCTGGGCCACCGTAGGTCACAATTGGTAACAGCATGCGATGCAAAATCGGTTGGTTGTGGATTCGAATATCATTTTTTTATTACTTGCTTTACGTCGCAGCGACACAGATACGTCTTATGGCGATGATGGGATACGAGGGGCCCAGGAGTTGGAATGAATCGGGCGTGGCCTTAATTAAGCTACAGCCCCAGCATTTGCCTGGTGTGAAGATGGGAAACCACGGAAAACCATCCTCAGCGCTGCTGACAATGGGGCCCAAATCCCTTATCTCAGGGATGCAAGCTCACAGTTGCGCGGCACTAACCGTACGGCCAACTCGCCCGGTTCGAATTTCATTGGTGTCCAGTTGGCCATTCTTGTTCTCAGTGTTGCCAACACTAACGTGAATAAAACACACATACACACACACACACAAACACCAATTTAACATAAAACCCACTGAGTATTTTCTCATTCGCTATATGTAACCCTCAACGACATTATCATCAGTACACTTGTATTAAGGTAACATAATGCCCCGCACAGCTGTTACAACAGAGAAAAATCATCATCGAACACTTATACCAAAACTAAAAAATTAATAAATTACTTCTGCGTCCTATACGCTGATGATATGGCCTTGGCTACTCAGAGTGAATGCTTTGAAATAGCAGAAAAAAATATCACTTCAGCAATGGATATTTTACCTCACTATTACGAGACCAATAATCTCAAAACCAAACCCATCAAAAACTCAAGTATGTGCTTTCCATCTGAAGAACAAACAAGCCCCAAGGAAGCTGCAAGTGATGTGGAAGGACAAAGTTCTAGAACATAATTACACACCGAAATACTTGGGTGTTACTTTGAATCATTCTATAACTTACAGGGAGCACTGTTCAAATATCAAGGCAAAGGTCTCCTCTCGGAACTCCCTGCTCCGTAAAATGACAGGTTCAAAGTGGGGCGCTCACCCACATACAGCCTTAGCACTTTGTTACTCAGCAGGGGAGTATGCTAGTCCCGTTTGGTATAAATCCACACATGCCACAAAGGTCGATGTCGCCCTGAATGAAACATGCAGACATATCACAGGATGTCTGAAACCAACACCAACAGACTAATTGTACTCCCTTGCAGGAATAGCCCCCCCCCCCCCCTGAGATCAGACGCGAAGTAGCTGCAAATATGGAAAGGTTCTACCAGCTCAGCCTACCCCCTACATGGTCACAAACAACCACCAATTCGATTGAAGTCCAGGAACAGTTTTATGCACTCCTCATCCCCCGCTAGTGCAGATGCAAGGAAGACCAGAATTCTACACTGGAATCGGAAGATCCCTTTTCATCCAGAATGCTTAAAATTGGAGGAAAAGCTTCCCCCTGGTCATGAGGAAACCTGGACTATATGGAAGGCAGTGAACAGACTAAGAGCAGGCGTTGGAAGATCAAAGTACAATATGAAGAAATGGGGTCTCCTGAAGGGCAATCAGGCCCTATGTGAATGCGGCGTGGTACAAACGAAAAGGCACCTTATTAATTGCCCTCTATGCCCTGTTATTTTTTTTTTTTGCTAGTTGTTTTACGTCACACCGACACAGATATGTCTTATGGCGACGATGGGATAGGGAAGGGCTAGGAGTGGGAAGGAAGCGGCCGTGGCCTTAATTAAGGTACAGCCCCAGCATTTGCCTGGTGTGAAAATGGGAAACCACGGAAAACCATTTTCAGGATGCCCTGTTAAATGCACAGAACTTGATCTGGCACAGGCTAGTATAAGTGCTGTTAACGTGGCCAAATTCTGGGCCGATATTTTGTAAATAACTGTTTAATTTTATGTAATATTGTAATTTCATATATTTTATGTAATTTGCATCCGTAATCTATATTGTGCTACTGATACGAATAAATAAAATACTTCTGCATCTCTATCTTCGTTTTCTGAAGTGCCTGCAGATATTGCTTTTAGACTTGTACTGTCCCAATTTGTTTTAACACTTGCTAGGGGATTTGAAAATCATGGCAACATTTCCTAAGCCGTATTAGTCCAATCTCGAACAGTCAAGATTGATTGCAATAGATCAGTCCCCTCCATATTTCTATTTTTGGTTTTTACTACGTTCATTTGACTGAACAACCGTTCCGCCTCTGCATTTGACCAGGGCAAAGATAACATTGATAATGCAAACTCTCCTAGTTCTTTATATGGGTTTAAGATTGATGCATCTCTATAACTCATGACTTCACACCTCTATTTTCCCCTTTACTTCTGGTGGAATGCTAAATATCTCCATTAATGGAATGAAGTCAAATCCGTACAGTCATCAAGGCCTTGAAGGGGTGGAAGGTAAAGGGTTCCACTATCCGCAACCTCGGTACTTCATGGGGTAGAGTGGTTAGCTCTACGCCCGGCCACCTTTGCCCCCAGAAATTAACCTGGTAATATTTGTGTGTGTGTGTGTGTGTGTGTGTGTGTGTGCGTGTGTGTATGTATGTAGGATGAGTGAACCTCAGGGCCATGTACACCTCCGGAAGTGGAAATATTGCTTCTTAAATCTTTCGACTTCCTGACGGGGAATCGAACCCACGGCCTTCCGGGCGAACCGAGCACGCCTATATCGCCTCGGCCAGACAGCCCCTAATGAAATGAAAGATTCCCTAATTTGTCGAAGATGACCAGGACTTAGTCGAGCAACAGTCTTTAATACTTCCATATTTTCAAGAAGTCTCTGCCGTTCCTTGGTCAGAAAAAGGACAAAACATACACAGCGTCTTCGAATTAACTGTTCATTTTCTGCGGTGAGACTTTGTTCCGTTTGAAAAGTGGTACGAGGGCTGGAACGGGATCCATCCAGCCTCGGAAGGTCAACTGAGTACAGTCATTTATTATTATTATTATTATTATTATTATTATTATTATTATTATTATTATTAACAAATACATTGCAAATGGGAAATATCCCGGTGACAATGGTCACTTACAGTAATGCATTATTAAAATTAACATAATAACCCAGCAACAACAAACGAACAAACAAGCAATCCACAAGAGTACAACAAGCAAAATCATGGAAAGAAAATATGACAAAGAAATACTACTAGTTTAACTTTATAAATCCAGCATCGTGTACAGTTTCATATACAATACTTAACGCTATGGCTTACAAAACTATAGGTTGAGCTTACTATTCTAACTTAACGTTACAAGTTATAATAAAGTAAGGTTAAAACATAATTACCCAACAACAGCTACAACAATAAGGGTACAACAAGTAATTCCAAGGAAAGACGGGGTTTGATTCCTACCTGAGCCATCCTCGAAGTGGTTTTCTGTGGTTTCGCACTTCTCCTCCAGGCAAATGCCGAGATGGTACCTAATTTAAGGCCAGGGCCGTTCACTTCTCTCTTCCTTGTCTATCCCTTCCAATCTTCCCATACCCCACGAAGGCCCCCGTTCAGCATAGCAGGTGAGGCCGCCTGGGCGAGGTACTGTCCTCCTCCCCAGAGTCTGAAGCTCCAGGACACTGCCCTTGAGGCGGTAGAGGTGGGATCCCTCGCTCAATCCGGGGGAAAACCAACCCTGGAGGGTAAGCAGATTAAGAAAGTAAGAAAGAAAGTAAGATAATTTGTTCCGTCTTCATGTTTCAAATTTTACGTTCACACAAGTACCTAAAGTATGGTTTAGGGTTCAGATGGTTTTCAAAGTCACTACTGGTTTAATCAAACTTAAATTCAAGTTCTTGACGTTGAAAGTCGTGATTCCAATTTTCAGAGCGTAAAATTACATATTTTTAACCATAATATAAACCCATTTAAAGAACTAGCAGAGTTTGCATTATCAGTTTTATCTTTGTCCTGGTCGAATGCAGAGGTTGTTGTTCATTCAAATCAACGTAGTAAAAGACGATTACATTATTACACCCTCTATCATACTTTATAAAACTTTAAATGGATGTGGTGGACTGCTATCAAACTTGTGATGGTTTAATACTATCAAACTTGATATACATTGCTACTAAACTTGATATGGGCCCAGATTTAGAATAAATATATCAAATATTAAAAGGATCAGCGGCATATAAGAATGTACAGCACGTCAGTAATCAACGCAACCCAGAAGACTAACAATTAGGCAAATATACAAATTGTGATAATATAGAAACGCAGAGCCCATAAAAAGGAAGCGCACAGCTAGTAAATAAGAACCACCCAGAGGGAGTGAAAGGGGCAAGAGAAAGAAAATAATATATAAACAAGGCAATGAATGTATATATATTGACAATCGACAAGTGGAACAATTTGACATCTGATAAGATAGAAGACCCCCAAAGAATATTTCCTAGGAATAGCAAGATAAGCTCGAGCGAAAGTATACCACATTTACAATGTTTGAAGAATATTTATATGCTCCAAGAAGAGAGTAAAAACCAGGAACATTTAAAGGTACAATATAATGAAACCGAAAGAACTCCGAAGTGAGATAAGGATAAAAAAATAAAGCAGAGGACAGGGAAATGGAAAACAAGGATGAACTATGGGAAAGATTCCCTTCACCGGGGTAGTATGTCGTAAAAGTCTCAGATGTGTGGACTAGTAATTCACTTCAAAAGGCCGTGTGAATATGCAAATATCAGTTCTCATAGTCCTGGGTAAAATCCGAATTTAACAGAGAGAAATGTGGAGTATGTTAGCATAATGTCAACACTGGTGTAAGATGGCAAGAATAAAGACGAGTAGAGGCCAGATAGCCTAATAAATATGAAGTTGAAGTAATAAGTTCATAATTCTTGCTCACCAGATCTAATGCAGAATACACGGTGCGCCACCATTTCCATGCGAGAACAGACTCAATTTGTCAGGAGTGGAGCCCCTGAATATAAAGGAGCAAGGAAAATTCTAGACGATTCCAAGAATAAACGCCAGCATATTCGAGAAACGCCACGTCACAATCACGTGTTCACACAGATGTGTAGCAGCACGCATGGCGATAGGCGGAGAATGTGGCAACGTCAGAAGGAGCTGACGTCACTGTCACATGTTGAAGAGAGCCGGAGAGCAGCAGGCGGACATAGCAGATGGTGGCGAAGTGGTCGAAGAAATTACGGCAAGTGAAGGTAGGATCAGGTGCAGAATAAGTAGTGGAGATCGTTACATGGAAAACCACCAAAATACACACTGACAAAAGCATCAAAAAGACTAAATTTAGTGGGAAAAACACCGTGTTGGCAACACTGTCTTTTCTGTACTTAACGATTCTTCGTTGTGTACCATATACATTGAACACGATTTAATATGTTGAAAGTTTGTTTTAAGTGAGTCATCTTTCAGTCAAGGGTCTTTCCAGGTATCGAACTAGGGTGCGCTATCCCTGCCTGTTAGGTGTTTCAGCTTACCCACTACGAACAGTGAGTTGGCGTTAAACATAACGCTGAAACTTCACCTACTGATGGGATAACGGAATACAAAATACTCGTTTATTCTATTATTTTTCAATTATTTTTAGTAATCCATCCGATACTCTATTAGAATCAATGAGGCAATCGAATAGTGACTTCTTCCATTCGATTATTTTGTTAGATTATTTAATCGATTATTTAAGTAATCCAACGGAGCAAGACCAACTACAATATATCAGACCTTAACCGACCTATCGAAACTGTCCGTAATGGCGGCAGCTGGAGTGCTAGCATGCGTTTGTTTTGATTTGTGTAAGCCGTGTTGTTACCAAGTATTTACGGAAATTTCAATATTATTAATCGAACTTTATATTTATTTATAGTCTTAAGAAGGTTATAGATCCTCTTTCAGTGCCGTAAGAAGCTATTTGTTCTCAAAGAGCTTATTTATTCCAACAATATCGGTGGTGATTAGGTTAATGTTGATTCTCGTGTTCTTGTCTGAAAGTATTTTCTTTATTTTGAGTTACCTATGCAATATGTTTATAGTTTAATGTGCTGTGTGCCTGGATGTAAGTAAGAGCTTAAGTGTTCCCGTTTCCAAAAAACCTAGTATTAAGACAAATTTGGGTTAAGAGCATTCGTAAGTAAAACTTCGAACCGAATCATAGGACTAACAATGTTGTGTGGATTAATCATTTTATCATTTTTGAAATGAAATGTATTGTTAGGGATGACATTATATACCCATAGAAGGTGGTGATCTAATTCGAGTGCCGCGCAAACTTCCGAAGTTTAAACTAATGATGCCTATCCTAGCATTTGCCTTATCAGCCAACGTACCTTACTACAAAGAACATTAAATCAGTCCCAGGACTAAAATTTATAATTTAGAGACTAAATTAATCTTAAACGGTGACGCAAGAATGATGTAATAAATTTTCAACGTTTTAAAATGAACATGCGTAAACTAAACCTAACCCCATTTCTCGTGGAGTGAACATGAGGATTGTGTTCTTTTATACAAAATACAATTATGCAATCAATTCTGGTGAGTTTTAAGCTGACGAGTGCTTTAGATGGTCAAGTGTATCATACAAATATCGCTTGTACCTACTCAACAATACAGGTGGATTTTGGAGGGTTGAAATTTTGTTGGAGAAATTTGTTTGCGTGTTTTACATAATGGGCTGTGGTTAATGATGGTGTTACATAGTATTCCATATAAGGTTACCGTAATAATGTTCTTTGTTGACATCTATATATCGTATTTGCTGACCGGAGATTCATATGTGAAATATTTTTATACTCTCTGTCTGTTTCAACCTGACGTTGATACAACAATTCTCCTTTCGTTATTTTCCCCTCTGAAATTTAATTTAGACTTACAATACGCTTTAACGCTACTTTTGGTGTTCAATTATTCATATTTTGAGTTAGTGAGTTGCATTTCATGACGTTCGACTTGTGATATTTTCTTTAGGTGACTCGAAATAAACATGCATAACCTTTCTTTCAACCTCTCATATCGCACGCCGATGTATAAACACCTGCAAATTACCACGTGTGTGGAGGAAATCCAGAGTAATCGCAATTCTCAAACCAGGAAAAGACCCAAATGATCCAAAAAATTACAGACCTATCTCACTGTTGTGTCATCTGTACAAGATCTTAGAACGGATGATCCTGGAAAGACTTACTGTAATCATTGAACCACTTCTTATTCCAGAGCAAGCAGGATTCCGTAAAGGAAAAAGTTGTACTTCACAGGTCCTCCATCTGACACAGTATATCGAAGATGGATATGAAAATCATAAAATCACAGGGGTGGCTTTTATCGACTTATCTGTTGCATATGATACAGTTAATCATCGTATACTGTTGCGCAAATTATACAACATGACAAAAGATTACAAGATGACTCAAGTAATTTGCAATCTTCTCCAAAATCGTAGGTTCTTCGTTGAATTTCAGGATCAGAAAAGTCGATGGAGGAAACAAAAGAATGGTCTGCCACAAGGCAGTGTTCTCGCCCCTATGCTCTTTAATATCTATACGAATGACCAACCTCTTCCAGTTGGCACCAGAAGTTTCATATATGCGGATGATCGAGCTATTGCTACTCAAGCAAACTGCTTTGAGGTTGTAGAAGAAAAGTTATCAGAGGCTCTTTCTGAACTATCCTACTACTACAGAGGAAATCAATTGAAGCCTAACCCATCTAAAACTCAGGTATGTGCCTTCCATTTAAAGAACAGACAGGCGTCAAGGAAATTGCAGGTAGTATGGGAAGATACTCAACTAGATCACTGCCCAACACCTAAATATCTAGGTGTAACATTGGATCGTGCTCTCACCTACAAACAACACTGCATGAACATCAAGCAGAAAGTGTCGGCTAGAAACAACATCCTTCGCAAGTTGTCTGGAACCAATTGGGGTACACATCCAAAGACGTTGAGAACTACAGCCCTGGCTCTGTGTTACTCCGCTGCAGAGTACGCTTGCCCTGTTTGGTACAGATCAAGTCATGCTAAACAAGTTGACATCTCTCTAAATGAAACATGTCGACTCATTACTGGCTGCTTGAGACCAACTCCACGAGATAGAATCTACTGTTTGGCTGGAATCGCCCCACCAGATATAAGAAGAGAAGTTGCATCCATGAATGAGAGAACTAAAGCACTTGCCTCATGTGCACACCCATTAAATGGATATGAACCTGCCCACCGAAGATTGAGGTCTAGGAGGAGTTTCCTGAATACAACCGAAGATTTAAACGAATCTGCCCAATCCACACGGTTGAGATTATGGAGAACTAGAAATCCTCAACTTGCTGATTGGATGCTACCAATTGAACATCTCCCCCCAGGACACGAGGAACATTGGTCTACGTGGAAATCGCTGAACAGGCTTCGCACTGGGGTTGGTAGATCAAGAACCAATATGGTAAAGTGGGGCTTTCCTGGCACATCCAGGCAATGCGAATGTGGTGAAGACCAAACCACAGCCCATTTCATGAACTGTAGTAAGTGTCCTTTAAGATGCACAATAGAGGACTTGATGGCTGCAACACCTAATGCCCGTGATTTGGCAAAATTTTGGGCAGACACTATTTGATATGTATGTCATTAAGTACCATTATGCAATGTAAAATGTATGCTTCTGATACGAATAAATAAATACTGCAACTGAGTGATATTTGAAACTCATTCGATTATTTATTCGATTATTGCAATAATCGCAAGGAGGTTATTTGATTTTTAAAAGTATTCGATGATCGTTTCACTAGCTTCACTGTCTTCGTCTGAGTTTACGTCCCGCGTTTTCAACATACTCCGACTCTTCCTTATAGCATGTTCATGAAGACTTTCCAGAATAAGTTGGCCTACAGACTGTCAGCGCCGTGGGCGACCGTGGATTGGTTACTCCCGGACTACCGCATTTAACGAAACTGTCCTCCACGCTCAGTTGAAAATAATATTTCGTAAGGGGGTAGTGACGATTCACTGTCTAGGGTACAACAAAGAATGATTTGTATTTTTATTATTCGAAGTTGACTCTCCTATAAAGGCTGACTTCTCATTTAATTTTTTTTCATTGAGAAGAAGAGGTGCCTTCTCTGATTAGGTAGGAATAATTCATCCCTAAGAACAGAACGAACCTCCCCTTCCCCCCAATTGCAAGTAACAGTGACTTTTCAACTCATCGAGTATGTCTCAGAGACAGATAAGTAAAGGGTCATAGTTTTTGCCGTGGGGCTTACATCAACTTGCCTGCAACGAAAATATATGCGTATAAATTTGTACTGCATACAACGTTTTCAAATTCTTATTTTCAAACTGAGGCTATATTTTTTACACGATTAAACAATATATAGATTCAAAAATTTGATTTGAAGCAATAATTTAAATTCACTGGTTGAAAGTGGTACAATGCAAAAAATTGAAGCTTTTTAGTTATTCCACGATATAAAAAGCAAAAACAAAGTGAACAGTTTCAAATGTTGCTAAGTACAGGAAGATGAAGATCTGGTACGAGAACTTGACTATCTTGTCGAAACTTCAAATGCAGAAATCGGGCAACTCGAAGTTCCTGGGTCAAAACAGAGAAAGGAATAACTGTACTACCAATTACTTTTAAAATTTCCGAATTAACAACTCTACAAAATATGAACACTGCATTATAACTACGAAGATGATGCTTATGAAGAGCAATGTATACCTGGTTCAGCTAAGGACGTCGAAACGACAGGCCCATTATGCATTAAACACTGATTTGTCCCATCCGGTCCATTCGCAATTGCCCACTTTGATTCAGTCCGTTCCATATCAGCGAGAGCTAGCTGAACGAGCACTTTACCGCGAGCAGTTATGGTCTAAAGAGATGAAAAAAGGAAGGGCTTCAGTGGAGATAACAAAGAATAACCTTGACCTATCTGAGCACTGGTTGCAATTTATTCTAACAATAAAGACATAAATGAAAATACTCGGATGTCGTTTCTTAAAAAAAGAGACAGTCTTCGTAGCAAGAACAACATAATAGCATTTAGTACCTTTATTTCTACCCGAAGTGATGTCTTTGATTTGCAGCAATAATGTCACAAGGTGAAATAGTACAAATAAAATAACTATTTCTCGGAGCAAGATGGTCATATTTCCTTATTATACACACACAACCTGGGTTGATTTGCAGTGCATAATGCATTAAGTCTAAATAATACTTTATGCATGGGAAATTATATAACGTAATACACTAACCTTCCTCACAGCAAGGGTGTCACAACTCCAAATATGACACTCTTGCACAACCAAAAGCGCATGCCTTCCACGCAGCGCTAAGGTGGCAACTCAAATGGTACGTTATTGCTGCGCGCTCAAGGACAAAGCAAGAAGGGGAAGTAACGACACAACTGCTCTCCCTGGTAGCGTCATTGAACTTCAGATTATGATGTTCTGCCAGTTGAAAGTGTATGCGATGACGCATATAGTGGTTTGCATAACTCAAAACAGGCTGTTTTTGAGTTATAATGTTGTTATATTTAATGAGCGATATGTAAATTGCAGTGTCGAAATAACACGGACCTATAACTAACGAGTTGTCTTCGCTTATAAACACTTAACATGGCTGCGATGAGTAAGCAAGTTGTGGCAGAAAACGGTGAAGTAACGTGCTGGGAGAAAGGTGAGGAAGCATGCTGGGCATTGACTCATCAATAAGGTGATTAATCTTCTTCGTTTTGAGCTTCATCTTCTTAGTTGCCAGTACTGTGGCCCTGGAACTCGATTTGACGTCCGCTTGGCACGTAGTGATCTTGGTATTAATAAGTTAGATGCTGCCTGCAAAGAGCATGATATTGCTTATCGTCAAAATAAACCTGAACTAAGACCTGTAGCTGATGGAAATCTGCTTCGTAAAGAAATGCAGCCTGTGACGTCACCTAATGCTACAGTTGTTGAGAAGATAGCAGCACTTGTCATTGCCAGTGCAATGAAAGGAAAACTATTACTGGGTGCTGGCATTAAACAGCGAAGACAGCAGAAATAATCTATGTAAGAAAGGACAGGACAGATTTACTTGAAGAAAGAAAAATGTGTATATATATATATATATATATATATACTAAAAAGTACGATTTATGAAATATAATGCTGGTGTTGTTTGATTTTTTAATGTTAATCCTACCCCACAACATGTCCTAAATTAACTAGTAGTAATACTGTTGACTTGCAAGTTTAAACTTGTCTTATGCAGTAGAAGCAAAGAGAGGTAGAGTTTCCAGATTAAAAAATTCAAGTTTACAGTATATTCTCTTTATTAACCCATGAATTTAAGTTGTTAAAACCAAGCAATTTGAAGTACAGTTTATTTAAACAACGACGAATAACACGTTCGATTGAATAGTGATCAGGATATTTTGTTTTCTGCAGTTCTTCGATGTACAATCCTCCGTCAGTAGGCTATGCTGAAAGATCGCGAAGTAAATACGTAACTGAAGTAGTAAGTTACACACTCCTGATTTGAATACTGTCTGTGCTCCCGTTAAGTGTGTATCTTTTTGCAAAGATAGACTTGTGTTTGCTGATGTGTTATAAATCGCCTTTTTGAAAGCAATGACGGTGCCGATCAGTCATTTTGATTACAAGATAAATAGCATATATTCATGGAAACTGAACAATAAACTAGCCCATAGTAATATTTATAAAATGAAACAGAAAGTAACTGTCAGTTCACAAATCGCTCTTGACGAGTAAAGTCGTGTACAGAATCATGAAACAAAGATATCCAAAAGTTATGAAGAAGAAAAATAAAATTGTTGGATGGAAAGAAGTTGTATAGGCTGCACAAAAAGCTACTCGGGGGAAGACAATCCGCGAGTGGCCATTACTAAGGCACTACGCGCAGCAAGAACGAAAATTTCTCCAAAGTGCAGAACAATATTTTGTAAACGTGCACGAATTATTCCTGTACCAAAACGAGGAGGATTTATTCCTGCACTGTTTGCCGGACTAGCCACTTTAGGGTCTTTACTGGGTGGTGACAGTGCTGTAGCAGGAACGGTCAAGGCTGTAGAAGAAGTGAAGCAACAGTAGAAAGAGTGAACGTAATAACAAGACAACGGAGCAAATTCGTTCCGAGACAAAGGCGTACACATGAAGCTTGCACCATACGCAAAAGGGCTTGGCATCTACATATCACCAAACAAAACGTCTACTGAATGCACTGCCACATCGATCTCTAACCCGAGAGAAGGTTTTACGTTTGCTGAACAACTACGGTTTCATTATTGTCGCGGTGTGTATATCCGCGATCAACTACGAGCGAGCCCACGTGAACGTGAGAGTGATGTAATTAACTTCGACAAGAGTCGCGGACCTGGAACTCATTACGTTGCCTACTTAAAATGTAAGTCTAAAGTATGTTATTTCGATACCAATGGAGACTTACATTCTACATTTGAGCTCATACGTTATTTCGAGAGCAGTGCAGACAATTTTTTATGATAAAAGCCGTGTGCAAAATTTCAATGCACACATGTGCGGACGATTCAGTTTTATGTTCTTATATAAAACCCAGACAGTAGACAAAGAGCATCAGTGTCCACGTGATGAACTACGGTGTAAGAACGGTCGCTGAACGCGGAGAAGGACCTGAAACAACCGTCTACTTTAATACACCGATCGAACTCGGTCATCAGCCACATACTCTTGGATATGTGTCTTTTAAAAACTACAATAAAATCTATAATGTGCGTGATGGCGTGAACAAGTTTTATTACGACGAGTATGTGCTAACGCTACCATCAGACAGTTATTCAGTAGAAGATATTCATGACAACATTGAAAGTACGTTAATCGAACAGTTTAGTGATGGGTGTTTTAGTAATAATAATTACAAGTTCTCATTTACTGTGAGCAACATCACACATAAATGTGTTATTGAGTCTTCATTCAAGATTGATTTCAAATCAAAACCTGATTCGATTGGACCACTGCTTGGATTTTCACCAAGAGAGCTCATACCGAACGTACGTTATGAGTCTGATCAACCTATAACACTCTTCGATTAGCAAATAAACACCACGTGTAATATTATTAAAGGCTTTTATAGTAACCACCATTCTTCACATGTCCTGTATAACTTTATTATTACACGGGAAAGTGGTTATACTATTCGTGAGAAACCGTCAGTAGTTCTTTATCATCCTGTGTCTATAAAACACATAAGTAACATCACCCCTAGGCTTGTGAATAAACGTAATCAGCTAATTAATTTCAATATTCGTACGTAGCTTACAAACTTCACCTAAAACCAGTATGAAAAATCTACAAAACACGGTGTACGTTCAGGAGACATATTACGTATTTGCGAATTTTCAACCAGTTAACACATGACCATAAGCAGATACTCGTAGATTTAGGTTATACGTTACTACAACAAAATGGAAGAAATGCTCTAGGTTATGAACACACTAGAAACTCATGAAGGTGTAGTACGAAGTGATCTTTCTTATCAACCTTTTACGTGTAAACTCAATAACAATGATGAAATTCGCTTTATCATTAATCAGCAAGATGTATACACTCTATCGCATTAAAGTTACCTCTATATTGAAGGATGCTTAGATAAGGAAAATGGAAGTGGACCAAGCATATCTCAACTAAACAACAATGGTCTAGCTTTTCTTTCTCTCCTGAAGCGCGTTATGAAATAAATAATGTGAATATGGATGGATCGAAGAATGTTGGTATTATAAGGGTAATGAAACTTTACCCTTCTTATAATGATGAAGAAAGTAATAATTTACGGATGGCAGGATGGTGTCCGAAAGCCAATAATAACTGGATGATTAAACAGGACGGTAAAATTCCTGGTGTGGTACCAATAAAACTTATTCTTGGCTTTGCTGATGATTTTAGACGTGTTGTAATCAACGCAAAAGAAGAGCATGCTACCTCTTCATGGAAGATGTTAAGGAGCACAGCAACCTTGTGGGCAGCAGAAGTTTATTTCATTTTGTAAATAATTATAGAATAAATACTTCATTATCATTAAAATATTCTTCTTATTGCATACTCTTTGCCCCCTCAGACCTAAGAAGTGTTTTCCTAGTCGTCGGGTTTTTATGAAAAATCTTCAAGTTATCTTTCCATCACAACCACGCTCCTATCTACCCTCCTTTAGTCATCTCTTGTTCTTTTCGATGTCAATCGCATAGTATCCCCTTCCTTCTAAACACATATATACAAAAGTTTAAAATTAGTGCCTATGTCATGCGTCATGTACGAGATTTGAAAAGCGGTATAAGGGCTGAAATTGAGTCAACTTTGGCACAGGTGCAATACTAGGTAGAGATGTGTTTTAGGAAGAGGAGGGGGATAAGGAAGAAGTCAAAGTCTATGAGGAGGACGATGAGGAGGTAGATATCAATAACTAGTTCTACAATATAAGGAGGATAGAAATCTCTCTGTCAGGAAGAGGATCTTCAGATAGATAAGGTAAAGAAGTAAAAGGAAATACATTACATAAAAAGCGTTAAGTACAAAGTTTACTTGTAACATGCTGTATCTTGCATAAGAAATATATATTGTAAAGGAAATACGTTAACACACGTATTCACGTGACAATCAGTTCCACTTTTAACAGGGCATCAGTGCTTGTTATACTACCATTTCAGAAGTCGTCGTAAGAGCGCACTCTTGTGTCTCTAGCGGGATATTTGTTTACAGTAACTCACGAAGACTCCGTGAGAGTGCGCTGATATGCCCCCCCCCCCTCACACACAGCTGAGAAAGGATCGAACCTGCAAAATTTGCGACGGAAGGCCAGGGTCTAAACCGTCTGAGACATTCAGCTTGGCAGGGTAATTACTAGATTGTGTGCCTAAAAAGCCTTGATTTAATTCCAATCCTCTCTGCAGTTCTCATATGGAGTGAGGGCATATAGCGCTCTTGATACTTATTTGTCCGTCGGATAGAGACGTAAAGCCTTGAGCAGACCTCTCGATGATATTCGACAGGAGAAGGCAATGTGCTACTACCGGGTTTTACCCTCTCCCTACCTACTGTATTATAATATAACTTGTCATTTATTTCATATCATTATCTGTCCTGATGAGGTTGACGTCAGGAAGTGCATCCGGTTAAAAAAATCGATCTTGACAGATTCATCTCACTACAAACCCAACAACGCAGAGAAACGGGACAAGAAAAGGACATACGTTAGGTTATAACGTCATGCACCCTTAGCCAGCAGTTCGCATTTCAAATCACCCACGCTGTGACGTCACAACTCCGACAGGAGAAGTCCTGCTCGTTCTGTTATGTAAAGATAAGCATGCATTTTATATCACCCCCGCTTATTACGTCACAGCTCCGTCACTCCTCCATGGGGAGACGGGCAAAGAGCCTGTGTGTGACGTTAAGTTATCGGTCTTGGCCACAGTTAGGTTGGCACACGTGTTAACCACACCTACAAGTCACCTCATCAGCTCGGCTCCTCCAAGAGGAACCCGTCTGCCCGTCTGAGGTTAGGTTAGCGTTCCTCGTAGCGACGTTAGGTTAACACGTCATAACCTCAACCATCAGTCACCTAGCCGATAGGACTCCTCCATGGGAAGCCTGTGTTTGAGGTTAGGTTAGCGTAACGGATCTGTGGCTCTTCTACGGGCACCTGATTGATTCGGCTCCTCCAAAGGGGTCCGTGACCTTTCCCATTCGGCTCCTCCAAGGGGGTCCGCCTGATTCGGCTCCTCTAAAGTAGCCCGTGAGGTTAGCATTGCCCTCGTACGTACGTAAGGGTATGCTGTGGTAACCTCACCTAGCTGTCAAATACACTCCATGTTAGCCAGTGAGGTTAGCATTGGTCTTGTACGTATGCGAATGACGTCATAACCTTACCCAAGTTTCAAAAGCACACCAGATCATTCCTTGGCCTACCCTCCAATGGAGTCTGTGAGGTTAGGCTTGCTCTCGTACGCAACGTTATGTCGCTATTCCGCGTCTTAACCATAATGGTTTGGAACCTACATATCTTTACTACTCAACTAGGGGTCAATCACCTCATGGGAAAATGCTGACTCAGCACTCATAGTTTTAGATCGTACATTGTTCATACTGCTCATTTGTATCCTTGGAAGGACTGTCCGACCCGGGAAGTGTTGGCTGCTGTTGGCACTGTCACATTCTTTCCAGAACTGGTTCCCTTGTCCACCAGTGTGCGCCCTGTTTTCCAATCTTCCACTTCCACCCAATATTAAACGGTTTTCCGTGGTGGCACATTTTCTCCACAGTTTGCCACCAAACGCCGATGAATTTCTGCAGTGGTCGCGCCTTCCTTCCATAGGAACCAGGTCGTATAGGGCTGTCCCTGAGGTTGCTTTCCATGCTGTCTTCTTCTACGCTGACTGTGTTGTTATGAAATGGCTATGAAGAGTGCATTCGTTGGGTCCCTGTGCGTGTGCAGCTACCAAACCATGGAACGAGACACTAGTTGCACATCACCACCTTCCAAAGTGAAATGTGAACCATACCCGGACGCAAAAGAATAAAATGTTAAACAATAGAGCACGCCCCTTGTAAATAAATAAATAAATAAATAAATAAATAAATAAATAAATAAATAAATAAATAAATAAATAAATAAATAAATAAATAAATAAATAAATACTAATATTATAAAGAGGAAAATTTGTATGTTTGTTTGTAACGGATGGATTCAAAAACTACTGAACCGATGTTTAAAATTACTTCACCTATAGAAAGCTACATTGCCAGTGAGTAACATGTATTTTATTTTCAAAACAATTCAAAGTGGGGGGCACGGGGGGAGATATAAAAATAATAGGCTAATATAGGCAAAATATCGGATTTGTCGTATTAGGACGAGACAAAGCTCAATTTAATCCTCTTGACGTAAAGAACAAAACTCGGTAAGCCCCACGGGCCCGAAAACGAAGTTTTAAGGCCCTAAAACCAACCGTTACGGAGATATTGGCACCACGCTAACCCTGCTCTAGGAACAGGATAAAAGAAATGAACTGCCGTAACCATGGCAACGTCAGCTCCAAGACTCAAGGGCTGCGAGATTATGCATATATGTTTGGACATGGCTGCCAACCAAAATTGGTGCACATAAGACTTACTATCTGGAAAAAATATACTGTTGTGTAAGGGACTCATAGGATTCCTTTGGGCGGGGATGGGAAGGGGTGATGTATAAAAATCTCACTACTGGGTGTATAAAAATGGAAGTGTGTGTGTGTGTGTGTGTGTGTGTGTGTGTAAATGACACATCTAAACTACTGGAGCAATTTCAACCAAACTTGGTACACGTATTACTGTATTTACTATTGGGAGACGAGCACTGTGGGGTAAGCCATCCATAGCGCCCTTAAGGGAGGGGGGTCAGGGCGGGTAGTTTCAAAAATAATCGAGAATAGTGTCGAATTCATAGTTTTCGGGGTCGCTGAGTTGAAAAGTAATACTCCAAAATTTTTTGAAGTCTAAGTTCAGCCCTCTTTTACGTGGGAAGCGAAGGCGGTGGGGGGAAATATAGAAATAATTAAAAACAGTTTCGAATCCACAGATTTCAGGGTCTCTGAGATGAATAGTAATACTCCGGATTTCTTGCAAGTCCAAGTGGGGGCGAAGGGGGTGAGATATAAAAATAATCGAAAAACTATATATTAAAATCATATCTTCTTCTTACTATATATAAAATGGATGCACGTGTGTGCGTGGGTGTGTGTGTGTGTGGATGCGTAAATGACACTTCTCCTCCTAAATCACCACAGCAATTTAACCAAACTTGGTACACTTATCAGTTACTATCAGGAGTCAAACCGCGTGGGGGTAAGACACCCCTAGCACACTTATGTGCAGGGGGCGAGGGGGGTGGTACAAAAATAATCTAGAAAAGTATCGAATCCATAGTTTTCGTGGTCGCTGAAATGAATAGTGACACTCCAAATTTTTTATTCATGTTCAGCCCCGTTTGGGGTGATGGTGAGGGTGAGACGGGAGTGAGATATAAAAAATTATCGAAAACAGTGTCGAATCTACAATTTTCGGCGTTATTGAGATGAATGGTGACAATCCGGATTTTTTATCTCTTAGGGGTGGGAGGCGAGAGGGGGACAGTCTCATTGACAGTTGAAGTGCTGTGCATCGTGTCTATAGTGCGACGGCTAAATACATATAGTTATCACTTATTTATTTTTGACAGGATCAAATACTTCCCAGTAGATTCGAGCTTCCATAAGGACGATTTTTTACTCGAAAATTAAATAATCTAAAAATTGAAATCAAACACATCTAAATAATTCTAAAACTACATAATAGATCGTAACATATCAATCTGCAAGTCAAGAAAGGAATTTTACAGAAATTCTCTACACACATAACTAACTGGTAATGCAAATCTTAAAGGATAAATATTCATAAACTATCCGGGCAACTCCGGGTAATACAGCTAGTAAATAAATAAATAAATAAATAAATAAATAAATAAATAAATAAATAAATAAATAAATAAATAAATAAATAAATAATACCGTAGCCTAAAAAAGATCCCTACTTCTTTATGTTAAACAAACATATAACAAATGCCAAGTGAAGTTCTAATATTTCGAAGTTCTAGAAGCATGTGTCTGGGAGGCAGAGCATTTTTATCATTGACGAGCTGAAGCATTCCAACTCCAGTTAATACGCAATACGAAGTTCATTTTGTTTTGTGTTTCTGCGCAAAATTACTGTTACATCATATCGTTCAATATCATTTCCTGTGTACGTTAATTACTTCGGAGAGAAACATTATCTTTCCTTTCCGTAAAGTTGATTAATGTTGTGCTAAAGTTCGATAGTGCCTGCTTCGTTTGAAATTTATGTTCCGCGCCATTAGGTACATGTAAGTGTAATTAAGACGTAAAACTGTAAGGATAATTTGACTCCAACTGGACGTAGAACAAAAGTATGATATGATAAGGTATTGTAAACAATATCGTGGTATGAAATGGGACAATGTATACTTGATAATTGTCGCTGGAGTTTATTAAAGAATGTTTTAATGGTAGATCCTTCAATGGATGAGGACACAGCTAGAATAAGTGGACAATATTCCACTCTCGCCCAAACCAAGATGTTTAGAAATTATAGAACCGCTCTCTGACTTTAGCATTGCTACTGACACAAAGATAATCTCTGTACCTTTTCTCCCTCTGATGTAGTTTGAAGGAAACTTGTTTCAAGGGAAATTCATTTTTTTGTTTATTCGTAATACGAGCCATCGGCTTCTACACACTTCGCCCATCTTTCAGGTAAGTTGTGAATACCATGCCCGAATAACTGCTTGTCTTTTGCAGCAAACCATACGTCAAGCCATTTTTCAACTTCCTAGAAATTTCTGAAGTGCTGTTCTGCGAGCGTGTGCCCCATTGATTCTAAGAGTCGATAGTCTGATGGCACCAGGTCGTCCTATCCAAGATATTTCAAGTTATATTTCACTGGTGAGACGGCGAATTGTCGTATAACAAAATCACTTTGCCATGTCTTCTGGCCCATTCCGGCAGTCTTTACATTAAATATTTGTTGGCGATAGCGTTTCCCCAGGCTTTCTAGAGTTCATTGCTCGTCTTCGCACTTTTGTGGTCTACCAGAGCACGCACTGCCTTTCACATTCAAATAACCACGCTTAAATTGTGGAAATAATGTCTCACATGTTCTAATCGATGGAGCGTGTTCACGATATGTTTCTACCAGCAAACGATGCCTTTCCACAGCATTTTTCTTTTGATTAAATAAGAAAAGCAATGCGAGCCGCAAATGTTCCTTTTCAGGCAAAAACGTCGACATGATCACTGAACAGTACAACGCAGATGCTAGTGTTTGGTGGAGTCAACTTGTGTGTGGTTGGAGGAACCAATTGACGTATGTGTCAAATTCCTACGCTGCGTACTGTTCGCTGGCCCCATCTTTTATTGAAACCCGAAAAGACACCACTAATACCAATTCGATTTACGGTACCTGAAATTTCCCAAGTGATAAAACGAAAATCATGTGTAAACGTTAAGAATCTCGTGCTAGATCTTTGGACTGGATGCTAGGATATTTATGTACGACTAGCTTCAGAGTCCGCCGTTGCTCAATTGTAGGAAACGTACATTTATCAACCCTTGAGAGTAATTCCATCTAGCGGAAGTAAGAAACAACATTTCAGCTAATGACCGTCACTCTAACGTACATCATTAATAACAATTAGCCTAGACGGCGCGTGCCTGCTTGTTTGTTTGTTTGTTTGTTTGTTTGTTTGTTTGTTTGTTTGTTTGTTTGCTTGTCGGGGTAAAGCAGCTATTAGCTTGCATTCGGGAGATAGTGGATTCGAACCCCACTCTCGGAAGCTCTGAAGATAGTTTTCCGTGGTAACCCATTTCCACACAAGACAAGTACTGGGTCTGTACTTTAATAAAGGTGCCACTGTGGGTTGGGGAAGTAGAAAAACACGGACGATGTCGCCTGCCTGTCGTAAGAGGCAACTAAACTGAGCCCCAGGGGCTCTTAACTTCGGATCGTGGGTTGGTGACCACGGGCACCTTAGCTCAGTCCTCGCATTGCTTCCACTTACTTGTGCAAGACTCCTCACTTTCATCTATCCTATCCGACCTCCTTGGTCAAGTCCTGTTCTTTTTCGACCTGGCGGTATTAGAGCAGTCGAGGCCCAGGGAGTCTTTCATTTGCACGCCATTCGTGGCCCGTGTCTTTCTTTGGCCGATACTGTCATTTATTGAAGTGCTGGACCCCTTCATTTTTCTCTCTCTGATTAGTGTTATATAGATTCACATTTAGTGGATTTGTAATTCACGTTTCATTTTGGGTCATTATCATCGTCATCCTAGCCTACGATATTTATATTCGGCAGCTCGACTTTTTCCGGGTGATTTCCCACAAAAGAGTAGCGTTACGAAAATGTGGACTGGAAAGACTTGGGAGAAAGAAGACGAGCTGCTCGGCTAAGTGGTATGTTCCGAGCTGTCAACGGAGAGATGGCACGGAATGACATTAGTAGACGAATAAGTTTGAGTAGTGTCTTTAAAAGTAGGAAATATCACAATATGAACATAAAGTTGAATTAAAGAGGAATAATTGGGGTAAATTTTAGTTTATAGGAAGAGGAGTTAGGGATTGGAATAATTTACCAGGGAGATGTTTGCAATTATTTAAGAAACGTGTAGGCAAAACAATAGATATGGAATCTGTCGCCCTGGGCGACTGCCCTGGATGTAGATCAGTAGTGTTCGGTTGATGGTTGATTGATGAAGTGACGACTGTGCGCCCCGAGGTAAGTCCAGTATTGGTGCCACTTACTTGTGCCACATAACACTTCTTGTGAGACCTGCCTTTGCCAACAATTGTAACCTATATATTTTATGTTCCCGATGAAGAAGTCGTAACTTATGTCTACAGGAGCGTGTCGTAACGACCACTACAGTCCTTGCTCATACATTCGTACGAAGAACATGTTCATTAGCTAGTGCAATTTAAAGTGTGCCAAGGACCATCAACTGAGGCACAATACTGACCCTAAATATCTCGGTGTTCTATAATACCGTCCAAGGACATACAACGAATATCTACGCAGAGCAACAGCGAAGATTAAAACAAGAGATACGTAGGTGGATCAAAATGTTAGTTGCACTAACGCGCCGCAGCAGCGCGCTCTGTGTCGCAAACGTGGGCACAGCGGAGAAAGGGACAGACATTTCCCACACGTCTGTTAGACAGATCGCTGTGGTGTTTCGTCTAGTATTGTGTGAATAGCGGCCAAATGCAATGGTGCGTCAACAGGACGTTCACTCCAAATATGAGGTGCGGGCGACAATCCGATTCCTATGGGCCAAAAGGAAGAATTGCACGGACAATCATCGTGAAATTAGTGCTGTGTATGGGGAGCGGGCAATTTCCCGACAAGATATCGTAAAGTGGTGTCAGCAATTCGAAGCTGGACGCTCGGATATCACGGACAACCATCGCGAAGGCAGGCCTGCTACGTCCAGGACCCGTGCAAAGGTCAACAGTGTGAATGCGATCATTAGACAGAACCGGCGCATTAAACTGAGAGAAATCGCGACGCAGCTGAACATCTCGTTTGGCAGTGTGTTCGCCATTGTTCACGAGGACCTTGGATATCGTAAGCTGTGTCAACGATGGGTCCCACGTCTTCTCACCGATGAGCACAAGGGACAACGTTTCCAATCCTCCCTGGTATTTTTGCAACGCTCTGCCGCAGACGGCAACAGGTCTCTGCAGCGAATCGTCACAGGCAACGAAACGTGGGTCCACCACTTCATCCCCGAAACGAAGCGAACATCAATGGAATGCGTGTACCCCTCATCACCACAACGAAAGAAGGCCAAGGTTCAACCATTAGCCGGTAAGGTTATTGGCGACAGTTTTCTTTGACATGGAGGGTTTTCTGCACGTGGAATTCATGCCGAAAGTAACGACGATCAACGCGGCGTCGTATTGTCAAACATTGCACAGGTTGCTTAAAGCGATTAAAGAGATGTGCCGGGGGAAATTGAGCGCCGGTGTGATTTTGTTGCACGATAACGCAACACCTCACAAGGCCCGCCAAACGGGAGAACTGCTGCAGCGTTTCAAGTGGGAGATCTGGCAACATCCACCCTACAGTCCCGACCTAGCGCCATGTGTCTGTCATCTGTTCGGTAAGCTCGAAACGGAGCTCGGTGGTCGATGTTTTCAGACCAATGAGGAGGTGAATGCCGCTGTCTCCGAATGGTTGCAGAACGCGGGAGGAAATTTCTATCTCTTGGAAACTATGTGGAAAAGTGACGTTACAGTGTATGTCGTTGTAGTCGTGTTGCTGTGTATAGGTGGTGTAATAACTGGGAAGTGACACTTATTTTCTGATCTGCCCTCGTAACATTCTACACATGCTTAGTGGTAAACGTTGGGAAGCAAATTCATCGGTGTTGTGAATAACAGTTCTTGGCTTAGTTTATCCTGCTGCAGAACACCTCAGTCCTGTAAGGCTCAATATCCCACATACGAGAAAGGTTGACACCCGGATAAACGGTACAGTGAGTGTACAATGTGGCAGCATCAAATTAACACCTCTGAATTAGCTTCCTGTTTAGTGCAACATCCATCCTCCTCATAAGTGGAAGAAAAACGTTGGAAGGTTAGTGTTAGAAATGTTGCGAAAATCCATGTCTTCCTATACACCAAGACTATATGGAGTCATTGGAGATTCAAATCTAGACAAAAATCTAGAGATCCCTCATGCAACCTAGGTGAGAGACAGCTCGAAACCCAGTTCAGCTTAGGTCAAGCCTGGCGTGAAGAATGGGCAACGTTGAACCCTGTCCAACTATTATTAACCTTTAACCATTGTAGATAGCCCACTGCTTCCAACTTACCACGAAAGATTTCAGCATCATTAAACCCAGTGCGAACGAATCACGGTATATGCAAGTTCTGGCAGCATAAGTGGGGAATCATACAGAGCCCTTCCTGTGACTGCGGCGACACACACAAAGAATTCAACACATAGACATGGGATGCCCACTGAGGAGGTTTCAAGCAAATATTCACGATCTGCATGCAATTACCCAAGAAGCCACCAGGTGGTAGTTTTCTCTTAACATCCACTCCTAATTGTCGCTACTCACCCCTGTGTAGTACCCACTACAAGCTTTAACAGCTCTTCTTCACATATCAGTAACGTGTACCTTTTTATGTGCCAGTTCTGTTGTACCCCGTTTGGGTACTTCCTGGAAGGGAAAGATCGGGGATCTCCCAGCCTGCCTGGAGAGCATGGCCTGCCTTTCCGTCCATTGTACTGTTTGTCTGGTTCCTCCGTGCGTCTTCTCGAACGGGCAACACGAAATTTCTGTCTAGCCGAGTCCCGAATATTCGGGTACCGCACCATCAGGATATAAAAAGTAAGGCAGCTGCGAAGAGGGAGTCAGCGCCGGAGTTCGTTAGCTGGACTGGAGTGGCAGTACTGTCAGAGTAGCGTGCTAGGAGTAATAAGTACTGAGTACAGTGTCTGTACTACCTTGGAGTGCTTACCGGAATATTCTCTGTGTACCGACGTGAAGTGAGTGACTGGAGCTTGACGAAGGTTATGCTGGTTGTCGGCAGTTTTCTGCCGAAGTCATGGAATCGTCACGTACGGAGCGTAGTACTTTCTGTGTATTTTAGCGTACTGTGTCTGTACTACCGAGGAATGTATACAGTTACGGGATCAGTGTTTGGAACAGCAGTTAGCGTAGAACTGGAGCAGTGTTATCTGTCGTTGCTGTGATGAATATTGTAATGCTGCCTGGTATTGTTGAGTTGTTGCTGTTGTGTGACCAGTGTTACGTTGTAATTGCTGCACAGTTCACTGTATTTGCATGTAAGAGTGGTGGACGTTCTCTGGAGTAGAACCGAGCAACAGACAAGGTGTGTTGTGGGGGTCAGCAACCCTATGTTCGAACTTCTGCGTGCAACTGAACGTGTGAAGGAGCGGAGCGTGCTAGGGAAAGGGAATGGTAGCCCCTCAATCAGGATTATCACTCATTCAGGTAAAGACCGCACAACTGGAGTCCTGCTGTGAGAAAGTCGTCAGTATACGATATACGTATATGCGCCTATAGGCCTATATTATTATGGTATTGTTGATGGCAATCGCTAGTTCGTTAAAAGAGTAATAATATCGAATATCTTCGTTATCATCCTTCGTAAGGTAAAAGCGTAATAAATATAAATACAGAGAATTACAATGACGAGCCATTGAAATAGTTGCATTTTGGGGAAATGTTGCTGTGGGCCAGGTGAATGTAATAGTACGGGGATAATACATTTGCGAAGAAATTGTACTCCTGGTACATCTGCTAATATCCCTCATCGGCGAACGATACAGGAACCTACTGTCAGAATATGTCCACCCATTTGCTCACCTCCAACATCCTACAGGAGACCTGTATCGGCAATGTGGCTGACTGGTCCGCTGAACAACCACGAACAGGAGGATGCTTGCCTTGTCCCCATAGTACCTCTATCTAATCACATTGAGCAGTTTGGGGAGCTGTCCAGATGCGATGTGGGCCATGAGCCTTGCTCCTACCATTCACCATGCGTTATTGGAGGCTGTTCAGCGGTCGTGCATCGTCAATCAATCACTACTGATCTGCATTTAGCGCAGTCACTCAGGTGTCAGATACTTATCTGTTATTTTCCTAGCCTTTTCTTAAATGATTCCAAAGAAATTGGAAATTTATTGAACATCTCCCTTGGCAAGTTATTCCAATCCCTTACTCCCTTGAATTCCAACTTTATCTTCATATTGTGATCGTTCCTACATTTAAAGACACCAGTCAAACTTATTCGTCTACTGATGTCCTCCCACGCCATCTCTCCACTGACAGCTCGGAACATACCACTTAGTCGAGCAGCTCGTCTTCTTTCTCCCAAGTCTTCCCAGCCCAAACTTGTAACGCTATTCTTTTGTCGGAAATCACCCAGAACAAATCGAGCTGCTTTTCTTTGAATTTCTTCCAGTTCCTGAATTAAGTAATCTTGCTTCATTTAATGAAGTTAAAGGGGATCTTCTTTGAGAAAACGAAGAAAATTATTCGTAATATTTAATGACAGATTTCAGTTTTTTGATTGTCTATTTTCAAAACCGTTGCACAAATTTGAATAGCTGTTAAGTGTATATCACACATAAAAGAAACATTTATGGAACTGCTAGCCTGATGTCACATCACAGCACTAGAAAACTTAGCGGAAGTTCAGCCGTCTTTATGGAGACAACCATCACACAGCGTATGAGCATGACCCAAGCAGAGCCATTTGTCGCACTTTTGACAACAATAACGTGTTTTGTTGCCTTTACACAGATAGCAATTTCCCCTTTTTTCCATCCTTTCTTTGCTTGGGGACTAGTAGAGCATAATTTTCCAAGGCCATTCCACCCAGTCTAGCAGCTGCCTTTCTTAGATCCACAGGGTTGTGTTTATTTGGTGCTGTTTCGCGTAGCTGATCTTGTACTAAGGACTTGGCCAATTCTTTCAGATGCTTTCATATTTGAAGTTTCGAACTAGTGTTTACTGAATGGATAACTCCACCATTATTGCAGCCACATTCAATATATGGTAAAATAATGCCATGGGCCACCGTCTTGTATTTCTACCAGTATTATATTCATGACACATCCGGTCAACTGAATCCACTCCTCCTTCTGTGTCATTATAGAACATTACCACGTCATTTTTTTTTGTTTCCAGTAGTGCTATCAATTTTATGATCATGGTGCATGCTGGATATCAACACAACACATCGGTTTTTCTTCGGTACGTAGACCACAAGAGTTCAATCATATTGAGACCCAAAAAGACTGCTGAATTCTTCTCTGCTCATAGCGTTTACAAACACGGAGGGGAGTTCTTTCTTGTTTTTGCGGATTGTACCTACAATTGTGATTTTGTGGTCATTTACCATTGTTATGACTAAATCATAGCTGGTGAATAAATTGTTTAATGTCTCATTGCGAGACGATCCGTAAATTGGTTGGCACAGCCTCTTGACAACAGCATCAGGTTTATTATTTGTCGTAAACGGCCCTTCTGGTTGTTGGCCGACATACATCTCCATGTTAGCGGTATAAAATAATCTTGAACCAACAAGGCTGATCACTTTTATCCCGTACTTGGCGGGCTTCATTGGCATAAACATGAGGAATTTACATCTTCTCCGAAATGCTACAAGTGTCTCATCTATAGTAGTAAACATTCCAATTAAAACGTTGTTCTTACAATGATCCACAAAGTCATGAAAAAAGTCACGAATCGGGGCTAAGTGGTCCAAGGATTTTCTTTCCGGTCGTGTCTCAAAATTATAAAATCGTAAAGTACCACTCAGAAATCGAAACCGTTTTAACGAAATTGTTGCCCAGAAAATTTCCACAGCCGTAACACCTCGTTTCCACAACTCCTCCACATTCAGCCTTCCTGCATGCAAAATACCAGCCATACACATCAAACGAATTAGTGCTCTTATTTCAATCATACTGGTACAGTGCGTAAATCTTTGTTCGGATTAATTACGGGTCAGTTTCTTTATCAATCAATATTGATCTGAATTTAGGACAGTCGCTCAGGTGGCAGATTCCCTATCTGTTGCTTTCCTAGCCTTTTCCTAAATGATTTCAAAGAAATTGGAAATTTATTGAACGTCTCCCTTGGTAAGTTATTCCAATCCCTAACTCCCCTTCCTATAAACGAATATTTGCCCCAGTTTGTCCTCTTGAATTCCAAATTTATCTTCATATCGTGATCTTTCCTACTTTTATAAACGCCATTCAAACCTATCCGTCTACTAATGTCATTCCACGCCATCTCTCCGCTGACAGCTCGGAACATACCACTTAGTCGAGCAGCTCTTCTTCTTTCTCTCAATTCTTCACAACCCAAACATTGCAACATTTTTGTAACGCTAGTCTTTTGTCGGAAATCACCCAGAACAAATCGAGCTGCTTTTCTTTGGATTTTTTCCAGTTTTTGAATCCGGTAATCCTGGTGAGGGTCCGATACACTGGAACCATACTCTAGTTGGGGTCATACTTGAGACTTATATGCACTCTCCTTTACATCCTTACTACAACCCCTAAATACTCCCATAACCATGTGCAGAGATCTGTACCCTTTATTTAAAATCCAGTTTGTGTGATTACCCCAATGAAGATCTTTCTTTATATTAACACCTAGATACTTACAATGATCCCCAAAAGGAACTTTCACCCCATCAACGCAGTAATTAAAACTGAGAGGACTTTTCCTATTTGTGAAACTCACAACCTGACTTTTAACCCGGTTTATCGACATACCATTGCCTGCTGTCCATCTCACAACATTTTCGAGGTCACGTTGCAGTTGCTCACAATCTTGTAACTTATTTATCACTCTATAGAGAATAACATCATCCGCAAAAAGCCTTACCTCCGATTCCACTCCTTTACTCATATCATTTATATATATAAGAAAACATAAAGGTCCAATAATACTGCCTTGAGGAATTCCCCTCTTAATTATTACAGGGTCAGATAAAGCTTCACCTACTCTAATTCTCTGAGATCTGTTTTCTAGAAATATAGCAACCCAGTCAGTCATTCTTTTGTCTAGTCCAATTGCACTCATTTTTGCCAGTGGTCTCCCATGATCCACCCTATCAAATGCTTTAGACAGGTCAATCGCGATACAGTCCATTTGACCTCCAGAATCCAAGATATCTGCTATAACTTGCTGAAATACTACAAGTTGAGCTTCAGTGGAATAACCTTTCCTAAAACCGAATTGCCTTTTATCGAACCAGTTATTGGTTGTACTGTTTACAACCGAATTCAGCGTGTCATCATCTATAAACAAAGACCATGATTCTCTTCGCAGTTTGTTTGACACCTGGTATCCTTGAAGAATCTATGTCGAGGACGAACATTCACAGTTTTCATCTCTTTCCTCCACCTCGTTTTATTGTCCTTTCCCACACAGTATGTATTGCTATCCGTATCTGTATCACTATTCACTACATTTTCTTCCCCTGCTTCCGCTTCGCTATCAGTATCATGATCACCGTATATACAGAAATCAGTATCTCTCTCCTTATCATCTTCTTCTTCCTCTTCGCACGAGACATTATCTAGGTCCTGTTCTAGCATCATCCATATTCGGTCATTCCTTGCTTCCAAACTTTCAGCCATGGTTGTTTATCTGCAAGAAAGCGCAGTTTGAATAAACATACGAAAGCAGAAGTAAAAGGTTACCAGCAGCTGTGAAAATCCTAACGCTAACTTACCAGGGAGATGATGTTCAAATGATATCGTCGCTGGTAATGTTGGGTCTGACGGACCCAAGACTAGGAAACGTCCTCCTCACTCAACAATGATGTCCGACTTGTTGGCTGAATGGTCAGCGTACTGGCCTTCGGTTCAGAGTGTCTCGGGTTCGATTCCCGGCCAGGTCGGGGAATTTAACCTTCATTGGTTAAGTACAGTGGTCCGGGGGCTGGGTGTTCGTGCTGTCCCCAACATCCCTGCAACTCACACACGACACATAACACTATCCTCCACCACAATAACACGCAGTTACCTACACGGCAGATGCCGCCCATCCTCATCGGAGGGTCTGCCTTACAAGGGCTAGACTCGGCTAGCAATAGCCACACGAAATTATTTATTTATACTCAACAATGATTAACTGCAGGATGAAGCTTGATAGTTGTTAACAAAGGGGAAAGTTAATTTGAGAGTTAGAGGGAAGTTGAGACGTGTGCAGTGTTGCCAAGTATGGGTATGTAGAGATTACATTTTAATCTGGGTCTGGTGGACCCAACTTTAGCACTGTAGAGATAATACTGCCTTGAGGAATTCCCCTCTTAAGTATTACAGGGACAGATAAAGATTCACCTACTCCAATTCTCTGAGTTCTATTTTCTAGAAACAGAGCCACCCATTCAGTCACTCTTTTATCAAGTCCAATTGCACTCATTTTTGCCAGTAGTCTCCCATGATCTACCCTATCAAATGCCCTAGACAGGTCAATCGCGATACAGTCCAATTAACCTCTTGAATCCAGGATATCAGCTATATCTTGCTGGAATCCTACAAGTTGGGCTTCATTATGGATTCCAACGCTTTCTTTGTCTTGTAGAGTGAAATACTCCGCCGCATTGCTGCTGTCATCAAGACAAAATTAGGTGCTACACGAAACTAGCTAGACGTCTCTAATTCAGTTACTCATCGGTGGGATATTCCATTCGTTTACTTGTAGAAAATGAAAACTTTCGGCGTGTTATATGATTTTACCTGGGTTTCGTTTTATGTATTCTTAATAATATTACATGTTATGTGAATAATTTAATATTTTTGTACAATTATTTAAAAAAATACAAATTTCGCAGCTCGTTTAGTTTTCAGATTGTAGTAAAAAACAAAGTAATAGGCTGATCGTATCTCATCTATATATTGTAACCGTATTGGTAATAAATGTAATCGCATCGATAACTGACTGAGGAAATTACGGTGTTTTCTAGCTTTCTTGTCCGTATGGATGTTATGATGAATCCGATTGTGCTAGAACCCGGACTTGGTTGCGCCGTCTGAAATACTTTGTGGCTTGAAAAATCCCCGGAGAGAGAAAAATAGCTAAGAAAAAACAAAGAAGGAATCACCCCGACCACTACAAATGGACGAAATACGATAGTGCCAACTTACTAACTTATTGTAAGACTTAATATTTCGAGATGATTGCATTTCTTATTAAGTAAAATATCGAAAAGTCATATGTGAAAATTTTAGACCTCTGACAAAATGATTAAGGATTATAAAAATCCGGCATTAGTGAAACTGTGCCGCAGAGGATAAGGTAGGCATCGGTACAAGTAGAGTAGCCGAGCTGGCTGTGGACCCAGACTCAGAAAGGGGAATCCTAGAAGAAGCGTCCCTATTTTTAACAAAGATATTAATCTAATCACTGATCAAATCACTCTCCGCATGTGAGAATCGGTCATGGAATTATGAGCTACACGTTTTGACCACGTCACCGATGTCATAAGACCAGTAGAACACGAGATATAGACATTAGAGTAGGGAAACTGAACCCTGACATAGCTGGTTAGGGGTAGTTTACATAGGGATCGTCCTGTGGTGGGAGGAGAGATTTGCTGAGGAGTGTTCAAGGGACGCAGAATTAGGTCGTGTCGCTTGTCTGCAAGTGTATATTTCCTTTGTGCGGGAGTAAGAATTAGTTGTGTCGCAAGGTAGCAACAACAAACAACTTGTGTTTATATATAGTGTACCCAATTATTTGCGAAGGAGTGTGGAAATCCCAGTGATGTGGAAACAATTTGTTAAATGACACGGTCATAGAACGATTGCATTTCAGCAGTGACGTGGAGGCTGTGTATCGCGATGGTAAAACGCGAGATAGCTAGTTCTCCATTAAAGTGCTGGAGGAGGAGGTAGATTTTGTAAACAGTGTCGGAGAAATAAGCCGAGTGTAATAGGCAGTATAGGAGAAATATCTTCAATATTAACTGTGCCAGTGTCGGAGAAAAATTAAATAGATTTCTCTAAAAATTCAATATTACATCTGCAGTGTCGGAGGAAGACGCGGTTAATGGAACATTGTTTGTACTAGCAAGTTCCAGTGGATCCCAACCCAAGACCATGGAGTTTTAGACGGAGGTCGGAGGAGGAAGCTTCGAACCAGTGATGCGTGCCCGTAACATGCAGGCTTAAACATCCACCGGGGGCTTCTTCAAGGTTCGAACCATGAACATCCTAATATTACGATAAGTACACTGATTTGAAGTATTATATAGTGTTGTAAATGGAGGATTTAATTTCTTGTAAAAACGTAAATAGCGTAGGATAAAGTTGTAATAGATAAATATGAATTTTCTTGAATCTAGGAAGCAACTTTGAGTCGGTCATCGTATTCCTTGTGTAGACTAATTTAGATGGGGGAGAAACTTTGGAGAATGACATTAATTTCAGGTATATGTAATTCCAATTGATAGTAATGCATGAGCATGGGTTAAAGGATAAGGTAATCCTAATGTTTTAAAGTGCTTTAGGTAAAAAGGGTACAATTGTTATTTTGTTTAGGATTTCAAAAGGCTTTTGTTTTTCTTTTCTCTATTTTTGGGCATTGATTTCATATCCTTAATGCCAGATGATAGGCTCATCTATATGCCTTCGCTGATGTGTTAATAGTTGGGATAGCAATGCACGCTGATTTTAAAGAAATGTTGCATGTTCGTAGAATAGTATAATTGGATGTATGAATACCGTGTGATGTGTGACTTGCCTGGGGCTCGATTACATGTCCTCCCAAATTGGATAGAGTTTTTCTAGAATAATCTCTACGTATATCGTAAATAATGGCCACGTTAATAAATCTTAATGAAGTATTATGTATGGGTTAGGAGAAATGTATTCGGTAAGTTTTGAACTCGGGTCCTTGGCGATTAAATTATGTGGATTGTAAGATAAATGAAGGTTTGACTTGTTGTAAGATAGGCTTATGTGTAGAGAACGTAAGAATAATTGTATTAATTGTGGTTGAAATGAAGACTACCACGATGTTTTGAGAGGTTTTAGAATGCTGCCCTTTTAAAAAGAGTTTAGTGTTATTATTATTTAGACTTTCACGGCCCGTGTAACTATTCATGAGGTATATTTTTGGGCTTATGCCGTGTAATTAATTAGAAAACGTATTCAACGCGTTTCAAAAGGAACCTTGCCTTTCTTCATCAGGAGTTAACAGAGAAATGAAACGACGCGTAACAGGTTGCTAGGAGAAAGCAACAAGGAACTTGAAATGGTGCACTAAGATGTAAACGGGACGCCATTTTAGCCTCAGCTAGAGACAACGAATGGCAACAGTAAAGTATTATTCTGTAATGGTTCTGATAATAAGTAACCATGATTCACTGAGGTTGTAGCCTGTATCGCGGTTGAAATTATATGGGCGTATTTCAACCGCCTCCCTGATAATTCTTGGGCGATTTTGCTTTATACGGACAAGAATAGCCACTTCTTATCTCCTTCAAAAATAAAGAAAGACGTATTTTTTAGTTTTTGGAAAGTCCAATTAGCGGGGGATGTGAACAGGAGTGACAAAGGGGGTGAATTTTAAAGAAGTCCATATCTACAGTATATCTCAGAAACGTAATATGTTATAGACGTGAAAACTGGTATTTGGAATCTCCTGTAAACATAGACAAATTGTTTTCGGAAAATCCGGAAAAAGGGGTAAATATTTAAAATGAGCATATCTACAGGACTTCTCAAAAACGTAAACATGTTACAGATGTGAAAATTGGTATCTTTAACCTCTTTTGAAAATAAGGAAACACGTATTTTCTGTTTTCAGAATAAACACTTGTGGGTAGGGTAAAAAGGACTGAAAAAGGGCTAGGGTACTGATATCTCAAAAACTGAAGACGTTAGAGACCTGAAAATTGATATTTGGAATCTCCTTTAGAAATAAACATGCTGCTTTGGGAAAGATCAAGCCGGGGGTGAGAGGTTGGGGTGAAAAAGGACTAGAATTATTTTTTTGAGGATACACATATCTCAAAACTGAAAATGATATAGTCGTGCGAATTGGAACTGGCAAGTTCCTTTATAAATAGAGAAACACGTATTTTTCGTTTTCGGAAAATTCGCTTAATGGGAAGGGTGAAAGGAAGTGAAAAATTGTTGTTCTTTTTGTGGGGGTACCTACAGTGTATCTCAAAAACTGAAGGTTACAGACATGAAAACTGGTATTTGGAATCTGATTTAAAAATGAAGAAACACGCATTTGGGGAGGGAGGGAGGAATCGACTAAACGAGGGATGAGGGCTGAAAAATTGTTGAATTCCCTTTTTTGGGGATACTTATATCTCAAAACTGAAATGTTACAGACACTAAAAATTGTATTTGGATTCTTCTTTCAAAGTAAGGAAAGACGTATTTTTTTGTTTTCAGAAAATCCGCTTAAAGGGTGAACAGAATTGAAAAAGCCTGTAAAAGTTTAAAATGAGTACGCCTACAGTTTATGTCAAAACTTATCATGTTACACACGTGAAACTTGGTACATGGGAAGTCCTTTAAATATAGTGGAACATGCCTTTTTTGTTTTCGGAAAAGATACTTAACGGATGTGAAAAGAAGGGAAAAATAGCTGAATATTATTAAGAGGATACTTACATCTCAAAAGCTGAAGATGTTACAGACGTGAACATTGATGTTTGGAATCTCCTTTAAAAGTAAAAGGACATGCATTTACTCGGAAAATCTACTTAGGTGGGGGGGAGGGAGTAAAGACTGATAAAGGGTTTGAATTCTTTTTATGGGGATACTTACCTCCCAAAAATCTGAAGATGTTACAGACGTGGAAATTGGAATTAGGAATCTCCTTCAAGAATAAACATATTTTATTTTTTCGATTTGCGAAGACTGTTTCTCTTTTGTACAGTTCTATATTGCATGGTCACCTTAGTACGAAAAAGCAATACTACAAACGTGGTTTACACATAGTTCCTGGGGTAAATGAAACTCCATTTTCGGAGAGTTTTTATACTTTAGCGATTTTCAGACAATATCTTGGTACAGTGCAGATGCAGATCAGTATTAATTGATTGATATTGATTGATTGGTTGATTGACAGTACCGAGGAACCATTACTCTTAACAAATTTCGAAATCCACGCGAGTGAAACCGCGAGTAATTACTAATAAAGAATGTATTTCAATTGGTAAAACGGCATTAAAATTATTTAAAATCGGGATTTCTAACCCTTTGTCTGTGAAATACATAGGTCCGAGTGCCTGAATTGCATACGACAACACTAACACATTCTTATAATCTGGGGTGGCTAGGTGTCTTTTGAACAGAGTTCATAACAAACTCCAGGCAGTCTTGAAACGAAATCTACGTTATTGAAATTCTCTATCCTTTTGAAAGGAAAAGAAGAGCCGCTGGTCGATATTTCACCCACAAGGTTTTATTTCCTACCAGTGACTTCCTGCAATGTTGAAGGTTCCCTCTCTGCCTACAAGAGAATTTTATGGGATCAGCACCAAAATGAAACACTTAGGGCCGCACTGCGCATCACCATAAATAAAAAGTTACCATACTATTTCTGTTACTTAATAGAGGTTTAAAGACAGATTCTACTTTAACTTAGTAACATTTATTTGTTTCATTTTCAGGGCATGAGGACAACAGGTAATAAGCTACAACAATATAATATATAATATACTCAGCGATTTACAGTGTGCATTATTTTCTTAAACTTTCTTCCACTGCTTTACACACACCTGTGGACTCGCCGGTGTGAACTGTGTCGCACATTTTTATTAGGACCTGTTTTATGGCCGAATTCCCTTCCTGATACCAACTATATACGGGGGACATAATTACTATTGCATGTTTCTGTGGTGGGTGATATTGTGATGCTTTGTCTGAATTTGAAGATGGGAGCATATCATTACTTTTAAGTATTTGAAATATTTTGATTATGCCTTCAATCAATCAATCAATCAATCAATCAATCAATCAATCAATCAATCAATCAATCAATCAATCAATCAATCAATCAATCAATCAATCAATCAATCAATCAATCAATCAATCAATCAATCAATCAATCAATCAATCAATCAATCAATCAATCAATCAATCAATCAATCAATCAATCAATCAATCAATCAATCAATCAATCAATCAATCAATCAATCAATCAATCAATCAATCAATCAATCAATCAATCAATCAATCAATCCTGATCTGTATTTAGGCCAGTCGCCCAGGTGGCATATTCCCTATCTGTTGTTTCCCTACACGTATCTTAAATAATTTCCTATAAATGTATATTTGCCCCGAATTTGTCTTCTTGAATACCAACATTACCTTCATATTGTGATCTTTCCTACTTTTAAGGACGCCACTCATACTTAATCGTCGACTAATGTCGTTCCACGCCATTTCTCCGCCTACAGCTCGGGACATACCACTTAGTCGAGCAGCTCGTCTTCTTTCTCCCAGTTCTTCTCAGCCCAAACTTTGCAACACTTTTGTAACGCTACTTTTTTTGTCGGAAATCAGACGGAACAAGTCGAGCTGCTTTTCTTTGGATTTTTTCCGGTTCTTGAATCAGGTAATCCTCATGAGGGTCCCATACACTGGAACCATACTCTAGTTGGGGTGTTACCATAGACTTATATGCCCTCTCCTTTACACCCTTACTACAACCCCTAAACATCCTCATAACCATGTGCAGATATCTCTACCTTTTATTTACAATCCCATGTAAGTGATTTCCCCCATGAAGATATTTCCTTATATTAACACCCAGATACTTACAATGATCCCCAAAAGGAATCTTCACCCCCACCAACGCAGTAATTAAAACTGAGAGGACTTTTCCTATTTTTGAAACTCACAACCTGACTTTTAACCCCGTTTATCATTATAACAATGCCTACTGTCCACCTCACAACATTATCGAGGTCATTTTGCAGTTGCTCACAAGATTGTAACTTATTTATTACTCTACACACAATAACATCATTCGCAAAAAGCCTTACCTCTGATTCCACACCTTTACTCATACATACACACATACATACATACATACATTACATACATTATCATTATAGACTGTTACGCCTTTCAGCGTTCAGTCTGCAAGCCTCTGTGAATTTACTAAACGTCGCCACAATCTCCGATTTGCAACTAGTGTTGTGGCCTCATTTAGTCCTATACCTCTTATCTTTAAATCGTTAGAAACCGAGTCTAACCATCGTCGTCTTGGTCTACCTCTACTTCTCTTACCCTCCATAGCAGAGTCCAATATTCTCCTAGCTAACCTATTCTCCTCCATTCGCCTTACATGACCCCATCACCGAAGCCGGTTTATGCGTACAGCTTCATCCATAGAGTTCATTCCTAAATTAGCCTTTATCTCCTCATTCCGAGTACCCTCCTGCCATTGTTCCCACCTGTTTGTACCAGCAACCATTCTTGCTACTTTCATGTCTGTTACTTCTAACTTATGAATAATACATCCTGAGTCCACCCAGCTTTCGCTCCCGTAAAGCAAAGTTGGTCTGAAAACAGACCGATGTAAAGATAGTTTCGTCTGGGAGCTGACTTCCTTCTTACAGAATACAGTCGATCGCAGCTGCGAGCTCACTGCATTAGCTTTACGGCCCTTGATTCAATCTCACTTACTATATTACCATCCTGGGAGAACACACAACCTAAACACTTGAAATTATCGACCTGTTCTAGCTTTGTATCACCAATATGACATTCAATTCTGTTGAATTTCTTACCTACTGACATCAATTTAGTCTTCGAGAGGCTAATTTTCATACCATACTCATTGCACCTATTTTCAAGTTCCACAATATTAGACTGTAGGCTTTCGGCACAATCTGCCATTAAGACCAAGTCGTCAGCATAGGCCAAACTGCTTACTACATTTCCACCTAATTGAATCCCTCCCTGCCATTGTATACCTTTCAGCAGACGATCCATGTAAACTACAAACAGCAAAGGTGAAAGATTACAGCGTTGTCTAACCCCTGTAAGTATCCTGAACCAAGAGCTCATTCTGCCATCAATTCTCACTGAAGCCCAATTGTCAACATAAATGCCTTTGATTGCTTTTAATAATCTGCCTTTAATTCCATAGTCCCCCAGTATGGCGAACATCTTTTCCCTCGGTACCCTGTCATATGCTTTCTCTAGATCTACGAAACATAAACACAACTGCCTATTCCTCTCGTAGCATTTTTCAATTACCTGGCGCATACTGAAAATCTGATCCTGACAGCCTCTCTGTGGTCTGAAACCACACTGGTTTTCATCCAACTTCCTTTCAACGACTGATCGCACACTCCCTTCCAAGATGCCAGTGAATACTTTGCCTGGTATACAAATCAATGAGATACCTCGATAGTTGTTGCAATCCTTCCTGTTCCCTTGCTTATAGATAGGTGCAGTTACTGCTTGCGTCCAATCAGAAGGTACCTTATCAACACTCCACGCTAATTTTACTACTCTATGAAGCCATTTCATCCCTGCCTTCTCACTATACTTCACCATTTCAGGTCTAATTTCATCTATTCCTGCTGCCTTATGACAATGGACTTTATTTACCATCCTTTCCACTTCCTCAAGCATAATTTCTCCAACATCATTTTCCTCCTCCCCTTGAGGATGATTTCCTTTTACATTGAGAAGATGTTCAAAATATTCCCTCCACCTCTCCAGTGATTCCCTGGGATCTATTATGAGTTCACCTGAATTACTCAAAACACTGTTCATTTCCTTTTTCCCTCCCTTCCTAAGATTCTTTATTACTGTCCAGAATGGTTTCCCTGCTGCTTGACCTAGCCTTTCCAGGTTGTTACCAAAATCTTCCCATGACTTCTTTTTGGATTCAACAATTATTTGTTTCGCTCTGTTTCCTTCATCTACATACAACTCCCTATCTGCCTCGGCCCTTGTTTGGAGCCATTTCTTATAAGCCTTCTTTTTACGTTTACAAGCTGCTTTCACTTCATCATTCCACCAAGATGTTCGACTTTTCCCATCTTTACACAACGTTGTTTCTAGGCATTCCCTGGCTGTTTCTACTACAGCATCCCTGTATGCCACCCATTCACTTTCTATATCCTGAACCTGCTTAATGTCTACTGTTCGAAACTTCTCACTAATCATATCCATGTACATCCGTCTAATTTCCTTGTCCTGGAGATTTTCTACCCTTATTCGTTTGCAGACAGATTTCACTTTCTCTACCTTAGGCCCAGATATACTTAGTTCACTACAGATCAGATAGTGGTCTGTATCATCGAAAAATCTCCGGAAAACTCGTACATTCCTAACAGAATTCCTGAATTAGAAGTCTGCTAAGATATAGTCTATTTTGGATCTGGTACCCCTAGCCTCCCATGTGTAGCGGTGAATAGCCTTATGCTTGAAGAATGTATTCGTAACAGCTAAACCCATACTAGCACAGAAGTCCAGCAAACGCTTCCCATTCCCGTTAGCTTCCATATCTTCCCAACCTTTACCAATCACCCTTCCGTATCCTTCAGTTCTATTCCCAACTCTCACATTGAAATCGCCCATTAGCACTATTCTATCTTTGCTGTTTACCCTGACTACGATGTCACTCAATGCTTGACAAAACTTATCAATTTCATCCTCATCTGCACCCTCACATGGGGAATACACGGACACAATTCTAGTCCTAATTCCTCCAACTGACAAATCTACCCACATCATTCGCTCATTTACGTGCCTAGCAGAAACTATGTTCCGTGCAATGGTATTCCTGATAAAGAGCCCTACCCCAGACTCTGCCCTTCCCTTTCTAACACCCGTCAAGTACACTTTATAATCTCCTACCTCTTCCTCGTTATCTCCCCTTACCCGAATATCACTTACTCCTAGCACATCCAGATGCATCCTCTTTGCTGACTCAGCCAGTTCTACTTTCTTTCTTCCATAAGCCCCATTAATATTGATAGCTCCCCATCGAATTCCATTTCGTTCGCCAAGTTGTTTCCAAGGAGTCCCTCGCCTGTCAATTGGGAGTGGGACTCCGTTACTCCCGTAGGTCCGAGGCTTGCTTAAAATGTTCTGAGCTCGGTCGATTCATGAAGCAGGATGCTGCCCTACTTGCACATAGTCCTAGTGACGATCTCTCCTCTAACGGGTTATGGACCACCGGTGGATTGTATAGTCCTAGCCGCCTGAGCACAAGGAGGACCAGGACTCAGAATATGTCCGAGATGCCCACTCCCATTCCATAGCATCTGGTATCCCGACTCTCAGGACCACTTACTAGGCCACTCAGCCGTTGCCCATGGTTCACGAACTAGGACGTGACTACAGTAACCCACAAACATGAACCACCTTTACTCATATCATTTAAATATATGAAAACATAATGGACCAAAAATAATGCCTTGAGAACTTCCCCTCTCAATTATTACAGGGTCAGATAAAGCTTCGCCTACACTAATTCTCTGAGATCTGTTTTCTAGAAATATAGCAACCCGTTCAGTCACTCTTTTGTCTAGTCCAACTGCACTCATTTTTGCCCGTAGTCTCCCATGTTCCACCCTATCAAATGCTTTAGACAGGTCAATCGCGATACAGCCCATTTGACCTCCTGAATCCACGATATGTGCTATATCTTGCTGGAATCCTACAAGTGGATCTTCAGTGGAATGACGTTTCCTAAAAAGCGAACTGCCTTCTTTCGAACCAGTTATTTATTTCGCAAACATGTCTAATATAATCAGAAAGAACGCATTCCCAAAGCTTATATGCAATGCATGTCAAACTGACTGGCGTGTAATTTTCAGCTTTATGTCTATCACGCTTTCCTTTATATACAGGGTCATTTCATATAGCTCCTTCAATCATACAGTAATCAAATAAGTACTTCAGATATGGTACTATATCCCAACCCATTGTCTTTATTATATGCTGAGGAATCATATCAATTCCAGCCGCTTTTCTAGTTTTCAACTTTTGTATCTTATTGTTATCTTATGCAAATTTTAATACTTCTTTAGCGTTAGTGACCTCCTTTATCTGGACATTATCCTTGTAACCAACAATCTTTACGTACTGCTGACTGGATACTTCTGCCTTTTGAATATCCTCACATACACAGTCCCCTTGTTCATTAATTATTCCTGGAATGTCCTTCTTGGAACCTGTTTCTGCCTTAAGGTACCTATACATACCACTCCATTTTTCACTGAAATTTGTATGACTACCAATTATTATGCGTGCCATCATGTTATCCTTAGCTGGCTTCTTTGCTAGATTCAATTTCCTAGTAAGTTCCTTCAATTTCTCCTTACTTCCACAGCCATTTCTAACTCTATTTCTTTCCAATATGCACCTCCTTCTTAGCATCTCTCCTTCTCTATTATAAAAAGGTGGCTCTTTACCATTCCTTACCACCTTTAAAGGTACAAACTTGTTTTAACATTCCTCAACAATTTCTTTAAACCCATGCCAGAGTCTGTTTACATTCTTATTTACAGTTTTCCGCCGATCATAATTACTTTTTAAAAACTGCCTCGTGCCTTCTTTATCAGTCATCTGATATTGCCTAATAGTCCTATTTTTAAAACCTTCCTTTCTATTACATTTATTTTTATCTACAACAAAAACAGCTTCGTGATAACTAATACCATCTATTACTTCTGTTCCTCAACAGAGCTCATCTAGTTTTATCAGCACCACGTCCAGGATACTTTTCCCGCTAGTTGGTTCCGTCACTTTCTGAATCAGCTGTCCTTTCCATATTATCTTATTTGCCATTTATTGGAAATAGCTGTAGGTTATTTGCTCTCACGGGACCAATAACCTACAGCTATTTCTCGACCGTCTCAACTCTATTCACAGAAATATTCAGTTCACCATGGAAATCGAAGTAGACGGAAAACTACCGTTCCTGAATGTCCTAGTAAAGCGCAACTCCAATGGGACTCTCAGTCATGCAGTATACAGAAAACCCACACACACAGACAGGTACCTACACGCCTCGTCTCATCATCACCCATCACAAACGCAGGCTGTCCTAACATCACTGGTGAACAGGGCCATAGCGATATCAGACGTAGATCACCTCGAGGAAGAGAAAGAACACCTCACGAGAACCCTCAAGAAAAACGGCTACTCGCTCAATAACATCCGACGAGTCTTTAAAAAATCAGAAGAGAACAAAGAAAAGGCCGCCGAAGGAGAAAACAACGGGAAAGAAGAACTGACCCGCCCGAAAACAGTGATACTGCCATACATTAAAATACTACATACAGGGTCGGCAAGGTACTGGACAAATATGGCATAAAAACCATCTATAGACCTCACCGGAAGCTAGCCCGCTATCTACCCCAGGTAAAAGACACAATAGAATTAGAGGCTCCTTGAGTATATCACATTGAATGTAGCTGCGGAGCTTGTTATATTTCTGAAACAAAACGTCTGATCTCCACCCGCCTGAAAGAACATATCCGTCACACCAAGAACCAAAACACAGATATTTCAGCGGCAGCCAAGCATTCCTACGAAACAAGGCACGGAATATCATTTGACAAGACCAAAATCCTAGCAGCTATCCCTTGGAATCTGGAAAGGAAAATCCGCGAGGCTATCGAAATCAAGAAACATCCGAACAACATAAATTTAGAAGAAGGATATAAAATCAGTATTTCTTGGATACCTATCATTCATAGGATAAGACGTACAGACCACAACATAAACACATGGGCCGAAACCCCGTTACATAACAGCGCGGGCAAATCGCCACTACCTGGCTCTGACACATGCCTTCCAGAACGTTCACGAGACAGCCAGGGCTTACGTCAGCCAGAAAGGCTAGGATATAAAAGGCCAAGGTCAGGGCCACTCTAGTAGTGTAAAGTGCTGCCTGGGAGACTGATTACCTCGGATCGAGTAGGGGTATTTCAGTCGCCTTGACAAAGAATACTGCAATGTATTCGAAACGTCGGCAAACTGTGCGTGATGTACAGACAACTACAACACGGTTCAACCCGGAAATTAAACTAAATAGATTTAGCTTTTTTATATTTCCTAATATCACTGATGAATTTTAATACATAGGAGAAATATATGGATATTTCATTTCTAGCAACATTTTGAAGGTATGGCAACTTGAATTTTTGGCCATGTTAAAGAAACTTATCAAATATCTCGAATCTCACAAGTAAAATAAAATCATAATAAGAATCCCAGATAGCAATGTGTGAAATAGTAAAGGCCCATAGGATAACATTGGGCACTATTATTATGCTTATTATGAAAATTCCCATATAATAAAGAAATTAAAGGTGAAGGTTCTGTGTATGAACGTCAGGATGATCAAATATGAATGAAAACTAACAAAACTACATGAATTATATTTTCAGTACGGCATCTTACTCATGTCATTAAACTTAATTTTACCCGACAAAAGAGTCGACTTGTGATTTCGATGCTACAACTTGGTTTTATGTATTTGAATGTCATGAAGTTCCGTATTAGACGGGTAAATTGATATCTTTAAAGAAAAACGCCATTTCCATTATGAATCATCGCCAGAGAGAAAATCTGTAAAGAATAAATATTATTTCACGAATGATTACTAGATATTTTGACTTTGTATAGAAGCACATTGTTCTTTTGTCGTATTTATCAATATTTGTTTAACTTTTCTTCAGATTAGCATGCTGATAAATTAGTATAAATATTAAATTGCATTTATTATTTATGTACTATAAGGATAAGGTATATATAGAGCTAAGTTCACATATTCACTTGCGTTGAGACTTTTTGCCACTGAGTGTCGATTGGAGACGTCCACCAACAGGAATATGATTTATTGAGCGGTACTTAGAAAGGACTGGAAGGCGATCTTTTTCGGAACCTACGATAAATAAATACATTGTTGCCAATGTTTTCCCTGAGATGCTACGGGGATTACCTTCACTCCGACTTCGACTCAGATGGGGTAGAGTATTGACTTTAAACATCTAGGTAAAATTCTAAAAGAATTTAATTGTATAAAATCCACCTGATCAATACACGTTTCTCATTTGGTAACTATCTGTCTAGAAAGCTGCATACGACAAGATTCGACGTAGCCTAGAAGTCATAATGAAAGGAATATACGAAGTTTTTTGTCAACTTAGTGCATTAATACCATTACATACTTAATAAGTATTACATTTTTAATTATACATTTCACTGATAATACATTCTTATGTATAAATTTCGCATTTTGATATGACGTGAAAATCCGGTCCTTCTGCGGTTTTTAGGAAATGTCCGGTTTTAATGTGGTACTACAAATTATAGGTAGGGCCACCGTCTGGTGTTGAAGGAGGCCTCAGTCCATACCAAGGCTGTGCCGCGCTTATGAAATCTCCATGTTGCATGTATTGAACTTCATTTCAGTTCTGTATTGAATTTATAAATATATAAGATACAATTTAAAAGAACTGAATGGCACAATGTCCACCTGTTCAGTACAAGTTTGCCATTTGATAAATGGTCTGGCTAAAAAGCTACATAGGACATGTTTCGACCTGTCCTAGAGGTCATCATCAGCTAAAATTACATAAAGAAGAGAGACATATACAAGAACTTGAGATGAAATACAATCAAAAAATGCAATGGAAATCTGTGTTTAAAGTGTTCATAGCTTCAAACTTGGACGAATTTAATTGCAAGTGTGGGTAAAACCGTAATTCATACAACTATTGGTTGGCTGGAGAAAATTCTCAAAACTGTAAAGACTGCTAAATGTTGTTCTATTTATCATGCTTCCCGAAGTTTTTCCTCCAGCCAACCAATAGTTGTATTAAATACCGTTGGACCCACACTTACAACTAAATTCGTCCAAGTATGAAGCTATGTATATTTTAAACATAGATTTCCATTGGATTTGTTGATTGTATTTCAGCTCAAGTTTTTCATGTATCACTGTTTTTTGTATATGTTTTTCTCCTTTATTTTATTTTATGTGATGATTATCTCTTCACTAGGTCGAAACATGTCCCTTTTAGAACTTCATCTTAGGTACATCTCCGTTTGGCGTTAAATGGAGACGTGCTATTGATGATGTGCATAATATAAGTATTGTTTTGACACTATTACATTACATTGTACTGCTGTTATTGGATTATTTTCTGTGTTTCAATGATTCTTTCATTTTTGTTGTTCATTTTATATTACTATCAACTTTAGCGATATTCTTTCAGTGTTCATACTGAGAATTTGTTTTACACCTTTCAAATATATTTTGCAATTAATTATTGATTTTGTGTGCAAGTTGGTATTCATAGTTCCAAAGTTTACTCCATTTGATGTATACGGATATGGATATGGATATGGATATGGATATGGATATGGATATGGATATGGATATGGATATGGATATGGATATGGATATGGATATATATGTATATGAATTTACGTACTTTGCACTAATAACAAAAGTATTTTTTCATAATATATGAATTGCATTTTGTATTTTCGTGCCCTGACGCGTGCTTAAGTACAGGCATCATGCACTATCTGAGGCATAAAACATAGATCGATATTTTCTATCCCATGGACATAGTTTTACATCTGTAAATTTTAAAACTGTTGGAAGTCTCCTGTTTGCACCAAGCGAACCATATAGTGCACAAATTTCATTACGAACATTTCTCTGGTGTAAATATTATTAACGGAGGAGTCTGATTTGTTTGTGTTTTGGCTCTCTTGGGCTAATATTGCTACATTACTATATACTAGTCGAATAATGTATAGCCTAGTAAACAACTCGACTATGTACCGAGTTAATATACATTTTGTTCAGCTGTTTCCCGGTGATTTTCTCACAGAGAAAGAGACAGACAAAATTTGAAGAGATCCACTTTCGACTTACGTACAAATAATTCGTGATAAAAAAACAAGCGAAAGGTAAAATTTGGAAATGAACGGACAAATTATAGTTCTATATATATGGATTTACATTGGGTGGCTTATGTTAGTTCTCAGAATGGATCCTTATTGTTCTACAGATATACAATGAGCATAAAATCTTTATGAAAACTTCACATTTTGATTCAAATGATTGTAGCAAATAAAGCTTTACAGATAACATATTCTAATAGAGATGTCAATAAAACTGCACTGATAGAGTGGTTCTTCTTATAATATAGCCCCTCATGTTTAAGTTAATGTTTCTCGTATTATTACCATAAATAATTAATTTTTGTGATTCTGTCGTTCTGGAACTTCTTTAGAATATCACCTCTAACCACAATGGACACATAAAAATAACAATGACGTTGATCTCTTTGTGAATACGTTTTTATGAGTCGTCGCTAATGGATGATACAAAAGAAATGTTACTGTAAGGAAAGGAGGTGATTTTTATAGTGTTTGTAGATATCCATTCATTTCAGACTGGAATGAATTGTTAATTTTTGCCAGAAAATGAGTTAGTAATGCGTATGGTAGACAATCTATACACAATCTATTAAAAACAGAAAGATATGTCTTGCTGTAGAGCATGAGTTTCCTGCTCCTTACTTTTCATTGTTACGCTTTTAGAACCTTCAAACATTGGATTGTGTTTGTGCGTAGATTATGTTGTTTCAATTCTACAGTTCTGAAGGCGTCATGCTGTGATTTGTGGAATAAAAGTCCCTTGAATGCATGAGGCACTAACCCACTGTAATTGCCAGTGATATGTTTGGAGGCCTACATGTGGAGGCATTACATCCACTCACAGCACATCTGATAGGCTGATAAGAAGTCGGTAAATAATCTGGGGATTTTCGTAAGTGACACACTAGATTGGAGTGAGCACATAACACGCATCTGAAGGACAATTCACTCTTCATTTCACAATCTAAAAACTCGCCAATCACCTCTTCCACTAACCATGAAAATTAAACTTATCCAGAGCCTCATATTTCCTATACTTAATTATTGTGATATTGTAGTGACAGATGCTTCCCTGGAACAAACATTAAAATTACAGAGCGCAATGAACTCATGCATTAGGTTTATATTTTCAATGAAATTTTCAACTCATATTTCACCCTATTGTGAAATTCTCTCCTGGTTAAAAATCGAAAAAACTAGGACACCTTCACGTTGCGACTCTCGTATTCCGTCTGTTGAATGAATCTAAACCCCAGTATTTATCTTCAAAGTTTAATTTACTCCCCTCCTCTCATGAACATAACACACGATCGACTACTACACTCTCAATTCCTGTGCATTTCTCATCTTCATTTCCCCTCTCCTTTCAAGTGTCTGGTGCAAGGCTATGGAATTCCCTTCCAGTCAGTGTTAGGAATTTCACTTCTTTAGCTTCTTTCGAGCGGTCTTGCCGAGATTACCTATTAAATGTATAACCAGCTTGTATGAATGGCAGTATGAATGGAAGAATGAATGATGTTAGGATTTATATTTTGTTATATTAATTCATTATTCTGTTTTATGAAGTTTATTATAGATAATATGTGGTTAAGTGTAAGAGAGAGCCGTGAGCCTTAACTTCGCCACAAATGAAGGCATGAAAATAAATAAATAAATAAATAAATAAATAAATAAATAAATAAATAAATAAATAAATAAATAAATAAATAAATAAATAAATAAATAAATAAATAAATAAATAAATAAAATAAGGCGATGGATCCTCAGATCTGATAAATAATACGTATAAAAACTGGACACAAGTTAGAATCTGTGGGCAGCTTTTTTTCCCCACTTTTCTCAAAATTAGTAGTAGTGGATATGTGTGTTTTCTCAAGTAAGTTCTTAACTCTCAAGCGGAGGATTCTGATATGTATCCACATGACATAGGCACTCACAGTTACCATGTCCACGCGATTTGAAGGAGAATCACCTTAATTTTATAGAGTTCCTTGCGCAACTCAACTTAATTAGCACGACAAGGAATGGCGGCAAGTGTGCTCACAGTGTGAAATTGACTTAAGCAAGTTTAGTAAATATATTTAAGGTCAATAGGTATTTGGAGGTGTGAAAAGGCGCAATTACAAAAACGTTATTGTTGCTCATTTTGAAGGACGCGACAAGCATACATTGGTCAAAGATTGGGTCTTGCCAGGAACTACTATAACTGGAGATTGCTGGAAGGCGGAAGGGCGGGGGAGGGGGACATATACATAAAAATGAAAAAATAAAGCTACAATATATTTTTGTACTCTATGAGCGAATATAGACAGAAACATAAACGTTCAGAGTTAACTTAAGTGTGGTAATAATACTTTTTGAAATATTGATTCAATACTATACAAAAAGCTTTCATCAAAGGAACAATATGACAATTAAATGGAAGCACGACGTGATTATACAAGTAAAAGCATTTAGTATTTGACTACGCAATAAAACAACCAAAGAAATATTTAGCCACCTAATCGAAATTTTTATTTACTTTTGGCAATTTTATAAAGTCATTTATAGTACATGCTTTGATTCCTTTGCAGTCATCATCAGCTATATTCACATGATCTTAGGTGTAAATAAAAAATGATGCACAATATATGTTCTCGTATTAGCCTTGATAATTTATCATGGGAAACTTACATTCTTTTTGTATATTTTGTGAGGATGGTGGTAGTGAGGAGGGGTAGTTAGAGGTGTGGTAATGAATGCTTAAAAAGAAATTAATAACTTGTCATTAACTGAAATATTAACAAAAAATTATCTTCTTCTAATAAGAAGATAAAAACGTATTTATGTCTTTTTGTTAGTTTCTGCTAGGAAGCGTATTTGAAAAACACTGATTAACTTTTCACCAACTTACTACTTGAGATGTTATTAAAGTATAATTAAAACTTATTCTTAACTAAATTATTAATAAAACATATATCAGCTTTTAGTCGATGACTTAAAACTTATTTTTTTAAGTGCCATTTATGTTTGTGCTTGAAGGCTTGTGGAAAAAGCTGGTTAACTTGCTTTTCTTATTGTAAAAAGTAGTTCTCAGAATGCCCTTGGAGCTCAATGTTGGGATGTGTCTAGAAGTTATTTGTTATATTTCTATGGACAAAATAAGCAAGTTAATCAGATTTTTCCGCAGGCCTTCAAGCACAAACATCAATGGGACTTAAAAAAGGAGACCTTAACTCCTCGACTGGAAGCTGACATTTTCTTTCTTTGATATTTTAGTTAAGAATAAGTTTTAGTCGTAATTTATTAACATCTCAAATAGTTAGTTGGTGAAAAGTTAATTGGGGTTTTTCAAATACACTTCCGAGCAGAAGTTAATAAAGAGACCTAAAAGACGTTTCTACATTCGTATTGGAATAAGATAACTTCTTAACAATATTTTTGACAAGTTCTAACGACCTGGGTGTGGATTTTTAACTTCATGCGCTGACGCATCATATCACGTGAACGTGACGTCACAACCACGTGCTCTTACTTGTAAAGGAAACAATGTGCTTGGCCACGTGCTTTTTGACAGTTGTCAAGGTGACAGCTGTCATCTTAACGGACCCTAACCTCACTTTTAAAGACAATGGAGCATCGTTAACCTCACTGCTGCCATATTCACGGCGCTAAACATCATTGCTGGCACTTTATACAGGTAGTAGCGCGGAATTTAAAATCCACGTGCATTTTGACACCTGTCAAGATGAAAGCTGCCATCTTTACCCACGTGGGCGTGGGATTTTAAACAACAGAACATCGGTAACCTCATTGCTGCCATCTCGACGGGTTAAACCTCACTGTTGTCACTTTGTGCATGTGGTAGCGGGCAATTTGAAATCCCCGTAATCTTAACTCGGTACAATATCCCTCTGTAAGCCACGACATGCAGTCGACGCCCACTGCTGTGTCATTAGTAATTTAACGCTTATTTCTGGTCGCGAGCCAGCCACCTCGCTGCATACAAATATATATACTTTGAATGTACTCTGTGTTAAAGGCGGATCTGTTCTTTTCCCTTTCAGTATGTAAGTATTGTTAATCTCAGGGAAGTGTGTGCGTTTTTACTGTGCAGTGATAATAATTTACATGTCAACGCTTTCGAAAACCGGATGCATCTTGTTTATGCGTGTGTAGTTTTACAATGCAGAGTAATATTAAGCAGTGGTTATTGTTCACCATTTATTCACATGCTACCAGCTTTGAGCGGGCAGGTTCGAACCGCACTCTGAAGATGCGTTTCCAGTTTCTCATTTTCGCACCAGGCAAATAAAAGAAGTTGTATCTTAGATTTAATCAGCTTTAGACTGTATGGTTGGCGACGTGTTAGCTTCCGAATCGTAAGATGGTCGGATCAAATTGTAATTTTAATCGTGGGAGTGGTGATTATTGTTTTAAGAGAAATGTAACGTTTAATTCTGTATTTCGTAGATCGATTTTTAAACATTGTGTGTTCTAAAAGTCTGTTGTAAGTGTCGATACCGCCCTACTATGTGGCTGGGTGTTCTATTCCTAGTAGCATATATCTTGTACATGCTAATCGCATCAGTATTAGTAGTAGTAGTAATTATTGCTTTATAAGGAAGTACAGCCATCCTCTACTTCTATCGTTCCGCTGACTTGGAGTTGTTCTTCTGTCAATGATTACCGCCTTATCGTTGGACAATTAAGTAATCACATGTCCGATTCCCGAGATTACAAGAAGATGGTAAATATAGGCTGTTGTGATGTTTTCAAATTATAATATGAATATCGACAGAGGATATAGTTGCAGAAAATCGTATTGTCTTGCGTTATTTTATCTGCATAGTAGTAGTGATTATTGATTTAATAGGAAGTACATCAATTCCTCTCTTCCTGGGATTTAAGTTCGAATCCTATGATGTTTCTTTCTCTATAGTGTTTGCGATAAGAGAACAGGGTGTGAATCCATGTTTTTTTCTATTGTAACGAAATCAGGGTTCAAAATCTATACATAATTTTTTTTCTGTTGCATGTGTTCGAATCCCCCACAAAAATCCATCTCGTTAGGCCAAATATTTTTATAGTATCCCATCCTAAGTAGTAAAATCATTTTATCTGCAGTGATTAAGAAGAAGTACGTTGGATGGTGATATACAACATTTGTAATTCTATGAGTGCTCGCTTATTGCAGTGAAGAGCTTTTGTATCAACACAGAGATTAATCTCATAATGTTTAGCTTTATAAGTTTTTCTTTTTCTAAACACTAATATGTAAACATGTTTCGTCTTGTTCTGCAATCAATTCTAGTGTGCACTAATTATAACTTGTCTTGTCGAATAGAAACATACAGAAAAGTAGCGTTAAAAGATTTCCTGTTCTCAAAACTACTTCTCATCTTGTTTTCTCTTGTTGTACAATCAATTCTAGTGTGTGCTAATTTTAACTTGTCTTGTCGAATAGAAACATGTAGCACAGTAGCGATGAAAGTTTTCTGTTTAATAGCCAACATGTTTTGTCTTGTGGAATAAAGACATACAGCATGTCAATTCTATATTTTTGCAATTGTATTCTGTAACTACAGTTCAACCTGTCTTGTTTTGTCTGATACAGCATTTGCTTATCCTATAGTGTTTGTGCATACTGAAAAAATATTACTTTCTCCTTACCGCCTCCTCATCCGACCACTTCTTCCTCAATCGAAAAATTTATTTGACGAGGACAATGCTACATAACGTAAGTATATTTGTTTGTAATGTAACGTTCAATTCAGGAAGGTATCTATCTGTCCGTAGGATGGGGGATTGAACTCATTTCACTAACTGTAACAAGGAGTCCTTTTGCCAGGAGGAGCACTTTGGCAAGGAGGAGGAGCCCTTTTGCGAGGAAGAGGAGTCTTTTGCCCTTTCGCCAGGAGGAAGAGCTCTTTTGCCATACAGATAAGGAGGAGCCCTTTTCCACTTTTGCCAGGAGGAAAAGCTCCTTTGCCATACAGATAAGGAGGAGCCCTTTTGCCCTTTTTCCAGGAGGAGGTGCCCTTTTGGCAAGGAGCCCTTTTGCCCTTTTGTCAGGAAGAGTAGCTCTTTTGCCCTTTTGCCCTAAAAATGAGAAGGAAGTGTTCCTCTTTTTCCCTTTTGCCCTTTTGCTAGGAGGAGGTTCCTTTTTGCCATTTTGCTATACGGATGAGGAGGAGAGCGACTGTGTCCCTCCGGAGGAGGAAGAGATCATAAGAGCATACGTATAGTCCGCCATCTTGTGAATAGCCCCTGGACTAGCCTTCTCCATAAAAGCTTGTGTATAGAAACCAGCTTGTCCAAGCGCCCCTAAGCCGTCTCCTAAGAGCAGTCGTCATCTTGCGCAGTAGCCTCTAAGCTAGCTTTCTGCATATAAACCTGTGTATAGCCCCATCTTGCGTAAGCGCACTTGGCTATCATATTTTTCCACGAGTGCCAGTGTATAGCCGCCACCTTGTGCAGTATCCTATGGCCGGCATCTTTCACCATAAGAGTGTGTGTATAGCAGCCATCTTGCGCAATCGCCCATTGCCGTCACCTTTCTCCATAAGAGCCCATGTATAGCCGCCAATTTATGCAATCGCCCATGCCCGGCATGTTTCTCTATAAGAGCATATCGTCGCTACCGGGACAAAACCTCCTATGTGAAATATTTTAGCTTAGAACATTGGCCCGTAAGGTTCTGTCATCTAAGGTGCTATATTGTGTGAATATGGTCAAGGCATTCTCGCTCTTCATAATGTATGTGCTTCGGGTCAGTATATCTCTAAAAATATTATCACATAGGATGTTTTGTCCCGGCAACGACGATATGTATAGCCGCAATCTTGTGCAATCGCCCATGGCCGCCATCTTTCACCATAAGAGCCTATGTATAGCACCTATCTTGTCTAATTGCCCATGACCGGTGTCTTTCTCTATATTCGCCATATTGCGCAATCGCCCATTGATACCATCTTTCTCCATAAGAGAGTATTTATAGACGCCATTTTGCGCAAGCGCTCATGGCCGACATCTTTATCCATAAGAGTCTATGTATAGCCGCCATCTTCCGTAGTAGCCTCTAAGCTAGCTTCATCAATATATGCCTGTGTATAGCCGCCATCTTGCGCAAGCACCTGTGGCCGTCTCTTAAGATGCCGTGTATAGCCGCCAACTTGCAGAAGCGCCCCTAGGCCGTCTCATAAGGAGCCGAATATAGCCGCCATATTGTGCAATTAGGTAGCCGCCATCTTGCGCATTAAGCCTCTAGGCCGTCTCTTAAGGAGCTGTGTATAGCGGCTCTCTTTTGAAATTAGCATCGGGAAGGGCATCTTGCCATAAAACTAGGGCCTGTAAAATTAAGCCCCTCCATGATAAGGAATGTCCACGTCGAGAAGGGCATCTAGCCGTATAACTAAGGTTAGTCCCCTCCATGAGGTCAGACTTACTCTCCTAGGCGTCGGGAAGGGCAACTAGTCGTTAAAGTGTAGTTGGGCACCTCAGGATGATGACTGTGGGTTTAGGCTCGCTCTCTTATGCAAAATCCTCAAATCGTCATTGCTCACCTACTATACTAGAGGCAATGACCTCGGGTTAATGACCGCATTGTTTGAATCGGCCTAGGTACACTACTAGGGGTCAATGACCTCCGGTAGAATTCAAATTTCCCGCGCTGCTGACGTCAGCAGTTGCGTGATTCGCTCCGCGGCCTCTGATTGGCTCGGGTGTTGAATCACCACTGCTTCTCTACTTGCAAAAGTACAAAATTAACTTGAAATCGAGAAATACAGCTCTGTTTAAAGTATAAGGGATAGAAATACGCCAAAAAGTCATAAGACCAAAGTTGTAGATCTCTCCAAAATGAAATGCGATTGTGCTTTCTGATTTGTGATTCGATTTACCGATTAGCCACCAATTATTATCCCGAAACGACGGTCTGCACCGTCGTTAAAATTGTATCCATATTTCGATATTTTTCGGGGCCAAAAGTTATACATTTGCATAGCTTACTATATTTCCTCAAAGAAAAGAGTGTCCAGCTTTCGGGATTAGCACTCGCATACATGCGGAGTAATTGAGGAAGAAAATAATACATTTAAGAAAGTTGAAATTAATAACAAAATGATTATAACTGAGGACAGCCGGATGATGACAAATATTTTTAAATACCGAGCAAATGTATTGGAAAATCACATGCCCCTCAATAAAATATGCCGTGTGAGTTACGGATATAAGTGGTAACAGAGAAATTTAAGCGCAGGGATTCCTAGGTAAACAGGTAAGAATATGACGGACTGTGTTATTACTTAAGGTATTCGAGGACGGTTATAACCTCGAACGATATTCCGCGATTGACGCCTCTGTTGTTTTCTACCCAAGGAACAACCACGAATTTAAAGGAATGATGAGGAAAATGGCATTAGGTTTTTCCTGCTGGCAAGCAGTCAGACACGTTGTCGTGGTAACCTGTAGGTTCGTTGTCGGTCTGTCGGTCACTCAATGCAGACCATGATACCCGCAAAAAATAGCAAATTTCTCCGTCATTTGAAGAGTAAGGTAAATTATGTAGATAACAAATGTTGTTTATAATGAACGGGCGTCTCACATACGACCCACGGAGTTTGAAGGAAATCTATAAAATGAGAGAATATGGAGGAAAACCTCTTGTCTAATCAAAGATTTTAAAATGATATGCATATCGAAACCTTCCTTGGGGTGAGTATGCTCTAAATGTGAAGTTTGGTTGTGGTCTATCCAGCCGTTTCGCCGTGATGGTGGAACAAACAGACAAACAGACAGACAGACACGAAAAATCAAAACCACCGATTCGGTCTTGAGTTGACCTAAAACGAATAAATATCAAAATAATTGGCGAAACGAACGAAATTACAGACAGCGGACCCCCTACAACTTTATTTAGATGGATCATGCCACTGCCATTGTCACGCGTAAGTAAATGCGTGGGATTTCTAGCAATACGATTAATATAATGTCCGTGCATTTTTACTTTACTGCAGAGATGAACAATAGCCTGGTCAGTATCATTCTAACGTGCTAATTGCAAAATTATTTAAATGTTTAATAATATGCCACGAACATCTCTGGTATTCAAGCTTTACATTATTTACCAGAAAGATGGCTCACGTTATCCGACACAAGAAAGATTCAAAATAATGGGAATATAATCCGAATCTAGTTCGTAAAGGACCATAAATCAATAGTCCTGTTATAAAATTTTAAAACCGTTATAACAATGATATTGTGTCAGCCCCAAACTCAACAGATAATAGGTTCTGTTTGAGCACAAACTTCGAGGTCATTGTCTCTCATAATACACTGACTGACAGAGCAAATGCAACACCAAGAAGGAGTGGTCAGAACTTTATGCCAATTGCAGGGTAGACTGACGTCACTGAGGTATGCTCATGATGTTAAATGCGCCGCTGTGCTGCGCACGTAGCGAACGATAAATGGGACACGGCGTTGGCGAATAGCCCACTTCGTACCGTGATTTCTCAGCCGACAGTCATTGTAGAACGTGTTGTCGTGTGCCACAGGACACGTGTATAGCTAAGAATGCCAGGCCGCCGTCAACGGAGGCATTTCCAGCAGACAGACGACTTTACGAGGGGTATGGTGATCGGGCTGAGAAGGGCAGGTTGGTCGCTTCGTCAAATCGCAGCCGATACCCATAGGGATGTGTCCACGCTGCAGCGCCTGTGGCGAAGATGGTTGGCGCAGGGACATGTGGCACGTGCGAGGGGTCCAGGCGCAGCCCGAGTGACGTCAGCACGCGAGGATCGGCACATCCGCCGCCAAGCGGTGGCAGCCCCGCACGCCACGTCAACCGCCATTCTTCAGCATGTGCAAGACACCCTGGCTGTTCCAATATCGACCAGAACAATTTCCCGTCGACTGGTTGAAGGAGGCCTGCACTCCCGGCGTCCGCTCAGAAGACTACCATTGACTCCACAGCATAGACGTGCACGCCTGGCATGGTGCCGGGCTAGAGCGACTTGGATGAGGGAATGGCGGAACGTCGTGTTCTCCGATGAGTCACGCTTCTGTTCTGTCAGTGATAGTCACCGCAGACGAGTGTGGCGTCGGCGTGGAGAAAGGTCAAATCCGGCAGTAACTGTGGAGCGCCCTACCGCTAGACAACGCGGCATCATGGTTTGGGGCGCTATTGCGTATGATTCCACGTCACCTCTAGTGCGTATTCAAGGCACGTTAAATGCCCACCGCTACGTGCAGCATGTGCTGCGGCCGGTGGCACTCCCGTACCTTCAGGGGCTGCCCAATGCTCTGTTTCAGCAGGATAATGCCCGCCCACACACTGCTCGCATCTCCCAACAGGCTCTACGAGGTGTACAGATGCTTCCGTGGCCAGCGTACTCTCCGGATCTCTCACCAATCGAACACGTGTGGGATCTCATTGGACGCCGTTTGCAAACTCTGCCCCAGCCTCGTACGGACGACCAACTGTGGCAAATGGTTGACAGAGAATGGAGAACCATCCCTCAGGACACCATCCGCACTCTTATTGACTCTGTACCTCGACGTGTTTCTGCGTGCATCGCCGCTCGCGGTGGTCCTACATCCTACTGAGTCGATGCCGTGCGCATTGTGTAACCTGCATATCGGTTTGAAATAAACATCAATTATTCTTCCGTGCCGACTCTGTTTTTTTCCCCAACTTTCATCTCTTTCGAACCACTCCTCCTTGGTGTTGCATTTGCTCTGTCAGTCAGTGTATGTTGTTGCAGTATTCTTTTCTTATGATTCATAGTTCTAGAGTTCCAATCTCCGTGCTTGGATTTTAAGTCTCCCGTTGTGATAGAAGTGTTATGTGAGGAATTATTTCATTATGTATCAATTTCCGCTGCATGTAGCGGAACCTTGGTGGGGTGGGAAAATAGGCCGCAAAAAGTCGATAATGAAAATTATTATGCCTGGTCTCGATACGGAGAGACTCAACATCCAGAGGGAGGCGTATATGACGCTATGGGTAAGTTTAGATGTAATCAGAAGGGCCATTCCCTCCCCCACCTTATTGTCCCTATATTTATGGTAAATCATAAAGTTATTAATTTTGAAGGACATACTATATTTGGTATAAGCAATGTCTCTTTTAGCAGTAGGACGCCGATGTTATGGTCAGAAATAAACAACTACTGAAGTTTGTATTTCTGACTAATAACATCCTTACTATTCTAAGCGCAAATCTTAATGTCCTTGGTCAGGCAAAGTGGAAGAAACGAACAGCAGCATTTATCAGAACTCCAATATTGTCAATTGTCATCTGACATTAACCTAGCTTCGTCCCGGTCTTTTTTTAAAACAGGCAGAAGCCTAGTAGGCTGATCTGCCTGCCCGAAAAGTCAGAGATAAATGACGCCGTTCTGACAGGCCCAGGGTTCACTTCTGGGGTGGGAGTGAGAGCACCGCAGATCGCTTGGTCGAAAGAGAATTTAGGGTCGACTCTCTTGGAGGGAAGCTGAGTCCTCATCTTCTGTGGTTTGAGATGCATCGTTTGCTCCATAATGAAGCGGAATAGATCGCAGCCTCTCTAGCAGGTTGAGCGTGCGCTCTGGTATCTTCAGGGTAAGGGGGGCAGGCAGCAGACGAATGGTTCCACTCATTCCACTCATCTCAGAGGCTTGGCACAGTAGTTAGCTGTGTGACCGCACCTCTGGCAGCGGTAGCACTGAATAAGGCCTTCGCGACCCCTATATGCCTCAATGTTAACCCTTCACCCGTAAAGCTACTGCAAGGAATAAATCACGTTGGATATCTTGTCATTTGGAAGGGTGACGCTCATGACGCTGAGGGGTGCAGCTTCTTTGTCGTGCTATCACGTCGTGTAAACTGTTAAACGTCCTGAGGTATACCCCAAGGCAATCAATTCCTCCTTGACCCACTCCACGCCAACGTGGGAAACAATATTCCGAATGATCACCTTCACCTACCTCTTACTCGCTAACTGGTGAGTACGGAAACTCTGATTCGATTCTTCGAAATATTGCGTCATTAACACATAATTCAGGGCATCCCTGGTATTAATGACCCTCATGTGGCCAGTGCATTTTTCTTCAAATGCAAGTAGTGACGTTGATATTCCGACTCATCAGCGACCACAAACGGTGAAATCGAGACTCTCCTGATGGGGGCGGTCTCCATGGCCTTGCTCTCCTCTTCCTGGTTCGGCACCACTTCCAGCTTCGTTCTGAGCAGGCTCAGAGTAGGCTAAGGGATGGTAGAACCGTCGTAGGGCTAAATCACGGTCGGTTTACAGACTTCCGACCTTGTCGGAAAAAAAGTTTTTTCGTTCCTGGTGGGGATAGATATTGGTTCTGATGAGAGACATGTTTGTCCAGATTTCTAACCTGTTTGTTCTTGAGAACCATCTCGCTCCATAGATAAACTCCGCTGTCTCGCTGGTATAGCACCACCTAAAATCCGACGTGAGATTGCTGCTAGGCATGAGAAAAGCAAGGCTATGACTATGGAAGCTCATCCTTTGTATGCCTGTCAACCAGCACATCCTAGGTTGAAATCAGGAAAGAGCTTCTTGACAACCACTGAAGCTCTTAAAGGAACACCACAACAAGCAAGAATCTCTATGTGGCAGGAAAAATGTCAACATTTGAGAGAATGGATGATTCCAAAGGAAGAACTTCCTCCTGGACATTCTGAAAAGTGGACAACATGGAAGGCTCTCAATCGATTACGCTCCAGTACCACGAGATGCAAGACCAACCTACAGAAATGGGGCCTTCCTGTGGAGACAGCTTACTGCAAGTGTGGTACTAAGCATACTAACGAGCATCTTCTACTGTGTCCATCTTCTCCACCCACTTGTACCATTAAAGATCTAATGAGGGCAACTCCAAATGCGCTTGTCGTGGCCAATTTTTGGTCAACCAATGTTTAAAATTTCCTTGTTTAATTTTTGTCTCTCTTACTTTGTACTTCTGACACGTTAAATAAATAAATCTTGCTGATTACCTTCCCCTTTCTCTCGAACGAGGGGTACCACGTAGGGTACTTGGCAGCCAGATTTGCTAGAGTTTCAGCATCGTAGTCGGGTAGCAACTTAATTTTACTCATAATCGTAGTGGCAGAATTAATCTCTGAGGAAGAGATCGAAGCACAAGAGGAAAGACCCTACCTGCCAGAGGCGTGCAGCAAGCAATCGTGAAAACCTACCAGTACTGAAAACAGATAGGAAACCGATAAAGAAACTAACATACAACACCGCACAGAGCACTCACCAGCTCAGAAAGGGCCACTGCAGTAACCGCGTATAAAGGATAAAGAAAACGATACAATCTCCCTTGTCGCCACAGCTACCACCAACAAAGCCACAAACCACCAGAGAACACAACCCCACAGCGAGGGGGCTTCGCTTCAATTATCAATTGGGGATAGCTGCCTCTGTGGATCAGCGGTAGAGTCTCAAACTCCGGATCCCAAAATAGCGAGTTCAAACCCGACGGTGGTAGCCGGATTTATGAAGGGCGGGAAAAAGCCCATTCGACACATTTGATGTTTACGCGACGAAATTAATTAAATCTCAGCCATAGACGCCCTAGAAAGTTTCGATTTATTCAGTCTGCCGTCTAGTAGGCCTAGAGTAAAATATAACGTCGCATTTGACGTTGCATTTGTCTGCACACGGTAGCTGAAGCCATACGATTACTATTACTGTTATTTTTATTATTAATTGGGGATGATGTTTCGCTCTATTGTTGTTGAGAGCGACTACATGGGAGTCCCACGGTGAAATATATGCCATTTGATTCATCTGTGTACGAGAAGTACCCGATGAGACGGATAATCCACATCGTATTTCACTGACGCGATATGACAAACAGTCATGGAGGCGGTATTTGTCCCCATGTCAGAGAAGAAACTCCTCTCATAGCTACATTTTAAAATTCAAATGGCGTTAGTAGATTTAGTAACTGGAAAGAGGGGAGTGGGCAATGCTAACTTTCGTTACAAACGGTAAAGGAGATGCACGGAGAATGTGAGCGGGTTGGCGGCCGTGGGCTGTACTAGGAACTGTCCCGGCTTAGTGCAGGAGAATGGAAAACCACGGAAAATCAAGTATTCAAATTCCATATATTGGAATATATATTATCATGATTCCTTTTCGTTTGCGAGTGTTGGGCACTCTCTCTAAGTGTAAAAATTTAGTGAATGAACTTAGAGGAATGCGGTACTTTGTGCGTGTGTGTTTTATTCAACTATTCAGGCGGAATATCCCCAGTTTTAAGTATTAGTCAGGGTTTAAATTGGAAAATTACTTGTGTCTAAAGAGAGCCTCCTCCTTTGTATTCTCGCCATTTCTTCCTCCCTTCCTTCCCACCTTCCTTAAATGATCCTTTTTGATTACTATGTGTGTACAGTATAGTCTTTATAAATCGATTTTTTAAAATATTTGTTAACCTTTGCAAAATTCCACCATGTGAAGTTTGTGTTCTAGAAAATTTCTTTCGATTCACAAAATTTATAATAGGTTGCTTCTTTTAATTTTTGTGTTTGATTGTGTTATCTCTACGAGGTAGAAAACTTGTTAAAAGAGCAAGAAAATAGGAAATAAGTGCTGGGTCATGCATTGCTGTTTGCTACTTGAAAATAATATAAATGTTCTTGAAAGTATTTCTTCCTTCCTTTCTTTCAAGTAATTAATTTCCTTAGACTTATTCTCTTTTACCACCCACGCACACGATCATCGTGTTCTACTGTGTAGGTAGTTTACGTGTGGAAATCAGAAGTGCCCCACTCTTGCTAAGTGTAATAACAGTAGAGTTTCTCATCATTGAACATACCGCCAACACTATCACGTCACAAGATATTGAGACATAAATCATGTTGTAGGATTTTAAGTGATTTTATGGTTAATTATTTTGAAAATAATGTCGTTGTGTTCAACTCATCAAATGAATATTCAGTAACTTAATGTGCACTTTGAACCAGATTTAAGACTAACAGACTAATGAAAATAGCGTATCGAATGTATGTTTCTAAACAATTTCCACAACAGCGCGATGATTATCTGTCGTTGTATATTACGCGCTTGTTATTTTGATGTCCAGATATCTCTACTTGAGTGTCATCGTATGCGAAGCTGTCCTTATGGATCATTAACTACGAACTGTAAACACATTACTCAGAGGAATGTGAAGATTCATAGCCCGAGCTATTGGCCCTGTCATTACCAAGGAGTATGGACCTGCGCAGAATAACTCTCTGTCCAGATGTTTGCCAACTAATATCTCACAAAGAGGGATTTCTGTAATGCCAGTTCCGAGATAAATCAATAAAATTTACGTTTTAAGTGCACTGTATGAACTTGATCTCGTTTATTCCGACCAAAGAAAACTTTCCATCATATAGAGACCTTAGAATACATTGAATCCATTTCTGTCTGTCTTCATGTTTGTTTGTTCGAGTGTCACGTAAAAACGGCAGGGCAGACTTTGCGAAATGTGACGTGCGATTTACAATAGTAGAGTGAAGAAACTAAATGAGGTAAGTGTCAAAGGGATACTTTAGAAATGTTCTACAAATATTCTTCACTTTTTAAGTGAAAGATCTTTATTTTAAAAAATAGTAGGTTACATACAGTTCCATTATTTGTACGTAAGTATGTTATCACTATGACGACTCAATATATTTGAGGAAAAATAGCCATACATTTGAAAATAATAATAATAATAATAATTTTAACTTTAATTCAATTGACTCAATTTAAGTGTATCAACTTGATGCCTTTTCATACTCTAAATGTGCGGTAAAAGTCTTTACTTTTATGGTATTTAAAATCAACCACACACCACACACACACCGCAGTCCAATTTTTTGTCTCTTAAGTGGCCCGATGCCTGGTAAGGGTTCTAATTCCGTTGATATAGCATTATTCGCCACAATACCAATGTTACCTACAGCCATGATAGTTTTAATGCTTTGAACTTGGAAGTTGTTGACATAAATATGTATCATGACTGTAGATAATCTGAATATTTTCATCATGAAATTAGCGATAGAAAATATGTGACGGGATGTTACCTAGCAACCGTGCAGGCTGTGGTGTGATGGATGTCCATGACTGAGGGACTAATTATCAAAGAGGAGTGTTAGAGTACAGATGGCCGATGTGATATTGCATACTGCGATGTGATGGGTGGCCATGACTGAGAGACATATTATCAAAAAGGAGTGTTAGAGTACAGATGGCCGATGTGATATTGCATACTGCGATGTGATGGGTGGCCATGACTGAGAGACATATTATCAAAGAGGAGTCTTAGAGTACAGATGGCCGATGTAATATTGCAGGCTGCGATGTAAAATATTGATGGATGGCCATGAATGAGTGATATTCTATCAAAGAGGAGTGTTAGAGTACAGATGGCCGATGTGATATTGCAGGCTGCAATCTAAAATATTGATGGATGGCCATGATTGAAAGACATATTATCAAGGAGGAGAGAACTGATGGCCTATGTGATATTGCATGCTGCGATGTGATGGATGGTCATGAATGAGAGATATTCTATCAAAGAGGCTTCACCTTCTCATACTCCAGGAAACAGATTATTCCATGCTGGGTAGGCCCTATATCAGTTTCCCACTTTCTATGCACTGAATTTTACACTTGTCGACTCGAAATTTTGTACAGATGTCTCTTGGAAACAATTCGTTTTGATGCAAATGAATTAATCGTCATCAATTTGAGTTTTACCATTTGAGTTTATTATTTTACTTGTCCAAAGGGAAGTTTGACATCTTTCTTTCTATGTACCCTAAGCCGCGGAACTTTCAACACGTATCTAATACAGTGAGTGGCTTAAGGTAATGCTGTTGCTATTGCCTTCCTTATATATTGCAATATATGGGCCATCCACATTTTCATGCTTTATACTGCGTTTCTCAAAAATAAATGAGATTTTTTCTACTTGGAACTTTATTTTTTCTTAAATATGTATGAGTAAAAAAGTGAAAATTGAGGTAAGACTTTTTGCGGATGATGTTAATCTCTATAGAGTAATAAATAAGTTACAGGATTGTGAGCAACTGCAAACTGACGTCGATAATGTTGTGAGTAGACAATGGTATGATGATAAATGGGGTTAAAAATCAGGTTGTGAGTTTCACAAATAGGAAAAGTCCTCTCAGTTTTAATTACCGCGTTGAGGGGGTGAACGTTCCTTACGGGGATCACTGAAAGTACCTATGTGTTATTACAAGGAAAGATTGGGGTAATCACATAAAAGTCATTGTAAATAAAAGGTACAGATCTCTGCACATGGTTAGGAGGTTATTTTGGGTTGTGTAAGCCTCCGGTAAGACCTCAACTAGAGTATGGTTCCAGTGTATGGGATTACTTGATTCAATATCTGGAAAAAAATTCAAAGAAAACAGCTCGATTTGTTCTGGGTAATTTCCGACAAAAGAATAGCGTTACAAAAATGTTGCAAAATTTGTGCTGGAAAGACTTAGGAGAAAGGTATGATTACAATATGAAGATAGAAAGAGGACAAATTAGGACAAATAATCGTTTAGAGGAAGAGGAGTTTAGGATTGGAATAACTTACCGAAGGAGATGTTTAATAAATTTCCAATTTCTTTGCAATCATCTAAAACATTTCTAGGGAAACAACAGATGGGGAATCTGCCACCTGAGCGACTGCCCTAAATGCAGATCAGTAGTGATTGATTGCACACCATGAAAGAATTGCGCGAGTACAATGAAGGTTGCCGTACTGTCCCGTCGTAGGCTGATATGTGTCCCACTTGGGTGCAATATTGATTGATTTCGCTGACGTGTCACTAGAAGGTGTGCATTTCCCTCCCGCAGTCACAGACTCAAAACACAGAGCAAGGCCCCAGTACCAGTGTGAGCCACAGTGTTCAATTGAGTGATCCTGCAACCTATCATGATGCACATCTGACAAACGTTTGACCAGGTAGGTGAGTCCCAGAGAGGCCGCATCGTCGGACTAACAGAGGCAAGTTGGGAAATTCAGTGGATTGCTCGCTACTTGAACCGTCCTGTCTACACTGTGCGTCGGTGTTGGACGAAGAGAGAAAGTGAGGGTAAATACACGCGTTGAGAAGGCTCGGGCCTGGTTAACCGTATGAGCCACCCATCTCAAAAGAGATAGTTGGTTTGAAAAGTAACGTTACCGGTGCGTTTCTGACGCTCGTCTGTCAGTCTGTGTGTAGAAAAGTTTGTTTTAGGGGTTTAATTTTAATATAGTTTAAGAAAAAGAGGTGTGTTATGTTCAGATTCGTTTAACACATTAATGTGGTTAATGTTCATGTAATGTGGTATGCTACTCGATTTGTTCCGCACATGGCACAGCACTATTACGTGGTACCGAGTGTGGTTAGACGAGGATAGTCATCCATCCAGAATCTGATCATGCCGCATGTTGCTTTTGAGAATGCAACGGACCATGCCGTATATAGTGCGCACGACTTATAGAGCATTTCATAGTAGATGTTAAATTTTGAATAAGCAGCATTAATTGTCGCCGTTAGCGGTGTACCGCCTCGGCGAGCCGAGGTTCCAGTGCTTCTGGTGGTAGAAAATGTGAGAACGTATGTTATTGGAAAGGGGTATGGATATGAACCTTGACAGATTATTTTTTTCTTGATCGGGTTTGAGGTTTGGTTCTGGTGTGGGCTGTGATTATTGTGTTATGGTGAGGGAATTTAGTTGTGATTAGGGTCGAGAGGAAGTTAAATAATAGGAATTGGATAAAGTTATTGGTGTCTCGGCTTGGGAGGTGGGGAGGTGATGTCAGGCGTCAGGGGTTTGAAAGTGAGGATGCTTGGAGGTTTAGCAGAGGTGGGGGTTTGTGTGATGGTGCTTTCTTCTGTAATGTGCTCTGATTGCCTTTTTAATAAAATGGCAGCAAGGAAATGTAGCAGCATGCCTGTCGTAGCAGTTGGGCACACTTCGCCCTGTCCCGAGGCACCTAACAATCTGTACAAAGGTCGCGACTACCATACCTATTGCAGTGGGTCATTTCTGAGCAAGAAGCTGCAAAATGATGAAGGTTTAGGCAATTGAAGCACTGCATTATCAGAGTGGACTGTAAGTGTGTGGGAGTGTGGGTTCGTTTCTTTGTTTTACTCTGTTGTGTTGGGTGTGACTGAGACAGGGGGGGGGGGGGGAGTTACGCCTGCTCCTAGTCTGTGTAGCTGTACTTTGTGTTTGCGGGTTCTGGACTGGGTCCCTGTCCCGATTTCGGTTTGTGTTCTTTGGCGACGGGGAGGCTTGTAGCGGTAGGAGTGTCGGAAGTAGGGTCTGTTTGTATTTCTGTATTTGTGGTAGGTGCTTTGGCTTCAGTGGTTTGATGTTTTGTCTTTCTGGCCTTGGGTATGGTTGTTTTGGTGTCCTTGGGTCGACCCCGATAGACCATAAGAATAGAGGATCCTTTCATCTTCCGACAAGCAGTTAGTATTCTACGAGGGTCGCTGCACATACGCCGGTGTCCACCGGCACCATATCAAAGTGGCTAGAAGAACAGCATATGTTGTTAGAACGTCTATTGTTACGACCTGACCATCACCTAGCACTTTTGAACTTCTGCCAGGAAAGGGCAACATAGCACCTTGCTGCCTGGCGTTCAGTGGTATATACCGACGATTGACGGTTCTGTCTGGATATAATCGAATGCCCCTGGTCAACGCACTGAGCAACGCTTCGTTCAGAATCTACGAGAGGTGGCATGGTGTACGGCAAGCCAGTTGAACCCACGTGTGCGGTGGTAGCCACGCCCAGTCGTGCTATGGCGTGCTGTAGTTGATGTTTTCACAAAGCCGCACACAAATACCGATATTTGTGTACCCTACGTTATTCACAAATTATATTTACATCTTCTACATACACGCACTAATAAGCTGCCAACATTACAAAACACTACACTAAGAATCAGAAGAAAACTCCAGCAGATGCATGTCGACTACCAACCAAACAAAACCAATTAACATACTTGACTTCAAACATTCGGTTGACATGACTCCCGCACAAGTCTGATTGAAACAGCTCCACTCTCACTCACAAGACTGCCTCTTTATATAAGTTGCCTGGCCAGGCTTCTAGAAGAATATGTCACGTAAATTCGAGAGTTTCTAATAGCCTAGTTACAATGTAAGGAACTTTCTACATACGAGGGCAGATCAAAAAATAAGATGCACTTCCCAGTTATGGCCGTTTATTACACCACCTATACAACAGCAACAAGACTATAACGACATACACTGTAACGTCACTTTTCCACATATTTTCCAAGAGACTCCAAATATTTCTGCGAACGCACAACCAACTTGTCGATGCCGGATGCATTGAAATTTCTTCCAGCCTTCTGTAACCACTCGGAGACAGCGGCCTTCACCTCCTCAACGGTTTTAAAACGTTGACCACCGAGCTCCGTTTTGAGCTTACCGAACAGATGAAAGTCACATGGCGCTAGGTCGGAATTGTAGGGTGGGTGTTGCCAGACACCGAACTTGAAACACAGCAGCAGTTCTCTCGTTCGGCAGGCCTCGTGAGGTGTTGCGTTATTGTGCAACAAAAATCACACCAGCGCTTCTCTTTATTCCCTTTACGCAACCGGTGCAACGTTTGAAAATACGACGCCGCGTTGATTGTCGTTCCTTTAGGCATTAATTCCACGTACAGCAAACCCTCCATGTCAAAGAACACTGTCGTCATAACCTTACCGGCTGAAGGTTGAACCTTGGTCTTCTTTCGTTGTGGTGATGAGGGTTGCACCCATTTCATTGATGTTCTCTTCGTTTCGGGGGTGAAGTGGTGGACCCACGTTTCGTTGCCTGTGATGATTCGTCGCAGAAACCCGTTGCCGTCTGCGGCAGAGCGTTGCAAAAATACCAGGGGTGATTGGAAACGTTGTCCCTTGTGCTCATCGGCGAGAAGACGTGAGACCAATTTTTGACGCAGCTTACGATATCCAAGGTCCTCATGAACAATGGCGAACCCATTGCCATACGAGATGTTTAGCTGCGTCGCGATTTCCCTCAGTTGAATGCGCCGGTTCTGTCTAATGATCGCATTCACACTGTTGACCTTTGCACGGGTCCTGGACATTACGGGCCTGCCTTTGCGATGGTTGTCCGTGATATCCGAGCGTCCAGCTTCGAATTGCTGACACCACTTTACGATACCTTGTCAGGAAATGGCCCGCTCCCCTTACACAGCACTAATTTCACAATGAATGTCCGTGCAATTCCTCCTTTTGGTCCATAGGAATCGGATTGTCGCTCGCACCTCAAATTTGGAGTGAACGTCCAGTTGACGCGCCATTGCATTTGGCCGCTATTCACACAATACTAGACGAGACACCACATCGACCTGCCTAACAGACGTGTGGGCAATGTCTGTCCCTTTCTCCGTTGTGCCCACGTTTGCGACACACAGCGCGCTGCTGCTTCGCGTTAGTGCAACTAAACTTTTGATCCACCTACGTATTTCTGGACGAACATAGCAATGTTCTGGACTTATTACAGTGTGTTGGATAATGTTACATTGAATTATACATCGTACATAGAGGTAATAATTAACTGTATGCTATTAATTACATGTTATTAGATTAAATAAACTCGTATTAATAGATATATTATTATTATATTATATTTGCCTTTATTTGTAGTGGCGAAGTTAGGATTCATGGTCCTCTCTTACACTTAACCACACTTCATTAACAATGTACATCTAAGAGCAATATTCATAATATTATCTTAAAACTACCATTACAAACTAGAAACAAAGTATGAAACAAAAAAAAAAACAACATAAACTCTATAAATATTCTTAGTCATGTCTTAAAACTATAGTTACAAATTAAAAGTTAAATGACACAAAATACCATAAGCACAGTAAACGTATATTCATACACACATTCACTCTACCAGATTCATTCAGCCTGGCGGCACTCATCGAGGAGATGCTCACGGCAAGACAACTTGAAGGAATTTAAGGAATTTATGGCTCTAATGTTGTGGGGAAGAGAATTCCATATTCTAGCTCCATTTGCAACAAAGGAACGGCTAAATGCTGCCGATCTGCTGAGAGGTATAGCAAGTGTACTGGCGGAGCGTGTGTTATGCTGGTGGATGTTTCATGACGTAACCTCACAACTAATACGTTCATGATATTACCAATTAAGTTTCGTACACAATTACGTATATAATAATTATAATACTAATACTAAATGAATGGAAACATTTCATAGCCATACGTCACAAGCCGTAATAATAATAATAATAATAATAATAATAATAATAATAATAATAATAATAATAATAATAATAATCATCATCATCATCATCATCATAATAAAATAATTGTACCGGGAGGTACACCTCGCTCCGCACATTCAAAACAAGCACCTTAAAGAACTCTATATATCAAGCAAAACGTCAAACACCTACTGCTTGAAGTTGGGACAATAATCATAAGATGTTAGTACTGAATAATTGAGAAGTTTGTCATGTCTAAGTTTATTAAACTGATTAGATTTATTTTGTTTTGTTTTGTTTTGGTGTACATCAAGAAGTTTGAACTTTTCTCCATACATGTCATTATAAAAAAACTGAGGTAATGCACCCTGGTGCAAGGTAAAATAATTAATGAATTAAGGATGTTATCATTTATTTTGTTATTTCAAAGTTTGCAAAACTTCTTTCCCATTCCGCCAGTTTTTTAATCTGGCCAATAAGGAATTTTCTATAATTATTTTCAACCAATCACACATTCATTGTACCTTTTTAATTTGACAATAAAAATCGAGAGGGTGTGTCCGGGTTTAGTCCAGAACTCTCTCGAACCGTCCCCTCGCGTATATAAGCTGCGGCCTTTCCGGCTACCTTGCCTTTGATCAATCAATCAATACTGATCTGCATTTAGGGCAGTCGCTCAGGTGGCAGATTCCCTATCTGTTGCTTTCCTAGCCTTTTCCTAAATGATTTCAAAGAAATTGGAAATTTATTGAACATCTCCCTTGGTAAGTTATTCCAATCCCTAACTCCCCTTCCTATAAATGAATATTTGCCCCAGTTTGTCCTCTTGAATTCCAAATTTATCTTCATATCGTGATCTTTCCTACTTTTATAAACGCCATTCAAACCTATCCGTCTACTAATGTCATTCCACGCCATCTCTCCGCTGACAGCTCGGAACATACCACTTAGTCGAGCAGCTCTTCTTCTTTCTCTCAATTCTTCACAACCCAAACATTGCAACATTTTTGTAACGCTACTCTTTTGTCGGAAATCACCCAGAACAAATCGAGCTGATTTTCTTTGGATTTTTTCCAGTTCTTGAATCAGGTAATCCTGGTGAGGGTCCCATACACTGGAACCATACTCTAATTGGGGTCTTACCAGAGACTTATATGCCCTCTCCTTTACATCCTTACTACAACCCCTAAACACCCTCATAACCATGTGTAGAGATCTGTACCCTTTATTTACAATCTCATTTATGTGATTACCCCAGTGAAGATCTTTCCTTCTATTAACACCTAGATACTTACTGTTGCGAACGACGAAACAACATATCGGCCGCACATAACAAAGTTCAGTTCCATAGGCGCACAAATACAATTTTGAAGCAAATCAAATGGAGGACCAGACTGCCCCAAATGAGCAGACACAAACACATCACTCACAAGGTGATTCAAACATTTATTACACATGAATAAAACACTGCATATTTACACATTATGTACAACAAATTCGGAGGTACACCAAAACACGTGTACTGCTGCCGGTCGCCATGTTCAGTGTCTGTGAATAAAACAAAAATGCAGCAGCACATTGCCAACTGTTACAAAATGAAATGCGGCAGACGAGTACCAACACAAAAGCCGCAACATACTCCCCCCTTTGAGGGATCTCAACACTCAAATCAAAGTCAAGTGTTCATGTTCATCACAGACAAATTAATAAAAAAGTAAACTCAGATACAACATATACAAATATACAACTATACAACATCCTTGGGCAATGGACGCAATTTCACTATGGCACGGCGCAAAAGACCAGTTTTAGTCTTTACACTGACCACACGAGTAATATTGTCACAACCAGGATGGAGCTCCTGGATTATACCAGTTTTCCAAACCAGAGGAGGAAGGTTATCCTCCCTTAGAAGCACTAAATCTCCCACAGTTGGAGTCCACTTTCCTACAGAAGACCATTTACGTCTTTGTTGAAGTGATTGTATGTATTCTTTTGACCACCTCTGCCAAAAATCGTGATACAGCTGTTGCACCAAATTCCATTTAGTTAGACAGGAGCGGGAGCTGTTGGATATGTCTGGAGAGGGGATAGAGGTCAATCGTCTCCCTACTAGAAAATGTCCAGGTGTCAAATAGCATTGATCATTGGGGTCGTCAGTCATTGAACAGAGAGGTCTCGAGTTCAACACAGACTCAATTTGATACAAAAGAGTACTCAGCTCTTCAAAATTAAGAATGCATTTTCCTAGGGTCCGCTTTAAAAGTGATTTTGTAGACTTTATTCCAGCTTCCCAAAGCCCACCGAAATGAGGACTGGAGGGTGGAATAAACTTCCAATTCACATTCAAATTAGATGAATATTCCTCTATTTCAGTAGAGCTATCCTTAATAAATCTTAATAACTCATTGTTGGCTCCAACAAAATTTGTGCCATTATCACTCAAGATGAGATTTGAAAATCCTCTACGCGCCGTGAATCTTCTAAATGCGGCGAGGAAGTCCTGAGTCGTTAGACTCTTCACAGTTTCAAGATGTATTGCTTTAGTGACAAGACAAACAAAGAGAGCAATGTACGCTTTAAACTTTATCTTACTCCTCGGGTTATCACCTTTAATGATGATTGGGCCACCATAATCAAGACCAACCTTAACAAAGGGTAATGATGGCTCAACTCTATACGTGGGTAACTGACCCATTACGTGAGTGGTGAGTGGAGGTTTGCTCTTGAAGCACTTATAGCATGAATGGATCACACCACGAACAACTGTCTTCCCACGTGGAATCCAAAATCTGTTACGCAAGGAAAACAATACAGCCTGAGGGCCGGAATGCAATAGCATCTCATGTTCATGTTTAACAATCAGTTTAGTAACAAAGTGTTTCGGAGGAAGAATGATGGGGTGTTTTTCATTGTATTCCAACTGAGAATTCATGAGTCGACCACCGACTCTCAACAACCCGTAATCGTCGAGGAATGGATTCAAAGTTTTCAATGAGCTCGAAGAGGCAACTACATGATTAGACCTCAAGTCATGAAGTTCCTTACCATACTCAATAGCTTGCATCAGACTTATTATTTTCATTTCACTAATCATCAGTTCTTCAGGGGTGAGTGGACCAATGACACGAGCATCCTTAGTGGAGCGAACATTGGTAATAAATCTCAGAACATAGCTATAAACTCGCTTAAGTTTGAGAAAGGACGAAAACTTCTCTAACTCAGGTGGGTGCATATTAATTAGCAAGACTCTCAAAGAGGGTTTCGATTCTGCATTCACAGCAGATGGTGTATTACTGGCAACAAAATCAGGGTACACCGGGAATAATTCGCGCAACCAGGAGGGACCATGCCACCATACATCAAGAGAAAACATTTGTGAGGGTAAAACACCTCGAGACAAGTGGTCAGCTGGATTGCTGTGGGTCGGTACGTGTCTCCAGTCTGAGACTGAAGTGAGGGATTGAATTTCAGCAACTCTATTAGCGACAAAGGTTTTCCAACAATTGGCGGGTTTCTGTAACCAACACAGAACTATCGTGCTGTCAGTCCAGCAGTATGTTGAGAAAGGAATGTGCAATTTCAGCGATTCAGTTACCTTACTCATTAGGCGAGAAAGAAATAGAGCAGCACAAAGCTCTAAACGGGCAATAGATTGCTGTTTTAATGGAGCAACTCTCGATTTAGAAGTCATCAGGATCACTGATACCTCATCATTATCAGATACTGTCCTAATATACACACAAGCACCATAGGCAGCTTCTGAAGCGTCAGAAAAGCCATGGATTTCAATAACCTTATTCTTAGCAAAGGGCATTACATTTCTTTGCACTCTGAGGTCATTAAGCAAGGGAAGCTCACTGTAGATAGCATTCCATGTTTCAATAATTTCAGATGAAGGTTCTAACACAAAATCCCAATCAATTTTCAACTGCCAAAGAGACTGCAGGATAAGTTTACACTACGGCACATCCTAACAATCCAAGGGGATCAAATATGGAAGCAATGATAGTGAGAATGCTTCTCTTAGTGACTTCCTTAGGTGCTTTCTTCAAGTTTATTTGAAACTGAAACTCATCACATTTACGATGCCACACGATACCTAATGTTTTAATAGCTTCATCCTTAGTGAGGTTACAAGGTGACGACATTTCTCTATCCTCTACAGGGACATTGGCAAGAGCTTCTGGACAATTTGACGTCCATTTTCTAAGATGAAAATGTGCACTATCAAGCACAGAAGAGATTTCTGATTGAAGCTCCTTAGCTTCTTCAACTGAACTAGTACCTGTCAGCAGGTCGTCAACATAAAAACAAGAGCGAATGATCTCTGATGCAGTGGGGTGAGATTCCTTGTGTTCATCAGCAAGTTGAACTAGACATCTCGTAGCAAGAAAAGGGGCGGAACTTGTACCGTATGTGACAGTAGTAAGACGGTAGTCCTTGATTTCTTCATCAGTAGATTCACGCCAAACAATTTTCTGAAGATTTCTGTGGTCAGGATGAATTAGCACACATCTATACATCTTAGCAATGTCAGCCGTAAGAGCAACAAAATAGGTTCTGAACCTTAAAACAATGGACAGCAAGTCAGGCTGAATAGTAGGACCAACCATTAACACAGAATTCAATGCTATCCCATTTGATGATTCACAACTTCCATCAAAAACAACTCTCAACTTGGTTGTAGTGCTAGAATCCTTGAGCACACAATGATGGGGCAAGTAAAAGCTTACAGAGTTAGAGGTCTCTGGAGGAGCAATTTCCATGTGACCCATTTCACTGTATTCACGCATGAAATCTACATACTTCCTTTTCAAGTCTCGAAGCTTAGCAAATTTATTTCCCATCTGTTTGAGCCTTCTAACAGCATTATGCTTAGACTCAGCTACAGGTGGCACTTCAGCACGAATAGGAAGTTTGACAACAAACCTACCAGAATCATCTCTTTGAACACTATTCACAAAGTGTTCTTCACAAGCCCTTTCTTCAGGAGTAAGAACTGGTTGATGAAGTTCTTCAAGCTCCCAAAACCTTTGGAGTTTAGTGTCAATAGAATCAAGTTTTACAATTAGCACGACAAGCCTTGGCATTATTCTTAATGCACGACTCAGGGAAAGTGCCTGACAGCACCCAACCAAATTCGGTATCTAATAAGGCGGGATAACCCTTCTTATGCAAAATATTAGAAGACACAATTTCATAGTAGACATCAGCACCTAGCAAAATATCAATAGTAGAGGGCTGATTAAATGTCCTATCACTCAAAATAATATCATCAGGAATAACCCAATTGGAACAATCAATTTTCTGCGCAGGGAGTGGACTTGTGATTGTGTTCACGACTGCACAGTTCAACTTCAATGTATAATCTGATACATTTGAGAACAAAACAAGGTTACATGTGGAACTTACAGGAGACACATTCGAATTGCCTATACCAACAATAGGTAGACGACAAGACCTAGTACGGATACCAAGCTTCTTGACAAGATCAGAAGTCACAAAGGATAATTGACTCGCAGAGTCTAACAAAGCTTTAACTAGTATAATCTCTCCTGAGCTATTTTTTATTCCTACACACGCTGTGCTCAGCAAAACATTAGAACCTAGTCCTGAAACAACCTTCATGGCAGTGGGTGAAACAATTGCAGAACTTGTAGCATTCATATTATTATTGTTATTATTGGGACTTGCTTGTTCCTTGTGAACCAATAAGTTGTGGGGCCCATTACACTGGGAGCATTTGTTTTGCTTACAATGTTTAGAAACATGAGAAGCGGAAAAACAAAGATAACAAAGTTTATTTTCCCTCACAAACTTGCGACGGTGATCAATGTTTGCTTGTTTGAACTTTCTACAATCAGAAATGCTGTGATTATCAAGTTTGCAAAACCTACAATTCAAGGAAGTGCTATTGTTAGCAATGTGAAGGGCTTTTAGGTTGGATTTTAAGTCTCGTTTTTGCTCAATAACAGGTTTCTTGCATTCTGTTAGCTCTAATGTTTGACATTTTCTTTCCAAGAAATCAATCAAATTATTTAGTGTGGGAATATCAGTGGAGGCAAATTTGTTTTCCCATTCACTCCTATGGTTGGACTTGATCTTACTTAGAATCAATTCCTGTAGCAAAATTTCATGTAGTGGAACCTGACCCTCTAAATTGTCAACAGCACTAAGATTAGATTTTACTTTGTTTATCAATTTGCGATATTCAACGGAAGATCCACTAGTACAATTATGGAGATTGAGCAAATGTTTTACGTGCTGTGAAACAATCAAGCGTTTGTTATTGTACCTTTCATCAATTAAATTCCAAGCAACAGTGAAATTATCAGCACATATGGATAGGTTATCTAACAAATCCCTAGGTTCGCCTTGAAGAGACGACAATAGGTAGTGTAGTCTTTGCACATTGTCAATGCGGGTATTGTTAATAACCAAGCTTTGAAAGGTGTTCCTGAAACTCAAATATTTTGTCAAATCTCCTTTAAAAACAGGCAATTCAATGGGCGGGAGCTTCAAGCTACAGTTGGACCGAGTAGAGTTATCAGAAATAATGGATGCATTGCTTGGACTTGTGGGTCTCTCAAATAAGCAAAGCAATTCTTGAATCCTAGCAACTATTGCATGATATCTGTTTTCAAATTCATCATGCTCTCCAAAGTGAGTTTCGCTAGATTTTGAGTCTAATTCACATTCTAGATACTCCCTAACAATGCTGAATTCCTTCCAAATTTCTGGCAGCCTATTTTGCCTAGAAATTAGTTCGTGATGGTTGATGTTATCTTGCTTTAAGTAATTTTCAAGGTGAGTTAATGACCTTTTAAGTAGAACACGTTTTTGAACAGCCTTTGCTTCGGATTCAAACACCATGATGAATAGTTGAGGTAATCAATTATTGACAAGATAATAATAGAAATCAATCTTACAACTATGGTGACTATACAAACAATAAGCCCTATAATCAGTGCACTGCATTCATTTGCATTGTTAGAATGAGTGACAGTCTTTGAATGGAACCAACAATGTAGGTAGATGCACAAAAGCATGAAATAACGTATAATAAACCACGTACGTTCGAAAATATACAAAATACACAAAGCGGCCCAACAAATTATTAGCACGAAATCGTATAATGCCCATGAGAAGTCAAGACAAATCTGTTAATTCTATACACGAAAAGTGCTAGCAGTAGGGTTAGGATATCAGGAAGGATGTCCACCCTAGTCAAGATAGGAACAATAAAGACAAATGGAACAGACTTACAGTACATGGCGGTGCTGTATCATCAATCATCACTACCACTGGAAACACTCCTTGGCTGGAATCACATGCCCAAAGTGACTGGAAAGTCCAAAGGATGACGTCTGCGATGTAATGTTCACTGGAGTCCAAATTCCAAGTAGCATTTAACATCTCGAACATCAGGGTATCAGATAAAGGCTGGCGTAAACAGCTCACAAGAACAAATGCAATAACACGTGGTAACTTCCACAGATTGTTAACGTGCGATATCAAAGCAGTTCCAAAACAATGTAGACTTCGTTGAAATCTCAATATGACGAATTCAACCATTCGTAGTAATTAGCCTTAAGCACGACATCCTGGTGCTTTTATACAATACCTGTTCACGATGCTTTTCGCGCCAAGCTCGTTGCTATGTTCAAACGGCGATTGCAGGCAGCAATTCATGACGATAACAATTTTTAGGTGACTAGCACAATGTTCAAAGTTCACAATGATTCTCATCGCGGCCCGGAAGGACCAAAATTTTATGTTGCGAACGACGAAACAACATATCGGCCGCACATAACAAAGTTCAGTTCCATAGGCGCACAAATACAATTTTGAAACAAATCAAATGGAGGACCATTGGAACATTTATTACACATGAATAAAACACTGCATATTTACACATTATGTACAACAAATTCGGAGGTACACCAAAACACGTGTACTGCTGCCGGTCGCCATGTTCAGTGTCTGTGTATAAAACAAAAACGCAGTAGCACATTGCCAACTGTTACAAAATGAAATGCGGCAGACGAGTACCAACACAAAAGCCGCAACACTTACAATGATCCCCAAACGGAACTTTCACGCCATCAACGCAGTAATTAAAACTGAGAGGACTTTCCCTATTTGTGAAACTCACAACCTGACTTTTAGCCCCGTTTATCAACATACCATTCCCTGCTGTCCATTTCACAACATTTTCGAGGTCACGTTGCAGTTGCTCACAATCTTGTAACTTATTTATCACTCTATAGAGAATAACATCATCCGCAAAAAGCCTTACCTCCGATTCCACTCCTTTACTCATATAATTTATATATATAAGAAAACATAAAGGTCCGATAACACTGCCCTAAGGAACTCCCCTCTCAACTATTACAGGGTCAGACAAAGCTTCACCTACTCTAACTCTCTGAGATCTACTTTCTAGAAATATAGCAACCCATTCAGTCACTCTTTTGTCTAGTCCAATTGCACTCATTTTTGCCAGTACACTCCCATGATCCACCCTATCAAATGCTTTAGACATGTCAATCGCGATAAAGTCCATTTGACCTCCAGAATCCAAGATATCTGCTATATCTTGCTGGAATCCTACAAGTTGAGCTTCAGTGGAATAACCTTTCCTAAAACCGAATTGCCTTCTATCGAACCAGTTATTAATTTCACAAACATGTCTAATATAATCAGAAAGAATGCCTTCCCAAAGCTTACATACAATGCATGTGAAACTTACTGGCCTGTAATTTTCAGCTTTATGTCTATCACCCTTTCCTTTATACACAGGGGCTACCATAGCAACTCTCCATTCATCTGGTATAGCTCCTTTGACCAAACAATAATGAAATAAGTACTTCAGATATGGTAATACATTCCAACCCATTGTCTTTAGTATATCCCCAGAAATCTGATCAATTCCAGCCGCTTTTCTAGTTTTCAACTTTTGTATCTTATTGTAAATGTCATTGTTATCATATGTAAATTTTATTACTTCTTTGGCCTTAGTCTCTTCCTCTAACTCGACATTATCCTTGTAACCAACAATCTTTACATACTGCTGACTGAATACTTCTGCCTTTTGAAGATCCTCACATACACACTCCCCTTGTTCATTAATTATTCCTGAAATGTCCTTCTTGGAACCTGTTTCTGCCTTAAAATACCTATACATACCCTTCCATTTTTCACTAAAATTTGTATGACTGCCAATTATGCTTGCCATCATGTTATCCTTAGCTGCCTTCTTTGCTAGGTTCAATTTTCTAGTAAGTTCCTTCAATTTCTCCTTACTTCCACAGCCATTTCTAACTCTATTTCTTTCCAGTCTGCACCTCCTTCTTAGTCTCTTTATTTCTCTATTATAATAAGGTGGGTCTTTACCATTCCTTACCACCTTTAAAGGTACAAACCTGTTTTCGCATTCCTCAACAATTTCTTTAAACCCATCCCTGAGTCTGTTTACATTTTAATTTACCGTTTTCCACCGATCATTTTTACTTTTTAGAAACTGCCTCATACCTGCTTTATCAGCCATTTGGTACTGCCTAACAGTCCTACTTTTAAGACCTTCCTTTCTATCGCATTTATTTTTAACTACCACAAAAACAGCTTCATGATCACTAATACCATCTATTACTTCAGTTTCCCTATATAGCTCATCTGGTTTTATCAGCACCACATCCAGGATATTTTTCCCTCTGGTTGGTTCCATCACTTTCTGAATCAGCTGTGCTTCCCATATTAACTTATTTGCAATTTGTTGGTCATGCTTCCTGTCGTTCGCATTTCCTTCCCAATTGACATCTGGCAAATTCAGATTTCCCGCTAGAATCACATTTCTTTCCATGTCGTTTCCCACATAGCTGACTATCCTATCAAATAATTCCGAATCCGCATCAGTGCTACCCTTTCCCGATCTGTACACTCCGAATATATCAAGTTGCGTATTATCTTTAGAAATGAGCCTTACACATAGAATTTCATGTGTCTCATCTTTAACTTTTTCGTAGCTTACAAATTCTTCTTTCACCAGAATGAAAACTCCCCCTCCCACCTTTCCTATCCTATCTCTACGATACACACTCCAGTGCCGTGAGAAAATTTCTGCATCCATTATATCATTTCTCAGCCATGATTCAACTCCTATTACAATATCTGGTAAATATATATCTATTAAATTACTTAATTTTATTCCTTTCTTTACAATACTTCTACAGTTCAGCTCTAACAATTTTATGTCATCCTTACTTGATTTCCAGTTCCCTGTTCCCTTATCACCGCTCCCTAGGCCATCCCGTTTCCCTGAATGTACCTCCCTATTACCCTTCCAAACAAATTTCCTAACTTATACGTACCAGTGCGGTATAAATGAAAGCCATCCGAGCGCAGATCCCTATCTCCTACCCACCCATTAGGATCTAGAAGTTTCACTCCCAGTTTCCCACATACCTACTCCATAGTCTCATTTAAATCCCCAATCACCCTCCAGTCAGTATCCCTCTTACGCAGTATTCCACTAATAACAATCTCCGCTTTCTTAAACTTCACCCGTGCTGCATTTACCAGATCCCACACATCTCCAACTATGTTGGTACTTATATCAGCTTGCCTTACGTTGTTGGTATCAACGTGAAACACTACCACCTTCTCCTTCCCTCCTCCCTCTCTTCTACTTTCCTCAACATCTGCCTCAACCTAATTCCTGGATAACATTCTACCCTGGTTCCCTTACCTCCACCGTTCCTCCGCCGTTTTTCTGAGTGTGTGTGTGTTAAGACAGGAGGCGGGGTGCCTCATTTTTCGCCAGGAAGTCCATCGGCCAAGGTAATGTCCACCAGTCTTATTTTTCTGCAGCTACCTCCGCATACTTATACGAGGGAAGGTTCAAATTTCTAATTACGTAACCTCCTGTTTTGTAAAATGAAAAACATTCTCTGGGCTAATGTAAAATTTCATAAATTCTTAAAACTGTTACATAGAGTTCCTCTTCAATTTAATTTGAGGTGAGTATGATTTTGTAACCTTTTCTCTTTTCTGTAAATGTGTTATATAATCTCCATTCTGGTCACCTCAGTAGCTTGGGATTAGCCTCTGCACCATCGGGCAGAGAGGCCAATTCGGGTTTTTAATTTTCTAAGAGTGCAAGTGTACGCCTGCATTCACTTTGTGTTCGGGCCAGTACTTTAACATGTTCTTCTTTCCACGAAGACCCAGTAGTTTGGGTAATAGATACCCCAGTGTAAGAATTAATTTGAATTGTGCCTAGAGAGGCCAAAGATTGTAAGCTTTTGTGTAATGTTGCCTTGAGCGGGCTGTAAGAAATTAGTTAAAGTGATATCTGTGATGTCTAAGTTCAACGATAATACTGAGGGGTGCCTCTGGAAGGCTGTAAATTTGTTGGAGCAAGTGCTCTTGTTTTGGGAGATTTCTCCTTGTCTATGTAAACACTAATTGGCGTTATTGTAAAGTTGAAATTTGGGGCTGGAAGCCCAAATCCTTGAATTATCTAATATTGGGTTTTCCAATTATTTTTTCAAGATTGCTATTTGTACCTGTCACTTTATTCTTTCACCAAGTGAAAAGTTTGTTAAGTTTGTGATTTAAAGAGAAATATAACCTATGTTAAAGTTTTAACTTAATCTTTGACACAGTAGATGGACCCATTCCCACCAGCACCTTCTTTCACCTCCTTCTGCTCCACGGAAACTCCGTAATAATAATAATAATAATAATAATAATAATAATAATAATAATAATAATAATAATAATAATAATAATAATAATAATAATAATAATAATAATAATAATAATAATAATAATAATAATAATAATAATAATAATAATAATAATAATAATAATCATCATCATCATCATCATCATCATCATCATCATCAATATTTGCATTATTAGCCCACGGGTTAAAGAATATTATTTCAATGACACGCCAGTCCAACCCCTGTGTGCGGTTGCATCAACGCAATGGCGTGCTTTAGTGGCGGTAGGACAGAAGAGGGTTGAACGCTGATTGTTGCTTGTTGTTGAATGGATCAGTGCTTTATTCCTTAGAAGTTATTGATAACCTCTGTCGAGAGCAACAGTACCGTTCGCACAGACGGTTTGAAACAAAACAGCACCCTTTCCCTTAAATACCTTAAATTCCGTTGTACGTAGACCATCCAGAAATTAAGATTCTCTATTTATTTTCTTGTGAAGTAAACGTATTTAGCCGGGAAATATAAGCATGCGCGACAGACCTATGACGTAGTAATCATATACCGCCCGGACAAGTCCCACCTGGTGTCAGTAGCGTAGCAGCAGTGGCTCGTATTCTTTCACCCGCTGCCTGCGAGCTTCGGTCTGTGATAAAGATTGTACGGAAATTGTGATGAGCCATTCAAAACAAGAGGCGTGGAGAGCTCAGTGCATGTATCGTGCAGATCCATCTCACATACGGCTCGGCGCTCAGCAGCTCTTCTCCAGGATCTCGGCTGGGATGTGTTTGATTTTCCACCGTAGAGTCCTGGTTTTGCCCTCAGTGATTTTCGTCTCTTCTTGCACCTCAGGAAATTCCTCTCCTCCTGTCCGCATTCTCACGCGGACGAAGAGCTGAAGACGAATGTCACACGCTGGTTCCATTCCCGGAAGGCAGACTTCTACGACACCAGCGTCTAAAAGTTGATCCCACGATATGACTCTGGTCTCACTTCTGGTAGTGATTACGTCGAAAAATAGCTCCAACATTACTACATCGAGTGCCAATGAAGTTTATGATGTAACTAAGTTGCCTTATTTTAAAAAGAACAGTGAAACTTAATTTGTGGATGGCTCTCCTATCAAGGCTCAATGACTAGACTTTAGACAGTATTTTGAAGCAACTAATTGCCCCATTTTTGAGGTGAATGTGTTCGATAAATGAATTCTCAGAACGGCTTCAAGTGTCTAACAAACAGGAACTCCTCTTACATTTGTTGAAATTCATTAAAGATAATAAATTTTTCGAAAACATAGGTATTGCTAAACATCGCAATTCAACACGGAAGCAGTGAATAAAACGGGTAAATTCCTGATGATTCAGGCTCTTATTAGACGTAATGAGTCCTGATTCCATGAAATAAACTACTCCACAAAATAATATACAAGCAGACACTCTCTTATCTAACAGATTCTTTCCGGTTGCACTCAACCATTCATAACATCCCGACCAGAGTTGCAGGAAAACTAATCATCAAAATACAAAATCACAGACACACCGTCTAAAATCATTGTCTTTTTGTGAGTATAATGGGAACATTGAATTCGTTGTCCACTTATCTAAGGGAGACCCTTTCTGAACGGATACTTAAAACATAAATGTTGGCAGTGATACTTTGACTGATCGAGTTCAGTGTAAATTCATGAATTCTGTTTTCGTGTTTCGTTTTTTCATTCCGTGTATTACTAATTTCTACTAAATTTGTTTCTATTGATGAATTAGGACAATCGTATTTGTACCGGGCGGTACACCTCCGCTCCGCTAATTCAAACTTTGCGCCAGTTGAAACTCCTCTACTGGAGGAAGCCTGAACTTTAACTACCGGGTTAAGTCTCAAGTTTCTCAGCAGGGGGCGGCCTCTTTCGTCGGGCAGCGGTTCACCAATAAGGTAATGGCCTTTTAATAATTTCTTTTCCTGCTAGCTCAGCAGTTTAACTCTCGGGGCAGGTTCGATACCTCTTACCATGTAACTTTCCTCTAAAATGTAAAAGACTCTTGGTATAAATTCTCTGTCTTTAAACTACAAATTGTGATAAAGAGTGCCTAACCCTCTCGAGCTCCCTTTCATATTGTTTTTGAGGTGACTACGTTTTGAAGTGTTCTGAACTGTGTCGTTTTCGATGTATTTTTGTTTTCCCTGTAGCAAGAAGTGTGAACATTCTCTTCTAGATGGCACAACTGAAGAAATACAATTGTGCACCCTACTGCGAAGTGAAAGAACTGGTTTTTTTTTTTTTTGGAGAAATTTTGTGTTTATAAGTTTGTTCTTTGTTAAATTTATTTCAGTCATTGTTTAGGTTGGTTGTATAACCATTCTCTTTCCGCCAGTTTTGAATTCGACCAATGAGTAATTTTCGTAATTAATTTTCCACCAATCCTGGTTTTCTTCTTCAGTCTTGACATGTAATCTTTTGGTCGTCCAATAAAATGCTTGTAGCGGGTGTTATCATTCATGAAAGGTCTCGAATGTTCCGCGAGGGTATATAAACTGCTGATTTTCGGGTCTCTGCGCCACTTCAGTAAAATCTATCATTGTGTAAATTATGTAGCAGGGGGCGGGAAGCGCCTCTTTCGTCGGGCAGCGGTTCACCAATAAGGTAATGGCCTTTTAATAATTTCTTTTCCTGCTAGCTCAGCAGTTTAACTCTCGGGGCAGGTTCGATACCTCTTACCATGTAACTTTCCTCTAAAATGTAAAAGACTCTTGGTATAAATTCTATCTCTTTAAACTACAAATTGTGATAAAGAGTGCCTAACCCTCTCGAGCTCCCTTTCATATTGTTTTTGAGGTGACTACGTTTTCTCAACCATTTTTCTTCGTTTCGTAATGTAATACGTTTTCCTATCGTGTCACCTCTTTAGTATGGGATTAGCCCTTGCATATGTGGCCTAGTGCCAAATAGGTTTTAAATAAAGTGTATTAGGAGTGCAAGAACGCCTCCTCTCAAGTTGGTATTTTGGAGGCCATGTAATTGACCTGTTTCTTTACTTAATAGGCCTCAGTAGGTTGGGTATTTTTACCCCTGTTTTCATGTACTTGGAGGACAGATTGAAAGTAGAGTTTGGTGTGGCCTTTGATAGGCTGGAACTTTGAGAGCGGGTTGCTCTTCCCAAAAAATTTGTTTCTGCGTGTCTCGAGGAGGCTTTACTGTGTTATTGGGAGCAAGAGCTCCTGGGCATGATTGGGGTCTTCTGCCCCTTTGTTGAATCTCGTATATGTGTCAAGTTGGGCTTATAGCTCAAGAATTGTGTGTCTGGCTCTCGGAGCACAAATCCTGTAATCACTGTAATTGTACATTCTCGATTTGTTGCTAGGCTACTAAGTACCTGTTATATTTGTTATTTCTTGATCTTAGAAAGAAAATATAACCTTGTTAAATTTTAAATTAACTTTAATTTCGTAGATTGAGACCCGTTCATCCCAGCACCTTCTTTCACCTCTGCTAATCCACCAAACCACGGTAACAGTATTTATTCTGGATTATATTATATACGATTTTTTCCGTCCTTTAATGTGTTTTATAACCACTTGTAAAGTTAGGTGTTATAGAGCGAGATGGTGTGAGTGTGTGATGTATTGTTAAACTTCATGTACAGTACAAGACAGGGCCTGGCAGAATAACAGGCTTCATAGCCTGAGTCGCGCCATGTAAATACAGGCATAAATGTCTGTCCAACCCTCGTCCCGCTTCTCAACGGGCTCGAGTATGAGGTGAGGTGAGATGAAACTGTCCTGGCGGAATTTTTCTGACCAGGTGCCTTTCCTGAGGCCAACCACATCAGAGGAATTAATGAGGTGAAATGAATAATGAGATATATGATAGTAGGAAGGGAGAGGGTGAAACTCGGTGCCGGCACATAGCCTACTCCTGTCGTATAGCACCAACGGATAAGCTCAAGGCTTAACGTCCCCATCAACAGTGTCATATGCCCTCACTCCATATGAGCACTGCGGAGAGGTTTGGAATTTAATCCAAGCTTTTGACAATCAATCTACTGATTAGAAATTGTATTCCACCACCTCCCTTATCCTGACAATCAATCAATCAATCAATCAATCAATCAATCAATCAATCAATCAATCAATCAATCAATCAATCAATCAATCAATCAATCAATCAATCAATCAATCAATCAATCAATCAATCAATCAATCAATCAATCAATCAATCAATCAATCAATCAATCAATCAATCAATCAATACTGATCTGCTTTTAGGGCAGTCGCCCAGGTGGCAGATTCCCGATCTGTTGTTTTCATAGCCTTTCCTTAAATGATTGCAAAGAAATTGAAAATTTATTGAACATCTCCCTTGGTAAGTTATTCGAATCTCTAACTTCCCTTCCCATATACGAATATTTGCCCCATCAACGCAATAATTAAAACTGAGAGGACTTTTCCTATTTGTGAAACTCACAACCTGACTTTTAACCCCGTTTATCAACATACCATTGCCTGCTGTCCATCTCACAACATTTTCGAGGTCACGTTGCGGTTGCTCACAATTTTTCCTCTTGAATTCCAGCTTTATCTTCATATTGTGATCTTTCCTACTTTTAAAAACACCACTCAAACTTATTCGTCTACGGATGCCATTCCAAGCCATCTCTCCTCTGACAGCTCGGAACATACCACTTAGTTGAGCTGTTCGTCTCCTTTCTCCCAAGTCTTCCCAGCCCAAATTTTGTAACATTTTTGTAACGCTACTCTTTTTCGGAAATCACCCAAAACAAATCGAACTGCTTTTCATTGGATTGTTTCCATTTCTTGTATCAAGTAATTCTGGTGAGGGTCCCATTCACTGGAACCATTTCTAGTTAGGGTCAATCAATCAATCAATCAATCAATCAATCAATCAATCAATCAATCAATCAATCAATCAATCAATCAATCAATCAATCAATCAATCAATCAATCAATCAATCAATCAATCAATCAATCAATCAATCAATCAATCAATCAATCAATCAATCAATCAATCAATCAATCAATCAATCAATACTGATCTGCATTTAGGGCAGTCGCCCAGGTGGCAGATTCCCTATCTGTTGCTTTCCTAGCCTTTTCCGAAAGGATTTCAAAGAAATTGAAAATTTATTGAATGTCTCCCTTGGTAAGTTATTCCAATCCCTAACTCCCCTTCCTATGAATGAATATTTGCCCCAGTTTGTCCTCTTGAATTCCAACTTTATCTTCATATTGTGAGTTTTCCCACTTTTATAAATGACATTCAAACTTATTCGTCTACTAATGTCATTCCACGCCATCTCTCCGCTGACAGCTCGGAACATACCACTTAGTCGAGCAGCTCTTCCTCTTTCTCTCAATTCTTCCCAACCCAAACTTTGCAACATTTTTGTAACGCTACTCTATTGTCGGAAATCACCCAGAACAAATCGAGCTGCTTTGGATTTTTTCCAGTTCTTTAATCAGGTAATCATGGTGAGGGTCCCATACACTGGAACCATACTCTAGTTGGGGTCTTACCAGGGACTTATATGCACTCTCCTTTACATCCTTACTACAACCCCTAAACACCCTCATAACCATGTGCAGAGATCTGTACCCTTTATTTACAATCATATTTATGTGATTACCCCAATGAAGATCTTTCCTTATATTAACACCTAGATACTTACAATGATCCCCAAAAGGAACTTTCACCCCATCAACGCAATAATTAAAACATAGAGGACTTTTCCTATTTGTGAAACTCACAACCTGACTTTTAACCCCGTTTATCAACATACCATTGCCTGCTGTCCATGTCACAAAATTTTCGAGGTCACGTTGCAGTTGCTCACAATCTTGTAACTTATTTATCACTCTATAGAGACCAAAGATATGCCCTCTCCTTTACATCCTTACTACAACTCCTAAATACCCTCATAATTATGTGCAGAGATCGTACTCTTTTTTAACAATTATATTTATGTGACTACTCCAATGAAGATCTTTCCCTGCCGGCCAATATTCCGATAGTGGAAATGTTTTTGACCAACGGGACTCGAACCGGCTAAACACGGTATCAGACCGTTTAGACTTCAACGCTTTAACGGTAATGGACAGCAGGCAGGCCTTGAAATTGGCGATAAATATACCTTCTCTGTTTGTCGTGTCTTTGAGAGCAATACTATCCAGTAATTGTTCGATTGTCAGCCTCTGTGCTTTAGTGGTTAGTGTGATTAGCTGCCATTTAGCTGTCATTGCCTATTCCTTCGAATCTCCCCATCCCCCCACATGGCTCCTGTTCAGCACAGCAGGCGAGGCCGCCTGCGCGATGTACTGGTCATCCAGCCCAGTTTCATCCCCGACCCAAAGTCTCACACTTCGGGACACTGCGCTTGGAGTGGTGGATGTGGGATCCCTCCCTGAGTCCGAGGGAAAAGCCAACCCTGGTGTGTAAACGGATTAGGAAAGAAAGAAAGAAAGAAAGAAAGAAAGAAAGAAAGAAAGAAAGAAAGAAAGAAAGAAAGAAAGAAAGAAAGAAATTCGATTCGTCTTTATCTACGCCTTTGATGAAAGTACTAACTCGGACGATCACCTACAACTGTTCTTTCGTCGAAGGCCTATAAGTACCGGTACAGTTTAAAAACAGCGCAGTTTGGCTCAATTGTCCGTCTTTGTTTGCACCAGGTCCTTGCACTCGTCTACAGAATGATTAATGGAACAGGATTTGTAGGCACATATTGTTTCACTGTGGACAGAAACATAATTTCCGAACGGGAGACCATCAGTTGTGGGGTGGACATGTTTCAGTACGTTGATGGCTGTTAGGACGGAACAAAAGGAAGGAGAACAACACAGTTCACAGGAAGTAGTAAAATACATTAAAATGAGAAACGTGATAATAATTTGCTACTCTATTAAACCTTGCAACGGTTGATAAAATCAGTTTTAGCCATGCCATCACGAGGGGTGTTGTCATGAGTGGCCGAATATTTCCAACTATAAGGCTTACCGAGGTTGGCAATATATAAGGAAGAAAAATCTATACGTGATTTAAATACAAATCATAAAAAATATCAAATACTGCGTACAAATATTAACTTATAACAATAACAATTATCTTTTTCTTCTGCTTCAAGTGCCATCGGCTCTCAGAAAGTCGGCTCCCATCCTAGCGATTCTTGCTTTAGATGATGCAGTCCGAGACAGCTCAGTTGTGGAACAGGTGAACCAAGTTTTCAAATTATTAATTTAAAAAATGCCTGTTCTTCCTGGTCTTATTTCACCTTGTATCGTCCCTTTAATGAGCAGCTGCAGTAGACGATACTTCTCTCCTCGCATCACGTGACCGAGATAGTGCAGCTTTCTTAATGTTAAGTTAAGGGTAAGCTCAACCCATAGTACTGTAAACTATAGTGTTAAGCACTGGAAAATACTTAAGTTGTGTGTGAATTTGCATATGATGATGATGATTAATTTACAATTTTAATCTTAAAGTAGCAGTATTTCTTGTAATATTTTTGATATTTTCTTTCCAGGGATTTGTTTGTTGTACTCTTAGGTCTTATGGCGACGATGGGATAGGAAAGGCCTAGGAGTTGGAAGGAAGCGGCCGTGGCCTTATTTAAGGTACAGCCCCAGCATTTTCCTGGTGTGAAAATGGGAAACCACAGAAAACCATTTTCAGGGCTGCCGATAGTGGGATTCGAACCTACTATCTCCCGGATGCAAGCTCACAGCCGCGCGCCTCTACACGCACGGCCAGCTCGCCCGGTGTGTTGTACTCTTGCTGTTGTTGTTGTTGTTCTTGGAGGGTAATTATGATTTTCAAATTTTTTTTTTAGCATTGTAATGTTAAGGTAGTAGTAAGCTCAACCTTTAGTATTGTCAGCCGTAGTGTTAAACACTGGAAATACTTAAATTATGTGTGAATGTATATATGACGATGCTGGATTTAGAATATCAAACTAGTAGTATTTCCTGTAATATTCACTGTGCATGGAATTGCGTGTTATACTCTTGTGTTTGTTTGTTTGTTTGTTTATTGTTTTGTTTGTTGCTGGGTAAGTATACTAACTTTATTATTACACTACTGTAAGTGACTATTGCCCTCGGGATATTTTCCACTTGGGATGTATTTGTTAATAATAATAAGAAGAAGAATAGAACAAGTTGGAGAAGACGTAACATCTTAGAAGTGTAATTTTTAGATTTAAACTATTATCTCTTTAAGAACATCCTCGTCATTTTATTGAATGCATTTCAGCTTTGGCCAGAATTAATCAAGCATAAAATACATATTAATGGCATGACACAAAACAAAAAATGTTATAGCCTAACGTCCAGTTTAGCTTACCACTCAAGACCCGATGGTGTAGGCTCTTGAATTGCACTCCTCGATGGTGTGCCGAATATGGCAGGCTGACTTATCTCCTCGGTAGGTTCTCCTGGCTACACATGGAATTAAACACTCCGATGTAACATCATTGGTTTCTAATCCAATAAGGCTCACCAGACATATATTACATCCCTAATATTGCGCAACGAGGTATTTAACTTCCCAACAAGGTTTGCTACCCACTCGGTGTGTTTGGATCTGAATAAATGTTGGCCATTCTTGAAGAAAACGAATGGATGATCCTGTCTTCTAACATTTCGTACATGACATTACGAATGTACCGGGTGGTCCACTCGCCCATTGTGATCTAGTTTTATGCAACTCACCGCGTTTTCTACAATTCTGGAACACATAGGTCCCTCTCCCTAAACCGCGGTAATATAACCAGATAAGTCTTTACGGGCTGGAAGGCGGCAGGAATCGTGAACGCCACTATTAATTCATTATGGCTACCCCGAATGAACCCGTAAAATGAGCACAGTTACAGAAAACACGTACCTTACAACACGCTGTGTACACACAGCCAGGATCAGGTACTGTATAGGCTGGGAAATGCGTGTTCCACATCAAGCCTCGTAATAGCTCACTTGGCAGGGACACAGTCGTAGATGTGATAGTGGACAATACACGAGGGTATGGGGATCCGAATCCGCCTCAAGTATTTTATTACCGCCAATTGCCTGGGATAAGGCAAGGTTGAATTATTAAAAGTTTCCAGACACTGATTAGTTTATATGACACTGTAAAGAGCCGTTGGTATCGTGGAATAGGATATGGAGAAGGGTTGGCCGAGGGTGAGGAGGTGATGGTCTGTCTCTAGGACACAGGCAACCAGTTAGCTATGTCGCAAATGTTCCAAGCTACGTAGAACACAGGTACGGAAAATTGTGCCAATTAAACCGGTAACAACATACGATGATAAATAGAAATGTACGTCCGCGAACTCCCTTCCTTTGAGGAAAAATACATCACAACACAAATCTGATTTACTATCTCGTGATGTATTCCAGCGGTGAGTATGTGGATGAGTTACTCATCTATGAAGAGGCTAGACAGAATGTATACCAGGCACAAAGCCCGTATCAAGAACGCTACCTGGATAGACGACAAACAACAGACATGATTTTTCGGAATGTTTAAAAACGTGTGTGGGCTACTGCGTCCCTGGGAAGGACACGGCCTGTTAGAAATCATCTCGTGACATCTGCTCACAATGAAGAGGTTGTGTTGGTCACTATCCAAAATAATCCTCACACTAGTAAACGTGCCGTTGCACAGTAGCCAAACATCGCCCGAGAGTCTGTTACGGTAGGCGCATCAATTGGTAAATAAATAAATAAATAAATAAATAAATAAATAAATAAATAAATAAATAAATAAATAAATAAATAAATAAGATATGAGAGAAGTCGCTGCCCTCTTTTAGGTCAGTGATATGAAGAAGAATACTTGAAAACTAAGGAAGACTACAGAAAATTAATACTAAGTCGGAAATCAGTATGTTGGAAGGAATTTTGCTCTGCTCCAACGAAAAGCAACCCTTGGGGTATCTTTATAAATTATCTATGAAACCAATAAATGTAAATACCAACCTCACCTCAACCTAAACTGACAACGGCTACACAAAAACGTCTGTGATACCGCCAATGTTCTACTAAATACATTATTTTCAGATGAAAAGGATGACTCAGAACAACAAGCATCAAATGAAAGATTTAAAAAAAACCTCCTCCTGATATTGAAGATGATGCACCATTTTATCAACAGGAAGTTGAACGTATTATCCTTTTGCAGAATGACAAGAAAGCTCCCGGCTGGGACGAGTTTTATGCTAATATAATAAAAAATGCATTACTGCTTTCCTTACGTATTTGTCACTCTGATCAACAATGTCTGGTTCTGAACCATTTTCCAACTTCTTGGAAATTGGCCAATGTTGAAATAATCCCGAAGAACTTCTCTAGTTAATTTTACTTCCAAATAATTTAGAACAATTTGTCTTCTACCTGTGCTTGGAAAAATCTTAGAGTATTCATTCATTAATCGAGTTATGTATCACATGTATTTGTATGGTTCCCTAAGTTGCAATCAGTATGGAATTTCCCCTCAGAAATCAACCGAAGATGCTGTCCGTGACGTGGTAGCCTGGGTCCAAGGTATATTGTCAATGAAGAAATTAGGTGTATTAATTTCTCTGGACATAAGTGGTGGTTTTGACAATGTTTGATGGCCCAAAATTATGTCCCAGTTACAGGAGAAACGATGCCCAAAAATCTCTATAAACTAATTCAGTCCTACTATTGTAAACGAAGAGTGAAGCAGTCTCCACAAAATATGTTTCCAAATGCTGCCCGCGAGCATCAACATGCAGTCCTGGTTTCTGGAACATCCTTTATGACGACCTCTTACAGCTAATTCTTATAACAGGATGTCGAGTCATTGCCTACGCCGATAATGCCCTTTTAATTGAAGCTGAAAATGTGAGAGATCGCACTGTATAATGTTTGTAACTGGGGTGAAACTAATAAACTGCAATTTAACGCAATGAAGACCAAAGCGATGTTTCCCATGAGGAGATGGAAACAGAAGAAACCATTAATTATTGTGAATGGATATCCGATAAAAATTGAGGATTAATTACCATTTTTCTGTATTTCCCTGGACAAACAACTCACATTCAGAACTAACTTCAAAAACTTAAGAATTAAAGGCAGTAAGTTTTTACAGGGACTAACTGTTGCATGCAGACCGTCGAGGGGACTGAATTCAAAAGGACTTTAAATAATTTATTATACGGCATTTGTGCCACTGATTACATACTGAGCCTCTTCTTTCCTAAACACACTGGAAAAGGAATGGGCCAGAAATAAATCATTTCAAATTCAAACAGACTTTATGCTCCGGATCTCCCGAGCTTACCGGACAACTTCTAACTGTGCAGCACTTATTATTTCTGGAATTGAGCCGCTCTTTTTGATTGCAATTCGACTAGCCGAACGGACATAAGAAAAATAGGCCATCACCTCGCCCTATCATCAATAGAATTATAGAACAACAATGCACCTTTTTACAGTCTGGTCATCCAAGATTGTTCAAGAATATTCTCCGTGACAAATGAATAGACACCCATGACTGCATCTTTTATACTGATGGCTCTCGTACATCAAGGACCTTTTTGGATGTGCTTTTGTATGGAAACGAAAGTAAAGTTTTTACAGCGCAGTATTAAATATCCTTCTGCTGTTCATTATTTCAGGCAGAACTACTAGCGATTAAATGTGCAATACAGTGGTGTCATGACAACAACAAAAGGGTCCAAATACTCAGTGACTCGCAAGCTGCGTTCAAGTATAATATGAACGCGTTAGCAGTTGCTATAAGAACTAAAGCTCAACTGCTATGCTTAACATTTCCTGCATTCGCGGACATACTGCATCCATCGACAATGGGAGAGCTGATCAACTATCAGAAACTGCTGCTCAGTCAAATCTGGAAGTCATGTATGACAGTTCTCCCTTACGCTATGCAAGAAGACAAATCAAAGAACATATTTTGAATCAACGGGACGTCCTTTGGCCCTCTGCTTCAAATGTATCCGTTACTAGAGTAATATAATTTCCCACAGTTTACAACCGACTTCAGTGCAAACGTTTGGTGCCAAATTTTTAGATAACACAGTTTACGTAATGCTATGGAAATTTCAAATCATAATTTGAAAATTTTAGAATTATTTTTACTGGTGACTATTCTTGCTTTCATGGGTCTACTCAGACAGTTGATCATTTAATATTTGATTGTCCCGTGTTTACAAGAGCAAGATTTGATTTAGACTCTCATTTGAACTGCTCTAACATTCAGCTTTCATAACCACTATACCATATTTTCATTACAGAATAGCTTTTAAAAACAATTCCTCATTTACATTCATCGCAATTTTCGGAAACTGGTTCTGTAAATAACTTCCATTATGTTTAATTTATAATTGCACATTTTAACTATAACCCAAAAATACTTTGTAAATTAGGGTGCATTTGTATTGGATAATAATAATAATAATAATAATAATAATAATAATAATAATAATAATAATAATACAAATAATAGTAATAATAAAAATCCGTTTCCTATAAACGAATATTTGACCCAATTTGTTCCCTTGAATTCCAACTTTATCTTCATATTGTGAACTTTCCTACTTTCAAAAACACCACTCAAACGTATTCGTCTACTAATATCATTCCACGCCATTTCTCCACTAACAGCTCGGAACATACCACTTAGTCGATCAGCTCCCAAGTCTTCACACCACCCACAATTTTAACAATTTACATTATGTTTTGCATACTTTTCTCTCTCTCTTTCCTAGCGTTCATCCCAAAGTATGGGGCCCGCTGTTTTGCTACGTCTCCTCCATTTCGTCCTATTGCTGACATCTTCAGGTTTTAAACCAACGTCGTGCACGTCGGCCTTGATATTGTCAGTCCACCGCTTTCCTCCCGGATCAAATTGGAGAGCTGTCTTAGCCATCCTGCCTTCTCATAACGTGACTGTACCAGCGGAGACGCGCTTCCCTCACTTTCTCCACAATTGGAGCGAGCCAAGTTTTTGTCGAAGATTTTCATTTCTTATGTGCTCACATCGAGTCAGTCCAAGAGTCCATCGAAGCATCTTTATGTCCATTGTATGAAGAGTCTGCTCATGCTTTGTTGTCTTTGGACGACATTCTGCCCCGTAAATGTTTTGCATACATACATCTATATATATAAAATAAGAGTTTTGTCTGTACATTGCTCAGAATTTGAAAAGAATTGTATTTCTGTATCGATCATGTCCACAGTAACAAGAAAATGCAGTTTTTACTTTTCCGTAATTTCTGTCTGTCTGTCTGTCTGTCTGTCTGTCTGTCTGTCTGTCTGTCTGTCTGTCTGTCTGTCTGTCTGTCTGTCTGTCTGTCTGTCTGTCTGTCTGTCTGTCTGTCTGTCTGTCTGTCTGTCTGTCTGTACACGCATCACATGAAAACGGCTGAAGAGAATTTAATAAAAAAAGGTATGTAGAGTCTGAGGGTGAACCGCTAGAATCTAGGCTATAAATTATTTTATTCACGCTGAGTGAAATGGTAGTTTAGGGGAAGGCCTAAAATTCAATTCTCAAATATTTATATTATTAGTGGTCATATCGATAAATACTACATAATTAAAGTTATATAGAATTAAATTTCTGATCATTTACGTCTTATGCATTTTTACCGTACCGGCTATGATAACACAGATATTCATGAATTTGGATTTTTGTTGCTAAGTTCATATCAACGCCGAGCCCCGACAAAATGGATAAACATAATTTAATGAAAATCGGTATATAGAGTCGGGGAATAAGAAACTACAGTTTAAGCTATAGACAATGTTATTCACCCTGGGTGAAATGGTAGTTTACGGGAAGGCACCTAAAATTTAACTTTTAAATACGTATGTTCTTGGTCCTATGGAAAAGAACTACATAACAAAAGTTATAAAGAATATAATTTCCGATCATTTATGTTTTATTAAGTTTTACCGTACCGACTATGATAAGAGTGGTATTTCAGAACCGGAAGACAATTAATAATGTGAAGGCCTACAATATCGAAAGCGCGTAACATAGATCAACATTTACATTACACTGACCGTTGTTTGTTGTAATGTTCTTTGTCTCTTATGCTGCCGCTCAACTCCGATAGATGGGATTACTGCTGCGTACCGAGTATAACAGCCTAACTGAATATTGGCGGGAAATAGCTGAGGAGTTAGATAACTTTCTTCTTTAGCATGCCAATCCTCTGGTTCATACATTTTCTGATACTGCTGTTACGTAACACACTGGTTCATCATAGTATGCCAGCTATTCGGAACCTACTCTGACGCGCTGTTCTGAATGAGCAGTGTGCGCACTTAAGTCAGAGGCTCAGTTAGTAGTAGTAGGAGTAGTAGTATGAACTGGTCTGGAATTACAATTTAGCCCTATTCCAAATTATGTATGCTGTATGCTGGGTATTCAGCCCGAAGGCTGGTTTGATCCTCTGCAGCTCCGCCAACAGCTGTCATAAATAGCCTAGGCGTCACTGAAGAGGGAAATGAGGAGTGAGGTAGTTTCCCGTTGCTTTCCTAAAATTACAGTACCACAATTCACTAAATAACTCAAAATTCAACCCTGAAAAGAGCCGTTTCTTAGGAAAAGCTTCTTCCTCTTCACTTTCATTAAATCTACATTAATTTTATTCCAAATTAGCAGCGAAGATGTGGTTTCTTCTCTGGCTTGGAGGAAAAATTGCCTCCACGTCAGACAGTTCTTTCCCCCGCCAGTGTAGTGAATTGAGATTTTCCGACTCATCGGGTACTCCCAGGAAACAGATAAGTAAACGGGCATAGTTTTTGCCCTGAGACTATCCACTATTTGAACATACACCGCCCCCCTCCCCCCGCCGAAAACAGGGCGAAGATTGTTCACGGATCACGGATGTCTGCGTCTTGATCATTCCAGCTCTGTAGCTTTGGACTGTTAGTTCGGCAGCATAGTACTGTTCGTTAAAAGCGAGGAAATGTGTGGTTTTTCATTCGATCGAGTATTTCATATGAAGGCATTGTTTTTAATCGCGCCATTCCTACTGACGTCATTGTAATGACCCATGCTCATTTCAGTTGGGAAAACCACTAAGAGAGTCTTTCTGAGAATCTATACAGGCAGGTGGAGAGTGAGTCCGTGTCTGCCATTAAAATGAAAACTCCCCAACCTGATTGTGACTGACGGTAGGCAAGCTGGCCTACCATTACAATGAAAATTCCCTAACCCAGTCTTCATATGAGAAAAGACGTTGGTGACTTGCCCGTCGTGCTTCTAGGGCAACTTTAAGAGCTATGCAACTTAATACAATCTTGCTCACAACGTTTACACTACCTAACCTAGAATTCTGTATAAAATTTAGAATTCCGTAGCGAAGCACGGGTACATAAGCTAGTATAAGCTAAAATCATGAAATTTGGTCCATTTATGACGATTGATTGTGACAATGTGCGCACCAAACTTGATGACCCTATCTTTCCTATAAAAGTGTCAAAGAATGAAATATACGTGTAAAAATCACCAAATTTACGAACAATCCAGAAATACAGCCAAATCGAACGTATAAGGGAGAGAGATACGACAAAACCTAATAGGACCAAAGTTGTAGATCACTACAAATTGAACCGAGATTGTGCCATCCGTTTTGTGATAGAAATCTGTAGCCAACAAATAGCTCAAAATGAATGTCTGCATAGTCATTAAAATTGCCTCCATATTTCGATATTTTTTGCGTTAAAAAGTGAAAAATTAGAACATCTTGAAAATTTTCCGTCGGTTACAGGCTAAAAGCTAAAATTTTTCCAAATTTCAACTTTCTAGCTCGTCTGGAAGACTGTGCCACCATCTTGAATTGGGGAGAAGGGAGATAGAAATGAGAACATTCACAAATTTTTTAAGCCCACGGAACCTACAGTTTCTCGCTTTGGATAAATGATACGACTGAGTTCCTATGCTGACACAAAAAATTGAAGGCCCACCCAGCGTGCCCCCTTCCGGGAATTTTGAGAATATTCGATTTTTCTAGGGATACTGGGGTCATCAGCTTCTCCGGAACCAAGTTTCAAATTTCTGTGATTTCTGGAAGTGCCTCATTAATTCACGTCTATTATCATTTTTATACCTTTTTATATAGATCGCTCCAGAACAAATTGTTTTTACATATATAAGAACGTGTTGTTAGTAGTGGGAGGTGAGTTAGGCTCTTGTGTGTGCCGATGTTCTGAAGGTGATAAATTTGGTATGGGACCAGAAAGTGGAATATGAGTTAAGTCATCTCTAGAGTGGTCACATTGTCAATTATCGTGCAATGATCTGCTGGGAATGCTCAGTAGGAGAACCTCAGAAAGCAATCTTCGATCAGAAAAACACTACTAGCCATAAAATTAAAGAAGCTACTAAAATTAAGGCCTCGATGTCATTTCTGATAATGGAATTGATAGAATGAACAACCCGATGAATGGGACTACATTGCGGCTTAGAACATAGCCAAGAGAAATAGGCCTTGTAATGATTTCACTTTAGATGTTGAACTTCAAACAATCAATTGTTTGGACATGGGAATGATGATGCAATCTAAACTGTGTTTGACAAACACTCTGAAAGACATTAGTAAGGAAATGAGAGAAGAGATTGTTGTACATTTGATAACAAACGATACGAAGTAACCGTGTAGTTGATGAGTTAAGAAGCATCAGTTACAAAGTCGTGTTAGTTATCTGCTTGAAATGTCTTAGATTTTGTTCAACTGCAAAGCAAGCAATGATCAAGCAGGGAATATTGTCAAACCTCTATTCCGGTGGACTAAACGAAGTGTACATTAAGAAACGTTTAATAGTACTTGTTTGTGATGGGGCATCTGTAATGTTAGACATAAAATGGTGTAGCTGAATACTTGTAATGTGTCCACGAATCGATCACATGTATATACTTTATTATACATCATTACTTGTATATGGCGAGGTACTTTAGCTTTCTATTTTCGTCCTACATACTTTTATTTCTGGACTTGTTTGGTAACATGGGTTATTGTCGTAATTATTTATTCAATAGCGTTGCCAACGTTTCACCTCGCAAACTGAATGTGTTCGGGCTCAGTAACAGCAGTTTCGTAGAACAAAGCCCTCAGGGATCTAGCGCGAAGGGGTTGGATTTGGTTTCATTGTTTACATTATTCCTCGTTGTTTCTAATTGCTCACCTGCTTACTGCTTGAGAGGACAACACAACCTTTCATTGCATATTACCTCCTTCCTAAAGCCTTCCTGTCCTGCCTCCACCACAACACCTCAGACATTCTAGGCAGATGATCAGTGACGAGGGAAACACGCCAAATATTTTCAGAAACTCCGCTCAGCGAAGGAGAGGCCGAAATGAGCGAACATATGTTTTCGCTTATCCGCAGACACTCGACCTTTTCCGAGAAAATGAGAGTCGATGTTTCCGATATAATTTACGTGCCTTTTGGAGTGTAACAAATTCAAATGACTTTACGCCCCGTGTTCAAATACCGGCGACTTTTGTTTGACAAAATTAAATAAAGAATTAAAAAATGGAATTAAAAAACATTCTGGAGGAAAAGGGTGTGGTCGCAACGAAAGCCACTCTGCCACGGTTTCGGTCGCCTCGCTGAGCCTGAGACTACATAGACGGTACAAACAATGTGGCAACATTATCTGGATCATGAGAGAAATAGAATAGACCTTGCGAGGTTAGATCGAAGGCATACATTGGGGTGGCTCATGCGAGACTACCGGCAAAAATGAGTGCAATTGAACTAGACAAAAGAGTGACTGAATGGGTTGCTATATGTCTAGAAAACAAATCGCAGAAAATTAGAGTATGCGAAGCTTTATCTGACCCTGTAATAATGAAGAGGGGAATTCTTCAAGGCAGTATTATTGGACCTTTATATTTTCATATATTTATATAAATGAAATGTGTAAAGGAGTTGAGTCGGAGGTATGGCTATTTGCGGATGATGTTATTCTGTACAGAGTAATAAATAAGTTGCAAGATTGTGAGCAACTGCAAAACGACCTCGATAATGTTGTGAGATCGACAGCAGGCAATGGTATGTTGATAAACGGGGTTAAAAGTCAGGTTGTTCAATAGGAAAAGTCCTCTTAGTTTTAATGACTGCGTTGATGGGGTGAAAATTCCTTTTGGGGATCATTGTAAGTATGTAGGTGTTAATATCAGGATAGATCGTCATTGGGGTAATCACATAAAAGTGATTGTAAATAAAGGGGGCAGATCTCTGCACATGGTTATGAGGGTGTTTAGGTGTCGTAGTAAGGATGTAATGGAGAGGGCATATGTCTCTGGTAACACCCCAACTGGAGTATGGTTCCAGTGTATGGGACCCTCACCAGGATTACCTGATTCAAGAACTGGAAAAAATCCAAAGAAAAGCAGCTCGATTTGTTCCGGGTGATTTACGACACAAGAGTAGCGTTACAAAAATGTTGCAAAGTTTGGGCTGGGAAGAATTGGGAGAAAGGAGACGAGCTCCTCGATTAAGTGTTATGTTCCGAACTGTCAGCGGAGAGATGGCGTGGAATGACATTAGTAGACGAATAAGTTTGAGTGGCGTTTATAAAAGTAGGAAAGATCACAATATGAAGATCAAGTTGGAATTCAAGAGGGCAAATTGGGGCAAATAATTATTTATAGGAAGGGGAGTTAGGGATTGGAATAATTTACCAAGGAAAATGATCTATAATTTTCCAATTTCTTTGAAATCATTTAAGAAAAGTCTAGGAAAACAACAGATAGGAAGTCTGCAACCTGGGCGACTGCCCTAAATGCAGATCAGTATTGATTTATTCATATTGTGATATTTCCTACTTGTACAGACACCACTCAAACTTATTCGTTTACTAATGTAATTGCTCGCAATATCTCCACTGACAGCTCGGAACATACTACTTATTCGAGCAGCTCGTCTCCTTTTTCCCAAGTGTTCCGAACCCAAACTTTTCAACTCTTTTAACGCTACTCTTTTGTCGGAATCACCCAGAAAAAATCCAGCTGCTTTTCTTTGGATTTTTTCTAGTTTTTGAATCAAGTAATCCCATACACTGGAACCATACTCTAGTTGGGGTCTTACCAGAGACTTATATGCCCTCTCCTTTACATCCTTATTACAACCCCTAAATACTCTCATAACCATGTGCAGAGACCTGTACCCTTTATTTACAATCCCATTTATGTGATTACTCCAATTAAGATCTTTCCTTATAATAACACCTGGATACTTACAATGATCTCCAAAATGAACACTCATCCAATCAACGCAGTAATTAAAACTGGGAGGACTTTTCCTATTTGTGAAAGTCACAATCTGACTTTTAACCCCGTACATGAACATACCGTTGCCTACTGTCCATCTCACAATATTATCGAGGTCATTTTGCTGTTGCTCACAATCTTGTGGCTTATTTATTACTCTGTACAGAATAACATCATCTGCAAATGCCTCATCTCTGATTCTACGCCTTTACTCATATTTATTATATATATAAGAAAGCATAAATTTTCAATAATACTGCCTTGAGGAACTTCCCTCGTCATTATTACAGGATCACATAAAGCTTCGCTTATTCTAATTCTCTGAGATCTATTTTCTAGACTTATAGCTACCCATTCAGTCACTCTTTTGTCTAGTTAAATTGCACTCATTTTAGCCGGTATTCTCCCATGATCCCCCCCAATGAATGCCTTCGATCTAACCTCGCATGGTCTATTCTATTTCTCTCATAACTCAGATAATATTGCCACAAGTTTTGTACCGTCTATGGGCTTAATTTGCCTTTTTCCTTGTGTTAACTTTTCCTCCTGCAAATTTCCTGTCTAATCTCCCTTAGTCAGTGCTAAGACAGTATTAGGGTGGGGGTCTACCGCGTCATTTATATTCACACCTTTCTAAGACCTTTCATTTCATTTTCCGATGCCCTCAGTCTTCGGATGTTGCCTATTCCTTATTTCCTCTGTTTAGTTGCAACATAGGGTATTTGTTCATATGTACTTCCTCTCGAAACAATAATCACAATCACCATCTTCTACTCCAGACGATAGGGTCGTAATATAATAATAATAATAATAATAATAATAATAATAATAATAATAATAATAATAATTAAAAGTCGGAGATCAGGTCATGGTTAAAAATTTTCTTCAGGAGGCAAACTTGCTCCCAGATTTCATTGAACTTGCATTATACTGGATTTTCTAACCCCTGTCACCCTCATGGTGAGTAACCCTGAAACAGAAAGAATTTTTCATGTTCATCTGTCTCAAGTAAAACCTGTGAGAACAGTTTTGCTTTTCGTTATAGGCCATCCAGTGATGGTTTTGCACCTTTAATTATATTTCTTTCCTTAGCATCTTATAAACTGTTTAAATAAAGAAAGTTTAAATAAATAGACCTCTTGCCCCTGTTGGTGGTGAAACGTTTGTAGGTATTTCGTTATTGTTAATTATTGTTAATTTCAATTTTTATTAAAATCATTTTGTGAAAACATTCCCTTCAGTAATTTCCTTTTCTTTCTGCCATTACCGCCCCTGCCTCCAAACCTGAGCCAGAAATTTAGTTCACTCGTCCTACAAGCATCAACCTTAACAGCTCCACTTGCAACATTGTCTACAAACCAGTTACTCTCGCCGATAAATTCGATTGTTACAGAGCCTTACGTTCACCTGATCCCACGTCGTGGCATTTGGCGAGGGTCACCGGCGCGGGGTATAGGGTCGCCTCATTCTGACCAAGTCTCCTTCTATATAGAGAGTGCCATCATTGGGAGTAGTTTGGAAGCTGAACCCCAAACGCCCGCTCTACCATTGGGCGGAACTATCTCAGTTGGTCCTTGGTGATCATCACCTTGGCTACTTCTTTCAATGTGCCGGGAGAAAGGTATCTGAGGGTACTTTGGGTGGACCCCATACTGGCAACCACAGTGGGGACCACTCTTGCTGTCAACTTCGGGCGCAATCGACCGGACTTCTACGACGTCGCAAACAACATCAAATTTTCTTACTTCAAAAACCAATTAGAACTGACTCTCATCAATAAATTTTCCATCTTCGATACATAATTTCAAGATTTAAGTGTTCTTAGATTCACGGTTTCCAAACTGTTCGGACTGTGGTAGAACATTAGGAGGTGTAGGTCTGTACCGGGGATACTCCCTCTCCGTCCCGTTGAACTAGTCTCCTTCTAGAATGCCATCTGTGCTGGCAATCTCGAACTATTTTAACTCAAGATACTTCGACCCTCAACCGCTGGCGGGTTTACGGACAATTAATTTTTAAGGGAATTTTCTATTTTCATTGTTTGAGAAACATTACGTTTTTTAGATCGTTTTTTTCCTGTGTTAAAATTGTCAACACTCCTACGGCTTCCCTTTTCCTTAGTTATTAACCAGTCAGGATTTTCGTGCATATTTCTGTAGCCAATTAAAATTTTGGGTGTTTACAGGCATCCAGTCCATCTGATAAGAGTTCTGGAACTTTCCCCTCTTAGTTGCTATAAAAGCTGGGCACACATTGCTGACCGGATGCTTGAGCTTGTCACATACCCTGTGGACCGGACATTTTTCTACTAACATACTAAGGTGCACTTGATTGTAAAAATGTACATAAATATTAAACCAGTCAAGATTTTATCTTTGAAGTTGGTGGATCTGCCTTTACAAAACCATCTTCAGCGTCAATTACTAACCGATCATTAATGTTTACACCGTTGTCGTCGTCCGAGTCACTTGAATAAATAAGCACACTAGGTAAATTACGACGTGTAGAGGCTTGAATATCACTTCCACTAATTCATTATCGCTATATCCATTTGAACGATCAACGGCATATAATTCTTCTAAAATATCGTCGTCAGCTAACACCGTATTCCGCGCGCGCTTCAACTTGTCATTGACTGAACCGGCAGAAAGAAAGTCAACGTTTCGAAATTAAATCAAAGAATAAAAGAGGCCGTGAATAAAAGAAAAGTGGCAGATGTACATCTACGATTTATTCTACTCAATGTGCAAGTTCGGAATAGTTCAATATATGGTCAAGAGATGTCACAGGAAGACCGAAAACAATGTCGTGAATAAAACCGAGATTTCTCAGGGCCCTTCACCTACCGCTGGCGAGCGTACTACGAGATTTCTCGGGGCCCGTCACCCACGTGTTAAGGGCCGTATTGTTGTCTTCATCGCTCCGGTCTAGTGTATGTGCGGAGTAATAAGGAGGCAGAGGCTGCCTGCCATCGTTTCGGAAGCCCCAACTACTGAAGGTAATGGCAGAAATCACTTAACGTGTGTTCGCTCCAGGCAGATAACTCGAGGGGAAGGTTTCAAACGTGTTTAATTAATGTAAAGTCCCAAAATCACTATTTAGTTGTAAATTTTTAGTAAGTGTGAGGACTCTATTCAAATCCCCGCTGGGAAACATGTAAATTAAGGGAACAAAGAGTATTCACATTCGGTTGATTCCAGTTCAACTTGGTATGGGGTGATTAAAATTTTCTAAACCTTTTAAATCTTCACTCGCCTTCGGAATTTAACATATTTTATTTAGTAAACCCTATGTAGTATAGGTTTAGCCTCTGCAAAATAGGCCAAAAGTCCATTTGGGACCTTAAGTGTTTTTCTAAATGGAGTGCAAGTGTTTGGCCTCCAAGCCATTTGTTCATGGCTGATCGTCTTAAACCTTTTAATTTTACATTAAAGCCATTTGGTATGGGGAGTCATTGTAATGATTATTGATAAACGAGTGAGGAGACTGTTGAGCAGAAGTAACTGCAAGCACTGTTTTCGAAAGTTGTAAGAAATAATTTAGTAACAAGTTTGTGCCTCTTAGAGGCTGGACTACAGTAACCTTACGGAGCTAAGTCTCCTAGAATATAAGTGAGTTGAGCAAATATGCTCTTGTAAAATAGTGTACCTTCAGAGCTACAATGCTCATCCCTTATATACAGTATTACCTTGTTGATAATTCTATCCAGTTCTTGTACCTGGTTTTTGGACTTACAGTCCACTCTTCTTGTCAGAGCTGACGAGCAATTTAACTGTTATTTGTTGTTGTTTGTTCAAAGTGTCTATCTACCAAATTTTAGAACAAAGAAAATAGGAAAGAAATAAAATTTCAAAATTTAGTGAACTAATGCTCTGGTCATTTTTCTGTCCATCCATTCATCCTGGAACCTTCATACGCATCTACGTTCCACGAAATTTCCGAAACAATAATAATGCTAATAATATTCATGTGACCTTGCCGCGGTGGGGAGGCTTGCGTGTCCCAATAAAGCAGATAGCCGAGCCGCAGGTGCAACCATATCGGATGGGTATCGGTTGAGAGACCAGACTAAGGAATGGTTCATCGAAACGGGGGTAGCAGCCTTTCGGTAGTTGCAAGGGCGGCAGTCTAGGTTATTGACTGATACGGCCTTGTAATAATACTCAACATGGCTTAGCTGTGTTGATACTGCTACACGGCTGAAGGCAACGGGAAAATACAGCCGTAACTAACTCCCGAAGACATGCAGCTCTCTCTGTATGAATGATGTACTGATGATGGATTCCTACCTGGTAAAATATTTCGGAGGTAAACTAGTCCCCCATTCGGATCTCCGGGTAGGGAATACACGAGAGGGGGCGATCATCAGGAAGATGGATACTGACATTCTGCGAGACGGAGCGTGGAATGTTAGAAGTTTGAATCGTTGTGGTAGGTTAGAGAATCTGAAAAGAGAGATGAATAGACTAAAGTTAGATGTAGTTGGTATGCGTGAAGTACGTTGGCAGAAAGAACATGGTTTCTGGTCAGGCAACTACCGAATTATCAACACAAAATCAAACAGGGGTAATGCAGGAGTCGGTTTAATAATAAATAAGGAAATAGGGCAGCGGGTAAGCCACTACGACCAGCATAGTGAAAGAATTATTGTCGTCAAGATAGACACCAAAACAATGCCCACCACAATAGTGCAGGTTTATATGCCTACTAGTTCAGTGGATGATGAGAAAATCGAAAGAATATATGAAGAGAGAGAAGATTTAATACAATATGTAAAAGGTGACGAGAATATAATTGTGATGGGAGACTGGAATGCAGTGGTAGGCCAAGGAAGAAAAGGAGAATTCGGATTGGGATAAAGAAACGAAAGAGGAAGTCGGCTGGTTGAATTCTGCACTGATCATAATTTAGTCCTCGCCAGTACTTGGTTCAAACACAACAAACGACGGCTGTATACGTGGAAAGGACCTGGAGACACGGGAAGGTATCAAATAGACTTCATTATGATTAGGCAGAGATTCAGAAACCAGGTGTTGGATTGCAAAACTTTCCCAGGAGCAAGCATGGGCTCTGATCACAACTTGTTGGCCATGAAATGCCATCTGAAGTTGAAGAAATTGAAGAAAGGAAAGAATGCAAAAAGATGGGATCAAGACAAGTTGAAAGAAAAGAGTGTGAGGGATTGTTTCAGGGAACATGTTGCACAAGGGCTAAATGAAAAGGCTGAAGGAAACACTATAGGGTAAGAGTGGGTAGTCATGAAAAATGAAGTCAGTAGGGCTGCTGAAGAAATGTTAGGAAGGAAGGAAAGATCAACTAAGAATCAGTGGATAACTCAAGAGATACTAGACCTGATTGATGAACGACAAAAATACAAGAATGCTAGAAATGAAGAGGGCAGAAAAGAATACAAGCGATTAAAGAATCAAGTGGATAGAAAGTGCAAGGTACAGTAGGTAAGGAAGACTGGCTGAAGGAGAAGTGCATGGATGTCGAAGGTTGTTAGGTCCTGGGAAAGGTAGATGCTGCATACAGGAAATCAAGGAAACCTTTGGAGAAAGGAAATCTAGGTGTATGAATATTAAGAGCTCAGATGGAAAGCCACTTCTGGGGAAAGAAGGCAAAGCAGAAAGGTGGCAGGAACATATTCAACAGTTGTATCAAGGTGAAGATGTAGATAATTTGGTTTTGGAACATGAAGAGGCTGTTGATGCTGATGAAATTGGAGACGCAATTATGAGGTCAGAGTTTGACAGAGCTGTGAGTGACCTAAATGGGAACAAGGTACCTGGAATTGATGACATTCCCTCTGAATTACTGACTGCCTTAGGAGAAACCAGCCTGGCAATGTTATTCCATTTAGTGTGTAAGATGTTGAGACAGGAGAAGTCCCATCTGATTTTCGGCAGAATGTTGTTGTACCTATTCCCAAGAAAGCCGGTGCTGACAGGTGTGAAAAGTACCGCACTATTAGTTTAGTATCTCATGCCTGCAAAACTTTAACACGTATTATTTACAGAAGAATGGAAAAACAAGTTGAAGCTGAGTAGGAAGAAGGTCAATTTGGCTTCAGAAGAAATGTAGGAACACGTGAAGCGATCCTGACTTTACGTCTGATCTTAGAGGATCGAATCAAGGACAAGCCTACGTACATGGCATTCGTAGACCTAGAAAGGGCATTCGATAATGTTGATTGGACCAAGCTATTTAAGATTCTGAAGGTGACTGGGATCAGATACCGAGAACGAAGAATTATCTAAAATCTGTGTAGAAATCAGTCTGCAGTGATAAGAATAGAGGGCTTTGAAAAAGAAGCAACACTCCAGAAAGAAGTGGGGCAAGGCTGCAGTTTGTCTCCCCTCCTTTTCAATGTTTACATAGAACAGGCAGTAAAGGAAATCAAAGAGGAATTTGGAAGGAATCATAATCTTAGGAGAGGAAATAAAACCTTGAGATTTGCTGATGATATTGTTATTTTGTCTGAGACTGCTGAGGATCTCGAAAAGCTGCCGAATGGTATGGACGAAGTCTTGGGTAAGGAGTACAAGATGAAAATAAATAAGTTCAAAACAAAAGTAATGGAGTGCAGTCGAACGAAGGCAGGTGATGCAGGAAATATTAGATTAGGAAATGAAGTCTTAAAGGAAGTGGTTGAGTATTGTTACTTGGGTAGTAAAATAACTAACTATGGCAGAAGTAAGGAGGACATAAGATGCAGACTAGCACAAGCAAGGAATAGCTTTCTTAAGAAAATAAATTTGCTCACTTCAAACTTTGATATACGAATTAGAAGATGTTATTGAAGACTTTCGTGTGGAGCGTGGCATTGTATGGATGTGAAACATGGACGATAACTAGTTCAGAAAGAAAGAGAATAGAAGCTTTTGAAGTGTGGTGTTTCAGAAGAATATTTTTTTTTTTTTTTGCTTGTTGCTTTACGTCGCACCGACACAGATAGGTCTTATGGCGACGATGGGACAGGGAAGGGCTAGGAATGGGAAGGAAGCGGCCGTGGCCTTGATGAAGGTACAGTCGCAGCATTTGCCTGGTGTGAAAATGGGAAACCACGGAAAACCATTTTCAGGGCTGCCGACAGTGGGGTTCGAACCTACTATCTCCCGAATGCTGGATACTGGCCACACATAAGAGACTGCAGCTATCGAGCTCGGTACTGAAGAATGCTGAAAGTGAGATGGATAGATCGAATCACGAATGAAGAGATACTGAATCGAATTGGTGAGAGGAGATCGATTTGGCTAAATTTGACGAGAAGAAGAGATAGAATGATAGGACACATCTTAAGACACCCAGGACTTGTTCAGTTGGTTTTTGAAGGAAGTGTAGGTGGTAAGAACAGTAGGGGTACACCAAGATATGAATATGACAAGCAGATTAGAGCAGATGTAGGATGCAATAGTTACATAGAAATGACGAGTTTAGCACAGGACAGTGTGGCATGGAGTGCTGCATCAAACCAGTCTATGGATTGATGACTCAAATGCACAATATTCATACTGGCGATGACAGCTCTTGAGAGCGAAGCAGGAATGTCAATGCAGAGGATCTCCTCACATTACTTTACGTTAAATTTTACTGAATAGATGACACGCCATCATAATTGTATTGTCCCAGTTAATCCACAGTGGCCAATACATGCATCTCCGTTCCTGCCCTTACGCCCAAATCCAGTTCCCAGAATAAAATACCCCGAATGTTAACATGCCCGAACGGTCAGTTCCCCGAATCGAAATATCCGAAGAACTTTATCCAAATTCAAAATGCCGAACAGAGAAAGCCCGAAAAACTCCAAAATTCCGAATAATATAAAGACTCGAAAGTATCATAGTTTCAGTTGCTAGACACCCACGCTTTTGGGACATGAGTGCCCAAAATATTAGTTCAGACGGTACAGAAGTGAAACTCCCACGTAGAGCCATGCAATGATTGATTCTGAGCTCATTCCATCTGTGCTTCGACTACCCTGCTCGTTTGGTCGGAGAACGAGCCTGCTGCTAGAACTGAGTAACTTAGTTGTTGGCAGTAACATAACATGTGACAGAAATGAGGCGTCCGATTTTACCTTCTGTAAAATAATACACTAATACAGAAATCTTCAAATAACGAGCGAGTGGGTGCGTGGTTTGAGTCACGTAGCTGTCAGCTTTCACGTGGGAAATAAAAGGTTGAAGTTGCTTTACGTCGCACCGACACAGATATATCTTATGGGGGGGGGGGGGGGGGCAGGAATGGGCTGGGAGGTGGAAGGAGGCGTCCGTAGCCTTAAATAAGGTACAGCCCCAACATTTTCCTGGTGTGGAAATGGGAAACCATGGAAAACCACCCTCAGGGCTGCTGACAGTGGGATTCGAATGTACTATCTCCCGATTACTGGATACTGGCCGCACCTAAGCGACTGCAGCTATCGAGCTGGGTAATAGAAGTTTGAAACGCCACGGTTGACAGCTCTCTGTGTTTTCCCATTTTAACACATGGTTTTACCACATACACTATAGACAATACTGCACATTTCCGTATTCTCCCATGATAAACTAAGAGACATGTTGAAGGGTCGACCTTAAACATCAGGCGGCAAGATTGAAACTACAAAATTAGCATGTTAAAATTGAGAGAAATAATTAATTTTGCTTTGTACTACTACGAACGTTGAATGTTTATACTGATAGAAATAATGATTTCGTTTCGTCTGAATCCTTGGCTGAATGATCAGCGTTGAGGCTTTCGATTCAGAAGGTCCCGGATTCGATTTCCGGCTGGATCGAGAATTTTAACCGCGTTTAATTAATTTTTCTGGCTCAAAGACAGGGTGTTTGTGTTTGTTCCACAAGTTTCTCTTCATATTGAGACATCACACTACACTTCTTCACACCACAGGAACGTGCAATAGTGATTACCGTACTAGACTGAATAAAATAAAATGTGATATGTCCGGCTCCATAGTTAGTGGTTAGCGTGCTGGCGTTTGGTCACAGGGGTCGATTCCCGTCAGGGTTGGGTATTTTAACCATCATTGATTAATTTCCCTGGTGTGAGGGATGGGTGTATGTTTCGTCTTCATCACCACTTCATCCTCATCACGACGTGCAGGTCGCCTACGGGTGTCAAATCACAAGACCTGCACCTGGCTAGCCGAACATGTCCTCGGACATTTCGGACACTGAAAGCCATACGCCATTTCATTTCATCACTACAAAACCTATATGTGTCTCTGCGACGTTAATCAAATTGAAAAATTGTGGGATTTTCGTATTGGGTTGCAGATTTCTGGTATTTCTTTTATATCTTAAAACAATGGCAATTAACGCTTACATCTTCTATATGATGAAGCTAAGAATGGTAGAATTACTTTTGTTTCAGATGCGAATATATTTACGTATAAAACACCACAGTTCTAATACTGAATTTTTGTCTTGGGTTGGTCATAATACTAACACGAGCCGTAGGCTGTAGATCCCCGAACCTGCAGGCAGAGTGTAAAATTCTTCCACGTCAATCCCCGCTCGTATTAGGATATGGCTAAAAGGGATCAACTTGGGAGAGTGAATGCAAAAATGTGAGACGCTTCTGCTTCCCTACCTGTATTTATATTCAATTTTAATTGATGTTGCGAGATCTTTTACTTCCTTTCTCTACTGATAGTCTTACACTTGATAGTCTATCATAGTGCCACTAGATGGCAATGGTACCCCTCCCGTGCCTTTGGCTTTTCTAGCTCCTTGATTTTAAGTCTCTTTAATGATATGTTCTCTTTGAACCAGGGTGAAAACAAAGTGGAGGGTAAAACATCACGTAACCCACACCAGCATAAATAACGTAAAAATCATGGCTGGCGTTGGCGCGAATGGACACTGCCATTGGTAGAAGATTAGTCCAATGAAACGTCGCTCAAGGCAGCGAGATGTTATGACCAACCTAGGCGGTATAAAAAGACCTAAAACGATGAGGCAATGTTACCGACACACTAATCATCGTTGAAGTCGGGAGGAAGAATGGAAAGGATAAGCATATGCAATTGATAACAATCACCGCCGTCTCAATCCTATGTTTCAGTGATGTCTTTACAAGTAGGAAAGATCACAATATGAAGATAAAGGTGGAATTCAAGAGAAAAAATTGGGGCAAATATTCGTTTATAGGTAGAGGATTTAGGGATTGAAACAACTTACCAAGGAAGATTACCTGATTCAAGAACTGGAAAAAATCCAAAGAAAAGCAGCTCGATTTGTTCTGGGTGATTTCCGACAAAAGAGTAGCGTTACAAAAACGTTGCAATGTTTGGGTTGGGAAGAATTGAGAGAAAGAAGAAGAGCTGCTCGACTAAGTGGTATGTTCCGAGCTGTCAGCGGAGAGATGGCGTGGAATGACATTAGTAGACGAATAAGTTTGAATGGCGTTTATAAAAGTAGGAAAGATCACAATATGAAGATAAAGTTGGAATTCAAGAGGACAAATTGGGGCAAATATTCATTTATAGGAAGGGGAGTTAGGGATTGGAATAACTTACCAAGGGAGATGTTCAATAAATTTCCAATTTCTTTGAAATCATTTAAGAAAAGGCTAGGAAAGCAACAGATAGGGAATCTGCCACCTGGGCGACTGCCCTAAATGCAGATCAGTATTGATTGATTGATTGATTGATTGATTGATAAATTTCAAATTCCTTTGCGATCATTTCAGAAAAGGCTAGGAAAACAACAGATAGGGAATCTGCCACCTGATTTGATTGATTGATTGATTGATTGATTGATTGATTGATTGATTGATTGATTGATTGATTGATTGATTGATTGATTGATTGATTGATTGATTGATTGATTGATTGATTGATTGATTGATTGATTGATTGATTGATTGATTGATTGATTGATTGATTGATTGATTGATTGATTGCTATACTGCCTGCTCTATGCTATGCAGTTGACATGCTGCTCAGCTTGAACTCTTCGTATCACAAAGCTCTGCTAGGGGCGCCAGCTAACGCACCCAGTTTACCTCCGTATCCACGTTGTTGTGTTACCGTGCGTTTGCATCGAGTATTTGTGTGTGTTTCTCTGGTTGTAAAACAATGAATTGTTGTGGTCCTCAGTAGTAGGGCTATGAGAGATCCAAATCCTTAGTCAGCATTTTTTTTGCTGAGTCAGCACCCGAGATCTAGTAGTGTAGCTATGCAGGTTCTGACCCGAGGTTGTTGACCTCTAGTATAGTAGGTGTACAATGAAGATTTTGCGGATATGCATAAGAAAGCAAGCCTAACCTCACAGTCGCCATCTTGAGGGGCCTAACCTTACTTTAACGGCTAAATGCCCTTCCCTACGCGTAAGAGAGCGAGCCTAACCCTACAGCCTCAATCTCGAAGGGCCTATCCTCAGTTTTATGACACGATGCCCTTCCCGACGCCAATTGCACAAGATGGCGGCTATACACATCCCCTTATGAGACGGCCTAGGAGTGCTTGCTCAAGATGGCGACTATAAATAGGCTCTTGTGTGATGGCCGGACGGTGCCTGCGCAAGATGGCGGCTATACAAAGACCTCTTAAGGGTGCTTGCTCAAGATGGCGGCTGCTCTTATGGCGGCCTAGGGCCGTTTGCTCAAGATGGCGGCTATACACAGGCTCTTATGAAACGGCCTAGGGGAGCTTGCGTAAGATGACGGTTATGCATACGCTCTTATGAGATGGCCCAGGGGCCTACTGCGCAAGATGGCGGCTATACAGAGGCCCTTTTGAAATGACCTAAGAGCGCTTGCGCAACATGGGCGCTATACACAGGCTCCTATGGATAAAGCTGGCCTAGAGGCCTACTGCGAAAGATGGTGGCTAGACATGGGCTCTTATGAGACGGCCTAGGGGCGCTTGCAAGGGATGGCGGCTATACACAGGCTCTTATAGGTAAATATGCCGGCCATGGGCGATTGCACAAGATGGCGGCTATACATAGACTCTTATGGAAAAAGATGACGGCTATGCGCGATTGCACAACATGGGGGCTATACACGGGCTCTTATGGAGAAAGATGACGGGCATGGGCGATTGCACAATATGGCGGCTATACACAGGCTCTTATGGGACTAACTCCTAGAACCTGGGTCTGAGGTTACTGTGCAAGATGGCTGTGATACAAAGAGGGCCTGGGAACGCTTGCGCTAGATGGCGGCAATACACAAGCTCTTATGAAGAAAGCTGGCCCACGGGCTACTGCAAAAATGGCGGCTATACATTGACTCTTATGGAGAAAGCTGGTCTAGAGGAGACATAGGATTTAAGGAGACGGCTTAAGAGGGCTTGCGCAAGAGTACGGCTATACACAGACTCTTATGGAGAAAGCTAGCCAAGGGGCTACTGCGCAAGATGGCGGCTATACATAGGCTCTTAGTGCCTCTTCCTCCCCCGAAGGGACACAGCCGCCTTCCACCTCCTCCCCCTCCTAATCCTCGTCCACATTGCAAAAGTGCAAAAGGGCTCTTCTTTCTGACAAAGGAGCAAATGGGCAAAAGGGACACCTCCTCTTCATGTGTAGGGCCAAAGGGATCCTCTTCCTGGCAGAAGGGCTCCTCGTGGCAAAACGGTAAAAGTACACATCCTTAGAGTTACTGAGGTTAGCTCAATCCCTCCTCCTATGGACAGATGCCTCCCTGAATTGAACGTCACACTACAAACAAATATACTTACGCTATGTAGCGTTGTCTTCGTCGCAAAAGTTTTTGGATTGAGGAGGGAGCGGTAAGGAGAAGGTAATAGTTTTTCAGCATGTAAAAATATCGTAGGATAAGCAAATGCTGTATCCGACAAGAGAAACAGGTTCAATCTGGTTACAGAATGCAATTTCAAAAATATAGAATTGACGTGCTGTGAACTGGAAAACTTATAACACAAAACATTATAAGATTAATCTCCCTGTTATACAATCGCACTTCTATGCAATCAACGCGCACACATAGAATTGCAAATGTTGTACATCTCTATCTGACACACTTCTTCTTAATTACTGCAGAAAAATTATTTTAGTTACTACTGAGCATACCTTAGGATACCTTTGTCCTAAGGAGGTGGATTATCCGGGATTCGAACACATGCAGCAGAAAAATCGTTTAGATACCGCAAAAGAATAAGAAATAATACTATTGTGCAGATAAAAGTATTTTACTACTTATCAGGGTTACCTTTGTCCTACATCATATTGTGTTAAGGAGACAATCAAATGATTTAGATAGATCAATAGCGATACAGTGCATTTGACATCCTGAATCCAGGATATCTTCTATATCTTGCTGGAAACCTACAAATTGAGCAAATTGAGCTTCAGTGGAATAACAGTTCCTAAACCCAAACTGCCATCTATCAAACCAGTTATTAATTTCGAAAACGTGTCTAATTTAGGCAGAAGGAATGCCTTCCCAAAGCTTGCATGCAACGCATGTCAAACTTACTGGCCTGTGATTTTCAGCTTTATGTCTATCAACCTTTCCTTTATACACGGGGACCACTATAGCAACTCTCTATTCATTTGGTATAGCTCCTTCATGCAAACAATTATCAAATAAGTACGTCAGATATGCTACTGTATTCCAACCCATTGTCCTTAGATTATCCCCCGAAACCTTATGAATTCCAGCTGCATTTCCAATTTTCAAATTCCGTACCTTACTGTAAATGTCATTGTTATAATAGGTAAATTTTCATACTTCTTTAGTGTTAGAAACCTCCTCTATGGGGACATTATCCTTGTAACCAACCAACAATCATTACATACTGCTGACTGAATATTTCTGCCGTTTGAAGATCCTTACAAGCATACTCGTCTTGTTCATTAATAATTCCTGGAATGACCTTCTTGGAACCCATTTCTGCTATAACTACGTATACATACTCTTCCATTTTTCACTAAAATTTGTATAACGGCCAGTTATGCTTGCCTTCATGTTATCCCTTGCTGACTTCTTTGCTGAATTCAATTTCCTAGTAAATTACTTCAATTTTTCCCTACTTCCAGAGCCATTTCGAACACTATTGAATTCCAACCTGCACTCCTTCTTAGTCTAATTGGTGTAAACACATCGCAGAGTCGGTTTACATTGTTATTTACCGTTTTCCATTGATCGTAGTTACTTTCAAAGAACTCCCTCATGCCTGTTTTATCAGCCGTATGGTTAAATGATCAATCAATCAATCATACTGATCTGCATTTAGGGTAGTCGCCCAGGTGGCAGATTCCCTATCTGTTGCTCCCTAGCCTTTTCCTAAATGATTTCAAAGAAATTGGAAATTTATTGAACATCTCCCTTGGTAAGTTATTCCAATACCTAACTCCCCTTCCTATAAATGAATATTTGGCCAAGTTTGTCCTCTTGAATTCCAACTTTATCTTCATATTGTGATCTTTTCTACTTTTATAGACGCCATTCAAACCTATTCGTCTACTAATGTCATTCCACGCCATCTCTCCGCTGACAGCTCGGAACATACCACTTAGTCGAGCAGCTCTTCTTCTTTCTCTCAATTCTTCCCAACCCAAACATTGCAGCATTTTTGTAACGCTACTCTTTTGTCGGAAATCACCCAGAACAAATCGAGCTGCTTTTATTTTTGGATTTTTTCCAGTTCTTGAATCAGGCAATCCTGGTGAGGGTCCCATACACTGGAACCATACTCTAGTAGGGGTCTTACCAGAGACTTATATGCACTCTCCTTTACATCCTTACTACAACCCCTAAACACCCTCATAACCATGTGCAGAGATCGGTACCCTTTATTTACAATCCCATTTATGTGATTACCCCAGTGAAGATCTTTCCTTATATTAACACCTAGATACTTACAATGATCCCCAAAAGGAACTTTCACCCCATCAACGCAGTAATTAAAACTGAGAAGGACTTTTCCTCTTTGTGAAACTCACAACCTGACTTTTAGCCCCGTTTATCAATACTGCCTAATAGTCTTAATTTTAATATCTTCCTTTCTTTCACATTGATCTTCAATTACTACGAAAACAGCTTCGTGATCACTAACCATATATAACTTCGGTTTCTCTATACAGCTCATCTGATTTTAACAGCACGACATCCAACATGTTCTTCCCTATAGTTGGTTCCGTCACTTTCTGAATCAGCTGTCGTTCCCATATTAACATATTTGCCATTTGTTGGTCATGCTTATTGTCGTTTGCATCACCTTCCCAATTGACGTTTGGTAAATTGGGATCACGTGGTAGTATCACGTTCCTTTCCATATCGTTTTCCATATAGCTGATTATGTTATCAAGCAACTATGAATCAGCGTCAGTGCTACCCTTGCCCGCTCTGTACACTCCAATGGCATCAAGTTGCTTCTGTTTAGAGATGAGCTTTACACCTAGAATTTAATGTTTGGCATCTCCAACTTTTTCGTAGCTTACAATTTTTTTTTCACCAGATAGGATACTCCCCATCCTCCAATTCCTCTCCTACTTCTACGATACACACTCCACGTTAGAATTTCTCTGCAGCCATTATATAATTTCTCAGCCATGATTTAACTCCTATTACAATATCTGGTAAGTACATATCTATTAAATGTCTTAATTCTATTCCCTTCTTTACAATACTTCTTAAGTTGAACAGTAACCTTTTTATGTCATCTAGTTTCTTTTATCATTATCACCGCTCGCTAGGGCACCTCGCTTCCCTGAATGTACCTCCCTATAACCCTTCTAAACTAATTTCCTATCTTATATGTAGTACTGAGGTATAAGTGAGGACCATCTGAGCGCAGATCCCTATCTCCTACCCACACATTAAGATCTAGAAATCTCTCTCCCAGTTTCCCACATACCCACTCCATAGTTTCATTTAAATCCCCAGTCACCTTCCAGTCAGTATCCCTCCTACACAGTACTACACTGATAACAATCTCCGCTTCCTTAAACATCATCCCACACATCCCTAAATTTGTTGGTACTTATACCTGCTTGTCCTAGGTTGTTAGCCCCAACATGAAATACTCCCACCTTCTCCTTTCCCTCCTGATTCACTTCTATTTTGCTCAACATGTTCCTCAGCATAATTCCTGGATAACACTCTATCTTGGTTCCCTTTCCTCCATACACCTTCCCCACATGACTAACAGTGCAATCCCCCATGACCAGAGCCTCGACCCTAACCACCTCATTTGATCCCCTCTCCTCCCAGTTAGCCCTATATTTCCTGACAGCTGCAGAAGCTATTTCCTCCTCCCTTTTCTCGCTCCCACGATCCTGTTCAACCTGTCTTTTCCTATCCAATGCTCCACATTTCCCTTTCCTACCTCTTCTCTTCCTCCTACTTCCACACTTCTTAACAACAGGTCCTCATCTTCACTCGGTTGTTCTAACTGCAGTGACTCGCATAGATTTCTCACAGACACTGGTCCTCAATTCGGATCCTGAATAGATTCCTTAGCCTGCAATCTCCTTCCCCTTAAAACATTAGACCATCTGTCTTCTATAATTCCCCCTTTTCCTTACTATCCCCCTTTTACATCTACTGCTCCTGTACATTGCTTGAGGGAAGCCTACTCTCCTTCCTGTCCTCTGGGAGAATTTTAATTATATCTCTCAAACTCTCCAACTCCTCCCTCATACTCCTTAATGCCTGGTAACACCAACAGTTCCTACACTTTCACTCTTTAGCCATTCATTTCTGAATAATGAAAGAAAAGGAAAAATAAGATATCTTATTCTGTTATATGTAACAAGATTTAACAGCTTCATTTCTAATAAAATAACCCCGTATTGACTAAATATCAAACAGTGAATATTTAAAATAAACTTAAATATTATAGATAAGTGGTCCGGCTATTCAATACAATTTTTAATTTATTGTATTAGTACATGTTTCGTCCCCTAACGGACATCATCAGCTATAATTCACATTAATATATCAGAATACAAAATCTATATATTATTTAAATTGGCAAGACACATTAAAATATTTAGATATGGTACGACATTTAAAATACAATCTTAGCTAAATTTTGTTAAAATTATAAGCCATATGATAGATAAAAAGCAGTTGAATTGTCTATTGAACTCCTGATAATCTTCTTTAGAATAACATTTGTGCTTAATAAAATCTTAAATGATCATTTTTGTGAATAGTACTCCTGATTTAAAGTATTTCTTGATGAACGATTTTTAGGTTTTTGATATGCCTCCCTTAAATAGTATATACATTGAATTTTTTAGAATTTAAATTAAACTAGGGGCCGTGGTGGTAAAGCTCTTTGTAGTAATGATTTTTGTTTCGTCTGAAATTAAAAACTAAGTGTAAGTAACAAGAGATGGAAGATGAAATGAATTAATAAAATATAATCGTGTTACTTACTCCTTATTATTGGCCCGTATGTGCAGACAAGGACTCACTTCTACAGATGTAAGTGTGTATCTAATTCAAAACATTACCTGTAGTTTCTACGCTGAGCGAGGAATGTGGAACGAAAGTGGGAGTGTGTGTCCTAGGGCAAACGATCTGCGTATCATCGAGAGTGTGACGTGTTAGAATCTGACCTTTTTTCCTAACTAATCGCTTTTATTAGTTCTTCATATAGGATGTTATACTTCTCATAAATCTTATTGGTATTACTCGTTGGATTATTCCTTGGGTCCAGTTAAATGTAAATTTTTTCATATATGTTCAATAAATAGCCTTTATTTACAGTTTTCAGGATTTTAATGTAATGTTCTGTTTGTAAACATGTGATTGGAGTCTGTCATGTGTTCGCTCATGGCCGAGTATCTGTTGTATTTCTGGGCTCTGGTATGTTACTGATACCTTGTAAGTAATGAAGTTCCTTCCTGTTTTCCCAATATACGTACTTAAACAGCTACCGCATTTCAGTTTATAAACACCTGAACTTTGAAAATTAAAATAATTATTATTGCGATTATTATTGCGATTATTATTATTATTATTATTATTATTATTATTATTATTAACGTCATGAGTGTTATAACATTATTTCTAGTTGGTACTGTTAGTCATAAAAGTGATTCTTAGATTACGTCTTTTGAATAAATTCGTAATATTGTATACTTTACTGTTATTATACGAAAATACGGCAAATTTCTTATTCTCTTCCTCTTTTCGTTCTTTTACGAACGTAGTCATAGGCTCATTTCTTACTTTATTTATCATCTTATTTACAAATTCTATATTGTAACCATTTTGATATGCTATACGGTATTAATTTCTTTTTCAAGATTCTGGGTTGATGCGGAATATTAAAAGCTATGTAAATCATACTAAGGAAACCGGCTCTTTTATTAGCTCCTGGGTATATGGAATAATTTTTGATCATGTTGACGGTCTGCGTTAGTTTTCTAAAAATATCAATGAAAGGGTTTTGTTATTTGTAGTAATTTCGAAGTCTAAGTAATTTAAAGTGTTATTTACTTCAGAGTCAAGTGTGATCTTGATATATGGATCAAGATATTTGAGCTGGTTTAAAAAGTTTTGGTCGTTAGTAATTCTTTCATCTAAAATTACACAGGTGTCATTTACAAATTTACGAGGGTGATAAAAACCTTCAAGTTTATCGATTACAAATCTACACAAGTGATAAAAACCTTCAAGTTTATCGATAAGTTTTTCCGTGTGATAAATATAAATTTCAACTAAGATGCCTGATGCTAGGGCGCTCATCGGACGACCTCTTCGTTGGTAGATTTTGTTAAACATAAAAATTTTTTATTGTTTGAGACAAAGTTTAGGTAGATTAAAAATTAATTTCTTTCTTGATGACTCAAGTGGCTAAATTGGATCAAATCCCTTTAATTATGTTGTGAGGATAATTTAACATATGAATTTCTTAATTCAAGTAGCTCTCAACATGTAAACAGAACTGTATGGACCTTGTTTGTGTGCACTGTACGTATTGCTCTATCCCCTCTCCTTCTTGGTATGGCTAAGCGGATGAGGATGTCCTTGGTAGTTATTGCGTGATAATTCTACGAGACAGACGTGCAATGTAGTCTTCCGTATTTTTTTCGGGGTTTATCCCGGTTATCCCCCACTTTTCGGGAAGAATTTAGTTTATGCTTTTTTAAATTTTGCCTGTTAATTTTTATTAGGTATGCACATTTTATCCTTTAATGGGTTCATCTGCTTTCTCCTCCAACCTCTTATCCTGTTCCGGTATTCCGGTTAGTGTATGTCATATTGTAAGATGTGTTCTTTTCTTAATTTCATTACTGGCCCTTTTCTAAAACTCCCTTTCCTTCTGGTTTGTGGATTTAAATTTTTACCGAGGTCAATAATTTTCTGTACGCCTTTCCGTTTAGGAGGCATTCAAACTTGTATCTTTCCATTGGTAATTCTGTGACCTTAATTACGCGGTTTCTAATTCTGCTTATGTCAGATATTACTCGTATATTATCATGTTTTATGGGAAACCTTGCCCAATTTCTTAGATTGAATTATTCCATCTTCACTTTAAATACTGAAATGGTTTCATGTATTTTACCCATCTGTTGGCAAGCAAACTTGTATCTATCCTTTGGTAATTCAGTGTCTTTAATTACGCGGTTTTTAATTCTGCTTATGCCAGATACTACTCATATTATATATTATTTTATGGGAAAAATTGCCCGATTACTTAGATTGAATTATTTCATCTTCACTTTAAATACCGAAAGGGTTTCATGTATTTTACCCATCTGTTGGCAAGCAAACTTGTATCTTTTCATTGGTAATTCTGAGTCCTTAATTACGCAGTTGTTAATTCTGTTTATGTCAGATACTACTCGTATTATATCGTATTTTATGGGAAATCTTGCCCTATTTCTTAGATTGAATTATTTCATCTTCACTTTAAATACCGAAAGGGTTTCAGGTATTTTACCCATCTGTTGGCAAGGCTAATTTTGAAAATGACTATAATTTAATGTAAAGAAGTTCCGGTATGTAAAGAGAAAAATTAAACCACCTTATTTATGGTGATTTGTCACATGTTTGACCGCATATTTTATTTCTAGGGTCACCTTGGTGACAATTGTTTGATGTTTTGTTTTTTAAAAGAGATTTGGGACTGATTGGATTTGGTGATGTGACTCGTAGGTCTCGAATTCACGTGAGATCTACCCTGTATATTGAACCATATTGGTCATAGTCCAAGAGTCATTATTTGAGCCTGAGATATCAAGTACATTTGAGACCACCGTAGAAGTATCTTGAAGGTCCTTGTATTCTAATTTATTGCCTGGGTGCGGTGGAGTGTGTGCAGTGCTCGTGGGAATGGAGCAGTTAATAATTAGGAAATCTCTGGAATCTCATAAGACAAATTTATGACCCCAAGCCAAGAGCATTAATTTAGAAGCAGGACGCTAAACACTCGACAAAGGTAGCGTGCCAACTAAGATCTGGAGCGAAAGGGAAATTAATTTATATCCTAGAGCACAGAAGAAATGCATTTAATCTGAGATGAATATTGCAACCTCCATAAATTGAGTAAAATTTTGATATGCGTCTTGAGTATAATTGCATATGCGAGTATAGTACTTAGCGCGCTTCCTGCAAGTAGTCCGCCGGAGAGAGAATCTCGTGGGGAAATCATAAGCTTGGGCACGCGAGACGTGTTATAAATATGCAGCGGTAGAGCGCTGGGGCTCACTCTTTGACTGTCTTGCTAGAACGACGGCGTGATACGACTCCAGGAGGACATCGTGAATCAGATCTGAGCTACGAGCTGTTAAAGTCCAGTACTATCTACTTGGGAATAGAAGTAAGTAAATAATCTGCATAATCAAGCTGAATTTTTCAGACTACATGTGTTCACCTGCCTAGTATGATTATGTACTGCCTATGACCCCACTGTCTCGCTTGTAGTTTCAAATAACTTTGAGGGCCAAGTATTAGGATGAGGTTCGTAATCTTATTATAGCTCAGATGATTTCTGGCAATTTGGAAAAACATCTCTGTGATAGAAAGACTGAATCTCGGCACCATATGTGAAGATGTGAATTATTGATGTAGTTGACTTAGCTCTAAAGGGAGCTTTAAAACGTGTGAAAGGGGTGTGAGTGGAGACTGACATTGTAGCAGAACTCTCGGTAACTTATATCTCTTTACAGTTTCATTCACGGGTACAACGTGAGAAACGGCGCAGAGAACGAGAGAGAACTGCAAGCTGTAGCAACGGAGCATCTGTCAAGACAATCGAGCATCGACGCGGGGACCCCGGGAAGGCGAAGCTCACCACAATACCGGAAGAGACACCGGACCACCTACATGGAAGCTGTCCAAGAATCATTCACCAGCCAGCATGAATCTAGTAATCCACATGACTTTGCAGCTGGTAGTGTCATCTGTGAACATGAGCTAAGCGCCAGGGTTCCATAGACAGCTGCCTCACAATGTCATCGGTACTCCCAGGTCAGACAGATCCAATTAATTATTAGCATGGGCTAGATTAAAATTTGAATTCAAGGTGGCGTCAGCCACGACAGTTACTCTCCAATGTAAATAAAGATTTGTATAGGATAGGTATGCACAGACCTCGAACTCAGGGCTGTAGAATAAGTAGTAAATTTTATATTTTACCCATGTATATAGTTTGTTTCTTTTCGTGGCATCTTTTACGCCTTGGTTACGTTAGCTAGGTCTTTTAGCCAGACACGGGAGTTACAGAAGCAGAGGATTTTTATTTCATTGGTTATTGTACGTAAGTTTTCCAAACTGAAGACTGATTCCTTGACTTGCACAGGTTAGCATGGATGGAGGTGTTAGACCTCGTGCTAGTGCCTCAGGTGCACTGAATAGATAGCTAATCGCACATATGTACGTTATGCGACTGAGTGCTGTTGAATAATGAATAATTATTGTAGTGCCAGGGAATTGAACCCAGGTGTCATGATGAAGAAGCCCTATAGAGGCAATTTATTAGAGAATAAGGTTTGTGTCTAAGCCCTATGAAGGCAGATATGATGTGATGATGTAATTTCGGCACTAAAAGGTTAGATGTATGTGAGAGGAGTCGGACAATTGATGTACGGGGTAGAAAACCCCGGTCGTGGAACAGCTGAGCGCATCAGAAAAGGGGGCACGGCGAATACTCGACCATGTGATTTGTGTAAGGCAAGGCAGTCGAGTTTCACGTCACTGGCAAGGAGATTTTATCTCGCTGTCTGAGTGTTTGTTTTGGTTTCAAGTGGTCTTATGGGGGAGACGCCCTTGGGTATGGCCTTGACTATGGCTGTCTCTTAGGACCGCAGTTCGTTTGTTTGGTTTTTTATTCTGTCTTCTTAATCTCGGCACATGTTCATTTTGCCACGTATTAATGGAGCGGTGATATCTATGGTTTAATTGATAAGTGTGTGTACCTTAGTTATCTTGGACGGTGAGCTTTCATCCAGTCCAGGCCTTGTACAGTAAAGCTTTGATTATAGGAGTAAGGGTTCGAGGTCCTGTGGTGCATTGTTTTTAAATGTAGCAAAGGCTTTTCAGTCTGTCAAACACATAGCAAATACAATGTAAATTAAAACACTAAAAGCATATCTGTAAAACACACACTAACATAACACATGTTTAGTGTGTGTTTTACAGATATGCTTTTAGTGTTTTAATTTACATTGTATTTGCTATGTGTTTGACAGACTGAAAAGCCTTTGCTACATTTAACTAAGTCAACACTGGAAAACATGGCTTCATTTTTAACAAAAAAAACCATTGTTTTTACGCATGGGAGATTGTTTTTGATTTTTCTCTTTTGCCCAGGTAGTTCTCTTATCATCCTATCTCGACTTATTCTATTGTTCCAGCCTTGTTCCAGCCCGGCAGACCGATGGTTGCGTGACATGGAATTCCCTGGCGATATATTAGGAATATATCAGATGTTCAAACTCTTTGTATATTCTTTTGGATTTAATTTTTTCGTAATAAATTCATCATGTTATTTAATGAATGCAGCTTGGTTTCTCGTATTTTTCATTTTTAATTTAGATTATTCTTACATGCTATGTCACATATCCCGTTGTTTTATCGTAATTTCGCCTTATGTTTTCCCCTGTACCCCTGAGACGTGCGTGACTGAGTTGCTGTGTTGCACTGTGTGGATATGTATTACAGGTAAGACTATGTGCACAAGCTCACGCCTGTGAGAGTTTTGTTCACTGCAGTGGTCTTGGTTCGAGACCGGTTTTTGCCTGGCCGGAACCACAGGGCCCTGTAGGGCACAATATTCTGTATTGATATTTAATTACCTGTTACTAATTTAATCCTAGTCTTGTTACGGATTATCTGCGATAATCTCTGTTGTAATATCTACCTTCTACCTATGTAAATATTGAAGGAGGGAGTGTTGCCCTTCACCCTGTGAACTTCGGCCTGATGATTTTAAGGTAATACCGTTGTTATTGGATATCACTTCTCTGGTTGACCTTCTGTGTCAAGTTTTTGTTTCTGCTGATTTTGAAAAAATACGTAGTTTGGTAATTGTGGGTCTCACTCCATTGTATGACATTGAGCGTTGGCCTGAAAGACTATATGATCAGTCCTTGTTTAATCGTCGCACTCGAGCCATGTTTGAATGGCTGTTTCATAAAGTCTACTTTCTGTTATTGCTAAAGGCCTCTTGCGGCTTATCATTGATTTCTTAACTATTTCCAAGGTTGTACTAGAGAGGGCAGCACCCTCAGTTCTGAACAGGGAGGGTCATTCTTTCCGGCGAGACTGTACTTTTACCTCCTTGACTCGAATGTAGGTTGTGGTTATGAGAGAGGTCTATAAACTGGACTCAACACAGATCGAAGTGGCTTTTCTGGGCTATAGATGGGTATTTATTTCATTTGAACTCAGCCTATACTCCCATCCTTCTTTTAATTTTGACGGTTGATATTGCAGGTATGGTGATCCTTGTTTTAATATATTTTTCTACGGTTCTGTAGTGATATTCTTCGCATTTAATTACAGCAGATTGATATGTACCTTTTGCTCTGCGGCGTGAATGGGCCGTGTGTTTGTTGCTGTTATTGTGATTGTGCGATGTTGTTAACTGAGTCTCTGATCAATTCTATTTATGCGCACAGCATTCTAATGCATCTTGCCGTCAGATGAATATATGCCCTGCGTGTCGACGTGGAGGACCATTCGTGTCGTACGGAGTGCGTAAGCTGATGGGTTTATGCTCGGTCGCTTTTATACTACTGCTAATTGTCTGCACCGTGCACGCTATATTTGACATATGTGAGACCTTTGTTTGTGACCATGAGTGTCACACAATATGAGTTTGTGTTCAACTTATTGACGGGAGCTACTGTTCGCATTGTTTGCCAGTACCGGCAATGTCTGAATGTTAGGGTGCGTGTGTGAGGGTGAGTGAGGAGAGTGAAAAGTGGCGTACCGGTCAGCTTAATTTTTTCCCTTTGTTCCTGTTTCCGTACCCTGTATTTGTTTTCGGTACGGTATTAATTATTTTACTTTGGTCTCTGTCTTGGCCGTTAGCTTGCCGCCATGTTTGTTTCCTTATATTCAGGCTATGCAATTGCCTATGATTCTTCTTGTGTTTTAATATTGTTCCCTTGGTCCAGAGATGTTTTCTCTCGGTGCCTTGCTGGTACCTGCATTCCATTATTTATCTCCTCTGAGTTTATTCTCCCAGATGCTTGGGATCTTATCTTTCTTTTGTTATTGTCGTTGAGATGATGATGGAGTTTTATGGACGCGTATTTAAGCAATGTAATAAATTTCGTGGAAAGAACGAACAAACTAATCCGTGTGGATTGTATTCAAATTAGCTAAATATGCAGTGAGATTACAATTGAGACGGTGAGCCCGTCGTACATTTAATATTAGGTTTGGTGTTTGAGAAGTGCTGTGCTCACGCATTTACGTTAGAACATCGACTGAACCGAATGAACTCATGTACGCATCTTTTCAATACTTTAAATTTCTGCCTTCATTTTATTTTTCCTTCAATTTTATTACATCAATAACTTAAATTTTATTTGAATTTTATTGCTAGTAGTATTAGTCTCATCCCTGTTGTGCATTGTTGATTAGGGTCATTTCCATTTCAGGGCTGTGTCTTAGGCCTTTCCTAGTCGCGGTCCACGCCTCAAATCTCCCGATGTGCGTATTATTTTACGTCACATATTATCGGTGAGGGAGGGCTGCGGCACACACTTCTTTAATTAGTTTCGGGAATTCTGCCTTCGCTTTTCTGGTACGGATTTCAGCTCTTTCGATACCTTAAGGTATTTACTTCGTACTAAGGAACTGATATCATTTCTCTCCTTATTTCTCTGTTAATTTTACTTATTACTTTTCCCTTTCCTTATCCAATATTTTTCCTAAAAAAGGAACAACGCAGATCATTAAAATTGTAAGCTTAATATTCCCTTATTAAATTATGTTCCTAAAACTGTGTTATAATTTGAGACAAACGTTGGTATTATACTCTGAATTTGGTAAGTTGGTACTGATATAAAGGTAACGTTGCACGATCCATTCCTAGGTCGCTCTTCACTCATTTACCCATTGAGGTAAGTTGTTCTTGCATGTTGATTTCATATTTACTGTTTTAATTACCTGTGCTTGACGTCTCCACTGTGGAATTTGTGGTGTGGGGGTAACTGTATGGTGTGTTATTCTTAACCTAACCTGAAACTATTACTGGATATCTTGTTATTATTTACCTAGCCACCGTGATATCTTGATTTCAATTTTTTGGAATGTAGTGAGTTATGTAGTGATCAGTATGTCACAGTGTTACGTGCGTTATAGTGTTTTTAAGTTAACTTGCAACTTGGCACGTCAATGTAATTATGTTGTATTTATTATAACTCCCCTGTATAACCGTACGTCACTTAGCATATTGGTGTGTATTTGTAACTTCCCATGTAAACGCGCGTGACAGTGGTAGCAGAAAAGTGCAATCGTGACCTATACTAATTAATTAATTAGCTCTGTTGTTAATTGATTTGTGGTGTTTTTTTCTGAATTTCAATTCATGTTGTTTTCTTTCCCTTTAACATGGGTGACAGGAGATTGACAATTATAAGCTTTCTCCGTAAAGAGGAGCTTTAATATGAAATTTGCATCAGAAACCAGTCCTCTACTGGAACTGTAGCCGGTGATATAAAACTGCTAAAGGACTTGGAGGATGTATCCATTGTGATGCCTGAAAGTATTGAGAAGACTGCTGGTGAGTCATTGTCCTTGATTTTTAACAGAGTTGATGAGATTGAATCAATTTTTAATTTTCTCAAACAAGATGATTCTTCTGGTATTAAATTTAGACGCCTTAAACATTTTGTTGATCGCACCAGAGATCTTTTAACATTTGATCTCCCTTCCCATCTAAAAGATGGCTGTAATCATGTTTCAAACAAGTCTATTACCTTGCTGTGTGCTATTAATGATTTCTTAGATAAGGCTACTAATGACACTGATAAGTCTGACCACTCTACCCCTGATGTTAATGCTAACACATTCATTCAGCACGTTAATTCTGATTTTGTGACATAATCCGGACAGGCAAGTAATTTCAAATCACCAAAGTTTTTCTGGGGCTCCTTCTAAGGTCAATGACCATTTTGCAACTCCTTTGGGAACTGTAGATATGTCTGAAACTCTTCCCTGTGATTTAGTGGGTGGATTTCAAAACTTGTGTATTGGTGAACAGACATTCAGAAATTCACCTCACCCAATTTCCATGCTTCTCAAAAATATTTCTAAGTCAACCATTAGTTCCTTGGAAGAAATTGTTTCCTTTTGAGATTTTTAACCGAATTTTGGAATGTTGCTAAGGTGTTAATTTCTCTTCTAAACAATTATTCCAAGTTATTTATCCCTATTCGACTGGCATTTTATCAAAAAATCTGATTCTTGATGCTATGTCCAGGAGTAAAGCCGTTCAGAGTTTTCAATCTGAAATATTAACTAACTACATCCCATATAGGGCATTGTATTTCCTAGTGCAAAAATATCACTGTCGAGTTCAAGGAATGAACGAGAACCTTGCTGACTATATCCAGGATATACTACTGTATACCAAAGTTTTTCAATTAGATATCTCTGAAAGGAACCTGGTAATATTATTGAAGGTATCACACCTGCATATCGGTCGTACTTATGTTTTGTTAACAAACCCAGTCAATGAAGGAATTACATGAAATTTCTGTAACTGCTGAAAGTGTGAAGTATGCTGATTACTCTAGACAGTTTAATACACCTCCTCCTTTAAAATCCTTACCATCTACTTCCCACCAAGTCCAACTCAACGGCAATTAACGTAATTGTTTAACTGTGGCTCAAATAATCATATAAGGAGGAATTGTCCAAGCAAAAACCAAGGTAGAATAACTAATGAATCTACAATTAATCATATCTGACAAAAAGTAACTATGGTTAACAAGCATGTGAATAATTCTAAAATTGAACAAAATTATTTTGCAAATAATTCTGTTAATGAATTATGTTTCAAAAATTTTCCCAAACCATCATCCGCCGTGCCCTGTGTATGTGCACACATCAATGAAGTTTTTGTATGTATGTTACTTGATTCTGGCAGTTGTATTTCTGTGTTGAGTCATTCTTGGTATTAAAAATTTAAGTCCATATGCAAGTTTTCTGATATTAAGTATGTTGTACCTTCATTTCGGTCTGCAAATTCTACTGCTTTGGAAATCTTGGGAGTTAAGGTTAGAATAAGAACATATACTTGGAATTTCAGTTTTTGTTGCTAAAAATTTATCCTGTGTTGGTATACTAGGTCATAATTTCCTGTATCATACTGGTTTGGTGTTAAATATCCAAGATCAATATTTTTTAAAATTTTCTCCTTCGGTTATTTTTCCTTTTTGTGAGCATTTTAAGTATAATATGGCACATGAAGACAATCTTGTTTACCATAAAGATGTAATTTCTGCTTCAGTTACTACTAAGAATTTTAATTATAATCAGGGTCAGATGCCCCTTGAGAACAATTTAATCAATCTTCGCCATGTAATTTCTGATTCCCTTAAAGTTGAAAATATTTATTTTGATGAAGATAAGGTGCCCTGTGAGGACTATTTTGATGAGGATGAAAAGGCTGATCCTCTTTCATTTAACCTTGAACATCTCAATGACCTTCAAGCTAAGCAAATCAGGGAATTATGCAATGAGTTTCCTGATGTCCTTACAATAAGGTTAGGGGTTATTGATGTTATTAAATACAAAATCGAATTAACTGACCCAAACCCTGTGATCTCCTCCATACCCTCTATCCCCTCTTAAAATGAAAGCATTAAGGGAAATTACTGAAAAATGCTAGAGGAAGGAGTTTTCAGGAAATCCACCTCTTCTTATACTTCACCTATTTTCTTAGTTCCCAAATCCCAAGGGGGATTTTGAGCTGTTGTTGATTACAGAACTGTCAACCAGAAGAGAAGCATTCAGTCTATCCCTCTCCATGACATTCATTCATGTTTCGCATGATTTGTTAATGCTAAGGTTTATTCTTTTTTGATTTAAATCAAGCTTATTTCCAAGTTCCTTTAGAGGAAGAATCTAAGAAGATAACTGCCTTCACTACTGGCTGGAACCTCTATGAATTCAATAGGTTACCGTTTGTCATTTCGTCAGGAGCAGCGATTTTGACAAGGCTCTTAGACAACATCTTGAGTGACATTAAATTTAAATACATTTACCACTATTTGGATGATCTTATAATATTTAGTGAATCCTTTGAGGACCATTTGATACACCTCAACGAAGTTTTGACCAGACTCCTCAACGCTGGGTTAACTGTTAAACCATCTAAGGTTAAATTTGCATCTTCTGAAATTCCCTTGTTAGGCCATATTATATCTAGGAATGGTGTTTCTATTGACCACAGTCGGACTCTTGCTATTCCACAATTTCCACCACCTAAAGATGTCAAGGCGTTGCCCGATTCATTGGCATGGTAAATATCTTCAGGAAGTTTGAGCCTAAGTTTCCTGAGAGAGCTGCTGCATTAAATTCCTTAAGAAAGAAAAATGTAAAATTTCAATGCGGTTCACCCCAACAGGAAGCCTTTGTTGATCTGAAACTATCATTATGCAATACGCCTATTTTAGCTATGCCTGATTTCAATAAAGAATTTATTTTGCAAACCGATGCTTCTCACAATGCTATTGCCGCTGTATTACTGCAAGATAGCGAACTTGGTAGACGTGCCATTAGTTATGAATCAAGAACCCTCTCCGATACTGAATGTAAATTTTCTGTCTATGAAATTCTTGCTGTTTTATTTGGATTGAAAAGTTTAGGCTTTACCTTGAACATGTTCCTTTCATTTTGGAAACTGACAATCAAGCTCTCAGTTGGGTACTAAGTAAGCCAAAATAAGTGGTCGCATTACTAGATGTGCTGTAAGAATTTTAGCATGTAAATTTGAAGCCAGACATATTAAAGGCACTGGCACTGTAATTGCAGATGCACTTAGCAGAATGTTCTCCTCTAGAAATGTAAATCATGATCTAGGTCGCTCCTCTGAGGATATCCCTAAACAAACTAATCCTGTCAATCTGCCTCCTACAGATAGCTTTCGGTTAAGATCTTCCTTAAATAATTCCACCAATGCTATATTAACTGATTGCCCATTCCTTTTTAAGGATATTTCTAAGACCCAACTAGAAGATCAGGAATTGAAAATCCTCATTGATAGGAGTAGTAATGGTGAAGTCATCAAACCTTATGTGGTTAGAGATCAGGTCTTGTGTTGTAAGGCTAGAGCAGATAAAAAGATTAAAATTGTAGTTCCTGCTAGTTTAGTCCCTGCATTATTTATGTACTACCATGAATCTGTTTTAGGTGCTCATTCTGGGGTTTTCAAAACAAGAGAAAGGATCAGAAAACATTTCATTTGGAAAGGAATGGGTAGTGAAATTAGAGAAAGGATTAGGAATTGTAAAATTTGTTACATTAGCAAACCTTCCCTGAATAAACACATTGGCCTCTTATCATCATTTCAAGCTCAACGACCAATGGAAAAGTTGTTTATTGATTACGTAGGTCAATTTCCCCATAGTTCACGCAGTTTCAGATTCGCACTTGTATGTGTTGACGGATTCACCCGTTTTACCTGGATTTTCGCTACTCGGGTTGCTAATGCCCAAACTACAATCAACTGTCTCCATCAAATTTTTCCTCCTATGGCACCTGTAAGTTTTTGGTCTCTGATAATGTCAAATATTTCAAAAGTCAAAATTATTTCGGAAATTCTGTTTTGATTTATCTATTGCTCACATGACTACCATTCCATATTATCCCAATGCTTCATTTTATGATCGTGTCAATCGGAATGTTAAAGCTGCCTTGATTGCATATCATCATTTTTACGAATCTAAATGGGATACTTCCTTACATTGGCTGGCCTTTGCTTTCAATTCTGCTGTACATGAATCCTATAAGAAGACCCTCTTTTCATTAATGTTTACCTTTTCTCCTAATACTCCTCTTACCAATTTGTGGTCCATTAATGACCTTCTTCCTGAAAATATCAATGCTGGTGAGATCCGCAAGGTGTGGAACCAAGCTAGGAAAGCATTAAAGGTTTCATATGACAAAGTTGAAAGCAATATAATAAAGGACGAAAATCCACCAAGCTTTCTGTTCGTGATAAAGTTTACGTTAAAACATACTACCAACGTTCTGCACCTAATAATTTTTCTGCTAAGTTATCACCTCGTTACAGAGGACCTTGTACCATTTTGGAGTTTCTCTCACCTGTATATGTTTTGGTCAGGGATGATGAGAATAACCGGATTAGCTATTCCATCTTTCCCAAATTAAAATGCATGATTGTAAATGTTAGCATTTGTGTATTTACCCTGAAATGATTGTGGGGTTTGTGCATGGGAAGGATTTCAGGTAGTGTTCGGTGTATTTTGGAGCAGGTACAGAGACGGATAATATCGCAGGGCGAATAATAGATGGTAATTCTTTTTTGTAAAATTTATTAACAATATCCACAGATATATTACCCTGCAATCTGAATTGAAAAGCTCAAATTTGTAGCTAATATTTGCCAAAAATGTGAAATAAAAGATTTATTTTGTGATCTTCTTGACGTCTGACTGCTTGAGAATATCAAAATAATCATTGTTCTTCCATAAATCATGAACAACCTACAGGCTTTCTAATTGAAATGTAAACACAATATATCAGTTTGCACCAGGGATCAGTTCATTATTTATGGTGCTGACCTACAGTCTTTCTGATTTTAAAGCACAAAAATGAACACACACTTGTCATGGAAAGTTTGATAAATAAATAAAATCTTTGGTCTCTTGCCGAATGTCTCTCAGTTCGTTTGAAAAAAAAATCGTAAAGCACTTGAAAATCCTAAAGTTCATCTAGGTAATGTGAATTCAAATTAATTAATAGCAAAATCTGAACTTTGTTTAAATTACGATAAAATTATGAATTGATATCCACAAGAAGCACTTGTAAGAGCACTATACTGAACTAAGTGCTTTGTAAAAAGTCAGTCAGTTGTGATTACTCACTCACAATACGAGAAGATCTCTTTACAAGTGTTGGAGTCGGTGACTGGTGTGTGGAACATTCCGCGGAGTGCGGACGAAGGCTCGAACTCAGCACCGGCGAGGTTCAGTGAAGATACCATGTACCATCATAGTGATTCGTTATGGTCCAGCCCCCGTAACATGAAATCTGGACTCTGGGTATAATTAAGGCAGTCCAATCGGTGTGTGCCACAGAGTGGTTATACGACATGGACCATTAATTGAATCGATGTGACCTGCGTCTATGTCATGGACCGACATCTAAACTTCTAAGTTACTTTAAAGTCATTGTGGATGATAATAATAATAATAATAATAATAATAATAATAATAATAATAATAATAATAATAATAATAATAATAATAATAATAATAATAATAATCGTATGGCCTCAGCTAACGTGTGCAGACATTTCAATTTGACGCCATCTGGCTGCCTGCTCGTCAATTTCGACGTTCCGTTTTACTCTAGGCCCACTAGATGGCAGACAGAGTAAACCGGATCCCTCTTGGGCGTCTATGGCTGAGATTTAATTAATTTTGTCGGGTAAATACCAAATGTATCACCAGAGATCTTTTACATGCCGACATCGTACGACATGGAGTGTCGAATGGACTTTTTTCCGCCCTTCAAAAATCCGATTACCTCTGTCGGGTTTGAACCTGCTGTCTTGGGATCCGAAGGCCGACACTCAACCACGGATCCACAGAGGCAGCTATTGTGGATGATGACCGCAAAGAAAATGATGCTACAGTGGCATATGGCCCTTATATAAGTCACTGAGGTTAATGACCCCCTAACCATCCAAGTTTCTAAGCTGAAGGCTAAACACAATTAAGTTACATCGGTTGATGACCAAAGTTTCCACATTCACTGCTCAATCAATCAAAGTTAAATAATACAACAATAGCAATGCTCACAATACTTTGTGGCAGTAAAATCCATTACCTTCGGATATGTCCCCTTAATCGTTACGTTAACATTTACACATTCCCCAGAAAACAAACTAAGATTTCCTGAACGCATCTCCAAGTTATTCACTTGATTTAAAGTTATTTTAAAATGCGGTTTCACTGAATTTAATAATTAAATAAATTTAAATGATTTAATGAAATCTTTAAGGACAACAAATTCTATCTCCGCGTACTCTGGTTTCTTCACAAATTCCTACGCAATTGTGTTCTCACAATTTTAACATCCTGTGATGTTTATCTGTCGATTCCGATGGCTGGAAAAGAATATTACATCATTCATGTCCAGTTTATATGCCTTGTTTCATGACCTCACACTTTAAATCTAATCTAACCCTAGCCATTATTAACACTTGGATACCCTAATAATCTACGTACAAACCAAAAGCAACTCGCCATGTAATTACGACGTCATATCTCGTCATAACATTTTATAAAGTTTGCCCACCCCTCACAGACAAACAATCATCACTACCATCGTTCTATATTTTGGACAACCCTGAATTTGGCTATTCTTGTTCATTATACTCTAAGTCCGTGGCATCAAGTGCACATTACGTCCCCAATTAAACAACTTTTACAGTATCTACTAATACTCAGGTTATTCCCGGATGAAAATTTCAACTAAATCCAACATTTAACGTTCTCCCCGGCCGAGAAATACAATCTCAATTCCACACGTGTCCCTTTGTATCCCCGCTGTGTTCCCCTATCAGCTCCCGGCATTTCACCCCAACCCGCTTGGCAGTGATGTAAAACACCCGGTTCGTTCTACCTGACTGACTTCTCAGAATGCTCCCTTTTAAACTCCGCCGACATAATTAAACAAATACGATATTCTAACCAAACAAATGCACATAGATTATAATTCAAAATGCCCACAATAATTATACACGTCGCAAATTAAGACCAGCGCTGATTCCTTGTACATTGCTTTCCATTCCCAACATTATAAAATCTTCCTCGGGCTCCCACAAGTCCCGGCTTCACTGACAGGTCTCTAACCTGATTCACATATCTCATCTCGACTCACACGACAAAATTAACCTCTGTTTCCCAACTCACAACTCTCACCGACAAAGGAACTATAATAAAATCCTTACCACAATCCACAACGTTTTATACGCACAGTGCTTTAATAATGAATAACTTCGCATAAAATGATATCGTAATTTAATAACTGGATTTCCACGAAAATGGCTGAAAAATTCTCATAGATCTTTTTATTGTCAGTCAGACACAGTTTAAAATGGGCCTATAAAAACGTTTCACTCCGTGACTAAATTCTTCACACTATACTCTCGACCGACTGCGCGCTTCCACTCGATTGAAAATGGGTAACTATGGATTTCCTATATTATTTACGTCAAAATATCAGACAGAAAAGTTTTACGTCGAATGAACATCTTAATTTGACATCAAAAAATATAGGCAGTAAGCACACGGAAATGACGATCTACATTGGACGTGATATCACTTCGAAACCCTATTTAATAACTTTTTACAACATCATACGGCACTCGCAAGACTTCAAAAATTTATCCAAGTGGAAAATAAAACAAATGACGCGACTCTGGCATTTTTATTTAGCCGTTTTTACATTTCTGGCTTTACAGATCATTATATTTCTTCAGGTTTCCTGGAAATAAAGCATAAAAGAAAGAAAGTGCTCTTCACCTTTTCTTGTTGAGCGCACACGGTAGACTGAATTTATTTCCGCACACGAATTACTTTCTTTAGCACATAAAATTTTATTCGGTACTTTGACCGTCCTATCTGGTACAATTATTTCCACTCAAGAAACTATCTCCACATGGAGTCAAGACCCCAGCCACACTGGCTAAAATCTGCGGTTGAACTTAGTCTGCTTTTGTCGTTCGATTTCACAGAGCAGCTCAACCCTTTGTCGTGCGCTTCGTAACACAAAATGCAGGAGGAGGAGACTTCATCATGGCGTCCCTTCATATTTATAGCAGTTACCCCCTCTCTCCGGGCATCTGCCTTTGCCGCCAAGAAAATTTCTGTAATTTTTCTGATTTAACTAAACTGTAATTACGAGAGTTTTGAAGGTGACTACATACTCGCTATATTTCCGGCGGTAGTGTTCATGGACATTTATAATTTATACATGTTCAATTAGCTGGATAAATGACCTCATTTTATAGGCACTATATTTTCGACTTGGCTTGGGCACGCCATATACACGCGCTTTGAAATAGTACACAAAAATGACTTAAGATTCTTCCGCCGTTGACACGTGCGACTGACGTCACGTATCCCAGAGCGTGGGACTGAAGGTTATCACCCCCTTAACACGTGTAAATTCCATGCTATCAAGAATCGAACTTCTTATTAAATTGACAATTTATGCATAATATTCTTAGGGCACAAAGGTCATGGGTTCAATAGGAACACGGAAAGTTCAATTGGCCCTATTGAATTCACAAATATCACGGATATTACACACTGTCGTAATGCGTAGTGAACACAGTCCATTAGCACTTGAAAATGTGATTTGTAACAGTTTCCATCACAGTCTCTGAACAAATAATATTCACAGAATAAGGTGATTTTATGGTTGTATTTGGACCACACTAGTCTGTACTAAATATTATTGTAAAAATTCCTTAATGTTCATTGGGTTTCTCACAGTGGTGATCGAAAAATCGAGAAAGTGCACTAGGAAAATAGTTAAGTCTAGTCCTGTTATGGGACGAATGTCGAGTAAATAAAGTTACACACAGTTCACTGATATATTATCGTAAAAGAAATATGTCTTGGAATGATTGAAGTTGTCTTAAATTATGATTTCAGTTTGGCACACACAGTGATTTAGGATATTGTCACAATTATACGAAATTAGAAAAGTTCACGATGTAGTGTACTAGTCCGTAAAATAATAGGACACTTTAATTCTCACTCCAAATTATAGCTTTACTCTGTTAATAAATTCACAAGTGTTATATTACGATAACTCACCTTGAGAAACGTCTAGAATCTTACCGTCGTCGCGGCGCGTCGGAAAATTCACGTACGGTACGACGTTCGTTCACTATTTCAACAGCGTTCGATTACGGCCATGATTATGTCCTCGCGAATAGCGACGGAGCATACTTTTTGCACACACTGTGCACACACACTAGTCTGTACACGGGACTGGCTATGGCCTTGGCCCAGTGGCCTATACTGTATATACAGGTCTGGTGGGCAGCGCTTGGAATCAGGTGATGAAGGGGCGAGTATTCCTCCCAAAGTTTAAATTGTCATATTTCGGAAACCGCTGGATGGATTGATTTCAAATTTGCAGAGTTTTGTTTCCAGAACATTGGCTACAATTCAGTGTTGGTCTCGTGTTAATCGGTCCAGGCATTAAAAAGTTCATGAAAATAGCCGAGAAACTTCTGTAGGGGAAGTAAGCTGCAAGCCGCGGTGACGTCACTTGACCTTGCTTGACTTGCGTTCTCGCTCGTGGAGTGCAATAGGTACGAGAACATTCTCTCACAAAGCTGTTCACGTATCGGAACTGAATTGTATGCTAGAAAATAAATTTTTTAATTTATATGTGCCACGGCCTATGCCTTCCTGGTACAGTATGTATCTAATTGTTGAAATTGTATTAATTTCTATCATCATTTATGGGTGTATTGTAAATTCTAAATTCCTTATTTGTTAATGAATTTTACTTATTTGTTATTCTGGTTGGTGCATTCTATTAATGCTATTTGTTTTATTTTCATGTTGTGTCTTGGGTTCTTCACCTTCTAACATGTTTGCATGGAGTATCGATGATTATCTGTTGGAGCAATCTTGATTTAATTCTTCTGGAGTTGGTTTGGTGGACATCACATGTTTAAAGGGTTTGCTATTAAATTTGTTTCTCCCTGGCCTGCGGATGTGACAAAAAGTAAGTCTGTGGTCTTGAATTTTAATTTATTTTTGGTATGAAAGTTGGTAACTTGTGTTTATTTTGACCCCCTTGTTCTCTTAACCACATTTAGGTGTTTTTCTTATTGAAGCACTATGTGGATCTCACCCATGTTATTCCCCTATTTTACCAGTTTGATCAGTATCTTTGCTAGATTCAATTTCCTAGTAAGTTCCTTCAATTTCTCCTTACCTCCACAGCCATTTCTAACTCTATTTCTTTCCAACCTGCACCTCCTTCTTAGTCTCTTTACTTCCCTGTTATAATATAGTGGATCGTTACCATTCCTTACCACCTTTAAATAGATTTTTTAAATGTGGTAAGGAATGGTAACGACCCACTATATTATAACAGGGAAGTAAAGAGACTAAGAAGAAGGTGCAGGTTGGAAATAAATAGAGTTAGAAATGGCTGTGGAAGTAAGGAGAAATTGAAGGAACTTACTAGGAAATTGAATCTAGCAAAGAAGTCAACTAAGGATAATATGATGGCAAGCATAATTGGTTGCCACACTAATTTTAGTTAAAAATGGAAGAGTATGTATAGGTACTTTAAGGCGGAAATAGGTTCCAAGAAGGACATTCCAGGAATAATTAATGAACAAGGGGAGTGTGTATGCGAGTATCTTCAAAAGGCGGAAGTATTCAGTCAACAGCATGTAAAGATTGTTGGTTACAAGGATAATGTCCAGATAGAGGAGGTGACTAATACTAAAGAAGTATTAAAATTTACCTATGACAGCAATGACATTTACAGTAAGATACAAAACTTGAAAACTAGAAAATCTGCTGGAATTGATAAGGTTTCGTGGGATATACTAAAGACAATGGGTTGGGATATAGTATCATATCTGAAGTACTTGTTTGATTTTTGTTTACACGAAGGAACTTTACCAAATGAATGGAGAGTTGCTATAGTAGCCCCTCTAAATAAAGGAAAGGGTGATAGGCATAAAGCTGAAAATTACAGGCCAGTCAGTTTGACATGCATTGTATGTAAGCTTTGGGAAAACATTTTTTCTGCTTATATAAGACATGTTTGTAAGATTAATAATTGGTTTGACAGAAGGCAGTTTGGGTTTAGGAAAGGTTATTCCACTGAATCCCAACTTGTAGGATTCCAGCAAGATATAGCAGATATCCTGGATTCAGGAGGTCAGTTGGACTGTATTGCGATTGACTTATCTAAGGCATATGATAGGGTAGATCGTGGGAAACTACTGGCCAAAATGAGTGCAATTGGACTTGACAAAAGAGTGACTGAATGGGTGGCTGTATTTCTAGAAAATAGATCTCAGAGAATTAGAGTAGGTGAAGTTTTATCTGTCCCTGTAAAAATTAAGAGGGGAATTCCTCAAGGCAGTATTATTGGACCTTTATGTTTTCTTATATATATCAATGATATGTGTAAAGAAGTGGAATCAGAGATAAGGCTTTTGGCAGATGATGTTATTCTGTACAGAGTAATAAATAAGTTACAAGATTGTTAGCAACTGGAAAATGACCTCGATAATGTTGTGAGATGGACAGTAGGCAATGGTATGATGATAAATGGGGATAAAAGTCAGGTTGTGTGTTTCACAAATAGGAAAAGTTCTCTCAGTTTTAATTACTGCGTTGATGGGGTGAAAGTTCCGTTTGGGGATCATTGTAAATACCTAGGTATAAATATAAGGAGAGATCTCCATTAGGGTAATCACATAAATATGATTGTAAATAAAGGGTACAGAACTCTGCACATGGTTATGAGAGTATTTAGGGGTTGTAGTAAGGATGTAAAAAGAGAGCATATTTGTCTCTGGTGAGACCTCAACTTGAGTTGGGTTCCAGTGTATGGGACCCTTACCAGGATTACTTGATTCAGGAACTGGAAAAAATCCAAAGAAATGCAGCTCGATTTGTTCTGGGCGATTTCTGACATGAGAGTAGCGTTACAAAAATGTTGCAAAGTTTGGGCTGGGAAGACTTGGTAGAAAGGAGACGAGTTGCTTGACTAAGTGGTATGTTCCTAGCTGTCAGTGGAGAGATGACGTGGGGAGGATGTCAGTAGACGAATAAGTTTGGATGGTATCTTTAAAAGTATGAAAGATCACAATATGAAGATAAAGTTGGAATTCAAGAGGACAAATTGGGGCAAATATTCGTTTATTGGAGGGGGAGTTAGGGATTGGAATAACTTACCAAGGGAGATGTTGAAAATTTCCAATTTCTTTGCAATCATTTAAGAAAAGGCTAGGAAAACAACAGATTGGGTATCTGCCACCTGGGCGACTGCCCTAAATGCAGATCAGTAGTGATTGATTGATGTCATCTATGCAGTCTGGTGAACATCGTGGAAATATATATCTTATTGAGGTATGTCATAGAGCTTTATCTTGACCTAAACTCACATTATGTTTCCATAGCAGATGCCTGAATTTATGACGAGGTGCCTTTACTAATTTAATTTATTTACCATGCCATTTTTTTCAACATTTTGATCCCTGCTTATTTTGTTTTGAAAATTTCATTTTTTCTCTTCTTGTAAATGTTGTCCACAAATCCTGATGCATTATGCCAAATACCCCATTTTCAGTGCCCAATGTGTTTCGCCTTGTGTTATGAGGTTGTGGTTTTAACCTACCTTTACCTTCTGCATTCATGTGTTGGTAGACCTTGGTTTTAAGTCTGTTAGGGGAATGTACTGTGGATAATTACTCTTTTTACCTGTGAATGGATTGGTACATGTTCCTAATGTTACTGTTGGTTATTTGTGGCTTTTGGTTTTATTGTGGATGATGCGTCTGACACTCTGGTGTGTTTTATTGCCTTTTTTCCTTACCTTTTGTGTCATGTTGGTAAGGTACCTGCTTGATTGTGTGCATGTATGGGTGTGTAATCTTGTAGTGACCTGAAATTATCCTTTTTAACTATTTTATGTATTATTATTGTCATTTAGGTCTGATTCTTGTGGAAAATTCTGCTCCTGCCCCTGTGTAATTTTTGTTTTGATTTTTATCTTTGGTCTGTTATCCTAAATTTAATTTTAAACACTTATTATATTTACCATTACTGGTATTTTGTGGTAGTGTTATAGGTGTTAGACCCAGCCTTAGTCGTACTGTATTTGGTGATGTCCTTGCCTGGACATGGTCATGAGTTATGACACTCCTTGCAATTTTTCGTGAAATCCTTGCCTTACTGGGTAGTAGTTACTATTGTTTATGGTGTCTTAAATTTTCTTCTCCTAATGTTCTGGTGCTAAAAATGTGTCCTACCTGCCTAGTTTTCTGTTCTGGAATCATACTCTGACATGTAACCACCCTCGTGTTGGGTTATTTTTATTTAATTTAATATCTTGGTACCACTTGTGTTTCTTGGATAAGTTTGGTTTTATGTGGTGTGCACCTTGGCGGCGGGAAGGGTTTGGTTGATGTCAGTCTTGTCGTTTTTGGAATCTTCATGACTGTCTCTGATATTTTTCCTTGTCTTGCCATTTGTCATCGTTTACCCATGTCACGGCTGGTATATTTTATCTAATCTTGAGATGCCTAGTGTTAGGCAAGGTTATTACGGACGGTGTGGGACGTCTCATATGTGAGGTAATTCACTTTATTTTTAGTCCATGGTTTCCCCTGTGTCCCTCTTAGGGCATTTGTATTTCTTGGGTATGCATTAGCATCTGACTTCATTTCGAATTTGGTGTGTTCTGGTATGGAACATCACGTTCTTTCTTAAATTGTATCGGATCGCCTGGTTTTTAATGTAGTCACCTAATTCATTCAATTTAGCTAGGAGAATATCAACCCAACCATTTCCTTCATTTTCAATCTGAACCTTTCTTTTATACTCTTCACTGTTTCTGCTTGTTCTGTTTCTCTGTAGGTTAATAGCTACTGTATTTCTTAAACCTGGCCTGTTTGTGGTATCTTATTCAAGTAATAGGTTGTTTTTCATTCTTATCTCCTGGATTGGTGTTAGTTGTGGTAGGTTTCGTGTGGATTAACCATTGAGCGCTCTTGTACACCTGTGGAATTCCAAAAATCCCCACCTAATCTCCTTCTGTTTTCCTTCCTGGACATAATTGGATGTACGCTGCTTACCTATGGACTTAATATTGATTTCCTTTTTTTCTACCAATTTGCTGTTATTAATGTTCTTCCTTTTTTGCACCCTTTCTAACCACCATTTGTGTGTGCCAGTTACTATTATGTGTGAAAATGTGCCATGGTAATGTGGGTTGTACCGTACCCATGCCAATGGGTAAGAAATGTCTCATTCACTCTGTACTACTGATCTCGCTCTGTGAACTTGTATTTGCATATTATTTTCTCTTGGATTTTGATACCGGTAACATTTAATGAAATTTTTGGTATTGTAACCCGATGGGGGTTATATACATATATTATGTATAATAATAATAGTGCCAAGGGAAGATCTCAACGTATCGATGACACCGAGCTGTTTCAAATCAGTAGGTTGTAATATCCACGCCATGCAGTAAATGCCGAACTGAGAATAGACGCCGTGGTAAATAAAGATTTCCAACTGTCAAGATAATAGCATTCCAGAGGAACTAACACATAGCGCATTGGAAATATTGCGTAAGAACATTAGAAAATTAAGGGGAATGTGGAGTGAAATTAGGGACATGACGGGTGAAAAATAGATAAGAAACCATAATAAAGTATGGAAACAGGTATATTGAAATAAATAAACCGAACTCTAGAAATTTACATCAAAAGAAAAATATATAAATGTGGTACTTTCCCAACCAGTTATACAAAATTCGAATCTTTGCACAAAAATAAAATATCAAAGAGAAAGAGAGCAAATGAGAGAGAATAAAGAAGGAATGGAAAGGGACAAACAAGAAAAAGGATAAATATGCCTATTAGAAAAGAAACCCAGAGTAACAAGAAGCAAAAGGAATGTACACAATTACAAAATCAGAGTATACCAGCTAGAAATCTTCGAAGTAAATTCCAAATATGTAAGTCATAACCACTTCCGTTACCACACGAATTGACACCAAGTAAAGTTATTATGCAAGCCGAAATCACTATGTTGATCAAATGAACCAGTTTCAAGACATTCACAAACACAATTGGCGAAGCACTGATTAGGTACGAGTATGTGTAGGACTCGCAGAGTTCCGAACACACCACACACACAGCTCGAAACAGAGAAGTGACTAAGTTCGTCAATGGAAGCTTCAAATATTGAAAAGGCGATTATAATCTTGGCCTGGAAATGCCATGCTCCCTGTCAGAATTTCAAAGTAAAGTAGTTCCCAGTGCAACTAGAAGTATTTACAGAAAAGAAATTAACAGTCATACCTCATCATGAAACACGTAGTACTGCCCGAAAATGGAAACTCTTGGGCACATGCCCCTAAGGACGGAGACGATATTAGATGTTCTTTCCTCCACACAGGCTAAAGTCCATCTCAAAATATCCAGATAGAGGCCAGGTATTTATACGGTAGAGTAGAGGGGAAATAATGAGAAGAAATACGTCTGGAAGATTCCAGAGGTTACTGCAGCATGCGCAATCAACCAGGCGATGTCGTATGACGTCAGCAGGCGAGAAGATAGTTTATAGCAGATCGTAGAGATGGATAGAGCGGAGTTCATGCAAAGTATGTGATGTCCAAATTCACTGAACTATGTAAGTCCCGGTTGCAGAGAAGTGCGGTTTATATCAAGATGAGGGTAAGTCCATATTAATAGTAGAAAAAAGGTTATATGCATGGCGAATTTCATGGCAGTAGGTGCCGGTGAAGTGAGGAGTCCGTTACAGTACCCTGGTTATTGCTTATGGTATGTAGTAGGTATTTTCATCCTATTTTGGGATCTGGCATGTTCCGATGAATGTTATAGCTGATGTTTTTGAAAATCGACTGCTGGTAATGTTCATTTCTGGGTTACATGCCATGTGTTATTTGGTGATATTCTTCGAATTTTCCATTGTGTGTATCCTTGATATACCACTTACCTCATGATTACCCTAATTGTTTCCGGGGTTGTCCAAACTTCGAGGTTTTCCTTTTGTATGTTCTTGTGTGTGATTGGTGTTTTGGTGGTTTCCTCACCTAGTTGGTATTTAATGTACTAGGGGGAGTTGTACTGAGGATTTGATGTCCTTTTAAAGGAGTGGTACAACGCCTCTTCTGATTGTTCATTGTTTTGCGGGTATGGAATGGTAGATACTTATGAAGGAATATGTTCTTAAGTATGTTATATGTGGGATGGTGTGTTTGCCATCTCTGATCTGTTTGAGGTTCTTGGAGTAAGGGTTGTGTTCATGATGTGGATTTGAACATTGATTTTAAAAATCGATCCTTATTGTAGAATTTTTGGTGTTCTCTTAAAATTGTGTGCCATTTTGGGGCTCGCATTGTGTTATACCATGTGTTTTAGAATGAGAGCATGCCTCCAACTTCCATCACTTATGTAATCTTGTCCAATTACCTTCTCACATATTCCACTATTCCTGTGGAGGGTGTCTTGGACAGGTCCCGTTATTCTTATGAGGCCCTTCTGTTGAGCCTTGTTCGATTATTACTTGGTGAGATCCATACAGTGTGTGCTTGCATGTGAAATATTAAAAAAAATTGAGCTTGTGGATAAGCTATGTTGCGAAGACACAGACATGCGAGTTTGTTGAGTAATGAATAAATATTCTGGGCAATTGTTGGCTTTGTATTTATGCCAGACAAATCTACTCCATGCTGTCGTGAGATTGATTTAATTTGTTACATCCAGGGGTTACCCTTGGAAAATATTTTTATAGAATGCACCCTTATAAGGGGAATGTACTGTTTAATTGACTGACCTTATTAAAGATAACCTTGCTTTGAAAACTGAAAGATAAAAAAAAACTTCATTGGCAGGCATGTACTAAATTATAAAAATCTTTTTCTTGCTCCTTCCAAAATTATCCTTCAAATATTTTGTAACGGGATAGAGGTACTTCCTGTGATGGCGTATTGTATTTCAAGATAACTTGCTGCAGTTGGATTATGGTTGTTTTGGTGGTGCTGTGGCGTTTCCACTTTTGTTTCTGAGTTGCTCTGGAGCTCTACATTTGACGGACAAAGAGACTTTGACCATGGTACACCACACCTGTGTTCTTGTGGAAGTCAACATCTCCCTCGTTTCTCCATCTGTATGGCCATGCGTGACAGAAACATTGGCCACATTGTGTACAGACTTTGGATGCTGCATATGTTTAAATTAATGTTACCCCCCCGGGTTTGGAGGGGGAGAGGAGGGTTGTGAGGATAATTTAACATATGAATTTCTTAATTCAAGTCCCTCTGAACATTTAAACAGAACTGTATGGACCTTGTCCGTGTAGTCTTGTAATGTGCTCTGCACATATTGCTCTATCCCCTCTCCTTTTTGGTATGGCTTTGGTGAGTGTTGGGTGGTAGCCATGTTGGTAGTTATTGCCTGAAATTTCTACGAGACAGACGTGCAATGTAGTCTTCCGTATTCTTTTGGGGTTTATCCCGGTTTTCACCCCATTTTGGGGAAGAATTTGGTTTATGTTTTTTATTTTACCTGTTATTATATTTTACTGGGTATGTACATTTTATCTTTTAATGGTTTGATCTGCTTTCTCCTCTAACCTCCCATCTTATTCCGGTATTCCGGTTAGTGTATATCATATTGTAAGATGTGTTCTTTCTTTAATTTCATTACAGGCTCTTTTCTAAAACACCCTTTCCTTCTGTTTTGTGGATTTATATTTTTACCAAGGTCAGTAATTTTCTGTACGCCTTTCCGTTTAGGAGGCTTTCAAACTTGTATCTTTCCATTGGTAATTCTGTGCCCATAATTACGCAGTTTTTAATTCTGCTTATGCCAGATACTACTCGTATTATATCATGTTTTATGGGAAACCTTGCCCAATTTCTTAGATTGAATTATTTCATCTTCACTTTAAATACCAAAAGGGTTTCATGTATTTTACCCATCTGTTGGCAAGGCTAACCTTAAAAAATAACTATAATTTAATATAAAGAATTTCCGGTAAGTTAAGAGAAATATTAAACCACCTTATTTATGGAGATTTGTCACATGTTAGACCGCATATTTTATTTTTCGGGACACCTTGGTGACTATTGTTTGATGTTTTGTTTTTTGAAAAAAAGAATTTGGGACTGATTGGATTTGGTGATGTGACTCGTAGGTCTCGATTTCACGTGAGATCTACCCTGCATATTCTGGATTGATATTAAATTACCTGTTACTGATTTAATCCTAGACTTGTTCCGGATTATCTGCGATAATCTCTGTTATAATCTATACGTTCTACCTATGGAAATATTGAATTAGGGAGTGTGCTCTACTCCCTGTAAACTTCGGCCTGATGATTTTAAGGTGATACCGTTGTTATTGGATATCACCTCTCTGGCTGTCCTTCTGTGTCAAGTCTTTGTTTCTGCTGATTTTGAAAAAATACGTAGTTTGGTAATTGGGAGTTTCACTCCATTGGATGACATTGAGCCTTGGCCTGAAAGACTATATGATCAGTCCTTGTTTAATCATCGCACTTCTTTAATTAGTTTCGGGAATTTTTCCCTCGCTTTTCTGGTACGTATTTCAGCTCCTGTGATACCATACGGTATTTATTCCGTACTAAGGACCCGGTTTCATTTCTCTCCTTATTTATCTGTTAATTTTGCTTATTACTTGTCCCTTTCCTTATCCAATATTTTTCCTAAAAAAGGGACAACGCAGATCCATTAACCTTGTAATCTTAATATTCGTTTATTAAGTTAATGTTCCTAAAACTGAGTTATCCTTGAGATAAACGTTGGTATTATACTCTGAATTTGGTAAGTTGGTACTAATATAAAGGTCACGTTGCACGATCCACTCCTGGCTCGCTCTTCACTCATTTATCCATTGGGGTAAGTTGTTCTGATATGTTTATTTCATATTCACTGTTTTAATTACCTTGTGCTTGACGTCTCCACTGTGGAATTTGTGGTGTGGGGGTAACTGTATGGTGTGTCATTCTTAACCTACAGTAACCTGAAACTAGTACTGGGTACCTTGTTATTATTTACCTAGCCACCTTGATATATTGATTCCAATTTTTTAGGTGGTAGTGAGTTATGCAGTGATCCGTATGTCACAGTGTTACGCGCGGTACAGTGTTTTTAAGTTAACTTGCAACATGGCAGGTCACAGTGATTATGTTGTATTTATTATAACTCCCCTGTATGATTGTACGTCACTTAGCACATTGGTATGTATTTGTAACTTCCCATGTAAACGCGCGTCACAATGTTAATACTTTCTTTTATTGGAATACTAGGATACATATTTTTAATATCATACGAATGAGTTATGTGATTGGAATGTAATTCTAAATTTTTGTAGCGTTACAGAATTCGACAGAGTTCTTTGTTGTTTCGAAATTTGAAATGTGTTCGAAGAAATTTCTGTGCATATTGCGAAATTTTATATGTTTGACTAGTCTTGTAATTTATAATAGGTCTGATGGGTACGCCAGATTTATGTATTTTTAGCATCGCTCTAGCCGTAGGAAGTCTTGGGTACATATTAAGCAGTTTTATAGCTTCCTGTTCATTTATTAGAAATATGTTGTTTTTCAATTTTTTAAAACATTTTTGGAGTCCATTATTGGGATATTTTTAACTATTGAAATATTGCTTTCCGTGAAGAATTCTTCTGATTTTTCAAACTATTGAGTTTCGTCCATAATTACTGTAACATACCTTTGTCGGATTTTGTAGTTATAAGATTAATATCTTGAATCTTTCGTTGAAGTTCTTTTAATTATCTATTATTAGTAGGTTTAGGTTCATTTTTTCTATCAGGATTGACTAAGATATCCTTTAATTTCCTCTTGATTTCATAACGTGTTTCTTCTTGTTGATCTAACGGCAATTTTTGTATTGAGTGTTCTATTTCTGCAACTGTATCTATCTTATCTTTTAATTTATTGGAAGTGGGCCAATTATGTTTAGGTTTGTTACTGAGAATCATTTCCTCCGTTATATTGAAGGATATATCAGATACATTTTTAACAGGTGGCTGGAATTGGGTTTCAATGATTATATACTCCTTTGGGTTGGAGGAAATATCGGGAGAGACTTTCCGTTGTTTAAATAATGCTCCTAATTTCTTATCCAAATTACTTTGTTTTTAAATTTAAAATATGGTTAAGTTTTATGTTTAAATGTTTTTGGCAAGAGTCCCATTAAATCGGGCCCAACGATAATGGGGCTTTGAGGTGTGCCTAATAATGTTTTGAGTTTAAATGAGCGTTTTCCTTATAGAGACATTTGATTTCAATTTTAATCCAAATTTCATTTTTTTTTTAGTTTTAAGAATTCTTTCTTGTTTTTTTAAAATTTAATCGTCCTATGTCTCAAAAAGTTGGGGGTGAGATTGTGAGTTAGATATTGCTTTAAAATGATATGCCTTGACCAATTTTGCACATCTTGATCTATTCTGATATATTAATGTTTATTATAGCTGATGATGTCCCTTAGGGGACGAAACATATATTAATATAATAAATTATAAATTTTATTGAATAGGCGGAGCACTTGTTTATAATATTTAAGTTTATCTTAAATATTCACTATTAAACTTATTCTGTGCGAAATAAAAATGAAAGAAAAGAAATATTGCCTACAATAGTTCACGACGATAAAGTAATTCCTACTGGCTACTACTATACTACAATACTACTTAGTTGTACGATTTTTCCTACAACACCGATGAAAATTGTTGTTAAATACTGAAAAGAGAAACTAATGCACATGAATTACACAATTATAAACTGCAGTTAAGTCAACCCTTAATACTACAACAGAATTCTAGTAAGAGAGTTACTACAGATATCACAGATACTACACAAATATTTCACAGCAATAGAATAAACACGCCAGTTTCTAATAAGATACTATAATACACTACAACAACTTCAAACTACGTTAGATACTCTAATATACTACAATAATGTTGAACTGCATTCAGACGTATCCTAATTACAACAAGTTATTACTAAGCACAAACAGAAATGGAAATTACAATTTAATTTTTGAAATTCGCAAGAACTGCTGGTTAATAGAATAACTACCGTAATTTCTAATAAGTCAGTTCAGCACAACACAAAAATTTTAAAACTACGTTCAGACGTATCCTAATTACAATAGGTTATTACTTAACGCAAATAGAAACGAAAATTCTAATTACGCCTAAAGTTAGAAATTCGCAACAACTACTTAAGAATTACTAACAAAGTTAAACGCGCAGAGAGATTAATATTAGTACTAACTCATACTACTATGCTGTATAGAAATGAAACCTGCCGTTCGGTTAAATGCTAAAGTTTCGAAAGGGTTACCGTACACAAAGGTACACACGAACATAACAGGCAAGGTACTATCTAATGTACCGTATTTACATTACAATTCTCAACTGAAATATGGTTATGCGATTGTTACAGACAGATGGTGGATTACTATTATTTTTTCTACTCCGCGGGACGGAGAATAAGAGTGTACTTAAATCCTGAAAAATATGAGGTTGTCCACAATAATTTCTCAAAAATACTTCTGTGAAAACTACGCCAGGGAATGAAATGCAATTATTGGAATGAAATGGCGTATGGTTTTCAGTGCCAGGAGTGTCTGAAGACATGTTCGGCTGGCCAAATGCACGTCTTTTGATTTAACTTCCGTAGGCGTATTGCGCATCGTGATGAGGACGAAATGATGTTGAAGACGACACATACACCCAGCCCCCGTGCCAGCGAATTTAAACAATTCAGGTTAGCCCCCGTGCCAGCGAATTTAACCATTTAAGGTTAAAATTCCCGATCCTGCCAGGAATCAAACCCGAGAACCCTGTGACCAAAGGCCAGCACGCTAACCATTTAGCCATGGAGCCAGTCATTATTGGAATATATGAACTTAATCATTATTAGAAAACCGCTCATAAATACTGAAATATCGAGGGTGTGAAATATAAATTATGGATACATTAACTGCCTACTAACAACTACAAATGAGCGGAATGCAAGAATCAAATGATTTTATTTATAACTTCTTGATACACTACACCCTCTGTTTACGACTGTAGCCAACAATGTAATGTTTGAATACGAAGAGCGACAATACTCAATAAGATTACAACGACTGTTAATTATTTGGCCAGTGAAATACTATATTTTCTGTTGAAATCCTTTCCTTAAACGAAATTTACAACAGTATCGCGTTATATAAAGAATTTATTACCCTCGTGTTAGGGGGAACAGTTGAACTGCTATTTGAAATACCCTGTCAATTGCCAGCACTAATATAACAGCTGACGAAGTCACGACTCTTTTTAATATCCCGTCTTTATAAGTACTTTGTCAACAAAACTACTGATATTGTAATAACGATAATAAAAACAAAGAGATATTTCTACGGGACTACTCAGTTAAGAATTTATAAATAAATATCCATAATCGCAGCTACTACGAACACTAGAAGCCAATATTTGTGGATCTAAATGTATTAAACACACACACACACACACACACAAAATTTGCTGAATTTCTACAACTATTAACTACTTTATCACTAAGATAATACAGAGCTCTTGGAACAGCCAACCACTCACTAGCGCATCCAACAACGGGCGTCATCATACCATTGCCTACTGTCTTTCTCACAATATAATCGAAGTCATTTTCCAGTTTCTCACAATCTTGTAACTTATTTATTACTCTATACAGAAGAACAGTATTCGCAAAATGCCTTATCTCTGATTCCACTTTTTTACTCATATCATTTGCATTTATAACAAAATGTAAAAGTCCAATAATACTGCTTTGATGAATTCTCCTCCCTTTATTATTACATGGTCAGATAAATCTTCGCCTATTCTAATTTTCTGAGATCTATTTTCTAGCAATATAGCTACCCATTCGGTCACTCTTTTGTCTAGTCCAAATGCACTCATTTTTTCCAGTAGTCTCCAATGATCCACCCCATCAAATGCCTTAGATAGGTCAATCACGATACAATCCATTCGACGTCCTGAATCCAGGATAGCCGCTATATCTTTTTTTTTTTTTTTGCTATTTGCTTTACGTCGCACCGACACAGATAGGTCTTATGGCGACGACAGGACAGGAAAGGGCTAGGAGTGGGAAGGAAGCGTCCGTGGCCTTAATTAAGGTACAGCCCCAGCATTTGCCTGGTGTGAAAATGGGAAACCACGGAAAACCATTTTCAGGGCTGCCGACAGTGGGGTTCGAACCTACTATCTCCCGAATACTGGATACTGGCCGCACTTAAGCGACTGCAGCTATCGAGCTCGGTCTATATCTTGTTGGAATACTACAAGTTTAGCTTCATAAACCCGAATTGCCTTCTATCGAACCAGTTATTCATTTCACAAACATATCGGATATAATCAGAAAGAATGCTTTCCCAAAGCTTACATGCAATGCACGTCAAAATTACTGAACTGTAATTTTCAATTTTATGTCTATCATCCACTCATTTGTACATGGGGGCTACTATACCAACTCTCCATCCATTGGTATAGTTCCTATATGCAAACAATCAGATATGGTACTTTATCCCAAACCACTGTATTTAGTATATCCCCAGAAATCTTATCAATCCCAGCTGCTATTCTAGTTTTCAAATTTTGTATCCTATTGTAAATGTCATCGTTATCACAGGAAAATTTGAATACTTCTTTAGTATCAATCATCTCCTCTAACTGGACATTATCCCTGTAATAAACTTTACATAGACTACTGCTTACATAGTTCGGCCTTTTGAAGATTTCACATACACACTTCCTCTTTTTGATTAATGTTTCCGGGAAATTCTTTCTTGGATCATGCTTTTTCCTTAAAGTACCTATACATACTCTTTCATTTTTGAACAAAATTTTTGCTAGTGGGTTTACGTCCCACCGACACATATAGGTAACATATAGGTAGGATCAGAATTCAGGACAGGTGTCTGTGCGAAATCGGTACGAGTCACTCCAGGTAGAACAACAGAGGGAAGATGAAGTACAGAGGACTGTTGCTGAGATGTGTGGAAGTAGGAGGAAGGGAAAAGGTAGGAAAGGGAAATGCAGAGTAGAGGATAGGAAAATACAGGTGGAACAGGGTCATGGGAAGGAGGAAAGGGAGGAGTAAGTAGCTTCTGCAGCTATCAGGAAAGATAGGGCTGACTAGGAGGAGAGGGGATCAAATGAGGTGGGTAGGGTTGAAGCTCTGGTCATGGGGGATTCCATCGTTAGACACGTGGGGAAAGTGTGTGGAGGAAAGGGAACCAGGGTAGAATGTTATCCAGGAATTAGGTTGAGGCAGATGTTGAGGAAATTAGAAGAGAGGGAGGAGGGAAGGAGGTGGTAATGTTTCACGTTGGTGCCAACAACGTAAGGCAAGCTGATATAAGTAACAACATAGTTGGAGATGTGTGGGATCTGGTAAATTCAGCACGGGTGAAGTTTAAGAAAGCGGAGATTGTTATTAGTGGAATACTTTGTAGGAGGGATACTAACTGGAGGGTGATTGGGGATTTAAATGAAACTATGAAGTGAAATTAGGAGTGAAATTTATAGATCCTAATGGGTTGGTAGGAGATAGGGATCTGCGCTCAGATTGCCTTCATTTAAACCGCAGTGGTACGTATAAGTTAGGAAATTTGTTTAGAAGGGTAATAGGGAGGTACATTCAGGGAAACGGGATGGCCTCGGGAGCGGTGATAAGGAAACAGAGAACTGGAAATCAAGTAGGGATGACATAAAATTGTTAGTGTTGAACTGTAGAAGTATTGTAAAGAAAGGAATAGAATTAAGTAATTTAATAGATATATATTTACCAGATATTGCAATAGGAGTTGAATAATGGCTGAGAAATGATATAATGGATGCAGAAATTTTCTCACGGCACTGGAGTGTGTATCGTAGAGATAGGATAGGAATGGTGGGAGGGGGAGTGTTCATTCTGGTGAAAGAAGAATTTGTAAGCTACGAAAAAGTTAAAGATGAGACACATGAAATTCTAGGTGTAAGGCTCATTTCTAAAGGGAAAGGGTAGCACTGACGCGGATTCGGAATTATTTGATAGGATAGTCAGCTATGTGGGAAACGACATGGAAAGAAATGTGATTGTAGCAGGAGATCTGAATTTGCCAGATGTCAATTGGGAAGGAAATGCGAACGACAGGAAGCATGACCAACAAATGGCAAATAAGTTAATGTGGGAAGGAGAGCTGATTCAGAAAGTGATGGAACCAACCAGAGGGACAAATATCCTGGATGACGTGCTGATAAAACCAGATGAGCTGTATAGGGAAACTGAAGTATTAGATGATATTAGTGATCATGAAGCTGTTTTCGTGGTAGTTAAAAATAAATGTGATAGAAAGGTCTTAAAAGTAGGACTATTAGGCAGTACCATATGGCTGATAAAGCAGGCATGCAGCAGTTTCTAAAAAGTAAATATGATCGGTGGAAAACGGTAACTAAAAATGTAAACAGACTCTGAGATGGGTTTAAAGAAATTGTTGAGGAATGCGAAAACAGGTTTGTACCTTTAAGGGTGGTAAGGAATGGTAAAGACCCACCTTATTATAATAGAGAAATAAAGAGACTAAAAAGGAGGTGCAGACTGGAAAGAAATAGAGTTAGAAATGGCTGTGGAAGTAAGGAGAAATTGAAGGAACTTAAGAGAAAATTCAATCTAGCAAAGAACGCAGCTAAGAATAACATGATGGCAAGCATAATTGGCAGTCATATAAATTTTAGTGAAAAATGGAAGGGTATGTATAGGTATTTTAAGGTAGAAACCGGTTCCAAGAAGGACATTTCAGGAATAATTAATGAACAAGCGGAGTGTGTATGTGAGGATCTTCAAAAGGCAGAAGTATTCAGTCAGCAGTATGTAAAGATTGTTGGTTACAAGGATAATGTCGAGGTAGAGGAGGAGACTAAGGCCAAAGAAGTAATAAAATTTACATATGATAACAATGACATTTACAAGAAGATACAAAAATTGAAATCTAGAAATGCGGCTGGAATTGATCAGATTTCTGGGGATATACTAAAGACAATGGGTTGGGATATAGTACCATATCTGCAGTACTTATTTGATTATTGTTTGGTCGGAGGACCTATATCAGATGAATGGAGAGTTGCTATAGTAGCCCCTGTGTATAAAGGAAAGGGTGGTAGACATAAAGCTGAAAATTACAGGCCAGTAAGTTTGACATGCATTGTATGTAAGCTTTGGGAAGGCATTCTTTCTGATTATATAAGACATGTTTGTGAAATTAATAACTGGTTCGATAGAAGGCAAATCGGTTTTAGGAAAGGTTATTCCACTGAAGCTCAACTTGTAGGATTTCAGAAAGATATAGCAGATATCTTGGATTCTGGAGGTCAAATGGATTGTATCGCGTTTGACCTGTCTACAGCATTTGATAGGGTGGATCATGGGAAACTACTGGCAAAAATGAGTGCAATTGGACTAGACAAAAGAGTGACTGAATGGGTTGCTATATTTCTAGAAAATAGATCTCAGAAAAGTAGAGTAGGTGAAGCTTTATCTGACCCTGTAATAATTAAGAGGGGAATTCCTCAAGGCAGTATTATCGGACCTTTATGTTGTCTTATATATATAGATGATATGAGTAAAGGAGTGGAATCGGAGGCAAGGCTTTTTGCGGATGATGTTATTCTCTTTAGAGTGATAAATAAGTTACAAGATTGTGAGCAACTGCAACGTGACCTCGAAAATGTTGTGAAATGTTGATAAACGGGGTTAAAAGTCAGGTTGTGAGTTTCACAAATAGGAAAAGTCCTCTCAGTTTTAATTACTGCGTTGATGGGGTGAAAGTTCCTTTTGGGTGTTAATATAAGGAAAGATCTTCATTGGGGTAATCACATAAATGGGACTGTAAATAAAGGGTACAGATCTCTGCACATGGTTATGAGGGGTTGTAGTAAGGATGTAAAGGAGGGGGCATATAAGTCTCTGGTAAGACCCCAACTAGAGTATGGTTCCAGTGTATGGGACCCTCACCAGGATTACCTGATTCATGAACTGGAAATAATCCAAGAAAAAGCAGCTCGATTTGTTCTGGGTGATTTCCGACAAAAGAGTAGCGTTACAAAAATGTTGCAATGTTTGGGTTGGGAAGAATTGAGAGAAGGAAGAAGAGCTGCTCGACTCAGTGGTATGTTCCGAGCTGTCAGCGGAGAGATGGCGTGGAATGACATTAGTAGACGAATAAGTTTGAATGGCGTTTATAAAAGCAGGAAAGATCACAATATGAAGATAAAGTTGGAATTCAAGAGGACAAACTGGGGCAAATACTCATTTATAGGATGGGGAGTTAGAGATTGGGATAACTTACCAAGGGAGACGTTCAATAAATTTCCAATTTCTTTGAAATCATTTAGGAAAAGGCTAGGAAAGCAACTGATAGGGAATCTGCCACCTGGGCGACTGCTCTAAATGCAGATCAGTATTGATTGTTTGAGTTGAGTAGGTCTTATGGCGACGATGGGAGAGGAAAGAGCTACGAGTTGGAAGGAAGCGGCCATGGCCTTAATTAAGATACGGCCCCAGCATTTGCCTGGTGTGAAAATTTGAAGCCACGGAAAATCATCTTCAGGTATACCGAGAGTATGATTCGAAACCACTATCTCCCGGATGTAAGCTCACAGCAGCGCGCCCCTAACCGCATGGCCAACTCGCCCGGTGACCAGAATTTTATGACTGTCAATTATTTTTGCTATCATGTTAGTCCCAGCTGACTTCTTTGCTATATTCAACTTCCTTGCAAATTCCTTCAGTTTCTCCTTAATTCCACAGCCATTTCGAACTATATTTCTTTCCAACCTGAACCTCCTTCTTAGTTTCTCTACTTCTAGTTATTATATAGTGGGTATTTACCATTTATTACCACCATTAAAGGTTTAAACTCTTCCTCAACAATTGTTTTAAACCCATCCCAGGGTCTTTTTACATTTTTATTTGGAATGTCCTTGGAACCTGTCTGCGTTAAAGTACATGTACTTACACTTCAATTTTCCTTTGAAATTTGTATGACTGCCAATTATACTTGCCATTGTGTTATTCTTAGATGACTTCTTCGCTAGATTCAATTTCCTCGTAAGTTCCTTCATTTTTGCCTTACTTCTACTACCATTTCTAACTCCATTTCTTTCCAGCCTGCACCTCCTTCTTAGTCTCTTTACTTCACTGTTATAACATAGAGGGCCTTTACCATTATTTATCACCTTCAAAGGTACACTTACTGACAGTGACAATGCAACACCAAGGAGGAGTGGTTCGAAAGGGATGAAAGTTGGGGAAAAAACAGAGACGGCACGCATGAATAATTGATGTTTATTTCAAACCGATATGCAGGTTACACAATGCGCACGGCATCGACTCAGTAGGATGTAGGACCACCGCGAGCGGCGATGCACGCAGAAACACGTCGAGGTACAGAGTCAATAAGAGTGCGGATGGTGTCCTGAGGGATGGTTCTCCATTCTCTGTCAACCATTTGCCACAGTTGGTCGTCCGTACGAGGCTGGGGCAGAGTTTGCAAACGGCGTCCAATGAGATCCCACACGTGTTCGATTGGTGAGAGATCCGGAGAGTACGCTGGCCATGGAAGCATCTGTACACCTCGTAGAGCCTGTTGAGAGATGCGAGCAGTGTGTGGGCGGGCATTATACTGCTGAAACAGAGCATTGGGCAGCCCCTGAAGGTACGGGAGTGCCACCGGCCGCAGCACATGCTGCACGTAGCGGTGGGCATTTAACGTGCCTTGAATATGCACTAGAGTTGACGTGGAATCATACGCAATAGCGCCCCAAACCATGATGCCGCGTTGTCTAGCGGTAGGGCGCTCCACAGTTACTGCCGGATTTGACCTTTCTCCGCGCCGACGCCACACTCGTCTGCGGTGACTATCACTGACAGAACAGAAGCGTGACTCATCGGAGAACACGACGTTCCGCCATTCCCTCATCCAAGTCGCTCTAGCCCGGCACCATGCCAGGCGTGCACGTCTATGCTGTGGAGTCAATGGTAGTCTTCTGAGCGGACGTCGGGAGTGCAGGCCTCCTTCAACCAATCGACGGGAAATTGTTCTGGTCGATATTGGAACAGCCAGGGTGTCTTGTACATGCTGAAGAATGGCGGTTGACGTGGCGTGCGGGGCTACAACCGCTTGGCGGCGGATATGCCGATCCTCGCGTGCTGACGTCACTCGGGCTGCGCCTGGACCCCTCGCACGTGCCACATGTCCCTGCGCCAACTATCTTCGCCACAGGCGCTGCACCGTGGACACATCCCTATGGGTATCGGCTGCGATTTGACGAAGCGACCAACCTGCCCTTCTCAGCCCGATCACCATACCCCTCGTAAAGTCGTCTGTCTGCTGGAAATGCCTCCGTTGACGGCGGCCTGGCATTCTTAGCTATACACGTGTCCTGTGGCACACGACAACACGTTCTACAATGACTGTCGGCTGAGAAATCACGGTACGAAGTGGGCCATTCGCCAACGCCGTGTCCCATTTATCATTCGCTACGTGCGCAGCACAGCGGCGCAATTCACATCATGAGCACACCTCAGTGACGTCAGTCTACCCTGCAATTGGCATAAAGTTCTGACCACTCCTTCTTGGTGTTGCATTTGCTCTGTCAGTCAGTGTACATACCTGTTTTCATGTTACTCAGTACTTGCTTTAAACCCATCCCCATCGGTTGGATGCGCTAGCGAGTGGTTGGCTGTTCCAAGAGTTCTGTGTTATCTCAGTGATAAAGTAGTTAATAATTGTAGAAATTTACCAAATATTGAGTGTGTGCGATACGTTTAGCTCCACAAATACTTGTGTTTAGTGTTTGTTTGTAGTAATCTGCGATTAGTGGTATTTATTTACAGTTTTCAACTGAGTAGTTCCGTAGGCGTTCGCTAGATTACAACCACTAATTTAGGACTGCGTGAAGGAAGAAATATCTCTTTCTTTTTAATAATATTATTAAAATAGCAGTAGGTTTGTTGATAAAATACTTACAAAGGCGGGATATTAAAAAGTGTCGTAACTTCGGCAGCGGTTATATCTATTAGTGCAGGGGTTCGACAGGGTATATCAAATAGCAGTTAAACTGTCCCACCAATCACGAAGGTAATAACTTCCTTAAATAACGCGATACTGCTGTAATTTTTGTTTAAAGAAAGGATTTCAACAGAATAGACAGTATTTCACTGGCGAAATAGTTAACAGTCGTACTTGTTATTGATTATTGTCGCTCTTCGTATTCAAATATTGGTATTGTTGGCTACACTTGTGAACAAATGGTGTAGTGTATCAAGTAAAATATAAAAAAAATCAGCTCACTCTTGCATTCCGATCATTTGTAGTTCTGAGTAGGCAGTTAAAGTATCCGTAATTTACACCCCCGATATTCCAGTATTTATGGGCGGTTAGCTAATAATCAAGTTCCTACATTCCAATTATTGCAATTCATGTCCCTGGTGTATTTTAGACAGAAATATCTTTCAGAAATTATTGTAAAAAACCTCATATTTTTTAGTATTTAAGGACAATTTAATCCTTCGTCCCGCGGAGTAGGGAAAATAATAGTAATCCACTACCTGTAATAATCACATAACCACATTTCAGTTGAGTATCGTAGTGTAGATACGGTATATTAGATAGTATCTTGCCTGTTATATTCGTGTGTATTTTTGTGCAAACTGCAGGCTTAATTTTTCTATTACAGCATAGTAGGTTAAAGTAGTACTAATATTAATCTGTCTACGTGTTTAACTTTGTTGGTACTCTTGGAGTACCTACCGTTAGTTTTTGTGAATATCTAATTTAGACCTAATTGGAATTTTCATTTCTATTTGTGCTTAGTAATACGCTAGGATACGTCTGAACGTAGTTTAAACATTATTGTAGTCTAGTATAGTAACTTATTAGAAATTAGAATGCCTACTCTATAATTTTGAGTAGTTTTGGGAATTTCGAACTTTAATGGTAATTTTCTTTTCTGTTTGTGCTTGGTAATAAATAACCTGTTGTAATTAGAATATGTCTGAACGTAGTTTAAAATTATTGTAGTGTATTATAGTATCTTATTAGAAAATAGTGTGTTTATACTATTACTGTGAAATATTTGTGTAGGATAGTACCGTTTCTATGGTATCTGTAGTACGGTAACTCTGTTATTAGAATTCTGTTGCTGTAATTAGGATAGACTTAACTGCAGATAAAATTGTGTAATTCTTGTGTATTATTCTCTGTTTCCAGTAATTAACAACAATTTTCATCCTGTTAGCGTGTTGTAGGAATACAAAATTGTACAGTTAAGTAGTATTGTCGTGCAATAGTAGCCTATAATAATTATTGTCGTGTGATCTTTGTGAACTAACGTAGACAATATTTCTTTCCTTTCATTTTTATTTTGCACAGAGTAAGTTATCTTACTTTTTTCCTTCTCTTTTCATTATTTAGTAAAGAATGGTTAAGGAGTGCGAGTGTAGGAACGGTGGGAGTGGCCAGGCATTAAGGAGTACGAGGGAGGAGCTGGAAAGCTTGGGGGAGATAATTATAATACTCTCAGAGGACAGAAAGGACTGTAGGCCTCCCTCAAATAATGTAGGATACAGTAGGTGTAATAGAGGGTTTGAAAGGAAAAGGGGAATTATAGAAGACAGGTGGTCAAATGTTTTAAGGGGAAGGAGAATGCAGGCTAAGGGCTCCATTCAGCATCAGAATTTAGGACAGGTGTCGGTGAGAAATCGGTAGGAGCCACTGCAGGAAGAACAAATGAGGGAAGAAAAGGAACAGGGGACTGTTGCCAAGAAGTGTGGAAGTAGGAGAAAGGAAGAGGTAGGAAAGGGAATTGTGGAGTAGTGGATATGAAAAGACAGGTAGAACAGGGTCATGGGATGGAGAAAAGGGAGGTGGAAGTAGCTTCTGCAGCTGTCAGGAAAGATAGGACTGACCAGGAAGGGAGGGTATCAAATGAGGTGGGTAGGGTTGAGGCTCTGCTCGTGGGGTATTCCATCGTTAGACATGTTGGGAAAGTGTGTGGAGGAAAGGGTACCAGGGTAGAGTGTTATCCAGGAAGTAGTTTAAGGCAGATGTTGAGGAAAGTAGAAGGGGACGAGGAGGGAAAGGAGAAGGTGGTAGTGTTTCACGTTGGTACTAACAATGTAGGGCAAGCAGGTTTAAATACCAACATAGTTGAGATGTGTGGGACCTGCTAAATGCAGCCCGGGTCCAGCAGAAAATGTTATCAGTGGAATACAGTGTAGGAAGGATACTGACTGGAAGGTGATTGGGGATTTAAATGAAACTATGGAGTGGGTATGTGGGAAACTGGGAGTGAGATTTATAGATCCTAATGGGTGGGTAGGAGATAGCGATCTGCGCTCAGATGGCCTTCACTTAAACCGCAGTGGTACATATATGTTAGGAAATTTGTTTAGAAGGGTTATAGGGAGATACATTCAGGGAAACAGGGTGACCTAGGGAGCAGTGTTAAGGGAACAGGAAACTGGAAAACAAGTAGGGATGACATAAAAATGTTAGTGCTCAAATGTAGAAGTATTGTAAAGAACGGAATAGAATTAAGTAATTAATAGATATATGCTAACCAGATATTGTAATAGGCGTTGAATAATGGCTGTGAAATGATATAATGGATGCAGAAATCTTCTCCCGGAACAGGAAGGTGTATCGTAGAGATAGGATAGGAATGGTATGGGGGGGGGGGTATTCATTCTGGTGAAAGAAGAATTTGTCAGCTACGAAAATGTTAAAGATGACAAACACGAGATTCTAGGCGTAAGGCTCACCTCGAAAGATAACTGGCAACTAGACATCTCTGGAGTGCACAGGCCAGAAAAGGGTAGCGCAGATGCTGATTCAGAATTATTTGATAAGATAATCAGCTATGTGGGAAACGGTAAGGAAAGGAACGTGATTGTAGCGAGTAATCTCAATTTACCAAATGTAAATTGGGTAGGTAGTGCGAACGACAGGAAGCATGACCAACAAATGGCAAATAAGTTAATGTGGAAAGGGCACCTGATTCCGAAAGTGATGGAACCAACGAGAGGGAAGAATATTCTGGATGTGGTGCTGGTAAAACCAGATGAGCTGTATAGAGAAACCGAAGTAATAGATGGTATTAGTGACCACGAAGCTGTTTTTGTGGTAAATGAAAATAAACGTGAAAGGAAGGTATTAATATTAGGACTATTATGCAGTACCATATGGCTGATAAAATAGCCATGAGGGAGTTTTCAATAACTATGATCAGTGAAAAACGGTAAATAAAATTTAGAAAAGAGTCTGAGTTGACTTTGAAGTTATTGCTGAGGAATGTGAAAATATGTCTTTACCTTTAAACGTGGTAAGAAATGGTAAAGATTCAATGTATTATAACAGAGAAATAAAGGGTCTAAGTAGGTGGTACATGTTGGAAAGAAATATATTTATAAATGGCTGTGGAAGTAAGGAGAATTTTAGGAACGTACAAGGAAATTGAATCTAGCAAAGAAGGCAGCTAAGGATAATAATTATGTCAAGCATAATAGGCGGCTTTACACATATTAGTGAAAAATGGAAGAGTATGTATAGGTACTTTAAGGCTGAAACGAATTCCAAGAGGGACATTCCAGGAATCATTATTGAACAAGTGGAGTGTGGATACGACGATCTTCAAAAGGCATAAGTATTCAGTCAGCAGTATGTGAAGATTGTTGGTTACAAGGATAAGTTCCAAATAGTGGAGATGACTAATACTAAAGAAGTAATAAAATTTACCTATGACAGCAATGCCATTTAGAGTAAGATACAAAATTTGAAGACTATAAAAGCAGCTGGAATCGATAAAGTTTCGGGGCATATACTAAAGACAATGGGTTGGTATTTAGTACCATATCTGAAGTACTTATTTGATTATTGTTTGCATGAAGGAACTTCACCAAATGAATGGAGAGTTGCTATAGTAGCCCCTGTATATAAAGGAAAGGGTCATAGACATAAAGCTGAAAATTACAGGACAGTCAGTTTGACATGCATTGCATGTAAGCTTTGGGAAACCATTCTTTCTAATTATGTAAAGTATGTTTGCGAAATTAATAACTGGTTTGATAGAAGGCAGTTTGTGTTTAGGAAAAATTCCACTGAAGCCCAACTTGTAGGATTCCAGCAAGATATAGCAGATTTGATAGGGTAGATCATGGGAGACTACTGGCAAAAATGAGTGCATTTGGACTTGACAAAAGATTGACTGAATGGGTGGCTCTGTTTGGAGGAAATAGAACCCAGAGAATTAGAGTAGGTGAAGCTTGATCTGTCCCTGCAATAATTGTAGAAAATAGTGCGGGAGAGAGGTATCTCAGGGTACTTGACGGGTTCGGGCGACCTCGACTGGACTTTGGCAGCGGCGGCTGGTCTTTCCGTTAAAAGTAGCAACATGTACCTGAAATTCTACGGCAAACAAGACACTCTAAATCTGGAGTCTAACAAGTTATCAACGAAAAGACTTCGAAATTTTTTCTTTCTTCAAAATTCTTCTTCTAGTCAACATTAAGTAACTATTTCATCTATTTATTTTTCTTCCATGTACTGCAACAAATATATCACCAGGGAAGCAAAACATGTTCTTCAAGTCGTGTTAAACAAAACTTGGAGTTTCGTTTGGGAAAATAATTTTCTTCAACAACCTTCTGTGTCACCCCTTGGAAGGACTTTTGTGGGGTGGGCGGGGGGGAGGTTTGTACCGGTTGGTATACCTATACGCCGCACATTTGAATTTTCCGCCCTATATTACTCCTCTACAGCTGAAACTCTGAACTTCAAAACTGAATTAATTCAACCGTTTATCTGAAGATGGCAGTGTTAATTTCGAATTGCTTTTGTTTACTAATTATCAAGAAGTGTGGACATTCTCTCACAGATGTCTCTACCAAAAACTATGATCATGCACCCTGGTGCGAAGTGAAGGAACTTGTTTGAAGAAATTTTGTATTCAGAAGTTTTGGTCTTTACTAAATTTTGTTCTTTCATCTATGGGTTGGCAATATTAATTTTTCTTTCCGCCAGTTTTGAACTTAGCCAATCCCGAATTTCTTTAATTCATTTTGGACCAATAGTGTCCTTCTTCTCCAATTTTAATGTGTAAATTTTGGGCAACCATTAAACGACTGTGGGTGTGTCTTAATCATTCATGAAGGGTCTCGAATCTTCCACGAGGGTTTAAAAACTGCTGATTTTCATGGCTCGTGGCCACTTCAACTACATCTAGCTTAGTGTATGGAAGTATAGCAGGGGGCGGGTTGCGCCTCTTCCTTCGAGCAGCAGCTCTTCAGCAAAGATAATGGCCTTTTAACATCTTTATTTCTTTCTTGGTCAGCAGTTTAACCCCCGGGGAAGGTTCGAAACCTTTTCAAAGTATCCTACCTGTTCAAAAATGTAACTTAGTGCCGGCTTATGTAAACATTTTCTTATTACTTTAACTGTAAATCGGGGATAGAGAGTCCCTTACCCCCTCGAGCTCCCCTTCAATTTGGATTTGAGGTGACTACATTTTCATAACCGGTTTCTTCTCTTCTTTAATGTGTTAAATTATTTTTCTTATACGAGTCACCTCCCTAATGTTGGAATAGCCCCTGTGTAATCGGCTTAGCGCCACTTAGGTTTTAACAAGCTTTCATGTAGGAGTGCAAGTACTCACCTCCATTCAGCTTTGTATTTTGGGCCATTAACTTACCCCGTTTTTGTTTTCCTTCCTGCGAAGGCCCAGTAGATTGGGTACGAGATACCCCTGTTCCATTATAAGTTGTGCCTTGATGGGAGTTAAGTGTAATAGTCTGTTTTTGCCTTTAATAGGCTTGGACGATTGAGAGCGGGTCAGCTCTTTTTGGTATTTTGAAAGGTGCCTCTAGGAGGCTTGACATTATGAGGTGGGAGCAAGTGCTCCTTGTAATTAGGGGTTTTTTGCCCTTTGGTAATTTGTGGCTGTGAGCCGAGAGCTCAAGGATTGTCAAATTGGGGCTCGAAGCCCAGGATTTGTAAAGACACCTTAACTTGTGTTTTCGCTTGTAAAATTATTATTGTACCTGAATATTCATTGTTATTTCACTTAGTTAAAAATTGTTAAATCTTGTTATCTGTTGAAAATATAACCTTTATTTAAATTTTAAATTCATCTTTCGGATTTGTAGTTAGACCCATTCCAGCCCGCACCTTCTTTCACATCTGCTGATCCACCAAAACACGGTAACAATAAGAAAAGATCTTCATTAGGGTAATCACATAAAAATGACTGTAAATAAAGGTTATGAGGGTATTTGGGTTTTGTAGCAAGGATGTAAAGGAGAGAGCATATTTGTCTCTGGTGAGACCCCAAGCAGAGTATGGTTCCAGTGTATGGGACTCTCACCAGGATTACTTGATTCAGGATCTGGAAAAAATCCAAAGAAAAGCAGCTCGATTTGTTCAGGGTGATTTCCGACAAAAGAGTAGCGTTACAAAAATATTGCAAAGTTAGGGCTTGGAAGACTTAGGAGAAAGGAGACTAAATGGTATATTCCGAGCTGTCAGTGGAGAGATGGCGTGGGAGGACATCAAAAGACGAATAATTTTATGTGGTGTCTTTAAAAGTAGTAAATATCATATTATGAAGATAAAGTTGGAATTCAAGTTGACAAATTGGAGCAAATATTCGTTTATCGGTTGGGGAGTTAGAGACTGGAATAACTTACCATGGGAGATGTTCAATAAATTTCCAATTTCTTTGCAATCATTCAAGAAAAGTCTAGGAAAACAACAGATAGGGATTCTGCCACCTGTTCGACTAAATGCAGATCAGTAGTGATTGTTTGATTGGTTGCACAGTGTGTTTACATTTTGATTTACCGTTTCCACTGATCATAATTACTTTTGAAAATCTTCCTCATGCCTGCCATACGGTACTGCCCAATAGTCCTAATTTTACGATCTTCTTTTGTATCACGTTTGTTTGTTTTTAACTATCACAAAAACAGCTTCGTGATCACTAATACCATCTGTTACGTCGGTTTTCTATAGAGCTAGTCTGGTTTTACTAGCACCACGTCCAGAATATTCTTCCTTCTAGTTGGTTCCGTCACATCTGAATCAGATCCGCTTCCCATATTAACTTATTTGCCATTTGTTGGTAATGCTTCCTATCGTTCGCTTTACCTTCATAATTGACATTTGATAAATTGAAATCACCCGCTACAATCACATTCCTTTCCGTAGCGTTTTCCACATAATTAATTATCTTACCAAATAATCCTTAATCAGAATTTGTGTCAACATTTCTAGGGCTATACACTCCTAAAACATCAAGCTATAATCTTTAGAAATGAAGCTTTGACCAACAATTTGATGTTCTTCTTGTTTAAATTTTTCGTAGCTTACAAATTCTTCTTTCTCTTTAATGAATAATCCCCCTCCTACTATTCTTATCCTGTCTCTGCTTTGCTTACCATATAACTGTAAAAATGAACGGGTGGGCTAATGGAAAGCAGCATATTTCAACCGTAGAAAATCAAAACGATTTGCTTAATGTGGATTTTACGAGGCCTCTTTGAGAATTTCTCGTTCACATTATGACACATTATTTCCGAAGGAAAGAAATAATTCCAATTATATTTGTGAATGCCCATACGCCAGGCAATACATTTTGTGTTCCTTAGAATTTTCTACGCACCGTTTGGTTCGTTACAATCTATTGTATTTCGGAGTGACATTATACAGATCCAATTACCAATATCATGCGTAAAGTAATGGTTGAGCTTACTTCGATATTCATTCTGTGATTGTCTTCAGTCTAGCATGAGATCATAGCGCATACGTTTATACTTGATATGTTCTCTGTAGGCTAGGATAAAATAAAGAGTACTATCTGATTAATAAAGAATGTCCATTGACGTTCGTAAAAGAGGGAAACCTTGTAGGAGCAGGACCTGCGTAAAGGCATAAGCTAGAAGCCGTTCCATTATCAAACTTCTGCAAAATCTTTGTGAGTAAAATAGGTTACTGTATGATGTTGAGGGTGCCCCACTCAAGGATAACGCCTTACGATTGAAGAGGAATTACTTGGTCAAAAGTAGCACACGGACAGCTTTTTCAACAACCGTACAACGCATGCGCGTGGCCATAGTAACCATAAAACACTGTTAATGGACAATAACTAGTTTAGAAAGGAAGGGAATAGAGGCTTTTGAAATGTGGTGTTCTAAAAAGAATGCTGAAGGTGAGATGGATAGATTAGCTGCCACCTCCGGAGGTCCGGGTTCGATTACCGCCTCTGCCACGAAATTTGAAAAGTGGTACGAGGGCTGGAACGGAGTCCACTCTGCCTCGAAAGGTCAACTGAATAGAGGTGGGTTCGATTCCCACCTCAGCCGTCCTCGAAGTGGTTTACCGTTGTTTCCCACTTCTCCTCCATGCAAATGCCGGGATGGTACTTAACTTAAGGCCACGGCCGCTTCCTTTCCTCTTCCTTGCCTGTACCATCCAATCTTCCCATCATTCCACAAGGCCCCTGTTCAGCATTGCAGGTGCGGCCGCCTGGGCGAGGTACTGGTCATTCTCCCCAGTTGTATCCCCGACCCAAAGTCTGAAACTCCAGGACACTGCCCTTCAGGCGGTAGAGGTGGGATCCCTCGCTGAGTCCGACGGAAAAAAACTGACCCTGGAGGGTAAACAGATTAAGAGGAAGAAGAAGAATGATAGGAAACTACATAAGAGTGGTGGTGGTCGTTTTACGAGGAAGTAAAACTAGGCAACGATCCTCTATTAACACTGCGAAAAATGAAGGTATCAGGCAAAGAAAGACAACGGCCACGGAGCGTGTGGAAGTAAAAGACTTTCTATGTCTGCGTACGTAATACTGTCGGGGTCAAAAAAGAACAAGGTCGGATAAGATAGAGGAAAGTGAGGAGCCTGACACAAGGAATTGTAAGCAATAGAAGAACTCAGCTAAGGGTCTCACGGTCGCCAAACCACGATCTCAAGTCCCTTTTTAGTCGCCTATAACGACATACAGAGGATATCGTGGGTGTTATCCTACAGCCACCACCACAGGGGACAAATATTAAGACATCCAGGACTAGTTCATTTATTTTTTAAGGCAAGTGGAGGCGGTAGAAAGCCGGCCCGCGGTGTGGGGTTAGCGTGCCTGCCTCTTACCCTAAGGCTCCGGGCTCAATTCCCGGCCTGGTCAGGTACTTTTAGCTGGATCTGAGGGCTGGTTCGAGATCCACTCATCCTACGTGATTACAATTGGCTTTCAGCGGGAACGAGCAGTTTAAGTCTAAGACGAGCCCCGTGTCCGTCCCTAGGAATAACATTTACACTCAGTTCTGCTGTAGACGGGCTGACACCCAGGATGATATGTCTTTCCAGATGTTATATAATGATACGCCGTGTGCCTCCGTACACGCCTTGTGCGTGTCCTGCCAGTTACGTTGAATAGGCGACCTTTGTGTCTACGAGGATAGGGCTCTACCTATGAGGAATTCTAATGAAGAAGATGGCACACACACACCCAGCCATCAATTAATCCGCTTACAATCCAGGGTTGGCTTTACCTCGGACTCAGCGAGGGATCCCACCTCTACCGCCTCACGGGCAGTGTCCTGGAACTTGAGGTTTTGGTTCGAGGATACAACTGGGATGGAGGACCAGTGCCCCGCCCAGGCCACCTTACCTGCTTTGCTGAACAGGAGTCTTGTTGAGGGAGGGGATTGGAACGGATAAACAAGGAAAAAGAGGGAAGGAAGCGGTCGTGGCCTTCAGTTATGAAGGCTTAACATCCCGGTATTTGTCTGTATGAGAAGTGGGAAATCAGGGAAAACCACATTGAGGATGGCTGAGGTGGGAATAGAGCTCCCCTCTACTCATTTCACCTCCCGCGGCTGAGTAGACCCGGTGCCAGTCCTTGTACAACGTTTTAAATTTTGTGGCAGAGCCGGGAATCGAAACCCGGCTCTCCGCGGGTGGTAGCTAATCACACTAACAACTACACCGCGGAGGCGGCCAATTTTTCCATTCACCAGAAAGTACCTTTTCATTGACCGGGTTCTTTTAAAAGCGGTAATACAATCTTGTATATATGGAAAATTAATAATATTAATTGATTTATTTGATTTATTTTACAATTGCTTTACGACGCACCGATAGAGATAGGTCTTTTGGTGACGATGGGATAGGAAAGGGATAGGAGTGGGAAGGATGCATCCGTTTCCTTAATTAAACTATAGCGCCAGCATTCTCCTGGTGTGAACATTTGTAACCACGGAAAACCATTTTCAGTGCTGCCGACAGTGGGCTTCGAACCCACTATTTCTCGAATGCAAGCTGATAGCTACGTGGCTCATACCGCGTGGCTACTTGTTCCGTAATATTAATGGAATGGCCTATCTTTGTTATTAATAATGTTATTTGTTTTACGTACTACTAATTACTTTTCCTTTTTTCAGAGACGCCGAGGTGTCTGAATATAGCCCCGCAGGAGTTCTTTACGTGATAGTAAATAAACCGACACCAAACTGACGTATTTGAGTACCTTGAATTACCACCGTACTGAGCCAAGTTGGGGTCAGGAGGCCAGCGCTTCAACCGTCTGAGCCACTCAGACCGTCTATCTTTGTTCTTAACGTAGAGCCTTTGCACTACCAAAATTAACTAATCTTCTCCTTTAGAGTGATAAATGAACGCATAGCTTCTTATATTTACTGAATTTTAACCTTCATTACTAAAATAGGGATATTTAAAAAAAAACGTCACTTAAAAGATTCATCATTTCTGTTCATCATAAATAATTAATAACAAGTCCATGCATTCGTTAGGCAGTCAACACAAATTGCATCCCCAAGCAATAATAACTTATCAGTGGTGTTACATTTCGATGGCTCCAAGTATTAACTTCGTAAGTCCAAAAATAGCCTAAATATGTTGCGATCATCGCCAAAGCCGTTGCTTCATTATTTTATCCCTGTACAAAAATCGCATCTTCAGCACACGAAACTCAGCAGCAATAAGACATATTAACGTCAGAGCACCATTTAAAATTGTAACTGTGGCTACGATAATTGTACCTGGAAATGTTCCGATGTTAATACTTGTACCCGTCAATTCGAAAATAATGATTTCCTTAAATATTTTGAGTACAAATAAGTTACCAAATGCTATTTTAAACAGTTACATGAGGACCCGTGTTGTTCCGCAGCATTCCTTATAAACAGGTCAGGCATGTTGTTTTGTCGTGACCTTTTCAATGGTTTTGTGAATATACAACAAGAAGCACGTTATGGTATGCTGCAGTTCGTAGTCTACTAATTACTTTTCCTTTTCTCAGAGACGCCGAGGTGTCTGAATTTAGACCCGCAGGAGTTCTTTCACGTGCCAGTAAATATACCGACACGAAACTGACGTATTTGAGTACTTTCAATTACCACCGTACTGAGCCAAGTTGGGGTCAGGAGGCCAGCGCTTCAACCGTCTGAGCCACTCAGACCGGCTGTCTTTGTTCTTAATGTAGAGACTTTACACTACCAAAATTAACTAATCTTCCCGTTTAGAGTAATAAATGAACGCATAGCTTCTTACATTTACCTTCATTACTTAAATTGGGCCATATGTTTGTTAGAAATCTATCCATATATTTTGACATTTTAACCTGCAGTTCTTGATATTGCGTTGTAGAAGACAATGCCTTTTTTAATAGCAGCTCTATATTGAACGGTTGTCTTGTGAGCTCATGGATTAGTCTCGATGGAGCATTTCTTGCCAGGCAGAGAACTTTTTTAGGATACATGGCCTTCCCTCTTTCTTGTGTACTTAGGTTATCCTTCCATAGGTGTTCCCAGATAATATATACGGAGTATGTCATGATGGGGTCCGTTTGTATGTAGGCGTTATTCTCTTAGCAGCATGCAAGTTGTTAAGAAAGCTCTGCCATGTGTTGAATACATTTGGAAGCTGGGAAAGTTTAAAAAATCAAGGAGTATCTGGTAGGAAGTAGTATTCGTCCGTGATAAGAGGGAGTGTATACTCTCTAGCTTCACTTGACAGGCTGCACGCAATGACATTAGTAAGGTTGAAAATCACATACAGCAGAATATTAGCAAATGTACCCGTGCTTCGCTACGGTATTCTACATTGTATACTGATATCGAAGTAAATTATTGTACATGAAGTTAATAAGAATTTTTAAACTGCATGTCTCTTGACGTTATCCTAGAAAAAGCATAGGGAGGTCTACAGACGTTGTTTCCAATGTAAAGTGCGAGTTGCGGAGTTGTGATTATAACGACAGGTCCACTTGTCTACCGCAATTCTCTATGCGTAACGTCAGTCACATTTTGATGGGTAAATTTGTTTATAATCGGGGACACCTATACCTAATGATAAAGATAATCAGGTAAAAGAGTTTTGGAAAATGCACGCTCCCCTGCCTTTTGCTAGTCAAATTGAGAAGGAAATTATTAATTACAATGGTACACAGGCGTTGGAGGAGGACCCCATTCCTACTGCCAGTTAAAGTCGATGTGGGGAGTGCCTTCCAGCTGACAGTCACTATTGATTTGTAAAGTATTAATTACAATGGACACACCCCTTCTAGATCGCTACAAATCGACTTCAATGAATAAATGTAGATCGACATACGAAAGTATATGCATGTTCACATTCATTTACAGAAAAATTGCTGCTAAACGGTGCATCATATCGAAAAACGGATTATACGAAAAGAAGCCTCTGGCCTCATTTAGCGATCTAAATGGCTGTCCCCATGATATTTCGTCGTATCTCATCCATTTAAAGGTAAGATTGTTTTAGAAATGTTGAATAGTGTGAAATTTGTGTAAGGATTTCACACACTGAATTACTTTTCAGATACTTATGCAACAGCTTCAAACATAGAATTAAGCTCACATATGGCTACTGGGTGGGCCAATAATTGTGTAGAATTTGATGATCCCATCTTTCCTATAAGTGAATCAAACCATAAATTATACGTGTACAAAGTGTAAAATTTAGGCAAATCCAGAAATAGAGCCAACTTTAACCTGTAAGGTATAGAGATACGACAAAAATTCATAGGACCAAAGTTGTAGGTCACTCCAAATTGAACGGAGATTGTGCCATCCGTTTTGTGATACGACTTACCGTTTAGCCACGAAATACATCGAAAGTAAGGACTGTACCGTCATTAAAATTGCCCCCATATTTCGATATTTCTCGGGGATAAAAAATAAAATTTTTAAACTCATAAATTTTCCGTCGGTTACAGGCTAAAAGCTATAATTTTGCCAGATTTCAATTTTCTAACTCGCCTGGGAGATCGTGCTGCCATCTTGATATGGAGGAGGGGGTTAAAAAATCAGGACTTTTAGGAAACTTTTAAGCCCATGAAACGTGTAGGTTATCGTTCTGCATAAATATCACCGACTGTGTTCTTATGCATATCTGAAACTCCCAGCGTGTCCTCATCAGAGAATTTTGAGACTTTTAGATTTGTCTAGGGATCCAGAAGTCATCAGCCTGTCTGGTACCAAGGGTTAAGTTTCTAAGATGCCTACAATGATCTCATTAATTCACGTCTGTTTTCATTTTTATGCCTTAATTGATATTTATATATAGATCGCGCCAAACTGACTTTCATTTATTAATATAGATTATATTTCACCCGCTTCCACAATGGTTCTAAGGGCGTCTTACTCCCACAGTATGTTTTTCAGGTAGTAATTCATACTTGAAAGTAATACTGGAACATACACACATCCATTATCTCGGTCATTTTTGACAACTTGTTTTTTTCACCCTTTCTCACCCCGTATGCCAAAGGGGGCTGAAGTTTGACTTTAAAATTCTGGAATGTTACTATTCATCTCAGCGACCCCGAAAACTATGGATTCGACACTATTTTCGATTCTTTTATATCTCAATTCCCCCTCGCCCCCCCCCCACCAAAAAGGGTGATGAACTTGGACTTTAAAAAATTCCGGAGTGTCACTATTCACCTTGGCGACCTCGAAAAGTATGGATTCGACAATACTTTCGATGATTTGTAAATTTCGGCCCTTCGGTCCCTTCCCACACCCCTAAGGGTTCCTGGGGGTGTTTTACCCCCACGTGGTTTGTCTTCTGATACTAAAAATCCGGAGTGTCACTATTCATCTCAGCGACCCCGAAAACTATGTATCCGACACTATTTTCTTTTATTTCTATATATCACTCTCCCATCGTCCCCACCACGAAGAGGGCTGAACTTGGACATTAAAAAATCCTGGAGTGTTGCTATTCATTTCAGCGAGCTCGAAAAGTATGGATTCGACACTACTTTCGATGATATTTATATCTCACCCCCTCGAGTCGCACCAATAAGCGTTGCTGGGGTGCCCTACCTCCACGTGGTTTGTCTCCTAATACTAAAAGTCCGAAGGGTACTCGACGACCCCAAAAAATATGTATTCGACAGTATTTCCGTTTAATTTATATATATCACTCCCCCCTCGCCCCCACCACGAAGGGGGGAATTACGAAATATCCGGAGTCTCACTGTTCATCTCAGCGACCCAGACAACTATGGATTCGACACTATTTTCGATTACTTTTATATATCTCCCCCATCGCCTGTCTTACCCTCATGTTGTTTGTCTTCTGATACTAACAGTCTGGAGTGTACAATTCAACTCGGCGACCCCGAAAACTATGTATTTTATACTATTTTCGTTTAATTTTATATATCACTCCCCTCTCGCCCCCCACGCGAAAGGGAGCTGAACTTTGAATTTTTGAAAAATCGGGAGTGTCACAGTTCATCTCGGTGACCCGGAAAACTTTGGATTCGACACTTTTTTCGATAATTTTTATACCATGCCCCCCTCCTAACGCCCTCTAAGGGAGCTACGGATGGCTTACAACCACAGTGCTCGTCTCTAGATAGTACGTCATAAGTGTACCAAGTTTGGTTGAAATTGCTCCAGTGGTTTAGGAGATGTTTCATTTACACACACAGTACATACATAGGCTACATACATCCATTTTTACATATAGTAAGAAGAAGAATATTATGCTTGCTTTATTATTACATAGAGAAATTTTATTTTGAACACTGCAGACATCTAAACTTGAACTGTGTATGCGAAGAAATTATTCGAATCTGAGAAATAAATATTACTTCGCTCGTGGCATGCCCAATCATGAGAATGGCTTCAATAATATTAGTCATGAGTTTCAGAGCCTTGTTCATTGCAGAGGGCAGGATTCTTATTGTTAAGAAGGATAATTGGTGCCACAATCGTCCGCTCTAAGATGTTCGAGGATACTCCAGGTGACTCCAAGTCTTTCGAAGCTCTGCCGTGTAGTCGATAGACTTGTAACTGTGTAGAACATCGGGTAATTCTTGTAAAAGTTGCGTGTTGAAAGAAATGAATGACATGAAGAGGATGAAAGCCGGCGCAGGCACATAGACCACTCCTCTCGAATAGTTCAAGACTTTACGTCCCCATCCGATTCACGAATCACCATCAACACCGTCATATGCCCTCACATCATATTAGACCAAAAAACTGCTTCCTACGCCGTGGACGTAAAATGGCTCCTTCAATTGTGTTTTCTACCTACCTTATGTACGTTTCTTAGCGACAGCGACTCTATGCATATAATCTTGGTGACAGCACGTTGGATTGTCATATCCCAATACACGTTTTCCGATGGCTTTTCGTTCATATCTCACCAACGAAAGCGAAAATGAAAATTCCGGCTTCGAGGTGCATTCGGACCCCCTTCCATCTACGTATGTTCAAAATTTCAGATCTCTGCGTGCTGTAGATTTTGCTGGGTATGGCGCACATATGAACACACAGACAAACACTTCCTTTTATTATTGTGTGTTGAGTCATCAGTCCATAGACTGGTTTGATGCAGCTCTCCATGCCACCCTATCCTGTGCTAACCTTTTCATTTCTACGTAACTATTGCATCCTACATCTGCTCTAATCTGTTTGTCATATTCATACCTTGGTCTACCCCTACTGTTCTTACCACCTACACTTCCTTCAAAAACCAACTGAACAAGTTCTGGGTGTCTTAAGATGTGTCCTATCATTCTATCTCTTCTTTTCGTCAAATTTAGCCAAATCGATCTCCTCTCACCATTTCGATTCAGTATCTCTTCATTCGTGATTCGATCTATCCATCTCACCTTCAGCATTCTTCTGTAACACCACTTTTCAAAAGCTTCTATTCTCTTTCTTTCTGAGCTAGTTATTGTCCATGTTTCACTTCCATACAATGCCACGCTCCACACGAAAGTCTTCAAAAACATCTTTCTAATTCCGATATCAATGTTTGAAGTGAGCAAATTTCTTTTCTTAAGAAAGCTCTTCCTTGCTTGTGCTAGTCTGCATTTTATGTCCTCCTTACTTCTGCCATCGTTAGTTATTTTACTACCCAAGTAACAATATTCATCTACTTCCTTTAAGACTTCGTTTCCTAATCTAATATTTCCTACATCACCTGCCTTCATTCGACTGCACTCCATTACTTTTGTTTTGGACTTATTTATTTTCATCTTGTACTCCTTACCCAAGACTTCAGCCATACCATTCAGCAACATCTCAAGATCTTCTGCAGTCTCAGATAGAATAACAATATCATCGGCAAATCTCAAGGTTTTGATTTCCTCTCCTTGGACTGTGATTCCCTTTCCAAATTTCTCTTTGACTTCCTTTACTGCCTGTTCTATGTAAACATTGAAAAGGAGAGGGGACAAACTGCAGCCTTGCCTCACTCCTTTCTGGATTGCTGTAGATTAATGAGAAAGTGTTAGCCGCTTAGCAACCGTTATTGAGGGTTAGGGTAAGCCTTCACCTGCAATTATTGGAGTGCTCATTTAGTGATTTGATTTTATGATTACTCAAAGTTGGCTGAATTATAGACCTACCAATGGCTCATGATTCACCGGTAGGTGATTCCGGAGTGAATATCTTAAAACAAAAATGAAGCACATCGGTCCAGGAGAACGGACGGAGGGATTTGCGAAATTTGTTTTTAGTCTCTTTTAATATATAAATAGTAGAGATGGGCACTATCGACTAAAAACCACTATCGACTAATCTAGCGATAGTCCCTTCGAACTATCGACTGAATAGTCGAATGTTTTCAGTCGAACGATAGTATTCATTACTTCCTGACTAGAACACTGAATAATCGAATGTTTTCAGTCGAATAAAAGTATTCATATAACTAAGTAGTCAATCGTTCCATGACAAACATTCGAATGTTTTCAGTCGAGACTCTCCGTATCAAAATTGGAGTGTCGTACTTTTACGAATTCGACTTATTTTAACGCAATCTACCAATAATTAGAAATCACCTGTATAGACACCCATTAGAAAAAAAAATTAATGTTATATTGAGTGACTTACAAAATTTATTCAAAGGGACCCACGTTCGCAGCTGAGAAGTCCACTCCGCTCCACATTACGAATAAGAAGCTGCCCCACTCGTAGATCTCAGGTTCGTATTTCATTCACTGACAACGGATACCGTAACTTTAATGTAGTTTTCCATGGGGTTTTCTACGTTCATTCCTGTCAAATGTCACAATAGTACTGAACCTTGGGTGCATTCCCCAATTTCGGACTTAATCACACTATTGAGGAACTCACAGTTGCGCAGATTAAAATCCTATTTACGCATTCGTTCCTACACGGGGCTAATAAATAGATAGATACCCATATATGAGCCAACATCATACGAATGGCCTTTCTTGGTGCTAACTTGACAGTGAAACGTAGAAAGACGACAATGAGGCTCTATTACCGAACAATGCTAACAATAATATGTAAAACTTGTTGCTGTAGTACACAATCTGGATGTATATGAGAACAGCCAAACACACTACTACGCTACTACTGTATTTTTAAGATTGTTATTATAGTTATGCCTTATTTATGAATAACGTAATTAATGTAAACATGTATACAACGAAACGAAGGGCACATGAACGACAAGAGAAAATCGCCATATCAAGTAGGTACTGTACCTCTGAAGTTAACATAAATATTAACTACATTTCCGAAGTGACCATAAACCGATAGTTTCATTCGCTTCCGCGTCGCTGTGACAGCAATGCGACTGAATTCAGTCGACTTGTTTTGTGCTGACTGGAGAGCAAATTGTGGAGAGATCCGTGACGGAGACTGCGACTGAATTCAATCGACTTGTTTTTTAAAGTAGTCGACTATTACGATAGTTTAAACTATCGACTAGTTCGATAGTTATCAGTCGATAGTGCCCATCTCTAATAAATAGTAATTTTGGGACTAATGATTTTATTTTACGGAGTATAAGAGGAAATTTTCTAGTCTGCCAATTCATGTATGAAAAGGACAACATTCCCGATCCTGATTTGACAGTATTCTTATTATGTCAACTCTTATGTTTACTTACAGTGATGTCATGATTTTTTTTACCGAACTCCAGAAGGATAGCTTGCGTCATGTACACAGGAAGGGCCCCCAGAACTCTGTTTTTAGAGATTTAATGATCAGCCCGCTGTTGGATGTTAATACCTTCAAACTATTTACACTTATTGGCACGTGTTGGAAGAATTATCCACCCTTAAAATATATATATATATTCACAATAATTTCGTATTTAATAGTTTTCTACGCGTAATAACTACAAATGAAATTGAAAATTTCACAACAAGCTCTTCAGTGAATATCACAAGAATCACTGCAAATAATATCTAATCAAAACAGGAATTTGGTTTACAATTAAAAACGTGTATTTATGCAACATACTACGTTTCAGATTTATCAAAAGCAAGGAAATATTACGTAAGTGTGTGATATCTTGAAGGGAGACCAGAAGGAAAGGAGGTAACAGTTAATTTTTCGAAATGATAAGGGATAATACTATACAGTCTACTTTTTACATTATTTTTGTAACTAAGCAGGTATTTCTTTATCCGGGACACCAGATCCTCCATTATAAATGCTCTGTCCTCCGTAAACAGACTTTCCGTATGGAGGTCCAACGATGTTGGTGTATGGTCTGTAGACGATGATATCCTGGTATCTACGGCCTGGAGCTGAAAGAAGAATATGTAATACAACGCTTTAAGATTATGTACAAATAATCTGTAATAACAGAAAATCTAATATACTTATTTTACCAAGGGAATTGAATTATCAAATTTTACATACTGAGATTTATATAATTGTGTATTATAATAGTGCTGCCTCTCACCACAGATGTTACCCTAAGATTTTAAGTGTTCTGTTCGATGGACATTACTTCGTGGCCATTCTCATGTTTGCTTACATGATACCAATACCCAGAAGAAGTGCTTGAAAGCGAATGAAACTACATATACTGAAAGGCCATGTGACTTATTAAACTGAGTACAATGTGGGATGAAAGAGACGAGGTCGTTGGCAATACAGGTGGAATGTTGGCGCCAGGTCAGTAGGGTATCGCAACTCCTGGCCTCATTGCATAACCTTATGCGGTTCGGGAAGTTCGGAATGTTGTAAAACACCCTTTGAATCCTCTTCTGAGGCAAGTTCATCCATAGTCGTTACAGCTGCCCCTCCAGGTCCCGCAGGTTGGTACTGGGAAGAAGACCCATTCCAATGTCATCCCACACGTATTCAATGATGGGGAGGTCACGAGAGGAGCTCAACGTGCTCTAGGCGCTCCATACACGCACGTTTAGAGTGTGAACGTCCATTATATTGTTGGAGAATTTTCCCAGGGTGTTGTGCAATTAGGAGTAGGACGTGCGAACGCAAAATATCTAGGACGTATCGCTGTGCAGTCAAAGTCTGCCGAAGCACTATTAGTGGTGACCTGAACGCATACCCTATGCCAGGAAGTACGCCTGTGTGTCTTTACACAATATGGGCAGGATCTGCCCTCTACCCTCGACGCTGCCAAACTAGCACACAATGGTCATCGGAGGTTATGGAGAAGCGGGAACTCATCACTGCACGTGATGTTCTCTGTCCATGCCTCCCGGGCAAGGCACCACTCCAAACACAGGAGTTGGTGTTCTGGTGTCAATGGCAAGGCATTTGATAGGGTAGATCATGGGAGACTTCTGGCAAAAATGAGTGCAATTGACAAAGGAGTGACTGAATGGGTGGCTCTGTTTCTGGAAAATAGAACTCAGAGAATTAGAGTAGGTGAAGCTTTATCTGTCCCTGTAAAAATTAAGAGGGAAATTCCTCAAGGCAGTATTATTGGACCTTTTTGTTTTCTTATATATATCAATGATATGTGTAAAGAAGTTGTTACAGCTGCCCCACCAGATCCCGCAGCTGATGTTATTCTGTACAGAGTAATAAATAAGTTACAAGATTGTGATCAACTGCAAAATGACCTCGATAATGTTGTGAGATTGACAGTAAGCAATGGTATGATGATAAACGGGGATAAAAGTCAGGTTGTGAGTTTCACAAATAGGAAAAGTCCTCTCAGTTTTAATTACTGCGTTGATGGCGTGAATGTTCCCTTTGGGGATCATTGTAAATACCTAGGTATTAATATAAGGAAAGTTCTTCATTGTGGTAATCACATAAATATGATTGTAAATAAAGGGTACAGATCTCTGCACATGGTTATGAGAGTATTTAGGGGTTGTAGTAAGTAAGTCTCAAATAGAGTATGATTGCAGTGTACGGGACCCTCAGCAGGATTACTTGATTCGAGAACTGGAAAAAAATCCTAAGAAAAAGCAGCTCGATGTGTTTTGGGTGATTTCCGACAAAAGAGTACCGTTACAAGAATGTTGCAAAGTTTGGGCTTGGAAGACTTGGGAGAAAGGAGACGAGCTGCTGGACTAAGTGGTATGTTCCGAGCTGTCAGTGGAGAGATGGCTTGGGAGGACATCAGTAGACGAATAAGTTTGTATGGTGTCTTTAAAAGTAGGAAAGACCACAATATGAAGATAAAGTTGGAATTCAAGAGGACAAATTGGGTCAATTATTCGTTTATAGGAAGGGGAGTTAGGGATTGGAATAACTTACCAAGGGAGATGTTCAATAAATTTCCAATTTCTTTTTTATCTTTTCAGAAAAGGCTTGGAAAACAAGAGATAGGGAATCTGCCACCTGGGCGAGTGCCCTAAATGCAGTTCAGTAGTGATTGATTGAACCGACGCATGAGGCGGTAGGACCCCAATCTGGCGGATCCGTGTCGTCGAGGCACTGAGCGGGAACTCACAGGATGTTGTAGAGTCTCCAATAAATGTTCGCGGATGGCTGGTGCCAAAGTTATGGGATCTGCAATGCCTGGCCCACCATACGACGGTCCTCCCTCGGGGTGGTGTTTCTTGGTCGACCCGAACCTGAACGACGTGATTGGATGCCCTCATGTACCAATTGAGTCCAACATCTGACCACTGTGATATCTGTATGGCCCGGATGCCTGGCCATTGCACGACACGACTAACCAGCCTCATGCAGTCCCACAATGCGGCCTGTGTCAAATATTGTTAATTGGTAAATGGGCTGTAAAACGCGTCTGCGAGGCATCGCGGGTGCTTCGTACTCTACGTAGTCCTCTCTGTCTCACTCACAGCAGTTGACTGGTAACAACTTGTCAAAAACAGGACCGTGCCATCACGAATCCACTCTGGTGGGTGCTCTACACATTACATATCCTTGTAAAACTAATCATTTAACCAAACGTCAATGGTATGCATGTATACCGAAATGGGATAATATTGGACCACTCCTTCTGAGTGCTTAACATTTTTTTTTTGTCTGGCAGTGTATGTTACATAGCCTCGTAGATGGGGAGATGAACGCAGACAAGACCAAAATCATAACGACGGACGGGACACAGGCTAATTTGAAGCCACAATTCTTGTTGGTGCCGGGAGATCCCGGTACCGGTGAGGTGTTATAGCCCATCGACCTTTTAAGGCCTATGACTGCACTGCTGTGGTAAGTTTGTGGACTTGTGTATGGGGATCGAACTGGCCAGAATATGGCCTGCACCCCTTAAGGGGGTGGTTTAATTTATGCTGATTTGTTTAGGATATCCTTGGGCCTTTGGTATCGTAATTCCCCAGGCTGGAGATGAGGGGGTTGGTGCTCAGATGGAGCTTCCTGCTCTGAATGGTAGCGAGCTCGTACCGTTCATGGGGGCAGTATTTCTTTCGTACCACTAAGCACCTCTCAGGTGGCGCAGCGCGCGATACTGTACGCGCTGCACCGCTAACAGGTGTGACCTCGCTGTGTCCCCCCCCTCCCCCCACCCACCTACCCTATATAGGGCTGGCATACTCTAGGATGGGCCTGACCCTCGACTTATACAACACGAGCCGGTTTTCTATTGTTATCCCTTTATCGGCTTTTATCATCGGCATAATTTTGAAAAGGCGCACATTAGCTTGCGCTGTAATACATTTAATGTGATCGGCACACGTTAGTCCTCTGTCTAGGGTGACACCTAGGTACTTAGTTTTATCGGTCCACCTGATGACTTCGCCAAAGTCCATCTGTGGCTAGAGGCGGGGGGGAGGGGGTGAGGGAACGGCATTTAGTGAAAAGCGTAGCACTGCTTTTGTCTACATTAATTTTGATTCTCCACTTCTCTAGCCAGGGCTTGAGAGTGGAGAGCGCGTCTTGAAGATAAACTTTAGGTGTCTGCCACGAGAAAGATCGCTGTGTCGTCCGCGTACATATATAATTTTCCGTGCGTTGGTTTAGGCATGTCTGTCATAAATAGGTTGAAAATAACCGGTGAGATCACGCTGCCCTGTGGCACTCCCGCATCAATGGGGCGCGGGTTCGAGAGCGAAGCGCCGACATAGACCTGACATTTTCGGTCAGCTAGGTAGCTCGTCAGTAGGCGTAGAACGTAGGGGGGAAAGCCTAATGTCTTAATTTGTATATAAGTCCATCGTGCGAAACTTTATCGAACGCACGCGAAATATCGAGAAAACAGACTCCTGTGTGTCGACGGTGGTTGAAATTCTAAGTATTCGCCTCCGTTAAGCGAGTTAACTCATGAGTAGCTGAATGACCTCGCCGGAAGCCGAACTGTTCCTCGTTCACTAATTTCTTGTCATCTATAATAATGTTCAGTCGGGTTAGGAAAAGGGTTTCAAAAAGTTTCGAGATGATGCTGAGAATGGAGATGGGTCGGTAGTTCTGTGGGAACGTTTTGTCTTTCTGGGGCTTGTGTAATTTAATTACTTTCTCAATTTTCCAGCATGCCGGGAAGTGGTCGTACAGGAAAATTGCGTTGAAAGTTTAGTCAGGCATGTCAGCGCCTTTCTGCGAAGGTTCTTAAGAAAGGATGCTGACACGTTGTCAAGGCCAGGAGATTTCTTGTTCTTGAGACGGTTTATGCTGGCGAATAGTTCGGACGGCGTTACAAACTTAAAGTCAGGGGGAAGGTTAGTCTCGTCATTTTCGTGAAGTTCGTTTTCGTTTTCGACGAATTCTACGAAATTTTTGTCGCAAGGCTTGTCGTTAGGCGTGCACGTGCTTTCGAACGTGTTCGGTAATAGATCTGGATATGGATGGGGATGAATTCAGGAGAGGAATCTATGGTCATTAGGAGTGGTTTATGGTCTGAATGGAAAAGGTCTTGTGTCATGATTTCGAGAAATTGGTGTACTGTATGGGAAATGGCAATATCCAGCGTGTCGCGTCGGACGTTAGCGTTGTGGGAGTAGAAGGGGTGGCGATCAGGGCCGTGAGTCGTGAGGTGGTTCCGGTCGCAATGGCGGGCGAGTTTTTTACCCTAAGTGATGGTTGTCCGGCTGTTCCAGCGGGGGCGTTTAGCGTTAAAATCACCAGCTAAAACAGTCGGAACTCCCATGTCTATGACACGATCTAGGTCTACGGGTCAAACGTGAAGTCTGGTGAGATGGTGCACGCCGTTAAGTTGAGAGGTCGAAATGGGTAAGAACCTGGATTGTCGTGGCTTCGAGGCTGGTGAGATTGTTAGGGGTAGGGATTCTATGATGGATGAGGTTGTGCCTCACGTATATGCAGGTACCACTGCGGTGACGGTTGGGCCTATCATCTCTAGATCTAATAAAATTATTGATGTGAGCCGACAATCCAGGCTTTAGCCAAGTTTCACAGATGTGAACGATGTCAATACTCTGGTGTGCGAGGTATTCTGAAAGCTCGAGAGTGTCCCTTTGGATACCCTCGGCTTTCCAGAAGAGAACTCTCAACTGTTTTGGACGTGCCTGCCTATTGGTGGGGTCCATTAATCGAAGAAGGAGAGACATAACGATTTCTAATTTATCAGCGGGGGTGGGGGCGTGTTTGAGCTTCTGTAACGTCTCTTTAATGAGACTGATTATGCCTCGAAACGAGGGGTCTTTAAGAAGTTTGAACAACTCCATAAGGTCGGAAGCTTGCGGGGTGGATTGTGGGGGGTGGGGGAGGCTCGCTGTGGGACGGGGCGGATGTTTGAGGGAGATCTGGAAAAAATGCACTCGTGAGAGCTGGCGGGGCGCAGGTGAAGAGAACAGCTGGTTATTGTACCGCTAGCCCTGCGGGGTTCGCCGCGTGGGCGAGCGTTGCATTAGCACGTAGCTTGGAGGACTTTATGGGGGTGGGTCCCGCAGCACCTTTCCTGGTCGAAGGGAGGTGGTTTCGCTGCTGGCCCAGAATACGAAGATAGATAGGGCAGCCCCGGTAGCTGGCTGTGTGCTGCTCCTTGCAGTAAGCATAGCGAGGTTTCTGGGAGGCGTCGCCTTTGCGTGGGCAGTCCTGCGAACTGTGAGCCTCATCCCATATGACGCATTTCGATGCGCAGTAACAGCCACCAGAGGTGTGACCGAAGCGCTGGCACAGAGAGCACTGAATAGGTCCTTCCGGCCAGATCTTTACCGACATGTCTAGCAGGTACTTAACATCGTAGATATTTTTGTTCTCAGTGGCGCCGCATGACAAGCACGACAAATCTTCAGGGTGATAAATCTCAAGGAGAGCATTCGAAAGACAGCCAGAGTAGATTTTATCATCTGGATTATAACTGTGAGAAATGCGTGATAAAATGACCATGGATTCAACGCCAGGACTGCAATGGGTGGCATCATGCAATATGTGTTGGGGAAAAGGAAACAGATAGTTGGTGTATTGGAAAATGTGTGTGACCAGAATTGTACCGCGAGCGGTACGAATGCGATCAAAGACAGGCTCCTCAGTTTCCTACAAATTTTATGATGACGGTTGATTTAAGCAGGTTCTGCTATTAATAATGTGTGCTATTGTTCCAAAGGAAAGCAGCTCTATTTGTTCTGGGCGACTTCCGACAAAATAGTAGCGTTACAAAAATGTTGCAAAGTTTAGCTGGGAAGACTTGGGAGAAAGGAGACGAGCTGCTCGGCTAAGTGGTACGTTCCGAGCTGTCAGTGGAGAGATGGCGTGGAATGACATCAGTACACGAATAAGTTTGAGTGGTGTATTTAAAAGTAGGAAAGATCAAAATATGAAGATGAAATTGGAATTCAAGGGGATAAATTGGGGCAAATATTCATTTATAGGAAGGGGAGTTAGGGATTGGAATAACTTATTAAGAGTGATGTTCAATAAATTTCCAATGTCATTGAAATCTTTTAAGGAAAGGCTAGGAAAACAACAGATAGGGAATCTGCCACCTGGGCGACTGCCCTAAATGCAAATCAGTATTGATCGATTGATTGATTTCTACTTCATTGTCAATGAAAATAATGTTGATAATACCGCAAATGAAGTGTGAGTGCACGATAAATTAAATTTTGATCGATGATGTACCACTTTACCTTATAGCTTCCACTTACCCGTACGTAGACACCGCATTCATATTTCCTATTCTAACACTCTGAGTGGACATTTCGTCCCTTCTCTCTTCACGCTCTTTGTTGTCAGTTTTACTCAAACAATAATCACCTATCGCATCCATGACGACGTACATGAAAGCAACAGCATAGACTACCTACTAGGAGGTCTTAAGTTATGAAGATAAACAAAATGCAAAAATAATCGTACGCTTCGTTACACCAGGCGAAGGCATACGTACCCTGATAACCGCAGTTCAAATGAAGCAACAAGTATTAAATAATTCACTAAATCTTTGCACCAAGGATCATACAAAAAAGTCATTGTCATACTAATAATACCTATTTCAGTTTTCGTAACGTCTGTAGACACTCTTCCAAATTCACGATCTGTATATCAACCTCCGATGGGCTATAAAAGGACACTTTGACAGAACAAAATAATTTTATCACTAAAGTTTAGTAGTTTCCTACTTATCTTTCCACATAATTGCAAAAAAGATTTAGGCATTTGCCGTATCGTGACACCAGTTTCCGATGTCATCTGCAAAGACGTCTGCCGCCAGTGGACGCAGTGTGCATTCAGACACCCTCCTGGTCCATCTAGTCAATCAATCACTACTGATCTGCATTTAGGGCAATCGCCCAGTTGGCTGATTCCCTGTCTGTTGCTTTTCTAGCCTTTTCTTAAATGATCACAAAGAAAATGGAAAATTGGTAAGTTATTCCAATCCCTAATTCACCTTCCTATAAACGAATATTTGCCCCAATTTCTCCTCTTGAATTCCAACTTTATTTTCATATTGTGATCTTTCCTACTTTTAAAGACACCATTTAAACTTATTCGTCTACAGATGTCCTCCCACGCCATCTCTCCACTGACAGCTCGGAACATACCACTTAATCGAACAGCTCGTCTCCTTTCTCCCAAGTCATCCCAGCCCAAATTTTACAACATTTTTGTAACGCTACTGTTTTGTCGGAAATCGCCCAGAACAAATCAATATGCTTTTCTTTGGATTTTGTCCAGTTCCTGAGTCAAGTAATCCTGGTGAGGGTCCCATACACTGGGGCCATACTCTAGTTGGGGTCTCACCAGAGACAATTATGCTCTCTCCTTTAAATCCTTACTACAACCCCTAAATACTCTCATAACCATGTGCAGAGATCTGTACCCTTTATTATTTATGTGATTACCCCAATGAAGATCCTTTCTTATATTAACACCTAGCTACTTACAATGATCCCCAAAAGGAACATTCACCCCATCAACGCAGTAATTAAAACTGAGAGGACTTTTCCTACTTGTGAAACTCACAACATGACTTTTAACCCCGTTTATCGACATAAAATTGCCTACCGTCCATCTCACAACACTATCGAGGTCATTTTGCAGTTGCTCACAATCTTGTAACTTATTTATTACTCTGTACAGAATAACATCATCTGCAAACAGCCTTATCTCTGATTCCACTCCTTTACTCATATCATTTATATATATAAGAAAACATAAAGGTCCAATAATACTGCCTTGAGGAATTCCCCTCTTAATTATTACAAGGTCAGATAAAGCTTCGCCTACTCTAATACTCTGAGTTCTATTTTCTAGAAATATAGCAACCCATTCAGTCACTCTTTTTTTCAATTCCAATAGCACTCATTTTTGCCAGTAGTCACCCATGATCTACTCTATCAATTGCCTTAGACAGGTCAATCGCAAAAATAGTCCATTTGGCTTCCTGAATCCAGGATATCTGCTATATCTTGCTGAAATCCTACAAGCCGAGCTTCAGCGGAATAACATTTCATAAACCCAAATTGCCTTCTGGCAAGCCAGTTATTAATTTCACAAACATGTCTAATATAATCAGAAAGAATGCCTTCCCAAAGGTTACATACAATGCATGTCAAACTGACTGGCCTGTAATTTTCAGCTTTATGTTTATCACCCTTTCCTTTATACACAGGGGATACTATAGCAACTCTCCATTCATTTAGTATAGCTCCTTCAACCAAACAATAATCAAATAAGTATTTCAGATATGGTACTATATCCCAACCCATTGTCTTTAGTATATCCCCAGAAATCTTATCAATTCTAGCTGCTTTTATAGTTTTAAAATGTTTGTATCTTACTGTAAATATCACTATTGTCTTAGGTAAATTTTAATACTTCTTTAGTGTCACTCACATCCCCTATCTGGACATTATCCTTGTAACCAACAATCTTTACATACTGCTGACTGAATACTTCTGCCTTTTGAAGATCCTCGCATACACACTCCCCTTGTTCATTAATGATTCCTGGAATGTCCTTCTTTGAAACTGTTTCTGCCTTAATGTACCTACACATACCCTTCCATTTCTCACAAAAATTTGTATGATCACCAATTATGCTTGCCAACATGTTACCCTTAGCTGACTTCTTTGCTAGATTCAATTTCCTAGTAAGTTCCTTCAATTTCTCCCTACTTCCATAACCATTTCTAACCCTATTTCTTTCCAACCAGCACCTCCTTCTTAGTCTCTTTACATCTTTGTTATAATATAGTGGATCCTTACCATTCCTTACCACCTTTAAAGGAACAACCCTATTTTGACATTCCTCAACAATTGCTTTAAACCCATCCCAGAGTCTGTTTACATTTTTATTTACCATTTTCCAGCGATCATAGTTACTTTTTAAAAACTCCCTCATGCCTGTTTTATCAGCCATATGGTACTGCCTAATTGTCCTAATTTTAATACCTTCCTTCCTGAATCAGCTGCCCTCCCCATATTAACTTATTTGCCATTTGTTGTTAATGCTTCCTGTCGTTTGCATTACCTTCCCAATTTACATTTGGTAAATTGAGATCACCTGCTACTATCACATTCCTTTCCATATCATTTCCAACATAGCTGATTATCTTATCAAATAATTTTGAATCAGCGTCAGCGCTACCCTTTCTCTGTCTGTACACTCCAAAGACATCAAGTTGCTTATTATCTTTAGAAATGAGCCTTACACCCTGAATTTCATGTTTTTTATCCCTAACTTACTCCGTAGCTTACAGATTTTCTTCTTTCACCAGAATGAATACTCCCCCTCCTACCATTCCTATCCTATCTGTAGGCCTACCACACACAGTCCAGTTCCTTGAGAACATTTCTGCATCCATTATATCATTTCCCTGCCGTGATTCAACTCCTATTACAATATCTGGTAAATATATATCTATTAAATTACTTAATTTGATTCCTCTGAATTTAGACCTTTTTCATTTGTGAGAATGATTTTACATTCTCCTGTATTAAAGCGAATGCTGGGAAAGTCTAGCGTCCCCTTATATAAAGTATGATACAGTCGTTCTTTATAATTTTTTTCACGAAAGTGAGGTCTCATTTGCCAAGTGACCTATTGCGTCATCTTCCGGTTTCCTTCCGTTGTTTGTGCGTCAACTGTTTCATTACACCACATGTAATTAGCAATGCATGCTGAAGCTAACTCAAGATGTGTCACGAGAATGGAGGTAAATATTAGTTATAAGCTTTCTTTTAGATCTAACTTTGATAACCATGTAACATGATGCATGTAGATAACATAAATACCACGTATCTGCCAGATAATTCATTTTTAGGTTTTGAAACTTGAATGCGTTTTATCTGTATCATGCATGATACATTGGTAACCTACAACTTTAAAAAAAATGATATCCACAGCCTGTTTCCACTCATTCAACCGGATCAGGAATGGAATGAATGAAGACTCCATCTAGCGGCGAGGATAGGTATTGTGCCGGCTGCCGAAGCCTGTCGCACCACTCTGAGACAATGATTAACGAGTGACAGATGGAATGAAATGATACTGGAGAGTGTTGCTGGAATGAAATATGACAGGGAAACGAGGCGTATCTGGAGAAAAATCTGTCCTGCCTCCACTTTGTAGAGCACAAATCTCACATGCAGTGACCGGGATTTGAACCACGGAACCCAGCTCTCAGACTCAGGCGTGCTGCCGCCTGAGCCACGAAGGCTCACCTCTACAACTTCTTTCTGGTCGGTAAACATAATATTGACTGCTGATAAGTATCTTTTCTTCTACGGGCAACTAGGGATTGGTTCTGCGTTTGTTTAACCTAAAAACCTTTGAATACTGTCCGGCTCCGTGGCTAAATGGTTAGCATGCTGTCCTTTCGTCACAGAAGTACCGGGTTCTATTGCCGGCAGTGTCGGGAATTTTAACCATCATTGATTAATTTCCCTGGCACGGGGGCTGGGTTAATGTGTTGTGTTCAGCATCATTTCATCCTCATCACGATGCGCATGTCGCCTACGGAAGTCAAATCAAAAGACCTGCACCTGGCGATCCGAACCCATCCTGGGATCTCCCGGCACTAAAAGCCATACGCCATCGCCATTTACATTTACCTTTGAATACTTGTGTGTAGTATTTTTTAACATATTTTGCCTTCTGTATTTAATATATTGCTTTAATATCTGAGGTTGTGTCCCACTGTGGGTGAGGGCGGTAGAATAACACCCACGGTATCCCCTGCCAGTCGTAAGAGGCGACTTATATAGGGCCCAGGGCTGTGAACTTTGGGGCGTAGGTTGGCGACTATGGGGTTCTTAGCTGAGTCCTGGTATTGCTTCCACTTACTTGTGCCAGTTTCCTCACTTTCTTATATCCTATCAGACCTCCCTTGGCCAACTCTTGTTCTTTTCTGAACCCGACGGTATTAGAGCAGTGAGGCCTAGGGAGTTTTTCATTTTTACGCCTTTCGTGGTCCTTATCGTTCTTTGGCCGATACCTTCAAGTGTCGGAACCCTTACATTTCTTCCTCTCCGATCAGCGTTACGTAGAGGATGGTTGCCTAGTTCTACTTCCTCTTAAAACAATAATCACCACCACCACCATTCTGTGGTTATATTTGCCGTTAATATCAAGATTGTATTGGTTTTTGTTTTCAGTGTTGAAACAGCATGAAATATCTGAATTGTTGGATGCGTGGGACAGTTGCAATTACGATTTGGAGTTTGATAATGACGACAATGAAGCGGATAGTCAACACCAACATTTCCCAAGATGATGAAGATAATTATCATAAATTCATGGATATTTGTAAATCCTACTAAAAATTTATAAAAATGGAACTGAAATACTTCCATCAAAAACGAAACTTGTTTTGTAACATGAAAACGTATGTATTTGTGGTCTTAAAGTCAATTATATCTTAAACAAGATGTATTTATTTTTTGTGGGGTTCGTCTTGGTAGGGACCCAATGTATGAAATGTGATTAATACCTTGCCGAGTAAATGAAAATGCAGAAATGTTTCTCTTCATGAAAATGTCATGTCGCGTTCCTAGATAGTGCTCTCATGTTTTTCTTCAAAACTATAGACTCGGGACGGCCACCAACCCCTCAACTTCTTCTCACATGTTCATCACCACCACAAAGCTCGTGGCCTGAGCGACAGCTTCACCGTCAGAGAGGCCCGGCTCCCCCTTCAGGGGAAAGCAATTTAGTAGTAGTCTAACTCTCCGTATGACTGACAAGAATCTAGCTCGAAATCCAGAATTGTTACAGCAGATATACGAGTAACATAATTATATTAGTACTGTTCCCTGATCCCCATTAAGCCATTAAGCTGCAGTTGTACAGGCATAGGAAAGATTACAATAACACCACACAAATTTCAGGCTTCCTTTAGTGCTGCACTCTATATTCGTAATATTAAAAGAAGAATTGTGACAGCACGGCCGACTTGATGCGTCGCTCTAGCTAGCTCCTTACCGGCCTTGACAATCGGGTGCACGCACAGTAGATACACAGCTCGACACGTGGCGCTGGCGGCCTATCTATTTGCGGAAGAAATGCATACTTCTTTATGGAAAAGATATTGACTTTAATTGCCGATTTATCGTAATTTAGAGTTATGGAGAATGTTACGTAGGTTACTACTGTTAAAATGATTAATCTTAAAGGTCACTTTCGTTGATATGTGGCAAAATAACGTCGTGAAATGAAACTGCGGAGAGATGGAGTAGTCCAGCTGACGTTCTGATAGTGACTCTGATTGCCGTTTATCTTAATTTACGGAATAAACGAGTATGTTACATTGACTAATACTGTTAAAATGATTAATCCTAAAAGCTACTTTCGGTGATATGTGCCAAAATAACGTCGTGAAATGAAACTGCGGAGAGATGGAGTAGTCCAGCTGACGTTCTGATAGTGACTCTGATTGCCGTTTATCTTACTTTACGGAATAAAGGAGTATGTTACATTGAGTAATACTGTTAAAAGCTACTTTCGGTGATATGTGCCAAAATAACGCCGTGAAATGAAACTGCGGAGAGATGGAGTAGTCCAACTGACGGTCCTTAACTGTGAGGAATAATAGTAATCGCTTTATTATCATGGCAGAACTTGAGATTAAGAGTCATTCTTCAATTAGAGTTTTAACATTCTTCAAGTACTGCTCTCAGGAAAAGGACTGGTCAAAACATAAAAATCCTACCTTTTTCTATATTCGTTGTCTGGATAACATAAGTATTTTGACTCAAACATGTTTAAATTCTAATTTCGATATATATAGTTTCAGATTACATTTCATTCATATCTTTCACTAGAACTTTAAATACCGGGCGGGTTGCGGTTAGGGGCTCGCAGCTGTGAGCTTGCATCCGAGAGATGGTGGGTTCGAGCCCCATTGTCGGCAGCCCTGAAGGTGGTTTTCCGTGGTTTCCCATTTTCACACCAGACTGTACCTTAATTAAGGCAACGGCCGATTCCTTCCCACTCCTAGCCCTTTCCTGTCCCATCGTCGCCATAACACCTATCTGTGTCGGTGCGACGTAAAGCAACTAGCAAAAGAAATACCGTCATAACATTAATGGCGCTTACTTGTCAGTGTTTGAATGTTAAAGTTCAGATTATCTCTATAATTATAAAAGGAAGTGTTTGTCTGTCTGTCTGTCTGTCTGTCTGTCTGTCTGTGCGCGATGCCCAGCAAAATCTACAGCACGCAGAGATCTGAAATTTTGAACAGAGGTAAATGGAAGGGGGTCCGAATGCACCTCGAAGCCGGAATTTTCATTTTCGCTTTCGTTGGTTAGTTATGAACGAAAAACCATCGGATAACGTGCATTGGGATATGACAATCCAACGTGCTGTCACCAAGATTAAATGCATAGAGTCGCTGTCGCTAGGCAACGTACATGAGATAGGTAGAGAACACAATATTCAAGGAGCCATTTTACGTCCAGGACGTAGGAAGATGTTTTTGGTCTTATATGGTGTGAGGGCATATGACGGTGTTGATGATGAATCGTTCGTCGGTTCGGCACGTTAAGTCTTGAGCTATTCGAGAGGAGTGGGCTACGTGCGGGCGGCGGGTTTCATCCTCTTCATTCTTGCTATCATATACCATGTCATTCATTTCTTTCAACAAGCAATTTTTACAAGAATTACCCGGTGTTCTACACAGTTACAAGTCTATCGACTACACGGCAGAGCTTCGAAAGACTTGGAGTCTCCTGGAGTACCCTCGAACATCTTAGAGCGGACGATTGTGGCACCAATTATCCTTCTTAAGAATAAGAATCCTGCCCTCTGCAATGAACACGACTCTGAAACTGATGACTAATATTATTGAAGCCATTCTCATGATTGGGCATGTCACGAGCGAAGTAATATTCATTCCTCGGATTCGAATAATTTCTTCGGATATACAGTTTAAGTTTAGATGTCTGCAGTGTTCAAATTAAAATTTCTCCATGTAATAATAAAGCAAGCATAATCTTCTTCTTCTTACTATATATAAAATGGATGTTGTATGCATGTATGTGTGTGTGAAAATGACACATGTCCTCCTAAACCACTGGAGCAATTTTATCCAAACTTGGTACACTTATGACTTACTATCCGCAGACGAGCACTGTGGGGGTAAGCCATCCGTAGCTCCCTTAGGGGTAAGTGGCCAGGGGGAAAGGGGCAAGGTATAAAAATAATCGAAGAAAGTGCCGAATCCACAGTTTTCGGGGTCGCTGAGATGAACAGTGACACTCCCGATTTTTCAAAAGTCAAAGTTCAGCTCCCTTTCGCATGGGGGGGGCGAGGGGGAGTGATATACAAAATTAAACGAAAATAATGTCGAATACATAGTTTTCGGGGGTCGCCGAGGTGAATTGTATACTCTGGATTTTTAATATCAGGAGACAAACCACGTGGGAGTAAGACAGCCCAGGAACCCACAGGGTCGGGGGGGGGCGAGGGGGGTCAGATAAACAAATTAACGAAAATAGTGTCGAATCCATACTTTTTGGGGTTGCTGAGATGAATAGTGACACTCCGGTTTTTTTTAGTTCAAGTTCAGCCCCCTTTGGGGTGGGGGCGAGGGGGGAGTGATATATAAAATTAAACGAAAATAGTGTCGAATACATAGTTTTCGGGGTCGCCGAGGTGAATTGTACACTCCGGATTTTTAGTATCAGGAGACAAACCACGTGGGGGTAAGACAGCCCAGGAACTCTTAGGGGCAAGGGGGGGCGAGGGGGCTGAGATATCAAAATCATCGAAAATAGCGTCGAATCTATACATTTCGGGGTCGCTGAGATGAACAGTGACACGTCGGAATTTTTTAAAGTCCAAGTTCAGCCCCCTTCGTGGTGGGGGGCGATGGGAGAGTGATATATAGAAATAATAGAAAATAGTGTCGAATACATAGTTTTCGGGGTCACTGAGATGAATAGTGACACTCCGAATTTTTTGTATCAGGAGACAAACCACATGGGGGTAAAACACCCCAGGAACCCTTAGGGGCGGCGGGGGGCAAGGGGACTGAGATATACAAATCATCGAAAGTAGTGTCTAATCCATAATTTTCGGGGTCGCTGAGATGAATAGTAACATTCCGATTTTTTAAAACTCAAAGTTTAGCCCCCATTAGGGTGGGGGAGGGGGATTGAGATATAATAATAATCGAATATACTGCCGATTCCATAGTTTTCCGGGTCGCTGAGATGAATAGTAACATTCCGGATTTTTAAAGTCTAACTTCAGCCCCATTTGGCATAGGGAGTGAGAAAGGGTGAAAAAATAAATTGTCAGAAATGACCGAGATAATGGACGTGTGTATGTTCCAGTATGACTTTCAAGTATAACGTACTACCTGGAAAACGTACTGTGGGAGTAAGACGCCCCTAGAACCACTAGGGAAGCGGGTGAAATATAATCCACACTAATAAATGGAAGTCTGTTTGGCGCGATCGATATATACTGTACTATATATATATATATATATATATATATATATAAATAAATTAAGGCATAAAAATTAAAACAGACGTGAATTAGTGAGGCCATTCTAGGCGTCTTAGAAATTTGAAACTTGGTACCAGACAAGCTGATGACTTCAGGATCCCTAGAAAAATCTCAAATTCTCATAATTCTCTGAGGGGTACATGCAGGGAGTTTCAAACCTGCATAAGAACATAGTCGGTGATATTTATCCAGAACCTACAGGTTTTATGGGCTTGAAAGTTTCCTGAAACTCCTGATTTTTAACACACTCTCCCATATCAAGATCGCAGCACAATCTCCCAGACGAGTTAGAAAATTGAAATGTTGCAAAATTATAGCTTTTAGCATGTAACCGACGGAAAATGTACGAGATGTTTAAAAGTTTAATTTTTTACCCCCGAAAAATATCGAAATATGGAGGCAATTTAAATGACGGTGCAGTCCTTCCTTTCGATGTATTTCGTGGCTAAACGGTAAGTCGTATCACAAAACGGATGGCACAATCTGCGTTCAATTTGGAGTGATCTACAACTTCGGTCCTATGAACTTTTGTCGTATCTCTATCCCTTATACATTAATTTTTTCTCTTTGTGGATTTACCTAAACTTTGCACTTTGTACACATATAATTGATGGTTTGATTCACTTATACGAAAGATTGGATCATTAAATTCTACACGAATATTGGCCCACCCAGTGGCCATATGTGAGCCAAATTCTATGTTTGAAGCTGTCGCATAAGTATTTGAAAAGTAATTCACTGTGTGAAAATCTTACACAAATTTCACCCTTTTCAACGTTTCTAAAACATAATGAATTGTGGTAGACAAGTGCACCTGTCGTTACATCACAACTCCACAACTCGCACTTTACATTGGAAACATCATCTGCGGACCTCCATATGCTTTTTCTCGGATAACGCCAATTTAAATGCAATTTAAAAATTATTATTCACTTCAAGTACAGTAATTTACTTCGACATCCGTATACAATCTGGAATACCGTAGCGAAGCACGGGTACAATTGCTAGTCTTGGATAAAAATGTGTTGTGTTGCTGTCATATGGCAAATACGACTCCGCCTAAAGGATTATTCAATGAATAATGTAGGGTAAACAATACCTGATTAGCGTGATTAGCTGCCAACCCCGGAGGCCCGGGTTCGATTCCTTGCCCTGCCACTAAATTTGAAAAGTGGTACGAGGGCTGGAACGGGATCCACTCAGCCTTGGGAGGTCAGCTGAGTAGAGGGGGGATCGATTCCCACCTCAGCCATCCTCGAAGTAGTTTTCCATAGTGTCCCACTTCTCCTCCAGGCAAATGCGGGGATGGTACTTAACTTAAGGCCATAGCCGCATCCTTCCCTCTTCCTTGTCTATCCCTTCAAATCTTCCCATCCCCAACACAAGGCCCCTGTTCATCATAGCAGTTGCGGCCTCCCGGGCAAGGTACCGGTCATCCTTCCCAGTTGTATCCTCCGACCCGAATTCTCACGCTCCAGGACACTACCCTTGAGGTGGTAGAGGTGGGATCCCTCACTGAGTCCGAGGGAAAAGTCAACCCTGGATGGGTAAATATATTAAGAAGGAAGGAAGATAAATACCCGAAATAGAAACAAAGAACTAACATGAATGTGCTAACTGCTTTGAGCCACTCCGTAGTTTTGTCCTGGTCTACAGAGAATTCTTGAAATGACAGTGTTTTTGCTCTTTCTTCCTGTTCGAAATACAAAATGGCACACGGCAATACATATTCGAATATTACAAACACATATAGATAAAAGCAAATCACTACACCATTAAAAAAGGAAAAACGAATTAGCGCATAAATTAAAATTCTTCTTTAGGACGAAGTTACAGCTAGAAATCACTTTGAGCCACTCATTGCACTTTTTTCTTGTTTGCAGAAAATTTCTGTTCGAAGTACGAAAAGGCGCACAATAATGCCAAAAATTCCAAGAGTTGTAAACACAATTTAAAAAATATAATCACCACACTACACAGTAAAAAATTAAACTCACTAGCGAATAAATATCAGCTCAAATTTTCACGCCAACAAGCACCTTATTGCGAACACATTGCCAACGTTTACGACAGCAAAACAATATAAATAAAACTAGAAATGCGGCAATTTGTGCTATACAGCTTCCTGTCAGTGAGGAGGAGGCCAGCGCTCCAGTGGCATTATGGTGAAACTTTCACATTACACCTTTATGCTGGGCTTCACAAGCGATCGTCAAGGCCAGTATAAGGTGTGCAGTGATGGATTCAGTCGGCCGTTGTGACAGATTCGGTTGGATGGAGGAGCATTGCATGGTGTTGCCACATTCCTTTCTCCTTCCCCTCCTTTGCGGCTCACTTATTCCTTTTGACCGCTGTGTTCTGCTGTACGTAACTCAGAAGTGAGAGGTTTGGAAACTCCAAGCAACACGAGCAGGTTTATCTTCATGGCAACCCTACCTCGCACTCCCTTCTCCCCTCCAAGACAGGCAGTCAGAACTGTCAGAACGCATCTTTAAATATTACGACCTTAAAGGTAATTATGGGAGTTGTTTTCGCAATCTTTATGTACGTTTGAGCTGAGTAGCAGTAGCATTCTAAGGTGGGGGCCCGAACCTGCAACAAATTATTCGGCGGGATGTAATATATACATGCTTGTGTTAATCGCCAACTCTAGAATTCCACTATACCATCCCCGAAAGAAACTTACGTTTATAAGAAAACACAGAAATGTCCTGCCTCATTACCCACAGCCCTCCGCTGAACACTCACTACCAACGGATGAATTTTATGAAGTATTGTGTCGCTCCCAGAATTCTACGCAGTTAGACGTAACCAACTTTGCCTCGCTAATCGATACTAAGAAATCTGTTCTAATCTCAAATGCGCCACAATCTGGGCCAATGACTAACACGATGGACTCTCTACTAAACACCCTGACGTGTTAGACCAATGATTATATTTTCACGTGCGCAAAACAAATAGAGAAAAGCTTTACAGTACATTTACTTCAACAGTTGGCAGCACCTGATGGCATTCTCCTCAACCTTCGAGCATACAAGCAGATAGAGAGGGCGCTCCGTATGTTTTAGCAGCCAAGCGTGGCACCAACTTCAACGTTGAACGATCAGCTGATGTATGGCAAAACGAGGCGGTCTTCCATGAGAAGAGCATTACGGAGTGGTTTTAAATCCCGATTTAAACGTGCTCCTTATGATTAGTTCATTTAAGCTATTGAAGATGGTGATACATGCAATTCCCTTGGAATATTTCCTTTCCTTTTTGTATTAAATGTGTAAAGTATCACTATTTATGTGTAATATTAGGATGTGTTTACATATCAGTTAAGCGACACGGTGGCCTAACGTGGTTAATATATTTTAGTTACTTCCTTGTCTTCTAATTCCATAAGTTGAATTTTCTCCGTAATATTTGTCTAAAATATTTCTTTTTTAAAATAATTTTACAGTTCTGGACATAATAAACTCGACAAAACATACCAATAACCTGCATTTCTAATAATGCCGATATTTTGCTGGTTAAGTCTTATAAGTCGAGAAACGCGGCCGACAATTACGTAGACGGGCCCATTACACCTAGATTAATTTTATCATCAAAGAAACTTTGAAGGCACTAATACTTAATCTCAAGGTTCTGCCGCTAAGAAAAGCTATCACCACCTTCACATTTATTCACATACCTTCACATTTAGTTTATAGATATACCATGCAGTTACGCACGTTGAAAATTATTGTTTTACAAGGCCTAATATCTGGGTTATCATCCACTATCAGAAATGAATAAGCACACACACCACAAGTTGTTCAACTGTTCTGAATGCTCAGGCTATATCAAACTATAACTGAGTTACTGAAGCCTAATGAGATGCACCATTCCCAACACTATCTTTAAAATTGTACCATAATGTACAATATGATGAAAAACAGGAAACCATGTAGGCTATAACTCACCGATACATCCAGTCAATAAATGTACGATACAATGCAGGAAACAAATAGTTACATGTAAGTCATACGTCAGTCTTTTCCAGAAATGTTGTCAAAACGTGAGAACTGCATGTATTGAAAATATTGTCCCACAGGATTTCTTTAACGTGCCAGTAAATCTACCGACACCACGAGGCTGACGTATTCGAGCACCTTTAAATACCACGGGACTGAGCCACGATCGAACCTGTCAAGTTGGGTTCAGAAGGCCAGCGCTTCAACAGTCTGAGCCACTCAGCTCGGCCATCTTACATTAAATAAATCATGTTAATTCTTTTGAGGGCTTGGGACATATTAGCCATCATCCCCGTATACTTAGGTGTTTGTTGAATTTGTCTGGTAACCTAGTGTGTACAACTATGGTCTGGGATTGTGGTAGGTGTCCCAGGACTTCAAACATGGTACATTCCGGAGTTTTCCTGGAAATATTGTGGGAAAACCCGGGGAAACCACTCTCAGGATGGCCACTGTCAGGACCGGGATTTAAACCTTCTCTCTCAAGACATCCGAATCAACCAAGCAGTCATGGTATGCGACTTCCGGATATGCTGTGAGGTACAGAAATATACACTGACTGACAGAGCAAATGCAACACCAAGAAGGAGTGGTCAGAACTTCATGCCAATTGCAGGGTAGACTGACATCACTGAGGTATGGTCATGATGTGAAATGCGCCGCTGTGCTGCGCACGTAGCGAACGATAAATGGGACACGGCGTTGGCGAATGGCCCACTTCATACCGTGATTTCTCAGCCGACAGTCATTGTAAAACGTGTTGTCGTGTGCCACAGGACACGTGCATAGCTAAGAATGCCAGGCCGCCGTCAACGGAGGCATTTCCAGCAGACAGACGACTTTACGAGGGGTATGGTGATCGGGCTGAGAAGGGCAGGTTGGTCGCTTCGTCAAATCGCAGCCGATACCCATAGGGATGTGTCCACGGTGCAGCGCCTGTGGCGAAGATGGTTGGCGCAGGGACATGTGGCACGTGCGAGGGGTCCAGGCGCAGCCCGAGTGACGTCAGCACGCGAGGATCGGCGCATCCGCCGCCAAGCGGTGGCAGCCCCGCACGCCACATCAACCGCCATTCTTCAGCATGTGCAAGACACCCTGGCTGTTCCAATATCGACCAGAACAATTTCCCGTCGATTGGTTGAAGGAGGCCTGCACTCCCGGCGTCCGCTCAGAAGACTACCATTGACTCCACAGCATAGACGTGCACGCCTGGCATGGTGCCGGGCTAGAGCGACTTGGATGAGGGAATGGCGGAACGTCGTGTTCTCCGATGAGTCACGCTTCTGTTCTGTCAGTGATAGTCACCGCAGACGAGTGTGGCGTCGGCGTGGAGAAAGGTCAAATCCGGCAGTAACTGTGGAGCGCCCTACCGCTAGACAACGCGGCATCATGGTTTGTGGCGCTATTGCGTATGATTCCACGTCACCTCTAGTGCGTATTCAAGGCACGTTAAATGCCCACCGCTACGTGCAGCATGTGCTGCGGCCGGTGGCACTCCCGTACCTTCAGGGGCTGCCCAATGCTCTGTGTCAGCAGGATAATGCCCGCCCACACACTGCTCGCATCTCCCAACAGGCTCTACGAGGTGTACAGATGCTTCCGTGGCCAGCGTACTCTCCGGATCTCTCATCAATCGAACACGTGTGGGATCTCATTGGACGCCGTTTGCAAACTCTGCCCCAGCCTCGTACGGACGACCAACTGTGGCAAATGGTTGACAGAGAATGGAGAACCATCCCACAGGACACCATCCGCACTCTTATTGACTCTGTACCTCGACGCGTTTCTGCGTGCATCGCCGCTCGCGGTGGTCCTACATCCTACTGAGTCGATGCCGTGCACATTGTGTAACCTGCATATCGGTTTGAAATAAACATCAATTATTCGTCCGTGCCGTCTCTGTTTTTCTCCAACTTTCATCCCTTTCGAACCACTCCTTCTTGGTGTTGCATTTGCTCTGTCAGTCAGTGTATTTTGAAAATGTTCTAAGAAAGATAAAACCACGATATGAGTCCTGGAAATTTTCTCGGCCTTTTGTCTGAGTAGTATAAGTCAGAATTAAACTATATGTACAATATATCGTTCCGTATAATGGTACAATTAAACATGTTAATATCATGTAAAGGAGAAGAATGCAAGTCATTTTGTGACTTATACTCTCTTTCCCCACGCCTTGTCTCTCACTCCCCCTCTCTCCCTCTTCCTCACTTGCTCCATAGCGCTCCAAATCCGAGCCGAGTGGAGCCGAGTTGAGCCGAGTGGAACCGATGCACAGTGCAAGGAGCTCTTGCGCCTCGATTTGCACGCGTAAGATTTTGGGCATTTGAGAGAAACAGTGTTAAAACAAAACTAATAGGGAATTGCTTGTCTCGTTATAAGATGCAAATAAAATCCAAATTAAGCGTGAAACGAAATGAATGAACGGTATAGATATAGGTATAGAATGAAGAAGACGTGTCCATGGCTATTCCTGCTGTGACAGAAAAAAATATGTTCACACTAAAAATCTGTACACTGATGTGTAATAGCAACTTCTGGCTCAGTGAGGAAACAAACGGGTTACTACCACACTCCTCATTTCCCTAGCACACGTCTTCAGTGACACCTCGGCCACCTAAGACTGCTGACGGTGGAACTGTTGGAGATCAAACCAGCACGTAACATACACAAATTTAACTTTGATTCAAATTTTTATTTCTAGTATAGAAATAGAAGGAACTGATTTATTAATGATTGATTAGTATCATGATAGAAAGTTAAACATTTTGAAAATACTTTTGTATTGTAGTAGAGTAAGCCGGAACTGTGGTGTAGAGGTAGCGTGCTTGCCTCTTACCCGGAGACCCCGGGTTCGATTCCCGACCAGGTCATGGATTTTTGCCTGGAACTGAGGGCTGGTTCGGGATCCACTCAGCCTACGTGGTTAGAATTGAATAGCTACCTGACGGTGAGATAGCGGCCCCGGTCTAGAAAGCCAAGAATAACGGCCGAGAGGATTCGTCGTGCTAACCACACGACACCTCGTAATCTGCAGGCTTTCGGAGTGAATAGCGGTCGCTTGGTACGCCAAGGCCCTTCAAGGGCTGTAGTGCTATGGGGTAGTGGTAGGTAGTAGATTGATATTCTACCTTATGTATCAGGGTTTATTAAATTTGGAATAAGGATTTATTTTACACGAATTGAAAGGGGCTAATTTGTTATGTTAGATAATGTATCATCATTATTAATATTAATAAATTTGTAATGAAATATTTTTCACGATATCTGGTTCTGTGAGTAACGAATTTAATTCAGTGTTTAATAGCAACGTGAGCATTTATTTGTTTTTTTTTATTTGATTGATAAATAGGGTTCCAGAGAGGAAGAGCTCTGTCAAGAGGAACAATACACAGATAATCACAACAATGGCGGATTAACGCATAAGGTCTAAAAGTGAAAGAGTAATAGTGGTTTTACATATACTTCAAGTATCACAATTTACCTAATGTATAGGATTACATTAAGTGGATTATTATCAGAGTGACAATACAGGAGGAACAACTTTTTGACTTTTAAGATTTGGAAATGAAAATATCAGAGAGAAAACTCTTACACATTTATAGTGCCTAACAGGTACTTCTTAAGCTTATTACGAAATAGCAAAGTTTTAGAGATGATTGCTATATTGTCAGGAATGCTGTTATATTCAGATATTAGTAAGTGTTGCACTCCCTTAGTGCCAAACCTTGTTGTATAATTTTGATGAACATGTAATTTATTTTTTTGCCTTGTCTTATATGAATGAATGTCAGTGACTTTAGGAAATTCAGAGTTGGTGAACATTTTGACTTTATGAATAAGAAGTGATGCATTTAATGAGATTAATTTCTTAAAAGGTAATATATTTGTTTCAGAGTACATTTTATTTCGAGAATACAGTTGATGAAATCCATACATAAATCTAATAACCCTGTTTTGTAAGACCTCCAAAGTATTTAGGTTATTTAGGGTTGCTCTGCCCCAAATGAAACACAAGTAAGAAAGTCGAGATTGTATCATTGTGAAATAAAATAGACGAAGAGTGTCAATTGTTAGTAGGTACTTAATCTTGCCAATGATACCAACCAAGACAGAGATTTTATTTTTACGTTTAATATATGAGGTGTCCAGGAGAGGGCGCTATCAATTATTAGTCCAAGATATTTAACTTCTTTAACCCATTGCAATTTCGTAGTGCCAAATAATATATTTGTAGTTGCATTTAGATCATTTTGTGATTTATCGAACATCATACAGACAGTTTATGAGTAATCGGCTGTTAGAAGATTTTTTCTCAGCCACTCATCTAAGATATGACAGTCATACTGGATATCTGCAACTATTTCATCTTCAGAATTTGATGAATAGAACAGTGAAGTATCATCTGCCAAAAGTGATATTTAACCCTTAAAAGAACACAGGGCTATGTCATTAACATATATGAGAAACAAAATTTGACCCAATATGGAACCTTGTGGTACACCAAAGTAGATCTTTTGTAGTTCACTTTTATTCAGGCCAATCTGAACATCCTGTTGTCGATTTGATAAGAAATCCTTAAACCAGAGCAGCGAGGGACCTCTCATACCTGCCTTTTCCAGTTTGTATATCATAAGTTCATGGCTAACAGTATCAAAAGCCATTTTTAAATCACTAAACAACCCAGCAGTCTTGTAACTTTTATCAATATAATTTTGAAGCTCAATTATAATGTCCATTAAGGCAGGATTCACCCCAGACTTTTCTCTGAAGCCATATTTAAATGTGCCCAACTTTGACAACAGTTTCTAAGAGTTTAGATAATTCAGGTGGTACTGAGATGGGTCGGTAGTTTCCAGGGTCGGATCTATCATTTTGTTTGTTTATAGGAACCACTCTGGAGATCTTTAATGAATCAGGGACAATGCCTTTTGCCAAAGAGCAGTTGATACATTCAGATAATGGACCAGAGAGTGCTCGATTACAGATTTTGAGAAGTTTACTGGAAATACCATCACTAGCAACTGAGCGAGCATGTTTGAGAGAATTGATTATTGCAGACACTTCTTCTGGAGAACATGGTTCTAGGAAAAGGGAATTAGGATGATTATTTTATGTAACAGTATGTTCAGGATGTGGAATAATATTTGAAGATAGTGTGGCAGAGACTGAGATAAAATGATTATTCAGGGCATTGCAAATGTCACTTTTATCTTCGAAACATTCATTCCCTAGCTTGATACGAGCAATATTGATTGTTGATTTTGAAGGTTTACCAAGAACTTCATTTATGAGTTGCCAGGTGTGTTTAGTGTTGTGTAGATTGTTTTTTAAATGAATATCATAGTACGACTTCTTGAGAGTCCTTTTCAGGGTTGTAACTCTATTGCAGTAACGTTTATACTCTTCCTTAATTATACTGTTGTGTGGGTGTTTTCTCAATTTACTGTAGAGAAGTGCTTTATGCCTGCAGAGTGATGCAAGTTCTGCTAGGCATCATGCATTCAGAATGGTGTTTGTATTTTGATGATGGAATTTTCTAACTGTTGATGCGTAGTCAAGACCACTTTGAATGTATCTGGTTAAAGCAGCATATGAAGCATTTATGTCCCCGCCATCTACATACTGGAATTTGTGTTGCTCAAAATATGATCTAGCCCTTTAATCCATATGTTTATATGAATGTAGTTGTGGCTCACTGGGAATGTAAATAGGTGTTTTTTGAAATATCTAAACTAAAGAGCAAGAGATTATGGTCACTCATACCATCAATTATGTTATCTACAAACCAGTTATTTTTATGATGCATAGAAAGTGGTCGATTAGTGAATTGTTCGAACTCGGACTGGTAGGGTATATTGTGTTACAGTTTTGAAGGCCATAGCTCTGCATGAACGATTTATATTCATTAGTTAAAACTTCATTTGAAAGTAAATTTATGTTACAGTCACCAACAATTATATTTTTATGTTTTATTTTGTTGAGTATTATTTCTATGTCTTGACATAGCTGTGTCCAGTTTGAAGTGAATGGATTGTAAACAGCTATAATAATATAACTACACCCTGACCTAGAAATCACCAGAACATGAATATTATGATGCTTTTGGACATTATATATGATATTACATTGCCACAATTTGTTTTAGCGTAAATTGATACTCCCCCACCCTTAAGTGATTTTTCAGAAGGAATTCTAAAGGAATGAAATGCTTCATAACCTGTGATATTGTAAAAGTTAGACTCATCACCGTTTACAGAAAACCATGTTTCGACAACAACTATAAAATCGATATTCTGAATTAACTCTATGCCATCAGCAATCATCTCTACCTTACCATTTCGTATGCTACGAGAATTGAGATACATTAGTCTCAAGGATGGAGCAATTGTTCCAAGTGAGGTAACCGAGTCACTATATTGAAAGTATGAGTTCCATTGTCTTTCTGTCATTACTGTAGTTTAAAAGAAGAGGAAGAGAAACAAGCATACATAAATATAAAACATAAGAAAGAAACTGTGAAAACTGACAGCTCATTTAGGCCTAGATGCTGCGAGCTTAATCAATTTTTCAATATCGTCTTCACATTTTATTGCAAATACTTCGAGGGAGGTGGCAGAGATATTTGCCAGAATCCTCCCTTGTCTCACAAATGCACGTTAAGTTCCCTTTGTCCTAGCATCACGAGCCTTCTTGAAGAGAGATTCATTGTAGGGCGTAAGGTGTTCGTTCAAGTATATGTGTGTGAAGTGTTAATTAAATATAATCATATAAGGGTTAAGCTTTAGAATAGCGGTTATGTTATTGTGAATGCATTAGAAGTTTTTAGGCTTTTAATTAGCCACCATTTGAATAATATTATAAATTATTTTCTTATAAAATATTTTGTAATAATGTTAAATAGTACTGTATATTCGAGTAAATTATTACATTTTAATTTTAATAATGATGAATTTGTTGAGGTTCGATCCTGGCTACTCGGGTAATTTTTGAAGGTGATCAAATACGTCAGCCTCGTGTGGGTGGATTCACTGTCACGTAAAATAACTTCTGCTTGACTAAATTCCGGCACCTCGGCGTCCCCGAAAACCGGAGCGTGCAAATCGCATGGTAGAATGTGCGTGGTTTAGTGGTACAAATGTTTAATAATGGTATTGAGAGATGTCTAGCAGACTAATCGGACGTACTATAGACTTTGTGTTTGCGCTATGTTGTGCATTATAACAAAAGAAGAAATGAAGGCCGGGGAGTTTGTGCATACTGCGAGTAGTTCTCCCAAAAATCCATTATAATGAAATCACACTGTGGGGAACATTCAACATAAGCAGTTTGAAAAAAGCATTAGACGTGTCAGGTGCCAGTTCGGTTGTCTGCTGTTACTAGCGACGGGGATATGGTTAGGCGGGTTCCCGCCAACCCCAGACATGAAACCGGACTAGAGGTATGAACTGCCTGCCGGACCTTCACGTGAATAACAGTTTCCAGAGAGGCGAATTATCGTCCGTAGTAGTCGTTCGCCATTTACTTCGTGGTAGTAGTAATATTTGAATAATGCCAGTGTATGAAAACCACGAATAAAATGATATGCAGCTAGTGTATCGTGAGGCATAATAGAATACGGATCGAGCGCAACAAATCTATTGGGAAAGGTTTCCCAACGTACGGTTGCCGAATCCAGCAACGACATGCGCTGTAGCGCAGCGTGTTTCCGATACAGGCTGTGTTACATCATGTTATGGAAAGCGATCGCCTGAACGGCCACGTGTAATCTAGACGCGGAAGAAGACCTCCTGACAACGGCAAACGATGATCCCGGGCACCGTACGCTTAGTATAATGCGTGCCATTGACATACCAACTTGGACCATACGTAGGACACTGCATGCAGAGCGAATGCACCCTGACCACATTCAACGGGTGCAGTGTCATTCACCAGCTGATTACCAATTTTTTTACAAATTGATGTACGTCGCCACGACGCAGATAGTTCTTACGGTGACAGATATATCTAAGGGCTAGGATCAGGAAGGAAGCAACCGTGGTCTTAATTACGGACAAGCCCCATCATTTGCCTGGTGTAAACATGACAAACCACGGAAAACCATCTTTAGGGCTGCCGATAAAGGGGTTAGAACATGTAGCACCATCATAGTAAAATATAGGATGCAGTTGCGGAGGAATCCTCATAGATACGTTCGACATCTGTGAATTGTGTGTAATTTGATAGGGTTGATAGGTACATGTCTCTCACGTGTAACCTTTTTTATGTTTCCCAGATTTGTTGATGTGTATGTTTGATGTTTATACACAAAACCTGTTTGTCACGCTTCGTCCTCTCGTGCTAACCACAATACGAGGTTACAACTATCTCATCCCCAAGAGCTTAACTAGTTCTTGTTTTACGCATAGTAATCTGTACTTTAAACTTCTGCGACCGATGTTGCCTCACGTTACATACATTTCACCTTGTTTCCTCCTAAACCACGCACATTTTACTATTTTCTTCCACGTCATTCAGCTCTTAATGATCTGATAATAAAAATAATCATGATACTTGCTTTACGTCCCATTAACTAATTTTGCGGTTTTCGGAGATGCTGAGGTGCCGGAGTTCAGTCCCGCACAAGTTTTTTGTACCAGTAAATCTACCGACACGAGGCTGACGTACTTGAGCACCTTCAAATACCACCGTACTGGACCAGGTTAGAACCTGCGAAGTTGGAGTCAAAAGGCCGGCACCTCAATCGCCTGAGCCACTCAGTCCGTCAGGAAGCGCGAAATGTAGATACGTTTAATTTATTTAAGTTCGTTGTATAACATGTCCATTATTCGTTTGAAACAAGACGTTCGACGTGCTTCGATAACTCCATTCCGATGCTACGCACTTGGACATCCTATCCCATGCATGCTTATGATGGCGTAACGAACCTACTTCTTTCTTCTCTTCTACCTTTACGCAAGCACAACGGGGATCGTGCCGTATATCACGTCCCGGCGCGCCTATCTCAACCAATAATTATATCAGCCGGTCGTACAGGTCCCGCACCGACACAGGTTTTCGGATCATTTTCATACTCACTAGACCACGGGGCTGATCACCACATATATCCCAATCCACTAAAGAGTGTACCAGCAAATGAACCAGTATAAACGCTGACAATTCCATACATCTCCAGGATCCCAAGCCGATGACCAGGGTTGTCCGAAGCCTCAGAGACGGAAACTAAATACTAACAACCACAAAAAATTCTGGCGGGAATGCAACGTAACGTAACATACACTAGTAGCAGCCTTCAGCTGTTTTCGTAGTTCAGTTGCTCATAAACATTGAGACAGTATTAATAACTTAAAATCCCTTTCCCAAGGAAACAGTTTCGAACTGGCCTTTCGGTTGTGGAAATTGGTAACCTTTATTCAGTAACTGAGGCGTTTTCTGACGTACTGTTTGTAACTGTGGAATTACTCGTTCCTCATTGTGTGCTCTTCTGGCCTGTGGACAGGAAGGAACTAGTTTAAAACTCCATTCATTTATCCTGTATCGAAAGTGAAATTATTTTTACGATTCCGGATGTATACTGCACTCTTGTGGCCACGCGCTAAGTTACACGCTCCTCCCACTGTTGTCTCAGCCAATCAGGGACGGCTAGTTGGTGGCAACAATGCGGGAAGCCATTTTTTGAGTTGAGTTCGTTGCTGGAGCTAATGGCGAGAGGACGCACTTGGAAACCTACCAAAATGCTTGTGTTCGGGAGGAAATTTGACCCCGGCTAAAGTCTAGTGTAGTGGCTTTTACGCCCTTCTACCTTGAAAGTTTAATTTGGTGACATCGTCCTCGTCGTATTCTTAATTTGTTTACTTATGTGAGCTGTGAGATAACTTCTGTAAGTACTATGATGAATCCATGAACTGGATTATGACTGCTTACCCTTTGGATGTACACATGTAAGTACTACAAGTACCGTAAACTTCATCTTCTGTGATTTTGAAAACATTCTGCGTGTCAAAAGTTTCTTCGAGGATCTGAAAACTGCTTATTGTGTCTGGTAAATTTACTACCTTCTTGCGACGTTCCTGTACGTCTAATCCGTTTGAAAGAAATGATAACGTGGACCAAAATGGATCTCGGGAAATTCTAAAATTTGAACTTTGGTGTTTGTAAAGGTTTTGGTGTAAATGTATAGAATTGTTTTTCACCCGTAAATTGTTTTAGCCTGTGTATATGAAATATCACTAATCTGGCTAGAGTACCTTTAAACTACCGGGGATGAACATGAGCATGAAATTCTAATTCGCTTTAAATTTTTCTTTGGGTTTTATATTCCCTTCAAATATTTCATTTTGACGGTATTCTTTCTTGTTTGTTGGGAATTTTCTTTTGTTTAATTTTTCTTCACCTTTGTTGTTGCCTTATTCCGCCATTGCCTGTTTACTGATATTGTTGTTGTTTTTTAAGTGAAGCGAGTTTATTATTATTATTTCTATTATACCTACTTCTTGGCTGGCGTGGCTCAGTTGATGTAAAGTTTGTCGTGTAATGACATTTTTGGATGTTTTGCTTTCTGCTATTTTGGGTTTCCTGATCCGAGGAACGTATCTTTCTTACCTAAATTAAACTCTATTCAATTGGATTTTCATGCTGATGTGCGATCCTACTGGGACAAGATACAATCATTATTGGTGTTATCTCAGGGTTCTACTCTCTTTAATTCTTGGGTTCTTGGTTTTAAATTAAATTACTAAGCGGATCCGCAATTAAGCTTTAACTCTGTTATTCTGGTAACTTTAATCTTTAATTTCCTTGTAGGTTATATTTTTTTTTCCTTTATGGACGATGTTATTAATTCACCATTTAATTTTATGAATTAAAATTTTCTTATTTTTAAAAGTGAAGGTGTTCTTTCTTTCACTCTCTTAATGTGTTTCTGATGTCCAGTACAGTGATTTGTTTCATTATCCACGGTTGGTGGTGACACCCCTCCACTTGCCAAGGTAAGTCCTACTTGTTTGTTGTTGTTTGTGTGGAGTGTATTGTGTCAGATTGTGCTTCCACTTGTTATCTACGAACTGGGGTAGTTGTGTAACTGCTAGTTCGTATTTTTGGCTGACCGTTACGGTAGTTGTTGTGGTGTTGACTAGTAACGGTACAACATGAAACCAGTTTGACAAGTATGTTATGTAATATTTCGTGGCATTACATAGGTAGCGTTCAGCTGTTACAGTAGAATATTTTCTCTTTAAGATAAACAGAAATTAGTTTGGCATGGATGGCGCGTAACTTGCCTGTTATCAAAGGAAAGCTAGTCATTCACGAGAACAAGGCATACTACCTATTCTAAAATTATCGTATCTCTTTGCTCTGGAAAATGACTGCCGAGGATTACTAAAAGTTTGATATATAGTGGTTCGTCACATCGCTATCTATTGCTATTTAAAATATCTGTACGTATACCCCTAACACTATGGATACCTAAACCTGGGAGGTCATGACACAATAGACCCAAGGAATATAGTCCCATTAGTCTGACGTCTTTCCTTCTGAAGAGTTTGGAAATACTGGTGGATGGACATATCAGGTAGAAAGTATGTTAAAGGATCGTCCTCTGCATTCTCATCAACATGCATACCAACCAGGAATGTCGGTTGAGACGGCACTACACCACCTTGTCTCCAGGCTGGAGAGTGCTTTGGATCAGCAACATCTTGCTATGGTTGTATTCCTAGACACAGAAGTGGCCTTCAACTACATGTCTTTAGGCTCCATAGAACTTAGACTAGAGAGAAGAGGTGTGAGCAGGATGCTCATAAGATGGATTATGGCCTCACTGCAGGGCCGTCAAGTTCTCTTTACCCTCAACTTAGGAACTTTGAGGGCCAATATAGAGAGGGGTGTCCACAGGGAGGCGTATTATCACCAACATTATGGTGCCTGGTAGTGGATGAACTACATAGCAGGTTAAACTTTGGAGGAATTTATGCCCAATGCTATGTAGATGACAGTAGCCTAATGGAGGTAGGAAATTTCCCCAGTACGGTTTTGGAGCTCCAACAGAGCTCCCTTTGTAGAGTGGAAAGATTGTGCCATGATACGGACTTGTCGGTCAATCCCAACCAGACGGAACTCGTGGTGTTTACCGGGAGGAGGAGGCCACACGGACTGTCAGAACCACTCCTATTTGGGAAAAAATTAGTTAAGGCAACTACAGTTAAATATCTAGGGGTAATCCTCGAGACAAGACTGAGTTGGGAAAAACATATAGACTATAAGATGGGTAATGCTCGCAAGATCATGTGGGCCTGTTGCAGGGCCGTCGGTAACAGTTGTGGCCTATGACCCAAGGTGATTCAGCCCACGATCATCTGGTGGCCAGGTTCTGAGAGTAAGACTGTGAGCACCAAGTTAAACAGTGTCCAAAGACTTGCGTGTCTAGGAATAACAGGGGCACTGGACACCACACCGTTATGTACAATGACGGGCCCCCTATTTCTTCCCCCTTACATTTTTATGTTAAGGATATTGCGGGACTGAGTTCTTACCGCCTCTGGTCACTCGGAGGATGGTCCTTCAAGTATCCGAATAGAGGTCATGCATCTATTCTTACAAGGCTTCATCAGATAAGGCCCACAACAATGATGATCGGGGACCTGATGAAGCCTAGTTTTAATCTGAGCGACAAGTTCACAGTGGTGCTACCCACTAGGGAGAAGTGGGTCACGGATGCTGGGGCCCGTCTTAAGTCTGTGGTCTGCACATTGTACACAGATGGCCCTCCCTTCCCATGGGTAAATATGCTACTGTCTTCCAGGCCTAAGTGTATGCAATACCTGCCTGTGCTGTACATGTACGAAACATGCTTGGGCACAGAAGATGCATCACAATTTGTACCAAAGGCCAGTCAGCGTTAAAAGCACTATGTGCAGTCAGAACAACGTCCAAAAGGGTATGGGAGTGCCAAAGGATGTTAGATAAGCTGAGTGAACTTAGCTCAGTTACCCTGCTGTGGGTTCCCAGGCACACAGGAATCAGTGGAAATGAAGAAGCTGATAAACTAGCGAAACAAGGCTCAAAAGGTCCCTTCATAGGACCGGAGCCAGTCCTGGGAGTATCACTCCAAAGTGTGAAACTGGTTATATCCCAGTGGACAAACCAGTCTCACTTAGACACATGGAAGAGGTTAACTACGGCAAGGCAGGCACGCGAAGTTATCGAAGGGCCCAGCCAAAATATAAAAAGGTCCTAATAACCTTGAACAGGACCTAGATACGAATGGTAGTTGGACTGCTGACAGGCCGCAATACCTTAGAGAGACACTTACACATCATGAAAATCAGCCGAGATCCGATGTGTAGAAGATGCGGTAGGGAGGAAGAGACCTCCGCGCATGTTCTGTGTCAGTGCGAGGCTCTTGCACACACTAGACATCGTCATCTTGGTTCACATTTTGTGAACCTGGAAGACATCAGGAATGCCAACATCCGGACACTGGTATCCTTTATAGGAGCACTAGAGCTGGACTAGGCAAACCCGTTTAAGGGACACAAAGGGTCTCCATAGACCTACGTGTGGGGCCCTGCGGAGGCAGGGCTCACCCATTCCTTATCTATCTATCCATCTCCCTCAAACAATGCACAGGTAGGTATAAAAGGCGGACGGTAAAGAAAGGTGGATTTGTAGAGGACAGGTGTTTTAAGAGGATGAAGCTTGCAGGTTAAGGGCTCTATTCAGGATCAGAAATACCTCGATAATGTAGTGAGATGCAAAGTACGCAATGGTATGATGATATGCGGGCTTAAAGACAGGTTGTGAGTTTCACAAATAGGAAAATCCCTCTCAGCTTTAATTACTGCGTTGATGGGTTGCAAGTTCCTTATGGGGATCATTGTAAGTACCTAGGTGTTAATATAAGGAAAGATCTTCGTTGGGATAATCACATAAATATGATTGTAAACAAAGGGTAGAGATCTCTGCACATGGTTATGTGGGTATTAAGGGGTTGTAGTAAGGAAGTAAGCCGGCCTCTTACCCGGAGGCCCCGGGTTCGATTCCCGGATAGGTCAGAGATTTTTACCTGGACCTGAGGGCTGGTACGAGGTCCACTCAACCTACGTGATTAGAATTGATGAGCTATCTGACGGTGAGATAGCGACCCCGGTCTAGAAAGTCAAGAATAACGGCCGGAAGGATTCGTCGTGCTGACCACATGACACGTCGTAATCTGCAAGCCTTCGGGCTGAGCAGCGGTCGCTTGGTAGGCCAAGGCCCTTCAAGGGCTGAAGTGCCGTGGGGTTTGGTTTGGTTTTAGTTAAGGATGCAAAGGAGACGGAATATAAGTCTCTGGTATGACCCCAACTAGAGTATGGTTCCAGTGTATGGAACCCTCGCCAGGATTACTTGATTCAAGAACTGGACAAAATCCATAGACAAAGAGGCTCGATTTGTTCTGGGTGATTTCCAACACAGGAGTAGCTCTACGAAAATGTTTCAAAGTGTGAGCTGGTAAGACTTGAGGGAAAGGAGACGAGCTGCTCGACTAAATGGTATGTTACGGGCTGTAAGTGGAGAGATGGCGTGGAAAGACATTAGACGACGATCAAATTTGAGTGGTGTCTTTAAAAGTAGGAACGATCACAATAAGTTGGAATTCAAGGGGACAGACTGCGTCAAGTATTAATTTATAGGAAGAGGAGTTAGGGACTGGAATAACTTAGGAATGGAGATATCCAATAAATTTCAACTTTAAAATCGTTTAAGAAAAGGCTAGGAGAACAACAGATAGGGAATGTTGCACCTGGACGACTGCCCTAAGTGCATATCAGTAGTGACTGATTGATTTTAGGGAATGGCCATGCCTCGGCGACCTGTACGTGTTGTTGTCCCACTACTACTGCCGTTTCTTCGACAGGGAGGTGATGTGCATTTTTGCAGGACAAGGCACGACCACATACTGCTGCTGTGACGCAACGTGCTGCCCCGGTCAGATCACCGGATCTTACGCCAGTTGAACACGTATGGGACATGGTGAAGCGGGAAATTCCGAGCTCCCCTGAGCCTGGAACAACCATTGCCGAATTCAATCTAAAGGTGCAAGCTGCTTGGTACAGTCTATAGCATGATCCCATTCGGTACCTTTATGATCGTTAGTAAGAACGAATATGCGACTGCATACCCGCCAGATTGGGGTACACTGGGAATCGATGCGACTCTTTGGGCACCCTTTACTGTGACATGCGTGTTTCATTTGGTCTGAATTAGTGATCATATACCCCTGTAGTGATGAACGACCTGTCACATGGCATGTAAATAAAATGATCTTGTCTTAGTGGATTTTGCATATTTTTTATCGAGCAGTGTACGAAATTTGAATAGCCGATGTTGTGAACGTTTCGAGGCTCTAACCTGGGGTGTTAGTACTAAACTAGAGTGGTTGGCAGCTTTGTCCACCACCTCGACCAGGTCCTCCGCGCAGACTAATATTGGAAGTTGCCCACTTAATCCTCCACTGCATGATTTTTTTTTCGTTTGGTGAAGAAAATTTCAAGCTTTAATGTTCAACTTGCGTTCAGTGTTTCAGATATACCAGCAATATTTACTGAGGCTAACAGCATAACCCTCGTATGTGATGTGGTTTGCCATAATGGGGTATACATACGATTTTTCACTCTTTTACGCTAAGCTTTTAACACGTATTTGACGAACAATCCTGCATACTAGCCATGGGTACGTAAATGCAATGCGCAAGTATACTTTCATGACCGTAGGTCGCTAGTGTCTTTGAGGTTGAGCCAGAGGTACTCCTGAAGCCTGTGGTAATGTGATGGGGAGGGCCCACGTAAAATAAACAGTGATTGGTACCCGTGGATATTGACGGGTTGGAAGGATTATTTTTGGTTGTAGGGTTGTATTGTCATATATTATGTAAAAAAACCAAGGCATCACTGGTATATAAGTTTGACTCTACAGTTGAAGGTGTGCTGTAAAACTACTTCCCTCCACAATCTGTATTCATTTATACAGGTGAAACGTTACATGTGGCCTAATGGCAACAGTACGCAGTAGAGGGTTAAGCACTGGAGTATGCAAAAATGTTTAGAAAACCCCTCCGAATCTAACTCCATCCAGAAATTTTTGTAATGATTTTCGGCATATATTTCTTTCCCGTATGACTTCTAAGCTTATACTAACCTACGTGCCAATCAGTCCACGTCAATAAAAAATGAATACACAAAAATTGAACCGAACGTGTAATTTATCGTTATACACCAATTCAAGGTGAAAACGCCAAATTAGCTGAATGAAATGAAATGAAATGTCGTATGGCTTTTAGTGCCGGGATGTGTCCGAGGACCTTTATTTGACACCCGCAGGTGACCTGCGCTTCGTGATGAGGATGAAATGATGATGAAGACGACACATACACCCAGCCCCCGGGTCAGCGGAATTAACCAATTATAGTTAAAATCCCCGACCCTGCCGGGAATCGAACCCGGGACACCTGTGACCAAAAGCCAGCACGCTAACCATTTAGCCATGGAGCCGGACAATTAGCTGACAATTTTTAGTGACAGAAGGGAAATTTTAAGATAGATATAAAACAAGAAATATTTCATGATAGCCTACCAATATATGAGATGAATGAAGAATATGCTTCATGCACTGAAAGTCTGGAGACAGAAATAAGATAAAGCATTACCTAAGCCGGAGTCAGCTGATCTGCGATATCCTCCTTCAACTGGTCTTGAATTATTTATGACTTGTTCACCATAAAGTGATTCTGCATATGGTGGTCCAACGATGTTCGTAGCAGGTCTATAGATTATTATGTCTTGATTTCTCCTGCCAAATCCTGAAAGGAGAAAATGGCAATGCATTTAACAGATTCTGGAGTATTAGTTGGGATCTTATTAAACTGTGTTTGGTTAAGGGCATTTGTCTGAATGAGGTTAGACTTGAGTTAGAGTAGGTGAAGCTTTGTCTGACCCTGTAATAGTTGAGAGGGGAGTTCCTCAGGGCAGTGTTATCGGACCTTTATGTTTTCTTATATATATAAATGATATGAGTAAAGGAGTGGAATCGGAGGTAAGGCTTTTTGCGGATGATGTTATTCTCTATAGAGTGATAAATAAGTTACAAGATTGTGAGCAACTGCAACGTGACCTCGAAAATGTTGTGAGATGGACAGCAGGCAATGGTATGTTGATAAACGGGGCTAAAAGTCAGGTTGTGAGTTTCACAAATAGGAAAAGTCCTCTCAGTTTTAATTACTGCGTTGATGGGGTGAAAGTTCCTTTTGGGGATCATTGTAAGTATCTAGGTGTTAATATAAGGAAAGATCTTCACTGGGGTAATCACATAAATGGGATTGTAAATAAAGGATACAGATCTCTACACATGGTTATGAGGGTGTTTAGGGGTTGTAGTAAGGATGTAAAGGAGAGTGCATATAAGTCTCTGGTAAGACCCCAACTAGAGTATGGTTCCAGTATATGGGACCCTCACCAGGATTACCTGATTCAAGAACTGGAAAAAATCCAAAGAAAAGCAGCTCGATTTGTTCTGGGTGATTTCCGAGAAAAGAGTAGCGTTACAAAAATGTTGCAATGTTTGGGTTGGGAAGAATTGAGAGAAAGAAGAAGAGCTGCTCGACTAAGTGGTATGTTCCGAGCTGTCAGCGGAGAGATAGCGTGGAATGACATTAGTAGACGAATAGGTTTGAATGGCGTTTATAAAAGTAGGAAAGATCACGATATGAAGATTAAGTCGGAATTCAAGAGGACAAACTGGGGCAAATATTCATTTATAGGAAGGGGAGTTAGGGATTGGAATAACTTACCAAGGGAGATGTTCAATAAATTTCCAATTTCTTTGAAATCATTTCGGAAAAGGCTAGGAAAGCAACAGATAGGGAATCTGCCACCTGGGCGACTGACCTAAATGCAGATCAGTATTGATTGATTGATTTTTTTTTAAATTTCTCCCATGACAAAAGCTCTGGGGACAGAAATGAGGTAAAGAAGATATAGAGAAGGAGAGAGAGAGATTTATTAAATAAATAACTTGTCCGTCCTCCAATGAGGGTGACAATTCTGATCCAGAATAGAGTCAGGTTACAATTTCAATGGAGTTTATAATATCAAAAAGTGGAAATTTCATTGTTAATGCTGTTATTATCTTATTTTTTCCATAGTTAGTGTCGCTGGAAAATATTTAAAGACCATTTAAGGGAATATTGCTTGCGTCTTAACATCACTAAGAATGAGTATGTGCATTGTGGCTTGCAGACTGCTGATAACTTTTGCATCGATGGGAGGACTTAATTAAAGCCAACCGATTAAAACACCTTGGATCACTCATCATCTCACTCGGAAAGACATTACCAGGCACCCGACCACAAGTAAATTCTACATGGCTGAATTGGTGTCAAGCACTGGTGTGCTATGCGACAAGAAAATTCCCAACCGCCTCAAAGGAAAAAGTCTATAAATCCGTGGTCCGACCAATTGCACTATATGGGTCGGAATGTTGTCCTACATCTAAGAAGCACGAGCAGGTTCGACATGTTATGGAGATGAACATGTTTCGTTGGTCACTGGGTCTTGCAAAACTGGACCATGCCAGAAATGAAGATGTCCAAAGGCGATTTGGAGTGGCACATATCCCCGAGAGGATGCGAGAAGCACGACTTAGATGGTATGGACATGTCGTCTTAAGCCCTGCGGACTCATTAATAAATGCAGCCCTCCAAATTTTATCCTGTAGTGTTCCGATCCTGAGGTCGTCCCAAGAAGTGATCATCAAGGAAGACATGCGTCTTGTAGACATCACTGAATCTGGCGCCCTTGATCGTAAGAAGTGGAGGATGGGATGTTTAAAAGCGGACCCTGCACCACTGTTGGACTAAACTCCAGAAAAGAAGAAGAAGTGGGAAAGGAATGTTAATCACGTCCTCAGGTATGGACGGAAATGAATGATTTTCAGAGAGTCCCTCAGTATCTGTGTTTTGCGGCATACTAATTATCTCTGTGGTTTCCGGATATGTCGGGATGGAGGCATTTTGTTCCGTAGGAGTTTCTCGCGTGCTATTTGGTATAGCGACAGGCTGCTGACGTACTTCATCACCTTCAAATACAGTGGACTGATACGAGGTAGAACCCCCAAATGGGCTCAGAATATCAGCGTCTACACCGTCTCAGCCACTCACTCCGGTTTTAAGGTCAAGGGAAAGGGGGAGTTAATTAACAAAGGCTATTTTGACTCTTGTGTATGTGTTAAATATTTAAACGGGCAACTGGAACATTGTGGCATGATGAGTCGCTGCGTCTGCCATTCCAATGTACAATCATAAGCTAGCCAGCTCAAATCGCGCGTTCATCAGCAAGGAAGGCCCACCCTCTCGCTACCCCTGTCAACAGGTGGACGAACAGGGGCTCGTGGATTGGTCAGCGCCTCTGCCGTTGCTATCTGCTCGCTCATTGGAGGCGTCCGGCGTTGTGGAAGAATCTGAACGACGTGCGGAGAGTATTCGCCTTCGGAAAGACTCTGGGAGGCGTGTCCCTTCTGGAAGCATCCAGATGGCGTAGGCCCAGGTATTTAAGTCAGGCGCAACCTACGGGGTGAATTAGTTGTTGTAGTTTAGCTGGTGTGAATTAGCGAAGAGAGCAGTCAGTGTTTTAGTGACAGCCTGGGCTGAGGTGTCAGTCTTTTGGAGCCGAGGACACTTTTCCGTGTACCTGTCGTTGTGCGTGTGAGTGTCTTGGACCAGCTGCTGGAGGATAACTTGGTCTGACCTGTGCAGTGTGGGGGTACAACACATGGGGCTGTGAATGGAGTTCGACAGACTAAGTGGACAGCGGATACTATCCCGATCTGCAAGACTGACGTGTGGGTTGCGGCCCGTGACAGCGCTAAGGAGCGTGACTGAGCAGCAGAGTGAATGTGGTGTAAGTGTGTGTGTGTCATTGTAGATAAAACATAAGAAACTAAGAGAGAGAGCGCGAATCGTGTGTGTGTGAAACCTGTGTACTTTTGTAAGTTGTGAGATCGGCAGTCGTGTGTGTGTAAATTTGTAATTTTAGTATTCAGTTAATAATTTTTAGAAATAGGACGCCTCCAAGTTCTGTCCTATTTATTTAACCCGCCAACACGTAACAGTATCCACACTCAATTTTCTCAAGAAGGAACTTGCAGAGTTTCATCATCATCATCATCATCAGCATCATCATCATCATCACTGAACTCTCCAACTACTTTCCGCCCAAAATACAGGCTTGCTGTTTTACTCGGGACGCAGCAGTGATTCCATCTATTGGAGATGAGTGTCAGCAGAAGAGACAAATCACATCAAAGCAATGGTCAAAATAATGTTATTGATAATCGGTTTTTAGACATTTCGATATTATAGGCCTTCACATTTAGTCTTCTTCCGACTCTGGAATATTAGAGCGTCTAATGTAAAGGCAGTCCTTCCTTATTTCATAACTTCCTCTCGGCTTATTCTTCACGTGATCGCTCCTTCAAGGTTTTTCTAACTTTGTATAATCGTATTCACATTTCTACTTGTCCATAGGGACCGATGACCGTACGGCTTGATACCTTAAGACAATCATATGTCAAAAACATTATTTAACCATATTTCATTGTTAGCAATGCTCTGCGTTGATATGGAAGAAATACCGAAAGTATAAATTTGTTATTCTACACTGACTGACAGAGCAAATGCAACAACAAGAAGGAGTGGTTCGAGAGGGATGAAAGTTGGGGAAAAAACAGAGACGGCACGGACGAATAATTGATGTTTATTTCAAACCGATATGCAGGTTACACAATGCGCACGGCATCGACTCAGTAGGATGTAGGACCACCGCGAGCGGCGATGCACGCAGAAACACGTCGAGGTACAGAGTCAATAAGAGTGCGGATGGTGTCCTGAGAGATGGTTCTCCATTCTCTGTCAACCATTTGCCACAGTTGATCGTCCGTACGAGGCTGGGGCAGAGTTTGCAAACGGCGTCCAATGAGATCCCACACGTGTTCGATTGGTGAGAGATCCGGAGAGTGCGCTGGCCACGGAAGCATCTGTACACCTCGTAGAGCCTGTTGGGAGATGCGAGCAGTGTGTGGGCGGGCATTATCCTGCTGAAACAGAGCATTGGGCAGCCCCTGAAGGTACGGGAGTGCCACCGGCCGCAGCACATGCTGCACGTAGCGGTGGGCGTTTAACGTGCCTTGAATACGCACTAGAGGTGACGTGGAATCATACGCAATAACGCCCCAAACCATGATGCCGCGTTGTCTAGCGGTAGGGCGCTCCACAGTTACTGCCGGATTTGACCTTTCTCCACGCCGACGCCACACTCGTCTGCGGTAACTATCACTGACAGAACAGAAGCGTGACTCATCGGAGAACACGACGTTCCGCCATTCCCTCATCCAAGTCGCTCTAGCCCGGCACCATGCCAGGCGTGCACGTCTATGCTGTGGAGTCAATGGTAGTCTTCTGAGCGGACGCCGGGAGTGCAGGCCTCCTTCAACCAATCGACGGGAAATTGTTCTGGTCGATATTGGAACAGCCAGGGTGTCTTGCACATGCTGAAGAATGGCGGTTGACGTGGCGTGCGGGGCTGCCACCGCTTGGCGGCGGATGCGCTGATCCTCGCGTGCTGACGTCACTCGGGCTGCGCCTGGACCCCTCGCACGTGCCACATGTCCCTGCGCCAACCATCTTCACCACAGGCGCTGCACCGTGGACACATCCCTATGGGTATCGGCTGCGATTTGACGAAGCGACTAACCTGCCCTTCTCAGCCCGATCACCATACCCCTCGTAAAGTCGTCTGTCTGCTGGAAATGCCTCCGTTGACGGCGGCCTGGCATTCTTAGCTATACACGTGTCCTGTGGCACACGACAACACGTTCTACAATGACTGTCGGCTGAGAAATCACGGTACGAAGTGGGCCATTCGCCAACGCCGTGTCCCATTTATCGTTCGCTACGTGCGCAGCACAGCGGCGCATTTCACATCATGAGCATACCTCAGTGACGTCAGTCTACCCTGCAATTGGCATAAAGTTCTGACCACTCCTTCTTGGTGTTGCATTTGCTCTGTCAGTCAGTGTATTATCATAGTTGGTACAGTAAAACTGTATAACACATAAATGACGGGGCTTGTATTCCCTATAAATGTTGTTACGAAATGTAATAATTTTCGATAGAACGAATAATATAGGTATTTATACAATTACATTTTATGAACCACCCTCTAAACTACCATTTCATCCAGAGTGAATAAATATAATTTACAACGTAGACTGCAGCATCTTATTCCAAAACTTAACATACCAATTCTACCAATATTCTGTTCGCCCATTTCCTCGTGGTTCAACGTTGATATGGACTTAGCAACAAAAATCGAAATTCATTAATATCTTTATCATAGCCGGTACGGTAAAGATGTATAGGACGTAAATGATAGGAAATTTAATTCTATATACCTTTGGTTATGTAGTATTTATCGATAGGACCATTAACAACATTAATATTCAAGAATTACATTTTAGATCTTCCCCTAAACTACCATTTCGCTCAGCATGAATAACATTATTTATAGCCTAGATTATAGTGCATCATTCCCCGACTTTAAATACCGATTTTCATTAAATTATCTTCAGCCATTTTCCTGTCATGCCCGTTCATACATACATATAGATAGACAGAGGTAACGGAAAATTAAGAAGTGCATTTTCTTGTTACTGTGAACAAGACTGATACAAAAATACCGATCTTTTTAAATTCTAAACTAAGTACGGACAAAACTCTTATTTTATATATATAACAGCAGTTACCCGCGGTTTCTCTCGCGGGGATTTCGTAATTTGGTAAAAGTAATCGGTCCTCAGTACTGTACTAAGACATTATCTGGGACTAAAATGACCACGCGAAATAGAACTTTACACGTGGGAACGTCTTCTCTCAAGTGAAAAGATTTTTTTAATTTTTAAAGGAGATTCAAAATACCTATTTACACATCTGTAACATCATCAGGATTTGAGATGGAACTATCCTCATAATAAGAATTCAGCCACTTTATCCGCCCTTCCTCAACCCCCACCTAAGTGGATTTTACGAAAACAAAAGAGGATATGTTTATTTTCAAAGGACTTTCCAAGTAGCATGTTTCATGTCTGTAACATGTTAAGTGTTTGACATACCCTGTAGATATTCCAGTAGTCATTTTAAAAATTCACCTGATTGTTTCAATTATTTTCACCCCTTAAGTGGTTTACCGAAAACAAGAAATAAGTGTTTCTTTGTTTTTAAAGGAGATTCCAAATAACATTTTTCACATCTGTAACATATTCAGTTTTGAGATATAAGTATTGTACCGAACTCGATAGCTGCAGTCGCTTTAGTGCGGCCAGTATCCAGTATTCGGGAAATAGTGGGTTCGAACTCCACTGTTGGCAGCCCTGAAGATGGTTTTCCGTGGTTTCTGATTTTCACACCAGGCAAATGCTGGGGCTGTACCTTAATTAAGGCCACGGCCGCTTTCTTCCCAATCATAGGCCTTTTCTGTCCCATCGTCGCCATAAGACCTGTCTGTGTCGGTGCGACGTAAAGCCAATAGCACGTATAAGTATTGTACCGGTTACGAGCTATACATGCCGAACTTTTTGACGATTAATTATATTCCATCTGCACGCAAGACATTCACGGCGAACTTGGTTTGTTTACGCTCGGAGAAGCGAACAGGCGAGGCAGTGACAGCTGGGTGTGTGACGTAGCTGCAGGGACACGATAGACTACCCGCCTGACTCCACATGTAGCCTGTCTGACCTGGTATGTTCTGGATTAAGGCTCTATAAGATGGGTATACTTAGCTACCATTTTGGTTCATACATGAGCAATGGGCCATGTGATCAAACTCTAGTTTCTCCTACGAGCGCTGGCTTCGTTACATTGACGTATTGCTTTAATAACCTCGTGCAGGGACTGAATAATGCTATATATGTGTGGATATAGTGGTGGGTTGTTGTGCACCAAATTGTAGTAATGTCTCTACTGCGGGATTCAGGGTTTTTAGATTCCCCTCTGGTCTGCATTACGCCTCCACTGCCTCTGCTGCACCTTCTACTTCAAATGCTGACTTAAACCTGCATCCAGCTCCCACTGAAATTATTGCACCCTCTAATTCAGTCACATTTATCATTCAGTATTCAGTTCTGCCCCCGAAGTTCGGAAACAGGATTTCAACATCCAAACACCATAGTTACAATATTTGTCAAAAAGAAATAAGTTGTTTAACGTTGGTGGCAGTACAACAAATGCATTATTGAGAGCCAAGATCTGTGGTAGGCCTATATGCAGACAGGTTTTAAACTATGAGCTTTCTGACTCAAGCTCTGAAACATTTTTTTAATTGGGTGGTCTAAAGAAACCAAATTGTGAATTTATGAAATTAATTTGTAACTGTGAGGTCTTTTATAGGGACTATAAGCATTATATGATGAAAAATGGTGCAAATCTTGTAACGGAGAAAATTTAAATGATAAATGAACCAGTACATGTTCTCCAACGTACTGTAAATTAAAAGAAAAAATTTGTGATACACTTCTTCCATATTCGATCCATTGCTGTTGTGGGTTTAACAAGAATGTTATTGTTTTGTATGTGCTGTAATAAAAGGAGAAAATAAATTTGTAAAAATATTACTTAAATATACATATTATATGTGCTGCCTGAGCAAGTTAGCCGATACTGAAAACCTTTGAGTTTAGTAAGATGAGTCGTGTTGAGAAATAATGTAACTTCTTCTCAAACCAGATTAATCCCTGTAACAAAGAAAATGCTGTTAACTTTCCCAAAGTAAAAATTTTCAATATTCTCCACAGCTCGTGGGTCACTTCCCTTACGAGTCACTGGTAACTGATTATCAGTGAAGTACTTCAGGTTGGTACAAAATGGTCAGCTATAGAAGTAGTTTTTTAAAGTGCTATTTTTTCGGGGCGTCGACCTATGAAGATCTTTTGCCCCTTATAGAAGTAGTTACTCTATTCCTATTTTCTTCCCGAATCTAATTTATGATAACACAAAATTTGTTTCATGAATGTTCGGTTGAATAAACTAAAATTTTCTGTTCATTACAACTGCAAAAAGCAGATGTAGCTCATAACACTCACCAACAATTAAGTTTATTTTGCAAATAGAATGTGTCTATTTAAATACTGGTAAATACGAAAAGGGACTAAATTTTAGAAGAAGGAAATATACTTGAAGAATCCCAGTTACTTAGGTGTGTTCGCCTTCGTACATCACATTTGAGCGTTATTTTTATTCGAGGAATATTTTTATTACTATCATTTAGACTTTCACGGCCCGTGTAACTATTCATGAGTTGTATTTTTGGGCTTATGCCGTGTAAATAATTATAAACACACTCAACGTTTCAAAATGAACCTTGCCTTTCTTCATCAGGAGACAAAAGAGAAGAGAAACGACGTATTGATGGTTGCTAGGAGAAAGCAACAAGGAAGCTTTAAATGGTGCCCAAAAATGTAAAGGGGACGCCATTTTAGCCCAATGCTAGAGACAATGAATAGTAACAGCAAAGCATTACTCTCTAATGGTTCTGATTATAGGTAGCCATGATTCATTGAGGTTGTAACCTGTATCGCGGTTGAAATTATCTGGATGTTTACGTATTTCAACCGCCTCCCTGATAATTCTTGGGCGATATTGCTTTATACGGGCAAGAACATCCACTTCTTGGAACAAGATATCATGACCAGGTGTTAGGGCATGATCAGCAACAGCTTATTTATCAGGTTGGTTGAGTCTGATACATCTGGTATGTTCTTTGATGCGAGTACACACCGTTGCTGATCATGCCCTAACACCTGGTCATGATGTCTTGTTCCAAGAAGTGGATGTTCTTGCCTTCCTTGTTGCTTTCTCCTAGCAACCATCAATACGTCGTTTCTCTTCTTTTTTGTCTCCTGATGAAGAAAGGCAAGGTTCCTTTTGAAACGTTGAGTGTGTTTATAATTATTTACACGGCATAAGCCCAAAAATATAACTCATGAATATTTTTATTACTATTTCGACAACATTGAAATTGGCGCTGAGTCAATTTAACGCAAGTATGAAATATCATCTGGGATCATATGGTAGCATAATATTCTACCACTATTTATATGTCTTCGACATTGACCGATTACCACGTCAAATTCCACGATTTAAGAATGACAGTAACCTATATCAAAACCACGCTGTCCCTCATTGCATTTGACGGTACTGCGGCGAATAGCCTACGAACAACCTATTGTACTTATCAATAATATAATAATACAAAACCGATTTATTACTAAGCTATTTTTTCCAATATTTCTCCAGTGAGAGTACATGCCTAGTTTGTTTGTTTATTAAAAGGCAAATTATCAACGACCTTGCTTTTACAATCACCGTCTCGAGCAAAAATTAAACAATAATGAACGTAATATACGAATAATTATGTTCAGTAACCGTTTGAGAAATACAGAGAATTAGTATTTTTACAGTATGTTAGTTGAGCATTACTTTCTAGCGTGCAGAACAGTAAAAAAAGAGGGATATACAAGGCTGGGGAGGTCAACTGCCTTACCAAAGCAGTGCAGGAATGAACCATAATGGCGGGCGAGCATACCTAGTCTTTAGAGAGCCCTATTATGGATATGAACGTCACCCCTTCGCGAACATTCGATAGAAAAACATTTAAAACTTATATAATAATAATCGCAGTGACGCGAGCGATACGTCATTTTCAAGAGGATAACATAAAAGTCTCGAATTGTGAATCTCAAGCAAATCCATCGAGGGATTCTGGAGATAATCAACTTCAAAGATATCACGCTATCTGATGACGTAGGAGCCCAACCAAAATATAACCCGAGCTCACTTGACCCAAATCAGACAGTCACAGCTGGCAGTCCAGCTTGACTCTCCATGCTGCAATGTTATTATTCGTCGAAGTGCAGACTGAGTCTATCTTCGAATTGTTAAAAGTCTTCGCGTGGGTCTTAAACTCTGACAGTCGATTTGAACTTATAATTTGAAGGCGTGTTAAACTCCAATATGTAACAAAGTATTTATACTGGACATAAAGCATATTAATCGAGTTTGAACATAGAGATTTGCGTGTGTTGTAGATCAAATGATACAAAGTCTTTGTAGTGGACTTGGATCATATCAGTCGAGTTGAACTTTGAATCTGTGCGCGTTGTGGAAGTCTGATTGTGACGAGTCGTGTATTGGACTTAGGTGCTAACAGTCGAGTTGAACATAGAATCTGTGCGCATAGACAAACTTCTCGATATAACTTACTTTCGTTCTTGTGGAACTTAGTTTATTACCACGTTGCCTGTGTGAAACTTAGTCTCTGAACCAATATTATTGATTTCAGTGTGACACTACTGTGGTATTATATTTAAAATCTCAGTCAGCAGAACTTAGTCTCTGAACACATATCATTAATTTCAGTATGACTCTATTACGTTATCCTATTAAGTGTGATATTTTTTAAAAATCTCAGTCACCATAATTTCATTAATATACACGCGTGTTTATGAAAGTGTTCGAACTTTCCCATGAATGTTTATGCAAGTGATTACCATGATAAAAGTGGAATCGTGTGCTACGACACCAGTGTTTCACTCTGAATTGAAACTGTACTTTTTATCCAATTCAAACAGAACTGTGTATTATTTCTTCTGAACTGTGTGTAAATTATTTGTGTATGACTGACAGCAGTGTCCTTGATAAATTCACGAACAGTCGCCTATTTTATTTTACGTCAAGTGCGCCTAACAACGAACTGTACTTTTCATTTCAACCTTATTTCTTCGTCAAGGTGTTTATTATTATTGCATGACTGACAGCAGTGTCCTTGATAAACTCTAGAGCAATCATACATTTCTTTCAATGCCAAGTGCTACTTTAGTTAGTGAAAAATCACCACGAACTGTGCCTAGTGCGTGAAAAATTTCAGTTTAATTATTTCTATTCATGAACTGTGCTTTATTTCTTTCTAAACCCGATGCTATCCGCATCTTCATGTTTAATGGACTTATAAATTCTGTCTACAAGGGATTAAGAGAATTCGACCACATATCACGACAATATTAAATTAAACAATGTGTCGGGGGACTGTGCAATTGTGGACACTCGTGTGAGTTAAGTGACGAGTAAACGCCCCTCAACATCGTCGGAGAACGTCGGAGACCTTCCAGAACATCAATGATTCGAGCTCAAGCCCATGTCGAGCCGACCTGGGTGTTCGAATCTCATCTAATAGTAACGTGAACAGCCTGAAGAACGAGTTCCAGTCCAGTTCAGCACGGTGACCTGGGATCACGGGTCATCCGATAGGCGATATTGAAGACAGCATATATCTACAGCAAGGTGGTGTGCACTAGAAACATGCATTTTCTGAATAAAACTCTATTGTTCAATATATTTTTACGTTTCCCTTGTAGATAAGACCCTTCCTCCTTTACCAAGCTCTAGCTAGAAATTACCTGGTATTGCCCTGAGATATACTTCATGCCAATTTAAAAATAATTGCTAAAGTCGGGCTATAGTTACTGGTACAGTATGTCATGAAAATTTAACTTCTTTCCACAACCCCCCTTAAGTGAATTTCCTGAACAAATAAGAGTTTTTTTATAAAGGAGCTTCCAAGTACCAATTATCAGTACTGTAAAATCTTCCGTTTTTGATATATTGTATCCTCATGAAAAGAATTCAACTCCTATTTCTCAGCCTCCACCCCCCAAAGTTGATTTTCCCCCAAAATGTGCGTGTTTTTTATTTTAAGGGAGATTTCAAATTGCCATATTCACGTATGTGACATCTTTAATTTTTTTAGATGTAAGCATCCTCATACAAATAATTCAACTAACGATTCAATCCTTTCATCACTTCTTAAGTGGATTTTCCGAAAACAAATGAATTCATAACTTATTTCTTTTTTAAAGAGACTCCGAATACCAAATTTTACGTTTGTAACATATTCAGTTTTTTAAATATCAGTGTCCTAATAAGAATAATTCAACACCCTATTCAGTCCTTTTTACCCCTCACGTTAAGTGTTTTTTTAACAAAATAATACATGTTTTTTATATTTGATGTATTTAAAATACCAATTTTCACATCTGTACATGCTAATTTATTGATATATACTGTACATATGCTCAGGGAATATGACGTGTACCAGTTTTGGTGGGCAGCTGTGCCCAAACGCACATGCATAACCTCGCTGCTGTAGAATCCTGGAGCTGACGTTGCCATGGTTACGGCAGTTCATTTCTTTATCCGATTCCTAGAGCGCGGGTAGTGTGGTGCCAATATCTCCATAACCGTTGGGTTGACGACCTTAAAGCATGGTTTTACAGGGCTTACAGTGTTTTGTTCTTTGCATCAAGGGGCTTAAAATGGGCTGTGTCTCGTCCTTGCACAACAAGTTCGATATTTCGATATTTCGCCCCCCTCCCTTGAATTGTTCTGAAAATACAATGAAGCCCATTTCCCTCAGGAATAATGCATATTTACATTAGTAAAATCATTTTTAGAATCGGTCAAGTGGTGTCTGAGTAGTATCAGATATCCACAAACTCACAAAATTCGTACTTTCTGTAGTGTATTAGTACAGATGGACTGTGATCTTCCATACTTTTAAAAACTCCACTCAAAATCATCTACCAATTTCGTTCCATGTCATCTCTCCAATGACAGCTCAGAACATTCTCCTTAGTCGAGCTATTCATCTTCTTATTCAAGTCATCCCAGTTTATTTTTTATTGTTTAGAACGATACATGAAAGTCCCAGGGGGAAAATTCCATTCCACTGATCTGTTTCCGCGAAATGCCGCTTAGTCGAGAAATATTCATCATCGTACACGCGCGGGGAGGCGGATTTACCTCCATGCCAGGAAAGAAAAACCCTCTTCTCTAAGACTGATAAAAGTCAAATATTTTGGAATATTAAGAAGGGGAAGGATGTGAAGGGGTGAAAGCGCCTTTTCCTGGGTTTGTTAGAGCCGTTATTAGAGACAGAGTATCTGAGTGTCTAAATTTAAGCAGCGATCAGAAACTGGACAAATTAAGCCTTTGCTCATTATCTACTCACAAGGAAGTAGCCGACCTTAGATTCCTGTATAACGCTGTTGAGGTTATTTAGTTCTCCTGCACCAGGATAAGTACAGTCTTTCATATTCCGCATTTCCTCTTCTCACATGTTCAAAGAACTTTATGTACGGGCATTCCAACCCTCCTTAAACCTTTATTTTCTGACAGGAACTTGCACGTTCTTCCTTCCACAGACATAGATAAGTATTTTGGAGATCATGGATTAGGAAAGGGCTAGGAAAAGAAAGGAAGCGGCGGTGGGATTAATTAAGGTACATCTCTAGCACTTGTCTTGTGTAAAAAAATAGGAAATCACCATCTTTAGAGGTGCCGACAGAGGGGTACGAATACACGCTGAGGTACGTGAACCAAACCGCGTACCCACAAACTCGAAATTCTAGGCTTCGAGGTTCAGGTTATTTGTGTGATTTGTATAGGTGGAGCAGAGATTAAAATTAAGTAATAATACACTTACTGCCTCCAGTGAATAATGTCTATTACACAACTTTTCCAAACAAACTCTCTGTACAACATATTTTATAAGTAAGAAAAATGCACTTATTACATCGTCATCATAACAGGATCCCCTCCAAAATTTGAGAAAGTATTTTTCGGTGCAGTCGCTTTGAAGACAACTGAAAGTAAAGAGAAACAACACTGTGTAATTGTAGTTGTGAGTTCTCGAGAGCAAAACATTCTCGTAATCAGCGATCCAGAGTGAAAGTACAGCTTAGATTTCAAGTGGGAATTACTGCTTAGTCTTGTGTACACTTTTCTGCCCTAGAAAATGGGGAGTTTTATTTAAGATGAGCGTACGGAGGAGCGTTAGCAGACACAGTTTTGCGTAGACAGATGGAAAGAAAGTACTTGAACTGATGCTAATTGAGTGTGGTGTGGGGGAGAGATGCCAGACATAGAGATGAGTCGGTTGACAAGAAATACATTAAATTTCTAAGTTTCATGCAAATTCCCAGCAGCTAATGGCGGGTAGTTTTACAGAGGGGAGGGCAAGAACGTCTTGACCTGGAAGAGTCAAATATGTGCTTGTGTACATCATGCGTATTGCTATGACCTTGTATTGTCAGTGGTAAACAAACTGACCGAGTAAGCTATGTTCGCATTTGGGAGATATAGGTTTGAACCCCATTGTCGGCAGCCCTCAAGGTGCTCTTCCATGGTTTCCGATTTTCACAACAGGCAAAATGCTCGTAATTTGCCTTAATTAAGGAAACGGTCTCTTACTTCCTACTCCTAGCCCTCTCCTCTCCCATGGTCAACAGAAGACCTATCTGTGTCGGTGCGATGTAAAGCAAATCGAAAATGTCTATATATAAAAATAAGATATTTCTCTGCACAATGCTCAGAATTTAAAAAAATAATCTCATTTCACTATCGTCCGTGTCCTCAATAAGAAGGCAATGCTATTTTAAATTTTCATTACGAGAAAATGGCTGAACAAAATGTAATGAAAATCGGTATGGAAATTCGGAGAAAAAGATATTGCAGTCTAGGCTATAAATAATGTCATTCACGCTTCATAAGAAAAGTTGCAACTTAAGCAACACACACACACACACACACACACACACACACACACACACACACACGCAATCTTCATTACAGACTATATGCTTCTCAGCGTTCAGTCTGCAAGCCTCTGAATTTACTAAACGCCGCCACAATTCTCTATTTATAAGTAGTTCTGTGGCCTCGTGTAATTATATACCCCCTTATCTTCAAATAATTGAAAACTGAGTCTAACTATCGTCGTCTTGGTCCCTCTATTCCTCTTACCCTCCACACCACAGTCTATTATTATTTCTATGTAACCTATCCTCCTCCATTCGCCTCACATGATCCCACCACCGAAGCCGGATTATGCGTAGAGCTTCATCCAATCAGTTCATTCCTAACTTAGCCTTATCTTCTCATTCCGAGTACCTTCCTTGGCATTGCTCCCACCTGTTTGTACCAGCTATAATTCTCGCCACTTTCATGTGTGTTACTTCTAACTTATCCTCAGTCAACCCACCTTTCACTCCCATAAAGCAAAGTTGGTTGAATTTCGTATCTACTGACATCAATTTAGTCTTAGAAAGGCTAGTATTCATACCCTAGTAATTGCATCCACTTTCAAGTTCCAAGAAATTAGACTGCAGTCTTTCGGCACAATCTGCCGTCAGCATAGGCCACACTGCTCACTACATTTTCACCTGACTGAATCCCTTCCTTTCACTTCATACATTTCAGCAGATGATCCATGTACACTATGAACAATAAAGGTGAATAATTACAGCCTAGTCCAACCCCTGTAAGTACCTTGAAACAACAACTCATTCGGCTGTCAATTCTCACAGCAGCCCAATTGTCAACATAAATACCTATGCTTCATTTTAATAACCTACCGTTAAACCCATAGTCCCCCAATATGGTGAACATCATTTCCCTCGGTACTCTATCATGTCTTCTCTCGATCTACGAAACATAAACATAACTGTCTATTCCCCTCGTAACATTTTGCAATTACCTGGCGCATCATATTGAAAATCTGATTGTGACAGCTCCTCTGTGGTCTGAAACCACACTGGTTTTCATCCAACGTATTTTCAACCACTATTCGCACCTTCCTTTCCAAGATGCCAGTGAGTACCTTGTCTGGTATACTGATTAATGAGATATCTGGATAGATTTTGCATTCCTTCCCGCTCCCTTGCTTATAGATAGGTGCAATACTTGCTTTTGTCCAATCTGAAGGTACCTTACTAACACTCCGTGCCAATCTTATTACTCTATGAAGCCATATTATTCATGCCTTCTCCCTATACTTCACCATTTCAGGTCTAATTTCATCCATACCTGCTGCTTTATGACAATGGACTTTTTTTTACTGATTATTTGTATGGTTTACCATAAGGTTGTCAAAACAGTGATATTCATGATTAGACTTTTGTTGCTTATTCCATATTAGCGTCGCTAACATGGAGATGCTATTCAATCTTGTGAACTGGCGATGGTCGTGATTGTCTTAAGATGAAAACTGCCTGGTCATCAGCGCATAATGGCAAGGGAAGTTTTAAAGATGACTGTTAGTATGAGAAAAATTCGTGAAGGAACATCATGAAATGAGACAAAAGGACTTCATTTATGTTAATATCATAGGGGCGGAAGTAAACTAAATATGAAGGCCCAAAATATGGAAGGTGCATAAAACTGGTCAACAATAACATTAGATTAATTATTGATTGTTGTGATGTTCTTTGCGTCCTCTGCTCCCATTTATGTCCGGTAGATGGCATTACTGTTGTATGCCCAGTAGAACAGCCTACTTGTATATTGGCGGAAACTAGCTGGGGACTTAGATAACTCTGCTTGTTAGCATGCCACTCCTCTGGTTCATACATGTTCTGATAACTACCGGTTCGTGACACACTGATTTATCATATTTCTGATATTCGATTCATAATACGAGGCGTTGATAGGAATGGGCAAAATGAAAACATAGAGTGTGTAGGAATCTCTCAATCAGATTTTCCCCCTTTCCATGCCAAGCAAACAGCTAATCCTTAGCTAATTCACCTTACTCCCCCACGTCAAGACCTTGCTCTGCAGCACCCAGCAACATTCAGAATATTTCCTAAAAGTACTCCCTAATTCCTGTCCGAAGCACTGGAACTGATGCGTCCACAATATGGAGGTGAAGTAACATCGGGCGTGGTCACTATTTGGATGGGTGACCATACGTCAGTAACTTGCCTCGCCGACATCACCTCAAGACATCCTTGGACCCGCGTCTAGGGTTCCAAGGTCTTCTTCAAGAAGCCGCCCATAAGGGCGCAGGTCACATTCTGACCGGTTATGAATCTTCAACAACACCGGACACCAAACATCGCCATCCAGCCGTGGAAAGAAGATAGCACTCAAAGCCTAATGAAGGCTGATGGGCTATAATTCTCACGGTGTAGGCCCAGCCTGCGCCAATGAGACGGTCCTGCTCCTATAGTTCCGTTTCTACGAGTTTCGACTTGACAGTTAACCGGATGTTAAACATTGGTGGAAAACGTTAACAGAACAAACAGCTGATTGACGACACACACTCGCATATAGTTCCAGAATCAATTATTCTTTGTAGCAACATGCATATATCACATACGATTAATTGTAACATATTTAGGATAAGGCTGTAAGATTAAAAGAGATCAATGCTCGAACAGATGAAACGCGAAAAAAGGAAGTTAAATTTCCACTCACCATCTGAAAATTTCAAATTATCCTACGGAAGGAAAAATCCTACAAATGGAATACACCACTCATTTCTTGGCATTGTCTTCGTTTGTTGAGGTTTCATTCTCGTTTGACCGTAACGAGATGATATCTTCCATATAATCGTCAAAAAATCAAAAATCAATCACTACTGATCTGCATTTAGGGCAGTCGCCCAGGTGGCAGATTACCTATCTGTTGTTTTCCTAGCCTTTTCTTAAATGATCGCAAAGAAATTGGAAAATTATTGAACATCTCCCTTGGTAAGTTATTCCAAACGCTAACGCCCCTTCCTATAAGCGATTATATTTGCCCCAATAGGTTGCAAACTATGCCAGTCACATAAGTGCATATGTGGAGCGGAAGTCGACGTTTATGGACGCCATGCTTTAAGTTGCCCTAAGAATGCTGGCCGATTTTCAAGACACTGTTCAATTAATGACATTATCAAAAGAGCTTTTACATCTATTGATGTCCCTTCTGTCCTAGAACCGAGTGAAATTAGCCGCACAGACGGAAAACGCCCTGATGGTCTGACTTTAGTCCCATGGAACAAAGGCAGATCTCTCCTGTGGGATGCCACGTGTGTGGACACATTAGCACCATCGCATTTGCCTCACACTGGCAAGGCTGCTGGTTCTGCTGCAGAAATGGCCGTGCGCAGTAAAAGGGCGAAATACAGAGCAATAACGGACAACTACATCTTCGTGGCATTCGCAGTCGAAACGATGGGGACGTGGTGTCAAGAAGCTAAAAGTCTGATTTCAGATATTGGCAAACGACTAACAGCAATCACTGGAGACACCTCTTCAACAGAATTCCTGATACAGCGGATAGGAATTGCTATCCAGCGAGGAAATGCTGCCAGTGTTATGGGCACTTTTCCAGATAACGCTTTACAGGACGAAGTCTTCTATCTTGCACCTTAGACTTTCGAGCTGGAGAGAAGTAAAAAAAAAAGGATTGTTGAAATGTGTCCTCCTGAATTCCAACTTTATCTTCACATTGTGATCTTTCCTACTGTTAAAGACACCACTCAAACTTATTCGTCTACTGATGTTCTCCCAAGTTATCTCTCCACAGACAGCTCGGAACATACCACTTAATCGAGCAGCTCGTCTCCTTTCTCCCAAGTCTTCCCAGCCCCAATTTTGCAACATTTTTGTAACGCTACTCTTTTGTCGGAAATCACCCGGAAGAAAGTCAGGTGCTTTTCTTTGGATTTTTTCCAGTTCTTGTATCAAGTAATCCTGGTGAGGGTCCCATACAATGAAACCATACTCTAGGTGTGGTCTTACCAGAGACATATATGCCCTCTCCTTTACATCCTTACTACAACCCCTAAATACCCTTATAACCATGTGCAGAGATCTGTACCTTTTATTAACAATCATATTTATGTGATTACCCCAATGAAGATCTTTCTTATATTAACACCTAGGTACTTAAAATGATCCCCAAAAGGAACTTTCACCCCATCAACACAGTAATTAAAACTGAGAGGACTCTTCCTATTTGTGAAACTCACAACCTGACTTTTAACCCCGTTTATCATCATACCATTGCCAACTGTCCATCTCACAACACTATAGAGATCACCCTGCAGCCGCTCACAAACTTGTAACATTTATTACTCTGTAAAAAATAACATCATCTGCAAACAGCCTTATCTCTGATTCCACTTATTTACACATATCATTGATATATTTTAGAAAACATAAAGTTCCAATAATACTGCCTTGACAAATTCCCCCCCCCCTTAATTATTGCACGGTCAGATAAAGATTCGCCTACTCTAATTCTCTGAGTTCTATTTTTTAGAAATATAGCCACCCATTCAGTTACACTTCTTCCTATCCAATAGCATTCATTTTTGCCAGTATTCTTCCATGATCTACCCTATCAAATGCCTTAGATAGATCAAACGCAATACAGTCCATTTGTCCTCCTGAACCCAGGATATCTGCTATAACTTGCTGAAATCCTACAAGCTGAGCCCAGTAGAATCACCTTCCCTAAACCCAACCTGCCTTCTGTCAAGCCAGTTATTAATTTCGCAAACATGTCTTATATAATCAGAAAGAATGCATTCCCAAAGCTTACATGCAATGCATGTCAAAATGACTGGCCTGTAATTTTCAGCATTATGTCTATCACCCTTTCCTTTCACACAGGGGCTACTATATCAACTCTCCATTCGTTTGGTATAGCTCCTTCAACCAAACAATAATCAAATAAGTACTTCAGATATGGTACTATATCCCAAACCATTGTGTTTATTATATCTCCAGAAATCTTATCAATTCCAGCTGCTTTTCTAGTTTTAAAATTTTTGTATCTTACTGTAAATGTCACTATTGTCGTAGGTAAATTTTAATACTTCTTTAGTATACTCATCTCCCCTATCTGGACATTATCCTTGTAACCAACAGTATTTACATACTGCTGACTGAATACTTCTGCCTTTTGAAGATCCTCGCATACACACTCCTCTTGTTCATTAATTATTCCTGGACTGTCTTCCTTTGAACCTGTTTCTGTCTTAATGTACCTATACATACCCTTCCATATCTCACTAAAATTTGTATTACCACCAATTATGCTTGCCATCACGTTATCCTTAGCTGACTTCTTTGCTAGGTTCAATTTCCTAGTAAATTCCTTCAATTTCTCCTTACTTCCATAACCATTTCTAACTCAATTTCGTTCCAACCTGCACCACCTCCTTAGTCTCTTTACTTCTCTGTTATAATATAGTGGATCTTTACCATTCATTACCACCTTTAAAGGTACAAATCTATTTTCACATTCCTCAACAATTGCTTTAAACCCATCCCAGAGTCTGTTTAAATTTGTATTTGCCATTTTCAAGCGATCATAGTTACTTTTTTAAAACTCCCTCATGCCTGTTTTATCAGTCATATGGTACTGCCTAATATCTTGCTTTCTTTCACATTTATATTTAACTACGACAAAAACAGCTCCGTGATCACTAATACCATCTATTACTTCGGTTTCTCTATAGAGCTCTTCTGGTTTTATGAGCACCATATCCAAAATATTCTTCCCTCTCGTTGGTTCCATCACTTTCTGAATCAGGTGCCCTTACCATATTAACTTATTTGCCATTTGTAATTTATGCTTCCAGTCGTTCGCATTACCTTTCCAATCGACATTTGGTAAGTTGAGACCACCCGCTACAATCACGTTCCTTTTTCTTATCGTTTCCCACATAGCTGATTACCTTATGAAATAATTCTGAATCAGCGTCAGCGGTACCCTTTGCCGGTCTATACACACCGAAGACATCAAGTTGCCTATTTTCTTTAGAGATGAGCCTTACACCCAGAATTTCATGTTTTGAATCCTTAACTTTTTCGTAACTTACAAATTCTTCTTTCACCAGAATGAATACTCCCCGTCCTTCCATTCCTATCCTATCTCTACTATACACACTCCAATTCTGTGAGAATATCTCTGCATCCATTATATCATTTCTCAGCCATCATTCAACTCCTATTACAATACCTGGTAAGTATATATCTATTAAATTACTTAAATTCGATTCCTTTGTTTACAATGCTTCTACAGTTGAGCACTAACATTTGTATGTCATCCCTTCTTGATTTCCAGTTCCCTGTTCGCTTAACACCGCTCCCTAGGCTACCCTGTATCCCTTAATGTACATGCTTATAACCCTTCTAAGCAAGTTTCCTAACTTATAAGTACCACTGCGGTTTAAGTGAAGTCCATCTGAGCGCAGGTCCCTGTCTCTTACCCACCCATTAGGATCTAGAAATCTCACTCCCAGTTTCCCAGATACCCACTCCATAGTCTCATTTAAATCCCCAATCACCTTCCAGTCAGTATCCCTCCTACAGAGTATTCCACTGATAACAATCTCCGCTTCCTTAAACTTCATCCGTGCTGCATTTACTAGGTCCCACACATCCCCAACTCTGTTGGTACTTATCCCTGCTTGCCTTACGTTGTTAGTACCAACGTGAAACACTACCACCTTCTCCTTTCCCTCTTCCTTCTCTTCTACTTTCCTCAACATCTGCCGCAACCTGATTCCTGGATAACACTCTACCCTGGTTCCCTTTCCTACACACACTTTGCCCACATGTCTAACGATGGAATCCCCCATGACCAGAGCCTCAAACCTACCCACCTCATTTGAAACCCTCCCCTCCTGGTCAGCTCTATCTTCTCTCACTGCTGCAAAAGCGACTTCCTCCTCCCTTTTCTCCCTCCCATGACCCTGTTCCACATGTCTTTTCCTTTTTACTACACTACATTTCCCTTTCCTACCTTTTCCCTTCCTCATACTTCCATACATATCAGCAACAGTTCCCTGTTCCTCATCTTCCCTCGGGTGTTCTATCTGCAGTGACTCGTACCGGTTTCTCACATGCACCTGTCCTGAATTCTGATCGTGAACAGAGTCGTTAGCCTGCATTCTCCTTCCCCTTAAAACATTAGACCACCTGTCTTCTACAGTTCCCCCATTTCCTTCCCATCCCTTCTTTACACCTACTGTATCCTGTACATTATTTGAGAGAGGCCTACTTTCCATCCTGTCTTCTGAGAAAATCCTAATTATCTCCCTCAAACTCTCCAACTCCTCCCTCATACTACTTAATGCCTGGCCACACCCACAGTTCCTACACTTGCACTGCGTAGTCATTATTTACGGAATAATGGGAAGAAAAGGAAAAATAAAATAACCTATTCTGTGCAAATAAAAACTAAAGAAAAGAAATATTGCCTATTAAAACGAAAGGAAAAAAATGTTGTCTAGAATAGTTCACAAGGATCACACAACAGCAAGGTAATTAATATAAGCTACTACTACACTACTTATTTGTATGAATTTCTTTTTTCTACAACAGCCGAACAGAATGAAAATTGCTGTTAATTACTGAAAACCGACAGTAATACACAAGAATTAGGTCTATACAATTCTAAACTGCAATTAAGTCTACGCTAATTACTTGTGACACTTTCCTTCTCCCAAGCTTTACCTAACATTGATTTTGTCCCACAACCTGCACTTACACGGCCTATGGATTCTCAAAGAAGTCTTTCAACTTCCGAAACTATGAAGGGTCGGTTATTCACAGGTACATAATCCTTCACTCAGGCCCAAATCAGTTCTAAGGCGTTAAAATGACAAAGGTATGGTGGGAGGCACACGCCTTTATGCGCATGCTTCCTGGTTCTTTCATCTGCAAAGTACACTGGGTACTAGGGTTTGTTTAGTTTCACAACATGCTTGATATATCCCCTTCCTCATGTGCTTCTTCAGCCACTCAATCAATTGATTATTTCTAGCCGTCATTATTGGTGCTTTTTCAAGAATGGCTATGTGACGTGACAAAGACCGCGACAAGAACTGAGGACAATACAACACACAGCTGATAGCACGAGGTTTTAGTAGAAACATAAGAACTGAACTATAGGTTGACGGATACAGAGTGGGCTTTGGCCTACCAGTGGCCAAGACTGGTCCGTGGTCCGACAGCTCTACAATCCGACCGGTCAACGGAGCAAATGTGGGGTCGCCACGCCTCTACTGAGGGGTAAGGAATAGTAAGGACCCATTATAACACAACGGGAAAATTAATATATTAGAAAGGAGATGGAGATTAGAAAGAAACAGAGTTCAGAATGATTGCAGAAGTAAGGAGAGATTGAAGGAACTTACTGGAAATTTAATTTAGCGAAAATGTCAGCTAAGGATAACGTGATACCAAGTATAGTTGGCAGCAATATTAATTTCAATAGAGCCTCCGTGGCTCAAGCGGCAGCGCGTCGGCCACTCACCGGTGGATACGGTGGTTCAAATCCCGGTCACTTCATGTGACATGTGTGCTGGACAAAGTGGAGGCGGGACAGGATTTTCTCCGGGTACTCCGGTTTTCCCTATCATCTTTCATTCCAGCAACACTCCCCATTAACATTTCATTTCATCTGTCATTCATTAATCATTGCCCCAGAGGAGTGCGACAGGTTTCGGCAGCCGGCAGAATTCCTATCCTCGCCGCTAGATGGGGGCTTCATTCATTTCATTCCTGACCTGGTCGAATGACTGGAAACAGGTTGTGAATTTTCATTTTCAATAATTTTAATGAACAATGGATAGTAGATACTTTATCTCAGAAACAGGTTCCAGGAAGAATATTCCAGACATCAATAATGAGAAAAGAGAGTGTGTATGGTGAGGACATACAAAAGGTGGAGTTATTCAGTGAGCGATATGTAAAAGTAGACGGATATAAGGATAATGGGCAGATAGAGGTCGTGATAAATACGGGCGAAACACTAAAAATTTACCTGTCATAAGAAAGAGATTTTTTGAAAAAAGATACAAAAGTTCAAAGATAAAAATCTGTTGGGATAATAAGATTTCTAGGGATATATTAATGACAATGGTTTGGGATATGGTATCATATCTGAAATATTTGATTGCTGTTTTCAAGAATAAAGGGATACCCAATGAACGGAGAGTTGCAATAGCAGCCCCAGTGTGGATTCCCCTTTGGGTGGGGGTGGTAGAATATCTCACACGGTATCCCCTGCGTGTCGTAAGAGGCTACTAAAAGGGGCTCCAGGGGTTCTGAATTTGGGAGGGTAGTTTGGCGAACACTGGGCCCATAACTGAGTCCTGACATTACTTCTATTCACTTGTTCCAGGCTTCTCACTTTCATCTGCCCTGTCCCACTTCCCTTGGTCAACTCTTGTTCTTTTCTGACCCCGACGGTGTGAGGTTTGCGAACTCTAGGGTGTCTTTAATTTCCACGCCCTTTCCTTGGCCGAAATCTTCATTTATTCGAAGTGTCGAATCCCTTCCGTTAATGCTATATAGAGGATGGTTGCCTAGTTGTAGTTCCTCTTAACACAATAAACTACCTCTCCAGTGTAGAAGGGAAATGGTGATAAACATAAAGCGAAGAATTAGAGGCCAGTCAACTTGACATGTATTGGTTGTAAGCATTCTTCCTGATTATATTAGACATGTGTGCGAAATTGATTTGATAAAAGGCACTTCGGGTTTAGGAAAGGCTATTCCAGTGAGGCTCACCTTGTAAAATTCCAACAAGACATAGCAGATACTTTCGATTTAGGCGGTCAAATGGACTGTATCGCCATTTATCTATCGATGGCTTTTGATAGGGCTGATCAGGGGTTTCCAATGACTAAGGGCTCGAGGGCCACATTGGAAACGTCAAGCATTGCGGGCGCACTTTTATAATGTCCAATTTTTTAATAAAATTCTGCAAATAGAACTGAAGTGGTAGTATGAAATAACATGCATACTTCAATTCAAAGTAACGTTTAATAATATTAATTGCTTAAAACACTATTTTACAACTGCTGGACAAACCCAGGACAATATAATTTGGAAGGATAGCACCCAACAATGACAATTCATTGGAATTCATATTAGAAAAAAAGAAAAAAGTACCTAAAGTCAAACTTAAATTAATTATGCAGTGAAATAAAACTTAAAGGAGGGAAATTTAATGGCAGTAGTGCGAAGGGAACAATGATATGCAGTTGCAAGGGCCTAAAATCCCAGCAATGTACTTCGCTGAAACATTCTTCCAGTGTGCAGCTCTGTGTACTAGCAATGAGAGAAGAATGAAGAATTAAACCGCTTCTCACACCAATGGCAATTAAAGTATTTCTTGGTGTTCATTGCATAAAATGTCCACAGTGAGTTTGGAACTGAGTAAAAAAATTGCTATGGATCCCATAGCAATTTTTGTAATGGTTAAGACTTGGCACTGGCATTTGTGAGGGCTCATTTTCTGCCGAAGTTTGGATTTTACATTTTAAAATAAAAGTAATCGTCCGCCTCTGTGGAGTAGTGGTTATCATGGTTAGCTGCCACCCGCGGAGGTCCGTCTTCGATTCCCGGCTCTGCCTCGAAATTTGAAAAGTTGTACGAGGGGTGGAACGGAGTCCACTCAGCCTCGAGAGGTGAACTGAGTAGAGGTGGGTTGTATTCCCACTTCAGCCATCCTGGAAGTGGTTTTCCGTGGTTTCCCACTTCTCTTCCAGGCAAATGCCGGGATGGTACGTAACTTAAGGCCACGGCCGCTTCCTTCCCTCTTTCTTGTCTATCCCTTCCACTCTTCCCATCCCCCCCCCGCAAGGCGCCTGTTCAGCACAGTAGGTGAGGCCGCCTGGCCGAGGTACTGGTCACTCTCCCCAGTTGTATACACAGACCCAATGTCTCAGCTCCAGGACACTGTCCTTGAGGCGGTAGAGGTGGGATACCTCGCTGAGTCCGAGGGAGAAACCAACCCTGGAGGGTAAGCAGATTAAGAAGGAGAAATAAGTTACAGGATTGTGAACACCTGCAAAACGACCTTGCTCGTTTTGGGAGTGGATCGCTGGCAATGTTATAATGAAAAAAAGTGTTTAAAAGTCAGATTATAAGTTGTACCACGAGAGAAATTCCTTTCAGTTTCAGCTGCTGTATTCATGGGGGTGGTCATTTCTCATGGCGATTGGTACAAGTACCCAGGTGTTAATATAAGAAAATATCTTCATTGGTTAAATCACATAAACGGTATTGTAAATAAAGGGTACAGATCACTGCACATGGTTATGAGGGTATTTAGCGGTTGTAAGAAGTATGTAAAGAAGAGGGCGTGTAAGTCTCTGGTAAGACCCCAACTACAGTATGGTTCCAGTGTATGCGACCCACACCGGGACTACTTGATACGAGAACTAGAAAAAATAAATAGAAAAGAAGCACGATTTGTTCTTTGAAATTTTTGACAAAAGAGTAGCGTTACAAAAATGTTGCAAAGATTGGGCTAGAAAGACTGAGTAAGGAGACGTGGTACGTTCCGAGCTCTCAGTGAAGGGATGGCGTGGATTGATATAATTTTTTAGACGAACAAGTGGAGCTTTTAAAAATATAAAATATCGTAATATGAAGTCAAAGCTGGAATTCAGGAGGACAAATTGGGGCAAAGATTCGTTTAACAAGGAGGAATAAGCTGTTGGAATAATTTCTCAGGGCAAATATTCGACAAATTTCCAAGTTTATTGAAAATATTTAAGAAAAGCTTAGGTAAACAACTGATAGGGAATCTGCCACCCGCACGACAACCTTGGTTGCATCACCCCCAACCTAGTAGCTCAATATAGTGTTAATATGTCACGGGCACCTTCTCATAAGAAACATATCGTCCAAGTGAAGAAGTTGCTCAAACAACAGAAAAGCAACTTGCAGGAGAACTCTATATACTCGGAACCATTTTCACATCTGGAAGTAGATACTGCTATTAAAAGCCTCAAACCAGGTAAAGCTGCTGGCTTTGATGGGATATTTAATAAGTTTCTGATACATAGTGGTCCAAACACAATTCTCTGGTTGGCTAAACTCTACTCTAATATATTATCGACTGGACATCTGCCATATGAATTCCGGGTAAGCAAGATCATTGCAATTCTGAAACCCGGTAAATCGGAAGACCAAGTCGATAGCTACCGACCAATCGCATTGCTGAGTGTTTGCTACAAACTCCTTGAGAGACTTGTGTACAATAGAATTAGTTCGGCCATTAATGAAGTGATCCCAGTAGAGCAAGCTGGATTCAGGCAGAACCGAAGCTGTGTTGACCAGGTGCTAGCACTAACAACTCACATTGAAGCTGGTTTTCAAAGGGGTACTAAAACATCTGTAGTCTTTGTAGATCTAAAAGCTGCATATGATACTGTGTGGAGGCAAGGGTTGGTGTTGAAGCTGCAATGAGTTATCCCTTGCAAAACTGTAACCACACTGATCAACAATATGCTAACCGAAAGGCTCTTCCGTGTCGTCATGTATGATGACATTAGTCGTCTTAGGAAACTAAAAAATGGCCTTCCCCAGGGATAAGTATTGGCACTTCTTCTATTCAATCTCTAGATATCGGATATCCCTGAGACAAAATCATTAAAATTTTCTTATGCAGACGACCTAGCCATTGCCATTCAACATCCAGATCTCAGCCATGCCGAGGCCATCTGACCTGAATACACTTAGCTGTTACTTCCGAAACTGGAGACTACAACCCAGCATGAATAAGACAGAATCTGCTTGCTTCCATCTCCACAACAAGTTGGCTATTACAAAACTCCAAGTATGTTTCAATGGCTCAGTGCAAAAGCACAATCCTAATCCAAAGTACCTCGGGATAACGCTTGACCGAACCCTATCTTATAGAAAGCATCTTGAAAACCTCGGATCTAAGTTGAGATCTCGTAATAATATTCTGTTTAAATTGTGTGGAACTTCATGGGGTGCTTGAGCGGACACATTACGACGCACTGGGCTTGGCCTCGTGTATTCTGCAGCTGAATACTGCTCTTCAGTATGGCTTAACAGTTGCCACGTGAAGAAAGTCGATATACAACTCAACACCACCATACGTATCTTCTCTGGTACTCTGAAGCCTACTGCAACGCACTGGATGCCAGTCCTGTCCCACATTGCTCCACCAAGCCTGCGACGTTCAAGAGCCCTTGTTCAAGAATATGATAAGATCATGTCCAATCCAACTCTACCTATCCACAGAGATGTTGCAGATCTCTGGAGACAAAGGCTGAAATCCCGTAAGCCACCAATGAAAACAGCTAAGAATCTAATGGATGCTGGTTTCAATTTAAAAGAGGAACGGAAAGAGCAATGGATTCGTACAGCTCCGGAGTGGCCAAGCCTCTTTAATCCAAACCACGCCCCAGCTGGTTTCAGTTTGCCAAGAAGAACGTGGGCATCACTAAACAGGTTTCGCACTAATTGTGGAAGATATGTATTCTCCCTTCACCAGTGGGGCTTCAGGGACTCTCCAGCGTGTGATTGTGGTGCTTTAGTCCAGACCATGCATCATATAATGGACGAATGCCCTCTGCGTGCTTATCGTGGAGACCGGAGAGACTTTGCTGATGTCTCAGTATCCCTAGTACAGTGGATAAACAATTTAGATATCCATGTGTAATTATTCCCTACTTACCATGTATTCTTTGGAGGTTTTCTTTTGTATAATATTGTATATACTTGTCCATTCTGTAAATTCCATACGCTTAATAATAATGACAACCTTAAATGCAGATCGATGGTGAATGATTGACTGAGACTGTTGGGACAAACACAAATACCTAGTACCATAGACAAAATAATTATTGAGGGCCGATGAAAATCCCCAACCCGGCAGGGAATAGAACTCAGGACTCTGTCTGAACCGACCATTCCGCTAAGGACAATCGGAACCAATAACAATAACAGTAATAATAATAATAATAATAATAATAATACACTGGCGGCAAAAATATCCAAACACCAAGAAGGGGTAGTGATAGATTAAGGACCGTCGGTAGACGTATTTATACACATGAAAGATGACGTTGATTTAAATTTCCCGCAAATCGCATTAGCGTGGCGCTAGTAGCGGCCCCGTGACGTTAGACATCAGAGATTGTGAGACTGTGAGATTGGACAGAGTGACTGTGAGTGGGTCAAGAATGCCTTCATAACGAAGAAGACGAAGAAGTGGCCAGTATCAACAGTTCACTACGGTTGAACGAGGCCGCATGATAGGGCTACGTGAAAGGAGGATTTCCTCCTGAACTATTGCAGTACGTCTTGGCAAGAATGTCTCCACTGTGCATGCGTGCTGGCAGCCGTGGTCACGACAAGGTACTCTCTCAAGAAGACCGGGCTCCAGACGTCCCCGTGGCACCACCGAGAGGGAGGACCGCCGTTGTGGCGCAGCTGACTGCGTCTGCAGCAGCAATTCGAGCGGCAGTTGGCATCACTATGACGCAACAAACTTTTCGAAATCAGTTACTTGCACGACAGCTCCGAGCCTGACGCTATGCGGCGTGCATTCCTTTTACTCCAAACCACCGCCGTCTGCGACTTCAGTGGTGTTAAGCGAGAGCTAATTTGAGGATGGAGTGGAGGTCCGTTGTATTTTCCAATGAAAGCATTGATGGCCGGTGTTGGTTAGAAGAAGGCCGCGTGAGCGCCTAATTCTACCTGACGGCGACGTCGACACACTGGACATACACCGGGAGTTCTGAACTGGGGAACTATTTTCTCTGACAGCAAGAGCACTCCCGTGGTTATCGCACGCACTCTGCCCTGTTGTGCTGCCATTCATGAACGGAATTCCCGGGGGTGTTTTCCAACAAGATAATGAACGCCTCCATGCCGCTGTTGTAACACAACTTGTCGACATGTTGCCTTGGTCTGCTCGACCCCCGATCTGTCCCCAATCGAGCACGTATGGGACATCATTGATCGACAACTCCATCGATATCTACAACCGAAAGTAACTGTCGATGTATTTACTGACCTAGTACAACACAGGCATGGAACTTCATCCCACCCCACAAGCTGACATTCGGCACCTCTATGACACAATGCATGCACGTTTGCGATGGCTTTTCTCGCGCGGATATGAACCTGTAGTCTTTTCTTGTTTTTTTTTTTTTGCTATGTCCTTTACGTCGCACCGACACAGATAGGTCTTATTGCGACGATAGGATAGGAAAGGCCTAGGAGTTGGAAGGAAGCGGCCGTGGCCTTAAGTAAGGTACAGCCCCAGCATTTGCCTGGTGTGAAAATGGGAAACCACGGAAAACCATTTTCAGGGCTGCCGATATCTCCCGGATGCAAGCTCACAGCCGCGCGCCTCTACACGCACGGCCAACTCGCCCGGTACCTGTAGTCTTGTACCTTCAATCAATTAAATATGTTACCTCGACAAATATATTGCCAAAATTTTCGTACTCTACATTATTATTTCATGGTGTTTGGATATATCTTTTCTGCCAATTTAATAATAATATTAATAAGAAGTATTGGTACTACGAGTTTCAGATCAGTCTTAGGTTGATTAAATAGGTTCCAAACCTTTCTTCTTACAATTCATCATCTTGGACGTGTTCGACTCGTTGGCTGAACGGTCAGCGTACTGGCCTTTGGTTCAGAGGGTCCCGGGTTCAACTCCCGGCCGGGTCTGTAATTTTAACCTTAATTGGTTAATTTCAATGGCACGGGGGCTGGGTGTATTTGTTGTCTTCATCATCATTTCATCCTCATAATGACGCGCAGGTCACCTACGGGCGTCAAATAGAAAGACCTGCACCTGGCGAGTCGAACCCGTCCTGGGATATCCCGGCACTAAAAGCCATACGACATTTCATTTATCTTGGACGTAATTTCGAACTCAAAAATTACGGAAGCACGTGGAGTAGAGAACGTCATTACACGAGTGCAAGAGAAGAAACGAGATTGGAAAGAATATATTCCCACGATGAACGACAGGAAGGTAGGCAGGGTATCACGTGAAGGGAAGCCGGCAGAGCATCGTCCGGTATAATATAATAGCATGTGATTTTGGGAAGAAAAGGAGGCTTCAAGGCGTAGTCATGGATGAATGAATGAATGAATGAATGAATGAATGAATAAATGAATGAATCAATCAATCAATCAATCAATCAATCAATTAATCAATCTATCAATCAATCAATCAATCAATCAATCAATCAATCAATCAATCAATAACCGCCGATCTGCATTTAGGTCAGTTGCCCAGGTGGCAGATTCTATATCTGTAGTTCCCCTAGCCTTTTCCTAAATGATTTTAAAGAAATTGGAAATTTATCGAACATCTCCTTTGGTAAATTATTCCAATCTCTAACTCCTCTCCCCATAAATGAATATTTGCCTCAGTTTGTCCTCTTGAATTCCAACTTTATCTTCATATTGTGATCTTTCCTACTTTTAATGATACCACTCAAACTTATGCGTCTACTAATGTCATTCCACTCATCTCTCCACTGTCAGCTCGGAACATACCACTTAGTCGAGCAGCTCGTCTTATTTCTCCCAAGTCTTCCCAATCCTAACTTTGCAACATTTTTGTAATGCTACTCTTTTGTCGGAAATCACCCAGAAGAAATAGAGCTATCATTCATTGGACTTTTTCCGGTTCTTGAATCAAGCAATCCTGATGTGGGTCCCATACACTGGAACCATACTCTAGTTGGGGTCTTACCAGAGACTTATATGCCGTCTCCTTTACATCCTTACTACAACCCCTAAATACTCTCATGACCACGTGAAGAGATCTGTACAATTTATTTTCAATCCCTTTTATGTGATTATCCCAATGGATCTCTTTCCTTATATTAACATGATCCCCATAAGGAGCTTTCACCCCATCAACGCAGTAATTAAAACTGAGAGGACTTTTCCTATTTGTGAAACTCACAACCTGACTTTTAACCCCGTTTATCATCATACCAGTGCCTACTGGCCATCTCATAACATGATTTTGCATTTGCTCACAATAAGACAATAGAAAGAAGAAGAAATTATTAATAATAATAATAATAATAATAATAATAATAATAATAATAATAATAATACATTACCTGATCCCATAACAGCGTACGCAACTGGCGCGTTATGAACGTTATCCCCTTGGTAGAACTGCTGTCCATATGGAGCGTAGCTCTGAGGAGTGTTAATGTGTGTGTCCATCTTTCTCCTGCCCATATCGAATTCACCTGTAGACATGTTTCAATAGATCAGACGTTGGTACTTTCCTTAGCATATTGATATACAGAAATGTTATGCAAGCAATTGATTGAAGTATAAGAATAACAATATCCGTGATTAAGTGCAAACCTGTTCAACGAACCAGTTATTCCAGTAAGACTCTCAATACACCAAAATGACATTCAGTTCTTTTTAGTTAACCATCCCATGCCCGAGTTAACTCGGATGTCAACATTTCTTCCGCTGTCCCAAACACGAGTTAATTCGGATTTAAAGCAATGCGCTCTTGTTCACTTCCAAGTTCAATCCAACGCTGTTGACATGCCTTGTTCAGACGAGGGACGATTCATAAATCGCCTTACCGTTTTTTGGCGATAATTATGTGCCTTGTGCTTTTCTTTCACGGATGTCTTCTGAGATGGGTGCACGGGAGTGTTTAAATGCATAACGAAATATCATATTTTAGAAATTTTAGGCAGTGATGATGAGTCTCATTTTTTATTAATATAGTGGACATAAGTTTCAGTGAAACAAGCTGTCGACATTTACCACGCTAAGTTCTTTCAAGTTTTCGGAAAAGTGTTAGGAGAAAACTATTGCTAATATTGTCGTTCCATGACTTTTCCGTAGCTGTGTAAATACAAAATATCTTGGCCCATTACAACCACTGTCGAAACGTCCAGAAAAATCTGGTATGGGGCATGCATAAGGCTGAAAGAAACTTGGGAGTGAAAAGGTTAACAGTCCACAAATAAAAGTTTAATTGGCAACAGAGATAAGCAAAATTCTGTCCTATGTTATCCAGGAAAGCAACAGATAGGGAATCTGCCACCTGGGCGACTGCCCTAAATGCAGATCAGTATTGATTGGTGGATTGATTAAATTGGTTAAAGCACCCATCTATTATCAGAATATTTGGAGTTGGAATTCTGACGGCAGGCATCTCGGTCAGCTTGGAATAATGATCATTTTGAAGGGAGCAATTGCTTTGAAGCCGTATCTGAATAATAATCATAATCATTTTAACGGCAGTGCAGCCTCTCCCCGGTTGCAAAAGAACCGTTTACGCCTGGAAGTATTGAAAACCTGAACTCTACTATATCCACTTAATTCTCTGGTGTGTCACAAGCTGTCACTACTGTCGTGCATTCTAAGTTGAGTATTGTTTCTGTATTGGGTTGCCCAGCCTGGGTGATTGTCTTTTGTTTCTAAGTTGCCACTACTATAATTTTCTAACGATCAGACTACGGAATAATTACTAGAGCTAAGAATTGTAGTTTCAAAATTTGGATTAAATTTTAATTTAGCCGAAGAAGGTGCAAAAAACGTGCATATTTTAAATGGTTATATTCATACAAACATCACCGAAACCAATTTTACACCTTATGCCTTTGCTGGTGAGGTGTGGTGTTTACAGAGCACTGTGTCTTCTGGTATGGGCTAGAATAAATTTGTTACTTTCTTTGACCATTCTCAGTCTCATCCTTGGCTTTGACGATGACCGAGGTACGAGCAATGCTAGTAATACCATTCCTTACGCAGCCAGTCCCTGTTAAGAATGGTGTAAAAATATCGCTCATAGGGTCTGTTGGTGCATGCATTTCAGTGGGCTTGGCAGACTGATATGTATTTACAACTTCTGGTCGGTGAGGAAAGCAACGAGATTACACCTCACTCCTCATTTCGCTAGAATAGTTCTTCAGTGACGCCTAGGCTATCTGTTGCAGCTATTGGGGGAACTGTGGAGGATAAAACCAGCCTTCGGCTGAATACCCAGCAGACAACATACATAAAAGAACACCATATTCACTCATGTTATAATATATTAAAATTCTGCCTAGACCAAGACCAGGAACACAATGTTATTAAAATCTCACTTCTAGAAAACTGTCAAAACAGATACCTTTTAACATGTCAATGTTATTTTCAGTTACGTTGCCTCTCCGGTCATTAGGTAAATAAAAAGGAAGCAATCTAAATTTAGTTAGGACGTGCTACGTTTACCTTCATTTTAATGTAGGTTTTTAGTTTATTACGTATGTTTTCTGGCTCTCTACAGACATGGCATAAAACCCTTACGGATAACTTGGTAAATGAAAGTACGCACGAGTGTGCACCCTCTTTTCCCTTATTCGCTTTGCTTTTTCGTGGCTTCCTTTTCTAACTGTACATTGTCTATCCTGTGTTTCGGATATTAACTTTTTCTGTCATAGTCACCACATAGCATGGCTTGTCCTCTGCGTACCAGGCCTTCTGGCCCATTAGGTTTTATTGACAAGTCATGTCTCAGGATTGCTTGAGGTGTTCAGCATCCCTTTCATTTTGTTCTCGTCCTTTTCTATTTACCTTAGTTTCCTATTTCTTTGCCGGTTATTATGAGCGTCGATGCTTGTGTTTCTGGATCTCTCGGTCCGCAATTTGGCGTCTCTCCGCTTTGTTATACAGAGGTTTGCCCTAGTTAATACAGGGAGCGTCCTTGAGTACATATGCCGCTCCTGGAAGCAGTTAAGCGCCGTAGAGGGTCATATCATACCATTGTTGCCTCATTGCCTTATGAATTGCAGATGTATGGCAAGGCTATATTGTTGGCATTTCCACTGCTAATTTATCATCATCAAGGATTGTACAACAGTGTTAAATGAAAGGTCTCAACACTAGAAAATTCTCTGTAGGCAATGTGATAAAATTACGTCAAAATTGTTTCCAGTCACAAAAACAACCTCGAGAAAATGCCGCGGAAGGGAGTTCGACCTTACAGGACTCCGAACATCATTAAGAAGTTAAATGCTGCTGTCTTGAAGGAAAATCCACCATCTCAAAGCCACCTTGCCAGCTACAGAAGCACGTCTAAAAGTACATTCTACCGTATAATTAAAGAAGATCTGAACCTGGTAAAGCGGCAAAAGGCACGTAGGCTTGCTTTGAAAGCAAGGCTCATTAGGGAACGGTTCACTAATTGCACTACCTCGAAGTCGGTTGTTGCCCTGGATGAAGCTTTGGTTTCTTTGGATGACACAAAAAGGCCCTGGCAATTTACTGTCGTCCAAAAGGCCATGAAGCAGCTCTCAAACGTCGTCAAGGAAAACAACGAATAGTTTGCTAGGGGATTTATGGTAGTGACAGTATATTGTGCCCGGGGAAAACTCAGAATTATCAGAGTGTCGAAAAATATGAAGATAAATGCTACGTACTTCCAGAAGAATGTTATGGACCCATATTTTGACGAATGTATCCCTCGGCTGTTCGATGAGGATGCATCAAATGTCGGAATCCATATGGATGGAGAATCCAGTCACACTGCCAGATCATCAGCCATCTACTACAAGAGAAAAGGAGTAGAGACGGGTGTCCATGCCATACCTGTCAAATCACCGGATGCATCACAGAGAGACTTCTGTGCCTTTAGTTCCTGAAAAGATGACTTTCATCTAGACGTTCCGCCGCTACTGAGTGTCTTGGGAAAGTGTGCAAAGAGGTATGGGACAATATTCCTCTTCCTAGTCTTCTACAGTGGATATTGAGATGTAGGGCAATAGTCCGCGCCTGCAGTTATCACATCGAGCACAAATCACATTATCATCTGCAAATAACAACATGTTCATTTCTCTTGCCATGATCATTCAGTTAGGTGGAAATGTAATAAGCAGTCTGGCCTGTGCTGACGACTTGGTCTTAACGGCAGATTGTGCCGAAAGCCTGCAGTCTAATATCTTGGAACTTGATTATTAAAATTAATCAAAGGTATTTATGTTGACAATTGGGCTTCAGTGAGAATTGATGGTAGAATGAGTTCTTACTGGAGTTAGACAAGGCTGTAATCTTTCACCTTTGCTGTTCGTAGTTTACATTCCACGCAACACCAATACAAATAAACGAAACTGTAAAAAACCTTGGCCTCATTTTTGATAAGTACTTAAACTGGACGGAGCACACGACGAAGATATGCCAACGAGTATTCTTTTCTTTGCACTCTCTTAAACGTTTACGGGATCTCCTTCCTCTGAATACGAGAAAGTTACTTGTTCAAAGCTTAATTCTACCCATCTTCGATTATGGTGACGTAATATACAACAACCTAAACACCACACTTAACGCTAAACTTCAGCGGGCTTATAATACATGCATCCGTTTTGTATTAAATATGCCCAGGTATTGCCATATATCACCTTGTCTTGAACAGCTGTCGTGGTTATATTTGGCGGAGAGAAGAAACCTTCACATTTTTATTAATCCCTGTCCAATTCATTTTTGCACCAGACTGTCCTAAACGTAAGTCACGGGGACAATGTCATATGCCCTTTTAATTTCAATTAATGTCATCACCATGACATTCTTATACTCCTTTTTCTTTTCCATAATAACATTGGACTCTATTGTCAACCTTTCACTTCAGAAACCAAACTGATTTTCCTGTATCTCATTTTCAACCATCAACCATATCCTACTTTCCTGATATGAACTCCTAAATATAAATCTGGTGTGTATTAAGACGTTGAAAGCTGAAAATTTTACATTGAAGTTCAGGGTTCGAGACCCATCTGGCATGTAACTTTGTGCATTGAAGGGCAAGAAATGTAGGAGAACAAGACGACTTGGTTCCTAATGATTTAAAGATAAAAGGTGTGGAAGTAAACGAAGCCACAGTGCTACATAGAATTAAAGGATTGTGGCGGCATTTAGTAAATACACAGAGATTTGAAGACTGAATACTGAAAGACATAACAGTCTATAATAAAGTTGTGTACTAAATATTACGGAATATTTTACATCACATACATACACACATACATTATCATTATAGACTGTTATGCCTTTCAGCGTTCAGTCTGCAAGCCTCTGTGAATTTACAAAACGTCGCCACAATCCTCGATTTTCAACTAGTGTTGTGGCCTCATTTAGTTCTATACTTCTTATCTTTAAATCGTTAGAAACCGAGTCTAACCATCGTCGTCTTGGTCTACCTCTACTTCTCTTACCCTCCATAACAGAGTCCATTATTCTCCTAGGTAACCTATCCTCCTCCATTCGCCTCACATGACCCACCCACCGAAGCCGGTTTAAGCGTACAGCTTCATCCATCGAGTTCATTCCTAAATTAGCCTTTATCTCCTCATTCCGAGTTCCCTCCTGCCATTGTTCCCACCTGTTTGTACCAGCAATCATTCTTGCTACTTTCATGTCTGTTACTTCTAACTAATGAATAAGATAGCCTGAGTCCACCCAGCTTTCGCTCCCGTAAAGCAAAGTTGGTCTGAAAACAGACCGATGTAATGATAGTTTCGTCTGGGAGCTGACTTCCTTCTTACAGAATACTGTTGATCGCAACTGCGAGCTCACTGCATTTGCTTTACGACACCTTGATTCAATCTCACTTACTATATTATTTATTTATTTATTTATTTATTGACTTGTGGCGTGGCTCAGGCTATGAAGCCTGCTGTTATGCCAAACCATCTCATATGTACTACATTGTACAAACTACAGAGTATTAGGATTTCTAGTTATATATAATTAATTATGAAATTAAACTTAAATAATAGTTATAAACAAAAGGTAAATTTCTGAGAGTCACTTTTAAAAAAACATTAAATACTAATTTCTTAAGTCTATGTACCATTTATAACATGTTTTTTAAAATACATTTCTACTATGTATGTCTCTAATTACAGCCGGAAGGGAATTCCAAGAGCGTATGGTTGAAGGTATGAATGAGTTGCCGTACCCGGTCGTGCGGTAAATTGGGAAGCTCAGCAGGGAAGCGGTTTCTGACCTTGTAGGTATACTGTTTGGAGATGACAAGTATTTAAGATCCATTCTCAGATAACTTGGTGTGTCTGTACGGAGAATGTTGTGAACAAGCGAAACAGAGTGAAGGTTTCTTCTCTCCGCCAAATATAACCACGACAGCTGTTCAAGACAAGGTGATATATGGCAATACCTGGGCATATTTAATACAAAACGGATGCATGTATTATAAGCCCGCTGAAGTTTAGCGTTAAGTGTGGTGTTTAGGTTGTTGTATATTACGTCACCATAATCGAAGATGGGTAGAATTAAGCTTTGAACAAGTAACTTTCTCGTATTCAGAGGAAGGAGATCCCGTAAACGTTTAAGAGAGTGCAAAGAAAAGAATACTCGTTGGCATATTTTCGTCGTGTGCTCCGTCCAGTTTAAGTACTTATCAAAAATGAGGCCAAGGTTTTTTACAGTTTCGTTTATTTGTATTGGTGTTGCGTGGAATAGGATTGGGGGAATTTTACCATCCTGGGAGAATACACAACCTAAATACTTGAAATTATCGACCTGTTCTAGCTTTGTATCACCAATATGACTTTCAATTCTGTTGAATTTCTTACCTACTGACATCAATTTAGTCTTCGAGAGGCTAATTTTCATACCATACTCATTGCACATATTTTCAAGTTCCAAGATATTAGACTGCAGGCTTTCGGCACAATCTGCCGTTAAGACCAAGTCGTCAGCATAGGCCAGACTGCTTATTACATTTCCACCTAACTGAATCTCTCCCTGCCATTTTATACCTTTCAGCAGGTGATCCATGTAAACTACGAACAGCAAAGGTGAAAGATTACAGCCTTGTCTAACTCCTGTAAGTACCCTGAACCAAGAACTCATTCTACCATCAATTCTCACTGAAGCCCAATTGTCAACATAAATACCTTTGATTGATTTTAATAATCTACCTTTAATTCCATAGTCCCCCAGTATAGCGAATATCTTCTCCCTCGGTACCCTGTCGTATGCTTTCTCTAGATCTACGAAACATAAACACAACTGCCTATTCCTCTCGTAGCATTTTTCAGTTACCTGGCGCATACTGAATATCTGATCCTGACAGCCTCTCTGTGGTCTGAAACCACACTGGTTTTCATCCAACTTCCTTTCAACGACTGATCGCACCCTCCCTTCCAATATGCCAGTGAATACTTTGCCTAGTATACTAATCAATGAGATACCTCGATAATTGTTGCAATCCTTCCTGTTCCGTTGCTTATAGATGGGTGCAATTACTGCTTTTGTCCAATCTGAAGGTACCTTACCAACACTCCACGCTAATTTTACTACTCTATGAAGCCATTTCATCCCTGCCTTCCCACTATACTTCACCATTTCAGGTCTAATTTCATCTATTCCTGCTGCATTATGACAATGGAGTTTATTTACTATCCTTTCCACTTCCTCAAGCATAATTTCACCAACATCATTTTCCTCCTCCCCATGAGCTTGGCTGTTGGCAACACCACCATGATGATTTCCTTTTACATTGAGAAGATGTTCAAAATATTCCCTCCACCTCTCCATTGATTCCCTGGGATCTATTATGAGTTCACCTGAATTACTCAAAACACTGTTCATTTCCTTTTTCCCTCCCTTCCTAAGATTCTTTATTACTGTCCAAAAAGGTTTCCCTGCTGTTTGACCTAGCCTTTCCAGGTTGTTACCAATATCTTCCCATGACTTCTTTTTGGATTCAACAACTATTTGTTTCGTTCTGTTTCTTTCATCTACGTACAAATCCCTGTCTGCCTCGGCCCTTGTTTGGAGCCATTTCTGATAAGCCTTCTTTTTACGTTTACAAGCTGCTCTCACTTCATCATTCCACCAAGATGTTCGCCTTTTCCCATCTTTACACACAGTTGTTCCTAGGCATTCCCTTGCTGTTTCTACTACAGCATCCCTGTATGCCACCCATTCACTTTCTATATCCTGGACCTGCTTACTGTCTACTGTTTGATACTTCTCACTAATCATATCCACGTACTTCTGTCTAATTTCCTCGTCCTGGAGATTTTCTACCCTTATTCGTTTGCAGACAGATTTCACTTTCTAGGCCTAGAGATACTTAGTTCACTACAGATCAGATAGTGGTCTGTATCATCGAAAAATCCGCGGAAAACTCGAACATTCCTAACAGATTTCCTGAATTCGAAGTCTGTTAAGATATAGTCTATTATGGATCTGGTACCCCTAGACTCCCATGTGTAGCGGTGAATAGCCTTATGCTTGAAGAATTTATTCGTAACAGCTAAACCCATACTAGCACAGAAGTCCAGCAAACGCTTCCCATTCCCATTAGCTTCCATATCTTCCCCACATTTACCAATCACCCTTTCGTACCCTTCAGTTCTATTCCCAACTCTCGCATTTAAATCGCCCATTAGCACTATTCTATCCTTGCTGTTTACCCTGACCACGATGTCACTCAATGCTTCATAAAACTTGTCCACTTCATCCTCATCTGCACTTTCGCATGGTGAATACACGGACACAATTCTAGTCCTAATTCCTGCAACTGACAAATCTATCCACATCATTCGCTCATTTACTTGCCTAACAGAAACTATGTTGCGTGCAATGGTATTAATGATAAAGAGCCCTACCCCAGACTCTGCCCTTCCCTTTCTAACACCCGTCAAGTACACTTTATAATCTCCCACCTCTTCCTCGTTATCTCCCCTTACTCTAATATCACTTACTCCTAGCACATCCAAATGCATCCTCTTTGCTGACTCAGCCAGTTCTACTTTCTTTCTTCCATAAGCCCCATTAATATTGATAGCTCCCCATCGAATTCCATTTTGTTCGCCAAGTTGTTTCCAAGGAGTCCCTCGCCTGTCAAATGGGAGGGGGACTCCGATACTCCCATAGGTCCGAGGCTTGCTTAAAGTGTTCTGAGCTCGGTAAATTCATGAAGCAGGATGCTATCCTACTTCCACATAGTCCAAGTGATGATCTCTCCTCTAACGGGTTATGGACCACCGGTGAATTGTATATTCCTAGCCGCCTGAGCACAAGGAGGGCCGCGACTCAGAATATGTCCGAGATGCCCACTCCCATTCCGTAGCAACTGGTATCCCGACTCTCAGGACCACTTACTAGGCCACTCAGTCGTTGCCCATGGTTCACGAACTAGGACGTGACTACAGTAATCCACAAACATGAACCAATATTTTAAATCGGAAAATTTTGTGGGAATTCCGGTGGGGCAGCTTTGCTTTTGTATTATGCAACTTGAAAGGGAATACAGTATTTTAAGTTATACTTCTGTAAATTTTACACGATTTTCTACGCTATGGATTATAATTATTATGTCATACCATTCGTTTGTAATTTTGAATTTCCCGCGTAATATTCCTTTTCCTGTAATGGTTTCTTGTAAAATTGTTCTCGTAATGTCATTCATGTTTCCCCTTAGACGTAAGCTAGGTACACACTTATTCCAGGTATTTATGGTCAGCGGGATGTTTACCAATTATTGTATTGCATTTTCTAATAATAATAATAATAATAATAATAATAATAATAATAATAATAATAATAATAATAATAATAATAATCACCGTTACTATAATCTTCTTCGAAAACTTCTGACGACTCTCTTTCCATCGGTGGTGGTGGTGTTGGTGGTGGTCGTGGTGAGTTGTCTATCTCTTGTCCACCATAGACGGAATGTCCATATGCCGGGCCAATGACGTTCTTTTTGGGCTTGTATATTATTATATCTTGCTCTCTTCTGCCAGAAGCTGTAAGAGAGAACAAGCAACAAATGAATCTTGAATAATGCACATTGCAGTGAATACTATGTCACACAAAGAAAATAATCTATTGTTTCAACAGACGTAACTTCTTTGTGAACCTTTGGAACATTATTCATTTCCTTATCAACTTGTTCATGATAGGTCCCGATAAATCAGACCAGAGTGTTGATGCTTAATGATTAGATGCCAACCTAAAGGTACAATCAGAAATCAGTGCCCAAACTCTCCTTTTGTAGGTTCCTAGTATACACTGACTGAATATTTTTATTGTTTTTATGAAGCATATTTTAAAGGTCAATAAAAAATATAGTAATTCCACTTTTACAGACGTTTTAGCTTTAATTTTAAATAATTAATTAAAATTTACGTGGATATATTAACAATGCATTTTCTAATATACTCTTTTCTGTCACTGCACCTGCATGAAAAATATTTAATTTTACTCCACTAGAGAAATGAGTGAACAATAAAACATCTCGAAATTAATAAGTTGTTTAGTATGCATATACAGGGGGCTCCAAATGAATAGTGGCAATAATGATAGAACACCTTTAATTAACCAACAAGTAAAATTGCATTACATTCCTTGAATGTAGTCGCCTGCAAAGTCTATTACCTTTTGCCAAATGTTTGGAAAACCGCTATGGACCTTTGGCAAGGCGTTGTCTGTTCTTGAGCACGCGTACAAAGAAATGGTGTCCCGATATAGACCAAGCATGGAGACCAACACCTCATTGCTGCAGGTAGACAAGACTGTTGTGATTGAAGTGGGCACAGTGGAGGATGTATAGCAATACACACACTATGCCTTCAACAATACCCGTTCACTACCTTCCCCTCTTTTTCAGTACAGGAGTGGGGGAGTGTTGATTGTTTGTGGCCGGACACCATTGCTGTGCACGCGCGTACAGGTGCTACAGCAGAAAATGGCAGGCCTCGGAGTGGTATTTTCAACTTCCCAAAGAAAGAACCATGTCTGGTGAGTATGGAGGGTATTCCATGTCCTCCCAATGCCACCTTGAGACTGTTTGCGACATGGACGTTGTTATGCTACACGATAGGGCGATCGTCTCGCGATAAACGTGGATGCTTGCACGGCATAGCCGGACACAGATGCCGTTCCATAAATCGGCAATAGTAGAGAATGTTGGCGGTTTCTCCCTCGGGCTCAGCATGCGTAGGAATAAAACACTCATAGACGTATGTCTCAATGAACATAAGCTTTACTCGACTGGGTTCCTGTCGAAATTTCTGTGGACATGACGAAGCTGAGCTCCGTTGACGCCTTAATTCAGGCTCGTAGGATCCTGCCCACATCTCATCAATGGCGACAATACGCAGCACAAGTCTCTTCGTTGCGGTATCTGCCCAGATTGATGCCAGCCACGGCATATAGGTGATATGTCTGCTAGTCGGTGAGTTCATGTGGAACATAACGGGTCGCAATTTTCCTTGTTAGAATGTGCTACACCGGGCGAGTTTGCTGTGCGGTATGGAGCGCGTAGCTGTGAGCTTGCATCCGGGAGATAGTGGGTTCGATTCCCACTGCCGGCAGCCCTGAATATGGTTTTTCGTGGTTTCCCATTTTCAAACCAAGCAAATGCTGGGGCTGTACATTAATTAAGACCACGGCCGTTTCCTTCCCATTCCTACTCCTCTCCTATCCCATCGTCGCCATAAGACCTATCTGTGCCGGTGCGACGTAAAACAAATAGCAAAAAAAAAGAGGGGTACACCGTTTCATGAATGCGACTAAACTCTACGAATAATTCCCGGACAGTCCATGGATGGTCTACGGAAAGGAAACCACTCACGATATCAATCTGATCTTGAGCACTGTGCGGTACATATTTCTGACCCACGCCAAACGCCATGACTAGAGGCATGAGTTTTTCGCATTAACGATAAACGCGACAAAAAATATTTGGAAGCGATTTTGCGATACTTTTATGAATGATATGCTTCTGGTTAAGAATATATGGATATTATGTTCGCGAATCAAAGCGAATTAAAGCAATAAGGCCATTTTAAAGCGAAATTCAATTATTTCGCGATAAGCTCGACATTACAGCGAAGAAAGATTCATCAACAGGAACGAAATATGTTATCATTAATGTTCTTGAAAATCTCTTTAAGACATGGCATCAAAGAAAATGGGTTGGCTCCATGCATCTTGCCAAAAGAAATGTTTGGAATGTTGTTCTTGTGGTAGCTGGTAATGCCACCCCAGCCTGTCTCCTCACGGCATTGTGCAATCCTGGAATCCCTAATGACGTCTACAAGCAGCACAATTGACTGGCGATTTCGCCTTCATGGTCAGGTAAAATTATGAAAGTGATCACAGACAGTAGCGAAGACGGGTCGCTCGACAAGTGTTACGGTGCACAGCAGAGCGAAACAGTTTGCGAGTGAAGGTTTATACGTTTCGGAAAGCAATATTTTACTGTGTACATTTTGTAATGTTCGTATCGAGTGGGGGGAAAAAGATACTGTCTCAAAACATTGTTTTAAAAAAAGGAACATTCAGAACGTAAATTTAGCACTCCAACAGTGAAACGCCAGGCCACAATAGAACTCCCATTAGCTTTGCAAAAGAAAGCTAAGTGTGAAAAAATAGAATTTATTCTCGAAACAACAGAGATGCTACTCAAAGCCAACATCCCGCTGGAGAAGGTAGACGACCCTGCAGTCCGAAAATGGCTTTAAAAGTATTTACCAGGCATGTACAGTCTATCAATTAAACCTCCACAATCAACGATCAGGGATAGTAATGAAACCTTCATGATTAATTTTAGAATTTCATTAAAGCGAAATTAAAGCGGTAGGCAATATCTATTTCGCGAAATAACGCGAAAATTAGTATCCTTCTCGCGAAATCGTTCAAAAATTAATGCGAAAAAATCATGCCTCTAGCCATGACCCATCGTGCAACTGTCCTATACGGTAATGCATTCCCAGCACAGGCTTCGCGTAACACTCGATAACATTTTGATGCAGTTTTTCCATGGCCAACCCCTATTTTAATCCACGAACGCTGATCACCTTTTGAAAACATGCTTTAGAGGGTGAAATAGACATATTCACTTGAACGCCACACAGCAACAACACTCTCAGTTGGATACTCGTCAAGTGCACACCACACATCAACAGCCGCGCCACCTGACTACTCCCATATCCTATTTGCGCATGCTCGGTCTCCTGCGAGTGTCTGGACTACCTTGCCACTACTTTATTGACATCCCTCGTAGATTAATTGCACTTTCGGAAAACTTGCAGCAAAGAAGGAATTGAATTGTGTACTGGTACTGCAATATATTGTCAGCATTCATTTTAAAAATGAATCATGCACTCGTTATATAAATTTTCAATTAATTTTGCTTGAAATTAGTTAAATGGAGAGATATTGTATATAAAATTCATTTTAAAATTTACCGTAGTAGCCTTAAGTATTATAAATAACCACTTCAACTATATAACTAAACAATACATTTACTTACACTAATTTCATAAAAACCCGAACACTAGAGATACGAAGTGCATATTCACAGGACACGTTCATTGGTATATTCTGAAAAATTGATTAGCATTTGAACCATGTCGGCCCTCAGGTTCAAGGTCCACATAAGATATCTTCGCCCACCACCGACAAGTAAAATATGCCTGCTGCTCTCGTTGTCGCTGTAAACCGAAGGTAATGGATCAGTGTGACTTGAGCAGACGTGCAGGATGCCTCGCAGAACCAATGCGAGAATCGCACCGTCAAATGAGTGAGTTTGAAAGAGGGCGCATTATTGGCATGAGAGAACGCGATGCACCCATCCGGGAAATTGCTGGTCGTGTGCGACGAAGTGTGCCGGCAGTGGAACAGGTGTGTGCAGCATGGTTCACAGAAGGCCGTAGAACACGACGAGATGGGTCTAGTCGCACCACGCTGACCACACCCACAATCGACACCTCATTCGAATGGTATTGCAGGACAGGTCTGCGTCCTCCTCGGCTCTGCCTCAACCGTGGAACAGTGTAACAGATCGTACACTATCAGGAGTGATAGTCTGCCGTCGTTTATTACTGTCTGGGTTACTGGTGCGTAGTACGCTTCTCCGCCTACCTTTGACTAATGTACATAAACAAGTTAGACTGCAATCGTGTATGGAACGACGTCACTGGGAGTAGGAGTGGCAGCAGATAGTGTTTTTTCGGACGAATCCAGGTTCTGTTTGTTTGAAAATGATGGCCACATTTTGGTTCACCGCAGATCGGGAGAGAGGCATCACATAGACTTCATTCGCACAAGACATACAGCACCAACTCAAGGTCCTATGGTGTGGCTTGCTATTGGGCACAACTACAAATGACAGTTGGTGCGTGTCCAGAGCGCTGTGACCAGCTTAACCTAGGTCAATGAAATGTCGTATGGCTTTTAGTGCCGGGATATTCCATGACGGGTTCGGCTCGCCGGGTGCATGTCTTTCTATTTGACTCCTGTAGGCGACCTGCGCGTCGTGATGAGGATGAAATGATGATGAAGACAACACACACACCCAGCCCCCGGGCCATTGGAATTAACCAATTAAGGTTAAAATCCCTGACCCGGCCGGGAATCGAACCCGGGACCCTCTGAACCGAAGGCCAGTACGCTGACCGTTCAGCCAACGAGTCGGACAACCTAGGTCAATAATATCCTGCGACCCGTAGCCATACCCTCTCTGCATGACACCCCGGACGCCATATTCAGCAGGAAAATGCGCGAGCACGTGTTACTGCATGAACCCATGCTTTCTTGTTGTCACAAAAACTTAGATTGTTGCCCTGACCCGCCCGATCACCGAACTTGTCACCAATCGAAAATGTGTGAGATTTGGTGAAAAAACGGGTTCGGCGCTGTGTCTCACTGCCAACCACTAAAGATGAACTACGGAACAAGGTGAATGCAGCATGGAGGACTCTACCCCAGGATGCCATTCGCGTCTTATATGTGTCTTATATATGCCTTCACGCACAGAGCAAGTTATCAGTGCCAAGATCATACATGCTGAAACTGGATGACAAATTTAATCGTTTCTGCTGAACATATTGTGAATATTATCTCTAGTCTTTAAAGATGTTCTGGCTTTTACGAACATGGTATACTTTTAGACAGAGCAAGTTTTCATGATGTGTGGAATATATTTCTTCTTCTTCGTCCAAATTTCGATTAATTTCACCAGATTAACTACTAATGCATGTTAATATTATCTCTTTGAACGAGACCTTATATTCTGATATTCCTATAAAACATGATTTGATCATTTCTCCGTTTACACGTGTTATGATTTCAAAATTGATTTTGCTCTGCATCAAAATGAATGTTTCTACTGGTGATTTTGGTATAAATATTGAGAACACATACAGTATATCTTTAACAAATACTAAGAAACGTTTCATATCTGTATGTCATTGGCCCGTAAATTAAACACGGTATACTAGTTAATGTTTTTGCTTCACTTACCTGGAACCGGACCTCCGACAGAATAATGCTGCAATAAAAAGACACCACCATAAGTTTTGTAACATCTGTGATTATGATCAACGTGCTCATTGAATAAAGGAACATATGTGCATAAATGTTTTAAATGGCTGTTTAATGTGAGCTAAAACTGCAGTGTCAGTGTGGGTCGATAAAGGAAGTCATTAATATGATAATGGCCAGTGCTGCGAATTAGTTCTGCGTTTAAGAGACCCCAGCTTATTCTCTATTGTAACCAGAAGTGCTCTGTAATAACCATAAACTATATAGGCCGTGATTGGACCAAGGTGACATTCCAAGGCTACATTCGACTAAATTTGTTCTCGAGAAGGGCTTGTTGACGATTTCGAGGGTTGTGCCAAGGGTTCATGGAGATGATGATGGTGGTGTTTGTTATTGTAAGGAGCAGAGGAAAGATACTATAATAATAATAATAATAATAATAATAATAATAATAATAATAATAATAATAATAATAATAATAATAATAATAACGTTGTTTTTGTTCATTTGTTTGTTTGTTTGTTTGTTTGTTTGTTTGTTTGTTTGTTTGTTTGTGTGTGTGTGTGTTTTAACTTTTGTCGATTTTCTTAGCGGGGCTGGTTATAAGGTGAGATGAATCTGTCGTGGCTGGTTTTTATGACCAGATGCCCTTCCTTACGTCAACCTCATCAGAGGAGTTAATGAGATGACCTGAATGACGTGATATATGAGAGTAGGAAGAGATAGGGTGGAACCTGGTGCCTGCACATAGCCTACTCCTGTCGAATAGAACCAAGCGGTCTGCTCAAGTCTTAACGTCCCCATCCGATGGACGAAGCACCTTCAGCGGTGCCGTGTGTCCTCACTCCGCATGAGCACTGTGGAGGGGTTTGGAATTTCATCCAGGCTTTTGGCACGCAATCTAGAGATTAAAAATGGTACACCACCCCCTCCCTTCCCTGCCGGCCAACATTGTGATGGTGAATATTTCCGACCAATGGGATTCGAAACACGGAGACTTCATCGCCTTAACGATCATGGTCACCAGGTGGGATATAATAATAATAATAACAATAACAATAATAATAATAATAAGGAGAAGAAGAAGTAGGAGAAGAAGAACAAGGAAAACGAGAAGAATTATAATAAATTTATTTCTTGTACATCCCAATGAAAATTTAAACGTGTTCTTAGAGACTTCCATATGCCGGAAATATGTCCCGCAGTGTTTCTTTTACGTGCTGCTACTCTACCAACACGAGTTCGGCGTATTTGAACCCCTTCAGATAACACCGGACAGAGCTGGGATCGAATCCGTAAACTTATGAGGGTAGCGATATTACCTTCTGAACCACTCAGCCTTATAAAGAGATGAGAAGTTCTTGACTGTCAAGAGGAAAGGATGAAAAGTGGGAACCTAATATTGTCGGAATAGGAAAGAAGCAATTCTTTTTCAACGAAGAATGGATGAGAAAGACATTATGACATGACACTAGTAACGCCAGACAGACTCCAGTGTCCCTCCAGTCGTCTCACTTGACGCCACAACCAAAGCCAGTTTATTTATCCCACACAACTTCTTCCATGGAATTCATTCCTAAGCTCACCTTTATATCCTTAATCCGCGTACTCTCCTGGCATTGTTCCAATCTATTCGTACCAGCAAGCATTATTGTTATTTTCATGTCAGTTACTTCCAACTTGTGAATGAGGTATTCTAAGTTCACTCTCATACGGAAATGTCGCTCTGTAAACAGGCGGATGGAAAACTATTTCCGTCCTAGTCGTCTCTTCTTTCGATCAAATAACACTGATTGCAACTGTGAACTCACTGCATTAGGTTTCCTATACCTTGATTCAATTTAGCTTAGTATAATACTATTCTTAGTGAATACACATCCTGAATACGTCGAATGATCCGGCTGTTCCAGTTTTGTATTCGTGAATGCTAGTGGGATTATTATATCACGCCTAGTGTGTAATGACACATTTTAATTTTTTGACACATTTTAATTTACTGACGCATTTTAATTAATTACTAATCATTGAACTAAAATTGATAAGTCTGTCCGCATTTGGTGATATAAACAGAAGTCTCCGATGATTTTTCGCAATATGTGTAAAGAAGTGGAATCAGAGATAAGGCTTTCTGCGGATGATGTTTTCTGTAAAGAGTAATAAATTAGAAGATTGTCAGCAACTGCAAAATGACCTCGATAAAGTGGTGAAATGGACAGCAGGCAATGGCATGATGATAAACGGGGTTAAAAGTCAGATTGTGAGTTTCACAAATAGGAAAAGTCCTCAGTTTTAATTTCTGCATTGATGGGGTGAAAGTACAATTTGGTAATCATTATAAGTACCTACGTGTTAATATAAGGAAAGATCTTCATTGGGGTAATCACATAAATGGGATTGTAAACAAGGGTACAGATCTCTGCACATGGTTATGAGGGTGTTTGGGGTAGTAATAAGGATATAAAGGAGAGGGCATGTAAGTCTCTGGTAAGACCCCAACTAGAGTATGGTTCCAGTGATGGGACTCTCGTCAGGAATACTTGATTCAAGAACTGGAAAAATCCTAAGAAAAGCAGCTCGATTTCTTGTGGGCGATTTCCGACAAAAGGGTAGCGTTAGAAAAATGTTGCAAAGTTTGGGCTGGGAAGACTTGGGGGAAAGGAGACGAGCTGCTCGTCTAAGTGGTATGTTCCCAGCTGAGGAATTTGTTCATTTTCGAACCAGATGGGGAAAAAATCCGAAGAATGTCATGAATCCACTCGCGTTGCAATGAACGTCATGCAAAAAAATCGTCATTTATGTAACCATATACAAATAGTTTGATAAATCAATAGACATATGAATCTAAAATAATAGAACACATATACAGTAATTATTGGTTTTGTAAGTGAAATTATGTAATAAGAAATATACAGTATAAATAACAAAACGACCAAAAGCAAAGAAGCAACATGATAATAAAAAATGCATAAAGTAGAATTAATTAAAAATCACATTTTATTTGTTGAGGCGTAGAAGCGCATGACAGGTATGAACTATTAATGAAATAAAATAAAGTTGCAAAGTCCTTAGCTAAGAGGTCAAAGCCCTCCCATCTCCCCCTTCTTTACCTCCTTTACAATCCTCTAGGTTTCCCGCCCCACCTCTTCAGGGTTGGAAATGCAAATATTTATAGATAGTTAGATATAAGGTAAGTATTAGGGCCATTATATCTCTCTGAAGAAGAATTATATTTGTGTACTAAAGCTGTAGTTAAGACGTGGTTGTAACTACAGTCGCTATGTATACAGTATATATGTAGATAAGTGTAACCACCGAAGAAAAAAGCACGCAAAGTTAGAATGACAGTGGCCTGCATAAACAAGTGAAATACCCAGTATTTCCGCTGGCTAAGAGTTTAGCACAGTCACGAGCAGTTGTTTTTTACCAGAAGATTTTGCGAGTGGTCGAATTGAGGCAATAGCTGTGGAAGCCGTGGAGCGGTCTTTTGTCAGTCATCTTCCTTGTTGAACACACCGTCCCGAATCACTGACAGTTAATAATAATAATAATAAGAAGAAGAAGATAGTAGGACAGCATTCCTTTCCGGACTATCATGATACAGGACTAAGATAGTAGATGGAAGGCGATGGATAAACAAAACCGTGAACTGCACCAACACCAAAAAATCCCCACAGATGCCATCAGAAGAAAACGCCTGGCTTTCTAAGGACACCTGTATAGAATGGATTCCAACAGGCTTTCCTATACAAAGTAGCTGACAAGGGTAAAGCCAATGGATCGCTATAAATCCAGCAGGTAGAGAAGGATCTGCCAGAACTTCATATTCATCATAACACAATAATTAACAGAAGCAACTACCGTTGAACTATCAAAACCACACCTTTCCTAACAGCCCTTAGAGAACAGGAAAAGGTCCAAGGAATTCAAAATAGAGTTCAGCAAGAAAATGAAAGATTACTGGGCCAACAGAAAGGTCAAGGTACCAAGGAGAAAGCAGGAGCCAAACCTTAAGGCTACGACCACAGTGCAGGCGGCGAGAGTGCGAAGAGTGGGGACGAGAGAGCGGCTGTGTGGACATCTAGCAAGAGTCCGTCAGCGGCGCGGCGTCTCCCCTGCACGTAGTGATTAGATGATGGCAGTTTCAATTTTCTCGTTTGTCTCTGCTTTTAGAAATGTTTTATCTAAACTGAAGAATTCGACGTAGGACTAGGAGAGAATTTCGTGATCATCCAGTAAATAAATTACGTGAAATGCATGGGGAATTTCATCATTTATATGGAGAACTGAATTGGTTTCCTGCTAAGATGTTTCAAATAAACTTCTATGTCCATTCAAACTTTTGACTTCTTTCTAAAACTTAAGGCGCGACTGCAGAAGCAAGTCACCAACTTCCAGAGACCCATAAAAGTCAGATGTAATGACGAACACAAGTTTTCATATTGGCAATATATGACAAACGATAATAATATTAATTAAACAATAATAATAGGGCGTAAAATAATAATAATAATAATAATAATAATAATAATAATAATAATAATAATAATAATAATAATAATAATAATAATGTTGCATTAAATACATATTGTTATGTCCATAACCGTGATTGATTTTTAACTGAATTTATCTCGTATATTTAAGATCGTTTCAATCTCTTTCCAGGCTGCCCTTGTCACTAATAGGTTTTCGAAATTCTTCTCTCTGTCGTTCCATAGGAAAGTTCAGGTTTAAACTTCAGAAATTAGCACTTTCATCACCTCCCTTATTAATTCACTAACAGTCATTGCGAGCGGCGCAGCTGAAATCTCAAACAGGAGTGAGCGGCTAGCGGCATGCAGCGTTGTCCTTGAGCCAACTTCCCCTCCAAAATGACGCGCCGCTGGCACTATGGCCACATGCATTTGCTAACGCAGGTTTGAGTCTCATCTTTGCCGCCACACAACGCAACGCTCCGCTCGCCGCCTGCACTGTGGCCGAAGCCTAAGAGCACCAAAACTGGCAAACATCGATAACAACAAGAATAGAGCTAAATTAAAAGTACCATGGTCCTCATGCGGCCGAAACGAACTAATAATAATAATAATAATAATAATAATAATAATAATAATAATAATAATAATAATAATAATAATAATAATTCGCATCACGGACTTACAGTAGGAGCCTGTAATAAGCTTCGTGGCTCTTCGTAACTGGTTACACCACAGTCACTCACTACTTGTGTATAGACCCTACTAATTTTGGCCAGCATTAAATGTTATTACATGGTTATATTAAATATACCTTCACATGTAGATTATCCGGACCCAGTCACCCGGCCGAACAGCTCGAAAAGCCAACTGACAACGTAAGAGCTGATCAAGTCCGGATCACGACAGCTGAATGGTAAGCTTACTAGCTTTCAGTACAGAAACACCCGGGTTTAATTTCCGGATGGTCGAAGAATTTTAACTTCATAAAGTTAATTGCTCTGGCTCGGGGACTTGGTATTTGTGATCGTCTTAATCCACACCTTCATCTACACACAACTAGCAACCACTACAGGAACACATAATAGGTCAGGTAGAGCATCAGGCCGTATAAATGGCCTTAATCCACATTTCTGTTAATTCCAGAGGATTGGAAAAATATAGGAAAGATGAAGAAGAAAAGAATGAAGAGTTTTTACACCTCTTCACTTTTTTACCATTTTGCTTTACGTTGCACCGACACAGACAGGTCATATGGCGACGATGAGACAGGAAAGGCCTAGGAGTGGGAAAAGGTGAACGTGGCCTTTATTAAGGTACAACTCTGGCATTTGCCTCGGAAAATCATCTTCAGGGCTGCCGACAGATGGGATCGAACCCACTATCTCCTGAATGAAAGCTTACAGCTGCGCGCTCCTGACCGCAAGGTCAACTCACTTGGTACAAGTCTTCAAGCAGCCATAGCAATACTGATGTTATAGGTAGTAAATCAAATGAATTACCTCCTAAATCATCTATTTACAACTTCCTCCGTGCCTGGTATAGTACTACATCGCTTATCTTTACTAAAAACTGAGTGTAGCCCATATCAGTTTGATTTCCCACTCCTACAGAGGTACTAAATCAAACTAAGCACCTCCTAAATCATCTATTTACAATTTGATGTATGCCTCGTTTTGTTCTACATCTCCCCTTATCATAAAGTTACTAAAAACTGAGTGTAGCCAATATCGCCTGAATCTTCCTCTCCTGTCCTTATACTTCATCATTCTCCAAGAAAACCTGTTCTCATTTATCTACCTCACATGATCCTACACTTTAGCCGGTTCGTAGAGACTGTGTTATGTTATCGTACTGAATACTCTCTCGCCATCACCTCAGCCACTCTCGTTACCTTCATGTCTATCACCTCTTGCTTGCTCCCGTACAGCAGAGTGCGTTTGAAAAGAGGACAGTGTGAAGAATATTTCATCCGAAAGTCCTTATTTTGTTTTACAAATTCCCATTGGTCTCAACTGCGAGCTCATGGTTTATCATTGGTACACCCACTTATAATGACGAATGAAATACCTAGTGAGATCACTCACCCAGTTCCAGCACGCTCCTGCAGAGCGGTGCTAGTGGAGCCTAAGACCAACGGTACACGATCAATCACTACTGATCTGCTCAGGTGGCAGAATCCCCATCTCTTGTTTTCCTAGCCTTTTCTTAAATGATTTCAATGAGATTGGAAATTTATTGAACATCTCCCTTGGTAAGTTATTCCAATCCCTAACTCCTCTTTTTATAAACGAATATTTGCTCCAATTTGTCCTCTTCAATTCCAGCTTTATCTTCATATTGTGACCTTTCCTACTTTTAAAGACACCACTCAAACTTATTCGTCTTCTGATGTCATTCCACGCCATCTCTCCACTGGCAGCTCCGAACATACCGCTTAGTCGAACAACTCGTCGTCATTCTCCCGAGTCACTTAGCCCAAACTTTGCAATAATTTTGTAATCCTACTCTTTTGTCGGAAATCACCCAGAATAAATCGAGCTGCTTTTCTTTGGATTCTTCCAGTTCTTGAATCAAGTAATCCTGGTGAAGGTCCCATACATTGGAACCATACTCTAGTTGGGGTCTTACCAGAGACTTATATGCCCTCTCCTTTACATCCTTACTACAAACCCTAAATACCCTCAACACCATGTGCGGAAATCTGTACCCTTGATTTACAATCTCATTTATGTGTTTACCCCAATGAAGATCTTTCTTATATTAACACCTAGGTACTTACAATGATCCCCAAAGAGAACTTTCACCGCATCAACGCAGTAATTAAAACAGAGAGGACCTTTCCTATTTGTGAAACTCACAGGCTGACTTGTAACCCCGTTTATCATCATCCAATTATCTGCTATCCGACTCACAACATTATCTAGGTCATTTTTCAGTTGCTCACAATCTTGTAACTTATTACTCTATATAGAATAACAACATCCGCAAAAAGCCTATCCCTGATTCCACTTCTTCACTCATATTATTTACATATATAAGACAACATAAAGATCCAATAATACCGGCTTGAGTAATTCCCCCCTTGTTGTAAACCTTAGACGGGGGAGGTCTGTACCAGTAGTGCAGCCTCTCTATGATTTTAACCAAACGTTCAAACTTCTGTTGGCTGAGAAATCTCACGGGTGTTTCTTCCTGATCTACCAGAATCAAAGATCTTCTCCAAATTTCACATTCAGCAGTCAAAAGTCCATTCGACACTCCATGTCGTACGATGTCGGCACGTAAAATATTTCTGGTGACACATTTGGTGTTTACCCGACAAAATTAATTAAATCTCAGCCATAGATGCCCAAGAGAGTTTCGGTTTACTCGGTCTGCCATCTGGTGGGCCTAGAGTAAAACGGAACGTCGAAATTGACGAGCAGACAGCCAGATGGCTGCACACGGTAGCTAAGGCCATACGATTATTATTATTATTATTATTATTATTATTATTATTATTATTATTATTATTATTACTTCAACGATCGTTCCTAATCCGCCTTCCAACTCTCTTTAATCATTCAGTCAATCAATACTGATACGCTGATACGCAAATACCCCAATACAACGTCCAATTGTTTAGCCTTATGAATAACTAGCTGATGTACCCGTGCTTCGCTACGGAATACTGAGATAAACTGTCTTTGTACTTTCCCCAACTGAAGTCAACGTAAGTTATTAGAATGACGTCAGTAGGAATGTAGCGATTAGAAGCAATGCTATGATAGGAAATACCCGATCAAATGAAAACCTGCACATTTTCTCACTTTTAACGAACAATACTACGCTGCCGATCTAACAGTCCGAAGTTCCAGAGCTGGAAAGATAGGTATTTAAAAATTAAATTTGAATCTCCTTCCCCTCAACTACCATTTCAACCACGGTGAATGAAATTATTTATAGCGAAGACCCTGGTTCCTCATTCTCCGAATTTACCTACCAATTTTCGTGAAATTTTGTTTATCCATATTCTAGAGGTTCCGCGTTGATATGGGTTTAGCAACAAATATTCAAATTCATGAATATCTCAGTTATCATAGCCGGTACGGTAAAAGTGCATATGGCATAAATAATCGAAAATGTGATTCTATTTCACTCAGCGTGGATAACATTACTTATAGCCTAGATTGTAGTGAGTTATTCCCCGTAATTACATACCGATTTTCATTAAATTCTCTTCAGCCGTTGTCTCGTGATGCCCGTCGATACAGACAGACAGACAGACAGACAGACAGACAGACAGACAGACAGACAGACAGACAGACAGACAGACAGACAGACAGACAGACAGACAGACAGACAGACAGACAGACAGACAGACAGACAGACAGACAGACAGACATTATGGAAAATTAAAAAGTTTATTTCCTTGTTAGTGTAGACACGACCTATACGGAAATACTATTATTTTAAAATTCTGATCAATGTACAGACAGCATACCGTAGATAATACAGTCAGAAAGCTGTAATTAATATTCGCAGTCTCCATGTAAAATTATCTTTGGACTTTAACAGGAGAACATACGAGATAAAATGGAACATCACAGAAAGCGAAAATAATATTATCCTTTAGACTACATAATTAAAGAAAACACTATAAACATAGCATTGGCACTTTTCTCAAATAAACTAAATGAAGTAAGATTCTCACAAAAAACCAGTTTCAGGCCACTTTTGATAGTTTACGCATAGACTTAGATTGTCGAGCTTGAAGATCTTAGTGGATTTCTGTAGCTCTGAAGAAGAATCGGCAGTTTAAATGGTGGTATAGCAGTTTCGGAATAATGTCCAAAGTGTGTTCATTACAACATTCAGCTCCAGATGGCACAACTGAAATCGCCTCAGTCGAGTTAAGACACTCGTAATGATTATCTCCGCACACCATCTTTTTCTTTCAGTATAGAAAAGAATGTCACACACACTTTTAGAGGGACGTGTTAGAAACTTCGTGCCACTGCCGGATTCGTAATCTTTCATTTCCGTAAGAACTGAAAAACGATTTTCACTTACGTGACGGAGAAAACGGACACAGGATATACACTTAATACATTTTGAGAGTGGCCCAACAGCATACTTCCCCGGACAAAAATTCTAGATTCATCATTCATGGTATTGAACCAGACTTTCTGCAGGAGGATCTTGTAGACGCAATTAAAAACCAGAACCCGTGCATAAAGCAGTGCCTACTAGATCGTACGCAAGTCTTGGAGGAAAGATTTGTGAAGAAAGCTCGGAGCGGTGACAGTCAGTATGCAGTGATAGAAGTGACGCCTAAGATCTACCATGTCGTGATAAAAGAAGAGAAGCTATAAATTGGCTACCAAAGGTGCAATGTTAAAGACTATTTCCAAGTCGTAGGTTGCCACTCATGTTGCAGTTATGGCCATTTTGCAGCAGACTGTAATTCGCAAATATGCCCAATCTCTTCAGAGGAACATACCGTAGATGTATGCCCTCGAACCGGAACTGAATGTGCCAATTGCAAATCATATAACCAAAAAAATGTGGAACAGGTCATCTTTTCAAGCCATAGATACAAATCACACAGAAACGTATTCACAGTGTTCGACCTATATCAAAATCGTAAACACAATTAAATCCAAGATTGACTATAGCTAAAATAACAGTATATCAATATAACTTACACAGATCTCTTATTCCTACACATTAATTATCGACGCAGGAAATCTATCAGATGCACAGCACATCAAACTTTTGTGCATTCAAGAACCACACACTCGAAATAATGCTGTTAAGGGACTAGGCACAAAGTTGAACATTCATTCTGCTAATCCATCGGAGCCCAGAGTAAGTACTGCAATAACTACAAATTATCCCAATGTTTTGAAGTTGTTACAGTTCTGTTGCTATGACTGTATTGTAGTGTGTGTGAATTTTCAGCTGAGTACAACCCTATATGTGCGTAATGTGTACCTCTATCCCGATTATGACTTTGACAATGCTTTGTGTGAATTGCACCTCGTCTGTAAGTCACTAAACGGAAGTCAGTTACTGTTACTAGGGGATAAAAATGCAAAACACCAAGCATGAGGGAGCTCCATTTCAGATGAAAAGGGTAAGAAGATCTATGATATTTGTTGTACACATCGTCTTCATACACTAAATGATGGTACTACGCCAACCTATCACCGTGGTAACTCCGAGAGCTTCATTGATATCACCACCTGCAGTGCTAGGCTCTTTCCATTTGTTTCTGATTGGATTAACAAAACCCAAAGACTGATCATGGGCCAATTAAAACAGAAATTATTGGTACAAGACGACCTCCTATTATTCCTGCAAATGTTTATCATACACGTAAATTTAAAACTCAAAATGTGAAGTGGTTCCATTTTGAATTATGTGCCAAACGAGTTATACAAAATTCAATTGAGAAATTGGAGGGTATCTCAATTGAATAAGAGTTAAACAACTTTACGCAAGATATCACACAACATATTGTAAATCTGTGCAACTCCCACCTTCCTAAACAGTCACACAACCACCCAAAGAACTACTGGTGGACACCTCAACTTACAGCACTCCGAAATCGCTTTTTAGCAGCTCATGAAGGATACAAAAGATGCACATGTGACACTCTCAAGCTCGCATATGAAGCCTCATATAAACGTATCAGAGAACTATATAGAAAGACAAGTAGGCAAACTAAATTAAATAGCTGGAAACAGTTCTGCGCATTGGAATCAACCAGAAATCACTGGGGGAAGTTTTTTAAGGGATGTCGAATAACATTACCTCAACACTACTCTGCATAATATTGACATTGGCATTGGATTCATAACAACACCATTAGAAACTGCAAATACTCTAGTAGAGACATTTTTTTGCTAGAGACGACGCTGATAATGAAAGGCAAGCTGCACTTCGAAAGAAAACCATGCTTGCACCAGAAACAGAAGCTGAAAAGCCTTTTAACATGAAGGAAGTTAATTACGTGATCTCGAAGTTAGATGATAAGAGAGCACCAGGAATTGATGCCACATCTGCAAATATTGTGAAACATATTCATAGTGCCTTTCCTGATCTTTTCCTGAAATTGTTCAATAAATGTTTAGAACTTTGTGTTTTTTAAGACAGTTGGAAGGATGAAAGTGATCCGTAAACACGGAAAGAAAAATAAATACACAGCCAATATTGTCTACGCCCAATAAGCCTACTCCCTGTGTTAGGAAAAGTCTTAGAGAAATAATTAAGAGAGTGACGTTTAACTTCGCGATAAAGAACAGTTTGTATAAAAGCCAATTTGGGTTTATGCCATCAAAATCTACGGAAGATGCAGTACATAAGGTGGCACAAGGGATGAAATCTATCTACGACTGCAAAGCATTCGGACTACGACTATCATTAGATATCTCCGGTGCGTTCAACTTTGCATGGTGGCCTAAAGTGTTGCATCAGCTGAAAGTGAAGGGTTGTCCAAGAAACATTTATAGGCTAATGCAAAATTACTTCATAAACAGAAAAGTGCACCTGACCATTTGTGGCAGAACTGTGACAAGAAATGTGGATCGAGGATGCCCACAAGGCTCTGCTTGTAGCCCGGGTCTCTAGAACATCGTCTATGATGGTATTCTTCAACAGGAGCTACCCGATAATTGTACGCTAACTGCTTATGCAGATGATGCATTACTACTAGTTTGGTGTAGAACAACAAATACATTAACAACTGCCACAAATGAAGCACCCGACATACTTCTAAGGTGGGGAGAGAACAACAAATTTAAATTCAACGCATCTAAGACTGTTGCTATGCTAGTCACCAAGAAAAGGAAATTTGAGACACCACTGGTTAAACTAGATGGCCAAAAATTAGATACTGCATGACATACCTAGTAATAATTTCAGACAGCAAACATTTAGTTAAATCGCACTTTCAATATTTGGAAACTAAAGCAGCTAAATTGTATAGAAGCCTGACAATGGTAGCACGACCCACCTGGGGACTAAACTCGGAAATTTTGAAGATTATATATTGTTGAGCTGTTGAATCAGTGGTGCTTTATTGTGTCCCTGCTTTAGAACACGTTCTGCATAAAAATGGGCTCAACAGAAATTGTCTCAAATTCAAAGAGGTTTCATATTACTCATCACACGCGCTTACCGTACGATATCGACTGACGCTGTCCTTATTATTTCCGGTATAGAAACTCTGAATCTCACAGGACTCAGCATGTCAAGTTCTGGCAACTGTAAGAAGAACAAAATACATCCGCAGGATTTTGAAAGAGTGGAACTTGAACTTCCTGCACATCATACTGCCGCCGGACATCCAGTAGATTATATGAGCTCTGTATTTGACCACCCATGTACCAGAGATCACAGCCATTCAATATAAACAGATGGTTCTCGCATTTCCAGCAGCGGAACACTAGTGGGCTGCGCCTTGGTGGTATATGAGGGCGTAGACGAAGTTTATTCTGAGAAAATAAAACTAAAGGAATACTGTTCTGTGTTTCAAGCCGAGCCATTTTCTGTCTCAACGTCACCATAAGACCTAACTGTGTCGACTCGAATTAAAGCAACTTAAAAAAAGAAAAGTAACGATTATAGTGAAGAATATTGAGAAGCAAATGATTATGGCAGAATGTAAGACTAAGAGAACGCTATCAGAATTCTGTGGAATTATCCAAAATACGTCAACAAGGAAACGAATGCTTTCAAATAGAGAACCAAGAGGTGTGGTGCGGTGGCTAATGAGGGTATATAATAAAGGGTCTGAGAGAGAAACATAATAAAAATCATCGCTTTTTGTGGAGAAATAAGAGAAGAGGCTCATCTATTGAGATTACGTAGGGAAACTGACGCACTAACAATTAAGTGTTTAGGATCTGAATATAAATCAAAATTAGAAAGAGAGAATGAGTTCTATACAGTTGCTATATTCTTAAACAAAGAATGGATTGCAGTAGTATGTATAACAACTCATTTGTACCGGGGACCATACGTTCCTGGAATTCTCTCCCGTCTTAAATTAGAGACATAAGCAATCTAAAGTTATTCAGAAGAATGTGCTGGAAATTTTACCTACATTCAGAATAATTTACTCTAAGAAGCCCCCTCAAATGTTAGATTAAGTCATATGAATCAAATGTTAATGTAAGATTAGTAACATTACAGTTGGCAATTTTCGAGGTATAGTTTTAATAATAGTAAATACTATAAATTCATTTTAAAATGTTAAACATGTTATGATACTTTACATTTCAGTTAAATTACATTTCACGTTAATTTTAAATTACAGTCCGGTGGTATTTGAAGGTGCTCAAATACGCGAGCCTCGTGTCGGTAGATTTACTGACACGTAAAAGAACTCCTGCGGGACTAAATTCCGGCACCTCGGCGCCTCCGAAGACCGTAAAAGATTAGTTAGTGGGACGTAAAGCAAATAGCATTATTATTATTAATAATTTTAAATTATATTAAACTTATTTTTAATTTCATGTAGTTACTAGCGCTTTGCCCGCGGCTTCGTAAGCGTAATAGTTATGTCACATTATATTATTTTATTTGCCATTTTCTTTTGAAGTCCACCGAACCTACCTTATGCGTTCATGGACTTTCGTAAGAAATGTAAGACGTGAACGTAAATCATGTGTTTTCCCGTCTCGGCTTCGGCCGGAATTGAAAAGTTTCACTTGTATTCCGAGTTCGCTGTTAAATGAAATTCTCCTGGAAAACACCCCTGTAATAACAGTAGCTTCTATTTTTTTAACCCCGTCACACATAATCCAGTGCCATTGCACAACTTAGGTGGCTTGAGGTTACGTAACAACATTACAGGTGCTCCTACTTTCAAATGAATTTTGTGAGATAGGAATCCTGGAGGATTAGGAATATTTAGGAATTCTACTGGATAATTGACAGCATCGTCCGTTTGTAATACCGTGTCGGCCGGTTTATTCTCTATTTGTTCTGCATCAAAATATGTAAGCAATGCTTCATTTATTTAATTAGTCGTCTCATTAAAGTAAATCTGCAAAAATCCAGCATCTTGATGAGCATTTGGCAATAGACTGCCTTTCACCTTTCCACTTGAAAGCATTGAAGAATTGGCATTTATGGATCATTGCACGAGTGGATATCAAGCTGTTATCTTCCTAATTAATTTCAAGATCGTAAGACATCCCGGAACGAAACTTAATTTTACATGGACGCAATCGTCTTTCTTTTCGGACACCAGGGTGATGTTGCTCATATCGCGTTTGAATTGTCCTGTGATATTCGCGATTATTTTGCTGGTGTGTAGCTGCTGCTGCTCTATGAACCTTGAGATTATTCTCCTGGTACGTGACTGCCGCTGCTCTATGAACCTTGAGATTATTCTCCTGGTACGTGTCCGCTGCTGCTCTATGGACTTAGAGATTCTTCTTTTCGTATTTTCTTTCAGCAATGGGTTATTCTGTAAAAATATGGCTGCTGCTTTTTTAAATTGTATTTTTCTCGTAGTTCGCCTCTGTGGTGTAGTGGTTAGCGTGATTAGCTGCCACCCCCGGAGGCCCGGGTTCCATTCCCGGCTCTGCCACGAAATTTGAAAAGTGGTATGAGGGCTGGAACGGGGTCCACTCAGCCTCGGGAGGTCAACTGAGTAGAGGTGGGTTCGATTCCCACCTCAGCCATCCTGGAAGTGGTTTTCCGTGGTTTCCCACTTCTCCTCCAGGCGAATGCCGGGATGGTACCTAACTTAAGGCCACGGCCGCTTCGTTCCCTCTTCCTTACATATCCCTTCCAATCTTCCCATCCCTCCACAAGGCCCCTGTTCAGCATAGCAGGTGAGGCCACCTGGGCGAGGTACTGGTAATTCTCCCCAGTTGTATCCCCGACCAAGAGTCTGAAGCTCCAGGACACTGCCCTTGAGGCGGTAGAGGTGGGATCCCTCGCTGAGTCCGAGGGAAAAACCGAACCTGGAGGGTAAACAGATGATGATGATGATGATGATTTTTCTCGTAGCATTTGAGTATCGAGTACGACGTTTTTCAGAAACTTTTGTAACAACGAATGAAGCACTTGTTTCTTCGCACAGACATTCATATACAGTACTTCAAAATGCCCGTTAGAGAGATTACCAGTAACTCGCAATCTTTTTACGTATTAGCTTAATCATTAAATGTGCAGTATGACTTTTGATCATGATAAACTTCAAAGCGGAATGGAAATATTTTGCCTGCTGCCGTCAACTCACATGTTCCACCATAAGTCGAATCTTCTGACACGAAAAGTCGGCACTCTTCTGAGGAGGAATAGTTATTACCAAGATGATTTTCGGACAAAATGGAGACAACTTACGAAACAATATCTTCACAAACGTCTTTATGCCGTAATTTAGAAGAATATAAAATGTAAGAAAGAGATCTAAATAGACACGCACGGTCACCAACAACAGAAACAATGTTATGTGGCAACACTTCACCATTAATGTTTAGATAAGTTACTGCCATTATGCTGTGTGCGTTAATAAGACGTTATCGCGCTGCAGTCTGTTATTTAGCTGTCTCCTTGAAATATCACACACCAGTACGTTGAATCTTCTGATATGAAATGTTGGTACTCTTCTGAGGAGGAATAGTTCTTAGCAAGGATTGCCAAGGTTCAAACCGTTACTGCTCAAGAGTTCTATCACACTCACTTCATTACTGGTCGACAATAGTGCTGGGAGAGGAGGCAGTCCTCCGAGTGATTGAATCGGTAGTAGCAAGTGAAGCGCTCTACCGGTATTCTCCGGTACTACTGCGGAGAATTGCGGTGGTATACGGAGGGTGACGGAGGAAACGGAGCGAACCTGCTCTGCTCATTCAGACAAAACACTCCTTGCTGTCAGTTGCTGCGTGTGACGGGTGAACTTTCTGGCACCGTTAACTTCACTGTGTAGCTAATGCCACGAAAACCATCAGTTGTTTGGAATTTTTTCGATGCAGAAGGCGATCGGAAGAAATCTGCCAAGTGCAAATTTTGCGCGCGTAGTTTTTCAACGGAAGGCGGCACATCTAATTTATTTGATCATTTAAAGAGGAGTCATAAGCAGTGTTTGGAACCAACAACTGAGCAAAGTAGCGAGGTGTACGCCCCAGGCAGTGAAGAGCATAAGCGGTTGAATCGGAGTTTGGCTATGTTTGTTTCTATAGATATGCAACCGCTCGACATTGTCCGGGATGAAGGCTTCAGGAAGTTTGTTAACGATTTAAATCCGAGGTATGAACTACCATGTCGCCGAAATATGTCTGAGGTAGGTGGAAAATGAACTCATATTGCACCATTTATTGTACAGTATTACAATTAATTGCCAGCTATTTCTGTGATCGATACCTACGTTACATTTATTTTTTCTTAGGGAATTCTAGGCGAAATATATGACGAAGTACGCAATAAGCTGAACATAGAACTGGCAGCAGCAAAACATGTCGCTTTAACGACGGACTGTTGGACATCTAATAGACAAGACCCGTACATAACTGTGACTGCCCATTTTATATCAGAGGCACTGATATCCGCATGTCTGGCAACGGAAATTCTGAAAGGAAGTTATACCGCGGAGCATATCGCTAGCCGCTTGTCAGACATCATCAATTCTTGGCAGCTGTCTGGTAAAGTGCCAGCAATTACTACAGATAACGCTGCAAATATGGTAGCTGCAGTACGAAAGTTAAATATCCGCCATGTTCCCTGTGTAGCGCACACACTTAATTTGGCTATAAGTGATGTGGTAAAGAGCACGTTCCCTTTTCGTACGTTTTTGGATACTTGCTCAAATATTGTCACGCATTTCAAGTAAGTATGCCCACAACAGAAGTAAAAGTAAGATTAGGGTTCTAAGTTTTGAAATGTTAAACTCAAGGTATCGCCGAACTATGGCTTATAAAAGTATATTTGCTCCACGCCTTCTCGCAACGCTGCTAGTTTTTGTTTCCTAATTGTTCTTCTAGGCAAAGTACTGTTGCAAGCCATAAATTAAAACATCAACAGTTAGAGTCCGGTAAGCAGCCACTCCGGCTTATTCAGTACTGTTCGACCCGATGGAACAGTCAGCTTGCCATGATGCGCCGTCTGCTCGAGGTAAAGGACCAACTCATAGTGGCTCAGTCGGAACTTGTGAATGCGCCGCAAGCGCTAACAGGTGAGAATTACGAATACAGTGTAATGTATTGAAAATTCTGTCTTTTTGTAACATTTGAATATAATGTATGACCTCAACATTTTCCAGCTGACGAATGGTTGACCTTAAAGGAGTGTGTAGCAATTCTAGACCCATTCGAAACGATGACTACCATGTTATCCGGAGAATTATACACCACGTGTTCTCACGTGATCCCTTTGGTGCAAGGATTATTTCTCTCTCTTTCTACGGAAGTAGAAAAACCAGCTACCACTGTCGGACAGATGGTCCTCGAAGCAAGTCTGGAAGCCGTAGCAACGCGACTTTTTGCATATGAAACTCGTTCTGTGACAAGGGCGGATAATTTTCTTGATCCTAGGTACAAAAAGGATGGATTTCGAATACCAGATCATGCAGAAGAAGCACGAAAACAGGTTAGTGTTACTATTTTGAATGGAACAAAAGCACGATGTGTTCACTGTCTATATAGCCTATCCTTCACAAAACCAAGCACGTGACAATTTTTCAGGTTGAAGTCGAGCTAAGGACTACGATCCAAAGGCGTGATAGGCTACAAGCAGCAGCAGAAAGTTCAGCATCGTTGGAAGAAAAGCCTGTTTATTTATTTATTTATTTATTGCACACTACAGGACTTAGTGTCCCAATTACAGTGGCAACTACGACAGATAAGCTACAATTAACATGGTGAAACTTATATCTAAACTATATTCTACAATTTCATCTAATCTCCTATACTATTGATATAAAATATGAAAGTATTTTTCTAAAGACTAAAGAGGCTTATGTTAATGCGGTGGAACAACACACGACAAAGTAAAATGATAAAATAAATGAAGCAATGCATTATATTGCATAATATTAATATAAAATATGAAAGTATTTTTCTAAAGACTAAAGAAACCTTATATTAATGCGATGGAACAACACACGACAAAGTAAAATGATAGAATAAATAAAGCAATACATTATATTGCATAATATTATAGAAATTCACCTTACATTTTCCCCTATTTTTAGGACTTCATATAATTGCGCGATGAAGTTCAGTTACAAACTCACTCAATGGCAGATTGAAGTCAAGGCCATTATTTTTCTGAATGGCACTGTTGAAGATACTGCAGAGTCTGTTTACCGGCGAGTTATCATGGGCACACGTCCTGGATTTTACATTTAAAAATGTTATGTTATTTCTGGAATTGAAGCGAGGTACATGGAAATTTAGGAGAGAAAGTAATTCAGGATTGTCAACAGCATAGTTTACAACTTTGAAAAGAAATTTTACTGCATCCTTCCGTCTGCGAATTTCTAAACTCTCCACTCCGAAATTTAAAAGGATATCACTATAGGGTACCATACGGGGATAGCAGCCAGTTTTTTATATTGTAAGTATTTTAAAAATCTTTTTTGTAATTTTTCAATCTGATAAATATATGTTTGACACCTAGGGCTCCAAACGATGCTGGCATATTCTATTTTTGGTCTAACTATGGTATTGAACAGACAAATGCAAGTTTGTGTGTTTTGTGTATAGCAGTCAGCTGGAATATTTCACTTGTTCAGGCAAGTCATTGATGAATGCGAGAAAAACCAAAGGGCCTAAATTTGACCCCTGAATTATTCCTGAATTTACAGGAAGAAACGAAGGCAGACGTAATCTCTTAGCGTTTTTGGATGCAAAGCTGGCCCAGAAGCGAAGTGTTGCTACGCCTACGTCGAATACCACGATACTCCTAAGGCAGTACGTGGAATTAGAGCCAGAGCATAGGTTGACTAACCCTGTCAAGTACTGGGCTCAAATGGCGAACCAATCGAATCCGCCTCATGAAATAGCTGGATACCACCTTTGTATTCCAGCTACCTCTGTCCCAGCGGAGAGAATGTTTTCTGCTGCCGGACAAATACAGTAATCACAGCAAGGAGAAATGCTTTATCGCCAGAACGAGCAAACACTTTGCTTTTCTTACATGGAAACTCAAAATATTTCTTCAAGTAACGCATATAGCCTTGAACTTCGTTTCTTCTTGACTGACATGTTTATTTATTTATTTATTTATTTATTTATTTATTTATTTATTTATGTATTTATTTATTTATTTATTTATTTATTTATTTATTTATGTGTTTGGTGTATGACTGTGTCTCCGAAGTAATTGGGGGCATTTATTATGAGGCTGCCTTTTTATGATATACTTCTCTTTAATATACCAAAAAATTATGAATTATTGTTACATTAAATGATGTATCGATATTAAATGATATACGGTAGTTTCTTCATTCAAAACAACACTACTACATCTGTTGCTTAAAAACGGTACCATACGTAGCAGTCCAACGGCTTGGCCGCGTTAACACTCTACTTAAAATAGGTTATACTAACACAAACTTCTCCGCTCCTACCGCTCCTTTCCCAGCACTAGTCGACAATATTATGCAAGTTGCCTCCTTCGTCAATACGAGTGACATATCTTCGAACCATAGACGGCTTTGCTAATGACGCATGCGCGCGCCGAAGTGGTACTGCTTTCGCATAGCCTGTTTTACCAGTTGTACGGATGAAACAATTAATTTAAACTGTAAGCGCCAGCATAACTCACTAACCAAATATAAAACTGTAATAAATCTCACTGATGAAACAATATTCCTGTGTTAAAAAAGGCCTCTTACAAGCAAATTCGAACCTGCATTCTTGCAGTATGTAATCCGTTGACTTGACCGTTGCGCTATCAACTCAGCGTAACGCGACTTTTCATGAAATCACTCACAAACATTCATATACGTACGTCAATAAGTGTTAAATGTATTTTTTTTCGTTTAAGGATTTAGTTTATTCATCATCATCATCATCATCATCATCTGTTTACCCTCCAGGGTCGGCTTTTCCCTCGGACACAGCGAGGGATCCCACCTCTACCGCCTCAAGGGCAGTGTCCTGGAGCTTCAGACTTTTGGTCGGGGATACAACTGGGGAGAATGACCAGTACCTCGCCCAGGCGGCCTCACCTGCTATGTTGAACAGGGGCCTTGTGGAGGGATGGGAAGATTGGAAGGGATAGACAAGGAAGAGGGAAGGAAGCAGCCGTGGCCTTATTTTAGGTACCATCCCGGCATTCGCCTGGAGGAGAAGTGGGAAACCACAGAAAACCACTTCCAGGATGGCTGAGGTGGGAATCGAACCCACCTCTACTCAGTTGACCTCCCGAGGCTGAGTGGACCCCGTTCCAGCCCTCATACGACTTTTCAAATTTCGTGGCAGAGCCGGGAATCGAACCCGGGCCTCCGGGGGTGGCAGCTAATCACGCTAACCACTACACCACAGAGGCGGATTTAGTTTATTACCGTCTTAAAATTACCAAGGAATGAAATAATGAAGATTATATTAGATGTTTAATATTGTTCTAATGAAGTACAAATGAAAATTACATAAATGACAGTTTTTGTAGCAAAAAATGTTTTTGTACTCGGAGTGAATTGGCGAGTACACTTATATATTGGAAAGTGCAGCGGCCATTTTCAATTGGCAAAAGCCAAAGATTCATCTGCGCAAGGGAAGTATTTCATCTGGAAAATCTTGAAAATATATATGTATTTCCGTTGACTTTAAAAGAAATGCAATATTCTTGCTGTACTATGGAGACTATTTGGCAGACTAAATATATAAATACAATATTCTTCGCAGAAACGGAGAAATTTAACAAAAAAAGTAAAATCATATTTCACCCCTTTTTTCCCCTTTAAAATAGGAATTCTAAGAAATCCTTTCCTAGTGCGTATCCAAGCCACGGTAGGAACATGTCCTCAAATTTTCATGCAATTATCTCCAGTAGCTTTTGCTGTGCGTTGATTATCAGCCAATCAGGACATCTTGCTTTATATATATATATATATATATATATATATATATATATATATATATATATATATATAGATAATATTCAATAAATTGTGTTTACGCAGCTGTACAATTACTGTATTGTACCTTTCCAAGGCATCAGTACATGAACCAGTTACCATTGTTCATAAATATGACGTTAGAATGGAGCACCATCGGTGAGCCTCGAACTCAGCCCGGTTGTGGAAGCCTCACCCTCCCCTACTAGAATAATTCGCTAGCCGAGACGGTATCGCATTTTCGGGTCTGTAGACTGTCCGATGGGGGCGGTAAGTTCTTTAGTAATAGTCTCTATAGTAGGGGGAAAAGTTAATTACGAGAGGAATACCATTTCATTACTAATGAGAAGAGAGACAATATCTTGTATAACAAATTTTTACTTATACTAGTGAAACACATTATTTACATGGATATGCCATACAAACACCTTACATACAGTAATTTGGGTGATCTTGACGTTTAAATGTTCGGTAGTCTTTTTCTACACTTCATTATACGTTTAAATATTCAAACTTAAGAAGCGTTCCCTCTTGGGTTATTTACACTATCTCAGATTTAGAGGGGCGCTTCCACTCGAATTATTTCACTCTACACTTACGTTAAATCACACACATATTTAATCAGTATGGACACACCCCGCTGTAAATCTGTTTACCTGCCAAGAATTAATATATTAAATTTGCATCAAATTATGATATAAGTTTGCTAGAATCGGATGAACTGAAATAGGCAATTTACACTCCCAATCCTTTGAAAGTCGCGTTACAACACTTCCTTAAGTTAAACGTTGCCAAATATGCAGTATAATAAACACGCTCATTTCATTAGGATTTTTATCAATACATATATCAGGACATTATTTACACAACGTTGCTACCTATGGACAAGCACTTAGCGACTTCAATACCAGACATCATAAACAAAGTATCATAGCACTACCTGCGATAAATGGACAAGAATATATACATTTCACACACACACAATGAGTCACAGATGGTACAAGCCACCCGCTGTTGGTAACAGTGAACATAAACTCTCACTGTCTCCTGGAACGAACCCAAGATCTTCTGAGACGGGGTATATCTAACCTGGAATTCCCTGCACGCTATAAGTAATTAAGAAAAGAAATTGGGGGGATCCTTCCTTTAATGCTCATTTGGGATCTCTGCGACGTTGGGTCTATTTAAATTAACACACGTAATCTCTGTGCCGAAAGGAAAGAAACTCGCCACTTTTATCTGTTCTATTTCACCGAAGAAAACGCCTTCACTCCCCCGTTTAAAGGGGCTCATAAAACTCCAGCTGTTAGCTGCCCGTGACACACTTCCAAAGAGCGGTCCACTAAGCCTTCTCGGACAATGGTTTCACGGCAAATAATCTATCTCACTTCTTTCTCTCGAGCCACAATGGCATTACCACAAATCTCGGCCCTATATCCGGCCGTACTCAACATATTCACATCGCGATACGCACCTCGCGTATCTTAATGACAGATTCCAAGAGAACTTCACGTTTTCATTTCACACTATATATTATGGCTACAGCCTGTTCAGCCATCTCATTTCCTCTCGGTACATTGACCACGATGCAGATTTAATGATGATCTCCTGCCACCAGGGTCCAAATTACCTTGCGCATTCGCGAACTAATTAATTAACGATGTAATATACCCACTGTCTCGATGCCTTGTTCCAGGTGCCTTAGTTACTAATTAGGAGGGATCTCTACCAGGTGAAGCGCGCCAAAAAAAGATGAATTACTGAAAAATCTTGATGACTCGTATATGCTATGGAAAGATGATAACTGGAGTCATTTTTACAGAATATTTAAGCCCTCTCTACTTGACAGCGCTTCACACTTAATTAAACCAAGGTTCTTATAATTACGTCATGCATTATCGAACCCTTATACAAGGATGGAAGTAAAATATGGTCGTCCCAAAACCATGATGAAAGTATTCTATAAAAGACGCAAATAAAAATGATATTATTATCATTATCCCTCTGAAATGGCGTGCTTGCAGTCTACGTTACATCTAAGTGAAAAATCTACATATTTACAATGGGACACGACCTTCAAAGATATAAATACTTGGAAATGTACTCAGCCTTCTGGATACCCCGTTCACAGCTTTACAGGGAGGCAACCATGGTTTACTCGGCTTCCATCACGTCATCAGCGATGCGAAGACCCATGATGACTTCCTGGCAGGTCACACACATGACAGCGACGTTCCAGGCGTTCTCTGCTACCAGGCGAAATTTCGGCAAACAGCTAGATGACTCGTTCACTCCGGTACACAGGCAAAACTTTGGCATTCAGCTGGATGTCGACGTTCTCATAGACATGTAAATGAGGGGAAGTTATCTCATGTGAATGCGTTAGTTTATTACACATCACAATTTGAATATATGGTTGGATATACTCATTAGCACGAGCATTCCAACACGATGTCGGTAATGTCCCAGAAACCCGACATTAATCCCTTCTCAGTTATCTACTCTTCTTGTAGGCAGCTATTATAGGCCCAGAAATTTCACTAGTTTCCCTAGAAACGACAGTGGTTAGGCCACTAATGTATTAGCATTCTCGTATTTCATGATACTAGTTCAGGCCTGTTCTATTGCACTTAGCCGTAAGTCGAGCTCTCAACTGCACTACGGATTACTTTAACGTGGCACTGTCCTCAATTGGGTCGACAATGAGCCATTCATCGACTTTCTTGGTAATTCACATTTATATCGAGCACACTCGCTCCACACACTTCGCTAAGTACGTCCCTATATATGTTAACTGAGCCGTATTAGCTTAGATACATTGGAGGCTCGATGTACGACCTCTTCTACACACGGAAATCGGTTATTGCGGTTTCGCACCGTTCCTATTTTATTAATTAGCGGCACACTATACACGCTAAGATCTCACTCAGAGGGTGATTATTTCCACATATATTCACAGACTTTAATAAATCACTGCATTACACTGCTCAAATTACAATATTATTTCTTCACAAACGACTCACACACAAACCACGACGAAATACTACCGTACTGGCGTTGCACTGAAATGAACTGGGTAGTGTCTGTCTCTCAGCTCTTGAATATATAGGCGAGCTACGCGAGATCCTCGAATGCTGAGGGCGGGGGAAAAATGCAATTTCTTCTCAGAATTCGGTCCGGTAATATGACACGTAGAGTAACGAACAGGGTATCAAAATGTAGCTCCTGTATTCCCATTTCCGCTGAGTGACTGTTTTTGAAATAGCTTCGTAGATTCTCAAGCAATCTCAAAAGCGTCCTTTTGTCTCTGGCGGTGAATGATGACGAGCGCTGGGGATTCCTTGTGTTCGCTGGCACGGTTAGGGTCCAACATCTGTTAGTCATTAGGACGCACCCTTGTTTACAGCGTAGTTACCGCTCTGACAGTTAAGTAGAGCACTTCTCGGTCTCATAATTATGCATAAAATTCCCTGATTCAAAAGAATGTTTGTGCTTAATTATCCATTGAATATCTTGCGATGGTTCATGTTTGTGGGTTACTGTAGTCACGTCCTAGTTCGTGAACCACGGGCAACGGCTGAGTGGCCTAGTAAGTGGTCCTGAGAGTCGGGATACCAGTTGCTAGGGAATGGGAGTGGGCATCTCGGACATATTCTGAGTCGTGGCCCTCCTTGTGCTCAGACGGCTAGGACTACACAATTCACCGGTGGTCCATAACCCGTTAGAGGAGAGATCCTCACTTCGACTTGTGCATGTAGGGCAGCATCCTGCTTCATGAATTTACCGAGCTCAGAACACTTTAAGCAAGCCTCGGACCAATGGGAGTAATGGAGTCCCACTCCCATTTGACAGGCGAGGGACTCCTTGGAAACAACTTGGCGAACGAAATGGAATTCGATGGGGAGCTATCAATATTAATGGGGCTTATGGAAGAAAGAAGGTAGAACTGGCTGAGTCAGCAAAGAGGATGCACCTGGATGAGCTAGGAGTGAGTGATATTCGGGTAAGGGGAGATAATGAGGAAGAGATAGGAGATTATAAGGTGTACTTGACGGGTGTTAGAAAGGGAAGGGCAGAGTCTGGGGTAGGGCTCTTTATCAGGAATACCATTGCACGCAACATAGTTTCTGTTAGGCACGTAAATGAGCGAATGATGTCGGTAGATTTGTCAGTGGGAGGAATTAAGACAAGAATTGTGTCCGTGTATTCACCATGTGAGGGTGCAGATGAGGATGAAGTTGACAAGTTTTATGAAGCATTGAGTGACATCGTGGTCAGGGTCAACAGCAAGGATAGAATAGTGCTAATGGGCGATTTCAATGCGAAAGTTGGGAATAGAACTGAAGGATACGAAAGGGTGATTGGTAAACGTGGGGAAGATATGGAAGCTAATGGGAATGGGAAGCGTTTGCTGTTCTTCTGTGCTAGTATGGGTTTAGCTGTTACGAATACATTCTTCAAGCATAAGGCTATTCACCGCTACACATGGGAGGCTAAGGGTACCAGATCCATAATAGACTATATCTTAACAGACTTTGAATTCAGGAAATCTGTTAGGAATGTAAGAGTTTTTCGGGGATTTTTCGATGATACAGACCACTATCTGATCTGTAATGAACTAAGTATCTCTAGGCCTAGGGTAGGGAATGTGAAATCTGTCTGCAAACGAATAACGGTAGAAAATCTCCAGGACGAGGAAATTAGACAGAAGTACATGGATATGATTAGTGAGAAGTTTCGAACAGTAGACAGTAAGCAGGTTTAGGATATAGAAAGTGAATGGGTGGTATACAGGGATGCTGTAGTAGAAACAGCAAGGGAATGTCTAGGAACAACTGTGTGTAAAGATGGGAAAAGGCGAACATCTTGGTGGAATGATGAAGTGAGAGCAGCCTGTAAACGTAAAAAGAAGGCTTATCAGAAATGACTCCAAACAAGGGCCGAGGCAGACAGGGATTGGTACGTAAATGAAAGAAACAGAGCGAAACAAATAGTTGTTGAATCCAAAAAGAAGTCATGGGAAGATTTTGGTAATAACCTGGAAAGGCTAGGTCAAGCAGCAGGGAAACCTTTCTGGACAGTAATAAAGAATCTTAGGAAGGGAGGGAAAAAGGAAATGAACAGAGTTTTGAGTAATTCAGGTGAACTCATAATAGACCCCAGGGAATCACTGGAGAGGTGGAGGGAATATTTTGAACATCTTCTCAATGTAAAAGGAAATCATCATGGTGGTGTTGCAAACAGCCAAGCTCATGGGGAGGAAGAAAATGATGTTGGTGAGATTATGCTTGAGGAAGTGGAAAGGATAGTAAATAAACTCCATTGTCATAAGGCAGCAGGAATAGATGAAATTAGACCTGAAATGGTGAAGTATAGTGGGAAGGCAGGGATGAAATGGCTTCATAGAGTAGTAAAATTAGCGTGGAGTGTTGGTAAGGTACCTTCAGATTGGACAAAAGCAGTAATTGCACCTATCTACAAGCAAGGAAACAGGAAGGATTGCAACAACTATCGAGGTATCTCATTGATTAGTATACCAGGCAAAGTATTCACTGGCATCTTGGAAGGGAGGGTGCGATCAGTCGTTGAGAGGAAGTTGGATGAAAACCAGTGTGGTTTCAGACCACAGAGAGGCTGTGAGGATCAGATTTTCAGTATGCGCCAGGTAATTGAAAAATGCTTCGAGAGGAATAGGCAGTTGTGTTTATGTTTCGTAGATCTAGAGAAAGCATATGACAGGGTACCGAGGGAAAAGATGTTCTCCATATTGGGGGACAATGGAATTAAAAGTAGATTATTAAAATCAATCAAAGGCATTTATGTTGACAACTGGGCTTCAGTGAGAATTGATGGTAGGATGAGTTCTTGGTTCAGGGTACTTACAGGAGTTAGACAAGGCTGTAATCTTTCACCTTTGCTGTTCATAGTTTACATGGATCATCTCCTGAAAGGTATAAAATGGCAGGGAGGGATTCAGTTAGGTGGAAATGTAGTAAGCAGTTTGGCCTATGCTGACGACTTGGTCTTAATGGCAGACTGTGCCGAAAACCTGCAGTCTAATATCTTGGAACTTGAAAATAGGTGCAATGAGTATGGTATGAAAATTAGCCTCTCGAAGACTAAATTGATGTCAGTAGGTAACAAATTCAACAGAATTGAATGTCAGATTGGTGATACAAAGCTAGAACAAGTCGATAATTTCAAGTATTTAGGTTGTGTGTTCTCCCAGGATGGTAATATAGTAAGTGTAGATTGAATCAAGGTGTAGTAAGGCTAATGCAGTTAGCTCGCAGTTGTGATCAGCAGTATTCTGTAAGAAGGAAGTCAGCTCCCAGACGAAACTATCTTTACATCGGTCTGTTTTCAGACCAACTTTGCTTTACGGGAGCGAAAGCTGGGTGGACTCAGGATATCTTATTCATAAGTTAGAAGTAACAGACATGAAAGTAGCAAGAATGATTGGTGGTACAAACAGGTGGGATCAATGGCAGTAGGTTACTCGGAATGAGGAGATAAAGGCTAATTTAGGAATGAACTCGATGGATGAAGCTGTACTCATAAACCGGCTTCGGTGGTGGGGTCATGTGAGACGAATGGAGGAGGATAGGTTACCTAGGAGAATAATGGACTCTGTTATGGACGGTAAGAGAAGTAGAGGGAGACCAAGACGACGATGGTTAGACACTGTTTCTAACGATTTAAAGATAAGAGGTATAGAACTAAATGAGGCCACAACACTAGTTGCAAATCGAGGATTGTGGCGACGTTTAGTAAATTCTCAGAGGCTTGCAGACTGAACGCTGAAAGGCATAACAGTCTATAATGATAATGTATGTATGTATGTATGTATGTATGTATGTATGTATGTATGTATGTATGTATGTATGTTATAAAAATTAACAGAAAGAAAACAGCTGAACGCGATAAGTTGGCAGTGGTGAATGAGGGAGGAAAACAGGGTATAAGGTTAGTTTTCACGTTGGATATACTCTCTCGGCTCAGCTAGTGACCTAGATTCTCTGTCACGTGATAACGCGCCTCTTTTCATCTCGCTCGCGGTTGGAGTGTGAAAACTTCGAGTAGAAGCGCTCTTGCACCGCCTTGCTGCTAATTACCAGCAACTAGAGCTGGGTCGCGCGACTCTGGATACTGCAAATCGAGTCCTTAAGCGGGTGGAAAAATTCTAACTTGGGCAGTTTTTATCGTAGAATGACGCGGAAAACAGCATATTTCATCTCCTGGATATCATGACATACCATAGGTGACGTTGTGAATGGTCACAGTATATGGTTTGGCATAATAGCAGACTTCATAGCCTGAGCCCTGCCATATACAGAAATACACTAGGAAGAATAGTAACATTTTTGTATTAAAAACTTGTAGCAAAAAAATAAAAAAAACAAAAGCACACACTAAAAGAGCGAAAAGAAACCTAGCACAAATTTAACTTTTAGTATTGTGGTTGTATTGTTGTTGTCATTGTTATTTTCCTCTAGGTAACTCTTTGTAAACTTGCATGTGAATTTGCTTAGCCCTTTGATTGCCAAGGAATGAAATAATGAAGATTATATTAGATGTTGAATATTGTTCTAATGAAGTACAAATGAAAATTACATAAATGACAGTTTTTGTAGCAAAAAAATATTTTTGTACAATTTTTTCGGGGGTGGTATCACGGTGAAACCACTGGGAAACTGGGCGCCTTCTCATTTGGCGTGGTACTCATTGAAACAGTTTTTGTTACTTCCCCATACATAGTCCAGTACCATGTCTGACATGCTCATCTTGTACGGTGGGGATTTCTTTTTGTGCTGCAAAAAGTACACCTCCTAAATGATCCCTGAACAGGCATATGTGCCGCTTGATCCACCCTCTTCTCTTTCGGAACATATGGTTTGAAGTGACTGACGCAAGATGCACTCCTAGAATGAGTTGTAGGGGTGCGTTGTGATGCTCCAATAAGATCCGCAATCACATCCAGATGAAGCTTCTTCAGACTCATTTGTGTATCAGGATTTACTTCCCTGAAAATTATGAAGGCATTGACAACAGGAACATCAAGGAAGTGCCACATTATCCGATGTCACCACTTCTTGCTCTTTCTGTCAAATTCGTAACAGGCTTTTAGCATGTCAGCTGTCCGGCTGCTCCATGGCTAAATGGTTAGCGTGCTGGCCTTTGGCCACAGGGGTCCCGGGTTCGAATCCCGGTAGGGTCGGGTGTACGTTCCTCCGGAAAAAGGCACTCAAAAATCTTCAGCGGTTTAGTCTGTCCCTCGGGAATATTTGGCCCAAATTGACTCAAATATTCAGTATCACTGTTGTACACAACGTAATTTACCCAGTCAATGCCAGAATTTTCTTTGTTCTGGGCGTGTTCAGTCACATTTTGTAAATCACAGTTCACAGTTTCTTCCAAAATACCCTGTAAATCTGGACATGCATTGTCTTCTGTAAAGTCATGATCACCTTCACTTTAACTCACTGATGCACATGATTCACCATCACTAGGTATTGTACCTAATAAGGCTTCTAATAGTTCAGTGTTCAACTCATTCGCGCAAGCTTTCCATGACGCCATTGTCGATGCTTCAAGTTCCTCCTTGCCAGTGGTTACAATCTGAAACCACCCATATTATTATTATTTACTACAAAACAATTTTCTCAAACGTTGCAAATAACTACGATACCACTAGCAGGAATACGAAGCCAAACTTACCTGTACAACAAACACACTTTTGCAACAAACGCAGTCACAAATAAATAAACAATGACAATCACAGCAACACAGCGACCCACATGTGGCATCACAACATATAACCTCACACGAACAGACTCCCGCGCAAGATAAGTTCGCAAAACTTGCTCAGATTGACGCCAGAGTACAGCTGCTATCAGCAGGCGTGGTGGTTACAACATATTACCACTGCTAAACTGTGCAAATACCTCTGAAAAGGTGGTTTCACAGACAAACCACTGGTGATAAAAGGGTTAGGTTGTAATGGAAGAAATACTCCTTCCTTAGTTGCTCGAGTTGCGTGGCTACAGGCTAAAAGCTTTCATTCATTGATTCATCAATTCATTAATCCAATAATAAGGGCTCTCCCCACAGTTGGGGGTTATCCGTGATTGCGAGGGAGACACCTTTTCTCTTCAATGGATGCATTAATTCAGTTCATACATCCATTCATTCATTCATTCATTCATCGTCATTGTAATGATCTCACCTTAACTGCTAGAGTTACGCAGATGTAGGCTCAGAGCATTGATTGATTGATTGATTGATTGATTGATTGATTGATTGATTGATTGATTGATTGATTGATTGATTGATTGGTTGGTTGATTCAAGCATTCATACAGTTATTCAGTTTATTCATAATGTTTTATGTAAGCTAAGGATACATTTGTTCAGACCCTTAACCAAAAAGAAAACACACATGTTTACACTGATACAACTTTAAGAAAGATATGATAATAATAATTTCATGTGGCTATTCCTAGCCGAGTGCAGCCCTTTTAAGGCAGACCCTTTGATGAGGGCTGGCGGCATCTGCCATTTGGAGGTAGCTGCGTGTTATTGTGGTGGAGGATAGTGTTATGTGCGGTGTGTGAGTTGCAGGGATATTGAGGATAGTACGAACACCCAGGCCCCGGGCCACTGGAATTAACCAATGAAGGTTAAAGTCCCCGACCTGGCCGGGAATCGAACCCGGAACCCTCTGAACCGAAGGCCAGTACGTTGACCATTCAGCCAACGAGTCGGACTTCAAGAAAGGTAAGATACATGCTGTCTAGACTATATAACACTGGTAACGTCTAGGACAAGGAGCCGTCCGGTTTCTTTCTTACTAGAATATTCAAGAAAGGAAGGCATCCGTCCGACTCCATCTCCACAGTGAATTTAATTGAAGTATGTTGCTGATTTAGGTGGTTTAGAAATAGATGAAGTTCCTCAGGACCTTCTATCCATACAACAAATGTATCATCAACAAACCTCCACCATATCATAGGTTTGACGGGCGCCGAAGCAATAGCCTCCTCCTCAAAATGCTCCATAAAGAAATTAGCCACTACGGGCGAAAGTGGACTTCCCATAGCCACTCCATCCGCTTGTTCGTAAAAATTCCCACCCCGCAAGAAATAGCTGGAAGTTATGCAGTGGTAAAATAGCTTAGTAAAGTCCTCAGGGGAAAGGTGTTCAATGCGAGACATGACTGAGTCAATCGGCACTTTAGTGAAAAAGGACTCCATATCGAAACTCACCAAAAGTGCATTAGGTTGAAGGGGTATAGTTGACAGCTTTCTGATGAAATACGTATAATTCAGTGGGTCCTATGTGTGGCTGAAGCAATTTGCCTAGGTATTTAGGCACAACATATATAGGAGAAACTTTCACTAACAGTATATCTGAGGGGAACATCTTTTTTATGGATCTTAGGAAATCCATATCATCTGGGTGGCACAGAGTCTCCCGGGGACAGATGTTTAGCCTCCTTTTTTGGAGATGAATATTCCCTTAAGAACTTCACGGTAACTTTGGACACACGAGTGGTAGGGTCACGTGAGCTTAGTCTGTAAACGGGATCTGACAATATAGCCGAGATCTTATTCTTATACTCGTCAGTGTCCATAACTACTGTCGCATTACCCTTTATCAGCTGAGAGAATGGTCAGTTCAGAGTCATCTCTAAGTTCCTTCAGAACTCTCCTCTTGCCTGTTGTTAAATTAGGCGCGAATACAACAGCGGACCTTAGGATTCTTACACATTTCTGTCTTAACTCCTCAGCCTCATCCATAGGTAGTTTGTGGATGGTTGCCTCAACTGAGCTAATGAATTCCTCAGTGGGAATTTTAAGGAGCGACAACGAAATTAAGACTGCTAGTTAGAACCGTCGTTTGGTTCTCATTTCCTGGAAAGATTGATGACCGTTTTACTAGCATCCGTGTTCGTGCGAGAGAGCGCCTGTGTCTGAGTTAGTCGGACGAAATTAGATTTCTGTCTGACTGACACCTGGTTGAAATTACGTTCAGCGTGTATAGCAGTAATGCGATCGAAAACAACCACAATTCCTGCTAGAGAGTGTTGCTTAAGAGCAGGTGTAAACGAAACAACTTTCGGGAGACTGAGCCCAGTTCCTTACTAGTGTCCGACTCGTTGGCTAAACGGTCAGCGTACTGGCCTTCGGTTCAGAGGGTCCCGGGTTCGATTCCCGGCCGGGTCGGGGATTTTAACCTTAATTGGTTAATTCCACTGGCACGGGGGCTGGGTGTATGTGTTGTCTTCATCATCATTTCATCCTCATCACGACGCGCAGGTCGCCTACAGGAGTCAAATAGAAAGACCTGTACCTGGCGAGCCGAACCTGTCTTGGGATATCTCGGCACTAAAAGCCATAATGCACTCTCTCGATCCCAAGAGCCTTGATAGCACGTTGATATATTCTCATGGCCTTCAAAGTATTTAACGTTTTCTTCAGCTTCACACAGTTGGGAATGATTTTATGGTCCCTGCATTTCAGCAGAAAGCATAAAGAAGAAAGGAAAATAGACTTCTTTCTCCTTAATTTGCTGAATTTTGAAGCCTTCTTACAAGTATCCTCCCCATAGAGATTTTAAATGTTGCCATTGGTGTTTTAACGGCCCGTAATTATGTGCATGATATAGGCTTTTGGTCTTATGCCGTGTCAAGACAATAAGGGGAAATTCTTTACGTTTCGCAGAAAACTATGCTCAGCGTCATCAGAAGAAAATCTCGACTGTCCTCGAGAAAGGCTTCCAAAACAATGAGTTTTGAATTTAGACGTTACCCAACACAAGTGGAAATAGTACGTTCATTCGTCACCAGATAGTTCCTCGGACGCGGTACAGCTCTAGCTATCGAAACGGAAACTGATGGAACCATCAGAGTCAGCCTGAGAAAGTCACATAACATAGCAGGTGTACGCACTTATGAAGGTATGACATTGACACAAGTCTAGAATGAAACATCTGGCGTGAGGAACGTACGAATTTGGAAAACACCAAAGGAAAATAACAATAGTGAAGGGACCGGGACACAGCATACAGTGTATATTCTTCCTAAAGTTTTTGATGAAAACATTCCTGGTTGTCCAACTACTGCATTCCCTCTATTCTTCCTTTCGAAACTCTTTCGTGATGCGTTCGAAGTGTAATAAGTCTGAATGTCTGCATACGTCAGAGTACTTACAAAACCATCTGTATGACATAATGGAAGAAACGCGGTTAGTGTTGTGTACGGTGGATTTGTTGCTCTGTGCTGTATGTTTTCTTCCGCGAAATACACACTTGGACAGCAAGATGGACGACAGTTGGATCCCTCTCGTGGATTGGAAATCCTAAAATACACCACACAGCTTCATTGTTGCTGATATATCTTCCAATCTGATATTGAGCGATTTCATCTAAATGACTTCTTGTTGAAACTCCAAATACGTCCATATAGAGGCCTTCCTTGTCGTATTTACAAATGTATTTAATGGACTTAACAGAACTGCAATACTCAATGTTGATATTGAAAACGTTAAATACCATGTTACTAGACATGTCGGGAAGCCTAGTAAGTTATATATGCCGTTTTCCGCATCAATTTGTGAAATGTTTGGTTGCAAATGGCATTTTATGCACCATGTGGGATACGAACGACGCTGGGCGAGTTCGGAGTCTGGAGGCCTAATTACGCTTAAGGAGGGAGAGGAGTTCTGTGTACACCGTGACCTTGGTATTGCCCTCTCTATCGGGCAAGAGAGCTGGCGATATGACGCTAGGCTTAGGGTGCTGCTTGTGTTAGGAGCCATGGCTAATTTACAGAGTTTCAACCTAAGAACTGCCTATTTCCTGGATACCAAATGACAGATTTTGCGGACTCACCAATAATAATAATAATAGTGATAATTCGCCACAGGCCAGGAAAACAACATAAGAAGAATAAAAAAAGTTCGCATAACTTGCAATATCCAATGATGTAGAAATATGGTTTACTTTTCGACGCAGTTTCAATGACACCACGTAGGGCAGAATCACAGTGATAAATAACAGATGGTCTTTGGGTGTTTCTCAACACAAAGCTTGGGAGACCCCATCGCTCCCACCACGCCCGATTAAATTCAAAAGATGCATTCGTAATTACTCTGAATCGCACGATACGATTTGAAAGAAAATAGTTAGTAGATAGAGTGTGTAGAAGCTACAAATTGAGTATCTATTCGACTTTAGAGCGAATATGTAAAAGTGTGAGGGGGTAGTCTTTATATAGCAAACTCCACTAGTCGGCTATATAAGGCGTTTCCAAATAGAACCAAACCCCATGGTACTACAGCCCTTTAAATGCCTTGGCATACCAACGAGACAGCTGCTCATCCCGAAGGCACTGCAAATTTCAACTTATTCCATATCATGGTTTGTGCGATTCACGTTACAGTGCAGGTTAAGTGTTTCTTTGTGCACATACTTATAGTCATTGTGTAATTCGTGTGTGTGGTATCGACACTATGTTGTGTGATCAGTTCTGTTCTTGTGATGGAATGAGTGTGAAATTTGATTATCATTGATATTCTAGACAGGCTAAGCAAATGAGCTTCATTTAGAGACCGGATCACGTTAGTAGGTCTCGTCAGCTGTAGTTGATACTGTGATTAGTAAGAACAAAATACCATAGTGCTGCAGTGAACTCATGTGAAGCTACCATAGTCTATGAACACTGTCAGATAATATTATTCATATTAGCCAGGGACGAGTGAGTTGAATAGTGACGTTCAGTTGTGGAATAGATAGATTATCAAGTATCGCTATCTGCATTGAACGGGACCATTAATCGCTATTTACTGTAGTCCATCTCGAGCCCATGTGTGGTCGCCCTTATTTAGAAATCAGAAGAGCAGTACTTCGAATAACTCGATTTTCATTTGTATTCAGTGCGAGTGCCTCTCGAACCCAGTACCACCAACTACGGGAAAGCGCCTATGTACCAGCGGTATTGCTGAGTGGAATGACAGCGTGGAGCCAGATGAACCCAGGATCCTTTACTGGCCGTCATGGACAACTAAATCCATATGGGTATCGCCAGATGGTAGCAGGTTACACACAAATACGATGAGTACATTCCAGTGAGATCTTAGCATGACATCCGTCAAAGATCGCTTTAATATGATAACTTAACTTTGTAGATAAATTCAACAGCATGCATTTTGATTTTATGTCTAGTGTTTAGATAACGAGATACGCGAGTCACAACGGGGTATAGTTTCTTTATTGGTTTTTTACGTATCTTCAGGGTGATTATTGGTTAATCACAAAATTTATCTCTGCGAATTTGCATGATTTAGTGTTTAGTGCCCTACCTGTTGTTATGTGTGTTTGGTGGAGCATCCGTAGATGGGTTGTATTTAAATAATCCGGCTGACTTTCATAATATTTCAATTTAAATCTGCTGGTCGGATCTTCCTAAATTCCAATTATTAATTGTGCAATGAAACGGTAGCCAGATGCTTCACAAAATAAAATTGGCTTGGTTATACACATCCTCCTTTAGTTTAAGGATAACGCTAAATGATGAAGGGAAATGTTGACTCGAGACATGAACTAGTAACCTAGAAAAACAAGCAAGGTTTGTGAAGTATTATACTTTAATTCCCTGTCGGTAAGAATCATAGAAATATATCCTAGAGGCATTTCAGTAGTGTGGATATTAAGTACATGTGTCTGAAATCGAGGGCGGTAGAGATAATATGCGGAACGATATGCAGGATGTGAGAAATAATAATAATAATAATAATAATAATAATAATAATAATAATAATAATAATAATAATAATATAAGCCAGTTGTATAATTTGTAGAGGCATTTTATGAAAGTGAGTAATATGTGATTAATGTCCATGGAGGATAATTGGTCCGGAAAAATATGCGATAGATATGAATTAATAATTAGATCGCTTATTCCGGACGTAATAGTGTGCAGCCACTCAGCTGTCTTTGCCAGGGCGTGTTACCCTGGGTGAGCGATAAATAAGGCCTCAGGCTTTTGATAAGTTCACCCGCATACACCCCAGCGTCAGTGGGTAGGGTCTGACACATCCCGCTCTGACGAGTCTAGTGTCAGACCTAAGACGAAACGCTGGTTAATAGAGCAAACGCCTGAAAAGCCCTACATCTGATATGTTTTTGACATGCTCTATTGGTGGAAAATATCTAATTCCCTTCATGGGAACTTAGAATTTTCCATTCGGAATTGCCAGGCGGGCAATAATTCCGTTGTGGAGATTTATCCCCCGTATTCAGTTATCAGACTGTGCCTCTTATATAGGCTTCTGATAAGTTCACCTGTATACATCCCAATGTCAGTGGGTAGGGTCTGACACATCCCACTCTGACGAGTCTAGTATCAGACCTAAGACGAAACGCTGGTTAATAGAGCAAACGCCTGAAAAGCCCTACATCTGATATGTTTTTGAGGTGCTCTACTGGTGAAAAATATGTAATTCCCTTCATAGGAATTTAGAATTTTCCATTCGGAATTGCTAGGCGGGCAATCATTCCATTGTGGATATTTATCTCCCATATGCAGTTATCAGACTGTGCGTCTTATATAGGCTTCATATAAGTTCACCTACATACACCCCAGCGTCAGTGGGTAGGGTCTGACACATCCCAATCTGACGAGTCTAGTGTCAGAGCTAAGAAGAAACGCTGGTTATAGAGCAAACGCCTGAAAAGCCAAACATCTGATATGGCTATCTGATGGCATGAGATCAATCGCCCTTTTGAACATCCGAATTCAATTATTGTTGTCAGGTAACTTTCCTTGCAACTATTCAACAGTACTGTATGTCCTCTGATTCTATACGGATTTGGCAGCGTGCATTCGATTGGTCATTTTCATCTCCGATGAATTATATTCGGAGAAATGAATGGTTATTGCTGGGAAAAGGAATCGAAGAGTCAACTCTGTGGTAAATTTGTCCCTGTTGTGTCATCGAACATTTGAAATTTAAGTTAGTTGTCCGCAAATATATTTTTCCCGTTGACAATAGTGAAGCAATTCGCTTTCCTAGGAAATGCCTCAAATTGTCACCTGACACTTATTCAACGATATTCAACTTCCGACAGTATGATGCGCAAAAATTCACGTTTCATCCATGTATATAACCGGTGTATTTTGCCATTTTTCGTTTCCTTTAGTGTTCTAAGAAAGAATGCCCTTTGAGCCACTATATCAGGGCGTTTACACGATAACAATCTTTTATTGTTCCACTTTTTAAACCTAAACCCTTGCATTCTGTGAAATTAATTTCTTGCTTACGTAATTTTAGTAGTTTCCGTAATGTTGGAATTTCTTTCTTAAACTCAAAATGTTCCTGAAATTCCCTGCGAATAACACATCCTTATCGTTCAGTAGAATATTATTTACATGGGGTTTGCCCTTTTAAGGAGGTGAGCAAATTTTTCTCTTTACACTTTCTTCAAGTTTGCCCTATTTTCGTATTTTACATCTTGTTTTCCTGCCAAAGTCTGTAGAGTTAATAGCACGACCAGTAGCATTTTTAACCAGTATTTTCATACCTTCGCTTTTCTCTCGATCACAAAATTTAACGAAATTGTAAATAACACGCCGAGTCTTTTCATGTATTAGGTACTTTTATTCGGTTTACGCGCCATCACTAGCCGATAAATGAACTTAACCGGACTGTTAGGATAGAAGCAAAATTACCCGTTTCATTTTTATTCTTGGTTGTTCATTCAAACACTACATACATATCATATGCCTGCTCTTTCAACTTAACAGATAAACAAGGGTTTCGCTAAATTTGTCTCAAAGTTCTCAAGTTCTCCGAACAAACACAGAATATCGAAGAACGTCATAGTGTAATGTTGAGGCAGCATATCATCTAAACGAACTAACGACCTAACGGTCTTTAATTTTGCAACAGTGATTCTACAAGGCACAGTTTCAACATTTATAGAATAATCATTCGACAGCCACGCCCACATGGTGGACGTTCATTCGTTTAGCTTCAGACAGACGTTGCTTCTGCCTGTACTTTGAACCTTACTGTACGGTATCTCCCTGCTCTGCACCTATGTCACGCACAAGTTCACATTATTTTCGCGGAAATACTCTCCTTGGCCTAGTAACAACAACAGCGTGTCACCAATTCATCACGAAAATAAGACCCATGTGTCCATATGAAAACAACAAAACGATTACGTGAACGAATTTCATAGAAATGTATATCCCAAATGGAAGGTAATAACTGCTTTTACTCAAATAAAGTATAAAATCTGCGGTAAATTAAGAAGTAAAAAAAGCAAAGCAAAGATCTCCGTACAGGCCACGAAGGCCCTTGGAGGGGTGGAAGGTGAAGGCTTCCACTATCTTTAATCTCCGCACTTGATGGGGTAGAGTGGTTAGTTCTACGCCTGACCGCCTTTGACCTCCGGAATTAACCAGGTACTCATTTTTGGTATAGGCTGAGCGAACCTCAGGGCCAAGTGCACCTCCGTAAGTGGAAACCTCGTTTTTTAAATTTTACGACTTCCTGACCGGGATTCGAACCCAGTCCTTCCGGGCGAACCGAGCACGCCTTTACTGCCGCCTAGGCCAGGCAGCCCCTAAATTAAGAAGTAGTGAGAAATATTTTACTTGTAGAGAATAATACGGATACATGCTTTAAAACAAATAGTTTTTCTGCTACGTCGCAGCGCTTCCGTATGGATTTTGTTTGTCTAACACTTTGGTGTGTGATGTTGTTTGCTCTCTGAAGCTGTTTGAATTAATTAGCTGTCGTTTTCTTCTTGTTGCTTATTTGTTTTCATCGTAAGTGATATATTTATTGGTCCAGGGATCATGCTGTTTTGCTGTTTGAACTGACCGCGCTAGCCATATGAACAATGATAACGAGAATGCACAGACATAGCCCTCCCATTCGTCGTTGCTAGTCCTGGACCTCAAGAAAGAAACAAAAGATGCCATGAGCAGCGGAATCCAACACAAGGGAGCCCTGCATACAGCCCGTAAGTACATATACATATTTTTCTATTAACGACGGTATTTCTTAATTTACCACAGATTTTACACGAACAGATGAAAAGAACTCAGCTATGGAAAAGATTTGCCTTCAGAGTTATAATTTCAAGGATAAATCCATTTGTAAAACGGTGGGATAGGTATACATTATGTTATGTATAATGTACTTAATTCATGATAGAGATAGAAATGATGATAGAGAGGAAGAGCTTGAACAATAGTGCTAGAGACGAAAATTCCTTGGACAAATAGAGTTACTGATGAGGAAGTAATGGAAAATGTTGGAGAAACACCGAGCTTGTCAATGATTAGGAAGGAAAGAAGAAACACAAGGACTGAACATCTTATTACTAAACAAAGTTGAACATTTTTCCATTAATAAAACAGGATGATCCTAATTAATTTGCATCGAAAATGACAGTGGAAATTTCGTAATGTTTTTGTGTTATAGAATTTAATTGATACATTGAAAAAAATGGTTCATGGTGCGGATTATTGTAGCCACGTCCTAGTTTGTGAACCATGGGCAACGGCTGAGTGGTTTAGTAAGTGGTTCAGAGAGTCGGGATATCAATTGCTATGGAATGGGAGTGGGGAATCTCGGACATATTCTGAGTCATGGCCTGCCTTGTGCTCAGGCGGCTAGGACTATACAATCCACCGGTGGTCCATAACCCGTTAGGGGAGAGATCCCCACTTGGACTATGTGCAAGTAGGGTAGCATCCTGCTTCATGAATTTACCGAGCTCAGAACATTTTAAGCAAGCCTCGGACCTATGGGAGTAATGGAGTCCCACTCCCATTTGACAGGCGAGGGACTCCTTGGAAACAACTTGGCGAACGAAATGGAATTCGATGGGGAGCTATCAATATTAATGGGGCTTATGGAAGAAATTAGAACTGGCTGAGTCAGCAAAGAGGGTGCATCTGAATGTGCTAGCAGTAAGTGATATTCGGGTAAGGGGAGATAACGAGGAAGGGATAGCAGATTGTAAAGTGTACTTGACGGCTGTTAGAAACGGAGGTAGGGCTCTTTATCAGGAATAAAATTGCACGCAACATAGTTTCTGTTAGGCACGTAAATGAGCGAATGATGGGGGTAGATTTGTCAGTTGAAGGAATCAGGTCTAGAATTGCCTTCTTGTATTCACCATGTGACGGTGCAAAAGTTTTTATGAAGCATTGAGTGACATCGTGGTCAGGGTCAACAGCAAGGATAGAATAGTGCTAATGGGCGATTTCAATGCGAGAGTTGGGAATAGAACTGAAGGGGAAGCGTTTGCTGGACTTCTGTGCTAGTATGGGTATAGTAGTTACGAATACATTCTTCAAGCTATTCACCGCTACAATTGGGAGGCTAGGGATACCAGATCCATAATAGACTATATCTTAACCGACTTCGAATTCAGGATATATGATAGGAATGTACGAGTTTTCCGGGGATTTTTCAATGAGACAGACCACTATCTGACTTGTAGTGAACTAAGTATATCTAGGCCTAGGGTAGAGAAACTAAAAATCTGTCTGCAAACGAATAAGGGTAGAAAATCTCCAGGACGAGGAAATTAGACAGAAGTACATGGATATGGTTAGTGAGAAGTTTCGAACAGTAGACAGTAAGCAGGTCCAGGATATAGAAAGTGAATGGGTGGCATACAGGGATGCTGTAGTAGAAACAGCAAGGGAATGCCTAGGAACAACTGTGTGTAAAGATGGGAAAAGGCGAACATCTTGGTGGAATGATGAAGTGCGAGCAGCTTGTAAACGTAAAAAGAAGGCTTATCAGAAATGACTCCAAACAAGGGCCGAGGCAGACAGGGATTTGTACGTAGATGAAAGAAACAGAGCGAAACAAATAGTTGTTGAATCCAAAAAGAAGTCATGGGAAGATTTTGGTAACAACCTGGAAAGGCTAGGTCAAGCAGCAGGGAAACCTTTTTGGACAGTAATAAAGAATCTTACGAAGGGAGGGAAAAAGGAAATGAACAGTGTTTTGAGTAATTCAGGTGAACTCATAATGGATCCCAGGAAATCACTGGAGAGGTGGAGGGAATATTTTGAACATCTTTTCAATGTAAAAGGAAATCATCCTTGTGGTGTTGCGAACAGCCAAGCTCTTGACGAGGAGGAAAAAGATGTTGGTGAAATTATGCTAGAGGAAGTGGAAAGGACGGTCAATAAACTCCATTGTCATAAAGCAGCAGGAATAGATGAAATTAGACCTGAAATGGTGAAGTATAGTGGGAAGACAGGGATGAAATGGCTTCGTGGATTAGTAAGGTTAGCAATGAGTGTTGGTAAGGTACCTTTAAGTTGGACAAAAGCAGTAATTGAACCTATCTATAAGCAAGGGCAGAGGAAGGACTGCAACAACTATCGAGCTATCTCGTTGATTAGTATACCAGGCAAAGTATTCACTGGCATCTTGGAAGGGAGGGTGCGATCAGTCGTTGAGAGGAAGTTGGATGAAAACCAGTGTGGGTGCAGACCACAGAGAGGCTGTCAGGATCAGGTTTTCAGTATGCGCCAGGTTATTGAAAATGCTACGAGAGGAATAGGCAGTTGTGTTTATGTTTCGTAGATCTAGAGAAAGCATATGACAGGGTACCGAGGGCAAGGATATTCGATATATTGGGGGACTATGGAATTAAGGGTAGTTTATTAAAATCAATCCAAGGCATTTATGTTGACAATTGGGCTTCCGTAAGAATTGATTGTAGAATGAGTGCTTTGTTCAGGGTACTTTCAGGGGTTAGACAAGGTGTAATCTTTCACCTTTGCTGTTCGTAGTTTACATGGATCATCTGCTGAAAGGTATAAAATGGCAGGGAGGCATTCAGTTAGGTGGAAATGTAGTAAGCAGTTTGGCCTATGCTGACGACATGGTCTTAATGGCAGACTGTGCCGAAAACCTGCAGTCTAATATCTTGGAACTTGAAAATAGGTGCAATGAGTATGGTATGGAAATCAGCCTCTCGAAGACTAAATTGATGTCAGTATGTAAGAAATTCAACAGAATTGAATGTCAGATTTATGATAAAAATCAATCAATCAATCAATCAATCAATACTGATCTGCATTTAGGGCAGTCGCCCAGGTGGCAGATTCCCTATCTGTTGCTTTCCTAGCCTTTTCCGAAATGATTTCAAAGAAATTGGAAATTTATTGAACATCTCCCTTGTTAAGTTATTCCAATCCAATTCAGTATGCGCCAGGTTATTGAAGCTACAACAGGTCGATAATTTCAAGTATTTAGGTTGTGTGTTCTCCCAGGATGGTAATATAGTAAGTGAGATTGAATCAACGTGTCGTAAAGCTAAGGCAGTGAGCTCGCAGTTGCGATCAACACTATTCTGTAAGAGGGAAGTCAGCTCCCAGACGAACCTATCTTTACATCTGTCTGTTTTCAGACCAACTTTGCTTTACGGGAGCGAAAGCTGGGTGGACTCAGGATGTCTTATTCATAAGTTAGAAGTAACAGACATGAAAGTAGCAAGAATTATTGCTGGTACAAATAGGTGGGAACAACGGCAGGAGGGTACTCGGAATGATGAGATTAAGGCTAATTTAGGAATGAACTCGATAGATGAAGCTGTACGCATGAACCGGCTTCGGTGGTGGGGTCATGTGAGGTGAATGGAGGAGGATAGTTTACCTAGGAGAATAATGGACTCTGTTATGGAGGGTAAGAGAAGTTGAGGTAGGCGAAGACGACAGTGGTTAGACTCAGTCTCTAACGATTTAAAGAACTAAATGAGGTCACAACACTAGTTGCAAATCGAGGATCGTGGCGACGTTTAGTAAATTCACAGAGGTTTGCAGACTGAACGCTGAAAGGCATACCAGTCTATAATGATAATGTATGTATGTATGTATGTATGATTGAAAAATCAAATTTTTGATCGATTAAATGATACTTAGTTCTCATTTTAGAATGAAAAATTTCAAGGGTTACTTAGATATGATGGATCTGGTTTATTGATAACTGCCTAGCTATTAAGACTCAAAAAAACTACTCTTCATGCAATAAAATAGAAAAAAAATCTTAATTTTTTCTCTCATGTGAACTGGAACCTTCCCTTGTAAAAACCATCAATAATTGCCCATCATCGGAGGACCCCATCTTTCTTGATACCGTTGTTCCATTGTGGCAATGTCTTGGCTAAATCGCTCTTCCTGCTCATCACTTACAGCCCCCAGGTTCTCAGAAAATAAGTTCAAAGTTGAATGTAAGGAGTGGATCTTCAATGAATACGCCAGCTCATTTATTTGTTGTTTATTAGTAACGTCTGTATTAATTGGCGATAATTTTCTTCCTTGTGATTCCCTAAAAATCCTTTAACGACATATACAAAAGATCTCCATGCTCGTAATTCCTTAGGGTTAAGTTTTTCTCAAACTTTCTGTCCTTAAAAAGTTTTGTAATATGTGGACCGAAAAAAAGAGTTCTTTGATTTAGCGTCACTGATTTTGGGGAACGGAGTCTTTAAGTAATGCCTTATTTTGATTTAGCGTCACTTATTTTAGGAAAAAGAGTCTTTAAGTATAGACAGGCTTCTCCACTCTTATCTAGAGCTTACAAGAAATGTTAAATTAGGCCTTGTTTTATATGCAGAGGCGGAAGAAGTACTTTTTCACGTTGTACTAGTGGAGGATATTTCATAATATGTTCACCAGGAATATAACCCTTTCTGATAGGCCAGTCCTTCACCACATAATGCTGTTGCTCAACTGTCCTACAAACATAAAAAACAACAAAACTAAGTAAACCCTCCTTGTAATCTAAGCAACAATGCTATTACTTTCAAATCGCCACGAATTGCCCAGCGATGTTCATTTTAATTTACTACATTCAAATTAGCAAAATGTTTTCTTTCATGGAGACTGAATGATCCTCTGGAGTGGAAGGTTTTGTATTTCCATTGTTTAATAAAACTGATTTCAAGCCTAGTTTTGGTTAAAATGATGAACAGTCTCCAGTATTCTGGATTATATCCAATGTATAATTCATCCATAAGTCCGATCATATTTCTGCACCCACAAACAGAATTTTCCATAGCGAAATAAGTAGTCAGCTTATTTCGTTTCCTGAACACTGAAATCTTGGTCTATCTGGCTAATAAGTCCCATTCTTGTAATCTAGAATCTAACAGGTCAGCATGTTACTTGGAACGACCTAAACCCCTAACTAGATAATTATTATTAATAATAATAACAATAATAATTAATAATCGTATGGCCTCAGCTACCGTGTGCATACATTTCGATTTGACGCCATCTGGCTGTCTGCTCGTCAATTTTAACGTTCCGTTTTCCTCTAGGTCCACTAGATGGCAGACAGTGTAAACCGGATCTCTCTTGGGAGTCTACGGCTGAGATTTAATTAATTTTGTCGGCTAAATACCAAATGTATCACCAGAGATCTCTTACATGCCGACATCGTACGACATGGAGTGTCAAATGGACTTATTTCCGCCCTTCAAAAATCCGACTATCTCTGCCAGGTTTGAACCCGCTATCTTGGGATCCAGAGGCCGACACTCTACCACGGATCCACAGAGGCAGCTACTAGATAATTACGTTCTGCCTGTCGTATCAGATGAGGTGTTTTATGATGTTTGGGAATGTAGGTAGTATCAGCGGAAGTTGAAGGGTAATCTGAGGATTCTGAATATGCGTGTTCCTCTGGAATGACGTAAACTTCCCTACTGGGGTTGCGGGCGGACTTTAGGGACGGGAAGCTCTGGAAAATGTGGCACGGGTCTTGTGGATAATGGCAGGTTAGATTACACAATGTTACCTTTAGTTTGCCTTGAAAATCCCTCTGTTTCGGTAATACAGAAGTAAATTTTCCAGATGACTGGTAGGCTATCGCCAAATCATTGGAACAGCAAAAGACATGTAACACGTTACACAAAACACGCGTGGTGCCCAATTCTTATATTGATCACCTACATTACGGCCAAGAGACAAGTAATGTGCTGTTTTTACACTGTCTGTAATTGATCAACGTTGTGATTTCAAAGTTAATTCCCCATAAACATAGCAGGAAACTATTTGGTGAATGTTTACATGAACGACGATTGGGATCCACTTAACATCATTGCAGAATAACTAGTACCCCTCACAACACTTCCACAGTCAGAACTAAGTCTCACAATACAAGAGTAAGCAACCATATTTTCACAATATAACGGCAAGCAACCATTTTTTTCCATCTGACAGTTATAGCCGGATGTGGCTACCCTCCGTGCAGATGCATAATAAGGATAATAAAACAATAAACCACCGGAAAGGGTAACAATCATTCAAACCACAAAAGAGTATGTTTCAAATGGTACTTTATAAGAAGGGACATTATATGTATTTGCGTAAAACATGTTAAAGAACATAAACTCTTTCAAAGTGGATAGGTTTTAACTCATTTTTATACCTTTCGCTAACTAAAAAAATTACGAGTTTAAAAAATGTGACGTGTAGGCAATTTTCAAAGGCCATATTTTTAGTCAGGATACACAAATTACGTAAAAACCTTGCTGAGTATTGATTAGACATGAGAGCTCTTTGAAACGAAGAAATTATAGGCTGGAATATATTGGACAACTGGTGAAAGAGCTGCGCTGCCAATTTTATGTAGAACTGAAGAGAAAGGCACAAAATCGGAACCTTCGGAGAGCTTCGACAAACAAATTCGACAAACAAATGTCGAGTTGTAAACTATATTAGAAGCCCGCTTAGTGGTCGTGATCGTTAAGGTTCTGTAGACTCCCATTGGTCGAAAAATGTCACCATCGGAATTTTGGCCGGCTGGGTTGGACAGGTAATCCTTGGACTGAGTACCAAAAACCTGAACACTCGCAGCACTAAAAGCCTTAGTACAACTAATTCAGTAATTAATTAATTAATAATTAATCCATGACAGGCGAATATTATCATATGTGAGATACAAGTGAAATAATTAGCGTGGATGCCATGGCAGAGAAAAAGAAGAATATTTGTTACACTATTCCGCATATTTCATTTGAAATTAAGTTGTTAATGAAAGATCATTTTGTACTTACAGTAACTGTCACAATTAGCAAGGCTATGAAACTAACGTGCAAGGCCATGGTGAAGGAGAAACCAACATTAATCCTCCCGCTCCTTTATATATCTTCGTGAGACAATGCGCAATCCATACTAGGACGTTAAAATAAAGCAATATACTCTAGTTAAGCACTTCGAGTCAAGTATAATGTGTTTTGGTTTATGAATCGTATAAATAATGTGCGTGCGAAGTGTGTGGAAAGTAATTAGGCCTTCTCTCCGTTGCTCTGCTGTCTCTGCTGATTGCATGTTCGTGCTTCTTCCGACAATTTAATGTGCAGATGGTTATTAATGATTCCAGCGTCCTCAGAACTCAGAGGACTCAAGTGTCTCAATAAGCGATCGATCGCTCAAAATATTCCTCTAAGATTTGAGCTCAAAAACCAAGGAATATAATGAGTGTTGACTTTAGAAATAATAATAATAATAATAATAATAATAATAATAATAATAATAATAATAATAAGCTATTTGCTTTATGTCGCAGCAACACAGAAATGTCTTATGGCGACGATGGGATAGGAAAGGTCTGGGAATTGGAAGGAAGCGACCGTGGCCTTAATTAAGGCACAGCCCCAGCATTTGCCTGGTGTGAAAATGGGAAACCACGGAAAACCATCTTCAGGGCTAACGACAGTGGGGCTCGAACCCACTATCTCCCAATTACTGGATACTGGCCGCACTTAAGCGACTGCAGCTATCGAGCCCAGTAATAATAATAATAATAATAATAATAATAATAATAATAATAATAATAATAATAATAATAATAATAATAATAATAATAATCCACCTGTGTCGTGTAGCTGTTAGTGTGATTAGCTAGCATTCCCCTGAGTTCCCCTGTGGGTGGGGGTGGTAGAATAACACCCACGGTATCCCCTGCCTGTCGTAAGAGGCGACTAAAAGCTGTCCTAGGGGCTCTGAACTTGGAAGCGTGGGTCGGCGACCACGGGGCCCTCAGCTGAGTCCTGGTATTGCTTCCACTTAATGTGCCAGGCTCCTTACTTTCATCTATGCTATCAGACTTCCATTGGTCAACTCTCGTTCTTTTCCGACCCCGAGGGTTTTAGAGCAATCGAGGCCTAGGGAGTCTTTCATTTTCAAGCCTTCCGCCCCCTTTAAATTTCTTTTGCCGATACCTTCATTTTTCGAAGCATCAGATCCCTTCCGTTTTCTCTCTCTGATGGTTGCCTAGTTGTACTTCCTCTTAAAACTGTATTCACCACTATCACTCCCCAGAAGCCCGGGTTCGATTCCCGGATCTGATACGAAATTTGAAAAGTAGTACGAGCACCTCCACTCAGCCTCGGGAGGTAAATTGAGTAACGAGGGTTCGATTCCCACCTCAGCCATCTTTGAAGTGACTTTCCGTGGTTTCCCATTTCTCCTCAGGGTAAATGCCGGGATGGTACCTAACATAAAACCACGGCCACTTCCTTCCCTCTTCCTTATATATCGCTTCCAACCTTCCCATCCCCCACAAGTTCCACATAGCAGGTGAGGCCGCCTGAGCGAAGTACTGGTCATCCTCCCCAGTTGTATCCCCGACCCAAAGTTTCACGCTCCAGGACACTGCCTTTGAGGTAGTAGAAGTGGGATCCCTCGTTGAGTCCGAGGGGAAAACTAGCCGCAGTAGGTAAACGCATTAAGAATGAAAGAAAGAAATAATTTTTCTGCTACCGTATGTGACAGTAGACGATACTACCTGCGACTGTCTGGCCGAGGGTTGGGCGGCCAGAACCAAACCGGACACCACACTTCGGGCAGAGTTCTATCATGAAAATCTTAATGGAGCCTTTGTGGAAAAAATGCTTCATAAATTGATTTAAAGGACCTCAACAGCAGCAAAGGCGGAGTAGATGGACTTTGGTACGGTGGAGCTGATGAAGGGGTCATTCTACTGCCCATGGTTGCAATCGGCGCAGGGCACGACGGTTTCACATGTCAGTGGCGGTACCCCGGCAGCGTCTGTTCACATGTAAATAGCGACTGATAAAATATACCTAAGGGCTAACAACCGTCACCCACTAGGTTGACTCCACACAGGCATATATGGTATACTTGTCGGACTCAACTTGAAGGGATATATCAACAAAAATATTACCCTAGGAGGTAACCAATCCACTGCCAGTCATGATGGCGCAAGCAAGTCGTCGGATTCTGGGGAGCCTGCACATTCATGCCCTCACATAAGCAAGCAAAGAAAGGAAAAGGAACATCAGTTACCTAGCTGCAGTGAACAGGAACTCCCCGTTAAAGGTTTAAATTCAAACACACCCTTGAAGTGTTGGACAAGTATAACATCAAGACAGCAGCATTACAAGAGACGTGGTTCACACGTGAAGACGCAAAGGAAACCCAAGAATCTATAAAGGGAAACCGTGTAAAACGGTGATGAAGACATTTCCATACCTGGGTACTGGCTTTGTTGTACACCATAGAATGTTTGACCATATGTTAGAATTCATCTCGCCCAATGGCACAATCTCCTCGATATCCTTCAGGTCCCACAACAGAGAGTACACCAGAGTGAACTTTCATGCGCCTACAAACGACACCAATAGGAAAGATCTAAAAGCAGTAGAGTACTACTGGAACACACTTGAACTTGTAGAGACTCCAGACAAGATCCCAAACCACCACGCCACCATACCCTCGGGCGACTTAAAACACAAGTCAGCAAGAAGAAGGAATGTCGCAGAAAAGTAGGCAGTTACACAGTCCTCAAAAGGACCGACAGAAATAGAGAGTAACACATAGACCTTTGTGATAAATACAATCTGGTCCTAAAACCAACCGCGTTCAAGCGATTGCCTAGGAAGGCTATGACCTGGAGGAGTCCAATCACATGCTGAGTGAATTCTAGGAATACCATGTGGCTATTGACAGGAGATGCCACAGGGAAATTCAGAGCGTCAAGTTCTTGAGAGGCGCGAACCTCGAGTCTGACCACTATCTCTCCCTAATAAAGACGAGCCTACAACTCTTGAGGAGAGCACCCAAAACACCAAAAGTGTCGAGGATACCTAGGTTCAACACCCAGCGGATGAGCTATGAGGATTGTGACTTTCAGACCACTCTTGAGAAGAATGCACGGATACAAGGGTGACTTACTCTTTCAGATACTAAAATTCTTTTCGCTTGTATATATCGTCCACCAAAAGTAGGGTTCATGGATACATTCCTGAATGATATGTATTCTCATGTTATGAATTATAAATATATATTCGTTGTGGGCGATGTTAATGCTCGGTTCGGAACTGGGGCGTTTGAAAGCGAAAAAATACGTGATGTGCTCAACGCTTGTAACCTCGACTGCCTTCCACTCAATCCAACCTTTCATACTGCCACTTCCGATAGCACTCTCGACATAATCTCATCGAACTGCAATGAGTTGGTAGTAGAATACGGACAGGAACCAGCTGCCGGTTTTTCTGGTCATGACTTGCTGTATGCTGTATTCACTTTATCCACGCCAAAACAAATTCCTAAAACTATTCTTGTTCGAGACTTCAGTAAATTTGACGTGAACAATTTTCGTGCTGACGCTGAATTACTACCCTGGTATATGTTTTTTCAGTCTAATGACGTAGATCAAAAAGTATATCTCTTCAACAGCTTTGTACTTTTACTCTATGACAAGCATGCGCCACAAAAAATAATTCTCGTAAAACACCGGTCATCACCATGGTTCAATAAGCGTATTAAGGAATTGATAATCAAACGGGACAGAGCTAGGAAGAAATTTATTAAAACTAAACTTCGAGATGATTACGAGCAATTCAGGATCTTACGTAACGAGACAAAACAAGTAATTAGGAACACTAAAGTGAAGTATACGTACAACATCTTCCGTAATTGTAAGAGCACCTCAGCTTCTTGGCGTGCTGCAAAATCTCTTGGTATTGGAGTCAGTCACTCTCTAGATAGCCAGATGCCTGTTACTCCATCTGAATTAAGTGAATATTATATGACATCAGTCTCTAACTCCAACTCTCCGAAAGTATCAGAGACTGCCAAACATTATAGACATCTCACTCCAAGTAACAGAGATAAACTCTATTTTATGTACGTACACCCTTCACAGGTAGAAAAAGCAGTCAGATCAATACGAACTAAAGCTAAAGGTCCAGATAATATTCCAATATCCATGATTTCTACCTGCATGGACATATTTCTTCCTGCCCTTGTGCACTTATTTAACTTCTCTCTACAGAATGGAGTTTATCCCTCAGAGTGGAAGCGTGCCAATGTACGTCCTGTGCCCAGAAAGAAAATACCAACAGTCTGTAGTGATTTTAGGCCTATCAACATCCTCTGTGCACTTAGTAAGGCACTAGAAAAAATTGTTCATGAGCAGATATGTGAATATTTGTCTAAATACAACATTCTAAATCCCTACCAATCTGGCTTCAAGAAGGGCCATAGTACTACTAGTGCTCTTCTGAAGGTTACAGATACGCGCGGCCACCGATAAGAGGCAGCTTACTATCTTATGTCTCTTTGATTTCTCTAAGGCATTTGACTCTGTTAATCATGAGTTGTTTCTTGCTAAGCTGAAGTCAATTGGCTTCTCCCAGAGTGCTCTGTCGTGGTTTGAATCATATCTGTCAAATAGATCACAAAGAGTCACGTTCGTTGACGGTCGATTCTCTAGCTGGGAATCAGTAAACTGTGGCGTACCACAAGGATCAGTCCTCGGTCCTTTATGTTTTTCTATTTATATTAATGACATATCTGAAGTCTTTAAAAGCAGTAGCTTTCACATGTATGCGGATGACTTACAAGCTTACTTCCACTTTTGTCCCACTAACGCATCTTCTTCTATAACACATTTTAACCATGACATCTCTAGATTGATTGAATGGAGCGCAAATCATAACCTCCAATTAAATGTGGCTAAGACCCAGCTTATTTGCATAAGTTACACAAAACTCCTGAAAACTGTTGACCTCAAATCCCTCCCAGCAATAAAAATTCTAGAGACAGATATTCATTATAGTGACACCGTTAACAATCTAGGTCTAATTTTCGACAGAACCTTATCCTGGTCTGATCATACGTCAAATGTAATCCGAAAAGTTGTGTCATCCATGCATATTTTGAAACGTAACGTGTCATGTACACCACCTTTCATGCGAAAACTACTTGTTCAAAGTCTTATATTTCAAATAATTGACTATGGTTCAGTAGTATACAACGACTTATCTGAAACTTTGAACATAAAACTACAGAGGGTACAAAACGCATGTGTTCGTTACGTAACAAATGCCAGGCGTGATGAACACATAACACCCTATTACATACAGCTACAATGGTTGAAACTCCATGAACGTCGGGAAATCTCAGTAGCTGTTGCTACGCAGAAAATTCTCAAACTGAAGACACCATCCTACCTTTATAATGCATTTAAACCTATGGAGTCGGTACATAACAGAGATAATAGGTTTACAAAAACCACCCTTCAAATTCCCCTTCATCGTACCACTAAATTTAACAAATCCTTTGTTTGCACTGCATCACGTATCTTTAACGTCTTTAATCTTCACCGTTTCGCAAGTAACACTAACTGTACCCAACTAAAGCAGTTCCTAACATCTATCTTTCTGGAGGAGTACGCAAGAGTCTGAGATCAGGCATTCTTGTGTCGAACAATCAGGAATATGTATATTTCGAAGAAAATTGTTTCTCTGCTTTAGCTTTATATTCTTTAAACCCATGTAGTCCAAAATAACAGAAGGGCTTAATGATTTACTTTCTTACTTATTATATAATGTATGTCTTAACCTTACTGGATTTGGTATCTGTATTTTCATTTTGTTTTAAGTTTCTTGTTTACTTTAATACTTTAATATTATAAAAATGTAGTTACTGTTTTAATAAATCTGCATTGTATTATAAGAAGACGCTGCATAAAGGGGCTTTTCAGTCTCAGTGGCATGTAAATCATGATCAATAAATTCAAATTCAAATTCAAATTCAAAAAGCTCTACTGGACCCCGCTCAAGAAACCTTCCCTGCTTCATCCAACGAAGGGGAGGACCCTTGGCGGAGCACAGAATGCGATCAGGCTATAGAGGTTATGCGCAGAGCCTTGATCAAGTGGAACCAGCTCGATGACGATCCCTAGGATCAGGATTTAATTTCACAAAAGAAAACCAGCAGCGAGCATCATCCGAAAAATTAAGAGGAACTACAAGAGTTCTCCAATACAACAGCCAGAAGAAGACTTCAAGAGAAACAATTCATGAGATCTCTACAAGGGACAGTCTATCTCGTACACGGCCCTGACCCTATTTCTCCGAGGGCGAGGTGGGAAGTTCCAAATGAACAACAGAGACTTCACCAATATCTTTGCCGAGTACTTCCAGAAACTCCTCAACGGAGAAGTACCTGACCTTCACCTAGCCCATTGTCAGGAACCAGGACTCTGTACCACCCAAGAGGGAAGAAATAAAGAATATCAAAAGCCTCAAAGCAATAAGGCCTCGGGTGAAGGTGGTACTGTTGCAGAGTTGTGGAAGCATGTAGATGAACGATCCCTGCAGAGTATCACCCAGATCATCCAAGGCATATGAAGGACAGAGATCTTGACAGAGGGATGGACCTGAGTCATGATCCGTCGACTGCACTAGAAGTCAAGTGAGACCGACCTCAACAACTACATAGGCATCTCCCTGTTGCTTGTAACCTACAAGATCGTCTCTAGAGATCTGGTAACTAGAGTCACCGAACAGCTGGACTTCCAAATACGTTAATACTTGGCTGGTTTCCACGTCAGTAGGTCCTACGAAGAGCAGACACAAAACCTCAAGACTATACTCACATATGGGATCCGAGTGAGACACCCCTAAGTAGCCATTATGGTGGATTTCCAAAAGGCATACGATTCAATAGACAGACAGAAACTCTTCACCACCCTGAGGGAACTAGACCTAGATGAGAAGACCACCAGACTGGTCCAAGCTACCTTGACGAACACTACCTGCAATGTCAGGTTCAGGAGTGGGCTCTCTGAGTGCTTTCTCATTCAGACCGGAGTCAGAAAGGGAGATGGCCTTCCTTCCTCATCACTGTATACTAGAGAAGATCATCAGGGAATGGACTGCTATGAGGATGAATACAGTTGTATTTCCTCTTAAAACAAAAATTACCCCACCTCCACCACAATGAACTGCCACATTGTCATGAGAAGCAGAACTGAAGCTTGGGTACAAGAACGAGAAATTTCAGTGTAGCCAGTCTAGCCTTTTCTAATGATCTCACCCTACTGGCAAACACCATGGAGGACGCTACTCACCAACTACACAGACTCTACAAATATTACAGCAAAAACCGGCTTGAGGGTTAAGTACAGAAGAAGCAATTTATGACTAATATCAAGCAAGCTGCTTCTACAATCCCACAAGAAAAAATCATAACATAAGTGAAGTTCCTGCAGTCAAGTACTTAGGAGAATGGATCTCATCAAAAGAGAGCGAATCTTAGGCCATAGACACCATATGCACTAAGTTAGAGAGGGCCTATCATTCCTGGAAAAGCATCTACACCTCCAAGTACCTCTCGAGGAACCTAAAGCTGAAGCACTGCAATTAAGTAGTAAGATGCTTTGTACTATACGCCAACTTAGGAAACTGGAACTTAAATGGAGGAAGATTTTAAGGAGGATACTAGGGCTTATAGGAGAGGAGGTTGGCGCCTACAGGATCAGGCACAACAACTAGCTATACGAAAATCAGGAAGACATAGTCACATGTCTGAGGAAAATGCGACGGACCTTCTACGGACACATGACTCCCCTGAAACCCTGCAGGATCACCAAGAGAATCATTACAGTGACAAGTAGGGGAAAGCCTTCCAAGACCAAGCTGACCACTTCAACAAAATCAGACCTAGACGAACTACAGATCCCAATAGAGATATCAGAAAATAGATTTTAGTACCGACTGGCTATCTTACAAGGAGACTTCCCATTCTCCCACACAAGCAAAAGAGTACAGGGACCACCAGACCTGAGCGGACGGATAGGAGGAAGCGGGCACACAACCCTAAAATGAAAGAGAACTGGGTCAATAAAAAGCAGAAGACCATGGTTAAAAGTTAAGGCGAGCCCTGTGGTCTCTAGTGGTCCAAAACAAACCAAAAAAGTAATAATGATATGGAGAAGATAAAAGAGAGCTCAACAATATAAATAGTCATTAATGTGGATTAATAGGAGAATTTAAAGTGGGCTTGATGGGTATTCAAAAGGGAAGGAGAGAATGTGTGGTAGGACTGTTCATCAGGAATACGAATTGTAACAGTAAATGCCGTACTTGGACTAGCAGAGCATAAGGTTCAACGCAGGGCGTGTACGGTACTGAACTGGAGTGCTTACATAGGGAGAAAGGTTTATCGGAATAAAGTTCGATTCAAAAATAGTGAATTTATTAACAAATGATCAAATTTTACATCACCTTTGTACAGAATAAATAATGAGAAGTGTTTTCCTCGTCCTAGGGCTGGCGATGTCTTTGAACTGCGGCTGCTCCTCTCCTCTCTGCCCAAAGGAACCAAGACTCCTCCCTCGGTGGAAATTCGAAACGTTCTTGAAGATCTAGAAGATCTATGTGATGCAGAAGTAAGGGTGTCGAAACAGGTTACGTAAATGATAAACGTGAACGCACACAGTTACTCCTTGGACATGTTAATGTGGAAAGCGGCTTCTACACAGACGAGAAAAAGATATAGTAATGGTTTCAATAAGGTTTATAACGCATGACTTGTATAATTGATGAATTATCACACGATATAATGTCACTTTATCCTGTATTCTATCATTAATCACTTGAAATGAATTATCTGCCGCCGAATGTCTACAAAATCGAACACCCACATCAATTTTAACACTTGAAAATTAAACAAGCTGAGTTGAATATTAATGAAATCGACCTAATAAAATAAACAGCCACTTAAAGTTTGTGATACTTGGCATAATCTGAAGTTGTTTCACACGAAAAATTTATAAGTCTTAACACAGTTTAAATATAATCACTTGGATTGGATTGAAATAAAAATCTTTCATGCGTGAAGTCAATCTTGTTCACACATGTTAATGAAAAATAAAATGAAATTGACTCAATTTATCAACAGAGAATCATCTACACACGGAAATTGTAAGTTAGGTGACGTAGTCACTACGTATAAGTTAATTCTGTACTCAATCACTTGTTAATGTTTGTCACTCGAGAAATACTAAGTTTTGATGCACAGTTATGTCAATGAGAATTCTCGAAATATTTCAGTCACTTGGTAAAGTGCAAACACTGTTCAAAGTCCTATAACTGTTCACAACGTTAACTTTGAATTATGGAGCACTTGAAAAAATTATCGCAAGTCTTAAAACTTCATTCAGAATAATCAGTCAGAGTTTGGCGAAGCACAATTTGATCGTTCTTAGTTGGGGCAGAATTCTGTCACCCACGAGTTGATGCAAATTTTATAAGTCCGCACTCGACACTATGGAGTTTAAGCCCGGAACTCAACGAATAATTATCACTTAGCGTAACATCGCGATCCCCACGAACCAACCGACCGGGTTCGGCCGTGGTACAGAAGACACTGTATTCTGCCTTGAGAAATGGCCCTCCTTAGGCACTCAAATCTTCAAGATAACAGCAATTGCATTACATTGAATATCTCTCTTGGTTACGTTGGATTCACACCAAACATAGTATAATTGGAGGTGCAAAATCGGGCAACACGATGATGTTATTACCATAATCCAACTCTTATTCTGAGAAATGTTATTAAGCGTAGAGTCCGACTCGTTGGCTGAATGGTCAGCGTACTGGCCTTCGGTTCAGAGGGTCCCGGGTTCGATTCCCGGCCGGGTCGGGGATTTTAATCGCTTCTGATTAATTCTTCTGGCTCGGGGACTGGGTGTATATGTCCGTCCCAACACTCTCCTCATCATATTCAGACAACACACTACACTACCAACCATCACAGAAACACGCAATAGTGCTTACATCCCTCCATAGAGGGTTGGCGTCAGGAAGGGCATCCGGCCGTAAAAACAGGGCCAAATCCACATGTGCGACGCAGTTCGCACCCGCGACCCCACAGGTGTGGGAAAAGCGGCAGGAAAAGAAGAAGAAGAAGAAGAAGAAGTTATTAAGCGTAGAATATTTCGAATCAATCAATCAATACTGATCTGCATTTAGGGCAGTCGCCCAGGTGGCAGATTCCCTATCTGTTGCTTTCCTAGCCTGTTCCTAAATGGTTTCAAAGAAATTGGAAAATTATTGAACATCTCCCTTGGTACGTTATTCCAATCCCTAACTCCCCTTCCTATAAATGAATATTTGCCCCAGTTTGTCTTCTTGAATTCCAAATTTATCTCCATATTGTGATCTTTCCTAGTTTTATAAACGCCATTCAAACTTATTCGTCTACTAATGTCATTCCACGCCATCTCTTCGCTGACAGCTCGGAACATACCACTTAGTCGAGCAGCTCTTCTTCTTTCTCTCAATTCTTCCCAACCCAAACACTGCAACATTTTTGTAACGCTACTCTTTTGTCGGAAATCACCCAGAACAAATCGAGCTGCTTTTCTTTGGATTTTTTCCAGTTCTTGAATCAGGTAATCCTGGTGAGGGTCCCATACACTGGAACCATACTCTAGTTGGGGTCTCACCAGAGACTTATATGCACTCTCCTTTACATCCTTACTACAACCCCTAAACACCCTCATAACCATGTGCAGAGATCTGTACCCTTTATTTACAATCCCATTTATGTGATTTCCCCAATGAAGATCATTCCGTATATTAACACCTAGATACTTACAATGATCCCCAAAAGGAACTTTCACCCCATCAACGCAGTAATTAAAACTGAGAGGACTTTTCCTATTTGTGAAACTCACAACCTGACTTTTAACCCCGTTTATCAACATACCATTGCCTGCTGTCCATCTCACAACATTTTCGAGGTTACGTTACAGTTGCTCACAATCTTGTAACTTATTTATCACTCTATAGAGAATAACATCATCCGCAAAAAGCCTTACCTCCAATTCCACTCCTTTACTCATATCATTTATATATATAAGAAAACATAAAGGTCCGATAATACTGCCTTGAGGAATTCCCCTCTTAATTATTACAGGGTCAGATAAAGCTTCACCTACTCTAATTCTCTGAGATCTATTTTCTAGAAATATAGCAACCCATTCAGTCACTCTTTTGTCTAGTCCAACTGCACTCATTTTTGCCAGTAGTCTCCCATGATCCACCCTATCAAATGCTTTCGACAGGTCAATCGCGATACAGAATGTTCTCTGGCTGATGTAATATCTCAGCGACATGGGCACCCGCAGGGGGGGGGCAGGGGGGGCGTTTATACCCCCCTCGCCTAGAGTTCTAAAAAGGTTGACGTTCAATTGTTTCATTTCACACCAGATTATTTCATAAACTGAACTTACCGACAGTCGTCCAGCATCTGTTTTAACCGAAAGTTTCTGTAAACAATTTATTGTTGCTACTTTAAATTGGTTTTTATATTCAAGAAAAATATTCAAATAATGTCATACAATAGGCTTCTAATGGAAAAATTGCTTCAGTTTCCAGTATGGTTACGCCTACCCTAGTTTTAGGTGTTTCCATTACACTAATCATGATCATCATCATGAGTGGCGTCTACGTACTTTTGCCACCCCTCGTACGGTACCTCAGGGTTTTGCCCTCGGCAGTGCCCATAAGGGTAAGCACGTTTGTGACCGAATTAAAGTGAAAAACCTCTCTTGTATTATCCCTTTCGACTTGGAACATCTAACCTAGAAATATGTAAAACTGAACTTTCGACCAAGCATTGACTAAATTTATTTTATCTACGTTTGTGAGTTTAATCGCCTCTGCTCGGTCTCGGATAAATTATGAAGTTGCCGTCAGGTTGCTTATTCTAGGCACGGGATGCGCGCGCGTCTTCCCTGGCAGGTCCAGGCGATTTAAACGTAGCTTGGAAAGAAGTCGAGAGTTGATCGCTGACTTTGGAACATGGAGAATCGTTTCGCTTGGTACTGGCTGAGCGCCGTAAGATTCTGTGGGGATGTGAACAACGGCTAACCGTAAAGGAGTGGGCTAATGGCCCGATATACTTCACCTTGTTTCCTTTTTTAGTAACTGATACATCCTCCAAACCTTATCTTTAATGGATTCATTTATGTAACTCACAAGCCTCGTGGTTGTAAGTATGGTAACGGGATTAGAAACCTCGACCAAGCAACAAAGCCGTAAGTTCTGCATAATATTATAATTATTGGTGTTTCATCACTTCGGGTATCTCGCCTCTTCAACTACGACTGTGCTGGATTAATGTGGAAGAATTTGTGTTCTGCATATAATCCATTTCAAAACCATGTTTTTCATTTCATTGGGAACTGACTTTCGCTTGAATTTATAGTTGCTGAAACTTTTCGAACTATGAAAAGTGGTATCTGTACAATTTTAGGGGATCTAGTTAATAATTTTACCGCTCAGCTTCAGTAATTTGAATTGTTGTATATTTTTGTTGTGTTATTTGGATTTTGCCTCGTTTCATTTGTAACTGTCCGAGGCAAGGTAATTTAGTGAGAAAGTTCACACAAGAACTTAAGTTATTGCATCATTTTCGGGTTCCTTTGGGTTGTTCAATTTATTTATTTTTCCTTCTTTGAGTTGAATTTTGAATGACTATTTAATTTCCTTCTTTGTTTCTCATTTTGTTGCATTGTTGCGATCGTGTTCCGTGATTGGTTAAACTGTGTATTATGGCGTCACCCCTTCTTGGTGGCGATGGTGATTGTTTTGCGGTGATCGTTCGTTTTGGCGGTGTCACCTGATATGATTTTCTTGCGGTTAATTCGGTTGGTTTCTTGGTGTTAATTCCTTCCTATTTCACTATGTTGTTGTGAGTTTCCTGTTTTTTTTTTAATTCTGCCCATTCGGTATGATGATATAAAGACTTTCTTGTGAGAACTTCTCGAGCCGTGGGTTTTAAAACTGATTAAATATATTCAATTTTGAAACTGAAAAGTTAGTTCGAGGTTTATTTGATTGATTGATAGGTGGAAGAGCACTAATCCTTGCAGGGGCAAATATTCATTTATAGGAAGGGGAGTTAGGGATTGGAATGATTTACCAAGGGAGATGTTCAATAAATTTCCAATTTCTTTGAAATCATTTCGGAAAAGGCTAGGAAAGCAACAGATAGGGAATCTGCCACCTGGGCGACTGCCCTAAATTCAGATCAGTATTGATTGATTGATTGATTGATTGATTGATTGATTGATTGATTGATTGATTGATTGATTGATTGATTGATTGATTGATTGATTGGTTTAAAATAATTGAAATTGAAAACCCTATTTAATGAACACGTCTTGAATTTATGTACAAGTCCGAGGAAAGTGAAGTTACGTACCATTTACTAACGTAGTTTACTATATCCTTGGGATATCGGCCGATTCCTTCTTTAGTTTTATTATTATTATTTTCCTAAGATTTGTTTTTCTTCTGGGGATGTTCAGTACCTTTTAAATTAATTCCATTCTTTAAATAAATTTTGTTTATTCAGTTCAATGTCTGGTGTTTATTCTTGGAGTAGATAAACTAGGTTTAATACAGTAACCACGTTCCACGGTTTGTTATCACCTGCACTGTTCATGGTAAGTTCTTATTTATTTATATTTTTCCTTCTTGTCGTGCTTTTATGGTGATGTATGCTTCCACATTTGTTTAATTTATTTGCTGACCGGTCTGGACGATTCAGGGAGATCGTGGACTGGGGCAACGTTATGGAGATATTTTTATACATTACCACACGTCTAGCGAAGCTCAACCCCTAAACTAAGGTCGAGACATGAGTCCAGTAAGGTCGTGCTTACAGAGCGGATTAATTATTGTTCTCTCGCCTAATTTTACGCTGTTTCATCTTACCGCAATCTTTGTTCGTGCTGCTAAATTATGTATATTGTTATTTTTAAGGCTTGCAATAATACGGTGGATAATTTCTTGCGAAAAGGTGACGATTGCTATTATATAATGGCAGTCTGCCATTGTTGTTGCACAGTAGTTTCCTAACTCATAGTGTTAAACCATCTACAATCGAATCATTGTATAATAGTTCATTGATTCTGGAATGTTTGTGTTGTTTTCAAAGCGGCTATTATAGTGATAAGTGATTTAGTAATTTTTATCTATTCAACTTAGCGGTTATAAATTATTGCTAATACAATCACATGATTTAGCGACTTTTATGCATGAAGAATGGATATAAGACGGTTTTTCAAAAAGGCTAAACTTAGTAACTTAAGTGAAGGGACTGGAAGTTCTGAGGAAACAAGTGCGTCAAGTGACAGTGTTGAACAGAACAAATAGTGCAGTGTTCGCGAACCGGAATCTTCACAAGATATAGAACAACGCTGTGATAAAGCGGAAATTCAAGGAGGAATTATTAACGAAGTGTTTCTGAAAGATGAAAGTGACAGAAAAGTCATTGGCATGTTCTTAATGCAGGAAAAAATACGTGACACTCTTAAGTATGAATTATTGTTAAAACCATGGGTCCTACAAGTAACCTACAATTTTAAAGGTGATTTGCGTGCTGGAACCAGCCGCGCTTTCAGACACAAGTGGTTGAAGGATTATTCTACGCGGCTGTGGTATTCTCGTTAACTGAAGGGCACTTTATGCCGAACGTGTGTTCTGTTTAATCCGAGCGTTTAGAAAGGTCATCAAGGGTCATTCATTACAAAACTTTTCACAAAATATAAGGACTTCAATGCCAGCGCCAAAGACCATATAAAATCAAATTGGCATAGAGAATCATTAGAAAAGGTGAAAAACTTTGTGGACATCTATGAAGGAAGGCAACTCACGGTAGCTGATCAAGTTAATAGTAGTCTACACCACCAGACTGAACAAAATAGAAAGAAGGTGGAACTAATTTTGTCAACTATCTTTTCCTGTGGCACCCATGATAACTCACTAAGAGGGAAAACGTCAGACAGCGGAATATCGCCTGGAGGCGGGAGATGATCTACTACAAGGATACTTCTCAATTCTACAAAAATTGCGAAGTACACTTCTCATCGTATTCAAAATGAAATGATAAGATTTTGTGAAAATGAAATACGAGAGATACTGGTTACGGAAGCAAATTCATGCAATGCTCTCTCTGTTATTTCTGACGAGACAGCTGACATATCTGGAATCGAGCCCCTGTGAATTGGAATTTGGTTCGTTAAGAATACATCTAGTGATGATTTGAAAGTATGCGAAGAATTCCTTGGGTTTCAGCCTTTCGAAGAAATGAATGCCAAGTCAATCGCAAATTCAATTTTGATATTTTTAATAAGCTCTGGTCTGGATTTAACCAAACTATGTGTTCAAGGATACGATGGTTGTGCTACTATGGCTGGACGTGAAGGTGGAGTTGCAAAATGAATACAAGAAAGGTATCAAGAGGCTATTTTTTTGTCACTGTACTAGTCATAAACTTAACCTGGTAATAAACGACCTCAATGAACTCTCTGTTGTGAATAATGCGGCAGTTACCATCAAGGAAATAATTCAATTGGCTTTTTAGAACCTATAACAAGTCCCTTCAAGTTAGAGAACATATCTTGTTGCTACTGGACCTTTTTAGAAACGATCAGACGCAATTACCTCATTTCAAAAAATAATAGTAAATGCTGAGGGCACAGCTTCTAATTGTGGATTTGAAAAACGCACCCTCGCCTTGCTGCCAAGCACAATTAAACTGGGGCTGAGGACAATAACAGAGTTTCAATCTACGTTCCCTACATGGACTCACTGATACAGACACTAGAATCGCGTTTTGGAGAAAACAAGACCATACTGATGCTGTATTCTCTCCATCCTTGTGTTATGAAGACAATAAGAAAGGAAGATTTTTGCATTCCATGAAAGTTGTTTCTAATATCTACAAAATAGACAGTTTAATGGTGGACGCAGAGTTGTGGAATGACGTGTGGCAGAACAAGGACTGTAAACCAGCTACAAATTTCCTTTAACTTTTAAAAGAAAGTAAGGATTTTTACCCAAGCGCAGTTGTTGTTTTATAAATCCCTGCCAGCGAAAACGTGCACAACGGAAAGGAGTTTCAGCACGTTTCGAAGGGAAAAATCTTGGATAAGATCAACAATGACAAACAATCGACTTAGTGGGCTTTGCATGCTGTCTTTGCACCGTGAAAGAGTGGCAGAGGACAAACAGAAGTTTATTAAAAACGTTCTTACACGATTTTCTAGAGAAGCTCCTAGAAGCATGCTACTTCTCTTACCCGATTCTGATGTTTAAGGACAGATTATGTAAAAAAAAAAAAAATAATCAGGTGTAAGCGTGGTTTACATCCATTTGTATAAAAAATGGATAATATATGTCAAGTGATATGTCGTGATTGAATTAATGTGTATGCTGAAAATCGTATTACAAAACTAAGCCTTCATATTCGTAACGCTGCTAAATCAGTACAGATTTTTTGATTAGTATTTTTTCTTCTCATTTAAAGTAGAAAGACCATTCGCGTAGCCAGTGCTTTTTACTACTGCAATGAAACTAAGTGTGTGAGGGAATAAAATGAACATTACAGAGCTTGTCATTCCGTACACATGTTTAATTATTTTTACAAGAGCACTGCGAGATATTCATGATTGGCTGTGAAGAAGAGGAAAACGTGATGATCCACTGTAACGGTGAGTACGAAACTAGATTTTAAAAAATTATTTGGGAACATTATTTTTAAGTAACTGACAAATTATTCCATTGTGTGTGCTATTCGAATAATTAGCCAGGTTGAGTTTTAGAGACATTTCTGCCGCTTAATTTAACGTAGTGACTTGGAGTTATCTCATAATATATCCATTTGTTTAGAAAGTCCGCCAACTTGGTTAACATTCCCATTTTAAACAAGGCTTGATTTCGAATTTTTGGAAATACGACATGATCATTTTGTAACCATTTTAAGATCTCAGCCTTTTGGTAATGAATCACAGAAGAGGAAACACCCATCCATTCCGGCCATAAAGTAGCCAACGGTTTCAGAGCAGCGAAGAGCTGCATTTAACGAAGAAAGTAAGGAATGTAACGAAAATGGGTAGGGGTGGGGCTGATTGCCTATGATTATCATATAGGTAGGTAATGAAATGAAATAATGTATCTTCTTTATATCAGGAAAGTTGATCTAGAAGATGGTTAATGTGCCCCCCCCCCCTCCGAAAAGGTCCTGCGGGCGCCCATGCTGTCGCTCGCTGTTGGTTTGGCGGGCAGCCCGGAATTCAAGTTCGAAGTGCGAGGACTTTAGCTCGGACGAGCGTTCCTGATACATAATCCACGCAACATAGTTTCTGTAAGGCACATAAATGAGCGAATGATGTCTGTAGATTTGGTGGATGGAGGAATTAGGACGAGAAATGTCTCAGTGTATTCACCATGTGGAGGTGCAGATGTGGATGAAGTTGACAAGTTTTATGAAGCACTAAGTGATGTCATATTCAGGGTCAACAGCAAGGATAGAATAGTGCTAACTGGCGATTTCAATGCGAGAGTTGGAAATCGAACTGACGGATACGAAAGGGTGATTGGTAAATGTGGGGAATGTATGGAAGCTAATAGGAATGGGAAGCGTTTGCAGGACTTCTGTGCTAGTATGAGATTAGTAGTTGCAACTCATTCTTCAAGCATAAGGCTATTCACCACTACACCTGGGACAGTAGGGGCACCATTTCCATAATAGTCTATATCACAACCGAATTTTAGTTCAGGAAATCTGTCAGGAATCTGAGGGTATTCCGAGGATTTGTTGATGACACAGACCACTACCTGATATGTAGTGAACTAAACGTCTCTAGATCTAGGATAGAAGAAGTGAAATCTGTCTGTAGACGGATAAGGGTAGAAAATCTCCAGGACGAGGGCATTAGACTCAAGTACATGGATATGACTAGTGAGAAGTTCCAAACAATGTAAAGTAAGAGGTTCAGGATATATAAAGAGAATGGGTGGCATACAAGGACGCTTTAGTGGAAACAGGAAGGGAATGTCTAGGAACAACTATGTGTAAGGATGGAAAAAGCGAACATCTTCGTGGAATGATAAAGTGAGAGCAGCTTCTAAACGTAAAGAAAGGGCGGATCCGAATTGACTCCAGACAGTACTAATGCAGACTGAGAATTGTATGTAGAGGAATGAAACAGAGCGAGACAAATAATTGCTGAATCCAAGAAGAAGTTATTGGAAAATATTGGTAAGAGCTTTTAAAGGATAGATCAAGCACCAGGGAGAATATTTTTAGATTTAACTCATATTAGATTCCAGGAAATCACTGGACATGTGGAAGGAATATTTTGAAACACTTCTCAACGTAAAATAGTATCTTCCTTGTGATTTCGCAAACAACCGAGCTCATGGAGAGGAGGATGGCGATGTAAGTGAAATTACACTTGATGAAGTAGAAAAGATGGTCCAAAGGAATTGTCATAAAGCTGCGGGAATAGAGTAAATTATACCTGAAATGGCGAAGTATGGTGGGAAGGCAGGGATAAAATGGTTTCATAGAGTAATAAGGTTAGCATGGAGTCTTAGTAAGGTAACATCAGATTGGACGAAATAAGTAATTGCACCTATCTAAAAGCAAGGGAACAGGAATGATTGCAACAACTATCGAGATATCTCATTAATCTGTGTACCAGGCAAAGTGTTCACTGGTATCTGCGAAGGGAGGGTGCGATCAGTGGTTGGGAGGAAGTTGGATGGAAACCAGTATGGTTTAAGATCACAGAGGGGCTGTCCGGACCAGGTTTTCAGTTTGTGGCAGGTAATTGGAAAATGCTACGAGAGAAATAGGCAGTTACACTTTTGGATCGTAGATCTATAGAATGCATATGACAGAGAACCGAGAGAAAATATGTTCGCAATACTGGGGTACTATCGGATTAATGGTAATTCAATCAAAGGTTTGATTGTTGACAATTGAACTGCATTGACAATTGACAGTAGAATGAGTTTTGGGTTTAAAGTACTTACAGGGGTTAGACAAGGCTGTAATCATTCACCTTCATTGTTCATGGTTTCTATGGATCACCTGTTCAAATGTATTAAGTGGCGGGGAGGGATTCAAATAGATGAACACGTAGTAAGCTGTCTGGCTTATGCTGACGACTTGGTCTTATGGCAGATTGTGCCGAAAACTTGCAGTGTAATATCCTGGAACTTGAGAATAGGTTCAATCAATTTGGTAGTAAAATTATACTTTCTAAATTTAAATTGATGTCAGTAGGTAAGAAATCCAAAAGAATAGAAAGTAGAAGAGAAGGAGGAGGAAAAGGATTAGGTGGTAGTGTTTCACGTTGGTACTAACAACGTAAGACAAGCAGGTATAAGTACCAAGATGGTTAGGGATGTGTGGGACCTGGTAAATGCAGCACGAGTGAAGTTTAAGGAAGCGGAGATTTTTATCAGTGGAATACTGTGTAGGAGGGATACTGACTGGAGGGTGATTGGGATTTAAATAAGACTATGGAGTGGGTATGTGGGAAACTGGGAGTGAGATTTCTAGATCCTGATGGGTGGGTAGGAGATAGGGATCTTCGCTCAGATGGCCTACACTTAAACTAAAATGGTACATATAAGTTAGGAAATTTGTTTAGAAGGGTTCTAGGGAGGTACATTCAGGGGAAAAGATTGGCCTAGGTAGCGGTGTTAAAGGAACAGGGAACTGGAAATCAAGTAAGGATGACATAAAAAAGTTAGCGCTCAACTGTAGAAGTATTGTAAAGAAAGGAATAGAATTAAGTAATTTAATAGATATATACTTACCAGATATTGTAATAGGAGTTGAATCATGGCTGAGAAATGATATAATGTATGCAACAATTTTCCCACGGAACTGGAGGGTGAATCATAGAGATAGGATAGGAATGGTAGGAGGGGAAGTATTCATTCTGGTGAAAGAAGAATTTGTAAGCTACGAAAAAGTTAAAGATGACAAGCACGAAATTCTAGGGGTAAGGCTCATTTCTAAAAAAAAATAGGCAACTAGATGTCTTTTGAGTGTACAGACCAGGAAAGGGTAGCGCAGATGCTAATTCGGAATTATTTGATAAGATAATCAGCTATGTGGGAAACAATAAGGAAAGGAACATAATCGTAGCGGGTGATCTCAATTTACCAAATGTCAATTGGGAAGGTAATGCGAACGACAGGAAGCATGACCAACAAATGGCAAATAAGTTAACATGGGAAGGGCACCTGATTCAGAAAGTGATGGAACCTACTAGAGGGAAAAATATTCTGGATGTGGTGCTGGTAAAACCAGATGAGCTCTGTAGAGAAACCGAAGTAATAGATGGTATTAGTGATCACGAAGCTGTTGTTGTGGTAATTAAAGATAAATGTGAAAGAAAGGAAGAGATTAAAATTAGGACTATTAGGCAGTACCATATGGCTGATAAAACTGGCATGAGGGAGTTTTTAATAAGCCACTATGATCGGCGGAAAAACGGTAAATAAAAATGTAAACAGTCTCTGGGATGGGTTTAAAGCAGTTGTTGAGGAATGTGAAAATAGGTTTGTACCTTTAAAGGTGGTAGGGAATAGTAAAGATCCACTATATTATAACAGGGAAGTAAAGAGTCTAAGAAGGAGGTGCAGGTTGGAAATAAATAGAGTTAGAAATGGCTGTGGAAGTAAGGAGAACTTGAAGGAACTTACTAGGAAATCAAATCTAGCAAAGAAGTCAGCTAAAGACAACATGATGGCAGGCATAATTGGTGGCCACACTAAGTTTAGTGTAAAATGGAAGAGTATGTATAGGTACTTTATGGCAGAAACAGGTTCCAAGAAGGACATTCCAGGAATAATTAATGAACAAGGGGAGTGTGTATGCGAGGATCTTCAAAAGGAAGAAGTATTCAGTCACCAGTAAGTAAAGATTATTGGTTACAAGGATAATGTCCAGATAGAGGAGGTGACTAATACTATATAAGTATTAAAATTTACCTATGACAGCAATGACATTTACAGTAAGATAAAAAGTTGAAAACTAGAAAAGCAGCTGGAATTGATAGAGTTTCGGGGGATATACTAAAGACAATGGGTTGGGATATAGTACCATATCTGAAGTACTTGTTTGATTTTTGTTTACATGAAGGAACTTTACCAAATGAATGAAGAGTTGCTATAGTAGCCCCTGTGTATAAAGGAAAGGGTGATAGGCATAAAGCTGAAAATTACAGGCCAGCCAGTTTGACGTGTATTGCATGTAAAGCTTTGGGAAAGCATTCTTTCTGATTATATAAGATATGTTTGCAAAATTAATAACTGGTTTGACAGAAGGCAGTTTGGGTTTAAGAAAGGATATTCCACTGAAGCCCAACTTGTAGGATTCCAGCAAGGTATAGCAGATATCCTGGATTCAGGAGGTCAATTGGACTGTATTGCAATTGACTTATCTAAGGCATTTGATAGGGTAGATCATGGGAGACTACTGGCAAAAATGAGTGCAATTGGACTTGACAAATTTTCTGTATTTATTTTTCAGCCAATCATATGCTTCTTGTAACTTTTGAGTATCCAATAAAATGAGAGGGTGTGTCCGGATATAGTCCAGAGCCTTCTCGAACGCTCCCCTCGGGTGTATAAGCCGCGGCTTTTTCCAGTTACCTTGTCTTATTGACCGTCGAAGTTCTGAGTGTGTGTATTAAGACAGAAGGCAGAACATCAGCCTTGGCAATGGCCACTAGCTTCCTATCTCTATAACTATCTCCGCAAACTTACCCGAGGGGAAGGTTCTAATCTTTAACTATGCAATTAACTGTTTTCTAAAATGTAAACTTTCTTCTTGCCAATGTAAAATTTCATAAAGCCTTAAACTGTAAATCGGGGATAGAGAGTGCTTTATCCTCTCGAGTTCCCCTTCAATTTATCTTGAGGTGACTGCGATTTTGTAAGTGCTTTCCTTTCTATAAAGCATTAATTAACGTGCCCTTCTAGTCACCTCAGTAGTTTGGGATTAGCCTCTGTATCATCGGGCCACAAGTCCAAGTAGGGTTTTAAAAGTTGGTTTTTCTCGGATCTCAAGTGTACGCCTCCATACATTTTTAAGTTTGGGCCAGTGATTTTACCTGTTCTTTTTTTTTTTCACGAAGGCCCAGTAGCATGGGTACTAGATGCCCCTGTGTAATCTAAAGATATTTAACCTGGTATTGTAAATTGTGGGTCGGACCTAGAGAGGTATTGTGCAATGTTGCCTGGAATAGGCCATGCAGTTCAGGAGCGCAGCTTCCTTGGTTGAATTTGGAGATCATGTAAGCTCTTCTCCGATATCGGTGTACTATTGAGAGGGGCCTTTGGAAGGCCGTATATGTAACACTTGGGGCAAAGGGCTCTTGAACTGTGTCTTGTAAGATATCTCTTCTTATCTAACCAAACGCAACATTTGCGAGGTTGTAAACTTGTAAGTTGGAGCTGGAAGCTTGAAACTTGTAATTTCCAACCCTTGGGTTTCTATTCTTGTTTGATATTTTATATCCGACATTTTTTTCCATCACCTAGTGAAGAATTTTGTTAATTTTGAGATCTGAAAAGAAATATAACCTTTATTTTAAAGTTTTAATTAGTCCTTGATATCGTAGACAGACCCATCCAAGCCCACACCTTCTTTCACCTCTCTCTGTTCCACAGAAACTCTGGAATAATAATAATAATAATAATAACAATAATAATAATAATAATAATAATAATAATAATAATAATAATAATAATAATAATAATAATAATAATAATAAATCCTTAAATTTAAAATGCACAAAATAACATGCACTTATATCATGTAACTGCAGTAATCCATTCATTCATTCATTCATTCATTCATTCATTCATTCATTCATTCTTTCATTCATTCATTCATTCAACAATTATCCAGCAAGTCAGCGGGATCTACCCAGCAAATGCTCGTGGCAAGCAACTTTACAGTGGCGATGAGAAGGATTGTGTCTAATGTTCGCAGGTAGCGAATTCCATGACCTAGACACAGAGATTATGAAGGAGCGGTTGTACACTGCATTGCGGTTTATAGGTATGGCAAGAGAGGAGCCAGATCTTGTATTGTGTTCATGATAGGACGAGAGATAAGAAAAAAGACGAAGACAGATAATCGGGAGTATTATTGGAAAGTACTTTGTGCAGAAGTGATAGCATGTGAAGTTCACGGCGCTGGTGCAATCGAAACCACGACAGCTCCTTATAATAAGGTGATATATGAGCATCATATCGCAGATTAAAGATATATCTTACGCAGCTGTTCAGGCTCCGGTCCAGTTTCTTGTTACTATCGCAGGTTATTTCAGTCAACACAGTGTCACAGTAGTCAAACATAGGTAGTATTAGAGAGCAAATTATTTGTACTTTAAGTCGAACAGAGATTAAGTTAGCGAACCGTTTAAGGGGATATAAGCATTTATGTACTTTATTACATGCGCTTATCACCTGTTGAGTCCAATTTAGGGTCTTAGTCATAATAATTCCTAAGTTAGTTTCAGAAGTAGAGTAGGGTATGATTTTATTGCTTAAAATTATTGGGGATATGTCCTGTTGCTTGAAGGAATTATAGGTTTTTACTGGTACCGATAATAATAACTTAGGTCTTATCTGAGTTCATTAATAAACCGTTTCTTTTTTGCATAGTCACTAAGATGTTGAAGGTCGGAATTACTTTTAGTAATTGCAGTATCAATATCACTCGGTTTTGAATGTTAGTAAATCTGTATATCATCCACTTACACTTGCAATCTGCAGAATTTAAGAGCTTTTAATATATTATTAATTTGGATGATAAATAGCAGTGGTCCGAGAACCGACCCCTGAGGGACACCGAGGCTCTTAAATTGTCATCCTGAACTCAAATTTCCAACTGTTACGCGTTGCCGGCGATTCTCAAGGTAAGATGAAAAGAAACGAAGAGATACACTATTAAAATTTAGCTCTTGAAGTTTCTGCAGTAGTAACTGAGGACTGACAGTGTCGAAGGCACTACCGAGATCTAATAACGTCAGTACAGTCACGTTCCGCTGGTTCATTGCACGTCTGATATCATCTGTCAGTCGTAGTAAAGCTGTCGCAGTGCTATGTCCTTTCTTGAAGCCGAATTGAAAGGGATTAAGGATGGAATGCTCGGTAAGTTATTCAGTAAGTTGTGTATGAACTAGACGTTCAAGCACCTTGGATAAGGGTGGTAGGATGGATACTGGAAGATAATCTGAAGGAGAATCTAACTTGGAGCTCTTCGGGTTGGGTCAGTTAGTGCATCTTTCCAAACATCTGGGGAAACTCCGTTTGTCAGGCAGTAGTTAAATATGTGAGTTAGTATTGGCAGAACAGCTCCTAAGGTATCCTTAATAAGCGATATAGGAATTTCATCATTACCTGTGGCATTAGATGTAATAGAGTATATCACACCTTTAACTTCATTCGAGGCGACATTTCTAAAAGAGAATTGCTCATACACAGACTTCTGTTGTAAGAAGGGCAGTGACTGGCCGTGCGAAACGATAACTTAAAACCTCTAGCGATATGCTTTGCACCTAACGTGCGTAAGTTACTCCATATTTGTCTCGGGCTGTTCTTGTTTAACAGTTCCTGAAAGTATTTATACTTATAATTCCTAATTAACTGCTTGCTTCTCTTTCTAAGGACCTTGTATCGCTCGAAATCATCTGTGCCAGGAGTCTGTACAGCTTGTCACGACTGGCCATAGCAAATCTTATCTCGGCCGTTAGCCACGCGGAAGAATGGAGGGTGATTCTTACCTGTTTCCTTCGTGCATGCTTGTCAAATATTTCCATTACCAGTGAACTGAATGTGTTTAGAGTTAATGTTCTGAAAATTACGAATACTATCCCAAGGCAAGTTATATGCATCGTGGCGTAGTTTATTCCGGTCCAAATGTCGTAAGTCTCGTATTGTAATATAGCGTGGTTTGTACTTAGGTATTCGTGTAAAATAACACACGTACAGTAGGTCATCTGAAGAGATGCCAGGAGCAGGGATCTGTCCGTGCTTTATTACTTTTTGAGGTTGATTTGTCACAAGAAGATCAATAAAGTTATGTCTTGCGCGGACAGAGTAATGAACGTGATTAGTAGCGTTGAGGTGTAAAATTGTCATGTTTGTAGCGAGAAATATATTCAGTAGATTATTCACGTCTCTAGTTTGATTCAAACGGTCAGTGTTGAAGTCACCCATGATTATAATGTCATCGTATGCCGAAATAAGATCTGCTAAAGCCTCTTCAAAATCGTCAGCCTGTCTTAGTTTAGGCGGCTTGTATACAATCCCTATTAATATCGTTTCATGACAGTCTAATTCTACAAACGTAAATTCTGGTCTCAGTGTAGGCCTTGGGTCAGAAGTGGAAATTATCTTACATTCGGGTCATTTCTGTAATAAATTAGAAGCCCACTGCCTATTTTGTCAATGCGGCCATAGCGTAATATTGAGTATCCGTCAAGGTTACTTGCCGATGACGGTATGTCTGTACACTTCCAGTTTTCACTGATTCCAATAATATGTACATTTTTCACTTCAAAAATAGCCTGAACCCCTTCCATATGAGCTAATAATGACTAGACATTTAGGTGGCAACAATGTAGCGACTGCGGATGGCTACTGAGCTGCTGTTGCAACATAAAACCTGTTGAAGGGGGTAGGGACGACAGAGAAGGAGAGGGTGAGGGCTGTGCAGAGGAATGCAGCTCAATGGTATTAGCATCGTACTGGTCAACACACATATGAAACTAAGCAGTATGAAAACAAACATTAGGTAAGATGTAAAATGAGCCAACCCGAGCAACCTGGTGAGTAGATCCACTGACTTTCACAAACACATATACACACACACACAAATATAAACTAATAACTACACACATAATTTCTTCTCTCTTCACGAGTTCATGCAATTCCCTGCAATGTTTTTTAACTGTACCATCGTGGATATTTGAGATTTAGTTCCTCTTCTCTTAATACACAAATGCGTCCATCTTGGGCCCAGCATTGCTGCAGTCCCCATAAATCACTTGCCTGATTAAGGATATGTTTTCTCACACATGTGAGGGACTTAGTTAGCTGAGCCCACTGCCCTTCAAAGCTCGTTTCGCGCGCCACACTCGATCACGATCATGGTATCGAACGAACTTTATAATGATGAGTCGATTTCCCTGTGAGACCACTTCAGCTGACCTACTTCGGCGGCCTAGCCTATGGCAGCGATTCACATCAAGAATTGAAAGTTCTACCGAAAGATTATTTTTCCATGTGTGCAGCAATTTAATGTAGACGTACTCGGGCGGTTGTTCCGGGACACCATGCAATAAAAGGCAGTTCCGGTGACTGTACTGTTCGGCCTCGTCTAACACGTCGTCTTGTTTCTGGAGCGATCTTCCAGAGCCATCTACTCCCCTTCAAGCTTGGAGATGTGTTCGCTAGTTTGTTTCATGAATGCCTGGAACTCGCCACCAAGCGCTTGGAGCAGGTTCGGTGGGTTGGCGGCACTGACTGCGGAGTCTAGGCGAGCTTAAAAGTATTTCATACTATTTTCGAAAGCCGATATCTTCTTAGCTACTTCCTTTACAGACATGGTGATAACTTTTTAAAGAAGAAGGCACTTAAATATATAACTTTGGTAAGACGGATTAGCACTTTCAGGTAATTAACTTGCAATTTAAACAGGGTGTAGCAAGAGCAACTTTACTCTACCGTCTCACTCGACTTCATCTTGTAATGGATGGAATGTCCTCGAATTGTGAAGCATGGCGCAGGTACAAAAAATTCGATGACGTCACTAGTCAATGTCAGAGAAGCCGATGGAAGCACAGCATGCTTAGTAGGTGGTTTGAAGCCGAAGATGGCGCTTGCACGAGAAAGTTGAGCAGGAAAAGAACACTTTTCTTGCGATTTTAGGGAGCACGTCACACTTCAGCGGGCGTTCAGGATGCCTCGCAGACGTATGCGAGAACCGTTTCGTCAAATGAATGAGTTTGAAACAGGGCGCATTGTTGGCATACATCTATCCTGGAAATTGCGCGACCACATGTTACTGCACGAACACGTGCCTCCTTGTTGTCACGGGATACCAGAGTGTTGCCCTGGCCCGCCCGAACATCGGACTCGTCGCCAATCGAAAATGTGTGCGGTATGGTGAAACGACGGATGCGGCGCTGTGTCCCAATGACAACCACCAAGCATGAAATCTGGAACCAGGTGAATACAGCATGGATGGCTATACCCCAGGACGCCATTCACGCTATAATAGGCGTCGATGACATCGCGCATGGAACAAGTTATCAGTACCCATGGAGGACCCAGTGCCTACTAGGCAACAGGACACATGCTGAAGCTAGGTGACTGAAATGCTAATCGTGCCCTTGTGAATATGAACTTCCTATCTCTAGTTTCTCAAGTTTTCCTGTTTTGTATGTATGTGGGTGTATATGTAAATGATATGAGTAATAAAGTGGAATCAGAGATAAGGCTTTTTGCTGATGATGTTGTTCTGTATAGAGTAATAATTAAGTTACAAGATTGTGAGCAACTGCAAAATGACCTCGATAATTTTTAGATGGATAGTAGACAATGGTATGATGATAAATTGGTTTAAAGGTCAGGTTGTGCGTTTTACAAATAGTTAAAATCACCTTAATTTTAATAATTACTGCATTGATGGTCTGAAAGTTCCTTACGGGAATCATTGTATGTACCTGGGTGTTATAATAGGCAGGGATTTAGTGATTGGAATAACTTAACTAAGGGCGATGTTCAATACATTTCCAATTTCTTTGAAATAATTTATGAAACGTCTGGGAAAACTACAGATAGGGAATCTGCCACCTGGGCGTCTGCTTTAAATGCAGATCAGTAGTGGTTGCGATTGTGTGTGTGATTGTTATGTCTTAATCGATTTTTAACACAAGTCATCTTGTAAATTGTTCCCGAACCTTTTGCGTATCTTATTGTTTTAATGTGTCCATTCACTATGGTTTGATAGTCTATAATCCTGATATGATTTTAAATGTCAAGCGTAACCGAATTTTAATGCTTCCTCTCGTTTCATAAATACTCTTGATTACACGTTTCTTGATGTAAATCACTTGTGAGTACAGTGTTACTGTCGGTTAAACTCTCATATGTTGTAGCAGAGACAATATATAAACGGTAAGAGAAATGTATGAATGTTCAGCGGCATCTATTCTTGATGTATCAATTTTAATATAATTGGCTTTTTCATTTATTCTTTAAAGCATGATATAACAATTGTTTATTGTCTGTGCCGTCATGCAAATATTCTACACACGCCACTACTTATCGATCACTCGTGGGCTGCAGCAAGAGCGAGTACCTTGTAGTTCAATATTACAACAACCCATGACAAAAGCGCTGCTGTTGCATTCTCTGCTTTGTTGTTTACACAGCCTTAAAAACAACTGATGCTGGTCAGTTGGCACCTGAACCGAACCGAATCTTGTTATTTTTATTATTTCATGTCGGGCGTTAATTAACACCAATATTAAGAAATTTTCCCCCTTATTAAAGCACTCTTGACCACAAATTACAAACACATGCCCATGCAGTTAAATAAATCTGACTAAAGTGCTTGAAATTAGCCTCACTTGTTTCCTTTACGGATAATCGCACATAATTAAAATAAAATCCTACTGACCACTCTAAGTCAATCTAATCTGACAGTTCAACATTTATCAAAATATATTAATCCTATCCTTAACTTTCTATATATTTACAATAAGGCATATTGGCATTCACAAAATAGTAAAACCGTACTCAAAACTGTGACGTGTCCTCCATCATTCGAGCCTCGGAAGGCTCGCAGGGTTAGTCTACTCCATGTTGCCGCTGTGGTAGACCATGGGTTCCAAACGTCCCTCGATGATTCTTGATGTATCCACGGATCGTCAGTTCACGAGCAATGGAGCAATACTAATCACACCACGTTCACAAAGATTCCTTCTCCACACATCACAGCTGTTTTTTTCACGAGACTTTCAAGTTTATGATTGCATTCGCCCTCACTATGAAAGTTAAATATTAATTAATCTGATTCCGGCAAAGGCAATGCTACTTTAATCAGACCATGTTATTACACAGCAAACTCTGTTACGATACTGCTACAGTTTAAGCAATTTTAATTTACTGCAATATTGGATTCCTCTGTTCAAAACCCTGTCTCGGTTGTCTGATTTTCTGCACATAAAGACTGTCACTCCGTCATTCTCCAATACAGTTTACACTTTGAATTATATTCCTATTATTTTACTTGGACTTCCCTCCTTCGATACCCGCGTGTTTATCCTCACGGTTTCACACTTCAGTCACTCGCACACCGCGGGCTCCTTCTCTATCGCAAGGCATTGTCTAGAGAACAGATTTTCTCACCCGATATTCGACACGGTACAGCGTCACGGTCTCGCAATGCGAACGAATGTACGACACAGTTTGTTCAGATGTCCGGCGCGCCGCGCCTAACCCGTAGTTTATACAGCACTATCGTTTAATCACAGTTTTGCACTGATGAAAAATGAAATGTCGTATGGCTTTTAGTGCCGGGATATCCCAGAACGGGTTCGGCTCGCCAGGTGCAGGTCTTTCTATTTGACTCCCGTAGGCGACCTGCGCGTCATGTTTGCACTGATAATGCACTATAAATGTATATATTCTCCGTACTCCCGTTTACTTGCACGGTTATCCACACAAACAAAGCACAGTGCGACCACACAACGGCCGTGTGGCTGCTTCAAAGACTCGGTGACGACTACCACTTCACCTTCACAAGGGGAAGCTTATATGGTTTTACACAGGGTGGGAGGTAAACAGAGAGACGATCTCAACTCCAATTTCTAGATCTCAAGATCCACGAGGTCCACGGTTATAGCGATGAGATACATTGTGTGGCTCAACAATCACTATCACTTGGTGTGGTGGGGAACACAAAGCGATCAGTAGTTTAATTATAATTTGCCATCTAAATCAGGCCTCCGACGGGGAATCACTATTGGCGGTCTAGTTCACAGCTAGCATGGGTACGCTCCAGCCGCTTACATAATTGCTTGGTGGCGTAATTTCTTAAATAATGTCATATTAGCCTGATTTATAATTTTTCCAAGGACCATATATTCTCGATATTATTTTGACACGTACTTTATGTTTAATTTAGGCGACGTTTTACCAAATATGATTCCAAAATCACCTCCTCACATTGGCTCTACTGAGAGGCGGCATTTGTTTTAGGGGCGGAGTTAGCTAGATGTATTTTTCTTCCTTGTATTCCCTCATCATGCGCTCTCGCTTTGGGGTTTCTTTAACTACGAAACGCTTGAGTTAGGCACCAGCCAGTCGGGGTTTTGCGCAATATGATGCAATTTAGTTCCCGTACGAACAAAGAAGCTTGAAGCACGTATACTTCCCAGACATTAATTTCGTAATAAATATTCATGGTGCCGATACGGTTACAGTGTACATATGCATTTTGGTACATTTAAAACTTTGCATCTATCATGATCCAGTTGTTCCGCATAAGAAACGGCGAGCCACTGCATTTTTAAATGCGTCGTTTAACCACGGGTGGGAAGGGTGACGGATAAACAGGTGTCGTCTGGGAGCTTGCTCATCCTACACTTCTGTAACAAGCGAATACATTATGTCAGCTACAGCGTCAGTATCGTCGAGTAGAAGTACATCATTCTAGGGTAAGTAGGTTATAGCAATCGTCATTCAGGCCAATCCTAATAATGGGTCGTTTATGTATTTGTCTATAAAATTGAAAGCTCCTTCCACACCACCACCAGAAAGGTGCCAGCGGTCAAGAACCTAGGAGAGTGTATCTCTGCAAACTAGAGTGAGAACCTAGCCCAAGACACCAGGTGAACCTAGTTTTAGAGTGCCTATCACTCCTGCAAAATCATCTACGCTTCAAAGTACCTCTCCAAGAACCTCAAACTCAGGCACTGTAATGCGGTAGTAAAACCATCTGTTCACTACGCCTCTGAGTTTCTCTTGAGGACGAGGAAAGGCCCTCTCAGGAATCTAGAACTCAAAGAAAGGAAGGTCCTGAGGAAAATACTAGGATCCGCAAGAGAAAAGGGAGGCACCTACAGAATTAGGCACAAGGATGAGCTATATAAACATCAGAAAGACAACGTTACTAGTATAAGAAAAATGTGCCTGGCCTTCTGTGAACATCCAACCCGCATTAACCGCTGCAGACATACCAACAGGATCATGGCTGTGTCAGGGAGAGGGAAGGTGTCCAGGAACAAGTGGATCTCTTCGGTCAAGTCGGATCTGGAACAACCGAGGAACCACAGGGGTCCGTACATGACCATCCACAGTTCCGGCAAGCCATCGACCGGGGAATATTTCCAACGTCCCTTACGAGAGGGAGGAGCACAGGGACCAGCAGACGTATGTGGACGGAGGAAAGAAAGCTGACTCAAAGCCAGATGATGGAGGAATACTGGAAGAGGAAAAAATAGAAGGCCCAAGTTACTGGAAGTTACGATCCCCGATAGGCCCAAACGATAAATAATAAAAGAGTGAAAGGAAGAAACAAGTGATAAGTCAAGACATATGTATGAAGAGGATTGAGGTAATGACAGCTCGTGTGTAAGAATGAGCAATGAAAGGGTGAAGCATGGAGAAATAAGAAAGGACAGTCTACGTGTCTAAAAGGGTACAAAACATTACCGTCTTCAAATGCGGTGGGTCGTCCCTGTCTCTTAACCATTCCCAGTTTGTCAACATCGCATTTCTTCCCAGTCTATCGTTTCTGCTCGTTTGTGCCTGCCACCTTCACAAGGTGGGTGGAGATCAAGAGGCATTGAAGAAGAAAGGGATCCCAACGGGTAAAGAACATGTGACAAACCAAACCATGTGCATAATTAGAGGGACTTAGAATCTTTTCTATGTACACTGCGATCACATCATGGACACGAAGATGGAACAAGGAGCTAACGTGAAATTTTGCGTTGAACTGAGCAAATCTTCCACAGGGACACTGAACATGCTTCGTTGTGCTTTGATTCAGCGTCGTATTCGTAGACCCAAGAATCGTCAACAGTGTGAATCTGGACGTGAAGGAGCACGCTCACGGAGATCTCAGAACATTGCGGTGCGACGTTCCTTCTGCCTACGGTTCAGCAATCGGGGAAAAATCTTGGAAGTGGCACATCGTATGTTCAATTCCGCACTGTCCCGTACGGTACATCAACAATATCTCCAATATCGTTGATCCTCCCGAAGACGTTCCCGCATTAGTTGCACATTTTCGGGTGTGATGCTCATAGAAGTCCTTCCAGATCCCTCATCTTTTTCTTCTAATAATAAAGTGTAGGTTCGAAATATAGGCTCACTTTCCGATCGCCATGTGCTTCCCGAAGAACTTTCAATGTCAATGTGGCCGATTTGCCCCGTTTAACGGAAATAATTTCACGTTGACTTGTTGTTCTGTGTTTTTCTCCGTAATTAAATCCCACGTATGAATTGTACTTCTGGATATTTCTCTCATCTTCTTCTTCAAAAACAGGTTTTTGGGAACTTACATCCTTTATCCTTTCAGCATTTCTCAAAGATAGGTTCACATGCACATAAAAATTAAGAATTATTTGAAATAGTTACAAACAAGAAAACCCACGCTGTTCCGCAAAATTCGTTATAAATAGGTCAGATAACGCGTCTTGATATATCAGTCTACTTATATTGTTTTGGCTGACCTTTGCAATGGTTTTATGAACATTTAATAAGAAACGCGTTGTAGTGTGCGGCAGTTCGTATTCAGAATTCATGCATTCTGACGCCATCATGCCGTATGTTTGGTAAACATTTATCCATATATTCGTTTCTTTAACCTCACAGTCATTGATGTAGAAGCCAAATATTATTTTCAACAGCAGTTCTTCTATATGAACGGTTGTCTTGCAAGCTCCTAGTCGAGACCATTTTTAAGATCCATGGCCTTCACACTTTCTAGTGTAGGTAGGTTATTCTTCTATAGGTGTTCCCAGATAATGTCTTAAGGCGTACGTCATGTTGGGGTCTGTTTGTACGTAGACGTTTTTCTCCCAGAAGCACGGAAGTTATTAGGAACACTGTGCCATCTGTGTAATATATCTGTAAGCTGCGAAAAGGTACCGAATCAAAGAGTATCTAACAGGGAATAGTATTCCTCCGTGATCAGAGGAAGTGTACTATCTGGCTTGAGAGGTAGCAGTCGAAAATGGCTGCATGAAATGACATTACTCAGGATGAAAACCACGTAAATCAGAATGGTAATGAAAGTGTTATTCGCTTAGCAACCTGCAAAGTACAGAATGTTTTGCGCGTTAGGGTAAGCCTTCTCCTGTAATTACTGAAGAGATCATTTAATGACTTGATTTTATGGTTACCGAAAGGTGGCTGAACTTGGAGATCTATCAATGTCTCATGGTACACCGGCAGGTAATTCCTAAGAGAATAAAACAGAAATGAAGCAAAGCAGACGGACGGACAGATGGGTGGATTTGCCAAACGTGTTCAGTCAATCACTCACTACTGATCTGCATTTATCGCAGTCGCCCAGGTGGCAGTTTCCCAATCTGTTGTTTTCTTAAATGATCCCAAAGAAATTGGATATTTATTGAACATCTCCCTCGGTAAGTTATTCCAATCCCTAACTCCCCTTCCTATAAACGAATATTTTCCCCAGTTTTTTCCCTTGAATTCCAACCTTAACTTCATAATGTGATCTTTCTTACTTTTAAAGACACCACTCAAACTTATTCGTCAACTAATGCCCTCCCACGCCTTATCTCCACTGACAGCTCGAACATACCACTTTTCCGAGCAGCTCGTCTCCTTTCTCCCAAGGTTTTCCCGTCCAAACTTTGCAACATTTTTGTAACGCTACTCTTTTGTCGGATTTCGCCCAGAACAAATCGAGCTGCTTTTCCTTTGATTTTTTACAGTTTCTGAATCAAGTAATCCCGGGGTCTCACCAGGGACAATATGCTCTCTCCTTTACATCCTTACTACAACCCCTAAATACCCCCATAACAATGTGCATAAATCTGTACCCTTTATTTATAATCATATTCACGTGATTAACCCAATGAACATCCTTATATTAATACCTACTTATTTACAATGATCCTCAAAGGGAACATTCACCCCAACAACGCAGTAATTACAACTGAGAGGACTTTTCCTATTTGTAAAACTCACAACCTGACTTTTATCCCCGTGTTTCATCATACAATTGCCTACTGTCCATCTCATAACATTATCGAGGTCATTTTGCAGTTGCTCACAATCTTGTAACTTATTTATTACTCTGTACAGAATAACATCATCTGCAAAACGCCTTATGTCTGATTCCACTTCTTTACACATATTATCAATATATAAAAGAAAACGTAAAGCTCCAATAATACTGCTTTGAGGAATTCCCCTCTTAATTATTACAGGGACAGATAAAACATCACCTACCCTAATTCTCTGAGTTCTATTTTCTAGAAACAGAGCCACCTATTCAGTCACTCTTTTGTCAAGTCCAATTGCACTCATTTTTGCCAGTAGTCTCCCATGATCTACCTATCAATGCCTGAGACGGGTCAACCGCGATACAGTTCAATTGACCTTCTGATCCAAGATATCTGCTATATCTTCCTGGAATCCTACAATTTGGGCTTCAGTGGAATAACCTTTCCTAAACACAAATTGCCTTCTATCAAACCAGTTAATAATTTCGCAAACATGTCTTATTTTATCAGAAGGAATGCTTTCCCAAGGCTTACATGCAATGCATGTCAAACTGACTGTCCTGTAATTTTGAGCTTTATGTCTATCACCCTTTTCTTTATATACAGGGGCTACTATAGCAACTCTCCGTTCATTTGATAAAGTTCCTTCATGCAAACAATAATCAAATAAGTATTTCAGATATGGTACTACATCCCAACCCATTGTCTTTAACATATATATCCCGAAACCTTATCAATTCCAGCTGCTTTTCTAATTTTGAAATTTGCATCTTACGGTAAATGCCATTGCTGTCATAGGTAATTTGTAATACTTCTTTGGTATTAGTCACTTCCTGTATCTGGACATCATGCTTGTAACCAACAATCTTTACATACTGCTGACTGAATACTTCAGCCTTTTGAAGATCCTCACAACACACTCCCCTTGGTCATTAATGATTCCTGGAATGTCCTTCTTGGAACCTGTTTCTGTCTTAAAGTACCTATACATACTCTTCAGTTTTTCACTCAAATTTGTATGACCATCATGTTATCCTTAGCTGACTTCTTTGCTAGATTCAATTTCCTAGTAAGTTCCTTCAATTTTTCCTTACTTCAACAGCCATTTCTAAATCTATTTCTTTCCAACTAGCACCTTTTTCTTAGTCTCTTTAATTCTCTGTTAAAATATATTGGATCTTTATTATTCCTTACGAACTTTAAATGTACAAACCTATTTTCACATTCCTCAACAATTGCTTTAAACCCATTCCAGAGTCTGTTTACAGTTTCATTTTCCGTTCTCCACCGATCACAGTTAGGCCTACTTATTAAAATCTCCCTCATGCCAGTTTTATCAGCCATATGGTACTGCCTAAAAGTCCTAATTTTAATATCTGCATGTGTCTGACATTTATTTTTAATTACCACAAAAATTTCGTGATCACAATTACGACCTATTACTTCGGTTTCTTGTTATAATTTAACTTTTAACATTTCAATCAATCAATCAATCAATCAATCAATCAATCAATCAATCAATCAATCAATCAATCAATCAATCAATCAATCAATCAATCAATCAATCAATCAATCAATCAATCAATCAATCAATCAATCAATCAATCAATCAATCAATCAATCAATCAATCAATCAATCAATCAATCAATCAATCAATCAATCAATCAATCCCAATTACAGATCTGCATTTACGACAGTCGCCCAGGTGGCAGATTCCCACTCTGATGTTTACCTAGCATTTTCTTAAATGATTTCAAAGAAATTGGAAATTTTCTGAACATCTCCCTTGGTAAATTATTCCAATCCCTAACTCCCTTTCCTATAAATGAATATTTGTACCATTTTGTCCTCTTGAATTCCAACTTTATCTTCATATTGTGATCTTTCCTACTTTTATAAACGCCACTGGAACTTATTCGTCTACTGATGTCATACCACGCCATATCTCCGCTGACAGCTTGCAACATACCACATAGTCGAGCAGCTCGTCTTCTTTCTCCCAATTCTTCCCAACCCAAACTTTGCAACATTTTCGTAACGCTACTCTTTTATCGGAAATCACAGAGAACAATACCGAGCTGCTCTTCTTTGGATTTTTTCTAGTTCTTGAATCAGGTAATCCTTGTGATGGCCCCATACACTGGAACCATACTCTTGTTGGGATCTTACCAGAGACTTATATGCCCTCTCCTTTATATCCTTACTACAACCCCTAAATACTCTCATAACCATGTGCAGAGATCTGTACCCTTTATTTACAATCCCATTTATGTGATGACCCCAGTGAAGATCTTTCCTTATATTAACACCTAGATACTTACAATGATCCCCACAAGGAACTTTCACCCCATCAACGCAGTGATGAAAACTGAGAGGACATTACCTATTTGAGAAACTCACAACCTGACTTTTAAACCCGTTTATCAACGTACCATTGCCTGCTGTCCATCTCACAAGATTATCGAGGTCACGTTGCAGTTACTCACAATTTTGTAACTTATTTATTACTCTATACAGAATAACATTTATCCGCAAAAACCTTACCTCTGATTCCACTTGTTTACTCATATCATTTTTATATATAAGAAAATATGAAGGTCCAATAATAATGCCTTGTGGAATTCCCCTCTTAATTATTACAGGATCGGATAAAGCTTCGCCTACTCTAATTCTATGAGCTCTATTTTCTAGAAATATAGCAACCCATTCAGTCACTCCTTTGTCTTGTAAAATTGCACACATTTTCGCCAGTAGTCTTATCAAATAATTCTGAATCATCTCTGCGCTACCCTTTCCTGATCTGTACACTCCTAAGGCATCAAGTTGCTTATTATCTTTAGAGATGAGCCTTACCCCTAGAATTTCGTGTTGGTCATCTTTAACTATTTCGTAGCTTACAAATTCTTCTTTCACCAAAATGAATACTCCTCCTCCTACCATTCCAATCCTATCTCTACGGTACCCCTCCAGTTCCTTGAGAAAATTTCTGCATCCATTATATCACTTCTCAGCCATGATTCAACTCCTCTTACAATATCTGGCAGGTATATATCTATTAAATTACTTAAAACCCGTTAGTGCATGAAGTTTTTTTTGTCTTGCCACCATCCTGGCTTCAAATGTGTTTCAACAGTGAACGCTACGAACCGAGAATAATGTATTCTTGTTTCCTGTTAGCTGCAGCCTTTCTGAAGTGAAAGAAAGTAGTATGGGCCTAAAACCATGCATAAATTTCGTTACTCTTATCATTTTTAAGACGTCCAATTGTTCGGACGCTATGCACTAATGGGTTCTATTCCTTTATTTACAATACTTCTACAGTTCAGCACTAACATTTTTATGCCATCCCTGCTTGATTACCAGTTCCCTGTTCACTGACCACCGCTCCCTAGGCCACACTGTTTCCCTGAATGTAGCTCCCTAGAACCCTTCTAAACAATTTCCTAACTTATGTGTACCACTGTGGTTTATGTGAAGGCCATCTGAGCGCAGATCTCTCTCTCTTACCCACACATTAGGATCTAGAAATCTCACTCCCAGTTTCCCACATAACCACTCCATAGTCTCATTTAAATCCTCAATACCTTCCAGTAAGTATACCTCCTACACAGTATTCCACTAAAACAATCTCCGCTTCCGTGCTGCATTTACCAGGTCTTACACATCCCCAAAGATGTTGGTACTTATGCAGGCTTGTCTTACGTTGCTAATGCCAACGTGAAACACTTCCACCTTCTCCTTTCCCTCCTCCCTCTCTTCTACTTTCCTCAACGTCTGCTTTAACGTAATTCCTGGATAACACTCTACCCTGGTACCCATTCCTCCACACACTTTCCCAACATGCCTAACGAAGGAATCCCTCATGACCAGAGCCTCAACCCTACCCACCTCATTTGACACCCTCCCCTCCTGGAAAGTCCTACCTTTCCTGAAAGCTACAGAAGCTACTTCCTCTTCCCTTTTCTCCATCCCATGACACTGTTCCACCTGTCTTTTCCTATCCACTACTCCTCATTTCCCTTTCCTACCTGTTTCCTTTCTCCTACTTCCACATTTCTCAGCAACAGTTCCCTGTTCCTCATTTTCCCTCGGTTGTTCTACCTGCAGTGCCTCGTACCGATTTCTCACCGACACCTGTCCTGAATTCTGATCCTGAAGTGAGCCCTTAGCCTACAATCTCCTTCCCCTTAAGACATTAGACCACCTGTCTTCCACAATTCCCCCCTTTCCTTCCCAACCCTCTATTACACCTTCTGTATCCTGTACATTATTTGAGGGAGGCGTACTTCCCTTACTCCCCTCTGAGAGAATCCTAATTATCTCCCTCAAGCTCTCCAACTCCTCCCTCATACTGCTTAATTCCTGGCCACACCCACAGTTCCTACACTCGCAGTCCTTAGCCATTCTTTACAAAAGAATGAAAAGAAAATGGAATATAACTTATTCTGTGCAAAATAAAAATGAAAGGAAAGAAATATTGTCTAGTTTAGTTCACAGAGATCACACGACAATAAATTAATTAATATAGGCTACTAGTACACTACAATACTACTTAATTGTACGAATTTTTAATGGTTCATGTTTGTGGGTTACTGTAGTCACGTCGTAGTTCGTGAACCATGGGCAACGGCTGAGTGGCCTAGTAAGTGGTCCTGAGAGTCGGGATACCAGTTGCTATGGAATGGGAATGGGCATCTCGGACATATTTTGAGTCGTGGCCCTCCTTGTGCTCAGGCGGCTAGGACTACACAATTCACCGGTGGTCCATAACCCGTTAGAGGAGAGATCCTCACTTGGACTATGTGCAAGTAGGGCAGCATCCTGCTTCATGAATTTTCCGAGCTCAGGACACTTTAAGTAAGCCTCGGACCTATGGGAGTAATGGAGTCCCACTCCCATTTGACAGGCGAGGGACTCCTTGGAAACAACTTGGCAAACGAAATGGGATTCGATGGGGAGCTATCAATATTAATGGGGCTTATGGAAGAAAGAAGGTAGAACTTGCTGAGTCAGCAAAGAGGATGCATCTGGATGTGCTAGGAGTAAGTGATATTCGGGTAAGGGGAGATAACGAGGAAGAGATAGGAGATTATAAATTGTACTTGACGGGTGTTAGAAAGGGAAGGGCAGAGTCTGGGGTAGGGCTCTTTATCAGGAATACCATTGCACGCAACATAGTTTCTGTTAGGCACGTAAGTGAGCGAATGATGTGGGTAGATTTGTCAGTGGGAGGAATTAGGACAAGAATTGTGTCCGTGTATTCACCATGTGAGGGTGCAGATGAGGATGAAGTTGACAAGTTTTATGAAGCATTGAGTGACATCGTGGTCAGGGTCAACAGCAAGGATAGAATAGTGCTAATGGGCGATTTCAATGCGAGAGTTGGGAATAGAACTGAAGGATACGAAAGGGTGATTGGTAATTGTGGGGAAGATATGGAAGCTAATGGGAATGGGAAGCGTTTGCTGGACTTCTGTGCTAGTATGGGTTTAGCTGTTACGAATACATTCTTCAAGCATAAGGCTATTCACCGCTACACATGGGAGGCTAGGGGTACCAGATCCATAATAGACTATATCTTGACAGACTTTGAATTCAGGAAATCTTTTAGGAATGTACGAGTTTTTCGGGGTTTTTTCGATGATACAGACCATTATCTGATCTGTAGTGAACTAAGTATCTCTAGGCCTAGGGTAGAGAAAGTGAAATCTGTCTGCAAACGAATAAGGGTAGAAAATCTCCAGGACGAGGAAATTAGACAGAAGTACGTGGATATGATTAGTGAGAAGTTTCAAACAGTAGACAGTAAGCAGGTTCAGGATATAGAGAGTGAATGGGTGGCATACAGGGATGCTGTAGTAGAAACAGCAAGGGAATGCCTAGGAACAACTCTGTGTAAAGATGGGAAAAGGCGAACATCTTGGTGGAATGAGAAAGTGAGAGCAGCCTGTAAACGTAAAAAGAAGGCTTATCAGAAATGGCTCCAAACAAGGGCCGAGGCAGACAGGGATTTGTACGTAGATGAAAGAAACAGAGCGAAACAAATAGTTGTTGAATCCAAAAAGAAGTCATGGGAATATTTTGGTAATAACCTGGAAAGGCTAGGTCAAGCAGCAGGGAAACCTTTCTGGACAGTAATAAAGAATCTTAGGAATGGAGGGAAAAAGGAAATGAACAGTGTTTTGAGTAATTCAGGTGAACTCATAACAGATCCCAGGGAATCACTGGAGAGGTGGAGGGAATATTTTGAACATCTTCTCAATGTAAAAGGAAATCATCATGGTGGTGTTGCAAACAGTCAAGCTCATGGGGAGGAGGAAAATGATGTTGATGAAATTATGCTTGAGGAAGTGGAAAGGATAGTAAATAATCTCCATTGTCATAAGGCAGCAGGAATAGATGAAATTAGACCTGAAATGGTGAAGTATAGTGGGAAGGCAGGGATGAAATGGCTTCATAGAGTAGTGAAATAAGCGTGGAGTGTTGGTAAGGTACCTTCAGATTGGACAAAAGCAGTAATTGCACCTATCTATAAGCAAGGGAACAGGAAGGATTGCAACAACTATCGAGGTATCTCATTGAATAGTATACCAGGCAAAGTATTCACAGGCATCTTGGAAGGGAGGGTGCGATCAGTCGTTGAGAGGAAGTTGGATGAAAACCAGTGTGGTTTCAGACCACAGAGAGGCTGTCAGGATCAGATATTCAGTATGCGCCAGGTAATTGAAAAATGCTACGAGAGGAATAGGCAGTTGTGTTTATGTTTCGTAGATCTAGAGAAAGCATATGACAGGGTACCGAGGGAAAAGATGTTCGCTATACTGGGGGACTATGGAATTAAAGGTAGATTATTAAATTCAATCAAAGGCATTTATGTTGACAATTGGGCTTCAGTGAGAATTGATGGTAGAATGAGTTCTTGGTTCAGGGTACTTACAGGAGTTAGACAAGGCTGTAATCTTTCACCTTTGCTGTTTGGATCATATGCTGAAAGGTATAAAATGGCAGGGAGGGATTCAGTTAGGTGGAAATGTAGTAAGCAGCCTGGCCTATGCTGACGACTTGGTCTTAATGGCAGACTGTGCCGAAAGCCTGCAGTCTAACATCTGGGAACTTGAAAATAGGTGCAATGAGTATGGTATGAAAATTAGCCTCTCGAAGACTAAATTGATGTCAGTAGGTAAGAAATCCAACAGAATTGAATGTCAGATTGGTGATACAAAGCTAGAACAGGTCGATAATTTCAAGTATTTAGGTTGTGTGTTTTCCCAGGATGGTAATATAGTAAGTGAGATTGAATCAAGGTGTAGTAAAGCTAATGCAGTGAGCTCGCAGTTGCGATCAGCAGTATTCTGTAAGAAGGAAGTCAGCTCCCAGACGAAACTATCTTTACATCGGTCTGTTTTCAGACCAACTTTGCTTTATGGGAGCGAAAGCTGGGTGGACTCAGGATATCTTATTCATAAGTTATAAGTAACAGACATGAAAGTAGCAAGAATGATTGCTGGTACAAACAGGTGGGAACAATGGCAGGAGGGAACTCGGAATGAGGAGATAAAGGCTAATTTAGGAATGAACTCGATGGATGAAGCTGTACGCATAAACCGGCTTCGGTGGTGGGGTCATGTGAGGCGAATGGTGGAGGATAGGTTACCCAGGAGAATAATGGACTCTGTTATGGAGGGTAAGAGAAGTAGAGGGAGACCAAGACGACGATGGTTAGACTCTGTTTCTAACGATTTAAAGATAAGAGGTATAGAACTAAATGAGGCGACAACACTAGTTGCAAATCGAGGATTGTGGCGATGTTTAGTAAATTCTCAGAGGCTTGCAGACTGAACGCTGAAAGGCATAACAGTCTATAATGATAATGTAATGTATGTATGTATGTATGTACGAATTTTTATACCTACAACACGGTAACAGGATGAACATTGCTGTTAATTACTGGAAACACAGAATAATTCACAAGAATTGCACAATTCTTAACTTCAGTTAAGTCTACTCTAATTAAAACAACAGAATTCTAGTAATAGAGTTACTACAGAAACGGTATTATACTACACAAATATATAATAATAATGGAATAAATACACTATTTTCTAGCAAGATACTATAATGCACTACAATAATTTTAAACTACATTCAGAAGTATTCTAATTACAACAGGTTATTTATTACCAAGCACAAACAGAAAAGAAAATTTCCATTAAAGTTCGAAATTCGCAAAACTACTCAAAATTTTAGAATAGGCACTCTAATTTCTAACACGTTACTATATTACACTACGATAATGTTTAAACTAACTTCAGACGTATCCTAGCTTATTATTAAGCACAAATAGAAATGAAAATTACAATTAGGCCTAAATTAGTTATTAGCAAGTACTACCGGTATGCAATCAATGATTACCAACAAAGTTAAACACGTAGAAAGATTAATATTAGTACTACTTTATCCTACTATGCTGTAATAGAAATGAAACCTTCCGTTTTCACAAAAACACACACGAATATAACAGTCAAGATACTATCTAATGTACCGTATCTACACTACAATTCTCAACTGAAACGTGGTTATGTGATTATTACAGATGGTGGATTACTATTATTTTCCTTACTCCGCGGGACGGAGAATAAAAGTGTCCTTAAATGTTGAAAGATTTGAGGTTATTTACAATAATTTCTCAAAAGTATTTCTGTCTAAACTACGCCAGGGACTTTAATTGCAATTATTGGAATGTTTTATTAAACTCTGTTTTAGTAAACTCTTTTAATATATAGCTATATGATAAGGGATTTTTCCTTATATCTTTACAAATGTTTTTCATATTAGGAAGTGTGGCCCGTGGTGGCGGAACACAAAAGCAGATAGGTATTTCATGGAGGAATAAATGACTGCGTCATCGAATACCTAAGACAATTAAACTGGTGATAGGTAGTAAATAGATAACGAGTATTTAAGTACCCGGTATTAGAAATTGATTGCGAAGAACTAATTGATAGAGGAAGGAGACCTGTCACGTTGAGTAATTTCAAGTTTACAGTCATTTTCACGGAGTAAAATAAAATTTAACTGAATATTGTTCGGCGAAAATCAGCCAACACAAGCGCATTTTATTCTAATATCCTGAAATACTACTTAAACATTATTCAGGGATTGATAATAATTTTATTTGCTTTACGTCCCACTAACTACTTTTACAGTTTTCAGAGACGCCAAGCTGCCGGAATTTAGTCCCGCAGGAGTTATTTTACGTGTCACTATATCTATCGACGCCAGGCTGACGTATTTGATCACCTTCATATACCACCGGAGTGAGCCAGGATCGAACCTGCCAAGTTGGGGTCAGAAGGCCAGCACCTCAACCGTCTGAGCCACTCATCCCGGGATTGAGGGACTCAGAATGTTTCTTGCGTGGATTTCATTTTTTTTTTGCAAGTTATCATTTCTGAACATAAAATTTTGAAATTTGATACATGAACTAAACAAGATATTTGATATTTTTCAGATAATTAAAACTCCAGTTTGATTATCCTGAACAGAGGTACAGATCGTCCACTGTAGTGGACAAAGTAACAGGCAGATAAGAGATTGTCTAAAATAGTCAATTTATGTCTGTAATGCCCTCATAAAACATAATTGGAGAATAATGATCAAAATACTGTATTTGTAAAGTATTTAAAAGAGGGACAATAACAATGAACACCTCAATAATGAATAATAACGAACAATTCATAGTCAGTCTAGGCAGTTACTTTGTATGAAACTGTCGAAAGCAGTTTCTGTCTCTTGCAATGCACAGGTGCAGTCTACACTTAGCACACTTCATGTGCGTTTTTGCTTTGCTCCCCGGGTTCTTGCACCTTGACGCTGAATGGTGTTCGTCAAAGTAAGGTAAGTGGCCGACTGAATCAAAGCGCACATCCTCTACTGGTTTCAGCTCATTTTTTCTCTTGGCCGGTACAACTGACGGCACGGATTCGTTTGACGGTCTGCCCTCTTCTTTGCAATGGGTTTACCAGCCATAATCCATACTTCTGCTACGTGGTGGCGAAAGTGTATCAAATCCAATGTTTTATTTGCAGGAAGGCCAAGGACCTTCGCTTCACGCACATACTCTAACCATGAATTGGTTATGGCCTGTCCAGGGCATGTGTAAATAAGCGTTGTGTCCACTTTCTTGAGCGTATGAAGGTACAGTAAATTGAAATCAGCAAGTCAAATTTATCGATACCACCCATGCAATTGTTGTAGTGTCTCACAACTTCAGGTCTCGGAACATTGAGATATTCCTTTTTATCTTGTCCCAACGCTTGCACGTGTCTGCATTCCCAATTCCTTGGAAGTTGGATCCGATGATCACGGAATTGTTGTCGAACCACTTCGTAAGGATTACAGCACCATCACTACTGACTACCTCTTGCATGAATCCTCGAACTTCATTTTTTTCACATCTGCATCAGCACGAAGAGGTGGGCTATGAAACCTGTTCATACGAACTGTGCCAGTAGAATAAATACCTTCATTCTGTAACCACTGAAATAGCCAATATGTGCTAAAATAGTTGTCAAAATACAACTGAGGGAATGGCACATTTATGCGCTTGGAAAGCTGCAAACCAACACTAGCTCCAAGCCCAAATTGTTTGTACCTTGCATTTATTGGCTTTGAAGCACCTTGAAAAAAGAGGAAGTCGTACATCATGCCGCTCTCTCCACACAAAATAAATACCTTCAAGTCCCACTTAGTAGGTTTGTTCTGAACATATTGTTTGACGTTGATCTGGTCCTTGAAGGGTTTTTTGTTCATCTATGCAGAGTTTACCTTCCAGTTCTAACGCCTTACATCTAGATTTTATTGCATCAAACAAAGGACGGGCTTTCCAAAAACGATCTGTGTTGTTGGGATCTTTGTTCCTGTTATCTGCAAAGTGCACATTTTGGCGCAATTAAAAAAATCTGTTCAATGTCATGTTTTCGGATATCAGAGGCACACAAAATGTAGGTTCCCAATACAAACGAACTCGTGGATAGTTCACGTTTCCCATAAGTAACTGAATTCCAATGAAAGATTTTACTTCTTGTACTGTTGTAGGTGGAGAGTTACAGTAGTTGTAATCTGCACTGCATACAATTTCGCATTTTCAACTATTTCCTCAAGTAAATTCTGATTGCAGTACGTTTCAAAGTAAGAAGTAGGACTGGGCAACTGGTGTGTGTTACTCACTGGAGGTTGGTAGAAATTTAATGGAGGTGAAACATAGGTCACAGGACGCCAAGAGATATCCTTCTTCTGTGTCAGTTCCTGATCAATAAAGTATGTCTTTGATAATTCATCAATTGTCATGCAAGAATGTTTCAGTAAATGTTCATTACCTTCATTACTTTTGAAGGATTATTTTCTTCATGACTGTGGCCATCAATGTGAGAATCATTAGGAGATTTACTGTGAAATGTGCCTGCATCTTCGTGCTGCAAGTAATCAACGAATGAGAGAAATTCATCAGTCTCTGTTTCTGCATGGAAGTCTTCATTTTCTCCTAGCTCTTCAATTTCAGATAGATCACCATTTTCCAGGAGGTTTAAAATATCCTCAGCACTATACTTTGGTCTATTATTCCTGAACATTTTACGTCAATTACGAGTGCACTATATAAATAAGAAACCAAAAACTAACAGTAATGCGCACCAAACAACTGTCACAGGTTATGACTACCACATGGTCTAAGAATACAAACATTCAATGCTAGTCACCATGTCCACTGTGGTTGACGACTTTTTAAACAAATGCTACTTGAAAATCAGTTATGCCAACCCATGAATGCCAATATTTTATGACTAATAGAAACACTCCCAAACAGAAAAAAATACCAACCTACATTCTCAGTTATCTGGACAACTGTGTGAATGTGTGAACACACCCTAGATTTGTAACACTGGCAACCACTGCCAGGTAACATATTATTGATATTACCAGCAGTTACAAATTTAGTCAGATGAATCAGGCTATCTGTGTCATAGAATGCCATGTCCACCTCAGTGTACATTATGACCACTACTTTTCCAAACTTCTAGAAAGTCATAAAACCATCGGAAAGAAATCGTTCAGTACAGTGTACAAATAGACTGAAATAATTAGCTCAATAATAATTGAAATGCCTAATCTCCTCTTAATTACAGCGTTTTATGAGGAAGTGGAACTGATTTCGACAAGTTTAGTGCTTTAAACTTCATCAAACCTGTTACTGCGTATTTAGATTAAATTTCGTTCGGATCGTTGAATATTTGGATTTACTGCAATCATGAAGTACCGGTTTAAAAGTTCATTTTTCGATTGGCGTTAACAAATCATGTCCTCTGTTAATCGAATATAAATGTATTTTTAATGATTCAAATTGTATCTATTAATCAAACTAGAGAACCCACAGAATTCGTTATAAATAGGTCAGGTAACTCGTCTTGATATGAATGCCGTAGTCATATTGTTTTGTCTGCCCTTTTCAATGATTTGATGAATATTTAAGAAGAAGAGCGTTATGGTATGCCGTAGTTTGTCGTCAAAATTTATCCACTCTGTCGTCATTATGCCGTCTGTTTGATAAAAATCTATCCATTTATTCGCTTTTTTATCCTGCAGTTTTTGATGTAAAGCTTGGTAGTGTGTCGTAAAAGGCAATGGTATGTTTAATCTTCTATATAGAACGGTTCTCTCTTGAACTCATAGGCAGAGAACATTTTTTAAGATACACGGCCTTCAATCTTTCTAGTGTAGCTAAGTTATCCTTCGTCACGTGTTGCCAAATAATATCTAAGGCCTATGTCATGATGGGGTCTGTTTACACCTACACAGTTTTTCCTCATAGCAGCATATAACATGTTAGGAACGCCCTGTCATCCGTTGAATATATTTAGAAGCTGGAAAAGGTTAGAAAGTCAAGGAGTATCTAGCAGACAATAGTATTCTTCCATTATCAGAAGCAGTGTATACTCTCTGGCTTCACGGACAGTAACAAAACTCGGCTGCATGCAATGACATTAGTAAGGATGGATATCACATATCTATATAAATAAAGTTCTAGGGGGTCCGCTGTCTGTAATTTCGTTTGTTTTGCCAATATTTCAGATATATATCCGTTTTATGTCAACTCAAGACCGAATCGGTGGTTTTTGTTTTTATTGTCTGTTTGTATATTTGTCCGTTTGTTCCACCGTCACGGTGATACAGCCGGATAGATTTCAACCAAACTTCATATTTAGAGTATACTCGTCCCGAGAAAGATTTCGATTTATAGGAAAATCAGAAGGGTTTTCCTCTATTTTCTCTTATACTATTGATTTTCTGTAAACTCCGTTGACCGTATGTGAAACGTCTCTTCATTATGAACAACTTCTGTTATGCTCATAATTTACCTTGCTCTTCAAATGACGGAGGAATTTACTATTTTCTGCGGATATCATGATCTGCCTCGAGTGACCGACAGACCGACAACGAACCTACAGGTTACCATGGCAACGTCTCTGACTGCTTGCCAGCAGGGAAGTAACGTACTGCCATTTTCCTCATCATTCCTTTAAATTCGTAGTTGTTTCTTGGGTAGAAAGCAAGAGAAGCGTCAATCGGCCATTCTGCGTTCTATTGGCGGAATATGGTTGGAGGTTATAACCGTCCTCGAATAACTTAAGTAATAACACCATTAGTCATCTTCTTATCTGTTTACCTAAGAATCCACCGAGCTCGATAGCTGCAGTCGCTTAATTGCGGCCAGTATCCAGTATTCTGGAGATAGTGGGTTCGAACCCCCCTGTCGGCAGCCCTGAAGATGGTTTTCCGTTGTTTCCCATTTTCACACCAGGTAAATGCTGGGGCTGTACCTTAATTAAGGCCACAGCTACTTCCTTCCGGTCCTACTCCTAACCACTTCCTATCCCATCGTCGCCATAAGACGTATTTCTCTCGGTTCGCCGTAAAGCAACTTGAAAATAAATCTAAGAATCCCTTCGCCTAAATTTCTACTCTGTTACCACTTTCTTATATCAATAACTCACACCAGCATAATTTAGTGAGGGGCATCCTATTTTCCAGTACATTCACTTATTATTTACATATTTGTCGTCATCTGGCTGTCCTCAGTTATAATCCATTTTCTATAACAACTTTTTTAACTGTATTATTTTCTTCCTTAATTATTCCGTATGTATGCGAGTGCTATTCCCGAAAGCTGGACACCCTTTTCTCTGAGGAATTATTCTAATCTATGCAAATGTATCAGTTTTGGCCCAGGAAAATATCAAACTATGGAGGCCATTTTAACGACGGTGCAGACATTCGTTTCGGGATAATTGGTGGCTAATCATTAAATCGTATCACACATCAGAAAGCACAATCACCTTTCATTTTGGAGAGATCTACAACTTTGATCCTATGACATTTTGTCGTATTTGTATCCCTTATACGTTAAAGAGAGCTGTATTTCTCGATTTCAAGTTAATTTTTTACTTTTAGAGGTATATGTTATCATTTGGCACACTTATAGGTAATATAGAATCATGACATTCGGCACGCACATTGACATGGCCAGTGGTCATGTGATAACCAAATTGTAGGATTCTATCTGTCACATGAGTATCAAAAACAAAAAGTACTACTTGAAAACTGTACAAAATTTCACCCCATTCAATGATTTTAACTAAATCTAACCCATAAGTATAAGAGATACGAGAAGATGTCATAGGTCTAACCATGTAGAACACTGAAAGAGGCGTCTGATGGTGAAGTCTGTCGTAAAATTTCAAAGCAGTAACTCTCGAAATAAAGTTCTGCACTTCTAGAGTGTATCTGGACATTGACCGTTTTGGCGAAATTTCCGAACAAGTGTAATAATGACCATCTGAATATTTTTAGCTTTGGTGTCTGTTTGTCTGTCGTTTGTTTGTCTGTTTGTCTGCTTGTATATAACTTGGAAAAGTACTAGATATATTTCTACCAAACTTGATATTTAGTGTCCACCTGTCCTGGGGTAGGTTTCAGGGACAAGTATGTTTTTCTAATTCCCTGAACTGACTGGGGGTTTATACGAAACCGAACCCGTGATTTTGCACCCCCACAAAATATACACAACCAAACCTAGTGGAAATCTACTTGCCTTAATGGAAATTAATTTCTAAACTTTTTTCTCATGTTCATCACTTCGTTACGAGGATTAATAAGGGAGATATCATTAGCGGACCGCTTTTCGGTAAAGACCCACCGGACTTAACTCAAGAGCGGGTACGTGTAAATCGTATTTCTTAAAACTTGAAAACTACTGCAGATATTTGAATCAAACATTATATTTAACATCCACCTGTCCAAAGGTAGGACTTCAAGGTTAATAACATTTCATGTTCCATGAATGGACTGGCGGTTTATAGGGAAATGAAATGGTGATTTTACTCTTCCACAATATATACAGTTTATGACCAACCTGACTGAAAATCGACAAAACTTGATGGAAATCCATTTCTTAAACATTGTTTTTCATGTGCATTTTTTCGACAGGAGGATTAATAAGGGAGATATCATGAACGGTCGGTTTTTCAGGTTAAGTCCAGCGGACATAGCACAAAATTGTTGTAACTGGAGCAGATTCCTTATCTATCTATATAAATACAATCGTAACGACTGTGTGCCTGTACGTTGACTATTTTGCCGAAATTTTCGTACAGCTACCCGTTTAAGGGATAATAATGACCATCTTCATATTTTTTTAGCTATAGTTTCCTGAAAGTCCTGATATTTAATCGCCAGAAATACAGATTGTGGCATAATCTGCCAGACGAGCGAGAAAATTGAAATTTGGCAAAGTTATACGTTTTAGCCTGTAACGGACGGAAAACTTCCAAGATCTTTACATTTTTCACTTTTTATCCCCGAAGAATATCGAAATATGGAGGCAATTTTAATGATGGTGCAGACCTCCGGGAAGTCTTATCGCATAACGTAAGGCACCATCTCTGTTCAATTTGGAGTGATCTACAACCATGGTCTTATGACCTTTTGTCGTACCTGTATCCCATTTACGTTTGATTTTTCTCTATTTTTCGATGTTAAGTAAATTAGGGCTGTTCATGTGAATAATTCATACTTGTAATCACTTCTAGGAAAGATATAATCATCAAACTCTAACAAAAATTGGCCCACCCAGTAGCCATATGTGAGCCAAATGCTATGTTTGTATGTAGCTGTCATATAATTATCCGAAAAGTAATCCAATGAGAGATAATCTTACACAAATTATACCCTAATCAACATTTCTAACTCCATGAATAGATGAGATATCATAGGTCCAGTCATTTTTGCCGCTAAATCCGGCGTCTAATGGTACAATCCTTTGTCGATATGACGTACCGTTTAGCAGCAGTGAATGTGTAAATGAAGGTTTGCAATATTGTAAACAAGCATATACTTTCGTATGTCGAACTATATATATTCCCTTACATCGATTTGTAGCGATCGAGAAAGTGTGTGTCTGTAACGGACAATCTATATACAGAGTTAAAAGAGTTTAATAAAAACAGCTTTGCCAAATCCGTCAGTCCGTTCTACTGGACCGATATGCTTGATTTCTGTTTTATTCTCTCTGGTATTTCCTGCCGGTGAATCGTGAGATATTGACAGGTGTCTAAGTTCAGCCAACTTTGTATAATCATAAAATCAGATAATTCATTGATCACTCTGATCACACTAACTTTGACCGGCATTAGGAATGGGGTCCTTCACCAACTCGTATGTAACTGACATTAGTAAGGAAGGCCTACCGTTGTAATGAATAATTCACTTCTCGATTTGACTTGCAGAAGGCAAGGGAGCATGGAGTTTTGTTTAAAACTCCGCTACCCGATTGTGTTTGCCTGTAGGCAAGTGTGCCCGCCATTATAAACAAATGTACCCATCTAAAATGTGACTAGCATTAGGCATAGTGGCCTGCTATTTTGATGGAAACTCACCAAATTGATGTGACTGTCAGTAAGCTGACTGGCAGTAGGAAAAGATGCCTGTCATTATAATGATAACTGCACAACTCAATTTCTACTGGTAGTAGGGAAGTTGCCTGCCTTTATAATAAGAACTCCTCAACTGTAATCTGTCTGGAAGTAGGATAGGGGCTTGCCATTGTAACAAAAACTCTCCAAATCGATTGTGACCGCGCAGTTGGCTATGGAACGTTCAATTATAATGTAAACTTCCCAACTCGATTGTGAATGGCAGTAGTCAAGCCAGCCTGCCGTTATCATCACAAATCCATAAGAAACGCTTTACATTCGAAACAACGTATGGGGAACTGGCCATGCTGTTTCTCGGATAAAGCTAAGAGACATGCAATTTTAAAACAATCAAATTTACTGCATGTACAGTATTTACTTCGATATTCGAATACAATATAGATTACCGTAGCGAAGCACGGGTATATTTGCTAGTAACAGAATATTAATGAAAGTGTTCGTGGCTTAACAACATGCTAAGTACAGAATATATTGCAGGTCAGAGTAAGCCTTCGCCTGTAATTATCAGAGTGATCATTGAATTATCTGATTTTATGATTACTCAAAGTTGGCTGAACTTGGACACCTGTCAAAATCTCACTATTCACCGGCAGAAAATTCCGGAGAGAATATAACAGTAATAAAGCATATCGGTGCGGTAAAACGGACTGACGGATTTGTTCCGTATAATTCTGTATATAGATTGTACTATTATTTAAAGGTCACTAAGCTGTTATTCTTATGATGATGATGATGTTGATGATGATGCTTGTTGTTTAGAGGGGCCTGACATCGAAGGTTATCGGCGCCTCTTATTCTTGTTATAAGTCTTGAAGATTCACGGAACCATATCTTTCTCTAAATGGAACGATACCACACTTAGTTATGAACAAGTATTGTGTTTATCTCGTAAAATATGTTGATACTAATTTCATTTCAACATGAGTACACCTTAAGACTCCATATCCATACGGAGGTTGGCGATCGACGTAGCCAGCTCTGATCTTTGCATTACACTGAGCCATTACTGTGTGAATTTATAGAGATATCCTTGAGGATCTTGAATGCAGTGATTTCCCGTTGTCTTCTGCATTCTAATGCCGTTAACTAAAATTTAGGTCCTCCGCCTTTAGGGACAATTTCTTGCCCCTAAGGAAAATAGAGTACCCTAACCTGTACCTGTTCATCCATTCTGACAGACTGTTGGCACTTAGTGAAGAGAATTTCCTTTACCAGGAGATATTCGGTCCCTACGCAGTTTGCCCGCCTTAAAGATGGCTGACTAAGTTAGGGCAGAACAAACTCTGTGGCCTAGGCATCCGTATCATGTGTTCCATAGCTATGGTTTTAAAGACCGGCCGACTTGATTCGTCGCACTAGCTAGATCATTACCGGCCTTGACAATCAGGTCCACGCACTGTAATTGTGATAGTTTCACAGATCGACAAGTGGCGCTGGTGGCCTAGGATCTTTGTTAGTAATTCATACTCATCTATGGAAAAGATATTGACTTTATTTGCAGATGTATCTTAATTTAGAGGTATGAAGAATATTAAAAATGTTAATACTGTTAACCTGATTAACCCAAAAAGCTACTTTTGTTGATATTTGACAAAATGTCATAAAATTTAACTGCGAGAGATGGAATAGTCCAGCAGAGTTTTGATATTGGCATTGAATGCCGATTTACCTTAATTAAGAGGTGTGGAGGAATAGGTATGTTGCATTTGTTGATACTGTTCAAATTCTCAAAGCTGAAAAGTACTTTCGTTGATATTCGCAAAATAAAGTCGTGAAATGAAACTGCAGAGATATAAAGTAGTCCAGCTGACGTTCCTGATCTGTGAGGAATAGTAAATAATCACTTTTATTATCCATAGCATTTAGATACATATGAGAACTTACCACAATACTATTGTTCAATATTGTCTTCTGATGTTAATCTTGAGATTAAACGTCATTTTTTAGTTAGATTTTTAATATTCTTCAAGTGTTGCTGTGGAGTGTGGTCGAAACATAATATACTATTCTTTTGATGCTTAAATATTCAGTCAATGGGTAACAGAAATATTTTCACTCAACGATGTTTAAATTTAAATTTCAGGACATTTTTTGGATTAAACTTTATTCATATTTGCACTAGAATTTTACATAAAAATTCACTGAGAGAAACGTATTTTGAGTAAATACTTGCTTAACTGTTCATTGCACAAATAACACCCAGTTTCATACATTGGCCTTTGTTTTAGTTTTATAAAATGCTATTTCTTCGGGGCGTTGACCTAGAAAGATCTCTTGCCCCTACTTGCACCATATGTGAGGAACCTGCGTGTATTTTTTTAATGGCGGAAGTGTAAAGTGTTGAATGTGAGGAAAGGAACGTTAAAGACGACACAAACCCCCAGTTCCCAGGCCAGGGGTATTAATCATTTACAATTAAAATCCCCTGAACAGGCCGGGAATCGAACCAGGGACAGCTGCGTGACAGGCGGACGCGTTGCCTCTACACCGCGGGGCCAGGCTCCATTGGCCTTAATGTCATAATAGTTATGGCTTTTACCTGTCTGTGTTTAAATGTTGAAGTTCAGGTTATCTTGGATTAAAAATGTGTTGGGTTGCTGTCATGCGGCAAATACGACTCCGCCTAAAGGATTATTAAAAAAAATTTTTAGGGGTAATAAATATCCAAAGATATAAGCAGAAAACTAATATAAAGATGCTAATTGAAGGGTGGTATAAGGGAACTATGTCCGCCCCTGTGGTGTAGTGGTCAGTGTGATTAGCTGCCAACCTCGGGGGCCTGGGTTCGATTCCCAGCTCTGACACGAAATCTGAAACGGAATGGGGTCCACTCCCCCTCGAGAGATCAAATGAGTAGGTGAAATCCTCGAAATGGTTTTTCGTGGTTTGCCACTTCTCCAGGCAAATGCCGGGATGTTACCTAACTTAAGCCACGGCTGTTCCTCGACTTTTCTTTGCATATCCTTTCCAATCTTTCCATCCCCCACAAGACCCCTGTTTGGCACAACAGGTACTGGTCCTCCTTCTCAGTTGTATCCTAGACCAAAAGTCTCCGGCTCCTGGACACTGCTTTTGAAGCGTTAAAAGTGGCATCTCTCCCTGAGTCCGAGGAAAGCCAACCTTGGACGGTATACGAATTGAGAAGGAAATAAAGCATGGAGCTATAATACAAACTTGGGTGTTTCAATTATCCTTGTGTTTTCCGCTGCAGGCATTTTGTGCTAGTTGCTCTGGCTACAGTGAAACTGATATTTGTAAATTAATTTGTAAGTAAATTTCAACAATTTGTCAGATTATGTTTTCACAGGTTTCAATTTAGTGTTCTCAGTTTTTGTGAGCTTGCTAGTTGTGGTTGGAGGCGAGTAATAAATTATTTCTGAAAAATGCCAAAACTTCGAAGTGATAACCTGAAAGTTAACAAATCTTACCACTTAATACCATTATTTCAGAAACCATTGAACCCAGAAAAGTAGAATTTTAGAGCACATGTAAATACCACACCTACTTATATTTCTGGTAGTATTGTTTTAGTATTTTTTCTTCTGGGACTCTTTGTACTAGTCACCTTATAAGTAGGATATTTAAGAATGATGATACAGAACCTTTACTTAGTACTCTCCTACTTTTGCCTACAAACGAATAATCATGTTCTTTGAAGTTACGGCTACAGACAAAAGGAGACGAAGAAGAATTCGTGTTAGGGAGAAAGTTATCTCGAGAAATTGGTCTTAGCCACTGTTTAGTTTTGTCGTGGTCTACAGGAAATTCGTGTAATGATAGTGTATTTTTACTCATTGTACTGTCTGAAGTACAAAAAGGCACACAGCAGTGTGATACGTTGGAATATTTGCAAACACAGTTAAAGAAAAAATCACTACACTACGCTATTTCAAAAACGAAGCAGTGCATAAAGGAAATACGGTAATTTGCGGTACATAATTTTCTGCCAGTGCCTTAGATGGACAGCGCCCCAACGACATTATGGAGAAACTTTTCAATTACAGCTTCACAAGCGATTGTCAAGGCAGGTACAAGGAGTGCAGCGAGGGATCCACGCGGCCATAAAGCATGCGAAATGGTCGACACTTAGGGCAGTGTGATCGACAAAAATAATAAATTACTCTTGTAACAAGTGGTGTCTATGTATTGATTGTAAGAAATAAAGATGTCGGACACTTAGGACACAAAAATATAGCGAAATATGACTCTAATATCACTAATAACAGATCGTAGTCACAAGATAACACCAACACACGGTCAGCACATATAATCAAACCATAAATGTCTCCTGGCACACACAACTGAGGCACAGTTCTTCTTAATATATCGATATAATAAAGATAGAAGCATAGTCGGATTAATGGAAATTAACGACATTAGGCAAATAAACAAGATTTCTCGAAAAACAGCCATGACTTTATCCAAGATAAATATTATTCCTGTGGTTATTTATGGACTGCAACTCATCTGGGAAAATCTCAATAAACGGGACTTGAAGGAACTAGGAAAGGTCAAGGTAACTTACTTGAAACGAGTGTTGGGTGTGTGAAAATTCCCTCCGTAACGTTTGATATATGAAATGGCAAAAGAGACATTCTTTATTGAAGACCTAAAAATCAATCAATCAATCAATCAATCAATCAATCAATCAATCAATCAATCAATGCTGGTCTGCATTTAGGGCGGTCGCCCAGGTGGCAGATTCCCTGTCAATCGTTAACACATATTTACATTTATTTATAACTGGTTACAGAGCTTTTTCGTAAGTATTTTCATTGAACGTGGAAATTTATCTAACATTTCCCTTGAATATTCCAATCACTTACCCCTTGTACTATAAATGAACATTTATCCCAATCCGTTCTCTTGAATTCCAACTTTATATTCATAAAAGATCTTTCCTACTTTTAAAAGTCCCTTTAAAGCTTATTCCTCTACTAATGTCATTCCACGCCAACTCTTCACTGACAGCTCGAAACATACCACATAGTCGAGCAAGTCTCCTTACTCCCAAATCTTCCCACCCCAAAGTTTGCAATAATTAAGTAACACTACTCCTTTGTCGAACATCACTCAGAGAAAATCGTGCAGCTCTCATTTGAATTTTCCCACTTCTCGTATCAAGTAGTCCTGGTGATGGTCCCATACACTGGAGCCTTTCTCTAACTGCGCCCTCTCCTTTATATCCTCACTACAACCGCTACATAATCTCAATACAATATGAAGAGGTCTGTACCCTTTCTTCACTACCTCGTTAATATGATTACCCCATTGAAGGTCATTCCTGATGTTAACACCTAGGTACTTACATTGCTCCCCATAAGGTACTATCACCCCATCAACACAATAATTAAAACTAAGAGGACTTTTACGTCTTGGTGAGCTGTAGGACAATGAGAATTAGATTTGAGTTAAAATTTGCGCTCACCTGTTACCTTTTCTAACCTTCGTTATTCCTTCAACATGCCTAGTTTCACCTCTAAATAATTTAAGAACATACTAGCAGGGTTACTTTGGGAAAATGAGTCCTGTGTTTTGCTAAAGTTAATTGCACTTCCCCACTAAATATACTCCTTGTGTGGAAATATTTACTTAACCGAAATATCAATGTTTTTTTCGAAGAGTATATATTACCAGCTGTGTGAGTAAGTTTTTGCACGGTTTTCTGGTAAAGAAAACACGCTATTTTCAAGGGAAATTATTTTTTTGTTTATTCAAAATATTGGCCATTGCCTTCTACATACTTCGCCCATCGTTCATGTAACTTATGAATAGCATGCTAGAAAAATTGCTTGTCTTTTGCGGAAAACCATTCGTCGAGCCATTTTTCAACTTCCCAAATTGATGAAGTTCTGCTCTGCGAGCACGTTTCCCATTGATGCGAAGAGGTGATAGATGGCGCCAGGTTGCGGAATTATGGCGGGTACGGAAGGATTTTGAGGTGTCTTTCACTGGTTTTGCTGTGTCAGACGGCGTATTGTTGTGTATGAAAATCAGTTCGCCATGTCTTCTGGCCCATTGCGATCGTCTTTCGATCAATGCGTGATTTAAATTAATCATTTGTTGGCGATAGCGTTTCGCTCAAGAGTTCAATAATACACAATACCGCTCTGGTCCCACCAAAAACAAAGCGATTTGTTGAAACCATGTGTCATATGTTTCTACCAGCAAACGATGGCTTTCCACAGACTTTTCCTTTGATTAAAAAATAATAAAAATGCATGCCGCAAATGCTGTTTTTCAGCAACAAACGTCGACAAGATCAGTGAACGATAAAACACAGACGCTAGTGTTTGGCGGACTGAATTTATGTGTTGTTCGTAGATTAATGTCTGAAGAACAAACTGACGTATGTGTCAAATCCATACGCTGCGTACAGTTCGCCGGCGCCATCTCTTCGTGAAACCGGAAAAGGCTTATGCATACACCTAGTACGTTCTATATAAGTATTTGGCATGTTTAGTACAGAGATAGGTATCAATCACTACTGATCTGCATTTAGGGCAGTCGCCCAGGTGGCAGATTCCCTATCTATTGTTTTGCTAGCCTTTTCTTAAGTGATTGCAAAGAAATTGGAAATTTATTGAACATCTCCCTTAATTATTCCAATCCCTAACTCCCCTTCCTATAAACGAATAATTGCCCCAGTTTGTCCTCTTGAATCCAACTTTATCTTCATATTGTGATCTTTCCTATTTTTAAAGACACCACTCAAACTTATTCGTCTACTGATGTCCTCCCACGCCATCTCTCCACTGACAGCTCGGAACATATCATTTAATCGAGCAGCTCGTCTCCTTTCTCTAGTCTTCCCAGCCCAAACTTTGTAATATTTTTGTAACGCTACTCTTTTGTCGGAAATCGCCCAGGACAAATCGAGCTGCTTTCCTTTAGATTTTTTCCAGTTCCTGAATCAAGTAATCCTGGTAAGGGTCCCATACACTGGAACCATATTCAAGTTGGGGTCTCACCAGAGACAAATATACTCTCTCCTTTATATCCTTACTACAACCCCTAAATACTCTCATAACCATGTGCAGAGATCTGTACCCTTTATTTACAATCATATTTATGTGATTACCCCAATGAAGATCTTTCCTTATATTTATACCTAGGTATTTACAATGTTCCCCAAAGGGAACGTTCACCCCATCAACGCAGTAATTAAAACTGAGCGGACTTTTCCTATTTGTGAAACTCACAACCTGACTTGTATCCCCGTTTATCATCATACCATTGCCTACCGTCCATCTCACAACATTATCGAGGTCATTTTGCAGTTGCTCACAATCTTATAACCTATTTATTACTCTGTACAGACTAACATCATCTGAGAAAAGCCTTATATCTGATTCCACTTCTTTACACATATCATTAATATATATAAGAAAACGTAATGGTCCAATAATACTGCCTTGAGGAATTCCCCTCTTAATTTTTACAGGGACAGATAAAGCTTCACCTACTCTGAGTTCTATTTTCTAGAAACAGAGCCACCCATTCAGTCACTCTTTTGTCACGTCCAATTGCACTCATTTTTGCCAGTAGTCTCCTATGATCTACCCTATCAAATGCCTTAGATAAGTCAATCGCGATACAGTCCAATTGACCTCCTGAATGCATGATATCTGCTATATCTTGCCTGGAATCCTACAAGTTGGGCTTCAGTGGAACAACCTTTCCTAAACCTATTCTATAAAAATGACCACGATGTATTGACAACGACATCTGACCTTCAACTGGGCGCACGAGTTAACACAGCGCCATCTTATAACCGAGTATGCGTGTGACGTCACAAGTTTACCACAGATTTTCCCTTCCTTTGAAGCGCTATTTTATGTAAACTACTTTTTAGGCTTTCATTTTCTTTTACAACAGGTAGTCTCCATTTTTATATGTCAACTCAGACATTGAACATAATGAGATGGAATCAATACCTGGAAAAATTCCCTCCTCTATTTGACACCATAGCTGAAAAGATTCTTAAATACTAGATTATGTGAAAAGCATATGTTCATTTCCTCCACAACTGTGACATATAGGAATGCATTTACTTTGCCGCTATACCAGAAACAGTTTAGAACATACCTTTTTTTAGCGTAGATTTACGTTCCTCGACCTCGGGTTCATTGAAAAAAATGCCATTTGCCTGGTGTGAAAATGGGGAACCACGGAAAACCATCTTCAGTGCTGCCGACAGTGGGATTCATCCCACTATCACCCGGATGCGGCAAGAGTATTTAACTTATTATGTTCAATGTCTGAGTTGACATATAAAAAATGGAGACTACCTGTTGTAAAAAAAAAGTGTAGAAAGTAGTTTACATAAAATAGCGCTTCAAAGGAAGGGAAAATCTGTGGTAAACTTGTGACGTCACACGCATACTCGGTTATAAGATGGCGCTGTGTTAACTCGTGCGCTCAGTTGAAGGTCAGATGTCGTTGTCAATACATCGTGGTCATTTTTATAGAATAACAAATTTAATAATGTAAAATAAAGATTTGAACTTGATTGGGCAAAAGCATGCAAAAGGAAAGAGTTGAAAAGCGAAAATTGAATGACGAAGGAATATCATGAAAAAAGAAATGAAATGAAAAGAACGTAATAAGCGTTACAAAAAAAAAAAAAAAAAAAAAAAAAAAGCAAAGTCATCTCCGTATAGGCCATGAAGGCCCTGGGAGTGGTGGAAGGTAAAGGCTTCCACTATTCGTAAGGGTGGGGTGGTTAGCTCTACGCCCGGCCGCCTTTGCCCTCAGGAATTAACTTGGTACTCATTTTTTGTGTAGGCTGAGTGAACCTCAGGGCCATGTGCACCTCCGGAAGTTGAAATCTCATTTCTTCAATTGTACGACTTCCTGACGGGGATTCGAACACACGTCCTTCCGGGCGAACCGAGTACGCCTTTACCGCCTCGGCCAGGCAGCCCCTAAGCATTACTAAGGGAAGCTGAAACAGCGAAAAGGTTCAGAGTAAGTAGCTACTTTCAAGTAAATGAAGGTGCATTTACATCAAGTACGGCGTTGTTAGAAGACAAGAAATGTGAGCCAGTGGATTCGAAAATCCAGCAATTGGATGTGACTGAAGAAACAACGTTGGAATCGTATCGATGTATCTTACGGTAAGTATTTGAAGAAGCACTTTCAGGAGATTTAATTTGAATTTTGCGTGTGACCCACATTCCAAATGTGACCGGATGAGTTAGGAGCACACAGTTGTGAGCTTGCATCTGTGAGATAGTGAGTTCGAACCCCAATATCTACTGAAGATTGCTTCCGTGGTTTACCATTTTCACACCAAGCAAATGCTGGGTTGTACCTTAATTAAGGCCACGGCCACTTCATTCGCACTCCTTGCTCTTTCCTATCCCATCGTCGCATAAGACCTATCTGTGTTGATGCGACGTGAAGCAAGTTATAAAAAAAGGAGACCATTCCAAATTATGTATTATCCACATAATATTTGTCTGTTGTTTATAATAAGTAAGGCTACGAAATCCTCAAGGACTTTCAGCCGTTACATAACGTGGAGGCCCATGAAGGAGTTCGTTGTAAATACTTTCTCTCTCCGTAACCTCAGAACTACTTCGGGCGCTGGATGTAGCCCTCCATTCTGCCTACTGTGGCAGGAATTCACCTGCTATTCATGTCTAGTGTAGGTTCCATGAAGCTCCGCAGCATGTGCCATTATACAATCGTTAGGCCTGCCGCAAGTAAACTTAGCTACTGACGCTAGACGCTTATATTATTTCAAGTGTCCAACACTGTATATTGTTTATCCTGATACTTGTATTGGATTATTATTATTATTATTATTATTATTATTATTATTATTATTATGTGTCCGCCTCTGTGGTGTAGTGGTTAGTGTGATTAGCTGACAACCCCAAAGGCCCGGGTTCGTTTCCCGACTCTGCCACGAATTTGAAAAGTGATACGAGGGCTGGAACGGGGTTCAGTCAGTCTCGGGAGCTCAATTGAGTAGACGGTGTTCGCTTCCCACCTCAGCCATCATCGAAGTGGTGATCCGTGGTTTCCCACTTCTCCTCCATGCAAAAGCCGAGATGGTAGGTGACTTATGGCCACGACCGCTTCCTTCCTTCTTCCTTGTCTATCCCTTCCAATCTTCCCATCTCCGCACAAGGCGTCTGTTCACGGTGACAGGTGAGGCCACCTGTGCGCGGTACTGCTCCTGCTGTACTGTTGTATCCCCCGACCCAAAACCAAATGCTCCAGGATACTGCCCTCGAGGCAGTAAACGGATTAAGACGGTAGTAAAGAAAGTAAGAATGCTACTGGCTTTACGTCGCACCGACACAGACAGGTCTTTGACGAAGATGGGATAGGAATGGTCTAGGATGGAGAAGGAAGCGACCGTAGCCTTAATTAGGGTACAGCCACATCATATGCCTGGTGTGAAAATGGGAAACCACGGAAAACCATCGTCAAGGCTGCCAACAGTGGGATTCGAACCCACTATCTCCTGGTTGCAAGCCTACAGCTGTGCACCCTTAACCGCACGGCCAACTCGCCCGGTAGAAAGAAAGGAACCGGGCGAGTTGGCCGTGCGCGTAGAGGCGCGCGGTTGTGAGTTTGCAACCAGGAGATAGTGGGTTCGAATCACACTGTCGGCAGCCTTGACGATGGTTTTCCGTGGTTTCCCATTTTCACACCAGGCAAATGCTGGGGCTGTACCTTAATTAAGGCCACGGCCACTTCCTTCCAACTCCTAGGCCTATCCTATCCCATCGTCGCCATAAGACCTATCTGTGTCGGTGCGACGTCAAGCCGTTAGCTTTTAGAAAGAAAGAAAGAAAGAAAGATTGTCATTATTATTACTATTTTTATCTGTTTACATCGTTATGTCCTGCTTAGGAGTTCGATTGAACTAGTTTAGTCCAAGTGTTGGCCTTCTCCTCTCAAAATCTTTTTATTCTCTCGCCGAGCTTCTCCCTTCGTTCTTCTGTCCAAGTAATAGTGGCTCTAGTGTTGGGATTGTCTTCAGACGGGTGATTGTCGAATTTGGCTCTGAATTTACATGTGACCTGTAAAATGTCTTCCGAGATGTTGATTTCCTGGAGATCTATTTCAATTTCTTGAACCCAGCTGTTCTTGATTTTAGATGAAATGGCCAGGTTGAGAATGTATTTAGTTAGTCTGTTACTGTTCATTCTGATAACATGCCCATAAAGTTTCGATCGCCTTTTCTGAACCGTGTTTTTCAGAATGACAGTATATTTCATGGGATGATTTTTCCTCCATATTTCTATACGAACTGGGACTATCATTATTATTGTTAAGAATCCACAAATTATAATTGATGATATTATATGTAACTCATAAAATTAATTTACGAATTGATCGGATCTGAATAATGTCCGTGTTCTTGGGAGATAGAAACGATATGGTACATTTTAAATTGCCAATTACCTGTTCAACACGCTCTCCTTGATTCCACGGCGTAATGAGTGCCTGTGTTTGACGTTTACGAACTTTTCTCATAATAAGTGGTATAATACAAAAGTCGTTTATTGAGTTCCAGTATTGTAAGAACATGCATATAGTTATCTCACGTAAGCACAACTAAGGCTATCAATGTTCTCACAACTTGAGAGTATTCTCTAGAAGCTCTAAAGAACAATAGAATTCGAGAATTTACATGATAGGACAACAAACATATACGTGTGTAACAATGAAAATGGTTTTATCTCTTTATGTATATGTTGTAACCAAGGTTGAAGTTTACAGAACACAACTTTATTTGCTTCACTTTATGATATTTACACAAATAACTGAAATTTATTTTGAAGCAAAAAGGAATATTGAATCTTGAGAAAAGTTTGTCTTTATACAATATGTACAGGTTTGCAGTCTTTATATACACTTCTATCTTGAAAAGATAGTCTTTGTGAATTGACACGTTGATAGTCGAGAACTATCTGGCACACTAACATAAATGTTTATGAGAGTCCTTGTTTGTTGAAGTGCCTGAATTCCTAAAAGCAAGTTCAATTGATTGAAGAAATTCCACCTAGCGAAACTAAGGGAGCTTGCATAAGTTAGGGAATGAAAATGGCTTGTAAAAGAATTACGGAACATAGGCAGCGGAAACAGGTAAGGGAGCGGTGACCAGAGGTGAAACCTCGTACTGCCAGAAATTCAGTCCACCTGGTCGAAGCACATTTTCAAGAGGAGTAGCCTCCGTGCTCGACGTAGGGTGTATTCTGGAGCTGGACACCGGGGCAAGTGGGCAAGTGAGCAGGCCGGGAGCTCCTATTTATAGTACACTCGATGGTCAGGCACGCGCACTGAGGGCTGCGCGTCGAAGCTAGCAGAATGATACACAGGCGCGCGTGCAGCTGGCTGGCGGAGCGGGAAGGGAGCGCCGGACATACAACAGTATAAAATGAAGTTAACGTCATTAATCATGAACGAGTGAATTTGGGAATATAATATTGAAGTATTCTTGAACACACTGAGGAGAGTTTAAATGAACTGTTCATATCAAACGTGTATAGTTTCGTTCGGAAATCATTTTGCAAAATGAATGCAGTATCTGAATGGAGCTGCATGCTTCCTCCACTTTCCCGCGTCTACTTTATAAGATAGAATGGAGTTGGCGAAGCGCTATAGAAAGCTGTGAACTTAAGTGCGTATAGCTTGCGCGTTCGCAAGTGTCGACGAGGTTCTGAGGTTAGTTCGAGCCGGCTGGGGTCGCTTTTCTCGGCGGGCACAAAGGTATGCTCACCCTCGTAATTCTGCAAAGACAAGTTGCAACTGAGTTGGGAGAAGATCAATTTTGCTTCAGAAGAAATGTGGGAACACGTGAAGCAACCCGGCAACCCTGGGTGGCAGAAAGTTCCGGATCACTCTTTGTAAACGGCAACATTTGAATCGACGACAGGGACTTCAGCAGAGATCAACTTTACCTGAACCAGCGAGGAGTGGTGAGACTAGGTGGACTCTTTTCGTGGGTTATCGAGTTCTTTTCCACCCAACCAGTTGAAATGAAATGGCGTATGGCTTTTAGTGCCGGGACTGTCCGAGGACAAGTTCGGCTCGCCAAGTGCAGGTCTTTTTTTGATTTGACACCCGTAGGTGACCTGCGCGTCGGGATGAAGATGAAATGATGATGAAGACGACACATACACCCAGCCCCCGTGCCAGAGAAATTAACCAATGAAGGTTAAAATTCCCGACCCTGCCGGAATAGAACCCGGGACCCCTGTGACCAAAGGCCAGCACGCTAACCACTTAGCCATGGAGCCGGACATCCAACCAGTTGACGGCGCAGAACGGGCAGTGGAATGACGATCCAAGACGGGAGAAGATTCGATGCAGCTACAACAACGGGGCCACCAACAGGACATTTTGAGAGGCAGTGATACCTGATCGGGTAAGTATCTTAGATTGTTGCAGGTAAAATGTTGGCAATAAAATCGCAAAAGTCGAAAAATTGGTGGATGCGAGTGACTCTGATATAATTGTAGGAACTGAAAGTTAGTTATTGGTTAATATACATAGGCCTAATTCAGAAATATTCAGGTCAACATTTCTAAAGTTTGGACGGGATAGAGCGTCAAGATGAAGCGGAATTTTCATTCGTGTTAGGTCAGAGGTAACCAGTACGTTAAAACGGGATTTCTTCCTTTTTTTTTTTTTTTTTTTTTACAAATAGCTTTACATCGCACTGACACAGATAGGTCTTGTGGCGACGCCGTGGACTTTAATTACGGTACAGCCCCAAAATTTACGCGGTGTGAAAATGGAAAACCAAAGAAAACAATCTTCAGGGCTGCTGAGAGTGGGGTTCGAACCCACTATCTCCCGAATAGTGGATACTGGCAGCACTTAAGCGACTCCAGCTATCGAGCTCGGTAAACGGGTTCTCGATGACTGGGAAATATTTTGGGTGTAGGTTAATAAGGCATCCAGTAAACAAATCAATCAATCAATCAATCACCTATAAGACTTAAGAGGTTACTAATCTAACATTGAAAGTAATGAAATATCGTGAGTCTTCCAAAGTACTACAGTCTCCCTTACCTGGAGCAGCCACGCATTCTAGCATGGAGGAGGAAGGTCATCATCATCATCTGTTTACCCTCCAGGTTCGGCTTTTCCCTCGGACTCAGCGAGGGATCCCACCTCTACCACCTCAAGGGCAGTGTCCTGGAGCTTCAGACTCTTGGTCGGGGATACAAGTGGGGAGTATGACCAGTACCTCGCCCAGGCGGCCTCACCTGCGATGGTGAACAGGGTCCTTGTAGGGGGATGGGAAGATTGGAAGGGATAGGCAAGGATGAGGGAAGGAAGCGGTCGTGGCCTTAAGTTAGGTACCATCCCGGCATTCGCCGGGAGGTGAAGTGGGAAACCACGGAAAACCACTTCGAGGATGGCTGAGGTGGGAATCGAACCCACCTCTACTCAGTTGACCTCCCGAGGCTGAGTGGACCCCGTTCGAGCCCTCGTACCACTTTTCAAATTTCGTGGCAGAGCCGGGAATCGAACCCGGACCTCCGGGGGTGGCAGCTAATCACGCTAACCACTACACCACAGAGGCGGACGAGGAGGAAGGTAATAATTGAAAACTGTGAAACGAGTGAGTGTATATTATGTCTACGGATATTCCACTACCATTCGTATTTACAAGACGCTACCAAAAGTATGAATATAAGTGTAATGTAATTTGTTTAACGTCCATGTAAATATCTTAAGAGGCGATGGGGTGTTTAGAGTTACTGAATGTCTCACAGAACTTCATGAACATTACACCTGAAAGTGTTTCAACCCGCAGTACTGGAAAACAAAGGGCAATTACCAACCGTCCATGTCTCAATGATCTCGTAAGTGTCGAATGTAATGAGCCTTATTTTACTATGCAGATTCTTACTCACAGGGACAACTCTTCAGATTTCATATACAATTCCTTAACCTTAAATTAACTTTAGGGAGTCATTAATTAGTACTCAAGGAGTCTGGTACTTGAGTAGTCATTCTTGTGGTTTTCAGTTAAGAGGGATCTGGTTTGAATTCTCGGCTGGGTTAAAAGTAGTAACTGTGTATGCTTAACTCGTCTGGGTCGGGTCCGGACGTTTAACTTCATCTATATATATAACATAAGACTTTTGTCTGTACATTGCTCAGAATTTGAAAATAATGGTATTTCTGTATCGGTCATGTCCATAGTAACAAGAAAATGCACTTTTTACTTTTCCGTAATTTCTGTCTGTCTGTCTGTATGTATGTACACGCATCACGAGAAAAAGGTTGAAGAGAATTTAATGAAAATCGGTATGTGAAGTCGGGGGATGAGCCTCTACAATCTAGGCTATAAATCATTTTACTCACGCTGAGTGAAATGGTAGTTTAGGGGAAGGCCTAAAATTGAATTCTCAACTATTCATGTTATTAGTGGTCTAATGAAAATCGGTATGTGAAGTCGGGGGATGAGCCGCTACAATCTAGGCTATAAATCATTTTACTCACGCTGAGTAAAATGGTAGTTTAGGGGAAGTCCTAAAATTGAATTCTCAACTATTTATGTTATTAGTGGTCGTATTTTAAAGAAAATGGGTATGCAAAGTTGGGAAATAAATTGCTACAATCTAGGCTGTCAATAATTGTATTCACGCTGAGAAAAATGGTAGTTTAGGGGAAGGCCTAAAATTTAATTCCTAAATATTGTTGTTATTAGTAGTCCTATCTTGATTAAAATCGGTATGCAAAGTCAGGAAATAAGTCACTATAGTCTAGGCTGTAAATTATTTTATTCACGCTGAGTAAAATTGTAGTTTTGGGAAGGCCTAAAATGTAATTCTCAAATATTTCTTATTAGAAGTGTATTCGATGAATGCTACATAAGTAAGGTTATATAGTATTAAATTTCCTATTATTCATGTCTTAAACATTGTTACCGTACTGGCTAAGATCACCAAGATCTTCATGAATTTGAATTTTTGTTACTAAGTCCATATCAGCGCCGAGTAACGAGAAAATGGGTAAACAGTATTTAATGAAAATCGGTATGTAAAGTCGGAGAATAAGAAACAACAGTTTACGGTATCAAATATTTTACAAATCACAGAGCCGAAACAAAACTAAATGTGTAGGCCTACAATATAGTAAGCTCATAACACTGATCAACAATAACATCACGTTGACCATTGTTTGTCGTGATGTGCTTTGTGTCTTCTGTTGCCCCTCATCTCCGGTAGATAGGATTACTGCTGCGTACAGAGTATTTTTTATTTGATTTCCGTCGCACCGACATAGATACGTTTTATGGCGACGATGGGATAGGAAAGGGCTAGGAGTAACTTAGCCCTTAATTAAGGTGCAGTCCCAACATTTGACTGGTGTGAAAGTGGGAAACCACGGAATACCATCTTCAGCGCTGCCGACAATGGGGTTCGAATCAACTATCTCTCGGATGCAAGCTCACAGCTGTGCACCGCTAACCACACGGTCAACTCACCCAGTCGGACAGAGTGTAACAGCCTGCCTGAATATTGATGGAAGTAGCTGGTGAGTTAGATAACTTTCTTCTTTAGCATGCCATTCCCCGGGTTTATAAATTTTCTGATACTACTGGTACGTAACACACTGGATCAGCATAGCATTGGAGGTATTCAATCCCTACTCCGAGGCACTGATTGGAATGAACAGTGTGCATATTTAGCGGAATAATGACAGATGAGAGTTCATGGCAATCTGCGGCCTGGTCATCCCAGCTCTGGAACTTTGGATTATTAGATTGGCACCGCAATCTAACCGCAGCACTGTTCGTTAAAAGTGATAAAACGTGCGGCTTTCCATTTGATCGAGTATTTTATATGATAGCATTGCTTTTAATCGCCACATTCATACTTACTTTTTTGTAATGACCTATGTTGATTTCAGTTAGGAAAACCACAAATTCAGTCTTTCTGAGGATCCCGTAGCGAAGCACGGGTACATCAGCTAGTCTTAATATATATTAACCTTGTTTCAAGGCACAAGAGGGTATGTCTTTTGGTTCACGTAAATGTTGTACCGAAGGACACTTTAAATCTCGCTACATTTTTTAAAAAATCTCATAATAGAACTGTGAAACAAGAAGCTATAAAGGAAACCTCGATACTATTATCATCAGCACTTATACAATTTAAAAATATACTAACCTAATGTAAACAAGTCTTCCAAGGTATAACTTTCAGCCTAGTAATGACCAGAAGGAAAGATTGAAGTTATTTAAGTTTATAAGTACATTACTAGTCTTAGTCTTAAAAATGTTCTCTTTTTCAGTTGGCTGCAAGTTTTGTAATATCATTTTCAGGCTTGAGCATAATACTCATTGAACATTTTACGATATCGAAATTAGGTGTCAAAATGAAACTGCAGGTATAAACAAAACTAAATTCACCTTAATTGGCAGCATTTGCTGATGACATCGCTATCCCATCCAACAGCAGACAGGAAGCAATCCAGTCAGTAGATAAAACTCCAAAACTTGGACTCCAAATTTTTTATGAAAGACGAAGTATATGGAAGGGACTAGATTAGGTTTCAACAGTCAACCGCTAATCACTAAATATGGAAATATCGCTCGAGTAGACAAACGTATCTATGTGAAATTATTGAACTGACAGGAATATATCAGCAAGCTAACAAAGAAAGAACTGCAAAACTTCAAAGAACATACAAAATTACTTGGAACCGTTACAGTAAGAGAACTATATGAAAAATGCATTATTGCAACATTAAAACACTTCATGCATCTGAAACTATTATAATTGGTGAAAAATATCGAATAAAGGTGGTCGGATCTCAAAAATGGAGAGAGCATATGGCTTGACAAAAGACATCTATAATAAGAAGTGCTTATCTTGGAATTCCAAATTAAAACATTACAACACCGTGGTCTAAACAGAATGCCTGTATGCCAGTGAATGTCTGTCTATGAACTACAAGCTGGAGAGGCTAGAGGTCTTGGAAAGAAGAATTCTCAGAAAAATTATGGGAGCTGTCCAAACTGAATGCGGACGGAAACTTCTGAGTAACAAAGAAGTTTACCAGAAGGTGAAAAGAATCTCAGAGACCATGAAGAAAAGGAGGCTGGCGTTTCTTGGACATCTATACAGAATGAACGCAAACAGACTTACCAAACAGACATTTGATTACTTCTGGGTAAAAAAGACCACTACAGCATGGATTAAGGAAACGAAGAAGGATATGGAAAGGTTAGGAATCTTGGAAGACCAGCTGTTAGAAAGAAATGCGTTTAGAAACACACTGAAGAATTTGGAAGGTGTTCAAGCCGCACGAAGAACTAGGAAGACCGGAAGAGCCTGGACAGATGAACAACGGAAGCAGGCCAGCGAACGCTTGAAGGAGTATTGGACACAGAGAAAACTCCACAAGAAGAGAAAGAAATGAAGTTGTAGCGTGATCCTTAGTGGTCCATTCGCCTGTAAAAAAAGGTGGTCAAAAACAAGAAGGAAAATCCTCAGAAAAACTTAGGACCAAAATGCGAAAATGGAATTTGGCTGAAGAAATCCCATGAAATCTATCAAGGTACAGAAAAAAATCACAGATACAATCAGGAAATGGCGATAAAAATTTTATGGTCAGTTATATAAAGTGAATAATAACAGCCTCACAAAACCTTATCAATGAAAAATCACAATAACTGGCTGAATGAAATCAGTGAAGACCTAAATGAAATTGGTATTAAAGAAGAAACCATTCAAGATGCAATAAAATTCGAACACTTATTTCAAAAAAAGAAATTTTCTATAAAGTTCATCCGACTAAGTTCAGGATGGACTGAGAAACGTAAAAAGCAACATGGCGATAGTATGAAGAAAGATTGGGAATATAAGAAGATAAACGACAAAGTGCTAATAATAAGTTCCAACGCGTTCCTTAGTTGGGTATAACAAATCAAAAGAAAAATCAATCACGCAGTTAAACAATAAAGAAAGCAAACAACCCTAACCGGAGTCAGTTCTCACCTCTTTCCAGCGTGTCACTCAGCATTTCAGATTTCTGGGGATATACTAAAGACAATGGGTTGGGATATAGTACCATATCTGAAGTACTTATTTGATTATTGTTTGGTCGGAGGAGCTATACCAGATGAATGGAGAGTTGCTATAGTAGCCCCTGTGTATAAAGGAAGATAGACATAAAGCTGAAAATTACAGGCCAGTAAGTTTGACTTGCATTGTATGTAAGCTTTGGGAAGGCATTCTATCTGATTATATTCGACATGTATGCGATTTTCATAACTGGTTCGATAGAAGGCAGTTCGGTTTTAGGAAATGTTATTCCACTGAAGCTCAACTTGTAGGATTCCAGCAAGATATACCAGATATTTTGGAATCTGAAGGTCAAAAGAACTGTGTCGCGATTGACCTGCCTAAAGCATTTGATAGGATGGATCATGGGAGACTACTGGCAAAAATGGGTGAAATTGGACTAGACAAATGAGTGACTGAATGGGTTGCTATATTTCTAGAAAGTAGATCTCAGAGAATTAGACTAGGTGAAGCTTTATCTGACCCTGTAATAATTAAGAGGGTAATTCCTCAACGCAGTATTATTGGACATTTATGTGGAGTGGAACTAGACGTAAGGCTTTTTGCGATTTATTAGAGTAATAAATAAGTTACAAGATTGTGAGCAACTGCAACGTGACCTCGAAAATATTGTGAGATGGACAGCAGGCAATGGTATGCTGATAAACGGGGTTAAAAGTCAGGTTGTGAGTTTCAGAAATAGGAAAAGTCCTCTCAGTTTTAATTACTGCGTTGATGGGGTGAAAGTTCCTTTTGGGGATCATTGTAAGTATCTGGTTGTTAGTATAAGGAAAAATCTTCATTGGGGTAATCACATAAATGTGATTGTAAATAAAGGGTACAGATCTCTGCACATGGTTATGAGGGTGTTTAGGGGTTGTAGTAAGGATATAAAGGAGAGGGCTTATAACTCTCTGGTAAGACCCTAACTAGAGTATGGTTTATGTGTATGGGACCCTCGCCAGGATTACGTGATTCAAGAACTGGAACAAATTCAAAGAAAAGCAGCTCGATTTGTTCAGGGTGATTTCAGACAAAAGAGTAGCGTTACAAAATTGTTGCGAAGTTTGGGCTGTTAAGAACTGGGAGAAAGGAGACGAGCTGCTCGACTGAGTGGTATGTTCCGAGCTGTCAGCGGAGAAATGGCGTGGAATGACAATAGTAGACGAATAAGTTTGAGTGGCGTCTTTAAAAGCACGAAGGATCACAATACGAAGAAAAAAGTTGGAATACAAGAGGACAAATTGGGGCAAATATTCATTTGTAGGAACGGGAGCTGGGGATTGGAATAACTTACCAACGGACATGTTCAATAAATTTCCAATGTCATTGAAGTCATTTAAGAAAATGCTAGGAAAACAACAGATAGAGAATCTCCCACCTGGGCGACTGCCCTAAATTCAGATCCGTATTGATTGATTGATTGATTGATAGATTGATTGATTTTTTGATTGATTGATTGATTGACTGATTGATTGATTGATTGATTGATTGATTGATTGATTGATTGATTGATTGATTGATTGATTGATTGTGTTTACCGGTTTCACTAAGCGATGACGCCAGCAAATATCACGGAGCGTATGAATTTGACACATATGTCAGTTTGTTCGTCTGATCTCACCTATCAAAACACACTAGTTGAGTCTGCCAAACACTAGCGTCTGTGTTGTACCGTTCAGTGATCATGTCGATGATTGTGCGTGAAAAACAACATTTGCGGTACGCATTTCTTTACTTATTTAATCAAAGGGAAAGGCTATGGAAAGCCATCGTTTGCTGGTAAAAACATCGATTGGAACATGTGGGACATGGTTTCGACAAATCGCATCTGCAAGAAGACCATGCTTTGTGTCTGGTGGACTCAGAGCGTATTGTGTATTATTGAACTCTTGAAGCCCGTTATTGCACACCGATATCGCCAAGAAATGATTCATTTATATCAAGCATTGATCGAAAGACGACCGGAATGGGCCAGAAGACACGGCAAAGTGATTTTGTTACACGACAATGCGCCGTCTCACACAGCCAAACCAGTGAAAGTCACCTTGAAAACGCTTGGAAGGGACATCCTTCCGCACCCGCCGTACTGCCCCGACCTGGCGCCATCTGACAATCACCTCTCGTATCAATGGGGCACGCGCTCGCAGAGCAGTACTGCAGCAATTTCTAGGAAGTTGGAAAATGGCAAGCAAATGGCAAGCTGTTTTTCTGGCACGATATTCATAACTTACCTGAAAGATTTGCGAAGTATGTAGAAGCCAATGGCCAATATTTTGAATAAACAACAAATATTTCCCTCGAAAATTATGTGTTATCTTAAAAAAAACGGTAAAAACTAATGCTTGCACGTGGTACACCAAGGTATGAACTGCTAGAACTATAATAGAGAATATAAACGTGAAATTATGTTCAATAAAGACATCAAGATTGATATTAGCAAGAAATTTGTCTAATCTTTCATCTTAACATATCGCTTCTAAGCCAGGACAGAAGGAAACTGGAAATAGCAAGACTTGAGGCTGCTGAGATGAGGTTGTGGAGAGGGCTACAGAAAATAGGGGGAGAAAAAGGAAAGGCAACAAGAAAATTCTTCAAGAAATACTTGCAATGGGGAAATCTATATATTAAAAGAGTTTACTAAAAACAGATTTGGAAAATCCATGCGTTCGTTCTACTGGACCTATTAGCTCCATTTTTATTTTATTCTCTCTGGAATTACCTGCTGGTGAATCGTGTGACACTGAAAGGTCTCTAAGTTCAATCCACGTTGAGTAATCCTAAAATCAAATCGTTAAATCATCACTCCAATAATTGCAGAAGAAGGCTCACCTTAACCCGCATTACTTTCTGTACTTAGCGGGTTGCTAAGTGACTAACACTTTCATTAATATTCACTTACATGTGATTTTCATCCTTAGTAATGTGACTGCATGCAGCCATGTTTGATTGCTTCGCTTCATGCCAGAGAGTGCATCCTTCGTCTGATGATAGAAGAATACCATTATCTGCTTGATACTCTTTGATTCTCTGACCTTCCCCAGCTTCTGAACAGATACAACAGATGGCTAATGGAAAACAGTCTACGTACGTACAGACTGGAGGGTATCAAGTCGACCAGCCTTCTTTATAACCATTAATAAAGCGCAGAGACAAAGGCTTGAAAAAGTTGGTAGTCTACTTACCCGAACAAGTATACAGCCGCGGCCAATTTTATATTGCATTATCTCGTGCAGGATCGTTAGAAAATGGTAAGATCCAGATACGACCGAATCGTAGAAACACAGAGAAAATTGTATGGAGACAAGTATTTTAAACCGCATTACGAATGAGTCAGGTATTAAACGTTCATAAAACTATTGAAAAGTGCGGGCAAAATACGTGACCGCCACAGGCATGTCAAGACGAGTTATCTGACCTTCTTGTAAGGAATGATGTGGAAGACCACCACTCCACTAGTTGTTTATGAAAATTGAGGAGGGGGACGTGAAGCTAACTGGAGAATATCTCCTGGAAGAACTCGAGAGGGTGACAGAGGATGTCCTAGATGAAGAACAGGACCAGCGAGAGAGGATGTGGCTTCTATGCAGGGTTAAGGGCGACTGCGGAGAATATATGAAAACTCCACATCCAAAACAACCTAATTCTTAATAAACGATTTTGTAAAAATTGCTTAAAACGGATAACTCATTTCCTTTTGGTGGAAGTGGCCGACTTCATTCAGTTTTATAGCTGGGTGAACACACATTTATTACAGTCATAATTCTGAAAATCAATGTGTGATATTTGCAAAGTTATTACATATTTTCGGTTGGGTGTAGTATGTTTTGGAATTTTACAATGGAATGAGAGCGTTTTGAAAATGACTTAATAATTTGGTTCAAAGTAATGTTATAATTATATAAATCCCTCTAAGCAAACATCATAAATCATAGAAATATAACTGTTCAGAAAAATTGGCAGATTGATCAGGAACCCTGAGAAGAAGGATATTCTTCTGAAAATCAAATTACATTTGAACTGTTTTACGGTCTTAATGGAACACTTTCTCTTTTTGGTATCCACCCTAAACTTTGTCGTTTTTTATGAGGCACATTCCATGCGAAAATTAGACCGTTAAGTGTGCAATAAGTTTCCCAAACCATTTGAAAGATATTGTCGTGCAGAACTTTCTCTACCATAGTGCGAATCAACTGCTTTTAGACTGGAAACGAATGTAATAACTGACTCTTTACAGCTATTGAAAACATTACTACGTTTATCACCACCTCTATTTTCTTTAGGGAAGCAGCCCGTGTTCACAAATTTCAACTCAGATTGTGTACCCGAAATCATGAGATGCTATGTATATTCAGAAAGGCAGTTCTACAGGCTTTGCGTACTTTTTACAAAATAACCTCTAATAACTGAATTTCCTGGTTGAATGACTTTGACGGAACGCCTTCTTGTAGGAATATTTTGAGATGTGCATCGATATGAATTTATCTTGGTCTATTTTTGAATAGTTGGCATAAAAGGCTACACGAAATGTTTGTTTATACTGGATTGTCAAATCATCACAACCAAAAACATACTGCTTTTGATCACATCCTGGAATATTAGCGAGAGAAGCAGGCCTATATCTGAAAATCATTAGCCGAATTGAGTGGCCCATACGGTTTAAAAGCTATCCTCCTGACTGCAACATAACAGGTTCGAACCTGGCTCAGTCCGGCGGTAATTTAAGGTGCTCAAATACGTCAGCCTCTTGTCGGTATATTTGCTGGCCTGTAAAAGAACATTTACGGGACAAATTTCCACCACCTCGGCGTCTTTGAAAACCATGAAGGTAGTTTGTGAGACGTATTGCCAATAACAATATTATTATTATTATTATTATTATTATTATTATTATTATTATTATTATTATTATTATTATTATTATTTTATTATAGAAGAAGAAATACATTGAAATTAATTTAAACTTACTATTCAGTTTATTTTTAATTGTCTAAAGCATTAGGCTTCACAGCATCATAATTAAAAATTATTGGTACCCTTACCTCTTATATTTTTCCTTTTTACTTTTCCTCAATTTTGACGCATAATTCAGTTTCTTTGCTCCTCTACCAGAAGATGAGAGCGATATAGCTTACGCAGTTGAAACATTAACTTAAATTATTGACCTTGTCGGAAAAATTAAAAGAAGGATGGAGAAAATGTTGGAACCCAAACAAGAAATAATAGTAAATCTAACTTATGGAGTGAAGAAGTTCTGAAAATCACTCATATGGGGAAAGAGAGGGTTTTGGAGGAGTACACGTGGTGGAAGGAGGGAGATTTGAAAAATTGCATCGACTTTGAAGCTAAGTTACGCAGGGAAACATCAGCCGTGAAATTAGTAACAGATATGTTAGAAGAGTTTGTTGAGAGATTAAAACCGCCACTGCTTGATTTTCTAAAAAAATTGAAGGAAGTAGTTTTGGGAGTGGAGTCTCCATATCTATATTATAATTTGTTTTACGTCGCACCGACTCAGATAGGTATTATGGTGACGATGGGACAGGAAAGGCCTCGGAATGGGATGGAAGCGACCGTGGCCTTAATTAAGGAACAGCCCCCAGCATTTCCATGTTGTGAAAATTGGAAACGACGGAAAACCATCATCAGGGCTGTCTACAATGGGGTTCGAACCCACTATCTCCAAAATTCAAACTCACAGCTGAGAATAGAACAGAACAGAAAATATTGATTACAGAGGCAAGATATTTCCATTCTGACAATGAAGACTTGGATATGTCCGGTAGCGTAGAACCCGACCGTCATAATTATAGACGTACAATCTTCAAGAACACGCTATAGGTCAAGGTAGATTTTATACGGCTAAGTACTTTCTATTGATTATCAAGTTAACGTTGTGCATAAATGGTAAAAAAGCAATAGGCTAAGAAGTTGTGCGTTGTGATAAAGAGTCCTTCGACTTAATAAACGACGCCTTTACACGTTTAATAATCCATTTCGAGGTTAAGGGAAGTTGGCAGTGGGTGGTAATGGACTCATTCAAGAAGATAAGTACAGTACTTCAGTGTGAGGCAGTAATAATTGTCATACGAGGACATTGTTCATTTTACTACTGGTAACATCTTCTGGTTTATTTTGCAATAACTCGTAAGTACATATGTAGGCGTTAATATCCTGATCGCCTCCTGGTTATTCCTCGCATGCTAATTCACTCTTCATTAGAACACTAGTTGAAGGTGACAATTAAAAGCCGCCAGGTTTAAATGAGCAATAGCGCACAGTAAATTAAAAAAAAAGTTCCATATTTAGGTATGCTCTTGCCGCTGGGAGATTTCAATGCACGAATTTGTAAGACTGACAAAAATGGAATGGCTAGTTGAAAAAACCGGAGTTTGTAACTAATAGCAATGCGGCTCCCAGAGAGTTAATTGTAGTACAGAGGAAAGTCAAACGAGCGGAAAGTTTAAGTACTTAGGCGAGTGGATAGTACTTAACAAATCTAAGAAAGTAGCATTTATACCTAGGATCAACAAGATAGCAGTTGGCGCAAGTGCGATAACACATATAACTTGAAAACAATATTCATTTAGCCATGGGTAACTAATGTAGATATCGAGCTCGAATATTATTATTATTATTATTATTATTATTATTATTATTATTATTATTATTATTATTTTAAGATCGTGATTATTATCATTATGTCCTGTATGTATAGCTGTGAAGTGTTACATCCATTTAGTATTAGTATTACTATTATTTATGTAGTAGAATCATCGTATTAGGTGTGAGGTTATGTCATGGAACATATGTTGTAAATACACACAGTTGTACATAGTTCCGTTAATGTAAACACCTGTTAATTAATATTATGTAATTTATTCTTACCTGTATATATAAATTGTAATCCATAATTGTAAAAAAACATACTGTAACTTCCAGAATTGTAATATGCACGAGAATAATTGAGAATATTCTATACAATATAATATATGAATTAGACACTCTAGAAGTTTCACGAAGATATTTATTGTAACTTATCTTTCTGTAAACTTGGCCAGGCACTGGTGAAACACATCGAGGGATGAGAGAATAGTACAAGTAGGCATCACACTGTATGAAGATGTTTGTGATTATGGAAACATTATTAAAATAATAGATTTTGTACATTAAAAACGCTGTTTTACTTACAGACAATAATGGATGAATGGAAATTTCTTTTAATACAAAGGGCACTAGGAAAGTTTTACAATACGTATAAACGGTTGGCTGGGCACCCCTGTTATGGAGAGGGGTGAAAAGAGGGGTGAAAACTGGTTTAGACGACAGCAAGGCGTCACACAATTATCCGCTACACTTTTGCTCGTGGATTAACTGTTGACCAGTGCCTGGAGGAAATTACTCCTCTGCTGGGGAAAGGCTGTCCACATCAGACAACAATTTTCCGCTGGTACAAAGAGTTCCGGAGGGAAAATTTTGGGGTTGATCCTCGTTCTGGGTGACCGTCTGAATCAGTGACTGAGGAAAACATTGAAGCTGTGAGGAAAATGTTGCAGCAAGAGAGGCGATTGACATATCGTCAGGTAGAAGAGACCCTCCATATCCCTGCACCAGCTATTCATTCAATTCTACACGACCATCTCCACGTTAGAAAGGTTTGTTCCCTTTTGGGTGCCCCATTCACTTTCAGAGGAACAAAGAGCACATCGAGTGAAATGGTGCCGAAAAATGCTAAAACAGGTTGACGATGGGACTTCGCGTAACATAAATAACATCGTTACAGGTTATGAAACTTGGCCTTATTATTACGATGTTCCAACAAAATCACAGAACAAGGTGTGGCTGTTTTAAGATGAGGGTACTCCTGTAACTGTGCGAAAGTCAAGGTCAGTGAAGAAAAGGATGATTGCAGTATTCTTCACTAAACAGGGCATCCTGAATCGGGTTGTGCTAGAAACACAAAGGACAGTTACTGCGAAGTGCTACAGTGAGACTTGTCTACCTCAGGTCATCCAGGCTCTCAAGCAGCTCCGTCCAAGGTCACGGTTCAACACTTAGCTCTTGCATCACGACAATGCTCCAGCACATCGTGCTAATGTAACAATGGATTTTCTTGCCAGGTCAGGGTTGACTGTGCTTGATCACCCTCCATACAGACCTGATCTTTCCCCCTGATCGGTAATTGATTGATTCACACTCGAGAAACAGTGCGGCTTCGCCGATTTCTCGATCGTTAGAAGCGTTAGTTTTCCGTTTCCCATCATATTAACTCCCAGCTTTACTGTAAACCTTTCCTTACTTGTTAGCTCTTCCTCACAAACCACAAATGCCTTACTGCACAGTTAATCTTGAACAAAATTCGTGTTAGAGAGTATTTTCTGCTTCAGGAGAGGAAATGTTTGCTTCGAGAAACCGAGAAATTCGTTTAACTGAATTTTGAGTATTAGAGAAATAACTACACGTGAAGAATATGACAAACGACCGGGAAATTCGAGTTACTTCGAGATGCTGGATATTCGAGGAATGGCGATTCGAGCTATCGAGGTTGGACTGTATTACGTGTTTCTTTACTATTTTGTGCATTTTAAACACTTTTCTGGGCTACATATAATTGCATATTACAATAAAATTTTAGGCCCAATAGCAGAAATATACAGGGTGGTCGGAAAAACGTGAATCGGGTTCATGAGCGTTACAGGGTTGGTCATACCGATAGGTAATTTGAAAAATAGTTCAATACCGTTCTCATCTAATCAGATGCTGAAGTTAGCTAATCAGAACCGGGCGAGTTGGCCGTGCGCGTAGAGGCGCGCGGCTGTGTGCTTGCATCCGGGAGATAGTAGGTTCGAATCCCACTATCGGCAGCCCTGAAAATGGTTTTCCGTGGTTTCCCATTTTCACACCAGGAAAATGCTGGGGCTGTACCTTAATTAAGGCCACGGCCGCTTCCTTCCAACTCCTAGGCCTTTCCTATCCCATCGTCGCCATAAGACCTATCTGTGTCGGTGCGACGTTAAGCACCTAGCAAAAAAAATAGCTAATCAGATCACTTCACGGGTGAATTCAAATGGGCTTTGCGTTGTGGTGTTGTTAAATTCGCTTGTGAAGTGAGACTCACGCCGAGAAATCAGCATCACACACAAACACACCGCGGGTTTCACCCAAGGGTCACCGTACAGTACTCGGAGGTCTGTGTCCGAATCTCTCCCCCGGCGAATGTGTTTTCTTCGAAAAGTGAAAAGGAGTGAGTACAGTTAAATAACTTAATACATATACTGCAGCTTGTAGAAAGTGAAACACTCAGAAGCAATGGTCTGAAACACGCCAAAATCAGAGGACGTGTAGAACAGTGGAACCATAATAACTGATTTAAATTGCAGACAGATGGCGTGCATGTAGGCCCAGCAGTGCTCTCCTGTGTGTGATCGGCCAGGGCAGTGTTACACAACGCTCAGTCATTGCGGAGCCGTCATACGAAGTGGAAACGTGTACCTAAGTGCCCCTATGCCTCGCCGACATCACAGGAGGGAATATCAGCATCTGAGTGCGTTCGAACGGGGCAGAATGACAGGACTCCGGGAGATGGGTCTGTCATTCCGTGACAATGCGGCTTGTACAGGGTACGCTGCTTCAACAGTGAGGCGTATGTGGAACCAGTGGAGAGAAGAGGGCCGTGCACAGCGCCGCCAGGGTACTGGACGACACAATGTGACCACAGCGCGAGATGACCGCCATCTTGTCCGCTTGGCCTTAACGGACAAAACAGCTTCGTCCACGGTGTTGGCTAGAAGTTGGAGCACTGCAACGGGTGTGATGATGTCTGCATCAATGGTTCGACGCCGTCTTTCGAGGGCCGGACTGGTGGCACGCATGCCATTGCACCGGTATCCATTGACCAGCAACTACCAACGCCGTAGACTGCAATTCGCACGTGAATACCGACACTGGCGTGCTGAGTGGCAAAATGCAGTGTTTTCGGAGGAGTCCCGCTTCACCTTGTCCTACAGTGATGGACGCATACACGTTAAACGCGGCCGCGGTGAACACCATCGGACAGACGGTATTGTTGAGCGGCATAGCAGACAAACGCCAACGCGATGGTTTCGGGCGCAATTGCCTACAACTTGCGATCTCGCCTCCTACGTCTTGAGGGCAATCGGAACAGCTACCGCTACATCAGGAGGTTTTAGAGCACGAGGCACTGCCCCTCCTGCAGGCCGTTCCAGACGCCATATTCCAGCAGGACAACGCCCGGCCGCATGTGGCGAGGAATGTGCAAGCTTCTTCGAAGAACGATGGATACCACTGCTTCCCTGGCCTGCTCGTTCGGCGGATATGTCACTCATTGAACATGTCTGGGATATGGTCGGTCGTCACCTTGTTCGTTCAGGTCCTCCTGCAACCACAATGGATGATTTATGGACGCGCGTACAAATCGCGTGGCAGAGTATTCCCCAGCAGCATATTCAGGCGCTCCTTTATTCCATGCCACTACGTCTAGTGGGTCTGACTGCAGCGCGTGGTGGCGCTCCGCCGTACTGAATTTCCGCGGTCACCGTGCGTGTAGAGTTCTGTAATTGTAATCACTTGTGTCTTGTCATGTTCCTAATATGTGGAATAAATTGCATTGTGATCACAGCTCTTGATCTTGGTGTTTCACTTCCTACAAACAGCAGTGTAAATATGCATATTTGTTCGTCTTGACTGGACTCAAAAACCACCGGACCGATTTTGCTGAAAATTTCACAATCATATGTATTCAACAGTATAGATCCCTTTCACGGCGCTCACACGTAACTGATCGTGACAAATGAGCATTAAAAAAATAGACATTCTTAAAAAAATGTGTTAAAAATCGTACAAAGTGTGCGATTTGCAAATACCGTTGCTGTAGGAATATAAGCGCCATTATTGCGTCCAGTTCACATTTTTGCCGCTGGGACGCCTGTTATAAGTCATTATAACATTCTTAAATTATCAGTTAAGAAAAGAATGATAGAAAAACCAAAAATTACTTCCGGATCATTTGTCAGTATAATAATGCACTTGCATTTGCTTCCGTTCAAGTGGATGCCATAAATGTTAAAATATCAGAGATTACCTGAAGTGGTACATAAGACTGTCTAATGTTGTACAGATTTATGTATTCCTTAGTTCACCAGGCCTACTCAACCGCATATTTATGAACATGCGAAATTTCTCGCACGGATCCCCTAGTATGTTCTTATTACTCCTCAGCGGATTTAGGAAGCTGTTTGAACGAAATTCGATGGGCAGTTTTTATGATGAGTAATTTCATGGAATTAATTTAAGTGTAAAGCCGCACCAAGATTCGATCGACCTTGATGGAGAGATTGTCGCTAGGCGACAGCGACTTAATGTGTATTACGATAGTCAAGAAATGCTGTATATAGGAGAATGGGAACACGCCTCTATGTTTTATGGAATACTTTTCATGCTAGGAGGTTCATGACAGTGCTCTTGTACGTGATGTGACTGTGTATAGAAGGATGACAACGATATTTGTCTACATTTTCTTCACGTCAAAGGACATGGGGTAAGTTTTTTAATTTCATTAGTTATTATTCGATTTTGATATATTTTTGGCATACTGCATGTGCGTGTTATTATACACCATACTACAAAGTTTCATACCACTATATTCCATAGCTTCTGAGATATTGATCAAATATATATTTTTATTATGCAACAAATCAAAATACCCTTCGCTCAAAACTAAGTTAACACAACTATAACATTATTTACTGGTGTGTTGTTTCTGTACAAGTTATAAGCATTCATTTTAACAGTTATCCCTACTTAATGTGATACGGTAAATTTTCGGATACTACTTTTTTCTCAAAAAATCATATTTTAGATGCCTGACTTTTTCTGAGAAATCCATTTGTGCAACTGAAAAAGTAATGCTTGAAGTTATGCAACATTCAACAAAGAACATGCAGAATAATTTACAACTCTGTTGCTCTAAAATTCGTGAATAAGAAACACATTTTATCTTTAAAAATAGAAATAGGAGAAAAACGCATTTCTATGAAAACAAACAGTTTTTACTCTATGTCAGCTTACCTTATCAACTAGAACGGTTCTGCACCATAGGTGAAAGCTTCCTTCTTCTCTACCGCCTTCTTTTTCAGTTTTTGAATCTCTTGCTTGCGACGGGCTTTTCTCCCCTTTGAGAGGCTGACCGGGCACTTTAATAACTCCTGCGACTCGCATATCTCTTCACAATTTCTTGTGTTACCTGAGAGAATTTTGTTGAGTACCTGAATTCAGTCGCAGCAGCGCATCCCAGTACCAAATTCTGCTACAGCAGTACTCAGTCTTTTCTGTGATATGAAAATCAATTTGGGATACTTACGTCTGAATCGATCTGAAATATTATTACTGTTCTATTTTAGTGTTTATATTCATCACGCAGTACTACTAGTAATAGTTCTTATCAATGCCACTAGATTGGAGCCCAGTTGTCTCCAGGCATTTGCAAACAATACACTTGCTACCAGAAGATGACGTTTAAAGCTGAGGTAGACATTTACAAATGGGGAGTGCGGAAGAAAATCTCTAATTGTTCCACAAAGGCCAGAGGTGTATTTATGATTAAAAATAAGAAAATCGACTTTTGAAAATTTCTTCCCGTGTCCAGTGAAAAGGAGTTCTTACGACGTCGCTTTATGAGATGGTCACACAGATGTTTATTCTTAAGTCCATAAAAGAATCCCGATTTATATGCTAGAAATATTAAATCCTATTTCTGCAGCCTTACATCGATATCACGTAAATGGCGGGCAAGAAATTAATTATTTTCTCATACGGTATTTTCCATGTCACATCGGACAAGAATCGGCAAAAAATAAACTTGTGATTAAAAAATCGTCTCTTTACAATAGACGAAGAATATTTCGATTAATTTACAATTGAGACATTACCAGACAGTGATCCGCCCTGCCTTAGAAACGCTTATCCTAGTAACAATAGGGATACTTAAGAGATTACAGTTGAAATTGTGGAGCGAATCCCCTGGTCTATGGAGTTTGGACAGCTGAAGTAGGGGACTGCCTCTAGGGGTGAGATACAGTCGGGACTTCGAGGGCCCTGGGGCCGCTACGTTACCTGTGAAGGCCCTTCAGCAACTCTGAAAAGTGGTGGCAAAAGGGGCTCTTGTTATGACGCAGCAGATCGTCATGCAACTTAGGTTCCAAAATGGGTAAATAAATAAATAAATAAATAAATAAATAAATAAATAAATAAATAAATAAATAAATAAATAAATAAATAAATAAATAAATAAATAAATAAATAAATAAATAAATAAATAAATAAATAAATAAATAAATAAATGCAATGTACATTTTAATCTTATACCAGTTGTATAGTATTATTTGAAGTAATTCCACACACTGCATATGAGTTGACAGTGTTTGTAAGTACAGGAGATATTTTGAGTGGAATTTTGTAAACAATATAAATGAGGTGCGTGTTTAATGGAAAACATTGTTAGCGTAAATTGTGTAATATTGTATTGTGGGAAAATTTTCTTTTTCTTTTTTTAATTTAAAATTTAGTGCTTGACAATAATGTATTTTAGTGTACCATTTGCCACCGAGGTAGACACCTCATTTTCAAATGAAGAGATTTTGATTTGATTTGATTTTGAAGCATTCTCAGGAAGATATTGGAACAACGAAGAACAGAGGACGGTCAATTCAGAAGACGAGCGAACCAAGAAATCTATACCAAAGTAGAGAAAATTTTTGACATCGTATGGACAAGAAGCAGCGTGTTCTTTGGACACATCCTGAGCATGGAGACGAGATTAACACTTCAAATAATATAGTTTCTTGTGAACAAGAAATGCACAGTACGCTGAATCCAAGAGGTACAAAGGGATCTAGAACAAATGGGAATGCTGTAACCAGACATATACAACAGAGTGATTTTAAATCACGAATTAGGCCTAGCACAGATTTGCGGGACAGAACTAGGCCCAGACGAAAATCATCATGGAGAGAAGAGCGAGGAAGGTTGCAAAGAATGATAATGAAATATTATTGGATAAGGAGGAAGAGCAGAAGATACGAAACGAACGTCGTACTCCGATGGCCAAACGAAAGGAAAAAGAAAAGAGAAAACGTCAAATTATGGTTACGTAAGGAAAACATGTACCTGGCTCTGGAAGAGCTCACAAAAATATCGCTATGCCTATCGTATGACATAACTTTCGGAAATTCCTTAGAAATATACAATGTAATGGGGTTTTATCTTCACTTATATAATATTGGCGTTTTAGTGACATGTAAATCATATGGGTTGTTTATAATAATACTGAGTTGATAGTTAAAATGTGAATTTTACTTCTCTTCTAAAACGGAGGAAAGAACTGTATGGACATCACAATCCGTTTAATTTCGTTAGTGGAAAAAACTTACGTTGTAAAATTTATGGGGCCGTGAATAATGTTTGAGGGGAGTAATTATTGAAGTGAAGATATGATGGTATTGAAAAGTGTTGAAATCCTCGGAAAGAAGAGTGTCCTTTTTATATTTAAAATAAAGGACTCGTGCTGTTCCTTATAAATAGCGTATATAACTCGTCTTGAAATGTCTGTCGTAGTCATAATGTTTTGCTTGCGCTCTTCTTTGGTTCGTAGTCGGAATTCATCAATTCTGATGTCATCATGCTGTCTGATAAAAATCTATCGTATATTCCATTATTTAACCTGCAGTTCTTGATGTAAATCTTGGTATTGTGTAGTAGAAGGAGATGGTATTTCGATATCAGTGAACGGTTGTCTCGTGAGGACACAGGTTAGTCTCGAAGGAGCGTTTTTTACCAGACAGAGAACCTTTTAAATTTACGTGGCCCTCACTCTTTCTACTGCAGCTATGTGTTCCCAGATAATGTCTAAGGCATATGTCATGATGAGGTCTGTTTTTAAGTAGACTTTTTCTCTTAGCAGCATGTACATTACCAGTGTAACGCTTCAAATCCCGTTACAAGATGATATCTGTATTTTTATTATTTTATGATTTTATCTGTATTATTATTATTATTATTATTATTATTATTATTATTATTATTATTATTATTATTATTGTTTTTATATCAGTATTATTATTATTATTTTATCTGTGATATTATTACTATTATTGTAATCATCATTCTTATTCAGTTCAATTTTGCAATGCTTGTCGCTTGCAGGATTGTACTTAGATGTATGCATATATACGTATGTGTAGAATAACACTCAAGACATGTACAGTGTGAATTATTATACTGTATATCAGATGTTGGATATGACATTGCTATATTGTGCATTAATGCTGACATTTCTGTCAAGTCATCGCCACGTCATGGCTACGTCATCGTGAGCATTTAGCAATGCGCTCAGATACTCAGGAGCCCCAGGGCATTTCACCATTACATGCAACAGTCTGAGGCGGGTGGGAGTAAATTATTGTTATTTCTGGAGATTACGTAGGTGTGCCATGCAACGTCTATAAAAGGTGGCTGCATATTGTAGCGTCAGTCGTTAGTTAAACGGAAGCTGAACAGTGAAGAAGTCAAATGGATAAGTGGACAGTCATTATTACACTGGAAGGAGAGGCCACAGTTGGCCATTGTGTGAACGAGATGAAGAAGACTCAATGAGCTATTAGTTGTTGGTCATTGAGAGAGTGAGGCCAAAGTTGGTCGGTCACCTAGTTGAAGAAACGGACGCAAAGGCTTAACATGGAGTCATCGAAGGATACCACTTGCAATGAAGTAATACCATACAGATTTACCAAGAAATCATATGATATGGTGAAGAAGCAGTCACATGGATACATCACCAAATTAGGAGTGACACATCTACAGTAAACACCAGATTTAAGGAATACGTCGTAATTACACTCAAAATTGTTGAAGGTACAGTCAAGTGAAACAGTGAGAGATATATTTTGTATAAAGTGTTAAATGTCCGGTCAAGAAGAATTCAAATGCATGCCTAGTTTCTTTCAGTTGCAATGTCATAATGTCATATTCTCATCTTTTTTGATCGCAGCAGTTCTCACTATTTTATTGAAATTATTTAAAGACTATATTTTCTTCTATCAAAAGAATTCGTAGTATTATTTCAATAACAGTAAAATATCTTAACCTCAAAATTGATGGAGAAACCGAACGCCAATCTCCTTTTCCCAGAACTTATATGGTATGTTGTCAAAAGTAAGCTTATTACCCCACACCCTAGAGATAGTCAAGAGTCTCATTCTATTATTGCTGCACTGAGTGGTAGCTGGCGCCCTTCAAATAACGTATGTGTAAGTAAGCAGGTAACAAGTAAGTGTGAGTACAAGGTCCGACGATTGTGTATTTTATTTAATAAATGTTAATTTTCATATTTTTCAATTTAAATGCAGATTTAAATGTTTCAAAAGTTAGTCAACGAGTCACGAACACGATTACACCAGGAACGCTCTGCCATCTGTTGCTGGGAAAGTTTGCAGAATCAAACAGTACATAGCAGGGTATAGTATTCTTCCCTTATCTGGCTTGACAGGTAGTAATCAAACATTGTTGCGTGCAATGACATTACTAAGTATGAAAATCACATATATAAGAATACTAGCTCATGTACCCGTGCTTCGCTACGGAATTCTACATTGTATACAGAATTCTAGGTTAGGTAATGTACACGTTGTGTGCAAGATTGCTTTAAATTGCATAGCTAGAAACGTGACGGAGAAGTCACCAAATGTCTTTTCTCACATGAAGACTGAGTTAGAGAATATTCATTGTAACGGCAGGCCCACTCCACTACCATCAGTCACAATCAAGTTGGGGAGCATTATAATGACAGACACTCACTCTCCACCTGCCTTTTTACATCTTCAGAAAGACTGCCTTATTTATTTTCCCAGCTGAAATGACTATAGGTCATTACAATGACGTCAGTAAGAATGAAACGATTAAAAGGAATGTTTTCTTATGAAATACTCGATCAAATGAAACAACACACATTTTATCACTTTTAACGAACAGTAATACGCTTTCGATCTAAAAATCAAAATTTCTGAGCTAGAATGACCAAGCCGCTGACAGCCGTGATCCGTGAACAATCTTCGTCCTTATTCGGCGGAGGTGGGGTATGGTGGTCGAATAGTGGACAGTCCCAGAGCAAAATTTATGTCCTTCTACTACCCTGTTTCCTACAAATACGCGACGAATTGGAAAATCTCAATTCATTACACTGGCGGGGGAAAAACTATCTGACTTGGAGACAAATTCTTCCTCCAAGCCAGAGGAGAAATCCCCTCTTCGCTGCTAATTTGGAATAAAATGAAGGTATATTTAATAAAAGTGAAGCGGAAGAAGCTATTTTAAAGTAACGGCTCCTTTTAGGGTTGAATTTTGAATTATGTAGTGTGCTCTAATTTGGAGTAGGCCTAAATTGTAATTTTTAGACCATGTCATACTACTACTACTACTACAACTAAGTGAGCCTATGCCTTAAATGTGCACACTGCTCATTAAAAACGGCGCGTCAGAGTAGGGATCGAATAGCTGGAATACTATGATGTAAGTATGTTACGTACCAGCAGTATCAGGCAATGCATGAACCAGAGAAATGGAATGCTATTGAAGAAAGTTTTATACCTCCCCAGCTATTCCCCGCCAGTATTCAGTTAGGCTGTTATACTCGGTACGCAAGAATAATCCCATCTATCGGAGTTCAGTGGCAGCATAAGACAAAGTACATCACAACAAACAAGGGTCAATATAATGTTATTGTTGATAAATGTTATGCACTTTTAGTTTTCTTCCGACTCTGAAATACCACTCTTATCCTAGTCGGTACGGTAAAACTGAATAAAACATAAATGATCAGAAATTGTATTCTTATTAATTTTTGAACATAAATGATCAGAAATTGTATTCTCTCTAACTTTTGCTATGCAGTACTTTTCGATAGGGCCAATAACACACTGTAGGTATTTAAAAATTAAATTTTAGTTACCTGCCCCTAAACTGCATTTTTATCCAGGGTGAATAAAATTATTTATAGCTTAGACTGTAGTTTCTTATTCCCCGACTCTATGTAACCGACCTTCATTACATTCTGTTAACCCATTTCTCCGTGGCTTGGCGTTGATAGACTTAGCGACAAAAATACAAATTCATCAATATCTGTGTTATCAAAGGCAGTGTGGTAAACCTGTATGAGCATAAATGATCCGAAATTAATTCTATATAACTTTAGTTGTGTAGTATTTATCGATAGGACCACTAATAATATAAATATTTGAGAGTTAAATTTTAGGTCTTCCCCTAAACTACCATTTCAATCAGCGAGAATAAAATGATTTATAGCGTAGATTGTAGTGGTTCATCCCCCGACTTTACATACCGATTTTCATCAAATTATCTTCATCCGTTTTCTAGTGATGCGTGTACAGAGAGACAGACAGACAGACAGACAGACAGACAGACAGACAGACAGACAGACAGACAGACAGACAGACAGACATTACGGAAAAGTAAAAAGTGCATTTCCTTCTTTCTTGGGACATAACCGATACAGAAATATCATTCTTTTCAAATTCCGAGCAATGTACAGACAAAACTCTTATTATATATATATAGAGAGAGATTAATGAAAGTGTTAGTCGCTCAACAACCTGCTAAATTCAGAATGTATTACGGGTTAGGGTAAGCCTTCGCCTGAAATGATTGGAGTGTACACTTAATGATTTGATTCTATGATAACTCAAAGTTGGCTGAACTTCAGACCTATCAATATCTCATAATTCACCGGCATGTAATTCCAGAGAGAATAAAACAGAAATGGAGCAAATCGCTCCAGTAAACGGATGGACGGATTTGCCAAAGCTGTTTTTAGTAAACTCTTTTACTTTATAGATGATTACTAGGTAGGTGATGCGACTGAGCTCTCAAAAGAAGCTCGTTACTTATTGAACAAGCAGGTGTGTGTAACAGAAGTTTAAAGACATCTCCTGTCGGCTACAGTTAATATAGGATTACATTAATTCAAGTGCAATTTCCGAACTCTTTCATACAATCACAGAAAGACCCGGAAAATTCGTTAAACGTAGTACTGCTTTGAACAGGAAACTTTAGTGAGTTCCATATTCTTTATATGGAGGAATAGTTCAAATTTAGTAATACACGTCCAGTACATGTTAATAAAACACCAAAATCCTAAGACAGATTTTATTGCGTGTTATTTTTACAATATTCATTAAACTGTGTTCCTATCTCTGATACAGTTGTTTGTTCATAACACTTTTGTACAAAAATATACTACATTGAACATTTCGTACAATGGAGGAAGTTCAACACAAGAAACTGATTTTGAGCAAAAATCATTATCTTGAACGACCTACTATTTTAAAAAGTTTTAAAAGTATATATTTCTGTCCGATTGCAATGAAACGCCCCCTTACGCTCTGCAGCCACGTTATTGAACTTTAATATTTCTTTAGTAATGTTAAACGATTTTTGTAATATTCTACCAATAATTACAATGTAAGAGAGACCTTTATCGGACTTCAAAAGCAATGAAAGCAGGTGCTATATACTGTCCACCGAATACACTATGACTCGCAATTGGACCGATGACGTTGTTGAAAGGTTGATATATAATTAACTCTTGTCTACTGCGTCGTGGAGAGTCTGTAAATAAACAAAGATTTAAAATTAAAATAGTTAAATTGGTTAAGATTCAAAATGAATAAATCAAGTTATATGAATATTATTGAATGGTTCTATTCTCTTTACCGTCATTGTTTATGAAGTTATTCGTGTAATTCATGTACGTAGGCAAGTCGGTAGGTACGGATATGAAATTCTGCTCTAATTGTCTTTAGGTTGCCTCTATGCCGTTATGTGCTCACCAGTCTCTAGATGGCACCGTTGTCTACATCTGTGGTAGGTTTCGGTGATATCAGATGAGTACAGCTTGCGCTGTTGGGACGTAAAGATGGACGCGCCCCTCCCTGTTTGCACCAAGGAAGAACAACCTTCCGTAATCCGTTTTTTATGGTCTGAGGGTGTACCAGGAGCGAAAATTCATAGAAGACTTTCAGCACAATACGGGGACAATGTTTTGCCACAGCGAAGTGTTTACCAGTGATTAAACAGTTCAAAAGGGTTCGCACGGGCGTTAAGGATGAGGAAAGTTCCTGGTGTCCATCTGCAACGTAACTGATGGCAATATCGAACAAGTGCGTGATATTATCCTGAATAACAGACGAATGATTGTTCTATGAATTTCCGCTCCTGGTACACCCTCAGACCACAGGAAAACAGATTACGGAACGCTGTTCTTCCTTGGTGCAAACAGAGAGAGGTGAGGCCATCTTTACGTCACTACAGCACAAGCTGTACTCATCTGATAACGCTGAAACCTACCACAGACGTAGACAATGGTGCCATCTAGCGGCTGGTGAGCACACAATGCCATAGAGCGAAACTAAAGAAAATTAGAGCTAAATTGCCCACACATAATGACTTGCCCTTGTATATAATTTTCCGTTTCATGTTTATTTGCGCCTGATTTTGCAGTGGTGAAAGGGCAATGATTTACAATATTTCAGATTATTTTCATACTGTGACTGTAAACATTTGTTAAGGCTATGTGAAATGAAGTCATTTGAATTATAGTAGGATAGGTACGGTTGTAAGATTTAAACAATAAGACTAAAAGAGTTATTTTAAATGTTTACGACATTTATTTTAATGATATATTGTTATGTACAGAAATTGATAAACAGTTCTCTAGATATGTTTAAACCGAATTAAAGTGACGGAAAGGTACTGGTGGTAATCGAGGATTCCAGCTGAGTCAAAGGCTATACTTATTGTCTCAACAAGCTGTAATTCTACTGGAATCGTCGTGTGTAACCTCTATAGATAAACCCTTTTCCTCTCCAGTCCCGGTTGTGGTCTCTTTCTGGAGTTAAGGAAGCCACGTTATAGAACGCTAATGTACTATTCAGATGTACGACAGAAAGAATGGATGTTATAATCCATTAACGTGTAAGTTTATCGCCTGCTCTTGGATAATTGATGAGAAAATCGTCCAAGTGAGATTGAATCAGCGGACTAAGAATTGGAAGCCTGGTCCTAAAAATAATTAAAAATTCAAACAATGTGTCAAGATGAGAATATGTGTGACCAACAGCCCGAACTGTTACCATTGGTTTACCCCAGCAATGAAGATTGCATAAAGCATTAAAGACCCTTATTGACTGTTATTTTGAACATGTTTACAATGCTTGGCTTTAGCATGATTTATTGGTAATATAAGACAGACGTTCCATTGAATCATTATGAAATACGCTGATCGTACTTTTTTGGACAGCAATCGTTTCAACAACAATTTAGCGATTGAGTTAAATCATTTACACGAACCTTTCTGAAGACTACTTGATGGTGTAATGCCAAACATGTAATGAGACGGCCAAGAAATAATGCGTAAACACATACTAATGAGTAGTAACGTACAACCATGGAGAGAAGACCTCAAGTAGGCACGAATAGTTCACTGCTATTGTTTCATGCTACAACCTTAATGCAACATTGACCGTCAGATGTATATAAGATACCTATGTTATATGATTATATTAGCAAGTAACCCGTCGAGTTGGGATGGTGTTGAGGTAATAATTTAGCATTTGGTTTCAAAGAGGAACTCAGAGAGGCTCACACACATCATTAAATGAAGGATGAGAGTAGATGACAAATAATATCTATTACTTTCCTCTTAAAAGAACAATCTCCAACACATCTCGTTGGTAGGCCTATATAACATCTTAGAATTCTATTGTAAGTGTCGAGATTTGTACACCGAACATCCCAGTTGTGTATCGTCTCACTTCCAACGTATAACTTGAAATAATGAAGTCATCTATGAATCTGAATGAGGAAACATTATCGGTAAGGGCGAACTAGGTGCTGGAAATATTGAAAGCACTCTTATCTTTGCGTGAATATACAGCATGACGAAGTGTTATTGACTTTCATCATATTTAGTACGTTAATCTGTATATTAAGAGAGTTTTACTAAAAAAACGCTTTGGCAAATCGGTCCATCCGTTCTACTGGACCGATCTGCTCCATTTTTGTTTTAATCTCTTCGCAATCACCTGTAGGTGAATCATGAGGTACTGTGAGGTCTCTAAATTGAGCCAACTTTTATTAATCATAAAATAAAATCATTAAATGTCACTCAAAGTATTGCAGGTGATGGCTTACCCTAACCCGCAATATATTCTGTTATTATCAGGTTGTTAGACACTAACACTTTTATTAATATTCTGGTCTAGGTGATTTTCATCCTTAGTAATGTCATTGCATGCAGCCATGTTTGATTACTACCTGTCAAGCCAGAGAGTACGCACATCTTATGATCCCTGCTAGATACTCTTTGATTCTCTAACCTATTCCAGCTTTTAAATATATTTAGCAGAAGGCAGAGAGTTCCTGGTAACTTCCATGCTGCTAAGATAAAAAACTGTACGTACAAACAGACATGAAATACGCCTTATTCATTATCATTCCGAAGGATAACCTAGCTACACTAAAAACAGTAAAGGCCATGAATCTTATAAAATTTCTCTGCCTCGAAGAAACGCTCCTCGGAGATTAACTTATGAACGCGCAACACATCCGTTCTGTAAGTTATAGAAGAATTGCGATTAAAATTACCATTACTTTCTACGACAAAATACAAAGCTTTACGTCAAGAACTGCAGGATGAATGGATAGACTTTTTACCAAACAGACGGCATGACGACGTCAGAATAGATGAATTCTGGCTATGAACAGCGGCATACTGTAACGCGCTTCTTATTGAATATGCATAAAACCATTTGAAAGCGCAGAAAAAACAATACCGTATGTGTACGACAGGCATATCAAGACGAATTATCTGACGTATTTATAACGAATGCTGCGGACTAGCACGCCTCCTCTGGTCATTTCTTAAATTTATATTCATTTAGACGCCAGAGGTCCTCTGGTATTGCTATACAGATAATTCAATTTCGGGAGATTCCTTACAGGACTGGTTATGATGAATTAGGGATTTCAATAAATTGTATGACTTCATTCATTGTAAAAATCACTGCTACGTTTATTGCCACAAGTATGAATCTCTTCCTATAACGCACACATAGTGACTAACAATCGAGTTCAGCGGCACTTGTAACTTCTGTCCCTTCGACACAACCTGACACGTTGCAAGGGCTTCCAGTCTTCTTATCCTACATAGCGCCGAGATGCTGCAAACAGAGAAATTTAGAAATTGAAAGGAGACACTAGTATGGCTATTCTTTAGAACTTGACATGTGATCAGGAACTCTGAACACTTGTGAAAAATTTGATAATATAAAGAGAAAGTGTAAACTTAATTGAAATAACTCTTACGCAACCCAAAATTTAACAAACGCCCCAAATCTATATAATAAAACTTATGGTTTTATTATTAATAAAATAGAGCCTATACAGAAGAGGAAACAAGGGGGGAATTCATGAGAAGCTTCAGTTGGAAAATAATAACTATATCGACAAGACTGACCACAAGTATAAAATTAGAAAGAATTTTACAAAAAGCGATTGTGGTAAATTTTCATTCATTGTGAAGGGCGTCAATAAGTGGAGCAGTTTACCAGAGGAAGTGTTTGATCTGTTTCCAAAATCTGTACAGATATTTAGAAAAATAATAAACGGCAACAGAGGAAAGGCATGAAATATTATATGACATTCGGCCTATGCAGGTTATTGTAAATGAAGGGTTTTTTACTAAAATAATTTCATCCCGTGGTCTATGGAGTTAGGACAGCCGAAGTAGGGGACTGTCTGTAGGGGTGATGTACAGTGGGGACTTCGAGGGCCCAGGGACCGCTACCGTATCTGTGAAGGCCCTTGAGGAACTTGCACAGTATTATTTGAATTAATTTCCCATACTGTATATGAATTATTTATGTGTACAGAAGATATCATGAGTAGAATTTTGTAAATATTATACATTTATTAAGGATGTGTTTGATAGAAAATTGTTAGTGTAAATTGTATAATACTGTATTTTAGGAAAATGTCTTCTTCTCTTGTAAATTTAAAATTTAGTGTTTGATAATAATGTATTTTTGTGTACCATTTGCCACCCAAGTAGACACCCCATTTGCAAATAAATTCATTTTGATTCGATTTTGATACTTGCAAATAGCTGCAAAATATTCGTGTACTTGTACCTACACATGGATATCAGTTCTTGTTATTGCGATTATGCAAGTGCGCACTTAATGCAGTATGTATTTGACATCACTATCGTGTTGAATAATGCAATCATTTCTGTTATTGTGAGTTAGAACATGTATGTTGAGGATAAAATACAAAATTCAATGCTCCAGTTCCCGACCACAATAATTCTCCTGAAGAAATGTTTAATTCAATGTCGTTTCAAATCGCGCAATTTTGTTTGGAGTTCTAACGGTAACTTCTCGGTACACACAAAACTAAATGGACACAATAACATCCGACAATCACTGCGGTATAGCCCACACTCGTGGTGATGGAGATTGTTGTCTCCCAGGGAAACATAATGCGATAACATTTTACTCTAGTCTTAGAAGGGAACCTAGCTTATCCAAGAATTAAGGTATTGCCATAAAAATATAAAGGCTATAGAAGACGTGAATATGTTCAGTCGTCCTTCCTTCCGCTTGCAGTCCTGATACCGTCGGGGTCGCAACAGAGTATGATACGAATTATAAGTCTGACAGAACCGTACAACCGAAAACTTGCCTGGTTTTTAGAATACGCTGTTTTAGTTAAAACAGGGGTGGGGGGTGTGTTACTTGGAGTTAGAACACTCCTATTGAAATTTTACAAGAAAGGAAGTAAACAAACTGACAATAAACTAAGTAAACATTCTCAGACATAACAGTAGAACCAACAGACCTGGCGAATCTGTTTTCTAAGAATCCCCGAAAGTTGGATTTTAGATTGTAAATAGAACATACTATTCGCTGTAAAGCTCGTATTATTCTTGTTCTGTATTTTAACACTTAAATTGGAAATTCATTATTTCTTCCAAATATGATGGTTTTTATTCCAGAAGTAATAAGTTATTATCAGAACAAATATTTGTCAAAATAAGTAATTTTTATTTATTTGGATTGGTCAAACTGTTAAGAGTTTTGAATGTTTTATGTAACGGTAAATGAAAATCTGTACGATTACTGTATGTAGACCACACTTCAGTCTTTAGGATGTTATTGTTCAACAATTACCTGAGGGAAACAACATCTTACTTGTTTTACCTTCACTGTTTACAGTTTACACTTCGCTCTTGCTAATTAGCAACATGAATCATGAAATAAAATATTTTTTCATATGTTTAATACACTATTCAGAACAACAAACAATGTTGTAATTGAGGCGTTTATTTATTAATTTTAACTTGAAATCTGACGGTGTACATCTTCGTATATCTGTATAATATATTTCGAACTTTCGTATGTATTGTACCAGATGCATGGCACATTTTACACTCCTATGTTGGTAACATAGCGTATTCAGCTGCCTGAAATGTGTACGTTAACGCCACCTATGCGCGCGCTGTGGAACTTGTGGTGAATTTGAACGCTGTTAGACTGATAACGCGTAACTCGCTAAACTGTGGTGTGTGCTGGGCGCTTGGAAACGGCTGTCTGCTATTTGAACTTACTGGAGTAAGACGCTTTGTAATGTCTACGATATATTGTAAGATGGATTTCGTTGCTACGGGAATCGGATAAAGTGGTGTGGTGCACCCCTTTTCAGGGATTAGTTGTCAATATAAATATGTAGTTATATTTTAATTTGATAAAAAGGATGTACAGTTTAATGTAGTATTTTGGCGTGTGACGGGTGGTTGCTTAGTGCACTCTTCACTTATGGATTATTCGGTAATTTGTGTTTTTCATTTGTGTAAGTACTGCATCTTATTTATTTGTCGTTTTGTTTTTTTCTAAATTTTGTGTGCGCCTCGGTTTTGGTGTACTTATTTTGCGAGGCGTAATTTATGTCCGTTCATTTTCATTATGTGGACTTGTATTTTGGAGCCGTCGTATGTGCATTGTGATGTCCGCTGAACTCTTGGTGTGTTTTGATCGTTTCCCGTTTTATTTTATTTTCATATTATTTAGTTTTATTCTGCTAAATTTTTGTGTGTTTCTCGTGACTCTCCCTTCATGCTGGTGTTTTCATTTGATTTATAGCTGCCTGTACTAGTAAATTCTGCCGATGTAAGACGTTAAATTTTATTGTGACATCTTGTTCTATTTATTTTCATTATGTTATTATGGCTTAGTTTCTCCTCTCTAACTGTAAATTTTGTTTTGCGCATCGAGCAATCTCTGTTGACACTAATTTTCCCAAATAATAATTATTATTGAAAAGTAATTTAAGGTAGATAAGTATATTTTGTGCTATTTGGTGACAACAAATTTCTGTATTAGTGTTTCTGTAGAATGTAAGGGCATTGTTAATGGAGGTCTTTAATACGTTCTTGCTTTGTTGAGTGGCCTTATAACCTCGAACCGTGTCTCGGTCTCCATTGTTGGTTATCTGTTCTTATCTTTGCCTGTCGTTACGTAACTGTTGTATTGTTATTATTCTTATCGCGTGTGGAGTCTGCCTCTGGACGCCGTTGTGTCCGGATCTAGTTGTTGTTCCTCTCTTACGGGCGTGTATTTGAGTATGTGATTACTGACATTTTGTATTACCTGACCGGTTCTCTCTTGTAGTGTACGGCATATGAACGTTGACTTCTCGTTTCTTTCTGTTCGTGGTTTTATATTGGTGGTGCTTAATTTTACTATGCTATTCGGTTCTATTTCTGGGGTATGCTATGTGACAGATATTTTTCGTCAGAGATATCTTGGTGATTGATTCGTGCGACGCGTTTTGCATTTACCATTTTCTGCTACGCGTTCGGTGTTTTTTTTCATTCAATACTGATCTGCATTTAGGGCAGACGCCCAGGTGGCAGATTCCCTATCTGTTGCTTTCCTAGCCTTTTCCGAAATGATTTCAAAGAAATTGGAAATTTATTGAACATCTCCCTTGGTAAGTTATTCCAATCCCTAACTCCCCTTCCTATAAATGAATATTTGCCCCAGTTTGTCCTCTTGAATTCCAACTTTATCTTCATATTGTGATCTTTCCTACCTTTATAGACGCCATTCAAACCTATTCGTCTACTAATGTCATTCCACGCCATCTCTCCGCTGACAGCTCGGAACATACCACTTAGTCGAGCAGCTCTTCTTTTTTCTCTCAATTCTTCCCAACCCAAACATTGCAACATTTTTGTAACGCTACTCTTTTGTCGGAAATCACCCAGAACAAATCGAGCTGCTTTTCTTTGGATTTTTTCCAGTTCTTGAATCAGGTAATCCTGGTGAGGGTCCCATACACTGGAACCATACTCTAGTTGGGGTCTTACCAGAGACTTATATGCACTCTCCTTTACATCCTTACTACAACCCCTAAACACCCTCATAACCAAGTGCAGAGATCTGTACCCTTTATTTACAATCCCATTTATGTGATTACCCCAGTGAAGATCTTTCCTTATATTAACACCTAGATACTTACAATGATCCCCAAAAGGAACTTTCACCCCATCAACGCAGTAATTAAAACTGAGAGGACTTTTCCTATTTGTGAAACTCACAACCTAACTTTTAGCCCCGTTTATCAACATACCATTGCCTGATGTCCATCTCACAATATTTTCGAGGTCACGTTGCAGTTGCTCACAATCTTGTAACTTATTTATCACTCTATAGAGAATAACATCATCCGCAAAAAGCCTTACCTCCGATTCCACTCCTTTACTCATATCATTTATATATATAAGAAAACATAAAGGTCCGATAACACTGCCCTGAGGAACTACCCTCTCAACTATTACAGGGTCAGACAAAGCTTCACCTACTGTAACTCTCTGAGATCTATTTTCCAGAAATATAGCAACCCATTCAGTCACTCTTTTGTCTAGTCCAATTGCACTCATTTTTGCCAGTAGTCTCCCATGATCCACCCTATCAAATGCTTTAGACATGTCAATCGCGATACAGTCCATTTGACCTCCAGAATCCAAGATATCTGCTATATCTTGCTGGAATCCTACAAGTTGAGCTTCAGTGGAAAAACCTTTCCTAAAACCGAATTGCCTTCTATCGAACCAGTTATTAATTTCACAAACATGTCTAATATAATCAGAAAGAATGCCTTCCCAAAGCTTACATACAATGCATGTCAAACTTACTGGCCTGTAATTTTCAGCTTTATGTCTATCACCCTTTCCTTTATACACAGGGGCTACTATAGCAACTCTCCATTCATCTGGTATAGCTCCTTCGGCCAAACAATAATCAAATAAGTACTTCAGATATGGTACTATATCCCAACCCATTGTCTTTAGTATATCCCCAGAAATCTGATCAATTCCAGCCGCTTTTCTAGTTTTCAAATTTTGTATCTTATTGTAAATGTCATTGTTATCATGTGTAAATTTTATTACTTCTTTGGCCTTAGGCTCTTCCTCTATCTCGACATTATCCTTGTAACCAACAATCTTTACTGAATACTTCTGCCTTTTGAAGATCCTCACATACACACTCCCCTTGTTCATTAATTAATCCTGGAATGTCCTTCTTGGAACCTGTTTCTGCCTTAAAATACCTATACATACCCTTCCATTTTTCACTAAAATTTGTATGACTGCCAATTATGCTTGCCATCATGTTAGCTGCCTTCTTTGCTAGATTCAATTTTCTAGTAAGTTCCTTCAATTTCTCCTTACTCCCACAGCCATTTCTAACTCTATTTCTTTCCAGTCTGCACCTCCTTCTTAGTGTCTTTATTTCTCTATTATAACAAGGTGGGTCTTTACCATTTTTTACCACCCTTAAAGGTACAAACCTGTTTTCGCATTCCTCAACAATTTCTTTAAACCCATCCCAGAGTCTGTTTACATTTTTATTTACCGTTTTCCACCGATCATAGTTACGTTTTAGAAACTGCCTCATACCTGCTTTATCAGCCATATGGTACTGCCTAACAGTCCTACTTTTAAGACCTTCCTTTCTATCACATTTATTTTTAACTACCACAAAAACAGCTTCATGATCACTAATACATCTATTACTTCAGTTTCCCTATAGAGCTCATCTGGTTTTATCAGCACCACATCCAAAATATTTTCCCCTCTGGTTGGTTCCATCACTTTCTGAATCAGCTGTCCTTCCCATATTAACTTATTTGCCATTTGTTGGTCATGTTTCCTGTCGTTCGCATTTCCTTCCCAATTGACATCTGGCAAATTCAGATCTCCCGCTACAATCACATTTCTTTCCATGTCGTTTCCCACATAGCTGACTATCCTATCAAATAATTCCGAATCCGCATCAGTGCTACCCTTTCCCGATCTGTACACTCCAAATATATCAAGTTGCCTATTATCTTTAGAAATGAGCCTTACACCTAGAATTTCATGTGTCTCATCTTTAACTTTTTCGTAGCTTACAAATTCTTCTTTCACCAGAATGAATACTCCCCCTCCCACCTTTCCTATCCTATCTCTACGATACACACTCCAGTGCCGTGAGAAAATTTCTGCATCCATTATCTCATTTCTCGGCCATGATTCAACTCCTATTACAATATCTGGTAAATATATATCTATTAAATTACTTAATTCTATTCCTTTCTTTACAATACTTCTACAGTTCAACACTAACAATTTTATGTCATCCCTACTTGATTTCCAGTTCCCTGTTCCCTTATCACCGCTCCCTAGGCCATCCCGTTTCCCTGAATGTACCTCCCTATTACCCTTCCAAACAAATTTCCTAAATTGTACGTACCACTGCGGTTTAAATGAAGGCCACCCGAGCGCAGATCCCTATCTCCTACCCACCCATTAGGATCTAGAAATTTCACTCCCAGTTTCCCACATACCCACTCCATAGTCTCATTTAAATCCCCAATCACCCTCCAGTCAGTATCCTTCCTACACAGTATTCCACTAATAACAATCTCCGCTTTCTTAAACTTCACCCGTGCTGCATTTACCAGATCCCACACATCTCCAACCATGTTGGTACTTATATCAGCTTGCCTTACGTTGTTGGTACCAACGTGAAACACTACCACCTTCTCCTTACCCTCCTCCCTCTCTTCTACTTTCTTCAACATCTGCCTCAACCTAATTCCTGGATAACATTCTACCCTGGTTCCCTTTCCTCCACACACTTTCCCCACGTGTCTAACGATGGAATCCCCCATGACCAGAGCCTCAACCCCACCCACCTCATTTGATCCCCTCCCCTCCTGGTCAGCCCTATCTTTCCTGATAGCTGCAGAAGCTACTTCCTCCTCCCTATTCTCCTTCCCATGACCCTGTTCCACCTGTCTTTTCCTATCCTCTACTCTACATTTCCCTTTCCTACCTTTTCCCTTCCTCCTACTTCCACGCATCTCAGCAACAGTTCCCTGTCCCTCATCTTCGCTCTGTTCTTCTACTGGAGTGACTCGTACCGATTTCGCACAGACACCTGTCCTGAATTATGATCCTGAATAGAGCCCTTGGCCTGCAATCTCCTTCCCCTTAGAACATTAGACCACCTGTCTTCTAAAACTCCTCCCTTTCCTTCCCCTCCCTCTTGTACACCTACTGTAACCTGTTCATTGTTTGAGGGAGTCCTATCTTCCTTCCTGTCTTCTGTGAGAATCCTAATTATCTCCCTCAAACTTTCCAACTCCTCCCTCATACCCCTCAATGCCTCACCACACCCACAATAAGTACACTCGCGCTCGTTAGCCATTCTTTACAGGGGGAAAATTTTAAATTAAAAAATAAAATAACTTATGTGCAAAAAAATAAATAAACGGAGGGATATATTGTCTGGGATAGTACACAACAATAAGGTAATTAATATACGACTACACTACAATACTACTTAATGGTGCTCTATTTTTTTATCCTACAACGCCTAACAGGATAAAAGCTGCTGTTAATTACTGAATATCGAAAGTAATACACAAGAACTACACAATTCCAAACTGCAATTAAGCCTATCCTAATTTCAACAATATTTTAGTAAGAGTTTCTACGGATACCTCTACTACACCAGTACTACAAAAATATTTTACAATAATAAAATAATCACACTAAATTATATTAGGATATTACTCGTATACTACTGTACAGTACACTACAGTAATTTTTAAACTACTTTCAGACGTATCCTAATTACGATACCGGTACCGTACCGTATGTCACTACTATGCACAACAGAAATGAAATTTGCAAGAACTACTGTACTCAAAGATTACCAACGAAGCTAAATGCTTAGACAAATTATTATTAGTATTACGGTCTAATAGATATACACGAAAGATAACACACGAATATAGCAGGCAAGATACTGCCCTATCTAAATGTACTGTATCTATACTACAATGTATCTACACTACACTACACTGCGTTTGGTTAAATGCTTAAGTATCAAAAGGATTGCCGTACACGAAGAAAAACACGAATATAACTGGCAAGATACTATCTAATATATTATACCTTATCTTCACTACAATTCTACTGAAATGTGGTTATGTGATTATTACAGCTGGTGGATTACTATTATTTTCCCTACTCCACGGGACGGAGAAAAAAAAAGTGTCCTTAATTAGGCCTACTGAAAAATACGAGGTTGTCTTCAATAATTTCTCAAATATTTCTATCAAAACTACTAGTGTAGTGAACTCTCCATTAAGAATGGGACTTAGACAGTTTATTTATTATAAGTGTAGATAGCATGTTGTATGATATATTTTGGTCTATTCAAGGAGCTCCTTTCTTAGTTAAGTCGCTAGGGTTAGTATTTCGTTTTAAAAATTTATATTATTTTTAAATTTTCTACTATTTACATAATTTATTTATTCAAATTAAGAGATGGTTTATTTATTTGTTAAAAACCTCACTTTAGGATTATAAATTATTTATGCTAATTTAAAAAGCACAATATTTATCCAAATTTCTTTTTTTAAAGAAAAAGAATTATTATGTACTTATTTTTATTTACTCGAAATTTCAATATTTCTCTAACTAGATAAATCTTCTTTGTTTCTCCTATTTGTTTGCTGCTAAAGATGTAATGGTTTGAATTAATTTTAAAATCAATTATAGTATAGTTTTTTGAAAAGGGTGTACAAAGTTTTCTTGTAGATGCTTGTTCTGGTTCCCTTGTTGACCCCACCCTTTTGTTCCTTGGGAAATGGGTCCCTTGTGTTAAATATTCACTCTTCCACATTTATTTATATTTTATTTTTCTGTGTTTTGGTTGCATTTTGGTTTTGTTGCTTTCTTGTTGTGATACGCTTACCCCATGGTGTCACTAGCCGGACACCATTTTGATATCACTTGTGTGAGGTGGCGTGTCATAATATATAGAGCAGGGCCATCCAAACAGCGCTCCCCGAGCGTTAGCGCTCTGGCCGCGCTCCAAGCCAGTGCTCCGAGCGCTTTGGGGAAGGTAGTGGTGGGAGAAGCTTAGCTGGCTGATCGAGCGGTCTGCCCGCCGCTCCGAAGAGAGCAGTCGATCTATCAGTCGTAGTCTAGTCTACAGTGACTCTATACATATAGTGTAGTGTCACTGTAGTCTAGTCCTATGCGCTTTGTTAACAGCGTGTAACTAAATAACTAAATCATTTTTCTGTACAGCTTATAAAGGGCATGCCAAATTTTTAGTGTGCCACCGAGATTTAATGTGTTTTAAAGAAGCACAATTCGGAACGGCACTACAGTGCCAACCACAGGGATGATTACGGTGATTTGACAGACGGCAGTTGCCAATCGAAGTTGGAAGAATTGAAAGAAAATTTCAAGCAGCACTGTTCTGTAAATATTATTGTTATTTTTAAATGCTTGTTTACAAACGGGAATGAGGAAATGATTGAATTATCTGAAAAATACTAAAATTGTGACTTGCCGTATTTTTGTCTGACAGATGATTGAGGAGAGAGAGGTTGGTGGACCCATTTTACGAACAAGCTACAAATGTTCGCCGCGAACTGCCAAAGCTGGGAAACCCTTCACGGAAGGAAATGTAATCAAGGAGGAGCTTAATGGATGTGGCGGCATGTATTTGTCCTAAGGAGCTAGTTGAGAAATTTGATAAAATCTCTCTTTCTCCACAAACTGTGGCTCGCAGAATAGACGACATGTCCGTTGATATGGAGCAGCAATTAATGGAGAAGGCAACAAATTTTGTATCATTTTCCATCACCCTCGACGAATCAACCGACATTGTGGACAAAGCTCAGCTCCTTATTTTCATTTGAGGGGTGGATGACGATCTTCGGGTTACCGAGGATTTCCTAGACTTAGTAGCTCTCAAAGACACCACTATCGGTTTCGATATTTTCCAAGCAGTGGAGGGTGTTTTTGAGTCAATGGGATTAAAATGGGAGCGGTTGACGAGTGTAACGACGGATGGAGCTCCTGCTGTACGTGGTCTACTCACGGGGTTCCTCAGCTATGTAAAATTAAACATGGCTGAGAGCAGTAGTACCCTAATGGCGGCGATCCAGTGCTTTATACACCAGGAGGCAATCTGTGCAAAAGTCGCCAAGCTTAAAGACATAATGGGAACAGTTGTGTGAATGGTAAATTTTCTTCGGTCCCATCAACTCACGCACCGTCAATTCAAAGAGTACTGTGCGAGTTGGCCGTGCGGTTAGGGGCGCGCAGCTGTGAGCTGGCAATCGCGAGACAATGGGTTCGAACCCAACTGTCGGCAGCCCTGAAGATGGTTTTTAGTGGTTTCCCGTTTTCACACCAGGCAAATGCTGGGGGTTGTACCTTAATTAAGGCCACGCCCGCTTCCATCCCATTCCTGGGCCTTTCTTGTCCCATCGTCGCCATAAGACCTATCTGTGGCGGTGGGACGTAAAGCAAGTAACAAAAGAAAAAAATCAGAGTTCTTGGGTGACATCGAAGCGGAGTATCCGGATATCCCGTACCATGCAGAATAAAGATGGTTGAGCAACGCGAAGTGCTTCATCGAGTTTTTGCTTGCGGAATGCAATAGATACCTTTTATGACATGAAAGGGTGGCCCGAAGTTCTTTTGTGTGATCCTAAGTGGGTGGCGGACTTGGTCCCTTTAAGTGACTTTACTGCCCATCTGAATACTTTGAACACTTCGCTTCAGGGCGACAAGCACATTATCTCCGATTTGGTGGAAAAAAATCAAGCGTTCGAAAGAAAATTGATTTTGTGGGAAAACCATTTGCGTGCAAGGAACACAGGACATTTTCCATTGCTTGAAACAGTGAAATACGGTGTCGACTTTGATGAGTATTTGCAGGTAATTCGCCAATTACAAAAAGAGTTTGAAAAGAGATTTTCAGAATACAGAACTCCAAGCGGTGTTAGATGTATTTGTTCGACCATTTTCTCTTAGTGCAGACAGTGCTCCACAGCTATTTCAATTAGAGTTGCGTAAACTGCAGTGCAATGTTCGTCTTAAAGACCACTTTTTAATATCACGAAGTTTAAAAGAATTTTTCAGCGGCTTTCCGCAAGAAGAATACCCCCTTTTGTATAAACATGCATGTAAAGTTCTGTCAATGTTCGGCTCAACGTGCATTTTTGAGTGTTACTTTCGGTTCTTAAGTTTACCAAAAGTGAACATCGTGCAACGATAAGCGATAGAAACTTGCGCAGTTGTTTAAGAATAGCTGTGTCCAGAAATATTGTAGGCCTACTCAATTTGGAGATGATTGTTTGCTCCAAAAGTAAAAGCTCGTGAAAACGACTGACCAAAAGTCACTCAATGTCTGTACTATCTGTTCATATCGGTAAAACGTTGTTGAATTTTCCTCTCAGATATGTTCAAATTTCAGTTTTGAATAAATCACATTACTGTATTCTTTACTTAGCACTTGATTTCGTTTCCTGCATATTCCATACATCGGAGTACCTTTCGATTTGTAGATGCGGTATATTTTTACGGCAAAATAGCCCCATCAATATGGTGTCAACAAACCCACAAAAGCCGTCGGACGCAAGACTGTACGTACCGGTATGTATCTGGTCAGCGCGGTCCGAACATCGTCTGTCTCAGGTCTCCTTGCTGCCACACTGTAGTGGTGGTAGGGGAAGGAGCGCTAGTCTGACTGCCCAGTGCTCCCCGAGCGCGGGCGCGCTCTCGGAGCGCAATGGCTGGATGGGCCTGATATAGAGTATCTGAGTTAGAAAGGGGAGTAGTGAGAACCTGTTTAAATAACAATTATCAAGTTTGCGGAGTCTGAAGACTAGCTTCCAATGAAACAGTTTAAAAAGGAATAGAACCTGTGACTACACAGTGAAAAAAATCGAATGAATGTCATCGTTAGGGCACCTAATACGGTCACCAGAAAATAGAATCAGTAAAAAAGAATTATGGAAGAGCAAGGGTAAGAATAATATTAGATGGATCACAGAACTTTAAGAAGGGATAAGTGAGTTAAATTTTACAGTGGAAGATTAAAATACAAAAGAAATACACTCATGATATTGAGAAATAAACACCATAGTCCACAGGCGAAAATCATCAAGCAGAGAATACGAAGAGTGATTCCAGAAGCGGAAAGAAAATTACGTTCAGAAAAGATGAAACAATATTGGGCTTGCAAAACGAAGAAAACCTCCATAAACATGACTAAAGTAGTCCTATTTTAGTTATAAATTAAAACAAATAAATACACTACTGACACCTAATGAGTTCCTCTGTAAGGTAGAAATAAATGCACACTTGAAAAATCGTAAATAATATTTAACAGGTAACTAGATTTTCCTTTGCACATGTGCAATATTGTGCGTTTAAGGGTTAGCGGAATATTTTGTAGTGTGCTGCAATATCAACCTAATTCAAGCCACGCACGCGCGTAGCACACACGCCCTTCATTGTGTTCTATCATCATTTTGTAAGTATAAACCCCCCTCATATGCCGGTACTGTCTGCGCTACTGACGGCAAGTATCGTGGTCAAGACTTCTCCTTACACCGCCTTCCCCACACCTGTGGGGGAGCAAATGCGAATTCTGTCCCATATTTACTTATTGTATTTATCGTATTTGATTGCTATATGTGGTTCCCATGTTCGTGTTAGGCAGCATTGCTGGTGCTCTTGTTTCTATTTACATTGCAGGAAAACACTGTGCCGTTTATAAAGTGGTACGTAACTCTGATGGACGTGTAACGTCCACTTTATTTATGTTTCTGTTCAACTACGAGGGCAAGTCAGTAAGTGTCGGCAATCAATTTTTATTATTTATTACAGAACGAGTACACAATTTTTATTGATATAATTTTTCAACATCGACACCCTGCTTTTATATGCACATGGTCCACCGCTTCAAAGCTTTATGTTACCAACTGTAAAAAAAGGTCCTCGTTGCGCAACAAGCCACGCTTCTTAATGTACATATGGTTTGCCATGTCGTTAACAGTCACTCGTCTGTTACTCTGGATCATATCATGCACTTCTTCAATATTAGCATCAATTACGGCTGCAGATGGACGCCCGGATCTTTCCTCACCCTTTACGCTCGTGCGACCCATTTTGAACTGTTCAGTGCACTGGTAAACACTTCGCTGTGGTATAACATTATCCTCCATGAATTTTCCATGAATTTCATGTCCTGTTACACCCTCGGACAACACATAAAACGGATTAGGGAATTCTGTTCTTCTTTGGTACAAACATAGAGTGGCGCGGACATTTTTACGTCCCAACTGCGCAAGCTGTACTGATCTCATAACGCTGAAACCTACCGCAGACTTAGACAACGGTGCCATCTAGAGGCTGGTGAGCACACAACGCCGTAGAGCCAACCCAAAGACAATTAGATCAAAATTGACTTATTGACTTGCCGACGTATTATCGCTCAGCTTGTCGCTCAACAGCGCTGGAATTATATTGATCAAAGAAATTATAATCTCAGTCTTACATATTGTGCACGTATGAGGAGCTAACAAATCGTACATCATTTGAATCTCTGTGAACACCTGTACAGACTCCTAGTCCGGCATCTCGTTAGAGCGTCTTTTATTATAATGGCTTATTGCTAAAACTTCGCATGTCCAAGCGAAACGAATATTCAGGATATTTTCAAAATTCTGGATTGAAAGTACAGGGCAATTAAACAACGGAAAGTGTCCCAATATATGTAACTACAGAAATCAGTCGTTTCTGAGAGTTTACGTAATCATATTTTCTGCCTTTGAAACGTTGCTTATGTTTAATGTATTAGGTAAGGAGCTCTACGCCGGATGTCAAGAGGATCTTGAATTTGTAGCAGCACTTGTAACAGTTGTCATGTCACCGCACGCGTTGGATGTCCGACATATTTCCGTTAATTACAAAACATCCTAGATACCATGACAACTGTTTCAGATGCCGTTGCAAACAGAAGATACTGTTGACGTCCATTGTGGAGGCTGGTACGTGAATGTTATATAGTTATGTCTAGGAAACGGTGGGTTTTCCGACCAATGTTTATTTAATTTATAGTTGTTTTTGGGCTAGTGGCAAGCACATATGTGTTTTACCCACCCAGCCTCTGCACAACCTGACTCGTTGCTTTCAACTTCTTTGTTCGGGATATCTTTCTGGAATTAAAATAGCCCGTTGAACGCGCATGTGTTGTGAATGAAGTAGTGCCACGGACTGAGAGAGAATCAGAGAGAAGCATCGGTTCACTGTGCTTGTACACGCGCTGCCACACATCTACACTAAGAATATATATTTATGGTGTATCTTTACTGCTTCAGCGACGGCAGTGTTGTTGCTACTGTCGAGTAATACCGTCGGCGCTTTCCGACATATCGAATTCCTGATCGTAGAGTGTTTGCCAGAGTTTTTAGGACTGCAACTTCTCATTTTCTACTGAACATATTTGAAATGGTGCAGCCACACGTATCGATGTCCCATGAACACGTGTACGGTGGACATTGTTTGTGGGTATTCAGCCCGAAGGCTGGTTTGATCCTCTACCGCTCCACCAACAGCTGGTATGGGGAACATTAATTTGTACATGCTGAAAATTGTACCCATTTCAATTGTCAAAGAGGTTGCGTGTGTAAGACACATACTTGCACCACTAGCCCAAAAACAAATGTCCCCATGACGTTTTTCGCTTCAAATGATCGTTCCGGCCATAATACTTGAATATTAATCATTCCTCCTGGGATTAATGACATAACTGAAATTCCGAGCATAGAGACCAGGTAAGCAGCACATCAGTTTAGAAGCAAACATGTACGGATACTGTGTGCTGATTAACAGTTATTGTCCATTTCTCAGAGTATTTCCAAAAGAGTAGGGAATTGTAACGTCATGCTTATCTTGCATAAGAAATTTCCTGAAATATTTTTCAATAATTGAATCAGTCATTTAATAAAGGGCACATGTCCAGAAATTTAACTTTACAGGAGAAGCAAAAATCTTTTTAAAAAAACAGTCTTGCTATTCACGTAAAATGTATATGTTTTGGCCGTGAGTGTTGATAGTTGGAGTAACTATGAAGGAATTTATGGGATTGGCGGATAAAAATTGATATGTGCCCTTTCTATATAATGATGGATGAATGAAAACCAGATTTGCAGCAGAAACACATTGTTTGTTCTACAATAATAATCATTTGAATGATGACGCAATCAAGTTCATCGTCAGTAACACGAACAGTTGTCCACGCAAGTATTTAATTGAAAATTCTTTGTACTCCCCCAGAATGTTACTTCTGGACACTTTGGGTCATTCTTCTGGTTCCCATCAATAGGAACTGGTTCTTCTTAGGCTAGTTAATTAGGAAACTGGACCTTGCTCTCTACTTTCTAACGGAAGTGTATTCAATAAGGCTATTGATGAACTGTTTTGTCTGTACGCTTCCTGGATCTTTGCCAGAGTAAAAGAAGTGCACTCCCCTTCATCGAGATTAATCTGACAGTTCTCCGTTTTTATACAATTTGGCCACTGTACAGTAAAGTTCAGAATGTCACTAATCTCTACCAGAATTACAGTGAAATTGTCATAAGGTTTATGTGTCCGTACGTACTAGGTTGCTTTACGTCATAAATTTGATCAATTTCTTTTAAAGCTATTTTAATGGTAGCAAAATCTCTATCACAGTTATTGAATGAGTGCCCTTGCATAGAGAAGTAATGGTGAATGGTGACATGTGCCCTTTCTTAAATGACTTCTTAACCACAGAAAAATCAACCTTATATATCAGCATGTTACTGGTTGGATAAGTGTCGCTTCATTTATGAAAAGTTGCATCAGGACGAGAAGAATGCTAATATTCAATAATTAAAAAATCGACAATTTGGACATGAGCCCTTTCTTAAATGACTGATTCAATTGTACTTCAGACGATATTTCACTCTTTACTTTCTTATGCAATAATATTATAAGTAAAATATACCGCTACGACAGTTTTAGTTGATCTTTATTATTTATTTTACTTTCTATTCTTAGTCTCTTGAGTGCATTGCCTGTTTGTTACCGCTTACTGTAGGGATCGCTTACATAGTTAATTCAAATAACGAATTGCCTTGTCCTGATCAGGACGCTGGCGACTTAGTCAGGCATCCTGAGCCGGAATTTACATCCCGTAAATAGCCAGCCTATTTCCTCTCCTCCTATAGCTAACAGAAACTCAGCTACCAATCAAAGTAGACACCACGCCCTATGGACATCTAACAAAATCAACGGTTTCAACATGGATCCGTCTTTGGGTATACCTATAAAAAACTGTAAGTAATTACAATAAACGTAGGCAAGTCAATACGTATCTGCAGTTTTGTTCTGATTGTCTTTAGCTTTACTCTATGCGCTCACCAGCCGCTAGATGTCTCCGTTGCCTACGTATCTGGCAGGTTTCAGTGTTATCAGATCAGTACAGTTTGCACTGTTGCCACGTAAAGATGGCCGCGCCACTCTCTGTATACACCAAGGAGGAACAGCGTTCCGTAATTCGTTTTTGTAGTCTGAGGGTGTACCGGGAGCGGAAATTCAAAGAAGACTTTTAGAATAACACGGGGACAATGTTTTGCACAGAGAAGTGGTTGCCAGTGGACTGAACAGTTCAAAAGGTGTTGCACGAGCGTGAAGGATGAGGAAAGATCCTTGCGTCCATCTGCAGCCGGAAGTGATACCTATTTGAACTAGTGCGTGATATTATCCTGAATAACAGACGAGTGACTGTTGATGATGTGGCAAACCATATGCCCATTTGCCATGGTTTTGTGGATGGAATCATGCGTAACAGGCTTAACTTTTACAAAGTCTGTTTGAGATGGATTCAAAAACAACTTTATGAAGAGCAGAAGCTCATGTAAGAATCTGTCAGCACCTACTGGAACATCATGCTAATGAAGATGAAACGCTTCTGAAACGGATCATCACTGGAGATGAAACATGTGTTCACCACCTCGAACCAGAGAACAAACGTCAGAGCATGGAATGGAAGCATCCCGGATCCCTAACTAGAAAAATAAATAAGTAAATAAAATAAAATTCAAGAGTCTACCTTCTGCAGGAAAAGTGATGCTCACAGTATTTTGGGACTCTGAAGGGCAGATCCTGGAACATTACCAGGAAAATGGAGATACTGTAAACAAAGAACGTTACAGTGATATGCAGGAAAACAAGCTGAGATGTGCAATTTGCATCAAATGCAGAGGTCGATTGTTGGAAAAAGTTCTTTTGTTGCATGATAATGCGCGTCCACAATCCGCCGCCCACACCGCTCAAACTCTTCAGATGCTGCGTTTCGAGGTGTTGGAGCAACGTGTATAGTGTCCCGACTTACACCGTCGGATTACCATCTGTTTGGTCTACTTAAAAATGCTATAAGTGGCCGTCGATTCAGCTCCGATCAAGAGGTGAAGGAAGCGGTGCATATGTGGCATGCTGCGCAATAAAAAACCCTTTTTTGCAGAGGGTCTCAGAAAGCTTGTGAAACGCTGGGCCATGTGCATTGAAACGCAGGGTAACTAAGGTGAAAAATGATATTTTTAAAACATGTATACTCTTTTTGTAATAAATTAAAAACATTGTTTGCATATACTTACTGATTTGTCCTCGTAGTAAGATATGGTTTTAATATTATAGGAACAATGATGTCTTTTAATCGTTAAGCAGTGATCTTAGAAATTTTAGAAGAAAGTCACAGATTCGCTTAATAAGGTGGTCATATACATTAGAAATAATTTTTTAAGAATAATCTCTAGCAATGTTAAATTCTTCTGTTGTTTTATCATGATCAAACTAAGAGATTCTGAAGTTCATTTTACACTAATTTTATGTTAATTGTTTATAAAAATTTATTTGTTGCTATTCACACTGGGGTACTTAAAGTCGTCTATCTCTCACATTTTTAAACCAAAATCCATGAACTTTGAACAAATGCAATGTTCCCTACCACTTTTGTTTGAATCAGTCAGAAGTAAGTGTTTTAAAGTTATATTCCAATTTAAGATTCTTCAAATTTTGTTGAACAAAATTGTTGAAAAAGTTGTTAAAATTACATTTTTACGGATATCAATTCCTCAGAGCCAGGAAACATAGATACTTGTATTAGCTTTAATTTGAAATAAAAATCATGTAGATACCATTTCTGCGACAAACTTTAAAGCACTTTGAATGTTTTCAAATATCAGAAAATGAAGTAATGGGTAAATCGCATTTAAAGTTTACTTAGTATGTTTTCACTCACATTCTGTTTTTATTTCATCACAAACCTCCTGGGACATACAAAGGTCCTTCCTTGGAAGCTGTATGGTCTTCCTTTATCTTTGTCCAGACTCTGTGGTACCTCCTTCTTGTCTTTCCTTCTGGAGTAGACTTTCTGGCACATGTTGAAATACGAAGTTGGTCTGAACGTTTCACTTAGTTCACCATGATGAGACCAACATAGGAGGTTTTCGGACACCGCAGCCAAATGGTGCCATTGAACGACTCATTATTATTTTGTATCTTGCCATGCAGACACTTTGCAAGCATATCAGGAGCAGACAAGTGTTGCATTCTGGTGGGATGCAAGTGCACTAATATGAAAGAAATGAAGAACGATAGGCTACTTGACGGAAACCAGTGGGAATTTAAAGAGAAATTCAATTCAGGCTCGAAAGGAATTTTATAGATCTGCTGATAAGCAAGACATGGCAGCTGTCAGAACGATCACGCTCTCTCACAGTAAATAATTTATTTTGACATTAAATATTAATGGTATATTTATTAACGAGACATTTTCTAAAACTAGAGGAAATTTCCTACAAAATGGAATAAAAATGATAAAATGTGAAATTTCAGAAAAATTGTGTATATGACCACCTTTTAGGCAACAATATAATAGAAACGAAATTACAAGGGAGACGTCCGTATGATCTGCGTAGCGCTGGTGCATTGTAAATCTCTTGAGCGCCGAAGAGTGATTGTCCAAAGGCAGGTCCAATTACGTTGTCTTGAGGCTGATAGACAAGTATGTCTTGCTCTCTTCTTCCTGCAATAGAATTTTACAACTATGAAAATCTTACAAGTAAGCATAGTGCTAACTTAGCTGCTCCCCTAATAATAATAATAATAATAATAATAATAATAATAATAATAACAATAATAATAATAATAATAATAATAATAATAATAATAATAATAATAATAATAATTGTACCATGGTACTACATCCCCGGCTATTTAAACTGCGCGCCTTCTCTACAGCCATCTATACCAACGGACTTGAGCTTGTAAACTCCCAAAGAATATCGTCTTCTGGAGTTATAAGGCTCTACATTCGATTTGTTAACTCACTCTTCCGGACTAAAAACAAATTTCTCGATACAGTAATATTATTTTTGGGAGTGGATTAACCTTTTTCTGATGATTGTTTAAAGTACAAAAATTGTCAACACTTCCGCTGGTTCATACTTTACTGTAATCTACTTATCAGATGCTTAGAAATATGTTGTCTAGCCAATCAAAACCGAGGGTGTGCACAGGAATCCATCATATCACCCCAGTGTTCTGGAAGCTTCCCCTTATGGAACTATAAAAGCACGACTCTTTAGGATCGTCTTGTCTGAATTGCTCCAGTGCTTGGGAGTACGACTTGATGGAGGCCTAGGAGGCAGGGGCGCGTCCTACTTGAAGAACATCCAGCGATGCAAGGTAATGACAGGATTAAACTAAACACGTTATAGCGCCTGCGGGTAGTTTGAAGGGAAGATTTCAGCCACTTTCGTTTACTGTAATTTAAAAAAAATGGTGGCTTAATCGCAGGATTATCGGTGATGTCTGAGGACTTTGTTTCTATTCCCTGCTGGGAAATATGTAGCTTAATGTAAGGGAACAAAGAGTGGTGACCCTGTTCCGTTTCCCATTCAACCCTGCATTGGGTGAATAAATCTGTCAATTTCAAAATTTTGTAAATCTTCTCTTCGCTTCAAATATTCCTCCTTTAGTCAGCCCTTGTAGTATAGGATTAGCATCTGATCTTTGGGCCGTATGCCCACGTAGCTTTCTATAAGGAGTGGTGGTGTTTCGCTTCCTCTCCTTTTGTTTATGGCCGGTTATGCGCATCCTTTCCTTTTTACTATAAAGGCCGTGTAGTATGAGCAATTATGCCGCTGTTTATTCTGTAACTGTTTCTTCGTTTTGGTTCCCTTAGGAACAGTGATCACATCACTCTTATTGTGGAGCAATTGATAAGCCCAACCTGGGGCAACCGAATATGAACCGTGGGTTCATCGGATGGGTTGCCAAGTGTGACTTAAGTGTATCAAAAGAAACGGATTGCCTCTGTGAGGTAAGACTATGGCATTTTGGTGCTCAGACCCCTGTGTAGAGCACCTGCTTGGAGCAAATTTTGCTCTTGTAAAATATTCTACCTGTCAAAAGTAATAATATTCTCCTCTATGAAAATTAACAACTTGATAATTATCTCAAGATTTGGACCTGATTTCCGGAGTTGTAAGTCCCCGATATTTTAAGAGATGACGACCTCATTAATAACGTGCTGTATTGTTTGTTATCCATTCAGACTGACTATCTCTCACTTTTCAAAGAAAGGAAATAAATAATTTCTAAATTTGTCATGTTAAATGCTGCTCAAAGTAATTCCTTGTCCAGCCCATTCAACGCAGGCAATTCATCAATCAAAGCTGATCTGCATTTAAAGCAGTCGCCCAGGTGGCAGATTCCCTATCTGTTGCTTTCCTAGCCTTTTCCTAAATGATTTAAAAGAAATTGGAAATTTATTGAACGTCTCCCTTGGTAAGCTATTCCAATCCCTAACTCCCCTTCCTATAAATGAATATTTGCCCCAGTTTGTCCTCTTGAATTCCAACTTTATCTTCATATTGTGATCTTTCCTACTTTTATAAACGCCACTCAAAATTATTCGTCAAATAATGTCATTCCACGCCATCTCTCCACTGACAGCTCGGAACATACCACTTAGTCGAGCAGCTCGTCTTCTTTCTCTCAATTATTCCCAACCCAAACTTTGCAACATCTTTGTAACGCTACTCTTTTGTCGGAAATCACCCAGAAAAAGTCGAGCTGCTTTTCTTTGGATTTTTTCCAGTTCATGAATCAGGTAATCCTGGTGAGGGTCCCATTCACTGGAACCATACTCTATTTGGGGTCTTACCAGCGACTTATATGCCCTCTCCTTTACATCCTTACTACAACCCCTAAACATCCTCATAACCATGTGCAGAGATCTGTACCCTTTATTTACAATCCCATTTATGTGATTACCCCAATGAAGATCTTTCCTTATATTAACACCCAGATACCTACAATGATCCCCAAAAGGAACTTTCACCCCATCAACGCAGTAATTAAAACTGAGAGGACTTTTGATATTTGTGAAACTCACAACCTGACTTTTAACCCCGTTTATCAACATACCATTGTCTGCTGTCCATCTCACAACATTTTCCAGGTCACGTTGCAGTTGCTCACAATCTTGTAACTTATTTATCACTCTATAGAGAATAACATCATCCGCAAAAAGCCTTACTTCCGATTCCCCTCCTTTATATATATCATTTATATATATAAGAAAATATAAGGCTCCGATAATACTGCCTTGAGGAATTCCCCTCTTAATTATTACAGGGTCGGATAAAGCTTCACCTACTCTAATTCTCTGAGATCTATTTTCTAGAAATATAGCAACCCATTCAGTCACCCTTTTGTCTAGTCCAATTGCACTCATTTTTGCCAGTAGTCTCCCATGATCCACCCTATCAAATGCTTTAGACAGGTCAATCGCGATAGAGTCCATTTGACCTCCAGAATCCAAGATATCTGCTATATCTTGCTGGAATCCTACAAGTTGAGCTTCAGTGGAATAACCTTTCCTAAAACCGAACTGCCTTCTATCGAACCAGTTACTAATTTCACAAACATGTCTAATATAATCAGAAAGAATGCCTTCCCAAAGCTTACATACAATGCATGTCAAACTGACTGGCCTGTAATTTTCAGCTTTATGTCTATCACCCTTTCCTGTATACACAGGGGCTACTATAGCAACTCTCCATTCATCTGGTATAGCTCCTCCGACCAAACAATAATCAAATAAGTACTTCAGATATGGTACTACATTCCAACCCATTGTCTTTAGTATATCCCCAGAAATCTGATCAATTCCAGCCGCTTTTCTAGTTTTCAACTTTTGTATCTTATTGTAAATGTCATTTTTATCATATGTAAATTTTATTACTTCTTTGGCCTTAGTCTCCTCCTCTATCTCGACAATATCCTTGTAACCAACAATCTTTACATACTGCTGACTGAATACTTCTGCCTTTTGAAGATCCTCATACACACGCTCCCCTTGTTCATTAATTATTCCTGGAATATCCTTCTTGGAACCTGTTTCTGCCTTAAAATACCTATACATACCCTTCCATTTTTCACTAAAATTTGTATGACTGCCAATTATGCTTGCCATAATGTTATCCTTAGCTGCCTTCTTTGCTAGATTCAATTTTCTATTAAGTTCCTTGAATTTCTCCTTACTTCCACAACCATTTCTAACTCTATTTCTTTCCAGTCTGCACCTACTTCTTAGTCTCTTTATTTCTCTATTATAATAAGGTGGGTCTTTACCATTCCTTACCACCCTTAAAGGTACAAACCTGCTTTCGCATTCCTCAACAATTTCTTTAAACCCATCCCAGAGTCTGTTTACATTTTTATTTACCGTTTTCCACCGATCATAGTTACTTTTAATAAACTGCCTCATGCCTGCTTTATCAGCCATATGGTACTGCCTAATAGTCCTACATTCAAGACCTTCCTTTCTATCACATTTATTTTTAACTACCACAAAAACAGCTTCATGATCACTAATACCATCTATTACTTCAGTTTCCCTATAGAGCTCGTCTGGTTTCATGAGCACCACATCTAGGATATTTTTCCCTCTGGTTGGTTCCATCACTTTCTGATTCAGCTGTCCTTCCCATATTAACTTATTTGCCATTTGTTGGTCATGATTCCTGTCCTTCGCATTTCCTTCCCAATTTACATCTGGCAAATTCTGATCTCCCGCTACAATCAGATTTCTTTCCATGTCGTCTCCCGCATAGCTGACTAACCTATCAAATAATTCTGAATCCGCGTCAGTGCTACCCTTTCCCGATCTGTACACTCCAAATGTATCAAGTTGCCTATTATCTTTAGAAATGAGCCTTACACCTAGAATATAATTTTCCTCTCTGAGCCGCGGAAGTTCCGTAATGAAAATAGAAATGTAAGTAATCTATATAAATAAAATTGTAGGGGGTCCGCTGTCTGTAATTTCTTTAGTTTCGCCAATTTTTCAGATATTTATCCGTTTTAGGTCAACTCAAGACCGAATCGGTGGTTTTTACGTTTCGTGTCTGTCTGTTTGTCTGTCTGTTTGTCTGTTCCACCATCACGTCGAAACGGCTGGAGAGATCTCAACCAAACTTCATATTTAGAGTATACTCATCCCGGGAAGGTTTCGATATGCATATCGTTTTAAAATCTTTGAATACACGGGGGGTTTATAGGAAAACCTGAATGGTTTTTCCACCATCACTTCGAAACGGCTAGATAGATCTCAACCAATCTTCATATTTAGAGTATACTCATCCCGAGGAAGGTTTAGATATGCATATTATTTTAAAATATTTGAATAGACAGGGGGTTTATAGGAAAACTAGAATGGGTTTTCCACCATCACGTCGAAACGGCCGGACAGATCACAACTAAACTTCATATTTAGAGTTCACTCATCCCGGGGAAGGTTTCAATATGCATATTATTTTAAAATCTTTGAATAGACGGGGGGTTTATAGGAAAACAAGAATGGTTTTCCTCTATTTTCTCTTATACTATTGATTTTCTGTAAACTTAGTTTACCGTACGTGAAACGTCTCTTCATTATAAACAACTTTCGTTATGTTCATAATTTACCTTACTCTTCACATGACGGAGAAATTTACAATTTTCCGCTGGTATCATGCTCTTTATTGAGTGACCGATAGACCGACAACGAACCTACAGGTTACCATGGCAACGTCTCTGAATGCATGACAGCAGGGAAGTAACATATTGTCATTTTCCTCATCATGCTTTTGAATTCGTGGTTGTTCCTTGGGTAGAAGGCAAGAGAGGCGTCAATAGGCCTATCTGCGGGGTATTGGCGGAATATCGTTGGATGTTATAACCGCCCTCGAATAGATTAAGTAATAACACCATTAGTCATCTTCTTATTATTTGTTTATCTAAGAATCACTGGAGCTAAATTTCTCCTCTGTTACCGCTTTATTATATCCATAACTCACACTAGCATAATTTATTGAGGGGCATTTGATTTTCCAATACATTCACTTGGCATTTACATATTTGTCGTCATCCGGCTGTCCTCAGTTATAATCCTTTTTCTATTACTTTCAACTTTCTTAACTGTATTATTTTCTTCCTTAATTACGCCGTATGTACGCGAGTGCTACAAACTACTGGATGTATTTCCACCAAGACTCATATTTAGAATACACCTGTCCTTGATAGGTTTTTGGGAAAATATTGTTTCTAAATCCCTGAACTGACTGCGGGTTTATACGAAACCGAAACAGTGATTTTGCACTTCCACAAAATATACACAACCAAACTTAAAGGAAATATACCTACCTTGGTAGAAGTTAATTTCTAAACCTTTTTTCTCATGTGCATCATTTCGATACGAGGATTGATAAGGGAGATATCATTAACGGACCGTTCTTCTGTACAAGTCCCATCGGACTTAACTCACGAGCGGGTGCGTGTAAAGCGTATTCCTTACAACTGGAAAACTACTGAAGACATTCGAACCAAAATTTATATTTAGCATCCACCTGTCCAAAGGTAGGTGTTAAACGTAAATAATATTTCAAGTTCCGGAATGGACTGGCGGTTTATAGGAAACCGAAATGGTGATTTTACTCTTCCAGAATATATACAGAACAAGACCAACCTGACTGGAAATCGACCAAACGTGATGGAATTCCACCTCTAAACCTTTTTTTTTTCATGTGCATTTTTTCGTCACGAAGATTAATAAGGGAGATATCATGAATGGTCACTTTTGCAGGTTAAGTCCAGCGGACATAGCCCAAAAGGTGTTTTACATGGAGCAGTTTCCTTATCTATATATATTAAATTGTAACGACTGTGTGCCTCTACACTGACTATTTTGGCGAAATTTTCGTACAGCTTTCCGTTTAAGGGTTAATAATGACCATCTGCATAATTTTTGGTTTAGTTTCCTGAAAGTCCTAATTTTTACCCGCCTCGCCCAAAATCCAGATTGCGGCATAATCTGCCAGAAGAAAAAGAAGATAATTTAAATTTGACAAAATTATACGTTTTAGCCTGTAACGAACGGAAAATATCCTAGATCATTAAATTTTTATTTTTTATCCCCGAAGAATACCGAAATATGCAGGCAATTTTAATGATGGTGCAGACCTTCGGAAATTCCTATCACATAACGGATATCACAATCTCCACTCAATTTGGAATGATCTACAACCTTGGTCTTGTGACTTTTTGCCGTATCTGTATCCCTTTTACGTTTGATTTTTCTCTATTAATCGATGTTAAGTCAATTTGGAATTTTCACATGCATAATTCATACTTTCAATTAGCCTACTTATATGAAATACAGAATCATCAAACTCTTCATGAAAATTGGCCCACCCAGTAGCCATATGTGAGCCAAATGCTATGTATGTAGCTGTTACATAATTATCCGAAAAGTAATGTAATGTGAGATAATCTTACAAAACCTTTACCCTGTTCCACGTTTCTAACTCAATCTGACCCATGAATAGATGACATATCATAGGACCAGCCATTTAGGCCACTAAATCCGGCGTGTCTTATGGTATAATCCTTTGTCGATATGACGTACGTTTAGTAGCAGTTAATCTGTAAATGAAGGTCTTCAATATTGTAAACACGCATATACTTTCGTATGTCGATCTATATATATTCACTGATGTCGATTTTTAGCGATCGAGAAAGGGTGGGTCTGCTATTGTAATCAGTATTCCCCACACCGACTTTGACTGGCAGTAGGAAAGGGTTCCTTGTCCAACTCCTGTGTAACTGTCATTAGTAAGGAAGGCCTACAATTGTAATGAATAGTTCCCTTCTCGATTTGACTTGCAGAAGGCAAGTGAGCATGCAGTTTTGTTTAAAACTCCCCTACCCGATTGTGTTTGGCAGTAGGAAAGGGTGCCCGCCATTATAAAGAAATGTCCTCATCTAAAATGTGACTGGCATTGGGCATAGTGTCCTGCTATTTTGATGGAAACTCACCAACTTGGTGTGACTGGCAGTAAGCTGGCTGGCAGTAGGAAAATCGGCCTGACATTATAATGATAACGGCACAACTCAATTTTGAATGGTGGTAGGGAAGTTGCCTGCCATTATAATAAAATCTCCTCGACTGTAATCTGTTTGGAGGTAGGAAATTGGGCCTGCCATTGTAACGAACACTCCCAACTTGATTGTGACCGGGCAGTAGGCAATGGGGCCTCCAATTATAATGCAAACTTCCCAACTCGATTGTGAATGGCAGTAGGCAAGTGAGCCTGCCGTTATATCACAAATCCGTAACAAACACTTTACATTGGAAACAACGTACGGGGACCTCCTCATGCTCTTCCTCGGATAACGCTAAGAGACACGCAATTTTAAAACAATATTATTTACTGCATGTACACTATTTACTTCGATATTCGAATACAATGTAGAATACCGTAGCGAAGCACGGGTACATTCGCTAGTAATAATATAATAACAACAATGATAATAAAACTATCAGAATATAAATCTTGAAGCAATCAGGAAACAGTTACGATCTTACTCCACTTAATGACAATTAAGTGGACACCTATGGCTAGGATTGTTATAAGAACTAGAAAAAATGGTACAATTTTGGATTATCATTTAATTTTATGAACATTGCTAATTTCTTCACGCAACATTTATGTACTGGCTAGCGATTCTTTTCAGAGTAACACTCTTGTTTACTGTATATTCCGTTTGTTGTCACGTTGAATACGTTCACATTTTCCAAACAATAGGATCTTGGCTATAAATTTAATTTAACCGTACAATAATAATTTCAACAAGGAAGGGATCACGAATTTTGTGACATGAACTGCGACGTCTCAAAGGTAAAACAATCAGTTTTTGAAGTAAACACGAAACCATTCCCCGCCTGACTATCAGAGTGTAGTTTTTGGGAAATCATCAAATAATTATAACTGATGATGAATACCTGGAAAACCTCCGAATCCCAACTGCGCGTTATGCACAGCATTTCCAGAGTAGAACTGTTGTCCATACATGGCGTTGCTAGTAGGGTTCATGATGTACGTATCAGCGTCCCTCCTCGTTGGGGCGTCAAGATCTACGGATACAATGAGAGTAAAGCACATTATTTAGCAATAGGAGATATTATGTCACTTACGGAATCGTTTATATTTTCTTTATTTAACTTCTAAGCCTAAATGCTAGGTTTAATCTGTAAAAGGACCAAATTTTTCAGAGAGAATATGAATTCATAGGAGTAAGTAAATTTAACAAAATGTCAGTATTGCATCATCTCAGTAATTTTCACTATTCACAAAGTTAAATGCAATAGCCTACGTAACCCAAATTCCTGTTAAATAAAATTAATTTCGTGTCGATATTTATAGCCGAATGCAGCCCTTGTAAGGCAGACCCTCTGATGAGGTTGGGCGGCATCTGCCATGTGCAGGTAACTGCGTGTTATTGTGATAGAGGATAGTGTTATGTGTGGTGTGTGAGTTGCAGGGATGTTGGGGACAGTACAAACACCCAGCCCCCAGGCCATTGGAATTAACCAATGAAGGTTAAATTCCCCGACCCGGCCGGGAATCGAACCCGGGACCCTCTGAACCTCCTGTTAAATAAATGGTAGGTAATGAATATATTATAGGGACTATAAAGAGAAACAACAGTCCAGAAAGAAATGAAACAAGTTTACAGCCTCTTCTTCCCTTTTAGAGGGGACGTACATGAAACACACACACTTACAAAAAGATGGACCAAATCTAAAATTTCGAAGATACGTCAGTTATACTGTTGAAACCTAGAAAAGACTACATGATAACTGTTCTGAAGTTGAGAAGTCAGTACTGAAAGGTGGTATTCTCCGGGACTTAAATACGGTGCCGTTCAATGCCAGTCTTGAAAGCTGTAGATCGTCGTTGCGTCGCGAAATGCCGTCACGTGACAATGTAGACGAGTGATATACTGCCCCGCAGCATGAAAATTTGTTTAATAGTTCACGCAGCCTCCGTGGCTCAGGCGGTAGCGTGCCGGCCTATCACCGCTGGATACCGTGGTTCAAAACCCAGCCACTCCATGTGAGACTTGTGCTGGACAAAGCGGAGGCAGGACAGATTTTTCTTCGGTTTACTCTGTCATCTTTCATTCGAGAAAAACTCTCGAATATCATTTCATTTCATTAATCATTGCCCCAGACGAGTGCGGCGGGCTTCGTTAACCAGCACATTTCCTATCTTCGCCGCTAGATGAAGGCTTCATTCATTGCATTCCTGACCTGGTCGAATGACTGGAAACAGTTTGTGGAATTTCATCATAGTTCACGCAATACTGAACCTCACATGAAATGAAATGAAATGGCGTATGGCATATAGTGCCAGGAGTGTCCGGAGATAAGTTCGGCTCGCCAGATGCAGGTTTTTTGATTTGACCCCCGTAGACGAACTGCGCGTGGTGATGAGGATGAAATGATGATGAATACGACACATACACCCAGCCCCCGTGCCAGCGAAATGAACCAATTATGGTCAAAATTCCCGACCCTACCGGGAATCGAACCCGCGAGACTTGTGACCAACGGCCAGCAAGCTAAACATTTAGCCATGAAGCCGGACAACCTTAGATGACGGAACCTTTCTGGCCAGAACTCTAAGCTGAAATTTTATCACATAGCGGGTTTTCTAGGTGCAGCTACGAATTACATTCCAGACAAGGTCAAATGTATTCAAAGTAATTCAGTCTAGTAAGGAAACGATTTGGCATTGAACCCATCTACGAGAAAACGTGCGAGGGACGGGAGGAACCGACCAATTGCCGAGACGAGCTAAAACCAAGATGTCGTCGGCAAAAGACCAAAGGGAGGACCTTTGTGAGCGTGAATATGTAGCTAGATGCGGCCTGAGATAAAATTAAATGGTGATATCAGATTTATGCAGCTGGAACTTGAAACCAGGTCAGATAAACGCCGAAGAGAAAGAAGAAAGAGGTGATTAAAGAAAAGGTTGTTCCGTATCAGCTTTTAGGAATTAAAAAACCTTTTAAAGATGGATACTGTTTTTAACCTATCCATATCGCATTTCAATTATTCTTTCATTGTTCAGAATTTAATAATGATCATGTTTGTCTACGTAATTTGTGGAAAGTATAAAGCCGACTGTGGGTCAGTGGTAGTGTGTCGGCCTCCGGATTCCAAGATAGCGGGTTCAAACCCGGCAGAGGTAATCGAATTTTTGAAGGGCAGAAAAAGTCCATTTGTCACTCCATGTCGTACGATGCCGGCATATAAAAGATTTCTGGTGTCACATTTGGTGTTTACCCGACAAAATTCACTAAATCTCAGCCATAGACGCTTAAGAGAGTTTCGGTTTACTCGGTCTGCCATCTAGTGGGCCTGGAGTAAAACAGAACGTCGAAATTGACGAGCAGAAAACAAGATGGCGTCAATCTGAAATGTTTGCACATGGTAGCTGAGGCCGTACGATTATTATTATTATTATTATTATTAATATTATTGAAATAAAACAAATAAATGAAAAATCCTGTACACATACTCAATTCACAGCGGACGTAGTTTACGATAAACTTCACCCTGCTTCAAAATTGCTTTCAAAATACTTTCGAGAAGATTTAAATGACTTAAGCATTGATTTGTGCTTTAGTTAAATTCATACGAAACATTGTGAATCTGCTGCGTAAGCTTACATCACTCCTTCCAAAAAAGTACTACAAACTGCTTGTTGGCTGTGCCGATCAGAAAAAAAAATCTTTCTTAATTCAGAAGTTATTTCTAAACTATTCCGCGGCTTTCTGGTTATAGGTATTGCGATTGTGATAATTATTGTTTAAACGGGAGGTACAGGTAGATCTATCTCCTGTTAAATGAGGTATCAGCAAAAGAATATTAAGGACTCACTAGGTCACGCAAATCAAATACTGTCGTCTCTGAAGGAAGGTCAGAAATGATTTATGAAACTGGGAATACAGGAACAAGTAAGTATAAGTTTAGTCAGATACAGCGAGTGTAGTAGAATACTCACACACTCACAAGCTGCGAATACCTTTTACGACAGATATGGGACAATGTCGATGTAGGCTATTGTGTTCCACCAATCATATGTACATCATGCGTTCACAAGCAAAACAGTATTTTTTTATTTCGAAATGTTCACACTGCCATATCTGATATATTTTGCTATATTCACTTGTTATCTCATTTTTTTATCTCCATTTTTTCTTGCTCCGAGAAGAGGAATTTCACTATGATAAAATACATTACTACAATTGCAGAATAGCAGCGCTATTCTAGACATTCTAAATCATTATTCATAATTTTGAAAAGAAGAATTATTTTTCATATTCTGAAAGCAGATTTATTATAATAAAGGACAGTAGAAGCCTTCAAACCTCATTTTCTGACAAGCAAGAATATGTGTTTTACTTATAAACAAACGCATATTGTATCAGTACAGTTAATCTACGTCTTATAGTGAAATATTTCATTTAATCAGCGTACATGTATTAATGGAAAATTTTTATTCTGCAATTATCTGCAATTTAATGCATTTCAGTATAACAGTCAATCTGCAACTCGGATGATTGTGTCGATAGGAAATTTAAAATAAAAATGGTCCTCTTCAACAATTTAGGCTACTCATACACTTGGGTGTTAATATAAGGAAATATATTCATTGGGGTAATCACATAAATATGATCGTAAACAAAGGGTACACATCTCTGCAAATGCCTATGAGGATATTTAAGGGTTGTAATAAGGGTGCAAAGGAGAGAGTGTATAAGTCTCTGGTAAGAACCCAACTAGAGTATGGTTCCAATATATGGGACCCTAACCAGGATTACTTATTTCGAGAACTGGAAAAATTCCAAAGAAAAGCAGCTCGATTTGTTCTGGGTGATTTCCGACAAAACAGTAGCGTTACGTTACGAAAATGTTGCAATATTTGGGCGGGGAGGACTTAGGAGATGGGAGACGAGCTGCTCGACTAAGTGATATGTTCCGAGCTGTCGGTAGAGAGATGGCGTGGAATGATGTTAGGAGGCGAATAAGTTTGAGTAATATATATTGCAAATTGCTACACGTCGCACCGATACAGACAGGTCTTACGGCGATGATGAACAGGAAGGGGCTAGAAGTGGGCAGGAAGCAACCTTAGCCTTAATTAATTTACAGCCCCAGAATGTGCATGGTGTGAAAATGGGGAACCACGGAAAACCATCTTCAGGGCTGCCGACAGTGGGATTCGAACCCACTGTGGATAGTGGCCGCAATTAAGCGACTGCAGCTATCGAGCTCGGTGAGTGAAAGTACGAAAGATCGCAAGACAAATTTGGAATTCAGCATGACAAATTGGGGCGAATATTCGTTTATAAGGAGGGGGGTTAGGGAGTGGAATAATTTACCAAGTGAGATGTTCAATACATTTCCATAATCTTTGCAATCATTCAAGAAAAGACTAGGAAAACAACAGGTAGGGAATCTACCACCTGGAAGATTGCCCTGAATACAGGTAAGTGATGACTGATGTCCTTCCCCTACACACTGTTGGTGGTTTGATTGTTAGCGGTACCGAATCAAAGAGCGTATGCTTATTTCGTTAAGTTTATTCCGACGGCTGACTAAATCTCTTCGCACTCCCAACCCACCAACCACACAAGGTTCTTCATCGCTCTCGTAGACTGTGAAACATGCAAATGTGGTGGCAGTACAGAGATGGGAGTATCGGTTCTCAAGTTATTGGAACCTGTTCTATCTGATTCAATCGATGGTGCACATCGGTATTAAAATATCCTCGCTGCCGGGACAAAACCTACTATGTGAAATATTTTAGCTTAGAACTTTGGCCGGTAAGGTTCTGTTATCCAAGGTGGAATATTGTGTGAATATTGTCAAGGCATTCTCGCTCTTCATACTGTATGTGCTTCGGGTCTGTATATCTCCAAAATATTATTACATAGGATGTTTTGTCCCGGCAACGACGATATTTAGAAGGCCGTTAGTGCTAGTGTAAAGAGGAAAGTAAAAAGTTGTAAATGGCGGACATTGAATTTGTTGTTTTCTGCTTGATTTAGAACGTTAAACTAGCAGTATTTCTTGTAATATCCTCTTTCCATGGAACTGCTTGTTGAATTCTTGTTGTTGTAGTAGTAGTATTAGTTGTTGTTGTTCGGCAATCATGTTTTTTACTTTGTCATCACTTGTAATGTTAAATAATATAACGTATTGTAAGCCGTAGTGTTAACTACTGGAAATACTTAAGGGGATACGGAACGGTTAAAATGGTCAAAAATATAATGTTTTATTTTTTCTATTTTATGAATCTCTGAAGTCTGCTCTTTAAAATGATGTATAATACATTATAGTTTAACAATTAAAAGTTGCCACAATTTTAATTTAAACTTGCGCTAACAACGAGAAAATCATATGTGTGGAAAGTTTTAACTGCAGTTTTCTCAGTTTCCAATTTTTTCAAATGTATGTTCCTTTTCCTAGGTGACTACTTATCACAGAGCTGTGTAATTTTCAATATTAGTTTGTCTCATGTTGGTTAACATTGTAACGGAGGGATTTCCTGATTTATATAAAACTGTTTGAGATCTGGCTGTTTTTTTAGGAAAAAGTTATTCTATTTATTGACTGTTTAAAAAAATGTGTATCTGAGTCCTCTTAAGTCCAATTACAAAAACGCTCCGTCAGTATGTCAAATAAGGTTTGTAAAATATGTGACATAAATGTCATTTTCATAACTTTATTAGATCCTGAGAAAAAGGAACAAGAATTAAACAAATTTAACATTGGTAAGATAGGCGGCTCCGTATCCCCTTAATTGTGTGTGAATTTGTATATGATGATGCTGGATTTAGAAAGTTAAACTAGTAGTATTTCTTGTAATATTTCCTTTCCATGGATTTGCGTGTTGTACTCTACTTGTTGTTGTCGGGTTTTTAACTTTACTTTATTATCAATTGTATTATTAAGCTAGAAGTAAGCTCAACATATGGTATTGTAAACCGTAATGTTAAGTACAGGAAGTACTTACATTATGTACGAAATTGCACATGATGATTCTGAATTTAAAATGCTAAACTAGTAAATTTGATTGTGATATTTTCTTACCATGCAATTGCTTGTTGTACTCGTGTTGTTGTTGGATAGTTTATTGTTTACATTAGGTACTTCATAATACCTGTAGTGTTAAGCTACAGTAGTAGTAAGCTTAACATATAGTATTCTAAGCCGTAGTTTTAAGTACTTGAAATACTTAAGTACTGTGTGAATTTGTATATGAAGTTGCTTGATTTAGAATTTTAAGCTAGTAGTATACCTTCTAGTTTTTCTTTCCATTGAATTGTTTGTTGTACTCTTGTTGGTGTTGTGTAAATAGATTTTAACTTTCTTTAAGATCACTCTCCTCTAAGTGACCATTACCACTGGGATATTTTTCAATTGTGATGTGTTTGTTAATAAAAATGTCGTTCATACATGTCCATACCTTAGGTATTGTATGCATTAGAATTCTGTGGGAAAGACTACGTGTACGGCAATCCTTTCGATACTTAAGCATTTAACCAAACGCAGTGTAGTGTAGTGTAGATACATTGTAGTATAGATACAGTACATTTAGATAGTGCCGTATCTTGCTGCTATATTCGTGTGTATCTATTAGACCGTAATACTAATAATAATTTGTCTAAGCATTTAGCTTCGTTGGTAATCTTTGAGTACAGTAGTTCTTGCAAATTTCATTTCTGTTGTGCTTAGTTTAGTGACATACGGTACGGTACCGGTATCGTAATTAGGATACGTCTGAAAGTAGTTTAAAATTACTGTAGTGTACTGTACAGTAGTATACGAGTAATATCCTATTATAATTTAGTGTGATTATTTTATTATTGCAAAATATTTGTGTAGTACTGGTGTAGTAGAGGTATCCGTAGAAACTCTTACTAAAATACTGTTGTTGTAATTAGAATAGGCTTAATTGTAGTTTGGAATTGTGTAGCTCTTGTGTAGGCTATTACTTTCGATATTCAGTAATTAACAGCAGTTTTTATCATGCCAGGGGTTGTAGGATAAAAAAATTAAGAACGACTAAGTAGTATTGTAGTGTAGTCGTATATTAATTACCTTATTGTTGTGTAGTATCCCAGACAATATATCCCTCCGTTCATCTAATTTTAGCAAATAAGTTATTTTATTTTTAATTTCATTTTCCCCCGTAAAGAATGGCTAAGGACCGCGAGTGTACTTACTGTGGGTGTGGCGAGGCATTGAGAGGTATGAGGGAGGAGTTGGACAGTGTGTGGGAGATAATTAGGATTCTCACAGAAGACAGGAAGGAAGATAGGACTCCCTCAAACAATGTACAGGTTACAGCAGAAGTACAAGAGGGAGGGCAAGGAAAGGGAGGAGTTGTAGAAGACCGGTGGTCTAATGTTCTAAAGGGAAGGAGATTGCAGGCTAAGGGCTCTATTCAGGATCAGAATTCTGGCCAGGTGTCTGTGCGAAATCGGTGCGAGTCGCTCCAGGTAGAACAACAGAGGGAAGATGAGGGACAGGGAACTGTTGCTGAGATGTGTGGAAGTAGGAGAAAGGTAAAAGGTAGGAAAGGAAAATGTAGAGTAGAGAATAGGAAAAGACAGGTGGAACAGGCTCATGGGAAGGAGAAAAGGGAGGAGGAAGTAGCTTCTGCAGCTATCAGAAAATATAGGGCTGACCAGGAGGGGAGGGGATCAAATGAGGTGACTAGGGTTGAGAGTCTGGTCATGGGGGATTCCATCGTTAGACACGTGGGGAAATTGTGTGGAGGAAAGGGTACCAGGGTAGAGAGTTATCCAGGAATTAGGTTGAGGCAGATGTTGAGGAAAGTAGAAGAGAGGGAGGAGGGGAAGGAGAAGGTGGTAATGTTTCACGTTGGTACCAACAACGTAAGGTAAGCTAATATAAGTACCAACATGGTTGGAGATGTGTGGGATCTGGTAAATGCAGCACGGGTGAAGTTTAAGAAAGCGGAGATTGTTATTAGTGGAATACAACGTAGAAGGGATACTGACTGGAGGGTGATTGGGGATTTAAATGAGACTATGGAGTGGGTATGTGGAAACTGGGAGTGAAATTTCTAGACCCTAATGGGTGGGTAGGAGATAGGGATCTGCGCTCAGATGGCCTTCATTTAAACCGCAGTGGTACGTATAAGTTAGGAAATTTGTTTGGAAGGGTAATAGAGAGGTACATTCAGGGAAACGGAATGGCCTAGGGAGCGGTGATAAGTGAACAGGGAACTGGAAATCAAGTAGGGATGACATAAAATTGTTAGTGTTGAACTGTAGAAGTATTGTAAGGAAAGGAATAGAATTAAGTAATTTAATAGATATATATTTACCAGATATTGTAATAGAAGTTGAATCATGGCCGAGAAATGATATAATGGATGCAGAAATTTTCTCACGGCACTGGAGTGTGTATCGTAGAGATAGGGTAGGAAGGGTGGGAGGGGGAGTGTTCATTCTGGTGAAAGAAGAATTTGTAAGCTACGAAAAAGTTAAAGACGATACACATGAAATTCTAGGTGCAAGGCTCATTTCTAAAGATAATAGGCAACTTGATATATTCGGAGTGTACAGATCGGGAAAGGGTAGAACTGACGCGGATTCGGAATTAATTGATAGGATAGTCAGCTATGTGGGAAACGACATGGAAAGAAATGTGATTGTAGCGGGAGATCTGAATTTGCCAGATGTCAATTGGGAAGGAAATGCGAACGACAGGAAGCATGCCCAACAAATGGCAAATAAGTTAATATGGGAAGGACAGCTGATTCAGAAAATGATGGAACCAACCAGAGGGAAAAATATCCTGGATGTCGTGGTGATAAAACCAGATGAGCTCTATAGGGAAACTGAAGTAATAGATGGTATTAGTGATCATGAAGCTGTTTTTGTGGTAGTTAAAATAAATGTGATAGAAAGGAAGGTCTTAAAAGTAGGACTATTAGGCAGTACCATATGGCTGGTAAAGGAGGCATGAGGCAGTTTCTAAAAAGTAACTATGATCGGTGGAAAACGGTAAATAAAAATGTAAACAGACTCTGGGATGGGTTTAAAAAAATTGTTGAGGAATGCGAAAACAGGTTTGTACCTTTAAGCGTGGTAAGGAATGGTAAAGACCCACCTTATTATAATAGAGGAATAACGAGACTAAGAAGGAAGTGCAGACTGGAAAGTAATAGAGTTAGATATGGCTGTGGAAGTAAGTATAAATTGAAGGAACTTACTAGAAAATTGAATCTAGCAAAGAAGGCAGCTAAGGATTACATGAAGGCAAGCATAATTGGCAGTCATACAAACTTTAGTGAAAAATGAAAGGGTATGTATAGGTATTTTAAGGCAGAAACAGGTTCCAAGAAGGGCATTCCAGGAATAATTAATGAACAAGGGAGTGTGTATGTGAGGATCTTCAAAAGGCAGAAGTATTCAGTCAGCAGTATGTAAAGATTGATGGTTACAAGGATAATGTCCAGATAGAGGAGGAGACTAATGCCAAAGAAGTAATAAAATGTACATATGATAACAATGACATTTACAATAAGATACAAAAGTTGAAAACTAGAAAAGCGGCTGTAATTGATCAGATTTCTGGGGATAAACTAAAGACAATGGGTTGGAATATAGTACAATATCTGAAGTACTTATTTGATTATTGTTTGGTCGGAGGAGCTATACCAGATGAATGGGGAGTTTCTATATTAGCCACTGTGTATAAAGGAAAGGGTGATAGACATAAAGCTGAAAATTACAGGCCAGTCAATTTGACATGCATTGTATGTAAGCTTTGGGAAGGCATTCTTTTTGATTATATTAGACATGTTTGTGAAATTAATAACTGGTTCGATAGAAGGCAATTCGGTTTTAGGAAAGGTTATTCCACTGAAGCTCAACTTGTAGGATTCCAGCAAGATATAGCAGATATCTTGGATTCTGGAGGTCAAATGGACTGTATCGCGATTGACCTGTCTAAAGCATTTGATAGGGTGGATCATGGGAGACTACTGGAAAAAATGAGTGCAATTGGACTAAACAAAAGAGTGACTGAATGGGTTGCTATATTTCTAGAAAATGGATCTCAGAGAATTAGAGTAGGTGAAGCTTTATCTGACCCTGTAATAATTAAGAGGGGAATTCCTCAAGGCAGTATTGTCGGACCTTTATGTTTTCTTATATATATAAATGATATGAGTAAAGGAGTAGAATCGGAGGTAAGGCTTTTTGCGGATGATGTTATTCTCTATAGAGTGATAAATAAGTTACAAGATTGTGAGCAACTGCAACGTGACCTCGAAAATGTTGTGAGATGGACAGCAGGCAATGGTATATTGATAAACGGGGTTAAAAGTCAGGTTGTGAATTTCACAAATAGGTAAAGTCCTCTCAGTTTTAATTACTGCGTTGATGGGGTGAAAGTTCCTTGTGGGGATCATTGTAAGTATCTAGGTGTTAATATAAGGAAAGATCTTCATTGGGGTAATCACATAAATGGGATTGTAAATAAAGGGTACAGGTTTCTGCACATGGTTATGAGGGTGTTTAGGGGTTGTAGTAAGGATGTAAAGGAGAGTGCATATAAATCTCTGGTAAGACCTCAACTAGAGTATGGTTCCAGTGTATGGGACCCTCACCAGGATTACCTGATTCAAGAACTAGAAAAAATCCAAAGAAAAGCAGCTCGATTTGTTCTGGGTGATTTCCGACAAAAGAGTAGCGTTACAGAAATGTTGCAAAGTTTGGGTTGGGAAGAATTGAGAGAAAGAAGAGGAGCTGCTCGACTAAGTGGTATGTTCCGAGCTGTCAGCGGAGATATGGCGTGGAATGACATTAGTAAATGAATAAGTTTGAATGGCGTTTATAAAAGTAGGAAAGATCACAATATGAAGATAAAGTTGGAATTCAAGAGGACAAACTGAGGCAAATATTCGTTTATAGGAAGGGGAGTTAGGGATTGGAATAACTTACCAAGGGAGATGTTCCATAAATTTCCAATTTCTTTGAAATCATTTAGGAAAAGGCTAGGAAAGCAACAGATAGGGAATCTGCCACCTGGGCGACTACCCTAAATGCAGATCAGTATTGATTGATTGATTTATTGATTGATTGGTAGCCTGTTGTTAATTAATGTGTGCAATGAACAATTTTATAATTATGCTCATCTCATGAGGGGAGCAAGAACATCATTAATTTTGATAATGAAAGAAGTTGACAACTATGACACTTCTTACATCGTACATACCTGGTGAAGCCAAGGTTATATCAGCGTTGTGCGCGCTGTTCCCTGCGTAGAATTGCTGTCCGAATAGTCCGAGGCTAACTGGGTTCGCGATGTAGGTATCTGCTTGCCTCCTTACTGGGAAGTCAAGAACTAAGTAAGATCAAAGAATATTCATGTCTATACCCTAGGTTTTGTATGCATTAGAATTCCATGGGAAAGACTACCAAGCCTGTTGTTAATTAATGTGTGCGATGATCAATTTTATAATTATGCTCATCTAATGAGGGAAGCAAGAACATCATTAATTTTGATAATGAAAAAAGTTGAAAACTATGACACTTCTTACATCGTACATACCTGGTGAAGCCAAGGTTATATCAGCGTTGTGCGCGCTGTTCCCTGCGTAGAATTGCTGTCCGAATAGTCCGAGGCTAACTGGGTTCTCGATGTAAGTATCCGCTTGTCTCCTTACTGGAAAATCAAGAACTAAGAAAGATCAAAGGATATTAGACTCGATCACATTACATAATATACTCAGCTAATGAATTCAACATTATGATTCACTTACAGCTTCAATCAGTGTAATATTATCAGAACGAATTATAAAAGTTCAGATAAGTAACTCATATTTAGCTGTTAAATATTTGTGCATTCTCTATCTAAGTACACTTACAGAGTCAGATCAATAGTATGGATATCGACTACAAGCCAGGAACAACCAGAGAACGGTTTGAGTAGATGTACGGTCTTCATTACAGACCACAACTTACATTTCCTATTGCGACCAGTCAGAGTTAAACAACGTCTATGAAGTCCCCTGTGACTGTAGTTGCTCATATATTGGCATGACTTATTAGAGCCAGATCTGTTAACAATGTCACTGTTTCAATCTCCTTCACAGAAAGTACTTTAATCACTCTGCTATAGCAGAACACTTGAACAGTACAAGCCATAAATTCTTCTTTGACCAGCCGAGGGTCAGCGCGCCTGTAAGAGTCTACTTACGCTTGGCTTTTGTGGGAAGCTCTAGAGATGGAGCTATTCACAAATAACTATAGCAATGAAGACGGTCTCAAGTGGTCAAATACCAGGTGTATGCGCAACATTTTGTCGGTTTTGTGGTAAGGAAAAACACGTAATTTTCTAGGGAAATTCAGTATTTAATTCACAATATCAGACATCTGCTTCTAAGCACTTCGCCCATCTTTCAACTAAGTCATGAATTATAATAATTAAAAAATATCAAGGCCATTTCTAATTGACAGTGCTGAGGTAGTTATTTTATTATTATTAATTATACTAGCAAATGTACCCGTGCTTCGCTTCGGTATTCTACAATGTATAAGGATATCGATGTAAATTGCTGTACATGAATTGAATGAAAACAATTTAATTGCACGTCTCTTGGCGTTATCCGAGAAAAAGCATAGTGAAGTCCGCAGACGTTGTTTCCAATGTGAAGTGCGAGTTGCAGAGTTGTGATGATAACGAAAGGTCCATTTGTCTGCCACAATTCATTATGCGTAACGTCAGTCACATTTTGATGGGTAAATTTGTTTGTAATCGGGAGCACCTATACCTAATGATAAAGAGAATCAGGTAAAAGAGTTTAAAAAAAATGCACGCTCCCTTGCCTTCTGCTAGTCAAATCAAGACGGAAATTATGCATTATTGTGGTACATAAGCGTTGGAGTACTACCCCATTCCCATTGCTAGTTAAAGTCGATGTGGGGAGTACTGAATACAACAGCAGACGCCCTCCTGCTGAGAGTCACTATTGATTTGTAAAGTATTAATTACAATGTAAGACACACCCCTTTCTAGATCGCTGAAATTGGCTTAAATTAATAAATGTAGATCGACATACGGATGTATATGCATGTTCACCTTCATTTACAGAATAACTGCTGCTGAACGGTGCATTCATATTGAAAAACGGATTGTATAAAAATACGACTCTGGCCGCATTTCGCTATCTAAATGGCTGGCCCTATGATATTTCCGTGTATCTCATCTATTTAAAGGCAAGATTATTTTAGAATCGTTGAATAGGGTGAAATTTGTGTAAGGTTTTCACACAGTGAATTACTTTTCAGATACTTATGCGACAGCTTCAAACATAGAATTTGGCTGGGTGGGACAATATTCGTGCAGAAATTGATGATCTCATCTTTCCTATAAGTGACTCAAACCATCACTTATGCGTGTACAAAGTGCAAAATTTAGGTAAATCCAGAAATAGAGCCAAGTTTAACATAAGGGATAGAGATACGACAAAAAATCATAGGACCAAAGTTGTAGATCACTCCAAATTGAACTGAAAATGTGCCATCCGTTTTCTGATACGACTTACCGTTTAGCCCCCAAATACCTCCAAAGGAAGGTCTCTACCGTCATTAAAATTGCCTCCATATTTCGATATTTTTGGGGGTAAAAATTTTTTAAACAGCTCGTAAAATTTCCATCAGTTACAGGCAAAAAGCTATAATTTTGCCAAATTTCTATTTTCTAACTCGTCTGGGAGATTGTGTTGCCATCTTGATATGGGGAGGGAGTTAAAAATTAGGACTTTCAGGAAACTTTTAAGCCCATGAAACCTATAGGTTATCGTTCAGGATAAATATCACCGACTGTGTTCTTATGCAGATTTGAAACTCCCAACGTGTCCCTCTCACAGCATTTTGAGAATTTGAGTGTTTTCTAGGGATCCTGAAGTCATCAGGTTGTCTGGTACCAAGTTTTAAGTTTCTAGGATGCCTAGAATGGTCTCATTAATTCACTTCTGTTTTCATTTTTCATTTTTATGCCTTCAAACATAGAATTTGGCTGGGTGGGACAATATTCGTGCAGAAATTGATGATCTCATCTTTCCTATATTTATATTTATGTATATATAGATCGCGCCAAACTGACTTCTATTTATTAATATGGATTATATATTTCACCCGCTTCCGAAGTGGTTCTAGGGGCGTCTTACTCCCACAGTATGTTTTCCAGGTAGTAAGTCATACTTGAATGTCATACTGGAACATACACACGTCTATTACCTTGGGCATTCTTGACAATTTATTTTTTCACCCTCTCTCACCCTCTATGCCAAAGGGGGGCATTTTTAAAGATGGACTTTAAAAATCCGGAATGTTACTATTCATCTCAGCGAATAGGAAAACTATGGATTAGGCAGTATATTCGATTATTATTATTATTATTATTATTATTATTATTATTATTATTATTATTATTATTATTATTATTATTATTATTATTATATCTCACTCCCCCTACCCCTAAAGAGGTTTAAACTTTGAGTTTAAAAAATCGGGAGTGTTACTATACATCTCAGCGACCCCGAAAACTATGGCTTCGACACTATTTTAGATTATTTTTAAATCTGAACCCCCCTCACCCCCACCAGAAAGGGGGATGAACTTGGACTTGTAAAATATCCGGGGTTTCACCATTCATCTCAGCGACCCCCGACAACTATTGATTCGACACTATTTTCGATTATTTTTATATATCATTCTCCCATCTCCCCCACTACGATGGGGGATAAATTTGGACTTTAAAAAATTCCGGAATGTCACTATTCACCTCAGCGACCCCAAAAAATATAAATTCGACACTACATTCGATGATTTGTTTATCTCAGCACCTCGCCCTCCGCCTCTAATGTTTCCTGGGGTGTATTACCCCCACGTGGTTTGTCTCCTGATACTAAAATTCCGGAGTGTCACTATTCATCTCAGCGACCTCGAAGATTACGTATTCGACAGTATTTTCTATTATTTCTATATATCACGCCCCCCCCCCCAACGAAGAGGGCTGAACTTGGACATTAAAAGTTTCCGGAGTGTTGCTATTCATTTCAGCGAGCCCGAAGAGTATTGATTCGAGATTACTTTGGATGCTATATGTGTCTCACCCCCTCGCCCCCCGCCCCTAAGCGATCCAGGGGTGTCCTACCCCCACGTAGTTTGTCTCCTGATACTAAAAATCCGAAGCGTACAATTAACCTGGGCGACCCCGAAAACTATATATTCGACATTATTTTCGATTAATTTTATATATCACTCCACCCTCGCCCCCCCACCCCAAAGGTGGATGAACTTATAAAATATCCAGAGTCTTACTATTCATCTTAGCGACCCCGACAACTATGGATTTGACGCTCTTTTCGATTATTTTCATATATCACTCTCCCATCGCCCCCTATTACGAAAGGGGCTCAACTTGGACTAAAAAAATTCCGGAGTGTGACTATTAATCTCAGCGACAACGAAAAGTATGGATTCAACACTACTTTTGATGATTTTTGTATCTGTGCCCCCTTGCCCCCCTGCCCCTAATGTTTCCTGTGCTGTCTTACCCCCACATGGTTTATCTCCTGATACTAAAAATCCGAACTGTACAATTCACCTCGGCGACCCCGAAAACTATGTATTCGACAATATTTTCATTTATTTTTATATATCACTCCCCCCTCCCCCACAAAGGGGCCTGAAATTGGACTTTAAAAAAACCCGGAGTGTCACTATTCATTCCAGCGACCCCGAAAGGTATGGATTCGGCACTATTTTCGTTAATTTGTATATCTGACGGACTTGCCTCCCCCCCGCCTCTAAGGTTTCCTGGGCTGTCTTACCCCCATATGGTTTATCTCCTGATACTAAAAATCCGAAGTGTAAAATTCACCTCGGCGACCCAAAAACTATGTATTCGACACTATTTTCGTTTATTTTTATATATCACTCCCCCTCACCCCACAATGGGGGCTGAACTTGGACTTTAAAAAACCCGGAGAGTCACTATTCATCTCAGCGACCCCGAAAAGTATGGTTTCGACACTATTTTCCTTAATTTGTATATCTGACCCCCTTGCCCCGCCGCCCGCTTCTAAGGTTTCCTGGGCTGTCTTATCCCACGTGGGTTGTCTCCTGATACTAAAACTCCGGAGTGTATAAATCACCTCGACGACCCCGAAAACTAAGTATTCGACACTATTTTCGATTAATTTTATATATCACTCCCCCCTCGCCCCCCACCCAAAGGGGGATGAACTTATAAAATATCCGGAGTCTCAATATTCATCTCAGCGACCCCGACGACTATGGATTCGACACTCTTTTCGATTATTTTCATATATCACTCTTCCATCGCCCCTTACCATGAAGGGGGCTGAACTTGGACTTAAAAAATTTCGGAGTGAGACTATACATCTCAGCGACAACGAAAAGTATGGATTCAACACTACTTTTGATGACTTTTGTATCTGAGCCCCCTTGCCCCCCTGCCTATAATGTTTCCTGGGGTGTATTACCCCCACGTGGTTTGTCTCCTGATACTAAAAATCCGGAGTCTCACTATTCATCCCAGCGACCCTGAAAATTATGGATTCGACACTATTTTCGTTAATTTGTATATCTGACCCCCCTCACCCCCCGCCCCTAAGGGTTCCTGTGCTGTCTTACCCCCACATGGTTTATCTCCTGATACTAAAAATCCGAACTGTACAATTCACCTCGGCGACCCCGCAAACTATGTATTCGACACTATTTTCGTTTATTTTTATATATCACTCCCCCCTCACCCCACAAAGGGGGCTGAACTTGGACTTTAAAAAACTCGGAGTGTCACTATTCATTCCAGCGACCCCGAAAGGTATGGATTCGGCACTATTTTCGTTAATTTGTATATCTGACGGCCTTGCCCCCCCCCCCCCGCCTCTAAGGTTTCCTGGGCTGTCTTACCCTCATATGGTTTATCTCCTGATACTAAAAATCCGAAGTGTAAAATTCACCTCGGCGACCCAAAAACTATGTATTCGACACTATTTTCGATTATTTTTATATATCACTCCCCCCTCACCCCATAAAGGGGGCTGAACTTGGACTTCAAAAAACCCGGAGAGTCATCTATTCATCTCAGCGACCCCGAAAAGTATGGATTCGACACCATTTTCCTTAATTTGTATATCTGACCCCCTTGCCCCACCGCCCGCTCCTAAGGTTTCCTGGGCTGTCTTATCCCACGTGGGTTGTCTCCTGATACTAAAAATCCTGAGTGTCTAAATCACCTCGACGACCCGGAAAACTATGTACTCGACACTATTTTCTTTTGATTTTACATATCAGTCCCCCCTCGCCCCAACCAAAATGGGAGCAGAAATTTGACTTTAAAAAATGGGAGTGTCACTATTCACCTCAGCGACCCCAAAAACTACGGATTCGACCCTATTTTCGATTATTTTTTACATGACCCCCTAACCCCCACCCCTAAGGGGGCTAGAAGTGGCTTACCCCCCAGTGCTCGTCTCCAGATAGCAAAGAATAAGTTTCAAAATTTGATTGAAATTGCTCCTGTGGTTTTTAAGAGGAGGTGTGTCATTTACACACATATATCCATCATCAGTCCCCCCTCGCCCCCCACCCAAATGGGAGCAGAAATTTGACTTTTAAAATTCGGGAGTGCCAGTATTCACCTCAGTGACCCCAAGAACTATGGATTCGACACTATTTTCGATTATGTGGGGGCTAGTGGTGGCTTACCCCCACAGTGCTCGTCTTCAGATAGCAAATAATAAGTGTTCAAAATTTGATTGAAATTGCTCCAGTGGTTTAGGAGGAGATGTGTCATTTACAGACATACATACATACATACATACATACATACATACATACATACATACATACATACATACATACATACATACATACATACATACATACATACATTTGATATATAGTAATATAAGATAAAGTCGTATCAGCACACACGTTATTAAAATATAACCGGTTTTCGGACACTAAGGTCCATCATCAGTGTTAAAATTTAAATTTAATTTCACTTGAGTGTGTCGTCAAAATTGGTTAAAATAAGTTTAAAATGTAGCCATGTTGACATCAACTGTAAAATAAGAAAAGGTAAAAACAAGTATAAAAGTATGAAAATAATACACATAAACTTACAATACCTTTCATAACATCATTGTAAGTTTATATGTATTATTTTCATACATTTGCACTTTTTACAGTTGATGTCAACAGGGCTATATTTTAAATTTATTTTAACCAATTTTGACGACACACACATGTGAAATTAAATTTAAATTTAAACACTCATGATGGACCTTAGTATCCGAAAACCGGTTATGTATTAATAAAGTGTGTGCTGATACGACTGTATATAATTAATAATAATAAAAGAAGTTATGAATACCATGCCATTCGTCGAGCCATTTTCTAAATTCCTCGAAATCGCTGAAGTGCTGCTCTGCGAGCGCGTGCCCCATTGATGCGAAGAGGTGATAATCAAATGGCGCCATGTCGGGGTGGTATGGCGGCTGCGGAAATATGTCACATCCAAGCGATCTCAAGGTGCCTTTCACCGGTTTGCTGTGTGAGATGGCGCATTGTCGTGTAAATAAATCACTTTGCCATGTCTTCTGGCCCATTCCGGTCGCCTTTCGATCAATGCGTGAATTAAATTAATGTTCTGTGCATTGACCGTTTCTCCGGGCTTCAACAGTTCATAATACACAATACCGCTCTGGTCCCACTGGACACAAAGCATGGCCTCCTGGCCGAAGCGATTTTTTGAAACCATGTGTCGCATGTGTCGTGGAGCGTGTCCACCATATGCTTCTACCAGCAAATGATGACTTTCCACAGCCTTCTTCTTTTGATTAAATAAGAAAAGCAGTGCGTGCCACAAATGTTTGGCGGACTCAACTTGTGTGTGTCGGTAGGTTAATGTCAGACGAACAAACTGTCGTACGTGTCAAATTCATACGCTGCGTACTGTTCGCTAGCACCATCTCTTAGAGAAACCGGAAAAGACCTATGCGTGCACGTGGAACATGCAAACCTCCACTCTAGAATTATAAACGTAACGCTGTAACGGCACAGCGCGACGCTCCCCGAAAACTGTCCGCAGGGGGCCGTGAAAAATCAGTTCATCATTCGCTCAAGAGACTTCCACATTCCATGGCTCTTCTTATTGTCGGTTGCAAACCATTTTATGCATTGCCCTGACAAGAGCCAATGAAACTTGGCTGAAAGCTCTGCTTTTTATGCCCGGGAGGATGGGTGAGTGGTTCATCAGAAAATCTGCGTTACGAAATCTATATATATAAAGTTGTAGGGGATTCCGCAGTCTGTAATTTCGTTTGTTTTGCCAATTTTTCAGACATTTAACTGTTTTAGGTCAACTCTAGACCGTATCGGTGGTTTTTATTTTTCGTGTCTGTTTGTTCCACCATCACAGTGAAACCGCGCAATAGATCTCAGCCAAACTTCATATTTAGAGTATATTCATCTAGGGGAAGATTTTGATATGCATATGATTTAAAAATCATAGGTAAACCAGTACAGTTTTCCTCTATTTTCTGTAAATTCCACGGACTGTATCTGAAAGTCCTCCACATTATAAATAACTTTTTTAAGTTCATAATTTAGCTTACTCTTCAAATGACGGAGAAAATTACTATTTTCTGCCGGTATCATACTCTGCATTGAGTGCCGACAGACCGACAACGAACCTACAAGTTACCATGGCAACGTCTCTGACTGCTTGCCACCAGGGAAGTAAATTATTGCCATTGTCGTCGTCATTCCTGTAAACTCGTGGTTGTTCCTTGGGTAGAGAGCAAGAGAGACGTCAATCGGCCATTCTGAGGGATATTGGCGGAATATTGTCGGAGGTTATAACCGTCCTCGAATAGCTTGAGTAATAACACCATAAGTCGTCTTATTATCTGTCTACCTAAGAATCCATGCGCCAAATTTCTCCTCTGTTCCCTCTTTCTTATATCCATAACTCATACCATCATAATTTATTGCTGGACATTTTATTTTCCAATACATCCACTTGGTATTTACATATTTGTCCTATCCGGCTGTCCTCACTTATAATCCTATTTTCTATTAATTTCTTTTTAACTGTATTACTTTCTCTCTTAATTACTCCGTATGCATGCGAGTGCTAATCCCGGAACCTGCACTCTCTTTTCTTTGAGGAAAAATTCCAAGCTGTTCAAATGTATAACTTTTGGCCTCGGAATATATCGAAATATGGATGCATTTTAATGACGCTGCAGACCTTCGTTTCGTTATAATTGGTGGCTAAACGGTATGTCGTATTACAGAACAGATGGCAAAATCGCCGTTCTATTGGGACAGATCAAAAACTTTTGTCCTGTGACTATTGTCGTGTCTCGATTGTTGACACGTGAGATAGCGTTGCATTTCTCGATTATAATCAAATCTTTGAGCTCGATTGTTAAATGCCTTAGGAAAAAGGGCCTGTCTTTATAATGAAATCTGTCCATCATTATTGTGAATAGCAGTTGCCAAGTGATCCCGCCGTTATAGTAGAAACTCCCGAACTCGATTGTGATTGGCAGTAGGAAATTTGGCCTGCCATTATCTTCAAATCTTCCCCAATGCTTGCTTTACATCGGAAACAACGTATGGCGTCATCCCTGTTTTGTTTCTCGAATAGCGTTAAGAGGCATGCAATTTAAAATAATCTTACTCACTGCCTTTAGAATAATTTACTGTGAAATCCGTATACAATGCAAAATACTGTAGCGAAGCACAGATACATTTCATAGTAAGCTACAAAAATGTGTGAGGCGTTGTTACTTACGAACTACGCAGGCTGTCATGTGAAGTACTGATGGATGGCCCTGAACGAGAGGCACATTAAAGCGGATCTCATAATACTCCATAGAAATGATTATAACATTCGGGGTAGTTCCATAGTCCCTGAGTCACGTTCCTCCTTTTGATACACTGAATTCTACACTTGAGAGTCTAAATTCCATACAGAGGTATCTTTAAAACCATTCGGCGAAAGGTAAATTAATTAATATTTACAAATTTGAATCGTATTTATTGAAATATACGTATTAATGATAATTTCGTATTCTTCTTCTTCTTTTCTGGCGTTTAGTCCCGCATTGGTGAAGGGTCCGCTTTTAAACATTGCAACGTCCACTTCCTTTGGTGAAGGGCGTCAGATTCAGTGATGTTACAAGACGCATGTCTTCCTTGATGCAGTCCAACCATCTCCGCTTGGAAGAACTCTTAGGATCGATAACCCCCGGTATCAAACTGGAGAGCTGTGTATATAACTCACAGAAATAGAATAGGCGAAGCTTTGCCTGTTCCTCTAATAATTAAGAGGGGAATTCTTCAAGGCAGTATTACAGGACTTTTATGTTTTCTTATATACATCAGTGGTATGTGTAAACAAGTGGAATTAGAGGTAAGGCTTTTTACATATGATGTTATTCTGTACAGAGAAATAAATAAGTTACAAGATGTTTAGCAACTGCAAAATGACCTCGATAATGTTGTGAGATGTACAGTGGGCAATGGATAAACGGGGTTAACAGTCAGGTTGTGAGTTTCACAAATAGAAAAAGTCCTCCCAGTTTTAATTACTGCGTTGATGGGGTGAGAATTCTCTTTGGGGATCATTTTAAGTACCTATGTCTTAATATAAGGAAAGAATTTCATTGGCGTGTTCACGTAAATAAGATTGTAAGTAAAGGGTACAGGTCTCTGCACATGGTTATGAGGGTATTTAGTGTGTTTAGTAAGGATGTAAAGGAGAGGGCATATAAGTCTCTTGTTAGACCCCATCTAGAGTATGGTTCCAGTGTAAGGGACCCTCGCCTGGATTACTTGATTCAAGAACAGGATAAAAATCCAACGAAAATCAGCTCGATTTTTTATGGGTGATTTCCGACAAAGGAGTAGCGTTTCACAAATTTTGCAAATTTTGGCCTCGGAATAGTTGGGAGAAAAAAGACGAACTGCTCGACTAAGTGGTATGTTCCGAGCTGTCAGTGGAGAGATGGCGTGGAATGTCATCAGTAGACGAATAAGTTTAAACGGTGTCTTTAAAAGTAGGAAAGATCACAATATGACGATAAAGTTGGAATTCAAGTGGTCAAATTGGGGCAAATATTCGTTATTAGGAAGGGGAGTTAGGGATTGGAACAACTTAGCAAATGAGGTGTTGAATAAATTTCCAATTTCTTTGCATTCATTTAAGAAAGGTTTAGCAAAACAACAGATAGGGAATCTGCTACCTGGGCGTACAACCTTAGTGCAGATCCGTAGTGATTGATTGAATGCATGGCCGCATTCAAGCCTCGCCACTTTACTATGGAAGCCATCTCTCAAACAGAAGCAACAACTAGCATTAACAGCTAGCTGTCAAGCCACGTTTACGAAAAGAAGACTAAAAATCAACCAAACACAAACCGATCCCCCTCCTCCTTCAAAAACGACATTCAACCCATACCATCCCAGATTTCGAAGAAAAATCCCGTGAAATTACCCCTTCCCCTTATGATACTCAGACCAAAACCATTCCTATCCCTAAAACACCCCCCCCCCCCCGAACAAACCTACGATAAATCAGTTCAATCAAATGTTATTGCAGAAATCACTCGTTCTCAAACTGTAGAAACCTCTGAAGAAGGAAAACAAAACAAACACAACTACTCATCCTCAGCCTCCTAACGAAATTCAACCGAACCCAGGGCCCTCTCGGTGGTTCGAGTAGCCGAGACCCTGGAGAACCTAACCAGTGCACCCCTCCCAGCCCTAAAATAATTCCCACCATGTGACTACCAAGTTAATATATCCTACGAAAGTCTCACGTCCTTAAACTTCAGCCACGGCTTATAAATATGCCTTCAACACAAATACCAGATTAAGCAATGGTTCTCAGAGCCGAGGCAAGATGCACCGCTAACAAGAGGCTGCCAATACAACTATGCTGCTTTTCAAAATTCAAATTTGTGACATCTGCAAAAAATTTAATTTATATTAAAGCGCTAAATATACGCCATTAGCCAATTGCTACGTACAAGCTATATTAAGCTAAGTTGGTAATGAACGGATAACCATTTAAGTATCAACATATGCTGTATTACAAAGAAAATTCTAGTCAGTGCTGGATTCTCCGGTCAATAACTCGCAAAATTAATTAACTATATAATAATTTAAACCTAAAACTATTATTCACACCATAAACTAAGCAAATCATTTTTTTCCTCGATCCACTTAAAAATTCAATTTCATATAATGAACGACAGAGGAGCGCAATGAAGCGCAGTGGTATCGGTAGCTCTCAAACTATCTATCGCTTCGGAGATAGGTGGCCTGTACGGATGACCAGTGGAAGCTCATAATTTATATTTATTGATATCTTAACGTCATGAAAGTTAATATTTTACCTCACGTCCATGTGGGTGTATTGGCGGACACGATAACCTGAATTATTATTTCCTTTTTCCATTCCTTTATGTGAGGAGTTTTGTTCATTTCCATTTTATTCACTTTCAGTATTTAGCCAGGCCCTTCGGAGTGGCAGCGTCCTTATGTCTCCCTTCTATCTTGATTATAAACAACGCGAGATATTTTGATGACATTTGGTTTTGTGCCTGTTTCTTTTATTTGCCATGGCTTTGTGGTGACCTTTTCTTTCTTTACGCACTGTTGATTCGGTCGTGCGTGCTCCCGCTACAATATCCCACACGTTCTGCCGAAGCAAGGTGTTATGATCCTAAACTGCGTTCATTTACCTGTCGCAGAAATATGTGTATTTCTACGGAAGTTAAGTGATGAGATTCTACCGTCGCATAAGATATATTCAATATTGGTGTTCTATTTCATGGAATAAGATTGCGTACCAAATCCGATATTTTCTGGTATCCTTGGTTATCTTCCTGCTTGTGTGTCTGAGTTTTGAATGACTGCATTAATGTCTAGCTTTGATTCTAATTTCAAGTATTTGATTTGTATGCCATTACATGACCTTCCCTTTTCTTCTGTGGGAGGATATCTTATCATCGTGACGTTAAGCACCCCAGGTAGACGTAAACCATTTCCCTTTTCTTTCCCCACTGCTCTTTTATTTTACTCCATGTGGCGCTATGTCTGTCCCGCTCCAAAATAGGTTTTACACCAGGAACGTTGTCTTGTAAACGGAGAATAATAGAAACTGATTTTGTGATGAACAACAAAGAAAGTAAGGCAAGCAGAAGGACCTTAAATGAGATTAATATTGTTCAACGACGTCAAACACAAGAGTGATTTCGAGAAGGAGAATTCCAGGTAAGAGGAATTCCCTCCTGTAATCTTAAAACTCCAATAATTAAAGGCATCAATGTTCGTACGTTCTATTCAACAACCAACCTTGTAAACTTTTAACTGTGTAAGACTACGCTATGAATGAGTGTTCACCGGCCCTGCGCCGCAATATTGTAATTATGTGTTTGTACATATTAGTAATAGAATTACTCAGCTTTATTTCAACAGTTTAATTAACTGATGCCGTAATAAATACGTGTGACTTCATCTTATCGCTCCTATAAGGTAGGACGTATGGGCCTGGACCCGGACGCTTTTTGGTCCGTTCTGAACCACGATCACGGCCGTTTTGTCTACATATTTAGGTAGCTGATACGTCAGTTAAATTCCGATTGTACCTTAACAAATGAATGTACTAGTTAAAGTGCATTTTATTTACTATTATCTTTAACTTAGAGACTTACAATATATTTATATTCAAAGAAGAAATGAATTTTCACTACCGAAACTTGTTTTATATTGACTGCGAAAATTATATATCACTTATTAACTCGCATGCTTTTAAACAGTGATTCTAATTATGACTAACCGGTTACGAACGTAATGTATGAATACTGAATGGGAGTAGCCAATACTGTTTGGATGAGTTCAAAGGTAATTTGTGTAATGGTCGGGTGTGTGTACTCCCACAAAGCGTAACTTAGAGAGACATTTTCCAAACAGTCACTACTGATCTGCATTTAGGGTAGTCGCGCAGTTAGCAGATTCCCTATCTGTGGTTTTCCTAGCCTATTCTTAAATGCTTTCAAATAAATTGGAAATGTATTGAACATCTTCCTTGGTAAGTTATACCAATCCGTAACTTCCCTTCTTATAACCGAATATTTGCCCCAATTTATCCTCTTGAATTCCAACTTCGTCTTCATGTTGTGATCTTTTCTACTTTTAAAGACACCACTCAAACTTATTCCTCTACTATTGTCACTCCACGCCATCTCTCCACTGGCAGATCGGAACATACCCACTTAGTCGAGCAGCTCGTCTTCTTTCTCCCAAGTCTTCCCAGCACAAATTTTGCAATATTTGTGTAATGCTTTTTCAGAAGGTACAGTCAAATTTTCCACCTTTGCAATTACTAAAAGTTTTTTATTTAATTAACAATTAACAAAATATCGGTCTCCTCAGTTCCTTCTGAACCTGGCGCAACGTTATCTTGCAGTTGTTCGGTTTTCTCGTCGACCGTCTTTGTTTCCTTCTCTTGCTCTGCTGCCGACATGTGTCTATTCAACTCCATTAGCTCACACAATTAAGTTCCTTACTCCCTGAACCCAAGTGGCATTGTTCGGCTGGCTACTCGACGAGTACGAATTGATTGTACCTTATGAAAAAGTATACAAACGTCAATACGGGCTTTACAATGACATTTATTTCATGCAATATTTTTGTAACGCTATTGTTTTGTCAGAAATCATCCAGAAAATTTGGAGCTGCTTTTCTTAGGATCTTTTCCAGTTCTTAAATCAAATAGTCCTGGTCCCATACACTGGAACCATACTCTCTTCGGGGTATTACCAGAGACGTGTATGCCCTCTCATTTACACTCAAGCATCAGAATTTCAATAGAGAATTCTAAATTAATTCAGAGCTAATGGGGCACAGAGTTAAGTAATGTAAATTTAAATTAATTTTACAGAAATATACCTTTACGAAGTTCGTAAAGCAGTCAAGTAATAGATAGATACATGCATGTCACTTAATGCGTAGTTAAGGCCATTAGGGCTTCTCTTAAACTGGGCCAGTTACACGATGATAGCTTCTTAAAAATTATTTTACGAGTTAGCTAAAACAATCAAGTCCTTCAGTGATGGCGAAGTAATTGAAGATGCTGAATCTCTGTTCGTTTCTTCTATGAGAAGAATACTTGCCATTTATAAATTCACACTTTAATTAGCACATGAGGAAGTCTCAGGTCAAAGTATCCGTAATTATTACTAAGAGACTTCATTCCGTTCGTGTATGGAAACTGCACGTAAGATGGAGTGTTTGTACAGCTTTAAATCGTTGGTCAGTACTCTAAATGGATAATAATCACTATTCCACCTCATGCCTCATTGGTATATACTGGTGTGTATTTGCGATTTGCTGTCGTATATAATTATAATTATATATACATAAGAACACATACTGTACTGAATGTAACCAAAATGATCCTGAATTTTACAAAAAAAAAACGCAATTAAACGTAATGGAAAAGTAAACTATTCGTAAGCACAAATAAATAATTAATGACTTGTCTCACCAAATTGTTGCCAGACGGATTGAGCATATTTTTGGATGTATCGGAATCTGATTTATATCATGATTTACAGTTTTGAAATTTTTTCCCTTCAGTTTGGTGAAGAGACGAACATCTCGATGTTGCACAGTTGAGTATATTCATCATAATGGTATTTGTTGATTTTATAGAGAAGGTAGAGTGTCTTAAACTACTTTCCTTTCAGCGGAGAAGGAATTCTTAATCCGTACCTAAAATTTGTGAAGGATGGTAATTTACAGTTTTGAAAACTTGTTGATATAATAACTGATGGATAACCTGCAATGAATAGCAAAAAGGAATGTTCTTTTTTATATTTGTTATTTGTGCTAAAATGTAATATCAGTTGAATTCATATCATTGCATTATTCATAACCCGGGACCCTTGTGAGCAAAGGATAACACGCTAACCATTTAGCCAGTGATTCGGGCCTTATAGAGAAGGTAGAGTGTCTTGAACTGCTTGCCCTTAAGGAACGTAATAGCGGAGATGGCATTCTTAATCCGTTCCGGAAATTTGTGAAGGATGGTAATTTACTGTTTCCAAAACTTGTTGATATAACAACTGATGAAGCACCTGCAATGAATAGCAAAGCGGAATATTTTTTCTTTTCGTTCTTTGTGATAAAATGTAATCATATAAGTTTACTTCATATCATTCCAGTTACTTACTAATGCAACTGGACGCATTTTCAATCAATGCTGAGAACAAATGAAGGAACTTTCAAGCCCTAATATCTCACGAGAATTAATTTGTGATGAACACCCTAATTTCAGGATAAAGAGTATTTTATAAATATAATTGTAGAGGGCCCGTTGTGTATAATGTCATTTATTTCCTAATATTTCGGCATATTTATCCGTGTTAGATCAGCTAAAGATCGTATCAGTAGATTTTAGCTGTTGTGACTGTTTGTTTGTTTGTTTGTTTGTTTGTCACTTTGTTCCACCTTTCCCAGGACCATACAGCCTTCAACATCCTTGCACTTCTCCTTCAGCCATTCTTCCTTAGCAACCTTGCACTTTCTATCCACTTAATTCTTTAATCGCCTGTATTCTTTTCTGCCCTCTTCATTTCTAGCATTCCTGTATTTTCGTCGTTCATAAATCAGGTCTAGTATCTCCTGAGTTATCCACTGATTCTTAGTTGATCTTTTCTTACTTCCCAACATTTCTTCAGCAGCCCTACTGACTTCATTTTTCATGACTCTCCAATCTTCCTCTTTAGTGTTTCCTTCAGCCTTTTCGTTTAGTCCTTTTGCAACAGGTTCCTTGAAACAATCCCTCACACTCTTTTCTTTCAACATGTCTAGATCCCATCTTTTTGCATTCTTTCCTTTCTTCAATTTCTTCAACTTCAGATGGCATTTCATGACCAACAAGTTGTGGTCAGAGTCCACGCGTGCTCCTGGGAAAGTTTTGCAATCCAACACCTGGTTTCTGAATCTCTGCCTAATCATAATGAAGTCTATTTGATATCTTCCAGTGTCTCCAGGTCTCGTCCACGTATACAGTCGTCGTTTGTGGTGTTTGAATCAAGTATTGGCAAGTACTGAATTATGATCAGTGCAGAATTCAACCAGCCGACTTCCTCTTTCGTTCCTTTGTCCCAATCCAAATTCTCCTACTGTACTACCTTCTCTTCCTTGGCCTACCACTGCATTCCAGTCTCCCATCACAATTAGATTCTCGTCACCTTTTACATATTGTATTAAATCTTCTATCTCCTCGTATATTCTTTCGATGTCTTCATCATCCGCTGAACTAGTAGGCATATAGACCTGCACTATTGTGGTGGGCATTGGTTTGGTGTCTATCTTGACGACAATAATTCTTTCACTATGCTGGTCTTAGTAGCTTACCCGCTGCCCTATTTTCTTATTCATTATTAAACCAACTCCTGCATTTCCCATGTTTGATTTTGTGTTGATAATTCGGTAGTCGCCTGACCAAAAATCTTGTTCTTCCTGCCAACGTACTTCACTTATACAAACTACATCTAAATTTAGCCTATCCATCTCCCTTTTCAGATTCACTAACCTACCACAACGATTCAAACTTCTAACATTCCACGCTCCGACTCGCAGAAGGTCAGTATCCACCTTCCTGATGATCGCGCCCTCTCGTGTAATCCCCACCTGGAGATCCGAATGGGGGAGTAGTTTACCTCCGGAATATTTTACCCGGAAGGAAGCCGTCATCAGTACATCATTCATACAGAGAGAGCTGCATGTCCTCAGGAGGTGGTTACGGCTGTAGTTTCCCGCTGCTTTCAGCCGTGTAGCAGTATCAACACAGCTAAGCCTTGTTGAGTATTATTACAAGGCCGTATCATTCAATCATCTAGACTGCTCCCCTTGCAACTACCGAAAGGCTGCTACCCCCCTTTCGATGAACCATTCGTTAGTCTGGTCTCTCAACAGATACACATCCGATATGGTTGCAGCTTCGGCTTTTCTATCTGCATCATTGGGACACGCAAGCCTCCCCACCGCGGCAAGGTTACATGGTTCGCAGAGGAGGGAGCATAGAGTATATCTGCTAAATACAGTTGCTTCCTTCCCACTTCTATCCCTATCCCATCGTCACCAGAAGATCTATCTGTGCCGGTGGGACATACAGTAAACTGTAAACACTGGAGTGGAGAGATTTAACCCAATCCATCTTCATGACTGCTGACAGTGCGGTTCGAACCCACTATCTCCCGAATGTAAAGTCACAGCCGTGCGACCTTAATTGCACCGAACCGAGCTCTATAGCTGCAGTCGCTTAAATGCGGCCAGTATCCAGTATTCGGGAGATAGCAGGTGGCTGTACCTTAATTAAGGCCACGGCCGCTTCCTTCCCACTCCTAGCCCTTCCCTGTCCCATCGTCGCCATAAGACCTATCTGTGTCGGTGCGACGTAAAGCAACTAGCAAAAAAAAAAAGTGCACCGAAAACTCGCTCGATCCACTCGAGTGTTGACCCAACGATAACTATATGCAGCTTTCCCTGCAAATCTTACACGCAAAAGTACAAGTCTCATCTAGAACTACACTGAATATGATTCACAAAGAATTGTCCTACATAAGAGGCTTGCGGTAGTATCTCAACAGCGCACTAGCTGCCAACGTCTTGGAAAGGTGTAGCAATCAACTGATGAGCCTACTGTTACACTCGGGTGATACGCTGGTTATTTCACAATTGAAAAAGCCTACAGACCTTAAATGTTTTCAATATTTACAATTGAGTAAATTAAATTATGGTATCCTTCTGGGAACATCTTTCTTATATATAATACCAGTTATGAATCTATACAATTGACATCTATTCAACATGGAAGATGTAAGATTTTATCTCTCAAGATGTAATAATAAGTTCACTCCAAATTTCCAATTACTTTTCACATATTAATCTTCACATACATGCTAGTAGTCATATACAAACCTACCTGGTGCAGCGTCTAAGAGGAGGTTCGCGTTGTGCTGGCTGTTTCCTGAGTAGAACTGCTGTCCCAGAAGTGCGTTGCTAACGGGACTGTCGAAGTAAGTGTCCGCACTTCTCCTGAATGAATCAGGCACTAGAAAGAATCGATATTACATTTTATCAATTGTGTCATCTTTGAAGAAGATTGTGATTAGAAGAAGGCCGCTAACAGAGTTAACTTTGATTTGTTTAATTTTAGCCTCGCAAGTTCATCGTGATCATCGCCTACGAATCATCGTACACATTTCTACAAACCTATGCGTCTTCGTCAAAGGGGTCAGTACAACTGACGCTATTCATACACCCCGCCTCCTGATGGAGAAACAGAGAGAGAAAATCAAACCTCTACACTTAGCCTTTTTGGACTTAGAAAAGGCTTTTGACCGGATACCAGATACCACATAAGATCATTTGGGATGACCTCAGATACCATAATGTTCCAGCAGCCTATGTCCGATGGACCCAACTTTTCTATGAGGGTCACCAGTGTGGTTCGCCGTCCGGTAGGGATCTCATCCCTATTTCTCATCAATGTTGGGGTTCTTCAAGGTTCGCAACTGTCATCTCTCTTATTCATCCTATGTATGAATACAGTAACAGCTGACATCGGGACGCTTTACCCGTGGACCATCTTATATGCTGATTATGTATTCCTTGCAGATCAGTCCCGAAGGAATCTGGAAAATCTCCTGCAAGTTTGGAAAGACCACTTAACGGAATATCGCTTGCCCCTTCACACCACTAAAACCGAGTATGTGCAATGTGGCTTGCAAACTGCTGGTAGTATTCGCATTGGCGGACAAGACCTAGTTAAAGCCAACCAATTTAAATACCTTGGATTATTCATCAACCCAGACGGAAAGACATTACCAGACACCCGAGCACGAGTAAATGCTACATGGCTAAGTGGCGTCTGGTCACTGGTGTGCTGTGCGACAAGAAAATTCTCTGAATCCATGGTACGACCAGTTGCACTCTATGGGTCGGAATGTTGGCCTACAACTAAGAGGCATGAATACATTCTACATGAAATGGAAATGAAAATGTTACGTTGGTCACTGGGTCTTACAAGACTGGTCCATGTCAGAAATGAAGATGTCCGAAAGCGATTGGGAGTGACACATATCCCAGATAAGATGCGAGAAGCACGACTTGGATGGTACGGTCATGTCTCCAGAAGCCCTGCAGACTAAATAATATATACACCCCTCCAATTTGAACCTGGAGGTTATCGATTCGGGGGTGGTTCCAAGAAGCGATGGCTCGACTGCATCAACGAAGACATGAGTCTTCTCGGCACCACTGAAGCTAACGCCCATGATAGAAGGAAGAGCACGTTGGAATGTTTAAAAGCGGACCCTGCACCAATGCGGGACTAAACGCAAGGAAGGAAGAAGAAGAAGTTATCCTGTAATATTCCTAAATATTTGTTTCTTAGTTTACTTTTCTTCGAATGTTTCCTTACTAATGCAACTGGAAGCAATTTAAATCAACGTTGAGAACAAATGAAGGAACTTCAAAGACCAAATTTCTCACCAGAATTCATTGGCGATGAACTTTCCAATTACAGGACACTCACTTGTAGAGGGTCCACCGTATGTAATGTCATTTATTTCGACATATTTTGATATATTTATCCGTTTTAGGTCAACTAAAGGTCGTATCCATAGTTTTTAAATTTCGTGTTCGTTTGTTCGCTTCTTTGTCTCTTTGTTCCACCATCGCGGGTAAACGTCTGAATAGATCTCGGCCAATCTTTATATTTAGGGTCTACTCATCGAGGAGCAGTTTTGATAAGAATATCACTTAAAAGTCACTGAATAGACTGGGGATTTATACGAATATATTTCTTAAAATTTCTTACACTATTCGTTATAGGCCTATATAAAATGTGTAGCCTAAATGTGAAATGCCCCTTCACATTAAATATTGCTTGTTATGTACATAATTTCGATTACTCTTCAAATGGCGGAGAAAATTACTCTTTTTTACGGGCTTCATTCTCTGCAGCCAGTGATGAATACCCTCGCAGGCCTCGAGTTATTTGAAGAATACATAACAGGAGAAAATCAGAGGGTCGAAATGCTGGTTATTTCACGATTGAAAAACCCTACAGACCTTAAATGTTTTCAATATTTAAAATTGATTAAATTAAATTATGGCTTCCTTCCGGGAACCACTTTTGTTACATATATGTTATACCAGTTATGAGTCTATATAATTGAGATCTATTCAACATGGAAGATGTAAGAATTCATTTATCAAGATGTATTAATAAGTTCACTCCAAATTTCTGTTTACTTTTCAGATATTAATCTTGACTTACATACTAGTAGCCATTATAAAGACATACCTGATGCAGCATCTAAGAGAAGGTTCGCATTGTGTTGGCTGTTTCCTGAGTAGAACTGCTGTCCCAGAAGTGCGTTGCTAACGGGACTGTCAAAGTAAGTGTCCGCACTTCTCCTGAATGAATCAGGCACTAGAAAGGATAAACAATCTATATTACATTTGATCAATTGTGTCAACTTTGAAGAAGATTGTAATTAGAAGAAGCGGTACCATCTAAGTCGTGATTCTCTCATCTTCTCTGGGATAGGAGCCACTCCCAATCGCCTTCGGACATGTTCATTTCTGACATGGACCAGTTGTTGCGTATTATCTTTAGAAATGAGCCTTACACCCAGAATTTCATGTTTTTCATCCTTAACTTTTTCGTAGCTTAAAAATTCTTCTTTCACCAGAATGAATACTCCACCTCCCACCATTGCTATTCTATCTCTACGATATACTCTCCAGTTCCGTAAGAAAATTTTTGCATCCATTATATCATTTCTCAGCCATGATTTAACTCCTATTACAATATCTGGTAAATATATATCTCTTAAATTACTTAATTCTATTCCTTTCTTTACAATACTTCTACAGTTCAATACTAATATTTTTATGTCATTCTTACTTTACTTCCAGATCTCTGTGCCCTTATCACCGCTCCCTAGACAAGCCCGTTTCCCAGAATGTACCTCCCTATTACCCTTCCAAACAAATTTCCTAACTTATACGTACCACAGCGGTTTAAGTGAAGGCCATCTGAGCGCAGAACCCTATCTCCTCCACACCCATTAGGATCTAGAAATGTCACTCCCAATTTCCCACATACCCACTCCATAGTCTCATTTAAATCCCCAATCACCCTCCAGTCAGTATCCCTCCTACACAGAATTCCACTGATAACAATCTCCGCTTTCTTAAATTTCATCCGTGCTGCATTTACCAGATCCCACACACCCCCAATTATGTTGGTACTTATATCAGCTTGCCTTACGTTGTTGGTACCAACGTGAAACACTACCACCTTCTCCTTCCCCTCCTCCCTCTCTTCTACTTTCCTCAACATGTTCCTCAACCTAATTCCTGGATAACACTCTACCCTGGTTCCCTTTCCTCCACACACTTTTCCCACGTGTCTAACGATGGAATCCCCCATGATCAGAGCCTCAAACCTACCCACCTCATTTGATCCCCTTCCCTCCTAGTCAGCCCTATCTTTTCTGATAGCTGCAGGAGCTACTTCCTCCTCCCTTTTCTTCTTCCCATGACCCTGTTCCACCTGTCTTTTCCTGACCTCTACTCTACATTTCCCTTTCCTACCTTTTCCGCTCCTCCTACTTCCACACATCTCAGCATCAGTTCCCTGCTCCTCGTCTTCTCCCTGTTGCTGTACCTGGAGTGGCTCATACCGATTTCGCACAGACACATGTCCTGAATTCTGATCCTGAATAGAGCCCTTAGCCTGCAATCTCCTTCCCCTTAGAACATTAGACCACCTGTCTTCTACAACTACCCCCTTTCCTTCCTCTCCCTCTTGTACACCTACTGTAAGCTGTACATTGTTTGAGGGAGGCCTATCTTCCTTCCTGTCTTCCATGAGAATCCTAATTATCTCCTTCAAACTCTCCATCTCCTCTCCATGCCTCGCCGCACCCACAGTCCCTACACTTGAATTCCTTAGCCATTCTTTACGGAAAAAATCAAAATAAAATATAAAACAAAATACCTTATGTGCAAAAAAATGAACGGAGTGATATATTATCTTGTAAGACCCAGTGACCAACGTAACATTTTCATCTCCATTCCATGTAGAATGTGTTCATGCCTCTTAGTTGTTGGCCAATATTCCGACCCATACAGTGCAACTGGTCCGACCATGGGTACAGTAACAGTTCGACAGGTCCAGACAGGTCTTGATCGTTCGAGATCATTACCATGTGCTGGTAATCACGGTGCTATTCCTGTCAGTTCAAAATTTAATATTGATTTAATTAATGGTTAATTTTAAGAAATGATGGAGGAAGGATATTTCATTAAGTATAAACCAGAGTCGCCGCCCGATACAGAAGAATTGCCAAATTCTGTTAGTGCATATTGCCAAATTCTGTTAGTGCATTCTTCTTTCTTCCTTCAAAGCAGTGAACTGATTTCTCATGGATTACAAATTGATGTTTTGAATTAATTAAAAATTCAAATATAAATTAGTAAAAAGTCATTCAGTGCCGGTCCCAAGCCCGGGGCTTCATCTCTCAAGTGATGAGGAAGGAGGAGGGGGAGGAGTAACACCTCGTAAAAAAAACCGGGATGATAGCACCCGGTAAGGGCCCCTGTCTGAGTTACAGACGAAGAAGGCGACCAACAGCTTTCACAGAAATAGAATACCTAACCTCAATTGTGTGAAGGTGAAGAATAATCTATCCCCGACATTTGAGCTACAATCCAGACACATCTACTGGAAAGGAGCAACCCTAAGGCTTACAACTTTAGTGGTATCTTGAGCTGACTCCGGTCGGCTCCCATTAACTCGCATGATGGAAATATTTCTTACGGAAACTACTCCAGGTGGCAGCCTCGAGAGGAAATCCACCACTGCTACAAGCAGTGCACTTGGGCCATCGGATTCTGGAGAGCCCAAACCATCATGCATAGATGAGTCGGAGCATCTAGGAAACCCATTGCCATCACACGCAACCAGACTGAATACACCAAAATTAAGACCTAAACGGAAACACTTTTCTGGCACGCTGAACATAAATTCACTCCTAAAAACAGGAAAACTTAAACAACTCACAGACGTAATGGACCAGCAAAATATTCTGATCATGGCACTTCAAGAAACAAGATTCACGGATGACATGGTGATTTGACTATCAATCGATTTATTATTTTGGTATTAATATTTGTACTATCAATAATATTCTTGATTATTAGACCAAATTAAATTAGAATCTTATTGGGATGAGATAGATTAGGGCTTGTTTCTTATTGTTTAGTTATTTACTACCAAAATGTTAAATCTTATAATGCGGGTTTGTTAACAGCTTTATCTAATCGAATTGGGGATGTAGCATTATTAATAGCTATTGCGTGAATAATGGCATATGGGAGTTGAAATTATGTATATTACTTGTATTTTGGTAAGGATTCTTTTATTATAATATTAATTGCTTAAACCAAAATAACTATTGTTTATATGAACTGATTACGAGGCCCTAATAGAGGCGACTAACGGGTGTATTTTTCCTCTATTTCAGAAACAAATCTTGTTAATAAAATGAGTCATTGGTCTTTACTTGTTGGCCGTGTAGGTCTATACCAGGGCCTCTTAGAGTGCATGCACTTGGTCAATGCACTGTGCACGGTTCAAATGACGATTTCGCTTGGTTGACCAGAGTGCAGACCCCCACTCCTCGATTTGGAGCAACAGCGCTGTCTCTCTCTTTCCCCACACCTGTCTCGCTCGCTCCGCCTGTCTCCCTCTTCCTCACTTGCTCCGTAGCGCTCCAAATCCGAGCCGAGTTGAGCTGAGCTCAGACGAGTAGCTCAGAGACGAAGCGTTGGTCCGAGCCGAGCCGAATGGGACAGATGTACTGTGCACAGCAACTCTGCGCCTCAAATCGCACGCGTGAGATTTTGGGTGTTTGAGAGGGCCTGGTCTATATCTTTGATAGTTTTAAAATTTAATTTGCATACATCTAAACCAGGGCCATCCAAACAGCGCTCCCCGAGCGTTAGCGCTCTGGCCACGCTCTAAGCCAGTGCTCCGAGCGCTTTGGGGAACGGTAGTTTCGGTAGTGGGGGGAGGAGCTTGGCTGACTGAGCGAGCGGTCTGCCCGCCGCGCCGAAGCGCTTTGTCGACAGCGTGTAACTAAATCATTTTCGCAACTGTCATGACTTGACATCATACAAAGAAAAAAATAAGGAGCGGTGAAGCAGCAGCCTTTAAAGCAGAATGGGATATTTCATTTTTCTGTACAGATTATAAAGGGCACGCCAAATTTACAGTGTACCACCGAGATTTAATGTGTTTAAAAAACACAACAATAACACACTACAGTGCCACATGGATGATTAACTTACGGTGATTTGACAGACGCCAGTCGCCAATCGAAGTTGGAAGAATTGAAAGAAAATTTCAAGTAGCACTGTCCTGTAAGTACACAGTCGTCTTGGAGACAGTAAAGAGTGCGGATGTGCTGAGTAGTGCGCGGAGCAGCGGAACAATGGGTATCACGTTGACTCAATACAGGATAGCGATTGGGAGATGGAACGCCATAAAGCGAAGCAAAATGGAGACAAGAATGGAGCGAAAAGGTGAAAATATAAGGGTGGTGGCTACTCTACTGGTGGCGGCGGTGGTGATGGTGCTATTGATAATAGGAGGGGTGGAAATTAATCCTGGCCCAGGACCAGTGGGTTCCATTGGATGGGAAGAATTGGAAGCAATAAGAGAGATGATAAGAGAGGCTTGCCAGACAGAACAAATAAAGGAAATGTTTAGAGAGCTATCCATGGACTTATTGACCTAAAGTCGAGTATTAAGGAAGACGTAAATAAGATACTAGAAGAAGAAGGATGTAATAAAGATGAGTTGGACGTGTTGAAACTGAAAGTAAGAAGTTTGGAGCGAGACCTGAGAGATACGAAGAGACTAGTAGAGAAGAGTGTGCAAGATAGTGTGAGAAAAAATATTTTCATATTTGGTGTCCAAGAAGAAGAAAAAGAAACAAAAGTGGAACTAGTATACAAAGTGGTGGAAGTGATACAGAATAGAATGAAAATCAATTTTAGCGAAGTAGATATAGACGATGTGCATCGTGTGGGGAAAATGAAGGGCAAAATGCCAATCAGAGTGAAATTATTATCCACCCTGATGGCTGACATTCTGATAAGGAAATCGAGCAATTTAAAAGGAGAGAAAGTGTGGATACGAAGGGAGATGAACAGAGAAAACATCGAGAAGAACAGGATCCTAAACAGACACTTAAAAGACGCAAAAAAACAAGGCCTCAAAGCCTATATCAGAGGACAACAATTGGTGGTTGGAGACGGAAGTTGTAATCGTATATGGGGAGTAAACCAGCTAAAAAAACTTGATGAGGATCACTTACAACAACAGAAGGAGCCCGGGACGGCAGAGGGAGCAGCAAGGAAGGACACGAGGAAAAGTGGTAGTGACGTAGTGGAGTGTGATATTACGGAAGTGAGTGAAGTCCACATCATATCAGGTGCAGAAAGCAGAGAGCTGCTGACCAGCAGAGCCAGCAAACAGATGGTCGGGACTGCGGAGACCTTGAAGAGTCAGCGAAGCGTAGAGACACAGGAAGCAAGTAATGTGTCACAAGTGGTGCTGAGTGGAATGAAAAGTGTAATTGAAGACAATAGGAGCCAGGGTAAGGATACATCCTCACCGAATAAAAGGAATACAGAAAACAAAATAGAGAAAAGACAGGTATTAAGTAAGGAAAGATCATTAAGTTTGAAGGATTTATGGGGAAAGAAAAAAGACGTAGGCACGGAGAAAGGGAAGGAGGACGAGAGGAATGAAGAAGGGGATAGAAATGGAGAAGACTTACAAGAAAGAGTGACAAGGAGTAGGGGTGGAAGTGGAGAAGTACGGAAGCAGAGAGGGGGAGGGAAAAATAACTAGAGATGACAATAGGGTTGTGGAATATCGAGGGCTTGATGGGGAAACTAGGAAATAAAGAAATATAAGAATTAGTCAACGAGTTTGAGATCATTGCCCTAGTAGAGACTTGGTTAGGGAAAGAGATTGAAATCAAATGGGATGGGTATAGAGTAGTTAACGTCACTAATAAAAAATAGGGAGGATGGGAAGGAATCCGGGAGGGATAACTGTCTTAATAAAAATGAGATTGTAGGGAGAGTAGAGAGAATACAGAATGAACTAGAAGGAGTGGTGTGGTTTAGAGTTAAAATGGGAAGAGAAGAGGAGTCAATTTGTATAGCTCTCTTGTACAACCATCCTAAGGATTCAGTTTATGCGAATAAGAATTTTTTTGAAGATTTCATTGAAGAAATAAATAAAATTAAAGGTACATATGTAGAAGATGGAATGATACTAATAGGAGATTGGAATGCAAGAGTGAGCAATAGGGTAGCGAATTATGGGAGGGAGGATACTGAAGTGAGAGGATACAGAAGAAACGGTAAGGACAAAGAGATAAATAGTAATGGAGTAAAGTTGCTAGAACTATGTGCTATAGAAAAATTATATATTTTAAATGGTTGGATGAAGGGAGACAGTACGGGAGAATTGACATTCATTACATCGAAGGGAGGGAGTGTGGTAGATATGGGAGTAAGCTCGGAAACAGCTTTAAGGAAAATAATAAATTTTGAGGTGGTAGAATGTGGGTCAACTGATCACATGCCCATTAAGATAAAATTAAGAGAGGAAAATGGCGAAGTAAAGAGAGGGTTAAGAAAAAGCATGAGGCATAAAGAGAGATGGAAGTATATTTGGAATGAAACTACTATTGAGAAATTGAGATTGGAGCTAAGGGAGAGGGGAGATATTATAAGAGTAGAAGCAGAAAGAATGCTGGAAGAAGAGGACATAGACAAAGCTTTAAAAATAATAGAGCGCCCAGTATGGGAGGTGGGAAAGAAAGTGAAGATAAGAGAGGAGGGTGACAGAAACAGAGACACGGGATGGTTCGATGAAGATTGTCAAAGGGAACGTGAGATAGTTATGTCAGCACTAGCAAAGTTTAAGAAAGGAGGGAAACAAGAAAAAGGAGAGGAATATTGTAAATTAAGAAGAGAATACAAGAAGCTACTGAATGAGAAAAAGAAATGCTGGAGAGAGACGGAAGCAGAAAGAGTGAACAGATATTGCAAAGAGAAAAGATTTGAGAGGATGTGGGAAACCATAAACAAACTTAAGAGAACTAGGCCTACGGGGAAGGGAACAAGCATAGAAGAAAACGAGTGGGTAGGGTATTTTGCAGGTCTTTTGAGTGGGAGAGGGGACTGGCATGGGGAAAAAAGTAGGACATTTATCCAAAGAGATTTTCAAATAGGAGTACAGTTATTAGATGGAGAAATAACAATTCAAGAAGTAACCAGTGTGTTAAGTAAATTAAAAACGAAAGTAGCGGGTGGGGCAAATGGTATTACTAATAGAGTATGGAAAAAAGTAGGGACAAACGAATTCAATTTTTTAACAAGGTATGGGAGTCGGCGAAATTTCCTAGTGAATGGAGAAAAGGAGTATTATGTCACATTTACAAGAACAAAGGGAGTCGAAGTGATCTTAATAATTACAGAGGGATAACACTCCTGGATTCGTTATCGAAGGTATACACAGGAATTTTTAACCAATAGGATTTTAAATTGGGCAGAGAAGTATGGAAGGATTTCGGAGTATCAAAATGGGTTCAGAAAAGAGAAATTCTGTGGATAATATATGGATTTTGGATACCCTAATTACGAAATATGTCAGGATAGCAGGGATGAGATTATATGTAGCAGCAATAGATTTGGAGAAAGCCTTCGATACAGTGAACAGGGAGGCGTTGTTTACTAGGCTAAGGGATATTGGGTTATCAACGAAAATGAGAATGGCAATAGAAGGAATATACGAGGAAGTAATGGTGACGATTAAATTACAAGGGGGTGAACTGAGTAAGTGTATTGAATCCAAGAGGGGTATAAGACAAGGCTGTAAACTGTCACCGATATTATTTTTATTGTTTATAAACAATATATTAGATGGTCATAGAGGAGAGGGTTGGCAATATCCTTGGATAAGCAAGCGGGAAATACCGGGACTGTTATTTGCGGATGATTTATTGATTTTGGCACTAACAGCACGGGGGTTGAGAAAAGGGCTAGAAGAGGTGGTGCAATATACAAAAAGATGGGCACTTAGAATAAATGTACAGAAGACACAAATAATGGTATGCAGGAAAAGGAAAGACAAGAAAGAAAAGACATTTTGGATAGTAGAACAAGAAGAAATCAGACCAGAAAAAAGTTGAGTATTTAGGAGTGAAAATTAGTAGCAACGGAACATGGAAGGAACAGATCAAAACAGCTAAATTAAAAGGGAGAGGAGCATTGGCTATAGTGGGGGTATTAGAAAATAAATTCCCGGATATTAAATACAAAATTCCAAGAATGGTGTTTCAATCGATGGTTAAAGGAAAAATGTTATATGGAGTAGAAGTGTGGGGATTGGAGGAGAATAGAAATGAATTAAACCGGGTGGTCGCTAAATTTAGTAAGATTATGATGGGGTTCCTAACTGTACAGCTAATGTAGGGACTAGATTAGTATGTAAAGAATCGATAGATATCACTATAACAAAGAGGGTAATGAAGTATTGGATGAGATTGGAAGAAGGAAAAGGAGGAGATTTATTACAAGAGGTGTATAGGTTCCAGAAAAGTATGGAGGACGAAGAGTACTGGGTGAATAAGTGCAAAAACAAATTACGAAGGATAGGATTAGAAGAATGGTGGGAAAGATGGGGAGAGAGGAAAGATTGGGTATTGAAAAAGTAGCAAAGAGGGTGGCTGAGAAAGACAGACTTTAATTATGGAATGTAGGGAAAGAGACTCATTATCAGTTTTAAACAAATTAGTAGAAACTACGAACCCAAGAACCGAATTTGAGGGTAGGAGGAGAAAAAGAGGATTATACTGGTGGGTATTTGGAATTCCAAAAAATTTAGGATGGATAGGTCGAGAAAACAAGGATAGATGTATCTTATGTGGAGAGGGATGGCCGGATATGCATATTTTTTCTAAATGTAGCGAATTAGAAGAGATGAAAAGGAAAGTGTTGAATAAGAAAGAGAGAGAAAAAGTAGAAATGGTTCATAAGATGACGACGTGGCTATGTAGAGAATGGGAAAGGGAAACAAACATATCAAAATATTTAAATTTGGTTAGAGCCAGGTTTGTTAAAAATTAAGTGAACAATAGAAAGGTGTTATGTTCCAGATAATGATTGCCATAAGGAAAAGATTGTAGTATAGTGTTGGAAATATGAACAATGTATGATATTTAGGCTAAGCGACGCAAAAATATATATTATGATAAATAATTTTAGGACAAAGAGTTGAAAATAAGAAAGAAGTGTGCTAACTATAATGGATATGTATAGAAATGTGTAATAGAGAATGGTTTTATTAGACTAGGTGATGTAAATATGAGGAAAGAACTATGGTGTGTAAGAGAAATTGTTGATTTGTGGACAAGTTCGGTGAAAAAAGTGAAATAGATTATCATTAGATCACCATAGTGAATAGAAAAAATAAATAGGATAAACAGGTACATCGAGATTGGTAATTTAAAGAAATGTGTAATCAATTAGTGTTAAAAAATAAATAAAAAATCTAAGAGATATAAATAGGATGAAAGTACGGTGAGGATTAAGGAAACCCTAAAAGTGTTGACAGTCCAGTGTTGCTCAATGGTGTATAGAAAACAAACTCTAAGACATATTGTTGTCAATATAGTGGTTACGTTATATCCGCCCTTGTTAGGAGCATCGTAGTAGATTTAGTTAGGGTGTTTTTGTGTTTTTGTGTTTTTGTCTTTTTTCTCTCTGCTTTGTTTTGTTGAAAGATAGAATATATTTTGTTTGTTTATGTAGCCTAGTGGGTGCCCTAACATGTGGACAGGACATCCGCCCTTGTTAGGAGCATCGTAGTAGATTTAGTGAGGTAGTTAGGCAGTTTTAGGAGAGTTATAATAGATATTATATGTTTGTATGTTTGCCTTTGTTGTCTTTATTGCCTGTAAACCGAAGGTGTAAACTAAGGTGGGCAATAAAGAAATGTTTAATGTTCTGTAAGTATTAATGTTTTAATTTTAAAATGCTTGTTTACAAACGGGAATGAAGAAATGATTGAATTATTATCTGGAGAACACTAAAATTGTGACTTGCCGTATTTTTGTCTGACAGGAGATTGAGGAGAGTGAGGTTGGTGGACCCAGTTTACGAGCAAGCTACAAATGTTCGCCGCGAATTGCCAAAGCTGGGGAACCCTTCACGGAAGGGAATGCAATTAAGGAGTGCCTAATAGACGCGGCGGCATGTGTTTGTCCTATGGAGCTAGTTGAGAAATTTGACAAAATCTCTCTTTCTCCTCAAACTGTGGCTCGCATAATAGACGATATGGCCGTTGATATGGAACAGCAATTAATGGAGAAGGCAGCAAATTTTGTATCCTTTTCCATCGCCCTCAACGAATCAACCTACATTTCGGACACAGCTCAGCTCGTTATTTTCATTCGAGGGGTGGAAGACAATCTTCGAGTGACCAAGGATTTTCTAGACTTGGTAGCGCTCAAAGACACCACTACCGGTTTCGATATTTTCCAGGCAGTGGAGGCTGTTTTTCAGTCAATGGGTTCAAAATGGGAGTGGTTGACGAGTATAACGACGGATGGAGCTCCTGCTTTACGCACTGGGTTCCTCAGCTATGGAAAGTTAAAAATGGCTGAGGGCGGTAGTATCCTAATGGCGGCGATCCAGTGCTTGATACACCAGGAGGCAATCTGTGAAAAAGTCGCCAAGCTTAAAGGCGTAATGGGAACAGTTGTGCGAATGGTAAATTTTCTTCGCTCCCATGGACTCTCGCACCGTCAATTCAAAGAGTACCGGACGAGTTAGCCGTGCGGTTACAGGCTCGCAGCTGTGAGCCCGCAATCGGGAGATAGTAGGTTCGAACCCCACTGTCGGCAGCCCGGAAGATGGTTTTCCGTGGTTTCCAGTCTTCACACCAGGCACATTCACAATATCTGCGATTTGGTGGAAAAATTTAAGTGTTCAAAACAAAATTGATTTTGTGGGAAAACCAGTTGCGTGCAAGGAACACAGGACATTTTCCATTGCTTGAAACAGTAAAATAAGGTGTCGAGTTTGATCAGTACTTGCAGGTAATTCGCCAATTTCAAGAAGAGTTTAAAAGGAGATTTTCAGAATTATCAGAACTCCAAGCGGTGTTAGATGTATTTGTTCGATCATTTTCTTTTAGTGCAGACAGTGCTCCACAGCTATTTCAATTAGAGTTGCTTGAACTGCAGTGCAATGTTCGTCTTTAAGACCGCTTTCTAATGTCACGAAGTTTAGAAGAATTTTACAGCGGCTTTCCGCAAGAAGAATACCCTATTCTGGATAAACATGCTGTCAAGTTCTGTCAATGTTCGGCCCAACGTACATTTGTGAGCGTTTCTTTTCGGTTCTTAAGCTTACCAAAAGTAAACATTGTGCAACGATAAGTGATAGAAACTTGCACAATTGTTTAAGAATAGCTGTGTCCAGAAATATTATAGCCCTACACAATTTGGAGAAGATTGTTTGCTCCAAAAGTAAAAGCTCGTAAAAACGACTGAGCAAAAGTCGCTCAAAGTCTGTACTCTCTGTTCATACTGGTATAATTTTGTTCAATTTTCCTCTCAGATATGTTCAAATTTCAGTTTTAAATAAATCACATTACTGTATTCTTTACTTAACACTTGATTTTGTTTCCTGAATATTCCATACATCGGAGTACCTTCCGATTTGTATTTGCGGTATATTTGTTATGGTAAAACAACCCTATCAATATGACATCAACAAACCCACAAAAGCCGTCGGACGCACGACTGTACGTACGTATCTAGTCAGCACGGTCCGAACATCGTCCGTCTGTCTCAGGTCTCATCGCTGCCACACTGTACTGGTGGTAGGGGAAGGAGCGCTAGTCTGACTGCCCAGTGCTGCCCGAGCGCGGGCGCGCTCTCGGAGCGCAATGGCTGGATGGCCCTGATCTTAACTGTTTTTGAAGGTAAGAAATTTTGAAAACATCGAATGAATTTCTATTCAAAGTATTCTGATATGGAGGAGAAAATTTCGATTTCTAGTGACGAAATGATCGGTGCAACTGGTGAGTTTGTTACTAATTACACAGTACAGAAGCGATGCACACAAAGTAGCCCTTATTCTATGTTCGGAGTCACCATGAGGTTCAAGGAGTTGTACAGAGGTTGTGGTGTTGATTACTCTTTTAGATGTAGTAGAATTAGGCAAGCATCCTCTATTTAACACTAACCAGAGATAAAAAGTAGAGGGGATCGGACGTTTCGAAACATGAAGGTATCGGCTAAACAAAGACAGGGCCACGAAGGGGGTAAAAATATAAGACTCCCTAGGCCTCCGAAACCAACTACCTTCGGGGTCGGAAAAGAACAAGAGTTGACCAACGGTGGTCGGATAGGATAGATGAAAATGAGAAGACTGGCACAAGTAAGTGGAAGCAATGCCCGGACTCAGATCAGTGTCCCGTGGTCATCGACTCACACTCCCAAGTTGAGAGCTCCACGGACCCCTTTCAGTCGCCTTTTACGACAGGCAGATGATACCGTGGGTGAAATTCCACCGCCCCAAGGGGCTGAAAATTCAGGAGGCTGAGTATTAGCAGAAGCATTAGGGTACATTCGGCTCTGGCACTCCGTGGTGCCTGTAGCAGCTGTGGCGCACGTAAACTAAATAAATACGAATGTTACAATATTTTATTGCTTATATTTGTTTATGTGATATGTTCATGTTCAGTCCGTCAGCGCTTCCGCTGGTGGGATCCTAAACAGCTTTACCATCAGCTGTCATAGATGGCCTAGGCATCACTGAAGAGGCGTACTAGGGAAATGAGGAGTGAGGTAGTTTTCCGTTGCTTTCCTCACCGAGCCAGAGTTGCTATTACATACCAGTCTGCCAAGCCCACTGAAATGCATCAACCGACCCTATGAGCAACATTTTCACACCATTCATATCAGGGACTGGATGCATAAGGATTGGCATTACTAGCATCGCTCATACCTCAGTCACTTTCATATTGTCAAAGCCAAGGATAAGAATGAGACAGATCTATGAAAGTAACAAAATTGCTCTTGCCTATACCAGAAGACATAGTGCACTGTAAACACTAGGTCCTGCCAGCAAAGGCCATTATGTAATATAACATACTAAATTACAAACATGTTTCAATGTTCAACTTAAAATGAATGAAGCTCAGTGTGGCAAACATAATCACGCAGGCGACTCTTTAATGCAAAATAATACACGCATGGTCATACAAAACAGAACACCTTGAAAGACTAGAGATAGGTAGGTCATATTCATACGACATGTGCATTAGTGTGTTCTGAAGAAATTATTAGCCCAACGGTTCAAGGTCCGCATCGATATCTCGGCGCACCATCACCGACTGATCAAATGTGCCTGTGGCTCTCGTTGTCGCTATAAACCGAAGGTAATCGATCAGTGTGACTTGAACAGACATGCAGGATGCCTCGCAGCCGTATGCGAGAACCGTACCATCAAATGAGTGTGTTTGAAATAGGGCGCATTATGGCATCAGAGAACATGATGCATCCATCCGGGAAATCGCTGCTTGTGTGTGACGAAGTGTGTCGGCAGAGCAACGGGTGTGTACAGAATAGTTCACAGAAGGCCGTAGAACACGACGAGATGGGTCTGGTCGCACTACACAGACCACCCCACGAGAAGATCGGCACCTCATCCGAATGGCATTGCAGGAGATATCTGCATCCTCCTCGACTCTGGCGCAATATTGGGACATATTGTTTTCTTTTGCTTGTGGCTTTACGTCGCACCGACACAGAGAGATTTTATGGCGACGAGGCCTAAGAGTGGGAAGGAAGTGGCCGTAGCGTTAATTATGGTACAGCCCCAGCGTTTGCTTGGTGTGAAAATGGGAAACCACAGACAACCATATTCAAGGCTGTCGACAGTGGGATTCGAATCCCCTATTTCCCGCATGCCACCTCACAGCCGCGCGCCTCTAATCGCAATAGTGTAACACATTGGACACTATCAGGAGTGCAGTCCGTCGTCCTTTATTACGGTCTGAGTACCGGCGCGTCGTCCACTTCTTCGCCTACATTTGGCAAATGTGCATAAACATGCTAGACTGCAATGGTGTATGGAACGACGTCGCTGGGACAGATAGTGTTTTCAGGCGAATCCACGTTCTGTTTGTTTGAAACCTATCACCGCATTTAGGTCCGCCGCAAACACGGGGAGAGGCGTCACATTGACTGCATTCGTACAAAACATACAGCACCAACTCAAGGCCTTATGGAGTGGGGTGCTATAGACTACAACCACAAATCACAGTTGGTACCTCTCCAGGCCACTGTGACCAGTTTGACCTATGCAAATGTCATTCTCTAACCCGTAGCCATGCTCTTTCTGCACGACACCCCAGACGCCATATTTCAGCAGGATAATGTGCGACTACATGTTGCTGCACGAACACGTGCCATCTTTTTGTCACAGGTTGTCAGACTGTTGCCCTGGTCCGCTCGATCTCCGGAATTCTCGCCAATCGAAAATGTGTGGGATATGGTGAAAAGACAGGTGCGGCGTTGCGAACCAATGCCTACCACCAAAAACCAACTGTGGACGCAGGTGAATGCAGCATTGATGGCTACACACCAGGACGCCATTCGCACCTTATACGCTTCCATGCCATCACGGATGGAACAAGTTATCCGTGCCCATGGAGGACCCAGTGCCTACTATGCAACAGGACACGTGCTGAACCTAGGTGACTGAAATGCTAAATGTTTCTGCAGAATATACTATTGAACATGTCCTGTGAATACGACCTTCCTATCTCTAGTCTTTCAATGTGATCTGTTTATTATGAACATGAGTGTACAAAGTTCCCGTAATGTAAATAAAGGGAACAACAAAACTAATACAACACATATTCAATATGGATACCCTAACAGTAGAAGTCAGCGTCGAAGTTTTGCCGCGTTTCTTCACCCTGTTTTCGCTGATGTTTTAACACCCGTTACGAGGGATTTTGAACATATTACGCTAAAGATATTATTTAAATCAGCATCAGTTGATCCGATTCGAAGCTTAATAAATTTCATTGCATTAGCTGAGAGGACGTATTTTCACGTGATCGGGTTACTGTAACAAATAAGTAACATAACATCGACTATGTAAGTAAAAGGACAGCGTACTACAAACGAGGTGTGTGGCAGCAATGTGAGCTCAGAGTAGGAGGCAAGAGTGTCAACAAATGCTCTTGCTCAATTTTGCGCATTTCTATTGTACAGAATTCAAAATAATTCCTAGAATATTAGTGAGGACATGAAATGTACGTTTGTTTCTTAAGTTATAGTTAAAAAAGTAAGTCCGGTAGCCTATTATTTGAATACTTAATGAGATGCTTTGCTTCCACCTAATGATCTCCTCTTCAATATTCACAGTCAATCAATCAATCAATCAATCAATCAATCAATCAATCAATCAATCAATCAATCAATCAATCAATCAATCAATCAATCAATCAATCAATCAATCAATCAATCAATCAATCAATCAATACTGATTTCATTCGGGGCAGCCACCCAGGTGGCAGATTCCCTATCTGTTGTTTTCCTAGCATTTTCTTAAAGGAATCTGAAAATTCATTGAACATGACCCTTGGTAAGTTATTCAAGTCCTTAACTCCCCTTCCTATAAACGAATATTTGCCAGAATTTGTCCCCTTGAATCCCAACTTTATCTTCATACTGTGTACTTTTATAAACAATAGTCAGACTTATTCGTCTACTAATGTCATTCAACGCCATCTCTCCACTGACAGCTTGGAACGTACCACTTAGTCGAGCAGCTCGTCTCCTTTCTCCCAAGTTCTCGCAGCTCAAACTTTGCAACATTTTTGTAATGCTATTCTTTTGTCGGAAATCAGCCAGAACAAATCGAGCTGTTTTTTCTTTGGATTTTTCCAGTTCTTGAATCAAGTAATCCTGGTGAGGTTCCCATACACTGGAACCATACTCTATTTAGGGTCTTACCAGAGAGTTGTATGCCCTAACAACAACAAACGTCCTCCTTATTCAATTATTTAGAATTTGGTCTTATGTAATAAGAGAGTAAATCCCAGTGAGAAAAATTATTGAAATGAACAGAAATAATTTATAATTGGCATTTGGGACTGTGTCCATTGCTTTTTCTGGCGTATTTCAAAATTGCGTCAAGTATAGGTATGGACCACACCGGCCGGAAATGTATACGAGAAAATCTCAAGATATAAGTCTATTAGGAGGCCATGACTAACTTGGGATATACAATTTTAAAAGGCTGGGAAGAACAGAGCAGTATCAATTGAATTGTTTCGAAAAACAAGTAAAATATCGTCAGTCTTCTGTCAAAACGGCGAATGTTACAATGTTCTTCCTATCCATTATTTCCCTTAAGACTGGTCACGCCTTCCAGCTACATATTGATATGCATTCCATCAGAACAATTTTCGTTGAGTTCATTTTTCTATGCGCGTGTGTAAAGGAAAATGAACCTTAAATACATCACACTCTAGGAGTGGGTAAATGTCATGCAAATATACATTCCCTCAGTATGGTACAGTAAGGTTCATTTTCCTTTTTACATGCACATAGGAAAATGAACTCAACGGAAATTGTTCTGTTGGACCGCATATCAATATGTGGCTGGAAGGCGTGACCAGTCTTAAGGGAAAAAATGGATAGGAAGAACATTGTAACATTCACCGTTTTGGCAGAACAGTGACGATATTATATATTATTCTTATTCACGCTTACTAAATTGAACTGAAAGTGACAGAAAGCAAATCATTACCACTGCGTCGGCAAGAAGAATAATTGCGATTATAATCGGAATTTCAGAAATATTACTGCTTCTAAATACGAATATATGGCAAGATACTTGCTATATGTCATTAGGAAGCATAAGGACGGCGTGAAATACGAATATTTTATTTAAATACGTTCGCTAGAATAGCTGATACGTAATATAGCAACACATCGGAGCTCATCATCGAGCAGTGCTGTAAGAAGAGAAAGGTACGCACGAATCGTTTCTTTAAAAGAAGACTTAAGGAATAATTTAGCTTTCAAGAAGATAAATAATTTAAAATCACAGATACTTATAAAACAAGGTCAAAGATATCAAAGCAAATATAGATAGCTGATTGACCAAAACGCTAAACAATAACAGAATACTTAAGAAGGGAATATTTAAAGAATTTTTTAAAAATGAACGATTACTTGTCGAATTTCTTTGATGGTATTGACAGTTGCAGTATGAAGAAGATGATGTATTGCTAATTTCGAGGTGGACCGACCTGGAGGTGGATATGATCCAGCCAATAGACCAGACCTGATGTGAGAGGAGAACTCCAGCCAAGCCGCAGACCGTGGCCAGTCGTGACCAGCGATGTGACGGAGAGAGAGAGCTACAGAGACGGCTTACTTGATGAATGACGTGCTAAGTTTTACTATTATGTTCTTAATAGAGCTAGGCATACGTATCCAATATGAATTACAGTAAGTGCGAGATACTTAGAAGTGATACAGTAAAGTGATATGTATATACACATAGTTGAATGATACTATAGTAAGTTAATATGTAACTAGATCGAGATCTCGAAAGAAATGGCCATGCATAAGTCGAGTGGGTAATCGTAGTAATTGAGATTACGATAAAAAAGGTGGACTATCCTACAGGTAAATACGAGTATTTGCGAGTGTTAAATATTATTTATGGATTTCGTGAAGCCATTCAGGTTATGATTACGTCGCAAATGGATGATATGAGACGAAGTAGGATTTATGGGAGTTATTCCTTGTCAAATCACGTCACTAGATGGAAGAATGAAATATTAAGTTTAAGGATCGGTCTACGAGAAAATAAATGATCCACATAAGGGAATATTAATTCAAAGGAGAATAATACGTCTTAATAAATGTATTCATTTAGGAAGAGGTTATGAGATATGAAATGCGATAATGTTAAGGATGCTATTGAATTGATTGAATGTTATGTAGTCGAAAATGGAGTCACGTGAAGCAATTTGAGTAAGGTTACTTGAAGTTGGGTTGTAATAAGACGGAAATATGGTTGGTAAATGTTGAAATATTCAAAGAAGGATCAAATAAGTGATGCAAGTACAATAAAGAACATGATGTGACCGTATCGGCACAAGTAATATTTATTTCAAGTGATATGCTTGGTAAGGAAGCAGGCAGCAAGCTTTCTTTGTGTGGATGTTGGGAGTAGCATCAGGTTGTGCAATAGGACGCCCGCCAGAGAGGCGCCTCACACGCCCACTGGGTGGCTTAAAGAATCCCCGAACTATGCACACGTCATAGAAGAAGCAGCAGAAGAACATTATTTAGCGACTCCATATTGAAAAGCAAATGCCAGCGTACAGCGATGCCAGAGCGATCAGGCCAAATTTAATGTGTTTTCGGCGTTAATAAGGCTTGATTAACAAAACTGCATCCGTCAGAGCAGTGTGCAGAATTTTGGTTGAATTATGAAGTCAGGAGTTCTGATAGAAAATACTCTCCAAGCGAAAGGCGTTGGTAAACAACTTATATAACTGCGTTAGCGTACGGACGCGATGGCTGAAACCAGATGCCTTTGGGGATGCACCATTTCCCCTCAGATGTTATAAATGAATTACGGCAGATCCGCCGAACGTAATCAACTCCGCATGGCATAGCGGACTTGTGCGTAACATAGTCACACAATCTAGCGTATTGCTGATGTCAACATGCTGATTTATCCAGGAGAGATAAAAATCAGAGTGGGGACAGGGCACGCTTGCCACCCCTATTCCCAGCTTTGCTATAAGTTGTTGCAGTTTCTCGGGGGAGTCAGTAGTCGAGAAGGAGCTTCAGAAGGTGGAACTACGGGCGGTCCGCGAGCAAGGCCTACCTCTTCTTTGTCTGAATAACTGACACAAAGAAACGGGAGTGAAGTTCTAAAAGTGTTTTCCAGTGTGCAGTGATAGTAGGAAATGTAACTATATGACAAAGGTATTTGTGCGACAACCGATCGCGAAGTAAACTCTGAATATTTGTCATTATGTCGTAGGTAGTGACTGTGAAAGGTTGAGTACGCCGTGGGGAACGAACTCTAGACGGAGAATGCTCATCGCGAGGTTGATGTCTGTACCAGTAAGGGAGCTCATCTTTCGAGGAGTCTAACTTTGGGATTTGGTAAACTTTGTTTCAAAAGAAAATCAGATCGTGTGAAGAAATACTATCAGTTTAAATCCATGTAACATTGAGAGCAGGATTTCAGGATCAGATTATCACACTAAGTAACGGGGAATGACAAGTACAGGATCTGAATGGTCTAGACAAGAACTTAGGAGAAGGACGGTTGATCTAAGTCACGGAAGTAGGAGGCGATAGACTTGGAAAGGAGGAGATCATGAATTTTCAACTCGCCTAATTTAAACGAAATAGACTAGCTGAGATATCCTAATAATTAGCATCACGTAACTTGCATCGGTCTAGAACGATAGAGGGGAAGTTGGATGGTGTCGAGTGATCAACAAGTGTGCAAGATTATGTACATATAATTGCAGTGATTTGTTTACCAGGAAGATGGATTACTCCAGCAAAGTCATCAAACTCCTAGAACCCAGAACTGCACGAGCTAGCGACATGGAGTGAGCACCAATGGCAGGCCCCCGAAATCTTCGGGCGGGGGCCAGAAAACATCAAAACTGTTGAGTATTGAGCTATTTTCTTCCAATATTAGTATTTCCCCTTGTAAATAGAGTTAATGTAAAGATAGGGTTAATGATGAGGTAATTGATAGGTTAATTACCTGGAGTGGTCGGATGACAATTGTTTAATTTGATTTATGTAAGCAGATATGGGAAGGAAGTGAACCAGGAAGGATGTATAGAGTTTGGGACCCCTATTAGAAGCTGCATGCGCATGCTATATTATATATTTCTGTTATGAGTGCTGAGAAAAGATTTGAGGGGGAAAATAAGTAGAAATTTGGACAGGTTAATGCCGTAAATTTCATCTGCGTGACTGCATAATACGAGCAGGGATTAGTAGGTGTCAGGATCATTAACATGTGCCTATACAGAAGTTAATGTGGGATAGTGATAGCACTAAATTCATAAAAGTAGAGGCAGTAGTTTGTCTTGCATGCTAGTGTATATGTTTGGCTGTAACTGAAGATGTTCGAGAAGATATGTGCGGAGGTTCAAACCTGCCCCCCCCCCTACACATTAGCTAGGCTAATAAAGTAGAGATTTACTAGTTGAGTTTGGTCATGTCTGAATATTATTATTATTATTATTATTATTATTATTATTATTATTATTATTATTATTATTATTATTATTATTATTATTATTATTTTCTTTAATGTAATTTGATCGGTGTTTTTATACCGATACATTTCAAGCAACAGGTTAGAGGATTATTTTTTTTTTTGCTAGTTGCTTTGCTTCGCACCGACACAGATAGGTCTTATGGCGACGATGGGACATGGAAGGGCTAGGAGTGGGAAGGAAGCGGCCGTGGCCTTAATTAAGGTACAGCCCCAGCATTTGCCTGGTGTGAAAATGGGAAACCACGGAAAACCATTTTCAGGGCTGCCGACAGTGGGGTTCGAACCTACTATCTCCCGAATACTGGATACTGGCCGCACATAAGCGACTGCAGCTATCGAGCTCGGTAGGATTATTATTATTATTATTATTTTCTTAAAGTAATTTGATCGGTGATTTTATACCGATTTATCTCGAGCAATAGGGTAGAATATGACAGGTACACAATCTCGCCTCAAGGGGGAGAGATTAGGGGACATTGTTCTTTGGGTTAAAGGCTGATGTAACTGTGGTAAAAACGTACGACGGAAGAAATGTATGGTTGAACCCCAGACACCTGGAGAGTTGAGGGGATTTTTGGTATAAGATAGCGGCTTAATTTGAGAAATAAGTCTTGGACGTAATGATAGTATGAGCTGGTTCGAGCAGGTGTACCCTGCATTAGCTCAATTGTATGAATTTGTTGACTCGGTGACTGGCGATATTGAGTGCGTTAAATGGTCTCTCGCCGCTGTGCGAAAGGGAACGTTCACAAGGAGTGATTTATTGCCCCAGAATGGGAAGGTCCTTGTGAGAGGGCAGCTGAGGGAAGTCGCTTGGCCGAGAAGTGTTTCTTTTTAAGACGGTGCATTCTTCTGTGAGAATAAAGACAGAATATTTACGTAACTACCACACACGATCCACCAGCTATGATCTAAAGTCAATGTAGGAATTTATGACTGTTCTCTACATGATTAGACTAATTAGGGCTTGATTACAGTACCCTTGATGGAGACGACCAGAGTCTCAGGTTCGAACCTCAATAGAGCACAGAAGGGACCGATAGCTCGCTCAAGTAGCGGGTGCTACGAGATGTAATACAGCCATTTATACTTTGTGTTGTTGTATAATATGTGTTTCTTTTTCAGAGTGTGATCTTGTTTTGTGTTATGTACTGTTCTGCGCGAATTTAGACTTCGTGAATTTTCACTGGTAGTTGTTGGAAGTGACGGGTTCGTTGTCGAGCCTTTGTTCGTTTGATTTTTATTTCATTTGTCTTCCAATTGGTGGAAACGCGTAACCTTATTTCCTTTTCCATGGTTTACGTAAACATATTTTATTTCTCCAGTATACTTTTATTCACGTATAAAGATTTGGTGGCGGTAGATATAAGATAAATGACCACTCCGGGGTAGTTGAATTAGTGTAAGTAAATTTTAACTTAATGATGTGGGATTCGGTCCCAGGGGATGCTGGTCTTTGGAGGAAAATGGTTCGTACTTATAACTGTAAATAGGTAATCTGTGTTATATTTTGTTTTGTGTAACACTCAACAGTTTTGATATCCAACGGGTGATAGAAATACAAAAACCAGAGGTAGAAACGTAGTATGTCTACGAGTACGATCATCCTTTGGGGATGTGTAATTTTTTTTTGTTTTATGTAAAGTTAGGTATCCATCAGGTTGTTGGTTCGGATGGAAGTTTTTCTTTCATCTGAAATATTATTAGAAGCTGTGGTCATCCACATAGATATTCTAATGGAATGTGGATGAAGTTAGCTGATGGATAATGGCACGGATGTTACTGTTGCTAAGTAATTGTCTTCATTTTGTCAACCTATATTACTTTACCAAGAATGTCATAGTGTGTATAGATTTCAACGAGCGCCTTAGTAAATTTGGAAAACTTATTTGTGCTTATTCTTTGCCGAAAAACAAGCATCCAAAAACCTCTTCCGTTCATTGTAGGCCTTTAAGTTAATTTAAGTTTGATAGCCTCTACATGCCGCGAACGGTCTTCGACCCTGAGGAGTCCGTGTTCAGACCTCAGGAACGGGAGAGTGGCTTTGACCTGGCTGTGCTGTATGGCGGATAACTCCTCATGTGAGTGGATTAATGATACAATCCCAATGAGGGGAAATCGGCACAGGCCGAATAGGTCCCTTGACTATCGACTCCCGTGGAGCATGGTCCAGTGTGTTCGTGACCCGAAAGGGTTGGTTTTGGTGTCACATGGTCCCATGAGTCATGGGGGACGGTGGGAAAGGTCCCAATACGTCGAGGGAGTAACTTAATACAAGGTATGAATGGCGAATACATGTGTATAGTTAAGATTAAATGGTTACCGTAATGTCAAATACAGCTGTTGATGTTAGGAAATATTCGTAACATATGACATAACCTCGTAATATATACATTGAGAGATATATTGAGTCTGTGTAGCCATCATGAGCAACGTAGGTGAGTAATATCGGGATATCGTAATGGAAATATTTGCCGAGTCACTTAAATAACCTTGACATAATAAGTATGAGCCTAGTGAATAATCGTATACATATTGAGCCAATGAGTGGCGAATTAAGAACTATTTAGTTAGAAATGTGTTGTAGCTTATTTTTATATTTTTGAGTGGTGATTAATAATTTATTTAACATTTAAAGATGATAGGCTAGGATGTTAGGAGCCTAGATTTTGGTAGGCAGTAGGGGTAGTGACCTTAGCCCGTTAATCGTCAACAACATTTTTACGCGTCAATGAATCAAAGAATAAATTCAGATTGCAAAGTTCCAATTTTCAATATTTAAGAAAGTGTTTTGAGATTTAACTTCAGTGTTGTATTGTTATCGATACGAATCATTAATTTTCTTTCAAGTTAATAATTTATTAATATGGCAATTTAATTATTGAATTTTTATATAAGATGGAATGTTAGGAGATACCGGTTCATTTCAGAATCAATGAAATTTTTATTAAGCCAGTGCTTACTTATATGAGATGTTATGAATAATGATTGATTTTAAACACCGATGAAGGAATTCCCTATTCTTTCATTCATGATTACTTTCATACATGTTTCTTTAATTTATTTTTAATTGAGTTATGATTTGTAGATGTTAGCTGTAGATTGACATAGTTACTAAGATATTTTTCATGCGATTTACTTCGAGTCTTGCGCTGAATTAATGATTTATTTGAAAATACGATAGGATGGAGACGTTCATCAGTATTTATCGCGTGCGGTCTCTGTCTTCTCTTGGAACTCACGGTAATCGAAACCACTTTTTACGAAGAATTGCCCTGAGAAAACATCACCCCGTACCGAGAAATTGTTAATGGGTCGTACCTGGACGCGGGAAGGGCGCAACATTTTCTCAACTGACTTGTTAAAGAGACTATTCCTTAAAACATTGGTACCGGGCGAGTTGGCCGTGCAATTAAGGGCGCGCAGCTATGAGCTCGCATCCGGGAGATCGTGGGTTCGAATCCCACTGTCGGCAGCCCTGAAGATGGTTTTTCGTGGGTTCCCATTTTCATACCAGGTAAATGATGGGGATGTACCTTAATTAAGACCAAGGTCGCTTCCTTCCCATTCCTAGGCCTTTCCTGTCCCATCGTAGCCATAAGACCTATCTGTGCCGGTGTGACGTAAAGCAAAGTAACAAAAAAAAACATTGGCATAAATTGCAAAAGGTACGTTTACAGGCAGTAATTTCGAATACCTGACTCACCTGAATTTAAGGCAGAAGACCTAAATGTGAAATTACATTTCTCTGTATCCCATGGAGACAACTTCCTATACGAATTCTGATTAGTACACTGAAAAATTCGAACACACATTGTTTTAGAGTATAAGGAACTAAAGTGAAAATGAAAGGTTTTTATAACTCTTTCTACTCGTGAACCTTATAAAATTATAAAATGTGTTGTTTATATACTGAACTTAGTGAGTCCAAAAATCAATATTGAGCTTCTATTATACCCGCTTTCTCTGAAATAAGAGACTATTCAAGCATGTTGATATGCTGACTGTGTCAATACAGTACCTAGTATCTGACAAGGCTCTTCCTATCCATTATCCTCCTTAAGACTGGTCACGCCTCCCAGCCACATATGGATATGCAGTCGATCAGTACGATTTTCCCTGGGTTCATTTTCGTATGCGAAGGAGTAAAGAAAATTTAACCTTACTGCACGCCACTCTAGGAATGTATTTATGCACTCCTAGAGTGTAATGCAGTTAATAGGCCCCGGAATGCCCTCTCACTGCAATGATAAATTATCAATGTTTGATGTCCTTTCTCTCAAAAACTATCTACAACATACATATGAAAATTTTGTGTGTGTAGGATATGTACCTTGACTAGCTACTGAAGCGTATATAATTAAAATTTTGCGTCAGATGTAATAAACACAATTCTTTAAGAAAGTATCAAAAATAATATACACTTTACACAACTTAATTTTCATTCAGATTACTACAAATTTGCAATGAATCAATTATAGACTTTCGGTAAATGCAGAATAGTTGAATAAAGTTTCAAGTGCCTACATTTAGTGGAAGCTGAAAAAAGGTACATTAACAAAAAAGTAAACTTACTGGAAAACTGCCTCAGTGTGTCCAAAATAAGCCTGCTCGATAATTTCGGTAATCCTCCCCCTCCTCTTAAAAGTGATCTATAAGTTTTATTTGACAGCACTGTGAAGTTTTTTCGCTTCTTTGGTTAAATTCTAGAACTTTCGGTCATGATCAATCGATCACTACTGATCTGCATTCAGGGCAGTCGCCCAGGTGGTAGATTCCCTACCTGTTGTTTTCCTAGCCTTTTCTTAAGTGATTGCAAAGGAATTGGAAATTCATTGAACATCTCCCTTGGTAAGTTATTCCAATCCCTAACTCCCCTTCCTATAAACGAATATTTGCCGCAATTTGTCCTCTTGAATTTCAACTTCATCTTCATATTGTGATCTTTCCTACTTTTAAAGACATCTCTCAAACTTATTCGTCTACTGATGTCCTCCCACGCCATCTCTCCACTGACAGCTCGGAACATACCACTTAGTCGAGCAGCTCGTCTCCTTTCTGTCGTCTTCCCAGACCAAACTTTGCAACATTTGTGTAACGCCACTCTTTTGTCGGAAATCGCCAAGAACAAATCAAGCAGCTTTTCTAGGGATTTTTTCCAGTTCCTGAATTAAGTAATCCTGGTGAGGGTCCCATACACTGGAACCATACTCTAGTTGGGGTCCCACCAGAGACAGATATGTTCTGCCTCCTTTACATCCTTACTACAACCCCTAAATACCCTCATAGCCATGTGCAGAGATCTCTACCCTTTATTAACTGTGCCATGAAAAACTTTTACTCTCCCCTCCCATCGTTTGGTTGTTCTTATGTGCCTTATAATGCTTCCAAGCTGCCTTGTGTATTGTGTACTTGTTGTATGTATTTTAAATGTATTTGCTATTCAGCTATGCGGTTACCTTTTAAATAATAAATTTTGCCCTTGTTCACCCCCTCACCCCCGCATGGCTTCAGAGTAATCGAGAAAGTTCTCGCTCTGAAGCGCCGCCCTTAGATCGAGGTCCCCCTCTCTGTGCCTTACGGCTTTTCCCCTCTCTCCTCGCCCCTTGAGGAGTTGCGTGAGACTTGACCTTGGCGGCGACTTGGAGTGTTGCCTCTGCTTCGTACTATTGCTTGCTGGCACTTGAGCTGTGAGCTCCCTTGACGGTCTTTCGTCCCCGGTCACGTAGCGTGAAGGTACGAGAGTGGGACTTCATTTCCTTCCTTGTAATGTTTACGTATTGGATAGGCCTGAGGTATTAGAAAACGCCTTTATTAACATGTATCTATTGTAAACTGGTAACGTTTTAGCTACTCTTTCAGTGCTCTAAGGGGGTAAACTCATTGGTGTTTAGAAACAACAGGTATTTTTTAAGGTTTTCCCCTTCAGGGAAGTGACTGTGCTATGGGCAATCTGTAACCTCCGTGTGTAGAGGAGTAACCCTCTGCTAGGTCGTGTAACTTTGAAGGTTCCTTTTAGTGTAGAATGTTATTTACTGTAAATTTATACCTTGGATAATTGAAGTTCGAAAAACGGAGGCTATTAACTAGTTCAGTGGAAAACCTGGCTCCACTTTGGTATGCAATTTGTTTAGTGTTCTCCGTTTAGTTTGTAGCACCTTGTAACTTCTGTTGTAATGTGGTCAGATAGCCAGAGTATGCCCTAATTGTTCGCAGAAAGAAACCTTTTCCTCGTTTATTGGTACCTGTTCATGAGGGCTGGTTCCCTCGTTGTTTTAAGGTGGTATTTATGTATTATTGTGTTATGCATTACTTAAATGTGAGTGGTTTAAAGATGTTAAATTAGACAGGTGAACAAAGAACTAAATGGGAATTCAGTGCAGTGTAGAAAATCTGTATGATGCAGTTCTGTGAAAACGGAGGAAGGCAATTTATTTATTTGTAAAATAAAACTTTGAGCATATTTTATTCATAGCTCCTTAATATCCAGCCCCTAGGCTCACCGCTTCTTATACGCTGCTATTTGAAGAATATTTACGGAACACAACTGGTAGCAGAGCGTGGTTCAGTTGTGTTCCGTAAATATTCTTCAAATAGCAGCGTATAAGAAGCGGTGAGCCTAGGGGCTGGATATTAAGGAGCTATGAATAAAATATGCTCAAAGTTTTATTTTACAAATAAATAAATTGCCTTCCTCCGTTTTCACAGAATTGCATCATACAGATTTTCTACACTGTACTGAATTCCCATTTAGTTCTTTGTTCACCTGTCTAATTTAACATCTTTAAACCACTCACATTTAAATAATGCTAAAACACAATAATACATAAATACCACCTTAAAACAACGAGGGAACCAGCCCTCATGAACAGGTACCAATAAACGAAGAAAAGGTTTCTTTCTGCGAACAATTAGGGCATACTCTGGCTATCTGACCACATTACAACAGAAGTTACAAGGTGCTACAAACTAAACGGAGAACACTAAACAAATTGCATACCAAAGTGGAGCCAGGTTTTCCACTGAACTAGTTAATAGCCTCCGTTTTTCGAACTTCAATTATCCAAGGTATAAATTTACAGTAAATAACATTCTACACTAAAAGTAACCTTCAAAGTTACACGACCTAGCAGAGGGTTACTCCTCTACACACGGAGGTTACAGATTGCCCATAGCACAGTCACTTCCCTGAAGGGGAAAACCTTAAAAAATACCTGTTGTTTCTAAACACCAATGAGTTTACCCCCTTAGAGCACTGAAAGAGTAGCTAAAAAGTTACCAGTTTACAATAGATACATGTTAATAAAGGCGTTTTCTAATACCTCAGGCCTATCCAATACGTAAACATTACAAGGAAGGAAACGAAGTCCCACTCTCTTACCTTCACGCTACGTGACCGGGGACGAAAGACCGTCAAGGGAGCTCACAGCTCAAGTGCCAGCAAGCAATAGTACGAAGCAGAGGCAACACTCCAAGTCGCCGCCAAGGTCAAGTCTCACGCAACTCCTCAAGGGGCGAGGAGAGAGGGGAAGAGCCGTAAGGCACAGAGAGGGGGACCTCGATCCAAGGGCGGCGCTTCAGAGCGAGAACTTTCTCGATTACTCTGAAGCCATGCGGGGGTGGGGGGGTGAACAAGGGCAAAATTTATTATTTAAAAGGTAACCGCATAGCTGAATAACAAATACATTTAAAATACATACAACAAGTACACAATACACAAGGCAGCTTGCAAGCAGTATAAGGCACATAAGAACAACCAAACGATGGGAGGGGAGAGTAAACGTTTTTCACCGGGCGAGTTGGCCGTGCGCGTAGAGGCGCACGGCTGTGAGCTTGCATCCGGGAAATAGTAGGTTCGAATCCCACTATCGGCAGCCCTGAAGATGGTTTTCCGTGGTTTCCCATTTTAACACCAGGCAAATTCTGGGGCTGTACCTTAATTAAGGCCACGGCCGCTTCCTTCCAACTCCCAGGCCTGTCCTATCCTATCGTCGCCATAAGACCTAACTGTGTCGGTGCGACGTAAAGCCCCTAGCAAAAAAAAAAAATTCATGGCACATTAACAATCATATTTATGTGATTACCCTTTCTTTGTCGCATCTTAGTGCGGCCTAAACAATTCAAAACCGGAGACCCAAAAGCAGCTTTTAAAAACCTCATTTCTTGTTACATTTTCTTCCTTGTATGTGCCGCTGCATCAAGTACTCGGAGTTGTAGGGTATAAATACCCACAAGCACTATCTTCGGGATCCGACTCCAGATGGCATTGATTACACTATCGTTTTGATTTTCTGTCCGTCTGTGCAGATATTCCTTCAGCAGACCAGGGTGTGCTAAGTCCCTATAAACAAGCTTTATTACTTTCATCACAGCCAGAGGTAGATTGTGTAGATAGTTATACTGTTTCCTAGTTATCAAACCACCCACCGCATTACAGAAGTGCCACATTTGAAATACGCACACTGAAACCTTAGAGATATCACCCTCGACCAATATGACTACCAGCTCACTACTTTACATGCATGAGCAATATTTTATATTTAAAAAATCTTCCACTTATCATACAAAAGTGGTTTATATATCACTTTAAGGTAACCCATCATTGAAATCCAAAATTCCTAAACTATCAAACCTATACTTTTCAAATGTATACCAAAGATGTATTATGGTATCGGAAGACTGCTCGCAAGTTTTCAATTCAGTAGCTTTAATGGTTCAAGACGATGATGCTTGTTGTTTAAAGGGGCCTAACCTCTAAGGTATTCGGCCCCGTTAATGGTTCAGAAGAAATGGTAAAATTACTTTATTTTTATGGGACGCCATAGAAAAAGTCCGTCGTATTGTAAATTTGATTTACTCAACTCCGTATTTTGTCGACATGTTCAACATGCATGCACTTTTTAAAACTTACCGTGGGTTGTAATGTGCTAATGATAGATAATACTCTATAATTCTTTTAAATGTATGCACCCATAATTGTTTAGAGCCTCCGTGACTCAGGCGGTAGCGCGCCGGACTCTCACCGCTGGGTTCCGAAGTTCAAATCCCGGTCACTGTATATGAGATTTGTGCTGGACAAAGCGGAGGTGGGGCAAGTTTTTCTGCGGGTACTCCGGCTTTCCCTGTCATATTACATTCCAGCAACACTCTCCAGTATAATTCCATTTTTATCTGTCATTCATTAATCATTGCCCCAGAGGATTGCGACAGGCTTCAGCAAGCGGCACAGTTCCTATCCTCGCCGCTGGATGGGGTCATTATTCATTCCAATCCTGACCCGGTTGAATGACTGGAAAGAGGCTGTGTATTTTCACTTTTTCACTCAATTGTTTCCTTATATATCAGCCAAAAAGTAATGTAAATAGTAGTGAACCAGACAAAGGTTGGAGAGTTTATTGCCCAGCTGATCCGAACTTTGTAAAAAAAAAACCAATTTGATTATTGGTTTCTCACCTCTCATAGGTAAAAAACCATCTACTTCCGTTGAAATTTTTCCGTCATTTCTTATGGAAGAATTAGTACAACAAATTGTTGATGAGAATAACTGATTTGAAAGAGAAAAATTACAAATTAATGCTTCGAGAAGTACGACACGGAGAAGAAATATAAATAGGAAAGGGGCAAACTGTCTTTCAACTACATGTTTATTGCTTACAGGGTGTATCTAGAGTTATAAATTAATTCATAATGTTGTGAGTCAGACTTTGTATCTTCATTATACCTTCATTGTAACTACAAAGCTTTTTCGAAGAAAGAAAATACGAATAGTGCAGGACTACACAAGGAAAAAAATTGTCTGCTAAGGGTTAAAAATGATAGTATTCCTTTTCCCAGAAGAAAACCAAGCGCAATTTCCATTCAACATACATCTGTGAAATAATGTAGCAAGTTTAAACCACCTATCTCAAAAGCTGTAACGGAAGGAACATTTTACACACAGGAACGTACAGAAAATTTGAAGTATGAGAAAACAGCGATTAAAGATCTGCATGCATTCAGCTCCGCGAGACACTTAAATCACTGCAGGGACTTTAGAAATGGCGATTACAGTTCGGCGGTGTAATATTTGGATAGATGAAGGCCTCAGGTATTTTATAACGTCAAAATTTAAACTTTGTATCAATTTACACGAAAATTCACTCATGGGTTACCTTAAAGCCGAGATTCCAAAGTTAATTTTAGATTAAAAATAAGAAAATTGATTTTGTGGCCCAAAATCTGCATTTCTAGTTCCCTTAAGGTTCACTTTCGTTTAGTCGTTAGCGTTGGTAAGCGAACATAACCAAAATTGTTCTGATGGACTGCATATCCATATGCGGCTGGGAGGCGTGACCAGTCTTAAGGAGAATAATGGATGGGAACAGCATTGTGGGATATGAGATCTTGACGGTGCACTGACGATACTGTAATAGTAAATACCGACCAATCGGCCAAAATATGGTCAAAAATCATAAATACACATACAATACCTATACAGGAGATAGTCCTGTAGGTCCGGACGTTGTCTAGTACCGTACATTTGTCAGTGCACGAAAATGACGCAATGTTCTCACTGAGACACCCTCTCCATATAGCCTGTATATCAACGGAATATTGAGAGTCTGTACCTCGAACTGTCGCTGAGTTTAGCAGTGTCCTGTATTACTCCTGTCTCAGGAATAACTGGAAGTCCATTGCATACGTGGCTTATAGCAGCATGATATATGGGTACACAACCAAGTTCAGAGAATTTCAGGTAGAAATATTTTAAATGAAGTTAATGGCAGTAATTTAATTAAAATCTTCATGAATTGTGGTACCATAAGATGATAGGCACTAAAACTAGTATCAATAATCTTTAAGATAATAACTAAAATGGTATAAAGAAATAACTAAATGATAATTATGATTATTTATCCTCATACAGATACAAATCACAAAGTTTGTCCATTATTGTTCAATATAAATACCGTCTATCATCGCTACACCGGCAAAAACCTCGTATCCCACAATGCTCTTGCTATACATTATTCTCCTTAAGACTGGTCACGCCTCCCAGCCACATACGGACATGCAGTCTATCAGAACAATTTTCTTTTTGTTCCTTTCCGCATGCCAATGTGTAAAGGAAATTGAACCCTACTGTACCGCAGTGTAAAAATGGAAATTCATTTGAATGACGTATTTACGAACTCCTGCAGTGTAATGTGCTTAAGGTTCTTTTTCGTTTATCCGTCAGCGTAGGAAAACGAACAGAATGAATATTGTTCTGATCGACTGCATATCCGTATGTGGCTGGGAGGCGTAGCCAGTCTTAAGGACAAAAATGGTTTGGAAGAGTATTGTAAGATACGGGGTTTTGCCGGTGCAGCGACTACGTGTACGATCTTAAGTGTTTAATTTATACTTAATTTAAACTGTGGTAAATACGTACGTGATCCTGAAGCGAAGGCCACTTTCGCATTGTGTACGCTATTCCCTGAGTAGAACTGCTGTCCTAACATGGAATTGCTAACAGGATTAAAAAAGTAGGTGTCAGCATCCCTCCTGGTCGCTGCGGCAGGAACTGCAAATTAAAGTCACATCATTTCCATCAATTTTAAATCCAGAATGGAATAGAATATATATGTACCACCTACAGGATGTCCCAATTACAAATGATGTAAAAGAAAATTAAGTACAATTAAAATTAAATTAAATAATTAAATAAAAATTAAAAATATATACAAATATATGTATATACACCAAAACAGATTTATATATTCATATGTTTTCTTATTTACATAATTTACAAAATTATCGCCTTCCATCCTTGAAAAGAGCTTTCCGAATTGCAGTGGAAGGGTGGTGAAAAATGTCGAGTGATCCTTCCAGCTGATTTAAGGTCGTAAGCGCCTGCATGGACCAAGAATTTTCATGTGCAACCGTCCTACATTTGGGCAGGTGGAATGTACATTTCTGCCTTGTTCGCCTTCTTGGAACATGAAGTGGGATCGACCCAAGTATAGCTGGACAGTGCACTTTACTCTTCAAGTATGTAATCGTTAACATTGCGTTCGCATATTTTCGGCGCGTTGCCAGCGTATTCATTTCAAGAATGTTTACAAATTCTTCATACCTGCTTGAAGAGAGTGGCATGCCCAGGAATCCAAAACCAGTCCACTTCATGAACCTTATCCGTACTCTCTCGAGATGGTGTATGAGGCTTTTCTGATACGGGAGCCACGCCTCACCACCATACTCGAGACAGAGTATCACCAGGGAACTAAACAGTGTTTTGGCACATACAAAATTACTGAAATATTTACAATTCATTCTGACAAATCCCAGGAGTCTGAAGGATTTCTTTATAATACTATCGATGGGTTTCTCAAAGAATAAGCCATTCCTGTTACTAAGAATTACACCTAGGTCATTAAACTCCTCCACACGATTTAAACTGTATCCACTGTTTTTATATCTGTAAACTACAGGTGTTAATTTTGGAGTAAATGACATGACACCACACTTGACTTTATTCACTTTAAGGGACCTCTTATCACACCACTTAAATATTTGCTTCAGATATTCTTGTAGATAATTGCGATTACTGTACCCTTCTATGACTTCGTATAGCATCAATTCATCAGCGTACAAGAGATATTCGCTGCTCGAAACGACTGTAGTAATATCATTTAGAAATTAAATAGATATAAGAGGCCCTAACAGTGATCCCTGTGGGACGCCAGATGAAGATTGATGGGGGTTACAGATCAAACCCTCGGACTTAACAAAACATATTCGCTTGGTCAAGTAGCTCTTTAGCCACTCGAAAATACTCCCGGACACTCCATACGCTGACAACTTTCTCAACAAGGCATCTAAACAAGGACGATGCCAGGTATCTCGTCAGGCCCACATGATTCGTTGATATCACCGATAACAGAATCCGTGTCACTTCCGCCACAGAAGTTTGAAGAGACACTGGATCTATTGAAAATGGGGGAGAAAATGTTGCATTGCAGGACTCGGGAGGAGAATGGTACTTCGCGAAAGTTTGAGCAAAATTGTTCCGTGGATTTCAGTTCCGTTTATTAGCATAGTGGGAGGCAGACGGAAAGATTTTATTTTATGATTAATAAAATTCCAAAAGAGCTTGGGCATTTGATGACGCCTTCTTCTACCGACCTATCTTAATGCCTGTACTTAGGGCTCTTCAGTTTTTTAAATTCACTTTGTAATATGGAAAACTGCATATAGTCGCACTATTGGCCTGATCGTTTGCATTTCCTTCTCGCCCTTTCTTTTTCCTGCAGTTTCTAGATTAGTTCTGAGTCGTACCAAGATAGATATTTTCTGATATTAATTTTTCGAAATGGTACGCTCTTTTATGACCGTATAGAGGTAAGTCATAAAAAGGGCTCATAGCTTCATCCCCAGAATGGGACTCCTTAATCATATCCCAAGAGCACAAGGATAAAAGGTCGTTCATTAACGAAAAATCAGCTTGCTTCCATGCAAATATGACACTGTTCTGCACTTTGAAGCGAAATGTCCGTGGCATAGGAAGGAAGATTTCGATGGCATGGTGATCAGAGTTGAATACATTTTCAGTTTTGACGCACTCTCCAATCCGAATTAATTCGTTTGAGACTAAAATTAAGTCTACAAAATTATCATTCCTAGTAGGGAAATCACAAATCTGACTTAGATCGAATTCATTAATAATTTCTAGAAATAAGAGTGCCTCCTCACGTCTCTGTTTGATAATGTGTTGTACTTTCGACGACTCATCAGTTTCCCAAGCTAACTGGCTAGAGTTAAAATCTCCGCGCAAAATAACAGTGTCTCGTGACTTGAGAATAGATGTAATGTTTCCCAATGTTTGACGTAGGTCGCTAAAACGATAGTTCACTTCATCTGGAGGCAGGTAGCAGACACAGTGAAGGCAGCACGACCGGGTTGATGGTTTACTTTCACTACTTGACACTCGCAATTTCCAGCAAGCTCAGCCTTCGACACCTCCGCCATCCACTTTTGCAGTGTTCATGGAATTTCCGTCCTTACGAAATACAATGTAACTGTCCGTTAATATTTCAGTACCAGCTACTGTTTCCTTAAGCCAACTTTCGCTGATACAAATATAGTCATAGTTCCCTTCACTTAGTCCTGCATTAAAGTCAGCAAGTGAATGCACCGTAGCCAAGAAAGAATGGCTTAAGGCGAAGTGCATGAATGTCGAACGTTGTAAGGTAGATGCTGCATACAGGAAAATCGAGAAAAGTTTTGGAGAAAGGAAAGCTAGGTGTATAAATATTAAGAGCTCAGATGGAAAGCCACTTCTAGGGAAAGAAGACAAAGCAGAAAGATGGCAGAAACATATTCAATAGTTGTATCAAGGTAAAGATATAGACGATTTGGTTCTGGAACAAGAAGAGGGTGTTGGTGCTGATGAAATGGGAGACCCAATTTTGAGGTCAGAGTTTGGAGAAGCTGTAACAGACTTAAATAGGAACAAGGAACCTGAATTGATTATATTGACTCTGAATTACTGACTGCCTAAGCAGAAACCAGTATGCCAAGGTTATTCCATTTAGTGTGTAAAATGTATGAGACAGGAGAAGTGCCATCCGATTTTCGGCAGAATGTTGTTATACCAATTCCCAAGAAAGCCGGTGCTGACAAATGTGAAAACTACCGCACCATTAGTTTAGTGTCTCACGCCTGCAAAATATTAACACGTATTACTTACATGAGAATGGAAAGACAAGCTGATGCTGAGTTGGGAGAGTATCAATTCTGCTTCAGAAGAAATGTAGGAACACGTGAAGCAATCCTTACTTTACGTGTGATCCTGGAGGATCGAATCAAGAAGGACAAGCTCACATACATTGAGTTCGTAGATGTAGAAAAGGCATTCGATAATGTTGTTTGGACCAAGCTATTTAAGATTCTGAAAGTGATAGGGTTCAGATACCGAGAACGAAGAATTATCTACAATCTGTATAAAAATCAGTCTGCGGTCATAAGAATCGAGTGCATTGAATAAAAAGCAGCGATCCAGAAAGGAGTGAGGCAAGGCAGCAGCTTGTCCGCCTCCTTTTCAATGTTTATATAGAACAGGTAGTAAAGGAAATAAAAGAGGAAGTCAAAACCTTGAGATTTGCCGACGATATTGTTATTTTACCTGAGACTGCAGAAGATCTCGAGATGCTGCTGAATGGTATGTACGAAGTCTTGTGTAAGGAGTACACGATGAAATAAATAAGTCCAAACAAAAGAAATGGATTGCAGTCGAGCGAAGACAGGTGATTTAAGATATATTAGATTAGGAAATGGATTCTTAAAGAAATTAGATGAATATTGTTACTTGGATAGTAAAATAACAAAGAATGGCAGAATTAAGGAGGAAATAAAGTGCAGGCTAGCACAAGCAAAGAAGAGCTTTCTGAAGAAAAGAAATTTGCTCACTTCAAACACTGATATAGAAATCAGAAAGTTATTTCTGAAGAATTTCGTGTGGAGCATGGCATTGTATGGAAGTGAAACATGGACGACAACTAGCTCGGAAAGAAAGAGAATAGACGCTTTAGAAATGTGGTGTTTCAGAAGAATGCTGAAGGTGAGATGGATAGATCGAATCACGAATGAAGAGATACTGAATCGGATCAGTGAGAGGAGATCGATTTTGGTTAATTTGACGAGAAGTGATAGAATGATAGGACATATCTTAAGACACTCAGAACTTGTTCAGTTGGTTTTTGATGGTATTGTAGGAATTAAGAACGGTAGGGGTAGTCCAAGGTATGAATATGACAAGCAGATTAGAGAAGATGTAGGATGCAATAGTTACGTCGAAACGAAAAGTTTAGCAAAGGACACGGTGGCATGTAGAGCTGCATCAAACCACTCTATAGACTGATGACTCAAAAACAACTCTCGGAACATACCACTTAGTCGAGAAGCTCGTCGCCTTTCTCCCAAATCTTCCCAGCCCAAACTTTACAACATTTTTGTAACGCTACTATTTTGTTGGAAATCACCCAGAACATATAGAGCTGCTTTTCTTTGCATTTTTCAGTTCACGAATCACGTGCTCCTGGTGAGGGTCCCATACACTGGAACCATACTCTCGCCAGGTTGTTACCAGAGACTTATATGCTCTCCCCTTTACATCCTTACTACAACCCCTAAATACCCTCATAACTATATGCAGAGATTTGTACCCTTTATTTAAAATCGTATTTATGTGTTTACCCGAATTAAGAGCTTTCCTTATATTAACACATAGGAACTTACAATGACCTCCAAAGAGAAGTTTCACCCCATCAACGCAGTAATTAGAACTGAGAGGACTTTTCCTATTTGTGAAACTGAAAAGCTGACTTTTAACCGGGTTTATCATCATAACATTACCCACTGTCGATCTCACAACATTATCGATGTATTTTTGAGTTGATCACAATCTTGTAACTTATTTATTACTCTGTACAGAATAACATCATCTGCAAAAAGCCTTATCTCTGATTCCAATTCTTTAAACATATCATTGATATATATAAGAAAATATAAAGGTACCAAAGCTTCGCCTACTCTAATTCCATGAGTAGTCCTATTTTCTAGAAACGTAGCCATCCATCCAATCACTCCTGTTTCAATTCCAATTGCACTCATTTTTGCCAGTAGACTCCCTTGATCTACCGCACATGACAGGATCGTGATCCAAGTACCTCTGGTCAAGACCTTTCATCTAAATTCCAAACGTAAGGCTATTTTGAGGAGTGAAATTATGAAATCAATAATTATCAACGTCGTTGCTAGAGACGAAGCAAGTCTTTATTTTTTTTCTGAAAAATTTCCATATTGCGATATGTTGCACAAACTTTTCTTTCTCCAGCGGTAAGCGAGCGGAAAATTGAAGCCTGAGCCGGTGATTCACCAGGACTGAGCTTAGGAGAAGTTACCCGCACCTCACGTTTAAGAAAAGCAGGAGGGGCAAATTGTTCGAATCGAAATATGGGAGCCATCTTTAAATCAGCATGGCCAACTTGATTGTTTACCCCGTGAGAATTAATAAAATCCATATTCCAGCGTTGCTTTTTGATTCAGAAGAGCTGGTTATTAATGGGGCATTTGTAAGAATGTGTGGTGTCCTTTTTGTTAATAACATGCGGATAAAGAAAGAATACTTGTTTATATAACCATGGAAACCTACTGGCAGCCACCTCTTTCACGCGGGGATTGATCCCCAGGAGAGGGGAGAGTGAGGAAATGCTTTTTTTAATTACAAGAGATCCTACGAACAATAATCGCACGGATGTGTCTCACTTACATCAAGTGAATACTGGTCACCTAATTGTCGCACTATTTTACCCCTATTGGGCCGTGAATAGGTCATATGCATATTTTGAGCGGGGGGGAAGTCTCCTTTTTGTTATAAGGACTGCAGAGTGTGCGGATACACAGTCGGACATTTATGCTCATGGAGGGCGAAGCTATGTCAGTCGTGCTCCTCGTATTTCTTTGTTAAGTGAATTGTAATCTAAAAACTCAAAAGAAATTGAGTAATTCGAGTGAATAGTGCATTGTGTTAACGCACGCGACGTTAATAATCAAATGTTTAAACTGTGACGACTTATGAAACACTTGGTTTAACTTGTAAAATCATCATTTATATTATTATTATTATTATTATTATTATTATTATTATTATTATTATTATTATTATTATTATTATTATTATTATTATTATTATTATTACACAAAGATCTCGACCCGTAGTGATAAATGTACAGTGACTAATAGCTGCAGGGTAACTCGATGCTGAATCGCGGACTACACTGTGCGCCCGTAGCGTACTACCCAGTGCCAGCAATCTTTGATTCGGGACTAAATTATCAAAGATCGCGGGCGATCGTGCGCGGTGAAGCAGTCGTACGTATCCTGGAATTAAACTTGTGACGTGTTCTGTGCCCAGGTAACTGAAAAGGTCATCATCAACCAATCGGCTTCGAATTGGTGCTTTCAGCGATCTCCTCAGTGCTGATGGAGCAGTACTAAACCCCGACATGGACCACCCAAGCTGAGGAAGGCGTTCCAAAGGATGTAGGCTGAGTACTATCTAATTATAATGCATGGCTATAGGGGACGTGAATTATTTTTCGTAAAACTGTAGCTATAATGTTAGGGATTTAAACCCTATTTAAATGTAGTTGTGCCAATGATGAGCACGTAGTTTTTCCTTTGCAAGAAGTCTGAGTGGCTTTATTTGTAAATATGGAAAACTTTAAGTATGGGAGATTTATCTGTGGGAGAAGGAATTCATTTCTTTATATAATTTGGGGGAATTCACAGTTTATTGTTATTGTTTAAGACCAATAGTTTAATAAGTTCATGGATTGGTAATTTAGGATAAGCAGGAATTTATCCGGCATAGTTAATTCTGCATGATTATGATATTGCTGTAAGTTAAGTTATGTGTTGAGTGATGGAGCTACAAAAGACGCAACCAGGACAGAAACCACAACCCCCTCCACTGAAATATTTAAATCTGTTTCAATTTAATTTGTGTTCCTTTAATCAATGCCTGTGTTGCTTGTAAATTACCGTGCGCTGCTTTAATTGTGATTTAATTATGAGTTAATTATCGTGTGATAATTTAATTGTGATTTAATTACCATGTGTGTTGAATAATTTCTGCGTGTGTGAGAGGTAGATCACGTAAGCAAGTCAGAGGACACATAACCCAATAATAGTAATAATAATAATAATAATAATAATAATAATAATAATAATAATAATAATAATAATAATAATAATAATAGAGGCCGGTGTCTTGATGGTTAGAGGAATACATGGCATTAGCTGACAGTCATTCAGGTCTGTACGAAATACATGCGGAAGTGAAGTTTCTTTTGTTTTGAAGTCAGGATGATTTGAAGTTTGAACTCACAGTGTGTGAGATGTTGTAATTGCACATGTAGAATTATGAATGAAGAACTGACCTCAGTATTACAGTATAGTTAAAGAGTCGGCTTTTTACGCCCATAACAGGCGAGGCGACTGACCAGCCGCAACAGGGTGACGGTCGGCCTTGAACCAGATATAATTTTTGTGTAAAGGTCTCGAGTGAAGGGACTTCGGTCCGAAAGAGGCTTTGCCTGACTGAATGATTGCTAGCACGAACCACGTGGATGGAGTTATTAGTTGATTAGTTTATTCCGGTATTAAGCGATTTTGTAACTGATAATTAATATTTCTTTTTTTATTATTATGATTTATTTGACATAAATGGAGCTAGGATTTTCTACGTTACCTGCGACATTGGGGTCAACAGATTAGTCCTGGGCGTGTGCACAGGTTTTCCACAGTGGTGGGATGAAGAATGTCCATCTCACCTGATTCATGTATATAAAATGTGTGATTATTCTTGATATTTTGTGTACCATGTACTGATTATGTTTAGCTTCGACGATACTTTTGTCCCATCGGCACGGCGAGTTGTGTTTTCAAGTGAAAGTTCGGTTAAAACCCCAGTGTTTGATCCTTGTACAGATTGAAAAAATAATCTTCAGTTATTCCGTTGGGAATTAATTTTCGAGATCTAGAGTAGGTGTCATTCAGACTTGTCGCATTGAGTGTAGAAATTATTTGCCCAGTAATATGGGATGGCTTCAGTGTTTATGATAAATATTTCCGTACATGTTATGTCATGGCATACTGCATCGCGATAGTTAGTCCTCGGTCTTATCCCGTGACACCAATTTCATTAAACAATTCACATCAAATATAGAATCGATTGTGTACTTCATTTTCATATATATGATTCATTTTCACAATCATCAGGATTCCATGAACCAATTTGATTTTTTAAATTTTAAAGGAATGTGTTCTCATTCTAGTTAGGTATGCTCCGTCTTCTCCTACCCTGTATGCTGCTAAGTTAATTTAAGTTATGCGTCCATTTGATTTAACCGGTTAGCGACCCTGTACAATTTTCGCCGGAGCCTTTACTGTAGGGAGCGGGTGCATATACGTTGGGCCGTCACGTGGGGCGATATTTAGATTTTGCGTTTCAGTAGACGTTACGCCCTATGTTTTGACATTTTCGGAATTTACGGCATTGCCGTGAGGCATTTGCCTCAAAGGTGACAAAGCCACGTGGTATTGATTGTTGTGCGAATATTGTGGGCATCAGCGGCATTTCTAGGCATTTGTACCATTCAACACATGTTATATGTGTATGGCTCGCATATTGAAGCTTGAGCGTGCGTTCGATTTAGAGAGCGTAGAACTGGCAGTAACCATGGGATGTTCTGTCAAGGATAATGGTATAATTTAACTACCGGATCGGTGCACTTCTGCTGCAGCCGAAGGTAACGCCTAGCCTATACTAGTTAAATAAGTGACAGCTTGAGGTAGATTTTAAATGATTACTCTGAATGATCCAATGTATTAGGCGAAGCCATGATGGTCACTTAAGCAGGGGCGTGTCCAAAGTTCGAGGGGATGTGTTTGAATCCCGGGAAACAAAAAATGACTTTCCCACAAGTGAGGTTCGAAGTAAATAGTGGTTTCCCTTAAGGCATGTCAATTAACGGATGTTAGCCAGTGGGGCGTGTTTTGTCACAAACCAACCCCCTATTAGGAAATATTTTACATGTCATGATAACCATGGCGCAGAAAAGGTAACCTAACGCCTGCTTTCTCTTTTTAGAATGGCAGTAGTTTATTTTCATGGGTTCAGTTTGAGTTTCTGATGGCTTTGTGTATTTGAAGAACCTCAACGCTGAAGGCATGGGTTGATTTACTAGCATTAGACCACTTGTGTTGGTATTTAAATCGAGCCCAATTTTAAAACTGTAAGTTGACCGGCAATTTTATTAATTGTATTCATATTCATTTATCTAAAAATTTTCCCATTGTCATGTTTATACATTTTACGAAAATCCTGATGAAGATGGGTAGTTATTCAGCTGCAACTACAGCAGTTTTGAAGCTTAATTTGCAACTTGAGATAATGTAAAATTTTATGAAGCTGAAGGAATATAAATTTAGAATATGAAACCATTTCTGAAAGTAATGTTGTAGATTGTTGACACCGACGTTAGCGAGGGGTTTCAGTTATCTCAAAGGATATCGTTATGGATATTGAGGCCATAAGGGCGTTGATGGAGGAGATGAGGGACAGTATAAAGGACGATTTAAAGGCATTAAATGAGAAGGGCAGAATAGTGCGCAGACTAGGGAGATGAAAGACAGTATAAAAACACTAGAGGTTTCGATGCTAGACCGGAACATGGTCATGGAGGAAAGGATAGATAAGAATAGTGCACAGATTCGAGACGATATGTAACAGAATAATACGCAGACCAGGGAAGAGACAAGGACACTTGGAAATGAATGTAAACAGGGGCGCGCGGAAGTTAAAGAACAACGAAAGAACTTTGATTACAAATTAACACATTTTGAGGTTAAGTTGGAAGAAAACCGAACAGAGACTAGTAAAATGATCGAGGTGAAGTGTAGTAATTTAACGGAAAAAATCCAGGTGGTTCAGCAACAGGGTGAAAATATGTCTCAGGAACTAAGCAGCAAAGTAATCGCGGTTTCGGAGCTTAATGCCGTTCTTGAAACAAAAGGTCGAGGGAATAGTTGAGTAAATTCATCAGGTTGAGACCTGTATTGAATGAGACATTACTCAGGTGACCAGCGAAATCTGGAGCGCCAAAAGCGAAATCTATCAGGTGAATGTCGAAATGAAGCAGGTCAAGTCCCAACCAAATACCCGAGACGCGAAGATAGAAGAATTAAATGAACGAGTCGAGGAGAATCAGATGAATATCCGGATTGTTGAAGAAGGAACGGAAAAGGAATTGGTGGTAACTGAGGCGTTGGACGACCCAAAATTACGTCAGTATCATAGGCGATCAATTCCGACGTAACAATAAATTTTGCTAAGGTGCGGAAATATATTTCAGGTCAGATAGTAGTAGAAATGGCCAAGCAGTTTCACTAATGGAGCAAGGAAAGAGGCTCTAAGATGAAGGTGATGGTGGAGATTCATGAAGAGCAGATTAATAAACTTCGCGAAGAAATAGATGGAATGAAGAAACTGGATATTTGGAAGAACCACATTTCAAAATTGAAACAGATGGAAAGAAGAAGATGGAATTATGTAGCGGGTCACACCAATTAGGCTGCGGCATGTTTAAAGAACAATTACCAGGCAATGAAGAATATAAATTACCGGCAATAGACAAGAAAACGTCGACCCTACTTGGCAAAACTCCATACGTATGTACAGTTTATTACGTTCAGAGGACGTCAAGTCCAAGAAGTATAAACTAGGCACTACGACTACGCCCAAAAGTTTCCTTTGTGAGATAGACGATTATATGGCGGATCATCGAATACCACCAGACCGAAAATTACGGGTAATGGTATAATTTTTTGAGGACCAAGCTCTCGAATGTTTCAAAGCCTTCCGTAATTGTTTTGACAGTTACGAAGGGTTCAAAAAGCTATTTTTGGAAAAGTATTGGGCGTCGGAAACACAGAAAGTGCTTAGGCTGGAGCTCTACTCTAGGAGATACGCTTCTGTGGGACCCACTAGGTCCTGCGATTACTTCACTTCGCAACTGGTGAGAACTAGATAGTCCACCGACACAAAGTGAATTGATATTGGCTATTACCAAGCAATTTCCTGTTGAGGTTCAGCGTATGTTGAATCCTGCAAACATTCGCACAGCAGTGGAAGCTGAACACTTATTGAGACAGCTTGACCAAACGTCTCATGTCGGAGATGCCCGAGCAAGAAACGTTGAAGCCGTTAACACCATAAACGTTCGAGTGGGAGGTAAGCTGATAAGTAGGACTACACAAGTAGGTAGTACCCAAACCGATACTTAGGTGGGAAACCGGAATAGGAGGAACGTAGACTGGTAGCCTCTGAAATGGGAAACTACCGATGGAAATATAGGAATAACCAGGGTAGGAATAACTGTTTCCAATCCGGAAGATACAATCAGGGACAAAGTGGTTTACGAGGACAAGGACCGTATGAGAGGACTCAAACTGGGGAAGCAGAGGCCGACAAAACATAAGACCTCGAGAGTATTACCGGGGTGATTTAAATGATTGAAGGAACGAATCACGCCGTTATATCAAGAACGTACGTGATACCCAGGCCGGAAACAAAGTATGGAACGACTCAATGAAGCAATTCGTCAAGATAGATGAATGCCGAGGGGCAGAAAGCCTAGAGTTACATGGCCTCAACGCTGCCAATCGTGCTAGTAACATTGATCCTCATGCTCCACCATACCAGAATGGAGACGTGGGACAACTAAAGACAATTAAGCGGACCAAATGAGGAGCTTTTCGAGGACTACAGATGTAGAATAGGAAGCATGGACGTCCGTAACCATTGCATCTTGGATGGTTCAACCCGATGATCTCGTAGAAGACCCTGTAGAAGGATGTCCTAAAACAATCAAAGCACTGCCCGTTATTTACGTCCGAGTTAATAAACTGTTATTTCGCTTCCTTGTCGACACAGGCGTATGCGTCAGCGTGGTTTCCAAGAACTAATCAGATAATTTGAATTAAAACAACGTATTCCAATTATTCCAATTTCAAATATTAAAGTTAGAAGAACAATTCCAGACCGTACAACTACGTGCAATAGCCAGGCGTATTTAGACCTAGAACTTGGAGATAATCGTATATCACATCCGTTCATAATCCTGACCAAAATGGAATATAACATCATAATTGGGGCTGATTTCCTCCTGGAATTCAAAGCGGTCATTGACATGGACAAAAATGAGATCTAATTTAGGAATGATTCAATGCAGGGAGATGTAAATTTGAACGATTACGAAGGACAAGACGGGGAAGAAAAAATTTGGACGATGGATGTAGAACACCGCTACGAAGAACGAGGAGATTGTTTCCCAAATTGGGATGAGTATCGGGATGAGATGATCAGGGAGTTCGAAGTGATGATCTTCAAGTTGGAAGCGGATAGTGAAGGGCCGTCGTTTGCAGAGGTAGTCCAAGAAATGATCGGAGAGGCGAAGAGAGATGAGGAAGAGAAGGAAAAATGACAAGAAGTTATAGAGAGGCACGAGAATGATTTTGGTTCACGCCCAGGAAAAAATCCAAACTTTCTAATACTCTTTAGTCGTCAATAATTGGGATCCATTTCGGCAACGCCCCTATCCAATACATGAAATATTCCACTATGGAGGTCGGAAAATGATACAAGAAATGGAGGATAACGGTATCACATCAAAATCACCACCCCATTTTAAATCCACTGGTGGTGGTCTAAAAAGCCAACGATTCGTTGAGTTTTTCTTGACGCTCGAGCCATCAACCAACGATTAATTCCCGAGTATGATTAGGCCCCATGTATAAAAGTTGTTCTCAAGAAGTTTCTGGGCATGAAATTATTTAGTGGTGTGCATTTAACATTGTCATTTCACCACGTTGAGCTTGATCCTGACTCCAATATTTTAACGGGATTTTTATTTGATGGACAAACCTACGTTTTAATGGGCTGCCTTTCGGATTAATGACGTCAGGATCAGCGCTCATTAGGGCACTAGATCGCAACCTCAGTCATGAAGTTAAACATTTCACGGTAAGGTATGTGTGTGACTTCCTCATCGTATCAGAAACCTTGCCAGAGTATTTAAAGAAAATCGACAAATTGTTAGCTGATTCAGAAAAGAACAATTTCAAGGTGAACTTATCAAAATCGCACTTCTGTCAAAGACTAATCCTGTATTTAGGTCATGTAATCGATTCTGAAGGTACTGTGCCAAACCCCGTCAACCTGAAGGTGACCCAAATTTTTCCAAAACCTACAAAGATGAAACATGTCAGGAAATTCTTGGGAATTTGCAACTGTTTCGCTGATCATCGTCCAAATTATACCAATAGAGTAGAACCGTTACAGTATCTCCTCAATCAAAATAACAAATGGAAATGGGGTCTCGCTTGTGATGAAGCATTTGTAAGTGCTTAGTAATCGAAACCGACATATAAGCTATTAGTTCGTGTTACTGACATTTAGTACGTGTTGAAGAGATGTTAAGTACAGAAAAAAGATGGCCAATCGCACACTAGTGGGATCCTAAACCACATCCTCCCGATTTCGCGTCGGTTGCTCTGCCAATTGAGCTATTGTGGCCTAGGCCATCTTTGATCTGTTGGATAGGATCTAAGCTACAGGTCTGGCACTACTGCTATCAGACTGTGGAGTGCGTTGAGGGCCAAATCAATGAATATTGAATTTTCACGACCGCACAGTAATCGAAACCGACTTTGAACCTATTAGGTTGTGTTACGTACATTTAGTACCTGTTGGGGAAATGTTAAATACAGAACAAAAATGGCCAAATAGACACCAGTGGGATCCGAAAACACAACCTCCGATTTCGCGTCAGTTGCTCTACCGATTGAGCCATAGTGGCGTGGGCCATCTTTGTTCTGTTGGAAAGGATCTAAGCTACAGGTGTGGCACTACTGTAGAGTGCGTTTAAGTCGCCCTTTGAGGGCCAAGTCAATGAATATACAGTAAAACCTGTACTTATAAGGAGAAAATTACGTAGTCATCAGACCTTGTTTGTCTGGAAGGTAATGATGACCATCGAAATGAGGAGGAACATACGATTGGTGAAGAAAGAATGCTATTTCTATCCATTATTTTCCTTAAGACTGTATACGACTCTCAGAACAAGGTTCGTTGTGAACATTTTCCTATCTGAAGGTGTAAAGGAAAATTATCCTAAAATATAGAATACTGAAAGGAGTGCGTAAATATGTCGTGCGAATCTGCATATCTACAGAGAATTAGAAAATGAACATGTAGCGGTAGGAGTTGGCAATATTGTCTTGGCAGAACTACGTCTTTGTTTTAGTGAAAGGATATACGATAGAGTTTCTCCTAAAGAAAAGATAATAAATGAGAGAAGAGCAACGATTCCTCTGGGCCGTTTCCCTTGGCATTCTAGATGTTTTACATGTTGGCATCTTTCTCCTTCCGCCTAAGTGGGTTTGCCCTGACCCTCAATACCACGCCTTAATATCATCTTACCAATACAAAGTCTATCTGGTAGCATGTCTGAAGTGGAAACAAACCGATTCTCCCGTAGTATCACTTCCCAATCCTCCCTGCTATCTCTTTCTTCTTAGAAATAATAGCATGTCGCAGGTGATGCCACTACAAGGGGATAGAGAGGGGGCTGTCATTGAGTGTCGCGATAGAAGAGAAAGAGGGCGGGTAATACAGATTTGAGATGATCACCACGCGGGGGTGCGCTTCCCCCTCCCCGCAAAAGGAAATCGAGCCAGTTCAGTTTGAGCTCAGTCTGAGAGCGACATGTTCAGTCCTATGAGTGACAGTGCTGTTAGAGTGATACTGGCGGCAGATACGTGTAGTCCAGCTGCGCAGCGAGGGAGAACGCAACAGAGAAGCGACGCCGGACCTTGAGGATCCAAGGCTATCCTCTATGTGTGGTGAGCGAACGCTTTTGGAATACAATGTACAGTGAACTGCCTTAGAGTACAAGTGCGTGTGTACGTGAAGTGTGCGGCATAAATATTTAGCCTGTAAGTATTAGTCTGTAGTGTTAATGCGAGTGAACAGAGAGCAAGGAGAGAGCTCTAACAAGCGTAAGTGTGTGCTGTGTGTAGTATTTACTAGTGATTACTGAATGAATCGTAGTATAGAAGCTACCAGCCGGATATTTATTTACCTACTACCCCGCTAACCGGTTACAATACCGATACTTATATATATGTAAAACAGAATATTTGTCTGTACATAGTTCAGAATGTAAAATTAATGGTATCTCTGTATCGGTCGTGTCCACAGTAACAAGGAAATGCACTTTTTAATTTTCCGTAATTTCTATCTGTCTGTCCGTCTGTCTGTCTGTCTGTCTGTCTGTCTGTCTGTCTGTCTGTCTGTCTGTCTGTCTGTCTGTCTGTCTGTCTGTCTGTCTGTCTGTCTGTCTGTCTGTCTGTCTGTATGGATGGATGGATGGATGGATGGATGGATGGATGGATGGATGGATGGATGGATGGATGGATGGATGGATGGATGGACGCGCATCACGAGAAAATGGGTAAAGAGAATTTAACAAACCTCAGTATATAAAGTTGGGTAACGAGTCACTACAATCTAAGCTATAAATAATTTTATTTTCGCTGATTGATATGGTAGTTTAGGGGAAGGACTAAAATTTATTTATTTCTGAAATGATTATGTTATTAGTGGTTCTATCGATAAATATTGCATAACGAAAGTTATAGATAATTAAATTTCCAATCCTTTATGTCATACATTTTAACGTAGGCTGAGATAACAGAGATATTAATGAATTTTAATTTTTGTTGCTGATTCCACATCAAGAAAATGGCTAAACAGAATTTAATGAAAATCAGCATGTTAAGTCCGGAAATAGGAAACTACAGTCTACACTATAAATAATTTTATTTACACTGGAGGACATGGTAGTTTAGGGGAATGTGCCTAAATTTCGTTTTAAATATGGCTCCGTACGTGTTTGGTCCTGTCGAAAAGTACTACAATTTCCGATCACTTATATATTATTCACTTTTACAGTACTGCCAGTGATTAAAGTGGTAGTGGTGATTATTGTTTCAAGGGAGAGAGCAATTAAGGAACCATACCTAACATAGAATTCAGTATATAATGTAGAACTCCGTAGCGAAGCACGGGCACATTAGCTACTTCGAAAATAAACTGCTGTTAAATGCCCTAAGAATGTGTCATTTAAAATGTATGGTAACTCTAAATATGTGATACTCGAAGTTTTCGAAACTAGGAACCAGAATTGACTTCGTGGTCAGCTCTCAGTAGCTGAGTATGACTTAAAAAGAGTCGGACGCATTTATTTTCCAATTTAAGTTCGTGGGGTAATATAACAACGTTACATGACAACACATTAGACTCCCTTTTGCTATTTTATTTATGACTCATTGTGCATTTTTCTGCATCTGTACTGAAGCGTATCAGTTTGACTCCAATTGTGAAGCTTTTCTTCCACATCATTTTTGGTTTCACCACAGATCACCACATCGTTTGCAATAAAAGATTGCATGTCCTGCTGCTCCTTCCCTCTTATTCCTTTGTTGTGGCATCCATCTCAGTGATGAATAGGAGAGCTGACAAACCTTTCTGTACTCCCCTCTTCGTTTCAAAACACTTCGACAGCCCACAACCCACTTGCACACAATTTCTTTTTTTTTCATAGAGCATCCTCACTTTTGCAATAAGACTGTCACGAACACACAGCTCTTTTAGGTATTCCCAGATATGCTCTATTGGTAAGCTATCATAAGCCTTTTCGATATCCAGGAATAGTACAAAAATTGGTTTCCCTTTTTCCCAGTTCTTTAACATTAACATCCTAACAGCAAACACAAGGTCTGTACTTGTTCTTCCAGGCCTAAAACCATATTGTACCTCTCCCTATAAAGGTCCCCAATTCCTCTTAATCTTCCTCCTATGATTTCTTACAGAAGGTTTAGACCAAGAGGGAGCAGAGTAATTCCACGGTAATTGATGCAATTTAAAATTTTGTGTATTTGTATCATTAATTTAATGATGACAGGGAGTCATACTGTGCGGATATCTTAAAGAAAAAAAAACAAGTAAATAATTCGTTAATGTAAGGTAATCTATCATAATGAGAAAAATATTTAAGCTATTACAACTTAAGCGACAAGTAATCCATTACTTGACATCGCAATTAATATCTTCACCTTCACTATAAGTAAAAAATTTGGGTTGATGCAAAAATTGGTGGCAGTTGTTTTTGGCCTTGCAGCACTGCAATAGCTAGAAGTTTACTTACCGTTTATAATTTTTCATTTGGAGTGATACAGTTGTGCTAGTTTATATGCTTTGAATTTTGAAGATTGGAAAAAGTTAGTGTACTTTGCAAAGGATAGAATATGAAGTGCCATTTGGACAAAGGCATTTTCAATTTGTTCTTCGGTTGGCATTTCTACAGAAGTGTGAAGACAGTGGAGGCAAGTAGGAGCATTTTCACCATAAATGTGGAGAAAGTCATCAAGAAATTTAACCAAGATAATTTTTAAGTAAGTTTCATAGTACCCCTTCATCCTGAGCAATTGTACACGTTCAGGTAGACTTCGATGAAGATTTCGTCAACGCGTTTATTCTCGATGATTCACGCAGTCCAAACAGAGAATTGACAAATGTAACGAACCGTAACAATTCAATCATCGTGCGACATTACTTATCTATGGAGAAGTTTCAGAAATTACATGTGTGTTTGCCGTACGTGTTAAGCGAAAGAAAAACAGAAATGAATGGGTAGCCTTGTACATCGTCGTTTGTTTGTTATCAGTTAACTCATTCCTGCTCAGCATCTGCGGGTGAGCAGAATAAAGCGGAACCGCTCCACCTTGTGAGTAAGTCGGCCGGTGACGAAATACAAATTACTGCAGTGCAAGAACTTAAACCGAGTGAACCTTCATTACGAATGCAATTTTGTGAATGGGTACATGACGAAGAAGTTGACCCTAATGTAATGTTCTTTTAGGACGAATCCTGGTTTCACCTATGCGGGTATATTAATACACAAAATAATCGTTATTGTAGTACTGAAAAGCCTAATCAACTTAACCAAGTGCCCCTGCATGGTGCAAAAATAGGAGTGTAGTGCGCTGTTGTGTTGTTTTGCGATGCTTATTTGTTAGAAATAGCTTACTCGACAATGTATGTACTCCGGGACACGCACGCACCTCCAGTGTGCAGGCTGTGGGACTGGTTCCGCTTTATGTTGCACATCCTGTATTACTACTTTCAATCAATCAATACTGATCTGCATTTAGGGCTGTCGCCAAGGTGGCAGATTCCATATCTGTTGTTTCCCTAGCTTTTTCTTAAATGATTTCGGTGACACTGGAAATTTATTGAACATTTTTATTTCTCCCTTTCCTTTCCCAAAATAATATTGTCAATCACTCGGTCATTATTGATCTACATTTAGGACTCTTGCTCAGGTGGCAGATTCCCAATTAGTTGTTTACATAGTCTTTTCTTCATTGATTTGAAAGAATTTGGAAATTTTTCAAACATTTTCCTCGATGAATTATTCCAATCACTAATTTTCACTAATGAAATGATGTCGTTATATTAACTTTCAATACTGAAAGGAATGGTTGAGCCCTACCTAGAAGGCAACTCCCCGTTCAAAAGCTGGTAGAGTAAGAGGTCTGTTGGGGGTAAGGATGGCATCGTGCTTAAGGAATTATTTCCAAGAAATATAAAAAATCGCTGCTGGCATTTATTGTAAAAAAAGAACAGATTCCTTGCGTCTGCAATGCATCAAGATAGCGTCCCTTCACACTCCGCTCTCTTCACAAAATAAGTTATCCTGAAGCTTAAATGAGACGTAGAGAGGTAGCGGTAAAACGTGAGATGAACAAGGTGCAAACTCGTCAAGCACATCCTTTACATGGATACGAACCAGAAACCCACGACTAAAATCAAGGAACACTTCCTCAGAACAACAGAGGCTCTTATCGGGACACCCCAGCACTGAGGGATGCTTCATACCCTGTGAAAAACTTCCCGCTGGCTACACGGAGAAATCGCGCACATGGAGAATGCTCAATAGATTACGGTCAGATGTCACTAAATGCAAGAATAACTTAAGGAAATGTGATTTCCGTATCGAGTCGCCGCTATGTGCATATGGCGAAGTGCAGACGTCCTCCCACGAGCTCCAATGTAGTCAGGGTCCAACATCATGCACTCTGTCCGACTCGTTGGATGAACTGTCAGCGTACTGGCCTTTGGTTCAGAGGGTCTCGGCTTCGGTCCCGGCCGGGTCGGGGACTTTAATCTTAATTGGTTATTTCCTACGCCATGGGGGCTGGGTGCCTGTGTTTTCTTCATCATTTCATCCCCAATACGACGCGCAGGTCGCCTCCGGGCGTTCAAATAGAAAGACCTGGACATTGGCGAGTCGAACCCGTCCTGGGATATCCCGGCACTAAAAGCCATACGACATTTCATTTCATTTCATCATGTACTCTGGAAGACCTGACTTGTGCTACACCAAATGCAATCGAAGTTGCTAACATAAATCAATCAATCAATCAATCAATCAATCAATCAATCAATCAATCAATCAATCAATCAATCAATCAATCAATCAATCAATCAATCAATCAATCAATCAATCAATCAATCAATCAATCAATCAATCAATCAATCAATCAATCAACACTGATCTGTATTTAGGGCAGTCGCCCAGGTTAGAGATTCCCATCTGTTGTTTTCCTAGCTTTTTCTTAAATGATTGCAAAGAAATTGAAAATTTATTGAACATCTTCCTTGGTAAGTTATTCCAATCCCTAACACCCTTCCTATAAATGAATATTTGTCCCAACTGGTCTTCTTGAATTCCAGCTTTATCTTCATAATTTGATATTTAATACTTTTGAATACACTACTCAAATTAATTCGCCTACAAATGTCATTCGACGCCATCTCTCCACTGACAGCTCGGAACATACCACTTAGTCGAGCAACGCGTCTCCTTTCTCCCAAGTCTTCCCAGCCCAAACTTTGCGACATTTTGGTAACGCTGCTCTTTCGTCGTAGGCTAAATCATCCAGAACAAATCGAGCTACTTTTCTTTGGATTTTTCCAGTTCCTGAATCAAGTAATCCTAGTGAGGGTCCCATAAACTGGAACCATACTGTAGATGGGTTTTTACAAGAGACATGCCATCTCCTTTACATATATACTACAACCCTTAAACACCAACATAACCATCTGCAGAGATATGTACCCTTCATTTACAATCATATTTTTGATATTACCCTAATGAATACATTTCCTTACATATATATATAACCTATACATACTTACAATGATCCCCATAAGGAATTTTCACCCCATCAATGCAGTAATTAATACTGAGAGGACTTTTCCTATTCTTGAAACTCACAACCTGACTTTTAACACCGTTTATCATGATACCATTGCCTACCGTCCATTTCACAATATTATTGAGGTCATTTTGTAGTTGCTCACAATCTTGTAACTTATTTATTACTCTGTACAGAATAGCGTCATCTGCGAAAAGCCTTATCTCTGATTCCACATCTTTACTCATATCAATTGTATATAAGAAAACAAAAATTTCCAATAATACTGCCTCGATGGATTTCCCTCTTGATTATTACAGCGTCAGATGAAGATTCGCCTATTCTAATTCACCGAGTTCTATTGTCTTGAATTATAGCCACCCATTCTGTCACCCTCTTGTCTAGTTCAATTGCTCTCATTTTGGCCGGTAGTCTCCATGATCTACCCTATCAAATGGCTTAAAAGGTAAAATTCTCATACGAACCATCTGACCTCCTGAATCAAGTATATCTCCTCTATCTTGTTGGAATCCTACAAGTTGAGCTTCAGTGGAATTACCTTTCCAAAACCCGAACTGCCTTCTATCGAACCAGTTATTCATTTCACAAACTTGTCTGATATAATCGGAAGGAATGCATTCCCATACCTTACATGCAATGCATGTCAAGCTCACTGGCCTGTAACTTTCTGTTTGATGTCTATCACCCTTTCCTTCATACACAGGGGATACTATGGTAACCCTCCATTCGTTTAGTATAGCTCCTTCATGCAAATAATAATCAAATAAGATTTTGAGATATGGTACTATATCCCAACCCATTGTCTTTAGTTATTCCCTCGAAACCTTGTCAATTCCAACCGCTTTTCTAGTTTTAACCGTTAAATATTACTGTAAATACCATTGTTATCATAGGTAAGTTTTAATACTTCTTTAGTATTAGTTTCCTCCTCTATCTGGGCATTATCATTGTAACGAAAAATCTTTACTTACTGCTGACTGAATACTTCTGCCTTTTGAAGATGCTCGTACGCGAAATTCGTCTTATTAATAAAATGATTCCTGGATTTTCCTTCTTGGAACCTGTTTCTGCCTTAAAGTACCTATACATAACCTTCCAGTTTTCAATAAAATTTGTATGACTGCCAATTATGCTGCCATTATGTTATCCTTAGCTCACTTGTTTGCTGGATAAAAATTTCTAGTAAATACCTTCGATTTCCTCTTACTTTCACAGCCATTTCTAGCTCTATTTCTTTCCAACTTGTACCTCCTTCTTAGTCTCTTTATTTCTATGTTATAATACACGATATATTTACTATTACTTACTACCTACAAAGGTACAAACCTGTTTTCACATTCCTCGAAAATTGCTTTAAACTGCCCTAGTGTCTTTTACATTTATATTTACTATTTTTCACCGGTCATATTAACTTTTTTTAAACTCAGTCATGCCTATTCTATCAGCGATCAGCGAATTTTAACAACTTCCTTTCTATCACATTCATGTTTAACTACGACAAAACTGCAACGTGATCTCCAATACCACCTATTACTTCGGTTTCTCTATAGAGCTCGTCTGGTTTTACCAGCACCATGTCCAGAATATTCTTCCCTCTGCTTGTTTCCATACCGAGCTCGGTAGCTGCAGTCGCTTAAGTGCTGCCAGTATCCAGTATTCGGGAGATAGTAGGTTCGAACCCCACTGTCGGCAGCCCTGAAGATGGTTTTCCGTGATTTCCTACTTTCACACCAGGCAAATGCTGCGGCTGTACCTTAATTAAGGCCACGGCCGCTTCCTTCCCAGTCCTAGCCCTTTCCTGTCCCATCGTCGCCATAAGACATATCTGTGTCGGTGCGACGTAAAGCAAATAGCAAAAAAAAAGAAAAAAAGCTTGTTTCCATCATTTTCCGAATCAGCTGCCCTTCACATATTAACTTATTTTCCACTTTCTGGTCATGCTTCCTGTCTTTTGCATTACCTTACAAATTGACATTTGTCAAATCTAGATCACCCGCTACAATCACGTTCCTTTCCTTATCGTTTCCCACATAGCTGATTATCTTATCAAATAACTCCAAATCAGCGTCAGCGCTACCCTTTCCTAGTCTGTATACTCCAAAGACTTGAAGTTGCCTATTATATTTAGAGATGAGTCTTACACTTAGAATTTCATGTTTGTCATCTTTATTGGTTACGTAGCTTAGAAATTCTTCTTTCAACAGAATGAAAACTCCCCCTCCAACCATTCCTATCTGTCCCCTACGGTACACACTCCAGTTCGGTGAGTATATCTCCGCATCCATTATATCATTTCTCAGGCATGATTCAACTCCTATTACTATATCTGGTAAGTATATATCTGTTAAATTAGTTAATTCTATTACTTTCTTTACAATACGTCTACAGGTCAGCATAAGCATTTTATGTCATCCCTACTTGATTTCCAGTTCCCTGTTCTCTTATCACCGCTCCCTAGGCCACCCTGTTTCCCTGAATGTACCTCCCTATAACCCTTCTAAACAAATTTCCTAACTTATATGTACCACTTCGGTTTAAGTGAAGGCCATCTGAGCGCAGATCCCTATATCCTACCCACACATTGGGCTCTAGAAATCGCACTCCCAATTTCCCACAATCCAACTCCACTACTCATTCAAATCCCCCATTCACATTCTAGGCGGGAATATTGTAAACGAACTGCCAGTTCAATTTTATAGTGCTCATGTATCATGTACATGTTATTGTAATGGTTGTAGAGTCCACCATGCTAACTCGCTACGCGCCGGGGGCGTCTCCCATCGCCCCACCCCCCTTACGCTCGAGCGCGCCAATCCGCGAACAACACTCAAGCGCTGAGCCGGCCCTTCTCACTTCTATCCGTGGTCGCGCCCCAGAAGACTACGGAAACGACTGGAAGATTAATCTGGAGTCTTCTGTTTCGCGAGGTTCCTCGATCCATCGAACATCCGGACGATTCTAGAAGAACCAGCGCAGGTATATAAGAGAGGAACGACCTGCCTGGAGTCAGTGAGAATTGGAGAGTGAGAGTTAGTTAGTGAGTGAGTGGGAGCGAGATTGGGTTCGCTGGAGAGCAGTCAGTGATGGCCTGGGAGTGTGCAGCCTGATGAAGTATCTGCCTGTGGAGCCGAGGACTCGTTCCTGTTTTCCTGATGTCGTGTGTGTGTGTGCCCCTAGCGGCTGGCTGCTGGAGGAGTACCTGGAGTGTTCTGGAGCGGCGAAGAAGGAACACTACGAGACGACGTGTGAAGACTGCGGAGTTCAACGGGTTGAGTGAACAGCGGATACTATCCCGACCTGCGAGGCTGACGTGTAGCCTGTGGGCCGTGACAGCGCTAACGAGTGTGACTGAGTGGCTGAGAGAGTGTACTGTAAATAATCGATGACTATTTGTGTGTGTGTCATTGTATATGGAACCCTAGAGAAACTAAAGAGAGAGAGCACGCGAACCGTAAGTGTGTAAGTGTACTTGTGTAAGTTGTAAGCTCGGCTATCGTCTCTGTGTGTGTGTAAATCTGTAGTGGTAGTGCTTAGTTAATAAATCTTAGAAATAGGTTGCTACCAGGTGCTGTACTTATTTATTTATCTACCCCGCCAACCCGTTACATTATGAATTATTACTATACTAACTTCAATCATTGTAAGTGCTTCTGACACGAATAGATAAATAACTGGGAGGTTCTTATGAACTGAATGACTACTATCCTCAGAATATGGTTCAATTTAGACAAATTAGGCAAATAAAAATATTTTCAAAGAAAATAACACTTGGTTTATCTTCTTTACATAGGTTGCTCTTATTTTAGGATTTATTAATCTGGATTTGATCTACGAGATGCTTTACATTACCTTCTGGCAATGGAATGTCTGGGAGCGATGGAAGAAGTGGGGGTGGTGAAGGAAGTACAAGTTGCAACTCGTCTAGGTTTGGTATTGAACGCCTTCCTGGTGCATTGTAAATTTGCTGGTCTCCGTAGAGGGAAGATGTGTATGCCGGTCCAATCACATTGTCGCGAGGTTTGTAGACTACTATATCCTGCTCTCTGCGACCAGAACCTGTAAACAAAATATGAATCATGTTGAATTATATTTAGATATTTCTAGTGATTGTCCGACTCGTTGGCTGAACGGTCAGCGTACTGGCCTTCGGTTCAGAGGGTCCCGGGTTCGATTCCTGGCCGGGTCAGGGATTTTAACCTTAATTGGTTAGTTCCTACGGCACAGGGGTTGGGTGTATGTGTTGTCTTTATCATTATTTCATCCTCATCACGACATGTAGGTCGCCTACAGGTTTCAAATAGAACGACCTGCACGTGGCGAGCCGAACCTGTCTTGGGATATCCCGACACTAAAAGCCATACGACATGTTATTTTTCCTTTCGAGTGGTTGTAAACCAAACCACTCCAGTACACTCTGCAATATCCGTAAACATTCCGACAAAAATTTAACAAGTGAAATTAGACCTTATAATTGGTTATCAAAAGATCGTACATAATTTGTTTTACTACGTTTTAGTTTTGCAATCTGTACGAACATCGGTCCGTAATAATTAGAATGGAAGGCTATGAAAGAGAAGCAGCCATTCATTAAGGAGTAAGGCATGACTGCGGCTTGACCCCTCCCCTTTTCAATGTTTATATCGAACAGGCGATTAAGGAAAACAAAGAGGACTTTTAAAAGGAAACCCAATCCAAGGAGCGGAAATCAAAACTTAGAGATTTGCCGATGATATTGTAATTTTATCTGGAGACATTGCTGAATGGTATGGACACAAATTTGGAAAAGGTGTACAAGGTGAAAATACACAAATCGGAAACAAAAATAATGAGTGCAATCAAACGGAGCCAGGTGATGCGGGAAATATTACATTAGGAAATGTAGTCTAAAAGAAAGTACATGAATAATGCTACTTGGGTATTAGAATAGCTAATAATAGCGGAAGTATGTAGGACATAAAATACAGACTAGCACAAGCAAGGAAAGCCTTTATTATGGAAAGGAAATTACACACTTAGAATACTGATATGGGAATTATAACAGTTCATTATTCAACAAACCAATAAAGGCATTAATTAATAGGGGTGTATTCTGCCCGACGGCAGGTCCGAACCTCCGCGGAGGTTTGCCTGAGCCGGAGTTTACATACAGTAGGGTGGCCAGCTTCCTTTCCGCTCCTCCATTCCCTTACCCCCCCCCCCCAGCAGCGCGTGGCAACCCATCCAAATCTTGACCACGCCCAATGTTGCTTAACTTCGGATATCTCACGGGATCCGGTGTTTCAACACGACTACGGCCGTTGGCAACAATTAAGACACGAGTATTTTTTAAATCGAGTGAAGCGAGTTTTATAATTTGCATACGGGTGTCCTAATTACCATTATAGGCGATAATTATAAATCTATTTGCTAAATATTCACAAATTCCTGTCGAGATTTCGCTTGACATTTGAGTTTACTGACCAGAGCGCAGAACGCATTCGCTGGGTTATTGATTTTCCGTGAGTGGATCAGAGACCTTGACAATCAAAATCAATCAAATAAATCAATACTGATCTGCATTTAGGGCAGTCGCCCAGGTGGCAGATTCCCTATCTGTTGCTTTCCTAGCCTTTTCCGAAATGATTTCAAAGAAATTGGAAATCTATTGAACATCTTCCTTGTTAAGTTATTCCAATCCCTAACTCCCCTTCCTATAAATGAACATTTGCCCCAGTTCGTCCTCTTGAATTCCAAATTTATCTTCATATTGTGATCTTTCCTACTTTTATAAACGCCTTTCAAACTTATTCGTCTTCTAATGTCATTCTACGCCATCTCTCCGCTGACAGCTCGGAACATACCACTTAGTCGAGCAGCTCTTCTTTTTTCTCTCAATTCTTCCCAACCCAAACATTGCAACATTTTTGTAACGCTACTCTTTTGTCGGAAATCACCCAGAACAAATCGAGCTGCTTTTCTTTGGATTTTTTCCAGTTCTTGAATCAGGTAATCCTGGTGAGGGTCCCATACACTGGAACCATACTCTAGTTAGGGTCTTACCAGAGACTTATATGCCCTCTCCTTTACATCCTTACCACAACCCCTAAACACCCTCATAACCATGTGTAGAGATCGGTACCCTTTATTTACAATTCCATTTATGTGATTACCCCAATGAAGATCTTTCCTTATATTAACACCTAGATACTTACAATGATCCCCAAAAGGAACTTTCACCCCATCAACGCAGTAATTAAAACTGAGAGGACTTTACATATTTGTGAAACTCACAACCTGACTTTTAACCACGTTTATCAACGTACCATTGCCTGCTGTCCATCTCACATTTTCGAGATCACGTTGCTGTTGCTCACAATCCTGTAACTTATTTATAACTCTATAGAGAATAACATCATCCGCAAAAAGCCGTACCTCCGATTCCACTCCTTTACTCATATCATTTATATATTGAACCCGACAGGGGCATGATCCAAGGACCTTTGGTTGATATTGATCTTCGTAATTACGCACGCAATGCTATTTAAGGGAAAGAATGCCGAAACTAATTAATATTCATATCATTAATAGAGGTCATACCGAAAATAATTAATATTCATATCATTGAGATAGATAAATTGTGTCTTTTAAAAATTATTCTACGAGATTTCTTTGTCTGCAACTTATTGCGCAGTATTGTCCTTTGTGTGGCGGGGGCCCGCATAGGAAGCCAAGCCAACTTAGACCCGAGAGGGGTTATGAATGGGGATTCCCCGTGGCATCACTCGAGAGAAGTCATCCCTCCTCAAGACTCTCAGAATGAGGGGAAACCAACTTTTTCGAATCGAAATATAGGAGCCATCTTGGACTCGGACTGGCCAACTTAATTACCTACGATCTAGAAAATTACTGAAACTCCAATTACGGGGTCATCTCCCGATTTAAAAGGGATAAATGTCACTGGGACATTTATTTAGAGTGTTTAATGTCCTTTTCCTTGATAACTTTCAGAAGAAGAAAGAATACTGTGTGGTTTCTGCGTGGAAAAGTACGGGGCCATCTGTTTATTCTCACGACACCTCCTCGAGAAAGGTAGTTCACCACGCAGGGTGGGGGAAGCAGGACAGATTTTAATTAATTTAAGGAGATTCACCGAAGGATAAGTGAGTGGTTATGTCTCAATCGCATCAACTAAATACTGGTCACCGATTAACCGTACTATGATACCTCGAGTACGCCGGGAATAGGCGCTACCCAAATTAGTGGAAGGGGTATCGCTCCCTTGTAAATACTACCGCAGTAAGGGACAAGCGTCATTCGGAGTTAGCGGCTCATCGACGGTGGAGCTATGCTCGGTTAAGCCCTCGTTAGTTCTTTGTTCAAGTGAAGTTAACTCCCATTTTAAGTGAAATAATACAATTTGCATAAACAGTGTATAGTTTTGATTTCTGTGACGCCAGTGTTAACTTTTTAGAAAACCGTGATGTGTAAAGTAATATTATTAGCATTACTATAGTACAATAATCATACGTAGTCGCTTACGAGATCGTGACCGGACGTTCACATTGAACGCTGTCAACCGGAGTGTGAATTAAACGGTGACGTTGTGTGCGTACAGGATTAATTGCCAGCGGTTCCACCAGCATCGAACAATGGATCTTCAATTTCAAGATGGAATGGAAATGAAAGTAACCACCGTGGTGCCCATGGAGGAGGAGTAAGCTCAGGATGGACCTCCTGAGCTGACGAAGGTGTCATCATGTGATAGAGATGAGTACAAAGTCTTATTATCTGGCATGCATAGAGGGGATGGGAATTTTTATTGTAAACTGAAGCTATAAGAGATTAAAGATGTAGTCCTGGTGAAATAGAGCGCCAAAATGGGCGCGTAGTTATTAATTCTTAGTTTAGGAAACCGACGACAGTTCTGAGTAATTGATTGTAAATAATTTAGGGAATATAATACTTTAGCTTTTCATGGGATAGAGACTTAATCAATTATTTCTTTCTTGGGAGATTCTGTTTGTTTATTTGCGTCAGAAGACCAGGATTAATTGGTTTAGGGGAGTGCAGTGAGAGTAGTTATTAGAGTAATCATTAATTTGATAAGTGTATGGCAAGTAAAACGGTAAGTACTACAGTGTGTAAGGCACGTAACTACGAGGCTCAGCGGCCGAACTGACAGCCACAAAAACTCCACCCTTTGAAATACTTAGATAGGAAGTGATAAGATTAAATTGATTATGTTATTAAATTTATCAGGGAGTGATCATAATGCGTGTGTCAAATATCAGTCCGTGTGGATATTAAGTAATTAATGAATGTATTGCCGTGTGACGATAAAGTGGCCATGTGCTGGCCATCGATTAATCAGCAGTCAGTAATCAGATGTTAATTGCCGAGCGAGCACTTAATTGTGTTGTAATTGCTGAATAGATTCCGCACGATGACCATGTCTATGTAATGTAGCGGGTAAGCCATGTAGGACGGCAGGAATAATAATAATATTAATAATCATAATAATAATAATAACAATCGGGCAAAGATTACCATTGTAATACCGGAGTCGCGTTGTGACAGTGACGTGATACTGTTGGGTAAATATGTGTTGAATTCGAGGTGATTTGCGCGAGTGTCTTTTTTTGACCGCGGTTTATTGTAGACTTGCTTCTTAGTTGGAGTGGTCTTGGGTCCTTATGAAAAGGAAATGTTACGCCTGTTAATGGTGGGTTGTCGACCGCGTGTGGAATGGGGAGCATTTCGTCTGGCCTGCCACCAGTCGTGTTTATTTATGCCCAGCTGTGGGGGAAGCAAGGGCTTTTTGAAGTAAGAGAAAGAGGCCTGTTTGAACGACAAAATAATGTGATTTACCTAACACGGCAGAGCGGTGTAATAATTAACAAGCGACCCGACTGATAATGATAATGTTTGCCAATGAATCGTTGTTAAGCGCTCGAGTATAATATAGATAGGGATTACAGGACCCTGCCTTCATCGCAAGAGGTTGTCAGTTCGATGCTCAACGTAGGCATTGGAGGCCTACAGCGTCAGAAGAAAGATCAAAGTGCCTTTTACATATGTTGTTGCATATCATGTATCATTTATGTGTTCTTTATGTCATGTGTGGTTGTACATAAGGCCAGTGGTGGTTCTGTCCATCAGCTTGGCGATGTCTATAATAACCCAGGTGTTGTACCATATGTGTGTATTTCTTTCTTTTACGTCATTTCATTGGGTAATCTAGGTCTTCATTAGTACAGGGATTACCCAGACGTGTCGTCGGGTACATGTTAGTTTTATGTGTTAGTGATAATATAGCCTCAGTGTTATGATGAAATTTCCATTCGCCATATGCCACGATACATCGCTTCGCGATAAGCGTACTCGTTTCTTTCAAGTATAACGGACAGATGCCCACCGAACAAACCACAACAAACATTTATAAACTTTAATGTAATTCATTAGTGTTATTTAGTGCGTCATTTCCCATCATCATTAAGGTTGAATAAACCGGTTTGTGAGTTAAATATTTAAATTCGAATGTGTTCTCATTTTAGTTATGTATGCCCCGCTTCTCCTCCCCTGTACGCCTTTAAGTTTACTTCAGTTCAGCGCCTATTTATTTCATACTTCTTGACCCATGTGCGACCCTGTAGATTCCTTGCCGGTGCCATTTAGGGAGGGGGCGGGTGCAATATATAAGAAAACATAAAGGTCCGATAACACTGCCCTGAGGAACTCCCCTCTCAACTATAACAGGGTCAGACAAAACTTCACCTACTCTAACTCTCTGAGACCTATTTTCTAGAAATAGAGCAACCCATTCAGTCACTCTTTTGTCTAGTCCAATTGCGCTCATTTTTGCCAGTAGTCTCCCATGATCCACCCTATCAAGTGCTTTAGACAGGTCAATCGCTATACAGTCCATTTGACCTCGAGAATCCAAGACATCTGCTATATCTTGCTGGAATCCTACAAGTTGATTTCAGTGGAATAATCTTTCCTAAAACCGAATTGCCTTCTATCGAACCAGTTATTAATTTGACAAACATGTCTAATATAATCAGAAAGAATGCCTTCCCAAAGCTTACATACAATGCATGTCAAACTTACTGGCCTGTAATTTTCAGCTTTACGTCTATCACCCTTTCTTTTATACACAGGGGCTACTATAGCAACTCTCCATTCATCTGGTACAGCTCCTCCGGCCAAACAATAATCAAATAAGTGCTTCAGATATGGTACTATATGCCAACCCATTGTCTTTAGTATATCCCCAGAAATTTGATCAATTCCAGCCGCTTTTCTAGTTTTCAACTTTTGTATCTTATTGTAAATGTCATTGTTATCATATGTAAATTTTATTACTTCTTTGGCCTTAGTCTCCTCCTCTATCTCGACATTATCCTTGTAACCAACAATCTTTACATACTGCTGACTGAATACTTCTGCCTTTTGAAGATCTTCACATTAATTATTCCTGGAATGACCTTCTTGGAACCTGTTTCTGCCTTAAAATACCTATACATACCCTTCCAGTTTTTCACTAAAATTTGTATGACTGCCACTTATGCTCGCCATCATGTTATCCTTAGCTGCCTTCTTTGCTAGATTCAATTTTCTAGTAAGTTCCTTCAATTTCTCCTTACTTCCACAGCCATTTCTAACTCTATTTCTTTCCAGTCTGCACCTCTTTCTTAGTTTCTTTATATCTCTATTATAATAAGGTGGGTCTTTACCGTTCCTTACCACTCTTAAAGGTACAAACCTGCTTTCGCATTCCCCAACAATTTCTTTAAACCCATCCCAGAGTCTGTTTACATTTTTATTTACCGTTTCCCACCGATCATAGTTACTTTTTAGAAACTGCCTCATGCCTGCTTTATCAGCCATAAGGTACTGCCTAACAGTCCTACTTTTAAGATCTTCCTTTCTATCACATTTATTTTTAACTACCACAAAAACAGCTTCATGATCACTAATACCATCTATTACTTCAGTTTCCCTATAGAGCTCATCTGGCTTTATCACCACCACTTCCGGGATATTTTTCCCTCTGGTTGGTTCCATCACTTTCTGAATCAGCTGTCCTTCCCATATTAACTTATTTGCCATTTGTAGGTCATGCTTCCTGTCGTTCGCATTTCCTTCCCAATTGACATGTGGCAAATTCAGATCTCCCGCTACAATCACATTTCTTTCCATGTCGTTTCCAACATAGCTGACTATCCTATCAAATAATTCCGAATCCGCGTCAGTGCTATCCTTTCCCGATCTGTACACTCCAAATATATCAAGTTGCCTATTATCTTTAGAAATGAGCCTTACACCTGGAATTTCATGTGTCTCATCTTTAACATTTTCGTAGCTTACAAATTCTTCTTTCACCAGAATGAACACTCCCCCTCCCACCATTCCTATCCTATCTCTACGATACACACTCCAGTGCCGTGAGAAAATTTCTGCATCCATTATATCATTTCTCAGCCTTGATTAAACTCCTATTACAATATCTGGTAAATATATATCTATTAAATTACTTAATTCTATTCCTTTCTTTACAATACTTCTACAGTTCAACCTTAACAATTTTATGTCATCCCTACTTGATTTCCAGTTCCCTGTTCCCTTATCACCGCTCCCTAGGCCATCCCGTTTCCCTGAATGTACCACCTGTGTTCTACAACTCCTCCCTTTCATTCCCCTCCCTCTTGTACACCTACTGTAACCTGTACATTGTTTGAGGGAGTCCTATCTTCCTTCCTGTCTTCTGTGAGTATCCTAATTATCTCCCTCAAACTTTCCAACTCCTTCCTCATACCCCTCAATGCCTTACCACACCCACAATAAGTACACTCGCGCTCCTTAGTCATTCTTTACGGGGAGGAAATTAAATTAAAAAATAAAATAACTTATTTGCAAAAAATAAATGAACGAAGGGATATATTGTCTGGGATAGTACACAACAATAAGGTAATTAATATACGACTACACTACAATATTACTTAGTCGTGCTCTATTTTTTTATTCTACAACCCCTAACAGGATAAAAACTGCTGTTAATTACTGAATATCGAAAGTAATTCACAAGAACTACACAATTCCAAACTGCAATTAAGCCTATCCTAATTACAACAACAGTATTTTAGTAAGAGTTTCTACGGATACCTCTACTACACCAGTACTACACAAATATTTTACAATAATAAAATAAGCACAATCAATTCTAATAGGATATTACTCGTATACTACTGTACAGTACACTGCAGTAATTTTTAAACTACTTTCAGACGTATCCTAATTACGATACCGGTACCGTACCGTAGGTCACTACTAAGCACAACAGAAATGAAATTTGCAAATTTGCAATTTGCCGTATGTTTTCAAATCTTTGATAGAAGGTTATCATAACCTAACTTTATTTCAAGTACAATTTGTTTATTGTACAGTTGGTGAAGTGAATTTGCGGAAATGTGCCGTGTGGTCGTGGAATATTGATGCAGAAGGTGCAATGATGTTAATATGAGTGCCCGATATGTTAGATTTTGGAAACAAGTGCGAAGGTAGTGCGTTGAGCGAAGGTGCGATGCTATCCTTACCTAAGTGGTCAAACAGTTGTTTAATAATGGAAATATGAATTCTGATTGTTGGAGAACCTGTATCATAATGAAACTTGAGCTATAATGAGCCTCATTTAGATTCAGTTTTCTGGAATATAATATTTATATTTCGGCATCATCGATCTTAAATAATTCTTTGATGATTATCGTCCGGAGCTTGGCCTTGTATTGAAGTGGAACACGTACAATAACTAGCTCAGAAGCATCCCTGTGGGTGGGGGAGGTAAAATAATACCCAAGATATCGCCTGCCTGTCATAAGAGGCTACTAAAAGCTATCTCAGGGGATCTCAACGTGGGAGCGTGGATTGCGACCACGGGGCCCTGAATTGAGTCCTGGCATTGTTTCCACTCCTCACCTTCACCTATTCCATGCCAGCTCGCTTGGTCAACTTTCTTCTTCTTCTCCGAACCCGACGGTATTAGAAAAATCGAGGCCGAGGGAGATTTTCATTTTCAATATCTTCGGAGCCCGTGCCTTACTTTGACCGATACCTTCATTTTTCGAATTAGGAATAAAAAGATAATGACTTGAATTGGTGAGGGGAGAACGATTTTTGACAAGAATAAGACAGAGAATTATAGAACACATCCTAAGACACACGGAACTTGTTCGGTAAGTTTTAGAGGGAAGCGTCGGCCTGAAACACGAAAAGAACCAATAAGAATGGAGAATGATTTATACAATTCTGTAAAAATGAAATGGCGTATGGTCTTTAGTGCCGGGATGTATCCCAGGACTTTGCCTCGCCGGGTACAGGAATTTTTGATTTGATGCTCGTAGGCGACCCGTGCTTCGTGATGAGGATGAAATGATGATGAAGACAACACATACACCCGGTCCCCGTGCCAGGCGAATTAACAAATTAACGTTTAAATACCAGACCCAGCCGGGAATTGAACCCAGGACCCCTGTTACCAAAGGCCAGCACGCAAACCATTTAGCCTTGGAGCCCGACATATAGTTGTCCGAAACCTTTCATCTGTAACTACTGTAATGTCAACTCATTTCCTTGCACGCCCGCAGGAAGCAACCTGGAGGTTCCCGAAGATAGATTTAGGAGAATTTCGTGTAGACGATGTGAAAAAGAAACCAAAAGGAGATCATGAATATATAAAAGTCAAGAAGGGTATAATCGACCATGTTCAACACCTACCTCTAATCAAAGTGAACTTTCAACCTCACAGACCCAAATGTAAATCATGGCGGTCCAGAGGTTCTGAAGCAAATCTCAGACACTTTATTGGCTAATATCTCCGAGAAAATTGATACTAGTAGGTCAGAACTTAAAACGAACTTGTAGAATCAGGGAAGTGCACTAACATACGATACCTGTGATAAGGCGTTAGAACTCCGCATTAAAGCATGCCAAGACTAGAATTCGTGGGAAACCACCGAGAAGTGGTAGAAATCGAGCAAGAGATCAGGAAAACAATACTAGGAACTTTTTCAGAACCTTTATTGAAGAACTGACGAGTTGTGATAAACCCAATTCCTGTTTTTAACGCCCTGATGGAACTTAAGAAACAAATAATGAAGAAAACTGTGAACGTTTGGCAGATCATTTCAAAGACCTTCTAAACTGCGAACCTCCTATTGATCACTTAAAACATTAGAACCAAATCAAGATTTAGAACTTCCAACAAAAGAAGGAGTTGAGCAAATAATACACGACATAGAAATACAAGAGAGCTCCAGGGGAAGATGGTATAATCAATGAAATATGGAAACTAGGTGGTGGAAAACTCAGTCAGAAAATCTAGAAAATTCCTACTGATATTTGGACCAGTGAGACAATTCCTGAAGACTGGAAGTGTGTAATTATTCACCCATTACATAGGAAATGGGATTAAACTCTTATATATAACTACATAAGTATTTCCATACTAACAGTCACCTACAGAATTCTTTCTAATCTCTTACTGAACAGATTTGAAATCACGCAGATAACTTGATTCGAGAATGTTGGCAGGGTTCAGGAAGGGGAGTCGTGCGCAGAACAGATTCTTAACCTCAAGACCATCCTAGAAATTAGTAAAAGCAGACAAACGGTGATTAATTTTGTAGAATTCAAAAAAGCATATGGCTCTATAGAGAGACGGACACTTTTCCGGGTAATGGTAGAATTCAACGTAGACAGGAAAACAAGACAATCATGCAAACACTAACATGCTCGACTTCTAGGGTTAAATTCTTAGGAGAATTGTCTGAATCATTTGACTTTAAAGTGGAGTCCGCAAAGGGGATAGGTTGTCACTCCTATTGTTTAATCTTGATTTGGAAGAGTGATTAAGAGTTGGGAAAAATAAGTTAAACATATAATCCTTGGCAGGCTGGAAACAAAATTAATTGACGGTGTTTGATCTTCGTTGATGGCTCGTGTTATCCAATAAGAGACAGGAAGTCTTAGCATGCATTGAAAAAGTCCATGAAAAACTCCAGATCTCATACCACAAATCTCACTACATAGAATGATCCTTTCGGTACCTAGATGGACATCCAATGAAAACCCAATATGGCAATATATCCCAAGTGTCTAAATTCAAAACCAACCTTCAGGACTGAAGCAAACACAGAAGGGAACTTTCTGGACAAGTCTCTACAGCGAGAATATGGATCATAAGGCAATCTTATAATTTATATCAACACTCCGAGAAACTTTCAGACACATTTAGAAAAATACGTTTTAAATTTTACGGACAAATTCTCAGAATGAGTAACAGAGATTGAACAAAACAAACTTACCCTATCAATGAAAGTAAACATAGATAAATTATCATTGTTAACCGTTATGCCTTTCAGCGTTCGGTCTGCAAGCCTCTGTGAATTTACTAAACGTCGCCACAATCCTCGATTTGCAACTAGTGCTGTGGCCTCATTTAGTTCTATACCTCTTATCTTTAAATCGTTAGAAACTGAGTCTAACCATCGTCGTCTTGGTCTCCCTCTACTTCTCATACCATCTATAACAGAGTCCATTATTCTCCTAGGTAACCTATCCTCCTCCATTCGCCTCACATGACCCCACCACCGAAGCTGGTTTATGCGTACAGCTTCATCCATCGAGTTCATTCCTAAATTAGCCTTTATCTCCTCATTCCGAGTACACTCCTGCCATTGTTCCCACCTGTTTGTACCAGCAATCATTCTTGCTACTTTCATGTCTGTTACTTCTAACTTATGAATAATGTATCCTGAGTCCACCCAGCTTTCGCTCCCGTAAAGCAAAGTTGGTCTGAAAACAGACCGATGTAAAGATAGTTTCGTCTAGGGGCTAACTTACAGAATACTGCTGATCGCAACTGCGAGCTCACTCCATTAGCTTTACTACACCTTGATTCAATCTCACTTACCATATTACCATCCTGGGAGAATACACAACCTAAATACCTGTTCTAGCTTTGTATCACAATCCGACATTCAGTCTCTTGAATTTCTTACCTACTGACATCAATTTAGTCTTCAAGAGGCTAATATTCATACCATACTCATTGCACCTCTTTTCAAGTTCCAAGATATTAGACTGCGGGCTTTCGGCACAATCTGCCATTAAGACCAAGTCGTCAGCATAGGCTAGACTGCTTGCTACATTTCCACCTAACTGAATCCCTCCCTGCAAGTTAATACCTTTCAGCAGATGATCCATGTAAACTACGAACAGAAAAGGTGAAAGAGTACAGCCTTGTCTAATCCCTGTAAATACTGTGAACCAAGAAATCATTTTACCGTCAGTTCTCACCGTAGCCTAATTGTCAACATAAATGCCTTTGATTGATTTTAATAATCTACCCTTAAATCCATAGTCGTGCAGTATGGCGAACAACTTTGCCCTTGGTACCCTGTCGTATGCTTTCTGTAGATCTACGAAACATAAACTCAGCTGTCAATTCATCTCGTACCATTTTAAATTACATGGCGCATACTGAAAAAATGATCGTGACAGCCTCTCCGTGGTCTAAAACCACACTGGATTTCACTCAACTTCCTCTCAACCACTGATCGCACCCTACATTCCAAGATGCCAGTGAATACTTTGCCTAGTAGGTACTAATCAATTAGATACCTTGATAGTTGTTGCAATCGTTCCTGTTCCCTTGCTTATAGATAGGTGCAATTACTGCTTTTGTCCAATCTGAAGGTACCTTAGCAACACTCCATTCTAATCTTACTACTCTATGAAGCCGTTTCATCCTTGCCTTCACACTATACTTCACCATTTCAGATCTAATTTTATCTATTCTTGCTGCTTTATGACAATGGACCATCCTTTCCACTTCCTCAAGCATAAATTCACCAACATCATTTTCCTCCTCCCCATGAGCTTGGTTGTTCGCAACACCAGCAGGAAGATTTCCTTTTGCGTTGAGAAGATTTTCAAAATATTCCCCCACCTGTTCAGTGATTCCCTGGGTTCTATTATGAGTTCACCTGAATTACCCAAAACACTGTTAGTTTCCTTTTTCCCTTCCTTCCTAAGATTCTTTATTACTGTCCAGAAAGGTTTCCCTTCTGCTTGACCTAGCCTTCCCAGTATATTACCAAAATTTTCCAACGACTTCTTTCTGGATTCAGCCATTATTAGTTTCGCTCTGTTTCTTTCATCTACGCACAATTCCCTGTCTGCATCGGCCCTTGCTTGGAGCGATTTCTGATAAGCTTTATTTTTAGGTTTAGAAGCTGCTCTCACGTCATCATTGCATCAAAATGTTCGATTTTTCCCATCTTTACACACTGCTCCCCATCGAATTCCATTTCGTTCGCCAAGTTGTTTCCAAGTAGTCCCTCGCCTGTCAAATGGGAGTGGGACTCCGTTACTCCCATAGGTCCGAGGCTTGCTAAAAATGTTCTGTTCATGAAGCAAAATGGTACCTATTTACACATAGTCCAAGTGAGGATCTTTCCTCTAACGGGTTAGGGACGTCCGGTGAATTGTATAGTCGTAGCAGCCTGAGCACAAGGAAGGCCATGATTTAGAATATATCCGAGATGCCCACACCCATTCCATAGCAACTGGTATCCCAACTCTCAGGACCACTTACTAGGCCACTCACCTGTTGTCCATGGTTCACGATCTAGGACGTGACTACAGTAACCCACACCATTCACGAAAGTAAAAAAAATAAAAATTGCACTCGAAGTTGGAAAAGATTCCCAGGAAACAGGCACCACACATGACGTTGTATTAAATGGAGCAATGTCAAGAAAATTAGTCGATAATCACCACTTTACACAGCATCTAAGCACTACTACCAACAAAACTTGGTAAGAAGGAAAGGCAAGGGAGAGAAGATGAAGAGATTTTGGGAGAAGGGAAAGGTAACCACATCACCTAAATAAATTCAGTCGCACTCCTTAGTCAAGCGTAAGAAAGAACTAATAATAATAAGAGTAATAACTATAGGCATTTTGAAATAACGCCACCTGCGCTGTCTGTGTATCAGTTTCGACGTTCCGTTTTAACAAAAGTTTAATAAAATTTGTCGCATAAGCCCCTATTGTTTCACCAGATACATTTTACTTGTCAATATTGTGCGGCATGGCGTATCCAATGCATTTCCTTTAGGCCTAAAAAACTATCTGCTCTACTGGGCTCGAACCGATGATCTGAGGATCCAGAATCGAAGGAAACTATCCTGTCACTTGAATTTATGGAAAATTTACATGCCACTAAAATTCTTTGCAATTATATTTCTTCTCTTTATTTCCTTTGGGTTGCCCTCTCTGGCAGGGTCACTTAGTCTTCATCTACCTCTTCCAAAGAGAGTAGATTCATTTCCTGCTCAAGTCGGTGTCATTTGTGGGAATTAAAATGTGACGACTCCTCTTCGTTGGTTTTAGGTATATTGAAGAAATCGTAATGTATATACAGGGTGTTAGGGGTATACGTGCAGATATTAAGCTAGACGGCAAAGACAAATACATCTCATAATATAAGCTATGTACTTTTTACCTTGTCCTATTAGTTTGCCCATAACTGAGCCAAATATTTCAGGACCGAATGTGTTTTGAACGGCCGTAGCAGGATATGCCGGTTACGTCATTCTCTCCACGCGTAGTGGAAGTACAGTAGCAGAGTACAGGGCTTGTTGAACCGGTTTTTTTATCGCAGGCCAACACATGTTGTTGTGCACTTCCCCTAAAGGCTTGGCAAGTAGAAGAGGATGACTCACGTGCCAGGCCACTTGCTGTACTCGAAAACCGGTCTAGGGTACTCTGTGTGAAATGTACACAGAATCCTTACAGTGACCTCGAAGATCCGTACCAGCACATACGTGCGAATCAAGTATTGTGTAGTTGTGTGTGATTTATAAGACGTCAATGGCATTACTCAGTGATCCAAGCTGACAAAATGAAAGGAAATAGTTAATAAGTAAATGGAAAATGGGCGCAACATTTATGTGCTGTTATTGCGACAGTCTACGATGAATTTCTGACAATAGACAATGCGAGTTGTCTATGCTTATTCATAAACTTTTCAGGTCAATGAAAGGACGGTGGACACTGAAAGAAAGGGCTGTAAGTATTCAGTGAAATTGTTATTAATGAGACAAATCTCAAAAACCGTAGTTGCAACCATGCGTGAACATTGCTCGAAGGAAAAATAGCTACTGTGGATTTGTTTTTGGTAGTTGCTTTACGTCGCACCGACAGATGTAGGTCTTATGGCAACGATGGGACAGGAAAGGGCTAGGAGTGGGAAGGAAGCGGCCGTGGCCTTAATTAAGGTACAGCCCGAGCATTTGCCTGGTGTGAAAATGGGAAACCACGGAAAACCATCTTCAGGGCCGCCGACAGTGAGGTTCGAACCTGCTATCTCCCGAATACTAGATACTGGCCGCACTTAAGCGACTGCAGCTATCGAGCTCTGTCTACTGTGGAATTGCCGCCGGGCATTTCTAATAGAAGGCTTATTCGTCTTTTTCCTAATCTGTTTAAGCCCCAGGGTTAGTTTTCCCTCGGACTCACCGAGGGATCCCACCTCTACGGCCTCAAGGGCAGTGTCAGGGAGCGTGAGACATTGGGTCGGGGATACAACTGGGGAGAATGACCAGTACCTCGCCCAGGCGGCCTCACCTTGTATGCTGAACAGGGGACTTGCGGGGGAATGGGGAGATTGGAAGGGATAGACAAGGAAGAGGGAAGGAAGCGGTCGTGGCCTTAAGTTACGTACCATCCCGGCATTGGCCTGGAGAAGTGGGAAACTACGAGAAACCACATTCAGGATGGCTGAGGTTGGAATCGAACCACCTCTACTCATTTGACCTCCTGAGGATTAGTGGACCCCGTTCCAGCCCTCGTACCACTCTTCAAATTTCGTGGCGGAGCTGAGAATGGAATACGGGCCTTCGGGGGGTGGCAGCTAATCACACTAACCACTATACCACAGAGGTGGACAGAAGGCTAATTACTGGACAGTAAGTAATAATAATGTTACTACTACTATCTTTACGTTCCACTAACTAATTTTCACGGTTTTCGGAGACACTGAAGTGCCAGAATTTTGTACCGCAGTACTTTTTTAAATGCTAGTAAATCTACAGACACGAGACTGGCGTATTTCAGACTTTCAAATACCACCGAACTGAGCCGCCATCGAACCTGCCAAGGTGGGATCAGAAGACCAGCGCCCTATCGTCCGAGCTACTTAGACCGGCATTGGAGCTTAGAGTAAGTTGATCGTGCGGTTAGGAGCGCGCAGCTGTGAGCTTGTATTCTGGTGATAGTGGGTTCGAACTCCACTGTCGGCAGGCGAGAAGATGGTTTTCCGTAGTTTCCCATTTTCACATCAGGAAAATGCTGGGACTGCACCTTTATCAGACTTCGAACGCTTCCTTCCCACTCGTATCCCTTTTCTCTCCCATCGTCGCCGTAAGACCTATTTGTGACGGTGCGACGTAAAACAATTTGTAAGTACATGCTTCGGTAATTTCGGAGACCTGTCTGCAATTATAATATTAATAATAATTCGGACCTGTTAAAAGTTCACTATTTTCTCTAGTGTTTTCTGACAGATTACGAGCTCCGAAGTTTGAGTGGGGCGATTAACTTTTATTTTCATAATAGTTAGTAATAATAGACAAACACAGTTTTTATAATATTGTTAGTGGCTTTTCGATGGATGCAAGCTGACGGCTGCGCGATCCTAATCGCACGGCTAACTCACCCAGTAATAATAATAATAATAATAATAATAAGAAGAAGAAGAAGAAGAAGAAGAAATCTTTAGGTGCCAATGGAGACGCGCGGTGTCGGAATTTTTCCCACAGTATTCTTTAACGTGCCTCTAAATCTACCGATCAGAAGCGGACGTATTTGAGCACCTTCACATACCAGCGGACTGAGCCAGGATCGAGCCTGCTAAGTTCATGAAACCAGTGCTTGAACCGTCTGAGCCACTTAGCCTGATACGTTTAATAGGCACTGCAAAATCAGCAGTAAGCTAGAAGGCTTTCATTTACATTTAAACATGTTCTCTTCGGGTGGAAGCACGAAAGGAAGGTACGTTTAATTAATTTATTTTCATAACATGTCCCTTACTAGTATGAAGTAAAACGTTTGATGTGTTTTGACATTTCAATTCCGATACTGCTCACTTGGAAAATCTATCCCATGCATTCTTTCGTTGACGTAATAAACTTTATTTACGTACACGCCAACACGGGATGTTTCTGCATACGGCGAGTTGGACTCCCAAAAGACCATGATATTGAAATCGCACTGTGGGAGAATATTCCACGTAAGCAGTTCCACAAAAGCACTAGACTTGTCAGGGGATGTGGCTGGACGGGTTCCCCGCCCCTACATGAAACCGGTCTGTCTGACCTTGACCTGAATAACAGCTGTCAGAGGTGCGAATTATCGTCCGTACTAGTACGCGAGTTACTTCGTAGTAGTAGTAGCATCAGTAGTAGTATTTGAATAATGCCAGTGTATGAATAACACGAATACCATGATATGCTGCTAGTGTATCGTGTGGCAGAACAGAACACGGGTCGCCCTTCATGAATCTATCGGGAAAGGCTTCGAGCAATTTATATTTTGTTTCTTATTCACTACGAGTTAAAACAGAGAACACTTTGCGTTTTTAAGGGCCGATGACATTAAGACAGCAGTCATCATCATCATCATCATCATCATCATCACGTATAAATATTCAATAATACTTTATATTCATCATTACTGAAATAGGAACTATAAGTTAACATTTAACTTAAGAAGGTTGCCCAGAGTGTTTTGTTAATTTACAAAAGAAAGTTTAAAATTTCTTTTAGTGTAAGGCAATCTGTATGTTTTTGTTTTCTAAACTGTTGTACTGTAATGTTTAACATAGGAACATTTTTTGTTCACAGGCGTTTTCGTGTACGTTCGTAAATCCGTACTTTTCTATTCGAGATAGTCTTGTTACCGTCCACCTGGAATTACGGAGCCCGTACTGTATGTTAGTTCATTATTTTTCTACAATAGAGTATTACTAATGCGACTGTAGTTCCTACGACCTACAGGTATACTGCATTCTACCGACATCATCTTAACACGCAGTAGCGTAATCTGCTGCGATTTACCGAGATCGATAGCTGCAGTCACTAAAGTCTGGCTCTATGGCTAAATGGTTAGCGTGCTGGCCTTTGGTCACAGGGGTCCCGGGTTCGATTCCCGGCAGCGTCGGGAATTTAACCTTAATTGGTTAATATTGCTGGCACGGGAACTGGGTGTATGTGCCATCTTCATCATTATTTCATCCTCATCACGACGCGCAGGTCGTTGATACAGGTGTTTATGTACCACAATATCACCGGCTTTCAGGCCGGCCCCATGGCTAAATGGTTAACGTGCTGGTCCTTGATCACAGGGGTCCCGGGTTCGATACGCAGCAGGGTCGCGAATTTTAACCATCATAGATTAATTTTGCCGGCACGGGGGCTGGGTGTGTGTGTTGCCTTCATCATCATTTCATCCTCATTACGACACGCAGGTCGCCTACGGGTGTCAAATCGAAAGACCTGCTTCTGGCGAGCGGAACTTGTCCTCGGACACTCCCGGCACTAAAAGCCATACGACATTTCATTTCAGTGTGGCCAGTATCCATTATTCGTGAGATAGTGTGTTCGAACCCCACCCTCGGCAGCCCAGAAGATGGTTTTCCGTGGTTTCCCATTTTCACACCAGGAAAATGCTGGGGCTGTACCTTAATTAATGCCACGGCCGCTTCCTTCACTGTCCTATCCCTTTCCAGTCCCATCGTCGCCATAAGGCCTATCTGTGTAGGTGCGACGTAAAGCCAATAGCTGCTGCGATTTGTTATTAGCACCATCATAGTAAAATGTAATATAGTTGTGGCGGAATCTTCTTAGATACGTTCGACATGTGTGGATTGTGTATAATTTGATAACTCATCTGTAGTCATGAAAGCGACCGTCGGCCTGGCGTTCAGATTAATAGCTACATGTCTCTAACGTGTAACCTTGTTTATGTTTCCTAGATTTGTTGATGTGTATGTTTGATGTTTATACACAATACGAGATTACAGTTGACTCATCCCCACAAGCTTGACCTGGTTCTCGTCTTACGCATAGTAATCTGTAGGTAACTACTGCGACCAATGCTAACTCACGTGACATACATTTCATTTTGTTTCCTCTTAAACCACGCATATTTTACTATCTTCTTCCACGTATTTGAGCTTTTAATGACCTAATAATAATAATAATATTAATAATAATATTAATAATGCTAAGACCGAGCTCGATAGCTGCAGTCGCTTAAGTGCGGCCATTGTCCAGTATTCGGGAGATAGTAGGTTCGAACCCCACTGTCGGCAGCCCTGAAAATGGTTTTCCGTGGTTTCCCATTTTCACACCAGGCAAATGCTGGGGCTGTACGTTAATTAAGGCCACGGCCGCTTCCTTCCCACTCCTAGCCCTTCCCTGTCCCATCGTCGCCATAAGACCTATCTGTGTCGGTGTGACGTAAAGCAACTAGCAAAAAAAGTGTTAAGTGCTTTACATCCCACTAACTACTTTTACACCGAGCTCGATAGCTGCAGTCGCTTAAGTTCGGCCAGTATCCAGTAATCGGGAGACAGTGGGTTCGAGCACCACTGTCGGCAGCCCTGAAGATGGTTTTCGTGGTTTCCCATTTTCACACCAGGCAAATGCCGGAGCTGTACCTTAATTAAGGCCGCGGCCGCTTCCTTCAACTTTCTAGGCCTTTCCTCTTCCATCGTCGCCATAAGACCTATCTGTGTCGGTGCGACGTAAAGCAAAATAGCAAAAACAAACTACCGGTACTTCTACGGTTTTCTGAGGCGCTGAGGTGCCCGAATTTAGTCCCGCACGAGTTCTTTTTATGTACCAGCAAATCTGCCGACACGAGGCTGACGTACAGTACTTGAGAACCTTCAAATACCACCGGACTGGGGCAGGTTCGAACTTGTGAAGTTGGAGCCAAAAGGCCTGCACCTCAACCGTCTGAGCCACTCAGCCCGGAAGGAGGCACGAAATGTGGGTACGTTTAATTTATTTAGTTCTATAACATGTCCATTATTCCTTCGAAAATAAACGTTCGATGTGTTTCGATAATTCAATTCCGATGCTACTCATTTGGGCATCCCATGACTGCTTTCGTTGGCGTAAGGAACTGCCATCTTTCTTCTACCTTTACGCAATGCACAACGGGGATCGTACCGTATTTCACGTCCCGGCGCGCCAATCCCAACCAATAATTATATCACACGCTCGTACAGGTCCCGCACCGATACAGGTTTTCAGGTCATTTCCATACTCACTAGACCACGGGGCTGATGACCACAGATGTCCCAATTCCCTAAAGGACATAACAGCAAATGAACCAGTATTAACGCTGAGAATTCGTTACATCTTCAGGGTCCGAAACCGATGACCAGGGTTGTCTGAAGCCCTTAAGACGGAAACTAAATACTGACAACAACGAAACCAGTCTGGTGAGAATGTAACGTAATATGGCATACACTACTGTAGTAGCCACCTTCAGCTGTTATCGTAGCTCAGTTGCTCTTAAACATAAAACCAGTTTGACAAGTATGTTACGTAACATCTCTTGCATTGCATAGATAGCGTTCTACTGTTACGGTAGTACATGTGCACGTAAACATAAACAGAAACCAGTTTGGCACGAATGGCGCGTGACTCGCCTGTTCTCAAAGGGAAGCTATTCATTCACAAGAACAAGACATACTACCTATTCTGAAAACATCGTATCTCTTTGCTCTCGAAAATAACTTCGGAGGATTACTAAAAGTTTGATATATATTGGTTCGTCACATCGTTCTCTATTGCTAGAAGAAATATCTGCAGGTATACACCTAACACCCTGTATATATAATCACTATTTCTGTCACCCATTCGCAGCGTTACTTAGAAAACGAGAAACTTTCAGGAGCTGTTTTGGTACCAGATATAGATTATTATGTATTATTATTATTATTATTATTATTAAAAAATACGAGGGCGAATCAAAAAGTAACTTACACTTCCAAGTTATGGCCATTTATGAAAACTCGCACACGGAAGCAACATGGCTACAGTAAGACAACATACAATGTAAGTTCACTTTTCCACATAGTCTGTAAACATTTCTTGAAACGGTCAACCAACTTTTCGGTTACCGAACACGTGATATTTGCGTAGAAAATTGCACGATAACGCAACAACTCACACGGCTCGCCAAACGTCCGAACAGCTTCAGCGATTCAATTGGGAGTGGCTACATCCTTCATACAGTCCAAACTTAGCGCCATGCCATTATCATGTGTTCGGTAAGCTGAAAAAGGACTCGGTTGGAGACGATTCTGAAACGATCAGGAGCTGAATGCCAATGTCTCCAGGTGGTTACTTAGCACTGGACGTGATTTCTACGCATCCAGAATCGAAAGTTGGTTGGCTGTTCCGACAGGTGTTTACAGTTTCTCGGGCACTATGTGGTAAAGTGAACTTACTTTGTATGTTATCAGAGTCGTGTTGCCTGTGTGTAGGTGGTTTCATAAATGGCCATAACTTGGAACTGTAACTTAGTTTTGATTTACCCTCGTACGTTCCTGTCAGCGAAGCTGTTGTCGCATAGTCGTCATGATGACGTAGTTATACAGGTATATTTATCGGCATGATGTCGGACTGCATACATCTGGCTTTTGTTGCCATGCACAGATATATTTTACCTAGGTAGTTTTAAACTGGTGTCCGCCTCTATGGTGTAGTGGTTAGTGTGATTAGCTGCCATCCCCGGAGGCCCGGGTTCGATTCCCGGCTCTGCCACGAAATTTTAAAACTGGTACGAGGGCTGGAACAAGGGTCCTCTCAGCCTCGGGAGGTCACCTGAGTAGAGGTGGGTTCGATTCCCATCTCAGCCATCCTGGAAGTGGTTTTCCGTCGTTTCCCACTTCTCCTCCAGGCAAATGCCGGGATAGTACCTAACTTAAGGGCACGGCCGCTTCCTTTCCTCTTCCTTGTCTATCCCTTCCAACCATCCCAAAGCCCAACAAGGCCCCTGTTCAGCATAGCAGGTGAGGCCCCCTGGGCGAGGTACTGGTCATCCTCCCCAGTTGTATCCCCGGACCAATGTCTCGCGCTTCAGGACACTGCCCATGAGACGGTAGAGGTGGGATCCCTCGCTTAGTCCGAGGGAAAAACAACCCTGGAGGGTAAGCAGATTAAGGAGGAAAGAAAGATTTAAACTGGTACTTGTTATGGGTTACAAGAATAATATAATGATGACCATCATACTTGAACTGTTCAGGGAAATGAATAAATTTTCTTTCCATTCTGGGTATCCATCTCGTTAAACGCTCGGTGTAATAGCCCAACTTTTGGTAATAGTCGTTAAAGTTCCAAGTCAATATCGACTGACATCGAGTTTAGCCGATTTGAGTCCCGTTATTTGAAAATATTTTTGCCATCAGAATGTTGCTTGGCAGGGCATGGGAGGTGGTGACATACAATTGCTTGTCACTAGAAAGTGTACCAAAAGCCTGGCTTAAATTCCAAACTTCTCCGCAGTTCACATAATCGAGTAAAAATTTCGTGTGGCTATTACTAGCCGAGTGCAGCCCTTGTAAGGCAGACCCTCCGATGAGGGTGGGCGGCATCTGCCATGTGTAGGTAACTGCGTGTTACTGTGGTGGAGGATTGTGTTATGTGTGGTGTGTGAGTTGCAGGGATGTTGGGGACATCACAAACACCCAGCCCCCGGGCCATTGGAATTAACCAATGAAGTTTAAAATCCCCGACCCGACCGGGAATCGAACCCGGGACCCTCTGAACCGAAGACCGGTACGCTGACCATTCAGCCAACGAGTCGGACACATAATCGAGTGAAGGCACATGACGTTGTTGATTGTGATTCGTTTTGGACAGTTGTTTGTAGAGTACGCAGATCAACAGATGTCAAAGTTTAACTCCGAGCTACAACCGCACTCAGTGTAGTTTGTAAGGGAATATTGGATTATTTCGACATCATTGTGAGGGAAATCTACTTTCAACCTATTAGGTCGTGTTACGCACATGTAGTACGTGTTGAAGATGCGTTAAGTACAGAACATAAATGGCGCATCGGACACCAGGCGAACCCACAACCTTCCAATTTCGAGTCGGTTGCTTTACCGACTGAGGTATAGTGGCCTAGGCCATAGCCTATAGTTAACTATGGATTTTCCACAAACTTCTGTAGTTAACTGTAGTTTAAAATGAATATAAACATTCACATCAGTCTAATAACATGTGTAACCGATCATCATAGGAATAATACTCATTTACTTACCAGAGAGAGGCGTCTGACTGGAATCATGCTGAAACACAGAGAACACTCAATTAATATGTTTCCAGATGATTTGATTATGTAAATACAAACTTAGTTTATAAAAGACGTTCGCTCTAGATGATCTCGTTAGAATATAACATCGCCGGTGCTGTGCCGAAACCGCGAATATTACAGAGCTCTTCCTATCCATTATTGTCCTTAAAGATAGTCACGCCTCGCAGCCACATATGAATATGGATTTCATCAGAACAATTGTCGATGTGTTCATTTTCCTGTGCATGTGTACGAGGGAAAATGAACCTTACCGTACTGTAGGAATGTTGTTTGCACACTTCTAGAGTGTGATGTATTCAAGGTAAATTCTGCTTTACACTTCAGCACTGGAAAATGAACCCAACGGAAATTGTTCTAATAGTCTGCACTTCAATATGTGCCTGTAAGGCGTGACCAGTCTTTTTTCTTTCTTTTCCTTCTTTCTTTCTTAGTCTGTTTACCATCCAGGGCTCGTTTTTTCCCTCGGACTCAGCGACAGATGCCACCTCTAGCGCCTTAAGGGCAGTGTTCTGGAGGATGAGACTTTGGGTCGCGGGATACAACTGGGAAGGATGACAGTACCTCGCCGAGGCGGCCTCACCTGCTAAGCTGAACATGGGCCTTGTGGTGGGATGGGAAGATTGGAAGTCGGCACTGTCGGCAGCTCTGAACATGGTTTTCCATGGTTTCCCATTTTCACACCTGGCGTAGGCTGGGGCTGTACCTTAATTAAGGCCAGGGCCGGTTTGCTTCCCACTCCTAGCCCTTTCCTGTCCCATCGTCGCCATAAGAACTATCTGTGTCGGTGCGACGTAAAGCGAATAGGAAAAAAGAAAAAAGGAAGAGGGATGGAAGCAGCCGTAGCCTTAAGTTAGGTATCATCCCTGTATTTGCCTGGAGGAGAAGTGGGCAACCACGGAAAATCACCTCGAACTTGACCGAGGTGAGAATCGAAATATTTTATACTCAGTTGACCTCCCGAGGCTGAGTAAACGACGTTTCAGCCCTCGTACCACGTTTCAAATTTTGTGGCAGAGCCGGGAATAAAGCCAGGGCCTCCGGGGGTGGCAACTAATCACGCCAACCATTACACCTCAGGGGTGGGCATGATATATTTAATGTTCATTTTTGTTCACACTTCAGCACAAGAAAAAGAACACAACGAACATTGTTCTGGTGAACTGCATATCCATATGTGGCTGGGAGGCGTGACCAGTCTTAAAGGAAATAAACGGATAGGAAGACCACTGTGATATTCGCGGTTTTAACATAGCAGCGGTGATATTTTGTGAAAACACGTAACAAGGCGAAATATTCAGAACGAGGATTTTATGGCCCAGATTTATGTATAGTAGTTCATATTTTTATCATGAAATAAATTGCAGTGGATCACTTCAGGATAGGGACTTCTATCTCCTCCGTATTTTATTTTCCTGATTATTTTATTATTCGTAAAAGGATTTTAAGATAAAGCATTTTTCCAAAAATGTAGCTATTTTCATAGAGCGATGTCAATATAGGGACAAGCAACAGAGCAAAATAAACAGTTTGTTGCACCTTTTTGTGAGATTACTACATTTTATCCCCCTTTTTATTCTATTTCATGTTTAAGCACATTTCCCCCACCTTTATCTATACAAACAAATAAAATTTAAGTGTCTGTTTGTAATGTCAAAGTAACAGCTTTTTTTACTAACTTTCTATTAAAGCATATACGAAACTCGTAACAAATTTCTACCATCTTTGTCTGTCTGTCTGCCTGTCTATCTGTCTGTTCCGGCTAATCTCCGAAACGGTTGAACCAAATTTGACGGGACTTTTACTGGCAGAGAGCTGATAGTATAAGGAGTAACTTTAGCTACATTTAAATTTTAAAAAAATAGAGGAGGGGGGAAAGGAGAAGGAGATAGAAAATAATAGGAAAAACACTAAATTTTTCATACAGGGACGAGGCAAATATCATGTCAAGCCCCTTAACGTAAAGAACAAAACCCGGTAATCCCTACGGACCCGAAAGTCATGTCTTAATGCCCTAGAGCCAACCGTTATGGAGATATTGACACCACATTACCCCTGCTCTAGGAATCCGATAAGGAAACGACCAGCCTCAACCAGCCTCAACGTCAGCTCAAGGATTCTACAGCAGCGAGAATTGCCATCCATCGTGCACATTTGTAATAGTTACGAAATGTCTGATCAAACAAGTACATTCAATAATATTTATATTTGAGGTCCTATCTAGCGGCAGTATACTTACACTAAAATTTCAAACAAGACAAATCATTTCTACATACTTAAAAGTACACCAGTGATATAAATATCTAATGAAGTCCCTCAACACCGATAGTATGAGTAACTAAAGTAGAGATGGGCACTATCAACTGAAAACCACTATCGACTAGTCGGGCGATAGTCCCTTCGAACTATCGACTGAACAGTCGAATGTTTTCAGTCGAACAAAAAGTATTCATTACTTCCTGTTGTGAAGACTGAACAGTCGAATGATTTCAGTCGAATGAAAGTATTCATATAATGTAAGTAATCAGTCCATGAAAAAATTTCGAATGTTTCCAGTCGAAACTCTCCGTATCAAAAGCGGAGGGTCGTACTTTTACGAATTCGATTCATTTTAACGCAATTTACCAATAATTAAAAATCACTTGTATAGACTCCCATTAGAACAAAATTAATGTTATACTGAGTGACTTACAAATTTATTCAAAGGGACCCACGTTCGCAGCCGAGGTTTTTAGCCCTATACTGGCAATGTTAAATCGACTAACTTTGAGTGCAGTTATTTCAGAAATTAATAAACCTATGAGGCTGAACTTATGAACAGTGCTAGATACATAATTTTCCAATACAGTGACCTTTTTTTTTACTGCCGAGTGAAAAGTTCAATTTCTATATATTTTTAAAAGTACATTGAATTTTCCCAATATTTTACCATAAAAGTTTTGGATAATTTCCATGATTAAATTAGGAACAAAACAATAGGAAGTCAGTAACACCATAGCTAAGTATAGAATAAATATACAAAATTTCACACATCCAGGTAAAGAACTTCCTGAAAAAACTGCAATAATATGTTACCATGGTAACAATTTGAGAAAAATTGATTTAAAATTGACAGTACCTTCAGTGCATGCCAAAACCATATTCTGGACTTTCACTGTTGTCCTCATCATCTCTGGCTTTCTTCCTAGAACTGTCCAGCCGCCTGGCCTCTTTGCTACATTTTCTGCATCTAAATCAGCTTTAGTAACCCGCATCCTGTCGAGATCTTGGAAAATCTTCAGTGCATTCATTCTTGGTTGAATACCTAGCTGCTGCAGCACTTGAAGTCGCCCCACATCTCCCTCATTAAATGCCAATACTGCATCATTAACTCCTAGAATCAGTGTCTGATACCCAACAAATACTCGTTTCGGAACCCTAGCCCACATAACACTATTAAAACTTTCATTAGGGTTTGGGTTTTCCCATGTAAACACTTTTTCAGAAGGTCAGGATGTGCTAGAATTCTGAATATTGGCTTGATTACATCAGCCACAGACATAGGCAATGGATGTTTATGTGAATAGCTTTCTCCTGTAACTTTGGATCTATTATATTTAAAACAGGAAGACAAACCTTTGGGGCAAAGACAGTGCTGGAGAACTTCATCTGTAGAAGTTTTGTGTAAGAAAATTTCTTTGTCACTAAGCCTACCCTTTCTTGATATTAATTTACCATCTTCCAATTTTTTCCCATTGTATTCACTGCGCAGTCTCCGGGGACGGGACCCCATTCGTTTCTGGATATGACCTACACATTCCAATTTCTCAATAATTATTTCCCCATAAGGCTTCTCTTGGACAACACTTGCAAAAGCCTTGCTGTCCCTATTCCCTAGATATTTAAAAGGAACTAATCTGGAAGACAAAAAATATTGCAAATCCCAGGCCTGACCAGAAAGGAGGCGTGGCTCTCTTACGTCATGTGGCATTGAAATGGACTTTAAATGATGTTTGGGGCGTTTTTCAGAAGAAAAAAAACACACGCACATTATAAAACCGACCTCCAGCTACCCAAAGTACCAAACATAAAAAAAGGGTTTTTGAACCCAAAATAGCTTACAACCTCAATCAAAATCAATCAATCACTACTGATCTGCATTTCGTGCAGTCGCCCAGGTGGCAGATTCCCTATCTGTTGTTTTCCTAGCTTTTCTTAAATGATTGCAAAGAAATTGGAAATTTATTGAACATCTCCCTTGGTAAGTTATTCCAATCCCTAACTCCCCTTCCTATAAACGAATATTTGCCCCAATTTGTCCTCTTGAATTTCAACTCTATCTTCATATTGTGATCGTTCCTACATTTAAAGACATCATACAAACTTATTCGTCTACTGATGTCCTCCCACGCCATCTCTCCTCTGACAGCTCGGAACATAGCACTTAGTCAAGAAGTTCGTCTCCTTTCTCCCAAGTCTTCCCAGCCCAAATTTTTGCAACATTTTTGTAACGCTACTCTTTTGTCGAAAATCCCCAAAACAAATCGAGCTGCTTTTCTTCGGATTTTATCCACTTCCTGAATCAAGTAATCCTGGCAAGGGTCCCTTATACTGGAACCATACTCTAGTTGCGGTCTCACCAGGGAAAAATATGCTCTCTCCCTTACATAATTACTACAACCCCTAAATACTCCCATAACCGTGTGCAGAGATTTGTACCCTTTATTTACAGCCATATTTATGTGATTACCCCAATGAAGATCTTTCCTTATATTAAAACCTAGGTATTTACAATGATCCCCAAAGTGAACTTTCACCCCATCAACGCAGTAATTACAACTGAGAGGACTTTTCCTATTTGTGAAACTCACAATCTGACTTTTATCCCTGTTTATCATCATACCATTGCCGACGGTCCATCTCACAACATTATCGAGGTCATTTTGCAGTTGCTCACAATCTTGTAACTTATTTATTACTCTGTACAGAATAACATCATCTGCAAAAAGCCTTATCTATGATTCCAATTTTACACATATCATTGATATATATAAGAAAACATAAAGGTCCAATAATACTGCCTTGAGGAATTCAACTCTTAAATTCTACAGGGACAGATAAATCCTCCCCTATTCTAATTCTCTGAGTTCTGTTTCCTAGAAACAGAGCCACCCATTCAGTCATTCTTTTGTCAAGTCCAATTGCACTCATTTTTGCTAGTAGTCTCCCATGATCTACCCTATCAAATGCCTTAGATAAGTCCAATTGACCTCCTGAATCCAGGGTATCTGCTATATCTTGTTGGAATCCTACAAGTGGAGCTTCAGTGGGATAACTTTTCCTAAATCCAAACTGCCTTCTATCAAACCATTTATTAATTTTGCAAACATGTCTTATATAATCAGAAAGAATGCATTTGCAAAGCTTACATACAAGGCATGTCAGACTGACTGGCCTGTAATTTTCAGCTTTATGTCTATCACCCCTTCCTTCCAGCTGCTTTTCTAGTTTTCAACTTTTGTATCTTACTGTGAATGTCATTGCTGTCATAGGTATATTGTAATACTTCTTTAGTATTAGTCACCTCCTCTATCTGGACATTGTCCTTGTAACCAACAATCCTTACATACTGCTGACTGAATGCTTCTGCCTTTTGAAGATCCTCGCATACACACTCCCCTTGTTCATTAATTATTCCTGGAATGTCTTCTTGGAACCTGTTTCTGCCTTAAAGTACCTATACATCCTGTTCCATTTTTCACTAAAATTAGTGTGGCCACCAGTTATGCTTGCCATCATGTTATCCTTAGCTGACCTCTTTGCTAGATTAAGTTTCCTAGTAAGTTCCTTCAATTTCTCCTTACTTCCACAGCTATTTCTAACTCTATTTCTTTCCAACCTGCACCTCCTTCTTAGTCTCTTTTTTCCCTGTTATAATATAGTGCATCTTTACCATTCCTTACCACATTTGTAGGTACAAACCTATTTTCACATTCCTCAACAATTGCTTTTAACCCATCCCAGAGCCTGTTTACATGTTTATTTACCATTTTCCACCGATCATAGTTACTTATTAAAAACTCCCTCATGCCTGTTTTATCAGCCATATGGTACTGCCTAACAGTCCTAATTTTAATCTCTTCCTTTCACATTTATTTTAAATTACCACAAAAACAGCTTCGTGATCACTAATGCCATCTATTACTTCGGTTTCTCTATAGAGCTCATCGGGTTTTACCAGCAACACATCCAGAATATTCTTCCCTCTAGTTGGTTCCATCACTTTCTGAATCAGGCGCCCTTCCCATATTTTATTTGCCATTTGTTGGTCATGCTTCCTGTCGTTCGCATTACCTTCCCAATTGACATTTGGTAAATTGAGATCACCGGCTACGATCACGTTCCTTTCATTATTGTTTCCCACATAGCTGATTATCTTATCAAAAAATCTGAATCAGCGTCTGCGCTACCCTTCCTCGGTCTGTACATTCCAAAGACTTCAAATTTCCTATTATCTCTAGAGATGATCCTTACATCTAGAATTTCATGTCGTAGCTTACATATTCTTCTTTCACCAGAATTAATACTTCCCCTCCTACCATTCCTATCCTGACTCTACTATACACACTCCAGGTCCGTGAGAAATTTTCTTCATCCTTTTTGTCATTTCTCAGCCATGACTCAACTACTATAACTATATCTGGTATGTACACATCTATTACATTACTTAATTCTGTTCCTTTATTTACAGTACTTCTACAGTTCAGTACTAACATTTTAATGTCATCCGTACTTGATTTCCAGTTCTCTGTTCCCTTACCACCGCTCGCTAGGAAAACCCGTTTCCCTGAATGTACCTCTCTATAAGCCTTCTAAAAAGAATTCTTAACTTACATGTACCACTGCGGTTTAAGTGAAGTCCACCTGAGCGCAGATCCCTATCTTCTACCCACCCATTAGGATCTAGAAATATCACTCCCAGTTTCCCACATACCCACTCCATAGTCTCATTTAAATACCCAATCACCCTCCAGTCAGTATCCCTCCCACACAGTATTCCACTGATAACAATCTCTGCTTCCTTAAACTGCACCCGTGCTGCATTTACCAGATCCCACACATCCCCAACTATGTTGATACTTATGCATGCTTGTCTTACGTTGTTAGTACCAACATGAAACACTACCATCTTCTCCTTTCCCTCCTCCTTCTCTTCTACCTTCCTCAACATCTGCCTTAACCTAATTCCTGGATAACACTCTACAATGGTACCCTTTCCTCCACACACTTTCCCGACATGTCTAACCATAGAATCCCCCATGACCAGAGCCTCAACCCTACCCACCTCATTTGATCCCCTCCCCTCCTGGTCAGTCCTATCTTTCGTGACAGCTGCAGAAGCTACTTTCTCCTCCCTTTTCTCCATCCCATGACCCTGTTCCGCCTGTCTTTTCCTATCCACTACTTCACATTTCCCTTTCCTACCTCTTCCCTTTCTCCTACTTCCAAACTTATCGGCAACAGTTCCCTGTTCCTCATCTTCCCTCGGTTGTTCTACCTGCAGTGACTCGTACCGATTTCTCACCGACACCTGTCCTGAATTTTGATCCTGAATGGAGCCCTTAGCCTGCAATCCCCTTCCCCTTAAAACATTAGACCACCTGTCTTCCACAATTCCCCCATTTCCTTCCAATCCCTCTATTACACCTACTGTATCCTGTACATTATTTGGAGGCCTACTTTCCTTCCTGTCCTCTGAGAGTATCCTAATTATCTCCCTCAAAGTCTCCAACTCCTCCCTCATACTCCTTATTCTGTGCAAAATAAAAATGAAAGGAAATAAATATTGTCTAGGTTAGTTCACAAAGAACAAACGACAGTAAGTTATTTAATATAGGCTACTACTACACTACAATAATAATTAAATGTACTATTTTTATTCCTACAACACGCTAACACGATGAAAATTGCTGTTAATCACTGGAAATAGAGAATAGTACACATGAATTACACAATTCTTAACTGCAGTTAAGTCTACTCTACATAATTACAACAACAGAATTTTTGTAAGAGAGTTACTACAGATACCGGTACCACAGAAACGGTACTATACTATACAAATATTTCACAGTAATAGAATAAACACAATACCGATACTTTCTAATATGATACTATAATACACTACAAAAATTTTAAACTACGTTCAGACTAAGTAAACAGATACTACAATACACTACAATAAATTTAATCTACGTTCAGACGCATTCTAATTACAACAGGTTATTACCATGAAAAAACAAAAAAGAAAATTACCATTAAAGTTCGAAATTCTCAAAATTACAGAATAGGCACTCTAATTTCTAATTAGTTACTTTACTACACTACAATAATGTTAAAACTACGTTCAGACGAATCCTAGCTTCTTGCTAAGCACATATGGAAATGAAAATTCCAATTAGGCCTAGATTTAGATATTCGTAAGAACTACGGTAGGTACTCAAAGATTACCAGCAAAGTTAAACACGTATACCGATTAATATTAGTACTACTTTGTCCTACTATGCTGTAATAGAAATGAAACCTGCCGTTTGCACACGAATATAACAGGCAAGATACTATCTAATATACTGTAATATACAATTCTGAACTGAAATGCGGTTATGTGATCTTTACAGATGGTGGATTACTATTATTTTTCCTACTCCGCGGGACGTAGAATAAAAGTGTCCTTCAATGTTGAAAAATATGAGGTTGTTTACAATAATTTCTCAAAAGTATTTGTGTCTAAACTACGCCAGGGACTTGTATTGCAATTATTGGAATGTAGGAACTTGATTATTAGCTAACCGCTCATAAATACTGAAATGTCGAGGGTGTGAAATATAAATTACGGATACTTTAACTGCCTATTCAGAACTACAAATGATCGGAATACAACAATCAGCTGTTTTTATTTATATTTTCTTGATAAACTACACCCTTTCTTCACAGACTGTAGCCAACAATGCCAATATTTGAATACGAAGAACGACAATAATCAATAACAATTACGACTGTTAACTATTTCGCCCGTGAAATACCGTCTATTCTGTTGAAATCCTTTCTTTAAACAAAATTTGCAACAGTATCGCCTTATTTAAAGAAGTTATTACCTTCGTGATAGGTGGGACCGTTGAACTGCTATTTGAAATACCCTGTCAAATGCCTGCACTAATAGATATAACCGCTGCCCAAGTTACGATTCTTTTTAATATCCCGTCTTTGTAAGTACCGTATTTTTATCAACAAACCTACTGATATTTTAATAATAATATTAAAAAGAAAGATATATTTCTTCTTTCACGCAGACCTAAATTACCGGTTGTAATCTAGCCAATGCCCACGGAACCACTCAGTGTGAAAACTGTAAATAAATGCCAATAAAAGCAGATTACTACAAATAAACACAAAACACAATTATTAGTGGAGCTAAATATATCACACATACACAAAATTTGGTAAATCCCCGTAAACAAACCATAAATCAGCACATTCAGTATAGCAAACATATCAAGAATATTACAATTCGAACTCGAAACCTAAGGAAACCACTCTGACACACGCCTTCGCTTCAGGATCGGAAAAGCAGCGGTCATTGCATGAGTTCAGTGAGGACCTTGCCATGGCAAGAGTCTCGTAAAGGCTCCTAAATTATCACCACCATCATCATCATCATCATTAACCATGAATTGATTTCTAGTCTGAGTGAAATATTGTGGATTCTGTAGTGTTCTGCCGTTAACGATCCTTCAAGAATGAACTGAGTTCAAAACGCCAGCAACTTACTGTTAAAAACATTGAAATGTTGTGTATAATCCAATATAACAAGTCTATTAATTATTAGAACCTTGTTAATGTCTAGGACAAAATAATTCATGTTCAGTATAGTAACAGCCAATAATTGTAAGAGGGTATTGTAAGTCATGTATCATAATTCAAGGAATTGCAATAAACGAATGCTCTCTCCCCAGCTCCAGGCGATCCGGAATTGGGGGACGGGAGTATTCTATTCTATTCTATTCTATTCTATTCTATTCTATTCTATTCTATTCTATTCTATTCTATTCTATTCTATTCTATTCTATTCCATTCTATTCTATTCTATTCTATTCTATTAGAACCTAGTAAATGTGATAAAGAAAGGTCATGTAACTGTTTAAACCTTAATAAATTGATTCCATCAACAACTTTTTGTATGTATCTTCAGCGCTATTTTCCCCCTTTTCTGACCATACTTTTCAACTTAAAATCCAGTACCTACTTACTACAGTCCATTCTGTAAATCGCTACTACCAGTGAAACTGTCCTATTATCCGAGAAGGAATAGATTAGTAAGACTTTCTCTCTTCTATTTTCAGCCCTATTTCATTCATTTTGCTCTCCTTGATATCCCCTTTAATTGCTCCTTATTGTACTCATTACTGGCAGTTGAAACCATCGCTAACGTGTCTCTTCTCATGCAAATGAATCGGTAATGCCATCTACTGAAGATGAGTGGCAGCCGGAGAGAAGGGGAACATCCAGTTAACAAGTCAGTACAATGTCACTTTTGATCAATCTTATGTAGGCTATTGCTATTAGTTATATTCTAGTTTGGTAATATTAGAGCATCAGAGGTCAACGGTGTCTTTTACTTCTACCTTCTGTCCTTCTCGTATAGTCGTTTTTATAGTTTGCCGTGTGATTTCATTCTTCTTATTCTTCCAGGTTTTTCTTAGGGGGTGACACTTGATGTGGGCTTGTCCCTTTTCCCACAGCCGGATGCCCTTCCTTAGACCAACCCCTGTGGGTGGAGGTGATAGAATAATATTTTCTGCCTGCCGTAAGACACGGCTAAAAAGTTTTTTGAGCGTGGATTGGCGATCATAGGGCCCTTAGCTGAATCCTGACGTTGCTCCCACTTAATTGTGCCAGGTTTCTCACTTTCATCTATCCTACCGGATCTCTCTTGGTCAACCTTTTTCTTTTCCGACCCGATGGTATTAGAGCACTCGAGGCCTAGGGACTATTTTATTTTCACGCCCTTCGTGGCCATTGTCTTTCTTTGGCCGATACCTTCATTTTTGTAAGTGTCGGATCCCTTCCATTTATTCTCTCTGATTTATGTTATATAGAGGATGGTTGCCTACTTGTACTTCCTCTTAAAACAATAATTACCACCACCACGTTCCTTACGCCAAAGATATGCGAAGGAAAGTTTTAACTATTGCGTGTTTCTGCGGCGTGTTGTATGCAGGCTAAATGAAGGAAAGTTCCTCAAGACTAATTGAAGCGCCGAGCCCTCAAATAATGAAAAGTTAACTATCTCCAATACAGTTAAATTATCGGCACTGTTTGGCATTGCACAAGTACTTTCTACATTTGCTATCCAATCAAATAATCGGAAAAAGGTTTCTTCAAGTTATCACAGCCTTTTGGCTGCGGGTTAAGGAGGAATGCACTTCCTGACGCCGCGTGGAATGTCACGTGAAAATTCCTATGTAGGATTGGACCATCGGCCAACAGTTAAGGCACTATTCAAATTAGGCACCGCTAGCTTCTCATCTCGTCGTTCATTTAATTTACTCCTTAATCAACATGGACTGAATATCACGTGGTTTTGTGGTTTAAAATTTCGCGAACACATCACCATTTAACTCCTTGCCGTGACGTTTGAACAATCTATATATATACAAGCAAGTCGCTCTGCAACGATATATATATATATATCAAGGTAAAAAATATAAAATGAAAATAGACATGAAATAATGAGTAAATTCCAGGCATCTCAGAAACTTAAAACTTGGTACTAGTAACCCTACGAAAATCGAAAATTCTCAAAACTGCCTGAGGGGGGAAGGCTGGGGGCTTCAAATGTTGGACTCAGTATAAGAACGCAGTCGTATATATTTATCCAAAGCGATAACTTATAGGTTTCGTGGGCTTAAAAGCTATCAGGATACTCCTCTTTTCACACCCCTCTCCCAAATCAAGATGGCGGCTCACTCTGCCAGACGAACTAGAAAAATTGAAATTTGGTGAACCGAAAGAAAAATTCCGTGCTGTTTAATTTTTAACTTTTTACCCCCCGAAAAGTATCGAAATATGGAGGCAATATTAATGACGGCGCAGGCCTTCCTTTCGAAGTATTTGATGGCTAAACGGTAAGTCGTATCACAAAAGGGATGGCACAATCTCAGCTCAATTTGGAGTGATCTACATCTTTGGTCCTATGACATTTTGTCGTATCTCTCTGCCTTATACGTTACATTTGGCTGCATTTCTCGATTGTATGTAAATTTCGTGGTTTTTACACGTATATTTCATAGCTTGAAGCACTTATAGGAAAGATAGAGTCATAAAATTCGTCACACAAATTCATACAACCGATGGCCATATGTGAGCCAGATTTCATGATTCTAGTTCCACATATGTATGCGAAAAATAAAGCAAATTTATAAAAAATTTCCCATGCTTCACTCTCTTCAAATAATCTAAATCATTATAACCCATACATGTGGGAGATACGAGAAAATGTTATAGGAACAACGAAGTAGTGAATTTAAAGAGGCGTCTGATCACGCAAACAGTTTGTGAATATCATTCTCTGATTAGGAGCAGCAGATGATCTCGAAATTAAGGTTTGCACTAATAAACGTGTCCGTGCTTATCTGTCATCTCTCTCCCTCTCTGTCTCTCTCCCTCTATACATATATATATATATATATACACATATAAAAGCAAGTCGGTCTGGAGTGATCTATGTATATCAAGGTACAAAAATGTAAATGGATGTGACTTAATGAGGCATTTATAGGCATCTCAGAAACTTACAACTTGATACCAAAGAAGCTGATGACGTTAGGATCACTATAAAAATCGAAAATTCTCAAAATTCTCTGATGGGGGCAAGCTGAGGGCTTCAAAGTTTGGACTCAGCATCAGGACGCAGTCGTATATACTTATCCAAAGCGATTGTCTGTAGGTTCCGTGGGCTTAGGAACGTTCAGGAAATTCCGACATTTTACCCCCTCCCCAAATCAAGATTATACCACAATCTGCCAGACGAGCTAGGAGATTGAAACTTGGCGAAAAGATAGCTTTGATCCTTTAACCGAAGGAAAAATTCCAAAATGTTAAAATTTTTCACTTTTCACCACTCAAAAATATCGAAATATAGTGACAATTTTAATGACGGTGCAGACCACCTTTTCGAGGTATTTGATGGCTAAACGGTACTATAGAGGTTACGAGCGGTACATGCCGTAGTTTTTGATGATTAATTGTATTTCATCTGCACGTAAGACATTCACGCTCCGAGAAACCAGCTGGCTTGAGCCAGCGACAGCTGTGTAAGTGACGTAGCTGCAGGAACAAGACAGTATATTCTGGATATGAACGTCACCCCTTCGCGAACATTCGATGGAGAAAATTAAAATTTCTAAATTAACATCGCAGCGACTCGAGAGATACGTCATTTTGAAGAGGATAATATTAAAATGGTTATGGCGTCCTCCACGCCAAGTCGCTACGCGCCGGGGTCATCATCGTTTCAGGCTGTGGACCGTGACAGCGCTAACGAGTGTGACTGAGTGGCTGAGAGAGTGTATTGTAAATAATCGATGACTGTGTGTGTGTGTGTCATTGTAGATGGAATATGAGAACCTAAGAGAGAGAGCGCGAACCGTGTAAGTATGTAACCGTGTACTTGTGTAAGTTGTAAGCTCGGCTATCGTCTGTGTGTGTGTAAATGTGTAATTGTAGTGCTAAGTGAATAAATCTTAGAATAGGGCGCTACCAGGTTCTGTACTCATTTATTTATCTATCTACCCCGCGAACACGCTACAATATAAATGTCTCAAATTGTGAATCTCAGGCAAATCCGTTGAGGGATTCTCGAGATAATCAACTTCAAAGATATCACGCTATCTGATGACGTAGGAGCCTAACCTGAATATAAGCCGAGCTCATTTGACCCAGATCAGACAGTCCTAGCTGGGAGTCCAGCCTGACTATCCACACTGCAATGTTATTGTTCGTCGAAGTGCAGTCCGAGGTTATCTTCGAACTGTTCACAGTCTTCGTGGGCCTTAAACTATGACAGTCTATTTGGACACGCGCACAAATTATAAGTCCACTACAACGACTTTGTATCAGTTGAGTTTCAACACACCCAAAATTATATGTTCAAACTCGACTAATAGGTTTTATGTCCATTATAATGACTTTGTTACGTAGTGGACTTGGATCATATCAGTCGAGTTGAACTTTGAATATGTGCGCGTTTTGGAACTCTGGTTGTGACCAGTCGTGTATTGGACTTAGGTGCTAACAGTCGAGTTGAACATAGAATCTGTGCGCATATGGAAACTTCTCGATATAACTTACTTTCGTTCTTGTTGGGATTAGTTTATTACCACGTTGCCTGTGCGGAAATTAGTCTCCGAACCAACATTATTGATTTCAGTGTGACACTACTGTGATATTCTTTTTTAAAATCTCAGTCAGCAGAACTTAGTCTCTCAACACGTATCATTAATTTCAGTGTGACACTATGACATTATACTATTAACTGTGACATTTTTTAAAAATCTCAGGCAGCATAATTTCATTATTAGACACGAGTGTTTATGGAAGTGCTCCAACTTTGTCATGAATATTAATGCAAGTGATTACCATGATAAGAGTATAATCGTGTGTTACGACACAAGAGTTTCACTCTGAATTCAAACTGTATTTTTATCCAATTCAAGCAGAACTGTGTTTTATTTCTTCTGAACTGTGTGTTAATTATTTGTGTGTGACTGGCGGCAGTGTCTTTGATAAACTCTCGAACAGTCGTCAATTTTATTTTATGTCAAGTGCGCCTAACAACGAACTGTGCTTTTCATGTCAACCTTATTTCTTCGTCAATGTGTTTATTATTATTATTATTATTGAATGACTGACAGCATTGTCCTTGATAAACTCTAGAGCAGTCAAGCATTTCTTTCAGTGTCAAGTGCTACTTTAGTTAGTGGAAAATCACCACGAACTGTACCAAGTGCGTGAAGAGTTTCCAGTTTCATTATTTCTATTCATGAACCCTGCTTTATTTTCTTCCAATCTCGATGCTACCCGCATCTTCATCTTTAGTCAAGGTGTAAATTCTGTCTACAAGACTAAAAGTGAATTCTACTGCATATCACAACCATATTAAATTAAAAAGTGCTGTTAAACAAAAGCACCGGGGGACTGTCTAATTGTGGACACTCGTGTATGTTATGTGACGAGTGATTATCCCGCAACTTCTTCAGAGAAAGTCGGAGAACGTCGGAGTGCGTCGAAGACCGTCCAGGACGTCGAAAGTTCGAGACTTAAACCCATATCAAGCCGACCTGTGTGTTCCGGTCTTAGCTCAACTTGCAACCTGCAGAACGTGTTCCAGTTCAATCCAGCCTGGTGAACTGGGAGCACGGGTCATCAAAGGCATTGTTGAAAACAGCAACTATCAACAGTGAGGTTATGAGTACTTCAAAATGCATTTTCTGAACAAAACTCTGTTCTTAAATCTATTTTAAAGTTTTCTTGTAGATAGGACCATGCCTCCTGTACCAAACCCTAGCTAGAAACTACCCAGTATTGCCCTGAGATCTACTCCGTGCTAACTTTAAAATTAATTCATATTGTCGGGCTATTTTACTGGTACAGTACGTCGTATCACAAAACGGATGTCACAATCCCAGTTCAATTTGGAGTGATCTTCAACTTTGGTCCTATGACGTTTTGACGCATCTCTCTCTGTTATGCGTTAGATTTGGCTGTACACCTCAATTGTACGTACACTTTGTGCTTTTTACACCTTATGTTCATAGTTTGCACACTTATAGTAAAGATAGAGTCTTTAAGATTGGCAAGCATGTCCAATGGCATCCAGATAAGCATGTCCAATGGCATCCAGATAAGTTATATAGCCATTGAAGGTTGAGTTAACGAAGTGGTCAACGAAAATTACACGGAAATATACGTCCAGCAGTCGCACACCCAGTTGTTATACGTCCAACTGTGTCTGTTAGCCGAAATAACTCGCTCATTTGAATAAGAAATTGAATGGATACAGAATGAGGTCGGAGATTCATTAGCGCAGAATCCCGTGGTCATCGGATTCTTACATTCAGAAACTATCATTTCATGTATGGGCGAAAGCCAGCCAAAGAAGTTTACATTCCAGCGGGAAGATAAAGCAAGTCTAATGTGTGACATTCAGGTCCAGCAATGGCATATGCGGCGGAGGCCATGATTTGAACGATGCAAGTTCAGTGATCAATATGGCGCTGATGAGACAATCGATTTTATACGTCAAGAAGATATGAGTAAATGATAAAGTGTTCCTTTACATAACTTCGTAATTAGAAGAGGGATATTATCTTAGAGTACATTCCTCAAATGTCGAAAGCATATGGAAAGGAAATTATAAACTAACGATCTTGGCAGAAATTATGAAATGCGAACCAATATTGTTTATGTAATAAATGTAATGGAATTTTGTTTCATGAACAATGTAACTGGTTAACACGTACTAAGGAAGAGTTAGTTAGAAGTGTGGATTCTGAAGTCATATTCCAGAGAAATATTGGGAGGATATAGTAGTAATAAGAATAATAATATTCATTTATGATTATCAGAAACAAGCGAGTGTTTTAGGTTAATATTGAGATATTGTATGACACATATATCATTGTATTATTTCCGCCTATACAAGTCTCAGGTCCAAACGCTCATGATGGTTGAAGATTGTCTCTATAATATCCTGATCAGATCTAATATGAGGGCTTGAGCGGGATTAGTATCCTGACATACCAGGGTCGATGATGAAACGAATACCAAAATTGAGACCAACGAAATGGAGGGACAGTAAACAACGTTATGAAGCCATCAAAGATAAGCACCCAATATAGTGTCCTTCTTTATTCTATCATGCAGAATGCATAGCAGTAGAGTAGATCTCACTTTCATTTGTCTTGAGGTGACATAATTAAGACAACTTGAGTAACCTCATGTGATCGTAGCGAACATTCAGTGATACCGTACTTGTGGCTAACTTTAATAAGGAGATATTGGAGTTATTTGTCCCATGCAATGTTCAACTTGTATATTACGCATTTCCTCGTAAATTATCCCGGGATTTCTCTTTAACTCTCGTATATGTAGGATATATTTTCTTCATAATTAAAATTATATACTAGTACTGCGTACTTGATCTTGCGAGATGATGTGATTTTAATGTCGATTTTAAGATGCGAGTGTTTCATCAGAATGCTACCATGATGATTATGACATGTTTTGTGATGATGAAATGGTTCTTCGGATAATGATGCCTGTGTATTTCTTTGGTATGGATAATTATGAATAGGCATGGTGCGCATGAAGGTATTGTGAATTATAAATGATAGGATCGTCGATAAAATGTTTATATGGTAACATGAAGTTGCTGTGATATATGATTTGTTGAAAATATATCATGTACCGTTTAGCAACAGTGAGCATGTAAGTAAAGGTCTGTAATATTGAAAACGTGCATACTCTTTCGTATGTAGATCTATATACATATATTCACTGAAGTCGATTTGTAGCGATCTTGAAATGGTTTGTCTGTCATTATGACCAATGCTCTAAAAACATGTGAACATTGGTTTAACGCAGGAAACAAAGAGAGGGAAGTATGTAAGATATAAATCTTATACCAAATCAAGGAAAAATGCTTAAATATTGAATAATAAATCTGAAAACTCGTAGACGTTCGCCTCTGTAAGTATAATGTTCCGTGTGATTAGCTGCCACCCCCGGGTTCAATTCTCGGCTCTGCCACGAAATTTGAAAAGTGTTACGACGGCTGGAGCGGGGTCTACTCAGCCTCGGGAGGTCAACTGAGTAGGGGTGGGTTCGATTCCCACCTCAGCCCTACGCGAAGTGGTTTTCAGTTGTCTCCCACTTCTCCTGCAGGCAAATGCCGGGATGGTGTCTAACTTAAGGCCACGGCAGCTTCCTTCCCTCTTCCTTGCCTATCCCTTCCAGTCTTCCCATCCCCCGCAACGCCCCTGTTCAGCATAGCAGGTGAGGCCGTCTGGGCGAGTTACTGGTCAATCTCCCCAGTTGTATCACCCGACCCAGAGTCTGAAACTCTAGGACACTGCCCTTGAGGCGGTAGAGGTGGGATCTCTCGCTGAGTCCGAGGGAAAAACCGAACCTGGAGGGTAAACAGATGAAGAAGAAAAACAAGAATATCAATACATAAACAACTCGAAATGGTAGTTTCATTAACATTTTGATTTGAACAAGTTTAGATGGAATAAATATATCCCGAAATATTTATAAGTTAGTGAAAACTGCAGAAAAATTCACGGCGTCTCTGCATCTCGAGCTCGAGTAATCTACCGTCATCACAATGCCTGAGAGAGAGAGAGAAAATCCATTTAGAATACCTGCCCTAATTAGAGGGAAACCACAAAGGTTCAGCCCACTGAGTAATCCGTAAGGACAATAAGAACATATATTTTATTAATTTTCACTGGAATTTTTTAATATTGCAATGCGTGTTAATTTTCGGGCAGCTAACCCCTGATGGATTCTGTTTATTGAAGTAACTTTTAGGTTATACGGCGGACCGTGTTCACGTCTGTGTTAGCTTTTTGGACTGTTCGCTGCATTAAATAACAATAAAGTTATGTTTCATTGCCAGATAACAGATAACCTCATGTACACACCTCTCACATACTGTATATCATAACAAGACGCGAACAACAAAATAAGAAAAAGTCAATGCATGGATCAAACATGGACGATTTACGTCGAGACAAATCAAAATAGTAGATAATTAAACACATTCAGTTTCAAATAAATAAATTCACTGTAGCATGAAATGAATCATTACAAAGTAAGTTTACGTTACTCTTTTCCGAATTCCGCCCAAGCCGTAAAATATCACTGCGTTGCCGCTGCAAAAATAACTGTTACATTATACACAGTTCAAAAAAGTTAGGGGAACATGTTTTGTAACGTCTGGCATGTGAACGTTAATTTGGTAGATGGGTTTCCAAAGATCGTACAGCACACCTTGAGACCTTAGCTACTCAGAGTATATCAAATAGGAGTTATACTCCACCTGTAGGCGTAGCCATGCATTAAAATGTCAGTCGACCCCTCGAAACAGAGTCAATAGTGGTGCGTCCGTGTGTCGTTGTGAGGTACACAGACTACTGTGGTCATCTGAGCACGATGGACTCAACCATCACATCCCATGAGACATTTTAACGAAGTTGAAGTCGCAAGGGCCGTCACTTTGATCCAGGAAGGATGGACTTTCCGTCGTGTTGCTGTGGATCTCAGTGTCTCTCCGTCAGTTATTCAACGCTTGTGGAATCGCTACTATGAGACAGGCCAGTTCACAAGGAGTGTCGGACATGGTGGACGCATGACAACCCTACAGGATGATGGATATCTGACCATCTCTGCATTGCTGCATCGTTCAGCAACTGCCAGAGATCTCCAACAAGACCCCAGGAGGGTCAATATTGATGGCCGTACGGATCTTGTCGTCATCCGTGGCAATCTTATCGCTGCGGGGTACATCGAGTAGATACTGCTGCAGCATGTGTTGGTTGCTGCATACGGTGTTGACTCTGAATTCGTACTCATGCACGACAATACCAGGGCTCACTTAGCACGCATCACCAGAGCTGTCTTGCGAGAACTGAACATTCAAGAGATGGAATAGCCAGCAGTGAGTCCAAACCTTAATTCCATAGAGAATGTGAGGGATAGACTTGACAGAAGTGTTCGTGGGCGTCCTCTTGCACCACAGACTCTCCAAGACCTCGAACAGGATCTCATTGAAGAATGGGACCTGATACCGCAACATGACCTCCGTCGACTTATATGGAGCGTGCCAAGTAGGTGCGAAGCTGTGATAAATGTTCGTTGAGGACATACATCATACTGAAGCTCTCCAGCTGTGATAAAAATCCACCCTAGTGGACTGTTATCACTTTGTTTTCGCCCCCTATTTGTACATTTCCGCTTGTGTTCTGAAAATGAACCTGAATCCATCTATGTCCTTTTGTATACTTCAACGGTAAAGAATATAGGATTGGTTGGTAATAATCCTGGGTGTGAGGTATTGTTTTGTGGAGCACGGCATACGTTCAAAGACTTGTTCCCCTAATTTTTGAACCGTATATTACAGTCTTTCGATACAGCTAATATTAATGGAGGAATGTAACATTTTCTGTTTTGGTCCCATTAATGCTGCGAAGCCACTGCATAACAACTCAATAATCTACAGCAACGTTCACTCTCCGGATGTGACCAAACCCCATGGCGCAACAGCCACGAAGGTCTTTGGCCTACCACGTGACCGCTGCTTTGCCGGAAGGCCTGCAGATTACAAGGTGTCGTGTGGTCAGGGTGACGAATCCTCACATCCCTTGTTCTTGGCTCTCTAGGCTGGGGCCGCTATCTCGCCATCAGATAGCTCCCCAACTGCGATCACGTAGGCTGAGTGGACGTCGAACCAGCTCTCAGGTCAAGGTAGAAATCCCTGACCAGACCGGAAATCGAACCCGGAGCCTCCAGGTAAGAGGCAGGCACGCTACCCATACACTGTCTCTCCGGACATGCTCGAACGAAAATACCGAGCGTCAAGACATTTTTCAAGTTATTTTCCTGTGATGTCCACACAACGATCCAGACAGATACATATTGAACTGAACCCACTTTTGACTTTTGTACACTGATGATTAGTTTAATTAGAGTCACTTGGTTACGAACGTATAGCACCCAGTTTTACCCTGACGATGATGGAGTTACGGCGTCGAATGTACTCCAAAACACAGCGGAATTCTTGGGAAGCCAAAGCCATCTCACATCCTCCCATAATGTGCGGGAGTTGTTCAAAGAATCATGAAAGACGTGGGCAACGCACTTGACAGCATCCAGGTGCTTTCATTAGAAATGAGGTCTGAATATCGGACCAATTGGCCACAATTCAGGAACGATCGGCCAGGGCATTGTTTTGCTGTAGTTCCATGTTTCTCGAAGGGTGTTGGTGTTGACGGGTTTCTGTACATTCGCCGGTGAGGGCATTGGCAGATGTTGGCCGTCTCCACACGAGGAGAGCACCACTATGGATCTGAACTGTACCTCGCTGGAAAGAGTGATCCATTGCCTCAGGTGCTTGGCGACGCACTCGTACTATAACATCGGAGCGTATTTTCTCGTACCTCAAGTCACCCGTCCATGTGTCTAAAGTCCGATGAAGGTCTTACTTTTGCCCATGTCTGCCTTTTTACCTTATAACGTGCAGCGACTGGAGGTACACTGTAGTCCATTGCGAGAAGACAGTCTGGGTAGTTGTTATCCAGCACTGAATTCGCGCGTGATCTGCTGCACTGAGAACCGTCCACACTTAACCATCCGAGCTAGCGGACGGCGACACTTGTCATCAAAACATTGCATACCGTGGCTGTTGATCTTGATGGCAATGGTTTTGCTGGAACCCGGTACCTGAGATACAGTCCTGACCAGTGGTGCACCAAACACAAATTCAATTACATTAACATTACCAAACTTTTACCTTCGATTTTCACTCCTATTGAAAATACCTAGTGCCCCTTAGACTTGTAAAGATACTAAAGAACAGAATAAATTATAATTTTGTGTAAACCAGTCGAACATCTATAGAAGTAATTTCTACGATTTAACAGAACAAGTTTCTTTCATCGTCTGTGTTTTAATGTGCTTAAACCAGCCAATGCTCAAAATTTGTCTATTGAATCAGAATAACAGTATTGGATTTTACGTCATATTAAGTACTTTTACTGTTTCCGGAGACGACGAACTACAGAAATTTTGTCCCGCAGCTATTACAAATCTACTGACAACTGACTTATTTGAACATCGGGTAAAGCTGGCATCGAATTCGCCAACTTAGTCACTAACGTCTGAGCTACTCAGTCTAGCTTATGAAGTCACTGCATATGTGATTGATTTTCACATTAGTTTCATGATATCAAATTATAAAACGCTGACAGAAAATGATTATTTAGACTTTAATCCTGAGTTTTTAAATCATTCGAAATTGTAGCCTATGATTCTTACTCTGAAAAAATTTGAAGACTAATAGTTGTTCCTTATCTGAAGGCTAATTTCTCTCTATTGACATATCTGCCATCGACAAGTGAATCAGTAGAGATCATCTTTGTTAGATAAAGATAAAAATATCCACACTAATCGACTAAAATTAGACACAATAACCGCAATTATGTGTGACAAACACATTATTCAGGGCTGTTTAAATTGAACTCTCAAGAAAACTGTTACGGTACAGTAGAATTGAATATAAGACTGGCTCAGTTTCATTGTATATTTTCAGTAAAATAATGCTTTAATAAGAAATTTATTTTCCATATTCAAAACATTTTTTATCATTGCCCTAAAATTACTCTAGGAATCATCTTAGCCCAAATGATTCTGTATAGTACAAAGTTACTCTAGATTACGGTAATTATCTTCATAGTGCCAACACTACCGACAGGATGACCCTTGCGTAGTCCAATGCTTGCACAAATTAGGGGATGTAATGATGTATAGGTCTGGTCCCGCGATCAAACGGGCAGAGATCACGTGTCTAACTCATTCCGTGCTCAAATAGTACTGACATGACCAGTGCGAGGTCTGAAATCACAAGCCAACCCATATTATTATTTGACTTTTACATTCACAGGGTCGACCACATCATAATTTAGCCTAAACTGCATTTTCTAACATGCATTTCTTCTCCGAATGTAATAGAACATAGTGAGACATCCGGTGAAGAATGGGAGTACCGTTTCATTGACCTCCAAGCAAGACGAAAAGAATAGTGTGAGGACTTCCAATCGCGCCCCGCCAGGCAGCGCTAGAGTGGGCAAGCTCCACGGTACCGATCAACTAGTCTTAGGATTGATGCCAGAGGAAACATATTACTCTGTAATTGAAAAACCAGTGAAATATTAAATTAATATTGAAGTCTGGCCAGGATACCCTGCTACGGTAGTGGAGTAGACCGTGCTGCCAGCAACTCAACGGCAAGTGTTGGGCAATAGAAAATAACCTGATACCCTAACGGAGCCATGAGCTTCCTTAGGAGAGTGATGGCCCTCAGTGAAGGAAATATCACTAAAATATATCAAGTGCAGGAGTAAACAGCTCAAATTGCGAAGGAGGACAATAAATCCCAACGGCAAAGGAGGTGGAAGAACTGCCATTAAAACTTCAATCCACACATGTCTGTTCTCGTAACGAGCGGTGTAGTGGTCAGCGCCTGTATATGAGGTGCGGCTGAGAAATAATCTCAACTCCTCACAACCGTAGTTTTAATCTTGGAACGGTCTACAAACCGTTCCCCAAGAAAGTCAAACTTACGGAATAACTGCTCCAGATGGTAATCGGAAACGTCAATCCACCACGGCAGTATGCCGTGCAACATGGCCTAAGGATTCTGGAGAGCCCAGAACAGCATGCAAGAAGGAGTCGGAGCCTTCTGCTGGTGACCCTTCAACTAACAGTAAACTGAGACTAGAACGAAAATACTTCTTTGGTACGCTAATACACTTCTAAAGCCTGGAAAACTAAAAGAACTAATAAAATTTCTGGACGACCTGAAAATCTTAATACTTGCTCTTCAGGAAACCAGATATAAATACAGTAATATGTTAGACTAAGAAAATTACATAGCATACAAAGAAAAACCGCGGAAGAGAATAATAAAGAACGTTCTCCACCTAGGAACTGCTTTTACAGTAAACAAGAGCATAGTGGAATCAGTCCAAAACTTCTATTCACCCTCTGAAAGACTGTCTCTCTTGACCGTACGATGTGGAAATAAAAATGATACATCAATTACTGTTCATGCTCCAATAAATGATAATAACAGGAAAAATCCTGACAAAGTGGAAGACTACTGGGAACTCTAGGAAAAGGAAATCCACAAAATTACTGCAGATCACTTTAAAGTGTTACTAGGAGACTTCAATGCACAAATTGGGAGAGAAAGGATTCATAGGAATATTTTAGGATAGTTCCCGGCACACAAAAGAACAGATCGAAATGGAATATGGCTTGTAGATCTGTATAGGGCTTTTCATCTCGAAGTAATGTCTACCTACATTAAAAGTTGAGTAGAAAACCGAAAGCCTGTCGGTCTCCAAACCCGCACCCCGGGAAATTACAAACTGACCACGTAGCTGCTAAGAGCAAAATGAGATCCAAAATGCCAAGGTAAAAAAAGAGCCAGCATAGAGAGTGATCATTACCTCACGACCATAAAAAATGAGATTCACACCTCAAAATAGGAAAAACAATAGAACAGGAGAACTAAATTTGATATTGAAATGTTAAAAATCAACTCGGAAGTAAACCAAAACTTCAAAGAGAAGTTATAAAACGACTGTGAAGAATTGGGAGGATCTGAGAACAAAAGTAATTAAAGCTGTACAGTAATAATGCCCTCTGAAGAGCAAAAAGAAGCATAGTTAGTGGAACGAAAAATGTGAAGAGGCCATAAATGAGAGACTAACAGCCTGGAGAAGATGGCACTCCTCGAAAACTGATGGGAAAATACAGGTTATCAAGGCAGTGCGGAAACAATCTTCTAAAACTATAAGGAATGTGAACAGAAAATATGAAAGAAGTGGGCTAATACAAATTGAAGAAGATTCCACTAAAACATAATGCAAGGAATGTTTACAAAACTTTCAAAGAGGAAACAACAAAAAGTATCAAACACCCAGTCTCGGTTTTAAAGGCGAAAATGGAAAAATCCGACCAAGCAACAAGGACAATTGTAAAATTTTGGCACGTTCCTTTGAAAAACTACTGAACTGCTAACCTGAAGGAAGATTAGAATACAGTCAACCACAAACAAAATCTAAACTCTTGGACCCACCAGATTAGAAAGGAATATATGACATAATCCGAAGTCCGAAAAACAATAAGGCTGCAGGGGAAGATTTGATTGTTGCAGAACTGTGGAAAGAAGCGGGCAGTCAAGAATGACGGGAACTGACAAACATAACACAAGAAATCTGGCAAACGGAGCAAATCCCTGATGACTGGAAGAACGCGCTGATACAACCATTATATTAAAACGGTGACAAAACAGATGTGAACAATTACAGAGGAATCTCCCTAGTAACAACTACACTGTCAAAAGCTCTTCATAATATAATTGAACCGATAATAGACAAGTTGGATAATACCAAGGTGGGTTTAGAAAAGGCAGATCATCTACAGAACAGATTTTAAACCTGAAAAATATAATACGAGACAGGGTCACAAAGAACAAAATCTGTGTCGTAGTTTTTGTGGACTTCAAAAAAGCGTACGATTCACTAGGAATAATTTCACTACTGAATATTTTAGAGGAATTTGGAGTTGACAAAAAATCAATCAATATAATTAGCTAAACTCTGACTGAAACAAAATTCAGAGTGAAATTTCTGGGAGAGATCTCAGATGAATTTGAAATTAAAACCGGTTTCAGGCAGGGATATGGGCTTTCCCCTTTTCGTCTCAATATCGTCCTGGAAAAGCTAATAAGAGTATGAGAAGAAACACTTAAAGAAAGAGGAATCTATCATGAGATAAGATTAGGTTCAAAGCACAAAGAGGTTGGTGTAAACTGTTTAGCCTTTGCTGATGACATAGACATCCTCTCTGGAAATATCAAGACTGCCTTAGAGCAAATTAACCTTCTGAAAGAAATAGTAGGAAAAGTTGGACTTCAGATACCTTTTGAGATGACTAAATTAATGTCCAATATTAGGGATTTACCCACAGCGCTAAGAACAGAGTAAGGGAAAATCAACAAGGTTAACAAATTTGAATACCTAGGTGAAATAATTCGGGTTTATGGACTCGATAAAGAAGCAAAGAGGTCAAGAGCAAGAAAACTGGAACTAGCATACCATCTCACTAAAGATGCCTACAATAAGAAGAATCTCTCAAGGAAAACTAAAATCCAACACTAGAACACAGTAATCAAACCAGAGTGTCTGTACGCCGTACAATGCAGGTTCTCTATGAAAACTGGTGACGTAGAAGAGATAGAGTGAAAAGAAAGGAAAATATTGAGGAAAATTCTGGGACCATTCAAAACAAAGGACGGGGAGTTTAGACATAAGAGGAATAGGGATCTATAGAAGGATGAAGAAAATGAAAGGGTGTTAGACACGATCAGAAAGAGGAGAATTACAATTTTTGGTCACATAATGAGGATGAATAGCAGTCAATTGACAAAACGAGTGTTAAACCAAGAGCAGGAATGGCAGCCAGTTGATCCAAGGAGTAAAAAAAGTTATAACAGAGATTGGAATAACAGAACAACTTTCAGAAAATTGATAAAACTGTCAAGGGCTTCCCTGAGGAGGAAAAGAGGAAAGGTAATAATTATGTCTGGACACTAGAGAGGAGGAAACATCAAAGTGAAATGATGAAGAATTATTGGAAGACAAGAAACGAAGGAGTATGATAAATGCATAGGGCTACTTTCCGTGGTTCTTAGATGCCAAAATTGAAGAAAGCAGAAGAAAATACCACGACAAGGTGCAATCATACATGGAAATACGAGCTACGCCCTTCATCACACGTTGCGGAAAGCACAGGTTACTGGACTTTACATAGCATGTAACTCCCAGCATATCAAAACAAACGCTCATGAACTATTTAAAGGTAATACTCTACTTACTAATTCAATTTGTCAGTTACTGGATTTTAGAATGCTTGGGTGAAGATTTGGCGGATGTTCGAGATTGTAAATATCGCCTGATTTCTTTCGTTCTGAAGAAACATCGGCGCTTCAGATCATGATAAACAATTTTACCCGCCCTTGGAGCGATAATGTTGTATCAGAAAATACAATAGAATGACACAAATTTTGATCAACATTAACTGAAATTTCAATTCCTCATTCGCTGCTGCACTCCCGTCTTCTTCTTTTGCTGATGGTGTCTACGTCACTTCTCCTGTTGGCAGTTTCAGAGGACTTGAAAGTTATTTCAGCAAATTAGGAAAAATGAGAGGCACTGCTCCTGGGAGTAACTTCCATCTCACACCAGAGTTATCCACTTTTTCGCCATTCACTATAAAATTATCTTATTTTACTGAGAAATGAACATGACAAATTCAGCTATTACGCTTTAACGCAGTATCCTGCCGTGGAATAGCTCTGGCTCATTTTTTAAATTGATTTCTATCTTTCGGTAGTGATATTTAACCTGGCATATCAACCACTAGTCTACCATAGCCTGACTTACAGCCAGGCACAAAACAGTACGATATGCTGAACTATTAAATTAATAGACAAGCTGTCCGACTCGTTGGCTGAATGGTCAGCGTACTGGCCTTCGGTTCAGAGGGTCCCGGGTTCGATTCCCGGCCGGGTCGGGGATTTTAACCTTAATTGGTTAATTCCAATGGCACGGGGGCTGGGTGTATGTGTTGTCTTCATCATCATTATTTCATCCTCATCACGACGCGCAGGTCGCCTACGAGAGTCAAATAGAAAGATCTGCACCTGGCGAGCCGAACCCGTCCTGGGATATCCCGGCACTAAAAGCCATACGGCATTTCATTTCAATAGACAAACAATGAACTGAGTTCTGGAATTGAAATATCTCTCACAGAAACGTCTACCACACTTTTCTATACCCGGCTTGCCAGAACTACTGGAGCATGTGTTGGACATAATCGCTTGCAGCGCTTGCAGTGGCGGGACCACAAACTACCATGATGTAATGGTCATGCTTTAAGTACACGCGCTGGTGAATAAAATACACCACGCATAGTAAATAAGGTACTTTATGTTCCTGCAATATTTCTGTTGGCCCTTAGGCGCAATCTAACCTATCCCTGAGATGTTCGGTACGACCAAAATCAGTGCCATTGTTTTTGTGTTCATCAGTGCTGATTCACGGGAGTAAACGTTGAGCTGTAGCGTATTATTAACAAAGTACTCCGTGCGTGTAATTAAATAATTGCAATATTTACTTAACTCATCCTCCTTTAGGTAATATTTTAATATAATTAGTTTATAATTTATACTTCATATCTCCGTGTCTCGTACGGTTCTGTTTTTATAGAGCTTGCATACGAACTAAAAATCCGAACAGGCTGTAGCGCATGAGGCATTAGAAAATGGGGTTGAAGGAAACGTAGATACTAGGGAGGGGGAGAAGAATTTATAGAGAAAAGTGACCGCGATACGGAATCAGGAGACGATTTGAGTGACTCAGGAGAAGAAAAGTATAGTTCCAATGGCTTGAGGACAGTGAGTATTTTGTTGGGGGAAAAAATAACCATTTGGAGTAAATGCCCATTGTCAAATTAGTTCAGTAAAGTTAGTACACACAATATTGCACGACTATTTCCTGGTCCGAAGTCGTGTGCAAAGAATGTTGGGGATGGAAGGAATGCTTCCGAAATGTTTTTCTTCAATGTATCCTTGCATGCGCGAAATTGTAGATCGAAAAAATGCAGGAAAACTAGGACCGTGCTTGAGACGCAAAGGATACTACAAAGACTGAATTACTGGCGTTCATCATAGTAAGGTGGTGAAGGTATCATCAATAAACTAAGCTATACAGTATCAAGAAGAACGAGAAGATGACTTTAGGCTTTCTTTTTTTCAGTTGGTGAGTATGGTTGGAGCCGCCCCGTGGTGTAAGGGTAGCGTGCCTGCCTCTTACCCGGAGGCCCACTGGTTCGATTCCCTTTCCTGCTCAGGGATTTTTACCTGCACCTGAGGGCTGGTTTGAGGTCCACTCAGCCTACGTAATTAGAATTGAGGAGCTATCTGACGGTTAGACAGCGGCCCCGGTCTAGAAAGCCAAGAATAACGGCCGACAGGATTCCTCGTGCTGACCACACGACACCTCGTAATCTGCAGGCCTTTGGGATGAGCAGCGGTCGCTTGGTATGCCGAGGCCCTTCAAGGGCTGTAGTGCCATGGGGTTTGGTTTGGAGTATGGCTGGAATGAACAGTTAAATCTTACACAATTCAATACACCTTGAGAATAGCCATAAATACCGATGAGATTTTCTCAAAGCGTTGCCGATATCTCTAATAACACGACATTTTGAAGACGTAGCTGATGTTAGAAACCTGCCTTCAGACACCCATCTCTTTTGGAGAAAATACAAAAGGCAAGAGCAACAAAAAGAGTAAGACCCTCCATCAAAAATACGACGACGGTGCCTCTCTTGGCAGACTGAAGAACAACGTGGCAATTATGTCTTGCAGTGAGTGTAAGAGGTCAGTATGTGCGTAACATGTGGTTACTGTGATCACTTGTCCGGCATCCAACAATCGAGATCGTGGTGAACACACGACTGAAATGTGACTGAAATCAATTTTCTACGTTTGTGAACAATATTTTCAAACAGTTTCATTCCAGAATTCATTATAATGGTACTTCAGTATTTCTTCAAGTTGACGACTATTTTGGTATTTTATGTAATGTTTTCACATTATTACCCCATGAACTTTTATAAGTATGGTTACACTGAACTATTCTGATTGTAGAACATTTGATTTAATGTCTACCATTTATTGAAAATTAGCACATGTACTCGTGATTCGCTACGGTATTCTACATTGTGTACGGATTTCTCCGTAAATTACTGTAAAGACAGTATATTATATTGCTCGTTTTTTGCGATATCCCAGAAATAAAACACGGAGAATGCCATACGTTGTTTCTGATATAAGGTAGGCACTGGGGAAGATTTTTTGGTAATGGAAGGCCACAATCGCCTTCGTGAGTTACTACTATAACGGTAGGCTCATTTCGCAACTGTCATTTAAGTACAGATGGAGAGTTTTCATTATAAAGACAGGTCACGTTTCTTAATATCAGTCAAAACCGATTGGAGATATTTTATTATAATCCAGAAATGCAGCGCTATCCAACCTATCAACAATCCACACACGACAATAAATCATAAGACCAAAATTGTAGATCTCTCCAAATTGAACGGCGATCGTGCTATTGTTTTCTAAAACGACTTACCGTTTAGCCACTAACTACGCAGAACCGAAGGCCGGTACCGTCATTAAAATGAACCCATATTTCGGTACTTTCCGGGGCCAGAACTTATACATTTGACAGCTTGGAATTTTTCCTCACAGAAAAGGGTGTCCAGATTTCGGGATTATCACTCGCATATATACGGAGTATTTAAGGATGAAATTAATAAAGTTAAGAAAGTTGAAATTAATAGAATATAGGATTATAACTGAGGACAGCCGGATAGGACAATTTATTGAATACAAAGTTTATGTATTGGAAAAATAAAATGCCCCTCAATAAATCGTGATGGTATGAGTTACAGATATAAGAAGGCAGTAACAAAGGAGAAATTTACGTGCAGAGATTCTTAGGTAAACAGATAAGAAGCTGAATTTTGGTGTTATTAAGCCTAAAGATGCAAGGCAGAGGAGAAAAATGAAAGCGGAAAACAGAAGTAAAATAGAAATACAGTAAATATTATAGCAAATGCCACAAAAACCTTACGGTGTGAAATTATGCTCTACAGTCCGCGGTACTGTTCAAATATTAACCACGCCCTTTAGTGCTATTCGAGGACGATTGTAACCGCCAACGGTATTCCGCAGATATCCTTCAGAATGGCAGCATGACGCCTCTCTCGCCTTCTACGTAACGAACAAACACGAGTTCACAGGTATGTTGACGAAAATGATACTATGTTACTTCCCTGCTGGCAAGCAGTTTGAGACGTTGCAATGGTAACCTCTAGGTTCGTTTTCGGTCTGTCGGTCACTCAATGTAGAGCATGAGACACGCAGAAAATAGTAATGTCCATCGTCATTGGAAGAGTAAGCGAAATTATGTACATAACAAAAGTTCTTAATAATGAAGGGACGTTTCACATATAGTTCACGGATTTTACAGAAAATGGAGAGTATTAGAGCAAATAGAAGAAAACTGTTCTGAATTTCCTAGAAACCCCTCGTCTGATCAAAGATGTTTAAATTATATACAGTATACCCTAAATTCGAAGTTTGGTAGAGATCCATCCAGCCGTTTTGACGTGATGCTGGAACAAACAGATAAACAGACACAAAAAGTAAAAGAATCAGGTAATCCTGGTGAGGGTCCCATACACTGGAAACAAACTCTGGTTGGGGTCTTACCAGAGACTTTTATGCCCTCTACTTTACATCCTTACTACAACCCCTGAACACCCTCGTAACTATGTGCAGAGGTCTGTTATTTACTTTCACACCATCAACGCATGTATGTACGTATGTATGTATGTGTGTCTGTATGTATGTATGAATGTATGTACGCACATCACGAGGAAAACGGCTGAAGAGTACTTAATGAAAATCGGTATTAAATGTCGGGAATGAGCCACAACAATCTAGGCTATAAATCACTTTATTCACGCTGAGTGAAATTGTAGTTTAGGGAAGGGCCTAAAATTTAATTCTCAACTATTTATGACATTCGTGGTCCTGTCAACAAATTCTATACAACTAAAGTTATATAGAATAAATGTTCCGATCATTTATGTCCTATACATTTTTATCGTACCGTCTATGGTAAGAGAGATATTCATGAATTTGTATTTTCCTTGCCAGGTCCATATCAGCGCTGAGCCACGAGAAAAATGGGTAAACAGAATTGGATGGAAAACGGTATATACAGTGGGGGAATATGTAACTACAGTATAAGCTATAAACAACTTTTTCAGCCTGCATGAAATGGTAGTTTAGGGGAAGGCGACTAAAATTTAATTTTTAATTCCCTATGCACTATGTAACAAAAGTTATACAGAATACAATTTTCGATCATTTATGTTTTACTCAGTTTTACCGTACCGACTATGATAAGAGTGGTGCTTCATCGCCGGAAGAAAACTAAATGTGAAGGCCTACAATACCGAAAGCTCATAAAATCGATCAACAATAACATTACATAGACAATTGTTTGTTGTGATATTCTTTGTCTCTTATTCTGACGCTGATGTCCGATAGATGGGAATATTGCTGCGTACCGAGTGTAACAGCCTGCCTGAATATTGGCGGTAAATAGCTGGGGAATTAGATAACTTTCTTCTTTATCAAATGAATTCTGGGAATAATGTTTATTGCATACATCTTTCTGTCCATAGCTGTACTTGTACCTCTTCATGAGTCTTGATAAATAACTCCTTTCAGTGTACTGTATATACATTTAGTAGTAATCACACTGCATGAGTGGCTGAAGTTGAGTAACTCGAATTTTCACCAACTAACAAAGTCAGTAGATCGAATACAGCACTTTCGACTGGAAATTCTATTTAAACGTCGAAGCACTGGACTGATTATCGTAAAGCAAACGATAGAGGATAAGAGAATTACTGGATCATGCAAGGAAAGATGTGAATCACTACTTGAGTGCAGCAGAACTCGGAAAAGTCCTCTCACTTTTCATTACTGCGTTGATGGTGTGAAAGTAAATAACAGACCTCTGCACATGGTTACGAGGGTGTTCAGGGGTTGTAGTAAGGATGTAAAGGAGAGGGCATAAAAGTCTCTGGTAAGACCCCAACCAGAGTTTGTTTCCAGTGTATGGGACCCTCACCAGGATTACCTGATTCAAGAACTGGAAAATCCAAAGAAAAGCAGCTCGATTTGTTCTGGGTTAATTCCGACAAAAGAGTAGCGTTACAAAAATTTTCCAAAGAATGAGCTGGGAAGACTTGCGAGAAAGTAGATGAACTGCTCGGCTAAGTGGTATGTTTCGAGCTGTCAATCAATCAATCAATCAATCAATCAATCAATCAATCAATCAATCAATCAATCAATCAATCAATCAATCAATCAATCAATCAATCAATCAATCAATCAATCAATCAATCAATCAATCAATCAATCAATCAATCAATCAATCAATCAATCAATCAATCAATCAATCAATCAATCAATCAATCAATCAATCAATCAATCAATCAATCAATCAATCAATCAATCAATCAACTCCTAAGCCTTTCCTATCCCATCGTCGCCATAAGACCTATCTGTGTCGGTGCGACGTAAAGCCCCTAGCAAAAAAGAATATATGCGTGTCTAAATTTGATACTAGATGCGTATACTCTAAATGTGAAGTTTGGTTGAGTTCTATCCAGCCGTTTCTCCGTGATGGAACAGCCGGTCCAACTGACAGACACGAAAACTAAAAACAACTGGCACGGTCTTGAGTTGAACTAAAACTGGCAAATATCTGAAGAAATGACAAAATATGCGAAATTACAGACAGCGGACCCTATATAACTTGATTTATATAGATTTACATACAAAAAGAAGTTGTCCACCTTCGCTAACGAATGCGGACTCCTGGCTAAAGCGTGGGAAGTAGAAGACAGGAAGCGAGGCAGTTAGTCGACCGGCTTCGGCTCAGGCGCACTTATAAGGTGAAAAACTACATGGACATCAGACCTTGTTTGTCTGGGAGATAATTATGACTATCGAAATGAGGAGGAACATATGATTGGTGAAGTAACAAATTCTATTCCTATCCATTATTTTCCTTAAGGCTGTATACGCCTCCCAGTCACATATGAATATGGCGTCCATCAGAACAAGGTTTGTTGTATTCATTTTCCTATTTGGAGGTGTGAAGGAAAATTATATTAAAATACAAAACACTGTAGGAGTGCGTAAATATGTCGTGGAAACATGTATATCTACAGTGCGGTACGGTAAGGTTAATTTTTCTTTACACACCTGAATAACAAAACGAACATGTAGAGGTAGGAGTTGGCAATGTTGTCTTGGCAGAACAATGCCTTTGTTTTAGTAAAAGAATATACGACATAGTTTCTCCTAAAAAAGAACGAAAATAAATGAGAGAAGAGCTGTGTTTTAGAAAAAGTTATCAGGAAATGGCAAAAAGAAATGAGAAAGTTCAACTTTCCAAAATAGAATTAGATTAGGTCACAAGAGAACTGGGCTTACATTTGAATGCCTCGCGTTTGCATATGATACAGTCTTTTTTTCAGAGAATTTGCAAATTGCAACGAAGCAGATTGAAGTCCTCAGAGAAACAGCAGACAAAACAGGATTGCAAATATCTCTTAAGAAGACGGAGTACATGAACATAAATACCACTGACCCACCTGGACAATGAGGACCAAGTACGGTGACATCAAAAGAGCTACAAAATTTAAGTACCTGGGAGAGATTTTGTCTCCAGACATGAATGAAAAAGCAGCAATTCAAGAACGTGCAAAAAATGTAAATTGCATTTAGATTATGCCAAAACACCTACAAATCTAAGTCACTCTCCTACCAGGCCAAATTCAAGCACTACAACACGATAGTCAAACCTGAATGTTTATACGCAGCTGAGACAATAGCGACGAAGGGACTCTCAGATTTGGAAAAGAGAGAAAGGAGATTCCTTAGAGAGATTCTTGGACCCAGAAAATTATCAGACAAGTTTACGTTTTGCACGAGAAAAGAGGAGATTGAAGTTCTAAGGACATATTAAAAGAATGGGATCAGAGAGATTCGCAAACAGGATCCTCACCTTCCAGGAAAAGAGGAAGACACGAGTCCCATGGGTAAAAGAAGTCCACCGAGATTTAGAAAAATGTGGGATCAGGGCAGAAGGTATAACAAACAGAAAAACCTTCAGGCAGAGAGTTGCGGAGGTGAAGGAACTAGCTGATGAGAAAACGAAGAAGGGTATTCTCGGTAGAAGAACGAGCACGAGCAAGCCAACGGATGAAGGAATACTGGCGAAAGAGGAAGGAGAAAGAACTTGAGAAACCAATGGTAGTTGCGTAATCGCAGCCCATAGATGGCTGAAACGAAAATAAAAGAAGAGCTGTTGAGTCCTGATTTAAGTCAAGAACTTTTTCATGTGTAAATTGTAGTGGAAATAAATAACAATGATGGTAGTGAACACGGGGTAATTGGTGACCCCGAAGTGATTGAGAAGCCGACGTGATGCGTATCCACACGTGGCTGGGAGGCGTGACCAGTCTTAAGCAAAATTATGGATAAGAAGTGCATTGTGACATATGACGCTTTGCTTCTTCAACAATGATATGAAGAAATAATCTGTTGAAGAATAAAAGAGAGATATATGATAAGGCTGAAGGAGAATGACTGCCGAATTTCTGTATGTTTTAATATCGGACCGAGACGAAATGAAATAATATTATGCAGGCTAGAATATTTTAAACCCCTGTAAGTAATCACCACTCATTTACACTAGTTTGCACTTCAGGCGAAATTCTACAAAATATAACCCTTCAGCTTAGTATAAAAATTAATCAGAAGCAATGGGAGTAAGAGACGTATGAAAGTGTTTTCCAGTTGGGTGAGTTTTGTGCTTACCAGCTGAGTTAGGACTAACAAGCCAATGATGTGTCCGATGTGTGTCATGGTGGAATACGAGGTAAACAGGAGAACGGAGCCACTTTATATTCTAAAGAGAACAATGCCTTTGACATTCTGTTATAACGCAGGTATTGTACCCATTCATCTGTACGGGCGTCAATAATAATAGAAGTTAATCTTCATGAATCATTAACAACAAATTGCATTTTCTTTCACTGGTGTCTTTCCTCACGATGTGTTAGTAATTTCTGAATCTCTCAACGTCTTGACAGTACAGTTCTTGATATGGGCCAAGGCAATCCCAATTTCTCCCCGGCATTTGCATATCTTGTCCGGAGGGTATGGTGATTATTACTACAGCACCTTATCGTATTCAGCTATAAACATGTTTGTAAAAGATAATTGCCACTTGAAGCCTCCTGGAGGAATTACGAGGCTCATAAAATGGGTAATTGTGATTAATGATAGACATTTCAATTTGTGCTATAAAGAATGTTCGCCTGTGTGGCGTAGTGGTTAGTGTGATTAGCTGTCACTCAGCCTTGACAGGTCAGCTGAGTAGACGGGGTTCCATTCCAACATCAGACATTCTAGAAGTTGTTTTCCGGGGTTTCCAAGTTCTCCTCCAAGCAAACGTACGGATGGTACCTAACTTAAGGCCACGACCGCTTCCTACCTCTTACTTGTTTATCCCTTGCGATCTTCCCATCCCCTTGCAAGGTCTTTCTTCAGCATAGCAGGTGAGTCCGCCAGGGAGAGGTTCTGGTCCTCGACCCCAGTTTTATCCCCACGAAGCAAAGTCTCACAATCCAGGGCAATGCCCTTGAGGCTGTAGAGGTGGGATCCCTCGCCGAGTCCGAGGGAATAACTAGCCCTGGAGGGTACTTACTTTCCGTGTCCGGGAGACACATTAAATTCTTCCTCTCCAGAACTCTGCATCTCTTATTCCTCGGTCTGCGGCAAGCATAAGGTCCTTCTGGGTACAGGAGTCATTCATCTCTTGACATATGAGTAGGTGTTGTGGAGTCTGGATATGTCAACAGTCACATCTTGGATCTTCCGCATAACCCCATTTCACAAGATTACTACGGCAATTGGACACACCTGCTCTTATCCAGTTTAATGACCTCCAGGTGATATAGGATAAATAGCTCCCACTACTTCAGGAGTAAACCCCTCTAGCAGTATTTGTTTCAAGACTGATATACGTCGAACTTCTGGTTTGTTATAGAGGGGTTATGTTCTCTTCATAAAGCTCTTCCTGGATCTTGGGCAAGATGTGGTCACCTTGTGGTTGGATGTCTGGGATCTGACTCAATCTTGCGTCTCTTTTTCAGCTGCCACCTTGCGTCGAATAGCTGGAGGCGCAGTACCAGCGAGAGGGTAGATCTTCTGCACTGGAGTAGGTCTTAAACACCCGGTGGACTCGTTGAGAGCTGTATCCACCAGCCTGGTATCTGCAGCAATGCACAGTCCCAAAGCATTTGAAAGCAGAACTTGCATGTTCGCTCCCCATGTTGATCCAGTCAACTTCCACAGTATACTATTCCCTGAGCTGATCTTGCATTTAAGCTCTCTACAGCGTTTCATGAAACTCAAGGAGCGATCAAGCTCGATTCCCATATACCGAGTCGTATCACAATTCTCAAGTGTCACTCATTTCCAGACAACATTCAGCTTTCGTCAGACCTCTCTGTTGCGAAGATGAAATGCGCAGACTTGTGTCTATTCTGGATTAGGTTTCAGGTGATTCTGTGTATAATAATTATCTAATCTATCAAGAGCACCCGTCAGTATTCTTTCCAGATCTTCAAAGCTCCTACCCAGTGCAGCAATAACAGTGTCATCAGCATAGATGAAGCGACTTACCTCTAGATTTTCTGGCTGATCATTTGTGTAGATGTTAAATAGTAATGGCAATAATACACTGCCTTGAGGTAATGCCTTTTTCTGGTTCCTCCATCGTTTCTTTTTTCCTTGAAGTGTGTCATAGAACCTTCTGCTCTGGAGCATTACTCGAATGACATTTGTTATTTTCATATCCTTAGTTTTGTTGTGTAGCTTGGCAATGAGCTACCTATGGTTCACTGTATCATATGCTGCATTAAGATCTATGAAGGCAAAACCAGTGATCAGTTTATTCTCATATCTATCCTCGATATGCTGCCTTAGGTTCAAAACTTGGCTGCAGCAGGATTTCTCTGGGCTAAATCCCGCTTGATCTTGAATTACCTGGTCATCTATGAGCATCAACCTCTCAAAAGCCTTGTATAGGTGGCATAGGAGATACAGGCCGGAAATTCTTTTGCATATGTTGCTGCTTTGCCTGGCTTTAGCAACGCGACAATGTGAGCTTTCCTCCACAGCTTTGGTAATCTTGACGAATCTATTCATCATATTTACCAGCCATTTATTACCCCTGGACCAAAGTTCTTAATGCGTTCTGTCCTGATATCATCCGGAGCTGCGGTTTTGTTGACCTTCAGAAGATTCATGGTATGTTCATGACCGAGGAAATTATTTTCATCGGCACTCGATTTTAGTTTCACACGCTTTCCCATTACAGAGCAACTGAAGAGGCCTCCCCGAAAGATTACGAACATTTACTAGATAAGCACCAAATTATGAATATTGCAGTCGGATCTGCCCTGTGCACAGTGGTCATAGACCAGCGGCTGATCCTTCAACCATCGGGAGATACAGATAGAGAAAAACAACCCTGGAGGGTTAGCGGATTAAAAATAACAAGACTATACAGACTAATAATAATAATAATAATAATAATAATAATAATAATAATAATAATAATAATAATAATAATAATAATAATAATAATAATAATAATAATAATAATAATAATAATTGTTAGCGAGGTTTGGTAGATCGCAGAGAGGTGAAAGAAGGTGCTGGGGTGAATGGGTCTCAAATTAATTTAAAATTTGAACTGAAGGTTGTATTTCTTTAAAACAACAAACATAACAATTTTTTACTTAGTGAAATAACAATGATATCTCAGGTACAATGCCAAACATGGGTGGAACACCCCAGAATAGGGAATTTAACAATTTTGGGCTTCAAGTCCTCGATTAACAGGATCCGAGCTACAAGATCAAGTTTACAATATTTACAATTCAAAATGAGGAATAATTTAGTCAAAGGAAGAAAACGCCCCATTCAAGAGCACTTGCTCCAAAATTTACAATTTTTAGCCTTCCAGAGGCACCTCACTCTATAACAAAACTATGAAAAAGGGCCTACATGCTCTCGATGTCTTACAGCCCACTCAAGGCAACATTACATCAAAATCTTACTCTCTGGCCTCACAAGGCACGATTCACAAATGGAAACAGTTTTACACAGCGGTATCTAGTACTCAACCTACTGGGCCTTTGAGAAAGAAGAACAGGTTAAATAAATAGCCTAACACAACCTGAATAGAGGCGTACACTTGCGCTCCCAGATAATGAAATATTAAAAACCTACAGAGCTCTCGGCCGATGAAACTGGGGCTAGTCCCAAGCTACTGAGGTGGCTTGCATGGAAATAACTTTAATATATTAAAGGAAAGAAAACAGTTACGAAATCATAGTCACCTCAAATCAAGGTGAAGCGGATATCGAGAGGGTAACTCACTCTCTATCCCCGATTTACAGTTAAAGACTTCATGAAATTTTACAAGAAAAGGAAGAAGTTTACAAACGGTTACATAGTTAGAAATTCGGACCTTCCTCTCGGATAAGTATGCGGAAACGGTAAGAATGATTGAATTTATGTGGCCGCTACCTGGCTGATGTTATGTTTGCCGAAGAAAGAGGCGCCTCGCCTCCTGCCTTAAAACACACACTCAGAAAATCGACGATCAATAGACAAGGAAACTTGAAGATCCGCAACTTATATACCCTCAGGGAATGTTCGAGAGGATTCTGGGCTAATCCGGACACACCCTCTAATGTTTATTGGCAGAACCCAAAAGTTACACTCAAAACCGAACAAGAAGCCTGTGAAAGGCTGAAAATAAATTACAGAAAATTTTCATTGGACAGATTCAAAACTGGCGGAATGAGACAGACGTGTTGCAAACCTAGAATTACACAAAACAACTAATGAAAGTTGCGAAAACCTATAAACACAAAATTTCCTTCAATTACATTTCCTTTACCTTGCACCAGAGTACATGACTATAGTTTTTTGGTACTGACATCTCTGGAAAAACGTCCAAACTTCTTGATGTAAACGAACACACAGCAAATAAAACCAGTCAGTTTAGGCAAGTTCAGAATAACGCAATTACTTAATACTTTAGTGGTGACATCTTGTAATTAAAGTCTCAACTTTATGTAGTAGCAATTTCACATTTTGGTCGATAGAGGAGTTAATTATGGCGCTTATTTTGAATCTGCGGAGTTGAGGTGTACCTTCCGGTACACGAATAATAATAATTATTATTATTATTAGAAAGGCGTATGGCACCGAAGAGGCCTGGTGCGTGTCGAGTTGAGACGCATGGGCGACTTGAGCGTTTGTGAGGAATGTTTAAAAAAACAACAAGCTCCTGAGGCAGATAATTTAACCACTTGAGGTTAAAAAACACGATCCAGTCAGTAATCGAATCCCCGACCCCTTAAACCAGACGTCAGCCTGCTAACCACTTAGCCACGAGACCTACATTGCATGGTTCACTAAGAGTTCGGATGGTGAGTAATGTTGGATACATTTAGCTTACTTTATTGGCACTAGAATGTGGCATTATGAGTGTGTGTGCGTTCGTTTTTGACAGTGGTTACGTACCATTCACTGTACTCAATGCCTTAACGCAGCGCCGAATCTTGGAAAACCCAACCTCCTCAGTTGAGGCTACAAGGTGATAGATGCATTTCCCTCCGAAATGGAAAGAAAAAACAGCTGATAAACTTGTTAGAGTAGGATGAGCAAGATGTATAATAGGATCAGAATCAGCCCTTGGAATACCCAAGTGTTCCATTAAGGATGTCGTCAGGGATGAGTTTACGATGACCCGGGATAGTCCCGGTTTCAATTTCATAAATATTTATCGGCAAATGAAGTAGGTAAACTATCAACAGAAAGCAATGTCTTACCGAGGTTCCTACGTGACGAAGTTGGCAAGCATGGTGATCTTTCAATTATTGTTGCCTCACACATTGTTTGTTTGAATTATATAAGGTTTGTTCCAACACGAACAGGAACAGTTTGCAAATTGTCTAGCGCATGCGCGGTAAGGAAAGGATGTTCCAACGAAATTCAAACTGTGACGCGGACTCGGAGTCGGTTGTTCCAACCGTGGTCCAGAACAAGAACTGTTCGTCAGTGACATGCGCAGTACACCAAAATAAGAGTGAGGTATGCATTGTGGTTCATAGCTGTGAACAGCTGATCGGTCATCATCATCTGGCGGGAGCAGACGACACGTTCAATTTACTAGTACTATTAAATAGAAGTACGGCGTTATTATTTGACTACACAACAGACACTAGATAATAACAAGAATGATACCTGACGATATTGAAGGCGATTCTGATTTTATCAACACAGACTCCAGGGAAGATCATCAATAGATACGTTACAATATCCCAAAAGCAAAAAAATCATAATTATTTAGGCAAGTTATTATTTTTTTTTTTACTTGTTTGCAATTATGTTCAAATGATATACGTTACATGTAGTGAAATAAATAGTTTAGTAATCAAAAGTTTCTTTCTGTCCCTCTCTCTATATATATACATACAGTATATAATAAAGAGTTCTTCGCTATGATAATGAAATGTTCAAGGAGCATTAACAAGCAGAGGAGAAAATGAACTGTTCAGTTTATTTATCTTCAAACTTGCTGGCCACGAATCTCCCGCGTAATCGCGAACGCATGAGTATTGTAGTTTTCTCAGTTCCGGAAAACATTTTTCTGCTTTAGTATGGCGTAGCATTTTTACATTCAGTAAGAAAATCGTATAATCTATTCATAAGGCTGAAACGTCATGGGTGTGCTCTAGCGGACTAATATCGAACTCTACGGTTTCATGTTCATAAGATAAGTCGCTTTTACACTCCTGGGCGGTTTTCTGGTTCTTTAACGTTGGCTACACTGCTATTGGATTCGGAGAGCGGGAAGTGAGCTCAGCAACTTTCATCCACTCGTTATGTTTTTGTGAATCCAGGTTTTATTTTATTACTATTTTGCTCAATGTGTTGCTGTGAAGCAGATATTATGGAATCTCTCTGCAGTTAATGAACATCAGTAGCTCCGTAGTACCTTCCAAATTTTCCAGTGGCTGTGAAAGTGAGTTATGAGTGTGACCATGAGTTTACAAAAATGGCTGGGTTCAAAAACTTGCTGAGTATGAAGATGAAGAATCAAAAAATACTAAAAATATGTGTGATGGCTCAAGCAAAAACGAAGCTGAATGGAGTTCCGAGAATATTAGTTTCATTAAAGACGTGAGTATAAAGACAGAGCCTGGGTTAAATGTTGCTAAAACGTGTGATGCAGTTTCAAAGGACAATCTAGGTTATGGTTCTACACCTTCTACCATCGACCATAAAATTCAAGGACCCAGCAGCCGAAAACAATATTTTCTAGTCTGTTGGAACGAGTCTCAGTACCGTTATTTTTGTCAGAGAACAAGTTGTTATTTGCAGAAAATAAAAATGTAGGCTGCAATATATGAGTAAAGATTAAAGTAAACTAGGATTATGAATTTCTAAAGGGGCAGGACTGAAGCTAATGAAAGTATGGGTAGAATGCAAGGTTCATCCCAACGGAAATAATATTAATCAACAACAAACAAGCCTTCGGGTAAAATATTTGAGCACCGAAATTCAGAATCACACAAAAAAGCTCTGTTACAAAAATCAGAATCTAACACAAATATATTTGAAAGTTGCTTGGACACTATGAATTTCAAACAACTACAAACCACCATTCGAGTATTTCGAATAGCATACTCAATTGCGTAATGAAATAGACCCTTCGTAGACCTACAGGCTTATGCTGAACTTCAAAAATTGAACGGTTTAGATATGGGACGAGTTCTTCATACAAATTTTAGTTGTGCTAATATTATTGAACACATTTCACAGGAAATGAGAAATAAAATAGCAAAATCTATAACAGAAAATCAGAGGAGACTCAGTATTTTGGTTGACGAATCAACAACAGTTAGTGTAAAATCTGTTTTAGTATTACGCTTGAGATGTGCTCTTTCTTATAATTCTGAAATTGTTTCCTTTTTCTGGGACTTGATAGAACTTGAATCAACTACAGCAGATGTTATTACTCGAGAGATATTGAAGAATATTTCTTCATATGGGAAGAATGAAAACTTTCTGCAGAACATTTAGTTGGTCTAGCATGTGATGGGGTCTCTGTAATGTTAGGTAGAAAAATGGAGTTGGAGCACCGTTTTTAAAGTTATTTCCAGATATAGTAATTTGGCACTGTTTAAACCATCGCTTGGAATTGGCCGTTTTTTATACAAGAAATGAAGTTACAGGTGTTAACTATTTCCATTCTTTCTTTGACAAATTGTATTCTTTATACAGCATGTCTCCAAATATCAAAAGGAACAAAACATTTGTGCTGCTTCACTGGAACAAAGAGTTAAGAAGATTGGGAAAGTATTTACAATAAGATGGGTAGCATCAAGTCAGAGAACTGTAAAAGCTTTCTGGAAAAACTATAGTGCACTAGTAAAACATTTTATTGAGGATAAAAATGACCACCAGAGAAACTCCAAACTAAGGAAAAAATTCCAGGGTCTAAAAAATATGTTAACATGTGTAGAATTTCTAGAAAATATTGCAATTATGTATGATGCTCTTGTTGAGTTAGCTGATTTGTCATTAGAGTTGCAGAAAAGAGAGGCAAGTCTGAGCTTCTGGAGAATACTACATAACAGTTATTAAAGCAGCAGAAAATGAAAAGTTTAGAAACATAGGATTACATGATTTTAAAAAATTGTAAAAATAGACTGAAAGCAGTTTTTCAGAAGTCTTGTGATCAATGTAAATAACAGGCTTATGGAAAATGAGTCCCCGTCATCTCATCTTGGTTCCAGGTCTAGTCAGCAGGGACATGAGAGAATGACAAAAGATGTCAGTGATTCAAAGGTTCTATACAAAAATTGGCCCTCCACTTCTGCTTTGGATATCTGCTATGGTGATGAGACAGTTGGATACCTTTGTGACTTTTTCCACATGTCAGACAAGAGGAGGTACATGAATGCTTTTAGAAAGTATGTCGAAACCAAGGAAATTCCAGTGGAGCTGATGCCTTTAATCAAGACTATGCAGATAATTTCCCATCTCTTCAGCAGAAGCTGAAAGAGCTTTCAGTACCATGAATGAGATCCACACCGAAAAGAAAAATAGGCTGATGGTTGCAAGATCAAGTGGACTTATTTTCATGAGCAGTGTTGGTCCTCCTGTGCATATATTGAACCCACAACCATATGTCAATTCATGGCTACGAAAGGGGAGACGTTCAGCTGATGAAACAACTTGTCGGAAACATGAGGCCGCTGATTTTGACACCCAATAGGAGGTCATTTGGAAATTGCTGAATTAATAAGGTGAGTTTCTGTGAATATTTTGTTCCAACTAAATCACTGGTTTTTCTTGATCGTTCGCGAACCGTTCCAACAGACTGAGGTTTAGCGATGGTTTCCAACGAGTACATAGCTCGTGCATGCGCTTACATCAGTCCATGAATCGGTACGAAACCGTACGCAAAGTGCTTTTGAGAACTAACCTATAGTATAGTCCAATGGTTTGAATTAGTATTGTGGTGTTCTACGTATTTGATGTATCGTATGTGTAATTTGCCCAATGTGATTCTTATTTCTACTCTAAGAAAATAGAAGATAGCCACGATAAACGAAGCAATACAATTTAAAATAGCTTAATATTTCGATCTTTAGAATTCATAAAGCTTATTACGGAGCGAGTTGGCTACGTGGTTTGCGTCACGTAGTTATGAGCTTGCATTCGGGAGTTGTTAATCAAATCATCATTGATCACTGAGAACTGACGGCCAGGTGGCAGATTCAATATGAATTGTTTTCCTAGACTTTTCTTAATTGATTTCAAGGAACTTGGGAATTTATCGAACATTTCTTCTTTTTCTTCTTCTTTTTTCTCTTTTTCATCTGCTTACCCTCCAGGGTCGGTTTTTCCCTCGGACTCAAGGGCAGTGTCCTGGAGCTTCAGACATTGGGTCGGAGATCCAACTGGGGAGGATGACTAGTACCTCGCCCAGGCGTCCTCACCTGATATGCTGAACAGGGGCCTTGTGGAGAGATGGGAAGACATATTGTTGATCTACAAGCGTTACTGAGAATACAATCAAGATTAAAGAATTGTAACTGAATTTAGAATGTTAGAAGTCTGTGGATTCCACATTATGACGCAACTAACTTCATATACAGTGTAATTATATATTTCTATTTTATTCGCGCAAGATATGGCTCCCATGCATTTCTAAGAAGATGATGGTGAGATGTCCGGAGGAGGCTGAGCTGAAGTGACGGCAAAGAAGGCTTACCTTTCCCAGAGAATCCTGAAGACCAACGGCAGGACGTTATTGCCAAGCCCGAGTGGCAGCTGTCATGGAGAAACTAATTCAATCCCGGAGCAGCCAACGGAAAAGGCAAGTCTTATTTCTTAGTAAACTAAGTTAAATAGATGTTGCAAATTCTGATATAATCATTCATAATTGTTGGTGAATAGATGTTGAATCGTTGTAGCCTTCACATATCTTAAATATGTTAGATTCTCTTGGATTAACGTTACATTTGGTGTCAGAATACATGGTTAATAGGTAGTCATCTGAATGACATAACCAATCCTTGGTTAGGAAATGTGAAGTGAACTATACGTTAGTGCCATTGCAGTGAAATTTAAGCATATTTAGAGGTTATCATATATGAATTATGAGATATATATCGGTAGAATATTTAAGGTTACATGTGAGTGATGGTTAATATCTTGAATTATAAAGGTTGAACAGTGCCATATGAAACCATAATAGGATGATATATGGATATGAGTGTAATGAGAAGTGGTAATGAGATTAATTAAGAAGAGATGGATTAATGAGGTGAATAGATGAGAGTTAAAAGATTCCAAGCGTCAATTTAAAGTATAGTTGAGAATTATTTATAAGGGAATGAAGGGTATGATATAATAAATATGAAGAAAGTTATAATGAAGTATTAAATGAATATGAGGAAGAATATGTGTTGCTACGTAGGTAAAGAAGGGAATGATTAATGATGAATGGAATTGAAGAGTATTGACACAATCCAGGATCATTTATATTAATTATACCATGATGAGTAATCGTTGAACAGGTAATCCATATCCTACGTCAGTGAAAACATATTGTGAGGTTTGCAATAAATTATGGCATTAAAAATCATTGAAATGATACATTTTAGGGGAAGTTGAGTAGTGTAATGGCTAAAATTAACCTAAATCCCTACCGTAACATTAATATTCATTGAAGAAGTAAATGGCACTCACTTAATCACATGCATAGGCATTATTATTTCTTCATAAATTATACCAGGTGGTTACATAATTCACAAACTCTTCATGAATGATATTCTGTACCCATTTTAGTAAATGCCACTAGGTAAAGCGTTGGATTTCAGTTATTCATGCGAGAATATTTCTCATCAGGACACAGTCGTATGATTAAACTAATTTTTAAGACTAATGAGTTGAATGATACATTTGTGTTGACGAGTGATATTAGGTATTGATGTAAATATTAGCTGATATTATGGCTGACTTGATACTTACCTTTTCCTGACGCAATCCAAAATATGAACCTTCAGTAAAGAAAACCTAATGCTCACTGTAAGTAATTATGAGAAGAAGAGCGAGAGATAACTATGATAATTCCCAAGATGATTTGTAAATAATTTGAGAAACTTCAATTAGAATTTAGGGACATTTCTCTTTTATGTGATTGATGATGTGAAGTCAATATGTGAGTTCATTTCAACAATTTAAATGGTAGAGGTGATATGTGAGTTAATTTCAATTTAAATACGTTAAGTTGATATGTGAATTCATTTCAACAAACTGAATTTTAAATAATTATTTTTCTTGTTGTACATAATTATTATTACACTTCAATCAACGATCCTAAGTCCTGAAATTGCACTGATGAATTTTAAAATGAGATAATAATTTTCTTTCAACTACAATTTATTTTCTTGATTTTCTTAGAATTTGAATAAATAGTTATAATTAAGATATGTTGGTACATATATTCATCATCTAGTGTAAGCATTATAAATATAATTTGAGGTAAAATAGGAATTATATCTCGATAAAATCAATGATTGGTAGGATGGAGACGTCCACCAGTAATTACAGCAGATGAATTATCCGTAAAAAAGGATTTCGCATCTCTCTCGGAATTCACGTTAAAAATAAACATCGATAGACAACTAACCCTGAGAGTATGCTAGTCTGGATTTATTCGCGAATAGCCCTGGACGCAATATCCACCAGTCCGGCTTTCGACCTAGACACAGCACTTGCAGTGCATTAACACAAGTGACAGATGATATAAGGCAACCAATGGACAACAAACAACTGGCAGTTCTAGAGTTACTGGACTTTAGTAAAGCTTTTGACACTGTTGACTAAGATATAGTTATATCCAAATTAAATAGTTTAGATTTCTCCGCGAGTGCCCTCCAATGGATCAGACCCTACCTCACCAGTCGCCGGCAGTGTGTACTTAATGACAACAATGAATATTCAAATTGGCGTACGGTTGACGTAGGGCCCCCTAATTTTCTCTTTGTATATAAATGGCATAGCTTCAGGATTAAAACACTGTAAATACCACTTATCCGCAGATGACATACAGATATAAGCACACGGCAAACCCGCAAACCTACACTCAGAATCACTACACCTAAATGAAGACTTGATGACCATAGATATAGTATGTAGCCAAAAATCACGGATTAAAATTAAACCCATCAAAATCCAAGGCAATACTTATTGGTACCCTAAATTACTTCGCAAACTGAATCGAACAGCACAACTACAGTAGTCCGTAAGTGTCACTCCCATACAGTATAGCCAAATGTAAGGAATATTGGTGTAAAATTTGACGAACATCCGTCCTGGTCTGCCTAAACTATATCTGTGTGTAGGAAAATATGCGGAACGCTACAATGTCTCAGTGAATTCAAATTCACTTTCCCTTTTTCACTAAAGAAAATCCTTGTTGAATCACTCTCATTACCTCACTTTGATTATTGCGATATAGTTTAAAAGAACATAGGAGTAAACTAGGAAAGTAGATTACAGTGTGCTCAGAATGCTTATGTATGATTTATCTGTGGACTTCGTTACGCTGACCATGTCACACCGCCTTACACACTGCTCGGGTGGCTTCGCCAGCAAGAACGACGCACACTTCATACTCTTTGCTTTTGTATAATATTCTTAAAACTTCTCAACCAGCCTACCGTGATTGCATCAAACTCGTCTCCACAAACCATAACAAAAATACAGATCCTGCAGCACCATGTGTTTTTCCCTTCCTGTACACAGAACAGCAATCTTCACGAAATCATTCACCATTACCACAGCCCAACAATGGAATCTCTTACCATTCGACGTCAGAAGTATGTCAATCAATCATTCAGTCACTACTGGGGCCGATGACCTTCGATGTTAGGCCCCTTAAAACAACAAGCATCATCAGTCACTACTGATCTGCAATTGGGGCAGTCGCCAAGGTGGCAGATTCCCTATCTGTTGTTTTCCTAGGTTTTCCTTAAATGATCGCAAATAAATTGGAAAATTATTGAACATTTCCCTTGGTAAGTTATTCCAATCCCTAACTCCCCTTCCTATAAACGAATATTTGCCCCAAATTCTCCACTTGAATTCCAACTTTATCTTCATATTGTGATATTTCCTACTTTTAAAGACGTCAGTAACTTATTCGTCTACTAATGTCATTCCACGCCATCTCTCCACTGACAGCTCGGAACATACCAGTTACTCGAGCAGCTCGTCTCCTTTCTCCTAAGTCTTCCCAGCCCAAACATTGCAACATTTTTTAACGCTACTCTTTTGTTGGAAATCACCCAGAACAAACCGAGCTGCTTTACTTCGGATTTTTTCCAGTTCTTGAATCAGGTAATCCTCGTGAGGGTCCCATACACTGGAACCATACTCTAGTTGGGGTCTTACCAGAGGCTTATATGGCCGATTCTTTACATCCTTACTACAACCCCTAAACACCCTCATAACCATGTGCAACGTGCATTAACAATCATATTTATGTGATTACCCCGTTGAAGGTCTTTCTTTATATTAAAATCTGGGTACTTACAATGGTCTCCAAAAAGGAACTTTCACCCCATCAACACAGTAATTAAAACTGAGAGGACTTTTCGTATTTGTGAAACTCACAACCTGACTTTTAACCCCGTTTGTCATCACGCCATTGCCCACCGTCCATCTCACAACACTATCGAGGTCACCTGGCAGCCGCTCACAATCTTGCAACTTATTTATTACTCTGTACAAAATAACATAATCTGCAAACAGCCTTATCTCTGATTCCACTTCTTTACACATATCATTAATATATATAAGACAACATAAAGGTACAATAATACTGCCTTGAGGAATTTACCTCTTAATTAATACAAGGTCAGATAAAGCTTCGCCTACTCTAATTCTCTGAATTCTGTTTTCTAGAAATGTAGCCATCCAATCAGTCAACCGTTTTTCTAGTCCAATAGCACTCATTTTTGTCAGTAGTCTTCCATGGTCTACCCTATCAAATGCCTTAGATAGGTCAATCGCAATACAGTCCATTTGGACTCCTGAATCCAGGATATCCGCTATATATTGCTGAAATCCTACAAGCTGAGCTGAGCTGTCCAGCAGCTCAGCTTTTAAACATGCCTGTGTCGAAATAATAGGTAAACATGCATAAATTGTCAAGTTTTGACCGCTCCACCCACTTCCTCTTCATCATTATTTCCCTCTTCTTTTCATAGTTCTTCTTCTTACTACTCATTCTCTTCACCTCTCAACTGAAGGCGATATCTCGGTATATTTTAGATATGTACATATTTTCTAAACTTTCTCATAAGTAGTAGTTATAGTACAATATAATTATAACCTATGATAGTAGATATAGTACTTATTATTCACATATTGTAAAGTACTCTACGTACGACGTGTGTTATATAGAAACGACTTTTTTTAATGTGTAGTTACCTTGATTAATACTGTTACCTTTATTATTAATAATATTATCACATTATTGCCGTCAGTAGTTATTATTATAAGTGTTCTAGGTTAAGACTGGTTAAGTGAAAGGAAGGGAGTACATCTCTAACTTTTCCAGAATAAATAAAGCATATTATTATTACATTCAGACATTAGAAATTAAATCTCAGAAGATATTTTTAACTTTATTTTATATCAGTTGTTATTACAATATCCATTGTCCTTTAGGAATATTTAACTAATGGAAGTAATGTTGCCACATTAAGCAGAGCTGATTTTCTTGAGACTGTCGGTGCATTTTTGATTTCTTGATTTCCATATTTTTGCTGTAAACTGATCCAATGCTGTTAGTGTTGACAACTTTATCACGCTTTTGTCTTTCAATAGGCCCTGAAAAATGACAAGGAAACAATAAATGACCTGAATTATTAAGTATGAGCCATTTGCATTGGCTATTATCACGTCGACATGTTAATTCAATTTAATCCAAACAAAGTTATTACATTATTGCATTACTGTAATGGTGTCTTGCCACTTCACTTCGTAAGAGTTAAAATAATACCATGTGTGTACGATAGATGGCGGACATCTCAGTGTTGGTCACCGAAGGTCAAACTTCCTGCCACCTGGGAATCTTTGATCTCCTTGACTGTATTCGTTTTGTTATTTTTGGGGACAGTAAGAAAAATGGCCTCCCTGCACATTGGAGCAGCGTTTATGATTTATCAGAGTGTTTTTAAACGCTTTAAGTGTATCTGCTACAACCTTGCGTTTATCTGTTCGAGTCCTTGATAGCTCCAAGTATTAGTTGACTCACTGAGTCCTGCATTAGTAAGTTATCTTATATTTAAATTTGTTTTTTCTTATTTGTTGTATGGACGGACTGTGTGCATGTGATCTTGGTACTTGATTGATATGCTTTTTGGTTATGAGACGGTTCACTGTATACTATATATTTGTGTCTGCTTTGTCGCTTGTCATGAACCATCAGATTGTGATTGCCTTTCGTGTCATCGCGAGAACACTCTTGCCTTGTACGAGTCGCGGTCGTGATGGGTGCGCTGGATTACACGGTCTTGCTGCCGTATTCTTGGCGCACATTCCTGTGCCCGTCTGAGTGACCCTTGGGTGACCTTGGGTCGCAAATCCGTGATGTTTTATTAATGTTGGATCTGTGCGCCTTGTCTTGTTTTCGCATATCAGTGCCGAAATGTATGACGGTGTGGGTGAGTGAGTGGGTGTGTAGGAGTACATATGTCATATCGATCATTTCCATTTCCGTTTTATCTTTTTATGCGGATTCTAGGCTTCTAGTTTTGTACCCGTGTTGGCTTCTCACTATATTATTTCTTTTTATTGCCAACTCCTTTAATTTATTTGGTCCCATCGTTTTTCGCACTGTTTTGACCTCAGTCATTTGTTTTGTTTCGTCATTGATGAGCAAGCTAATTTACCCTTCTTTTAACTTCCTGGAGCTCTCGGAGCATATATTACTTTTGCTTATTCCTTGATGCGGGGGCGATGCACGATGGTGTTGGATTGTTAAAAAAACGAGGGAGAGAGGTAAGGTGTATGCGAGTGGATGGCATTACATGTTTTCGAAGAATAACATATCCCCAGGAAAGTGTGACTTTCGTGGCTAGTAATAATTAGAAATTGTCCCTGATTATATTTAAGAAAAGAAATGAAAGGCTTTCCCCCTCAGTGCGATTGCGTTGAAGAATTTCATATTACGATGTGGAAACATGTTGGAATTTTAAGTTGTGAATGGCGAGGACATTATGTATGTATTTTTAAAATCACAATTCTTATTTTAACTTAATTCATCTTCATTTAATTTGTTTCTCCTTAATTGAATAAATCTAGTTGTTTTCTAATTCTTATTTTATTCTAGTAGCATTTGGACTCTTAACTGTTGTAAGCTTAGAGCCCGGGGCCTTAGTTTATCGACCTTTCCCGGTCACGGTCTATGGATTTGTATCCGCATATGATATTCCGCCGTTATTTTGGTCTTTTCTTTGTTTATCGGATAGTTCCTTGCGGGTGGGCTCCGGTTTAAGTATCACTCACACAGTTTATCTTCGTACTTCTTGTCATATATTCCTTCTTCAGAAATTGTAGCCTATAAGCTCCCACTTCATATCACACAAAACAGACGTTCTCTCATACGCAATCTTTCCTCTTTTCCATTTATATTCTACAACTACTATCCCATAGGTGATAGCACATTCTCCAAATGTACAATAAACAATAAGAAATATTTTCATAAAACAACAGCACGTCAATGTCCACATGCAGTTTTGAGAATTAGTCAATGCCAGCTTAAATCATTTTAACTATAAGACAGTCCTGCCAGCACAAAAAGCAACGCAGCTCAGCACCATTATTAACAAGCCTACATTTCACCGGAATAAGTATCACACAAGTTAGGAAGTGTTCAACTAGCATCACGTCAGGACTTTTAAGTGCATCTTATGTATGAAGAAGACAGAACTGCAACAGGTGTAATGACTACTATAAGGGACGCGTGGACACAATTCAAATTGTATTGATTTTAACTTGTCATTAATGTTGTTAATCATGCTTTTTTATAACATTCATAAACTAAGGAATGTCCAATGATTTACACATGTTGATTTATCTCATGTTCTTAATGCAGATGAGGTTGATCGATACAGATCGAACCCGATACTGCAAATACTGCATTTTTAAGCACAAATACATGGTACTTCTAATAAGCAGTACTGATGAGGTGAAATTGTCTTCATTTTACAATCAAGGCTCTAAGAAACTCAAGTGCTGTTGTGCTAAAGTTCCGTACTTATATTTAAATGACTCCATCTCTAGAGTGCCTCTCGAGATGAATAATGGGAGATTTTTCCTTGCAATTCTTCATCTGACCTCATGGCATTTACGGAATTAGTTTTTGCTTCCTTGGACATCGTTGCAAGATGTAGATTTATTTAAATCAGATACTATTAGTTATAATTTAAACTCTAAGCCTAGTTCACTATCAAAGGGAATAAGAACAACACTTACTTCTACCGCTGGCCTGTGCCCGACGGCGAGCTAGTCTTCTGTAGAGAGATCATCGAGGTCGTCTCCGCCTCGTCTTCGGTCTGCAACCAATGAATATCGCTAATAAGCACTCGGATGTTGTAAGATCACACAATATATCATTATAATCTATCAATGCGTAAGTCTGTCTACATTATTAACTCTCAGCAAATGGCAACATTACCTCTTCCCTCTCTACCTGGCTTAACTTGAAATCGTCGATGTCCTGTTGCAATCTTTTAAGTAAGTTACCTCCCTTCATACACTCTCATGACGCCTATTTCAGTTATTTCTAAGGTATCCTGTATCTCTACGCCTTTTCATTATTGGGACTCTCTTGGCCGTTATTCCTACAAGAATTTACCTGTGATTAGTGTCACTAATTACACGCTTATCACCTCCACAATTACATATCTATAACATCCGTAGTTCAACAAGTTTTAAATTCCGTACAGCTCTATCAATAAATGTTTCCCCTCCTTTCAACATAACACTGGTTTCAAATCCTAGTTTCAATATATAGTGAAAACAATAAATCTTCTCAGCTACTCCGTAAATTTCTTTATATTGGCAGCATGGTGTTCACAGGTGCTGTACAAACTCATTATAAAAACTGGTCCAACTTACTGCCTCGTCCAGGTATTATAGAAAGATTTCGTGCAATAGTAACTCTCACAAAGTTTTGCGAAGAGTTTCTAAATGTATTAAAAGGTCTGAATTACGGTTTTTCCAATAACAATGCTCCCTTGATCTGTAACCTCCGAAAAGATCAAAAAGATTAATTCATGTCACCGATATATTTCAATATTTCCAAAATTGCAACTTTGTCGAGATACCAAATACAGGGAAGGGGTATGAACATGAAGGGTAGTTATTTAATTTGATCTCCCTATTGTATTACACTATATGGTTATTTCTCTAAATAAGAGATGCAAAACAAATGTTTCACTAACATCTTTCACGGGCGAGTGCACGACGGCGCTGTGGTGGTTCCTCTGGTGATTCCTCTGCGGCTGAAAAGAAAATTAATACAATATATTGATGCATTAAAAGTACTAAAATCGTAACAAGAAAAAATAAAATATTACATAGTAAATAATAGTCCTGTTAACAAACGAGACATTCTGCTTCAAATTCACTTTTCATATATACCTTGCCCTTCGAGCACGTTATTCTCTCAAGTATTGCATATATCAAGTTTTTCACCTAATTTATTCAATAAAATTTCAGAAGTTACATAAAGTTTTAGAAAGGATTTTCATTCACAAATTTATGCATTTCCACGGCTTCCTAGGTTCTGTTTTCACAAAATACTCGACAGTAGAAAGGTGTGGAGATCATTGAATTTCCACACATTTTATTTTTCGAGTTACCAAATGGAGGGAAGGTGTATATACATAAAGGGTTGTTATATAATTTGATCTCCCTAGTGTTTTACAATATTTGGCTAGTTCTCTAAATAGGAGATGAAAAACCAAATGTTTACTAACATCTTCCACGGGCGAGTGCACGACGACGGTGTGGTGGTTCCTCTGGTGGTTCGTCCGGTGGGACTTCTTCAAGTTCTTCTTGCCTTCGGGCTGCAAAGGAAATTAATACAATATTTTGATGTATTAAAGCGTACTAAAATCGTAAGAAGATGAAATAAAATACTATATAGTAGTAATAGTCCTGTTAAAAAACGAGACATTCTGCTTCAAAATCACTTTTTATATATACCTTGCCCTTCGAGCACGTAATTCTCTCACGTCTTGCATATATCCAGTTTTTTTCTAATTTATTGAATAATCTTTCAGAAGTTACAGAAAGTTTTAGAAATGATTTTCATTCACAAATTGAAGAATTTCCACGACTTAGTAAGTTCTGTTTTCACAAAATACTCGACAGTAGAAAGGTGTGGAGATCATTGAATTTCCTTACGTTTTATTTTTCGAGTTACCAAATGGAGGGAAGGTGTATAAACATAAAGGGTTGTTATTTAATTTGATCTCCCTATTGTTTTACACTATATGGCTATTTCTCTAAAAAGGAGATGCAAAACAAATGTTTCACTAACATCTTTCACGGGCGAGTGCACGACGGCGCTGTGGTGATTCCTCTGGTGATTCCTCTGCGGCTGAAAAGAAAATTAATACAATATATTGATACATTAAAAGTACTAAAATCGTAACAAGATAAAATAAAATAATACATAGTAATAATAGTCCTGTTAACAAACGAGACATTCAGCTTCAAAACTCACTTTTCATGTATACCTTGCTCTTCCACAACGTAATTATCTCACGTCTTGCATATATCAAGTTACTTTTTCCTAATTTATTGAATAATCTTTCAGAAGTAACAGAAAGTTAAGGATTTCATTTACAAATTGACGCATTTCCACGGCAACCTAAGTTCTGTTTTCACAAAATACTCGACAGTAGAAAGGTGTGGAGATCATTGAATTTCCGTACCTTTTACTTTTAGAGTTACCAAATGGAGGGAAGGTGTACATACATAAAGAGTTATTATATAATTTGATCTCCCTAGTGTTTTAAAATATTTGGCTAGTTCTCTAAATAGGATATGTAAAACAAAGGTTTACTAACATCTTCCACGGGCGAGTGAACGACGGCGGTGTGGTGGTTCCTCTGGTGATTCTTCTGCACGACGGGCTGCAAAGGAAATTAATACAATATTTTGATGCATTAAAAGTACTAAAATCGTAAGAAGTTACAATAAAATATTACATAATAATAGTCCTGTTATATCACTGAAACTCATTAATAAATCACCTTGGGAGTGGCGACTTCATTGTAATAACCGCCTATATACGTTTCATTAATTACATCCCTGACCCAGTCAATGACTGGAAAACAGGCTGTAGGCTTTCATTTTCATTCTCAATAGTCCTGTTAACAAACGAGACATTCTGCTTCAAAATCAGTTTACATATATACCTTGATTACGAGCACGTAATTCTCTCACGTCTTGCATATATCAAATTTTTTCTCCTAATTTATTCAATTATATTTCAGAAGTTACATAAAGTTTTAGAAAGGATTTTCATTCACAAATTGATGCATTTCCACGGTTTCCTAAGTTCTGTTTTCACATAATACTCGACAGTAGAAAGGTGTGGAGATCATTGAATTTCCCTACCTTTTATTTTTCGAGTTACCAAATGGAGGGAAGGTGTATATACATAAAGAGTTATTATATAATTTGATCTCCCTAGTGTTTTACAATATTTGGCTAGTTCTCTAAATAGGAGACGAAAACCAAATGTTTACTAACATCTTCCACGGGCGAGTGAACGACGGCGGTGTGGTGGTTCCTCTGGTGGTTCGTCCGGTGGGACTTCTTCAAGTCCTTCTTGCCTTCGGGCTGCAAAGGAAATTAAGCCAATATTTTGATGTATTAAAGCGTACTAAAGTCATATGAAGATAAAATAAAATATTATATACTAATAATAGTCCTGTTAACAAACAAGACATTCTGTTTCAAAATCACTTTACATATATACCTTGACTACGAGCACGTAATTCTCTCATGTCTTGCATATATCAAAATTATTTTTTCCTAATTTATTGAATAATCTTTCAGAAGTTACAGAGAGTTTTAGAAAGGATTTTCATTCACAAATTGAAGAATTTCCACGACTTAGTAAGTTCTGTTTTCACAATATACTCGACAGTAGAAGGGTGTGGAGATCATTGAATTTCCTTACGTTTTATTTGTCGAGTTACCAAATGGAGGGAAGGTGTATATACATAAAGGGTTGTTATTTAATTTGATCTCCCTATTGTTTTACACTATATGGCTATTTCTCTAAAAAGGAGATGCAAAACAAATGTTTCACTAACATCTTTCACGGGCGAGTGCACGACGGCGCTGTGGTGGTTCCTCTGGTGATTCCTCGGCGGCTGCAAAGAAAATTAATACAATATTTTGATGCATTAAAAGTACTAAAATTGTAACAAGATAAAATAAAATAATACATAGTAATAATAGTCCTGTTAACAAACGAGACATTCAGCTTCAAAACTCACTTTTCATGTATACCTTGCTCTTCCACAACGTAATCATCTCACGACTTGCATATATCAAGTTACTTTTTCCTAATTTATTGAATAATCGTTCAGAAGTAACAGAAAGTTAAGGATTTCATTTACAAATTGATGCATTTCCACGGCAACCTAAGTTCTGTTTTCACAAAATACTCGACAGTAGAAAGGTGTGGAGATCATTGAATATCTTTACATTTTTTTCGAGTTACCAAATGGAGGGAAGGTGTATATACATAAAGAGTTATTATATAATTCGATATCCCTAGTTTTTCACAATATTTGGCTAGTTCTCTAAATAGGAGATCCAAAACAAATATTTACTAACATCTTCCACGGGCGAGTGAACGACGGCGGTGTGATGGTTCCTCTGGTGGTTCGTCCGGTGGGACTTCTTCAAGTTCTTCTTGCCTTCGGGCTGCAAAGGAAATTAATACAATATTTTGATGTATTAAAGCGTACTAAAATCGTAAGAAAATAAAATAAAATATTATATACTGATAATAGTCCTGTTAACAAACGAGACATTCTGCTTCAAAATCACTTTTCATATATACCTTGCCCTTCGAACACGTAATTCTCTCACGTCTTGCATATATCCATTTTTTTCTAATTTCTAATTTTCTAATTTTTTGAATAATAATATACCTTGTGCACCGTACGGGGGTACATCATTCGTATTGTGCTTTTTCCCTAACTGCCTCATATGCACCGGCTAATGATCTAATAAAATATGTTGGATGGTCAAATAAATATAATCATCTCCTGAAAATTCTAGGACGTCACGCAGATAGAAATGAAAATAATTACATCAACTTAGGTCTGCGACCAAATAATATTACAATTATCTATGTTTGCAAAAATCGTTTGTATATTTTAGATAGATAAATGTCCATTAGGCCTTCTCTTACACTAAACCAATCAGTATACATTAAAGTCATAAGTAATACTACCGTAATTAATACTAGAAGACACAATTAAAACACAATCAAAATACAACTGAAATAAAATTCCACCACAGTAGGACATACATACAACAGCAATAATGATAATAATAATAATAATAATAATAATAATAATAATAATAATAATAATAATAATAATAATAATAATAATCATAATCATAATAATAATAATAATAATAATAGCTAGTAATGATATTGTAGTAGCACGATCACTGAAAGGCCAGAAATTCACAGGTCACTCGCATCCTGTTGCACCTCTTAACGCTCTCTTAAATGACACTGTAGTTGTTATTCCCCTGACGTCGTCCGGTAAACGATTCCATTCTCGTGCGGCAAACACCGAGAATGAGCTGTTATATGCGGCAGTTCGATGGTGAGGGATGATGAGCAGGTTGGATGTTTGAGCCCTTGTATGTCTGTCATGAACATTTGAGAAGTAATGGAAACGTGAAGAAAGGTAGGATGGGGAAGATGTAGTAAGAACTCGGTGGAGAAGAGACAAAGTATGATGGTTACGACGAACATGGAGTCGCGACCACTCTAATTTTAGGAAAGATGGTGACACGTGGTCATATTTTCTTAAGCTGCATATATATCTCACACACGCATTTTGAGCGCGCTGTAGCCTTAGGGAAAATTTTGGCCTGACGTCATTGAAGACAACATCACAATAGTCAAAATGTGGCATTACAAGGGCTTCAATTAATCTCTTTTTAAGCTTTATTGGAAATATATGTTTGTATTTATATAAAGAATGTAAAGATGAGTAAAATTTTTGACAGATATGTAAGACATGTGCAGACCAAGTCATGCGTTCGTCCATGATAACACCGAGATTTTTCACTTGTGATACAAAAGGAATTGGAACATCCTGCAGGATTACTCCTGGCAACGGACGTTTAGTTATACTTGTTATTTGACTTTGATGGCCAAGAAGGATTACTTGCGACTTTGTAGGGTTTAATTTCAGGCCGTGCGCAGCAGACCAATCCCTAACAGACCGTAAGTCAATATTTAGTAAGTCGATATTTTCCTGGAGGTCGCGTGATGTAGAGTCGGTGTAGAGTTGAAGATCGTCAGCGTAGATATGGTATTTGCAGTGTCTTAAATTGGATGATATGTCATTCACAAAGAGTGCGAAAAGAAGAGGACCAAGTACAGAGCCTTGAGGGACTCCTCTCTTCACGTGGCGCCACGAGGAAACGATTCCATTATTACCTTTCACACATTGTTGACGTCCGTTAAGATAAGAATGCATCCAAGCAATCGTACTCTGAGAAAAATGTAGAGCCTTTAGTTTTACAAGTAAAATGTCAATGTCTACGCTGTCGAAAGCTTTACTGTAATCTAGTAGTACCAGAACTGTGAATCGTCCTCTGTCTATTGCTTGTCTAACATCCTCAGTCACTTTAAGTAAGGCTGTAGTTGTACTATGTCCTTGTCGGAAACCGGACTGGAGAGGATTAAGGAGATTGTGCGTTCGAAGGTACTCAGACATCTGTGTATGAACTACATATTCTAAGATTTTTGATAAAGCTGATAAAATACAGATTGGACGATAGTCTCCCACGTTCGAGGGCGTTTTACTTTTCGGAAGAGGTAGCACAATAGCCTTCTTCCAGAGAGTTGGATATGTGGAGTATAGAAGAGAGAAATTGATTATATGAGTTAAGGTTGGTAATATACAATCACGAATTAGTTTGACCATGTCAGTCCCTATGTCATCAATTCCTTTTGCTTTCGTGCTTATTCTGAGGACTGCTTTTCTGACTTGGAGGGGCGTCACGTGACTGAAATAGAGTTTCTCTCTGTCGGGAGTAGGGCGTGTACCATAATAATTCATAAGTCTCTGTTTGTCGTCCTGTCGTACTGCGGAGCAGTTAGCAGTAAAGTACTTGTTAAGAGTCTCGAGAGGTACTGTAATTTCTTCTCTGGTCTTGTTCTTCGTAAGTCCAAGCTTATGAATAGATTTACAAAATGTCGTCGCTGTTCTACCGTCAGGCGTAATTAAACTGTAAGCGTGTCGCAATTTAGCATTTCGTATTTGTTGTGTTGTCTTATTTCGTAACTTCCTATATTCGTCAAAGTTTTGTACGGTAGGGTCATTTTTGTACTGTCTGTGAGCGCAGTCTCTTTGTTTCATAAGTTGTCTAATTTTGTCATTTAACCACGGGGAGGGCCCTTTCGATATTCTCGCAGCCGCTTTGGGGCATGCTTGTCAAATAGTTCCGTTACTTTGCTATTAAAGAAGTCAACTTTGTCATCTAGATTGTTATAGTTCGTTATGTCATGCCAGGGTATTTTGCCTGCGTCCTCTAAGAGTCTATCTTTATTTATATTTTTCAATGGTCGATAGGTGATAAATTTCTGGGAGGGTTTCGGTGGCCGGAGGTTATACGAGATGTATATTGCGTCATGTGCAGATATACCAGGTACGGAGGTTTGACCAACATTGAGGACTCTGTCTGAGTTGCTGGTAACTATAAGATCCAATAGTGTGTGCGAATGAGATGTATGGTGAGTCGGAGAGAGAGGTAAGATTTCCATATTATAGGCTTGAAATAATGTTTTGAGTCGTGTGGATTCGGAAGAAGTTGTGTCAGTTAGATCCGTATTGAAATCCCCCATAATTATTGTGCGAGGGTAGTCTGGCAGTAATTTAGTCAAGTCAGCTTCAAAGTCCTCTAAGTGACCTGTATTCGGAGGTTTGTAAACTACTCCTACAAGCGCTTTAATCCCGTTCGTTGTTGTTTCTACGAGCATGTATTCCGGTTTTCTCTCATACCTGCCTGGTGAATGACCGACCAGCTTAGGTTTGAGGCTAGTTAGGAAATAGCCACATACCCCTCCACCCCGTTTGTGAGTGCGGTCATTTCTCAGAAGCGAGTAGCCTTCAAGATGACACAAAGAAGACTGGCTATTGTCTGTTAACCATGACTCAGTCACTAGCAGGGCATGGAAAACAGGTGGAGTGAATATTTCAGCAATCTCGTCCATTCGGTTGGCTGCTAATATACTTTGCGCGTTTATATGACAGACGTGCAGGGCTCTGGGATGTTGCGAGACGAAAGTCTTGAGGATACTAGCGGTACTTTGATCAAGGTTTGCGCTAGAGGGTGAGGGGAGTGGGGACAGCGGAAGGACGGGAGAGGGTTGCTGGTCTGAGGCGACATACGGTGGCTGTTGAAATCGACTGGTGACGTCAGAGGAATTTGTTTTGTCACTTGTAACTCTTGCCAACTTGGAACGATGAAAGTTAACAAAATGTACAGATAAACACAAAGAGCTAGGAGGAATTTAAAGTTAATTGAAGTAGTGAGGTGCAGGAATATAGTCAACTGTGCCTAGAATTACCTATTATTTTAAAGCGCGACTAAATTAAGGGCGTTGTGTCTAAATTAATATAATAAAAATTAAAAGTATTTAAAATTGAAAGTTATTAAATTAATCATAAGGAAATAAGAAAGTAAATGCAATTATTTAGTAAAATATATAGATAAATAGTTGCAAAAAAGAAATTTTAACTAAGCTAAACGAAAATAAATGATAATTCACTAAACTATTCTAAGATAGAATTTAACGATCTTGAGATAAGTAAATATTGACTAATCTAGGAATATAAACACTCAGTTCGGTGCACTCAGTTCAGTGAATTGTTACATTTAACTGCTGTCACTGTCCTTAGGAATGTCACTCAGCCGGTTAATTCTAATTTTACTGCCATCTGGTTTCTTAATAATGATGTCTCCACTCGAGGTCCAACAATTGCTCTGATTAAAGCGGAGAATAGCTGCTTTAAGAATTGACAACCTGGTGGAGGTTAGATCCTCGCGAATAGTTACTGGGGTACCTTTCAATTTTCGCTTATTGCGAAACACTTCCTGCCTTGTTCGATATGATGTGAATTTGACTGATAGGCCGAGGTTTCCCTGGAGATTTAGGTCCGACTCGGTGACTCCTATCAATGTCTTGCAAATTCACATTCGCACCTATCTCCCTAAAAACATTTATCGCAAGTTCGTCCGTATTTTCACTTACACTTTCCTGTACCCCAAAAATTCTAACATTAGCTCTTCTACTGTATTGTTCCAGTGAGTCACATCTTGCAGCAAAGTCTTCCCTCATCTCACGGATTTCTTTATCCCTGCTTTCGAGTTTTGCGTTCAATTCTGCCACAATTTCAGAATTGAACTGGAGAGATTTTTCTAATTCCTTTATGACGAGTTCTGTCACACGCTGCGATATGGCGGCTACTATCTTTTCAAGGAACTTACCAGAGCTGATGGTTTCGTTTAGTATCCTGGTGACTGCCTCTTCAACAGGGTTGGCACTGCTGCGGTTGGCACTACTGCTTTGGTCACTGGTGTTGCGCTTGCTACGGCCCATATTGCCTGAGAAATCACTACTTAATACTGGTGAACTGATTGTTACAATGACTGATACTCACTGGTTTGATTCAACACTGTATCACACACTCGTGTACCACTTATTATATAGCTCCCTTTAGAATAACACCTTCTAATTCACTGAAACTGTGGAGCCGATCTTACGCACGTCCGTCACCCATGAGTAGTACGTAAAGCTTCATCCCATCCGACATACGCATTCATTTGTCTGCATCGATACTGGCTTATTTCGGTGAATACCACATGAGAATCATATTTTGTTGTCAACCATATATTCATTCGCTGCACAATACCTTTCAGGGATACACATTTCAATTAACTTTCCTTTTTAACGTGGACTCAACTGGGCAATGCACAGCCTCTTCCTAAGTCCGTCCACGAAACCACTTCCGATTAACTGTAGCCAATAAGAAAATAGATCTTAGAATTTATCCATTGATTATTTATAAGTACTCCATCTGATACCTCTTCCGATAATGAAATGAATAAATAGCAAGAATTCCGGTTAAAATCCTTATCTCCTATTTTATTGAAAGTCCATTGTACTTGGAACGAAGTATGATTACATTTACATGTTCAGTTACATTCTGAGGAATTCCAATTCCGAATTGAAGTACAATTGATAGTTTCTTAAAATATTATAAAAATATCGTCGAAAATAACATTAAAATATCGTTTCAATATTTTTGAAACATTATTAATTCATTGAAATATTATTGAAATCTTGTTAAAATATCCCCTAAACATTGTCGATGTCGTTGAAATAGTCGACATATCTTTAAATATCTTTGTAATAACGTTGAATTATTCTTTAAAATTCATTGAAACGTCTTTAAAATGACTGAAATACCTTGGAATATCGTTGAAATTATGTTGGAATATTCCTTAAAATTCATTGAAACGTCATTGAAATGACTGAAATACCTTGGAATATCGTTGAAATAATGTTGAAATATTCCTTATGATTCATTGAAACGTCATTGAAATGACTAAAATACCTTGGAATATCGTTGAAATAATGTTGAAATATTCCTTAAAATTCATTGAAATATCAATTAAATGACTAAAATACCTTGGAATATCGTTGAAATAATGATGAAATATTCCTTAAAATTCATCTAAACGTCATTGAAATGACTAAAATATCTTGGAATATCGTTGAAATTATGTTGAAATATCAAGAATATTATTTAAGTATCACTCAAATATCAATTAAACATTATTGAAATATCATCTGAATTTCATTGAATATCCCTACGAAATTCATATGTATTATCTTTGCTTTCTTCGTTTTCTCAAGTCTTCATCGTGTAATAACGATAACAATATAAGTAAGTTCCATAAATATGGTTCAAAAATTACCATTCAGCTATATACCGACTCAAATAAAACCGAAAATAAAATATTACTTATACTAGGTAAACTAATTTAGTCATATAACCTCCTGAAAAAAATAAGCAGGAATAGCCTACCATAACACACATGTGCAAACAAGCTAGTCAAACATCTAGGAATGCCATACTTCCCTTCATAAACAATCATCTTTCCGCGAAATTAAGACAGAAAATGGTATCGGAAATTTATCTGTTTACGGGCAGTAGTCATTTAAGTCATGAAGACGTTTCCTCCCTCCAAACATGCGCTTGACAGGAAATCAACTTGGACATAGCTTAATATTTGAGATTCTTAAAAAAATGTTAATTTTCTATCGTAAATGCCTTGTTTTAGGATATAATTTTCGATGACCGTACACCACAAGTAGCCTGTAAGTTCATTAACCTCTTACAATCGTATGTATGTGCCATATAACCCGACCTCGTATACCGCTACTTAATTCACATGACGAAAACATCAACTATAACTTAACATTAGCGTTATGTTGCTTAAATTTTTCCAACTGCTCAAATGTAGTCGCATTTCACCAAATACGCATTCTATCTATAACAATTCCTCATTACTTATACACTTCCGTGTATCCATTATTTTAGCCTATAATCTCTTAAAATCATCGATCATAACAACGATTCCATATAACAAAAATCATTCGTTGCTTTACATATGGCGCAGTATACGTATATTCCAGTCACATAATTTCATCACACGTCATGGGTTTACAGTATTCCGTAACACAAGCAATCAATTATCCTCAGCAAAAGAACGCATGTACTAATATTTCAGGTTCTACTTACTTTTGGTGTCATGTTATCGTAAAATTAAGTTCTATTAATCTAGAAGACGGTCTTATACCGTTCTGCATTGAACTCGAGTTGAATTACACAATGAAAGGCATAAATCTTCAGAATCACATTGATAACATCGATTTTCAAAGCTTCACATAAAATAAACAAGCATTCCTACTCATTGAGTATAGATTTGAGATGTCAAAGACTACCTTACTCCATTTCCTAAAGAAGTTATATGGATTCCTTTTTAATGACACTATTCATGGAACTTTTATCTTGAAGAATTAAACATTAACCATACTACAATCATATATTAAAGTAGTCATTTACTATCGTTCATCCAAATATAAGTAGTTTAACTACGAAAAATAAATGTATGGAACTTGACTTATCTTGCTTTCGTTATTCGACTGGGATGGTCTTCATTCTGGATCTCCCTTGGCTCCCGACTCGAGTTGCGGTTCACGTCATCGTTGGTTACTGGTGACTGGCCTCGGGTGTGGATGATGGCTGGTAAGGGCTCCCACCGGACTGTGACCCCATTCCCTTGGTTTACTCAGCCATAATATCTCCGTCGATTACATGCGATGGAAACATAATGAAGGATAGCATTAGATGCGTTCTCCAGACAGGAAATAAATAATTTTGAATATATTTTAACTCTTTAGTAAATTACTCGTCAAGATGCAATATTTAGTGCAGTACTTTAAGTATTTCTTGCTTGTCGCTAGCTTGAACAATAACCTGCCGATCTCTGATTTTTTTTAAGATTTCAGCTATGAGTTCGTATTGGCAACTATTACAGGGCGATGTCTTCCTCTTTCCTTTCACGCCCTATGCTTTTAATTCGTATTTATGGTTTATATACCGCCGTAATTATACTACTAGCTGTTCTCTTCTCCGATTTCAACCTCTTCTTTTCTTGTATACCGATTCTTGCTTACAGTTCCGTTCCGATGATCAAAAGGATTTCTTTTAAAGGTGAAGTCTTTTCTTTTCTCGGGACAACAACCTGATTTTTTTAAATCACGGCCATTTGGATTCCTTAGGTCTGATCGTCGCAATGTTAACTCATGGCCTACTTGACTTGTTATATCTGCATTTTCTCTCTAGAATATACTCTTTCATTATATAACTTCCGTCATTTTATCGCGATGCATGGCAAATATTAGGGATGTAACTCCCGCTCATGACGCAAATCGGGAAATGAAATGGTACACTTGACTTCGAGCACGTAATTCTCTCACGTCTTGCATATATAAAGTTTTTTCTAGTTTATTGAATATTCCTTCAGAATTTACAGAGAGTTTTAGAAAGGATTTTCATTCACGAATTGATGCATTTCCACGACTTCCTAAGTTCTGTTTTCCAAAAATACTCGACAGTAGAAAAGTATGGAAATCATTGAATCAAAATTATACAATCCTTTTAATAACAACCACCTACTCAATACATTATATTACTCATTGAATTATAAAGTAATCATGAGGTGTCTTAAATAAAGGAACAACGTTAGCGAACACCTCACACTAGTCCCAAGGATTTCTAACTCCAATTGTGCCATAATCTGCTCCATCCATCTCTGGTTTGCTGGAACTCTCCCTACTTTCAAGTTATAGTTACTTAACGAGTCCACATTGGTGTCCTACGTTGTATAAGATTAATTCTACTGCTAGCGTGTAAATACGGACTAGTTCAACTTGTATTTCCTTCTGGCATTGTGTTGGCTCTCCTACAGAATTCCTAACTACTGAAGTTCACGTCATTTCAACCTTAGTTTCGTATCCATGCGCCTTTTAACTGACTCAGTTTGACTCGTACTATTCAATAAACTCTATTTCAACTTTGTTTTGCTCAATTTAAGAACTTCATAGTCAATAATTAATCCACGCTTCACGCATTGACATATATTTTAAGATCCACTATATCTATATCTTTTTACTTTAACAACCTCATGTTTTTTTTAACTTTATAGACTACCATCGTTCAAAGTATTCCTCTACATACTTGCTGTTAATCTGTACGTATTGTTATAATTTCATGTCTAATGTTATCATTTTACTTTTTATTATGGCATTGTCACTATTTTAACAATTTTTATCATTCAGCTCAGGGCCCTGATGTAATCCTTGTAAATTAAGGCTGATGATGTTCGCTATGTCGAACGAAACATGTTCCTTTATTTAAGACACCTCATGATTATTTTATAATTCAATGAGTAATATAATGTATTGAGTAGGTGGTTGTTATTAAAAGGATTTTATAATTTTAATATATTGTCCTCAATACGGTTCTATTATGAGATTAATTACATGATCATTGAATTTCCACACATTTTATTTTTCGCGTTACCAAATGGAGGGAAAGTGTATATACATAAAGGGTTATTATATAATTCGATATCCCTAGTTTTTCACAATATTTGGCTAGTTCTCTAAATAGGAGACGAAAACCAAATGTTTACTAACATCTTCCACGGGCGAGTGCACGCCGGCGGTGTGGTGGTTCCTCTGGTGGTTCGTCCGGTGGGACTTCTTCAAGTTCTTCTTGCCTTCGGGCTGCAAAGGAAATTAATACAATATTTTGATGTATTAAAACGTACTACAAACGTAAGAACATAAAACAAAACATTTTATAGTGATAAGTGTTGCCAACAAACGAAATATTTTGCTTCAAAGTCACTTTTCATACATACCTTGCCCTTCCAGAGTTTACAGAAAGTTTAGGAAAGGATTCTCATTCACAAATTCATGTAATTCCACGGCTTCCTAAGCTCTGTTTTCACAAAATACTCGGCAGTAGAAAGGTATGGAGACCTCTACATTTCCTTACTTTTTTCTGTTTACCGAGTTACCAATAAGGGAATGTGTATATACATCAATTGTTGTTATAGAATTTCATCTCCCTAGTGTTTTAAAATATTTGGCTAGTTCTATAAATAAGAAATGAAAAACAAATATTTACTAACATCTTCCACGGGCGAGAGCACGACGGCGATGTGGTGGTACCTCTGGTGGTTCGTCCGGTGGGACTTCTTCAAGTTCTCCTTGTCTTCGGACTGCAAAGGAAATTAATACCAGATTTTGACCCATTAAAATAAACGTAGTACAATCGTAAGAACATAACACACAATATTACATAGTAATATTAGTCTTGCCAACAAAAGAAACATTTTGTTTGAAAATCACTTTTCATATATACCTTTGCTTCCAGCACGTAGTTTTCTCATGTCTTGTAAATATCCGGTTATTTTTTCCCGAATTTATTGAATAATGTTTTCAGAGTTACAGAAAATTTTAGAAAGTATTTTCATTCATAAAATGATGTAATTGCACGGCTCCTTAAGTTCTGTTTTCACAAAATACCCGACAATAGAAAGGTGTGGAGACCTCTGCATTTCCTTACGTTTTTATATTTTATAATATGTTCAGGAAAAAGGGTGGGTTCAAATGTTAGGTATATATACGATGTGAGAGCGCTGGTTCCCCCAATATCATAACCTACCTAAGCCAACAGCTATTCACTACACACTTCACTTCCTCTATTTTTGTCTCAGGTATGTGAGCAGGAAGGCGAAGAAAGCGTATTGATCCACTATTGTTTCCCTAAAATATTTATTATAGAGCATAGGAAATGAATGGTTGTCGCAGGAGACATACTGTCACCGCTGTGCCAAAACCACGAATGTGAAATTGCTCTACCTATCCGTTATTTCTCTTAGGATTGGTCACGTCTCCCAGCTGCCTATGTATATCGTCCCTGTTCTGCCGAAACGGCGAATGTTACAATGCTCTTCCTATCCATTATATCCCTTAAGACTGGTCGCGCCTTCCAGCCAAATATTGATATGCGGTACATCAGAACAATTTTCGTTGAGTTCATTTTCCTATGCGCGTGTGTAAAGGAAAATGAACCTTAAATACATCACACTCTAGGAGTGGGTAAATGTCATGCAAACATACATTCCTTCAGTATGGTACATTAAGGTTCATTTTCCTATACACACGCACATAGGAAAATGAACTCAAAGGAAATTGTTCTGATGGGCTGCATATCAATATGTGGCTGGAGGGCGTGACCAGTCTTAAGGGAAATAATGCATAGGAAGAACATTGTAACATTCGCCGTTTTGGCAGAACAGGGACGATATGCAATCCACCAAAACAATGTGCGTTGTGTTCATTTTCCTATGCAGAGGTATAAAGGACAATGAACCTTAAATACAACCTGTGACAATAAAGTTCGGTGAATAGTCCTGTACTACCAACATAGATGAACAATGCACGACAGTGACCTTACTGTCCTTCGATATAGTCCCCTCCCATAACTATGCACTGCTGAGATCGGCGATACAAGTCCTGCAAACTTTGCAAGAAGGCTTCCTTTGAGGTGCTGTTCAAAAACCTCGTCACGTTTCGTTGGATGTCAGAATTATCGTCAAATCTCTTTCCTTTCCAAGAGAGTTTGAGTCGTAGAATGCGTGACTTTTCGGCTCTGACCTTTTTCCTATGAGGGGTTCTCGGAGAACGCCATTGCATGCTTTGCCGTTTCGTTTCAGGGTCGTGCCTGAGGCACCAGGTTTCATCCTCAGTGACGATACGGTTCAAGAAATTTGGTGTCGCATCCGCCGTTTCGACAAAATCCTGTGAAACCTCTAAACGTGCCTGCTTCGGATCATCAGTCAAGTAATGTGGCACAAGACGAGAACACGTTTTCCTCTTCTCCAACTTCTGGGTAACGATTTGTCGCACGGATTCACGGTTAATGTGAAGTTCATCCGCTATCATGCGCACAGATAATCGCCGATCGTTCGTGATTAAAGTTCGCACCTTCTCAATGTTTAGTCGCTGACGGCGGTCGCCGGTCTTCCGCTTCGGGAGTTGTCAGAAACACTTTCCCGTCCTCCTAGAAAACGAGCGAACCACTCCTACACACACTTCAAGTACAGAGATTGTCCTTCATAAACACGTACTAGCATCTCATACGTTTCTTCGGTGTCCTGCCAAGCTTAAAACAAAACTGTACATTGATCTTTTGGTCGTTCATATTCCTGTTCGCACTTCAGATCCAAAGCACTAAACAAACAGGTCCTATACGGCACACACTCGATGCTCAACTGAACGACGTTGGGAGCAGGTGGTTAAAACCTGCTGCTACGCAGGTGCAGCGTTGCGTGTCGCCAGTGTTATCACATCGACCGTTCTGAAATCATTCACCGAACTTTATTGTCACAGGTTTTACAATGTAGTTGGCGAATGAGTATATATGCATTCCTACAGAGTGGCAAAGTGAGGTTCATTTTCCTTTACACGCATGTGTGTGATTATTAGGTTTTGTTCCTCCAAGGACGATTTACGACTGTTGCCTAGGCGGCAGACTTCCTGTCAAGTGTAGAGACTAACTACTTTCATATCTATAACAGAAGGGACTTAAAATACCTTTTAGATGGAACTATGTGTACCTTCAGCAATTCGAGTCTGTGATCGCCTAAGGTTTCTGCAGGTAGACGTGTTAGTATTATATAGTAGGGTAAAGAGAATGTGGTATCTACGACTTCGGAGAAGCTTTCCTTTACATATCCACCGAAACTTAGGGTCAGTCACAATACGATTAATATAATACGGGAGTGAAAATGGCATACCTGCGTATCCCGAAGAATCCACTAACATGGGGTTTGGAATTTCTTGTTGCCTTCGAGAAGGATATGCTGAAACAAAGAGGAGTTAATTAATTGTGATTAATGAAAAGACAGGTTATGGCAATTTTCATCAATACTACACTAATTATGGGTCTTAACACGGGTCACGCCGCGAACTCACATATGTATATTCGGTCATGAGGACAATTTTCGTTGTGTTCATTCTCCTGCGGTTAAGCGCGAAGGAAATTTAACTTTACCCACCACGATCTAGGAATGTTCGTTCACGCACTCCTACAGTTATTTCCCTTTACACATTAGAATGGGAAATTGAACCCAACGAAAATTGAACTGATGGACTGCACTCTTACGGAGAATAATGGATGAGAATGGAATTATGAGATACAAGGTTTTCCTATAACAGCGAAAATAATATATTTCCTCTCACACAATTTACCACGACCAAATCTAATGAGAATGAGAAAAAGCCCCGATTTTAAGAGTATCATTTCTTCGAAGCTACAAACTAACCAATTATTCATACTTCCGTGCAAGTTGAAATGGAATAAACTAGTGATCGTGATGTACCTGTGACGAATTCTAGCTGCCATCTGGAAGGGGAGGCTGAAAATTACTGACCAGTCTGCTCGACTACTGTTGTATGTAAGTAGTATAATTGGATGGTTCGGGCGCCGCCATCGCCACCGGGCTCCCAGAGGCCACCTCCACCACCACCACAGCCAGAGGCCTCCCAGATGCCTCCTCCACCACCACCACAGCCAGAGGACTCCCAGAGGCCTCCTCCACCACCCGCGGGAAATTTGAATTTGTAAACAAAGCCACGTGCTTTTTAACAGCTGTCATCGACAACAACGCATCGCTAACCTCAGTACTGCCATCTTGACGGGCCTAAACCTCAGTAGTGCCAACTTAACCTAACTAGCGCGAGATAAACAAAGCCACGTGTTTTTTGACAGCCACGGGCTTTTTGACAGACAACAACGCATCGCTAACCTCAGTACTGCCATCTTGAAGGGCCTAAACCTCAGTAGTACCAACGTAACCTAACTAGCGCGTGGTAAACAAAGCCACGTGCTTTTTGACAGCCGCGTGCTTTTTTGACAGCTGTCATCCGCCATCTTTAAACTACAGAGCACTGTGCTGCCCTCATTATCGTAGTAGATGTAAAATTCGTCACCTGTCATCGGCAGTGCTGCCATCTTGGCGGGCCTAAACCTTAGTGCTACCAACTTAACCTCACTAGCGTGAGATAAACAAATCCACGTGCTTTTTTGACAGCTGTCATCCGCCATCTTTAATCCAGGGAGCACCGTGCTGCCCTCTTTAGCTACTTACCTTTGAAATGTGGTACGTCACAGCTGTCATCCGCCATCTTGCATCCGAAACCTCAGTGCTGCACTCTTTAGCTAGATACCTTTGAAATGTAGTGGTGGCAAATTATTTATGCTCTTGTTTGGAAACAAAGCCACGTGCAGCTGTCATCCGCCATCTTTAACCCAGAGAGCACCGTGCTGCCCTCTTTATCTACTTACCTTTGAAATGTGGTACGTCACAGCTCTCATCCGCCATCTTGCATCGCAAACCTCAGTGCTGCACTCTTTAGCTAGATACCTTTGAAATTTAGTGGCGGCAAATTCTTTATGCTCTTGTTTGGAAACAAAGCCACGTGCTTTTTTGACAGCTGTCATCCGCCATCTTTAATCTATAGAGCACCGTGCTGCCCTCTTTAGCTACTTACCTTTGAAATGTAGTGGCGGCAAATTCCACGTGCTCTTGTTTGGAAACAAAGCCACGTGCAGCTGTCAACCGCCATCTTTAATCCAGAGAGCACCGTGCTGCCCTCTTTAGCTACTTACCTTTGAAATGTGGTACGTCACAGCTGTCATCCGCCATCTTGCATCGCAAACCTCAGTGCTGCACTCTTTAGCTAGATACCTTTGAAATGTAGTGGCGGCAAATTCCACGTGCTCTTGTTTGGAAACAAAGCCACGTGCAGCTGTCAACCGCCATCTTTAATCCAGAGAGCACCGTGCTGCCCTCTTTAGCTACTTACCTTTGAAATGTGGTACGTCACAGCTGTCATCCGCCATCTTGCATCGCAAACCTCAGTGCTGCACTCTTTAGCTAGATACCTTTGAAATGTAGTGGCGGCAATTTGAAAAATTCTTTATGCTCCTGTTTGGAAACAAACCTATGCGCTTTTTTGTCACCTATCATCCGCCATCTTTAATCTAGAGAGCACCGTGCTGCCCTCTATGTGGTGGTGGTAAATTCTACACGCTCTTGTTTGGAAACAAACCCATGTGCTTTTCTGACAGCTGTCAACCGCCAGAGAGCACCGTGCTGCCCTCTTTATGCCGGTGGCAAATTCTACGTGCTTTTTGACAGCTGTCATCCGCCATCTGTAATCAAGAGAGCACCGTGCTGCCATCTTTAGCTAGATACCTTTGAAATGTGGTGGCGGCAAGTTCCACGTGCTCTTATTTAGTAAACAAAGCCACGTGCTTTTTTGACAGCTATCATCCGCCATCTTTAATCAATAGAGCACTGTGCTGCTATCATGCGGGTAATTCCGTCAGCTGTCATCCACCATCTTTAATCTACAGAGCGCCGTGCTGCTCTCTGTAGTAGCGGGCAATTTGAAAAGTTCTGTTACTTGTCATCCGTCATCTTTAACCAACAAAGCTTCGTACTGCTATCTTTAGCTACATGCATTTAACATGTGGTGGCGGATAATTTGAAAATAAAAAACCTTCCGTTAGCTATCATCCGCCATCTTTTTTCAACATAGCATCGTGCTGCTATCTCTAGCTACATACATTTAACATGTGGTGATGGCAATGTGAAATTCTATCTAGATGCCATCTTTAATCAACAGAGCACCGTGCTGCTATCCCTTTCAATTGTGGTGACGGATAATTTGAAATTCCGTTAGCTATCATCATTAAACATTGGTGCATTCGCTAACCTAACCTCTCATCTACTATCTTGAAGGAGATTATACGACACCTCCTCTACCTCCTGCTCTTCCTCCTCCTCCTTCTCCTCTGTCAAGGCATAACTTTATCGAACACGCATCGCGAAGGCAAGAGTGTGCAGCGATATGCATGTTTAGACTTGCGGATTACGAAAGAAACATAACAAGACTTGAATCGAACACTGCACTCGATGTCGTTAACTTCAACATGTGATTAAAACATTGTCTGGTGTGTTCAGAACACGACATAAGTAGAATCGAACGCTGTACAACATGTTAGGGGATACCTTTGTTCTAAGGAGATCAGATTGAAACATAACAAGACTAGAATTGAACACTGCACTCGATGTCGTTAACCTTAACATGTGATCAGAACATTGATTGATGTGTTCAGATGACTAAACAAGTAGAACCGAACACTGTACAACATGTCAGGGGATACTTTTGTTCTAAGAAAATTAGATTGAAACATAACAAGACTAGAACCGAACACTGTACAACATGTTAGGGGATACCTTTGTTCTAAGAAGATCAGATTGAAACATAACAAGAGGGGAATTGAACACTGCACTCGATACAACATGTGATCAGAACATTGATTGATGTGTTCAGATCACTAAACATGTAGAACCGAACACTGTGCAACATGTTAGGGGATACCTATGTTCTAAGAAATTAGATTGAAACATACCAAGACTAGAATCGAACACTGCACTCGATGTCGTTAACCTTAACATGTGATCCGATACAACATGTTAGGGGATACCTTTCTTCTAAGAAAATTAGATTGAAACATAGCAAAACTAGAATCGAACACTGTAAGAACATTGTTTGATGTGTTCAGAGCAAAAGTACAACTTCAATGATTTACCTAGTGTAAAAATCAAAAACACACACTGTGCACATATCGCATAGCTATCTCGCGTATCACTTGCCTAGTATGAAAATCAATAACACACTGTGCACATATCGCATAGCTAACTCAGCAACACTTCAAATGATTTGCTTAGTACGAAAATAAAAAATCTATACCGCGTAGCTAACTCGTTCATTAAAAAAATAGGGGCTGAAAGATCATAAATTATATGTACACATGTTGTCTCCTCCAAGTTGTAAGACGAAATAGACGCAGTACTGCGAGTTTCCGCTCTATCTGGCGAACGGAAGTAGCATGATATCTCAGCAAAAAAATACACGTGAGCTTGCAGCAGATCATTTGAAGTGTTGCCGAGTTAGCTGTGCGATATGTGCACAGTGTGTTTTTGATTTTCATACTAGGCAAATGATAGGCGAGATAGCTATGCGATATATGCACAGTGTGTGTTTTTGATTTTTACACTAGGTAAATCATTGAAGTTGTACTTTTGCTCTGAACACATCAAACAATGTTCTTACAGTGTTCGATTCTAGTCTTGCTATGTTTCAATCTAATTTTCTTAGAACAAAGGTATCCCCTAACATGTTGTATCGGATCACATGTTAAGGTTAACGACATCGAGTGCAGTGTTCGATTCTAGTCTTGTTATGTTTCAATCCAGTTTTCTTAGAACATAGGTATCCCCTAACACGTTGTACAGTGTTCGGTTCTACTTGTTTAGTGATCTGAACACATCAATCAATGTTCTGATCACATGTTGTATCGAGTGCAGTGTTCAATTCTAGTCATGTTATGTTTCAATCTGATCTTCTTAGAACAAAGGTATCCCCTAACATGTTGTACAGTGTTCGGTTCTAGTCTTGTTATGTTTCAATCTAATTTTCTTAGAACAAATGTATCCCCTGACATGTTGTACAGTGTTCGGTTCTACTTGTTTAGTCATCTGAACACATCGATCAATGTTCTGATCACATGGTAAGGTTAACGACATCGAGGATAGTGTTCGATTCTAGTCTTGTTATTTTGCAATCTAATTTTCTTAGAACAAAGATATCACCTGACATGTTGTACAGTGTTCGGTTCTACTTGTTTAGTGATCTGAACACACCAGACAATGATTTAATCACATGTTGAAGTTAACGACATCGAGTGCAGTGTTCGATTCAAGTCTTGTTATGTTTCTTTCGTAATCCGCAAGTCTAAACATGCATATCGCTGCACACTCTTGCCTTCGCGATGCGTGTTCGATAAAGTTATGCCTTGACAGAGGAGGAGGATTAGGCGGAGGTGGTAGGGGAGGAGGAGGAGGAAGAGCAGGAGGTAGAGGAGGTGTCGTATAATCTCCTTCAAGATGGTAGATGAGAGGTTAGGTTAGCGAATGCACTAATGTTTAATGATGATAGCTAACGGAATTTCAAATTATCCGTCACCACAATTGAAAGGGATAGCAGCACGGTGCTCTGTTGATTAAAGATGGCATCTAGATAGAATTTCAAATTGCCGTCACCACATGTTAAATGTATGTAGCTAGAGATAGCAGCACGATGCTCTGTTGAATAAAGATGGCGGATGATAGCTAACGGAAGGTTTTTTATTTTCAAATTATCCGCCACCACATGTTAAATGTATGTAGCTAAATATAGCAGTACGAAGCTTTGTTGATTAAAGATGTCGGATGACAAGTAACAGAACTTTTCAAATTGCCCGCTACTACAGAGAGCAGCACGGCGCTCTGTAGATTAAAGATGGTGGATGACAGCTGAAGAAATTACCCGCATGATAGCAGCGCAGTGCTATATTGATTAAAGATGGCGGATGATAGCTGTCAAAAAGCACGTGGCTTTGTTTACTAAACAAGAGCACGTGGAATTGGCCGCCACCACATTTCAAAGGTATCTAGCTAAAGATGGCAGCACGGTGCTCTCTTGATTAAAGATGGCGGATGACAGCTGTCAAAAAGCACGTAGAATTTGCCACCGGCATAAAGAGGGCAGCACGGTGCTCTCTGGCGGTTGACAGCTGTCAGAAAAGCACATGGGTTTGTTTCCAAACAAGAGCGTGTAGAATTTACCACCACCACATAGAGGGCAGCACGGTGCTCTCTAGATTAAAGATGGCGGATGATAACTGACAAAAAGCGCATAGGTTTGTTTCCAAACAGGAGCATAAAGAATTTTTCAAATTGCCGCCACTACGTAGAGTGCAGCACTGAGGTTTGCGATGCAAGATGGCGGATGACAGCTGTGACGTACCACATTTCAAAGGTAAGTAGCTAAAGAATGCAGCACTGTGCTCTATGGATTAAAGATGGCGGATGACAGCTGCACGTGGATTTGTTTATCTCACGCTAGTGAGGTTAAGTTGGTAGCACTAAGGTTTAGGCCCGCCAAGATGGCAGCACTGCCGATGACAGGTGACGAATTTATATCTACTACGATAAACAGGGCAGCACAGTGCTCTGTGGTTTAAGGATGGCGGATGACAGCTGTCAAAAAAGCACGTGGCTGTCAAAAAGCACGTGGCTTTGTTTACCACACGCTAGTTAGGTTAAGTTGGTACTACTGAGGTTTAGGCCCTTCAAGATGGCAGTACTGAGGTTAGCGATGCGTTGTTGTCTGTCAAAAAGCCCGATGCAAACTCACGCCCGACGATAGAATTTGGAAGGCATCATGTACATAATGATTAGTGTTAGGATGTACAGATTTCAAGTGAGCCCAACGATAGGTCTGGGATGGTAGCTGTACACACTCAAGTCTCAGTTTAGATGTTTCGTTTTTTTTTTTTTTGTTGAAGTGGCCTGGATGAAGGTAGCATCTACAGTACGATATGATTTATGAAGAGGGTCAATGCGTAGCTCTCCAGTGAGATAACGGGACAGCTGTTGACGAGTGAGGGTTGTCCAAGTGTAGGATATCGGCTCGATATAGATTAAATATTTTTTTCTGTGATTCTCCGTGCGTGTTAAGCTTTAATGACTTCGAGATGTTAATTTATTCTTACGGACTTTATTGTTTTCTCGTTTTGACGTCCGTTCTCGTTTGATAGTGTGCATATTGACACTCAGTGTATTAGTGTGAGACTTGAGTTGCGAATGCGGTTTCGATTCGTCAGCCAGTATTTTATTTTATTTTCAATCTTGTCGTACTTTCATTTTTATTCATAGTTAAAGTAAGTAAGTAATCACTTTACAAGTAGCGTGTTGGGACAGACAGTAAATAGAGAGATCTGTACTGGTGGCATTGTTTTTCAAGGGAAAGAATTCCTTAAAGTTGTAGTAAATTTTAGCGTGGACTGGTAATTTTATTAAGCATAACAAACCCATTTCTAACCTGAAAATCGGTCCGATAATAATATTTTTCAAGTGACAGCACTTTTTAATTATCTTCAGTGTTTGACATTTCTTCTAAATGCATGATTAGTAATTGTTTCCTGCATTTCGCAGTTTTGTTCCTTTAGAACGACATAACGTAAGATCCTCTCGGATCCTGTTGTTGTTGGTTCCTTCCGAACAGCTGTTTGGTCTGATGCACATTTAGCATCGGGATTAACTTATCACTTAAGGGTGTCATGAATGACAAATACATGGTGGGATTTTATTTCAATTGTGAATGATGCTGTTAACTTGTAGTGAACACCATGCTTTCCCATAATATTTCGCAACCTATCCAAAGCAACTGATAGTCAGTTTGGTTCGATTAAGGGTCCATTCGGCGGGTGTTCCGTATCCGTGAAGGGTATTCGACTGGTGGATAACCTTAATTGAGAGAAAATCAGGCGTTCTACTTGTTGAAAGTCAGATTTTCCACGGATCGTGTGGATTAACTCTCAGTTCTCGTTTGGACTAATAGGTGCCCGGTTTTCAGGTCTTCCCTTTTTCAGTTTTTCAGTTTCGCTGTCCACTAACATATTAGCTTCTCCGAAGCAACTCTTCGACATTGTAAGAAACAAAGTGACGGTATGTAATGTGACTGTGTTTGGAACATTCAAAAATCAATAATTTAGATTTTTTTTTGCAAGAATGCATATTAAATTAATGATGTTATCGTGCTCTTTCAATTTAATAAAAGTTAGTAAGCACATTTTTGCTCCTCATTTCAAGTAGTTAGGCTCTCTTCTGAACCCCATCGTTTGGTTAAGATCGTGACCGAATTTATTCCCGCAACGACCCAGGATTTAAGAGCTCTAAATTGTTCTACTGTAGCAGCCGTGGCCGACCAACGATGGAATGGTAAGTTCAAGGGTTCAAAAAGAAGTGGCGCCATCAACGTTAGGGCTTATATCACGATAACGATGAGGAGCCCAAGGTCACGATAACGATACGATGCCACGATAACGATAATGAAATTATATATTGAAAATAAATGTTAGGAAAATATAAAATAATGTTGAGGCCTAAGCCACATTATAAATAATACAAGCGTGTGAGAACTATGGCTGAGCCACAGTTAAACGAATTATGCCCAATGAGAGTGCTAGATATTATCACGTTTAACGAGGAGCGTAACTACTTGGTAGATAATAATAATAATAACAGTCACAATGCATTTTAGGAAACCAGTACTTAAAGCTTTATTGAAGCTTATGTCATGTTGCCAATATAAATTTTGGAAGTGGTAACGCTGAATTACATTCAAAGTTTATGCATTAACATGTTCTTTATTTAATTAATTTACCAAAGCGAAACTATTTGGGATGTTTATCCAGAGTAACTTATTAACTTCAGAATTTTCTTTTTATTAAACAATTTTGTGATACCAGCCATGTAAACAAAATTTTATAAGACATCTGTTGGAATGTTGTCAGTTTCGGTATTAAATTATAATAGCGTTTGTATGTGAAAACGCAGTAGATAGTGAATTCTTTCCTTAGTAGTTTGGAGTATTCTGGTTGCATCAACAGCCAGCGTACTCATTATTGTATTCTTTGTGATATTGTGAGATGGAGTGTCAGGCGATGATGGATCTGCTAATGCAGAGGATGGAAGAAATGAGTAGCGACATGAAAGTTCATAATGAGAGTTTAAATAGTAAGACAAATGAGAACTTGAATAGTAAGATGAGACAGTTTGGATAGTAAGATGGAGGACGCGAAAGCCCACAGTGAGAATTTGAGGGAGGATATGAAAATTCAAAGTGAATGTTTGGCAGCTAGTTTGAAAGACACTCGTGAGGAGTTACAGAGTAGTATCGAGGATACCCAGGCTAGGTGTAAAGAGTCTAGTGATGAGTTGAAGGCTGGATTGAAGAACGTAGTTCAGGAGACACACACTATTTGCACCGAACTTAAAGAGGAAGTTAGGGGCGAGACAGGTAAACTCAACCAGCGTTTTGATGATAGCCAAGTGGAAATTAGGAATGAAATTGATAAACAATTTGCGGAAGAGCAGGTCAATTTAAAGAACGATTTTGATAAACAGTTTTCCAAAATCCATGACAGTTTAAAAACCGATATGGACAAGCGTTTTGACGAAAGCCACGACATGTACAGTAGGTTATGCGATAGTCAGGAGGAGATGAGGAAGGAACTTGACAAGCATTTACTGGAAAGCCAGGCAGCGCACAAACAGCTGATCGACAGTCAGGTCGAATTTAAGGACGACATTACCCAACTGGTCGTAGAGTTGCGGATTTCCATTGATAAGGAAAAGGGGAAAACGCTAACCATAATAGAAGAACAACGTCAATTATTATCTGCGGACATTAAGTCACTGAACAACAAGGTAGATAAAATTAGTGTGGAATTGGATAGTCAAGTATTTCCAAAAACCGAAACCATGGGGAAGAAACTGTTGCAAATTAATGAGGAAGCAATTAGTAAACTCCAAGTGGCTAATGAGGACTCCGAAATTTTAATTAAAGAAATTCAAGAGGAGTTACTTGAAATGAAAAATGAACATACCCGGGAATTCAACGACAGACAAAACAGTATAGAACAGGTCATAAGGGAAATTACGTTAGCCCAGGAAGAAACGGACAAGAAAGTTGGGTTCATTAAGAGCGAGGTGAGCAGTTGGATTAGCAGCGTGGTAGATATGCAGTCCAAGGTGGACAAAGTATTGAGTCAAACCTCGACAGCTGTTAACTCTGACCTCAGTGGTCAATTGCCGAATATCAGTCATGTAAATAATAACGGTCAGAGCTCGAATGTAGATACCAGTCGATCTCAAGGCTCAGGGGTCAACAACGTTATTAACATGATTAAGTTACATGAGGACCAGCCTAAGAAATTTAATGGAGGTCCACATACCACGCCGAAGGGATTTCTTAAGGATCTCAGGGAGTACATCCGGGACGCCAAGATTCCTGAGGAACGTCAATTAAGGGTAGCTGAAAGATATTTAGAGGGGGCACCACTTTTATGGTTCAAAGGCTTCCGATACCACTTTGACACCTTTGATGAATTCCAGAGGGCGTTTCTAAATAAATTTTGGAGTACGGAAATTCAGCAGAGTCTCAGATTAGAACTATACTCACGTCGTTATACTGCAATAGGCCCTACTAAATTCAGCGAGTACTTTATTGCACAAATGGTAAAGTTCAGAGAACTTGAGGCGCCGCCCTCGGAGCAGGAATTGGTCCAGGCCATCCAAAAGCAGCTACCTCCCGAGGTACAAAGGATGCTCATTGCATCAAAGGTAGAGACCCCCATGCAAGCAGAAACGATCCTTAGGCAACTGGATCATACCCATAATCAAGTAGCACCCAGAGGGGGACGATCGCACGAGCAACATGTAAACACTGTTAGCCAGGTTCCAGAGGGAAGTCAAGAGGCACCTGAGCAGGGGAAACCACAGTCGACTGAGCGGAGGCGTGAGTTTCGTAATAACTGGGAACCCTCGCATCCACGAAATGAGGATTGGAAAAGGCGTAGGGGTGAATGGAATTATCCACAAAGGAGGAACCCTTACTGGAGGCGATACGATGGGGGCGGAGAAACCCAGAGGAATTTCAGAAATGGATATAATAACCGCAGGGACTGGGGAAATAATCGAACCCAGAACTTCCGCCGTGATGATGATGAAAGGTACCGCGAACGTGTTCAGTACGCCGACGGGTTAAGGAAGGACCATGAAAGGGGAAAATGGAAGGGGGCTATACAGCGCCAGGAAGTCAACACCGATTGTTTCGGGGCTGAAAGTCTGGAATTCCAGAAGGCACATAGGCAAGACCAGCGAAACTCCGGTCTGAACCCGTTTGCGCCGAATTTTGAGCAAGAGTCCATGTCGACTCTTGATAGAAAAAAAACTTCAAATTCCCAGTAGGAAATGTTTCAGAGTCTTTCATCCCAGATTCTGAAGAAGAGATGTCAGATGAGTGGGTGGTCGCACAGATAGATTCGTGGATCATTACCTCTGATGACTTGGTGGAAGACCACTTAAAACAGGAGAGCAATCAAGCAAAGAAACTGCCTTTAATAAATGTCCGCATCTGTAATTTTCATGTCAAAAGTTTGGTAGATACCGGGGCCAGTATCAGCATCATCTCCCAAGCTCTTTTTGACGATTTGAGACAACGAAATAAATTGCCAATTATTCCGGTGTCAAATGTAAAGATTCGAGGGGTCATTCCTGAAAAAAATTGCTGTTTGTAAGGTACAAACTTATTTGGACGTACAAATTGGAAATTCCACTTTCGCTCATGCATTCGTAGTCATGTCCAAAATGCACTACAATGTAATTTTAGGGGCTGATTTTATCCGTGAGACCAACGCAGTCATTGATTTGAGCAGAAACCAGATAAAGTTTAGGAAAGAAGAGGGAGCAGAAGTCGTTACACTGAACGAGGAATTGGGAGAAGATAGAACATTAGAATATGGCGAGGAGGAGGCCCAATGTGTAGACTTCGTAAATTCATTAGAGGAAGTCGCTGGTGAAATTGACAGTGTAGATGGCGAAGGGATTCATCATGAAGAGTTACATGACGTCTTGGAGGCTGAGGTTGACACCGATTACGAGGCCTTAATTGGGTTAAAGGTCGCGGAATGCCCTGGTACTGTAGAGGAGAAGGAAAAACTTAGAGCTCTCTTAATGGAATTTATACCTGTGTTCGACTCCAAACCGTATCTAATCCCTAATTTCACATATGCACTAGCTGTTACGGATTGGACACCGTTTAAGAGGAGACCGTACCCTATACCGGAAAAGTATTATGCTCAAGCTGCAAAGATTATTAAGGAAATGGAGGAGAACGGGCTAATTTCCAAGCAGCCCACTCCATATTTGAATCCGTTGGTCGGGGTTCAAAAACCGGACGGGTCTCTGCGCGTGTGTTTGGACGCACGTACTCTCAACGAGCGCTTAGTCCCCGAGCATGACCATGCCCCTCCTATTAAAGAGGTTATCAAACGTTTCAGAGGAAAATCACGTTTTATTAGCGTAGATTTGACATCCTCGTATCATCACATCGGTTTGGAACTCAAGTCTAAATTATTTACTGGCTTCATTTTTGACCAACAGACGTATGTTTTCAACCGTCTCCCATTCGGGTTGAAAAACGCCGGTGCAGCTCTCATACGCGCCCTAGATCGATGTCTAACTGATGAAGTTAAAGCCGCTACAACTCGGTACGTCGATGACATCTTGCTAGCTTCATCAAGTTTTGAGGAAAATATCAGGGATTTGAGGAAACTACTGGAGAATTTAAGGGCATCAGGTTTCAAAATCAACTTGAAGAAATCGCATTTTTGTCAAAAGGAAGTCCTATTTCTCGGCCATGTCATTGATGGTGAAGGAGTTCGCCCGAACCCGGTGAAGCTCCAAGCCATAGACAAGTTCCCAAGACCGCTAAAAATTAAGAACGTCAGGCAATTCCTTGGAATGTGCAACTTTTTTTCGGACCATTGCATGAATTACACGGAGGTTGTAGCCCCACTTCAGAGCTTGCTTCACAAGAACAACAGGTGGAAATGGAGTCCCGAGCACGAGGAGGCATTCAGAAAGACCAAAGAGCTCTTGCTAAACAGCGTTAAGCTAGGGTATCCGGATTTCGAGAAACCCTTTATCGTACAGACTGATGCATCGACCGTAGGAATCGGGGCACTCCTATATCAGGAATGTTCGGACCAGCCTCATAATAGGAATTATTTATCTTTCTACAGCCGAAAGTTGAGATCACACGAAGTCAAATACAGCGTGACCGAATTGGAAATGTTGGCTATTGTTCAGGCATTGCAACATTGGAGGAAAATGATTTATGGTTTTCACATAATCATTAAAACCGACCACAAGGCGCTGACCTTTATAATGAAAACAGCTGTCGCTAGTGAACGAGTGGCTAGGTGGGCCCTGTTCATACAACAATTTGACTTCGAGATTGAGCACTGTTACGGAAAATCGAACATCTTGGCAGACCTGTTAAGCCGAAATCCTAATGAGGAAGAACACGCCGTGAATCATTTGGACTTAGTCCAGGAAGACCACGATTTCCTATCAGAGTTGAGACAACTGGGAGACTTGCAATTGAGAGATCCTCTCTGCGGAAAAATGATTTCTTTCCTCCGAGGGACACTTCCGGCTGACGATCCACGGTACTTTGCCATCCAGAAATTATCAAATAACTACTTGTACGTAAATAACACGTTGGTAAAATTCGTGGACAGCGATCACGTGAAATCCCGAATTTTGGTACCACCGCAGCTTCGGAAGGGATTAATCTGGCACGTACACAGGGTTATTGGTCATGGAGGGATTGATAAGGTTGTGGCAACCATCCAAGAAACGTTTACCTGGGTTAATTTGAGGGAAAATGTCAGAGACATCATCATCACATGTGATACATGTCAACGGGTTAAGGCAAACCCTTATCTGATCAGGCAGGCGCCTATTCCTCTCTTACCTTCGCAACCTAAAGAGCTGTTCGCGATGGATATCTATGGGCCACTCGTGAAAGGAAAGCGTGGGAACAAGTTCGTGCTGGTAACCATTGATGTTTTCTCCAAGTATACGGCTCTATTTCCCATGCAAAAAGCTAACACTAAGCTAGTCTTGAGATATATTTCCCGAAATATCATTCCGGAAATGGGCACACCGAAATTCCTTCTGACAGATCATGGTCCCCAGTTCACTTCTGCACCGTTCAAAACTGCCCTTCAGAATATGGAAATTCATCACACCCTGAGCAGCGTGAGACATCCTGAGGGAAATCCTAGCGAAAGGGTAATACAAGTAATTGCAAAATTCTGTAGAATTTATTGCGCCCGAGAGCATTTCAAGTGGGTTGATGTGCTACCCCTAATAGTAACTTGTGTAAATACCACCATACACGAATCTATTGGGAGGATTCCCTCTATCGTGCACTTCAATAGGTATCCTGTGAGATCCTGGCATGGTGTCATCCAGTGTCCCATCGATCCCCGCCCGTCACAGGAGTTATGCATTCAAAGTACGGCAGAACATCTACGTCGGCAGGCAGACCGCCGGTTACGCAGGGTGAGGAACCGGAGATTCCACCGTCCCTTAGAGGAAGGCGAATTGGTGCTTGTTAGGAGACCCATGATGTCAAAACCGCAGGAAAACATATATGCTAAATTTGCTCCCTTGTATGTTGGGCCTTTCAAGGTAGTCAAAAGTTTCAGGAATAATTCCTATAGAATTCAGAGTCTGGATGGCAGCAGCGAAGCTATATTCAATGCAGCCAGCTTAAAGGTTTATCATAGAGCAGAAGAAAGAATCCCAGTACAGGATGACGCAGCCTTATCAGCTGGGGAAATGGTCACCGAAGAAGAAGAAGAAGAAGTACAACCCGTAAATATGATCGTCACGTCGAGAGGAAGACATGTCGAGGCAGCCCTCCAAGGACAGGCAAGCAGCGGTAGTCATCAAGAGGAAGACGCTGAATGTTTACAGTGTTCGTTCTTAAGAGAAGACTTTATTGATGATATCTGTAACGCAATTCTATTGTTGGAAGAAGAAAACAGGGAAATACGTGAAAGTAACAGAGCCCTACGTCAAGAGTGAGATCGACTGGGAAATTTTACGTAGAATCATGGTTCATTTGTGTCAAAATTCCCATGTACAATTTAGAATTTTGAAGGAATATATCTGTTTAAATATTTCCCCTTTCTGGGTAAATATTTCGTCGTTGTAGGTGGATTATGAACCCATAATTCTACGGTGAGAAAAATATTTTTTTCTCCAATATTTATTTGGTATTAAGAAAGTACTTTTATGTTTGAGGGCAGCCATGTTGCGCTCCTAAGAGCCCCGATGTCGCGTGGGAAGGTTCTCACTCATGGCAAGCTCGTGAATTGCCGGGACACCTCGGTGGGACTCGAGTGCCCGACAATTCTTTAAATTCATGGAATTCTGCACAACGAGGGATTTTGACAATACAGTAAAGAAAGAAATAAATAAGCAAAATTATTCGTACACCCTACGTGAAGATAGTGACACCAGGGAAAAACTTAAATGCAGTTAAGCCTAAGTACATGTTAGCGTCAGATCAGCGAACCAGATACACGTGCCAAGGTCAGGGGAGGAAGAAAACGCGCGAAACGCACGGGCAGAAATAATTTATTTCCCCTGTTGTGAGTGTAGAAAAATTATAAAATTAACATCTAACATAAGTGCAAGTCTGTCCGGAGTTCTGGGACAAGCCTCATCAAAATCGGTCTATTAGACGCAAAATTGGCAGATTACACAATCGAGCCTCATAGAGGGGATAGCGTCCCTCCTGAGATTATAAAAGAAACCCCCCACAGTAGATTTTTCAGGGTCGATCTGGAACTTGAATCCGCTGGAGCTTGTGCCCGTCGTCTTTGGAAATTCGCGCCAGATTGACCGACAAATAATTAAATACATGTCCGTGTCTAAGGTCCATATAATTGGTTAAGGAGAGAAAGTGATTGGAAAAGTTCTGAACGTTTGCCGACGAACGAGGAAAGTGTAGGCTGGTTGAAATATACACAGCAGGTTTTATTTATATCATCTCATGTACGCTTGAAAGTGAAGAGAGTTTGTGGGAAGCTATTCAGAGTAGTTCTGCTCCCTTTATCTGCTGAACACCTGTTTTTATTGAAGTAACGGAGAGAAACCACTCTGGGAACGCGTCAGACAGTTGTAGTCGACTGCAGAACGAGGGAAGTTCGTGGTGCAAGTTACAGAGAAAGTGCCTGGTTTATGTGGTAATTTTAATATCGTGTGTGTGAAGGGTAGTGTTTGTATGAGTGAGATTTTGGAAATGAAAATGTTATCTGTGAAAATGAGCGGCTAAGCCCGAGGTCAGCTGGTGAGGATGTAACCAGAATGCTGGGAATGTCACCATTGTGCAGGTCTGTCTATTTTATATTATGTTGTAGTTAGTTAGTTATTGTTCTGTCCCAACAAACTTTTCCAGATGATTGTCGGGTGGATATTCCTAATTATCAGGCGAATGGTGTTGTAATTTTTGGTCAGCGTGTGAAAATTTCAGTGTGTAAAGTTCATATCAAGAACGGTAAAATGCGACGCTTAAAATTTTGTGTTGAATGTTCGTTGAGATATCATCCAAAGCGTGGATTTTTGGAACGTTATAAGTGTAAATTAGTCGTGGCGAATATCTTAATCTCAGATGTCAGTTAAATTCAGAAATGTTTGTCGATAATAATAATAATAATAATAATAATAATAATAATAATAATAATAATAATAATAATAATGTCTACCGCAGGATAAGGAAATTTTTCTATGTTAAAGTGCACTTAACCAGTATATTTTTACAAGGATCGCAGGCATATTTAGATAATTTCGGTGAAATTTGATAGAGTCACATTTAGTAATGGGAAGGAAATTTTGAGACATCGTGTATATCAGTGATACGAAAGGTCGATGTGTGCTCTTGGACTCTCGAGGTTCGAAAGTCGTATAATAGTAAAGTAGAGATGTGTTTAATAATGGTTGTCGTTTTCACCAGGGGATCGACGTATGAAAAAGGGTCTTGAAGGAAAAGGGATTGAGAGCGACGAATTTATATGTATGTGGAGATGAGAGAGAAGTGATACCGCTGGAATAAAGCGAGGAGAAGGAGTTTGAGACAAGCTCTTTATGTTTAAAGAGGAAGTATTTAGGAACCAGGCTGTGTTGAGGCAGGCTGTATTGTTTTCCGCAATCAATCCGAATTTGAGACGATTATGGTATGAAGCATCGTAAATTTATAGAAAGATCCCAAGTGAAAACGACTCTAGTAAAATGTTAAAATCTTGGTAGTGAACGTCCAGTGATTTTGTTACGTAAAGCCCGTATGGATAATAAGATAATGAGCGACCTCAAGGATGAAAGAGCACTTTGGACACACGGTTGGTGTTGTATTGAATTTTTTCACTGGATAGGTCATTGATAAAAATAGTTGGAATTGATGATAGGCGATTTGAGAATATCGAATGCGGTAGTGATGATTATTGTTTTGAAGGCATCCACTAAATGGTAAACGTGTGTTGGGAATTTTCATTTGCTTCCCTAACACTTCAGTGCACAGGCTGAGATTGTGTTCGAGGTGGAGAATCGTTCGTCATGTATATTTATTTTTGAGTTCACGTATTGTAATGGTAGAGACTTACTGTGTTTTCGACTTGCATTCATTTGATAGTAAGAGACGTGGTTCCGTCGTGCGTATTTTGTCTGACCAGATTTAGTATTAAATGTCGGAGGTGTTTGAAATTGCTGTTCGCCTGATATGTTAAGGGAGGCGTAGTACGACCCACTTTGACGCCCGACGATAGATTTAGGACGTCACATGTTATTCTTGGAGTCACTGATGATGAGACGTCCTAGGTCACGCCCGACGATAGAATTTGGAAGGCATCATGTACATAATGATTAGTGTTAGGATGTACAGATTTCAGGTGAGCCCGACGATAGGTCTGGGATGGTAGCTGTACACACTCAAGTCTCAGTTTAGATGTTTCGTTTGTTTTTTTGTTGAAGTGGCCTGGATGAAGGTAGCATCTACAGTACGATATGATTTATGAAGAGGGTCAATGCGTAGCTCTCCAGTGAGATAACGGGACAGCTGTTGACGAGTGAGGGTTGTCCAAGTGTAGGATATCGGCTCGATATAGATTAAATATTTTTTTCTGTGATTCTCCGTGCGTGTTAAGCTTTAATGACTTCGAGATGTTAATTTATTCTTACGGACTTTATTGTTTTCTCGTTTTGACGTCCGTTCTCGTTTGATAGTGTGCATATTGACATTCAGTGTATTAGTGTGAGACTTGAGTTGCGAATGCGGTTTCGATTCGTCAGCCAGTATTTTATTTTATTCTCAATCTTGTCGTACTTTCATTGTATTTATAGTTAAAGTAAGTAAGTAATCACTTTACAAGTAGCGTGTTGGGACAGACAGTAAATAGAGAGATCTGTACTGGTGGCATTGTTTTTCAAGGGAAAGAATTCCTTAAAGTTGTAGTAAATTTTAGCGTGGACTGGTAATTTTATTAAGCATAACAAACCCATTTCTAACCTGAAAATCGGTTCGATAATAATATTTTTCAAGTGACTTTGCACTTTTTAATTATCTTCAGTGTTTGGCATTTCTTCTAAATGCATGATTAGTAATTGTTTCCTGCATTTCGCAGTTTTGTTCCTTTAGAACGACATAACGTAAGATCCTCTCGGATCCTGTTGTTGTTGGTTCCTTCCGAACAGCTGTTTGGGGTGATGCACATTTAGCATCGGGATTACCTTATCACTTAAGGGTATCATGAATGACAAATACATGGTGGGATTTTATTTCAATTGTGAATGATGCTGTTAACTTGTAGTGAACACCATGCTTTCCCATAATATTTCGCAACCTATCCAAAGCAACTGATAGTCAGTTTGGTTCGATTAAGGGTCCATTCGGCGGGTGTTCCGTATCCGTGAAGGGTATTCGACTGGTGGATAACCTTAATTGAGAGAAAATCAGGCGTTCTACTTGTTGAAAGTCAGATTTTCCACGGATCGTGTGGATTAACTCTCAGTTCTCGTTTGGACTAATAGGTGCCCGGTTTTCAGGTCTTCCCTTTTTCAGTTTTTCAGTTTCGCTGTCCACTAACATATTAGCTTCTCCGAAGCAACTCTTCGACATTGTAAGAAACAAAGTGACGGTATGTAATGTGACTGTGTTTGGAACATTCAAAAATCAATAATTTAGATTTTTTTTTGCAAGAATGCATATTAAATTAATGATGTTATCGTGCTCTTTCAATTTAATAAAAGTTAGTAAGCACATTTTTGCTCCTCATTTCAAGTAGTTAGGCTCTCTTCTGAACCCCATCGTTTGGTTAAGATCGTGACCGAATTTATTCCCGCAACGACCCAGGATTTAAGAGCTCTAAATTGTTCTACTGTAGCAGCCGTGGCCGACCAACGATGGAATGGTAAGTTCAAGGGTTCAATACATATGATATTAAATTTGTTAAAGCTATGTTTTATGACAGAGCAATTTCAAAACGTAGATTCTCAGCCATTATGATCTATTCGTATTAACTGAATTCATCAATCTATTGATACAAAGTTCATTCGATAATTTTTAATGGATATTATTAGTCAGGAACGATATGTACAAAACGCGAGATGAGTGTTTTATCCCTTTCAGTTCTGTTTTCACAAGAAGATTCGTTGGCTCAACGGTCAGCGTACTGGCCTTCGGTTTAGAGGGTCCCGGGTTCGATTCCCGGCCGGGTCGGGGATTTTAACCTTAATTGGTTAATTCCAATGGCACGGGGGCTGAGTGTATGTGTTGTCTTCATCATCATTTCATCCTCATCACGACGCGCAGGTCACCTACAGTGTCAAATAGAAAGACCTGCACCTGGCGAGCCGAACCCTTCCTGGGTTATCCCGGCACTAAAAGCCATACGACATTTCATTTTTTTTCACAAGAACCTTTTCTTGGATTATTATTGAAATAATGAGAAGGTCACGAGAAAAGATGCGAGAGGATTTTTTCTATTTTCCTTCCTCCTGAAATGAAATGGCGTATGGCTTTAAGCAGGGCCGGATTAACGGGGGGGATAAAGGGGCTGCAGCTCCGGGCCCCGCGTGCCAAGGGGCCTCGGAGCATGGCCGAACCTAAAATTGTATAAAAAGACCTGCTGCTCCACCTTCGTGGATGTATAAGAATATTTACGCTCGCAAAATATCGAACACGCACTCTTCCTTCCTTCCTTCCTTCCTTCCTTCCTTCCTTCCTTCCTTCCTTCCCTCCTTCCTTCCTTCCTTCTTATCAGCTGTCGGCGTTAATATTTCATCACTGCTAGAATCAGTTACCGTCCGGAGACACGAATCCTCGCTGCTTACGCACTGTAATTATTGTAAAGGTGCAGCATGCGAGTACGGTCAGAGGGGGGAAGGGGAGAAGAAGTCATGGAAGTGAGCGGGAGGGGACAGGGGAAGCACGGTCAAATGCGCATGCTATACTATATCTTTGCATGAGGAAGAGAACTTCCAGTTCACCTCTGATTATTGAACCATTCGTAAGTTACAACTGTAACGCGGTGCCAAAAAATGTAAGTTATGTTTTGTATGTCGATTTGATAGTGATGATGTGACAAATGTAACATACATAATGTTTGGCATTATGAAATATTAGCATGAAAAATAGAACAAAAATTTAGTATATTTCAACACTTCCCTATTCATCAATTTAAGTGGAAGTAGTTCTATAATGACTGCAGTATGCTAGTCTTACGTGGTGTAACCAAGAAGGGGCCCCCCATTTATAAATACCCTAGGGCCCCCAAAACCTTAATCCGGCACTGGCTTTAAGTGCCGGGAGTTCGGCTCCCCAGGTGCAGGTCTTTTGATTTGATTCCGGTAGGCCACCTGCCCGTCCTGATGAGGATGTAATGATGATGAAGACAACACAGACACCAGGCCCCCGTGTCAGCGAATTTAAACAATGACCCCTGTGACCCTAGGCCTGCATGATAATCGTTTAGCCATGTAGCCGGACATTCCTTCCGCCTATTCGAACTTCATTGTGCTCAAGGTGAAAAGAATAAATCTACTTTCATTGCTGTGTTATGGCACCCACGGCTATAAATGCCCGCGAAAGGGTTCATCAATCATATGAACGATTAAATGTCACAGATGAATTGACAGTGTTTTGTAAATGTTGTATTTGTAGAGTTACATGAGAAAATAAGAAGAGTGTGTTAAATCGTGTTAAGAACGTGGCGCTGGTCACACTCAATCACAACCAAAACAGACTCATATTATTCAGCGAATGGCAAGCCTGAAAGTCCATCACCCAAGAAGAACGTTGGAAGCGTTTGCAAAATAAACATCGCAATTACTTATGCCAGGCTCAACACTTTGATCTATTCTATCCGACACTTCTTATTCAAGCTTTGTTCTTTTCCGATCCCGTCTGTATTAGGTTTCCGAGGCCTCGGGAGACTTCCGTTTTCAACCCCTCAGTACCTCTTGTCTTTCATTACCCATTTATCGAAGTGTCGGACGCCTTCATTTATTTCTCTCTGATGAGCGTGAATACAGGATGGTTGCCCATTATACTTCCCCTTTAAACAGTAATCAGCAGCACCACCGCTCTCCGCTAAACACCCTGCATGTGTTGGACCAATTGCTTTCTGTCATTGGCCAGGACGTGCCCAAACCAATAAAAGAAATATTTCCAAAACCTTTTCGTCATCAGTGGATCGTGGGAGACTACCGGCAAAAATGAGCGCAACTGGACTAGACAAAAGAGTGACTGAATGGGTTGCTATATTTCTAGAAAATAGTTCTCAGAGAATTACAGTAGACGAAGATTTATCGGACCCGGTAATAATTAAGAGAGCACTTCCTCAAGACAGCGCCATTGGAACTTTATGCTTCCTTATATTTATGAATGATATGAGTAAAGGAGTGGAATCAGAGATAAGGCCTTTTGCGGACGATATTATTCTGTAAAGAGGAATAAATAAGTTATGAGATTGTGAGCAACTGCAAAATGACCTCGATAATGTTGTGAGATGGACAGGCAACAGGGGCGAATGCTGGTCATGAAAGTCTGGCTTGCTCTTCCATTCGTGAAAGTTGGTGGGGTGGGACATGCATAGTTCTGAATTAATAAAATTTATAAAACTAATAATCGTTCAATAACATAAACATTTTAATCATCGGTTACATGAATATGCATTCAAACTGGTTACGTCACACCTTCAAGAATGACCAAAGAATAACGATCAGACAAATTTTATAATTATTAACAAATCATGACAAGCCAGTGATTATATCATTTAAACAAGTAAACGTCAAACTTTGTACACAGAAAAATTGCAACTATTTATTAGATCTTCCTACTTGAAAACAAACTCTACTCTGCGGCTTCTCTTTACAAAACCACCAATAACTTCATCATAGAAAGAGGACTGTAATCTAACTTTTGCAAGCAATCCTTTTTCAATTGACAACATAGCTAACGATGATAGCCCCTTCTGACCTTGAGTCGATCTGCAATATGTATATGCGTCTCAGTGTTGAAAAAGAACGTTTTGCAGAGGATGTAGTAGCGGGAATTGTTGCTACAAATTTGATGAACTTGAAAATTTCTGGCATACCCATGTACAATTTATTAGTATGCATAAACTGCATTAAGTCTGAAACACTTTTCTCTTTAAAATCAGAAGATGAATAAGTCACTCTTAATTCGGTTTTTAAGCGAACAATATCAAAAAATGACTCATAGGTCTTTTCTAGGGCAGTAACATCACTGTCTGTAAACCTATTCCTGTGCTTCTCAAACAAATCACAATCCAACAGCGAGAAGAACACAAATTTCTTTATGCATTTAATACGCTCTCCTATTTGGACAAGTACATTGTCAATAATTTCATTGAATAGACGTTTGTATTTTGATTTTTCTGGTTCATCACTAATTCTTCGGTTTTTAGAGCACGGCTGTCCTCCATAAACATCAATTTCAGTATCAACATGTCCATACAAACTCTCAAAATCTTCATCTGTCATAGACTGGATATTTAAAAAGAGCTCCTCAACCTTCTTGCCACAGTACTGAATATCCAGACTTTTTGTTTGTAAAATATTGAACACAGTATCGGATAATGAAAAAATCATGGAGAACACTGCCAGCAGAAATCTAGTGTTGCACTTACGTAAGAAGAAGAAAAATCCTTGCGCTTTCAGTGTAGTGTTTTCATCCCAGTCGTCTGAAGTATCTTGTACGTGTTGAAAGAATTTCACCAGCGTATCATAATATTCCTTCACAATATTAATAAGACGTGAAGCAAAATTCCATCCCTTTGGTGGTACTGTTGGCAACTTCTTCTGAACAAAATCTTTCTCTTTGTAGACTTTGAAAAAAAAGCAGCAAGTCCTGACATTGTTTGGAAGAAAATTGTACATTCTTTGATTTTTGAAGCAGACTGCTGTAGTGTTAAATGCAATAGCTGGCTATAACAATGCACAAATGTCGCATATGGATACTGGTCTTGAAGTAGTTTATTAAGCCCATTCATATGACCGGCTAAGACAACAGCACCGTCATATGTTTGAGCCACAATCTTTTCCTCACAACTGAACTCTTGTAAAATAGCACGAACATGATTTAAGAGGGCTCCAGCAGTGCGATCTTTACTAACGTCAGCAAAACCAAGAAGCCTCTCTTGAATTTCACCACTTTCATCTACAAAACGGAGTAAAGTAGAGAGTTGTGACTTATTAATATCGGACGTTTCGTCTAACATTATTGCCACAAAAGTTGCTTGTTTAAGCTCCTCCTTTATTCTTCTCACAATTACTGAACTTATTTCTGCTATTAAATCATTTTGGATTGCTGACGACGTCCCTCTAAAAATGGTGGAGTCTTTCAGATGAGCTGCCAGAAGAGGATCATATTCTCTTATAATTTGTGGAAGTTCGATATAATTCCCTCTGTTTACGGAAGTTGCAGACTCGTCATGTGCGCGAAATAGTAGTTCCTGTTTTTCTAAAATACACACTGCATCGATCAGTCGTTTAAGTATGTCACGATTTTTCTTTACCTTTTCATTATGAAGTTGGTCACTGATGCGTTTCTGTTCATCCAGCTGGTGATCGATCCTTGTACGCCAAAAGCTATTTAACTGCAAGAAACACTTCATATGGTTTGCAGATTTCTCATGTCTTGCAATGGACAGTGTCAAGGTGTTCAAATTGTCACAGCCACTTTTACACCATACACCGATGTCAGCAGAAAATAGCAAACACGTCCAGTAAAACAGTCTATTCAGTTTCTTGGACCCTGTCAACCATTGCGTATTATTATATTGAGATACAAAGAATGAACGTACATATTCTCTATTTTTCTCTCTGTGCTGTGTCTTTAAATCTGGCAGCGCCGGACAGGGCCTGTCATTCTTAATAATGTCTGTTTTTTCTTGGATAGCCCTCCGAAAAAATGGATTTGATAACAAGCTGTCAATAATGCACTGTTCGGAACCCATTGCAGCACGTCAAGTCATTCAGAATAGATGATCAGGAACTTACAGTACACCACTCACTGACACAACACACTAGATCTGTAGCTCTCAGACCAGAGCTTCCAACTACACATTAAAACGTGACAGCTTGCAACCGGCCTTGGAGAGAAGAAACCTGCGCTCGCAAACATTTCTCACTGTGTCGACAGCTCCGCTGAAGCTCCAAAGACACGAGCAAGCCCCGCTGGACTCGCAACATGCGATTTGTATAATGCAGATCTATTAGAGGTACGGAACATATTGTAATTTTTTAACACGCCTGCTTTAGAAAAATATTGCGCTTGCGCAGCAAGCGTAGCATGCTCGGAGAAATCGCCCCTGGTAGGCAATGGTATGTTGAATAACGGGCTTTAAATCATGTTGTGAGTTTCGGAAATACGAAAATTCCTCTAAGTTTTTTACTGCGTTGATGGATTGAAAGTTGCTTATAAGGGTCACTGTAAGTAGCTAGGTATGTATTATTAGTCAAAGATCTTCGTTGGGGCGATATCATGAATGGGATTGTAAATAAAGGGTACAGAATCCTTCACATGATTATGAAGGCATTTAGGGGTTGTAGCAAGGATGTAAAGGAGAGGGCTTATAAGTCTGTGGTAAATACCCCAACTATCGTATGGTTCCAGTGTATGGGAGCCTGACCAAGATTACTCGATTCAAGAACTGGAAAAAATCCAAAGGAAAGTACCTCGATTTGTTTTGGGTGATTTCCGACAAAAATGTACTGTTAAAAATATGGTGCAAAGTTCGGGTTGGGAAGACATGGAAGAAAGAAGACGAGCCACTCGACTAAGTGGTATGTTCCGAGCTGTCAGCGGAGATATGGGGCAGATTCCCGGGTCGCAGATACCATATCTGTTGTTTTCCTAGTATTTTCTTAAATACCGGGCGAGTTGGCCATGCGCGTAGAGGCGCGCGGCTGTGAGCTTGCATCCGGGAGATAGTAGGTTCGAATCCCACTATCGGCAGCCCTGAAGATGGTTTTCCGTGGTTTCCCATTTTCACACCAGGCAAATGCTGGGGCTGTACCTTAATTAAGGCCACGGCAGCTTCCTTCCAACTCCTAGGCCTTTCCTATCCCATCGTCGCCATAAGACCTATCTGCGTCGGTGCGACGTAAAGAAAATAGAAAATAAAATTCTTAAATGTTTTCAATTACATTAGAAATATATTGAACATCTCCCTTAGTAAGTTATTCCAAACCCTAACGCCCCTTCCTATAAACGAATATTTGCCCCAATTTTCCCTCCTGTATTCCAGCCTTATCTTCATATTGTGATATTTTTTACTTTAAAGACGCCATCTAATAATGTCACCCACTCCATTTTTCGGCTGACAGCTCGGAACATACCACTTAGCCGAGCAACTTGTCTCCTTTCTCCCAGTTCTTGCCAGCCCAAACTTTGCAACATTTTTGTAACGCTACTCTTTTGTCGGAAATCACCCAGAACAAATCGAGCTGCTTTTCTTTGGATTTTTTCAGTTCTTGAATCAAGTAATCATGGTGAGGGTCCCATACACTGGAACCATACTATAGTTGATGTATTTACCAGAGACTTATAAGCCCCCTCCTTTACATCCATACTACAACCCCTAAACACCCCCAAAACAATGTGCAGAGATCTGTACCCTTCATTTACAATCCCATTTACGTGATTACCTCAATGAAGATCTTTCCTTATATTTTCACCCAGATACTTACAAAGATCCCCAAAAGGAACTTTCACCCCATCAACGCAGTAATTAAAACTCAGAGGAATTTTCCTATTTGTGAAACTCACAACGTGACTTTTAACCCCGTTTATCAACATACCATTGCCTACTGTCCATCTCACAACATTATCGAGGTCACGCTGCAGTTGCTCACAATCTTGCAACTTATTTATCACTCTATAGAGAATAACATCATCTGCAAAAAGCCTAACCTGTCATTCCACTCCTTTACTCATATCATTTTTATATATATATATATATATATATATATATATATATAAAAATATAAATGTCCAATAATACTGCCTTGAGGAATTCCACTCTTAATTATTACAGGGGCAGATAAAGCTTCGCCTACTCTAATTCTCTGAGATGTATTTTCTAGAAATATAGCAACCCATTCAGTCACTCATTTTTCTAGTCCAATTCCTCTCCTTTTTGCAAATAGTCTCCCATCATCCACCCTATCAAATGCTTTGGACAGATCAATACCGATAGAGGCCATTTGACCTCCAGAATCCAAAATATCTCCTATATCTTGCTGGAATCCTACAAGTTGAGCTTCAGTGGTATAACCTTTCCTAAAACAGAATTGCCTGCTATCGAACCCGTTATTAATTTCGCAAACATGTCTAATGCAATCAGAAAGAATGCCTTCATAAGTATTACATGCAACGCATGTCAAACTAACAGGCCTGTGATTTTCAGCTTTATGTCTATCACCCTTTCCTCTATATACATGGCCTACTACAGCAACTCTCCAATAATCTGTTATAACTCTTTCAACCAAACAATAATCAAATAAGTACTTCAGATATGGTGCTATATTCCCCAGAAATCTTATCAATTCCAGCCGCTTTTCTAACTTTCAACTTGTGTACCTTATTGTAAATATCATTGCTATCATATGTAAATTTTAATAATTCTTTAGCACTAATCACTTCCTCTATCTGGACATTTTCCTTGTAACCTACAACCTTTACATACTGCTGACTGAATACTTCTGTCTTTTGAAGATCCTCACATACATAATCTCCTTGTTCATTAATTATTCCTGGAATGTCGTTCTTGGAACCTGTTTCTGCCTTAGAGTACCTATACATACCCTTCCATTTTTCACTAAAATGCGTATGACTGCCAATTATGCTTGCCATCATGTCAACCTTAGCTGCATTCTTTGCTAGATTCAATCTCCTAGTAAGTTCCTTCAATTTTTCCTTGCTTCCACAGCCATTTCTAAGTCTATTTCTTTCCAATCTGCACATCCTTCTCAGTCTCTTTATTTTTATATTATAATAAGGTGGGTCTTTACCATTCCTTACCATCCTTACAGGTGCAAACCTGTTCTAAACAATTCCTTTAAACCCATCGCAGAGTCTGTTTACGTTCTTACATACCGTTTTCCACCGATCATAATTACTTTTTTAAACTGCCTCATGCCTGCTTTATTAGCCATTACACCTAATAGTCGTACTTTTAAAACCTTTCTTTCTATCACATTTATTTTTAACTACTACAAAAACAGCTTCGTGATCACCAATACCATCTATTACTTAGGTTTTTCCATAGAGCTCAACTGGTTTTATCAGCACCACGTCCAGGATATTTTTCCCTCTAGTTGGTTCCGTCACTTTCTGAGTCAGCTGTCCTTCCCATATTAGCTTATTTGCATTTGTTGGTCATGCTTCCTGTCGTTCGCGTTTCCTTCCCAATTGACACTTGGTAAATGAATATCTCCCTCTACAATCACGTTCCTTTCCATGTCGTTTCCCGCATAGCTGATTATCTTATCAAATAATTCTGAATCCGTGTCAGCACTACACTTTCCCGGTCTGTACACTCCAAAGACATCACGTTGCCTATTATCTTTAGAAGTGGGCTTCACATAAATGATTTCTAGTTTCTCATCTTTAACTTTTTCGCAGCTTACAAGTTCTTCTTTCACCAGAATGAATACTCCTCCTCCCATAATTCCTATCCTCTCTCTACGATACACACTCCAGTTCCGTGAGAAAATTTCTGCATCCATTATATCATTTCTCAGCCATGATTCAACTCCTATTATAATATCTGGTAAATATGTATCTATCAAGTTACTTAATTCTATTCCTTTCTTTACAATACTTCTACATTTCAACACTAAAATTTTAATGTCATCCCTACGTGACTTCCAGATCTCTGTACACTGATCGCCGCCCCCTAGACAACACCGTTTCCCTGAATGTACCGCCCTAATACCCTTCTAAAAAATTCCTAACTTATACGTACCACTGTGATTTAAGTGAAGGCCATCTGAGCGCAGATCACTATCTCCTACCCACCCATTAGGATCTAGAAAAGTCACTCCCAGTTTCCCATATACCCACTCCATAGTCTCATTTAAGTACCCAATCACCCACCAGTCAGTATCCCTCCTACACAGCATTCCACTAATAACAATCTCCGCTTTCTTAAACTTCACCCGTGTTGCATTTACCAGATCCGACACATCCCCAAATATGTTGATACTTATATTAGCTTGGTACCAACGTGAAAAACTACCACCTTCTCCTTACCCTCCTCCTTCTCTCCTACTTTTCTCAGCATCTGCCTCAACGTAATTCCTGGATAACACTTTACCCTGGATCCCTTTCCACAACAAACTTTCCCCACGTGTCTAACGATGGAATCCCCAGAGCCCCAACCCTACCCACCTCATTCGATCGCCTCCCCTCCTGGTCAGCCCTATCTTTCCTGATGGCTGCAGAAGCTACTTCCTATTCCCTTATCTCCCTCCCATGACCCACCAGTTTTCCTATCCTCTACTCTACATTTTCCTTTCCTACCTTTCCCTTCCTCCTACTTCCACACATCTCAGCAACAGTTCCCTGTTCTTTATCTTCCCTCTGTTGCTCTACCTGGAGTGGCTCGTACCTATTTCTCACAGACACCTCTCCTAAGTTATGATCCTGAACAGAGCCCTTAGCCTGCAATTTCCTTCCCCTTAGAACATTAGACCACCTGTCTTCTACAGTTCCCCCCTTTCCTTCCTCTCCCTCTTGTACACCTACTGTAACCTGTACTATGTTTGAGGGAGGCCTACCTTCCTTCCTGTCTTCTGTGAGAATCCTAATTATCTCCCTCAAACTCTACAACTGCTGTCTCATGCCCCTAAATGCCTCGCTATACCCACAGTTCCTACACTTGCACTCTTTAGCCATTCTTTACGGAAAAAAATAAAAAGAGAAAGAAAAAAAGTTGTTTTTGGCAAAAAATGAACGAAAAAAAATATTGTCTAGGTTAGTACTCAAGGATCACAGGACAATTATGTAATTAATATACTATACTATAATACACTTACTCGTATTCTATCTTCATCCTACAACACCCTAACCGATAAAAACTACTGTTAATTACTGAATACCGAAAGGAATACACAAAAATTACACAATTCTATACTGCAGTTAAGCCTCTCCTAATTACAACAACAGAATTTGAATAAGAATGTTTCTATAGATACCTTTACTATACTACACAAAAAAAAGTAATAAGATATTACTCGTATACTACTGTACAGTACACTACAATAATTTTAAACTACGTTCAGACGTATCCTAATTACAATACCGGTACCGTATGTCACTACTAAGCACAAGCAGAAATTGAAATTGCAAGTTTGAAATTTGCACGAACTACTGAACTCAAAGATTACCAACAATGCTAAATGCTTAGGCAGATTATTATTAGTGCTATGCTGTAATACAAACACACACAATGATACACACGAATATAGCAGGTAAGATACTGTACTATCTAAATATACCGTACCTGCACTACAATTATAAACTGAAATGTGGTTTTATGAATTTTAGCGCTGATGGATTACTACTATTTTTCCTACTATGCGGAACGAAGAATATAAGTGCCTTTAAATGCCGAAAAATAAGAGGTTGTCTAGAATAATTTCTGTCAAAACTACACCTGGGACTTGGACTGCAATATTATTACGATAGGCCCTATAGGGATTTCATTATCAACTTTTAATTGCTGTATGAACGAAGGTGCAAAGTACAGTACAAAGTATGCCGTGACCTTAGGCTACAAATTATCGGAATAAAGTAATCAGCTGAGTTTGTATTTGTACGGTATCGACAATCGTCAACAATCCATAAACTGTATAACACTACCAAACACACTAGCACAGGCCACACACCATTTGAACTAATATTTGGACGTAAGGCAAATATTCCAGGTGTACTGCAAAGGAAACCTGAACCGAATTATAACGAATGTCAGAATGCCTTAGAGCAATTAACCAGACAATTGCAAGAGAGCTATGAGATAGCTAGGGAAACGTTGATTAAAACTAAGGAGAAGGACAAAGAATACTATGATAAGGCTCAAAATGAAATTGTGTTATTACTCAATGATGCCTTACAGAGGGGGCGCCCGAAACATTTCCCCACCGTATCAAGGTCCCTATAATATAACTAATGTATCGCGAGTGAATTGCACGCTACAGGTAAATAAGCGTGGGAATCAAATCAGTGTTAATAAAAATAGACTGAAGATGTACGTCAGTTAAAGATGAAGGCGTGAGTATTGGTTCCTATATCAGCCGCAGTGAGTTACACTTTCCCTCACTCCAACGGCATTGTAGACTATCGTGGACCACTGATATAGTTAGTTGAAGTACTCCGTCAGGTCTCATGCTAAATTAGGAAAGTAATGGAAATTTCAACCTGAGAGATTGAGGAACAAAGGAATTTTGGTACGGGAGTACCATTGCGAGTACATCATAAGTACCCGTCAGGGAGACTACAGGCGACGAGACTGTATGTCCAGATGTCAACTCGTCAGAATGGAACCCCAGGGTTTAGAACTGAGTATAGAGATTTCGGATTCTTACATAGGATTAGAATCATCTGCAAACAAGTTATGCACGTTTTAGGGAAACTTTCACTTACTGTCACTAGAAAATTAGATAGGCAATTAAAAGTAGCACTGAATAACGAGGTTAATAAGATCTGCTTGTAATTACTATAAAGGAGGCGAAGTGTATCCACGCCCAATTCCACCGAGATGAAATCTATTCATTTGTACGGCGAAATCCCACACATGTGGACGTTTTCACATGATCCAGGTGACAACATCTGGACATGGGACGTTTTCTTGAGGAAAGAACCCTTGTGGTGTCGGGGATTAACGCAAACAACACTTACGTTTTTATACTTTTCCATCCCATACAGTTACACGTCCAGAATAACACAACGGCACGATCCTGTCTGTCGTGGGAGGCGACTGATGGATCCACTTATGGAATGGCCTTGTATTTAGCCTTTCATGCGCGGTACAGGCGCCCTGAGTGAGGCGTGGATCCTGTGGGACGGATCTTGCCTGGGGTATATCACCATTGAGCCGGTGGTTGCCCAAAACAGTGTGATTCCCGTGGGAACGGTATCCACTGAAAGGGATTATTCTCACCATGATGAGAACCATCCCATGGGTTATGATTCCAAAATTGGGGTACAGCCTTGGTGAGGTTACTTCACTAGACTGAATCATTAGCATTTTTCTAAAGGTTTCAGTTGGCAAGTAAGGATTCATAGCCAATGATGTTTTTCATCTAGCCGTAAGACAAGGAGGGGTGACTGAGGAACGTCGCACTGGGAAAGAGAATTTTTTTAACTGCCTAACAATAGCTCTAAGAACTTGTTAGAGCTGCCCAGAAAGTGAAGTCTCACAGATGTATCAGTTCACGAAAGCGAATTCGTGTTGTAGCAAAGTATTCAAGAGAACACTTGAGGCGTCTATTATCAAAACCGGCCAAGTCACAAAATTTACGAAAATGAGTTAAGGTTATCAATTTGAAGTAGAAGTATAGCACTATCAGGTGAAACAAGAATATGCTTTAAAATCGTCCATGTCTTCATGTTATAGAGCACTGAATTCTCGGTCGTGCAACAGAATCGGCCAAGTCAAGGAACGAGCTACAATCTCTATGATGCAGCATTATTGTCTGGAATCTTGTGTTGTTACATTAAGCAACAATGTGATAATATCAGTAGGCAAAATCGTTCCTTGTAATGTACATTCTTTGAAGTCATAATATTTTGTCTTTTGTTCGTTTGCAACACTGATTTACGTATTCGCGGGCTTCTTACCATCATTGGCGCCAAAGCAATCCTATTTCCGGTGTGCTCGTATTTTGTCATTATTGTGTGCTGTAACGTGGATATTATTCAGAGCGTTGAACTGAAAAAATTACTTTCATACCTTGTGCCACATAATGGAAACATCAATAAATGAAACCCCCAGAAAGAGAGCAAGAGATACTTCACAGTGGAAATCACAACAACGAAAACGAGAGCGGTAAGAATAATATTTCATTTTATTTTACCACAGATTATCGAAGTTTCTCGTTCGATTCTTGAAGCAGTTAGGTTGATTTTAGGTTGATGTCTTTTCAGAAATTAGCCTCGCAGAGCTGTCAAACCTAAAATATGGGTTGCTATGTTTCATTTTTCGAGATTTCGAGTGTGTGTTCTAACTGACATTGAAAACCATAGCAATAATAATAATTTAAAAATTATAGCGTCAGAAATCTTCCAGCACTGCAGTTTTATAAAACTGTAATATTAGGAAGTGAAACAGCTTTCGTTGGTCATGAGAGTTCCAACACCGTCTCTGAAGTCTGCATCAATAGTCCACGAGAAATTGTATTATAAATGAGAGCAAATTGAAGACTTTCAACAACAATATTACTTAGTATGTTTGAACAGTACCTATCGTAATAATTATACTATTAACATAAGTGACTATCATTGACGATCATTTTATTTTACTGTGTTCAAGATCTAAGTAAACTATAAACTTTTAGTGAGAGAAATCCTATTTTGTATTCTCCTCGGCTTTATGATGTTCTTCTTCGTTTATTATTATCTCATTTATGCTGGAATGCTTTTTAATTGCAATAAAGAAAAGTAATTCAAATGTCAATTTATTTTCATTTAATTGCCTTTTTTCACAAGCGTTTGGAATTTAAAAAGAATACAGTTTTACAGAAACAGACAGAAATTGTACAAAATTGCAACAAAAACGGCCAAGTCAAAATTTAAATTAACAAAAAGGATGGGTTAATTATGAGTTAGATTTCTCAAAACAGCGGGACTTAAATATTAAACCATTAAGAATATAACTGTGGAAAAAAATCTTTTCTGACCATCATTGCTTGGCCTCTACAAGTTTTTCATCCATATTGAAAAATATGCCTTGAGTGACTTGGCCGGTTTTGATACTAGACGCCTCACTTACAGGCTAGTGGTGAAGATAAATCACGGAAATACAGATGTTCACAGCAAGAAGGCGAGTCAACACTGAGTGCATAGCCAGGTACAAACAAACAGTTGAATGAAGGGTTTCATAGATACTTAAGAGTAAAGTGTGTGAAGGTCGAGAGAAAAGAAAATGAAGGTTGTTGTTTAACCTTGCAGGTAGGGGAGTGAGCCGGACAGAAGGGATGATGAACCGCACGATGTTGAGAGCATTGACTTTCGCTGTCGTATTACAATGGATGTCCATACTTACCAGTCAGATGGGTTTCAATATGATTCATTATGAAAACACACCAGGCGTGTATTTTGACCATCAAGGGTAAGTGCAATTGTATACTATAGAGTGGAAATTAATCACTTATATTAACCTAACACGTTTAGCAGATCTGTTCACTGTAGCCCACATAAATTTACACAGAACCAAAACCGTATGTGTGCAAATAGAAAAGGAGCTACACATTAAGTGCGAATATGAGACAATGTTAGTAGAACATCAGTTTCAAAGAATCCAAGAGACCAAGGACTTGATTAGAAAAATTACTAGGATCGAAACCCTGGAAGACAACGGGAAACGATACAAACGCGGGTTGATAAATGCAATAGGTACCATCGCAAAACATTATTTGGTACTATGGATGAAAACGATGCCGTATATTACGAAGGCAAAATTAAGGAATTAGAGCAGGAACAATATGTATTAATTGACCAAAGGATGACAAACTTATGTTGAATTAAGTGAAGAACACGTGAAACAGTACAAGAGGACTGATAGTAGACACAAATTATGCAAATCAAAATTTCCCATTAAAAATGTAATGTCAAAGGGTAATTGAATTGTCAGCTTGTTAACTGGTGTTAGTTATATGCCAGAAGACTGTAAGAAAAGTGTGATGCCAGTTTACGAACTAATTTGGTTACCTATTGATGATAATATGTTTATTTTTGTATCGCCACATTGAGACGAAAGTGAAAAGTGTATGTCAGGATACTACTAGTGATTTAAGTTTATGTGGTGTGAGTATAATAGAGTTCACAGACTTATGTACAGTGTATAGTCCCACGAGTAAAATTCAGAGTACGGCTTCAGTCAATACTACAACAACAAAAACTTTGTACCAGAAGTAATGTTGATTTATGATTGCTGTGAGCAATTAGACAGTGAAATTAAACTAGGTGATGTGCCTGAATTAAACAGGGTCACAGTAGATAGCTTACTGAACCATAAAGGTGATAAAAAGAGAGCAAGCCATAAAACACAAGAAGTGGAAACACTAATTTTGCAAAATGAAGGAGAATTTAAAGGCAAATGACCCAACAGTATACACATGTATTTCAAATTGTTACAGGTAGTATTTTGTTTGTAGTAATTCTATTGATCTTTTTCTATTGTTGTTACTGTTGTGGTTGCTGTAGAAGATGTAAATCTCAAACTAGATGTATGGAAGACAACAGGGAGCGCTGTCCCAACTTATGTGTTTTACAGGACGTAATCAATAACGATCACAGAGCCTAGGTCACTGATGGGGATATCACTGTCCATTTTCATCATCCTAGACTGGCTAGAAGGGCCCCTAGTCATTCGGGATCGCTACCGGGTATAGTATTGTATGAGTGCCCTACAGCGGGCAGAACAAATGTCAGGGACGACCTGGAACGGCGCGCCCTTGATCAGGAGATTGGAGCCTTCGACAGGTTTTGAATATGAAAATGAATGCAGAAGGGTATTGCGTTCACTTTTCCCCAGGTGGAGGTGTCGTGTCCATCCCAGACTTGAGCTCATCACAACCACTCTTCCGAATATCGAACCTGTGGTCAGGAACGTAAGAGGAATGGTGTCGCTGAGACATGAGCAGATACTAAAGGGGAGAATATGAGTATATGATTATACCCATGTGATTGTAATAATACAAAATTATAGTGCATAACATCAGAAGGGAAATTAGTATAAAATAAGAACCATAAGGTTTGGAATATGAGAGGATATTGAGTGAAAAAAAGGCACAGCATAGTTGTGCAATGAGATGAAATGGCCCGGTCGAACGGTGGTTAGTCACTTAGGTAAGGAGCTGCACCCCAAGTGCGTAGATCGTCTTTGAGAAAGTACGAAGTCACGTTGCACAAACACGGGAGCTTTAGCCCTCTGATTGGCTGAATTAAGTTTCTACTGGGTGGAGGACTTCGATTCCCTTTCAGAAAACACGGGCGTGTCTAGAAGAAGGTATAAAGCTAGAGGAGCACACCCTGAACGGGGTCTCTGGATCAAATCTACGGGGAGTTGCGAGCGGAAGCTCTGTCAGTCAGCACTTTGAGGTTTTCAAATAATAATAATAATAACGTTAGGCACTTCAAGTTGGAACTTAGAAATATATATCACCGAGAATCGACCACGCCAAGTCTTCGGTGTACATATCATTTGAGGTTGTGGAGGCGCTTGTAAATATTGTATATATCACCAACTGCTGGAATTAAATGTGGTATAAGGGAAGCTGTGGACTTCAATTCTCTTCACGCGCAGGGGATCACCCAGGCCCACAGAATTAATCTCCTAAACCGCTCGGGGAGCAATCTCACTTATCAACACTTCACGTCGTGAGTAACCTACCAAGGGAGATGTTCATTTAATTTCCAATTTCTTTGAAATCATTTATGAAAAGACTTCGAAAACAACAGATAAGGAATATACCACCTTGGCGACTGCCCTAAATGCAGATCGGTAGCGATTGATTGATTGATTTATAGGCACTCTCCTCAACTAAAAACCAAAGAGAATCACCCTGTGTCGGACCTCCTCCTCTACTCTTTGCCAGTTCAGTCCGAGAGTTGTTCCATTCACCGTTTATATTTTCAGATCTGTGATATGTGTGTGCCTAACCATATTTTGAGTTTCGAATTATGAATTACTAACTACAGTACCCGTCAACTCTTGTAAACTTGCTGCAGCTGTGTTACCTGGTGAAAATGAGGGGCAGCAGAAATGACGGAACACACGTCCATCAGTGTAATCTTATTATTGATATTGAGATTTTTTCACAATAATTTAAACCATTACCTTCGTGTATCCGAATGATTCAAAACGTACCTCAAAACCAGTATTGTTGTGGTAGGTGTATTAGTATGTTCTGTTGTGATATAACAAGAGCTCCATATTTTATCTCGAGGCGATTTCGTGCTCCGGTTATATTTATTTTGACTATTTAACAAACAAAACTTTCTGTACGGGTATGTACTGCTACTCTTTTGCTCCTAAACTCTTTGAAACACAGCGTTGGCTTCATTAGAATAACACAGTTGCGTAAATGTGTTACTGAAGAAAAATTAAAAAGCTATAAAGGTATTTCCAATGAAGAGAGGGGTGACAATACCAACGTAGAAATACTAAACCGATAATACCTTGTTGATACACAGTCCGACGTTTTTGGCTGAATGGCCACCAGGTTCGATTGCGACCGCGTCAGGGATTTTAAATGCGTCGGATTAATGTTCTCACTTGGGGACCGGGTGTTTGTTCCAACACTCTCCTCTTCATTTTCACATAACACAATGCCCTACTAACCACAAAAGAAAAACGCAACAGTGACTGCATAGGGTTGGGGTAACGAAGGGCATTCGTCCTTTAAACTGGGTCAAATTCCTCTGTACTACACAGTTCGAACCCACGATTCCACAGGTGTGGAAGAAGTGGTAGAAGTACAGAAACAACTTTTGTGATAGGCAGCTCCTGATTTCAATGTTGTATTCTTGTACCAGACTGGTCACTCGAGCCATAGACACCGTAATCTTCCCAGCTGTACCGCGATTGACGACCAAATGCAATGGAACACGTAGTTCAACCAGTAACAGCGTAACTTCCTGGAGAACTCTTAGAGTTACAATAAAAACATGTGTGACATATTTTGGAAACTCTGGATTTCAGATACTCTTCTTTGACCTAATGTTGTGGTAGTGCTAAATATTCACACGTTATTTTCGATTTCAATGGGTAAAACATGAACAGGAACATCATTTACATTGAAACTAACTACTTACCTTCTTCTGGCTGCAGAAACGTTCTGAAGAAATAGGCGTCTTCTTGTCTTCTGGCTGCATCTGCTGAAATAGAAACATAAAATATCGAAGATGACATTTTGGCAAAAGTTAACTGCATATACGACTACTAATCCTTATCATGATAATAATAATTTTCATTAATATCATTATCGTCATAAATTCTAAAAACATTTTTATTTTATGATACTTCTACGCCCGTTTAATTTATATTTTGGAAGATTATTCCCTGATATTGAATGCAATCTTTGGTGTCAACCGTAAAACCGTATCAAATATCTACGTCACTGCGTGTCATGTTTAGCATTTGAGTACTTGTTGTATCACTCGTCAACGCCCAGTGTCACCTACAGGTGCACTGCATTTAAAAGGCAACAGTCACAAACTGAAAGGTATTATTGAACTTGTTTTTGCTCATGAGTCATTGTTGAAACTTACACAAGATAATCTGTGTGAATGTTATTTAATTGTAACAAAGGCTTTTCAGTCTGTCAAACACACAGCAAATACAATGTAAATTAAAACACTACAAACATATCTGTAAAACACACACTAACATAAAAAGAATGATATGTTTCGCTCTACAAGAACATCCTCAGATTCTATCAAATCACTTAGAATCACTGAGAATCTGAGGATATTCTTGTAGAACGAAACATGTCAGTCTTTGTATGTTAGTGTGTGTTTTACAGATATGTTTATAGTGTTTTAATTTACATTGTATTTGCTGTGTGTTTGACAGACTGAAAAGCCTTCGTTACATTTAACTAAGTCAACACTGGAAAACATGGCTTCATTTTTAACAAATGTTATTTAACCGGACGTTGGAATTGGTTGTGAGGATTAGTTTTCTATGATGTCTACAAGTACTTGTGATGGAGAACCTACCGCTTCTCATTCTTCGTCAAAAACTGGAAGAAACGGTGAGTCTAAACCTTTGAGTGTATTATGACTTGCAGATAATAGGCTAGTATTGATATTTGTTTACATTTTCATGTGGTAGAATTGGTTTTAGAGGGGTGGGGTATGTTATAAATCAGTGTGACACCAGGCATTATACTTTCTATATGTGATTCTTTGTGGCAGTATTAGAGTTACGGCACATTGTTTGTTTCTTCTCTAGGTTGGAGGTTCACGAGATTATAGGGGCTTTAGATGAACTGGACAGTATTACTGACTTTACACTAATTCCTCCCGATTACGGACGACAGACGGAAGAAGAAAGTGGTGACGAGGCAGATACGGATATGAATCATTTAGGTGGCCGTATGTTGACAGCAATTGTTGAGACGAACGTTACGTCAGAAGTAGGTCCTGTTTCTGATTCTGACTCTGAATTATTGTCCAGGCATACTGTAGGCTTCATGGAAAACCACCAGAGAAGACCTACGTCTGTGGAGCTCCTACAAATATTAGAGTTCCACATGAAGTCAGATTGAATCCTGATGCTGGGCAGCATGAAAGAACTCAATGTTCCCAAAGAAGAAGCGGCCTCTGCCACTAAAGAACTAGAATTATGTGTGAAAGACGTGCCAAGTAGGACTTCATATTCAGTGCTGGTACAGCTTTCACACAAGCAGTCAGTAGGACTATAGCCTCTCGTACCAAGCGGGACATGATATTGAAAGTGAATTTACTGTATTAGTATTTACTGTATTTTCTGTTTGCTATTATAATATATTAGTAATTTTTTCTATTTGCTATTATAATAAAAGTGAATATTTGATCAAATTTATCTTGTTTTTCTTATGTTTTAATCATTTTATTTCTAATAACAATAATAAAGCCATTGTTCTAAAATGCGTGTGTTCTGTTAACAACATCTGCAATGCCCAGTGTCACTTGCAGGTGACACCTCATTTCTATCATTTCTGTTACCGAATTTGGAAGTTTGACTTTAGATTCCTTCATTAGACAGGAAAAGGACCTTAAGTTATTAAAATCAGCAAAAAATACCTCCTAGCCAAGCAACGGGCGTTGACGGGGTTAAGAAGACAGGAAACTAAGTGAACGATAGGAATCGGTTGAGTTGGCTGTGCTGTTAGGAGTGCGCAGCTGTGAGCTTGCATCGTGGAGATAGTGGGTTCGAACTCCACTTTCGGCAGCCCTGGAAATGGCTTTCCGTGGTTTTCAATTTCACACCAAGCACATGCTGGGGCTGTACCTTCATTAAGGCCACAGTCACTTCCTTCACACTCCTAGCCCTTTCCTAACCCATCATCGCCTTATGAAATATCTGTGTCAATGCGACGTGAAACAACCAGCAAAAAACGACATGGAACAGGTTTAGATTTTGCGTCAAATGGAAAGGACTATTTTTAACTTCACAATCAATTTTATTCAGACAAAACAGTACTTCGATGTGTGTAGGTTATCAGTCAGAAGCTGATTATTTCAAAGTGTAATTTAATGAAGGGTATCATTTCCTAGCTATCTAGGATACATAAAATCGTCTTAGGATAATTGCTCTAGTATTAAGGACATAATGACGGTTCAGTCTACTAATTAATACGAAAGGAAAGTAAGAAAATACATTTAATTAATTTTTATTGGAAATGTTTAAAATTTTGCATTATTTATTAGCTATTGGGAAGCTACCTCCCAGGTGGTTTATATTTATTCAAATAACTTCTAAGTTATGAGGATGATTTCATGCTATTTGGAGTGAATCTCTCAAAATCGCAGTTGAAATTTCTTGTAGAACATTAGTAGGGAGTCGAAACCGTTTGAAAATATTCAGATAGATATTTGTGACTTTTCCGCGCGAAGCAAAATGCACACCAATAACTTCCCAGTTCTTCATTTTATAATTGTGTCCCACTAGTGCTGTGAATGTGTATCATCCGAATGTGGTGCGCCAAACGGTCAAACAGGTCACGCTCACCAAGCGGAGCAGGACCCCAATACGCGACAGTCTGCGAGATATCGAGGGACAGCGATTAGAGCTCTGTCTAGCAGAGTAACGTAGAGTTACTGATTCGGTCATTTGAGCACGCGTATTTGTTTGTGAAGTTTTGGCGTTATTCATGCGTTTGCAGTAAGTTGCCATACTGTAAGTAAATGGTAGAGTGTGCCATTCCTTTGTATCTCCTCTCAGCATGAGTGGAAAGATATATGCTGTGTTTGGTTGCAATAACTATGAAGTGCAGAAGGATTCGCGGCCTTCCGTTCTCCTCGTGACAAGAAAATGTAAGTAAATATTGTGCTTAAATTTATATTACTCTTCCAGTGACCCAAGATTTGTATATTACTACATAAACTTATGACCTGCGCGACCGATATTTTAACTGGCTTAAAATATAATAAGCTTATTTTATTGTATAGCGCAGCAGTTAACATTCAGTACCGTCGTTAACATTCAGTAGGTGTGATCTGTGGGTTTTGATTTAATTTACGAAGAAGCATATGCATGTATCTGTGGCTGTATGTGTTCTAAGTTATCCCATTTGGATTGCCGTAATGCGTTCTCAAGCACTGAAGAAAATATGGGTAACTTAGAAATGTACATATTTTGTTGAAACAAAACTATACAAATTTGCTTTACCCTAATGAAATTGCAAGTATTGCTTATAGGAATATTTTGAATGTTTTGAGGCTAAATTTATAGATTTTATTTGTGTTAGTAGGCTTCAGGTTAGGAGTACAAGTTTCCAGCTCTTAAATATTAATTCTGTGAATCATGAGTGTAAGGAATGTGCCGATAGTTTTATTGACAAATTTCTTAATGTGATGATACAATGTTTCTAAATGAGGGAGAGGACAAATATAGCCGTAGAAGTTCAGGCAGGATTGCTAAAGCTAAAAGAGTAATGCTACCGCCTTTTCATAGTAGTCCATTTCACATCTTAATTATATGTCTAATTTCAGTCTTTTAATAATAACCTGGTAAATAATTCTTAATTCATTTATCCAGGATTGCCCTACCAACTTTGAAGTTAATATCTTAATAACACTTTCTTTCTAGACGTATCCATTTCCGTAGATGCATTTCCATTGATATTTGAATTTAGCGCGTAGTTCCAGGTCACGCCACTACGAGCGCCACTTGCGAATCGTCTACTATTTTAACAAGTCTAAATCCTGAATTGCCGCGTATTGTCTCTACTATATTTGTTTTGACCGACCGTAAACGGAAAATGCAGTCCTTTAATAAGAAGTTACTGTTTTGACCTTAATATGAAATGCAAAACACCACCGTTTAGAACATTTCAAGTAATTCCATTTGACTAGCAAAGTCTTTCATTTCATATCCATACTTGAAAAATGCGTCATCACCTGTGTACTGTGTGTTATTATACTCCTGTTAATATTTCCGTAAGACACGAATACACTCACATAGATACATATACTGATTTCGAGAATGTCAGCTTTGAAAGAAGGGAAAGAAAGAACACATTGGAGTTTGTACTTCACTAGCAAACTAGAATTTCATTACAGGCAGAAAAATGCCATTTAGATGAAGACCGTTAGTGCTGTCAACTGTGAACAAAACTCCACTGAGATGTGAGAGTATTTCTGAGATCTTTCTGTTCGACTGAAAGTTTCTATCGTTGAATGCTACATGAGGAGTTAAATCCATTGCAGCGTTAAATTATATAATTGTTTCTAACACGGCAGTTCTCGCCGGTCGTGCTAGTACAGTAGTAGCTTGCTGAGGAAGCTACGAGTACAGTTTTATTGGTCGTGTTCGGAATTTTGCAGGCAGTCACTTTGTTACCTACTCCCGATAAGGCGCTTCTACAAATTGACATCGATAAATAGACAAATGTCGACTAGCCCGCTCTAACGTAATGTAATCGGAGTAACATGAATTCCAGGGGTTCAAATGAGCCGAACCCCCTAATGTTTATGCAAACCTCACAGCATTACCGTTGTGCGAGTAGACTCTACTTATTACTCGCTTCAGTAAGTTTGCACAACCCATTACTGCATAAACATCCGGGCCCTAGTTATTACTTTAATTGCTCGCAATATTTCCCGACTGGATATTCGGAAACCTAAAACTTGATGAAAATTACATCTAAATGCTACCGCTCAACGGCGAATCAGAACAAATCTTCGTTAAATACTTGTCATTTCAAGGGACCTAACATCTAGGTCATCGGCCCACCGTTAAATGCTAGAATTCTGAAACATCGGAGCAATTACTCCAAGGTTATTCAGATGAGCACACCTTTATTCATAGTCATGGTTTCCGAAGTAAAGTGACTGTAGACTCTGCCGGCCCTGGTACCAAATTGGTTAGGATTTTCAACTTGCCGATAGAAGTGCCACACAGACAAATTTTAGATCGGATTGGTAAATTCGGTACAGTGCTTCTCATTAATGATGAGATCCGGGGTTCAAGCTCTCGATATCAATTAAATAATGGTGTCCGAGCAGTTAAAATCATGTTACGACAGCATATCCCTTGCTATATTAATATCGGTGACTTCCGAGCTTTAATCACCTACGCAAGCCAGCCCACAAAATGCTTGATATGTACTGAAACGTGTCATCTGCGAGGACAATGCCCAAAAAGAAAACATCCAGTTGAAATGCCGGCAGAGGTCGATGGCCCGACCTGGGCAACACTAGCGAGTGGCGAACTCCCGACCAAACGAGTTCCTTTATCAGCTGCCCAACTCACACTAGAGGATAATATCAACAACACACATACAGTTTACACAGTACCTGAGTTCAGACCACCAGAGAATGAGGATCCACAGAACTCCCAACAAGTTCCAATACAACCCCTAATGGATATTGATACAAACATTGAGACATGTGTGTTAGATATAACAAGTCAGACAAGGTAGCTCTTTTAACGAACTTCCTTCTCTCCAGCCGTTAGATGTCCTAGAAAAACAACAACAACAACCCCATTAACTTGAATCCAAAAGCGATCAACAATATATAGGTAAGACGAAGAACCAATGATAGGTGATCCAGCTGAACACCCTTCTACTACAGACCTTCTAGTGTAGGAACAGGTCTTACATAACGGTCCAAGTCAACTACAAACGCTTTCATTACCAACCAACTCACATGATCATACGGAAAAGGATGTCAGAATAATCAAACCTTCGGGCACCAGTTCGGGAGACCCCTGATTAAAACCCCCGCTTGACGACTTTAGTAAAAATCGAGGACCGAAAATTCTGAAAAAATTCTCCTAAGACAAAATTAGAGGCCAGAACAAAAACTATCATTAAAATGTGGGTTGCTAAAATATTTCTCCTTTTGTTTATAATACCCTTTCGCACTTACGCTACCCTCAATGTGAACTGCCTTCGAAGTAGAAGTAAACAAGTTCTTCTACGAGAATTTATTCGAGATCATGACATTGACATCATTTTCCTTCAAGAGATTAAAATCAGTAATTTACCTTTTTTGACCCATTATATGATCACATTGCCAACTCCGGGGAGGAATCAAGAGGTACCGCTATACTGTTTAGAGCAAATATAAATGTCGTCCCTGTGGAAGGATTTCATCTAAATTAACAGAAGACAACACGCCTTACGTGAAAAATGACTTGCACTCAGGGACACACAGAAGACATGAAAGGGAGGAAATTGTTACCATACAGCTACCATACTATTTGCGACACAACTGTCATAGACTAGTCATAGGAGGTGATTTTAATTGCGCCTTGCATTCAAAAGATCAAAAAGGTCACTTCAATTCGTCGCCAGCCCTTGAACGACTTTAAACAGCTCTTCAACTTCGTGATGTGTGGGAATCCAATATGGCCCGCTTGTTCAGTTTACATACTTCCAAGGATCAGCGGCATACCGTCTTGATAGATTCTATGTGAATAAGGAAGCTATTCCCAGTGTTCATGACATAAGAGTTAACTTCGTACCGTCCAGTAACCATCATGCAGTTGTACTAAAAATGCGATCGGATGATTCCTTACCCAGGATAGAAAGAGGATACTCGAAATTAAACGGCTCCGTGTTAAATAAGGAGGAAGTAAAATAAGAATTTATTTATATAGGGGCAGACAAGCTTAACCGACTACAAATGCAGAGGACCCTCAACATATCAACATAGTTGTACGGGTTGAAGCCTGCTATTGAATCCTTCTTTAAAAGACATAGGTTGGAGATGGCAAATGACAGAAGACAAACCTTACGTTCCTAATATGTAATCCTCAGTGATCTATTGGTTCGACAACAAGCAGGATTTGATACCTCCAACCGTATAGCAGCCCTCAAACGTCCAATAACATCTATCCAGGACCACATTCTTCAAGGTACCTTTTTGCGGCCCTGCCTTTCATCCCCTCCTGGCGTAATAAAAAGCTAAACTAAACCATATAGCCATGGAGAAAAGAAACTAACATAGGAAATTTGTAAAAACCCTACACTCGTAAGATCGTAGACAGTTCAATGGTACACAAGAATGCCTAGAGGAAGCAGATAAATAGTTTAAGAGAAACATTTAAACTTAACGGGAACTCCGTAGCCGAAGAAGAGAACAGCACTTAGGTGAAGAAGAAAAACTGCATCTGCCGTCCCATCACTGAAGAGGAAGTATTTAAGGTAATATACGCAGCTAGTGACAAGTCCGTCCCAGGCCCCGATGGCCTTAGCTATCTTTTGTTATAAGATACACTGGCCTATCATCGAAAACACTTTTGTGGAGTTAATGAATGTACTTATCAGAGCACTGCCTGATTGTACCGGGTTCAGTGATGGAATAATAATACACAAACCCAAGGTCGAAATTCCCAAAACATTATCAGACTTCCATCCAATAACATTGATCAGCACTGATTACAAGATATATATGAAAATTCTTGTAAGTCGTATAATGCCTTTCATGGTAAGAGTAACCAAACAAGTTCAAACTTGTGGTGTTACAACTAGGAAAATAACACTCAATGTTCAAGAAATTAGGAACATGGTGCTTTTTATTTAAGGAATGCAGGTATGGCTGGTGCCATTTTAAATCTGGACTTTCAGAAAACTTAAAATCGGGTTACAGATACTTGCTGGGAGTCATGCTACATATAGGTTCCGCCGATTCTCTCTGTAACATTATTTAAAATGTTTATCAAGCCGTCCACTAATGGTCGGGCTGTAAATTAATTAAGACCGTGGCCGCTTCCTTCCTATTCCTAAGCCTTTCCTGTCCCATCTTCGCGATAAGACCTATCTATGTCTGTGTGACCTAAAGCAAATAGCATCAATCCGTCCACTCTCGAATTACACTTAATGGTTTCTTTCTATTCCTATTCAAACGTCAGTACGACAAGGATGCCCCTTGTCTATGATAGTACAGTATAATCCTTGAGCATAGAACCTTTCGTACGTGCTGTTCATCGCGTCCTTAACTATATACAAATCCAAATAATATATTTACCATTAGAACGTACGCAGATGACGTAATTATCCATCTTTGGATCCGTGAAGTCGCTCAACAGCTAACAAGAATAATATATAAATACGAAATGGTCTCCAACACCCTAATAAATTATCAGAAATCGGAATTTCTTCCTTTTGGTAGATGGCCGAAGGCAACAATGTCAGCCGACGTAAGAAACCAAAGAGCGTGAAAAAATTCTAGGGATCATCTTTAGCGCAAGCAATGAAGAAATAGTATATTTTAACTTTAACAATATTACACGAAAGATCCCCATGATCCTCAACATAATACAAAACTTGTTTGCAATGTCGAAACTATGGTACACTGCACAAATTTTAAGGATGCCAGAAAGAACTGATAAACGGATAGAACTTTACATCAGATATTACTTCTTACTTTTCATATAGCCGGGCCAAAACTGGGGAAACCAATTCGTAGAGGGGGATTAGAGCACATAGCAGTTTCCGAAAAATGCAAAGCGCTCCTGATCAGAGAAATGGTGCATTATTCGTCCTCCGACCAAGATAGAGCAGTCCTAAAAACTCGGAGAAAGAAGACGAGCTGCTCGACTAAGTGGTATATTCCGAGCTGTCAGCAGAGAGATGGCTTGGAATGACATTAGTAGACGATTAAGATTGAGTGGCGTATTTAAAAGTAGGAAAGATCACAATATGGAGATCAAGTTGGAATTCAAGAGGACAAATTGGGGCAAATATCCATTTACAGGAAGGAGAGTTAGTGATTGGAATAACTTACCAAGGAAGATGTTCAGTAAATTTCCAATTTCTTTGAAATCATTTAAGAGGGGCCTGGAAAACAACAGATGAGGAATCTGTCACCTGGGCGACTGCCCTAAATGCAGATCAGTTGATTAATAAATAGTCAGTCCCCCCTTGTGCAAGATAAGCAATCTTTTCGCTCGTCATGCTTTAAGTCTGCTCTGCAGGATTTGCACAGCTTGTCACTTCATGATCACAATATCCTCACTGTCAAACTAATTTATAATAAAATGCTAGAGGAGCATGACCATCTACCACATATTATGGTGAAATACCCCAACTACAATTGGACTAATATTTGGACAATGTTCTTGTATCCCCTTTAGAATGGAAAGTAGCAAACTATAAGGTTATAAATGAGTTACTTCCGACAGAAGAAAATAAATTTCGCCACAGGATAACACAATCGCTGCTATGTAAGAAATGCTCGGTAATTAATACTCTGTTTCATATACTGACTGGTTGTGAAGCCGTCAAGGACATTTGACATTGCCTCAGAGTAGCGTGCAATAGATTGAGGGGATCTAGAAACCCAAACAACGTGTATCGTGCAGTATTGACTCTGGGCATCAGCAGATGTTATCATAGACATGCTCTCACTTGGCTTAGTATGGGGTATCTGTTTTACACTCAAAGCAAAGACCAAGTACCTCTGACTTCCTTCATAAGCTATCGAAAAGAATCATCATCATCATTAGTCGTTCTGCTCATTACTGAGCGTCGTGACCTCATAAATCCATCATTTCCGTGTTGCAACCTTGACAAGATGACTCTATCCCGAGCGGTTTTCACATTTCGTTAATATGATCTGAAGTGGTAGCCCAGTGATCTTCTTTGCCTGATCTATCCATCTGCTTGCTGTTCTTCCTCGTGGTCTACTGCCTTCAATTTTGCCTTGTCAAATTACCTTTTCCAAGTTCTCTCCGTCTCGTCTTAGAATGTGGCCAAGGAACTGGAGGTAAAGTTCACTCACACGGGAAGATAGGCGTTTCTTGATGCAGAGTTCGTCCAGAATGGAAACATTAGTTCTTCTTTCTGTTCATGGTACACGTAGCATTCTCCGCCAACACCACATCTCAAAGGCATCAATGCGCTTTTCGTCTTTAGCATTCACGGTCCAGGTCTCACAGCCGTACAAAAAGACGGAGAACACTAGTGATTCTACCAAGCGCATCTTCGTAGCTTTTGATATTGCCCGGTTCTGCCATATCTTAGTAAGTTTAACCATTGCAGCACGAAATAGCTCTTTACCTCTTTATCTTGGCTTGCCGTGTCTTTGATGACAGACCCCAAGTATACAAATTCCTTAACTATAACCAGGTCCTTTAGGCATCCCGTAAGTTGGATTTGCCGATCGGCTACCATTAGTTTGGTCTTTTTGATATTTAAGCAGGTCATGAAGTTCCTCTTCACTACCAGCGATGAGGGAAGTGTCATCTGCAAAGTGCAGGTTATTAATTTTTCTGCCAGCAATCGAGATTCCACCATTCCAGCCATTGAGAGCTCTTTTGATGACACACTGCATAGATCTTGTAGAGTTGAGGTGATAATATACAACCTTGCCTTACTCCTTTTGTCACATTGAAAATGCCTGAGAGATCACCCATCCACCTTTATGGTTGCTGCGTGGTTTTTATACAGACTTTTCAGTAACGATATTAAATGCAGTGGAGCCCCAAATTCCTTTAGCAATCGAAAATAATATAAACGGAAAATAGCAAGGGGTGGTAGACCCGCTGCCATAAAAGAGCTCCAAAGTATACTGTGATATTTCTAGTGTTGTGATCTCAGGCGTGTATAGACTTTACAACGATGTCCGGCGTGTGTTATAGTTTCTTTATTAACTCCATGTCAGAAAGGTGCTGCAAGTTCGAGCGTTACGCTGTGTTAGAGTGAAGATCCAGGCTAACGACAAGTAGCTTTACATAGACCGTGTTCTTCAGTGAATTGCATGTATTATATTGAGTAATGTATCTTGATGTAAGTGCATAGGTATAAGAGGATAAGCACAGGACACTGAGGTGCAATAAAAGTACTAAATATTGATAAATAACGATATCACGTTTCTTTTTTCAATGTACAATGTCCCTTGATAAGTGCTTACGTATATATTTTAAATTAACATGTAAGAGTGTAAGAAAAATATCATGAAATGCAAATAAAAATACACATTGCGTTAAGGAAATGTAGGTATATTCTTCACCCATGCATAGAGGTCGTACAGTGATAGTGTTTGTTAAGGTACTTCCATCCTAATTGTAATAAAACGTATGTGAATATATTAGGAATGCTTTGCTATCGTAGCCGAGTGTAACTGAAAACTAGCAATTCTTGTGTGGCATTCCTTCTAAACAATGAAAAATATTATTCGTGAACTACATTACAAAATTTTATGTAAATTCCCTAACGAACATTTTCATCCAAGATAGTAAGATAGTAGACTTGCATGGAAACGTGTATATCTACTTCTATGTAAGGATCCATGAAATATTTTCCAGATTTAAATAATTCCTTCCTTTGGTCAGAACTTCAGCGCTTCTTCGAACCATATTCGTACAAAGAAAGTACAAATCATCGGAGAAAAAGAAATTGCTCGTGTGTCGCAATTCTCTTTCTATTCATTATTTCCCTTAAGACGTTTCGCGCCTTACAGCCACATAGTGATATGTAGTCCATTAAAAAAATAATTCGTTGTGTTCATTTTCCGAAGAAAAAGTGTACAGGAAATTTAACTTTAAATAAAGTACACTCTAAGAGTGCACAGATACGTCCTGCAAATGAATATTCCTGCAGTGTGGCACTGTAAGGTTGATTTTCCTTTACACATATGCATAGTAAAATGAACAGAAAAAAATTGCTCTGATGTCTCTGGGAGGCGTGACCAGTCTTAAGGGAAATAATGGATAAGACGAGTATTGTGCCTTACGAGGATTTGTTTCTTCAACGACTAAATGTGAATCCTCGGAACGGGGGAAATGTAATAATCTGGAATATACTGTTATAAGTTTATAAAATTTACACATGATTATGGTATATTTCCGTGAATAAAGCAAGTAACATGGACTAGCTCGAATTAACATGTATGGAAAATTTGACGAATTTACTCACCGTAGTGTGGATACGCATTGGTCTCGAGCTGAAAGGTAAATAATGTTAAAATGAATTATCAGTTTTGGAACAGGAAAACGTACGATATAAAGGATGTAACATAATTAATTGCGCAAATTGAAACAGCAGCAAGTACACGATATTAGATACAAAAAATAAAGATCTTAATAAACATGAATCGGAAAACAACACATTGCGGTATCATTTAGAATTGAAGTACAGTTATTCTTAAGGGACAAGGAAACAAATTAACACTTTCTTTATCTACGAGTAAGTACAGTGAACAGACATTGTAACTCTGTAGGACTGTTTTCTTGATCATTAAAAACAACTGCATTTATACCAAAGTATCTAAGAACTTTCTTAATTATGCAAAATGTACACTTTCCGAGCTAGGATGACGTTCACACACAGTCAAATCAGTGGTGATTGAAAACAACAAATCCTAAATTATATCGGGAAAGGCTCCTTTGCCGGACAATGTTTACTAAATTTTTTATTTGCCTACATTTGTCTGCTTCTAGCATCATGTAATTACTTCTGTTTCAATTTGCGCTGTTACTTATGACACGCCGTGTATAATAGGCATAGAATAAATGGCGTATGGCTTTTAGTGCCGGGAGTGTCCGAAGGCATGTTCGCCTCGCCAGGTACAGGTATTTTGATTTGACGTAGGCGACCTGCCCGTCGCGTTGAGAATGGAATTATGATGTCCTCCGTGCCAGCGGAATTAACCAATTTGATTAATATTCCCGAGCCTGCGGGAATCGAACCCGGGACCCCCTGTGACTAAAGGCCAAAAGGCCAGAATGCTATCCATTTAGCTATAGAGCCGGACATAATAAGCATTTACACTGGATGACCCAAAGGAAGCGAAATAGCAAGAGTTTAAATCAATAAATATTTTATATTACTTCACATTTAGCCGGAGTAGATCAATAGTAATAGAACATGTAGGAATATAATATTTCCTTAAATATATTAAAATTCAGTTGGTATATAATCAATTAGGTCCTTTTTTAGTGGATTTTTATTTACATCAAATAACAAATAAGAAGTTGACACATTAATAAAAACCACCCTTCCAATGCATAGTAATCCTTTATATTTAGGATAAAAACCTTAACAGATATTAAAATTAGGACATGTTTCGCTCATACTTTGTGAGCATCATCAGTCAGAATAACCTAACTCAAGGTAGGTCAGGTCCCTGATCCCAATAGCCTACATATAACGTAAACACGTCTAATAATACAACGATAAAACGAATCACAACAATTTGACCAGTAAGAATATAATATGTCTATTAAAACATTTATTGACCATTAAAATAGCTTTTAGGTGAATGATAAGAAATGTTATTGGTGTGTTGCTGTGTAATCCTCACACGATGGCATTAAACTGTTTATAGTTTTGAACACTTTTACACCATAAGAGTGAACTATTGTGGACTGCTATCTTGTTACAGATGTATTAAAGTCACATGTGTTGGTTGAAAAACGATTTGTATGGATGGATAAAACATCGCCTGGTTAGCGTAATATGGCTTTAAGAGACTCCCTCGTGTTATATTTCATCGTAGTGTTATTCAGTATATACTGTCATTAATCTTCGAACAGGCGACTAAAAGATATCATAAATGGAAAACATGAAACAGGTGAGCCCTGAAAAATAAAATAAAAAGAGAATATGTAAGTGTCAGTTGCTGGGATCTAAATATGTCCTGCTGTGGGGAAATACTGAAAAAAGCGCTTACCATTGTGTTGGTTGAGGAGTAAATGGTCCCTTAGTTGTTTACGGAGATAGATAGATAGATAGATAGATAGATAGATAGATAAAGAATGGGTGAACCCTGGCTTCGCAGGGCTCCACACGTAGGTCTGTGAAGACCTTTGTGTCCCTTGAACGGGTTTGCCTAGTCCAGACCTAGTGCTCCTATAAAGGATACCAGTGTCCGGATGTTGGCATTCCTGATATCTTCCAGGCTCACGAAATGTGAGCCAAGGTATCGATGTCTAGTGCTTGCAAGAGCCTCGCACTGACATAACACATGAGCGGAGGTCTCCTCCTCCCTACCGCACCTTCTACACATCGGATCCTGACTGATTTTCATGATGTGTAGGTGTCTCTGTACGGTATTGTGGCCTGTCAACAGTCCAACTACCATTCGCATTCTGGTCCTATTCAAATTTATCAGGACCTTTTTATAACTTTGGCTAGGCCCTTTGATAAGTTCACGTGCCTGCCTTGCTATAGTTAACCTCTTCCAAATGTCTAAGTGAGATTGGTTTGTCCACTGGGATATTACCAGTTTCACGCTTCGAAGTGACACTCCCAGGAAGGGCTTTGGTCCTATGAAAGGACCTTTTGAGCCTTGTTTCGCTAGTTTGTCAGCTTCTTCATTTCCACTGATACCTGTGTGCCCAGGGACCCATAATAGGGTAACTGAGCTAAGTTCACACAGCTGATCTAACATCCTTTGGCATTCACATACCATTTTGGATGTTGTTTTAACTGCACATAGTGCTTTTAACGCTGCCTGGCTATCGCTGCAAATAGTGATGCATCTTCTGTGTCCAGGAATGTTCCATATATATACAGCACAGGCCAGTATTGCGTATACTTCGGCCTGGAAAACAGTAGCGTATTTACCAATAGGTAGGGAGAGCCTTGTCTTAGGCCCCCAGACCCCGGCGCCTGTCCCCGTCTCTGTCCGAGAGCCATCTGTGTACCATGTGCAGCCCCCAGACCTAAGACGGGCCCCGGCATCCGCGGCCCACTCCTCCCTTGTGGGTATCACCACTGTGAATTTATAGTTCAAATTAAAACCAGGCTTCATCAGGTCCCCGATCATCATTGTCATAGGGCAGGTCTGGTGAAGCCTTGTGAGAATAGAGGCATGACCTCTATTCGGATTCTTGAAGGACCATCCTCCGAGTGACCAGAGGCGGTAGGCACTCATTCCCGCTATTTCCTTAACATATAAATGTAAGGGGGGAAGACCTAGGATGGCCTCCATTGCACATAGTGGTGTAGTATTCAGTGCCCCTGTTATTCCTAGACACGCAAGTCTTTGGACACTGTTTAATATGGTGTTCACAGTTTTACTCTTCGAACCTGGCCACCAGACTAAAGATGCATAGGTGATCGTGGGCCGTACAATAGAAATATAGAGACACTGGACCACCTTAGGTCCTAGGCCCCAAGTCTTTCCGACGGCCCTGCGACAGGCCCACATAATCTTGTGAGCCTTATCCACCTTATGGTCTATGTGTTTCTTCCAACTCAGTCTTGCCTCAAGGATTACCCCTAGGTACTTAACTGAGGTTGTCTTAACTAATTTTTTCCTAAATAGGAAAGGCTCTGACAGTCCGTCTAGCCTCCTCCTCCTCCTGGTAAATACCACGAGCTCCGTCTTGTCGGGATTAACCGACAAGTCCGTGTCGTGGCACCATCTTTCCACCCTACGTAGGGAACTCTGTACGAGCTCTGAAACCGTACTGGGGAAATTTCCCACCGCCATCAGGCTAATGTCATCTGCATAGCCTTGGGCGTAAATTCCTCCAACATTTAACCTGGTAAGTAGTTCATCCACTACCAGACACCATAATGTTGGTGATAATACTCCTCCCTGTGGACACCCCCAGTCTATATTAGCTCTCAACATAACTGCGTTGAGGGTAAACAGAACTTGATGGCCCTGCATCGAGGCCATAATCCATTTTATGAGCATCCTGCTCACTCCTCTTCTCTCTAGACTAAGTTCTATGGAGCTCAAAGATGTGTAGTTAAAGGCCCCTTCTATATCTAGGAATACAACCATAGCAAGTTGTTGCTGATCCAAGGCACTCTCCAGCCTGGAAACTAGCTGGTGTAGTGCCGTCTCAACCGACTTCCCTGGTTGATATGCATGTTGATGAGGATGCAGGGGACAGTCTCTTAAAACTTTCTCCCTGATATGTCTATCCACTAGTCTTTCCAAGGTCTTAAGAAGAAAAGACGTTAGACTGATGGGTCTATAATCCTTAGGTCTAGTATATGAAGACCTTCCGGGTTTAGTTGTTTGCGGAGGTCTGATGGTCACTAATTTGTTGCTCCGTGTGTTGTACGAATGTGTTGGTAGAGGTGGGGAAGATGGCGGAAGGGGAAAGTACGGCGGGGTGTTACTCGAGTTTTCATCTAAGAGAGGGGAAGCAGTGCGATGACGAGAAGCAGAAGCAGATTTGTAGATGACACGTTCACGATCATAAAGAGACAATTGAACAATAGCAAAGAAGTACTCAACAACCTTAATAACAATATTAAGTTTACTAAGGAGGACGAGGTCAACAACTGCTTAAACATTTTAGATTTAAATTTGACTAGAGATAACGGAAAGTTCATTTATCAAATTTACAGGAAACCATCTGCCGCTCTTTTAACAATAAAAAACTAATCATTACACCCCCACTCCCACAAGCAGGCAACATTTTACAGCTTGGTTTACAGGGCCTTGAACATTCCTCTTTCTTAAACCAATCGAAAAAAGAGAACTACGTTTCATCAAAGATTTAGCCATGCTGAACGGATTTAAACCTGATGTGATCACCAAATTCATAGGTAAAATAAAGTCAACAAATAAAACTGCATTAATGCCTGAAAAAAAAATCGCTATTTTTACCTTCACTAACCCAGTCATTTAGAATACCACCAAACCCTTGAGAAAGCACAATATTAACATTGCATACCGGACCCGTAATACCAACCGTAACAATTTTTTCAATTCCAACTCCATTAATACAATTTATCAAAAATTCTCAAACTCGGTAATATATAGACTCAGATGTACACAGTGCAATTTTTCGTATGTCGGACAGACCGGCCGCAGCTTTAGAATAACGTATTTAGAACATTATAACGCCTCGAAACACGAAAAACATTCAGCCATGAGTATCCGTATGAGGGAAACGGGGCATACTTTCAATGCTATCGGTCAAGATATGCAAATACTAAAATACGCAAACAAGAGCAGTCTAATGACTGGGTACGAAAACGCTTACATTTCCTTGGACCATCATTTTAATAATAATAGAAATTTAAATGACATCTCGGACAATAATAGTCCCATAGTTGAGCAAATCCCCAATCTAATCGCTAATTTCGGTATCATTGCCAACAATTTCATGAAAATCTTCCACTATAAACATGCATTTAATCCACCGGTAGTAAGCGGAACTGCATCTGCTTCTCCCCCTCTCACTGCATCCATTCTCTCAGCTCAAAACTCGCCCAACGTCCCACCCTCCTTTCCCCTTCCGCCATATTCCCCACCTCTACCAACACATTCGTACAACTCACGGAGCATCAATTTAGTGACCATCATACCTCAGTAAACAACTAAGGGACCATTTACTCCTCAATCAACACAAGGGTAAACGCATTTTTTCAGTATTTCTCCACAGCAGGACATTTAAATCCCAGCAGCTGGCACTTACATATTCTCTTTTCCTCTTTATTCAGGGCTCACCTGTTCCATATTTTCCATCTATGATATATTTTAGTCCCTTGTTCGAAGATTAATGACGGTATATATTGAATAACACTACGATGATATATAACACGAGGGAGTCTCTTAAAGCCATACACTGACTTAGCAAATGTCATGGAATAGTTACCTAATAGCGTGTGGGGCCTCCTCTGGCCCTGCGAACTGCAGTGAGACGCCGTGTAAGTGAGTCGACAAGTTCCTGGTAGTCCTCTGGACGCAGGTGACACCAAATCGTTTGCAGAGCGGCCGCCAATGCTGGTCTCTTCGTGGGTGCAGGATCCATGGCACGGAGCCTGCGTTCCAGGACATCCCACATATGCTCGATAGGGTTCACATCTGGGCTCCTGGGTAGTCATGGCAGTCGTTGGACCTCCGCTGCATGTTCCTGGAACCATTCCCGGGTGACCTGGGAACGATGTGGGGGCTCGTTATCATCTTCAAACACCGCAGAACCGTCTGGGCGCTGGATGGCCAAAAATGGGTGGAGATGGTCTCCGAGCAGCTCAACATACCACGTACCATTCAAAGTATCTTCCAGAACAACTAGGGGGCCCATTCAATACCAGGAAAATTCACCTCAGACCATAACAGAGACACCAGCGCCCTGGACCACACCTTCGAGGCAGGCGGGATTCATCGCTTCTTGTGGTCTGCACCATACACGGTGCCTCCCATCGGCACGGTGCAGTTGAAATTATGATTCGTCCGACCATATCACGTTACACCATTGTTCCCGTGTCCATCCCTGGTAACTGGCAACAAATGCGCGTCGTTGTGCCCAATGACGTTGGGTTAACAGTGGCACCCGTGTGCGAGGCCGTCTCCCATACCCCATAGAACCCATGTTCCTACAGATTGTAAACCGGGAGACGTGTCTAACACGGCCTGTGTTGAATTGAGGCGTGATTTGTTGCACGGTTGCCCGTCTGTCACTATTGACAATCCGTCTCAAATGTCGCTGGTCACGGTCATCGAGGCTGGCTGGACGGCCGGTCGTTCGTCTGTTGTGGACGGTGACACCCGCATTCAACCATTCACGGCACACCCTGGACACGGATGATTGTGTGAAACCGAATTCCCGCACCAATTCAGAAATCGCACTTCCCATCCGTCGGGCACCGACCACCATACCCCGTTCGAACGGTGTCAGCTCACGACAACGTTCCATGTTATACCTGTCACATGCACAGCCACTGCTCACAAGGTGTCCTATACAACTGCCGCTGGTACAGGGGGCGTGTGGTGCGCAGACAACACACCTGCGCATCAGTGCTCCGCTATCCCATGACATTTGTCCAGTCAGTGCATTACGCTAACCAGGCAATGTTTTATCCATCCATACAAATCGTTTTCCAACCAACACACGTGATCTTAAGATATCTGTAACAAGATAGCAGTCCACAATAGTCCACTCTTATGGAGTAAAAGTGTTCACAACTCTAAACAGTTTAATGCCATCGTGTGAGGATTACGTTCATCGTTCCGTAAGAATAATCATTCACGGCAACGTACCGATAACATTTCTTATCATTCACCTACACTTGAAGCTATTTTAATGGTCAATAAATGTTTTAATAGACATACTATATTCTTACTGATCATTTTTAAATTGTTGTAATTAGTTTTATCGTTGTATCATTAGACGTTTTTATGTTATATGTACTGGGATCAGGGCCCTGACCTACCTTCAGTTAGGTTATTCCCACTGATGATGCTCACAAAGTATGAGCGAAACATGTCCTAATTTAATACATGATAATTGTTTTATCCTAAATATAAAGGAGTACTATGTATTGGAAAGGTGGTTTTTATTAATGTATCAACCTCTTATTCTGAATTCCAATAGGGCTCTATAATGAGATTGACAACTTGAAAATCAAATAAGAGAATTCAGGCAAGTATTTTACAGTATACTCTTCTCGCTGATCTCGTGCATTCCTGAACTATGTGACAGGGATTTAATGAGTTGAAAATAACGCAAGAATGACAAAGAAAAGAAAAATAAGTTCAGAAAATGGATACGGAATGTTCACGTCAGAAATTGTAAATTACACCGACAAAACCCCTAAAGAATCTTGTTGCAGCAGTAAGGAATTTGTAATGTTATGAGGATATTCTTAATTGGGATTCAATTAATTTCACAACTCTTTGTGTCCATTGATGTACATAAAGTCGTACTGATGCTCATGATTTATTATTATTATTATTATTATTATTATTATTATTATTATTATTATTATTATTATTATTATTATTATTATTATTATTATTATTTATTATAACTGACCTTAAGTGCTAGTCCGGCTCTGTGATGTAGTGGTTACTGTGATTAGCTGCCCCACCGGAGGCCCGGGTTCGATTCCCGGCTCTGCCACGAAATTTGAAATGTGCAACGAGGGATGGTAGGTGGTCCACTCGCCCTCGGGAGGTCAACTGAGTAGAGGGAGGTTCGATTCCCTCCTCAGCCATCCTGGAAGTGGTTTTCCGTGGTTTCCCATTTCTCTTCCAGGCAAATGCAGGGATTGTACCTGACTTAAGGCCACGGCCGCTTCCTGGCCACTTCCTTCCAAACTTCTCATCCCCCCCCCGGAAGGTCACTGTTCAGCATAGCAGGTGAGGCCGGCTGGGCGAGGCTCTGGCCATCCTCCCCAGTTGTATCCCTCGTCCGAGAGTCACACGCTCCAGGACACCGCCCTTGAGGCGGTAGAGGTGGGATCCCTCACTGAGTCCGAGAGGAAAACCAACACTGGAGGGTAAACAGATGAAGACGAAAACCTTTAGTGCTATGTTGTTACCTGACAATCGCAGTTTACCAGTTGAAGATTATTCTGTCGTGAAGTAACCTTTGATTAGGGGCAAAAGATCTTTCTAGGTCGACACCCCGAACAAATAGCATTAATCCAACCGTGGGTCGAAGTCAGTGTAGACAAATAGCCGAAAAGTGAATAAAGGGTATCCCATTAAAGCTTTTCTACTCTCATTATCTAAAACCTTGTTCTTCAAACACGTGAAACAAATAACGTTGAGAAATGTCCGTTTATCCTGATCCGCGAGGGAGAATGTTACCCTGTAAACCAACCACGAAAGACTTCGTAGGAGTGAAAGGTGAAGGCTTCCTCATATCCTAGCCTCGGTACTATGTACAGTGGGGTTGAGTGGGTAGCTCTGTCCCCAGCCACCTTTCCCCCTGTACTCCTTTCTATTGGAGTGTGAAAGAACCCGAAGGTTACGTGTCTCTCAGGAAGTGGAAATGTCGTTTCAAAATATTTTGATTTCCTGGCGGGCAGCCGAAATCATTTCCTTCAGTGTTAATCGTACAGACCTCTCCGTGGTGTCCGGCTCCATGACTAGCGTGTTAGCCTTTGGTCACAGGGATCCCGGGTTCGATTTCCGGCAAGGTCGGGAATTTTAACCATCATTGGTTAATTTCGCTGGCACGGGGGACTGGGTGCATGTGTTGGCTTCATCATCATTTTTATCCTCATCATGACGCGCAGGTCGCATACGGGCGTCAAATGAAAAGACCTGCACATGTCCTCGGACACTCCCGGCACTAAGAGCCATGCGCCATTGCGTTTCATTTTACGTCTTTGTGATGGCCCCAGTTATCAGCACTTACTAATCGAAAGTTTGAAATGATCGTTTCAATGTTTTCCTAATAACAGTACAAGTCACTCACCAAGAGCCCCAGGAAGAGAAGAGTGATGAAGCTCGCCAAGTTTTCCATGATGGAAGACACGATCAGATCACTTCTGTTGACATTTTATATATCTACGAGATCAAATGGGATTTTCAGAAAATAAATACATGACCAGTTTTATGAAGCAATATTACCAAGTTTTATAGTTAATTTGAACGAATCATTAAGTTTGTTATTAAGTTCTTTCCGTTATATTTTCCCATGAATGCGTGACCCTACTGATGCTATGATCCTTTCTCTGGTTTTGCTCACAAGTTTGTTAAACTCTATATTCCTTTCAGCACGTACTTGCTTCATAAAGACTTGTTTTGTTTCGAAGAAATCTTCTGTGAGCAGTTCTACTGATAACAGCTTCAGCCCCTGATTGGGCTGTCTCACCAATGATGTCTACATTCATTCATGATAGGAAACAAGTGCAAATGTTCTGACAATTTGTCGTAAGTCACGGCTTTTTACTCAACAGATTGTAGAGTGATTAATAAATACTCTGATTAAATTAACATATATTTAAAAGATTTTCGTCCTAATAAAAATTATCGTGGGTAATACTTTATTTAATTATGATAATATCCGTTCCGACGTTCTTGTAAGATATCAAGCATGTGAATAAGTTATTAAGGCCCACTTTATTCAATTCTACGTTAAATTTTACTTAACAAAGTGATGTTAGCTAACAATTGTTAATAGTATAACCGTTCGGTTCAAAATCCCATGTTTCACGAACACATTTCCAACATTGGTTACGAAACAATTGCTGAGGACAAATTAGCACGTTACAGTGAGATTTATGAATTCGTTTGGCAGTGAGTGTCTTGTTTATTGACATAGAGCGCTCAGAGAGATATGTTGGAATTTTATTTTGTTACACATGGTTAACATTATTATGGGTTATGGTTAGGAGAGACCGGAAAGGCGTCGACATGTGCAGTAAGAGGCATCAAAAGCGTTATTCAGTTCTCCAAGTTCAGACATAAAGTCAGGATCGCTTCACATGTGTTCCTACATTTCTTCCGAAGCCAAACTGATCTTCTCCAGACTCAGCTTTATCTTGTCTTTCCACTCTTCTCTAAATAATACGTACTTACTTACTTACTTACTTACTTACTTACTTACTTACTTACTTACTTACTTACTTAATCGGTTTATCCTCCATGGTGGGTTTTCCCTCGGACTCAGCGAGGGATTCCATCTCTACCGCCTCAAGAGCAGTGTCCTAGAACATGGTACTTTGTGTCGGAGGAAAAGAACTGGGGAGAAGGACCAGTAACTCGCCCAGAACCTATGCTGAACATAGGTCTTGTGCAGGGTTGAGAAGGAAGTGAGTGACAAGGAGGAGGGAACGAAACAGCCGTGGCTTTAATTACATACCATCCCAGCATTTGCCTGTATAGGAAGAGGGAAACATCGGGAAACCACTTCGAGGATGACGAGGACGGAATCGAAACCCCCTCTACTCCGTTGACCTGAGTGGACACCGTTCCAGCCATCGTAACAATTTTCAAATATCGTGGCAGAGCGGGGAATCGAACCCGGACCTTGAGGGTGGCAGCTAATCACACTATCCACTACACCATAGAGGCTGATTTCTGTATATAGTACGTGTTAAAATTTACAAAGGCCCTACACTTATGGTGCGGTTGTTTTCGCTTTTCAGCACCTGATTTCTTTGGAATAGGTATAACAGCATTTTGTCTAAAATCAGAAAGCACTTCCGTGTACCATATATCTGTGCGCCTGTAGTACACGGATCCTGGTAATTAAATGTAACATTTTATGGATAGTGTTACCCGTAAAACTGAAGGTCCGATCACTAAGATCACGATATCGGCAATCAAGTGAAAATACAATGCTTAACTCTGAAACATGCCACCGGGAATCTCTTATAGATGAAGCTGATAATATTATTTCATCTGCCTATATGTAAGCCTTCCCCACAGGTTGAATACCGTGCTTAATTTTAGGAAATATTTCTCTTGAAAAGACACGAAATGATTACATTTCTTCAAATGAGCGTATATACAGCCTGTGACAATAATGTTCTGTGAATAGTCCTGTACTACCAACATAGATGAACAATGCATGACAGTGACCTTACTGTCCTTCGAAATAGTCCCCTCTCCTAACTATGAACTGCTGATATCGGCGATACATGTCCTGGAAACTTTGTAAGAAGGCTTCCTTTGGGATGATGTTCAAATGTCTCGTCACGTTTCGTCGGATGTCAGTAATATCGTCAAATTTCTTTACTTTCAAAGCGAATATGAGTCGTGGGAATAGGAAGAATTCTGGATGATTGAGATCTGGCGAGTATGGGGGATGTTCAATTAGCACCACCCCATTTCTCGTCGGTGTTCCGCTACGGGGGTTGTCAGAAACACTTTCCCGGCCTCCTCGAAAACGGCGAACGACTCGTACACACACTTCAAGAACAGTTCTTGATCTTCATAAACACGTACCAGCATCGCATGCGTTTCTTTCGGTGTCTTGCCAAGCTTGAAACTAAACTGTACATTGATCTTTTGGTCGTTCATGTTCCTGTTCGCAGTTCAGAACCAATGCACTAAACACGAACAGTGTCAAACAGGTCTTACACTGCACACACACACGATGCTCAACTGAACAACTTTGCGAGCAGGTGGTCAAAACCTGCTGCTACACATGTGCAGCTTTGTGAATCGCCAGGGTTGCCGGATCGACCGTTCTGACTTCATTCACCGAACTTTATTGTCACAGGTTGTATAACTGATACATGCTTGAATGTGTTCATGTAGGAATAACGCTGAAGAAATTAATAAGGAAATAATATATCTAGTCAAACGAAATCTTAATTTATCCCACAGATTGAAAATCAAGTAATTCTTGTGAGAGACTCTTGGACTGGAACCATACTATAATTGGGATCTTACCAGAGACTTGTACGCCCTCTCCTTTTCATCCTTACGTACTACAACCTCTAAATTCCCTCATAATCATGTGCAGAGATCTGTACACTTTATTTACAATCGTATTTAAGTGGTTACTAAAATGAAGATATTTCTTTATACTAACACATAGGTACTAACAATGATCTCCACAAGGAATTTTCACCCCATCAACGTAGTAATTAAAACTGAGAGGACTTTTCCTATTTATGAAACTCACAACCTGATTTTTATTATTCATTACCGCGGATGTGAGTATTAAGGAGTTGTACCTCTCTGCTGAAAATGAGATTAACTTTATATACGCCGGGCTCAGTGGGTCAGTGGTGGTCTTCTGACCCCAACCGGGAAGGTTCGATGCTGGCTCAGCCCGGTGGTATTCGAAGGGGCTCAATTACGTCAGTCTCGTGTCGGTAGATTTAATGGCACTTAAACGATCTCCTCTGTACCTTGGCCTGTCCAAACACAGCAAAAGTGGGATGTGAAGCAAATATCAATTTTTTTAGTTCCGTTTGGGCCTGCTATGGACCACGTGGTTCTTATCTCTAGCAGCTTTCTTCTTTGACCAGTACTCCTTCATCCTTGCACTGTGAAAGTCTTTTCGTTCCTGAGTCCATTTCACACTTCCTCCCGGACGTACTGTTTTTTCTGTTAGTGACTGGAGAGAGTTTGATGTTCTGATCAACGTTCAGTACCTATTCCTCTCATAAATTTCACTGGGAGCAATGTCCAATTCTTGAAGGTCTTTTCTGACGAGTCTTGCCCACTTGGCATTAGTCGCTTTCCCTCTAGAGATGGTGTGGAAGATTCTGGAGGTGAGCCTCTGATTGTACATTCTCATGATATGACCATAGAAGTTCAATCTCCTCTTCCTCATAGATGTTGTAATGCTCTCCAATTGTTGGTACAGTTCGTTGTTGTGCGTGATTCTGTACTTGCCTTCTTCTTTAATAGGGCCCATGATTTTTCTCAGGATCTTCCTTTCCTTCAGCTCCAGTTTTCTAAGTTGCCCTTTTCTTACCATGTTTAGGCATTCTGAGGCGTATAGTACTGATGGTCTCACTACAGTAGTGTAAAGCCTGATTTTGAGGTTAAGTGAGAGGGATTTGGATTTGTACACACTCTTACATAGGTGGTAGGCATTTTCCAATTTGATGCATCTGCTGTTCATGGCCTGATCTTCATTCATGTTCGGGGTTATCCATTCTCCTAGGTATTTGAAGGAGTTAGTCCTTCGTACTGTTTTGTCCCCCAGTGGGATTGATTTGGGTGCATCTTTGATGTTGGTGATAAACTGTGTTTTGTTGATGGCGATCTTCAGCCCTACTTTAGCTGCTATGTGGTCGAGAGAGGATAGTTGATGGATAGCTTCCTCCACACTGGATGCCAGGAGTGTAAGGTCGTCTGCGAAGGCTAAACAGTTAACTGTTAACTTGTCTTTCTTGTAGCCAATTCTCAATCCAGAGCCATCCTTTAGCATTTTCGTCCACTCACGAATGACTTTCTCAAGTAGGCAATTAAAGAGGATTGGAGATAGGCCATCCCCTTGTCTAACACCTGTTTTAATCTCAAAGCTCTGGGACAGTTCCCCTCTGAATTTGATTCTGGCTATAGTGTTGGTAAGAGTTGCTTTCACTAGATTCAAGGTTTTCTTATCTAGTCCCAGTTCAGCAAGTGCCTGGAAGAGTGACTCTCTATCTACTGAATCGTAGGCCTTCTGAAAGTCAACAAATGTTGCCACGTAGGGTGAGGCGCTTAGGTTTTTGTATGTGATGCTGGTTTTGAGGTTCAGGATTTGTTCGGCGCATGACCTTGACTTGCGAAACCCAGCCTGGTACTCTCCGATGCAGGAGTCTAGTTGAGCCTCTACTCTTTTGAGTAATACTTTGGAGAGTTTCTTGTACGTCACTGATACAAGGGAAATCCATCTGTAGTTGTTGAGATCTGATTTGTCGCCTTATTTGTGTAACGGGTGGATGATAGCTGAGGTCCAGTCGCTAGGTAACGCTTCTGTCACCCAGATGTTTGGTATGATTTCATGGATACTTTGGATTGACTCCTCATCAGCGTATTACCAGAGCTCTGCTATTATTCCATCCTCACCCGCTGCTTTGTTACATTTCAATTCTGAAATGGCTTTCTGGACCTCCCCCTTTGTTGGTGGGAGAGAGTCCGACTTAGTAACATTCTGAGGTTCGAAATGCAGTTTCTTCTTGGGTTCCCTTGAATTTAGAAGGTTGTTGAAATACTCTTCTAGAACTGTGGTGCACTCTTCATTGTTCATTTTCAGCTTTCCGTCAGCTCCCCGAAGGTGAAGTGTAGGGGCTGAGTAGGGTGTTATTTGAGATTTAAAAGTTTGGTAGAAGTCTCTAGTGTTGTTTCTTTGAAAATCCCTCTCTGCTTGTTCAATGATATTTTTTTGTACTGCCTCTTGGTGTTCCTGATAATTTTAGTAGCAGTTTTCCTAACTTCTAAGAAGTATTTATGGTTTTCCAGACTTTTGTTACGGTTCCATTTTAGCCATGCTTGCTTTCTCTCTTCTATTACTTTGTCACAAGTAGTTGTCCACCATGGATGTTTGTTCTTTCTGACCGCCGGGATGGTGGTTGCCGCTGCATCTATTAGTGCCTTCTGTAGTTGGGGCCAATCTTTTTTGTCTTTGTTTTTAGCCAGGGTCTCGGTGAAGTTATTGGTATCTTTCAGCTTGGCTGGATTGAACCTTGGAATTCGCGACTTGATGCAGTGGTTTTCTCTGCTTCTTTTAAGAGGGATGAAATTGGTTTTGATCAAAGAAAGATAGTGGTCTGAATCAGTGTTTGCACTTCTCAATACTTTGACATTCAGCACTTCTTTGCTGTTGCTTCTACTGATGGCTACGTAGTCCAGTTGGAATTCCCCAAGCATTGGGTTAGGGCATCTCCAAGTCATGGCTTTCCTAGGAAGGCGTTTGAAGGCTGTAGATTTGAGGACTAAGTTGTAATTTCTGCACAGGTCAATCAGCCTTTCTCCATTCCTGTTGGTCCTCTTGTGGGCTGGATTAATATGATTAAACAAGCGATAGATACCCTGATGGGAGAGTTGCTCAAAATGACAGTCCCTTCTGATACAAGTGCCGGTAAGCAACATGTCAGTTGCTCCGATGTCTTAATTACCAGCAAACCAGTGATTAGCGCCACTAAGCATATTGTTTTGATATCCCATAAATATCACAACGATGCGACAGGCTCTGAACGTACCTTGAAGTTGCTAAAGTCCATGATTAATACTAGCGATATGCGGATAGGTGTTAATCGTCTTAAGATTACTACTACTACTACTACTACTACTACTACTACTACTACTACTACTACTACTACTACTACTACCAAAATTCTTTCATTCCTCCCCTGAAGGGGGAGGCGGGCCTTTGAGGCGGTGATGCCGTCTCTCAGGCCGGGAGATTTGTTACGGTGAAGGAGAGACACGGATAAGTTTAAGGGGTTGGCAGCATTGGCCTGTAGTAAGCACTGCACCAGCGTTCGCCTTAGTGTAGGAGAACGTAAAACCTCGGAAGACCATTCTCAGGTAAGCCGACGGTTGGGCCAGCCACGAGGTCCATCCCTGTCCTGTCCCCCGAAGGTAGAAGCGAAGAGCCGCAGTAGAACCTTGGCCACCCCTCCTCTGCTCGGTTGGCCGGTCAGAGTGCAGTGCTGTTGGACCACGGACCAGCAGTGGTCAGTTTTGTGCCAAGAACTTCTCTGCATCTACCGACAACGGGTGAAGAAAACAGGCGTAGTTGTTGAATTACGAAATGATAATGAGTGTAAAACAATGGTAAATGCCGTAGAAACTAGAAATCCTCATCCAAAATTAACCATTCCTCGCAAAAATGACCCCAGGATAATAATTCACGACAGTTTGCCAGAGAATGAATTAACAGACTGTTTTGTACAGCGGAATCCAGCGGTAAAGCAAGCCGTCAAGGATCTTAATGAGGATATCAGAGTGCGCTTTATGCGGAAGTCATGAGATGGCAATGCGAAATTCGCAGTAATAGAAGTAAGTGCTGCCATTTTCCGTGCCTTACAAAACTGCCAGAAGCTCTACATAGGTTATAGGAGATTTAACTTCAGTGAATATATTTCTGTCATCCGTTGTTACATGTGCCTTGGTTTTGGTCATTTTTCCTCTAGCTGATATAAACAAAAGTACTGCTCTGATTGTTCAGAAGTTCATAATATCAGTGAGTGTCCAAAATTGAGGATTGAATGCGTAAATTGCAAAGCACAAAATCAAAGAAATATGGCAAGACACCTTCCTAGAAATCTAAGCTCTCAACATCCTGCCCCTTCAACTGACTGTCCAATATACAAAAAAATCTATGATATTGTAAAAGTGAAAAATCGTTATGGCTGATCTGTGCACTTATCAAGCAAATTCGCATAAATCTATCGTGCCCACGCCGGAAATTCTCCTAAAATGCTTAATGGAAGATCAATTTTATGTTTACAAGAACCAAATCTTAGAAAGAACAAAGTGGTAGATTTAGGAGTGGATTCTTACATTTATACTACGAGAAATTATGCAGATAGAGAGATAATTCGTGCAGCTGTTATATCTAAATCAGACAACTGTATATTGTTGCCATAGACGCTTTCACGGCCCGTACATATAGACATGGCAATTTATATTCTTTTGGACTTATGCCGTGTCAAGAAAATAAGGTGCAATTCTTTACGTTTCGCAGAGAACTGTGCTCTGCTCCTTCAGAAGGAAATCTCGATTGTCCACGAGAAAGGCTTCTTAAACAATGACTTTTATAAATTTAGACATTATAATAGAAGTGGAAATGGTACGTTCATTCGTCACCAGATGGCTCTCTGGACGTGGCACTGCGCTAGTGTTCGAAGCGGAAGCTGACCGAACCATCAGAATCAGCCTAAGACAGTCACATGTCATGTGTACGTGAAATACGACATTGACAGGCGTATGACATTGACACAAGCCTGTGATGAAACATTTGGCGACGAGAAACGTACGAATTTGGAAAACACCGAGACGAAATAACAATAGAGAAAGGACAGGGAAGGGAACTACCTAGGTAAATCCTTAATGGCTGGCAACCAGGTATTATTAATTGATAGCCAGTGTTCCTGTGGAAATTGTTGGGATTTCTACGTATTTCCAGAGGTTCCCTATAATCATACGTCAGAGACTCTCGGTATTTCTTTGCGAAACGTAAATAATTGCACCTTATTTTCTTGATACGGCTTAAGCCAAAAATCCTGTACAGTATCATGTCTATAACTGTATATTATTATCTCAATATAGCTCCGTTGACAGAGTCGTCGTTGGTACCTCTTTTAATCAGTCCGAATATTAACTGTGCAATGCGTATCTCGATTCTACTCGTGAAATCACAGAATATCTAAATGTTCTTCAGCGTATTTGTGACGACTTGAGAGGGAAACCACTGGTAATAACTGGATACATCAACTTTAAACACAACTCCTGGGGCAGTCCTGTTGAAGGTGTTCCAGGGAGGAATTTTTTCCGAACTCTGCAGTGCCAACAATTTGATCAACTCAACAACGGCGTACAACCAACATATATAGTAGTAATTCCAAGAGTTATTTAGACATTAGTGTCTGTAATCAACCGCTTCTTCCATTTATATTCGAATGGAGAGTTATTGATAAACCTACGCTTACAGATCATGCGTTAATAATAACTTTCAAACCTACTGTAAATATATCAACTGTAAATTCCACAAATTATGAAACAAGGATTTACAAAACAAAAAATGTTGAGTCAGTTCCAGCTGTCGGCTGAAAGAAGTCTACAGAAAATAATGTAAGACATAGTATCCTAAAGTACAACATACGAGCTAGATCAAGTAGTAAAGAAGTTAATCGGCATTTTAATGAAACTTGTTAGACCACCTGGTGGCCATGATCGTTAAGGCGCTGAAGTCTAAATGGTCTGGTACCGAGGTTAGCCGGTTCGAGTCCCGTTGGTCGAAAACATTTTCACCATTAGAATGTTGGCCGGCAGGGTAAGGGAGGTGATGGCATACAATTTCTAACCACTCGATTGCGTGCCAAAAGCCTGGATGAAATTCCAAACTTCTCCGCAGTGTTGATGGTGATTCGTCCGTCAGGAAGGGCATCTGGTCATAAAAACCCGCCACGGCAGATTCATCTCAACTCATACCCGACCCCGTTAGGAAACGGGGCAAGGGTTGGACAAACAACAACATAATGAAACTTGCTGAAGAAAATTTAGCTAGAATCTCTCCGAAACCTCGTAAAATCTTCTCGTGGAATGAGAAGCTGGATCTAATGAGGAAACTGGTACTAAATTGACGTCGACGATACATACGAAGTCGTTGTCCATTGTTACGTGAGAGATATTCTGAAATATATCTGTCAGCCAAACAAGAATACAAGATTATATATACAAGATCCATAAAGGAGATGTTCCCCTCAGACATATTGTTAGTGCGATAGGTTCTCCCACGTACGCTGTGGCTAAATACCTAAGCACCGGGCGAGTTGGCCGTGCGGTTAGGAACGCACAGCTGTGAGCTCGCATCCGGGAGATAGTGTGTCCGAACACCACTCTCGGCAGCCTTGACGATGGTTTTTCGTGATTTCCCATTTTCACACCAAGCAAATGCTGGGGCTGTACCTTAATTAAGGCCACGGCTGCTTCCTCCCTTTTCCTAGGCCTTACTTCTCGCACAGTCGCCATAAGACCTATCCATGTCGGTGCGACGTAAAGCAACTAGCAAAGAAAACATCCTAAGCAAATTGCTTAGCCACACATAGGACGAACTGAATCATACCTCAGGAACTCACGGTATTTTGTCAACAATTTGTCAACCATAAAACTTCAACCTAATGAACTTTTGGTGAGTTTCGATGTGGAGTCCTTGTTCACTAAAGTGCCAGTTGACTCGGTCATGTCTCTTATTGAACATCTGTTCCCTGAGGATATTACTGAGATATTTTACCACTGCATGACTTCCAGATATTTCTTGCGGGGTACGAATTTTTGCGAACAGACGGGCGGTGTGGCTATTGGATTCCCACTTTCCCGTAGTGGCTAATTTCTTTATGGAACATTTTGAGGAGGAGGCTATTGCTTCGGCGCCCGCCATACCTATGATCTTGTGGAGGTATGTTGATGATGCATTTGTGGTCCGGACACAAGGTCCTGAGAAACTTCATATATTTCTAAACCACATAAATCAGCGACATCTTTCAATTGAAATTCACTATGCAGATTGAGTCGGGCGAATGCCTTCTTTATTGGATGTTCTAGAAAGAAAGAAACCAGAGGATCATTAAGACATACCATCTATAGGAAGCCTACCCACATAAATCGTTACCTTTGTGCAGATTCCACCACAATCCAGCACAAATACAAGGCATTCTCACGACACTCACCAGGAGGGCGAGACGAATTTGTGAGCCATCAAACATCCAGGTGGAAAAGGACACTCTCAAAGTCACGTTTAATGATAATGTTTACAGCCATTTGCAGATTCACAAAGCCCTGCATCCCAGAGTAACGACCGAACAAAGCTCACAGAAAAGAGAAGTGAAGGAAACTTGCTTTACATTCACAATACCACAGATCGAATTGCCAAGGTCTTCCGCAAACACAATATAAAAACCATGTTTGGCACCGTCACTAAAATTGCTCACAGTCTGGGAATAACCAAGGAAAAATTATCCCCACTTTTACATCCTAGGGTATACGAAATTCACTGCATCTGAGGTAGGGTATACATTAGCCAAACATGCCGGTCCATTGGTACTCGTATCAAGGAACATGAACGAAATATTCATCTCAACCAGACAGACAAATCAGCAAATAGCTGAGCACGCTGTATCGTCGGATCATGATGACGTGTTCCAAGATGCTCGAGCTCTTACCCACACTAGACACTACATTATACAGCATTGTACGGGAAGCTGTGGAAATACATAGATAACCTAACAATTTCAACAGGGACACTGGCTGTAAACTATGTAATACCTGGTTGCCAGCCATTAAGAATTTACACAGGTAGTTTACTTCCCTGTCCCTTCACTATTGTTATTTCGTACGTTCCTCATCGCCACATGTTTAATTCCAGGCTTGTGTCAATATCATACTTTCATATGTGCGCACACCTGTTATGTTATGAGACAATCCCAGACTGATTCTGATGGTGCCGTCAGCTTCTGCATTGAACGCCAACGCTATACCGTGTCTAGGGAGCCATCTGGTGACTAATGAACGTACCACTTCCACTTCTATTATAACGTCTAAATTCATGCCTCATTGTTTGGGAAGCCTTTCTCGTGGATAGTCGAGATTTTCTTCTGAAGACGCAGAGCAAATTTCTCTGCGAAATGTAAAGAATTTCACCTTATTTTCCTGACACTGCTTAAGCCCAAAAGCATATTATCTGTCTATAAATGCGGGCCGTCAAAGCATCAGTAGCAAAAAGAATACAATAATGTATTGTTATAAAATAAGCTAGAAGTCTGGAAGGGATTTTGCTCTATTCCGACAAATAGTAAACCTTGGGGTCCGATTTACAAACTCTCAAAGAAACCAGAAAATTTGAACAGTAATCTTAGCACAATCAAGACTGAAAATGGATTTACTAAATTATTCAATGACACTGCTGTAGTCTTGATAAACGAATTTTTCCTAGGTGATAGCGCCGATTCTGTCCCACAATGAGCTACTAGTAACTTCTTTCAATTACCTCCTGACACTGCTGCTGGCTTGCCCTTCTCATATGAAGGGGTTGTGTACGTTATTCTATCCCAAGATGATATGGAAGCTCCAGGTTGGGAAGGACTATCTGCTAACACTATTGAAAAGGTTCATTTCTGCTTGACATCCCTATTTGTGAAACTATTTAACAAATGTCTAACTTTGAATTTTTTCCCTACCTTATGGAAACTAGCTATTGTTGAAAGAATTCTCAGTCTCCTTACAAAATTAACTGTTAAATCTTTTGGACCGATTTTTCTCCTTCCAGTGCTAGGGAAGATTGTGAAGAAGTTGATGATTGATCGTGTTACGTACCACATGTATTGCTATCATTATATACGCTCAAAGAAATACGGCTCCATGCCACAAAAATCCACTCAGGAATCTGTTCTTGTATTGGCTGAATGGATACAGAATATATTCTCAGGAATTAAATTCTGTTTGCTGATTTCAGTTGATATAACCGGTGCATTTGATAACGCCTGGTAACTTATTTCAGCTAATACAAGCTTATTTCAGCAATCGGAAATTAAAACTTGAAATAGGAACTGCAGTCACTTCAAAAAGTATCAATAAATTATGGATCTGCCTGCAGTCCTGGTTTTTGGTATATCCTCGACGATGAGCTTCTACCCCTTCCGACTGGTTTCAAGGTCGTAGCTTATGCTGATGACGCTCTTTCTTAACATAAGCATATAGTGCACAGGATTTAGGCAACCGAGGTAACTCAAACTTAGATATCCTATTTCAGTGGGGTACTGAAAATAAACTGCAATTTAATCCTTTAAAAACCAAAGGTATGCTCACCACGAGAAGATGAAAACTGGAAAAACAAACATGATTGTGCCATGGAAATATTTTACTCTCCCCTGCCATCGTTTGTTCCATGTGCTTTATAATGCTTGCAAGCTGTCTTGTGTATTGTGTACTTATTGCATGTATTTTAAATGTATTATTTATTCTGCTATGGGGTTCCCCATAAAGCAATAAATCATTGCCCTTGTTCCCCCGCATGGCTTCAGAGAATTCGAGAATGTTCTCGCTCTGAAGCGCCGCCCCTTGGATCAGAGTAACCCTCTCTTCGCCTTACGGCCCTTCCCTTCCCTCCTCGCTCCTTTGGGAGTTGCGTCAGACTTGGCCTTGGTCGCGACTTGCGGTGGGGAGTCTGCCTCATGCAATTGCCTGCTGGCACTTGAGGTGTGAGCTCACTTGTCGGGCTCTTTTCTCTGGCCCTTCGTCCCCGATCACGAAGCATGAAGGTAAGAGAGTGTGACCGTAAACTTTCTTGCAATGTCTACGTATGGGATAGGCCTGAGGTATTAGAAATCTCCGTTTATTAACACGTATCCATTGTAAACTTGTAACGTTTTAGCTTCTCTTTGAGAACTCTAAAGGTGCACACCCGCTGGTTTATAGAAATAGCTTATATTATTTGTTTTCCCCTTCAGGGAAGTGCCTGTGCTATGGGCGGTCTGAAACCACCGTATGTAGAGGAATAAGCCTCTGCTAAGTCATGCAAGTGTTGAAGCTTGTATCCAGCGTGGTATGTTTATTGTGCTGTAAATTCATTTGGGAGCATTTCTTGTCATGCCTTTGAAAGTTGATGTTCGAAATACGGAGGCTAGTAACTAGTTCGGTACAAACTCTGGTTTCCCTTTGGTATTAGATTTGTCTAGTGTTTTCCACTTATTTGGGGGAGTGCTTTAATTTAAATTATAATGTTTATTGTGGTCAGCATGCCCCGATTTACAAATGGGCGGACTGGGCATTTGCCCAGGGTGCCAGTTTTTGAGGGGCGGTGGCTGGCGCATCGAGTAATTAGGGCCTGCGTGAATTACGTCTTAAATTCATTACATTAATATTACTTTTACTATATTCCAATAATTTTATTAGCCTATATAAAACACTTTAAACGATTCTAACTTTAAAACGTGAATTTAATCTATATATTTCAATTTTATGAAGAAAATTAAATAACTGCAAATAATAAAGGTACTGTTCAACTCGTGCGGGTGCTGGGTGGCCAATTGTAGTTGGTGCCCTGGCAACCCTGTTAGTCTCGACAGCCACTGCCCTGTCTGTCAATGGCTCGTGACGGTTCGTGTGCGTATTGTAGTTTACATCCGCTCACCATCAACCTGATAACCTCACCTAGCCAACTCATTGTCTCGTGTAATTCTAACATGTTTTTCAGTATTTAACAATGAGTAAAAAGTTTAGTGGTGCTGAATACAAAAAACGCGCTGCTAAAAAGCAGAGTGACGAATTTGAATTACTAAGTGCCAAAAATGGGAAAGTTCTTTACTTTGACTCGTTCAACTCCAACCTCGGAATCGGAATGCCAAGCTGACTTAACAAAACCTTCGACTTCGTCATCGGTCCCATTCAACTTTACAGAAGAAGACTTACAAGGCCTAGATATACAGACTGAACAGCCCTTTGTTAGTATTAAAATGAACGAGTAGCCTGAAGTTGTCCAGCAGCAGTTTGGAACTATTTCACAATCACAACCTAAGGTAAACTTACCTAACTCATTTTCTATAGATGATCCTTCTACTTGGAATGCCGATTAAGTTCAGTAGTTGAGAATGTCCAAAACAAAACGTAATGGTGGATTTTTCGAATTCTCTGCGAACTTACAATGATGGTAAACGACCATTGTCTCAAAACATGTTTAAGAGTACTCTTCCTAGTGGGGAAGTTGTTTTAAGAGATTAGTTACTGTATTCACAGTCAACTGGGAAAGTTTTCTGTATTCAATGCTGTTTATTTCAACCAGACAATGCTAAAACACATTATTCTACCGGTTTTATTGACTGTAAGCACAGCTACGAACTACTGAAACATCATGAACATTCTCATGACCACAGGCGTAATGATCTTACGTACATCACCAGACAAAAACAGTTAATGCAAGTTGATAAAATTCTGTTTACACGCTATGAACAAGAGGTAAACTACTGGCGAAGTACAGTATATTCTCAAGAATAGTTTCTGTTGTACGATTTTTGGCAGTTAGGGGTTTACCTTTCCAAGGAGACAATGAGGATTTTAGACAATCTCAAATGGTTATATCTTGGATGCCTCAAGTTAATCAGTGAATATGACCCTTTCCTTGCCCAGAACATCGGCAAATATGGTAACAAAGGTGAAGGGCACACCTCATATCTGCCTTCTCAAATATGTAATGAATTTATTGACGTTATGGGGAATTGTGTGCTTAAAACTGTAGTTGATGAAGTAAAAGAAGCTAGATACTACTCTTCCATTGTAGATTCGACGCCTGATTGCTCTCACACTGACCTGCTGGTTATTGTTTTACGATATGTACCTTAAACAGAGCCAAAACCTGTAGAACGACTCATTCATCTTCTGCCTGGAGTATCACATACATCTGCTGGACTAGAAACAGATGTAGATGGCTGTCTTGAGAGTTTAGAAATCAACATCAAGAATTGTAGGGGACAAAGTTATGATAATGCTTCCATTATGTCAGGAGCTTACTCAGGTCTTCAGGCCCGAAAAAAGCAGCAAAATCCCTTTGCTGAATACATAACGTGTGCAGTACATTCATTAAATCTTGTTGGTTCGCCTGCCGCAGAATGCTGCACTGCGACAGTAGTTTTCTTTGACTTCGTCCACGAGATGTATAATTACATTTCTTTGTCAACGTGGAGGTGGAATATTTTGAAGTCATTCTTTGCAAGAAACGTTACGCCAGTGGTAAAATCTTTACCAGAAACCATATGGTCTGCAAGAGCAGACGCTGTCAGAGCTTTGGTAAAAGGAAAGAAATAGACAGTCGGTGAGGCAGCTATCTGAAGACTCCAGTGTAAAACTTGCTTGTAGACTTGAGGCACAAAACCTTGAAACTAAATTTCAGAATTTCGAGACCACTTTTCTGTCAGTTGTGTGGAACGAAATTTTGGAAAAAGTTGACAAGTGTTCTAAAAACTTGCAGTACCGTATGAAAATCTTAATCTTAAGGGAGGAGTAAAACCATTGAAAACCCTGGAAGGATCAAAGGATCAAAGGATCAAAGCGAAAAGGGATGATTTTGACATATATGAGCAATCTGCTTTGAAAATAGGTGGATGTGATGTGCCAAGCTACTCAAGAGTAAGAAAACGGAAAATATTAGCAGATGAAACATGTGGGATTGAAGAAGACCTAGATGAAAGAACAAATTTAAAAAATAATATGTTCCTTAAAATAATGGACACATTTATAGGAATCTTAGCAAGAAGAAAAGAAGCATATGGAGTCATTCTGGGGGATTTCCGACAAAAGAGTAGCGTTACTAAAATGTTGCAATGTTTGGGTTGGGAAGAATTGAGAGAAAGAAGAAGAGCTGCTCGACTAAGTGGTATGTTCCGAGCTGTCAGCTGAGAAATGGCGTGGAATGACATTAGTAGACGAATAAGTTTGAATGGCGTTTATAAAAGTAGGAAAGATCACAATATGAAGATAAAGTTGGAATTCAAGAGGACAAACTGGGGCAAATATTCATTTATAGGAAGGGGAGTTAGGGATTGGAATAACTTACCAAGGGAGATGTTCAATAAATTTCCAATTTCTTTGAAATCATTTAGGAACAGGCTAGGAAAGCAACAGATAGGGAATCTGCCACCTGGCCGACTGCCCTAAATGCAGATCAGTATTGATTGATTGATTGATTGATTGATTGATTGATTGATTGATTGATTGATTGATTGATTGATTGATTGATTGATTGATTGATTGATTGATTGATTGATTGATTGATTGATTGATAGCTTCCAAATTTCAAGTGTAACCTCTTCTACTGACTTGCTCATCCGAATCATCAGAACTGAAGAACACTGCTTTGAAACTTAGTTCACTGTACCCTGAAGACATCAGTCAAGATTTTATAAATGAGTGTGTACACTTTCAAATGTAGTTGAACTCGAGGGATTCGAAAACTTGCCTAAGTGTATTCTTATATTGAGCAAAACAATTTGTAGAGTACTTTTCCCAACCTTGAAATTGCAATTAGGATATTTTTAACCTTACCAATAACCAACTGTACTGCAGAAAGGGACTTTTCAGTTTTCAGAAGAGAGGGCAAAACTTCTTAACCCTTAATCGGGTGCGTAGCGGTCTAAACGACCGACCTCTACAAGTTTAGGTCAGGGAATCCGTGTGAAGGTCAGCTATGACCCCCCTTATCCAGACTATCTCACCCAAGGGATCATCTTGCCACCTGATAGGGTGGCCCCTTCTCAGACACTCTGTAGACAGGAAGGTAGATGTTCGAGTTAGTCTACGGTCTTTTACACCGATGCGCCCGTTAGTGTAACTTGTGTCGCGCCCGGCTGTGTTTTACTAGATTCGTTTAGTTTCGTGTGCATATACTGAAACCGTACAGTGTCCTGTACAGCTCATTGGAATTATAGGCGCCTTTCTACTTCATTAAAATCACTCCTAAAGGTCGCGTCATTGGTAGTAGTATGGGCGATGGGGATCGAGCGGCGTCCGGCCAGAATGGAACCCGCGAAAGAGCGCCTGAAAAACAAAGGGAAGACTGAGCAGGAGCCAACCCCCCCGCGAAAAGACCCTCTCAACTTGCAGAGAGAGCTAGAAGAGGACGCGATGCTGGAGTAGTCAGATACGCCCCAAGGTGTGGCTTAGCTTCCCAGAGCTCCAGACTAACATAAGGAACTTCCGGTTTTTTTATGCACGTGTTACGGGTGCCAACGTCGGATTTTGGCGCGTAAAAATGGGATGATCTTTTGATCCAGACATAGGAAAATTATGTGAGACACACCAATGAATAGAGCTGAATATTCTGCGTTTCCCAGACTAAAAATATGTAATACTTTATTCAGGGGAAGAAAGGAGGTCACCAGATGTCCAGATTTAACAGATTGCAAACACATGTGAATACGACAGCGTCACCCAAGCTATGAGTCGCGCTCAAAAGATGACTCCACCCCCGAGGGACGCTAATGAAATAATTAAAGGCGGGAGTCGAATTACGGGATAATTGCCGATCGTTGGTTAAGCGCACCTGGATCAATAAGGAGAGGAAAAGGAGGGCTACAATATCCACTATTTAAATGGTCTGAATTCCTGGGGTGAAAGGAGCTCTTGTCCTTAATGAACCGTGAATCGTTTACGCCCATTATCTTCCGGTGCGTATACCATAAAAGCTGAGCTGACCCTCGCTGAAGACAGTTCTTAGCGGGTCGTTGAGAGGGGACATTGTGTCACGTTGTGCCCCAGTTTTACAGTCAGAACCCTATTGTCAGCGTATTAAAACAGTGCTATTGTGTCCTCCGCAGCGGTGAAATACGAGGCCTTTGTGAAGTGCAGACGGGAAGCCAAGCGAGCCCAGGCGGATGTTTCTGTGCCGCGTGTCAGTAAATGAGCTGCAAGTAGAGTTTATAAACGAGTTGCGGGTTCGGCTATGTATAATGCCAGCCTAAATGAGTCCGTGATATTAGTAAATTGGTATCACCCAAGTTGCTACTCTAAGTCAGGGGCTCAGGTGTTGTGAGCTACCCGATTCATGCTGTGAACGCCCTCGCTGTAAGTGGCATGACCTGCTTGTTCGTGGGGTAGACTCTGTGTTCGTGTCGTGGTAACGGCAGGAACGTGTGACGAGTTGTGGAGTGTTACCCCTTGGATTACTTTAAGATTTCAGCAGTGAACGAGCCAGCCAGAATGTCGGACCTGTGTGTACCAGGGTCACAGCACAGCACGCTCGACGCCAGCGCCGAGGTCATGCAGGAGTAAACTCCACCATTGGTCTCCCGTGGAAGGAAAAACCACGGCCACCAAACAGATGAGTTGATGTCATATAAATTTCTTAAGCACGATAATGTATAACCGGGGATATTTTGATCTTTCCTTTGTAAATACTTAAATGTTGTAAAAAAATGCATGGCCTAATATGGGAATTTATTGTTCTTTAAAATGTTAACGTAAATTCAAGGGAGCTAACACCTCGGACGACCCATTTTTTTCTTCTTAATGATTAGTTTATCGTGAGGGGTTATTCTTAGTAATATGTGGTGTATCCTAGCAAGTAAGGGAGACAAGGATAGGAGAATAGTTGAGTTTCCCTTAGGGGTGGCTGGAACAATAAGAAATTAGCAGAGAAAATCATGTCCATAGGTTGCTAGTTAATGTCCAACATGGCGATTGTATTTGCTGGGGAAACTCATGGGTCAATCAGACGATGCATGCGTAATTTACACACATGATAAGTGCATGTAAAACAAGAGAGAAGAAATCCTGACCGAGAGAGAGGTGCATTATGTTATTTAGGTATAATAGTGAGGGACGGTTCGCGAGTTTCCCGTGATTCTTGATTATTTAACCAGAATGGTATGGATTTTTTTTGTATGCAACCGGCTGAGATCCAGGGAGTCTTATGTACGGCAGAAATATAAATATAGGCAACTCTGGGCGGTAAGCGAAGGAGTTGATGAACGTGGAATCATGGAATAATGAGAGTTCTATGCCCAAGGAAAGAAGATACGCGGTATGAGACGTAATGAGAGGGCCGAATGTCCAGATAGTTTCTGATGAGATAATTCGGAATTGATGGTGCTCATGAAAAGAATGAGAAGGTATATAATAAATGAGTATCTCATGGGAATTCTACGGTAAGATGAATAAACAAATGGGCCGGAGATATGTGTCTCTCCGAGGAAAAGGAGGCCTGGCCGTCATAATTGAGAGGAGTCAAGAAGCTGACGTAGCTAATGAATGAGTGCTGGCTGCAGTACGGCGAATGACCCATCCTTTCTTTCTTTTTTTTGTGCGGGTCTGTTCGTCCCCTCCGTGACAGAAGGGGACCTGCTGTCCTATTGTCGCAAGACTCGGGCCCTGGGTTTTCGCCGTGCTCTTTTGTTTGGTTTAAATGGCTTAGCGAAGAACACTTATATAATGATAATATCACGGTGACTTAAAAGGTAATTAATAAATGAATATGGATCCCTCCCCAATGTCCGGTGATATGAGACCGTAGCTAGTTAGGATTCTCTTTCAGGAATGCACCTCTCGGTCGGAGTCATATGTTCGAGCCCAGGTCAGATGGGCTGAGGCAGGTGATACTGATAACCATGTTCTTACAGGAATGGCCTCTTTTCGGCATGCAGTGTATATATCTGTATGTGTTTGGTATGTAAGGCGTATCTATTTCAGTTCAAACAGAACCGTAGTTCAGCGTTGTCTGGTCTTGGTGATAGATCAGGGGGGGTCCGCGGTTTAGCTAAATAATATATGTGTTTTGTTGTGTATTGTGTAAATATCTCTTTGATGTGTCAATAGTGTAACGTAGGGACCGGTTGATTACGTGCTAACAATATAATGTATTATGTAAGTGGACATCATCTCATAGTACACGATGTGATCGACAGAAGAATAAAATGTAATGAAACGGCATGAACTTATGAGGGAAAGATGGACGAAAGTGGTCGCAAAACCTCAATTATACCGTTGTGCAGACGACGCCCTCAGGCGAGTCATATTTAGAGTGTTATTTACTTTCTTTTCCTCCCGTATGCGGAGAGTTCATTGTATAGGGTTGTGTATTTTCCTTCTTTTATTATGTCATATTTTGAATACATTAGTATTCGTAACCCCACATTATATGATTCTTGTCATTTATAGTTATGCTAAGCAGTATCCAGTAATAGTTGAACCCGGAGAATCCTACTTTCATATTACATAAGGCTCCATCTTAAATATTTGTTGTTGTTTTTTTTCTTTCTTTCGAACGTAACCACTCCCCCAAGTGCTCGGGCTGCCGCGGCTAGCACAGAAAGTAGGAAGGGAATCGGTTCGAAGCTCGTTAGGCTAGTCGAGCCCCCTTACTCTAGTCTCATTCGTGGGTGTTTACCCAGTTATGTGGAGGCATTCTTATGCGCGGGTCTTCCATTCGAGACCCGGAAGGGTGTAATACATCTCAATATGGATCCTGCTGAAGAGGAAAGGATCCGATTATTGATAGCGAGTGTTGAAAAGGAAGAAAGTGAAAGAATAACTGCATTTGTGAAAGACAGAGACAAAGCACTAGGATGCCTATTGGAAGAAGTTGATGTGGCAGCTGAAGATACTTCCAGACAGTATCCACAAAGTGATGATGAAGGTGAAACTGACAATCTTCAGGTTACTGATCATGATACAAATAGTGAGCTATATGTTGATGACGGATGCGGTGCTGGTGTTTCTGAAGTGAATTTGGCAGACAAGAACAGTAAGACAGAACGGCATGCGCACCCAACATTCGCAAGGACTGATCGTGGACCAGGTCATAATATTGTAACACGCCCTACAGGACCTAAAGGTTTAGCCAGGAATGTTAAAACTCCAATTGAAACCTGGCAACTATTTTTTCAATAAGATATTGTACAAAAGATTGTCGACTATACCAATATTTGGTTAAAACAATGACAATAATTCTTCAGTGTGTTCACATCAAGAAAACAGTGCAAAATTGAACTTGAATATGAACTCAAATATACGTAAAATAGTGTATCATTCTCTCATATACATGTTTTTCAAAAAGGTGGTTGTTATGCTGTAAAATTAGGAGTTTTCATCATTTGAAATACAAATATTAATGAAAAAACTGTGTTTTAATGTATGATTACTTATGCCAGAAATATTACAGTGACAATGGATGAAGAGGAGGATAAATATATATCTAGTTCAAACAGCTTCCATTTTACAAATCAGAGAAAATAAATAGAACGGAAAGTTATTTTTCAAAGCTTTCAAAATTTATTTGTAAATCAAGTCAATTTTCAACAAGTTTCTATTTTCCTAATGCTGTCATTGAGTATGTAAAAATGTTTTGAATATTATCTAAATAAAAGTAAACTTACTTGCAACAGTATTAAACTTCAACATTTTTATTAGATTCCAAGGCCGTACAATAAATTATGGAAATAATCGCTTCGGTCTAAAAGACCGCGCGCGCCCGATTTAGGGTTAATGAAAAGTTTAAAGATTTAACTTTGAAAACCAACTTTAGTGAAACTGTTCAAGAGTTCGATGGGAAGAAATCAAGGAAAAATCAAGGAAAAATCTTTTATGTAAAGTAGCCTATAAACAAAACAAAACTTGTATTTTTAAATGTGATAGAAATATATTACAATAAATTAATGATAATTAATATGTGTCTTATTTCTAAAATTATTTACTTACACACAAACTATCAAATTGAACCAACGGCTTTTTAAATAGAAATAAAAACAACCTGATTCTTATTTAGCTGTTACCTTTATCTGGCTTGATAAATTTAATTATTAGAATTAACTTCATTTGCATAATATGCTGTTTTAAAACTCATGATCTTGAAAAATGTAATCTTTAATTTGTAAGCAATTATATTTTTAGAGGAACAGAAAAACGAGTGGGGGGAGGGGCTAAACAATGTTTGCCCAGGGCGCTAACTACTTGAAATCGGGGCCTGGTGGTCAGATAGCCAGGGTATGCTCTAGCTGTTCGGAGTAAGAAACCTGTCTCTCACTTGTTGTAAACTGAATGGTACCTGTTTATGAGGGCCGGTTCCCTCGTTGTTTTAATGTATTCTCGTTTGTTAGTATTACTTAAATATGTGTGGTTTAATTGAGTTAAATAACTTCAATTTTGTGAAGACGGAGGAAGGCAAATTGTTCTATTTGTAAAATAAAATGTTGGGTATATTTAAATTTATGGTTCCTTAATATCCAGTCCCTAGGCCTACCGCTTCTTATAACACTGCTATTGGAAGTATATTTCCGGAACATTTATGATGAATGGTAATAATATACGTTTGGACGATCAGCCATAATACCTGGGTGTCATACTAGACAAACACTTAACTTTTAGAGCACAGCTGAATAAACTGCAACTGATATCTAGTTAATGATTACAATACCTATCAATTGCTTTCAGACCATCTTGGGGACTTAACTCGGAGATTCTACGAGTAATTTATTACACAGCCTATGTTCCACTAATTTTGTAAAGTGTTTAGGCTTTTCGAAGTCTTTTGGAAAGGAAATTGACTCTGGTTAAACTGCTAAAGTTTCAAAGGTCTTTCGCTCTTCGAATCTCACGGGTCTACCGAAGTTACTCTCGTAATTGCGGGAATTCTAACTGGATTCGGTATAGCTGAATTGATTAGTGAAAGAACAGAAGCTGATGAATGTCCTCAAATCTGTATGTCTTGGATTCATGGTCGTACAGGATTTGATGGAAATGAAAGAGCAAATACTTTGGCAAAATCAGCCGCCACATCAAACATCGGAATTACATTATGATGAACCTCCAGTTTGATACGTTAAGCGACTAATCAAGAAATATATTATGCATCAATGGAACAATGACTGGACTTCTAGCTTGAAAGGATCAGTTACAAGAGAATTATTCTCCCCCGAAGTTAAAGATCGACTTCAGAGTAAATTATTAATGCTTAACTTTGTCCTAACGCATGGAAGATTTAAATCTTATCCTCAGAGATTTAAAATCCAAGTTAAAGATGGATATTTATGCTTTTATGGTTCTTCTCGGACAGTGGATCATCTACTTATTTCCTACTGCGTGTTTGGAATGAAAAGACTTATATTTGAGTACCTCCAGAACGGTTGTAGTCTTGTATTTTCTAAACAATTGCGGGATATTTTCAAGAATCATTGTTGTTATAAGCAATCCTTAACATTCATTCAGCACATCTGTAATAAATTGTACACTAAATCTGTCGTTTTGAAATATGTTAGTAAGAATATTTAATGCGGTGAATGACCAGAAGTAATTACAAGATACATACAAATGAATTATTCCTTACTTAATTCAGTCAAGGTCATAAATATTATTTCTTTTCTGACCTATCACATCGCTTTCCACAGCACAAGATTATAAACTACAGCCCCAATGTATCCTTGTGCAATAGAGATCCATGCTGTACTGGATATTCAATGACGATAATAATATTTGTTTCTTTAACGTATTGCTAACACATCACATTACATATAAATAAAATAAAAATACACAATATTTACAATATAAAGTATTTACAGGTTCAAATTATTTACATAGTCAACACACAAGGGAGAGAGCAGAAAAAATTCTCTTGGGTTTCCCTGGCAGGCAGTTAGAGGACACCGCTCCACAATGTGCCGAACTGTTTACTTCACAGCACCACAACTGCACGCCGCCGAATTAAGTACTCCCCATTTGTGGAGGGAATCGGCACATCTGCCATGGCCCGTGCGAATCCTGTTGATAGTTGTCCAGGTCTTCCGTGGAAGATCAAAACCTTCTGGTTTGTTTTTCAGCCATGGTAGATAGTGATATTCTGATGGAGCAGTGGATATCCATACTTGCTTCCAGGCCTGAAGCAGATTAAAGTTAGCGTCTGCTAGGTTTCTGGCTGTTCTAACAGGTGGGTGTCTAGATTTTAGCCTATTAATAAGAGCATCATTCATGTCACCATGGGTTGGCAACTCACTGTTGTTATATAATAATACATAATAACACCGTCCATCATCATACCATTGCCTGCTGTCCATCTCACAAAATTATCGACGTCATGTTGCAGTTGTTCACAATCTTGTAACTTATTTATTACTCTATACAGAATGACATCATACGCAAAAGGCCTTATCTCTGATTCCATTTCTTTACTCATATCATTTATATACATATAAAAAAGCATGAATAATACTGCCTTGGGGAATTCCTCTCTTAATTCATTATCCCTCTGCAGTGTTCATTTGGGTTGAGGGCATATGACGCTGATGTTGTGGTTCATCCGTCGGATGGAAATATTAGGTTATATGTCGGAATCGGTCTTTACCTTCTCCTTTCTATTCACAAATATCATGCCATTGATTTTATCTCATTAACTCCTCTCTTTTCACCTATGTGGTTTTGCCCTGACCCTTAATATCACCTTACCAACACAATATCTGCCTGGTAACGCGCCTGACAGGCCGCTGCTCCTGTAGTATCACATCCCAATCCTCCCTGCTCTCTCTTTCTTCCTACAACTAATAGCATGTCGGAGGCAGTGTAGTTTCGTGACGATTGCCATGCGGGGGAAGCTGCCCCCCCCCCCCCAACGGAAAAGTCCTTTGATGAAACAGACGTCAGAAAGGGCATGCGGTGGAAAAATAACTCGCTACGGAAATTCATCTCATTTCATTCCCGGACTCTAAGAGAAGCTGGACAATGTTAGGACACACATAACCACATTCATATCGAATTAAAAGTTTCCCTGAAAGAAGTAAACGTTCCAAAAATTCTTTTGAATATACATAGCAGGTAAATATTTCGAAGTTGTGTAAATGGTTTTTAACGTTCGTTAACGTTTATTAACATTTATTTATTCGTAAATGGAAGAGATATTGATGAACTTACTTGGAAAATGTTTAGACATGGTTACGACCTTGTGCTAATTTATCCTTTAACTTTTAATGAATGTAATACACCTCTGCTTTACGATAAGCAGAAGTATAGGCGTCGATGTACACGTCATTGTGCATCAGTAAAAAATACAAGAAATAAAGAAAGTTCTGTGTATTATAATGAAGCTGAATCTGAATTATTTGAGAAAAGATTGATTTATGCAAGAATCTATCAATTTTGGCACGACATCGGTAAAGCCTCATGATAAGAGAAAAAATATGTCGATATAAAATAGACCTAACGTAATTCTCCTAGGTCGACGGTTGCAAGAGTTGAAATATACCGATATGAGTGAGGTCCATAAGGTGCATGAATAATGCCGAGTAGGTTTACCGGGAGAAGGCTATAATAAGAGGGAACTGATAACCATGAAACAGCTGTTCCACACAATGTTCATTCTTAGACAGTACTGTACTGTAAACATTCAAATTATCTTCGAATATTTCCTCAAATAAAAGTATCCATGTTCCGGGATTGGCATTCACATACATAGGGATAAATTAAGGTAGAAGGTAATACAGTTAAGAAAGTTGGCATTAACTGAGGATTGGATAATAATAGAGGATGGCGGATACGACATATAATATAAATACCAAGTTGATCTATTGGAAACATGAAATATCCCTCACTAAATAGTGCCAACAGCGGAGGGATTCGGAATTCTTAGGTAAACAGATAAGATTATGACTAAGTCTAAATTCGCAAGGTAGAGCCAAGAAATTAAAGCAGAAAACTGAAATAGTAGAGAAATTAACTAAAAATCATAGCAAATGCCAGAAAACACCTTACGGTGTGAAATAATGGGCTACACTCCGATGCACTGCTGAAATATTCACAGCCACCCTTAGTGCTATTTGGAATACGATTGTAACCTCCAATGGAACTTCAGATGAGCACCAGCCGTAAAACATATTTCTGTCAATATTTAATTTGAGATGTTTTCTCGGCTTGAAAGTTAACGGCTGCCTCAGCAGAATCTTGTTTTGAACGAATTATAGCTAAGACCCTACTCGCCCTTCTCCCAATCTTAAATTCTAATTTTCATAAAAATAAACACAACTTAGATGAATCCTTTGAGGTTATCCCCATATCTAATTATTTTCACATAAAATACAACCACCGGGCGAGTTGGCCGTGCGCGTAGAGGCGAGCGGCTGTGAGCTTGCATCCGGGAGATAGTAGGTTCGAATCCCACTATCGGCAGCCCTGAAAATGGTTTTCTGTGGTTTCCCATTTTCACACCAGGCAAATGCTGGGGCTGTACCTTAATTAAGGCCGCTTCCTTCCAACTCCTAAGCCTTTCCTATCCCATCGTCCCCATAAGACCTATCTGTGTCGGTGCAACGTAAAGCCCCTAGCAAAAAAAAATACAACCCTCGGAGGTATCGTTTCCATTCCCTATCGAACGCCTTCAATGTTTGATATAATGCATGAGAAAGGGACCTTACCTTTTATCTTCCCAATTCCTAGAAATTTAATACAAATCTATGCAGGTGTCTTCTTTATCGAATTTACAATTCCTTTGGTTTAATTTTTAACATCAGTCTCTGTTTTACAACATTCCTAGATTATAGAATTACCTCAAAATCTTTCAGTCGTTCTCTGTTTCTTAGACTCTGTGATTCACTGGTATTTCATTCATCCTCGATCACTGTGTTTTTAAGTCTTAGTTTCGTTCTTAAGCTTATCGATTTCTTGTTGAACACATTCGCAATGAATTGGGAAGTCAGTTTCATCTTTAGGATTCTCACATCGATCTTCTCGTTTCTATGGAAAAACGGCAGGAAATGAAATCAGTTACGAATTTATGGTTACTGAAAAATATCTTCAAGTTATTTGTAGCTCCTGATTTCCTCCCACTTTTCTTCGTTTATTCTCATCTTTGGGGGCAGGTCTGATGTTCGTTTCCTTCACATGAAGATCAGCATTTACCGAGGGGTGCTGATATATCCCAGTACATACCAGTAATTACCTTGGGAGTGGCTGTTGTTTTAATGGATGCATTTAAATACATTTCCTTTAAATTTCCTATATAGTTGTTTATTTAAAATCTTATGATGTATTCGAATTACGGTTCAGTAATATCTAAGTTTAGAACTGCGAAGGGAACTGATAAACAATTTTGTCTACCAGCAACGCCTTTCCAGTGTTATAGAATAATTCAGGGGGCCTGACATTTCCCCTGGCCTTCAATGGATACTATAAAGGTTTATGGTAAGTAAATAATAAATGATTGAATGAATAGAAATATGAAATCAGGACCATGCGAAACGGATTCCAAGGGTACAATGGTTAAGGAAGAGAGTGCCTTCAGGTATTAGAAGTTAGTATCAACGTTATTTCTCAGAGATTATTGCCAGCTTTATTCAGTATCAGTAGTTATTACAATATCCATTGTCCTTTAGGAACATTTCACCAATGGAAGGAATGTTGCCACATTAAGCAGAGCTGATGTTCTTTAGGCTGCCGGTGCGTACTCGGGTTTGCTGTAACCTTATCCAATGATGCTGACAACTGTATCACGGTTTCTTCTTCCATTAGGCACTGGAACATGAGAAATAATCAATAAATTAACTGAATTATGAAATATCACTCACAATATCGACATGCTGGTGCCTTGCAGCAGCCACACGGACTCTCCCTTGTACTGTAAGTTAATGACTCCACTTTGTTTTGTGCTGTAGTTTGTTACTAAAGAGCACAGTCTATTTGCATACTTCCTCTCCTTTATACCGTCTTCAGAAATCGGCAGCCTATAAGCTCCAACTCCATATCATACAAAACAGACGATCGCTCATACGCAATATTTCGTTTCTTTCCATTTAAATTCAACAATTGCTAGAATAGAATAGTACAGGATACTTCCATCCCGTACTTCCGAATCGCCACTTATATCAATTACTATTTCCACCTAATTTCTATATAGTAGTAAAATAAACTATTTATTTATATCCGAGGCTTTAACAGTGTTTTATTGTCTAGCTAAGCGGCTTTACATGCAATTTAGCACATTAACCGAGACAATAGCACTACAACTATGATTCTGAACGTTGGCATTGTTCCTGGTTTCTTCTCATACTTTTAGTTAGTGCTAACCTCTTTTCATTTCCTTCTGCCACATACTTCTTAAAATGCAACACAAATTTCCTATTCGTCCTGGTGTGATCCATTGTTTAACAATTTAGATGTTGTATATAATTCGTTCTCTATTATTTTAAATTTATATTCACCACCAAAGTACTTAACTCTAAGTGCATCAGTTCCCCAGCATACTCTCAATAGAAGAGCATCTTCCATTATTTCTCCACACAGTAAACAATGATTTTCATTTATGTTCCTTTCGCAGCCTCTTATTTTTATATAACCCCACTAGCCACCGCACCATACCTCTTAGCTCTCTATTTGGGAGTCCTTCTATAATTTAACAAGATTTGGATAATATTCTTTTAGTCTCGCATGATGCCCTACGGTCATCCGTTTCTCTTATTAAAACAAATATCAAAACTGTCGGCTCATTGTTAAAAGAGAACGGTGTTTGGAACAAAGAATGCTAAAAATCAGTCAATCTGGGAGATTTCCGACAAAAGAGTAGCGTTACAAAAATGTTGCAAAGTTTGGACTGGGAAGACTTTGGAGAAAGGAGACTAGCTGCTCGACCTGTCTGACCTGTCAATGGAGAGATGGCGTGGGAAGACATCAGTAGACGAATAAGTTTGAGTGGGGTGTTTAAAAGTAGGAATCACAATATGAAGATAAAATTGGAATTCAAGAGGGCAAATTGGCGCAAGTTCATAAAAAGGGGAGTTAGGGATTGGAATAACTTACCAAGGTAGATGTTCAATACATTTCCCATTTTCCAATCATTTAAGAAAAGCCTAAGAAAACAACAAATAGGGAATCTACCACCTGGGCGACTGAGCTAAATGTAGATCAGTAGTGATTGATTGGCGGATGCAGAATAGTCAAGAACAACTAAGTGGAGTAATTCCCGAGAAAATACTTACGTACTGCAGTGCGTAACGAATTCGGCGAAAGAGTAATTTTCATTAGTTTTATGACCAGACCTCAGTCCCCATTTAACATACTGCAACTGTTACAAGTTTGGTAGTTTAAAGGATAGGATTCCTAATTTGTGGATTAGTCAACGCCAGCTTAAATCAGTCCTGCCATCACAAAAAGCAACGTACCTCAGCACCACATTTGACAAGCCTACACCTACACGGAGGATATAAAGTGTTCAACTAGCAACTCACCAGGACCTTTAAGAGCATCTTAACCATGAAGAAGACATAACAGGTGTAATCGGTGTTACAAGGGACCTATAGGCACAATTCAAATTTTATTGATTTTAAGTTGTCATTAATGTTGTTCATCATGCTTTTTAATAACATTCGTAGTAAACTAAGTAAAAGCAGCTGAGGCTCATCGATGCATATCGAACCCGATACTGCAAGTCGTGTATTTTTAAGCCCAAATACATTGTACTTTTAAAAAGCAGTATTAATTATCTGGAATTATATTTCTTTTACAATAGAGCCTATAAGAAACTCAAGTGCTGTTTTGCTAAAGTTCCAAGTTTTATTTGAATGACTCTGTCTGAACAGTGCACTCTAGGTGAATAATTGAAGATTTCTCCTTCCACTTCTCCATGAGACTTCATGGCATTTACGAAGTTAGTTTTTGCTTCCTTAGTAATCAGTGTTAGATGTAGAGTGATTTGAATCAAATACTATTATTTTAATTTAATTTTTGAGAATAAGAACAACACTTACTGCTATTTACCGCGAGCCAGTACCCGACGGCGAGCTAGCTCTTCTTGAGGTAGGCCTGAGATGAAATCCAGGAGGTCACCTCCGTCTTGTCTTCGGTCTGAAAACAATGAATACCGTTAATAGGCACTCGGAAGGTGTAGGATCACAAAATATATTATTATTGTAATAATATTATTATGAACACAATACATTTATTTACTCTAACATGACTTGGGGTTATGTGTGTAAGCCTGCTCCATAATAAACTCTCAGCAATTGGCAACATTGACTCTTCCCTTTCCACCTGTCTTAACTGAAATCGTTGATGTCCTATCGCAATCTTCTAGGTAGGTTATCTCCCATCATACAGTCTCATGATGTCTGCTTCAATGTTTTCTAACTTAGCCTGTATCTCTTCACCTTTTGTTACCGTGACTCCCCGACCGTTATTCCTACAAGCATTTACTTGTGACCAGTGTCACTAATTTTGTGCTTATCACCTCGACAAATGCCCATCTAAGACATCCGAAAGTGACCAATTTTTATGTTCGGTGCATCTGACTCAATAGACTTCATCTCCTCTTTTTCAATATAACATTGGCTTCAATTCCTAATTTTAGTACATAATAATATATCGTCTCAGATACTCCGTACATTGCCTTTTATTGACAGCATGGTGTTCTAAGATGTTGTGCAAAGTCATTGTAATAACAGGTCCAAGTTCCTCCCTCGTCCAAGTACTTCAGAAAGATTTCTTTCAATATTAACTCATGTTTCTAAATTTATTAAATATTGTTGTGTCGCTAACACTGCTCCCTTGATCTGTAACCTTCCTAAAGATCAAACAATTCTATTCATATGACCGAAATATTTCAACGTATCGAAAATTGCTGCTTTGTTGAGATACCAAATAAAGGGATGGACATACACATCCTGGTTTATTATGTATTTTGATGTCCCTAGTGTTTTAGAATATTTGGCTAGTTCTATAAATAGGACATAAAAACAAATGTTTACTAACATCTTCCACGTGTAAGGGCACGACGGCGAGCTAGTAACTCTGCTGGTGCGACCGCTAGAAGATCTTCAAGTTCTGCTTGTCTTCGGACTGCAAAGAAAATTAATACCTCATTTTGATGCATTAAAACGTACTAAAATCGTAAGAAGGTAAAACAAAATGTTATAATAATAGTCTTGTTTACAAACGAAACATTCTGCTTCAATGTCACTATTCATGTACACGTTACGCTTAGAGCATATATAGAGTTATATTTTCAAAATTTATTGAATAAAATTTTCGGAGTTACAAAAAGTTTTAAAAAGGATTTTCATTCAGATATTGATGTAATTCGACAACTTTCTAAGTTCTGTTTTAATAAAATACTTGAGATTCTTCTTCAATTTTTATTTTATTTTAGTGTCAGTAAAATATTCACGGAAAAGGACGTGATCATAACTACCACGTGAAAGCGTTGGTTACTCTGATATCATAATCTACCTAAACCTATAGTTATATGCTATACAGTATGTAGGAAAACTGTATAAATCTTCACCTTCTGCATTTTTATCTTAGATACGCGACCAAGAAAGCGAAAAAATGTATTGACCCAAAATATTATCTCAAACCATTAAGTGAGCGGTTTAGGAAATGAAATGATGACTTTAGAAAGAATCATATCCTAGCTGTTGTACCGAAATCACGAATGTGACAATGCTCTTCCTATCGATTATTTTTCTTAAGGCTGGTCACGCCTCCCAGCCATCAGAACAATATTCGTTGTGTTCATTTTCCAATGAATGTATGTAAGGGAAAATGAACCTCAAGTACATAATACCTAGGAGTGGTAAATATGTCATGTAATCATACATTTGTACAGTAAGGTACAGTAAGATTCATTTCCCTTTACACGCATAGGAAAATGAACTCAACGAGAATTGTTCTGATGCACTGTATATCAATATGTGGCTGGGAGGAACGACCAGTCTTAGGGGAAAGAAAGGATGCGTTTTGTGCACAACAGCAACGATATCATGTGGAAATATGTGCACCTTCAGCCATTCGAGTATGATATCGCCCACGCTTTCTGCATGTAGACTCGTTAGTAGTTGTACAGTAGGGTAAAGACGGATACCTACGACTTCGGAGAAGCGGTCCTTCACATCTACATCGTAACTGTCCGTCAAATTACGACAAATTTAAAACGGAGGTGAAACTGACGTACCTGGCAAACCCAAAGAATCCACTAACACGGGATAAGGAAGTTCTTCTTGCCTTCGAGCAGGTGGTACTGAAACAAAATGGTCAGTTAATTGTGATTAATGGAAAAACAAGTTATGACAATTTTCATCAAAACTACATTCATTCTGTGTCTTCTGGAACACAGATGAGAATGTAAGGAGGGCGAATTTTCACTGTTGATTATCGTATAAGAAGTCTTGCTCCGTTTTGTTAGTTTTGTTAGTTTTTCTTAACTGTCTCGTGTGCTTCTTACGTGATGATCCACTAGAGAATAAGACAATGCTCCAGGCTATTTGGTCGTGTGTAATTTTGGGATCTTCAAGCACCGGTGGGTGATCTCTGCCTAATTCTCGCAACAGACCTCACGCCTTCCTACTTGATTTCTAAGATGAAAGTATCGAGGAGACACTTTCGTAAAGCAAGCGAATGTACTACCGTTTACCAGTAGGATAATAAATAGTTTAGATGCGAGGAATGGATAGATACTGTGAATTCTCTATCGGCTATTTGTACCTAAATTGGCCGAGGCTTTCAACTATAAATAAATATCCCGTTATAAGCCTTCAGTATTACACAAAGAGAAATCCTAGAACTGATATCCGATCATATGTACGTATTAGCAGGAATGATTGTCATATCTGTCTACTGAATAACACATTTTGAAATACGCTCGACTAGAAATAACAATAAAATATTACGGATATCATTTTTTGATGCTACAATCTAACTAAATATTCATACTCTCTTCTAAGTTGAAATGGGATAAATTAGTGATCGTGATGTACCTGCAAGAAGTTCAGGGTAAGGAAGGTCGAGCAACACTTCCTGCCGTCTGGAAGGGGGAACTGAAACAATAAAACACATCGAAATAATGAGAATCCACTGTAAACTTCATTTTACATGAACATTGTTATTCTTTGTAATTCGAAATGAGCTAAATTAATAATCGTGATGTACCTGCAAGAAGTTCAGGGTAAGCAAGGTCCAGCAATGCTTCCTGTCGTCTGGAAGGAGGGGCTGAAACAATAAAATACATCGAAATAATGAGAATCCACTGTAAACTTCATTTTACATGAACATTGTTATTCTTTGTAATTCGAAATGAGCTAAATTAATAATCATGATGTACCTGCAAGAAGTTCAGGGTAAGCAAAGTCCAGCAATGCTTCCTGTCGTCTGGAAGGAGGGGCTGAAACAATAAAACACATCGAAATAATGAGAATCCACTGTAAACTTCATTTTACATAAACATTGTTATTCTTTGTAATTAATGAGCTAAATTAATAATCGTAATGTACCTGCAAGAAGTTCAGGGTAAACAAGGTCCAGTAATGCTTCCTGTCGTCTGGAAGGAGGGGCTGAAACAATAAAACACATCGAAATAATGAGAATCCACCATAAAATTAATTTTTAGTAAAGCAGGTACTCACTTGTAAGTTCAAATGGGATAGATTAATAATCGTGATGTACCTGCAAGAAGTTCAGGGTAAGGAAGGTCGAGCAATAGTTCCTGTCTTCTGGAAGGAGGGGCTGAAACAATAAGAAATATCGAAATAATGAGAATGCACTGTAAACTTCATTTTACATGAACATTATTATTCTTTGTGAGATGAAATGTGATAGATTAGTAATTGCATTGTACCTGGAAGAAGTTCGGGGTAAGGAGGGATGAACAATTCTTCTTGTCTTCTGGAAGGAGAGACTGAAATAATAAGAAACACCGAAATATTAATCACTAATGGACAAGATGAGTTTATATATTAGTGCTTACAGAATGCCGAGGTAATCAGTCAACTATATGTAAAGTTAGTTGGATATAAGGATAATGTCCAGGTAGAGGAGGCGGCTAATACCGGCGAATTACTGAAATTTACAAAAAATTGAAAAATGATATCTGAATAGGCAGCTGGGATCAACAGGATTTCTAAGGATGCTTGGGACATAGTACCATGTCTGAAATGCGTATTTGATTGCTGTTTGCATAAAGGGGCTATATCTGTAATAATAGTCCTTGGACCGAGCTCGATAGCTGCAGTCACTTAATTGCGGCCAGTATCCAGTATTCGGGAATAGCGGGTTCGAACCGAAGTGGCGGCAGCCCTGAGGATGGCGTTCCGTGTTTTCCGATTTCACACCAGGCAAATGCTGGGGCTGTACCTTAATTAAGGCCACGGCTGCTTCTTCCCACCCCTAGCCCTTTCCTGTCCCATCGTCGCAATGACACCTATCTGTGCCGGTGTGACGTAAAGTAACTGCTAAAACTAAAGTAGATATAGTAGCCACAGTATACAAGGAAAATGGTGATAAAGATGAAGCGGATAATTACGGGAAGGTCTGGTAGACACCTGTTGTATGTAAGCTCTGGGAATTCATTTCTTCTGATTATATTAGGCACGTTTGCGAAATTGATATTGGATTGATAGAAGGCAGTCCGGGTTTAGGAAAGGTTGTTCCAGCGAACCTTAACTTGTAGGATTCCTGTGAGATATAGCAGATATTTCAGATTCAGGAGGTCAAATGCACTGTATATCTATTAACAAATTCAAAGCTTTTGATAAGGTACATCATGGAAGATTACTGAAAATTATGAGGCTACTGAACTAGAAAAATGCATTCTTCAGTACGTGGCTACATTTCTAGAAAATAGAACTCAGAAAATTAGAGTACCGTAGCTTAAGTATTATCTGATCCTTTAATGATTAAGTGAGGGTTCCCGCAGGGTTGTGTAATTGGACCTTTATATTTTTATATATGTAAATGATATGAGTAAAGACATGGAATCAGAGAAAATGCTTTTTATAGATGATGTTATACTGTAGTGTATATAGTAGTTGTAAGTTACAGCATTGAGAGCGACTAAGATATTGTCTAGACCATGTAGTGAGAAGAACAGCAAACAAGCGTATAATGGTGAAAAGGATTAAAATACAGGTTAGAAGTTTCACCAAGAGGATGTTCTCAGTTTTAATAACTGTGTTGACTGGGAAAAGGTAAACGAAAACGAAACTTAAATGCATTATACAGTAGGAGTGTGTAAATACGTCATGGAAGCATGCATTCCTACAGCGGGGTATAGTAAGGTTCAATTTCCTTTACACACGGACATACGAAAATGAACACAACGAAAATTGTTCTGATGGACTGCGTATGCGACGGGGAGGCCTGACGAGCCTTAAGGAGAATAATGTACAGCAAGAGCATTGTGGGATACGAGGTTTTGCCGGTCAGTGACGATATATAAGGAAATATCTTCATTGGGGTAATCACATCAGCGGGGTTGTAAAGAAAGGTACACATATTTTCGCATGGTTATGAGGGTATTTAGAGTTTGTGGTAAGAATGTCAAGGGGAGGGCGAATAAGTCTCTGGTTAGACCGCAGTTCCAGTGTAGGGGGCACTCTAGAGAATTAGTTGATGCGATAACCGTAAGAAATTCAAAGGAGTGCAGCACAATTTTTTCTAGTAGATTTTCGAGTAAAGAGTAGTATTGTTAAAATGCTGCAAACTTTGGCTTGGAAGACTTGTAAATAAGGATACGAGTTGTTCCGAGTTTTCAGTAGAGAGATGGCGTAAAATGACATTAGTAGACGAACAACATTGAGCGGAGATTTTAAAAGTAGGAACGATGACAATACGAAGATGAAGATGGAATTCAGGAATATAAATTAGGTCAAATATTCATTTTCAGGAAGACTAATGTATATATATATATATATATGTGAAATAATGTATCAATAGAAATGCTGGAAACATATCCAAGTTCGCAGAAAACTTTCAAGAAGATGATTGGTAAAGAATTCATAGGGAATCAGCCACTTGGGGGACAGACCTAAATGCAGATCACTGATTGATTGATTGATTGATTGATTGATTAATTGATTGATTGATTGATTGATTGATTGATTGATTGATTGATTGATTGATTGATTGATTGATTGATTGATTGATTGGTTGATTGATTGATTGAAGATCATCACTTTATTTCTATACTTTTCTTTACTTAAAATGATTATATTTTAAAGATCCAAGATAAATTAATTCTTTAAAATAATGAGCAGCGTACAAGTTCACTTTCCTTATCAGGAGCGGCCTAGAATAACTGTGCCAAGCATGTTAATGTTAAATGACAATAGCCGATATAAAGTGAATTGTATACGTCACATTTTAGATATAGAGAGATATTGCAAAATATCAAGCTTGTAAACACTAGTGCGTAGGGAAAGAGAGCATTTAACTACATCATACGTAATACAATAATTTGATGTTAATGGGTGTTCATGTATTAGGACAGGAACTTTAGACACCTAAGTTAAATTTTACCTTCGGGAATGAATACTATTCGTTGAACGTCTTTTGATTACTATCGTGGAAATATGTATAGACACCGCATGTTTTACGTTAATAAAACGTTTATCCTTTGTTCCACACAGAAACAAGCGGCACCAAATTTCAGCTTATTGTATTCAACGTTTAATTATGTGTAGTAGAAGTTCTAATCGTACCCAGTTAAAACTTGAACGCAGCTTGAACAAATAAGTGCCCGCATTTTTTCCATTTGCAACGGAGGGCCCAATTCAAAAATTTATAACATTAAAAGTATTGATATGATCGTTACCAAACTTTAATATATCTTAAAGGAACTTATTTTTTATCTGTATAGCATGTTTGCATTTCATCTGATATTTGTGACAAAATTTGTTGTAAATTTGGTTAAACCCTTTTCTCTCATTACTGGGTGATCGTAACCGTAAACAATTCGACTTGTTATGAAGTCATGAAAATGTGAGGCTGAAATTAAAACTGTTTTTTTTTTTTTGCCTGCATGCAATAGATGATTTTATATTGATTTATATTTAACTTTCAACTGAGTGGTTTTCAGAGAAGGAAGAATGAAACCTAGTAATCATATGGCAGTTCACTCTGAGAAATTTGTGTAAAATTTGAAGAGATTATATCATGTGTTTGGAGATGGAATGTCATTTCTTTATTATTTTTTTTGCTAGTGGCTTTACGTCGCACCGACACAGATAGGTTTATGGCAGCGATGGGAGAGGAAAGGCCTGGGAGTTGGAAGGAAACGGCCGTGGCCTTAATAAAGGTACAGCCCCAGCATTTGCCTCGTATAAAAATAGGAAACCACGGAAAACCATTTTCAGGGCTTCTGACATTGGGATTTGAACCCACTATCTCTTGGATGCAAGCTCACAGTCGCGCGCCCTCAACCGCACGGCCAACTCGCCCGGTAAATGTCGTTTCGGAACAGGAGACAGGGTTAGTTACATTTATATATGTAATTTAATTAAATTAAATTTAATCAATTATTAGTTGTTATGTGATTGACAAATCATTGAAGAAAATGTTCAAGTCAGACTTCAAATCGCAGGCTGGTAGAAGATGAAGTCTCCTACAAGAGTTGGAAGAATATGAAGAAACATACGTTTACCAGTGAAACTACTTACGTTGTGGCAACAGCAGAGTCTCGACTAAAGCGGCGTCTTCTTGTCTTCTGGCAGGTGAGACTGAAATTAAAACAAATAAAATATTGACGGTGATATTTTGGTAAAGGTAAACTGCAAATATGACAACTGATTCTTATCAAGTTAATAATCATCATGGTTACAAATTATCATTTTTTATTTTATGATTTATCTATGTCCGTTGTATTTATATTTTGGGAAATTATATCCTGATATTTAATGCGTTCGTTTGAGTCAACCGTATAACAGTACAAAATATTCACGCCGTTGCGTGCCACTTTTACTACTTGTATAATTGAAGGGTGCGGCCGAACAAGGGGCAAACGCCAAAGCAAAGTAGAAATTTCAGCGGAACATCGAGATTGAGGCCTCCTTTAACGTTATTCGTTGGCTGTCAAGGGCAGGCTCGATTTAGTTGATGAGTCGTATTTTGTGTCTGGCGGAACAATTGAACACGTGCCGATAAAAGTACTGTCGTTTTGGGCAGTTCCCGTTACCCAGTCTGGACTTTCTCTCCTCCCGAGTCTAACACGTTTGTTTGTGCTTTCTCAGTCTTTATTCAACTCATTCCTGTTAGGTGCTTAGGTATGTCGGATACCGTAAAACTAACGCAAAGTGATTAAAGACAACTCAATTAAACATGTAAAAGGCCTATTAGTCCTGCAGAATGTGTTTCAACAAAAGGAAATGATTGTGGGAATCTAGGCAATCGTGCGTTTCGATTAGATCTGTTGAACTTCCTGCTGAAATTGCACCGGCTATGATAAGTTGTTCTACTTCTTATTATTTTTGTGGCTGTATGTTACATATCCAGTATAAGAACCCATAAACTCAATGGTTACTAAAGGACGTTCTCACGTAACTATGTTTTTTCTCCGATTATACACACACTGATCAAACTATATCCATCCCATTAGCAGAGGTGAACACGTACAAACAAGTCATGAGTTAGATTTGTCTTATCATGCAAAACTTTACGAGGCAAAAATCTTACATTGAAATAAATGAAAGGTTTCAAAGTCTAGCTTGTTAGATCGTGCTTCCCATATGAGAACATAATTCTCAAACCTTGTTTTACAGTGCGAAAAAGTGGAACAACGGGACAGGTGCACAGTAAGTTCTACGAGGAAGCAGCATGAGCTGAAGTTTCTTCAGCTGTTTATTTTTTCCTGTCCTGGCGCTTGACCCTTCAGTTACATCGTAAGAAGACAGGAAACTAATTAAGCAATATGGAAGTGGTTTTGACTAAGGAGTTAAATGGAAAGGAAAATGTTTACCTCCACAATACTTAAATGTTATTAGCCAGAAGTTAATTATGTGAAAGTTTTATTTAATGAACTGTATGATTTGCTAGCTATTGAGGAGAGAGAAAATTCGCTTAGAATAGCTGCCTTGATACTAGATAAACTAAATTTACAGCTTACTGATTAATCCTCAAGGACAATAAGATAATGTTTTTAATTCATTTTAATTAGACTTTTAAAATATTACAATATTTATACATTTTTGGGCAGCTATTCCCCCTCATGGATTCTATTTATTTAAATAATGTATAAGTTGTACAGAACATTTCGTACTATTTCGAATCATTCTCTTAAAATCGTTGTTAACATGCCATTAGTCGAAACGTTTTGAAAATATTCACAGAGTTATTTGTGATTGTTCCGTGCGCAACAAGTCACACACCACTACCATCCCAGTTCTTAATTTTATTATTTTGTCCCACTAGAGCAAGGCTCACGGTGCCATTTCTGCTTCAACCGCTTTCGACTGCACTTTATATCGCCCAATTTCTCACTGTTGGATCGATAATGAAGTCCTTGGTTCATTTCCTATAGATGGCTACATTCCGTTCGTTTACGAAAACTTCAGTTGACGTACAGGTCACTTCGAACTGGTTCAGCTATCCCTCTTCTTAGCCAATGCTGCCTGTTGTCTCTTAAGAGCTCCCCTTTGCGGCAGAAACCAAGAATGTGAGGAAGGGTTTCAATGTCTTTGAACTCGCGGCAACGGGAATCTAGGCTTCTGCCTACGAACTGAGACAACTCCTCTGAGAGATTAGTAGACTTGTTAATTCGGTGGTGGAGCCACAAAGTTCCTCATGAGGTGATCTTCCGGTTAGTACACCTGGAAATATTATGATCGAAAATTGCACTATTATCATCCTAATTACGCACAAAGTTGCTGTTCAAACACATTTTTTATCACAAGTACAAGAATTATGTTATTCTGAAAGGCCACTTGCTTGGTTATTCTAAGATCTCTGAAGAACTGAGCAACTATTTATCCCAGAACCCAATATTCTTCATTAACTTCTCATTTTGATTTCTAGTTCACAACACAGAAGTGAAATCACCGGGCGATTTGGCCCCGTGGTGATGGACGCGCAGCTGTGAGCTTTAAACAGGAGGATAATGAATTCGAACCCCTCTGTCGCCAGCCCTGAATATGGTTTTCAGTGGTTACCCTTTTCTATACCCGGAAAATGCTGGCGCTTTGCCTCTCTTAAGGCCACGGCCGTTTCTTTCCCACTCCTCTGCTTTTACTCTCCCATCGTTGCCATAAGACCTATCTGTGTTGGTGCGACATAAGACAAATTGAGAGAGTACCCTAATAGCCGTTTCCTAAACAGGAAATAAACAGAATGGAAACTGACCAAGTACTAGCGAGCTGATTGCAGCGAGTTAAGAGTTATAAATGGTAACATATTTTTCAGAATGATCATCAACCTCCTGAACGATGTTACGACAAAATTAGGACGTCTCATGAAAAGACATCGAAACGAAACTCTACGCATGGAATGAATAATACTAATTAAATACTAATAATTATGCCCTACCTGGAGGATAGTATTCCGGTAGTATTCCTACCTGGTCAAACAGAAAGGGTAACAAAAGTGAGTGAGAAAGGAATACCCTTCTCTTGACCGACTCGTTGGCTGAATGGTCATCGTACTGGCCTTCGGTTCAGAGGGTCCCGGATTCGATTCGCGGCCGGGTCGGGGATTTTAACCTTCATTGGTTAATTCCAATAGCCCGGGGGCTGGTTGTTTGTGCTGTCCCCAATATCCCTGCAACTCGCACACCACACATAACACTATCCTTCACGACATTAACACGCAGTCACCTACACATGGCAGATGCCGCCCACCCTCCTCGGAGGGTCGGCCTGACAAGGGCTGCACTCGGCTAGAAATAGCCACACGAAATTAAAAAAAACCTTCTTTTATTGTTGATGCTATTGAGAGAAGTTGCAATCGAGTCATTATTTGCAGCTTGGTATGTTATATTCATTAGCCGTGATAAATAATATCAGCTTCCCGTAAGAATTGTTCGAGACTAATCTGTTTGAATGTACCGTATAAAGTTGAGTCCCCCTGCCCCCAGATTTATTTATATCCATTACGGGTTATAAAAGAAAGGTCGTATATCGTCGCCCATATGTAAAAGCAGGGAATGTGAGAAAGCTCTTCATATCTGTACCGGGCGGTACACCTCCACTCCGCTAATTTAAAGTGTGCGCCTGTTGAAACTCCTCTGCTGGAGGAAGTCTGAACTTTATTGACAGTATTAATTTTCTACCGTCTCAAAAGATGTCACCACGTGGAAAATTTTGAGTTTTTGAACTGTGTCATTTTTGATGTGTTTTTGTTTCGCTTGAAGTAAGAAGTGTGAACTTTCTCTTCTAGAGGACACTACTGAAGATCTACAATAGTGCAACCTAGTGCGGAGTCAAAGAACTATTTTTTGGAGAAAATTTAATTTCAAGAGTTTGTTCTTTGTTAAATTTTTTTTCTATCATTGTTTAAGTTGGCAATATTTACCCCTTTCTTCCCCTTATTATGAATGTATCCAATCCCGAATTTCTTCAATTAATTTCTTTCCAATCAGATGTATCTTCCCCCAACTTGAATCTGTTGCGGGGTCCTATCCAATAAAGAGTTTGTGGGAGGGTGTTTTCTTTCCCCTAACGCCTAGAAACTTCCGCGAGAGTATTTAAACTGCTGATTTTTGGGTCTCTCGGCCACTTCTGTTCCATCTTTCAGTGTGTTAAGTACATAGCAGGGGGCGGGAAGCGCCTCTTTCTTCTCCAGCCGTTCAACACAAGGTAATGGCCGATTAATAACTTCTTTCTTCGCTAGCTCAGCAGTTTAACTTTCGGGGCGGGTTCTAAGCGTTCAGCCATGTAACCTTTTCCTAAAATGTAACTTCTCTTTTCATCTATTCTCTTGTAAAACGACATATTGGGATAGAGAGTGCTAACCCTCTCGAGCTCCCACTCACATTGTCTTGAGGTGAACTTATTTTCTCAACCTATTTTTCGTTAATGTAAAACAAATTGTTCTTTTCTTAAGTCACCTCTTTAGCATGGGATTAGCCCTTGTATTAACGGCCTAGTGCCAAGTAGGTCTTAATCAAAGTGTATTAGGAGTGCAAGTTCGCCTCCTCTCAAATTGTTATTTTAGAGGTCATTTAATTAACCTGCTTTTCTTTTAATCGACCTCAGTAGATTGGGTATTTTATCCCTGTGTTTATGTCCGTTGAGGACAACTTGAAGGTGGAGTTCGGTGTGGCCTGGGAGAGGCTTAAATGTTGAGAGCAAGTGGCTCTTTTGAAAATTCTGGGTTGTATGCCTCATGGAGGTTTTTCAGTGTAATTTGGAGCAAGGGCTCCTAGGTATGAATGGGGTTTTCTCCCCCTCTGTTAAAACTTGTGTTTGGGGTAAAACTGAGCTGATTGCCCAAGCATTGTGAAGTCAGGGCGCGAAGCCCAAATTCTGTAAATATTGTAACTAACCCCTTTTGAATTGCTACTTTGTACCTGCCATGCTTGTTATTTCTTTGTTTTCGAAAAGAAAATATAACCTTGTTAAATTTTAAATTAATTTTACATTGCCCTATAATTTCGTAGCTTGAAACCCATTCACACCCGCACCTTCTTTCACCTCTACCTACCACGGAAAAGTCCGTAACAAGTGGTAGCAGAGCGTGGTTGAATGGGTCTCAATTTAGCCCCTTTTGACGGCTAAATATTGTTTGTTCCGAACTCTAACTATTTTCCCAGTTGCTGGAATTTTTTGAGTTTTTCAAAATTGGTCTGTCATCATGCCCGGCCCTCGCGATGTTCTCCTTCTTAACTATTTGCGTAAGGAGGAGTTGATCTATGAATTAACTATCAGAAATGTGCAATCTGGAGGCACGGTTGCAATAGACACTAACAAACTTAGAGAGTCCCTTGATTTGCCCATTTCTATCCCCAATTTGGGAGAGAAAGAAATTGACGACTCTCTTTCCACGATCACGGAGAATATTACTGGGCTAGCTTCTGTAGTTAGTTTTTTTGATGAAAATGATCCGTCTCCTAATTAAATTAAGCGTGTGCAAGGCAGGCTATATCATTTTTCGAATAGGGTTAACGATCTGTTGTCTCTAAAACTGAATGATGTTCAGAGGAAGGAAGCTAGTACGCTCCTGGAAAATATTTCCGAATTATCTAGTAAGGTCACTCAATTGTTAACTGGGGAAGTTCCTCCCAAATCTGATCAACCCATCATAGTAAATGCAGGTAGTGAGGAAGCGCCTCCCAAGGGAGAAGTTAATAGAATAACCGTTGCTGCTCAAACTATCCCTGCCCCATTGGACACCGAATCCGAACGTCGTGCATCATTGAGTAACATCCGTTCTGAATTAACTTCCTTACCATTGAAACCTTTACCTACTATGTCACCCGGGTTTAGTAGCTTGCCTCATCCATTGGCAATGTTGCTCAGAGGTATATCTAAGTTTTCCGTTAATACCACCAGTGACGTAATTTCATTTTTAAGATTTCTAGTGGAATTTCAGGATCATGCCCTTGTTTTTTCTCTTTCTCCATGTCAAATCTTGCAAATTATCTATCCGTATGCTATTGGTATTCTCTCTGATAAAATCGTAAGAGCCATTGCCGAGCAATCATCTATTGAGGATTTCCATGCCCATTTGCTAGCTAACTTCATCCCTGCTAGGGCCAGGTCCTCCCTTATTCAGAAGTACTATTATCGTGTACAGCGCTTGGATGAAAACTTGGCTGATCTCATACAGGACATTAAGTTTTATACTAGGGTGTTTGCCCTTCATTTTCCTCAAGATCAGATTGTACAGGCTATTGTAGAGGGAATTTCACCTCCCTATAGGTCATATTTGTGTTTCGCGGCGTGCCCGCAAACTTTCTCGGAACTTGAAGCATTGGCCGTCTCAGCGGAAGGAGTTAGATACGCCGATTCTTTGCGTGTCGCGAAAGAACCCCCGCCTTCCATTAGTAATACTCGGCCTCCACCTCGCCGATCAGTCACCCCCCGTAAATGTTATGCTTGCGGGTCGCCTGACCATCTGCGCAGTAAGTGTCCTCTGATCAAAACTAGTAGGGCAAATAATGGAGCTGGTTCATCACAAGGCTGTTTTAAATGTGGGGCTTTCTCACATATCGCAAAGAATTGTCCCAATTCGAATAGCACCCCCTCCTGCTCAACTTCTGGTGTAACTTCCAACAACAATCAAAAGTGACTAGTGGCTGCGGCTGAGTCAACTAATTCTGCTTCCCAAGGCTCAGCCCCTGGCAAAAAGGTCGAGAATTCAGGGAACGATAAGTCTTCGAATACATCTTTTGAATGCCCCAAAGAGTGCCTTAGGATTGCGGCGGATACCCCCGCACCTGTTCCTTTTCTTAAGATTGAGTTAAATAACGAGCCTATAACAGCTCTCTTAGATTCAGGCAGTGTTTGTTCGATTATTTCGGCCGAATGGTATTCTAAATTGAAATCGGTTTGTAAACTTCCTGACTATGTTTCATCTTCTATTCAATATGTTTCGGCTAATTCATCTCCATTAGAAATTCTAGGTTCCGTACTGGTCAAAATTCGTATTTTTAAGTTTACTTGGAAAATTAAATTGTTTGTGGCTAAGTACCTGTCTTGCCCCATTATATTGGGAGCTGACTTTATTTCTCACACTGGTCTTGTGCTCGATCTCCAGTCTAGGTCGTGCACATTCAAATTTGCTTCTAGTTGTAAAATACCACTATTAAAGTGTAATTCTGTGTCATGTTCTTCTATTTCGCCTACCCAGGATGAGATGTTGTTAGACCTTAGACATCTACCTGAGGAGCAGGCTGATAGTTTTCGCAAACTGTGTCAGTCGTTTCCCGAGGTGTTCTCTGATACTCTTGGTGTTACTGACCTTATTGAATACAAAATTGAGGTCACGGATTCGATTCCTGTCCGTTTTCAACCTTATAGGCTATCTCCACCTAAAATGAAGGCTCTGAAAGAAATTATCGATCAGATGTTGAAGGATGGTATTATTAGGCCCTCTAAGTCGGCGTATTCATCGCCTATTTTTCTAGTCCCGAAACCCCAAGGAGGCTTCAGGCCTGTCATTGATTACAGGGCTCTCAATCGGAAGGTGGTGTTGCAATCTGTGCCCCTTCCTGACCTTCATTCTTGCTTTTCATGGTTTCGTAAGGCCAAGTTCTTCACTATCTTGGACTTGAATCAGGCCTATAATCAAATTCCCCTTGCCGAAGAGTCTAAACACCTTACAGCGTTTGCCACGGACTGGAATTTATACGAATACAACCGCGTGCCTTTCGGGCTCCCCACGGGGGCAGCTGTGCTCACTAGGCTACTAGATAGGGTCTTCTCCGACATCAAATTCGAGTACTTATATCACTATTTAGATGATGTAGTCGTATTTTCAGAGACTTTTGAAGAACATCTAGATCATTTGCGAGAAGTTCTCGATCGCCTTCGTAAGGCTGGGTTAACTGTTAAGTTGTCCAAGGTTGCCTTTGCTAAGCCCTCTATGTCATTCCTAGGGCATATTGTGTCACCCGATGGTGTAGCAGTCGATCATTCTAGAACACAGGCCATCCGTGATTTTAAACCTCCCAAGGACATTAAAGGTATCGCCAGGTTCATTGGTATGGTGAATTTCTTCAGAAAGTTCATTCCTAACTTAGCTAATAGAGCGGCGCCCTTAAACCTCCTTCGTAGGAAAGGCATCAAATTCGAGTGGGGACCTTCTCAACAAGCCGCTTTTGAAGATCTTAAATTAGCGCTTTGTAATGCCCCTGTACTTGCTATGCCTGATTTCTCGAAGAAATTCATCGTCCAAACCGACGCGTCGTCGTCAGCGGTAGCTGCAGTCCTTCTTCAAGAGACTGAACTAGGGAGGCGACCCATCGCCTATGCGTCTAGGACATTGTCGGCTCAAGAAGCCAAGTATTCCATCTATGAGCTCGAAGGTTTGGCAGTCTTATTCGCCTTAGAAAAGTTCCGTCTCTATCTGGAACACGTCAAATTCGACCTGGAGACAGATAATCAAGCATTAAGCTGGGTCTTAGGTAGGCCGCGTCGTACTGGTCGTATAGCCCGCTGGGCTATTCGTATTTCCGCCTTCCAGTTTGATGTTAGACATATCAGAGGTACCTAAAATGTTGTTGCTGATGGACTCAGCCGTATGTTTCATAACGACGTCGAGACCCACGAACCGGTCGACAGTTCATCACCTCCCGAGTCCATACTATCTGGTGTTAATGCAATCTTAACAGATGCTCCCATGCTTTTTAGGGATATTGAGAAATACCAACGTGAAGATCCGACGCTGGCTCCGATAATGGAAACCCTTTCTTCTGGGGAACATGTTGTCCCTTATGTTCTGAGGAATGGTGTTCTATGTTGCCCATCGAGGCATGATAGGATGATGAAAGTTGTCGTTCCAGCTGTTCTTGTACCTATGATCTTCAAGTATTATCATGAGACCCCATTAGGAGGGCATCTGGGTATCTTTAAAACTCGTGAAAAGATTCGTGAAATGTTCATCTGGAAAGGTATGGACGGTGAAATCCGGGAACTTGTAAAAGCTTGTAAATCTTGTTTGCTCAGTAAACCCACCATGTCCACCAAGGTAGGCCTTTTGTCTTCGCATCAAGCGTCGCGCCCCATGGAACGTCTGTATATCGATTATGTAGGACCCTTCCCCCAGTCAAAGGGTAATGCTAACAAGTTCATCTTTGTGTGCGTAGATGGTTTTACCAGATTTTCTTGGTTATTTCCGACTAAGCTGGCTACCGCTCAGTCTACCATTACCTGCTTAAATTCTATTTTTGCTTCTTTTGGTCCGTGTCAATATATTGTATCTGATAATGCTAAGGCTTTTACATCTAATTTATTTCGTAAATTCTGTTTTGACTTATCAATCTCTCATGTAACTACTTCTGCTTATTACCCTCAACCATCTCTGGCTGAACGGGTTAACCGTAATCTGAGGTCCGCACTTATTGCCTATCATCATGAAGATCATTCCAGGTGGGACACGTCCCATCATTGGATAGCTTTTGCTTTGAATTCGGCGGTTCATGAATCTCACAAGTTTACTCCAGCTTCTTTGATGTTCAAGTTTGTTCCCAACTCGCCGCTCTCTAACCTCTGGTCTCTGAATGACATTCTACCCGAGACAATAGATCCGGATAACATTAAAGATCTTTGGAAGAAGGCTAAAGCCAATCTTAAAGTGTCTCATGAAAAGGTTAGGGAAAGGTATGATCGTGGACGGAGACCCACCCCTTTGAAGGTAGGTGACCAGGTTATGGTCAAAAATTTTGTTCCCGCGGGCAAGCTTGCCCCCAGATTTCATGGGCCTTGTATAATTCTCGATTTCCTCACCCCGGTTACGTTGTTATTAAGCAATCCAGCCACCGAGAGGATATTTAGGGTTCACCTGTCACAGGTGAAACCAGTGTAAATTTTGTGTCAACTTGCTTCATATAATTTGATAGGAATATGAAGGTTATATTTTTTTTTGAGTTCCACTCTTAAGGCATTCTGCTCCTTCTATTTTATTTTATATGTAAGCATTTCTTGTAAACCTCCCCGATTGTTAAACTGCCTTCCTGTCCTTACCTCGGCCATTACCACGCTCCCGTCTCCTGCGTCAATACACACAGTGGCTTGACTTATGCCATGGATATTTGCACGCCGCTGGCCCCTCAACCTCTCCACAAGCCTGTACCCTCAAAGAAGATGATAGTCCAACACAATTCTGCCGCCAAGCTTTAATGTTTCAGTGCCCCCGCAGCCGCGCGGCGCCGTGCAGCAACTGGAGCTGAGGACGGGCCCCCTCGGCCCCAGCGAGGAAGACGTGTGCACGGCGAGCCGGAGCTCTCCTCCCGGCCAAGGCTGATGTGCGGCGCACGACCTGCTACTTGCCCGCAGCCTGTATATGTTCACCGCGGGCGCGGCGTGCTTCAACACCTCTGCTCCCCTCATAGTGCGGGCGAGCGGTATCTCAGGGTACTTGAGGGGTCCGAGCGGCCTCCTTTGGACGCAAGCCGCAACGGCCGGTCTGGCCATCCCACTTCATCTCCATCTACTACATGAACAGATACCATAAGTAATGACTACACTTGGGAATTCAACTGCAATATTTGGTGGACTTTGAAATTTTTTTTCTTCACTTTCAAGTATAAAAAGTTATCTTCAGAAATTCAACTTCTACAAATATAAAGACTTTACTTCATCTGCAACCACAAATTTTGAAACCAAATCAACCCAAATTAAGAAAATCTTATAAATTTTTTGGCAATCAATCTTCATACCCACAGCATAACTTGGATCTTGTTTCAAACTAATTTCATGTGTCATCCCTGGAGGAACTTTTGGGGGGGGAGGTATGTACCGGGCGGTACACCTCCACTCCGCTAATTTAAAGTGTGCGCCTGTTGAAACTCCTCTGCTGGAGGAAGTCTGAACTTTATTGACAGTATGAATTTTCTACCGTCTCAAAAGATGTCACCACGTGGAAAATTTTGAGTTTTTGAACTGTGTCATTTTTGATGTGTTTTTGTTTCGCTTGAAGTAAGAAGTGTGAACTTTCTCTTCTAGAGGACACTACTGAAGATCTACAATAGTGCAACCTAGTGCGGAGTCAAAGAACTATTTTTTGGAGAAAATTTAATTTCAAGAGTTTGTTCTTTGTTAAATTTTTTTTCTATCATTGTTTAAGTTGGCAATATTTACCCCTTTCTTCCCCTTATTATGAATGTATCCAATCCCGAATTTCTTCAATTAATTTCTATCCAATCAGATGTATCTTCCCCCAACTTGAATCTGTTGCGGGGTCCTATCCAATAAAGAGTTTGTGGGAGGGTGTTTTCTTTCCCCTAACGCCTAGAAACTTCCGCGAGAGTATTTAAACTGCTGATTTTTGGGTCTCTCGGCCACTTCTGTTCCATCTTTCAGTGTGTTAAGTACATAGCAGGGGGCGGGAAGCGCCTCTTTCTTCTCCAGCCGTTCAACACAAGGTAATGGCCGATTAATAACTTCTTTCTTCGCTAGCTCAGCAGTTTAACTTTCGGGGCGGGTTCTAAGCGTTCAGCCATGTAACCTTTTCCTAAAATGTAACTTCTCTTTTCATCTATTCTCTTGTAAAACGACATATTGGGATAGAGAGTGCTAACCCTCTCGAGCTCCCACTCACATTGTCTTGAGGTGAACTTATTTTCTCAACCTATTTTTCGTTAATGTAAAACAAATTGTTCTTTTCTTAAGTCACCTCTTTAGCATGGGATTAGCCCTTGTATTAACGGCCTAGTGCCAAGTAGGTCTTAATCAAAGTGTATTAGGAGTGCAAGTTCGCCTCCTCTCAAATTGTTATTTTAGAGGTCATTTAATTAACCTGCTTTTCTTTTAATAGACCTCAGTAGATTGGGTATTTTACCCCTGTGTTTATGTCCGTTGAGGACAACTTGAAGGTGGAGTTCGGTGTGGCCTGGGAGAGGCTTAAATGTTGAGAGCAAGTGGCTCTTTTGAAAATTCTGGGTTGTATGCCTCATGGAGGTTTTTCAGTGTAATTTGGAGCAAGGGCTCCTAGGTATGAATGGGGTTTTCTCCCCCTCTGTTAAAACTTGTGTTTGGGGTAAAACTGAGCTGATTGCCCAAGCATTGTGAAGTCAGGGCGCGAAGCCCAAATTCTGTAAATATTGTAACTAACCCCTTTTGAATTGCTACTTTGTACCTGCCATGCTTGTTATTTCTTTGTTTTCGAAAAGAAAATATAACCTTCTTAAATTTTAAATTAATTTTACATTGCCCTATAATTTCGTAGCTTGAAACCCATTCACACCCGCACCTTCTTTCACCTCTACCTACCACGGAAAAGTTCGTAACAATATCCATCATTTCCTCCCCTGAGAACCATGTGACCTTGCCGCGGTGGTGAGGCGTACGTGTCCCAATGATGCAGATTGCGGAGCCGCAGGTGCAACCATATCGGATGGGTATATGTTGGGAGACCAGACTAACAAATGAGTCATCGAAAGGGGGGTAGCAGCATTTCGCTAGTTGCAAGGGCGGCAGTCTAGAAAATTGAGTGATACGGCCTTGTATAATACTCAACATGGCTTAGCTGTGTTGATACTGCTACACGGCTGAAAGCAACGGGAAACTACAGCCGTAACTAACCCCCGAGTACATGCAACTCTCTCTGCATGAATGATGTACTGATGATGGCTTACTCCCGGGTAAAATATTCCGGAGGTAAACTAGTCCCCCATTCGGATCTCCGGGTGGGGACTACACGAGAGGGAGCGATCATCAGGAAGATGGATACTGACATTCTGCTATTCGGAGCGTGGAATGTTAGAAATTTGAATCGTTGCGGTAGGTTAGAAAATCTGAAAACGGAGATGGATATACTAAAGTTCGATGTAGTTGGTATAAGTGAAGTACGTTGGAAGGAAGAACAGTATTTTTGGTCAGATGACTACATAATTAACAGCAAAAAATCAAACAGGGGAAATGCAGGAGTTGGTTTAATGATGAATAAGAAAATAGGGTAGCCGGTAATCTACTACGACCAGCATAGTGAAAGAATTATTGTCATCAAGATTGACATCAAACCAATGCTCACCATACTAGTGCAGGTCTATATGCCTGCTAGTTCAGCGGATGATGAGGACATTGAAAGAATATATGAAGAGATAGAAAATCTAATACAATATGTAAAAGGTGACGAGAATATAATTGTGATGTGAGAATGGTATGCAGTGGTTTTCCAAGGAAGAGCAGATAATACAATAGGAGGATTCTGACTGGGACAAAGGAACGGAAGAGGAAGTCGGCTGGTTGAATTCTGTACTGATAATAACTTAGTCCTTGTGAATATTTGGTTCAAGTACCACAAACGACTGCTGTATACATGAACGAGACCTTGAGATACTGGAAGGTATCAAATACACTTCATTACGATTAGGCAGAAATTGAGAAACCAGGTGTCTGATTGCAAGTCTTTCCCAGGAGCAAGCGTGTACTCTGACCATACTTGTTGGTCATGAAATGCAAGCGGAAGCTGAAGACATTGAATAATGGTAGAAATGCAGGGAGATAGGACCTAGACAAGTTGAAATAAAAGAGTGTGAGGGTTTCTTTCAAGGAACATGTTGCACAAGGACTAAATGAAAAGGCTGAAGGAAAAACAATAGAAGAAGAGTGGATAGTCATGGAAAATGAAATCAGTAGGGCTGCTGAAGAAAGGAAGGAAGGAAAGATCAACTACGAATCAGTGGATAACTCAGGAAATACTGGATTTGATTGATGAACGACGAAACACAAGAATGCTATAAATGAAGAGGGCAGAAGAATACAGGCGATTAAAGAATGAAGTGGATAGAAAGTGCAAGGTAGGTAAGGAAGAATTGCTGAAGCAGGAGTGCAAGAATGTCGAAGGTTGTATGGTCCTGGGAAAGGTAGATGCTGCTTACAGGAAAAATGAAGGAAACCACTGTAGAAAGGAAATCTATATGTATGAATGTTAAGAGATGGAAGGCCACTTATAAGGAAAGAAGAGAAAGCAGAAAGATGGCAGGTACATATCCAACAGTTGCATCAATATAATGACGTAGATGGTATTGTTCTGAAACAAGAAGAGGCTGTTGATGCTGACGAAATGGTAGACACAATTTTGAGGTCAGTGTTTGACAGAGCTGTCAGAGACCTAAATAGGAACAAGGCACCTGGAATTGATGACATTCTCCCTGAATTACTGACTGCCTTAGGAGAAACCAGCATGGCAAGGTTATTCCATTTAATGTGTAGGAGAAGTGCCATTCGATTTTCGGCAGAATGTTGTTATACCTATTCCCAAGAAAGCCAAAGCTGAAAAGTATGGCCGCACCGTTAGTTTAGTATCTCATGCCTGCAAAATTTTAACACGTATTATTAACAGAAGAATAGAAAGACAAGTTGAAGATGAGTTGGGAGGAGATCAATTTGGCTTCAGAAAAAATGTACGAAAATAAGAAGCAATCCTGACTTTGCGTCTGATTTTAGAGGATCGAATCAAGACGGATAAGCCCGCGTACATGGCGTTCGTAGATCTAAGAAAGGGTATTCGATTATGTTGATTAGACAAAGCTACTTAAGATTCTGAAGGTGATTGGGATCAGATACCGAGAACAAAGAACTATATACGATCTGTATGAAAATAAGTCTACCAAGCTCGATAGCTGCAGTCGCTTAAGTGCGGCCAGTATCCAGTATTCGGGAGATAGTTGGTTCGAACCCCACTGTCGGCAGCCCTGAAAATGGTTTTCCATTGTTTCCCATTTTCACACAAGGCAAATGCTGGGGCTGTACCTTAATTAGGGCCACGGCCGCTTCCTTCCCACTCCTAGCCCTTTCCTGTCCCATCGTCTCCATAAGACCTATCTGTGTCGATGCGTCGTAAAGCAACTAATAAAAAAAATCATTCTGTAAAGATAAGAGTCGAGGGCTTTGAAAAGAAGCAGCAATCCAGAAAGGATTGAGGTAAGGCTGTAGCTTGCCCCCCTCCTTTTCAGTGTTTAGATAGAGCAGGTAGTAAAGGAAATCAAAGAGGAATTTGGAAACGGAATCACAATCCAAGGAGAGGAAACAAAAACCTCGGGATTTGCTGATTATTTTATCTGAGACTACAGAAGATCTCGAGAAGTTGCTGAATGGTATGGACAAGGTCTATGTAAATAGTACAAAGCGATAATAAATACGTCCAAAACAAAAGTAATGGGGTGCAGTCGAATGAAGTCAGGCGATGCATGAAATTTTAGATTAGGAAATGAATATTGTTACTTGGGTAGTAAAATAACTAACGATGGCAGAAGTAAGGAGGACATAATATGAAGACTAGCACAAGCAAGGAAGAGCTTTCTTAAGAAAAGGAATTTGCTCATTTGAAACATTGATATCGGAATTATAAAGATGTTTTTGAAGACTTTCGTGTGGAGCGCGGCATTGTATGGAAGTGAAACATGGACGATAACTAGCTGAGAAAGAAAGAGAATAGAAGCTTTGGAAATGTGGTGTTACAGAATAATGCTGACGGTGAGATGGATAGATGGGGTCACGAATGAAGAGATACTGAATCCAATTGGTGAGAGGAGATCGATTTGGCCAAATTTGACGAGAAGAAGGGATAGAATGATAGGACACATCTTAAGACACCCAGGACTTGTTCAGTTGGTTTTTGAACGAATTGTAGGCGTTAAGAATGGTACAGGTAGACCAAGGTATGAATATGACAAGCAGATTAGAGCAGATTTAGGGTGCAATACTTATGTAGAAATGAAAATGTTAGCACAGGGTAGGGTGTTATGAAGAGCTGCATCAAACCACTTTATGGGCTGATTACTAAAACAACAACAACAACCATCATTTACCCTAGGGCTGATCAGGCCTTCCAGCCACATTCTGACATGCAGTCCATCTGAACAATTTTCGTTGAATTCATTTTCCTGTGCTAATGGTAAAGGAAAATGAACCTCAAATACACCATACTTCAGGAGTTCGTAAATATGTCACGCAAACATACATTCCTACAGTACGGTACAGTAAGGTTCAATTTCGTGGGCGTATAGGGAACTTATCGAAAAGTGTTATGACGGTCTGGATATCCATATGTGGTTGGGAGGAGTGGTCAGTCTTAAGGAAAATAATAGAAAAGAAGACCATTTGATTTACGCACTCCCGGCGATACCTCTTTTAGTTCAGTGGTGTATTTTTAATATAGTTTTGCAAGTAGAATGTAAACACTGAATACTGTAAGCAAATTATTGAAGGAATAAGTAGCTAAATATATCCTTAAATATCAGCCTATAATAAGAGTGCGATAGTGTATTTTACTCTTCTTCTGGAAACTATGTGAATGGCAAGTAACTGAGTAACTTCTTCAACTGAGAAATTGCTGTCTTGACCGCCATTATAAAAGCAAAACTGCAGCATTTGTAATTCCTCCAGTAATTCTACTAGACTTCCAAAGAATTATATTTAATATCCGTAGTTGAAAAACGGTCAACATCTGTGTGCTGTCATTTATTACACTCCCGTTAATACCTCCATAAGACACTCTCATCTAGTGATCTCAAATATATCATTCTTAAATGAAGAGAAAGAAAGAATTTGTTAGCTTCCATCCGATGAATGCGTACCTGTTGGGTTGTACGCTCTCTACGAGCAATCTAGATCAAATTTCCGCGCAGAAAATTGTCGTTGGGAAGAAGACCGGTAGTGCCCTCAACTGTGAACAAAACTCCACCAAAATGTGAGACTATTTCTAAGACCTTTCCATTCGAGTGTAAGTTTCTGTCGTTGAATTATACACGAGAATTTCAATCCTTCGCACTGTTAAATTATATAATTGTTGACAACGTGCGTTAAGCACGTTGAAGTATATTTTCCACCCGTGCATATTTCCCACAGTCACGGTGATTGTAAGATACTTGAGTGACCTTTCCAAATTTATTTATTTATTTATTTATTTATTTATTTTTTTTTGCAAGGGGCTTTACGTCGCACCGACACAGATAGGTCTTATGGCGACGATGGGATAGGAATGGCCTAGGAGTTGGAAGGAAGCGGCCGTGCCTTAATTAAGGTACAGCCCCAGCATTTGCCTGGTGTGAAAATGGGAAACCACGAAGAAACATCTTCAGGGCTGCCGACAGTGGGATTCGAACCCCCTATCTCCCGGATGCAAGCTCACAGCCGCGCGCCTCAACGCGCACGGCCAACTCGCCCGGTCCAAATTTTATTAGAACGTATGCGACTATATCACGTTTGTTTGCTATCGTAGCTGACTTCAGCTGAAAACTAGCAATTAAGGTGTGTTATTCCGTCTAAACAACGGAAAATATTATTCGTGAACTATGTCATCAATTTTATGTAAGCTCCCAAGTTCCTTCCTCTGGTGAGGACGTCAGATATTCTTAAGAACGTATTGGAACACAGAAGCAATACCTCGTACGTTGCAATGCTCTTCCTATCCATTATTCTCCTTAAGACCAGTCACGCATCCCAGTCACGTGTGGATATGCACTCCATTAGAACGTCGTTCGTTGTGTATTTTTCCTATGAGAATGTGTGAAGGAAGATGAACCTTATATACGCTTGCTTGCTAGTTTGCTTTACGTCGCACCGACACATATAGGTCTTATGGCGACGATGGGGCAGGAAAGACCTGGGAATGGGAAGGAAGCGACCGTGGCCTTAATTAAGGTACAGCCCCAGCATTTTCCTGGTGTGAAAATGGGAAACCACGGAAAACCATCTTCAGGGCAGCCGACAGTGGGGTTCAAACCCACTATTCCCGAAAGCGAGCACACAGTTGCGCGCTCCTAACTGCGCGGCCAACTCGCCCGGTACCTTAAATACGATACACTGTAGGAGTGCGCAAATACGTAATGCAAATTTACATTCCTACAGTGGGGATCGTTATGGTACTCTTTACCCAAGACGTCGTCCATACCATTCAGCTAATTCTCGAGATATTCTAGAGAATCAATAAAATAACAATATCATTGTCAAATCTCAAGGTTTTTATTTCGTATTCTTGGATTGTGATTCCCTTTCCAAATTCCTCTTCGATTTCCTTTGCTGCCTATTCTATGTAAATAAAAAGAAGGGGGACAAACTGCAGCCTCGCCTCACTCCTTTCTGGATTGCTGCCTCTTTTCCAAAGGCCTCGACTCTTATCACTACAGACTGGTTTTTACACAAATTTTACGTAATTCTTTGTTCTAAGTATCTGATCCCAATCACCTTCAGAATCTTAAATAGCTTGGTCCAATGAACATTATCGAATACCGTTTGTAGGTCTACGAACGCCATGTACAAGGGATTGTCCTTAATTCGAGCCTCTAAGATCAGACGTAGAGTCAGGATTGCTTCACGTGTTCCTACATTTCCTCTGAAACCAAATTGATCTTCTCTGGCTGGCTGGCAGGCGTGACCAGTCTTAAGGAAAATAATGAATACGATCATGGGGAGATACTAGGATCTGTTTCTTCAACGACGAAATGTGAATACTCGGAACGAGAAAAATCTAATATTCTAATATATACTATTATAAGTACATACAATATACACATACTTTTGATATAAAGCAAGTAAAATGGACTAGGTCGAATTAATAATATGTATGGGGAGTTTGATGAATTTACTCACCGTAGTACGGATACGCATTGGTCTCGAGCTGAAAGGTAAATAATATTAAAATGAATTATCAGTTTTGGAACATGAAAACGTACTATATAAAGGGTACAACATAATTAATAGCAAAAATTTAAACAGTTGTAAGTACAGGATCGTAGAAGGAACAAAGTCTTAGTAACGGGTATGCGAACGAGCCGTTTGCGAGATAGTTTACAATTTGTGATTTCTAGCTACTGTTGACTCCTTGTGCGTAAACGTCAAGATAGCCAGGGAAGGGTACAAATACAACATTAAGAAAAGTAATTAGATATGTTGGTAGAAGTGCAGTTGTTTATTTCGACCAAGAAAACAGTCGTACACATTGTGTTAGATTTACATGTTACAATGTCTGTACAGTGTACCTACTCGTAGATAAAGGAAGTGTTCGAAGTGTTTTCCTGTCCCTTAAAACAACTGAACTTCTACCAAAGTATGTAACAACTTTTCTTAATGTTGGTTTGGTACTTTTCCTAACAAGGTTGACGTTTACACACAATGAAGTCAGTGGTGGCCGGTAACCACAAAGTAAATCATCTCACAAACGCCTCCTTTGTCGACCCATGTTTACTAAGACTTTTTTGTTTCTAGTATCGTGTACTTACGGCTCATTCAATTTGCGCTATTAATTAAGATACACCCTGTGTAATACACATGTACACTGCATGAATCAAAAGGAGCGACCTGAAAACAATGCACATTAATCGATATTGTATATTATTTCACACTTAGTCAGAGACGATCAATAGTAATCGAACATGTAAAGAAATATATTAAAATTAAGTTTGGGATTTAATCCATTGTTTCCATGAATTATTGAATTTATATCAACTAAGAAATTTCAGCGAAGTAGAGTAGACTCTTCTACCTGATTTAAAGCATTCTTCATGGAGTTACTGAATAATTAAACTTTAATAAAGTATAAAGGAAAAATTGATCAGAAAAGTATGTACACAAAATTAAAATGTAATGTTCACGTGATAAATTACAAATAACGCCAAGAAAATGGTTAAAGGATTAGTTGCTGCCGTAAGAATATCGTAACGTTATAAGGATATTCTTAATTGAGAACGAGTTAATTTCACAAGTGTTTGATTTCCGCACCGCCCATCTGTCCATTGATACATATATACTGCATTAACTGGTACTGTTCCTCGCGTTTGATTGTACGTGACCATAAGTCCTATATAGTCACCTGGCAAGCGCTGTTACTCAGTGGAAGATTATTCAGTCGAGAAATAACCTTTGATAAGCCAGCTGTGCTACAAGATCAGGGTAGATAAGCGATGAAACATCACTGAGATGGTGTCTCATTAAGATCCTTCTAACAACATTGCCCTAAAACTTGTTCTGAACATGATGCAAATAACGTTACCCTAGAAACCAAAACGATCCCTACACCGAACATGAAAGCCTTTGCAGGAGTGAAAGGTGAAGGATTTCTCAATTCCTAGCCTCGATACTAAGCCACCTTTCCCATCTACTCCTTTCTATTGTAGGATGAATGAACCACAAGGTCACTCGTGATGTGGAAAACTCCTTTCAAATAATTTTGATTTCCTGACGGGCAGCCGAAACCAACTCCTTCTCTGTTTCGTGCTGCCCCCATTTATCAGCACCCACTAATTGCATATTTGAAATCTGAGTTAGTCTTTTCTTAAGAACAGTATAAGTCACTCACCAAGAAGCCCACGAGGAGAAGAGTGATGAAGCCTGCCAGGTTTGCCATGATGGAAGACACGATCAGATCACTCCTCTTGCCACTTTATATATCTGCTAGTTCAAATGAGAATTTCACAAAATAAATACATTACCAGTTTTATGAAGCAATATTATCAAGTTTGATAGTTGAATTTGTACGAATCATTAAGTTTGTTCACTCTGTTATATTTTCCTAAGTATGTGTGACACTACTGATGGTATCATCCTATCTCTGGTATTGTTCTCAAGTGTGTTAAATTCTATATTCCTTTCAGCACGTACTTAATTCATAAAGACATATTTTATTTCGAATAAACCTCCTGAGAGCAATTCTACTGATAACTACTTCAGCCCCTGATTGGTCTGTTTCACCAATGATGTCTAAATTCAACTTCATTTGAAGTTAAGAGATATCATTCATGATGCGAAACAAGTGAAATTGTCCTGATCATGTCATTACTTAACGAATAATGTGAATTTGTCGTAAGTCACGGCTTTTTTACTCAACAGATTGTAGAATCATTTAATACTCTGATTAAATTAAAACGTATTAAAGTGATTTACGTCCCATTAAGAATTATCGTAGGTAACATTTGATTTCAATATGATGATATCGGTTCTTCTAAGATATCATGTTAGCGAATAACTTATTAAGGCCCACATTCTTCAAATCTGTGTTAAATTCAATTTTAATTAACAAATGTTAAAGATTGTTATTAATTTAGAACTTCGGTTAAAAGTCCCCCGTTTCACGAATAAATTTCCAAAATTCGTTAAGGAAAAATTGTTTAAGACAAATTAATGCGTTACCACGAGATTTCTGAACGCGTTTGGCAGTGAATATCTTTTGTTTCTTTACATAGAGTGCTCAGATCGGTATACTGGAATTGTATTTTGTTACATATGTTTGACACTATTCTAGGTGTTGGTTAGTTGAGAGCGCTAAGACGTAAACTTGTATAGTAAGAGGCAATAATGGCGTTAATAAAATGAATTCCAGACAAAAGTTTTTATAGATTTAATATTAAATTATACGATTGTGCTTGAAAACAAAAAGAACGGACCGTTATATCACAATATGCAATGTTCTATATATAATGTGAACGTGTAACACACATTTGTGAGAAATACGCATTAATAAAGCCTATGTGTTGTACATCTAAAGAAAGGTATCCATCTCACTATTACTATAAATATTTTATGTTTTCCTTTAAGGCTTTTACTTGCGTAAAATAGTAATTTATTCGAATGATATGATGCTTATGTCATTGCAGTTAAAGTAACCCATGTGTGGAATTCGAAAGTCTTAAACTGTCAAAGCTATGTTTCTCAAATTTATATCGACGGTGTAATATGATATCAGATGACTGTTTATCTGTTTTCAATTCAGCATCTTTAATTGTTCAGAAGATATGGTCAAATTACTTCATTTTTATGAGGTGCCACAGAAAAATTCCCTCGTACTGTACATTTGATTGCATGCTGTTTTTAAAATTGCCATTGGTTTTAATGCGCTAATGATAGTTTAACCTCTAGAATTTAAATGATGCACTCCAAAAAATTTTCTTAAATATCATCAACAAACGTAATTTCTAATAAAGGGTATTTTTTCCCAGCGCAATTTCAATTCACCATAAATCAGTGAACTAATGTAGCAATTTTTAATTGCCTATGCGAAAACCTGTAACGAAAGGGATATTTTATATACAGGAAGTCACTGGAAATTTGAAGTATGAGAAAACGGGGACTAAAGATTTGAAAGCACTCATCATCATCATTATCTAAAGGATTTGCCTTGTCGCTGCAACCATTGATCTCTTCTCTCCGCGATCCTTTTCATCTCTCCATAACCTTGGCATCCCATCATCTCAGCTAACTCTTCAATGATCTTCTTCCGTGGTTTCCCTCTGCCTTTCTTTCCCATCACCTTGCCTTCGAACAAGTTCTTTATGAAGTCATTGTGCCGGAGAATGTGACCGGAAACTGACGCTCTTCTTCTTTTTATCGTTGTTATTAAATGTCTCTGGGTGTTTTCTCTAAGCACTGCTTCATTAGTCTTCTTCTCAATCCAGTTAGTTCTTGTCATCTTCCTCCATAGTAGTTTCACGTCCTCCTTCAAGAGAGTCCATCCTTCACTGCCATATAGCAGCACACTCGAAATGAACTTGATAAACAACATCTTTTGTTCAGTATTTAAGGATTTATTAGTTAAGAGCTGCTTGTTCTCCTCAAAGGCTTTCTTACACAGGGAAATTCTTCTTTTTATTTCCACAGTGCATCTGTTGTCATCGGTAAAAACTGATCCTAAGTAGCAGAACTTGTGCACCTGTTTTATTAAAATATTTCCAATTCTGAGCTGTGCTTCTGGCTTCATTTTAGATTTGCTTACAACCATAACACTGAAATCCACCTGGTACATATGTGGGACCCTCAGATTTCTTCTTATCTGCTCTCCTGATGCTTTACCAATATTCTTCTTCTTTCTTTGGTCCTTCCACCGGTAGAACCTCGCTTCTTGCTGTGGTATACCGGACTCTTGTCGCGCTGCACAGAAATGTTTTTATCACACTCTACCACTCTTTCATCCTTGAGCTCTTGCTGAAGCCCCAGTGATTTAACACTCCCCATGTTGAATTCACTGACGCTCTGGTTACACATAAATCTAGTTTATTCTTTTTAAACAAAGACTTCTTTTGCGCATTGCTCCATATCACATGCTGGGGCGATTCATTGATATTCCGTGTAAACAGCACATTCATTTGGTAAACCATTATGTACATGACTAGATGAGTACATATGAGTTATTTTAACTCCAAATACTCCCAATGGCTACACGAACATGCTGCAAAAGTTTTAGCGCATTGCATTCAAACACAGTGCAACGCAAATATAAATGAAACCTAAGTGATGCATGGAGTGAAGAAGTGGGCGTAGCGCTCGTAGAGACATTTAAATTAAACTAATTGTATACACATTTATGAAGGAAATATTTAAATATCACAAAGTGGGGAAAAAGTACTCAGCGCAGGTTTCTCATGTGGAGAATTTAGTTTCAAGTTAAGGGGTTAAATCGCTGCAGCGAGTTTAAAAATGGCGGTTGCAATTCGGTGATGCAATACTTCGATAGATGAAGGCTTTAGGTATTTTATGACGTCAAAATTAAAATTTCAAATTTTTCACCGATTTTCACGAAAATTCACTCATGGATTACCTTAACTGTATTATGATGGATTCTTGAAAGTTGTCTTCGCTGACGCCAGCCCGGTAGAAAACATGTCTAGGTGAATCTTTCTGTGTTAGTCCCACGGATGGCTCTGCGTAATCAATTTAACACTAGAACGTAAATTGTTTCTCCGTGTTGGTTCTAATAAGGGACGTATGACAAGATTATACAATTTTCTAATTGTAATTATGATTGTAATTGTAATTATTAGTTAATTTACAGTATATACCTAGAATTGGTTTTGTGTCTACTGACAGTAACCTGCGTTTCAAATTCAGTGGGAGGCAGTTGCCGTTACGTCTTGCTTTCCCAATGATCATTACCACAGCACAGGGTCAATGTTTAGACAATGTTTACTTGTATCGGTTCGTTTATAGCCATGGTCAGTTAATGGTATGGGGCTCGTACCGATCAGAATAATAAATTTAAATCATATCCCTGTATGCTTGGAAAGAAGCACGCAGATGACAGGAAGTAATCTGGTATAAACTGTTGTTTGTGCAGAGACCTCGAAGATTACCCAGAAGGATGTCGGCCACCTTTGTAAATTAACTGAAACTCTGCAGCTCCAACAAACTAAGCTGACCAAGTATCTGAAGGTCAATTTCGGTAATATGTTGGCCAGATATGAAGAGGTCTTTGCTATAGATAAGTGCGTGTATGGCAGGATCATTGTGGTGAAGCATTAAATTAACATCGGAAACACACAATCGATCCAAGAGTGCGCACGACGCTGCCGCTATCGAGAAGAGAAAAATCTGAGATAATTGTTTGTGATATGTATAAATACCGTGTTACTGAACCGTTAAAGTGTTCCTGAATGTCACTGGTGGTTTTAGTAAAGACATGCGGTAGGTTTTGTGTCGACTACCGGCAGTTGAACAGCATGACTCTCTAAAACAGTTACGCATTATTCAGAAGATATGACATTATGAAAACATTGAAATACAATAAATGAATTTCATTTTAATCTGGTATTGTCGATAGTATGCCGGTCCCGTAGTGTAGGGGTAGCGTGAGTGCCTCTTACCTGGTGGCCCCGGGCTCAATTCCTGGCAAGGACAGGGATTTTTCACTGGATCTGAGAGCTGGTTCGAGGTCCACTCAGCCTATGTGATTAGATTTAGGACATATCTGACGGTGAGGGAGCGACCCCAGTCGCGAAAGCCCAGAATAACGTTCGACAGTATACGTCGTGCGTTACACAGGACACCTCGCCTTTGGATTGAGCAGCGGTGGCTTGGTAGGCCAAGGGCCTTCAGGTTTGAGTGTCATGGGGTTAGGTTAGGTCATTGTCAATTGTATAATCTCAAGGATAATCAATCAATCAATCAATCAATCAATCAATCAATCAATCAATCAATCAATCAATCAATCAATCAATCAATCAATCAATCAATCAATCAATCAATCAATCAATCAATCAATCAATCAATCAATCAATCAATCAATCAATCAATCAATCAATCAATCAATCAATCAATCAATCAATCAATCAATCAATCAATCAATCAATCAATCAATCAATCAATCAATCAATCAATCAATCAATCAATCAATCAATCAATCAATCACTACTGGTCTGCATTTAGGGCATTCGCTCAGGTGGCAGATTCCCCATCTCTTGTTTTCCTAGACTTTTCTTGTGAGCAAGACTGTATTAAATTGCATAGCTCTTAACGTTAACCCAGAAACGCGGCGGAGAAATCACCAAACGTCTTTTCTCATAGGATGACTGCGTTAGGGAATTTTCATTATAATATTAGGTCGGCTTGCCTACCATCAGTCACACTCAGATACTCACTCTCCACCTGCTCTTTTACATCCTCAGAAAGAGTGTCTTAGTGGTTTTCCCAACTGAAATGAACATAGGTCAGTAGGAATGGCGCGAGTAAGGGCAATGATTTCACATGAAATACTCGATCAAATGAAAAAGCCAAACATTTTCTCACTTTTAACGAACAGTACTACACTGCCGATCTAACAGTCCAAAGGTCCAGAGCTGGAATGACCAGGCCGCAGAGAGCAGTTATCCGTGAACACTCTTAGTCTTACTTTGGGGGGAGGGAGAACTGAATAGTGGACAGTCCCAGGGCAAAAACTATGCCCTTTTACTAATATGGTTCGTAGGAGTACCCGAGTACACTGGCGGTGGAAAAATCAATCTGATTTTGAGGCAAATTTTCCTCAAAGCCAGAGGAGAAACCACCCTCTTCACTGCTAATTTTGAATGCAGAATTCAAGAAAGGTGAAGAGGAAGAAGCTCTTTTTAAGAAACGGCTCTTTTCAGGGTTGAATTTTGAGTTATTTAGTGAATTGTGGTGCTATAATTTGGAATATGCCTAAATTGTAATTCTAGACCAGATCATGTTAATACTAAGTGAGGCTCTGCCTTTAAGTGTGCACACTGCTCATTCAAAACAGCGCGTCGGAGTAGGGTTTGAATAACTGAATACTTTGATGAACTAGTGTGTTACGTACCAGCAGTACGGTATCAGAAAATGTATCAACCAGAGGAATGACATGCAATTTATAAGGGAAACATTGATATATTGTTAAAAAGGCGGGAAATTTTGAACATTTTATTTTAAAATATTAAAATTATTAAAATTCTGACATTATTGAAGTTGCTTATGGTTGCCAGGAAGCATGCGAACACTGGGATATGTGCAGGAATTGTCAACAACAATTGCAGCATATTTAACAATCGAATGAATATTAACCTTCTTTTTTTCTTTGTTAAGCTGGGTCTCCCCCTTAACAATCAATGTATATAAATAAAATTGTAGGGGGTCCGCTGTCTGTAATTTCTTTTGTTTTGCCAATTTTTCAGATATTTATCCGTTTTAGGTCAACTCAAGACCGAATCGGTGGTGTTTACGTTTCGTGTCTGTTTGTTTGTCTGTTTGTCTGTTTGTCTGTCTGTCTGTTTGTTTGTCTGTTCCACCATCACGTCGAAACGGCTGGATAGATCTCAACCAAACTTCATATTTAGAGTAAACTCATCCCGGGGATGGTTTCGATATGCATATCATTTTAAAATCTTTCAATACTCGGGGGGTTTATAGGAAAACCAGAATGGTTTTTCCACCATCACGTTGAAACGGCTGGATAGATCTCAACTAAACTTCATATCTAGAGTATACTCATCTCGGGGAAGGTTTCGATATGCATATTATTTTAAAATCTTTGAATAGACTGGGGGTTTATAGGAAAACCAGAATGGTTTTTCCACCATCACTTCGAAACGGCTGGATAGATCTCAACCAAACTTCATATTTAGAGTATACTCATCCCGGGGAAGGTTTCGATATGCATATCATTTTAAAATCTTTCAATAGACGGGGGTTTATAGGAAAACCTGAATGGTTTTTCCACCATCACTTCGAAACGGCTGGATAGATCTCAACCAAACTTCACATTTAGAGAATACTCATCTCAGGGAAGGTTTCTATATGCATATTATTTTACAATCGTCGAATAGACGGGTGGTTTATAGGAAAACCAGAACGGGTTTCCTCCATTTTCTCTTATACTATTGATTTTCTGTAAACTTCGTTTACCGTACGTGAAACGCCTCTTCATTATAAACAACTTTCGTTATGTTCATAATTTACCTTACTCTTCACATGACGGAGAAATTTACAATTTTCCGCTGGTATCATGCTCTGCATTGAGTGACCGACAGACCGCAACGTCTCTGACTGCATGCCAGCAGGGAAGTAACGTATTGCCATTTTCCTCAGCATGCTTTTAAATTCGTGGTTGTTCCTTGGGTAGAAGGCAAGAGAGGCGTCAATCGGCCTATCCGCGGGATATTGGCGGAATATCGTTGGATATTATAACCGCCCTCGAATAGATTAAGTAATAACACCATTAGTCATCTTCTTATTATTTGTTTACCTAAGAATCACTGACCTAAATTTCTCCTCTGTTACCGCTTTATTATATCCATTACTCACACTAGCATAATTTATTGAGGGGCATTTGATTTTCCAATACATTCACTTGGCATTTACATATTTGTCGTTATACGGCTGTCCGCAGTTATAATCCATTTTCTATTACTTTCAACTTTCTTTACTGTATTATTTCTTCCTTAATTACGCCGTATGTACGCGAGTGCTACAAACTACTGGATGTATTTCCACCAAGACTCATATTTAGAATACACCTGTCCTTGATAGGTTTTGGGCAAATATTGTTTCTAAATCCCTGAACTGACTGGGGGTTTATACGAAACCGAAACAGTGATTTTGCACTTCCACAAAATATACACAACCAAACTTAATGGAAATCTACCTACCTTGGTAGATAATGATTTCTAAATCTTTTTTCTCATGTGCATCATTTCGATACGAGGATTAATAAGGGAGATATCATTAACGGACCGTTTTTCTGTACAAGTCCCATCGGACTTAATTCCCGAGCGGGTGCGTGTAAAGCGTACTCCTTACAATTTGAAAACTACTGAAGACATTCGAACCAAAATTTATATTTAGTATCCACCTGTCCAAAGGTAGGTTTTAAACGTAAATAACATTTCATGTTCCGGAATGGACTGGCGGTTTATAGGGAACCGAAATGGTGATTTTACTCTTCCACAACATATACAGAACAAGACCAACCTGACTGGAAATCGACCAAACGTGATGGAATTCCACCTCTAAACCTTTTTTTCATGTGCATTCTTTCGTCAGGAGGATTACTAAGGGAGATATCATGAATGGTCACTTTTGCAGGTTAAGTCCAGCGGACATAGCCCAAAAGGTGTTTTACATGGAGCAGATTCCTTATCTATATAAATCAAATCGTAACGACTGTGTGCCTCTACACTGACTATTTTGGCGAAATTTTCGTACAGCTTTCCGTTTAAGGGGTAATAATGACCATCTCCATAATTTTTGGTTTAGTTTCCTGAAAGTACTAATTTTTACCCGCCTCGCCCAAAATCCAAATTGCGCCATAATCTGCCAGAAGAAAAAGAAGATAATTGAAATTTGACAAAATTATACGTTTAAGCCTGTAACGAACGGAAAACTTCCTAGATCATTAAATTTTTCAGTTTGAATCCCCGAAGAATATCGAAATACGCAGGCAATTTTAATGATGGTGCAGACCTTCGGAAATTCATATCCTATAACGGATTGCACAATCTCCGTTCAATTTGAAATGATCTACAACCGTGGTCTTATGACTTTTTGCCGTATCTGTATCCCTTTTACGTTTGATTTTTCTCTTTAATCGATGTTAAGTCAATTTGGAATTTTCACATGCATAATTCATACTTTCAATTACTTATATGAAATACAGAATCATTAAACTCTTCACGAAAATTGGCCCACCCAGTAGCCATATGTGAGCCAAATGCTATGTATGTATCCGAAAAGTAATGTAATGTGAGATAATCTTACAAAACCTTTACCCTGTTCCACGTTTCTAACTCAATCTGAACCAAGAATAGATGACATATCATAGGACCAGCCATTTAGGCCACTAAATCCGGCGTGTCTTATGGTATAATCCTTTGTCGATATGACGTACGTTTAGTAGCAGTTAATCTGTAAATGAAGGTCTTCAATATTGTAAATACGCATATACTTTCGTATGTCGATCTATATATATTCACTGATGTCGATTTTTAGCGATCGAGAAAGGGTGGGTCTGCTATTGTAATAAGTACTCCCCACACCGACTTTGACTGGCAGTAGGAAAGGGTTCCTTCTCCAACTCCTGTGTAACTGTCATTAGTAAGGAAAGCCTACAATTATAATGAATAGTTCCCTTCTCGATTTGACTTGCAGAAGGCAAGTGAGCATGCAGTTTTGTTTAAAACTCCCCTACCCGATTGTGTTTGGCAGTAGGCAAGGGTGCCTATCATTATAAAGAAATGTCCTCATCTAAAATGTGACTGGCATTAGGCATAGTGGCCTGCTATTTTGATGGAAACTCACCAACTTGGTGTGACTGGCAGTAAGCTGGCTGGCAGTAGGAAAATGGGCCTGGCATTATAATAATAACTGCACAACTCAATTTCGAGTGATAGTAGGGTAATTGCCTGCCATTATAATAAAAACTCCTCAACTGAAATCTGTCTGGAAGTAGGAAGGGGGCTGCCATATTAACGAAAACTCCCCAAATCGATTTTGTCCGCGTAGTAGGCAATGGGGCCTGGAATTATTACGTAATCATCCCAACTCGATTGTGAATGGCAGTAGGCAAGTGAGTCTGCCGCTATATCACAAATCCGTAACAAACACTTTACATTGGAAACAACGTACGGGGAACTCCCCATGCTCTTTCTCGGATAACGCTAAGAGACATGAAATTTTAAAACAACCTTATTTACTGCATGTACACTATTTACTTCGATAACCGAATACAATGTAGAATACCGTAGCGAAGCACGGGTACATTCGCTAGTTTAGTAATAAAGTGTTTCGGAGGAAGAATGATAGGGTGCTTTTAATTATATTCTGACTGAGAATTCATGAGTCGACCTCCAACTCTCAACGACCCATTATCATACAGGGACGGATTCAAAGTTTTCAATGTGATCCAAGAGGCAACTGCGTTATTAGACCTCAATTCATGAAGTTCTTTCCCATATTAACTAGATTGCATCAAACGTATTAGTTTCATTTCACTAATCCTCAATTCTTCACGGTTAAGTGGGCCAATAACACGAGTATCCTTAGTGGAGTGGACATTGGTAATAAATCTCAAAACATAGCTATAAACTCGCTTGAATTCGGGAAACGACAATAAATTCTCTAACTCGGGCGGGTGTACGTTAATAGCAGGACTCTCATAGAGGGTTTCGATTTCGCATTCACAGCATATGGCGTATTACTGGCAGCAAAATCAGGATGCACTGGGGACAATTCGTGCAACCAGGAGGGACCATGCCACCATACAGCATGAGAAAACCTTTGTGAGGGTAAAACACCTCGAGACAAGTGGTCAGCTGGATTGCTGTGAGTAGTAACATGTCTCCAATATGAGACTGAAATGAGGGACCGAATTTGAGCAACTCTATTGGCTACAAAGGTTTTACAACAATTGGCGGGTTTCTGTAACCAGCACAGAACTGACGTGCTGTCAGTCCAGAAGCATGTAGAGAAAGTAATGTGAAATTTCAGATATTCAGTGACCTTACTCATAAGGCGAGAAAGTAATAGAATAGCACAAAGCTCTAAGGGAGCAATATATTGCTGCTTCAATGGATCAACTTTTGATTTGGAGGTCAACAGGATCATTGATACCTCACCATCAGATTCTGTCCTAACATACACAAGCACCATAGGCAGCTTCTGAAGCGTCACAAAAGCCATGGATATCAGTAACCTTATTCCTATTTCACTGCACTCTGAGTTTATTAAGCAGGAGGAGCACACTGTAGATTCCAGATTTCATTAATTTCAGGTGAAGATACTATAGGATCATCCCGATCGATCTCCAAGTGCCAAAGAGATCGCAGAGTAAGTTTGCACTTAACCACGGCACATCCTAACAATCCAAGCCGATTAAATATGGAAGCAATGATAATGAGAATGCTTATCTTAGTGACTTCCTTAGGTGCTTTCTTCAAATGTGTTTGAAACCGAAACTCATCACATTTAGGATGCCGCACAATACCTAATCATTTAATATATTCGTTTCTGTGAGGTTACAAGGTGACAACATTACTCTATCCTCTACAGGGACATTGGCAAGAGCTTCTGACCAGTTGACGTCCACTTTCTAAGATGAAAGTGTGCACTGTCAAGCACAGAAGGTATTTCTGTTCGAAGCTCCTTAGCTCATTCAGCAGAAGTACTCCCTGTCAGCAGGTAGTCAACATATAAACAAGAGCGAATGATCTCTGCAGTGGGGGTGAGATTCTTTGTGTTCATCAGCAGGTTGAACTAGACATCTCGTAGCAAGAAAGGGGACAGAACTTGTACCGTTATGTAACAGTAGTAAGACGGTAATCCTTGATTTCTTCATCAGTACATTCACGCCAAACAATTTTCTGAAGATGTGTGCGGTCATGGTGAATTAGCACTCATCTGTACATCTTAGCAATGTCAGCTGTAAGAGCAACAAAATAGGTTCTGAACTTTATAACAATGGACAGCAAGTCAGGCTGAGTAATACGACCAACCATTAGCATAGTATTCAATGGTATCCCATTCGATGATTCACAACTTCCGTTAAAAACAACTTTCAGCTTGGTTGTAGAGCTAGAATCCTTGAGCACACGATGATGGGGCATGTAAGGACTTCATGAGTTAGAAGTCTCGGGAGGTGCAATCCATGTGACCCAGTTCACTGTATTCACCCATCAAATTCACGTACTATTTTCTCAAGTCTGGAAGTCCAGCAAATGTATTTTCAATTGATTTCACCCTTCTAAAAGCAATACGCTCAGACTCAGCTACAGGTTCCTATTCAGCACGAATAGGAAGTTTGACAACAAACCTACCAGAATCATCTCACAAAGTGTTCTTCACAAACCCTTTCTTCTGGAGTAAGAAGTGGTTGATGTAGTTCATGAAGCTCCCAGAACCTTTAGAGTTTAAGGTCATTAGAATAAAGTTTTACAAGATTGGCACGACGAGCCTTGGCATCATTCTTAATGCACGACACCGGGAAAGTGACTGACACTACCCAAACAAATTCGATATTTAAAATGCGGGATAACATTTCATATGCAAAACATTAGAGGACAAAATTTAGTAGTAGACATCAACTCCTACCAAGGTATCGATACCAATATAAATGGTCTGTTATTGGACATTATAAATTTTCCAGCTAACTCATTCCTGTTGCCAGCGTTTCGCCCCCGTGTGCTAGGCTGGGCTCATCAGTGGTACCTACCACACCTGCCAAGACGCATGGCTAGCGCATATCGTGGAGGTCACTGCGTAGGCTAATTGTAGCCACCGGCAGTGTCAATGGACTATGAGAGACTTTGTCTCATTACCAGATATCGATGCCTGCTTGGCCATCAGATTATATATTTGTTGATTCCCATAGGGACTCTGAAATATTTGTCCTGAATGAGTAAATTTATAATACCAATATAAATGGTCCGTTATTGGACATTAAAAATTTTCCAGCTAACTCATAACTGGTTGCCAGCGTTTCGCCCCCGTGTGCTAGGCTGCTTAAATGTCCTATCATTCAAAATAATATCATGAGGAATAACCAATTGGAACAATCAATTTCCTGCGCAGGAAGTGGACTTGTGATTGTGTTCACAGCTGCACAGTTCAACTTCAATGTATAATCTGACACATTTGAGGAAAAAAACAAGGTTACATGTGGAGCTTACAGGCGAAACATTCCCATTGCCTATAGGCAACAATAGGTAGACGACAAGCTCTTGTAATGATGCAAAGCTTCTTGACAAGGTCCAAACTCACAAAGGATAACTGACTCGCAGAATCTGAAAACGATTTAACTAGTATAATCTCTCCTGAACTAACTTTCAGCCCTACGCACGATGTGCTCAGCAAAACACTAGAGCCTACTCCTTAACAAACGTCATAGCGGCGGGTGAAATAAATGCAGAACTTGTAGCATTTATATTATTATTATTATTATTATTATTATTATTATTATTATTATTATTGGGAGTTTTTCGTTCCTTGTAAACCAATAAGCTGGAGGCACTTGTTTAGCTTACGTATTATTATTAATTAATTAATTAATTAATTAATTAATTAATTTATTTATTTATTTATTTATTTATTTATTTATTTATTTATTTATTTATTTATTGATCTGAAAGTACACAGGTTTTACACCCAATTAAGTACCTTCTTGACATTCATTAACAATCTGTATCTATGAAGTTAAAGTTTAACAAAAACAAAGTTAAATATCAACAAAGAAAGGAAAAAGAACAAAATTAACATTATATCTGATACCATTTACAATTTATAGGAAATGAAAAGTTCACTACGATATCACACCGTAATACAAAGCAAAAGACAATACAAAAAAAGGAACTTAAAACACGAATGAGTACACTGGGAAACAAGGTGAGTACCAGAAAGAAGGAATTATTAAAAATTTAAAAATTGTAAAGGCAGGCTTCTAGTTTCTTATTGAATTCATTATCCGATTCGGTGAATATATCAACTTCTTAGGTTACAGTGTTATAAAGCGTTGTCATTTTTACAAAAGGTGAATTTGACTGATGCAAAGTTTTTGACCTTTGAACATAAAATAATTGGTGCTGACGTGATCTTGTCTGCGGAACATGGAATGAAATGCGTTTTAACAGATCCATAGAATCAAATCTTCCTATTACAATTTTTCTTAGTATTTGTATAGAAATTAGGGACCGACTGATTTTCAATGAAGGAAATAGAAATAAATTCCTTAATAACTGGGTTGATGTGTCGAAAGGGCAAAATGTTTTAAAAGTTTTGAAATAAAGATAACGTAGGAACTTCTTTTGTACAATTTCAATAGCATTCACTTGTTGCTTTGTATGATCTTTGAACGTTAGCTTACTGTCAAAAACTATACCAAAGTTCTTAAACGTTAAAACTCTATCCATTTCCCCCCCCCTCCTTATATGATAGGCTGAAACATCACATTCCTTCTTCCTGGTAAACGTCACGTATTTACATTTACTAACATTCAAAGACAAATTATTAATGTCATACCAAGAAATGATATTATTATTGTCCTTTTGCAACTCGTCTCGGTCTTGGTGGTCGCTAATATATTTGAAAAGTTTCAAATCATCTGCAAAAAGTAAACAGTTAGAGTGGCAAATATTGTCTGGTAGATCATTAATTAGAATTAAAAACAAGAGAGGTCCAAGATTTGAACCTTGCGAAACAACAGAAGAACTGATAAAATTATCTGAAATTCCATTGTTAAAATAAACAAACTGCTGTCGATTTTTTAAATATGAACACATTAACTGCAACAGCTGTTTAGAAAAAACAGATGTATATATTTTTGTAATTAATATTCTATGGTCGACTTTATCGAATGCCTTTTCGAAATCCAAATAAACAACATCAGTCCTTCCGTTGGTATTAATTGCATCATACAAATTTTGAGTATAACCCAGAAGATTGGTGATAACTGATCTGTTAGGTACAAATCCATGTTGAAATTCATACAGAGCAATCTTAACATGGCTATAAATCTTACGGTGCAATACATGTTCGTATACCTTAGCTACAGCGTTGATAATGCACACTGGACGATAATTAGATATCATTACAAAACTGCCTGTATAAAAAATGGGCGTAACTTTAGCGACTATCCATTTCTCACGAAAGGATGAAGTGCGAATAGAAAGATTAAAAATGAAAGTTAATTGATTAGCCAATAAATCGGCACAAGCCGTAATTATATATGGAGGTATGCCATCAGGACCACTCGATCTTTTAGGCTTTAGTTTACCATTAATAGCCTTTTTCACCTCTTCAACAGATATCTCACTGACATGTAATATATCAACAGAGGGAAATAGAGGAATGTCATCTAAAGCCAAATTATCCAGTATATAATTAAAATCTGATCTGACGTAAACTGACGAAAAATATCGAGCAAAGCCATGAACAACATTATCGCCTTCGTAGTTCTCACCATTATACTCGAACGTAGTTCCTCCTGATCTCGTGAATCGCTTATTTTTAATGTGCCTCGAGAAATGTGTTATATCACGTTTTAAAATAACCTCTAATTCACTGATGTAATTTCGATATGCGGAATTTATTTTTACTTTCAAGTCAGATCTGAGCTGTTTGAAACGTTCATCATAGTACCTAGAGAATTTCCTCTTTTTGGCACACTTCCTTTTCTGTTTGATTATCTGAATGATATCGTGATTGAACCAGACTGGAAATTTTGATTTTTTTAATGACTTGACCCTTAGGTATGCAATTATCGAAGCATCTATATATTGACGAGTAAAGGAATTCCACAGCCTCATCCACATTCTGATACTTATACAACGGGTTCCAATCAATATCTCTTAACTCGTAATACAGTTGTAGAAAATCTGCTTTCTTGAAATCGTAGTATTCTCGATTTATATTTTTTGGTAATGAACACCTCTTTACTGGAGGTAATGATAAACAGAGTGGGGGATGATGTAAATCTTCAGACACAAGAGCAAATTCCTCACGTTTCACGTCAACTACGAAATTGGCCAGTACAAGATCCAGCGTCCTAGAATTGTAATTAAGAATATTATTGTACGACGTTAAACCTAAATATGATATCAATTGACCCAATCTTTTACTAGTCACAGTTCCTTCTATAAATGAATAACCAGTACCATTAATTTCAGGAAGATTGAAATCACCCACGATAACGCAGTCCGAAATCATAAGATTGTCAGTGCTTTCTAAATAACCAAAGTAGTCCTGATAAACTATTAATGATGATGCTGGAGTAATGTACACAACATTTATAAATAACTTCCTATTATATTTTGAGATACAAATAGTAAGTGATTCACAATGGTCTCTAGAGGACTTGGATAATAGTTTTGCCTTAAAACTCCTTTTGACGGCAATCAAAACTCCCCCGCCCCTCTCCTTTCCGGTTACTAAAGGATCTCTGTCATTTCTTAACACTAAATATCTACTGTCAAATAATTCACTATCATATATACTGTACCATTACGTTACATTAGCGGCCGTCAATGTAATGGATACAGTGGACAAAGATGGCGGACAATAGCTTCAGGTGCAAGTACACAGAGTAGTTATCTAATAAATCGATATCTCCCGGCCGCAAGGGAAAAGAATCTCAAGAGTTAAATAATGATGGACGAAAAAAATTTGAAAGAGAACGATTCTTGACTACTTTGTGAAAATAAAGTTACAAGTTGAAGGGAAGTTGCACGGCTTATAGAAAGATTATAAAAAGGATCAACTCAACGTCAAATACGAAAATATTAGTATATTAATAGAATAGAAGACTATATCTGCAAGAACATAATACGGAAAAAGAGTAGATTTGAAAGAAATAGTCGTTACTGTGAGGCCAGCACTCAGAAACGGACAGGAAGCTTCAGCCGAATTACACGTTGCCGAAATTAGTACCATAGCGGCATAATTTATTGTTTCCAGGAGGGAGACAATATCTGTTTAAGCAAAAGAAAGAGCAAGGAATAGGCCAGATTAGAGAAATCTATAAATTTAAAGAAAAGAATATTTTCGTCCAAATCGAGTTTAAAAAAAATTATATTGCGAATTGAATTGCCTATTATTCACCAGTATACTATGAATGCTACTATGTATTTGTTCTTTTATGATTGCATGATGACTGGTGACAAGATGGACTCAGCTTAAACAGAAGGGATGTTTGCTCAAGACTGATTAGCTCAAGCCAAGACCCAAGATGAAGCCGCAGATGACGTAGTCTTCGGATCGCCGTGGTTGCCTACTCCAAGATGCCGTAGTCCAGCAAGGATCCAGCGGCAAAATCCCGTTACGAGATAAGTATTATGAGTTGCATCGTAATGAATTTCAAATCAATTGATGAAAAATATTTATAGGTGTACTGGAGTGCTAGATAAATGAGATCAAGTGCCAATGAAAGGATATATGAATATAAATGCCAATTATTAGCCGATGAAATGTGCTATTTTATGTTATATAACTGCAATGCTAATGTGATAATTTTAAGGTTATTTGAAACTAGATCTAACTGAGTATTTGTGCACGTTTTGTGCCAATTAATACGTGTAGACCGTGAAACGTTTAACCAGTTATGGATATATAAATATAAGCGAGATATAAGACGTAACCTAGAACTTCAGGTCAATATGTATACCAATCATGGCCAGTACGATAATAATATGGAAAAGAAGTGTTTGAAATATTACGAAGTTGCAGTGTATAAGAGAATAATCAGGTTAATGAATATTGCATCCGTAACACAGAGGTTATTTTAGTGTAATTGAATGATGATATATTTTAAATATGGAGGAATATATATATATAAAGGAAATGAAGTTTTAATGTGGCATGTTATAAGTAGAATGAGGAGATATGTTTCTGTTCGTTATTTAAGAATGGGATAGATAACTGAAATGCGAATTCCTGTGTTACATATTATATTTAGATTTTGGTTAGCATTCAAGTAAAGAATATAGGCCATGTTGAGTTGAATGCATGTCTCGAGCCAAGCAGTATGTGTTCGTGGTAACTTTCGGAGGAAGATATGGAGAGGTTACGTGTTTGATATGCATTACGTTATATATATTTGGGAATAGAAAGGAATCTCACACATTTACGTATTTGAAGGTCAGCACGTTAGCGCTTATACGGAGTACGGTTTGCTTTATCGAAATTATGGCACAGCGAAGAAATATTTGGGAGTATGTAAATATTTTGGCACATGAATAGGATTGTATGGCACGATTTTCGCAGATTAGAATGACGTACCGTCAAGTCTATGGCACTTCGTACTAGATTTACTTGGTTTGTGTTGTACATATGGTGATGTACTGATCTAATTTATTCATTTGGACAATGATAGGTATATTGGTAACTGTATGGGTGTTTTGAACCCATAATTAAACATGCTAATGCTTATCTCGTAACGTGGTGAGTCGCAAACAAGAATCCAAACATGAATCTAAACATGTGTTCAAGTATATTTTGGTCAAATAGACCGAAAACCAAAATGAAACTTAACTTATGCCCCAAAGAAATTCCCAAACAACATTAAAAGAAAGATATTCCACTCCTCCTTGGTTTAATAAAGTTCTGATCCCTATTTTTCCCCTTATGTGAATTTAATCATGGAAGATATGGTATAATTTGATATTTAACAAATATGTAAGCAAATATGTTGAAGATTTAAAGTTCTTTCAAATATGTTTATCCCGGAAACCAAGCATTTTTGAAAATGATACTTATAATTCTATGATTTTCCTTTCGTTATTGCCAATGAATATATATTATTCAATTTTATTATACATTAGCATGCTAATAAATTAGATATAGACTTGATTTTGCATTTCTATTCTTTAAGTAGGTAGTAGTAGGATAGTATACGAAATTATTGAGTTAGCTTACGCTGAATTTTAGGTGAGGTTCGGATTATTTCTTTTGACATAAGGATATGGTATGAATGTTTTAACGGTCGGCGACTCTTCAACGGAATCCGCGATTATTTAATGCATGTGGGAACAACGAAGCGAATTTTTACCCTGAGAAATGATTATATGCCATATGTTGGAACTTATGTTCATAAATATTATTCCAGTTTGGAAACTTTGTATGACTTGTGACCCGATGCTTAGAATTATGTGGCCGGAGCAATATTTAGATATGTGAATACTCAGTTAATACTCCAATAACATAAGACAGAGTTGCCGGTAAAGGTCGCAAATCAAATAAAATCATAAGGCATAATACTATTTGATAGAGAAGTCTCAGTCAGTACAACAATATCGTATGAAGAGCACAGGAGATTTTGGATAAATATATCAACCTTAGTTCTAAGTCCTCTCACATGTTGATAACAAACGAAAAACTCAATATCATGGCTAATGAAAAATCAAAGTTGAAAGAGTAACAACATTACGATGAAAAAATTACAATTTATCCAAATCACCCTCAAAACGAATAGCATGCACTTGACCTCCATCAGTCTTTCTCATCAAAATTTTGCCACTCCTGTTCACCCACAGATACTTATATTCTCTATCGCGTTGCAATTGTTTAGCTTTAGCAAATATAATTCGCCTATTAGGAGCTGCATTTATTGATCTTGAGAAAGCTTTTGACTGTGTCAGATGGGACAAATTGATGACAATCCTGAAGAAACATGGAGTTGATTGGAGGGATAGAAGGCTAATAAAGAATTTGTATATAAACCAGAGAGCAAGAGTGAGAATAGGAGATGAGTTGAGTGAAGAAATTGAATTAGGAAGAGGTGTAAGACATGGCTGCTCTTTATCACCGACACTGTTCAACATCTATCTTGAAGAAATAATCAATGAAAGTTTTAATGGAAATAGTGGAGTTTGTGTTGGAGGTAGGAGAGTAGAATGTATAAGATTTGCAGATGATATGGTTGTGATGGGAGAAAGCGAACGTGAAATGATACAAATGTTAGATAAACTCAACATGAAACTAGAAGAATATGGAATGAGAATTAATAAGAAGAAGACCAAAAGTATGATAATTGGAGGAAAAGGTAGAAGTTGTCATATTAGTATAGGAGGAGAAGAAATAGAGCAAGTCAGTAACTTCAAGTATTTGGAAAGTATGATTAGAGATGATATGTATTGCACAACAGAAATTATGAAAAGAATTGCCATAGCAAAAGAAGGCTTTAGGAAAAAATCAAAATTATTTTGTGGACCACTAAACAAAGATTTGAGGAAAAGACTTGCTAAGTGTTACATTTGGAGCATAGCTCTGTATGGCGCAAAGACTTGGACATTGAGAAAGAAAGATGAGAGAAGATTGGAGACACTAGAGATGTGGGTATGGAGGAGAATAGAACGAGTGAAATGGGAAGACAGGGTAAGGAATGAGGAGGTATTACGAAGAGTTGGAGAAGAACGAAGTATATTACAAACCATTAGAAGGAGAAAAGTGAACTGGATCGGACATTGTTTGAGGAGGGACTGTTTACTGAAAGAAGGAACAGAAGGAATGGTGAAAGGCAAACGAGGAAGAGGAAGGAAAAAATATCAAATGTTGGACAATATCCAAGGAAATAAATATTCGGACATGAAAAACTTGGCGCAGGACAGGCAACAGTGGAAGAGGTTCATCCCATGACAAGACCTGCCATAAGGCAGAATACCTTGATAGATAGATATTAGGAGCTAAAGACTGATTAATATATATGGGACTAGGGATGGAAAAACCAAGAAGAGTTGTGGACAAATTCCTTTTGATATCACGCTTTTCTAAGATCTGTTCCTTATAACATCTTCTAACAAACTTTACAATAATGCCACGAGTTGGTCGATTATTAACTTTTTCCAGCCTATGACACGCATCAATCATATCGTCTTTTATTTCTACATCTAGCGCCTTGGCAACACTGATGACAGTCTGACAGACATTTTCATTCGGCACTTCCGGAACACCGTATATCTCAAGTGTATTAATCCTAGAATAATGCTCGTTGTCATCGCACTTGATTTTAAGTTCACTGAAAGCTTTTGCAAGGCGAATGTTTTCAGATAATAAATTATCAATAATATTTTGCTGTCTATTAATTATTGACTGCTGATTATCTAGAATTCGTTTGTGCTCGTCCAGCCTTTCATGACACACATCAATGGACTTACCTAACTGCTTTTCTATTTCACTAGTTGTTTTCTTCAATGTAGCCATTTCTTCAGTTAAAATTTGCAGCAGTTTATAAATGTCCCCAACTGATGGTGCCGACGAACTTGGCTGCGCTTCTTGCATGCTCCTACGCCGCTGTGAGTTACACTGGTCACACCTCCATGTCTGATCTTGGGACTTCAAATATTCCACATCTTGATCGTTAAGGTTCACACACTTACTGTGAAACCAACTGTTACAAGTGTTACACTCAATTTTAGATGCTATGTCCTGCCTAGGTACAGCTTTCCCACACTTCACGCAGGTACTCATATCTATTCCTTAATATAATATTAACCGATGGGCAAGTGATGTGAGTAGTGTGTTGTGACCCCGGTACCACACGTTCAAGTTACCTTGACTCGATATACCGAATCGAATCCAACGACAATATATAAAAGTGTCGTAACCCTTCAAAAGCACATTAAACTACCTTGATGCCTTTGTTTACATACACTTGGCCTTAACCCTGACAATATTAATCACAAATCTAACTCTTAAAGAAGGATTAGTTCCAATATTTATAGTTCCATAGCATCCATAACACTTACAGAATCTGTGGGCCCAGGTTCTAATCACTGAACTTACATACTTCTTATAAAATAACTCTCATTTACCGGAGCACTATTCACACACAGCCTTAGCCAACCATTGCCAACATGACATGTTGCTAGTTGCTTTACGTCGCACCGACACAGATAGGTCTTATGGCGACGATGGCACAGGGAAGGGCTAGGAGTGGGAAGGAAGCGGCCGTGGCCTTAATTAAGGTACAGCCCCAGCATTTGCCTGGTGTGAAAATGGGAAACTACGGAAAACCATATTATTATTATTATCGTCATCATTATTATTACCGGGGTTTCGTGGATCACAGATGGGTGAAAGAAGGTGTGGGCTTGAGTGGGTCTATCTACAATATCAAAGATTCTTTTAAAACTTTGAAATAAAGGTATATTTCTTTTCAGAAAATCAGTGTATCAGGTACAATGACAATTTTGATGTAAGAAAACGAAAACCCCAGAATAGGGAATTTAAGTGTTTTAGGCTTCAAACTCCAAACTTACTAGTTTACAATGACGCCGATGTAGCGTTTAAATAAACACAAATTTCCAGACCACTTTGCTCCAACCGTTACAAATTTACGGCCTTCCAAAGGCACCACTGAATGTTGCAGTAATATTAGCAATCTCAGAAAAGAGCTTACATGCTCTCCAACTTCAACCAAGGAGGCCGTGCTCCCAATTTCTTACAGCCTACTCAAGGCAACATTACACCCATAAACCTACGATTTCTGGCTTCTCTAGGCCCAACCCACAATTTACAATTTTGGTACACAGGGGTATCTAGTACCCATACCACTGGGCCTTCGTGAAAAGGAAGAACAGGTTAATGTACTGGCACAAACTCAAAATGGATGGAGGCGTACACGAGCGCTCCTTGAAAACTCGGTTTTAAAACCCTGCTTGGGCTTGTGGCCTGATGATGCAGAGGCTAATCCTACACTACTGAGGTGACTAGAAGAGCAATTTACTTGGTAATTTACAGGATAAAAATGGTTACAAAATCGCAGTCACCTCAAGATAAATTGAAGGGGAAATCGAGAGTAGCGCACTCTCTATCCCCGATTTACAGTTCAAGACTTTATGAAGTTTTACGTTAGCAAGAAGTAATTTACATTTTAGAAATCACACGATTACATAGTTAAAGCTTAGAAACTTCCCCTCGAATTAGCTGGCGGAGATAGCCACAGAGATAGAAAAGTGGTGGTCATTACCTCGGCTGATGTACTGCCTGGCGAAGAATGAGGCACCCCGTGTCGTGTCTTAACACACACACTCTCAGAAATTTGGCGATCTCTAATACAAGGTAGCTTGAGTAAGCCGCAGCTTATATACCCGAGGGGATGGTTCGAGAAGGCTCTGGACTAATTCCGGACACACCCTCTCATTTTTATTGGATTGTTTAATAGTTACAAGAAGCCTGTAAATACAACATTTTCTAATTGGCCAGATTCAAAAGCTGGCGGGATGAGAAGGAAATGTTGCAAACCTTGAAATAACAAAATAAATGAACATTGATTTAGTTATGAAAATCTAGACACAGAAAACTTCTTTAAATCACGAATTCTTCCACCTTGCACCAGATTGCATGACTTCAATTTTTTGTAATGATATCCTTGGAGAAAAGTTCACCTAGTTGCTGTACACCAAAATAAAAAACATGTAAATCCAGTTAGTTTAGGAAACTTTAAAATGACACAATGTATGAATGACATCTTCTTATTAATGTCCCAACTTCATGCAGTGTTTCACGTTTTGTCTGATAGATAGAGTTCCTTAAGGCGCTTCTTTTAAATGTGCGAGGTTGAGGTTTACCTCCCGGTACAATTATTATTATTATTATTATTATTATTATTATTATTATTATTATTATTATTATTATTATATAATTCTCTGGGGCCATCAAGGACCACGTTAAGTCTTGTTGCATTTGACACTGAACTTGGCCTTCTTTAGAGCCCAAATTTCCGTCATTCTTTGTGAGTGGGCCAGCTTACGCTCCTCTGTCCAAGGGGCACCGTGTCTTCTCTTCGGTTGCTCGTCTCGGTTTAGCCCGTTCATCAATATTTTCTTGCGGAAGAGATCTCTGTTAAGGGCGTCTTCAGCTGAGATATGTAGCATTTGCAGGTGTTCTTTGGTATTTCTAAACCAGGGAATTGTGGTTTTGGGGTTTGCGTCAAAACAGTGAAAGATTTCTTTAGTTAACATTCTTCCGTCCATTCTTTTCAGATGACCGTAAAATCGTGCCCGTCTTCTTCTGATTGTGTCGGTAATTTTCTCTATTTTGCTGTAGACTTCCTTGTTGGATCTCTTTTGATGGATTCCATTTTTATACTTTGATCCCAAGATTCCTCACACAATTTTGCGTTCTCTTTTCTCCAGTTCTTCAAGGAGTCCTTTGTTGGCATTTAGAGACAGGGTTTCGGCTTCATATAGAACTACTGGCTTCAGAACGGTTTCATAGTGACGTATTTTGGTGTTTTGGGAAAGGCATTTTTTGTTGTAGATTGTGCGGGATGTTTGGTAGGCTATTTCCAGTTTGCGCACTCGGTCCTGAAGTGCTTCTTTGTCCAGTCCATTTTCCATGATGATCCTACCCAGGTATTTGAATTTGTCTACTCTGGTGATGTCCCCGTATTTTGTATGGAGTTTTGGTGGAGCCTCTTTGATGTTAGTCATTACTTCTGTTTTCTCAAACGATATCTGCAAACCAGTTTGTTCGGCAATTTCCTTTAAAATTTCAACTTGAGCTCTAGCGGTTTCTATGTCGTTTGAGAGAACAGCAATATCATCGGCAAATGCTAAGCAGTCTGTTGCGATCCCTTTGGATTTGGTTCCTATTCTCAATGGACTATAGTTGGTTTCCTGTAATCTCACCCGCCAGGTTCTGGTGATCTTTTCAAGAACACAGTTGAAGAGTATCGGGGATAGCCCATCACCTTGTCGGACTCTTGTTTTGATGTCAAAGGAATGCGAGAGACATCCGTGGAACTTCACCTTGGATTTTGTATCGGTCAGGGTGGCTCTGATTAATGCCAGCAGTTTCAAATCAACTCCAAATTCATTTAAGATGTTTAGCAGGACTTCCCGGTCAATGGAGTCGTACGCTTTCTTAAAGTCCACAAAGACAGACACATACTGCTTGGACCTTAGTGTACAATATCTGATGATCGTTTTGAGATTTTGGATCTGTTCAGTTGTTGAACGACATTTTCTGAACCCTCCTTGGTATTCACCTATTTGATGTTCGACTTGTGCTTCCAAACGCTACAGGATGGCAAGTGATAGAATTTTGTAAGTCACGGGTAGCAAAGATATTCCTCTGTAGTTGTTGATGTTCTTCATGCTGCGTTTTTTGTGTAGTGGATCGATCAAAGCTATTTTCCAGTCTTCGGGTAGGGTCTCCTTGTTCCAAATTTCTTCTATTTGCTTTTTCAAGATATCAAGTGATTCCTCTGGGGCATATTTCCATAGTTCAGCTACTACTGAGTCTTTACTCGGCGCTTTGTTATTTTTGAGACGGGCAATGTGGCGCTTGATTTCATCTCTGTCGGGTGGTCTGGAATCTGGGTACCTGAGTAAGGGTTCCTTGGTCTCAATGGCGCTTTGCGGTTTAGAGCAATTAAGTAAATTCTTGAAGTAATCTGCCAGAATGCTGCAATTTTCTTCATTTGACGTCGCCAGTGTGCCGTCCTTTCGCTCAAAGCATAGAGATGGTTTTTTATAGCCAGTGAGTTTGCGTTTGAAGGCTCTGTAGTACTGTCAGCTTTCATTCTTCCTAAAGTTTTGTTCTATATTTTCAATGAGAGATTTTTCGTATTTACGTTTTTCAGTTCTGAGCACCCTAGCTGCTTGGGCACGTTGGGTTTTGTAGGTTTCCCAATCATTTTTTGATTTCGTAGAATAGTACTGTTTCCATGCATTGAGTCTTTCTTGGAGGACTAATTCGCAGGTACCATTCCACCAGGCATGCTTTTTGCTTCTCTTGATTTCTGCAACGTCTTTGGCAGCCTCAACAAGGAGACTTTTGGCGTTGTTAAAGTCACAGTCATTTGGTCTAGCCTTCTCCTGGAACTCCTCGACCCTTTGCCGAAGTTCATCGTTGTCGAAGCGTGTGATCTGTTTGGTTGTCTTCCTTGTGATTGCGGGAATTGTTTTGAATTTGATAAGAGACATATAATGATCTGAGGCCGCATTGATGCCATTCTTTACCTTGACATTCATAATCTCAGGGCTGTTTCTCCTGGAGATTGCAACGTGAACAATTTGGAACTCTCCGAGAGCTTGGACGGGAGAACGCCAAGTCATCTGCTTTCTGGGTAGATGGCGAAAGTGGGTCGACATGACCTGCAGGTTGTGATTTTCGCAAATGGACACCAGTCTTTTTCCGTTGGGATTGGTTCTTTTGTGAGCAGGGTAATTTCCTATAACTTTCTTGTACTTCTGTTCACGACCTAGTTGGGCATTGAAGTCACCCAAAAGAAGCTTGACATGGTGTTTGGGGATTTTGTTTAATTTTTCATCCAGTAGGTCCCAGAAATTATCAACTTCGTCTGGATCAGACTTGTTCTTATCGTTTGTAGGAGCATGTGCGTTAACTAGGGTGTAGGTTTTGTTCGCGCATTTAATTGTGAGTATAGACCATCTGTCATTCACAGGTTCGAAATTTCCAACCGATTTAAGGAACTTGGTTCTAACAGCAAACGCGGTTCCAAGCATCACAGCTCCATTGAGGATTCCTCTTTGCGCTTTGCTCTTGAAAAATCGGTAGCCTTCGGATTCAAAAATCTCTTCATCTGGGTACCTTGTTTCCTGTAGGGCCATTATGGAGATCTGATTTTCGTGAAGAGCTTTGGTGAGGGTTTTCAGCTTGCCAGTTTGTGTAAGTGAATTTATGTTGAAAGTTGCTAGAAAGGTTTTAGGTTTTGGTCTGAGTTTTTGACTCTTCGGGGTACACCGAGACGCTCCGACTCGTCTCTTGCATGATGTCGAGTCTCCCCCAGAATCCGAATGAGACTCGTGCGCCGTGGGATTCACGACGAGGGATTTATCCGAAGATTTACCCCCTGGGGTATGTTTCTTGAAATGTGCCATCATGCTTTTTGACTTGACTTTGCTTTGGACGGGTACCCATCCTTTTACAACTAGGGTTGTTAGCCCTAGAGGTTGCCTCAAGATGTTTTCTGGCTTCTGGTCATTTACCAGTCTTCGCCGTAACCCTGGCAAGGGAACAGTTTTTTTTCACGGTGGTATTTTTTCCCTACTACCCTCTGACTCTGCTGGCGGCAGAGCCAGCGAGCTTCCCCAATTCCAATTGGACGCGCCCGATGGAGGTAACCGGTAAATCCCCACACGGGTATTATTATTATTATTATTATTATTATTATTATTATTATTATTATTATTATTATTATTATAGGGAGTTTTTCGTTCCTTGTGAACCAATAAGTTGTGGGGTCCATTACATTGGGGGCACTTGTTTTGCTTACAGTGTTAAGCGGTAAAACACAGATAAGTATATTTCCCCGCACAAACTTGCCACGATGATCAATGTTTGCTTGTTTGAACTTTCTACAATCAAAAATGTTATGATTATCAAGTTTGCAATATCTTCAAATTACGGAGGTGCTCTTGTTGGATTATGACTCTCATTATATTCAAATACAGGTTTCTTGGATTATGTTAGCTCTAATATTTGATAATTTCTTTCCAAGAAATCAATGAAATTATTTAGTGTGGGAATATCAGTTGAGGCATATTTGTTTTCCCATTCATTTCCATTGTTGGCCTTGATATGATTTAAAATCATTTCCTGTAGCAGCATTTATTGAAGAGGAAATTAACATTCCAAAGTGTCAATAGCAGGAAGCATAGATTTTACTTGGTTTATCAATTTGCTATATTCAAAAGAAGATCCACTACGACAGTTATGGAGACTGAGTAAATGTTTTATGTACTGTGAGATAATGAAGCGTTTGTTATTGTACATTTCATCAATTAAATTCCAAGCAACAGTGAAGTTCCTGGCACATACGGATAGGTTATCTAACAAAACCCTAGTTTCGCCTCGAAGAGACCGCAATATGTCTTTGCACATCGTCAATGCGGGTATCGTTAATAACAAATCTTTGAAAGGCGTTCCTGGAACTCAAGTATTTTGTCGAATCTCCTTTAGAAAAAGATAATTCAATAGGAGGGAGTTTCACACTAGAGCTGGATGGAGTATAGTTGTCTGAAACAACCTAGGTGTTAATATAAGGAAATATCTTCATTGGGGAAATCAATTAAATGTGATTTTAAATAAAGGGTACTGATCTCTGCACATGGTTATGGGGGTATGTAGGGGTTGTAGTAAGGATGTAAAGAAGAGGGCATATAAGTCAATCAATCAATCAATCAATCAATCAATCAATCAATCAATCAATCAATCAATCAATCAATCAATCAATCAATCAATCAATCAATCAATCAATCAATCAATCAATCAATCAATCAATCAATCAATCAATCAATCAATCAATCAATCAATCAATCAATCAATCAATCAATCAATCAATCAATCAATCAATCAATCAATCAATCAATCAATCAATCAATCAATCAATCAATCAATCAATCAATCAATCAATCAATCAATCAATCAATCAATCAATCAATCAATCAATCAATCAATCAATCAATCAATCAATCAATCAATAAATCAATCAATCAATCAATCAATCAATCAATCAATCAATCAATCAATCAATCAATCAATCAATCAATCAAAACTGATCTGCATTTAGGGCAGTCGCCCAGATGGTAGATTCCCTCCCTGTTGCTTTCCTAGCATTTTCCTAAGTGATTTAAATGAGATTGGAAATTTATTGAACGTATCCCTTGGTAAGTTATTAAAATCCCTAACTCCCCTTCCTGTAAATTAATATTTGCCCCAATTTGTCCTCTTGAATTCCAAATTTACCTTCATATTCTGATAATTCCTACTTTTAAAGACGCCACTCAAACATTCGTCTACTAATGTCATTCCACGCCATCTCTCCGCCGACAGCTCGGAACATACCACTTAGCCGAGCAGCTCGTCTTCTTTCTCCCAGTTCCTCCCAGCCCAAACGTTGCAACATTTTTGTAACGCTACTCTTTTGTCGGAAGTCACCCAGAATAAATCGAGCTGCTTTTCTTTGGATTTTTTCTAGTTCTTGAATCAAGTAATCCTGCTGAGGTTCCCAGACACTGCAACCGTACTGTAGTTGGGGTCATACCAGAGTCTTATATGCCCTCTCGTTTAAATCCATCCTACAACCAATAAACACCCTCATAACCATTTGCAGGAATCTGTATCCTTTACTTGCAATCACATTTTTGTGATTACCCCAATGAAGGTCTTTTCTTCTATTAACACCCAGATATTTACAGTGATCCCCAAAAGGAACTTTCACCCCATCAACGCAGTAATTAAAACTCAGAGGACTTTTCCTATTTGTGAAACTCACAACCTGACTTTTAACCCCGTTTATCATCATACCATTGCCTACTGTCCATCTCGCAACATTATCGAGGTCATGTTGCAGTTGCTCACAATCTTTTAACTTATTCATTACTCTATACAGAAGAACATCATCCGCAAAGAGCCTTATCTCTGATTCCAATTCTTTACTCATATCACTTATGTATACAAGAAAACATAAAGGTCGAATAATTCTGCCTTGAGTAATTCCCCTCTTAACTTTTGCAGGGTCAGATAAGGCTTCACCTACTCTAATTCTCTGAGATCTATTTTCTAGAAACATAACAACCCATTCAGTCACTATTTTGTCTAGTCCAATTGCACTAATTTTTGCCAGCAGTCTCCCATGATCCAACCTATCATTTACTTTAGACAGGTCAATAGTGACACAGTACATTTGACCTCCGGAATCCAAGATGTCTGCTATATCTTGCCCGAAGTCTGTGGTAAGACCCCAAACTAGAGTATGGTTCCAGTGTATGGGTGTCTCACCAGGATTACTTGATTACTTGATTGAAGAACTGGAAAAATACAAAGAAAGGCAGCTCGATTTGCTCTGGGTGATTTTCGACGGAAGAGTACCGTTACAGAAAAATAATTGCAAAATTTCAGCTGAGATGACTTGTGAGAAAGGATACGAGTGCTCGACTAAGAGGTATGTTCCGAGCTGTCAATGGAGAGATGGCGTGGAATAACATCAGAGGGCGAATTTGAGTGTTGTCTTTAAAAGTAGGAAAGATCACAATATGGAGATAAAGTTGGAATTCAAGAGGACAAATATTCGTTTATAGGAAAGGGAGTTAGGGATTGGAATATCTTACCAAGGGAGATGTTCAATAATTTTCCAATTTCTTTACGATCATTTAAGAAAAGGCTAGGAAAACAACAGAAGGGGAATCTGTCACCGGGGTGACTGCCCTAAATGCAGATAATTATTGATTGATTGATTGATTGATTGATTGTTTGTTTGATTGATTGATTGATTGATTGATTGATTGATCGATTGATTGATTGATTGATTGATTGATTGATTGATTGATTGATTGATTGATTGATTGATTCATTGATTGATTGATTGATTGATTGATTGATTGATTACTAGGACTCCTACGTCTTTGAAATGAACAAAGCTATTCTTGAATCCTACCAAGTATTGCATTATACCTGTTTTCAAATTCACCATGCTGTCTGAAGTGAGTTCGCGAGATTTTGAGTCTAGTTCACATTCTAGGTACTCCCTGACTATACTGAATTCCTTTCAAATTTCTGGCAGCTTATTCAGTTTGGAAATCGGTTCGTAATGGTTGATGTTATCTTGCCTCAAGTAATTTTCAAGATGAGTTAATGACGTTTTAATTAGGCCACGTGTTTTAACAGCCTTTGTTTCGTAATCATTCACCATTAAGAATAGTTCGGGTAATCAGTTACCGGTATTGCCGAGATAATAATGGAAGTCAATCCTGGTGGCTATATACTCAGTACACTACATTCATTTCACATTGTCAGTATGAGTGACGGTATCTGAATGGTTGCCGGTTCTCAGCCACATAGAACATACTATAATTTGAAGAATGAATAACTTGGTTAGAGAATACAACAATATATCGACCAATCCTGATCTCCCTATCCATGAAGATGTTAACGTCAGATTTAGCCGCCTCATATCAAGATCTCCTCCTTTCAAACGCAGATTATCTTGTTAGGAAGGATTTCAAACCAAAAACTGATTGGCAACAAGAGTGGATCAGCGTAGCTTCGACTCAATGGTATGAGATCTTCCCTAGCCTGTGTCTGTGGTGAAGTTAAGCAGAATATCGACCATATTGTCACAGAATGCGTTGGAAAGGCATTCGTTGGATCTATCCAGGATTTTGTGGTGGCTTCTACTGAGGCCATACAATGGCTAGAGAATTTACATCTGACTCCTTGAACCCTTTTGCTTGCATAATTATTTTCGCTGTTATAATGTGAATATTGTGTATTTATGAATATAACATAAATTGTGCTTGCTGTTCCTGTATATTGTTTTGTGTAATTTACCATACGGCAATAATAATAATAATAATAATAATAATAATAATAATAATAATAATAATAATAATAATAATAATAATAATAATAATAATAATAATAATAATAATAATAATAATAATAATAATAATAATAATAATAATAATTGTACCGGGTGGTACACCTCCACGCCGCTAATTCAAAGTTTGCGCCAGTTAAAACTCCTCTACTGGAGGAAGCCTGAACTTTAACTTCCGTATTAATTCAACGATTTCTCAGAAGATGTCATTACTATAAATTTTGAAGTGTTCTGAACTATGTCAGTTTCGATTCATTTTGTTTTATCTGTAGCAAGAAGTGTGAACATTCTCTTCTAGAGGACACTACTTAAGAACTACAATTGTGCACCCTAGTGCGAAGTGTAGGAACCTTTTTTTGAAGAAATTTAGTACTTATAAGTTTGTTCTTTATTAAATTTCTTTCTGCCATTGTTTAAGTTGGCAATGTTAACCCTTTCTTTCCGCCAGTTTTGAATTTGACCAATAAGGAATTTCTGTAATTAATTTTCCACCAATAAGGTGTTTCTTCTTCATTTGGTGTAGTAGTTTTTGCCATTATCCAATAAAATGCTTGTGGGCGGGTGTTATCATTCACGAAACGCCTCGAACTTTCCACGAGGGTATATAAACTGCTGATTTTCGGGTCTCCGGGCCACTTCAGTAACATCTATCTTTGTGTAAATTATGTAGCAGGGGGCGGGAAGCGCCTCTTTCTTCGGGCAGCAGTTCAACCACCAGGTAATGGCCTTTTAATAACTTCTTTTCTTGCTAGATCAGCAGTTTAACTCTCGGGGCAGGTCCGAAGCCTTTTACCATGTAACTTTCCTCTAAAATGTAAAGACACTTGGTATCAATTCTATCTTTTTAAACTACAAATTGGGATAGAGAGTGCTTAACCCTCTCGAGCTCCCACTCATATTGCTTTGAAGTGAACTTATTTTCACAACCGTTTCTTCCCTTCTAATGTAATGTAAATCGTTTTCTTATATAAGTCACCTCTTTAGTATGGGATTAGCCCTTGCATTAGCGGCCTAGTGCCAAGTAGGTTTTAATAAGGTGTATTTGGAGTGCAGTTTCGCCTCCTCTCAAGTTGGTATTTTGGAGGCCATGTAATTGTCCTGTTTCTTCACTGAATAGGCCTCAGTAGGTTGGGTATTTTTTTTTACCCCTGTGTGTATGTCCTTGGAGGACAGCTTGAACGTGGAGTTTGGTGTGGCCTTTGATAGACTTGAACTTTAAGAGTGGGTTGCTCTTTCTTAAAATTTGTTTTTGCGTGCCTCGAGGAGGCTTTACTGTGTAATTGGGAGCAAGAGCTCCTGGGCATGATTGGGGTCTTCTGCCCCTTTGTTGAATCTTGTATATCGTAAGGTTGGGCTTATAGCTCAAGAATTGTGTGTCTGGCTCTCGGAGCCCAAATCCTGTAACACTGTAATTGTACACTCTCGATTTGTTGTTAAGCTACTGAGTACCCGTTATATTTGTTATTTCTAGATCTTGAAAAGAAAATATAACCTTGTTAAATTAACTGTAATTTCGTATTTTGAGACCTGTTCACCCCAGCACCTTCTTTCACCTCTGCATATCCACAATACTCCGTAACAATAATAATAATATTAATAATAATAATAATAACAATAATAATAATAACAATAATGTACCCAACAATGTTGGTGGATGCATACAAACATGAAATAACGTGCAATAATTCACGTACGCCCTAAAATATGCAAAGTACACAAAGTGGCCAAACAAATTACTACAATGGACGTTTATAGCCCCCATGAGAAATCAAGATAAATCTGTTAATTATATACACGGAAAATGCTAGCAGTAGGATTAGGATATTAGGCATGATGTCCACCCTAGTCAAGATAGGAACATTAAAGACAAATGGAACAAACTTAGAGTACACAGCGGTGCTGTACCCTTAATCATCACTACCACTGGAACCACTCCTTGAATGGAACCACACGGCCAAGGTGAGTGCAAAGTCTAAAATATGACATCTGCGATGTAATGTTCGCTGGAGTCAAAATTTCAAGCAGCATTTAACATCTCGAACATCAGGGCATCAGGTACAAACTGGCGTAACCAGCTCACAAGAACAGAATCATTAGCAGGTGGTAACATTCCACAGATTGCTAAGGTTTGATATGAAAACAGTTCCAAAACAACGTAGACTTCGTTGAAATCTCAATATAACGAATTCAAACATTCATAGTAATTAGTCTTAAGCACGACATTCTGGTGCTTCAATACAATAACTGTTCACAATGCCTTTCACGCCAAGCGCGTTGCTATGTGCACATGGCGGTTGCAGGCAGCAATTCATGACGATAAGAGTTTATGATGTATAGCACAATGTTCAAAGGTATACGTTGTTTAACTTCAAAGTTTATAATGATTTTTATCGCGGCCCGGAAGGACCAACATTTTATGTTGCGACAAACGAATCAACATATCGGACGCACATAACAAAGTTAATTTCATAGGTGCATAAATGCAATTTTGAAACAAGTTTGTATCAAACTGCCCTAGAGCGGGCGAGTTGGCCGTGCGGTTCGGGGCGCGCTGCTGTGAGTCGCATCCGGAAGATAGTAGGTTCAAACCCCACTGTCGGAGTCCCTGAAGATGGTTTTCCGTGGTTTCCCAATTTTCAGACCAGGCAATGCTGGGGCTATACCTTAATTAAGGCTACGACCGCTTCCTTCCCACTGGTCGGCCTTCCCTGTCCCATCGTCACCAGAAGACCAATCTGTGTCGGTGCGACGTAAAGGAAATAGAAAAAAAAAAAAGGAAGGACTGCCGTAACCGTGCAGACACAACACATTTAGAAAGTGATTTAACATCTTAGAAGTGAAGCTTCCACGGTGTGAAGAATTATTTAATTTAATTTCCGGGTTGAACCGTGTTGTAGTTGTCTGCACATCACGCACAGTTTGCCGACGTTTCGAATACATTGCAGTATTCTTTGTCAAGGCGACTGAAATACCCCTACTCGATCCGAGGTAATCAGTCTCCCAGGCAGAAATTACACTACTAGAGTGGCCTAGATCTTGGCCTTTTATATCCTAGCCTTTCTGGCTGACGTAATCCCTGGCTGTCTCGCGAGAATTCTGGAAAGTATATGTCACAGCCAGGTAGTGGGGGCTTGCCCGCGCTGTTATGTAATGGGGTTGCGGCCCGTGTGTTTATGTTGTGGTCTGTATGTCTTAAACTATGAATGATAGGCATCCAAGAATTACTGATTTTATATCCTTCTTCTAAATTTATGTTGTTCGGATGTTTCTTGATTTCGATAGCCTCGCGGATTTTCCTTTCCAGATTCCAAGGGATAGCCGCTAGGATCTTGGTCTTGTTAAATGATATTCCGTGCCTAGTTTCGTAGGAATGCTTGGCTACTGCTGAAATATCTGTGTTTTGGTTCTTGGTGTGACGGATATGTTCTTTCAGGCGGGTGTAGATCAGACGTTTTGTCTCACCTACATAACAAGCTCCGCAGCTACATTCAATGTGATACACTCCAGGGGCCTGCAATTCTATTGTGTCTTTTACTGGTGGTAGATAACGGGCTAGCTTCCGGTGAGGTTTATAGATAGTTTTTATGTTGTATTTGTCCAGTATCTTGCCGATCCTGTCTGTAGTGTTTTTAATGTATGGCAGAATCGCTGTTTTCTGCCTGGGACACTGATTACCTCGGATCGAGTAGGGGTATTTCAGTCGCCTTGACAAAGAATACTGCAATGTATTCGAAACGTCGGCAAACTGTACGTGATGTGCAGACAACTACAACACGGTTCAACCCGGAAATTAAATTAAATAGTGATTTAACATATTTATTACACATGAATAAATAAATAAATACCACATATTGTACCCATACTGGGTAATTTAGGGCAACTATTACATAATTCAGTTTCACAAACAGATGCATAGATGGAATAGTTGGATGAGAACCTCCAGAAGTAACTTACCAGGCTTGAAGTCTCGTCCTCCCTACTTCCGTTGCGTCACCGGCTGAACTCATAAAGCATACGGGCAATGGAATGTTCGAGAAAGAAAATAGGCACTACATGAGATATAACGAAAGTAGGATTCTCTATAATGTGAGAGGAATACACTAATATTATTAAATAAGAAGAATCTTCGTTGAAATATTATTTGCTAAACATTTGATAATACTGATAAAATCACACGAGATGGTGCCATATTACAACATATAAACAAAGAAACAATCAAGACTGATGCAAAATTATATGTATAGTATGCCTTGACGTACTTTTAGTTTATTCACAGTTGTAGTTGGTCCTCGGCATACCTCAATCATTTGATTGATTAATACACACTGATACGTGAATTTATTTATCTATAACAGTGATGTTAAATAGCATCCATCCTGTTGATTAATTAATTTATCATAAATCATCATTAATGATGTCTTTAATTAATTATTAGTCATGATTTGGAAAGGATTTATATCATAAGTACATCTACTTTACACACGAGATTGGATCGCCGCATATCAAACACATGGTCTATTTGACCATGAAAGTTATATATTACACTGAACACATACGTGTATCCCGGGTTTACCTAACGTTATATTCAAATAAAATCAGCCAACGCTAGAATCGAACCCATCACCATAGAATACTTTGCGAAATAATAAAACACACAAACACATTACATTGAAAAAATATCAAACATATATCACACAATACATCTCGAAAATATGACTTAATCAAGCCATAGTATCAGGTTAAATTCCTCGTTCCAGCATGCATCGAACTCAGGCACTCCAGCTTCCAAGGTAAAAAATTTAAAACTCCTATCATGAGGTAATTTAATCCGTAAACATGCGAAGGGGTTTATCCTTCGCAAAATCAGGAAATTATCCGCGTTACTAATAACGCATCATTAGAATGGAATTGAGACTGTATTGGCGAACGAGTGGGATCCAGCAGGTAAATATTAAGCTTGTTGAGGACAACAGAATCTTGCTCAGACCCTACAAGTCATCACGTAGTAAAACTGTCAATCATGCCAACAGCTGTGTGTCCAGCTCCGTGGCTACAAAAACACATTGAACTCGTCATTTCCTTCCTTCTTTCTTTCTTTCTTTCTTTCTTTCTTTCTTTATTTATTTATTTATTTCTTTTATATATCATCTCGACTTGTTCTCAAGTACGCATTCATTTGCGAGCCATTACTTCTTATTATATCTGGTTTTATATTCAGCCTAATTCAATATATCACAACAGCCATAATTATTATAATCTTTTATCATTCCAAAGTCTCAAAAATTCACAAGCTTTACCCTCCATATCATACCACCGCATCTCAGATCCGTTCTATTAATTTACAGAGAAGACTCCATTCTTATAGGCCATTTAATTCTTCTCGCATATCTATATAATTCACATAATAGCTCGGTTTGTGACATCTTCAATAATCATCTATTATCAAAAGGGATTTATATATACCCGAAGTCACATTTAAGCAAACATATAGTTTGTCTTCAAACTACTATGTAAGCCTTAACCAGATAGTAACATTAGGAAGAAGTTATAAGTTTAAATAAAGCGCTATTCTTCTTAAAATATGTGCTTCATATTCACTAAGAATATGGGTTCTATATAATAATTCATGCAAATAAACCTGCTAAATATCAATGATTATTCTTAAATCACTTGAAAACCCTAAATAAATTAATAAATAATCTTTTCCCAGTAACACGCGTATAGTGTTCCCTACATTTAATATTGTTATTAATTATAACATACTAATATTTACAAAAATAAAAATTGCTACTGGCAGGCAAATCTCGTGGTTTAATATATTCAAAATCAGTTGTACTTATCAAATGCTAGGTATGATTTGCCGTCATCTCGAGGTACACCTTAAGTTTTTACTCTATCATGATGAATGGTCTTCTTTCTAATAGTCCTGGGTTCCTCTTCATTCTACCACGATCGATGACTCGAACTGTGGTGTTCTTAGTTGGGTCTCTGGACGTCCCCTGTACAAATGACTGCAGGCACTTAGGCGCGATTCTTGTAGGCTCCAGATCTCGATGTTCGACAAGCACTCACGAACATACAGGCAAAATTGGAAATCAGTTAGTAAACACTGTTTATGTTCTTTCAAAGGAATCTACTGATGATAAGATCCATTAATAACTTTAAATAGATTAATGCAAATAGTGGCAAGTTTGTAGAAATCACTGTTCATTTCCCCATTAATCACACAGTCTATCACCATGGAGTATGCAAACGCTAATTTATTCAGGAATAGTTCTTTAATTTTACTGCATGTCACTCACTCTAAAAATGCTTTAGATCGGTCATTATTAATTACTGAACGTAATTAGCCGTCTCACTACCTCTAAGCAACCTGACGCGTTTGCCCTTTCACTGATAATCGCATCATGAGCCGCAACTGACTGTCGTTAATATTTAAAATATGAAATGTTGAGATAAGACTTCTATTCATCAATACTGCACATTATCCGGTACCACAGGGCTTATTTCGCGATACTTTATATCGCACTGATGTGTTTTTCTACTATGACACAACGTTTCATACATTGATATCCAAGTTCACTCCTAACGTGTGAGTACTGCGGCTACACAAATGACAATGGAGAAACTGTATCTCTACTTATCTGCTCTACTGCTCTACTTATAGCCTCCGGACAAAATGATCAGGGGGATGTAAGTCATGCTCCTGCTGTAATTGAAGGTCCGGTAATCGGGATCTTTCGGCGACGTGAAAACAATCAAATTAAAGCTCGTAACTCCTACTTTCTACTGATCACATATAAAACCAAAGCGAGCAGTGGGTCATTGACAATCTCAAAAGCGTCCTTTTAGAAATTCACGCGTCATGGTTCATCATGCAAGACCTCCCACTTTTTTCCACACGTTGTCAGATTTCGGCAGTCATCATTAATCTGCGTACTACTGTATGACAAGCGTCATTACCGATCCACTATTCAAGTATTGCATTTATATGCATCAACAATTAGCATTAAATACATCGGTTCGAATGAGACCTGACTCATAAATTTCCAAAAATTATATTAGATGAAGGTGTTTTTTCTTCCTCCTCTTTTTAGTAAATTATGGTGAAGTGGCACCAATGAATGCGGTGTTGAATTAGTAAAGGACATTTATTTCTCAGGAGTTAACACACCTTAATTCAGCCCACTCTCCTTCAACCTGCATTTCCACGCGTAGCGTCATCTCTCCTTCTCGCTCACTTGAAAAGAGAGCGCGATTTCAAGGTTCAGCAGTACTGCGCTAACCTTTTCTCGTTACAAGCGCAGAAAACTGCTCCCTTCGGGCTGGGGTATCGCAAATCACACCCCGGTTCGGCATGTAGACTGCTAATTACTACATTATATGTCACAGATTGTTGCGGAAAACGGCATATATGATTGGCTAAACCTCCTAATATGCCTATGGCATGGTGATGAACGGTCAGAATATTTTCTCGTATGTGCAAAAATGCAGAGATTCACCAAGGTGCGTTTACTCCTGCCGGTCACCATGAGTATTCTGACGATAATAATCCACGCGGAAGCACGATGCCAACTGCGAAAATGACAAATGAAATTTCGCACGCGAGTTGTCAACACAAAAGCCGCAACACTTTTGTAATTCATAACCTCCTCTTAGTTCATTACAATGCGTGATAACATTCACAAATAAATTGTGGAGACGGTTCCTGAATCTCTTGTTACTACAAATTCCGTGGTGAAATGCGTCCACTGCAAAACAAGGTACAGTGTGTTTCATTTTAAATCTTTACTGTCTCCAATCAAATGAAGTTATAGTCATCGTAGAATAGAACTGCAACCGGATCAGTTTCCTCTTATGGTTCATCTTTCGGAATATTGCTTCCCTTTTTAATTAGATTGTAACATCATCATGAATCCCAAATAATGTATAGAGAAAGACTCTCTCGTTAACTCAAAAGCCAGCCCGCAAGGTGTTTGGGTGTATTTGTAGACACAAAGTAGTCTCTTTAAATATTCTACATTCTCCTATTCGATTTATTAAATATCCTTCAAGGTTAACACGAAGTGAGAACTTGTGTTTGTCCAAACATTGATTTTTTCAGTTAGAAATTGTCGCATCACTCAGTTTTAAACTAATTGAGCTAGGAGTTGAAGCTGTGGTGTGATTTCAGATCATAGGATACAGATCTCTGCACATGGTTATGAGGGTATTTAGGGGTTGTAGTAAGGATGCAAAGGAGAAGGCTTATAAATCTACGGTTAGACCCCAACTAGAGTATTGTTCCAGTGTATGGGATTACTGGATTCAAGAACTGGAAAAATCCAAAGAAAAGCAGCTCGATTCCTCTGGGTGATTTCCAACAAAAGAGTAGCGTTACAAATATGGTGCAAAGTTTGAACTGGGAAGGCTCGGGAGAAGGAACACCAGCTGGTCGAGTAAGTGGTATGTTCCGAGCTGTCAGTGGAGAGGTGGCGTGAATTGACATCAATAGACGAATAAGTTTGAGTGGTGTCTTTAAAAGTTCACAATATGAAGATAAAGCTTAGAACTGAAGACGATAAATTGAGGGGAAATATTTGTTTATAGGAAGGGGAGTTAGGGACTGTAATAACTTACCAAGGGAGATGTTCAATAAATTTCAAAATGCTTTGCAATCATATAAGAAAAGACTCCGTAAACAACAGATAGGGAATCTGCCATCTGGGTGACTGCTCTAAATGCAGATCAGTAGTGATTGATTGATTTCTTATTTCTAGGCTTTTCGAGCTGGGCTCTAAGTAGAATTAGCCTGGAGAAATTTTCGACACCACGGTAACCATAGAAACCAGTGTATGTTGTTCATGTACAACAAGACAGCAAAAACATTTCCATGCTTCTCCGTGTAGCGGAGGAATTTATCATGTGGGCATGTGATCGAAACTTACCTATAAAACTCTTTCACTGTGAGAGGAAATTAAACGAAAATTTTTGAAAAGAGCCTTCATGTTATTGGCAGACAGCTTTTACAGTTCTCGACAGAAATCTCGTTCTGGAATCACGATTTCTTCCTGACATGCACTAAGTTAAAATTATGGCGTCGTTTACATGTCCGTCTTGGAACGTCGGTAATTCTTACATCACCTGACATAGAAGGCTATGGTTTGCAATAAGAAGTATACTTCATTCACTTCCTTGGTAACATAAGCATAACAAATATGACTACGCAGGGTTCAGTATTTGGTATGTAATTCAGACTTTAGTGCTTCCTTACTAAATTGCATTGATGTACATTTTGTGTTGCACGCCTATGCCTCACAAAGCACCAACCCAATAACATTTTCAGGGATGTTATGACGCAATTAAGGAGGGCAACTGAGCAACATTCATAGAATAAACTTACTCATTTCTCGAATTGTAGGCGATGGTATAACGTCGTTGAGCCTCGAAATACCGATGTGTGACAGGGTCGACGGATAAAGAAGGTTCGCGGCCCACAAGTGGCCACGGCTCTACCGTTGCTCCACACCTCTATATTCTGGAGGTGGAGAGGGGCTGGTTCCCACCGTTGGCTATCCTGAGAAAGGATTTCCGTGGTTTTCCATTTTCCTGCACATCTCCTGGCCTGAGGGACGGCGTCACCGTCTAGGAGGCCCGACTCCCCCTTCAGGGGAGTAGTGAAGATATTTAGTAGTAGTAGTTGTGACATGTTGAGGGGAGAAATACTGACCCGCATCACATGTACCATTTAGAACGATAATTCGTTGATACAGTTCATGCAATGCTGAGCCTTAGATGACAGAATCTTTCTGCTCAGAATTCAAAATTGCTCTAGAGAGGTCTGCTTCAGGTCTTTTGAGTTGCCGCATAAGCCAACACGCTAACCCTCCAGCCACGAAGCTGGGAATTTTTTATAATAATCCGAGATTGAGCAATTGAAACCTGAGAAAGGAAGAATTGTTTTCTGGAAAAAATCTACAGTGATTATGATGATAGCAAACTTTCGTAATCGAGTAGGTTTGTCTTCCAGACAGAATGCCTCTTCATCTATGCGTTAGGAGGTGACTATACCGTCCAATGCGGGAGTTACAAAATTTGCCACAGTGATGACAGGTAGTCGCAGGTGAAGCAGTCATGTTGCTTATATTCCTCCTCAGCACTTCTCATTCTTTCCTATGTTGCCTCTTTGTCATTCGCTGTACGTCGGCGGTTTTCTTCAAAAGATAGTGTGCCATGATGGACTAGTAGTATCAAGGAAGTTAAATCTGTGCGAACGACTATCAAACGATTGACAAGTCAATTTATTTATTTATTTATTTATTTATTTATTTATTTATTTATTTATTTATTTATTTATTTATTTATTTATTTATTTACTCAGTTTTAGACTTAATATAGGTTAAGCGCTTCTCAGACTGTGCATTGACTTCTCTAGTTACATTTCCTGTTGTAGTTGCAGCTCTTATTCCTATTCCCATGCTTTCTTTGAGCGGGCATTGGTCACCTTCATCATCAGCGTGGTACACATAGCATCAGGCTTCATTATTAAATTATTAAATGGTTAGCGCGTCAGCGTTTGGTCCAGGAAGGATCCCGGGTTCGATTCCAGGATGCGTCTTAGATTCTAATCTTCGTTGGTAATTCCTTTGGCACGGGGTCTAGGTGTGTGTGCCGACTTTATCATTACAATTCGTCATAAGTACGGCGCCATCCTCAATGACGCGAAGGTTTATTATAGGGCGTCGTATCCAAAGACTTGCGCCAGGCTTCTCCGGAAGTCACACCCCATTATTATTAGAGGGTTTCTGTATAAATTTCGTCGTTGAAAAACCAAAACGTCTCATATCACAATGCTCTTCCTATCCATATCAATCAATATCAGTCAATACCGATCTGCATTTAGGGCAGTCGCCCAGGTGGCAGATTCCCTATCTGTTGCTTTCCTAGCCTTTTCCGAAATGATTTCAAAGAAATTGGAAATTTATTGAACATCTCCCTTGGTAAGTTATTCCAATCCCTAACTCCCCTTCCTATAAATGAATATTTGCCCCAGTTTGTCCTCTTGAATTCCAACTTTATCTTCATATTGTGATCTTTCCTACTTTTATAAACGCCATTCAAACTTATTCGTCTACTAATGTCATTCCACGCCATCCCTCCGCTGACAGCTCGGAACATACCACTTAGTCGAGCAGCTCTTCTTCTTTCTCTCAATTCTTCCCAACCCAAACATTGCAACATTTTTGTAACGCTACTCTTTTGTCGGAAATCACCCAGAACAAATCGAGCTGCTTTTCTTTGGATTTTTTCCAGTTCTTGAATCAGGTAATCCTGGTGAGGGTCGCATACACTGGAACCATACTCTAGTTGGGGTCTTACCAGAGACTTATATGCCCTCTCCTGTACATCCTTACTACAACCCCTAAACACCCTCATAACCATGTGCAGAGATCTGTACCCTTTATTTACAATCCCATTTATGTGATTACCCCAGTGAAGATCTTTCCTTATATTAATACCTAGATACTTATAATGATCCCCAAAAGGAACTTTCACCCCATCAACGCAGTAATTAAAACTGAGAGGACTTTTCCTATTTGTGAAACTCACAACCTGACTTTTAACCCCGTTTATCATCATACCATTGCCTGCTGTCCATCTCACAACATTTTCGAGGTCACGTTGCAGTTGCTCATAATCTTGTAACTTATTTATCACTCTATAGAGAATAACATCATCCGCAAAAAGCCTTACCTCCGATTCCACTCCTTTACTCATATCATTTATATATATAAGAAAACATAAAGGTCCGATAATACTGCCTTGAGGAATTCCCCTCTTAATTATTACAGGGTCAGACAAAGCTTCACCTACTCTAATTCTCTGAGATCTATTTTCTAGAAATATAGCAACCCATTCGGTCACTCTTTTGTCTAGTCCAATTGCAGTCATTTTTGCCAGTAGTCTCCCATGATCCACCCATTATCTTCCTTATACCATACATGCGATTCTGCAACATATTGCACTGCTCACTTCATTGGAAATATGTTATTAGAACACAAGCGTAATAATGGAAGCGCTACTTTTTAATTATCGCTTAACAATAAAACATAGTGTTCCATCACAATAATATGCTTCGTTTTCCTGTACTTGCATTAAACGTTTTTGAAGGTAAGTTCAACTTGCACGGATGAGTTATAACGGACAAGAGGTACATATTAGTTCTTGTAGATGTAATGCACTCACTTTATAGTATCGGTATCGATCAGTTAATACAGCATAAGTGTACCTAAATTTATGTGTTGGATAATCTAGTAGATAATACTCTGATACTTTTGAAGTTGCGTTTTAGCAACACTGAACATATACCATTTTGCACTAATGACTTTGAATTGTTTTGCTGCAGGTCTCTTGATATTAATTCCATTTTGAAAATTTTGAAACAGCTACAAGCGGATGAAAAAACAGTGTTTTCATAATTCAGGTGCTATACATCTTTTTATAACACCAAAGAATCCTTAGAAGATACAGGTGAATGTACTGGTGAAGCACCTTCAGCAATCTAAATGCTCATCAGTTATCTTCAGAAGCAAGAGTGTCCTACAAGCTTAGGACAAGGAGGTGTAAGTTTGCTGACGATACCGATTTACATGTCATATAAGAACCAACCTCCAGCGCAATCTTGCAATCTAGTCCCGGTTAGAAATAAAACTACCAGATAAGTCATATGGCGCAAGGGCTGGAAGAAAACGAATATGCACCAGAGGAAACTGAAAGGAATAATTGATAGCCAAGTTCCATTACAATTTCAACCAAAGTTTACATATCACCTTTTATCTCCTCTTCAGTTATTCGAACTGTATTCTACTGAAGAACTTCTATTGAGTTTATAGACAAGCAAAATGTTACTTATGCAATGCAAAAGAAAGAACAGCAAATTCATCTATCACCAGAAAAATGTAAAATCTTTCCTTGCAAACCTTATTGTTAGTGGGTATATACAACTTCCTATACACCGAATGTTTGGCAGAAAGCTCCGACCCTCATTATTGACGTTGTGTCCGATGTGATCGGGCGGTATCGGTTGAAAGGGATCATGCGAATCCTACATTCAATGAAAACACGGTGCTTGATAAGGATGACAAGTTATCAAATGTATGTAGCCTTTCATACTCTGTACTCTGCCGAAAATTTGCTATTTGGGACATGAGTCAGATATAGATGCATGGACTTCATCTACTCTTCCTCACTGCTAAGGAAATCATACTTTTAAAAAACAAAAACAACAAATTACATATGGAATTAATAATAACTGAATCGTAGTCGTTTGCAAACAAATAACTTCAATCAGTCACTACTGATCTGCATCTCGGGCAGTCGCCCAGGTGGCAGATTCCCCATCTGTAGTTTTCCTAGCCTTTTCTTAAATGATCGCAAAGAAATTGGAAAATTATTGAACATTTCCCTTGGTAAGTTATTCCAATCCCTAACTCCCCTTCCTATAAACGAATATTTGCCCCAATTTGTCCTCTTGAATTTCAACTTTATCATCATATTGTGATCTTTCCTACTTTTAAAGACATCACTCAAACTTATTCGTCTACTAGAAACCTTTCTGATGCTCTTGTGGTTAACATTCAAGCAGGACTGAATATGGTATTATATGTACCCGGTGATGCGTTTTTGCAATATGCTTTATTTGGAAGGTAATAAATATGATTTCACGACTTTTCACCATAATATTAATTTTAGATCGCCTCGAGTAAGTTCTATAAGTTTCGTCAAATTATATAATAAAAAATATTCTGGGCATAAATGGGTTGACTAGTCACGCCTCCCAGACACACATGAGTATACAGTACAGTCCATCTGAAGAATATTTTCGTTGTGTTAATTTTTCTATGCTGAAGTGTAAAGGAAAATGAACCTTACCGTGCCGTACTGTACGAATGTATGTTTGCGTCGCGTACGAGGTTTTGCAACTTTAACAGTGGCAACTATTTACAAATTACAACTGATACAAAAGAGGTACATGTTACCAAGTATTACTGTCTTCAAAGTACAATATGTTGCCAGCGATGTGGAAGTCTTAGGATACATTTAGCAGCAACTGCTGTGTTGATATTGGAATGGAGCGGTGTACTGCCTGATTAATCTCTGGAACAGTTATGAAGCAAGTTCCACGAAGTGTTTCCTTCATCTTAGGAATCAAAGTGACAAGGGCTCAAATCCAGGAAATATGTTGGATGGTACAGCAAATTCCATCCCCCCACCCCCACCCGATCGAACAACTCTGTATGCTACTGAGCGTTGTCGTGCAAAATGATTGGTGGGTTATGCAGAAAATGTCACCGCTCCTTTCTCACAGCTGGTCACAGGTGTTGTGTAGTACTACTGTTCATTAATGGCTTTCAGTGGAGGGACAACACCATCAGAGTCGTACACGAGAATAACCATAACTTTCACATTGCTGGGATTCTGACGAACTTTCGATGTTCCCGGTGACCCGATCCATTGGCCTTTCAGTTGTGGCTGGTACTATTTGGCTCATGTCTCATCCAGCGTAATGATACGGCGTACGAAATCCTCTCCTTCGCGCTAAGAGCGCTCCAGATGATTACGAGCAGCGTCGTATCGTAAACATTTCCGTCCTTCGCCGTCCAACGGTTTTTCTACACCGTAACTTAGGCACGCAAGGCATTCCCTGTTAAAAAAGTGTTCTGACCAGGTGGACAGAAGAAATTCCGAGAGGTATCACCTCAGGGCGAGCTCATCGTCAGTCGTACTGTACTTCCTCAGGCGACCGTAACACCACTCTTCGTTATGCATCGCTATTCACCTTATCGTCCAGCTCCTCTACAGCAACGACCACGACAGCCACTACCACCACCGCCACTGAGTTCAGTCAAACAGCCGCAGCAGCTTGCCACTCAGCCGTAATGTCTAGTTTTGCCGCTACTGATTACCAGGCCAGATTTCTTCCCACGACACCAGCTTCGCTGGGGGACAACACTACAGTTCACTTCCAGTTTAAGGGATTTTCTCCACAGTCTACTCCGGAGGAAGAACAAGACCCATGACGCCTTGCTCTGGACCCGAAACCTGCACCACCGACAGACATTACAAATGCGCCTCTGCAGTCCACGGGCGCCATCAATCAGCCCATTTCTGCCAATTCTCCACCCACCACCTCTACCCCCTCTCCACTCGAACTTTCATCCGTATCCGGCACAAGACGTCCCATCAATTATTCCCGTTTGCTCCAACCTACCCCCTCAGGAACGCATTCATTTCTACTCTCCAATCCTGCCCCCGAGTTCCAGTCTTCCAACGCCATTTTCTCCACCCTTCTCAGACTTAAAATGCGCCGTGAGGATATAGCGGACATCCCACGAACAACAACTGGAGTCATCATTCAAGTTAATGGGAACATGGCGGCCACTCAACTCACCACTGCAATAGGAGCTCACCAACTTGGATCTAATACCCCATTTCAACTCCTCTCTCCTGAACCAATCAAAACTCCCCCGTCCCCAGCACGCTACCGCCTTCTCAGCTGTGTAATACGTGGTTTTGACCCTCCAGTAAATTACAGAAGAAACAATAATCTCAGAACTTCACGCAGAAGGCATCCAAGTCAAAAAGGCAATCAGAATTAAGAAGTCCACGGGTCCCACCTATATGTTCAGAATTCTTCTGCCATCGCCCGAAGATGTCGACCGTGTTTTGGCCAGCGCGGATTCTATACATAGACACCACCATAAAGTGCAACCATCTCGTGCCCCACCATGACAAGCCATCCGGTGTGAGAGCTGTCTCATCTACAATAATCATACCACCATTCAGTGTACCGCCAAGACAGCTAAATGTGGACATTGCAATCACGATCACTCTACACCTAGATGTTCCAACACGCATCAACCCCCGCAATACCATACCTGTGGAGGTAATCACGCAGTGTATTCTCGCCGCTGCCGTCGCCGCCCTGCACCACCACGAAATCAACCATAACTCATAGGCCCCATCAGAATCATCGATCCGCCTACGTCACCTAGCCGTTTCCTTTTTCAAATACCTACAGTAGAGGATCTAATTCGTTTTGTCACCATTTCGTTACTAAATATCCATCCCTGCAACCGTCCCTTAGTTCTCACTCACTTACAAGCCACAGCAAACCAAATATTCAATCTTCATTTTCTCACCACCCATTCCGGCCTAAATTCGCAATTCAACATTACTCCCTTAGAAACCCTTGTCTGAACACATCCCCAGCCCCCTCAGCTCATGCACATACATCATAGCATCGCATCGTCTTCACTATTTTTAATCACTGAATGGAATTACATCTGTTAAATATAGTCTTGTGAGTGCACCACGGATATAATGTCACTCTTCACATATTGGTCCCTCTGTCTTCAGATGGCGAAGGAATTAAGGGAAAATTTTCTAATCAGTACTGTGTTAAAATTTAGACCTTGATACATGACTGAGAAAGGTAAAACTCTTTAATTTATGTTAATATTCCAAGTACTGTCAAACTGAAGACCGTATTTATATATCAATGTGCATGCAAAAAATATGATGCCCTCCCCCATACGCCGCATTTACTACCTCGGAAATTACAATACCATTCCCTCCACCTCACCTATCCAGCTCTCCTTCCATACCACACCATCTCTCATGGTCAGAGAGAGAGTTTTGCCCTCTAGTTGGCCCGCCCTACCACTTCAGGGTGGGGAATGAAAGCATTTGATAGATAGATAAACATTTCCGTCAAATCACACGGCACCCATCGTGATGCAATTTTTCTCATGCCCAGACGTTCGTTCAGAATGTGAAACTCAGTCGTATGCACTAATCCGGTGTATCGGGCCTGATCACGAATTGCATGGTGTCGATCAGTGTCCAGTAACGCGACAAGAACTTGCACTTCTTCACTGACGCTAGGATGACTTCGTTGATGCATGTCTGCCACATTTTGGCGGTCCTCATTTAAGGCTTTTACCCACCATGCCACTGTTCTGTAAGGCAATGCAGATTACCCGCAGGCCTCTTGGAGACCTTGAAGACACTGTCGTTCTGTACGACCTCTGGTACATTCAATCTTTATCCAAATCGCTGTTCCTCCTTCGAAAACATCGTGTCAACTCTACCTTAGGCTGCCAGCTAGCAACTCTCGCCAGTTCGCTTGCGCGTGTTGTGGTAAGGGAGAGACAGTTCGTGAGCTCTCTATAACGTGTACTATAATAGACATTATTCGTTTCCATAGCGTGGTATCCGTACAGCAGTGTTGCAAATATTAAAGTTCCAACCTTCGTATTAATTGATTCCTACGGTGTAGTTTAGTTAAGGTAAATTTTCTTTTGCAAGTTCGCACAGGGAAATTAACATAACGAACGAACGTTGTTCTGATGGACTACGTGCTAGGAGGCGTGATCAGTCTTAAGGAAAAGCATTGTGGCATATGAGCTATTGCTTTTTTACCGATGGTATACAGTGTGTAAGACAACTCAGCGGCAATACTTCAGGAATGAATTCTTCGTCTAGAGAGCAGTAAAGAAAACGGCATTATGTGAGTAGAAATTCATAATTGCAGATTTATCCGCCCTTTCCTTGGCGGCCACACTATTTTGACTTTGAACATTTCCTTTTTTTGTCACTACTGCCTCTACGTCGCACCGACACATATAGGTGTTATGGCGACGATGGGATAGGAAATAAGTAGTAGTCAATTCCGTGGTTTGAAAATAGGAAACCACAGAAAACCATCTTCAGGGCTGGCGACAGTGGGGTTCAAACCCAAACTTTTCATCTGACACGTAAACAGAGTCGTGTTCGAGCTCGCCTTGCAGATGCTGCTGGGAGTGTTGGATTGCACTTACGTTACGCAAGGTCGAATAACTATGAACTTCTACATTTGCTCAGCAATATTGTCATAGGCTTTTTCAATTCTCTCTGTATGAGAAACACGTTTCTGTGGTTTGGTCAGTAATTGTTGATGCACACTCTACATATTTTATTAACCATGCTTTTCAGGCGCGTTATGGGTTAGGAATTAATAACTAAATAAAACCTCGTAAGTATGTGCTTGCGATGGACATCACTTCAATATTTATTATATATACATTTAATTTACACTATTGTACACATTGTAGTCGCTCGTCCTCGGTAATTAGGTATCGCTGCATTGTTCAGTTCTGTATAAGCTGATTTCCGTAGTATGATTCTCCAAATGCTGGACCAATAACATTGCTCGTGGGTTGGAACACGACTATGTCTTGTTCTCGTCTTCCGGCTGGAAAAGTAATAGGGAAATTAGAAATAGGTCCAAACAATTATGACATAAAATATGCACAATTCATTAACACCAACTTGGATAGGCTCTAAGAGGAAAGTCTTCTTCGGGATGCGATATTAACACTTCTAGAGTTATAAGATTACAATACAGGCAACGTAATTTATTCCACATCCTTAATTAATAAATAAATTAATTTATTTATTTATAGCTACTACGTTAATTAACCTTTTACGTCAGGGCCTCTCAGGGTGCATGCCCCTGGTGCATGCAGTGTGCACGGTGCAAAAGACGACTTCGCTTGGTTGACCAGAGTGCAGACCCCCACTCCTCGATTTGGAGCAATAGCGCTGTCTCTCTCTTTCCCCACGCCTGTCTCGCTTGCTCCGCCTGTCTCTCTCTTCCTCACTTGCTCCGCAGCGCTCCAAATCCGAGCCGAGTTGAGCCGAGTTGAGCCGAGCTTAGCCGAGTAGCCCAGAGACGAAGCGTTGGTCCGAGCCAAGCCGAATGCGACCGATGCACTGTACACAGGAACTCTGCACCTCAATTTGCACGCGTGAGATTTTGGGCGTTTGAGAGGCCCTGTTCTACGTGGTTGGGTAGAATTTGAAAATCTGTGAAGAACTTGAATGTAACTATTTCATATCCTAAATCCAGGCGTTTACTGCAGGATTATCAATCTTTTTCTACCGCTTTTTGGAGTCGCTGGTGCTAACTGTGTCGCCCATGTGGATTTCGCCATGTTTACGGCCGGATCCCTTCCTGACGCCAAACCTACATGGAGGGATGCGTGTTTCTGTGGTGGTTGGTAGTGCAGTGTGTTGTCAGAATATTGAGAGGAAAGTGTTGGGACAAACACAAACACCCCGTCCGCGGGACGGAAGAATTAATCAGACGCGATTAAAATCCTCGACCCGGCCGGGAATCGAAACTCGGAACCTCTGAACCGAAAGCCTTGACGCTGACCATTCAATCAATGAGTGGGGCTGCTAGTTTCCCTATAAGTTGATCAATACCTTTAGTCTCGACAGAGCTGCTGCGAATGAAATTACAGCACTCATCCCTAACTTTCGTGCGACTATCAAGTCCTGATATTTTATTTTTCTCTTTTATTTTCTTATTATAAGAACGCACTTTCTTTATACCGATATGCTTGCTGGACAATCAAAATCTTATATCCAGGAACACCTCCCTCTGTGCTCCTGAAAGACGTAAAAAAACATGAGATAGACTTATACTGGCTCTGTGAGGGACAGGATATCACCATACTTTCGGAAGAAGTATATTATTATAGAAACTCCCGTTAGATTATCAACTTCTTAGCTTTTCCTCTAAGTTTAGCCGTACCGATTGTGGTGTAGTACAAAGCGTACAGTCTATAATTCGAGTCCGACTTCCATGCACCTGACAGCGTTCTGTTTATGTGAGCAGACATGGGGGGGAATCTGTGGCCGTACAGTCACTTCCTTCGGACTCTTAGCCCAAATTATATTTAGCATCCACCTGTCCAAGGGTAGGTTTATTTGGTAGCTATTTGTCTGTTTGTTTGTTTCTCTGTTTGTCTGTTTTTCTGTCTTTCTCGTAGATTCACGAAAACCTGGCAGTAGCAACATGAGGACTATAACTATCTTCACAGGTAGTATGTAAAATAAGAACTGTTTGCAAATGCCAATGAATCGTTGCATGAAATAGTTTCAGATACAACAGAATAATACACAGATGTGAACATCTTTACAATGAGTCCGGTGGGACTTGCTTCGAATGAGGTTTTAGAACGCTGCACAGTATGTGCGTGTAAAGCGTATTTCTTACAACTTGCAACCTACTGAAGATATTTAAACCAAAGATATTAGTGAGAATAGTGACAATGTGAGGCAACGCCCACTTGCGCAGGAGGGCTATAACTGGCTCATATATAAATAAAACAAAGCGCAAAAATACAGTACAATGTATGAACATGGTAAAAACTTAAAATGCAAAAATTCAGGAGCAATTGCGTTCTTTTCTCATCATAATCACCATAAAATATACAAATTGTGTTTCGCTTAAGTGAAATATTTTTCTTTTGGTGAAATTAAAATTAATCAAAACTCACATATGACTTATTTTATATTAGTATTTTTAAACTGAGATACAATTTTGAACCATATCGGTTGAGTTGTTTGGCCTGAGGAGCATTTTATAAATAAACCAAACGTTTTTAAAATTGTTAACTTTTCTAATAACTCAAAACCTGTTGTCGATAGAAACTTAAAACTTTGTATGTTGCATCACATTGACACTGACATAAAATGTTCAAAAGTCTAACGTGAAAGGATGAAAATTGTAGATTTTAGGAGTTTCACACGTGCATTGCCGTAAATGGGGTAACGTGAAACGCGTTGGTCATGCCTTTAGGCGTGGTGTCATATTTGTTCAAGAGGCAAACATCAACCGTAAGAGTGAGCCACTTTCACCGTCCGTCCAAATCGTTCCGTTCCATGGCGTGTAAGCTACGTCAGTGCAGTAACTGGTGGCAGCTTGAACTAACAACTGTAAACTACAGATTTGCATTCGATAAGTCAGTTTTGAGCAGGACATTCGGCCGAAGTGTGTCAACGTTGTTGTGTCACAAAGCGCAATGAAGCACCACTGTCAATTGATGTCATTGATCGGTTGTGCGAGAGGATTCAGTGCGTTTGTCCCCAACAATGGAAGAGAAGGTATTTCTTCGTGCTGCACGGCAATGCGCCCGCTGAAACGTATAGAGATTTCGTGTAGTTTCTAGCAAAAAAAAAAAAAAACTGAAACAAGTCGCGAATCTGAACTGACCTCCGTACTCATCGGATTTGGCACCCACATACTTTTTTCTATTCACCAAAATTAAAATTCACATCCAGGACATGACCGACATTCAAGCCACTCTGATACATGAACTGAACAACCGAGGGGTAATAATGACCATCTGCATATTTTTTAGCTATAGTTTCTTGAAAGTCCTAAATTTTATCGCCTTCGTCCAAAATCAAGATTGAAATTAAGCAAAATTGTACGTTTTAGCCGGTAACCTACGTAAAACTTCCAAGATCTTTAAATTTCCACTTTTTATGACGAAGAAAATTGAAATATGGAGGCAATTTAATGACGTTGTAGACCTTCGTTTCCAGGTAATTCATGGCTAAACGGTAAGTCCTATCACAAAACGGATGGCACAATCTCCGTTCAATTTGGAGTGATCTACAACTTTGGCCCTGTGACATTTTGTCGTCTCCCGCTCTCCCCCTTATAGGGTAGATTTGGCTGTATATTTCGATTGTTCGTGTATTTTGTGCGTTTTACACGTATGTTACTTAGTTTTACACACTTATATAAAAGATAGAGTCATTGAATTTGGCACGCAGATTGACACAACCAATGGCTGTATACGGACCAAATTTCATGAATCTAGCTTCCGCATAAGTACGTGAAAAATAATGTGCAATGTTAAAAATGTACCCAAATTTCACCCTATTCAAATACTGTAACTGAATCGAACCCATAAATATGGGAAATACGAGAAAATGTTTCAAGTCCAAACATGTAGAGCGATAAAAGGGACGTCCGAGGGTGCAAACCGTTTGTTGGTATGATGTACCGTTTGGGAGCAGTAAACCTTGAAATGAAGGTTTGCACTTACAAACGTGCCCATGCTTATCTGTCGTCTGTACAAATACGACAGTAACGACCGTGTGTCTGTACATTGACTATATTGGGGAAATTTCCATACAGTTGTCCATTTCAGGTGTAATAATGACCATCTGCATATTTATTAACTTTGGTGTCTGTTTGATTGTAAGAGTTCATATAACTTGAAAACTACTGAATATATTTCTACCAAACTTGATATTTAGAATCCACCTGTCCTTGAGTAGATCTTAGGGCCAATATTATATCTGAATACCTGAATTCACTGGAGGTTTATCCGAAACGGAAACCGTTATTTTGTACTCCCTCAAAATGTGCATATCCGAAATTAATGGAAATCTACAATCCTTAATCTAAATCCATTTCTAAAACTTATTCCCCATATGCGTTTTTCGACAGCAGGATTAGTAAGTGAGATATCATGAACGGTCGGTTTCTCGAGATAGATCAAAACGTGTTGTACTTGGAGCAGATTACTTACCTATCTATAAAAATAAAATCGTAACCATTGTGTGTGCCTGTACATTGACTATTTTGGTAAAATTTCCATACAGCTACCCGTTTGAGGGTTAATAATGGACATCTGCATATTTTTGGTGTAGTTTCCTGAAAGTCCTAATTTTTAACCCCCTCACCCAAAATCCAGATTGCGGCATAATCTGCCAGACGAGCAAGAAAATTGAAATTTGTCAAAATTATACATTTTAGACTGTAACGGACGGAAAACTTCCAAGATCTTTAACCTTTTCACTTTTATCCCCGAAGAATATCGAAATATGGAAGCAACTGTAATGATGGTGCAGACCTTCGTTTCAAGGTATTTCATGCGATAAAAGAGAAGTCTTATCACATAACGGATGGCACAATCTCCTTTCAATTCGGAATGATCTTCAACCTTGGTCTTATGATGTTTAGTCGTACCTGTATAACTTATACGTTCGATTCGTCTCTATTTCTCGATTTTAAGTAAACTTTGACGTTTCACATGCGTAATTCACACTTTCAATCACTTACAGGAAAGACAGAATCATCAAGCTCTACACGAACATTGGCCCACTCAGTAACCATATGTGAGCCAAATGCTGTTACATAATTATCCGAAAAGTAATGCAACGTAAGATAATTTTACACAAATATAAACCTATTCCACTGTTCCTAACTCAATCTGACCCACTAATAGACAAGTTGCAAGAAAAATCATAGGACCAGCCATTTACGCCGCTAAATACCGCGTCTTATGGTACAGCATTTTGTCGATATGACGTGCCGTTTAGCATCAGTTAATCTGTAAGTGAAGTTCTGAAATATTGTAAACATGCATATACTTTCGTATGTCGATCTATATAATATGTTCATTGATGCCGATTTTTAGCGATCGAGAAAGGGTTTGTCTGCTATTGTAATCAGTACTCCCCACACAGACTTTGATTCGCAGTGGGAATGAGGTCCTTCTCCAACTCCTGTGTAACTGACATTAGTAAGGAGGGCCTATCATTGTAATGAATAATTCTCGATTTGACTTACAGAAGGCAAGGGAGTATGCGATTTTCTTCAAAACACCCCTACCCGATTGTGCTTGGCTGTAGGCCACTGTGCTCGCCATGATAAACTAATATACCCATCTAAAATGTGGCTAGCATTAGGCATAGTGGCCTGCTATTTTGATGGAGACTCACCAACTCTGTGTGACTGGCAGTAAGTTGGCTGGCAGAAGGGAAAACGGCCTGCCATTGTAATGATAACTGCACAACTCAATTTCGACTGGTAGCAGGGAAGTTGCCTGCCATTATAATAAAATCTTCCAAACTGTAATCACTCTGGAAGTGGGAAAGGGGGCCTGCCATTGTAACGAAAACTCTCCAAATCGATTGTGACCGCACAGTAGGCAATGGGGCCTGCAATTATAATGTAAACTTCCCAACTCGATTGTGAATGGCAGTAGGCAAGTGAGCCTGCCCTGCAATTATAATGTAAACTTCCCAACTCGATTGTGAATGGCAGTAGGCAAGTGAGCCTGCCGTTATCATCACAACACCGCACCCCACACTTCAGATTGGAAACAACGTATGGGGACCCCCCATGCTGTTCCTCGGATAACGCTAAGAGACATGCAATTTTTGAAACAATATTATTTACTGCACGTACAGTATTTACTTCGATATCCGTATGCAATTTAGAATACCGTAGCGATGCACGGGTACATTTTCTAGTTATTATTATTATTATTATTATTATTATTATTATTATTATTATTATTATTATTATTTCTTTCTTGCGAACCGGCCAAACTTAGGACCACGCCAATACCACTTCACTTCCTTCTAATCATCCCTTCTTCCTTCCTCTTTCTCCACAGTGCCTTCATTCTTTCAGAATGTTGCGCTCTTCTCTCTTCAGTCCATCTTCCCCCTCTGCGCTCTCTCTTTTCTTCAACCAGAACTTTTATGTTGGAAAGTCTTTTCCTGAATTGGTCTCTATCACGACATTCTTCATCTGCAATTCCTAACCTCTTGAGTTCTTCCTTCATCTATTATTATTATTATTATTATTATTATTAACCCTGTGAAGGTACTCAACCTGAACCAGTACCGGTATCTGAAACTGTTAAAAAGGACGAGCAACGGAAACGTTCAACTATAAGAAGCCGCCAAGAAGCCGTACTTATTAAACCGATGAATGGCAAGACTTTTGCAGATGTTGTGATGGATATCCGCAGCAAGGTAAACCCAGAAGACAGTGGCGCCAGTGTTAGATCGATCACGAAAACTATGTTTGGAGCAGTTCTTCTTGAATTTAATAAGGCCACGGAAAAGGAGAATAGAGACAATTTTAATAAATCACTTAAAGGCGTTCTTGGACATGATGGCGAAGTAAAGGTTTTGACGCCTAGAACTACATTGGAAATTCGGGATATGGACAGTGCCACCACTATTTCCGACGTAGAGGAGGCTGTAAGACGAGAATTAGAAAATCTTAATCAAGAATTGAAGGTCTCAATCACAAATACGAACAGCAGGGGACAAAAACTCGCCATCGTGGAGATAGAAGATAGCGAGGCACGAAAGCTGTTAGACATAGGCAAAATTAAACTAGGCTGGCTATACTGCAGAGTAAGACGGTGGGCCGTAGTTCCTCGGTGCTTTAGATGTCTGTCATATGGGCATCAAGCACGAAACTATCAAGGATTGGACAGAAGTAAACTCTGCTTTAAGTGCGGAGAAGCTGGTCACAAGGCAGCAGGATGCAAAACGAATCCACGATGCATAATTTTCACAGATATGGGCGTTGAAGAGTCAAAGCGACATTATGCTCTTGGCTCAGGCAAGTGTATTTTGTTTTGTGAAGCACTAGAAAAGGCCAAAAAGCAGTGGTGAATGGTACAGATCCTTCAAGCCAATATACACAGGAGTCTAACTGCCAATGATCTATTGACGCAGATGATCTATGAGATAGGAGCAGACATCTTGATTCTCAGCGAACAATATCAAGACAGAGATCAACCAGGCTGGTTTTCAGACAATCTAGGGACAGCTGCGATATGGGTACCAGACCTTGGAAAATACTCAGTTACAAATCAAGGACGCGGAGATGGGTTCGTCTGGGTCCAAGTTGAGAAGGTAATTTTTGTCAGCTGTTATTTTACCCCGAAGAGGCTATTTCTGACTTCCAGACAAAACTAGATGGGCTTGAAGATTCTCTGCAAGGGATGAACACTAACCTAGTTGTTGCTGGTGATTTTAATGCTCAAGCAGTTGAATGGAGCATGCCTCAAACAGATTTTAGAGGGCGGCGTACAGTGGAGATGGTCGCGAGATTGGGATTAATGGTTATCAACGTTGGTAATGTGACAACCTTTCGGCGACCAGGGTGTCAGGGAACTATACCAGATGTAACCTTTGCTTCTGAAGACATTGCGTCTAGGATAACTGAATGGCGAGTAATTGAAGAATATACTGGAAGGGATCATCAGTATATCACTTTTCGTGTACTTTTTTTTTTGCTGTTTGCTTTATGTTGCACCGACACAGATAGGTCTTATGGCGACGATGGGACAGGAAAGGACTAGGAGTGGGAAGGAAGCGGCCGTGGCCTTAATTAAGGTACAGCCCCAGCATTTGCCTGGTGTGAAAATGGGAAACCACGGAAAACCATTTTCAGGGCTGCCGACAGTGGGGTTTCGTGTACTTCAAGAGACTCCGAATCTAAGGATTACCACGCCGAAGCCAGAAAGATGGAACATAGCCACTATGGATAGAGAAAAATTTCATGAAGTAGTACAGAACGGAATGGATTGTATGACGGATACATGTCACGGAGGCAAAAGAAGCATTATTGCTAATAAATGCGTGGAACACACCTTGAGACTCCTTCAGCAAGCATGCGACGCATCAATGACCAGAATCAAACAACGGAGGGGCAAGCGTCCAGCATATTGGTGGAATGAAGAAATTGCTGAGTTGAGGAACAATGCCTGCCGTAACCTAGAGCTGGCTCAATTTAAATTGAATCAGGTGATGCGACGTGTCAAAGAATGGATGATAAATCACAAGTTAGAACTCGCAGATCACAAAACGGAAATTATCCTCCTGACGAGGAAAAGGATTAATACTGTTGTACCGATGCAGATCGGACAGATAGCCATAGAAACAACTAGGAGCACAAAATATCTTGGTGTAACGCTTGATACCAAGCTTACATATTGGGACCACATCCAACGGGTAACAGATAAGGCAGCGAAAACCATGACTGCACTGAGTAGACTCATGGGAAATATCAAGGGACCGATATCTAGTAAAAGGCGGCTTCTCATGTCGATTGTTCAATCGATACTGCTATAGGTTCGGAAATTTGGGCTGAATTGTTAAAAATTGTGAAATATCGGACAAGAATTGCGGTTGTACAACGGAGATCAGCTTTACGAATTGCTTGCGCATATCGCACAGTATCAGAACCTGCGATTCTAGTAGTAGCAGCAGTAGCTCCCATTGACTTGTTGGCCTTCGAAAGACAAGAAATTTGGCTCACACAAGAAGAGCTAGGAAGGAAAAGGGCAAAGGCTTTGGCTCATAGTCGCAGAATGCAACGATAGCAAACACGATGGGAAGATGATTCTAGAGGGAAATAGACAAAAAGACTGATACCTTATCTGGGCGTATGGGTTGCCCGAAATCATGGTGAAGTGAACTACTATCTCACACAGTTCTTGACAGGTCATGGATACTTCCGAAAATTTCTTCATAGGCTAGGGCTAGCAACTAGTCCAGTGTGCATATACTGCGGTGATATCGATGACGTATCACATACTTTCTTTGTGTGTGTTCATTGGCTGCTACAAAGAAGATACTTAGAAGTTACGCACGGAGAATTGACACCAGAAGGGATCGTGTCAGTAATGCTACGAAGTCGAGAATCTTGGGACCAGGTGGCAGTCTACGTAGAAAATATTCTGCGACAGAAGAAGAAGGACCTGGACGATTACGACAGATAGTAAAGCAGAAGAAGGAAGATGAAGCACAAGATGCATTAAGCACGACATCCGCCCTGAAGTAATGCGAGAGCGGTTCCGGGGCGGAGATAAACGTCGTGGGAAAAGGGAGTGTGGTTTTTAGTGGGTAAGAATCTCCACACACTTGTTGAGTGCGGACCCTCACAAGCGTCTTATGAAAGATTTTCCACACTCCCTCGCAAAAAAAAGAAAAAACAACCTGTACAGGACGAGAGGTTACAAAGAGCAGAAGCGGGCGCGTAGTGATATTTATCCCTCGTCCATGAAATAAATGAAGAAAATCATCTTTATTTTAATGTTTTGTATATAATTGGTTAATTAAATCTTTCTATATTTATTTTTTCACAAGAATTATTGTAGCTTTACGATATTTTATTTACAAATGTGGGGCATTCTACCTTATTTAATCAGTATCACGAACATTTCTTTTAGGTGTGGCACTTTTACGCTATAATGCACAATTTGTTCTATGATGTTTTCAGGGAAGAATAAATGCAATCCTTCCATTGCCGAATTTGTATTTCGTGCTCGTCCTCTCGCACATGCCGAATGTGTCATGATATTTCTATTTTTATGTGTCGTGTTTCTGCCGTGTACATTACCCCGGTGAAATTTTAATGGGGCTTATGATTCCAATCTATAGCTAGTTTCAGGCATTTTCCGTCCCCGAGTTTAGATGGCGCTGGAGGTCATTCATAACGTGTAGATAGTTGTAGGAAAGTTCTGTAGATGACAGGCAAGTAGGCATGAAATGAGCGATATTAATAATTAAAGGCAGTTTGTCTCGAAGTTAAATACTTCAAGCCTAAACTCAATCAGTGGGCCCTTCTAATAAAGAATTAGTCGTATCACGTCAAGTATTATGGAGATAATATTGCTTGATTGCATTAGAAGTATATCTTCGCCAGTCCTTCTGAAATCCTGTATTTCCTATTTGAGTACACCTCAGGGGCTAAAAGCTGAATGGTTCTATTAATGCAGTTCTATATATTTCCTGTCTCAGTGTATGCAATTCTGTTCTTTTCATTTTCATGTGATACTTGGATATTGGAGCGTCGTGGCTCAGACGGCAGTGCGTCGGCCTCTCACCGCTGGATACGGTGGTTCAAATCCCGGTCACTCCATGTGAGATTTGTATTGGACAAAGCGGAGGCGGGACAGCTTTTTCTCCGGGTACTCCGGTTCTCCTTGTCTTTAATTCCAGCAATACTCTCCATTCTCATTTCATAGCATCTATCAGTCATCAACGTATCACTTTGGTAGTGGCGACTCCATCGTACTAACAGCCTTTATATGCTTCATTCATTACATCCCTGACCCGGTCAGTGACTGGAAAACAGCTTGTAGGTTTCCATTTTCACTTGGATATTGATGTGATACCCCATCCTCTTGCATATGGTGTGCTCTGCTGTATTGCTTTTAAAGGGATTTCTTATTTGTTATAATACCAGCTTTGTGTTAATGTGTCAATCATTCGTTTGAAGTTAAAGCTGCTTTGAGGTGTGAGCTTATGTTCTCAGTAACATAGGATGCCATACGAACCAGGGTTATCAGATCATTATTCACAACATAGTAAGTACTTGGAAATAAAAATATATGAATTACAATTTATTGGGCATGGAAGTAGTAGAACTGCATTAATATTATAGAGGGTGGTGGGAGGGGGGGCTACGGGCAGGGGAAAGGAGGGGAGGGGGAGGTTTAAGTAAGCACAACCGGATGTGCGTCACTGCGCCGAATGTCACTTCTCTGCGCTGTCTGTTGATGATAGCAGTAAGGTATTGCAAAAAATGCGCACTGTGGCGCTATCTCTGATCGTGAACTGAAACCACTAGCGCCTAGTGGTTTGGTGCCGAAATTTATAATTTATTCTATCCTCTTTGGTGTACATCCGAAGTGATAACTTCATCTTTCGCTGTGTATATGGGTCCATTTCTCACCAGTTGGTCAGAATTTGCAACAATAGGTTCAGTTTTGATTCCAGAAAACTCACTTTCGCTATCTTGTTCAATTCATTCAGCACTATGTATTTCATTATTACTGCAACTCTGAAGTATAACTACTTCTTCCTTCCTGTTCATTCCTTTTTTGCAATTTATCTATCTATTGTAACACAGTCCGTGCAGTCTCATCACCCATAATTCAACATATTTAAAATATTGAACGATGCCAGAAACACTAACGTAACAAAGCGCAGGGTGCGGGGAAAATAACAATGAACTGCAAGGAAGGCAACAATGCATCGCAAACGAAAACAATGGACCTTCACCAACAAACGACTGCTGCAGACTGATGCATTAAATAATGAACTTGGAATACTTAGAAGAATAAACACCTGCGCTAAAACTATTACGCAGTGGGTCATGAAGAATTCAAGGAATGAAGTAAACACTAACCAGGTGCCCAATGCTGGGTTATTATTATTATTATTATTATTATTATTATTATTATTATTTTTCTTCCTTTGTGTCGATATTTCTTTCATTCTTTTACCGTGGGCTTCCTTTCTATCTTCAGACAAGGTTGTTCCAGTCTTCCTCATTGATCTTTCCTCTCGGTCAAGTTGTCATTTGTTAATTTTGGATCTGAAGGTTACCCAATTTTGGACATCTGCTGGTGTGATTCCTGCCTGATTCGAGTCGGTTTTCATTTCGCCTGTTTTCGTAGAATTCATCTGTTTGTTTGGTAAGTGTGTGTGGATGCATTCTGTTAATATGTCCATGGCATATTATTATTATTATTATTATTATTATTATTATTATTATTATTATTATTATTATTACCTGTGAGTTTCTTGGAGATTCAACGGGAGTGTTTTGCCTCTAGTTACCTCGCGAAAGTTCTGACTCAAATCACCCGAGATATAAAAAGAGAGGCTAGCCGCGAACAGTCAATCAGAATTGGGCTCCATGGTGGAGTCACGTCAGCGTTTGACTCCGTGGTGGAGTCAGTGAGAGACTCAGTGTATTATTATTATTATTATTATTATTATTATTATTATTATTATTGTTATTATGAAATTTAGGTGTGTATGAAATAGGTTCCTTCTTTCCGATTAACCTTAAACTTACGGAAGAATGAGTATTTTAGAATGCTGATGAGACTGCCTTTTTCTTCGGCATGCCAGGTAAAAGTACGGTGCATAAGACAGGCGACGAAAGGGTATCGGTGGCAAGTGAAAAGCAGAAAATATGTAGTGTTCCTTAAGGCTACGTATAACTGCTGATGGACACAAACTACAGCCATGTGTAATTTTCAACAAACCCCAGTGCAGAAGGAAACTCACCTTCAGGAATTTTGATTAGAGTTAAAGAGAAAGGAGGGATGACGGAAGGCTTGGACATGGATTGGTTGACGTCAGTGTATTTTCAGCGTCCAGGCTCACTACATCGGAGATCCATGCCGGTGATATTTTGACGGAATGGCCAGAGGATGGAAGACAGGCTGCTAGAGATACCAAAGATTTTGCGCTGTAGAAAATACTTTCATTAATGTGCAATTGTTCCTTGACGTGGTATCAAATGGCCGTGAACGAATATAACATTAATTAAAAGATTTCACGTAAAACATGTGTTACGGTGGCTTTGACCACAATACCAATATTCTTAAAAAGCCGCAAGTGCTCATTTTTTCAAACGCGTAGTCGGAAATCTGCTGGTAAAATGCATGGACCAATGCTGTTAAAACGTCCAGTATCTTATTAAAGTGAAGTACACAGCAACAAATAAAATTTAATAAATATGAGCAATATAAAACACAACGTGTACATTCGATCAGTAGTGTCGCATTAGGAATCGCATGAGAAATCACACGTGCTTCTCCTACAGCCGAGGCAGTTTACATGCGTGCGGGTAAGGAGTTGAAGTAAGCTGAAACGGAAGGATCCCCCCTCCTACTTTCGTGGTGAGGAAAACACACTCGCTAATACAAGTCTGGACTTCCTGAAATTTGCTTGAGTCTGGTCGAGGTACTGCCATACATGTCGCTTCCGACACCTACGCTCATACTGACAAGCTTCACACACTGTTCGCATGGCGCGCTCAAGCACTGGGAAAGCAGACGCGACCTACTATTGGCTGCAATGCGTATCAATGTGGAATTAATTCCACCTGCTCTAACGCACGGATAAAAGCTAGATAAGAACAAGTATTTTAATGCCAAATGTAGTCTACAGTTACTTCAAATATAAGGCGCACCTCTTTTATCTATTTTTACGTAAAGAGAATTAGAGAGTAATATTGGTCTGTGTCATATGTTACAGGGGTTAAAGCAGGGCCTCTCAAACGCCCAACATATCACACGCGTGAAAAGAGGCATAGAGATTTCCAGCACCGTAAATCGATTCGACTCGGCTGGGTTCAGACCAGCGTTTTGTCTCGGCGGAACTAGGCTAAGCTCGGCTCAACTCGGCGCGGATGTCGGAGCGCTGCGGAGCAAGTGAGAAAGGGGCGAAGAAGGCGGAACCAAAGGGACAGGCGTATTGAAAAAGGAAGACAGAGCCTTTGAACAAAAGCGAGGAGTGGCGGATCTGCACTCTGGTCAAACTAGCCGATTCGTCTTTTGCACCTTGCGCCGCGTAATGCACCGATGCTTACACCCAGATAGGCCCTGTTTTAAAGGGTACTTATTTCTTTATCTAATTACATACTTACATGACTTAATAAGAAATTCATCCTCAGCTGCACCCGCCTGATGGGGAGCGTTGAATATGACCTGTTCTCCGTGGTATGACTGGCTGAATGCAGGTCCGATCACATTATCTTCAGGCCTGTACACGACTATATCTTGTGATTTTCTTGCTGGAAATTTCAAATGAAATCTAATGGGTATTTATTTCAATACCTGCACAGTGTACAAAATTGGGCACATCATACAAATGTATAAATAATTACATATTTGCTCTTCAAACTAAATAGAACATCAGTGCGTACAGGAATGTACAGGCGAAATATTTCTTCCAACTGACTTAAGTGGAGACTCCATCCTAAAACTTCATTTATTTTCGAAAATATTTCAATGGTTATTTAAGATCTCTGAATTCCTTACTATTCGATACCCAAATAATTTTGCTGCATTCGAATTATAAAGATATCTCCAGAAAATTTGAAGTATGGACTGCATGAGCGGGCTGCTAAAGTTATTTGCCTTTTTTGTCCCTTTACAGCATCTGTATTGTTATTACACAGCGTGTGTCAAAATTAATCCAACAAAATAATCGGGGATGCATTTCGTGTTATGTTAACCCTTCCTTTATGACGCATGGTGTCACAGACTGATGTCACAAACGATCGCGCCTCTTTCTTTGCCCGTTGAAGTGAGCTAGATGCACATCAGGTTACCTTCATCAATTTCATTCTCGAGTAAACTCACCACTGCACAAGTTCGAAGGATAACCGTACAGGTCAGTGGAAGTTTTTTCGGTCTCACACACCGAGGTCAGTAAGGGCGTACAAGGTCCAACAGACTGAAATCACCAATCTCGTTTTATGGTGGCAAGCAAATGAAAGGTATGATCTAGATTTTGGCCGGCCCTGAGGTGTAGGAGTAGCCTGCCTCCTACCCGGAGGCCCAGGGCTCGATTCCCGGCCAGGTCAGGGATTTATACGTGGACCTGATGTCTGGTTCGAGGTCCACTCAGCCTACGTGATTAGAATTGAGGAGCAACTAAAGTTGAGATAGCGGCCCCGGTCTGAAAAGCCAAGAATAACGACCGAGAGGATTTGTCGCGCTGACCACACGACACCTCGTAATCTGCAGGACTTCGGGCTGGGCAGCGGTCGCTTGGAAGGCCAAGGGCCTTCAAGGGTTGTAGTGCCACGGGGAGGATCTGAATATTTGTGGATTTATGTGTACACATTAACTCATTATATTCCGGAACCGGATAATTAGCCATAACTTCCCATCTGCCAAAATTGTCCGGCGTAAATTCCTGACTGGTTTGGCTACTGAGCTAATGAAGAACCACGCCGGTCGATGAGCTTCTAATTTCCAATATTCCCAGATTAACCAGAGAGAGGTTAAAGAAAATTTACAGTTTTAAGGAAGATGTCCAACCTAGATTAGAACCATCAAATGAAGAGGGAAGGTGAAGGGTCTGCACGTCTAAGCAGAACCGGAAGAAAAAGTACTTCTGTAAGGATTGTCATAGGTATTTGTGTTTTGAACACGCAAATGTTGTATGCCATGACTGTCTTGAAGGTTAATTGTGTACGGATGCAAATTTACAAACTTTAGATCTCAATCATGATTGTTTGTTTTCTTTTAAACAGAGTTTATCATTGGATATTTCGCTAATTTCCCTTGTTATAACTCAGTTATAATTTCTACTTATTATTGCTTATAGATTACTTAAGTGTATTTTAAATAAAGGTTATGTAGATAAAATACTTATGTATTATACACTTCCTTAAAATATACTCTAAAATAAAGAAAAGTTTAGAATTATTTAAGGCCGGTCTACTGTGCCAAAGTCACTGAAGTTGAGAGTAAAATTCACGTCACTAACGGAAAAAATCTAAAAATCCAAAGAAAACCAGCTCTATTTGTTCTGGGTGATTTCCGACAAAAGAGTAGCGTTACAAAAATGTTGCAAAGTTTGGGCTGGGAAAATTTGGGAGAAAGGAGACGAGCTGCTCGATTAAATGATATGTTCCGAGCTGTCAAGGAGAGATGGCGTGGGAGGACATCAGTAGACGAATAAGTTTGAGTGGTGTCTTTAAAAGTAGGAAATATCACAATATCAAGATAAAGTTGGAATTCAAGAGGACAAATTGGAGCAAATATTCGTTTATAGGAAGGGGAGTTAGGGATTGGAATAACTTACCAAGGGAAATGTTCAATAATTTTCCAATTTCTTTGAGATCATTTAAGAAAATGCTAGGAAAACAACAGATAGGGAGTCTGCCACCTGGGCGACTGCCCTAAATGCAGATCAGTAGTGATTGAATTCTGTAGCGATGAACGACGTGGCAATCAGATTCTTTTAGAGGAAATGAGGATACTTTCTTTTTCCGAGCGCGACTCAAATTAACGAACTCGCAGTATTCGCTATGCCAGAGAGCCAGTTATTGCTTCAGTAGAGGTATAACGGTTCAAATCCCGTTACAAGATGGTATCATTCTTATTCAATTCGATAATGTAATGCTTGTCGCTTGCATGATTGTAGTTAACTGTATGCATATATATGTGTGTGTAGATGAACATGAAAAACATGTACAGTGAGAATTGTTATATATCAGATGTTGGATGTGACATCGTTACATTGTGCAATACTGCTGGGATTTCTGTCAAGTCATCGCCACGTCATGGCTACGTCATCGTGCGTATTTAGCACTGAGCTCAGATACTCAGGCCGCCTCAGAGGATTTCACCATTACATGCAACAGTTTAAGGCGGGTGGGTGTAGATCATTGTTATTTCTGGAGATTGCGTAGGTGCGTCAACCAACGTCTATAAAAGGTGGCTGCATATTGTAGCGCCAGTCATTAGTTAAACGGAAGGTGTACTGTGAAGAAGTCAAATGGATAAGTGAACAGTCATTGAGGGAACGAGATGGAGAGACCTCAGTCGGTCAGTCAGTCATTATTCAATTGGAAGGAGAGGCGACAGTTGGTCGGAGTGTGAACGAGATGAAGAGGCCTCAGTCGGTCATTAAGTCAACGGGATTCTACGGGAAGGAGAGGACTCAGTGATTCATTACTCATTGGTCATTGAGAGAGTGAGGCCAAAGTTGGTCGGTCACTTAGTTGAAGATATGGACGGGAAGACTTACCATGAAGGGATACAGGAGAGACTTACAAAGAAGTCAGATGATATGGAGAAAAAGCAGTCACAGGGATACATCACCAAATTAGGCGTGACACATCTACAGTAAACACCAGATTTAGGGAATACGTCGTAATTACACTCAAAGTGTTGAAGGTACAGTCAAGTGAAACAGTGAGGGATATATTTTGTATAAATTGTTAAATTTTCGGTCAAGAAGAATTCAAATTCATGCCTAGTTTCTTTTAGTTGCAATGTCATAATGCCATATTCTCATCTGATTTAATCGCAGCAGTTCTCACTATTTTATTGAAATTACTTAAAGAATATATTTTCTTCTATCAAATGAATTCGTAGCATTATTTCAATGACAGTAAAATATCTTAACCTCAAAATTAATGGGGAAATCGAAAGCCAATCTCCTTTTCCCAGAACTTATATGGTATGTTGTCAAAAGTAAGCTTATTACCCCCATCCTAGAGATAGTCAAGATTCTCATTCTATTATTGCTGCACTGAGTGGCAGCTGGCGCCCTTCAAATAACGTATGTGTAAGTAAGCAGGTAACAAGTAAGTGTGAGTACAAGGTCCGACGAGTGTGTATTTTATTTAATGAATATTAATTTTCATAATTTCAAGTTAAAAGCAGTTTTATATATGTTTGTAAGTTCAGTAACAGAGGTAGGAACATTACAGAGGTAAGGGGAAGGGGGCCAGGTTGGAAATGGGACTCTGTGGTAATGCGTGACACACCACACATCATGAACAGAGTCCAAAGTTCTGTGAGGTGTGCATCAAAGTAGGAAGGGGGCATATTGGACATCTACTGGAATCAAACCATTGGGCGTATTGTTTCCTTCATTCATTATTTCATTGTAAGTGAAGGAATAAACAATCGTGGGGTGGCGGCGTTGCATCTTCGAGCATGTGAAATAATAAAGGACGTTACTGCGACCAACAGAGGAGAGGAGAAATGATCTGGTGCATTCCTTGACTGGGAGGTATGTCTTAATTACACTGTGTTCTTGTACTGTGTGTTTAGTTTGTAAACGAATTGTCGATATTGCCTGTAAGAGACAAGGGAAATCCTGTGCAAGTCGAGCGAGGAAGCTTTTGCATACGCATTATCTCTGTCTCCAACCTACACCCCACTTCCCCCTCTCTCCCTCCCTGAAGCACTGCAGCGGCTTGTGTTTTGGCGAAGCACTGTGAACGGCGTACCTGGAAGTAGCAAAGTAGCCTCATTTTCCCTAAAAGGAAAATTATTGTCTCGCCAATCCGATTCCACCATTGTTCTTAACATGACACGTTGCAGTTATATTGGTTATAGTTGTGAATATTATAGTAGAGAACACAAAAAGTTTGCCTGGAATTATTCTAGTAGTAAATGCGGAAGAAGTTCCTGCCAGAGAGTTAAGCAATGCGTGGTGTAAATATTAAGTTTTATTACTTCTCTTAATGCAATTAGCGCGAAGTAGCGGCTATGGCGGTCTTGGCATTACAAGACGAGCCCTATAAAAGCGGAAAGGGAAAACATATTGTGCTGGATAATTTAAATGGGCATGTGTAATGAACTGTCCGCCTCTGTGGTGTAGTGGTTAGGCCCCTGTTCAGCATAGCAGGTGAGACCGCCTGGGCGAGGTACTGGTCATCTCCCCAATTGTATCCCGCGACCCAGAGTCTGAAGCTTCAGGACACTGCCAGGCGCTAGAGGTGGGATCCCTCGCTGAGTCCGAGGGAAAAACTAACCCTGGAGGGTAAGCAGAATAAGAATGAAAGATGTGAAATGAACTGACATTATTCTACCAAAATTTTACTAAAATCCATTTTTCCGAAAGTTTTTCCTAATTGCAATGCCAATATTGTTAACCTAAATACTAACCGATCTCAGATAACATTTTGCATAAATTAATCTGGAGCCATCTGCATTCTTCCATGCATTAACATTATACACAGAGAGGCCAAAAGTCACGGGAAAGGGTGTCCCATTAGAAAATTTGCCCTGTATGACACCTTTAGCGTCGCGGCTAGCTGTGGCCTAGCTGAGGAGACTGTTACAGATACCAGTGTCGTAAAGATGGCAGCACGTCGCGAGTTAATCGACATCGAATGTGGAATGATCGTCCGCGCACGGTGCATGGGTTGCGGAGGTTTGTGGTGATATCACGCGAATTTGAGTTTCCGAGGTCAACAGTGTCGAGGGTAAACCACCGCACGGGAAGACCACAGGGTCTCTTTGCTAACACCTTGACACAGAGCTGAATGACGTGCATGGGTCCGCGAACATCGGCAATGGGCCATGGAACAGTGGCGACATGTCGTATGGTCCGATGTATCCCGATCGAGCTGATGGGCGCGTGAGAGTATGGCGTATGCCCTATAAAGCTATGGATCCTGCGTGTCAACAAGGTTGTGTCCAGGCGGGAGGTGACTCACTTCTGGTCTGGGCGTCGTTTTCATGGTCGCAATTGAACCTCATTTTCCGGCTGCAGGGAACACTGACAGGTGCACGTTATGAGGACATTCTTTAAGACCATCCGAATCCCTTTCTGGCCCTAGAGTACCCTGATGGAGATGCCATGTTTCAGGAAGACAATGCACCAAAACGCCGCTCTGTGGTGGCACGCAGGTTGTTGGCGGGGCACTCCAGTGAAGTTATGACTGCGGATTGGCACTCCAGATCCCCCGATCTTAATCCATTTGACCATTTATGGGATGCTGTTGATGCTGGTGTACGCTCCATGAACCCTGCGCTAACTACAGAAGACCAATTGTCGGAAGCAGTGCAGGATGCATGGGTCCAGATCCCACCTGGACGATTCCAACACCTTGAAGAGTCGATGCCTCGCCGATTTGAGAGCTCGTGGGGAGCAAATCGTTATTAACATCACATTCAGTGTCTTACCATGAATTTTGGCTACTCGGTGTATTAAAGTGACATTAGTATATATGTATTAAAATGAAACAATTTACATTTTAGAAATGTTGAAAAGAAATCTGAATGTAAAGCAAAAAACAATTCTCGTTATGTTAATGTTTATTCAGGGTATCTGAAATCTAGAATTTAAGAATTGTGGTTCCAATACTAAAAACTGGTTTTAAAAATAACCATGAAAATATATAGAAAATTCAAATTCTAGAACCAATGAAGTTCTAGTAATTAAAATTGGGGCATTGCTACATTTTTAAAGGATGATTTTGATTTTTAAATTTGGTTGAAATCGAGCAAGTACAACAAAATATGAATATTTTAGTGCAGTCTCCCCTTAAAAAGTACCAATTTGTTAGGGAGCTTACTATGAAATATATAAATACAACAAATAATAAAATAACACGACCCTAGGCACCGTTACTACATTGTTGACTGGAAAAGCCATACTAACTGTTGTGTGGAGTGATGATGCAGAATGCATTTTAAACACTGGTACGCTATCTTAAAGGTTAGCGTGATTAGCTGCCACCACCGGAGGCCCGGGTTCGATTCTTGGCTCTGCCACGAAATGTGAAAAGTGGTACGAGGGCTGGAACGGGTTCCACTCAGCCTCGGGAGGTCAACTGAGTAGAGGTGGGTTCTATTCCCACCTCAGCCATCCTAGAAGTGATTTTTCGCGTTTCCCACTTCTCCCCCAGGCTAATGTCGGGATCGTACCTAACTTAAGGCCACGGCCGCTTCCTTTCCTCTCCCTTGTCTATCTCTTCCAATCTTCCCATCTCCCCGCAAAGCCCCTGTTCATTATAGCAGGTGAGGCCACTTGAGAGAGGTTCTGGTTCTCCTCCTCAGTTGTATCCTCCAACCCAAAGTCTCTCACCCCAGATACTGCCCTTGAGGCGGTAGAGGTGGGATTCTTCTCTGAGTCCGAGGGAAAAACCAACCCTGCAGGGTAAATAGATTAAGAAATAAAGAAGGTAAGATGGTGGAGTAATCTTACTTGGTAAGGATCCCGTAGAGATGGCTGTGGGTGCGTTGTGCTGACTTGAGCTCCCATAAAACTGCTGTCCATACATAGCGTCAGTGTAAGGCTGTACGATGAACATATCGTTATTTCTTCTTGTCGGATCTGTTGACACAGATTAAACATCAAGTAAATTTTAGTCGTGAGAAACATGGAAGTACAACAAATTATTTAGTCATGCATGACATTTTGTTATAGATCACTTCTACGAACACATAGTAACTGTGGTTTTTTAACCAATTTTCACATGAAATCTATTATTTTTAGCAACTCGTGTAGAGTGATATATAATAACAAACTACATATTTGAATATTTATCTCGGTCTACAGAAACAGGGATGCTTATAGCGGCCAATACCAAGGAGAGGAGTTCTAAGAAGAACGGATGTGATAACAGTAGATCTAATAATAACAGAAATAGCAAAAGATTAATCAGTTTCTGCAGACATTTTAACTTGAAACTCATGTTTACATACTTCAAGGCACTCCCTAGCTGCCTCTGTAGATCAGTGATAGAGTTTCGGCCTCCGGATCCCAAGATAGCGGGTTCAAACCCGGCAGAGGTAGTCGGATTTATGAAGAGCGGAAAAGAGTCCATTCGACACTGCATGTCGTACGATGTCGGCATGTAAAAGATCTGTCGTGACATATTTGGTGTTCACCCAATAAAATTCATTAAATCTCAGCCATGGACTCCCAAGAGAGTTTCGGTTTACTCGGTCTGCCATCTAGTGGGCCTAGAGTAAAACGAAACGTCGAAATTGACGAGCAGACAGCCAGATGGCGTTAAATTGAAATTTCTGCACACGGTAGCTGAGGCCATACGATTATTATTATTATTATTATTATTATTATTATTATTATTATTATTATTATTATTATTATTATTATTAAGGCATTCCCTAACAAGAAAAAACATGGGCATCTCCTAACACGTTGCTGGGGGAGTTTCAGATCGACCATGTTGCTATTACGTCCAGAAACCGAAGGGAAATCTTGAACGTCAAGGTAAGAAAAAGCTTAAGCATAGATTCGGACCACTACCTCTCGGCGAAAAAAGTAAGATTCCAATCAAACAAACCCAAAAAAAAGGAATCAAGAGTAAGCTTAAAATTGATGCAGAAACTCTGAAACAAAGCAAAGAGACATATTGTGGAAAATTGTCGCTGAATATGAACAGCTGGGAAGAGATCAAAACTCAGTGTTTAAAGCAGCTGAAGGTTTGGGGAATCCAGCGATGAAACGAAAACACAGGTAGTGGAATGAAAAGTGTGATGAAGGTTTCGACAGGGGACTACAAGCATGGAAGAGGTGGCATTCCAACAAAACCTAGGAGAGATTGGAAACTTTCAGGGAAGAGAGGAAGAAAATAGCTAAGATCATACGATCAGAGAAACGAAATTATGACAGAAGTAAGATGGATAATATAGAAGGTGATTTTCGAAAGAACAACACTCGAACATTTTACAAAACCTTCAGAGAGGAACTACAGGGATACCAGCCATCAAGTTTGTGTTTCAAGCGGGAGGATGGTAGTGTAGTAACGAACAACAAAGAAAATTGTCAATTTCTAGCCGATTACTTCAAAATGTTGCTGAATTGTGCAGAACCTGTGGAAAGAGTGGATACGAAAAATCTACCTCAGGTTAACCAAGATTCCAAGCCACGGAATCTAGAAGAGATCAAAGAAATAATAAATGAGCTTAAAAACAACAAAGCGCCAGGTGAAGATGGAATTATTGCAGACATGTGGAATTTCGGGAGAGAAACAGCAGCAAAAGCAATCCACGCCATCATAGGAGAGATCTGGAGAGCTAAAAAGATCCCCAGTGATTGAAAGTGTGTTCTTATACACCCACTTCACAGGAAAGGTCTCCGGACGAACATCAATAACTATAGAGGCATCTCTTTACTCCAAATAACATACGAGATACTCTCTAAAGTACTATTGAGAATAGTTGAAGAACAAGCAGACCATCTCATTGGTGGTTTTCGAAAAGGAAGATCATGCGCAGAACAAACATTTAGCCCAAAGAGCATTGTCAGAATAAAAGCTTTGAGAAGCTAGAACACCGTAGTAACATTTATTGATTTTAAGAATGCGTATGATTCAATTGACAGGCAGACTCTATTTAACGTCCTAGACGAACTTTGAATTGACAGGAAAACAAGAATGTTAATGAAACAAACCCTGACAGAAACTTTCTCAAAAGTCAAATTCTTCGGTGAAATTTCTGAACCATTTGAAATAAAAATGGGAGTCAGACAATGGGGCTGCCTATCACCAATTCTCTTTAATATTGTTCTAGAAAAAATCATTAGAAGATGGGAGAAAGCCTTGGAAGTGAAAGGAATAAAGGGAATACATTTAGGGAGGAAAGGTGAGAACTTAGAAATTAAGTCTTTGGCTTTCGCGGATGATCTTGCACTCTTGGCTCACAACCGAGAAAATGCCCAAATTGTGCTGAATACTCTACATGAGATCGCTAAGAAAACGGGTCTCAAAGTGTCATATGAGAAGACGGAATACATGGAATAGGGGTATCAATGGGAGAGACACTTAGAAGTGAAGCCTGGGACTGTAAAAGAACTGAGAAATGTAAATATCTAGGGGAATGGATAGAACCTAACGGATTGAATAAAGAGGCGATTAGGGCAAGAATTATAAACCTAGAATTGGCTGACAGGTTAACCCAGAACAGATACAACAAAAGAGCAATACCTTACAAGGCGAAACTTAGACACTACAGCACAGTGGTAAAGCCAGGGGGTCTCTACGCTTCAGAGAGCCTGACAATGAATAAAAAGGGTGAGCTTCAAGATCTCGAAGAAAAGGAGAGGAGAATCTTAAGGATAATTTTAGGATCACAGAAAAATGCTGATGGGGAGTGGAGGAATAGGAAAAATGATGACTTCTATAAATACACCGAAAAAACACTGTTACCATGCGAAAGCGAAGGCTAAAATTCTACGGGCATCTAGAAAGAATGGATGAGAAACGGCTAAGAAAATATTCAACTACATCACTGGACTAAAAGCTTCGACGAAGTGGGTGGAAGAGGTAAAAAGAGATGCAATAGAAAGTGGACTTACAGTGGATATGGTTCACAACAGAAAAGAATTTATAAGTCGAGTGGACAGCATCAAAACATTCCAGGAGAAATTACCAAAATGTTTTGCTATTTGCTTTACGTCGCACCGACACAGATAGGTCTTTGGCGACGATGGGATTGGAAAGGCCTAGGAATGGAAAGGAAGCGGCCGTGACCTTAATTAAGGTACAGCCCCAGCATTTGCCTGGTGTGAAAATGTGAAACCACGGAAGACCATCTTCAGGGCTGCCGACAGTGGGGTTCTAACCCACTATCTCCCGATTACTGGATACTTGCCGCACTTAAGCGACTGCAGCTATCGAGCTCGGTCCACCAAAATGTAGACCCAAACTGGTCATATCTGAGAAAGAATGGAAGATAAGAAGTGAAATGATGAAGAGATTATGGGAGGAGAAGAAGAAGAGAAATGCGGTCTATAGGCGGCCAAAATCGGAAACAAGAAGAGGTAGATCTAATGAGAATCTGCGGTAAGCTCCACAGCTCTTAGTGGATCCAGCCCTACTATCGACAGTTCTGAAAACAGTTTTCCGTGTTTTCACGCACAATATATTCTGCTCCATAATTCACTCCGTAGTCGTTTGCTTCACTCCCCCACCCCCGTGTGGTCTGTACCGTACCCATGTTACTGCGACGTTAAATAAAACAAAACAAAATGATACCGAGCTCGATAGCTGCAGTCACTTAAGTGCGGCCAGTGCCCAGTATTCGAGAGAGAGATGGTTCGAACCCCACTGTCGGCAGCACTGAAGATGGTTATCCGTGGTTTCCCATTTTCACACCAGGCAAATGTGGGGCTGTACCTTACATAAAGCCACAACCGCTTCCTTCCCACTCCTAGCCTTTTCCTGTCCCATCGTCAACATAAAACCTATCTGTGTCGTTGCGATGTAAAACAACTTGTAAGAAAGAACAAAAGACAAGATAAAATAAAGTAGAGACATTAAGCGAAGGAGGAGGCTGCCTCAGAGGTTCAAAAACCTCACTGTAGGTCAAACTCGTTCTCCTCCCGAGTCAACAACTCTCTTTCATCAATTCCAAACAATGTGTTGCGGGCTGCTGTAATCGAAACATATATTTTTCTGGCAAGTGCTACATGCATTTGGGAAAGGTGTTAATAAATTAAACGTTTCCCCCGTGTTAGCAAATATACTGCGCCAAAATCAATATTTTATATTTTTATAATACTGTTCATAATGCATATTTTGTGAATGTATTACTTCTCCGCATTTGTTAAATATACTAATTAATTTTATTACTAATTTGCACCTTCAATCATTACTAGAGTCCGGAAGTTGGAATAATAATAACAATAATAATAATAATAATAATAATAATAATTATAATAATGGCGTATGACCTCCGGAGAGGTCTTTTTCGAGTAGACGGCCTATTAGGCGACCTGCATATCTGTGAAGATGAAAATGAGGGCCCTACCTAGGATGATTTCTAATATTGAATACGCGACACGCATCCAGCCCCCGAGCCATTGGAATTAACCAATTGAGATTAAAATCCCCGACCCGGCCGGGAATCGATCCCGGGACCCTCTGAACCGAAGGCCAGTACGCTGACCATTCAGCCAACGAGTCGAACGGGAGTTGGAATGTCGCATAGAATCAAACATATTTCCGTGCGTGTATGAACGGTGGGGTGACTTATTATTTTGCCTTTCTTAGCCTATTTATCCTCCAGAGCCTATTTGAAAGTGTAATGCCTTTTTTAAGTTGTGCATATTTTCTGCTGTTATTTACGTATTAAAATTAATCAATGGAAAGGAAAAAATATAATTACAAAATACTGTATTAATAATAAAGAAATAAATCATTTAGCTTAGTAGAAAAAAAAAACTTAACGCTAACGATATTTTCATATTGCCCAAATTTCTACTCAGAAGCCAAATGGTGGAGAATGTTGCCAGCTCCCGCCCTTGCTACGTAAAACTTAGTGTTGGTGATTATTGTTCTAAGAGGAAGAACACTTTGGTAACCATCCTCTACTAACACTAATCAGAAGGAACATGGAAGATGTCCTATACTTCCAAAAATGAAGGTATCGGTAAAAGAAAGGAAAGGCCCACAGTCCCGAGTTGAGAGGCCCTGGTCCCCCCATTTAGTCGCCTCCTCTTACGACAGACAGGGGATACCGTTGACGTTATTCTATCATCCCCACTCACACGGGGATGTAAGATTATGTACTAAAAACTGATGCAGATGTGTGTTACGTAGCTTACATTAAAGCATCATTATTGTTTTCGTGCCCATTTTTGTCATTATAAATGCCTATTTCGTTAATGTTAACCGTTTATTTGCCTGTCTATTTTAGCAAAAATAAATGCCCGAACTTCCGGGCTCTATTTATTACATTTTTTGGAACATTCCCGAGGAAAATGTGATGTCGCAGTGAAAGACAATTAAGAGAAATGAAGGTCAGTTCAGAAATACAAAACTGAAACAAGCGAATTCCAAGTATTTAGGATGTGAATTATCTCTGTACAGTAACTGAAATTAAATCAAGGTGCAGCAGTGAGCTTGCAGTTACCATCAGTGGCATTATGTAGGAAGCTATCTTTCCATCGTTGTGTCTTTTAGGCGGACTTTGCTTCACGGAAGTGAAAGCTGCCTCAACTTAGGATATCTTATTCAAAAGTAATAGAAATGAGATGAGTGAGAATGATGGTTGGTACAAATGCCAGGAGGGTATTTGGATTGAGGAGATGAAAGTTCAGTCAGGAATAATCCCTGTGGATAAAGTGGTTCGCAGAAAGAGGCTTCGATGTTGGAGTCATGTCAGGTGAGTGAGGGGGGGATAGGTTATCCAAGAAAATGTAGACACTGCCAGGAGGATACGATAATGTGAGGTTGATTACCCTCGGATGTCCATGGTTTCGTGATATGAGGTGTGAAACTAAACGGTGCTATAGATCTAGTTGGTAATAGGGGATTTACGCAGGCGGTAGGTTGATTCACTGAGGCTTGCAGACTGAATACTGAAAGGCATAAAAGTCTATAATGAAGATAGTATGAATATACATATTTTTCCATTTTTGTCGCTTTGAATGCATTCAAATGGATTGTCCGGTTGTTATCTCTTCATACTGTGAAGTAAATAACCTCCAAGCTGTAGCACCCCTGTGAAAATCAGTTATTAGACTTCCCGTTTATCACTCTTGCATGCGGGACACTTAGATAGCAGGGGGCTCGCGTGTCACATGATATATACGAGGGATGTTAATAAAGTAGTGGCAGCGCAGTCCAGACACTCGCAAGAGATCGCGCATGCGCAGTTAGGATATGGGAGCGGTCAGGTGACGCTCTTGGTGATGTGCAGTGTACTGGACATAGAGTTGGGGGTGTTGTTGCTGTGAGGCGTTGAAGTGAAGAGTGTCGATTTCGCCGCTCTAAAGCTCGTTTTCAATAGGTGATCAGCGTTTGTGTATTAAAATGGAGGCTGCCCGTGGGTTAAAAATATCATCAGAATGTTATCGAGGTTTATGTGAAACCTGGAGCGGGAATGCATTACCTCATGGGATGGTTGCACGATGGGTCAAAGTGTTTCGGAATGAGATTGCGCACAGGTTGGCCTTCCTTTCTTCAAATAAGTTGACATCGTGAGTGGTCTCGTTTCCGTAGACCACCGATGGACTGTCCACGAATTACCCGTAGAGGTATCTGTACCACGCGCAGTAGGGCGCTCCATCGCTGTCACTCACAGAGAACGCCTTGCCAGCTTCCCGATATTTGGCTAAAGGTAACAGACTTTGACTACATTGAAGGAATATAATAATTATTAATATTATATCGTGTCAGAAGCATAGACAAGTTTTAAATTAAATATGAGGAAAGAACATCAACATAAAACATAATATAAATTCCTCAGTGACGAAGAGCCACATTAAACTATTTGAGCCCAAAACCTTGCAAAATCAAGTGCATTTGGCTTCGCTTTATCCATTTCTTCTGTTGTGCTGCTGATTAGGCACGAACTAAATTGCAGTAAATGGGTTTTGATCTGCTCTTCTCAACATACACACAATGTACTATCCACATCGAAACCCCATTTCTTCTGGTTTTCCCTGTACCGCATAACACCAGAGCGCAGTCTATTCAGTGCTCTCCAATTCACTCAATCTGTTCCGCTTTTGGTGTCATGCATTGACTGATACTCATGTTGACTCCTGGCGTGCCATTCTTGAATTCTTGCTTGCTGCGCTATTCCTGCAAGTGTTTCGGTTACTCTCAAGAAGCTTTTCCTAGACTTAAGGCGCTGACGTAGTGTCTCATATCCAAACAAATGGTGGGCTTCAGATGTCAACATATTTTTCTTTTCTTTCTTGGCTGCCAGTTCACGGCGGATATCGGGAGGTGCTAGCCCTGCAAGGCAATACACTTTTTCCAAAGGTGTAGATCTCAAACATCCAGTAATAATGCGACAGGGTTCGTTGAGTGCTACATCAACCGGTTTGGCACGGCAATATTTGCACCGGGCATGCGTATTCAGCTGTGGAATTGCTGAGAGAAAGGGCAGATATCCTCACTGTGTCTGGTGTTCCAGTTAGCTTCCGCACAATATTGTTTCTAGCAGCCACTTTCTGCTTGATGTTCAAACAATGTTTTCTGAAGGTTAAAGCACGATCCAGAGTGGCTCCGAGGTACTTCGGCGTAGGACAGTGTTTTAATGCTATGCCTTACCAGGTGACCTTCAGAGTTCGGAAAGCTTCTCTGTTGTTTAGATGGAAAACACAGGTTTGCGTCTTAGTTGGGTTTGGTGTTAGTTGATTATTCTTGTAATAACCAGCGGGAGTGTCTAGAGCTTTGGACAATGTTTGTTCAATCGTCTCAAAGTTATCCCCTTGAGAAGTGATGAAACAATCAACAGCATGGATGAAACTATTCGTCCCGGCGGGAAGAGGCTGATCATTTGTGTAAATATTGAAAAGCATTAAATATTGCGCTCTATGAATAGTATCACTACTTAATTTCAGCCCTCATACAACAACCAAGGAAATGTCTCTGTTCCTTATACTGTCTTCATGTCCGACTCGTTGGCTGAACGGTCAGCGTTCTGGCCTTCGGTTCAGAGGGTCCCGGGTTCGATTCCCGGCCGGGTCGGGGATTTTAACCTTAATTGGTTAATTCCAATGGCCCGGGGACTGGCTGTATGTGTTGTCTTCATCATCATTTCATCCTCATCACGACGCGCAGGTCGCCTACAGGTGTCAAATAGAAAGACCTGCACATGGCGAGCCGAACCCGTCCTGGGATATCCCGGCACTAAAAGCCATACGACATTTCATTTCACTGCCTTCATGGATTTTTAAATCATTTTCCCTTGTTATAACATTTCAAGGAATTACAAGGCTAATTAAAATTCAAAATAAAAAGAAAACGATTAATAGTTGATGCTCTCCCCATACCCTTGTTTATATGACAAGGACTAAAAGACAGAGCTGAAACACAGTGGTAATAAAGCGGCACAAGCGTTGAGTTACACCGTCACGTTTTTGACTCCTTTATCTGTCGTTTCTGGGTATCCTTGTTCTCTTGAAATTGCCGAAAATGATGTTACGTGATGATTTACCACGATACTCATCTGTACTTTCTTATCGAAAGATAAATAGTTCAGTGTTACAACCTTTCGAATTATTAACATAAATAGGTAATAGGTTATCTGAATGCCGTGAAGAAATCAAATCATGTGCTGAAGGGTTTATGTGCTTTTTATATGGCCAAGTCATAAAATATAACAATTTTGATTGTGATAAGACTAAATTCGATCAATTACCGAGCTCTCAAGTGGCTAAGTAATAAAACACCAGATATCGCCTTTGTTATTACCTTCATCGTTTCACGTGCTGCGTGTATATTCAATCAAACACTTCCATAACTTCAACGTCTATAACACGAATTTTCGGTGTCTCGAAATACTGTAAATATCATCTCCCGACGGAACCTTACATGGTTTACGTGTGAAATATGTTGTGTACCTCGAGGTACTATTACTGGAATTTTTCGATACATCAGATTATATGTCAAAACCAAATTTGCATTTCTGGTAATTGAACTTATACAGAACATCACGCTTATGCGTATTCCATTAATCCTACATGTAATTCCTGTAGTAAGAACCCGAATTTAAGTCAATTCCTTATACAGTAGAAAGATACACATTGTTTATACTTTAGTTAGACTAGCCGCATGCCATAGTATCTCAACTGTACTTTACTTCGCAACGCTGAGAAGCCACAGATAAAAGCAGCTTAAAATCCTTCATTAGGCTCCTTTGTAACCCTCAAAAGTTTAGAGCAAAAACGGCAAAAGAAGACAATGTATTTCTTTTCAATGAAGTTATTCAGTATCCGTCTGAGGTCTCACTACAGCTGGTTTTAAAAACACGGACTGTTAATAAGTTATCTAATAAATAACAGAATGTTAAAAGTGTAAAACTTTCCTCTTTCTAGTGGCTTTACATCGCACCGACACAGATAGGTCTTATGGCGACAATGGGACAGGAAGGAGCTAGGAGTGGGAAGAAAGCGGCCGTGGCCTTAATTAAGGTACAGTCCCAGCATTTGCCTGGTGTGAAAATGGGAAATCACGAAAAACCATCTTCAGGGCTGCCGACAGTGGGGTTCGAACCCAATATCTTCCGTATACTTGACACTGGCCGCAATTATGTGACTGCAGCTATCGAGCTCGGTAAGTGTAAAACTGAGAAAGAAAAAAAGGAAATGGAAAATTAGGAAGCAGTCATCGGTTGGGCAGGTGCGTATTATGTCCAGCTGAAATAGTTTACACGAATTTATTCATCTCGAATTTGCGATAACCCGAAGTGTTTTCAGCCTCGACGACCTCTCGACCTATCGAAGTTCGACCGTAAATGGTCACGCGCTTCATTTGCCATGACTAGACTTTAGCGTCGCAACCTGCGTTTATTTCCCGGGAGAGCGAAATTTCGACTAATTTTTGTGTTTAGGACAGGGACGTTTACTGTGGGGTTAGAAACCGTCTCCCATCTAAATTTTACAAGATAAAATTATAATAATGATATTTGCTTTACGTCCACTAGCTAAGTTTATGCTTTTCGGAGATGCTGAGTTGCCGGAATTTTGTCCCGCAGTACTTCTTTTATGTGCCGGTAAATCTGCCGAAACGAGGCTGACGTATTTGAGCACCTTCAAAACCACCGGACTGAGTCAGGATCGAAGCTGCCAGGTGGGGCTCAGAAGGCCAGCGCCTCAACCGTCTGAGCCACTCAGTCCGGCTTTTGCAAAATAATTATAGAGAGCTTGACAATAAACAAGTGATAGTTGCTTCTAGGGATTAATTTTTTGAGACATAATTGAAAAACCGACAGATTTGTTGATCTATTTTCTAAGAAACCCCGAAAGTTGGATTTTAGATTGTAAACTGAACATACCATTCGCCGTAAAACTATCCATCTTGATCGTATTGTTTTTGTTCTGTATTTTAATGTAAGTCCGCCTCTGTGGTGTAGGGGTTAGTGTGATTATCTGCCACCTCTGGAGGCCCGGGTTCAATTCCCGGCTCTGCCAAGAAATTTGAAAAGCGGTATGAGGACTGGAACGGAGTCCACTCAGCCTCGGGAGGTCAACTGAGTAGAGGGTGTTTCGATTCCCTCCACAGCCATCCTGGAAGTGGTTTTCCGTGGTTTCCCACTTCTTGTCCAATCAAATGCCGGGATGGTACATAACTTAAGGCCACGGCCGCTTCTTTCCCTCTTCCTTGTTTATACCTTCCAATCTTCCCATCCCACACAAGGCCCCTGTTCAGCACAGCAGGTGAGGCCGCCTAGGCGAGGTGCTGTTCATCCTCCCCAGTTCCATACCCCGACCAAATGTCACACGTTCCAGGCCACTGACCTGGGGGCGGTGGAGGTGGGATCCCTCACTGTGTTGGAGGGAAAAACCAACCCTGTAGGGTAAACGGCTTAAGAAAGGAATTTTAATGTAAGATTGTATAGTGTCCCGGGGCTATAATCCGAATGTCAATATAATTTACTTGTATCAGTTTCCTTTTAGTCCGACACATTGGCTGAATGGTCAGCGTTGAGGCATTCGGTTCAGAGGATCCCGGGTTCGATTCCCGGCCTGGTTGGGGATTTGAATCGCGTCTGATTAATTTTTCTGGCCCGGTGACTGGGTTTTTTGTTGTCCCAAAACTTTCCTCCTCATACTCAACCCACCACAGAAACACGCAATAGTAATTGCATTCCTCCTGATAGGGTTGGCGCCAGGAAGGGCATCCGGCCGTAAAACATGGCCAAATCCACACGTGCGACGCACTTCCCACCCGCGACCCCACAGCTATGGCAAAAGTGTAGGAAGAGGATGAAGACATTTCCTTATAATGACATTCACGCATGCGCGCACCACAAACGTACAAGCACCTTCATTATGTTCTATCGCCATTTTGTAACTATAACCGCTTCATGCTGGCTACGCTAATGGTCTAGAATGGGAGAAAACCTGAGTTAAAGAGCTAACAGAGAATGTGTCACGGGCCTACAATTCGGCATAAATGAAAGTCATAACGCTTGAAACGCTTGAAAATAGTCTCTCTTGCATAAATGTAGTTATTTTGAATTGTGTAGACCGATATGAAAGTTACCTCGTAATTCTTGTGGGAGAACGATGATGCATTTATGCAGACAGGTGGAGACTCTCCATTCCGCGCTAGGGGTATATTTCGTCGTTCCGCCTAGGAAAACCGCTGTGTGATAATATTCCAGCTTAGAATTCTGACCGGAAATGTTCTGTCATCTAAGTTTAGTATTGCATGGACTATATCAACGAATATTCGTTCTCAGTGATACCTGTGTTGCGTGTTGGTATTTCTCCCCTCAACATTGTCACATAACTTCATTTCGAGGCGCAACAGCATTTACTTGTGTAACCAATTCATCATAAACCTTGCGACATTTTCTATATCACTCGCATAAAAGGCACCTATCGTTGCCTGAAATTTTCGGAAGAAGGTATCACATCCGGTATTCAGCACAGAGATGGCATTTCTAACTGTGGCACAATGAACACACACAAGTCCAATTTTCATGTTATAAATAAGCTGAGGGTGAAATTTTTTTTATACCAGGCGACTCGAGGGCGCCCTACTTTCTACATATAAATATACCGCATGCACAAATGATGAATGGGATGTCTGCTAACTGATTTTTACAGGGGCACTACTGCCAGCAGGTAGGTTACGTCAGAATATAAACAGATAACAACCGGACGGTCGCTCGCAGTATGTTCCTCAGCGCTACTCGTCTAATGCACCCCCTTGGATTAGTAAATCTCGTTTACGACCGCATAGTACTAGGTTGGTGCACGTACTGGTATAAAGCAGCACTACATTTGCTGTCTGCATATCGGCAAAGGCTAGTGTGTTCAGCAAGGGCAAATCCACAGACATCATTTTAGTCTGTGGAGAACCTGGTGAGAATGTAGCCGAAGCTCCGAATAGACGTCTGCCTTCTACACACGTATTTCGCCGAACAGTATTTGTTTTTATTTCATACAAACAAATATTTTATGTCTACATGTGTATAAATGAATAAGTTTTTAAATGTTCTTTTCTGCACCTTTGGCGTATTTATAAATGCACCCTGTTTTGGAACGAGTGCAGTAAAATTTCTGCTATTTGTTTCACAACACTCGAAATACAGCTCGTTGTAGCGCTCCTTCGAAAACAAGTGATTAGGCATCTCATGCATCACTATTGCATGCGGGACAATTATAAGTGGAACGTATAGGGTGATCGGAAACAATGCGAACCGAGTGTTTGAGCGTTGGAGCTTTTTTGTCATAGCGATAAGTAATTTTAAAAATACGTCGATATCTCATCTTATCAGCTGATGAAGTTACCCAATCAGGTCACTCCGCGAGTGAATTCAAATGAGCTTTACAAGGCGCTTTTGCAAAATGCACACATGGCTTGATCGCACTTGAGAACCATGCCGGGAAATTAACATCAAACACTAACACAACGTGGGTTTCAGGCGGTGCCTCCGTAGAAAGCTTGCTATGGGCCGAGTCTATCAGCAGGAGGTCCTTGTTCAAGTTCTTCCCCTGAAGAAGTTCATTCCTTCTATTGGTTATACAGCACGGGCAGATTTAGCAACGCCGCCTCGCCAGTACCTCAAAGCCACCTGAACCATGAGAGCGCTCAGCAGAAGGCGTGACAGGAAGGTGAAAGGGGATCGGTACACTTACGTAGTCAGATGTCATCCTGGTCACCTGTGCTTCGTGGACAGTAATAGCCGCCATTTGGCTGACCAGTGAACATTACGTTCAAAATACCTGTAAATTACAAAGGATCCTACAATATTCAACTAACACGACTCAATATGGGATAAAACCCAAATGGTAAATAGTCATTTATGAATGTGTGTGAATCGTCCTCTAAAATATATCATCCGTAATGATATTCCATTTCTTCTGGTGGGAAAATTATAATTCTTGAGGGAAATTTCTTAAATTCTTTATCTGTTTTGCCACATGATTATCACCAAGCAGCTATATATTTATAATAGTACTAGCAGTTACCCGCGGCTTCGCTCGCGAGGATATCATAATTAGATAAAAGTAATCGTTCCCCGGTACTGAACTAAGACATTATCTGGAAATTCCCTAAAGTATGAGAACTCACCGAAAAATTGAGTTTCATTTACCCCAGAAACTCTTTGTAAACCATGTTTGTTGTATTGTATTAAATGAATTTTCTGAAAACAAAAAAATACGCGTTTCTTTATTTTATAAGATATTCCAGATAGGGCCTACCAACTTTCAAATCTGTAACATCATTGGTCTTTTTCTTTGTGTATAAATATCCTCATACAAATAATTCAAAAAAATTTAAATTTTTCTCACTCTTTAAGTGCATTTTGCAAAAACAAAATAATATGTGTTTCTGTATTTTTAAGGAGATTCCAAATACCAATTTTCACGCCCGAGACATCTTTAGATTTTGTGATATAAATATCATCATAAAAGGAATTCAAGTAACTTTTCAATTCTTCCACCCTATTTCTAAGTGTTTTTTCTTCGAAAAATACGTATTGCTTTATTTCTAAAGGAGACCCTAATACCAATGTTCACGTCTGTAATATCTTCAGTTTTTAAATTATGAGTATCCTAACCAAAAGAATGCAGCCTCATTTTCAGTCCTGCTCGCCCCCTAAGTGGATTTTGACCGACATGTCTTGACGGGATTCAGGTAGTTACTATTTGTTTTCATGAAATTGTACATGTACACTCATGGGGTGGTACATGTAGAAAAGGAGAGCCCCACATCCACGAAAATGCCTTCATCCTCACATTACGTATCCAAAGCTTAATTGCAGAGTATGCCATCTGATGCTCTATTTTTGCTCTCAGTTTATTGGTTTTTAACCTTCTCTTTTCTCAAGCACATCACAGATTAGCGAGCCCTAGATCATTTCACTTACTTTGCATCTTACCAGTTACTATGTACTCATCTTCTATCTACCGGCTCCATAGTTAAGTAGTTACCATGCTGGGCTTTGTTCCAGGAGGTCTCAGGTTCAATTTCCGACAGCGCCTGGGATTTTAACCTTCATTGGTTAATTCTTTTTGCTCCGGGGTTGCGTATGTTTGCAGTCTTTGAACGGTAGGTTCCCATCCTCACAGAATCCCAGGTCACCTATAGAGCGTCATTCGAAAGACCTGCACCATGCCTCTCCGAAGTGCTTCTGGTTTCTGAACTTAAAATGGACCCAAACATTCGTGTACGCCAAAGTATCATTTTAGGAGCCATCATTTTGTTAATTAAATTTAACCTCCGACTATTTCTGCTCGTACTGTAAGAAGCTGCAAATGGTCTTTTTAGCTTGGCGGTGAGTATGGTCTTAAGTATGTATACCTATAAATTATACGAGTATGGACTTACCAGTTGATCCTTGTTGAGAGTGCTCCTGAAACAAACAAAACGTTACTGTTAATATCCAGATAACTAAAATTTTATGCAACATAAATTTTACCCATAAATTTGAACATCCATTACAGTATAGTTATTATTATTATTTTTAGTCAATCTTCTTGGAACAGCTGCAGGTATTATGGCTGTATTTTATGCATTATTATGGCATATGGGGCAGAAAGTTGTAGTTAAAGTAGAAGACGATCAATATGAAGAGATAAATATTGGAAGAGGCGTGAGAAACGGTTGTTGTATGCCACAGACACTTTTCAATATATATGCTGAAAAGCTAATAAATAAGGCCTTGGAAAAATCAAAAGGAATTGTAGTGCGAAAAGAAAGAATAAAAACCATCAAATATGCTTTAGATATTATTTTCTAGCAGAAACAGGAGAAGTGTTCCAGGTAATAATGGAGAATATTGTAAGTGTGGCCAAAGAATTTGGAATGAAACTAAACACTAGCAAGACGAAAATGATGACAATAGGAAAAGGAGACGACATAATTAATATATCAATAGATAGAATAGTAGCCTCTATGGCTCAGGCGGCAGCGCGTTGGCATCGCACCGCTGGGTTCCGTGGTTCAAATCCCGGTCACTCCGTGTGAGATTTGTGCTGAAGAAAGCGGATGCGGGACAGGCTTTTCTCCGGGTACTGCGGTTTTCCCTGCCTTCTTTAACTCTAGCAAAACTCTCCAATATCCTTTCATTCATCTGCCAGTCATTAATCAGTGCGACAGGCTTCGGCAGCCAGCACAAATCCTATCGTCATCGCAAGATGGGGGCTTCATTCATTCCATCCCTAACCCGGTCCCTGATCTGAAAACAGGTTGTAGGTTTTCATTCTTAATCATGGAATAGTATTTGAGCAGGATCAATCATTCCAGTATATGGGAAGCTTGAAGAATTCCAGGGGAAGTTGTAAAGAGGAAATGAGAGTCAGAATATCCATGTGAAGGAGGGTTTTCGGGAGAGTGAAAGGTATGGTGACAGCTAGAAGCGTATGGATTGAATTTAGAAAGAGGTTTGCCAAATGTTTTTTGTGGAGTGTTGTGTCATATGGTTCTGAAACGTGGACAGTTAGGCAGATAGAACAAAAATATTTAGAAAGTTTTGAAATGTGGTTATGGAGAGGAATGGAGAAAGTGAAACGGAAATGGACCGATAGAGTGAGAAATGAGGAGGTTCTGAACAGTGTAGGGGAGGAGAGGAACTTCATGATGATGATAGAGAATAGGGAAACATCTTGGAATTGTCACATATTACGTAGACATTTTCTACTGCAGATAATCACGTAGGGAAAATTTTAAGGAAAAAGAGGGAGAGGAAGAAGAAAGTTTGAAGTTCTGACAGATGTGAAGAGAGGGAGAAGTTACAAGCAAATAAAGGACAAAGCAAATAAAGGACAGAGGGAAATGGAGGACATCCAGTGTCACGGAATTTGGACGCGTATTGTGGTGTGCCTGGAGACTTGTCAAGTTGCCTTTTGATCAAGGCTAAATTTAATAATTATTTCGACTCATTGAAATTGATCTAGGAGTGTCTTATGTCTTGAGATAATAGGTCCGCCACTGTAGCGCCGGCTTTCGGTAGGCATGCTGTGGAGTCTGTGCTGCCACCTAGGAGCAACCACGGAACTAGACTCACTTTTACTCCTTGCACGCACGATAATAGGCGACGGTTTTTTTTTGAAAAGTGAAGACACGACGGAGCTGCTTCTGTGATTACTGTTGGATTTTGACCGGTTTTAAGTGAAGAAAGAAGAAAGGATGTGGGTTGTAATTGACCCTGGGTGATCGCATTGCCAAGCGGCGATGTCCTTATCGCCGTTCTATTTCCTTTTATTAATTTTTTCTCTACGACCTTAGTACAATCTGTAAGTAAGCATCCACTTTTGTCACCAGGAAATCTAACGATGTGAGAAGGGAACCAGATAAACCCAAGTTAAATTTCGTTTGGCTTAATGAAGTACTTAAAAGGATACTATTCTACTGTCTAAATCATATTTGTGCACTAGAAAAGTATTCTGCCGTTACCAATGAGAGACTGTAATGTAGATCTTTTTAATTGCAAATTAATTATCAATTATTTGGGGCTTGGTGTAACTGGTTGTAATGTTGTTCAACGTGTTAATTCCTTATAATCTGAAAATCCCCATCAGGGAAGTCATTAAGAGTTGGAAATTGTTTCTTGTCACCATTCGGCTGTGTGTTTTTTCCTTTCTGGGTGGGTAGCCATTTTGTGGTCGTTCGTCATGTGACCCCGTCGCCATGACAACTGTGTTTACATGTGTGTGGGCGTTGCCCCTGTTATTTTGACGTTTGCCGTCTCTGTCCTTTGTTGTGTGCAGACAGCTGACGGGCGTTTTTCGAGGAGATTGTTGATTTCGGCTCTTGGGATGAGACGTGATTCTGTAATGCGTCTCTATTTCTCCGTATGCTTGGCTGTTGTGATTTACTAAAATTTTAATGCGGATAATTTTGGTCCTTGACAACTTGTTCTAACTGTGGATCACTTAAATATTTTATCTGTTTACTCCTTCCTAATGTTTTTGGTGGAATCTATTTATTGTGGATTTCATATGTTACTGCTCCGGTTCTGCAGTCGAAGTGGTCATTAAGGAACATTTTTCACTCTAAAATATTTGGTTGTGTGAAAACCTGGTTTGGAAAAAGTGATCAATTAAGTACCCCATTCTTGGGTTCATTTCTTTGGGTTGTTTCCTATTCCTAGTTTACCCTCTCTGAAGATTTCTTGAAAGTACTGGTTTGTGAGCTCAGATTATTTTCATTTTAATTGGTTTCCATGTTTTTAATTTTAAAGAACCTGAAGGTTGTATAATTAATTTATTCCTTTCTATTTTACTCCATTGAATTTGAAATTTATCTTTAATTACGATTTATTAATTTAATTTCCTTTTACTTTCCTCTCTTGATTTGAGGTTAAGCTTTAATTACCATCTATTAATTTTATCCCTTTTATTTGCCTGACTGAAATTGAAATTTAATTACTATTATTTAACCTTCTCTCAATAAAGTTTGGTGTAATCCGAAAATGAATTATGATTTTAGTCAGTAAGCATTATTTCTCTTTCTATCCACTTGACCTCTGTTTAGCCTAGCTGTTTCCACGCTTGCTACGATCTTCCTTTGGGAAAATTAGTACTGATTTATTTAATTTGTTTCCCTGGATCGTGCAACTACTGTTGTGAAATACCTAGCTTGTAAGTTCGCGACACCAGTTAATCCCTGTCTAAGGACAGATTTATTGAAAGAATATTATGACATAAATATATCTTGGGGAGAGGGGATCTGAATATTTGCGTCAAGAAATTAGCGATATAAAGTATGCGACGCGATGTGCAGGCTGTGATGTGAAGTGCTGATGGATGGTTATTACCTCATCGAACTGATGTTTCACTTGCGGTAGTTTCAGAGGCCCTGAGTCAGTCTCCCCTTTTAGAATCGCACAATCCTACACTTGTCGATTTAAAATTCCATAAAGATACAATTCGTTACATTAAAATACATTGATCTTTATCAGTTTGAATTTCCTTTATTGAAACACATATTTATGATTATTTAGTTTTCGGAAAGGAAAATTTGACACCATTAAACAGTCTCTCTTTAACTAGAGTAACTTGGAACCAATGCACCTAGGAGCAATACTAGAGTATTTAAAGGAAAAAAATATATTTATCGTACTGTTGTACTGTGGCTCTTTAATTAGACAAACGCTCGGAATATTATTAGACCGGGAGCAGACCTCCACTCTTCAGGTACAGAAAGTGGTCATTGAAGCATGTAGAACTTTAGGGTTTGTGATAAGAAATGTGTAACCATTTAAACACATAAAAACGTGTATTAATTTGTACAATACCTTGGACAGGCCAAAACTGGGATACTTGAGCGCTGTTTGGAACCCTAGGTGCAAAATTCATGTGTATCAACTTGAAAAGTTGCAAAAGAAATACTTGAAATATTTATATTTTAAAAGAACATCTCACTACCCTCAAAACGTTTCGTACAACGAGCTTTTGTTGAATTTAAACAGGGAGAGTTCAGAAGATCGACGGCAGAAAGATGTAGCAAAGTTCATATATAAAATAATAAATTCTCAAATTGATAATCCTGAATTTCCATGTGCCACGCCCAAATTCAAGATTGCATTTAATATTTTCAAATAAATAAGCTAGAACGTGAAAGTTCACCACTTTACAGACTATGTAGTATTTATAACAGTGCATCTCGGAAATATAATGCTCTTGATTTCAGTACAAACATAACCATATTATTAAATAATTCATGACAGCAAGAAGGGCCATGTAATAGATCCCACAGTCGGAAAGCGGCATCATAGCGGCCAGAATTTATATTTGTGTTAATGAGCAATGTATTGTTCTTTGATATTTCTTTTATAGTGTTTCCAAATGTTAATGCTGTAGACTGTATACTTTGTTACTGTCATTAATTGTGACACTTTCATTTATGTAGTTAAACTTTGTTCATATTGCAATGTTTTCAGTAAAAAGGATTATATTACGATCAGTTTAGGATAGATTTAAGCTACCCCAGGTACTAATTATTTGTAAGTTCTCTGTGTACCGCAAAGAATGCAGCTGTAATTGGCATGAAAATCCTGTAGCAAACAAGAAATTGAATAAAATAAATTAAATCCTGTACATCTTATAAATTTGTAGGGATCCGCTCTCTGTAACGTCATTTGTTTTAACTTATTTCGATATATTTACCCTTCTTAGGTCAACTCGAGATGGTATCAGTGGTTTTTAGCTTTCGTGTCTGTTTGATTTGATGTTTGTACCAGCATCGCGGGTAAAAGGCTAAATAGAACCCAACCGAGCTTCATATTTAGAGTTTACTCATCCAGGACAGGTTCTGATGAGCCCATTATTTAAAAATCACAGTACGACTGGTGTTTATACGAAGACCAGTGTAGATTATTTTTTCAATTTCAACTTACACTATTGATTTTATCTTGACGAAGCTTCATATTTAGAGTCTACTCATCCAGGAGCACTATCACTATTAATTAGTACTGACCTGCATTTAGGGCAGTCACCCAGATGGCAGATTATCTATCACTTGTTTTCTTAGCCTTTCTTAAATGATTGAAAATACATTGGAATTTTATTGAACATCTCCCTTGGTTAAGTTGTTCCAATCCCTAACTCCCCTTACTATTGACCCCAATATGTCCTCTTCAATTCCAACTTTATTTCATATTGTGAACTTTCTTACTTTTAAAGACACCACTCAAACTTATTCGTCTACTAATGTCTTTTCACGCCATATATCCACTGACAGCTTGGAACGTACCACTTAGTCGAGCACCTCGTCTCCTTTCTCCCAAGTCTTCCCAGCCCAAACTTTGCAACATTTTTGTAACGCTACTCTTTTGTCGGAAATCACCCAGAACAAATCGAGCTGCTTTTATTTGGATTCTTTCCAGTTCTTGAATCAAGTAATTCTGGTGAGAGTCCCATACACTGAAAACATACTCTAGTTGGGATCTTACCCGAGACTTATATGCTCTCTCCTTTACATCCTTAATACAACCCCTAAAACCCTCATAACCATGTGCAGAGATTTGTACCCTTTATTTACAATCATATTTATGTGATTACCCCAATGAAGATCTTTCCTTATATTAACACCTGGCTACTTACAATGATCTCCAAAGAGAACGTTCACTCCATCAACGCAGTAATTAAAACTGAGAGGACTTTTCCTATTTGTGAAACTCACAACGTGACTTTTAACCCCGTTTATCATCATACTGTTGCCTACTGTTCATCTCACAACATTATCGAGGTCATTTTGCAGTTGCTCACAATCTTGTAACTTATTTATTACTCTATACAGAATAACATCAGGTTTCGATATGCATATAATTTGAAAAATAACTCAGTACACTAGGGGTTTATTGGAAGACAAGAGTATATGACTGTTATTTCCACTTTTTTATGCAATATACGTATGCTACGAGGAGTAATAAAACCAATGCTTAAAAAATTGGATGTTTAGCTCAATTTCCGCGAGCCATTTGGTGACACCACTTCACGGTGGATTTGATGAGCCTTCAGTCACAGTGCCACTTTAGCGGTGAGACAAACAACAGAGTGAAAACAAAAACTAGGGAGAATTTGGCATAATTTTGAACCAGGAATTTTACTGTACTATAAATTCGTAAATCGTCCTCATTCCGTGTCCACTTTGTTCAGCATTATCGTATTTAACGTTACTGCTACGTGCTTTCAAAGCGAAGTATCTGTTTAACATGCCGTATTAAACGACTGGATACAGGCAATGTAACTTCGCGTAAATTCATGAAGGGAGTGTGTAATCCGTTGTAAATTGCCGTGCGAAGAACGGGTACAAATACCAAATAGTTTATAAAATATAACACGGTATATTCCATCAGTAATATGCATTTATCTCTCAAACCTCACTGCAATTTGTACGTGCAATGACGCGCACAAGTACTGGGTGGTTCCTAACAAAATCGTGAAAATGTTTGAGGATATATCATGAAGTAAAACCAAATCTAACTTCCGTGATTGTGTTTGTTGCCCATTCGTGCACATATCCTTGTTGCTTGAAAGGGCCTAACATCTAGGTCATCAGTCCCATGCAGGTATCGATCACCTACTATTAGTAGGTTTAACCCGACACAACAATTTATTTCTATGCCGAAAACTATTATATACACCAATTTCAACCACCTGGATAGATAGTTATATAAATCATATACATTCTGAACCATCAGAATTGTCTGAAATGGCAACAAAATGAGATTGAATTTGATAAGCCTCGAGAAATTTGAACCAAACTTCGACGAATCACGGAGCACGTGGAGATCTTCTCTTCAGGTAGAAACTAAGATGGGTCGGGGGATACTAAGTGGGTCTCGGTCGATTCGAAGAACTTATTGTTTCCATGGGTAAAGATGACAGCAGCTACTCCAGTGACATTAGTGACAGGACGAAGACACCAGTATTGCGATCAGTGGTTGAATGGAAGCTGGATGAAAACTAGTGTGGTTTCAGATCACAGAGGGGTTGTCAGGATTAGATTTTCAGTATGCACCAGGTAATTCATAAATTCAACGACAAGGGTACACACTTATATTTATGTTTTGCATATATAGAGAAGTAATATGCCAGAGTACTGAGTGAAAAGGTGTTCGCCGTACTGGTTGACAATGGCATTAAGTGTAGGTTATTAAAATCAATCAAAGGAATTTATGGTATTATTTGGGATGCAATGAAAATTGATGACGGAATGAGTTCTAGGTTCAAGGTACATTCAACGGTTAGGCATGGCTTTCACCTTTGTTGTTCGTAGTTTACATGGATCATCTGCTGAAAGGTATTAAGTGGCAGAGAGGAATTCAGTTAGGTGAAAATATAGTAAGCAGTTTGGCCTATGCTGACGACTTGGTCTTAGTTGCAGATTGGCCGAAATCCGTCAGTCAAAATCTTGGAACTTGAAAATATGTGCAATGAGTATGGTATGAAAAATATCCTTTCCAAGACTAAACTGATATTAGTAGATAAGAAATCAGATTGGTAGTACAAAGCTGGAACATGTAGGTAACTTAGGGTTTGTGTTCTCTCAGGATGGTCTTGTAGTAGTAATTGAGATTGAATGAAGGTGTTGTAAAGCTATTGGAGTGAGCTCGCAGTTACGGTCAAAAATACTCTGTAAGAAGGACGTCAGCTCACGGAAACTACTTTTACATCGGTCTGTTTTAAGACCAACTTCCCATTACGGGAGTGAAAGCTGGGTGGACGCAGGATATCTCATTCATAAGTTAGAAGTAACGGAGATGAAATGAGTGAGAATGATCGCAGGTGCAGAAAATGGGAAGAATGGCAGAAGGGTACCCAGAATGAGGAAATAAAAGCTTAGTTTGGAATGAACTGGACGGATGAAGCGGACTTCAGTCATGGGGTCGTGAGAATCGAAAATAGGGGAGGATAGTTTATCTAGGAGATCAATTGACTCTGCTATGGTGGGTAAGAGCTGTAGAGGTAGACCATGACGGCGATATTTAGGCTCAGTTTCTAAACATTTAAAGGTAAGAACTAAGAGAAGCCAAAGAACTAGTTACAATTAGACAATCGCAGCTGTGGTTATGAAATTCACATAGGGTTTTAGGCTGAACGCTGAAAGGCATAACAGTCTAGAAATGGGAAGTGCGTATTTACGCAAATAACTACCATGCCACGAGTCGCGGTACATTTTCATTAAGCGAAAAGTACAACTTATTTTACAAATATATGAAATATTCTCGTGAAAATAGAACACTTTGCTTGTATTTTAAGGTCGTTAAGATTAAAATCGTTTGTTAGTGCTTATTGCCACGTTCAATAAATTCATGTATTTATTTCCTGAATAGTTCCTGAACTCAATGAAGTCTTCGAAATGAAAAGTCTTGAATTACACGAAGCAGGATAAAAATAATCTTCAGGTACACTGGACAGTCATTGTGTATCCATGAAGTCCAGGAGCTTTAATTATGTCATAAATTCCTCCAACACATTCTCCCAAACATTTAATTTTATGTAAATTAAATATTAATTAGGCTTACCCCTGGTTTTTTGGCTTCGTCATTTGCAGCCGGGTGAGCTTCTTTGTGGATGACCTGTTCTCCATGGTACGAAGAACCGAATGCTGGTCCGATTACATTGCTTTGAGGCTTGATGATGACTATGTCTTGTGATCTTCTCGCTGAAACATAAATATTGATTTACATTATGTATATCTCGTTTCTTTTATTTCTTGCAGCTTAACAATTTAATAGTTTTGACTCGTTCTAAGGGTTATAAATGATTTAGTATTCACCAAAATTCAAATATATAAGTTTTAGAGTTTAATAAAATGCAATTACGTTTATCGTTAGTCCTCTAGTAGCATTGCGAGGCTGCGCTTGATAACACCGCTATGTTATAATGTTGTGGGAGAAATACTGACCCGCAGTTCCTTTATTATAGAGAGCGAGGATTCATGGAAACTATTCACACAATATTGGAACTTAAAACGTATAAATTAAAGGGGAAATTTCTAAGCTGAATTTTCATCGCCGTAAGATATAAATTAACATAAAATACTACATTTCGATTATTTTTGGAATACACTGGTGCAGAAACTCTGATAAAAATGAATAAATCACAGCCGATGTCAAAGCCGGGATTCGAACGGTGTCATTTCATTTCGCCATATATTGGAATGTTGCCCTTTTTGTAGTCTTGAATTCATATTGTGATGTTTCTTATTTTTAAAAATACCACCCAAACTTATTCGTGTATTAATGTCATTCCACGCTATCTCTCCACTGACAGCTCGGAACATACTACTTCATAGAGCAGCTCCTCTCCTTTCTTCCAAGTCTTCCCAGCCTAAACTTCGCAACATTTTTGTAACGCTACTATTTTGTCGGAAATCACCCAGAACAAATCGAGCTGCTTTCTTTGGATTTTTTCCAGTTCTTGAATCAAGCATTCCTGGGGAGGGTCCGATGCAATCGAGCCATACTATAGTTGTGGTCTTACCAGAGACTTATGTGCCCTTTCCTTTAAATTGTTGCTGGAACCCTTAAATACCCTCATAACCATGTGCATATATCTATACCTTTTATGTAGAATCCCGTTTAAGTGACTACCCCAATGGAGACATGCCCTTATATTTATAAGCAGGCAATTACAGTGATCCCCCAAAGGAAAGTTCACCCCCATCATCGCATGACTAAAACCTGTGATAAGTTTTCGTGTTAGCGAAAGTTACAACCTGGATTTTAACCCCGTATATTATCATACCATTGCCTGCTGTCCATCTCACAGCATTGTCGATGTATTTTTGCAGTTGCTCACAATATTGTGCCTTATTTACTACTCTATAGAGTATAGGATCATCTGGAAATAGTTTTATCTCTGATTCCATTTCATTACTCATATCTCCTTCGAGGAATTCCCACGTTAATGATTACAAGATCAGCTAAAGATTCTCCTACTCTGATTCTCTGAGTTCTATTTTCTAGAAACATAGGCACCCATTCAGTCACTATTTTATCTAGTCCAAATGCACTCATTTTTTCCAGTAGCCTTTCATGACCTACGTCAGTAGAGTCCCATGTCTTCATAGATGTTTTACAGTGCACACTCTACTGAAAATAATGACTGAAAGGAAGTACATGTAGCTGAAGATCGTATTTTTTTATTTTACTAAAGACAAATAAAACTGCAACAACCTATACCGTACATAATAAATATTTAGGAAATTAATTCTGTTGGTCTATCTGATAGGTTATCAGCTCCGAGGCTGCTGGATCCATGAGAAACACCAGAAATAAGGATGGCGGAGCTAAAGAGAGGCGTAATAATTAAGATGAGGAGCGAGGTAGTTCGCCGTTGCTTTCCTCGCTGGGTCAGTATGACCTCCAGTCGTGCTCTGAGTGTCACTACGCAGTCCATCCATACCTCAGCAATTGTTATACTGCGACAGACGCAAACAAGACTGGTGGAAGTTGGGTTTTACTCCGGCTTGTGTCAAGATACTGGAGTAAAAATACTGAATCCGTCAATAAATGGCAACAGAGAATGGTAATTGCTCTTTTAATAAGTCATGAAGAGAGTGGGGGAGAAAGGAATGAGTATTTACCTGGTAGTCCTGATCCTGTGGCGATGGCTGTGGGAGCGTTATGTTGACTTGAGCTGCCGTAGAATTGTTGACCGTACAGAGCGTCTGTGTAGGGCTGCACGATGAACATATCGTTGTCTCTTCTCGTGGGAACTGTTGGAGTACATGATGCTTATACAATCGAAATTAAAATAACAATCTTTGTATTAAAAAGTTTACTAAACACAGCATTGGAAAGTCCGTCCGTCCGTTCTACTGGACCGGTTTGATTTTGTTGTATTCTCTCCGGAATTACCTGCCGGTGAATCATGAGACACTGACAGGTCTCTAAGTTCAGCCAACTTTAATTAATCTTAAAATCAAATCATTAAGTGATCACTCTAATAATTGCAGTCGATGGATTACCTTAACCCGCAATACATTCTCTACTTATCAGGCTTCAAAGCGACTAACACTTTTATTAACATTCTGATAGTAATGCAGTCATGTTTTGATTACTACCTGTCAAGCCAGAGAATATACACTTCCTATGACCCATGCTAGATACTCTTTCTGTAACCTATTCCAGCTTTTAAATATATACAACAGAAGGCAGAGCGTTCTTAAAAACTTACATGTTGCTAAGGGAAACAAATTGTACGTACATACGGACTCCATCATGGCATACACCTGATACATTATCTGGGAACACATATCCAACCATAGCCTAGCTGTACCTGGAAGAGTGAAAGTTTTCTATCTAAAAAGTTCTCTGCCTGGGAAAAACACTCTTTGGAGTTTAACCTATAATCTCACAAGACATCCGTTATACGAGGGTCGAGTCATAAGTCATGGCAACTATTCCTCTTCCGCGAACAGGAGACACCACGGAAAATTTATGATCTTCATTTGGAAATATAGGGCATGTACTTATGCATAGTACCTGAAGACACATTCTGACTTCAGGAGATTCTCGTAAGAAAGTGACAGAACACAGGCCATTGATAAACAATCTTTTATTATGGTGTAGACAGCAAATACAGAAGACTACGTACTAAAAGATAGGTCCCCACTGGTTACAGGCTTTCGAAATAATCACCCGAGATTTCCACTGTGCGTTGCCATTATCCGTACATCTTTGTCCATGGACACTGGACGGCCTGGGCGAGGCAAATCGGCAGTTTGAACGTCTCCACCCACCTTGCCACTGTTCTGTAGGGCATTGCACACCTAATGCTTCCCGCAGCTCTGCATGGCATTGGCGTGCATTTCTGCAGCGGAGAACTGCTATTTTAATATACGATCGTTGCTCCTGCTTGTTGACTTCCATTTTCTGACGCTCTCATTCACACACTGAAATTTGGGGGCATGCTTAGACCGACACTGCTGTTTACATACACCATCTGGTGGCATCAACACGCAACTACATGCCGTACTTTTCAAAATGCATATCTTAGATTTTCTGTGTTGTCTACTGTTCGCGAGAAAAACATAGTTGCCATGACTTATGACTCGACCTACGTATATAGAAGAACTGCGATTTAAAACACCATTGCCGTCCACGACACAGTGCCAAGCATTATATCAAGAACTGCAGGATAAAGAAGCGAATATATGGATAGATTTTTACCAAACAGACGGTTTGATGACGTCCGAGTGGATGAATTCCGATTACGAGCTGATGCAATCCATGACGGTCTTCTTATTAGATGCTCATAAAACTACTGGAAAGGGCAGGCAAAGGCAAATGACTACGACAGGCGTATCAAGGCCAATGATGGGGAGCAGTGCGGGTTCTCTGGTAATAATAATAATAATACAGTAATTCTTTATACTTCGTTCTTCACTAAGCAGTATATTCCAGTGCGAGCCGAGAATTTTCTTGAGTGAGTAGAGTCAATTACTAGGCTCTTCCCTCCATCAAGAAATCACATTTTGTCTGAATTTAGGACTGTCGCCGATGTGGCAGATTCCCTATAAGTTATTTGCCTAGTCTTTCTTTAAATGAATTCAGAGAAATTGTATATTTATCAAACAAGTCCCTTGATAATCTCTTAATCCCCTTCCTATTAACGAGTGTTTATCCTCTTGAATTCCAACCCTATCATCATTTTATTGTTTCACTACTCTTTAGTGAGGAAAGCAACGGGAAACTACTTCACTCCTCATTTCCCTAGTACGCCTCTTCAGTGATGCCTAGGCCATCTATGACAGCTGATGGCAGAGCTGTTGAGGATCCCACCAGCGGAATCGCTGACGGACTGAACATACATTCATACTACTCTTTAAATACCAACTCAAGCTGATTCCTCTACTAATGTCATTCCAAGCCATCCTACCGCTGACAGCTAGAAATATTCCCGTTAGTCCAGCATCTCGTCTCCTTACTTCCTGACCTGCTTAGAACATCAATGGGAGCCCTTTTTGTAAATGTCTGCCGACGGATATTCTATGGAAATCCTTTTCTCCTGTGACCAATTGGAGAATTATTTTAAGTACAGATTATAGACGACAAGTCGATAACGTATTTTGTAAATGTTTCATTGCAAGCTAAGCAGGTCGTTTCTGTAGAGGACATCTTCATTCGTGATGTCATCATGATATCTTCCTTTAAGCATAGTGCTGAGAAACCGTTGACCGGGATCTAACCATTTGGCATCGCCAATTAACGAATTGGAACTCTATCAAGTTAATTTCGAATAGCATTCAGATTCGCTGGCTCTTTGAAAACATGCTGAAAATCTCTGTATTTTTACAGTGTAAAAGTTAGATGACCTTATAATTGTTAGAATTGTGTTATAATTGCATCTGTCTTTTACGAAAGGGCACATGTATAGGAATGTGACATTTCAAAAGGAGAAAAAATTATTTAATAACCAGTCTTGCTATTAACGTTAAATGTATATCGTCGTTGCGGGGTCGAAACCCCCTATGTGATAATACTTTTGGAGATATACTGATCCGCAGCACATTCATTATGAAGAACAAGGATGCCTTGACAATCTTCACACACTATTGCACCTTAGATGACAGAACCTTACCGGCAAAATTTCAAAGCTAAAATATTTAACATAGGAAGTCTAGTCCCCGCAGCGACGATATCTATCGACCGTTAGTGTTGTGGCTAGGTTACTTTATAAAATCTGGAGTAAAGATTAAGGCATTTCTGGAAATTTACAGATACAAATAATGGTTATGTGCTTTTCTATAATTGTGGCTGATAGGACAGTATTGCAGCAAAAACGCATTGTCTACTTAGATCATTTTGGGCACACTGTGTCGTTGTTGTAAAATAATAATAATTTGATTGATGACAGTCGATCAAAATCATTGTCAGTCACACGAACATTTCGCCAAGCAAGTACTGTATTTCGCTGAAAAAGTCTTTGCACTCCTCCGGAATGTACACTTGTAGTAGGTGTAGATCATTCCTGTCAACAGAAATTCGTTCTTTTGTTGTCTGGTTTGTTAGTGAGCTGAAAGTTGCTCTCTACTTTCAAACGGGAGGTGTGTTACATCAGTACGGTTCCCTGGATCTTTTGCCGAGTAAAGAAGGTGCATTAATGATGCTGTCCGGAAACGGATTTTCCAGTTGTTAGGCAATCGCCTTCTTCGACATTCATGCGACAGTCCTCCCCTATTATCGAATTTTGGCCGAACGTTTTTACAGCATCAGAACACCCAGAAAGTGCATTAACCGATGCCATCACCTTGATAAACAAGTGGAAGCGCATTCAGCTGTTTGATCAATGAGCAAGCAGATATTCTTTCCTAGAAGCAACGACGTCATTCAACAGAGGGCACTTCTTTACGAACAATGCCCTTTCTTAAATGACTTCGAAACCTCACACTAAACAACCTGAATTATTAGCATGTTACTGGTTCCATCATTGCCGTTCCTTTTGTGAAAAGGTGAACCAGGGCGAGAAGAGTGTAAATCTACCATAAAAAGGAAATCGACAGTTTGGAAATGTGCTGTTTCTGATTGATTCAGTTGTTCAAGACAAACTTTTATACCACATAAATGTAAAAGGGGATGTGATAGCTAAGTGATATTGTCACTCTCAGCCAATGAATAAGGGTATTTTGAAATGTAAAATCATTCCGTTTGGTTCCGGTTCCACGTAAGTCTCAAAGTTTCATTTACATAATCGAATTTTCTGTGTGTGTTAAATAATTTAAAAATGCTACGGAAGGAATGTATAATGTATGTTTACCATGAGAATTATGTTTTGTACATCTAGGAAAGGCATACCGTCGATGAAGAAACAACACCTCGTATGTAACATTGCTCTTCCTACCCATTATGTTCTTTAAGACTGATCAAGCCTCCCAGCCACATATGGATATGGAGTCGACCAGAACAATGTTCATTGAGTTCATTTTCTTACGCGAAGGTGTAAACGAAAATTAACGTTATGTATGCAATACACTTTGTGAGTGAATAAACAAGTCCCATAAACATAAATTCATATAGTACGACACAGTAAGGTTTATTTTCTATTACACTTCCGCATTAGTGCTGATATTCAGGCTACATTCAGAAGTGATGACAGAATGCATGCTTATTTCAAAGTAATTCTAGGAGTTGGACAAGGCTTCAGTCTCTCATATTTGTGGTTTAGTAGTATACAAGTGATTACTTACTGAATGGCATGAAATGACAGGGAGATGTTCGGTTTGGTGGAAATTTATAAGTAGCTTGGCCTATGCTTGGTCTTAACGGTACCCTGTTTCAACAGCAGCAAACTAAGATCTTGAATCTCGAAGACTGATACAGTGATTATGATATGAAAATTAGCATTTTCCCAAGGCAAAAGGGGTTAGCAAGTAAGAAAGCTAAGATCAGTTAGTGACAATTAGGGAATATGACACTGGAACGGTGCATCGTTTCAAGTATTACGGGTACATACTCTCCCGGAATGGTACTACAACTGTGAAACTGAATTAAGGTGATGTTTTACAAAGCTAATGCAGTGAGCTCGCAGTTGCGATTAACGGAAATCTTTATAAAAGAAGTCAGCTCCCTAACAAAACTGCTTTCCGACGACTTTGCTGTATGGCAATGAAAGCTGGGTGAACTCAGAATTCTTTATTCGCAACTTACAGGTAACACACAAGAATATAACAATCAATCAATCAATCAATCAATCAATCAATCAATCAATCAATCAATCAATCAATCAATCAATCAATCAATCAATCAATCAATCAATCAATCAATCAATCAATCAATCAATCAATCAATCAATCAATCAATCAATCAATCAATCAATCAATCAATCAATCAATCAATCAATCAATCAATCAATCAATCAATCAATCAATCAATCAATCAATCAATCAATCAATCAATCGATCGATCGATCGATCAATCAATCAATCAACCAATCAATCAATCAATCAATCAATCAATACATACATACATACATACATACATACATACATACATACATACATGCATACATACATACATGATGAACCCGAGTGACTTAGGCCCATAGTCAGTCATGATTTGATCGGTAAAATAATATATGGTACATTTATTGAAATACAGAAGTGTAGTTGAAAATATTTCGTTTATGTAATGTCGAAATCAGAGCGAAGGAAGGACGACAGACTGGAGCCTGACGGATTAGCTCAACACGACAACTTTTAGCTACTTCACAGCAGGGAATCTCATTAGTTGGCGAACAAGGAAATACAGAGTCCACAAATAAGTCTTGGTCAGAAAGAGGAAGGGGGAGAGTCATACAAAGGAAACTCACCACATGAGTAATACCTTGGGATATTTTTGGCAGGACGGAAATTCCGGGAGCTCGTGGAAAATTACAGCGGCTGCGTGTACGTTCGCTGGCCTAAGTTCGAGCAGGTGGAGAGTTAAATCACGTGACCGCTTGCCGGCCAATCGTAAAAATTTAATGGAAGGCTCAGGGATACCATCTTAAGGAATGATGGATGAGATATTTTCGTAACTACAAAAGTATTCAGTAATAAATTATTGTGAGTACACGGATGGATGTAATGAATTTATTAGATGTCACGCATGGAAAAATAATCAATAATTATTGGCAAATTAAATAAATTGGAGGCTGGATTTCTTGGAAACCAGACAGCTTGAATGTCATTGGCTGAAGGAAGACCACGTTGTAAGGGACGCTTCCGAAGGCGCGAAATGTGAGGAGCTAAATCCACCCGTATCTCCTAAATCTGTGATCACCAGGAGTTCATATTTAATCCAGCAGATATGCTAGCGGAGTGGATTAATTTGATGTAAATCTTAACTTCCAATTCGGAGTGCAAGTACCGATATTAAAAATCCACCCCCTCCCTCAGGGGTATGACGTCAACGAATCCGCGGGAAAAAGGCTTCATCCATATATACGGGGCAAGGGATCCTCGCCAACACACTTGTAGTGAATATCGGGAGCTGAATTGACGGTCGCAGGACACTTGAAGTGAATCTCGGGAGCTGAATTGACGGTCGCGGTACACTTGAATTGAATATCGGGAGCTGAACTGTTGGTCGCCGATAACTTAGAATTCTACGGACGTACAGTCATTTAATGGCGCGAGCATCCGCCAGTGTTTGTAAAATGTGATCGCGCTCAAGCAAAATGAACTAGAAATAGTTAACGTAGACAGTGTTTGTCATTTATGAATATCAGTGATGTAAAGTAATTACACTGCAAGAGAGTAGTATAAAGTATATCACCATAAGTACGTACATAACAGACTGTGTGACGAACAGTACTTTCAGGGAATAGTAGCCTGTACTTTGCTATATCGAACCGATATCATGAACACGTCAAGAATGCCGTATGAATCGGGCGTATCGCGACGGGCGTAAAAGTTGACACCTCGTCGTACGTGTCCAGGTCCAGTGTGCGGTAGTTGGACGAAGATTAAATAGTGTAAATATTAAATTCTTGGGTCTAGGATAGTAATTTGTTGTATCCAAGTTAAAGTATTCAGTGTTAACGTTGTAAATGGTGAATGTTTGTGGTAATCAAGATATCAGTGTAAAATGGTAATGTGCCAGGAAATCTTTTGTGGAACTACGCCATCAAGAATGGAGGAGTAAAACGCAGAGAGGGGCCGGAGGAGCCTCTCATCTGAAAAGCTGTAATGGAATACCGATAACTAAGATGAGTACTAAATTGTAAATAATATTTGGGAAATGTTATCGTGATGGGAAAAATGGGAATAATTTGATTATACTTGGTTACCTTCTGTAACAAGATGGGTCGCTTAACGACCCCATCCTAAATTTGTAGCACGGACAGTAGTAAATAATAATAATGTAAATAATCGGGTCTTTTATGTATTCAGTTTGTTGGAGATGTAAATTTGTATATATAGTGTAGTACGTTAAGTCATGCATGCATTCATATTTCTTTGTAGTCAATAATATTCTTTACATTTGACTTGGTTATTATAGTTAAATAAGACCCGATATGTGTTTTTCTGTTTTGTCATTTTAACGTGCTATGTAATGACATTGAAGGAAAATCCAGCTTCGCCATACCAGTTGTGTTTTGTTGTAATTAATATGGTCATATTTTCAAAGTGAAGTTGTTAAATTTGTGAGAAGCGATTATAATAATAATTTCCAAGTAAATCATATCTGGAGTGTTTAGTGCCAGAATAAATCGAGTTTGTGAAAGGGGTTATGCGTTAAACATATTAAGAGTGAACTACCGTGTAACAGACGAAATTATTATTTTTTTAATTAATAATAATAATAAATAAATAATATAACTACTTTTTTGTGAAGATATTTTTTTAAAATATAATTTGGATATAATAATAATTCATGTGATATTGGAATATTTAGTGAGCAGTGCGTAGTAATAAATTTATGTGATCAGGTGTTGAGTTTATCGGGAATCATTTAATGACGGGAGGTCGTTTTTAATTCGGAATTGAAGTGCGGGGTAATTTAATTTGATCAATTAATAATATTGAAATGTAGATCGGTGCTAATAATCCGTACATGTTATGAACGTGTGGTTTAAATTACGGTCCAATATTTTTTTACGTATAAATGTCGTGTTTTAAAAGGTTGCGATTCATTAGCCGGAACACGTAGGACTAATATTACGAAACCATGATTGTCGAATTTTGGTAAATATAATTTCAAGATGTTACGATTATTTGTGGAGAATGAACTAAAGCGTAGATCAAAATGAGATAGAAAATGTTAAAGAATTTGCAGTCAGATAATAAAAGGTCGTACGATGTCAAAAGTGGAATAAATAAGTCAGTTGATAATTCTGTGAGGAATAAATAAATGAATCAAGGAATATTGAGATAGAGAGGAAAATAAATTCCGTACGAGAGACACTTAGGATATTGATATGAGTGTAAAACGTACGGGCAGTGTCACAGAGAAAGACTTTGTTACATAGCGGGTAGAATTCGAACCCATGACAGCATGTACGAAATAAATAGACTGCACAGCTATTCGTTGAGAGACAACGGATCTAAGGATAATGAGAGTTCAGATCCCATATAAATGGTCGTATATTGTATTCATTGTAATGACGAGTGACGACAATCATGATGTCGTAGTAATAATAATAATAAATATTGCAGATAAAGGATTGGACCGCCTTAATTAAATGAGCGTTGATAAAGATGTTAAACGGGAATCTAAATGATAATATGCAACCGATAATAATAATTGTCATAATAATAACAGTAATGATGTCGTTGGTTGATCAGTGAAATATTTGTAATTGCGACCGATATCTGTATATATTTTGGCGCAAGTGACCGGTCCATTAATAATAATAACCTCTTAAGTGACGTGAATAATAATAATAAAATCTTGAGTCACCTATTCATTAATAATAATAATAACCACGAGAGGGATATACTAATAATAACAGTATTAACCATTTGTGTTTGCATCCCGCATAATAATGACGATATTAATCAAACGTGACAGTGCCAGGAACCGTTAAATAATAATAATAATAATAATAATAATAATAATAATAATAATAATAATAATAATAATAATTTCGAGGATGATAATTTCATGAATATTGTGACGACGGTGGAGTTAATTATTTGGTGACAACATCCCTCTATTCGTATGTTTGAATAATGAGAATTATAATATTAGAGTCATCTGGTACCTCGTTTTTGTACGGTTTCCGCATGGGACGATGTTACAGTAATACTTGGCGCGTTTGTTTACTTCGCTCGCGATGCGAGGGGGGCCATTGCCACGGTATTTCCCAACCGCTTCTCGTTATCTCATCTGCGTCAGTAGTCTGTTGACGCTACTTTGCAACATTTCAAATCACATGTAAAAAAAATATAAATGCTGATTCAGTGGTATGGCATCAGCTGGATATCGTAAGATAGGAACTGTCCGTGGAATCCAGTTTTCGCATTTCACGAGAAACATTACCCGGTCCGAGCACCGGTCTCGGAAAAATGTATATAGCCGGAGTACGTCATCTTAGTTAAATCGGGAAGCCGACCGTAACATGGGTTATGCTCGGGCTCCCGATAGAAGGAAGCTATATCTTTGAACAACGGTTCGATTCAAATGGAATCGATCCGTAAATTATACCTCCAAAATGTCATTTTATTTCAGAAGCAACCCATCAAGATATTGATACCACTTGCGGTATGGCAAGTGATTTGTGTATGTAACATGTGTGGAAATTTAAATGTCGTTGCCAAATGTATCAAAGTTTCATACGTCAGATGGCGTAATAAACCGCTCCTTCTGGCAATTATTTCAAAGGAAACCACTCTCATAATCTTTTTATTGTAGTTAGATGATGCCCTTTTTAAAGTTAACAGTCACTTCCTAGTCCTATCATGGAGTCCTTAAATTCAAGTTACAATCGAGCCTTCCCCATTTTAATTTTAAATTGCTCCGTTCATCCCCGTGTTCTATTATGCCGTTATATTTATATTTGATGACTTAAATAATGAACCGACACCCCTGAGATAAATGCTAGTCTGGGACTCGGGAGGTGGACGGGTGCAATACATACATACATACATACATACATACATACATACATACATACATACATACATACATACATACATACATACATACATACATACATACATGCATACATACATACATACATACATACATACATACATACATACATACATACATACATACATACATACATACTGGTTTCCATTTAGGACAGTCGCCCAGGTGGCAGATCCTCTCTGTTGTCTTCCTAAACTCTTCTTAAATGTTTTCAAAAAATTGCATATTTATTGAACATCTCCCCTGGTAAGTAGTTCCAACAACTAAGTCCCTTTCCTATAAACGAATAATTGCCCTAATTTGTCCTCTTGAATTCCAACTTTATCTTCATATTGTGATCTTTCCTACTTTTAATCACACCACTCAAACTTATTCGTCTACTGATATCACTCCACTGAAAGCTCGGAACATACCACTTAGTCGATCACCTCGTCTTCTTTCTCCCTGTTCTTCCCAACTCATATTTTGCAACAATTTTGTAACGCTACTCTTTTGTCGGAAATCGCCCAGAAATAATCGAGCTGCTTTCTTTGGATATTTTCCAGTTCTTGAATCGAGTAATCCTGGTGAGGGTCCCATAAACTGGAACCATACTCCAGTTGGGGTCTTAGCAGAAACTTATATGCCCTCTCCTTTACATCTTTACTACAACCCCGTAACGTCCTCATAACCATTCGCAGAGATCTGTACCCTTTATTTACAATCCCATTTATGTGATTATCCCGATGAAGATCTCTCCTTATATTGAAACCTAGATGCCCATAAGGAACATTCACCCCATCAACGCAGTAATAAAAATTGAGAGGATTTTTCCTATTTGTGAAACTCACAACCTGACTTTTAACCCCATTTATCATCATAATAATGCCTGCTGTCCATTTTACAACGTTATCCATGTCCATTTTTCAGTTGCTAACAATCGTGTAACTTATTTATTACTATATACAGATTAACATCATTTGCTAAAAGCCTTATCTCTCATTCCACTTCTTTACTCATATCATTTATATATATATTTGAAAACATAAAGGTCCAAAAATACTGCCTTGAGGAATTCCCCTCTTAGTAATTACAGGGTCAGAAAAAGCTTCGCCTATTCTAATTCTCTCAGATCTCTTTTCTAGGAACATAACAACCCATTCAGCCATTTTTGTCTAGTCCAATTGCAGTCATTTTTGCCAGTGGTCTCCCATAATCCACTCTATCAAATGTATTAGACAGCTCAATCGCGATACTGTTCATTTGACGACTTGGATCAAAGTTATCTCCTATACCTTGCTGGAGTACTGCAAGTTGCGCTTCAGTGGAATAACTTTTCCTAAAACCGAACTGCCTTCTATCGAACCAGTTATTAATTTTGCAATCATGCCTAATATAATCAGAAAGAATGCCTTCCCAAATGTTACATGCAATGCATGTCAAACTTGTTGGATTGTAAGCTTTATGACTATCATCCTTTCCTTTATACGCAGGGACTACTATAGCAACTCTCCATTCATTCGGTATAAAATCCTTCACGCTAACAATAATCAAATAAGTAATTTAGATAAGGCACTATATCCCAACCAATTGTTTTTAATATATTCCCAGACATCTTATCAATTCCAGCCGCTGAGTAGTTTTAAAATTTTGTATCTTATTGTAAATGTCATTCTTATCATAAGTAAATTGTGATACTTCTTTATCATTAGTCACCTCCTCCATCCGGACATTAACCTTGTAACCAACAATCTTTACCTACTGCTGACTGAAAACTTCTGCCTTTTGAAGATCCTCACATACACACTCCCTTTGTTCATTTATTATTCCTTGTATGTCCTCCTTGGAACCTGTTTCTACCTTAAAGTTCATATACATACCCTTCCGTTTGTCATTCAAATTTGTATGACTGCCATTTATGCCTGCCACATGTTATCCTTATCTGACTTCCTTGTTGGATTCAATTTCTTAGTAAGTTCCTTCAATTTCTCATTTCTTCCATAGCCATTTCTAACTCTATTTCTTTCCAATCTGCACCTCCTTCTCAGTCTCTCTATTTCTCTATTATAATAAGGTTGGTCTTTACCATACAAGCTTGTTTTCAAATTCCTCAACAATTGCTTCAAACCCATCCCAGATTCCGTTTACGTTATTATTTACCGTTTTTCAATGATCATATTTACTTTTTAATAACTTCTTATGCCTGCTTTAACAGCTTTACAGCACTGACTAATAGTCCTAATTTTAATATCACCGGGCGAGTTGGCCGTGCGCGTAGAGGCGCGCGGCTGTGAGCTTGCGTCCGGGAGATAGTAGGTTCGAATCCCACTATCGGCAGCCCTGAAGATGGTTTCCCGTGGTTTCCCATTTTCACACCAGGCAAATGCTGGGGCTGTACCTTAATTAAGGCCACGGCCGCTTCCTTCCAACTCCCAGGCCTTTCCTATCCCATCGTCGCCATAAGACCTATCTGTGTCGGTGCGACGTAAAGCCCCTAGCAAAAAAAAATTAATATCTTCCTTCCTATCATATTTATTTTTAACTGCGATAAGAACAGCTTCATGATCACTGATACCATCTATTATTTCGTTTTCTCTATAGAGCTCATCTGGTTTAACAAACACCACGTCCAGTATATTCTTCCCTCTAGTTGGTTTCATCACTTTCTGAATCAGCTGCCCTTCCCATATTAACTTATTTGTCATTTGGTGGTCATGATTCCTGTCGTTCGCATTACATTCCCAGTTGACATTTGGAAAATTCATATCTCCCGCTACAATCACGTTCCTTTCTATGTCGTTTCCCACATAACTGACAATCTTATCAAATAATTCTGAATCAGCGTCAGCGCTACCGTTTCCCGGTCTGTACACTCCAAATATATCAAGTCTCCTATTATCTTTGGAAATGAGCCTTACACCTAAAATTTCATGTTTGTCATCTTTAACTTTACCGCAGCTTACAAATTATTCTTTCACCAGAATGATTACTCCCCCTTCTACCATTCATATCACATCTTTACGATACACATTCCAGTCCCGTGAGAACATTTCTGCATACATTATATAATTTCTCAGCCATGATTCAACTCCTATTACAATATCTGTCAAGTATGTATTATTAAATTACTTAGTTCTATTCCTTTCTTTACAATACTTCTACAGTTTAGCACTAACGTTTCTTATGCCATCACTACTTGACTTCCAGGTCCCTGTACGCTTCTCCTTATAACCCTTCCAAATAAATGTACTAACTTCAACGTACCACTGCGGTTTAAGTGGGCCATCTGAGCGCAGATCCCTATTTCCTAAACACCCATTAGGATCTAGAAGTCTCACTCCCATTTTCCCACATACCCACTCTATAGTCTAATTTAAATCCTCAATCACTCTCCAGTCAGTTTCCCTCCTACACGGTATTCCACTGATAACAATATTTGCTTCCTTAGACTTCACCCGTGCTGCATTTACCAGATCTCACATATCCCCAAATATGCTGGTACTTATACCAGCTTGCCTTGCGATGTTGATACCAATTCCTAATTTCTTCCATAGCCATTTCTAACTCTATTTCTTTCCAATCTGCACCTCCTTCTTAGTCTCTTTATTTCTCTATTATAATAAGGCTGGTCTATACCATTCCTTACCACCTTTTCCTTTCCTTTCCCTTCTCCTTTTCTACTTTCTTCAACATCTGCCTTAATCTAATTCCTGGATAAGGCTCTACCCTGGTTCTCTTTCCTTCACACACTTTCTCCACATGCCCAACGATGGAATCTCCCATGTCTAGACCCTCAACTCTACTCACCTCAACTGATCCCCTACCCTCCTGGCCATCCCTATGTTTACTGGCAGCTGCATAAGCTATTTCTTCCTCTCTGTTATCCCTCCCATGACCCCGTTTCACCTGACTTTTCCTAACCTCTAATCTACATTTCTCTTTCCTACCATTTCCCTTCCTCATATTTCCGCACTTCTCAACAACAGTTCCATGTTCCTCATCTTCCCTCTGCTGTTCTACCTGCAGTGACTCGTACCAATTTCTCACAGATACCTGTCCTAAAATCTGATCCTGAATAGAGCCCTTAACCTGCAATCTCCTTCCACTTAGAAGATTAGACTACCTGTCTTCTACAATTACCCCTTTCCTTCTCATCCCTCTTTTACACCTCAACCTTCCTTCCTGTCTTCTGAGAGAATCCCAATTATCTCCCTCAAACACTGCAACTGTTCCCTCATACTCCTTAATGCCTGGCCACACCCAAATTTCCTACACGTGCACTGCTTAGCCATTTGTTATGGGAAAATTAAATGACAAGGAGAAATAAAATAATTTTTATGACAGAAAAATGGAAGGAAAGATATATTGTCTAGGATAGTAAACACGGCAAGTGGTAATTAATATGGGCTACTACTATACTACAATACTAATTACCCGCACTCTATTTTTATCCTACAACACTCCAGCAAGATAAAAACTGCAGTTAATTACTGAATACCGAAAGGAATACACAAGAACTTCACAATTCTAAACTGCAATTAAGCGTATCCTAATTACAACTGAACTCTAGTAAGATAGTTTCTACGAATATCTATACTATAGGCCTACTACACAAATATTTTACAATAGTAGAATAAGGACGCTAATTTCTAATAGATATTACTCGTACACTACAATAATTGTAAAATTAAAATACCGTTTATTACTACTAAGCACAAACAGAAATAAAAATTACATGTTTGAAATTTGCAAGAACTACACAAAAATTACGAACAGAGCTAAATGCTGAGACAGATTATTATTAGTATTCTGTTATGCTCTAATAGATACACATGAAAGATACACACACATAGATATACACGTATATAGCAGGCAAGATACCGTTCTATCTAAATATATGTACCGTATCTCCATTACAATTATCAACCGGAATGTGGATATGTGGTTTTTACAGCTGGTGGATAACAATTATTTTTCCTACTACGCGGGACGGAGAATAAAAGTGTCCTTAAATGCTGAAAATTAAGAGTTTGTCTACAATAATTTGTGTCAAAACTACGCCGGGGGTTTGAACTACTATATTATTGGTATATAGGAATTTGATTTTTAACTTTCACTTGATGAATAAACGAAGTTGCAAAGTACAAAGTATGACATGAATACAGTAATCAGCTAATTTTTGTACTTGTTTACACAACTACCACGTGCATGTACTCTTTGGTCTCGTCGGGATGCAGCAACAATCGTCAAGAGTTCAAAGAATGATCAGTACCGTAATTATGCAGTGAAATACCGTGTATTCTCTTTAACTTCTTTTAAAATCGAAGTTTACAGACATATCACGTTATTTAATTAAATAAATTATAACCTTCGTGATAGTTTGAACGCATATCTATACTAAATACCGGAAAAGCTGCGGAAGTTACAACTCCTTATGATAATCTGCCTTTGTAAATTTTATACCAACGAATCTATAGTATATTTAAAAAGTTCATTAATAACTTGATATTATTATCTAAAATATTTTCTAAACCTAAATTCGAATTCGGACCAAGGTACACCTAGTTATACTACTGAACCTAGAAAACGTAATGCACTGAACACCAACTGAACCACTTGTTATAAAATTCAAATAAATTTCTACCAACAAGCACTAAACACCAATATATAAATAGCACTAAATGGATCAGACACATAAAATTAAACAATTTCAATATATTTTAACTACTTTATCACTGCAATAATGCAAGTGCGCTGTCAGCAGCCAACCATTCACAAGCGCACCCAACGCCTATTTGAAGGCGTAATAATTGCCGGTAAAAGAAGGCGGATGCTGGGAATGAGCAGAGATGGAGACCAACGTGGTTGGACTCGGCTATGATAGGGTGTGTGAAACTCGACGAGGGCACAGATCTAGTTGTACATAGAGGATTGTTTGAGGCACTTTGTTTTTTCACACAGGATTACAGACTGAACCTTGAAAGGCAGAACAATCTAAAATGTAGATGTGTGATTTATGAATGTTCGGCCCTCGAACAGTCCAAGTTTTGCATCTTGCTTCTATGATTAGTGCTAAAAGAAATTCAAACCTCATGGCATAACAGCTCCGAGGGGCCATGGCGTACGAAGCGCCTGCTGCTCAACCCGAAGACCTGCAGATTATGAAGTGTAATGTGTCAGCACGACAAATCCTCTCGATCGTTATTGTTGGCTTTATAGAGCGGGGCCGCAATATTACCGACATATAGCTCCTCAATTGTAATCACGTAAGATGTGTGGACCTCGAATCAGCGCTGAGTTCCAGGTGAAATCCCTGCCCTGACCGAGAATCGAACCCTGATCCTCCTGGTAAGAGGCAGCCATACTAGCTCTACCCCACGGGGCTGGTTCGATTACTGATAGGACGAGGTAATTATTATTTCTTCATTTGTTAGGCGATTTAAATTTGCACTAATCCACTGAAGTTTTTCGGTGACGAAAGGATGGGAAACGGCTAGGAGTGGGAAGGAAGCGGCCGTGGCCTTGAGTAAGGTACAGCCCAAGCATTTACTGGGTGTAAAACGCGAATGCACGAAAAGGCATCTTCATGGCTGCCGACGGCAACATCTTCCGAAAGCAAGGGTAATCAGTCGTTGAAGAATTAATAGCGTTTGTCTGACATCGCTCTTCCTATCCATTATTTTCCTCAGGACAGGTCACGCCTCCCAGTCACATGTGGATATGGAGTCAGTCAAACAATGTTCGTACTGTACAGTTTCCTATGGTTAAATGTAGCGATGGGATAACCGAGTACTTTTCACATTCGAATAACCTCCATCCGATTATTTAAATAACCGAATAAAATAATCCAATAATTTTCAAATATCATTCACTTGTATCACATAGAACATTCGGTTGTGTTATGAATCAATTTTCCGGTTTAGTGTGTCGGATGAATAATCGATTGAAATAAGCGAATAGATGAACTCTTATCAAAAATAGAAATAGGCATTTTTCCAAACGTATCTCCAAATATTTTAACTGAATAAGTGAATTAGAATAATCGGATGGAAAAATTATAAACTTTTCGTTTGCCACATCACTCGAATAAGGGAATAAAATTGAATAATCGAACAAGCGATTATTTTGTGTTCGATTATCCCATCACTAGTTAAGTGTAAAGGAAAATGAATCTTATTATACAGTACTGCAGGGATGTATGTTTACATGACGTATTTACCTACTCCCACACTATACTGTCCCCGTGAAAATTGGCGATTTTACGAATATTTTGACATGTGGAAAGCAAAGATTTTATTGTCTGCTTGAAGCCGCAACACATCACTTGGGAACTTGTGGCGAGCCGTGAACGAGTTTTTTTTGTCGTTCAGAGGGGTGCGATACGTCACCGGCAAGACTGTGTCAAGGTTATAGCTAACCACGTGACTACCTTCGCACGCGCGACCCAGCCTGTTTCTGGAATAGTCTGCGCAAATTAAAGGTGATCATCAGCCAATTACCGTACTCGCTGAAGAACACGCCTCCCTGGGCTAATTAGATATAAGGCCTTGCTTCGAGTGAATCGCTCTCTTAATGCTTAATGCTCTTCGCTTTACGCTCTTCTTAATGCTTGTTCGCTGCGTGAGACATCACATCATCGGACCACGTGGAAGGAGAAATTTCAAGACAAGTCGACGCCCGTTCTACCAGAATTTAGTCTGATAATTAGTGAATTCTGTGGAATAAAAACACCTAGGAGCCAAGTTAAGTGTGACAGTGTAGACGAGCTGTTTATATTCTGCGTGTGCTTGTTCAAAATACTTAATTTTGTCATCTCAGTTACAGCTTGTGACCAGCAATCAACGAAGACGTCTTGGAATTGAAGATCTCAAGATGAAGAATTCCGCAACTACCAACATCATTTCATCGAGGGACATCCATCACAGAGCCTCCATGGAGCTGTAAGAATGTAAGGCGTCTCTGGTAATTGGAAGAAGACTGGCCGGAGTATGCTGAAATAACTGACTGTCAACGGGAATCGAACTCTACAAAAACTTGAGTACCTTTTTAATTTAATTTATCTGTCCTATCTTCTGTACAACTAGAGGTCTTTCTTCTTAAGTCGTAGATCTATCAGTTTGCTGTAGTTAGAAATGTTTCATTTTCCTACTTCTTAAGGTGTCATGGTAGACTAGGTACGTGTGAATGAGATTTTGAAATCTATTAGAGTAGACATGTAGGTTGTCTTTGACTGACTTCCCATGCTTAAGGAGCTTAAGTTTAATAATCACTGACCACACGATAAATCTACTTTATTTGAAATATTGAAAGTTACCGGACGGAAAATTCGCGTGTACATTTTGAGTGAATAGGGTCGAACCTAGTGTCTTTTAAAATCACTTGTTGTTTTTTATGAGGAAGTCATCTAATTTTACGACATTCCAGGAGAATCAGTAGATGTAATAATCACTTAAATAATAATAATATTGATTAAAGATCGGGTAAAACAGAAGTAAACGCTCGTGAGCCATAAAACTACTGTAGAATTCCTAAATGTGAGATAGAATGTGCTCTGTTCATGAAGGGTCTGGAATATGGCCTATCCTGAGGGATATTTGTTGCATAATTGAGTAAATGATGAATTAGTGGTGATATTGATTTATTCTTGTGTATTCGGAGCGCAAGATAGATTATAATTAGTGGAGCACGTGTTTGTGAGTGTATTTCACAGGTAGGAAGTAAAAATAATGCGAGTAAGGCTCACGCTTGCGGTAAATTCAACCTGTAGCCCACATGATGGTAGTGCTTATGGATTTTACTAGAATCTTCCATTATAATCTCATGAATTAGATGAACTTGCGCTGATATGTGAAATGTATTTCTATCAAGTGATACTCATGACTTCGATCACTAGCCACCATTACTGTAAGAGAATTTCTGTGCACGAATTATTTTTGCGAGACATTATGCGTCCCGACCATCGATAAAAAAAATCATAACTAAAATTGCTAAGTCAGGATTCGTTGTAAATAGTGTACATAAAACGTGTTTCCCTAGTGTGAATGTGTGTGTAAATGTGTATATTTCTCTTGTGCCATGTTTATTTCATTTAATTTTGATCTGGTCGCGCACTCGCCGTGACGCGGATCACATTCATCGTTGTGTGTTGCCTTAAGAAATAATTTCATGCCCTTAAGGGAAAGTTTAATTAAATTAAGTCAAGGAAGACTAGGAAGGAATTTAATTTTATTTGCGAGATTTAAAAGGAAAGATCATCTCGTTATTTTGTAAAGGCACTCGATTTGTAACAAAATTTATTTAACTAGTTCACACGTTGGTAATGTAAATTTCTAAAAATCTGAAATACTTTAAGATTAATCTGAATAGAAATGAAATGCAAAGATTAAAGGTAAAAATTTGTCAGCCGCATGATTGCTTTGAAACATTGTAAAAATAAGTCATTAATAATTAATCAAAAATCATTACTCTGAAATATTAATGATGAACATTAGATAAATGATGCGGTGGAGAATTAGTAAGAACACGATCGTGTTACAGTGAAACAGGTTAATTGAATGATAATAATAATAATAATAATCAAGATAATAATTAATTAATTTTAAGAATTTTGGAAACAGTTTTTCTTTGCTACTGAAGTTCACGTTAGTGTCATTAACCATTATTAAATATTGTAAATGACTAATTCAGCTGTGTACATAGTAAAGACCACGTGTCGAGGCAACTTTAAATTGGTGAAACTTTGAACACATGTTTATTTAGTTCTTTCAGTCAAATGTTTGGTTTAACAAGGCGAGTAGCCTAATTACTTCTTTGGTTTCATTTACAGCACAGTAGAGCTGGAGATATGAACACAAGTCACTCTAAATCGAGGAAGAAACCCGATATTATGAAAGCTCTGTTATGTAAAAGGAAAATACTAGCAAGAATATTTTGTTGTTTAATTGCTTATGTGAATAAATGTCAGAGTGTTGTTTTAATATTTCTTTTTATCCTGCTTGGTCATCAATCCTTACAACCCTTAAATGCCTCTAGAAAGTGATAGCCAACGATCGAACGGTCCACCTTGGGACTCATCGCTCGATGGCTGGGCTTAGCTCGGGAAAAATGGGGGCATTTAAGATGGCTTAATCCAAGCGTGGGGCTCGAGATTGGCTTATCCAAGCTCGAAAATGATCTTGTGCTGTCCAGTGTTTATGACATTGACAAGATCAGATGACCAATTAACTTAGGCTGACTCTGACACATTTATTCGCCCAAATTCTTGTGGCTAACATAAGCACATGTTAAATGTAACTTGTATGAATATTGTTAAAAACAAATTCTTGCTGGTAATTAGAAATTTGAATTTGCTGCGATGATAATTAATTAAAGTTAGATTCATAATTGCGACCGATATTGGTGAAAATTTGGAACTTTCATGATATCGACAAATCGGTGCCTTTACAAATTTGATGGAGTTCGATTCCCAATATTTCAGTAGTCCGGTTAGAATCCTTCCAATACCAGAATAGCCATTTAATGAATAATTGTAACTATGGAGGACTTAAGGCAGATGTTGTTGGCAATGGAAGAGAGGATCAATGCTAACTTAGAACAAAAACTTAATGAAAATCAGGCTCACTTAGAGGAAAAACTTAGTGAAAGTCAGGTGAACTTAGAGAAAGGACTCTTTGAACTCAATAATAGTCAAACTAACTTAGAGAAAAACTTAGAAAAAGGACTTAGTGATCTCAGTGACGCACAAATAAACCTCGAAAAATCTCTCGGGGAAGCTATTGAAGAAAAGTTGACGGACATTAAAAACCAAACTGAAGAAGGTTTAGGAAAAATATGTTCGGACATTAAACTTTTTAACGGCAAGCTAGCCTCAATGCAGAGCGAGCTCGTAATAGTCAAGAATGATTTCGCTACTATGAAAAAGGAGGTAAACGAAAACATTGCCAAGTCTATGGCGGGCATGTCCAATGAATTCAGTGAACGACTGGCAAACGTTCAGCAGGACATATTAACTGGAATCGACAAATACAAGGGCGAAGTTGAACAATCATTCCTGAATATTGAGGAAAAGATTGACACAAATTCAGAGGACCTTAAGGTTACGAAAACGGCTTGGGCGAAGAAATTCATTGGATTAAACGAGAAACTACAACAAGTCGAAAAGGGCATTCTCGACAAAATCGAGACATCCCAAGTCGATACCTCGGAACGGATGGATTATATCCACGAGTCGCTTGAGGATAGTTGGGGCGAAATAAAAACCATCAAAACCACCCTGATGAATGCCATACATAAGGTCACGACTGAGTCAAAAACTGAAACCGAAGGGATTCGAAAGGAGTACACGGATGGAATTAAGGAGCTTGTACATGAAATGCATCTCCTGAAAATCCAGAACGAGAACACTAGCAAGGTCACCAACTCATTGCTAGAGAAGCAGGCATTACTGGAGCAACGTGTAACCGGCACGGGTCTGACGTCAACTCCACTTGCAACTGCAGGGACAGGCGCTGCGAATACAATCGACATTTCTTCAGAGCCGACAGTAAATGCGTCTCAAATGAATGCAACCGGCCAGACGCAAATAGTAAATATAATTCGTCTTCACGAAGACCAACCCAAGAAGTTCAATAACGTTAGAGGAAACGTGACTCCGAAAGGCTTTATTCGGGAACTGCAGGATTACTTTCGCGATGCGAAAATTCCACCAGAAAGGCAGCTAAGAGTCACCGAAAAATTCCTGGAAGACTCAGTTCATACCTGGTTTGTCGCATTTCGATTTTCGTTTGACGATTTCGAAAGTTTCAAGAAAGCATTCCTGGAGAAGTACTGGAATAGCGACGTTCAATACAACCTTAGGACGGAGTTATACGCCAGGAAATATGCATCATCTACGCCCACGAGATATGCGGACTTCCTGTCCAGCCAATTAAGAAAATTAAGGGAACTAGACTCACCGCCATCAGAACCTGAGTTGGTTAAGTTGATCACCCGACAGTTACCACCAGATGTGCAGAGGATCATGATAGCCTCAAATACGCAATCTGCAATTCAGGCTGAGGCGTTGTTAAGACAATTAGACATGACGTCCAAGGAACCAGTTCGTCAGGGACGAAACTCGGAACCTCAGATCCATCAGGTAACTACGAATAAGGAGGAAGAATCGAAATCAGTCAACCAAGGGAGAACGTGGAAACGTAACCCTGGAGGGCAAGATTCACCTCGTGATCGATCGCCCGTACGCAGAAATAGACCCATTAGAAACTGGGAATATTCCAGACGTAACGAGAGGAAGCGTCCATACTCAGATTACCGAAGGAGCTGGAACCGAAACCAGGACTTCCGCCACTCAAGAGGAAGGAGAGACTGGCGAGAAGAAGAAAAGGAAAAATATCTCAAGGACCTTCAAAACTCGACGCAGGAAAACGAAAGATGGCGAAGAGCAATCCAAACCCAGGATACCAACCCTGATATCGTGGGAGCGGAAAGCCTTCAATACCAAGAGGCCAAGGCTCGGGGAAGCCAACATAACAACTCGAGTCAGGAGCACAGCCAAGGTGCCATTAAGAAAAGACCTCATCTCCAATGAGAAGAGAGATAGAACGAATCCTGAAGGCAAAATCAGCAAACTTCAAGAAGGAAGTGCGATACAGGTCGACGCATAGACTCTACCGAACACCTACACCACTAGCTGACACCGTGTAACCATCTGTCAAAAGGGAAAAATAAGTTACTGAAGATGGGAATAAAACTTGAGAAACACCCTGTATGGAGAGACTAGGCTACTGGATGCCAGGAGCGAAACGAGGAACTCCGAGTCTCACACCTATCGCGAGCTCAACTAAGTTATTACCAGGTGATTCAACAACCAATTTTCCGGAACAATAGTAATGGACACTGTTATGTAATAATTTCATCTACAAACGAAATTATACTCCAACCAAGGGAGAGATGTCCCCGTGAAAATTGGCGATTTTACGAATATTTTGACATGTGGAAAGCAAAGATTTTATTGTCTGCTTGAAGCCGCAACACATCACTTGGGAACTTGTGGCGAGCCGTGAACGAGTTTTTTTTGTCGTTCAGAGGGGTGCGATACGTCACCGGCAAGACTGTGTCAAGGTTATAGCTAACCACGTGACTACCTTCGCACGCGCGACCCAGCCTGTTTCTGGAATAGTCTGCGCAAATTAAAGGTGATCATCAGCCAATTACCGTACTCGCTGAAGAACACGCCTCCCTGGGCTAATTAGATATAAGGCCTTGCTTCGAGTGAATCGCTCTCTTAATGCTTAATGCTCTTCGCTTTACGCTCTTCTTAATGCTTGTTCGCTGCGTGAGACATCACATCATCGGACCACGTGGAAGGAGAAATTTCAAGACAAGTCGACGCCCGTTCTACCAGAATTTAGTCTGATAATTAGTGAATTCTGTGGAATAAAAACACCTAGGAGCCAAGTTAAGTGTGACAGTGTAGACGAGCTGTTTATATTCTGCGTGTGCTTGTTCAAAATACTTAATTTTGTCATCTCAGTTACAGCTTGTGACCAGCAATCAACGAAGACGTCTTGGAATTGAAGATCTCAAGATGAAGAATTCCGCAACTACCAACATCATTTCATCGAGGGACATCCATCACAGAGCCTCCATGGAGCTGTAAGAATGTAAGGCGTCTCTGGTAATTGGAAGAAGACTGGCCGGAGTATGCTGAAATAACTGACTGTCAACGGGAATCGAACTCTACAAAAGCTTGAGTACCTTTTTAATTTAATTTATCTGTCCTATCTTCTGTACAACTAGAGGTCTTTCTTCTTAAGTCGTAGATCTATCAGTTTGCTGTAGTTAGAAATGTTTCATTTTCCTACTTCTTAAGGTGTCATGGTAGACTAGGTACGTGTGAATGAGATTTTGAAATCTATTAGAGTAGACATGTAGGTTGTCTTTGACTGACTTCCCATGCTTAAGGAGCTTAAGTTTAATAATCACTGACCACACGATAAATCTACTTTATTTGAAATATTGAAAGTTACCGGACGGAAAATTCGCGTGTACATTTTGAGTGAATAGGGTCGAACCTAGTGTCTTTTAAAATCACTTGTTGTTTTTTATGAGGAAGTCATCTAATTTTACGACATTCCAGGAGAATCAGTAGATGTAATAATCACTTAAATAATAATAATATTGATTAAAGATCGGGTAAAACAGAAGTAAACGCTCGTGAGCCATAAAACTACTGTAGAATTCCTAAATGTGAGATAGAATGTGCTCTGTTCATGAAGGGTCTGGAATATGGCCTATCCTGAGGGATATTTGTTGCATAATTGAGTAAATGATGAATTAGTGGTGATATTGATTTATTCTTGTGTATTCGGAGCGCAAGATAGATTATAATTAGTGGAGCACGTGTTTGTGAGTGTATTTCACAGGTAGGAAGTAAAAATAATGCGAGTAAGGCTCACGCTTGCGGTAAATTCAACCTGTAGCCCACATGATGGTAGTGCTTATGGATTTTACTAGAATCTTCCATTATAATCTCATGAATTAGATGAACTTGCGCTGATATGTGAAATGTATTTCTATCAAGTGATACTCATGACTTCGATCACTAGCCACCATTACTGTAAGAGAATTTCTGTGCACGAATTATTTTTGCGAGACATTATGCGTCCCGACCATCGATAAAAAAAATCATAACTAAAATTGCTAAGTCAGGATTCGTTGTAAATAGTGTACATAAAACGTGTTTCCCTAGTGTGAATGTGTGTGTAAATGTGTATATTTCTCTTGTGCCATGTTTATTTCATTTAATTTTGATCTGGTCGAGCACTCGCCGTGACGCGGATCACATTCATCGTTGTGTGTTGCCTTAAGAAATAATTTCATGCCCTTAAGGGAAAGTTTAATTAAATTAAGTCAAGGAAGACTAGGAAGGAATTTAATTTTATTTGCGAGATTTAAAAGGAAAGATCATCTCGTTATTTTGTAAAGGCACTCGATTTGTAACAAAATTTATTTAACTAGTTCACACGTTGGTAATGTAAATTTCTAAAAATCTGAAATACTTTAAGATTAATCTGAATAGAAATGAAATGCAAAGATTAAAGGTAAAAATTTGTCAGCCGCATGATTGCTTTGAAACATTGTAAAAATAAGTCATTAATAATTAATCAAAAATCATTACTCTGAAATATTAATGATGAACATTAGATAAATGATGCGGTGGAGAATTAGTAAGAACACGATCGTGTTACAGTGAAACAGGTTAATTGAATGATAATAATAATAATAATAATCAAGATAATAATTAATTAATTTTAAGAATTTTGGAAACAGTTTTTCTTTGCTACTGAAGTTCACGTTAGTGTCATTAACCATTATTAAATATTGTAAATGACTAATTCAGCTGTGTACATAGTAAAGACCACGTGTCGAGGCAACTTTAAATTGGTGAAACTTTGAACACATGTTTATTTAGTTCTTTCAGTCAAATGTTTGGTTTAACAAGGCGAGTAGCCTAATTACTTCTTTGGTTTCATTTACAGCACAGTAGAGCTGGAGATATGAACACAAGTCACTCTAAATCGAGGAAGAAACCCGATATTATGAAAGCTCTGTTATGTAAAAGGAAAATACTAGCAAGAATATTTTGTTGTTTAATTGCTTATGTGAATAAATGTCAGAGTGTTGTTTTAATATTTCTTTTTATCCTGCTTGGTCATCAATCCTTACAACCCTTAAATGCCTCTAGAAAGTGATAGCCAACGATCGAACGGTCCACCTTGGGACTCATCGCTCGATGGCTGGGCTTAGCTCGGGAAAAATGGGGGCAATACTGAATATAAGGTGTATTTTCTTTTTTACACAGACATACCACAATGAAACTACGGAAATTATTCTGATTGACTGAATATCCATGTGGGACTGGGAGGCATGGCAAGTCTTCAGGAGGATAATGGATAGGGAGAGCGTTGTCAGAAAGGCGGTATTGTTTCGTAAGTGAGGAATTGACCTTTCATGCTCTTAAAACAATTGTAATCTTTATCACAGTTATATAAATAATACAAATATGAGAATTCTGTTTTAATGTAACTTCTTTGTGCCTCAGTCTTATTACCTTGAATAGATTATTAATTATCAGAAGATCACGTCCCAAGTTATCAATCTAGAAATTTACAAGTACAGAAAATACAAATGTTTGAAGACCACAATAATAAAAATAACGTCTTTCAATCGGAGTAAAAGATAGGGTAGGAACTGATTTTCCGTATTAAATCCATTATTAATTGTCTGTTATTGGGAATGGTTAATGTAGGAGCCTAAACAGTAATGAGCCTTACCTCCTGGTAGTTGTGATCCTGTGGCGATGGCTGTTGGTGCGTTATGTTGACTTGAGCTGCCGTAGAATTGTTGACCGTACAGAGCGTCCGTGTAGGGCTTCACGATGAACATGTCGTTGTCTCTTCTCGTTGGTACTGTGGGAGTAGGAGGATAACGACACTTCATGATCATTGCACAGAAACTAGGTTCAGTGATATGATAATAATAATAATAATAATAATAATAATAATAATAATAATAATAATAATAATAATAATAATAATAATAATATGCAGACAACGTGATTTATATTTTTGGACGCTCATACAGAATGGATTAAACCATTTGTGCATAGCGTCCAAAAAATCAGACGTCACAAAAAATAAAATTGTATGAGATTTAAGCCGGCGATACTTTCTTGTGCTTCAGAAAGGCTCTAGTTAACAAGAACCAAGAATACATAAACTTTATCCTTATCATTTACTGTTGAATCACACTTATTGCAAGCATGGCGGCAAGATAGTACAGAGTTTTGTGCAACAGTGAAGATTTTTATTTATGAATTAGGAAATATTTCCAATAATTGTAAACTTTAATATGGATCGTATTGTTGACACTCCTATGAATCCACCGACACACAAAGATGTCAACTATGTCTTATTATAGACGTGATAGAGGCTTGTAAATATAGCTCTCCTGAAAATCGGACGCTATGCACAGGGAGTCCTACCGCATCAGAAATTTGTAGTCTGTTACTTCACGGACGCATACAGTTAGATGGTGAGTGAAATGTTGGAAGTTTTGGAGGAAGAACCGACATCTGGAGAGGAGCAGCACATCAAACCTCTTGATGATGGTGTTAAACGCTAGTAATATAAATTAACTTAGTAGAAACCTATTTGTGAGTAAATGTGAAGGGCAAACTGCTTCAACAAAATATATAAAAAGGGAGGCCAGGTCCAGTGGTAGTCAAAATATTACTGAAAGTGTACAGATTGAACTGAAAAACCAGAAAACCATACAAAAGGAAACTCTCATAAGAAAATAGTCATACATAAGATTGGGCCAGTACCCCTGTTTCCGATAACCGTGACAGAAAATTCAAAAGCATTAGTAGGTCAAATTGCAACACACAACAAGCAACCCCAGAGTGGACAAGATCACAATCGACATCTCATTTAGTGACTGACGGTTTTTTCTGTATCTCTTGTCTCCATCAGATGATGTACACACTACCTAGCTTGCAACATTATTGTACAATATAATGCTGAGTAACTAGTGTTGTTGTTCTGACCTGAGTACATAGTGGCCGATATATCGGACGGCCTGCATAAATAAAATTATGTATGAATATTCTGATTGTTGGAACTTGTTTCTGTAATTATTAAGAGTAGAAATGTTTAGGCGAATTGAAATGAAATGCAAAAAATTAACTTTATGCACTAATGGGTTAACACATCGACGCTGCCGGGACAAAACCTCCTGTGTGAAATATTTAAGCTTAGAACTTAGGCCGGTACTGTCATCTAAGGTGCAGTATTGTGTGAATATTGTCAAGGCATCCTCGCTCTTTATAATGCACTAGCAGAAGTACCCGTTCTTCGTACGGGTTATCAGAAACTGGCTCTAATTACTCATACTATCGGTGTTACTGATTTCTTTAGATATTTATATCACTGGTGTATTTACTTAAGTACGTAGGAATTATTTGTCATGTTTGGAATTATAGTGTATCTTCTTCTTTTCTTCATGGGGCCTCTAAATATTAGTTCATAATTAGCGTCGACCTCTAAGATCTTTTGCTACCATGTTTTTCCTTCATTCCCACCAAGATATACCTGCTCCATTCACAAAGCTGCAGGTTTAGTGAAAGTATACTTCCGCTAGATAGTACCACAAAAAATATAAATATTATTGAATGCATTTTTTTGATCCAACATTTTGTAACTATTACAAATGATCAGGGAAATACGCGATGCATAAGAGAAACTACTATATATATCGATACTTATAATTCTTATGTCGCACATAATATAATGTATCCGAGTATAAATGTTGAGAATTTTTTTCAATCTTGACAATTGTGTACAGTATATAGGTTTTCATGCTTACAATGATCGTAAAAGTGGACCAAAATATCGGCACTAATAACATCAGTGATCCTACTACTCCTTTATTTGATAGAAAATAGTTTAAACTATAGGTAAAAGACTCTGCAAAATGCTGAAAGCTAAGCCAGTACGTAAAAACGGAGGTCCGTCGGCAACCGCTGGTCGCTGTACTAAGGAGATCTCCGGGGCTATTCTTTTTATACTTCACTCTCTTTCCATCCCCGCCCAAAGGAGTGCTATGAGCGTCTTACACAGCAGTTTATTTTTTCCAGATAGTAAGACATACGTGTATCAATTTTGGTTGGCAGCTATGCCCAAACGTACATGCATAATCTAGCTGTTGTAGAATCCTGGAGCTGACGTTGCCATGGTTTCGGCCGTTCGTTTCTTTATCCGATTCTTAGAGCAGGGAGAGTGTGGTTCCAATATCTCCATAACGGTTGGTTTTAGGGCCTTAATAAATGGTTTTCGGGCCAGAAGGTTTTACCTAGTTTTGTTCTTTGCGTCAAGGGGCTTAAAATGAGCTTTGTCTCGTCCTTGTACAACAAATTCAATTTCACTTATATTAGCCTATTATTTTAATATTTTTATATCTCCCCTCGTCGCCCCCCCTCAAATTATTTTGAAAATAAAATACACCCCATGTTACTCACTGGCAATGTAGCTCTTATAGGTGAAGTAATTTTTAAAATCGATTCACTAGTTTTTGAGTCTATCCGTTACAAACAAATATGCAATTTTTTCCTCTTTATATTATTAGTATAGAAGTATAGATTACATCCCTACACATACGGTTGCCGTCAAGAAGGGCATCCAGCCGTAAAACAGGGTCAAATCCTCATGTGTGACACAGTTCGTAGCCGCATCCTCACAGGTGTGGGTAAAGCGATAGAAGAAGATACTCATTTTTAAAAATTCACACTCTTTTTTATTCTTTTCAACCCCTTAAGTGGATTTTCCAAAAAGAGAGTGTTCACTTTTAAAGAGATTCCAAGTACCAATTTTAAAGTCTGTAACATCTTCATTTTTTGAGATATATGTATCTTCATATAAAAAATTCAACTCCTTTCTCACTTCTTTTCACGACCCCCCTCCCCAAATGGATTTTCTTAAACCGAATATTTGTGTTTTTTTTTATTTTTAAAGGGGATTCCAAATATCAATTTTCATGTCTGTAACATGTTTAGTTTTCGTGATTTATTGTAGATAATTTTTCCGCTGTAGAATCCTGGAGCTGGCGTTGCCATGGCTACGGCAGTTCATTACTTTATCCAATTCCTAGAACAGGGGTAGTGTGGTGCCAATATCTCCGTAACGGTTGGTTTTAGGGCCTTAAAACATGGTTTTCGGGCCCGTAAGGCTTACAGAGTTTTGTTCTTTGCGTCAAGAGGATTAAATTGAGCTTTGTCTCGTCCTTATACGACAAATTCGATATTTTGCCTATATTAGCCTATTATTTTTATATCTCCCCCCCCCCGTGCGCCCCCACCTCGAATTGTTTTGAAAGTAAAATACAGCCCATGTTACTCACTCGCAATGTGGCTTTCTACAGGTGAAGTAATTTTTAAAATCGGTTCAGTAGTTTTTGAGCCTATTCGTTACAAAGAAACAAATTTTTCCACTTTATAATTTTAGTATAGATGTGGTGCGGGTCAGTATATCTCCAAAAATATTATCACATAGGAGGTTTTGTCCCGGCAACGACGATATGTTAACCAAACAGATTTTCGAATATCTTTGGAACAAGAAGTCAACAACAACCTGGGTTCATGAAGACAAGAAAGATTTGGAAAGAAATAATATAAGAGAAGAAGAAGGAAAGAAGAGGGAGAGGGAGAGAGAGAGAGAGAGATGTTTCCAGAAAGAAAGTGTTTAAAAAGGGAGGATTCCAAGGTCAAGAAGAGAAGAAAACAGACTCAAAATGGTCGTAGGAGGGGAAAAGGGACGTATCGAAAAGATTAAGAAATATTTAAGGAAGAAAGGGAACGACAAAGGGTAAAGCATTGCAAATTGTCACGTGATCCCAGAAGATCCCAACGGAGAAAAAAATAATAACAATCTTAAAACTTGCGTACCCACACGCAATTTGTTCTTGTAATTATTCAGCAATACTCCAGTTCTTGTTCATCTTTAAAACATGGCCTGCAAATTGAAAATATTGGACTTGAATTTTACTGGGTTTTTTTCCTATGATATTTCCTAGCCTTCACTCGCATTACCTTAATCTCTTTTGAGCAACGATTTTGCGCGAGAAACGCAGGCCATTTCTTTATATCCTCCGTGATTATGAATCTTATACTTTAGGGCCTATCTCGGGTACGGTTGATGAAAAGCAGTTTAATTGCTCTTATGACTTATCAAGGGCATCTCAAAGTAAAGGTGGCCGGACGTCACGAGGTGAGTTCTGTGCTGCTGGAACCTTAGGTAAACACATGAACTGGTCCAACGGCGGAAAATAATTTGCAATTAACCTTGTTTAAGGATCCGCAGAACGAGCTGGGTCGATATTGAACCTTCAAGTTTTAAAAGAGGTCAGTGAAAACCGGAGAAAGAAAGAAGAAAAATAAAACGTGAAGACCACCTGCCAACCTCTGCATTTGTACAGTGTGAAATTTCGGTGACGCTATAATTGTTATAATGTTGTTATAAGTGTTGAAGACAAACTGTTGTACCACAGAAATTTAAAGTGGGTTGTGCTACCCGAGTGACATTATCACTCCCGGCTAAGGAATTAAGTTATTTTGAAATGTATAGCCATATTATTTTTGTCCAGCTTCCACGTAAATCTAGATGTTACATGCCTATCATCAGAACCAAATTTTCAGAGTGCGTCAAGTAATTCAAAAAGTCTACGGGAAAAATGGACTACTTATATCTATAATAATTATATTTTGTATATCTAGAGAAGGCATATCGTCTGTGACAAACCAAAACCTCGTATGTCACAATGTTCTTCCTATACCAGGCGTCCCGCGAGCGCCGTATTTGCTACTTACAAATCTTGCGCATGCGCTAGTGATGCATAGGATGCCTGATCACTTATTTTCTAAGGAGCGCTCCGACGAGCTGTATTGTGGATGTTGTGAAACAAAGAGCAGTCATTTTACTGCACTCGTTCAATAACAGGACGCATTTGTAAATACGCTAATGATGCAAAAAAAAATTGAATATATTATTAGTTTATACAAGTGTAGACATTCCACACTATAAAAGACTTGTTTGTAAGAAACAAAAACTAATACTGTTCGGCGAAATGCGTGCAAACATCTGTTTGGAGCTTCGGCAGCATTCCGACCAGATTCTCCACAGATTGAAATTTTGTCTGTGTATTCGTCGTTGCTGAACACATTAGCTATTGCCGATATGCAGACAGAAAATTTAGTGCTGCTGTACCATACACCAGCTTAGTACTATGCGTTCGAAAACGAGGTTTATTAATGCAAGGGGTTGCATTACATGGGTAGCCCTGAGGAACATGCTGCGAGCGACCGTCCGGTTGTTATCTCTTCATATTCTGACGTAACCTTCCTTCCGGCGGTAGTGCCCCTGTTAGAATCAGTTAATAGACATCCCATTCATCATCGGTGCATGCGAGACATTTATAAGTAGAAAGTACGGCGCTTGCGAGTCACCTGGTATATATGCAGTGCATTAGAACAATGTTCGTTGGGTTCATTTCTCTATGCGAATGCAAAATGAAGCTTGAAAACAGTACACTGTACGAGTGAAAAAATACGACACGGAAACATACATTCGTACAGGATGGTACAGTAAGGTTAATTTTCCTTTACACTTCAGCATAAGAATATGAGCACAAGGAAAATTTCTCTGATAGACTGCCTATCCATATGTGGTTGGGAGGTGTGACCAGTCTTAAGAAGCAAAGTGTATAGGATGTGCATTGTCAGATAAGTGGTATTGTTTCTATAAGTGACGTATTAATCCTTCCCGTTCTTAATACAATAATAATCTTTATCACCAGTTATATAAGTCATACAAACATGAAAACTCTGTACTAATTTAATTTCTTCGTGCCTCAGTCTTAATACCTGGAAGAGATTATTATTGATTATCAGGAAATCATGAAAAGGCAGATAAAGTGGCCAGGAAAGGGGCAGAAACACATTTTGTAGGCCCAGAACATGTATGCGGGATTTCCTATGAACAAGCCCGGCACTACATATATGTAGGAAATGCAATGAAGCGGAGGAATCAGTTGAACACTTACTTTTCGAATGTGATGCGCTGGGTAGAATCACACTCTTCCCTCTAGGACTACCAGAGAAAAAATCCAAGAACACTTAATAAGAACAAATTGCAGCTTTATGAAGGGAGCAGGTATGTCTAGGTGGGAATGAAGAAAAAACATGGTAGCAAAAGATCTTAGAGGTCGACGCTAATTAGGAACTAAAATTTAGTGGCACCATGAAGAAAAGAAGAAGATCAGTAGATAACGTCTTAATGTAGCACTGTACAACTTTGCAAGCGCATAAAGACCACAGGAATATTAATGTCTTCCAAAAGGAGTAAGCAATAGCGTAATAACGGATCTTCCACATTACATCCAGAATGAATTGTGTCTTATTGGGTATGGTTGATGGAGGAGTCAAAACAGTAATGAGTGTTACCTCCTGGTAGTTCTGATCCTGTGGCGATGGCTGTTGGTGCGTTATGTTGACTTGAGCTGCCGTAGAACTGCTGTCCGTACAGAGCGTCTGTGTAGGGCTGCACGATGAACATATCGTTGTCTCTTCTCGTGGGCACTGTGAGAGTACGAGGATAACTACCCTTCATGATCATTGCACATAAACTAGGTTTAGTGATGTAATAATCATAATCATAATAATAATAAGAAGAAAGTAATGAAGAGGTGATTGATATTTTTTGGGCACTTATACAGTATAGATGACAACATGTTATCCGAATAGAACTCCGAATAATCTTTGTAACAAGAAGTCAACAACATCATGGATTCATGAAAACAAAAAGTGATTCAGAAAGAATCAATGTAAGAGAAGCAGAGGAAGAAAAAGTAGGAAGGAAAGATAGCGAAGTTTTTAGAAAGGAAGTGTTACAAACGGAAGTATTCCAGGGTCAAGGGGAGAATAAAACAGACTCAAAATGGTCAAAGGAGAGTTAAATGAGAGGCAGTAAGAAGATGAAGGTGTATTGGATGAAGGAGGAACAACAAAGGATAAAGCAATGAAATTATCACGCGGTCCCTAGAAGACACTAACGGAGAAGAAAATAGTAATAACAAAAATCTTCAAACTTGCAAACCCACAACCATTTTGTGTATGGAATTATTCACCAATACTCCAGTTCTTGTTCATCTTTAAAACATGGCCTGCAAATGTTAATGTTGAGCTTACATTAGGCTTTATTGTTCCCTCTGATATTCCCCAGCCTTCACTTGCACAAACGTAATCTCCTTTCAGCAACGATTCTGTACAAGCTACGCAGACCACTTCTCTACATAACCTCGCCCAGCATTACGTGGTTGTCGCCTATCTCAGGCAACTTACTGTTTGAGATTGTGTTTTGATTGCTCTGATGACTTATCAAGCGCATCTCAAAGCTAAGCTGACCGAATGACGTGTAGTGAGTTGTGCGCTGCTGGAACCACAGGTAAGCACATGAACTGCCCCAATGGCGAAAAATAACCTTGGAATTCACGGTATTGAAGGATTCCCAGAACGAGATGGACTGTTAAGAACTCAAGCCTTCAAGTTTTAATGTATGTGAATATTTGTGCCTAAACTTCAATCAGTAACAAGAGAAGTGAGAAAAATACTGTAGTGCATTCTAAGTTGAATGAGAAAAAGGACTGTAGTGTGTTCTAAGATGAATATTTGTATTGAAAACTCTGTTGTTACCAATTTAAGTGAATACTCGTGTCTGCACTGCAAACAGAAAGAAGAGATGTATAAAAACCTGTAGTGCTTTCTAAGTTAAATACCTGTATTGAAAACTGTCCGTTGTTTCAAATGTGTGTGGATATATGAACCAAAAATGTTCCTTCATGAAATTTTGCGTTCATTTATTATGATGATGATGATGATGATTATTATTATTATTATTATTATTATTATTATTATTAACAACAAATTATTCCAATAGAACAAAAATATCGATGGCTAACAACTGTACAGAAATGTACATTCGTAGAAGATTTCTACATCATTTTGATATGTCGGGTTATGTTGACCCAAACGGTATATTCGTGAAGTAAAAGTGAACAGATCAGCAGGGTTAAAAGAGGTCAGTTAAAACCGGACACTTATAAAAGAGATGGAAAGAAGGAAAGTAATACGTGAAGGCCAGCTGCTGAGAGACACAGTAAGTTCTTAACAAACACTTCTGAAGGAAAGGTGCTGTGAGAGAGAAGCAGAGGAAGACCCAGGAAAACGTACTTCGAAGACCTGAAGAACATGGTGAAGTGCAGGAACTATTAGGAAATCAAGAGAGTGGCGGAAGAAAGAGATAAAAATTGCGATGACAATACATCACAATGATGATGGTCTTGGAGATATCTGATTGTTTTAGAATTAAGAAGGAAAAGGTCGATAGAAAATTTGCAAGCCAATAATGACTAATTAGGGGTACTCATAATGTAGGATGTATTTTAGTCAAAACCGTGACCCCGACGTAGCCCCCCTCAACTCCTTTTCCCTTGCTGTTACAAATGTGAAAAAGCGCCTAATCAGTGTAAATTGAATGGTAACATAAAAAGTGTTCTTCAATGAATTTTCATAATAACTCATCATCATCATTGACCAGCATTTAGCGCTGTCACCCAGGTGGTAGACTCCCTATCAATTATTTACCTAATATTCTTATTCTTATTCTTCGCAAATAGGTCACGTAGGACCACTCCCTATCATTATTTTTAGGTCTTCTTTCTTGCCCAGTAGTTCGTCATCTTCAATGATTGTGCACGTCTCCGGTCCTCAGACCATGCCGACCGTCTGGGTTTCCTTTCCTATTCCTCAAATCCCCGTGTTTGAATGGTGTTTTGTTTTTCCTTTCTATATTATATATTTGGCGGCCCTAATTCAGTGAGGTCTTTCTCTAATAAATGTTACCAGTTTAGTCTAGTGGCCTTGTGTTGTAGAAATGTGTAAATTTGATGTGAAAGTCTGTTAGAGTTCATTCGTTCCAAATGTGCTTGTATATTGCACTATTAGGTTCAATGTAATGAGTTCCGTGTTTGATTCTTAGTTCTAACATCTATTTCATGACTTTTCGTTCTTTAATTTATCATTGTTTCTTTAATCCCTTTTGTTGTAGGCCGAGAGTTTCCGCGGCGTAGAGTGCTTCAGGTTTAACTACTGTATTGTAATGTCGAATCTTATTGTTCCATGAAAGACATCGTGTATTGTAAACGGTTCTTGTTAGTTGGATAGCAGTTTCCATCTCTTGACTTTATGAAGTCATGGATTTCCTTTCATTATAATTTTCTGCATTCCATTCACCTAGGTATTTGAATTCATCCACCCTTGAGATTTTGTTAGTGCAAATGATAAATTCTCGTGGTGATTTTTTTTGTCTCATTCATATAGTTTTTCGTATGCTATTTGAAGTCCTTTTTTTTCTGCTCGTAGCTAATGCTTTTTAAATAAATTCGAAGAAATTGAAAATCATCGAACATCCCCGTTGATAAATTATTCCAATCCCTAACTCATCTCCCTATAAATAAGTATTTGCGCAATTTTCCCTCTTAATCTGTCCTGTACGAAAGGCACAAAAGAGCAATCTGTAATGGGTCTTACCTCCTGGTAGTTCTGATCCAGTGGCGATGGCTGTTGGTGCGTTATGTTGACTTGAGCTGCCATAGAACTGCTGTCCGTACAGAGCGTCCGTGTAGGGCTTCACGATGAACATGTCATTGTCTCTTCTGGAGGGTACTGCTGGAGTACAGGGGAAGTACATTGCTTTAATAGTGTCCAAGCACTCTATCGTGGCCACACGCTATTATTATTATTATTATTATTATTATTATTATTATTATTATTATTATTATTATTATTATTATTATTATTATTATTATTATTATTATTATTATTATTATTAATAGTAGTAGTAGTAGTAGTAGTAGTAGTAGTAGTAGTAGTAGTAGTAGTAGTAGTATTACTATTATTATCATTACCATTATGACCAATGTTGCCTCCATGACCTGTACTTATTAGACTTCATATAGGCTTTTTGGGCTTTTGACGTGTCAAGAAAATAAGATGAAATTCTTTACGTTTCGCAGAGAAGTTCCCTCTGCGTCTTCAGAAGAAAATCTCCACTGTTCACGAGAAAGGCATCTCCAATAATGAATGTTTTAATTTAGATTTAGCAACAGAAGTGGAAGTGGTACGTTCATTCGACACCGTATGGGTCACCGCTACCGGTACAGTGCGGAAGTTGTCGGCACCATAAGAATCAGTCTGGAGGGAGTCATATTACAAGTATACAAATGTTTTGAAAGTATGACACTGGTACAAGCCTGAAATGAAACACCTGGTGATGAGGAAATTACGAATTTGGAAAACTCCAAAACGAAATAACAATAGTGAAGGGACAGACGATACATCTGTGATCTGGACAGACGGTCCTGAGAAACTTCATCTATTTCTAAACCACCCAAATCAACAATATCTTTCAATTAAATTCACTGTTGAGACGGAGTCGTAGCAGATGCCGTCCTTTTTTGGATCTGTTAGTAATTAACCGGGCGTGTCCTGAGGATATACCGTCTATTGTAAGCCTATCCTCACAAATCGTTTTCTTCATGCAGATTCTCACCACCATCCAACACTAAACAAGGCATTGTGACGCCACTCACCAAGACGGTGATACGAATTTTTGAGCCATCACATATCCGTGAGGAGATGGAGACACTCAAAGTCACGTTCAATGGTTACAGTGAAGTGCAGATTCATAAATACCTGCATTCCAGGGGACTATCAGGAAAGTCTCACAGAAGGAAGAATTGAAGGGAACTGCCTACCTGCCTTACATTCACAACGCCACAGATCAAATTGCCAAGGTCCTCCGCATTTGGCACTGTCTTTGAGACTGCTCACATTATAGATAAATCCAAGGAAAAATTGTCCCTACTTTTACATCCTGAGGTATAAAAAGTTTCCTGTACTTGCGCCAAGGTATACATTGGCCAATCATGCCGGTCCATTGGTATCCTTATCAAGGAACACGAACGTTATATTCGTCTCAACCAGCCAGACAAATGAGCAACAGCTGAGCACGCTCTATCGTCAGATCATGATGTTGTGTTCCAAGATTCTCCAGCTCTTACCCACACTAGACACTACTGGTCAGGATTATTCGAGAAGCTGTAGAAATACGTAGAAATCCTAACAATCTCAACAGGGACACTGGTTCTCAATTAAGTGATACGTTGTTGCCAGCCATTTACTATTTACATAGGTAGTTCACTTTACCTTTCCTGACCCTTCACTATTGTTACTTCGTTTGGGTTGTTTCCAAATTTATACGTTCCTCATCACCAGGTGATTAATCACAAGCTTGTGTCTGTGTCTTGCTTTCACGATGTGTGTACATCTATTATGTGACTCCCTCTACGAATGATTCTGGTGGTTCCGTCAGCTGGGAGGCGTACAGAATTTGACGTGATTTTCTTGACACGGCACATGTCCAATATTAATATTGGAATTGATGCCAATTCCGAGTTTCAAATTTATTTCACCTTTCAAGATTGAAGCTGCCTGTAAATACATACATGCATGCATGAGGCATCTATTTTCAAACCGGACAAGTCCAACACATGAGTTCGAAACTGGACAGTTCCGGTTTCAATGATGATTTAAATTTTTAAATATTCTTCAAAGGCAGATACATATTTATACCGTTCGCCGAGTCTCTATCAAACCTTAAGGTCACTTAATTCGTGCATGCACGTATAAGAATTGTAATTACCTGAATCCTGTTCTGGTGCAGCAGCTCCTTTGTATATGGTTTGTTCGCCATGGTGCGAGCTAGAAAATGCAGGTCCTATGACGTTTTCTTTAGGCTTGAATACAACTATGTCCTGTTCTCGCCTGGTAGGTACTAGAAGAGAAGTATGTTGAGTTGCTTAGGTTTGTGCTAATTAATAGTCTAATAATAAAATGTCAATATACTGTACTCGCAAGAAATGATTTTCGAATCTTCCTGGTGGTGTCGCGAACATCCGAGTTCATGGGGAGCAGGAAAATTATGTTGGTGATATTACGCTTAAGAAAGTGAGAAGAATGGCAAGTAAACTCAATTGTCATAAAGCACCACGAATAGATTAAATTAGACCTGAAATAATGAAGTATAGTGGGAAGGCAGGGATGAAATGGCTTTATAGAGTAGGTAGATTAGGATGAAGTGTTGGTAAGGTACCTTCAGATTGGACAAAAGCAGTAATTGCACCTATCTACAAACATGGGAACAGGAAGGATTGCATCAATTGTATAGGTATCCCATTGATAAGTATACCAGGCAAAGTATTCACTGGCATCTTGAAAGGTAGGGTACGATCAGTGGTTGAGAGGAAGTAGGATGAAAACCAGTGTGGTTTCAGACCACAGAGGGGCTGTCAGTATCAGATTTTCAGTATGCGTCAGGTAAATGATAAATGCTACGACAGGAATGTTCGTAGTTCAGATGGATCATCTGCTGAAAGGTATAAAGTGGCAGAGAGGGATTCAGTTAGGTGGAAACGTAGTAAGCAGTCTGCAATATGCTGACGACTTGGTGTTGTTGGCAGATTGTGCCGAACGCCTGCAGTCTAATATCTTGGAACTTGAAAATAGATGTGATGATTATGGTATGAACATTAACCGTTTGAATTATAAATTTATGTCGGTAGGTAAGAAATTCAACATAATGGAATGTCAGAATGGTGATACAAAGCTGCAACACATAGATAATTTCATGTATTTCGGATGTGTGTTCTCCCAGGACGGTAGCACAGTAAGTGACATTGAATCAAGGTGTAGTGAGCTCGCAGTGGCGATCAACAGTATTCTGTAAGGAGAAAATTAGCTTCCGGATGAAACTATCTTTACGTCGGTCTGTTTTCAGACCAACTTTGCTTTATGGGCGCGAAAGCTGAGTGGACTCAGGATATCTTATTCATAATTTAGAAGTAACAGAGATGAAAGTAGCGGAGAAGATTGCTGGTACAAACAGGTGGTAACAATAGCAGGAGGGTACTGGGAATGAGGAGATAAAGGCTACGTTCGGAATTAACTCGATGGATGAAGCTGTACGCATAAACTAGCTTTGGTGGTGGATCATGTGAGGCGAATGGAGGAGAACTAAATGAGGGCACAGCACTAGTTGTAAATAGAGGATTGTGGCGACGTTTACTAAATTCACAGAGGCTTGCAGACTGAACGCTGAAAAGCATAACGGTCTATAATGTTGATGTATGTATGAAATGATTTTCGAAGTATTTATTTTTCTACGCAGATCCACATATCGTCGTTGAAGTTAGTGATCCTCTTATGCCACAGTGCACTTGTATACATTCAAACTGATGGTGATCCACAGCCACATCTGGATGTGTAATTCATCAGAATTATATCCGTTGAGTTCATTTCCCTGTGCACGTAAAGTAAAATAACCCTTACCATACCGTATTGCTGGAATGTATGTTTGCTTGGCGTATATTTACGCATTCCTACCGTATACTGTATTTAAGGTTCATTTTCCTTTACAGATCAACATAGGAAAATTACAAAACGAACATTATTCTGATGGACTGCATGTCCATATGTGGCTGGCAGGCGTGACCAGTCTTAACGAGAATAATAGCTAGGCAGAGCATTTGAACATACCGTCAGGTGACACTGTTGTCGCAGAAACACTGTCCCGCCATACAAGTATCACTTAGAACTACTGAGCCTTAGAGGAACAGAACTTTTCTGGTCAGAGACCTAAGTTTAAATATATCACATAGCAAATTTTCTAGGCACAACGACGGTGGGATTTAATTTTTATCCTTTGGCGAAATCCGGACCCTGGTTTTCCATTAAAATACTCAAATATTCTGCGGACGATATAGCTCAAGTATATTCATGTAATATCGTGGAAGGTGTAAACACCTCATATGTATTTTCATTTCCGAGTTCCAAATTTGAATTCATCTTCCAAGGAGCATCTCTAAATACATAGATGTATGAGACATGTAGTTTCAAAACCCGACAAGTCCAACACATGAGTTAGAAAATGGGCAGTTCCGGTATAAATGATTTCACATTTTAGATATTCATTCAAGGCAGGTACTTACATATTTATGCCATTCACCGTATCTCTATGAAACCTTAAGCCACTTAATTTTGTTCAAATTTTCATTAACTGTCCCCAAGAATCACAGATTAATTTTCAATAAATACCTGACTTGCACGGATCACGTCACAGGGAAAATTATTCATCTCACGAAATAACAAGATAAGCCAAAAATAATTGAAGTTCTCAGAGAAGCATTTTTCTGGTTTTCCAACAATACGAAATCACCCATTCATCAAAAGTTGTCAAACCGTTCTGCATTATATGAAATAGGTTATTAACGAATGTATTGCCACATGGGACTTGAAATGAAAATCAGCTTCTAAAATATTTTTGTACAGACTGAATTCTAAGACAAAGTGCATTATTAAGATTGCATTTCCTATAGCCAATGGACGAAATATTGAAAAAATGAAATCAGCCGGCAAGTTGTGACCATCATATGCTTGTGCACATGTATTTGATGTTCAGACTTTCCACAGTGAGACATTCTTTGCTAAGCGACGTGGTCTTAGTCACACTATTTTGTTGAAATTTTACTTAACTGACCCCAAGAACCGCGGAATAATATTCAATAAATACCTGGCTTGTACGGAACACGTCACAGGAACATTTTAATCCCAGGAAATAAAAATATAAGTCAAAAATGTTATCGTTTAGACTCTCAAAACTAGTGGAACTATTCATGATGTATATTTTGCGTTTACGCCGTGTAATGAACTCTACAAACACTCCGAACGCATTTTAAAAGGAACCTTGCTTATTTTTACATCAGGAAGCAAAACAAAACAGAAACACGACGCATCAAAGTTCTTAAAATAGTGCCCTGAATCTGTCCCTCTAATAATTAGGAGGGGAATTCCTCAAGGCAGTAATATTGGACCTTAATTCTTTCTTACATATATTAATTATAGGTGTAAAGAAATGGAATCGCAGATAAGGCTCTCTGCAGGCGATGTTATTCTGTACAGAGTAATAAATAAGTTACAAGATTGTGAGCAACTGCAAGATGACCTCGATAATGTTGTGAGATGGACAGTAGGCAATGGTATGATGGTAAACTGGATTAAAAGTCAGGTTGTGAGTTTCTCAAATAGGAAAAGTCCTCTCAGTTGTAATTACTGCGTTGATGGGGCGAAAGTTCCCTTTGGAGATCATTGTAGGCACCTAGGTATTAATATAAGGAAGGATCTTCATTGGGGTAATCACATAAATATGATTGTAAATAAAGGACACAGATTTCTGCACATAGTTTTGAGTGTATTTAGGAGTTGTAGTAAAGATGTAAGGGAGAGGGAATATAAGTCTCTGGTAAGACCCCAGTTAGTGTATGGTTCCAGTGTATGGGGCCCTCACCAGGATTACTTGATTCATGAACTGGAAAAAATCCAAAGAAAAGCAGCTCGATTTGTTCTGGGTGATTTCCGACAAAATAGTAGCGTTACAAATATGTTGCAATGTTTGGGTTGGGAAGACTTGGGAGAAGGGAGACAAGCTGCTTGACGTAGTGGTATGTTCAGAGCTGTTATTGGAGAGATGGCGTGGAATGACATCAGCAGACGAATAAGTTTGAGTGGCGTTTTTAAAAGTAGGAAAGATCACAATATGAAAATAAATTTGGAATTCAAGAGGACAAATTTGGGGCAAACATTCGTTTATAGGAAGGGGAGTTAAGGATTGGAATAACGTACCAAGGGAGATGTTCAGTAGATATCCAATTTCTTTGCAATCATGTAAGAAAAGGCTAGGAAAAGAAGAGGTAGGGAATCTGCCACCGGGGCGACTGTCCTAAATGCAGATCAGTAGGACGCCATTTTAGCCCCATGTTAGGATAAAGTATGATAACAGTAAAGCATTATTTTCTTAGGTTTTTTATAATTTCAACCGTGATAAAGGCTACAACGTCAGTTAATCATGGCTATCCGTTCTCAGTACCATCAGAAAATTACGATTTACTGTTGCCATTCCTTGTCTGTGGCTAAAAAAGGCGTCCCCATATCAAACCTTTCATTCATTAGCTATCACTTTAAGAACAACTGAACAACGTAAATATCAAAATCTTACCCTTCCTCACACGTTGCTGAGAACAAGAAAAGCGTATTATCTCAGAATATACTTCGTAAACCTGCCCCCTTCATGTAGAATCCCCACTGAATGACTTCCGAGTAGTATGAAAGTAGGGAATTATATACACGCATGTTCATAGACTGCCTTTGCTGGCTGGATGAAGTGTTTACAGTGCACTATGTCTTCTGGTACGGGCTAGAATAAATTTGTTACTTTCATTGACTTGTCTCTGTCTCATCCTTGGCTTTGACAATATGAAAGTGACCGAGGTATGAGCGATGCCAGTAATGCCATTCCTTCTGCAGCCAGTCCCTGTTCTGAATGGTGTGAAAATATCGCTCACAAGGTCGGTTGGTGCATGCATTTCAGTGGGCTTGGCAGACTGATATGCAATAGCAGCTTCTGGCTCATTGAGGAAAGCAACGGGAAACTACCTCACTCCTCACTTCCCTAGTATGCCTCTTCAGAGACCCTTAGGCTATCTATGACAGCTGTTGGTGGAGCTGTAGAGGATCAAACCAGCCTTCAGGCTGAATACCCAACATTCACACATGTTCATAGAAAAACAGAACACCTTGTAAGATTAGAGACAGGACGTTTATATTCACAAGATATGTTCATTAGTATGTTTTGCAGAATCGTTAGCATTTCAGCCACCTAGCTTCAGCATGTTTCCTGTTGCCTAAGTGGCACTGGCTCCTCCATGGGCACTAATATCTTGTTCCATGCGTGATGGCATTGATGCGTAAAGGAGCGAATGGCGTCCTCCTGGGGTACAGCCAAACTGGTTCCACAGTTCATCTTTGGTGGATCACAGTGCCACACCCATCGTTTCACCATAACGCACTCATTTTTGATTGGCGACAAGTCTGGTGATCTGGCGGGCCAGGGCAACAGTCTGACATTCTGTGACAACAACAAGGCACGTGGTCGTGCACCAACATATGGTCGCATTGTCCTTCTAAAATATGGCGTCTGGGTGTCGTACAGAAATAGTGTGGCTACGGGTCGTTGGTTGTGATCCACGTAGGTCAAACTGGTCAGAGTGCCCTGAGCAAGCATCAATTGTAATTTGTGGCTGTACCCAACATAAGGCCTCGAGCTGACGATGTGTCCCTTGTACGAATTCAGGATGCCTCTCCCACTGTCCACTACGAATTAAAATGCGGCCACCATTTTCAAAGAGAACCTGTATTCGTCCGAAAACGTTATCTGCTGCCATTCCTGTCTACAGTGACTTCATACCATACCCTATTGCAGTCTAGCATGTTTATGCACATTATTCAAATGTGGGCGGACAAGTGGACGACACGCCGGTAACAAAGACCGTAATAAACGGCGATGGTCTGTCACTCTTCATAGTGTGTCGCACTGTTTCACCGTTGCACCAGAGCCGAGGATGACGCATATGTCTCCTGCAATGCCATTCGCTCGAGGTGGTGATCTGGGCGGTGCGATCAGTCCCATCTCGTCGTGTTCTACGACCATCTGTGAACTCTTCTGTACACACCCGTTGCACTGCTGACACACTTCGTCCCACACGAGCAGCAATTACTCTGATTGATGCATCGCGTTCTCTCATGCCAATAATGCGCTCTCTTTAAATTTCACACATTTGACGGTACGGTTGTCGCATACATCTGCAAGGCATCCTGCACGTCTGCTCAAGTCACAGTGATCCATTACCTTCGGTTTATAACGACAACGAGAGCCGTAATCACATTTTACCATTCGATATTGGTGCGCCGATATATCGATGTGGACCTTGAACCTGAAAGTCGACAAGGTTCAAATGTTAATGTTTTCTTTAGAACATACTAGTGCACATATCCTTTGAATATTAACTTCCCGTCTCTTGTCTTTCAAGGTGTTCTGGTTGTTATGTACATGAGTGTAGGTCATTGTCCTGAAGAATTGAACAATAGATTTTTACGCCTCCGATTCTAGGTTTTGATGGAATTAGGAGGGCAATGAATTGAGCTATTTGAAATTTATGGTGTTATTATGTATCATATTGTTTTGGAACTTGTTGTATATGAGCATTTTATGGTGTTATTCTGATGTTTAAAACCTTTTGTTCTATTTAGTCATAAAATTGCAGACATTTGTGAAAGAAGTCTGTAGAAAGATATGATCACTGCAATGACTTTAAGCTCAAATCGAAGAATGACAATTTTGTTAGTTAAAGTGATGTAAACAAAAATATAAAGAAACCGCAATAAAACATCAATAACCCAGCGGCGTTTTCTCAGATTACGACATAATATTTCAAATATTTTAAATTAAATTTGGTACTATAACAAGGAAGGTCACGTTTTCTTCTTCTTTACGATGAGGCTTGCCGGAGACGTCGTATCAATTTCAATTCATCCTTCCTTGTTGTATCCTCTTCGCACTTTCCAGTATTCCTTCATAATTGTACTCTGCGACCACTATGGATGGGTTTTGTTCTTGTTCTCCCTTGAAATCCCTTCCTTCCTTTTCTCTTAATTTATTTCCTTCCAAATTTTTCTTGGGGGCGAATTCATAGACAGTGCTTATACATAAGTGGAATGGGGCCGATGACCTTCGATGTTAGGCCCTTAAAACAACAAGCATCATCATCAGTATAAGTGGAATCCTTAGCTAGTAAGGGATAATTTATAGCAATTATTCAGTTATAAGAATTTTCATTTCATAGCAAACAATAAAAGAGCACATACACGCATTGATACAGTAACTATCACTGAAGATGTGGCAAAGCTATATGTTATGCCCATGCTTCCTAGATCGTGCTGTACCGTATACTTGGATGATTTAATGTGTTTTGTTTATTGAAGGACATCGCGCGACATTTGTTGACCTTCCTGAGGTTAAAAGATCGTCTGTATTGCATTTGGTTAGCAGAATGGATAACAATAAAAATAAAATGGCACCTGCAAGAAGTTGTGTCGAAGTACATGCACATAATATAGAACAAGCAGAACGATGTGTTTTCTCGGCAGAATATAGATGAATTGGGAAAGCTTATTAAGGACGATTCAACATAATATAATATCCTGGGAACCATGTGACCTTGCCGCGGTGGGGAGGCTTGTGTGTCCCAATGAAGCAGACAGCCGACACACAGGTACAACCATACCGGATGGGTATCAGTTGAGAGACCAGACTAAGGAATGGTTCATTGAAAGAGGGGTAGCAGCCTTTCGGAAGTTGCAAGGGTGGCAGTCTAGACGAAAAATGAAATGGCGTATGGCTTTTAGAGCCGGAGTGTCCAAGGACAAGTTCGGCTCGCCAGATGCAGGTCTTTCGATTTGATTCCCATAGGCTACCTTCGCGTCTTGATGAGGATGAAATGATGATGAAGACGACACATACACCCAGCCCCATGCCAGCGAAATTAACCAATTAAGATTAAAATTCCCAATCCTGCCGGGAATAGAACCCGGGACTCCTGTGACCAAAGGCCAGCACGCTAACCATTTAGCCATGGAGCCGGACAGTCTAGATGATTGACTGATATGGCCTTGTAATAATACTCAACTTGGCTTAGCTGTGTTGATACAGCTACACGGCTGAAAGCAACGGGAACTACAGCCGTAACTACCTCCCGAGGACATGCAGTTCTCTCTATATACATGATTTACTGATGATGGTTTCCTTCCGGGTAAAATATTCCGGAGGTAAACTAGCCCCCCATTCAGATCTCCGGGTGGTGACTACACGAGAAGGGGGCGATCATCAGGAAGATGGATACTGACATTCTGCGAGTCGGAGCGTGGAATGTTAGAAGTTTGAATCGTTGTGATAGATTAGAGAATCTAAAAAGAGAGATGGATAGACTAAAGTTAGATGTAGTTGGCAGGAAGAACAGGAATTTTGGTCAGGCGACAACCGAATTATCAACACAAAATCAAACAGAAGAAATGCAGGAGTTGGTTTAATAATGAATAATACAATAGGGGAGCGGGTATGCTACTATGACCAGCATAGTGAAAAAATATTGTCGTCAAGATAAACTCCAAACCAATTCACACCACGATAGTGCAGGTCTATATTCCCACTAATTCAGCGGATGATAAAGAAGTCGAAGGAATATATGAAGAGATGGAATATTTAATACAATATGTAAAAGGTGACGAGAAGTTAACTGTGATAGGAGACTGGAATGCAGTGGTAGGCCAAGGAAGAGAAGGTAATGCAGTAGGAGAATTCCGATTGGGACAAAGGAACGAAATGGGAAGTTGGCTGGTTGAATTCCGCACTAATCATAATTTAGTCCTTGCCAATACGTAGTTCAAACACCACAAACGACAGCTTTATACGTGGACGAGACCTGGAGACACTGGTAGGTATCAAATAGACTTCATTATTATTACGTAGAGGTTCATAACCCAGGTGTTGGATTGCAAAACTTTCCCAGGAGCAGACGTGGACTCTGACCACAACTTGTTGGTCATAAAATGCCATCTGAAGCTGAAGAAACTGAAGAAAGGGAAGAATGCACAAAGATGGGATCTAGACAGATTGAAAGAAAAGAGCGTAAGGGATTGTTTCAAGGAACATATTGCAATAGGACTAAATGAAAAGGCTGAAGGAAGCACAATAGATGAAGTGTGGATGGTCTTGAAATATGAAGTCAGCAGGGCTGCTGAAGAAATGTTCTGACTGATGAACGACGAAAGTACACAAATGATAGAAATGAAGAGGGCAGAAAAGAATACAGGCGATTAAAAAGTGAAGTGAATAGAAAGTGCAAGGTAGCTAAGGAAGACTGGCTGAAGGAGAAGTGCAACGATATCGAAGGATGCATGGTCCTAGGAAAGGTAGATGCTGCATACAGGAAAATCAAGGAAACCTTTGGAGAAAGGAAATCTAGGTGTATGAATATTAATAGCTCAGATGGAATGCCACTTCTAGGGAAAGAAGACAAAGCAGAAAGATGGCAGGAACGTATGCAACAGTTGTATCAAGGTGAAGCTGTAGATGATTTTGTTCTGGAACAATAAGAGGCTGTTGATGCTGATGAAATGGGAGATTCAATTTTGAGGTCAGAGTTTGACAGAACTGTGAGTGACCTAAACGGATCAAGGCACATGGAACTGATGACATTTCCTCTGAATTACTGACTGCCTTAGGAGGAACCAGCATGACAAGGTTATTCCATTTAATGTGTAATGGTTATGAGACAGGAGAAGTCCCATCCGGTTTTTGGCAGATTGTTGTTATGCCTATTCCCAAGAAAGCTGGTGCTGACAGGCGAGAAAACTATCGCACCGTTAGTTTAGTATCTCAGGCCTGCGAAATTTTAACACGTATTATTTACAGAAGAATGGAAAAGCAATTTGAAGCTGAGTAAGGAGAAGATCAATTTGGCTTCAGAAGAAATGTAGGAACACGTGAAGCAATCCTGACTTTACGTCTGATCTTAGAGGATAGAATCAAGAAGAAAAAGCCCACGTATATGGCATTCATAGATATAGAAAAGCCATTCGATAATGTTGACTGGACCAAGCTACTTAAGATTCTGAAGGTGATTGAGATCAGATATCGAGAACGAAGAATTACCTATAATCTGTATAAAAATCAGTCTGTAGTGATTAGAATAGAGGGCTTTGAAAATGAAGCGAGAATCCTTAAAGGAGTGAGGCAAGGCTGCAGTTTGTCCCCCTCCTTTTCGATGTTTACATAGAACAGGCAGTAAAGGATATCAAAGAGGAATTTCGAAAGGGAATCGCAATCCAAAGAGAGGAAATCAAAACCTTGAGATTTGCCGATGATCTTGTTATTTTATCTGAGACTGTAGAATATCTCGAGAAGCTGCTGAATGGTATGGATAAAGTCTTAGGTAAGGACTACAAGATGAAAATACATAAGTCCAAAAAAGTAATGGAGTGCAGTCGAACGAAAGCAGGTGATGCAGGAAATATTAAATTAGGAAATGAAGTCTTAAAGGAAGTAGATGAATATTGTTACTTGTTAGTAAAATAACTAACGATGGCAGAAGTAAGGAGGACATAAAATGCAGATTAGTACAAGCAAGGAAGAGCTTTCTTAAGGAAAGAAATTTGCTCACTTCAAACATTGATATAGGAATTAGAAAGATATTTTTGAAGACTTTCGTTTGGAGCGTGGCATTGTATGGAAGTGAAACATGGGCGATAACTAGAACAGAAAGAAAGAGAATAGAAGCTTTAGAAATGTAGTGTTGCAGAAGAATGCTGAAGGTGAGATATATAGATCGAATCACGAATGAAGGGATACTGAATCGAATTGATGAGAGGAGGTCGATTTGGCTAAATTTGATTAGAAGAAGAGATGGAATGATAGGACACACCTTAAGACACCAAGGACGTGTTCAGTTGGTTTTTGAAGGAAGTGTAGGTGGTAAGAACGGTAGGGGTAGACCAAGGTATGAATATGACAAGCAGATTAGAGCAGATGTAGGATGCAGTCGTTACGTAGAAATGAAAAGGTTAGCACAGGATAGGGTGTCATGGAGGGCTGCATTAAACCAGTCTATGGACTGATGACTCAAACAACAACAACAGCAATATAGTGAATAACTTACGCAGTTATCCAGACTGCCGATACTAAGTCTGTCGTAAACAAACACTCTGTCAGGACTGCGGTCATGGAAAGTTTTGGGTAAAGCGCACTGACCGCGGCGAGGGGAAGGGAATCATGGGAGGGGCCTTGGGCATCGTTGTAGATCTCTCCTATTGCATGTTAAAATCGATTATACTGTACCCTGTAGAGGGGAGGGGGAAATGGGGCGGAGCGAGTGGAGCGCTGTAGAACCTTCTATCAACACTGGAGAGAGGAGAAAAGGCTATTAGCCAGCTTCATGTTAAAATGTACTTTTATGTAATATGGGTGAAACAAATTAATGATTTTAGGTGAATAAAGTAAGGAATTGAAACAGAGACTGTTAAGTGTTATTATTACGATAAAATCTAATTTAATGAGTGGGCGTTGTCCATATATTATATGAGTAGACCGAAGAAGGGGGAAATTTTTAAGTACCTATCGTCATTTAGGTTAGTTACATTAGCATTTTTGCGATGTAAATTTCGAATGCTTCCTTTATATTCAAAGATTAACTTTTATTTTAGACGTATAACATTTTTAGATCTGTGTTGATATCTGAGAAATGGTGTGAACAGTCGTATATGCGCTCCCCGAAAGCTGAATGCCAATTATACCTGATCGGGTTTTTGTGTTCTTTGTATCTTGTGTGGAAATTACGTTTCGTTTGACCGGTTAGGTATGTGGCATTGCCGTTAGATTCTTAGAACTTGAGTTCATATACTCTGACTTTGAGAAAGGTTCTTTTGTGTTTATGTTGCAGTTGCTGGTGTGTTTCTGTAGTGTGTTGTTCGTTCTAAACGCTAATTTTAAACCTTGCTTCTTGAAAATATTAGCTACTTTGTATGTGTTCTTGTTAACGCAGTTCAGAAACACGTAACTTTTTGTCAAGTTGGGTGGTTTCCCGGCGATTTTTCTTATATATATATTTAATAGTTTATCTACTCTGCCTGGGTGGTGGTTGTTTCCTTTCGCGAATTTTTAAAGATTTGTATCCCTTTATTAAAATCCATTGCGCTCATTGGTATGGACATAGCTCTGTGTATCATTGTATTCAGTGCTGCTATTTTGTGTGTGCATCGGTGGTTTAACTCGTTATCAGAACTGTGCGACATCTGAGTGGTCTTTCTGTATACCTTGTAAGGTAACTTGTCAATATCCCTGTTGATTGTAATGTCTAAATAGTTTATTTTCTTGTTAGTTTCTATCTTCATTGTGAAACTGATGGAATTGTGTGAATACTTTAGTGTGTTTAATAACTGGTGTGCATTAGTGGCGTCATTATCATATATGCATATGACGTCATCCACGTATCTGCTCCCGTGTAAGATTGCTTTTGTATGCTGGCCCATTAAGAAGATGTTTTAGAAATTATTCAGAAAAATGTTTGGTATTTTGCCTGATAATGATGAGCCCATGGCTAACACTTCCTTTTGGCAGTAGATTTTGTCGTTGAATGCAAAGCAATTTTGGTGTATTGTTGTTCTACCCTCTACACGGTACAGTATACTCGATTTTAACATCCTATACGAGAGATCCACAACGCTCCACAAGGCCCCTCCCAAGCTTCCCATTCCCTCTCCGCGAGCTGTGTGTAATACCCAAAACTTTCCATTTGGTTCTACATGACCACAGTCCTGAAATAGTGTTTGGTCTAGATAAGCAGGCAAGAGTTTCATTATATGAATACTTGTACATTTATTTTTTTGTCATTACTGGTTCATATTATCACTAAACTGTCTATCATTGACAGTTTTACACAACGTAAATCATACTGTACATATATAAGCATGTTTTAAGTGATTTGATAGAACCTGGGGATGTCCTTGTAGAACGAAACATGTCATTCTTTGTATAACAGTGTTTGATTTTACAGGTATGTTTATAGTTTTGTGATGTATATCGTAATTGCAGTATGTTTGACAGACTGAAAAGTATTTTTCAATCAACCAATTAATTAATATACTCGTACGGAAAAATTTATCCGGCATAAAATATTTAAAATAGATTTAATTTCACAGTACGACGAAACTGGCATTTTTCCAGTCGCAAACCCGCAGAGAGAATGATATTACACGGTACAGTAGCTACGTAATTTCCGGCTATATTTATTGCAAATCTTCCCAGATAAGTTAAACTCCGGTTCGCACAACTATTAACACGGGTTATTTAGTTCACCGGTCCCAGCACGGATTGTCAGAGGGAGTGTGAATCAGCGAACACCAAACTTAATCTTGGTCAATTGCTTCTCCACCACACTGCAACACTGTGGTCACATAATCTTCCACCATGGCCATTCTGACTACTGTCTAGGTTAATCAATTTCCGATATAGCATGTATCACAGCCCCTCAAACAGCTCGTATCACATTCACTAACCCATGCGTAGAAGATCATATTTACAACTGCGGTAGCTTAGTACACTGTTCATTGAGTCAAATAACATTCATCTTGAGGTTTTGTTATCGCGCAACTCCATGTAAACATCCCTCATATTGATGCCCTAGTTCTAAAGCCTTAACACATGCACTTCCTATCCAATATTCTCATTAAGACTGGTCACGCCTCCATGACCCACAAGGTTATAGATCCCAGCAGAACAACTTTATTTGCGTTCATTTTCCTATGCTTATGTCTGCAGTACCCTCGTCAAAAAAGTTACCATACGGGATGTTGACAGACCTCCTCCTTTTCGGATATTTAAGAAAAGTAAAATATAACATAGACTTGTGAATATGCTCTATTATCAATATCACCTTCATTGTAGTACAATATTACCAACTCACAGTACTAGTACCACATAATATAGTTCGTTCACTTTCCTTCTCAAGACTGTCTTTCGAACAATCATCACATATAGCGTCCATGTGCTTCAGACACATTTTTCTGTAACATTTGCAAAAATACGTCTTGGTTTTTACGTCCTTCATTCTTGGCAAACAACGCATCTTGATATAGAAACAATTTCCTTCGATGAGGCGATGTAACAGATATACTTCCCTTGTCTAGCAATTCACAATTACTATCTGATTCGGAATAAGAAGACCCATCATCATCATCATCATAATCATCGCCATCACCATCATCATCAACATCATCCGGTTTTTTCTCCTCAAATGATTCTTCAAGTATATTTCGTATTCTTGGTACCCCTCTTTCACCTATCGTTCTCCAACAAGAAATCTGTGATCATATAAAACTAATTGCAAAAATTACTGTGTTAGGTATAAGCGGATATACGTTTTTTGTGTCCACATCGGCATAAGTGAAATAAAACCTGGCCTTTCAGGTTTTGAATAAATATTTGTACACCCTGGATCAGCAGACTCTATACTTCTTAGGTTTATTCCTTTCATAATGTGATACCTTGTATGGAATCAATCTTGTGTACTAGCTCTTCATTAATGGTATTAGGCCTATTTAAGCGTTTCCCTCTATTTTCTGATGGTGATATACGGTTGAGCGATAGATATGCTAGCCTCTAATCCTAAATAACCCACTTCCGTGGAAGGCAGAAACCGCCAGTTTCACACATCTTCACCGGATCTTTCACACCGTACGTGTAACTTGAACATCTTAGCTTTATAGTTATCAAAATCCTAAAGTCGACGGCGTTGCACTGGGGAAGGTCAAATAAATGCAGCCAAATCTGTATCTTGGATTTCCTTGCTTTTAATTTTGTTGAAGATTTGCAAAATCATGTCTCTGCAGTCTTTATCTACCAGATGGAAACATTTCTCGTGGCACCAAATGAAACATACTTACATTTTTTAGTTAAATAACTTCCTTCACCAACTATGTGTTGATATTTTTTAGAGGTCGCATTTGTTCTTTACATTATTACCCAATATTTTGTAACATAACCTATTCACACCTGCAGTCTTCACCAGTGTTTCTAGCTTATGCCGCCATTCCAGTATGACTCACATGTTCTACAACTTTTATTTCTCTTCAAAATTTGATCACATTCTTCTTCCATGATGATTCATTTCTCTTTCTATTCCCAAGTATATCACAATCTGTCACACTTGAAGACAAGTTAAAAACAGCCTCATTCTTTATTCAGGTTAGAGGTTGCAAAACAGAATTACCAACATTTGACATTTGGCTAATAATAATTTCGTGTGGCTATTTCTAGCCGAATGCAGCCCTTGTAAGGCAGGCCCTCCGATGAGGGTAGGCGGCATCTGCCATGTGTAGGTAAGTGCTTGTTGATGTGGTGGAGGATAGTGTTATGTGTGGTGTGTGAGTTTCAGGGATGTTGGGGACAGCACAAACACCCAGGATCCATGTCACAGGAATTAACCAATGAAGGTTAAAATCACCGATCCAGCATGGAATCCAACCCGCGACCTTCTGAACAGAAGGCTAGTACGCTGAAAATTCAGCCAACGAGTCGGACTTAGAATCGTGATTGATGTCATCTAATATAACGTGTTTGAAACAGTTCTAAGTCTACTGCAGCATGCTGCTCTTTCTTGGTTCCTAGCTGACGTATAACCATGCTAACTCCTTGGACATGACATGGGTTAGAATTCAGATAAATTTTCACGGTTACGCTTTACTTAGAATCGAGCATGCCATTTTTCTGGTGTGTATCATGTCTTAACAAATTTCAAGCCCAATGTTTTACATAACTTAATTTTTGATTTTTTCGTTGTTAGCATGTTTTAGAATTCAGGTACCCACATATTTCCTCTTTAAGCCTCCGTTGCTTAACTATCATATTGCTATAGTATACTAGCAAATGTACCCGTGCTTCGCTACGGTATTCTACACTGTATACGGTTTATAAAGTATTAATTACAATGGCAGACGTGCCCTTTCTAGATTTCTACAAATCGACTTCAATAAATAAATACAGATCGACATACGGAATTATATTGATGTTCATCTCCATTTAGAGGATGACTACTAATAATCGGTTCATCATATCGAAAAACTGATTGTACGATAAGACGTTTCTAGCCTCATTTAGCAGTCTAAATGGCTCGTCGTATAATATGTTCAAGTATCTCATCTATTTAAAGATTGTTTTAGAAACGTTGAATAGGGTGAAATAGGTGCAAGCTTTCCACATATTGAATTACTTTTCAGATACGTATGTGAAAGCTTCAAACATAGAATTTGGCTCACATATGGCTACTGGGTGGGCCAATATTCGTGCAGAATTTTATTATCCTAAATTTCCTTTAAGTGATTAAAGCCACCAATAATGCGGGTACAAAGTTCAAAATTTAGGAACAATCCAGAAATAGAGCCCAATTTAACGTATAAGGGATAGAGATGCAATGAAAAGTCATAGGACCTAAGTTGTAGACCACTCCAAATTGAACTGAGAATGTGCCATCCATTTTGTGATACGACTTACAGTTTAACCAAAAAATACCTCAAAAGAATGTATGCACAGTAATTAAAATTGCCTCGATATTTCAATATCAAATTTTAACATCTTGGAATTTTTCCTTCAGTTAGAGGCTAAAAGCTATAATTTAGCCAAATTTCAATTTTCTACCTCGTCTGGCAGACTGTGCCGCCATCTTGACTTCGGGGGAAGGGGATGTAAACTAGGAAATTCCTGAAAAGTTTGAAGCCCACGAAACCTATAGGTTGTCGCTTTGAATAAATTATACGACGGAGTTCTTATACCGGACCCAAAATTTGAAGCCCCCGAGCGTGCCCCCTTCAAATAATTTTTAGAATTTTCCGTTTTTGTAGGGATCCTGGGGTTATCAGCTTCTCCGGTACCAAGTTTTAAATTTCTGAGATTTCTGGAAGTTTCTCATTAATTCACGTCTTTTTTTTATTTTTCATTTTTAAATATATGCATCGCTCCAGACCGACTGTTTTTTAATATACATATAGATAACGGATAAGCATGAGCACGTTTAAAAGTGCAGACCTCCACTTCAAGATTCACTACTCCTAAACGGTAGGTCATAGTAACAAACGGTTTGTGCCATCAGACGCCCTGTTTATCTTTCTACATGTTTGTTCCTAAAATATTTTCTCGTATCTCCCATACATATGGGTTAAATTGAGTTCGGAACTTTGCATTGGGTGAAATTTGGGTATATTTTTTACGCTTTACATTATTTTCCGCGTACTTATGTATATGGTAGATTCCCGAAATTTTGTCTTCATAGGGCCCATGATCGTGCCAATGAGCGCACCAAACTTGGTGACTCTATCTTTCCTATAAGTGTGTCAAACAATGCAATAAATGTGTAAAAATCACCAAATTTACGAACAATCCAGAATTACGGCCAAATCTAACGTATAAAGGTGAGAGATACGACAAAAAGTCACAGGACCAAAGTTGTAGATCACTTCAAATTGAACCGAGAATGTGCCATCACTTCTGTGAAATAACTTTCCGTTTAGCCAAGAAAATACCTCAAAAAGAATGTGTGCACAGCCATTAAAATTGCCTCCATATTTCGATATCTTTGGGGGGGTGTGTATGTGTTAGAAGTGAAAAATTTTAACATCTTGGAATTTTTCCTTCAGTTAGAGGCTAAAAGCTATAACTTAGCCAAATTTCAATTTTCTAGCTCGTCTGGTAGACTGTGCCGCCATCTTGATTTCGGGGGAAGGGGATAAACACAAGGAAATTCCTGAAAAGTTTGAAGCCCACGAAACCTATAGGTTGTCGCTTTGGATAAATTATAGGACGGCGTTCTTATGCCGGACCCAAAATTATAAGCCCCCGAGAGAATTTTTAGAATTTTCAATTTTTCTAGGGATCCTGAGGTCATCAGCTTCTCCGGTACCAAGTTTCAATTTTCTGATATTTCTGGAAGTGCCTCATTAATTCACGTCTTTTTTTCATTTTTAAATATTTATATATACATCGCTCAAGACCGACTTGCTTTTATATATATATATACTTCATCATTATGGCAACGAATAAGCTTGGACGTAATAAATTTAAGTAAAATAACTAACCCGTCGAAGAATAGCAAAGAAATTCCCAGGATGTTATCTAAATCCTTTCTTTCGTCGTTTCCAAGGTTGCCTGATGAGGAGAAAGCAATTCCCTCAAGTGAGAAAAGTCCGAAAGTTTGGGTATGAAGCTGATGATGGCTCTATATTTCTATATGAGGCGTTAGGCTTCTTGGCCCATACAATCGGTCTTAAAATATAGAATCCTCCATCACTTGAGTGATAGAATATAATTTTTTACTTGGCGACCCTTGTCATTAGAGATTTGAACGTAAGAATCATCCGGAGATTCCTGCATATCATATTTCTTCTAGCATACTTACAATTTCTATTTCCACCCTGACGTTGAGGTGTGAGCCATCTAAATGGAACACTCCACTCTCTCTCTCACCACGTAATGTACCTTAGAACTCACATTGATAATAGATAATCCACTGAATGACTTCTGGGAACTATGAAACTAAGGAAGTATACACTCATGTACATAAAAACAGAACACCTTCAAGGACTAAAGATAGGAAGTTCATATTCACAGGACATGTTCATTTTATGTTCTGCAGATACAATTAGCATTTCAGTCACCTAGGTTCAGCATGATTGTGTCTTATTGCCTGGTAGGCACTGGGTCCTGCATAGGCACTGATATCTTGTTCCATGCGTGATGGCATCGACGCGTATAAGGCGCGAATGGCGTCCTATTGTAAAGCCATCCATGCTGCATTCACCTGGTTCCACAGTTCGCCTTTGGTGGTTAGCCTTGTGTCACAGCGATGCATCCGTCCTTTCACCACATCCCATACATTTTCGACTGGCGACATGTCCGGACGGGCCAGGGCAACAGTCTGACATCCTGTGACAACAAGAAGGCACGTGTTCCTGCAGCAACATGTGGTTGTGCATTGTCCTGATGAAATGTCGCATCTGGGGTGTCGTGCAGAAAGGGTATGGCTGCGGGTCAGAGGATGTCATTCACGTAGGTCAAACTGGTCACAGTGCCCTGGACACGCCCCAACTGTGATTTGTGTTTCTACCCAATAGCACCCCACACCATAAAGCCTTGAGTTGGCGCTATATATCATGTGCGAATGCAGTCAATGTGAAGCCTCTCCCCCTCTCTGCTTCGAACAGAAATGTGGCCATCATTTTCAAACAAACAGAATCTGGATTCGTCCAAAGACACTATGTGCTACCATTCCTGTCCCCAGTGACGTCGTTCCATACATCATTGCAGTCTGGCATACTTATCCACATCAGTCAAAGGTAGGAGGAGAACTTGACGACGCTCAGGTTACGCAGACGGTAATAAATGGCGACGGACTGTCACTCGTGATAGGGTATGATGTGTCACACTGTTCCACTGTTGCGGCTGATCCGATAAGGACGCAGGTATGTCCTACAATGCCATTCGCATGACGTGTAGATCTTCTCGGGGGGGGGGGTGTTGTAGAATGAGTGGTGCGACCAGACCCATCTGGTAGTGGTCTACGGTCTTCTATGAACCATGCTGTACAAAACCGTTGCACTGCCGAAACACTTTGTCCCGGATAGATGCATCATGTTCTCTCATGGCAATAATGCCCCGTTTTTCAAACTCACTTATTTGATGGCATTTTTCTGCAAGGCATCGTGCAGGTCCGCTCAAGTCACACTGATCCATTGCCTTCGGTGTATGGCGACAACGAGAGCTGCAGGCACGTTTCACCAGTCGATTGTGGTGCGCCGATATGTGGAGCTTGATTCTTAAGGCCGATAGGGTTCAAATGCTAACCATTTCTTCAGAACTTACCGATACACATGTCCTATGAATATGAAACTTCCTATCTCTTGTCTTTCAAGATGTTATGGTTTTTATGAATATGAGTGTAAATTCACTGGCAGGTGCCCCATAATATTAGTGTATATTTGACTGTACAAGATGAAAATAATAAATCCTAACAAAATCGAGTTCACTGCAGTCGATAAAGGCTGAAAGGAAGTCGATGAATATCGTTATTTTGATAGCAGAAGCAAGGAGGTCATAAAATGCAGACTTGCACAGGCAAGGAAGAGCTTTCTTAAGAAAAGAAATTTGCTCGCTTCTAACATTGATAAATTAATTAGAAATGTTCTTGAAGACATTCCTCTGGAACGTGGCATTGCATGGACGAAACGTGGACGATAAATAACTCGGAAGGTTAGGGTGAGAGAGTAGAAGCTTTTGAAATGTGGTGCAGCAGAAGAATGCTGAAGGTGAGATTGTTAGATCGAATTGCAAATGAGGCTGTATGGATTGTATACAGTAAGTATAAAGGGCGGATAAGGAATAAAGATACAATGTTGGGTATTTCGTGTGGCGGAGTGAGGAGGATTACCGTCTGATATTTGAGTGGAAAGGAACAAGAACAGAGAGGAAATTTACAGAGTGGGAACCAGATAAACAAGTCAGATCAGACTGGCAACGAACAAAATATCGTTTTGTGGCTTGTGAAATAATGGAAATGCGCCGGTAGTGTACGTAGATATGTAAGTGCGGTGAGGAAATAGTGTATTATGAAGTTAAGAGTAGGGCATATTTATAGGACTGGAGGGTTTATCAGGCGAAACAAGTGATGGGGTCGTGTTATGTCTATTTCTTCTTGTGATGTTAGGTAGAATAAATGGTAACCATTCGTTGGCTTGCTCAGATGTTTGAATGAGAGACAGGAGGACGTGTTGTAAAAGTGCTTCGCAAGATAATTCGTTTAGCTAAGTCTACTAAATGATTTGAGAGCCAGTCACCCAACTCAAGAAAGGTATGTTAGGTCTGAATTTACAAGGGAAGGTGGGAGGTGGGAGGTGCGAGGCTCCTGAGTTTGGCGTTCTGATGGAGAAGCCTGGGAGTTGTTTCCCTCTCTCAGTACACGATTCCGTGAGGGGGAAGGGGAATGTGAGTAAAGAAAGGGAATCGGTGGTGGAGTACCCACCACCCCCCTGCCTAACAATAGGTTAGCTGTTGCAAGGTGAGGGTGGGACTATCCAAGAGAGGGAATATCTGTTTTACTTACCTAAGGTTCACTGTCATGGACTCAACAAGTGTTCATTATGTTTATTTTTGTTCATATTTCCTCTACGTACGTGATGGAGAAATGTATTGTATTGTAGAAGGAAATATCATATGAATCACGAATGAAGATATACTGAATCGAACTGGTGATGGGAGAACGATTTGCCGAAATTTGGCCAGAAAGAGAGACAGACTGATAGAACACCCGGTCTTGGTCAGTTAGTTATTGAGGGAAGTGTATGTGGTAAAGGCAGCAGGGATAGATAAAGGTGTAGGTGTAGGAATCAGTAGTTACATAGAAATGAAAAGTTTAGCACAGGATAGGCCGGCATGGAGAGCTGCACCAAACTAGTCTATGACCTAAACAACAACATTTAATTGACTTCGGACATAAATAAATCAGTAATAGTGCCAAGCTTTGCCGAAGTCAGCACAAATGATATTTACGTAAATAATTTACTTTCCTATCTGAAGGTTGCTTGAGCCACCCCAGGATGTGGATCGGGAGAATAATATCGTCGATCGTGGAAGTCAATGATCTACCACTTTATTTCTTCATATAATTTTTCCTTTCCTTTGTTCATGATCACTACATACAGTATAGTAAATAATCAATTTTACATATGTGTTATGAATATATTAACCTCTCAAACTGTAGTATACGATGGATTGGCATGTTGTGTGCCTATCTCACAAAGCTCATAAGAAGTCGGAGCACATGTCATGAAAATTTAACTTCAATTATTGTGGAATTTTTCTCACTAGTCCAAGTAGGATCCAAAAGCTTCACAATGAGAATGCCTTCTCCATGAACAGTCGAACAACAGCGCGGGCAGCCGCGTTTGTCTGCGAAGTAAGAAGCACAGGTTTACAATCATGTTCATTGTTTTCAGCATTTGAGGAAAATACCCTTGGAGACCTTTACAGTGCTTATTAAAAGTACGGTACACACGTGAGAGAAAATTGTTCTACATTTGTTGGGGTTTTCTAGTTTCTTTTATTCGTATTTCTCTTTCAGGTTTCATATCTGACTCCAAAACTGTAAAACAATGAATTTCTTTTTCTTTGTGGCTTAGACTAGTTTCTTCCAACATTTGTGCTATTCTGCTTTTGAATATGATGTCTACTTGCCGGGCTGAATGCCTCAGACAGTTGAGGCGCTGGCCTTCCTACCCCATCTTGGCAGGTTCGATCCTGGCTCAGTCCAGTGATATTTGAAGGTACTCAAATACGTCAGCCTCGTGTCGGAAGATTTACTGGTACATAATAGAACTCCTACGGAACTAAATTCGTGCACCTGGCGTCTCCGAAAACCGTAAATGTAGTCAGTGGGACGTAAAGCAATAAACATTATTATGATGTCTACTTGACAAAATCAATCGCTTTAATGATTTATCAAAGGTCTTCTGGTGCGTGGTTTCCCGTATCCTGCTATCCTGCATTCTGGAGATGAGTTCATTCTATCCTCGTCTACTCCCCCTGTAGGTGGGTCCAGTAGAATAACGAGCAGGGGACACATTGTAAAGTCCTGTCGTTGATTCCAAATACTTGTGCCAGGTTCGTCGCTTTCGTCTAATCTCTTCGCCTCCCTTGGCCAACTCCTGTTCTCTTCCAACCCCGATGCTATTAGATCAATCCAGGAGTACGGATTCTTTGATCTTCACGCCCTGTGTGGCTCTTGTCCTTCTTTGGCCGATATCATTATATTCCGAAGTGTCGGATCCCTTCCAATTTTCTCTCTGATTGGTCTTATACACATGATTGTTACCCTGTTGTACTTCCCCTTAAAACAACAATCACCACCACCACATCGTCTTCTCTGCAGTACCCATCTAATGATGTCCTAGACTTTACATACTTCAATAATACATGGCGTGATCAAAACCTTTCAGTTAGAGGGCGTTGCTACAGCGGACATACAACGTAGCGCGACTCCGATGCGGGTATATAAGCACGGACATGTAGGCAGAGGGAGCAGTGTGGTAGTCGTGTCATGCCGAGGTGCGGCCGCGTGAACTATGGCGAAGTTATTACCAAATGTGTCCAAACTATTGTCGTGGCCACCAAATTAGGCGGGTGAGGAAAATTGCGCTGTCGTCAGATGTGGGAACGGCAAAGCGATAGATGGTCGAGAGTCGCTTACCTCCGTGCATGGATTAGCAACGCTGATCGTGCAGTGCTGTCAAGCTGAAGCCCATCCGCTCCAGGCCACCTTAACTGAGTCATTCCCTGTCATGCAGCTGTTGAACTCGCACCGTAAGTGCAGTTAAAGATGGATAGTGAATGTGAATTGATTTGAGCTAGAGTCAAGATAGAAGTGGCAGAGAGGAACAGGACATTCAAAACAAAGGACGTAGAAAAACTCAAGCCAGAAGCCATCGACCGTGTGACTGCTGCAGATTGGGAAAAGCGCTTCAATCACGTGGAAAATATTCAGACGATTGGGCCAAGGAAATAGTTAGGGACGAAAGAATGGAGCCATTCATCATCAGTGTAAATGACGACTCGGCAGATAGTGAAATGAGTGGTGACAATGACTAAGAAATCTTAGACTGCCTTGAAGCTAGAAACCGATACTTAATTCATTGTAAATTAATGTAAAACTATTTTAAAGTAGTTTTTTCTATATTACTCAGTACAATATACAGTTTTCAAATATTTAACGTTATAATGTAATAAAGCTGATACAGATTAATATGTAATGCAGAAGTATTTACGCGTCCTGCAGCCTGCGCTGGCGCGCGCGCCCCGAACTGCCTCAGCTAGCGACATTTACATGATCGCTTTCCGGGCGGTTTTCCAGGAAAATTACAAGACTCACGGAAATATGTTTCAGATAAAAAATATAAGTTAGGCGATTTTTTACACTTTTCTCGCAGACATAATTTTATCGGCTGAAGAATTAAAACTTGGCCGCTTACTGAAATGTTCAATACATGATTCTACCGATTTAAATTTACTCGTTCAAGATGCTATTTTAATAATGATATAAAGCAGTTTATAAGGAAAATAGTTATACAACTGAAATCAGCAGTCCTTTCTGAAGCTTGTAGTATAATTTGTTTTGAAACATTGTATGAAGTAACATCAGGAGCTTGAAAGAGAACAACTTGCCTCGCGCTCCGAAATGATGTGTTCAGTTGGACATGTCTTCGCCAGTTGCTACATAACCTTGGCAACAGCGTAATTCCTCTGACCCGCCTAATTTGGTGACCGCGACAATAGAGTCATTCAAGACGTCAAATTTGGGAAGATATTCGTTTATAGGAAGAGGAGTTAGGGATTAGAATAACTTATGAAGAGAGATTTTCAATAATTCTCCATTTTCTTTGCAATCATTTAAGACAAGGCTACGAAAACAACAGATAGGGAATCTGCCACCTGGGCGACTGCCCTAAATGCAGATCAGTAGTGGCTGACTGAACAGGACCAACATGCTATTATTCTGTTCTTGGCTGCCGAAGGGCCAAAACTGGTGGACATCCATTGGAGAATGAAGAGTGTGTATGGGGCAGCATGTCTGTCGAAAATCACAGTTGTGGAATGGTGCGCCAAGTTCCGCCTGGTCGCGTTTCGACACAAGACACCGATCGATACCGCAAAAATCGTCATGCAGAAGGTACGCCAAATCAAGTGGGAGATACCTCAGCACCCGCAATGTAGTCCTGATCTCTCACCATGCGATTATCTCGCCTTCTGTTCCCTCTAAAAGACTTGAAGTGTCGATGCTTAGGTTACGGACTTCTCTTGCAGCAAGACACGAAAATCTTCAAGCTGACTGTACGGTTGTCGAACGAAAAATTTTTGATCGCCGCTTATATACGTGAACATTATGCGGTCATTAGGAGTGTGTCCCAAGATATTGCTAACAACCTCAATTTCTTCAGTCATAAAATTGTTAGCTCTGGTTCCAGATGCGTAGGTTATAACTCGTTGATGCAGATTTAGTACATTTTGATCTTAGTTCGCCGGCTCATGGTTTGTTCCAAGTAACACCTTTACTTTTCAACTTCAGCACTTTTGTCCTGGCATGAGGCAACTCTGAATACATACTGTACATCTTCATTATAGACTGTTATGCCTTTCAGCGTTCAGTCTGCAAGCCTCTGTAATTTTTTAATCACCGCCACAATCCTCTATTTAAAACAAGTTATTTGGCCCCTTATATTTAAAGCGTTAGAACATGAGTTTACACATTGTCGATTTGGTCTCCCTCTACTCTCCTTACCCTCTACACCAGAGTCCATTATTCTAATAGGTAACCTATACTCCTCCATTCGCCTCACATGACGCTACCACCGAAGTCGGTTTATGCGTACAGCTTCATACATCGAGTACCCTCCTCCAATTGTTACCACATGTTTTCAGCAGAAATCATTCTCCCTACTTTCATGTGTGTTACTACTAACGAATGAATAAGATATCCTGTGTCCACCCATCTTTCATTCCCGTAAAGGAATGTTGGTCTGAAAACAGACCGATGTAAGGATAGTTTCTTCCGGGAGCAGACTTTCTTCTTAAAAAACACTGTTGATCGCAACTGAATTACTTTTACTTGAAAGCTTAAAGCTTTGTATCACCAATCTGACATTCAATTCTGTTGGATTTCTTACCTACTGATATTAATTTCGTCCTTAAAGGGCTAATTTTCATACTATACTCATCGCACCTACTGTACAGTTCCAAGAAGTTAGTCTGCAGGCTTTCTGCACAGTCTGCCATTAAGACCAAGTTGTCAGCGTAGGCCAGACTGCTTACTAAATTATTCTACTTCACCGAATCCGTCTCTGCAATACTTTTCAGCAGATGATCCATGTAAACTATGAATAACAAAGGTGACACATTACAGCCTTGTCTGACCCTTGTAAGTACCCTGAACTGAGAAATTATTCTACTATTAATTCTTACTTCAGCCCAGTTGTTAATATAGATTCCTTTGATTGATGTAATTAATTTACCCGTAATCCTATAGCCCTTCGGTACTCCTTCACATGTCTTGTCTAGATCTAAATGAAACATAAGGATAAATGTCTATTCTTCTCGTAGCATTTTTCAGTTACTTGGCGCATACTGCAAATCTGATTCTGACATCCCCTTTGTGGTGTTCCTATAAGAAGGCTTTGTATAAAAACACGTGCAAAAGATGCTCATAGGCAAAACACAAGGTCACTAGTGAAAATCATGAATCATTACTGTACAGTAATTATTTCGTTGCTGAGAATCCAAAACCAAGAATGTCAATTCGCTTAAGAATCTTCACGCCTCCCAACCACATATCGATATGCAGTCCATCAGAGCAATTTCCGTTGAAGTAATTTTTCTAAGAGCCTGTGTAAAGGACAATGAACCTTAGCGTACTGTATTACAGGAATGTGTGTGTCCATTTGCTAACTAGAGCATGTTGTATGTTCATTATCCTTTAGACTCCACCATAGGGAACTGAAGAAAACGAAAATTGTTCTGATGAATATGTGGCTGGAAGTAATGACCAGCATTAGTGAAATAATGGCTAAGAAGATCACTGTTACATTCGCGGTTTTGACTCCTCAGCTACGAGTAAAGAAGGAAAAAATAAAAATAAAGTAAAAGGATGATAGATCATACAACCTGAGTGTCCTGAGGCGATGGCTAAAGGTGCATTATGTTCACTTGAGCTTCCATAGAATTGTTGTCCGTACATGGAATCGCTGTAAGGATTCATGATAAACATGTCGTTGTCCCTTCTTGTGGCTTCAGCTGGAAGAGAAGGAAACAATATTAATTTGTTAAAAATGTTAATGTTTAATTAATTATGCATTGAATAAAGTGTTGAATATATTACTCAACTGGCTCTAACATTTCTGTAACGAGAGTGACAAACAGGTAGTCTCCAGTGCTCTTCCTAACCAATATTTTCCTTAGGATTGGCCACGGACAATTGCCCCCGTGCTCATTTTCCTACGATAATGTGCACAGGAAAAATAATCTTAAGTACATTATACTGTAGGAATGCGTGAATACGTCATAAAAAAACAACATTTCTACATTACGGTGCGGTAAGGTTCATTTTCCTTTACTCATTATCAAAGGAAAGTTAACACAACGAAAATTGTTCTGATAGACTTAATATCCAAATGCAACTGGAAGGCGTGACCAACATTAAAGAAAATAATGGATAGGAACAGCATTGTGAGATACGTGATCTTGCTCGAACAACAACGATACATATATATCAATGGCCTAGAACTAATACCACGTATCTAACAATGCTCTTCCTATCAATATTTTTCCTGAAGACTGGTCACGCCTCCCAGCCACAATTTGATATGCAGTCTAACATAAAAACATTCGTTGTATTTATTTTGCTATGCTGATGTGTAAACGAAAATGAAAAAGGAGGCTGATGTATTTGAGCAAATCCAAATACCACCAGACTGAGCCAGGATGAATCCTGCCAAGTTGGGCTGAGAACGCAGGTGTCAGAGCCACTCAGCACAGCTGGAGGCAACTCATTTAAACTGAACCACCAAAATAATCAGATATTGGACTCAGATAACTTTCGTACTGCCGAGGAGCATGAATAAGTTTCTCGGAAACTGAAGGTCCTCTATGCAAAATCGTCACCATCGTCGTCATCCAAACAGGTATTAGGCCGGGTGGCCAAGAGAACGAATTCCTCAGGGATTATATCATAAGATCTGCTTTGGGATTCCTTCCTTTCCCGTTCTGTTGGCATGGTCCTTCCACTTCTTTGAGTACCTTCTTACAAATTTGAATATGGCTTCTACCTTCAGTTCCTTAATCACATTCTCGTTGCTCTTGAGGTCCCATCCCGTATATTCCGCTCTACTTCTCGTGAATCCCATTTATGCGAAGGCAAGAACGAAGATGCACGGAATATTTTTGACGTAGAATTTGTCTGTAGTTTCCAAAATCTACTTCTCTAGTAAGCGGAAGTTTCAAATTCGAATTACATTTTATATATCATGCGCTATGATAGTGCAGTGTGTCTCGTTGTAAAGAGGAAGGACCACCTTAACGACAGCCAAGGGTCTGGCCTAGACATGATGTCAACGGTGACAAAATAGGGCCGCCATCTGGGGGTACTAACATCTCCGGACCGCGCGGCTAACACTAAAACAAGTGTAGTACCAATTGATTTGTTTTCGTTCGTTCTGAAAGTATAGGAATATTGAACACTGGAGAAAACTGTGGAGCGAAGATTATTGTTAAAAGTTGTACTTTCGTAATATATCCAGTCATATGGACAATGAATTACTTGCAAATTGTAAAAAACGCATTCACGATGACACGGTGGACTGTCAGAATTCAAATAGCTTCAGAATCAATAATAAAAATCCTATCGGGATCATGTAGCAAATTCCATGCTACTGGAGCCCAGGACAAGCACACCTACTGAGCCAGAAGTGCCTTTGAGATCATAGTTTTGAAGATGTGAAAATTGGTTCAGAATAAAGAAAAACGTCAACAAAAAGTTTCAAACCAATATACACTGAGTGTCCACAGAGTGGGAGACACTGAATGTGAGTTTCTCCTCGGAGAGCGAGATATCGTTCTGGACGGATCTGGACCCGAGCATCTTGCACTGCTACCCACAAATTGTTCTTGTGTGGATGGTGTGGAGTTCGTGGAGTGAACACCAGCGTTGACAGAATTCGACAAATGCTCGATTGGATTAAGATCGGGGAATCTTTAGGGCCAATCCATGTTCGTAAGTTCACTGCAGTGCTCCTCCAACCACCTGCGTGCCACCACAGAGCGTTGACATGGCACATTGTCCTGTTGAAACATGGCATCTCTATCAGGGTACTTTAGGGCCAGAAAGGGATTCAGATGGTCTGAATGAATGTCCAGGTAACGTGCACCTGTCAGTGATACTTTCAGCCGGACAATGAGGGCTAATTGCGACTACGAGGACGCCGCCCCGATCAGAGCTGAGCCACTTCGAGTCTGGACACAGCATTGTTTTCATGCAGTATCCGTAGCTTCATGGGGAATTCATCCGACTCTCACACGTCCGTCAGCTCGATGCAACTGAAACCGGGATTCATCGGACCATACCACCCGCCGCCATTGTTCAATGGACCATTCGTGATGTTTGCGAGCCATGCACGTCGTTGAGCTCTGTGTCGAGGTGTCAGCAAAGGGACACGAGTTGGTCGTCAGTCGGTGAACCTTATGCGTTGCAGTTGAATCATTACAGTCCTGGAGTCCTGGTAGAAATCGGTTACACCCTCCTAACATTCAAGAGGGAAGTGACCTGATTCACAGCTGCCCGTCGAGCGCCCACTATGGTTCTGCGGAGGCAAACGTGATGTCCGTTCGTCAAACACCTCTGCGGCGCTTTTAGCGTGTGTTAACATTCTCTTTGCGATACGGAAGATCCACCCTCGACACTGTTTACCTGCCTGTAATCTCCGCAATGATATGACCCAAGTGCCGTGCGCCGATGATCATTCTACGTTCAAAGTCCGTTAACTGGCAACGTGTTGGCATCTTCTCGACACTGGTGACAGTGACAGACTGCTCAGCTAGACTGCAGGAAGCCACAACGTTCAGTGTCATACGCGGAAAATTTTCTAATGGGACTCCCCTCCCGTGACTTTTGGCCACTCAGTGTAGAGTAGGTAATGTGTTTCAAAAATACCTTCTCTCGCTATGCATTCTATTTAAAAGCTGACGGCATGACCACAATACAACTCCCTTCGACATTTTACCTTCGAAACACTCTGGCTGAAATGTCATTCCTCGATATTTTCAGATTTTATTGCTACTGTAACTGCAAGTATGATCCCTATAGCTCTATATTCCAGACAGATCGGGACTCATTTCTTTGGCACAGTATTATGGCTCACTATTTGAATGAGGAAACTTCGCCCCAGTACACATCTTCGATGGACCCTTAGGTATCCCCAAAGAACTGTTTTACATTTCTTCCTTTATGGGCGTTTACGTACCACAATTCACAGTAACATTGAATGAGACTTGTTCGCTCTCTTGCTGCTTTGAGGATAACAGATAATGATATCATCCAGAGACCCGAAGACAAATGTATCTATATATTAAAAGAGTTTATTAAACAAATTTGGCAAATACGTCCGTTATACTGGACCGATTTGCCTAACTTTTGTTGTATTCTCTCTGGAATTACCTACCGGTATCGTATGTTCAGACGAAGTTGAGTAATCATAAAATCAACTCCAACCATTGCAGGCAAGCAGCAATACGTTGTGTACTGAGCAGAATAACACTTGATATACGTGATTTTCATCCTTGCTTGCAGCCATGTTTGATTACTAAATGGGAAGTTAGAGAATATACACTTCATCCGATCACGGAAGAATAATGTACCCTGCTATATACTCTTTGATTCTCCAACCTTTCCCAGCTTCCACATATATTCAACAGATGACATAGCGTTCCTAATTACTTACATGCTGTTAAAAAAAGTCTACGTACGAACAGATCCCGTCATGACATACGCCTAGTATTTTTCTAGAAACACCTGTGCAAAGTTGTGTAGGTCATGTGTGTTAAAAATGTTCCTTATCTGGCATAAAGAACTATGAGTTCTCAAGACAACGTTTCTGTATAGAGGAACTGCGATTAAAAAGCCACTACACAACACCAAGTTTTACATCAAGAATTGCAGATTAAACAGTGAATAAATATATGGATAGATTTTTACCAACCAGACGGCATAATGACGTTAGTGGATAAAATAATTATGACTACGAACTGTGGCATACTATAGCGCACTTCTCACTAAATGTTCATAAAACAAGAGCAGACGAGTTGTGTCACCTAGCTGCCGAGCTGCACGATACTCAAGTTATTATTAAAACCCCTTTTTTGTTAAATTAGTTTTAAGGAACAAAGTATGGCACATGCTTTTAAAGAAATTATTAGTGTGGCAAAGCGTTTGGTGAACGGGGATTTCGTGGGTTTCAAGAATGATTTATACATTATCATTGTTTTTCCTTAGATTTATTTAGATGGGAATATAGGGCTTACCTGAAGAGAAGACTATGTTTGGTAGTTTTCTTGGGATGGGTGTTTTAGGTGCATTTTGCGTCATACCATATTGGATAATTCGGGACTATAAGAGTTTGATATTAATTTTACATGGAGCAGTCACCTTACATTTGAATTGAAAACAGAAAAAAGTATTGCAAATATAAGGCGAAGTATCTATTGAACTGATACAACATGTCACTGCGAGTTACGCTTATTATCAGAGTTATATAGAATCAAATCAAAGGATATGATCTATTATATATGATACAGGGAATCCTTAGTGGTGTATTTTTGATGCGCCTAGAAAAAAACGCTATGCTTGGAACTCTGACCAGAAATGTTTCTGTATTCCGTGACCTACACCAACGAATTTTCGTTCCTAGTGAGACCTGTGCAGCGGTTCAGTTTTTTTGAGCTCAAGCGGTATTCCGAGGCAAAATGACGATATGCTGCCGTGTGTGTTGGCCAAATTGGACTACTGAACTAATGTGTGTAGTGTGGCGAAAGGAGGAAACATAAAATAACTTAATTTTCGAGCTGAAACTGGGCGAGTTTTCATAACTTGCCATGTAATATTTATACATTGTACCTTGCGAGTATATAGGTTTTATTGAAGCTCATGAATCATTTGTTAAATTCCTGTACTTCATGAAACAAATAATGTTGACATGGATCGGGCCAATGATCAGAAAGAAATTTGTTTTGTAGGACTGTATATCAATATGAGACCGGCATACGCGACCAGTGATAAGGAAAATAATGGATAAGAAGAGTATTGTCAGATTCATGGTTGCATCCTCAGTGGCGATAATTATGATCTTTACACTTAAATGTTCTCCAGTGCTAAACTCAGTGTCATATCTGTTTGGCACCATGCTGATCTATCTAGTGCCAACACCGTAATTTGCGAATATAAATCTTATTTTATTCTTTTCAGGAATCTCGGGGTGATCTTTTCTTTTGAGCTGTAATTTACGTTTTTAATAATCTTATTTTAATTTTACCGTCTGACAGAAAATGTTAAGCACCCAGAAGGTTTGGTCCAATACTATACCACTTCGGTTTACCCGCATACCATTGGCGTGTGAGTAAATGATTAGATTAAAAGGATCTGTAATGTGTAGATCGCCCAACAGAGTGCATTCGTGATGGCACCTCCTGTTATTAATAGTTGTTACCAGTCAACAGGTGTGAGTCAAACAGTTAAGCAAGACGAAGCACTTGCGATGCCTCGCAGACGCGTTAGACGGGCTATCCACCAATCTACACCATTTGACAGAGGCCGCATTATGGGACTGTATTCGTGCATTTGCCGGGCATGTGGGCCATTCAGATGTCACAGTGGCCCCATGTTGGACTCAATCGGTACTTGAGGACACCGAATCACGTCGTGCAGGTTAGAGTCGACTAATAAGCACAACACCAAGGGAGGATCGTCCTATGGTTCGCGAAGCATTGCGGGATCCCATAACCTCGGCACTTGTACTGGAGACTGTACAACATCCTTTGAGTTACCGCACACTCTCTCGTTGACTTGCATCCGGCGGATTGGGGTCCTACTGCCCAATGCGTCGGTTGCCATTAAAGCCAGAACATCAACGCATATATCTGGAGTGGTGCCTTGCCCGGGAGGCATGGGCAGTGGACGCCTGGCATCGCATCATGTTTAATGATGAGCCCCACTCCTTAAGCTCCGATGACCATTGTGTGCGATTTGGTGGCATAGAGGGCAAAGGGAAGATCATTCCCATATTGCGGTGAGACACACAGGTGTAATCCCTGGCATCGTGGAGTGGAGAGCCATAGGATATGCGCTGAGGTCACCTCTAGTAGTGCTTCGGCAGACTTCGGCGGCACAGCGATATGTCACAGACATTCGGACTCCGCAGGTCTTACCACTTATTGCACAGCATCCTGAGACGTTGTTCCAACAAAATAATGCATCTCCACACACAGCACATTCCTATGGACTGACTAGAGCGTGTTGAGGTCCTCCCGTGGCCAGCAAGATCCCTGGATCTCTTCATCATTGAACACGACTCCGTCCCAGTACCAACCTGTGGGGTCTGGAGGGACAGCTACAACAACTTCGGATGAGCGTGCCTCTGGAGAGGATACAAAAGCTGTTTGACAGTATTCCGAACCGCATTAGGGCACACATTGCGGCCGCGGGTGGAAGGGGCGTAGGGGGTCGATATCCTACTGACCTGGCACCAACTTTCCACTTGTAACTGCCAACGGCCTTGTCTCTTTCATCCCATATTTTAATCAGTTCAATAAAGGTCTTTCAGCGTATGTAGTTTAATTAACTTTCAGTCACTTCTTCTGGGTACTCAACTTCTTTTGTCAGGCAGTATGTTAACAGCAGTGTCCGTACTACAACTGATATTAAGACTGATTTCCTTTACGAAATCACTAGTGAGGAACTGTTTCTCTGTTGAAGCACCTCAAGATTTCCTCATTAATTAATTTGTTCGTCCGAGTGCCTGTGTTCGTTCCTTGCCATATCCTAATTTCAAAAGCATTTCTTGTGTTTTTCACGTAGATTCTACGTGCCTCAGGCTGCAGCTTGCCGCCCTATCACCGCCGGGTCCCGTGGTTCAAATACCAGCCACTCCACGTGAGATATGTGCTGGAAAAAGCGGAGGTGGGACAGGTTTTTCTCCTGGTTCTCTGAGTTTCACTGTCATCTTTCATTCCAGCAAGAGTCTCCACTCACATTTAATTTCATCTGTCAGTCATTAATCATTGCCCCAGAGGAGTGCGGCATGCTTCGGCAGCCGGCAGAATTCCATCGTCACCACTAGATGGGGGCTTCATTCATTCCATTCATGACCCGGTGTAATGACTGGAAAATGGCTGTGAATTTTCATTATTGTACTTTTCCTACTGATTTAAGATAATCACAGCTGTTGTGTTTACCCAACAGAATTAAAACTCAGCCTGAGGCCAAGCTATATACTCTCAGTTTACCTGTCATCTGGTAGAACACACCTGAACGTGCAAGTTCACACGGAGAAACCTTATATGATGTGAAATCCAAAGCCTGTGGGTGGTAATCGTAGTTTCAACTATCATTATTATTTGCGTATGGACCCTCTTGGATCATGCAGTGCTTTCATGATTCTCCTTTCTAAACTTCCATATGGCTTAAATATTTCTCCGTAGCCTCTCGTTTTCTTCAGTTCACTTGGCCCTAGTCTCCTTGGGACTTCATTCTCTGGCCGTACTACCCATCAGTTTACTTTTTTTACGGAACAGATTTCTGTCTAATATTCATGATATATTTACCTGAGCCTTCTCCAGGTCCTTTTTGACTTCTTGGATCCATGGCAGACTCTTCAATTTTCTTCTGTTTGTTGTGATCTTGTTGGTAGTATTTGAATGTGTCCATAAAATTTCAATATTCGTTTTCTAATATCTGCTGCCAGGTTGGACGGTTTCTCTGTTGCTTTAGGGAATTTCAGTCTGTATCAGTCTTCAGTTTTCTTGGACCAGGATTTCTTTTATGATCTTCCGTTCTTCCTTCAGAATGATCTCTAGATCCCCTCTTCTATTGAGTACCAAAGGCTCGTACGCCTATAAAACTTAAGGTTTGATCACAGTATTGTAGTGCCTGTTCTTTGTGCGTGGACATGCATTTTGTGTTGTAAGTGCCGCATGTTCTCCAGTACACTACACTGAGTTTCAGTAGGCGAAATGTCTATGCTTCCTTTTCTATCCCAGTTGATTCTACAATTTCACCAACGTATTTGAAGTGTTTTATCTGTTCGTATTTTGTGTTTAGATTATAAGTACAAATGAACTTAGTTTCCTCTAACGAAATTTATAGCCTAACTTTTTCAGCACATTTCTTCAGGACATCTATCTGTTTGGTTGCTGTGATTTCACAGTCTATTAGTATTGCTAGTTCGTCTGTGAAAGCCAAGCAACTGATCTTGATGTGAGCTTGTCTTCGCCTGAGCTGAGTTGGTTTCCAATGATTCTCAATGTTTAGTTCATTCTCCCACTGTGCAATAACTTCATCCAAAGAGTGGTGACAGTCCGTCGCGTTATTATTATATTTACTTTTTCAGGATTGTTAGTGTGATCGTTTGGTATTCTACCGTAACTATCAAGTCTCACTTTCTTCTGGGCCCATTTCATACATCCTTTATAGTGTGTTCTTTAAGAGTTCTGGAGAGAACTGGAGGTAAGACCTAGAATCAAAAACCTTGGCTGGATCTTTCTATGAAGAACAAAATTTACAGAAAATTCTACTGTATCCAATGGGTTACTATTAAGCCATATTATACCTTCAGTAGATATGTTGTTTAGTAACTTGATGGGAATAAAATATTTCGAAGGATTTACTTTTATTTAAATCCATTCAGCGATGAAGTTCCTCAGGTGTAAGATCGGAGGGGGAACTATACTAATAACTTCAATTACTATGTTTTTGTCATTTATTGTTGTCTGTTAGACACTACTACAGCATAAGGTTATTGAAATGGAATGGTTAGCGATCTGTCCTGTCCAGTTCTGAGCAGCAACCTTCATCGCCACGGAGTGCCTCCCATGATAATGATATTCGATTTAATGAAGTCATTTGTCGGCTTGCTTCCCGGCTGCTTTCTTCGAATGATACTTGGAACATCCACACTTTGGTTTGCGTGGCACATCCTCAGCCCCTATGGGGAAAAATGTCCCATTCAGATTAATTATGGCAATACGTCTTTGAACAACAAAATTTCATACTTTTGCCCCTCAATTTTCATCTTACAATACTAAGAATTAATTTATAGAAACAAATGTAATTCTCTTCTATTCATTGTTCATGAATTTTCGGACATGATTCTAGTCCTGTGTTTACGAAGATTGCTTCGTGGTAGCGGCAAAGGTGCTCTAGGTTTATCCGAATGAATGTGTGTACATACATACATACATTATCATTATAGACTGTTATGCCTTTCAGCGTTCAATCTGCAAGCCTCTGTGAATTTACTAAACGTCGCCACAATCCTCGATTTGCAACTAGTGTTGTGGCCTCACTTAGTTCTATACCTCTTCTCTTTAAATCGTTAGAAACTGAGTCTAACCATCGTCGTCTTGGTCTCCCTCTACTTTTCTTACCCTCCATAGCAGAGTCCATTATTCTCCTGGGTAACCTATCCTCCGCCATTCGCATCACATGATCCCACCAGCGAAGCCGGTTTATGCGTACAGCTTCATCCATCGAGTTCATTCCTAAATTAGCCTTTATCTGCACATTCCGAGTACCCTCCTGCCATTGTACCCACCTGATTGTACTGGCAATCATTTTTGCTACTTTCATGTCTGTTACTTCTAACTTCTGAATAAGATATTCTGAGTCCACCCAGCTTTCGCTCCCGTAAAGCAAAGTTGGTTTGAAAACAGACCGATGTAAAGATAGTTTCGTCTGGGAGCTGACTTCCTTCCTACAGAATACTGCTGATCGCAACTGCGAGCTCAATGCATCAGCTTTAATACACCTTCACTCAATCTCACTTAGTATATTACCATCCTAGGAGAACACACAAGCTAAATACTTGATATTATCGACCTGTTATAGCTTTGTATCACCAATCCGACATTCAATTCTGTTGAATCTCTTACCTACTGACATCAAGTTAGTCTTCGGGAGGCTAACTTTCATACCATACTCATTGCACCTATTTTCAAGATCCAAGATATTAGACTGCAGGCATTCGGCACAGTCTGCCATTAAGACCAAGTCGTCAGCATAGGCAAAAAGCTTACTACATTTCCACCTAACTGAATCCCTCGCTGCCATTTTACACCTTTCATCACATGATCCATGTAAACTACGAACAGCAAAGGTTAAAGATTACAGCCTTGTCTAACCCCTGTAAGTACCCTGAACCATGAACTCATTCTACCATCAATTCTCACTGAAGCCCAATTGTCAACATAAATGCCTTTCATTGATTTTAATAATCTACCTTTATTTCCATAGTCCCCCAGTATAGTGAACATCTTTTCCCTCAGTACCCTGTCATATGCCTTCTCTAGATATACGAAACATAAACACAACAGCCTGTTCCTCTCGTGGCATTTTTCAATTACCTGGCGCAAACCGAAAATCTGATCCTAACAGCCCCTCTGTGGTCTTAAACCATACTGGTTTTCATTTAACTTACTCTCAACCAGTCATCGCATCCTCCCTTCCACAATGCCAGTGAATACCTTGACTGGTATACTAATCAATGAGATACCTCGATAGTTGTTGCAATCCTTCCTGTTCCCTTGCTTAGTGATAGGTGCAAATACTACTTTTGTCCAATCTGAAGGTACCTTACCAGCACTCCATGGTAATCTCACTACTCTATGAAGCCATTTCATCCCTGCCTTCCGACTATACTTCACAATTTCAGCACTAATTTAATCTATCCCTGGTGCTTTATGACAATGGAATTTATTTACCATTATTTCCACTTCCTCAAGCGTAATTTCCTCCCCATGAGCTTGGCTGTTTGCAACACTATCAGGGTGATTTCCTTTTACATTGAGATGATGTTCAAAGTATTCCCTCCTCCTCTCCAGTGATTCCCTGGGATCTATTATGAGTTCATCTGAATTACTCAAAACACTGTTCATTTCCGTTTTCGCTCCCTTTCTAAGATTCTTTATTATTGTCCAGAAGGGTTTTCCTGCTGCTTGACCTAGCCTTTCCAGGTTATTACCAAAATCTTTCCATGACTTCTTTTTGGATTCAACAACTATTTGTTTCGCTCTGTTTCTTTCATCTACGTACAAATCCCTGTCTGCCTCGGCCCTTGTTTGGAGCCATTTCTGTTAAGCCTTTTTTTACGTTTACAGGCTGCTCTCACTTCATCATTCCACCAAGATGTTCGCCTTTTCCCATCTATACATACAGGTGTTCCCATGCATTCCCTTGCTGTTTCTACTACAACATCCCTGTATGCCACCCATTTACTTTTTATAACCTGAACCTGCTTACTGTCTACTGTTCGAAATTTCTCACTAATCATAATCATGTACTTCTGTCTAATTTCCTCTTCCTGGAGATTTTTTTACCTTATTCGTTTGCAGACAGATTTCACTTCTCTACCGTAGGCCTAGAGATACGTAGTTCACTACAGATCAGATAGTGGTCTGTATCATCGAAAAATCCCCGGAAAACTCGTACATTCCTAACAGATTTCCTGAATTCGAAGTCTGTTAAGATATAGACTATTATGGATCCGGTACCCCTAGCCTCCCATGTGTACCGGTGAATAGCCTTATGCTTGAGAATGTATTCGTAACAGCTAAACCCATACTAGCACAGAAGTCCAGCAAACGCTTCCCATTCCCATTAGCTTCCGTATCTACCCCACATTTACCAATCACTCTTTCGTATCCTTCAGTTCTATTCCCAACTCTCGCATTGAAATCGCCCATTAGCACTATTCTATCGTTGCTGTTGACCCTGACCACGATGTCACTCAATGCTTCGTAGAACTTGTCAACTTTATCCTCATCTACACCCTCGCATGGTAAATACACGGACACAATTCTAGTCCTAATTCCTCCAACTGACAAATCTACCCACATCATTCGCTCATTTACGTGCCTAACAGAAACTATGTTCCGTGCAATGGTATTCCTGATAAAGAGCCCTACCCCAGACTCTGCCCTTCCCTTTCTAACACCCGTCAAGTACACTTTATAATCTCCTATCTCTTCCTCGTTATCTCCCCTTACCCGAATATCACTTACTCCTAGCACATCCAGGTGCATCCTCTTTGCTGACTCAGTCAGTTCTACTTTCTTTCTTCCATAAGCCCCATTAATATAGCTCCCCATCGGATTTCATTTCGTTCGCAAAGTTGTTCCCAAGGAGTCCCTCCCTCGCCTGTCAAATGGGAGTGGAACTCCATTACTCCCATAGGTCCCAGGCTTGGTTAAAATATTCTGAGCTCGGTAAATTCATGAAGCAGGATGCTACCCTACTTGCACATAGTCCAAGTGAGTATCTCTCCTCTAACGCGTTATGGACCGCCGGTGATTTGTGTAGTCCTAGCCGCCTGAGCACAAGAAGGGCCATGACTCAGAGTATGTCCGAGTTGCCCACTCCCATTCCATAGCAACTGGTATCCCGACTCTCTGGACCACTTACTAGTTCACTCAGCTGTTGCCCATGGTTCACGAACTAGGACGTGTCTACAGTAACCCACAAACATGTTCAGTTCGACGTTAAGAAGTGGACAGATTTTGAAACGAGACTTCCCCTGGGTCTGCTTTCCACTAAACCTACACTGAAAATAAGAATTAGATCACCTTTTAGGAACATAGGCATCCCAGACATAGAACTAAATGTTAGGTATAGTGAATGTTTACTATTCTGTCCTTCACGTTCCTTTTTCCCAGTGGTTGGGAGCGTTAGAATAACACCCGCCGGTTTTCCTGACTGTCGTAAGATCGATTAAACTTGGGAGCGTGGTTTGGCGACCACAGGGCCCACAGATGAGTCCTTGCAGTTTTCCACTTACTGGTGTGAGGCTTCTCACTTTCGTCTACTCTATCCGAGCTGCCTTGGTCAACACTTGTTATTAGGTGTGTGAATCCTAGGGAGTCTTTCATTTTCACCCCCTCCTGGTCCTTGTCTTCCTGTGTCCCATCCCTTCCATTTCTTATCTTTGATTAGCGTTGTATAAAGGAAGGATCACCACTTCAAAAGCCTTCGCTCGCTTTAATGAAGAAGTATTTGCCTTTGTGGATAAGAATCCCAGATGAAAACCAGTGTTGAAATTCCGCAAGATTCCTTATTTAAGAATAGAACTGATCCTATTTATATCGTTCCTAGCTTGCCCGCAGGTTGTCCACTTTACATTCTTGTGAAAGTTTACAGCTGTTAGTACACTGGCCATTAGTATGGTATAGATCTACACTAGAGTTCAAAACTTAAAAAAATGGGAGCGAACATTTAGCACGATCGCCGTAGATTAGCAGCACGATGTGCGACTCTCCTTTCTTGCATATCGAAGCGTGCTCTCAGTGTTACATAGGCTCCTGTTTGGACGGTACACAAACCACTGCGCATTCTACCAAGCGAGTCTCATTCTGTACCAGCCTGCAAGACAATTTTTCGTAGAACTTACAGCGTGTTTTGACAGACAGTGTACCGGAGACTCAGAAGGTCTGGCTTCTTTGCCAGACGTCCTGTAGTGTGTGCCCTGCTTACACGAATCAAGAAGAGGGCCCAACAACTGTACCATCCTGATTGGACACTGAATGAATGGAGAAATGTGCTCTCACAGATGATTGCCGATTCAGTTTGGACAATGATTCTGATGATGTGTATTCATCAGCAGAGAAATTGAATCCCAGAAATATCGTGGAAAGAGATCATTTTCATGATGGCAGCGTACTTGTGTGAGCAGGAATCACGCTAAATGCACGTACGTAGCTCCAGATCTTCACTGGAGGTACAGTTAACAGTCAGAGGTACGAAGACGAAATACTCGAGCAAATTGTAAGATGTTCAGAATCATAGTCGGGCCATAATTCGTTTTCATGGACTACAATTCACGTCCACATACAGCCGATCTGATATGATTTTGTTGAAGTAGAATATATCCACCACAGTAACGGGCTACCAAGATCTCCGGACATGAACCCTATACAGCATACCTGGAATGGATTGGGTGTCGAGCTGCAACCCGCCAGCCTCCTCTGTAAAGACACTTCCAGGACTCCGCACTGCTCTTCCTGAAGAATGGAGCCATTTCTTGCTCTTTGAACCATCTCATAGAGAATTTTCCACGTCGTTGTGTGTGGCTGATAGTGGGGGATAACACCCCATATTGACTTGTTTGTTTAAGAAGGGCGCTTATTTAGTTTATTTTGATTGTGGATGTTTGCAATAGATAACAACTATTGGGTTAATGCAATTTCACCCTGTTGTATGCCAGAGAACCGTATCATTAATTTTCATTATGTTTTATAGAGTTCTATCTTCTTCATGTTTCCTGCTCTTTTATGTGCCCGTAACGGACACTCCCGAACATCACTCACGGTCGGCTATTTTCATCTCCAGAGAGTATTCCCTTCGGTTTGATGACTGCGCCACTAGAATGCCTTTTCTGCTGTTCATCACTATATTGCTCGAGGACGTCAATCTTGACCTTGGTCAATCGCTACTGATATGCGTCTTGGGCAGTCGCCCAGGTAGATTTCCTATCTCTTGTTTTCCTAGACTTTTCTTAAATGATTTCAGAGAAATTGGAAATTTTTTGAACATCTCCCTTGGTAAGTTATTCCGATCCCTAACTCCCCTTCCTATAAACGAATATTGCCCCCAAATTGTCCTCTTTAATTACAACTTGATCATCATATTGTGATCTTTCCCACTTTTAAAGACGCCACTCAAACTTATTCGTCTATTAATGTCATTCCACGCCATCTCTCCTCTGACAGTTCGGAACATACCACTTACTCGAGCAGCTCTTCTTCTTTCTCTCAATTCTTTCCAGGCCAAACATTGCAACATTTTTGTAACTCTAGTCTTTTGTCGGAAATCACCCATAACAAATCGAGCTGCTTTTCTTAGGATTTTTTCCAGTTCTTGAATCAAGTAATCCTGGTGAGTGTCCCATACACTGGAATCGTACTCTAGTTGAGGTCTTACCAGAGACTTGCATGCCCTGTCCTTTACATCCTTACTACAGCCCCTAAATACCCTTTCTGGATGGCAAGGGTTCTCAACAGGTGATGATCTTCATCTCGACGTGCCCGCATGAACGCAAGTGTCTTCCCTCCAGTACCTCTCAGATGGGGCAATGTAAAATGATTCTTGTACTTTCTCATTGACCAAGAGTGACACCCGCTCACTACCGCAGCATACGCATCTCCGTGATGCGCATTTTCTGACCGTGCTTCTTCTGCCTTGTATAACCTTCTGTCTATTCATTCATTGAATATTTTTTCATGCTTTAGTTATGCTTAAGTTTTGGGCGCCAGTGTGTAGAGGAACTTAAATATGTTCTTGTCCTGCATCAGTTAAGCGCTCCGCACTTTCTAAGATACACAAACAATATCTGGGCCCTCGTCTGAATCCGACGCTGATTTGCTTCCACCATCCATTTCACTTGACAGTCTACCCTGGGTTTACACTGTGTAAGTAGTATTCTCTCATAAGCCGAACATCATTACGTATCTGAGGCTAAAGAAACTGTTCATGACCTCACCTTCCCTAAACGTTTGAAATTGCTTCTTCATTTTATTTTTGTTGCATGGACTGGTGATCTCCTTCATTTATTCGGTTGTGTTATGTGAATTTTGATCGAAAATGATGGCGTTTCATACATAATTAAATTGTCAGCCTTCTCCTTACATATCTTGAAGCGCCTTGGAGGTGTGAAATGAAAGGTCTCCACTATGCACAAGCTCAGCACAAAGTGGGATGTAGTGATTGGTCACCTGTCCCAAGAATTAACCCGGTGATCATTGTTGGCGTAAACCAATTGAACTTCAGCACCAAGTGCTACTAAAGAATTGGAAATCTAATTTCTTAAATTGTCCGACTTCTTGACGAGGAATCTCTCCTTGTAAAATATTCAGAATCATAGTCGGCCCAGACTTCATTTTCGTGGACTACAATGCACGTTCATATACGACCGATCTGGTTGATGATTGTGTTGAAGTTGAAGGTATCCAACCCTCCCAAGATCTCCAAACGTGAACTCTACAGAACATTCCATGTGGAGCTATCACGCCTTGATCAACTCGGATAGGCAGCCCTTATATAATGAAAAAGCCTCCTACTACTGGCTGGAGATGTCCACTTAAACCCCGGTCTGATTGTGAACTATCCCTGCCAGACTTAGGAGAAGTTGACGTGATCGGACTTACTGAAACATCGCTCTCGTGGGATAGTGACAGTGAACTACCACTCAGTGCTAATTACAGCATATTTCGTCTCGATCGCGCTACTCTAGGTGGTGGAGTGATGCTAGCAGTAAACAGTGCGTTACGTGTAAAGCAAGGACAGATCTCGAACGGAACTGTGAGTTAGTGTGGGTGGAGCTATTCTTTCCTCAACGCCCTGTACTTGTGGGATGTTACTACAGACCTCCAAACAGCCCATTCAGTGACCTTGAACAGTGCCTGGACTCAGTAACTGCAGCTCTCCCTCATGGTGAAGTTATTTTAATGGGCGACTTTAACCTGTCTATAAAGTGGTCTTCTCCAACTTCCGGACTGTCAGCTAACAACTGTGACACATATGTTATAGACAGTTTTATTAATGGCCTAGGACTAAAACAGTTTAATATGTACCCAACCCGTGGACCCAACACCCTGGACCTCATACTCTCCTCATTAGAACTTAAAACAATAACACCAGTCAGAAACATTTTCCTGTGCAACCACCGGTCTCTCGGTACTACATTCCTCCTTCCCCATCCCTCCTCAAAGCCTCACAGTAGGACATCCTACCGCCCTACCTACATCTGGCGCCGTGCCGACTGGCCTGCAATGTGTCGTGCCCTGGAATGCCTTCCATGGAGTCTGCTCGAAATAGCTGACATCGAATCGGCTCTTGACCTGCTGTACGACTGGCTGCAAGCTGCAATTAAAGACTTCGTACCTGCACAACGGGCTACTACCAGCAAATATCAACACTGGATATCACAAGAGACCAGACTGTTACAATTTAATAAGAAGAGAGCTTGGCGCCTATGGAAGGACTTCCCTAACACACACACACAATACCGTCGTTAAAATCCGCCGCCACGCGAGGTTTATGGTCAGAAGAGACTACAAAACACACGTAGACACTGTCACTGAACACGTCCGCAGCAATCCCAAGCGCTACTGGAGTCTCATCAACACACGGAGTAGGACGGAGCGGATTCCTGTCAGCGTGAACCACAACGATGCAACAGCAGACGGCGCCGATCACAATGAACTGTTCAACAGGTACTTCTTCTATAATTTCTCCCCTCCCTTACAAAACCAACCGCTCCCTCCCGTTGGTACAGCTTCAAACAGAACCCTGTCAAGCATAACTATCACATCAAGTGAAGTTCATAACCTTCTTCAAACTCTTCGTACCAACAAAGCTACCGGTGCCGACACTATAGGTCCTCTTTTCCTAAAAAATACTGCCAGCACTCTTTGCGTCCATCTCTCTAAATTATTTAACAGATGTTTTGCCGCGGGCTATTTTCCTATTACCCGGAAACAGGCAAATATTGTTCCACTTCTCAAATCAGGCAACACATTTAATGTTTCACCTTACCGACCAATTTCTATTCTCCCCACACTATCCTTTATCTTTGAAAAAATTATACACCAGCGTCTCCTCGCATTCACTTTGCCGTATATCTCAACCAAGCAGCATGGTTTTCTACCAGGTGGCTCTTGTCTAACAAACCTGGCCACTCTGCATAGCTTTGCATCACACGCCATTGCAGCTAAATCACAGCTGGATATCTGCTACGTAGACATTTCGAAAGCTTTCGATTCTGTTGACCATACTCTGTTGCTCCATAAACTCTCCGAACGATTTAATGTACATGGCAGTCTTCCGATCCTTCTTGCTGGCTTCCTACATAACCGTTGGCAGAGAGTGGTAATATCAAGCACTTCATCCTCATGGTTACCAGTCACCTCCGGTGTCCCACAAGGCAGTACTCTTGGCCCCTTGCTGTTTTCTTTGTTTATGGACGATCTGCCGTCCGAACTCAACGAGACAGCGAATGCCCTACTCTTTGCTGATGACTGCAAGATATTTAGGGAGATCAGGAATCCAGCAGATGCAGCTCTGCTACAGTCCTCACTTAATGCCCTCTCGAACTGGTGCCGTACTTGGAAACTTATCCCCAATCCACAAAAATGCAGCCACATGACCATAACACTATGTAAATTTCCTCTACCGACATCATATTACCTACTCGATAAGCCCATCACAATAGTTACGCAAATGCGTGACCTAGGTGTAATATTCGATACAAAATAACACTTTAAGACCCACATAGAAACATATACAACGAAGGCTATGAAATTACTAGGCATTCTCTATCGCTTCACAGAAATTTCTGACCCCATTGCTCTTCGTCACTTCTTCCTCACGATCATTCAACCTCTCTGAAACTACTGCTCTCCGATTTGGACAACAGCCGCCCCCTCCAATACTAAGCAGTTAGACAGAGCAGTGTCCTTCTTTGCTGCAATTGTAAGGAACAGAAACCCCAAGCTCAGAAATCTGTCTACGCAGCAGGTATTAATGGCAATTAATATGTCACCGCTGCACATCAGGCGCCAGGTAGCTGACCTGAGTTTTCTCCACGGGATCTTAATTGGACATTACCGCTCGGAACATCCTGTCTCACTCTTCTCTCTCCGTGTTCCTTCCCGCTCCACCAGAACCTTCTCCACATTCCCCACACTCAGCACTCAATACTTCAACTATCCTTCCTAATCCGCCTCCCAACACTCTTCAACAATATTAATAGGGAACAAGAGCTTGATATAGCATCAAATAAAAGTTTATTCGAGAGGAGTGTAAATAGTCTCTTAAAGACAAATTGATGTGAAAGGATTATACCGTCATCTTGACCCACGACGACTTGGTTATGAATATGGACTTTCTCATGGTTTTCGATTTGGACAGTTATTAGTAGGCTGTGTACCTGATCTTGTTATATTTTGTTATGTGTGTTATATTTTATTTTGAAAGTTTACATGTGTTAAATAGTCTGTTGACAGTGCAAGTGAAATTTGTTCAGTGTAGTAGTATCTTGTGCTTCGTGAATAAATAAATAAATAAATAAACATTTTCCCTTTCACGTATTGAAAATGATACTGCTTCAGTAACTTCGCCATTTATAAGATCGTAATGAGAATTGCAAAGGACAATTCGCAACATTTCAAGCACAGCACAAGCTTATATCTCACCGCAGTTTATCAATATCTTCCGGGATACGAAATGATCTTTCCGATGTTAACCTTATAAAATGTATTTTTGATTGTTACAAATTGTATAGTTTTTTTAACAAGTTGCTTTAAGTCTTAAGTCGCGCCGACACAGATAGGTCTTATAGTGACGATGAGATAGGAAAGGCACTAGAGCCCTCAAGGGCCTTGTGCTACCAAGCTACCGCTGCTCAGCCCGAAGACCTGCCGGTTACGAGGTGTCGTGTGATGAGCACGACGAATCTCCTCGGCCGTTATGTTTGGCTTTCTAGACCGGGGTCGTTATCTCACCATCAGATATCCTCTCAATTATAATCATGTAGGCTGAGTGGACCTCGAACCAGTCCTCAGATATAGGTAAAAATTCTTGAAATGTCCGGGAATAGAACCCGGGGGCTCCGAGTAGGAGGCAGGCACGCTACCCCTACACCATGGGGCAGGCGAAGGAAACGTTCATGGCCTTAATTAAGGTACATCCCAAGCATTTGCTTGGTATAAAAATGAGAAACCACGGAAAGCCTTCTTCAGGGTTGCCGATATTGGGGGTTCGAACCCACTTTTTCCGCATGCAAGCTCACAGCTGTGCACACCTAATCGCACGTACAACGCACTCGGTGAATTATACTGTAATGTAATGTGTTTTTTATCGAAACGATGACATTAATGAAATATTAGGATTGCAATCAATCAGAAGGCTACTGACATTTATGACCATTACAGATTAAAGAGATCCACTCGATTACTGACTGGTTAGAGTCGTTTCTTCATACTCAGCTCAAGGTAAGATTCTAATAGACAATCTGTTTCCAAATGGCGGTCATAATTTGCGTCCCAGAAACCTTATTAAAAATATTTAAGAAATTTGAATAAAATGTACAAAAAATATTTAATGGCTCGTTCAAAAATGTATTAATGTTTATACCCTTTTTAGACCCAAGTCAGAACTAAAAAATTCGGTGGAAAATGAGCCTTCACAAATATCAGTGCCAAGTCTTAACCATTATAAAAATGGGAATGTGATGCATGCCATCCTCCCTCTGGACATTTTATACAACGTAGCATGCAATGAATACTAAGAAATAGAGTGGCTTCTTCTCTCACTGGCAGTTTTGGCGGGTAATCAGTGTTGATCACTCGAGGAAATTTTCAGAGAAGTACATTGCTGGGATGTGAGGCTCTTACAACTGTATATCATTGTTCCCTTCACAATACTCCCACTAAATTTCTCTTCCTTAAGCACTGTTTTGACTATATTATTAATTTCAGTTTGTCTTCTTTTTCCTTTTTGTCATTTGAAAAATATTAATACGAATGAACTGACTTTGTTGGGTGCTCTTCTTCAAAACATAGTTGTTCTCGGCATAATAGTGTATATTTTTAATTTCACTCTTTTATGCAATTGCAAATCCGCGTTTTAAGTGATTCAAATTACTATACTCTCGTTTCAATTGAACTATGCATATTATTTCGTAATGCTAACCCTGTTCTAATTGCGGAATTTTATGGAAGTTGGCCCATTATTAAAGGTGAGACCACGACCATACCTAAGGTTGCCAATGTTGCCCTCGACCCCTTAAAAATGGGAAACCCCTGAACTAGACGGAATAGATGAATATAATGCGAGTATCATCTGTTTAAGAAAACGCTATGCAGTCCCTGAACTACTGTCAGAGTTCAAGCAGGGTTAATATGTTCACCCGCCAGTCACGTTCTACTCCGACAGACGTACAAAAGTCTCAAATTTTCATGTTTATCATCCATATTTTTTGTTCGCTCACGGCCGTAGCCATGTTAACACACCGGATCCCGTGAGATCTGGTAAGTTAAGCAACATTGGTCGTGGTCAATAAGTGGATGGGTTGCCACGCGCTGTTGGTGGGGAGTAAGGTAATGGAAGAGCGGAAAGGAACTGGCCACCCTACCGTACGTAAACTCCGGCTCAGGCACACCTCTGCGGAGGTTCGAACCTGCCTTCGGGCAGAATACAACCTTACCTATTTCTTGATCAACCGTTTGAAACATTCTGAAATTTTTGGACTAGGTTGAATTTGTATTAGCATCCGTCTGTTTATGCTATAAATTATATTTTCAGCTATTCACTTGCTCCAGTTGTGATGATCGCCAGCTAGTTGTTTAATTAGAATCATATATCGTGTTGGATATCTCACATAGCCTCTTCAGTCCTAAACCAGTACCTATAGGATCACCTTTTCTGGGCATTTTTAAGGGTTATAAAAATTATATCTCTGTAACACCCAGTAATGAAAAATGTCATTTGTTTTACGTCAGCTAGCATTTGAGATTTTAAAATTGTTTATATCTTAGTTGTAAACCAACGCTTCATATGTTCCTTTACACTGGTAATGCCTGCGAGCCACAAATTGATATGCAGTTCATCAATTTTCGTTGACTTCATATTCCTATGCTGAAAAGTAAACGGCAATGTATCTCAGCGTACCACGCTATCGGAATATACGTTTGCGTGACATACTTCTTCATTCCTGGAGTCTTCCTCTTAGTCCCGCATTAGTTCAGGGTCCGCTTTTAAACTGTGCTCCACTTCAGTGATGTCTACAAGACGCATGTCTTCCATAATGCAGTCGAATCATTACTTCTTGGGACGGTCTCGGAATCGAGAACCACCACGATCACATTGGAGGAGTATATGAGTCGTTGAGTCTGCAGGCTTCGGGCGACATGACCGTACCATCTAAGTCGTGCTTCTCCCATATACTCTGGGGCAGGTGCCACTCCCAATCGCCTTCAGACATCCTTATTTCTGACAGGGTCCAGCCCTGTAAGACCCAGTGTCCTACGTTACATTTTCATCTGCATTCCATGTAGAACATGCTCATGTTTGATAGCTGTAGACCAGCATTCTAAATCATATAGTGCAACTGGTCGGACCATGGATTTCTATACTTTTCTTTTCGGGCGAGTGTGAATTTTCTTGTCACACAGCACACCAGAACCTGACGCCATTTCAGCCATATTTCATTTACTCGCGCTCGGGTGTATGGTAATATATTTCCGTCCGAGTAATCTAAAGTGCTTAAATTGCTTGGCTTTAACTAGGTCTTGCCTTTTGATGCGAATGGTACCAAGGAGTCTGCAGGTCACATTGCACATACTTGATTTTAGTGATGTTAAGGCAAAGCCATATTTCCCTAAACGGCCTTTCCAAATTTGCAGAAGATTTTCTAGATTCCTTCGAAAGTAACACATCATCAGCATATATAAGCATATGTCATACACTAACGATCTCCATTTAGGGCATTCGCTTAGGTGGCAGATTCCCTATCTGTTATTTTCCTAGCCTTTTCGAATGTGATTTCAATGCATTTGGAAATTTATTCAACATCTCTCATGGAGAGTGTATACAATCCCTAACTCTCCTTCCTATAAACGAATGTTTGCCCCTATTTGTCCCCTTCAATTCCAACTTTGTCTTCATATTGAGATCATTTCTACTTTTAAAGACAAAACTGAATATTATTCGTCTACTAATGTCATTCCAAGCCATTTTTCCCCTGACAGCTGGGAACAGACTACTCTGTCGAACAGCTCGTCTTCATTCTTCCAGGCCTTCCCAGCCCAAACTTTGCAACATTTTTAAACACTAATCTTTTGTCGGAAATCACTCAGAACACATCAAGCTGCTTATCTTTGGATTTGTCCAGTTCTTGAATCACGTAATCCTGGTGAGGGTACCATAGGCATACACTGGAACCATGCTCTATTTTTGGGTCTTACTACAAACGTTTATACCCTCTCCTTTACATCGGTACTACAATCCCTAACCCCGCTCAAAACTGCGTGCAGAAATCTGAACCCTTTAAAATCCTATAAGTTGACTACCCCAATTAAGATATTTCCTTATATTAAAACGTATGTTCTTACACTGGGCCCCAAAAGGAAACATTCACCCCTTCAAAGTAGTAATTAAAACAGAGAAGACTTGTCCTATTTGTGAAACGCCCAACCTCACTTTTAACTCAGTTTGTCATCTCAGAACATTATCGATGTCATTTTTCAGTTGCTCACAATCTTGTAAATTGTTTATTACTAAAACAATGAGACTGCTCGACTGCATGTAGACAGGTTTTTCGGTCTAGTGGTTCTCTATTTAGTGGCGACCATTACAAATGAAATATTTCAGTGACAGAACAATGCCCGCCTTCAAACCTTAGGCTCACAGTTTTACAGTGGCCTCCTGAGATCCCTCTGTATAACTCCCCTCACCACCGCATTACATCGCGGTTTGGCAGCAAGTCCACAGAACGTCGACCATTGACTCTATGCAGTGCTTGATCCCACACGTCTGTCATGCACACTCTTGTAATATAGAGACTTCTTTTTACGTATATTAATGTCACCGTACGTTTCATTTTTCAGGTGGTTTATACATTTATTACACAGACTTAGTTTCTGCAGACAGAAGAAGCTAAATTAAGTGAGTCGAAACTAAAAAATGAGATTGCTTCAGATTATACGAGGGCAACACAATAAGTATCCACAATTCTGCTCTAATTGTCTTTAGGTTGGCTCTATGGCGTTGTGTCCCCACCAGCCACTTGTTGGCACCATTGTCTAGGTCTATGGTAGGTTTCAGCGTTATCAGATCAGTACAGCTTGCACTTTTTTAACGTAAACATGCTCGCGCCACACTCTGTTTTCACAAAGGAAGCGTTCCGTAATCCGTTTTTGTAGTCTGACTGTGTTCCAGGAACGGAAATTCATAGCAGACTTTCAGCACAATAAGAGGACAATGTTTTTCCACAGCAAAGTGTTTGCCGGTAGGGTAAACAGTTCAAAAAGTGTCGCACGAGAGTGAAGGACTCTTCAGCTGCTGCGTTTCGAGGTGATGGAGCACCCTGCGTACAGTCCCTTCGGACTAACATCTGTTTGGCCCACTAGAATGCTCTAAGAGGTCGATTCATATCCGATCAACAGGTGGCTGGCTGCGGAACCAAAATAACTTTTTTGCAGAGGATATCCGGAAGCTTTTGCAACGGTGGACCATCTGCAATGAAAAGCAGGGTGACTATCTTGAAAAATGACATCAATAACAAGTGTGTACTCTTTTTGTAATAAATTATAAAAATTGGTGCAGATCCTTATTGACTTGCCCTCGTATTACCGAGCTCGATAGCTGCAGTCGCGTAAGTGCGGCCAGTATCCAGTAATCGGGAGATCGTAGGTTCGAGCCCCACTGTCGGCAGCCCTGAAGATGGTTTTCCGTGGTTTCCCATTTTCACACCAGGCAAATGCCGGGGCTGTACCTTAATTAAGGCCACGGCCGCTTCCTTCCAATTCCTAGGCCTTTCCTATCCCATCGTCTCCATAAGACATATCTGTGTCGGTGCGACGTAAAGCAAATAGCAAAAAAAAAAAAAAAAAATAATAGCCCTCGTATTATACAGTATTCTGTCTAGTGGCAGGTCCGTGTTTTCGTACGGAGAATTTCCGACGCCATTGTTCCCAGTTTTCACTTTCTTCCTTCAGTCTGCTGTATCTCCTTCCATGTTTCATGTCTTCCAAATGTTGAATTCTTCTTCTTCCTCGTCCTGCAGTTCCTTTGATCTTCCCTTCGATGACGTCGTGTGTGAGTCCCTTGTGTCTAAGTATGTATCCCATCCACTTGGCCTTCCTCTCAATAATTGTATTCAGATTCATTTTCTTCTCCCCTACTCGTCTCAGTACATCGTCGTTCGTCACCCGATCTGTCCACTTGATCTGTATTCTCCTCCAGCACCACATTTCAAACTTCCCTCTTTCTTGTGGTCCATGTCTCTGCTCCGTACAGTGCAATGCTCCAGCTGTGGCACTTCACCACTTTCTTCCTTCTCAAATTGCTGGTCAATAGAGTCCTCTTCTTGATGAATGCGACTTTGGCCATAGCGATTCTTGCGCGAATTTCACTTGGTATCCATTGTCAACAGTTATCCCCAAATGTTTCTCCCGTTTACATATCCTCATCACTTTTGATTTCTCAATGTTTATTTCCACACCATGTTTCCTTCCGGTTTCCACCAACCGGTTCATCATCTGCTGCAGTTGTTTTTGATTTTTGGCGAACACTACCAAATCAACTGCGTACTTGATGGTGTTTACGAGGCGTCCTCCAATCCTGAAGTTCCCACATCTTTTCAGTTCTTCTTTCAGATATTACACACACACACAACACAAACAAACAACAGATTTACTTTTAAACGACGCGTGCCGGCCCCCTTGGTGTAGTGGGTAGCATGCCTGCCACTTCACAGTTCGCCCCCGGTTGGATTCAAGGCCAGGTCAGAGATTTTTACTTAGACCTGAGGGCTGGTTCGAGGTCCACTCAGTGACGACATTTGGGGAGCTATCTGACGGTGAAATAGCGGCCCGGTCTAGAAAGCCAAGAATAATGGCCGAGAGGATTCGTGGTTCTGACCACACGGCACCTCATAATCTGCAGGCCCTCGGGCTGAACAGTGGTCGCTTGTCAGGCCAAGGCCCTTCTAAGGTCCTGCCCCATGGGGCGGAGGTGTTTAATTCGACGTGTGCTGGTTCCTGATATGAGAATACTTTCAAAGGTTCATACCTACTGAAGATTAATTAATAGTGTAACATTATGTTGACTAATTAGCTACTTACGATGTAGTATTTAGCCGAAATATGGCAATAAAAACGTGGTATTTAATATTTTAAGCATCCGAGAGATTGTGGGTTCGAACCCCACTATCGGCAGCCCTGAAAATGGTTTTTCGTGCACTCCCATTTTCACATCAGGCAAATGCTGGGCTGTACATTATTAAGGCCACAGTCGTTTCCTTCCAATTCCTAGATCTTTCATATCCCATTCGTCGCCATAAGACCTGTGTCAGAGCGACATAAAGCCAACTGTAAAAAATGAGAAAACAATTAATATGGGATTTATCGTAGTTCTTTCAATAGGGGCATTTTCATTATCACTTTAGAACGAATTAAAGAATTAGATGGAGGTCAAAGAAAACGATTTTACACCTTTATGACTAGCATTTGAAATATAGGAGGCATTAAGAATTGGCAGCCTACTAGGATCGCACGTAAAGATATAAATTATGGCCAGTATCATTCTGTTCAGAGTAATTGAAGTCATTATGGACATTAATTATCCGTGACCACAGTCACTTCTTTTTGGCTGTGTCGTGCCATCGTATTTTAACTTGATACTAAATGTCTGTGAAGTGCCCACTTTAGTTTCCACTGTGCCACGTGATAGCTGAAACAACTGCGCATTAGTGGTATACAATTTTATGCTACGTTTTAGCTTAAGTTCGGATGGGTTTAAACATTCCAACAGATAACCCATGAGGTGCCTTAAGAGAATATCCCCAAGGAAATGAATGCCGTAATGTGCCATATTATCACTTTTGGATGCTGATTACAGAGTCATTACCTACTAAACATGTGCTGCTAACCTATCGCGGGATTTTCAACTATACATTAATTAACTTATTAACATAAAATCTCGAGAATACTCGAGAAAATCACTTCCTGATCAGTACACAACTTAAAAGAGCGATATACTCCTTTCTTGTTGTTAATATTTCCATCAGGTTATAATGAAATGCTCGCTTCAGGTTCTTATTGTTTACAATAAATTTCTCTCACTCAACCACCAGTGAATGTCTACGACTCAGCCAGGCCACTTTTGGTGGCTTTTGTTATTTATCGCTTTCGAAATGTACGTCGTGCATTTATAGAAATGGAGATTAATGAAGAGTTCGATTTCAAATTTAGTGATTCTGATAGTTTTGAAGATGTTTCGGAAGAAAGTCGTTGTTTTAGGGAATTTCGCACGGCGTCAAGTTGTCTTACTTGTCGACAAGTGCTGAAGTATTTTGTATTCATTTGCTTCAACGCGAGTTTATGAATGGAATATTTAATAAATATCAATTGTTAACTTTGTGGAGTTTCCGTGGCTCAGGCGGCAGCGCAGTCGGCCTCTCACCGCAGGTGACTCCATGTGAGATTTGTGCTGGACAAAGCGGAAGCGGGGCAGTTTTTTCTCCGGGTTATTCGGTTTTCCCGGTCATATTCCATTCCAGCAACACTTTCCAATATCATTTCATTTCATCTGTCAGCCATTTATCAGCATTGCCACAGAGGATTGCTAGAGGCCGGTCGAATGATTGGAAATAGGCTGTGGATTTTCATTTTTCAATTGTTAACTTTGTCACTGTACTTCAATTAATATTGTATTTTAGTAATTAAAAATAAGGTGAAACGGAGCCCAATTACGTAAATAATTCGTATCCTAAGAGGTTAATTGTAAGAACACTTTCTTTGAGAAGAGAGTGAACAAATCTCTAAGCACTGTGAGATTAGATTGCAAACGTCTTTACTGATTTCTGAATGTCGTACAGCCTGCACAAAGCCATGTACAACGGATTGCATATAGAGTAGGTGTAGTAAATGGAATATAATAATTGAGTACCAATGATAGAGAAGGTTGAAGGTGACGAAATATGAAAAATGTGTTTTTCGCTGCATATGGTGGTAAATTGTGCACGCGCCTGAGTTAATTAGTTTAGTTGGTAGGAAGTTTAACATGTAGAGCCACAGCCCAATGTGACCAGCTGAGTGTGGTGCTGAATGTGCCAGCGTCTCGCGCTTTGCTGTCAATTTTGTCAGTGTGCTATTATTCGTGTATTTTCTCATTTCTGAGCCACTTAATTAAATAAATGAAATGTATAGAAAGTGAATATTGCTATGTAATTATGTAAAATTTACTGGATGTAGTATACTTACACTTCAAAGGCCGTAGGTAATCCTTAATTCCTGGTCACCTTTGGCAGAGGAGGCTGAAAGTGCCATTGCCCTCGGGAACTCTATTTTTGGCATTTACTGGAGAACATGTTTCTGGCAGTTTCACACATTTGCATCTTTGGTGCTAATTTATTTAAATTTACGCAAAGCTATTTACGAAAGCATAGTGAGCGCTAGCACCAAAAGCTCCTATCTATGGCTAGTGAAATGACATCGACTATGCAGAGTGGGATCATATTTCAAGTCCCGTTCACGATAGTTCCTGGGTAATATATTGCGCCAGTTTCATACTTAATTTCCAAATCTCAGCCTCCATTAAACTGCACATCCACGTACATCACAGAAGTACCAAGCCAATCCCCATGGCGCAAAGATTCCAGGAGGACCGTGGCTTACCATACAACCACTGCACAGCCTGAAGGCCTGCAGAATAGGGGGCGGCGTGTGGTCAGCATGACGACTGCTCTAGGCTGTTATTGTTGGCTTTCTAGAGCAATGCCGCCATCTCACCGTCAGATAGCTCCTTTATTGTCAACCTTGAACCAGTCCTAAGAACCAGGTAAAAGTCCTTGACTTGACCGGGAATGGAACCAGGGGCTTCTAGTTAAGAGGCAGGTACTCTACCCTTACATCGTGAGGCCGGCTGCACAGAGGTACCAGATATACGTGTAAATACATTTTGAACAATGACGGTTTTTTATTTTCTGACTCTGGTCTTCAGAAATAAGTGATTTCTATAATACAGTTCAGTGTCCCTATATGGATAATGATAATAATAATAATAATAATGATAATAATAATAATAATAATAATAATAATAATAATAATAATAATAATGTCACATGTATCTGGGCGGAAGCCTGTAAGATTAAGCAAATAAATAAATAAATAAATAAATAAATAAATAAATAAATAAATAAATAAATAAATAAATAAATAAATAAATAAATAAATAAATAAATAAATAAATAAATAAATACATAAATAAATAAATAAATAAAATAAATAAATAAATAAATAAATAAATAAATAAATAATATTTGTTTGTATGCATGTTAAGTCATCATCCCAAATGTCGGTTGGATCCTCATCAGCTATATCATTAGCTGTCATAAAGTGCATTGGTATCCCTGAAGAGGCTTACTAGGAAAATGAGTGTTGTAGTTTATTGTTGCTTCCCTCACTGTGACAGAAGTTGCTATTACACATCTGTCTGTCACGCCAAATGAAATGCCTACAGAAACCCACCCTTTGAGCAACATTTTCACACCACTCATAGCAGGGGCTGACTGTATAACGAGTGGCATTACTAGCATGGCTCATACCTCAGTCACTTTCACATAGTCAAAGCCAATGAAAGTAACAACATAGCTCTAGCCCATACCAGAAGGCACAGCGCACTGTCAACACTAGGTTTCGCCAGCAAAGGCATAATAATAATGATGATGATAATAATAATAACGGGTATATCACCATCATCATATTCGTCAACTACTATTTGTAGACATTTAGGTTTGAAGTTATTTAGGCTGCTTCAGTTTCAATTTGAACGTCTCATTTCACTGTATCAGATAGCAGAGTAATTCCTTTTGTCGCTTATGCACCATGTAGGTTACCAGAGACCTTTTCCATTTTGGAATGTATGCCATGGGGTGCTTTAATGAACTTCTTTGTTCCCTTCAAAACTTCGACTGCCACTTTTTGGTTTGAACACTCGGTCTCGCAATTAAGAAGCTAACACTGTACCACTGGCCAAAGGAGAGAACTCCTGTCAAGACAAATGTTATTTAGAAAGAGTAACCAGAAATCAGGCCTTCATTTGAATGCCAAAGTGATTAGTAGACATTCAGACCATACTAGTCTATATGTGCATTTGAATTACAGTTATTCGAAGCGGGGCACTGAAGTAAGTTGATAAAAATCGTGAAGATATAACAACTATATTCAGTTGTGATTAGGAATTGTATTACCCAATTTTCTGATTCGCCCGAGTCGGAAGGAATGTAAGAGATAGAATACACTTTGTGTATGGTTTCAAGTAATTATATTTGTTTGGAAAAAGGTAAAATCAAATATAATATTAATGGACTGTGATTATTTTCCGTTGAAAGTCATCAATTGCGATAGAAATAAAATTTTCAGAAATTCTGTCAAATTCATTCTATATACTCTCAGGCGCTAGTGTTAATCATGGAAATGAACCATAGGGTATAGAGTGGCCGAGATTAGGAACAAACTCGTTACTGTATCATTTTTTCTGTGACCGCTATATGATGTGACTTCTCTTCGGAGGGAGTCGGCATTTGATTGTAACAATATGTTAGTGTGGAAAACGTTTCTTCCATGCTTTGTGTAGCTCTGGGGTACGCAGTATCCCACTTTACAATTGTGTTGTGTTTACAAGTATATTATTGTTTGTAGAACTGCCATTGTTTCCCCGGCAAGCAATATAATGGATTCGTTTTCTATGAGTCCTTCCATAGTTACAAGTTAATAATATATCTGGAAAAGTATTTACGTTTTGAGAAAGACGATAATTGGATTCGGGAAGAAACTAAGGAAGTCATACCAAGTGGAGAATGCACATGGAACATCATTCAATTCAGATGATGAAGAGGGCGATACTGTGATGTACAGGTGATGATTACGAGCCAGGTGAGGTCGAAAGTCGAGATTCATCCTCGGACAATGATGGAGGTGGACGTTGTGCAAGAAGGAAGGCAAATAGCAGAGAAACGTATTCCATTGATTCAAATTCACAGTCGGAGGTAACTGAGATTGCCTAATCCGACTGGATATCGTCGTCGAAGAAGCAAAACCTCGTATGTCACATTGCTCTTCCTACCCATTATGTTCTTTAAGAATGGTCACGCCTCTCTCCAAGCCCCGTGTGGATATGCATTCCATCATAACAATGCCCGTTTTGTTTATTTTCTTACTCGAATGTGTAAGGGGAAATGTAACTCTCAGTACGGTGCTGCAAGAATACATGTTCGCGTGACGTATTTTGCTTTGCATTGTTCTCATTGGCTGCGTATCCATATGTGGGTGGAAGGAGTGAGCAGTATTAAGGAAATAAGGGATAAGGAGAGCATTGGGAGATACGAGATATTGTAGAAATGATATGTGGGCTTTTGGACTTACGCCGTGTCAAGAAAACGAGGTGAAATTCTTTACGTTTCGCAGAGAATTTTGCTCCGGGTCATCAGAAGAAAATCTCGACTGTTCATGAGAAAGACTTTTCTTATATTGAAAGTTTGAATTTAGACGTTAGTAATAGAAGTGTAAGTGTTACGTTTATTAGTCAACAGATGACACACACCACCAGCATTCGAAGCGGAAGATGACGGCACCATCATAGTCGGTCACGGAGGGGTGCAGGGAGAAGAACTGGTGTACACACACACGAAAGTGTGATATTGTTTCTTCACCGATGATATATGTTCCAAGGACATGTTCAATGAAAGTAAAGAAGGCTCATCGATGGTCATCTAAGCCTAATATGAAAGCTGAAGGAATACCAAGACGTCACATAGTGGTCATTAGAACCGGTCCTTGAGGCCATGCAAATCTCGTGAAAACGACATCCGATGCTTTGGAATTGTTTATTGATGCTGGTTTAGTTCGCTAACGAAGAAATCATCGCACATGTAAAGCTGGCCAACGATATAATGGAGATTTGTTGTACTGTATTATTGTTGAAAGCATAACTGGTACTGTAAAGTCAACACCTCTCTACTGGTTACCCGTAATTAATCACATCCCACCATCCCACCCTAGGGGAAATGAAGCTCTGCTGATAGAAGCAAAGAAGATCAGGTCATCTCCCTCATTACCGGTTCACCAGGAATTTTGTTACCCATTTCCACAAAGACTTCGATCTAGGAGACCAGCTTCTGTACTGGCCGGCCGAATCTTGAGGGATAGTTTTAATGTAAGCCAGTGCTGAGTAGTCAAATTCAACATCTGGAACTAATGCTCATAGCTAAATCCAACTCGGAAAATGGAGAGATTCGAACTCCCAAGAAAACTATCGTGTCGCATGAACAGATTGAGAACTGGGATGGACTCTCCAATGTGTGAACGCAGTGACGATGAGCATACCATGGACCATGTTGTCCTGCGCTGCCCTCTTCATGCTACTCCGGAAGTCCCAGCCACTTGTTTCTTCTTTCATAAAGTGCTGAAAATCTTGTACCTGGACTTATTAAATTGTTGTTATATTCACCAAACGATTAAATAAATAAATAATTGTTGAAAGTGTGTCATTTAAAAATAATTTTTTTATGTTCACTAAGTACTTACAGTATTACAGTGTCTTTCAGTTGTAAAGCACCTGGATGTATAATGGAAATTAGCACTTAATGTGTGGGCTACTTAGTGCACGATGCTTTGTCCTAATTAACTTACGTTTCCAGTCCATGGTTAAGTAAATAAGATTTAATTAGTGTCCTATGTATACACTAGAACATTTCTATGAGAATAACACTGGAAACATCTACTCCAACACATTCCCAATAAACGTACTAAATATTGAAGATTACTTTTATGAGTGTCTAATAATTACCTTTATGTGGTTCCTCAAGAGCCTGTGGAGGATCCCCATCCGGCTGTGATCCAGAACCCTGTGCTCCATTGTATACCGTTTGTTCTCCATGGTATGAATGTGAAAATGCAGGACCTATCACATTTTCTTGAGGTCTGATCACTACAATGTCCTGATCCCTTCGTGTAGGAGCTGCGATATAAGAAGACACAACACTATAATTCACTGTTGACAGGTAGAATGTAATGTTATTGATACCATTTATGATTATTATACTTTAAAATCCAAAGCCATGATATTATGTGGTAAAAATTTTAATATACTTAACAGATATTTCTTAAAAAGGGAATCAGTTTCCTTCTGGTGACGGGAATAATTCTATAGAGAGGAATGAAGTGTAATTATTGTTTATTTATTATTTCAAATAGAAAGACAAGAAATTTCCACTATACGATAATCACGTTAGCAATTAAATTACGTTAATGTTTAAAATATTTGCAGGACGTATTTCGTCTGTTTGAGACATCATTAGCCAGTTATTTTCAGCATAGATTTAAATAGAAATGTAGAGGCAGTAAAAGGTTGTCACTGACTCATAATTCCTATAAGAAAAATGCACGTACATTCACTAAGATAGGAAAACTTGGTGCATGAAAACACTTATTAGAAGCCACTAAAATACAGAAAAACACACAAACACTTGTTCTTGCTATATTAAAGAACACTTTTAACAACATCGGAGTGATAGAATATTTTGAAAGGAAGTTTCATATTCGAATAATCAAATAGTCTTAAAATAATTTACTTTTAAGAATGGTTGACGGAGTGAGTGGCTGTGTGGTTTATTCCAGGTAACTTTCAGCTCGCGTACGGGAAAGAGTGGATTCAATCACCACTGTTGACAGCCCTGAATGTTTTCTGTTGCTTCCCATTTTGACAGCAGGAAACTACTCTATCTTAATCAAGACCATGGTTGGTTCCTTCCCTGTCTTAGCCCTTTTCGTTCCCACAGTCGCTATTAGGCAAATCGTAAAAAAAATGTGAATAGAAACGAAATATTAATGTTTATCCTATATTTGGTTTCAAGCGTTCATTTCCACTTAAATCTGTCTAACACTGTGTTGTTGTTGAGTGTAAAACAGAAATTTCCCCACCAACAAACCATAAATCTATTGCAGAACACCGTGTGCATACATCAACAATAATGATTTTGAATTCGTTATGATAAAAATCGTATTCAAAACTGAAGATCTCCGTTGGATAAGGATGGAACCAATAGTCACTCATATTTCAGGAGAGTGGAAATTTATTTTTGGTGTTTCTTTCATGGTTATACACTACTTGAATGAATCGCATATCGGCGGTCTAGTTCTAATGCCACCTACCTAACAACGCTCTTCCTACCCGTTATTTTCCTTAAGACTGGTCACGCCTTCCAGCCACATATTGAAATTCAGACCTTCAGAAGAATTTCGTTGTGTGCATTTTTTCTGTTCTAATTTTTAAAGGAAAATGACCCTTAAATACATTATTCTGTAGAAGTGCGCATATACGTCATAAAATCAACATTCCTACAGCACGTTGAGGAAAGGTTCATTTTACTTTATCAATTAGCAAAGGAAAATTAACACAACGAAAATTGTTCTGATCGTCTGCATATCGATATATGGCTGGGAGGCGTGACCAGTCTTGAGGAAAATAACGGATAGAAAGATCATGGTCAGATACGAGATATCAGAATTAGGCCATCGATTTGCATGTGTAAGAATGAGTTAATCTGTTAAAAACAATCTTTTACAGTATATCTTAAGGGGAGGTGGTACACCCTATCTTGGCAATGTTAAATTGTCCATATTTAAAAGTACCTACAATACTATGAAGCTTAGAATGATGAAATTTGGTACTGCTCAAAAGGAATGTTTACTGTATACACTGACAATTTTATAACTTCACCTAATCTCACACATAGCAGAAACAAATTTTTTACTTTACTGCTTAAAAAAATTGCTTTATGTGAAGTGTCATACTCAATAACTTTGGAACTATTTGAGTTAGAGGCATAGAATAATGTCAGTATGTTCACCAAACACAGTAAAACAGTTGGTAAAAATTTCATTTAACTGGCTTAAATATATACTGAGAAAAGTACACCCTCCATTCTTGACTCTCAAAGGCACATAGCCTTGGATGGAGCAATCTCCGAGTTAAAACTATGCTTGTGAAATATTAGAGGTTGCCTCAAGTTGTTCTCTGGCCGTCATATTACGACAATACGCAGAATTTTGGAGAAACTTTGGAAAGAAGTACAACAACCTGTCTGGATATAATAAATAAAAGAATACATGAAAGAACGAGACATAACACTGGAGGATTTATTAGAATAAATCATACAAAATAAATAAATTGAAGAATAGTAAAATTACATTCCTACCAACAACTGATAAAAGTGAAACAACAAGAAGGGTTTCTTCAGAAAAAGAACGAAAACGACGATCAGATACAATGAAGAAATACTGGAAGAACAGAAAGGAAAAAACATAAAACATCATAGAATATCATAGGAGACAGGACAGAAATAGACTAAATTGTCCAATGTGGCTGTAAAAGCGCAGTAATAATAATCTTAAGGTTTTAAAAATAACATAGGAACTGGAAGTGATACAAAGAAAATAACCTGTAAGTATATCTTACATTCGTATATATAGCAGAAGAGAAATCCTGTCCGTGAAACTGGAACACTACAGATAGCAAACAATGTAACAATTGCAGTAAAAATGTTGTGAAAAATATTTCAAAATATGGACTCTATTTTGTCTACAGCCTTTATTTAAATGATGTATTACACCTGGTGATGAACCAACACAAGAACTGACTGATGTTTCATCCTCATACCACGGAGGACTAAGTTCTGTGGCTGTAAACCGCTTGAAGTTCAAACGTAAGACAATAGATGACATCAAAGCATAGAGGCGTGATGATACAAACTATTTCCACTAATATTTCACTTTAAAAATGTGCTGGTTACATTCTTAATCCGGGAATTATTATTATTATTATTATTATTATTATTATTATTATTATTATTATTATTATTATTATTATTATTATTATTATTATTATGTGGTATCTGCTGCTGTGTGTGACGACATCTGGACTGTGTGCGTGTCAATTTCGACGATCCGTTTTACTCTATTGTTCACAGAGAAATCAGAAATCGAATTCGCGACCCATGGATGAGGTACTAATTAATTTCATTGGTTAAGCATCAAACTTGCACAAGAGATCTTTACCCATGCCGACAGCATGTGGCGCAGGAAGACATATGGGCTTATTTTTCCAATTTTCCGGGTTTGAACACGCTATATTGTAATCCCGTAATTTGTAGCTGGTTAGCAAAAGAAATTCTGGAAGAATGCCCTGTTAATAGTTTTGAATAGGAGTTTAATGACATAGAATTTCACAACCAAGCCTGCTAGCCATGCTTCATGAAATAAGAGAGAAGCCAGGGATTAAAATATCGTTTCTACTGGGGTAGAATTTTTTTTAAATTTCTTTACAATTTGTTGTTGTGCACATTTTGGAATTCAGTTCCTTGAAATATTTCAATTCCATCCCATTCTGAGTTTTAAAACAGTAATTTTTAATCCCACTGGGCAATGTTTTCAGAGCATTATCAATATCCACTCATAATACGTTATCACATGTTACTTGTTATTATACGTGCAATAACCTGAAACAGGACACCAATTATCACACTGTTAAATGTCGAAACTCGTGGGATATTGGTCCACTATTGTGTAAGGCGTGCAGCAACTCATCATAACAAGTGGAGAGATTCTGACCCATGCCGTTCGAATAGCTACCCACAGCTTCCTGCCATGTCAACGTGCAGTGCTTGCTGTCTCTTCGAAATCTGAGTCGCAGTCAGTCAGGTCAAAATGTCTGGAAACGGTAGACGAAGAGTATCCCCTTCATATATAGTAAGAAAATAATACTACCCATTAGAAAAGTCGGAGGGCTATGCAGGATGTGAAATATCAAACCACAGGAAGGTATGGGTGGTGCTGAGTTATGACACTTGTTACGAAAGGTGTTGCAGGTAGGGTAACTCGTGTTGAAGCAACACTTTCTGGCCCAGTGAAGAAAGCAATGGCGAACTACCTCACTCATCTACTTGTCTAGTATGTCTAATTTTGGTGTCTCCATCTGTTTTTGCGATTTCCGTATAACGGCATAACCCTTAGTGGTGCTGTTTGAGGATGACCTTACAAACAAATAATACATCCAACTAACTACATTTTACGGTTTTTGGAGTCGCCAAGATGCCAAAATTTAGTTCCACAGGAGTTATTTTACGTGCCAGTAAATCTACCGATATAAGACTGACGTATTTTAACTTCAAATACCACCGGACTTTTGAGGGTAGACCACTAAGTGTAAAGAATCGATTTCCATGGAACATCACTCATTGAAAGAGGAGTCGAAATAAGCGAAGACCTACTTCGGCTTAACCGCAGATACTCGACCGTCTCCGAGAAAACGACGGCCGAATGTTCCGACGTCGCTGCGGGTCCACACTTTAGCACCGCGAATTCAAATTCCAATTAATTGTTTTTGTTTCATTTCCATTGGCGATTATTACATGGATGCTTCTTATCAAGTTAGTGGATACAAGGGCGTTATTGTGATTGTAAACTCACAACTGGGTTTCGCAAGAAGTGTTATGTGTGTATTATATGTAGCCTAGAATTTACATATCGTCGTTGCCGGGACAAAACCCCCTTTTAAATGTTTTTGGAGACATACTGACCCGCAGCACATGCATTATGAAGAGCGAGAATGCCTTGACAATAAGCACACAATATTGCACCTTAGATGACAGAACCTTACCGGCCAAAGTCCTAAGCTAATTTTATTCACATAGGAGGTTTCTCCCGGCAGCGACAATATGTGTGTTATTTTCCAGGGATAACAATGTTTTGTAAGTTCATTCTTATACTAAGGTACGGATGATACCGATCGCAGAAACCTTCCAAACATAGACATTTTGCAAACCACGCGAATCGCATGGGGGCAGGGTTTCCACAGTTATATTTCAGGGTGAGAATGTCACTCGGGAAAGAAACGTCATTAATATTACTGGGGATTTCACGTATTGACAATAAATTTGTGACAAACCACGCGTAACGGAACATTTTTTCCAAAATCATTTTCAAAATTATTTTTTTAATTCATATATTGATCCAACGGCCGTAGCCGTGTTGAAACACCGGATCCCGTGAGATCTCCGAAGTTAAGCAACATTGAGCGTGGTCAGGAGTTGGATGGGTTGGGCACGCGCTGTTGGTGGGGGGTAAGGGAATGAAGGAGCGGAAAGGAACTGGCCACCCTACCGCACGTAAACTCCGGCTCAGGAACACCTCTGCGGAGGTTCGGACCTGCCTTCGGGCAGTATAACCCTTACCTTACCATATATTGATATTTTAAAATTCATTTACGAGGCAGGAAATATACGTATGTGGAGAACTATATTTTAAAATACATTGAAAAATCCCTTGGTGTAGTAATAGTCAATGGACAAAAGTAAATATAGTAAAGAAAATACCATCGAGATTTGAACAAGGGGGCGAAAAAGTGTGACGTCTCGGCGGAAGCCACTTGCTACACTCTAAAAGGCACGTAAAAGCGCGTCGGAAATTTCGACCGTCGTTTCCTGTGAAACAGTCGAGTGTCTACAGATAAGCCGAAAAGTGTGTTCACTTGTTGCGATCCCTCTTTCGCTAAGCGATGTTTCTGGGAAATCGGTTTGTGGTGGCTTTCCCTAGTGAGCCAGGAGCGAACTTGTCGAGTTGGGGTCAGAAAGAAAACGTCTGGTCCACTCAGTCCAACACCTAACAGACACATGCCACTAAAGCGTTGATGATATTTACAAACTGTGGTAAAACACCTTGTGGTCTGGTATTTCTCTCAATGGCCGACCATCGTTCTGTAATACTGAGATATGAACTCAAATTTATGATTGGATAAATTCATCACAGAAAAATGAGCTTGACATATGTTATCATCGTTTTTGATCAAATCGGCTTGGGGGATTGGTAAATCCGAACCTCGCTGTCCAAGGACAGGGTGTTGTTCTTTCCTTTTAGTTTAGTTACCCTTGTTAGTAAACTCTACGTCTTAAAATCAATGAAGAGCTAAGAAATATACAGTTTCTTTTGTTATGTTACTTGTACCATTCACGTTTGTTTTCTATTTTATGTCTAACAAAGTATTACAGAAATAATAATGTGCTCATTTGTCTCCTTTTCAGACCACAACGGCTTATAATTGACTCCGTTTCAAAGGGTTTTATCCAGTGAATAAGATTTACTGAGAGCGATAATGGAGATGATGCCGTCTGGGTGCTTCGCTAATAATTGCAAAATAGTGGAGGATCCAAGACACGTTTCAGGTAAATGGGCATTAAAAACATATGGATTCATCATGAAAATCATGGCACGTCGGAAATAAATCATTTTAATAACTGTTCGTGCTTTTATTATTTTTAGGTTATATTATACATCCGATTTTACAGTCCCACATCCTGGGAAACAATACGCATGCGTCTGGAAGAGTAAACACTATTTATGATGTTATCCTGTATAGAGTAATATATAAGTTACAAGTTGTGATCAAGTGAAAAATGACCTCGAGAATGATGTGAGGTGCACAGTAGCAATGAAATGATTATAAATAAGGTTAAAAGTCAGGTTGTGAGTCTTAAAAAAAAATTAATTACTGCGTTGATGGAGTGAAAGTTTCTTATGGGGATCACTGTAAGTATCTAGGTGTTAGTATAAGGAAATATCTTCATTGGGGTAATCACATAAATGGGATTGTAAGTAAAGGGTACACATCTCGGCACATGGTTATGAGGGTATTGAGGGCTTGTAGTAAGGATGTAAATTAGAGGACATGTAAGTATCTGGTAAAACCACAACTAGACTATTGTTCCAGTGTATGGGACCGTCACCAGGATTACTTGATTCATGAAATGCGAAAATCCAAAGAAAAGCAGCTGGATCTGTTCTGGGTGATTTCCGACAAAAGAGAAAGTGTAGCAAACTTTGGTCTGGAAAGACTTGGAGGAATGAGACGAGCTGCTCGAGTAACTGGTATGTTCCGAGCTGTCAGTGGAGAGATGGCGTGGAATGACATTAGTAGACGAATAAGTTATTGACGTCTTTAAAAGTAGGAAATATCACAATATGAAGATAAAGTTGGAATTCAAGTGGAGAATTTGGGGCAAATATTCGTTTATAGGAAGAGGAGTTAGGGACTGGATTAACTTACCTAGCGAAATGTTCAATAAATTTCCAATTTCTTTGAAATCATTTAAGGAAATATTAGGCAAACAACAGATAGCGAATCTTCCACCTCGTCGACTGCCCTAAGTGCAGATCAGTAGTGAATGATTTATGTAAGAATTCAAATAGCAGACGACGAAATATTAAATATCATTAAAAAATCTGATACGATGACTGTGGAGTGAAGTCCTCGTATGTCACGATGCACTTCCAATCCAATATTTCCATTTAGAATGGTCACGCCTCCCTACCATATATGGACATGGTGTCCATCAGAACAATGTTCTTCGACATAATTTTCCTATGCACACGTGTATAGGATAAGGAACCTTAACGTACCACACTCTACGACTGTGTGTTTGCGTGACATGTTTACGCACCTCTGGTATGAGGCACTTGCAGTGATCCCCATAAGGAACATTCACCCCATCAACGCAGTAATTAAAACTGGGAGCAATTGTCCTATTTGCGAAACTCACACCTTGACATTAAACGCCGTCTATCATTATACCATTACCAGTTGTCCATCTTAATTATCGAGGTCATTTTTCAGTTGCTCACAATCTCTTAACTTATTTATTATGCAACACAGAATAACATCATCCGCAAAAAGCCTTGTCCCTTTTACTCATCTTATTTATCTACCTTATATAGGATTGGATAAGTGTGAGGAAAATTACAGAAAGTTATGCATTTGAATTTTTAAAAGTATGCCTCAAACGCAACAGTTAAAACTCTGTTCGTTTGCACACAGTAGATTAGTGATAATTGTCTTACCAAGAGGAGATGCTTCGGTGTAGAATCCCTGAAACAGAGAAGTTAAACGTTAATGTTTTGTGCTTAACAGCGATTCGAGGCACAAGAATATCGACACTTTTGTCACACAGTTATAATTCTGAAGCAGAGATAAGAAATGAGTAAATTCTATTAATTTAAAACTTATCTCTCTGGAAATTCCGAGGTAGGATGACTCATTACATCTCAACAAATCACAGCGGTCTATTCTGAGAACAGTAATGCAATCCTGTCTTTGAAATGGCTTAAGGATCTTAAGATTACTCAACCGTATAAACTGAAAAAAAGCCTCCTTGTCTCAGGTGGCTGTTCGCCGGCCTCTTATAGCTGGGTTCCGTAATTCAAATCCCAGTCACTCAATGTGAGAATTTTGCTGGACAAAGCGGACGTAAGACAGGTTTTTCTCCGGATAGTCCGGCTTTCCCTGCCGTCTTTCAGTCCAGCAACACTTTCCAGTGTCATTTTGTTTCATCTGTCAGTCATTAATCATTGTCCGAGGCGAGTGCAATAGGCTTCGACAGCCGGCACAGTTCCTATCCTCGCCTCCAGATGGGGGCTTTATTCATTCCATTCCTGGCCCTGGCGAATGACTGAAAACAGGCTGTGGATTTTCATTTTCATAGCTGAAATGTTCTGGGATATTAGCTGGGGTAACAATACTGCAATGTGCACTGGAAGGAACAACGGGACCTGTGCCAATCTGAGGAAAGTAGAAATTTTAGTGGAACATCGAAATTGAGGCCTCTTCTAACGTGATTCCTAGTCTGTTAAGGGAGAAATCCGCTGCAAGGCGACGCAGGTTCGATTTAGTTCAACGAGACGTATGTTGTGTCTAGTGGAACAGTAAAAGGACTGTCGTTCCGTGCAGTCCCCGCTTTCCTTCCTCAGGACTCTAACACGTTTGTTTGTGCTTTCTCAATCTTTATTCAACGCATTCCTATTCGGTGCCTAGGTATGTCGGATACCGTGTAACTATCGCAAAGTCGACTAAATAAAACATATAAAGGTCTCTCATTTCTTCACAATGGGCTTGTTATAAAAGGAAACGATTGTTCTATTCTGGGCAATCGTACGTTTAGATGAAAGTTGTTAAAGTTCCTGCTAAAATTGCGACTACTGTGATAAGTTGTTCTACTTATTAATCATTTTCTAAACTGTATCGTACATATCTAATATAAGAACCTATAAACTCTACGGTCACTTACCTACTTAAGTAAAGAACATTCTTACGTTGCTATATTATTTCTTCTATACACACCCTGATCAAGCTACATCCCTCCCTCAGCAGAGTTGCTAACACGCACAGAGAAGTCATGAGTTATATTTGTCTTATCATACGACACTTTACGAGCCACATATATTTCATTAAAATAAATTCAAGCCTTCACAATCTTTCAAGTTAATTCGTGCTTCTTGTGTGAGAATATATTTCTCAAGTCTTGTTTGACCGCGCTACCTGCAATGGAACAACGGGACACGTGCATAGTGGAAGCAGCACGCGCTATTTAGCTATTTCAGCTATTTCATTTTGCCTCTCCTGCAGACAGCGCTCATTGGCGCTTGTCCCGTTCTTCGGCCCAGCCTTCAATTATTAAAGAATGTGTACAATTTTTGGAACATTCATCTCCAGCTTATCTACAGTTTGGTGACTACAGGTTTCATATTTTCTGATGTATGCTTACGTTTCCTTCTTCATATGATAGGTATACCGTATTGTGTCATCTCCGTACAGGCCCTGAGAAGAGTGTAAGGTAAAGGCTCCCACTATCCGTTACTCGTTGGGGGTAGAGTGGTTAGCTCTCCGCCCGGCCGCCTTTGCCCCCAGAAATTAACCTAGTACTCATTTACTGTGTAGGCTGAGTGAACGTCAAGACCATGTTCACCTCCAGAAGTGGAAATCTCATTCTATAAATTTTTCGATTCCCTGACGGGGAATAGAACCCACGTCCTTCCGGGTGAACGGAGCACGCATTTACCGCCATGGCTAGGCATCCTCCATAGGTATATTACCATAAAAATAAATTTTGCTCCAATTTGAACCCCAATATTGACACTGTATTATTAATAGCAGTGGATATATAGGGTTAATATTAAGTAACCATAGTTTAGATATAGTTAACATCTAGCGTCATATTTTGTAATGGTAGTCATACTGATCTATATACACTAACAATTGAATGAAATTTAGAGTAAGGATTTCGGAGAAAATGTGCCGCTTATTTTCTACATCTACCTACAAGAATGGATTTAAATTGAACTATATGTAAAATCATGCCAAAAGCTTGACCTTTTCAAATAAATTACGGCACTTGTAAGTGACTGTGTGAGAGAATGAATGAATGGCAGATTTTGAGGAAGAGGAGGTATATGAGATCAATAGAACATTGGTTGGTCTACTGAGTGAATGGAATGAAGTGACATATATTGAAAATCCTCAGCCTGTTTCCGATCATTCCATGGGTCAGGAATGGAAAGGGTGAAGACTCAATCTAGCGACGAAAGTAGGAATTGTTCCGGCTACCGAAACCTGTCGCACTCCTCTGGGGCAATGATTAATGACTGACAGATGAAAAGAAATATTGGAGAGTATTTCTGGAATGAAAGCTGACAGGCGAAAACAGGAGAACCCGGAGAAAATCCTGTCCTGCGTCCGTTTCTTCCAGCACAAATCTCGCATGGAGTAAGCGGAACTTGAACCCCGAAACCCAGCGGGGTCAGGCTGGCGCAATATCACCTGAGCCACGGAGTTTGTTTAAAATTTTACGAAAACATATATATCGTCGGTTAAGAAAGAATATTTCACATGTCAAAATTATCTTCCTCTCCATTGTTCCCCCTTAACACTGGTCACGCCTCCCAGCCACTTATGGTAATAATTATTTTGTGTGGCTATTTCTAGCCGAGTGCAGCCCTTGTAAGTCAGACCCTCCGATGAGGGTGGACGGCATCTGCCATGTGTAGGTAACTGCGTGTTATTGTGGTGGAGGATAGTGTTATGTGTGATGGGTGAGTTGCACGGATGTTGGGGACAGCACGAACACCCAGCTCCCGAGCCACTGGAATTACCCAATGAAATGTTAAAATCCCCGACCCGGCTGGGAATCGAACCCGGGACCCTCTGAACCGAAGGCCAGTACGCTGACCATTCAGCCAACGAGTCGGACACATATGGTTATGCAGTCCATCAGAACAAAGTTCGTTGTGTTCATTTTCCTATGCTACGTTGTAAAGGAAAATGAACCTTAAAGGCAGCACAGTGTAGGCGTGTGTAAATGTGTCATGGAAACATACATTCCTAGAGTGCGGTGCGGAAAGGTTCATTTTTCTTTACTCCAATCATGGGAAGATGAACACAACAGAAATTGTTCTCAGAGACTGCATATCCACAAGGGGCTTATAGGCCTTAAAGAAAGGCCATTGGAACATACGAGGTATTGCTACTTAGGTGAAATATTTGATTTGATTTCTTTATTTATCATCAGCAGAGTCATTACTCCTCCAATTACTGATGATAAAATAAATTCAAATAATAACAATATTAACAGCACTTACTACTAAATAATACGTATTTACAAAACATATACGGGAAAGGGAAATGAAATCAGAAAAATCTTTATACATCCGAAATGACCGAAGAAGGATATATGCAAAAGCGCAGAACAGGACTGATTTCTCTGTCTGTGAGGCGTCCATAGGATGCCTACGAGTTTCACTACCTGACGAGTGTAATACATCCACCATCCCGCTGATTTCATTCGGGGATCTTAGGGCCTGCATAAACCAAGAGTTCCTTTTTGATTCAGTTCTGTACCTGGGTAAGTGAAAGGCTGATGTATGTTACGGGAAGCAACATGAATTGGTAGCAACTAGAGTAAACTAGAACAATCAAGGATATTGCAGATATATTTGCGTTTGAAACGCGCATTAACATACCTGCGCCTAGTTCTAAGACACTCAATACGAATCTTTGTACAAAACATCCATCGATGACAGCTTGATACCTAAATAATTTTTACTGGTCCATTTTGGAAATCTGATCTGTACTCGCTCTAAGGCATTAACTAAGTATTGCTGTGAAGGGATCCACACATCAGACCAGTACTCTAGACTTGACGGTGTGAGTGAGAAATACACGATTTTCAATGACACAACACGTTTAAAACACTTGCAATTTCTTCCTTGGACCTAACGGTTTAAATACCTTGTTGTCAATATTCAACACATACTCATTGTAATATTAACAATTTTGATTACTAAAAGGAATATAAAGTTCATTAATTTCAGTAACATTTTGCACCAATCACTAATATTTCAATTACCCTGTAGAATTAAAGTCGTGAGCATAGAGCAGGTATTTGTTCGAACGGATTTGTGATGACAGATCTTTAGGAAAAAGAAGGAAACGCATAGATCCCAGTAGTGAAACTTGTGGAACTACAGTCGTAGGGTGATATGGACGAGAAACGAAACCATCGTATTTTATTGAATACCTCCTCTCTTAAAACCTCATAAAATATGTATGTATTTCCATTATCCAGAGTTTATAGCGCTGTAGAAGAAGGCACCATTTTGAGAAATATAATTTTAAGTTCGTACATATATTGGGTTTTACTAATGAAATTAAAATATTAATTCGTTTACCTGATTTTAAGACAAAATGAGATGAAAGAAAACAAAATTATAATCCCACCAAATCAAACACCCTGAAGGGCCTTGGCCTACCAAGTGACCGCTGCTCAGCCCGAAGGCCTGTAGATTACGAGGTGTCGTGTGGTCGGCACGACGAATCCTCTCGGCCGTTATTCTTGGCTTTCCACACTGGTGCCACCATCTTACCATCAGACAGCTCCTCAATTGTAATATCGTAGGCTGAGTGGAGCTCAGATCCAGGTAAAAATTCCTGAGGTGACCACCGAGTAATAAGCAGGCCCTCTACACCTATACCGCGGGATCGGCTTATAATCATTCAGGGATTAGAAATTTAAAACAGCAAACACCTTACAGGTAAACGTACACACTGTCAGAGCAATGAGAATTTATCTTGAATGAAAGTGATAAGATAGAAGAAGGCTGAAAAGAACGTTTATTCGAATGTTTACATAAAAACTGACGATAATAAACAGGGTACGATTCAAAATATTCGTTGTAATCTGATAAACAATCACTTTCGACATTTTGACTTTAACTCCCACGAAGTATCATATAATATGATGCCGGTTATGTCAACGATAAAACGAACAGATATTCAAACGAAAGAAACGTATAATACAGGTAGTAATTTACTACGGAAGTTATATGAGTAAATGTAGTTTTACACTCACCAGGACGGCTAAGAGCAGCAGAGATGTCAAGAAGGTGAAGGGAGTCATCTTGGAGGACAAGATAGAACTACATAAAATGGGCCTCTTTATATACATGTCATTGATATCAGCTGCAGAGTTATTGTAGGATAATTTGCTGGGCCATTCTGGCAATCTGGAATGCACTTGCGTCTCTGTGTTTACGACTCGTTAATTTCCGTACAACACAACCATTCTTTTATGGCTTTGCAAGTTTTAGTACTTGGAACTTGCTGTTAATGACGGCAGCGTATTGCATTTTAAGAGCTATTTGTTGACATAGCATTTTTCTTGCAAGTCAGTGAACCGGGTTCACTATAGCAAGTTAACTAATTAATGATTTAATATCTCAGACGTGGTATACTTATTCGGTAGTCCTTCGTTCATTTAACATATGATAAACATTTTGATGTACATAACAAGAAGATCATTCGTAAAAAGAACTTTATCAGCCGATTTTACAGATTTTCTTCTGACATAACATGAGATATACACTCAAGAAAAATAGCAGGAATAATTTTTAAAATGTTTTTAGTTACGTGAGATTGGTAAACGTACTAAGTGTTTTATTTAGCATGTAGACGAACAGAACAACTACACCGCATATTTCGGAAGCGTGGAAGAATGTTATCTGTATACAACTCTACTCGTACCTTACTTTTCGCTACTTCCCAGTCCTTGTGGATGTGTTTATTTAAACTATTATGTCAAACTCGCTGTCACTTGGTAAAAATTACTGTTAGGACCCAGATCCGTGAATGTACATAGATATGGAAATTTCATATGATCTGGGGAGGTTTCTCTCAAACATTCACTACAAACCTATTTGGTTTTAGGAAATATCTTACATACGTGTTACTGCCGTGCTAAAGGAAAACGATAGTAACTTCCTAAACATAAAATCTGAGAAAACCGAGATACAAGTTTAACCAGTTCATATATTTTATATTTTATGGATGACGTTGAAATTTTTTTCGTGAGGCTATTTCTATCCGAGTGCTGTCTTTGTAAGGCAGACCCTCCGATGATGGTGGGCGGCATCTGCCATGCGTAGGTAACTGCGTATTATTGTGGTGGAGGATAGTGTTATGTGTGGTGTGTGAGTTGCAGGGATGTTGGGGACAGCACAAACACCCAGCCCCCGAGCCAGTGGAATTAACCAATGAAGGTTAAAATCACCGACCCGGCCGGAAATCGAACCCGGAACCTTGTGAATCGAAAGCCAGTACGCTGACCATTCAGCCAACAAGTAGGACACGTTGAAATTAACACATTAGCAATAACACATACATGCATCATTATAGACCGTTATTCCTTTCAGAGTTCTGTCTGCAAGCCTCTGCGAATTTACTAAACGTCGCCACAATCCTCTATTTGCAACTAGTTCTGTGGCCTCATTTGAAAACAAGCAGGGATATTTCGGGTCTCGCCTCCCAAGTGCATATGGATATGCATTCCGCAGAACAATGTTTACTTATTAATGACTTCCTGTACATGGCGGAGCTCAGGCTATGAAGCCTGCAATTTTTCCTAAGTACATAATTATACAACTACATAAACATAATACCGTCGCTGACGGGACAAAATTCCTGTATGAAACATTTTAGCTTAGAACTTAAGCCGGTAAGGTTCTGTTACGCAAGGTGCAATATTGTGTGAATATTGTCAAGGCGTTCTCGCTCTTCATGATGTTTGTGCTGCGAGTCAGTATATCTCCAAAAATATTATCACATAGGAGGTTTTGTCCCGGGAAGGACGATATACTGAACATTTTAAGTACGGTACTTAAAATGAAAATAAATTTAATGTAATTCAAAGTAAACGTACAATATCATTTAACTGAAACTGAAAATATGTTTAAAAACTATAAAATTATTATATGAATGCAGAGTATATCCTATTTTTAAAACTAAATCTCGAACTATTTAAACTATAAGGTTACTAACCTTACGTTTTACTTATTTATTTAATAATGTAACATTTGAGGGTGCTTCTTAGAGTAAATTAACCTCTCTGTAGGTAAAATTTCCAGCACATTCTTCTGAATAGCTTTAGGTTATTTATGTCTCCAATTTCAGGCGGGAACGTATGGTCCCCGGTACAAATGAGTTGTTATACATACTACTGTGGTGAGTGGGGATGGACAGCAGGGATCGTATTGATGATCTTGAGGGTGCTCCAGATTAGGGGGTGGGGTACTTGAAATCTATTCTGAGGTAATTTGGTTTACCTGTTTGCAGTGTTTTTCGCAGAAGGGATTCAGAATGGTACTTACGACTATCACCTGGACAGCTGATGGAGGAATGGAGTGGAACATTTAGGTTGAAGTTTAGAACCAAGTGAACAACTTATTTTATTGCAGACTTCATCACCATAATCGAATATTGGTAGTGTTGGTCCTTGAACGAGAATTTTCCTGGTTTTGACAGGTAAAAACTCCTTATTTTGTACAGTGAGTGTAATGAACCGAATACACGTTGATGAATTTTTGTTACGTGCTGTGATCAGTATGAATAAATATCAACAATTTCTTCAAAATTTCTTAACGGAGTCTTTCAGTGTTACAGGCGTTTGATTGATCTTGGTAGGCGGTATATTGATGCATCGTAGTGTCCATTTTCCTGTTTGTGCGTGTGAAGGAAAATAAATCTTAGCGTACTGTAGGAATACACGTACGTAAACGAACGGGTGGGTAATAAGATAAACATGCTGTTCTAGAACGAGACATGACTAAAATCCCTGGAACAGCAGAAAAAATATGTTACTCTGAACTGAAGGCCGCTCTACTTACCGGATATAGGTCTTCCTGGCTCATGCTGTGTATGTCGTGGAATAACACATTATGATGAAGGTGGGCTAAACGTGGTGTATTCGAAAGGTAATAAATACAAAAATAATATTTTACAGAGCAGGAGAAAAAAATTGTGAATAATTTTGACTGAAAATTCATGTTAGCACTTTTATTATGTCCAGGTAGAATAAATACAATACTGGGGCCCGGCTGATTAGGACCTAAAAATTTTAGAAATATGCAAGCATTTATGATGTAAAAAGAATTAAAATATGACAACAAATATGACTCAAGAGTTTTTGATCACATTTTTGAAATCTTCAAAAGGTTACCGCTCTTTAAATTAACATTATATTGAAAATATACTTTTGAAATCTAGCACATTCAATAATAAATAAATATGTAGTGTATATTCGGTTTTCGGCCCGTAGGCTGGTTTGAACCTCCACAGCTCCGCCAGTAGCTGCCATAGCGTAGGTATCACTGAAGAGGCGTATTAGGGAAAGGAGGAGTGTCGTAGTTCCCGTTCCTTTCTCATCGGGCCAGAAGTTGCTATTACGTATCGGTCTGCCATGATCTCTGAAATGCATGCTCCAACCGACCGTATGAGTGAAATAAGTAATAATATTAATAATGATTATTATTGTATTTAGAATTTATTTAATTACTCAATCCTGAAGTAACTCTCGACTCTGCACAGAATGAAATAAATGTCACATTTTGACGGGCGATCAGAAAAAAATTACAATAGCAAATTACGGAAAATTTAATGTTTACAAATTTTCACGCAGCATTGAACTGTAACGGAAAAAAGACAGCTCAACATCGCAGGAAGTTATAGGGTCATATCGTCGTTGCCGGGACAAAACCTCCTATGTGATAATATTTTTGGAGATATACTGACCCGCAGAACGTACATTATGAAGAGCGAGAATGCCTTGACCACATTCACACAATATTGCACCTTAGATGATAGAACCTCACCGGCCAAAGTTCTAAGCTAAAATATTTCACATAGGAGGTTTTGTCCCGGCAGCGATGATATTTGCAATACGTCTAATCATTAGAGTTCAATCGAGACTTACATCTCTGTCGCTTTGTAAGCATTTGCCTCTTTCTACAGAGCTCACACTCTTAATTCACATAAGTACATGTTCCTAAGAAACATATTTGTAAGGAATTATAGACAATAATTAGGAGATGTGAAACATCCATCTTTGAGACGACTGCAAGTAGGATAAAAAAGAAAAAATATGACAATAGTTCGAAATTCGCTGGAAAATACGACCGTACCATGAAAAATTGCCTGAAATTGACAAAAACGTTAAGAAACTAAAACATGACTTTATAGGACCGATGAAAACTGCATAATTTTAGTCCCCGTGGACAAAAACATAACACAACCATATGGAAATAATTTAAAGGAATGAAGTATGAGATGTGATAAATATTCCGGCCATGAAGTTTACTATACAAAGTCAGGGTGTACCCGTGATAATGTTACAAATTTCCAGGGATGATGGACAACCGCAAATGGGTCAATTCGAGGTAAGGAATCGTGGTCCGGGAACGTTCAATTCAAAAGTAATTAATAATAGTCAGTGATTACGTAGTAGTCCCTTTTCTTCTTCCTCCCCGCCTTAATGCAGCAGTGTACACAATGGTACTCAGAGATGTACTACCAACGTTCCCGGAACACATCCCACGGATGTGGTCCCATCATGATGGACCCCCACCTCAATTTGGAGGGAGGGTTCGTTAACACCTAGATTAGGCAAAGTGTATAGGAAGAGGTGTCCCCGTTTCGTGGCCCGCTCGTTCACTTTATATCACCCTACTTCATTCCGTCTTGTGAGGCCAGTGCCACACCCCGCACGCACAGAACCCTACTCACCGTGTATCATATATCATCATAAGCTAAATATTGCGGCCCGAATCGCGACTGAGTGGGGCCACAAGCTACAAGCCTTGAACTGGAGATGAGCCTCTCGGAAGAAAAACATCAAGAGACTAATTCTTAAAACCAAAATACAATGAAATTCAACAAATAACAAGCAAACGTTTATTGAATTAATTAAAAGAAAATTAGGAGAAAGGAAGGGAAAATAATCAATATTAAAATATACATACATAATCGGCCTTTTACAGAGCTGTAGCAGCAGTGACTCTGCGACGGCATACCATCATTCAGAAACGCATTGTATTACATTCAGTTGAACCACTTGTAATCGTGCGATCGCAATCGGATTATCATAAAATGACGCAATCCACACAGTTCATTAATAGGTGATGTAACTTTCCAACAGTTATTAATTTCCCCAACTCCTCGTATCTCACACCTCTCTTCTTTTTCATCTCCATCCTGTTTTTTACAACATTCCCTCACCCCAAAATAAAAACTATACTCCTACGGATCAAAGAGCAGACTAAAGGAAATAAGTATTCGTAGAACCTCCGGATCATGAACTACAAAAATTATGATGGTAAGGGCCAAAAACATGCGCAGTGCATACATGAAAGGAAGATAAATCATGTCGGCCGGAAACTGTACAAGAGGCTAGAAAAGAAAATGCACCAACAATCAGTTAAGGAAATATAATTTAAAACAAGAAAAGAATATAATTCATACAAAGATATTCCTTCTTGATTCCGCACCAATTTACACTCACGTCCGTACACATACAGTCAGGCGACAAAGCAATAAGTGCGAAGAGCGGTCCTGAGCGTCCATGAAGGGTTCCAATCCTCCAATAATACTACACAGAGGTCGGTAGAAAGGGATTACCAATTATTTGGGTCATGTGTATACATAATCATAAATTTACCAACGGAATCAGAAAGTCAGGTATTCACATAAATAACCATCAAGATTGCAATTCGTACAGAGCGAGTGAAGCCTCGCGGTGACACGAATACAATGTAGACGCGAAAAGCATACACCCACGTAGTAATTTCAGGACCATAATGTTGAGAATGGACATAACTACACCAAGCATAGAGAATCACGTTTCATTCATACTGTGGGGTAAACAACGGATATCAACAACCATTATAACATAAAGAAAAAGGTTATTAAACGATATCGTTACCTGAAGTAATATCAACGTGCAATGAAAGGAGGTGAGTGGCAGTAGAGAATCCATTTGAAACGTTTAAAAACGTTTCGGTACATTACAAAAACTGCATCTTAATGCTCGGAGTCCACCTGATATATCAATAAAACCCGACACATCTTCCCCAAGTCAAAGAGATAAGAATAAAACATTCTGGTGGAAGGTTAGGCCATCCGTGACAGAAAACACAAAGACTGCCATTTTTCGTGCAATCAAAAGTTAGAGGATCGTCCTACGTGAAGCATTAACGAGCCACTTTGGCAAATACACCCAGCTTGGGACGAAGCCGAACTGACACAAGGATCAAACATCTTATCACTACCCCCCTTTTAAAAATGTGTCTTTACTTGTTGGTCAGACAAGCAGACACATTTTAAAAATAGGTCCCAAAAATATTACTTGAGTGCGCGCACTGATTAAAACTACGGTTCTTATATCTAAACAAAGTATTATTATACAGGTTTATACATGGTTACGACAATTGGTAGCACCAAAAAGGAGACAAAGTCACAGTCCACTCAAATTGCGGTCCGTACCGTGTCCAAATGCACCAGGTACCCATAAACAGTGTTTATCTTTTCGTTATTTAGTATGTAGGTCATTATGTCATTTTTATGCATGGTCGACCTTTTCCCTCGTCTTATATGATCAATACCAGCTCGCTTTTAAAAAATTCTTCCCCTTTTTATATCCAAGGAAATACAGTAGCCCATTGTTACTGGAAAAGGAAAGGTCTTAGAATTCTAGTATTACACGAACAAGAGTAAAAACTATAGCAACAGAAAAAAGATAAAGCAAAAGGTTTTACGTTTTTCTTTGATAGTAAGGTTTTAGTAAGGATACGTGGGATTTGGATACCCGTTGACTTTTTATGTCTTCTGGCTTAACTTACAGATCCAAGAAATTTAAAATTTTTCTTGTTGCTGGACCATTTGTGGCCAAGTTTAGCGGCGATTTGATTTGCTACTGAACTGACAGGAAAATATTTCACGAAGACCATATCTCCAGCTTTGAAACTGACGGCTTTCCATGCTTGGTTGAACATTTTTCCACACGATTGCGGGCTTAACGACGGCTTCTTTCCATTTTGTCTTAAACATCCAGGTTCCTTGATGACTCAGAGAGCAAAGGTTCGGGTGATAAAGTCAATGGATGAACCAGTAGATAACATAAAATCGGTGCCCAAAATGACAGGGACAGATAGATCAAGAACAACACTGAACACCCAGTCCCATAAGTGGTTGCGGATTTAGATATGACATTTAACCCGACCTATAATACATACTTGACGACCATCAAGTGACATACATCGCCCTGAGCCCTCACTATTCTCGAGATATTTCAAATTCATGCCACTGACAATAGATTGGTTCATGAAGGAACTACATGATGCAGTATCTAACAACGCATATAGAAAGCACGATCCATAAATTTTTGGCCCAGGATATAGACGAGGGAACACCCCAAATCTTTTTACACACATCCCTATCAGGCGCCAACGACGGGCCATCACGCCCGCGCGGATTTGGTTTCCCTGTTGAGAATTGCACCTGCAGTAGGACATACGTGTGCATAACTCGATATAGACCACATTTATAAAATTTCAAGGGAGACTTAGACAAACAATACTTAGAGACGTGCACTAATTTCCCGCAATTCCAACATTTCGACGCACCAGTTTTCCTTTCAACATTTATGTTATAATTTTGGACGGCATTAATTCTGCGACGAGTAGGAGCGACGAAGTTCGACCGATGACCGGAACTTCCAGGAGAACGGGTTGAAGATAGAATCGCAGCAAAGGAGGCTGCTTTTGACGGTGCATGATAAGTGACGTCGGGGAACGAACAATCAGATGGCGCGGATGCGGACGGTACAGTTTATTCTAATAAAGGGTTGTCTCAGACTCGCGACCCAAACTAATGATTTCTTCCACGCTCTCAACTTCGATCGTTTTATGTAAAGTTTGTAATCGGAGGCCAGATTCCTATAAAATTGATCGAATACTTCCGATTTGGGTGCCTTGATTCTCAAGCGGTTGAATAGCGTTAAAGTGTCAGTGGAATAATCGTCAATGTGTTCTCCTACTACTTGAGTTCTTCTGAAAATTTCCTGTTTCAAGCAGTAGTCCATATCGGACAAACCAAATCTCTGTTTTATTTGCCTAGCAAAATCGTCCCAGGATTCGATATTCGCTTTTCCTAATCTGAACCATTTCAACGCCGACCCTTCCAGCATTCCAGGGATGACCGGAACGAACAGATCAGGAGGTAAAGGGCTACATTCGTTAATATCTTCAACCCGTTCTAAGAACTCAATAATACTTGAACTATTGCCTTCCCCTTAAAAATTCAGCTTCCATTTACGGACAATGTCAAAAACCGGGTTATAATTAGGATAACGGTAACCAATTGGCCTAGTAATTTGTGAGAGTTCACGCGTTTTTCAAGGAGGGGATTTTCGCCACTGGCAATCGTATCCCTCGCTTCAAGATATCTAGCATTCTCACTACCAGACACGGGAGACGTGCTAATTTAATCTAATTCATGGCCGTTTCCTTTATCTCTGTTGGAGATATCTCTAGCAAAAATTTCACTCACTGGTCATATTTGAGTCATTATCTCTTTCCATAATTAGAACGAAATTTCAGCAGCAATAGGCACGCAAAGGATAACGAAACTACGTAACTCAGTAAGCATACCCATAATTAAAACCAGGACGTGACAGCAACACACATGAAGATTGTGGGTTAAGCGAGAGTGATTTAACATACCCAGAATACATTTTCACCCCCCAGCTCTAACTCATCCGAATTTATTTCGAAGGAGATATCCCAGTAGAACCGCGCGACTTCCACCATTTGAGCCACACACCGCACCCACGGAGACCTACTCACCGTGCATAATATATCACCATAAGCTAAATATTGCCACCCGGATCGTGACTGGGAAAGGCCACAAGCTACAAGCCTTGAGCTGGAGATGAGCCACTCGGCAGAATAATACCAAGAGACTAATTGTTAAAGCCAAAATACAATGAAATTCAACAAATAACAAGGAAACATTTATTGAATTAATGAAAAGAAAATTAGGAGAAAGGAAACCGGTCTAGAAAGCCAAGATAACGGCCGAGAGGATTCGTCGTGCTGACCCCACGACACCTCGTAAACTGCAGGCCTTCGGGCTGAGCAGCGGTCGCTTGGTAGGCCAAGGCCCTTCAAGGGCTGTAGTACCATGGGGTTTGGTTTTTTTAGGAGAAAGGAAAACGATTTATTAAGAGACAGGTAAAATAATCAATATTAAAATATACATACGTAATCACCCTTCTACAGAGCTGTGGCAACAATGACTCTGCGACGGCATACCATCATTCACAAACGCATTATATTACATTCATTTGAACCACTTGTCATCCTGCGATTGCAATCGGATTATCATAAACACGACGCAATCCTCACAGTTCATTAAGAGGTGATCTAACTTCCAACAGCTATTAATTTCACCAACCCCTCTTATCTCCACTCGCGTACATCACACCTCTCTTCTTTTTTTGTCTCCATTCTTTTTCTTACAACAATCTCTCACCCCAAAAGGAAAACTATACTCCTACGCATCAAAGAGCAGACTAACGGAAATATGTATTCGTAGAACCTCCGGATCATGAACAACCAAAAAAAATAATGGTAAGGGCCAAAAATATGAGCAGTGCATACACGAAAGAAAGATAAAACATGTCGGTAGGAAACGGTACAAGAGGCTAGAAAGGTGCGGGGGCCGAAAAGAAAATGCACCAGCAATATATTATAGAAATAGAATTTAAAACAAGAACAAAATAACATTTGAACACAGATATTCCTTCTTGATTCCCCACCCATTTACACTCACATCCGTACACAAATACCGTCAGGCAACCAAACAATAAGAGCGAAGAGCGGTCCTGAGCGTCCATCAAGGATTCAAATCCTTCAATTATACGACACCAAGGTCGGTAGAAAGTGATCGCCAATTACTGACTCAGAAGGACGTGAAAATTAACGTTATGAATACTTGATTGGAAAAGACAAAACCACCAGATGGATGAAAACTGATTTTTCAATGGTATGCAAAATTAAAAGCGAAAACGTTGTCAATGTGTTTCCTGGTCCTAAAAGTAATGCAAGAGGAATAAAAGATGAAATATCTTCCTTCCATAAAACTGTTGGTGAGGATATGGTAGATGGCACGGTGACACACATCAACATGTACACTAGAACTTGCTCAGCGCCTGCGCATTAGAAGATGCTTGTGTAATCGGATCAAACTTCTGAAAAGTTTTCAAACGTGAAACCAACATTTATTGTTGCATTTTCACCTGATGCAGTGTATAATATGCTAAAATTTGCAAGGATAAATAAAATTTCATGAAAATTAGATATTTACTATTAAGTGTTGTCGAAGTGTGGAGTATTAAGTACACCACGTTCCTGGTCATCCCTGGAGGGATAATTGCAGGCTAAGAGTGAGAGTGGTAGCGATCAAAAATACAGCGCCATTACACGCTGTTTTGGTTCATAGAGCAGCAATTCGCTCATTTGTTTCCAAGGAAGCATATACAAGGACATTATATCACAAGACAAGATAACTCACACCACCTGTGAGCGGAATAGTGCTACTAACCAAAGAAATAAAAATGCGTCGAAGAATCTCCAGAAATGGGCAAGCCATCGAGTCATCGACGCTTGCCGGTTCTAGGGTTAAGAGAAAACCACATGAAGGTTATAATAAAAGGCACGTGGAAGTGCCATAGTCGGGTATGGTTCCAATTTTAAGTAATTGCATCTCTTTTTGTTCTGGATTGCTTATGACATTTGATAGTATTCAACTAATTCTATGCAACTCTAAGAAACACTAATTTTTATTTTGAAGTGGAAATAGCACATGTAAAACAGACACTCCTCAAACGTTAAGGTTGGTACAACTGAACGATTCACTAATTGTAGTGTAGAACACTTTCCTATATCTGTGTATTTAATGTCAAAAATTTTGGCACAAAAAACCTCACTTCAGAAACGCATGTGGTTAAGAACAGTACGTGTTATTTAAATTTAACTGTTGATTTGAAGTGGAATCCACTTGCAGAGGGTGGGGCCTGATCTTACTCAAATCTTGACATCAGGATGCATTTCAATCCATAGATAATTAATTTATTACTCACCAGCAATCGACGCTAAACTACGAAGACCTCCTTCGACCATCTCCTTACCTCTGGAATCCATAATTACAGAATAAACCTCGTTGAAAACGTATCCTGTACATATATATCCCCTGTTCGCTGTTTACAGCATAAACTGGAGACAGCCAGCAACAAGCAATGTATGGGGACAGCTGAAAAACATGAGCATTATAAACAGTTTACGGTAATGAAGACAACTCATTGTTCTCAACGGATATTACTTACACTTATATCTACCTTAAGATACCCACTCGAAGCATGAAAACATTCCCTAGATAAACACATGCTTACTTGTAAGAATAAGGATTTGGAATGAAATGTTGGAAGAGAAAAAACTAGAAGGGGCATTCCACAAGGTTCATCCCTATTCACTTTGACGTCTATACTAATATTATAAAGAGGAAAAATTCGTTTGTTTGTAACGAATAGACTCAAAAACTACTGAACCGATTTTAAAAATTCCTTCACCTGTAGAAAGCTACATTGCGAGTTAGTAACATGGGCTGTATTTTATTTTCAAACAATTCTAACTGGGGGGGCACGAGGGGAGATATAAAAATAATAGGCTAATATAGGCAAAATATCGAATTTGTCGTATAAGGACGAGACAAAGCTCAATTTAATCCTCATGACGCAAAGAACAAAACTCAGTAAGCCCTACGGGCCCGAAAACCATGTTTTCAGGCCCTAAAACCAACAGTTTCGGAGATATTGGCACCACTCTACCCCTGCTATAGGAATCGGATAAAGTAATGAACTGCCGTAACCATGGCAACGTCTGCTCCAGGATTCTACAGCAGCGAAATTATCTACAATAAATCACAAAAACTTAACATGTTACATGCATGAAAATTGATATTTGGAAGCCTCCTTAAGAATAAAAGAACACAAATATTCGTTTTCAGAATCCACTTAAGAGGAGGGGGGGGGGAGTTGGTGGGTGAAAGAAAATGAGGAAGGAGTTGAATTATTTATATGAGGATACATATATCTCAAAAAAGAAGATGTTACAGACTTTAAAATTTGTACTTGGAATCTCCTTTAAAAATGAACACACTCTTTTTGGAAAATCCACTTAAGTGGGTGAAAAGAATAGAAAAGCGGGTGAATTTTAAAAAAATGAGTATCTTCTTCTTCTATCGTTATACAGACACCTGTGAGGTTGCGGTTGCGAACTGTGTCGCACATGTGGATTAAACCCTGTTCTACGGCTGGATGCCCTTCCTGACGGCAACCCTATGTGTAGGGATGCAACTTATACATCTATACTGATATTATAAAGAGGAAAAATTTGTATATTTGTTTGTAACGGATAGACTGAACCGTTTTAAAAAAATACTTCACCTGTAGAAAGTTACATTGCCAGTGATTAATATGGGCTGTATTGTATTTTCAAAACAATTTGAGAGGGGGGCGACGAGAGGAGATATAAAAATATTAAAATAATAGGGTAATATAGGCGAAATCGAATTTGTCGTACAAGGACGAGACAAAGCTCATTTTAAGCCCCTTGACGCAAAGAACAAAACTCGGTAAAGCCTTCGGGTCGAAAATCATGTTTGAAGGCGCTAAAACCAAACTTGTGGAGATATTGGCACCACACTACCCCTGCTCTAGGAATCGGATAAAGAAACGAACGGCCGTAACCATGACAACGTCAGCTCCAGTATTCTAACAGCAGCGAGATTATGCATGATGTTTGGGCATAGCTGCCAAACAAAACTGATACACATATGACTTACTATCTGGAAAAAATAAACTGTAGTGTAAGACGCTCATAGCACTCCTTTGGGCGTGGATGGAAAGGGAGTGAGGTATAATAATAATAGCCCCGGAGATCCCCGTAGTACAGCGATCAGCGGTTGCTGACGGGCCTCCGTTTTCACGTACAGGCTTAGGTTTCAGCATTTTGCGGAGTCTGTTACCTATAGTTTAAACTATTGTCTATCAAATCATGGAGTCGTAGGATCACTGATGTTATTAGTGCCGATATTTTGGTCCACTTTTACGATCATAGTAACCATGAAACCTATATACTGTACACAATTGTCAAGACGGTGTGCCCATGACTTGAAAAAGATTCGCAACATTTATACTCAGATTCATTATATATGGTTCATGTTTGTGGATTACTGTTGTCACGTCCTAGTTCGTGAACCATGGGCAACGGCTGAGTGGCCTAGTAAGTGGTCCTGAGAGTGGGGATACCAGTTGCTATGGAATGGGAGTCGGCATCTCGGACATATTCTGAATCGTGGCCCTCCTTGTGCTCAGGCGGCTAGGACTATACAATTCACCGGTGGTCCATAACCCGTAAGAGGAGAGATCCTCAATTGGACTATGTGTAAGTAGGGCAGCATCCTGCTTCATGAATTTACCGAGCTCAGAACACTTTAAGCAAGCCTCGGACCTATGGGAGTAATGGAGTCCCACTCCCATTTGACAGGCGAGGGACTCCTTGGAAACAACTTGGCGAACGAAATGGAATTCGATGGGGAGCTATCAATATTAATGGGGCTTATGGAAGGAAGAAGGTAGAACTGGCTGAGTCAGCAAAGAGGATGCATCTGGATGTGTAGGAGTAAGTGATATTCGGGTAAGGGGAGATAATGAGGAAGAAATAGGAGATTATAAAGTGTACTTGACGGGTGTTAGAAAGGGAAGGGCAGAGTCTGGGGTAGGGCTCTTTATCAGGAATACCATTGCACGCAACATAGTTTCTGTTAGGCACGTAAATGAGCGAATGATGTGGGTAGATTTGTCAGTGGGAGGAATTAGGACAAGAATTGTGTCCGTGTATTCACCATGTGAGGGTGCAGATGAGGATGAAGTTGACAAGTTTTATGAAGCATTGAGTGACATCGTAGTCAGGGTCAACAGCAAGGATAGAATAGTGGTAATGGGCGATTTCAATGCGAGAGTTTTGAATAGAACTGAAGGATACGAAAGGATGATTGGTAAATGTGGGGAAGATATGGAAGCTAATAGGAATGGGAAGCGTTTGCTGGACTTCTGTGCTAGTATGGGTTTAGCTGTTACGAATACATTCTTCAAGCATAAGGCTATTCACCGCTACACATGGGAGGCTAGGGGTAGCAGATCCATAATAGACTATATCTTAACAGACTTTGAATTCAGGAAATCTGTTAGGAATGTACGAGTTTTTCGTGGATTTTAAGATGACACAGACCACTATCTGATCTGTAGTGAACTAAGTATCTCTATGCCTAGGGTAGAGAAAGTGAATATCTGTCTGCAAAGGAATAAGGGTAGAAAATCTCCAAGACGAGGAAATTAGACAGAAGTACATGGATATGATTAGTGAGAAGTTTCGGACAATATACAGTAAGCAGGTTCAGGATATAGAAAGTGAATGGGTGGCATACAGGGATGCTGTAGTAGAAACAGCAAGGGAATGCCTAGGAACAACTGTGTGTAAAGATGGGAAAAGGCGAACAACTTGGTGGAATGATGAAGTGAGAGCAGCCTGTAAACGTAATAAGAAGGCTTATCAGAAATGGCTCCAAACAAGGGCCGTGGGAGACAGGGATTGGTACGTAGATGAAAGAAACAGAGCGAAACAAATAGTTGTTGAATCCAAAAAGAAGTCATGGGAAGAGTTTTGTAATAACCTGGAAAGGCTAGGTCAAGCAGCAGGGAAACCTTTCTGGACAGTAATAAGGAATCTTAGGAAGGGAGGGAAAACGGAATTGAACAGTGTTTTGAGTAATTCAGGTGAACTCGTAACAGATCGCAGGGAATCACTGGAGAGGTGGAGGGAATATTTTGAACATCTTCTTTATGTAAGAGGAAATCATCCTGGTGGTGTTGCAAACAGCCAAGATCATGGGAGGAGGAAAATTATGTTGGTGAAATTATCCTTGAGGAAGTGGAAAGGATGGTAAATAAACTCCATTGTCATAAGGCAGCAGGAATAGATGAAATTAGACCTGAAATGGTGAAATATAGTGGGAAGGCAGGGATGAAATATCTTCATAGAGTAATAAAATTAGGGTGGAGTGTTGGTAAGGTACCTTAAGATTGGACAAAAGCAGTAATTGCACCTATCTATAAGCAAGGGAACAGGAAGGATTGCAACAATTATCGAGGTATCTCATTGATTAGTATACCAGGCAAAGTATTCACTGGCATCTTGGAAGGGAGGGTGTGATGAGTAGTTGAGAGGAAGTTGGATGAAAACCTGTGTGGTTTCTGACCACAGAGAAGCTGTCAGGATCAGATTTTCAGTATGCGCCAGGTAATTGAAAAATGCTACGAGAGGAATAGACAGTTGTGTTTTTGTTTCGTATATCTAGAGAAAGCATATGACAGGGTACCAAGGGAAAAGATGTTCGCCATACTGGGGGACTATGGAATTAAATGTAGATTATTAAAATCAATCAAAGGCATTTGTGTTGACAATTTTCTCTTCAGTGAGAATTTATGTTAGAATGAGTTCTTGGTTTAGGGTACTTACAGGGGTTAGACAGGCTGTAATCATTCACCTTTGCTGTTCGTAGTTTACATGGATCATCTGATGAAAGGTGTAAATTTGCAGGGAGGGATTCAGTTAGGTGGAAATGTAGTAAGAAGTTTGGCCTATGCTGACGACTTGGTCTTAATGGCAGACTGTGCCGAAAGCCTGCAGTCTAATATCTTGGATCTTGAAAATAGGTGCAGTGAGTAAGGTATGAATATTAACCTCCCGAAGACTAAATTGATGTCAGTAGGTAAGAAATTCAACAGAATTGAATGTCAGATTGGTGGTACAAAGCTAGAACAGGTCGATAATATCAAGTATTTAGCTTGTGTGTTCTCCCAGGATGGTAATATACTATGTGAGGTTGAATCAAGGTGTAGTAAAGCTAATGCAGTGAGCTCGCAGTTGCGATCAGAGGTATTCTATAAGAAAGAAGTCAGCTCTCAGACGAAACTATCTTTACATCGGTCTGTTTTCAGACCAACTTTGCTTTACGGGAGCGAAAGCTGGGTGGACTCAGGATATCTTATTCATAAGTTAGAAGTAACAGACATGAAAGTAGCAAGAATGATTGTTGGTACAAACAGGTGGGAACAATGGCAGGAGGGTACTCGGAATGAGGAGATAAAGGCTAATTTAGGAATGAACTCGATGGATGAAGCTGTACGCATAAACCGGCTTCGGTGGTGGGGTCATATGATGCGAATGGAGGAGGATGGGTTACATAGGAGAATAATGGACTCTGATAAGGAGGGTAAGAGAAGCAGAGGGAGACCAAGACGACGATGGTTAGACCCGGTTTCTAACGATTTAAAGATAAGATTTATATAACTAAATGAGGCCATGACACTTATTGCAAATCGAGGATTGTAGCGACGTTTAGTAAATTCTCAGAGGCTTGCAGACTGAACGCTGAAAGGCTTAACAGTCTACAATGATAATGTATGTATATATGTATGTATGTATGTATGTATGTATGTATGTATGTATGTATGTATGTATGTATGTATGTATGTATGTATGTATGTTCATTATATGATGTGCGACATGAGTGACAAGCCCTGAGAATTATAATTCTCGATAATTATAGTAGTTTCTTTTATGCATCGCGTATTGCCTTTATAATTTGTATTAGTTATGAAATGTCGAATCAAACACATACATTCAATAATATTTATATTTGTGGTACTATCTGGCGAAAGTATACTTACACTAAACCTGCAGCTTTGTGAAGGGAGCAGGTATATCTAGGTGGGAATGAAGAAAAAACATGGTGGCAAAAGTTCTTAGAGGTCGGCGCCAATTAGGAACTAATATTTAGAGGCCCCTTGAAGAAAAGGAAAAGATAGTTATACTATAATTCCGAACATGACAAATAATTTCTACGTACTTAAGTAAATACACCAGTGATATAAATATCTAACGAAGTCAGTCACACCGATATTATGAGTAACTAAAGCCAGTTTCTGATAACCCGTACGAAGAACGGGTACTTCTCCTAGTTTAACATATACCTGGAAAATATTATTGTAAAATGCTTGATGGACGGAGAGGAAAGAGAATTGATTGTTAATGCTTTCCGATGACATAGATTTTTATCAGAAAGCGAAAGAACATAAGAATAAAATGTTTAAAGATATGAGCGAAGATTGCGAGAATGGGATTGGAGTCACTACGTCAAAAATCAAGAGCAATGTACGGGTCCAAATTCCGTCCGCGCACCTACTTTCGTCCCCCGAGAGATTTCCGGTTTGCACTGTTCGTACCTAATATAGTATTTAGCCGTACGCACACGCTTAGCCTCGTCCCGGTCGTCTTGTTGTGAGAGTTAGCAGTGTTTCCGTATAGAGGAAGGATTAAATTTCCATACTGAGGTGAGTTAGTGCAGCATTCAAACTAAGAGTCCGTCATTCCTAGAGTGAGCACTGATATGTGTATGGAATACTGAACTGCATTTCCAGGTGTGTGGTGTGTAATCGCTACACTGTGGTAGTTGCCGTGAGTTGCTATGGCGTCCATTATAATAAATTAGGGAACGTTCGTAATTTCGTCCCCCTCCACTTAACTTGATATTCATTAAGTTAGTTATTTTCAGTTGGGAAACGCAAGCAGTGGTATAAGGAGGCTATAAAAAAGTCTATTAAGGCAGTGAGGGACAAGATAGTGGGTTACAAACGTGCAGGTAAAGCGTTTAACATCCCACGAGCAACACTGAGAGACTATGTAAAAATGTCAAGAACATATTTTTCATAAATGGCCTTCAAGTTATTCATTCAATGTTGGGAAAGTATTTAATAATGTTAGAAATGAAACATATCTTGAAATTATTTGAATTTTTCATAAATTTGTTTGGGGGGGGGCGAAATTACGAACACACTCTTGGTAGTTTAGGTCTTTTAGTGTTTTATGTTTACGTCAAATATTGACTACCTTACCTTACAACAGTTTCATTGTAACTTGCTTGTAAGTATAGAATATATTCAGTAATCAATATATACAGTGTGAATCAGCAGCCCCTCCAAATAAAGTTTGCTGCAGCCCAACTAACTTGCACAAGGTTATAGGCAAACTGTGTAGTACTAATATTCAATGAGCACATTTTGCACATGATTCTCAAACTTAGCGTCGTGTTATATCATCAGTTTGCAAATCATGACGCCTTGAAATCATTTAGCAACGTCCTTTTACCGTGTAACTATGTTGACCTTCATCGGCTAACGTAAATTTTTTAACACTTCGGCTATCGTTGCGCCTGTTATCCGCACTTGCATCTTTCTAACTGCCAGTGCTACTGTTTAACTTAAATGCATAATAGACAGCAGGTCTCTTAAATCAGTATTATTAAGTACGGTATTAATTAATAAACTGTATTATTTTTCGGAATGATTTCTCTATTACAATATATTTTAGAAGCTTAAACGTTATCACAATTCTTATTGTTCTAAGACATCAATATTCAGTTGGTTTTAGTTCACGTCAATAAGCTGTATTTTCTTTGTATGCACAATATCAATATGTTGATCATATAATAAAGGCGAAAAGAAATCATGAACATTCAAAATATCTATTAGCCAAAGTGTACATGTCCGAACAAAACAAATAAATATACCTCACATATTACAAACAACCGAAACAAAACTTTTATTTTCAGTCACATACTTGTGGCGAATAGCCACCCACCTTCACGCAGAATCCCAAGGAATGTAATGCTATTCTTCAGAAGATGCTCAGCTAGCGGTTAGCTACAGAAGTAGTAGTTGCTGGTCAAGTTTCTAAGTAAGGATGCGTATATTTTATATTATGATAAAAGTTTTATAATATGTACTTATTTGTATTAGACATTAATAATTTTATAGTTAATGTCGGTCAAAACATCTATTTACAAAGCAATCCACAAAACAAAATAATACGGTTATAACACACACTGACATTGTGACCAAAAGCTGAGACACATTGGCAGACAGCCGATGATCTGACACCTATATAAACTTAGAAGTCACACTGGGCACATCCTTGTCGTGGAGACTTCTGGAAACCGTTTCGTATAATGGAGAGGTGTGTAACTTAGGAATACTGGTTCCTTCAATTACACTGTGATGCGCAGAGTGCGGAACGGCGAGTTGGTTTCAAATTTTGTGGCCACAGCCGCATACGTTAGCCGATGAATGTTAATGTGTCGTGTTCCGTAACCGGGTGTAACGAAGAAGGGAATCAATGTATAAAACTAGGTAACAATGCAGTAATTAATGTCTTAATCCCGAACCGGATGGCGTATACACTCTGCTCTCGTCTTACTACGAGCGCGTTTCTTGCAGTGCAGCGTAACGGATGAGGTTAGGGATTCGCCTAGCAGTCGACGGAATGTGTCAGCGATGGTTCGAATTCTGCATGGTTCAAATATTTTTTCATCGGCATGACGTTTGAATACGTAGACAGAAGCCCACGTGTGCCACATTTAAACAGTAGAATGACGCTGTTATACATCTTGTGCCCTGTGCGTACTCCGCTGGTTAGGGGCTGAATGTACTCTTATCTCCGCTGTCATTCGGGAGGTTTTCCTCAGAGGAATACGTTTATATGCTCCTCATTTGTGGGGAAGCAAGACAAAACCCTTGCGAGGCACTACATCTGTCCCAGGAACGGTATCCCGACAGGCGACACCCGGGTGCTACGACATTCCGCCGTGTTGAAAGTCATCTAAGGACAACATACGTTATATCCAACCAGCCACCAGTCCTCGGTAGGCCCGTTACATCGGGTGAAACTGAAGACGCCGTTCTGCCGGCAGATCCTAATAATCTACACATCAGTACAAGGGCGATTGCACGATAGGTGAACACAAGCCAGCCGACCGCCTGGCGAATACTGCATGAACATAAATTTCACCCATACCTCCTTCAGCTACACCAAGAGCTCCATGGGCGGGATTAAGAATCTCGAATGGAGTTTTTACAGTGGCTGTTATCAATCACTATCAATCACCACCTATCTACATTTAGGGCAGTCACCCAGGTGGCAGATTCCCTATCTTTTTCCTAGACTTTTCTTAAATGATTGCAAAGAAATTGGAAATTTATTGAACATCTCCCTTGGTAAGTTATTCCAGTCCCTAATTCCCCTTCCTATAAACGAATATTTGCCCCAATTTGTCCTCTTGTATTCCAACTTTATCTTCGTATTGTGATCTCTCCTGCTTTTAAAGAGACCACTCAAACTTATTCGTCTAGTGATGTCCTCCCACGCCATCTCTCAACTGACAGTTCGGAATATACCACTTAGTCGAGCAGCTCGTTTGTCAGGCTGGTCAATGATGCAACATTCGTATCGTGTATCTTGTTCTCGGAGTAATCACGCTTCCACAATAATGGGAACGTCAGTCGCCACAACATGCACTGTTGAAGTCCGGACAATCCTCACTGTGTGCGACAGGTGGCCCATCAAGTACGATGGGGAGTGAATGTTTGGTGTGGAATCTTGTGGGAACGCCTGAATGGACCTTATTTCTTTGAGGGCGATTGGACGGGCCCACAATACCTGCACTTTCTCCGTCAGGAACCCCCACTACTGCTGATTGCACGATCGTTTGACGATGTGGTTGCAACAGGATGGAGCTCCACCACATTCGACTGTGCCCGTTTGCAACCAACTGAACGAGGAACTTCGAGGGAAGTGGATAAGATGACGAGGTCCTGATTTTGGCCCGCCAGATCATTGTATTTATCGCCGTTAGACTTCTTCTTGTGGGGATATTTGAAGAATGTCGTTTATATTCAGCCGTCGAAAAACTCCAGCAAGCTCCGGAAACTCATCACGGACGCCTGCCGAGCAATTACACCTGGAATGCTTCAGCGAGTAAGACGATCTATTGGACAACGGGCCCGAATGTGCATAAACCGAAACGGTCATCACATCGAACATTTGTTGCGGTGAAACAATGTTAGGGCAGGGCAGTTCGGTCTGTATGTGTCCGGCCTGATAACTAATCGGCCCTTCTTAGTGCCGCAAACACTATCATTCACACACAAATTTCTTGAAAGCGGGTATTGAACTTACAGTTTCTCCGGTACGAATTAAACAAATATTTCAAAAATTCGTAATCTTTACCCCGGATTCAAACCGCCTACCTGATATGCAAGCCCGCTGCGCTACGCCTTTATCAATGTCACTGCTGTTCCCGTACGGCACACTGGGTAGCTTATAGCAAGTATTAGGTTTACTGCGGTCACAATATCAATTTACTGTTTCTCAGGTATGTCTGGATCATACGATCTAGAAGGCACACGCACGTTTTCCAGTGCTTAATACGAGTATAACATTACGCCGTTCTGTCATGGTGAGGCGGTAAATACAAGTGTTGTCTAAGCATACCGGCACGGCGGGTGTTTCGGGAACGGAAATAATATTGTGGGTTGCATGAAACTACTTTGGAAGGGGCGGCTGAATCACGCTGTATACCAATTTCTTTCCTTGCCCATAATTGTTACGAATTTCTACAATTCTAAGTCTGCTGAGGATACAAGATATTGGACCGGTACATTATGGTGACATATTTGGAATTCTTTATGTATATTGAGTGTGATTTGATATAATCTGATGATTTTTTTAAGAAAGAAACATTTCATTCTTTGTTTGACGGTGTGTATTGGTATTCCTAGTTCAATCATGTGTTTTACTGGTATGTTTTAGTGCAGTTTATATTTACGTAGTGTGTTCAATAGACTGGAAAGTCAATGACTTGTGCTTTACTGATTGTGGCAGCAGAGAGGGACAGAGCCATGACATCAGGAACACATAAATATAATCGTTGGAAATGAAAAACCCGTAGTTTGTGAAACCTGCGTGACACCAAATAAAGATTTTCTTCCATTAGTACATATCATGTTAGGCCTCATCAGGGATTCCGTAAGTAGACGAATTCTGGTCGGAAAAATTTCAGGTTCTCAAACGTAAGTTCAATCAATCAATCAATCAATCAATCAATCAATCAATCAATCAATCAATCAATCAATCAATCAATCAATCAATCAATCAATCAATCAATCAATCAATCAATCAATCAATCAATCAATCAATCAATCAATCAATCAATCAATCAATCAATCAATCAATCAATCAATCAATCAATCAATCAATCAATCAATCAATCAATCAATCAATCAATCAATCAATCAATCATTCAATCAATCAATCAATCAATCAATCAATACTGATCTGCATTTAGAGCAGTCGCCCAGGTGGCAGATTCCCTTTCTGTTGTTTTACTAGCCTTTTCCTAAATGATTTCAAAGAAATTGGAAATTAATTGAACATCTCCCTTGGTAAATTATTCAAAAAATTATGTGAGTCAAAGGGATAAAAACTGTGGCTCCACAAGTAAATACAATGACAAATTATTCTGATTTGAATGAGGACTACAGAAAACTATCACCTCATACTAACAAGGGAACATCCACAATGGTGAAGTAGCCGATCGCGATGAAACTTAGCAAACACATTGAGGTACATGTAAAAACAATGCCAGCATCAATTTTAGGCGCCAACATTCATTAGCGCGTTAACTAAGGGGCCTAAAAGTTGCGACATTTCAAGTTCCGCGCGATCAGCGATGAATACCTGCTGGCCAATGCTAAGCCGGCACACACACTTCCCGTCTGGAGACACACCCTCTGCACCGCCTTTTACCCTCCAAGTGGTTCTCCCCGGCACGTTCCCCTCCCTTCTCCTCGCGCTTCCCGGCTGCTTGGCTGTGGAACGAGACCGGCGCTATATTTTGCTTCTTTACGTACTATAATTATTGAAATCCTTTAAATCACGTTCCGTTTCACACATAATGATAATAAATAACCTAAACGTATTTACTCATAGTTTATGCAAATGTTATATTTTCATTCCTGCTAATTCCAGTGGGTTGTCAATTCGTGGGTACAACCCCGAGTTAAGCACCATCGGGCGTGGACAAACGTGGTATAAGGTACCGCGTCCGACCTAGGCTTAAATTATTATTTACGTCTGAAACACCTTTAAGCTGTCGGTAGTGTCATTTAGAGTGGACATACATAATTATGAAATTTATTAAAATAAATCATCTACCTTGAAACAACGTTAAATATCCTTTTATTTAAAGAAATTACGTGCCCGGGTAGAGGATCTCAATGAATGTAATGAGATGTTGTATCTCGGGATATCAAAATATGGTTACAGGTCCAGACCTTCTTTTCATGTCCACTCCCCTACCCCCATTTTGTGTACGCTATCAGTTGTGTCATAACGAAACGAAATCGCGAACAACAGCAATTATAAACTCCGAGTTAGAAACTGCTGGTATTTCCCGTATTACGTACTCTGGTATAAGGAATCTAGATAGAATGTTTTTATTTGTGCTTGTATTGAACGATGTATTTATGTTTATCAGTGAAAGGCACAACACATTTCAATTGCAGCCATGGTTGTCGAACATAAATCAATTAAATGCTTAGACAACTTTGATATGAGTATGACATGGAATGATTGACGTAATAAGCAAAGTCTTTAAAAAGAAATAAAGATGTGCATTTGTATATGCGGTAGATATACGTAATCATAGGCAGAGCTGTAGTCCTACTTACTCGTACTTTTGCGCTATAGCTGACAGAGGTCTATGTATTCAACAAGGAGCCATATTAAATTATCACACTACAGTCTTCTGGGTACAATGGCAGTTACATACGTAAAAGTGTGCATGGCTATTGTACGAACTGGTACAACAATGTAAACTGCCTATACAATGTGGAAATTCCAAGGGAGAGCTATGAGGAAGGCTGATAGCGTACGCAAGCCAAACAGACGGCAGCGCTGGGAGAGGGAAACGAGTGGAGCTGAACTAGGTGGGGCGGAGGGGAGGAGGAGCAGAGGTGTGGCACAAAGCAGTGTTCCGGCTAAGCATTGGTCAGGAGGAATTCATCGCTAATCGCACGGAACTTGAAATGTCGCAACTTTTAGGCCCCTTAGTTAACGCGCTAATGAATGTTGGCGCCTAAAATTGATGCTGGCATTGTTTTTACATGTACCTCAATGTGTTTGCTAAGTTTCATCGCGATCGGCGACTTCACCATTGTGGATGTTCCCTTGTAAGTCTTTTCCGGTTTCACTTAGAGATGGCGCCAGCAAACAGTACGCAGGGTATGCATTGGCACACACATCAGTTTGTTCGTCTGATATGAACCCGCCAACATACACAAGTTGAGTCCGCCAAACAGTAGCATCTGTGTTGTATCGTTCAGTGATCAAGTCGACGTTTGTGACTGGAAAGGAACATTTGCAACACACTGCTTTTATTATTGAATCAAAAGAAAAATGATATGAAAATTCGTTGTTTGCTAGTAGAAACATATGATGAAACCGCTCCATCGATTAAAACATGTGAGACATGGTTTCGACAATTTAAACATGGTGATTTTAATGTGAAAGACAGCGTTTTGTGTCTGGTTGGACCAGAGCGGTGTTGTGTATTATGAATTCATGAAGCCCGATATACACTTAATGCCTATCGCCTGGGCGACTGCAGATCAGTATTGATTGATTGATTGATTGATTGATTGATTGATTGATTGATTGATTGATTGATTGATTGATTGATTGATTGATTGATTGATTGATTGATTGATTGATTGATTGATTGATTGATTGATTGATTGATTGATTGATTGTAATCCTAGACGCGGAAGAAAACTTCCTGAAAATAGTAAACGATGATCCCGGGCACCGTGCCGTTGATGTACCAAGTTGGACCATACGTAGGACACTGCGTGAAGGGCGAGGGCATCCTGACCACACTCAACGGATGCAGTGTCTTTCACCAGCTGACTACCATTTATTTACAAATTGATATACGTCGCCACTCACAGATAGTTCTTACGTCGACGACGGCCAGGAAAGGGCTAGGATCGGGAAGAAGCAACCGCGGCCTTAATGAAGATACAGCCCCAGCATTTGTGTGGTGTCAACATGGCAAACTACGGGAAATCATCTATAGTGCTGCCGACAGAGCGGTTCGAACCCACTATATCCCACTCATGGGCTGTGGAACATCCCCATTCAGTAGGACAAGGCAATTTCCAGTACCGTTTCGGAATTAATACCTGGATGGGTATAGGAGAAGGTCGGTTACGTGGACTAATCATCTATTTATTAATGTTACCTTGCTCCTGTGGATACAGTATGGTACTGGAGCTTTCAGTGGACGTGTCACCTCGACTACAGTTGCTCTTAAACATAAAACCAGTTCGACGAGTATCTCGTGGCATGCAACTTTCCTGTTATCAAAGGAAAGCTATTATTTCACAGGAACATGGCATACTACCTATTCTAAAATCATCGTATCCATTTGCTCTCGAACGTAACATCCGAGGATTACTAATAGTTTGATATATAGTGGTTCGTCACATCGTTCTCTACTGCTACATGAAATATCTGAACATATGGTAATGTTTTTTACGGTGATGATGTTATTCTGTATCGAGTAATATATAAGTTACAAGATTGTAAGGAACTGCAACATGACCTCGATAATGTTAAGAGATGGACAGCAGAGATGTTGATAAACGGGGTTAAAAGTCAGATTGCGAGTTTCACAAATCGGGAAGTCCTCTCAATTTTAATTACTGCGTTGATGGGGTGAAAGTTCCCTTTGGGGATCATTGTAAGTATCTAGGTGTTAATATAAGGAAAGATCTTCATTGGAGTAATCACATAAATGGGATTGTAAATAAAGGGTACAGGTCTCTGCACATGGTTATGAGAGTGTTTAGGGGTTGTAGTAAGGATGTAAAGGAGAGGGCATATAAGTCTCTTGTAGGACACCAACTAGAGTATGGTTCCAGTGTATGGAACCCTCACCAGGATTAATTGATTCAAGAACAGGAAAAATCCGAAGAAAAACAGCTCGATTTTTTCTGAGTGATTACCGACAAAAGAGTAGCGCTACAAAAATGTTGTAAAGTTTTGGCTGGGAAGAACTGGAAGAAAGAAGACCAGCTGGTCGACTACGTGGTATGTTCCGTGCTGTCAGCGGAGAGATGGCGTGGAATGACATTAGTAGACGAGTAAGTTTGAGTGGCGTTTATAAAAGTCGGGAAGGTCACAATATGAAGATAAATTTGGAATTCAATGGACAAATTGGGGAAAATATTCAATTATAGGAAGGGGAGTTAGGGATTTGAATAACTTACCGAGAGACATAGTCAACAAATTTCCAATTTCTTTGAAATAGTTTAAGAAAAGGCTAGAAAAACAACAGATAGGGAATCTGCCATCTGAGCGACTGCCCTAAATGCAGATCAGTATTGATTGATTGATTGATTGATTGATTGATTGATTGATTGATTGATTGATTGATTGATTGATTGATTGATTGATTGATTGATTGATTGATTGATTGATTGATTGATTGATTGATTGATTGATTGATTGATTGATTGATTGATTGATTGATTGATTGATTGATTGATTGATTGATTGATTGATTGATTGATTGATTGAGAATGTGATGATGTGGCCTTTCTGCACACAGACAAAATGAAATGCCCTGCTAGGGAATATCCGTGTCAGGATTGATTTTGTGCGGGAATGTTTTTATCATTTAAGTGCGATGGTTTGAAGTACATCTCGATTTTAAAATTATGTAGATCATGTTCGTTGTTCTCTAAGTGATATGAACCATTTGAATTATATCTGCAAGGTATGTTGTTATTCTTTATGAGAGTTATATATTTTTTTCCTTTTGGCTACAGCATGCATTTAGCGAGGACATGGCAGATGTAGGTTTTTAATGCATGCTATAAGCTACAGTTACAATGCAGTTATGATCAGGGACAGCAGGGTGAAAATATTTCTGTTTAACTTTAGCCCTAATATGGATGACACATGAAAGCTTCATTCTCTGAAAGATTATTAGTAAATTTGAGAGAAGATGACGTTCTCAACATAAGAACTCCTTCCGAGAGTGATGAAGAGTTCTCTGAGAACCGTAGTGATGATTTGGATTTCCAAAGCAGTTTATTGCCTGAGGAATTTCCACCCGAGGGTGACGAAGGAAGCAGAGGTGAAAGGAATGTAGTTCAGGCAACATATATTTCTCCAACTTCACCCCATCAAGTTACACCTCCTGTGTCAGATCCACATGCAGCTACTGTTCATACAACAAAGAAGGGAGATTTGTTATGGTGCAGAGGGCCTTTCAGTCCTAGTGCAAATAAACAGTTCGGTGGCAGTGATTATCTTCCCTCTTTAGTGACTGAATTATGCACACCAGATTAATTATTTAGATACTTATTTACTAATGATCTATTAAATCATATTGCAGGCCAAACTAACCCTTACGATAAATAAATAACCCGCAATAACATTTCAAGTAAACGCATGAGATGTAAGGAAATTCTTAGGGATTTGTATCATATCACTTGTCGTTTACTACGAGAAATGTTTGAAAGTAGTGGTATTTTGATATAGGGTTAAATATCATAACTGAAGCAAGGCCAATAAATGCCTTTGAGAGACTCAGACAGTATTTGCATTTTAATGATAATGCTGCAGAAATAGCTCATTACCGGCCAGACTATGACAAACTTCATAAAATACATCCTGTTTTTGATACCCTGCAGTTGAAGTTCACTTCAATACCTATGGAAGGGAGATTGAGTGTTAATGAACAGATGTGTACTTCTAAAGGAATACATCACTTGGAACAGTATATGGCTGATAAACCGCGTAACTATGGTTACAAACATTTGACTTGAATGGAATGACAGGTTACTGTTATGTGATGGAGGTATACACAGAACAAGAAGGTGATCCCTCCAAACGTCCACTTTTAGAACCTGATGTTGGTGATAGTGGCAACATAGTAATTCTATTGACAAGAAACTGCCTATAAACCAGTACCATAAGGTTAATTATTACAATTTTTATACCTCGATTCACGTTATGCCATATCTGTCAGAATAAGGCATACTCCCTCCAGGAACAGTAAAGCGAAAAAGGATACCAGGGTGTAAGCTGCCATCCGAATCTGACGTTAAGAACCAAGGGGTACGAATATGTGACCAGTTTAGAAGATGTCCAACACTATGTGGAAAGATAATAAGTGCGTCATGCTGTTTTCAATGCTTGCTGGAAGTGAGCCAATGAGTCAAGTGAAACGATTTAATCGAAAGGAAGGGACATGAATTAGTTCCATATCCATTCTTTATCTCGGAATATAACCAACATTTCCCCAATGGCTTGCTAGGGAGGTATCACGTAATAATGAGAAGTAGAAAGTGATACCTCTCTGAAGATCCAGAGAAACTGAGAAAAGCCATTATGGTCTCAGTTTCAATGACGGTGAAATCCTAATATTCACCTCCAGGCGGTAAAGGGGGAGGGGGCAACGACTGTTTATGACAATTTCGTTATATGCAGGCGGCTTACAAATAAAGGGACCGAGTATATTCCGGTATAAGAAGATCCCCTCTACTAAATGCGAACAGTCTGCTTGAGCGTGGATGAGCGGGTAGAGGTTAGGGCACTCTATTGTCCTTGGGACAGGAAATGGTCCTGAAAGGCGGAATAACCTACAACTGGTCAACGGCATTAGGGTGCGGAAGGCAATGGGAAACCACTGCATTAAAGATCCTGAAGGATACCCCTTTAAGTTCATATGGCACGAATCTGTTGAACGTAAAATTATCCCCGCCCATTCCCAATACCTTGGGTGCTGAAAATTTCAAATGACGAAGTCCTTCATCACATGAAGAAATATTACTTACTACAATAAAAAGGGAAAGCCAATATCTAGGTCACATTATGAGAGGTGAGATGTACGAGGTGTTACAACTCATCATTGAAGGTAAGATACAGGGGAAAAGGTATGTGGGCAGGTGGAGGGTTTCATGGCTGAAGGCACCCGAAGATGGCGCAACTGCACTTCAGAAGATGCTTTCCACGCTGCAACATCACGTTCGGAGCTGGCTATGTGGACCGCCAAACTTCGCTAGGAGAAGGCGCCTTAAGAAGAAGAAGAAAGTGATACTTTCGCCTCTTCTACCATATTCTCCATCTTGCTGTCATCAATGCATGCATCTTGTTCCGCTGTGTGCAGAGTAAGGAGAAAAGTATAAATCACTTAGAATTCACGATTGAGCTGGGAAAAACTTTATGCCTGATGGAATATTCAAATTGTAAAAGAAGTGGTCGTCCAAGCAATGAATCTCATGAAGAAACGGTCTGGTGGCTAGGATTTCTCCTCCTGATGTTCGCAAAGACTCCATTGATCATTAGCCGGGTGTCATCAAAACTAAGCAGCGGTGTAGATATCATTCATGCAAGAGATTCACAACTATTAACTCTGAAAAATATCAAGTATCTTTATGCTTGAAGAAAGTGAGCAATTGTTTAAAAACGTTCCACGCAGGGTAGATAAATGTCATTCACCATGCACGTCGGTTCATCACATGGTACATTGCACTGTTAACAGTCTGATTCAAAATGATTTAAGCAAAGACATTCGTACACCTCTATTTATAATTTAGAAGTGCATTTGTAATCATTTTATATATTTTTAAAGTGCGTATATAACCACATTAGATATGGCTCAATGCATAGTGTAGACCTTTGGCACATTTTAGGAAAGGACAAAAAAAAATTCAAGAAAAATGATGTCAATTATTTTACTATTACTTTTTCTTTGTTTTATTTATATGTCCCGATCTATATAATTTTTTTAAATTCAAAAATAAAAATTCTTGCGTTTTAGGGCTATGGTTAAGTGTAAAGGAAAATGAACCCTATCATACAGTACTGTAGGGATATGCACATAATGTTCATTTTCCTTTTATACACAATGCATACCAAAATTAACGCAACGGAAATTGTTGTGATGGACTCAATGTCCATACGGTGCTGGGAGGCGTCTTGGAAATGGACAGGAAGAGCATTTTGAGATACGAGATATTGCTTATTAGCTGATGATAAAAACATGCATTCATCTCCACTCACAGCATTCATTCGACCTTTCCAAGTGTCCTTCTAAGTGTCCTCAGCTAGTGAGACACCCTTGGAAAAGACGACCTTACACCAGGCTCTTTCCATTGATTTTTCCTGTTCAGCCTCGCTTTATGCACACTTATAAGGAAAACAGAAACAACTATCAGCCCTGTGAATACATTCCGCAACCGGAATGAATGACTCAGGTGGTAGAGCAGTGGTCTAAGGTGGTGTGTTCTATCTCCTTTTAGTCCGGAGGTAGTTTCAATGTATTCAAGTATGCCTGCTTAGTGCCTGTAAATTTACCAACGTATAAAAACGGTGTCTTATTAAACTTTGGGAAAGTAAAAGGACATAATTATGACTTTCAATAAAAGAACCTCAAACTGATAACGATTAATATATTTGTAGCTAATGAATCGTTTTGGAGAAACAACTGTGTGGAATATGGGGTCAGAAAGTGCAGGATTCAGGGCATCGACAGGGGAAGAGTGAAGCAGGGGCTATGGAACTACCACAAGTGAAGTAACCTCTTCTCCATTGCAAGCAATCAAGTTCATTGTCCGAATCGATGCCTAAAGATTTGATAAATTAAAATTATATATTTATTGCGCCTTATCGGTACTACACATACGTTATTTATTGCCTTAAGGAATTCCTTTATTTAGTAGTGCATATTTCGTTCTTATACAAACATCATCAGGTGTGATTACGTGAAAGCAATAATATTTTACTAAGATAGCTTTCCTAAAGTTGTGCAGAAACGTGCAGAAAAAGTTAAAAACAATTGCTTACAGACTGGTGGAAGGGGTGGAGGCGGGAAGGGGGTCGGTTACTAGAGAACTAATCGCGTTACTATCTACCTTTCACCCCTCTCCCCACTCTTTAGCTCATTACATCATTAGCTTAATAACCAATATATTTTAAGTTTCTATGATGTTTGTACAGAAACTAAACTAAACTGGAGTAATTGCTTAAGGCAATTCATACGTAGTATCAGCTAGCATTTGTACCCGTTCTTCGCACGGGAATTTGCAGTGGTTTACATATTACCTTCAGGAATTTATGCAAAGCAACACGGATCTATTCACACCTTTAATGCGACATATTAAAGTTATATTTTCCTTGGACAGCTCGGGGCAGTAACAAAATGTGGTGAAGCTGAATCAATTCGAGACAGAATGAGGACGATTTCCGAATTTATAGTACGGTACAGTTCCTGGTGCGATGTTGTGCGAATTTCTCCGTGGTCCTCATGTTGAATATTAACTATCTTTTCCTCCCGTACCATTTTTCAATTATCTGGCGCATACTGAAGATCTGATCCTGACAGCCCCTCTGTGGTCTGAAACTACACTGGTTTTCATCCAGGTTCTTCTCAACCGCTGATCGCACCCTACGTTCCAAGATGCCAGTGAATACTTTGCCTGGTATACTAATCAATGAGATACCTCGATAGTTAGTGCAGTCCTTCCTCTTCCCTTGCTTATAGATAGGTGCAATTACTGCTTTTTTCCAGTCTGCAGGTACCTTACCAACACTCCATGCTAACCTTACAACTCTATGAAGCCATTTCATCCCTGCCTTCGCACTATACTTCAGAATTTGAGGTCTAAATTCATGTATTCCTGCTGCTTTATGACAATGGAGTTTATTTACCATCCTTTCCACTTCCTCAAGCGTAATTTTACCAACATAATTTTCCTCCTCCCCATGAGCTTGGCTGTTCGCAAAACCACCAGGATGATTTAATTTTACGTTGAGAAGATGTTCAAAATATTCCCGCCTCCTCTCAGGTGATTCCCTGGGATCTATTATGAGTTCACTTGCATTACTCAAAACACTGTTAAGTTCCTTTTTCCCTCCCTTCCTAAGTTTCTTTATTACTGTCCATAAAGGTCTCCCTGCTGCTTGACCTAGCCTTTCCACGTTATTACCAAAATCTGCCCATGACTTCGTTTTGGATTCAACAACTATTTGAGGTTGCATATTGTATCTCTGACCACTTGCGTGGCGCTTTGACGCTCGTGATACGTCTCTTAATATCTGTCCTATCGGCAAGAGTAAAATGGTTACTTTGTTTACCCGTAACCCACTATGAAGTGACATACCACACGGCCCTTGTAATAAATCAAATAGAAATCAAATTTTGCGTAACCATCTGCGTTATTATCCGTCGTACAATAAATACGTAGGCCTACCTCGTATAAAGGAATGAAAATAACATATTTTTAAAAGTTTGTTGTATATAGTCTCTTGATAGACCTAATGTCAACAAATATATTTGAGGATAATCTTCCTATAAATGCCAACTCCAAGTGATTACCATGACATCATATGCACCTGATAACATAATCCTGAGTGAGTAGCTTCCAAGTAAATAGATTGGTTGAAATATGCCCACCAGTGTTTCACTCTTAGGAATATAAAAACAGACAGACAGACAGACAGACAGACAGACAGACAGACAGACAGACAGACAGACAGACAGACAGACAGACAGACAGACAGACAGACAGACAGACAGACAGACAGACAGACAGACAGACAGACTGACAGACAGACAGACAGACAGACTGACAGACAGACAGACAGACAGACAGACAGACAGACACGAAAGGAAAGGCTCTAGCTCATGTTTCCTCGAAGTTCAGATATATTAGGTGGCGTTCATTTTCAAGCCGAGAGAAATATTATGCATCCTCTGATTTTCTCCTGTTACGGATCCTTCAATTAACTGTAGGTGTGCGAAGGTGCCTGTCACTGGATGTAGAGCATCAATCCCTTAGAAATTAGTATTTTTCTCCGTAATTTGAAGAATAAGCGAAATTATGTACATAACAAAGTTACTTAAAATGAAGGGAAGTTTCACATATAGTCTACAGATTTTTTACCTATATTGTACCCATTTTAGGAAATTGAAAGTAAACCTATTCTTGTCTTCATATAGACCCCTAGTCTGTTGAGTGATTTTTACATGATCTGCATAACAAAACATGATCCTGGACGATTATACTCTAAATATGAAGTTTGGTCGAGATATAATCAATAGTGGAAAAAAAAGTTAAACATTATTTTATTCCTAGAAACCCCCGGTATATTCTGTGCTTATGATATGCATATCGTCCTCTAATCCCAAAAACAATCAGTGATATATAAATGATATGCAAGTTGAAACCTATTCTTGGATGAGTAGTCACCAAATATGTTTTGTTGAGATCTATTCAGCCGTTAACTCGTGATGGTGGAACAACCACACAAACAGGAATACAAACAAGCAGACAAACAAACGGAAACAAAAGCTAAAAACCGGTGATATGATGTCGGGTTGACATAAAATGGATAAATACCCAAAATTTGGCGAAATAAATCAAATTACAGACAGAGGAACCCGTAAAATTTTATTTATCAGATAAGGTTAAATAAATACTTCATTATAAGTTATCAAAAACAGTTCTCTATGGTGTTATGAAAAGAGGCCTCTTTGATATAAGACCCTTCTACTGCGTATATGTCTCTCAGTCATGGTTATCCATCAATACTTTACATCACGGCCTGGAAGATCACATCAACCATCTGATGAAGAATAATGTGACATCGAAAAGGATTCATATGCTTCTGCAGCGTAACCAATACATTGCTCCCAGGATTCAGCAGTCTATTCCAGTCTGCAACTGGAGGAAGAGTGGTGTACATTTGTTCATGACATTGAGCCGACAAATAGTAAGTTCATAATGCCACAAGGTTCACTATGTACTGTGCTCCAGAGCAGAGGACATGACTGTACTCGTGCTCGTTTATCATCAGACACGCAGCTCGATCTCATCATTATCAAGTTCCATCAGAATGGATTTTATGCCTCACTTTAGAAACGGCTCCTGAGCGTCTCACATCCGTCCTGCTGTTAGTGAGATACTCTGACATTTCTATTTACAATTATGTTTACGGTCCTTATAATGTCAAAAATGCACATGGTTGCTCTTTATGTTCTTGTCATAACTGTTATATTGTCGTTAATATTTGGGAATACAGTTACAGTAGTGCCAAGTTCTAAATTATCAAGGAAAACTTTTAATTTTTCAAAATGCATATTTTTCCCAAGTCAGTAATATATTTTCTATTCTTCTTCTTATGTTTGGGAGAAAATTACTTTGGCTTGATAAGAATTGTAGTAACGCGTACGGCGATCCCGCTCTTACGCCTGAACTTAGAGGATCGAAATAAGGAAGACAAGCCTACGTACATGGCGTTAGTGGATCCAGAAAAGGCATTCGATAACGATGATTGGACCAAGCTATTTGAGATTGTGTAAGTGATCGCGATCAGATAGCGAGAAAGAAGAATTATCTACAATCTGAACAGAAATCAGTCTGAGGTGACGAGAATCGAACGCTATGAAAAAGCAGCAGCAATCCAGGAAGAAGTGAGGCAAGGCTACAATTTGTACCGTCTTCTTTGAATGATTACATAGAATAGTCGATAAAGGAAATCGAAGAGGAATTTGGATAAGGAATCGCAATGCAAGGAAAGAAAATCACAACTCTGAGATTTGCCGATGATACTGTTATTCCGTCTAAGTATGCACGAGAATTGGTGTGGACACAATCTTTGTGAAGGAGCACAAAAATAAATAAACGAGTCCGAAACAAAAGTAATGCAGTGCAGCAGAATGAAGTCTGGTGATGCAGGGAATATAAGATTAGTAAATAAAGTATTAAAGGAAGTAGATGAATATTCTTGTTTCGTTAGTGGAATAAGTAATTACTGCAGAAGTAAGGCGAACAAAAACTGCAGGCTAGCACAAGCAAGGAAAACTATTTGCTCACTTCGAACACTGATATAGGAATTAGAAAGTCGCTTTTGGAGACTTTCGTCTGGAGCGTGGCATTGTATAGAAGTGAGACATGGACGATAACTAGCTCAAAAATAAAGTGAACAGAAGCTTTGGAAATATGGCGTTAGAGATCAATGCTGAAGATGAGTTGGATAGATCGAATCACAAATCAAGAGATAATAAATCGAATTGGCTAGATGAGAACGATTTAAATAAATTTGATCAGATGAGATAAAATGAGAGAAAACATCTTACGACACCGAAGTGTTTTTCAGTTGGTTTTTGAGGGAGGTGTAGGTGGTAAGAAAAAGCAGGTGTAGGGCAAGGTATGAACATGAGAAACAGATTAGTGCAGTAGTTACGCATAACTGAAAAGATTAGCACGGAATAGGGTTGAATAGAAAACTGCATCAAACCAGTCTATGGACTGATGACCCAAACAAAATCATACCATTATTTTTAAGGTAATTATGGTAATTTCCTGGATTGCATAGGGATAAGAAAAGTTAGGGTTGAATGGATGGACGGGGAGTTAACTAGAGCAGAACTTAACACAACAAATTTTGAAATTTTATTTCTTTTTATAATTTCAAAATTTATAAATAGCAAATCTGAATGAATAACAAAATTATTAACAAGTTCTTCAGCTGTAGGAGTAACGTTGTTGTTGTTTGAGTCATCAGTCCATAGACTGGTTTGGTGCAGCTCTCCATGCCACCCTATACTGTGCTAACCTTTTCATTTGTACGTAACTATTGCATCCTACATCTGCTCTAATCATCTTGTCATATTCATACCTTGGTCTACCCCTGCCGTTCTTACCACCTACACTTCCTTCAAAAACCAACTGAAGAAGTCCTTGGTGTCTTACGATGTGTCCTATCATTCTATCTCTTCTTCTCGTCAAATTTAGCCAAATCGATCTCCTCTCACCAATTCGATTAAGTATCTCTTCATTCGTGATTCGATCTATCCATCTCACCTTCAGCATTCTTCTGTAACACCACATTTCAAAAGCTTCTATTCTCTTTCTTTCTGAGCTAGTTATCGTCCATGTTTCACTTCCATACAATGTCACGCTCCATACGAAAGTCTTCAAAAACATCTTTCTAATTCCGATATCAATGTTTGAAGTGAGCAAATTTCTTTTCTTAAGAAAGCTCTTCCTTGCTTGTGCTAGTCTGTCCTCCTTACTTCTGCCATCGTTAGTTATTTTACTACCCAAGTAACAATATTCATCTACTTCCTTTAAGACTTCATTTCCTAATCTAATATTTCCTGCATCACCTGCCTTCTTTCGACTGCACCCCATTACTTTTGTTTTGGACTTATTTATTTTCATCTTGTACTCCTTACCCAAGACTTCATCCATACCATTCAGCAACTTCTCGAGATCTTCTGCAGTCTCAGATAAAATAACAATATCATCGGCAAATCTCAAGGTTTTGATTTCCTCTCCTTGGACAGGGATTCCCTTTCCAAATTTCTCTTTGATTTCCTTTACTGCCTGTTCTATGTAAACATTGAAAAGGGGAGGGGACAAACTGCAGCCTTGCCTCACTCCTTTCTGGATTGCTGCTCCCTTTTCATAGCCCTCGATTCTTATCACTGCAGACTGACTTTTATACAGATTGTAGATAATTCTTCGTTCTCGGTATCTGATCCCTATCATCTTCAGAATCATAAATAGCTTGGTCCAACAATGACCTGAAAGTCCTAAAATCAGGTATAAAATTTACAATTGTTAATAGTTTGGTTAATTTGCATAGAAAATAGCGTTGTTGCTCTTGACAGGAGACACATTTTACAAAGAGCAGGTTTTTTCACCGATCATTTGTAAAACATAAGCGTCTGAGCTCAAGACGGCACTGTAGTCCAACCTCGCAGAGTGTTCAGTTTCTTATGGCGCGCTTAGTTTCGCCTGTCAATCCATCGGTTGTCCTCAATTAAACTATTTACACCAAGTAGCCCCATGTGGGCTTATTTTGCTGAACTGTTTACAACTTACTGTTCATAAAGGGAACTAAAACCAGAAACAATTACCGAATAAACAGGGGCACGATTGCCCATGCTAAATGGCCTTCATATGAAAAGAAAAGGTTGAATATAACTGGTCAAAAACAAAGGCTGGGAGGGGAAATACTTGCCCTCCTTAGAGAAATAATAAAATAATAAGTGGGCTTATGGTTCAATGATACAGAGGCTAAGCCTTTTCTACAGCGGGGTGATTCAGTAAAAATATTAAAGCCACATATGATTTTAAATAGAAATAGCGGTTTGAAAACTGTACTCACCCCATGCCAAGTTGAATGGGAACCAACGGTGTGTAATCACTTATATTTTTCAGTAGGGAATAGGATAGAGTCCTCAGACTTGTCGAAAATTCTACATTTAAACCACCAGACTTAGAAATTTACATAAATAAAAGAGCTTGAAACCATCCTCTCCATCTATCCACAGGAGATAACACATAAATATGAGAATTCTGCCGTTACCTTGAGTTGCTAGGCCTTACTAACGCCTTCCGCACACCTGCCTCCTGGTTCACGTCAATACACCCTCCTCACACTGGACCATTTCGGACAATACGGCCCTAAAGTTTTTATGATATTTTTGAGTGGAAGATTACAAAACTCTTTACTAATAGGCTGGATTCCTATCCACAACCTCGACTTTAATTGGCTGGAGAAAATATTTACAATTTTCTGATAGGTTGATTACTGTTGAAGAAAGAACCCGCTGAAGTGTTGACAACTTTGGTACATAAATAAAACAAGCCTAAAAACCTAAGGTTTGCCAACAGTAAAGTTGCACATTTCTTTACACAATATTCAGAGTTTCTCCCGCTAGAGGGAGTAATTTAAACGATGATAGAGACATCTAACAGTTGAATCCAAAAGTACATTTTAGTACACCAGTTCAAGTTTGTTTGCATAAATGGCCTTATAGAAGACGCGCAGTTTAACTGGCGAGGGAAGGTGTACCCCAGGTAAAATAATAATAATAATAATAATAATAATAATAATAATAATAATAATAATAATAATAATAATAATAATAATAATAATAATAATAATAATAATAATAATAATAATAATCGTTGTTCTATATTTTAGGAAGAATGAAAGCAGAGAGTACTACAGAACCTTCAAACGCAAACTCACTGGCTATAAACCACCATCTCTATGCTTTGAGCGAAAGGATGGCACACTGGCGACGTCAAATGAAGAAAATTGCAGCATTCTGGCAGATTACTTCAAGAATTTACTTAATTGCTCTAAACCGCAAAGCCACATCGAGACCAAGGAACCCTTACTCAGGTACCCAGATTCCAGACCACCCGACAGAGTTGAAATCAAGCGCCACATTGCCCGTCTCAAAAAATAACAAAGCGCCGGGGGAAGACTCAGTAGTAGCAGAACTATGGAAATATGCCCCAGAGTAATCACTTGATATCTTGCAAAAGCAAATAGAAGAAATTTGGAGCAAGGAGACCCTACCCGAAGATTGGAAAATAGCTTTGATCCATCCATTACACAAAACAAAAAGCAGCATGAAGAACATCAACAACTACAAAGGAATATCTTTGCTACCCATGACTTACAAAATTCTATCACTTGCCATCCTGGAGCGTTTGGAAGCACAAGTCGAACATCAAATAGGTGAATACCAAGGAGGGTTCAGAAAAGGTCGCTCAACAGCCGAACAGATCCAAAATCTCAAAACGATCATCAGATATTGTACACTAAGGTCCAAGCAGTATGTGTCTGTCTTTGTGGACTTTAAGAAAGCGTACGACTCCATTGACCGGGAAGTCCTGCTAAACATCTTAAATGAATTCGGAGTTGATCTGAAACTGCTGGCATTAATTTGAGCCACCCTGACCGATACAAAATCCAAGGTGAAGTTCCACGGATGTCTCTCGCATTCCTTTGACATCAAAACAGGAGTCCGACAAGGTGATGGGCTATCCCCGATACTCTTCAACTGTGTTCTAGAAAAGATCATCAGAACATGGCGGGTGAGATTACAGGAAACCAACTACAGTCCATTGAGAATAGGAACCAAACCAAATCCAAGGGGATCGCAACAGACTGCTTAGCATTTGCGGATGATATTGCTGTTCTCTCAAACGACATAGAAACCGCTAGAGCTCAAGTTGAAATTTTAAAGGAAATTGCCGAACAAACTGGTTTGCAGATATCGTTTGAGAAAACAGAAGTAATGCCTAACATCAAAGAGCCTCCACCAAAACTCCATACAAAATACGGGGATATCACCCGAGTAGATAAATTCAAATACCTGGGTGAGATCATCATGAAAAATGGACTGGACAAAGAAGCACTTCAGGAGCGAGTACGCAATCTGGAAATAGCCTACCAAACATCCCGCACAATCTACAACAAAAAATGCCTTTCCCAAAACACCAAGATACGTCACTATGAAACAGTTCTGAAGCCAGTAGTTCTATATGCAGCCGAAACCCTGTCTCTAAATGCCAACAAAGGACTCCTTGAAGAACTGGAGAAAAGAGAACGCAAAATTGTGAGAGGAATCTTGGGATCAAAGTACAAAAATGGAATCCATCAAAAGAGATCCAACAAGGAAGTCTACAGCAAAATAGAGAAAATTACCGACACAATCAGAAGAAGACGGGCACGATTTTACGGTCATCTGAAAAGAATGGACGGAAGAAAGTTAACTAAAGAAATCTTTCACTTTTTTGATGCAAACCCCAAAACCACAATTCCCTGGTTTAGAAATACCAAAGAAGACCTGCAAATGCTACATATCTCAGGTGAAGACGCCCTTAACAGAGATCTCTTCCGCAAGAAAATATTGACGAACGGGCTAAACCGAGACGAGCAACCGAAGAGAAGACACGGTGCCCCTTGGAGGGAGGAGCGTAAGCAGGCCCACTCACAAAGAATGAGGGAAATTTGGGCTCTAAAGAAGGCCAAGTTCAGTGTCAAATGCAACAAGACTTAACATGGTCCTTGATGGCCCCAGCGAATTATGTATATAATAATAATAATAATAATAATAATAATAATAATAATAATAATAATAATAATAATAATAATAATAATAATAATAATGTTAATAATAATAATAATAATAATAGTTCTATATTATGACAGTCCAATGGCAAGTGAGTCAGCTGTTGAGCCATTGAAGGTCATGCTAAAGGAATGGTTAACAGGAATTACTCGGAAATACATCCAGCTGGGTCAAATATCTAGAATAACTCGCCCATTCAGACAGGAAATTGGATGGATATAAGATGAGGAATGAAATTCCTAAGCTCAAAACCCCGTGGTCACCGCACGCTTACAGTCACGGAATATTATCTTATATGTGAGAAGAGATTAGCAAAATAATTTTACATTCTCAACAGTATTAATAAGTAAGTCGACTATATGATATTCAGGTCCAGCGGTGTCATGAAGGAGGCCATGAATTGATGCCATATGTTACAGGATCAAGGCGGCGCTGAAGAGGTTAGGTCGATTACATACGTCATAAAGACAATGGTGAAGTGTTCCTTTGTACATCTTTCCAGTCAGATGGGATCACGTTATCTTGGAATTCGCATTCGAACTGTCAAAAAACAGATGGAAGAGAGGTTACAAGTCAGTGAGTTGAGCCTAACGTATGGAATGCAGACCGATATTATTAGCATAACAATGGTAATGAACTTTTGTTTTATGAATAATGGTATGGCATATAAAACAGAGATTGAAGATTGAACTGACAGTAATTAGCACGTCTTTAAAGGGAACGTCTACGTTCGCAGAACCTAAGAGAAATATTAGAGAACGTGATATATAAAATAATATTACTGTGTCGAATAGCGATCTGAGGTTTTAATACTGAACAAGGGAAGTTTCGGAAATAACTGTGAGATATTGTAAAACGCCTGTGTCACTGTGTTAATTTTGTTTTTCTAAGTTTCAGGTCCATGGACTCAAAAATGTATGAAGATTTTTCCAATGATGTAATGATGGAAATGAATATGAGTGCTTAAACATTCCGATATCCTAACAGGCCCGGGAGATAATGCCGAAGTGAGGGCCAAAACTATGACCAATGGAGCAAAGGACTGAGAGCGGTATCACATTACCTTCACTGATAAGTACCAAGATTTCATTTTCTTTACCCTATTTTCTTGTAGTTGCATAGCTGTAGAGTAGAATGTATTTTTTCATTCATAATGAAGTGACGTAAATTTAAACAACTTGAGTGACCTAATGCGACTATCATTTAGTGCCCGGTTACTTGTGATTACGGTTATGTCCGAGGTTGTAATATTAAGATCATCTATTATACGCAAGATTTAGCTTGTAAATACGTGTCTTACCGCGAGTTACTCGGAATTTTCTTCACGTTTACGGTGAATGGAGGAATGCGGTGTCTTCATTAGTGAACCATACTTGTATTGCACGAATACTTCGTGAGGTGACTTTATTTTAATATTTGTTTGTAGAAGGTCTTCTGCATGATAATACAATACGTGTTTATTGCGTAGTGGCGAATATTTCGTGAAATTAGTGTTGCGTTGATTGCGATACTTTGGTGATGATAAAAGAGATTCTTCGGGAATGCTTGTGAATTCTCTTGGGTAAGTAATGTGTGAATATGTATGATGTGCTTGAATATGGTGAATAATAAGGACAGGGTCGTCCATAAAGTGTTTTATGATGAATTAATGTTGTTATGGTAAGTGTTTCGTTATAAAATAGATAATGGGAGTGTGATAAATAATTATTTGAGATTTAGAGATGGATTTAAGTGCTCGTCATACAATTAAGAACCCAGAATAGGCAAGCAATTGTGTCGTTGTTATTTTTGGTGGTGTAAGATGTCCGAAGGTCGAGCGTAGGGATTGTTATATGATCATCGAAACACTGTTTCGCGACGGGATACGATGCAGATACCATTTAATTTGAGGAAATTGTCACTAATTAGACGTCTTCAACATTTGATAAGCATAATATGTGTGAAGTAGAAGGTCGTATTTATTGAATTATTGTCACCTGGTAGTAGATTGTATTCTTGCGTAGTTGCTTATAGTATGTTTCCCGTAGATAGTGTGCCTTCAAGATTTTCTTTCAGGAGGGCAGTGCCGGTGGAAGCAGTTACTGTTAATCATTCTTTTGGATCATTAATGATTTTGTAGCGGCTAGATATTGTGTTCTATTTAGGTGGCTGATACGGATTCCTGGGACATGCTGTTGTTGATTGAGTTATGTCGATATGAGATCCAATTATTATGTGGGTTTTCCTACACTGTGTGCACTTTATGGATATTTATATTGAAACTAGTCTCCATTAGAGAACTCAAGTTGGTTAGCAATTAGGTAATTTCTGAGATAATGGATAAAATGTAGGGTACTTTGAAATGAAATCTTGGATAAGTGAAGATAAAAGCAAGTGTAGTTTATAAAAAAAATTTTGAATGAAATTTTATTCGATCCTATTATTTATTGCGGGCGGACAATTAATGATAAATAATTATGATTTGCCTTCAGCAAGTTCCATATTCGTTTCCATCAAGTTAGTATTTTCAATCAAGGTTTACATAATGATGTTTTTTTAAGTATTTAAGCAACAGAGATTTTCGTTCGTCTATCTAGCTATTATCCAATCATCATACAATGTATTATTATTGTATTAAGTTAGGTTTTGATTTCATTAAATTGGAAAAAGGTCCTTCCAAGAAACTAAAATTCGTTTTCCTTATTTAAATGAGATATATTTAGCCTTACGAAGTTTATTGAATACTATTATTACCATAATCATGAACGTCTTGCGTCAAATGCTAGTCCAACTGCATAAACAGTAGTTGGATGTCCATGCCCTGGGTGGAGAATTATGCGTCACGACTGACTTTAGCTGAGGCTTATCACAAGAACCTACGAACCTTCTATATCCCCGGGCAATGGACTGGCGCCCATACGTGAAGCCAAATTAAGAGAAGGTTTTCTTGTCAACCAACAGCAGAATTCGAAATAGAGGATGACTGAGTAATTCAATGCTCATACGTGCAGGCAAGAGCACACTTATTGTCCACCGTGGGATATTTATGTTATGCAGAGTTTGGACTGGGGTAATGGATATGATTAACACTTACATTTATTACAGAGCTACGCAAGATATTAAAAGGCAGGAGACGTTTCGAGCAAGGCATAATTAATGTTAGTAGATTGGAAGGATAATCTGTAGGCAAACTCTGTTGGCTAAGAGTTATTAATTTACTTAAACTGAAGTGTCCGCAATTAACTCACTTGCATTTATCGTATTATTGGTCGTTAACTTTGGCATTGATTCCGGGTCTGGAAGGATTTAAGCATTCAAATAGTTGAAGTATATTCACGTAGGATTAGGTGTTAGTGTTAGGTAACTTGAGTGATAGGGAACTTAGAGACTGTTAGTACTATATTTAACTTGCGACAATATTTTTTAAAATGGCTTCGTTGGCACAAGTAAAAGCGTTGTTGGAAGAGTTGGCAGGAAAGATGACAAAGATGCAAGAGATACAGGAAGCCACGACAAAGGAAAATCAATCAATGCAAGAAAGTATTAAAAAGATTCATGATGCCCAGGAAGCTATAACAAAAGAGATTCATGATGCACAAGAAACTTAGACTAGAGAGATTCGAGAGGCTCAAGAAAGGATACAAGAAACTTCGACTAGAGAGATTCATGAAGCACAAGAAAGGATAAAAGAAGTCACCATAAAGGAAATTAATGACGCACGGGAAGCTTCAAGAAGAAAAATTCGTGAAGCTCAAGAAGAGATACAGGAAGCTTCAAGAAGAGAAATTCAGGAGAGCCATGAGATTATTCAAAACAGTTTATTGGAGACACAAAGTATGCTCAGAGTGGAAATGCAGGAAGGAATTAAGAATGAGATTCAACGTAATTTGCGTGAGATCACCGAGGTGGTCCAACAGAATTTCAAGACCATGCAAGAAGAGGTGACGTCACTAGGAGAGGACATGAAGAACTTGAGAGAGGAAGTCGCTATGGCAATTAATGAAAATAAGAAGGATATTCAGGAAAAATTCACTGAGTTGAAAGCTGAATTAAGACTGAATGTCAGTGACCTTCAAACCCAGGTTGATCGGGAAATAAAAGAACTTAAAGAGGAAGTAGTCATGATGCAAGGAAGGATGACAGAGACAAATGCCAGCTGGGAAGAGAAATTTAAGAAGATTACGGAAGAAATGGAAAATGCTAACCAAACGGTGCTTAATGATATAACATTGGCAAGGGAACAGATCAATAATAAATTTGACTTGATCATGGAAGAATCAGACGAAAATAAAACCTTAATGGATCAACAAATTAAGAAGCTGAGTGATAATCTTAATACGATCCAGAAGGACATGCAATGTCTGAAGATTGAAAATGAGGCAACGAAGAAGTTGGTATCAGCTTTCACAGATCGACAGGTATCGATGGAGACTGGGAAGAATACAGAATCAGAATGTCAGTCCGAAATGCCAGCATTCAATATTGAAACCAGCGAAAGTGGCATTACTCATGTAGGAAACGGTATGCAAATAATTAATGTTATCCGCACACATGAAGATAGGCCTCAGGCAATATCGGATCAGGAATGACACCCCGTGGATTTGTGCGTGAGATGGATGAATACTTTCGTGATGCCAAAATACCGATGGAGAGACGACTTAAGACTGTAGAGCGACATTTGGAAGGAACACCGTTGGTGTGGTTCAAAGCGTTCCGCTATATATTTGAAGATTATGACGGATTCAAGCAGGCGTTCTTGGAGAAATTTTGGAATATTGATACGCAACAAAATATCCGGCTAGAATAGTACTCAAAGAAGTATTCACTGGGTGGACCGAGTCGCTTCTCAGACTACTTTACAATGCAATTCCATCGCCTTAAAGAACTGGACTCACCACCAACAGAGTTAGAGATGGTTGGGGCGATAGTAAAGCAATTCCCTCCAGACATTCAGCGATTATTGACAGCGGCGAATGTACAGTCTGCAGTACATGCTGAGTCTGTTCTAAGACAGCTTGATAGCACGTCATCGCAAACCGGTAACGGAATTATAAGGCATGCTGATCCGGTTGTTAATGTTGCGACACCGGTAGAATCAGAAGAAGCAGGGAGAGATAATGATTCATACCGCCATGCCCAAGAAAGAAGTCAAGCGAGGTACAAAAATCTCAAGGAGGACCGGCAATATCAGAGATGGGCACCACCCCAGAATGGGAATAGGAGATACGCACGATATCGAAGGAACTGAAGATGGGTCAACCATAGAAGCAGATGGCCATATCAAAGAAATAGAGATAATGAGGACGTGAGACAGCGAGATGGAAGTCAAGAAGAAGAGATAAACCACGAGAAAAAGAAATACATTGAAGAGCTAAAGAAACAACAAGAAAAGAAGCAATGGGAAAATGCAATCCAGAGTCAGGATATTAATGCTGATTGCATAGGTGCAACGAGTTTGGAATATCAGCAGCAGCTTAAGAAAGACAGCACAAATGCAAAACTCAATCCTGGAGCGGTACCATTTGATGACGGCAATAAAGAGAGGAACGGTGTGAAAAAAAACTTCGTTCTGGGATCAACAGAGAACGATGCAATTAAAATAAGACATAATTATAAGGGAGATGATTGGATAATAGCTACCATAGAGTCATGGGCATTTGAACCCGAAGAACTGCTGGAGGATAATCAGCCCAAAACGATAGATTTAAAAAGAGGACTTCCGATAATTACAGTAACGGTATTTGGTATTCACGTGTCATCATTATTGGATACAGGGGCAAGTATCAGCATAATCTCGAAAATACTGTTCTTAGGATTGCAGGACAGACTTAAGATTCCTGTAATTCCAGTTTCAGGTTAAAAATCAGAGGAATTATCCCAGATAAAATCGCTAAATGCAAGATACAAACCTATTTGCCTATTGAGATCGGGGAAATAGTGTTTGAACACCCATTTGTGGTCATGGACAGAATTCAGTACAACTTAATTATCGGCTCAGATTTCATACGTGAAAATGGCATTATCATTGACCTGAATAAGGAGGAAATCAGACTAAGAAGAAACGATGAAGGACAGTCACACGTCGCAGCAAAAGTAGAAAACAAGAGGATGAGCGAACTTCAGAAAACCATAAGTGCTTCGGTGGAGGAAATACTACACTTGACAGAGAAAGTCATGGAGAAGCACGAGTTCGAGGACATTTCGCAAAACGATGTGATCGACAAGGGAATTGGAGGTAGCGTTGAGCAAAAGAGAATGGTTATAAACTTGATAATGAAATATGGCAATGCGTTCAAAACCCAACCAGGAGCGATTAAAAATTTTGAATACAAATTATTTGTAAAGGATTGGAGACCGTTCAAGGCCAAACCATATCCAGTACCAGACAAATTTATGCCTGAGGCCATGAAGGCAATCCAAGAGATGGTTGACAATGGTATAATTTCGAAATCCCATTCTCCTTATACTAGCCCCCTGGTAATCGTAAAAAAAGTAATGGATCCATCCGTGTGTGTTTGGACGCGAGGGTATTAAACTCGAGATTAATACCTGAATATGATAAGGCCCCTATAATTAAGGAGATTATCAGAAAATTTAAAGGGATGAGATACTTCACAATGCTGGATTTAACATCGTCATACTTTCATATAGTGTTGGAAGGTAAATCCAAGCTGTTGACAGGATTCCTCTTTAATAACCAAACCTATATATTTGAAAGGCTTCCCTTTGACACTCGCAACTCAGGAGCCGCATTAATTCGAGTATTGGATCGAAATTTATGGCCAGAAGTCAAGGAGTCTGTCACCATTTATGTTGACGACATTGTGCTAGCAACGGTCACTTTTGAAGATCACATGACCAAGTTAGAGCGATTATTGGCTAATTTAGAGGAAGCAGGGTTCAAAATTAACAGATCTAAATCAAAATTCAGCCAGCCAGAAATTCTTTTCGTTGGGCATATAATTGATGGAACGGGGATCAAACCGAATCCTCTTAAAATCCAGGCCATATGTGAATTTCCCAGACCGAGAAGGATAAAACATATCCGGCAATTTTTAGGAATGACGAGATTCTTCTCTAATCACTGCCCAGATTATACTGAAACAGTAGCACCTCTACAAGAGCTCCTGAAGACTAACAATCGATGGCAATGGACTGAACGTCATGACCGAGCTTTCAAAGGAATTGATGGCGAATAATGTTAAGTTGGGCTATCCAAATTTTGATTTAAAATTTATTATACAGTAAGATGCTTCGTTAATAGGAGTTGGAGCTGTATTATATCAGGAATATGACGACGTAGAGAAGAGAAAGACTTACTTGGCATTTATAAGTCGGAAGTTACGCGTTCATGAAACGAAATGTACGACGACGGAGCTAGAGATGTTAGCGATCGTGTATGCGCTCCAGCAGTGGAGGAAAATGATTTATGGGTACCCAATAGTGGTCCGAACTGATCACAAGGCTCTGACATTTGTATTAAAATCATCTTTGACAAGCGAGCACAGCAATTTGATCTTCAAATCGAGTTCTGTGCCGGTAAATCAAATATCTTGGCAGACAGTTTGAGTCGAAATCCGGTGGAGGACATACCAGAGGTTAACATGGTGGAAATGACCAAAGAAGACGAAGAATGTCTTGAGGATTTGAAATGTTTATCAGAGTTGCAACTTAATGATTCGTCCTTAAAACCCATAATAGAAGATTGTCGAAGAAGAACTACCGATGATGGTCATGGAAACCAGGAAGCAAATATGCTAACGGCCAACTATGTTTATGACAATAACCTTTTATATAAATTTGTGGATAAGGAAAAGGAAAGGTTACGAGTTGTAGTTCCACGCAGTTTAAGGTGTAAACTAGTCTGGTACATACATCGAATGATCGGCCATGGAGGAGTAGACAAGCTGATAGCAACTATAGGAGAAACATTTACCTGGGTTGGATTTCGAAGAACAATAAGGAAAGTTATCAGAACTTGTGATACGTGCCAGCGTGTAAAGTATAATTCCACTTCACTGTACCAGCAACCGATCTCTGTAATACCAGAAAAGCCCCGTGACATATTTGCGATGGATCTATACGGAGGATTACCAGTTAGCAAACGCGGGAATCGTTTCATTCTAGTTGTCCTTGATATCATGTCCAAGTTCGTGTCGTTGCAACCTATCAGGAAAGCAAATTCCAAAGCCATCATTAGGAGTTTAGAGAGGTATGTCATACCTCAGATGGGCAAGCCGAACTGTGTCTTAACCGACCACAGAACTCAATTTACGTCAGTAGAATTTTCAGAGGCCTTAAAAAGAATGGGAATACAGCACAAGTTCAGTTCCATACGTCATCCAGAATCAAATGCGGCTGAGAGGATAATGCGAGAGCTGTCGAAATATTGCAGAGTATTTTGTTCTGAACGTCACTGGACATGGGCCACATTTTTACCAACGATCACTGAATGCTTAAACAACACATGGCATGAATCGATCGATAACATCCCCAGCGTTGTCCACCTGAATAAGTATCCTAATCGTCCTTGGAACGAGGTTATAAGTAAGCCTACAGAAGACCTACCTAACGAGGAGGAGATCATTCAGCAAGCTCGACTGCGCATGGAAAAACAGGCGGAAAAAAGGCTCAAGAAATTACGGCACAGAAGATTTCGGAAACCACTAGAAATTGGAACTTTCGTGTTAGTGAAGAAACCGGCCACGTCAAACCCTGCCGCTAAATTTTATTCAAAATTCGCTCATCTGTTTATTGGGCCATTCAAAATCATCGAGGTTTTGGATAATAATTCATACAAAATTCAGAGCTTAGATTCTCGAAATGTTTCCATATATAATGCCTCAAACTTGAGAAAATATTATTTTCCGATCACTGTTGAAGAGGAAGTAAACGTTATTTTTGAAGATAGTAAAACAGAGGATGAGTTTAATGAATATACATCTACGGTGGAATAAGGTTAAGCCCGTTGGACATGTTACGAGGAATATCAAAGACTAAGAGGGACGATAGAACGTGTAACAGGATGTTTTGTAACGAAGAACAACTATTCAATTAATATGAATTGCGAGTTTTCCGGAAATATTATATTGACTCCACAAATGGAATATGACATTGAGAACAAGTTATAAATTTGGTACTCATGAGGAGAAATTTCCTACTGACGTCCGAAATTTCTTTTCAAGTAAGGGGGGAAATATGACCGTCCAATGGCAAGTGAGTCAGCTGTTGAGCCATTGAAGGTCATGCTAAAGGAATGATTAACAGAAATTACTCGGAAATACATCCAGCTGGGTCAAATATCTAGAATAACTCGCCCATTCAGACAGGAAATTGGATGGATATAAGATGAGGAATGAAATTCCTAAGCTCAAAACCCCGTGGTCACCGCACGCTTACAGTCACGAAATATTACCTTATATGTGAGCAGAAATTAGCAAAATAATTTTACATTCTCAACAGTATTAATAAGTAAGTCGACTATATGATATTCAGGTCCAGCGGTGTCATGAAGGAGGCCATGAATTGATGCCATATGTTACAGGATCAAGGCGGCGCTGAAGAGGTTAGGTCGATTACATACGTCATAAAGACAATGGTGAAGTGTTCCTTTGTACATCTTTCCAGTCAGATGGGATCACGTTATCTTGGAATTCGCATTCGAACTGTCAAAAAACAGATGGAAGAGAGGTTACAAGTCAGTGAGTTGAGCCTAACGTATGGAATGCAGACCGATATTATTAGCATAACAATGGTAATGAACTTTTGTTTTATGAATAATGGTATGGCATATAAAACAGAGATTGAAGGTTGAACTGACAGTAATTAGCACGTCTTTAAAGGGAACGTCTACGTTCGCAGAACCTAAGAGAAATATTAGAGAACGTGATATATAAAATAATATTACTGTGTCGAATAGCGATCTGAGGTTTTAATGCTGAACAAGGGAAGTTTCGGAAATAACTGTGAGATATTGTAAAACGCCTGTGTCACTGTGTTAATTTTGTTTTTCTAAGTTTCAGGTCCATGGACTCAAAAATGTATGAAGATTTTTCCAATGATGTAATGATGGAAATGAATATGAGTGCTTAAACATTCCGATATCCTAACAGGCCCGGGAGATAATGCCGAAGTGAGGGCCAAAACTATGACCAATGGAGCAAAGGACTGAGAGCGGTATCACATTACCTTCACTGATAAGTACCAAGATTTCATTTTCTTTACCCTATTTTCTTGTAGTTGCATAGCTGTAGAGTAGAATGTATTTTTTCATTCATAATGAAGTGACGTAAATTTAAACAACTTGAGTGACCTAATGCGACTATCATTTAGTGCCCGGTTACTTGTGATTACGGTTATGTCCGAGGTTGTAATATTAAGATCATCTATTATACGCAAGATTTAGCTTGTAAATACGTGTCTTACCGCGAGTTACTCGGAATTTTCTTCACGTTTACGGTGAATGGAGGAATGCGGTGTCTTCATTAGTGAACCATACTTGTATTGCACGAATACTTCGTGAGGTGACTTTATTTTAATATTTGTTTGTAGAAGGTCTTCTGCATGATAATACAATACGTGTTTATTGCGTAGTGGCGAATGTTTCGTGAAATTAGTGTTGCGTTGATTGCGATACTTTGGTGATGATAAAAGAGATTCTTCGGGAATGCTTGTGAATTCTCTTGGGTAAGTAATGTGTGAATATGTACGATGTGCTTGAATATGGTTAATAACAGGGACAGGGTCGTCCATAAAGTGTTTTATGATGAATTAATGTTGTTATGGTAAGTGTTTCTTTGAAAAATAGATAATGGGATTGTGGTAAATAATTATTTGAGATTTAGAGATGGTTTTAAGCGCTCGTCATACAATTAAGAACCCAGAATAGGCAAGCAATTGTGTCGTTGTTATTTTTGGTGGTGTAAGATGTCCGAAGGTCGAGCGTAGGGATTGTTATATGATCATCGAAACACTGTTTCGCGACGGGATACGATGCAGATACCATTTAATTTGAGGAAATTGTCACTAATTAGACGTCTTCAACATTTGATAAGCATAATATGTGTGAAGTAGAAGGTCGTATTTATTGAATTATTGTCACCTGGTAGTAGATTGTATTCTTGCATAGTTGCTTATAGTATGTTTCACGTAGATAGTGTGCCTTCAAGATTTTCTTTCAGGAGGGCAGTGCCGGTGGAAGCAGTTACTGTTAATCATTCTTTTGGATCATTAATGATTTTGTAGCGGCTAGATATTGTGTTCTATTTAGGTGGCTGATACGGATTCCTGGGACATGCTGTTGTTGATTGAGTTATGTCGATATGAGATCCGATTATTATGTGGGTTTTCCTACACCGTGTGCACTTTATGGATATTTATATTGAAACTGGTCACCATTAGAGAACTCAAGTTGGTTAGCAATTAGGTAATATCTGAGATAATGGATAAAATGTAGGGTACTTTGAAACGAAATCTTGGATAAGTGCAGATAAAAGCAAGTGTAGTTTATAAAAAAAAATTTGAATGAAATTTTATTCGATCCTATTATTTATTGCGGGCGGACAATTAATGATAAATAATGATGATTTGCCTTCAGCAAGTTCCATATTCGTTTCCATCAAGTTAGTATTTTCAATCAAGGTTTAAATAATGATGTTTTTTTAAGTATTTAGCCAACAGAGATTTTCGTTCGTCTATCTAGCTATTATCCAATCATCATGCAATGTATTATTATTATATTAAGTTAGGTTTTGATTTCATTAAATTGGAAAAAGGTCCTTCCAAGAAACTAACATTCATTTTCCTTATTTAAATGAGATATATTTAGCCTTACGAAGTTTATTGAATACTATTATTACCATAATCATGAACGTCTTGCGTCAAATGCTAGTCCAACTGCATAAACAGTAGTTGGATGTCCATGCCCTGGGTGGAGAATTATGCGTCACGACTGACTTTAGCTGAGGCTTATCACAAGAACCTACGAACCTTCTATATCCCCGAGCAATGGACGGGTGTAATATGCAGCCGAAACCCTGTCTTTAAATGCCAACAAAGGACTCGTTGAAGAACTGGAGAAAAGAGAACGCAAATTTGTGAGAGGAATCTTGGGATCAAAGTACAGAAATGGAATCCATCAAAAGAGATCCAACAAGGAAGTCTACAGCAAAATAGAGAAAATTACCGACACAATCAGAAAAAGACGGGCACCATTTTACGGTCATCTGAAAAGAATGGACTGAAGAATGTTAACTAAAGAAATCTTTCACTTTTTTGATTCAAACCCCAAAACCACAATTCCCTGGTTTAGAAATACCAAAGAAGACCTGCAAATGCTACATATCTCAGCTGAAGACGCCCTTAACAGAGATCTCTTCCGCAAGAAAATATTGACGAACAGGCTAAACCGAGACGAGCAACCGAAGAGAAGACACGGTGCCCCTTGGACAGAGGAGCGTAAGCAGGCCCACTCACAAAGAATGAGGGAAATTTGGGCTCCAAAGAAGGCCAAGTTCAGTGTCAAATGCATAAAGACTTAACGTGGTCCTTGATGGCCCCAGCGAATTATATATATATATCATCGTTGTTGCTGTTGTCCTTGCCATTGATGCTTTCACGACCCGTACTGATTTCCTTGACACGGAATAAGCCCAAAAGTATATATCATGTCTATTATTATTATTATTATTATTATTATTATTATTATTATTATTATTATTATTATTATTATTATTATTATTTTAATTATTATATTCCGGTCGTATTCTTATTATGCACCAACAGTGCCGAAGGATCAAGTACAGGAGCTATTCATTGTTTTCTTACACATGACAGTTGATTATTGTCATAGCAACGTAGAAATATTCAAGAGTCAACCACTTAGTACAAGTTGAAAGGATATATTTTTAGCACTATTTATGCCCTGTGTAATACTACCAAATGAAAAACTTTGAAAATGCGTGTTTATGGGAGAAATAAATGCTCATTTGATTTTTATCGGGTACTGCTTTTCCATGGCGGTATGTCGAAGAGCTATGGGCTGTGACTTTTATTCACTTGAAATACTTACCGGTCGTTTCGGTCCGATACCTAAGCTGGTTAACTATCAAATAGCTCATTGGCGGCTCAGAATAAAAGATCATATCAGTACTCTAACGCTCGTCTTTGTAAATATGTCCCTCAGCAATGGCGATGTATCAGTTCTTCACATGACCGCCCGCACGGTTGCTAGGTGACATAGAATCACACATTCTGTATTGCCATAAGAGAGATTTATGTCAAAAAGAGTTTGGAAGTTCACGATGGCTAAATTAGTTCTGCAATTAGTTCTCATAATTACTATCAACAAATTATTCTCAAAAGCAGCAATTAACATTTGAATTTTACGTTCCCATGTGAACAGAATTGCGTGGCTATAAATGGAATACGAAGGGACGAAGTCAGTTTGATGGCAAAAGGGAATCTTCACTAGACCTTAACATTGGAATGCTGGAGCAATATTCTGAAAGGTATTGTTCATTGTGCCATTAAATTAGCTCGAATGGCTTTCTCGTATTTAGACTGTCTTATATTCTAAAATATGTTCTGGGTCCATGAGTGGTTTGATTGCTACGCAATGGAAGAAATTAATTAAACATTTCTACTTTAAAACTGTATATTGGACTAGAAGGACGTACCTATCTTTGATTGACAGATAGTTGGTGATGTCGCTGACTTCAGCCTGTACCTCTTGAGCAGCAATCTTCACAAAGCCTTATTTCCAGTCTTGATTGCTGGGATATACCGGCAAACAGTATAATATTACATTAAGCAGTGCTTGGCCGTTAGGTGCTCTATAATTTTCACTAAGCACAGAAAATTCGAATTTCCTGGATAACCGATAGAGTTACAGACAAAATACACAGGGCTTGCACTGTATTCGGTGACAGGACTAACGTAAGCCAGTTCAGTAAATGGTCAACCACTCTTCAATATTCAACAGATCCTTCGTTGTGGCCGGATCAAGAGTGTGGCAATCATTTCCAGGTGCTGTCTGGAATTCTAAAAACAATACCAAAAATTAAAATTGCATGCCGAGATTCCTCTGCTTAGTGAAGCATGACGGGTTGTGTGATGCTAGTATGTTCAGTCCGTCAGCGCTGGGACCCTCAACAGCTCTGGTTGCCATTTATGGCCTAGGCATCAATGAAGAGGCGTACTTGGGAAATGAGGAGTGAGGTAGTTTCCCATTGCTTTCCTCACCGAGCCAGAAGTTGCTATTACATATCAGTCTGCCAAGCCCACTAAAATGCATGCACCAACCGACCCTATGAGCAACATTTTCACACCATTCATAGCAGGGACTGGCTGCATAAGGATTGGCATTACTAGCATCGCTCATACCTCAGTCACTTTCATATTGTCAAAGCCAAGGATAAGACAGAGACAGATCAATGAAAGTAACAAAATTGGTCTAGCCTATACCAGAAGACATAGTGCACTGTAAATACTAGGTCCTGCCAGCAAAGGCATGTGATGCTAGCAACATTAACATTACCCTTTTGCTGTTCAACTAAAACCACTGTTGTTTCTTGTGATTAGACACCGGAATTTTAGACACTAGTATGTTAGAATGCAAACTTACTCAACCAGTAACAAGTATACCCCACCTATACAACATTTATGCTATGAGATGTGCATATACATTAGGGGTACGGCCTACATAATTCCTGGAAGTTTTGTTACTTTTGCTACATTATAGATAAACGGGTTGCTCTACCCTTCCTATCACCTAAATTAGTTTGGATTATAACTTATTACTTCATAAGATTCCGATGTCTACTTAAAATTAGTATTAGGGTATTACGTATGTTTATTCTTATAGTGTAAATATACATTTACTCATCTACATAGATCGCTGTGTAGGCCGCACTTATTTCTCCGTTACTTTCCTGTGTATTGTGTTCTGTTTACGCACTGACATCGTACTTTACTTGTTTTCAATATGGTTTTTAAGCTCCTGATTTCATTTTACTAAGTTTCTCAGCTTTGTTTTATTTCTTTCTTTCTTTATTGCTGGTATACGTTATCTCTTATTTAACTTAGTGGCCTTTGATTTTTAAGCCTCAGTGGCTCATACGGCAGCGCGTTGGCCTCTGGCCGCTGGGTTCCGTAGTTCAAATCCCGGTCACTGCATGTAAGATTTGTGCTGGACAAAACCAAGGGAGGACAGGCTTTTCTCCGGGTACTGAGGTTTTCCCTGCCATCATTCATTCCAGCAACAGCAGCACTCTTCACTATCTTTTCATTTCATCCGTCCATCATTAATAATTGCCCCACAGGAGTGCGACAGGCTTCGGCAGCTGGCATAATTATTCCTGGCCTCACCGCAAGATGGGGGCTTCATTCATTCCATCCCTGACCTAGTTAATAACTGGAACACAGGTTGTAGGTTTTCATTCACCTTTGGTTGTTAATAGTACGTTTCTTCTGTATGTATATTATCTTGTAATTTACGTGGTTAACACCAAGAGACCTAATTTTGCCACTGCTAAATAAATGCGTATGTAAAATAAATAAATAAATAAATAAATAAATAAATAAATAAATAAATAAATAAATAAATAAATAAATAAATAAATAAATAAATAAATAAATAAATAAATAAATAAATAAATAAATAAAATATTAATGGCCACCCTTTAGAAAAATGCTAATTATTGGAATATTAGGTCGCATTTATATTCGAACTGAATAACTGAAGGGTATTAATACGTCATTTCAGCATATTAAGGCCAGTAGTTTAGGCGTAATTGAGAGAGGACAGAAGAGATGCCAATAATTTTAAAGTATAACGTTATTTAAAATAAATGATTTCTCAGATATCGTATTTTCAGGTAATTACCTTGAAAAAAACATAGCAGGATGAACACGTCATTGTGTTGAACACCTCCTAAAATAAACATACCATTAAAACTGAGTGTTATCTTTCTCTTTCTCTGCCCCTCTTATCCTCCAAGGTCGCAGGTAACCTCCACTCTTCCATTGGTATCGCAAAACCAGTGAATACAAGAAAAAAGAAGTTGGGCTTATTTACAGTTACCTGAGAAATATTTTACTCCATTATGATTGAATCAGCGTTTTAAGAAAGAGCACATGTCCAAACTGTTATTTTTTATTATTGTAGATTAACATTCCTCTTGTACCGCTGCACAAAAAGAGGACACTTATCCAATCAGTAGTAGGCTAATACTCAAGGTTGATTTGATTGTGGTTTTGAAGTAATTTAACAAAGGGTACTCATTCATTACCTGTGATAGAGATTCTGCTATTATTAAAAGATGTTTGAGAATAAATTGATCGAATTTATGAAGTAAAGATGTATCTCGAAGGAGTGGAGTATCTACCAACTTGAAGACTCATTTGCAACCAGCATCATTCGTGCACTTGCTTCACTCTGACAGATCCAGGAACCGTATAGACGGAATAGTTCATGAATGACATTACTGAACTCACCTCCCATTCGAAACTGTAAGGGACAACTAACAAGTGTGGGTTCGACGGTCGAACAGTCCTACATTGGGATGTCAAACAGACAAAATAGCCGTGAGCATTGAGGCGCTCATCCCTCCGACGGACCAGCCTGAAGATCCTCGTGCGGTAAGACACCGTAACAGCCTGCGTCGACCCTTCAAAACATTTTGCGATAATCGCATGGGGGGAGATCAGGACTATAGGGCGAGTGCTCGAGTAGGCGTACCTTCTGTATCAAGCTTGCCGACCAGATCGACACGTGGTGGTTTTAGACAGACATGATGCCCCATACAAAATCTTCATTCTCATGTCCACGGGGTTTGTCCTTCGGCATACACCAAGATCCGAATGACCGCACGTTCGTCCTGTTTGGACGCACGTATTTAAAGATAAAATTTTCATTGTTCCGTATTGAAAACTATCACAGTTAAATTGAAGTAATAAATATGGTAGTTCAACCTATTCAATACAAGTAAATAAGAGATGTAAAGATTACATTCTTTTTTAATTAAAAGTGGAAATGGTACCGGTTTCGACCCCAGTATGAGTCATCATCAGCCGATTATAACTCGAAAAACAATGCATGAGTAAGAAAGAAGCTAACGGTCAAGTCCACACAATATCAGTTGAAGAGGCGATATGATGGGGTGGCACTGTAAAATTCAGACGAAGTGGAATGTAAGTCACTTAAAAGAAGTAATGCGTAATCTTCCGAGCATCAGCACGGCACACGCAATGTTTGGCACTGTCTCACAATGTTCATCCCTATCTTATCCTTTCTTAACACCTTTCAACTTTAAACCCTTTTAATCTTTTCTTATCCACTAATCTTCTTTCTTTATTAATTTATCCTATTTTTCTTTTCACCCCTTTAAAAAAACCTACATTGCCACCTTCATTTTGGGCCCTCACTTTCAAATTTAAACTCATGCCTTGCGTCCGCCAACTTTGACTACTTCAATCACGACCTGAATTTTTTATATTCAAGAAATAACGCACTGTGCATACACGTTTTCATTTGTTTCCGGTATTGCGCTTTTTACCATTTTTTCTATTCACTATTGTTTTTTACGTCAACTGTTCTAAAAATCTTCAAGGTCATAATTACGTACCTATTCAATTATATTGAATCGTATTATAAGTATATATATATATATATATATAGGTACATTGTCGTGAACTAAGCAAATACTTGATCATTAATCTATCCTTCAATCTCCGTCAGCGTATAAAACTACAGCACTTGACGTTGTAAACACCGCGCCGATCTTCTGGAGCTTGCAAGTTACTTCGGTTGAGCTGCTTGTCTTCGGCTTCTTCATGACTTTAGATCTTCATATTTGGATTGTGTTGTGACTTTGTGCCTGACGGTGTATGCATTCTGGCTCATTTAACTGTTCTCTGCTTTTCGTGAACATTGTGAGAGAGTGCCAAACATTGCGTGTGCCGTGCTGATGCTCAGAAGATTACGCATTACTTCTTTTAAGTGACTCACATTCCACTTCGTCATAATTTTACAGTGCCAACCCCCGTCATATCGCCTCTTCAACTGATATTGTGTGGACTTGACCGTTAACTTCTTTCTAACTTATGGATTGTTTTTCGAGTTATAATCGGCTGATGATGACCCAAACTGGGGTCGAAACCGGTACCATTTCCACTTTTAATAAAATAAGAATGTAATCTCTACATCTCTTATTTACTTGTTTTGAATAGGTTGAACTACCATAGTTGTTATTTCAATTTAACTTGGACGCACGTGTCAATAACGTCCCCATAGTTTACGTGGCCGCATTTAACTCATGAACCTCGGTACGACACAACTACCACACTAATCTGTTTGTCTATATGTCCGTGCTTATGTGCCGGGTTCGGAGGCGTGCTACGTTACACGTCCGCTGCTGCAGCGTCGAGCCATTGCGAGAGAGAAACACGGCGTGACGACAGCTGTTGCCGCTCTTAGAACGGGACGAAGAGGACTTTTTGGACGTCTAGTAACCATGGTTGAATGTTAGATCCATCAACACGATATAGAGACCAAAACCATCAACAAGAAGTGGAGGCATGCCGATTTCCCTCCTCTCAAAGACGGAGAGGTTCAAAAGTCAGCAGGGATGGTCAAAGTTTCAGTTTTTTGGGATTGGCATTAAGTCGTCTCACATATCACCTTGAAAATGGTAAAACTATCAATCTTCTGAACAAGTTAGGAAATGCTATGATTCAGAAACGCAGCGGTATGGTCTCCAGAGGGGTTTGCCTCCTAGCTGACAACGCAACAGCTCACCCCTCTCAAGCTGCAATTGAAAATACAAGGGCGTGTGGCTTGGAAGTCTTGCAGCATCTGCCTTATTCTCCCGATCTCGCACCAAGTGACTTTCCCGTATTGCCAGAAATTAAAAATACGTAAAGAGTTCACCGATTTGACAACACAGATGGCATCATTCGTGAAGTGGAAAAGTGGTTTAGGACGCAATCTACAGATAGTACGATAACGGTATGGGGAAGGTCAAGAAACGCTGGATGGTGACAGCGTAGAGAAGACTGAACGACCACAAATACAAATAAACTGTCTATACATTTTTAAATGTCATAATTAAACATTTTATGATAGTGACTTGTATGAGGAGCAGTAGGCATATAGGTTTGAAAGTCAGACTCTCGTTTTGCCTTCGGTCATAGCAAGATATCTACCGACACAGAAGTGTTAAAGAGCATACTTATTGCATTGCAGCCATCAAACAATACATGTAGGAGGTGACATGATTTAAAAAGAGAATCATAAACGAGTTAACGAGTGTTCGAGATACAAGGAATCCCTGGTGAAAAGCTACAGGTGTCTTATCGCTTTGAGCTCCATTTGTCTCATAGACAATTAAGGAATAGTGTTCTAGGGTTTACGATCAGATTAAAAGCTCTACCAATCGATAAGTTAAATGAACTCATTGATTCTTCATTGTGAATAGTATATAGACTGACACATGTTAAATACCTCCCTAAGGCCAGTGAAATGGGACTTCGATTACCCTATTAGCATACAGAAAGGAGCTTTATATTATAGTGTTTATTGATATTTCTCTCCATTGTATTGAAACGATGTTCCTAATTATACACACCTTGCATTACTCGTTGGCCACGCGGTTCGGGTCGCGATGATATGAGATTGTGACCGGGAGGTGCTGGGTTCTAATCCCCCGTCGGCAACCCTCATGATAGTTCTCCTCCGTGGTTTCCCGTTGTCATGCCACGCCAGTGGTAGGAGTGTATACTGTACCTTAAGTAAGGTCACTGCCATTTTCTTCCCAATCCTAGCACTTCCCCCTTCTTTCGTCGCCGAAAACCTCCAGTGTGTTAGGACACTAGCAAATAAATAAATAAATAAATAAATAAATAAATAAATAAATAAATAAATAAATAAATAAATAAATAAATAAATAAATAAATAAATAAAAGACATAAACAAATACATTTTAAATAAATTCTTAAATATATAAAGAAAGAAATAAAATTAAAATACATATAAATAAATAAATAAATGAATGAATGAATGAATAAACAAATAATTAAATAAATAATTAAATGAAGGAATAAAGTAAGAAAATAAATAAATGTATCGTACATCGCACATCATCATTATACACTGATATGCCTTTTCAGCGTTCAGTCTGCAAGAATCTGTGAATTTACTAAACGTCGCCACAATGCTCTGCTTGGAACTAGTGCTGTGGCCTCATTTAGTTCTGTACCTCTCATCTGTAAATCGTTGGAAACTGAGTCTAACCTTCATCGATTTGGTCTCTCTCTACCCCTCTTACCCTCCATAACAAGTCCATTAATTTCCTAGTTAACCTATCCTCCTCAATTCGCCCCCACATGACCCCACCTCCGCAGCCGGTTAATGTGTACAGCTTCATCCATATATTTCATTCGCATCTTGGCCTTTATTGCCTCATTCCGCGCACCCTCCTGCCATTGCTCCCACCTGTTTGTACAAGCAATCCTTCTCGCTAAATGAATGTTACTTCTAGCTTATGAATAAGATATCCTGAGTCCACCCAGATTTCATTCCCATAAAGAAAATTTGGTCTGTAAACAGACCGATGTAACGATAATTTATTCCGGGAGCTGACTTCCTTCTTACAGTATACTGTTGATCGCAACTGCGAGCTCACTACATTAACTTTACTGTGGGTTATTGCAGTCACGACCTAGTTCGTGAACGATGCGGAACGGCTGAGCGGAGGAGTAAGTGGTCCTGAGAGTCGGGACACCGGTTTCTATGGAATAGGAGTGGGCACCTCGGACGTATTCCGAATCATGGCCCTCTTAGTGCTCAAGTTATTAGGACTATACAATCTACCGGTGGTCCATAACCCGATAGAGAAGGAATCCTCACTTGGACTATGTGTAAGTAAGGTAGCATCCTGCTTCAGGGAAATTTTCATCGAGCACGCTCATAATATTTTAAATAAATAAATAAATAAATAAATAAATAAATAAATAAATAAATAAATAAATAAATAAATAAGTAAATAAATAATTTTGCTCAGTCTAGTGTTAGCGAGCGAGTGCATTGGCGTTTGTTGACATCTATAGCGTAGGTCAGCCTGCAGTGGAAGGAAACTCACTTCAACCACTTTTAATTATTGTAGCCGGGTACGAAGATATAATATTGATCATGTCCGTTTTTTACTGCTGATATTATTATTTAAATGTATTTAAATGTGCAGCCTACGCACCGCTTTTACATTCTACAAGCATAATGCTATTCACCGCTACACATGGCAGGGTATGAATGTCATATCCATAATATACTATAATGATCTTAACCGATTCAGAATTCAGAAAGTCTGTAAGGAATGTACGGGTTTTCTGGGGATTTTTCTACGATAAATGACACTATCTGATCTGTAGTGAACTTAGTATCCCTTGGCCTAGTATAGGCAAAGTGACATCAGTCTGCAAAATGAATACAGGTAGAAAATCTACAGGAGGAGGTAATTAGACAGAAGTACATGGATATGATTAGTGAAAAGCTTAGAACAGTGGAGAGATGGACTTAGATTAAAAAGAACAGAGCGAAACACACAGTTGTTGAATCCAAAAAGAAGTCTTCGGAAGATTTTGGTAATAACCTGCAAAGGCTAGGTCAAGCAGCAGAGAAAATTTTCTGGACAGTAAAAATAATCTTAGGAACGGAGAGGAAAAGGAAATCAACAGAGTTTTGGGTTATTCAGGTGAACTCATAATAGATCCCAAGGAATCATAGGACAGGTGGAAGGAATATTCCAAAAACCTTCTCAACGTAAACGTAAATAATTCTGGTGGTGTCGCGAACTACCAAGCTCATGGGGAAGAGGAAAATGGTGTTGGTGAAATTAAGCTTGAGGCAGTGAAAAGGATGGTAAATAAAATCCATTGTCATAAAACAGCCGGAATAGATAAAATTAGACCTGAAATGGCGAAGTTTATTGGGAAGGCAGGGATGAAATGGCTTCTTATAGTAGTAATATTAGCACGGAGTGTTGGTAAGGTACCATAAGACTGGACAAAAGCAGTAATTGCACCTCTTTATAAGCAAGGTAACAGGAAGGTTTGCAACAACTGTCGAGGTATCTCATTGATTACTATACCAGGCAAAGTATTCACTGGCATTGTGGAAGGGAGGATGCGATGAGTAGTTGAGTGGAAGTTGAATTAAAACCAGTGTGGTTTCAGACCACAGAGGAGCTGTGAGGATAAGACTTTCAGTATGCGTCAGGTAATTTAAAAATGTTACGAGAGGGATAGACAGTTGTGTTTATGTTTCGTAGATCTAGAGAAAGCATATGACAGGATACCGAGGGAAAGGATATTCGCTATATTGTGGGACTATGGAATTAAAGGTAGATTATTAAAATCAATTAAAGGAATTTGTGTTGACAATTGGGCTGCAGTGAGAATTGATGGTAAAATAAGTTCTTCGTTCACGGTACACTCAGGGGTTAGACAAGGCTGCAATTTTTCACCTTTGCTGTTCGAAGTTTACATGGATCATATGCTGAAAGGTATAAGGTATCAGGGAGGGATTCAGTTAGGTAGAAATGTAGTAAGCAGTCTGGCCTGTGCCGACGAATTGGTTTTGATGGCAGATTGTGCCGGAAGCCTGCAGTCTAATATCTTGTAAGTTGAAAGTAGGTGCAATTAGTATAGCCTTTCGAAGACTAAATTGATGTCAGTAGGTAAGGAATTCAACAGAATTGTATGCCAGATTGATGATACAAAGCTGGAACAGGTAGATAATTTTAAGTATTTGGGCAGTGTGTTCTCGCAAGATGGTAAGGTAGTAAGTGAGATTAAATCAAGGTGCAATAAAACTAATGCAGTTAACTCGCAGTTGCGATCAGCAGGATTCTGTAAGAAGGAAGTCAGCTCCCGGACAAATCTATCGCTACCTCGGTCTGTTTTCACACCAACTTTGCTTTACGCGAGCGAAAGCTGGGTGGACTCAGGATATCTTATTAATAAATTAGAAGTAACAGACAGCAAAGTAGCGAGAATGATTGCTTGTACAAACAAGTGGGAACAGTGGCAGGGGGTACTCGGATTTCGGAGGTAAAGGCTAAGTTAAGGATGAACTCGATAGATGAACCTATACGGCTTCGGTGGTGGGGTCATGTGCGACGAATGCTGGAGGACAAGTTACCTAGGAGAAAAATGTCACTGCTATTTAGGGTAAGAGAAGTAGAGGCAGGCCAAGATGACGATGGTTAGACTCAGTTTCTATCGATTTAAAGATAAGAGGCATGGAGCTAAATGAGGCCGCAACACTAGTTGAGAATAGAGGATTGTGGCGACATTTAGTAAATTCACACAGATTAGCAGGCTGAAAACTGAAAGTCATAACGGTCTATAATGATGATGTATATATGCATGTAAGTCGGTATGTATGTATGTATGTATTTATGTATGTATGTATGTATGTATGTATGTATGTATGTATGTATGTATGTATGTATGTATGTATGTATGTATGTATGTATGTATGTATGTATGTATGTATGTATGTATATGTGCATGTATGTATATATCTTTATCACCTTACAAGAAAGGGTTATTAGACATCAGAACTACAATTATACAAGTAATATAATTTCTAATTATGCACAAATGGGTCACTTAGGACCATGCGGAATAAACAATTGTTGAGATTATCTCTTTTCCCAATCGTTCTCCATTTTCGTCGATTGTTGTATTTTCTGATCCTCCGACCAGGTACGTCGTGTTGGTTTCTCCTTATCTTTCTCAAATTTCCTTTTGTCAACAATTTTCCTGATTACATTTCTATCCTGCAAGTTTGGTGATTCTAATTCAGAGGAATCTTTCTCTACTTGCTTATACAATTTTGATCTCGTAAGATTGATTTGCGGGAATATGTGCTGTTAGGTGCTCCGCCTTGTCGCAGCCCCATCAGTATTACCTGCGATGGGATGAATAAGCCAGCTCGGGGAACCTCCCAGCCCGCCAGAGGACACGCCACGGCCCTTTCTCTATTGTTCCGTTCATCTTCATCTAGATTCTTCACGCAATTTCTGGAAGACATGACAGGAAATTTCCATCATCAGCCAAACCCTGAATGTTCTAGTGGCCAAACATCGAGGTATAAATACAAATACACTGCAAGCTGGTGGTTGTTGAGGTGTCTGAGGGACCAGTGAGTGGGCGGGCTAGAGACTCCGGAACGGAAGTCTGTGCTGTGTGTTCGTGTATTTCTGTGGACTGAGGCTCGGCGTGAGTTAGAGGGGGAAAGTGCTATCGTCAGTGTAAGGGTAAGTATACTTGTGTTAATGTTTGCTGTTGTAAGTGTCGTTCTGCTGTTGAATACTGTTGAGAAATTTAGTTGTTCACTGCATGTGACTATGTGAATTAGTGGACTGTTTATGGAACTTTCATCGTGTGTCGAATGGCCCGTAGTTCTGTGTTCGGATCCAGCGGTGTACACACAGCTGCCGCATGAGATGACTGAACATTGAGAGCTGAAAATAAGGATTAACCGTCGCAAATATAGCAACGGGCCGGACTGGCTGCTGGGCCGTGAGAAAGAGTGATAGCAATCAGTAAATGTGCCATTCGGAGCTAATTTGAATTGTGCAGGTGTGTATGTAAGTGTGTGTGTGTGTGTGTGTGTGTGTGTGTGTGTGTGTGTGTGTGTGTGTGTGTGTGTGTGTGTGTGTGTGTGTGTGTGTGCACATATTGGGTCATCACAAAATAAGTTAGTGCAATGAAACAGATGGAATTGTATTCGTATCAAATTGTTCTGTCCTAAAGACTGCAAGTTCTGCTCCAAGAGCGACGGTGAACACGACGTTCCCTGCCAAAGGACCACCGTAGAGTTCGAGGGAAGGTGTAGTTGTGAAGCGTTGTAAATGCGCAGCGGGATGACGAGGACATCGAACTGCTGGCAGAGGGGAAGGTCGCCCGGGTACCGAGGCCTGGATGAATAAACTTCAGTGACCTCAGCCTCAAAACTAAGTCGTACTGATTGCAATGGGACGCACCGGTGACCGTGGATGGATTGCTAAAGCGCGTCTGGGAAAGCAGCGATTGGAAGTCTCTCCTGGAATAGGTGGTTCTCCCACGTAGTATGGTAGCGGTAGTCCTGAAGGAAGTTCATGTTGGAGCTTCGGGAGGCCACCTCGGAATAAAGAAAACCTAGGAAAAGTTCCGGGAGAGGTTCTACTGGGTAGGCTGCCGATCGGATGTGGAAGTCTTCTGCACCTGATGTAACGAGTTTGCTGCCAGCAAGGGACCAAGCCGGAGACGTAACGCCCGAATGAAAAACAACGTGGCGCGCCTCTCGAGGGAGTGGCACTTGATGTGGCTGGCCTATTCCCTACAAGAGACGTGGGGAATATTTATATACAGTACTCGTTGTCACTGACTATTTTACGAAGTGGCCGGAGGCGTATGACATCTGAACCATAAGGCAACTACGGTGGCGGAAACCCACGTGAATGAGTTCGTCAGTACTACTAGAACTGCATTCCGATCAGGGACGGAAATTCGAATCGTCTGTCTTTCAAAATCTTTGCCATTTGTTGGTTATTCTGAAGACAAGGACCACGACTCTGTACACCCAACCCGACGGAATGGTGGAACGATTCAATAGGACCGCTGATAATAACTTGCGAATAGTCGTCAGCGAACATCAGAAAGACTGGGATCGTGATCTTCCGCTGTTCCTCTTGGCGTATCTGTCTGCAGTGCACGAGGCCACTGGATGCACACCAGCAAGGACGTTGTTTGGGAGAGAACTCTGTCTCCCGGTGGACTTGGCTTTCGGTCGACTTGACGATCATACTGCCCCTACCAAGCAGTACTGCCTCAATCTTGCAAGGAAACTATAGGATGTACACGCCTTTGTTTGGAAGAGATTGAGGATAGAGAGCGGCCGACTGAAGGCATGATATGACCAACGAGCGGAAGCTACCGGATATCACGAAAACGACCGGTTATGGATATATAACCGCGTAAGGAAGAGAGGTTCGTCCCCTAATCCCCAGTCGGTGTGGGAAGGCCATTACCCTGTTATCAAGAGAAAAAAAAATGGCGTCATCTTTCGCATACAGCAGACACCGAGAAGTATGTGTGCATCTGGACCGATTGGTGCCTTACCGGGGAGCAGCTGAAGAAGGTAACAGATCGCAACGATTAGCCCTCGAAGGGGGCGATGTCACGTGCTGAAGTGAACGTTAGCCTTGTCGCAGACACTTCGGTGTTACCTGAAAGGAGATTACAAAGCCAGCTCGGGGAACTTCCCAGTCCGCCCGAGGACATGCCACGGCCCTTCCTCTATTGTTTCCTTCATCCAGTTCCTCCATGCGATTTCTGGAAGATATGGCAGGAAAGTTGCACCTCCGTCAGAACTCTGAATGTTCTAGTGGCCAAACATCGAGGTATATATACAAATCCACTGCGAGGGAGTGGTTATTGTTATTGTGTCCGAGAGACCAGTGAGTGGGCTGGAGACGACGGAACGGAAGACTGTACTGTGTGTTGGTGTATTTCTGAGGACTGAGGCTAGCATGAGTCAGCGAGGGTAACCGCTATCGTGAATGTGAGAGTAAATGGACATGTGTTAATGTTCGCTGTTGTGAGTATCGTCCTGCTGTTGAATACTGTGCCCTTTGCATTTTCGGACGTGTTCCCAAATGATGTCCAGGAAAGCTATAGACCACTCAGACCTAAGAGAGCACACAAGAAAGTCTTGACATATGAATACAATAGGAGGCCGTGATTAACTTGGAACGACTACCTTTCAAAGGCGGTGCAGAACAGAGCAATGTCAGGGAACTGTTAAAAAAAACAAGTAAAATATTAGACATCATATACTCGACAAACTGAACAAGAGACGAGAGGAAACAAAGTGCTGTTGCTGCATCGAAGAAGGGAAATAGTCAAGATTACGGCGGAAGTTTTGAAGAATTACTGTTATAAATTAAGAGAAGGTGCCAATATACTTGCAGAAACACTGTGAAAAATATAGAGAAAGCGGGATATACGAGAATGTATTTAAATACGTACACTGATAGACCCGAGGCGCATGATTAGCGATAAATCGGGAAACATTAATTGGAAGTCGTAAAAGAAGAAAAGGATAGGAAAGGATCACTCCGTCAGAAAAAGGATCGAGGAAGGAATAATATTTTCAGAAAACAAGTAATTTTAAAATTGAAGATCTTTTAATAAGACGAGACGGAATATTTTACGCAGATCTAGAGAATTGGTTGACTAGAACGCAGGAGAAGACTAATATAATATTAAAAAAAGAAATATTACTCTTAGAAAAACTTAAAATGAACATTTATTTGATTATATTGGCAGTTATTCCGAGAAGAAGATGACTTGCTAAACATCCAGATGGACCAACCTGGAGGGAGATGATCCAACCAGCTGACCCTACCTAAGATGAAATGAGAAATCAAACCGAACCTCGAACCTTGGCGAATGAACCAGCGATATGACAAGCAGGAGGAGGGCAACTGAGAGCTGGGCATATGCATTAGTATAGAGTATTCTAAATGTGAAATATTGAAGAGCGCAAGTGAAACAGTGAAGTGAAGTGCGTTACATTTAATACATTAAGTTAGTGCATAATTAGATTGATATCTCCTGGAGTATGGCTAAACACGACATACGTGAATTACCAAGGTAATTGAAAATACGAGTAGGAAGAAAAGCTATCTAACAGTTGAATACAAAGATTATCGTATGGTGAATAATGTCTACGCATCTCGCGAAACCATTCAGTCAACGATTACGTAACAGGTGGATCGCATGAGAGGAAGTTGAAGATATAGTCGTGTTACTCCTTGCAAAGTAATGTTGTTAAACGCAATATTTAATTTTAAGCAACGTAATGTTGGAAGATAATTGATCTATTTAAAGGAGTATTTACGTAAAGAAGAATGGTACGTCTTAGTAATTGCATTCCTTATGAAAGAGGTTATGGATGATGAAAAAATGGTATTGATAGAGATGAGATGGAATTGATTGAAGGTTTTATAATGAAGAAAGAAGATATATGAATTAATTTGTGTATGATAATGTGGGTTACGGTGATTATAAGACATATTTATTTATTTATTTATTTATTTATTTATTTATTTATTTATTTATTTATTTATTTATTTATTTATTTATTTATTTATTTATTTATTCACGAAGTACAAGATACAGCTACACTGAGCAAATTACACTTGCACTCTCAACAGACTATTTAACAAAGGTAAACTTTCATAAAATATATAACAAACATAATAAAATATGACAAGATCAGCACACAGCCTACTAATAACAACTGTCCAAATCTAATACCATGAGAATGTCCATGTTCATAGCCAAGTCGTCGTGGGTCAAGATGGCGGTATAATCCCTTCACATCAACTTATCTTTAATAGACTATTTACACCTCTCTCGAATATGCTTTTGTTTGATGCTATATCATGCTCTTGTCTCCTGTTAATATTGTTAAAGAGTGTTGGGAGGCGAATTAGGAAATATCTTTGAAGTATTGAGTGCTGAGTGTGGGAAATGTGGAGAAAGTATTTGGTTCTGGTGGAGTGGGAAGGAACACGGAGAGAGAAGAGTGAGACAAGATTTTCCGAGCGGTAATGCCCATTTAGGATCCCGTGAAGGAAACTCAGGTCAGCTACCTGTCGCCTGATGTGCAGCGGTGACATATTAATTGCCTTTAATACCTGCTGCGTAGACAGATTTCTGAGATTGGGGTTTCTGTTCCTTACAATTGCAGAAAAGAACGTCACTGCTCTGTCTAACTGCTTAGTATTGGAGGGGGCGGATGTTGTCCAAATCGGAGAGCAGTAGTTTCAGAGAGGTTGAATGATCGTGAGGAAGAAGTGACGAAGAGCAATGGGGTCAGAAATTTCTGTGAAGCGATAGAGAATGTCTAGTAATTTCATAGCCTTGGTTGCATATGTATATATGGATGGTAGATGGTAGATGCGAAAATATCCATATGTTGTATCAGTTAGACGATGCAAGTACAAGAAAAGAGATACACCGTGGGAGTGACACAAAGTAAGATATGAATGATGAATTTATAGGTATAGTTGAGATTAGAGAGTTAGCGTAACGTCAATTACAGTTGTTAATATTAAAGTATATGTATATTATGACGTTTTCTCGTAACATATGTGAAGTGAAAGATGTGTTAAGCCAATACAGATATTAGAAGCGACGAATATAGATAGTACCGAGATATCATAACATAAGTACTTATTGAATTACTTGCACATATGATATATTAAATAAAAGCCTAGCGAATGGATGCATATTGACCCGTATAGCAGTAAATTAAGAATTATTTAGATAGAATAGTGAGTTAGATTATTTTATATTTTGAGTGTTGATTTATAATTCAGGTAGTAAATTTTAAATGAGAAGATATTAAAGTAGCAACCGTGATTTAAAAGGCAATAGGGATGGAAACCTTAGCCCGTCAGTCATCAAAATACATTTCTTCGCCAGAGAAAAACTTCGTAAACGAATTTAGATAGCAAGATTTGAGACTTTATCAATTGTAAGGACAAACTACAAGGTGATTATGGTACAATGATCGATTTGAATGATTGATTTAATTTTTCAAACATGATTATGAATGATGAAGTTTAAGTTCATTTCAGAAATAATTCATTATATTATTTTATTTGGTTAGTAAGTCAGCCCTGATTTAAATATAGAATGTTATGAATTATTATCGAATTTAATCAACGATTGTGTAAGTTCTTAGTAATACGAGTTCCCAATTCTTTAATTTTTGCTTAATTTAATAAAGGTGTTTTCTCATTATTTTCTTATAAAGTGAGTGATAATTTGTCGCAGTTGAGAGTATGTTGACTTAGGTGTTTATCATACGATTTGCGTCGGAGTTAAGCGGTCAATGATGAATTTACTCTTGAATGCGATAGGATGGAGACGTTCATCGGTGATTGTCGCGTGCGGTCCCTACATTTTCCTCTGAATTCACGTTAAGCCTAGCCAAGAAGAAAAATTAGATATTTTTCTTATGTGAAGAAATATCCTGAGATCACATCTGGCTGTCGGGATATTATAACTGTGTCGTACTTGGACGCGGTAAGGGCTCAATACTGTTGAGCTGTTTAGTTATCCACTGCACGTGACTGTGTGAACTACTGGACTGTCTGTGGAGTCGAACCAACGAACAGTCATCGTGTGTGGAGTTGCCCGTAGCCCTGCGTTTGGATCCAGCGGTCTGTACAGAGCTGCTGCATGTGATGACTGGACTTGGGGAAGTGGAAATAAGTATCAACCATCCGCAGATATAACAACAGGCTGGACCGCCTTCCGTGCCGTAAGGAAGAGGGACTTGTAATTAGACAGCAAACTGTGCGCGTGGCCATTCATAGTTGATTAGAATTGTGTGTGTGTGTGTGTGTGCATTTATTGGGTCGTTTTGGCATAAATTAGACTAATGAAAGAGATGGGGTTTTGTTCGGAACCGTGTATTCGATGAGTAAGTCTGTTGTTACGCATTCTTTCCAAATGGCTTATAAATTGATTTCGTCAAAGAATCATTGTATCTGTAAGCCTATCTTTAAACGCTAACTGTTCCTTTAAGATTTTGTGATGTAAATTGAGAGTTTGATCACTGTTACCTAATGACTAACTTTACTGTTCCTGGACAAGCATTATTTGAGGCGTCTAGTATCAAAACCGGCCAAGTCACTCAAGGCATATTTTTCAATATGGATGAAAAACTTGTAGAGGCCAAGCAATGATGGTCAGAAAAGATTATTTTCCACAGTTATATTCTTAATGGTTGAATATTTAAGTTCCGCTGTTTTGAGAAATCTAACTCATAATTAACCCATCTTTTTTGTTAATTTAAATTTTGACTTGGCCGTTTTTGTTGCAATTTTGTACAATTTCTGTCTGTTTCTGTAAAACTGTATTCTTTTTAAATTCCAAACGCTTGTGAAAAAAGGCAATTAAATGAAAATAAATTGACATTTTAATTATTTTTCTTTATTGCAATTAAAAAGCATTCCAGCATAAATAAGATAATAATAAACGAGAAAGAACATCATAAAGCCGAGGAGAATACAAAATAGGATTTCTCTCACTAAAAGTTTATAGTTTACTTAGATCTTGAACACAGTAAAATAAAATGATCGTCAATGATAGTCACTTATGTTAATAGTATAATTATTACGATTGGTACTGTTCAAACATACTAAGTAATATTGTTGTTGAAAGTCTTCAATTTGCTCTCATTTATAATACAATTTCTCGTGGACTATTGACGCAGACTTCAGAGACGGTGTTGGAACTCTCATGACCAACGAAAGCTGTTTCACTTCCTAATATTACAGATGTATAAAACTGCAGTGCTGGAAGATTTCTGACGCTATATTTTTTAAATTATTATTATTGCTATGGTTTTCAATGTGAGTTAGAACACACACTCACACAAACATGTATAGTCAGATCATCTTATTTTCTTCACAAATGTGCTCATTTGAATTCCTTTTTAATCTCGAAAAATGAAACATAGAAACCAATATTTTAGGTTTGACAGCTCTGCGAGGCTAATTTCTGAAAAGACATCAACCTAAAGTCAACCTAACTGCTTCAAGAATCGAACGAGAAACTTCGATAATCTGTAGTAAAATAAAATTAAATATTATTCTTACCGCTCTCGTTTTCGTTGTTGTGATTTCCACTGTGAAGTATCTCTTGCTCTCTTTCTGGGGGTTTCATTTATTGATGTTTCCATTATGTGGCACAAGGTATGAAAGTAATTTTTTTCAGTTCAACGCTCGGAACAATATCCACGTTACAGCACACAATAATGACAAAATACGAGCACACCGGAAATAGGATTGCTTTGGCGCCAATGATGGTAACAAGCCCGCGAATACGTAAATCAGTGTTGCAAACGAACAAAAGACAAAATATTATGACTTCAAAGAATATACATTACAAGGAACGATTTTGCCTACTGATATTATCACATTGTTGCTTAATGTAACAACACAAGATTCCAGACAATAATGCTGCATCATAAAGATTGTAGCTCGTTCCTTGACTTGGCCGATTCTGTTGCACGACCGAGAATTCAGTGCTCTATAACATGAAGACATGGACGATTTTAAAGCATATTCTTGTTTCCCCTGATAGTGCTATACTTCTACTTCAGATTGATAACCTTAACTCATTTTCGTAAATTTTGTGACTTGGCCGGTTTTGATAATAGACGCCTCATTTGTTAAAAACATTCTTCGCGTGTTGGAAAGCAATGCCCATTTTCTGAATTCTTGAAGCTACTGATTTATTTTCATTGCTAATTTCAGTAATACATTCACCTAAAAACTTAAATTATTTACCCTTGGAATTTTATTCATATCAATGGTAAGTTCAGGTGGATTATTTTTTGATATATGTAATAAATTTGTTCTTTGCTTCATAAGAGATTTTAAGTCCTGTTTTTCACTTTCAAGCATAGCAATCTGTTTCCGTGCATGAAATATTTCTTTGCAAATTAGTGCCATATATTCAGCAAATGCTAGACTCTCTATGTCAATGTCCTTAGTTTTTGGTCCTAATCGGTGACAGGGTGCGCCAGCTTTTCTCCTCTTCCTGTCACCTTTTCCAAGAGTACACGAAACTTTACTTTAGCTTTAGTTTGAGTCAGTGTATCTTTCATAATATTTCTTGTCTATTAGCCAAGTCCAAATGAAGTTAAAACGTTAATTAGTGAGACGTCTACTATACTGTCATAAGCTGTTTTGAAATCGACAAGTGTGATGATACGTTTTGTTATATGTGTTCCTAAAAACATTGTAATGTTTTTTGGAGTAAAAATTTGCTCTTTACTTTACCTCGCCTTTCTGAATTCACCTCGTAATTTACAGATTTAGTGTTCCAGTTGATGTTGGCACGGTTTAGTAAAATTTTTAGTTTTGTATGTGATCTGTAGACGAGAAATATCTCGATAATTGTTTGGATCAGTTTTATTTCCTTTATAGTGTATGTTGTGTATTATCTCCCGATTCCAATCCTTGGGGATCCCTTCATATTGTCACATATCCAACGTAATATCGTGAAATATTTTGATGATATTTTCTCTTGCAATTTTATAAAGTTCTGCAGTTATTTTATCTTCAGTTGATGTCTCGTTATATTTTAGTGATTAAATGGTTTGTATACATTTTTGGATAGCCGGTAGGATCGAATCATGATCATTTTTATTTGATTTAATTTCATGTGGCTATTTCCAGCCGAATTCAGCCCTTGTAAGGCAGACTCTCCGACGAGGGTGGGAGACATCTGCCAGGTGTAGGTAACTGCGTGTTATTGTGGTGGAGGATAGTGTTATGTGTGGTGTGTTAGTTCCAGGGATTTTGAGGACAGCACAAACACCCAGCCCCGGGGCCATTGGAATTAACCAATGAAGGTTAAAATCCCCGACCCGGCCGGGAATCGAACCCGGGATCCTTTGAACCAAAGGACAGTACGCTGTACATTCAGCCAAAGAATCGGACGATTATTTTGATAAGTAGTGTACTAAAACTCTTCCACAGGAATTTCACTGTTAAGTAATTTGGAAAAGTATACTGCGAAGATTTCACAGACACCATCAATTGTAAAAGCCGTTTTCCCAGTGTCATTGACAAAATGGAGCGTTGGTGGAGAATATTAGGTTACTTATGCTTGAATGTTCTGTAATATTTCCTTGACTTACGTTGTTTAATGTCACTTTCTATAGACTGCAATTTTATACCCTCACTTGGTTTACGAATTGTGTTTATCGATTTTGTAACTACTTCTCAAATATTTTGAAGTTCTTGAAAGGTGGCTGTAGTTTTATTGCGTGACCAATTATGCCATGTTTGATGCCTGATTTCAATTAAACTGTCACAGTCATGACGGGTGTCTTCTTGTTCTTGTTAGTGGTAGTTTGTTCTCGGCTCTTTATAAGAATCCTGCCTGAAGTTGTGTCTAATTGTTATGCTTCTTTCTTAAAGTTTAATTGTTTTCATAACCTCTACGTCATACTTCCGTTGTGGCACTCGCTTTGTAAAGTTCACCTTTTTCAGGGATAACATCCAGGGAACATTTTGTTGGATAAAGATAGGAGACTAAATATAGATCTATCAGGACTTTGAGTTTCATGATTTCTGACGTACGGTACGGGTTGATATTAATGTCATAAGGAACTAGGTTCACACAAGTCTTAGTTTTAGTTTTTCTTAAAGGTCATTTGAAAATAAATCATGGCTTGTGCATAACTTCTAGTTTGGAATTTGTGCATTTAAATCCCCCATATGATTTTAAAATGATTATCAAACAAGATTTTTTTCATGAAGCCAGAACCAGAGGTCAGTGAAACTCAGTTTGGCCTTAGCAGTTTCCCTGGCGAAAGATAATATTTTCTTGCTTACGGATGTCCTGCCGTTTTGATTACTGAATGATTTTTGATAAAGTTCTTCGTAAAATAAATATTGAAGTGTGTTGTCGCGAAAACCTTGCTCCCATAACATTTGAAACTAATAGCAACAATATGGTTTGATTTACTTAACGGGCGATTTTGTTAAATAGTTTTGTTTTCTAATTATTTCGGAGCATGCACCGATATATACCAGGTGGCTCACGGACGCCGTACTTTCTACTTATAAACGTCCCGCATGCATAAGTGATGTGAGGGGTGTCTACCAACTGATTTTAACAGGGGAACTACTGCGAGCGGGCAGGTTACGTCAGAATATGAAGAGATAAGAAACAGACTCACACTCGCAGCATGTTACTCAGCGCTGCCGGTCGAATGCACCCCTTGCATTAGTAAACATCGTTTTCGACCGCATAGTTCTAGGCTGGTGTATGCTACAGCCGCACTATATTTGCTGTCTGCATATCGGCAGTAGCTAGTGTGATCAGAAGTGAATACACAGACATTATTTTAATCTGAACAATCTCGTCGGAATGCAACAGAAGCTCCAAACAAACGTATGCTTTCTACATACGTACTTCACCGAACAGTATTAGTTTTTGTTTCATACATGCAACTCTTCCATCGAGTGGAATGTCTACACGTGTATAAATAAATAAGTTATTAGATTTCATTTACTGCATCTTTTTTTTTTTGCTGGGGGCTTTACGTCGCACCGACACAGATAGGTCTTATGGCGCCGATGGGATAGGAAAGGCCTAGGAGTTGGAAGGAAGCGGCCGTGGCCTTAATTAAGGTACAGCCCTAGCATTTGCCTGGTGTGAAAATGGGAAACCACGGAAAACCATCTTCAGGGCTGCCGATAGTGGGATTCGAACCTACTATCTCCCGGATACAAGCTCACAGCCACGCGCCTCTACGCGCACGGCGAACTCCCCCGGTACTACTGTATCTTTGGCGTGTCTACAAACAATAGTGGCGGTTAGGGGGAGGGGTGAGGAGGGACAGTCGTTCCCACCCGCACTTTGTAGAGTAAATATGACATTTATTCCATTTTACCCAGCTGGAACTAGGAATTATTTTAAAACAAGCTATTTGTACAAGCCTTGTTGTCTTATACGCTAAATCTTTCCTCTACTGTATAGCGCTACGGTAAGTAGTGGAGACGTGGCATGTGCTGTAAGGAAGGGTAGTAGGGGTACAATTTTTTGCCGAGGTCGTGGCCACTGAGTTATAATTCACCCACTTGTCGCGCGCATTCATCAGTCTGGCAGTCTCTTTAGTGTCTGTTAGTTTTTAGTGAGTATTCAAATACTAAATTATTTTAATTGCATAATCATGCCGTACTTCTTTGTAATTATACCGGGCGAGGTGGCGGTGGGGTTACTGGCTTGCAGCTCTCAGTTTGCACTCGGGAGATAGTAGTTTCGAATCCTACTGTCAGCAGCCCTGAAGATGGTTATCCGTGGTTTCCCATTTTCACACCAGGCAAGTGCCGGGGTTGTACCTTATTTATGGCCACGGTCGCTTCCTTTCCACGCGCACCCCTTTTCTGTCTCATCGTCGCCATAAATCCTAACTATCTTGGTGCGACGTAAAGCCAATTGTAAAAAAAAGTATTCGGTTGTAATCGTATTGCAACAGGAGCTAATACCAACGTTCCTATGTTATTTCTTTGTGTTATGTTATTTGTTAAGTAAAAGCCCCGTAGTATGTTTGTGAGACCTGGTGAAAATTTTATTATACAGCATTGAATCAAAATCTCAAAAAAACTATTATTACGAATAGGCCTAATCCATGGGGCTGATTAATTACATTTACTTATAAAAAAGCATAATACAAACGAAACGATTTAGTCCGGTGAATGTAAAGTTGGTATTCTCTCGCGTTGAAATTACAATTACAATTAAATATATCTGTTTTTACAATTGACTTTATGTCGCACCGACACAGATAGAACTTATGGGAAGGAATCAACTGTGGCCTTAATTAAGGTACAGCCTCAGCGTTTGCCTGGTATGAAAATGGGATACCACGAAAAACCATCTTCAGTGGTGTCGACAATGGGATTCGCAACCATTATCTCCCGAGTTCAAGCTCACAACTGTGCGTTCGTAACACCACGGCCAAATCGCCCTGTACAGTTACATAGATGTACTGCATGATTATGCAATTAATAATCATTTAGTATTGTAACGGACTCTTCGCTTCATCGGCAACTACTGTTATCAAAATTCGCCACGCACATAACCTCTTTTCTACGATTAGTATGGACTTACCCTCATCATGATATAAACTGCATTTTTTCTCCAACTGGAACTTGCATACTTCTGTGAACTTGCATACTTAATACTTTGCATGAACTCTACTCTATTCATCTTCACCATCTTCGATAAACTAACTTCCTTTTTGCTGGCTGACGTCACGTGACCGCCTGGTTTATTCGCGCATGCTTCACTAATCTCTGGAATCTTCCAGATATATTTCTCATTCTACTCCACACTATAAATACCTGGCCTCCTCTGGAAATATTGAGATGGACTTAGGCCTGTGTGGAGGGAGCAACATCCTACGTCAACTTCGTCCTTAATTACATGTGCCCAGAAGTCTTCATTTGCGGGCAGTTCAATTTGCTTCATGATGAGGTATGACAAACTGATTCCTTTACTGTAAATATTTTTAATTGCATTGGGACAGACTTTCCCTGCAATATTAAACTGGGAGCATGGCATTTCCAGGCCGAAATTTCACTTGCCCCTTTTGTATTTAAAACTTTTCATTGACGACCTTTGTAACAACTTTCTTTTGAAGTGTGCGTGTGGTGTATTGGCAACTGTGCGACTTCTACTGTACACACACTTCTATTCGTTCCGTGCTTCGGGATATTGTGAAACTGGTTTAATGGAACTACATTGTGATTATTCGGCTGTAGAACTACGTTACCTAGTGTTAATCTGTGTGATAACGGAAGTGGTGGTGACCTGCATATAGTATTTGCATTTTGCTCAGATAATTTTTCAGCTGGTATACTTGAATTTGCTAACTGAACATCTTCCCTTTCTTGTCGTTCTGGGTTTCTCTTTTTATTGCAGTATTCATCCTTTCCTTGTTTGTCCCTTTCCTTTCCTGCGGCATTTTCTCTTTTTCCTTTCTTTCTCTTGGATATCTTCTCTCTTTTTTTATATAATGAAATTGTAATCCGTGTAAGTGGTTGGGAAAATTTTATATTTGTATAGTCCTCCTTTCATGTAAATTGTCAGAGGTTTGATTTATTATTTCAATATATATATATATATATATATATATTTCTAAATTTTATATTGGTTTCTGATCTATTTTCACTTATCATGTCCCTTATTCCTCCTTACATTTTTATTTAACTTTCCAGGTTATGTAGCATCCTTTCCTTTGCCCAATATCTTGTTACTCAGCAATGCTTGTTGGAGATTTCTAAGACCACGGCCTCCATTCTTAATTTGATAGTTAGTTCATTGCATAAATCTCATTACTTGAGGGAAACTATTCTTAAATTTTCCCTTAGCACTATTATACATAATATATGTATATTACTCCCATGGGCCCCGTTACAGTATTTGAATACACACTAAGAAACTAACAGACAATAAAGAGACTGCCAGACAGACGAATGCGCGTGGCAAGTGGGTGAAATAACTCCGTGGCCACGACCTCGGCAAAAATTTGTACCCCGACTACCCTTCTTCACAACACATGCAACGTCTCCACTACTTGCCGTAGCGCGATACAGTAAAGGAAAGATTTAGCATATAAGACAACAAGGCTTGTACAAATAGCTTTTTTAAATAATTCCTAGTTCCAGCTGGGTAAAATGGAATAAATGTCATATTTACTCTACAAAGTGCGGATGGGAGCGACTGTCCCTCCTCACCCCTCCCCCTAACCGCCACTACTGTTTGTAGACACGCCAAAGATGCAGTAGTACCGGGCGAGTTGGCCGTGCGCGTAAAGGCGCGCGGCTGTGAGCTGCTTGCATCCGGGAGATAGTAGGTTCGAATCCCACTATCGGCAGCCCTGAAGATGGTTTTCCGAGGTTTCCCATTTTCACACCAGGCAAATGCTAGGGCTGTACCTTAATTAAGGCCACGGCCGCTTCCTTCCAACTCCTAGGCCTTTCCTATCCCATCGGCGCCATAAGACCTATCTGTGTCGGTGCGACGTAAAGCCCCTATCAAAAAAAAGATGCAGTAAATGAAATCTAATAACTTATTTATTTATACACGTGTAGACATTCCACTCGATGAAGAGTTGCATGTATGAAACAAAAACTAATACTGTTCGGTGAAGTACGTATGTAGAAGGGATACGTTTGTTTGGAGCTTCTGTTGCATTCCGACGAGATTGTTCAGATTAAAATAATGTCTGTGTATTCACTTCTGATCACACTAGCTACTGCCGATATGCAGACAGCAAATATAGTGCGGCTGTAGCATACACCAGCCTAGAACTATGCGGTCGAAAACGATATTTACTAATGCAAGGGGTGCATTCGACCGGCAGCGCTGAGTAACATGCTGCGAGTGTGAGTCTGTTTCTTATCTCTTCATATTCTGACGTAACCTGCCCGCTCGCAGTAGTTCCCCTGTTAAAATCAGTTGGTAGACACCCCACACATCACTTATGCATGCGGGACGTTTATAAGTAGAAAGTACGGCGTCCGTGAGCCTCCCGGTATATTTAAAGTGGTTTTATTCCTGGCCGCTTCATGAAATCTTATGTTATTATTGCTTTAATTGATCAATATATTAATGCGTTTTGCGATAAAATCTATATCGATAAAACAAAATGTATATTTATGTGTTCGTTATATAGATCTACACAAATCTACTGCTCAGTACATGTATTTGTATCATGGTGTATGAGGTGTTCTGGCGGGTCATGAAAAAAGTTATATCGTCCAAGACTGAATAAAATAAAATGTGATATATCCGTCTCCATAGGTAAGTGTTTAGCGTGCTGGTGTTTGGTCGCAGGGCTCCCGGGTTCGATTCCCGGCGGGTGCGGGAAATTTTAACCATCATTGTTCAGTTTCGCTGACTTGAGGGCTGATTGTGCATGTCGTCTTTATCAACATTTCATCTTCATCACGACGCGCAGGACGCCTACGGATGTCAAGTCAAAAGACCTGCACCTGGCGAGCCGAACATGTTCTCGGACACTCCCGGCACTAAAAGCGATAGGCAAGTTCAATATGTGACGTGTGGGTAGAAATTTAACGACATTTAAACTACAAAAGTTCTTAAGGAATTGGTATGTCACACAAAAAAGCACAGCACTTAGAATAGCCAGGACTATGGTCAAACCTCATAGAGGTTGACCCATGCTTAAATGGCATGTTCACGAATGTGACGTTACTCATATGCAAATGGCTTCTTACGGCCTCTATTCCAATGACATGCATTTCTGGTAATGTACTAGAGAGGGCGGCACCCTCAGTTGTAAACCCAGAAGATCGTTCATTTTACGAGAGGAGAAGTATTATCTTTTTGAAGAGACTCTTGGCCTTGTTTATGTGAGAGGTAATAACAATGGAGGCCGCGCAGATCGAAGTAGCCTTTCTATGTTTTAAATGGGTTTTTGACATATTCAAACTTAGCTCATACATGCATGTTACATTTTATTTTGACCATTGATATTACAGGTATGTTGATCTTTGTTATCGTTTTTGGTATTGTGATGATTCATAACTTTTCATTCATAGCAGATTGACATGTATCTTTTCTGCTCCGCTGCATGGAACTGCCGTGTGTGTGGTTGTTATTGTGATCATGAAATGTTGGTAACTGGGTCTCAGATTGATTCTATTTGTGTGCACTGCGTTCTATGGTACTTCACCATCAGATGTGTTTATGCCCTCCGCCCCGACTTAAAGTTACATTTTTGTCGTACGATGGATTTGAGCACGGGTGTCTTTCAATCCCGTAGAAAAATTATTTGAGTGGTGCACGCTGCTGCTCTGTATATAAGGGACCTGTTGTGTGTAGCCATGTGAGTCACACTATATAAATTTATTTTGACATTAGTAACTGGAACGACCGTTCATATTGCTTCCCGATACCTTCATATGTGTGAATGCTTGGATGTTTGTTGCTGAGCGAGGGGAGAGGAAAAATGGTATGTCGATCGGCCCCACTTACATTTTTAGTCTGGTGTCTGTACCTTACGTTTGTTATCGGTACAGTTTTCTTTATACTTGCCATGTCTCTGCCTTGGGTGTTTGCTATCCCGGGAGGCCTCCATGTTTTCTTTCATATATTTAGGCTATGGGCATGCCCGTGATACTCTTTGATTTTATTATTGTTCGCTTGGTGCAGAGATGTTTCCCTCTGTCCCATCTCGATTTCTGCTTTTGATTTTTACCTGTTTTTTATTCTCTTTGACGCGTGGGTCTTTGACTGCTATGGATATTGTTGAGTGTATAATAGAGTAAGAAGAGTCGTGTTATGAATCAGACGTATCTCGTAAAAAGGACGGCCTAAATTGGGCCCTGGTAATGATAATAAAATTGGCATATGATGTAATGAAGTTACTTCTGAGACGGTGAGCTTGTAACTGTATCTGTTTGGGTCTTGAAATAATAGTAATGCTGAACTCACGCTTACATTCATTCGGGAAGGTACGTTTATGTAAAAAAACACTTTGTACCGTACCCAGGCGTAAATACCCTCTAGGACGATGCCTCCATTCCTGTATAAACATCCGACTAACTCAGGTTTGGGCAGAGATGTGGGTTGGTTGTCAATGGGCCAGGCATAAAGTCGAAGTTCCTCACTTAATTATACGTAAATGACGGGAAAATGGAGGTATAACTCGAATGAGGAACGATAATACGGGGTAGGATTAGTTTATTAACAAATATCCCCGAATCATACTAATAAAATAAATCAAGTGAATCAAATAATAATGAAACTGACATTACATAATCTCATTTTTAACGAAAGAATTGGACGTTAAAAACGTTAAGTAATCAAAGAAATAAATGTGAAATGAAATGTTCAAGCACAACATGAATACTTGAAAACTTTTAGAAATATTCTTCTTCTGATTGTCCATTGTTCATTTCACATAATAATATACGTACGCATATACTGATACGTATTCATTTCGGATGGAGTAACTTTAAAGTATCACATTGATACGGGTTTGTATGTTTTCTGAGTTGTCGCAAGAATAAACGTTAAAAAAATTACCATAAAAGAAAATTACGATGAAAGGTACGATATAAGGAAAATTACGATAAAAGGAAAATTAAGACGCAATGGAACATGATATGAATTATCGAAAATACTAGTGACATATCCCTACGCTATATTTACAATGAACAAAATAAGCAAAGTATCACATCTATTTACATCGGATAAAGAGAAAGAAATCTTACATACTACACTGACTCGACGCGAAACGCGGTTCACCAAAAGGATCTAGTGAGAACTAGATTGACTATCAGTATAACTCAGCACTCGTGCCGTTCCTCTTTAAACAACAAGACAACATATCCAAACAATATGAAACATCACAAAACACCATCCTGTAAGATAAAACATATTACTATCCATCATTAACCATACGGAAAGCAATGGGCAACATTGCCTTCTTCTGCTGCATTTGCGCACTCAAAAGCGCGATCATCCGTCTTGTATTTCCTGCTTTGCTGTGAGCTGAAAGGAAATGTTGGAACTCAACACTGCACTAAGGCTTGGTTTCTGTCCGCCAAGATTTTATCACGGAAATACCATCTCATTCACGCTGTCTATGTAAATACGGCCAATAAATAAGCTTGTGAGGCAATATAATATTTCTTCGGCTACACGGAAACTTACGTACAATCGTACTCCTTCCTAGCATGCTTCAACAATTTATTACACACATCAGACTCGTTGGTCTGGAATCAGTTCCGTCAATTCTGATAATTAATATTCTCTCAGAAGACAATAGCATGTACATATTCACTGCACATCATTCTTTCACTTATCAGGCATGCAATCGGCCTGCATAATCACTTTATAACTCCGCATGCATTATAACCTCTAATATCTCTTATAATTCTAATCGGCCTTTATGAGACCAGGTTCGATTCCTGTACCAATCATTGGGCAAAACAGTTTCCAACCTAAATTAGAAGTTCCTATTCTTTCAACGTTGTTCTGCAGCTCCTTACGTGTCAGCTTCTGAAATACCATGGATCATGCAATTTAACTGTTACTAACTCTCTGAACGACCAAAATTAAATTCAATTGACTCTGAACGTAGCAAGTGTTTAACTTGAAAATTGGATGAACTTGTCAATCTAATGTTCCTAGCACTAATATACAAGGATATATTGGAATATTACTAAGCTAAATTATCATGCATAAAATAACAACAAATAATCCTAAGTAGTCGCAAATCATAATAAAAATATGGAGATCATGCATTTCTCTCTTATCCGTATCTACAACAATACAAAGGTGAAACAAACACATGCCGTAAGGCTTACTTTACGTTAAAGAAATTCCCTACACTAAACTGCACTAGTATTTTAACATAACCCATATAACATTCCACAATTAAAACATGCGCCTTATCTTAGACAACTCTCGGGACACATGCAGCGGCTCACATCCTTTGCTGCGTTAGGTGGTTACTCCATGTTGATCACTGCTTTAACACTTAGAAACACTCTTCCTCCTTCCATGGACCATGCCATCTTCTTGCTGAAAGTTATTGAACACTACAACACAGAAGGGTTTGGATGAATATCTCTTCACCGCTCAATTATGCACGTGCCGAACAAACCCTTCTTGCCTATAAACTCAGACAAAGCATTGATACACAAATACACTTGAAATTTCACACTTTAGGGTTATTGAGGGCGGCTCGAGGTACGGATCGAGAGTTCCTCGCGAAACGCGACCGACACGAATATATGAGACAGCTGAGCGTCTCTTCTTCATTTCCAAACAGCGGCTAATTATTACCGTCTATTTATCGGTTGTGAACTTTGCGCTATAATGTGATCTGCAATTTACTCTGCACCAGTTAATTTATTCAACTGCACGACTGAAAAACACTGTTTATCGGTCTTATAAAACCATCCACTGTATCCACCATATATTCACGTGGCAAATTTCACGTACAATTCTCGGAGCACACCGAACAACGTTCACATCACGTCAGCTTCCGCGATCAAAGTGACGCCCTCCAGAGCTTGAGGTGCTAAGGAAGCGTGGCTAACGCCGTTGTAGCTACGGGATTCTCTCATGTCTAGACAAACCACCAATGAGAGTGCTTGCCATTCTTAATGACACAATATTAATTATAACATATCAATAAAACACACTTCACATAATATCAAATCTCTTCCTATTATTTTTATATCGTGCACCTGATTATATTTCACTTGTAGACATGTGGAAATCCGTCAAATAACAGAATTTATCTCAAGAAACTGTTCATGTTGGTCAACCTGGGACGCTAGGCCTTTCTCACGGTCCCGAGGAAGTATCGCGCAATATCCAGCGACTTGATGTCTCAATGGACTTCCGGTCTCAGCTATCCTGCGATTCATTACTTTACTATATCTGACTAAAATTTATACCAATAAAATTTATATAATGTCAAATAATGATCTGAGTATCTCTTATGGGCCGGCAGGATACGGCTCAACTTGATACCTTTTCTTAATTATTGGCTTCCTTTTTCTTGTTTAGTGTATATTTTTAAATTTTATCTTTTCAATAAACCTTCATTTAATTTATTCTGCATTTCATTTACAGTAGTATTTAATTCATATCCTTGTTCATCAAGAATGAGGGCCATTTCCAGCTCAAGGCTGTGTTCTCTTGGGCTTTCCTAGTCGCGGTCCACGCCTAATTTTTCCATGTGTGTGCGTTACATTTGGTGTTATATTTTTATACATTATCGCTGAGAGAGTTAGGGTTCGGGTTCATGGTACAGGAAAACTACTATTTAGTAATTCTTTGCATTCTGTTCTATGATACAATATAGCTATTCTTCTTTCTTCCTTAATCTGCTTACGCCCAGCGTCGGTTTTCCCTTCGGGCTCACCGAGGTTTCCCAACTCTACCGCCTCAAGGGCAGTGTCCTGGAGCTTCAGACTCTGGGTCGGGGGATACAACTGGGGAGGATGAGCAGTGCCTCGCTCAGGTGGCCTCACCTGTCATGCTGAACAGGGGCCTTGTAGAGGGATGGGAAGATTGGAAGGGATAGACAAGGAAGAGGGAAGGAAGCGGCCGTGGCCTTAAGTTAGGTACCATCCCTGCATTTGCCTGGAGGAGAATTAGGAAAACACGGAAAACCCCTTCCAGGATGGCTGAGGTGGGAATCGAACGCACCTCTACTCAGTGGACCTCCCGAGGCTGAGTGTACCCCGTTCCAGCCCTCGTACAACTTTTCAAATTTCGTGGCAGAGCCTGGAATTGAACCCGGTCCTCCGGGGGTGGCAGCTAATCACATAAACTACTACACCACAGAGGCGGACAATACAGGTATTATTTACTAATATATTAACATCAAGCCCATAAATGAATCCAGAAGTTCGTAGACGTCGTTACAGGAGTGTGAATACTATTAGAAAAAACACTATTTTTGATTATTTCCTTTGTCGTATAACTTATTACTGCCTGCCCATAAAGATGAACGTAAATCTTTTTAGAACACAATTTTATTTTCTTTAAATTATATTTAGACTCCTGTGTCAATATTGAAGACCGATGCTGAGGTTATTAAATTCCTCTTTTTATTGTAATTGGATATGATATTTTGGTCTGTTGCCAAATGTACATCATCATCTTAGGGGAGTTTGGATAGTAAGCAGTTAAAGCCCAGTGAATCATATCAGTGTTTGGTAAACATAGCCACGTGCTTTTTTGACAGCTGTCTTCTTGACGAACCCTAACCTCACTTTGAAGGACAATAGAGCGTCGCTAACCTCACTGCTGCCATCTTTACGGCGGTAAACCTCAAGGCTGCCACCTTATGCATGTTATAGCGCGGAATTTAAAATCCAACAACGGAACATTGTTAACCTCACTCTTGTCATCTTTACGGCAGTAAACATCAAGGCTGCCACCTTATGCATGTTGTAGCGCGGAATTTATAATCCAACAACAGAACATTGCTAAACTCTCTGCTATCATCTTGAAAAGTTCAGTGTTCCAAACACTAGTTCCAAAAATCGTAACTCATCGCACCTCGGGGATTTTATTAGGTAAGACGTAACCCCTAGGTTCCATTCCTTGTTCTGAACATGAAACCCATTACTAATAAAGATTAATTTTCTACACTTAACAAAGAACAAGCGTTCTTGCTGATAGCGATCGATGAGGTTGAGCTCCTTTAGCCCTTTAGCCCTTTAGCCCATTAGCCCTTTAGACCTTTAGCCCTTTTGCCCATTACCCCTTTTGCCCATTAGACCCTTAGCCTATTAGCCCTATCTTCTTAGAACAAAGGTATCCTCTGACATGTTCTAAACACATGTTGTATCGAGTACAGTGTTCGGTTCTACTTATTTAGTGTTCTAAACACTTCAATCAATGTTCCGATCACATGATAAAGTTAACGGCATAGAGTGCAGTTTTCGATTCCAGCCTTGTTACGTTTCTTCTGTGATTTGCAAGTCTAAACATGCTTAATGACGTCATCACTGCAGCACGTGCTTACTCTAGCTATTCCGATGCAGGTTTAAACTTGTTCGATAGAGCTATGCCTTGACATAAGAGGAGGCCTTAACAGCTTATGAAAAAACACGTCGAATTTTTCAAATTACCCGCCACCACATTTCAAAGGTATGAGGTTTAGTGCTGTAAAAATACCTGCACGATGCAAAGCTAGCTTTCTTCATCAGAGCAGCCACCATCTTGTGTAAGCACCTCTAGGCCGTATCATAAGCAGCTGTGTATAGCATCGTCTTGTCGCTGCTACCTCCCGCAAGCACCCCTAGGGCGTCTCATAAGAGCAGCAGTCATCTTGTGCAAGCGCTCTTAAGCTGTCTCCTAAGAAGCTATGTATAGCCGCCGTCTTGTAGAAATAGATAGCTGCCAATGCCAAAGGGCCTAAGTAGGAATCGAACCGTCGATCTCATCATTAGACTATGTTTTCTTATGCTATCATATTCCTGATACTGCAAACATAGGTATCAGGTAGAAAAATTTTGTCCGTTTTCGAGATATTTAACATTTTGCATTTAAGCCCCAAATGTAATGAATCGAACCTGAACGGTACGTTATACTCTCTACCATAGCTAGACCTGATCATGTTACGAAGACTTGCTTCATTACAAGCTGAAACAGAGCTAATGCCAAAGGGCCTAAGTTAGAACCGAACCGTTGATCTCATCATTAGACTATGTTTTTCTTATGATATCATGTTCCCCATACTGCGAACCGAGGTATTGGGTAGAAACATTTTGTCCGTTTTGCTCTACGATGCACCGTTTTCGAGATATTTAACATTATGCATTTAAGCCCCAAATTTAATGAATCGAACTAGCACGACACGTTAGCCTCTAAGCTAGCTTTCTACATAAGAGCAGCAGCCATCCTGCGCAAGCACCCTTAAGGCGTCTCATAAGGAGTCGTGTATAGCCGCCATCTTTCGTCCGCCATCTTGCGCAAGCATCCTTAGGGCATCTCTTGCCATCTTGTGCAAGGACCCTTAAGCCGCCTCATAAGAGCAACCGCCATCTTGCGCAAGCATCTCTAGGGAGTCTCATAAGGAGCCTTGTATAACCGCCATCTTGCGCAAGCATCCCAAGGGCATCTCATAAGATCCTATGTATAGCGGCCATCTTGCATAAGCACCTTTAAGGAGTCATGTATAGCCACCATCTTGTGCAATTAGCGTCGAGAGATGGCTGATGTAGAAGTTTCTTTTTAAATTATCCGCCACCATATTTCAAAGGTACGTACCTAAAGAGTGTAGCACTGAGCTCTATAGATTAAAGATGGCGGATGACAGCTGACAAAAAGCGCGTGAGTTTGTTTACTAAACAAGAGCGCGTGGAATTTTTCAATTTGCCGCCACCACATTTCAAAGGTATCTAGGTAAAGATGGCAGCACGGTGCTCTCTTGATTAAAGATGGCGGATGACAGCTGTCAAAAAAGCACGTGGCTTTGTTTACTAAACAAGAGCACATAGAATTTTTCAAATTGCCGCCACCACATTTCAAAGGTATCTAGCTAAAGATGGCAGCACGGTGCTCTCTTGATTAAAGATGGCGGATGACAGCTAACAGAACTTTTCAAATTGCCCGCTACTACATAGAGGGCAGCACGTTGCTCTATAGATTAAAGATGGCGGATGAAAGCTGACGAAATTGCCCGCATGATAGCAGCACAGTGCTCTATTGATTAAAGATGGTGGATGACAGCTGTCAAAAAGCACGTGGCTTTGTTTCCAAACAAGAGCACATAGAATTTTTCAAATTGCCGTCACCACATTTCAAAGGTAACTAGCTAAAGAGCGCAGCACTGAGGTTTGTGATGCAAGATGGCGGATGACAGCTGACGAAATTGCCCGCATGATAGCAGCACAGTGCTCTATTGATTAAAGATGGTGGATGACAGCTGACAAAAAAGCACGTGGCTTTGTTTACTAAACAAGAGCACATAGAATTTTTCAAATTGCCGCCACCACATTTCAAAGGTATCTAGCTAAAGATGGCAGCACGGTGCTCTCTTGATTAAAGATGGCGGATGACAGCTAACAGAACTTTTCAAATTGCCCACTACTACATAGAGGGCAGCACGGTGCTCTGTAGATTAAAGATGGCGGATGACAGCTGACGAAATTGCCCGCATGATAGCAGCACAGTGCTCTATTGATTAAAGATGGTGGATGACAGCTGTCAAAAAGCACGTGGCTTTGTTTCCAAACAAGAGCACATAGAATTTTTCAAATTGCCGTCACCACATTTCAAAGATAACTAGCTAAAGAGCGCAGCACTGAGGTTTGTGATGCAAGATGGCTGATGACGGCTGTCAGAAAAAAGCACGTGAGTTTGTAAAGCACGTGGAATTTGCCACCGCCACAAAGAGGGCAGCACGGTGCCCTCTTGATTAAAGATGGCTGCTGTCACGTGGAATTGCCTGCCACCACAGGTATCTAGCTAAAGAGGGCAGCACGGTGCTCTCTGGATTAAAGATGGCTGCTGTCATGTGGAATTGCTTGCCACCACATTTCAAAGGTATCTAGCTAAAGAGGGCAGCACGGTGCTCTCTAGATTAAAGATGGCTGCTGTCAAAAAGCATTTTTCAAATTATCCGCCACCACATTTCAAAGGTAAGTAGCTAAAGAGAGCACCACTGTGCTCTATAGATTAATGATGGCGGATGACAGCTGTCAAAAAAGCACGTGGATTTGTTTACCGATTCTAATCTCGCGCTAGTGAGGTTAAGTTGGTAGCACTAACGTTTAGGCCCGTTAAGATGGCAGCACTGCGGATGACAGGTGACGAATTTGCAGCTACTGCGATAAAGAGGGCAGCACAGTGCTCTGTGGGTTAAAGATGGCGGATGACAGCTGTCAAAAAAGCACGTGGATTTGTTTATCTCACGCTAGTGAGGTTAAGTTGGTAGCACTAAGGTTTAGGCCCGCCAAGATGGCAGCACTGCCGATGACAGGTGACGAATTTGCAGCTACTGCGATAAAGAGGGCAGCACGGTGCTCTGTATTTTAAAGATGGCGGATGACATCTGTCAAAAAAGCACGTGGATTTGTTTATCTCACGCTAGTTAGGTTAAGTTGGTACTACTGAGGTTTAGGCCTGTCAAGATGGCAATACTGAGGTTAGCGATGCGTTGTTGTCTGTCAAAAAGCACGTGGCTGTAAAAACACGTGGATTTGTTTACCAATTCAAATCTCGCGCTAGTTAGGTTAAGTTGGTACTACTGAGGTTTAGGCCCGTCAAGATGGCAGTACTGAGGTTAGCGATGCGTTGTTGTCGATGATAGCTGTCAAAACGCACGTGGCTTTGTTTATAAATTCAAATTTCCCGCGGGTGGTGGAGGAGACCTCTGGGAGGCCTCTGGCTGTGGTGGTGGTGGTGGAGGAGGCATCTGGGAGGCCTCTGGCTGTGGTGGTGGTGGAGGTGGCCTCTGGGAGCCTGCGGTGGCGGTGGCGGCCGAACCATCCAATTATACTACTGTGGTACGAGGGCTGGAACGGGGCCAACTCAGCGTCGGGAAGTCAACTGAGTACAGGTGGGTTCGATTACCACCTCAGTCATCCTGGAAGTCGTTTTCCATGGTTTCCCACTTCTCCTCCAAGGAAATGCCCGGATGATACCTAACATAATGTCACGGCCGCTTCCTTCCCTCCTCCTTGTCTATCCCTTCCAATCTTCCCATTCCCCACCGAGGCCCACGTTCAGCATAGCAGGTGAGGCCGTCTAGGCGAGGTACTGGTCATCCTCCCCAGTTTCATCCTCAGACCCAATGTCTCACTCTCCAGAACACTGCCCTTGAGGCGGTAGAATTGGGATCCCTCGCTGAGTCCGAGCGAAAACCAGCACTGGAGCGTAAGCAGATTAAGAAAGAAAGAAATACGGACAAATAATCAATATATACATAATGCTCAATTCTGTCCGTCATTCACAGCGATATTGAGAAGACGAGAAGACTTCAACAGCTGAAATTGGTAACAGTTATAGATTTTTATGCCATCCTTAAAATGAAAATACAATGAACCCCTCACGACCAAGAAGTTTCTACTTTCTTCAAAGAAAAATTCTTCCTGTCAGCGAAGTTATTGTCTCATCGCCATGAAAACATAAGTATACAGCTATATCTCTCTTCATTACTATGGGATAACTATATACTGACTTATATTATGAGAATAATGCAATGTTGAACATCGTAGTCTTCAGTGAAACATTCCGTTCTATAAATGGATTTTTTTTTCCATTCTAGGCTATGAAAACACAATATCATCATTGATTAGATCCACACCAGGAAGTTATTGCGTGGCCGGAATCGTTAAGGCGTTAGGTTTGGCACTGTGGTTATACGGTTCGAATCTCATTGGTTGAAATCATTTTTTGCCATCAGAATGTTGGCCGGCAGGGTAGGGGAGGTGGCGGTATACAATTTCTAATCACCAGATTGCGTGCCAAAAGCCTGGATTAAATTCCAAACGTTTTCGTAATAGTTTTCACGAGTTATGGCGTGTGGCACTGTCCGTCCTTGAGCACTCACTTAGGTCCTAGTGGACAGGAGTAGCGTGAGGTTTTACCCTCTCTCTTCCCACTACCATGTATCGCGCAATTCCTTACATCTCATTTTCTTTTCTGATGAGCTCCACGTCGGGAAAGCCATCCGGACGTAAAAACTCGCTACGAGGTTTAGTTCATTTTATACCCGACTACTACTACTACTACTACTACTAAACGTTTTCATTTCTCCCCTGAAGGGGGAGGCGGTCCTCTTAGACGGTGACGGCGTCTCTCAGGCCGGGAGATTTGTTACGGTGAAGGAGATGTGCGGAGAAGGTGAGGGGGTGGGCGGTCGTGGCCTACACTACGAACTGTCCCGGTATTCGCCTTAGTGTAGGAGAATGGAAAACCACGGAAAACCATTCTCAGGACAGGCGACGGGTGGGGCCAGGCGTGAAGTCCTGGACTGTGCCCCAGGCCCGTCTCCCGAATGCAGAGGCGTAGAACCTTTTTCCCTCGGACTCAGCGAGGGATCCCACCTCTACCGCCACAAGGGCAGTGTCCTGGAGCATCAGACTCTGAGTCGGGAGATACAACTGGGAGGATGACCAGTACGTCGTCCAGGTGGACTCACCTGCTATGCTGAACAGGGGCCTTGCGGGGGTTGGACAGATTGGAAGGGATATACAAGGAAGAGGGAAGGATGTGGCCGTGGGAAGCCACGGAAACCACTTCTAGGATGGCTGAGGTGGGAATACGAACTCGCCTCCACTAAGTTGACCACCCGAGGCTGAGTGGGACCCGTTCCAGCCCTAGTACCAATTCCTTCAAATTTTGTGGCAGAGCCGAGAATCGAACCCGGACCTCCGGGGGTGGCAGCTAATCACACTAACCAATACACAACAGAGGCGGACGAGCGATATAAATGAATGACAATAATTCAATATTCGTTATATTTGTGTTCTCTGCATTTGAAAGTATTGGTATCAGACAACGTATCCACTTGCTAGCATTATAATAGCAGAGTTAGTGGCTGAATTAGGATCTCGTGATTATTTATCGGAAGATTATACTAATGTTCGTCTCTCTGGTGTAGTGATTAGCGTGATTAGCTGCCTGCGCTGGAGGCCTCTCTTCAATTTCGGGCTCGGCCACTAAATTTGAAAAGTAGCAACAGGGCTGGAATGGGGTCCTCTCAGCCTCTGGAGCTCAACTGAATAGAGATGGGTTCGATTACCACCTCAGCCATTCTCGAAGTGGTTTTCCGTGGTTTCCAACTTATCCGCCAGGCAAATACCGGGATGGTACCTAACTCAAGACCACGGACAATTCGTTCCCACTTCCTTGGCTAATCATTTCTATCCTCCCCCCCCCCCCCAACAAGGCCCCTGTCCAGAATGGCAAGCGAGGCCGCCTGGGCGAGGTACTGGTCCACCTCCTCAGTTTTATCCAAGACCGAAAATCTGCCGCTCATGGACACTGCCTTTGAGGCGGTGGAGGTGGGATACCTCGCTTAGTCGGAGGGAGAAATGTACCCTAGAGATAAACAGATTAAGAATGAAGAAAGATAGTTTTATTTATTATTTCATGATGTCTACAGAGAAGCATACTTTAAGCCAAGAAATGATTTTACTTTTCATTGGAGCTTTCGACTTAGTTCAACCGACTGTACGTCCAACAGAACGTAAGCAGAAATCCGTCGGTAGAACATGATGTCCGTGAAGCCATGAGGTCTAACCTGAAAAGATATTTCGGTTGTCGATATTTGTAGGGATTTCGTGTTAAATTAACAAATTTACAATGAGTCGACCATGCAACGTAATAAAACTCCACGAGGAAGAGTTAAAGAGGAAGCAAAAGCAATAGTACAAACGATAAAATATGCAGTTCTTTCTTTCTTCCTTTCTTAATCTGCTTACCCTCCAGGATTGGGTTTTCCCTCGGACATAGCGAGGAATCCCACCTCTACGGCCTCAAGGGCAGTGTCCTGGAGCTCCCGACTCTGGGTCGGGATATAACTGGGGAAGATGACCAGTAACTCGTCCAGGTGGACTCACCTGCTATGCTGAACAGGGGCCTTGCGGGGGGTGGGCAGATTGGAAGGGATAGACAAGGAAGAGGGAAGGAAGTGGCCGTGGCATTCAGTTAGGTACCATCGCGGCATTTGCCTGGAGGAGAAGTGGGAAACTACGGAAAACCACTTCCAGGATGGAAGAGGTGGGAATCGAACCCACCTCTACTCAGTTGGCCTCCAGAGGCTGAGTGGACCCCGTTCCAGCCCTCATACCACTTTCCAAATTTTGTGGCAGAACCGGGAATCGAACCTGGACCTCCGGGGGGGGCAGCTAATCACACTAACCACTACACCACAGAGGCGGACAAATTTGCAGTTACAGAGACAACCAGCTGAAGCTGAAGCGATACGTTTGGAGAAAGATGAATTGAGTGAAATATGTACTAAAGAAATACTATCATACCTGTTTTGATTCCATTCAAATGCCGTATTAAACGTGGAAACTCTAATGTTCATCAGTAATGAATATTAACCGCCCATTTAGAATTTTGACTGTCGAAGTCAGGCTTACCTAATAGTGTCTTATAAATGGGAATAGTTCACTACATGTTTACCCCATTAACCGTCATGTGTTGACGGGTTTCGGCTACTTCTCAATAAGTTCACACAGTTACCAAAGTGCAGGAGTAGAAATGTTGTACAATTAATGAACGTAGGTTTTCTTGGCTCATTCTATTACAATAAAGAAGTAAATGTGTTAACTGGATTAAAGCCACTTGTATTTATTTAAAAAAGCTGAGCTTTCCGCCAAATTGCATTGGCCTTCATCAGGGCATGTGAAAGTTTGCCTGCGACAGTGAGCAAAGACATTCTCCGAAGGAACGTGGAAGTCACAACCATACTATCCACGGCCTCCCCATTAACTGGACTCAGGGTTCGTCACGCTATGCTGTGGTGGGTCGGAGGGAAGTTATTCACAGCTGTATGTCGACAGTTTCCTAAGTGCGTCGCGCTGTGCCATGGTGGTACTATGCGAGTATTTCTGTAGGACAGATCTCCAGGTATTCGAAAACTTGAAGCCGTTTTCCCTGTTGATGTTATTTGGGCGCAGCTTAATCTCTATGGCTTTCCTTACAAGTCGAGCATAGAATTCTTTCACAGGCGCGATAACCTTCGCCTGGTCTGTATTGCAGAAATATTCTGCAGCGGCATACTGGCTTGTAGAATTTTCCGTGGCGGATGAAAGAGAGACATTCTTGACGGACCTGATGTGTTACTTCACCCTGATGCCGAAAACCCTTCCTGTCAAGCCAATGTATGGGCAACCACAACAGCATGTAACATCGTGCACGCCAGGTGTTTCAAAATGTGGGTTTTCTTTGACTGGTCGAAACAGGGATTTGAGTTTCCGGCCAGTGGTGAAAACTGGAATTACGTTGTACTTCCGAAGAATGCGCCCTATTCTGTCAGTTATGGCTGCCAAGTAAGGAAGAAATACTTTTCTTACTTCTGTCGTCCTAGCTTTTACTATCGCCGTCAGGCTCCTTGATATTCGCAGTTAGTGCTATGACTCCTGACGTAGAGCCAGTTTTCTTCATGGATGTTGTCAGGTCTCTTAATGCACTCGAGCGGTTATCAGCGTCTGCAACGTTATTCACCCTAGTGAATAACGTTCGTAGGAGATCTACTTTCTTGCAGTGGTGGCGGTGGAGGACTTATAAAGGTATTTTTCAGAGTGTGCAGGTTTCTTGTACATTGCATGGACTAGTGCACCCTCATTCTTCTCGTATATTTACACATCAAGGAAACGCATTTTACCTTCATTTTCTACTTCCATTATGTACTTGATCTTACGGTTAATGGCATATAGGTGGTTCAAAAATTCATTTCGTGTTTCCCTTCATGGGGTCCAGACCAAAAATGTGTCATCATCGTAACGATAGAGGCAGTTCGGTTTCAATGGTTCCGCAGTTAACGCAGCGAGACTCAGAGAGTTCCATAAAAATATATGCAGCAGATGTGAGTTGTTACCGGAGAACCTGGCATCCACTTCTCAAGATCCAGTCGAGGAGGAAACCGTTGAGATATACATTGTTACGTGTTGGCGGGGTAAATAAATAAGACAAAACCTGATAGTGTCCTACATCTAAAATTCTGTTACTAAACACTAAAACTACATTTTTACACACACGCACACATACACGTTTGCCGATCGTGCAACTTACACAAGTACACAGGATTCACACATGATTCGCGCGCTCTCTCCCCTAGTTTCTCATGTTTTATCTACAATGACACACACAGAGTCTTTGATCACTTACACAAGACTCACTCAGTCTCGCAGCTTAGGTCACCATTCCTTAATATTAACGACAACGTTCATGGTTGCGATGAAAGTACAGAAGGGACTTTGATTCGAACTTTTACATTGATTTACACAATAAACATGTCGGGGATTAGAAGAAATGTTGCTTTACAAATTGAGCAAATCCTAGACAAATCGAAAATAATTATATTTCATATATTCCAATAGACTAAATAATATTGTGTACTACATATTTATGGATGGAAGTACGTGAGTCAAAATTAGAACTATGAAAATTCCATAGCCTGTTTCCAGTCACTCGTCCTGGTCAGGAATGCCATGACTGAGTGACAGATGAAGTGAAATTGACATTGGAGAGTGTTGAGGGAATGAATCATGACAGGGATATCCGGAGTAACCGGAGAAATACCTGTCCCACCTCCGTTTTGTCCAGCTTAAATATTACGTGAAGTGACGAGAATTTGAATCGCGGAACCCAGCGGTAAAAGAACGGCCCGATGCCTCCTGAGCCACAGAGGCTCCTCAAAATTAGAACTGGAAGGGGCAGTCGAATGAAAACCATAACACACATTCCTAGCGAAAGGTGGTAACGCTGTGGTTATGTATCGATACTGTGGTAGAAGAACTGGTTAGTGACAATGCACACGTGTTGGGTTATATCTTTGTTCGTGCACGGACTGGCATTGTGTATACATTCAAGAGTAGATATGGAAGCAAGCAAAGAAGAGCAGAGAAGTTTGGTTCCATTTCTGGTGACGCAACGCTATGAGGAGACTTTGCATAAATTCAAAACCCCAATGAATGCGTCATCCTGTTGCATGATAATGTTAAACCCCATACTTGCAATCTGACAAAAGCTACGCTTCAGCGATTTGGTTGGGAAACACTTCAACATCCTCCGACATCCTGCACCTCTTACCTTCTGATTTTCACATTCTTGGTGACCTGAAGAAACATATCCGTGGACATCGGTTTTATTCGGACGAGGAAGTCCAATAGTGCAGTTGTGGATTCGTCAGGGATCTACATCTTTCCACAAAACTGGAATTAATCGTCTCGTCTCCCAGAGGGATAATTGTATTAATGCCTTTTCTATTTACTTTTGTATAAAACCATACCGTGGTGACGTTGTAGTGCGTGTTCGGTTTTCATTTCAGTTTTATCGAGGTAACATTTTTAGCCTACTCTATTTATTCTGTGGGCCTGGCAATTGCTGTGGAAATCAGGGCCGCTTCATGCCTGTGTTTCAATTAGTTTTCTACTACACTTTCCAAGTTACTGGAGGTCATACTCCTAACTTATTATACCTAACTTGCCTAAAATGATTATACTTATTTTAATACGGGAAGTGCCTGTTGTGTCTCCCGTTATTCGGTGCCAGACAGCGCTGATCTGGTATCTGCCTTCTGCCCAGGCGATCTCAACTTTTAGCCATGCCTATGTCTCTGGTCAATCAGAGCTAGTGAGGATTGTAACGTAATGGACCTCCCCGTCTGACTTCAAGTAGCCGTGAGTCTGTTGGGAACCATAATGGCGAGTGGAAGCATGTTTCATTGCGGCTCTAGGCTAGCCCTCAGTGTAGCCATTGTTTATGGCTAATTAAGATTGTGCGAGGATGTTGTTCATCCTCAAGATACCTTTGGTTTCTATTTGACATATTTCATTTCCTTCTGGTGGATTAAGTTCGATTGCGGCAGGAACATTTTTGTGAGTACGTAACAACGCCTGACTCCAATATGGAAGCTTCATCGGAACTGTAAGTTACCTTTTCCTGCATCAAAGGTTTTATCATCAAAAGCTTCGTGACTTCGTGAAAACCTATCTCTCCGAACGTGTTTTAAACTTTAAGTGGACCTTTGGAAATCGTCTGACTCTTGAAATTAATGTAAACGATTTAAAAGCAACAAAAGGAAATATTTCGGTCTGTTTGTAATTTTCCTACTGAAGAATGAGTTTCTCATTTTGTAATTTTCAAAATACTTACTCCCAAATTTCGGTTATTGTTATTATTTAATGTTTAAAGTAATATTCTCGGGAGTAACGATGTGGTACTCTTATGAGCTTAATAAAAAGTATCAATGATTTGTGTAATGCCTGAAAGGGTTCCCACAAGCGTTTATTTCTAGTTTTCGGTCCGTGATGGATTCTATTTATTTGCTGTTAACCTTCCTCTTAATTTTGTCTTATTTACTGCAGTTTCTTTATTCTTGATTCTCTTTTGTTCTTTCTTGATTCCAATTATTGTGGGATAGCTGGGATTGGTGCCTGCTTGTAAATTTGCCTGCCCCGGTAACCATGTGATGATTATTAATTGAAGATTGTTGATGTTGTATGATTGGATGTTGTGGCAATATCATTTTCCCTGGCATAAATTCTGTATCCTACACTATAATTCGAGTATAATTTGATTCTTTTCAAATGTTTAAACAAACTTTCTGTTAATATTTGATTATTTTTCGCCCTCGTCTAGAGATTGTTTCCTTTAGCCTATTTCTGGCTCATGACATGAAAATTGACCCTACTCAGAGTATCAAGAAAATCTGAAGTGTGACTGTTAAATTTTTGTAGAAATTGGTTGCGATCGAGGGCCAGTAATTGTACGTAGGCAGTAATTAATCTACCAGATTATCGTTCTTAATTTAACTTAAATGACTTCTATCTAAAAAAAATTTAATTACCTTTCAATTTTTTCCTTCCAAGTAAGTTTTATTAATTCTCTTTATTATGTTGCAGCTCATTGAGCCTGATTTTGTAGTATTGATCCTTCCCAGTTGTTAAACCAGTTCTAATACTTTAAAATTAAACCTTTTGAAACTCAGTACCATGTTTGTCTTTTTTTCAACTAATCTTACCCGGTTAATAGTGTACCAGTTGAGCTCAAGGTATCCACGGTAACTCCTTGTGTACTGAAGGTAAGTTTTCTTTGCTTTGGTCTTTATTCGTTTGGGGTATGTGCTCAGTCCTTCGGTTAGACTTAAGTATTGATTTACCTCGTCTTGTACTCGTACCAGCTCAAAGGACTGTACCGGCTGGTGCAGTTAGTGGTAGCAGAGCGTGGTTACATTGTGGTACCTTTTACTGGGATCTACCTGATTGTGTTTGTATCCTTCCATTGTGTAATTGTTTCTGGTTCGGTATTAAGTTGGCAGGGATTTGAAAAAAACGGAAGCTATAATTTTGTAGAAACATACTGTAAAAAGGAATACCATTCATCTCGTTTGACATTGTGTTTTTCTTTGTGCTTCATGAAAATTGTCATCATGGCGCTCAAACTTATGTCTCCATTCCAGTTAAGGAAAGCCGAACTGCTCTATGAAGTTGCCATACGAATTACCGAGTCGGCTAATACGCTGTATGAATGCACTGCTTTAATATCTTCCTGTATGCAAATCCCGCTTGATCTTTGTGTTATCCAAAGGAGTGAAGTGGGTGAGTCTTTGCACATTATTAATTCAGCTTTAAATCAAATCAAAGTGATAATCACAGAAGTTAGTGACGTAACCCCTACCAGAGCACAGAACAACCGCCTCAGAGCCAGATTATATCACTACTCTGGAAGAGTTAAGGATCTCTTGTCTATTAAGCCGGATGTTGAATTAATTAGTGAAATAGCTGATCCGTTGTCGCTTACTTCTACCATATCTGAACATTTAGGCTTGTTAATTGCCAGTAGAGAAATGGAGAACATATCAGCTGCTGATAGGGGAACTGGCGCTAATACTAGTGCAAATAATCATGTGAAACCGGTGTTGTGTCCTCCCACTCATCACGTTAGTGTGACATAGAAAATCCTGTGCTGGTAAATCTTTAATTTACGTTAAGTTTGCGGGTGACAGCATGTAATTAATTTTTCTTGGCCCGATATGATAATTGTGGAATTTGAAATTTGTTGAACTGCTTGTAGTTGAGCACGGCTTGCTTGGCTCAGAGTTATGAGTGTACCACCAGCGGCGACGTGTTCTGAATTGTTTGTGTTGATTATCTTCCTGAGAATTTATTTTACTTTTGTTTGGTGAGCTTATTTAATCAATTACCTTAGGTGTGAAGTTCATTTTGTTTACTATTTCGGTTATAGCCTTCGCTATGGGAGCATCTTATTATATTATCTGTCCTGGCTTTTGTTTTGGCTCCCAGACATATTATTATTATTATTATTATTATTATTATTGTTATTATTATTATTAATATTATTATTTCCTGCATGGTGCTTAGGTGGTGTACATGCTAACTATTACTTTATCCGTTGCTTTAAAATATGTTTTCTGATGCGTTAACTCGGGCGTGTGAAATTTGTGAATAATTTAACCTAATCTAGGCATATCCATCTCATGCCTTTTCCTATATGTAAGCGGTTCTGCACTGATGTATATGGTGATTACTTACACCCTCCTATTGTTACTCCCCGTGACTTTGTCCGGTAAACTTTATGATTTATGTATTTGGTAGGTGTTAATTTCACCCGCACTGTAAGTGTATAATTAATCTGCTACTACTAATTTATGGTCTAGCAGCTTTTGTTGTCATGCCAGTACTGATTTCTCTAAAATTATTAAAACCCAACTCTCATGAATTATTTAAGCAGGTTGTGAATGAAATTTGGTGCACGATGTTTTAGTAATCTCTGGCTTGTTACTGTTCCTATATTGTTAAAGCTTATTTATACTACTGTCGTAACTTGTGGCTCTGTCACATTATCTATCTATTGACGTAATATCTTGACACGGTGTTGAACTTACATCAACCTGTAGGTGACTAATTCTGATCTACCACTGGTGATGTGTTTCTATTTCTCTCAGTGATGGCTGATTGATGCTGATTGTTAGGCTGGCGTTTGCGTATTGCATGAATGGTTGCCCATTTTACCCTGTTTTAACAGTTAGTGTCGGTTGGTGTGTTGCTGGGTGGTGATTGGAGGCATTTCACCCATGTCATCAATTTGAGTCGTTATTAATTATGGTTGAGCACTGTTAATCGGTATTAGAGTTTGTGACTTGCTGGCCTTGCGCCTGGACATATTCGAGTCTTTACTATTTAACCCTTTCTGACTATTGGTTGCGTGTGTTTCTCCATCTCTAATGGACCCTTTGCCCTCTTTTAATTAACCGGTCAGCTGGTTTTAGAGTAGTCGCCTGGTGTGTGGCCTGCCCATGAATTTTCAGTTTTGCATTAATTCACCTAACTTGTCGTTCCTGAAAAAAATATTCTGTTGACCTCTTAGAGTTAGTACTGGTTCATGAATGGATATTTCTTGTGCCTGATTGTTTTATGTATGTATGTATGTATAGTCTTGCACTGAAGTAGTCATTATGTCCTTGGAATCCTTATTCTGTAAAATTTTCTTAACCTACTCTTATTTTACCTTGTTCCGTTCTGAGTTGTAAATTGCATGTATTCCTACCTTATCTACTGTTATTGTAGTCTTGAGTTATGCGAGAAAGGTCGTAACCTGAGGTGTTGAGTCCTCCTTTTAGCCTGAAAAGGTTTGGATACGGTCCTGTATCGGGGTGAAGTGTCACGGTACCGTGGGTTGTATTGGGGGGTTTTATTTTGGGGTGGCATGAAGGCTTCATGGCATTTCGTTGAGGATTTTAAGTGGTTCTTTGTCCCTTTGGGGCTGACGCATGTTCATTGAGGTTTAACATGGTTTTGTTATTGTATTGTGTAATTGGTTTGTTATGGCATGTCAGGTATGGGCAGGGTGTGTTGCCTTTAATTGTACCTTGTGTCTCTGTAGATTTGGGAATAAACCCTTGGATAGATCTATTGCTCTGAGGGAATAATTTTATCTTGCCTAAGTAACTTGTTGGTTTCGTGTGGTCTGGTTACTTCATCTCCTGTCTTCCTGCATTACCTGTTGTTCTGATGTCGTGTTGTGCTCAATTTGAACACCTGTAAAGCTCATTTAATCTTTACATGCTACTCTATGGTGTTTCATTTTCCTCAGTGGATCTCTTAGTGTCTGTTGACATGGTTAATTAGTCATCTTTCCAACCTCTGTGTTTACTAGTTACGTATGGGTTAATTAGTACTAATTAGTCGGTACTGGAGTCTTCCTGCTAATTGATTATGGGGTTCATTAGCAGCGTTACTGCCTTCTTCATAGTTCTTTGAGCTTTTCCATGGACTTGCCTCGTATTCCGCGTCTTATATTTGATTTGCCTGCTCTCCTGGAGAATTGGAGGAGGTGCCTGTTCAGCCGTAAAGCGACAGTGTGATTGGAATATCCCTTTCTTGTTAGTACCAGATCATGCCGAGGTTCTGCAGTGAACAACCGGTTGTATACGTGGGTCATTGCTCCTTATTTTACATCATGGTCACCTGATTTGAGGTGATTTCATTGCTTTTTTAAATTTAATCGGATGTGCCGTTATGGGACAAATTGTTTTAGCGCTCTTGTGTAGTAGGTCGGTTATTCGATTCCAGATAGCCTCCCTCCTGAGTTCTTACTTAATCTATTCCATATTCAGAACTTCCCTTGATGTTAATGGTAGTGTTGTAAGTTAATTATTTTCCACCTTCGAGTTATTGTTTTCTTGTTGTTGCTCAATAGATAGGTTGTTGATGACAGAATATAGCGCTCCATACATCTAATATGACTGGAAGTCTCCAACTTATTCTGCCTAGGTTACCTTAGCTTGGAAGAACCGCTATCCTTAATCCATGGGATTTTTTATTTTCTTAATCCTTGCTATTTGGTCTGTAGGATGATCTCTTGGTGTAATTATTTTTGGTCTCCTTTGTCTTGCTTGCTGGGTTATGTATATGAGATGTCGAACCTAACCTTGAAAAAGGGGGGTATTAAATACTTTTTAAAAATATTTGTGGTATTTTAAAAATCGATAATTTAACTTTAATTTCAGTCCTGCGCTAATTTTCGTCTACGCCTTGACTTTGGTTTTCATCACTTCGGCTCTACTGGTGTAATGTGGTTTGTGGCGAAACTGTTCATGCTTGATAAACGTTGGGTTAAGTTACATTGAACATGCTAGTATTCTGTATGGAGGAGGTGTTTTGTCCTCAATGGTATTCCATTTTGGGAATTAGGAATGTATATGGGAGGTATTGTTTGTAAAACTGCAACTTCCTTTCTGCGTATTTCTATTGGTGTGATAATGTGGTATTTGAATTATTTATTAGATGATTAGTCTATTAGTATTACAGTAGAAGTCCGATAGTCCGGCACGTTCGGGACCGTCCCGGTGGCGAATTATCGAAAATGCGGGACTATCGGGCGGTACCACTTACTACGATATAGGTTAAGGCGTACAGGGAAAACAGCTGTAAGATGGTGTTTTGCAGTAAAATGTTGATCAGCAGAATCATTATTTTAATAACACACTCCTCTGTTCAAACGTGTTGTTTCTTATTGCCGTTCCATAATAATGCCGGAGTTCATCGATGTTTTAATCTGTAAGTCTTCCTTTACCATTTAGAGTCCTTCCATCTATAACTTCTATTTTCCTTCAATTTTGGAAGGCATGTTCCCATCCGTTTTTGAACGTGGCCCATACATTCAATTTTTGAAATCTGTTTTCTTCAATCATATGGTTGGCTTTCCAGTACTCAGTATAGCATACAGCCTTCTAAGCTGAATATTTCCAGAGGTAGAGACATTTAAGTAAGTCAATGCATAACAAACGGATTGTATCAGATACATTTGCACTATCAATTTTGAAATAATAAAAAATACACTTCGATTGGTTTCGACAAATAATGAATCAAATTGTTCACGAGAGATCATTATTAAGAGATAATAACATTAAAAAATCCTGGAATGGTGCCGGACTAATGGAATTCTACTGTATATGTAAGGCACGTACATGTGGATTCTGTGTATTCCTTGGATTATGAAGTTGTTTGTGCCTTTTGTTTGATGAAGAAAAATTGTACTAAGGAGTATTGTGGTTGTGACATATTGTGCCCTACATTGCCCTGGTCGCTATCAAGCAAATGCTGAGAGCCGACCAGGTACATTATAGTGGATAAACTTACTCACCAAACGGTGAGTAACATTGGCACATAGCTTACCTGAATCGTAATCATCTTCTGCAGCACAGCATAGCTCAGTCAGAATAAGGTAAGTGGGTAAAGTGGATCAGCGAAACAATAAAAAACGAAGAGGAATTTTTCGATCAGGTTATAAAATGACACAAGCTAAAATAAGAGAATGCGTAAGTTGCGAATTTCGGATTTTGATATCAAAAATATATCACAAAATGAGAGCTTTGATGACTGATATTTAAATTAAACAACAAATTGTACACAAATAATACTTCTTCCGTTAATAATGACATAAAAAGTTGGGATCTTCGGTCGTCGTCCGAGCTACTGTTGGGAAAACCTTGCATCTCCATCCTTAGATGCAGCGGCAATCGGGTTGCCAGCTCATTCATTCGGTACAAACAAATGCGAACCTCAACAGAAATGAAACAGAATTATGAATCAAGGGAAAGTTAACTCGCATCACAAATGATACTAATATTTATCCCTACTGATATTATGCTGCAGGATTTAAAGTATAACACACGCACCTAACACTAAACATGCAACATAAATACATGACATCAAAGACTCGTACTCATAACTCCACGGAAAGAAAAGCAACATCTCTAATTGAGAAACAATTTGTTAACAATGCGCTGAATGATAATGAATTTCCAGATACTTGTACTATCGGTATAGGCAATCGTAAATAAATGATACTTTTATAAAAGCCTGCAAGAAACAGGTCAAATCACCTTTCGGTAGGCAGAGACTTCATTGTTCTGACCAGACGTGCAGAGAGTGTTCCCCCAGCACGTGACGTGACAAACCATTCCCCTTGCGACCCAGAAAGCATGCCTCAGAGTCTAGCGCCATCATGAACCTGCTGTGATTTGCGAGCTGCTGACAGTTGGTAAACACGCAACTGGCGAGACTCTCATTCACAAAATCCCAGCCCTATTCAAGTTCATTAATTACCATGCCCTCTTATTAAGACAACTCACATGGAAATACCACACGTATTCTTATTCCATACTGTACCAGGAAGGCCTAGGTCCTGGCACATATAAAAAAAATATTTCCAGCATACAATTCCATTCAGATACGTGAACGGCTGTGTGAAAGAATGTTCTAGTACCTACCACACTTCACGAGCAAGTCAAGCAAGGTCAAGTGACGTCACCGCCGCTTACAGCTTACTCCCCTACAGACGTTTCTAGACTGTTTCATGAACTTTTCAAAGCCTAGACCGATGGAAATGAGACCAACAATAAACTGTAGCTAACATTACGGAAGTAAAGCCCTGCAAATTTCAAGTAAATCCGTCCAGTAGTTTTCGAAATATAACGGTTAAAATTTGGGAAGAATAAGCACTCTTCGCCACCTGATTCCTAGCACCGCCCATCTGGCGTGTATATATAGGCCACTGAGCGAAGGCCAGAGAGAGAGCAGTCTGACCCATGTAGCGAGTACAGTCTGTGAGTGCAGTCTCGTCAGTGAAGAAAGTATGGTCCATCGCGATTCGCGAGGACGTAGTTACGGCCATGATCGAACGCCGTTGAACTAGTACCGTACGTGAAGTACCAACACGCCGAGACCACGGTAAAATTCTAAACGTTTCCGTAATATAACATTTCTGAAATTATTAACTGAATAACACCATAATTTGGAGTGAGAATTCAAGTATCTGATATTTTACGGACTGGTACATTTCACTGATTTCGTGTAATTGTGAACTATGACGATATCTTAAATCATCGTTCGTGGCAAACGGAAATCATTGTAGGACACAATCTTTTAAGATAGTATAACCGTGAACTGTGCGTAACCTTATTTTTTCAACATTTGTTGCATAATAAGACAAGACTTTGCTATATTTCCCAGTGAACTTTCTCGATCTTTCGATCAACACTATAATAAATTCAGAGAACACTAAGAACTTTTATAGTTATATTAAATAATTCAGACTAGTGTTATATAAACACGATCATAAAATCACCTTAATCTGCCAACAACAATTGTTCAGAGACTGTGATAAAAACTATTGCAAATTACATTTTCAAGTGTTCGAACTGTGCTTATTACTTCACAATCATATTTTCAGACGTATCAGTGACGATTATGAACTGTGTTTTATGCAGCAAGGACTGTAAATATTAATCTAATATCGTAAAATTAGAGTTAGAACGGAACTGTTTATCACGACAGCGAGTGGTAATAATTTCCGCGATTACTGAATTGACTAGTGCCAATTGAACTTTCCGTATGCTAATATCACCTCCAAGAGCGACGGGAATCTTGGCGAAATAATACATCCTGCTACATCGAACATCATTTCTTCATCTATGGTACCCATCGAGGGACGTCGACGTGGTCTCTTCACGAAACATCTCCGAGTTCGAGTCTTCATCTGCACTCCGCGGAATGTTCCAGACACCAAGTCTCCAACTTCAACATTCGTAACCAGATATTTCTATTCTGAGTGAGTAATTACAAACTGATTGATTTTTACCAAACACTTAATCCAGTACAGTGATATTACCAGTGCTTCGTGTGAATAGTATTCCATAATTTTCTCGTCCTATCAAAATAGTTCACATTTTGTGATAAATGTATTTTCAAAGTTAATAATTAATTCAAGCTCACGTTACCCAGATTAACTTTAGGGTTTTGAAGTGCTTTATTATCATTTATTTCAACCCAAACAAACTGAGAGACACTCAAAAGGAGTTTAAATATTTTATTCAATTTTTTATTGATAAGTGTGTGTATTCATTTTGTGTGGTTTAAAACTTAGAAAGATTGTAGGTGCAAAATTGATATTTTGTGTTTTCACGAGGTTTAGGAAGACTGTAGAATATTAATATTCCATGAAGGAGTGATATTTATTTTGGCATTTTCAAACTGACTTCAAGAAGATCACAATATAAATCTTTGATTTTGACAAATATTGGCGACTGATTTGAGTTCTACAGTAAGACTGCAGGGTGATACATCCTTTGATATTATTAATAAATTTTATAGAAAAAAGCATAACCACCTATTTTCGCCCTGCGATTCTATCCTTCTCTGTATCAGCTCAAAAAACACCGAACACTACCTGAGATCCTTCTCATGCCCAAAATCCACAATCATTTCCTGGTACAACACAGCGCGAATCACAGCACTCTAATTTATTCATAATTTGAGCTCATCTACAGCATTATCCCTTTTATGTTCCCGTGCCCTTTGTCTGCACACACAAATATCAGTTCACAGCTTATGCCTATTATTTCTGGGCTCATCAAACGCATATCTCCCGTCTCTTATTTATTTATGCTTGAATTCATGGCAAGCTCGACTTCGTGCAAGATCCCAGATGCATTCAAGGAAATGTTGAAGATCTTGTAGCGTTACGTCTGACAACAAAAACAACAAAACATGCCTCATGCATTTCTAGCTAGGCCCTAAAACTCTCGGTCTGCCTATAAAAAATCTCAGACTTCGCAAATCTTTTATTTGATGAAATAATGACAATCCTTTCTTCATTAACTGAAGACCTTAAATACAACAAATTACGACACAAATGAAACCAAAATCGAGAAATTATAAAACGAAAAATTAAACTATCCTAATCGTGTGCGTCCTGAGAATAATCTATATACAAGTGTCCGACGACGCACTTACTACTTACATATTAGCCTGAGGGCGTTACGTTACATCTGTAAGTTATTAAAACTACCCTATCTCTGCTCCATGCTGATAAGTTAGCAGTTAAGCAGTTCTCCTGGCGGACATGAGATTTAACAACCAATGATAATGCTGTTGATGGAAGGCAGCAGTCCGGGGGTCGGGATTGGTGCCATCACGAGGATCTGAATTTTTCAGCTCAAAACTCGTACTGTTGAATAGATCGCCACCTCCTAGTTGTTCACGGTGCCTTGAATGGATGTGAAGCACGCTGCCAGCGGGTCCTCGTCGCCTTTCTGCGATGACGGATATCCCCGTTGTTTGGCTCGTACTAGCGCTCCCAGCGTGATGAACTGGCAGTATCAGGTGAAATCTTGATGTTAGAGAACTGTAAGGAAAAGCCATGTTATATCGCATCATTATTTAGATGCCTAGGTTCCCTTCTTGCCATCTGACTCATTCCCTTTAGCTATTTTGACTCTCCTTTAAGTTTATGTTTATAAAACCGTACACGATTCTCCTATACAAATGGAACTTATAATTGACCGAGATTATACTGAAATAATTGAAGCTGTACTGTCTTTCCGAGTATACACTAACTTGTAACACTAATTGACAACACGTTAGCACCAGACTGTAATATACAATTCTGCGTAGAATAATTAGTGGCAAAGAAATGTTTCTAAAGGAAGCAGTTAAATCAACTTATTGTTCAAAGTTCCTATTTACATCTCATAAGATATTACATGTCACTAGGACAATGCAGTCTCTCTAACTGCGACGGATGGATATAAAGGCTGTCTTCTTGTCGATGAGCTGCCGTCACACACGTACACCTTACAGTCAGTGATACGCACAGAGAACGCTTCTCGCTTCCGACTCGTGCTGTATTTATGAAAGAGCGTTACCCACACCCGCAAGGTTCTTGCTGTGTGGTCCACTTGAATGAGCACTCACGGAAAAGGAATTTTTTGCACTGTGCTCGAGTTAATTATTAATACCTTCATGTGTCATATCAAAATATGCAGAAATTTACGCTCATTCCAGCTATTATTTCCGAATCTCGCTATTCCTAGTGTGGAATAAGTTATCCAACGGGTTTCCTTTCCCTCCAAGCTGTCTTCTCCCGCGGTTTCTCATGAAGATGCTGGCATCAGACGCTATGAGTTAAGTGGTTCGCGTGGGTTCCTCAAAATTTATTGATCTTGCTGGGAACTCCACCTTGCTACTGACGCTCTGATCGCTTAAGTGCGGCCGGTATCCAGTATTCGGGAGATAGTAGGTTCGAACCCCACTGTTCGCAGCCCTGAAAATGGTTTTACGTGGTTTCCCCATTTTCACACCAGGCAAATGCTGGGGCTGTACCTTAATTAAGGCCATGGCCGCTTCCCTCCCACTCCTAGCCCTTCCCTGTCCCATCGTCGCCATAAGACCTATCTGTGTCCGTGCGACGTAAAATAACTATTAGAAAAAAAGCGCGCAATGATGCGCGCTATTGCACAATAATATAAAATCTGATGCCATTCCTATGTGGTCTCATCTGCATATTTGAATTATCTGCAGATCATCTCTACATGACCATAAACGGAACGGTTCAATATCACGGTTATGTTCTTGATGTCTGGTGGTCCGAAGGAATTTTAGATTATTTCCTTACAACCTTGGTGGAATTATTCGTAAAAGATGTTATGAACTGTCAACTCTTGTGTACCTACTTCACCTTACTTCTGTCGTCTAGAACCATTGGTAATTTTGATGTACCTCATTCCTTTAATTTTACCTGCCACTCTACGATTTTCTTTCTTTCTGATTATGATGTATTCCTGCTGTTATTATCTGTTGTGATCAACTGAAGTGTAAGATGATGATCACGTTCCATCGTAAACTTGTTTGGAGCATAATCTTAGTGGTGAGGATCGTCGTCGAGCAAATTTTGCATGCCCTACTATCCTTATGATTTTACATATCTCCTTCGCTCTCTCCACGCGTTCTTTGTCTCGACAAGTGCCTTTTTCTGAACACTCCCATGGATCACACGAAGGAAAATTTTGAAACCTTTTCTAGCATTCTAAGTTTAGCATATCCTTCTTTCCTTCCGCTCTTCTTTTTAGTATGGGTGAACTACTGATAGATTGATGGTTTGCTTAGTGTTATGTAATTTATGATTGAGGGTCCATGTTTTACGTTGGTGTTAAACTTTCTGTTTCTTCTATTGAAATCTTCATTTTGTTTTAAATGTGTTTTCCCTAGACGTTCATGTGTTCTTCCCGGTATTTGTCTGTTTTATTGTGTTGTGTGCTGGCTATTAATCTATAGCGGATTCCCTTAGTTATGTTCTCCTGCGTTCCTTGACATTTAAGAACCTTATCCTTCCTATTGTAGTATGAAAATGCATTTTATTACACCCCTCCATTTCAGTGTACGTACCTGTATTTTGGGTATCTGCTGTATCTTATTTACTTGGTCATTAGTGTGTCTTATTTTGACATACGTGGTAAACTAGTTTTGTATTCTGGTATTACCTTAGGACTGTGGTATAATGGCGCTCTGAGTCGCTTGATTGAGATTTAAAGTTATGTTAAGATTAACATGTGGATCTTGTTATCCCTGAAAAGTTGACTCACCAGTTTTGCTTTCTATTGTTTCCCTTGCGCCATTGCGTCCATTACCCCAAACGTTTAATAATTTTCATCTAGAGCAATTAAAACAGATAATGCAATCCTTTTGTCTAGAAACACAGCCATAAAAATATTAAATTGGAAATAATGTAATTTTAAAAGATAGAGATAGTTGACAAAGAAGGAAATTGTTTTATGTGGTAAAGACTGCCCATTCTTCGAAACGTATTTTGGTGTGTGTGACTAGTTAAAGAGGAAGGGGAAGGAATACAACTTGCGTTGGAATTATGTAACAAAAAACCCAAAACCTTTAATTGAAAAATACTCTCAGGGTGACCACAACGATGGTACTATCGTTATCAAGGTTGTGCAAAAGGAAAAGGAGTTTGAACCTGGTTCAATGCAATGGACTTCCTTCGAGTTGGAATTGGTTTTGAATTTTCTCTGACATTAGTCTCTACGTGATCTGTGTATTATGCGGAACAGATGGGTGCATGACGTCAAAGTTAGTATTTGTGGTCATTTCATAATGTGGATTCATAAAAAAATTTAGTTTGCTTCAAGACCACTATACTTGTGACAGACTATGTTCGTGAATGTATCTAGTTCAAGAGGAGGAGCCTGTTAGCGAGGTAACGTTTTCAGTCTTCTCTATTTATGTTTTGGGACTGGCAATTGCCGTGGAAATCCGTGTCGCATTGTGCCTGTATCTCAACTAGTTTACTACTACAGTTTCTAAGTTACTGGAGGTCATACTCCTAACTTATTATACCTAACTTGCCTAAAACGATGATTCTTATTTTAATACGGGAACTGTGTGTTGTGTTTCCCGTTATTAGGCTCCAGACAGCCCTGATCTGGTATCTGCTTTCTGCACAGGCGAGCGCAACTTTTAGCCGTGCCTATGTCTCCGGCCAATCATAGCTAGTGAGGATTGTTACGTAATGGACCTCTCTGTCTGACTTGAAGTAGCCGTGAGTCTGTTGGGAGCTATCATGGCGAGTGGAAGCATGTTTCATTGCGGCTCTAGGCTAGCCCTCAGTGTAACCATGGATTATGGCTAATTAAGATTGTGTGAGGATGTTGTTCATCCTCAAGAAATCTTTGCTTTCTATTTGACATATTTCATTTCCTTCTGGTGGATTAAGTACGACCGCGGCAGATAAATTTTTGTGAGTATGTAACAACGCGTGACTTCAACATGGAAACTTCATCGGAACTGTAAGTTACCTTTTCCTGCATCAAAGTTTTCATCATCAAAAGCTCTGCCAATTCGTGAAAACCTTTCCCTCCGAACGTTTTTTATACTTTAAGTGGTCCTTTGGAAATCGTCTGTTTCTTGAAATTAATGTAAATTATTTAAAATCAAACAAAGAAAACATTTCGGTATGTTTGTAATTTTCCTACTGAAGCATGAGTTTCTCATTTTGTAATTTTCAAACCGCTTACTCCCAAATTTCGGTTCTTGTTATTATTTAATGTTTAAAGCAATGTTCTCGGGAGTAACGTGGTGGTACTGTTATGAGCCTAATAAAAAGTGTCAATGATTTGTGTAATGCCTGAAAGCGTTTATTTCTAGTTTTCGGTTCGTGATGGATTCTATTTATTTGGTGTTATCCTTCCTCTTAATTTTATCTTATTTACTGGAGTTTCGTTATTCTTGATTCTCTTTTGTTCTTTCTTGATTCCAATTATTGTGGGATAGCTGGGATTGGTGCCTGCTTGTAAATTTGCCTTCAACCGTAACCATGGTGATGATTATTAGTTGAAGATTGTTGATGTCGAATGATTGGATGTTGTGGCAATATCATTTTTCCCTGGCATTAATTCTGTATCGTACGCTGTAATTCGAGTGTACCTTGATTATTTTCAAAATAATGTTTAGGAAACCATTTCTCTTAAACCTCGATTATTTTTCGTCCTCCTTTTCTGCCTCATGATTGAATTATTATTTATTTTTGACGCTTGCGAAAGCTCATGGCATGAATCTTGACCCTACTCAAGAGTATCTAAAATCTCTGAAGTGTTACTGCTAAATATTTGTGGAAATTGGTTGAGATCAAGTCAGTAATTGTGCGTAGGCAGTAATTGATCTACCAGATTATCTGTCTTAATTTAACTTAAGTGACCGCCGTCTATAAAATATTTTATTTATCTTTTAACTTTTTTCTTCCAAGTAAGTTTTGTTAATTAACCTTATTATGTTGCTGCTCATTGAGCCTGATTTTATAGTATTGTTATTTCCTAGTTGTTAAACCAGTTTATATAGTTTAAAATTAAACGCTTTGAAATTTAGTATCTGGTTTGTCTTTCTTTCAACTAATCTTAACCTGTTAATAGTGTACCAGTTTAACTCAAGGTGTCCACGGAAACTCATTGTATACTGAAGGTTCCTTTGCCTTGGCCTTTATTCGTGTGGGGTATGTGCCCAGTCCTTCGGTTCGACTTATGTATTGTTTTACCTAGTACTCGTACCAGCTCAAAGGACGGTACCGGCTGGTGCATCAGTGTCTCTTAAATATTAGTATACAGCAAGCTGCACTGCTTTTGGCAGTTCCTAAAAATTAACTGGTTTTCTTATTCGTCTGGTATTTGTCATCAATCAGTTAATTGAAAATTAAGATAACACCGCTTGTTACCCTGGTTAAAAGTTATACAGAACTCGCCCGTTTCTCCCGCGGTAGATAAACACTTGAATTCTCTCCCTAAGTTGAAGACTGTAAAAAGGAAGAAAATAAAGTAGATATTTCATTATATTCCACATTCTTTATTCAATTTCAGATTTGTTGGTAATAATTTCAATAATTGGTGTCATTAACCAACCGCCGGCGTGAAATTGAAAGCGCGAATTTGGGCCCTGCGATCGAGATTGGCCCTTTATGGTTCAGGATGATGTCCAGAATTTGTTTAGCGACAATACTCCTATCAGTTGTATTGTATAGCTCGCTGCTGTTAGCACTGTTATATATGAACTGATTTCCTTGACTCGGTGGCAGAAAATTTTTCTGTGGTTTATATATTATTATGTCATGGTTTCGTCTTGTATGTCCGATATATTCTGCAACAAAAGAAATATCAATACGTTATTAGAATGTTAAAATTGTGTGAAATATCCGTTTGGAAAATGAAGTTATCAGAAATATGTCATTCAATAAAGATAATAAAATTGTTCTATTCATTTTATGTTCATTTCGTGTATTATTTTCTTTTCTTTTTCTGTACAGTACATAAAGTGTGAATTTTGGCTTAGTCAGGACATTGTTATTTTTCTCTTTTAACTGATCAAATGGGTATCGTTACAGTAGATCTGGAGAAAATAATAAATCTTTGAAATAAAGATAATATTTTATTACATATCGTCATTGCCCCTAGAAATTTCGCTATGTGACAAGGTTGAGGGGGGTAATACTGGCCCGCAACACATGCATCACTTCGAACCAAAGGAGTTCATGCAATGCCGAACCTTAGTAGACAGAATCAGATTGCAAAGCTGAAGCATAACCGATAGCGGTTTATCTAGGCTGAACGATGATATTCTGTTCAGCCACCTGTAGTATCAGCTTGTCAGTTGTACGAAAACAGAATTGTGCAGTTAGTCGTTCATGTGAAAAATAAATGCTTTGTTATACAGCTTAGAAATAATATATAATTTATGCGTCACTCCGTAGGCGAACACAGGTCTAACTGCTACTGTAGTCTTTGCTGTAGGGCAGACAGCCCGTGCCTCGGTCATTGGTTACTATGGTTTAATCAGTAGGATATACTAGAGTTTATGTGGCACCTATTATACACATTACTTTAGAATTTTAGCATTTGTATTTAGTATCTCTTCTTACCAAAATACAAAGTTTAACCTACTATGAAAATTCTCATATTTAATTTTAAACATTGCAATCCATTATTGCATGTTTGTACTTACACTCCGGAAGTCCCTAATATTTTTCTGAATTTTTCTACCTCGTGTTGCGAAGAGAGGCACTTAGGCCCGACCCAAACATTCAAGTTAATAATACCACCTCTTAAGTTATTTCGATTGCTTTTATCTACCTTAAAGTATTTTCAGCCCTGTGCCAAGCATATTATGCCTCTCGCGACAGAGCTCTTCTCGCTTTCACCTCATTTATTCAAAGAACGTTTAACTAAGTACAGGAATTAAAAGTATTCTGCATGTTATTTTCAGCTGAATATTGCCTTCATATTCTTACTCCTGAAACAGCACGAAACTAGATTTTTGCATGTTGTATGAATATTGACAAAGTGAAAAATTAATATCTCCAATACTTTATACCTGCCCGAAACACATGGAGTTGTTCCGAAATGTATGAGTGTTTTAAAGAAATCTTCCAAATTATAGCCCAGAATAATGAAAACTGTGCTGCGTGGAAGATTTTCCATAAAATATACCAAAATAATTATTAATTCAATAACTTTAACAAAAATGAACTAATCTACTCTGAATTTTGTCAGGTGTTACAGCATATCATTGTATGGTCGTCTTTTAAGTTTGGTTGTGATAAATGGTAAATTGTTGAAGTTCAAATTTTCAGTCATAACGCTCCTTATATCGTTCCTGAAGCTAGGTCCTACTACAATTACTGATATCTATGTTCAGTAAAGACGATCAACATGTCAATCTGAGTCAACGGTGGGTGGGAAAGACACATCGTAAGAAACAAGACCTATGGATATGACATTAGCAGCCTCCACCTGCAAATGCACTAGGACAAACCTCATGCAAATAAATTACTTGCTACCCCTATATACAGAACACCCGACATGTGAATTGTTACCGGAGAACCTGGCACCCACTTCTCAAGATCCAGCGGAGGAAGAAAAGTTGAGGTAGATATTGATGACAATTTTGACGGTTGTGATGACAATTCAAATGGAACATTGATTATTGGAACTGTTACGTTGATTTTCATAATAAAAATTTCGGGGATTAGAAGAAATGTTCCTTTACAAATTCAAGAAATTTTAGACAAATAAAAATGACTATATTTCATATATTGAAGTTGACTAAATAAGATTGCGTAATACTTATGGATGGAAGTACATGCGTCGAAATTGGAACTATGAAAAATCACTTGATCTCGTCAGTAATGCAATGATTAATCACCTACAGACGACATTAAATTGATGTTGGAGAGTGTTTCCGGAATTAATCATGACAGGGAAACCGGAAGTAATCGGAGAAACACCTGTCCGTACTCCGTGTAGTCCAGCACGAATCTCGCTTGGAGTAACTGCGATTTGAATCACGGGACCCAGTGGTGAAAGGCCGGTGAGTTGCCTCCTGAGACCCGGAGGCCCCTCAAAATGAGAACTCAGGGACAATCTAATGCAAACCGAACAACCGTCACAACACACATTTCTGTCAAAAGGTGGTAACATTCTTGTTACTTATCGATACTGCCTTCACTGTGGTAGGAGAGCTACATCCTTGTGTGTTTGTTCAGCTGTAGAACCGGAAGCAAGAAAAGAAGAGCAGGGAACTGGTGACGCAGTGCTCTGAATGCGCTAAGCGTCATAAAGTGATGATAAAAATTGGTTCATGAGGAGCCAGTATGGATTTAGAAAGAAATTTTCTTGTGAGGCACAACTGGTGGGATTTCAGCAGGACATATCAGATCAGTTGGATTCAGGAGGCCAGTTAGATCGCATAACCATAGATCTTTCCAAAGCCTTTGATAGAGTGGAACATGGAATATTATTAAAGAATTTGGAGGGAATACGATTGGACGTAAGGGTTATACGTTGGATAAGAACATTTCTAAATTCAAGGGTTCAGAAAGTCAAAGTTGGAAATAATATATCACAGGAAGAGAAAGTTTGGAAGGGAATTGCACAGGGTAGAATAATCCGCCCGTTACTTTTTTTAATGTACGCAAATGATTCAGGGAACAATATGACATCAAAAATAAGATTGTGTGCAGATGACATAATTGTTTATAGGGAAATAAATAATATTGAGGATTGTTCAGAATTACAAAGGGACCTTGAGAGTATCCAAGAATGGGTTGAAGAAAATAATATGAAGGTTAATGGAGGCAAATCAACTGTTAAAACATTTACAAACAGGAGCTTTAAAACACAAATTGAATATACTTTGGAAGAGGTAGTTATCCCAAAAGATGGCAAGTGCAAATACTTAGGTGTGAGTTTTGAAAGTACTTTGCACTGGAAGGGTCATATTGATGACATTTTTGGGAAAGCATACAGGTCGTTACAAATCATAATGAGGCTACTTAAAGGATGCAACAAAGAAAAAAAAAAGAAAAAGTTACTTAAGTATGGTTCTTCCATTATTGGAATATGCAAACAGTGTTTGGGATCCTCACCAACAATACCTAATAAAAGAAATAGATAGTGTGCAGAGGAAAGCAGAAAGATTTGTAACAGGATTTCAGGAGGAACGGTAGTGTATCAGAAATATTAGAGGAACTTGGGTGGGAAACTTTAAGTAAGAGAAGGGAGAAAACTTGACTTATAGGATTATATAGAGCCTATACAGGAGAAGAAGCCTGGGGATAAATCAGCGAGAGGCTTCGGTTGGAAAATAATTATATCGGCAGAACTGACCACAATTAGAAGGAATTTTAGCCGAAGCGATTGGGGTAAATTTTCATTCATTGGGAAGGGCGTGAAGGAGTGGAACAGTTTACCACGGGTAGTGTTTGATCCATTTCCGAAATCTGTACAGATATTCAAGAAGAGAATAAACAGTAACAGGGAAAATAAATTAGGGGGAATTCGACCAGTTCAGGCTATTGTAAATAAAACATGTGTGAAAAAATTAATTCCATCCCCTGGTCCATGGAGTTTGGACGGCCAAAGTAGGGGACTGTCTGTAGGGGTGAAGTTCAATGGGGACTAGGGCCCTGGGACCGCTACGGCAGCTGTGAAGGCCCTTCAGGAACTCTGAAAAGTGGTGGCAAAAGGGCTCTGGTTAGGACGCAGCAGGTCGTTATGCTACTTAGGTTCAAAAATGGAAAAAAATAGTAAATAAATGCAATGTAAATTTTAATCTTGCATAGTATTTGAAGTAATTCCATATGCTGTATATGAGTTGACTATGTTTGTAAGCATAGGAGATATTATAAGTAGAATTTTGTAAACAATATAAATTTAGTAAGAATGATCTGTTTGTTTAATAGAAAATTTGTTAGCGTAAATTGTATATTATTGTATTCTAGAAAAAATTTCCTCTCTTGTTAATTTAAAATTTAGTGCTAGCCTCAATTGCTACATGACAATAATGTATTCAAGTGTACCACTTGCCACCGAGGTAGACACCACATTTGCAAATAAATAGATTTTGATTTGATTTGATTTGATGTCAAAACGTCCTGGAATGAGTCATCCTGTTGCATAATAATGTTCGCCCCCATACCTCCAATCTGACAAAGGCGATTTGGTTTGGGAAAGACTTCAACATGCTCCTTACATCCTTCATCTTTCAACTTGTGATTTTTACGTTCTTGTTGACGCGATGAAAGACTTTCGTGGACATCGGTTTTATTCGGACGAAGAAGTGCAAGAGTGAGTGGAGTTGTGGATCAGTCAGCGACCTAGCTCTTTCTACAGAACTGGAATTAATCATTTCTCCAAGAGGGTTAACTATATTTACGCTTTTGGTAATTACCTTTGAATAAACCATTCGGTGATCACGTTGTAGTGCGTGTCCGGTTTTCGTTGAGTGTCCCTTAGATATAAGTATACAACAAGCTGCACTCCTTTTGGCAGTTCCTAATAATTAACTGGTTTTCTATTCGTCTGGCATTTTTCATCAATCATTTAATTGAAAATGAAGAAGCCACCGCTTGTTAGTATTATTAAATGTTATAGCGAACTCACCCATTTCTTCTGCAGTAGATAAACACTTGAATTCTGTCCCTAAGTTACAGGCTATAAAAAGGAGTAAACTAAAGAGGATATTTCGTTATATTCCAAATTCTTTATTCAATTTCAAACCTGTTGGTAATAATTTCAATATTTGACGTAATGAATCAAGCGCCGTTGTCCAAGTGAAATTGCGATGTTGTTCCCTGCGATCGCCACTGGTTTTTCTTTCTTCAAGACGTTTTCCAAAACTTGTTTAAAGATAATACTCTTATCGGGTATATATAATTTCTGGCCGTCGTTAGCACTGTTATATAAGATCTGATTTCCTCCTTGCGGTCCCAGAAAATTTTTCTCCGGTTTATATACTATTATGTCATGGTCTCTTCTTGTAGGGTCAATATATCCTGCAACAAAAAAATCAACAGTTTGTTGAATATCAAAACTGTGTTAAATGTCTCTTTGGAAAAATCAAATGATATTAAATAGGGCTTTGATGTTTAGGAAAAGTCATATTTTTGTCTGTATTTGCTTGCCTGATTGCTTTTTGTTGGAAATAAGGTGATTATGGTCAAAACTAAGTCATGTTTTTTTGTCAAATAAATGGATATTTTGGCTATTTTTGTCATAAGTTCAAACTTTGTGCTATCTTCGTAGAAAGTTCACATTTTGGTCATATTTCGGTGGTTTGACGACAGCTGTAGCTGTGCAACATCATCTTCAACTCACCGAATGCGAACAAGTGTTCACAAAACATGAATCTCTTCGTACACTTCAATTCTAGCCGCGGAGAGAATGGAAAACGTAAGTGAGTTTGCGCTATAAGCCCTGCCGTAATGTATTTAAAGACATCTACTTCATTCGTTTCGTGGTATGCCGTTTAATAATTGACGTATTTGAATAATTTTAATGTAATCTGAGATTAAATGTTCCAAAGTATTTAAAAATTAATTTCTAGATTTCAAACCATCAATGCATGATGCAAACATGTTCTGACATTCAAGAATGTTGTATGATGTGATAACCTTAGTGAACTTCGTACCTTATAGGTATGTATTCTCAAATTTTTGATAAGTGAATCAAGGATAATTGGCTGTGAATATCTGCTAAACATGTATATTCAGAAAATCAATATGAAAGTAAGAATAATTACAAATATGTATCACAGGAATTACCATTTCGATTTATAATTTAATGTAAAATCTCCATATTTAGAATAATAATTTTCGGGCCATATTTTGTGACTTTTTGTCATATGTCGTCACTTTGAGGTTATATTTAATCACATTTGAGGTCGTATTTCCTTGCAGGTCTTAGGCATCCGAGTCCTAATCATAAATACGTGATTCAAGAGATGAAACTCAAATTGCTAACAATTAATTGATTTCCAACTGACTAATATTTTCCGAGAGACATCTGCGTGGAGCTTGGAGTCAAGAACCAGTACATGTGAAAATGACACAGGGCGTACGAAACTACCTCGAACGTTATAATGAGTTCCCTTCCTCTACATGTCTCTATCATGGCCATCCATGAATATTTCGCATCGCAGTACGGTTGCTAGGTAACAGTGCGTTCCACACGTCGTGCCCTACCCTCTCCAATCATGTAAGACATATTTTCTAGTTGTTTGAGTCACCAGTATGGTCTGATGGAGCTCTCCATACCGCCCTATCTTGGGTTATGTTTTCATTTCCACATAACTGATGCATCATACATCTGCTCTAATCTGCTTGTCATATGAATACCTTGGTCTATTGTGATGAAAGTGTGTCATGGACTAGTATAACTTGGAAGCAATTGTCTAAGCCAATGGGTGAATAGTAAAATACCGAGCTCGATTAGTACGTCTTATCATTATTATCATTATTACGGGCAAAAGTACCCGTGCTTTGCTACGGCTTTCTAAATTATATACGGATATCGAGTAAATTACTGTACATGCAGTAAATACCTTATTTTTTAAATTGCACGTCTCTTAGCGTTATCCAGAAACAACAGGGGGAAGTTCCCATACGTTGTTTTTAATGTAAAGTGCGAGTTTCGGAGTTGTGATGATGACGGCAAGCTCACTTGCCTACTACGATTCACAATCGAGTAGATAAATTTTCATTACAATCCCCCCATTACCTAATGCGTGGCCACAGTCGATTTAGGGAAGTTTTCGTAACAATTACAGGCGCCAATTCCTACTTCCAGACAGATTAAATTTGAGGAGTTGTTATTATAAGAGCAGGCACCTTCACTACTGCCGGTCAAAACTGAGTTTTACTGTTATAATTATAATGACAGGCCTCTTTTCTTGATGACAGTCACACCGAGTTGGTGAGTGTGCATTACTATGGCCAGGCCGTTAAGCCTAATGCCAGTCACAATTTAGATGGGTAAATGTGTTTATAATTTCGGGCGCACATGCCTAATCCTAAACACAATCGGTTAGGGGAGTTTTGAACAAAATTGCAAACTCCCTTGACTTCTTCCAAGTCAAATCGAGAAGGGAATTATTAATTATAATGGTAGTCCCTCCTTACTAACACTAGTAAGAAAGAAGTTGAAGAAGGAGCGCTTTCCTACTGCCAGTCAAAGTCGGTGTAGAGAGAAATGATTACAATAGCAGATGCCCTATAGCTAAGAGTCACTATTGATGTAAAATATTAATTATAACGGCAAACACACCATTTCCACATCACTACAAATCGACTTCAATGAATATACAGTATATACAGTAGATCGACATACGAAGTATATGCATGTTTACAATATTGCAAACCTTCATTTATAGATTAACCGCTGAGAAACGATACATCATATCGACAAACGGATTGTACCATAGGATGCCCCATTTAGCGGTCTAAAGGACTGGTCTTAAGATACTTTCCAATGTCTCATCTATTTATGGGTAAAATTGAGTTTCAAACTTGGAATAGGGTGAATAGGTGTTCTCACAGTGCATTACTCTTCGGTACTAATATGAGAGCTACAAACATAGATTTGTTTTGCTAGTGGCTTTATGTCGCACCAACAGAGATTAGTCTCATGGCGACGATGGGATAGGAAAGGCCATGAGTTGAAAGGAAGCGGCCGTTGCCTTAATTATGGTACAGCCTCAGCATTTGCCTGGTGTAAAAATAGGAAACAGCGGAAAACCATCCTAAGGGCTGCCGACAGCGAGAATCGAACCCACTGTCTTCCGGATGCAAGCTCACAGCCACGCGCCTCTGACTGCACGGCCAACTCGCCCGGTAATATACAATTTGTCTCACGTATGGATACTGGGTGGGCCGATGTTCGTGAAGAATTAGATGATTCTATATTTCGTATAAGTGATTCGTACTACGAATTATGCGTATACAAAAAGCGAAATGTAGGTATAAGTGAGAAAGTGACAAATCTAACATAAAAGGAATAGAGATACGAGGAAACGTCATAGAACCAAAGATGAAGATCACTCCAAATTGAACCGAGATTGTGCCATCCTTTTTTTGATACGACTTACCGTTTAGCCAACAGATATCTCAAAAAGAACGTCTGCACAGTCTTTAAAATTGCGTCCATATTTCGATATTTTTCGGGGTTAAAATGTGAAAAATTTGAACATCTTGGAATTACAGGCTAAAAGGTATAATTTTGCCAAATTTCAATTCACTAGCTCGTCTGGCAGATTGCGCAGCCATCTTGATTTTGGGGAAGGGGATAAAAATGAGGAAATTCCTGAAAATTTTTAAGCCCTCGAAACTTATTGGTTGACGCTTTGGGTAAATTATGCGACTGCATAGTTTTCAGGAAATTTTTTGAAATTTCGTTTTTCCTAGGGATCCTGGGGTGATCAGCTTCTCCGATACCAAGTTTCAAATTTCATTTCTGGAAGTGCCTCATTCGTTAATGTCTATTTTCATGTCTATACCTTTATATAGATCGTTCCAGACAGACTTGCTTTTATATTTACAGATGACAGATAAGCATGAGCACGTCTAAGAGGGCAGAGCTCCACCTCGAGATTCACTACGCCTAAACGGTACATGATATCAACGAACGGTTTACGCCATTAGACGCGCCCTTTTACTTCTACATGTTTGATTCTACAACATTTTTTCGTATCATCCATATTGATGTGTTAAATTGTGTTTGAATATTTGAATAGGGCAAAATTTGGGCACGTTTTCAACGCTTTATATTATTTTTGCATACTCATGTACGTCAGAATCATGAAATTTCGTCCACATGTGGCCTTCGATTGTGTCAATTTGCGCACCAAACTTGGTAACTCTATATTTCAAATCAGTGTGTCAAACAATTAAATACATGTGTAAAAATCACCATATTTACGAACTCTCCAGAAATACAGCCAAAACTAACATATAAGGAAGAGAGATACTACAAAAGGTCATAGGAATAAAGTTGTAGATCACTCCAAATTGAACTGTGGTTTTGCAATCGGTTTTGTGATGCGACTTACCGTTTAACCTCGAAATACATCGAAACAAAGGTCTGTACGGACATTAAAATTGCCTCAATATTCTGAAAATTTTCGGGGTAAAAAAACCGAATAATTTAAAGATTTTCCTTCCGTCGATTACAGGCTAAGACATACAATTTTGCCTAATTTCAATTTTCTAGCTCGTCTGGCAGACTGTGCCTCAATCCTGCTTTGTGGGAGTGGTTAAAAATGAGGACATTCAGGAAAGTAAAGCTAACAAATATGCAGATGGTCATTAGTACACTTGAAACGGTTAACTGTACGGAACATTCGCCAAAATAAACAATGTACAGACACACGGTCGTTACGATTTTATTTGTATACAAAAAATCTGCTCTACGTACAACACCTTTGTGGCTATGTCCGCTGTACATAGCCTGCCAAATCAACCGTTCATGATATCTCCATTATTAATCGTCCTATCGAAAAAATGTACATGAGGAAGTTTTAGAAATGAATATCAATCAAGGTTGGTCGATTTCCAGTCAGGTTAGTCTTTATAAATTGTGGAAGAGTAAAATCACTATTTAGGCTCCCAATAAACTCCCTGTCCATTCCGAGAATTTGAAATGGTATGGACTTCAAAACCTACCTTTGGAGTGGTGGATGCTAAATAAGAAGTCTGGTTTACATATCTCCAGTAGTTTTCAAGTTATAAGGAATAGGCTTTACACGCTCCCGCTCTTGAGTTACGTCCGGTGGGACTTGTACGGAAAAACAGTCCGTTAATGTTATTTCCCTTATTAATCATCGTATCGAAATGATGTCTAGTAGCGAAGAGGTTTAGAAATTGTTTTCAAAGAGGAAGGTAGATTTCCCATAAGATTGGTTGTGTATATTTTGTGGGAGTGCAAATTTACGGTTTCGGTTTCGTATAAACCCCCAGTGAATTCAGTGATTTAGAAACAATATTAGCCCTAAAACCTACCAGAACAGGTGGATTTCAAATATGAAGCTTGTTAGAAATATATCCAGTAGTTTTCGAGTTGTAGACAAACAGACAAGCAGACAAACAAACAGACACCAAAGCTAAATGATATTCATATAGTCATTATTACACCTGAAACGGATAACTGTAGGGACATTTCGCCACAATAGTCAATGTACAATGTACAGACACACGGCAGTTACGATTTTATTTATTATTATTATTATTATAATTATTATTATTTACATCGTTATGCCCTACTCAGGAGCACGGTTGAACTTCCTTAGCTGATGTGTTGCCTTCTTTTCCACCCGAAATCTCTTCATCCTCTCGTTTAGCTTCTTCCTTCGTTCTTCTGTCCAAGTTATAGCAGCTCTGGTATTGGGTTTGTCTTCAATATGGTGATTGTCGATTTTGGTTATGAATTTACATCTGCCTGTACAATGTCTTCTGAGATGTTGATTTACTGGAGATCTGTTTTAGTTTTACGAAGCCACCTGTTCTTTGTGTTTAATGAAAGGGCCAGGTTGAGAATTCTTTTAGTTAAGTCTGTTAGTGTTCATTCTGATAATGTGTCCATAAAATTTCCGTCGTGTTTTCCGAAAAGTGTGAGAAATGCTGTATTATTATTATCATCATTTACGTAGTTATGTGCGTCAAGTTTTCAGTACGGACTTTATTTGGTATAAGTCGTATTCGTACCATTTATTATTTTTCTATTGTATGATCTGTCTTGTGTAAGAGAACATGTGATGTTATGTCACGATACGTCTGCTGTATGTCTGTCAATACGACTTTATTTCGTGTATGAACACGTAATTAACAGTATATAATTTATTATTACCTTTAGATATGATGTATAAATCCAATCTAATGTTGCGCAACACAGAGTAAGATCCCAGAATAACGCACCTTTGTCACTTCAGTTTTACAGAATGTTCTATCCATTTGTACATAGGTTATTGGAGACTCGAGAATATACGAGAAACACGTTGTGTCATACTTTTCTAGAAGCCTGTCCAGGCGAGGTATATAAGGAGAAAGTCTTGGGGAGTAGAGTAGTTAGTGAGGAGTCCTTAATCGAATTAAGGGGACACTATAGTGAAACATATATTTCTAGGAAAATATCAAAATTGGGTTTAGAACTCTAAAAAATACCCTAATATGTGTTATTTCGAAAAATGCATTTATTTTTTAAATGCCGCAATTTTTAAAGCCCACAGAGCCTCCTTTAAATGGCGCATCGCTAGCATTTAACTGTCCCATGCTCTACTGGACACGCCCCTCCAGTTGCTGCTAAGAAATCCCTTTCTCTAATTTGGATTTCAAATGTAATCCAAAAATTGAGTAGAAGATGTGTTATTCTGTATAGCGTAGTTTTAAAAATAATGCATCAGATGCACTGCTACAAAGGTGAACAAACGGGAAGACACAAAATCCAAATGAGAGCATTCACAGTGTTCTTTGGAATAAATGTCCAAAGGAAGTATTTGTTACCAGGAATAAACTTCAGCTTGGTATTGTGAGTGCTGTAAGTGAGTTCAATATGAGGTGTTTGAACACTTGAAGTCCTTGACTCCATCAGAGGGAAGCGAGTACCAAATTCTGCTGTGGACATCAGTCACCAGCGAGACCAAAGGCGCATAGCAGAGCAGGAAAAGGAGCAGAGGTGAAAGCAAAGAGCTAAGGAAAAATAATAAAGTCATACTTATTGTGCAAGACAGCTCTAAAGTGAGTGAAGTTGCATACATTTTTATTTTGCATTTTGCGGCTTAGCAAAATCTCCATGATTTCTTTCAGAAATATAATCCCTTATCATGAAATTTTTGTCTGATGTAGGTGAAATTTTACACAGTGGTATTTATATAGTTGGTGCATAAATGCCAGTGTGCATTTTGCTGTTTAAAGTGATTCAATTTTTTGACCTACCAAATGTTCTGTGTACACACATTTTTATTAAAAAATTTAAACACCACAAAACTTCTACAGGCCAATGTATTTCTCAAACAACAAACTCTGATGTTGATGTTTGTTGGCATAACTATACAGCATAGTTGTGCAAAATTTGGTGCCAAATGCAAACCAAAGACCTTTTTAACGATGCTGTTAAAAGGAAAGTAAAAAAAAATCCTTCTCAAAAAGTTGTATAGGTATTATATTGAAAGTTGTTTGCATTACTATATCTGAGGAGTTACAGCTATAAAAATGATTAAAATAAATTGAAAAATTTAGAAGTTAGAAATTTCACTATAGTATCCCCTTAAGTGTGTGAACTCATGTTGTGATTTCGTTGACATGCTAATGTGGCAGTCCCCTTCTTCTTCTTCGAGTCACTTCAAGATGGTGGTTCATTAACGTGTGTGTATATAATATATAAATAAGACAGTGTACACAACTGAAAGCATCTCGTGAGTGCGTCTTTGTGAGTACGATAATCTCGGGTTACGTTTTCATTTCTACATAACTGCTGCCTCGTACATCTGCTCTAATCTGCACGTCATTTTGATACCTTGGTCTACTTCTTCCGTTATTACTCCCTACACTTCTCTCAATAAGCAAGTGAGCGGGTCCTTGGTGTACTAAGATGTGTCCCATCATTCTATACCTTCATTTCGTCAAATTTAGTCGAAACGATCTCCTTCCTGCCATTCGATTCAATAACTTTTCATTCGTAATTCGATCTATCCATCTCAGCTTCAGCATTCTTCTGTATCGCCACATTTCTAAATCTTCTATTCTCTTTCTTTCTGAGTTATTGTCCATGCTTCACCTTCATACAATGCAAACTCCATATGAATGCCTTCCAAAAAAATTTCTAACCGACAGTCACGCATATAGAATGAAAATAACAGGCTCACAAGAAAAATGTTAGACTCACAATGAAAAATCATAATAATTGGCCAAAAGAAGTCAGTGAAAACCTACATGAAATTGGTTTTAATGAAGAAACCAATGAAGATAGAACAAAATTCAGAACCGTAATTCACGAACACAAATTTTCTGTAAATCCCAGCCAACTAAATGCAGGATGGACTGTACAACGTAACGAGGAAGACAGGATGAAGTGGTATTGGAAAAAGAAGACGATAAACAAAAAAACTTGCTTATAAGTTCAAATGTGCTCCGAAGTTGGAGAAAACGAATCAAGAAGAAAATTTTCTTAAAGGAAAAAGTACTGGGACTTAAGATCCATCCTATTTCTTCTTCTAGTCAAATTCAGCCACAAAGATCTCCTCACAACAATTTGATTAAACATCTCTTCATTCGTGATTCGATCCATCCATCTCATCTCCAGCATTCTTCTCTAACACCACATTTCAAAATATTCTATTATCGTTCTTCCTCAGTTATTCATCGTCCATGTGACACTTCCATACAATGCCACGCTACAGACGAAAGTCTTTAAAAACATATTTCTTCAATATCAATGTTCGAAGTCAGCAAGTTTCTTTTCTTAAGAATGGCTTTCCTTGCTTGTGCTATCCCACATGTTAAAGACATACTTGTGCCAAAATAAAATGTTAATTTGTAATAGACTTCAATATTTATGAGACTAATGAACAAGTTTCACTGGATGATTGAAGAGAATATATGGGTTGAGTATATGAAGAATTTTACCCATGTGCACTGAAGAAATGATTTTTGTGGTGTTTGAAGGATTACGCCATAGTTTAAGAACTGTACTGCAGAGATACACTTTGTTACCTATAGCCAGATGATGAAAAACGTTATTTGCTGTTCGGTGAAGTTTTTATTGCGATAGGGAGGCATCCGACATGAGGAGGTTTCCCGCTTTTCATTCACGTTATTGTTAACTAAGTTAGCAACTTGAAACAACTCTTTTTAAATAATTACATGTTTCTATTTTAACATTTATCTATTGATATATCACCTCAGAATTGATGATAATGGAACTAATGCAGATCTATCATTACTGTCATATTAATTGTCATTCATACGCTAGGCAAGTTGCCCCAAAGTAAGTTACTTACTTCTCCAGCTATCTTACATTTCCAAATCTCGGCTAATGTCAACATCTCGGTCCCTGCATTTGTTAGCGGCCTGTATATAATGTATATAAAATATATTTAAACGGGAATATACTCGTGACATTCTCGGTCAAAGTATTTCTAGCGCTACTCGTAACAACACCTGTACGGGAGGTTTGACAAGACCGCTGTGCGCGCGCGTGACGAATGTAGCAGCTATGCGCGCAACCCGATCGCAGCAAAAGAGCCAGCCAAGGACAGATGACGAAGCCATTGAACATTCCACTCCTTCCATCTCATTATCTCCAGAACCAAACGTGTTGTGAAAATTCGGATCACATCATGGTGTAGCCCCTAATAACAAAGAGTAGTATACCAAATTTCCTCAAAATCGACGGTGGGATAGCCGAGTGTTTGAAGGTCAAATCTAGCCGAATTCGAAACGTCACTGCCCGGTCTATGGATATAAAAGGGAACTCGTTGAGCTAGCGTAAGTCAGTATCTGCGTATACTCCCAGCTGCCACGGTGTGCGGGTCAGCTGTGGATATCTATTTGAGGCCGTTACTCTGTCCGGCAGATGATAGTCGTGTTAAACAGTACGAGTATTCGTGTCTAAATTTCTAAGTGTCAGAAGTGAAAGTTTTGGACTCTAATTTTGTGTGAGGTAGGAGGTGATTGACTATCTCGAGTCATCAATAGTGTTGAACTGAAATAGCTCGAATAACAAACATTAGATCTTCGAGCGAATAATCGTGAATTGTTATTGACTTGCATATGCTGGGACATAATAGTAGCAGCATTTATTCCATAAAAACTGTGGTATAATTCACGTTCATAAGACTGAGCCTTAGTAATAATGTTTACTTCATAAAAACTGTGCTTTAATTTATTTCACAAGACTGTGTCTCAATGAGAGATTTATTTCGCAAGATCTGTGCTTTAATTTATTTTTGTAAGACTGTACCTTAGTGTCAGAAAAGGTTCATGAATTTCTGAATTGGGATTATGAATTTGAATTACGTCGACAAGTGTACCGACCGACCATCATTTCATTTTTTGAACTGTTTTAATCTTCTTTCCCATTACAAACTCTGATGCTCTCCAAAATTCATTTACGTTGTCAAGTACATCGAAAACTTGTCGACTGTACGAACTGTGTCGTGTAGTAATATTGTCCTGCGCGGTAGAGAAGTGTCGTATCTGATCTCGTTGACATTCTGTGCGATGCCTATACGCTTCTATACTCCCTTCATAGGATCTCAGAGGAAATACATTCTAATTTAATTATTCCACGCTGCACTCAAACAATCACCAAGCGTCAGGACTCCCGGGCTCGATCTCAATCCGCACCGGTACTTCATGATCCGTCAACCGTCGAGGGATAACATGGTGCCATGGTGCTGAGAGGAGATCCATGGTGAGGGGAAAGGAGTCCGACGATGCGGGTCATCACTGGTGCCGACATTGAGGGACAACGTATCTTCTAACCACTGCTTGGGCTTTCTAAATTCCTAAACATGTGTCAAAGGTGATATACTTGGTCTAACTTGAATAAACCAGAAGTTTAATTTAGGAATAACTTATTCAAACACCCTTCTCCCTGTATTTTCTAGCGTGGACTGTACACGCCCTGGCGTCAACCCATGGTCTCTGCAGGACTTAAAGTACGGGCGTTCCGGTTACAGTACACAGTATATACAACGATTGCCCCCTCTCTACCACGGGGAGGTGAATGTAAGGATTTCAACTTCATTGAAACTGGGACCAAAAGGCATTTCCCAGTTTCTCTGTTTCTTTTTAATAATAATAATAATAATAATAATAATAATAATAATAATAATAATAATAATAATAATAATAATAATAATAATAATAGTTCATGTTTGTGGGTTACTGTAGTAACGTCCTAGTTCGTGAACCATGGGCAACGGCTGAGTGGCCTAGTAAGAGGTCCTGAGAGTCGGGATACCAGTTGCTATGGAATGGGAGTGGGCATCTCGGACATATTCTGAGTCCTGGCCCTCCTTGTGCTCAGGCGGCTAGGACTATACAATTCACCGGTGGTCCATAACCCGTTAGAGGAGAGATCCTCACTTGGACTATGTGCAGGTAGGGCAGCATCCTGCTTCATGAATTTACCGAGCTCAGAACACTTTATGCAAGCCTCGGACCTATGGGAGTAATGGAGTCCCACTCCCATTTGACAGGCGAGGGACTCCTTGGAAACAACTTGGAGAACAAAATGGAATTCGATGGGGAGCTATCAATATTAATGGGGCTTATGGAAGAAAGAAAGTAGAACTGGCTGAGTTAGCAAAGAGGATGCATCTGGATATGCTAGGAGTAAGTGATATTCGGGTTAGGGGAGATAATGAGGAAGAGATAGGAGATTATAAAGTGTACTTGACGGGTGTTAGAAAGGGAAGGGCAGAGTCTGTGGTAGGGCTCTTTATCAGGAATAACATTGCACGCAACATAGTTTCTGTTAGGCACTTAAATGAGCGAGTGATGTGGGTAGATCTGTCAGTGGGAGGAATTAGGACAAGAATTGTGTCTGTGTATTCATCATGTGAGGGTGCACATGAGGATGAAGTTGACAAGTTTTATGAAGCATTGAGTGACATCGTGTTCAGGGTCAACAGCAAGGATAGAATAGTGCTAATGGGCGACTTCAATGCGAGAGTTGGGAATAGAACTGAAGGATACGAAAGGGTGATTGGTAAATGTGGGGAAGATATGGAAGCTAATGGGAATGGGAAGCGTTTGCTGGACTTCTGTGCTAGTATGGGTCTAGCTGTTACGAATACATTCTTCAAGCATAAGGCTATTCACCGCTACATATGGGAGGCTAGGGGTACCAGATCCATAATAGACTATATCTTAACAGACTTTGAATTCAGGAAATCTGTTAGGAATGTACGAGTTTTTCGCGGATTTTTCGATGATACAGACCACTATCTGATCTGTAGTGAACTAAGTATCTCTAGGCCTAGGGAAGAGAAAGTGAAATCTGTCTGCAAACGAATAAGGGTAGAAAATCTCCAGGACGAGAAAATTAGACGGAAGTACATGGATATGATTAGTGAGAAGTTTCGGACAGTAGACAGTAAGTAGGTTCAGGATATAGAAAGTGAACGGGTGGCATACAGGGATGCTGTAATAGAAACAGCAAGGGAATGCCTAGGAACAACTGTGTGTAAAGATGGGAAAAGGCGAACATCTTGGTGGAATGATGAAGTGAGAGCAGCTTGTAAACGTAAAAAGAAGGCTTATCAGAAATGGCTCCAAACAAGGGCCGAGGCAGACAGGGATTTGTATGTAGATGAAACAAACAGAGCGGAACAAATAGTTGTTGAATCCAAAAAGAAGTCATGGGAAGATTTTGGTAATAACCTGGAAAGGCTTGGTCAAGCAGCAGGGAAACCTTTCTTGACAGTAATAAAGAATCTTAGGAAGGGAGGGAAAAAGGAAATGAACAGTGTTTTAAGTAATTCAGGTGAACTCATGAAGGATCCTAGGGAATCACTGGAGAGGTGGAGGTAATATTTTGAACATATTCTCAATGTAAAAGGAAATCATAATTGTGGTGTTGCAAACAGCCAAGCTCATGGGGAGGAGGAAAATGATGTTGGTGAAATTATGCTTGAGGAAGTGAAAAGGATAGTAAAAAAGCTCCATTGTCATAAGGCAGCAGGATTAGATGAAATTAGACCTGAAATGGTGAAGTATAGTAAGAAGGCAAGGATGAAATGGCTTCATAGAGTAGTAAAATTAGCGTGGAGTGTTGGTAAGGTACCTTCAGATTGGACAAAAGCAGTAATTGCACCTATCTATAAGCAAGGGAACAGGAAGGATTGCAAAAATTATTGAGGTATCTCATTGATTAGTATACCAGGCAAAGTATTCACTGGAATCTTGGAAGGGAGGGTGCGATCAGTCGTTCAGAGGAAGTTGGATGAAAACCAGTGTGGTTTCAGGCCAGAGAGAGGCTGTCAGGATCAGATTTTCAGTATGCACCAGGTAATTGAAAAATGCTACGAGAGGAATAGGCAGTTGTGTTTATGTTTCGTAGATCCAGAGAAAGCATATGACAGGGTACCAAGGGAAAAGTTGTTCGCCATACTGGGGGACTATGGAATTAAAGGTAGATTATTAAAATCAATCAAAGGCATTTATGTTGACAATTGGGCTTCGGTGAGAATTGATGGTAGAATGAGTTCTTGGTTCAGGGTACTTACAGGAGTTAGACAAGGCTGTAATCTTTCACCTTTGCTGTTCGTAGTTTACATGGATCATCTGCTGAAAGGTATAAAATGGCAGGGAGGAATTCAGTTAGGTGGAAATGTAGTAAGCAGTTTGGCCTATGCTGACGACTTGGTCTTAATGGCAGACTGTGCCGAAAGCCTGCAGTCTAATATGTTGGAACTTGAAAATAGGTACAATGAGTATGGTATGAAAATTAGCCTCTCGAAGACTAAATTGATGTCAGTAGGTAAGAAATTCTACAGAATTGAATGTCAGATTGGTGATACAAATCTAGAACAGGTCGATAATTTCAAGTATTTAGGTTGCGTGTTCCCCCAGGATGGTAATATATTAAGTGAGATTGAATCAAGGTGTTGTAAAGCTAATGCAGTAAGCTCGCAGTTGCGATCAACAGTATTCTGTAAGAAGGAAGTCAGCTCCCAGGCGAAACTATCTTTACATCGGTCTGTTTTCAGACCAACTTTGCTTTACGGGAGCGAAAGCTGGGTGGACTCAGGATATATTATTCATAAGTTAGAAGTAACAGACATGAAAGTAGCAAGAATGTTTGCTGGTACAAACCGGTGGGAACAATTGCAGGAGGGTACTCGGAATGAGGAGATAAAGGCTAATTTAGGAATTAACTCGATGGATGGAGCTGTACGCATAAACCGGCTTCGGTGGCGGGGTCATGTGAGGCGAATGGAGGAGGATAGGTTACCTAGGAGAATAATGGACTCTGTTATGGAGGGTAAGAGAAGTAGAGGGAGACCAAGACGACGATGGTTAGACTCGGTTTCTAACGATTTAGAGATAAGAGGTATAGAACTAAATGAGGCCACAACACTAGTTGCAAATCGAGGATTGTGGCGACGTTTAGTAAATACTCAGAGGCTTGCAGACTGAACGCTAAAAAGGCATAACAGTCTATAATGATAATGTATGTATGTATGTATGTATGTATGTATGTATGTATGTATGTATGTATAATAATAATAATAATAAGAAGAAGAAGAAGAAGAAGAATATAAATAAAGCCGGACTTAAAAGATATGAACATCACTGAAGATACCATCAGGGATCGCAAGGCATTTGGAACTCTGATTGCAAAGCACACGTTCACGGAAAAGGCTAAACGAACTGTAGGGGAACAATGAAGGGAAGAACGCAAGAAACAGCATAGCGAGTTTATGAAGAGCATTTTGGAGGAGAAGAAGAAGGGAAAACCATCGTCAAGATAACAAGTTCCAACGCCCTCTGTGAACGGGCATAACAAAGAAATAATAATAATAATAATAATAATAATAATAATAATAATAATAATAATAATAATAATAATAATAATAATAATGAATGAAACAATAATAATAATAAACAATTCATTCCATTGAAAAATGGCATGAAATTGCTATCAAAATGGGACTTCAAATCTCGTATGAGAAAATTCTATGCATGGACGGTATTTCACGATACCTAGTTGCTAACTATGCTAACTAAGTTCAGCAAAATTTTCAGGTGAACCAATTCAAATATTTGCGAGAGATTATTCAGCGCTATGGTTTAAACCGCGAAAGAAATAAAGAAAAATATCCAGAATTACAGAAAGCTTACAGGTTCACTCGGATCGCGTAAAATAAAAGTAATCAATATCTCGGAAAGCAAATCTTAGACACTACAATACAGTAATGAAACCTGAAGCGTTATATGCTTCATAAACCTAAATCATTGGTGGCGGGTCTTTAGCCAGAGAGTAACAGGAAAGGAAAATTTTGAGAAAAGTTTTGGCCCCGTTTGCATAATAGGAGTATGGAGGAAAAAATCATCCCAGGAAATATATTGTCATTCTAAAAATGTATCTCACACTTTTCGGAAAAGCCGATTGAAATTTTATGGATACGTTATCAGAGTGAACAGTAACAGACTAACTAAAATATCTCAACCTGGCCCTTTCATCTAAAGCTACAAACAGCTGGCTTCGTAAAACTGAAACAGATCTCCAGGAAATGAATATCTTCGAATACATTGTACAGGACAGGTGTAAGTTGAGAACCAAAATCGACAGTCACCGGTTTGAAGACAGAACTGTAACTTGGACAAAAGAAGGAAGGAAGAATCTCAGCAAGAGGACGAAGAGATTTTTGGAGGATAAGAATGCCATGCACATCAGCTAAGCTGGTTCAATCGAGCTCCTAAGTAGGGCATAACGATGTAAAAATGAATAATAATACCAGGATAAATATTTGTATTAATAGCGACTAAGATTTGAAAACATGTGTATCGGTCATGTCAAATAACTTCTTAGTAGAATGGTTGTAGCAGCGATATTTACATATTTAAGCATTATAGTAAGTTTTAAATATACTTACATCTTAACCTAACATAAATTTCAGCTGTATGCCAATGGTTGAATTGGAGGAAAACCGAGGAAAACTGGCGTTTTCAGCTCTGCTGAGTCCTAGTCCACTCCGTTAGACTCTCTCAGAGAAGTCTGACTCTTGTAGCAAAAGTAGGACTCGTGACGTGATGATATTTTAAAGTGAATTCCCGTGAAAAAGCAGCGTATGTTTATAAGACAGTTATTAATCACTGGCTGTCCTAGCAGCAGAAGTATTCACCATCTAGAAAATCCACTATGTCATAATATTTCAAATTTGAAATATGACGAGAAATTTTCTGTCATCTAAAGTTCAGTATTGCTTGAAATATATTATATCAACGAATTTTCGTTCTAAATTATTAATGTACTGAGGGTCAAGTGTAATACCATGCCGAAAAGTTACGGTCTTACTTAGCAATATGTTTGGCAACCGGTACTTCTAGATATACGCTGATAATGACTAAAGTAATGTGATTAAATGAAGCGATGCTTTACCTCAAGGATCAGTTCTGGCTTCCCTTCTTTTCTGTCCGTACATATATAACTTCCCTGACACATCTTCAAGAAAATGCATTTATGCCGATGGCATTTGTTTAGTGACTCAGTGCTCCAACTTTTATGACGCTAAAACTACTTTAGCCACTGATCTGGAAGCCTTGAACGTATATTTCAAAAATTTGTGCTTTTACCTAAATCCTCAAACAGAAGTTATATCTACATTCCACTTACGCAACAGACAGTTGTCATTCTGCAGTACCCAAATACTTGTAAATATCACTTGATAGAACTTTGATTTTCAAGCAGCATCTCTCAAATGTAACTGCTAAAGTTAAAACTAGAAATAGTATTCTTCAGAAACTTGCTGGTACGTCACGGAGAGACAATACTCATGTTCTAAGATTAAGAGCATTAGCCATATCATGGTCTGTTGCTGAATATTTCTGTACCTCATGGATCAACAATATTCACACTAAGAAGATTGATGTACAATTCAATCAGGCAATCACGTGATGCATGTGGAGCACGAAGAAGCTATGGCTTCATGTTCGTAGCAAGATTACACCTCCAGTCCTAAGACGATCAGAAACTCTCGTAAAGGTTGGAAAAACGTTCAGAAGCATCCCCAACTCCCCATCAATCAAGATATTACAAACACTCAACATCAACGACTGACATCAAGGGAACCGCCCTGGCGTACAGCAACAGATCTTGAAAGAACCTCTTTTCATGTTAACAGTTCATGGAAAGGCCAGTGGGATCTGTCTTCAGTAGTCAACCAACATCTAGTTGACAACCCTTCTAAACCTTTACAAGGATTTGATCCTCTAAGGCGACAGTGGAGAATCAACAATCGGATAAGAACTAGACAAGGCAGATGTCGTTATCAATTGTGCAAAAGGGGTTGGACTGGTTCTGCAAATTGCGATTGTCGTGCCCCTTCTCAGTCAATCTATCACATTGCTGCTGACTGCCCAATTAGAGTTTTCAAAGGAAAGCTAATGGACATTCATCGCACATCGGATGAAGCAGTTAATTGGGTCATGTAACTAGACCTAGAGTTGTAGTATTGAACGGACTTGTGACTACATCTTGAAACTATGTATGTGCATATATTCCCTATACGATAAATAAATAAATAAATAAATAAATAAATAAATAAATAAATAAATAAATAAATAAATAAATAAATAAATAAATAAATAAATTGAGGCAACATTGTCTCATAGCGGGTTTTCTAGGCGCCAGAACCAAAACTGCGAATGTTACAATGCTCTTCCCATCCAATACTATCCTAAAGACTGGTCCCGCCTCAAAGCCACACGTGTATATGTATTCATAAGAACAAGTTTCATTGTGATCACTTTGCCGTGCTGAAGTGTAAAGGAAAATTAACCTTAAACACATTATACTTTAGAAGTATGTAAATATGTCATATTCTAACAGGGCAGTCCTGTAAGGTTCACTTTCCTTTACATGTGCGCATAGGGAAGTGAACTCAACGCCTTTCGGGGCGTGATAGATGGTGTCAGGGTATGGTTGCTATGGGAACGCGGGTGGTCCTACTGCGGTCGCCGTGGAGATAAGCCTGTTGCTTCGCGTTGCGAAATCTTTCACCACTTTGTTAGATCTTGTCGCAAGCAGTTCGATGTGAGTCATATTCTATATCTGTTTCGGTTTTGTGGTCGTTATTACCTAACAGTATTTTATAAAGCTAATTCCGTAAAATTATTTTATTTCATTACATATTTCGAGCATGATGAATACTCCTCAAGAGGATGGGAGGCGTAGGACATGTCCACCTGTGACAATTCATCACCATCGAAGGGAAATAATATGTGCCGTAGGGGAATTCTTCGGAGATGAGGCTATGAGTTTTAGGAATTGAATTTTCCTTTAATTTAATTTGAGCGAGTCCAGAAACGCCCTGCCAAAGCTTTTAGAGTGAGCAAAAGTATTGTGACCGTAGGTAGGTTACAGCTGACTGTGTATGTGTTAGTGTGCGGCCCGAGTTCACTTGTCGGCGAGGGTGAGCAAGCGGCCTAGACTCGGTGAAAAAGAACTGGTTTCTGACGTGAATAGGGTTGCAGTTCGGCCAATAAAAGAAAGAAAAGTGGACGAGAGATATAAAGCGTATCACCTGTAATTACATGGAACAAAATGAATGAAATATTTATAATATCTCTGGTGGCGTAATGTGTATAACTATGGAATGCTCATGGATCAGATTAAATAAATTGGATTAGTAATTGCACATATAGATTATATAAATTAAGAACTAAAATTTGTGAATTAATTTCCACGACATTTGGCTAAAATGATGATAAAATGATATAATCATACCGCTGAAGAATGCAGTATTAGGCTGACTTCACTTCCGTTCATGAGCGCCTGACATGATATTTTAAGGCAAGTCATACGAGTACATGCACACATGTTGACGTGTTCCTGAACTATTATCATCAGTTACTTTGGAGACCTTGCCAGAGGAACATCTTGAAATACAATCATCCGGGATAGTGGCTTCGTTCCTGTGCTCTACACTTCTTAAAATTATGTTGACCCACGACTTGGAATAGTGCTGTGATCAGACGTCGAATGTGCAGATATTAATTCTTGTTTGTGTTCGTGTGTGTTTAGAATTTATTGTAACACGCTTTGTGTAAGTTTCAGCAATTTCACGAGTGAACGTGAAGGAGGACCTCAACGAAGTCATCTCCAAGGAAAGATGGAATTTCATGCTATGGACTACAAGGGTGTCACCATGAAGTTTTAAACCATCGACCACCGTCAGCGGTGGCGGGATGCAGAGTCTTTCACCCTAGAATGGCAGATTGAGGATCCAGACTTCCTGACGTGAAGACATCTCCTAAGTTAAGTCTATTACGTCTTACTTATATCTGCTCTATGTAGCTTTATTCTATTCTTTCTTTCTTCTTAGATTTATCCTTCATTATCTAGTAATTTATTTTTTAGGCATTTTTCTGGTTGACTCTTCCGATAGGATATGTCATAAAATTAGCGCACTTGGCTGATTAATGACGACGAGGCAATGAGTTTGACAGCGAGGGTTCTGATAGAGTTAGCCATGTGTTATCGAAACCATCCTTGCTTATGGTGTGAATTTCGTTATGAATGTGAGCTAATCTATGTCTGGCAAATTCGATGAAGTAATATTTTGCTAATATTTTCGACATTTTTATGGAAATAGGACTTCTACTTGTACCTCACGTTTGAGATAACTTGTCATCGGGATATTAATTCTGGAGTACATGTATGAATTTAATTGGAGTACGTGCATTGTAGCATGAGATAATTAATTGGATTAATTTATCAACGAGACGCATTTGACGAGGATATGATGTATTTTAGGACGATGGTAGGTCCTTATGTTTCGTGACTACACACGTGTGATATTGGGATATGACAAATTAGAGTCGTCATTGTGATGTACTGTATGTGTAAATTAGGTGGAATCGTTGCGTATGATATGAATCTTCGTGAAACTGAGTTTTTCACATGTTAATGTTGTAATACTGTTGTGCCTGATGCCGATAAGGATGTAATGAAAATATGGTATCTTCCAGACGTTATCCAGTGTAGTTAAGATGATAGTGTCTTCAGATGATAAAATAAAGTCCATGTTTCTCGAGATACTCCCCAAATTCGTGATAATATTCCAATCGTGTTTAGGAAATGTAATAATTTAAAGTTAAGGTACGGGTTGATGTTCATGAAGACCTTAGGTCTGCGAGAATAGATCTTCAATAAAATATTTTAATAATATTCGGTTCGTAACCAGGCATGCTCATTCTTCCAAGTAGTATTTCGCACTCATGTGGTAACTCGGTATTGTTGAAACATATTGGAATGTGTTAACAGGAGAGTGATAAGATTGACCGACACTCGACAACGTCTAAATATGGTATATATTTTCTTCTTGATAATTTCAGTAGTTAGCTGTAGCTGTAGTGATTTTCTAGTTGTAGATAATTATTTTCTATGTGTTTGATGTGCTGATGTGTGACACTTTGACAGTATTGATGGATAGGATTTCCACACTGATGATATTTCTCCATTTATTAATTTTTGCAAGCCCAGAAGGCGCGTTATTTTGTTCAATTTATAACCAAATGATCATAAGTTCTGTATTAGTTCTCACGAAAGGAGATGTGAGACGACATGAACAGATATATCCGACGTCTCGGATTAACTTAGAAAAAAATTCAAATTTTCATATTTTTATGTCAATTAAAATTTTGATAAAGCGAATTTCAATCTTATATTGCCATGAAGGTAAAACTAATGAATCTTGGATATTTCTTTTTTATACACGTTATTAAAATGCATTTTTCCAGATTTTTCGAGGAATGTTTGGTCAAGACCTCATTTTTTGAATCACAAATTTCAATTCGACTTTACTACTTTAATAACATTAAATCTAATAAATGGAAATAATGTAAAATACTCTGTTAGCATAGTAGGGAAAACAACTTACGTCTACCATCCCATTTGCTTGCATTTGATTTTGTTACATCAAGAGCCACCGTAAATTATATCAAGTAGTGATCATATCCATTATCACAGACAGCAGGATGGCCAATATCTCATTTTATTCAATAAAAGTGTCATATTTGTTCTACATTTTGAACATACTTATTTTCGAACCCTATCTTAATCCTGCCGCATTCATTTATTTTATAAGCCTACAGCCATCGAACTGAGCACCCCTGGGGTGTCTCGTGTTCGCTGACTGACTACGTCGGGGACAGTATAGTGACAAGTGTTGCGATGGAGAAACATAACAACTCAAAATAGAGTTCATCTATACTGTCCACACCTGCAAAGAAGGGGCCTAGAACTGCAAAGCTGGAACCGTTTTCGCTATTTGACAGGCTATAGTTACCACCTCTGGTAAAGAATAATAATGTTGCGTCCTGTCAGCTACTTTTTCAGTTTTCGGAGATGACGAGGTGCCAAAATTTAGTCCTATAGGCGTTCTTCTACGTGCCAGGAAATCTATTGACACGAGGCTTACATTTCTGAACTTGTTCAAATATCATCGAACCGAGCCAGGATCGAAAATGAATAGTTGGGCTCAGAAGGCCAGCGCTTTACTGTCTGAGCATATAAACCCGGCCCCTGTTAAAAATAACCGAACATCACAGCAAGTCAGATATAACATGGCCAAGTAGTCTACAACAGAACACAGCGGTCTCAGCAAACGAACAAGTGATCAAGAATCGAAGGGTAGGAAAAAGGAATACAGGAATATAGCATCACCGTGCAGTGCTCTTCCCTCCAGCCCTAGCTGTCAGATTTCTTCTCCAAATATTACGGGTAGAGGATACCTGTTTCGATTCGTTCGCACATGTTGTGACTCATACAATTTTGAAAGTCACGCGGGAATGTATAGTAAGTTCTGTTTGATAATTTCGCAGCTATAAATGATTTTTAACAGGTTGATAAAATATTACAATATAGTTCGAAATTAGTTTCAATAACGCGTGATGTAACAGCAAACGGTGGTGACGTGCGCTTTTGACATAACGAGCTGTGGGTACTTAGTATCATGTAACAAAGTGTGTGTTTTACTCTGTTACTGAGCAACAGCACCTTGAGAGTTGCACAGGCCATGGATCTGTATGTCATAGCAATCACATCACGAAATGAAATTGCACATAACGCTAGTCGCGGATAATGGTATACTGTATAGAGTATTCAATGACTTGCAGGGTTGTGAACAACTACAGGGGCCTTAAACAATATTGTTAGATGGATAGCAGACAATGGTATGAATGTAAATGGGATGAAAAGTCTAGTTGTAAGTTTCACCAAGAGGAAAGGTACTATCACTCTTAATTATTATGTTGATGGTGTGAACGTATCTCATAGGAAAACTGTAAGTTCTGTAACGGTTCAAATCCCGTTACAAGATGATAAGTGTATTTTTATTATTTTATCTGTATTATTATTATTATTATTATTATTATTATTATTATTATTATTATTTATTATTATTATTATGTCCGTATTATTATGTTATCTGTGATATTGTTACTATTATTGTAATTATCAGTCTTATTAAATTCGATTTTGCAATTGCCTGTTGCTTGCAATATTGTACTTAGATGTATGCATATATACGTATGTGTAGTATAATACTCAATACCTGTACAGTGAGAATTGTTGTATATATCAGAGATTGGGTGTGACGTTGGGACATTGTGCAAGATTAGTGGCGATTCTGCCAAGTCATCGCCGCGCCATGGCTATGTCATTGTATTTATTTAGAATATGCGCTCACGGAGTTAGCCGCCTCCGGGCTATTTCACCACTATATGTAATATTTGCCGCGTTGTGGGAGTATGTCATGGTTATTTCTGGAGATTACGTAGCGGTGTCAACCAACGTCTATATAAGGTGGGTGCATATTGTAGCGTCAGTCATTAGTTATACGGATGCAGTACAGTGAAGTAGTCTACTAGATCAAGAGGGCTTAGTTGGTCAGTCAACCAGTGTGAACGAGAGATGGTGAAGACTCAGTGAGCCGTTATTGGTCATTGAGAGAGTGAGACCAAATGGTTGGTCCGTCACTTAGTGGAAGACACGGACGCAAGGGCTTACCATGAAGTCAGAGAGGGCAACCCAGGACCTACCAAGAGGTAATACCATATTGACTTACAAAGAAGTCAGATGAGATGGAGAAGAAGCAGTCACAAGGATGTATCACCAAGTTAGGCGTGACACATCTACAGTAAACACCAGATCAAAGGAATACGTCGTAATTACACTAAAAGTGTTGAAGGTACAGTCAAGTGAATAAGTGAGGGAAATATTTCGTATAAATTGTTAAATGTCCGGTCAAGAAGAATTCAAATTCATGCCTAGTTTCTTTCAGTTGCAATGTCATAATTTCATATTCTCATCTGTTTTATCGCAACAAGACTCACTATTTTTTGATATATTATTTAAAGAATATATATTGTTCTATCAAACGAATTCATAGTTTTATTTCAATGAAAGTAAAATATCTTAACCTCAAAATTAATGGGGAAACCGAACGCCAATCTCCTTTTTTCAGAACTTATATGGTATGTTGTCAAAAAGTAAGCTTATTACCCCACACCCTAGAGATAGTCAAGAGTCTCATTCTATTATTGCTGTACTGAGTGACAGCTGGCGCCCTTCAAATAACGTATGTGTAAGTAAGCAGGTAACAAGTAAGTGTAAGTACAAGGTTCGACGAGTGTGTATTTTATTTAATGAATATTAATTTTCAGATTTTCAATTTTAAATGCAGATATTCAGATTTTTCAAGTTAAATGCAGTTTTATAATATTTGTAAATTAGTCAGCGATTCAGGAACATCTTACAATGTGGCGCCCAACGTGGGGCTCGAACAAATTCAGAATCTGTTCTGAGTGACAGCATATCATAGGTTCATTTGTGAAGAGTATGCACATTTAAGCCAACGGAATTATTACCGGTAAATTTCAGGACTATAATTCTGTGATATATATTTGTATTTTGGGGATATGTCAAGGGATTTGAAGAGCGAAATTAATTTGAGATCGCGTACTATCACTAGTGAACCAAAGATGGACAAGGAAGACAATAACAAGTCATGTGAGGACGGGGTCATTGCTTCTGCGGACATCCAAAGTGAAATTCAGAGTAGGGAACAGGTGAATACGATGGAAGCTTCTGAAGTAATTCTGGAAAGTGCAGAAATTGAGAAGCACACTGAAACTCAAAAGGAAATCGCGGGGGGGATGAACCAAGATTTTGTTAATTTGTTCATGGTCAAAATGACCCAGTTCTATGAAAATAGGGATAAACAGATGGAAGAAATGAGTAACTCTCTATGTAGAAAAATGGATAAAATAATTAGTAGGAATAAGGAAAATAGTAGTAAAATGAAAGAATTAATTGTTAGTAGAACGAAAATTGTAATGCAATCATTAGTAAAATAGATACTAAGATAATAAAGATAAATAATCAAACATCTAAGTTAGAAAGTAAGTCAAATGAAAAGTGTGTTGACCTTAGGGAAGAAATGGAGTCGAGTCGGAGCGAGCTTCATACTCAAATTGAGCATGTCAAAGGAACTTGTACAGAGAACATCAAGGAGTTAAGTAATAAGATTTATAGTAATCGGGAAGAAATTCATGAGGTAGTCGAGAAGAGATTGAACAAGATTTGCAATGCAGTTGGGGAAGAGATGGGGGAACAGATTAGTAGAAATGAACAAATTGAAAGCAAACTTGTGGAGGTCACTGAACTACGGAACGAACAGGAAACGCTATCACAGCAGGTGAAAAAGAGAGAGGAAGAATTGCAGGAAGACGTGAGAATAGTGGAAGAGAATGCTGAGAGAGCAGCGGAAGGAGAAGAAGAAGACGTTGAGAACTGCCAGGGAGGGATACGGCAGAAAGGTAGAGGTACGTCGGCGGGTGAGGTGATAGTACTGAGTGGTTTGTTCAGTAGGGATCGTGATTTAACCAAGTTTTCTGGAAGACAGTTCAGTACTATAGAATTTGTGAAAGTAGTTGAGAAAACGTTTGCAAGTAAGTTGAGGAATAATGTTATTGAATGGGAATACGTGCTGAAAATCTTGTCGAATGTTTTTATCGGTGAAAGTAGAGTATGGTTTCGAGTATACTGGAATAATATGTCTAATTTGGGAGAATTTAGAGAAAACTTCATTGACAGGCTTTGGAAGGAATGTGTGGAAGGGCGCGCGCGCGAGAGTGAGCGCATGATGTCTGGGGAAAGTAGCATAGTAGAGAGAAGGGGGAAAATGTTAGCCGTGTATCAGAGGAGAGGGGGTGATCATGATCCGCAGAGGATTAATAGTTGTGTTGATGGTGATAGTGGTCAGAAGAGTAACGAGAGAGAATCGGAAGATGGGAGGCGTATGGATTTGAGTTGTGAGAGAGAGGATCAGAAGAGTAATCAGAGAGAATCGGAAGATGGGAGGCGTATGTATTTGAGTTATGAGAGAGAAGGTCAGAGGGGTAATCAGAGAAAATCGGGAGATGGGAGGCGTACTGATTTGAGTTATCAGAGGGATTATGATAAGCCGAATATGAAGGTTATCAAGGTGTCGTTATCGAGCCAGAGTATCTCAGATTCACAGGGAATCGGGTAAGTTAAGTAGACAGGCCGAAGGAAGAAGATGAACTGGTATTTATTATAAGTAGTTATGTAGTGAAAGTAGATTTAAGTATAGTGTGATTGTGACCTAAGTAATGTTAAGTGAGATATTTAAGTAGTGCCGTAGTCGTAGATCATGCAGTAATTAATGGTAGCAGTAAGTTAGACGTAAGAAGTGTTCTGGTAAGTGATGTAAGTACTTATAAAATATTGAGAATGTGATGTAAGTAGTGAGGTAATAACTCCGATGATGGAAATTGTGAGATGAAGAAGGTACTATTAGATATTATAACAGACGTTGGGTAAGTCAAAGTGAGTAAATAAAATAATAGCGGTACCAATAATAATTGAAGATAATTGTAAGTTTCAGCCATGCCTTGTTGTACCAAAACTTGTGTATTCAGTTATTATAGGAGCTGACTTGGTTGCAAATCATGGAAGTAGAATAGACTTTAATTTAGATAGTGTGTGTTTGTTCTGGGAGTAAAACTAGCAAAGAGGTACGTGTTAATTATGATGGTCTGAGGTAAATGTGTTGCTGACGTGTGGTCTTTGAAATATATGAGAGGTAAGTGAAGTTGTTCCTAGTGAGAGGAAATGTTTTGTTGGGTGTGTTACGTGCCTGTACGACCAGTATCCGAGGGATAGTCGGTACGAGGCAGTGACGTGAGGTAATTTGAGTGAATTACAGGAGGAGTAATTGTGTTCGATGTTAGGTAAGCATCGAGATGTATTTAGTGGTAAGTGAGGAAGAACACGTATATGAACATAAATTTGTAGTACATGACCATTTATCATTGTGGGAGGTAATTACCCCAGTCAACTTAAAAATGCTAGTGACGTCCAGGAACAAATAAACATTATGCTGGATTACGGAATAATTGAACCATCTTGTAGCCATAGTATTGATCCTTGAATTATTGTTGAAAGGCGGATGTGTTTTTTTTTATATATGTAAGTTAATAAGGGCAAAATTGATTCAGTTTGAGTGACAGAGTGCTACTCAGAGTTCCATTTTCATCATCTGCAGAGGCGGGAAATATCTTGAAGTTATTCTTTTGTATCAGGGGTACTTCACTATTGTGAACCGTATCGGGAAGTGTGCATATTCTTTAATAGATCAGGAAGGGAAGATTGTCGGTACTTATAATATTAAGAATTTAAAGAAGTACTTCAAGTGAGATTTGTTGAGATAAGATTAAGATGATTAATTTTTGTGAGAAACTGGCAAAATAAAATTAACATCTGCGATATGCGTGTGAACCAAGTGTCGTATTGGTGTATTGGAAGAATAAGTGCTACATTGTCATGTACTGTGTGACAAAAAAACGGAGAACAGGACATTGGACAGTTATCTGCGATAACAATATGCGAGAACAGTTCTCATATAAGTGATATTTCACAAAAAGTTTTGATATGTTAAAAAAAAGAAGAATGTAGTGTAATCATTTAAAATTATTTGTATGTGTTAAATTGAGTGCTGTACTCTTGTGATTTGTATGAGAGAAAAAGAGAATGGGACACTGAACAGTTATCTACGATGGCAATGTGCGAGAAAAATTCTCATATGTGATGTATTATAAAATGTATGGATGCTGAAAAAGAAAATTATTGTTGTATACTTATTTAAAGTGTTTATATGTGTCACTGTTATATATATATAATTTTGTTCATAAATCAATCGATTCTTTGTTGTTCGATTTATTTATGAGGGAGGCGAATTGTAACGGTTCAAATCCCGTTACAAGATGATAAGTGTATTTTTATTATTTTATCTGTATTATTATTATTATTATTATTATTATTATTATTATTATTATTATTATTATTATTATTATGTCCGTATTATTATGTTATCTGTGATATTGTTACTATTATTGTAATTATCAGTCTTATTAAATTCGATTTTGCAATTGCCTGTTGCTTGCAATATTGTACTTAGATGTATGCATATATACGTATGTGTAGTATAATACTCAATACCTGTACAGTGAGAATTGTTGTATATATCAGAGATTGGGTGTGATGTTGGGACATTGTGCAAGATTAGTGGCGATTCTGCCAAGTCATCGCCGCGCCATGGCTATGTCATTGTATTTATTTAGAATATGCGCTCACGGAGTTAGCCGCCTCCGGGCTATTTCACCACTATATGTAATATTTGCCGCGTTGTGGGAGTATGTCATGGTTATTTCTGGAGATTACGTAGCGGTGTCAACCAACGTCTATATAAGGTGGGTGCATATTGTAGCGTCAGTCATTAGTTATACGGATGCAGTACAGTGCAGTAGTCTACTAGATCAAGAGGGCTTAGTTGGTCAGTCAACCAGTGTGAACGAGAGATGGTGAAGACTCAGTGAGCCGTTATTGGTCATTGAGAGAGTGAGACCAAATGGTTGGTCCGTCACTTAGTGGAAGACACGGACGCAAGGGCTTACCATGAAGTCAGAGAGGGCAACCCAGGACCTACCAAGAGGTAATACCATATTGACTTACAAAGAAGTCAGATGAGATGGAGAAGAAGCAGTCACAAGGATGTATCACCAAGTTAGGCGTGACACATCTACAGTAAACACCAGATCAAAGGAATACGTCGTAATTACACTAAAAGTGTTGAAGGTACAGTCAAGTGAATAAGTGAGGGAAATATTTCGTATAAATTGTTAAATGTCCGGTCAAGAAGAATTCAAATTCATGCCTAGTTTCTTTCAGTTGCAATGTCATAATTTCATATTCTCATCTGTTTTATCGCAACAAGACTCACTATTTCTTGATATATTATTTAAAGAATATATATTGTTCTATCAAACGAATTCATAGTTTTATTTCAATGAAAGTAAAATATCTTAACCTCAAAATTAATGGGGAAACCGAACGCCAATCTCCTTTTTCCAGAACTTATATGGTATGTTGTGAAAAAGTAAGCTTATTACCCCACACCCTAGAGATAGTCAAGAGTCTCATTCTATTATTGCTGTACTGAGTGACAGCTGGCGCCCTTCAAATAACGTAAGTGTAAGTAAGCAGGTAACAAGCAAGTGTAAGTACAAGGTTCGACGAGTGTGTATTTTATTTAATGAATAATAATTTTCAGATTTTCAATTTTAAATGCAGATATTCAGATTTTTCAAGTTAAATGCAGTTTTATAATATTTGTAAATTAGTCAGCGATTCAGGGCTTTAAACAATATTGTTAGATGGATAGCAGACAATGGTATGAATGTAAATGGGATGAAAAGTCAAGTTGTAAGTTTCACCAAGAGGAAAGGTACTCTCACTCTTAATTATTATGTTGATGGTGTGAACGTATCTCATAGGAAAACTGTAAGTTCCTAGGCGTTAATATAAGAAATAATCTTCATTATGGGTGTTCATATTAACGAGGTTGTTAAGAAAGTTTACAGATCTTTTCACATGGTTATCAGAGTATTTAGGGATTGCAGTAAGGATGTCAAGAAGAGGGCGTATAAATCTGTGGTAAGACCGCAATTACAGTATGATTCACCGAGCTTAATAGCTGCAGTCGCTTATGTGCGGCCAGTATCCAGTATTCGGGAGATAGTAGGTTCGAACCCCACTGTCGGCAGCCCTGAAAATGGTTTTCCGTGGTTTCCCATTCTCACACCACGCAAATGCTGGGGCTGTATCTTAATTAAGGCCACGGCCGCTTCCTTCCTACTCCTAGCCCTTTCCTGTCCCATCGTCGCCATATGACCTATCCGTGTCGGTGCGACGTAAAGCAACTAGCAAAAAAAATAAAAGAGTATGATTCGAGTGCTTGGGACTCTCACCAGAACTACTTGAAATGAGAACTGCGAAAAATTCAATGAAAAACAGCAAGATTTGTTCTGAGCGATTTCCGACAAAGGAGTAGTGTTACGCAAATGTTGCAAACTTTGTGCTGGGAAGAAATAAGAGTAAGGAGATGAGATGCTCGACTTTGTGGTATGTTTCAAGCCGTCAGTGGACAGACGGCGTGGAATGTCATATGTAGACGAATGACTACGGAAAATCATAATATGAAGATAAATTTGGAATTCAAGAAGACAAATTTATGTTATTGACTTTACGTCCCACTAAGGACGTTTACGGTTTTCGGAGGAGCCGAGGTGCCGGAATTCAGTCCAGCACGAGTTTGTTTACGTGCCAGAGGTCAAATTGGGGCAAATGTTCATTTATAGATCGAGGAGTAAGGGATTGGAATACATTGATTGATTGATTGATTGATTGATTGATTGATTGATTGATTGATTGATTGATTGATTGATTGATTGATTGATTGATTGATTGATTGATTGATTGATTGATTGATTGATTGATTGATTGATTGATTGATTGATTGATTGATTGATTGATTGATTGATTGATTGATTGATTGATTGATTGATTGATTTTAAATTACATAGCAATTTTTGCGTTTAATTCGATATTGTCGCAACATAGTAAACTTAGTATACACAGTTTTGGAAGTAGTATCGTTACAAAGCTAACAGTGATGATCATTAATTCCATAACTTCTTGGCGCAGATTTTGTTAAAATTTTACAATTTTGCACAATTTTGTGAAACGTTTAATTATTTTTTGCCTTAAATGTAGAAGAAACAACCGATAACGCGTTCAGAAGGATATAACTACCGTAAATCTGAAAAATCCAGCTTAGACTGTGGGAGTCTGCATCAGAACGTGCCAGAGAGAATTGAGAGTACAAGGAATTAGTGAAATCCGCACGGCAGTACGTACATCTCAGCATATCCACCGCGCAAATGGAGCCAGTTCGTGGTTGCATATAGTCTTACCGGCTGTATTTCTGTCCGAAGGATGTACTTTTATAAATCCTCTTCACCCTGTCTACTTAGGCCTTCCTTTGTACCTTTTTCAACTCGGGTGGAAATTCATAGTAAAAGTGTAACTTTTATTTCACACAGAATTCTGCTTTCCTCGTAATTCTCTGCTTGGAATTTTACTGTTTATGAATCACATCAAAACTGTACGTTCCAGTAATATTGTGCTCTATTTTCTCGAAATGTATGACGCTTATTGAATAAGTAGTTCGTTTCAGGTACATTTCAGTAGTTCTACGTTGTCTAAGTTCATCATTGGTTACTTTTTATGATTTGTGGTTAGTTAGTTCTCTATGCAGTGCCTTTACTGCTGAGACGTAGTGTTTACCCTGCAGTTTGTCTCTAGTTATGGGATAAATCAAATTTGTTGCATTCATTGACCTTTCTCAGTCTCATCCTTGGCTTTGACGATAAGAAATTGACTGAGGTATGAGCAATATTAATTAATTAATTAACTAACGCAATGGGAAACTACATCGATTCTCATTTCCTAGGAAGGTACCTTTAGCGATGTCCAGGTTTTCTATGACAGGTGATCGCGGAACTGTTGAGCATTAAACCAGTCTTAGGGCTCAATACTCAACATAAACACATTTACGTAGCACAGTCATATTGTGCACTGGGCCTCGAGTTTCGTTTTAGTGCACTATAGCGTAGAGTTGGCACCCCAGGAATTTGCCTTGACAGTTCTTCGCTAGACCCAACACGAGGCAGTTGCGTGGATGCAGTATAGGAAGGAATACTGTCTGTGTTGTGAAGGGTAGTTGAATGTCACCGAGAAACTAGAGATGTCATAGATTGATCAATGGATAAATAAAAATTTCTTACTAAAGGCAAATCCACTAGCGAAACGTGTGAAATGATCAAGAAAAAATCACTGGAATGAACACAACGGAAAAGGCAGCTTAAAAGACTCTGTGTTCCCTGAACTGTTAGGGCCAGTCCGCGAACATGTTGACTGTAGTGGTACATGGTTGTACTCTGTGTTGCCTACACTGTCGGTGTCAGTCTACAAACTTATTGATTGTAGTATATGAGTGTACCCCGTATTGCCTACACCCTAGGCGCCTTTCCAGGGACTTATTGACTGTAGTAGTGCATAGATATGCTCTGTGTTGCCTACACTGTAAGCCGCCAGTCCACGAACTTATTGACTGTAGTAGTACATAGGTGTACTCTGTGTTGCCTACACTGTGGGCGCCAGTGCACGTACTTATTGACTGTAGTAGTACATGGGTTTAATATGTGTAGCCTACACTCTAGGGGCCAGTCCACGAACTTATTGACTGTAGTAGTACATAGGTGTACACTGTGTTGCCTACACTGCGAACGTGAGACCAAGAAGTTATTGACTGTAGTACTGCATATTTGTACTCTGTGTTGCCTACACTCTGAGCGCCAGTCCTAGAAGTTATTGACTGTAGTACGCATACAGGTATATTCTGTGTTGCTTACACAGGTAGGCGCCAGTCCACAAACTTATTGACTGTAGCAGCATTTATCTAACTTTGTTAGTGGTTAAGACTAAGGCCAAGGAAAGGTGTCCTTAACTTCGCCAGGATAAAACAATTATTATCTATCGCTCTATTACACGTCCTAAAACTTGCATCTATGCATCCGAAACAGTCCATTAATTTTTAAAAATTTAAAAGTTCACATTGATATACAATAAACTTTACCTCGTTTCGGCACATTGAAGAAGTTCTGTGGTTCTGGCTCGGGCAGTCGTTCATACAAATCCGGTAAATAATGTAGGTTATGTTCTTCTGGAACTGACTGGGTGTATGCTGGTCCTATGTTCACCCGTGGTCTGTACACAATTATTTCACGAAATCTTCTGGTGGGACCTTTAACATGAACAGTCAGAAAGTGCATATGTATGTTCGGTATTTAATATCAAATTAAAAGTAAATAAAATCTAACATTCATTTTAATAGAAAGAGAAGAATACTTAATTATATTCAGTACCCTAAGAGAATGAGTATACTTCTTTTTCTTCTTTCCTGATCTTTGTCTGAGATAGTGACCAACGTGGATGAAACCCAGTCTTATGGTCGGATGCCCTCTACACCACCAATTCTAAAAAGAGGGATGTAATTTCTGTGGCGTTTTTCTATGGTGATAAGTATTTTGTCTTGATTCGACATAGTTTCATTTAATTCAGACAGAGTGACACTAAATCTCTTCTGAAACACAATACCCTGGTCATCAACTCTCCAATTTTAATAATAGTAATGATAATAATAACGTTATTGGCTTTACGTCCCAATAACTAAATTTTTACTGTTTTTGGAGACGTCAACGTGCCGGAATTTAGTCCCGAATCAGTTCATTATACGTGCCAGTAAATCTACCGATACGAGACTGGCGTAATTCCGCATCTTCAAATACCATCGGACTGAGTCAGGATCAAACCTGCCAAGTTTGGCTCAGAAAGCCAGCACTTCAACCGTCTGAGCCACTCAGCCGAGATTTCTCTCTCCATTTCTTTGATGTATTCCATCATTTGTCGAAATACTGAACCCATGTGCTATCACTACAGCCTTGCACGAATTAGGATATCCAGGAAGTTAGTGTCTTGGCGGTTGCAAAATATATGTAGGGAATCGAGGTGGCAGTGAATGAGTACAAACGTGTTGTTGTTGTGAGCCAGTTTTTACCTAAATAAATATACTTCAAATCGTTTCTCAATATAAAGACTGGACTAAATGTGAGTATTAAGACTCAGTGTAAACTTCGAGGTCTGGACTCGACATAATTTCATTTAATTAGAGTGAACTTGATTATTTTCTGATCTACGTATAGAAAACCGTTAGGATATCAATAACCAACAGTTGAACATCGTACTTCAGGGAGGCTTCAAAGCCTTCCACCCTCAAATAAATGGCTTCTTACAAAGGAAATTAGTCCGTACATAACCTTACCGACAGTTCTACCCGAAATGTACCTAAGCAGTCTCAGATAAGTTATGCTTCTGTAATGCAGTTAACACCAAAAAAGAACAGGCTATTATTATTGATGCTCATTACGGAATCCCAATAAGAGACTACGACCTTGCTGTCGGAAAAATAACAGATCCAGCTAACATACGTTATGTATCTCGTATTTCAAACTCAAGAATTTGCATATTCCTATCGAACACAAAAATTGTTGTGGAAATGTCACTCAATCACCCTGTAAATAAAATCACTCTCAGACCGTTAATTGTCTCACACAAGAGAGCTATATTGTCCTATGTATGTCCTATTTTACCCAACACAGTCATTGAAGAACACTTACAACAAATGGGTATCAAACCAATGTCATCTATATCCAGCCTAGAGGCTGGAATTAATATTCCGGGATTCACACACATTCTTAGCTTCCGGAGACAACTATATGTTAAATCTCACGATTTCAATAAACTACCGAATGCACTAGAAATAGGTTTTAAAGGAACCAATTATTTGATCTACACTTCGTCAGACGTTCCCACCTGTTTTATTTGCAAAGAAGAATGCCACCTGGCCTGAGTATGTCCCTGACTACCTGAGACTCTGGAAGAAAACCACCAGCCACCTAATCAGCATTCAGTTTCCTACAAGGAGGACACCTCCAACCCAGCAAATGCGACTATGAATCCTCAGACAACTACTGACCCTCAGCAAATTAATTGAACATTCGAATGACGCATCATCTTACTCTAGAAACCTCCCTCAACAGGACATCTCCTTGTACTTGAACACTTCAGTCCCAGTATATGAAGCAAATAAAGAGTCACTCATAACTAAACCTCAAGGAATAAAACGACCCTTGCATTCAAGTGACTCTTCAAATAATTCTTCCAAGGCTGATAAAAATTCCTTCTTAGATAGTCGTTCTGTGTCGGGAGATGATGAAACAGATGATGAATTTCCTTTTCTAGGATCAGATAAAACCCAAGACATTAAACAGTCTAAGAAGAAATTAATGGTATCCCCTCAGTCTTGGAGAACAATTCCTTCCTGTTAAGGAACTAATAAAAGCTAATACCTCAAATTTTATTCTTAATTTCGTAGAACTCAAACGTTTGTTAGAAAATACTAAAGGAACATCAGCAACAAATATCTTACCTATCGCATTATTTTATACTTCCCATGTTGAAGATCTCATCGAGACCCTGCATAAACTATACCCCTACTATTAGGATAAAAAACGGAGTGCCAGACTTTAAAAAAACTAATTACTGCCAGAAACGGAGAAAGCAATAGGTCTGCCCCAGATCAGACAATCCCAATAACTGATAAGGGTCAAATCTAGTAAATACGTCATGAATTCTTGGATACTGTAGTGGAGTGAAAGAGAGATTTATTAAAGAAATAAATCGTCCGTCCTCCAATGAGGGTGACTGTTTGGATCCGGAATAGAGTTTCAATATCAATGGAGTTTAAAAATATCAAGAAATGAATATTTAATCGTTGAAGCTGTTATCTTCTATTTTCCCGGGATTAGTGGGGGAGAAATGTCAATCTCGTTCTCAAGTACAGATGGAAGTGAATGATTTGCAGAGAGTCCCTCAGTATCTGTACTACTATTTTTTCTAACTCGTAGAATGGAACTTTCAAGTTTTGTAGGAAGTTCGATATCTGACTAGGGAGGGCGCCTCTTGCTCCGAATAGCAGCCCTCTGACATTCCACCGATCGATAGGTATTTTATACTTAGATGAAAGGTAAGGCAAGCATGGAATATAAATAGCTTGATTTTCTAGGTCAACATCCCGAGCCTGATCCAGGTTCCTTTCAAAGCAAATGGTTGGATCTAAGACCATCGCTTTCATGTCCTCTCTGTTGATGGCTACGATGTCCGCCTTCCGATTAGAGCCATCGGTGAACCTCCTCGTGCACCTCCCATGTACTCTGTCTCATGCATTGACCACCCGACATTCTTATTTTGTGGTGATGGTTACGCATCAGTTGCTCCGGCAGAATCTCATTACATGCCCAATGGTTTCTGTCTCGTTGCGGCCATTTTGGCGGCAACGGGTTGTGTTGAATGACCTACCGGGAACCGACCTGACTGCGGTGAGGTTGCATGTCATCTTTACTGCATTCATGTATTCAGAGGAGGACAGATGTGATTTATGAGTCATCTAGGAGTTGGCTTTTGGGCAGTCTGAATATAACACTACTCCTTTTCCTTTATGTGGTAGCTGGCACCACGACTGAAAGGATCGATTTCTCATAATTTCGCGTAGTTTCTTTCCGTCAATCTTTGGCGGGAGACTTTCTTTTTTATGTCAAGTCTGTGGAGTGCCATATCTTGTTCTTCAGGTAACTTCCTTACGTATGGTAGGTGAACGTCCTGAACATGGAGTAAGCGATTACAAATATTGTAATGCTGTATATTTGCTTCCCATTCTTCGCTAATTATTCCCATCCCTCTGACCTTTCTGGCACTATACAGCATCGAATTTGGAGTATCGTCTGGCAGCATCATTATTTCTTTTACATAACTTCTTATAATTTTGTCCTGATCTTTAAGAAAAGTGTTTGATAGTTGTGTCAGAGGGGCACATTGTAGAGGATAGATCAAACCCGGCCAAACAAACTCGTTAATAATCTTGATTTTTTGCTCAGGTTTTAGAAGTTTTATTTTTACCAGATTATTTAAGTCAGAAGTTATTGTGCTTATTAGTTGATGCCTGTTAAGATAGATTTCATTGTTGAAGTCAATTCCTAAATACTTGATTCGTTCATTGTTTGTTTTTATCGATGGGATTATTGATCCTTCGACTGTAGTGACATTTCCTTCAGTTAATTTTCCTTTCTTCAGGATTATAGATTTGATTTTAAGAGGGTGGATATATAAACCAATTACTGCAAATCTGCTTTCAGCCAAATTTAGCAAGGTAGTAGCATCATTTTCAGTTTTGCTGAGTATGACTAGGTCATCTGCGAAAGCAAATGAGCATAACGGCGGTAGATCATCAGATAAAGTATAGCCATAACGTTGGGATATATCATGGTCAGTGAGATTTTGTATTACAGTATTGATTGCTAAATTGAACAGCAGTGATGAGATAGGGGACCCTTGAGCTACGCCACACTTAATTTCGATGGGTTTCGATTTCTTGTGATCAGCTTCCACTTGAACAGTGTTCTTTGTAAGAAATGCTTCAATTAACCTACATAAGTTAGGAGGAATTTCAGATTGTCGAAGAGCTCGTTTGATATGTTCATGTCCAATAGAGTCAAATGCTTTTGTGACGTCTAAAAAAATGACGCAACAATCCTTTTTGTTGCGTTTCGCATCCTGGAGGCAACCATTCACGAGGGAAGCGTTGACATGAGTACCAGGTAATGGCACGAAGCCACGCTGGTGAGGACTTAGTGTGACATATGAACGCAGTCTCATATCTAGTACTCGTTCAGTTATTCTCCTAATCACCGAATATATGGTTATAGGTCTCCATTATTTAATATCATTTATGTCTCCACCCTTATGTATTAAAATTGTTTTGGACATTTTGACTTTTGAAGGTACGTACGAGAAATGAAGCATCGTGTTCGATGAGTAACGTCAGAAATTTACTAGCTATGAGGTGAGTAGTATAATGGGACAGTTCGGGCGCCTCCTCCTCCGCCCGCGGCGCGGGAAATTTGAATTCTGGCGGGAAATTTGAATTATGGCGGGAGATTTGAATTTTGGCGCGAGATTTGAATTTGTAAACAAAGCCACGTGCTTTTTGACAGCTGTCATCGACAACAACGCATCGCTAACCTCACTGCTGCCATCTTGACAGGCCTAAACCTTAGTGGTACCAACTTAAACTAACTAGCGCGTGGTAAACAAAGCCACGTGCTTTTTGACAGCCACGTGCTTTTTGACAGATTTGTAAACAAGGCCACGTGCTTTTTGACAGACAACAACGCATCGCTAACCTCAGTACTGCCATCTTGACGGGCCTAAACCTTAGTGGTACCAACTTAACCTAACTAGCGCGTGGTAAACAAAGCCACGTGCTTTTTGACAGCTGTCATCCGCCATCTTTAATCCAGAGAGAACAGTGCTGCCCTCTTTAGCTACTTACCTTTGACAGCTGTCATCCGCCATCTTTAAGCAGTGCTGCCCTCTATGTGGTGGCGGCAAATTCCACGTGCTCTTGTTTGGAAACAAAGCCACGTGCAGCTGTCATCCGCCATCTTTGAGCACCGTGCTGTCCTCTTTAGCTACTTACCTTTGAAATGTGGTATGTCATCCGCCATCCTGCATCCGAAACCACAGTGCTGCACTCTATGTAGTGGCGGCAAATTCCACGTGCTCTTGTTTGGAAACAAAGCCACGTGCAGCTGTCATCCGCCATCTTTGAGCACCGTGCTGCCCTCTTTAGCTACTTACCTTTGAAATGTGGTACGTCATCCGCCATCTTGCATCGCAAACCTCAGTGCTGCACTCTATGTAGTGACGACAAATTCTACGTGCTCTTGTTTGGAAACAAACCTATGCGCTTTTTTGTCAGCTATCATCCGCCAGAGAGCACCGTGCTGCCCTCTATGTGGTGGTGGTAAATTCTACACGCTTTACAAACCCATGTGCTTTTCTGACAGCTGTTATCCGCCACCAGAGAGAACACTGCTACCCGGTGGCGGCAAATTCCACGTGCTCTTGTTTGGAAACAAAGCCATGTGCTTTTTTGACAGCAGCCATCTTTAATCACCGTGCTGCCCGGTGGCGGTAAATTCCACGTGCTTTACAAACCCATGTGATTTTCTGACAGCTGTCATCCGCCATCTTTAATCCAGAGAGAACAGTGCTGCCCTCTTTATGGCTACTACCTTAAGCACGTAGTAGCGGGCAATTTGAAAAGTTCTGTTAGCTATCATCCGCCATCTTTGAGCACCGTGCTGCCATCTTTAGTTGAAATGTGCTGGCGGATAATTTGAAAAATGCTTTTTGACAGCAGCTATCTTTGAGCACCGTGCTACCCTCTTTGTGGTGACGGTAAATTCCACGTGCTTTACAAACACATGTGATTTTCTGACAGCTGTCATCCGCCATCTTTAATCCAGAGAGAACAGTGCTGCCCTCTTTATGGCTACTACCTTAAGCACGTAGTAGCGGGCAATTTGAAAAGTTCAGTTAGCTATCATCCGTCATCTTTGAGCGCCGTGCTGCCATCTTTAGTTGAAATGTGGTGGCGGATATTTTGAAAAATGCTTTTTGACAGCAGCTATCTTTGAGCACCGTGCTACCCTCTATGTGGTGGCGGCAAATTCTACATGCTTTACAAACACACGCGCTTTTTTGACAGCCATCTTTAAGCAACAGAGTACAGTGCTGCCCTCTTTGTTGTGGCGGCAAATTCCACGTGCTCTACAAAGCCACATGCTCTTTTGACAGCTGTCACCCGCCATCTTTAACCAACAGAGCACTATTATGCGGGCAATTTCGTTAGCTGTCATCCGACATCTTTAATGAACAGAGCACCGTGCTGCCCTCATGCGGGGCAATTTCGTTAGCTGTCATCCACCATCTTTAATGAACAGAGCACCGTGCTGCGGGCAATTTCGTTAGCTGTCATCCGCCATCTTTTAATGAACAGAGCACCGTGCTGCTCTCTGTAGTAGCGGGTAATTTGAAAAGTTCTGTTAGCTGTCATCCGCCATCTTTGAGCACCGTGCTGCCCGGTGGCGGAAAATTCCACGTGCTACGCGCAGCTGTCATCCGCCATCTTACATCGCAAACCTCAGTGCTACACTCTTTAGATAATTTTAAAAAGAAAAATTCTACAGCAGCCATCTCTCGACGCTAATTGCAAAAGATGGTGGCTATACATGACTCCTTAAAGGTGCTTATGCAAGATGATCGCTATACATAGACACCCTTGGGATGCTTGCGCAAATGGCGGTTATACATGGCTCCTTATGAGACACCCTAGAGATGCTTGCGCAAGATGGTGGTTTCTCTTATGAGGCGGCTTAAGGATCCTTGCACAAGATGGCTAGAGACGCCCCCTAAGGATGCTTGCGCAAGATGGCGGACGCAAGATGGCGGCTATACATAGCTCCTTATGAGACAGCCAGTACTCGATACAACACGTGATCAGAACATTGATTGATGTGTTCAGAACACAAAATAAGTAGAATCGAACACTGTACTCGATGTCGTTAACTTCAACATGTGATTAAAACATTGTTTGGTGTGTTCAGAACACAACATAAGCAGAATCGAACGCTGTACAACATGTTAGGGGATACCTTTGTTCTAAGAAGATCAGATTGAAACATAACAAGACTAGAATTGAACACTGCACTCGATACAACATGTGATCAGAACATTGATTGATGTGTTCAGATCACTAAACAAGTAGAACCGAACACTGTACAACATGTTAGGGGATACCTTTGTTCTAAGAAGATCAGACTGAAACATAACAAGACTAGAATTGAACACTGCACTCGATACAACATGTGATCAGAACATTGATTGATGTGTTCAGACTAGAATTGAACACTGCACTCGATACAACATGTGATCAGAACATTGATTGATGTGTTCAGATCACTAAACAAGTAGAACCGAACACTGTACAACATGTTAGGGGATACCTTTGTTCTAAGAAGATCAGATTGAAACATATTAAGACTAGAATTGAACACTGCACTCGATACAACATGTAATCAGAACATTGATTGATGTGTTCAGATCACTAAACAAGTAGAACGAACACTGTACAACATGTTAGGGGATACCTTTCTTTAGATTGAAACTAACAAGACTAGAATCGATCACTGCACTCGATGTCGTTACATGTGATCCGATACAACATGTTAGGGGATACCTTTGTTTAGACTGAAACATAGCAAGACTAGAATCGAACATTGTTTGATATGTTCAGTACAACTTCAATGATTTACCTAGTGTAAAACACGCACTGTGCACATATCGCATAGCTATCTCGCCTATCACGAAAATCAAAAAACACACTGTGCACATATCGCATAGCTAACACTTCAAATGATTTGCTTAGTACGAAAATAAAAAAATCTATACCGCGTAGCTAACTCGTTCATCGCACTGCTAAGACGCTTAGTAATTGCAAATATATCTCATACGAAAATCAAGAAAGCACACTGCGTAGCCAACTCGCTCGGGTCACTCGCTTAGTAATTGCAACACTGATACACACACGGATAAGAATGTTGCGAGATACTTACATGTTAAAAAAATATTAGGGGTGAAAGATCATAAATTATATGTGCACATGTTGTCTCCTCCAAGTTGTAAGATGAAATAGACGCAGTACTGCGAGTTTCCGCTCTAGCTCGCGAACGGAAGTAGCATGATATCTCTGCAAAAAAAAAAAAAAAATACGCGCGAGCTTGCAAGTCAGACACAATGATGGATACCGCGATTCAATTCCTGGCAAGTTATGCCGTCAGGAAGGGCATCTAGCTAGATCATGTTATGACGATCGCGCAGGTCCCTCGCCTAGCATTTACAGCTTCCAGTTCGAACCCGCTATCTTCCGAAGTAGCGAGAATGATTGAAGAGTGTTTGAGGGTGATTCATTTGTTGGATGGAGGCGTTAAGCTGTGCGCAGGCTTCTTCGGTAGGAGTAGGCTATGTCTGGATATCGATTTAAAATCCTAGTCAGGAAGGGCAACCGGTCGTATAAAACTATGGTGTGAGGCGGGGTGTGCAAAAAAGCCGGCATTAAGTAAGGGCTGTTGATAGGGGGTGTTAAACCTTGTGCAGGCTCCTTCGAAAATGATTTTTGAGTACAAGACGTTGATGGTGATTCATTTGTCGGATGGAGGTAATAAGCCTTGTGCTGGCTTCTTCAGTAGGAGTAGGCTATGTCGGAACATCGATTTAAAATCCTACTCAGGAAGGGCAACCGGTTGTATAAAACTATGGTGTGAGGCGGGGTGTGCAAAAAAAGCCAGCAATAAGTAAGGGCTGTTGATGGGGACGTTAAACCTTGTGCAGGCTCCTTCATCAGGAGAAGCCTACATGCCGGCACCGCGCAGGCTCTTTCGATAGGAGTGGGCACTGTGTGTGTTTTAACCTCTCCGTACAATCATGGTAGTTTACGTTAGGAACTTACATAGGCTAAATGCTACACATACCGTGGCAGAGCCGGGAATCGAACTCGGACCTCCGGGGGTAGCAGCTAATCACACTACCTACTACACTACAGAGGAGGAGTATTTCAGAATATTTTACAACCTTAATTAGTACTGTGTTTTAAGAGCTTACATGGGCTGAATGCTACTCAGCTAAGAAGACGTTCGTGAGTTACAAGTCGCTTATCAGCACACCGTGTTTTCGTTCAAGGTTACACAAGCCGGAAGATACGTGTACAATTTCAGCTAACACATGCATTCCACACTCGCTCTGTGCCGATACTTCAAGGACTGTAGAACAAACCCATAGCCTACAGTATGCATGCCTCTCACCCAGTAGTCTCGGGTTCGATTCTCTTGGGAATAAGAATGTGTTTAAATCGCATGAATTTGTTGAGTTGCCCTTCCTGACGCAAAACTAGCAGTATCTAACCTCTTACACTATAGTTTTCAACCGGTTGCCCTTCCTGACGTCAAAGAACTCGGATTAAGAATCTGTTTTGTTTTAAGACTAGTTGCCCTTCCTGACGCAAAACTGGTAGTATCTAAGCTCTTACATCATACACTATTGTTTTCGACCGGTTACCCTTCGTGACAACTCGGATTAAGAATCTGTCGAGAATCGGGGATTTACAGCTAGATTTTAAATCGCTGTATCACGAACTATTGTTTTACAGCCAGATGCCCTTCCTGACGCAAAACTAAGATTTTAAATCGCAAGAATTTGTTTTAAGACTAGTTACCCTTCCTGACGCAAAATTGGCAGTATCTAGCCTCTTACATCATACACTATTGTTTTCGACCGGTTGCCCTTCCTGACGTCAAAGAACTAGGATTAAGAATCTATTTTACAACTTCTAACACGAGAATCGCGGATTTACAGCTAGATGCTCTTCTTAGATTTTAAATCACGAACTATTGTTTTACAGCTGGATGCCCTTCCTGAATAAGATTTTAAATCGCAAGAATTTGTTTTAAGACTCGAGTCTTGTTATGTTTCTTTCGTAATCTGCAAGTCTAAACAACCATATCGCTGTACACTCTTGCTTTCGCGATGCGTGTTCGATAATTGTTTTCAACCGGTTGCCCTTCCTGACGTCAAAGAACTCGGATTAAGAATCTAACACGAGAATCAGGGATTTTCAGCTAGATGCTCTTCTTAGATTTTAAATCGCTGTATCACGAACTATTGTTTTACAGCTGGATGCCCTTCCTGACGCAAAACTAAGATTTTAAATCGCAAGAATTTGTTGAGTTGCCCTTCCTGATGCAAAACTAGCAGTATCTAACCTCTTACATCATACACTATTGTTTTCGACCGGTTGCTCTTCCTGACGTCAACGAACTCGGATTAAGAATCTGTTTTACAACTAGATGCTCCAAGCCGGAAGATACGTGTACAATTTCAGCTAACACATGCATTCCACACTCGCTCTGTGCCGATACTTCAAGGACTGTAGAACAAACCCATAGCCTACAGTATGCATGCCTCTCACCCAGTAGTCTCGGGTTCGATTCTCTTGGGAATAAAAATGTGTTTAAATCGCATGAATTTGTTGAGTTGCCCTTCCTGACGCAAAACTAGCAGTATCTAACCTCTTACACTATAGTTTTCAACCGGTTGCCCTTCCTGACGTCAAAGAACTCGGATTAAGAATCTGTTTTGTTTTAAGACTAGTTGCCCTTCCTGACGCAAAACTGGTAGTATCTAAGCTCTTACATCATACACTATTGTTTTCGACCGGTTACCCTTCTTGACAACTCGGATTAAGAATCTGTCGAGAATCGGGGATTTACAGCTAGATTTTAAATCGCTGTATCACGAACTATTGTTTATAGCCGGATGCCCTTCCTGACGCAAAACTAAGATTTTAAATCGCAAGAATTTGTTTTAAGACTAGTTACCCTTCCTGACGCAAAATTGGCAGTATCTAGCCTCTTACATCATACACTATTGTTTTCGACTGGTTGCCCTTCCTGACGTCAAAGAACTAGGATTAAGAATCTGTTTTACAACTTCTAACACGAGAATCGGGGATTTACAGCTAGATGCTCTTCTTAGATTTTAAATCACGAACTATTGTTTTACAGCTGGATGCCCTTCCTGACTAAGATTTTAAATCGCAAGAATTTGTTTTAAGACTAGTTGTCGTTCCTGACACAAAACTGGCTGTATCCAGCCTCTTACATCATACACTATTGTTTTCGACTGGTTGCCCTTCCTGACGTCAAAGAACTGGGATTAAGAATCTGTCGAGAATCGGTGACGGCATAACTTGCCAGGATTTGAATCGCGGTATCCATCATTGTGTCTGACTTGCAAGCTCGCGCGTATTTTTTTTTTTTTTTTTTTTTTTTGCTGAGATATCATGCTACTTCCGTTCGCGAGCTAGAGCGGAAACTCGCAGTACTGCGTCTATTTCATCTTACAACTTGGAGGAGACAACATGTGCACATATAATTTATGATCTTTCACGCCTAATATTTTTTTAACATGTAAGTATCTCGCAACATTCTTATCCGTGTGTGTATCAGTGTTGCAATTACTAAGCGAGTGACCCGAGCGAGTTGGCTACGCAGTGTGCTTTCTTGATTTTCGTATGAGATATATTTGCAATTACTAAGCGTCTTAGCAGTGCGATGAACGAGTTAGCTACGCGGTATAGATTTTTTTATTTTCGTACTAAGCAAATCATTTGAAGTGTTAGCTATGCGATATGTGCACAGTGTGTTTTTTGATTTTCGTGATAGGCGAGATAGCTATGCGATATGTGCACAGTGCGTGTTTTACACTAGGTAAATCATTGAAGTTGTACTGAACACATCAAACAATGTTCGATTCTAGTCTTGCTATGTTTCAATCTAAACAAAGGTATCCCCTAACATGTTGTATCGGATCACATGTAACGACATCGAGTGCAGTGTTCGATTCTAGTCTTGTTAGTTTCAATCTAAAGAAAGGTATCCCCTAACATGTTGTACAGTGTTCGGTTCTACTTGTTTAGTGATCTGAACACATCAATCAATGTTCTGATTACATGTTGTATCGAGTGCAGTGTTCAATTCTAGTCTTGTTATGTTTCAATCTGATCTTCTTAGAACAAAGGTATCCCCTAACATGTTGTACAGTGTTCGGTTCTACTTGTTTAGTGATCTGAACACATCAATCAATGTTCTGATCACATGTTGTATCGAGTGCAGTGTTCAATTCTAGTCTTGTTATGTTTCAATCTGATCTTCTTAGAACAAAGGTATCCCCTAACATGTTGTACAGTGTTCGGTTCTACTTGTTTAGTGATCTGAACACACATCAATCAATGTTCTGTTCACATGTAACGACATCGAGTGCAGTGTTCAATTCTAGTCTTGTTATGTTTCAATCTGATCTTCTTAGAACAAAGGTATCCCCTAACATGTTGTACAGCGTTCGATTCTGCTTATGTAGTGTTCTGAACACACCAAACAATGTTTTAATCACATGTTGAAGTTAACGACATCGAGTACAGTGTTCGATTCTACTTATTTTGTGTTCTGAACACATCAATCAATGTTCTGATCACGTGTTGTATCGAGTACTGGCTGTCTCATAAGGAGCTATGTATAGCCGCCATCTTGCGTCCGCCATCTTGCGCAAGCATCCTTAGGGGGCGTCTCTAGCCATCTTGTGCAAGGATCCTTAAGCCGCCTCATAAGAGCAACCACCATCTTGCGCAAGCATCCCTAGGGTGTCTCATAAGGAGCCATGTATAACCGCCATTTGCGCAAGCATCCCAAGGGTGTCTATGTATAGCGATCATCTTGCATAAGCACCTTTAAGGAGTCATGTATAGCCACCATCTTTTGCAATTAGCGTCGAGAGATGGCTGCTGTAGAATTTTTCTTTTTAAAATTATCTAAAGAGTGTAGCACTGAGGTTTGCGATGTAAGATGGCGGATGACAGCTGCGCGTAGCACGTGGAATTTTCCGCCACCGGGCAGCACGGTGCTCAAAGATGGCGGATGACAGCTAACAGAACTTTTCAAATTACCCGCTACTACAGAGAGCAGCACGGTGCTCTGTTCATTAAAAGATGGCGGATGACAGCTAACGAAATTGCCCGCAGCACGGTGCTCTGTTCATTAAAGATGGTGGATGACAGCTAACGAAATTGCCCCGCATGAGGGCAGCACGGTGCTCTGTTCATTAAAGATGTCGGATGACAGCTAACGAAATTGCCCGCATAATAGTGCTCTGTTGGTTAAAGATGGCGGGTGACAGCTGTCAAAAGAGCATGTGGCTTTGTAGAGCACGTGGAATTTGCCGCCACAACAAAGAGGGCAGCACTGTACTCTGTTGCTTAAAGATGGCTGTCAAAAAAGCGCGTGTGTTTGTAAAGCATGTAGAATATGCCGCCACCACATAGAGGGTAGCACGGTGCTCAAAGATAGCTGCTGTCAAAAAGCATTTTTCAAAATATCCGCCACCACATTTCAACTAAAGATGGCAGCACGGCGCTCAAAGATGACGGATGATAGCTAACTGAACTTTTCAAATTGCCCGCTACTACGTGCTTAAGGTAGTAGCCATAAAGAGGGCAGCACTGTTCTCTCTGGATTAAAGATGGCGGATGACAGCTGTCAGAAAATCACATGTGTTTGTAAAGCACGTGGAATTTACCGTCACCACAAAGAGGGTAGCACGGTGCTCAAAGATAGCTGCTGTCAAAAAGCATTTTTCAAATTATCCGCCAGCACATTTCAACTAAAGATGGCAGCACGGTGCTCAAAGATGGCGGATGATAGCTAACAGAACTTTTCAAATTGCCCGCTACTACGTGCTTAAGGTAGTAGCCATAAAGAGGGCAGCACTGTTCTCTCTGGATTAAAGATGGCGGATGACAGCTGTCAGAAAATCACATGGGTTTGTAAAGCACGTGGAATTTACCGCCACCGGGCAGCACGGTGATTAAAGATGGCTGCTGTCAAAAAAGCACATGGCTTTGTTTCCAAACAAGAGCACGTGGAATTTGCCGCCACCGGGTAGCAGTGTTCTCTCTGGTGGCGGATAACAGCTGTCAGAAAAGCACATGGGTTTGTAAAGCGTGTAGAATTTACCACCACCACATAGAGGGCAGCACGGTGCTCTCTGGCGGATGATAGCTGACAAAAAAGCGCATAGGTTTGTTTCCAAACAAGAGCACGTAGAATTTGTCGTCACTACATAGAGTGCAGCACTGAGGTTTGCGATGCAAGATGGCGGATGACGTACCACATTTCAAAGGTAAGTAGCTAAAGAGGGCAGCACGGTGCTCAAAGATGGCGGATGACAGCTGCACGTGGCTTTGTTTCCAAACAAGAGCACGTGGAATTTGCCGCCACTACATAGAGTGCAGCACTGTGGTTTCGGATGCAGGATGGCGGATGACATACCACATTTCAAAGGTAAGTAGCTAAAGAGGACAGCACGGTGCTCAAAGATGGCGGATGACAGCTGCACGTGGCTTTGTTTCCAAACAAGAGCACGTGGAATTTGCCGCCACCACATAGAGGGCAGCACTGCTTAAAGATGGCGGATGACAGCTGTCAAAGGTAAGTAGCTAAAGAGGGCAGCACTGTTCTCTCTGGATTAAAGATGGCGGATGACAGCTGTCAAAAAGCACGTGGCTTTGTTTACCACGCGCTAGTTAGGTTAAGTTGGTACCACTAAGGTTTAGGCCCGTCAAGATGGCAGTACTGAGGTTAGCGATGCGTTGTTGTCTGTCAAAAAGCACGTGGCCTTGTTTACAAATCTGTCAAAAAGCACGTGGCTGTCAAAAAGCACGTGGCTTTGTTTACCACGCGCTAGTTAGTTTAAGTTGGTACCACTAAGGTTTAGGCCCGTCAAGATGGCAGTACTGAGGTTAGCGATGCGTTGTTGTCTGTCAAAAAGCACGTGGCTGTCAAAAAACACGTGGCTTTGTTTACCTCATGCTAGTTAGGTTAAGTTGGCACTAGTGAGGTTTAGGCCTGTCAAGATGGCAGCAGTGAGGTTAGCGATGCGTTGTTGTCGATGACAGCTGTCAAAAAGCACGTGGCTTTGTTTACAAATTCAAATCTCGCGCCAAAATTCAAATCTCCCGCCAAAATTCAAATTTCCCGCCAGAATTCAAATTTCCCGCGCCGCGGGCGGAGGAGGAGGCGCCCGAACTCTCCCATTATACTACTGAGGTGCCGTAATACACGAACTGTAATATTATCTGGGGCTGGTGAGGTGTCAACTTTAATGTTGTATAATGCCTTATGCACATCATCTACTGAGATATTAATATCAACAGGTCAAAAGTCTTTTCAAAATGATCCGAAATCGTAGTTATTGTGATTTTACAAGAATGGGCCTCATTAGTTTTGTCCACAATTTTGCGAGCAATTTTCCGCCTCTGATTTTAGAAATGATATTGGGCTACCTCGTAGGCATAACGCTCTCTGTTCTTCTCTCGTTGCCTTTTAGACCTCCGCTGTGGGTTACTAGAGGTTTTATGGTCATATTTACGATTATTAACCTGAATACTCCAGCCCACCTGTGTCCATGTCGGAGTATGGATAAATCCCGGTAGCATCTCAGGTGAAGGAACTCATCTCGTCATGATCATGTTCATATATCGTAGGTTCGGAAGAAGATCTGTTTAAACAGACTTCCGAAGAAGGCAAGTCCTCTAAATTTTACTCATTAAACAGATTCTGCCGGTGGACTTCTCCATTCGACATACGATGCGAATAAATTCTTTACCATCCATGACTATCATACCTTATTGCTACATATCATATCCTATTTTCCAAAAATAATAATTCAAAAATAATTCTTACACTACTTTATTAGCATGCTAATCTGGATTAAATTATAATCTGGAGAGAAAAGAAAAAGGATGCTTAATAAATAACCAACACATATTTACATTGCTTTCCGGTAATGGTATAACTGAAATGGGGTCTCTTCTGCTAATATATTAATTAAATACCAAAAATCGCTTTACTCAATTAATTAAAATCATCACACACCTCTCAAACTCATGATTCAACTCCACTGCCGAAAAGTTAAAGCTCTATAATGTGAACAACATCCAACTGAAAATTAAATGATCACAAATTGATTAGTTTCCATGTAAATTCATAACTGACCTTGCAGTTGTCCCCATTCAAAGTTTTCATTTTTATTATGATTTTTTATGGGGAAAATTTTTTATTGGGTCACCTTCTACTGGACATTTTGACTCATGAGAGCCGAGACATTCAGTACGTCTCCTTACTATGGCTAATGATGGTTGATATACCCTTAAAATAGCGTTAAAATTAAAATATTTATTAATACTGCTATATTAACTCATTTGCAACACTGGCAATCATAAACAGGCCAAATATATCTCTTATTAAACATTCCGTTAGCATATCAACCGAAAAGATGTGCCGAATATTCATATATTATCCTCCCATCAGTCATAATTTAATCTTATTTCATATACCGCTGTGCCATTAATTCTGTTGAACTCAATACATCAACCTACTGTTTGCTTGGGAAGGAATGCTTCTCTATAAGACGATAATTCTTGACATCAAATCGGTACATCTACACCATCAAACATATGAAGTTCAATAACTACTCAAGTTCTGTTACAATATGTCATAAACTGATGTTGAATCAGCTGGTCTCTTGCTATTGCGTTCATCTCAACATGACCTAACCCTACGATATTCATTCCAAATATGATCCTCTACCAGCATGTATCATATGAATTCGTAACATCTTCTTTCACATAACTCCTCGACGAAATAAACATTACATTGCAACATCTCTATTAACACATAATTCGAATCATCTCTTCTGAAAAATCATTCTTCTTATATTACATCTCATTATTCTTCCATTTAATATCACATTTGTTACGATACTATTTTCCCTGCACGACATTTCTTCTATAATATTCTCATAATCCAAGTAGGATCCATTTCTTCTTAACAATCAAGTAGGTGCGGTCATGTCTATCGATCCGATTTCCTCTTAAGCTTACCTATCTTCTATGATGCATGCATTCTTCCCAATATCTCCCAGTTCATAACTGACTAGACTTTCCGCGTAGACTGGTACGTTAAATTGATATACACACATTACGGATGTCAACGTAACCACGTCACTTCACATTTAAGTATATATGTTCTGAGAATAATGAGTATTCGCGGTTATATGATCGAAACCTACCACTAACATTTCGAATTTGGCGCATATGATTCATTTAAGATAAATACTTCACCACAATAGTGCAGGTCTATATGCCTACTAGTTCAGCGGATGATGAGGAAATCGAAAGAATATATGAGGAGATAGAAGATTTAATACAATATGTAAAAGGTGACGAGAATCTAATTGTGATGGGAGACTGGAATGCAGTGGTATGCCAAGGAAGAGAAGGTAGTACAGTAGGAGAATTTCGATTGGGACAAAGGAACGAAAGAGGAAATCGGCTGGTTGAATTCTGCACTGATCATAATTTAGTCCTTGCCAATACTTGGTTCAAACACCACAAACGACGGCTGTATACGTGGATGAGACCTGGAGACACTGGAAGGTATCAAATAGACTTCATTATGATTAGGCAGAGATTCAGAAACCAGGTGTTGGATTGCAAAACTTTCCCAGGAGCAGACATGGACTCTGACCACAACTTGTTGGTCATGAAATGCCATCTGAAGTTGAAGAAATTGAAGAAAGGAAAGAATGCAAAAGGATGGGATCTAGACAAGTTGAAAGAAAAGAGTGTGAGGGATTGTTTCAAGGAACATGTTGCACAAGGACTAAATGAAAAGGCTGAAGGAAACACTGTAGAGGATGAGTGGAGAGTCATGAAAAATGAAGGCAGTAGGGCTGCTGAAGAAATGTTAGGAAGGAAGAAAAGATCAACTAAGAATCAGTGGATAACTCAGGAGATACTAGACCTGATTGGTGAACGACGAAAATACAATAATGCTCGAAATGAAGAGGGCAGAAAAGAATACAGGCTATTAAAGAATCAAGTGGGTAGAAAGTGCAAGGTAGCTAAGGAAGAATGGCTGAAGGAGAAGTGCAAGGATGTCGAAGGTTGTATGGTCCTGGGAAAGGTAGATGCTGCATACAGGAAAATCAAGGAAACCTTTGGAGAAAGGAAATCTAGGTGTATGAATATTAAGAGCTCAGATGGAAAGCCACTTCTAGGGAAAGAAGACAAAGCAGAAAGATGGCAGGAGCATATCCAACAGTTGTATCAAGGTAAAGATGTAGATAATTTGGTTCTGGAACCTGAAGATGCTGTTGATGCTGATGAAATAGGAGACCCAATTTTGAGGTCAAAGTTTGACAGAGCTGTGAGTGACCTCAATTGGAACAAGGCACCTGGAATTGATGGTATTCCCTCTGAATTACTGACTGCCTTAGGAGAAACCAGCATGGCAAGGTTATTTCATTTGGTGTGCAAGATGTATGCGACAGGAGAAGTCCCATCCGATTTTCGGAAGAATGTTGTTATACCTATTCCCAAGAAAGCCGGTGCTGACAGGTGTGAAAACTACCGCACTATTAGTTTAGTATCTCATGCCTGCAAAATTTTAACACGTATTATTTACAGAAGAATGGAAAAACAAGTTGAAGCTGAGTTGGGAGAAGTTCAGTTTGGCTTCAGAAGAAATGTAGGAACACGTGAAGCAATCCTGACTTTACGTTTGATCTTAGAGGATCGAATCAAGAAGGACAAGCCCACGTACATGGCATTCGTAGATATAGAAAAGGCATTCGATAATGTTGATTGGACCAAGCTATTTATGATACTGAAGATGATAGGGATCAGATACCGAGAACGAAGAATTATCTACAATCTGTATAGAAATCAGTCTGCAGCGATAAGAATCGAGGGCTTTGAAAAAGAAGCAGCAATCAAGAAAGGAGTGAGGCAAGGCTGCAGTTTGTCCCCTCTCCATTTCAATGTTTACATAGAACAGGCAGTAAAGGAACTCAAAGAGAAATTTGGAAAGGGAATCACAGTCCAAGGAGAGGAAATCAAAATCTTGAGATTTGCCGATGATATTGTTATTTTATCTGAGACTGCAGAAGATCTCGAGAAGTTGCTGAATGGTATGGATGAAGTCTTGGGTAAGGAGTACAAGATGAAAATAAATAAGCCCAAAACAAAAGTAATGGAGTGCAGTCGAACGAAGGCAGGTGATGTAGGAAATATTAGATTAGGAAATGAAGTCTTAAAGGAAGTAGATGAATATTGTTACTTTGGTAGTAAAATAACTAACGATGGCAGAAGTAAGGAGGACATAAAATGCAGACTAGCACAAGCAAGGAAGAGCTTTCTTAAGAAAAGAAATTTGCTCACTTCAAACATTGATATCGGAATTAGAAAGATGTTTTTGAAGACTTTCGTGTGGAGCGTGGCATTGTATGGAAGTGAAACATGGACGATAACTAGCTCAGAAAGAAAGAGAATAGAAGCTTTTGAAATGTGGTGTTACAGAAGAATGCTGAAGGTGAGATGGATAGATCGAATCACGAATGAAGAGATACTGAATCGAATTGGTGAGAGGAGATCGATTTGGCTAAATTTGACGAGAAGAAGAGATAGAATGATAGGACACATCTTAAGACACCCAGGACTTGTTCAGTTTGTTTTTGAAGGAAGTGTAGGTGGTAAGAACGGTAGGGGTAGACCAAGGTATGAATATGAGAAGCAGATTAGAGCAGATGTAGGATGCAATAGTTACGTAGAAATGAAACGTTTAGCACAGGATAGGGTGGCATGGAGAGTTGCATCAAACCAGTCTATGGACTGATGACTCAAACACAAATACTCACTAACATAAATTATTTCTATAAAATATGAATAAAATACCTTTACACAGTAAACTTATCTTATATCTCGCCTCTTCTCTGTGGACTGCTGTTTTCTCCTTGTTTGTAATGCCACCTCCGTGCGGGTGAATTCTACCTCTCGAGACGTCATCTCTGGTCCCAAGGCATGGCGCTGCTTTACCTCGTTATGGCATCCCAGGCAATTTAGTCCCAGAGTTTAGGCGGATTTCATGATGTCACAGTCGCTCATGAAAGTAGAAAAGGACATTATACTGGCAGAATATATAATTGGGTTATTCATTTTTACCCTCTCAATATATACATATATTATTGTCTCTATGATGAAACTGCGTTTGTATAATTATGCAAATGTGGCTTCTTTTGAATAAATATATATTTTCCTCAGGCTAATTACGGATTCCAATTGCTACTTTGATTATCCTTCGATGTTCTATATTGCTTGTGGTGTTGACATTTGCCTTTTCGCGTTTTCTTTCGGGAGTCCAGTATCCCCCTTCTTTATTGTTTTGAATTTAAAGATCTCCGATCCTTTCCGTAACTTGACTTGTTCTTCTGCTATTATGTAGCTCGGAATGCTACTCTAATCTTATTCCAGAACGATGATAGGCTGCCTCTTCTTGCTTCTGAGTTGATTTTTCCCGTACGATCTTTTTCTTCAAGTATTAAGAATGAATTGGTTTCAATTATTTTTCAAAACAATACTTGTTCCATCTTAAAGCTCCTTTGCATAGGTTTTATGCTTCTGGGCCTTCTAGACTTAGATTTATCTGAATTTCGGTGACAATTTAAAGGCATTTGTTCTAACTGAAGCTGCCATTTTGTCTCCTCCTTTTCCGTTCGTAAGAACGCCTCGAATGTAACGTAATGTTACAATACGAATATCTACAACAACATATTAATTAACACCAACCCGAAATAATTTGCTTACAAGAAACTAATTTTCGAGATAACTACGTAGCTGATATGAGATGTTTCACAGCATATCACAAAAACCGCAACAATGCCATTCTTGCAAGTGGAGGGGTTCTACTTACATACGTGACAATGTTCCTCAAAAAGAAATACCACTGAAAACCAATTTGGAAGCAGTAGCAGTTGCAGTCTTTCTAACATTTTCCATTTGCATCTGTAATATTTATTTGCCCAGCAGCCAGAACATGGATTTAAAATAATTAGTAGATCTGATAAATCAACTTCTTAAACCATTCCTCCTCTTAGGAGATTTTAATTCCCATAACATCCTATGGAACTGTCTCTACACTAACACAAGAAGAAGAATAATTGAATCTTTGTTAGATTCTGAAAACTTGATCCTAATATACTCGAATGGTCCTACTCACTATGATATCCAGCATGGAACTTTCAGTACTATATAGATCTGTGTCTAAGCACTGCAGATGCAGCAACGATATATACAGTACATCATCAGCTAGCAAAATATTTTTCGGAAGTGATCATTTTCCTATCATAATAAATGGAAACAACAAGTTCAACCCAAGTGTATGCCAAAATAAGTGGTATACTAAACATGCCGATTGGCAAGAATACAAAGAAAATATTAAGGCAGAGTTATACAGATTAACACTATCTACCCATTTCAAAAATTACAACATTGACTATATCGTAAGGTAATTCACCAAAATCATACTGAAAGCCGCAGAAATTTCTGTTCCAAGGGCCAACGACACAAGTTACAAAAGTCAGTTCCTTGGTAGAATGATTCCTGTAAAGATGCAATTATAAAGATCAACCAATCATTCTACAAGTATAAACGCAATCCCACTTAGCAAATTACTGTTCCAAGAATGTCGTGCTGAAGCCAGAAAAGTCATTTAAGAGAGTAAACGAGCATCTTGGGTGAAGTATCTATTTCTCATTGTACCTAACAGAACACAATTCGGGAACACCTACGAAAAATAAGAGGGATTAAGAACCTCACATGTCATAGCTCTCAGTAAAACAACTGGATCAGTTACAACTACACATCACGATATTGCAAGTGCATTAGCACAGAACTTTGAAAAATTTTCAAGTGATTCCAACTATGAACAAGAAATTTTTTCCTCTCGTGGAAATTGTCCTGATTTACAGACACACATCCATCTAAATGCTGACCAATGCTACAACGACAATATCAGTATTACTTGTACTCAGTAGCTGTTGAAGTACAAACCCAGGTCCTGACGATATTATATATGACTTCTCGACAGAACTACCTCCTGAAGACCTAGCAATCCTGACTGAAATATTTAATTTCATTTGGTCACAGAAAGTCCTTCCTGCAGCTTGGAGGAAAGCTGTAGTAATTTCAATACCTAAGCCTGGCTGCGACCACATGTAACCATATAACTATCGACCAATAGCTCTAACCTGCACTATGCGCAAACTAATGGGAAAAATAATAAATAAAAGACTAAAATGGGTTCTAGAACAACAGAATGTCTGAAGAACAGCGTATCTTCCGACAGTTTCACTCAACAGCTGACACCTTAGTATTATTAGAGTCCGAAATCCTGGATGCTTTTCAATACGAACATCTCCTTGCAGTCTGCCTAGATATTCATAAAGCGTATGACATGGTGTGGAAAACTCACCTTATTAAAATTGTACTGCAACATAATATTAAGGGAAATATTATCAGTTTTATCTATAACTGCCTGCAAGACCGACGGATTCAAGTTCGAGCTAATGGTGTCCTATCACCAGAAGTTAGTTTAGAAAATGGTGTACCTCAAGGCTCAGTTCTGAGTGTAACACTATTCTTAGTACAGTAGCTATAAATGACATCACGTCATGAGTTAACCTTACTGTAAAGACCTGCTTCTTTGCTGATGACATGACAATTTTTTGCGGAGGTCAAAATCTGACAACCACCCAAAATATTATACAAAATTATCTTGAATATATTGCCAAATGGGGAAAAAACACAGGCTTTACCTTTTCTTCAACGAAAACTAAATGCATCTTATTTTCCTTTACCATTGAAAACGATATCTAGGGCTGCCGACAGTTGGGTTCTAACCCAACATATCCCGAATGCAAGTCATTGTTTATTTACTAGTTTCAAAAATGTACCAAACAATCAATCAATCAATCAATCAATCAATCAATCAATCAATCAATCAATCAATCAATCAATCAATCAATCAATCAATCAATCAATCAATCAATCAATCAATCAATCAATCAATCAATCAATCAATAAATCAATAAATCAATCAATCAATCAATCAATCAATCAATCAATCAATCAATCAATCAATCAATCAATCAATCAATCAATCAATCAATCAATCAATCAATTGATCTGCATTTAGGGTAGTCGCCTAGGTGGCAGATTCCCTACATGTTGTTTTCTTAGCCTTTTCTTAAATTATTGCAAAGAAACTGGAAATTTATTGAACATCTGCCTTGGTAAGTTATTCCAATCCCTAAGTCCCCTTCCTATAAACGAATATTTGCCCAAATTTTTCCTCTTGAATTCCAACTTTATCTTCATATTTTGATGTTGCCTACTTTTAAAGACACTACTCAAATGTATTTGCCTACTTATGTCATTCCACACCATCTCTCCACTGACAGCTCACAACATACCTCTTAGTTGGGCAGCTCGTCTCCTTTCTGCAAAGTCATCCCAGCCTAAACTTCACAACATTTTTGTAACGCTACTATTTTGTCGGTATTCACCCAGAACAAATCGAGCTGCATTTCTTTGGAATTTTTTCACTTCATGAACCAAGTAATCCTGGTGAGGGTCCCATACACTGGAACCATACTATGGTTGGGTTCTTACCACAGATTTATATGCCCTCTCCTTTACATCCTTACCCCTGAACTGGTCGCATTGCTTTTGTCAATATTATTTTTTCTCAGCGTTTTACTATTAGATTTTTATACTTTATTTCCAATTAAAGTATTACAGGATATTATTTAGTTTATTTTAATGCAGTTTACATGACTACAGTATGTAACTATCCTGTTTCTTAACCAAAAATGTATTTTTATTATTGCACTGAAAGACTGATTGTTCTCTGTTAACTTTGTGAAAGATGAAACTTGGTAAGAGTAAAATGTATTTTTTTTCACATTTTCTTGCATTTACATGCACAAAGCAACACTTTCATCTATTTACTACCGCTCTTAAGAAAACATATTTTTGAGAATTTCACACTTGAACTATTGGTACAAAAATATGGATTTTTTTTAGGTATGTGTGAATATTAAGTGTCATAATTCGTAAAATAAAAATCAAATTAGTTTTAGAAACATATCCAGGTAAAGGAAATCATCACTTTAATCAATTTCTGTGCACATTCCGCAGCCTAGTTGTCCATGTTCTCTGTAAATGAAATTTTGGCACTTGGGACAGATGAAGGATATCTCCCTGTCTTTGTTTGTTGTGCAGAAAAGACATCTCTTTGTTTTTCTGGGAACTTCTGTGACTGGTGCTTGCACAGGGTAGTTATAACCAGAATTAGCTTCATCCATTGTTACACAGAATAAAAAGTGTACTAAGCTAACAATGCGAAGTTTGACAACAAAGACTAACGTTAACAATCGCACCGAGTCTGCGAGACCTTGAACAGCCTGTACGCTCAATGTTTCCAAGGTAACTGAGAGCGGGCTACTGTGTTCGGTTGAAGGTCGGGAGCCAAGAGGCTACCAGGGAGGCGGAAGCGTTCGGTGCATTCTAACACCAGGAACACCAATAAGTATGTCCGCCCGGGTCTCGTAGACCCATCGCGACCACTCCAGGGTTACTACAACCCCTAAATACCCTCATAACCATTTGCAGAGATCTGTACCCTTTATTTGCAATCATATTTATGTGATCATCCCAATGAAGAGCTCTCCTTATATTAATACCTAGGTATTTACAATGATCCCCAAAGTGAAGTTTCAACCCATCAATGCAGTAATTAAAACTGAGAGGACTTTTCCCATTAGTGAAACTCACAACCTAACTTCTAACCCTGTTTAACATCATACCACTGCCTACTGTCAATCTCACAACATTATCGAGGCCATTTTGCAGTTGCTCACAATCTTGAAAACTATTTCTTACTCTGTACAGAATAACATCATCTGAAAAGAATCTTATCTCTTATTCCACTTCTTTACACATATCAGTGATATATATAAGAAAACATAAAGGTCTAATAATACTGCGCTGAGAAATTATCCCCTTAATTATTACAGAGACAGGAAAAGCTTCGTCTACTCTAATTCTCTGAGTTCTATTTTCTAGAAATATAGCAACCCATTCATTCACTCTTTTGTCTAGTTCAATAGCACTCATTTTTGCCAGTAGTCTCCCATGATCCTCCCTATCAAATGCTTTAGATAGGTCAATAGCGATACAGTCCATTTGACCTGGTCCAGGGTATCTGCTATATCTTGCTTGAATCCTACAAGTTGGGCTTCAGTGGAATAACCTTTCCTAAGCACAAACTGCCTTCTATCAAACCAGTTATTAATTTCGCAAACATGTGCGACAGGTAGTGCCTATTGTCAAACAAGAATTACCTCGTAAAAGATTTAAAGCTCCTTTGGGATTAATATTATCAATTAAACTCTCCGCTCATATTTGTTGGCCATGAAAGTGAATAAATGTTTTATAGTCGCGCGTTTCAGTGTAATTGTAATTTTTCTTATGATTTATTCTGCGGTCTCCATATTTATTCTCTTACCCGATACTTAATTGCGCGATACATCCTTCCACTTCTCTGGCCGCCACTGCCTTTGATACGTAAATAAGATGCTCTCCATTCCTTGAGATGGAGTAATGAACTCATGAATGAAGACACTGTTGGAGATTAAGAAATCCGCTGAAAGTTCGAGCTACTCTTTAAGGTGCTCCATTCAGTTCCATGAGGACACAATACATAAATACAGGCAGGGTGAAGCGAAATTTGCGCACTCGTGCATCGCAGCGCGACCCTTCACACGCCAGCAATAAAAAAATGTCTCTCACAAAAGTTCGTCTTGCGAGTATATCCGGCAGAAAAAGAACGTTGAACGGTGGCAATCTGGCAACACTGTAACAACATGTAGGGTAACTATGTCTGTCAGCACATATTAGTCGTGCTTTTTTATTTGCTAATTTCCATCGGACATTTACATACTGTAATACAGTAAGACACCGTTCCTTAGGTCACATTTATCCTACATTGACAAAATTTAGTAACGCTGAACACGTTGTAACGCATCCAGTAGATGAAGTGGTGCGAATAAATTCACGCCCACGACGTGGAAAGGGCGTCTTTCAAAGCTGACCAATGAAAACGAATGTTCGTGCATTTCTAGGATCGTAGTATGTAAGTGCAAATGGTTTCTAGAGGACGCGCCGCAATCGCTGTTGACGATTAAGATGCCAGATACCATACCACCTGGACTACATTTACGAAATAAAAAACATACTCCTCAACCCAGGATCGAACCCTCGACCTCCTGCATGATAAACCAAAACTCTATCCCCTGCACCAACTGTTCAGGACGGCTGATAAGTGCTGACAGAGGTAGTTACCCTACATGTGGTTACAGTGTTGCCAGATAGCCACTCTTCAACGTTCTCTTTCTCCCGTATATACTCGCAGGACGAACTTTTGTGAGAGAGATTTTTTTATTCCTGGCATGTGAGGAGTCGTGCTGCGACGCCCGGGTGCGCGAATTTCGCTTCATCCTTTATTTAAGGAAACACAAACCTCCAATAATACTGCCATGCGAGTCACCCCTTTTATTCGCTGCGCAATCTGTGATAATATTTCACGTATTCTAATTCTCTGAATTCAACTTCCATGTAGAAATATTCCGGAGTGAGAGCGAAATACTCCTGGAAAATAAACAATGTTTCCTATGACTTCACTTCTTTTAAATCTTTATAGTTTCAATGTGAGACGAATTCGAGAGAAATTCTTCTTCTTCTCCTTAATCTGTTTATCCTCCAGGGTCGGTTTTTCCCTCGGACTAAGCGAGGGATCCCACCTCTACCGCCTCAAGGGCAGTGTCCTGGAGTTTTCAGACTTTGGGTCGGGGGATACAACTGGGGAGAATGACCAGTACCTCGCCCAGGCGGCCTCACCTGCTATGCTGAACAGGGGGCTTGTGGAGGGATGGGGCGATTGGATGGGACAGGCAAGGAAGAGGTAAGGAAGCGGCCGTGGCCTTAAGTTGGGTACCATCCCGGCATTTGCCTGGAGGAGAATTGGGAAACCACGGAAAACCACTTCCAGGATGGCTGAGGTGGGAATCGAACCCACCTCTACTCACTTGACCTCCCGAGGCTGAGTGGACCCCGTTCCAGCCCTCGTACCACTTTTCAGCTAATCACGCTAACCACTACACCACAGAGGCGTACGGGAGCAATTCTACATGATTCAATTCCCAAATCATTTGGTTACTATTTCGTGATATAGTTGTAATTTCAATCGTAATTTTTAATTTAAAATCTGGGTGAAATATATTAATTCAACGCAGAGCGAGCTTTGTTTCCTTAATGTCTGAAAGATGAACTGAGGAGATTGAAATCTTAATCTACCATAATTCAGGTCGAGCTTCTCAGTTCCATTTTGAATCACAAACTGATATTCTGTATACAAATAATAATCGTTCAACAAGCTCTTAAATCTCGGTGGTCATAATAGTTCGTAAAAGTTAATATTCACTGAACTGGCACACAACGTTCGACTTGCGCACAATAGTGCCAGGCCTGTAGCTTGCATTCATTTCAATGGGACAACTATGGCCTAGGCAACCACACCTCAGTTGATAAGAGCATCCGACGGGAAATTGAAATGGTGTCGGATCGGATTCCACCGGCGACCGGTTGTTTTGTTCTATTTTATTAACATCTGTTCGATGTGAAATTAACATGACCTTATAAGTTGAAAATTTATTTCTAGTACAATGCCGTCGTAAAGAAAAAAAATAAATATGAATTACAATGTTAATATACTTTATTTCTTTCATCAGGGAAATAGCAATATCGAAGACATAAATTATAAAATTGATTCATCTCCACCGTTCATCGTATTTGGTGTCGGAGAAAACAACTTGCACTTCAGATAGATACCTTTAAATTTGAAAATTCCCGGCTTATTTAAATATTAATATTTTTATCATCTAGAATTGTGTAATTCGTAATTCAAATATCAAGAATTATAGTTCAAATCATATGTGATCCAGTTTCTAAGCGATGTGTGGAATGGCGTCGCGCGGCTCGAAATACCGTTATGTGACACTGTTGAGGGGAGAAGAATACTGATCAGCAACACAGGTTTCATACAATACTGATTACCTTCCAATGACTGTGGATTAAAGTTAGGAGAACATTGGAATCATATGATAACGTAAAATTATTGAAATCATACGTCCAGTCGTCATACGTCCAAGTACGTAAGTAATGAAGTAACTCGCTCAGATGAACAAATAACAGATAACGAATTTAAGGTACCGGTGAATTCAAGCTCAGAAACCCGTGGTAATCTATTAGGTGACGGTCGGTAATAAAATATTATAGTACGACCAGATAATATTTAATAAATATTGTATTTTCTACAGCGGAAGATAAACGGATGTAGATAGCATGGAACCTTTATGACGCAAATGTGCAGCGGAAACCATGGAATGTTTTGAATCAAACGGGCCAAGCTCAGTTAATATACGGTGGTCATACGTTGTTTACCTAATTCGAGAATAGAGAGCCATATTGAGATGACCGTTTGGTACGTCGATTTATGAAGGCTACGGATTGTTAAACATGTTCCTTTTCCAAGATCAACGATTTCGAGAGCGTCATGTAACAAAGAGGTTATGCGGTAAATGTCAAAATCATCTGGAAGGGAGATTACAGGCCACAGTATTCGGTAGATTTGTTAAATGCAAACCAACTTTTATTATTGTATCGTAGATTTGGATTTTGTTTTGAGAAAACAATATGGACAAAGGAATTCTTCAAAAAGCTCATCAGAAGTATCGCACACGATTAGAAAGAATCAAGATCAAAAGTCAAATATAACTGTAAAATTATTATACGAATAGCACGAATTGTTCATTGTAAAAAGGGAAAAGATATATCTGTTCTCCTAAGATAAAGTGAGGGTTAACTCAGTATATTGTAAATGCCATTCATGCATATGACATTGTACTAACCGTTCATTACAAGTTTTACTTATTACGATATCGCCATACATGAAGAAAATTGACTTAATGACTTCTAGTTAGCAAATGGGGATATACTAAAATAATAGGCGGTCCCAAAGGCCCGGAAAATGTGAAATGAGTGCCAAATAATAAAAGTTAAGATCCGAGAGATTGGTGACGTCATCTTCCCGAAGCCGTCAGTTCCATAAGTACCCAAAAACAAATGCCTTTCTTGTATTCTGCTATATAGATGCTTAAAGTAGTGTAGAATTGATTTTGTGGTGTAAAAAATGTGACATGTACAGGTAAAACAACTTGAATGATACCGTATGATCGTCAATCATTGTTTCTTAATGAACAGGACATGTTGTGTTTTAGTCATGAATAATCCAGGAATCTTATAACCTTTCGTTTATTATATATTTGAATTCAAGCTGCTTTTTTTTGCTAGGGGCTTTACGTCGCACCGACACAGATAGGTCTTATGGCGACGATGGGATAGGAAAGGCCTAGGAGTTGGAAGGAAGTGGCCGTGGCCTTAATTAAGGTACAGCCCCAGCATTTGCCTGGTGTGAAAATGGGAAACCACGGAAAACCATCTTCAGGGCTGCCGATAGTAGGATTCGAACCTACTATCTCCCGGATGCAAGCTCACAGCCGCGCGCCTCTACGCGCACGGCCAACTCGCCCGGTAATTCAAGCTGTTAATAGTACACATTATACAGGAGATTTTTTGTCATGATTGCTGGGTTTGACCAAGATAATGCCATCATAAGTGAATTTCAGTGTGTGATTTATTATGTAGATATGTTTTATTTGAAGGTGACCGTAAGATAATTGGTATGCGCGTAAAATTAGAGTCATCTAACCTTAGATTTTCGCGTTATATGCGTAACTTCCGCGAATAAGGTGACAGTATTGTAACGTTGATATTGATTTTTGAATATGCATGGATAAGGTAGTCTTCGAGAATAACGTCCTTGAGTATTTGGAAAGTGAACTGAGAATTTATGGAACATGATGCTCATATAAGTGGGAAGGATTCTGAGTAGGATCGTCGAGATAAAGTAAATAATTAATGTGCTATTGACGGATAGTCGTTCCTTGGAGTTGTGCATTAAATAATGTTATGCAGTCTTCGAAAAATCCCGGTGATATTTACTGATGTGAGAGCTGATGTGCGTCATGCGTATGAATTAAATGGTGCTAGTGAATGATGAGTACTTAAGCATGAATGCGATTTTTTTTTGTGATAAGGTTTTCGAAGAATACTGGAGTTGCTTATTTGATAGTCGTGAAATATGTGATAACCTAAGAGTTGATATGAATGAAATACGTACAGATTTGAAGGGATGAAATACAGTAGAATCTTCAAAAATAAATGACACCATATAGGGGAAAACCATGTGGCAGGTGAGATGTGTAGATATTGTTCTGAGCAATGCGTAGCTTGATTTCCTGCTAAATAATATTATTTTGGTAGATCACACATTTGGTAGTGAACACTGAATGAAGAATTTCAGGATTGTTCGTGGAGAATACTAGAGGTTGCAGAATCGTCGAAAGTTTGGAATTATTATTATTACTGATGTCCTTATTTTCAGGAATTTGATGTTATGCAGATGCAGCTATTGCCGAATTTCGAAGCAGGCTGTTTTTAACTTGTTACGTGACTTCAGTAATTAGAGGGATCATAATGCAGTCCTAATTATTGATCATATATTGGTACAAGCAACAACGTTGGGAACATATCATTGGAGCATCCATGTTGTGTTTATTTAGATTTTATGAATTAAGCGATGATTTCAAACAAAGAGGAATACTGAAAGATACGCATATTTCCGGTAAGTGAACGCGAGTGCTAATGAATAAGGTTTATTTCATTTTAGTAACAAAAAATAATTGATGTGAATAATGAAGTTTTAATGTAATTAAGCATTCAGCACCTCGAATGTTGGTTTTTTTAAGTTTATTTAATTGGAATATTAACATTGATGGCGGAGCCAACATGTTTCATTTAAGTTGTGAACGGAATTTAATGTGGTGACATGTGATAACCAACAAAGGTTTAAGAACTTTGGATATTTATATTTAATCATGATACTTAATTCCTAAATAGACGTCCATTCATCTTGCTTTTCGCTTAAGGTGTAACTATGTTTCCATCATATGATACTCATTAAACTGAACATCCTTCCAAGAAAAGAATTATTCTTCGATTTCTCATTAGAAGGGTAAGTTTATTATCCTAGTGTGGTACAGTTTTAAGTAATTATTGGATTCACATTCTCATGGGTCAGTCCGACTTCGAAAATCTAAACGGTTATTATTTATTCGTATCAGAGGTACCAATATATACAAGGAAGAGATACTGAACATGAAAGATGTACATGGACAAATTAATCGTATATAGTTATGAGTGAAGCACTTGATAATTTTGCATATGAAGTATAACAAATGGAAGAACATACAAAAAAATTAAAAAAGGAGAAAGGAAGTATTACATGACAACATCTACACTATATATATTATTTACACAAGTTGTGACCAGCATTTGGCTACATTTATGGCATTGTTTCCAGCCAGTGCCAATTCCAACCCTGTACATGAATCTGGTCATACACGACAGTGCAAGAGGTTCCTAGAAGTCTGTTCCTCTCCACATTCGCAAAATGAGTCCCCACCATGCACGATGTCCCATTTCACAAGATTGTCCTTAGATCTTGCAACGCCGATCCGCAGTCTGTTCAACGACTTCCATATACACCATCCCTCTTCGTGATCAGGTGGCAACTTTTCTTCAATTTCGACACGTTCCGGATGATACGAGTACCTTTGTTTCCATACCTTAACCCTGGCCTTTTTTGGGTCGGAATCAAGTCGAGCAGAAGACTGTAGAAAACGAAGATCTAAACGGCGAGGTCCTGTGACTAGACTCTACGAACTTGCACGTCCCTTGAGTGGAGTTCCTTGCATATCCGCATGACACCAGCCGAGGCATAACGTCAATACATACATACATACCACATTATCAGTAAAGACTGTTATGCCTTTCAGTATTCAGTCTGAAAGCCTCTGTGAATTTACTGAACGTCGCCACAATCCTCTATTTTCAACTAGTGCTGTGGCCTCATTTAGTTCTATACTATTTATCTTTAAATCGTTAGAAACTGAGTCTATCCATCATCGTATTGGTCTCCCTCTTCTTCTCTTACCCTCCATAACGGAGTCCATTATTCTCCTATGTAAACTATCCTCCTCCATCCGCCTCACATGACCCCACCACCGAAGCCGTTTTATGCGTACAGCTTCATCCATCGAGTTCCTTCCAAACTTAGCCTTTATCTCTTCATTCCAAGTACCCTCCTGCCATTGTTCTCACCGGTATCTACCAGCAATCATTCTCGCTACATTCATGTCTGTTACTTATAAGTTATGAATAAGATATCCTGAGTCCGCCCAGCTTTCGCTCCCGTAAAGCAAAGTTGGTCTGAAAACAGACCGATGTAAAGATAGTTTCGTCTGGGAGCTGACTTCCTTCTTACAGAATACTGCTGATCGCAACTGCGAGCTCACTGCATTAGCTTTACAACACCTTGATTCATTAATATGAACCATAAATCAGAATACGTGAAAGGTCACAATACGGAACCTTAGATGAGGGAACATTTCTGGTTAAAGATTCAGATTAAATATTATCACATAGCGTTTTCCTGGGTGCAACAATAATATAATTCTGGTGGAGTTGTTGAGTATTGTTATAGCAATTTAAACAGCAAGCAAGTAAGATCGCCGTTGAAACATGTGATGGGTGTGTTTCGAACTTAAAAATTTAGAACTTTATGCGAGGAAAGAGGTACGCCATATCGTGTGTCATTCCTTAGATCTTACAAGCTAAATTATGAAAATTTGCCCTTTAGGAAAGCAACTGAAAGATGAAAACATTCTAGGGATATTATTATGTATCGGAATATATTATTTATTTATTCTTAAAATTTACAATGTTTTCCTTAATTACCGTTATCCGGTCCATTAGATTAGTAGTTTTCCTTTTTACCGCTACAAGCGCTAATGTGTCAATGCAGAGGTTCTTTTTTTCGTTTTCCTTTATTTGCTTTATGTCGCACCGTTATAGATAGGTCTTATGGCGACGATGGGAGAGGAAAGGCTTAGGAATGGGAAGGAAGTGGCCGTGGCCTTATTCAAGATACATCCCCAGCATTTGCCTGGTGTGAAAATGTGAAACAACGGAAAAGCATATTCAGAGCTGCCGATAGTAGGAACACCTTCAGTGGGGTTCGAACCCACTCTCTCCCGGTTGCAAGCTCACAGCTGCATGTCCACAACCTCACAGAAAACTCGCCCAGTATGCAGAGTTTCACTTAAGCCATTATAACTACATTCGGTGGAGACATTTTCGAAAAAATCGAAAAACACCTGACGGTATTGAACTAAGGATTTAGGCCAATAAATCAGTTTTGTTAGAGTTTGAATCAAGAAGAAGACGCGTAAAGAAACAATCGATTTCACGTAGATTTGCGGAACTGCGTTCAAGCCGGAGGAGATTTTCGAATTTTTTTTTTTTACTTGGATAGAGCTATCCAACACTCACACTTCGAATCCTTTCGGGCCCTTTACCCCTTCAACGTTTGGCGTAATTGAGGTAAGTGCTTAATTTTGCGTTTTTCATAGTGTGGGGACGTATACATTATCTGCTATGACATGTTTCAACATTAAAAGAGGTCGTAGGAGGAGGTGCCAAAATTGTCCTCTGTGTGATTTTCGCCCGGCATGGGTTTATTTTTACCAAGAAGTAGCAGCAACAAGGATAAGTTGCATTGAACTTTAAGTAATTTAACAGAAACAGTATTCCTTACTTTGTTATATCGTGGGTTTAGAATCAGCTTTTTTTTCGAACGTTCTCGTTCAGTTCCTGTTCTTTATTAAGGGAGTCATTCGGGCGTTATCGGACAACGTAAGTTGCAGTTCCGTCCAGATTACTGATAGTACCATCCTTTGTTTTAGGTAAACATGGGGAAGATACGAAGATAAAGGCAAGAGAGCAATATGATATTAGTTGTGAATAGTGTCAGGAACTATAGAATGAGTATTAGAGAGGCCAGTCAATGTTCCCCTGTTCCACAAAAGCACGCTAGGTGATGGAATTAAAGCTCTTGATGCTGGTAAAGAGATTCCAATAAATGTGTGTACGGCGAACAGTGAGACGTATCAGAGAACATTCTCAGATGAAGAAGACAATTTTTAAAATTTGTGTATCAATTTGAGGAGGAATTGAGAGCTGAACATAGGTTTAATAATACTAAACTGATGGCAGGAAAGGCCTTTTTTTAATTATTTTATAAAGATGCACCTTGATTTCCATTTGACGACGGCTGAGTCTACCAGCTTGCAGCGAGCAGTAGGCTTCAACAAGGAGCAAGTGGACAATTTTTTTGATAAATTAAATGATCTTATGACTAAATATTTGTTAAGTCCATCAAGAATCTTCAACGCTAATGAGTGTCATATTTGCAGAATGGCTAACCGTTAATTAGTTTGTATCTTGAATGTAAAAAAATCTCTTTTTAAGAAAGGTTGACTGTCCGAAACCACCCTCCTTTTCAAACTTACGAAAGTGTTACGACCTCATAATTTGTTAACATTGACCGAGTTTTTAATTGTTATTTAACATATTCTAGTGAGTACGTTCATATACGAATATAGATGCTTATAAAATGCATTACATGATATCTTCTGTACTCCATAAAAAATTATGGCAGAAAATTTAAACTGTCCGATACCTCCCGACATTCCCCTACCCTCCATGGCCAGTTTTTCCCTCAGACTCAGCGAGGGATCCCACCTCCACCGCCTCAATGGCAGTGTCCTGGAGCGTGAGGCATTGGGTATAGGGATACAACTGGGGAGAATGACCAGTACCTCGCCCAGGCGGCCTCACCTGCTATGCTGAACAGGGGGTATGGGAATAATGGAAGGGATAGACAAGTAGGAGGGAAGGAAGCGGCCGGGGCCTTAAGTTACGTACAATCTCGGAATTTACCTGGAGGAGAAGTGGGGAACCACGGATAACCACTTCCAGGATGGCTGAGGTGGGAATCGAACCACCTCTACTCAGTTGACCTTCCGAGGCTGAGTGAATCCCGTTCCAGCCCTTGTACCACTTTTCAAATTTCGTGGTAGAGCCTGGAATCGAACCCGGGCATCCGGGGGTGGCTGCTAATCACACTAACCACTACACCACAGAGGTGGACTCAGGAGATTAAAATCTTAATGTACCATAATTCAGGTAGTAGCCGTATATAAATTTGCAATTAATCCGGTATCACACGATTAATTAAATTTTTGCCGTGCCTTAATGGTGAAGAATATTGGTTTATATCCATACCATGTAAACTAACCATTCAGTTAATAAGATGATACGAATGTTTTGTTCCTTGGATTTTATAAGTTCATTTCCAATCTTTAGATGTTACAAACAAAAAAATTAATGTTTCATGTCGACCCTGAAATTAATAGTACCCTAGCGTAATGAGTCTTAAACTATCTGGAATTAATCGTTCTGAGCGTCGTAATTCGAAGAACAATTCAAACAATTAGTTACACTCCATCGTACGCGATAATGAATAATACCTATGAGTACCTAACAATCATAAATGACGGTGATAAACATTTCTGGTACCTAAATGTAGATCATTGAATCACGATATATTGAAAGTATTATATCCTTTTTTATTAAAGTGGACAAGAAACTAAAATTATTTTAATTTTAATGGGGCTCACCATACTAAGAACAACGCAACGTAAAATTAAGCAGTTTCCTAAACTGTGCCGAAAGTCGAAGGACTAAAGAGCCCAGAATGGTTTCAGACTGTTAGTCTTGGAGAGCTCTACCAAAGTGAAAAACAAATTTCGTAAACCACTTCCGGATTAAATGCAGTTCCGGAAAAACAGCCTATAATAGCTTGTTTCTCTACTCCTTTTCTTTTTGATTCAAATCCTAGCCATATTAACTTATTTACATAATTATTTCTGTAATGTGTTCCTTGGTTCAATACCCAAGCGGATTTTGAACTTTTCAAAATTGTCCACAGCGGATGTGGTTTATGGGCTTAAGTGAACCTCTACATTGACTCACATTACCGCTCGTAGTGGTGCTTAAGTGAAACAATGCACTGACACACATCAGCGCTCGAAGTGGTGCTTAAGTGAAACAATGCACTGACACACATTAGCGCTCGTAATGATGCTTATGTGAACCTCTACATTGACTCACATTACCGCTCGTAGTGGTGCTTAAGTGAAACAATGCACTGACACACATTAGCGCTCGTAATGATGCTTATGTGAACCTCTACATTGACTCACATTACCGCTCGTAGTGGTGCTTAAGTGAAACAATGCACTGACACACATTAGCGCTCGTAGTGGTGCTTAAGTGAAACAATGCACTGACACACATTAGCGCTCGTAGTGATGCTTATGTGAAACTCTGCATTGACTCACATTAGCGCTGGTAGTGGTGCTTATCTGAAACAATGTATTGACACACGTTAACGCTCCTAAGGGTAGGAAAAGGCAACCTGCCAATGTAATCGACCAGATAACGGTGATTAAGGAGAGGATTGTATTTTTTAGTAATAAATAAATGATATATTCTCATACTTTATTAAAATCTCTTTGCTTAAAATCCGTAGCTTGTATCCGTAGGATGTTTTCAACATGGGATTGCTTACCCGAGGAGATTATTTATGGATGGATGCGTATGAAATTTGATGGAATAACTATGCACCTGCAATGATGTGCCAAACAATCACTGTATTTCTATTTCTTCAGTGAATCAATATTAAACTATCATTTAACGCAAGGGATAAAAATCCAGGCTATGATGTTTTCAGTACACGCGTCGAACAGCGATGTTTACATTGCAAGGACTTTGAAGGACTCTAGATTATTTTTAATAAAATCCGCTGGAGAAAGAACGATACCCTGACTCATATAACTTGACTACATTGTCCAGAAATATCTAATCAATATGACGTTATTTTCTCCTAAAATAAACTGCAGTGTGAATTTTCGTTTTCAGAAGTGCCTCCTGCTGAGATTTTCACATCTTAAATTTAACAAATTATCCCAGTAATTATAAAAAAATGGATGACTTAATGAATATATACTTGCTGATTTTACTTTTAATAATTGTTGCCTGAACACTTCTCCAGTTCTTATTCCAATGTATCCGTGAATAACTCACCGCGATATGGTGCCTGGATCGACAGATGCTGAAACAAAAATACAAATTTTTTGAAGAGTATCATGTATGCCAAATAAGAAAAATAAATATCAGTAAAAATCGACAATTAGGTTTCTGACGGCAATTTAGAGGGGATATTGTGTCTTGTGTTTCTAAAATATTCCACGTAATTTTCCCAAATGTGTTCGTTATATTTTCTGTTGTGTAGGCAGTAAATTTCATTGATGGATTCCACTTTTTTTTTACAATTTTTTAATTTATTCTTCCACCTAATCAATATATAATTTATATCCTCTAATATTTCTAGTTTGGGCTGTCCATTGCAGCTCATTGGAACTCAATTCCACAAGATCATTACTCTAGGTGTTAAAGGTTTGAACTTTTTAAAAGTGTATAAGTGCTTTTTTTTGTATTTAGTAATTTGAACTTATGGGATTCAACCCCATTTGATTTTAATGATACTGTGACCTTGTAATGATTTGGGGTGAGTAGCTGGGGATGTCTGAAGTGAACAGGCGAAACTAGTCATATTCGAGGATATAAACTACGTATTGATTAGGTGGAAGAATACATTTTAAAAAATGTACAAATGAAAATTTTTTCGTTGTGTCCATTTTCCTATGCTGGAGAGTAAAGGAAAGTGAACCTTACCGTACCAGACTGTATGAATTTAAGTTTGTATGACGTATTTACGCACTCTAAAATGAATTTAATGTTCATTTTCCTTTTCAGAGTGGGATAGGAAAATGATCTGATTGGTTGCATATCAATATGTGGTTGTCAGGCGTGACCAGTCTTAAACAAAGTAATGGATAGGAAGAGCATTCTGGGCAGATTCCCTGCCAGTTGTTTACCTCATACTGACATTTATTTCTGATTTTCTACCCAGCTTTTCTTCAAATATTTTCAACTAATTTGGAAATTTGTCGAACATGCTCCCGGATAATTCATTCCAATAACTTACTCCTCGTTCTGTAAATGAATTTTTTCCACAATCTGTTCTCTTGAACTCCAACTTTATGTTCATATTATGATCTTTTCTATTTTTAAAAGGTCCACTCAATCTTATACTTCTACTTGTGTCTATCCACGCCAACTCACCACTGACGGCTCGAAACATACCACATAGTCGAGCATCTCGTCTCCTTTCACTCAAATCTTCCCAGCCTAAACTTTGCAACAATTTTAAAGCTACTCTTTTGTCGGAAATCACCCAGAATGAATCGAGATATATTTGTTTGGTTTTTGCAGTTCTTGAGTCAAGCAGTCCTGGTGAGGGTCCCGTACAGAGGAACAATATTCTAACTGCGGTCTTACGAGAGACTTATACGTCCGCTCATTTAAATCTTTACTCCAACCGTAAATACCCACATAACCATGTGAAGAGGTCTGTAACCTTCCTTAAGGAAGTTTTTTTATTACGCCAATGAAGATTATTCCTTATATGAACATCTAGGGACTTATATTGGTCGTGGAGGCGTTAATAATATACAGATTATTTAGAGGTGGAATGCGTTAAAAGAGTACTGAATTATCGGATGAGACTTAAAAGGGGTGGGGGAGGTATTTTATTACAGCAAGAATTAAAAACAAGAATTGAAAAATATGTAGGACGATAGTTGGCTGGCAAAAATTAAAACCTATGTCGAGAATCTGAGTATGGGATATGTTTGGCGAAAGATATGGAAGGGAAAAGACAGCAGAAGCCAGAGGGCTGTGATAGCGAGAATTAAGGATATACAAAAGCAAAAATGGTTAGAAGAATGTAGGTATAGGCCTTCGCTCAGCTTTATGTATAAGGTATTCCAAATCTCTAAGTTAATCATAAGATTCGGTGATAGAAGTTTGAAAGTATGGCTGTTATGATGGCTGATGGGGCTGTACAGAAACAAAGGATAGACTAGGAGCAAAAAGAGTTCATAATGTATTCTATGTGAGGAAAAGTCTGATGACATGCACTTACTAGGCTTTTGTAAAGAAACACAGAAGTTGAGGGCATTTTTTCTAAGCTCGAAACATCAGGAGATGTGCAAGCAAACTGATGAACAAAATTTTTTTTGTGGATAGTGAAATAGTTGAACAGTGAAGGAAACTTGAATAAGTTTTTATGTGCAGTCAAAAACTATGTTTAAGAAAAGTGAAAGGTTATTATTTTATTATTTAGCATATGGCATTCAAATACGTTATTATAAATGAACAAAAATAACCAATGAACCAATCTACAAACAAATATCTAGATCTTGTATGTACTCAATACATTTTGGGGTTGACATCAAGGTCTTCATATGGCCCTCCATATGCTCTGATGATGCATTCCTCCCTCATGTGTTTAATAGTTTGTCGCGGTGCACCACAGTCGCATAGCGGCGAGGAGAGCAATCGCCATTTAAAAAGTGAATCCCCACATCTTCCGTGTCCCGTCCTGAGTCGGTTGAGCATTGACCAAACCTTGCGGGGTTGATCAAACCCTGGAACTGTCTTATCGATGCATGGCATTTCCAGGCATGTAGCTGGAGCATTTTGCATCCATTCTTCCCTCCAGGAATCGGTGATGTTGAACCCGATGTGATTGAACTCGGCTGCAAGAGGTGGATGTCTCAAGCGAAGTCGTTTGATTTTGAGGTCTGAGATGTCAGACTGTACCCGTAGTCCAGGGTTTGCTGGGATCTTGTTGTATTCTCTGATCAAGGCTACTTTCCTTCGCAGGTTAGGGGGTGGTATGTTACTTAGGACAGGCAGCCAGATGGTGGGAGTAGACCTGATTGTTCCTGTAATAATGCGCATAGTACTATTAAGTTGGACATCAACTTTGTTAGTATGGGTGCTGTTCAACCATACTTGTGCGCAGTACTCCGCCGCAGAATATACCAAGCTCAACGCAGACGTCCGCAGAGTTGTGGTGGATGATCCCCACGTGGTTCCACAAAGCTTTTGTATGATGTTTCTTGTTCTCAGTTTCGCAGCAGTTTTTGTGAGATGTGATTTAAACGACAGGGTCCTGCCTAGCGTGACTCCCAGATATGTTGGTTCCTTATTGTGGGTAAGTTGTGTACCATCAAAGTAGACTTCCAGAGTCCTATTGGATTGTCTGTTGTTGAGATGGAAGCAAGTCACCTCTGTTTTTGTTGCATTAGGTCGAAGCCTCCATTTACGAAAATACACTGCAAGCACAGACAAATCAGATGTTAGAGTTTCTTCCATGGATTCGAAGTGAGTGTGCCTAGTTGCAATGGCCCAATCATCAGCATATCCAAACATTTTGCTGACAGTTTCTGGCATATCAGCAATGTCAAGGCTAAAGAGCAGTGGGGCTAGAACAGAACCTTGAGGGAGACCATTTTGGAGGAATTTCTGGCCACTGGTTTTGTTTTCCCATAATAACCTGAAATCCTCTGTTTACAATCATGAAAGGTGTTGTATGTTAATGTAGAAGGTCGGGGATAGCAAGAAGTAATTATGTAAACGCATAGGTGGTCTGGAATGTAAACAGGAAAGTAGCCAGCATAAGTAGGACAGTAGTCGATTGGCACTCAGCAACTTGCAAGGTTTTGATAACGTCGGCGTGGAGTGGTAAGCTGTTACCAGACACGCTGGTAGGGTAATAAGAACTTGTAGAAGGAGGCCAACTCAAGGTTGCTTAACCTATCCCCATCCATGTTATGTAACCTAATCAGGATTCGTGACAATTCTTAGTCTTTCGTTAATCACCAGGATCCATCCAGCAGTTATCACTACTTGTGTGAGCTATTATTCCTATTATTCCAAAATCCTTTTAGTATCGTGTGTAGCCTCGCGATTCCTGGCAATCGCCGAATATTTGGTAACCACCAGACTCCAACGCGCAGTGAAAATTGCGTGGAGGACCCAATATCCCCATTTCAGTTTATTCTTTTGTTAATCGCTCGGATCTATCCAACCGTTATCACCGCAGGAGGGAGTTGTTATCTCTATTATTACTGTGATAACTGCGTGTATCGTCCACTATACCTATCACAGTTTGTTTATAATAACTGTATATTAGATTTGATTTGTTTACTTCAAACAACACAGGGTCTAAGTTGGAGGAGAGCTCTGTACGGACTTTTTGGATATAAATATGAATTGTGAAATACCTATATTGTTCCGCATCAGGTACTATAACCCCATCAACACAATAATTACAACTGACAGGACTTTTTTTCTTGTTAAAACTTCCAACTAGACTTTTCATCCAATTTACAGTAATTTAGAGTCTGCTGTCCATTTCACTATATTGTTAGGTCCCCCTGCAGTCACTCACAGTCCTGTAACTCATTTACTACTCCCTACAGTATAAAATCATCCTCAGATAGCCTTAACTGTGAATCAAGATCTTTAGTCATATCATGTGTATACTGTATATATCAGAAAACATAATGGTCCAATAATACTGCCCTGCGGACCTCCCTTCCTAATAACTACAGGATCAGATAATATTTCACCTACACTAATTATCTGAGTTATTACTTTCTAGAAATGTTACCCTCATTTTTGTCAGTAATCTCCCAAGATCTACCGGTACTCTGTTTCCTTCTATTCTCTTCAGATCCTTATAAGTTTCTCCTTCTTTGACGTAATCTATTATCTTGTACATTTTCCTTCATGTATGTATGGGGGTAGCATGGTAGTGTAAGACGTGCGGTGTGATAGCTCCACATTATTATGAAAATGTGATGGTTTTATCGGCGACACGAGAGTGAGAGTGGTCTCTTCTTAAACTGTAAGTTACACTGATTCACCTTCGATAATTATTTGTTTGATCTTATATACTCTAAGTCCAATACTGAACTATAATAGGGTATGCTTTTCATCATAACCTCAAAGGATAAACATTGGATCAATGTAGCCAACTGTGAAATTTGGGCAAGTAGTATTTCTATCACCAGCGTAGCCACGTATGTAATCTGTGCAAAGAGTATTTATATAATAACCAGTTACTGTCAATCTCAAGGAATAGTAAATATTTCAAGCTCCATCGTGTCGCCAGTCTCTATTCTAGGATCTCAGCGACAATTAACCTCATCTAACAATGGATATGTGCAATATCTGTAAAAATGAAGCATCTAGTAGGTCAGATAAAACTAACAGGATTACGTGTGGTTTATGTGATAAAGCATTTCATACAAAGCGTCTAAATTTACAAAAAGAGTACATTGATTGTTTAGGAAGTACAGCTGCTTGTTGGACATGTAACAGTTGCACTGACAAAAGTAACAGTCTCCCAACAATCGGGGCATGAGGGGGATAGTAACCAACCTGAAAGAGAGAGTTGTAGTAATAAAACTCTTTATCCAATAAAATTGATGATGAGTAAACTAAGTGAGATACAGGCAAATATAGTAATCATGGAGAAGACCCAGAAATCCTTAGAAAGAGCTCTTGGAGAAATGAAGTATGAACTTTTGGAAATGAAGCAGGGAATTGGATCGGTAAAGAATTCTCAGAAAGTACTCGAGCGTGGTCTATTTAAATCCATAGAAGTGTGTCCACAGTATCACACAGCAACAAGAATATAATAAGGTGATACAAGAGGCCCAGGGGATGATCGAGAGTTTGTAAGATGAGAACATAAAACTCAAGAACAGCGCACTGAAGACTGTGAACAGTACTCGAGGGTAAATACAATAGAGATTCAAGACATTCCAACACAAGCTAATGAAAATGCAGTGCATTTACTGAAGGCTGTGGGAATATCTCTGCACATAAATATTAATGAAGATGTATGTCATAGGCTCTCAAGTTACCCTAATACCCGTCGTCTAATACTATCATCGTCAAATTCTGTCGGAGAGTACATAGAGATGAAATGCAGAGGAAAGGCCGCGTGAAAAGGAATCTGTCGAATTTAGACTGGGGATTCACCTACAACAATCCCGTTTATATCAATGAGAGCCTTCGCCCTGCCAGGAAGCGGCTTCTGGATCAATGTCGTCAACATCTCAGGTCATCTAACGTGAAGCATCTTTGGACAAGGAATGGCCGAATCTTCATGAGACAAAGTGACAATTCACCAGTTGTCAACATCGCCTGCAAAGAAGACATCAGAAAATTCAACAACACTATTCATATTGTGTAATGAGTTTGTTAGGTTATGAATTTATAATTTACTAGCAAATGTATCCGTGATTCGCTACGGTATTCTACATTGTATTCGAATATCGAAGTAAATACCGTACATGCAGTATATAAGATTGTTTTAAAATTGCATGTCTCTTAGCGTTATCCGAGAAAGAGCATGGGGGGTTCCAATACGTTGTCTCCAATGTAAAGTGTTTTTAACGGATTTCTGATGATAACGGCAGGCTCACTTGCCTACTGCCATTCTGAATCGAGTTGGAAAGATTACATTAAAACTGCATGCCCCATTGCCTACTGCGCGGTCAAAATCGATTTGGGGAGTTTTCATTACAATGAGACCCTCTGTTTCCCACTTCTAGACAGATAACAGTTGAGGACTTTTCATTATAATGGCAGGCAACTACCCTACTACCAGTCGAAATTGAGTTGTGCAGTTATCATTATAATGTCAGGCCATTTTCCTATTGTCAGCCAGCTTACTGCCAGTCACACCAAGTTGGTGAATTTCCATCAAAATAGCAGGCCGCTATGCCTAATGCCAGTCACATTTTAGATGAGGACATTTGTTTATAATTGCGGGCAACTTTTCCTCCTCCAAATACAATTGGGTAGGGGAGTTGTATACAAAACTGCATGCTCCCTTGCCTTCTGCAAGTCAAATCGAGAAGTGAACTATTCATTACAATGGTAGGCCTGCCTTATTAATGCCAGTTACACAGGAATTGGAGAAGGACCCCTTTCCTACTGCCAGTCAAAGTCGGTGTGGGGAGTACTGATTACAATAGCAGACACACCCTTTCTTGATCGCTACAAATCGATGTCCGTGAATATATATAGATCGAGATACGAAAGTATATGCGTGTTTAAAATATTTCAGACCTTCATTTACAGATTAACTGCTGCTAAACGTACGTCACATCGACAAAGAATTGTACAATACGACGCCGGATTCAGTGGCCTAAATGGCTGGTCCTCTGATATCTCATCTATTCTTGGGTCTGATTGAGTTAGAGACGTTGAACAGGGTAAAGTTTTGTGAGATTATCCCACATTGCATTACTTTTTGGATAATTATGTGATAGCTACATACATAGCATTTGGCTCATATATGACTACTGGGTGGGCCAATTTTCGTGAAGAGTTTGATGATTCTATATTTCCTATAAGTGATTGGAAGTATGAATTATGCATGTGAAAAGTACAAATTTACTTAACAATTTACTTAAGAAGTAGATAAATGTCAAACCTAGAAAGGATACAGATACGACAAAAAGTCATAAGACCAAGGTTGTAGATCATTCCAAATTGAACGGAGATTGTGCAATTCATCCCGAAGGTCTGCATCATCATTAAAATTACCTCCATATTTCGATAATCTTCGTGGATAAAGGTGAAAAATGTAAAGATCTTGGAAGTTTTCCATCCGTTACGGGCTAAAACGTATAATTTTGTCAAATTTCCATTTTTTGTTCGTCTGGCAGATTATGCCGCAATCTGGATTTTGGGCGAGTAGGGTAAAAATTAGGACTTTCCGGAAACTAAACCAAAAAATATGCAGATTGTCATTATTACCCCTTAAACGGGTAGCTGTACGAAAATTTCTGCAAATTGGTCAATGTAGAGGCACACAGTGGTTACGATTTTATTTATATAGATAGATAAGGAATCTGCTCCACGTGCACACCTTTTGGGCTATGTCCGCTGGACTCAACCTGCAAAACAGACCTTTCATGTTATCTCCCTTATTAATCTTCCTGACGATAAAATCCACATGAAAAAAGTTTTAGAGATGGAATTCCATCACGTTTGGTCAATTTCCTGGCAGGTTGGTTTTGTACCGTATATATTGCGGAAGAGTAAAATCACCATTTCGGTTCCCTATAAGCCACCAGTCCATTCCGGGAACATGAAATGTTATTCACCTTTAAAACCTACCTTTGGAAAGGTGGATGCTAAATATGAAGTTTGGTTCGAATATCTTCAGTAGTTTTAGAGTTGTAAGAAATACTCTTTACACGCGCCCGCTCTTGAGTTAAGTCCCATGGGACTTGTACCGGAAAACGGACCGTCAATGTTATCTCCTTTATTATTCGACGTATCGAAATGATGTCTAGGAGAGAAAAGGTTTAGAAATTGATTTCAAAGAAGGCAGGTAGATTTCCATTAAGTTTGATTGTGTATATTTTGTGGGAGTGCAAAATCACGGTTTCGGTTTCGTATAAACACCCAGTCAGTTCAGGGATTAAGAAACAGTATTTGCCCAAAGACCTACCCAAGGACAGGTGGATTCTAAATATGAAGTTTGGTGGAAATATATCCAGTAGATCCTAGCATTCGCGTAAATACGGAGTAATTAAGGAAGAAAATAAAACAGTTAAGAAAGATGAAATTAATAGAAAATGGATTATAACTGAGGACAGCCGGATAACGACAAATATGTAAATGCCAAGTGAATGTATTGGAAAATCAAATGCCCCTCAATAAATTATGCTTGTGTCAGTTATGAATATAAGAAAGCGGTAACAGAGAAGAAATTTAGGCGCAGTGATTCTTAGGTAAAGAGATAAGGAGATGACTAATGGTGTTATTACTTAATCTATTCGAGGGCGGTTATAACCTCCAACGATATTCCGCCAATATCCCGCAGATAGGCCGATTGACGCCTCTCTTGCCTTCTACCCAAGGAACAACCACAAATTTAAAAGTACAATGAGGAAAATGGCAATACGTTATTTCCCTGCTGGCAAGCAGTCAGAGACGTTGCCATGGTAACCTGTAGGTTCGTTGTCGGTCTGTCGGTCACTAAATGCAGAGCACGATACCCGCAGAAAATAGTAAATTTCTCCGTCATGTGAAGAGTAAGGTAAATTATGAACATAACGAAAGTTGTTTATAATGATTAGACGTTCCACGTACGGTCCATGGAGTTTACAGAAAATCAATAGTATAAGAGAAAATGGAGGAAAACCTGTCTATTCAAAGATTTTAAAATGATATGCATATCTAAATCTTCCCTGTACGTCTATAACTTTATTTGTATAGATTATCAAAACGTACGTGGATTAATATCTAAAACGCATACTTTATATACAGGTATATTATCTAATAATTTTTATATACGTAATATTTCTGACTGAGACTTGGCTGAATGATACATTACATGATTCTGAACTATTTGATAATAGGTATATTATATTTCGTAAGGACAGGAATGCCATAACTAGTTGCAAAATTATGGCTGTGGAGTCCTCATTGCTGTTAAGACACATTTAATCCAGAAATGGTTCATTCATTAGACTCAAATACTGAGTCAGTATGGGTTAAATATACTTTCAACAATAACAAGTACTACATCTGCACATTTTACTTTCCCCCAGATTTACACTTAGATGCCTACTTATAAATTTTTAGTAAGTTTGAACAATATATTAATATATTAATATTAATATATTAATTTACTTGGAAATAACATTATTATAGTGGGTGACTTTAATATCTCTGAAATAGTTGACAGTACGTATGATTTGAACAAAGGAAGTAATATGTCAAGAATTAAGCAGGGTCTTACATTTTTCGAATATCCACTCTGTAAACAATGTGCAGAATAGTAATAGTAAGACACTTGATCTTGTGTTAACAAATTTATTAGGCATACGTATTGTTGAGGAAATTGATCCAATCATTCCAAAAGACGGGTATCATCCTCCTCTTCAGATAATACTTAAACTTAACCGAAATAGGAGAAAAGAAAGTAATCATCATATAAGGTATAATTTCACAAAGGCAGATTTTGAGAAACTTTACATTCTTTTGAAGGAAACGGATTGGATTAACATAAAAGAATGCAGAGATGTTAATTTAACCACACAACTTTTCTATGATAGAATGTATGCTGTATTGGATCAATGTGTTCCAAAAACGAAAAGGTACAAGAAAAAATATCCCATCTGGTTTACAAAGGATATTATAAGTAATATTAAATTAAAAGGAAAAAAGAAAGAAAAAAATTCTGAGTATTGCTTGCATATATTTAAAAATCTCAGAGCATAAATAAAAAGAGGTATAATTATTGCATTCAAACAATATGTCCAGAAAATTGAAAATAACTTGAGTAATGACTGTAATGTATTCTGGAGCTTTATTAATAATAATAGGAGATGCTTAAGAAACAACCCACAGTTTGAATTTCAGGGTTGTCTGTTACAAGCACTAAATGACATAGCTAATGGATTTGCAGACTATTTCAAAACTCTATACTCTCAGGAAAAGTCTAAATATAATTTGGAATTCAGGAATAACGATCAATTAAACGAAATAGGTGTACTTAATATACAGCATATAACTATAGAAGAAGCAATTGACTACCTAACACCGAAGAAATCAGTAGGACCTCATGATATACCCCCGTATATTTCGAATGGTTGTAGAGAATTGTTAGTATATCCTTTAACCATTCTCTTCAGCCTAGTTGTAAGAACAGAGACATTCCCTGACTTGTCGGAACATACCAAGGTTACTCCTGTGTATAAAACTGAAGATACCAAATTGTTCATTAATTATAGATCTGTTACTATTGTTTGTGCCCCAGCCAAAATTTTTAAAATTATATTGTACAAACAAATTTATGATCATGTTAGAAATAGTATCTCACCGAGACAACATGGATTCATGGCGAGAAGATCCACCGAAAAAATCTTTGCAACTTTACTGAATATGTGTCCGCTAGTTTATATGATTATGCGCAGGTTGATGTAATTTACACGAATTTTCAAAAAGCTTTTGACAAGGTTAATCATGATTGCTTAATAAATTAATTTTCTTCCTTTGGATCTTCTACTACATTAAAAAATTTATTGGTATCGTATTTATAAGATAGGACTCAGGTTGTAAGTTACAAAGCTCATATGTCTTCCAAATTTGGTGTGAATTCTGTAGTTTCACAAGGTTCTAACTTGGGGCCTTCGCTATTTCCAATCTTTGTCAATGACATATCTGAAACTATAACATCTTCTGAAATTCTTATTTTTGCTGATGATATTAAAATATAAAAATATATTAAAACAGTATCTGATTGTCAACTACTTCAAAACGATTTAGATTCTCTTGTAGACTGGAGCAAACAGAATAAGTTAATTTTTAATGTAGGTAAATGTATAGCCATGACATTTATTCGGAAGAAACAGAAGATTAAATATAACTACGCAATGGATACTGACATATTAACCAGTGTCAAAACGAAAATGGATTTAGGAATAACATTCTGTGAAGATTTAAGATTCAACGACCATATTCAAGAAATTACGATTAATGCTCTTAAAATGTTAGGCTTCATTATACGGAATTCATTATCATTTCGTTCAAAGACACTATTAATACTGTTTAACTCATTTTTAAGGTCCAGACTTGAGTATGGCTAAGTTATTTGGAGCCAATGACCACAAATAATATCAATTTTATCGAGAGTACTCAAAACAATTTTTTAAAATTCATGACTTATAATATCACAGGAAATTACCCAACCTTCATAAATTATTCAGGTATACTGAAGGAATATGATGTGAATAGCTTGCGCCACAGACGAAGTTGCAAAGATTTGACTTTCCTGTATAAAATAATTAATTCTATAATTGATGACTCAAACATATTGAAATCAATAACATTTTATGTGGCACATAAACTAGAAATATATTCTTTCTATCAAAGGCTAAGACTGAAATGCATAAGAAATCCCCAATTAACAGAGCAATGGGACTCTACCATGATATTGATCCCTATGTTGATATTTTTAGTATGCCCGAAGCTACATTCATTTCGACATGTAACACTGTACATCTGAAGGTAATTTAATAGATTATGAAGATTTAAAAAAAGGAAAACTAGTATAAACTATTATAAGTGTTGTAAACCATGATTTTAAGGGTATTATATTCCAAGTGGAAATCCTGTTAAAATAATTGTTTTAAATATTATACTAATTTAAATGAGAATATATCAGTACTGTAATGTAATATTAGTTATATTAACCGTATTTGTTTTGCAATGTGACTTGCGTGTCAGAGGAATTAAGTTTTAAGATTACTCTAGCTATGTATTGTTTTTTGTTTTTAATTTGTATTTTTCATGTCTAAGTAACAATTGTAATGAACATTGTGATTGGGACTCGTGACCTGTTATGTTCACAATAAATAAATAAATAAATAAATAAATAAATAAATAAATAAATAAATAAATAAATAAATAAATAAATAAATAAATAAATAAATAAATAAATAAATAAATAAATGAATAAATAAATAAATAAATAAATAAATAAATAAATAAATAAATAAATAAATAAATAAATAAATCAATCAATCAATCTCAGTCTCCTTCCAGCACATTCGTTAACAATCACACCCGCCTCATTAAGTGTGCCATACAGGTTTTTTTCCTTTTTCTTATAACTTGCAGAAATCTTCTCTTCTCACCAATCTTCTCTTTCAAGTACTGTTTAATTTCTTGGTCTTCCCATCCAGCTTATTCTCGTCCACATCGAAATGTCAAGGGCTTTTAGCCGTTTTTCATTTTCTGTTTTCGATGTCCCGGTATCTTCCCCATATAACGCCATACAAGGCATATTCCAAGTCTCCTTGTCAAGCCTTTATCTAATTCGCTGCAATATAATCTCCTCTTCCTACTGAACGCCTCCCTCGCTATAGCAAGTTTTCATCACTTTATGGCATATCATGCCTTCATGTATTGTACTTCCAAGATATTTTAAAGGTCATACTTTGCTGACATTAATTTGCCCTATTTTGATATTTGAAGGTTTTCTTCATTTACCGATCACCATAATCTAGGGTGCCCATTGTTCTTCCTCTTAGAAGACTTGTAGAAATTCAGCAAAATTATGGACAAGGTGAGAAAATGGTATAACGTAAGGTAGTCAATATTTGACATAAACTTAAAACGCTACAAAATCGTAACTGCAAACAATATATCCCGTTCCCGACAGCATTTAAGAAATGTACAATGAATTTGAATACATTTTTCCTTTCTAAACTTAACAAACACATTCAATATGATGAAATACTCGAAGACCATTTATGAAAAATATATCTTGGTATTCTTTTTAACGTAGTTTTTGAGCGTTGCTAGTGGGATGTTAAACGCTTTACTTGGACGTTTGTAACCCGTTATCTTGTCCCTCACTACCTTGCTGATCTTTTCCATAGCCTCCTTATCCTACTGCTTTCGTTTTCTCATCTCCATATAATGATAAAGATCATAAGCATAAAGTAAAATGAAGGGGGACGGAATTACGAACATTCTCTGATTTATTAAAAAGACCGCTTAAGTAACTCACGCCAACCACCCCACTGTAGGGATTACATGCCAGAAACTATACCACAGGACCAGAAATGCAGTTCAGTATTTCATACACATATCAGTGCTTACTCTAGTAATTACAGCCCCTTAATTCGAATCCGCATTAACTATGTTCAGCATAAAAATGAATCCTCCTTGTTACTATAAACTACACGTGTTGCACACAACAAGACAACGGGATGAGGTGTGAGCGGCTAAATATCGGTACAAACCGTGTAAACCGGTGCGGGGACGTAATTTCGACCCCCTACCTTTTTGTTTTAGACATAGTGATTCGAATCCCATACTCCTCGCAATCTTCGTTCATATCTTTTAGCATTTTAATTAAAGTTCATTCGCTTTGTGGTAATAATATAATGTCATCAGCAAACTTAAGCATTCAGTTCTCTTTCCACCAATATCTAATCTCCTCCGTCCATCCAAGCATTTTACAATATTCTCCTCCAAGGATAAAGTGAACAACAAAAGGGATAGGAAAGAACCTTGTGGAACTCTCCTTCAAATTCTGCTTTCTGCCGATATTTCGCTTCCAATTCTTATTCTTACAAGTTGGCATGTGTTTATCTACGGCCTATTTTCATGCTAAAGTGGATATCTTCCGGTACATATTAATGTAAGTAACATCCGCTAAGAACAAAGAGATGTCTATATTACTGTCCACTGTTCATAATGTTCATGTTTTTCAACTATCGACATACATTGTTTGTTGTTCGCTGTCTTCAGTTTATGCTCTAAACAGTGAGCAGTAGATATGTGTTTAGAGTTTGTGTTTTCAACGAGTTTTGTTGTGTAATTGTGGGTTCCAAAGGGAAGAAAGGGGTCGAAAATGCTCTTCGTAGTTTAGCGTCAGATACTGGTGAGTAATAAATTACTTATCGATCGACTGAAATACATCCTCATGTCGAGATTTGAGTAAGGTCAGGCCCCACCCTCTGCAAGTGGATTCCACTTCAAATCAATGGATAAATTTAGATAACACGTATTTTTACTGTGGTTAACCACATGCATTTCTGGAGTGTGGTTTTACAAACTACTGTATGTGTCCAAATGTTTGACATTAAATACATAGATGTAGGAAGGTGTTGTACGCTACAAAAAGTAGATCGTCCAGTTGTAGCAACTTTAACATTTGAGGAGTTTCTGTTCAAAAGGTGCTATTTCCACTTCGAATACTATCGAATGCCCTGAGCATTCCAGAGCAAAAAGAAAATTCTACCTTACCCGATCAGGGTGCATTCCATGTGCCTTTGTTATACGTTTTATGCGGTTTTCTTTTAACATTATTACGGTGAAAATAGCGCCATTAGAACAGGCACTCCTGATTTGCATTTATAACCAGTAATAAAACAAAACAAAAGGAACATCAGCGCAGTCTCAATGCAAAACATTATAACTTTTAACACCCCTGGCCAGCAATTGTCTTACGAAGTGTTTTGCAAATTGCATAAATAGATAGTTAGGTAGACTACTACTACTAAAACATTGAGAGATAATTCAACTGTTTGCCACCCCAATTACGGAATTAAAATATCGGCCTCCTTACTAGTTCATATGAAGAATATTTGTGTTATATACTGTATATTTGGATAAAGCAGGCCTTGAGTAATAACAAAAAATTAATACTGCCACTATCAAGCAGATTGTATCTTTCAGATGTTATTTGGAAACCTAAATCCTACACATGATACTAATGCCCAACACTCGCCAATGTGCTTTTCAACGCAGATTCTGCTATGGTCTGGATAATGACGTCCAGGATTTCGTTTATTCTTAAGTTAAGCCTCTCCTTTGGAATTTTTCATCTAGCGCCAATCATAAGGCCAATGACATCCCATTTTGTAATATCATATTTCCTTCCGAGATCCCCAAGGTATGGTTCATATATGGCCTTTTTCTCCTCAGACACTAATCGAGGCTGCTCTCCTCGAATCAAAAAAAATCAAAAATCAAAATCTCTTTATTTGAAAATGAGGTGTCTACCTCGGTGGTAAATGGTACACTAAAATACATTATTGTCAAGCACTAAATTTTAAATTAACAAGAGACGAAGAAAATGTTCGTAGAATACAATATTATACAATTTACGCTAATAATTTGTTCTATTAAACACATACATCATCCTTAATAAATTTATATTGTTTAAAACATTCTACTTATAATATCTTACAAACATAGTCAACTCATATACAGTATGTGAAATTACTTCTAATAATAATATACAACTGGTATAAGATTAAAATTAACATTGAATTTATTTACATATTTATATTTTACCCATTTTGGAACCTAAGTAGCATAACGACCTGCTGCGTCTTAACCAGAGCCCCTTTTGCTACCACTTTTCAGAGTTCCTGAAGGGCCTTCACAGCTACCGTAGCGGTCCCAGGGCCCTCGAATTCCCCACTGTACTTCACCCCTAAAGGCAGTCCCCTACTTGGGCTGTCCAAACTCCATAGACCAGGGGATGGAATTAATTTAATCACACACATTTTTTATTTACAATATCCTGCACTGGTCGAATGCCCTCTAATATTTCATTTATTTTCTCTGTTGTTGTTTATTCTCTTCTTGAATATCTGTACAGATTTTGGAAAAGGATCAAACACTACCCCTGGTAAACTGTTCCACTCCTTCACGCCCTTCCCAATGAATGAAAATTTACCCCAATCGCTTCTGCTAAAATTCCTTCTAATTTTGTACTTGTGGTCAGTTCTACCAATATAATTATTTTCCAACTGAAGCCTCTCACGGATATCTCTCCATGCTTCTTCTCCTGTATAGGCTCTATATAATCCTATAAGTCTAGTTTTCTCCCTTCTCTTACTTAATGGTTCCCAACCAAGTTCCTTTAACATTTCTGATACACTACTCTTTCTCCGGAAATCCCCTGTTACAAACCTTGCTGCTTTCCTCTGCACACCATCTAGTTCTTTTATTAGGTATTCTTGGTGAGGTTCCCAAACACTGTTTGCATATTCCAATAATGGACGAACTATACTTAAGAAACTTTTTTCTTTTAATTCTTTGTTGCATCCTTTAAGTAGCCTCATTGTGACATGTAACGATCTGTATGCTTTCCCAACAATGTCATCAACATGACCCTTCCAGTGCAAATTAATTTCAAATCTCACACCTAAATATTTGCACTTGCCATCATTAGGGATAACTACCTCATCCAAAGTATATTCAAATTCAGTTTTAAAGCTCCTGTTTTTAAATGTTGTAACAGTTGATTTGCCTCCATTAATCTTCATATTATTTTCTTCAACCCATTCTTGGATACTATCAAGGTCCCTTTCTAATTCTGAGCAATCCTCAATGTTATTTATTTCCCTATAAACAATTATGTCATCTGCATACAATCTTATTTTCGATGTTATATTGTTCCCTAAATCATTTGCGTATATTAAGAAAAGTAATGGACCGATTATACTACCCTGTGCAATTCCCTTCCAAACTTTCTCTTCCTGTGATATATAATTTCCTACTTTGACTTTCTGAACACTTGAATTTAAAAATGTTCTTATCCAACGTATAACCCTTACGTCCAATCCTATTCCCACCAATTTCTTTAATAATATTCCATGTTCCACTCTATCAAAGGCTTTGGAAAGATCTATGGCTATGCAATCTAACTGGCCTCCTGAATCCAATTGATCTGATATGTCCTGCTGAAATCCCACCAGTTGTGCCTCGCAAGAAAATTTCTTTCTAAATCCATACTGGCTCCTCATGAACCAATTTTTATCATCACATATCCCTCTGATGTACTTTGCTATTAAACTCTCCAGTATTTTACAAACTATACTGGTCAGGCTGATTGGTCTGTAGTTCTGTGGTTTCGTTTCATCACCCTTTCCTTTATAAATTGGTATTATTATAGATTCCTTCCATTCCTTTGGTATTACACTATTATTTATGACATAGAAAAAGAGAAATTTTAAATAAGGCACTATATACCACCCCATCGTCTTTAATACCTCCCCAGTAATTTGATCACTTCCTGCTGCTTTTCCTTGCTGAAACAGTTGGATTTCTCCGAAAATATCTTCATTTGTGAATGAGAAGCTTCTTGTTTCCCTCTGTGTCTCTCCCTCTCTATCTTCTGTTATGGTTTCCAAGTCCTGACAATCATCTACTGAATCTCTGAATTCCCTACTGAAGAGGTTTGCTTTCTCAGTATCTGTTAAATAGTGTTCACCCCCTTCTCCCACCATTGTAGGAATTTGGATTCCTTTTCCTTTTTGATTCCTAATATATGAATACAGCTTTTTCCATTTCCCTTTGTGGCCATTACCCTCTTGAAGAATGCCATTCATATAATTCTCTTTTGCTTCCTTTTTCACTCTATTCAGTTCCCTCATTAGCTGTTTTCTAGTTTCTCTATTCTCCCTACCCTCTTTGATTTTCCTGTTTACTATTCTACATTTTATTTTTTATTTTCTTATTTCCCTTGTATAATAAACAGGGTCTGAGGTCATTTTACCCTTCTTAACAGGTACAAATCTCTTCTCTCCTTCCCAAATGATTCCTTTAAATTTAGCCCAAAGTGTATCCACATTACTCCCTTCACTTATCCAACAACTGAATTGTGATTTAAGGTAAGTCTCAAATTCATCAACTTTAGTTTTTCTGTATAATTACTTGTCTTGTGTGACCCTCTTATTAAGCCTTTTTGGTACCAGTCCTACATCCATTATTACAGCCTTATGGTCACCTATTCCTTCAATTACCTCAGTTTTATCAACAATATCCCATGGTTTAACCAAGAATACATCTAGTAAGTTATTGAGACGAGTCGGTTCTTGTACTACTTGTGTAAATCTTCCCTCCCAAATTAACTTATTTGCCAGTTTCTGTTCATGGGCTTCACTTGCAGCTCCATTCCATTCAACTTCAGGCAAGTTTAGATCTCCCCCAATTATTACCATATCATTATTGTTGTTTTTATTAGTATCATCTATTATTTTCCCAAATAATTCCATGTCTCTTTCATCTCTTCCAGGCCTGTATGTTCCTATAATCCCCACCTCCTTCATATTGTGACAAACTAATTTTATCCCTAATATTTCATCCCTTTCATCGGTAAACCATTCATGTGAACAATAAGTTTCCTTCACCAGAATAAACATCCCCTCCCTTTTTATCTCCTCGATCTCTACGATATACTGTGTACCCTTCTGGAAATACTTCTCTATTATCCACCCCTTACCGTAGGATCAATCACCATACCACCATACCCGTATATGTGGCCTGGACAACAATATAAGCTCGTCTTGTGGACCCATTAGTGGAAAATTCACACACAAAACTCCTGTCACAGACCCTAAAACTACCCAACCCTTGTTCTCTTCATTCAGACAACCACCGCTACTGAAAACACCAAGCCGCCTCCCACGGCTACCCACCCCCAACTTATTTCAGCCAAACAAAGCAATCAAAACCCTTCTAACTTTACTTCTCACCCATATTTCCAATCAAACCTACAGCGTACAGGGCCTTCTCTGTGGATTGAGTAGCCGAGACCCTGGACAAAACCAGTCAAGATTACCCCCCCCCCCATCCCACCAAGAAAACATGTAAGCCACAATTCCTCTGCAAACCGTCCCCTTCTAGCCTTGCTAACCACTAAAGTCCAGGTGAAGCGCAGGTCTCGGAACGAGGCTCGGTGCAACGCTAATGCCGTTAAATAACGCTGTTATTTTCAAAATTACCAACTGTACGCTCTCATTAAATTGTAAACTCAATTCTTTACTAAAATGTTAGCATCTGCAAACAGTTCAGGTAAAGACCCATTACACAAAAAAGGTACATTTCAGGCGTGGTCAGTACTTGGATGGGTAACCATACCGGTTTTACCACGTATCTAAATTTGTGTCAGCCATATAATCGAGCGAATAATCAGATTTGTCCCATTTAACTGCATTTCATTAAACTCTTCAATTAATAACAAAACTTCACTAAACCACAGCTAAGCAACATTGAGCGTGGTCACTCACTGCATGGGTGACCAATGTCAGCAATTTATTATTCAACAACTACTAACTTCACTAGTAACTACAAACCAACCCCTGAAACAATCATTCAATTATAAATTTTATACCAAAAACTAAATTCCGGATAACAGCTCGGTGAGGAGCATTAAATTGCACCGGTACCAGAAAATCTAACGAAACTCCTCCTCCCGGCAGGAGAAGGGGGCTTTAAATTCCAAATGGGTCTACCGTTAGTGGAAAGACATCGCACTTCCTCATACAGTAGATCTCCAACTGGTGTTGCTTATGAAGGCTTCCAGCAATCAATGTTCGAACTCTATTGTGCGTATAGGTAGATAGTGAAACCGTTGAATACCACGTTAATAGACATGTTATCAAGCTCAGTAACACATATGTGCAGTTTTCCTCATCATTCTATGAAGTATTTGGTGGCAACAGCATTTTTACACCCTGTCCGGGATACGAAAGACGCTTCGCTTGTTCGGAGGCAAGAGCTCTAGTTACGCGAACAAAGAGGGTGAAGCTTTGAGCAAGCACGAACTTGGTATTGCCATCTCCATCGTGCAAGGAAGACGGAGAGGTGACGCTACTCTCAGAAGGCTGCCTGTGTCAGAAGGCGTGGTTAACTTACTGTGTTTCAACTCAAGAACTGGATATTACCACCAGTTTCACACCCACCTCTTGGACACCAACCCACAAATTTTGTGGCCTAAATAATAATATAAAAAATATTAAGATTTCGTTACAAGCCCAGCAGAATTATATGAAATGAATCATTAATCTCCGCCTAATTTACCTAATTTACCGTTTTTAATAATATAGAGATATGAGTTACATCTCGAACGCATTCCTAATGACACATTTAGATAACACCGCAGTGATGGATCCCAGATGCCTTTGATATTGTTTGTAACACAGAGCGAGGTGTCTCCTTTACCCCCACTATCATGTACCAAAATATCAAAAAAACGCTTTAGCAATTGCTATTAAACCTGATGCGGTTTGGAAGAAAATAAGTTCGTAGATAGAGGGTTCAAAGATCTATAAATTGAATATCAATTCGACTCTGGATGTTGATTACTAGCGGAGTGATTGTGTCAAAGTTGGAGTACCTTACCTTCTCCAGGACGAACTCCACTGGTCTGCTATAAAATGAGCCTCCCCTTGCCTACCAATATTCATTCTATTTAATCTGTTGACTCCATTCAGTCATAAGTTTATTCTATGTCAGCCAGAGGCTTGTGTGTATCATAGTGCAGCATGAGTGATCTTACAGTATGTAGAGCTACAGTTATTGTGTGGTGGTTGTATGTGATACTGACATTAGTATTCCGTGAGGGTGTGAATACAAATAATATGATTTTCAGGCTAAACGAATGAATTTCATTTAATGACCGGGTTAGGTTATCTGCAAATCATCAGTGCTTAGTGATATAGAGAACTAATGACAATTTTGCCATAATTAGCTAACTTTCAGTTATTAGAAGCCGTCAGTATCATAAAGTAAATGTCTTCAAACCAGCCAGCCAGGAATGTGTACCATAAGTGAAGAGTGACACTCAGTTCGGAATAGACACACAAACGAGTATATCTACCTGTAACGAACGGGGCTCGAGTGGCGAACTTTAGAGGAACTAATCACTACTTGTGGTAATCTGTATAGAGCTTATGAGTGGTTACTACCATTGTCGCATTATCTTGAAATTAGATAAACATTGCTTCGAATAACCCGAATTCTATTTATGTTCGCAAGTGTGTGAGTGCTCTTCGAACTCAGGATCTACATCTTCGGAAACGCGGCTTTGTGCCAGCAAAAGTCCTGAGTGTAGAGACAGCGTAGGACTTTCGACGGCTTGGAGAGAGCAGTTTCCAGGGCAGTATGGAGTCAACGGAGCCGGTTGAACCCAGGAGCTTCTACTAGCAACATTTCAAAATACATATGGGTATCGCCAATGACAAGAGGATGTTATATTTGTACTTTGTAGAGGCCGGGGACAGGTGTAATAGGCAAGTAGAACTGATAGATAGATTAACCATGAACAGGCTATTCCCAATTCAATATTTACAAATAATAACAACATATAATGTTCAAAAATATAATTCTTACAATACTACATATAGATCTATTATTTTGCCATACGTATTACGGCCTTTCCAATAGCCTTTATATCAGAACAGAAGCAGTCCACTGTTCAGCGTCCACAGTGACTCTGTTAACCACAAATACCTGTGGTATTGTGTTCTACACTTGATATTATGAAAGGTTACTCTCTGTTTTGTGTTTCGTGTCGGAACGTGTCGTGGTATTAGTTGCAGGAGCTTCGCAAAATCTATTCTACTTGGCATGCATTTTATTGTGAACAGTGCGTTAGCTCTTTTCGACGCAGCAGTAAATTCTCTATTTGCAGCTGTAGGTAAAACTCATCATGTTAATTCCAAACCCCTGTAACTGACCCACTACAAATATTTTACGTGCATTCTCGCAAGTGAGTCAGTTAAATATTCAGAACTCAGTAACATGTTCTAACCCTGACCTAATATAGGAAACGTATAGAGTGTTCAGGGTTAGAACAGAAACAAAATTCTTACAATTTATTTAAGGAAAACCGAATAATCTAAGAGATTTCCGTGTTATAAACTGTATATGGTCCTTGAAGGAATGGACATTGCCATTGATTAATATTATACCTAAATCATCCATCACATCTACACGGTTAAAATATACCCCACTGAATGCATTATTTTATTCGCTGTTACGTATTTTTCACAAATATATAAGTTCTTTACTTCATACATTTAACGAAAGAAATACAACTAATCATCAGCTCCCGTATTGTAGGGAGAACGCTTTTACTTCACGCAGGTTCCATGGGGATCCTAATGTGTTCTAAGGAAGAAACTATCCCGTTTTAAATCGCATACCCTCGGCTGTCGTGGTCTATACTGCAAAAATATTCCACAGTTCTAGCCCTTGAGGCAAGCAACTCAGGATTAAAAACACCCATAGGGATATGAACTACGGATGTTAGGTAAATATAAAGAAGTACGAGAATATATTCTTTATTTATTCCTGAAAATTGCAATCCCATTAAACATCATAATCCGGTCGATTAGATTAGCAGATTGCCTTCTCTAGCCTGTACGAGCGCTAATGTGAGTCAATGCAGAGTTTCACTTAAGCCCTTATAACTATTTTCGGTGTAAACGTTCTTCAAAAAATGCCTGAGGGTATTGAACTAAGGAACACATTACAGAAATAACTATTTAATAACTTAATTTGGCCAGGACTTGAATAAGAAAGACGACGAGTAAAGAAAAATCGATTTTAGGCTCTTTTTCAGGAACGGTATTTAGGCCGGACCTGATTATCGAAATTTGTTTCTTGTTTTATTTGTTAGAGTTATTCAAGACATATATTTTGAAACCTTTTTGGGCTCTTTATCCCTTCAACTGTCGGCACAATTCAGAAAATTGCTTAACTTTACGTTTTCTTAATATAGAGATCCCTACTTTGTGTGCTGGGATTTGCCTTCAACATTAAATCAAGAGGAACATCAGGTGGCCCTCATTGTAAAACATCAATACTTTGTTCACGTCCGCCCAGACTATATCAAAGGAAAAGTCTAATGCTGTTGTGTTCCTGTTAAAGTAATTTCCTCCAACTTTAGCTCCACAGTACCGGTGGTTTTATGAAGATCTCTTCCTAACGAAGGACCGAAGCGAATAAAGCCTCATCGGACGGCGAGTAAGTAAAGAACATTTTCCGCGATTTTTCTTATGATACCAATTTGCTAAAATTTTAATAAAACGTACTTAAAGGAATCAACTATGAATTTTTTTTGCATTCTTCTACAGTCGAAACTATCTTTACATCGGTCTGTTTTCAGACCAACTTTTCTGTATGGGAGCGAAAGCTGGGTGGACTCAGGATATCTTATTCATATGTTAGAAGTAACAGGCATGAAAGTAGCAAGAATGATTGCTGGTACAAACAGTTGGGAACAATGGCAGGAGGGTACTCGGAAAGAGGAGATAAAGGCTAATTTAGGAATGAACTCGATGGATGAAGCTGTACGCATAAACCGGCTTCGGTGGTGGGGTCATGTGAGGCGAATGGAGGAGGACAGGTTACCCAGGATAATAATGGACTCTGCTATGGAGGGTAAGAGAAGTAGAGGGAGACCAACACGACGATGGTTAGACTCGGTTTCTAACGATTCAAAGATAAGAGGTATATAACTAAATGAGGCCACAACACTAGTTGCAAATCGAGGATTGTGGCGACGTTTAGTAAATATTCAGAGGCTTGCAGACTGAACGCTGAAAGGCATAACAGTCTATAATGATAATGTTCTTCTACAGTATTGAGGTCAGTTTGTAATTTTGTAGAACATAAATGGAATACTGCGTATATTGCATTTTAAATGTTACATCTCGCAAATTTAAAACCAGTGACACAAATGGATAATTTATTTTTAACTTCAAAAATTATTTGTAAAACAATATTTTCATAATGGCACAAAAGTAGGCATGTTTTATATCATTTTAATCCATTATTCCTTGAATTTTTGTTAGGTATTTTCCTGTAGCAGAGTGTTAGGTGTGAAGAAAAATTCAAGCTTCTTTCCTACGATAATGCTATTGTCACGTTACCAAGTTGCAGTACTAAAATGACGATATACACAAGCTGAAACAGATTGGGTTGCTTGAATTGAATGTATCGATAATATGCTTGCCAGTGAAGCTGAGAAACACCTTTTGTACACACAGGTGTATGTAAACACTAACCAAATATTTGCAATATTAAAAATAATAAATTAAACGTAAACTTAAAAACGAAGGATTGACAGTTGAGAGACCTAGGAGATTTGAGCAACTATCGTGAAACAACTTGTTTATGTAGGACCACAGTTCAGCTGCCACCCCTGGAGGCCCGAGTTCGATTCCCGGCTCTGATACGAAATTTGAAAAGTAGTACGAGGGCTGGAACCGTGTCCACTCAGCCTCGTGTGGTCAACTGAGTACAGGTGGGTTTGATTCCAATCTCAGCCTTCCTGATAGTGAATTTCCGTAGTTTCGCACTTCTCCTTCAGGCAAATGCCAGGATGGTACCTAACTTAATACCACGGCCGCTTCCTTCCCTCTTCCTTGCCTATCCCTTTCAATTTTCCCATCCTCACCAAGGCCTCTGTTCAACATAGCAGGTAAGGCCACCTGGGCGAGGTACTGATCATCCTCCCCAGTTGTATCCTCCGACCCGAAGTCTCACGCTCCACGACACTACCCTTAAGGTGGTATAGGTGGGATCGCTCGCTGAGTCGGAGGGAAAACATATTAAACATATTAAGGGTAAACATATTAAGAAAGAAAGAAAGTTATTGAATTAATATCAGTTTTAAAAGTCAATATTACAGGCGCCGCATAAAGCAATTTAGCATCAATGTGCTGATGTTAGGACTGTTCTCAATTAATTAAATAATAAGCCCCGGTATTTGCTCATTTTATCTATAATATAAGGATAATAGATTTTACTGATAGGAAGGCGTGATTAGCTCACTGGCATAGCGGCTGGCTTCCCACCCAGAAGGCCGACGTTCGAATTTCGGTCGATCCTGGGTCGCGATTTTTATCTCTAGAATCGTGTGCTGTCAGGAAAGGCATCCGGTGTCAAACCTCCGGCTAAAACCAAACAAACAAGCCTGGGATGAGCTGAAGAAAGTTTTGTCCGACTCGTCGGCTGAATGGTCAGCGTACAGGCCTTGGGTTTAGAGGGTCCGGGATTCAATTCCCGGTCGGGTAGGGGAATATAGTCGTTTCCCATAAATTCTTCTGGCTCGAGCATTTAGAGCTTTAAACACGGCGTTAGAGCAAATAATGTGATAAGGGATTTGAAAGAGGAAATATTAGGGAACTTTTAGAATTAAAATGGGAAATTTGATTGTTTTCATCAAAAACATTTCAGTCATAACTCCACTCAATAGTAATGGCTTACAAAGTTGTAATTTGTACTGGAGCATAATTCAGAAATATATACACTGATGATTCTAAATTTCTGGCTAGGCTAGATTTGAACGAAGGGATCTCCACAAGGAGATTTCAGGATGACCAACATCGAACTTACAGTAACGCATCTCGAGATTTATAACGATCATTTCGCCACTTAGCAAGAATTCCATAGAGCCAAACTAAATATCACCTGCAGATATATTTATTATTAACCCCTGGATCAGAATAACGTTTACTTGAGTCCTTATTTGACAATTTTATTTGATTGAAAAGTCGAGGAGGTGAGTGCCAATCAACAGTCACGCAACCTGTGTTAGACGGGGAATTACCTTGTGCTACAAAGAGACAGGACCCCAAAGGGAGGAAGCTTTCTCATTCTTCTGAAGTTGTTGATGCGAGTAGCACGTAGAGCACGGATGTGAAACTTTCTTTCTGTTAACAAAAACCGTTATACGCCTCTGCGCGTTTATTCCTCGAGCAAGACAATTGTAGGATAAATATCATGTCCTGATTTTTATTTGCCATAATTTGATAGACCACGATCTGGTCACGCGAATAATTTGACTGAAAATGTCAATTAATTATAGCTTGAGAGCCGCGCGTGATATTGATATAAATTCGAACTGTAACCGGTATCTCACTACGGTTCGCGTACGCGGGTTATTTGTGAATCGTGTGCGTCTAGTTCGTATATTAGTCGCTATATAAACTAATGTCGATTGGGTTTGAACCTTTGACCTGATGACACACATTTTGAACTAATATCTGTGTGTGGGTTGAGCCAATTACAGCCTAACATCAAGATCGGCATTGTGTAGTCGTACACATTAAGCGGTGAAGAAGCTGGTCCTAATCTACTTCTTTTCTTCAAAATCCCAGAAATAAAGGAGACATTATGGATGGACGTGGTATCAACGCCAGTGCCTGCCAACCAACGTTCATATCTGGAGCTATGAGCAGCAAAACAGCCTTAGATATGTGGCTGTGGAATCCGGGATGGATGACTACTGATTGCGAAAGATGAGTACAAAAATAAAAATTAAATGGCATGAACTTAGAGTAGGCTAATGCATTCAGGTTAGGGAGTTCATTATCTATCTTGTAATGTTAATGTCAGTCATTATCGCTGCAGTTTGTGTTTTTCATGTAACGATAAATGTTTGGCAGATGGGCGGTGTGCATGTTTTGTATATATTTATTTTAGAGTGAATAGAGGGTCACATCACAGGATTGTGTAGTCTGTTCTATTTTGCTTGTGTGTATTATATGTGATTCCGTGTTTTTTCTGTAGTTATTTGGGGATGTGAGTTTTCGTTATGAACACAGGCCACCCGCCATCAGCGTTGGTGAAGTTCACCTAATTAGCAGCACAGTCTTAGTCAGATATTTCTATGCATGCAATATTAATATCATTTCATTTGTTACGAGAGTTGCTGTGGGAACCTGTCCTTCGCTGAGAAAGTTGTCTCATTTTTATTTAGCGAGAAGACGAGTCAGGGATTTAGCTTGGGAATGAACCCAGGACACTTGAAATGGGAGGCTTGATATCCCAGAGGGATGAAATGAGGCTTAGTATTTGTATTAAGGTAGGATATGCCTTTATTATTCGAGGAAACCTTATGTATTTGAGTGCTAATTAGTTAGCTGAGAGATGCGAAGAATGCATCCGCTGAATAGAGAATGTGGGTTATTCATGTGTTTACCTCGAGGAAGGTTTCTGTAACAGACTGAAGGCCTGGCTATTTGAGGTCCCGTTAGTCAATGGACCAACTGGCAGAGAACATGTTTCCCCCCTCCAGTGAAAGTGAATGTTACCCCGAGGCCGTCTTTCCTCGCCAGCCAAGTATTTGTGTATATCCTTGCAGCTGTTAGTTTAAATATCCGAGAATACTTACAACTTTGTGTCTCTAAGGACGCAATCTGACGCAGCCTACAGACAACGAGTTCGATTCCCCATATATCATCATTTATATATATATTTATATACTGTATATTGTGTGTGTTCTTTCCGTAGGTGTAATCTAATTTTGTGTTGTTGTGTATTTTGTGTCCTGTTGTGCTAATTTGGGCATGTCAGCTCGTCAGCTGATTTCGTTGTAATCCAGTTCTGTCTGAACTGCTTTTGTATGGGCCCGCGAGCTCATAGTCAAGTCTGTGTTATTATATACGTGATATTTAGGGAACCACCCTATGCCATAGTGTTTTTTATATGTTTGTATCCGCAGTTAATGGATTATAAATATTTTGTCTTAGCTATTTTACGAATGTATTAGTCCTTCCGGTTCATCATAGAAACGTTGTTTACTACGGGAAATAGTATTGGATTCGTTGTAGGCGTCTAGAGCTATCAATCACTCTAATACTACGGGTCAATTATTTTATAGTCGTCAATTTTAATCGTCAATTATTTTATCGTCATTTATCTTTAAGTCCTCATTTTCAAGTCGTCAATTGTTAATATGTAAGTTGTGAATTGTCAGCTTGTAATTAATCAACTTGTAATGTAAACATTTTTATTACTCAGCGTAATAATTTTGACGACTAATCCCATGTATAAACACGATGTATTCACTGTAAATCTAACGGGCCATAGCCCGATCTTGTTTTGCTTGTTTGTAAATGTAACATTTTCTGGTAAGGGTTTTCACAGTTTATTATTTTAACGACTAATTGGAGGTCGATTTTTAATATTTTATATAACTGCATTTAGCATGGACCATTTCTATTGTTTCGGGATTAATAGATCCACTTTACTCCATATGTTTTTTTTCATTTCAAGGTATATGTCCATTATTCCTGTCAATATACTCATTAGTCTAAGTTTATGTTAGATTTGGAGTCGCCCATATTCAACGAACAGGACCACCGCACCAAGGACCAAGGACAGCAAATGGCACAGTACAGCGACACCAAAGTACTATCAACTACTGTACCTTATTACGCCCGGCTACAGAGGGAAGCCGTTGAAATCCTAAAGCGCACCAACAGCTTCAACCGTGAGGAAGAATATGAAGGAGTAAACAAAGCCTGGTTTCGAGTCCTGGAAACCTGGAGGACACGATGGCTGCGGCAGATCATAAAAAGAAACGGGTGATAAATTGGCTATCTCCCTCAAGGCAGGTCGACGTACATCGGGCTCCTTCATCGTTCAATCATTCGCCGAAGAACAGCCAATTGGCGACTGCCCCTCCAGCGTGGCGGACTAATAGGCGAGCAGCGCCTTAGCCTGCACTATGTAATAAGGTGGAATTGCAACACCACTCCATTCCACTGTGAGCTTCGCTGCTATCGAAGTCGGTCGGATCCCTTGACTAAGCCGAACGCAGTCGGGTCCATCACATGCTCCCGGACAACGGCCTACATGCCCGGAAAACACTGACATAACATCAGAGAATTTAGAAATTTATTGAACATCTCCCTTTGAAAATTATTCCAGTCACTAATTCCCCCACTGTTAGCAGCCTGAAGATGGTTTTACGCGGTTTCCCATTTTAACACCAGGCACATCTTAATTAAGGCCATGGCCGCTTCTGTTTCTCTCCTAGACTCTTCCTATCACATTGCCATGTGTCGGTGCAACGTAAAGCAAAGATTTTTATAGTCCACTGACGGCTCAGAACATACCGCTTAGTCGAATAGCTCGTCTGCTTACTCCCAAGTCTTCCCATCAGGAATTTTGCAGCATTTTAGTAACGCTACTCTTTTGTCAAAAATCACCCATAACAAGTCGAGCTGCTTTCCTTTGGATTTTTTCCAGTTCTTGAATCAGGTAATCCTGGTGAGGGTCCCATACACTGGAACCATACTCTAGTTGGGGGCTTATCATAGACCTATATGCTCTCTCCTTTACATCCTTACTACAACACCTAAATACCCTCATAACTATGCTCAGAGATATGCACCCTTTATTTACAATCCCATTTATGTGATTACCCCAATAAAGATCATTCCTTGTACTTACAATGATTCCCATAAGGAATTTGCAAACCATCAACGCAGTAATGAAAACTGGGAGGATTGTCTGTATTTGTGAAACTCACAAACTGACTTTCCACCCCTACTATGATCTCACAACATCGTCGAGATCATTTGAGGGCATTGGTGCAAAAACCTGATAACTGAACTTTTGGTCTTAAACGAAGTAGGGCATGGGTAATATAATATATGGTGATGTGCATGTTTTGGTGCATGAACCACACTTGTATGGACTTATCTGAAGGAAATGCACCTACTTGCTAGAATATCTGTAGTTTTGTTCAGTGCAAGAATCTGGTAAGTCCAGAACTTGTTAACTGTTTGTTCTTATACACTAGAGTACCACATAGAAAATATATTGTGAAGTGAGTCCTTGTTTATTTAATTAAATGAGACCATGGTCAGAATGAATTTTTATTTTGTTGTTCACACATTGTGCACCCAATCACTATTGACCCCGCTTGAAGCTTACGGATATACAACATCAATTTTAAGTTATTGGTGCAAGAAAGGGATTAGTCAAATTACAAATGTAATATACTTCTTATAGGAAATACATACTTATTTCTAGTTCCTTTCCCATCGGGCGAATTGGCCATGTGGTTAGGGGCGAGCAGCTGTGAGCTTTCATCCTGAAGATAGTGGGTTCGCACCCTACTGTCGGCAGCCCTGACAATTGTTTTCCGTGGTTTCCCATTTTCACACCAGGCAAATTCTGAGGCTGTAATTCAATTAAGTCCACGGCCGCTCCCTTCCCATTCATAGGCCTTTCCTCTCCCATCGTCGCCATACGACCTATTTGTGTCGGTGCAACGTAAAGCAAATAGCAAAATAAGTTCCTTTACTAGTACAGTGCGCAAGACTTGTAGAAATCAGTCAGTGCAATTGGTTTTCAATAATTCCAAAAGTTTGCGAGTACCACTTCTCTTTTTCCAATTTTCCCAGGGAGTGTTATTTTGGACTCGCCTTGTTTTTGTACCAACGACCTCATTTGCAGTCGCTCACAATCTTATAACTTACTAATTACTCTATACAGCACAACACCATCCGCTCAAATATCCTACCACCGAAATTATTTTCTTTTTGTTCATATGGTATATATGTATATCTTTCTGTCAGGTCATCAACCCAGAAGCTGCTTGGATCCTGAAATAGCACCATCAAAGATTATGTGGTGCGGAAAAGTCGCGACAACCGATAGCGGCGTCAAAATGAGACGTACTAGGCAGGATGAGCAGTGAGGGAGTTTGCCATTGCCTTCCTCACTGGGCCAGAAAGTGTTATTGCAGGACGATACCTTGTATAACAATCAGATGCACTGGTCGCACTGCAGATGTTATCATCCACACCGCAGCAGCTTCCACATTGTCACAGCGATGGGTGAGACTGGGACTTGGGTGGAAGCTGTACCTTGATCTGGCCTCTGCCAAGGGACAGATGCAAAAGAGCTGTATCCATCAAGAAACGGCAGTAGGAACAGGGAAGTAGGTCACGGGGCTCTCAGCTTGCATTCGGGATATAGTGGTCTCGAACCCCCAATTTAGGCAGCCCTGAAGATGGTTTTCCGTCGTTTCACGTTTTCACACCAGCCAAATCCTGGGGCTGTAACTTACTGAACCCTCCTGATCTTGCACCTTCAGGAATTGCACGGACGAGCGAGCGAAGCATGAAGTGCGGCTCACCGGGCGAGTTGGCCGTGCGCGTAGAGGCGCGCGGCTGTGAGCTTGCATCCGGGAGATAGTAGTTTCGAATCCCACTATCGGCAGCCCTGAAAATGGTTTTCCGTGGTTTCCCATTTTCACACCAGGCCAATGCTGGGGCTGTACCTTAATTAAGGCCACGGCCGCTTCCTTCCAACTCCTAGACCTTTCCTATCCCATCGTCGCCATAAGACCTATCTGTGTCGGTGCGACGTAAAGCCCCTAGCAAAAAAAAATGTGCGGCTCCTAAAAAATATTACTGAAATGCACACATTTGTGGAAAATGTGTGGGCATTTTCATGAAGATACGTTGCCCACTCTTAACTGAATTAATGCCTGTCGGTGGTAACGTTTTAGTTCGAATATTGTACGTCAAATAGTTTATTGGTCATCACAAAATTACCTGGTCTCTGAATTCCTACATACTGCTCTAAAATTTGATGTATAACATGCCTTTCTCTCAAACAGGGCGTGTATTTAATGCCATACTATCTGATGTACCCGTGCTCCGCTACAGAATACTTCCAACAGTACTAGGCTGCCGATCTAACAGACCAAAGTCCCAGAGCTGGAAAGACCAGGCCGCAGGCAGCCGTCATACGAGAACACTCTTAGCCTTTTTTCGGCGGGGGGAAAGGCGGTCGAATGGTGGAGAGTCCGTGTGCAAAAAACTATCCCATTTTACTAATCTGTTTCCTAGAAGTACCCGATGAGTCGGAAAATCTCATTTCACTACACTGGCGGCGGAATCATCTGACTTGGAGGCAAATCTTTCCTCCAAGCCAGAGGAGAAACCCCCTCTTCACTGATAATTTGGAATAAAATGAATGTAGAATTTAATACAAGTGAAGGGGAAAAAGCACTTTTTAAGAAACGGCTCTTTCCAGGGTTGAATGTTGATTTATTTAGTGAATTGTGGTGCTATAATGTGGATTAAGCCTTAATTGTAATTGTGGACCAGGTCATACTGCCATTAGTAAGTGAGCCTCTTCCTTACGTGTGCACACTGCTCATTCAAAAGAGTGCGTCAGAGTAGAAATTGATTAGGTGGAATACTGTGTTACGTACCAGCAGTACAGTCTCACAAAATGTATGAACCAGAGGAATTACATGCTAAAGAAGAAAGTTTCCTAACTCCTCAGCTATTTCCCGCCAATATTTAGTCAGGCCGTTATACTCGGTACGCAGCAGTAATCCCATCCATCCGGAGTTGAGAGGCAGCATAAGAGACAAAGGACATCCCAACAACAATGGTCATTGTAATGTTATTATTGACCAATGTTATGCGTTTTCGATATCGTAGGCCTTCCACATTTAGTTTTCTTCCGACTCTGAAATACCACTCTTACCATAGTCGGTACGGTATAAGCGAATAAAACACAAATGGCCGGAAATCGTATTCTCTATAACATATGTTATGTAGTACTTTTCGATAGGACCAAAGCATACATACATACATACATACATACATACATACATACATACATACATACATACATACATACATACATACATACATACATATATACATACATACATACATACATACATACATACATACATACATACATACATACATACATTATCATTATCATTATAGACTGTTATGCCTTTCAGCGTTCAGTCTGCAAGCCTCTGTGAATTTACTAAACGTCGCCACAATATTCGATTTGCAACTAGTGTTGTGGCCACATTTAGTTCTATACCTCTCATATTTAAATCGTTAGAAACCGAGTATAAACATCGTCGTCTTGGTCTACCTCTACTTCTCTTACCCTCCATAGCAGAGTCCATTATTCTCCTAGGTAACCTGTCCTCCTCCATTCGCCTCACATGACCCCACCACCGAAGCCGGTTTATGCGTACAGCTTCATCCATCGAGTTAATTCCTAAATTAGCCTTTATCTCCTCATTCCGAGTACCCTCCTGCCACTGTTCCCACCTGTTTGTACCAGCAATCATTCTTGCTACTTTCATGTCTGTTATTTCTAACTTATGAATAAGATATCCTGAGTCCACCCAGCTTTCGCTCCCGTAAAGCAAAGTTGGTCTGAAAACAGACCGATGTAAAGACAGTTTCGTCTGGGAGCTGACTTCCTTCTTACAGAATACTGTTGATCGCAGCTGCGAGCTCACTGCATTAGCTTTACTAGACCTTGATTCAATCTCACTTACTATATTACCATCCTGGGGGAACACGCGACCTAAATACTTGAAATTATCGACCTGTTCTAGCTTTGTATCACCAATCTGACATTCAGTTCTGTTGAATTTCTTACCTACTGACATCAATTTAGTCTTCGAGAGGCTAATTTTCATATCATACTCATTGCACCTATTTTCAAGTTCCAAGATATTAGACTGTAGGCTTTCGGCACATTCTGCCATTAAGACCAAGTCGTCAGAATAGGCCAAACTGCTTACTGCATTTCCACCTAACTGAATCCCTCTCTGCCATTTTATACCTTTCAGCAGATGATCCATGTAAACTACAAACAGCAAAGGTGAAAGATTACAGCCTTGTCTAACCCCTGTAAGTACCCTGAACCAAGAAATCATTCTACCATCAATTCTCACTAAAGCCCAATTCTCAACATAAATGCCTTTGATTGCTTTTAATAATCTGCCTTTAATTCCATAGTCCCCCAGTATGACGAAGAGCTTTTCCCTCGGTACCCTGTCATATGCTTTCTCTAGATCTACGAAACATAAACACAACTGCCTATTCCTCTCGTAGCATTTTTCAATTACCTGGCGCATACTGAAAATCTGATCCTGACAGCCTCTCTGTGGTCTGAAACAACACTGGTTTTCATCCAGTTTCCTCTCAACGACTGATCGCACCCTCCCTTCCAAGATGCCAGTGAATACCTTGCCTGGTATACTAATTAGTGAGATACCTCGATAGTTGTTGCAATCCTTCCTGTTCCCTTTCTTACAGATAGGTGCAATTACTGCTTTTGCCCAATCTGAAGGTACCTTACCAACACTCCATGCTAAATTTACTACTCTATGAAGCCATTTCATCCCTGCCTTCCCACTGTACTTCACCGTTTCAGGTCTAATTTCATCCATTCCTGTTGCCTTATGACAATGGAGTTTATTTACCATCCTTTCCACTTCCTCAAGCATCATTTCACCAACATAATTTTCCTCCTCCCCATGAGCTTGGCTGTTCACAACACCACCAGGATGATTTCCCTTCACATTGAGAAGATGTTCAAAATATTCCCTCCAGCTCTCCAGTGATTCGCTGGGATCTATTATGAGTTCACCTGAATTACTCAAAACACTGTTCATTTCCTTTTTCCCTCCCTTCCTAAGATTCTTTATTACTGTCCAGAAAGGTTTCCTTGCTGCTTGACCTAACCTTTCCAGGTTATTACCAAAATCTCCCCATGACTTCTTTTTGGATTCAACAACTAGTTGTTTCGCTCTGTTTCTTTCATCTACGTATAAAGCCCTGTCTGCCTCGGCCCTTGTTTGGAGCCATTTCTGATAAGCCTTCTTTTTACGTTTACAAGCTACTCTCACTTCATCATTCCACCAAGGTGTTCGCCTTTTCTCATCTTTACACACAGTTGTTCCTAGGCATTCCCTTGCAGTTTCTACTACAGCATCCCTGTATGCCACCCATTCACTTTCTATATCCTGAACCTGCTTACTGTCTACTGTTCGAAACTTCTCACTAATCATATCCATGTACTTCCGTCTAATTTCCTCACCCTGGAGTTTTTCTACCCTTATTCGTTTGCAGACAGATTTCACTTTCTCTACCTTAGGCCTAGAGATACTTAGTTCACTACAGATCAGATAGTGGTCTGCATCATCTAAAAATCCCCGGAAAACTCGTACATTCCTAACAGATTTCCTGAATTCGAAGTCTGTTAAGATATATTCTATTATGGATCTGGTACCCCTAGCCTCCCATGTGTAGCGGTGAATAGCCTTATGCTTGAAGAATGTATTCGTAACAGCTAAACCCGTACTAGCACAGAAGTCCAGCAAACGCTTCCCATTCCCATTAGCTTCCCACATTTACCAATCACCCTTTCGTATCCTTCAGTTCTATTCCCAACTCTCGCATTGAAATCGCCCATTAGCACTATTCTATCCTTGCTGTTGACCCTGACCACGATGTCACTCAATGCTTCATAAAACTTGTCAACTTCATCCTCATCTGCACCCTTACATGGTGAATACACGGACAAAATTCTAGTCCTAATTCCTCCAACTGACAAAACTACCCACATCATTCGCTCATTTACGTGCCTAACATAAACTATGTTCCGTGCAATGGTATTCCTGATAGAGAGCCCTACCCCAGATTCTGCCCTTCCCTTTCTAACACCCGTCAAGTACACTTTATAATCTCCTATCTCTTCCTCGTTATCTCCCCTTACCCGAATATCACTTACTGCTAGCACATCCAGAAGCATCCTCTTTGCTGACTCAGCCAGTTCTACTTTCTTTCTTCCATAAGCCCCATTAATGTTGATAGCTCCCCATCTAATTCCATTTCGTTCGCCAAGTTGTTTCCAAGGAGTCCCTCGCCTGTCAAATGGGAGTGGGACTCCGTTACTCTCATAGGTCCGAGGCTTGGTTAAACTCTTCTGAGCTCGGTCGATTCATGAAGCAGGATGCTACCCTACTTGCACATAGTCCAAGAGAGGATCTCTCCTCTAACGGGTTATGGACCACCGGTGGATTGTATAGTCCTAGCCGCCTGAGCACAAGGAGGGTCAGGACTCAGAATATGTCCGAGATGCCCACTCCCATTCCATAGCAACTGGTATCCCGATTCTCAGGACCACTTACAAGGCCACTTAGCCGTTGCCCATGGTTCACGAACTAGGACGTGACTACAGTAACCCACAAACATGAACCATTTAAAAATTAAATTTTAGGTGCCTTCCCATAAAGTACAACTTCATCCATGGTTAATAAAAGTGTTCATAACCTATACTGTAGTTTCTTATTCCCCGACTCTAGATACTAATTTTCATTAAATTCTGTTAACCCATTTTCTCGTAGCTCGGCGATGATATGGACTCAGCAACAAAAATAAAAATTCATAAATATCTGTGTTATCAAAGCCGGTACGGTAACAATGTATGACATAATGATAGGAAATGTAATTCTATATAACGTTGGTTATGTAATATTTATCGATAGGACCACTAATAATATAAATATTTGAGAAAATATTTCAGAATTAAATTTGTGGCCTTCCCCTAAACTACCATTTCACTCAGGCGTGAGTAAAATGATTTATAGCCTAGATTGTAGTGGCTCATTCTCCGACTTTGCATACCGATTTTCATTAAATTCTCTTTAGCATTTTTCTATTAATGCGCGTACAGACAGACAGACAGACAGACAGACAGACAGACAGACAGACAGACAGACAGACAGACAGACAGACAGACAGACAGACAGACAGACAGACAGACAGACAGACAGACAGACAGACAGACAGACATACAGACAGACAGACAGACAGACAGACAGACAGACAGACAGACAGACAGACAGAGAGAAATATATATAGTCGGTTGGTTTGGAATATCTGGCCCGAAAAGCCAGTGCCCTCGAAATCCTACGAGCATACGAATAATTCAATTGACAGTAATTGAAGAAGCTTGTGTACTATTCGCTAATATCTGCTGACTTATCACATTGTTGTCGTTGTTAACGAATTTACACATTATCAAATCGAAGTGTTCGCATAAAAAAACTGGAACAGCTAGGAACTGAATACAGCTCTTAGGATAGGCATACCAGTGCCTTCCACTTTCCACTGTTCTTCAGCGTTAGTGCATCTTCGTTTTATCACTCCGATCAGGAATAAAACCTCTAAAAAAGCCACTATATTTTCTCGTTTTGTCACTGGAGTCTTTCTCACGAATTCAGTGGTGGAGTGCAATTTGTAAAATAAGCATATTAGTTCAATTCTCAGTGATAAAGTAATCAAAGTATTTTAGAAGTTCAGTTCTAGTTCGAAAACCTACACCAGATTATGTCTAAGTCTTTACAAAATGAAATCTGATATCATCTCCGTTGCTGTAAGGTCCAGCTGCTCCCGAATCCACTGACTGATCCTTATCACCATCCTCTTCCTCCTTCTCCTCTACACAACTACGTGTCCGTGATCGTCGTCCTCGTCTCCATCCTCCTCCTCGCAGAATTCAGGATGAAGATCTGGATCATCATTGGAAAGCCCTAGACGGACTTGATGAATGTCCTGCACGTTTGCAAGTCTTAGAGCCCTTTCGAAAGTAACAGATAAGGAATATTTTGAACATTTATTTAGATCAACAAACAATTCGCGAACAAAACAAAAGGAATCTGCCATATTTACGGTAATGAAATCGATGTGAAACCTATTTGCCGATTTAGCGTTACAAAAATGTTGCAAAATTTGGGCTGGGAGGAATTGAGAGAAAGAATGAGAGGTGCTCGACTAAGTGGTATGTTCCGAGCTGTCAGCGGAGAGATGGCGTGGAATGACATTAGTAGACGAATAAGTTTGAGTGGCGTTTATAAAAGTAGGAAAGATCACAAAATGAAGATAAAGTTGGAATTCAAGAGGACAAACTGGGGAAAATATTCATTTATAGGAAGGGGAGTTAGGGATTGGAATAACTTACCAAGGCAGATGTTCAATAAATTTCCAATTTCTTTTTAAATCATTCAGGAAAAGGCTAGGAAAAGAACAGATAGGGAATCTGCCACCTGGACGACTGCCCTAAATGCAGATCAGTATTGATTGGTTGATTGTTTGGTATTGAAACATTCACAGCCACAAAAGTTATACGAATAAGACTTACATCACAACAGACGAACTACATGAAGTATGAAACAAGTACGCACGGAGCTAACGCCCTACCTCAAGTGCGAAACAAACTGTTAAGAGAATGAGAGCGCACTTCGCTGAGTGCGACGTTAAGGTACCCGTCAAATTCAACAGCCCATAGATGATTGATAACAGGAAGATAAGCGATCAATTGAGTTGAAACCTAGTGGACATATAAGCGTACCTTATCTCACAAGGCGGGAAATAACTACGTTCGCTGGCAAGATGTAGTGTTTACAGTGCACTATGTCTGCGGGTATGGGCTAGGATAACATTGTTACTTTCATTGACCTATCTCACTTTCCTCCTACAATATGAAAGTGGCTGAGGTATGAGTGACGCTAGTAATGCCATTCCTTATGCAGCCAGTCCCTGCTGTGAATGGTGTGAAAATGTCGCTCATAGGGTCGGTTGGTGCACGCATTTCAGTGGGCTTGGCAGACTCATGTGCAATAGCAACTTCTGGCTCTGTGAGGAAAGCAACGGACACCTCACTTCCCTAGTACGCCTCTTCAGTGATGCCTAGGCCATCTATGACAGCTAATGTTGAACCTGTTGAGGATCCAACCAGCCTTCGGGCTGAATACCCAACATACATACATACATACATTAGCAAAGTCAAAACAAAAGAATTTGCCGCACTCAGGGCGGCCGCGAGGGTTAAGGCCACGTTCGCCTCCTCCTCACTCCTATTTATTTCCTACTACAGGACCCAAGATGCTCCGCAACATTCGTTACAAACAGGTCAGATAACTCGTCTGTCATAGTTATATTGTTTTGCATGCCCTTTTAATAGTTTTATGAGCACCTAATAAAATGCGCGTTTATGTATGCCTCAGTTCGTAGCCAAAATTCATCCAGTTTGACATCGTCGTGTCTGTTTGGTAAAATTCTATGCATATATTCGTTTTCTTACCCTGCAGTTCTTTATGTACAGCATAGTATTGTATCGTAGAAGAGAATGGTATCTTTAATCGGAGTTCATAAATAGAGAACTTGTGAGCTCATAGGTTAGAACAGCATAGGTAGAACAACAGAGGGAAGATGAGGGACAGGGAACTGTTGCTGAGATGTGCGGAAGTACGAGGAAGGGAAAATGTATGAAAGGGAAATGTAGAGTAGAGAATAGGAAAAGGCAGGTGGAACAGGATCATGGGAAGGAGGAAAGGGAGGAGGAAGCAGCCTCTGCTGCTATCAGGAAAGACAGGGCTGACCAGGAGGGGAGGGGATCAAATGAGGTGGGTAGGGTTGAGGCACTGGTCATGGGGGGATTCCATCGTTAGACATGTGGGGAAAGTGTGTGGAGGAAAGGGAACCAGGGTAGAGTGTTATCCAGGAATTAGGTTGAGGCAGATGTTGAGGAAAGTAAAAGAGAGGGAGGAGGGGAAGGAGAAGGTGGTAGTGTTTCACGTTGGTACCAAAAACGTAAGGCAAGCTGATATAAGTACCAAAATAGTTGGAGATGTGTGGGATAAGGTAAATGCAGCACGAGTGACGTTTAAGAAAGCGGAGATTGTTATTAGTGGAATACTGTGTAGTAGGGATACTGACTGGAGGGTGATTGGGAATTTTATGAGACTATGAAGTGGGTATGTGGGAAACTAGGAGTGAAATTTCTAGATACTAATGCGTGGCTAGGAGATAGGGATCTGCGCTCAGATGGCCCTCACTTAAACCGCAGTGGTACGTACAAGTTAGGAAATTTGTTTGGAAGGGTAATATGGAGGTACATTCAATGAAACGGGTAGTCTAGGGAGCGGTGATAAGGGAACAGGGAACTGGAAATCAAGTAGGGATGACACAAAATTGTTAGTGTTGAACTGTAGAAGTATTGTAAAGAAAGGAATAGAATTAAATAATTTAATAGATATATATTTACCAGATATTGTAATAGGAGTTAAATCATGGCTGAGAAATGATATAATGGATGCAGAAATTATCTCACGGAACTGGAGAGTGTATCGTACAGATAGGATAGGAAAGGTGGGAGGGGGAGTTTTCATTCTGGTGAAAGAAGAATTCATAAGCTACGAAAACGTTTAAGATGGGACACATGAAATTCTATGTGTAAGACTCATTTCTAAAGATAATAGGCAACTTGATATACTTGGAGTGTAGAGACCGGGAAAGGGTAGCACCGACACGGATTCAGAATTATTTGATAAGATAATCAGCTATGTAGAAAACGACATGGAAAGAAATGTGATTGCAGCGGGAGATCTGAATTTAACAGATGTTAATTGGGAAGGAAATGCGAACGACAGGAAGCATGACCAACAAATGGCAAATAAGTTAATATGGGAAGGACAGCTGATTCAGAAAGTGATAGAACCAACGACAGGGAAAAATATCCTGGATGTGGTGCTGATAAAACCAGATGAGCTCTATAGAGAAACTGAAGTAATAGATGGTATTAGTAATCATGAAGCTGTTTTGTCGTTGTTAAAAATAAATGTGATAGAAAGGAAGGTCTTAGAAGTAGGACTATTAGGCAGTATCATATGGCTGATAAATCAGTCATGAAGCAGTTTCTAATAAGTAAATATGATCGGTGGAAAACGGTAAATAAAAATGTAAACAGACTCGGGGATGGGTTTAAAGCAATTGTCGAGGAATGTGAAAACAGATTTGTTCCTTTAACGGTGGTAAGGAATGGTAAAGACCCACCTTATTATAATAGAGTTATAAAGAAACTAAGAAGGAGGTGCAGACTGGAAAGAAATAGAGTTAGAAATGGCTGTAGAAGTAAGGAGAAATTGAAGGAACTTACTAGAAAATTGAATCTAGCAAAGAAGGCAGCTAAGGATAACATGATGGCAAGTAGAATTGGCAGTCATACAAATTTTAGTGAAAAATGGAAGGGTATGTATATGTATTTTAAGGCAGAAACAGGTTCCAAGAAGGACATTCCAGGAATAATTAATGAACAAGGGGAGTGTGTATGTGAGGATCTTCAAAAGGCAGAAGTATTCGGTCAGCAGTATGTAAAGATTGTTGGTTACAAGGATAATGTCCAGATAGAGGATGAGACTAACGCTAATGAAGTATTAAAATTTATATATGATCACAATGACATTTACAATAATATACAAAAGTTGAAAACTAGAAAAGCGGCTGGAATTGATCAGATTTCTGGGGATATACTAAAGACAATGGGTTGGGATATAGTACCATATCTGAAGTAATTATTTGATTATTGTTTGGTCGGAGGAGCTATACCAGATAAATGGGGAGTTGCTATAGTAGCCCCTGTGTATATAGGAAAGGGTGATAGACATAACATGCATTGTATGGAAGCTTTGGGAAGGCATTATTTCTGATTATATTAGACATGTTTATGAAATTAAAAAATGGTCCGAGAGAAGGCAGTTAGGGTTTAGGAAAGGTTATTCCACTGAAGCTCAGCTTGTAGGATTCCAGCAAGTTATAGCAGATATCTTGGATTCTGGAGGTCAAATGGTCTGTATCGCGATTGACCTGTCTAATGCATTTGATAGAGTGGATCATGGGAGACTACTGCCAAAAATGCGTGCAATTGGACTAGACAAAAGAGTGACTGAATGAGTTGTTATATTTCTAGAAAATAGATCTCAGAGAATTAGAGTAGGTGAAACTTTATCTGACCCTGTAATAATCAAGAGGGGAATTCCTCAAGGCAGTATTATCAGACCTTTATGTTTTCTTATATATATAAATGATATGAGTAAATGAGCGGAATCAGAGGTAAGGCTTTTTGCGGATGATGTTATTCTCTATAGAGTAATAAATGAGTTACAAGATTGTGAACAACTGCAACGTGACCTCGATAATGTTGTGAGATGGACAGCAGGCAATGGTATGTTGGTAAAGGGGTTTAAAAGTCTGGTTGTGGGGTTCACAAATAGGAAAAGTCCTCTCAGTTTTAGTTAGTGCGTTGAAGGGGTGAAAGTTCCTTTTGGGGATCATTGTAAGTATTTAGGTATTAATATAAGGAAGATCTTCACTGGGGTAATCACATAAATGGGATTGTAAATAAAGGGTACAGATCTCTGCACATAGTTATGAGGCTGTTTAGGGCTTGTAGTATGGATATAAAGGAGAGGGCATGTATGTCTCTGGTAAGACCCCAACTAGAGTATGGTTCCAGTTTATGGGTCACCTGATTCAAGTACTGGAAAAAATCCAACGAAAAGCAGCTCGATTTGTTCTGGGTGATTTCCGACAAAAGAGTAGCGTTACAAAAATTTTGCAAAGTTTGGGCTGGGAAGAACTGGGAGAAAGAAGAAGAGTTGCTCGACTAAGTAGTATGTTCCGAGCTATCAGCGGAGAGATGGCGTGGAATGACATTAGTAGACGAACAAGTTTAACTGGCGTTTATAAAAGTAGGGAAGATCAAAATTCGAAGATAAAGTTGGAATTCAAGAGGACAAATTGGGGCAAATATTCATTTATAGGAAGGGGAGTTAGTGATTGGAATAACTTACCAAGCGAGATGTTCAATAAATTTCCAATTTCTTTGAAATCATTTAAGAAAAGGCTAGGAAAACAACAGATAGCGAATCTGCCACATTGGCGACTGCCCTAAATGCAGATCAGCAGTGATTGATTGATAGTGTGGAAGGAGCGTTTCTTGCCAGCAGAGAACTTGTATATGGTACATCGCCTTCACTCTTTCTAGGACAGCTAGTTTATCCTTCGATAGGTGTATCCAGATAATGTCTTAAGGCGTATGTCATGATGGGGTCAGTTTGTACGTAGACGTTTTTCTCTTAGCAGCATGTAAGTTATTAAGAACGCACTGCCATCTGTTGGGAGCTGGCAAAGGTTAGAGAATCAATAGCAGGGAATAATATTATTCCGTGATTAGAGGAAGTGTGTACTCTCTGGCTTGACAGATAGTAATCAAACATGGTTGCATGCAATCATATTACCATGGATGGAAATCACTTATATCAGAATATTAATGAAAGTGTTAATCACTTTGCAACCAGCTAAGTACAGAATGCATTGAGGGTTAGAGTAAGCCTTTGCCTGGAATTATTGGAGTGATCATTTCATGATTTAATTTTATGGTTACTCAATGTTGGCTGAACTTGGAAAGCTATCAGTGTCTCATGATTCAGCGGCAGGTGATTCCGGAGAGAATACAACAAAAATGAAGTAAATAGGTCCAATAGAATGGCTGGACAGATTATCTAAAACTGTTTTTACTGAACTCTTTTAATATATATAGATACCATCGTCGCCATACGACCTATCTGTGTCGCTACGACTCAAAGCAAAATTGTAAGAGAAAAAAATGAAGAAAAGTAGAACATAACTATCTTATCTCTAGTATCTCTTGGCACAGGCCAGAGTAAAGTGTAGCTTCCACCGTAGTCCCAGTCAACATCCATGGCTGTGAAATATGGAAGTTGCTGGGGTATGGGTAGTCTGAGTAATGACATCCAGAGCATGACTGGTGCATCAGAGTGTTATGAAAGGTGCTGCTCATAGGGTCAGTCGTGCTGCAGTAGCACTTTCTGACCCAGTGAGGAAAGCAATGGCAAACTACCTCACTCCTCATCTTGCCTAGTACGCCTCATTTTGGTGCTGCCATTGGTTTTTGCGGTTTCCTTATAACCACGTAACCTTTGGGGGTGCTATTTGAGGATCCAACCTGCCTCTGGGCTGATAACCTAACAGAAGATAGGAATTAAAACGCTGGCCCCGTGGTGTAGGGGTAGATTGCCTGCCTCTTACGCGCAATCCCCGGGTTCGATTCCCAGCCAGGTCAGTGATTTTTACTGTATCTGAAGGCTGGTTCGAGGTCCACTCAGCCTACGTGATTAGAATTGAGGAGCTATCTGACGGTGAGATAGCAGCCCCGGTCTAGAAAGCCAAGAATAACGGCCGAGAGGATTCGTCGTGCTGACCACACGACACCTCGCAATCTGCAGGCCTTAGGGCTGAGCAGCGGTCGCTTGGTAGGCCAAGGCCCTTCAAGGGCTGTAGTGCCATGGGGGGATAGGAATTAAAATGATATTGTACTTTCTATTCTTAGTTTCATAATTAATTGTAGTGAGTCCGCTAATGATGAATATAATGATGACAATGCGTATTGTGGCTTAGTACACTTCGATCCTCAACATTTTCCACATCCGGAGGAAAAAAATTCTTCGTCTGCCTAAAGAGACATGGCATGCTGTAATGGAAACACTTGCTAAATTTATTAACGTGAAACGTCTGTGGGTACTGAAACAGGAATATTTTGTTTTCAAATCGTTTGATTTATGCATTGAAATTGTCATTGCCATGATATTTAGCAACTTTTGCTGGTGTGACCTAGTGTTAAAATTCCAATGCGTCTTCTGGTATGGTCTAGAGCAATTGTGTTACTTTCATTCACATGTCCCCGTCTCCTCCTTGGGTGTGACATCATGAAAGTGACTGAGGTATGAGTGATGCTAGTAATACCATTCCTTATGCAGCCAGTCCCTGTTGTGAATGGTGTGAAAATATCGCTCATAGGATCGTTTTGTGCATGCATTTCAGAGGGCTTGTACGACTGATATGTAATACCAACTTCTGGCTCAGTGAGGAAAGTAACGGGAAACTACGTCACTCCTCATTCCCTAGTTCACCTGTTCAGTGTTAAGGATCCAAACAGCCTTCAAGCTGAGGACTGAACAAACAAACAAACAAACAAACAAACAAACAAACAAACAAACAAACAAACAAACAAACAAACAAACAAACAAACAAACATGCATACACACCAAAAATGTTACTGACAAGTGGTGATTGATGTGAGGAGTAAGAGATGCACGATTAAGAATATGCTCTCGTTTGTTTTCGCATTCGTTTTTCAAATATATCGGCACTGCAGGCTCAAGTGTGTGACGCTGCCGTAGCCGTCTCATATATTCTGAAGATCAGTGGCGGCTCTGCCATTTCGGTCTTGACAACTCCCCTTAACGAAAATCGGATATTGAATGCAGTAAGGCCCATAACAGATGAGACTTACACGGACGGCGTTAAAAATCACGTCTGTATTTTCGGGGCTCGTAAGCTCTGGTGCAGGAGCATGTCACGGTCCCGACGTTTCACAGAAGAACAGCCAATCAGCGACCACCCTCCAGTATAGCGGACGAATAGGCTGGCAGCACCACGTAGCCTACACTATACGATGAGGTCGAATTGCAACACTACTCCAGAGGACGTTATAGGCAGTCACGGCGAGAGAACGTACATACTTCCTTATGACTCACTTCTCCTCGCCAAGCTATTTGTACTTTCCTAGTAGTAGTCAGGTGACTGCAATTGTTAGTCTATCTTCCAAGAGAGCATTGTGTACATTGCAGTACGCACTACGAGCCTTATCAGGTAGTAATTGTCAGTGCTAGCTCTCTTCCATGTTCTTATTTCACAAGAACAACGAAGACGACGGTGGAGACCAGGACGGAATGGGACGCCTGCAGGGAGTGTGACCACCCTGACTGCTTCGTGTTCCGAGAGAGCTGTGGGACCCCGGTGAACCAGGCTCTCCTCGTGTACTACAGGCCGGGGAAAGTCCAGTCGCAGAGCAGGACACGGTCGTGTACAGGATGCACCACCACCTGTCAGAGGGGAACAGGGGAACAGAGTATCCCCTATCCAGCACGTCGAGAGCTTCCTCCCCGGAGGCGTAATTATCAGGAATCACAGGCAGGAACAACTGGACAACATCGCGAGGGATGTCTCTCAGATATATCAGGTTGTCCGGCTACCAGGGAGAGACGACGCACCAGGGGTGTTCAACGCCTGCAAATGGGCGCCTGTAACAAGCACACCTGACGTCCAAGAAGCACAGATTGCTGAGGAATAAGGTGGTTAATACCGACTTAGTCTTCCCGTCCACGCCCAAGACAAGCGACGCCACCACAGATGTGGAGCATGCCACTCCCTGGCGCCGCGACTGCGCGACCCAGGCTGAACGACCCGGCTCTGGCAAGTGGATGCTGGCTGAGGTCCCGACTTGCACTTCTGCGAACGTAGATCAAGGCTAACCAGGAAGGGCCTTCCACCAGGGCGAGCTCCAGGCTGTGGACGGCAGCACAGTAGTGGATGAGGACGCCCCCCGGCATTCGGAGATTCCTAACCAGGCGCGGCCTGCCAGCGCGTCTGTCATGTTGCAGACATCGAGGTGCGCCCCACAGGATAGCGAACGCAATCAGGTGTCGGCAGAGACTGACGCCACCGCCACCAGCCAGGAGAAGGGAGATGTCAGCACGGCAGAGGGGTCAACCGCTACCCTACCCTAGGGAGGAGAGCCACTAGGACAAAGTCTTTTCCCCGGCCGGGAAGAGGCCGCCACCGCCAGGAAGCAGACGACACCCTCGGACCAGGAACAAGGAGAATCCGGCTCACCAGCAGGAGGCCACCCAGCCGCTGCCCAGGACTGCTCCCAGGATAGCAGTTCACGAAGGAGCCAATCTGTAGGGGACCCCAGCGGTTAGTGGCAATCAGGTGAGATCTTTACGTCCCACTCGGCAGCTCCTGCAGTGTTTCCGCTGCTTGACGTGCGGCCACCGACATGATAGTTGTGGGCTCCTACTGAGGTGCAACCGTTGAGGGGCTGATCACCAACACACGGCCTGCTCAGCACTTAAGGAGGTGGATGTGTGCCTCAACTGCGCGAGGGCCACAAGGCCCCTCATCTCAACTGTTCACGAGGAAGAGTTTTCCCCGAATGAAGTTTGAATTTAGATGTTAATGATAGAACTGGAAGTGGTACGTTCATTGGTCACCAGATGGGTCACCGTACACTGTTACAGCGCTAGCGTTCGGAGCAGAAGCTGACGGCCCGATCAGAATCGGTCTAAGAAAAGAGTCACCTAACAGGTGTACACACGTATGAAACTATGACCTTCACACAAACCTGGAATTAAACATCTGATTTTGAGGAACATACGAATTTGGAAAACACCGAAAGGAAATGACAATAGTGAAGTGACAGGGAAATTGTCTGCGAAACGTGAAGATTTTCACATTTTATTGACACGCCATTAACCCAAAGAGGGGCTGCCTGGCCGAAGCGGTAAAGGCGTGCTCAGTCCGCCCGGAAGGACGTGGGTTCGAATCCCTGTCAGGAAGTCGTACAATTTAAGAAACGAGATTTCCAATTCCGGAGGTGCATATGGCCCTGAGGTTCACTCAGCCTGCACCAAAAATGAGTACCAGGTTAATACCTGGGGCAAAGGCGGCCGGGCGTAGAGCTAACCACTCTACCCCATCACGTGTCGAGGTTAACAATGGTGGAAACCTTTACCTTCCACTCCTCCAAGAGCCTTCATGGCCTGTACGGAGGTGACTTTGCTTTGCTTTGCTTATTAACCCAAAGCGTATATCATGTTAATAATAATAATAATAGTAATAATAATAATAATAATAATAATAATAATAATAATAATAATAATAATAATAATAATATTTGTTTTACGTCCCACTAAATACTTTTACGATCCGACTCGTTGGCTGAATGGTCAGCGTACTGGCCTTCGGTTAAGAGGGTCCTGGGTTCTATTCCCGGCAGGATAGAGGATTTTAACATTAATTGGTTAATTCCAACGGCTCGGGGGCTGGGTGTGTGTGGCATATTCAACATTAGAAATCACCCCAGGTAGGGCCCTTATCTTCAGAGACATGCAGGTCGTCTAATGGGCCCTCTACTAGAAGAAGACCTGCACCAGGCCTCTCCGGATGCCATACGCCATTATTATTACTACTTTTACGGTCTTCGGAGATGCCGAGGTGCTGGAATTTTGTCCCGGATGAGTTATTTTAAGTGCCAGTAAATCCACAGACCCGAGGCTGTAGTACTTCACCACCTTCAAATATCACCGGACTGAGGCAGTCGTACTTGTTGTTGTAGGTGCGCCTTCATTTATTTCAAAGTAATAACTTATTGTAAATTATTTTCGCTGTTTCAATTTCTCAGAGTAACACCTATTAAGCTCTTTCCGTCTCTTTTCTATTATTCCTTCATCATTCAATTTTCTCATTTCAACTCGCTATTTTGCACGTTTTTTCCGTATACTAACCAAATCTTTATTTTTCATTAATAAGCTTGTTGCTCTATACAACTGACCACGATATATTCACAACTAACCTCCAACTAAGGCGCTAGTCAACCCAGCGCCATCTTATAACAGAGTATTCCTGTGACTTCACATTTTATTTTCACTTTACAAAAGAAAAACAATAGACAGCATCGTAAGAACGGAACCGTTAACTTTTAGAAGTCCAGGCCGTTTTGAGAGGACAACTAACTATTAAGTACCATTGGAACTTCTTTGGCGGTTTCACTATGGTCAGAGACACTTTACCATGCACTTCTTATCTTCTCTAACACAGGCTCTCAATTTTGTCGCTGCCCCCAAGATCATTTGAAATAAGGCAAACCCCCTAGCCAACATTGGAAAATATCATCAAGAACGGGACCGCTAAATTGAGAAGAAATTGAGAATGCTGCTATTCTAAAATTTAAAATTCATCCGCGTTTTTCCATCAAGTCGTCACACGCATTTTACCTGGCACGCTGTCTCCTTTCTAACTTGGATTCTTAAGCTTTCTCGCTCCCCTTCTGTCATCTTCGTGGTAGTGGTGACTCTACTAAGACAGACTGTCAGTTCTGAATTTTCAACATAGTGATTTCGTCCTGTTTTTTGAATTGTATCAAACTGCAACATGTTTAGACTAACAGGTTCGCAACCTCACTGTAAGCATTTATTTTTCGTTTCCGTCTGTATCATTTGTTTTCTTTTCTTTTCTTAGGTTTAACACGCTGGTCCCGTGGTCTAGGGGTAGCGTGCATGCCTCTTACCCGGAGGCCCCGGGTTCGATTGCCGGCCAGGTCAGGGATTTTTACCTAGACCTGAGAGCAGGTTCGAGGTCCACTCAGCCTACGTGATTAGAATTGAGGAGCTGTCTGACGGTGAGATAGCGGCCTCGGTCTAGAAAGCCAAGCATAACGGCCGAAAGGATTCGTCGTGCTGACCACACGTTACCTCGTAATTTGCAGGCCTTCGGGTGAGCAGCGGGCACTTGGTAGGCCAAGGCCCTTCAAGGGCTGTAGTGCCTTGGGTTTTGTAAGGTTTGACACGCCTTTTAGATTCAATTATGCATAATATTAACACTTATTTTACTCAATTGGTCTCAACGAGTTATTTATTGCTTCATCAAGTGATGGAAATTATGCATATTGTATTGTTTCTTATTTCCGTCAGGTCTGTTTTGTTTTTCATTTGTTACTTCTTTACGTTTTAGCTTATTTTTAGCTTGTATTGTGTGAATAACTTTAACCCCCCTTATTTCACCGAAGACGGCTCAAACGAGTCAAAACATGAAAACATGAAAAGAAGGGAATGGTTCTTATTTTGTGACGCACAGCTGTCACAAGAGACACGAATGGTTTCAACGTCATTTTCTCCAAAAAGGGGTTTCGGAACTTTAGTGAGAAATTCCCAGAAACAAGAACTAATTTCGTTGACATGGATGCTTTCACCGCCCGAACTAATTTCATTTGGCCTCCTACCATCATCGCAGTGCAAAGACCGATGTAAAAGTAGCCATATTGTTTATGTTGTCATGTGACATGAAACAGCAGCTCTGATAGGATAACTGTATTTTGTACGGTTCGTAATGAAAAGCATGAAGGATTCGGTATCTTTTGCTGTAAATGTGAAAATGTATTCACTGTTCAACATGGGAAGTGGTATCTCTTGGCACAATATTGTTTGTCACTGCACATGTAGAACTAGGTTCAACATAGTGCTGCCACCTGTTACCTTCACTTTGAATATGCTACGTTTTGGAGATTAGTTTCAGATATTAACGTTTCTATGACAAGTGGAAATTTAAGTACACCTGCTCTGCTCCAGTGTTTAACGGTAAGGCGAAACAGAAGGCGTTTTGAAGCAGCAAGCATCAACAAGCGGTTCTGAGCAGCTGAGAGAGTAGAATCAAGTCGGGGGTTGAACATGGGCATGGACACACAGAGGGCAGAACAGGCTCCACTGCCCAACGCCGATAAGTCAGGTCAGCGCGTTTTCTGCTGATCAGCTCTCAGCGTGTTGTCCCGAGCTCTCCATGTATTTTGGAGCAGAGAAATTGATTTAATCTTCTTTTTTAAAGGACCGGTAATATGGGATGTATCTCACAATTGAGCTCGATAACTGCAGTCGCTTAAGTGCGGCCAGTATACAGTATTCGGGAGATAGTAGGTTCGAAACCCCACTGTCGACAGCCCTGATGATGGTTTTCCGTGGTTTCCCATTTTCACACCAGGCAAATGCTGGGGCTGTTCCTTCATTAAGGCCACGGCCGCTTCTTTCCCACTCCTAGCCCTTTCCTGTCCCATCGTCGTCATAAGACGTATCTGTGTAGGCGCGACGTAAAGCCAATAGCAAAAAGAAATGTATCTCACAAATTTATATATTTTTTTCTAGGGGCTTTACGTCGCACCGACACAGATAGGTCTTATGGCAACGATGGGACAGGGAAGGGCTAGGAGTGGGAAAGAAGCGGCCGTGGCCTTAATTAAGGTACAGCCCCAGCATTTGCCTGGTGTGAAAATAGGAAACCACGGAAAACCATTTTCAGGGCTGCCGACAGTGGGGATCGAACCTACTATCTGCCGAATACTGGATACTGGCCGCACTTAAGCGACTGCAGCTATCGAGCTCGGTCACAAATATTTTAACGACAGGAATGTTAACTGACTGAGGTTCTTATTGTCCACTGTTCTGAATATCAGTGTGTGTTTCTTTACCTTCTTAAGAAAATATGCTTCTTTCAGTTAATACAAAATGCAATAATTTCTGTAGTGAGGTAATTTTATTTTCTTATGGATTTAGTTCCAACTAGGTAAGGGTCGTTCTGCCGGAAGGCAGGTCCGAACCTCCGCAGAAGTGTTCCTGAGCCGGAGTTTACGTGCGGTAGGGTGGCCAGTTCCTTTCCGCTCCTCCATTCCCTTAACCTCCACCAACAGCGCGTGGCTACCCATCCAACTCCTGACCACGCCCAATGTTGCTTAACTTCGGAGATCTCACGGGATCCGGTGTTTCAACACGGCTACGGCCGTTGGCTAGTTCCAACTAATAATGGTTTAAATTTCCTTACTTTGTACGAGGTTCCATGCATAAATGATTTATCATTTCCACTGTCTACCTTTGTACAAAATTATACTTGTTTACTTTTGCTAATGGTTTACGTCATAGCGACACATATAGGTCTTATGGCGACGAAGGGATAGGATAGAACTAGGAGTTGGATGGGGCATTTGCCTTGTATGGAAATGGGAAACCACGGAAAACCATCTTCAGGGCTGCTCACAGTGAGATTTGAACCCACTATCTTCCGGATGCAAGATCACAGCTGCATGCTCCTAGCCGCACGGCTAACTCACCCGGTTATATTTCTTTAATTATCTAATATCTCTACTTCATACTTTATGCGAAATACTCCTTCTTTTAGCTAATCAATAAAATACAATAGAACTATTGTTGGTATTTTACTTGCCGTATCCCAAGGTCACAAACAAGCCTCTGCTCGACTGTGATGCATTTTCTGTAACTTAGTTCCATTCTCTGCCAGCTGTGTTTCCGTTTATGAAATTATTTTTCAACTCTCCCTGCAGACATTAGCAGGTATTTTAAAAAAATATTCATTTGCGTAATTCTTTATATAAGTTATTTAACTCGCCGAGTTCTGGCCCTCGTAAATTAATTTCATGAGTCCACTGTCTCTGACTGTCAATCAGCTCAGTCCATACCGGATAAACCTCGCTTAACAATAATTTATCTCTTAAACATTGATAACACTGGCGGCATGTTGTCTGTACAATACTGCTTCCCGTCTGGCCAACGTACCAGCGAGCTCAAAGCTGCTTTCCTGCTTGCTCTCGCTTGACACAGCTCCGAGCTAAAACCTGCCTTCTTTGTGGCCTTAGCATAATTCTTCAGGCAGCTTATACCTTTCACGAGTCCAAAGTGTACGCTTTCGTCTTACTTGCTTCACATTTATTTCGCTACATGGCCCGCTTAAGAGATAGTGTGATAGAAAAACGCATCATAATTTATTATTCTGGAATGCTGCTAAAATTACACTTACAATTAAGTTCATTAAGTCCCAGGCGTACATTTTCCTACTACTTGCTTCACATCTTATACCCCGGCAGGGTAACCTTAAGATATACTGAAACTATATGTGGCAAATATGTTGACGAAAGGGGGCAAATTTATATGCATGACAAATTTGAGCACGTTCATTGCAAGAAGCCAAGGCAAAGGGATGAAAGATAAAGCATGTGCCAAAACAGAGCTATATTTTATCTCGAAAACTATTAGCGGTACGAAGAAAATTCATATATAATATTTTTTGTGGTGAATAGAATTTCACGTACACTTGCTGCGCTTCGCTTTCCAGTGGGCAGCAGATTCAATTTTAAGAGACCTAAGCGTACGCTTTCCTCTGACTTGCTTGACATTCTCTTCCGCTACACGCCCGCTTATAAGTTGGCGTGTTAGTAACTAACCTACGTGTTAACCGAATTTATCTTATAAATAAAATTGTAGGGGGTCCGCTGTATTCCTTTTGTTTTGCCAAATTTTCAAATATCTATCCGTTTTAGGTCAACTCAAGACCCAATCGGTGGATTTTACTTTTCGTGTCTGTTTGTTTGTCTGTTCCACCATCACGTCGAAACAGCTGGATAGATCCCAACCAAACTTCATATTTAGAGTATATTCATCCCGGGGAAGGTTACGACATGCATATCATTTTACAAACTTTGAAAAGACAGGTGTTTTATAGGAAAACCACAACGGTTTTCCTCCATTTTCTCTTATACTATTGATTTTCTGTAAACTCTGTGGACCGTACGTCAAAGGTCTCTTCATTATGAACAACTTTCGTTATGTTCATAATTTACCTTACTCTTCAAATGACGGAGAAATTTACTATTTTCTGCCGATACCATGCTCTGCATTGACTGACCGACAGACCGACAACGAATATATGGGTTACCATGGCAACGTCTCTGCTTGCCAGCAGGGAAGTAACGTATTGCCATTTTCCTCACCATTCCTTTAAATTCGTGATTGTTTTTTGGGTAGAAAGCAAGAGAGTCGTCAATCGGCCATTCTGCGGGATATTGACGGAATATCATTGGAGGTTATAACCGTCCTCGAATAGCTTAAGTAATAACACAAATATTCATCTTCTTATCTGATTACCTAAGAATCCCTGCGCCTAAATTTCTCTCCGATTACCGCTTTCTTATATCCATAACACACACCTACATAATTTATTGAGGAGCATTTGATTTTCCAATACATTCACTTGATCTTTACATATTTGTCGTCATCCGGATGTCCTCAGGTATAATCCATTTTCTATTAATTTCAACGTACTAAACTGTATTATTTTCTTCCTTAATTACCACGTATGTATGCGAGTGCTAATCCCGAATGCTGGACACTCTTTTTTTGAGGAAATATTCTAAGCTATGCAAATGTATAACTTTTGGCCAAAGAAAATTCCGAAATATGAATGCAATTTTAACGACGGTGCAGACCTTCGTTTCGGGGTAATTGGTGGCTAATCGGTAAGTCGTATCACAAGTCAGAAAGCAAATGGCGTTCCATTTTGGAGAGATCTACAACTTTTGTCCTATGTTTTTTCGTCGTATTTCTATCCCTAATACGTTAAATACAGCTGTATTTCTCGATTTCAAGTTGATTTTGTACTTTTACACGTATATGTTATCACTTGGCACACTTATAGGAAAGGTAGAATCATGATATTCAGCACGCACATTGACATGTCCATTGGCCATGTTATAGCCAAATTTTGTGATTCTAACTGTCACATGAGTATCAAAAATATAAAGTAGTATGTGAAAACTGCACAAAATTTCACCCCATTCAATGACTCTATAGGAGATACGAGAAGATGTCATAGGACCAACCATGTAGAGCACTGAAAGGGGCGTCTGATGGTGAGGTCCGTTTCTAGATACGTAGTACAGTTTCAAAGTTGTAACTATCGAAATAAAGGTCTGCACTTCTACAGTGTGTCTGTTAATTGACAATTTTGGCGAAATTTCCGCACAGTTATCCGTTTCAGGAGTAATAATGACCATCTGCATATTTCAGTTTTGGTGTCTGTTTGTTGTTTGTTTATCTGTTTGTCTATAACTTGGAAACTATCGGGCATATTTCCACCAAACTTAATATTTAGAATCCACCTGTCGTTTGGTAGGTTTTAGGGCAAATATTGTTTCTAAATCCCTGAATTGACTGGGGGATTATACGAAACCGAAACCGTGATTTTGCATTCCCACAAAATATACACAACCAAACTTAATGTAAATTTACCTGCCTTAATGTTATCTGCATATTTTTGGTTTAGTTTCTTGAAAGTCCTAATTTTTACACTCCTCGCCGAAAACCCAGATTGCGGCATAATGTGCCAGTCGAAGAAGGATATTGAAATTGGGCAAAATTATAAGTTTTAGCCTGTAACGGACGGAAAACATTCAAGATCCTTAAATTTTTCCCTTTTAATCCCGAAGAATATCGAAATATGGAGGCAATTTTAATGATGGTGCAGACCTTCGGGATGTATTATCACATAACGGATGGCACAACCCCGTTCGATTTGGAGTGATCTACAACCTTGGTCTTGCGACTTTTTGTCTATTTCTATCCCTTTTACGTTTGATATTTCTCGATGGTAAGTAAATTTCGACTTTTCACATACATAATTCATACCTTCCATCACTTATGGGAAAGATAGAATCATCAAACTCTGCACCAAAATTGGTCCACCCAGTAGCCATATGTGAGCCAAATGCTATGTATGTAGCTGTCACTTAATTATCCGAAATACAATGCAATATGAGATAATCTTAGACAAATTTTACCGTATTCCAAGTTTATAACTCAATTTGACCCATAAATAGATGAGATATCATAAGACCAGCAATTTAGGCCGCTAAATCCGGCGTCGTATGGTACAATCGTTTCTCGATATGATGTACCGTTTAGCAGCAGTTAATATGTAAATGAAGGTCTGCAATATTGTAAACAAGCACATACTTTCGTATTTCGAACTATATATATTCACTGATGTCGATTTTGTAGCGATCGAGAAAGGGTGTGTCTGCTATTGTAATCAGTACTCCCCACACCGACTTTGACTGACACTAGGAATGGGGTCCTTCTCCAATTGCTGTGTAACTGGCATTCATAAGACAGGCCTACCATTGTAATGAATAATTCACTTCTCGATTTGACTTGCAGAAGGCAAGGGAGCATGCAGTTTTGTTCAAAACTCCCCTTACCCGATTGTGTTTGGCTGTAGGTAAACGTTCCCGCAGTTATAAACAATTGTACCCATCTAAACTGTGACTTTTATTAGGCATACTGGCCTGCTATTTTGATGGAAACTCACCAACTTGGTGTGAGTGGCAGTAAGCTGGTTGGCAGTTGGGAAAGGGGCCTGTCATTATAATGATAACTGTACAACTCAATTTTGACTGGTTGTAGGGAAGTTTCCTGCCATTATAATAAAAACTCATCAATTTGTAATATGTCTGAAAGTAGGAAAGGGGGGCTGCCATTGTAACGGAAACTCCCCAAATCGATTGTGACCGCGCAGTAGGCAATGGGGCCTGCAATTATAATGTAAACTTCCCAACTCGATTGTGAATGGCAGTAAGCAAGTGAGCCTGTCGTTATCATCACAAGTCCGTAACAAGCACTTTACATCGGAAACAACGTATGGGGACCTACTCCTTGCTGTTTCTCGGATAACGCTAAGAGACATGCTATTTTAAAACAATCTTATTTACTGCATGTACAGTATTTACTTCAATATTCGTATACAATGCAGAATGCCGTAGCGAAGCACGGGTACATTTGCTAGTCAGCTATATTATTGAATAATGTTTTCCATAAATTACGATTCTCGCGGGAATCCTGTGATATTTCGCGATGATACATAGCCTATGTTTTCCGGACTGATGATATATTTCAAGTGGAAAAAATTCAAAATTTATCAAGTAGTTTCTGATATTACCCGAGCCACCAACTCACTGTGCTTATTAATAGAGATATTGCACGCGCGTGGCCTCACTGGGTCGAAGCCACGTAGGGTGTAGAAAAGGATACGCCCGATGAATCAATCAATCAATCAATCAATCAATCAATCAATCAATCAATCAATCAATCAATCAATCAATCAATCAATCAATCAATCAATCAATCAATCAATCAATCAATCAATCAATCAATCAATCAATCAATAAATCAATCAATCAATCAATCAATCAATATAGATCTGCATTTAGGGTACTCGCACAGGTGGCAGATTCCCTTTCCATTATTTTCCTAAAAGTTCCCTTAATTGATTGCAAGTAATTTGGAAATTTATTGAACATCTCCATGGTCAACTATTCCATACCCTAACTTCCCTACCTATAAACGAATATTTGCCCCAATTTGCATTCTGGAATTCGAACTTTATCTTCTCATTGTGATCTTTCCTACCTTTAAGAACACCACTCACATTTTGGCCTATTAACGTCATTCCACGCCATCTCCTCACTGACAGCTCGGAACATACCACTTAAATGAGCAACTCGTCTTCTTTCTGCTAAGTCTTCCCAGCACAAACATTGCAACTTTTTTGTAACGCTGCTCTTTTTTCGGAAATCCCAAAGAACCAATCGAGCTGCTTTCCTTGGATTTTATCGAGTTCTAGAATCAAGTAATCCCAGTGAGGGCCCCATACACTGGTACTGCACTCTAGTTGTGGTCATACCAGAGACTTACATGCCCTCTCCTTTACATCTTTTCTACATCCTGAGCAGAAATCTTTTGTCTTAGTTAAAATCCCATTTATGTGATTAGCCCAAGGAATATCTATTCTTATATTAACACGTAGGTACTTACAGTGACCCCAGTAAGGCTCTTTCAACCCATTAACGCAGTAATTAAAACTGAGAGGATTTTTTCCATTAATGAAACTCATAACCGTTTAACACCGTTTATCATCATACCATTGCCTACTATCCATTTCGAAACATTGTGAAGATCTTTTGGAATTGCTCACAATCTTTTGATAGTGAGCAGGCATTTTCTGTATAGATCCATAATGCTGAAAAGCAAGGAGGGATTTTCACTGCAACGTTCGTATGAATGGTAATTTATATTTAACACTCAGCCGTTGAAATAAGGCTAAATAATTATTATTATGGTTACTAGTACAGTTACTACTACAGTAGAATAACATTAATAATAATAATAATAATAATAATAATAATAATAATAATAGTAATAATCATGGTGAGTGGCCTCAGGAGAGGCCTGGTGCATGCCTTTCGAGTTGACGCCTTACAGGCGACCTGTGCGTCCACGAAAATAGGGCCCTACCTAACATTAATTCTAACGATGTCCTTGGCACAAACAATCAGCCCAAAACGAGAGGAAGTGGAAGTTCAAATCCCCCACCCGGCCGAGAATTGAACCCGGCATCTGTTGACCAACTGCCATCATGCTAGGCATAGAGCCAGACAACGTTATTAGATAAATTTTCTTTTTTATTCTTAACTACCATCGTATTGAAGTAGTTTATGTTATTAACCCACTTATGCTCATAACTTACTTTTTTTTGCATTATTTCCTTGAGGAACATTATAGAAATCTCCCGAAATGGAGTAAAAATAGCACCATATGTTTTGTAAGACTCCTCCAAGGGGTTGCATTAGACGGGTAGCGCAGAGGAACATGTTGCGAGCGACCGTCCGGTTGTTATCTCTTCACAGTCTGACGTGACCGAGTTTTGTCTGTACATTGCTCAGAATTTGAAAAGAACGGTTTTTCTGTATCGGCCATGTCCACAGTAACAAGAAAATGCATTTTTTACTTTTCCGTAATGTCTGTCTGTCTGTCTGTCTGTCTGTCTGTCTGTCTGTCTGTCTGTCTGTCTGTCTGTCTGTCTGTCTGTCTGTCTGTCTGTCTGTCTGTCTGTCTGTCTGTCTGTCTGTCTGTACACGCATCACGAGAAAACGGCTGAAGAGAATTTAATGAAAATCGGAATGTAAAGTTGGGTGATGATCCGCTACAATCTAGGCTATAACTTATTTTAATCACGCTGAGTGAAATGGTAGTTTAGGGTAAGGCCTGAAATATAATTCACAAATAAGTTGTTTATGTTATTAGTGGTCGTATCGATAAATACTGCATAATTAACATAACTTTAGTTATGTCTTAAGTTAGTAGTAGTTATGTAAGAAGTTATTAAATTTCCTATCCCTTATGTCTTATACTTTGTTACCGTACCGCATATAATCAGAGATATTCATGAATTGGGATTTTTGTTACTAAGTACATATCAGCGCCGAGTCACGAGAAAATGGGTAAACAGGATTGAGTGAAGATCGCTATGTAAATTCTGAGAATAAGGAACTACAGTCTACGATATAAATTATTTTGTAAGACACCCTAATATCAGAGAGTCGAAAGAAAACTAATGTGGAGGCCTGCAATATAGAAAGCTCATAAACTTTATCAACAATAACATTACATTGACCATTGTTTGTTGTGATGTGCTTTTTGTCTTCTGTTTCCTCTCATCCCCAATAGATAGGATTACTGCAGCGTACCGAGGTTTTTTTAAATTTGCTTGACGTAGCACCGACACAGGTAGGTCTTATGGCGACGATGGGATAGGAAATGAATAGTGGTGTGAAGGAAGCGGCCTTGGCTTTTAGGTACAGCCTGGTATGACTGGTGTGAAAATGGGAAACCACGGAATACCATCTTCAGTGTTACCGGCAGTGGGGTTCGAATCCACTATCTCCCGGATGCAAGCTCACAGCTGCGCGCTCCTAACCACACGGGCAAATCGCCTGGTCGTACCGACTGTAAGAGCTTGCCTGTATATTTGAGGGAAGTACCTGGGGAGTAAGATAACTTTCTTCTTTAGCATGCAGTTCCTCTGGTTCATACATTTTATGATATATCTGGTACGTAACACACTGGTTCATCATAGTATTCGAGCTATTCAATCCCTACTCTGAGGCACTGATTGGAATGAGTAGTAGGCATATTTAACGGAATAATGACAGAGGCGTGTTCACGGCAGTTTGCGACCTGGTTATTCCAGGTCTGGAACTTTGGACTGTTAGATCGGCACCGTAGTACTGTTCGTTGAAAGTGATAAAGTGTGCGGTTTTTCATTTGATCGAGTATTTTATATAACATTACTTTCAATCGCTACATTCCTACTGACGTTTTTGTAATGACCTATGTTGAATTCAGTTACGAAAACCACCAAGTCAGTCTTTCTGAGAATCCCGTAGCGAAGCTAACAGAGTGCATTTGTAAATAGCCCAAAGGTGTAGAAGAATAAATGTAAATATAATGTAATATACGTGTAGACATTGCATTCAATAAAAGAGTTGTTTGTGTAAAAAAACGTAATAATGTTCGACGAAATACATGTGCAGAAGGCTGCATTCCGACCAGATTCTCTATAGATTAAACTGATGTTTGTGTATTCGTATTTGCTGAACACACTAGTCATTGCCGATATGCAGACAGCAAATGTAGTGCTGCTGTACACTACTACATACACCAGCCTACTACTACGTGGTCTTAAACGAAGTTTACTAATCCAAGGGGTTGCATTAGACGGGTAGCGCAGAGGAACATGTTGCGAGCGACCGTCCGGTTGTTATCTCTTCACAGTCTGACGTGACCTGCCTGCTGGCAGTAGTGTCCCTTTGAGAATCTGTTAGTAGATATCCCATTCATCACTCGTGCATGCGAGTCATTTATAAGTAGAAGGTACGGCGCTCGCGACCCGCCTGATATATAAGAAAGGTTGAAAACGTGTAAAAATGATGTTATTGGCTATACTTCCCACTAACTACTTTTACGGTTTCCGGAGACGCCAGAATTTACTCCCGCAGGAGTTCTTTTACACAGCAGGAAAATCTACCGACTCGTGGCTGACGTACTAGAGCACCTTCAAATACCACCGGACTGAGCTAGATTGGGGTGAGAAGACCAGCACCTCAACCTTCTGAGCCACTCAGCCCGGCAGGTAAAAATGTGTAAAAACAGCAATAGTGAAGTGTGCATAACAATAATGTGGGAATGAATCGGTATTTTCAAAATACAAATGTTTCACGGGTGTTAGCGATCGCTTTCCAACATAATTTTTCATTCTCTGTGTATGACCCAGTGATGAATTTTTGCAATATGGGTTTATGTGGAGGAGTTATGCACACTTCACTTACTGTGTGTGTACTCTGTGGAAGCATTCTTCATGCAGAGTGATATGACACTTCGTTCATCCCTTCTTTCTTGAGAATTACAGAAAGCACATCTTGATGTTCCGAGTAATGACCAACTTTTTCGTAACGTTCTGCAAATTTTACTCTGTTTTGCACTAGTGTTCGCACTGGATCGGGTCCTGTCCAAACATTACTAAATCGTTGCGTTTTCTCCATGCACAATTGCCTTCTGAATTCTACAATTCTAATGCAGTACCATTTAATGCCATGCAAGATATTTTGTGAAGCAGCCAAGAATTTTGATAGCAACATCGATCTCCCAAAGGAGGTTTGGCCACCAAAATTTTTTAGACCTTATATTTGATTGGTAGTACGAAACGTTCTGATCCATTCAATCAGTACCACCCACGTGACTGTTCTGTTGTTCTACGAGTTTTGGCCGTTGTATTTGTATTTTCTTTGGTACTTGTGGCGTAATATATATGTCAATTATATCCGCCGTATAAAATCAGCCTTTTCCTCCTCTTCTAAATCCTGAAGTATGTCTACAATCGACTTTAGGTAAATATAGCTGCAAAGAAAGAGATACAGCGCATCAGTGGAAAAATATATTGCGTGTGTCCAGTGTTGCGAAAAGCTGTCTCTTGTTGTATTATATAAGAAAGGAGTACCATACTCGCAAGCATTATTGCTTGACATGTACGTAACGTGCACAGATAATTATAAGTTTAATCTTGGAAATAGAAGGAAAACTTACATTTTATCAGCCATGTGTCATAGATGTATTAATCAGTTTGACAGAAGGTTAGAGACTGTTCACATAGTCACCTAACGGACAACCGAGAGGTCATTATCACGGCTTCATGTGCTTCTCCTGTTCTTACCGTCAATTTCGGCAAAGTGTTTCCATTGTTGAGATTGAAATGTACAAGCAAGTTTTGAAAAAGGAAGGCACTGTACAGTGGTCAAAAAACGCGTTATTTGGCACATATGGATCAACGTGCACCTTGGAAATATTCGCGTCAATCCTGTCCGGACATTCAAGTACCAGACTACATTTTGGCTCAAACTACTAATATCATGCGTATACACATTTCCATTTATTTAGGAACAACCTTCTCTATTTAGAGGCTGCCACTAGTAACAAGGCAAAATTTCTGCACAGTTGTATCAATTGAAGACAACTCTATTTTATAAAGGAACAGTATAATTTGTGCAGCATTCCAGAGCTGTAGCTGTAGAGGTGGTGTCTCAGGATCTCGATGGAACCTCGGAGGACCAGAGTCACGATTTCACGGATAAACTTCATTGGAAGTTGGAAGCGCTTCCACGTGGAGTCAAAGTGATGAAGTACGGTACCACGAGCTTCGACCATTAAGCTTATTATTTCAATTTCCTGAAGGCGGTATTTAGATTTGTAGTACGGGATAGTGAGTTTGAAGCTTTTAATATTTTCAGACTAAGCTCCTCTGACTGACAGCTATGGTGCTCGAACCTGACAGTCGGATCTAAGATGAATTCTTGAGAACTGGTGCTTTGAAGGCTATGATATCCGTTCTCTGCGAACTACTGTTTATGGCCAGTCCGTATACCTCGACATTCAATCCCTTCTTTCTCAGTTCTTCCACAATGAAAGATCTGATCTGGAGGGGCCACGTGTTTCTGTATCTACGTGTCAGTAAACCGTATTAAAATGGTTGCCCAAAAACTAGAAAAAATTCAGTAAACTGAGGGTAATTTAAGTAATTATAATTGTAGATTATGAATAAGGGGACGTTTTACTTTTTTCAACCATTAACAGGAAGTTTGGTTTGTTTGTTTGTCCGACCCTTCCCCGTTTCTCTGTGGGTTCGGGTATTGGGTGAGATGAATCTGTTGTTATGGTTTTTTTATGACCGGATGCCCCTCCTTGATCAGAAGAGTTAATAAATGGAATGGATGACGTGATAAATGATAGCAGGAAGGGAGAGAGTGAAATCCGTATGCACATAGCCTACGCCTGTCGAATTGCATCAAAGTGTCTGGAAATTCCTTCTACAAAATGAGAATTGATGGGACAAGGACGTGTATCCACGAAACATATATTGTTTAATACATATCTCTGAAGTCGTAGTGCGGTAGTTATGTTCTACTATTTGATACAATTACTAGGCTTGACGTCTCCATCCGACAGACGAATCACCATCAACAGCGTCATATGCCCTTACTCGATATGACCACTGAGGAGAGGTTTGGAATGTAATCCAGGCTTTTGGCACGCAATCTAGTGATTAGAAATAGTGCACCACCACCTCCCCTACCCTACCGGCCAACATTCTGATGGTGAACATTATTTTGACCAACGGAACTCGAACCGGATATCCATTGTGTCAGACTTCAAAGCCTAAACGATCGTGACCACCAGACGGCTAAATATTCTTCATAATTTGTGATTTATTATTTACTTCAATTCCTTACCCCACCTTGTCCGTGAGAATTGGATATGAAGAAAACTAGGATTATATACTCACCACAGCTGCTAAGATGAGTACGTTGATGCAGCACGACAAGTACCCCATGATTTATGGCAGAAAATGATGGTTTCGATGCCAGTTTGTGTATCTCTAGAGAAGCAATTGAAGGCGTTATACGAGTCCTGCAATTCCACTATATCATCTCAGAAATGAAGGCCATATAAACACTGTAGTTATTCTATCTACATTACTGGCTTTATGGATCGTTAACCGGAAAGTCCTCTTATAAAATGAGAATTGATGAGACGAGGGTGTATATCCTGGAATTAAACATTGTTTCGTGGACATCTCTGAAGTCGTATTGCCATAGTTATGGTCTACTATTAGATAAAATTCCGAGAAAGAAGTCACGTAAAGAAACCCCTAACACTTCTTGGCCATATAAATTTTTAATTCTAAGCCTTATTGCATTCATGTGAGGAATTCAGGAATAATTCTGACCAACTTTCATGATACGATGGGGATAAAACTGCACATCTTATAAGATAACCTGTGCTGTAGATTTCAACAAAATTAATCGTAAACATGTAATTGAGGAGCAAAGATGGAAAAGGGTTAAAGTGCCAGAAACCTGTTTTTGAGTAAATGTCAATAACTGTGTTCCCGAACACAATGGCACTTTCAGCCTTCTTTACCAAAGGAGAACAGGAATTAATGACTTCTACGGACTTTGAATTGCAAATATACTACACCCAGTAGATTTAATATAACTACATAACAACATTTAACCTCTATAAATTTTGTTTCTTTAATTAAGTGGCTCAGAAATTAGAAAATATATGAGTGATAGTACACTGACACATTGGACAGCACAGATGGATTACAGCGCCAGACGCTGGCACAATCACCCTTCCCCTCCAAACTAAGCTAGGTACATTGGACACTGGCTCTACCTGTTGAACATCCTACCAACTAAACTAAATGACCTCAGGCACATACAAAAGTTATTTATTTATTTATTTATTTATTTATTTATTTATTTATTTATTTATTTATTTATTTATTTATTTATTTATTTATTTATTTATTTATTTATTTATTTATTTATTTATTTATTATTTCGTTAGGGGCATCTATGGACCACGGTGCTTGTGTTTTAGCTGTTTCTTAATGTCATCGTCGTTGTTGGCCACAATTGGTGTTCTTAGCGGTTGGTTTGGCAGCTGTTTTCATGTTCGTACCTGGAGCTTTCCTGATGACCCAGTAGTCCTTCATTTTCCGGCTAAGTTCAATCTTACGTTCCTCAGACCATTTCCTGGTCTCGTCTTTTGGTCTGTGGGTAACTTCTGTGAGGGATGTTACAAAGGATTTAGTTTTAAGAATTGTATGATAGTTTCTCCGATCAGCTATATCATTTTGATTTATATGGAGTTCCGAAAGGTCCTTCTCCACTTGCTTCATCCACACGAATCCAGTAGCTTTGCCCTTGTTAGCAGCCTTGAAGATCCTATGGGTTAACCTATTTGAGTCCATTCTGGATAGGTGTCCGTAAAAAGACAGTCGCCTTCTTCTGATGGCATCTATGAGATTTTCTTGGTGTTTATATAGCTCACGATTTGGTTGATACTATCGGCTTCCATCTGGTAAAATTCTTGGTCCCACTATCCATCTCAGGAACATTCTTTCTTATACCGCGAGGGCTCTTAGTGGGGTTCTCTTACTTAAATATAGACACTCTGCTGCATAGAGGACTGAAGGTCTGATTACTACATTCTAGTGTCTTAGTTTGGCATTCATCGACACATTTTTTGAAGCATATAGTTTTCTACAGGCATGATAAGCCTTATCTAGTTTGAGTCTCCTGTGTTCAAAAGCCATTGTTTCGCTGAAGTCCTCTGAGAATCATTCCCCAAGGTACTTTACACTTTTGACTCTCTTGATGAAGATATTATCACTGACTCTCATCTTTCCGGGGGCATCTTTGATGTTGGTAACAAACTCGGTCTTTCCTATGTTGATTAAAAGACCCGTTTTAGCCGCTATTGAGTGCAGTGTTTGGAGCTGAGTAGTAGCCTCCTGTATGCCATTTGCCAATAAAGTCAGATAGTCTGCAAAGGCTAGGCATGGTATCCTTAGGTTGTCGGCTTTTATCCCCATGCGTAATCCAGTGTTCTCTGGAAGGAATCTCATCCACTATCTAATTATATTTTCCAGAACACAATTAAATAATATACATGAGATGCCATCTCCTTGTCTCGCCCCTGTTTTAATGGCGAAACTCTCGAAGTGTTGTCCTCTAAACTTTACTCTGGCTGTGGTATTGTGCAAGGTGGCTTACACCAACCTATTGATCTGGTCGTTAAGACCTAGTTCTCTTAATGTCTTATAAAGAGTAATTCTGGTTACTGAGTCGTATACTTTCTGGAAGTCGACAAATATAGCTACCCATTGCCGGGCTCTTGACTTGCTGTATTGAAGGATGGTCTTCAGATTTTGTATCTGCTCGGTACAGGACCTCGGTGCTCTGAACCCTGCTTGATATTCTCCTAACTCTTTATCCAACTGTATTTATTTATTTATTTATTTATTTATTTATTTATTTATTTATTTATTTATTTATTTATTTATTTATTTATTTATTTATTTATTTATTTATTTATTTATTTATTTATTTATTTATTTATTTATTTATTTATTTATTTATTTGATAAATACGACGAGGTGTGCGGGACCGATAATCTCGAAAATGAGCAGTCTATCATAACTAGAGGTGACATTTTTAATGCATATCAGGGAAATCGCATAGACACCGCTCACGGGAAAGATGGAATAAGTCTAAGGGTTATTAATGACCATTTCTTTCATTGCAAATTACATGGTTCGCTCGGGATTCGTCCCGTCGTGTTTCAGACATGGTAGAACAATATTAATTCACAAAGGTGGAGATCCAGACAATGTTCAGAACTGGCGACCTATAACAATATGTTCCTTATTACGGAGTATTTTTGAAAGAGTGATAGATAAAATGCTCAGGAAAAATGTCGTACTCAATCCTAAGCAGAATGGTTTTGTATCTTGGCCTGGAATTTTTGTTAATTAATCTATTGTAGACGGGGGCATGAAAGACTCAAAACTTAAGACGAAGGATTGCTGCATTGTCTTCCTAGACGTCTCTAACGCTTTTGATAATGTATCCCATTATTTCTGCTTCACCAAAGCTTAGAGCGCTAAGTAGTTATTCAACTAGCATAAAAATTAACGGAACAACTAGAACAAGTCAAATTCCTCTCAAGAAAGGCGTAGCTCAAGGGGCACCCCTCCCTCCTATACTATTCAATTTAGCAGTCGATCATATTCTGAGCGAACTAAGTGAATGAGAACTAGCGGAGGAGCATGGGTACAACTTAAATGGAAAATCTGCCGATGATTTGACGCTAGTGTATAAGAAAAAAAGCAGCAGTTGAACATCTTATAGATCTAGTAACAACACTTTTAGCCAAGATCGGACTCCAAATAAATACTACTAAAAGCAAGGGCATATTGATACGTAAAGGTCAGCTGATCACCTCCTCTGTCATAACACTGGATGAGAATACAATTGGGTGCATTTCACCGAATGAATTAATACCGTATCTTGGGGTAACGTATCAAGACGGAATTAATTTTAATCCTTCTGCAGTAATCAATCGGCTCACAATAAATTTGAACCGGTCGGTTAGTTCACCCTTCTCATTCCGGATCAGAAGCTAAATGTACTAAATCAATATATTTGGCCACAACTTATCTACCCTTTCCAGTGTGCACCTTTGAAAAATCTGACGATCAATTTTTTGGAAACATTGATATAATTATAAGGAGTTCCGTCAAAGAAATTATTGGATTACGTACTGACGCCCCAGATGCAACGATTAGAGGACTTGGAATTTTCAAAGATCAATGGGTGGATTTCAATCAGCATATAAATATTTGCAAAAGGCTGATGCATGTGAGAAGACCACACATCAAAGCCACTAGAGTGTTCCGTACTGAAATTGTCCATTGCCTTGAATGCCTGCCGCTAAGCAAGGAACAAGTTGAACATCTCCAAAACCCTCTTCCCAAGCTCATCCGAGTAGTACTCCACGAAGATTCCTTTAGAAGTAGGCGCACATTACCATCCAAGGGTAAGGGAGTGATACTCTTCTCCCTCTGGAAGAAAGGAAACACTTGGATCAGTAATAAGAGAGTTTTTCACATGACGTTGATATGAAATAATCACAGTAAAATAGTACAAGTACTGGTGCATGGAACCAAGATCGGACGCATTCACAACATGGCTCAGAAGTGCCTTGATACGTCTATATATATATATGTGTGTGTGTCACGATCAGAAAAGGGTGACCGCGAGAAATGGACACGATTAACAATTTAAAATTTAATATTGTACTATTCAATTTAGTTTTGGAAAAAGTGATTCGTGAATGGAGAAAAGAAACTAAAGGTATAAACATTGGCAGACTTCTTAAAGACAAAATTCACCTTGACTGCTTAGCTTTCGCAGATGACCTTGCGATCCTTTCGAACAACAGACAAGAAGCAATCCAATCCATAGAAAAATTGAATGAAATAGCCGCAAAAACCGGACTTCAAATTTCATTTGAAAAGACGCAGTTTATGGAAGGAACTAAATCAAGATTCGACAATCAACCATTAATCACCAATTGTGGAATAATTTCCCAAGTAGACAAATTCAAGTATCTAGGTGAAATTATTCAGCCAGCAGGGTTAAATCAGGAAGCTAACAAAGAAAGAACTGCTAAACTGCAAAGGGCTTACAAAATCACATGGAACAGATACAACAAAAGATGTATATCAAAAAATGCAAAATTACGACACTACAATACAGTCATCAAACCAGAGGCACTTTATGCATCTGAAACACTGATCATTGGCGGCAGGTCACAAATGAAAAGCATTGAGAAACAAGAGAGGAAAATTCTCAGAAAAATCCTAGGACCAAAGTTCGAAAATGGAATTTGGATGAAAAAGAAACCACACGAAATTTTTCAATTCACAGAAAAAATCACAGATACCATCAGAAAGAGACGACTAAAATTCTACGGACACCTACACAGAATGGATAACAACAGGCTGACAAAGAAAATTCTAAATCTAGCTCTAACCCTGAAAATCCGCAACAATTGGTTAGCAGAAATACATGAAGATCTACAAGAAATGGGTATCGAGGACGAAACCATTCAAGATAGAATGAAATTTAGAAGCTTAGTAAACAAACATAAATTTGCAGAGAAACCAACAAGAAAAAATACAGGCTGGACAGAAACACGCAGAAAGGAACACAGTGAAAAAATGAAGAAATATTGGGAAGAAAAGAAGAAGAAACATTGTGCAAAATAAGTTCAAACGCGCTCCACAGCTGGGCACAACGAATCAAAAAAAAAATAGTTACGTAGTTGTAATCTTAGACGCCATACGTACGGTAATATTCGTTTATAGGTAGGGAAGTTAGGGTGTGGAATAGTTGACCATGGAGATGCTCAATAAATTTCCAAATTACTTGCAATCAATTAAGGGAACTTTTAGGAAATTAATAGAAAGGGTATCTGCAACCTGGGCGACTACCCTAAATGCAGATCTATGTTAATTAATTGATTGATTGACATTGATTGATTGATTGATTGATTGATTGATTGATTGATTGATTGATTGATTGATTGATTGATTGATTGATTGATTGATTGATTGATTGATTGATTGATTGATTGATTGATTGATTGATTGATTGAGGAGTAGTTTATGGACTGAGTAATAGTTTGATTTGTAGATTATGTATTATGTGATTTATTGATTGTATTTCTTAAATAGGATGTTGTTATATTACTATTGTATCATACCATCTCATCCTTCATGCCATATATTAATTTATTGATAGGGTCGATCCTCGAAGACATGTGTGGATATTATTTTGCGTCTATGCGAGCACCTTCAGGGTAGTTTATTTTAGAATAGGTTGCTTCAGATTTTATTTCATTTTTGAGTTTCAATTGCGAAAGATCATTATTGATAGGATCATGTACGGTACCGAAAGCCACTGTCAACTACCAGAATTTATATATATATTAATAATCTCGAGTTGTGCAACGGAATGATATTGAATTTAAGTAATCATCATTGAGAAATAGGTTATCATATTTAGGTATATTCATATCTGACGAAATTATACATCGCATCGATGGCAATTGAAAAGAATAATATTAATGGTTATTGTGAACTAGTGTTCGTATAAATGAATATGATAATTGAAATTCAATAAACGATGTATAACGTTGTTCACTCCATTGCATTGAGATAGGTTTGAATTGACAACCAATCTTAACATTTTAATTCTTATATATTCAGATTTCTTGACGATCCTTGGTTTCGTCTAAACTTATTAGGGATTTTATTTGAATAGATTTATTCCTTTCCAGAATATCTCAATTGTTATTAATGTAATGTAGACATTCTCAACCATCCCTGATAGTTTATTTTGACATAGCTTTCTTTATTATTTATAAGGCAAGGCCAATATTATGAACCTAAACAATCTTGAAACGAATAACAAATTATATGCGCGTTTATGTGGGATATTAATAGAACAAGAGTGAATTTGAAATTGGATAATATACAAAATCAATTTTACTGCTTGGATGAACCAAATTTTCAATTTGACATTTGGATCGCCCAATAGGATTCTCAACGTGATCCGTTGTGGTAATCATTTTCGTCGTTAATCAATACGGGAATGTTAATAAACGTGTTTAATCACCGTTCGGGCACCCTAGCAAGCTGAGGCGTTTAATTTACCTGATGCCATCTCATAGAAGAAGTTGTTGAAGACCCTTGAGTGTAGAGTGTTGGTGCCACCGATGAGTAGAAGGGTGCAGTATGTCATGTGAGCAATAGACAAAAGCAATTAAAATGAACTGTAATGTCATCCCAATTCATTCTCTCCCTGGAAGGAGCCTTAATTCATCCCGTTGCAGAAGATGTGACGGGTTCGAAACCTTAACTCATGTATTAGGGTTCTGTCGTAAGGGGGAGCTGACGAGGATCCATAGGTACAATATAGTTCACCAATTGATTGCTGGAAGTCTCCGTAAACAGCAGCATTTGGATGTCCATGGAGAAGTATTATGTATTTCCACAAATGGATCCACAAGGCGAGCTGATATTGTTGTCATCGACCGGGCGAAAGGTACGGGTATGGTGATTGATCTCACTGTAAAATTCGAGGAAAATGAACAGCAGCCTCGGTTAGTGTGTGAGTAGAAAATGGCCATATATGAACCATGCCTAGAGGATCTCAGAAGGAAGTACGAAATTACAAAATGTGAAGTTATTGCCCTTATGACTGGCGCTAGAGGGACAATTCCTAAGGAGACGCTGAACTCCTTAATAAACAAAATCCCGGACACTATTATCCAGACCTTAGCGGATTCAGCGTTAAAAATGCATTGGTGACTGTAAGGAAACACTTGTACTCCCTAACCTGAAGAAGCATGTATTGGATTTATTTTCTGAAATAAAATATGAAAGAGACAATCTGCCTGATGGTGGCAACAGTATTCTTGATTTATGATTCAAGCCCTGCTTAATACAAACATCATATACAATAAATATTATTCATATGAATTGATTCGGAGGCCGATTTTTTTGATTCCCTAATTGGGGCGGCGATCAGGTGGATTATTTCGCTTTATTTCATACCACCAAGATAGATATTTCTCCTATTACAAGTGGATTAGTCACTATAAATTAATTATCAAAAATAATGAATGTCTGTAAGAATTTAATATCTAAAAATAACAATAGACAACATTACTAAGAAGTAGAAAGGAATCAGAATTTACAGTATATTAGTACTTTTCAAGTTCAAAAATTATTAATATCTAAATACAAATAAAAATATAATTAGAAATACAGAAACATCAAAGAACTTAAGTAACTATTAGTATCTACATAAGAAATAACTCTAGTCTTAAAGTGACCCAAGTTAAAGCAAGTGACATGTTTGATAAGAGATGAGTTGTGGCAATCGGTTTGAATAGCACATTATTATTATTAACCCGCGGTTACTCGCATGGCGCTCACCTCCGTAGTATATTGGCTTTTGTTGGAGTTTTACAAGACCTCTACTTCTGAAACTCCCTATACCTTTCAAACACATTGTTAGGAAGGGTACGAGTCAGTCATTTGCATTATCTCTGGAAACGAAGACCATCGATCCATTATTAGGTGCGACGGTGCATGTTTGGTGAGTGGTGCGCTCAGTAGCGAGTAACAGTGCTACACATATTGCGCGCATTGTAGTAAGTCAAAGTTTGCCTTATGATTGTGTTCCATTTGAAATGTTTATACTCTGACTATTGTTAGTGAATTTACACAAGTTATACTGGCATCCGCTGATCAGATAATTTTGTGTTTGGGTGAAACGGTCGAGGAAGTGGACTTAAACAACGAAAGTGATGATAATGAAACAAATGAGATTTACGAAAGTGATCATAAATCTGAAACAGAGTGTCTACAGGTTCAGAAGAAGAAGAGACACTTTCATTGATTGAAGGTGTTTTCCATTCGTTTTCGGAAAGGATGGAATTACAGACTGGGGCCTCCATGGTCCCGTTACAAATGTTCCAACATGGAAACAAAATTTGCAAAGTTTTCCAGGAAAGATGTTGAAAGCAACATAAGTGATGACTGTGTAATATTTTTGTTTCGAGGATTATACGTTTGCATTATTTAGTTCGTGCTAAGCATACTCCTCCTGCTTCAAATTCATTTAAATTTAAGTATTCGTGTTCCTAAATAAATTGTTTGTCTACCCCCTTAGAACCGCTTCTTGATACGGGTCGGGAATGAGGCGAGATGAATTTATATCGCTTGTTTTACGGCGGGATGCCCTTCCTGGTGCCAACCTCTGTAGAGGAGCTAATTAAGATGGAATGAATGATGGTGAATGAAAATGGGTGAGTGGGTGGAAGGTACAGGCTGTGGCCTATGAATATAAACTGTCCCTGCATATGTCTGGAAGCGAAAATATGAAACCATAGAAAAGCATTCTCAGGACAGCCGACGGTTGGGATTCGAACTCATGCGTCTCCAGAATGGAGAGACTGGCTCCCGAGCACTCCGTTCGTCCGTCTTGCTAACTAAATAAATATCTCAAAATGGCGTATTAAAAATACCTTTATCTTTATATGGGCATATTATGGCCTTTAAACATAAAGGTGAGCGGTGCACTCACTAGCGAGTAACGGCGCACGTAAAGACATAGAGAGTAATGCCGAGTTAACAAATACATTGTAAATGGGAAATATCCCGGTGCCAATGGTCACTTAGAGTAATGTTATAATAAAGTTAACATAATTGTCAACAACAGACAAACAAACAAACAAGTAAACAACAAGAGTTCAACATCCAGCATCATCATATACAAATTCACACACAACTTAAGTATTTCCAGTGCTTAACACGACGGCTTACAATACTATAGGTTGATCTTACTCTTAGCTTAACATTGTAAGTGATAATAAAGTGAAGTTAAACCGTAATCACCCTACATTAACAACAATAACAGCAAGTGTACTGGCAAGAAATACTACTAGTTTAACATTCTAAATCCAGCGTCAGTGTATACAAATTCGCACACAACTTAAGTATTTCCGGTATTTAACACTATGAATTACAATGCTATAGGTTGAACTTGCTACTATCTTAACACTACAAGTGTTAATAAAGTCAAGTAAAGAAATACTACAAAACAACTACAACAACTCGAGTAAAAAAACCAATTAAATGGAAAAAATTACAAGAAATACTACTAGTTTAACATTCTAAATCCAGAATTATCGTATAAATCTTAAGTACAAATAGAAGCTAGTAATGGCATTTGCGGTTCTCTTTGCATTCTGTTTATCATAGAACCATATATAATAATTATTACAAAGAGGAAAAAAATGTGTATATTTGTTTGTAACGGATAGACTCAAAAATTACTGAACCGATTTAAAAAAATTACTTCACCTATAGAAAGCTACATTTCCACTGAGTAATATGGGCTGCATTTTATTTTCAAAACAATTCGAGGTGGGGGCATGGTGGGGGGGTAGATATAAAAATAATAGGCTAATATAGGCAAAATATGGAACTTGTCGAACAAGGACAAGACAAAGATCAATATTTAATCCCCTTGACGCAATGAACAAAACTAAGTAACCCCTACGGGCCCGAAAACCATGTTTTAAGGCCCTAAAATCAACCGTTATGTAGATATTGGCACCACACTACCCCTGTTAAAAGAAGTGAGGAAGGAGTTGAATTATTTATATGAGGATGCATGTATCTCAGAAAATGAAGATATTACAGACGTTAAAATTGGTACTTGGAACCTCCTTTAAAAATGAATACACCTTTTTGGAAAATCCACTTAAGGGGGTGAAAAGAATAAAAATGTTGGTGAAGTTTTAGAATGTGTTTGTTCTTCTTCTAGCGCTTTACCCACACCTGTAGGGTTGTGGGTGCGAACTATGTTGCACATGTGGATTTGACACTGTTTTACGCTTCGATGCCATTCTTGGCGGCAACCGTATGTGTAGGGAAGTAATTAGTAATGCGTATTCCTGTTGTGGTTGGTAATGTGGTGTGTTGAGTGAATATGATGAGGAGAAAGTTGGGACAAACACAAATAACTTGACCCCGAGCCAGAAGAATTAATCACCCGCGATTAAAACCCCCAAACTAGCCCGGAATCGAATCCAGAATCCTGTGAACCGAAGACCTCAACGCTGACCACTCACCCAAGAAGTGGGTCAGTTTTTATAATGAGTATATCTATATTATATATCATAAACTTAACATGTTACAGACGTGATAATTGGTATTTGTACTCTCCTTTAAAAATAAAGAACACGTACTTTTTATTTTCGGAAAATCGACTTAAGCTGGAGATCGAAAATAAGTGAAGTAGTTAATTCTCTTTATGAGGATATATCTCAAAAACTAAGATGTTACAGACGTGAAATTTGGTATTACGAATCTTTTTTAAAAATAAAGAAAACTTTTCTTCGAAGAAAAAAAAGAGGACTGTTTCTCACACATGGAGTTCATATCGCGTGTTCCAGATTTAGATCTGCCAGTCGCCTGGTCATCTAACAAGGGAACATCGGCAATGTGTTAGTCGCCGATCGCGATGAAACTTGGAAAACACATTCAGGTATACGTAAAAATGATGTCGGCATCAATTTTGGGTGCCAACATTCATTAGGGCGTTAACTACGGGGCCTAAAAGTTGAGACAATTGAAATTCCGCGCGATCAGCGATAAGTACCTGCTGACCAATGCTAAGCTGGCACACTGCGTACTTGGAGACACGCCTCTACACCTCCTCCCCTCCACGCTCCAATTGGTTCGCCACCGCACGCTTCCCTACTCCCCGCGCTGCGGTGGCGAACCAATTGAAGCGGGGAGGGGAGGAGGTGTAGAGGCGAAGCGGTGTTTAACAGCTAGTCTACCTATGAATTAAATACATTTACATAAAACAAATAATAAAAAATCGAAAACAAATTTAATCCGTTGTCATGAAAATATTTTGAGTAGTATAACGTTCCTTATCGCAATGAGACGACATAATCCAATAATCTTCAAATACACTGACTGACAGAGCAAATGCAACACCAAGAAGGAGTGGTTCGAAAGGGATGAAAGTTGGGAAAAAAACAGAGACGGCACGGACGAATAATTGATGTTTATTTCAAACCGATATGCAGGTTACACAATGCGCACGGCATCGACTCGGTAGGATGTAGGACCACCGCGAGCGGTGATGCACGCAGAAACACGTCGAGGTACAGAGTCAATAAGAGTGCGGATGGTGTCCTGAGGGATGGTTCTCCATTCTGTGTCAACCATTTGCCACAGTTGGTCGTCCGTACGAGGCTGGGGCAGAGTTTGCAAACGGCGACCAATGAGATCCCACACGTGTTCGATTGGTGAGAGATCCGGAGAGTACGCTGGCCACGGAAGCAACTGTACACCTCGTAGAGCCTGTTGGGAAAAGCGAACAGTGTGTGGGGGGGGGCATTATCCTGCTGAAACAGAGCACTGGGCAGCCGCTGAAGGTACGGGAGTGCCACCGGCCGCAGCACATGCTGTACGTAGCGGTGGGCATTTAACGTGCCTTGAATACGCACTAGAGGTGACGTGGAATCATACGCAATAGCGCCCCAAACCATGATGCCGCGTTGTCTAGCGGTAGGGCGCTCCACAGTTACTGCCGGATTTGACCTTTCTCCACGCCGACGCCACACTCGTCTGCGGTGATTATCACTGACAGAACAGAAGCGTGACTCATCGGAGAACACGACGTTCCGCCATTCCCTCATCCAAGTCGCTCTAGCCCGGCACCATGCCAGGCATGCACGTCTATGCTGTGGAGTCAATGGTAGTCTTCTGAGCGGACGCCGGGAGTGCAGGCCTCCTTCAACCAATCGACAGGAAATTGTTCTGGTCGATATTGGAACAGCCAGGGTGTCTTGCACATGCTGAAGAATGGCGGTTGACGTGGCGTGCGGGGCTGCCACCGCTTGGCGGCGGATGTGGCGATCCTCGCGTGCTGACGTCACTCGGGCTGCGCCTGGACCCCTCGCACGTGCCACATGTCCCTGCGCCAACCATCTTCGCCACAGGCGCTGCACCGTGGACACATCCCTATGGGTATCGGCTGCGATTTGACGAAGCGACCAACCTGCCCTTCTCAGCCCGATCACCATACTCCTCGTAAAGTCGTCTGTCTGCTGGAAATGCCTCCGTTGACGGCGGCCTGGCATTCTTAGCTATACACGTGTCCTGTGGCACACGACAACACGTTCTACAATGACTGTCGGCTGAGAAATCACGGTACGAAGTGGGCCATTCGCCAACGCCGTGTCCCATTTATCGTTCGCTACGTGCGCAGCACAGCGGCGTATTTCACATCATGAGCATACCTCAGTGACGTCAGTCTACCCTGCAATTGGCATAAAGTTCTGACCACTCCTTCTTGGTGTTGCATTTGCTCTGTCAGTCAGTGTACACAGGCAAATATAAAAGGAAGCTACCACTGTATCCGACAGGGCTAATATATTCTCTTATTACAAAAGATCCACATTTTTCATATTTCGACACTTTGACCCTTTTGCATCTTTGATCCTCAATTACTCGAACATACTACATTCAATAGTGGAAAATATCTGGACATTTGAAGTACAATTCTCTTAAGCGACTTCAAATATAATTTCTATTTTATAACATTGAATATTACAAATCAACATGATAGGCAATTTTACTGTTCGATTTTTTATAAAGTAACATTCATTTTCTTAGACTTTATTGGAAAGCATCTTTTATGTTTATATCCTACGTCACCGTCCTGTCAGTACACAACTGAATTTATATGGAGTGAAATCCATCCTGTTAAAGCTTATCTATGAATTTTCTTGAAAATCGATGAAAAATTGGAAATTTCGATTTTGACGTCATAAAATACCTCTAAATGTTGCATCAGCAAACGGTAACCGTCATTTTTAAAGCCCATGCCGCGATTTAAATATTTCACAGAGCTTCAATCTCTGCTACGCCCACTTCTTCACTCCATGCATTACTTATATTTCATTTACACTTTAGTTACACAAAAGAAATGCTTGTTTCATGAAAGAAACTAGGTGTATGTGTAAGCAGAGCTGTCAGTGAATTGAACATGGGGAGTGTTAAATCACTGCAGCCTCAGCAAGAGCTCAAAGATGGAAGAGTGGTAGAACGTGTTAAAAAATTTCTGGGCAACGCGAGAGGTGTCAACCAGTGGAATGTACATGAGAAAGAAGAAGAAGATTGCTAAAGCACCAGGAGAGCAGGAGAAATATAAATCTGAGGGTCCCACATATGTACCAGTTCATGCAGTTCGCTGTTTCCTCATACTTCAAATTTTCAATACCTTCCTGTATATAAAATGTCCCTTGCGTTACAGTTTTTGAGATATACAGTTCAAACTTGTTATATTAGTTCAAAGATATATGTCAAATTGACATTTCGATGGGTTTTATTCTGGGAAAAATTACTATTATTATTTTTCCGTTACATATTTTTGCTGATATTAAGCCAAAATTATGAGTGCATAAATTTAAAAAATGTAAATAATTATCTATCATTAACACATTAACACCCAGAGCAATTTTAAAAAGTGCATTTATGGTGAACATGATGACAAAATATGTAGTTATGAAAGTAAAATTTACAATACAAGGGACCTTTTCTATGAAATACCGTAAAACGAACTAATTTGAGCATATCTTCTGAACCATTAACGCTACTGAATTGAAAACTCACAGTCTTACGATATTATATTACATATTTCTAATAAATTTAAAAATATAACTTTGATAGTTTAGGACTTTTGAATTTCAATATTCCATTACCTTAAGGTACAAATACTCTCTGATTTCCACACACGCAGCATATTAGGAGGGAACAAATGGGTTGAGAACGTTGGACTGAACATAGGAGGCAGGCTAATGCAGACCATCAAATCTACCGATGATCAATCTGTAGTTGCGGGTAGTCCAACAAATTTATCCAAAATGTTGCTAAATCTGAATGAAAAAAGTAAAGAAATTCGGTACGAAAATGAATATTGATAAAACAAAGGTCATGATGTTTAGTGGGAACCGACGTCCGTTGCACGTGATGAGCCTGCAGAGCAGGTAGCAGAGTTATTATTTATTTCTAGGCCCGACTTGTCAATACATTTCAAAATCTAGTATATATACATCAAATATATAAATATGTATATGTACAGGTTTCGAGCCATTCTTGTCTTCAGCTCATAGATTAAAAACACATGCATATAAAATACCTTATTTAAAACTGTTTATGTCCTAACAAAAACTGGTTAAAACAACAATACAATAACAGCATTTAAAGTTCAAACATGAATATCATTCAGTTAAAACAACTGACATATAAAAGAAGATCATGGGAAGTAAGACATGTAATACGTATGTTTAATAATAGGTGAGTTGGGGCAATCAGAATGAACAACACATCAAAACTACAAATAGAAGCTAGTAACGATAATTTTGTTTGCAGTTTTTCTGGTCGACATTTATCAAATTTTGTGGTTGTAGCGTGGCATCTTTATGACCAGCTCATATTTAATACATACACAAACGTTTTATTGGACATTGCACAAGTTTGAAATTTTAATGTTGTTATTGTAATATTTCTTTAACCATTTCTGTTAGGACATAAAAAGTTCTAAATAAGGTCTGTTATATGCATGTGATTTTAATCTATAAGCTGAACAGGAAAATTTAACTCTCAAGACATGTACTTATATAAATATTGAACCCATGACCTTTGAGTCATAAAGAATCAGAGTCCTGAAGTTATTACATGAAGTCCATATAAATTACAAGTCAGGAGCTCTACCTACAATTTTCTCTCTGACTAGATACGGCACGTGGAGGAACGGGTGTTTGTTCTCATTCTCACGCTAAAGAAATTACGTCACCCGCACTTGGAAAAGGAGCATGGATTTGGTGGAGTATTTCTTCTAATAAAAAGTAGATTTAAAGAAGAATTGGCGATGAAACTGCCGTAGTGAATGGTAGGAAATTGTAAGGGAAACAATTTGGTCATTAATGATTCAGATTTTAAACCGCTAAATAGCTTCAGAAGGAAATTTGTCAAAAGACGCGCCTGTTCGTTCAAACTCGGTTACATCGACCTAATGTATTGTTTACCTTATGCGATGAAACTGAAATGTCGTATGGCTATTTAGTGCCGGGATATTTCAGGACGGGTTCGGCTCACCAGGTGCAGATACTTCTATTTGACTCCCGTAGGCCACCCGCGCGTCGTGATGAGGATGCAATTATGATGAAGACAACACACACGACGTACACCCAGCCCCTGTGCCATTGGAATTAACCAATCAAGGTTAAAATCTCAGACCCAGCCGAGAATCGAACCCGGGACCCTCTCAACCGAAGGCCAGTACGCTGACGTTCAACCAACGAGTCGTACTCTTATGAGGTAATTTAGCAATTCAGTTCGTTAAGGGAAATTCTTAAATGCTCTTCAATAGCATTGCTACTAAATGAAATAACTTTGTGTTACCTTGACAGCTGCCTGTATCTGTAAACTTTTTTTCGGTAAAAGAAAATGGCATGAGACTGGGAATTAAATGTATGAAAGAGCGATGCACCATCTTGAACGCACGATCAGTTGAATTCGAGGCTAGTGCACGTATTTCAGAGTAATTTTATAAACCAGTGTTTCAAGGGCTAAGTCTCAAGGGAACATAGGTTTTGGACGAAGGTGGTTGTAATATAATCTCCAAGTGGAGATAGGTTTTAAACCTCACGTCATTTTTCAGGGACAGGTCATAGACGGTCATTCTAGTGCCGCGATCCTGTAATTCCTATGATTGAAGTTATAAATAATATTTTTGTAGAGTAAGATATTGCGTGTGTGGGTCGATGTTCGACAGACATGTTCGGTCCTTGAAAGTAAGACAACGTGTTATGGTTTTTCGGGGGGTTTATGTCATTATTTTCACGTGAAGAAAATAAAAGGAAAATATATTTGTGAAGCCAATATCTGTCAAGATGGCAGAATAAAACGATTGAGAGGCTGGTAAATCTGTAAAGATAGAAGAAGACGTACTCATACAGGTATGTGAATTACCACCTTGTTAAGAACCTTTCATTTGTTTCATGATGTCACTGTTTTTCTTGTGTATGTATCTGTGACGCATTTTGGTCACCATTTTATTTCGTGAAAATGTCAGAGGAATATGTCTAAGGGTAATTTGTTTTACTTTCTTGGATAATAGGGAAAGTCACGAAACTAGCGAGTGAAGTGTTATAGAGTAGTAGATCAGATGGTTGATAAACAAATTTTATGTTTAAAGTAAAGGATCACTTCGGTACGTTTATTTTCTATATTTGTGTTTTGTCAAAATTGAGATATAAATTGGTCCTATAATCCTATTCGATGTAAAGACGAAATTTATATAAGCGTAGTCCGTGGTTATTCAGTTTGAGCTGGCGTGAAGGCACACCGTTGTGTTAAGCGATGTTAATTTTATTGAAGGGAAGTTACGAGGCGAGATAACATTTTGTTACAGGAATTGCTGTTCCAAGGTCTGTTGAAATCTGTGTAGAATTGACGAGTGGGAAAAACAGTAAAAGTTTTGTAACACAAGTTGTGATTTTCCGATTTTGGATACATTTAGCTCAGATATGCGGGGAGAGATGGTTAGTTGTCACAGAGTGTTGTTTGTGTAACAGCATTGTGGATCACCCAAGAGAGATATATCCATATTATTGTCGGGTGGAGATTTTGTGTTAAGAGAGTGTTTCAAGTCTTGCGAAATGTGAAGTAAGGAAGGATTGTGAATCAGGTTGTTGAAACCCTGTAGTGTTGATGCCGGGATGTTTAGTTTAGGAAACCCGAGGAGTTATTTTGTGTAATTTATTGAGATGGGAATAGGGTCAGTCCATAATTATGATTTCATGTGAAGCCGTAGGTCCGTGACGGATAAGAATATTGGATTTACGTCTTAAATTAAATCTCTTCGCATAATCTATGTGGGTCAAGAATTAAATTTTATGTGAATTACCAGCGAGACCGAGTTTTGTTGTTTCATTACGGAAAGATTTTTCCCTTTCATTTTGACGCAGGTTAAACACGACCATCACACATGTGTTTCGTTTCAAGAGAACGAAGGTGTGACTAGTGTTCCGTTACTCGAGCCAGCTATTAGTCGATAGAGCTCACTAGTAGAAACTAACTGTAATTAGAATTTTGCCATTTGTAGTAAAATGTTTGGTATCAGACTCCTTTTAATAGAGATTTCAATTCATTTTTGAAGCGACGGAAATTATACGTTGATATTAGAGATAACCATTTTCAGGGAAGTCAAAATTAGAGAATTGGTAGTAATGTTATTTGACATTATTCGAGGGTTTTACAAAGCCTTATTTTTAAATTTTACGAATCGATGTGACAGGAATTTATTATTTTGGGTTGTGTGTTAATTTGTGCATATTTCAGTATTTAATGATAGGATTATCCAAGCTAGTTTCTTAATAATTATTAGTGTTAACGTAAGCTTTTTGAGTGACCTCATGAAATAAATAAGTAGTATTGGGAATCATAACAATGTATTCCGTTTACAGCAGCAATTAATAAAGTGAACAATAAAAAAGAGAACTATTTAATTAAATAATTAGGGATTTTTAAAGAAACGATTCATCTGGGGTAGATTAACGTTGTTTTAAATTTAGATTGAGCTTATTTCAATTTATTAAATTATGAAATTCAGTGAAATCGTATTTGTGAATTAACTTAAAACCAAGTGACTAACTTGAAAAGGTATTCTGGAAATCTTAGTTTATTTTGACAGGAAATCTCAACTTATTAACGTAACGATTAAGGGGACACGTCCGATGGCAAAGGAGTGTTGAGGGCATTTGTTGTTCTTGTTATATTTTTTTATTTTGATTTGTTGTGCAGCAAATGTGCTCGAGATTTATTAATGTGGAAACCGTGGTCATCAATCACTGTAATAAATTAACTTTGTTCAGCCTTCAGCTTAGAAATTTGGATCGTCATGGGGTCATCAATCTCAGTGACTTAGATTAGTGCCATCTCCCATTAAACCATCATTTTCCTCGCGGTCATCATCCACAATGACTAACGTAAATTATAAAATGAGATGTTGGTCCGTGACATAGTCGCAGGTCACCGATTCATCGATTCATACCCAATGGGCACGTTTGTGCCCTCTTGCAAATGTAATTATTAGAGGAGTCCACAATGTTTTAAATACATCTGGGCATTGTAAGCGAGGAATGGGCATGACAATGAGTTGTTACGTGTGGGCGCCGAGCAACAATTGTGTATGATCACTTCTGGACAGTTACAAGAAGAGAAGGATGTTTGGAATGCCATCACAACCTCCAAAGCGGAGGTAAGTTTCATACACTTTATCATCTGTATAATTAAACTGATAGCTGAGAAGGATCCTACTAGGATATGCAATGATGCCAGTGTCACTAATTTGTTCTCATATTCTCTTAGCGTGATACTATGATACAAATAACTTAAGGTGGGCATCAAAGTCGTACAACTTTGTTTCGATTCTATTAGGGATTATTTACCAATGTAATTTCAACATTTCCGACACGGCATGCCTGAAAATATGGTTTTTCGTCAATTATTTAGCGCCTAAAACAAAATATCATTTGTGAAGTATATTTATTTTGATGTCAGTGGGCTGTTTATTACTTCTGTTGCATTTTGAAGAATAATTAGTCTGTTTATGAAGCACCATAGGTCTAAGGATTGTGCACGGAAAATTGCCATTAAATCTTATTATCTTCTTTTCAGCACAGGGAATTTGACTCTAATCGAGGAGCTTGAGCTTGAGATTCTAGATTCGCCGGTTGTTCCTAGTGGCGATGTTTTTATTGGACCTCCTGAAGGCGGTGGCTCAGATGAAGACTCGGGTGGTGAAAATTGTAATGACAGAGACAGACTATCAAGCAATCGACTTAGGACCTCTTCTGGAATATAGATCATACTTGCGAGAAAGGTTAGGATGAAGAAAATCCGGACAATTGTTCATTGAGCACCACCACTGATGAATGTTGAACTGCTACCGGCAACAACAGAAGAAGCGCCATCGAGTCTACGTCCCTCCAGTAAAAGAAGGGTGACCTTCCGCTTTCACCATCAACACAACACCAAGATCCGCAGATCAAAATTTCTACTACGTTCCACTTGACTGAATCTTCTCACCCGTTAGCTTCTTGGAAACATTTTTGACGCGTGAAATAATCCTGTCATTATTGAAAGACACAGTTCAGATCTTCAACTATCAAAGGAAGATATATACACCTTTAAAGGCATTCTTTACCTTAGTGGATACGTGCCTCTCCCACGCAGATTAATGTTTTGGGAGAACGCAGAAGATGTTCAAAATGTTCTTGTCAATGAGAAAATCTAAGTTTGAAGTTATAATGAGGTATTTACAGGTATGCGACAATGAAAAAATAATTCCAAATGACAAGTTCGCTAAAGTTTGTGTCCTTTTTGGAAAATCTCAATGAACAGTTAATGTTGAGTACAACAAACGACAAGAATATATCCATATAATGAATCCGTGATTCCCTATTTCGGGCGATATGACTGCAAGCAGTTCTTACGCTTGAAACCAGTTTGGTTTGGGTTCAATGCTTTGGTGATAGCACGAAGAATGGATATTGCTTGAAAGTTGATCTCTATCAGGGTAAAGGGCTGAGTGTGGTCAGTAATCCAAAATTGGGACTTGGAGAATCTGTTGTTCTTAATTTATGTGATTCTTTGATAGCATCTTATCCAAATGTTTTGTTTTCTTTTCATTTCGATACTTATTTTCACCAGTGCCAAATTGATATCTGAACTTGGGGAAAAAGAATGAAAGGAACGAGTACTGTACGGTCAAACTCATTTGCTAAGTGCCCTATCACTAATAAAAATATTGTCAAGAAGTGGAAGAGAGGAGATTATGTGTCCTATGTTGCCTCCAAACAGAACATCGTCACTGTAGCATGGATGGACAACAATTCAGTTTTCATTCTATTTAATGTATCGGCCATATGCCCTCTTCAACAAGTCACAAGATACTCAGTAGCAGAGAAAAGTAGGATAACTGTAGGCCAACCCAAGGTGATGAACAAACATAACTCATATATGGGTGGGGTTGATCTAATGGGAAATAATGTATCCAATTATAGGGTTTCCATCCGCGGGAAGAAGTGGTACATAAATAATATTTTGGTTATTTGATGTGTGCATGTACTGCGCATGGTTGCTGCAATAAATATCCCTAGACAGTCTGTCTTTTAGGAGAATATGTGTTCAAACACTTCTCCAGGAATATGACACCCCTCGAAAGACACAAGGTCCAATGTGGTATTCTGAGAGGGTCAACAAAACTGTTCCAGAAACTCATGGAGGTCATTTCATATCGGGACAAGCAAAGAGAAGATGTGCCCTTTGTCGCAAGGTGAAGACGGACGTGGCTTGTGAGAGGTGACCAGTTCTACTTCACAGGCATTGGTTTGGTGAATATCACAAGAACTAAGACTTTTGTGTCATATTCTCTATACAAACTTGGTGAAAATCTTAGATTTGTTTGCCTTGAGACTATATTCAGACATTAGTTGCAATAGGTGAAGTGACTTTGTGTGTAGATGCACTTTGAAACATACCATCGAGCAAAGAATTAACGAAATATTTGTAAAATAGTGTTTGTATTGAAATAAATTAGCTATTTAACTGCTAAGAAGTGTGATTTATCATTCTCAACTACATTTATCATCAAAATATCCGTCCATGTTATGCTTATAGAACTCGTGACCAATGGGCACTTTCGTACCCACCACCGTTTTGTACAAAAAAGAAACAAACTTGCAAAAATGACTGTAAATGTAGTAAATATATGCGATTTTAACTTAATAAAAATATTCTTATTTCAAAAATTTAAGAAAAGTTCCGGGCATAAATGGGTTAAGGGTCTATGCCGTACAACCACTTTATGGCATATACAGATTAGACTGCCTTAATTATACCAAGAGTCCAGAGCTCGTGCTACGGAGTCATGATCATCACGAGTCATTATGATGGTACATACAGTCTCACATGGAAGCCGATCTTAGGGATCTCCAGAATTTCTTTGTTTCACTTTTAACTTAAGACAGTGGTTTCTAGTAAGGATGCCCCTCAGACATTTGAGTTAAGGTCTCCAAAGCCAGTATCTCTCATCAGCGTTATGATTGTTATTTTTTATTACGGACAACACTGAGGGGGTATTTAAAATGCCATGTATCTGTTCGACTTCATTTAAAATGATTTAAATAAACATAAATTTCTTTGACTTTATTCCTCTCATTTAGTAGATAGATTAAATTACTGAAACCCGCCTCTTACGTAATAAAGTGATGAAGAAAACTTAGATGACCCAATAGAAAGGTCTCATGCCGATTTGCTAATAGGTAAGGAAGGTAGGTATCCTGCGAAGGACCATAAAGAATTCAATATACAACTGTGGCAATAAAGTTCGCTAAATGAAGCCAGAACCTTCGATCCGGCAACACTTGTGACACACAACGCTGCACCTGCGTAGCACCAGTTTTTATCACCTGCTCACAACGTTGTTGAGTTGAGCATCATGTCTGTGCCGTGTAAGACCTGTTTGACATAGTGCGTTGTTTCTGAACTGTGAACAGGAACATAAACGACCAAGAGATCAATATACAGTTTTGTTTTAAGCTTGGCAAGACACCGAAAGAAACACATGCGATGCTGGTACGTGTTTATGAAGATCAAGCACTGTCCTTGAAGTGTGTGTAAGAGTGGTTATCCCGTTTTGTAGGAGGCCTGGAAAGTCTTTCTCACAAGCCTCGTAGCGGAAGACCTGCGACCGCCGTCAGTGACGAAAACATTGAGAAGGTGCGAACATTAATCACGAACGATCGGCGATTAACTATGCGCATGATAGCTGATGAACTGCAGATTAACCTAGAATCCGTGCGACAAATCGTTACCCAGAAGTTACGGAAGAGGAAAACGTGTTCTCGTCTCGTGCCACATCACTTGGCTGACTATCAGAAGCAGGGACGTTTAGAATCTTCACAGGATTTTGTCGAAACGGCGAATGCGACACCAAATTTCTTGAGCTGTATTATCACTGAGGATGAAAACTGGTGTCTCAGGTACAACCCTGAAACGAAACGGCATAACATTGAATGGCGCTCTCCAGATCCCCTCGTCGGAAAAAGGTCAGAGCTGAAAAGTCAAGCATCAAACTCGCTTTGAGAGGAAAGAGACTTGATGATTTTCCTGACATCCAACGAAACGTGACGAGGCTTTTAAGCACCATCCCAAATGAAGCCTTCTTGCAAAGTTTTCAGGACATATCAGCAGTGCATAGTTATGGTAGGTACCTACTTTGAAGGACAGTAAAATCACAGTCGTGCAATGTTCATCTATGTTGATAGTACAGAACTATTCACGGAACTTTATAGTCACATGTTGCATGTATTTGATGTATTAGTATACATACTGAATTGTAATGATAAGGCGGACCTTGAAATAAGTAATAACAGTACTTAAGTCAATACGGACTATTGATGGCCATCATGGTTAGCTGATAGATACAGGTAGCACAGTCCAAACACCTAGGCCAGATGGCAACAGAAAAACTCCAGTGTTAGAGTGAAATAAGGATAACAATAAAAAACAAGCCTTCAGAGATAAACATTCCCTTCTATGTCAGAAAACAATGTCCCTCTTATGTCTGGTCTGTTGCGCTGTGTTGTGCTGACACCCGGATGTTAACCAAGGGTGATATTAAGAGGCTAGAATCCTTTCAGACGTGATGTTGTCGTTAACTGCAAAACAGATAATTTGAGTGGAGAAGAAAACCAACACAGAGGTATTGAACAAGAGGCAGCTGTATAGGCAGAATAGGAAGAGGCAACTTTATTTGATTAGACATAGACATCGACATAGGAATGTGCTAAAGGAAATTTTGGAAGGTAAAATACGAGAGAAACTCCCCCGTGGGAGACCAAGAAGGACATTCATGATGACATTTCCTGTGAACTCAGGATGCAGACGTACTGCAAAGGGACGACCCAGTTGGAGAAGACTCATCATTGGGGCACAGGAGTCATTGGAATGAGTTACTCAACGAAGAAGATTATCCTAGAAATCATGCGAGTGATCATACAGACTCGTGAATGATACCAGTGAAGCATGAAATATAAGAGCAACAGTTATCATACTGCTCGGGAGGGTGTAATGAGGGTGCTGTCATGATTTGGATTATCACCCCACAGCACGCTGGATATGAAAAGAAAGTGATAATTAATGAATTCTGCATGATTTACTGTATAATAATTCGGTACGCATGTGTGCAACACGAACGTTGATTGTTTTGGTGAGAGGGCTAAAAATTTGTGTTTATATGAAATGTACATCGTATGGATAACGATTTTGCGTATGCATGTCACACTACACAAGACAATATCCACAAAAGTGAACACAAGACCAGATAATGGAGATTGAGAAAACTGACAGACAATCAATCAATCAATCAATCAATCAATCAATCAATCAATCAATCAATCAATCAATCAATCAATCAATCAATCAATCAATCAATCAATCAATCAATCAATCAATCAATCAATCAATCAATCAATCAATCAATCAATCAATCAATCAATCAATCAAGCAATCAAGCAATCAATCAATCAATCAATCAATCAATCAATCGATCAATCAATCAATCAATCAATCAATCAATCAATCAATCAATCAATCAATCAATCAATCAAGCAATCAAGCAATCAATCAATCAATCAATCAATCAATCAATCAATCAATCAATCGATCAATCAATCAATCAATCAATCAAGCAATCAATCAATCAATCAATCAATCAATCAATCGATCAATCAATCAATCAATCAATCAATCAATCAATCAATCAATCAATCAATCAATCAATCAATCAATCAATCAATCAATCAATCAATCAATCAATCAATCAATCAATCAATCAATCAATCAATCACAATTACATCTGTCTTCTTTATTCTGCAAGTATCTCATCCAGCCAACTAATGAAAGTGTACATTATTTCTGGAATTGCTCAACCCACCTGCTTTTCATTCTTACGAGGGCACTTCAAAAGCCTGGTATTTCTACTTCGGTACTGTCTTTCCTCAATTTTATTTGATTTGTTTGCAATTTCTCTTGTTACGCTAAACTCTGGCATAAAATCAGCAGCCAATATGCATTCATAACTAATACCAGGCATAATTATAAATGTGTGAGCGAAGGTAGCTTCGTCTATGTATATTTCCAAAGATGCCTGCATCTTACATGTCGCGACTTCATCAGGAATTATTACTTAAACGCTGGAGGTAGGGGTGATTGGAACTTTACATTCTGTCTTTAATTTGCGTATTAATCCCTGCGATACCACGCTGATAGACGTGCTAGTATCAATTAAGCAGTACACGTTATTGCCGTCCATTTGGACACAAATTACGGGTAATTCCAGACTCACCGTCTTCCGTTTTTTTTTTGGTACAATCATGTACTAAATCGTATGGCGTCATTACCCAGGATTCTGCGCAAAAATCCAGCTGTCATCTGCCGTTCACAGCCTATCTCCATCTGTATTTCTAGCGGGTTGGAATGCCCTCGCATTCGGATTTAGTTTTCTGTCTCGAGTTTGTCGTCTTTCGTTCTATCTCTCTAGACTCTCGATTCCTTCTTCGTTTCCGTCAACTTTCTAGCTACAAATCGCGCTTTTCCACTTCTCAGTTTCCCGCTCTTATTTGCAATTCGTCGAGATGTCTCTTCGAATCGTGGTATCTTTCCTCTAAGTTCTCACGGTTCATATTTTACTCGTTTCTCCCGGTGCTGCATCCTCAGGGTTTGATGTGGATATCTTCTATCCGTTTGCCTCCTTTCATTTCTCCCTCGGTGTTCCGTGTGCTTCACCTCTGTGCCCTTCCCATCTTCTCTGCGGTCTTTCGTATATCGTTCGGTTCTGGTATACTGGCTGATATTGGGGCCTCCACTTTCTCCTTTACTCCCGATACGTATTACATCCTTCTTCACGCCCACAGGCTTCTTATCCTGTTCTCTTATTGCTCTATGCAGCAAATGGCTCGTAGTGTGTCCCAATTGACTGAGAATATTTTCGGCCTCCACCAACGATCGGATGTTCGCAGCCGCCATTATCCGCTGGACTTCCACAGGCAACTGCTTTTTCATAGGACTTATGAGCACCTCCTCTGACGGTGTGTTGTCTAATTCCTTCAGTGTCTGTAACAGTGCCACGAAAACAATCAGCCTATCGGCTTGGCGAGTTTGTGGAGTACTTGTGGTGTGAGTATAATTCAAAGCGAAAGGATTGTTGCGTCGCTGTGCTCCAATAACGTTCCAAGAAAGCAGTTTTTTACTACTCATAACTCTCGAAACTATAACGAAAAACGTTAAACCATTGGCTTGACCCTCCGTCTAGCAATTTCTACACTGTTTTGAGTCTCCGTTCTGCGGGAATTCGATTTGCAATCCTGTAACCCTCAACACAGATGACACCTTTCGGTGTCCATGAGTTGTTTCCTGTGAAATTCCGTGACCTATCATGGCATAAACACGAATAAAATGCACTTAAATTCCTCTCCTAAATGTCTCGAATTCAAAATCTGTGCACTCGAATGTAGGAACATCATTAGTCGTCGAATATTTCATCACTCAGCCGAAGGATAGAATTATTTCTCTTCATGATCTGGCTATCATCGATGAGTCATCACCTGCCTCACGCAGATGTTTTAGGGGAATACTACAGTTTGATCTAGTCTACAGTACAGTACATCCTGAGTGAATCGTTATCTTAATAACTACACAAGCAACATCAAAGAAATATGAATTTAAACCCTCGCGTGGATTTCATGTACCACACACAATTATTCACAAAGGAATAAATCACAACACAAATTAAAACAAATTAACGCACACAGGTCCATAATAATACACTGACTGACAGAGCAAATGCAACACCAAGAAGGAGTGGTCAGAACTTTATGCCAATTGCAGGGTAGACTGACGTCACTGAGGTATGCTCATGATGTGAAATGCGCCGCTGTGCTGCGCACGTAGCGAACGATAAATAGGACACGGCGTTGGCGAATGGCCCACTTCGTACCGTGATTTCTCAGCCGACAGTCATTGTAGAACGTGTTGTCATGTGCCACAGGACACGTGTATAGCTAAGAATGCCAGGCCGCCGTCAACGGAGGCATTTCCAGCAGACAGACGACTTTACGAGGGGTATGGTGATCGGGCTGAGAAGGGCAGGTTGGTCGCTTCGTCAAATCGCAGCCGATACCCATAGGGATGTGTCCACGGTGCAGCGCCTGTGGCGAAGATGGTTTGCGCAGGGACATGTGGCACGTGCGAGGGGTCCAGGCGCAGCCCGAGTGACGTCAGCACGCGAGGATCGGCGCATCCGCCGCCAAGCGGTGGCAGCCCCGCACGCCACGTCAACCGCCATTCTTCAGCATGTGCAAGACACCCTGGCTGTTCCAATATCGACCAGAACAATTTCCCGTCGATTGGTTGACGGAGGCATGCACTCCCGGCGTCCGCTCAGAAGACTACCATTGACTCCACAGCATAGATGTGCACGCCTGGCATGGTGCCGGGCTAGAGCGACTTGGATGAGAGAATGGCGGAACGTCGTGTTCTCCGATGAGTCACGCTTCTGTTCTGTCAGTGATAGTCACCGCAGACGAGTGTGGCGTCAGCGTGGAGAAAGGTCAAATCCGGCAGTAACTGTGGAGCGCCCTACCGCTAGACAACGCGGCATCATGGTTTGGGGCACTATTGCGTATGATTCCACGTCACCTCTAGTGCGTATTCAAGGCACGTTAAATGCCCACCGCTACGTGCAGCATGTGCTGCGGCCGGTGGCACTCCCGTACCTTCAGGGGCTGCCCAATGCTCTGTTTCAGCACGATAATGCCCGCCTACACACTGCTCGCATCTCCGAACAGGCTCTACGAGGTGTACAGATGCTTCCGTGGCCAGCGTACTCTCCGGATCTCTCACCAATCGCACACGTGTGGGATCTCATTGGACGCCGTTTGCAAACTGTGCCCCAGCCTCGTACGGACGACCAACTGTGGCAAATGGTTGACAGAGAATGGAGAACCATCCCTCAGGACACCATCCGCACTCTTATTGACTCTGTAGGCCTACCTCGACGTGTTTCTGCGTGCATCGCCGCTCGCGGTGGTCCTACATCCTACTGAGTCGATGCCGTGCGCATTGTGTAACCTGCATATCGGTTTGAAATAAACATCAATTATTCTTCCGTGCCGACTCTGTTTCTTCCCCAACTTTCATCCCTTTCGAACCACTCCTCCTTGGTGTTGCATTTGCTCTGTCAGGCAGTGTATAATACCACCCCGTTCCCGCAAATACATATTTAGGTACACTCTAATTAAACATTAAGCAAATCTCAATTCGTGACGATAATACTGATAATGTTTGCACAAAGTAATCAACTCCACTCAAATCCTACGTTCTTGCAGTTATTCGCTTGTCTAAATACTCGCTTGTGGAAATCCATAAAACATACTCGTGTGTAGTGCGGTGCTAACAATATTATCATATAGGCCTCTGCAAATCTGACACTCCTTCGGTACCGTATAAATACCTTCCAAGGACAGCTGGTGTATAACTACAGCTGACAGTGATTACCAATATCACACACATTTTTCGCCTTGTATGGGCGGGAAATCAAATACCTTCATTTTACAGGGCATTCGTCTGCACATACACCTGTAGAACGTCGCTGCATAATAACACACATGTGGTCCCAAGGCTTGTCATCTTTCTCATACCATCTTACCACAGTGGCCTCTCTGAAATCCTTAACTTATCCCATCCAACCTGATCTACACAAGCATAGAGCTGGAGGAAGGAGGACTTGAGTAATATTTTGCTACTTCTCATACTATCCTTAACTTCTAACACATTTTTCGGTCTCATAAACGGCTTTTCTTTTCATGGCTATACTCTTGTGTTCTCTGTTTTCCAGAAATATGACAGATTATAATTACATATAACTGTCTTCTCCATTCTGCAAGTATCTCATCCAGCCAACTAATGAAAATGAAAACCTACAACCTTTTTTCCAGTCATTGACAGGGTCAGGGATGTAATGAATGAAGCAGATAGAGGCTGTTAGTACGATGGGGTCGCCACTCCCAAAGTGATTTATTAATGAATGATAGATGCTACGAAATGAGAATGGAGAATGTTGCTGGAATGAAGGATGGCAAGGAAAAACGGAGTACCCGGAGAAAAACCTGTCCCGCCTCCGCTTTGTCCAGCAAAAATCTCACATTGAATGGCCGGGATTTGAACCACGGTATCCAGTGGTGAGAGGCCGACGCGCTGCCGTCTGAACCACGGAGGCTCTCCAGCCAACTAATATTGTACTAAATACGGTTGGACCCACATTCACAACTTATTTTTTCCAAGTTTGAATCATGTACATTCTACTTGTTGAACATATTTTTAATATTGAAGCTGTGTACATTTTAACATAAACTTCCATTGCATTTGTTGACTATATCTTATCTCAGATTTTTTGTATCACTATTTTTAATTGTATGTCTTTCTTCTTTGTAATTTTGGTGATGCTGACCTCTAATCTAGGTCAAAGTATGTCCAAGGTATTTTAAACAACCATGTAACTTTCAAACAGACCATTTCATAAGTGGCAGAAGTGCATTGAATAGGTGGATCTAATATAACTGAATTCTTTTGGAAATACTTCATAGATATTTGAAGTCAATACGGAACCGGAATGAAGTTTATTACTTGGAATAATTTCCATCTCATAAACTGCATATGATAATTCTTGAAATGACTTTTTTCTGGGGGAGAATGAGAAACGTATACAACTGGAACATGTGACAGCAATGCCAAGAGACGATTTCGAAGGAGACGATAAAGTGGTGCGAGCCAAAAGCAGACATGGTAAAATAACGAAGTTAATAGAATAAAGAGAAAGAAACATAAAGGGATAGAAATGAAAAGAGAAAGAAGTAAGGGAAACTTTCCAAGAGGATCTGAAGAAATAAATTCCCAAATATGGCAAGAACAGTGTGGAAGAGGAATGGACAGGTTTCATGAATGGTTTTATAAAGTGTGCAGTTAAGACCGTGGAAGACACAAGGGAGGAAAAAGGAAAAGGGGAATCCTAGGTGGAACAGCAGGGTACAGAAAGTAATTAAAGAGAAACAAATAGCTTGGAGTAAGTGGATAGGCAGCAATAGTGCAGAGAATTAGCAGGCATATAAAGAAGCCAAGAAGGTATGTAAGAAAATAATACAAGAAATGAAACGGAAGAGCTGGGAAAGTTTCACAGAAACTTTGCAGGAGGATATAAAGGGAAGTGAAATCGTTGTGTATGATATGGTGAAGAATAGTTTACGAAATAGGAACAATACAAAAAGTTTAAAAACCGAAGGAGGGTAGATATTGACGCAAAGAGATGACATACTAAGGAGAAGGGGAGAGTAATTTTCAGAATGGCTAAATATTAAATAGAATGAAGTGGTAGATGAGAAGGAGCAAGAAGAAATATTCGGAAAAGAAGAAGAACAAGAAAAGGAGATATCGATGTTAGAAATAGAGGAAGCCATACAAAATAAGAAGAGTGTTAAAGCGGCAGGAGTGGATGAGGTAACTACGGAAATTGTAAAAGCAGCAGGCTCAATAGGCCTACAGTGGCTGTATAGATTATTTAGAATAATCTGTAGGAAGAAAGAGATCCCAGAAGAGTAGGGAAATCGTTTAATTATCCCGATATTTAAATAAGGTGATTAAATAACCACAGAGGGACGTGGCGCACCCATCGTCCAGTGGGAAACCACTGCAGTCAGCCCCCCGAGTACCGGCGTGAGGTTTGGAGGAAATGCCAGCCTGAGCTGAACGTCAAGCTCTTATTTCATCTTCTGGGACTAACAACCTCAGTCGTATAACTGGACAGTCCCGAGCTGTCCCAACAAACATTCCTTTTAGCTCATGGAATGGATCGCACTGTAGAATTGAGATTTTACCCCAGGGGAACAATCCCCCGTCAACCGAAGTTGACGCAAGCAGGCTTTCGGATTCTGGGGGACCTGCCAGAATGTGCGAATGGGAAGAGTCGGAGCTCCCAAGAACCTCGAAAAGGATCAAAACGAAAAAGATTTTCAGGATGGGGACCATAAATGTACAGACAATGACAAAGACAGGTAATAGATGAGGTGAGAGAAAGAAATATTGGGATACTAGCCATGCAAGAAACAAGATATAGTGATGAAGACACAGTGGAGTCAGAAGGCTTCGTAGTACTGAAAGGAAAACCAGGAATCAGAGTAGGAAAAGGAAGACACACACCTACATGCTTTGGTACAGGATTCATAATAGACAAGAGGTATGAGGATGGCATAATTGAAATGAAGAGTAGTTCTGAAAGGATATCCACGTTATCCATTCGAGCAGGGAACAAAAAATATACCATAGTAAATGGACATGCGCCTACCAATGACAAGAACAGAAAAGACAAGAAAGCTGTAGACAGTTTCTGGGAAGAACTGGAAGATACACTGAAAAGCATACCACACAGACAAGTAAAGATACTTGTAGGTGATTATAATGCACAGGTAGGGAGGGAGAAGCAACATAATGGGATAGTAGGAGAGTACCCAGCACACAAGAGGACGAACAAAAACGGAGAAAGGTTAATTGAACTATGTCGAGAACACAGAATGAGACTTATGACAACTCACTTCCGGGCCAAACCGAATAAGAAAAAGACATGGGCAAGCCCATGCACCCACATTGGGGAATTCCAGATTGACCATGTGGCAATCAATCGGACAAACACTAAAGAGATTATGAACACAAAGGTCAGAAAGAACACAAGAATAGAATCAGATCACTATCTTACAGAAGTCAAGTGCCTTTGGATTCCGCACAGGGGTAGACTGCCACAGACAAGTAGACCAACTGGAAAAATAAATATAGACAGAGACAAATTACGGCACAATCGATCCAAATACGAGGAAGGAATAGAAACTGGCAATGGATGGGATGACATGAAGCTGAATATGAGGAAACAGGCTGAAATATGGGGAAAGGAAGAAAAGAAAAAGAAACACTGGTGGTGGAATACGGACTGTGAGGAAGCGGTTGAGAATCGCAGGAAAGCCTGGAGAGACTGGAGCATTAAGAAGAACCTGGAAAAATGGGAAGTTTTCCTAAAGTAAGGAAGGAAACAGCCAGAACCATAAGATGGACAAAAAGACAGAGGATGAAGCAGAATTTGGATGAAATTGAAACAACTTCAGGAAAAACAATAGTAGAGACTTTTTTGGGAAATTCAAAAAGAGCCTGAGTGGATATAAAGGCAGAGAACTCTTTATAAGAGATAAGAATGGGGATCTGGCAGTTAGTGCTAAGGAGAACTGTAGGATACTTGCAGAATACTTGCATGACCTGTTAAACTGTGAACCACCTGAAGAAGAGCTGGAGCTAGGGACAAACACAGAAGAGAGAGAGTCATGTCCTCCAACTAGAGATGAGGTCGCACAGGCCATAAGCGATCTAAAGAATAACAAAGCAACCGGAGAAGATGGAATATCAGCTGAGATGATTAAGTGGGGAGGTGACAAGGCAGTAGACAACATGACCAACATCATCGGCCAGATTTGGGGAACAAAGAAGTTACCAGAAGGATGGAAGAATGCGATCATAATACCAATACATAAGAAGGGAGACAAGAGGGATGCAAACAACTATAGAGGAATTTCGCTACTAGAGATTGGCTATAAGGTGTTGTCGAAAGTCCTGCTCAATAGACTGGAAGAACAGTTAGAAAGTACAATTGGAGACTACCAAGCAGGATTTAGGAAGGGAGGAGGATGCATAGAACGGATATTTATACTGAAACAACTGATAGAACATAGGGCATTAAAGAACAAAAAAACGGTGGTAACCTTTGTAGATTTTACTAAGGCATATGACTCCATCGACAGACAAACCCTTGGAAGAATCCTGAAGAACAGGGGATTAGATGGCACTACACATGAACTCATAATGGAAATTCTATCAAACACAAAGGCAAGGGTGAGATTCAGAGGAGTACTCTCTGAAAAATTTGATATCAACACTGGTGTCAAACAGGGAGATCGATTATCACCAACGTTGTTCAACATAGCTCTGGATGAAGTCATCAGGCAGTGCAGAACAATGAATGAGACAATGGGAATACCAAAGACGCATGTTAGGGACAAAAAGACAATAGGGCCCAAGTAGATTGTCTAGCCTTTGCGGACGACATAGCTATAGTAAGTGAGACAGAAGAAGATGCAAAGACACAACTCAACAACTTAAGCAATATAGCCGGAAGGGTAGGACTGAGGATCGCCTACAACAAGACAAAGACATTGAATACCACTGAGGATTGGACAACACCGGAAGGCACCGTGCAAAAGGTGGACAAATTCAAGTGCCTAGGAGAATTTATAACAGGAAGGAATAGGAGCAATGAGGGAATAACAGAGAGGATAAAGAAGATGCGATCAGCCTTCTGTATGACCAGAGATATATACAATAAAAAGAATATATCTACAGACGCAATGATTAGACATTACAAGGCAACGGTAAGAAATGCTGTATTATATGCTGCTGAGACAATAGCCCTAGGAAGAAATGGTGCGGAAGAACTAGAGAAAGAGGAGAGAAAAATATTGAGGAAAATACTAGGCCCTAAGAGAGGAGGTGAGAGACGGATGAGGAGACCCAGGGAAGAACTATACCGGAACATGAGGACAATCTCAGAAGAAATCAGACTGAAAAAAGCGAGGTTTGCGGGACATGTAATTAGGATGAATATGGATAGAATGACGAAAAGAGTATGGGAAACAACAGCGAGGACACGAGGAAAGACAGGAACCAAGTGGGTAGTTGAACTCCGGAAAGATTGGTCGGAATTGGGGATCAAGGTGGAAGAAAAGGAAAATTGGAGAAGCAAGTACATACCGACTAATATGCCAGAGATCAATGATAGGGATGGATACAGGAAAAGGATTGAGAGTCACCAGTGGAGTAGACAAGAGAAGAGGATACTGAATATCTCGGAAGAAGAGCGGGAGAGAAGAAGACAAAGGATGAAGAGGTTCTGGGAGGAGAAGAAGAAAATGCAGTCCATGAAGGAGCTGTCCGTGGTCCTACAGAGGCCGTAACGCAAGAAGAAGAAGAAGAAGAGGAGGGATCTACTTATTGCCCAAGTAGCTCAGATATTTGTGAGAGTATTGGAAGGAAGACTGAGGAGGAAACTAGAAGAAGAGTATGGCCTTTGGAAAGACGGATCAACGTTTGACCTGATCTTTAGATTAAGACATATGATGTAGAAATGAAGAGAGTTTGCAAAAGACATATTGATGACATTTATTGGAATTAAAAGGCATATGGCAGTGTGCTCAGACAGTTCGTATGGGACACATTAAAGAAAGAAAAAGTTATCAGAGTGGAAGTGCAAATGATGAAAGCTATGTACAAAAATTATGTTAGTAGTGTGAAGACTAGTATAGAAAAAAACAAAATGGTTTAAAGTTGAAACTTGTCTCTGGCAAGGAAGTGTACTATCCCCCATACTACTCATCATAATCATGCATGAAATCCATAAGAACGTTCAAGAGAGATTGGGAAGACAGGGAACAAAAGTCATGTTGTTTGCAGATGATATAGTTACATGGGGTGAGAATGAAACGGAAGTGAAAAACAAGCAAATGTATGGGATCAAGAGATAGAAAAATGTGGGATGAAAGTAAGCACAGAGAAAAGTAAAACAATAGTGATGACAAGGGGAAAGAAGGATGGAAGAGGAAAGATAAAAATGAATGGTAACATTCTAGAAGGGGTTAAAAGTTTCAAGTACGAGGAAATATGGAAAAGAGCACAACACGCAAACATCTCCCACCAGAGTGTAAAGGGTATTTTGCAGATATGTAAGAAAGTATTATATTAAACCTGTTATGAACCCATACTAACCTATGCAGATGGATCGTCCACTAGAACAAAACGAGAAGTGAGTAGAATACAGGCAGTGGAGATGAAATTGTTAAGAGGTACAGAGGGTAAGACCCGAAAGGATAGAATTAGAAATGAAGGGATAAGGAAAAGGCCAGAAACCTTGAAACTTCAAGACAGAACAGAAACAACGAAGATAAAATGGTATGGGCATATGATGAGAATGGGAGAAGAGAGAGTGCCAAAGAAAGTTAACAGGAAAGTGACCACGAGGAAGACGCCGAAAGAGGTGGACAGATTTAGTGTGGGAATGCACAGAGAAGAGGGGAGCAAAAGCATCAGATGTGAAGCTGGAAATGGGAAATGAAGATGATGATGATTAACTTCACAAGCGTTACAATTTCTTTCCCATGATTAATAAACTAGGTAGATTATTCTAACCATGGCACTGTGCTTTGCTAATAACTTTCTCTAAGCAACGTAGATTCCTAATAATAATCACATATTAAGTAAATAACTTTTTCACAATAACACAAATTAATTCCTGCGTACGACACTGTATGCAAGCATTGCAATCAACATCATCTACGGCTTGGCATTATATTCCGTCTCATGTATGCCTCTGATTTCATCCCTTGACTCACATAACAATTAAATCTTTACTTCACTGGATTTACATTTATAATTTAACTCAAGGAGTGGTTCCCATGCATTTTGACTAAACCACCCATCATAACACAAGTGAAATGAAATTAAAAGTAACTGAATCACGAAGTCCACATTTCTTTACAAATTACTACCATTTATTTCACCATAAAACTATGGTTTTTCAAATATATCTAATAATAAAAATCCCACTGTCTGATATTTACAAAGTAAAATGTTCCATAGAAAATATCTACGTGAGTTTTACATGCTAGGAATTTGTTCTACTCATCCTTCTGCCACCATCTTTCCTCAAGCGTAAGGTATCATTCCTTACTGCTTCTACTCCATCATGATGTCATTGCTGCCTCCCACTTAATCAACTTCTCCATGGATGATAGGCTGGACAATGACGTCTCCTGTTCAGCATAAGGTACTGCTACTGGACGGACTCGTACAGGTCGCACGAATAGCCTGGTAATCTCGAGACAGTCTGTAACGTCACTATGTCTTCAATTATTTAACATTTCGCTTAATAAGTTATTAATCATTATGACTGGCTATCATTGTTTATTATATCTTTGTGAATTGTGTTTTTCCACTATTCCTACTGTCTTTCTAATGTTTATCTTCACTCTCGAATGTCTGTCAGAAACTCCCTTTCTGTAAAGCGACGTTCTTCGATTGGCCTGCTCATGTCAATCATACTGATATCTACACCTGTTTACTGCTTCTAATACCTGGCAATTACACCGTGTCCCTTCTGAATACGAGCTGTGTGAACACTTTAATAATATTGTTTTGATATTTAAATGATTCCCGAATGAGACTCTGCGTATAGCTTAAGATAATACTAAGTCTGCTTCTGTGAGTAAGTTGCATAATGAGTTCAGAATTCTACTAAGACTGCGTCAGTAACTGTCTCTGCGAACGCTGCGCACGCGTGAATTGACACTGCAACTATCAAGAAATGAGATTGAGAATCAGAATTTGAATCCGACTACTTTCAGAATGCCAGTACGATAATTCAATATCCGTACGTACGTATACGACCGGTATGTGCCTGCGAATACGAACAGAATACCAGAATACCTAGATTCTGTCTTTTTAAAGAAATTGTCAGCTGTTATTTCCGTAAGTTCCCCTGTAAAATATGTAGCTTTATACCTGTCCTCCAATCTTATCCACTCTCCTACCTTTGATCCCATCTCATTGATTGTTTACTCTGGCGATGATATCCCCCATTCTTCTCAAGCTCAACTCTTAACATTCGTTCCGCCGTACCATAAATTTCAAATCCCATCGTGGTTTTATCGCCTCCACTCCCTCATGAGATGACTGTATCGAATGGGTTAATTTTTCGCGTAGTGCAGTTTTACGATACTTCTTTCGGCTTATCTTAATTTTCTTATAGAAATCCTTCCTGGCACTACACTCCTTTCAACACATCCCCTTTTCTCTAAGCTGCAACGTTTTTCTACCAGATCAAAAACATTTTCTCATTGGTTCGAGCGCATCCTTGGCTACTTCAATTGTCTCCGCTTTTTCCAAAGAAGTGCTGTCTAAACCGTTAAGTTTTATATTCACATTGTCAATGCCTGACAAAGCTTCAACCTTCTATAGTTATCCCTCCTGGTGTGCCCTTCCTAAGTCTTCGGGTCTCGGTATTTCAAGCGCATAAAATTTCCTTTGCAATTATTCTATTGCCATTACTCAATATCAATCTATATTCCATAAGCACACCAAGCTCATACGTGACACTGGTCATATGAAGGACGTTTCCCTTGTGTGACAGTCTTGGTATCTATCTGTTTGTATTCCTAAAAGTGGAAAACTGCTGACTTCTTTAAGTGGGGAGCAACAACTTTGACCGACTAAAAATACGATTTTTCAATTTATTTTTTAATTCAAAACTTAACTTTTCTCTTTATAACAGTGAAAATTTTTTGTTAATACCTCCAGTACTTTGGGAGTTATGACCAAGCAAGTCCTTGATCGGTAAGATTGTTGCTCGTTTCCCTGATAACTCTGAAATTTTTTAAGATATTATGATGAATTGTTGCGTGGATGTATATTTCATAGAGAAGAATACGACATTCTAGAATTATGGAGCTAACTTCTTTGGTTGAGTTTAAAAGTATATTATATTTTCAAATGAAATTAATGAAATAATTGATTACTTGAAAATGACTTAATGAAAAGTATATGTATACTCGGTGGACTTCACTGATTCTAGCACATGTTGTAGTTATAACATTACTAATCATAATAAAGGAGGAATAATAAAAAGGTATTCATGTGTTTGGAAACTGTCAGGAAAAATAGTGGGCATGACACAACGCCATTTTGAATCATTAATTATGCAGGTATTTTATTATGGAATAATGTGTTTGTCGTACTAAGTTTCCGAATAGAATTAATTTCCATTGCTGCGAGAAAATGTTTAATACACCCCAGATTTCTATTTTCAAAATTGTAATACTCCCTTAAATCGTACTATGTATTTGGAATTTGTAATCTACTCATTCAGGTTGTGTTACCAGGTGCATAAGTTTTTAAGGTCATCACTTGGAATTAGGGAAATGATTCTCAAGTATCTGTGTTAACGTTAGGTCTATCAAGAGGCTGCATGTAACAGTTGTTTAATAATATGTTATTTACGTTCATTTTGCCATATACTTATTTATTGTAAGGCGGATAATATCGGAGATACACCCTAAAATTTGGATACTTTGTCCAAGTCCCGTGGGACACCTGTGCATGTCACTGGAAGATGAGTTGACGGAGAGAACAAACGTGCCATTTTACTAAAGATAAAACAGGTAACAAGGGAGGTATCATCAACGATGGGCTTCGTGAGACTTGAGTCACAGCGTTACACCACAAACACTGCGTAACTCAGAAGCAGGGAGAATTTCCACCAATTTGGAGCAGGAACTGTATCGTGGAATAAATTCGTAAATCGTCCTTTCCTTCCTTGACTTTTCTCAGCTTCATCATATTTCGCTTCACTGCCACGTGCCTTTGGATAAATATATCAGTTTTATTAAACCTGTGAATAGACCGAGGAAGTGGGCCGTGCATTAGTTTCCAAGTGTACTGTCGGCAGCCATGAAGAGGGTTTCCCATTTGTAAAATCTGGAGCTGTTCCTTAATTAAAGCCACAGCCACTCATAGGGTTTTCCTGTCCCACCGCTGCCATTGAAACTGTCTGTGTCGGTGCAACGTAGAGCAAGTTGGAAAGAAAAACACGCGAATAGGCATATTCATGTAGGAAACATTTTACCATTACAAATTCCCGTGCAAAGAACGGATACAAATGCTACTTAACAACGAGTACCTCAATTATCATTGCCCTGTATATGGGTATGTAAATCAATTGTTCTGGTGTCTTCCACCATGATTAGAAGTTTGAGCACTGAATTTTGCTACATCTTATTACAAGATGTTAATATCATTCCGTATTGACGGTTTTCACTTTACAAAGGAAAGTATTTATTGCGTCCTCCTATTCAGTACATGTATCCACCTTCTTGATGGAGTATTTTTAATCAACACATGTTTAGGATCATTTTGAGCCATCTTCAGTAAAAAAAGTTAAAAATCTGCATGAAGTAATGTTAAAAGTGTGCCCTTAAAGCAAGACGAGAATGAATGTATGAAAACAATGAAACATGTTGAAGCTAGAACAAATAGAGGTCACATCTTAGTCTTAAAATATAGTATTTCATACTAAAATGAGGACGAAATCACAAGTTGAAACTTGAGAACAGTCTGTCTTCAATGGGTCACAAGCTCGTGTGGTGAAGAGGGCAACAGAAATTAAAACGTAGTGTGAGGTAAAGCAAATGCCAGGTACAGCGTTATGTGACTCGATAGCTTTAATTTGTTTTAATTTGCGATTTCGTCCTCATTTCAATGTGACATACTGTATTTTAAGACTAACAGGTTCTCAACTTTGCTACAACCTCCTATTGTTTTGACTTTATCATGTTTCACTTGTTTTATATATTCTCTCTCATCCTGTTTAAGGACGCACTTTCAACATTAATTCATGTAGTTTTTTAAAAAAATTCACTGAAGATGTCTCAAAATGAGCTGAAACATTATTTTATTAGAATTACTCCATCAAGAAATGGATACACGTATTGAATACGAGGACCCCATGGCACTACAGCTCTTGAAGGATGAAGGACCTTAGCCTACAAAGTGACCGCTGCTCAGCCCGAAGGCGTGCAGATTACGAGGTGCCGTGTGGTCAGCACGACGAATCCTCCCGGCCGTTATTCTTGGCTTTCGAGACCGGGGCCGCTATCTCACCGTCAGATAGTTCCTCAATTATAATCACGTAGGCTGAGTGGACCTCGAACCAGCCCTCAGGTCCAGGTAAAAATCCCTAACCTGGCCGGGAATCGAACCCGGGGCCTCCGGGTAAGAGGCAGGCACGCTACCCCTACACCACGGGGCCAGTTTGAATAGGAGGACGCAATAAATAATTTCCTTTGTAAATTTTGTTAGATCATGTATGTAAACCTAATATTAGTACTCACCATCATCCGAAATTTGGGATACTTTCTTAGAAGTAATGATTCCAGAATTGTGAGGAAGGTTTCGATGCTATCTTCTTGTCTAATAACTGCCAGTCTACGTGATGAAGGGCTCACTCCTCGTTACGCTCTGATTTTTGATCAGCTCTTCTCAGATACTGAATATTATACACACATAGTGTAACCTACGAGTAACAAACGGCAAATAGAAATATTAATGACGCGTGAGATAAGTCGTAATGAATCAACCGTGAAAGTGTAGGCGATGTTATGGAACAAGGTTACTATTGTATTCTAATGTGATCGATCTACGGTACATTTCTGTTAGCAATGAAGAATGTTAAGGATCACTGAAGACGTTGTTCCGCAAATCACTACAATCTTTTGAAACTGTAAGAAAACATGACCCTTACTCTTTCCACGGAAGGAAAGGAATTGCAATTAGAGACGGTTCATTCCAATCTGACTAGGCTGTTCAAGCTCTGGATTGCATTTCTAAGTACGAGTGTTTTCGTAATATTATTTGCAACGGAAATGAGGCCCCATTCCTTTCTACTGTAGCATGTGGTCAGAATTATGTAAGAACGAAGTAACTTCGTTTCCTGAAACAGCAGGCGTGAAGCATCGCAATAATGCCCTACGTTAATGATCTAAATCATATCAAATAATGTAATTATGAAGGTTTAAAATGGCATTATTAAATAACCTAAAATTTAGAAAAGCACATTATCAAACATTTTAAAGAAAGATACTAAACATTAATGTTTAATAACCGTTCAGAAAATAACAGGTTAGATACAAACTTACAAAGTACATAATACAGACCATTTATCTGGAGGCTGTTCGAAGATAAAGAATGCAAAATACAAGAAATTTTGGTTGAAAAGTAGAAACATTTTTAAAAGAAAACTCGAAATTTTCAAAAATAATATTTCGCTCATAACGGAGTAAAACCAGTTAAGTGAACATTTCCGTTTCCTTTAATATTTGTAATATCTTACTAAGGCCAATGCCCTCTGATTCTCTGGCAATAACACGATACGTATTCCCTCATAACATTAAAAAGAGACAAATTTGACTTTAGGATTATTTAATAATACAAAACAGTCCCCGGTACGAAGAAGATAAGTTGAGTTATATTGTTAACATTCTGAATATATTTCATTTCTAAGTGGCTGCAACCAGATAAGTCAATTTGCCTAGCGTGTAGTATAGGCTACTTTCTGTGGTTATTGGAAACGACGATATTATTGTCTGGTAAAGGTTTTGTTGGCTGTGAATTTACACCGCTGCTAAAAAGAACTGTTGTGTCTCACTGGCTAACAGCACTCTAATGTGACTTACACCTCCGGTGCACATCAGGAAATAGGAAAAGCTGCTTTCACTCACGATCCAAGGCAGATACTTCATTCACTTCTTGAATTAAATAAAATCTAGCCTAAACCATTATTTAAAAAGCTGTTTCATGTAAAACAGCTCGTTTGACGAAATTTGGACAATCGGTAATTGTGTATTGTTTAAAAAAATGCTTCCTCTGAGAAATTATACATTTTGACTTATCATGTTATTCCGTGTTATGAGTGATTTGTGAAACTAAAGTCTACAAACAATTTTTAAATTCACAACAAGAAACTTGAGATATTAATTTTTGTGTGTATGTTGAGTCAACAGTCCATAGACTGGTTTGATGCAGCCCTCCATGCCAACCTATCCTGTGCTTACCTTTTAATTTCTACGTAACTACTGCATCCTAATCTGCTCTAATCTGCTTGTCATATTCATACCTTGGTCTACCCCTACCGTTATTACCACCTACACTTCCTTCAGAAACCAACTGTACAAGTCCTGGGTGTCTTAAGGTGTGTCCTAGCATTCTATCCCTTCTTCTCGCCAAATTTAGCCAAGGCGATCTCCTTTCCCCAATTCGATTCAGTATCTCTTCATTTGTGATTCGATCTATCCATCTCACCTTCAGCAATCTTCTGTAACACCACATTTCAAAAGCTTATATTCTCTTTCTTTCTGAGCTACTTATCGCCCATTTGTCACTTCCATACAATGCCACGCTCCACACGAAAGTCTTCAACAACATTTTTAATTCCTATATCAATATTTGAAGTGAGCAAAATTCTTTTCTTAAGGAAGCTCTTCCTTGCTTGTGCTAATCTGCATTTTATGTCCTCCTTATTTCTGCCATCGTTAGTTATTTTACTACCCTAGTAATAATATTCATCTACTTCCTTTAAGACTTCATTTCCTAATTTAATTATTTCCTGCATCACCTGCCTTCGTTCGACTGCACTGCATTTCTTTTGTTTTGGACTTATTTATTTTCATCTTGTACTCCTTACCCAAGACTTCATCCAAACCATTCAGCAGCTTTTCAAGATCTTCTGCAGTCTCAGATAAAATAACAATACCATCGGCAAATCTCAAGGTTTTGATTTCCTCTCCTTGGATTGTGATTCACTTTCCAAATTCCTCTTTCATTTCATTTATTGCCTGTTCTATGTAAACATTGAAAAGGAGGGGAAAAACTGGAGCCTTGCCTCACTCCTTTCTGGATTGCTGTTTCTTTTACAAAGCCCTCGATTCCTATCACTGCAGACAGATTTTTATGCAGATTTTAGATAATTCTTCGTTCTCTGTATCTGATCCCAATCACCTTCAGAATCATAAATAGCTTGGTCCAATCAACATTATCCAATGCCTTTTCTAGATCTACGAATGCCATGTACGTAGGCTTGTCCTTGATTCGATCCTCTAAGATCAGAAGTAAAGTCAGCACTACTTCACGTGTCCGTACATATCTTCTGAAGCCAAACTGATCTTCATCCAACTCAGCTTCAACTTGTTTTTTCATTCTTCTGTAAATAATACGTGTTCAAATTTTGCAGGCATGAGATACTACACTAATAGTGCGATACTTTTCACACCCGTCAGCACCGGCTTTCTTGGGAATGGGTATAACAACATTCTGCCGAAAATCGGATGGGACTTCTCCTGTGTCATACATCTTACACGCTAGATGGAATAACCTTGCCATGCTGGTTTCTCCTAAGGCAGTCAGTAATTCAGAGGGAATGTCATCAATTCCAGGTGCCTTGTTCCTATTTAGATCACTCACAGCTCTGTCAAACTCTGACCTCAAAATTGGGTCCCCATTTCATCAGCATCAACAGCCTCTCCTTGTTCCAGGACCAAATTATCTACATCTTCAACTTGATACAACTGTTGGATATGTTCCTGCCATCTTTCTGCTTTGTCTTCTTTCTATAGAAGTGGCTTTCCATCTGAGCTCTTCATATTCATACACCTAGATTTCCTTTCTTCAAAGGTTTCCTTGATTTTCCTGTATGCAGCATCTACCCTTCCTAGAACCATACAACCTTCGACATCCTTGCAGTTCTCATTCAGCCATTCTTCCTTAGCTACCTTGCACTTTCTATCCTCTTCATTCTTTAATCGCCTGTATTCTCTGCCCTCTTCATTTCTAGCATTCTTGTATTTTCGTCGTTCATCAATCAGGTCTGGTATCTCCTGAGTTATCTACTGATTCTTAGTTGATCTCTTTTTCCTTTCTAACATTTCTTCAGCAGCACTACTGCCTTCATTTTTCATGACTCTCCACTCTTCCTCTATTGTGCTTCCTTCAGCCTTTTCATTTAGTCCTTGTGCAACATGTTCCTTGAATCAATCCCTCACAATCTTTTCTTTCAACTTGTCTAGATCCCATCCTTTGCATTCTTTCCTTTCTTCAATTTCTTCAGCTTCAGATGGCATTTCATGACCAACAAGTTGTGGTCATGTCCATGTCTGCTCCTGGGAAAGTTTTGCAATCCAACACCTGGTTTCTGAATCTCTGCCTAATCATAATGAAGTATATTTGATACCTTCCAATATCTCCAGGTCTCATCCACGTATAAAGCCGTCGTTTGTGGGGTTTCAAACAAGTACTGGCAAGGACTAAATTATGATCAGTGCAGAATTCAACCAGCCGACTTCCTCTTTCGTTCCTTTGTCCCATTCGGAATTCTCCTACTGTATTACCTTTTCTTCCTTGCCCTACTACTGCATTCCGGTCTCCCATCACAATTAGATTCTCGTCACCTTTTACATATTGTATTAAATCTTCTAGCTCTTCATATGTTCTTTCGATTTCCTCATCATCCGCTGAGGTAGTAGGCATGTAGGCCTGCACTATTGTGGTGGGCATTGGTTTGGTGTCTATCTTGAGGACAATCATTCTTTCACTATGCTGGTCGTAGTAGCTTACCTGCTGCCCTATTTTCTTATTCATTATTAAATGAACTCCTGCATTTCCTCTGTTTGATGTTGTGTTGATAATTCGGTAGTCGCTTGACCAAAAAAATTCTGCTCTTCCTGCCAACGTACTTCACTTATACCAACTACTAACTTTAGTCTATCCATCTCCATTTTCAGATTCTCTAATCTACCACAACGATTCAAACTTCTAACATTCCACGCTCCGACTCGCAGAATGTCAGTATCTATCTTCCTGATGATCGCCCCCTCTCGTGGAGTACCCATCCGGATATCCTAGAGATCCTAGAAAATTTCTAGAATATTTAAAATTATTCAAAGTGTAAGATTCAAAAGAACAAGGATAAGACTTGCAGGTTTGTAGTGGTGTATCGACGGCGCAATAGCCGGCAGCGTCCTGTAAAGGTGTAGCAATCCAACTGATGATCCCACAGCTACACTGGCAGGCACTTTTGTCTCATAAAGGTGTTACAATCTAACTGATGATAACACAGCTACACTGGCAGGCACTTGTGTATCATAAAGGTGTTACAATCCAACTGATGATCGTCCAGCTACACTGGCGCGCACTAGTGCCTCATAAAGATGTAACAATCCAAGAGATGATCCGACAGCTACACTGGGGCGCACGTCCTGTAAGACGAAACGCTGGTTAATAGAGTAAACGCCTGAAAATCCATACATTTAATTTTTGATACTCTCTATTGGTGGAAAAATATCTAATTCCCTCCATGGGAATTTAGAATTTCCATATCTCCTTATGTAAATTATGTACAGAAAAATCGATACCTAATGTTTTTTTACACTAACATTTTAATTAAACGCCATGAGAAAGTGGAATTGAAAAATTCAAAATCTTTTTGTGAAACTATTAATTGTATATGAAAGAAATGTTTCTGATATTTCTTCTTTTATGTAGGTGACATTTGCACAAAGTTTAGTGAAAATCCATGCATTAGGTAAAAATATAATATTATCTCCGGAATGTCGCTTAAAATTGACGATCTTGCAGTATTTGGTATGTCAGAGCAGAAGCCGCTTCCTTGCTTCAGAGAAGAGAAGGGGAGGGAGGGGAAGTGGGGTGTATGGTGGAGACAGAGATAATGCTCCAAGCGTATGCATAAGTTTCCTCGTTCGACTCGCATAGGATTGTCCTACTCTCTTACAGGCAATATCCACAGTTCGTTCATTAAACAGACCTAACTGCACTCACAGTAAAAGAACACGCTGTAATTAAGACACACTTGGCAGTCAAGGAATGCACCTGATCGTTTCTTCTGTGGTCTGTTGGTTTCAGCAACGTTCTTTATTATTTAACATGCTTGAAGATGCAACTCTACCGCTCCACGATTGTGTATTTCTTCACTCACAACATTGTAATTGGAATGTGATACTGAACGAAGGAAACAATAACCCCACTGCTTTGATTACAGTAGATGTTCAATGTGCCTCCTTCCTTCTCCGATGTACAGTAGTAGTGACTTCTGAACTCTGTTCAGGTGTGTGCTGTGTCGCGAATGACCTGGAAACCCGCCAGTACTCTTGGTACAAGTTCATCTTCTGTTACAATTAGTGCCGAACAAACTGTACACTGGCTACTAGGGCTGGGAAGCGATTATGAGAAACGAATGAAGAACTTGTGGATTCGCACTGAGCATTACCTCTGTCTCCCACTTCCCCACCCTTCCCTTCGCTCCAGGCTCTTTGACATAGCAAATACGGCGAGTTCGTCAATTTGAATCGAGCGTCCGGAAGCAACAACGTAACCTCAATATCTGCAACAGAAATATTTTCTCCGCCAATCCGATTGCACCATTGTTCTTAATAAAACACGAATAGTATTCGTGATTCATTTTATCAGTATAATTTTGAGTCATTCTGTATACAGTATTTAGTCTCGTCGTTGAAGTGAGAAATACGCATTTGTATTCACGTTTCTCTAGGGATACGACAGATCACATAGGGGCACGGCAATGGTACAATTTTTTGAGCTGTGAGACCTAACACCTAGTTTCTGCACTATTCCCTTAGCATGGTGTTAGTGATCACGAAGCTGTTTTTGTGGTAATCTATATAAATAAATTTGTAGGGGTCCGCTGTCTGTAATTTCCTTTGTTTTGCCAATTTTTCAGATATTTATCATTTTTGGTCAACTCAAGATCGAATCGGTGGTTTTTGCTTTTCGTGTCTGTTTGTCTGTTCCACCATAACGCCGAAACGGCTGGATATATCTTTATATTTAGAGTATATTCATCCTGGGGAAAGTTTCGATATCCATATAATTTTAAAATCTATTGATTTTCTGTAAACTCCGTGGACCGTACCTGAAACGTCTCTTCATTATAAACAACTTTAGCTATGTTCATAATTTACCTTACTCTTCACTTTACGGAGAAATTTACTATTTTCTGCGGGTATTATGGTCTGCGTGTGTGACCGACAGACCGACAACGAATCACTAAATTTCTCCTCTGTTACCGCTTTATTATATCCATAACTCACACTAGCATAATTTATTGAGGGGCATTTGATTTTACAATACATTCACTTGGGATTTACATATTTGTGGTTATCCGGCTGTCCTCAGTTATAATCCATTTTCTATTAATTTCAACTTTCTTAACTGTATTATTTTCTTCCTTAATTACTCCATATGTACGCGAGCGATTGCTAGAGTCTACTGGATATATTTCCACCAAACTTCATATTTTGAATCCACCTGTCCTTGGGTAGGTTTTAGGGTAAATATTGTTTCTAAATTCCTAAACTGACTGGGGGTTTATACGAAACCAAAACCGTGATGTTGCACTCCCACAAAATATACACAACCAAACTTAATGGAAATCTACCTACCTTGATGGAAATTGATTTCTAAACCTTGTTTTCTCATGTGCATCATTTCGATACGGGGATTAATAAGGGAGATATCATTAACGGACCGTTTTTCGGTACAAGTCTCATCGGACTTAACTCAAGAGCGGGTGCGTGTAAAGAGTATTTCTTACAACTTGAAAACTACTGAAGACATTCGAACCAAACTTTAATTTAGCATCCACCTGTCCAAAGGTAGGTTTTAAAGGTCAATAACATTTCATGATCCCGGAATGGACCTGCGGTTTATAGGGAACCGGAATGGTGATTTTACTCTTCCACAATATATACAGTACAAGACCAAACTAGATCGAAATCGACAAAACTTGATGGAATTCCATCTCTAAAACATATATTTCATGTACATTTTTCGTCAGGAGGATTAATAATGGATATATCGTAAATGGTCAGTTTTGCAGGATAAGTCCAGCGGACATAGCCCTAAAGGTGTTGTACGTGGAGCAGATTTCTTATCTATCTATATAAATAAAATTGTAACGACTGTGTGCCTCTACATTGAATCTTTGGCGAAATTTTCGTACAGCTTTCGGTTTAAGGTGTAATAATGACCACCTGCATATTTTTTTATTTAGTTTCCTGAACGTCCCAATTTTTAACCTCCACGGCCAAAATCCAGATTGCGGCATAATCTGCCAGACAAAAAAGAAAATTGAAATTTGACAAAATTATATGTTTTAGCCTGTAACGGACGAAAAACCTCCAAGATCTTTACATTTTTCACCTTTTATCTCCGAAGAATATCGAGATATGTAGGCAATTTAATGATAGTGCAGACCTTAGGGAAGTCCTATAACATAACGGATTGCACAATCTCCGTTCAATTTGGAATGATCTACAACCTTGGTCTCATGACTTTTTGCCGTATCTGTATCGCTTTTACGTTTGATTTTTCTCTATTAACCCATGTTAAGTTAATTTGGACTTTTCACATGCATAATTCATAATTTCATTCACTTATAGGAAATTTGGAATCTTCAAACTCTTTACGAAAATTGGCCTATCCAGTAGCCATATGTGAGCTAAATGCTATGTATGTAGCTGTCACATAATTATCCGAAAAGTAATGCAATGTGGGATAATCTTACAAAATCTTTACTCTTTTAAACGTTTCTAACTCAATATGACCCAAGGATAAATAAGATATCATAGGACCAGCCATCTTGGCCACTAAATCCGGCGTCATATGGTATAATCTTTTGTCGATATGACGTACGTTTAGCAGCAGTTAATCTGTAAATTAAGGTCTGCAATACTTTAAACACGCATATACTTTCGTATGTCGGTCTATACATATTCACAGATGTCGACTTTTAGCGATCGACAAAGTGTGTGTCTGCTATTGTAATCAGTACTCCCCACACCGACTTTGACTGGCAGTAGGAATGGGGTCCTTCTCCAACTCCTGTGTAACTGGCATTAGTAAGGAATGCCTACCATTGTAATGATTAGTTCACTTCTCGATTTGACTTGCAGAAGGCAAGGGAGCGTGCAGTTTTGTTTAAACCTCCCTTACCCGATTGTGTTTGGTAGTAGGCAAGTTTGGCCGCCATTATAAACAAATGTCCTAATCTAAAATATGACTGGCATTAGGCATAGTGGTCTGCTATTTTGATGGAAACTCACCAACTTGGTGTGACTGGCAGTAAGCTGGCTGACAGTAGGAAAATGGGCCTGACATTATAATGATAACTGCACTACTCAATTTCGACTGGTAGTAGGGTAGTTGCCTACCATTATAATAGAAGATCCTCAACTGTTATCTGTCTGGAAGTAGGAAAGGGGGCTGCTATTGTAACGAAAACTCCACAAATCGATTGTGACCGCGTAGTAGGCAATGGGGCCTGCAATTATAATGTAAACTTCCCAACTCGATTGTGAATGGCAGAAGGCAAGTGTGCCTGCTGTTATATCACAAATGCGTAACAAACACTTTACATTGGAAACAGCGTATGGGGACATTCCCATGCTGTTTCTCGGATAACGCTAAGAGACATGCAATTTTAAAACAATGTTATTTACTGTAAGTACAGTATTTACTTCGATATTCGATTACAATGTAGAATACTGTAGCGAAGCACGGGTACATTTGCTAGTTAAAAATAAATGTGAAAGAAGGGAACGTATAAAAATTAGGACCATTAGGCAGTACCCTATGGCTGATAAAACAGGCATGAGGGAGTTCTTAATAAGTAAATGTGATCGGTGGAAAACGGTAAAAAAAATCCTGGGATGGTTTTAAAGCAATTGTTGGGGAATGTAAAAATAGGTTTGCACCTTTAAAGGTGGTTTAGGAATGCTAAAGATCCACTATATTATAATTGAGAAGTAGAGAGACTAACAAGGCGGTGCAGGTTGGAAAGAAATAGAGTTAGAAATGGCTGTGGAAGTAAGGAGAAATTGAAGGAACTTACTAGGAAATTGAATCTAGCAAAGAAGTCAGCTAAGGATAACATGACGGCAAGCATAATTAGCGGACATACAAATTTTAGTGAAAAATGGAAGAGTATGTATAGGTACTTTAAGGCAGAAACAGATTCCAAGAAGGACATTCCAGGAATCATTTATGAACAAGGGGAGTGTGTATGCGAGGATCTTCAAAAGGCAAAAGTATTCAGTCAGCAGTATGTAAAGATTGTTGGTTACAAGGATAATGTCCAGATAGAGGAAGTGACTAAGACCAAAGAAGTATTAAAATTTACCTATGGCAAAAATTACATTTACAATAAGATACAAAAGTTGAAAAACGGAAAAGCAGCTCGAATTGATACGGTTTCGGGGGATATACTAAAGACAATGGGTTGGGATATAGTACCATATCTGAAGTACTTGTTTGATTATTGTTTGCATGAAGGAACTTTACGAAATGAATGGAGGGTTGCTATATCTGCCGCTGTATATAAAGTAAAGGGTGATTAGACATAAAGCTGAAAATTGCAGGCCAGTAAGTTTGACATGCATTGCATGTAAGCATTCGGAAACATTCTTTCTGATTATATAAGATATGTTTGCGAAATTAATAACCGGTTTGATAGAAGACAGTTTGGGTTTAGCAAAGCTTATTCCACTGAAGCCCAACTCGTAGGATTCCAGCAAGATATAGCAGATATCCTGAATATAGGATGTCAATTGAACATTTAGCTGTCCAAGGCATTTGATAGAGTGGATCATGGGAGACTACTGGCAAAAATGAGTGCAATTGGACTTGACAAAAGAGTGACTGAATGCGTGGCTCTGTTTCTAGAAAAAAGAATTCAGAGAATTAGAGTAGGTGAAGCTTTATCTGTCCCTGTAAAAATTAAGAGGGGAATTCCTCAAGGCAGTATTATTGGACCTTTATGTTTTCTTGTATGTATCAATGATATGTGTAAAGAAGTGGAATCAAAGGTAGGGCTTTTTGCAGATGATGTTATTCTGTACATAGTAATAAATAATTTACAAGATTGTGAGCAACTGCAAAATGACCTCTATAATGTTGTGAGATGGACAGCAGGCAACGGTATGATAATATACGGGGATAAAAGTCAGGTTGTGGGTTTCACAAATAGAAAAAGTCCCGTCAGTTTTAATTAATGCGTTGATGGGGTGAAAGTTCCCTTTGAGGATCATTGTAAATACCTAGGTATTAATATAAGGAAAGGTCTTCATCGGGGTAATCACATAAATATGATTGTAAATAAAGGGTACAGATATCTGCACATGGTTATGAGGGTATTTAGGGGTTGTGGTAAGGATGTAAATGAGAGAGCATATTTTTCTCTGGTGAGACCCCAACTAGAGTAATGTTCCTGTGTATGGGACACACATCAGGATTACCTAATTCAGGAACTGGAAAAAATCCAAAGAAATGCAGCTCAATTTGTTCTGGGCGATTTCCAACAAAAGAGTAGCGTTACAAAAATGTTGCAAAGTTTGGGCTGGGAAGACTTGGGAGAAAGGAGGCGAGCTGCTCGACTAAGTGGTATGTTCCGAGCTATCAGTGGAGAGGTTTAATGGGAGGACGTCAGTAGACGAATAAGTTTGAGTGGTGTCTTTAAAAGTATGAAAGATCACAAAATGAAGATAAAGTTGGAATTCAAGAGGACAAATTCGGGCAAATATTCTATTATAGGGAAGGGAGTTAGGGATTGGAATAACTTACCAAGAAAAATGTTCAAGAAATTTCCAAATTCTTTGCAATCATTTAAGAAAAGCTAGGAAAACAGCAGAGAGCGAATCTGTCACCTGAGCGACTTCCTTAAATGCAGATCAGTATTGATTGATTGAACATTTCATTGGTCAGGTCTAAGTTATCATTCATCTAATTTTCATCGACTGGAATCAATTCCCTTATCGTACATCGATATGGAAATATCGTTCGTCGGGACTTCATGCACCACTAACCGTAACGATTTGTTTCGTTTACAGTCAGCTGGACGAGTTCAAGAGGAAAGGAGAATGGAGGTAGCCTGTCTCTATTTTAACTCTCGCAAAGTTGAAGAAATAAGATTATTGTATAAGGAGCCGAACTTGGTGACATCAATCAAAATGAGACGAATTGGATGGCTGGGGCATGTACAAAGGATGGAGGAGGGAAGACTTCCAAGGAAAGCACTGACAGGACACCCTGGGGGCAGGAGAAGGAGAGGTCGGCCCCGGATGAGATGGCTGGAGGATGTGGAGACTGATCTGAGGACCGTTGGAGTCACGAGGTGGCGTAGGCGTGCTGAAGACCGGGACGACTGGAGAGCTGTGGTTAAGGAGGCCAAGGTCCTTAAAGGACCGTAGAGCCATGGAGTAAGTAAGTAAGTAAAGTTTTGTCGGTTTCGTAGACTTACTTATTAGAAATAAATTTGTTATTCTCCAACTGAGCTCGCGAGTCGACACAGCGCCATCTTATAACAGAGTATCCGTGTGACGTCATACATTCAGCACAAATTTTGCATTACTTGAAACGCTCTTTCATGTAAACTACGTTTCCGATTGTCTATTTTAATTTCTCAGTAGGTAGGCTACTCTTTTATCAGTCAATTGAGACATTAAACATAATCCTAACTTAAATACTCTCGTCTATATACTGTACTCGTTCTACCCAGACACTAAAAGCCCCTTAAATATATTCTTTTCGTGTACCCGTTGTTGAGGAACGTAAGTCCATACTAAAAGAGTTGTAACGCCTTTACTGGTTGCACAACATTGAAAGTTAAACCTTGGCGGCCATAAACGTTAAAAAAATTGTATTTCTCATTTAGTTATCCCTGTCCTCCCAGTAGAAATTACACGCAGTACTAACACATAAACAGTGTCGGAAACAACAGGCTCTTCAGTATCATTTCACGTTTATCGCTGTCACGAGAACAGCTGCTAAAATTATAATTACTATCCCCGTAATCACTAAAATACTAATCTAATTTCCTATGTATAGCATCACGACGAAAAGTGCCCTTGTTTATTGACGCCATCGCGGAAAAAGTACACTAGCCGGTAGCCTATTAAATTTACACATAGGTAACGAGTTGAAGGTCGTTAAAATGGGTCAACAGATAAATGGAACTGAAGAATGAATCTTTATTGAGATGGATGTAAAGACACCTCGGATATAGTTCGAAGAGAACTCGCGAGATGGAACACCAATGCAGATGCGTGTCTGACATTAAACTCCACAGAAGAAGAAGCTATTGCATGGCGAACAGGTCATTCCACGCTCTCGGGTTCGTCTTAATACAGATCTAAATTTACTCTCAACACATGGCACTACAAACCGTCACAAGAACAGGAAAGAAATCCAGCCGTACAACTGCTATTAATCAACATTAGTGCCAGCTCTTTGTAGATGGGGAAGTGACAGTAATAACATGACGGCATATGTTTCGTTTCAAATTGTACTAAAAATGAATGCCCGTCATTAGGCTTCTTCTTGACGTCCCGGGAATTGGTGGTATGTCAATGGTACTCTTTCGACACCCAATCCTATGTGGTCTTCCTTCATACATCGTGTTCAGGAATGTCGTTCACAAGGCCTATTAATACTGCATTAGGCGCATCCTAAAAGAAGCATCAGTGTTCGCGTTGTATCTGAAAGATATGTAACTTCACTCTATCTACTTAACCCCTATATAATATCCAACCTAAAATGCCCTTTAAGGTTTACCACGTGTATGCATGCGTATTTTCTGGTTTCACTAACAGATGGCGCCAGCGAACAGTACGCAGCGTATGAATTTGACACATACGTCAGTTTGTTCGTCTGATTTAAATCTAGCAACGCACACGTCTTGAGTGCTCCAAACACCAGCGTCTGTGTTGTATCGTTCAGTGATCATGTCGACGTTTGTGCCAAAAAAACATTTGCGGCAAACATTGCTTTTATTTAATCAAAAAAAAAAGTTTTGTAGAAAGTTTTCGTTTGCTGGTAGAAACATATGGTGAAAACGCTCCATCGATTAGAATATGTGAGACGTGTTTTGGACAACTTAAACGTAGTGATTTCAATGTGAAAGACAATGCGCGCTCTGGTAGACCACAAATCTGCGAAGGCTCTTGAAGCTAGGCGAAGCCATTTATGTACAATGCTATTGTCAACAAATGATTAATTTAAATCACCTTTTGATCGAAAGACGAGCGGAATAGACAAGGCAAAGAGATTGTGATACACGACAGTGCGCCGTCTCACGCAGTGAAAGACACCTTGAAATCGCTTGGATGGGACATGCTTCCGCACCCGCTGTACTACCCCGACCTGGCACCGTCTGATTATGACCTCTTTGCATCAATGGGGCACGCACTAGCAGAGCAGCACCTCAGAAATTTGCTGGAAGTTGGAAAATGGCTCGAAAAGTGCTTTGCCGCAAAAGACAAGCAGTTATTCTGGCATGGTATTCAGAACATACCTGAGAGATGGGCGAAGTATGTAGAAGCCAATGGCCAGTATTTTTCATAAACAAAAAAATAATTTCTCTTGAAAATAAATGTGTTTCCTTTACCACAATAAAGACAAAATCTTATGCATACATATGGTATTTACAAGATATCCATTGAAATATTGAGAAAGGGCACTGGAATATTTCAAACAATTAAACTATTTATCTGATTGTTCTTTTAACAGTCTCCATGATCCTGATATCGATGTTACTGATTGGTCAATCAACTCACTGACACAACACAGTTTTACAAATCACCTTTGTCTTTATTTTCAGTATCAAAAGATCTTGAGCTGCAAGAACTAGCACAAACAATAATGAGATAATTCGCAGCAAATATAACACATAGGAGATAAACATGAATACTTAAAAAATTACTCGCGTTGTATCAGTGAGGAAAAACTGGCAGCAGATCGTAACATTTGTATTGTACGAAGGTCACAAAACTACTCTATGTCACCACTTCCAAGATAGTAAGCTAGGAGGGGAGATGGGCTTCTATTTCTTACAGAAAATAATAACTGTATCTCTCAGATAACACGCTACTAATGCAGTGTTAACAATGTGAAGCACCAACTGATGTCTTATCATGTAGCCGACGATTTGGTTGATTCTCTTCCGAATGGATTCTAAATAATGGTAGTTTTCTTGATTACTGCTAGGCTTCTCTTTACTCGTATTTCACTCACTTCAGGATATCTTCACCCTACTCCGTCAGTACAACAGTTAAAATTCTCCCATTTTTCGTCCTATGCCTTTGTCAGGATGAATGTTTCCGAAGCACCCTCATATATACTCCTCACAAAGTGTCGAATGAATCGTTTTCTTGTGGTCAATGACACAGATTTAGAGGTTTCTTAGTAATATCTCAACCCTTCGCTTTTCAGTTTCGTCAAGGTAAATTTATATCCGTTACGCTTTTTCGGTCGTCCGGAACTAACTTTGAATAAATAAATTTATAAACTACCTGAAAGAGAAAACCTACTGTTTATAATAATAATAATAATAATAATAATAATAATAATAATAATAATAATAATAATTAGAACAATAATAATCTCCGTAAAACGACACCCTACCCACCATATTTGGTAGCAGAGCGTGGTTGAGTTTTGTATTATTATTATTATTATTATTATTATTATTAACTGTATATTTTCTCTTTCATGGAGTTTATCAATTTGCTAACATTTATTTTTAACCCTGTTTTAGGTGCGTGAAATTCAGTAACTCAGGTTGTATCAGTAACTTACTAAGTAGAGAATGTTTGCTGTTCATTTATTAACTACAATAATTGTACCTACAGTAACACCACATACCATTTTTTTGTAATTTGCTTTACGTCACACCGACACATATAGATCTTAAGGCGACGATAACATTTATTTTAATACAACATACGTGATCATTCAAACAATATCAAGATATAAAGAAAAAGACACCAAATACATTTTCCCTGACGTTCACTGATATTTTTTGTTACTAAATAAGAACCATTTTCATATAATGTGAAATATTCCATGAGTACAGACGTTAAACTTTGCTTACTTTGAAAACAATCACCACGCATGTCCATCAGATAGTCAGGGAAATTCCAGTTTTGTTGAACTTTGCAGACCAACTTCTTGTTGTCAAGTTCCAACTTCACGCACATTGATGACAGCATCCTCTATTACCTCGGACCTCCTTGACCCGTGATCCAGTTATCAATATAAGGAATAACTGAGCTCGTCTTCTTATATTTATGGGAATTTGTGGATGTTTCGCTCTCCTTTAAAACTGAGGTTTCAGCAGCACGCGAGCATCATTCTATAAAAAGTCTCTCCTCACTTTCTCGTCACTGTGGGTTTACAAAACTTCAGTAAAACAAAGGTAACATTAAAGACGTGTCCTGTAAGGAAACTAGTATAGAAGAGGACAGGTAGGGCAATTTGTATTCAATAAGCGTAAAATTCCCAAGGTGCGTGGATGACAACGGTGTTCCAAGAAAATATACCGACCAACAGCAGTCAGTGTTGCAGCACTGCAGCTGGGACTCTGATAGGCGATTTTATAATAGATCGCTAGAGCGGTAAAAAAATCCGTGCACGCGTAGTTGTTCAGAGTTTTAAATAAATGTTGTCAGAGGCTGATTTGATGACACCTGTCATACACGCACCTAACTTAGAATGAAATGTGGAGAACAGATTTATATATCAGAATACATATCTCTTTATTGGAGGCTTGCTTCCCTTGAGCTATCCCCTCTACAACATTCTCTTAACATCTCACATTCGATATTACCAAGCTCCCAAGGTAGGAAAATAATCTGTAACATACTTCCTTCCTTCTAGTCAGATATTTACTCATACCGTGTACATTACATTACATTTGTTTTATTTTCATTTATGATAATTTTACACACGTCACTGAATTTCCAATTTAATGCCTCTACACTGCTTTGATGATCATCCTCCTTTCAGCGATACGGGCCATGTCATCTACAAATCTTCAGGGAGTGAATAAGTTACCGCTTACCTTGATCCGATGTGAAAGAGCTTCCTTGAATTCGTGTATGTCCTCTTCTACGTAGAGGTTGAACATGAGGGAGAGAAGGAATACATCATTGTCACATTCCTTTCCTTCTACTCACTGGCCGTTGATGATCACTGTCCGGTTTCTGTAGAAATTATACAGTACTATCCGGTCTTTGAAATCCACTTCTAGATTTTTAAGGACATCTAATATAGGCTATAGGACACTATTCATTTGCATTTGCACTATTACACCCAAGTACAGCACAACATATTTAAATTTGTGAATCAAAGGTGTTCTATTATTATTATTATTATTATTATTATTATTATTATTATTATTATTATTATTATTATTATTATTATTATTATTATTATTATTATTTCAAAGCTAATGCAGTGAGCTCGCAGTTGCGATCAGCAGTATTCTGTAAGAAGGAAGTCAGCTCCCAGACGAAACTATCTTTTCATCGGTCTGTTTTCAGACCAACTTTGTTTTACGGGAGCGATAGCTGGGTGGACTCAGGATATCTTATTCATAAGTTAGAAGTAACAGACATGAAAGTAGCAAGAATGATTGCTGGTACAAACAATGGAAGGACGGTACTTGGAATGAGGAGGTAAAGGCTAATTTAGAAACGAACTCCATGGATGAAGCTGTACGCATAAGCCGGCTTCGGTGGTAGGGTCATGTGAGGCGAATGGAGGAGGATAGGTTACCTAGGAGAATAATGGACTCTGCTATGGAGGGTAAGAGAAGTAGAGGGAGACCAAGACGACGATGGTTAGACTCAGTTTCTAACGATTTAAGGATAAGAGGTATAGAACTAAATGAGGCCACAACACTAGTTGCGAATCGAGGATTGTGGCAACGTTTAGTTATTTCACAGAGGGTTGCAGACTGAACGCTGAAAGGCATAACAGTCTATAATGATAATGTATGTGTGTACGTAGTTGTTTCCGTGTAATTTTTGCAGGTGTGAATCACCTGTGTTACCTTCGGCATTTGTTCTTGTGCGTGTATTTGTAAAGAAGTGGCTCATAGGTAGGAAGTGAGAAGTTACTCTATCTTTATGGAGGATACTAAAGAAACATTTGCCAAAAATTTAAACGAAACGCTAGCGAAAATTCTCTGCTCGATTTTCTTCCGTTGGAATTCGTGTCTACATCTCAGAATTTAAGGATACTTCAGCAATGCGAATGCTTTAAGGTATGCGTTACCCTGCTTTGCCACGGTTTAATCTAACACGTACGATAGTCTCAATAAGCTGAATAAAAACATGGCTTCCGACTGATATAGCTGAATAAAATCCAGGATACCCAATCGTCAGAATTTACCACTGTTTCGCCCCAGTGCGGTATGGGCTCATCAGTTCCATACCTCACCTTTCCAAGACACTGGCCGGGTAGAACGCTAGATATAAATGTGGTAAGCATAATGACGTGCCGACGTTCCAGAGGAGCATCTCATCTACACTTAAAATATTTGCCCTTCCGGGCTAGCATAACCAGAAATATGGCTTTCGATTGAGATAGCTTTTTATAGCTTGTAGTGGTGTCACTATCTACTTGCTAGTTAGTCAGTGTCCATAGACGGTGCGGTATCCAACTGTTGAGCCCATGCCGCACTGGCGCGAAATACTGGTCATTTTTGACGATTGAATTTCCTGAATTTTATTCTATTAAAACGTTGTCTTTTCATACAATACACGGCAATATTCATGTTTACCTGATAAAAAAATGATTGAAGGAGAAGTGACATCGATTAGCAAGTGCAGGGGTGTATACTCCGGTATACCTGAGGCATAGAAAGAATACGAAAGCTCAGTCTGCAAATGGACAACGCCTACATGTGTTAGGCAGGTTGTCGTTTTGATTAATTTGGTGGAAAAAATCTCGGAATAATGTTTAATTCTCAGGAGTGTCAGCAATTACATCATTAACGCTAATAGCTGAAGTCAACAACCTTACTTCTTCGAAATGCGAAACTACCTGTCTTCAGAATCACAAAGGATTTGGAGAACACGAACAGAAAGAAAATTTCACGTTTTTGATTTCATTTTAGAAGATCCGAATATTAACAGTCCTGCACAAGAGTGTAAGTGAAAATTTACTAATGAGGCAGTGTTCAAGTTTTCATCCTTTGATCCTCGCTGGGCCACCAGAAATCGCACTACGCACTCTCTTATGAACTCTTCATGTTTCTCTCATATAAAGCTTTCCATTGGACTGTGCTATGGCTTTCTTGTTATTGTTTCTGTTAACGTAAATCACATTACTGTTACAATTTTCCTTTTAACATTCAAACAGTATATATATATTTATAGTGATTCCGTGGTTGAGGTGGCTGAGCGTTGGCCCCTCGCAGCCGGATTTTTGATTCAAGTCCCCGCCACTCCATGTGAGATTTGCGTTGAACAAATCGGAGGTGGGACAGGGTTATCTCCGGGTTTTCCTCTCATCTTTCATTCTAGCAACACTCTCCATTATCTTTTCATCTGTCATACATAAATCGTTACCCCACAAGATGCTCAGCCTTCCGCAGCCGCACAAATTCCTCCCTCACCGCTAGGAGGGGGCTTCATTCCAATCCTCACGCGGTTGAAGCTTGAAACTGGCTGAGTATTTTCATTATTAAAGTTTCTGATATTATTTACCGTACTTTCAGCGTTCATTTCGTGATGCCTAGTAAGAGCTCCAGTCTAACTTATCGACCCTGTCTCAGATTCCTTCTCAAACGCATTGTGAGGCACTTGAGTCTAAGGAATGATTCCGTGCAAGCAATTCAATTGTCAATTCTTAAGTAGATTAAATGACACCGTCGTGGTTATCAGATGACTCAATGTGCACTAATACATTCGAAGTTGCAGTTAATATCGCCATTTTCTCCTATACATTTATTCCCTGATGATTTCTTCTTGAAGTTGAGGCAAATGACTGTATGCCTTGTGAGAAGTTTCGTGCATATCCAAGGTCTGTTTCCTGTCATTCAACCGGGTCAGGAATGGAATGATTGCAGCCACCATCTAGTGGCGAGGATGGGAATTGTGCCGGTTACCGAAGTCTTTTGCACTCCTCTGCGGTAATGATTAATAAATGACAGGTGAAATGATCCTGGAGAATGTTGCTCGAATAAAAGGTGACAGGGAAAACTAGAGTACCCTGAGAAAAACCTGTCCCGCCTCCGCTTTATCCAGCACAAATCTCACATGAAATAACTGGGAGTTGAACCAGGGAACCCAGTGGTGAGGGGCCTACGCGCTGCCGCCCGAACCACGCAGGCTCATGAGAACTGTTGTGTTTGTTGTCAATGTTACAAAAATATAACAGTGGGAAGTTATACATTTTCATGTATCCAAAAATCTTGGTTCCTATGTAAAGAAGGCGTGACCACTGCAGAAATTCATCGACGCTTGGCGGTAGTCTGTGGAGAACATACACCGTCACGGAAAACAGTTTACAACTGGGTGGAAGGTTAGAAAACAGGGCGCACAACGGTGGACAAGGGAACTAGTAAATAAAAATAAACTTATCCTTTACATTTTATTAGATATCTGCTTCACATACTAATTTACACCAAGATCCTTAGCCGATCAGAGCATCGTTTTATTTTACTGGATATCCAGAAGGGGAATTATATATTTCTTGTTGTCCATACACTCCAGTGCTGTATGCAGACCCAATGATGTTGCTGTTAGGTCGGAATATAATTATGTCATGCGATCTTCTTCCGAAGCTAGGAACTGTAACAGAAATCACAGTGAGAAGCCTTAGAAGAACGTCAAGATTTTCTCTGACTACTGAGAGCATTAGAGTTGTATTTCTTGCCCTCAAGGATATACACTGACTTCATTTGAAAATAAATGGATTAATTCCCTGGATTGATTGGATAGACTGGATAATTTTGTCCAGTTTATAATTTATTTCTTACCGGGCGAGTTGGCCATGCGGTTAGGACCAATCAGCTGTGAGCTTGTATCCGGGGGATAGTGGGTTGGAACCCCACTCTTGGCAGGCCGGAAGATGGTTATCTGTGGTTTCCCATTTTCACACCAGGTAAATGCTGGGGCTGTACCTTAATTAAGGCGATGGCCGCTTCCTTCCCACGCCTACACCTTTCCTACCCCCATCTTCGCCATAAGAACTATCTGTGCTGGTGCGACGTAAAGCAAATATTGTGAAAAATAAATTCTTAAAGAATATTCTGCATTTCTTCGTTGCGCCTAAAAAACTACTATATGACAATGTTGAGGGGAGAAAACCACTACCCCGCAGCACGCGCGTTACTTACAAGGAGAGGCCAGACCCTGCATTCAACCGATTTCAACGAGCTTCAAAGTACCTGTGGGGGCACACCCGTGTATAAGGGTTTCTGACTGTACGCTTTCGTTTTAGAAGAAACATGAGATCAAATGTAATGTCGCAGGATTCGCTTCAATCAATCAATCAATCAATCAATCAATCAATCAATCAATCAATCAATCAATCAATCAATCAATCAATCAATCAATCAATCAATCAATCATTACTGATCTGCATTTCGGACGCGCTTGTGAATGGTTGGCCCTTGAGAGTGCTCTTATATTATTGTAGTAATAAAGTAGTTAAAACCTATTCATTTTGTTTAATGTTGTGTATGTCTGATCCATTTAGCGCTAATGAATGCACTGGCCTTAGCCATTTCATAACAACACTGTCAGCAAGGAGCAGACAACATGGAAAGCGCTGTACGACTTGATTCCTATGGAAACAAGGCGTGACCACTGCAGAAATCCATCGGCGCTGATAAAATGAGAACGGCGCCAGATATTGTCAGTATGACCAACACACTAACATTCATTTACTCAGTTCACGTTCATTCCGACCACCCTGCACAGATCTGTTTTCAGACTAACCGTGCTGGACGGAAGTGAAAACTGGGTAGTCAGAATATCGAATTCATACGCTGAAAGTAGACGTAGATTAATTGTTCGCACAGAGAGGTGAGGACTATGGCCCGGAATGAGAAGATAAAAGCTAAGCTGTGAGTGAACTCTATGCAGTAGTGGGATCACGTGAGGGGATTGGAAGAGGAGAGGTTGCATCTTGAAGCTGAAAGGTCTCTGTCATACAACAGAAATAGATAGAATTACACTGACTGAGCAAATGTCAACACAGGCCGTGCTAGACACGTCTCCCAGTGCACAATCCGTAGGAACATGGGTTCTATGGGGTATGGGAGCCGGCGCCACACACGAGTGCCACTGTTAACCCAACGTCATCGGGTAAAACGACACCCATTTGTCGCCAGTCACCAGGGTTGGACAATGGAACAATGGCGTAACGTGATGTGATCGGACGAATCACGATTTCAACTGCACCATGCCGATGGGAGGCACCGTGTATGGCGCAGACCACATGAAGCGATGGATCCCGCCTGCCTCGAAGGTGTGGTCCAGGCGATGGTGTCTCTGTTTTGGTCTGGGGTGCATTTTCCTGGTATGGAATGGGCCCCCTAGTTGTTCTGGAAGAGACTTTGAATGATACGCGGTATGTTGAACTGCTCGGAGACCATCTCCACCCATTTTTGGCCTTCCAGCGCCCAGATAATAACGCGCCACCACATCGCTCCCACGTCGCCCGGGAATGGTTCCAGGAAGATGCAACGGAGGTCCAACGACTGCCATGGCCACCCAGGAGCCCCGATATGAACCCTATGGAGCATATCTGGGATGTCCTGGAACGCAGGCTCCGTGCCATGGATCCTGCACCCACGAACATACCAGCATTGGCGGCCACTCTGCAAACGATTTGGTGTCAACTGCGTCCAGAAGACTACCACGGACTTGTCGACTCACTTCCACGGCGTCTCACTGCAGTTCGCAGGGCAAGAGGAGGCCCCACAGGCTATTAGGTGACTATACCATGACATTTGCTAAGTCAGTGTATATTTATTTAACTTTAAGTACGTATAAGTCCAGAGGTCCATTTGGGTGTATCTAACTGCCACTGTAACTTAAATATATCAAATAACACAGAAAATATAATGACAACAGTACGAGACGTGTTTTTTAGTAAGAGGCGTTTGAATATAAGTACACAACGTAAGACTATATTTAAACTCCACATGTATTTGCAGATTCTACACACTTTAGTCTATTTTTCAACATAGTCGCTGAGTTTGTTTAAACCATACGACTAACGCCCTCATCATAGAAGCTGGCCGCCTGCCCCGATAACCATGATCCTTCCCCTGGGACAGGGAATGATCGGCCTTCACCTTTACAGGCGAGTGTGTGTGTCTCCATTCCATGCCCTGTTGCGAAACCCATATTTTGCCTCCCGTTAAAATCCGACTCAATATGTCGTCACCTTCTTCGGCATAACGAGTCGAGAACGTCATCGAACACTCAAATCTTTTGTTTTTGTGGTCCCCCAGTAGTAGTTTAGGGACCCAACGGGAGCACAGTTCCCTAATAATCTTGAACATTTGACCAAGCACAGAACAGAATCGCACAGGTTATCAACAGAGCTGCAACCGAGTACCGTTATTCCCGAGGCATGCTGGCACACGACGCACGCGCTCATTGCGACGCGTGCGCGAACTACTAGTGTCTACAACAAAATGGCCCTTACTTAAAAAACACGCCGCGTACAGACAAGAGCGTAAGATAAATTTACATGAGGGTAATAGCAACAAACGGAAGGGAAGGGGATGATAATAAGACTCAGATTTTAATGATTTAACGTAATAATTTAAAGGAAAGAATTGTAGAACTAATCAAAACAACACAGCTATCTCCAATTAGACGGTTGAGGTGGGAATGGAAACGCTTAGTTAATTCAGAAAGGTTTGAGGACTGATCGCTGAAAGACAAGGGTGTAAAATAAATATTATCGCATAAGAAACAATGCCTCGTATGTCGTGTTCAATATTTTCCTTAAGATTGGTCACGCCATCCAACCCTGTGTGGTTATGCAGTCCATCAGAACAATTTTCGTTGTGTTCAGTTTGGTCTGCCCGTGTATCAAGGAAAGTGATCCTTATATACATTATACTGTAGAAGTGCGTAAATACGTCATGCTAACATACATCCCTACAGTACTGTATGGTAGGATTAATTTTCCTTCACGTGTAACCGTAGGAAAAGAACACAGGGAAATTGTTCTGATGGGATTCATAACAGCAATCGGCTGAGAGGCGTCACATATCTTAAGGAAATTAATGGATATGACAAGCATGGTTACATACGAGGTATTGCTTTTTATGCGACGAAATGCATGCGATTTTCAATTATTTTGAATGAATGAGAAATGCACCATTGTTTATACAATCCTGTTGTCTGGTGGAATGCTACCAATCTGTGGAGGTAACGAAATGATACCAGTTTAGAAAGAAGGTATTGCTAATCATTTAGAAACGGAAATATCTAATACTTTAGTGTACCCAGAAGCGGTAACACAATGATGGTAACGAAAAATTATGTAGGATGTAAAACATGTGTGTTGCTTTGTTCCAAAACTCAACGGGCCGATTGCAGAAACGATTAACAGTTTTAAGGCTTAGACAACGTCTACCTAAACAACTTTTAAATCGAGCACGATCTTCCATTGCATAAACAATGTTCAGTCGGTGTTTAACTAGACATCGCTTAAAGTTTTAATATTCGATTTTAAATGGAGATAGAAGTACCTTTCATGCAACTCTTTGCTTGTCGGTGTGCTCGCCGAACGCCACTCAGTTGTTTGTCTTCCTAAATATCACTGAAATATGGCTAAGCATGAACATGACTTGCCCATAGATAAGAATATCGCCTTCGGTGGAAATTAAGTCTCATAATATTATCGACATTAAAGCGACACGTCATCGTACAGGGAAGCGCAACTTTGTTTATAGTGTTCTTACGGTGAGTGTAATCTACTCGTAAATAGCTTCGACGAAGGGAAGTTGAAACAATACAGTAGGAAGGGGTGTAACCGAATGTGTTGCACGGGACTTATAGATGTATGTTACATTCTGAAGATCGTAGGTTCGAAACGCATCATCGGAAGTCCTGAAGATTGTTTTCCGTAGTTTCCCTATTTTACAACAGGCAAATACTAGGGCTTTTTATTATGGCTACGGATCTTCTTCCCCCGTCCTCCTCTTTGATAAGCAATAACCACCACCACCACTTTCCCTTTCCTACCTCATACTTGCCGAAAACGTGTCTGAACTAGCGCGACGATTATATGTACTGAACCGTATCGTTCATGGTCAGAAAAACTCAACATTTAATGCCTCAAATATAGAATCTGGGAGTCGATTGGTAAAAGGCGCCAACGGTAGTCAGAGTGTGCGAAGGAGATTTGGAGCGTCAGATAGGGCGTGGTGCTCTGTGTGAGACAGTCTAGAAATCCAGTAAGAGATGAAACTACTCGGATGCTGTCTTGGGAATCACCTATACCAATTCACTAAAAAGAAATGCGGCAGAATGCAGGGTTGACAAGTTTGGAACCATGGACCGTATCTTCGCCCACAGAAAAAATTCAGGAAACACAAAACGATAATAAAATCAAGCATAATTTTATGCTTTTAAACTCCAGTTATCATTGTCTTCAATAATACAACGTTCCCGGTAAGGCCGTGGGAACTAAATCTGCTCCACACAAAGAAGTCAAGTGGGTTTGAATTGTGTATCTCGGGGATTTTCTTGGCGTGGCTTGTCTGGATGGCCTAATAAATAGTGAGCTCCGAGTGAAGAGGGGGTACTTCTTCTCTTCCGAAAGTGTGGGGGGCACGTCAGCCACGGTGAGACTGGATCGCGAAGTCGTCAGTATCTAAAGAACAGTGCTTTGATATGTGAAACTCATTTTCTATTTGGTGAAAGAGAAAGCAGTACGAGTAATAATTCTCATTAGTGATGCTATCTTGTGTAGGATAGGAATCAGTATGCCGAATCTGGGGCTATCAAACTTTTCGATAGCGGGGACTATGTATGGTAGATAATACAAGCATTTGTAAACATAGCCGAAGAGGATAGCTCATGTGAACTTAGACTACAACAGTAAATAGGCGGCCACTAGGAGATCGTGTGCAGTTGAGCATTAAGCTTTGCTACATAACTTTCCACGGTCAGGAAATTTAGAAGCCCTAACGCTGCGTTTAAGTGAGGAGAGAGGGTCAAAGACTAAGATAGGCATTTAATTATGTATCTTCTTGCAGTTAGAGCGATATCCGCACAGGACTGATCGACGTATGCAAACAGACGTTTAACTGCGTATCCAGGTGGAGTTAAAAGACGTAGAGAAGACAACAATTGCGGCCAGCAGCAGCAGATCTTTGGACTCAACTCAGTCAAGCAGAAGCAGAACTGTGGAACGACTCTAGAAGCAGAACCAAGGACTGTTTGCCAGTGACGACGATGGAGTGATGGCTGGGTAACGCATCAGTATGTCAACAATGGAGGATCGGTGAGGTCAACGTAACAAGATAATTGTGGGCAGACTTTAGTATTGAATGGATTGGGGACAGGATTAGCTCGCATGTATTTGCATATAGTAATTATTAGCCCTTAAGGTGAGTATGATTTTCACCCAGGACTTTGCATGTTTAGGAAGTGTATAGTTTCTTATATTAGAATTTTTGTGTTGGTTATGAGGGAGTTAGGTTGGACATGGTATTGTTCAATGTATGTAATATCATGTTATTTCTCGGGTAATAAGTGTAGTATCTTGCTGTAAAACTATCTATAAAAGGAAGGGACCGGAGCGGTCCTATGCCATCGAATGGGAGACCTTTACTGGAATAGTGGGCGGCATACGTCTAGATTTGCATGTTATTTTTCTTGCATGGATTTCAAATGCAGTTATGACAGGGGCAGATGTCCCCGACGTTGTGATATTGAAGAAAATCTAAGCGTTTATATCGAGTTTCTCCTCGGCATAGGTATGGTATGAACCCTGGACTGAAGAGTCATGTGATAAGAGTGTATAGACATGACTCTGTTATATTTGAATGGCCTTATAGGTGACCCGGCATTGAAGCCCATTTGTTAACATGAGAATGTAAGGAAGTAAGTGAAATAATGTTTGCAATTATAGAAGGCCGAGAAGGAGCCTGTAAATTGTTTGTATTTAAGAGGGAATGTTCGCCCATCTGATAAGAAGGGCGAGATCGAGCGACACATGCCATTTGCTTGAGAACTCGTCTGTAAGGTGAAGCTCTGATGACGTAATGTTTTGTTTGGCTCTGTGGGTGATACGGCCTTGCCAGCCACCTTTCCGGGCGAGGCCATGACCGTAACCAAGCTCTAAGTCTCCGGGAAGACTGTTCATTCTCAAAGCTGCAAGATGTCCTCATTTATTTGTATACATTTTATTTCTGGTCCTAAAGAAGGCATGTGTACTCAGTATGTGTTGTGTATTTGTGTTTATTTTATTTATCTTTTATTTTTGTCGTATTAGAGGTGTCACACGTACGCGAAGGAGGGTTGTGAGTTCATATCTTATCTGCGCATGAGGCCGAGCTCATTTAACTTCAGTGTGTTTCCTTTTTTTCCTTTTGGGAGAACCAAAGTGTCCTGCAGTGTACTTGTGTATGTTTCCCGTATGTACCGGAACAGTGTAGTGTAAGTTTTGTGTGCGAAATATTCCCTCCCTGATTACCTGTATTTTCTGTTGGACGTTATAGTTGACGAGATTAGAAGCGAGCCTGCTCAAAATTATTTACCAACTCTATTGTTTATGAATCCTCACACGGTTTCCACAGCGTGCAGATAAAAATTTCCACCTCATGGCTGTAAGATTTATGTAATTCAACTTGTATGATTCAGGGGTTTAATTGTTTATTATACAGCCTTACGTTTTCTTAATTAAGGATTGCTTCGTAATTATGATCCTTCTTTCACTCACAACACATCGAGCCCTGTCGTATTAGAACTTTAAGATTTAACTTCATTTGATTAGTCACCTAACCAACCACGCGGTCACCGATGTGCAGGCAGGGGAAGAAGAGGACAGGAATAGTTGGTGGGATGTGAGTGTAATTAGTGACCCACGCAGGTATGTATTACTTGCGATACATTCTCAGCATTTGCGTGATGGGTATTGTAGTCTGTAGGGCACAATATAACTCATATACAACCTACTTTTTAGTTTTCACTATTATGCGTGCTTACGTGGTAATAAATATAAGTGAATCCCTCCCGCCTGATATATTTGACAGCCATCTGATGATTGGAATAAGTAATTCTGACATGTATCAGTCGACGTGACCTATTATTCCATTGAAATTACCCCATGTATAATAAAATACATCAGTTGCAAAGATTTCTGCTCAAGTTGACAGTTACCGGACTGTCCATTTGTCAGTCTCAAGAAACGAGTCTCTTGAAAAGCGAAATCTTACTTTAAGCTCTACCTCCCCGTACATTTCATATGAATTCTACGATTTCGCAGCGGGAAACCTACAGAGAGGCCGTAGGATAATCTTTCTTCCTAGAATCGTCTCAACATAATAGTACAAATAGCATGTTTCATGGTACATAACCTCCGACTGTGATGCACTCCTCTCATTTTAGGTTAAACAGTGTTCTCTGCAGTCTTTAAGCATGGCCTGTTGAACATCTGTTTTAGACAGTGTCTAAGTAACAAATAACGTCTCGGCAATGCGGCAACCATACATAGCCATTGTTTAAAAGTAGATATCTTCTAAACACCGTTTCTGCAATCGCCCAACATCTCCATGTTAAAGTGAATTGATAAAAAATTAAGAAACTCTTATCAATGTTCATATCGGGGTTAAACCGATGAGAATGTGCATTGTGATAAAGGCAATTTTTATGATTGAAAGAACAATAATGAAAATAATATAGGATTACACCGGAGTTAAATAATAATGAAAGTTTTGGACATGTTAAGTTTTGGAGCAAACATCAACGGGAACAATGTGCTCTGGAATAGATTTTAAGGAAAGTTGCAAACTTTATACAACTACACATTCGCATTTTAACATTACGCTATAGACAGATTTTATTTGATGACAATGCCATATTTTACAGTGGGAAATGGAAAATATTTTCAACGTAAATGGTTATCTCAACATTAAGAACAAATTTATGCAGAAGTGTCTTCTTGGAGAACCTTTCCATATAGCACTGTGAATAATTGATTTCCCTTATTCGGATTTATTTTTCAATGCATACAAATGCTCTGGGGTATAAAAGACTGTACTGGTAGCTCTAAAGCTACAAGTACTGTTTTCATGTGATTTGGAGCTTCATTTTCATACCCATCATATTTTGATGTGGTTTCCTGTTGGCCTGTTATATCTACGCTGATGTACAGGCATCTCTTGATGTTTTCTTACTACGTCCTGCCTCGGCAGCTAGAGCACTGTTCTCACAGACTATAATCCCGTGTTCATCCATTTCTCCAGTTATGAAAGTTACGTGAGTGTGGACAATGGCTTCTCTGAGTCACTGTCGATACAATGAACTACACATTACTAACAGTAAACCTTTCTTAAAACATTAAGTTTTCTTCTGTTACCAGGTTACTTTGGACATGTCAAGTTATGGAACAGAACATGCTCAGTTTTGGAAGAGAACTGGAACTTTAACCCTGACAGTAACACGTCTATAAATATCGCTTTAGTTACACCACACGTTTCGAAGACGTGTCACTCAAAGCCTATTATTTAAAGTTACATTAAAGTTACCAGATGGAATGAACAAGGAATAGAGGTGGTGGAGGGGATAACTCTCCCCTCCTTAAGAGGAATAGATGGCATTCATTCGCACAACACGTCAGGAAAACGTATGGTGTTACTGTCAGGAATAAGAGGAGTTTTGAAACAAATCATTACCTCGTATTAAACAGAGAGCCCCAAATATTATGACACACAAAAATTATCATTTTTAACTTTTGTGGACATGTTGAGTTTGGAACTAACTGAATAATGTGTTATTTAGATTTAAGTAACACTTGCTAATTTCAGGAACGATATACGGTTTGTATTGAAAAATTTAAGCGATCAATTTGAATGAGTCAGGGAATTAGTTTTCTCTAATCTGAAAAGGATGACTCAGAATGTGTGATAAATGTGGCGACCTCAGCGATAAGTTGAACTGGAATGTACAATAATTTGTTTACTATTTGTTATGCAACGCAGAGACACAGACAGGCGTTCTAGCGACTGTGGGATAGGAAAGGGCTAGGATGGGAAGGACGTAGCCATGGCGTTATTTAAGGTACAGCTCAAGATTTTGCCAGTGGGGTTCGAACCCACTATCTCCCGAATATAAGCAAACGCTATATTAATTCAAATACAGTATTCAAATATGACCTAGATTACAAATGGAGGCAATATAATAATTCAATTTCTGAACATAAATAGATATTTTTCTATGATTTATTAAGACTTTAGTTGTATTACCTCACTGTGGTATTTATGAGTTTCAATTAACACATAAATCGTAACGAGTTTTAAGAAAATTTTCAACGACAAGTTCACATTACGTGCAGCATAATAGTACCGTCGTTGCGCCTGCGAAAGCCGCCATGTGATAATATTTTTCGGAGAAATACTGATCCGCCGCTCATCGAGAATTCCTTGACGACTCACAATATTGAACCGGCCAAAGTTCTAAGATAAAATATTTCACATATCTAGTGGTTCTTGAGGGTGGATCGAAGGTATTAATAATTAAAATAGCCACGTCCATCGATATTTTTAAATTATCATCATCATTTTGCAGCTCCAGTTTCCCGGGTACTGTTCGCCAGCCTCTTCCACTCCGTTTTATTGAGCTACACTCTGTTGTTAATGACATCTTCTGCTGTCCTCCTCCGTTTTTTGTCTAGGGTCCTTAATCTTCGCACCATACGTTTTCCTGCTTCATGTCTCCCCAAGTTAACTTCAGCTGTCCTTGTTGGCTCCATAGTCATAACATACCCGAACCACCTCAGTCTCGACATGCTGACGGGATCTGGCAATGATGTCTCAACTCCAGCTTCCTTTCTAACCATGTCATTACTTGAGATGTCCATGTTTGTTTCTTGAGTTTTGGACTTCATGAACATCAAAGGTGCCTGTAACTTTGATGAGTCCTTCTTAGTGAGGGTGAAGATTTCGATACCCTAGGTTAAGATTGGTATTTAGTACTTTATTTACACTGACTGACAGAGCAAATGCAACACCAAGAAGGAGTGGTCAGAACTTTATGCCAATTGCAGGGTAGACTGACATCACTGAGGTATGCTCATGATGTGAAATGCCCCGCTGTGCTGCGCACGTAGCGAACGATAAATGGGACATGGCGTTGGCGCGTGGCCCACTTCGTACTGTGATTTCTCAGCCGACAGTCATTGTAGAACGTGTTGTCGTGTGCCACAGGACACATGTATAGGTAAGAATGCCAGGCCGCCGTCAACGGAGGCATTTCCAGCAGACAGACGACTTTACGAGGGGTATGGTGGCAGGTTTGTCGCTTCGTCAAATCGCAGCCGATACCCATAGGGATGTGTCCACGGTGCAGCGCCTGTGGCGAAGATGGTTGGCGCTGGGTCATGTGGCACGTGCGAGGGGTCCAGACGCAGCCCGAGTGACGTCAGCACGCGAGGATCGGCGCATCCGCCGCCAAGCGGTGGCAGCCCCGCACGCCACGTCAACCGCCATTCTTCAGCATGTGCAAGACACCCTGGCTGTTCCAATATCGACCAGAACAATTTCCCGTCGATTGGTTGAAGGAGGCCTGCACTCCCGGCGCCCGCTCAGAAGACTACCATTGACTCCACAGCATAGACGTGCACGCCTGGCATGGTGCCGGGCTAGAGCGACTTGGATGAGGGAATGGCGGAACGTCGTGTTCTCCGATGAGTCACGCTTCTGTTCTGTCAGTGATAGTCACCGCAGACGCGTGTGGCGTCGGCGTGGAGAAAGGTCAAATCCGGCAGTAACTGTGGAGCGCCCTACCGCTAGACAACGCGGCATCATGGTTTGGGGCGCTATTGCGTATGATTCCACGTCACCTCTAGTGCGTATTCAAGGCACGTTAAATGCCCACCGCTACGTGCAGCATGTGCTGCGGCCGGTGGCACTCCCGTACCTTCAGGGGCTGCCCAATGCTCTGTTTCAGCAGGATAATGCCCGCCCACACACTGCTCGCATCTCCCAACAGGCTCTACGAGGTGTACAGATGCTTCCGTGGCCAGCGTACTCTCCGGATCTCTCAGCAATCGAACACGTGTGGGATCTCATTGGACGCCGTTTGCAAACTGTGCCCCAGCCTCGTACGGACGACCAACTGTGGCAAATGGTTGACAGGGAATGGAGAACCATACCTTAGGACACCATCCGCACTCTTATTGACTCTGTACCTCGACGTGTTTCTGCGTGCATCGCCGCTCGCGGTGGTCCTACATCCTACTGAGTCGATGCCGTGCGCATTGTGTAACCTGCATATCGGTTTGAAATAAACATCAATTATTCGTCCGTGCCGTCTCTGTTTTTTCCCCAACTTTCATCCCTTTCGAACCACTCCTTCTTGGTGCTGCATTTGCTCTGTCAGTCAGTGTATATATTGTCAGAAGCATACATCAGTTCTAATTTAAATATGAGGAAATAACAACATAAAACATAATATAAATTCTTCAGTGACGAAGAATAACATTAAACTATGTGATCCCGAAACATTGCGACATCAAGTGAATTTGTCTTCGCTTTAACCAGGTCTACTGATGTGCAACTGAATGGGCATTAACTACATTGCAGCAAATGGGCTGTGGTCTGCTCTTCTTCACATACACACAAGGTACTATCCACCCATTTTGTTTGGTTTGCCCTGCACCGCATAACACCAGAGCGCAGTCTATTCGATGCTCTTCAATTCACCCAATCTGTAATGTCGCCAGGAGGGAGTTCCTCTTTAGGGGTCATCCAGTGACTGATACTCGTATGTTAACTCCTGGTGCGCCGTTCTTGAATTCTTGCTTGTTGCGCTTTTGCTACGAGTGTTTCAGTTATTATCAAGAAGCTTTTCGTAGACTTAAGGCCCTGGTGTGGTGGCTCATATCCAAACAAAGGGTAGGCTTCAGATGTCAACGTCTTTCTGGTTTCTTTCTTTGCTGCAACTTCACGGCGGATATCGGGAGGTACTGTCCAAAAGTGTAGGTCTCAAACATGCAGTAATAATGCGGCAGGTCTCGTTGAGTGCTATATCAACTGCATTCGCATGACAAGATTTCTACCACACCGGGCATGCGTATTCAGCTGCGGAATACTAGAGCGAAAGGCACTTTGTCTGGTGTTCCAGTTTGCATTCTCGCAATATTGTTTCTACTTGATGTTCAAGCAATGTTTTCTGTAGGTTAATGCACGATTCAGAGCGACTCCGAGGTACTTCGGCGTAGCACAGTGTTGTAATGCTATTCATTGCCAAGTGACCTTCCGAGTTCGGGAAGCTTCTCAGTTGTTTAGATGGAAAACACAGGTTTGCGTCTTAGTTGGGTTTGATGTTAGTTGATTCTTCTTGTAATAGCCAGCGAGAGTGTCTAGAGCTTTGAAAAATGTTTAGAAGTGATGACACCATCATCAGCGTAGATGAAACTATTCGTCCCGGCGGGAAGAGGCTGATCACTGGTGTAAATATTGAAAAACATTGGTGCCAACACGCTTCCCTGAGGTAGTCAGTTCTTCTGTATCGTGTACTTAGTACTGATTGAACAACACCAGCTTTGATGTTGTTGGTACTTTGGAAACGCAGAGAAGTGTTCGTATTTACTGGAGCTGAACACTGTGCCCACTGAGTCTCGATATATCACACTGCCGGGATACGTAAAGTTTTCCACACTTTCCAGTGAATAGTTTTCTAGCAAGATGTACGCTGGTCGTTCCTCTCTGTTTATTTCCATCAGTACTGTTTTGGGTTCGCTTGTCTTGAAATTAAGTTCCTGGAACTTAACCTTCCATTCATAGAGTCTGAACTGTGGGTTCTCCCCACATCATAAGATAATCAGCGGAAGCCACTGCGTTTGGTTGACCACAGGTTTTCTTGATGATCTTTATTATGTCATCTATGATTGTGATAAACAATAATGGGATCAGTGCACTGCCTTGTTGGACTTTACTTTTGGTTTAGAACCAGGATGAATGTCCGTCACCCAGACGCGCACAGCTGGTACAGTGCTCACACAGCATCCGAACTTTTCTCAACAGTCCCTCCGGCAATGCTGTTATAAGCCTTCTCAATATCAAGGAGAAGAATGGAAAGATCTTTGCCTTTTCCCCAATAATTCCACAAATTAAGGAGACAAACTACATTCGGCTAGATCTCAGTGAAAACATATTAAGCAAATCATCCACGCATTTGATTTGTAAGGTAATGGAGTTACAGGCCAATAAATATATCTGATCAAAATTGTGCTTATATTTAGCAACTGTGAACTCATACCTTTAATTTTAAATTACTCTTAAAATCCATGAAAAGAAAAAGGGATACATTTACAGAAAAGCCCTATTTTCGTAGAGTAAGTAATGAAAATTCGTTACACAGAACTGGCTTCCACAAGCGACACACTGAAAAACGTTTTTAATTCAAAATGCATGAAATTTTACTTACAAGGGTGCGGTGGGAACTGGAGGGATTGGTGCTGAAACAGGTAAGAAAATAAATTGTAACATTATTTCCATGTATACCTTTATATAACATCACACTTTTGCAAATTTTAGTAGATAAAAATATTTTTTCATGTGCATTTTCAATAACAATTATTTTCGAAGTCAACACCTTAGGGATTGGTTCTCAAACAGATAATAAATCATCTTGTAATTTCCATTTACACTTACATGTAATATCAGAATGTGTTAAGAAGGAATCCTTATTCTCCAGTGTCGATAGAGACTTCCCAGTCGATCTAACACAGAATTTCAATTTAAATTATAGCACTATAAAATATCTGTAAATATTTAATTTAATAGTGTGTATGTTTTTGTGTAATGTTTGTATAATTTTGTTATGCGAAGGGCATACTATATTGTTATATACTTTATCTTTTGTACGTCCGGGTATTCTTGGTTCACATTTCACTTTTGAAGGTGGTGACGTGTAACTAGTGTCTTGTTCGACCAGTTGGTAGCAGCACACGCACAGAGGCAACCAATGCACTCGTCCTAGCCATTCCATAACAACACTGTCACAGTAGGTGCAGCCAACATGGAAAGAAACCTTCAGGGACAGCGCTACACGACTTGGTTCCTATGGAAAGAAGGCGTGGCCACTGCACAATTCCAACTGATGGCACTGATTGGCGGTGGACTGCCTCTACGATTCCATGACACCGATTGTTGTTCCGTGTGTGGCTCATGGCAATGGAGACATGTCTCATCACCTGTCACGAGCCTAGCCATGAAGTCGGCTGGATCTCGATCATGGCATTTCAAAAGTTCTCTGCACACGTCCACACGCCTCTACTTTTCGTCTGCAGACACGTGGATGACACCTTCCCCCACTGTAAGTGGCCGTGCAGGATCCGCTGAGGAATTTTTCGGTTAATTCCCGTGGCTGCCTCCATTTCCGTAAATGTGATTCATTTGTTTCCTTTAATGGCCTGTTCGATCCGGGTTATGTTGGCTGGTGTTGACACTGTCACATTCATTCCAGAACTGGTTCCCTTGTCAACCGATGTGCGCCCAGTTTTTCAACCTTCCACGCAGTTGTAAACTGTTTTCCGTGACGTCGCTTGTTCTCCACAGACTGCCGGTGAATTTCTGCAGTGGTCACTCCTTCTTTCCCTAATATGCAAGTCGATTTGCGCTGTCCCTGACGGTTGCTTTCCACATTGTCCGCTCTTAAGCTGACAGTGTTGTTATGAAATGGCTATGACGAGTGCATTCATTGGCCCCTGTGCATGTGCTGCTACCTAGCGGTGGAACAAGACTCTAGTTACACGTCACCACCTTCAAGAGCGAAACGTGAACCAATCCCAGACGTACAAAAAAATAAAGCGTAATTTATATTGAAATTGGTGTTTGAGAGATAGGAAAGGTTTTTAAGTTACTCTACTTATCGTAGTTTTGCGATTTTCAGAAGATATAAATGTTTTGTCTAAGTGCATTGTAAATAACAATAACAGCTTTTGCTGAGAGCACTTCCTAATTTAAAGAGATGAAAGGTAGAGAGGAAAGGACATATTAACAGTTCTTAAGAATTAGGAGTAGAAGTGGAATGTTACAACTAGTTCCGCAACTAAAACTACCAAATAGTATAGCAATGTACTGTTTGGGCACATAAACTAAAGCTCTGGATGGTACGACAGACAGTGGGATGAAGTGATATTCAATCTAATTTTCCTTTCGGTGAGTCATGTCAAAACATTAATAGACGTAAATAAGTGAAATGTAAAACGTGTTGATGATAATACGTGACTTTACATGGTCACATATCCGGATATTTTCCGACGGAATTTCATAGCCAGTATTATAGTACCTGTGATATTGCATATTAACAATAAGCTTGCGCTGGCATCCAACGTTAGGTTCAAGAATGTAACATGGGGTTCCACAACATTCACACGCAAGTCCGTTAATAACCAGGCATTATGTTACAGAGGGTGGATGTTGCGAGGAAGAGGAAGTGTTTGTCGTGTTCTAACTTATCATTCAAAATCGCCTTACACATGAGCTCTTTGTGAAGACCTTGTATCCAGTTTGACTGGAAGAGCGAATTCAGTTCTTCTCGCTTCTACTAATCCTGAACAAGAACATATTCAAATTTAGGCTTATTTGAAAGCCATGCTTATAATTAGGAAGTAAAATATTAGAGCTTAAATGGTGTCATTAAGACATTTTTCATCCAATTGTAAATGAATGGTTTATTTTATAATATATCAAACGAATAGGTGATTGCGTTGAATATAACTAATGTATTCTGAATTAATCTTTTTTGATTCGAGATCAAATATAACTATCTACTAAATAAATGTCTATTTTACCAATGTCAGGCATTCAATACGAATTTACCTGTATCTGTAAAACTTACGCGAATTATTTAATCTTTAACTTTAAGAAAAACTATATTTTTATTATTGTCGCAAAAATAAATAAAAAATAAAAATACATACATACGTACCGTCGTTGCTCCTAGGAAAACAGCTATGTGACAATGTTGTCGCAGAAATACTGAGCCGCAGTACATTAATCAGTTAGAACGTAAATTCGTTGATATAATTCATGGAATTACTGAATCTTAGATGGCAGAACTTCGAAGTTTAAGTATATCACATAGCGATTTTTGTAGGCGCAGCAATGAAACATGATACATTCACGCAAACAAATAGTAAGAGTATGGTGAAATGAAATGGCGTGTGGCTTTTAGTGCCGGGAGTGGCCAAGGATATGTTCGATATGTTCGGCTCGCCGGGTGCAGGTTTTATGATTTGACACCCGTAGGTGACCTGCGCGTCGTGATGAGGATGAAATGATGATGAAGACGACACATACACCCAGCCCCCGTGCCAGCGAAATTAATCAATTATGGTTAAAATTCCTGACCCTGCCGGGAATGGAACTCGGGACCCCTGTGACCGAAGCCAGCATGCTAACCACTTTGCCATGGAGCCGGACTAAGAGCATTGTATTGTGTAAGTTACCCGCTGGTACACTTATCTCACAAAAAATTAACAGTTGTAGCCTTTCAGGCATGCAACTCATGAACTACGAACTTTAGGTAAATATAATACAATATAGGAATATATTCCTTAGCCTATATGTATTCCTAAAAATTACAATCATTTTCTTTATCATTGTTATCCAGTAGATCAGATTAGCATTTTGCCTTTTCTACCACTATGAGCGCTAATGAGAGTCATTGCATTGTTTCACTTAAGCACCACTACGAGCGCTAATGAGAGTCAATGCATTGTTTCACTTAAGCACCACTACGAGCGCTAATGAGAGTCAATGCATTGTTTCACTTAAGCACCACTACGAGCGCTAATGAGAGTCAGTGCTTTGTTTCACCTAAGCACCTGTACGAGCGCTGATGATAGTCCGTGCATTGTTTCACGTAAGCACCGCTACGAGCGCTAATGGGAGTCAATGCTTTGTTTCACTTTAAGCACCGCTACGTGCGCTAACGAGAGTCAATGATTTGTTTCACTTAAGCACCGCTACGAACGCTAATGAGAGTCAGTGCCTTGTTTCACTTAAGCACCGCTATGAGCGCCAATGAGAGTCAATGTTTTGTTTCACTTAAGCACCGCTACGAGCGCTAATGAGAGTCAATGCTTTGTTTCACTTAAGCACCGCTACGAGCGCTAATGAGAGTCAATGCTTTGTTTCACTTAAGCACCGCTACGAGCGCTAATGAGAGTCAATGCTTTGTTTCACTTAAGCACCGCTACAAGCGCTAATGGGAGTCAATGCTTTGTTTCACCTAAGCACCGCTACGAGCGCTAATGAGAGTCAATGATTTGTTTCACTTAAGCACCGCTATGAGCGCTAATGAGAGTCAATGATTTGTTTCACTTAAGCACCGCTACGAGCGCTAATGAGAGTCAGTGAATTGTTTCACTTAAGCACCACTACGAGCGCTAATGAGAGTCAGTGCATTGTTTCACTTAAGCACCGCTACGAGCGCTAATGGGAGTCAGTGCATTGTTTCACTTAAGCACCGCTATGAGCGCCAATGAGAGTCAATGCTTTGTTTCACTTAAGCTCCGCTACGAGCGCTAATGAGGGTCAATGCTTTGTGTCACTTAAAAACCACTACGAGCGCTAATGTGAGTCAAGGCAGAGTTTCACCTAAGTCCTTATAACTACATTCAGTATGATCATTTTTCAAAGAACGAAACACCACCTGAGAGTACTGAAGCAAAAACGTAGTTATAGAAATAATTATGTAAATAAGTTAATTGGAATTTGAATGCAAAATGAAATGATTAAAGAAACAACCGATGTTAGGCTTTTTCCCGGAACTGTACATAGGCCGGAAGTGATATTAGAAATTTGTTTTTTTAGTCTGAGAGAGCTATCCAAGACTAGTGAATAATTCAAAGACTTTTCGCCTACTTTAGCCTTTCAAAATTCGTCACAACTGAGAAAATTGTTTAACCCTTTATTAGGTAGTACTTAATAAAACAATTTCTTTTTTAACTAACTTTATTTACAGGCTCCATAAATGCTAAATAATACAATTTAACAGAAAAAAGACAATCCAGTGCTCAGGAGGTCAGTGATAAGATGGAAATTTACTTCCCACCGCTTGCTGTCTGCCATTCAGAAGTGGTTAGATATTTCCCATGACTCACCTACAGACACAATTTCAGTTCAGTTAGTTCACTTTTTATTTAGCAGAAATATTTCGGACACATATGTGGGCTATGGGAAGCATATTTCCACGTACAATGTGAAAGAAATTTATATCTCAGAACTCTTCAATTGGTAAAAGGAAGTAAATAATCTCAGAACAAATGAGAAAAATGAAAAATTAACAAAGAAAATTAATGTAAATAGTATATAGACTTATAAAATGTTGATTTCTTACCCTATTTTCACTACATAAATCTTGTTCACAACAGGCGTTCCGCTGGCACAATATCGCTATTCGGATGTTTTCCGAAGAAGCTAAAGATTCCAAGAAGATGAAATAGTTCCACAAATATTCCTAAGAGTGCAGCACACATCAGTATATGGGAAATAAACTTCCAGCGGCCAGAAATGACAAAAACCGAGGTGGGAAAATAATTCCCACCGCCTTATAAAGGGTTAATTTTACATTTTTCGTAGCATGAAGTTCCCTAATATTTCTGCTAAGAGATGTTCTAAACACTAAATCGAACCTGAAAATAAGATATTTGTTGTGGTTTATATCTGCATGAAGGTGAATTATATTTTGATAATACTTTAAATTACATGTGCACATACACAATAATACGTTCATCTTCCTTAAGGACAGTCCATCTGTAGGTCTCTGAGAGAATTGAGTATGCACGTCCACAATCCTTTGCTTGCGACTAGTTCTGTACCATCGTTTAGATTTACAACTCTTATCCTTAAATAGTTAAAATCTGAGCCAGCTATTATCATCAAAAATCAGCATTGAGTTCGGTAGTTTAAGAGATATTGATAAATGTGTTCCTCCTAAAATGTCAAATGCTGGCAACTAAGATTATACTCTACGCTGCAGACCAAACACCGCGTTAAAGAGCATCGCAATGTTGTAATGTACAATATAAATTATTATATACTCATTTGTCGAAATTACAGCCCCATATATTAGTTGTTTAGGGAATACATATATTTCTATATGAGGAATGTAAAAAAACTATGTACCCGTAACATAGTATACATAAACAGAATATTTTATGGAATAAGTTTCTGAAGACGTGATATTCCTTCGGATTTATTACGCGTGGAACGAAATACATTGGTGTTCTCCGCACAAAAATTAGTAATTGTTTTCATGTAAAAGTTACGGTACGGTCCGCCTTGGTGGTGTAGTGGTTAGTGTGTTTACCTGCCACCCTCGGAAGCCCGGGTTCCGTTCCTGGCTCTGTCACCAAATTCGGAAAATTTTATGACGACTTGAACGGGGTCCACTCAGCCTCGAGAGGTCAGCTGAGTAGTCGAAATTCGATTCCCACCTCTGCCATTCTCTAAGTGGATTTCCATGGTTTCTCACTTCTTTTCCAAATGGATAACAGGATGGTGGCTAACTTGAGGCCACGGCCGCTTCCTTCCCTATGCCTTACAATATTCCCATGCCCCACAAGGCCCTTGTACAGCATAACAGGTGAAGCAACCTGGGCGAGGTTTTGCTCTTGAGGCGGTGGAGTTGGAATTCCCCAGCCCGTCTGGCGGAAAAAGCACCCGTGGACGGTAAGCAGACTATGAAAGAAACGAAGAAACGGTCACCACACTTCCGATTCAATATTTAGGGACTTAAAAAGCTACAAAAATGGGACGCATCTGGTACGATCTACATAAAACTTGAAGAGCACATGATGATATTGTATAATTATTTTGAACTTAAGTACGTGAATGACATTTTTATTATTACAGTTACCCAGTATCAGCTTTATCATTACCATTAGTAACATTATCAACTCACGTCCGCAACATTCGTCATTTTCCGCTCCTTGTTTCCCGGCATTCGACATCCCATCCGCACTCTGTCACAGCTACAAAACTACTGTCAGCCAATTCCCTGCCTCCAACTTGGACTACGTCATCCACTCTACACACATCATGGATGTTCTCGGGGTTTCTAGTGCAGTGGGTCATGATTTCCCCTGTACCTTCCCTCTCCATCAGAGCTATACAACAGGCTCTCTTTTCTTGCTACTTCGAGGCGTTCTTCAGCTGTTGGAGGGAGGGCAACGTTTTTGTGTTACGCTGATGTAAATTTTCAAACCAGTATGGGACTTATTCTTAAACCATGAGGTACAATAAACTTCGCAAGACTATGTTCTCTAATGGTTGTACTCCATTGTGTATCCATAAGGGTGCAATTGAATGTCTAAGTCCTTTGCTTGAAACGCTGTTCGAATTTATGTGGAAATAAACTTTCTGTCAGTAAAACAAAACTTCTGGTACGGTACTTCAAAAATGTTATTGTTCTGCGTAATACTCTTATCTTGAACTTCTTTACGCTAATCTTGTTGGGTTAAACGCATCTGTGCTACATCCAGTGTTTTCTGGAACTTGTCATTTATATAGCGCACAATTTTCTAGTCAGGTGAATTTTTACGATATTCCCAGATTTTGTAATTTGTAATTTAAAGTGCAGATCATTGATACATTCTCCTACATATATGTGAAGCCATTATGTCCTCCAAAAGCTTTTCGTCTTGTAGTATTCTCTCATAAAGGTCAATACACGAAATGTAAAAGTGTGTCTTGATCATAATCGTGTATGCGTAAGTCTGTTCCGGTTTCACTAAGAGATGGCGCCAGAGAACAGTACGCAGCGTATGAACTTGGCACATACGTCAGTGTTCGTCTGACATTAACCTGCCAACACACATAAGTCCAGTACGCCAAACACTAGCATCGTTGTATCATCCGTGATCATGTCAATGTTTATGCCTGAAAAAGAACATATGCGTCACGCAGTGCTTCTCTTATTTAATCAAAAGGAAAATGTTGTGGAAAGTCATCGTTTGCTGGTAGAAACATATGATGAACACGCTCCATCGATTAGAACATGTGAGACATGGTTTCGATAAATTAAACGTAGAGATTTCAAGGTGAAAGTCTGTGTAGACCATAAAAGTGCGAAGACGAGCAATTGCCGGCGAAGCCTGCCAAAACCTTTAATGCACAACGCTACGGGTAACAAATGATTGATTTAAATCACGCATTGGTCGAAAGAAGATCGGAATGAGGCAAAAGGCATGGCAAAGCGATTATTTTACACAACAATACGCCGCCTCATACCGCAAAGCCAGTGAAAGACACCTTGAAATAGCTTGCATGGGACATCCATCCGCACCCGCCGTACTTCCCCCACATGGTGCCATCTGACTATCACCTCTTTGCATCTATGGGGCACGCGTTCGCAGAGCAACACTTAAGTAATTTCTGGGAAGTTGGAAAATAGTTCGACGAATCGTTTGCCTCAAACGAGAAGCAGTTTTTGCCATGGTATTAATAATTTACTTTAATGATGGGCGCAGTGTAAAAGCCAATGGCCGATATTTTCAATAAACAAAAAGTGAATTTCCCTTGAAAAGTACGTGTTTTCCTTACCAAAAAATCCGGCAAACACTTACGGATACACCTGATATAATCTTGATGTTTAACTGTTCGTTTCATCTGATCAGGAACAACAGTTCTCCACAATTGCATTTCTTTCTTCGATTACCAAAACAAGTTCAAGATCTGAGAGTAAGTTTTGTAGTGGGTTTGTTGTTCTTGTTGCACCTTAAACACGTCACACCACTTCACCATTCCTGATAATGTGCGGTATGTGTATTATACAGTTATAGAGTACAAGCTATGATAGTAGAGTTGTAAATAATTTAGACTTTTGCTGTTTAGTCGATGTCGACGCCGAGTCGTGCTCAGTCGAGCTAACTGGCGATGGTGGTGTTTTCTTCATCGTTTTCATTCGCTGCCAGCAGGACGGGGCGGGCCCCTCAAAGCGCGACGCGCTCTCTCGGGCCGGGAGATGTTTAGTGAGGTGTGAGGAAGGAGAAAGTTAGGAAAACGATGTTACAAAGTTATGGAGGAGGGGTCTCTTGGCTAGGGAGATGCGAGATAGGAGTGAAGTGTTAAACAGGAGTGCCAGGGTGGAGGAGTTGTAGGGCAGCAGCGATGTGACTTAGGGAAGTTGTGAGGAGTCGATAAAGATCGGTATGTGGAGAAGGGCGGTAGAACGGACGAGTTGCGAGAAGTGGTGGGCGTACGTAGTGAAGAGGTTGATAGGCCGTGTGCGGTGACGTGTAGTGACGGAGGAGAGCGAGAGAGTTCCACTGGATGATGTCGTCGGTAGATGTGCGCTCCACTGACTATGAGGCGATGGACTGCTTCTTCTGTCGGTAGATAGAGACGTACTAAGGTGGTCGGTCCAGAAGAGTTCAGTATGCGGAACGCCCGCCATGCTTGGACACCTGTTGCATGAAGTTCCTGGAGGACTTCTCGTTTGGTGATAGTGGTAGAAATGCCGCGAAGGACGCAGCTGAAAATGGCGGGTTGAGACGGTGGTGGTGGTGGTGGTGGTGGTGGTGGTGACGAAATTGACGGTGCGACGGTTGCGGTAGTAGATGCAGGCGTTTCGGTGATTCGCTGGTGATGGAAGTAGCGAGAAGTCTAGGTCGTTCTGAAGTGAGTTGCAAAGGAACAGATGAAGACATTACTGAGGAGGGATGGGAGTAAATTAAAGTTGTGAGAGAGAGGCATTGAGGGGTGAAGGCGGAGGTCGTGGTAGTCGTTGTAGTGGTTGTGGTTAACATGGCACACATCCAGTGTGGAATTCGGCCAGTTGCTTTTTAAGGTCGGCGGGGAGCTGATTACAGTTGACGAGCAGCCCGCCAGAACAAAAATAGTAGGAGAAGCTGTGATTAGATATGCCCAATAGCGAGGTCGATGCGAGATGGGTGGTGTTTTATTCAGGGGAAAAACTATGTGTTCGTCATTGCATATCGGCAAGGAGAGATGACGGTAAAAATCAGGAAAACTCGTGAAGAAACATCATGAAAGGAGGAGGAAGAACTCCCGTTACCTAGCACAGTATATCCTAATATCACAGTTGAAAATTTCTACGATATAGAAAGTCCACTGAATTGATAAAAAATGGCATTACAACTGCTATTGATTGTTGTGCAATGCTTTGTCCTTTCTGCTTCCACTAATCTCCGATAGATTTTATTACTGTTGCGTGTCAAGCAGAACAGCCTGCCTGAATATTGGAGGGAAGTAGATGAAAAGCTAGATATTTTATATTTTAGTATATCACTCCTCTGGTTTATACATGTTCTGGTAACAAGTGTCACGTGACACAAAGAAGAGCAGCTCGATTTGTTCTGGACGATTTCCCACAAAAGAGTAGCGTTACAAATGCTGCAAAGATTGGGTTGGGAAAGACTTGTGAGAAAGGAGACGAGCTGTTCTACTTAGTGGTATGTTCTGAACTGTCAGAAAAGGGATGGCGTGAAATGACATATGTAGAAGGATAAGTTTGAGTTGTGTCTTTAAATATAGGAAGGATCACAATAAGAAGATAATGTTGGAATTCAAGGGGAAAATTTGGGGCAAATATTCGTTTATAGAAAGAGAAGTTAGGGATCGGAATAACCTACCAAGAGAGTTGTTATGAAAATTTCCAATTTCTTTGAAATCATTTAGGAAAAGGTTAGAAAAACAAAATATAAGGATTCTGCCACCTGGGCAGCTGCCCCAAATGAAGCTCAGTAGTAATGTATTAGTTCATCGTTCTATTCCAATTATTCGTTCGCTACTATGAGGCGCTTAAAATTATAGCATGTGCAGTGTGTACACTTAACGCGAAATAGCAGAACAGTGTTCGGGTTGGTGGATACAGAATAGGTCTCGGCCTCTCCGTGGTCCAACAGCTCTGCAGTGTGACCAGCCAACCGAACAGGGGATGGGTGGCCGCGGTTTTTCCGTGGCTATACGCTTCTGTATTCGGAACTGTAGTGGGGTTGGTCCCCACCGCTGGCAGCTCTGAGAATGGTTTCCGTGGTTTTCAATTCTCCTGCACTAAGGCGAACCGAGCTCGATAGCTGCAGTCGCTTAAGTGCGGCCAGTATCCAGTATTCGGGAGATAGTAGGTTCGAACCTCACTGTCGGCAGCCCTGAAGATGATTTTCCGTGGTTTCCCATTTTCACACCAGGCAAATGCTGGGGCTGTACCTTAATCAACGCCACGGCCGATTCCTCCCCACTCCTAGCCCTTTCCTGCTCCATCGTCGCCATAAGACCTATCCGTGTCGGTGCGACGTAAAGCAACTAGCTAGCACTAAGGCGAATTACCGATATAGGTCCAAGGCCGCCAACCCTCTCACTTTCTCCCGACATCTCCTGGCCTGAGAGACGGCGTCACCGTCTAAGAGGGGAGCAATGAAAACTATTTAGCATTAGTAGTAGTAGTAGTAGTAGTAGTACAGAGCAATGTTCAACGGTGTTGTTGACGGGTTATTCCAACTCTAATACTTGGCGATGTTAGAGTGCCAGGGTAGAACTGCTTTTGAATTTTGAGAAACTGCTGTTTTTCATTTTATCGAACATGTCATATGACAGCATTACTTTTAAACGTTACATCTGCTGAAGAAACAACACCTCGAAGTATCTCTCGAAGAACCTAAAGCTGAAACACTACAACTCAGTAGTGAGACCCTCTTATCGTTAAGCTTCCTCTATGTATTTCTTGATAATTGATGATAATGGCGTATGGCCTCCAGAGAGGCCTGGTGCAGGTCTTTTTCTAGTAGACGGCCTATTAGGTGACCTGCATGTGTGTGAAGATGAGGGCCCTACCTAGTATGATTTCTAATGTTAAATATGCTACACACACCCAGCTCCAGAGCCATTGGAATTAACCAATTAAGATTAAAATCCCAGACCCGGTAGGGAATCGAACCCGGAACCCTCTGAACCGAAGGCCAGTACGCTGACCATTCAGAAAACGAGTCGGACTATTTCTTGATGAATCGTCGTCATAAGACCTATCTGTGTCGGTGCAAGGTAAAGCCACTAGCAAAAAAAAAAGAAGAAAATATGTTGATGAATTGAAAAGGCCCACTCAGAAAAGCAGAACTTAGGAAGATCTTGACGAGGATACTAGGACCTGAAAGAGAGGAGAATAGCACTTACAGGATCAGGCACAACAAGGAGCTCTATAAATAACAGGAAGGCAAGGTCACGTGTAGGAGGGAAAGGCGACTGACCTTCTACGGGCACATGACCCGCCTGAAACCCTGCAGGATCACCAACAGAATCATCACAGTGGCAAGTAGAGGCAGGACTTCCGAGACCAAGTGTATCACCTCAGTAAAATCAGACCTAAAGGAACTAGAGATACCTTTTGAGACAACAAAAGAACCGATCTCAGCACCGACAGGTCATCCTACAGGAAGTCTTGCCACTATTCCCCACAAGAAAAGAAGAGTACAGGGACCATCAGACCCAAGTTGTCGGCTGGAAGGAAGCAGACATACCGCCAGGAAATGAAAGCGCACCGAGTGAAGAAAAAACAGAAGAGCTAAGACGATCCCCGTCATCCCTAGAAGGCCAAAACTAATCGGAAAAGTGTATCACCGTTACGGTAGGTTTTATAAAAAAAATAGCTCATGGCACTTTTGTGTTGTTTACGTTTCCCCGATACCGCTATAATGAGGAAATCGTCAGTAGCATTCTTGTAAATCCAAGTGCCGGTAACCGGTAATTAACTCCGTAGATTGAAAAGAGAGTTGGTATCGAGATCGAGCTGGTAACGTTTAAAAAACTGTATACGGGGTGTCCCAATAAAACATCGACTACGCTTAGTATGTTCTGTGCGAAGGCAAATTGATCCGTATTCAAGAAGGGACCCATATTGAGAAACCCACTGCTTGGACGCTGTAGCGCTTCAAAGTGTGAGATGGGTGCGCGTTCCACATGTCGTCAATAAACCCAACATGAGTAGCACATCGGGCTCATTACAAACGGCGATCGAACTCTGGACCTCCTGCATCATTGCAGAGCCTACATCGGCGGTGCTGTGCCTCACGCACATGATCCAGAACGTGCAGCTGTCTTTGAAGAAATTCAATCCTTCCGTGGACTCGACTAATAAGTTCCTCCGCTGAAGTTTCAGGAGTGTCATACACCATACTCTTCATGCTACGTGGAACTGTCCGACTTGTCGGTGGCTGCGAACGTAGATAGATGTGCGGTACGTCTGTTTGGAAAACGTTCCGCATACAAATTTAGAGCAACCTTACCATTGCAATCCGCTTTGCCGTATGCAAGCACCATGGCGATCAATTCCGCGGCTGTGTACTGGTAGACGTCGCACTGCTGTTAACAACGTACTGCACTGGCAGACTACACAGGTAACGCAGCAGGATGGGCTTTTAACGACTGTGTGGGGGAATGTAGCGCATTTGCAGGAATGTTATTAGGCTGAAGTCATCCCTCCGCAGTACACAGGTGGCTAAAGGGTTGCATGCCTTCCGTATTAAGACACCAAATGGGAAGCAATTTTCACAACCGTCCGCGTAATTCGACGCTCTCCGGCCCAAACCGTACTTTTCCGGACATTAACTCCTTCTTGAAAACCGATCAGTCTGCCATCCCAAACGTTATACTAAGACTTGTCGCTGATTTTTGAAATACCATGTACATATGTAAGTATTTTCTTAAAATTACCGGATATTTGGCTCCGTTTCATATTGAAAGGAAGCCATCAAATTAAGATCAGCAATAAAAAAACAATATTAAACAACAAAATGTCCGAGAGAGCAAGGGAGGGAGTACATCACAACAAACCGCTGACAGGGACTCTGGGAAACAACCTGACGGGTGGGGAAAATATAAAATCATGCACATGCTAAATAATTGTTCCACCAACAAGGCGTGTTTCAGTATACACATAAAATGTTATCTGCTAGATAAAATGAGCGAAGTTGGAAATTAGTGCGAATAAATGGACGAAAGCAACAGAAAATGGGGAAGGAAAATAAAAAACGAAAATTAGAGAAAACCTGTCTTTTTAATGAGCAATCTGATGCTTGTCACATGCATTAGTAACTCGCAACAGCAGAGTACTTGTGGAGAACCACTCAGAGTTTCGAACGTACACGTTCCTTAGTCTATGGGCAAGTTATCGCTCAAATCTGCAAGAAGGCAGAAAGTGTGCGGAGTGGTCTCAGTGGACGTACAAAGGGCACTAGGAAAGTTTTTCAATGAGAGTGAACGCTTTAGACTTTTAAAAAATAATTTCCACCACACTCAATACACTTTTCCATACGTCGAAACCAGTCAGTGAACCAACTCTGCTACCTTTATTCGGTTACATCTTCACACTCTTGATCCCATGCTGTCAGAAGCTCCTCGTCGGATGCAAAAATCCGCCCGTTCAGCTTATCTTCACTTCTGGGAAGAGTGCGAAGTCATATGGGGCAAGATCAGGACTGTATGGAGGGTGATCACGAACAGTCAACCCTGATCTGGCAAGAAAATTGATTGTTACATTAGCACGATGTGCTAGAACATTGTCGTGATGCAGGAGCCAAGTGTTTAGCCGTGACCTTGGACGGAGCTGCTTGAGTGCCTGGATGACCGGAGGCAGACAAGTCTCACTGTACCACTTCGCAGTAACTGTCATTTCTGTTTCTACCACAACCCGAGTCAGGAAGCCCCGTTTAGTGAAGAATACTGCAATCATCCTTTTCCTCCCTGACCTTGACTTTCGCACAGTCACAGGAGTGCCCTCATCTCCAAACAGCCACAACATATTCTCGGATTTTGTTGGTACATCGTAATAATAAAGCCAAGTTTCGTCACCTGTAACGATGCTATTGACGTTACGCGAAGTCTCATTTTCATACTGTTTTAGCATTTCTCGGCACCATTTCACTCGACGTGCCCTTTGTTCCTCTGAAAGTGAATGGGGCACCCAAAAGGAACAAACCTTCCTAGCATGGAGATGGTCATGCAGAACTGAATGAATAGCTGGTGCAGGGATGTGAAGGGTCTCTTCTACCTGGTGATATGCCAACCGTTTCTCTTCCTGCAACATTTTCCTCACAGCTTCATTGTTTTCCTCTGTCACTGATTCAGACGTCGCGCAGAACGAGGATCGTCTTGAACCCCAACATTTCCCATCTGGAACTCTTTGTACCAGCGAAAAATTGTTGTCCGATGTGGACAGGCTTTCCTCACCACAGAAGTCTTTTCCTCCAGGCTGGAAAACAATTAATCTACGAGCAAAACTGTAGCGGATAATAGAGCGATATTCATCTTTAGAACACACTGACATCTTAACGTGCTTTCAGTCCCACTGCTTGGTAACAACTGCTGTCTTCTAAACCGGTTTTCACGCCTCTTTTCATCCCTCACCATAACGGGGGTGTCCAGCCAACCGTTGTTGCGTATGGCAAAACTTTCCTGTTGCCCTTTGTATAACACAACAAGCTGGAAGGAACCTCCAGGTGCCACATCGCCGAAATTGAGGTCTCAACACAATAAGTGTGGCATTATAGCTTTGGATTCCACGTAATGACTTATAAAGGCTGAAAGCGAGTTTGTCTCCTTGTTCATGGCTCGTTAGCACGCTGTCCTTTGTCCTAAGGAAAACTGGGTTCGACTCCTTACTGAGTTTGGAAGTTAAAACTTCATTGAGTACGTGCTCTGACTCATTGACTGGGACTTTGTGCCATCTTCAACATCGAATTTCATCCTCACAGGTCGCCTTGAATGACCTGCACAACGCCCTTCCGAAGGTCACTTGTCATGTATTCAAAGGGTCAATGCCTACACTTAAACATGGATCATTACTACTGGCACCTCTAAGTAGTTCAACTCCAAAACTGAGATCTTGAACAAAAAGGTTGTCAAAGTTCACATTTGGAAAATCAAACGATCAGAAATATTTATTTCAATAAATAAAAATATAATTAATAACAATTTATTTTTCAATCTATCGAGTCATTTTCGGGAGATGTGTGTTGAGAAGGAACTAATATTGGGAGCTAGGAAAGAGGAACATAACCAGAGGAGAAGCGAGTTTAGTTAGTTCAACATCTTTAAATTAATCTGTCATTTATTTAAACTCAATGAAAAGAAACTTAACAAGGTAGCAAAATATTTACAAAATCTAATCTACTGTAGCGCCTCACAGCAATTTCACACGCCAAGAAACTTGGCCTCGAATGATTCATGGTCTACAACACAACGTATTTCACCAAAAGAAAGTACCAAATTAATCTAGTACAAGAAATATATACAAAATACTAAAAAAGGAACAGCCTACATCCGGGCCTAGGCCCTGGGCTACGAGCCCACCACATAAACACAGCACAGCACAATACTTACCCCTCGTTCGCTGCTATAATCATTAACCTTTCACTCAACGTACACTCACGACTTACACTCCGATACTCGCAGCCCATCAGTCTCGGGTTCGAAAAGAACCCCTGATGTTCTGATCAAGCGAGAAATAATAACGATACTCAACGCTGGACACAACCAGCTATCTAGACTACCCTTGTGAAAGGAAGGGGAAGGAACAGGACGGGAACATCAATGTCGAATCAGAAAATAACATACCAGTAATATAACATTTAAATCATATCGCAGGCGCACTTCAGGTGTCTGTAAACATCTTTGAGTCTTAGAAGATAATTTATCGTGACACAACTTTTAAAAATAAGTGATGATAAACACGTCTGTGACACTGTACGGAATATGGAGTCGACTAGAGTTGGGGGGGGGATCAAATATAAACGGGATTTTATTTTTTTAATTCATTTAAAAAACAATTTTAAACAGAATTTCCTGCTTGGGAAGTGCACTTTCCCAGCGTATGGGCAGCGTTTTGATACCCTCATCTTAAAAAGAATAAGGTCTTGTCACCAGCCAGTTGCGCACGGAGTCTTCCACATTCTCGTCATTTTCAGATCGTTGCCCTCCTAGAGCTTCCTTAAGCGATGCGAACAAATGGATCAAGTGTAGTCTAGTACATTTCCTGCAGCTTGGAGACAGTTAGAACTGCCGTATGGAGCCCCGCATTATCGAATCGGTTTGTCTCGTCTTTTGCGGTGATATGCAACTCTCGCCTTGTTCAACGGAATCAGTAGTAAGCAGCATTGATTGCTCGTCTCTCATGCAATAAATTAATCAGCAAACTGGCTCGCCCATCGGAAAAAGTGGTTGTAAGGACCTTGCCAGCTGACAGTCGAGTCACAAGTGCTTCCTCCCCTTTCCTCCGCCATTCCTTACACACACGCGTTCTTGAAAATATTTGATCTCCGAACTGTGCAGTCAATCTCTGACAAATTTCCGCCGCTGTAACTCCTTCACGAGCAGGAAATTTTTATAATTATCCGTTGCGCAGTGCAGAGATGCACCTGTTGCTCCGACATCGTGAGTGTAACTGATGACACGGTGGGAAATATCTAACAGCATGCTCTACCCTCTCCTAAAGATCCCGCATAAGCAAAGCAGAAGCGCTGGGCCAGTCCTACCAACTGTTGATGTTCAGGAACGAAAATCCAGTTTATATTTGATCGACTTTCTTATTTAAGATGGCACTAGATTGTATGAAGCGAGCAGAAGTCGTGGAAGTGCCAAACACAACTGCGATTGATATCAAGAAACCAACAATATAATGGGGCGTATTTTCGGTGATCTGCTATGGAATTTAAAAATTCGTTGTTCGCTTCTCTTTGTGAAATGTGGTATTCACGAAATTAAGAAAATTATTACTCAACTCCGATTTAATGGAATAAGATAAAATAAAGTGTAGGGAATTTCTGGAATTCTCTGGTTTAGTATTTAACAAGTTTCATGAAATCGGGTTTTCAGTTACCGCGTTTATTCTACCCAAACCGAGTGACAGACAGACAGATGAAAGAAAAGTTTCTAACAAGATGGGTAACATTTCCACAGACGAGAATATTTTTTTTAATGAAAGGTAACATCTCAGTATCGTGTATGGTATGAACCCTCTCAAAATTGCAATAAAGGAAAAAGCGAATAAATGGACAGACACTACATTCGTGTTATCTATATATTAACTGAGTTTATTAAAACAAATTTGTCTAGTCGATCCGGCCATTCTACTGGACCGATTCGCTTCAGTAATTTTAAATTCTCTCCGGAATTGCCTGCCGGTGAAACATCCGACCCGGTTTAGTCAGCCTTGAGTGATACTAAAATCAAATCACAAAATCTCCACTCCAAAAATTGCAGGCGAAGGCTTTCCCTAGCCCGCAATACATTATGTACTTAGCAGATTGATAAGCATTTACCACATTCATTAATGTTCTGACATATGTGATTTTCATCCTTAGTGACGTCATTGCATGCTTGATTACTACCTCACAAGTCCGAAAGTTACGCTTCCTCTGATCATGTAAGAATGCTATTCCCTTCTGGATACTTTTTGATTCTCTGATTTCTATACTTTCTAAATATACTTAACAGATGGCAGAACGTTCGTGATAACTTACATGTTGCTAAAAATAAAACAGCCTACACACGCACAGAGGGCAAGGTAGTGGTGGTTATTGTTTAAAGAGGAAGCACAAATAGGAAACCATCATCTATTCACAATTGTTTGAATGCTATTTGTTCGGGGCGTCGACCTATACGATCTTTTGTCCCTACTTGCACCACATGATATGAACGAGCGTGTAATTGGAATTGCGGAAGTGTAGAGTGTTGAATGAAGGAAAGGTACGTTAAGGACGGCATATACACCCAGTCTCCGGCCCAGGTTATTAAATCATTTAAAATTAAACTCCTCTGACCCGTCCGGGAATCGAACCCCACCGGGTGACAGGCGGACGCGTTGCCCTCTACACCGTGGGGTCCGACTCTATTGCAATAATCAGAAGGAAAAAGTAAAAGGGATCCAACAATTCGAAAAATGAAGGTATCGGCCAAAGAAAGACAAAAATGAAAATGAAATACTTCCTAGGCCTCGCGTGCTATAACACCTTCGGGTTGGAAAAGAACAAGAGTTCTCCAAGGGGTCGGATAGGATAGATGAAAGCGATCAGAGTGGCACAAGTAAATGGAAGCAATGCCAGGATTCATCTAAGGGCCCGGTGATCACCAACCCACGCTCCAAAGTTGCGAGCCTCTGGAGGCTCTTTTAGTCACCTCTTACGACAGGCAGGGGATACCGTGGACGTCATTCTGCTGCCCTCACGCACAGGGGGTAGAGGCCATGATATGCAGTCGACTAGTCTTCTATATGATCATTAGGGCCCGGATGATAATGCAATAATAGGTTAGAATGAAAATTTACTGGAGCGAGTAACAAGTAGAGTCTACCCGCACGACGGTAATGCTATCAAGTTTATATTAAAATTATGGGATCGGCCCATTAGATCGCCTAGAATTTATGTTATTCCCGCTGCATTTATTTAGTAGGAAATGTCGACTAGCCCACTCTAATATAATGTAGTGGGAGTAACATAGCCCCTAGGGGTTCTATTGGGCCGAACCCCTAATATTTATGCAAACCTCATAGCAGTACCGTCGTACGGGTAGACTCTACTTATTACTGACTTCAGTAAGTTTGCATTCTAACCTATTACTGAATACACATCCGGGCCCTAATGATCATCAATAAAGCACAGGGAAGTGCGTGTCTACTTACCCGAACCACGGCCAATTGTATGTTGCCCCATCTTGTGCAAGATCGTTTGAAAATGTTAAGAATCAGATACGCCCGAATGGTGGAAGCACGTTGAATATTGTATGGAGAGAAGTGTTACAAACCACATTACCAATGAATCGCTTAATTTGTGGCGGTCATAAAAATATCGAAAAGGGCAGGCAAATCTGACCTATTTATAACGCTACGGAGCAGCACGGGTCCACTAGTATATTACCAAGATAGAAGGAAATGGAGATCATCACAGCACATATTAGCGAGCGACATTTACCCCATAATTCAATAATTATTATCGACCTGAAGCGAAAGTGAGTAACACTGCTAGCTGTTACATAAATCGTATTGCTTACCACGGCTGCTAAGCAGAACAGCAACACAATGAGGCCGGCTCTAAAGACCATGTTGAATGCACAGTTGTGACTGCTGTCTTCATATATTTATATCTACGGACTTGCATCTATATGTCTCCAGTCCGCCATGTCTTCGTGATTCAACATCATCATTGTTCTGGTCTCACTTCATTGTCTTATTGTACACCAATTTATAGCTTGGCTTTTGAATTACATGGATATCAGTGCAACCTCGGATTTTTCTGTTGCATGCAGCCTTCAATAATTCACAGCTTCCTGTTATTTATTTCCACTCATCCGGATCACCATGAAATCAGGGCACTAAAAAGCTGAGTGATCATTATTTTAGATCGTTCAATTAAGAATGAAACGTTTAGATTTCAATTCTTTTCAATCGCATTGCGTGAAAATGAAGTAACGAACTGACCATAACGCAACGATAATTTATGACTTGTTGATATTTATGACTGGAATTTAAAACTTAGGCTCATAATATGCAAGGCTGCCAGCGTAGAAAATTATAGAGCGTAATCCAAGACGTGCTGTGATTATGGATTTAATATAAATTATATTCAGAGTAGTGGGTAATTATATTTAGAAAGTATATCATTATTTCACCTTGGTCAAAACAAAAATATATCTTAAAAGAAACTTGAAAGAAAATCACATAGCAGGTATACACCTTAGCCCCATTCCGACTAGTATTTCATGTATCTTACAAACTGATCTACAATCACTGTTCACACTTCGTTAAAAAGTTAATACTGGTTCATATTATCACCTAACTCTCTATGATTAATAAATTTACCCAACTTAAACAATACTGTACATTTATACGCATGGATTGAGTGATTTGATAGGATGTTCTTGTGATTCTTTGTATAATAGTGTGTAATTTTACAGGTATAATGATAGAGTTTTGCCTTTGCTGGCCAGATGTAGTGTTTACAGTGCACTATGTTTTCTGGTATGAGCTGGAGCAATTTTGTTACTTTCATTGACCTGTCTCAGTTTCATCCTTGGCTTTGACAATATTAAAGTAACTGAGCAATGAGTGATGCTAGTAATACAATTTCTTATGCAGCCAGTCCCTGTTACGAATGGTGTGAAAATATCGCTCATAGGGTTGGTTGGTGCATGCATTTCAGTGGGCTTAGCAGACAGATGTGTAATAGCAACGGCTGTCTCGGTGAGGAAAGCAACGGGAAACTACCTCACTCTTCATTTCCCTAGTATGCCTCTTCACTGAAGCTTAGGCTGTTTATAACAGATGTTGGCGGAGCTGCAGAGGATCAAACCAGCCTTCGGGCTGAATACCCAACATACAATGATAGAGTTATAATTTATATTGAAACCTTTGTGTGTTTTACAGAGTGGAAAGTTATTATGTATTTTAACAAATTTTTCGGCAAGTCAGGGAAATTATGAATCCAAAAAGTCAAGTCACTTAAAATCAAAATCACGAAATTAATTACATTTATCAAGAAATTGCTAGATGTGTAGCTCCTTCCTAAGTACTGAACCATTTAGTCACATCATATGACGGAGAATTACCTGTTGTAGGTTTCGAACATGTTAGTAGATCCTCTTGTCTCAGGCTGTGTTGACTGTTCTTCGTCACTTGGAATAATACGATTTCATGTATGCAATTTTATGCGTACAGATTGATGGTTAGGGGTAACTATGTTAATGCGTTACATTACTACAGTGATTTGTTCAGTCAGTACTGTGTCGACATAATGGCTAAAATGATATCGGAAAGATTAAATTACATATGTCGAACCAGCAAAAATTGAGAGCTGACGATTGTATTCCTTTAAGAGATACTTTGAATCAAGATGCTGCCCATACTGGACAACATATAATCTTGCCTTCAACTTTCACAGGAAAACCGCGGTATATGCATGAAAAAACGCAAGATGACATGACCTTTGTTCGTCATTTTGGAAAACCAGATTTCTTTATCCCTTTTACGTGCAACCCCGAGTGGACAGAAATTGTACAAAAACTTTTCCCTGGTCAGCGGTCTTTCCCCCGACATTACATAATACCTAGAGTCTTTCATTTGAAAATGAAGAAAGGTATTCACTTATCAATAAAGACGAGATTTTTGGAAAAGTCAAACGTCATATGCTTAGCGTTGAGTGGCAAAAGCATGGACTGCCGCACTGCCATATGTTATTTTGGCTGGAAGCAAAAATTAAACCGGACGAAATCGATGAAATTATATCCGCTGAACTACCTGCCGGCATTGTTTGACATCGTGACCAAAAATACGGCACACAGACCATGCGGGGAAGATATTCTTACTTCACGATGTATGAAAAACGGCATCTGTTCCACGAAATATCCTAGGCGTTTCGTTACTGAAACCCAAACCGGTGAGTATGGAACCGCTCAAGCTATGGAATGAATTCAAAGACAAATTATGCGAAGGTATTAGACACAGAATTCGACATCGACATTAGAACTTTACCTTGTCTTTCAATGACGACATGTACAAAGAAGGTTTGATACAAGTGGAAAACAGTCTTTTGCAAGTAAACGGCAAAACTTTACAAGAGTATGGTTTACCTTATCCTAATCGATCATGTAACAATGCAATACAGAACATACTAACATATAGGTGCGATGTTAATGACATCTACATTTTTGAACGGAAATTTATAGAAGTTGGTTACGGACAAAAAACGAACTTACGACGAAGTTATTGACAGCGTAGAAAATTAAAAAGTTAAACTATTTTTCTTATGTGCCCCAGGAGGTATTGGAAAAACATTCCTGGCAAATACAATATTGGCAAAAATGAGGCAATCTGGAAAATTGCACTGCCAGTCGCTTCTTCAGGGCCGCAACATGATGGGAAAACCGCGCAATCCACATTTTAAATGCCATCGACGGTATCCTTTGGAGCAACAGTCAGTATGCTCTATACGTAAAAATGGACCGCTTGGAGTACTGTTGAAAGAAACTTCATTAAATATCTGGGGTGAGTCATAGATCTCATGGTGAAGCAGCGAATCGAAGGCCGAATGTTCTAAAATATTCAAACGTCATGGGTGTAATTACTACTGTTTTTACTGGAGAGTTTCGACAAACACTTCTTGTCGTAGCAAGAGGAACACGTCCAGATATTATTAAATCAGGTATTAAGTCAGCTGTTTTATGGGTTTAGTTCAAACACTTCATTTGCGCACTAATATGAGAGCACATTCAATCGAACATAACGGTAGTGCTTTCCCATTATAGCTGCTTGAACTTGGAGAAGAAAAATGCCTTCTCCAAGCGCAAATCGCAGTAACGCTGAAGTCGAACTGGGCGATAGTTTTGGTTGCATAGTTCACACCCTGGAACGTCTTATAGATGCAATATATCCTGATGTACAAAATCATCTTCAAAGAGATTATCATTGGCTATGTTCGCGGGTAATAGTATCCCCCAGAAACTAAAGCGTCAGTGAAATAACCAATTTGATTTTGCAAAACGTTCCTCGTCAAATAAAACATTATAAGTAAATTGATCAAGTCAACAATATTGAAGACGCAATACACTACCACCAATCAATTTGGAATTCCCTTAATCCGCATGGCTTGCCACCTCACGACCTGATGTTAAAGATTGGTACCTCCATCAACCTGTTAAGAAATTTAAGCCCACCTAACATGTGCAATGGTACAAGGATATTAATAAAAGTGTTGCGAGATTATGCCATCGTAGCGACCATTCTCACCGGGACAGCGTCTAAAGAACTAGCGCACATTCCTGGTATTCCGATGACACCAACTGAATTACCAATATCTTTTAAACGCTCACAGTTGCAGTGAATAAGTCATTTTCAATCACAATAAATAATTCACGGGGAAAAACATTCTCACTTTTCGGAATCGACTTGAGGAAGGATTGTTTTCCGCATGGAGAGTTGTACGTTGCCTTACCTCGAGTTGGATCACCCGAAAGACAATATATCTTGATGCCACAAAATGATATATCATTAAACATTGTCTACAGAGAAGCGTTTATACGATATACTTACTTATTCTGTTGAGAAATTTAAGCCCATGGAAATTGTAAATACCACTCTTGGTTCATGTCTTCAGTGATAGTACATTAAACATTGTATGAAAAGAAGCTTAATCATTCAGAAATAATTCCACGCGTACGAATTCGCGGGTTCTGCTAGTTAACGTAAATATATATAAGCATTTTTCCTGGTGAAAACCCACAGAAAACTATATTTCGTGGTAGGCAACAGTGGGATTCGAAACCGCTTTCTCCCGGATGTGACCATACAGCAGCGCACCCCTAACCGCACGGCCAACTCACCCATGTTTTCCTTAATACAGCACGCAGGACACCAACGGGCATCAATTCAAAAGACCTGGGCCTATCTGCATCGTCTACAGGCAAAGAGATTATCTACACAATATTTCTATCTTCAGCTTATAGCCGGCACACACACACACACACACGAAAGAAATAACAAAATTTATTATTATTACTTCCGGCATGATATTCATGTATGGAGTAGTCAGTTGAATAAACATTTGTACATCCATACATCCCGTCAGGCTTATCAAATGGTATGTAGAAGTCAGTCCGCCTCTGTGGTGTAGTGGTTAGTGTGATTAGCTGCCACCCCCGGAGGCCCGGGTTCGATTCCCGGCTCTGCCACGAAATTTGAAAAGGGGTATGAGGGCTGGAACGGGGTCCACTGAGCCTCTAGAGGTCAACTGAGTAGAGGTGGGTTCGATTCCCATCTCAGTCATCCTGTAAGTGGTTTTCCGTGGTTTCTCACTGCTCCTCTACGCAAATGCCGGGATGGGTTAAGGCCACGGCCGCTTCCTTCCCTCTTTCTTGTCTGTCCCTTCCAATCTTCCCAACCCCCGGCAAGTCCCCTGTTCAGCATAGCAGGTGAGGCCGCCTGGGCGAGTTAATGGTCATCCTCCCCAGTTGGATCCCCCGACCCAGAGTCTGCAACTCCAAGACACTGCCCTTACGGTGGTAGAGGTGGGATCCTTCGCTGAGTCCGAGTGAAAAACCGACCCTGGAGGGTAAACCGATTAAGAAGAAGATGTGGAAGTCAGCAATGTGCACAGCGTGTGCGTTCTCTGCTCACTTTATAAAAACTACCCCGTATATCTACAGATCAAATATATATCTAGTGTACAAAGGTAATCGCTGCTCAGCTCGGAGGCAGGCAGATTTATGAGGTGTTGTGTAGTATCCTTACAATCGTTATTCCTAGTTCTCTATACCGAAGGTAATACCTTACAGTCAGACAGTTCCTTAACTCTAATCATGTAGGCTGATTAGGCCACGAACCAGCCCTCAGGTCTAGGTAAAAAAGCCTGACCTCGCCGGGAATCGAACCCGGGTCTCCGGGTAAGCGGCAGGCAATATTAATGCTGATAATAATGACAGAATTATATTTTTGAGGTCTAGAATGACCTTCAATTTCGTGGCATACAGCCCCAAAGCGCCTTAGCATACCAAGCGACCGCTTCTCAGCCCGAAGGCAGATTACGAAGTGACATGTATTCAGCATGACGAATCCTCACGGCTGTTATTCTTGGTTTTCTAGACCGGGTTCGCTATCTCACAGTCAGATATTTCCTTAATTGTAAACACGTAGGCTGAGTGGACCTCGAACTCGCCAGGAATCGAACCCAGGTTCTCAGGGTATGAGGCAGGCAATATTATTAATATTAGGATTCTATTTGTGAGGACAATTTATAAGGCTTGCCAATCTTTTGTGCTCGTTTTATCTTCCCTGTAGGAAGAGACAAAGTACGCATCATCTGTAACCCTGCAGTATGTAAGAGGCTACTACGAGGGGCTCCTTTATCTTGTAAGCTGAGAAATGTATCTACAACTTTATGATTTTCTAAGTAGCAGGGAAAGTTTGTTTCTTTTCTGTAATAAGTCTGCTTTTCTCGGGTAAATAATTCAGTGGCGTGCCCTCTTATTATTTTTCGACACGCAGCTGAATCGTCAGCGTTGTAGCCTCCAGTTTAGTGGATACCGCTTTTGATTCGCTACTGGACAGTGTTAGAATCGAATAACGGACGAGAGGATTTGTAGTGCTGACCACACGACACCGCCCGTGATCTTCAAGCCTTCGGGGGTTAAGTGCTATGAGGTTTTAGTATAGACAGGTAAAACTTCGTGATCTTGTTAGGAATCCAACCCGGGATAACAGGAGATATCTGTCACCCACCTCTACACAAATCTCACATAGATTGACTAGAGGGACTAGAACCAGAAAATCCAGTGGTGTGCTCGTAGTTAACAAGCTGTGTTCGCACATAACCTAGCCAGGGGGAATCGAACCCGTGACCCCTCCGAGTAAGAGGTAAAAACGCTAAATCTAAAATTCCGCAGCCCAATATTTTAAATTGTTAATTTTATTACTATACTAAAACTAACAACGGAGATACACTCTGGTCCAAAAAGATATCCCCACCTGCATGTTTTTAGGGGAAACATTTTATGAGAGTATTGAGAAAGAATTTGTATATTTTATTTCAGAAAAGCAATATGCAGGTTTTCTGCAGTATATGTGACATGCTTCAGTACTTTGTGTGACTACCTTTAGCCTTTTCGAGGACTTGTATTCTTTGTGGCATTGACTGAACAAGTTTTTCGAAAGTAGCAGGCTCATTTTCATGATACCACTTTAAACAATTTTTCCAGTTAATTCTTTTCAGGTAGTGTAACAATATTCCCCGTGCGTTGCAGGCATAACCCATGAATTATCAATGGTTTCATATCGGGAGAATTTAGGGCCAACCATAACCGATGAATGCCGAGATCTGAGACACATTGCGCGAGAACCCTGGTTCGGTGACAACTGGCATTGTTGTCTTGGAAAATGAATGGTATTAGGTTTGCACCACCAAAATGGTCCCGAGCAGTATTCAAAACTTCCTTCCTAATGATGTCACAGTATTCCGTTCCATTGATTGAACCCGTGCAAGCTTTAATTCTTCCCACCCCTTTGGATATTATTGCTCCCCACAGCATAACACTTCCACTAAATTTCTAAGTTTCCAAAACACATTCCTTCTTTAACTTCTCTCCGGGCTCCATCCATAGTTTTACACCACCATCATTACCGAACACATTAATTTTTTTGTCAGAAAAAATCACCCTATACAAATCCTCAGTTGTTCAATTTCCATACATCTCAACAAAAACATTTTTTTTAGATATGCTTTTTGTCAGGAGTAGTTTCTTTGCAGGCTTTTTAATGTTCATATCTTGGAGACGTCTTAACACTGTTTGGTGTATAGGTGAATGACGCAGGTCATGTTGCAACTTGCATGAAAGCTGCCTGAAACTCAATATTTGTCCTTGTTCCGCCATCGCTTTCCGCGCCCTACACAATCTAGGGCCTGCATTCTTTTTGCGACCACATTTATGCCTCAAAATTGACATAAATGTCTATTTTTGTTCCTTTAAAACATTACCCAGTGTTTTATGACCAATGAATAACCTCCTAGCAATTTCCCTGTTTGATATTCCTTGGGAACTGAATGCAAGAATCATCCCATGCTTCCTTGGAGATAAATATTTCTTCCTCATCATGACTTAAAAAAAAATACCAATTTATTCTCTCAAAATCCAGTAAGCTATGAAAACACAATTCTATCTTTTGAGAAAGACAACAATAGTTCTCTGAAAACTTACCAGATTGGTTTCTCTTTTTACAATTCATTTTACTGAACAACAACTGATAAGAAGTCAGACGAAAGCACAACTAGAGGTATACGGGGGGGGGGGGGGGGGATTGTGAACTTTAGGCATGTGGTCCCTCTAGTGGCCAAATATTGCAATGTCGCCGTTTCTGAATGTGCATCGAAAGCTGGTACCGTGAACAAGGCCAATAGCAGGATAAATCTTATCACGTTGTTCTATCATGCACATTACTCCAATTAAGCAATAAAACTGAGCTTTTAATAACAAATACCACTTGAAGAGCGTCTTAACTTCATAGGAAGTAAACAGATAGCACGAAAACACTTATACCAATGCAAGTCTGTTACAAAATGAGGTTGAAATTGAAATATTGGGCCAGTATAAGCGGTGGGGATATTTTCTTGTACCAGAGTGTATTTGTTTACCAATGCTTGTGTGTATGTGTAAAAAGATTGTAATAAGAGATGCACATCCTGTTTCCTGTCCCCCAGCAAACGCGGTGTTCTGTGCGATGGTCACTAAGCCAGTGAACAAGCTAGTATTTTCGTTATTTAAAATTCATTTACGACGCACCATCGTAGGTCAGCGTTGAGCCAATTTTTAAAAATCAGTTTACTTCGCATTGTCATAGCCGGTGTTCGATCCCCGGTCAGATTATAGATTTTTTTATGTAAGCTTACAGGTACATAACCGCACCGACAACTTCCTTGCCAATTTTTCTATTAGCAGCTGCGAATAAAGAGTACGACGTGGCCTTTAAACACATAGTCCCGGGTCATGCTCATCACGACGTACGGCTGTCATATCAAAATGACCTGCACCAGCCCTCTCCGGAGGCTACATAAATTGCTTTGCGCACACCGAGAAGTAGAAAGGAAGCGGCTGTAGACTTAAATTAAGGTACAGTCCCAACATATTTTTCTGATGAGGAAATGAATTGACTTCGGCCATTAGTAAGAAATTTCCGGTCGAGATTCAGCGAATGTTAATTGCGTCTGCCGAGGACGTTCTGAAATAACTCGATTATATATCTCATGTCGGACAAGCTCGAGTAGGGAATGTGGAAACCGTGCATACCATAAAATTGAGAGATGAAGATCAGTCGCCAAACCGGAGTACGCAAGGAATGGGTACCCAGACTGATACTTACCTGGCGATCCAAAATAGGGGGAACGAAGATCGGCAGCCGCAGCGATGGGAAACCATATCTGGAAATACAGGGACCACAGTGGTGGAATAAATAGGTACCAACCCCGAAGATACCATCAGGCGAAGAACAATAAATGAGGGCAGCGACCTTACGAGAGGATGAACAATTATAATTGGGGAAATAGAGGCCCAGAAAGTTTCAGACCTCGTGAATGTTATCGGGGAGATTTGAACGATCGTAGGAATGAGTCACGCCGTTATGTTATAGATATACGCGATACCCGGGTCGGCAATGACGTTTGGAAGGATCCGATACGGAGATTCGTGAAGACGGATGAATGCCTAGGAGCGGACAGTTTAGAGTTGCGGGCTCATAATGCTGCAAATCGAGCCGGAAACCTTGATCTCCATGCTCCACCATATCGGACTGGCGGCGTGGGACAGCTATAAAGAATTAGAAATACAGAGCGAGAAGCTACTACTGAAGGAGGGGAAGGAAGTGCGACTGTGAGTATAGGGTCCTGAATTGTTCAACCTGATGATCGTATCGAAGAACCAGTACAGGTGTGTCCAAAAACAGTAAGAGCATTTCCGTTTATTTATTTTCGGCTCAATCAGCTGCTAGTTCGTTGCCTTGTAGCAACAAGCGTCAGCGTGGTAACTAGATTAATTATTATAGAACTGGAGTAAAACACGCACATTCTGATTATCCCAATCTCATATATTACAGTTCGAGGTATAATCCCAGACCGCACTACCACATGTAAGAGCCAAGCTTATCTGGACTTAGAAATAGGAACAATATTGTGTCACGTCCTTGTATAATTCTAACTAAAATGGAGTACGTAATAATAATAATAATAATGTTATTTGTTTTACGTCCCACTAACTACTTTTTTAAGGTCTTCGGAGACGCCAAATGGAGTACGACATTATCATTGGGGCGGATTATCTTCGTGAATTTATTATGTTATTATTTATTTTCCTTAAATTGTACATACACAATTAAGGGTGGTAGATAAGAAAGGGCAATCTCCACATACATGGAAGTTCTCCATTCCCACATGTATGTGTATATAAATTCTATTGAATATTTACATATATATAGACAATTTTAAATTTACATTTTTACACTCTAAACACTGTACTCTCAGAATAATTATCATGATTAAATTCTATACATATTAGAGTAAGAAGACCCAGGCATTTATGCCCTAATACCCCTGTATACACACTCATTCACAACCACGCCTACAGGAGGACGCATACACATTCGCCCAAATTCAACGGTACTCGCAACCATCTTTCTTACAGTTATAATTTGTGCAACTTATATACATCACATATAGGTCCCTATTTACATACACATTTTCTTTACTGCGCGGAAGAAGTGAGGAAGAAGACGCAGTTGTGCCTTAGATGGTAGGAGGTTCCAGATACGAGCAGACCTAGCGTAACGGCCATTTAAATATGAGGTTGTTCTGGCGAAGTGAGGAGCAAGAGTAAATTCTTGGCCTCTATTAACAGAACGATGGAAAGGGGAGATGTGTGTATTGTCAGTCAGGGATTTCTTAAGGCTACGTCTATTTGTTTACATAACGAGTAAAATTTTGTTTTGGTGTCATTCAGCGTCGACAATGTTGCCTACCATTGGCGGGATGGGTTCATGTTTGTAGGAGTGGGAGTTCAATTTGAACCCAAGACATATGAAATTTTTGGTGTTTATATTATTCAGTTCGGTCTCAAAAATATCCCCACCTACCAATTTTACTTTATGCATGTAAATACAACAACAAATAGGTTATATTTCATTGACTTACTAAACTTTTTTTAGTTTAAAAGTTAAATTACCTTGTACAGAAGAAATTAAATCAAAATCAACTTACATTAATATGTTAATATGCGCATTACTCCTGGCGAAACCTGGTACGGTGACAGCCAGCATTGTCATCTTGGAAAATGAAAGGCCCAAGATTTTCTCCACTGAGATGATCCCTTTCTGTATTTAATACCTCATTTTTAAGGATACCACAGTGTTTAACCCTGTAATTGAACCTGCGCAAACCTTAATTCTTCCCACTACTTTAGCAGCAATTGCTCCTCACAGCATTTCACTTCCGCTGAAATTCTTCGTTTCCACTACACATTCTTTCTTTAATTCCTCTCCTTGCTCAATCCACGGTTTAAAATCACTGTCTTTGCTATACATGTCAAATTTCTTCACATTTGAAAGAAATCCCTCTCTTCCAGTGCTGGGATGTCTAGTGTTGATACAGATCGCCGAATTTCCTTTCTTTCTTCAACATGGTTTTGTGTGAGGAGGGCTTTTTTGCAGGTTTTTTCTTCTTCAGGTTGAGTTCAGAAAGGCGTCTTAGCACTGTTTCATAGGAAGTTGAGATTACAAACTTCTGCTCATCATTAAAAGCAATCAGCCACGACCTGTGAAACCAAATACTTGTGTGAATAATAATGGAAAGACAAAGTCATTTTTATTTTTTGTTTAAATAGCACAACAGATAAATATAAAAACTGTCTGGATACTTACGGAATTAGGTTTTCACACAATTCTTCATAAAATGCATACAATTCAGGTTAAAAATCAACAGCTGACAGAAAATTCGAGGGAAGGAGTGAAATGAATGTTCCAAGTAAGTACGTGCCATCTAGTATCAATTTTTGTAACTAACTGATGTATATTTGTTTTCAAAAAAGTTGACGAGTCAATGACCCATCGAGTTCAAGCACGTGAAAAGGCACGAGGTCGACACACAAAATATTAATGCAAGCTGATTTTGATGCAATATGTTCTGTACAACTTAGTTTAGCATTTAAACAAAACGTTTAACAAACAAATGAAATATAGCCCCTTTGTTGTTGTTGTGACATGCATTAAGTAAAGTTTTTAGGTAGGGATATTTCTGAGACCGAACTGTATTATCAAAGGTTATTCCAGTGGGAAATCGGTTTACGTTAGATTAGGTGTCACTCAGATTTTTAACAGTTGAGCATCATGATTTTGTTTGCCCAGTAAAATTGGGAGTAGCTTCAATGATTAATACTTCATATTCTGTAATTTTGAAGTCATGAAATAGGCTCCTTTCGAATGATTATACTCGGTCGTATTCCTAAAGTTTGAACAGTGCTCAACAATACAAAGTTTTCCTATGTGAAATTTGATTATGAATTCGCGTGGTATACTTGCGCCATTCTTCATCATCAGGAACATAATACACAACTTTGATTTTTAAAAATAACTATGTTTCTCATTCGATGGTACCTACATGACACCCGTATTCTCCTACGCTTTATGCCGCTAAGTTATTTATATACTGTTGACGCTACCTTGGTTTTAACCCACACAACGACCCTGTAGATATATCACCCTAGACACTATGGGTAGGGGCGGGTGCACACTTGGCGCACCACGGGGGATGTTCTTATTGTTAGGTAGGGCTTGAATGACCACGAAGGCATACTTAGCAATGTCACGTGGGGCTATATTGTTGTCTGTGCGACATTCTATATATTTTTGATGCCCACTTGATTTTAACCCTGTAATGGCCCTGTAGATTTATTTAATTAGCCATTCCAAACATAACCCTGCTTTTGTACGCAGCATCCGGTATAATCATAGGGTTCAAGCATCTCATTTTACATGTGGTTTTCTCATACGAAAACACCTGTAAGAGAACAAAAAGTACCCTCGAACACACGCTATATATATACGATAGCCAAAAGTCTGAGTCTTCGCCCGCACGCAACAGACAAAACATTTACTGACATCAAAAACATTCCCGGATTAGCCAAATAATATGGTTTACTAATGACGGACAGCCATTAAAACGCAGCAAATGACGACGCCTCGCGGATTTATTCCCTCCCATCTTCCTTCTGAGTAAAATTGGAAAGTAGATAATTTACAACACTGCCTACTCCACTATTTAAAAATCACTTTTGCATCTAAATGCAAAAAAAATACAACTGATACTTGACGTTTTGAAACAATCTCGCCTCATGGTCTAAATTTGCATAATGACCTTAAGCGACTGAATAATGTTTGGAGTGCCCTCGGAGCAGTAGTAGGTTAACGTGTTCCTCCATAAAAATCTCCCCAGCGAGTGATGGCAACTAGAACGCTTGCTGTTGGAACCTGGATTAGTATGGCGCAATAATTTGTAAATTTACCCCTTCTTAGTTGAGGGACTCTACGGTGCGAAATGCAATCAAAATTTACAGAAAATATCGCTTCATTATTAAACATTATCATTTTCTCTAATAGTCCTCGTTTTTGAACGGATTATTAATTAATGTAAAATTCACACTGTGAATCTACACCATCCACATGTATCGAAAAGTTCTCCGTTCAAATTTCTTGAAATTTTCTCCACGTGTTAAGGCCAGATACAGAGAGCCACCGCACTTTGAAACAGCCAAACTGGCGCAACCTTGAGACCAGTAGTAGTAGGGCAAGGCTGGTTCTACAGCCGGGCCATAGAGCGGGTCACGTGACTGCTGAGTCAGCAACGAGAGAAATTTGAATTATACGGGTGGTCATTGACGCCTAGTAGTGTACCTAGGCCGATTCCAACTCCGCGGTCATTAACCCGAGGACACTGATCCCTAGTAGAGTAGTAGAGCAATGACGATTTGCGTATTTTGTATAAGTGAGCGAGGCTAACCTCACAGTCACCATCTTGAGCAGCGTAACCTCACTTTAACGGCTTGTCGCCCTTCCCGACGCCTATGAGAGCGAGTCCAACCTCACATCAAGCATCTTCAAGGGGTTATCCCCAGTTTTACGACAAGTTACCCTACCCGACAACAATTGAACAAGATGGCGACTATACACAGCTCCTTGTGAGACGGCGTAGGGGCGATTGCACAAGATGGCGGCTATAAACGGCTTCTTATGAGAAAGATGACGGCTATGGGCGATTGCGCAAGGTGGCGGCTATACATGGGCTCTTATTGAAAATATTACGGCTATGGGCGATTGCGCAAGTTGGCTGCTATACATAGGCTCTTGTGGCTAAAGTTGCCGGCAATGGGCGATTGCACAAAATGGCGGCTATACATGCACTCCCATGAGACGGCTATGGGCAATTGCGCAAAACATTTAGAATTATACACTGACTGACAGAGGAAATGCAACACCAAGAAGGAGTGGTTCGACAGGGATGAAAGTTGGGGAAAAACAGAGACGGCACGGACGAATAATTGATGTTTATTTCAATCCGATATGCAGGTTACACAATGCGCACGGCATCGACTCAGTAGGATGTAGGACCACCGCGAGCGGCGATGCACGCAGAAACACGTCGAGGTACAGAGTCAATAAGAGTGCGGATGGTGTCCTGAGGGATGGTTCTCCATTCTCTGTCAACCATTTGCCACAGTTGGTCGTCCGTACGAGGCTGGGGCAGAGTTTGCAAACGGCGTCCAATGAGATCCCACACGTGTTCGATTGGTGAGAGATCCGGAGAGTACGCTGGCCACGGAAGCATCTGTACACCTCGTAGAGCCTGTTGGGAGATGCGAGCAGTGTGTGGGCGGGCATTATCCTGCTGAAACAGAGCATTGGGCAGCCCCTGAAGGTACGGGAGTGCCACCGGCCGCAGCACATGCTGCACGTAGCGGTGGGCATTTAACGTGCCTTCAATACGCACTAGAGGTGACGTGGAATCATACGCAATAGCGCCCCAAACCATGATGCCGCGTTGTCTAGCGGTAGGGCGCTCCACAGTTACTGCCACTGCCGGATTTGACCTTTCTCCACGCCGACGCCACACTCGTCTGCGGTGACTATCACTGACAGAACAGAAGCGTGACTCATCGGAGAACACGACGTTCCGCCATTCCCTCATCCAAGTCGCTCTAGCCCGGCACCATGCCAGGCGTGCACGTCTATGCTGTGGAGTCAATGGTGGTCTTCTGAGCGGACGCCGGGAGTGCAGGCCTCTTTCAACCAATCGACGGGAAATTGTTCTGGTCGATATTGGAACAGCCAGGGTGTCTTGCGCATGCTGAAGAATGGCGGTTGACGTGGCGTGCGGGGCTGCCACCGCTTGGCGGCGGATGCGCCTATCCTCGCGTGCTGACGTCACTCGGGCTGCGCCTGGACCCCTCGCACGTGCCACATGTCCCTGCGCCAACCATCTTCGCCACAGGCGCTGCACCGTGGACACATCCCTATGGGTATCGGCTGCGATTTAACGAAGCGACCAACCTGCCCTTCTCAGCCCGATCACCATACCCCTCGTAAAGTCGTCTGTCTGCTGGAAATGCCTCCATTGACGGCGGCCTGGCATTCTTAGCTATACACGTGTCCTTTGGCACACGACAACACGTTCTACAATGACTGTCGACTGAGAAATCACGGTACGAAGTAGGCCATTCGCCAACGCCGTGTCCCATTTATCGTTCGCTACGTGCGCAGCACAGCGGCGCATTTCACATCATGAGCATACCTCAGTGACGTCAGTCTACCCTGCAATTGGCATAAAGTTCTGACCACTCCTTCTTGGTGTTGCATTTGCTCTGTCAGTCAGTGTATTATACAAGGTATGTTATGCTTTACAAAGAAGATAATGAATTTCTTACCTTGTTGTTATTCATGTGGTTTGTTCCTTTTCTGAATCATCGTATTCATGTACTGATATGAATGGAAAAAGTTCATCCATGCACTGTACACATAGTTCAATCCTCGGATTTGGTTCATCCCAATCATCATTACCATTCTTATCTCGATGCTTGTAATGACGTTGACAGGTTCTGCATAAATCTATTATCGATTGGCATCTTACTGTGTAGAGGATATTTCATGTACGTAAGGGGTAGCGTACGTAGATAAAAATCCTGGCGATAAATAATGAATGAGATATTCCGGCATCTCATATAAGGTTCTATGTTTATAGAACATCTTCACAGCCTCACTTACTCGTGTGAGATAAATAAGATGTTGCGTATGAGCATGCGAACAGCATACACAGTGACTGATTTGTTTGTTAATTGTTATTAACCGTGTACTCGTTCTGTTCCATAGCGTACGATGTCGAAGCACACACTAATGTAGATGATAAAGGGCTATCCTTATTTATAGTTTTGTAACAATATTCGTTAGCGGATGGTAAGTAACATCACTCATATGAATAATAAGACAATAGGCTGCTGTGTTAGCAGGAATGTTTTCAGATTCTAATCACGTAGGGAAGGCCAATGGACTAGCCAAAAATAGGGAATTGTGATGCCTGTTACTAAATTCAGAGAGGCTTGCAATCTGAATGCTGAAAGGCATAACTGCCTACACTTAAGATGTGTGTATGTTATTATTATTGCTGTGGCGATTTCCATAGAGCAGGGAGGGAAAGAAGCGTAAAGGCTGAATGGCTGGAGAAAGCAAAAATTCCATTTCGAGGAAACCTACTAACATTTGAGAAATATGAATTTATTTAATTCCACACTACGGCCTAACTGTGTCCAGGTCGGTCAACGTAAAAGATTCCCAGATAGCTTCTCTGGGCTTATCGAACTTTCATTTTAGTTTAACGTGGGATCCGAAAAGATTTCGACGCATCGATACGATGTTACCTATTTTCAACTTCTGTAATGGAGCGGGTCCATCCGACGCATCAACGGAGTGACATTCCAACTTAAGGAAACGCAGTAACTTATCTCTAGTCCGGCCCTGCGGTGTAGGGGTCAATGCATCCGCCTGTCTCCCGGCGGCCCCGGGGTTTGATTCCCGGCTGGGTCAGGGCTTTTTAATTGTAGCCTGGGGACTCGGTGTGTTTGCCGTCCTTAACGTTCCTTTCTTCACATTCAATACTCTACACTTCCTCCATTCCAATTACACGCAGGTTCATATCACATGGTGCAAGTAGGACAAAAGATCTCTATAGGTCGACGCCCCAAACAAATCGCATTAAAAATAAATTATCTCTAATATTCCTTATTCTGCTTTCATATTCATAAATAAGTTCTCAAGTAATTCTTACGAAATGCAACTATTTATTGACACAATAAAAATAGAAAGAAAAAGTTGGAAGAGAAAAGTAATATTTGCATAATGACTATCAAATTGATTATTTGCTGCTGAACAGCTGATCTCGTACATTCCTATGGTACCATCATGTTCAGCTGTCCTCTCTGCTCATGATCAATTGAAACAGGCTAACCTCTACTTCCATACATTTTCATGAATTGAAAATCTTTAACTGCGACCTACACTTGGAAATACATTTTGAACTGAAAATGGAAGTATTTTCTACTAGAGCTTACAATGAATTATAACATTCAACATTTGAATTTCGTTCTCTATACTAATATTATAAAGAGGAAAAATGTGTATGTCTGTTTGTAAGGGATAGACTCAATAACTACTGAACCGATTTTAAAAATTACTTCACCTATAGAAAGCTACATTGCCAGTGAGTAACTTAGGCTTTATTTTATTTTCAAAACAATTTGACGTGGAAGGGTGGGGGGTCGGTACGGGGCGAGATATAAAAATAATTGGCTAATATATGTGAAATCGAATTTGTCGTACAAGGACGAGACCAAGCTCATTTTAAGCCCCTTGACGCAGAGAACAAAACTCGGTATGCCATATGGGCCCGAAAGCCATATTTTAAGGCCCTAAAATCAACGTTTATGGACATATTGGTACCACACTACCCCTCCTCTAGGAATCCGATGAAGAAATGAACCGCCATAATCATGGCAACGTCAGCTCCGGTATTCTTACAGCAGCCAGATTATCTACAATATATCACAAAAGCCTAACATGTTACAGCCATGTAAATTGGTATTTCGAATCTCCTAACAGAACACAAATTTTTGTTTCCAAAAAATCCACTTAAGGGGTGAGGGTGGGGGGCGGGGTGAAAAGAAGTGAGGAAGGAGTTGAATTCTTTATATGAGGTTACATGTATCTCAGAAACTGAAGATGTTACAGACGTTAAAACTGGTACTTCGAATCTCTTCTAAAAATAAATGAACACAACTTTAGGCCATTTCAGATAATGTCTTAGTGCAGTACCGAGGAACAATTAATTTTTATCAACTTACCAAATCCTAGCGAGCAAAGCCGTGGGTAACAGCTAGTCATAACTAAATTACTTTCTTCAATTGACCTAAATTTTTATTTAAGTTCTTTCGTTGATCTGAGTTTCATCAGGGATTCCGATATTTGCTTAAGTTTCAGAACACTCAATAAGTTTCTTGTATTTGGCAGCTAATATTCGCTGTCATTAATCTACTGTTCATTAATAGATAATATTATGTCCAAAATTCAAATATCTAATGCCTATAATACACTAGCAAGGTCACACATATCATGCATAGCTCATATTTTACGTGTGCGCCAGTAAACATAGTGAAACGTTCCATTATCTGAAGATATACTACTACATGACATCAATTATTCTCTCTTGTGCCAGGGTAATGATTTATTTTACAGCTTCAATTCTGACTTGATTTGTTATGAAGATTGTAGCACTGTCTGTGCGCATTAACCATATCATAACGTAGTATCATATCATTTATATAGAGTAAGGAGGTCACCAGGTGACTATAATCCATTATCATGTGTCTTACTTCAGGTCGAGTACACTTCAATCACGGTGTCGAAGACAAAAGCATTTCTATTCATTCACCGAAATATATGTTCCTACTTCGTATCAACTCGTACATACCATATTCCATTTCTTCTTATACATCATATTTCATATCATTCTTCAAGCAAATCTTCTGCTTCATAATCAATGCACTTCGCATCGCATATATTCTCAACATCTACAATTCGTCATAAGAATAACTTCCCTCGACGTAACATTGGTTCTATTCTTGCATCTAATTAACATACTGGCTAGGATCCATAACTTCTCATACTTTCATAGCCTTCGTCCTGTCTAATGACGTTAATCTTCCATAACCAAGCTTAATAATACATGGCGTAAACTCCTTAATATTCTTTGAATGACATCTACATTAACCTTAGTTACGATTTGGGATTCTCGCAACACAATCCTCTATGGCATCAAATCAGTGGTAAGACTAAGATTAATTTATACCCAGGTCACTTACTACTCCAGTATAAATAGAATGGCACATACGTTATTCGGTAGAGCTTGCCATTTCAAGGAAGTTAATTTCAACGATTACATCGCGCACAACGATTATATTTCACTTGCAGGTAACCTACAGCATTATTTTCTACCAAATTATATAGACATTCTAAAAGAACAAGAAACTTATTTGGGTTCCTCAGCCTTTTGGGATGGTTTGGTCTGCTCAGCTACTGCCTGTGAATGTCGTGGCGAGCAGCTGATTCTGTTGTCGTCATGTTTGATCTCGGTTGATAATCTTGGGCTGGATCGGTTAGTATTCCTTGGCGTCAAGCTCGTTCATGCAAGGATAAAATATAAATTGTGCCAGACAATACATGGTGATGACATTCATAAAAACCTTCCAGTTGATTAAATGTTAGCCCCTTATAATTTTGCTTGCTTTGGTCTCTAATTTTTCTGCTATTATTTCCTCAAATATATCTGCAGTTTAATGAAATTGATGTAGAGTAGATTTATGTTTTGGGCTATTGTGATGCTAATGCGTAGTTGGACTCTTTCTCTTCTTTGAGTGAGCAGATTGTATCAGCGTATAATGCTCTAGTCTTCTTCCGATTTAATTTAGTAATTTATATCAAATTACACGTTCTATCTTCTTAAATTTTTCACCGGATATCGTTAACCACACAGAGTACTATTACTTATATCCTGCTAGATCAATTTTCTTCTTCCACTGTTAAGTTTTATCAGAATATTTTTCCCCTTGGCTTAAGTACATCTGTATATTAGAATTGCCACTCAAGAAGTCACTGCATTTTTTTCCTACTGTTGTCTCGCTTCAATAATCAGAATCCCATTCCTTTGTCTTTTACACGGCCATCGGGATACTACGTATTCTGCTATTATGTCACTCTGGATTTCTGTGAAAATATTAGCTCATTTATTCTGTTTAAAGTCGTTGTCTGTACTCGCATTCACTCTGATCTCTTTCGATTTCCATTTTAGGGATAGGGTAATGGTACAACACCAATATAACAAACCAAAAGGAGGGAGTAGGAAGTTCAGCCAACAACAAGGAGTGCACAAGGCTGATAAAAATTAAAAGATTGGTATATTTAAACACCAAAGACGAACGCGTACGCTCTTTAATCCAAAGTGCCCGGAAACTCAGAGATCACTTACAAGAACGAGCTCAACAACCAGAATAATGTATACTCTACGGGCGTAGTAGCGCACACACTTCACAAGATTGCATGAGTGGAATTTGATTCTTCCACGTCATTACATTAGCGGTTAGGCTAACGTGTACCGTTTAGAGAAGGTATGTTAAATACCACTCAGCAAAGTAGCCGTTGCTTCTGTTACAGCTTCCAAAAGGAGTCTCGAATCTTGTAGTTACATTTACGAAGTATTTCAAGTGCCTTGGAACCAGGAGTATAATTTACAAAAAAGCAAGGGTCTCGAACCCATGAGCCCATGTTAACGAAGATGCCATCATATGGGCCAAAAATTACATTATGATTAGTAAAACACAGCCAGTTGCTTGAAAGGCAGTCGTACACTTGTTAGTCACTAAAATGACATTTATAGATCACCATTAATAGGGGCAGAAGGCCCACAGTACACGGCTACAAGGTGAAGAAAGAAGAGGGAGGTTCAATTTACATAAATCACTCAGGAGGAAAGGTCTACATTACCTAATTGGGCATTAGACGTCATGAAGCAGAGGCTAATCCATTCTACTCGGTGACTAATCGAAGTAGAATATTTAAGTCCAAAAACAAGATATTAAATTTAACTTGTTACAAAAACATAGTAACGAAAATTTAATTAGAGAGGATGTTTAACGAGGGTACAACACTCGTGCTTAATTGTATTCTACAAGTTTCCAACAGGGGAAAATATATACGTCCGAATACGGAGAACGATGGCCTATACTGAATGAAAGTTTACTAGAGAAAACCCCACATCAAAGTTTAAACAAAGTGGACACTGAAAATTACTTTATTAAGTGGGTTTTAGGAATCTTCCCTAAGTACACACGCAGAATTTCACATAATCGGTTTTCCGTCTACCTCTTAACTGCTCTCTCAAGGCGGTCGCTGCCTTCTTCCATCGTATCCCCTTTCAGAGGAAACCTTCCATGTGTAGAACTACTTATACAGGGCCTTAGTTAGAGATAAAGTCACTTCTTATGCAGTAGCTCGAGAGAGTTTTCCGGTAGAAAGAAAAATATAAGACATGATTGGAGGATAGGTGTTTAGAAGAGAAGTCATATTCTGGGAGGATTACTTTAAAAGCAGAGATGGTAACAAACAAACAAATTAATGCAGATTACATGTCCAAACTTTCAAACACAAATTTTCTCCATAGTAGTTTTTGGTTAAAGTCTTTGAACACCAGGCACAGCTAATAAAATGACCCTAGTAATATCTAGTTCATTCTGTTTAAGCATTTTACACCTGGGAGTTCATGAGTTTTGCAGTAGGCAACACTACTGAGAGCTGGTAGAAGATCTAATTAGGTGGGCAGGTACAACTCACGGTTCAATTATTATCAGCACAAATATAAGATCCTCAATTTGGTAGGTAACTGTAGACTGGAGGATTGTTGCACTCAAGGGGTACTTAGTTTTTGTAGCTCGTGTGGAAGAGTCCAACTTGAGGTTCTAGCAGAATCATGTATGTCTTCAATTTTTCACCCTGTATCTGCCTCTAACACTTGTCATCCCGTTTTTCACCGGGATTTAAACCATGGTGAATGTAGACAAGATACATACTTTATGCTATTAATTACAATACCAAAACAAGGTAATTTTGTTCAAAATCCTACTGCGCACATAACTTTATGGAAGTGAAATTTGGGAATAGCTTTTTCTCATTCCAGATAATATGACTATAGACGCTATATTGATAAATGTTTATTTAGAGCGAACATTGAATGGACCTACAAAAACTGATATACAAGTGAATGATTTACTTCCATAGTGAATATACACTTTTTATAAAAGTCGTTTGGGATCTCTGGTGATGAGTTTGAAGGCCACAGGAGGCGCTGTTATCAACTTAAGCACATCAAAACGGGTAATGTAAATTTATGCCGGTACTGAGAAAGTATGCGTAGAATTTCGTGACTTCATCGGCAACGATGCCGAAGCGGATTATTAGTGGGAGGGCTACACAACAGCACATTCCGATCCTAATATAGCTATTCTGTAATCCAGGGAATGTGCAAGAAGCATGATTTCTTGATATCAAAGAACGGGATCAGTGTTGTATTGAATAGAAAAGGCAAAGGCAGGCTAGGCTTAATTCCAGAAGATTAAGGGGGTGGAGGAAAGACAAATCCACGAGCAGCCTCTAGCCGCACTCCAGAAGAAGTAAGGAAAGTAAAGGCCGTTGTCTCAGGTGGTAACCCTTCCCGCAAAGGACTATCGCACGTAAGTTGGGGATGTCTGTTTCAACACCAAAATCAAAAGGACCTGAAGTTAGAAAAGCGCAATGAGCGACGAAGGTAAGCGCAATGAGCGACGAAGCTGTTGCCTCGTCACATTTAGGGACGTCGCTCTAACGGAAGAAAGCTGTATGAGGCTTATGAGTCAGGTGACACTTGGAAAAATGTGCTGAAATTATACGAAGAGACTGAAACAAACCCCGCTCGATGTAATACCACCCTAAATGCAAAACAATTTATCAAACATTCTATAAGGAATGCCAAGAAAATTCTCCAAAGGGTTTCTTGAACACCAATGGATACTGTTACAATGGCAAGTTAACCATTCGCCGTGTCGATGATAATGTGAAGTTGTGCTCTACGTGCTATCAGCAAGGGGATTTAACACCCATATAAAACACAGATATCCGAACAATTTATGGAAGGGCGAAAAATCAGTTATGAGTAAATCAAGACAGAGTATCCAGCCACATCTCTCGTTCGCCTCGTCTTTTCTTAGAGGAAATGGAGATGGAAACTCTAATCCAAGCAATTCCTTTTACTGACATTCCGCTGAAGGCAACCATGGTCTTCTGTGCATCTGGACTACTAAAATGGGCCTTAGGTAATAGACGTCCGCGCACTATCAATAGCCGCTGGAAAGACTGTCAGGAGTAGTGGGATACGATAGACATGTTGCAATGAATATTACGTTGTCGGGCTATAGCTAGAAATGCTGGCTGTCCAATCGAGCATGATCATTGGTGGAGACATGGCTTTCATAAGCTAATTAGCTTCCAAACAACGTCCGCAGAGATCCCGAACGACGTTCTGTAGGCAACAGACTTGTTAGTTTCAATATCCGATATGCCCAATTCCTACTTATATGAGCTATTTCGTGTGCGGTACTTTTCAAAACAAATCCTACGATTTAGTCCACGCTTCCTTGTGCGGGAGTTGTGAAAATGCATTGTTTCTCGTATTCCATCTTTGTATACCTGTTGCTGAAAAAGCACAAACTTTCGTGCTTCCTGTGGCATTGGTTTATATTAAGTGGGACTTCCTATTCAGCCAGTTTTCTCAATCGGTCGACCATTATTGTTCACGTTCCTGTTGCAATCATCCCGGAGTAATTTGCGCACCAATTATTTATATAGGTACGCAGTTAGTTGTCTTGGACACAGCTGTTTGGTATATTATGCCGATATACGAATGGAAAGGAAAATTGTGGTATTAGACTATGCCCGACTGTCGTGCGCATTGAGGCTGAATGTTTCAGGTCCACTGAACTCAAGCCTGTAACATCATAATCTGGTTTGTCTGTTCTAGATCGAAGAAGGGAAAATAGAAGTAATGGAATTTGAAATCATTCCCTGAGCACCCATAAATACCTGAGAATGGCATGTACGGGTCTCATGAGTCAATAATATTTATTGCACAATTTCTAAAGCTTTGAAGACAATTAAACTGTAAAACAAGCTGTAATTCTTGAAAGAAGTAATGATGCACCAAGGGACGTCAATAATCGATATAGCTGTTATCTGAATTCCGTACTCAGAAAGACACAATCACCCCAATGAAATATATTTTCATCCTGTTTATAATTAAGCGACTTTCACATTGCAGACAGAGCGTAGCGTGTCTGAGCCGAACCAATTGCGCCATTGAAACAAGCACATGTAGCAGCGAGGGGCTATCAAAGGTAGTAATGATTTGTGACTGGAATTGCGGAGAGTCGATGCCATATGCCTGAAAAGTCGGATACCAAATTTCGTAATCGATTACCAGGAACTAGTAGCACAATCTATGTTGCACGATGTACTTTGTAATGTGACTTCGTTTATAACCAGGTAACTCTAGAGGCCGTGCCTACTCTCATTATAGTGTCCTGAATTACGACTGTAATTCGATCAGAATATACGATTTTCAATTTGAAACTAATCAAATTGCATAGATTATCAGTAAATCAAAACTTGTACGTGGATTATGACATAATATCGCATTCGTTATTTCAGTAGTATGGATCACATTTGCGGCACTCACAAATAACCTATCGTGACAAATTAGCATTAAAAAGGAAGACTTTAGCAGTGACGAATTGCACTCTAATTTCATAAATATCGATAATTTGTTTTAAAATTAGTTTAAAAGAATTGTACGAAGTGTGCGACTTGCAAATACCGCTGCTGTAGGAAAATACCTGCCATTATTGCTGTCCACTTCACATTTTGGTCGCTGGGATGCCTGTTTATGTCATTATAATATGCTGTAATTATAATTTAAGAAAAGAATTATAGTAAGCACAAAAATTACTTCCAGAACATTCGTCAGTAAATTAAACTTGCATTTGCTTCCGTTCAAGTGGACACCATCAATGTTAAAAAATTTAGATTACATTAATTGGTAAGTAAGACTGTCTTTTTTTTTTTTTTTTTTTTTTTTTGCTATTTGCTTTACGTCGCACCGACACAGATATGTCTTATGGCGACGATAGGATGGGATAGGCCTAGGAAGTGGAAGGAAGCGGCCGTGGCCTTAATTAAGGTACAGCCCCGGCACTTGCCTGGTGTGAAAATGGGAAACCATGGAAAACCATCTTCAGGGCTGCCGACAGTGGGGCTCGAGCCCACGATCTCCCGATTACTGGATACTGGCCGCACTTAAGCGACTGCAGCTATCGAGCTCGGTAGTAAGACTGTCCAATACTATACTGATTTGGTTACTCCACCACATACTTTATGAACATTTGAGATTTCTGGCACTGGTCCCGTAGTAATTCAACTGTACTGTCCGGCTCCATGGGTAAATGGTTAGCGTGCTGGCCTTTGGTCACAGGGTCCCTGGTTCGATTCCCGGCAGGGTCGGGAAATTTAACCATCATTGGTTAATTTCGCTGGCACGGGGACTGGGTGTATGTGTTTTCTTCATCATCATTTCATCCTCATCACGACGCGCAGGTGACCTTCGGGTATCAAATCGAAATGGCGAGCCGAACATGTCCTCGGACACTCCCTGCACTAAAAGCCATACGCCATTTCATTTCAACTGTACTAAAGAAATAACATTAACTCGCTCTAAGCAGTGATGAAATCAAACATAGTAATTCTAACGATTTTCCATAATGATATTTAGTATTAATATGAAATATTCATTGCAGGTTAAATGTAACGGAAGAGAGGTATACTAGAATTTATGTTCCGTACTTATTAAAAATATGAATGAATTCCACAGACTTTACAGTTTATACTAGCGTTATTTGAAAACAGCATTAGAAGCAGAATACAGTAGAAACATCAATAACAACGTCGATTGCTGCACCCAGAGCCGAAATGTGTAACGTTATTTCCTGACTACCAGTTATTTCATTATTATGTGGTATAATTCATTCATACAACCAGTTTAAATGGGTGTTATATCGTCCAAAACAAATAGCAAATATTGCACGTTCGAATTTGCCATATATATACGGATCACTCACTCTAGTCGAGGTCTATACACCCAACAGGTCTGGTCAATCTCCCATATTTCCTTGCGGCAGCGGCTATTTTGCAAACAAAGCTCTCTACTTGCTGTCGTGTGCGTGTTATCCAATACAATGCGTTATTGTATCACTCAAGATTGAAAACGTCGCTCACCTAAAGGGACTAGATTATATTATATTCCCGAAAGGTAAGAATATGAGGGAAAATGGGTGCAGAATTGCCGAGGACATAAATGACAGCCAACAACAAACTCGCAGCTGTGTGAGGTTGCGATAAATTTCACTAGAAGAAATGAAGTAATAATCACCTATTTTATCTTATTTAAAAAAAGAAAATAAAGCTAAGTCATCTCCATACAGGCCATGAAGAAACTCTGAGGGGTGGCTCGGCAGTTGGTGGGGTACAGTGGTTAGCTCTACGCCCGACCGCCTTTGCTCCCAGCAGTTTTGGTGTGGGATTCAAACCCACGTCCTTCCGGGCGTATATAAATGAGGCAAATTCGAACTAATGTGGCAACTAATCACACTAACCACTACGCCACATAGGAGGACAGTAGTCCTATTGTTATTATTATATAAAATGTTTATCACTCTGTTATAGAAATAAACTCATTTCCTCGTCTCGGGGTGGTGCAGGTCCTTTTACAAGCAGATCCCCAATGGTGGTGAGCTGTACACAATTTCAACCACATAGCAGCCCTCCTGCCTTTCTTAAATTTCTGGCAGTACCGGGAAACAAACCCGGGCCCCGAGGACTGCATTTAATAACATTAACCCTTACGCTACGCAGACGGACAGACTCTTTAAATGTAGCGCTGTTGTCATATATTTGCATGTATTCGTGTTACACGGAATATCGCCCAAATCGCTGGCTGAAATAATGTTGTTATAGGCCACGAAAGAGGCTTCAACTGAGGTAATTTCTTGTCAGCAACATACGGCCAAATTCCGTACCCTTTCATCAAAAAATATTATGATAATTTTGTCACATAGTCTGGTTTTAACTCCATTTCAACTGTTCACAATTTATAAAACGCGAGCTCTTATAGACGGCAGAATAATTATCCTATCATTATATCACAATTCGCAGGGTATAGAAAAGATATCAAATTATATGTAGCCCGAGCCAAATACAACTAATTTTTAACAGCTTCTGTGTTCTTAAATGGCTGCTGCATGAGCAACATTCGTGTCCTGACCAGTGTATGGAGACCTCGACTACAGAGTGCGCTCAGCACACTCTGGTGACATCATCGCGGAACCAATTCCTCGTATGCGATATTGAGTGTGGCCTCGGAATCATAGAGACCGATTCTCGCGATTGCAGCCGTCATTCGCGTACATCACTAATTCAGAGTGTAAGCCGAGCGGGTCCGATCTGACAAGACCGTGGCCGGGCCGGGCGAGTTGAAACCGTCTTGTTTGTTCTGAGAGAGTTTCCGGTGGCTGATTCCCCTTCCGTGCGCGATGGCCGATTTTATACTTTATGAATTGTTGCTGTAACACTGTGTATCTGGCGTGCATTACCTTGTGTTGTTTTTTGGCTGTAGTCTGAAGTATGTAGTCACAAATTTTTGTAGTGAATCGGTAGTATCTCGACAAACGTTTTTCGTCATTCCTGACGTCCTCAGATAAGCTATAAAATTCTACGTACATCTCACGATTAACATTGATGCTAGTGTAAATAACTAGTACTGTATAACCTGGAAACAATTCTCCAACCTATGGTCAAATAATGAAAATATCGGACTAGTTTTTTGTTATTATTAATATTATTACTATAATTATGACTTGTGAGCTGTGGCTATGAAGTTGTTTACGTCGATTATTATTATTATTATTATTATTATTATTATTATTATTATTATTATTTTATTATTATTAGTAGTAGTATTATTTCTGTTTTTCTTTCTAATTCTGTTTACCCTAAAGGGTTGGCTTTTCCCTCGGACTCAGCGAGTGATCCCACCTCTACTGCCTCATAGGCAATGTCCTGGAGCGTGAGACTTAGGGTCGTTGGATACAACTGAGGTGAATGACCAGTACCTCGCCCAGGTTGCCTCAACTGAACAGGAGCCGGGTGGGGGGATTGGAAGTTTGGAAGGGATAGACGAGGAGGAAGAAAGGAAGCGGCCGTGGCTTTAAGTTAGGTACCATCCCGGAATTTGCCTGGAAGAGAAGTAGGATACCATGGAAACCCACTTCGAGGATGGCTGAAGATGGAATCGAACACCGCTCTATTCAGTTGACTTCCCGAGGCTGAGCGGACCCGGTTCCAGTTCTCATACCACTTTTCAAATTTCGTGGCAGGGCCGGGAATCGAAACCGGGCCTCCGGGCGGTGGAAGCTATTCACACTAACCACTACACCAAAAAGACGGGCATTATTACTATTATTATTGTACACGCAGTTACGTTCGGACTTTGTTTGTTATAAATCGTGGTCTTATTACTTGTGTGTTGTATGTGAGGTTATGTCACGAGAAGTCTGCTGTATATAATATATATTAATAAGAGTTTATTTAATGTAACAACACGTAATGAATAGTATATAATTATTTCTTATTAACTATATATATACATATATATATATATGATGTATAAATCCAATGCAATGTTGTGAAGCGCAGGGTAATATTCCAGAACAACGCACTTTGTCACCAGAGGTTCATCGTTCATTCGATCCATTTGTACATAGGTTATTGGAGTCTCTAGAAATTACGAGAAAAAGTGTTGTGTCATACTTTTCTAGAAGCCTGGCCAGGTAATGTATATATGGAGGCAGTCCTGGCAGTTGAAATTGATTTGTTAACGAGACTTGCTAGTGAATGTCGTTAGTCAAGTGTTGAACTCATGTTGTGATCCTGTTGTGACGGTAATCGGCTGACATGATACCGTGGCAGTCAAATGTTTGTCAAGATGGCGGTTCATTAATGTGTGTATAATGTGTATATAATCTGTACTAATATTATAAAGAGGAAAAGGTTGTATATTTGTTTGTAACGGATAGTCTCAAAAACTACTGAACCATTTTTAAAAATTACTTCACCTGTAGAAAGCTACATTGGCAGTGAGTAACATGGGCTGCATTTGAAGTGGGGAGGCGACGGGGGAAGATGTAAAAATATAAAAAAAATAATAGGATAAATAGGCGAAATCGAATTTGTCGTACAAGGACGAGACAGCGCTTTTAAAGCCCCTTGATGCAAAGAACAAAACTCGGTAAGCCCTATGGTCCCGAAAACCATATTTTAAGGCCCTAACGCCAACCGTTTTGGAGATATTGGCACCACACTACCCCTGCTCTAGGAATCGGATAAAGAAATGAACTGCCGTAACCATGACAACGTCAGCTCCAGTATTCTAACAGCAGCGAGATTATTTACAATATATCACAAAAATCTAACACGTTACAGACATGATTTTTGGTATTTGGATCTCCTTTAAAAATAAAAGAACATCAATATTTGTTTTCAGAAATATCACTTGAGGGGAAGGGGAAGGGGGTGAAAAGAAGCGAGGAAAGAATTGAATTCTTTATACGTCACAGACGTTAAAATTCGTTCTTGGAATCTCTTCTAGAAATAAATGATCACACTTTTTCGGAAAATCCACTTAAGGGGGTGAAGCGGGAGAATTTTTAAAATGAGTAGGTACTTCCTCAACCGCTTTTCCCACACCTGCGGGGTGTCGGGTGCGAACTGTGTCGCACATGTGAATTTGAACCTGTTTTACGGCTGGATGCCCTTCCTGACGCCAACCCCGTGTGTAGGGATGTAATTACTATTCCTGTGTGGTCGGTAATATTGCGTGTTGAATGGATATGAAGAGGAGAGTGTTTGGACAAACACAAACAACCTGTCCCCGAGCCAGATGAATCAATCCCACGAGATTAAAATCCCCGACCCAACTCGTTATCGAACCCGGAACCCTATGAACCCAAGGCCTCGACGCCTACCACTTAGCCAAGGAGTGGGTCACTTTTTAAAATGAGGTGTATCTACAGTATATCTCATAAAGGTAACATGAAAATTGGTAACTGTGATCGCTTTTAAAAATAAATAAACACGTACTTTTTGTCTTCGTAAAATAAACTCCTGCTGAATATCGAAAATAAGTGAAGAAGGCGTTGAATTCTCGTGATGAAGATACTTATATCTCAAAAACTAAGATGTTACAGACGTGAAAAACGATATTTGGAATCTCCTTTAGAAATAAAGAATTCTTTTTTTTTTTTTTTTACTTACAACAGGACTGTTTCTATTATGTAGAGTTCCATGACGCATGTTCCAGATTTAGCTCTGCCTGTAGCCTGGTCATCTTAGTCGCAAAAGTCAATGCCACAAACGTGGTTTACAAAGAGGTTCTGGTGTAAATTAAATGAAATTTGTCGGCGAGTTTTTGTACTTTACGGATTCAGATAATGCCTTAGTGCAGTACCGTGGAACAATTAACTTTAATCAACTAACGAAATCATCACGAGCGAAGCCGTGGGTAACTGCTAGTTTGTAAACAAAAGTAGTGCACACAATTGACAACATTACGTCTTTGTGGTTTCAACAACATTCAAGTCATTAACTCAATAACGCCCGCTTCTCTACCAATTTTCAGCCATATACTATCTCTGATCAATAAAAGCGACTGGTGATAGCGTAATACCGAAGCTCCAGTTCTTGAACACGAACTGTTTCGACCAGCGCGGCTTGTGTGAACACGCACTCGCTAGGCTGGGTTTCACTCGGTCTCTCCCAGTTCGGAAACGCTCCTGCAGGCTGAAAGCCGCCTTAGCCGTTTTAATAATCCTGAGGAATATCGAGCTGGAAAACCAAGGACTCAAATCTTATAAATGAGCTCATGATACGAGGGCGAATCAAAAAGTAAGTTACACTTCCAAGTTATTGTCATTTTTTCCACATTGTCGTCAGGAGACTGTAAATATTTCTCAGAACGATCAACCAACGTTTCGATCCCGCATTCGTAGAAATCACACCGCGTGGAATGAGCTGCTTTCACCTCTTTACTGTTTCGGAATCCTCGTCCAGGGTCAACCTTCAGCAGGAATGGTACTCGTACTCGTCCTTTGACACGGAGGGTGTGGTGTTCGTACACAACTCTGCTTTGTATTATCAAATGTTGAACCGGTTGCGTAAGGCAATTAAAGAAAAGAGGCGGTGAAAATTGAGCGGCGCTTTGATTATGTTGCACGATAACGCAACACCACACATGGCCAGCAAGCATCCGAACTGCTGCAGCGGGGAATTTGGTAGGCATGGCTACATCCTCCATATAGTCCAGACTTGGCGCCATGCGATTATCATTTGTTCGGTAAGCTGAAGGAGGATGTCGGTGGACGAGGGTGAGTTCTATTTCATTGAACTTTGAGACAGAGAATTAGAGTAGGTGAAGCTTTATCTGACACTGTAATAATTAAGTAGGAATTCCCCAAGGCAGTATTATTGGAACTTTATGTCTTCTTATATACCGGGAGGTTGACCAGCCCCATATTTTTTTGGAGGTAGTTATAATTGAATATTTTACTGCAGCCAATGACCATTAAAATATATTTACATGACTAATTACATCAAACAAAATTTGGTTAGTCCCATCTGTCTTTTAGTACACGTCACAACATGATATAAGTCGCAAGTCTTCTCGCATAGTGCTCTTATACATTCCTTTCTAGGGGTGTGAAAAGGTTTGTTAACACACACACGATGATGTGTTGCTAATCTAGTCACTATGTGCCTGAGTTCATTGTTTGTCTGCATCTAATACAATCCAAGCCTCTGTGACGTAAAATGTTTCCCATATATCGCCCTTCTTGGTTTGCAGCTCTGTTTGTAACTGGTTGAATGCATCTGTAGACGGCAATATTAGTTTTTGACGTAGTTCTTCTGTATAGAAGAGTTATCTTGTCAGCTCGCAACATAGTCTTGAAAGACTGAATTTCGACAAACATAATAACTTTTTCATGTAGATTGCTTTTACACTTTCAATGTCTCGAATATTTCCTTTAGTGAGATGCTCCCATATCAATTCTAGTCCGTACGTCATTATCGGAGATATTTTTGCATGGAACAATTTCATAGCAACTTCAACCGAAAGTTCGCGTACGATCAAGATGTAATTCACTGATATTACGGCCGCAGCCACTCTATCCTTGATGTGCCTGTTATAAGTAGTTTCTGACGTCTGTAATGTAATGCCCAAACACTTAATTTTTTACGATTGGCATGGTTTCTCTTCCATTTTCATAGTGGATTTTCTCTTTTAATGATGTTCTGCCTCCCTTGCGGAAGTTCATCTGTACCGTGTTTTGTCGATTCATTCTTAATTTATTATCCTCTGCCCAAATGTTCAGTTTCTTGAAATCAGCCTGTAGTTTTTCGTGTTTTTCTTATATACGAGTACCATGTCATCTGCATACATGTATATATATACCTCGCCGCCTTCGACCTTTATGGTGGATATTAGGTCTGAGACCGCTATAGTGAAGAGTATGGCACTCATTGGATCACCCTGTAGTACTCCGTTCATCTGCGTTATGGGGTTTGAGATAGAGACGTTATCGTTTACAGAGATGTAATTATAAGCAGGAATGGTCATAATGATGTTCATTAAAGGATTCCTATATCCTATTATGTTTTCAGTTTCTTCAGTAGCTTTTCCTTGTCCACTAGGTCGATCGCTTTGTTCTAGTCTACGAAGATCGCATAAAGTTTCCCTTTTGGATGTCTGAGGGCATGCGTTATGTCGTCAATCAGATTCTTTATCGCATTCATTGTAGATCTCCCTCGTCGAAAGCCGAATTGCTCTTCCGGTAAGGCGTGGTCTACCTCTTCTGTCAGTCTCGTTGTTAGTAACCTGGTAAATAGTTTAAAGGTATTGCTTTCTAAGGCAATTCCACGGTACTAATATAGAAACCTCGTGTTTCCCTTTCCTTCATATAAGATCTTCATCACTGAGCGTCGCCAGGTGTCAGGGATTTCGTTCATTTCCACGCACTTATTGAAGAGCGGTGTCCACGTTGTTAGTAGTATATTTTCTGTAGTTTGTATATGTTCCTTTAAAAGGCCACCAATTCCTGCTGCTTTCTTACGCTTCAAGTCGCTTATGGAATTTTTTTACTTCTTCTTCTGTGAAGTCCTGAAAGATTTTTCGTTCTCCATGTACGATATTATCTACTGTAGTCACAGATAAGTTGTCAACGTTCAGCACTTTGCTCAAATGTTCTTCCCAGTCTTCTATGGCAATATCATGAGGGAAGTGCGGCTTTCTTGGTTTTAGAGCTATAAACGGATTAACTTTTGCCTCTTCGATGAGTTTCTCTTCTTCTACATCTATATGTTCTTCCCTTCATCTCTACTTCTCTTCATCGCGTAGATATGTTATTCACTTTCTTTGTGCGAGCGCCTTGCTCTGTGGAGAGCTATAAGAGTATCTTTCCGAAGAATATAGCATTCTTGATCAAACCATAATTTTGCTTGCCTCGTCCTGTCCTCAATGTTTACCATTCCCATTAGTATTGTCTGTTCTATCTCCTGGGTTGCCTCATTTATTTTGCCTTTGGTTATGTCGTTTTGAATAATTTCCAATGTTGGATCGATTTTCTGGAAGGCTGTTAGATTGGTTACTCTTGTGTATTTAGTCTTCACCTGTTGGCTCTTCGGTTCCAAGTGTTTCACTGTTACAGTTATCTTGATAGGTAGATGTTTTCTTATAGGGATCGTTGATGAATCATCTATTACTTGGAGAGATTTTACGGAAATTTTATTGTTTACAAAGAAAAGATCTATGATACTGTGTCCGTTGTGACAGATGTACGTTGGTTCCGTTGGCTTGTTTACTAGTATGAGTCCTTTAGATTCTAGGTATTCTCTCACCAGCGGCACGTCTATGCGATAGTTTAGATCACGTGCTGCGATGAGGGGTTCATTCTTTCCTATAATGTCTACTGCTTCTTTAAATGAGTATATTATTACGTCTTCTTGGGTATCTGGATGAAAGTATGCACATATCAATGATGTAAACGTGGTTTTGACCAGCAAAAGGTACGGTGTTCTGTATATAGTTCTCATTGGAGTTAGTTCCGGTTTTACTAAACAAGATATTCCTCCAATGTGTCGTCCTTTTTCCCCTTACAGTGCCAGACTGTGCGTTGTGTAATATCCTTGTATTGATAATAGATCTGTTAAGAACGTCTCTAATAGCATTACAATGTCCGTGGCCATAATATTCATTGGCATTTGGTTTAGGCCGCTTCTCTGTCCCTCTACGTTCCATAACATTAAGCTTATGGGGTGGTCTAAGGCGTCACTTGGGCTACTATTGGAGTATAGCTTCTTTGTCGCTATTATCTTGGGCAATGTCGTCAAACCTTCTGCATTCCCTGTTAAAAGCTTTATTGTATCACTCTGAGACTTTGCGCTATGCTCTACTTCTTTCACATCTCCATTTCCGAAAAATATAACGTCTTACTATGATACCCTTTGGCCAAGCGTCGTATTTTTCTATGAACCCTTTTTTGTCAACAGGGATACCAGTTTTGTATGCTTTGTTGAAGCTCACTGATTCAAGTTGCTCACATTCTATTTGCCCTGTGATACCACATTGATTTATGTTGGCTATCAGGTCTTACCTCTTCTCCGAATGATGTACGCGCCCGACATACAGCCAGGCTCTTCGTTCTCCAGCTCGAAGACAATTTGATTCCACTTCCTTTGTTCCAATAATGGTCTCGCTGTTCCTGAGTTTCCTTCAGTATGTGACTTTGATAGACGGCCTCTGTTCATCCCCTCTTGTGATAATGTTACCGTGTATTTCCTCTTCTTCCTTTGGAGCGGGAGTAGTAACGTGTACTTCACCTTGGTCTTTATCTGTTCCTTGAGATAAGGATATTTTCTCGTTTCCATTTATGGGTTTCTTGAAAATTTGTGATTCTCCCTCTTTTAAGGCATCTGTATTAATGTTATCCTTGATTCCCTCTGGCTTAGGAGCTTTAGTTTTGTTCACAGTAGGGCGTGCAAGATACCTCATCATTTCCTGACAAATTGTATTTTTCATCTCGTCTCTCAGCATACCCTCAATATCGACTTTTATTCACGTTAGTCGCGTTTCCATGTGAGTCTTTAACTTTTCCATCTGTTTCATTTCTGTCTCTGACGTTTTTAGCACTTTGGGCTTGCAATCCGGGCATAACCATGTCAGTTTACAATTCTTCCTCTTGATAATGTCAAATTCCCCTCTTGTCAGCCCACTACATTCTGCGTACTGCCACCTATCGCAATTTTTACACTGTAAATAGTTTTTATTCTTATGTACAATCTTCCTGCAGATGTCGCACATTTGCGTATCATCGTTGTCTACCATGTACGTTGTCCAATGTCAGTTACGTCTATGTCTTTAAAACGTCTTCCTATAGTTTATATAGTATTGTAATGGTTTGTTACCTTACGCAGCTTTATATTCCTCAAGAAGAATTTCCACAACACTATCGTTCCAACGCTTAACAAATTAGTGAATACCTAATATTAACAGGCACTCGACTGTATAATTGTATTGTGTTGTTGTTCGAGTCATCAATCCATAGACTGGTTTGATGCAGCTCTCCATGCCACTCTATCCTGCGCTAACCTTTTCATTTCTACGTAACTATTGCATCAAACATCTGCTCTAATCTGCTTGTCATATTCATACCTTGGTCTACCCCTACCTTTCTTACCACCTACACTTCCTTCAAAAACCAACTGAACAAGTCCTGGGTGTCTTAAGATGTGTCCTATCATTCTATCTATTCTTTTCGTCAAATTTAGCCAAATCGATCTCCTCTCACCAATTCGATTCAGTAGCCCTTCATGCGTGATTCGATCTATCCATCTCACCTTCAGCATTCTTCTGTAACACCACATTTCAAAAGCTTCTATTCTCTTTCTTTCTGAGCTAGTTATCGTCTATGTTTCACTTCCATACAATGCCACGCTCCACACGAAAGCCTTCAAAAACATCTTTCTAATTCCGATATCAATGTTTGAAGTGAGCAAATTTCTTTTCTTAAGAAAGCTCTTCCTTGCTTGTGCTAGTCTGCATTTTATGTCCTCCTTACTTCTGCCATCGTTAATTTTTTTACTACCCAAGTAACAATATTCATCTACCTCCTTTAAGACTACATTTCCTAATCTAATATTTCCTACACCACCTGCCTTCGTTCGACTGCACTCCATTACTTTTGTTTTGGACTTATTTATTTTCATCTTGTACTCCTTACCCAAGACTTCATCCATACCATTCAGCAACTTCTCGAGATCTTCTGCAGTCTCAGATAAAATAACAATATCATCGGCAAATCTCAAGGTTTTGATTTCCTCTCCTTGGACTGTGATTCCATTTCCAAATTTCTCTTTGATTTCCTTTACTACCCCTACCTTTCTTACCACCTACACTTCCTTCAAAAACCAACTGAACAAGTCCTGGGTGTCTTAAGATGTGTCCTATCATTCTATCTCTTCTTTTCGTCAAATTTAGCCAAATCGATCTCCTCTCACCAATTCGATTCAGTAGCCCTTGAAACATTGAAAGGAAGAGGGTACAAACTGCAGCCTTGCCTCACTCCTTTCTGGATTGCTGCTTCTTTTTCAAAGCCCTCGATTCTTATCACTGCAGACTGATTTTGTACAGATTGTAGATAATTCTTCGTTCTCGGTATCTGATCCCTATCGTATTCAGAATCATAAATAGCTTGGTCCAATCAACATTATCGAATGCCTTTTCTAGATCTACGAATGCCATGTACGTGGGCTTGTCCTTCTTGATTCGATCCTCTAAGATCAGACGTAAAGTCAGGATTGCTTCACGTATTCCTACATTTCTTCTGAAGCCAAATTGATCTTCTCCCAACTCAGCTTCTACTTGTTTTTCCATTATTCTGTAAATAATACGTGTTAAAATTATGCAGGCATGAGATACTAAACTAATGGTGCGATAGTTTTCACACCTGTCAGAACTGGCGTTCTTGGGAATAGGTATAACAACATTCTGCTGAAAATCGGATGGGACTTCTCCTGTGTCATACATCTTGCACACTAAATGAAATAACCTTGCCATGCCGGTTTCTCCTAAGGAAGTCAGTAATTCAGAGGGAATATCATCAATATCGGCTTGTATAGGGTACCTGAACGTGAACTGAATCAGTCGCGGCGTTCCTTAATACACTGACTGAGCAAATGTCATGGGATAGCGGAGCACTGATGCGCAGGTGTGTTGTCTGCGCACCACACGCCACCTGTTCCAGGGTCAGTTGTATAGGAGACCTTGTGAGCAGTGGCTGTGCATGAGCCAGGTGTAGCATGGAACGTCGTCGTGAGATGACACCGTTCGAATGGGATATGGTGTTCGGTGCCCGATGCATGGGAAGTGAGATTTCGGAAGTGGTGCCGGAATTCGGCTTCAGACGATCACCCGTGTCCAGGGTGTATCGTGAATGGTTGAATGCCGGTGTCATCCTCCACAACAGACGAACAACCGGCCGTCCAGCCACCCTCAATAACCGTATCCGGCGACATCTGAGACGGATTTTCAATAGTGACAGACGGGCAACCGAGCAATAAATCACGGCTCAATTCAACACAGGCCGTGCTAGACACGTCTCCTAGTGGACAATCCGTAGAAACATAGGTTTTATGGGGTATGGGAGCCGGCGCCGCACACGGGTGCCATTGTTAACCCAACGTCACAGGGCACAACGATGCGCATTTGTCGCCAGTCACCACGGATGGACAATGGAACAATGGCGTAACGTGATATCACGATTTCAAATGCACCATGACGGTGGGAGGTACCGTGTATGGCGCAGACACATGAAGCGAAGGATCCCGCCTGCCTCGAAGATGTGGTCCAGGGCGCTGGTGTCTCTGTTATGGTCTGGGGTGCATTTTCCTGGTATGAAACGGGCCCCTAGTTGTTCTGGAAGAGACTTTGAATGGTACGTGATATGTTGAGCTGCTCGGAGACCATCTCCACCTATTTTAGGCCTCCCAGCGCCCAGACGGTTCTTGCGGTGTTTCAGGATGATGACGCACCGCCACATCGCTCCCACGTCGCCCGGGAATGGTTCCAGGAACATGCAGCGGAGGTCCAACGACTGCCATGGCCACCCAGGAGTCCCGATATGAACCCTATCGAGCATATCTGGGATGTCCTGGAACGCAGGCTCCGTGCCATGTATCCTGCACCCACGAACAGGCGAGCATTGGCAGCCGCTCTGCAAACGATTTGGTGTCAGCTGCGTCCGGAGGACTACCAGAGATTTGTCGACTCACTTCCACGGCGTCTCACTGCAGTTCGCAGGGCCAGAGGAGGCCCCACACGCTATGAGGTGACTATCCCATGACATTTTCTAAGTCAGTGTCTAACCTCCTGTTTCCGTGATATCTGTTTTTCGGAGGTAGGCTATCCAATTAACGCCTATAAAATAGTCATCCGAAAAACATTAGTATCTCCTTCTTTCTGGCCTTAGTACTACCATACCGTTCATGTAATGCTCGTGAATATGGTATAAAACAGTGTTATTTCTATTACCTAAACTATAATGAATGTGAAAAACGATCACAGCTGCGAATAACGTCAGCTTACGTTCGGACAGGAAGTGTCTATAAGGACTACAACGTGATACCAGAGCACCGAGACTCGCGGTAGCTAATGTGGATACGCCACGCACCGCTGCTGTTGCTGTGTGGTAATAGTTTCGAATCACAGGCTGGTAAACGTTTCTCATTTCTTCGGTTAACGCCGTTTACATTGACTGCAATATGGCCGCATATTATCCTGTTCCAACGAGTGAATTTTCATTTGGTCCTGCAAAGGACAGTTTTTATCCGATTTTACGTAATCAGGTTGGACTACGACGTGATGGTGTGTAGGTAGGGAGTAGAGTACCCTGAATATTCAGAGTAACAAGTGTTCGAAACGTTGCCCACTTTACAGTGTTCACTAAACTTTTTATCTGTCGTCCCCTGTGGCGCAATTGGTTAGCGCACGGTACTTATACGACTTAACTTTTTATCATTACGGAACATGTGGCGTACAATTTAATTAGCAACAATTGAACGTTCTCTTCATAGGAATACATCGTAAAGAAATGAGTGAGTGCTGTGATGTTACCTGGTAGGTGTGGATTACTATTTGTGTGCATTGGATTCAGTAAGTTGTGGAATCGAATCCCATCCTGGCCGTCCCGAAGACGGTTTACCTCGGTTTCCCATTTTCATCCCCAGTTAATGTCTGGACTGTACTTTAGGAAAAGACCAAGGCGATTTCCTTCCCAATCTTTCCTCCACCCATCCTTTGGGGAAAGACGCCAAACCAGAGCGCACCCGTTGAAACCAATAGAAAGAAAATGTTGATTATCCTTGTCTCCCCGCTAAAATGAAGCACCTCGGTCGTTCTAAAACATTGCCCAACGTTGGATTCTAACTACTACGCTTACAGTACTCACACATCTTCTGCTCCAGCACTTAACCAATTCTGCCACGAAGTGAACATACATGCTAGAGGTTCAGTATTTAAGAACGTCCGTTCAATCTCCAAAGTTAACATTCGTGTCAAAGTCTTCAATGAAGGTTTACAGTGTTCATTTCATATCCTTACGTTACAGAGCACGTAGCATAAGCTGTTAATTAGATCGTATTACGGGTACCTGTGTAATTTCAAGACACAATAAATCGCATGTTTGCAGAATTGTCCATAGCATTTGGCGCGGAATTGTTCATAGCACTTTTTTCCTTTGCTATTTCGGGATCAATTTACAGTGACGGCACACAGGTAGGGGAAAGCCTCATTGACTATAAGGTGAAATTTTAAGTTATTTGGTGTTCATAAAACTAAATCTTAAGGATCTGTAGGTTATCTGCATTATTTGGGTTGCCTATCTACGAAACAATTAGGGGCTGGTGAACCACCCGGTATATCAAAGATATGAGTAAAAAAAATCGAATCGATAAGGTTTTTTGCAGATGATGTTATTCTGTACAGATTAATAAATAAGTTAAGGGATTTTGAGAAATAAATAAAGGCTGGTTGCCCAGTTGTTCTTCTTCTTAATACAACAGTCACCACCACAACAACAATCAATCTTCGGTTTGTGTAGGGTCACTACTGCTGCAAATATATTCCAGATGGATTATGAAATGGAGTGTTACTATGATCATACTTCTGTACTGCTTCCGTTATATCAAGATAGAAAATAAAAATCAGCTGGAGAAATATTTTCTTCTATGCGATCATCTATATATATAAAAGCAAGTCGGGCTGGAGCGATGTATATATAAATATTTAAAAATGAAAAAAGACGTGAATTAATGAGGCACTTCCAGAAATCTCAGAAATTTGAAACTTTGTACGGAGGAAACTGATGACCCCAGGATCCCTAGAAAAATCGGAAATTCTCAAAATTCCCTGAAGGGGGCACGCTGGGGGGGCTCAAATTTTGGGCTCAGCATAAGAACACAGTCGTATAGTATATCCAAAACGATAACCTATAGGTTTCGTGGGCTTAAAAATTTTCGAGAATTTCCTCATTTTTATCCCCTATCCCCCCAAATCAAAATGGCGGCACAACCTGCCAGACGAAGTAGACAATTGAAATTTGGTGAAATTATAGCTTTTGGTCCCTAACCGACGGGAAAATTCCAAGATGTTCCAATTTTTCACTTTTTACCCCCCAAAGATATCGAAATATGGAGGCAATTTTAATGACTGTGCAGACATTCCTTTTGAGCTATTTTTTGGCTAAACGGTAAGTCGTATCACAAAACGGATGGCACAATGTCGCTTCAATTCGGAATGATCTACAACTTTGGTCCTGTGACATTTTGTCGTATCTCTCTCCCTTATACGTTAAATTTGGCCGTATTTCTGGATTGTTCGTAAATTTGGTGATTTTTACAAGTATATTTCATTGTTTGACACACTTATATGAATGATAGGATCATCACGTTGTGTGCGTACGTTGGCACGATTAAGGGACATATGTGTACGAAATTTCATGATTCTAGCTTATACATAAGTAGGCAAAAAGTAATGTAAAATGTTAAAAATGCACCCAAATTTCACCCTATTCAAAATTTGATCTCAATTTACCCCCTTAATATGGGAGATACGAGGAAATGGTTTAGAAACAAACATGTAGAGCGATAAATGCGGCGTCTGATGGCGCAAACCGTTTCTTAATATCATAAACCGTTTAGGAGATATGAATCTCGAAGTGGAAGTCTGCACTTTTCAACGTGCTCATGCTTATCCGTCATCTATATAAATTAAATCGTAACGACCGTGTGTCTGTACATTGATTATTTTGGCGAAATTTCCGTACAGTTATCCGTTTCACCTGTAATTATGACCATCTGCATCATTTTTAGCTTTGGTGTCCGTTTGTCTGTTTGTTTGTCTGTTTGTCTGTTTGTCTGTCCTTCTATAACTTGAAAACTACTGGATATATTTCCACCAAACTTCATATTTAGAATCCACCTGTCCTTGGGTAGGTTTTAGCGCAAAAAATAAAAGCGTAACGACCGTGTGTCTGTACATTGATTTTGGCGAAATTTCCGTACAGTTATCCGTTTCAGGTGTAATAATGACCATCTGCATCATTTTTATCTTTGGTGTCTGTTTGTCTGTTTGTCTGTTTGTCTGTTTGTCTGTTTGTCTGTCCTTCTATAACTTGAAAACTACTGGATATGTTTCCACCAAACTTCATATTTAGTATCCACCTCTCCTTGGGTAGGTTTTAGCTCAAATATCGTTTCTAAATCCCTGAACTGAGTGGGGATTTTTACGAAACCGAAACCGTGATTTTGCACTCCCTCAAAGTATACACAACCGAACTTAATGGAAATCAACCTGCCTTAATGAAAATGAATTTCTAAACCTTTTTTGCTCATGTGCATCATTTCGATAACAGGATTTAGTAAGGGATATATCATTAACGGACCGTTTTTCGGTACAAATCCCAGCGGGTCCGTGTAAAGCGTACTTCTTACAACTTGAAAACTAACAAGATATTTGAACCAAATTTTATATATAGCATCCATCTGTCCAGGGGTAGGTTTCCTTGGTGTCTGTTAGTTAGTTAGTTAGTTTGTTTGTTTGTTTCTTTGTTTGTTGGTCTGTTTGTCTTTCTCTAACTTGAAAACTACTGGATATATTTCCACCAAACTTCATATTTAGAATCCACCTGTCCTTTGGGGAGGTTTTAGGGCAAATATTGTTTCTAAATCCCTGAACTAATTGGGGGTTTATACGAAACCGAAACCGTGATTTTGCACTCCCTCTAAATACACACAACCAAACTTTATGGAAATCTACCTGCCTTAATGGAAATTAATTTCTAAACCTTTTCTTTTCATGTGCATAATTTCAATCACTTACAGGAAAGATAGTATGATCAAACTCTACACGAACATTGGCCCACCCAGTACCCATATGTGAGCCAAATGCTATGCCACATAATTATCCGAAAAGTAATGGAAATGTAAGATATTCTTACACAAATTTCAACCTATTCAACGTTTTTGATTCAATCTGACCCATGAATAGATTACATGCGAGAAAATATCATAGGACCAGCCATTTAGATCGCTAAATACTGCGCCTTACGGTACAATCCTTTGTCGACATGACGTACCGTTTAGCAGCAGTTAATCTGTAAATGAAGGTCTGCAATATTGTAAACATTCATATACTTTCGTATGTCCATCTGTATATATATTCATTGATGTCGATTTGTAGAGATCGAGAAAGGATGTGTCTGCTATTGTAATCAGTACTCCCTACACCGACTTTGACTGCTGGCAGTAGGAATGGGGTCCTTCTCCAACTCCTGTGTAACTGGCATTTGTAAGGAGGGCCTACCATTTTAATGAATAATTCACTTTTCGATTTGTCTTGCAGAAGGCAAGGGATCATGCAGTTTTGTTCGAAAGTCCCCTACTCTATTGTGTTTGGCTCTAGGCCAGGGTGCCCGCCATTATAAACAAATGTTCCAATTTAAAATTTGACTAGCATTAGGCATTGTGGCCTGCTATTTTCATGGAAACTCACTAATTCTGTGTGACTGGCAGTAAGCTGGCTAGCAGCAGTAAAAAGGGACTGTCATTATAATGATAACTGCACAACTCAATTTTGACCGGTGGTAGGGAAGTTGCCTGGTATTATAATAAAAACTCCTCAACTGTAACCTGTCTGAAAGTAGGAAATGGGTCTGCCATTGTAACTAAAACTCCCCAAATCGATTGTGACCGCGCAGTAGGCATTGGGGCCTGCAATTATAATGTAAACTTGCCAACTCGATTGTGAATGGCAGTAGGCAAGTGAGCCTGGCGTTATCATCACAACTCCGCAAACCTCACTTTACATTGGAAACAACGTATGTGGACCTCCCCATGCTATTTCTCGGATAAGGCTAAGAGACATGCAATTTTAAAACAATCTCATTTGCTGCACGCACAGTATTTACGTCGATATCCGTATACAATGTAGAATACCGTAGCGAAGCACGGGTACATTTGCTAGTTGAGATATAATTGTATGATGAGAATGAATTAATACTTGAAAAATTGTCCAGAAGGAAGCAATATTTTCCAGCGTCGACTTAGTTAAATGTTACCTTAAAGCTGTCCAGTCTGCGAAACACACAATTTTGAATAGATTGTTTTAACAAAGTACGGGTCGGCACACTATGAAGAAGATAAAAGTAAGCAATTTCCTCCATTGTGCCGAAATTTGAAGAGCTAAAGGCCCCGGAAAGGTTTAGAATCACTTCCGGCCTAAATGCAATTCTGGAAAAAACCGTAAAAAACCCTTATTTCTTAGCTCATTTTATTTTTATTCAAATCCTAGCCAAATTAACTTATTTACATAATTCTTTCTGTAATGTGTTATTGTTTAATACCCTCAGGCGTTTTCACATTTTTTGAAAAATTTTCACACCGACTGTAATTATAAAGCAAAGCAAAGAAGCAAAGTCATCTCCATACAGGCCATGAAGGCCCTTGGAGGGGTGGAATGTAAGGGCTCCCACTATCCGTTAACTCGGCACTAGATGTGGTAGAGTGTTTGGCTCTACGCCCGGCCGCCTTTGCCCCCAGGAATTAACCTGGTACTCATCTTTGGTGTAGGCTGTGTGACGCTCAGTGCCATGTGGAACTCCGGAAGTGGAAATCTCGTTTCTTAAATTTTACGACTTTCTGACGGTAATTCGAATCCACGTCCTTCCGGGTGAAGCGTGTACGCCTTTTCCGCCTCAGCCGGGCAGCCCCTGTAATTAGAAAGGCTTCAGTGAAACGCTCAATTGATTCACATTAGCGCTTGTAGTGGAAGACAAAGGCAAACTGCTAATCTAATGGACTGGATAACGATGAATAAGAAAAAGATTGTAACTTTTAGGAGTAATTAAATAATATATTCTCATACTTTATTATATGGGTATTTTATTTACCTAATTACTACCTCATATCTCTAGGGTGTCTTCAACAATGATTTGCTCACCAGATGGGCTAGAACTGTATATTTTTACAGATATGTTATAGTGTGTCCGCCTCTGTGGTGTAGTGGTTAGTGTGATTACCTGCCACCCTCAGAGGCCTGCGTTCGATTCCCGGCTCTGCCACGAAATTTGAAAAGTGGTACGAGGGCTGGAACCGTGTCCACTCAGCCTCAGGAGGTCCACTGAGTATAGGTGAGTTCGATCCCCACCTCAGCCATTCAGGAAGTGTTTTCCGTGGTTTCCCATCTCTCCTCCAGGCAAATTCCGGGATAGTACCTGACTTAAGGCCGCGACCGCTTCCTTCCCTCTTTCTTGGCTGTCCATTCCAATCTTCCCATCCTCCACCAAGGCCCCTGTTCAGCATAACAGGTGAGGCCGCCTGGGCGAGGTACTGGTCATTCTCCCCAGGTGTATCCCCGACCCAATGTCTCACGCTCCAGGACACTGCCCTTGAGGCGGTATAGGTGGGATCCCTCGCTGAGCCCGAGGGAAAAACCAGCCCTAGAGAGTAAACAGATTAAGAAGGAAAGCAAGAAAAATGTTATAGTGTTATAATTTATTTGTAACTTGTTTGAGTGACTGGAAAGCTTTTAACTTACATTATTAATTGAAATAATGTGATGATGTTTCAAATTTGACTTTTCGAGCTAATACAGCATTGAATATAATTTACAACTGCGGATTTAATAATAACTTGGAGTTAAACCCTCAAAAATCGAGCGGCATATTTATTACGAGGAATAGGAAAGCTGAAACACCTGTAGTGAACATGAATGGGCAAGTTAAAAGACTGATAGATCAAATGTCATACATAGGTTTTGTTTTAGACACAAACCTAACCTTTAAAGCTCACTTCAATGCTCTGGCTGCCAAAGCTAGCAAATTGCTGTCTAGCTTCACTATGGGATCTTAATCCAGAATGTATCATGGAGCAGTTGAACCATTAATACTGTATGGTGCACCTGCCAAAATTCAAAGAGGGTTTTTTACTTAGAATTATTCGTGCTAACCGCACAATATCCATGGAAGCAGCTCTTGTTGTGGCGGGAATCCCAGCTCTGTATTTAACAGCCATTGCTAAAGCTGAGCACACATTAACAAAAAAATTGATCTTAAGGGTTACTCCTGAGCTGCAAGCTAATGCATTGACAGGAGGTCCCCCAAGTAAATTTGCCAATAAACTTGTGAAAGATCTGTGCTACACACAACATTATAGTATATACACGGGTGAATCCCGAATCAGCGAAGAAAAGGACGGCTGGCTTGTAGGATGTGCTTTTGTAGTGCTATAGAATAGCAGTGAAGTGAATACTAAAAAGAAAAAAATTAGACAATCTCCCACATGTTCAGTACTTCACGCAGTACTGTGCGTTATACTACAGGAAGTTATGTGTATTAGAAAACACAATTGTGCTGCACAAATAATGAGTGATTCTTAGGAAGCTGTTAATACAAGATCACACATATTAGGCTACAGTAAACATATCTGCATGAAATGGGTCCGAGGTCATGACGGAGTAGAAGGAAATGAAAGAGCTGATGAACTTGCCAAAGCAGCTACTACTTCTTCTCACGCTTTGTTGATATATGAGAGGTGCCCTATGTCTCGTGTACAAAAGGAACTGAGGGAGTATACACAAGAATACGTGGAACAACAAGTGCATAACCAGCGCAAACGCCCGGCTAATAAGGGAGTTGTTCTTTCCGAATATTCAAGACAGACTACAAAGTGGGTTATTGCAACATGAACATATCATAACTCAGTTTCTGACAGGACGTGGAAAGTTTGGATCGCACTTCGAGTGGTTTAGAATCAGCATATAGAAGCCCTATAGCTGTACCTGTGAAATGTCACAAACTGTTCCTCATCTTTTATTTGAGTGTCCAACTATTGACAGGAGTAGATATGAATGATTTATTCATTACATGTGTAATATAGAATACCAAGCACCTCTCACTATGGTATTTCAGAGACGATGCTGTTATAAAATGTTTGTTAAATTTCTCCACCTCATTTATAAGTCATCTCCATTTCAAATTTAATTGTGACGTATTAAGTTAGTCTCACTACCTTTAGCCCTAATATACTACTTGTAAAATATGGTTTGTAATTGAATATTCAGTAATAATGATTAACAAAGGAAAAACAAAGCAATGTTATCTCCGTACAGTCCATGAGCCCCTTGGAGGGAGGAAGGTAAAGGCTTCCACTATCCGTAAGCTCGGCACTTGATGGGGTAGAGTGGTTAGCTGTAAGCCCAGCCGCCTTTGCCCATAGGAATGAACCTGGTACTCATTTTTGGTGTAGCCTGAGTGAACCTCAGAGCCGAGTGTACCTCCGGAAGTGGAAATCTCGTCTCTTAAATTTTTCGACTTCCTGACGGGGATTAGAACCCACACCATTCCGGACGAAGCGAGCACGCCCTTACCGCCTCGGCCGGGTAGCTTCTGCTTGAAATAACATAGTTTATTTATTCATTGATTATAAATTATTAACAGTATCTACGAAGGAATAAAGAATTATGTTCTTATAGATTCATGCATACTTACCTCAGCAGCCGTTAGGGAGGTTCCCTCAAAAATACTCCTGAATGACCATGGAAATCAATTCGTTGTTTGCTTCTTCTTCTTCTGTTTTACCAGTATCACCTGCAGGGTCGGTTCTTCCCTCGGACTCAGCGAGGGATACGACCTCTACCACCTCAAGGACAGTGTCCTGGATCTTCAGACACTGCGTCGGGGGATATAATGTGGGAGGATGACCACACTGCCTCGCCCAGGCGGCCTCACCTGCTGTGCCTTGCGGTGGGGTGGGAACATTGGAAGGGACAGACAATGTAGAGGGAAGGAAGCGGCTGTGGCCTTAAGTACCAACCCGGTATTTGCCTGGAGGAGAAATGGGAAACCACAGAAAAAAGTCCAGGATGGCTCTGGTGGGTATCGAACCCACCTCTACTCAGTTGATCTCCCGAGGCTGAGTGGACTCAGTTTCAGGCCTAGTACCACTTTTCAAATTTCGTGGCAGAGCCGGGGACCGAACCCGGACCTCCAGGTGGTGGAAGCTAATCACACTAACCACTAAACCACAGAGGCTCGTTGTTAGCTTTGAGGGGAATCCGGGGTAAGATCATTCTTGTTCACGTGCTTTGCCCTACTAAGCTCAGAGAAGTCCAAACTTTATGACAGGGAAACCACCATTTTTGTCAAGAGGAGTCGTGACCCAAGTATTGTGATTGTTCACTAAAATATCGTGTTTTCAGTTTTAGCCTTAAAACGGAGTATTGTTCGTCTTTCAAACCCTGATATGAGTTTTTGACTAACGCAGTTTTTGAATCTCGAAATGGCGGATTTAAATGGAAGCTGTTCGGCGTATATATAGCAAGTCCAAACCCTTTATCTAACATCGTCAGATTAAGTAAGCTTGGAGGATCATTTGGATTACCATTTGATAAATACAGCTGTATATATTGCAACCTTTCCACCCCGTTATCTGTCCTACCAGTTCATCATAACGTTCGATTGTTTCCTCCAACCGTACGTTAAAGTTCCCCATCTGTTTATTAATTTCATCTCTCCCCTCCTTACACTCCTTCTGTATTCTCTCCATATGTTCATTAACCTGATCTAATTTCTGATCAATCATGTCCTTAACTGTTTCATTACTCTTTTTAATGTCTTCACTATTCCGACCTATCTTCTGATCAATCACTTTCATATTTTTATTAATGTCCTCTATCATGTCCTCAACTTTTTCCCTACTCACTTTAATGTCTTCACTATTCTGACCTATCATATTTTTAACTTCCTCTATCAGAGCCCTCATGGCTTCCATATCCATTTTACACAATATTTCAATAAAATGGGCCCCCCTTAACTCGAACCTCGGATTAGGAGAAATCAAATTGAAAATGAATCCAATTCAAGGTCAACTTAATCCAAAATCATAAAATTTTCACAACAATGTGACTTGAATTAAATTTATAGCCTGAATACAGCTATCTCAAAGTTATTCACCAGTATAATTTATCAAGGGTACCTTTCATCACAATATTTCAAATATGTAGCCTATCATTATTATATTTATATTTATTATTATTATTATTATTATTATTACTAATTTTGAATAAGTTCGTATAATAGAAATATCGCAAGTTAAATACCAACACAGGTGGTATATGCCAATAAATTAGGCCATCCTTCCAGTATTGAGGCAGATACACCTAATACACTGGGTAATATCGTCCCAAAACTTTCCACATGAATCCTAACTTACTGCCACTTAACAACAAAGACTAAAGGCCTGAGGTCACCTTTACCTACCGCGAAACACTAACACAAATTTAATAAATGATTCACTATGAGTAATGAGGCCTGTTACAACCAGTACCTCCTGACAAGTACCCATGAATACGATTACCTGAAGGGTATCGATATTCATTTTTCCTCAGATTTGGGAAAACCATTTTATTGTTTCCCGGGATTTAATTAAATCCCTACATGATTTTGGGTACCTCAATTACTATGAATGACTGTCCTGGTTATCGTCACTTAGACTATAACCACGACTATGTTTTCATTTTTCCATAAATATCACATTAATTTTAATCTGTCATTCACTTCGCATACTGATCCAATTATCAGCATCCCATAAATTGAACAACCATCGTGTTCCTTCATATAATAATTGGTCAGTTCTATATTCCTAAATATGGCATTACCATGCCTGACGCCCATTTTCGCAAAAGTTATCATTTGAAATTATCTCTATCGAAAACATCGAAAAATTCTGAAAATGCCGAAAAATTCAAAAATTCCGAAAATGCCGAAAATACCTAACATTGTAAATGCCTAAAAATGCCGAAAATGCCCCACGTTGGGCGCCAAATGCAACCTTTCCACCCCGCGCCATTTGCCGCATAGAACCAAATGACTGCATGATAATCCCAAAAAAATCGGGATATCGCCATATAACACCATACGCCAAAGCGCCTGATGGAAAGGGACCTTTTTAGTCTATAGTCAAATGTCACCTCATCAGGAAGGAACAAAAAAATTCAGAATGATGGGTGAGCAAATGCTCTTCCGACCGTGCAAGGGTCTACTGCACCCTTCCGTTCCAAAGAATCAAACCACCGACCTCCCAAGGCCATGGTACGTTCGCGGCAGAAGATCAAAGAAAATAACACATAACTAGCTTAAAGGCATAAATGAACGGAAGGAAACCTGGGATACAATGTTATTCGGCAAAATGACAGGCAAACAAAAGTTTAAATACCTATTTATTGAGCCTTGATAAATCAAATTAATTAAAGGTTGATCCTGAATATTTATAGTATATCAATGTTGAATATGCAATGTCCAATGGACTAAATACAAATTGTAAAGTGTCAAAAAAAAATTATTTCTCCTTTACTTCTATCTTCTTCCCGACATGATGATAAATATTACATCATCATTAGTATAACATACTTTTCAAATAAAAAAAATCAGAAATATCCTTATAAATGCGACGGTTATCATTACGAACTTTCTTCACTATCAGAAGAAGCAATTATTTATACAACAAAATAAATTGAAGATAACTTGAAGTGGTCACCTAGCTAAATTAATTATATTACAAAAATAAACAAAGAATAAATGAATGCTAGTCGCTATAATCCTAATCAAAATAAAATGACTGATGTCGGGTCCAGAAATCGAACCCACATCCCAATGGATCCAATGACAATAATTACGAAAATAAAACTCGATTTGTCATCCACATAAAGAGTGAAACACGACTAAAAGAATGTATAAAAAAGGAAAATATGTACACAATATGAAAAATAATCAATAACAATATACACATGCAATTGGCTGTATATAAAAAAAAATGTGACAACAAAAATCCATGGTTGCCTCAAAACTCGAACCAATGATATCGAAGATGGCGTCGACAAACGGGACTAATAAAACTGCCTTTCTTAATTAATCATATGGTCAACAAATAAATGATAATACTGGCGTTCCAGTTAGTTAAATATTATTATAAGATCATACATGAAAAAGTCAAAGAACCCTTTAAATAATAATCGGTGTTGTACAGCTTTCATTCTAAGTAGAATAGCTCGAACAATACAGCATACGGTAACCCTCTACAAGAGCCAAACCCTTTTCACTCTCCCCTCATCTTAAATCTCTGGACGTCAAAGCGCTCGCTAATAATGGCCCAGTGTGGCAGAAATATCCTTTCAACATCTCAAGGTGAAAGCAAATCGTTTCCCTTGGAACACATATTTGTTAAATAATCTTATTTCATTATATATTCTCATATCATATTTCCAAAGCTCCACTGGCTTATAAATTCACTGTCCTGCCACAATTATATAATACAATATCAATCCACTGTTCATTGTCTCATATTCACATCCATCCACTCAGAATGACCAGCTTCGATTCCATCCGATTACAAAATACAGCCTAGGTTTTTCCTACATTTTAAAATCAAATCAATAAAATCAAATATGGATTTTAAACATATCCATAAGGATATTCTCATATTCAGAAAGGGAAATTATTCGACATTAAAGGAAAACGCTAATCTCAATAGGAAGGCGTCTGTTCGATGTCTAGGCATGTCACAAGTTACGCATATAATTAATACAGCCATCTACAAATATATCATCATGCGAATTACATGAAAATAAGAGTGCCTTGCTATCCTAATGTTAACATTCGATAATCCACTTTTACAAGCATAATCACCATGCATTATCATAATAAGCTTGGATATCACGTAAATAAATTATACAAAATTACGGCTCGGCTCAGTGCCAAAAACAAATCCACTATCTATTACATTTACCTAATCTAAGCACTCTCAAACTAACTAATATTTTATCATCACGTCAAATACATGCATTACGTTAATTATATATATATTTAAGCCCATGGAGTAGACTATAAATTCCATGAAATGAACATAAATAAATATGAAGACCACTCACAAGTTCTCTTTCTAATTAAAAAAAATACATGCAATTCACATGTCTAACCTAATTTACGTGATCTGCATAATGAATAACCGCGCATTTATTAAAAAAAATATTTCATTTTAGTACTTATCATCATGTCGTAACAATCCAAGGTTCGGGTCCCGGGTAAGACCCTTATTCTTTCCTTTTAAGCTTCCATGGTGTTGACGTTGGTCACGGGTTCATGTCCGTTGCTACTCCCGCTGAGCACGTTCATATTCCAATGGTTATCTTCTACACTTATAACAGTTTTATGAGATTAAGACTTGTTGCGTCACTTTAACACACACAATACAATTAATAGCACTATAATGAAATTAATACTTGTTGCATCACTTAAAAAATTACAATTATACCGTTCTTGCGATCACATTATTTCAACCTGTTTTTAAATACTGTTGTTTGTAGACAATTACAATATTCTCGAAGATATAAACTGTACATTTACAGTCTGAAACACTGAATAGATCAGAACACCATCAAACCGTGGTTCTGCTTTGGATCCTTCGCGTAAAGTGGATGGGTTGTCATCATCGCGGTTCCTTTTATAAACTTTCCCCCTTCCATGCAAGAGACAATGGATAGTCCCCACTACTTTTTTTTAATTAATAGTTCCACGTGTCGTATGACATCGGTAATACACTCAAACGTGTGACTCAGATTCTTAAGTAGTCTGGTTATGTGCGGAACCTGAAATGTTCGGCCATTTATTTAAAATTAATTATCAAAATAATGCCCCAACAATGTCTTCCGTGAGGGTGCTGCGTACAAGGGACGCTTAGCTTGTTATATAATGCAACGATTGCGTATTCTTCCACACGTTAATCTATATAAATAAAATTGTTTCTGTTTGTCTGTTTGTCTGTCTGTTTGTCTGTTCCACCATCACGTCGAAACGGCTGGATAGATCTCAACCAAACTTCATATTTAGAGTATACTGACCCCGGGGAAGGTTTCGATATGCATATCATTTTAAAATCTTTGAAAAGACGGGGGTTTTATAGGAAAAACGGTTTTCCTCCATTTTCTCTTATACTATTATAGGCAAAATATCGAATTTGTCGTATAAGGACGAGACAAAGCTCAATTTAATCCTCTTGACGCAAAGAACAAAACTCGGTAAGCCCTACGGGCCCGAAAACCATGTTTTAAGGCCCTAAAACCAACCGTTACGGAGATATTGGCACCACACTACCCCTGCTCTAGGAATCGGATAAAGAAATGAACTGCCGTAACCATGGCAACGTCAGCTCCAGGATTCTAGAGCAGTGAGATTATGCATGTACGTTTGGGCATAGCTGTCAACCAAAATAGGTACAAATAAGACTTAATATCTGGGAAAAAAATATACTGTTGTGTAAGGCACTCATAGGACTCCTTTGGGCGGGGATGGAAAGGGGGTGAAGAACGAGTGTAAAAATCTATATAAATAAAATTGTTTCTGTTTGTCTGTCTGTTTGTCTGTTCCACCATCACGTCGAAACGGCTGGATAGATCTCAACCAAACTTCATATTTAGGGTATACTCATCCCGGAGAAGGTTTTGATATGCATATCATTTTAAAATCCTTGAATAGACAGGGGGTTTATAGGAAAACCAGAATGGTTTTTCCACCATCACGTCGAAACGGCTGGATAGATCTCAACCAAACTTCATATTTAGAGGATACTCATCGCGGGGAAGTTTTCCATATGCATATCATTTTAAAATATTTGAATATATGGGGGGTTTATAGGAAAATCAGAATGGTTTTTCCACCATCACGTCGAAACGGCTGGATGGATCTCAACCAAACATTGTATTTAGAGTATACTAATCCCGGGGAAGGTTTAGATATGCATATCATTTTAAAATCCTTGAATAGACGGGGGGTTTATAGGAAAACCAGAGTGGTTTTCCCACCATCACGTCGAAACGGCTGGATAGATCTCAGCCAAACTTCATATTTAGAGTATACTCATCCCAGGAAAGGTTCCGATATGCATATAATTTTAAAATCTTTGAATAGACGGGGTGTTTATAGGAAAACCACAGTGGTTTTCCTCTATTTTCTCTTATACTATTGATTTTCTGTAAACTTCGTTTACCGTACGTGAAACGTCTCTTCATTATAAACAACTTTCGTTATGTTCATAATTTACCTTACTCTTCACATGACGGAGAAATTTACAATTTTCTGCTGGTATCATGCTCTGCATTTAGTGACCGACAGACCGACAACGAACCTACAGGTTACCATGGCAACGTCTCTGACTGCATGCCAGTAGGGAAGTAACGTATTGCCATTTTCCTCATCATGCTTTTAAATTCGTGGTTGTTCCTTGGGTAGATGGCAAGAGAGGCATCAATCGGCTCATCTGCGGGATATTGGCGGAATATCGTTGGAGGTTATAACCGCCCTCGAATAGATTAAGTAATAACACCATTAGTCATCTTCATATTTGTTTACCTAAGAATCACTGAACCTAAATTTCTCCTCTGTTAGCGCTTTATTATATCCATAACTCACGGCATTTATTTATTTGTCGTTATCCGGCTGTCCTCAGTTATAATCCATTTTCTATAAGTTTCAACATTCTTAACTGTATTATTTTCTTCCTTAATTACGCCGTATGTACGTGAATGCTAGAAACTACTGGATGCATTTCCACCAAGATTCGTATTTAGAATACACCTGTCCTTGATAGGTTTCAGGGCAAATATTGTTTCTAAATCCCTGAACTAACTGGGGGTTTATACGAAACCGAAACAGTGATTTTGCACTTCCAAAAAATATACACAACAAAAGTTTATGGAAGTCTACCTACCTTGGTAGAAATTAATGTCTAAACCTTTTTTTCTCATGTGCATCATTTCGATACGAGGATCAATAAGGGAGATATCATTAAAGGACCGTTTTTCTGTACAAGTCCCATCGGACTTAACTCACGAGCGGGTGCGTGTAAAGCGTATTCCTTACAACTTGAAAACTACTGAAGACATTCGAAACAAAATTTATATTTAGCATCCACCTGTCCAAAGGTAGGTTTTAAACGTAAATAACATTTCATGTTCCGGAATGGACTGGCGGTTTATAAGGAACCGAAATGGTGATTTTACTCTTCCACAATATATACAGAACAAGACCAACCTGACTGGAAATCGACCAAACCTGATGGAATTCCACCTCTAAACCTTTTTTTTCATGTGCATTTTTTCGTCAGGAGGATTAATAAGGGAGATATCATGAATGGTCACTTTTGCAGGTTAAGTCCAGCGGACATAGCCCAAAAGGTGTTTTACATGGAGCAGATTCCTTATCTATATAAATCAAATCGTAACGACTGTGTACCTCTACACTGACTATTTTGGCGAAATTTTCGTACAGCTTTCCGTTTAAGGGGTAATAATAACAATCTCCATAATTTTTGATTTCCTGAAAGTCCTAATTTTTACCCGCCTCGCCCAAAATCCACATTGTGGCATAATCTGCCAGAAGAATAAGAAGATAATTGAAATTTGACAAAATTATACGTTTTAGCCTGTAACGAATGAAAAATCCTATATCATTAAATTTTTCATTTTTTATCCCCGAAGAATATCGAAATATGCAGGCAATTTTAATGATGGTGCAGACCTTCGGAAATTCCTATCACGTAACGGATTGCACAATCTCCGTTCAATTTGGAATGATCTACAACCTTGGTCTTATGACTTTATGCCGTATCTGTATCCCTTTTACGTTTGATTTTTCTCTATTAATCGATGTTAAGTCAATTTGGAATTTTCACATGCATTATTCATACTTTCAATTACTTATATGAAATACAGAATCATCAAACTCTTCACGAAAATTGGCCCACTCAGTAGCCATATGTGAGCCAAATGCTACGTATGTAGCTGTCACATTATTATCCGAAAAGTAATGTAATGTGAGATGATCTTACAAAACCTTTACCCTGTTCCACGTTTCTAAATCTGACCCAAGAATAGATGACATATCATTGGACCAGCCATTTAGGCCACTAAATCCGGCGTGTCTTATGGTATAATCCTTTGTCGATATGACGTACGTTTAGTAGCAGTTAATCTGTAAATGAAGGTCTTCAATATTGTAAACACGCATATACTTTCGTATGTCGATCTATATATATTCACTGATGTCGATTTAGCGATCGAGAAAGGGTCGGTCTGCTATTGTAATCAGTACTCCCCACACCGACTTTGACTGGCAGTAGGAAAGGGTTCCTTCTCCAACTCCTGTGTAACTGTCATTAGTAAGGAAGGCCTACAATTGTAATGAATAGTTCCCTTCTCGATTTGACTTGCAGAAGGTAAGTGAGCATGCAGTTTTGTTTAAAACTCCCCTACCCGATTGTGTTTGGCAGTAGGCAAGGGTGCCCGCCATTATAAAGAAATGTACTCATCTAAAATGTGACTGGCATTAGGCATAGTGGCCTGCTATTTTGATGGAAACTCACCAACTTGGTGTGACTGGCAGTACGCTGGCTGGCAGTAGGAAAAGGGGCCTGTCATTATAATGATAACTGCACAACTCAATTTCGAGTGATAGTAGGGTAATTGCCTGCCATTATAAAAAAAACTGTAATCTGTCTGGAGGTAGGAAAGGGGGGCTGCCATTTTAACGAAAACTCCCCAAATCGATTCTGTCCGCATAGTAGGCAATGGGGCCTGCAATTATAATGTAAACTTCCCAACCTGATTGTGAATGCCAGTAGGCAAGTGAGCCTGCCGTTATATCACAAATCCGTAACAAACACTTTACATTGGACACGTACGGGGACCTCCCCATGCTCTTTCTCGGATAACGCTAAGAGACATGCAATTTTAAAACTATCTTATTTACTGCATGTACACTATTTACTTCGATATTCGAATACAATGTAGAATACCGTACCATGGCAACGTCAGCTCCAGGATTCTACAGCAGCGAAATTATCTATATAAATAAAATTGTAGGGGGTCCGCTGTCTGTAATTTCTTTTGTTTTGCCAATTTTTCAGATATTTATCCGTTTTAGGTCAACTCAAGACCGAATCGGTGGTTTTTACGTTTCGTGTCTGTTTGTTTGTTTGTCTGTTTGTCTGTTTGTCTGTTTGTCTGTTTGTCTGTCTGTTTGTCTGTTCAACCAAACTTCATATTTACAGTATACTTATCCCGGGGAAGGTTTCGATATGCATATCATTTTAAAATCTTTCAATACACGGGGTGTTTATACGAAAGCCATCACGTCGAAACGGCTAAATAGATCTCAACCAAACTTCATATTTAGAGTATGCTCATCCCGGGGAAGGTTTCTATGTGCATATCATTTTAAAATATTACAATAGATGGGGGGTTTATAGGAAAACCAGAATGGTTTTCCTCCTTTTTCTCTTATACTATTGATTTTCTGTAAACTTCGTTTACCGTACGTGAAACGTCTCTTCATTATAAACAACTTTCGTTATGTTCATAATTTACCTTACTCTTCACATGACGGAGAAATTTACAATTTTCTGCTGGTACCATGCTCTGCATTGAGTGACCGACAGACCGACAACGTCCCCCTGTGGGTGGGGGCGGTAGAATAACAAGAGAGGTGTCAATCGGCCATTCTGCGGGATAATGGCGGAATATCGTTGGAGGTTAGGCCTATAACCGTTCTCGAACAGCTTCAGTAATAACACCATTAGTCATCTTATATGTTTACCTAAGAATCCCTGCGCCTAATTTGCTCCTCTGTTACGGCTTTCTTATATCCATAACTCACACCAGCATAATTTATTGAGGGGCATAAGTAAGAGCAATACATTCACTTGGTATTTACATATTTGTCGTCATCCGGCTCTCCTCAGTTATTATAATCTATTTTCCATTAATGTCAGATTTCTTAACTATTATTTTCTTCCTTAATTACTCCGTATGTATGTTGATTGATTGATTGATTGATTGATTGATTGATCGATTGATTGATTGATTGATTGAATCCCAGCAGAAAGGCGTAATTGTTCAATACAATCCTCCACATTCGGTTGGCCTCAGGAACGGCATACGATCTTAAAATCGGGCCAACTCCCGAGATCTCTCAAACATAAGAACACAAGTCGGATGAGAGAAGAGAGTGGTGATGGTGCTGATTTTTGTTTCAAGAGGAACTACAACGGGGCAACCATCCTATATTAACAGTAATCAGTGACAAAAATGGAGGAATCCGACTCTTCCGAAATTAAGTTATCCGCGAAGGGCGTGGAAATGAGGCCTCGAATGTTCTTATGCCGTCGGAGTCTGCAAAGAACAAGAATAGACCACGGAAGTTCGGATAATATAGCTAAAGTGAGGAGCGTGGCATAAGTAAGTGCACCTAAAAGGGTCCGTGGTCGCGAGCCCACCCTGCCAAGTTAAGGACCCCTGGGGCGATTTCAGTCACCTGTTACGACAGGCAGGGAATAACCCGGATGTATTCCTCCCCCCCCCCTCCCACCTTCACCACGCAACAGGCGGTTCACAGAAACGAACTACGATGCACACGCTACGCAAAATACAGTAGGTCACTATATACACCAACAGCAATATAAGGAAAGAAATTACGTACAGATGTTACATGGAAATCTTTCCTTTATAAGAGAGACGGCTATAAACAAAGAAATAAGATACACGTGCGGTTGTGTGCTACACAGTCACGGTGCTCCTGTGGGGAAAACCAACATCTACTGTCGTTCTCTATATGCGATTTTCTATTTTACGCAATACAAATATCACACGAGAACACTTTTACGTATTCTAAAAGCAACTTTATTATCGCTACGAACTTATCCTGTCAGATAGAAGAAAACATTCAGTGCCTCTCTCGGAATACAAAAAAGAAAACAGTCGCTCTCTAAAACAATCTACATAGAATTTATACATGTTTTACATCAGAGATCTAATGGTGCTGTTCCTTGACGCCATATTGGAAATCTGTGTGCCGTACGTCCGCACGTTATACGTCCATGGACACGAAACATAAATATAATAACATAATAATTTCGGCTCATCATAAACCTTCAAAATACCAGTATTGAAGGTTTTATCCTAATTAGGATACCTGTCCTACGACACTACTGCGCAACCAATCTGGGCCACCCGTGAGTCACAGGCAACAGCTACTTCGGTCAGCTTCAGCAGTCTATATCATCCATGTCGATAAGCGTAACCGAAATCAATATTGCTCTGAGCAAAAGGAACTTGACTGCTTAATGGTATTCACACTGGTGGCGCTTAGTTCTTCTCTGTATTACATTGTTACTTTCTAACTGAGATTGTTAACATATCTATGTGAGTGTTCATGTCAGTTATTGCGTTTAAAAATATCTGAAATATTGTTTCCTGTTTCAGAAGTGTTGCGACGGTACGTTAATTTATTTCCACTTTAGAAATTTTCGGATACTCTAATTTCATTGGGAACCACTGCATCTGAAATTCTTTTCTGGGCGGGGTTTGTGGTTGTTATTTGGAAGCATTTTGCGGCCTTTCCCTTTCTTTTGCCGATATCTTCATTCTTCGAAGTATCGGATCTCTTTCAATTTCGTTCTGATTAGTGATAAGGCAGGATTGTTGAGGAGTTGTCCTTCCTTTTGAAACAATCACCAATACGGCCATTTCAATTCTGTTGCTGATTGCGATTTTTAACCCCTTTGTGGACTTTATCTTCCTTTTCCGATATCTTCATTCTTCGAAGTATCGCATCTCTTCATATTTCGTTCTGATTAGTGTTAACAGAAGATTGTTGCGCATTTGTACTACCTCTCGAAACAATAATCACAACTACCTCTATTTTGTTGACTATTACCCCTTAGTACTTCCTGCCTTCCCAGTTTCTGCTCTGGGAGGGGTTTCTGTTTTTGATATTTTCGAGCTCATTGCGGCCCTTCCCTTTATTTTGCCGATAACTTCATTCTTCGAAGTATCGGATCTCTTTCAGTTTTCTTCTGATTAGTGTTAATAGAGGATAGTTGCCCCGTTGTACGTCCTGTTAAAACAATAATCACCAACACCACCGTCACCAACAGAAAATAATCACCACCACATGCACTTTGCTGCCCATTACAGAGTTACTGATTGGGTTTCGACACTTTTGTGACTGTTCCTTTGACCATGCCTGCTAGGAAGCGAATTAACATTGGACGGTCCATATCAAAAGCTAAAAAAGTTAAGATATTGAGGGCTTCCGAGACTGCTTCAGACCGCGAGGCCAGACTCAATGCAGACAGACTGAGGAAGAGCACTCACCGTGATTCGGAGAGTGCTTCTGAGCGCGAGGCCAGGCTTAGCTCACAGAGAGCACGCCAGTCCACATCTAGGGCGTCTGAGACTGCTTCAGACCGCGAGGCCAGACTCAGTGCAGACAGACTGAGGAAGAGCACTCACCGTGATTCGGAGAGTGCTTCTGAGCGCGAGGCCAGACTCAATGCAGACAGACTGAGGAAGATCACTCACCGTGATTCGGAGACTGCTTCTGAGCGCGAGGCCAGGCTTAGCTCACAGAGAACACGCCAGTCCACATCTAGGGCGTCTGAGAGTGCTTCAGACCGCGAGGCCAGACTCAGTGCAGACAGACTGAGGAAGAGCACTCACCGTGATTCGGAGAGTGCTTCTGAGCGCGAGGCCAGGCTTAGCTCACAGAGAACACGCCAGTCCACATCTAGGGCGTCTGAGAGTGCTTCAGACCGCGAGGCCAGACTCAGTGCAGACAGACTGAGGAAGAGCACTCACCGTGATTCGGAGAGTGCTTCTGAGCGCGAGGCCAGGCTTAGCTCACAGAGAACACGCCAATCCACATCTAGGGCGTCTGAGACTGCTTCAGACCGCGAAGCCAGACTCAATGCAGACAGACTGAGGAAGAGCACTGACCGTGATTCGGAGACTGCTTCTGAGCGCGAGGCCCGGCTTCGCTCACAGAGAGCACGCCAGTCCACATCTAGGGCTTCTGAGACTGCTTCAGACCGCGAGGCAATACTCAGATCGCAAAGATTTAGACAGATGCGTTTAAGAGAAACAGAATCAGAGGATCAGCGGATGGCTCGAATGGAGCATGACAGAGAGCACCATTCCCTCACACGCGAAAACCTAGCTGCGGAGGAATATTCTCAGGCGTTAACACAACGACGAAGTACCTACGCATCGTTAAACGAAATGCAAAATGTCCAGCAGGAAGAGAAAAGACAACGTGCAGCAGAAAGACGTTCATCAGAGACCACTGATGAATATCTCAGGCGGTTAGATGAAGATAGAGTGAGACATGCCAATGTTAGAGAATTACATTCAACGTCAATTGAATCTAGGTGTCCTAATATGATTCCATGGCATGAAAAGCAGCGAAGTGCATTTGCTTATAACCCTCTTATCGACTACCATCCAAGAGCCCATATAGGGTCTTTGAGTAAAGTGTGCCCTTTCTGTAGGGCTCTCAAATGGAAGCAAGAGCCAGAGGGAATGTGCTGCTCTTCCGGAAAAATTAAATTAAATCATCTAACTCCTCTACCGGAACTTCTTATTTCTCTGTTAAATGGGACGCATACTGACTCTCGCCATTTTCTTCAATTTGTGCGAGCCTACAACAGCGCATTCCAAATGACAAGCTTCGGAGCTACTAAAGTAGTGGAAGGAAATTTTATGCCAACATTCAAAATTCAAGGACAAGTATACCACTTAATAGGTTCACTTCTCCCTGCAAACAATGAAAATTCTAAATATCTTCAAATATATTTCATTGCAGACCACAAAGCACAGGTAGATCAAAGAACAGCAATAATACCAAATTTAAAAACCCATTTAGTTAATGATTTGCAGGGCATGTTACATGATGTGAACCCATATGTCAAGGAACTGAAGACAACTCTAGAGACAATGCCGGACGGTGACACCCACAAGATTGTGATCCACGCCGACCGAGTTCCTGCTGGTGAGCACAGAGGCTGTTATAATCAGCCGACAACAAACGAGATAGCTGTCATATTGGTTGGACACGAATGTGATAAGCGAGACATCGTGCTTCGGACAAGAGACCAGGGCCTGAGACGAATATCTGAAACCCACCGATCATACGACGCTCTTCAATATCCCCTGATGTTCCCTCGTGGAGATGATGGCTACCACTTCCTACTGTACCACGTAGACCCACGAACCGGAGAACTAAAGACCCCTCTCAAGAAAACATCTTCTCTTCAGTTTTATTCTTATCGTATAATGATAAGACAAGGCGAGGTAAACTACTTACATTGTTACCGTCAACTGTCCAATCAGTTCTGGGTAGACATGTATGCTAAAATAGAGACTGAAAGGTTAGTCTATATCAGAACACACCAAAGGGAATTAAGGGCTGAGAGCTACATTCACCTTAAAGACGCCCTGAGGAAGGACGAGGGTAACATGGCAGATTTGGGACGGTTAGTCATTTTACCGTCCACTTTCACTGGAGGACCCCGATATATGCACGAGCGATCTCAAGATGCACTCTGTTATGTGCGAAAATACTCATGTCCAGATCTTTTTATTACAGCTACAACTAATCCAAAATGGGAAGAAATTGGTAATGCCGTATATAATGGTCAGTCAGCGAATGATCGTCACGACATTATTACACGTGTATTTCACATGAAATTAAAATCTCTCATGGACTTACTAACCAGAGAACAAATATTTGGGCCAACTCTTTGTTTTATGTACTCTGTTGAATGGCAAAAGCGTGGCTTGCCTCACGCCCACATATTATTATGGCTTGAGGACAAGATACGACCCGTCGATATTGATAAGGTTATTAGTGCTGAATTTCCAGATCCTGATAAAGATCCACAGCTTTTTAACATAGTTAAATGTCACATGGTCCATGGACCATGCGGATCTTTCAACGTAGGCTCACCATGTATGAAAGGTGGACGATGCTCAAAACGATACCCACGAGCATTCGTCAATGAAACTGTCACAGGGAACGATGGGTACCCATCCTACAAGCGCAGGATTCCTTCTATGGGTGGCTTCACTGCACGCCTTATGATAAATGGACAGGATATGGAAGTGGATAATAGATGGATAGTGCCATACTGTCCTGTTTTGTCTAGGGTATTCAAAACACACATCAATGTTGAATACTGTAGCAGTGTTAAGTCCATCAAATACATCTGTAAGTACATCAACAAAGGAAGCGATCAGGCAGTCTTAGGTTTGCAAGACAAAAATGATGAAGTGTGCCAGTATCAGAGCGGAAGGTACATATCCAGCTCAGAAGCAGTTTGGCGAATTCTTTCATTTCCTATCCATGAAAGGTATCCTCCAGTAATGCATTTAGATGTTCATCTACAAAATTTTCAAAGAATTGTCTTTACTGCAGAAACGGCTCATGACATAGTAGAAAATCCACGTAACACCACCTTAATGGCATTCTTTAACTTATGTCAGACAGATGATTTTGCTAAGACACTGTTGTATGAAGACGTTCCCTCTTACTATACGTATAACAAACAGCAAGGTACATTTGTAAGAAGAAAGAAAGGAGTACCTGTGGTAGCATTTTCGGGCGTTAGAAAGCAGCACGTAATTAGCCGAGTGTATGCAGTCCATCCTAATAATTCCGAGTGCTTCTATTTACGCATGCTTCTGTTCACTGTCAGGGGACCAACATCCTTCACTGACCTTCGCACCGTCAATGGCATACTTCACCCTACATATCGGAGTGCATGCAAAGCCCATGGATTACTCCTGGATGACTCTCAATGGGAAGAGACACTGAAGGAGGCGATAGTTTCACAAAGCCCAGCAAAACTTCGCCGGCTTTTTGGCATATTGTTAGTCTTTTGCAGTCTCTCTGATCCGTTGGATCTGTGGAACAAATATAAGGAGAGCCTAGCAGAAGATTTCTTACGACAACTTTCCCCCTGTAACGACGGTACTGCTCATGAAATGATCGCCCATGTGGAAGACAGATGTCTTCAAGACCTCGAAGAATACCTTCTATCGATTGGCGGTCAGCCTTTGAACATTTACGGCCTTCCTTCCCCTCAGATCTTACAAACGTTAAATGCTGACTATCTCAGGGAAACAAATTACAATAAAGAAGCGTTAAGGTCTTTTGTTCTATTAAATGAACCAAAACTTACAGATGAACAGACTGTAGTATATCGGGAAATATTAAACTGTGTTAGAAATAAGGAAAGTAGAATGTTTTTCTTAGACGCTCCGGGCGGAACTGGAAAAACATTCCTGATTAACTTACTGTTGTCTAAGATCAGACAGGATAGTAAGATTGCTGTAGCAGTAGCCTCTTCGGGGATCGCAACCACTCTTTTACCCGGTGGCAAAACTGCTCACTCGATGTTTAAAGTGCCTATAGATCTTGACTGCACAGAGTCACCAATATGTAACATCACAAAACAAAGTAACATATCCAAGGTTCTGCAAGACTGCAGTCTTATAATTTGGGATGAATGCACTATGGCTCACAGAAAGGCGATTGAAGCAGTTGACCGAACGCTGCGGGACATCCGAAACAGTGATAACTTCTTTGGAGGTGTCCCTATCCTCTTTTCTGGTGATTTTCGTCAAACGTTACCGGTTGTTCCAAGAGGGAGCAGAGCAGATGAAGTGAACGCTTCATTAAGGAGATCATCACTTTGGCCAAATATCAAAAAACTGTCTCTGACACAGAATATGAGGGTACATCTAGGTGGTGATGAAAACATACATACATTCACTGAAATATTGTTGTCGATTGGGAACGGCTCACTGGGAGACAGTAACGGGATCATTACTCTTTCTGATGAATTTTGTTTGTCGCTTTCTAACCTTGAAGCTCTCATTTCATCGGTGTACCCGGACGTAGAAAATATTAGGAGCAAACCCATCTCATGGCTCTGCTGCAGAGCGATCTTAACTCCAACTAATGAACAAGCAGCGTACATTAATTCGACTATCCTCACAATGTTCCACGGCGAGGAGACAGTTTATACGTCTGTCAATGAAGTAATCAACTCTGACGACGCAGTTCACTATCCTCCTGAGTTCCTGAATTCTATAACGGCTCCGGGGCTTCCATCGCACAAAATTACCTTAAAGATCGGCGCACCAATCATACTCATGCGCAATCTCAGCCCACCTAATTTGTGCAATGGGACAAGACTTCAGGTAAACGCCCTCCACAAACATGTGATAGAGGCAACTATCATGACTGGATGCGGTGAAGGAGAGTCAGTTCTTATCCCGCGGATACCACTAATCCCAACCAACTACCCGTTTGAGTTCAAGCGTCTGCAGTTTCCAGTCAGCCTCTGCTTTGCGATGACTATTAATAAATCCCAGGGCCAGACGTTGAGTATTGCTGGACTTGACCTCAGATCACCCTGCTTTTCCCACGGGCAACTGTACGTCGCATGTTCCCGAGTCAGCAGCAGCAAGTCCCTGTTTATATGTGCACCAGAAAATAAAACACGAAACATTGTTTATCAAGAGGTTCTTCAATGACTCTGTTCTTCCTTCGCTTCAGTACGTGTACTGGTGACAAATTAAATGAAATTGATCCCATAAACGAATAGACTCCTAATTATGGGAAGATCATCAGTGTTACTTAATTTTTCCAAGCACACTGTTGATTATCTGGAAGTAGAAATGGGGGCATGCCAACATAATGAAAACTGGCCAAATCGACACTGACTGGGAATAGGGAAGAAGACCTACGTTAAAATGGGAATTCTCCGAATTGACTGCGATTGGCCCTAGGTAAGGGGGTCTGCCCTTAAAATGAAAACTCTCGAGCTTGATTGACACTGGTGGTAGGCAAGGGGGAGTGCTATTATAATTAAAACTCCTCAACTCGATTGTGAATTGCAGTAGGTAAGGGGCTTGCTATTATAAAAATCCTTCCCAATTCGACTATGACTGGAAATAGGAAAGGAGATCGGCCGTTATAATAGCAACTTCAAACTCGACTGTGACTAGCACTGGTAAACTCTACCAGCATTGATGATGAAAACTCCCCATTTTGAATGTGACTGGTAGTAGGCAAGGGGAACTGCTACTATAATTAAAACTCCTCAACTCGATTCTGACTCGCAGTAGGCAAGCGGGACTACCATTATAACCAAACCTCGCCAATTACACTATGACTGAATATAGGAAAGAGGGCTGTGGCTATCGATAGGCAAGTGGGCCGGCCATTATAATGAAACCTGTGCAAGTCCATTGTGACAGGCAATAAGAGAAAGTATGCCTGACATCATAACTAAAGGGTGTATTCTGCCCGAAGGTAGGTCCGAACCTCCGTAGAGGTGTGCCTGAGCCGGAGTTTACGTACGGTAGGGTGGCCAGTTCCTTTCCGCTCCTCCATTCCCTTAACCCCACCCAACAGCGCGTGGCAACCCATCCAAATCTTGACCACGTCCAGTGTTGCTTAACTTCGGAGATCTCACAGGATCCGGTGCTTCAACACGGCTACGGCCGTTGGCTGTCATCATAACCAAAGCTGCTCAAATCTACTGTCTGTAGCGGTAGGGAACCTTCCACCTCGACTGTGACTGGCAATAGGCAAGAGGATCTGCCACTGTAATGAAAATACCCCACGTCGGTTGTGACTGGCAGAAGGTAAGGGGGCCTGCCAATATAATTTTAACTCCTCAACTCAATGTTTTTCGCAGTAGACAAACTGGAATAATATTACAATGAAAACTGTCCAACTTCGTTGTGACTGCCAATACGCAAGGGGGCCTGGCAATATAATCAAAACACGATAACCGGAAATAGGAAAGAAGATCTGCCGTTATCATGGGAACCCCCAAATTGACTGGGTTTGGCAGTAGCAAGGGGACCTACTTTTATAACCCACACGCCCGAACAAATTTTTGATTGGTAATAGGCAAGAAGGCTTGACATTGTCATGAAAAGTCGCCAACTTGATACTAACTGGCCATAGGCAAGCGGAAATGCCATTTCAATGAAAACTTCGCAAATCAACAGTGACTGGGGATAGCAAAGACGACCTATAATGATAATGGGAACCTTGAAATTCGATTGTGACCGCCTGCCCACCAGTGGGCCTGCCATTATATTGAAGAACCCTAAATACATTTCGCTAACAGTAGACAAATGGGCCTTCTTTTCTAACCGAAACTTTCCAACTCATCTGACTGGGAATAGCAAAAATGATCTACCGTAATAACGGAAACCCTCCACCTCGACTGTGACCGGCACTAAGTAAGCAACCGAGCTCGATAGCTGCAGTCGCTTAGGTGCGGCCAGTATCCAGTAATCGGGGGATAGTGGGTTCGAGCCTCACTGTCGGCAGCCCTGAAGATGGTTTTCCGTGGTTTCCCATTTTCACACCAGGCAAAAGCCGGGGCTGTACCTTAATTAAGGCCACGGCCGCTTCCTTTCACTTCCTAGGCCTTTCCTATCCCTTCATCGCCACAAGACATATTTGTGTCGGTGCGACCTAAAGCAAATAGCAAAAAAATAAGTAAGCAGAACTGTCATTATAATTAAAACTCCCAACTCGACTCTGACTTCTACTCGAACTCCCCAATTGGACTAATACTGTCGGTAGACAAGTCCGCTTGCCATTATAGTTAAAACTCCCCAACTGATTATCATTGGAAAAAGGAAACAAGATATCCCATTGTAATGGGAACTCTCCAACTCGACAGCGACTGGAAGTACACACGGTGGCCTGGCATTAAAACGGAAAAACTCCATCACGTTTTTGATTGCTAACACCCAAGGCCACCTGCGATTTCATGATACTTCCCCAACTACACTATGACTGGAAATAGGGAAGGTATTTTCATTATAATGGCACGTTCCCTTTACTACTGTCAGTCGCAGTCGAATTCGAGTGCTATCATGATGCCGTGTCATAAGAGGCGACTACAAGCAACCTCAGGGGCTGTTAAGTAGGGAGTATGGGTTGGCGATCGCGGGGCCTTAGCTGAGTCCTGACATTGCTTCTGTTTCCTTGTGCTAGGCTTCTCACTTTCATCTATCCTTTTCGACCTCCCTTGGTCAACTTTCGTTCTATTTCAACTCGCACGGTATTACGTGTGGAGGCCTTTCATTTTCACGCCCTTTGTGGCGAGGGGGGGAGTGATATATACAAATAATCGAAAATAGTGTCGAATCCATAGATTTCGGGGTCGCTGACATGAATACTGACACTTCGGATTTTTTAAAGTTCAACTTCAGCCCCTTTTGCGGTGGGGGCGTACAAATATAACCTACTATGTGGAAAAAGTACTGTGGGAGCAAGACGCCCCTAGAACCCCTCGGTAGGGGGGTGAAATATAATATATATATTAATAAATTGAAGTCGCTTTGGAGACTCACCTAAGGGTCCGTGGTCGCGAGCCCACCCTGCCAAGTTACGGGCCTACTCACTGCCTTTACAGTAATTTACGGAGGAATCCGTATACAATGTAGAGTACCGTAGCGAAGCACGGGTACATTTGCTAGTATATTATAAAGAATTAGAATTTTGGCAGATGTCTATAATTAAATCATATAACATCCCGAGGTTTCTCATATTAAATACTATGCATGTCTCGAAATCTCATCATAATAATGCGATTCGCGAGCTGGCAACATCGTGTTCGGCCATTTTTTCAACGGGTGACGGTATCATTATCGATTTTTCTGGCTTGAGATTTTCTTCCCTCTCTCTCTATCTGTGTATCCTTTTAGTTAAGACGGAGTGGTGTTTAGCAGGTTACAAAGGTTGTGTAAGCATGTGCAACCAAATGCAACTTTTTGTAACAAGTACGAGGGAGCTTTACAAAGGTTTTTCACTGCCAAATAATTAATAAATAAATATGTACATGACCGATAAGGTCACAATATATTTACCATGTAGTAATCGTACGCCGTTCCTATGAGGAGAAAGACACCTGAAGGAGTAATTTACATTCCAGGGCAATTTTAAAGCAATGTTTATGTTTAATTTCCTATTGGTTTCATCTACCGTACAAATTTTTCAGCTCTTTGCCATGCACAAAATGCTCTTTGCGACAAAATACTTATCAGATTAACCTTAAATTTTCATAAAATATTGTAATATGTACAGGAATTAAATGCAGTTCCGCATTTCATTATAAGTTGAGTATTACCTTCGTATTTTTACTCCTAAAATAGCACGGAACTAGATTATTGCCTATTGAATGAATAATAGATTCGAAACAACAATTTTTCAAATAAAATATGCCTGACTGAAATACTCGGAGTTATTTATGAATAATTTTGATAAATATTTCAAATTATAGTTCCAAAAATTGAAAACCGTAGAGCAAGGAGATTTTCCATGCAAGATATAGCAATTAAAACTATTTGCCAATAACTTTACAACTAATTAACTAATCAAGTCCAAATTGTGCGTGATGCTATATCTTATTAACTTGCACTCAAGTTCTAAATTTTGTTATGATAAGTGGTAAATTTTAGTCGTTGAAAAATGTGAGTCGTGACTCCTCTCAAATGTTCCTTTGTGTTTCAGTTTATTATACATTTTCATACGATATTGTAAGATATATCACATGAAATTACTATAACATACACAAGGTATTTGTCAACCTGAATGAAACGCATATATGCAACTTAATATGGCGCATTTTTCTGGAAAGGATGGAGGCTCTCTTTCCGGTCTGCTTCCTGATAAGTAATGAACTAAACTCAGTAATCCAGAGAATTTTTATTCCAATTAATCAAATATTACATAGAATAATTAACACCTAGTTATACTCTCCGTCATATGAACATCCGTAGTCGGAAGGTGGTTCGGTACTGATTTGCTGATCACCGTGTGCACCACCATGTGCACCATCATGTGCACCACCAAGTGCACCATCATGTGCACCACCATGTGCACCATCATGTGCACCACCATGTGCACCATCATGTGCACCACCATGTGCACTTCCTCCATATGCTGACCCAATTACATTCTCCTTCGGTTGATATATTATGATATCATGGTTCCTTGCCCAGTAATCTGGAAGTATAAAATGATTGGGAATCAATGAATTTTGCTCTTAACTTGTTTAAAATGTACTTAACTTGAATTATAGCCCACATTTGACTCTTCGGGTACATAGCAGGGTATGTATGCAAGACATAATTCCATGTTGAGTTTGTCTCTTACATCCCATTGACGGAGTTTCATGCATACATTTAAATGTCCTGGGGCCAAAAATCACTTTGCAGGGATAAACGCTGGGCTTGAAAATATGAGCTGCTTTGTTCTTAACATGGGCATATACACAGTAGATGATGAGTGTTCAGTGATTTTCTGAAGGTAATCGAAGAGGTTACCATGGTTATATCGGAACTGTATTAAGATGAATGAGGAGATTATACTAGTGTGTTATTCGTTACAGGCATTAGGGCTCTGTGGACGTGGATCTAGGTGAACTTATGTACAATAACTTCGAGAGATATTTGTAGAAGTATCTTAGTTACTGCGTACGTAGGGTTAATGGGAGCTTATCATATGTTCATTCCTTCCTAGTTGTAGAATTCATTTCGTTATTGAGCCAGAAATGCATTCATTGAAATGAGTAGAATGTTCTGTAGCAGAGACCTTAGTTTACATCTAAAAATTATAGTTCTGAGATGTTACGTCTGCCCTACCTTGTTCTATGGTGTTTATATCTCGGCCACAAAGAAAGGGAAAGTGCCAGATTAGATACATTTGAGGTATGGGCGTACAGGAGGATACTGCAGCTGAGTTGGACATCGTTTGTGACGAGGTAAAGAGGCGGATGGAAAGAGAAAGGAAATATTAAATACTGTCAAAGTCAGAAAGCTACGTTATCTCGGTCACGTGATGCGAGGGGAGAAACATCATCTACTGACGCTGGTGAAGGTACAACGCAAAATTAGTTCAAGGAAGAGGACGCATTTCTTGGAGCGATAATCTGAAAAGCTCGTTCAACTGTTCCACTATTGAGCTGTTCTGCTCTGTATTATCTATTAATGGTTATGAATTTCATGTTTTTGGTCCGTATTGAACTGAGAATAATATATAAGTAATAATAACAACAACGTAAACGTTTCCACCTTTTCAGTACTATATTTTACAATACAATATTTTAGTATTGAAAAGGTGGAAACGTTTACGTTGTTATTATTATTACTTATATATTATTCTGTATTATCTATAGCATGATTCTAAATGATGCTAGCCGACCTTCTGAGGGGAGATGGCACTTGAATATGATTTATTTATTCTTGACGTTTTCTAGAAAACTGGATCTTTTATTTTCATATTTTCAAATGTGTCCTCGGATCTAGTGAAGTGTGATGTAGTTGGTGGCAAGTACAGCGTTGTGATCATTTCTAATCTAGATGATTAAAGGGTTGCTGGATTCTTACCTTATGACATGTAAGACATTATAATGCTTCGAATACAAATAAGAGGAATTCCTACAATACTCTTGCACTGAACGATGTAAGAAATGTTTCAGTTAGTGTACTAAAGTATCCTACAGATAACTGGTGGGAGAAGGTATTCTGAATGGCACAAGATGTAAACACTCAGAAAAAGTGTTTGAGCTTCTTCGGAAAGGAGAAATAATGCATCATCGTACCCGAAGTGGAATATCCGAACTTCTTTACACAACGAGGATAGCAGGTGCTGAGTTTCTGAAGATGAATTCGGCGGGTAAGGAGACACATAAACATCAACAGATATGGAATTAAAGCGATGGTCCTGGATCATACCAATGGCAATGAGAGACGGTGTAATTGAACGTTCTCAACCAGAATGCGCTTTAACAATTTTGCTTCCCACGCGAAATTTTTCATTGTACTATTCTGGGATTGATTTTAATACCATGGGAACTCGACCTTTTCAGTTGAAGGTATGTTTGTAATTCCGATATTTCAATGCCATCTTAAATAATAATTGCCTACAATGTTGTCATTTTTTATCCATGGCAAAGACATTCATTAGACGTCTTACAAAGAGATATCATTCTTACGTCCAGAAAAAACTTATGTGATAATATTTCAGCTTCGAACTCTGAGCAGAAATGTTCTGGCATCTAAGCTTCAGTATTGAATGGACTTTGTCAATGAATTTTGGTTGGAAGTGATACCTGTACTGCGGGTCAGTATCTATCCCCGCAACATTGTGACACATGGTAATTCGATACTCAACGACAATATTTATGATTTTATCGAAATACTGTCAGACCCTCGTTCATACTATTTCTGTAGTGCCTTTCTATACGTGCAAGTGGAATTATATGTATTCCAAAATTCGAAGAATTACTCCAGACTTAAAAAGTGAGATATTGTCAGCCACACTTCAGCACTTCAGAGCGTATTATAGAGACTAAAATTTAATATAGTATTTAAATGCTGAAATAGTAATTGTGTTTGATTATAGTATTGTTTGGGATTGCACAGGAACTAAAAAAGTTCATTACTCGACAGATTAAAGAGAGGAAGGAAGGTGTGTGACTGCTTTAACAACTCAGCTCTCATAAATACCCATCAGGAATCAGGTTAAGATATTCTTTAGAATATTTTTACAGCTGAAGGGTGAAAAGGTAGAAGTACGTGAGGGGCTTCAATTGGCAGGGCTGACCACAAGTATAAAATGATAAGGGATTTTATCAGAAGTGACTAGGATACATTTTCATTCATTGAGAAGGGTGTGAAGGAGTGGAACAGTTTACCAGGTGGAGCGTTTGATCCTTCTGCAAAATGTGTGCAGATATTATGTCGTGACTCGCGGTAGCTAATGTGGATAAGCCACACATCACTGCTGTTATTGTGTGGTAGTATGTTCGAATCACTGGCTGGTAAACGTTTCTCATTTTTTCGGTTAGCGCCGTTTACAGTGACTGCAATATGGCCGCATATTATCCTGTTCCAAGGAATGAGTTTTAATTTGGTCCTGGAAAGGACCGTTTGTATCCGAATTTACGCAATCAGATTGAACTACGGCGTGATGGTGTGTAGGTAGAGAGTAGGGTACCCTGAATATTCAGAATAACAAGTGTTCGAAACGTTGACCACTTTACAGTGTTCATTTAACTTTTTACGATTACGGAGCACGTGGCATACATTTTAATTCGACCGTACTTTCTCAATAAATTAGCAGCAATTGAACGTTCTCTTCTTGGGAATACATTGTGAAGAAATGAGTGAGTGCTGTGATGTTACCTGGTAGGTGTGGATTACTATTTGTGTGCTTTGGATTCAGTAGGTTGGGGAATCGAATCTCATCCTGGCCGTCCTGAAAAATATTTTCCTCGGTTTCCTCTTTTCACCACCAGGCTTATGCCTGAACTGTACCTTAGTAAAAGACAAGGTGATTTCCTTCCCCCACCCATCGAAAGCGGAATAATAATAATCGTATGGCTTCAGCTACCGTGTGCTGACATTTCAATTTGACGCCATCTGGCTGTCTGCTCGTCAATTTCGACGTTCCAGTTTACTCTAGGCCCCCACTAGATGGCAGACCGAGTAAACCGAAACTCTCTCGGGCGTCTATGGCTGAGATTTAATGAATTTTGTCGGGTAAACAACAAATGTGTCACCAGAGATCTTTTACATGCCGACATCGTACGACATGGAGTGTCCAATGGACATTTCTTCCGCCCTTCAAAAATCCGACTACCTCTGTCGGGTTTGAACCCGCTATCTTGGGATCTGGAGGCCGACACTCTACCACTAATCCACAAAGACAGCTTCTTTAGGGGAAGTACGCCAAATCAGAGCGCACCCGTTGAAACGAATAGACAGAAAATGTTGATTATCCTTGTCTCACCGCTAAAATGAAGCACCTCGGTCGTCCGAAAACATTGCCCAATGCTGGATTCAAACTACTACGCTGACAGTACTCACACATCTTCTCCTCCAGCACTTAACCAATTCTGCCACGAAGTGAACATAGGCTACATGCTAGAGGTTTAGTAATTAAGAACGGCGGTTCCTTCTCGAAAGTTAACATTCGTGTCAAAGTCTTCAATGAAGGTTTACAGTGTTCATTTCACTTCCTTACGTTACAGAGCACGTCGCATAAGCTGTTAATTAGATCGTATTACGGGTACCTGTGTAATTTTAAGACACAATAAATCGCGTGTTTGCAGAATTGTCCATAGCATTTGGCGCGGAATTGTTCATGGTAGTTTTTCCTTTGTTAGGTCCATGGATCAATTTACAGTGATGGCACACAGGTAGGGGGAATCCTTATTGACTATTAGGTGAAATTGTAAGTTATTTGGTGTTCACAAAACTATATTTTAAGGATCTTTAGGTTATTCGCGTTGTTTGGGTTGCCTGTCTCCGAAAAAGTTAGGGGCTCGTGAACCACCCGGTATATCAAAGATATGAGTTAAAAAAATCGAATCAGAGATAAGGGTTTTGCAGACTATGTTATTAAGTACAGAGTAATAAATAAGTTAAAAGATTGTGAGAAATAAATAAAGAATGGTTGCCCGGTTGTTCTTCTTCTTAAGACAAAAATCACCACCACAACTACAATCAATCTTCGGTTGGATTATGAAATGGAGTGCTACTATCATCATACTTCTGTACTGCTTCCGTTACATCAAGAGAGAAAATAAAATTTACCTGGAGAATTATTTTCTTGTATACGAACATTGAGATTTATGGTATGATGAGAATGAATTATTATTTGAAAATTTGTCCAGAAGGAAGCAATATTTTCCAGCGTCGACTTAATTAAATGTAACCTGAAACCTGTCCAGTCTGTTAAACACACAATTTTGAACATACTTTTTTTTTTACAAAGCAGGGGGCGGCATACTACGAAAAACGTAAAAGTAAACAATTTCCTCCACCAAGGGGCGAGGTACTAGTCATTCTCCCCAGTTGTATCCCCTGACCCAATGTCTCACGATCCAGGATACTGCCCTTGAGGCGGTATATGTGGGATCCCTCGCTGAATCCTAGGGAAAAACAACCCTGGAGGGTAAACATATTAAGTGAGGAAGATAGAAAAATGGTAGTGTTATAATTTATTTGTAACTTGTGTGTTTGAGAGACTGGAAAAATTTTAAGTTATATTATTATTTGAAATAATGTGATGATGTTTCATATTTGACTTTTCGAGCTAATACAGCACTAAACATAATTTACAACTGTGGATTTGATAATAAATCGGAGTTAAACCCTCAAAAATCGAGCGGCATATTCATTACGAGGAATAGGAAAGCTGAAACACCTGTAGTGAACAGAATGGACAAGTTAAAAAACTGATGGATCAAATGTCATACATAGGTTTTGTTTTAGACAGAAAACTAACATTTAAAGCTCACTGCAATGCTCTGGCTACCAAAGCTAGCAAATTGCTGTCTAGCTTCACTATGGGATCTTAATCCAGAATGTATCATGGAGCAGATGAACCGTTAATACTGTATGGTGCATCTACCCAAATTCAAAGAGGATTTTTACTCAGAGTTATTCGTGCAAACCTCACAATATCCATAGAAGCAGCTGTTGTTGTGGCGGGAATCCCAGCTCTGTATTTAACAGCCATTGCTAAAGCTGAGCACACATCAACAAAAAAAAAAGAGAGAGAGAGAGAGAAAGAGAGAGAGAAAAAGAGAGAGAGAAAAAGAGAGAAAAAGAGAAAAAGGTGTTTTGTATCCTGATAGGATCTCAAGGGTTACTTCTGAGCTGCAGGCTAATGCATTGCCAGGAGGTCACCCAAGTAAATTTACTAATAAACGTGTGAAAGATCTGTGCTACACACGACATTATAGTATATAAACGAGTGAAACCCGAATAAGCGAGAAAAAGATGGCTGGCTTGTAGGATGTGCTTTCGCAGTGCTATAGAATAGTAGTGAAGTGTATGCTGAAAAATTTAGACAATATCCCGCATGTTCAGTACTTCACGCAGAACTGTGCGTTATACGACAGGCAGTTATGTGTATTAGTAAACACAGCTGTGCTGTACAAATTTTGTGTGATTCTTAGAAAGCTGTTAATACAAGATCACACATATTAGGCTACAGTAACCATATCTGCATGAAATTGGTCCCCGGTCAAGACGGAATAAAAGGAAATGAAAGAGCTGATGAACTTGCCAAAGCAGCTACTACTTCTTCTCACGCTTTGTTGATATATGAGAGGTGCCCTATGTCTCATGTGCAAAAGGAACTGAGAGAGTATACATAAGAACATGTGGTACAACCAATGCATCACCAGCGCAAACGGCCGGCTTATAAGGGAGTTGTTCTTTCCAAATGTTCAACACAGACTACAAAGTAGGTTACTGGAAAATGAACATATTACAACTCAGTTTCTGACAGGACGTGGAAAGTTCAGATCGTACGTCGAAAGGTTTAGAATCAGCACACAGAAGCCCTACAGCTGTGCCTGTGAAATGCCACAAACTGTTCCCCATATTTTATTTGAGTGTCCAATTTTTGACAAGAGTAGATATGAATTATTAATTCATTACATGTGTAATATAGAATACCAAGCACCACTCACTGTGGTATTTCATAGAATATGCTGTTATAAAGTGTTTGTTAAATTTCTCCACCTCTTTTATAAGTCATGTCTATCTTAAATTCAATTGTAATATATTAAGTTAGTCTCACTACCTTTAGCCCTAATATACTACTTGTAAATTAGGGTGTGTAATGGAATATTCAGTAATAATTAATAACAAAGGATAAAAAAGCAAAGTCATCTCCGTGCAGTCCACGAGGCCCTTGGAAGGTAAAATCTTCCACTATCCTAGCCTCGGCACTTGGTGGGGTAGAGTGGTTAGCTGTACGCGCAGCCGCCTTTGCCCACAGGAATGAACCGGGTACTCATTTTTGGTGTAGCCTGAGTGAACCTCAGAGCCGAGTGCACCTCCGGAATGAAAGACTCGTTTCTTAAATTTTACGTCTTCCTGACAGGGATCCGAACCCACGCCATTCCGGGCGAACCGAGCACGTCCTTATGGCCTCATCCGGGCAGCTTCTGCTTGAAGTAACATAGTTTATTTACTCATTGATTATACATTATTAAAAGTATATACGAAGGAATAAACAATTATGCTCTTGTAGATTCATGCATACTTACCTCAGCAGCCGTTATGGAGGTTCCCTCGAAAATACTCCTGAATGACCATGGAAATCAATTCATTGTTTGCTTCTGCTTCTTCTTCTTCTTTACCTGCTTAACATGCAGGGTCGGTTTTTCCCTCGGACTCAACGAGGGATACCTCCTCTACCGCCTCACTGGCAGCGTCCTGGACCTTCAGACACTGCGTCGGGGGATACAATGGGGGAGAATGACCTGTGCCTCACCCAGGCGGCCTCACCTCCTGTGCTGAATAGGGGCCTTGTGGTGGGATGGGAAGATTGGAAGAGTTTGACAAGGAAGATGGAAGGAAGTGGCAATGGCCTTGAGTTAGGTACCATACTGGCATTTGCCTGGAGGAGAAATGGGAAACCACTGTAAAACCACGTCCAGGATGGCTGAGGAGGGAATCGAACCCACCTCTACTCAGTTGACCTTCCGAGGCTGAGAGGACTCCGTTTCATATCTCATACCACTTTTCAAATTTCGTGGCTGAGCCGGGAATTGAACCCGGGCCTCCGGGGGTGGCAGCTAATCACAGAGGCTCGTTATTTGGGAATTCGCGGTAAGATCATTCTTGTTCACGCGCTTTGCACTACTAAGCGCAGAGAAGTCCCAACTTTATGACAGGGAAACCTCTTTTTTTGTGAAGATGAGTTATGACCCTAGTACTGTGATTGTTTACTAAAACATCGTATTTTCAGTTTTAACCTTAAAGACCTCCTGTTTTTCGTCTTTTGAATCATGATATCAGTTTTTGACTAACGCAATTTTTGGATCACGAAATGGCGGATTTAAATGGTAGCTGTTCGGTGCATATAGAGCAAGTCCACACCCCTTTATCTCACGTCGTCAGACTAAATAATCTTGGAAGATATTTTGGATTACCATTTGATAAATATAGCTGTATATATATTTACCTTGCAGTAATCTTACGCTTTGCCTAAGAGGAGAAAGACACCTGAAGGAGTAATTTACAGTCCAGGGCAGTTTCAAAGCAAGTGGGTTTGTTAAAATTTCCAATTGGTTTCATCTACCGTACAAATTTTTCAGCTCTTTGCCATGTATAAAATGCTCTTTGCGACAAAATACTTATCGGATTAACCTGAAATTTTCATAAAATATTTTAATACGTACAGGAATTAAATGCAGTTCTGAATTTCATTATAAGTTGAGTATTACCTTCGTATTTTTAAGTTACTCCTAAAATAGTACGGAAAAAGGTTATTGCCTATTGAATGAACAATGGATTCGAAACAACAATTTTTCAAATAATATACCTGACTGAAAAACCCGGAGTTATTTACGAATAATTTTGATAAGTATTTCAAATTATAGTTCCAAAAATTGAAAACCGTAGAGCAAGGAGATTTTCCATGCAAGATATATCAATTAAAACTATTTGCCAAAAACTTTACAACTAATTAACTATATCTTATTAACTTGTACTCAAATTCTAAATTTGGTTTTGATAAGTGGTAAACTTTAGTCGCTAAAAAATATGAATCTTGATTCCTCTTAAATGTTCCTTTGTGTTTCAGTTTATTATACATTTTCATACGATATTGTAAGGTATATCACATGAAATTACTATAACATACACAACGTATTTGTCTACCTGAATGAAACGCATATATGCAACTTATATGGCGCATTTTTCTGGAAAGCATGGAGGCTCTCCTTTCCGTTTGCTTCCTGATAAGTAATGAACTAAACTCAGTAATCCAGATAATTTTTATTCCAATTAATCAAATATTACATAGAATAATTAACACCTAGATATCCTCTCCGTCATATGAACCTCTGTAGTCGGAAGGTCGTTCGGTACTGATTTGCTGATCACCATGTGCACCACCATGTGCATCACCATGTGCAATTCCTCCATATGCTGACCCAATTACATTCTCCTTCGGTCGATATATTATGATATCATGGTTCCTTGCCCAGTAAGCTGGAAGTATAGAATGATTGGGAATCAATGAAATTTGCTCTTAACTTGTTTCTAAATAAACTTAACTTGAATTATAGCCCAAATTTGACTCTTCGGGTACATAGCAGGGTATGTATGCAAGATATAATTCCATGTTGAGTTTGTCTCGTACATTCCATTGACGGTTTTTCTGGTAAATTTCATGCATACATTTAAATGCCCTTTGCACGGTTAAACGCTGGTATACCGGAGTAAGTGCGCCTATTCACAATTATCAGATTGTATAGATTGAAAATATGAGCTGTTTTATTCTTAACATAGGTATATACTCGGTAGATGATGAGTGTTAGTGATTTTCTGAAGGTAATCGAGGAGGTTACCATGGTTATATAGGATCTGTATTAAGATGAATGAGGAGTTTATCCTTGTGTGTTATTCATTACAGCCATTCGGAAGGAATAGTTCTGTTGACACGGATCTAGGTGAACTTATGTACAATCAGATTTATAGATACTAATTTGTAGAATCTTAGTTACTGCTCACGTAGGGGTAGCGGGAGCTTATCATATGTTATTTCCTTCCGAGTTGTAGAATTCATTTCGTTGTTGAGCCAAAAATGCATTCATTAAAATGAGTAGAATGTTCTGTAGCAGAGACCTTAGTTTACATTTAAAAATTATAGGCCTGAGATGTTACGTCTCCCCTACCTTGTTCTATGGAGTTGAGACCTCGACCATAAAGAAAAGGAAAGTGCCGGATTAGATATATTTGAGGTATGGGCGTACAGGAGGATACTGCAGTTGAGTTGGACATCGCAATAAGGTAATGAAGTGAATGGAGAAGAGAAATCAGAAAGCGAGGAGAGAAACATCATCTACTGCAGCTGGTGAAGATTCAACGCAAAATAAGTTCAAGGAAGAGGACGCATTTCTTGGAGAGATAATCTGAAAAGCTGGTTCAACTGTTTCACTACTGAGCTGTTCCGCGCAGCATTACCTATAGCAAGATTCTAAATGATGCTAGCTGACCTTCTGAGGGGAGATGGAACGTGAAGAACATTTGAGGAGCTAACTTTCAAAACTTAATATCTCCACTTTTATATTTTTTTACAGGAGAACGAAAAGACTTACAGCGTTTGAACTTCTACAGTTATAAAAAACCCAAATTATAGTATCTGATCGGTATAGTGAATGCCAGTAAATCATTAGATTTCATTCCAATGATATTTACAGAAATCATCTGGATTTATTAACTTTTGAAATTAAAATGTGGATGTAGTAAGTTTTGAAATACAAGGGTAAGGAGATATGAAGTTTTGTCACAAAATATTATGTTCTCAAGGAGAAAACAATACAGTTTATTAAGAAAATAATACATCCTATAACAAAACAATTATTTTTGTCTCAAAAACACTTTCACAATTTATAAAACATTGTTTTGGATTTCTGACTTTCTTTTATTTTCAAGTGTTTTGCTGAATTTTCAATGTCTGATTTGGTAGCGAAAACCAAAGCACAAAGGAACTCGCTAGTTAAATGTGTACGACTTTTTCAAACTCAAGGCAACTGCATAGTTCTGACTATTCATCCTCAATATTAAGGTCCTCTTTCCCAACAGAAACATAGATTAGCTGGCGATACCAAAACAAATTGGATTCTTTTCTCCAGTCATTCCCATAATGATCTTGAAGCCATAGCACAAGTAGTTTAGGCATACAGGAACATTGCAATGAGCAACAGTGCGAAGATAATACTTAACACTGACATTTTTTAGTGTTTTTGTCGGAGACATGACACTAGGACGACGTCGTTTAGGTTCATAAACGGCTAGAAATAATGCCGGGGTTTAATCCTGAGTTATCTTATCAAGTAATTTGTAAAATGTTTCATGGTTCTTCGCTACGTCAGCATATGTTACACTTTTGCATCCGAATTTTAATGACTTGGAATTGTGATTACAAGGGCGGTCTGGGTTTATTTATTTATTATACGTATGGTCCATACAATCAAATTGAGTTTAGATATAAATTATATACATATTTACATAACAAGAAAACAATGAGCAAGGAAAGGCTCCCTACAACTGAATGTCAAGATCACTGATCCACTGTACTGCTTCTGCAGTTGCCATCAGGAAATCCACTTTGCTGCCTCTGTATGCCCGCGTTTTACACTCTCTGACAATATGATGTATGGTTTGTCGTGCAGCTCCACAGTCACACGCGGGTGTCGGCAACTTGTTCCATTTAAACAGCATGTCTCTGCATCTGCCATGGCCTGTTCTTATTCTGTTCAGAGCAGACCATGTTTTACGTGGTAGTTGGAATCCACTTGGAAGTTTGGCATTCGAGAACATACTGTGCAGTTACGTCTCCGTTGCTGCTTCCTACCGTCTTTTCCACTCTGTAGTTGGGTTGTAGCTTCTAGCAACCATGTCTGAGGCGTTACGTAAAGTTGGATGGCGTGAACGTAATCTGTTTTGGTTGATAGTTCGTAGATCTTCGTGTACAGGTAGGTCGGGGTTCCTTAAGATTTTATTGAATTCCTTGATAAGAGCGGTGGATCTGCGTAAATAAGATGGCATTATTCCAGATAGAAGCGGGAGCCAATGAGTTGGTGTAGATCGAATTGTGCCAGTTATTACGCGCATAGTGGAATTCAATTCAGTATCAATGAGTTTTGTGTGATGACTGTTCATCCATACTGGAGCACAGTACTCAACACTTGAATATACCAAGCCTAAAGCTAAAGACCGTAAAACGCTTGCCGAAGAACCCCAGGTAGTTCCACAAAGCTTATGAATGATGTTGTTACGTGTTTTCAGTTTCTGTGCAGAGCCCAGCAGATGTTGCTTGTAGGATAGTGTTCGATCCAAGATTACTCCAAGATATTTTGGGTTCCAGTTGTGGTGAAGTATCCTGCCACAGAAACTTACATTCAATTTAGTATTTGCTGAGTGATTGTGTAAATGGAAACAAGACACCTCCGTTTTATTGGTGTTGGGCTTAAGTCTCCAGTTCCTGATATCTTTGCAGATGTGGATCAGAATCTTCATATTTCTTACGTTTCTCTTCTTTCTTCCCTTCTGCACGCACACATGGACGTTTCCTGTACTCCCTCTTTACTTCTGCTCCCATAATAAATTCTGAACAGATTATAAATCAGCACTATACACCATCAGATTCATCGTTGACCTACTTACAGCCAACACTGCGGCTGAACCAATGGCAGTGCCCAGTTACAATAATGTAGAGTTGCGGGGGGTCTGACAGGTGCGGTAATGTTTGTTGGGATTGTAGCAATACGCTCCAAAAATGTTGGGGAAGCCTTGCAAGGTGGTAAAAACACTAATGTTCGAAATAAAAATGTTTCCAACCATCAAAATAATAATAAAATTATTAAGTTTTGATCGCAATAAACACGCACATGGAGATATTTTTTGACCAAAAACACCATATTTCGGACGTATTTTTGATGGAAAATACTGAGTTTCGGTACAAAATAGTAATGCGTTTCGATGCAGCTCAAGAAATCAAGTATAATTCGACATACAACAGGATTTTGAAATTTTTGGTGATATTGAGTTTCGAAACTCCCCATTTAGTTATTCTTGACTTTTTGCTTGATCTTTTCTAGAAAATTGGATCTTTGATTTTCATATTTTCCGATGTGTCCTCGGATCTAGTGAAGTGTGATCCTGTTGGTGGCAAGTACAGCGTGGAGATCATTTCTAATCCAGATGATTAAAGGGTTGGTGCATTCTTACCTCATGACATGTAAGGCATTATAATGCTTCGAATACAAATAAGAGGAATTCCTAGAATACTCCTCCATTGAACGATGTAAGAAATGTTTTAGTTAGTGTAGTAAAGTATCCTACAGAGAACTGGTGAGAGAATATATTCTGAATGGCACATGATGGAAACTCTCCGAAAAGAGTTTGAGCTTCTTCGGAAAAGAGACTTAATGCATCGTCGTACCCGAAGTATGCCTTTGCTGGCAGGACCTAGTGTTTACAGTGCACTATATCTTCTGGTATAGGCTAGAGTAGTTTTGTTACTTTTATAGATCTGGCTCTGTCTCATCCTTGGCTTTGACAATATGAAAGTGACTGAGGTATGAGTGACGCTAGTAATGCCAATCCTTTTGCAGCAGTCCCTGCTACGAATGGTGTGAAAATGTTGCTCATAGGGTCGGTTGGTGTATGCATTTAAGTGGGATTGGCAGACTGATGTGTAATAGCAACTCTGGCTGGGTGGGGAAAGCAACGGTAAACTCCATCACTCCTCATTTCCCTAGTACGCCTCTTCAGTGATGCCTAGACCATCTATGACAGCTGATGGCAGAGCTGTTGAGGATCCCACCAGCGGCATCGCTGACGGACTGAACTGAACAGAACTGTACCCGAAGTGGAATACCCGAACTTCTTTACACAACGAGGATAGCAGGTGCTGAGTTTCTGAAGATGAATTCGGTAGGTAAGCACACATGTAAACATCAACAGATATGGAATTAAAGCGATGGTCCTGGATCATACCAACAACAATGTGAGACGGTCTAATTGAACGTTCTCAACCAGAATGCGCTTTATCAATTTTGCTTCCGCGCGAAATTTTTCATTGTACTATTCTGAAATTGATCTTAATACTATGGGAACTCAGCCTTTTCACAAAATCCTTAATCATTATGAATACTGATGTATGAAATTCAAAGCTTCGTCATCCAGTTTCGAAATTGCTCTCTGCACATAGTGCAAGGTCATATCTTCCTCAATATGAGCTATGCTTAATAGCCTAAAGTCCTTCTTATCACCATTGTTCAGTTGGAGGTATGTTTATAATTACGATATTTCAATGCCATCTTAAATAATACTTGCCAACGATGTTGTCATTTTTTATCCATATCATAGACATTCATTAGACGTTTTACACGGAGATATCATCCTTACGTCCAGAAAAACTGTTATGTTATAATATTTCAGCTTCGAATTCTGAACAGAAATGTTCTGGCATCTAAGCTTCAGTATTGGATGGACTTGAATTTTGGTTGCAAGTGATACCTGTATTGCGGGTCAGTATTTATCCCCTGAACATTGTGACATATGGTAATTCGATACTCAACGACGATATTCATGATTTTATTGAAATACGTTCAGACTCTCCTTCATACTATTTCTGGAGTGTCTTTTAATACGTGCAAGTGGAATTACATGTATTCCAAAATTCGAAGAATTACTCCAGACTTAAAAAGTGAAATATTATCAATCATACTCCAGTACTTCAGAGCGTATTATAGAGAATAAAACTGAATATAGAATTCCAATGCTGAAACAGTAATTTTGTTTGATTGTAGTATTGTTTAGGATTGCACAGGAACTATAAATATTCATTACTACAAAGATTAAAGAGAGGAAGGGAGGTGTGTGACTGCTTTGACAACTCAGCTCTCATAACTACCCATCAGGAATCACGTTGTGATATTCTTCACAATATTTTTACAGCTGAAGGATAAAAAGGGAAAAGTACGTGAGGGGCTTCAATTGGCAGGGCTGACCACATGTATAAAATGAAAAGGGATTTTAGCAGAAGTGACTGGGGTACATTTTCACTCATTAGGAAGGGTGTGAAGGAGTGGAACAGTTTACCAGGTGCAGGGTTTAATCCTTCTGCAAAATGTGTGCGGATATTATGTCGTGTCCAACCCATATTTGATCTCTGGACAATAACTCATCCGAGGATCGAACCTGTAGTCAGGAGCGGAGGAGGAATGGTGTGGCTGAGACATGACCAGGTATTAATGGGAGAATATGTGTAATGATAATGGATACAAAATAGTAAGCATAGTACGAGAAGAGAATTTCGATGTAAAATAGAACTCATAAGATTTTGGAATATGAGAGAATATTGATTATAGAAAAGCGCAGATCGGTTGTGTAGTAAGAGGACATAGCCTGGTCGAACAGTGGTTAGTCACATAGGTGGTGAACCGCACCCACCCAACAGACAAGGGCGCAATTCGTCTTCTAGAAATTACGAAGTAACGTTGAACGAACAAGGGAATTTTAGCCTTCTGATTGGTGGAACTCAGTTCCAACGTAGTGGAGAATTTCGACTCCCTTCGAGAAGCTCGGGTGTGACCGGGAGAATGTACAAAACAGGGAAGCACACCCTAATCGGGGTCTTAGGATCAGATCAACCGGCAGTTGTGAGCCGTATCCTTGCCAGTCAGCGCTTTCAGATCGTCGTAGTAATAATAACACAAAGTTCTTCAATTTGAGGCGTAAAAGTCAGCTAGGTTAACCAATAAGAGTTGACCACGCCATGTCTTCGAATATGTTATCATATTAAGGTTGTGGAGACCGTCGAATGTAGGCATTAAATGGTGATTAAGGGAAGCAGGTTACTTTAGTTCTCTTCACGCGTAGAGGATCTCCCAGGTCTTCCAAACTGCTCGGGGAGCAACCTAACTAACACTCCAAGTCGTGAAAAACCAGTTTCACGACAATTAAAGAAAAGGAAAAAACAACAAGAGATAAAAGAAATGAAATGTTGTAGGGCATTCGACCTGTGTGCGTAATTGTAAATAAAGAATTTTGGTGAATAATATAATATTACATCCCCTGTTCCATGGAGATTGGACATCTGAAGTAGGGGACTGAGACCACTACGTTAGCTGAGAATGCCCTTCAGGAACAACAAAAATCGGTGGCGGAAGGGGTTATGATTAAGACACAGCAGGTCATTTTGCTTGTTAGGTTCCAAAATTGGTAAAAAAGTAAATCAATAAATCAATAAATAAATAAATAAATAAATAAATAAATAAATAAATAAATAAATAAATAAATAAATAAATAAATAAATAAGTAAATAAATAAATAAATGGATTGTATATATTAATCTTATAGCTGTTGTATAGATTACTTGAAGTAATTCCTCATACTGCATATGAGTTGATTACGTTTTTAAGTACAGAGGATATTATGTGTAGAATTTTGTAAATATAAATTTATTGAGGATGACCTGTGTGATTAATATAATAATTGTTAGTGTAAATTACATAATACTGTATTATACGAAATTGTCTTCTTCTCTTGTTATTTTAAAATTTATTGCTTGATAACAATGCATTTTTGTGTACCATTTGCCACCGAGGTAGACACCTCATTTACAAATAAAATGATTTTTATTTTATTTGGTTTGAATATCTTACATACATACATACATACATACTGATCGGATTGTGAGTATGGTTTAAGTAAATTCATTTCTAATCATTCAATTAAAAAACCCGCATACAAAGTAGTTACTTCACCGAGTCAAGTGTATTCTCGCAATAATCAGTGTCATGCGAACCCTTTCCTAATTTCTGACTCTTTTCTGCCTTTCTTCCACCATTATTTTCTTCCTTCCTTCATGTGTTGCATCCATTGCTTCTGTCTAATTTCTTTCTTCTGACAATGGAGTTCACGATAATTCTTTTTTTCCAATACTATCCGTTAATGTCCTCTAAAGACCACTGCATATTATATTTTTAATTTCTCAATCTATAATCATATATTGTTCACATTTAACATGATATCTGAGTGAATACCCCGGGCTGCAATCTTCTTGTTAAATGTTCATCATAAGCGATCCAGACTGATTCTATAAGATATAAGATATTCAGCTTACCGACTTATATTACCTTCAATATAGTTTCCTCCCCAACCGACGTAATGCTTCCAGTGTTTCGGAAGATTTTTGAAATGAACTTAAGACAGCTGCTTTTGCAATGCCTCTTAGTTCACTCATCTCCATTTCTTGATCAGATGCTACCTAATCTCACCTATCTCTTTTTTGTCAGTATCTCCCTTTGCAGCAAATGCAAGAGGAAGAAATCACACAGTGGAATTGCTGTCACATTGTGTTAAACACTAAATTCGTGAACCGACAGATCGGGGTCTTGTCATTGTCTTGTAGTAAGAATCATTCTTCCGACATCCATAAATCATAACTTCCAGTTGTGATTAGGGCCTTACATCTATACAACAACTCTGACATACCTATTTCTGAAATAAGTACTTTCTAAAATTGTTACAGAGCTGTAGTTGATAACACGACCTAGATTAAAGTTTCTTACAGAGGAATCGATACTGGAGAAACCAACAACCACAATTAGGTGGGACCAGTGGTTATTATGTGATAGTAATGTTTTATGGCAAGTAATGTTTTATGGTAAACATCGTCGTTCACTTCGGAATAAGAATGAGTTTTCCTGAACACGCCGAAAAGGGATTGGCAGAAAAGGATGGTGAGACCCGGTTTTTATGAGAAGAAGAAGAAGTAGGAAAATTAATTTCAAGAATCCCCTGTAGTTTCCTCTTATTCTTCAACTTTTTATAAAAATGGAAAGGTAGATAATGAAGAGCAGAAGACGAAGAAGGAGAAAGAGGGGGAGGAGGGAGCATTTGAAGGCCTTTTTCTATCTTTTCTCTTATTGTTCTTCAACGTTCCTTAAGAAGAAGTACAATAAGAAGGAGAATGAGAATTCCAAGACCCTACTGTATCTAAACGAGAAGAAGAGGAGACGGAATAATCATAAGAAGAAGCATGAAAACAGGAGGAGGAAGAATACTTTCAAGGCCCTCCTGTATCTTTTCTCATCTTGTTCTTCAATCTTCCTTAAGAAGAAAATGAAGTAGAATATAAAGAACTAGTATATCCACATTTTCTATATATACTTTTTTATTATTATTATCGTAGTTACTCTGGCGTACGAATCTGGAAGAAGAAGAAGAAACTTGAGGAGAAATTCAGTACCGTCCTGTACATTTACCTTTTTTCTTCTTCAACCATCCCTAAGGAGTAGAAGAAGGTAACGAAGGATAGGAAGAAGAAGAGGAGGATGGAAAATTTTAAGACCCACCCGTATCAATTTTGTTACTTTCATTGATCTCGCAGAGTCCTATCGTTGGCTTTGACAATATGAAAGTGACTGAGGTATACCATTCCTCATATAGGGAGTCCCAGCTATGAATGGTGTGAAAATGTTGCTCATAGCGTCGGTTGATGTATGCATTTTAGTGGGCTTGGTAGGCTGATATGTAATAACAATTTCTGGCTCAGTGAGGAAAGCAATGGGGAACTGACTCACTCTTCGTCCTCCAAAACGCTTCTTCACTGATACTCCTATGACAGCTAATGGTGGAGCTGTTGTGGATCCAGCCAGCCTTCGGTCTGGGGACTGAGCATATATGCATAATGCTGTCAAAATAGCAGTACACTTCATAGACATTCTTCATTGTCTTCATCGTGACCCATTCATTAGCTGTGCGAAAATTTCTTGAATTATTGCAGAATAATTGGAGGAAATAATGACGTACCTGAGTTAAGGTTCTCTACGGCATTTTATCTCTGAATATCATTCAGTTACACTGTACATTCTTCCTGCTCATCAAAGCACTCGAACATCATCACAGCTTACAATAGATTCCTATAAGCAAAATCTTTCAGCCCCTATTTATAAACGCTTACATGGGTATTTTACATTCTGCCGGTAGTGTATACTGTGTATCGTCGTCGATGAAGCAACTCCTCGCATGTCACAATGCTCTTCCCGTCCATTATTCTCCTTAAGACTGGTCACGCTTCCCACCCACGTATGGACATACTGCGCCGTATCCTGGCGGCTCATTTGGCATTTTAAATTATATTATCAACGTGGACTGATGTTCAATAGTACACGAGTTGCAGGTTATAGCTGAGATCGGAAGTTCAGGAGACAGAAAGGCGTGGGATACTTGCTAGTAACTTTCAAGTGACTGTGAGAAACTTCCAATTGTAATCCCAGTCACCATTGTACGCACGTGAAAGAAGCGTTAGGATACGAGTGGAGATGAGCCTATCAGAAATCAAGGGCGTGGCTAGTTTGAAAATTGGACAGCGCGATGTGTGAACTTCAGGATGACCAACATCGTTCTGAGTGTGCTGTGTTCATTGTGGGATAGTGGTCAGTTCTGTTATTTGAGGCCTTTCCACAGATCTGAGATTTAGAAATATTCAAGAATAAATTATGAAATTCATCTGAGTTGATATCTGTTTTATATGAGTGTTTCTGATCATGATTTCAGTGGGTTGTAAGGACATTGTGTGAGACAATAGCTCTGATTAGCTCAGTGTTTGAATCTTCGGGGAAACCCCTAGCGTTAACGGCGTCTGCAAACATACTTAGCCGGGCTGAGTGGCTCAGACGGTTTAGGCGCTGGCCTTCTGACCCCAACTTGGCAGGTTCGATCCTAGCTCAGTTCGGTGGTATTTGATACGTCAGCCTCGTGTCGGTGGATTTACTGGCACGTAAAAGAACTCTTGTGGGACTAAATTCCGGCACCTCGGCGTCTCCGAAGACCGGAAAAGTAGTTAGTGGGACTTAAAGCAAATAACATTATTATTGTTATTAAACATACTTAAGCGCAGCACATGGTAGATAGATAGATAGATAAAGACTGTGTGAACCCTGCCTTCGCAGGGCTCCACACGTAGGTCTGTGAAGATCTTTTGTTCCCTTAAACGGGTTTGCCTAGTCCAGCCCTAGTGCTCCTATAAAGGATACCAGTGTCCGGATGTTGGCACTCCTGATGTCTTCCAGGCTCACGAAATGTGAGCCAAGGTATCGATGTCTAGTACTTTCAAGAATCTCCACCGACATAACACATGCGCGGAGGTCTCCTCCTCCCTACCGCATCTTCTACACATCGCATCCTGACTGATTTTTATGATGTGTAGGTGTCTCTGTAAGGTATTGTGGCCTGTCAACAGTCCAACTTCGATTCGCATTCTGGTCCTATTCAAATTTATCAGGACCTTTTTATAACTTTGGCTAGGCCCTTTGATAAGTTCACGTGCCTGCCTTGCTATAGTTAACCTCTTCCAGATGTCTAAGTGAGACTGGTTTGTCCACTGGGATATTACCAGTTTCAGGCTTCGGAGTGACACTCCCAGGAAAGGCTCTGGTCCTATGAAAGGACCTTTTGAGCCTTGTTTCGCTAGTTTGTCAGCTTCTTCATTTCCACCGATACCTGCGTGCCCAAGGACCCATAATAGGGTAACTGAGCTAAGTTCACACAGCTGATCTAACATCCTTTGGCACTCCCATACCATTTTGTATGTTGTTTTAACTGCACATAGTGCTTTTAAGGCTGCCTGGCTATCGCTGCAAATGGTGATGCATCTTCTGCGTCCAGATATGTTCCATATATATATATATATATATATATATACAGCACAGGCCAGTATTGCGTATACTTTGGCCTGGAAAACAGTAACATAGGCTATTTACCTATAGGAAGGGAGAGCCTTGTCTTAGGCCCCCAGACCCCGGCGCCTGTGCCCGTCTCTGTCCGCGAGCCATCTTGTGTACCATGTACAGCCCCCAGACCTAAGACGGGCCCCAGCATCCGCGGCCCACTCCTCCCTTGTGGGTATCACCACACCACATGGTGGAACGTACTCCTTTTGCTTCATATCGCTGACTAGTTCACTTCAGTGAGACTTCAGTGTACGTTATACCCGCAGTTGCTGCCACGTGGGCAGAGTTAGACTTTGGAGGGTCGCACAGACAGAGAAAACGGACATTTATTTAGTGAACAGTGTTATCCAAACCAATTATATTGACTTGCCAAGTGCGGAATGGCACAAATTCGTGCAGTAACTGTACAAACTATACTTTCCGCCGTAGTTTGGTAATAGAGCAAGAGACGCTATCCGTATATTACCATCGGGCCAGACGCGATCGCGAGAGACTCGTCGTGCTCGATTCGTATACGTGGGCCATTACTATAGAGAGTTTTGAACCCCTGATATTTACACTTAAATGTGAATAAAGCGTTATTGCTAATTTAATCACGTTGGCTTTCTATTTTCAGCCTACAGTGGGGTTATTACGGTACAACGTGCAAAGAGAGCTGTGAAGAGTGATTGACTATATGATAATAAAAAAGACCAGATTCAAGAGGATGGTTTCAACAGTCGAAGAGAGAATAATGGATCCACATGTGCAAAGTGTGTTGTTGATGGAGTAGAGATCCATGGTAGCATGAGTGTGATTCGCTAAAGACGCAATGGGAGTTGCTAAGATAAGTTGCATGTGATATTTAAGTGGCATGTTTTGTGAAATTCATTAAATACTAGTGAGGATTAGATTAGAGATTTTAGTATTAATTTCAGTCATAGGGCATGATTTCTTTTTATATATTTGTCATTGTAAATATGGACAGGATTTGGTTGCATGTTTCCTTTTATATTGCTTTATAATTAGCTAGATGAAGAGCCGAGGGAGATGATACGTTCTATTTTTATTTTATTTTTGTGCGAATTCATGCACGATATTTTAGTTAGTTTTATTCCTGTGTTTTATAGGGAAGGGTTAGATGGCCGAAATCACCAATATTAAGAGTGATATGGTCGCAGCGTCGAGATAAAAATTTATTTATTTAAACAGAAATTAGATTCAGATAGGCTGCTTTGATTGCATGAATTTTCAGTTGCTGTGAGTTGAATGGAGCCGCAGATACGACGTTGAATTTTTATACGATCTTTTAAAAAGGATTGAAACTCTTTTGGGCAATGGTCAAGTAGGGAATTGAACTTTGATTTGTAGTAGAAGGGCTGGTGATAATGCAGGATAAATATGTGAGTGAAATGCTCGCTGAGATGAAGATGAAGTCAAGGGTGCGTGCAGTGTGCATGCCTGGTGATATTATGATTAATATGTGAGGCGAGAAATGGTCTATTATTCCGTAATGGAGAAATATTATTGAGAGGTACAGACGCCGTGAAGGAAATGTCAGGCCAAGACATTATTGAATCTGTTGAGAAAGAAGTTAGCATGCCTGCAATGTGTATATCTGATTATGAGCTCACCAGGGCGGTTGGTGAAATATTTCCTCGCTATCAAGGTCAGTTTATCGGCCAGAATTATAGCCCAGTTGGGAAGTGAAGAGTAGCTTCTGAGCAGGAATCCTTTCAAAACAGCAGCCAAGTCTCGAGAGTAGTCTTGTGTCTTTATATTTACAGCTTATTGCCAAGCAGGAAATATAGAGAGAAAATATAAAGGAGGGCGCTAACCTGCGAACGGGACTGTGCCCGTTGTCCGTTGTTTTGTCTGTGTACGTTGTATTAATATTTGACTTGTTTTCTTCAGGATTGTGTACTTGAGTGATTTGTTGTGATTTTGTTTGATGTCTTGTTGTTGAGGAGCAGCCCGAAAGCTCAGGTGATTATTGAGGTTATTGTAGTTCCGTGTAGATCTGTGGTGAACAGGGTTTCACATCATGATTTATAAATTTCATTTTTTCCGTATTTATAGTTACCAATTGTCATAAAAGGTAAAGAAAGTTCCACCTGATCAATACTTTTTATTTACATGTAATGCAGATTATCACATGTCTAGGACCAGTTTCGACCTCTTAACAAGGTCATCCTCAGCTACATTAGAATGTTATCTGCATTTTCACCTTATGCATCATAAAGATATATATGACATACTATATAGTTTAACAATATTATTTAAAAACTTTTTATACTCTTGCTAAAAAATTTAAAACATTACATCATAACTGAAATTGTGACATACACACATATGTATATTAAGGTATAAGCTTGAAATACTAAATAATATTGTTAAACAATAAAGATCTTTATGAGGCATAAGGTGAAAATGCAAATAAGATTCTAATGTAGCTGAGGATGACCTTGTTAAGAGGTTGAAACCGGTCCTAGACATGTGATAATCTGCATTACATATAAATAAAAAGTATTGATCAGGTGGAACTTTCTTTTCCTTTTATGACAAAGGGTTTCACATGTCGAGTCAGTGTAGTATGTAAACTACCTTACCCACCTTACCCAGTGTAAATGCTTTGTTTATTCAACCCGTAATGATTGTTGTAAATATAGAGTAGATGGAGGTCACTATTATTTAATCGTGTTTTATAAATTCCTGACGCATAATCATCCAAATTAGATCACGTGTAGATGCACATTTCGAGGCAGTCCTCCCTAAGTAGATAAATCCATTAAATTGAGTTTATACGACGACGTTACTCCATGTAAACATGAACATTAAACTGTCATGTTGATTTGAAGTGACACATTCTATTAATTAATTTTGGAATTTTGAATTCATATTTTGATTTTATTTTGCGTTGTTGTTGTTCTGATTTATATTAACATGATATTTTGTTTAATTTAATGTCATATTGGTGCCATTTAATTTTCTTTTTCTTGTTGTTAATGATTAGTACGGTTCGGATTATTTTGTGTAATAAATCTATCTTACCCATATTATTATTTCTCATTCGACAAAACCTCCATTATTCCTGTCATGGTAGAAGTAAGTTTAAACTTAGGCTTTTGGGCTTCCCACGATAACCTAACCCACTCTCTACCCACATGAGCTTTATCGGATATTTAAACGGAACGTGGAGACATCTTCCCAGGTGGTTCTTACCCCTACGGTACGGTGCAGTAATTGTTGGCGTCCAACGTGCGGCGAGTAGACACTTTGGCGTGCATTCGTATCCCGGTGGGAGTATTTTGATGTAGTCGAATATGTCTAGGTTGTTTTTACATATTATGGGTATGTCAAATTGAGATTCACAATAGTGAATATGGTATTGCAAGCCATTCAGAAGGCTATCTCGTTTGATAGATGGTACGAAAGCTGGGAGTGACCAAAATTGGTACCCAGATGATTAATAAATTTAATTAACTATAGATTGGGAATTTCGAACCAAGGTGCACTTAGGAAAATGGCAACCGGACGTTTAGACAACTTGAGTCTTGTAGTCGTATTACTACTGGTGATAGGAGGCGAACACGAAAGCGCAAGGTTTCATTGGAAATCGTGTGTTTAGAAAAAATAGTAAAATCTAAATTCATAACGTTGGGAATATCGGCAACAATGTTTGATCTTAATTATGGTTAGGAAGAATGATAAATACATAGCCGATAAGAAAGGCTTGCGTAGTATTGATATAACTCTATTCGAGTTAGAGAACAAAAAATGGCTTCTCTACATGAGTTAAAAGTGGTCAATGCCATGTCCTTCAGATGTTTATTGATCCTGACACAGCCTGAAATTTGATTGCAGAGCAGATTTCGATTGCCAATAACAGAAATTATCATTTAGTTTAGAGTGAGGCTAAGGAACTTAAGATCACCTCATTCTTAATTAAAAATGATGGCGATAGTTACAATAAATGGTGCTGGTTCAAGCCTTGTAGACCTGTGCTGAAATACTAGTCGGAAGCATTTTTGTAAATATGGCCTAATGCTGTAGTCTAGCACATAGCTCCGAGCCCAAAAGGTAGGGGAATTAGCGATATTGTCTTATAAAATTTTGGGCAATATTGTATTAGTAAATATCTTTCAAAATTAATTGTGACGCGTGTGTTTATATTTGTTGTCTACGCGGTTATACAGAAAATAGTTCGAACCAGTAGGAAGCTTCTATAAGGAGATTATGGTGCCAGGATTCTTTTCTGATAATTTGATAACTAACGTAAGATTATAGAAGATTGTTAGGACAATTAATATGGTTTACAGGGATAAATGAATTTACGGAGGAAACGTCGATAGCGAGGAGCATGATCGCGACGTCTCCTTTGAATAGAATTGGGATGGCTATCAAGGTAGAGGACTTGTTGGCAGTGATGGACTTGATGGCGGAGCAGGCCGAAAAACGTGAACAGGAATGTATGGCAGAACTATCTGATAAATTAGAACAGCAGTTTAACAAGTAGTAGAAAAGACAGAGGAGCAATTTAAACAAGCTGCGGCAAAAACTGAGTAACAATTTACATAGGCTGCAACGCAGACGGAGGAGTTACGTGAATAATTCAGAGCAGCAACCTGCAAACTGGGGGGGATAGACACATTTCGAAGGTGTTGTGTAGAAGGAATGGAGGGACTAGAAAAGCAATAAGAACAGAAAGCTTGGGCTCAGATTGAGAAGGTTAAAGGTTCTGTTGAGGAATTAGCTCACAAAGTAACAGAACACACACTATCAGCATCGACAGACAACTGGGAGAGTTGACGTCAAGTCTGGGTGAAGCTAGAACGGAAATAACTATGAACCGAAGCGCGATTGAAAATTTGCGGGAAGAGAAATAGGGTAAACTTGATGAATTGACTACCAACATCCGAAAGTAAATAACTGAAGCCCAGCAGAAGAAATAATACAAGATTTGTACGAAACTCAAGGGAAAGCAACGGGAAACGGAAGAGAGACTGAAGGAAATAGACGATCGGCTCCTAACGGAAATGCAAGAAGAGATAATAGAGAGAGGAAGAGAAGTAAAGAATATGATATTGGAAGATAGAGAAAGAAATAAACCAAAAATACATGAACTAGGCTCGAGTGTTGAAGCATAGATCGAGGTACGGCAGAAGAACCAGGTTAAGATAAGTACGGTGGAGAAGTAAATGGCGTAAATGAGAGATAAGCTAGAACAATTGGACTTACGGACAGATAAGGAGCTTAGCAAGATAAAATGTGCCGTACAGCAGAATAGCATAGAGAAGGCACCGAATCAGGCTAGTGATCACGCAATGCTAAGTGATCTTCTACACCTACCTTGACCGGATGACCACTGTTCGACTCCCAATGTAACCAGTAATATTCCAATGTAAAACATCGTCCGTAGCAGTGAGGACAAGCCGCGTAAATTCACTGGAAATGATGACAGATCCTCAAGAGGATTTTGGAGGGAGATGAATGATTACATTGCGGATTGTAAGATACCACCTGATCGACGGTTAATGAAAGTAGAAGAATTCTTAAGTGAAGCTGCGTTAGATCGGATGAATGCATGCGTTCAGGTACACCTTTAGTACCTATGAAGAATTTAAGGTCGCCGTCCTTAAAAGGTTTGGGATGTATCTACTCAACAGTCAATGCGCATGGAACTATATTCTCGCAAGTATCCAGCCACGCTGAAACGAATTTCTCACAGTTCTTTATTTAAATCGTTAAGTTTAGAGAGTTAGATGTCCCACCATTCGAAACAGAAATGATAGCGGTGATTTCCCGGCAGTTGCCTATCGAAGTACAGAGAACATTAATAGCTGCGAATGTTAGGATAGCAGCAGAAGCAGATGTCACAGTACGTCAGCTGGATCAAACATCCAGTCAGAATCAGCTGATGTTGAGACATGTAGAGGCGATTCAAACGGTAGATATAGGTGAGAATGGTAGTAATCCACCGAAAGTAAGAAAGTATAATAATCAACAAATTTCAGGTACGCAGAGAGTACCTCGAGAACAGGGATCTGGAAATGCAAGATAACGGAATGAGAGTTGGCAACGGAGGAATAGAGTGAAGAATTACAGAAGGCCTAACTGTCGTGAGAATACATCCCATCAACGAGTTTACAGCTACCCGAATGATCACAATGGGTGGTCGTATTGGTATAAATACAGAAATTATAACGGACCAAGACGACCATATTACAGATGGGACGAGAAGGACCAAAGGGGGAGAGGCGAAAGAGGAAATTACTGTACAAGTTGTGACCAGCGTAATGAAGAATCAAGGAAATATATTGAATTGAAAATCAAGAGACAAGAGGAACATCGGTGGAAAAGTGATTACAGGCAAATAATACAGACGATTGTCATAGAGCAGAGAGTGTTGTTTACAGTGAATATCGCCTGAGGCAACAGGAGATAGCATTGAACTCCAATGCGCTCAGTTATGAGGGAGAGGTGGAGACAAAAAAGCACAAGTAGGGAAGGCGATAGCCTGAATCTCACCGAGGACCATAATGATGGATGGACTGTGGTGTCAGTGGGCAGCTGGATTGTGCGACCAGAGGATTTTATAGAAGAAGAGGTACCACAAAACTATCAACCTATCAAACGTTTACCTGCCATTTACACAAGAGTTGGCCATCTTCGCATTAAAACTTTGGTGGACACTGGCGCGACAGTCAGTGTGATGTCACAAGCTATTATCAATGAACTAAAGTCAAAAGTTGAAGTATCCATTATTCCTATCTGAAAATTGAAAGTAAGAGGAATTGTGCCTGATTAAACTGCCGTATGCAAGGAGCAAGCGTTGATGGATGTCAAAATTGGAAAGCTGGTGATGACACCTCCGTGTGTACTCCTGCAGAAGGTGAAGTTCAACTTAATTCTTGGAGCCGATTTCCTGGGAGAATATAATAATTTGATGGACATGGGCAGCATGAATATAACTTTTTAATGAAAAATTCAAGAGAAGGGATTAAGACGGGATCAAATTGAACAAAATTTAGGTGATTTGAGGATTTGAACAACAATAGCAACAGAAGGAACGAACGAATCTCCAGAATTTCCAACTAATTGGTTAGATAATTGCAGTGAATTAACGGAATATTTCGAGGCGATGACATTGGATTTAGAAACAGAAAATAAAGACGAAAATTTTTCAAAATTGTTACCTGAAAAATTAGCAGAGGTACCGGTGAGCGAAGTGGCGCGCGGGAACTTGAGGGAAATATTGCTGCATCAGAAAAATGTATTTTATTCTAAGCCTGGGAAGATACCCAATTATGAATATAAAATCATTGTGAATGACTGGAAACCGTTTAGGCAGAGGCCATATCCTATCCTCGAGAAACTATTTCCTCAGGTTAAGGAGTTGGTGGATGAAATGAAAAGTAATGGAATAATTACCAAATCTCCTACACCTGGCTGTTGCGAAGGCAAATGATCCTGTCAGAGTGTGCCTTGATGCCAGCGCCTAGTACCCAAGTACACACAGGCTTCGGCGACCAATGATATCCTTAAACTGTTTGGAGGAATGGAGTATTTTGGTACGGCTGATGTTACATCGTCTTTCCATCACATCGAGCTGCATCCGGAATCCAGTACGTTAACGCGATTAATGTTCAATAACCAAACGTGCCACTTCTTAAGACTTCCGTTTGGCCTCATGAATTCATGTTCAGCAGGTATCCGTGCACTGGAGGGTAAATTGAGCCCTGAAGTGAAGGCATTTGCAATTAAATACATAGATGACAAAATTTTCAGTTCAAAAACTATCGAGGAACACTTGCATAAAATTAATCTTCCTTTGGCAGATCTTAACCGATGTAACTTCAAAGTCAACCTTGAAAAATTACATTTCTACAGTCGGAGTACATTATTTACGGTTCATGTAATTGATGGTAAAGGAATTAAGTCCAACCCTGCGAAAATCTCAGCTATTCAATATTTCCCTAAACCGACTAGAGTAAAACACATCAGCCAGTTAGTAGTTTTATGTCAACTTTTTGCGGACCATTGTATGTTATACAGCGAGACCGTGGCACCCCTGCAGGAATTATTGAGAGTCAATAATCTATGGAAATGGGGTGAAGATCAGGACGGAGTTTTCAGGAAAACTAAGAAGATGCTGGCTAGAGAAGTGAAATTAGGATATCCCTCTTATGATCGCCCATTCGTTATACAAACGGACGCTTCGATTGGAGCAGTGTTGTATCAAGAAACTCCGGAGAATGAGCAGAAGATAACGTAGTTAGCATTCACTAGTAGAAAGTTACGAATTCACGAGCTGAAATGGACAACTACGGCGTTATAAATGCTGTCAATCGTTGTTGCGCTGGGACAATGGAAGAAATACATTTATGGATTCCCAACCATGATCCATAGAGACATTTATGCATTGATTTTCATTTTAAAATCAAGTATGGGCAGTGACCGAGTCTACAGATGGTCTTTGTTTGTCCAGCAGTTTGACCTCACGTTGACGGATTAAATACAGTTGCACACACTCTTAGCTGATAACGTCGAAGCTACGGTTAATCTTGCAGTTTGAGATGAAGAAGAGCAGAATACTTTAGACAAGTTCCCGAGTTTAGGCAAGAAGCAAAGAAATTATGAATCCACTGAATTGTTCATTGATTATTTTAATAAAGGAATTGAACCAGGTATACCAATATTCCTTGATGCACAGATAAAAACCCACACATAATTATTATTTCAATAATTTACTCCATAAATTTATCGACGAAGAGCACACTCAGTTTCGAATTGTTGTACCACCAGTGTTCCAGATGGATTTAATTTGCCTAGGAAACCACGACAGTGGACACGCAGGAATAGAGAAAGTAACCGGTACCCTTCAGCAAACATTAATATGGCCACGCATTAAACGTACGATCCTACAAGCATTGCGAACATGTGATACATATCAGCGTATTAAGCCAAATACCTTCTTATTGAAGTAAAATCCACTACCAGTTCTACCAACAATGCCCAGGAAATTATACGCGATAGACTATTTCGGAGATTAACCTTCAGGACGCCGTGGAGTAAAATACATTCTTTTTTGTATGTATGTATTTTTGAAATTTGTAAGTCTTTGTCCAGTGCAAAAGGCCAACACATAGTCAAAATTTTATCAAAGAATATGATAATGCCAAGAACGGGCATATCTGACAGCTTATTGAGTGACCATGGACCGCAATTCACTTCACCAGCATGTAAACGGGAAGTAAGGAAGTTGGAAATAAGGCAGGGCCGTATTTTCATTCCCAAGGAACATTGGAAATTGCCAGTGGTCATACCAATCGTTACTGACAGTACTAACTCTACTATGCACGAATTACAGGTCAGCTTCCATTAGTCGTACATCTCAATGAATATCCGCGCTGACCTTGGCACGATGAGATACCATGCCCGAGGGGCCCAAGGCCGTCGGCAGAGATATGTATTCGAGACACCACAGAACGGTTGAAAGCTCAGGCAGATAAGAGGCTGCGGCGAAGCCCGAATAAGCATCAACTGAGGGTCGATGAGCTTGTGTTAGTATAACGTCCCGTGAGCTCTGATGTATCAGCTCGGTTCTGCCAGAAATTTGATGAATTTTACCAGGTGGCTCAAGAACGCCGTACTTGCTACTTACAAATGTCCCGCATGCACAAATGATGAATGGGATGTCTACCAACTGATTTTCACAGGCGCACAACTGCCAGCGGGTAGGTTACGTCAGAATATGAATAGATAAGGATCAGCCTGTCGCTCGCAGCATGTTACTCAGCGCTACAGGTCTAACGAACCCCTTGCATTAGTTCACCTCGCATACTTCTAGAAGAAGCAGAATTGGCTTTACGTCACACCGACACAGATACGACTTATGGCGACGATGAGACAGGAAAGGGCTACGCGTGGACAGGAAGAGGCCGTGGCCTTAATTAGGGTACTTTCCTGGTATGAAAATGGGAAACCACGGGAAACCGTCTTCAGGCCTGCCGACAGTAGGATTCGAAACCACTATCTCCCGCGTGCAAGGTCACAGCTGCGCTCCCCCAACCCCGCGGCCTGTTCGCCCGATGCAATTAAATAGAAGTGCGGCATGATTATGCAATTAAAATAATTTAGTATTTGAATACACATTAAGAAACTAACAGACACTAAACTGGACTGCCACGCGTGGAAAGCGTGTGAATTACAACTCAGTGTCGACAACCTTGTCAACAATATATATGTTCCCCTACTACCCTTCCTCACAGCACATGCAAAGTCTCCACTACCTGCCGTAGCGCTATACAAATCGTTTATCCGCGTCGAACGGCATTTTGTGCGTATTTCCGCCAATAATTATGTTAAAAATTAAAACATAAAGGAAAGAATTAGCAGATAAGACAAGAAGGCTTGTACAAATAGCTTTTTTAAAATAATTCCTAGTTCCAGCTTGCTAAAGTGGAAAAGTGTAATGTTTACGACAAAAAGAGGTGGGGGGGTGGTGGTGCCAATGTCCCTTCTCGCCCCACCGACTAATCACTGCTACTGTTTGTAAACACGCCAAAGATGCAGAAAAGGAAATTTAATAACTTATTAATTTATAAACGTGTAGAAATTACACTCGATAAATAGTTGCTTGTATGAAACAAAATGTATGAAACTGCTCGGTGAAATACGTGTGTAGGAGGCATTGGCCTGGAGCTTCGGATGCATTCCGACCAGGTTGTCCAGATTGAAATAATGTCTGTGTATTTGACGCTGCTGAACACACTATCCTTTGCCGATATGCTGACAGCAAATACAGTGCGGCTGTACCATACACCAACCTAGAAATCTGCGGTGGAAAACGATGTTTACTATTGCAGGGGTGCATTAAACCTGTAACGCTGAGTAACATGCTGCGAGCGGCAGGCTGGTCCTCGTCTCTTCATATTCTGACGTAACCTACCCGCTGGCAGTAGTGCCCCTGTGAAAATCAGTTGGTAGACTTCTTATTCATCATTTGTGCATGGTGGACATTTGTAAGTAGAAAGTACGGCGTTCGGGAGCCAACTGGCTTGTTCGTCCGTATAAAGTAATAAAAGTATACGGCAATAACTCATATAATGTGCAGAGTTTGGATGGAACTGTGGTGAAGATTTTCAACTCATCCATCCTTAAGCTTTGTTATCCACGAGGTCAGATCAGGATAGATGACATGCCTGAGAATGAAGTGAAGGAGAGAGCAGAGGAAGAGAATGATTATAAAGCGGAGGAAGAAGACTCCAATGATGCTCCTGTAATGATAGAGGGCGAAGATGAAAATGCCGATAATGAGGAAATAATCTACGTGGACATGGAAGAGACAGCTCTGTCACAGTAAGATTGCTGTGAGAAGTGTTGTGGTAATCAGAGAAGATTTCTAGCGTTTTGACGTATATTACAGCACACGGAAAGATAACGAACGTCTGCGGGAAAAGAATGTTACCCTACGCGACGACAAAGAATAGTAAAGGAAGAGAGACCACGTTATTTGTTGGTGGCATATTCTGAGTGAAGAAAAGACAAATACGTATTCACGTCTCCATTTTTCCTGAGTAGGAGGAGGATGCGCCGTATCCTGGCGGCTCATTTGGCATATTAAATTATATTATCAACGTGGACTGCAGTTAGATAGTGCACGAGTTGCAGGTTATAGCTGAGACCGGAAGTCCAGGATAAAGAAAGGCGTGGGACATTTGCTAGTAACTTTCCAGTGTCCGTGAGAAGCTTCCAAATTTTAATCCCAGTCAGCATAGTGTGATAGTACATATATCATACCCTCACACTATTTGTTGAAGTGAGAGATATTATTATCATTATTCGATTTATTATTATTATTATTATTATTATTATTGTTATTATTATTATTATTATTATTATTATTATTATTATTATTATTATTATCGTCAGCATTTCAGTTTTATATGTAGTATGAGTAATTTGTTTTGAACAACGAGTGGGAAAATGATGCTATATTGGACTCTGGTAATTTTTATGACTCATGCGGGCATCCCAGTGTCTTATGAGATGTACTTGTTGTTGTCGGTAAGTTCGATGAATCATATCAATAGCCCAGAATCACATGAGCTTGTTGATGGTGTACTAGGATAGCTCTATGACTCATGTGAAACACCCCAGAGACTTTGTTTATGTCTTGGGACCAACAAGAAGTTCAGGGCATGGTCTTGACAAGAGGACCACTCATGTTTGGCGGACAGGGATCAATCTCGCCAAATCACGTGAGAGATGAGGTCTTTATATACGTCGATATGACAGCGGAAATGAACTACAACGAGACACACGGTACGAGAAGGAAGTGGTGCGGACACACGGGAATGAAGTAGTGCTGATACACGATACTGGAGTGAGACTGCTACACTATACTGGACTGGACTTCAAACGTTCGTGAAACGTAGTCTTATTATGTTCGTGGAAAGTGGCTGATCGACAAATTGTGGAGTGCTTACGCATTAGGTATTATAGCACTTGTGACGGCCTGGCATTATATGTTGGTGAAAGCTATCTCAGACTTTCCATAATTTATGTTCAGAATCGACAAGCGTGTGTTGCTCAAATGTATACATCTTTACAACAAGTGTTTAAGTCTGTGAACACAGTATTACGAGGTACGGTATCTGTGTGATGTCATAACTGCCGATTATGAGAATCGGCAAGTCGTGTTGATACAGAGACAGTCAAGGGTTCTTATATACGTATAGGTACATTGTTCAACGAACTAGCTACAAATGGCGGCTTAGTTCTCGCTTTCGTTTTCCCACTGTTTTCATTGTTGTTGTTGTTGTTGTTGTAAATATTCCAGCACTCTTTTGGTTTGTGTATTATAAGTGTATTTTGGTGTGTTGATGAGGTGCTTATATACGGATTTTACTGAGAACATAGTTAGATACTTTAGAATCAGTGGAGATATTGATGAACCTATGTGCAGTTCCTACCTATTTAATCGTTTTCAGAAGGTCAGGTAAGGCCTGTAGCAAATGTACCAGTACGCAACATTATGTACACGCCCTGGGATATAAAGAATTATCATTCTCTATCTACATTCGAGGGATCCATTCTGGTGAACACTGGCGCCCATACTACGGACATTTCGGTTAACTGTGTTTATTAATTTAATTTATTGCAAATAGTTTAATGTATATTTTATTTATTTATATAAATTTGATTTATTCAGTCATTTATATATTAGTTAGTATTATACAAATAGTTGCAATAGTACGCACGTGTTAGAAGCGTTAGGTCACGGATGGAGTTCAGCCAATAAGAAATCATGGATGTGGCTACTTTGAACATCGGACAGCACAATGTGTGAACTTCAGGATGATCAGCATCGTTCTGAGTGTGCTGTGTTCATTGTGAGATAGTGGTCAGTTCTGTTATATGAGGGTTTTTCACAGATCTGAGAATCAAAAATATTCAATAATAAATTACGAAATTCATCTGAGCTTATATCTGTTTAATGTGAGTGTATTTGATCATAATTTCAGTTGGTTACAAAGACATGTGTAAGACAATAGCTCTGATTGGCTGAGTGTTTGAATCTTCGGGGAATCCCTTAGCGTAAACGGCGTCTACAAACATAAAATTAAGCGCACCGCATGGTGGAGCGTACTCCCTTTGCTTTGTGTCGTTGACTAGTTCACTTCAGTGAGACTTCAGTGTACGTGAGAAGCGCAGTCGCTGCCACGTGGGCAGAGTTTGACTTTGTAGGGTCGCACAGACCTTGAAAAGTGACATTTCTTTAGTGAACAGTATTACCGAAACCAATTATATTGACTTGCCAAGAGCGAGACGGCACAAATTCGTGCAGTAACTGCACAAACTATACTTTCCACCGTAGTTTGGCAACAGAGCAAGAGACGCTATCCGTATATTACCCTCGGGCCGAACCTTGATCGCGAGAGACTGTTCGTGCTCGATTCGTATCCGCTGGCTGCTACTATAGACAGTTTTGAACCCCCAACATTTACATATGAAAGCGAATAAGGTGCTTTTGATAATTTATTCACGTTGGCTTTATATTTACAGCCTACAGTGGGGTTATTACGGTACAATCTGCACAAAGAGCGGAGAAGTGTGACTGACTATATGTTAATGTGTTGCTGTTTACAGGGTCCAAATTCAAGAGGATAGTTTCAATAGTCGAAGAGACAAGAATGGGTCCACGTCTGCAAAGTTTGTTATTGATGGAGTAAGGATCCATGGTAGCGAGAATGTGACTAGTTGAAGACGCAATGGGACTTGCTAAGATAAGTTGCATGTGGTATTTAAGTGGCATAATTTGTGAAATACATTAAATACTAGTGAGGAATACATTAGGGATTTTAGTATTAATTTCAGTCACATGTCACGATTTTATTTTATATGTTTGTAATTGTAAATATGAAACGGAAAAAGTTGCATGTTTTCTTTTTCTTCTTATTGTTTTATAATTGGCTAGATTGGAAACCGAGAGAAAATATGCATGATATTTTAGTTAGTGTTATTCCTGTGTTCTTATACAAACGGGTTAGATATCCGATATCATCCATTTTAAGAGTCATACACTTTCAGCGTCGAGATTAAATTTTAGTTACTTACACAGACGTTGGATTCAGATAGGCTGCTTGGTTTGCACGAATTATCTGGTGCTGTAAGATGTATGGAGCCGCAGATATGTCTTTGAACTTATATGAGATCTTTTTATATGGATTGGAAACTATTTTGGGCAATGAATGAATGAATACTGATCTGCATTTCGGGCAGTCGCCCAAGTGGCAGATTCACTATCTGTTGCTTTCCTAGTCTTTTCCTAAATGATTTCAAAGAAATTGGAAAATTATTGAACGTCTACCTTTGAAGTTATTCCAATCCCTAACTTCCCTTCCTATAAATGAATATTTGCCCCAGTTTGTCCTCTTAAATTCCAACGTTATCTTCATATTGTGATCTTTCCTACTTTTAAAAATGCCACTCAATCTTATACGTCTACTAATGTCATTCCACGCCATCTCTCCGCTGACAGCTCGGAACATACCACTTAGTCGAGCAGCTCTTCTTCTTTCCCTCAATTCTTAACAACCCAAACTTTGCAACATTTTCGTAACGCTACTCTTATGTCGGAAATCACCCAGAACAAATCGAGCTGCTTTTCTTTGGATTTTTTCCAGTTCTTGAATCAGGTAATCCTGGTGAGGGTCCCATACACTGGAACCATACTCTAGTTGGGGTCTTACCAGATACTTATATGCCCTCTCCTTTACTTCCTTACTACAACCCCTAAACACCCTCATAACCATGTGCAGAGATCTGTACCCTTTATTTACAATCCCACTTATGTGATTACCCCAATGAAGATCTTTCCTTATATTATCACCTAAATACTTACGATGATCCCCAAAAGGAACCTTCACCCCATCAACTCAGTAATTAAAACTGAGAGGACTTTTCCTATTTGTGAATCTCACAACCTGACCTTTAACCCCGTTTATTATTGCCTGCCGTCTATCTCACAACATTTTCGAGGTCACGTTGCAGTTGCTCACAATCTTGTAGCTTATTTATCACTCTATAGAGAATAACATCATCCGCAAAAAGCCTTACCTCCGATTCCACTCCTTTACACAAGTATATAAAGGTCCGATAATACTGCCTTGAGGAATTCCCCTCTTAATTATTACAGGGTCAGATAAATCTTCACCTACTCTAATTTTCTGAGATCTATTTTCTAGAAATATAGCAACCAATTTGGTCACCCTTTTGTCTAGTCCAATTGCACTCCTTTTTACCAGTAGTCTCCCATGATCCACCCTATCAAAGCTTTAGACAGGTCAATCGCGATACAGTCAATTTGACCTCCAGAATCCAAGATATCTGCTATATCTTGCTGGAATCCTACAAGTTGAGCTTCAGTGGAATAACCTTTCCTAAAACCGAATTGCCTTCTATCGAACCAGTTATTAATTTCACACACATGTCTAATATAATCAGAGAGAATGCCTTCCCAAAGCTTTCATACAATGCATGTCAAACTGACTGGCCTGTAATTTTCAGCTTTATGTCTATCACCCTTTCCTTTATACACAGGGGCTACTATAGCAACTCTCCATTCATCTGGTATAGCTCTTCCGACCAAACAATAATCAAATAAGTACTTCAGATATGGTACTATATCCCAACCCATTGTCTTTAGTATATCCCCAGAAATCTGATCAATTCCAGCCGCTTTTCTAGTTTTCAAATTTTGTATCTTACTCTAAATGTCATTGTTATCATATGTAAATTTTATTACTTCTTTGGCCTTAGTCTCCTCCTCTATCTCGACATTATCCTTGTAACCAACAATCTTTACATACTGCTGACTGAATACTTCCGCCTTTTGAAGATCCTCACATACACACTCCTCTTGTTCATTAATTACACATACCCTTCCATTTTTCACTAAAATTTTTATGACTGCCAATTATGCTTGCCATCATGTTATCCTCAGCTGCCTTCTTTGCTAGATTCAATTTTCTAGTAAGTTCTTTCAATTTCTCCTTACTTCCACAGCCATTTCAAACTCTATTTCTTTCCAGTCTGCACCTCTTTCTTGGTCTCTTTATTTCTCTATTACCATTAGGTGGGTCTTTACCATTCCTTACCACCCTTAAATGTACAAACCTGCCTTCGCATTCCTCAACAATTTCTTTAAACCCATCCCAGAGTATGTTTACATTTTTATTCACCGTTTTCCACCGATCATATTTACTTTTTAGAAACAGCCTCATGCCTGCTATAACAGCCATATGGTACTGCCTAATAGTCCTAATTTTAAGACCTTCTCTTCTATCGCATTTATTTTTAACTATCACAAAAACAGCTTCATGATCATTAATACCATCTATTACTTCAGTTTCCCTATAGAGCTCATCTGGTTTTATCAGCACCACATCCAGGATATTTTTCCCTCTGGTTGGTTCCATCACTTTCTCAATCAGCTGTCCTTCCCATATTAACTTATTTGCCATTTGTTGGTCATGCTTCCTGTCGTTCGCATTTCCTTCCCAATTGACATCTGGCAAATCCAGATCTCCCGCTACAATCACATTTCTTTCCATGTCGTTTCCCTCATAGCCGACTATCCTATCAAATAAATCCGAATCCGCGTCAGTGCTACCCTTTCCCGATCTGTACACTCCAAATATATCAAGTTGCCTATTATCTTTAGAAATGAGCCTTACACCTAGAATTTCATGTGTCTCATCTTTAACTTTTCCGTAGCTTACAAATTCTCCATTCACCAGAATGAACACTCCCCCTCCCAACATTCCTATCCTTTCTCTACGATACACACTCCAGTGCGGTGAGAAAATTTCTGCATCCATTATATCATTTCTCAGCCATGATTCAACTCCTATTACAATATCTGGTAAATATATATCTATTAAGTTATTTAATTCTATTCCTTTCTTTACAATACTTCTACAGTTCAACACTAACAATTTAATGTCATCCCTACTTGATTTCCATTTCTCTGTTCCCTTATCACCGCTCCCTAGGCCATCCCGTTTCCCTGAATGTACCTGCCTATTACCATTCCAAACAAATTTCCTAACTTATGCGTACCACTGCGGTTTAAATGAAGGCCATCTGAGCGCAGATCCCTATCTGCTACCCACCCATTAGGATCTAGAAATTTCACTCCCAGTTTTCCACATACCCACTCCGTAGTCTCATTTAAATCCCCAATCACCCTCCAATCAGTATCCCTCCTACACAGTATTCCACTAACAACAATCTCCGCTTTCTTAAACTTCACCCGTGCTGCATTTACCAGATCCCACACATCTCCAACTATCCAAGATATCTGCCATATATTGCTGGAATATTACAAGTTGAGCTTCAGTGGAGTAACCATTCCTAAAACCGAACTGCCTTCTATCGAACCAGTTATTAATTTCACAAACATGTCTAATATAATCAGAAATAATGCCTTCCCAAAGCTTTCATACAATGCATGTCAAACTGACTGGCCTGTAATTTTCAGCTTTATATCTATGACACTTTCCTTTATACACAGGGGCTACAATAGCAACTCTCCATTCATCTGGTATAGCTCCTCCGACCAAACAATAATCAAATAAGTACTTCAGATATGGTACTATATCCCAACCCATTGTCTTTAGTATATCCCTAGAAATCTGATCAATTCCAGCCGCTTTTCTAGTTTTCAAAGTTTGTATCTTACTCTAAATGTCAGTGTTATAATATGTAAATTTTATTACTTCTTTGGCCTTAGTCTCCTCCTCTATCTCGACATTATCCTTGAAACCAACAATCTTTACATACTGCTGAATGAATACTTCTGCCTTTTGAAGAACCTAACATACACACTCCTCATGTTCATTAATTATTCCTGGAATGTCCTACTTGGAACCTGTTTCTGCCTTAAAATACCTATACATACCCTTCCATTTTTCAATAAAATTTGTATGACTGCCAATTATGCCTGCCATCATGTTATCCTTAGCTGCCTTCTTTGCTAGATTCAATTTTCTATTAAGTTCCTCCAATTTCTCCTTTCTTCCACAGCCATTTCTAACTCTATTTCTTTCCAGTCTACACCTCCTTCTTAGTTTCTTTATTTTTCTATTACAATAAGGTGGGTCTTTACCATTCCTTACCACCCTTAAAGGTACAAACCTGCTTTCGCATTCCTCAACAATTTCTTTAAACCCATCCCAGAGTCGTTTACATTTTTATTCACCGTTTTCCACCGATCATATTTACTTTTTAAAAACTGCCTCATGCCTGCTATATCAGCCATATGGTACTGCCTAATAGTCCTAATTTTAAGACCTTCTCTTCTATCGCATTTATTTTTAACTACCACAAAAACAGTTTCATGATCATTAATACCATCTATTACTTCAGTTTCCCTATAGAGCTCATCTGGTTTTATCAGCACCACATCCAGGATATTTTTCCCTCTGGTTGGTTCCATCACTTTCTCAATCAGCTGTCCTTCCCATATTAACTTATTTGCCATTTTTTGGTCATGCTTCCTGTCGTTTGCATTTCCTTCCCAATTGACATCTGGCAAATTCAGATCTCCCGCTACAATCACATTTCTTTCCATGTCCTTTCCCTCATAGCCGACTATCGTATCTAATAATTCCGAATCCGCGTCAGTGCTACCCTTTCCTGATCTGTACACTCCAAATGTATCAAGTTGCCTATTATCTTTAGAAATGAGCCTTACACCTAGAATTTCATGTGTCTCATCTTTAACTTTTCCGTAGCTTACAAACTCTTCTTTCACCAGAATGAACACTCCCCCTCCCATGATTCCTATCCTATCTCTACGATACACACTCCAGTGCGGTGAGAAAATTTCTGCATCCATTATATCATTTCTCAGCCATGATTCAACTCCTTTTACAATATCTGGTATATATATCTATTAAATTACTTAATTCTATTCCTTTCTTTACAATACTTCTACAGTTCAACCCTAACAATTTTATGTCATCCCTACTTGATTGCCAGTTCCCTGTTCCCTTACACCGCTCCCTAGGCCATCCCGTTTCCCTGAATGTACCTCCCATTACCATTCCAAACAAATTTCCTAACTTATGCGTACCACTGCGGTTTAAATGAAGGCCATCTGAGCGCAGATCCCTATCCCCTACCCACCCATTAGGATCTAGAAATTTCACTCCCAGTTTCCCTCATACCCTCTCCGTAATCTCATTTAAATCCCCAATCACCCTCCAGTCAGTATCCCTCCTACACATTATTCCACTAACAACAATCTCCGCTTTCTTAAACTTCACCCGTGCTGCATTTACCAGATCCCACACATCTCCAACTATGTTGGTACTTATATCAGCTTGCCTTACGTTGTTGGTACCAACGTGAAACACTACCACGTCCTTCTTCCCCTCCTCCCTCTCTTCTACTTTCCTCAACATCTGCATCAACCTAATTCCTGGATAACATTCTACCCTGGTTCCCTTTCCTCCACACACTTTCCCCACGTGTCTAACGATGGAATCCCCCATGACCAGAGCCTCAACCCTACCCACCTCATTTGATCCCCTGCCCTCCTGGTCAGCCGTATCTTTCCTGATAGCTGCAGAAGCTACTTCCTCCTCCCCTTTCTCCTTCCCTTGACCCTGTTCCACCTGTATTTTCCTATCCTCTACCCTACATTTCCCTTTCCTACCTTTTCCCTTCCTCCTACTTCCACACATCTCACTAACAGTTCCCTGTCCCTCATCTTCCCTCTGTTCTACCTGGAGTGACTCGTACCGATTTCGCACAGACACCTGTCCTGAATTCTGATCCTGAATAGATCCCTTAGCCTGCAATCTCCTTCCCCTTAGAACATTAGACCACCTGTCTTCTACAACTCCCCCTTTCCTTCCCCTCCCTCTTGTACACCTACTGTAACATGTACATTGTTTGAGGGAGTCCTATCTTCCTTCCTGTCTTCTGTGAGAATCCTAATTATCTCCCTCAAACTTTCCAGCTCCTCCCTCATACCCATCAATGCCTCGCCACACCCACAGTTCGTACACTCGCACTCCTTAGCCATTCTTTATGGAAAAATGAAATTAAAAATAAAATAACTTATTTGCAAAAAAATAAATGAACGGAGGGATATATTGTCTGGGATAGTACTCAAAGATCACACAATAAGGTAATTAATATACGACTACACTACAATACTACTTTTTCGTGCTCTATTTTTTTATCCTACAACCCCAAACGGGATAAAAACTGCTGTTAATTACTGAATATCGAAAGTAATACACAAACAGAAGTGAAATTTGCAAGAACTACTGTACTCAGAGATTACCAACGAAACTAAATGCTTGGACAAATTATTACTAGTATTACGGTCTAATACACACGAAAGATAACACACGAATATAGCAGGCAAGGTATGGTCAAGCAGGGAGTTGAACCTTGATTTGTAATGGAAAAGCTTGTGATAATGCACGATATATATGTGTGTGAAATGCATGCTGAGATATAAATGAATTGAAGGGTGCGTCCAGTGTGTATGCCTGGTAATATTATGATAAATATGTGAGGCGAGAATTGGCCCATTATTCTGATATGGAGAAATATTATTGAGAGATAAAAATGCCGTGAATGAATGTCAGCCAAGAAATTATTGAATCTGTTGAGAAAGAAGTTAGCATGCCTGCAAAATGTATGTCTGAATATGAGCTCACCAGAGTGGTTGATGAAATATCTGCTCGCTATCAAGGTCAATTTATCAGTCATAATTATAGCCCAGTTGGGAAGTGAAGAGTGGCTTCTGTGCAGCAACCTTATGAAAACAGCAGCCAAGTCTCGAGAGTACTCTTGTGCCAAGCAAGAAATATGGAGAGAAATGACAACGGAGGGCGCTAGCCTGCGCTCTGATACAGTATTGTGAACGGGACTGTTGCCCGTTGTTTTCTCTCTGTACGTTGTATTAATATTTGACATTTTTTAGGATTGTGTATTTTAGTGACTTGTTGTATTTTTGTGTGATGTATTGTTGTTAATGGGGAACAGCCCGAATGCTGAGATGATGATTGAGATTATTGTAGTTCCGTGTAGATCTGTGGTGAACAGGGTTTCACACGTCGAGTCAGTGTAGTATGTAAACTATCCTACCCACCTGATCCAGCGTAAATGCTTTGTTTATTTAGCCCGTAATGATAGTTGTAAATATAGAGTAGAGGAAGGTCACTAGTATTTAATCGTGTTTCATAAAGTCAAGACCCAAAATCATCCACATTACATCGCGTGTAGATGCACTTTGCGCAATCCTCCCAAAGCAGATGACTCAGTTAAATGAGTTCATATGACGACGTTACTCCGTGTAAACATGAACATTGAAATGTCACGTTGATTTGAAATGAAACATTATATTAAGTAATGTTTTAATTTCTAATGCACATTTTCATTTTATTTTGCGTTGTTGTTGTTCTGATTCAAATTAACATGATAATTTGTAAAATTTAATGTCATAGTGGTGCCGTTTTGTGGCCATTTAATTTGCTTTTTCTTGTTTTCGATAATTATTATAGTTTGGATGATTTTGTGTAATAAATCTATCTTTCCACATATTAGTATTTCTCATTCGGCAAGACCTCCATTATTTCTGCCATGATACTTAGAGATAAGTTTAAACTTTGGCTTTTAGACTACCACGACAACCTAACCCACTCTCTACTACATGAGCTTAGTAGGATGTTTATACAGTAGGTGGAGGCATCGTAATAGGTGGTTCCTACCCCTACGGTACGGTATAATACAATCCATTATTACCGTACCGTATTGTAGGAATGTGTGTTTGCGCGACGTATTTACACGCTGCATTTAAGGTTCATTTTCCTCTTCACCTTCACATAGCAAAACGAACACAACGAATGTTATTCTGATGGACTGCATGTCAATATGTGGTTGGGAGCCATGAGCAGTCATAAGGAGAATAATGAACAGAGATTATGACAGACAAGTTAATGTTTTCCACCGATGATATATTCATTGTCTGGTATTTATAGAGAACACCGGAGTTCATACCTGTTTTTTCATTCTGACACCAATGAGTGTTTGCAGAAAGACACAGAATAGATCACACGTTCTTCGAAAAGATAATTGAACTCTTAGTTTTGAAAGGAAGTGCCATTGTACTGAAGAATAATAACTTTTTTGCCTTTCAAGAGAAAATTATATGATATGATTTCCATACAAATGATTCCGCATTATTGTCATTGAGAATTTGATAATCATGGTAACAATTTTGTCTTGAATATTTCTATCCAGCCTGTACGAATGTCGCCATTCGACAAACTCTATCGGATGGTCCCTCTAGCACCCAGAAGTAGTTCTTTTACACGTGTGTTCCTGACGCTGTAGGCTCCCTGGATGTAGGGTACTGTTGTGCATATGTACCGTGATTGTCTTTATCTACGTCATCTGGCTGGGAAACACTTCAAACCTTATCTTAGGGTCGATGATTTCTGCTTTGTTTTGTCTCCGATTGATTGCAATTACGTCAATACGACGGTCACTTCCACCTTATGGTACTCAGTGGGCTTATCTATGAACCTCAAGGGTTTTTCTCTTTGGGACTTCTCGCTAAGAAATAACTCACGGTGTTGTAACTCTCCCTGAGGCCAGATCACGTGCACATGGGGTAGCCTGTGCTCACTGGGGTGGCCATTGCCGTACAAGCTTTGTGCCAAGATTCGAAGACTGTTAGTGTTAGCTTATTTGTGGAGAGAATGATGTTCACATTCATTGATAGGAATAAAGTGAAATCAAATAATACAATATAAATTCTAATCTAGTCCTGTTAAAAGTGGTACATGGGAAAATATGCATGATGGTGGCCGCGTGCAACGGCTAGATGTCTGCTATACATTGCTTCTATGGGACTAGCATTAAGTAGCTAGGTCAGTTTCTAATGGTGATACACTGTTCTAATAGGCCTAGCTCTACAACCTACCACAGGGGGTCACAACTTGAAACTTATGACCTATTACTTTTATTAGCCTAATTTTTGAGAGTTAAGCAAGGGCTGCTATGCAAGATGGCTGCTGTACTCTATTCGTATAGAGCTAACTAGAGAGCTGTCTCAGGGGCTCACAACTTGTAACTTATGACCTATGAGTATTATAGGGTAAGGTGGTACAATTTCGATATGGGTACAATTTCGATCAAACTCCACTTCGGAGTGTTGGTAGTACTTGCCTAAGTATGGCGTTACAGTGCGGAAGGTGTACTGTGTTGCTAGTGGTTGTGTCAAGAATACAGCAGTTTGTGCTTCAGAGATACGTATTTCTTCTTGTAGCAAGGTGAGTTGACTTGCTTAGTTTTGTTCTCTGTTATAAAACTGCATACTTTTCACAGGCTGGCAGACAATGATATTGTGAGGTTAAAACCATGCTGTTTATTTCTGCGTGTGCTGGCACTACCACAGAGAACTCCTCTGTGACATGTGCTGCCATCTGTTGGCATACAGGGATAGTATGTGACGATAGATACAATAATACCAACAGTACATTTTCGATCAGCAGACAGGTACAATTTCGATACACTAGTACAATTTCGATCGGAGGTAATATATTGGTTTAAACAGTTAAATAGCAATATTGCGTTACAGTAAAAGTCTTGTCCGCCTCCGTAGCGTAACGGTTAACGCTATTAGCTTCCCTCCTCGGGGAGCCTAGGTTCGATTCCCGGTACTGCCAGAGATTTATAAATGGCAGGAGAGGTGGTATGTGGTGAAAATAGTACATGCAGCTCATCTCCATTGGGGGTGTGGCTGCAAAGAGCTGCACCACCTCGGAACGAGGGCACAATCAGATAAAAAGGAATGTCTTATTATGAAGCAAAAGAGGATGATGATGTTATTTAAGGATTTCAGAATCTTTCTTCTGACTTAAAAAAAAGAATGTTTTAATTTCCTACTCTCTGAGAAACAAACAATATGGTTCCTAACTCAAATTCACATTTATGATGTCATGGTATTCAGAAGCAAACGCTGCCTTTATGAACTCATAGGTCGAACGATGTTTGGAAATTTATTCGTTTTCACTCACAAAAAATAAAATAGCCTATGCATTAGGTTAATTTATTGACAGGGCTGTATTCTGCACATTCTCATCCGAATGTATTCGTTTATTTCAGATGCTGCGGAAAAGACCAGAAAATAAAATTTATAATAAGTGGAATCAGATAGCGATGGGAGCGGCAGTGAACAGTGTAATTAATGGGCATCTAAGCATTCGAGGTGCATCAATTATATGACATTCCTTTCAGTACGCTACATGGCAAAATGAAAATTAACAAGGAAATACAAGCTGGATTAAATCCACGAGTTGGAGACAAAATTGGTCGCCCAACGGTACTCACACTTGAAATGGAAGGGGCCTTAGTCGAGAGGCTTCTATCGCTAGAGCAACGAGGATTGGGTCTGACGCCTGTTCAGGTGAGGAAAGCTGCATTTGAGTGAGCTGAAACGAACAATGTCAAACATCCCTGGAGCTTAGATGATAAGATTGCAGGGATTGATTAGTTTCGAGCCTTTTTGAAAAGATATCCTAATTTAAGTCTGAGAAAACCTGAAGGTCTATCACGAGCCAGAGCTGAAGGGTTAAATAAAGAGGAGGTAAGTCATTACTTCCAAAATTTGGAAAATATTTTGGAAGAAAATGACATGTTTGATAAACCTGAGCGCATATACAATATGGACGATAACGGCTTTCCTCTCAACAACAGACCTCCTAAAATAGTCAGTCGGAAGGGCAAACGCGAGGTTGTTTCATTAACAAATGTGGAAAGAGGAGAAAATGTGACAGTGGTTGCGTGTATGAGTGCATCAGGTTCGTACATTCCACCAATGGTCATTTTTAAGGGAGTTAGGAAGCGCCCTGAATTCCATGATGGATTACCTCCTGGTTCCATCGTGGAGATGAGCGATTCGGGGTACATTAACGAAGAACTTTTCATGACCTGGCTTCGACACTTCAAGAAATATAAAATGATAGGAAAGGTTCTAATCATTCTCGACAATCACGGGAGCCATACGAGGCTGCAAGCTATAGAATACTGTCAGGAGAACGAGATAGAACTTTTGGGATTGCCCCCACACAGTACACATGCTCTACAGCCGTTAGACAGAACATTATTTAAGTCCCTGAAGGATCATTACCACAGAAATGTAACCGAGTGGATTCATCGTAACCCCAATGACAATCTTACAAAATCAAGATTCTGCCCTATTTTCTCTACTGCCTGGTATCAATCGGCGTCAGCTGGATCTGCTATCAAAGGCTTTCAGTGTACAGGAATAATGCCATTTTCAAAGGACACAGTTCCAGAAGAAAAGTTTGCTCCTGCTGCGTTATTTCAGTCCCCTACTACCTCATCTGTTGCAGCTACTTTCAGCAGTGCGAGCAGTTCATTTGAAACTCCAGCTTCTTCATCCCCCAGCATTCCAACTACTGCCAGCAGTATGAGCACTTCGGAAACGGGACTTGTCACAACATCAAACGAAGTAAACGAAGACAAGTTCGACACCATAACGGCAGCATCAAACAAGAACTCACCCCAAGATATTGTCAGAGTAATTCTGCCAACGCCAGAGAAGAAAGTGTCATTACGTAAACGGAAAACGCAGACATCAGTGCGACTGATTTCAGACGAAAATCTGGAAAAAATCAGAAGCAAGAGACGTCTTTTTCAACAGGCACAGAAGAAAAGTAACGATAAGGATAAACACGGGTCTGCCAGTGTAGACGAAAGTATTATTCGAAGCAGAAGATTGCCAGGAAACGACGATGAGTGTGGATTTTGTTTGATGAACTATTACTGTGTACAATCAATGAAAAAAGGTGACTGGATTCGTTGCCAGAAATGTAATGTTTGGTATCATGAAATATGTGTTGGTGCAATAGGAAAAAAGCACTTCCTATGTGGAAGATGCCAGTGATCGAAGTTGTACCAGTAGGTGATCATAATTGTACCCGGCGAGGTACATTTTCGATCAATTACATTAAACTATGTTTTTTAATCTTGTATCTAAACTAACCACTGTAATATAGTAATACATATAGAAATACATTCACTACATTTCAGAGTATTTGTAACACTATTTAAATTCACTCTAGCTTATGTATTTTTTCCGTGGCAACGAAATTTGCCTTTAGTGATCGAAATTGTACCACCTTACCCTAAGTCTAAATTTCAGGGACTGGGGCAAGGGCTACTGAGCAATAGGTTTGCTATACACTATGCCCATAAAAATTGACCTAAACTATGATTTTAATTTCTGGGGCTGTTGCTTCATTTGACTATGTTTAAGCTCTCAACGGTAAGATTTCCGTCCTATGGCCGTCAGGTAACTTGTTATAGAAGCCTGCTACCAAGAGATTTGACGTAACACGTGTAGTGCTAATTCTACGTCATCCCGTGTAATACAAGAGATTCGATACTTTCTTATCGTTATATGACAAAAGAGTGCAATAACAATCCAATATTTTAAATTATTAACATGAAGGGACGTTATGAAGAGGAATTATTTAAATAGACAAATAGACTCTAAGTATATTACATATTAATTATCACATGTTAGAATGAAGACCTCTCAACTAGACTGTACGACATTGTCTCTCAAAGTAGTGCCATTATGTTATGGTTGTTTGAGCACATGGCGGTGTTGTTAATTATCTTTGATTATGTCCTACAACATACATTTCCCAAAATGTGACAGATCGTGGATATAACACTTTTAACTCAATATAAATGCGCGCCCAAGCGTGCGTCACAGAAATGTCTAGATTCCTCAAATTTAATTTTCAGAGAGAGAGAGATCATACACGCTTGTCACAGAAATGATCAGATTATTCAATGTTCATTTAAGAACATTAAAAACAACACTCCTATGATTTCTACCGTCTTAGATGGTGTACTTGAGAATCCTCCAAACCTACTTCGCTCTTCATATCAGCTCCTAATTTCCTTAAGGTATTGTCAAAACATCTGCATGTCTCAATTGAATATATGTACGGGAAATGAAAAAATATTCAAGATACCCACAGAAATATCTCTGATGAATACTTTTATTCTTTCTTTCTTTCTTTCTTTCTTTCTTTCTTTCTTTCTTTCTTTCTTTCTTTCTTTAGATATACTGATCTCAATTTTTCTTATACGAGTTTCTTAATGAGTGTCAATGTGTCATACCTTCTAAGTTCATCAACTCGTTAATACGGTCATCTAGAGTTCACATATATTACTACTTAACTCGTTAAATTTGATTGTATTCGGAGATATTTCACACTATCCACTTCGTCCTCCGTATCGATAAATCGATCAATAAAATTAGGCAGAGAAATTGTTCCACCTAATTGATGCTTTTTATTGTTCCTTTGGAAAATTTTATTTACAAGTGGTATACGTTTCGTTTGGATTGAATAAACATCATCAGCTACACTTTATGTGCACGTAGACATTCATAAAACTGCAGAGACATACAATTCCATGTGCAACTCCGAAACAATTTCTAACATATTTTTAGAAACGCGTGGGAAGAGGGCTAGGGGTTGCGTGGAGGGAAGTTGAAAACATAGGTATGTCTACTTTGGTTAAAACTTATAGCTAAAACATATTTCTAAAATTCATGTTATAATTGATGTGTAGAAAATGTATTTATTATTTGTGTGTTCCCATAACTTGGAACATAAATTTGAGCTGTCTACTTATAGCACTGTGCTTGAACTGGCAATTCCTGGTTATGTCTTGTATATTGAGGCTAACTATATCTGCGATGGAATTCAAAAGTGTGTGCAACACCTATTTGTGCATCGAATGGTTAGTTGGTTTGCGATACGACCTGCAACGAAGACAGAAACGTATTGGAGTGTTCGGATTATGGGAGACGACTGGCAAAAATGAGCGCAAACGGACTGTACAAAAGTGTGACTGAATAGATGGCTATATTTCAACAAAATAGATCTCAGACAATTACAGTAGGTGAAACGTTATCTGACCCTGTAATAATTAAGAGGATAAATTCTCAAAGCAGTATTATTGGACATTTAATTTTCACACACACATATATATATATATATATAATGATATGAGTCAAGAAAAGGAATCGGAGATAAGGCTTTTTGCAGATGATGTTATTTTGTATAGAGTAAGATATAAGTGTGTGAGCAACTGAAAAATGACCTCGATTGTGAGATGGACAGCAGGCAATGGTATGATGATACACGGGGTTGAACACAGGTTGTGAGTTTCACAAAAAGGAAATAATGTCCTCTCAGTTTTTATTACTGCGTTGATGGGGTGAAAGTTCCTATGGTGATCAGTGAGAGTGCCCAGGTGTTAATATAAGGAAAGATCTTCTTTGGGCTAAACACATACATGGGATTGTAAATAATGGGTATAGATCGCTGCACATGGTTATGAAACTGTTTAGGGGTTGTAGTAATAATGTAAAGAAGAGGTCATATAAGTCTCTGGTAACATCACAATTAGAGTATTGTTCTAATGTATGGGCTCTCCATGAAAACTTGTTTCAAGAACTGGAAAAAATTCCAAAGGAATGCAGCTCGATTTTTTGGGTGATTACCGACAAAAGAGTAGCGTTACAAATACACTGACTGACAGAACAAATGCAACACCAAGAAGGAGTGGTCAGAACTTTATGTCAATTGCAGGGTAGACTGACGTCACTGAGGTATGCTCATGATGTGAAATGCGCCGCTGTGCTGCGCACGTAGCGAACAGTAAATGGGACACGGCGTTGGCGAATGGCCCACTTCGTACCGTGATTTCTCAGCCGACAGTCATTGTAGAACGTGTTGTCGTGTGCCACAGGACACGTGTATAGCTAAGAATGCCAGGCCGCCGTCAACGGAGGCATTTCCAGCAGACAGACGACTTTACGAGGGGTATGGTGATCGGGCTGAGAAGGGCAGGTTGGTCGCTTCGTCAAATCGCAGCCGATACCCATAGGGATGTGTCCACGGTGCAGCGCCTGTGGCGAAGATGGTTGGCGCAGGGACATGTGGCACGTGCGAGGGGTCCAGGCGCAGCCCGAGTGACGTCAGCAAGCGAGGATCGGCGCATCCGCCGCCAAGCGGTGGCAGCCCCACACGCCACGTCAACCGCCATTCTTCAGCATGTGCAAGACACTCTGGCTGTTCCAATATCGACCAGAACAATTTCCCGTCGATTGGTTGAAGGAGGCCTGCACTCCCGGCGTCCGCTCAGAAGACTACCATTGACTCCACAGCATAGACGTGCACGCCTGGCATGGTGCCGGGCTAGAGCGACTTGGATGAGGGAATGGCCGAACGTCGTGTTCTCCGATGAGTCACGCTTCTGTTCTGTCAGTGATAGTCACCGCTGACGAGTGTGGCGTCGGCGTGGAGAAAGGTCAAATCCGGCAGTATCTGTGGAGCGCCCTACCGCTAGACAACGCGGCATCATGGTTTGGGGCGCTATTGCGTATGATTCCACGTCACCTCTAGTGCGTATTCAAGGCACGTTAAATGCCCACCGCTACGTGCAGCATGTGCTGCGGCCGGTGGCACTCCCGTACCTTCAGGGGCTGCCCAATGCTCTGTTTCAGCAGGATAATGCCCGCCCACACACTGCTCGCATCTCCCAACAGGCTCTACGAGGTGTACAGATGCTTCCGTGGCCAGCGTACTCTCCGGATCTCTCACCAATCGAACACGTGTGGGATCTCATTGGACGCCGTTTGCAAATTCTGCCCCAGCCTCGTACGGACGACCAACTGTGGCAAATGGTTGACAGAGAATGGAGAACCATCCCTCAGGACACCATCCGCACTCTTATTGACTCTTTACCTCGACGTGTTTCTGCGTGCATCGCCGCTCGCGGTGGTCCTACATCCTACTGAGTCGATGCCGTGCGCATTGTGTAACCTGCATATCGGTTTGAAATAAACATCAATTATTCATCCGTGCCGTCTCTGTTTTTTCCCCAACTTTCATCCCTTTTGAACCACTCCTTCTTGGTGTTGCATTTGCTCTGTCAGTCAGTGTATGTTGCAAAGTTCGGGCTGGGAAGACTTGGGAGAAATGAGACGAGCGGCTCGACTAAGTGGTATGTTCCGAGTTGTCAGAGGATGAAGAGACGTTTGGAAGAGAAGAAAAAACAAATAAACGTGGTAACAAGTAAAAACGATCTCGCTAGTTGGGCATAACGAATAAATAATAGTGATAATAGCGGTAATAATGAAGGTGGCGGTAAAATAAGAAATAAAAATACATCACAGCATGAATTACGCGTCGAATAGAGCTTTTCAATCCATCGAATATAAATACTACTTAAAAGAACATCGTCACTTCTATGGTGATATCAAATATCTAGAAATAATATTCGGGTTTAACTCTGTTTAATATTTAGGAACTTAAATTCTAGAACTTATATTAATAATGTCCTGTTTTGTCTTCAGCCCAGCACCAACTGCGAGCTGCTTGGTCCGTACTGATACAATTCTTCAGTGAATCGCCACAGATCTGCATTTAGGACAGTCGCCCAGGTGGCAGATTGCCTATCTGTTGTCTTTCCTTCAATGATTGCTGTGAAATTGGAAATTTATTAAACATTTCCTTTGGTAAGTTATTCCAATACATAACTCCCCTTCCTAAAACCGCATATTTGCACCAGTTTGTCCTTTTGAATTCAAACACGATCTTCATATTGTGATCTTTCCTACTTTTAAAGACACCACTCGAACTTATTCGTCTACTAGTGTCATTCCACGTCATCTCTCCACTGACAGCTCCGAACATACCACTGAGTCGAGCAGCTCGTCTCCTTTCAATAAAGTCTTCCCAGTCCAAACTTCGCAATATTTTTGTTACACTACTCTTTTGTCGGAAATCGCCCAGAACAAATCGAGCTGGAATTCTTTGGATTTTTTGCAGTTCTTGAATCAAGTAATCTTGGTGACGGTCCCACACACTGGAACCATACACTATTTGGGATCTTACGAGAGACTTATTAGCCTTCTACTTTACACTCCTACTAAAACACCTAAATACACTCATAACCATGTGCAGAGATCTGTATCCTTTATTTCCAATCCCATTTATGTGATTACCCAAAATGAAGATACTTCCTTACATTAACAAACAGGTACTTAGAATGATTCCCGTAAGGAACGTTCAGCCTATTAACGCAGTAATTAAAACCGACACGATCTTTCCTATCTTTGAAGTTCACAACCTGACATTTAACCCCGTTTATCATCATACCATTACTTGCTGCCCATTTCACAACATTATTGTGGTCATTTTTCACTTGCTCACGATTTTCTAATTTATTAATTATTCTATACAGAATAACATCATCCTCAGAAACCCTTATATGGTGTATGACTTCTTTACTCATATCATTGATATACATAAGAAAATATAGATGTCGAATAATACTGCCTTGAGGAGTTCCCCTCTTAATTATTACAAGGTCAGATAAAGCTTGCCTTACTCTAATTTTCTGAGATCTAGTTTCTAGAAATATAGCAACCCATCCAGTCACTCTTTTGTGTAGTCCAATTGCACTCGTTTTGCCAGTAGTCTCCCATGATCCATCCTATCAAATGCCTTATACATCTCAACCGCGATGGAGTCCATTTGGCCTCCTGAATCGAAGATATCTGCTATATCTTGCTGAAATACTACAATTTGGGTCTCAATGGAATAAACGTTTCCTAAACCGGAACTGCCTTCTATTGATACCATTCTTAATCTCGTAAACATGTGTAATATAATCAGAAAGAATGCTTTCACAAAGCATACATGCAATGCATGTCAAACTCACTGTCCTGTAATTTATAGCTTTATGTCTATCACCCTTTCCTTTATACATAGGCGCTACTATAGCAACTCTCCATTCATTTGGTACAGCTCCTTCATGGAAACAATAATCACATAAGTACTTCAGATATGGTACTATATCTCAACATATCATCTCTAGTATTTTATCGATTCCAGCCGTTTATCTATTTTTCAACTTTTGTACCTTATAAAAAATTTCATTATTATCATAGGTAAGTTGTTATACTTCTTTAATATAGTCGCCTCCTCTAGGTGGACATTTTCCTTGTAACCAACAATAATTCTTCTTGTTTCCGAATTTGGCCGCCTATGGACCGCATTGAACTTTAGGCTTTCTCTTCTTCTCCTCCCAGAATCTCTTCATTCTTTCACTTTGATCTTCCTTTCTTTCTCAGATATGACCAGTTTGGGACTACAATTTGGTGGTTTCTCCTGGAATGTTTTGATGCTGTCCACTCGACTTCTAAATTCTTTTCTGTTGTGAACCATACCCACTGTAAGTCCACTTTCTATTGCATCTCTTTTTACCTCTTCCACCCACTTCGTCGAAACTTATAGTCCAGTGATGTACTTGAATATTTTCTTAGTTAGCCGTTTCTCATCCATTCTTTCTAGATGCCCATAGAATTTTAGCCTTCGCTTTCGCATGGTAACAGTGTTTTTTCGGCGTATTTATAGAGGTCATCATTTTTACTATTCCTCCACTTCCCATCAGCATTTTTCTGTGGTCCTAAAATTTTCCTTAATATTCTCCTCTCCTTTTATTCGAGATCTTTTTATTCATTGTCAGGCTCTCTGAAGCGTAGAGACCCTCCGGCTTTACCACTGAGCTGTAGTGTCTAAGTTTCGCCTTGTAAGGTATTGCTCTTTTGTTGTATCTGTTCTGGGTTAACCTGTAAGCCAATTCTAGTTTTCTAATTCTTGCCCTAATCGCCTCTTTATCCAATCCGTTAGGTTCTACCCATTCCCCTAGATATTTAAATTTCTCAGTTCATTTACAGTCCCATGCTTCACTTCTAAGTGTCTCTCCCCTTGATGCCCCTATTCCATGTATTCCGTCTTCTCATATGACACTTTGAGACCCGTTTTCTTAGCGATCTCATGTAGGGTATTCAGCATGATTTGGGCATTTTCTCGGTTGTGAGCCAAGAGTGCAAGATCATCCGCGAAAGCCAAACATTTAATTTCTAAATTCTGTCCTTTCCTCCCTAAACGTATTCCCTTTATTCCTTTCACTTCCGAGGCTTTTTCCCATGTTCTAATGATTTTTTCTAAAACAATGTTAAAGAGAATTGGTGATAGGCAGTCCCCTTGTCTGACTCCTGTTTTTATTTCAAACGGTTCAGAAATTTCACGGAAGAATTTGACTTTTGAGAAAGTTTCTGTCAGGGTTTGTTTTATTAACATTCTTGTTTTCCTGTCAATTCCGAATTCCTCTAGGACGTTAAATAGAGTCTGCCTGTCAATTGAATCATATGCTTTCTTAAAATCAACAAATATTACCACGGTGTTCTGGCTTCTCAAAGCTATTATTCTGACAATGCTCTTCAGGTTAAATATTTGTTCTGCGCCTGATCTTCCTTTTCGAAAACCAGCTTGGTACTCACCAATGAGATGGTCTGCTTGTTCTTCAACTCTTCTCAATAGTACTTTAGAGAGTATCTTATATGTTATTGGGAGTAAAGAGATTCCCCTATAGTTATTGATGTTCGTCCGGAGACCTTTCTTGTGAAGTGGGTGTATAAGAGCACACTTCCAATGACTGGGGATCTTTTCATCTCTCCAGATTTCTCCTATGATGGCGTGGATTGCTTTTGCTACAGTTTCTCCTCCGAACTTCCACAGTTCTGCAATAATTCCATCTTCACCTGGTGCTTTGTTGTTTTTAAGCTCATTCATTATTTTTTTGATCTCTTCTAGACTCGGTGGCTTGGAATCTTGGTTATCCTGAGATAGATTTTTCGTATCCAATCTTTTCACAGGTTCTGCACAATTCAGTAACATTTTGAAGTAATCTGCGAGAAATTGACAATTTTCTTTGTTGTTTGTTACTACACTACCATCCTCCCGCTTGAAACACAAACTTGATGGCTGGTATCCCTGTAGTTCCTCTCTGAAGGTTTTGTAAAATGCTCGAGTGTTGTTCTTTCGAAAATCATCTTCTATCTTATCCATCTTACTTCTGTCATAATTTATTTCCTCTGATCGTATGATCTTAGCTGTTTTTTTCCTCTCTTCCCTGAAAGTTTCCCATCTATCCTCGGTTTTATTCGAATACCACCTCTTCCATGCTTGTAGTCTCCTGTCGAAACCTTCATCACAATACTGCTGTCCGGATATTTCTGCCTTTATAAGATCCTCAATACACACTCCCCTTGTTCATTAATGTTTCCTGGAATGTCCTTCTTGAAGCATGTTTCTGCATTGAAGTGCCTATACATACCCTTCCATTTCTCACTAAAATGTGTAGTCGGATAACCGTTGCTCTGTCATTGGCGTGGGTCCCATTGCTGTAGTCTGTTGACCTATTATGGCACGTCATGTACTTTTTTCCCTGCCACATCAGGCCGCTCTTCTTGACACGTCATTGACCTGTTGTTTATTATTTTAATTCCTGTTGTTTTATTTTTATCATTTTTCCTCATATGTTTTTACTTACGTAAACTATACAAGGGTTTCTTAATAAGCATCTTAACGTTGGTGTAATGTACTTTTACGTGAATAGCATTCGTATGTTCTTATTTTTACCATCAGTTTATTTATTTTATGCTCGACGATGCCGAAATATAAATATTATATTCCGGAAAGTTGAATCTTAATGTGGCTCATTATAGTTTAAATTTAATTATGATTCAGGTTAGTCACAAATCAGAGTTCAGATTTTCTCTATGATATAACTGTTTGACCAATTAAGTGTCCGCCTCCGTAGCGTAACGTTTAGTGTGATTAGGTGCCGTCCTCGGGGGCGGGGTTCAATTCGCTGTACTGCCAGAAATTAAAAAAATGGCATGAGGGCTGGTATGTGGTTGAAATGGTACATGCAGTTCACCTCCATTGGGGGTGTGCCTGAAAAGAGATGCACCACCTTGGGATGAGGACACGAGTTTACTTGAGCAATTAGGTAAGCATTGCATCACACCTGCGCTCAACGCACTAGCTTCGCAATTGTTTCCAAAATCTAACATGTCGGACACAAATATTAACATCAATGCACTTTGTGCTTCCAATATTCCACAAACACATGGCACATTCCCACAAATTCACTTCATCAAATGTATAATAAACAGTTTGTATTTGAAATAAAGGTAGGTTATGATAACCTTCTATCAAAGCTATGAAAACGTATAACATTTTCAAGGTCTCAGATCCACTCACGGAAAATTAATAACCCAGCGCATGCGCTCTGTACAGTAAACACAACTGTAAAGCGACAACTCGACAAACATTCATGAATATTTAAAATATACAGTTATAATTATCGTCTAGAAAAACAGTCGCATGCAACTCGCCTATAATGGTAATCAAGACATTCGTATAGAAATTGCAAAACTCGCTTCGCTTCTTAACAAACATAATGTTCTATGATTTATTTACTTTGTGATAGTCTGATGAACGTTTATTTTAACGGGATGGTCAGTTTCCCATAAAATGTTCGTGTTTTAATTTAGGCTACGTTTACACGAATGGCTTTTGTAGAAATACATTCATATTTTTTCTTATAATTATTTAGTGAATAATAATAATAATAATAATAATAATAATAATAATAATAATAATAATAATAATAATAATAATAATTTAGGGGGTCCTTGTGAGATTTATATTTTAGTGATATATGATAATCTATTTCAAGGTAATCTAGAGTGGCGAGGACGGTTCGTGAGTTTCCGACAATTTAAAGGATATAAGAATAACCTAACCTAATTCCAGACGTTGAAGTCAGAGATTACTTCCTGTGGAATTCATTAAGCACTAATGTATGTACGTATGTTCAGTCTTCAGCCCTGCGGCTGGTTGGATCCTCAACAGCTCTGCCATCAGCTGTCATAGATGGTCTAGGCATCACTGATGAGGCGTACTAGGGATATGAGGAGTGAGGTAGTTTCCCGTTGCTTTCCTCACCGAGCCAGAAGTTGCTATTACAATCAGTCTGCCAAGCCCACTGAAATGCATGCACCAACTGACCCTATGAGCAACATTTTCACACCATTCATTGCAGGGAATGCTTCACAAGGAATGGCATTACTAGCATCGCTCATACCTCAGTCACTTTCACATTGTCAAAGCCAAGGATAAGACAGAGACAGATCAATGAAAGTAACAAAATTGCTCTAGCCTATACCAGAAGACATACTGCACTGCAAACACTATGTCCTGCCAGCAAAGGCATAAGCGCTAATTAAAGAAAGTTAAATGTTGTCTAGATGTTAATTAAGTAGTGTTATATATAAACTCTTGGAACGAGTACTGATTAATAGGATTGGCCAAACAATACTTTCGGCTATCCCTGTAGAACAAGCTGGCTTTCGTCCCAACCGAAGTTGCGCAGATCAAGTTTTGGCACTCACATCACATATTGAAGCAGGCTTTCAGAAGATGATGAAAACATCTGTGGCTTTCATTGATTTATCAGCAGCCTATGATACCGTCTGGCGGCAAGGCCTACTCTACAAGCTGATGAAGATCATTCCATGCCAACAAATTACGAAACTTATTGATAACATGATTGGAAACAGAGGATTTCAGGTTATTATGGGAAACAAAACCAGTGGCCAGAAATTCCTCCAAAATGGTCCCCCCAAGGTTCTGTTCTAGCCCCACTGCTCTTTAGCCTTTGCATTGCTGATATGCCAGAAACTGTCAGCAAAAAGTTTGGATATGCTGATGATTGGGTCATTGCAACTAGGCACACTCACTTCGAACCCATGGAAGAAACTCTAACATCTGATTTGTCTGTGCTTGCAGAGAATTTTCGTAAATGGAGGCTTCGACCTAATGCATCAAAAACAGAGGTGACTTGCTTCCATCTCAACAACAGACAATCCAATAGGACTCTGGAAGTCTACTTTGATGGTACACAACTTACGGACAATAAGGAACCAACATATCTGGGAGTCACGCTAGACAGGACCCTGTCGTTTAAATCACATCTCACAAAAACTGCTGCGAAACTGATAACAAGAAACAACATCATACAAAAGCTTTGTGGAACCACGTGGAGATCATCCGCCACAACTCTGCGGACGTCTGCGTTGAGCTTGGTATATTCTGCGGCGGAGTACTGCGCGTCAGTATGGTTGAACAGCGCCCATACTAACAAAGTTGATGTCCAACTTAATAGTACTATGCGCATTATTACAGGAACAATCAAGTCTACTCCCACCATCTGGCTGCCTGTCCTAAGTAACATACCACCCCCTAACCTGCGAAGGAAAGTAGCCTTGATCAGAGAATACAACAAGATCCTAGCAAACCCTGGACTACCGGTACACTCTGACATCTCAGACATCAAAATCTAACGACTTCGTTCGAGACATCCACCTCTTGCAGCCGAGATCAATCACATCTGGTTCAACATCACCGATTCCTGGAGGGAAGAATGGATCCAAAATGCTCCAGCTACATGCCTGAAAATGCCACGCATCGATAAGACAGTTCCAGGGTTTGATCAATCCCGCAAGGTATGGTCAATGCTCAACCGACTCAGGACGGGACACGGAAGATGTGGGGATTCACTTTTTAAATGGCGAATGCTCTCCTCGCCGCTATGCGACTGTGGTGCACCGCGACAAACTATTAAACACATCAGGGAGGAACGCAGCATCAGAGCATATGGAGGGCCATATGAAGACTTCTTGATGGCAACCCCAAAATGTATTGAGTACATACAAGATCTAGATATTTGTTTGTAGATTGGTTCATTGGTTATTGTTGTTCATTTGTAATAACGTATTTGTATGCCATACGCTAAATAATAAATAAAATAATACGGGAGGAGGGTGAACATTTTTTCTTTTTTGTTTTCATTCAGGTGGAACTATATTCGTATTTTATATTATTATTGTCATTATTATTTCAATTTATAGAGTCCTTGTAAAATGTTATAAGATAGAGTACTGTATTCTACTATGACTTGATAGTATCTGCTGATGTTCTTTTACGAACGAAACGTGTCATTCTATTTTTAATAGTGTGTATTTCTATCCTTTGTTTAATTTTTTGTTGGAATGTTGTAGAATAATATCTATATTTAATCTGTATGTTGGAGAGGCTGGAGAGATTTTAAGTTACATTTAACTGCGTCGACAGTGTAATGCACGGCTTCCTTCTTAACAAAATTAATTGAATATTATTCTTGGGGAAGAATAGCTACGTTTTTGAATGTCACGGGTGCTAGAACCATCGTGCCAATGTTAAATTGACAAAGGCACCAATAACGAGCATGTGGCGAATACTGTTCATATAAATATAAAGTTGCTTATATTGTCTGGGTAATATTTTATTATATAAGATACGGAAATATGCAACTAACCGATAGAAACTGAATCTCAGTGCTTTATCTGCTTCTTATTACATTTCACCTAAAACCATGATTTTAATAGGGCTTATAGCTTGCTTTGACTCCGTTTAAATTCTTATCTGTACGATTTCTATCTCACCATCTCAAATCTTGTTCTCCTTTGAACACAGTGAAGTTTCGGGATGACTTACAGCTTTTGACTTTAACGCTTACTCTTATTAGGATGAATCGTATTTCGTGTTAATTCATGTATTATATACTGAACCCATGACCTTTGTGTCCCAAGAAAGTATTGTCGTAAATTTACCACATTAGGCCCCATCTTAAACGCAATTATATCGCAGAGGCGACACGAGGCAGGAAGGTTGTTATTTTCTATCTCAAGCTATGAGATGTGACGTCATCCGCACGTGTCGAGGGTGGATGGACACAGAATAAAGTTTTGGTTAAATAAATATATTTATTAAAAGGAATTAGCAGTGAACGTACTGTAATGCGTGTCCTGTAACTATCTGTAAGACAACTGGTCTTTAGTAATACAGATTTGAGATTGCTAAGCAGTTTCCGAGAATATTTCATGAAAAGACGCGCGTGTTTATTCATGCCAAGTAGTCAGAATATAGTGCCTAGTAATCGAGGTCATTTAACGAGTTGATTTGGTACGAGATAATTGTTAATGTTCATGAAAAATGTAACTGGCAATTTAGCAAGTACATTGTTACGGTAAAACTGCTTTAAATACGTTTCCACAAAGTCTGAAAAAGTACGCTAGATTTCTTGGCGGCAAGAAAAATGCCTAAGAGAGGGGACGGAAAACTATAAATAAAGGGAGACGCCATCTTGAAATCACCCTACACTGAATCATTGGAGCTCGTGAGAGAATGTCAAACTGTTGAGTAAATTGATTGGAGAGTAATAGACTAAGTGCAGCATACTTAAATTTTGACCGATGTGGCTGGGGTATTGTCTCCAAGTGGATATAGTTTTTTCAGTGCAGTATTAACAAGATCAGTCGTCAAAATACCGAAGTAGTAGTAATAAAATTCTAATAATATTGTGTCGTAAAAGAAAGTAGTATTTCGTGTGCGGGCGACAGTTTAAACAGTCGAGGTCGGTCCGCGAAAATATCGAGTGAAGGGTTTTCTTGTGCCTTTATTTTCAGGAAAGAAACATGAATAAAACAATATGTGAAGCCAGAAGTGTTAAAATGGCTAATTAAACATCGGAGGGTTACTGGTGAGCTAACATGGAAGCTGACGTGCAATTAAGGTAGTTGGAATGCCGCTATCCCCCCTTTGCATCTGTTTTATGATTTCACACCTATATATACTTGCAACGGGTGTTTATGACGCAGTTTGGTCACCCATTTATTTCGTGAATGTCAGAAAATATGACGGAAGATTATTCGTTTCTTTTCATGCTTGGATAAATTTTATAAATTTTTGCTAGTGCCGTGCAATGTGTTGTAAATGGTCAATAATGAAGGTTATGAAGTGGTATAACGTCCAAAGTAGATGGTCATTTCCATGGATTTATTGCCTGTATTTTGTGCTGTCAAGTTAAGATTAGTTTAATCTGTGGTAGATTTTTCTGTTTGAATTATGACGGAGGTTTTGCAAGATATCCGTGGTTACACGGTTTCAAGCTGGTTAGATTCGCTGTCGTCTTGAGCAATGCAGATTGGTATGAAATGTCATATGGCTTTTAGTGCCGGGATATCTCAGGACGGGTTCGGCTCGCCAGGTGCAGGTCTTTCTATTTGACTCCCGTAGGCGACCTGCGCGTCATGATGAGGATGAAATGATGAAGACAATACATACACCCAGCCCCGTGCCGTACGAATTAACCAATTAAGGTTAAAATCCCCGAGCCGGCCGGGAATCGAACCCAGGACCCTCTGAACGCTGACCGTTCAGCCAACGAGTGATGCAGATTGGTGAATATCTGTCACGAAGGTACTGATATTTATTTGTCCTTTTAAACTGTGTCTGATTGATAATAAATAACAGTAAAGTTTGTCAGTAATTCTTGTGAAATCCAGTTCAAAATACGACGTCACGTTGTGCGAAGGTGTTCATTATTAGAGTATTTTTTGTATAATTATTCGTTGTGGATTCTAAGTATTATTATTCTATTCTTTTTGTCATTGAGATTTCTCGTGTTTGAGGCAAGAATAAGATTTTCTGAATCAGGTGATTGGAACCCTGTAATGATGCCGGGAGATTCTGCGTGAACCCCAGAAAGATATTTGTATAATGTTTGAGATGAAAATCGTGAGAAAATCCCCGGAAGTGTAAGTTGGTGACGTGTATAATTATTGAATGACATCTTAAGTAAATCTCTGTGCATGAATCTGTTTGGGCCAGGAATGTTGTATTTGTAATTTTATTTGCGAAATCGTAGACTTCATTCTTGTGAGACCAGTTAAGCGTGAATATATAACTGGTGTTTTAAATCGAAGCCATGACAGCGGAGGGTAGCTTGTTTCCGCTACACCAGCTAATCAGACGGGTCGCCGCTCGGAGAGTAACGGCATCTGTGCTGCCTGTTACGTATTGAAAATTAGATTGTATAATTTAGAACAGAGTTAGTAAATTGGCAAGAATTAGTTGAAATTTGCATCCATGAGTAACGTGTATGTTATTAGATTGCATTGTTTAACCGAGATCTGGATATGTATATTTGATACCACGAAGTTAGACAATAATGAGCGAAGTCAACCATTTTAATTGTGTTCAAAAGAGAGTGTTTGTGGTAGTTATTGATTTATTATGAGGGGTGCACAAAGCCTAATTTACATGTAATGATGGGATATAACATAGTATTTGGCTTACAGTTTACGGCGAGTTACTTACGCAGATTTTTAAACCTAATAATAAAGGTTATCCAAGTGTTAATAATTACTAGTTTTAGATTAAACTTATGGTGTGATGGCATGAAACATGATATAATACTGGAAATACATGATGCAAATTTTCTTCCAGCTACACGTTATCAAACGATACACACTATAAAAGAATTATAAAATATAATTACGTCAGAATTTGTGCAGGGACTTGTTAAAGAGACCATTCGTCCGCGGAGATAGAATTTGTTGTTAATTAGGATTTATAAAAAACATTTCAATTTATTAAATTATTAAACTCAGTTTAAACCGTATTTGTGAAATAACTTAATGCCAAGTGAATAACTTGAAGATGTATTCTGGAAATCTTAGTTTGTTTTGCTGGGAAAGTTCAATAAGTAACGTAACGCTTAAGGGGACATGTCCGAAGGTAACGGATGTTACTGCCACAAAGTATTATGAGCATTGTTGTTGTTGTTGTATTTTTTGTCTTTGATTGATTGAGCGTTAAATGTGCTGGGATTAGTAAAGTGGAAACCTTAGTTATCAACCCATGTAACCATTGTGTTTAGCCTTCAGCTTAGAAACGTGGATGGTCATGGTCATCAACCTCAGAGACTTAGTTTAAGGCCATATGCCATTATAGCATCATTTCCTTTGTGGTCATCATCCACAATGACTTTAAAATAAATTGGAAGTTTAGATGTCTGTTCATAACATAGTCGCAAGTCACATCGTTTCAATTAAGGGTCTATGCCGTACAACCACTGTGTGGCACATACCGATTGGACTGCCTTAATTACACCAAGAGTCCAGAGTTCGGGTTACGAGAGCTGGACCATCACGAATCACTATGATGGTACATGTAGTCCAACACGGAAGCCGAATTTAAGGATTTTCAAACTTTCCTGCCCATCAGGCAGTTAAGTCAAAGTCTCAAATTGGTATACCTCTCCTCTGCGTTGTAATTATTGTTGTGTTGATTGGACAAGATGAGTTCGAATTATGATGATTTCTACAATTTTCTCGTAAATTCTTCAATAAGACACAACATTTTCTAGAGTTGATCTTTTATTCAAGTAACTAGATTAAATATACTGAAACCTGCCTTTACCTCAGCAAGTGACGGAGAACCTGTAACGACCCAATAGACAGATCTCATGCTAATTGCTGATAGGTAGGTATCCTTTATTGACCACCAAGTGTTCAGTACAGTATAATGTTACTTCTTAAACTGTAAGTTCTTCCTTTCCCTGAACTAGCAAATACACGTTTCAATAATTGGCTTCAGACTCACCTGAATAAACTCCAACTAAATTCATGACACAACTCGAGATGGACGGACGAATATTCAAATGTTCTTGCATAGCAATTAATGACAATTCTAAAGAGATTACGATGATACAAGCTTGGAACATATGCTAATAATAATATCGTGCAGATTTTTAAAATGAGTTAAAGGGAGTATAATTGGCCATTTTTAAACACAATTTGATTTTTAATGCATAAATTTCGTTCGGAATTTATATAAATGCATAGGACAGTTTCAGAATTTCATGAACCATTGGTCAGTTCAAAATTGTTATCCCTTTAACCACAAGTAATTACGAGGCTGTTTTAGTGGACACCTTGCAGCTTAAGGACTGGCATAACAGTTGTTATTCTTGTTTAAGTTGTCCATGTGATATTCTGGGTGCGGAGCTGAAGTTCTGGATGATCGTTCATTCGCAACCTCACTCACAACCTCTAATACACCAAAACAAGTGCTGTATTACCGATGTCCTTTGTTTCTTACCCCTTCTGTTTTTATCGTGATCAAATGTAATAATTAATACGCAAGATAAATAATACACTAGCATTACAGCGTAACACATGAAAAAATACGCACCCACAACTTTTTTACTTTATTTATTTATTTATTCAGAATCATCAACAGCATACTTCTATACTTCTGTTCCATTCTCGCCACTTCCTGGTTTCCTTCTTTGCTGTTTTGCAGGCATAACTCTTTGAAGGGGAAGAGGATGCACTCGAATAATATAGAATATGATTAAGACTACAGTGTTAGCGGTGGTTTCTATTAAAACGTGAGTGTCAGTTTAAACGAATTTTTAATTGGAAGTTGCATAAAAACTTCTATTTTAGACAGATAACCAGCTTTGTCAGGAAATAGGAGATAGACTCATGATTTTTAACAGTGCATTTATAATAGCCTTCTGATACTATAGCTTGTGTATGTACAGTAAAATGCACTCAAATGTAAATAAAAATGTATTAAGAAATGTAGGCTACCTCCTAGAACATGCAGTTCAATCAAACTAAACGAATAGGTGCAAGAATGATGTATAAGTAACATGTAAACGTTTCGTTAAGCTGCATGAAGTGTTCATGACAAAATAGGCCATGAAGTTATCAAATTTAACTTTGGCGTGACAGCTTTTACGGCCACAAGTCAGACATTTAAAAGGCAGGTATATAGATAAATTATTGGTAAATTTTCTGTGTTTCTATCAATTTTCTGACAGATGCTTAACATCTGAAAGTGTCCGAGTATAATCCAGCATTATTTGAGGGGTTCAAACATAAAACTGACCAGGTCCACCAGTGGTCAGTTTGGGGATTAATGCAATGTGAGGCTAGTGATGCTTCGATATATTCACTGGCACTGCAAATTACTTCTGCTTCACAGACGGTGGCACATTATGCACAAGGTCAACGGATATTGTAAACAAACAAAGAAGATCACAATTATGAATTTATGTACACTGACTGAGTTGAATTGTCACTGTCATAGTGAACCAAGTCAATTAATCTCCATGCCATCATTGTTTATGACTGTATGTGTTTTATTTCTTCTTCTTCTTCTTCTTCTTGCGTTCCGGCCTTCTAAGGACCACGTTACAATTTCAATTGTTCCTCCTTAGTTGTTCTTTCCTTTTCTTCCAGTATTCTTTCATTGTTTCACTGTGTTTCTTTTTCCTGTCTTCAGTCCACTTTGTGCCTGTTTTCTTTTCCTTCCTCCCTTGGAATCCTTCCATTTGTAAGACTTTCTTCCTAAAAATCTTTCTTTCCATTAATTCTTCTTCTCGTATGTTGTTCCTTTCCAGGTCTTTCTTGACTTCTTCAATCCAGGTGGTAGTTGATTTCTTTTCCCAAAGGTACTTGAAGATTCGTTTAGTTAGTCTATTGTCATCCATTCTGTAAATGTGTCCAAGAAATAGCAATCTCCTTTTTCTTATTGTTTCTGATATGTTTTCTACGTTCTGGTAAATTTCATTGTTACTTCTTAATTTCCAAAACTCTGCAATTCTTGGAGGACCTAATATTTTCCTTATAATTCTTCTTTCTAATATTTCTAATTTATCAAGCTTGTAGTTCAGTGCTAGACATTCGCTGGCATAAAGGCATTCTGGTTTCACTACTGTGTTGTAGTGCTTTATTTTAAGTTTCCTTGATAAGCACTTTTTGTTGTAAGTATTCTTAGTTATACCGTATGCTCTTTCCATCTTTTGTATCCTCTCCTCTATAGCAGATTTTTCTAAACCATTTTCTTGAATTGTCTCACCCAAATATTTGAATTTCTTTACCTTTTCTATTCGACCAATATCCGTTGCTAAAAACTTTGGGGCACTTTTTATATTCGTCAAAAATTTTGTTTTCTCGGCAGAGATTCTCAAGCCTGTCATGTTGGCTGTCTTTTCAAGGAGATTGACTTGCATTGCTGCATCTGTAAGGCTTTCTGAAAGTATGGCAAAGTCATCTGCAAATGCTAGGCAATTTATTGCAACACCTTTGTTCTTCTTCCCCAGCATGAGTGGCAATATTTTAGATTCTTTCAGTTTTTCATTCCAAATTCTTACAATTTTCTCCATGACACAATTGAAAAGGAGTGGAGATAGACCATCGCCCTGCCTGACACCTGTATTTATTTTGAAAGGTCGAGATACTTCACCCATAAATTTTACTTTCGAGATAGTGTCTGTAAGTGTTTCACGAATTAGGTTTGCCAATTTAGTTTTAACTCCAAATTCACGGATTACTTTATCTAGGGTTTCCCTATCAACAGAGTCAAAGGCTTTTTTAAAGTCAATAAATGTTACAACTATGTCTTTGGAGTTAATTAAACTGTGTCGAATTATAGATTTCAGGTTGAAAATCTGTTCGGAGCAAGATCTTCCTCCTCTAAATCCACCTTGATATTCACCCAATTGACTGTCCAGTGTCGATTTTACTCTATTTAGTAGTATTGTTGAGAATATCTTGTAAGCAACTGGCAAGAGAGATATACCTCTGTAGTTGTTGACATCCTGCTTGTTACCCTTCTTGTGTAATGGGTGTATTAGAGCCACTTTCCAATCCTCTGGGATCTTTTCTGTTTCCCAAATTTCTTCAAAGATTGTTTGTAGATCTTCTATAATTTTTGGTTCAGCCCATTTTAATAGTTCAGCTGTTATGGAGTCTTCCCCACTAGCTTTGTTATTTTTAAGATTTTTTATTGCTTCCTTTATTTCTTCCGCTGTTGGAGGTGAATCAGCTTCTAGATTTTCCTGAATTTCTGAAAATTCTAATTTATGATTTGGCTCAGGGCAGTTCAGCAGGTGTTCGAAGTGTTTTGCCAGAATCTCAAAATTCTCGGCATTGTTAAGGCCAATATTACCATTTGCATCTCTGAAGCAAATGCTCCGGGATTGATAACCTTTCAGGTTATTCTTAAAGGTCTGATAGAAATTTCGGGAGTTATTTCTTACAAAATTATTCTCAATTTCTAATAGCTGCGATTTTTCAAAAGATCTTTTAACCTGCCTTATTATTCTTGTTGTTTCCTTTCTTTGTTGTTTAAATAGCTCATAGTGTTCATTCTTTCCAGAACATTTCCATTTTTTCCACTTTTTCACTCTTTCCATAAGTGCTTCCTCACATACGTTATTCCACCATACTTTCTTTTTAGTTTTAACTGATCCAAATACTTTCTTCGCTGCACTATTAATCTGTTTAGATAATTCTGGCCATTTGCCATGCTGAGTTATTTTAAGTTCTTCCTGAAAGTTTTCTATAGTTGCTTGTGTAATGTTGAGCCTATCTATGTTGTATTTCATTAATTTTCTCGGCCTTCTTTGATTCCTGCGAGGTAGAAGCTTTAGCTTAATTTTAGAGAGGTAATGATCGGAGTCAAACTCCCCACTTCTTATTACTTTAACATTCATAATTTCCTTAATACTTTCTTGAGAAATAGCTACATGGTCCAACTGAAACTCACCTAACATCGGATTTGGGGACACCCATGTTTTAGCCTTTCCTGGAAGTTTCTTAAAGAAGGTCGACATTAATTTTAGGTGAAAGGATTTACAGAGATTAATTAGTCTCATGCCATTTTTGTTTGTTCTTTTGTGTGCCGGATATGCCCCTACTGTTTTGCTGAAAACTTTTTCTTTGCCTACCTGTGCATTAAAATCACCGAGTAGAATAATAACATTTGATTTTGGAATTTTTGACATTTCATCATCTAGAAGACTCCAGAATTCTTCAGTTTTACTTGGGTTCTTGCTATTATCTTCATTTATTGGTGCATGACAGTTAACAAATGTATACTTTTTGTTCTTGCATTTAAGTGTGAGAAGAGATAACCTTTCTGAACTAGATTTAAATTCCATAACATTATCAACTATTGCTTTATGGACATAAAAGGCGGTACCTAGTAGTGGCATTCCTTTCATAATTTTGACTGCTGGTTTACCTTTAAAGATTCTATAATTTTTGGTTTCTGTTACATTCTCATCCATAAACCGTGTCTCTTGAGCTGCTAAGATCTGGATTTCATGTCTATCTAAGAAAATTTCCAGTTCTTTCTGTTTGCCGGTTTTTAGCAAGGAATTTACATTAAGGGTGCCTGCAAAGAATTTCCTCTTAAATTTAAGTCTGAAAGGATTCCAAAGATGCTCCGACTCACCCTTATTGCAGATGTTGGGACTCCCCAGAACCCTAGGTCCCGATGCATTGCATAACGCAATGGTGGATTTCTCTTCCGAGCTACCACCTGGGGTAGTGTTTTCATTCAGCGGACTTTCCATTCTGCAATTGAAATTGTACATTGTACAAGGTAGGAAATTAATTCCAAGATAAGATCGGATTGTTAGTCCGAAATGATTTTTTATTCGTGCTTTACTCCACTAGGTTCTTCCGCTCTCTCCGCCGTTGGGACATTACATTCCTCATCCGCCTTCGAGACCGTTGACCAGGTTTCACCTGTAACCCTAGGCAGGGGCCCTTACAGGGTGCTACCATCCGGAGCCAGATGGACCCAGGTTTTTTTACGAGGTTGTTACTCCTCCCCCTCCTCCTTCCCCATCACTTGCAAGATGGGGCCCCGGGCTTGGGACCGGCAATGGCGGAGTTTGTGTTTTATTTCGTTATTTACATATCTATCTGTGTAGATTATCTTCCTAATTTAACATGTGACACATACCTACACCCCCAGAAGATTCGATGCAAATTATCAAGTCATTAAAACGATATAATCCTCACTTTAAAACGATTAATCACTGAATCACTCATCACTACTAATCTGCATTAGGGGCAGTGGCCCAGGTGGCAGATTCCCTATCTGCTGCTCTCCCAGCCATTTCTTAAATGATTGGAAAACAATTGGAAATTTACCGAACATCTTCCTCGGTAAAATATTCCAATCCCTAACTCCTCTTCCAATAAACGAATATTTGCCCCAATTTGTCCTCTTGACTTCTATCTTTATCTCCATATTGTGATCTTTCCTACCTTTCAAGACACCACTCAAATTTATTCGTCTACTAATGTCATTCTACGCTATCCCTCCAATGACAGCTCGGAACATTCCGCGTAGACGAGCAGCTCGTCTACTTTCTCCCAAGTCTTCCCAGCTCAAACTTTTCAACATTTGTGTAACGCTACTCCTTTGTCGGAAATCGCCCAGAAGAAATCGAGCTGCTTTTCTTTGGATTTTTTCCTGTTCTTGAATTAAGTAATCCTGGTGAGGGACCCATAAAGAGACATACATGCCCTCTCGTTTACATCCTTACTACAAACCCTAAATGATGAAGAGTGAGGAATTATTACCCACAAAATCTTTGGAGAAAGCAATAACCATTAGGAAAAAGCCTTGAATTGGTTACATATAAGGAGGTTAAGGGTAAAGTAAACTATGATGAAGGCATGTCATTCTAGGATGTAATTATTAAGCAAAACAAGAGTCGGGGACGATCAATATTATCATTATCCTGCAAGAAGCCCTATATGGAATACAACGAAGGACCTCTGTACCTAAGAAGAAGTACATGATTCGGCTCTCATCCTATTTACATTCAATTCTTCATTACTTCTTCGAGAATCCCCCAGTTGAGCTTAGTATAAGGCCAACAGTTATAGTAAACAGGGAAGAAGTGCACAATTATAGGTTTTTGTTCACTGATTGAGTTGAATATAGTAACTTATTATAAATTAGAGTGCTTATTCTATTATTTTGAGTGGACTTGCGAATGTCGATCTTTAATTGTAACTCTCATTCCTGTTTGTGCCTAGTAATAACTTGTTGTAATTGGAACACGTCTGAACGTCGTTTAAAATTATTGTAGTGTATTATAGTATCTTATTAGAAAATAGTGTGTTTATTTTATTACTACAAAATATTTGGGTAGTATAGTATCTGTGGTATCTATAGGAACTCGCTTACTATAATTATGTTGTAGTAATTAGGGTATGCATAATTGCAGTTTAAAATTGTGTAATTCTTGTGTATTATTCCCTGTTTCTAGTAATTAATAGAAATTTCCATCCCGTTAAGGTGTTTTAGGAATAGAAAATCCTACAATTAAGTAGTATTGTAGTGTAATAGTAGCCTATATTAAATTAATTACCTTATTGTCATGTGATCATTGCGAACTCTCTTAGACAATATTTACCTTATTTCTCCTTTTCTTTACATTATTCAGTAAAGAATGGCTGAGGAGTGCAAGTGTAGGAACTGCGGGTGTGGCCAGACATTAAGGAGTATGAGAGAGGACATGGAGCGTTTGAGGGAGATAATTAGGATTATCTCAGAGGACAGGAAGGAAAGTACGCCTCTCTCAAACAACGTACATGGTTAGGTAGGGGTAAGAGGGGAATGGGAAGGAAAGGGGGGAATTGTACAAGACAGGTTGGTCCAATGTTTTCTGGGGAAGGAGATGACAGGCAAAGCGCTCCATTCAGGATAAGAATTGTGGGCAGGTGACTGTGAGAAATCAGTACGAGTCACTGCAGGTAGAACAACCGAGGGAAGATGAGGAACAGGGAGCTGTTGCTGATAAGTTTGGAAGCAGGAGAAAGGGAAAAGGTAGGAAAGGGAAATATGGAGTAGTGGATAGGAAAAGACAGGTGGAATAGGGGCATGGGATGGATAAAAGGGAAGAGGAAGTAGCTTCTGGAGCTGTCAAGAAAGATAGGAGTGGGCAGGAGGGGAGGGGATGAAATTAGGTAGGTAGGGTTGAAGCTCCGGTCATGGGGGATTCTATCGTTAGACATGTCGGGAAAGTATGTAGAGGAAAGGGTACCAGAGTAGAGTGTTATCCAGGAATTAGCTTAAGGCACATGTTGAGGAAAGTAGAAGAGAAGGGGGAGGGAAAGGAGAAGGTGGTAGTGTTTCCCGTTGGTACCAACAACGTCAGACAAGCAGGTATAAGAACCAATATATCTGGAGATGTGCGGTACCTGGTAAATGCAGCACGGGTAAAAGTTGAAAGAAGCGGAGATTGTTATCAGTGGAATACTTTGTAGGAGGAATACTGACTGGAATGTGATTGCTGATTTAAACGAGACTATGGAGTGGGTATGTGGGAAACGGGGATTGAGATTTCTAGATCCTAATGGGTGGGTAGGAAATAGGGATCTGCGATCAGATAGCCTTCAGTTAAGCCGCAATGGTACGTATAAGTTATAAAATGTGTTCAGAAGTGTTATATGGAGGTCCAGTCAGGGAAACGGGGTGCACTAGGGAGCTGCGACAAGGGAACGGGGTACTGAAAATCTAGTAGGGACTAAATAATAAATAGTGTTGAACTCCAGAAGTATTGTAAAGAAAGGAATACATTTAAGTAATTTAATATATATATATATATACTTACCAGATATTGTACTAGGAGTTGAATCATGGCTGAAAAATAATTTAAGGGATGCAGAAATTTTCCCACGGAACTGGAGTGTGTATCGTTGATATAGGATAGGAATGGTAGGAGGTGAGTATTCATTCAAGTGAAAGAAGCATTTGTAAGCTACGAAGAAGTGAAAGATGTTAAACATGAAATTCTGGGTGTAAGGCTCATCTCTAAAGATAAAGGCAACTTAATGTCTTTGGAGTGTAGAGACCGGGAAAGTGTAGCGCAGAAGCTGATTCAGAACTCTTTCATAAGATAATCAGATATGTAGGAAACGATAAGGAACGTAACGTGATTGTAGCGGGTGATCTCAGTTTACCGAATATCAACTGGGAACGACGGGGACCATGACCAACGAATGGCAAATAATTAATATGGGAAGGGCATCAGATTCAGAAAGTGACGGAACCAACTAGAGGGAAGAATAATTTGGATGTGGTGCTGATAAAAACCAGATGAGCTCTATAGAAAACCCAAGTAATTGATGGCATTAGTGATCACGAAGCTGTTTTTGTCGTAGTTAAAAATAAATGTGAAAAGGAAGGTACTAAAATTAGGACTATTAGGAAGTACCATATGGCTGATAAAACAGACATGGGGGTGTTTTCAAAAAGTAATTATGTTCGGTGGAAAAAAAATAATAAAGAGACTCTGGGATGGGTTTAAAGCAATTGTGCAGAAATGTGAAAATGGGTTTGTACCTTTAAAGGTGGTAAGGAATGGTAAAGATCCAATATATTATAACAGAGAAGTAAAGAAACTAATAAGGAGGTGCAGGCTAGAAAGAAGTAGAGTTACAAATAGTTGTGGAATAAAGGAGAAACTGAAGGAACATACTAGGAAATTGAATCTAACAAAGAAATCAGGATAACATGGCAAGCATAATTGGCGGTCTTACATATTCTAGTTAAAAATGGAAGAGTATGTATAGGTACTTTAAGGCAGAAACAGGTTCCAAGACGGACATTCCTGGAATCATTCATGAACAAGAGGAGTGTGCATGCGAGGATCTTCAAAAGTCAGAAGTATTCAGTCCGCAGTATGTACAGATTGCTGGTTACTAGGATAATACCCAGTTTGCGGAGGTGACTAATGCGAAAGAAAGTATTAACATTTACCTATGACAGCAATGAGATTTACTGTAAGCTAAAAAGTAGAAAACTAGAAAAGCAGCTGGAAATGTATGAGGTTTGGGGGGATATATTAAAGGCAACGGGTTGGGATATAGTATATCTGAAGTACTTACTTGATTGTTGTTTGGATGAAGGATTTATACCGAATGAATGGAGAGTTGCTATAGTAATACCTGTTTATAAAGGAAAGGGTGATATACATAAAGGCGAAAATTACTGGCCGGTCAGTGTGACATGGATTGCACGTAAGCTTTGGGAAATCATTCTTTCTGATTATGTTAGACATGTTTGCGAAACTAATACCTGGTTTGATAGAAGTCAGTTTGAGTTTAGGTAAGTTTATTCAACTGAAGCTCAATTTGTAGGATTCCAGCAAAATATAGCAGATATCCTGGACTCAGGAGGTCAAATTGACTGTATCGCGATTGACCTATCCAAGGCATCTGACAGGGTAGATCATGGGAGTCTAATGGCGAAAAGGAGTACAATTGGACTTGACAAAAGAGTGCCTGAATGGGTGGCTAATTTTCTAGAAAATAGAACTCAGAGTAGGCGAAGCTTTATCTGTCCCTGTAATAATTAAGACGGGAATTCCTCAAGGCAGTATTTTTCCTTTCTTGCTATTTGCTTTACGTCGCACCTACATAGATAGGTCTTATGGCGACGATGAGACAAGAAAGACCTAGGAATTGGAAGGAAGCGGCTGTGGCCTTAATTAAGTTACAACCCCAGCATTTGCGTGGTGTGAAAATGGGAAACCACGGAAAACCATCTTCAGGGCTGTCGACAGTGGCGTTCGAACCCACTATCTCCCGGATGCGAGCTCACAGCTGCACGCTCCTAATCGAACGGCCAAGTCGCCCGGTGGCAGTATTATTGGACCTTTATGTTTTGTTATTAGGAATGGGAGTTAGGGATTGGATAATTTACCAAGGGGGGTGTTCAATAAATTTCCAATTTCTTTGCAATCATTTAAGAAACGCCTAGGAGAATAACAGATAGGGAATCTGCCACCTGGTCGACTGCCCTAAATGCAGATCAGTAGTGATTAATTGTGTTTTTGATTGTGACTGAATACATATGTTTGTATTAAATGAATTTACAACCACAGTTAATGGTCTGACGGCGATGCATAATAAAAAGGAACTTTAATATTTCAAGACAACGCTTAAATTGTAAATTTTTCATCGGGTTGATAGAGCCAAGAATTCCTTTCAGTCTCTATCACATGAATGTAAAAGTAATTAAATAATTTTCCATAAACCTACCGTTGTATGAGCTATTCCTCTATAATTCTAAGTTAAATAAAGTGTATCTCAGATCAAGAAACATTCGAACAGCTTGCAGATTATTCTGATGAGATCATTGGCCGCTAAAAAGTAATGTGGGGTAGAGTGGTTAGCTCTACGGCCGACCGCCTTTGTCCACAGGAATTATCCTAGTACTCATTTATGGTGTAGGTTGAATGAGCCTCAATACCATATAAACCTCGCGAAGAGTAAATGACACCTAATGGTTAAGACCATGGACTTCGTAATGGAAAGCTGCGGGTTCATAGAGTAAATACCACTTTAATTAATGATCCTTGTTGTGTTTCCGCTAATATCACTTTAAATAAGTTTTCTTTAGTGTTTATAAGTTTATAAAATGTATGCCAAGCATCATGCTTCCTTATAACATCTTGACCCTTGAACTTAAATTTTATTTGTACAAGACGTACAATTTAAAGTAACATATTTATACGCAAATTGTATAAATAAATAGATGTATTCGAAATATTGCGGAAGTATGGATTTCGGTAGAAACATTGAGTGTACATAGATGAAGTGTGAATTAGAGAAGAAAATGAACATCAATTTTCAAAGTCTATCTTCATTATTACCCTCCTGAAATAATTTGAACATTATATAGAAATGTTACGTATTCTTGTATTGATTTACAGAGTTTTTCTGTACCGACTGGTTTAAAAATATTTTAAAACTTAGATTAAAACTTACATAGTTGTAGAAAATGACACAATGGTGTCATTCATTTTTCACGTTGGTAATTTAAAATTGGCAGGGAGGTGGGTTGTAGGACAACTATAGATAATAATCACACCTCAAGAATTTGGGGTTATTTTTATTTTTACATAGATCTTTTCATGGGAGAATTGATAAAGGGCTAATTTTATTTTTACATAGACGTTTTCATGGGAATCTTGATGATTTAGGGGTTAATTTTATTTTTACATAGATATTTTCATAGGTATCTTGATTTTTAAGTGTTTATTTTTTTACATAGGTGTATTTATGGTTAATTCGATGTACCTTTTAAAGTAAGCTAGTAACAAAGCCGATCATTGTCTGGAGCCTTAATCTCCGTTGTAACTTTGAAGGTAGGGTGGATTCATTACATCCTGTTGTCCATGCATAGAATGTGAATACGCCGGTCCAATTATGTTGCTTAGTGGTCGATATACTATGATGTCATTATTTCTTGCTCCCAAAGCTGGAAACGTAAAGAGGGTTTTTATATAAGTGAACATTATTTTAAGATTAAAACTCTTCTTAACGCATGGCCACCAATCTTGCCCACAATCAGCTTTATGAAGAAATATTTTTATGAATTTAATTTTCTAGGTATTAAAAATCATTTCACCATGGAATGATACACTTAGTTTCTGTTAATTTGCTGGAAGAAGTAGCTAAAAGGGTTAGCCATTAGAACTCAAAGATATATTACAAGAACACATACTCTTACTCGTGTCAGCTGTTCTCTTAGTAATAAAAAGGATGAACTGGCCTCCATAAGAAATCGTCACTGTTCCGACCAAAGGCCATATCTCCCAGTGCTCTTGCTATCCATATGTTTCCTTAAAACTCGTCAATGTGTTAATTTTCCTATGCTTGCGTTTAAAGGAAAATGAGCCTTACAGCACTCTAGGGGATGTATGTTTGCATGACAAATGTATACACTCCCACATTACAATATACGTAAGGTTCATTTCCTTTCATATGAAAATTAACAGAAGGAAAATTGTTCAGATGGACTGCATATTCATATGTGGCTGAGAGGCGTGGCAAGTATTAGGGAATATAATGGACAGTAAGAGCATTGTGAGATACGATCCTGTAAAAATTAATAGGGGAATTCCTCATGGCAGTACTATTGGACCTTTATGTTTCCCTATATGTAAAAATGATATGACTAAAGGAGAGGAATCAGAGATAAGGCTTTCTGCGGATGATGTTTTCCTGAATAGAGTAATTAATAAGTTACAAGATTGTCAGCAACTGCAAAATGACCTCGATGATGTTGTGACAGGACAGTGGATAATCGTATGATCATAAACGGGGTTAAAAGTCAGGTTGTGAGTTTCACAAATAGGATAAGTCTTCTCATTTTTAATTACTGTGTTGATGGGGTGAAAGTTCCTTATGGAATCATTGTTAAGTACATAGGTGTTAATATAAGGAATGATCTTCATTGGAGTAATCGCATAAAAGGGATTGTAAATAAGGGGTACGGGTCTCTGCACATTGTTATGAGGGTGTTTAGGGATTGTAGTAAGGATGTAAAGGAGAGGGCATATAAGTCTCTGGTAAGACCCCAACTAGAGTATGGTTCCAGTGTATGGGACAATCACCACGATTTACTGATTCAGGAAATGGAAAATATCCAATTAAAAGAAACTCGATTTGTTCTGGGTGAACTCTGACTAAAGAGTAGCGTTATAAAAATGTTGTAATGTATGGGCTGGGAAGACTTGGGAAAAAAGGAGACGAGATGCTCTACTAAGTGGAAGTTACGAGCTGGCAGTTGAGTGATGGCGTGGAATGACATTAGTAGACGAAAATTTTTGAGTAGTGTATTTAAAAGTAGGAAACTTCACAAGATGAAGATAAAGTTGGAATTCAAGAAGACAAATTTGGGCAAATATTAGTTTATAGGAAGGGGATTGGAATAACTTAACAAAATAAATAATTTCCAATTTCAGTGAATGCATTGAAATGGCTACGAAAACAACGAACAGGGAATCTGTCACCTGGGCGATTGATTGATTGATTGATTGATTGATTGATTGATTGATTGATTGATTGATTGATTGATTGATTGATTGATTGATTGATTGATTGATTGATTGATTGATTGATTGATTGATTGATTGATTGATTGATTGATTGATTGATTGATTGATTGATTGATTGATTGATTGATTGATTGATTGATTGATTGATTGATTGATATGGCCTTTTTCCCGACAGCGACGAAATAATTTGTTCTCCTTTCGGGAACTCGGAAATCAGCCACTTAAAATTCTAGCTGTAATTTCTATTATTACTTTTGTTATCATCTTTATTATTATCACAAATTATTAAATTACTCGATATATAATTTTACCATTTGAATTGCAGAATTTAAAATGTAATTATTAGAAGTATACTTTATATTACAAGTTAATTGAAAGTGCTGATTGTTGATGAGACCGAAGCAGTATACTTCATTCTTTATGATGGGAATATTGTAGTTCTAGTTGAGTTGTCCCTCGTTTGAGGTGTTTTGTTTTCATATTTCCAGTTTGTTTTGAAGAACCTTCTCATCTTCTTTTCTTCAAAATTCTATAAACTAATATCATAAATAAGAATAAAACTGCTTAAAACTCTTAATAATCTAGTCCTCTTCGGAAAAAAGGAAAACCGTACATTACATATTGTCTTCAGTCCTGTCCGTTACGTGAAGATGTGTTTTCGTCAGAAATAGTCAATCGAGGCGTTCATTTTCCTTTACACACAAGCATAGGAAAATCAACACAACGAAAATTTGTTCAAAGAAATCCAGCATGGCCGAGAAGTCCTGTTTTTTCGTTTAGTCTCCTACAACGTGGTTATAAGGTCCGTGTCTTTTTGATCGTGTGATACAACCGACCCCTTTTGAGGATATTGTACTCCTTCCACTATTCTGACCCTTTTAATTATAGCTGTGACGTGACTGATGGACGTTCAGCTCATGATATCCTTATCCAACTCACAGGCCTAATCTTAAGCTGTTGAGGTTTAAATACAACATGCTTTTTGCAACGAAGTCGCAAAAATCCCCAGGACTCATCATTACTACAGGAAGTGGTTGAAAATGTTTAGTCTCTCTGATCATTTCCGCAACTTCTCCTGGGACCACTGTTGGACACAGGAAATAACTATTTATAAAAACCAAGAATAGTATGAACGTCATGTCAAGACGCTGGTAATAACTACTTACCCTTTGGAATGAAATGCAGTAGGTTTCGAAGACATCCTTCCAACTGAAATCTAATTATGACCAACTATAACAGCTATAAACAGGGTTTATACGCAGTTGACTGTCAACAAATATCAAATGTTATACCTAATTCCACCAGAGGCACGGGCTTACTTATTACTTTCTCCATGCGAAACCTCATGAACATAACAATCTACTCTACCAGTTCACTTGAAACCTTTTACACTTCATTGACATGACCGTTCACTACTTTCCCCGTGAACAAGCGAAATTTAAATTCTTGCGAATTATTGTCTTTCATATGTGAACGCTTCTAGTTTCCACGGTATAATTTTTTTACTGTGTGAGCTAAAGAAAAATTATTTGACACGTAGTAATAGGTACAGGTATGTATTCAAATCCAGGATTACTTAAGCACGATGAATCCGAAAAGGAATAATATTACAGTGTATGTTCCTGAATCCCATCTAATCTGACACAAATGCCAATGCTGGCCATAGTGATATTAAAGACACAAACATTAAACTAATCAAGATACTCTAGATCACGAAATGTCTAACTCAGCATGTATTGTGACCGTACCGTACAAAAAATAAATTCAAAACTGATTTAGGCGGTGGAAACTTTTGTCAAGCTCTCTTCTCCATATTAGAGTAATGTTGCATTAGGCTGTATCAGTTTGCACAACACCTCCGACTTGGTTGCGTAAACATGAGTCCGTCATAGCTGGAAGAATCGCCAGAAAGAGAGCGGGCTATGAAAAATGACAAAGAAAGATAATCTATAGTAATAAATCTGCACACTAAAAATGGCTGAAACACAGCAATGCCAACGTGCAAGCTTGATTTTGTATTGTAAGATTTCGAGGTATGCATATTAATTGGTAAGGGAAACCTCGGCATGTCATAAGTTTTATAATAGGCCTCTGCTAAAACTCTAATTGTTTATAAAATTACAACGTGTGGAAAATTACGCCACACTACGATTATATAAGCACCAGTAGCGTACCCACGCCAGATTACTACGCAGACTCCGGACGGGGGATCCCCGAAAAGACATCATTTTGATGATAAATTTCAGAAAAACCCCCAATCGATTTGTTTCGCGCTTAAAAGTCTGAGTCACACGTTTGAGCCCATTACCGATGTCACACAACCCACATAACCAGTGATATTAAAAATGTGGTGGGGACTGTTCGCCGCCTGTTGTTCGTGTAGGGATGAAATTATATGAGGGCACGCCATGTTGAGGAAGTTATTCACTTGACGCGAAAGATTGAAGGCAGACACACGGTCCGCTGGTGTTCTAGTCTTACCTGTATTCGGGAATGCTAGTATACATTTTGCCAATACGCGGTGCGAAATCCTTTGTCCAAGTTATAGATGCAGTTAAAATACTGAAACTGTTTGAAAATTTGAACTAACGTGCCCGCGAGTACTGTGTTACAGTTTCGAAAATTGTGTTTGTGAAAGACGCAACTTAATTCAACGTCATTAGACTTGTTACAGTGAACAAGAGGACCCTGTGAATATGAACGTGCTCAGCAGGACCAGAAGATCATCCGAACCCGAGATCCGCGTTAGCATCATGAGAGGTTAAACGACGCCAAGGGCCTTTCCGAGGTCCGAACCATGGATTTCTCGACATGACAATGAGCACATCAAAATCTAAATATTATCTGAGTAAAGCCAGGTTAGTAATATAAATTGAGTGTTTTTGAATTAGGGAGAGACTTTTGATTGGTCTTCATATAGTGTTAATTAATATTAATCTAGATGGGGAACGGAAATTCTGTAATATTGGCTAAATTTTTGGGCGTATAAAATGAAAATTTATAGTAACTCATGCGCGTGATTTAATGATGAAATATCAGAAAGGTTGAGAGTGTTTAATAAATTGGTAAAACGTTAATTTGTTTCATTGATGATTTCAAACCATATAGTGTATATTTTTATACGGAATATTCAACCTATTTTGGTAATGCAAGGTGACGGTGTCTTAAAAATGGCAGTATTAGCATAATCATAATTGGCGTAGAAAGGCACTCTTCTTTTAATGTAAATATGCATGAGTATTATATAGATATGGCTGTATCAATTATTTGTGTAAGTTGTGACAAGCCTGGACACAAACGGGCGCCCTCCCATTTTTAGATAGTTTTCCTTTTATGTCAAGATGTATAAGCCTTTCTTTAAAATTAGAATAACATTATGGATACGTTTAAATCCATTTGATATTTTTGTCTGAGTTCAAACTGTAGAAAAGTATAGGCCGATTTTTTCTATGCAATCGACCGGATGTGAACCTGGATTCTCTAAGTCTATGGATGTGATACTGAAAAGCTGAATCGTGGCTTGATATTCAGTTAAAGAATTTTAAGCGGGCAAAGAATTAATAAGCCAATGCAGCTCTTGAATATGATAAGAGGATATCAGTTGAAATGACATATATTTACCACGATGTTCTTCTCAGGGAGACGTTTCGTCTGGTCTTGAATGTATGTAAAAGGAGTGATCTCCGGCCAGCCATTACTAGGTGTGGTTCTGAGCTGTATGATTTACGGTTTTGAAAGAGTGCGTTATCCCTCCCTAGAAAGAAGGGACACTGCCAAGAGTATTGTCAAGACGTCCACCAAGATTGAATGCTTGGGATTTCACATAGATGCAATTGTATTTAGAGGATTTCTTTTTAACTCGTTCATGTTTATTTCTGTAATGAAATTAAATAACTGGAACGCCAGTATTGTTTGTTTATCTTATGAATAATTGAGACAGGGAATTTTTGGAGATCCGTTTGTCGGTGGCATCCTGGATACCACCAGTTCCAAGGCCAAGGCAGACCCTGGATTTTCGTCACACACAAGTTTATTTATTTTTCTGATGTACAGCCAGTTGCATGTGTTCATTGCTTATACTTCTGTTGATAATATGTGTACATAATTTTTGAATATGCTCTTTGGGATGTGTTTAATATTCTTATGAATTCGAGAACGGGTTCTGTCTCGTTATTTTGTCATCCGGTTCGTTGCGATGTGAGTTCGAATCCAGACCCGACGTCTGTCTAATTTTATTGGTCATTTTTATTTTGCCCACTAGTGTTAGCTTATTCTCTTGTCTATTAATTATTAGTATAGTTAATTAGTTAGGTGACCGCTCCAAGCTTTCTTCAATTTTAGCATAGATAATGTGTTTCTTCTAATAGTGAAGACAGCTTGTAATGAGATCCGTCGCATTTACAAGGATATTTTTGTACTTAACAAGCATTGAAATTAATAATGATATAGGTGTATTAATTGGCATGTCAAAAAGGAAAGGATCGATTTTCTCTGGAACTCTCAAATATGTTTCTGTGATTAAATATTTCTGCTATACTGGCTTTTCCTCATCAAGGAAGAAGAACTGCAAAATGACCTCGATAATGTTGTGAGATTGACAGTAGGCAATTGTATATTGATAAATGGGGTTAAAAGTCTGGTTGTGAGTTTCACAAATAGGAAAAGTACTCTCAGTTTTAATTACTGCGTTGACGGGGTGAATGTTCCTTTTGGGGATCATTGTAAGTATCTAAGTGTTAATATGAGGAAAGACCTTCATTGGGGAAATCTCATAAATGGTATTGTAAATACAGGGTACAGATCTATGCACATGGTTATGAGGGTGTTTAGGGGTTGTAGTAAGGATGTAAAGGAGGGAGCATATTAATCTCTGGTAAGACCCCAACTAGAGTATGGTTCCAGTGTATGGGACCCTCACCAGGATTGCCTGATTTAAGAACTGGAAAAATCCAAAGAAAGCAGCTCGATTTGTTCTGGGCGATTTCCGACAAAAGAGTAGCGTTACAAAATGTTTCAAAGTTTGGGCTGGGAAGACTTGGGAGAAAGGAGACGAGCTGCTCGACTAAGTGGTATGTTTCGAGCTGTCAGCGGAGAGATGGCGTGGAATGACATTAGTAGACGAATAAGTTTGAATGGCGTTTATAAAAGTAGGAAAGATCACAATATGAAGATAAAGTTGGAATTCAAGAGGACAGACTGGGGCAAATATTCATTTATGGGAAGGGGAGTTAGGGATTGGAAAAAATTACCAAGGGAGATGTTCAATAAATTTCCAATTTCTTCGAAATCGTTTAAGAAAATGCTAGGAAAACAACAGGTAGGGAATCTGTCACCTGGACAACTGCCCTAAATGCAGATCAGTATTAATTGATTGAATTAATTTACTGTAAATTGATTTTGAAAAATGTTTACAATGCCGTACCAAGTCAATACGTAAGTTATGGCATTTAGTTGTTTGATCAACATTGATAGTAATTCCATAGGAACGTTTTTCGAACACCCTTGGATCCGTAATATTCATAAGTACATTATGTCAGATTATTTTTACTTTGCTTATTCATGATTAATAATAATAAATTGAAACGTTACAGTTATTCTATCGCAAGCTCTATATGCATCAGAAACCTTAAATTTAGGTCATATTAAAATTGAAAAAAGTAAAATTCTTAGGAATGGAAATGGAATTTGGATCAAAAGGCGAACTATAGGCCTCTAGATAGTTTCATCAATACTGTACAGAGGGGGAACGCATTTTTAGGATGGATAATAGTAGACTCACAAGTGTGTTATCTGTATATTAAAAAATATGAAAACTAAAGTGGGTACGTCCGGCCATTCTATCTGGTCAATTTCCTTCACTTTTTAACTGAAAAGTATTCATGCACAGATTTGTCATCAGTTACTATAAATCACATAACTTCCGCCTTCCTCAAATTATTTGATTTTTCAATTCTTTTGTCTCCTTGAGGCAATCATATCTTTTTTTCTAATTAAGGTACGGAGTTTGTTTTGGCCTAAGAACACTCAGCTCTTTATTTCAGCACTTAACTATTCAAATTGGTTGATTCTGAGGAAAGTTATGAATACACATTCAATTTGACGTCTCATTTCTTCAACATTTTTTCTCATTGAGGCAATCATATCTTTCGTTCTAATTGAGGTACGCAGTTCGTTTTGGTCTAAAACCACTCAGTGGATCAAGTGCGTCCTTTTGAAGTAGCAACTACTGAAATTTGTAGATTCTGAGAAATGTTATGAGTATTTTGTCCCCGTGACGAAGACCCTTGAAGGAGTTTTTAACAGTTCGGCGTGTAGTGTTGTTCCAAGGAACGTTTAATTCAATTTCTTTGTGTGATATACTTTGAAGTATTTTGTTGACATAATATTACATTCTATTACCACAGAAGATCATGTGCTTTATTTCATTAACTCGAAACTTTGCAAATACATCCGTGAGGATAGTAACGAACAACACCATACTTTGTAGATTGCGGGCGGAGCCAGCGGGAAACTGCTAGTTCATTGTAATAAATTCCCAAAACAGGACAATAAATTGGCCTGAGGAAACAAGAGGAGAACTGAACGAATTGAACATCGGAAACTGCTAGTTCATTGTAATAAATTCCCAAAACAGGACAATAAATTGGCCTGAGGAAACAAGAGGAGAACTAAACGAATTGAACATCGGGCAAGCATCACGAACAATTCTCCAAGTATTCAGGATCTCAGTAAATAAAACTCACATTTGTGATCAAAACTAGCAGCAGGAGTGGAACAAAGTGGTGAGAAGAACGGGAGACGGAACACAGTGAGTTCATGAAGAGATTTTGGAAGAATAGGAAGGCTAATGAATAAGTCCCAACGCGCTATATGAATGGCCATAACTAAACAATAATAATAATAATAATAATAATAATAACATGTCATTTGGGAAATGAACTCAACAGTATTTAAAAATTCAACGGCCTTAAAATGGTGGAAAACGGGTGATAGTAAGAAGCGACACTTTTACTTCACTTGGCAGTTCTTGTAAAGAAAGGAAATGAAAAGACTGCTCTACTCATCGCGCTTCACCTGTGAATAACTTCTGGACCTGTCCTATACTTGCGGCAATGTTGTAATAGCGCAGAGAACCGAAACCTCAACCCACTCGATTATTAATCATGATCAGTCTGGTATAGATGCGGATGTTTCAAGTTATTCAGCTCTGTGCAAACTGCCAAAACATCCGAGTTGCGTACAGACGTTGAAATGCTTCAGTAATGAGAGACTATTGTACATTTTCAGGGCGTTTAATCAACAGTTCTCTGCTATTCCTGGCAGTCTCTGCGCGAGTGTAAATGAGTGTGGAAAGACACGCGCACAACCGACCGTATGAAAAGTGCGCGAACACGGCATAACTTCGCAAAGAATGGAGGGTTGAAATTGTTCTCCTGCATTTTTGAACTGAATGGAACACAGGGACAAGTCTTGTAAGAAAGTCCACTTCAAATCTGCCGATCTTAATACTTAACAATTGAAATGGTGGAGGGCAGCAAAATCATCGCGTATTTATTTTACGGGTGATGAGTTGTGTGTTAGCAATCTCCGGCTGTTTTGTGTATTTTTATAATGGAATATATCGCAGTTTATGTTGATTGATAAGTCTTAGTTGTAATTTTCTCTTTAGAGCGTGGGAACATATTTTATGAAGTTACTACTATGGCAGTTTTACAAGACTCATTCGAATTTCACTGCCTACAGGTATACTGTATTTAAATATTTATTTTGTTAAATATTATAAAATATTTTAATTATTTCTCTATTCTTGCTCCTCTTCCATGAAATTGTTATGCCATTCTTTATCCTTAACAGGGGACAAAATTGGCGTCGCTGCCTGTTACATTTAAGACACCATTTTAAGTTATTTTTTGCTTTCTCTTAGCAACCACTGATGCATAGTGTTCCCGTTTTCAGTTTTATCCTGATGACGAAATGAGCGTTCAGAGAGTTTATAGATTTTAATTACACGGCTTCATACGAAAGAGATTACATCATGAATAACGTTGCCTTTATTTTTATACATATTGAAGTTATAATAATTGTTATAAATTTCAAGATTGGGTCAGGGGCCGCATTCGGCCCAGGGGCAGCGTTTGGAATGCTTGCTTGTTGTTTGTTTTGTTTGAATGGACGAATTAATGGACGGGTTATTCCTAGAAAAGAATTTTTCCCGAAATTTTAAGTGAAACGCAATTTTTTTACGTATTTCTCTCTCTCACTGTGAATGGTTAAAATTCTTGTTAATAGTAACATGTAAATGATATTGGTATTGTACAATAAGAAGTTGTTAAGTACTGAAATTGTAAAGGCTATTATATTATTTTAGTCCCCTGTTAGGGATAAAGAATGGCATAACAACTTCATGGAAGAGGAGCAAGAATACAGAAATAAAAATATTTTATAATATTTAACAAAATAAATATTTAACTACAGTATATCTTTAGACAGTGCAAATTCGAATGACTCTTGTAAAACTGCCATAGTAGTATCTTTATAAACTATTATATTATCATAGTGCCACGGACTCAATCTATCTGCCTCTCTGTTCGGTAAATAAATCTTCTCTTTCCTGGTCTTCTCTTAGAATATACTAAGGTCAGAATTCGGCGTGGATCTTGTCCAGTTCTACGGCCGACTGCTCCCTACGAGGAAGGATGTATACACTACTGCGTGTTTCTGTGGTTGTTTTGTGGCGTGGTGTTATGTGTAGATGAAGAGAAGGGGACAGTCTAGACATACAAAATCGATATTTTTGTCATTTTCGCGAAGGAAGTAATTATGTCTGAAATTGAAAGCATTGCGTTTCTTCTCCCTTGCCACTAAGTTATTCGGTTGAATTCAAAGAATTTGTCACTCAAATATTGCTTTGTCTGCCACAACAGAAATTGGCGTGGCGTCTCCTTTGCTTTTATTTTACCGACAATTTTAATTTTACATATTATTCCCATTTTCTCCCATAATATTCTGCCAAATGTAAGAACATTTCTATGATCTACGTATTACGCCTGCACTAAGAAACCTGTGTATGGAATTTTTTATTGCAGAAGTTTTTGAAAGAGTAGGATTCTTTAAATCCAAAAGTTTAGAACTTAAAAATAAAAATAGTACAAAATTTAGTACAATATAACCCCTTATATAAATTATGTAGAGAACGAATCAATACACAATACTTTTTACAGAAGTATTATCTATCTAATTACGAAGTTTCATTAACATCTCAACTATTTTCATGAAAATATTGAATTTCAACTTTCAAATTATTTCTTTCTTTAGGAAACTGTATGAAATACATTTTCTTGACTTTCCTACTATTATTCTGTAACATTCCCACACAATTTTGTGATAATCCGTACATGAGGTAAATATATCTGTTTATCTCCAGACTACCCCCTTAAAACCTTGTCCCCAAGTCAGAGTAATCAAACAAACACAATTAAAATTCCTGGCGTAGCTTGTAATAGAAACCTAAGCCCTCTGACTGCCAGTGCTGTGACCACTCGGAATGGCTCTGACAGATAAATTAACAAACACTTCAAATTAAAGAGAGTGTCATGCAGTTAACAAAAGTGGAAATAATATACTTTTCCAAACCTTACAAACTTAAATGCGCAAAAATATCTGGTAATAATTTCATTAGTTACATACGAATAATAACATAATGGAATTCAGTGAAATACCGTGGAATGGAGGGTATAAATACGGAGATAAAACGTATTTGACAGAGCGAGTGAAGGAAACGCAAAAATAGGCTATACGGCAATGTTTTATGATGCTTGATATTCTCGAAGGTTTGATTTGCAAGTAATACCGAATGAAAGAGTATTTCTTGAGGAATCACTCAAATGAAATCAGAATATAATGACAGAAGTATAATATCAGAAATTGGTCCAGAAGGAAAATTATGTACAACTCAACTGCAGTTACAGAAACGTTGCGAAGTACAGTATTAAACATTCCATAATTTAAAAGAACTCCACAAATGTCTAGAACAATCAGTAATTTTAAAAGTATATAAATATTTAAACTTGTCATTGCTGGGATAATTATGTAAAGTAGTAAATCACTTCAGGAAGTAAGCTAACTGGGAAAGGAAACCTAAAGGAACAAATTTCCGAGAGGATAAGAAATCGCTCAAAATGTTGTTACTGTGTATCAGACATAATTAGAAATTGGATATTAGCCACCAAAGAAAAAAATTGCGCTGTATAATTCGTACTATTTGCCAATGGATCAGAATGATGGACTTGGGCAAAAAAAGATCTGAGTAGAATACAAGCGACAGAGAAGCGCTTTCTACGAGGGATCTGCTGTGAAACGAGGAGGGACAAGATAAGATACACCCCCTAGAAGAAACTATGGAGAGAAATAGAATGGAAAGGATTGGCCGCGTCAAAAGAATGGGACAAGGAAGATTACCAAGAAGAGCTCTGGAATGGACAGAATCTGGAATAAGACCAACTGGAAGACCACGAATAAGATGGAGAGATCAGGTGGAGGATGACGCAAATCGGAGTGGACTATAATAGGTGACTGGTGAACGATAGGCTGTGGCAAAAAGAGAAGCTTGGAAGAGGCTCTGTGAACGACCTGCATAAGCGGAAACGTACCAGGAAGAGACGAACAAGTAGAAGTGAATCACTTTAATTAATGAAAAATTCACTGTCAATGTCAGATAGCATCCCCGAGAAATACTACCTCGTTTGTCATTTATTTTTCACCAGAAAGAAGAGCGTTACTGCACAGACCACATGCACAAAACAGATGATTATCACAAGCTATGTAGCATCCTGCAGAGCATGAGACAGAATGAAATAGTGTGAAAAGATTTTGAAATCAAATACGATTCAAATTAGACATTCCTAGATCAAATCAGTGTGTAGAACGGGCAGTCAATAGACTTCAAGATCTTTAGGACATCTTTAAAAAATGACAAGCTGCAGTTTAGATAAATGTTGTGAATTAAAAAGTAATGACCTGCCACTGAATTGTTGTGCTAAACACTCATTTTCTGGGGTTACAGCTTAATACAACTATTGGTACTTGTACAATCGGTATGTATGTTTGTGGTTTTGATAGTATTTCTGTGTTTGTGTATTATTCTATAACAAAAAATGTCAATTGCTTCTACTACGCGTTTTACAATTAAATCATTAAATATATCACAATGAAAAAAGTTACTTTGATGTTGTTACCTTAAACGTATTAGCATTGCGTCAACACATGATGTAAAAGAAGCAGACGCTGAGAATCAATTTAGAATGTACCTATACGCGGACGATACGGTAATTATGTCGCCACACCGAGATAAACTTCAGAAATGAATCATCAACCTATAAAAAAGTTCCAAATAAAACAATTATGAAATTCATGAAAAGAAAACTCTAGTCTTAGTTTATGGAAGGGGAGGAAGGCGAGTCGCAACAGACACACTGAGTTACGAAGGCTCACCTCTAAGAATTGTAAATAAGTTCAAATATCTCCGAACAAACTTTCCAGACATCTAGGACTACATTTACAGCTCCCTCAAAAGAAAAAAACTTTGGCAGCAATAATAGCAATAAACGACATAAGATCATTTCAATCAACTATCTAAAAAACAGCCTTAAAACTTTTCAGTCCAGAAAGTACACCGATCGTGATCTACAGCATTGAAATCATATGGACCTTTCTAAAAAAGAAACACCTAAGAGGGATAGAAAGGGTGAGAGCAATTTTTATTAAAAGAGCCCTATATATCTAAATACACATCCTCAAGACTTGTATGTGGACTGAACTTTTCTCCACTGAGAACCTACGACATAGTATGACTATACAGTCTACAAAAGGATATCAAGAGTTGTTACATGAATTAAAATTGAAGAAGAAATTTGGAGTGACATTCGTATAACGGGCGCAATGATAACATACAATTGGTGTCAAAGCCGCTTTGATCTCAGACATACAGTGAGTCGTGCAGCGGTCCGTGGTTTCCACCATAAGACATGTGTTGTTCGTAGTTTTCACGAAACAAACCATGATTGTGTGTGCCGATGGTGTGGAAACTTTTGTGGTCTTCACCACGCCCTCGAGAGACTGAAGAGGCCTTGTTCTCCGATAAAAATCTGCAGCGAATATGTTTGTACTCTTACACATTGTGTGCTTTTCCATTCAATAATAAATAAGTCACATGAGAGTATGTACAAATCCAAATCCCTCTCCCTTAACCTCAAAATCAGGGATTACACTACTGTAGTGAGACCGTCAGTACTATACGCCTCAGAATGCCTAAACATGGTAAGAAAAGGGCAACTTAGAAAACTGGAGCTGAAGGAAAGGAAGATCCTGAGAAAAATCATGGGCCCCATTAAAGAAGAAGGCAAGTACAGAATCAGGCACAACAACGAACTGTACCAACAATTGGAGAGCATTACAACATCTATGAGGAAGAGGAGATTGAACTTCTACGGTCATGTCATGAGGATGGACAATCAGAGGCTCACCTCCAGAATCTTCCACACCATCTCTAGAGGGAAAGCGACTAATGCCAAGTGGGCAAGACTCGTCAGAAAAGACCTTCAAGAATTGGACATTGCTCCCAGTGAAATTTATGACAGGAATAGGTACAGAACGTTGATCAGAACATCAAACTCTCTCCAGTCACTAACAGGAAAAACAGTACGTCCGGGAGGAGGTGTGAAATGGACTCAGGAGCGAAAAGACATTCACAGTGCAAGAATGAAGGAGTACTGGTCAAAGAAGAAAGCTGCTAGAGATAAGAACCACGTGGTCCATAGCAGGCCCAAACGGAACTTAAAAAAGTCACATTTGAAAAAGAAGGATAGAAATCAATAGAAAATCTTACGTACCTTTTATTGTCTTGAAAAAAGCATTTGATAACGTTGAGATTAAATTGCCTTTTTTCAATTAATGAGAAATATAGGACTTGACTGGAAAGACAGGCGCCTTATTCTGAATCTATATAAAGCTCAAACCACGCGAGTTAATGTTAGTGGCACTACAAGAGAAGCAAACATTAGAAGAGGAGTACGACGCGGGTGCCCAGTCTCACCGTATCTCTTTAATCTCTTCATAGAAAATGAAGTTAGAGAATTGAAAGAACATACTAAAGGGGTGAATTTTAATAGTATTGAGGTGCACAGTATTCGCTTTGAAGATGATATTGCTATCTTAGCTAATTCTGAAAAGGCTATGACTAAGATTCTGAGAGCATTCAACAAATCCTTAGAAAAATTTAAAATTAAAAATTAATATAAAGAAAACAAAATTCATAATTGTAGACAAAAATAAGCGTTCAGATAGAAAACACTTAAAATTAAATAACACACAGATAGAACAAGTCACAACATTTTCCTATTCGGGTAGTAAATTATCTCTGATAACAGTTCCCTTTGAAAAATCAATAAAAGGATATTGGTAGCAAAACAAGCTTTCCAATACAAGAAACACTTGTTGCTTAACAACCACCTCAGTTTGGAGACCAAAAAATCATTCCTCAAGACCTCCGTTTGGAGTGTGCTGCTGTATGGGTGCGGAAACGTGTATATTAGAGAAGCAAGAAACAAAACTCGAGGCTTCAGAAATGTGGTTTTGGAGACGAATCGCAAAAACAAGTTGAATGGATAAGAAACAAACGGCTTTCTTTTAAATAACGATAAAGCGGATGGATGTTTATTCAATACGATAAGGAAGAGGGAAACAAAACTTCATGGACACGTACTAAGACATGACTCTCTTCCCCAAATATTTACTGAAGGTGAAGTACTGGGAAAGAGACACAGGGGATGTCGTACATCAGGAACTGGCGTGTGGTTCGTATAGCTCCATGAAGAGGCTACCAGAAGATCGTCAGATGTGGCTACAGCGACAAGGTGTTGCCTTTAGTAGATGATGATGGCCTTGTACTTGTATCCGTATATTAAACCAATTTTAGGTTTGGAGGTGACAAAAATTAATCTTAAATAATGTATTTTTCATTAATTTTTGGCAAGAATTCACCCATCTATACCATAGGAAAATGGAGTCATAAAAATATAATAATCCTGATGGATATGCAGCCCATCAGAACAACATACGTTGTGTTAATTTTCCTATGCGAAGATGTAAAGGAATATGATCCTTAAATGCAGTACACTGTAAATACATATGTTAAGCAAACATACATTCCTACAATGCGATGACGACAGACGCAAGGGGTGAGGAAGATTTGAGAAGGACTACGACTAAAGGAATTTCATGATCGGAGTAACTACCCACACAAAGGGAGAGGAACTTCATTATTCACCGAAGTACCATCCGCCAGTTCTTGAGTGATGAAAGTCAATGGGCTGTCATCTCCGGAATGGGGAGGAGTGCTAAAAATAACGGCAGTGCGCACTCAACGTGGATATTCTACGAGCACAGGCCAGTGCTCTGGAGGTGTCCTCCTGGAGATTTACAACACCGTGAGATATTTATTAGCGAGCAGTCTCAAACAGAAAACCCTTGAGGTTCATGGAAGAGTACACTGAGTAGTAGAAGATGGAAGTGACCGGTATTGATATAATTGCCATCAATGGGAGACAAAACAAAGCAGAAATAACTGACCCTACGATAAGGTTTGAAGACTCTGTTTCCCAGCCAGATGACGTAGATAAAGGAAAACAGTGTCCATGGCGACAATCGTACAGGCTTGGCAGAAATTTTCAAGGCAAGAGCGTTACCACGATTATAAAATTCTCAGTGGCAATAATGCGGAACCATTTGTATGAAAAACATAGAACTTAATTTCCTCCGGACAGTATAAAAATAGTTAAATATTCTTGAGTACATTGATCATTGTTTTACGAAACCAACAATCCAATTATTTTCAAACAAATTTTGAGCAATTCTTTGTCCTTTCGGCAAACACGTTTTGTTGTCAGAATAAATAAATAAATAAATAAATAAATAAATAAATAAATAAATAAATAAATAAATAAATAAATAAATAAATAAATAAATAAATAAATAAATAAATAAATAAATAAATAAATAGCATGCCTCGGAGGCGTGAACCGTATTAAGGAAAATAATAGATAATTACAGCATTGTGGCACACGAGGGTTTGTTTCATCAACGACAATATGAAAAAATTAATTTTCCAGTCACTATATTTGCTCTGAAACTGTAACAACACCTCGTATGCCATAATGTCCCTCCTGTCCATTATTTCACTTGATAAAAAGAAAGGAGTCTATGTTAGGATCAGAGATAAAACTAATATTCTTAGTAACACATCATTCTTTATTTATTTTCGCCGTGAGGGGCTAGATTTATGTTTTAATTGAACTCACCGTGCTGGGGTGCCTGGATGGAGAGGCGCTGAAACAAAGGGTGCCATTGTTAATCTAACATTCTTAAATGCAGGTGTAGTATAGATGTAAAAAATACGCTGAAACAAAGGTCATTGCTTATTTTAATTACATTTATGACCCCCGAATTTTACGTTATGTTAGCAAATCTGGAAATCATTTGAGTAAGGAAACGTGAACCACTTTTTCGTTCGGGAATACAAAAACGTATGACACCTTGAAGTTTTCGGTTTCAGTTTAGTAATAGCAGCAGTAATACTCACGGAGTAAGAATCAACATTAAGAGGAAGAACAATACCTATTATTAAAAGCATATTACTCAACGAGTCATTAATGGTATGTATTAAGATGCGAAGTTGCATAAATTTCATATGAGCAAAATGCAAACGACAGTTTTTGTTCGACCATAACTAAATGTCTTTTTGAGTTTTTACAACATAACTTACCTTATTACTTTAAGGTCGGGGCAGACAAATTCCGTCCTCAAACCTAATTTCGTCCCCCTAAGGATTTCCAGTTTGCAGGGTTTTTCTCTAATATTTAACCATGCGCACCCGCGTAGCCTGATCCAGTTGTCTTGTTGTGAGGGATGGTTTTGTTCACTGCGTTTACTTTCCATGTACAGGGTTGATTCGCCGGGCTGAGTGGCTCAGACGGTTAAGGCGCTGGCCTTCTAATCCCGACTTGGCAGGTTCGATCCTGGCTCAGTCCGGTGGTATTTGAAGGTGCTCAAATACGACAGCCTCGTGTCGGTAGATTTAGTGGCACGTAAAAGAACGCCTGCGGGACTAAATTCCGGCACCTCGGCGTCTCCGAATGTCGTAAAAGTAGTTAATGGAACGTAAAGCAAATAACATTATTATTATTATTATTATTATTATTATGATTATTATTATTATTATTATTATTATTATTATTATTATTATTATTATTATTATTATTATTATTAAAGACTGATTCATATTCATGATCAGCTGTGTTAGTGCAGCATTCAAATCAATATCCTGTTATTCCTAGAGTCAGCACTGACATTCAGTCGCGCGGTGTATTTCCTGGCGTGTAATCGATACGATGAGGTGGTTGGCGTGAGTTACTGTAGCGGCCATTATAATAAAAAAATAAATGTTCGTAATTTCGTCCCCCTTTATTTCATTCGTTATTTATGAAGTTCGTTATTTTTTCAGATGGGAAAACGCAAGCAGTAGGATAAGGAGGCTATGGAAAAGGCTATGAATGCAGTGAGGGACAAGATAGTCTGACAAATATGTGGAAGTAAGGCACTTAATATCACAGGAGTAACAATCAAAGACTATGTTAAAAAGAATACCAAGAAAACAGTTTTCATAAATGACCTTCAAGTAATTCGTTAGAGAGAACGTGTTTGATAAAGTTAGAAAGGAAAGAAATATTGAAATCAATTGTACTTTTCATAAATTTCATAAATTTGTTTGGGGACGAAATTACGAATACATTTTTAATTTTTCCTTCGTGTATGTCAATAAGAAACAGAAAACCAGTACAAAGTGGAGCTGTCCCCATTCTTGCACCAAGGTCTTCAATTATTGTTTTCGTTGCTTACTATGGTAATCGACAAGTCTCTTTTTGGCAGCTGCTGATCTCCATTAAGGTACGTTCAATGTCGGTATGAATGTTCCTTTTTTTCTATATCTTTCTTTATGTGTGTGTATAAATTAATTTTTCAGCATTCCTTTCCCCTGGACCAGTATGTACCGCTACCTCTGAACCTTTTAAACATGTCCGTTTAGTGACGAAACCATTGGTCTGTGAAGAAGCAATAACCTATTGACAAAGCCATTGGTCTGTGAACAAGCAAACGTTAGAAGCCGCGAAGCGGCCTTAGGCCTCTAATTTCCAATTCATATTAAAGCATAAGTAGCGCAATCTATGCTTTCGACTGTTCAGAATCGTAATTACTGCATCGCTATGTCTCAACTATTTCAACATGTTATTATTTCTCCTTGGTGTGTTCATATATAATCGTGGCTGGCGGTCGCACGAATGGACTCTGCCATCGCCTGAAGATTTGCCCTATGAAACGTCACTCCCATAATTCAAGACGGTCAGATATTGTTATTCTTATTTCTATCATATGCTTATTATTTTACATTGCCTCATTTCCTTACGTCATTTCATCGCTTAAGTTGGTCATAACTTCTCGCTGTCTTGAATTATGGGAACGACATTTCATTGGCGTAATCTTCAACCAATGGCAGAGTCCATTCGCCCACCGTCACCCATGATTACTATGTTATAAACTTGCGTGAGTACTACACTGAATTTTTACCGTCCATAATCTAAGGGACCTTCGGAATCCACGAGAGATCATTGCGGCATGGCGATGATGAGCGGACTAAATTGTAGCTGAACAGCACGAAAACACGTAAGAAACCTGGCAGCTCATTCTGAGACCGATTAGCGTGTCTACCTGCTGTGTGTGTTTGGCACACAGTGTTAGAGTCGTAGGAAAGCAGGATGGCACAGAGAACGCATTTGGATGACATTAACCGAGATCGTATCATCGGTAGTTTAGAGGCCGGTCACTGTCAGTCCAGGAGGTGAATGTCGCCCGTAGCTGCAGGAGGAAGGAAACATTCAAGGGTAGTACGGGCAAGGTCGATAACCTGCGACAACACAGCGTCAGGATCGTTATCTTGCCTTAACCCGCCGTTGGTCGAGGGGTGAGCGCTGAGCCCACTGTCTAATTTATTTTTGTGTGGGGGGGTGAGGCGGATTAGTCAGAATGCAACTATGTCACCTTCAATGAGCTCAGTGCTACTGAACTCTGCACCACTACGTGCCAGTATGCAGAGCGCTCACCCTACACCATCCATATTTTACATTTTTACTGATCTTGTTTGATTCTAGATTTTCATATTATGTGTTTGGCTTGCTATATTCGTACGATTAATTACCCAGTTTTTATTATTGTTTACATTTTTCACATTGTGAATTTGAAACTACAAAGGCTAATAGGCATAAAGAGGAATTGGACCATGCAGGGTATATGGGAATAAGCTTCAGTATGGTAATATTACTTCTGACGATAAGATTAGGTTGTACAGAGTGGCCAAAACAACGAAAGTGAACAACCTGATGATAATGGTCAAGAGGAGGAATGTGCTGTTAGTTTTGGGCCTCATTACACTGGTCCGGACAAGATAACGCAATGGAGAATCCACGCACCAAATCAGGGCAGGCACAGACCAAGGAATAACATCGTAATTCACTTTCCAGTACTGAGCGGGGAGGCCAGGAATTCAGATACAATTACTGTAGTATGTAACCTATTTATTCCAGCGTCGATTTCTGAGGAAATGACTAACCATATGCCTTAATGTTAGAGTCATTTCGAGGAAGGTGTTCTTTGTGGGGAAAAAAGTATCACCGACAAAGTATGGCTTGAAGATATTTTCTGTAGTAGACGCGAGAATGCTTTAAACACAATGTATTGAATCTTATTGTGTAAATCATCCAGAGGGACATTTTCTTTCGCATAATACACCAAGTATGAAGAGAATTCAGGACTTTGGACGGTATGTGAAAATGGATAATTGGTCCTCCTCCATACCCATTTCAAACGAGTTGGCTTCTCATAAGAATTTTACGATCGTAGTGACTTGATGAAAAACAATAGGGTACGTTTAGAAACTGTAAACACTAGACGAATGCCTACATTCTGGAGTCCCTTTGTATGTGGCGAAAACGCAATGGTCGTGCTCCTAAGAAATATCGGAACGTAGTCCCTTATCGTCGATGCATGATTCTGATAAGACTGATGAAGCTTCTGGAGAACCAAACATTTATATTGCTGAGACCGTCTGTAAACTTATCAAAGACGAAGTGGATGGCGTTGTTGGCATGAAGACTGAATACTCAGTTGCAAGAATGTAAATTAGGTGGGCTATTAGAAAATTATCTCGTTAAGACTGGTGGAATGAGTACACAAATCATTCTGAGTTGCAACACTGGAGGAAAGCTTGCTTGAGGGAAATTCCCAATAACATTTGGTCCAGATGTCATAAAGACACGCATGACCGTATGAGCCACGTACAACGGTCTAAAAACTTTTTGCGACTTACATATAAAGTAATAAGATTGAAAAACCCAAAACACAGCAAACATGTTTTTAAAAAGTTAAACGATCTCGCCATGTAAGGACAGTACCTGCACGGGCTGGAGACCTCACAGCAGTGTGTGCGTCAGACTGTGTTGTGCTCGGTGATCCGCCAGAAGCATTCGCACCGAGTGGCCCAGGAACAGTGGGTTAGTGTCCTGTTCAAGGGTAAGTCGCGGTTTAGCTTAGAGGGCGACTCTCGTCCTCTGTTCATTTGGCGCCCCCTTGCGACACGTTACAACCCTGCCAGTATTGCGGGAATTGTCCGACATTGGGGCTCAAGTGTTCTGGAGCGCGTGCCCCACTACAGTATATGTGTCTCCGAGGGATATTTTACGTGAGGCTTTTCCGGGGTGCATATGGACCTGCGTTACATCTGATGGATGAAAATCCTACCTATACAGGTCTCTGGCCTGCTGGACGAGAATAAGAATCATGAGGGTACCACACATCTACAGTAACCAGCTCATTCACCGAACTTAAATCCGATATAACATACTTGTTCTTGGACGAGGGATTTCAGCCCTAAACCACCACCACGAATCGTAGTTGTCTTCCAAAGGACGTTTGTCCAGCATTGGAATGCATTACCTCATGCCGGTCTTCCAAATCCCGAATATGAAGAAGAATGGATAGGAACAGGAACTGGACATACGTTGTTTTGCTCTAACTGCGACGACATGCCAGTTACCTTTCATCAAATTTCTCGTAATAATGGACCAGAGTTCATTCGTCGTCAATGAAGACGAACTTCTCAAATTTAGCAGAAATATATTTGCATAAGCCAACACTTTCTGTGGATCTATTTTTTTATATCTGATGTTTTCTTACACATTTATATACATCATCCAATAGTGAATTCAGTGTATACAATTTAATTTGAAGAGGGATGTCGACGCCTAAGGAGCGGTAACTCTTATCTCTCAGCGTCATCCTGCAGATAATTTTCTTGAGACTGGTCACACCTCTCAGCCCCGTATCGATATGCAGTCCATCAGAAAAACGTATACAAGATTTTATCGGCCTACAGTACACTATAGAAGTGCGTAAATACGCCATACAAATATAAATCCCTACAGTACTGTTGGTAAGGTTAATTTTCCTTTACAATGATCACAGCGAAACTTGTTCTGATGGGCTGCATATTCACAAGCGGCTAGGAGATCATTGATTCATATAAGGTATTGCATCTTAGATCACGATAGTCTCGGCACAAAGGCCATTGTGGAATATTATAGTGAACGGATTGTTTCATTTCACACGAGTGATCATTGAGTAAATGATTTGATGATAACGATCCTTGCTGATTGAACGGGCATAACATTAAGGTAATCGGCCGAAAAGTAAATATTTTAATGGACAATCTGAAAGATGATGGTACTTAATCCTGGAATACAGCATTCTCCATTCTGCATTCTGTAGCGGGAGTTGGCAAGCGAAAGGAAGCCTTTTCCCTGTTATAAATTCAGTGGTACTCAAGAGTACCTGGTCATCTGGTCGTCTTTCGTTCATCCCCCCTTAAGTGGCATGATATAAACAAATAATAATAATAATAATAATAATAATAATAATAATAATAATAATAATAATAATAATAATGGAGAACGTTTAATTGGCTTCTGCGAGAATTTCGATCTAAAATTGATGTCAACCCATTTCCTGGCACTTCCACAAAAGAAAATGACATGGAGATCCCCGAACATGCATTTAGGAGAATTTTAACTAGACCATGTGGCTATTTCCAAGAAAAACCAAAAGGAAATTATGAACGTTAAAGTCAAAAAGGGAATTATTGACTCCGACCACCACCTATCTCTTGTTAAAGTAAAGTTTCAACCCAACAGGAAGAAAACCAAAACAATCAGAAACCCAAGAATCGACCCTGAATTTCTGAGACAGAACTCAGACAATTTCCTTGCGAATATCTCCAACGATGCTCCTTCAAACTGGCTAGAACTCAAGGACACACTCTTGAAAGCTTCACAAAACATCAGCAATCCCCCAAGGAAACGCAAACACAGGTGGTGGAATGACACCTGTGACAAGGCCATAGAAGTCAGAATTAGGTCCTGGCTAAACTGGAGTTCCCATAAAACTGATCAAAATCGTGATGAATTCTTCAAAACACAGAAACAAACCTCAAAAATCATCAGATCTGAAAAACGAAAATATGATCAAAACAGACTGGTAGAAATAGAAGAAGATTTCAAGAAAAACAATACACGGAAGTTCTACAGAACATTCAGAGAAGAATTATCCAATTACCAGGCACCTTGTCTCTGTTTCAAACGTACAGATGGGACTTTGGAAACAAGTAATAAGGGAAATTGTGAACTCCTAGCAAACCATTTCATGGACCTTTTAAACGGTGAATCTCCAAAGGAACAATTCACCTATGAAAAACCAACACCTAATCCAGATTCAGAACCCCCCACATTACAAGAAGTCAAACAAATAATCAGAGATTTAAAAGACAACAAAGCACCAGGAGAAGATGGAATAATCGCTGAAATGTTGAAAATTGGTGGTGACAAACTGGCCCAGAGTATTCAAAAAATCTTACAGGACATTTGGTTTTCTGAAGAAATTCCGGAGGATTGGAAATGTGCATTGATTCACCCACTTCACAAGAAAGGAGACAAATCAGATATTAATAACTACAGAGGAATTTCTCTCCTCTCACTCGTATATAAAATCTTCTCTAAAGCTCTACTTAATAGATTAGAGAGACAAACAGACCACCTGATCGGAGATTATCAGGCTGGATTCCGAAAAGGGAGATCCTGCGCAGAACAAATCCTAAACCTAAAAACCATACTACAGATTCGCAAAACCAAACAAACAGTAATCACCTTTGTTGACTTCAAAAAAGCGTATGATTCCATAGATCGGCAGACCCTGTTCAACATACTAGAGGAATTTCAAGTCGACAGGAAAACGAGGGAATTGATTAAACAAACTCTGACCAACACAACATCAAAAGTTAAGTTCTTGGGAGAAATTTCTGAACCGTTCGAAATCAGAACTGGCGTCCGTCAGGGAGATGGACTATCCCCACTACTATTCAATTTAGTTTTGGAAAAAGTGATTCGTGAATGGAGAAAAGAAACTAAAGGTATAAACATTGGCAGACTTCTTAAAGACAAAATTCACCTTGACTGCTTAGCTTTCGCAGATGACCTTGCGATCCTTTCGAACAACAGACAAGAAGCAATCCAATCCATAGAAAAATTGAATGAAATAGTCGCAAAAACCGGACTTCAAATTTCATTTGAAAAGACGCAGTTTATGGAAGGAACTAAATCAAGATTCGACAATCAACCATTAATCACCAATTGTGGAATATTTTCCCAAGTAGACAAATTCAAGTATCTAGGTGAAATTATTCAGCCAGCAGGGTTAAATCAGGAAGCTAACAAAGAAAGAATTGCTAAACTGCAAAGGGCTTACAAAATCACATGGAACAGATACAACAAAAGATGTATATCAAAAAATGCAAAATTACGACACTACAATACAGTCATCAAACCAGAGGCACTTTATGCATCTGAAACACTGATCATTGGCGGCAGGTCACAAATGAAAAGCATTGAGAAACAAGAGAGGAAAATTCTCAGAAAAATCCTAGGACCAAAGTTCGAAAATGGAATTTGGATGAAAAAGAAACCACACGAAATTTTTCAATTCACAGAAAAAATCACGGATACCATCAGAAAGAGACGACTAAAATTCTACGGACACCTACAAAGAATGGATAACAACAGGCTGACAAAGAAAATTCTAAATCTAGCTCTAACCCTGAAAATCCGCAACAATTGGTTAGCAGAAATTCATGAAGATCTACAAGAAATGGGTATTGAGGACGAAACCATTCAAGATAGAATGAAATTTAGAAGCTTAGTAAACAAACATAAATTTGCAGAAAAACCAACAAGAAAAAATACAGGCTGGACAGAAACACGCAGAAAGGAACACAGTGAAAAAATGAAGAGATATTGGGAAGAAAAGAAGAAGAAACATTGTGCAAAATAAGTTCAAACGCGCTCCACAGCTGGGCACAACGAATCAAAAAAAAATTAATAATAATAATTGTAAACCCCAATAATACTTCACCGTACTGTATCGGTGTTCCAGTGATCAGGCAATTCATTACTTAATAACAAAATGAAATGCAGGCAGGCATTTTAACAGATTGATTGGCAGTCGTTAACGAACCGATATAATGCAACTCAAGGAAAAGTCGAAATATTCGAAGTATTTTCGTAATGTATATTTTATATTTCTAATATTAAGTAAATTCTACAAAATAGCAAGATGTCATAAGAACATATGGAAGGGAATAATCAAAACTGCCTTATTAGATATCATCGCTTTTACATCAAAACCTCATATTTCCCTATACTCTTCCTATCAATATTATTCGCCTGAAGACCGGTCACGCCTCCAAGCCACACATGGATATACCGTAAAGCAGTCCGGCTTGATGGCTAATTCAGTTGCCGGAAGGCCTTTATTCCACAAGAACCAGGGTTAGATTATCGGCCTGGTTACGAATTTTAATCTTTATTGGTGAGTTCCTCAGTCTTGAAGAATGGGTATATGCTCCGTCCTTAACATTAGTATTCATTCTGTATAGAGAGGGTTAAATCCTAACAAACACGCCGATTGATTACAGGCAACAATTCGATTGACCTTCATCAGGGCTCGCTATTATTATTATTATTGTTATTATAATATAGAAAATAGTTCAACAGAATTTCAAGTTCAGATATTGCTATCTTGTGCATTATAATCTTTCTTTCTTTCTTTCTTTCTTTCTTTCTTTCCTTCTTTCTTTCTTTCTTTCTTTTTTATTTCTTTCTTTCTTTCATTCATTCTTTCTTTCCCACCTCTACCACCTCAAGTGCAGTGTCCTGGAGCATGCGATTTTGAGTCGGGAGATATCAGTCCTTCTGGTGTTCCGCAAGGTTCAAATCGTGGGCACCTCTTGTTTTAATTTTAATGATTTACCAGTCAATATTTGCCACTCTGACTGTTTACTTTTTGCAGATGATTTGAATATTTACAAATATATTAGCGACCACAAAGACCAGGACGAGTTGCAAAAGGACATTAATAATGTCATTTCTTTGTGTGATATTAATAATTTGTTTTTGAAGGTTAGTAAGTGTAAAAATATGACGTTTACCAGGAGGAAGGGATTTAAAGTCTCTGCCTATCATATAAGGGGCGAAAAATTGGATGGGTTTTTAACGTTTAAGGTCCTTGGTATAATTTTTGAGAGTAAGCTAACGTTCAACAATCATATCAATACAATAACAAGGAATGCTAGGAATTTTTATAAAAACTTCGAGACCATTTACCCAGCCCTCTGTACTGAATAAATTATATATTATGTTAGTACGAAACATACTGGAATATTCTATAATAATTTGGAGCCCGTATACAAAGCAACAAGTGAATGCTATTGAAATTGTACAGAATAAGTTCCTATGTTATCGTTATTTCAAAACTTTTAATACTTTTTGCCCTTTCGACACATCAACACAGTTATTAAGGAATATATTTCACTTTCCTTAATTGAAAAATAGACGATCCCTAATTTCTATACAAACACTAAGAAAAACTTTAATAGGAAAATTTGATTCTTTGGACCTGTTAAAACGCATTACATTCCATGTTCCACAGACAAGATCGCGTCAGCACCAATTATTTCACATTCAAAGGTATAAAACGTTGAATCAGTCAAATTCACCTTTCATAAAAATGACGACGCTGTAACAAAAACGTCGATATATTCACTGAATTAGAAAATTAATACAATAAGAAACTAGAAGCCTAACTTTAAAATTTGTGAATTTACAATTTGAAAAATTTTAATAATTCCTTCTTTCTGGTATTCATCATATTTCCCAGTGTACTCACTCGTGTTTTCAGTTTCTTTGTTTTTGTATTGTCTTTTGCTTTTTATTACCGTGTGATTTCTTAGTGTTTTTGCATTTCTTTTGAAATTGTAAATGGTATCATTATATAATGTTAATCTTGTTCTATTTTTTTAAACTTTTTATTTGTTAAACTTTAACTTCATAGATACAGATTGTTACTGAATGTCAAGAAGGTACTGAATTGGGTGTAAAACGTGTGTACTTTCAGATAAATAAATAACCAACCGCGGAGGAGGACCAGTAAATCGCCGAGGCGGCCTCACCTGCGATGCTAAACAGGGGTGTTTGTGGGGATTGGAAGATTGGAGGAGATAGATAAGGATAAGGAAAGTAATTGGCCGTGGCTTTAACTGATGTACCATCCCAGCATTTGCCTGAAGGAGAAGTGGGGAAACCATGGAATACTACTTCGAGGATGGCTGAGGTGGAAATCGAACCCCTCTCCTCAGTTGACCCTCCGAGGCTGAGTAGAACCCATTCCAGCCCTCGTACCACTTTTCAAATATCGTGGCAGAGACGGGAATCGAACCCAGGCCTGCGGGAGTGGCGAATGATCACGCTAACCACTATACTACAGAGGCAGACGTGTATTACTTTACATGTTATTTGATTACTAGGTCTGTGTAGTGGTGTGATAATATTTAGGAGCCTAAACATAAAAATATAACATTTTCTCTTTAATGTAAGGTTCAATCAAATCTGAACATTAAAAATGTTGTGTAAATTATTTCCAATCGTTTGTATTTCATGAGATTTTACGGTGCGAAAAATAACAATAAGGATATTCGACTTAATTTTATTTTCCCGAACTTCCACATACCTTTGAAAACATCAGATCACTCTAAAAGGTGTGCGTGTATGTACACTACCGCTCATTAACTTCAATACACCCTGGTATTTCAGATTTACAACACAAATCAAACGTTATTTCTCACAAAAGATTATTATATTAACTTACACATATATAATACAATCACAATCATCGTATTTTACTTTCATCAAAGTGTCCTCCTTTGGATTTATGACTGCCTCACAAACTCGAGGCATGCGGTCAATCAGTTTTTGTAGATATCGTGAATCTATATGATTCCAGACGTCCTTAAAAATATTCCAGATATGTTCCTTGCTGGATATATTAGCTTCCCTGATACGTCTGTCCACTCCATCCCAGACCACTTCAATGGGATTACAATCGGGGCTTTGGGACGACCATACCACATATTTCAGTACTTTCTCTTTTTCCCTTGATGCAATGCAGTTCGTACAGTATGCCGACCGATGTTTTGGGTCATTATCCTGTTGTAAGGTGAACTCTTACCCTATTAAGCGCAGTCCACTTGGTATTGTATGCGGTGGTACTGATTCTGATCCATACATCCTTCTATTTTCACAATGTCGCCTGCACTACCTCCGGCAAAACATCCCCAAATTATAACAGAACCTCCACCGTGTCTAAATGTAGGTAGAACACACTGCTGGCCTACCCTTTCCCCTACAAATCGGCGAACAAATATTCTCCTTCTGGTTCCAAAAATCTCGAACTTCGATTCATCGCTTCGTCCACTCTTCCGATGTCCAATTACGATGTTTTCTAGCCCATTCATGTCTCTTCTGTTTATTTATGGGCCTTAGAAGGGGTTTTCTTGCTGTGACACATCCCTTCAAGCCGGCTTCAATCAGTCTCCTATTTATTGTTGCAACAGATATTGTTGTCGTGTTCATTTCTCCCAATTCTGCACGAATTTGGGGCGCTGTTTTGAATCTATTCCTCTTATTGATAATTCTGATATATTTATCATCAATTTTAGTTTTTTTTTTTTTTTTTTTTTTTTTTTTTTACATTTTGGCATTTGGTCCGTAAGACCATGCTGCCAGCTCTGTACATTTAGAAAACAGGAAAGTCAACAACAAGTCTTTACAACATGGGACCGTTCATGTCATTGTGACTAATTGGTGATGGAAAGCCACGGTACGGGAACTTTGGTTGGATGAGAACAGTTTAACTACAGACTACAGAACAAACGTATCACAGTGTTAAATTGGCTTCACTTAAAAATTTGGCTATTGCTTGATATATACGGATGTCATAGCTGCTGAACAACGACGAAACGGAGGTGGGAAGTGGAACTTTCAATTGTATAAGCGTTTGATATAAATTGGTCACTTGTGGTTTGTATCAAGTGCATCCTAAAATTGTATGGTTGAGGTCTGCTTCTTAAGTGGGGTCAGAGGGACAATTTGAGGAGTCTATGACTTTGAGCCTGAACAGATGACTGGGGTAAGATGCATGTCCAAGTCGCATTCTGATAATTGATGTCATATGGCGGCGAGTGAGAGATAGTAGACTGAACCATGGTTTCTGTGGGATGTGTCTCTGGATAGCGGCGTAATGCTTGCCTTTGATGCGTTGAGTTGTTGCCCAATAATTTGACCATTCTTTGTATGACTGTTTCTTGATGTGGCTTTGGAAGTCCGTGTATGGTAGGCGTAGTGCTTGGAACTGGCCTTCTGTAATGCTCTGCTTTGCCAGTTGGTCTACGGTATCATTGTGTATAATTCCAGTGTGACCTTTGATCCACATAAGATGAACTTCTTTTCCTTTTTCCTTAGCTTGGTATATGCAACTTAGGATGTCCATGATGTATTTATTCGAACGCGTGTTCCTGCCTGGTTGTTCTAGTTTTTGAAGTGCACTCTTGGAGTCCGTGAGAATTAATATACGGCTGAAGTGCTGGGCGCCGTACGTGATGGCTGATTTAATGGCAAGTATTTCAGATGTGAATATTGAAGCTTCGTGGGGAAGTGAGAACATTTTGCTAGTGTTCAGTGCAGGGCAGTAGTACGCATATCCAACTCCTTCATTGGTCTTAGACCCATCTGTGTATATTTGAGTATAACTGCCCCAATATGCATCGATAAAATTTGTTACTTTGTCGTTGATATTGGTATTGCAGGTTGTCTTCTGGCGGTGAAGGGTGTATTTTATTACCCCTATAGACACACTGCACTGTTTCGCAATTTGGCGAAAAGATAAACACACTTGGCTAAGTGTTATTGCAGCACGTTTTTCTATGGGTATCTCCACTCGTGGAGCCATACTAGCGATGTGAACACTTCAACTGTCACGAAGGAACTGACATGCAGGAACCACACGTTATGTATCGTAGCAATGCTTGCCGTTCGTTGCAGATATCACATCACTACAGGGTACAACACAGGTGCACCAAATGCGGCATCCGTCGGCAAATAGGTAAACAAACATATCCGATAGGTACATAACGTTTATGTACACACCATTGACTGTTGGAAACTATTGTATCTCAATGGCCACAAACAAAAATCATGACATGTGTACAACTGCTATTCTAGTCTGCTTTCTCAACGGTAACCACGGTATTAAACCTTATCTACAGAGAACTAGATGTCAGTTATTGGGTGTATTGAAATGAATGTGCCGTAGTGTAGGGTGTGGTGTAGGGGTAGCGTGCGCGCCTCTTACCCGGAGGCCCCAGGTTCTATTCCCGGACAAGTCATGGATTTTTACCTGGACCTGAGGGCTGCTTCGAGGTCCACTCAGCCTACGTGGTTAGAATTGAGGAGCTATCTGACGGTGAGATAGCGGCCCCGATCTAGAAACCCAGGAATAACGGCCTAGAGGATTCGTCGTGCTGACCACATGACACCTCGTAATCTGCAGCCCTTCGGGCTTAGCAGCGGTCTCTTGGTAGGCCAAGGCCCTTCAAGGGCTATAGTACCATGGGGTTGCTGGGGGGTTATGTGTATGTACAGTATGTATGTATATATGTATGTTGGTATTCACTCCGAAGGCTGGTTGGATCCTCAACAGCTGTGTTATCAACTGTCAAATATGATCCAGGCAGCACTGAAGAGGCGTGCTATGGAATACCCAATACAAATCTCACATGGAGTGACTGGGATTTGAACCATGGAACTCAGCGGTGAGAGGTCGGCGTGCTCACGTTTGAGAGAGGGATGCTCTTCGTTCAACGTTTTGGATAATAAAGACGTCTTGTATAATACGTTTTCTGTGACAATAGTGCATTATGCAACAAGGCTATAATGACAATATTCAAGACACTACTTGCGTACGACTGTTTACGCTCAACGATAATTATAACACTATTTTTTAAATATCCATAAAATTCTGTCGAGATGTCGCTTGACAGTTCAGTTTACTGAACAGAGCGCATGCGCTGGCTTATTGATTTTCCGTGAGTGGATCAGAGACCTTGACAATGTCATATGTCCATTCAACAAATTCAATATCATATGTTTCAGAGCTTATATAGAAGGTTATCAATGCCTAGCTTTATTTAAAATTCAAATTGATTATTGTACAGTTGGTGAAGTGAATTTGCGGTAATGTACCATGTGGTTGTGGAATACTGGAAGTAGAAGGTGCATTGATGTTAATAAATGTGTTCGATATGTTTGATTCTGGAAACAAGTGCAAAGCGCAGGTGCTATGGTATCCTTACCTGATTGGTCAAATAGTTGTAACATAATGGAAATATGAACTCTGGTAGAGAACATGTATCATAATGAAACTTGAACTATAATGAGTCTCGTTAAGATTTTGTTTTCTGGCCTAAAAGATAAATATTTCGTCATCGTCGAGCAGAAAATTTATTGTTACATTGAAAACTGTTAAGTAACCATGCTAGGTATGACACATTAATGTTAGAAATGAATTATGCCAATAACTGTGGAGTTTCATCCGTTGCAATCTTACAGCATCGGTACGAACTACAAGCAGATACGCAGCACTTCCATTTCTTCCCAAGCCATTGAAGATGGTACATAGATTGCTGTCCATGCAAAATATAATTTTTGACAAATTCGGCACTTAGACCTTTCTCATGTCAAGTCTTGAATTGTTTGAAGGGAAAGAGACAATTACATGAGACTTATAGGCTATCACATCATAAGGGAGGTGACAATTCCTCGTATCTCACAATGCTATGCATTATTTTTGTTATGAAAGGTTTCGACTCCCAGCCACATATGGATATGAAGTTTATCAGAACAATTTGCCTTGCGTTCTTTTTTTCCTATGCAGGTCTCTATAGGGTAAGGAACCTTGACGTATTTTCTCACTCCTAGGGTGTGCTGCATTTAATGTCGACGATGTACATTTTGTTCATTCGACTTCGAACTGTCCCTATCTCATCTGATACATAAATTGCCATGGTTGAATTAATTTCACTTGTCCTTGAGACAGAGTAATTGCAACAGTGTTTGCAATTATGCGTTGATTATCAATATCATTAACTGTGCTCGATTGCTAATAAAGCCAGATGAACTCCTTACAGGATTAGCAATTAGCATGCTTATAGGGAAAAAGAATTGAAGGTGTTATCGGTGACACTTCAACTACAGTAACTTCGTCACGGCCAATCAAGTATCGTGACTGGGATTACATGTTTCAATCAGTAGACTCTGAGAAATGTTTCTTCTATAGTCATCTCTGTAATTGTTAGCATAGCTGAAATGGATAGTGATTAACATTCACTTCTCATAACTTCTTTCGACTTAGGAAATAGGTATTTTATTTCCTGAAAAGGTCGTCATTCCAAGACGGAAGTGTTCCAGTGGAAACGGTTAATAAACCATTCTGAAGATCAAAGTATTCACGTTTGAATAACAACTATCGTCACATTTCAACATCTTCGTCTCATAATCTCATTGACTTTGATGGTGATGATGCTTGTTGTTTAAAGGGACCTAACATCTAGGTCATCGGCCCCTCACAGACTAAAAGAGATGATATTCTTTAAAATATTTTCCTAGTGTCAATCAATCAATCAATCAATCAATCAATCAATCAATCAATCAATCAATCAATCAATCAATCAATCAATCAATCAATCAATCAATCAATCAATCAATCAATCAATCAATCAATCAATCAATCAATCAATCGATCGATCAATCGATCAATCAATCAATCAATCAATCAATCAATCTATCTATCTATCTATCTATCTATCTATCTATCTATCTATCTATCTATCTATCTATCTATCTATCTATCTATCTATCTATCTATCTACTGTATAAGTTACCACTGATCTGCATTTAGGGCAGTCCCCGATGTCGCAGGTACCGTATTTGTTGTTTTCCTAGTCCTTTCGCAAATAATTGCAAAGAGTTTGGAATTTTAATGAATGTGACACTTTAAGGAAGAAACTAGAGATTTACCGAAAAAAACTAAAATGAAGACAAGCAAGACGTAGACCGAAGAACGATGTGGGAGTACTGGGCGAGTGTTGAGGCTGAATGCAGTAAACGGTTGAAATAATTTGGTCAATAACTGGGCGAAGCGAAATAATAATAATAATAATAATAATAATAATAATAATAATAATAATAATAATAATAATAATAATAATAATAGTAATAATAAGAAGTCTATGGCCTGAGGTACCGAATTGCAGTCATGTTGAGTTTACGACATTAAGGCTAATGAGGGTCAATTTTGAGGTTTCATTTTACTCTACCTGACGGCAAAGATCTTGGTGCTCTGTCGGGCGATCTGGTGAACAGCTATTGGACAAACGCGGAATGCGTCGTCAGAGATCATTTTTATACCGAGATCGTATGACGTGGAGTACCGAACAGTGTTCTATTTGCACTTCAAAACTCAGACTACCTCCGTCACGTTTGAAATTCTACTGCTGAACTAAAGAGGAAGCTTTCTCATGCTGGGTTGGGAAGACTTGGGAGAAAGGGGACTAACATCTCGAGTAAGTGGTAATGCTTCCAGATCTCAATGGAGAGATGGCGTGGAATGACATTAGTAGATGAATTCGTCTGAGTGTTAATTTTACATCTGGGAAATATCATAATCTACATATATAATTGTAGGTTGTCCACTATCTGAAATTTCGTTTTGTGATAGGACTTACCGTTCAGCCACCGATTACCCTGAAACGAAGATCTGCACCATTATCAAAATTGACTCCATATTTCGATATTTTTCTGGTTTAAATTATTACATGCTTGAACGGCTTGGAATTTGTCTTCACAGAACAGGGTCTAGGATGCGGGATTTGAACTCGTACACATACGGAAAATTTACGCAAGAAAATAATACAGTTATGAAAGTTATGAGTTCTTGGTTCAGGGTACTTACAGGGGTTAGACAAGGCTGTAACCTTTCACCTTTGTTGTTCGTAGTTTACATGGATCATCTGCTGAAGGGTATAAAATGACATGGAGGGATTCAGTTAGGTGGAAATATAGTAAGCAGTCTGGCCTATGCTGACGACGACTTGGTCTTAATGGCAGACTGTGCCGAAGGCCTGCAGTCTAATATCTCGGAACTTGAAAATAGGTGCAAGGAGTATGGTACGAAAATTAGCCTCTCGAAGACTTAATTGATGTCAGTAGGTAAGAAATTCAACAGAATTGAATGTCAGATTGGTGATACAAAGCTAGAACAGGTCGATAATTTCAAGTATTTAGGTTGTGTGTTCTCTCAGGATGGTAATATAGTGAGGTTGAATCAAGGTGTCATAAAGCTAATGCAGTGAGCTCGCAGTTGCGATCAACGATATTCTGTAAGAAGGAAGTCAGCTCCCAGACAAATCTATCTTTATATCTGTCTGTTTTCAGACCAATTTTGCTTTACGGGAGAGAAATCTGGGTGGACTCAGGATATATTATTCATAAGGTAGAAGTAACAGACATGAAAGCAGCAAGAATGATTGCTGGTAAAAACAGGTAGTAACAATGGCAGGAGGGTACTCGGAATTAGGAGATAAATGCTAATTTAGGAATGAACTCGATGGATGAAGCTGTACGCATAAACCGGCTTCGGTGGTGGGGTCATGTGAGGCGAATGGAGGAAAATAGGTTACCTAAGATAATAATGGACTCTGTTATTGAGGGTAAGAGAAGTAGAGGTAGACCAAGACGACGATGGTTATATGGTTTCTAACTATATAGAGATAAGATGTATAGAACTAAATGAGGCCAAAACACTAGTTTGCAAATCGGGGATTGTGGCGACGTTTAGTAAATTCACAGAGGCTTGCAGACTGAACGTTGAAAGGCATAACAGTCTATAATGGTAATGTGTGTATGTATGAATGAAAGTCGATATAAATTGAAAACAGGATAATAACGGGCGACAAATAGATAAGACAAATATGTAAATTCCATGTGAATGTATTCGAAGATTGAAATATCCCTCACTAAATTATGATGATATGAAGTTTACAGGAATGATGACAAAAATGACATTATGGTACTTCCCTGCTGGAAAGCAGCCAGAGACTTTGGCGAGGCGACCGATGGGTTCGTTGTCCGTCACCCAACGCAGAGCATGAAACCCGCAGAAAATAATGATCTTCTCCGTCATTTGGAGAGTAAGCGAGATTTCGTTCATAACAGAAGTTGTTTAAAATGAACGGGTGTTTCACGTAGAGTAACATATAGTCCATAATCCTCCCTCTTGACGGGTATCGTCTAAATACGGAGTTTGGTCGAGATCTATGTAGCCGTTTTGCCGTGGTGGTTGAACAAAGAGGCATACAGACACGAAAGCTATAACCCACTGATACGGTCTTGAGTTGACCTAAAACGGATAAATATCTGAAAAATCATTTGTCAGAGCCTACTGATTGAAACGTGTAATCCCAATCACGATACTTGATTGGCGGTGACGAAGTTACTGTAGTTGAAGTGTCACCAATAACACCTTCGGTTCTTTTTCCCTATAAGTATGCTAATTCTGTATTTAGTTCACGACGCAATCAACGCAGTTGGAAGAATAGACGCCTCATTATAAAATTAATACAGAATACAGAACTCCGATTTTGAAATCAATGGGACAAGATAAGAAGAGGAGTTGGGCAACGATGTCCACTCTCTACTCATCTCCTCAATAAGTTCATTCAAAATCCATCACAGTCATGCAAGTGGAAACATCTGGGATCAAACTTCGTGGTGAACAAGTACATTCTAAAAGATTCTAAAAGATAACATTGCCTTACTGCAAGAAATAGGAAAATGTAAGCAGAGAAAAATCAAAATATTAGCAAAAATTTTAGGCAAATGGAAAATCAAAATTAATGCAACGACAACAAACCATAACAATATGTAAATCCAAGAGAACTCTTATAACATACATCAAAATTGGACCTGATAAAATTGAACAAGTGAAACAATTTTTCTCTCGTGTATATGAAAATTACTACAAACATTAAGTATATACCTTCATTTGCATCGTGAAAGGTGTAACTGATAAAATACCAACTTGTGAAAATTTAAATGATAATTTCACGTTTAAAATACTGTAATTGTCTTTATTGAAAATACTACATTAGTCTATATTCGTGATACATGTTTCGTCCTTTTATGGGACATGAAATTTATTACGCTATAAAATACCATTCACTCATTTTTTCTGAGCGAATGTAGTCTAGCGCAAAGGTAGATATAATTTACAATTATTACTTAATTTACGAAATGCACAAATATTCTGTCATACTGTGCAAAATGTACAAGTTTACATGATTTCCCACTAGTCAATAATTTTGTCAATGAACGGTTGGCTAATTACGCATTCCTTTACTCATCGATATACCCAGATACCTAGTTTCATTCTACCATTGAGTTACTCCTTTAAGGCATACAGCCACATTGCCCATGGGTGAGATGCTACATAGTAGATTTAGTGGTAGTTAGTGCTTAGATAATAAGACATGCTTTAAGTGTTTATTTCTGCATTTATTATTGAATTTTGCATATTTGGAACATTGTGACTGGGCGAAAGTCTGTTATGGTCAATAAATCATACTTACTTACAGACACATTGCAGGAAAACAGTAAAGAAAAATAGGTTTCATCAACAATAATTGTACCGGGCGGTACACCTCCACGCCGCTAATTTAAAATTTGCGCCAGTTGAAACTCCTCTGCTGGAGGAAGTCTGAACTTTATCTACGCTATTAATTCTCTACTTTCTCAGAAGATGTCACCACGTGGAAAATTTTGAGTTTTTGAACTGTGTCATTTTTGATGTGTTTTTGTTTCGCTTGAAGTAAGAAGTGTGAACTTTCTCTTCTAGAGGACACTACTGAAGATCAACAATAGTGCACCCTAGTGCGAAGTCAAAGAACTATTTTGTTGGAGAAATTTTTATTTCAAATGTTCGTTCTTTGCTAAATTTCTTTCAGTCATTGGTTAAGTTGGCAATATTAACCCCTTCTTTCCCCTTGTTTTAAATCTAGCCTATCCCGAATTTCTTAAATTAATTTTCCACCAATTATGTGTTTCTTCTTAGTATTGTGTAGGGGGTTTATGGATGAACCAATAAAATCCTCGTGGAAGGGTGTTCTCATTCCCCTAACGCCTAGAAACTTCCGCGAGAGTATATAAACTGCTGATTTTAGGGTCTCCGGGCCACTTCAGTTCCATCTTTCAGTGTATTAAGTACATAGCAGGAGGCGGGAAGAGCCTCTTTCCTCGGCAGCGGTCAACAACAAGGTAATGGCCGATTAATAACTTCTTTCTTTGCTTGCTCAGCAGTTTAACTCTCGGGGCGGGTTCTAAGCGTTCCACCATGTAACCTTTTCCTAAATGTAACTACTCTTTTTATATATTCTCTTTTAAAGCTACATACTGGGATAGAGAGTGCTAACCCTCTCGAGCTCCCACTCATATTGTTTTGAGGTGAACTTATTTTTCTCAACCTATTCTTCGTTAACGTAAAACAAATTGTTCTTTTCTTAAGTCACCTCTTTAGTATGGGATTAGCCCTTGTATTAACGGCCTAGTGCCAAGTAGGTCTTAATCAAAGTGTATTAGGAGTGCAAGTTCGCCTCCTCTCAAATTGTTATTTTAGAGGTCATTTAATTAACCTCCTTTTCATTTAATAGACCTCAGTAGATTGGGTATTTTACCGCTGTGTTTACGTCCGTTGAGGACAGCTTGAAGGTGGAGTTTGGTGTGGCCTGGGAGAGGCTTAAATTTGAGAGCGAGTGGCTCTTTTGAAAATTGAGTGTTGTATGCCTCGTGGAGGCTTTTCAGTGTAATTTGGAGCTAGGGCTCCTAGGCATGAATGGGGTTTTCTGCCCCTCTGTTGAAACTTGTGTTTGGAGGTAAAACTGAGCTGATTGCCCGAGCATTGTGTTTTCAGGGCTCGAAGCCCAAATCCTGTAAATATTGTAACTACCCTTGGACTTGCTACTTTGTACCTGACATGCTTGTTATTTCTTTGTTTTTGAAAAGAAAATATAACCTGATTAAATTTTAAATTAATTTTACTTTAGTAGCTTGAGACCCGTTCACCACCCCGCACCTTCTTTCACGCATAACTACCACAAAAACACGGTAACAATAATATTAAAAAATACAAAGTTAGTTCTGTCCTTTTTTGACGTTGCGCCGACAGAAGTGAGTCACATGGCGGGAAGGTGGTCAGAAAGAAAGAAGGGTTTTGTCCTTGAGCTGTAAGTGCCAATTTCCCTGTTACAGCCCAAGAAGAGGCATAGATTGATGGAGCTGTCAACTCACCTTGTACAGGGCTAAATAAAATTGAGGAAACTCAACCGCCAAATTTACCTGTGTTTCGCCCGAGTACGTCATGGGTTCATCAGTTTAATACCGCACTTTTCCAACACACCACAGCGACACCACTCCAGAACCGTCATGTGTTAAAATACAATGCATTGCCGACGTATTAGGGGAGAATTACATCTCTACTTGCTATAAAGGATGTGTTACAACAATAGCAACAAAAACTCACAGATACGCTTCGTATTATGTTAAGAACAATGGTGGAATGTGATTGGCGGAGAACAGTTTTCTTTCTGCAGAATGAGGTTACTTTCTTACCTCCGGGCGCGCGTTTCAAATTGACGAATTTCTTTGTATTCGCTATGCCAGAGCAAAAAACCGCTGCCATGCTTCAGAGAAGACAAGGGAAGGGAGGGGAAGTAGAGTGTATGTTGGAGACAGCGATAATGCTCCGAGCGTATGCACAAGTTTCCTCGTCCCAGGATTTTCCTTGTTTGTTACAGGCAATATCCACAGTTCGTTCATTAAACAGCCGTTACTTCACACACAGTACAAGAACACACTGTAATTTAGACACACCTGTCAGTGAAGCAATGAATCGGATCGTTTCTCATCTGGTCTCTTAGTTTCTTTATTATTTAACATGCTCGATAATGCAACGTTGCCACCCAGATATTGTCTATTATTTCTCTCATAACATTGCAAACAAAATTAAATACTGACAAAAGAGAACAACACTTAATGGTTTGATTACCATCCCCGTCTTACTTGGATGAACAGTTCTCAACGTTGTAATAGTGGCCATGGACTCCGTTCAGGATGTGTGATATGTAACGTATTACCTCCGTCTCCCACTTCCCCTCCCTTCCCTTCACTCCTCTGGCGCACAGCAACAGGCAGCGGCTGCCTCTCTGGTTTCCGTCATCAGTCACTGAAGGTTCTATTAATCACTACTGATTTGCATTTAGGGCAGTCGCCCAGGTAGCAGATTCCCTATCTGTTGTTATCCTAGCCTTTTCTTAAATGATTGAAAGAAATTGGAAATTTATTGAACATCTCCTTCGGTAAGTTATTTCAATCCTTAACTCCCCCTTCCTAAAAACAAGTATTTGCCCAAATTTGTCCTCCTGAATTCCAACTTTATCTTCTTATTTTGATCTTTCCTACATTTAAAGACACCACTCAAACTTATTCGTCTACTAATGTCCTCCCACGCCATCCCTCCACTGACAGCTCGGAACATACCACTTAGTCGAGAAGCTCGTCTCCCTTCTCCATAGTCTTCCCAGCCCAAACTTTGCAACATTTTTGTAACACTACTATTTTGTCGGAAATCGCCCAGAACAAATCGAGCTGCTTTTCTTTGGAATTTTCCAGTTCCTGAATCAAGTGATATTGGCGAGGGTCCCATACACTGGAACCATACTCTAGTTGGGGTCTCACCAGAGGCAAATATGCTTTCTCTTTTACATCCTTAATACAACTCCTAAATACCCTCATGACCATGTGCAGATATTTCTGTACCATTTATTTTAATCATATTTATGTGATCACCCCAATGAATATCTCTCCTTATTTTAATACCTAGGTATTTACAATGATCCCAAAAGAGAACTTTCACCCCATCTCTGGCATGGGAAAAACCTCAACTTTGTCAATTTTAATCGCGCTCACGGAACTAACAAAAGTAATCACATTTTCTCGAAAAGAAATAATTTATCCACCTATCGGATTCCACCATCGTCGTCTTAGTATAATACGAAGAACATCCCTGATTATTTTGTCGGTATAGTTAAGATCCACCCTGTATATGCCCTTCCGGGTTAGCATGACCAAAATATAATGGGCATTCACAAGAAAGCCGAACACCCGCCATAACACATACTCCGTGCGAAAGGTGGCAACACTGTGGTTAGGTAATGGTACTACCATCGCTGTGGTAGAACTGCGTAGTGACAGCTAATAGAAGGTGTACGAATATTTTGTCTTTCTGTTTAACATCGCATTAAGCATAGCAGGTTTTCGGCGATGCAAGGATGGGAAGGGGTGAGAATTTTTGAGGCTAGAAGCCGTGGCTTTCATTTACGTACAGGCTCAGCACGTAAAGCTGGGAAACCACGGCAAAAGATCTTCAGGACTGATGACTGTGAGATGCGATCCCATCATTTACAGAATGCAAGCACAGAGCTGCGCCCCCTAGTCGCGCATCAAACCGTTTGTGCCCAGAAAGTAATTTCCTCTATCAGTTACGCAAAGCCTCAGGTTTTAAGCAAAATGCATTATATTAATTCAAGCAAGCAAACATGGAGCCTCAAGCCACTGTTGATATCGAAATACCCACGGAACCAGTTTTGTCAACTTGTTTCTACGCCCCAACAGACATTCTTACATATGCTCCGAAATCCCCTACTCAAGTGAAGGAGCAAATAATTATTCGTAACATAATAATAATAAGAATGAGAAGAAGAAGAAGAAGAGAAGAACTGTGCCTGGGGTACACGTTCTCCGGCTAGATGAACTAAGGTGATCTACGTCAACAAACTTGTACGTGTGAACTAACAGAAAATTTGGTCTTCTACAGTTAGGTGCCTCTATCACAGATTTAGTGGCTCCCTCTTATGGTATAAAGACTAACTACTGCATAAAGTAATATTTATTTTTCAAATTTATAAACCTGGTACTGAAGATTGTTTTGTTTATATACCGAAGATGTCAACAATTCAGGTGGTTCCTCCTCGATTGTAATCAACCTATCAGGTATACTCCCTACGCAATTAAGACCGGGGATGTGTACAGGAATCCAACCTATCGGTAAATAGTTCTAGAATCTTCCCTGTATGGTACCATGAAGCAGGGAACTTTTGGGCGACGTGTCCGAAGGGAGGCAGGAGCGAGTCCTGCGTGAGAAAGATCCAGCGGCACAAGGTAATGGCAGAATTTAGGTACCTAGAATTGTGATGGCTCCTGCGGATAGTTTGAGCGGAAGGTTTCAACCTTATTTTTAATCTGGACCTCTCAATCACTAAATTTCTTAAATCTTGTCCTGGCAGTAATGTTTCTTTTTTAGTCACGTAGGACTAGTCTCTTTATCTTTATCTTTCTAGAAGGAGTGCACGATTCTCGCCTCCTTGATTTTTGTTTATATCCGGTTATGTACAACCTTTTCTTTTTCTTGTTAAGGCCAAGCAGTATGGGCAATTGCACATCTGTGTCACTTGCATTATTCTCAGAGATTCCATTTCTTTAATTTTGGCTCCCTTTCTGGAACAGTGATCAATGCAAGTGTGGATAAATTGATGAAAATTTTAATGTGCGGTCACCCGATGTGACTTAGTGTATTTTCAGAGTATTAAAAGAAACTGAGTGCCCCGCGGAGGCTAAGACTATGATTTTTAGGAGTTCAAATTCCTGATTAATATACCTTCTTGAAGCAAATTGATAATTGTCTCAAATTTTGTACCGGATTTTCGTACTTCTAAATTCCTCTTATTGTTGCAGCTGATGAGGTCATTAATGAACTGTTCTATCTGCTTGTTATCCTTTCAGATTCTCTATCTGTCAAATTCAAAACTAGAAAAAGGAAAAGGAAAGATAAAATTTCCAAATGTGTTAAGTTTTGCTATAGTTAATTCCTAGTTAATTCCTTTCATAGCCATTCCACCCGGAAGCTTCTTACCCCTATGTGAACCACGGAAATCCCCTTATCAAGTGGTAGCAGAGCGTGGTTGAATAAGCCTGGACAATGCCTCTTTTGACTGCTTATTCTAATTATAAATTTCAACAAAAGAAATATTTCATTTCTTCTATTTTCCAAAATTTTGTCAAATTTTACTCATTATATCTGTCCCCAGAGTGGTTCTTGCTCCTTGGTATTTGTGCATAGAAGAGATTATTCATGAATGAGTTATTAGAAAGGTTCAGTCTGTTGACACGTATTATTCATGAATTAGTTATTAGAAAGGTTCAGTCTGGTGACACGGTTTCAACAGATGCGTCTCGGCTAAAGGACACTTTAGGTTTACCTATTTGTATATCTGTTTATGGAGGGAAGGAGGTTGGTTAGGCTTTATCCGCTATTATCACCAATATTACTGATCTTGCAACAGTTGTTAGTTTTTTGAAGGAGGTGAGCCCTCGGGTAACCAACTTCAACGTGTTCAGGCTAGGCTGTTTCCATTTAATAATAGAGTGGGACAATCTGTTTTCCCTTAAGCTGAACGAATACATTCTAATATGGCTAACTCCTTGTGTCAACGTATTTCTGAGCTGTCCAGTAAAGTGGACCAATTGTTGTCTGGGTTTATTAGTGAGAAGGGTGATGATGTTGCGCCATTACCTTTGAATAGGATCCGAATAAGTCTTCATATATATGGGGAAATCGGTTGAGCAACAACAAGCTTCTGCCCCATCTGAACAGAAAGCAAATAGTGTCAGAAATTCACAACACATTCCACCATTTTTCATTAGTAATTCCACTTTCGAACCACCTCACTCTCCGGCTGCCTCTTCGGTAATATACGCAGGCTTTAACTGCTTACCCCATCCTTTATCCATGTTGCTTAAAAGAATTTATAGATTTTCTGTCATCTCCACTAATGACGTCTCTGTCTTAATATTTCTTGTGGAATTCTAAGATCATACTTTGTTGTTTGCTCTGTCATATTCTTAAATGTTACAAATCATCTATCCCTACGCAGTTAGTGACTTATCGGACAAATAGATAAGTCTATGTAGGAAAGGAGTTTCGTTGAAATATTCCATGCTAATTTGTTGGCTAACGTTATCCCTGCGAGATCCTTGTCTTCATTAATCCATAAATATTATTTAAAAGTACAAATGCTGGATGAAAATATTGCTGATGTCATTCAGGGTATTAAGTTCAATTCTAAGGTATTCGCCCTGCGCTATTCTTAAGGTCAAATAGTACCCATCGTTATTGGATGCATTTCTCCATCTTACCCATCATATTTGTGTTTTACTTCCCGTCGTGAAACGTTTCTGGGACTTGAGGCCATGTCTGTTTCTGAGGAGGGCGTGAAATATACTGATGAAATGCGAGTCGTTCGCGACCCACCACCTCCTTCTAATATTTCTTGGCCATCACCTCGTTAGACATTCACTCTCCGCAAATGTTATGCTTGTGAATCTGAGGAGCATTTATGAAATATTTGCCCTACATTAAATACCAAAAGTTTGAAACATGGATCGTCGTCACATCAGGCTGTTTCAAATGTGGTTCATTTACACACCCAGAAAAGAATTGTAATGTACATAATAATATACCTTCTTGTTCTACCTCTAGCAACAACAGCATCACAATTTCATAAGAACGCCCGGTTGAATCCCCTTCCCAGTCTATGATTCTTCTCTTTTTTCTGCTAGTTGCCTAAGATCAAGGCCGTTAAGGAGATTATCGATAATAAGTTGAGTGATTGTACAATGATACCCTCTAAGTGGTTACACTATTCACCTGTTTTTCTTGTGCCAAAGCCACAAGGCGGCTTCAGGCCAGTAGTTGATTACAGGGTGTTGAACCGTAAGATAGCGATCCAGTCAGTACCCCTTTACTAATTGCATTCAGGTTTTCTAAATTCTTCACCATCTTAGACCTCAACAAAACTTATAATCAGATATCTCTTGCGGAAGAATCGAAACATATTACTACTTTCACTACCCACTGGAATCTGTACGAATACAACCGCGTGCCTTTCGGGCTCCCCACTAGCGGAGTGGTTCTTACTAGACTGCAAGACAGGGTCTCCTCTGATATTAAATTTGAATAGCTGTGCCATTATTTGGATGATGTTATTTTCTCAGTGACTTTCGAAGAACACCTAGCTCAACTAGAGGAAGCACTAAAATGCCTTCGTAACGCAGATATGACGGTTAAGCTGCAAATGTATCCGTTGCTAAACCAGCATTGTGTTTCTTCGGACGTATTTGTTTCTGCTGATTGAGTTTCGGTAGATCATTCTAGAACTGAAGCCCAGGACTTCCAAAGATGTTAAAGCGGTTGCTAGATTCATCGGTATGGTAAAAGTTTGTAGAAAATTCATCACAAACTTCGCTAACAGGGCTGCAACCCTGAATATTCTTCATAGGAAATGTGTCAAATTCGAATGCGGTCCTTCTCAACAAGCCGCTTTTGAGGATATCAGATTAGCCCACTGCAACGCTGTTTTGGCAATGACGGATTACACTAGGAAGTCCACTGTACAAACCGATGCGTCTTCGTCTGCTTTCGCTGCGGTTCTTCTACAAGAATTTGAACTCTGGAGGCAGCCAATCTCCTACGCGTTTCTTACTTATAACCTCAAGAGGCCAAATATTCCATATATGATCTAGAGGGCTCGCTGTAATCTTCGCCTTACAAAAATTCTTCGTCTACCTAGAATATGTCAAGGTTGAATTAGGGACGGACAATCAGACCCTAATTTGGGTACTATCTAGGCCTCGTCGTACCGGGTGCATCGGCTGCTGGGCTATCAGAATTTCAGCACTCCAGTTGGACGTGCGACACCTTTGGGGATCTGAAAATGTGGTTGCAGATGGTTTAAGCCGAAGGTTTTCCAGTGATCCTGTAAGTTACTCTGATTCGCAGGAACGCACTCCACTTACTCTATGTTATGTTATACCATGACGTAGCGAAATAACAACGTGACGATCCGCTGCTGTCTCCCATAATTAAAACCCTATCTTCTTGGGAACATCTCGGCCCTTATGTATTGAGGAATGGGGTTCTGTGTTGCCGTTCAAGGCACGATTAAAAGATGAAACTAGTTGTTCCATCAATTCGGTTACCTATGACCTTCAAATATTACCATCTGACCATATTATGGGGCCATCTTGGCATATTTAAAACCAGAGAGAAGATAAGGGAACTGTCCATCTGGAAGGGAATTAATGGCGAAATTAAATAATTAGTTAAAGCTTCTGAAACTTGTATGATTAGCAAGCCCACCTTGTCTACCAATGTAGGGATATTGTCATTGCACCAAACATCTCGGCCGATGGAGCGATTGTATATCAATTATAACGGACCCTTTCCGCAATCGAAAGAGAACGGTAATAAATTCATTCTTGTATGTGTGGATGGTTTTACTCGATTTTTATGGCTGGTTCCGACTAACATTGCTACTGTACAAACTGCGATTCCTCTCTCAATTCAATATTTGTATCTTTTGCTCCATGTCAGCATATTGTTTCCGATAACGCTAAATTTTTCACTTTCAATCTATTTCCTATGTTATGATTCGAACTATATATTGCTCACTACGTCGCCAAATTATCAACAGGCTTCTCTCGCTGAGGGGGTTTATCGAAATCTTCGATCAGAGCTTATCGCCTTCCACCACGAAGATCATTCTCGTTAGGACACATCCTTTCATTACGTATTGTTAGCTTGTATCTCGGCCGTTCATGAGTCCCACATGTTTTCTCCAAACTCTCCTGTGTTTAAGTTCGTTCTAAACACACCCCTGTCAAATTTGTGGTAAAACAATAACCTATTACCGGAGACAGTAGATTCAGAGAATATCCAGGATCTATGGAAGAAAGCTAGAAACAACCGTAAGGCATCTCATATGAGTAAACATGAGGTATGACCATGGACGAACACCCACTAATTTAAAAGCCGTAGATCAGGTCATGGTTAAAAATTTTGTTCCCGCGGGAAAGCCTGCACCCAGATTTCATGGGCCTTGCAACATTATAGATTTTGTCACTCCTGTCACCCATTTTCTGAGTAATCCGGAGATTGAAAGGATTTTTCGTGTTCACCTGTCTCAAGTACTGCCTGTGTGAAGGCCTTTAGCGTTGTCTATTAAAATGCCACCAGTGTCTAAGTTGCTGGATTAATTATATTTCATTCCGTAGGATATCTATAAGTATTAGAGGAAGTAAAGATAAAGAGGACTTCTGCTACTATTGTTCACCTAAAATGTTGTATGTAAACGAATATTTGTTCATATAATTAAGTTGTACCTTAAAGAATAATTTTGGTTCTTGTTGCCAAACTTCATTTTTTTTAAACCTTGCCTCCTACCCTCAATCGGAAAATCAATTTGCTCCTCTTCCAAAGTCGCTAGCCTTGATCTACAGTATTTTTAGACCATCGTTGTATAACAGTTACTGTCACCGCAAATTTGCATGCTACAGTGCCCAACGTTACATCTGAGGCCATGTGATATCAACCTGCGAGAAATGCAGGCAGAGGGTATGGGCCCGTCTCCTTCCGACTAAGACTCCAGAAAAACTACCTCCTTTGGACCTATCATCTCGGGAAGATGCTGGGAGGCAGGTTTCGATCTCCCGGTCTATCTTCGGGCGGGACATTACTATTTGGTCTCGTGCTGTCATCACCTCAGCTTCAGCCCTCACTGTATCAGGGGGATGGTATCTCAGGGTACATAAGAGGTCCGAGCGTCGCCATCCAGACACCATCAAGTGGCGGCCGCTCATGCCTTCAACCCTGGACACTACATCCCGGACTTGAACTACGTCGGACAACTCTACTTCAAGAATCCGAAATAAACAACAATTATTGACTAATACAAAAGATATACTCCGAAATATCTATGTATTTCTCAAAATTAATATACTTCATGATGTCGAAGCTGCTTACCCTTTTGTAAAAGTTTAGGGGATGGAGGTTAGTACCAGCAGTAACAGAGGCTCCCTGTTCTGGTCTAAAGATTAACTACTGGATAGAGTAATATTTTGAAGTGTCCGGCTCCATGGCTAAATGGTTTAGGGTGCTGGCCTTTGGTCACAGGGGTCCCGGTATCGATTCCCAGCAGGGTCAGGAATTTTGACCATCATTGGTTAATTTCTCTGACACGAGGGATGGGTGTAGGTGTCGTCTTTATCATCATTTCATCCTCATCACGACGCTCAGGTAGTCTCCGGGTGTCCAATCGAAAGATCTGCACCTGGCGAGCCGAACATTTACTCGGACACTCCCGGCACAAAATGCCATACGCGATTACTATTATTTTTGAAGTTTATAAACTTAGTTCTGAGAATTGTTGTGTTTATATACCAAAGTTGTCATCACTTCAGCTGACTCGTCCCCGATTGAAATCAAACTATCAGATACCTAGATATATGTTATCTGGCCAATTAATAACGCGGGGGGTGTATAGGAACCCAGCCTATCAGTAAAGAGTTCTGGAATCATCAGATTAGGTTACTATATAGGACCGTATCGTCCGAATTGCTCCAGTGATTGTGAGTGCGACGTGTTTGAAGGGTGGCAGGGGCGAGTCCTGCGTGAGGAAGATCGAGCGGCACAAGGTAACGGCAAAATTTACCTGGACATGTGATAGCTTGAGGGTAAGGTTTCAACCTCATTTCGTATAATATAATTTTGTAATCTGGTGGGTTTAAATGTAGAAGTTTCGGGGAGTCCTAGGTCTCTGGTTCTATTCCCTAACGGGCAATATGTAATGTAGGGGAACACAGAGTGATGGCCCTCTGTCGTTTCCCATTCAACCTTGCGTTGGGGGACTAAAGCTTTCATCCTTTAAACTTCTTAAATCTTGTCCTTGAAGTAATGTTTCTTCTTTAGTCAAGCCGCCGTAGCATAGATTAGCCTATCTTCAGGACGTAATCTCACTTAGAGTTTTAACCATTTCTAGAAGGAATGCAGGTGTTTCACCTCCTTGCATTTTGTTTATAGCCGGTTATATATAACCTATCCTTTTTACTATTAAGGCCATGTAGTATGGGCAATTATGCCTCTGTGCCCCTTGTATTATTCTTAGAGTATCCGTTTCCTCAATCTTGGCTCCTTTCTGGAACAGTGATTACTGCTAGTGTGGATATATTGATGAAAATTTTAACATGGGGTCATCCGATGTGAGTGCATTTTCAGTGTATCAAAGGAAACTGAGTGCCTCCGCGGAGGCTGAGACTATGGTTTTTCAGCGTTCATATTCCCGATTAATGAACCTTCTTAGAGCAAATCCAGATCTTATTAAATTTTTGTACCTGTCAAAAGCAATAATGCTTTTTTATATGTAAATCTTCAAGTTTATAATTATCTCGATTTTGTACCTGATTTTCGGACTTCTAAGTCCCTGTTATTTTTAGAGCTGATGAGATAATTAATAATCTGTTCTATTTTCTTGTTATTCATTCAGATTCTCTATTTATGAATTTGAAAACTAGAAAAAATATTTCCAATTTTTTTTGCGTTAACTTCTGCTCTACTTAATTCCTTGTCCATCCATTCAACACAGACGATTCTTATCCCTGTGTGAACCACGGAAATTCCCGTATCAATAACAATACCGGGCGAGTTTTGCGTGTGGTTAAGACCGAGCAGCTGTAAGTTAGTATCCAGGAGATAGTGAGTTCGAAGCGCCCTGTCGGCTGCCTTGAAGACGGTTTTCCGTTGTTTCCAATTTTCACACCAGACCAATGCTGTGGTTGTACCTTAATTAAGGCTACGGCTGCTTTCCTCCCTCTCCTAGATCTTTCTGTTCCACCGTGGCCATAAGACCTATCTGTGTACGTACCACGTAAAGCTACTTGTAATAATAATAATAATAATAATAATAATAATAATAATAATAATAATAATAATAATAATAATAATAATAATAATAATAATAATAATAATAATAATAATAATTTATAATTTATGCTTATTTTTAAAGTAGAAATACAGCCAATGCGTACTTATACAGGTTGGTCGGAAGCAACGTGAGCCGAGTATATGAGCATTAGGCCATTGGTCATACTGATAAGTAAATAAAAAAATATTACGTCGATATCGCGCGCCGTTTTCGTTTGATCAGCTGCTGAAGTTAGCCAATCAGATCGCTTCGCGTTCGAACTCCAATGGGCTTTACGAGGAGTTTGCTAAATCTGCACGTGGCTTTGACGTTCTTGAGAGCCATGGAGAGAAATGAATATCAAACACTAACACCGGATATCGACGGAGTTTTTAAAATTACTATCAGTACGACCAACGCTCTCACACTCATGCACCCTGTATATTTGCATATTTGCAGACGAAATCCTTGTAACAATGTTGAAGCACGTAAGGCCGTGCATATTTTATATTTATGGTGATAACTAGGGCCCGGATGTTTATGCAGTTATAGCTTAGAATGCAAACTTACTGAATCTAGTAACAAGTAGAGTCTACCCGCACGACGGTTAGCATAAACATTAGGTGTTCGGCCCATTAGAACCTCCTAGAATTTATGTTAGTCCCACTACACTACGTTAGAGCGGGCTAGTCGACATTTCCTACTAAATAACGTAATGTAGTGGGAGTAACATATATTCTAGGTATTCTAATGGGCTGAAACCCTAATGTTTATTCAAACGTCATAGCATTACAGTCGTGCGGGTAGACTCTACTTATTACTCGATTCAGTAAATTTGAATTCTAACCTATTACTGCGTAAAGATCCGGGCCCTAGTGATAACCTTTACAATCAGTTTCATCTCCTCTCACGTCGTTATATATTTACGTTCCTGTATTTGTTCCCCACTATCTTTGTGTTGATCCCGTTATTCCCCTGTCTTTTCTCGACGATGAGTATTAACCAAAGGACACTAATTACCATTAATTTAATGGTAATATATTTAAAGCTAATTACATTTGGAAACTACACTGCGTCAGCAGTACTTAATTACGCGAGTGTGTACTGCTTGTCTGGCAGATACAAAATTATTTTGGCGGCAATGAAGGGATGGGTTTCATACAGTACAAGCGCAGCTTCATGGCTAAACGGTTAGCGTGATGGCGTTTGGCCCCGGGGGGAAACGGGATGGATTCCTGGCCGGGTTGATGATTTCAATCTTCATGGGTTAATTCCATTATAATTATTGTTCTAGCATATGATGAGATCCATTCCGAATAAGTATCAGCACAAATACCATATGAAGTTGGAATTGTGAAGTTCATAGTACTTACATTTTATTTGATTTCTTGTTCATGGACCCATTATTTGTCCAAGTAAACCATGCTTTTAGGTTAATTCAGATACCCTTCCCTACGACCCCACATTACTACAAAAAAGATGTGTCTTTCATGTGAAATCCGAACCAAAGGTACGTGAAATTTCATTTCAAAAGTTCCACGTGCTCTACCCAGGATTCGAACTGCGGGTGCCTTAGTGAAAAGCAAGTGACGGTCGTGCAAAGTGGCTACCACAAGAATACAGTTACAATGAGGCATCTTCATGTCTATTTCTAAGTAAGTGTGTGGGGTGGGCAAACTTGGTCTAGTATGTCCATTTTCCACCGGCCACTCTCCAGGAACGAGGAGAAACATGTTCTCTGTCGCATACTAGGGCAGTTGGATTACTTGTCGAGATTTATTCTGAACGGCAGGCCTTTCGGTTAATCCTTCAGCCCGAAAGGCTGATTGGTCTTAAAATTACCTAAACGTGTTATCCGATGGTCATGCAGTAATGAGCCGCCGCCAGATTCTTAGGCTGTAATACTTTAGAATGAAAACTTTGCAAGTGCTGCGCAACCCGTTCTTCGGCGCTGTAGCGAGAGTAACATAAAATCAAGGTGTTCAGACAGGCCGTACCCCCTAATGCTCATGCAAAGCTCGTAGCGTAACAGTTGTGCAGTTGTGTTTATTTGTTACTCGCCCCAGTAATTTTGTATTCTTTCCTGTTATTGTAAAAAAGTCCAATGTCTAATAATGAGGCATCCGAATACGGCATGAAATGTTTGCTACTGATCCGGAAAGTACTATCGCAGCAGGATCGATCCTGTGAGGAGCAACCAGACGCACTAATCCTGCTGTGAATAAAATTTGCCAGCAGCAGCTTCCATACTGCTTCCTGATATTTACTCTTCAGTGGCAGCTACAATTTTCTCCAGCTTGTGCCGAGAGAGAGACACAAAGTCACTGCACCCTTCAGGAAATAGAAAGAAGCGGCGAAGGAGCGGACATGATTTAACCCTTTGAATTACTGGGGAAAGTTAAGCTCTATCTGCTCAGGCACTGTGGTTCTTCTTCCATGAGAGTCGGCGATTTATTTTATTTGTGCTGGTTCACTAAAAATGACATAGGACTAACTTCATATAATATCACGTTCTATACCAGTAATTTTACCTCTCATTTCTAGAAGATCGTGAATAGTTATAAGTGGATACTTACCCCGAAAGTTAAAAGGAGAAAGACAATCAAGCCAGCGATGAAAGCCATCGTGTAGAGTAGATTGTTATTGCCTTGTGAGTAACTTTATATCTTTATCAAGTCAATTATAAGTAATGACATTCCTATGGGTCAGATTGGCCACCAACATTTCCATAACGTTCATGAACTTAGTTCCGGCCTGCCAATGATATAACTACTCTCATCAAGTTCTTCTACAAATAGCTACTTCGGGGCGACAAACAACATCATACGAATCCAATTAATTCAGGTAATGTACGTCTCAACATATATCAATATTTACATTGTTCCGAGAACACATTAGTGTTTATATTTCTCCGGATCATCTCCTGCGCATTGACGAATTCAATAGCATGGTAAGTCAACAAACGTACTTCAACAGGTTATCTATGGTCATAGTTTTGATTCTGAGGTGCTTTCTAATTAAGTGGAAAGCATATGACGATATTTTTAAGAAATATTTCACTGAAGCATAGAGATATCTTTTGAAAACAAGGAAATAAGAATCAGAGGAAGATGATGCAATTAAAACGACAGGTGTATGAAATTTTTAGCTAATCAATTTCAACAGCGAAGGGAACTAGTATCAAAGTATACCAGTGGACGCTGATGATGATTGAAGACTAATAGACTAATTGAAGGCATAAACGTAAAACCAAAGATAGGTGCTTTGAATCCACGCATGTTGATATTGGATATTCTACTGCAAGTTAATTTATTGGGGAAGATATACCAATTTTGGAGTCGAGATAGTGATAATTATAGATACTCTATGAACATCACAATAACGCATGTAATTAGGTAATTTCAACACACCAATGAAATAAAAGTGGGAAGATGTAATATTATCCTATCAATCCAGGAGAAGAAAGCTATTTGGTGTTATTGGTTACATTTTGCCACTTAGGCTAATGAGCCAATTTACTGAGCATTGATATCAATACACATTACAATTACTACCGGAAAAAAGCGGATATTCAAACTAAAATCTCAAGTTTGAAATCCGAAGTACGTACTTAAACGTTATACACATAAACTACACATTGGTTAAACTTAAGTATTACAAACATTGAAATTGGTTGTCTTCTTGTAACAAGGAGCTAAGATGATGATCAAGGAGTTAGGATATTTGAAACAATGCCAGAAAAATGACTTAATGTGCAATTTACTAAGAATAAAAGAAAATAATAACGTTGGCTTACGGAAAATGAGATGAAATTTAGTTAATGTACTGTAAAAGTGAATTCTTCACTCATTAAATGCTTGTTGTTGTACTATTCAATCAGGAAACAGGTCGTTACGTAGTTTTAAAAGAAGGGATGTTGGCAGAATACATGAATGGTTGATTAATAATAATAATAATAACAACAATAATAATAATAATAATAATAATAATAATAATAATAATAATAATAATAATTAGTACCGGAAAAACAGGATATTCAAACTAAAATCTCAAGTTTGAAATCTGAAGTACGTACTTAAACTTTATACGCATAAACTACACACACATAATATAATACTAATATAATATATTATTATTATTATTATTATTATTATTATTATTATTATTATTATTATTATTATTATTATTATTATTATTATTATTATTATTATTATTTTTGATTCGTTGTGCCCAGCTGTGGAGCGCGTTTGAACTTATTTTGCACAATGTTTCTTCTTCTTTTCTTCCCAATATCTCTTCATTTTTTTCACTGTGTTCCTTTCTGCGTGTTTCTGTCCAGCCTGTATTTTTTTCTTGTTGGTTTCTCTGCAAATTTATGTTTGTTTACAAAGCTTCTAAATTTCATTCTGTCTTGAATGGTTTCGTCCTCAATACCCATTTCTTGTAGATCTTCATGTATTTCTGCTAACCAATTGTTGCGGATTTTCAGGGTTAGAGCTATATTTAGAATTTTCTTTGTCAGCATGTTGTTATCCATTCTGTGTAGGTGTCCGTAGAATTTTAGTCGTCTCTTTCTGATGGTATCTGTGATTTTCTCTGTGAATTGAAAAATGTCGTGTGGTTTCTTTTTCATCCAAATTCCATTTTCGAACTTTGGTCCTAGGATTATTAGGGTTATTATTATTATTATTATTATTATTATTATTATTATTATTATTATTATTATTATTATTATTCGTTGGGGCCATCTGGGACCTATTAAAGCTTTGTTACATTTGGCAGTTTGCTTTGCTTTCTTTTGAGCCCAGAATTCCGTCATTCTCTGTGAGTAGGCGTGCTTGCGTTCCTCTGTCCAGGTGGTACCTTGCTTTCTTTCCGGTCGCTTGTCTCGGTTTAGCCCATTCGTAAGTATCTTTTTTTCGGAAGGGATCTCTATTGAAGGCGTCTTCGGGTTTTATATGCAGCATTTGGAGGTTTTCCTTGGTGTTCATAAACCAGGGCATTGTGGTTTTGGACTTTGAGTTAAAAAAAGTCAAAGATCTGTTTGGTCAGCCTGTTTCCGTACATTTGTTTGAGATGACCGTAATACTGTGCCCGTACTTACGGATTGATTATGTAATTTTCTCTACTTTCTTTTCTTTGTCGGATTTTTTAATAATGGGTGCCATTCTTGAAATAGGATCCCATGATACTTTTCGTGATTTTGCGCTCTTTTTCGTCCAGTTCTTCGAGGAGTCCTTTATTATCATTTAAGGATAGAGCTTTGGCTGCGTACATAACTACTGGCTACACAACAGTTTCTAAATGGTGTAGATTAGTATTTTGGGACAGGTAGTTTTGTTCTAGATTGAGCGCGACGTTCGATAGGCTATTTCAAGTTTGTGTACTATTTCTTTAAGTGCTTCTTTGTTCCGTCCATTTTTCATTATGATCTCGCCCAGATACTTAAATTTTCCCGTACTTCATCTGGAGTTTTGCTGGGGCATCTTCGATGTTTGCCATTACTTCAATTTTGCAAATTACATCTGCAAGCCAGTTTGTTCAGCGATTTCTTTTAGAAGGTCAGTTTGCATCCTAGCAGTTTCTACATCGTTTTGGGGAATGCCGATGCCATCAGCAAACGCTAGACAGTCAATTATGATCCTCTTAGATTTTGTTCCCTTTCTCAGAGGACTATTATCAGGTTCTAATAATCGTTTCGAGCATGCAGTTGAAATGCATCGGAGAGAGCCCATCACCTTGTCTGACTCCTGTTTTGACCTCGAAGGGATCGGGTAGGCATCCTAGGAACTTCACTTTGGATTTTTTTATCAGTCAGAGTAGCTCTAATTAATACCAGCAGTTTCACGTCAACCGCGAAATCGTTGAGGATGTTCAGCAGAACGTCGCGGTCTATCGAATCGTAGGCTTTCTTAAAGTCCACAAGACTGACACGTACTGTTTGGACCTGACATTGCAATGCCTGATGATCTTTTTAAGGTTGTGGATTTATTCAGCAGTTGGACGACCCTTCCTGATGCCCCCTAAGGTGTCGCCTATTTTATGCCCGATTTGGGCTTCTAAACGCTCCACGGTAGTGAGAGAATTTTCCACGATACCAGTAGCCGGGATATTCCTCTGTAGTTGTTGACATTTTTCATGCTGCCTTTTTGTGTAACGGATAAATCCGCGCTGTTTTCCAGTCTTCGGGTAGGATTTATTCTTTCCAAATTTGCTCTGTGTGTTTCGTCAGGATTTCAACTACATCTTCTGGGGCATATTTCCAGAGTTCTAAAATGATAGATTCCTCTCCAGGCGCTTTGTTATTTTTGAGTCTGTCAATGTGACACTTGATTTGTTCTTTACGGGTGGTCTCGGTCCTGGACATTTGAGTATGGGTTCTTCGGTCTTGATGAGATTTGGGGGTTGATCGCAAATTAGTTTCTTATAGTGGAGAGTATGGTACTGTTGTCTTCGTTTGAGTTCGCGAACGACCGTCCTTTCGCTGAAATCATAGCGGAGGAGGTTATGTAGTACTCTCTGGTTTCATTTCTCTTAAAGACTTGGTCGATATTTTCAATAAGTGTCTTTTAATACTAAAGTTTCTCAGCTCAGATCATTTTAGCTGTCTGGGCCCACTGAGCTTTGTAGGTTTCCCAGTCAGTTTGGGATTTTGTTGAATGGTACTGTTTCCTATTATTATTATTATTATTATTATTATTATTGTTGTTGTTATTATTATTATTATTATTATTATTATTAGCAAATACATCACAATTGGGATATATCCCGGTGGCAATGATAATCTGCAGTAGTCTGATAATAACGTAAATTTAAAATATAATTACCTTACAACAACAACAAAATACCAATTATTACAACATCAAGATTACAACAAGTAAATCCATGGATGCCGGACTGAGAGACCCAGAGGGTTGAAGCCCTGGCCTTCTCACCGCAAGTTGTCAGGTTCGTTCCTCGTGTCGGCAGATTTACTGGCACGTAAAACAACTCCGGCGGGACTAAATTCCGACACCTCGCCGTCTCCGAAAACAGTAAAAGTAGTTAGTGGGACGTAAAGCGAATAACATCATTATTATTAAAATTCCATGGGAATAATGTATTACAATAAACACTCCTACTTTAACATTCTGAATCAAGCATCATCATATACAAATTCACACACATCTTAATTATTTCCTGTGCTTAACACTAAGGCTTGCAATACTAATGGCTCAGCTTACTACTTGCTTAATATTACAAGTAATTATAAAGTAAAGTTGAAACATGATTACAATCATCAATCAATCAATACTGATCTGCATTTAGGGCAGTCGTCCAGGTGGCAGATTCCCTATCTGTTATTGTCCTAGCCTTTTCCTAAATGATTTCAAAGAAACTGGAAATTAATTGAACGTCTCCGTTGGTAAGTTATTCCAATCCGTAACTCCCCTTCCTATAAATGAATATTTGCCCCAGTTTGTCCTCTTAAATTCCAACTTCATCTTCATATTGTGATCATTCCTACTTTTATAAACGCCACTCAAACTTGTTTGTTTTCTAATGTCATTCCACGCCATCTCTCCGCTGACAGCTCGGAACATACCACTTAGTGGAGCAGCTTTTCTTCATTCTCTCAGTTCCTCCCAGCCCAAACTTTGCAACATTTTTGTAACGCTACTCTTTTGTCGGAAATCATCCAGAACAAATCGAGCTGCTTTTCTTTGGATTTTTCCAGATCTTGAATCAGGTAATCCTGGTGAGGGTTCCATACACTAGAACCATACTCTAGTTGGGGTCTTACCAGATACTTATATGCCCTCTCCTTTACATCCTTACTACAACCCCTAAACACCCCCATAACCATCCCATTTATGTGATAACCCCAATGAAGATCTTTCCTTATATTAACACCTAGATACTTACAATGATACCCAAAAGGAACTTTCACCCCATCAACGCAGTAATTGAAAGTGAGAGGTTTTTCCTATTTGTGAAACTCACAACCTGACTTTTAACTCCGTTTATCAACATACCATTGCCTGCTGTCCATCTCACAACATTTTCGAGGTCTCGCTGAATTTGCTCACAATCTTATAACTTATTAATTACTCTATAGAGAATATCATTATCCGCAAAATGCCTTACCTCCGATTCCACTCCTTTAGTGATATCATTTATATATATATATATATATAAGAAAACATAAAGGTCCGATGATACTGCCTTGAGGAATTTCCCTCTTAATTATTACATGGTCAGATAAAGCTTCACCTACTCTAATTCTCTGAGATCTATTTTCTAGAAATATAGCAACCCATTCAGTCACTCATTTGTCTAGTCCAATGGCACTCATTTTCGCCAGTAGTCTCCCATGATCCACCCTATCAAATGCTTTAGACAGGTCAATCGCGATACAGTCCATTTGGCCTCCTGAATCCAGGATATCTGCTATATCTTGCTGGAATCCTACAAGTTGAGCTTCATTGGAATAACCTTTCCTAAAACCGAACTGCCTTCTATCTAACCAGTTATTAATTATGAATTACTTATTATTAATTATCAATTATGATTAATTATTAATTAATACTTAATTATTATTAATTATGAATTTAATTAATTACCCAAGTACAACAACAACAACAACAAGTGTACAACTAGCAATTCCATGGAAAGAAAATATTACAGAAATAATACTGGTTTAATATTCTAAATCTAGCATCATCATATACAATTTCGCATAAAACTTAAGTATTTCCAGTGCTTAACACTAGGGCTTACAATACTATATGTTGACCTTACTGCTGGCTTAATATTACAAGTGATAATAAAATAACATTAAAATATAATTACCCAACAACAACAACGAGTACAAAAACAGTACAACAAGCAATTCCATGGAAGGAAAATAGTGCAAGATATACTACTGGTTTTACATTCTAAATCCAGTATGAAGGTGCCCGTGCTGTGTGCCATGGTCACACAATAAGAATATTATATAATATCATTTTATATCAGGATCACCCTATAATGGGAACAGACGAATAGATTTCTTCAGCACCGTGACTAAAATATTATCCCTAAGACATGATATAAAGCTGAACCTCTTCCGCGAAACATAAAAAATCCTTGGGTAGGCAGCAATGAGAACGACTAAAACTGCATGTATGCTAGTGCTGTCTCTCGTATCGTCGTTGAAGAACCAAAACCTCGCATGTCGTTGTTACAGGAATCTTCTCTTATCTGTTACTATCCCTACGTCCGGTCAAGCACCCCGGCCACGTATGTACATCCTCCTTGCCCCTAGAAATATTGCTATGTAAAAAATACTGACCCGCAGCAAAGTTATCACAGAACGAAAATTCGTTGATGTAGTTCATGCTATACTGAACTTTAGAGGACAGTACGTTTCTGGTCAGAGTTCAAACTTGAAATATAATCACATTCCATGGCGGTTTTTTTAGGCATAATGACGATGTGCAATCGGTCAGAATTATTTTCGTTGGATTTATTTTCCTGTGCACGTGTGTAAAGGAAAATGAACCTTACCATACCTGCCTGTGCAGTGTAGTGTATTGAAGGTTGTTTCCTTTATACCTCTCTGCTGGAAAATCGAACTCAACGAAAATTGTCCCGATGGATTGCATATCCATCCTGAGCCATATCATATATGCTTCACTGTGGCATAACTTGTTCAAGCGCTCAATATAGTCGCTGGGAATGAAGGAATGAACCCTGCATGACCGTGCCACAGGCTGTGAGAATCCCATAGTGCTCCAGTAGGAACGAATTCCTCTAGTTGGAGCTGAGTCACAAGCCGTGATTTCGATTACGGATATCGCATAGTCGAGTCCTCACGAGAACAGCAAACTTTGGAGGGAGTGAGATTTGAACGAGGTGATGCACCGAACATTTGCCACAGGTTGAAAAACTTTACTATTCCAGGGCTGGAATCACCTGAGTTTTAGTCAATTAATCCGCCACTAAGCCGTAGTGTGGATTAGACTGGAGCCAGTGTATGCTAGGACGTTTTGTTGCATTTTGCATGAATTGCAGCTGTGAGAAAACTCAAGGGGAGACAATTCAATATCAAATGTAGAGTAGGGTCTTTAAGTGTGGTGGCAGACAAATTCATGGATATGTACCGGTTGTCGAACCGAAGTTTGTTTATATATGAGGCTAGAGAGTTGCCTGTAGATATTTACCGGGGCTGAAGTGCTAAGAAATAGGCTATGAGAGCCGTGGTTATATTAGGAGCTGTGATGGTAACGAGGTTATGGACCGCCTGTCAAATGTGAGATTATATAAGGCTGTGAGCCGTATTTTGGTGGAGAGTTTTGTGTGCTTATTCTGTAGCACCGAGAATGTTGTCAAGGTCGGTTGCGCCATTTATTCTTGCCACAGGCCCTTGTCTCAGCTGTACACTGGTCAGAAAATGGTAATGAGGTCTACAAATAATCCCGTTATGTTTTTGAATTGCCTATGTCACAAAGACCTAATTAGTTGTTATTTATGTTGCCAATCAGCTGAATTTCCTGCCGTGTAAAATGCTAATGATATGCTGCATCTACATGAGATATGTGAAGTCCAGTGCCCGGACATGTTGGGTTCTTGAATTGACAACTCTATCAACCATAGCCATTTAAAGTTAAGGTCATTAATTAAAAAATCTCTAATTTTGAAACATGGTGTACATAAACATCTTAAAGGAAGTCATCAATGACATTTTGAACTTGTACCGTTCACAAATTATCCAAACCAAATTCAAAACGGAAGCGCATATTAATATGATAAAATAGCCCCACACGCAAGTATGAATTGATTAGTTCATTGGTTGCAAAATGACTGATAAATAACTTTATAATTTGCGTGGAAATTTTCTTCAAGGCAGGATTTTTATATTCTCGGGCTATGATTCGGCAGACTCATATATTTAAGAACAAATTCAGGTGTTTCTCTCAGGTAGCAACTTCTGGAGATATACTTTTCCTTCAATCGCTCATTACTCATTCAATAGGCCAATTTCTAGTTTCGTGATATTTATGGAGTAAAATTATGAAGGTAGTATTCAGCTGAAAATATAATGCAGTATTGTTTCTAATTTCTGAAAATTTCAGGTGAATACGATTAGAATTCTGTCGCAGGGAGCATTTCATACATGACAAGAAACTGAAATTTTTTCAGGTGAATAAAAGAAATTTGAAGCTTTAAGAAATATACTTTAACTGCCAGGGAGTTCAAATTAATTCCCCATATGCCTTTCTCCTGTTACGCACAGCGTTGGCCTACTACAAAGTGTATCCCAGTGGGGTTATTGAAATGGTTGTCCGAGTCGAGCCAGTGCCGTGCGATTAGGGTTGGGAGATAGTGGGCTCGAACCCCTCGAAAAATGCTGGGGATGTACCTTAATTAAGGGCACGGTTGCTGCCGTCACACTCTTAGCCTTTCCTACCCCATCGTCACCATAAAACCTATGTTTGTCCGTGCGATATAAAGCTAATTGCAAAATATAGTATTCCGAAAATACTTTGAACCTAATTTTGTCTAACACCGTGAGAGAAAGGGGCGCTCTACATACTCCGAGCAGCTACACTTTAAATTCGGCTTTTGGAGTTTGAAACAAGGCACTGGAGAAAACTGAGGATGTGGTTGGACTAACGATTTAAGTCAGAAAATGACGTTCTGGAAAAGCAAGATCAAAATTTTAGAATCTCTGCCAATCGAACACACATATATATCGGCTGTTATTTTGAAGATAATTCTTTCCTAGAGTTAATAGGTTTTTAATTTAACTCGAAATATTGTTTATGTAGTGCATATGTTCAATCACAAAAGACACGTCTTAAGTCGTTAGTCGATGAGCATATTTCAAACCAAAGTTTCCGAGTTAATGAGTGTTTGCTCTAACCCTTGACTACATATTTTATCTCATGAGTTTTAAATCATAATGAAATACACTTCTGCAGTAGGACATTCACGTGACTTTTGATACAATTTGGACTTTTATAAACATTCTGGTGTATCATTTATATAGAAATTCTTTCTTGAAGTATTTTTAACTATTTTTTAAATTTACATCTACACTGCATGGATTTTCATTTCATGTTGCACTGATTGGTGTAGTCATTGATATATCAGGATTCTTGACCTAAAAGGTTGTGGTTTAGCTCATTTTAAAGTTCGAGAAGTTGGCTACACCGCTGAGCTCAAAGTTTTTGCCTACTGCTGTTTACAAACAAATAATTGGCGATAAAATTAAGAAATGTCTTCAATGACAATGAAGCATTTAATGATATTATCTGGACCAGGGTCCCCAAGAATGTGCTTGCGGGATAATATACATTAAAGTTAAAGGTCTCAGATGCTGTAATAACCTCGAATCATGGTAACTGAGGCAGACTTTTGGTTGTTGAAGAACTGGGAGTAGAAATAGGAAAGCATACGGAATCTGGATTGAAATTGCTTGACAGGCTAAGTGTGCAGAAAGGAGAACTTGCGACAAATCTGGCAACAAAAGAAGCAAGACGGAAGAGAAAAAGGAGCAGATTAGCCAGTGAGGATTCAGATTATGGTGCTGGATGCTTCTAATTGGTCTAGGAAAACTTATCGGGTAAGTTTAAGGTACTTTTTCACTCTTCAACCTTGGAGTTCATTTTCTTGAAACTTAAAATATCTGCATAAATGTTCCATTTTCTTCAGAACTATGCAACGTATAACCATGAACTTTTGACAGGTACTTAATGTGTATACAATACAGCTGGGAATCTACAATCAAGTCATTGTGACTAATACCTTGAGAGTTATGCCTCATGGTTCATGACTTTTAAATTGGAATTCATCTCCTCAAAAAAAAAATATACTCCCACATTTATTGAACCACAGTTGTAGATCCCACGACTTAGTAAGAGTTGAGGAATATACTGTAAACTTTGCATGCATTTATCTTTAGCAGTGTATGAGAAGAAACACCATAAATTATACAAAATTAATTTTGGCGAGATAGGGCATTCCTTCTTACCTTACATTATAGAGAAATATGTTGCTAAATAATGGATCATATAGATGCAGTGTCATTTCAAATTTGATTAATTTTCTCCACTGCCATTTACATATTCTTCTAAGTCATTAACACATCGCTGACCGGATGCTTGAGCTTGTCACATACCCTGTGGACCGGACATTTTTCTACTAACATACTAGGGTGCACTTGATTATAAAGACGTTAATAATTATTAAACCAGTCAATATTTTATCTTTAAAGTTGGTATGGTTACTCTCCAATGCCCCTAGTAATAGTGGATCTGCCTTTACAAAACCATATTCAGCGTCAGTTCCTAAAACATCATTAATGTTGACATCGTTGTCGTCGTCAGAATCACTTGAATAAATAAGTACACTAGGTAAATTACGGCCCGTAGAGGCTTGAATATAACTTCCGCTATCACTCTCACATTCAGTTTCCACTAATTCATTAGACTATTTTCATTTGAACGATCATCGCCATATAATTCTTCTAAAATATCGTCGTCAGCTAACACCGTATTCCGCGGGCGCTCCATCTTGTCATTGACTGAACCGGCAGAAAGAAAGTCGACGTTTCGAAACTAAATCAAAGAATAAAAGAGGCCGTGAATAAAAGAAAAGTGGCAGATGTACATCTACGATTTATTCTACTCAATGTGCACGTCCGAAATAGTTCAAGATACGGTCAAGAGATGTCACAGGAAGACCGAAATCAATGTCGTGAATAAAACCGAGATTTCTCGGGGCCCGTCACCCATGTGTTAAAGTCATCTGAAGGCACACCATCTACAACTTTCTTCAACCACTCTTAATTTTCTGGAGTCATAAACTTGATCAGGGGCAGAATGTCATTCTTTTCTACTCACTTTAGTCCAGGACGCAACATTTATTAATTTTAAATCCTCTTTACGTTCAATAAGAGTTCGTTTCTTTGAGAATGCATTAAAGAGCTGTGATATTAAGTCACTGTAAGTTTCACATGATTAACAAGTGAATGTTGCATGAAAGGAAACATCATGTTTGGCACCGGGCGAGTTGGCCGTACGGTTAGGAGCGTGCAGCTGTGAGCTCGCATCTGTGAGATAGTGGGTTCGAACCCCACTGTCGGCAGCCCTGAAGATGGTTTTCCGTGGTTTCCCATTTTCACACCAGGCAAATATTGGGACTGTACCTTAATTAAGGCCACGGCCGCTTCCTCCCCATTCCTAGGCCTTTCCTCTCCCATCGTCGCCATAAGACCTGTCTGTGTCGGTGCGACGTAAAGCAAATAGCATGTTTAGCCATAACAAAGAGCTGTGATACCACACGCCATGTTCTCTAGACTAACAACTTAAACCAAACCAAACCCCATGGCACTACAGCCCTTGAAGGGCCTTGGCCTACCAAGCGACCGCTGCTCAGCCCGAAGGCCTGCAGATTACGAGGTGTCGTGTGGTCAGCACGACGAATCCTCTCGGCCGTTATTCTTGGCTTTCTAGACCGAGGCCGCCATCTCACCGTCGGATAGCTCCTCAATTCTAATCACGTAGGCTGAGTGGACCTCGAACCAGCCCTCAGGTCCAGGTAAAAATCCCTGACATGGCCGGGAATCGAACCCTGGGCCTCCGGGTAAACACCATATTGAAATACTTGCCTCTAGTTCCATCTAAGATCGTCGGAGACAAACTATTTTTTTATGGATATTAAAACGGACATCGGGGATTCAGACTTTATAATGTCCTCATTACTGATACAGGGTTTTAAAATAGAAAGGATTACTCATGGTTAAAATGTTTAAAAAATGATTTTTTGGTAAAAAAATCACTGCATTTCAGTATCAACTGCCCTTGACAAAGTAGTTGTAAAGTTCATGGTGGGCGATTACGAACTTACTTGTGTCTAAATCTCCATTGAAGAACAATCCTCACCTTGTGATGGTAGTGAGGGCTCTGTAATTATTATCGGAGAATAGGAGGTTCCACGAGACTACCAGCGCATAGAACCTGTGTCATGATTAAGTAGGCCTATTCCAAGTGGAAACGGCGTGACAAAGTGGATAAAGAGGAAGAGAGCCTTTGACATGCTGCAGCAGGAATGGAGCTAGTAGTGTTATCAGCAAACCTAAACCTGCTCCAACAGATCTAGAGATCCTCGGAAATTATGTCACTCCTTCATCGCAATAGCTTGAATGTATGCTTTAGTAATGCAAGCAGTGAAGCGAATATCGCTTGTTGTAATCGTGTTTGTGTAGTTGTTGTTGTTGTTGTTGTTTTAAGTCATAGTGGAAAATTTTGAAATATTTTATGTGCGTGTGACTTAATTTGACATGGTGTTGTAATATTAGGCTACTATTGAGCTCATACCATAGTAATGTAAGTCGTAGCGTGAAGCGCTGAAAATACTTAAGTTGTGTGTGAATATGTACATGATGATGCCGGATTTAGAATGTTAAACTGTTAGTATTTCTTATAATATTTTTCATTCCATGGTATTGCTTGTTGTAGCTTTGTTGTCGCACTTGTTGTTTTCGTTATTGTTGTTGTTGTTATTGGATAATTATGTTTTAACTTTACTTTTTATCACATTACTATAAGTGATGATTGACACGGGATATTTCACAACTGCCATGTCTGTGTTAATAATAATAATAATAATAATAATAATAATAATAATAATAATAATAATAATAATAATAATAATAATAAACAAATGCCAAATGGACGAATTTAGTGCGGAAAGACCTGCAATACCTAAACATTGATCACGTTGACATTTACAACCGAGATAAAATCAGAAAGTTAGTCAATACATCTGACTCTCTCCAGTCACTAACAACTAAATCACTGCGTCCAGGAGTAGGAATGAAATGGACTCAAGAAAGAAAAGACATCCATAGCGCTAGAATGAAGGAATACTGGGCTAAGAGGAAGAAAAGGACTTACCAGAGTTAAGAACCACGTGGTCCATCGTAGGCCTAAACGAATAATAATAATTATATATATATATAATTTGTAAGATGCAGGAAGGGAACTTGTGTGAAAAGAAGTAACAGCATTAATATAAATTTTTATTACACTATTTTGTATTTTCGCTTTCATTTAAGGGTTCCGCTGTTAGATGCCTTATATTTTTTATGCAAATTGAGTGCACTTGTATGTGTTAAATGCTGACTACTTTTGATATATTACATGAACAAATTGCTGAAGTGAAAGCTAATACACAACAAACATACATGTTAAAACATGAATTATTCCACTCTTTAATATATTCCTAATTATTTCAAAATACGTTACTGTATCAATATTTATATTATTTTATTAGATTCTCACAGTCATGTTACAAATCTGATAGTAATGTGTCCCTCACTTTCCTTGCTGTGCTTGCAGTCTCCTGGACTTATTACATATCGTCGCTGCTCTGTCAAAACCGCCAATGCCACAATGCTCTTCCTATCCATTATTCTCTTATCACGCCTCCCATTCACATACGGATATGTATTTCATCAGAACAAGTTTCGTTTTGTTAATTTTCCTACGCATATATGTAGAGTAAAATGAACCTTACCGCACTATAATGTAGGAATGTATGTTTGGGTGGCATACTTACGCACTCTACAATATTCTGTACTTAAGGTTATAACTTCGCCTAAGAAAATAAATATATGGAACATTGTTTTAATGGACTTCATATTTACATGTGGCTGGGAGGCGTGACCGGTTTTAAGGGAAATAATGGACAGGAAGAGCACTGTAAAGACGGAGGCTTTGTTTCTTCAACAGCGATATGCGATATAACTTAATTGTGAGACCCACTCCCGAAAATGGGTTCGTTACGACGCAGCGAAACGGAGCAGCTGAAATTACTAATTCTGCTGAGACAGGACAACTTGCCAGTCAGTCAGATCGAGCAACCAAGCGGTGATAAGTCCTGGCGTCGCCATGTTACGTGGGGACAGTATTTCTCCATGATTGGCCTCAAATATGCATATTTGCAATTACCACTATGTGAAGAATGAGAGCTATATGTGACACTACATACATCCTTAGGACTTCTTCAATTTTAACGTTTACTCTTTGGCGTAGCCTCATGTGCAGCCAACTTTCGGAGATCAGCAAATCACAAATCAGAGGTTTTGCGAACAATCTTGATGACATTATCATTACAGTAAAGGACACCTAAGAACATTTACAGCTTTTACTCACAAAGTTATGCGAAAATGGTTGCTAGCTAAACTGTTCAAGTGTCATTTCTTTCAACCCAGCATTAAGTACCTGGGACACAATTGATAACGGCATAAGACATACTCACCAAAAAGTTGCTGCAATAATAAACATGGCAGTCCCTAAATTACTTTTTTTGCTACTGGCTTTACGTCGCACCGACACAGATAGGTCTTATAGCGACAATGGGATAGGAAAAGCCTAGGAGTTGGAAGGAAGCAGCCGTGGCCTTAATTAAGGTACAGCCCCAGCATTTGCCTGGTGTGAAATTGGAAAAACACGTAAAACCATCTTCAGGGCAGCTGACAGTAGGATTCGAACACACTATCTCCCGGATGCAAGCTCACAGCCGCGCGCCTCTAACCGCTCGGCCAACTGCCCCGGTTCTAAGATTATTAAGAAGCTACAACCGTTCATAGGAAAAGCAAACTAAAATAGCAAGCTTATGTCCCCGTGTGTCTACAGCTGCTCCTTTTAACGCATTGAGTGAAGAAAGTGTGAATTTTATATGGTCTCATCAATATCGACAGGCGGGAGAAATTATTAAACAGGCATCAATCAACGCTAGACAAACTAATAACGTTACCTACGGACTCATTCGACAATGGAATTAGAGCCGTACTCTCTCGGAAGAACTAATTTGGAGTAGAGAGACATATAGCATTTGCTTCCAGAGCATTGAATGCACATAGTCGAATCACTGACAAATTAAGAAAATGAGGTATAAGCTATTATGTACGGGGTATGCCGTTTCAACGACTACCCGAGTGTTACAAAATAATTGATTTTAACCGATTACAATTATCTCGTGCAGCTTTTTCATCCTTGGAAGAAAGTTGCCGGAAATACTCTGCGTAAACTACAGCGGTGGTCACTTTTCCTTGCTGAATATAATTATCAAACCAAATCGAACCAAAATCACTTTATTTGCGAATTATGTGTCTAATTCTGTGGAAAATGGTACACAAAATTCGTTATTATCATTCACTAAATATTAAATTAACAAGAGAAGAAGAAATTTACCTAAAATACAGTATTATCCGATTTGCATAAACAATTCTTTTATTAAACGCACAGCTCGCCTTTAATAAATTATGTTATTTAAAAAAATTATACTCATAATAATTTCTGTACTTGCACACATAATCAACACATATACAGTATATATAATCACTTCAAATAATGCCGTACAACTGCCATAAAATTAAAATTTACATTGCATTTTTTAACATTTTGCTACCTAACAAGCATAACGACCTGCTGAGACTTAACCAGAGCCCCTTTTGCCACTGCTTTTCAGAATTCCTGAAGGGCCTTCACAACTACCGTAGCGGTCCCAAGGCCCTCGATGTCCCAACTGTACTTCACCCCTAGAGACAGTCCCTTACTTCGACTGTCCAATCTCCATAGACCAGGGTATGACATTAATTTATTCAAAATTTCTTTGTTTACAATAACCTGCACAGGTCGAATGTCCTCTAATATTTCATTTATTTTCCCTATTGCTGTTTATACTTTTCTTGATTATCTGTACAGATTTTGTAAAAGGATCAAACACAATATCAGGTAAACTGTTCCACCCCAATCCCTTCTGCTAAACTCCCTTCTAATTTCACACTTGTTGTCAGCCCTGCCGATGTATTTATTTTCCAATTGAAACCTCTCACTGTTTTCCCCCCATGCTTCACTTCATCTATAGATTCCATACTCCTATAAGTCTAGTTTTCTACCCTCTCTTAGTAAAAGTTTCCCACCCAAGATTTTACTAACATTTCTGATACACTACTTTTTATCATGAAATCCCCTGTTACAAATCTTGCTGCTTTCCCCTTGACTTCATCTATTTCTTTTATTAGGTATACCTGGTGGGGATCCCAAGCATTGTTTGCATAGTACAATAATAGACGAACCATACTTAAGTAACTTTTCACTTTTAATTTTTGTTGCATCCTTTAAGTAGCCCCATTATGACACGTAATATAATGTCATCAACATGACCCTTCCAGTGCAAATTACTTTCAAATCACACACCTAGGTGTTTGTACTGGGCGCCGTTTGAGACAATTACCTCATCCAAAGTATATTTAAATTCACTCTTCAAGCTCGTGTTTACAAATGTTGTAACATTAACCTTCATATTATTTTCTTCAACCCATTGTTGGATACTGTCAAGGTCCCTGTGTAATTCTGAACAATCCTCAATATTATTTATTTGCCTATAAACAATCATGTCAACTGCATACAATCTTCTTTTTGATGTTATGTTGTTCCATAAATCGCTTTTGTGTATTAAGAAAAGTAATGGACCGGTTATACTACCCTGTGCAATTCCCTCCCAAATTTTCTCTTCCTGTGATGCATGATTTCCTACTTTGACTCTCTGAACTCTTGAATTTAGAAAGTTCTTTACCAACGTATAACCCTTATGTGAAGCCTCCGTGGCTCAGGCGGCAGCGCGCCGGCCTCTCACCGTTGGTTTCCGAGGTTAAAATCCCGGCCACTCCATATGAGTTTTTTGCTGGACAAAGAGGAGGTGAACAGTTTTTTCTCTGGGTACTCCGATTTCCCTGTCATATTTCATTCCAGAAACACTCTCCAGTACCATTTCATTTCATCTGTCATTTATTAATCATTACCCCAGAGGAGTGCGGCAGGCTTCGGCAGCAGACACACTTCCTATCCTCGCCGCTAGATGGGTGCTTCATTCATTGCATTCCTGACCCGGTCGAATGACTGGAAACAGGGTGTGGATTTTCAGTTTCAACCCTTATGTCCAATCCTATTTCCTCCAGTTCCTTTAATAATATTCCATGTTCCACTCTATCAAATTCTTTGGAAAATACATGGCTACGAAATCCAACTGGCCTCCTGAATCCCACTGATCCGATAAGTCCTGCTGAAATCCCACTAGCTGCGGCTCACAAAAAAGTTCTTTCTGAAACCTTACTGCCTCCTTATGAAACAATGTTTATATGCACATACCCCTCTGATGTACTTTACTATTGAACTCTCCAATATTTTACAAACTACAGAGAAGGTATGGCAGTACAGCTCAGCACACCAACGCGGCGCACTATCCGGGCTACCATAGGGACAAGAGAGCGCATTTCAATCCAAGGACAATGAACTTCTCCAACTGGATGTGAGTTAGAAGACACTGCTTTCAGATCCCCATTGATGCACATCACGTTGCCAAAACTACAGATAAAGGTCCTAATATCACCCAAGTAATGTTCTTGCAAATTCCTTGTAAACGACGGGTATTGTGACATAGATGTTGTTTCCCGTGAGAAACCTGAAATATTTGTCCCGAATGAGGAAATTTATAATACCAATATAGTTAGCCAGTTATTGGGCATTATAAAATTTCCAGTTAACTCGTTCCTGGTTGCCAGCGTTTCGTCCCCGTGTGCTAATTTGGGCTCATCCATTGGTAAATTGAACACCTACCAAGACGCATGGCTAGTGCATACCGTGGAGGCCACTGTGTAGGCTATTTGGAGCCACCGGTGGTGCCAATTCACTATGAGAGACTTTGCCTCATTTTCTGATCTGATGTCTGCCTGGCCATCAGATGACATAGATGTTGATTCCCATAGGGAACCTGAAATTTGTCCCGAGTGAGTAAATTTATAACACCAATATAATTGGTCCGTTATTAGACATTATAAAATTTTCGGCTAACTCATTGTTGGTTGCCAGCGTTCCGCCCCAGTGTGCTAATTTGGGCTGATTAGTTGGTAAATAACGTGCGTACCAAGACTATTGGCTTGCGCATACCGTGGAGGCCACTGCGTAGGCTACTTGGAGCCACCGGCAGTGCCAATGCACTATGAGAGACTTTGTCTCATTTTCAGATCTGATGTCTGCCTGCCCATCAGATGATATAGATGTTGATTCGCATAGGTAACCTAAAATTTGTCCCAAATGAATACATTTATAATACCAATACAGTTGGTACGTTATTGGACATTATAAATTTCCCAGGTAACTCATTCCTAGTTACCAGCGTTTCTGATGGCCAGGCAGGCATCAATCATTGAAAATAATACAAAGTCTCTCATAGAGCATTGGCACTGCCGGTGGAACCAAGTACCATACAGGGGCCTCCACGGTATGCACTAGCCACGCGTCTTGGTAGGTGAGCTATTTACCAACTGATGAGCCAAATTTAGCTCACTGTGGCGAAACGCTGGCAACTAGGAATGAGATAGCTGGAGAATGTACGTAGTACAATGTCCAATAAAGGACCAACTATATTGGTACTAAAAATATACTCATTCGGGACATATTTCAGGTTCCCCACGGGAATTGACATCTTTATCATCTTATGGCTAGGCAGGCATAAAATTATGAAAACGCGATAAAGTCTCTCATAGTTCTTTGGCACTGCCGGAGGCTCCATGCAGCCTCCATGGTATGCAATAGCCATGCGTCTTGGTAGGTGTACTATTTACCAACTGAAGAGCCCAACTTACCACACTGGGGCGAAACGCTGGAAACAGGAATGCGTTAGCTGGAAAATATATAATGTCCAATAACGAATCAACTGTATTGGTGTTAACGAAGGATATTCTTTTGAAGTCTAACTGGCCGGCTGTGTTTGCATTCTTTGTTCACGACGTGCCAGGATTTTCCCAACTCGAGACAATGCGGTGCCAACTCCCTATTTTAACTACTTATCCTCTGAGGGCGAGCAGCGAGACTGGAGACCTGACAAGTGAGACGGCTCCAGGACCGGTACGCATTTGAAATACTCCACGGGGACTGTCACTAACAAACCAAACATACTATTGGTCGAGAGCCATCTGCTATCGGTCACAACAAAGGCGGCTGTAGACACTCGTGTGTTAGTACTGGTTTACGTTTGAGTCGTTGATGAGGAAATTGAGAGAACTACTGTATACTCTCAGGTGTCTCGAATGGTTGGCTTTAACACGGAAGACTGCTGCAGGTTACTGAAATATTTAGGGTGTTACAAAAAACACAGACAATGCTTAGTATGTTGCGGGGGGAAGACAAACTGACCCGTATTCAAGAAGAAACCGATATCCAGAAATGCACGGTTTGGACGCTGTAGCGCATTCAAGTGTGAGGTGGGTGTGCGTTCCGGATTTCGTCAATAAACCCAACATGAATAGCTCATCGGGGTCAACACAAATAGGGTTAGAACTGTGTACCCCTTACGTCATTGCGGAGCCTACCTCTGCGGTGCTGAGCATCACGCACATAACCCGATACGTGCAGTTGTCTTTGAAAGTTTTCAATCGCACCGTGGGCTCAAGTAACAACGTTACTGCATTGGCAGACTACAGAGCACAAGTAACAGAGTAGGATGCGCATCAAGGACTGTGTAGAGGAATGTAGGCTGATGTCGTCCGTCCGCTGTACACAGATGGCTAAAGTATTGCATACCTTCCGTATTAAGAAACCAAATCGGAACAAATTTTCACAGCCATTGTCATCGTTAGACGCTCTCCAGCGCCCAAACCGTGCATTTCCGGACAGAAATCCTTTTTGAAACCCTATCAGTCCGCCATTTCACAGAAAATACTAAACCTTGTCGGTATCTCTTCGGTACACGCTGTATATAGGGTGTCTGAAAATAATGTACTAAAACTCCGAATGTCCACAAAAGTGATGCTGATTTTTGTTTTAATTTTCAGGTGTAACTAATGGAGCAGCATGGCAGGAGATCAACTTAGCTGTGAAGAGAGAAATTTTGTCCTTTTATGTTATTGGAAAAATGGAAACGCCACGGTAGTAGTGCAAGGAAGGTTCAGAAGGGAGTTCGACAAACGACCACCAATGTACCGGGCATCAGAGATAAATTTGAAGGAAATGAAACCGTTCACAACATCAAAAATAAATGTTCTGAAGGACCACGGACAATCCAGCATCACTCGAAATCCTGAAAAGGTAACGTACATCGTGCCGTGAAGCGTCTGCGCTGGTAATGTTACATTCCAAAACGAACCCATGCTCTCAATGATCACAATGCTGATCGGTGAGTTCAATTGTGTGAATGGCACCTTTGTAGAAATGCAGGGTTTCCACTCACAATTGTCTAGAGCGATGAGGCCACCTATAAATTAAATGGCTCGATTCATCCCCATAAATGTACTTACTGGGGTCCTCATGTTACAGTAGAACACCATGTAAACGTACCAGCGATAACACTATGGCGTGGGACCGCGGTGCACAGTGTACTGATGTCGCACGTGTGAAGAACTTGGTAGGCGTGTCCGTACTCGGGTAGACATAGACGTAATGTGGTGGGGAATACAGACCGTAGAGTTGTATGAGCTTCACGGCTAGGGAGCATTGCATACTCGGTTTATGATGGTGGTTCGTTGGAAGTGCTGTTGCAAACGCATTGCATTATGGAAAGCACATGAAAAAGAGAAGTGGCAAAAATGTACAATCTTTGAAAGGACTAAGAATTGCATTTCTTCTTCACCGCCGACGGAAATAATTCTAAATACTTATTATGCCATCGGACTATCAGCGGACACCAGAAATTTACTGTCTAGTGTCACAAAGAATATGGCACGTTAGTATGCGAAGAACGCGAAGCAAGGCCTAGGGACGTGAAAACATTCTGTGGCATACAAACTCAGTATGTTCAACAGCGTCCTTCTCTCCTCCTTTGAAGAAAATTATCTCGACTCGCCGGCATTAAGAGCTAGTTACAATATAGCTATGAAAATATGGACAAACCGTTGATGAGATACAATAGCACTTCTTGTGTGATATCTTGTTAAATAGACTGTATGGTCACAGATTTACTCAAACAAGGACATATTATATGGAAATGTATTGTAATGGTTATAGCGTTCGCCATGCCAACTTGCTATGGGTCGAGCTCGTCACCGTATCGGCCCCACCCCCTTACGCTCGACCGCGCCAATCACGAGCAACACTTAAGTGCTGGGCCGGCCCTTCTCGCCCCCGTTCGCGGCCTCACAGCAGAGGACTATGGAAATTACTCGAAGATTAACCACAGAACTACCAACGGGGGGCAAAAAGTGCCCGCGTTATCTCACTTTATGAAGAAAATGCGCAATTTGTAAGCCAGAAAAGCAATATTTTAAATAGTTCTCACATAAGATGTCTACTAAGATGTCACATAGTCATTATTCCAATGTGTGTTTTTTTAAGTTCCTACAATATACTTTTGTTGAGGGGGTAATTTTGCCCCCCCCTTAGACGTGCATGTAATAGATTTCTTATATGACGAAATATCTTACTAATAATAATGATTGGATTCACACATTTGCACTTTGAATGTTGGCACTTATGAGATCGTCATTACACATCAATTGAACTGGCAGAAGAGTTATTTGAAGAAGCGAAGCTCACCTTAGTAGGGACATTGAAGAGCAATCGTCGTCACATACCAGAGGAGATGAAGGAAACCCAGGGCCGTGAGAAATATTCCTCCAAGTTTTTATTCACGGACCCAAGGACACAAAGACCGCCCGTAACCCTGGTTTCGTACATCCCCCGCCAAAAGCTCACGAGAAATCTCCTCCTCCTCTCCACCCAGCATAGTGATGACAAAATTGACAATTCTAGTGAGAAAAAGCTAACTGAGATCAACTTGTATTACAACGATACAAAAGGAGGTGTAGATAGTGTTGACCAAATGGCAAGACATCACTCTGTAAAAAGAGGTACGAGAAGATGGCCTAATAGATATTGCGTGTATAAATGCCTGCACCATATTCATAAAAAGTAACCCTGACTGGAATAAGAAGAAACTGAATTTCAGGTAGCTGTATATGTTAGAGTTGGGGCAACAGCTTTTAAGACCACTTGCAGAAGACAGGGCCAAGAACATGCTTGGTTTGAAGAAACCTATCATTTCAGCTATGGAAAGTGTCCTTGGAAGGTCATTACCCAGTGCTACCTCAACAACTGCTTCTGCTCCATCATACACAAGAGGAAGATGTCATCAGTGTTTGAAATCCATTCACACTAAGAAGGACAATGACAAGATGACCAAAGTGACAATGGTTTGTTGCAGATGTTCCAAATACGTCTGCAAGACTCATTCTACGGAAACTATTATCTGTACCAACTGTAAAAGTGAAAGTGAATGAAGGAACATTCATAATGTTCCTATGATTTATGACTTAACTGTTGCTATACACCATGCAAATTTCATTATTCTCTTCGTTGTTGTTGTTGTTGTTAACTTATCTCAATACTATTATATTACAGGAACTGTATATTAAAAACTTCATTAGAGATGAAAATAATAGCGGGTAAATTTTGTCCTCGCCCCCCACCTTAGATATCCAAGTGACAGATTTTACCTTGTATTGCTAGGGTTAATCTGGAATCTTCTATCTCGAGAGGTTCCTAGATATATTTAGCATCCGGACTGTTCTAGAAGAGTCGGCGCAGCTATATAAGAGAGGAGTTACTTGCCTCAAGGGAGTGAGTTAGTGAGAGTGAGATTGAGTTTGCTGGTGTGAGTTAGCGAAGATCGCAGTCAGTGACAGCCTGGGCTGAGTTGTTAGCCTGATGGAGTATCTTCCTATTGTAGCCGGGGACTCGTTCCTGTTTCCCTGACGTCGTGTGTGTGAGTGTCCTGGGGCCGGCTGCTGGAGAATAACCTTGGGTTTTCTGGAGCAGCGCGAAGGGAACACTGGGCGCCGACGTGTGCAGACTGCGGAATTCGAGGGATTGAGTGAACAGCAGATACTATTCCGAGCTGCGAGGCTTACGTGTAGGCTATGGACCATGACAGCGCTAACGAGTGTGAGTGAGTGCCTGAGTGAATGTAGTGTAAATAAATGTCGTTGTAGGGGGAACACGAGAAACTAAAGGAGAGAGACAGCGAACAGTGTAAGTGTACTTGTGTAATCTGTAAGCTCATCAATCGTGTGTGTGCGTGTGTAAATGTGTAATTGTAGTGCATAGATAATAAATATTTAAAAAAGGACGCTACCAGGTCATTTATTCATTTATTTACTCCGCCAACACGTTACAGTATTTTTAATGTATATAATGCGTAAACCACAATAACATAATAAAATGATGTGCGGTGTGAAATTTTCGAACTCAGAAATGATGACTGCTACGACTGTTGTTAATCGTTGAAAAGAGAGAGCAGTATTCCCCTCCCGAATGGCTAGTCGAATCGGTCACGCTGGGATGAGCAGTTCTGGAGTTGAGAATGAGGCCAGCTCTTCGCACAGCATACCAGCGTGCTACACAGGTGAGACGTTTCTGGCCACCGCTGGTGTGGGATATCAGCAATGGGCATCATAGGACCATTTTGTTCCACGGAACTGTAAACCTTGCTGTAGGAGTGCGTCGGTCCACACATTGAAGAGACGTTTGGTGATGACGAGATGGAGCACCTTCCCACTGCCATTGCGATGTAAGAGCTCACCTCGGTGCAGCTTATCGAAACACGTGGATTGGACGAAGGGGTAGCGTTTACCACCCTGCGCGTTCCCCAGACCTCACGCCAATGGATCATTTTTATGGGGATACATTAAGAACAGGTTTTATCGAACAAAACCAAAACAATTGACACATTTAAATTGAAAGGCAATGTCGCGAAATTCCAAGCGTACTCTTTCTTGACGTTCGCGGATCCATTGGCTCGCGTTTTCAGCGTTGTCTAGACAATAACGGTCGTCAATTTGAACATTTGCGAAGATGACTCTGAAATTACATTACTTTTCTGTAACTCAAGCCCTCAAACATGTCCCCATTACCACAAATAATGACTTTACAGTCCTCCTAAGTGTCAGTGCAGTATTTTGTGACACCATGTAGACGAGTGAAAGGCAGAATCACTCTGCGAGCACGAGTTCTACTGCTCGAGTCAGGTGATACATTCACGGTTATCGTCCGTCAGAAAACACGTCCTGGCCTTACTGCAGGACGGAGATCATTGCATTGTCAGAACGAAACACCTGCCCCGTCAGCACAGTACTGGCCAGGATATTGAAAACATTGCCAAACATTGTAAGCCTTGCCGAATTCTTCAAAATGTCCCTTATACTGATCTCCCACCTTGCCCGCCGGCAGATAGTCCTTGGGAAGAGTACATGCCGACAACGCTGGCTCATTGTAATACACTTGATGTCGAATTCCCCATCTGTTATCGATATGCGGTCCACTGATGCAGCTGCCATAATCTGTGCCTTACAGAAGATTTTTACAACATTTTTTACCTAAGACCCTGATTTCGGACAATGGTACGCAATTCACTGTCAACATTCCGGAATGTTTGTACCAACAATGGTATAAAGGGCATTTGGGCAACGCCATTCCACGCGCAGTCCAACGGAGAAGTAGATTTATAGAAAGTTTCAAGAATTCTATGATAAAGGCTGTTCACACCGGCCTGAATACGGAGCGGGCCTTGCTAGAATTGTCAGGAGAATATCGGTTGTTACTTGGAAAGGATGGACTCAGTCCCTCCCAGAAATATCATGGCAATCAACATGTCACTCTGCTTTCTGTGTAAGAGCCACGTAACCAGCAGTCACCAGAGGAATATTAAACCAAGGAGGCAATATCTACGATCGAATATTTCGAATATTCCTTGGGGTTATCCACCGTATAGGCAACCTGCTCTTCCATGAGGATAAAGCCCTGCCTGTGCTGAAATGTAAAGTTGAAGACGGCAGACACACAAAGTCCCCGAGCCATTGGAATTAACCAATGAAGACTAAAATCCCCGACCTGCTCATGAATTGAACCCGGGACTCAATGGACCCATGGTATGCACGCTAACCTTTTATCCACGGAGCCGAACATTGAATAAATGAAATATGTGAAGTATATGTTAGCTAGATTCGAAATAAACTTGCCGATAGGTAGAATTCGTCACCTCGTATGGCAGGGAAATACTTGGTAAGTAGCCGGATGATCCACTTGATGCACGTGAAATTTCTCGCAGAAACTGTAGCGTTTTTTGAAAGGACTAAAAAGTTGTTTAAACTCCGAAACATTATTGAGTGATATATTTGTTCGTTAATTCGTTTACCGTCGAGGGTTGGTTCGAGGGTTGGTTTTTTTCCCCCGGATTCAGCGGGGGATCTCACCTCTGCCGCCTCAAGGGAAGTGTCCTGGAGCGCCAGACTTTGGGTCGGGCGCGGTGGACCATTGTGGCCTTACCTAATATGCCGAATAGGGGCCTTGAGGGGAGAGGAGAAGACGATTGAAAGAGATAGACAAGGTAGAGGGAAGGAAGCGGCTATGGGCTTAAGTCAGGTACCATCTAAAAATTTACCTGGAGGAGAGGCGGGAATCCACCGAGAACCACTTGGATGATGGCTGAGGTGGTAATCACGGAGGCGGACGGAGAAATCTCTCTTCTGTTTGCAAAAGTCCATCAAAGCTTAACTTGCCATAATACTTTTTTAATCAGCATTCCCATCTACCAAAAAACGGACACTTAAAGTGTTCCACCAAGAAGCACATCTCAGTATCCTGAAGTTAATTGCCGTCAATTAGTAGCAAGTAGTAGCAATTAGTGCGGTAGACGTTCAAAGTTCGTAATTTAACTCTCCATTGTCAAAGCTTCACCGTTTGAAAACAGCAATTAAATTACTTGATAAACTTCAAAACATGCTAAATTTTAGTACGATTCTTTTTTCAAGTGGGTGATTTTCTCTAGAGATGATTATGACCTTTCTTTTGGTACGGATATAATGGCCAATAAATAAATTAACTAGCAAATGTTACAATCTTTATGGAAATAAAGTCTTCTAATGATAATTATGATTACTATTGAGTTCCTCATACAGGAAAGAACCCTGTTTTACATGATATATTAAGGTTATAGATAAAAAATCAGAATATACATTATTTACACACATAGAGTATTATCGTGAAAGCTTACTAAATATGTGATGAAATAATGTGTGAAAATGAGGATAAAAACACTGTATTTTATAAATAGAGTGCATACGTTTAGCCAGTTCATTGTTGCACGATTTTAAATGGCATTCCAGAGAAAATCGTGCTGTTTCAAGAACAGGACATTCAAATAGAAGATGATGCACAATTTTACATGATCCACAAAAGCAAGAGTAACCATCTACAGTCTTAATCTTAAATTGCTTGAAGCCTATGATTTAAATTTACCGTGGCCAGGTAGGAACTGTGTAAGCACAAAGCACTGGAGTCGATGCTGGATTTTAAGTAAAAATAATTCTCTCGTAACGGCTACTTCCGAAGTAGCGGTCCAGACATCATTCCACGGAGAGGCAGTATATTCTTTAATCTTCCTCTTGAAGAAACACACTGGAGGTTTGTTGTACGAAACTTCCAAGGTAGACTTTTGCGGCTTGTTTTGCTTCGAAACCTGCCTTTTCATTTCCGGTAGACCCTGTGTGTCCACGAACCCAGGGCAGACAAACGTGGACAACATTTTGAAACAATGCCCTAATGTCAGCAACTATATGGTTCATATTGTACCTGTCGTTTATTGCATTAAGTGCAGCCTGTGAATTACGGTACAGCTTGGCGTTTTTATTGGTATCGTTACACCACTGTAGTGCTGATTGTATGGCCCAACGTTCCAATATGAAGAGATCTTGTATTGTGCTCAAAATATTTCCATGTCGTTTTCGTATACAACGAAAGCGCATCCAACCTAGTCAGTATCATCATCACCAGGTATTCTAGAAACATGTGTGTAAATGATGGAGTTGTGCTAGAATGAGCAAGAATTGTTATCAAGTCTTTTGAAAGTGCTAGCATGTCCAGATTAAAGAAAATTGCAATGATAATTAGAATAATGATATACTAAGCCCATAATGTGATTGTCTCTTATATTAATAAACTTGGTTGCTTCATTGGAATCGAAATTCTTAAGTTGAGTTTCACAGTGTAGCGTAATTTTCTCTTAAAATGTATACAGCCGAAGTTGGGCAAATGACACAGGGGACCTAATGGTGGGAAAGCGTCTTTTTCAGGGCTTCCGGTTTCTGTACTCAATCGCCGTATCTTCTAAATGTCAGCTCACAGCTAGCGATCGAAATAATTTTACCCACCACCTTGGTGTGTACAGGCTTGTACCATATTCAATCCATCATTCTATAATGATGTTCAACTGAACAATTTGCACCCCATCTCACGTTAATCAATTATTAATCACAAATGTAATTAAATACAAGACATACGGTAGTTGGTAAATTCCTTTGAAAGAAGTTACAGCAACGGATAGTCTCTTTAAATGAAATATGCAAATAAATTATATGCTCGCTAGATTCGAAATATCAGTTCAAAAGACTAGGGATAGAACATACCACTTGTTGAACACAGAACACATAAGTAAATTTCTTGGGGAGGAACCTAATGATCCACTTCAATGTTGCGAGACTGATAGTAAAACTGTAATATATCAGAGAAAGTTCGGAAGGTGTTTGTACCTGAATTATTATGTTGAAATACCTGTACACTTGCACCACTTTTGAAAAATATAATCGAGTAGACAACGTAAATTCATACAAATTACGTCGTTGAGAAGCCAAAACCTCGAATGTGACAATGATCTTTCTATCCGTTACTTTTCTTAAGACTCGCAACGTCTCCCAGCCAAATATTGATATGCAGTTCATCAGAACAGTTTTCGTTGAGTTAATTTTCCTATGCGCGCATACAGCGTTATTCAGCTGTCTCATCCAATAAAGTTTGATGCAAGCCACAATATTCATTCCGTCCTGGAAACACCTGCCCTGCCGGTATGTTCAGACAACACATTCGGATATCTTGGTTTTTACAGCCTCAGCGTGAGAGGACGCCGTAAAGATATACTCGTATTCAACACTGGAATTTATGCGCGTGTCTTGTGGATCATATGAACCTGACACGCGGCGAAACTCTAAATTGATATTGTGACCACAGGAAACCTAATACTTGCTATAAGCTGCCCAGTGTACCGCCCGAAACAGTAGTGCAGATAGTAAACGCGTGGCGGAGAGGACATGCATGTCAGGTGGGAGGTTCGAGTCCGGGGCGAAGATTACAAATTTTTGAAATATTTTTTTAACATGTACCGCACGAAACGTAAGTTCAATGCCCGCTTTCATGCAAATTGTGTGTGAACGAATGTGTTTATGGTCGTAAAAAGGGCCGATCAGTTAGCAGGCCGGACACATACAGACCGGAAATAGTAGGAGCACAACTGCCCTGACAACGTTCTGTCGCAGCAAATGCTCGATATGATGACCGTTTTGGTTTATGTACATTCGGGCCCGGTATCCAATAGATCGTCTTGCGCGATGAAGCATTCGAGGTTATTTGCTCGGCAGGCGTCCGTGATGAGTTGCCAGAGCTGGTCGGGGTTTTGCGGTGTTTGACTCGGAGGTAAGGCTTTTTGCGGATGATGTTATTCTCTATAGAGTGATAAATAAGTTACAAGATTGTGAGCAACTGCAACGTGACCTCGAAAATGTTGTGAGATGGACAGCAGGCAATGGTATGTTGATAAACGGGGTTAAAAGTCAGGTTGTGAGTTTTACAAGTAGGAAAAGTCCTCTCAGTTTTAATTACTGCGTTGATGGGGTGAAAGTTCCTTTTGGGGATCATTGTAAGTATCTAGGTGTTAATATAAGGAAAGATCTTCATTGGGGTAATCACATAAATGGGATTGTAAATAAAGGGTACAGATCTCTGCACATGGTTATGAGGGTGTTTAGGGGTTGTAGTAAGGATGTAAAGGAGAGGGCATATAAGTCTCTGGTAAGACCCCAACTAGAGTATGGTTCCAGTGTATGGGACCCTCACCAGGATTACCTGATTCAAGAACTGGAAAAAATCCAAAGAAAAGCAGCTCGATTTGTTCTGGGCGATTTCCGACAAAAGAGTAGCGTTACAAAAATGTTGCAATGTTTGGGTTGGGAAGAATTGAGAGAAAGAAGAAGAGCTGCTCGACTAAGTGGTATGTTCCGGGCTGTCAGCGGAGAGATGGCGTGGAATGACATTAGTAGACGAATAAGTTTGAATGGTGTTTATAAAAGTAGGAAAGATCACAATATGAAGATAAAGTTGGAATTCAAGAGGACAAACTGGGGCAAATATTCATTTATAGGAAGGGGAGTTAGGGATTGGAATAACTTACCAAGAGAGATGTTCAATAAATTTCCAATTTCTTTGAAATCATTTAGGAAAAGGCTAGGAAAACAACAAATAGGGAATCTGCCACCTGGGCGACTGCCCTAAATGCAGATCAGTATTGATTGATTGATTGATTGACTGTAAGCCCTCGGATACTCGCGCGGGCTACAGGTGTAGCCCAGTCATTTATTTCGTTGTAGTACAGAGTATATGCCGGCCCCGTGGTGTAGGGGTAGCGTGACTGCCTCTTACTCGGAGGCCCCGGGTTCGATTTCCGGCCAGGTCAGGGATTTTTACCTGGACCTGAGGGCTGGTTCGAGGTCCACTCAGCCTACGTGATTAGAATTGAGGAGCTGTCTGACGGTGAGTTAGCGGCCCCGGTCTAGAAAGCCAAGAATAACGGCCGAGAGGATCCGTCGTGTTGACCACACGACACCTCGTAATCTGCAGGCCTTCGGGCTGAGCAGCGGTCGCTTGGTAGGCCAAGGCCCTTCAAGGGCTGTAGAGCCATGGGGTTTGGTTTGGTTTGGTTTGGTTTGGTACAGAGTGTATACTTTACTAAGAATATTGATACTCTCTATAGCTGCGTGTCAATGATGAAGTTAACTGGGGAGTGTGTTTCCGACTTGACTACGCGCGCCATTTGGGCGCCAGATGGATTAGAAGTGGTCTGGGCTACAATAGTAGCCCGCACGAGCATTGCGGTCTCAGTGCTGACAATGGCCGAGCAAAGGAAACCTCGCTGCGCAGGCAGTCAAGTAGATGACTTTGAAATCTGTCAGTAGTTAGATGAAAGTAGTGATAGTATTGTTAGCGGTGATAGTGACGATAGTGAACAGGATATTCTTACACACAAAATACACCAAAAGAATCTGAAGAAGGTACAAGCAGTGAGGAAGATACCCCGCTCGAGTGTCCAGCGACAAATGACGATGCAGGTACACACAGCAATAATTCCAGATGTTTCATTTCCAAGGACACTAAACTTAAAGTTTCCACCAGGAATCATCTTCTACGTAAATTATCTGGATCAGAATGGAAAAGTCAACCAAAAACTATGCGTGCTTCCGCCATGGCACTATGTTATTCTGCAGCGGAATATGCCTGCCCTGTTTGGTACAATTCATCTCATGCCAGACAGGTAGACATAGCACTTAATGAGACCTGCAGACTTGTTACAGGTTGTCTAAAGTCTACTCCAACTGAAAAACTCTATCGTCTTGCAGGGATAGCACCACCCGGTGTGCGAAGAGAAGTAGCTGCAAATAAGGAAAGGACAAAGGTTAAGCACGAAAGTACTCATCTACTGCATGGACGTAAGCTTCCAGTACATAGACTGAAATCTAGGAAGAGCTTCCTACGAACATCTCAGGAACTTATAGTACCAGCTGAGAAGGCAAGGATACAGAAATGGAAGACGAAGATCCCCCAAGGCTCTGAGCAGATGGCGGTTGAGGAACGTTTTCCACCCGGTTGGAATGAGAGCTGGACAATCTGGAAATCTCTCAATAGGTTGAGATCAGGAGTGGGAAGGTCCAAAGTTAATTTGGCAAGATGGGGCTTCATCAATGGCGACAACACCAAGTGTGACTGCGGAGATGATCAAACCATCCAGCATATGCTTCAGTGTCCACTGTGTCCATCTTCGTGCACGCAAGATGACCTGCATTGAGCTACGAAGAGAGGACTCGAAGTAGCGTTGTATTGGTCCAAGATTATTTAAATATTACTTGAAATTATTGTAACTGTTTTCTTTTTGATGTATCTGATACGAGAATAATAATAATAATGTCCAAGGACAATTTCAAGTGTCTAAGGGATCATCCCCGTTCCAATGTGCATACAAGAGCCCATATTATTATCGTGCACTTTCCTGGCCATAAGGGAATTGTTCGTACTGTGAAAACTGAACTTGAATGTTTAGAACGTTTTATAGATAGCAGTATAATACAAATGACAACCACAGCGACAAATATTTATGTAGGTAAATTAACAGACAAGTTTCAACGTGATCGTGATGCAAAATTTACCGATACTACAGAAATACGTGCTTTGATAGTGTGCCAAATTTCCCTAAAATGGTCACAGAAACTCTAAGACAGATTTTAATCTGATATAGTTTTTATTTATTCGCCATGCAAATATGTTCTATTGTAGGTGTTTGGGTAAATATATAAATAAATTTGAAAGCTGTAATTCTTTTATTTCAGATTCCACGGTAGATTCCCCTAAGTGTGAGATATAATAACATGTTTCCACAAGGGGTTTTATTTCCACTTCTTAACAAAAGAAAAACCAACATATGGTCTTCCAATTTAGCTTAGAATATTTATATATACTTCTTCTTAAGATATTGTTGCCAAAGAAACCTAAAGAAGCACGTACGGGTCATTCAGATTGAACTTTAGTTTGGGCTACATATGTAGCCCGTGCGAGTAACGCTGCGTCTATTCCTAGCGCGAGTGTCCGAGAGTAAATGACGTTCGTCAAATGTCCCCACAAGAAGAAGTCTAACGGCGTTAAATCCGGTGACCTGGCGGGCCAAGAAACGGGACCTCCTCGTCCTATCCATTTCCCTGGCACTTCCTCGTTCAGATGGTTACAAACGGGCAAAGTCGAATGTGGTGGAGCTCCATCCTGTTGCAACCACATCGCCAAACGATCGTGCGAGGGCACATCCTCCAGCAGCAGTGGGAAAGTGCAGGTAGTGTGGGCCGTCCAGTGGCTCTCAAAGAAATAAGGTCCAATCAGGCAATCCCCCGAGATTCCACACCAACATTCACTCCCCATCGTACTTGATGGGCCGTCTGTCGAACCCAGTGAGGAGTTCAATGGTGCATGTTGTGACGATTAACTTTCCCATTCTTGTGGAAGCGTGATTCCTTCAAGAACAAGATGTGCGATACGAATCCTGCATCATTGTCAAGTGTGCCTAGTAGCCACAAACAGAACTCCATTCGAGCTTCGAAATTCCGCCCGTGGAGCTCTTGGCTTAGCTCAACATGGTATGGGTGAAATTTATGTTTTAATGCAATGTTCGCCAGACAGACGGCTGTCTGGTGTTCACTTGTACAATCGCCCTTCTACTGATGTGTTGATTATTACGACCTGCCTCCAGAACGACCTCTTCTATTTCACCCGATGTAACAGGCCTGTCGAGGACTGGTGGCTGGTGGTAAATCACGCCTGTTGCCCTTAATCGTCTTTCAAAACGGCGGAATGTCGTAGCAGACGGGTGTCACTTGTCGGGACGTTCCTGATACAGACGTATTGCCTCGCACGCGTATGGCTCGCTTCCGTGTCAGTGAGGAACATGTCAATGTATTCCTCTGTGGAAAACGTGCCGAATGACAGAAGAGATTACAGTACATTCAGGCCCTAACCAACGGAGTATGCACAGGGCACAAGATGAATAACAGCGACATTCTACTGTTTGAATGTGGCAAACGTGGGCTTGTGTTTACATATTCAAACATCATACGATGCGGAATTCGTGCCGCCGTTGGCACATTCCGTCGTTTGCTAGGCGAACGCCTAACAACATCCGCTACACTAGAATGCTGGATACATGCTGGTAGTACGACGAGAACAGAATACATGCCACATCCGGTTCGATGTTTAACACATTATTTACTGCACTGTTACCAAGTTTTATGGATTAATTCCTCTCTTCGTTACACCCGGTCAAGAGGCACGACACATTTGTACAGTTACATGGTAAGAGGATGTTTCTACATGATTTCCAGGCGTCATGTTTTACGAATGAATGCTATAATATTTTGCTAGGTTTCAGAATAGTGGATAAAATTTGCTTACTGAAAATTAGTAGTCCTACCATACAGTACGCCAGCATAGAATTGCACCCTTCTAAGCATGTGCGCGTTAGTTGGGCTGCAGCAAACGATACTCGGAGGGGCTGCTGAATCACAATTTATAAAGGAAAATAAACCTTACCTTGCCGTGCTTTAAGACTGTATATTTTCATGACATATTTACGCACACCTAATGTATGTTGTATTTAAAGCTTTTCCTTTACACTGCAGCATAGAAAAATAGACACATCGAAAATGGCTCTGATGGACAGCATATCAATATGACTGGGAGACGTGACAGAAATAATGAACACTTTCAGTTTATCACTTATCAAAACCAAATTTAAAACACAAGCACGTATTAATAAGATATGGAGTGCATTCATTCATTGGTTGCATAGTCTTCTACTTCTTCATCTGTTTGCACTCCAGGGTCGGATTGATTGATTGATTGATTGATTGATGGATGGATGGATGGATGGATGGATGGATGGATGGATGGATGGATGGATGGATGGATGGATGGATTGATTGATTGATTGATTGATTGATTGATTGATTGATTGATTGATTGATTGATTGATTGATTGATTGATTGATTGATTGATTGATTGATTGATTGATTGATTGATTGATTGATTGATTGATTGATTGATTGATTGATTGATTGATTGATTGATTGATTGATTGATTGATTGATTGATTGATTGATTGATTGATTGATTGATTGATTGATTGATTGATTGATTGATTGATTGATTGATTGATTGATTGATTGATTGATTGATTGATTGATTGATTGATTGATTGATTGATTGATTGATTGATTGATTGATTGATTGATTGATTGATTGATTGATTGATTGATTGATTGATAAAGGTCTAAGGGAATAGTACCGGCATAAGAATTAAGAAATCACAAGAACGCAATATAATTTCTAGAATAAATTATAAAACAATCATTTACCATGCACATATTTGAGAATTTCGCAGATAAATAGGGAGTCTGATATAAAAGGCATAGATTAACCAAAGGAACTAAAAGAGGAGATTAATATCTGTTAAATTAAAAAGCTCTGCTTAGACTAATATGTATCGACCGGATTCCATGTATGTTTCGTATTTCCAACATTGAACAATACGAGATATTGAATCTTTAAGAAGATGGACCACGGGCTACTCGGAATACCTGAGCAGACCATCATTGCAGACGACGACCGTATAGCCGCATGTGCGGTATGGAGATCGCCCATCGACAGCGCAGGATGAACCAAGCACACATCATCCCAAAGGCAATGGAAAAAGGGTAAGTCTCATAAATAATTGCGTACTTTGGTGGAAATATATAGGTCATTGGTTATCAAAATGTTGAAATTGTGTCATTTAGTCCTCAAAAATAACCTCGCAAGTTTTTCTTCATTAGATCGATGTAAAGGTATGTAAAAGTAATCAAATCCTAGTCAGGTGATAAAAGCGATATGTGATCCAAGTAATGTTATGCCATAGATGATATGAAGTTCTTTTAAGAAGAGTACCTTTGAGTTTTATATAGATTCCAAGTGATAGGTTAAAATATAAATGCAGGTGACATGGTACGATAATAGGAGTAGATGATACGCTGCTATAATAAAGAGATATATACTGAAACATGGATGTATCAACTGACAGTAAGAATGATGTTGTAATTCAACAAGATTCAGATCCAATGAGGAGAAAACATGAGAGTATAACTACTTATGCGTCAAAATGAAGTTATTATGTGGAGAGTTGAGAATAGTAGGAAGAGATGAGAGTTGAAATAAGTAAATGAAGGAAATTCAGAGATGTTGTAGAAAGAAATGTGAGATGAAGTGAATGGAAATATAGTATGCCACGTCGAAATAAAAGAAAAAATGGAATGTTTTAAGCAAAAAAACGAGATAATTGACGTAGACTATAATCGCTTGGGTTTGGGACCTTATAACATTGCATTGGTCAAGAATTCGTGTACAAATTGAATTGTGACGTATCATAACCTTTCGTAGAATAGGATATTTGCACTTGGTCATCGAAAGATATCCATTATAAGAATGAATATGCGTTATACCAGGACATATTAACTTACGATTTTCTTCTAAAAAATGCACTCTCTTAAATTATGCATGACATATGTACAGTAACATGTGGGGTCATGGCTATCGTAAATGATAATAGAGATGAGTTAATACCGTATTGTATTTCCAGAAAGACATTTCTCTAATGCGGTAATGGATTTACACGGGATCGCATGACCATATTTAAACTAATTTAAGGTTATAGATACCATTACAGATTTAATGGCTAGTTTGTATATATTGGAAGGTTTCAGGTATGGATGTGAATGAATTGGTAATTACAATTGATTAAAAGCAGAGTTGTGCTAAATAAAAGGAAACTTATCACATTTTCACGATGCTGAGTAGAAAATAGTGTAATGATATTATTAGAATACCAATTCCTACATAATCCATAGATTACAGATATACATGTATACAGGGTGGTCTTTTTTGTGCTTGTAGTTTGGCTTCGTTCTTACGCTGGTTCCATTTGACCCATGCTAGTCATATGGCCTCGATAGCCTCATCGCATTCACTAGACCACCATGGATGCTTATTTTCCTTAGTTCTATTGGTGACCGTCTCCTGAGTCACTGCTATTATGGCATCCCTAAGTACGTCCCATTTTGCAATGGTGTTAATCCTGCTGTTATTAAGGTTCAATCTCTCTTGGTAGCTTGTGCTGTCGTTTTCAAGTTTGGTGATACCAAATCTAGGGATCTCCTTGATTGTCGCTAGCACTCCATTGGTCTCCTTTAGTGGCTTTAGGTTCGTTCCACCAGGGACAGTCAATATTGGCTCTTCGTAGCACCTTGACGTTCATAATTTCGCAGTGGTGCTGCCAGTCTATTGACACATCGTTGATCCGGAACAGGTCCAGCATTCTATTTGGGCTTCCCCATGTCGTGGCGTTCCTAGATAGGTGTTTGAAGGCTATGGACATGAACAGCAGTCCATACTTAGTGCATAGGCTGATTAAGAGTTCTCCGTTCTTGTTGGTTCTCTCGTGGGCAGGGTATCATTCTACAATATTTTGGTATTTCCTTTCTCTCCCGATCTGGGCACTGAAATCTCCTAACAGAATAGTCATCTGGTGATGTGGGACCATATCTAGGGTTTCCTCAAGGGTGTTCCATTACTGGTCTGTGGTCTCTGGGTTTTTCCTCTTGGAGTTATTGGTAGGAGCATGGAAGTTAACCAGAGAGGATCCTCTATTATTGCGTCTGAAGGACAGTACTGAGGTTCTTTCGTTTGGCGAGGAGAAGTCAAGTATGCTTGTAACCAATTTATCGTGTACTGCGAAGCAGTCCCCAGGAAAGGTACGTTTTCCATGATTCTCTTACTAGGTTTTCCTTTATATATCCTGTAGCCTTGACAGGCTATGGCATCTTTGTTCTGGAACCTTATCTGTTGTAGGGCTGATACACTGATGTTCTTGTCGTTCAGGAATTCATGTGTGTTTTAAAATTTTACAGTTTAGATCAGGGAATTTATATTGACAGTAGCTAGGTATTTGATGTTCCTTTTATGGTTTTTCTTAGTTCCAGCTAGTCCACATGAAGGTTTGTGTCCCCCAGAAACCGACGACCTACATACCCCGTCACGAGCAGGGGTGGATTTGTTACCACCTGGGTTTTATCATTATTAAGTTAGTACTTCATGTTGGACACAGACTTTCACAGGAGTGTGTAGGATTTAGTCACCCGAAGGTAACGAGTTATTAACTATCAAGATTGTAAGTATTGATGCCCTCAGAGCTAACCCGTTTCACCGACTCAGCTTCCCGCTGGGATTGGTTAACCAACCATCCGCTGGGTTGCTCGGCTTAGGAGGGGCACCTCTTGCAGGTTATGTGCTGGTGTTGGAGTGAAAAAGGCTAGATGCATTCTCTTACTGAACCCAGTATTTTCGTGTTGCAGATGATTGGCAACAAAGAATTTCACTCCCATTACGCAGAGTCATAAAGACAAGTTAAAATCACCTGGGTTCTCACTAAAATCCAATTCTGGAACCACAGTCTCTTCCACAATGTTGACTGACGGTGTCTTGGGTCGCCACTGATCCTTAAGGGTTGATACTTCTGCTATTCATACGCTCTTTGTTAGCATTGAGTTTGTGAGTCAGAAGTTTCCTCCGCTGTAGTTCAAAGGATGGATCCCCTTGGTAGACGAAACGACACCATTCTGGTCTAATGGAAGCCATAATCTTCCTATTTTCAAAGCCAATTATATACATTTTTAGATTAACATTCATATCGTCTTGTAGCGTCTTCCCTGTCTGACCTTCAACTGACCGTACATGTTTTGTTTTGGGAGACGTGACTCAGGCATGCGAATTACATTTCCTGTCCATCGAGACTGGTGTTTTACTATGAGAGCCTCACGCTGGTTGTATTACTTTGCTCCAGAACACTTACGTTATTGCGTCTGTCTTGCCTATTTATTCCTATGATTCTCCTAATGCACCGTTGATGGTAGTTTTCCAACGATAGTAAGTGCCTTCTGTATGTAAACCAAGCTCCATAGTCATAAAGTAGAGTTGGAAAAACAACGGCTTGGTACACGTACAGCTTGGTATTACGGTTTTCAAACACCCACATACGACCAGAGGCTGCGTTGGCGCATTTAAGGCGATATTGAATTTCAGCGTCAATATTTTTGACATAGTCGGAAGATGACTGTCCAGATTGGAAATGTGTTCAGTATTATTTTAAGCTAGTTCCATTAATCATGATAGCTGGAGGAGCAGCGTTACAAATTGCTGCATACATACATACATACATACATACATTATCATTATAGACTGTTATGCCTTTCAGCGTTCAGTCTGCAAGCCTCTGAGAATTTACTAAACGTCGCCACAATCGTCGATTTGCAACTAGTGTTGTGGCCTCATTTAGTTGTATACCTCTTATCTTAAAATCGTTAGAAACCGAGTCTAACCATCGTCGTCTTGGTCTCCCTCTACTTCTCTTACGCTCCATAACAGAGTCCATTATTCTCCTAGGTAACCTATCCTCCTCCACTCGCCTCACATGAAACCACCACCAAAGCCGGTTTATGCGTACAGCTTCATCCATCGAGTTTATTCCTAAATTAGCCTTTATCTCCTCATTCCGAGTACCCTCCTGCCATTGTTCCCACCTGTTTGTACCAGCAATCATTCTTGCTACTTTCATGTCTGTTACTTCTAACTTATGAATAAGATATCCTGAGTCCACCCAGCTTTCGCTCCCGTAAAGCAAAGTTGGTCTGAAAACAGACCGATGTAAAGATAGTTTCGTCTGGGATGAGACTTCCTTCTTACAGAATACTGCTGATCGCAACTGCGAGCTCACTGCATTAGCTTTACTACACCTTGATTCAATCTCACTTACTATATTACCATCCTGGGAGAAAACACAACCTAAATACTTGAAATTTATCGACCTGTTCTAGCTTTGTATCACCAATCTGACATTCAATTCTGTTGAATTTCTTACCTACTGACATCCGTTTAGTCTTCGAGAGGTTAATTTTCATACCATACTCAATGCACCTATTTTCAAGTTCCAAGATATTAGACTGCAGGCTTTCGGCACAATCTGCCATTAAGACCAAGTCGTCAGCATAGGCCAAACTGCTTACTACATTTCCACCTAACTGAATCTCTCCCTGCCATTTTATACCTTTCAGCAGATGATCCATGTAAACTACGAACAGCAAAGGTGAAATATTACAGCCTTGTCTAACTCCTGTAAGTACCCTGAACCAAGAACTCATTCTACCATTAATTCTCACTGAAGCCCAATTGTCAACATCAATGCCTTTGATTGATTTTAATAATCTACTGAACCGTTCCCATCCATCGATATCACGATGCCAGACTCAGTCGGTTAGAGCTTCGTGGTTACGTTCGGTCTGTGGGCGAGAATTAAATCTAACTTCTATAAAAATAATCACCAATGGTGTATATGAATGGGAAACAGTTGCATTTGTTGTGAATAAGAGACAGATAAAGGGGTAAAATGGATTTATTCACTAGAGCACATAATTAATATTCATTCTATCGAAATTCCATAAAATACAATAAAACATGACGCAAACTGTCATAAAAAAAGTATAATGTGCCGTGCACATTAAGAACAACTACATATTACATTACTAAAAAAATATCGGTCCAAATACCGAACAAATAATTTATAAAAGAACAAAATCTTAAATCTTGGCCTGAATTACATCTTTAATTCTCGACAACGCCGCCAAGTGAATATGCCGATTTCCCCGAGGGGAATTTCGATTACGACCGTCCACAAGCTATGCTTCGACAAGAGAAAATCACGTCAGTTTCATTCCATAATACAACTATTTACATATACAAAATCATTAATCCTGATAAGGGAAAATCCAGGGATCCTAACTTATACTACACAGATTCTACTGACAGATCCGATCTGTCGCAAACAACCAGCCTGAAGCTGCATACCACCAGAGAAAATTAGCTCCGGGCTAAATTTAAGAGACAAAGATTAATTCGTCAAGACACAACACACTGACAACAAATACGACAAGGCACATCGATACAAGGTACATAAGTATACAAACACAACTCCTGTAAAATAACAGCATAATTACAATATAAAGAAAATATGTACATGCAGTCAGAGCACTTCCTCATCACCAGGTCATTAGTGGCACGCCCCTGTCCGCCAGGGCGATCAGGACATTCCCCTTCGACTAGCGGAAAGTTTCACTTTTCATGGGAGCGGAACCCAGCTGGAAAGTAATTCATACTGTCTCGCAAAGGACTCCAGGCAAACGGGGTGCAGGTAATTGCTTCCTTCACGGCTACCCCAGCCAGACTTGCTCACACAACAAAAGAAGGTTTCTCTCTTAAATACTGCTGCCTTATTATGTAAACTAATAATTTCTCCCGTTTATAAAAACTTCTATGACAACAGAAACATCTCTTCTTCACCTTTCAATACATATGCCGCAAACATCGCTCTCAAGGAAGACGTCACACATGGCCTTACGTCTCAGCGGCTCGGGAGTTCGATACTCGACCCTGTCTCTTTACTCTGCGGGCATATCCAAGCCCATCCTTGTTTAAAGCAGCTTGCCCTGCTAACATCCCTTCCTTGCCATGTTTACAGGCATTCAAACCAATATCTGACTTCCGCGTCATATACCAGGCGATCTCAGCCTCTCAACCCTCGCAATAATCTCCACCCCGATCTACTGTCGTCTCTGCTCATTAGAAGAACCTAACTACCCAACGAAGACGTCGTGGCGTTCCTGTGGCAGCGAACATATATCTGAAATCGCGCACAGATCAAATATAAGAGGCCTACACTGGTCTTTACTGCTAATTATTCCACAAAGAGAAGGCGGCCTGGCCTCGTCAATGATGAAACTATCCACCTTCCTAACACTTAACACACACACCTAGGAATGCTCTGAAAGGATTAAAAACAATGCATGCACACACACTCCTAACTTTACCTATTTACAACCCTTTTTCCCATAACTAAACTAACCATGAATCACTGCAACAAATAAGGGCACTAGCATGCTGCCCTGGATCTCCCACTGATTTATTGACAGTAAAATTACTCATCGTTAGCAAATTGACATTGACCGTTAATATTACCCTAAAAACTGGATGAAACTGAATTGACCTCAAATGTTACCCACATGCTTAAAAATCTGACATATCCACTTAGCTTTGTTGTCTTCGGCAATCACACCATCTGCACAACTGCAGCGTCAGGAGATTACTCGGCCATCATATCCTCTTTGATGGCGTTACAAAAGATATGAATTACACATGTAGCTTCCATGATTGTCCTTGCAGATAACACTCCTACAATGAATGGAAAACAGGTTAGCACTACACTTGCTCAATTGCATACGCGCACACTAATTAAGGAGATATTGCTTAGCACACATAATTGGGCAAAGATTAATTCTTTAATCAGAGTCGTAGTCTCAGGGAATGCGCCCCGGATCCGTCCGTATGCAAGAACAATTACGATACGATCGAACACGTTTTCTCCGCGATCGCGAAACCGACCCGAAACGTTGGCGTGTAATACTGCTAATTAGTTCACGACAATCTTCCCGGTATGCCCAGCTATCGTCCCTTTTATTTACCGCGTTCACACATACGTGGTACCTACCGCACTTGATGTAAGAGCGAAGCGTCACACGCGTAGCGGTAAATACACATATACGGACTTGTAACTCCCGTATTTATTAAATGTAACTCACACCAGGGTGATACGTTTTACTGTAGTCTGGGCACGCTTCTACGTGTATGATATTCATATAGCAATCATGAAGAAATAACGTCACTGTAGCACTTTGATGTCGGACAAAGAAAATGGCGATCTCGACTGGCGTGGAGACTACTTCCTGTACCACGGACACCTCACGAAAGACAGACCCGCTTCCCCAAGCCACTGTTGGTTTTTATGGACCCACCCGCGTCGTTCCGAAAAGAGGGGGTGGCCCTGTTGGCTATAGCGCGAGGTTTCAACCGCTTTCTCAGGACAAAGCCCACAACCGTTATAACCTAGCCACACAAATATATATATAGAAGTTAGCCGATGAATGAACAGATAAAGAAGTCTAAATTCATTTACTACTCATCAGGCGTATCGAAACCGTGGAGCAGGGTTATTTATCAGATTTCACCCTTATTTCTAATAGGTCGGCACTGTGATGATCGAAGTTAGCAACCCCGCGCAATTCTCTGTGACTCGCTTTCACAGCTCGCCATTGGCTCCTTTCAAACTCGCCGCCCGTTAGGTGACGCCGCGACACTCCCACAGCCTCGTTCAAACTTTCAAACCACAGGCCGATTCAAACCTGGCTATCGGCCGCTCTTCCAGGGCGCGGCCCAGCACAAAGCCGTTTGCTTGCCACCTCACAAACAAAGTCTTTCAAATTTAACGCCTCCACAGTGTTGCGCACTATGCAAATAAAAGTCCCTGGGGCAATATGATATGTTTCATTCTCCCAACACCCCGTAAAAAAAATATGTGGAGACAGAATGGAGACATATATTTTTTTCTATTATATCAACACTGTGCTTCATCTAACACATCTGTGCTAATAGGAGGTTTCGTTCCGCGAGTAGGCTCTCTTTCTTCTTCCTGGCCTCGCAGTATATTTGCAACAAAGCTTGGAATTTCCTCTCGTTGCCTTCACATTGACTACATTCTCGCGACGGAAGGTGAGTTGAATCTTCACTTGCCATCACGTTCACGTCTTCGGCCTCTACTTCTTGCTCCTCCTCTTCTTCCGCTTCTTCTTCTTCTCCTTCTTCACGTGCCTCATCCTCAATCTCGTCGTCGTCGTCGTCGTCTCCTTCTAGGTCGTCCTCTGGAACTTCATCGATTCTAATTTGTCCCGGTAGATGGTAGGGCTTCAGATTGGATGTGTTAAAAGTTTTCTGCACTGTACCGTCCATACTGCGGACCCGATATGAATTATTCCCGTAGTCATGAACTACACGATAAGGTCCCACATACAACTCCGCGAACTTGTGATAAAAGCGGGCGGACACATCCGAACTTGTCGGTCGCTTCACCAATACTAATTCACCGACCCTTAGAGGACGATGAAAGCGTTTCCCTCTTGTTCGACGTGCTCTTCTTTCGGCCTGGCTCCTCAACTTCTCGGCCGTCTCTCTCACACACATCTCGAGTGAGGGGCGCGGGTCAACGGGACACGGAATAATGCCATGCCAGGCTCTATTCGGATATTCGTTGTGCTGTAAGACCATCGGGATCTGGCCGCCAGACTCGTGGCGCGTCGTGTTGATACTTTCTGTGATAATCGGTACAACATCCAGCCATTTCCAGTGCTCCGTTGAAATATACAGTCTACAATATTTAGAGATCTCTCTCATTATTCTCTCACTAGGATTGGATTCTGGATGTCGTATCGAGCTAAGTACGTGCTGGATGCCTAGCTTTTCAAGTTCACGCTTGAATACGGGAGAGGTAAATTGTGGCCCGTGGTCACTTAGTATTTTCTGAGGCTTACCCATCTTGGGTATAATTTTATTCTTAATCTGATTCAGAGCTGACCGTGTATTTGCCTTTTGCACAGGACATAAGGCTACGAATTTGGAAAATACATCAAGGCATACAAGTATATACTTCATCCCGCGACGACTAGCAGGTAACTATCCGAAATAGTCGATCGCGAACAGCTGTTTCGGGGCACTAGGCAAAATTGGTTTAGGAGCCTGCTTCAATAAGAAGGGACTTGGTTTCACCCGCTGACATTTATCGCAAGTGCGCAGGACCTGCTGCACCATTCGCCTCATCCGTGGCCATGTGAATGTCTCCTGAAGTACTGCTGTCACCTTCTCGATTCCTGCGTGACCGGTAGTATGGTGAGTTAGCCATATCAAATCAATTTGAAACGTGGGCGGAACTACAATTCGAAATTTAGTATGGTCCTGGTCAATGAATTTATGGATGAGATTATTAAATAGGTGATAAGATGAAGACTTCTTCTGGGCATCTTTGAATCTGGCAGTACCGGGTTCGATCTCCTTTCGAAAATAATCCAACATGAGACGGGTAGGTGGGTAATTCTCCTGCTCTTGTTTAAGTTCGGGTAATCGATTAAGGATAGTATGATCTTCTTCACCTAGTACAGCGAGATTTATAGTTGCTTCCTCGGGGTTCGGGTTTCGACTTAAGGCGTCAGCCACCACATTGAGTTTGCCAGGACAATGCTCAAAGGTTAGGTCAAACTGCTGTTTGAACAACGACCATCGGCAAATACGATCACTAGCTACATTTGACTTTTGAATAAACGTCAAGGCCTTATGATCCGTCCGGATTGTGATCGGGAATCCGTAGATATACTTCCGCCATTGAGTTAGAGCTACGACGATGGATAGCATCTCTAACTCCGTGGTCGTCCATTTCAACTCGTGGGGTCGGAGTTTTCGGCTCATAAAGGCAAGATAAGTCGTTTTATGTTCTTTCTCCGGCGTTTCTTGGAAGAGGATGGCTCCAATACCAACACCTGATGCGTCTGTCTGAATGAAGAAACGTCTGTCGTACTGTGGGTAGCCTAACTTGACTGCGTTAGCCAACATGGCTTTAGTCTGTCGAAATGCCTCATCATGGACATTGGTCCACTTCCACCGATTGTTGGTTTTCAACAGTTCTTGCAGGGGAGCGACTGTCTCCGTATATGCTATGCAGTGTTCAGCAAAGAACTGACATAATCCTAAAAATTGGCGGATATGCTTAACTCGAGTCGGCTTAGGGAAGTTTTGTACGGCAGCAATCTTCACAGGATTTGGCCTAATCCCCTCTCCATTGATAACATGGCCAAGAAATAGTGCACTTCTTTGACAGAAGTGTGATTTTTCCAGGTTCACTTTAAAATTGCAACGGTTTAAATCTCCCAGCAAAAGATCAATTTTCATCAAGTGTTCGTCTAAGGTTTTGGAACAAAAAATAATGTCATCAATATATTTTAACGTAAACTCCTTCACTGCCGGACTAAGATTGCTCTCCAAAGCCCTTATCAATACCGAACTTGAATTGGCCAGGCCAAAGGGCAACCTCTGGAAAATATATGTTTGATTGTCGAACATAAAGCCAGTTAGCATACTCGTGCTTGGGTCCAAAACGATATGGTGAAACGAAGCCGTCAGATCAACAGTTCCAAAGAACTCCATCCCTCCAAACTTCTTTAATAGGTCCTTAATCAAGGGTGGCTGCACGTACTCGGGGACTAGGCGCTTATTCACAGCACGTGCATCCAGGCAAACGCGAAGAGACCCATTTGCCTTAGGCACGGCCAGGATTGGATTAAGAAACGGGCTGGCAGCTTTAGTAATAACGCCGTTCCTTTCCATATCATCAATAATCTCCTTCACCTGTGGAAATAATTTTTCCGGTACAGGGTAGGGACGTTGTTTGAAGGGCTCCCAATCGTTCACGACAATCTTGTACTCATAATTGGGTATTCTACCAGGTTTAGAACCAAACACCGTCTTATGTTTCACCAGTATTTCCCGTAGCTTTCCACGCGTGACCTCATCCACCGGGGCCTCTGCTACCTTGGTAGGCAATAACTGGTTAAATTTAGCCTCCTCATCGTCATTTTCTAAATTGGCGATCATAACCTCAAAAAAAATTTTAAGTTCTTCACAGTTGGTAATCCAGTCTGCCGGGAAATCATCATCTTCCTTTCCTTCATCTGCTACGGTCGTCCAGATCTGTTCTTCACTAAATTCCTCTTCCGCTTGGTTCAGTTGCAAATTCTCACGTAGCTCCTCCATCCGAAAGTTGATGTTATTTAACCCCATATCAATCACTGCATTATAAGTACTTAAGAAGTCGGTTCCCAGAATTAAATTGTACTCCATGCGCGGCAAAATGACACAAGGATGTGACACTGTAGAATTTCCTATTTCCAAATCCAGTAGGGCCTGCTCCTTGCAAATCGTAGTCCTGTCGGGTACAATGCCTCGAACCTTCAACCTTGATATCGGTATAATAGGAACCTTCATTTTTGTCTTTAATTCTCCGATCAAAGTTTGTGAGACAACGCTTATGGTGGCGCCTGTGTCTACTAAAACTCTGACGCGAAGACCTCCTAGTCTAATATATATTACAGGTAATTTTCGTAAATAATTTTGATTCAGGTTTTCATTCTCCTCCAATAAGTCCTCTGGTTTTATTATCCAGCTATCCACCGAGACTGTGACCCACCGATCACCGTCCTTCTTCTCTTCCGTTTTCAGTCTATCTTCCCCTTCTACTGTTGAGCTTTTTTTTTTAGCTCCGTTCTCCCTTGCGTTAAAGTCTGGCGCATGGGGATTCAGTCTATTGTGTTGAGCCTCCCGGAAGTTACGGTACTCAATACTTTCCGCGCCGTGCCCTTGACCAGCCATTTGTTCTTGGATAGCAGTCTGCCATTGTCCGCTGGGCTGTTGTCTTTCTCTGAGCTCGGAGAGATACCGTTGAGATTCTAGGTGTCTCTCTCTATCACCTGGTCCCTGCTCGTATTCATTAGAGCTGCTACGAAAATTCCTATTGTCCCCTCGGTTATACGGCCGCCTCTGTGTTATGTATGCTCGTGGTCGGTACCTGTAGGCACGCCCATTTCCTCCATATGAATAAGTTCGGCTTCTGTCGTAATTCCTATTCCAGTTGCCTCCTGGTCCTCTCCTGTTGTCACGATTATTCGCAGAATTCCATTGGTCTCTCCGTGGTTGCCCATTTTCGTCTCCTTGTATTTCCCGTGACGTAGTCTGTGTCCCGGAATTCTGGACGTCTCCTCCTCTCCTTATCTTGCGCGGCGGGCTGCTATCCTTAGATACATCTACCACATGAACTGTTTCCGTATGTCTAACCCTTGGCTGAGACTGGCTCGAAGTAAGGTCGAGTTGACGTAACGTCCTTTCAGCCTCTGCCGCTGACTTGACGTTGGCCGCGATAAGGGTTCTCTGCGCTTCGAGTGGTAATTGCCTCGCGATGGCCACGACCATCTCAGATTCGGACGGTGGTGTATCAAGGTCTCGAAATTTGATAACTTGAGACACAAAATAACTCAAAAACCTCGTCGGAATCGTCGCCGGATATTTCTTAGCGTATAGCTCCATCCTTAGAGCTTGCTGTAAGGAAACGTCCCAAAATTTACGGAGAAAAGCCACCTTAAATTCCTCGTATGTGCTAAACGTATATTTGAAGGCCTGCATCCATTCCAAGGCGGTATCGGACAAAAATTTTTCAACTGTACGTAATTTTCGATCGGGGGGCACCCTTGCGTCTGATAGAAAGTCATCTATCTCACGAAGAAAAGCCCTAGGAGTCCTATCGTCCATGCCACTAAATTTCCTCGGTTTTTCCTCGGGCGACGCACGGAATATATTATAAATCGGCGCTCCATTTGTTACGTTGGGAGTGGACGCTCTCTCTTCTGGGCGGGATAAGTGAATTATATCGCTCATCATCGCTGGTTCATTGGTGTCGCTAGCAGCTCTCTCGATATGACTCTGCTGAATTGAACATTTCAATTTGTCCATCTCCTTGCTGGTCCTGAGGTCGATTAATTCTATCTTATCCTTCAAGTGCTGAATTTCCTTTTCTGCATTTGCCAGCTTGTTTGTGTTCTTTTGACTATGCTCTGCCCATATCTCAATTGTCGCACCAACCTCATTGATATTGGCTCTGGTGTTCTCCCTGTCCGCCAGAATTATCTTCTTAATCTCTTCGCCTTTACCCGCGATTCGATCCGTGACCTCCCGCGTGACTCTTTCTTCCAGGTTCTTCAACTTGACATCATTTTCCTTTACCGTCTCAGATAACTTCCGTTCCATTTTCTCTTCACTCTTCTGCTGTCCTTCGGCAACCTGATTCTTAATCTCTTCCGAGAACGATGAAAGTCTCTTTTCATTTTCAGCGCTAAGCTGCTCTATAGCGCTCCGATTTTTACCGATTTCTGTCCGTGCCTCGTCTAACCTACTAGTTACTTCTTCTAGCCGTTGGTCTGTCTTTTCGGCTCCATCTGATATTTTCCCTGCTAGCTCCTCAACGGTTTTCTGCATTCGTTCAATCTGTTCCTAGGTTCGAACCTCTATCGCGTCGATATGTTTCTCTAATCAATTCATCCCCTCCTGACAACAAATCTGAACTGTTTCTATCTTTTCTTCGAGCTTCTCGTTACCCTGTGCTATTTTCGCCGTAAGTTCACTCACGTTCTTATGCTCACGTTTCTCGGCCTCTAGCGTTACTAACTCAAGTCTGTTCGCGATCTCCGCCATATTTTCTTGCTCGCGCCTCACAGCTTCCTGTTCGCGTCTCTCAGCTTCCTGTTCGCGTCTCTCAGCTTCCTGTTCGCGTCTCTCAGCTTCCGCAGCCACCGAGTCCATTTTCTCCGCAATCCGCTGCATACGTTCCTGCTCACGCTCCCGTGCTTCCTGTTCACGTTTTCTTGCTTCCTGTTCCGCTAACTCCATTTTCGCCAAAAGATCGGCGAGGGTTACAGCCATAATATTCGATACGAATGCGACTACGCAGTTATGCTTCCGGTGTGAGAGTCTCTAGATGTAGAACCAAGATTTTGAATATTAATATAGAAAATTTCCAGTTTCTGCCATTTACGTTAAAAAAAACACAAGCAGTCTGGCTTCACAAATTCGCCATGCAGAAACTGCCTAACGAATAATTATCATGTGCTCATTATATCGCGATAAAATAATCAGAAATCCTCGCGTGTATTAAAAAAATAATGAAAAGATAATTACAATGTAGCCCCAACCGTTTACTAGAAATGTAGGTCTATGCTAATTTGGGCTCAAATATATGCATTAGACATCAATGCGTAACCACATTTGCATCTTATCTCCGATTAAAGGATTATACTTCCCACAACAATGATCCATACACCTTCAATCTTTGACAATGATGCCACTGTAATTACAAGTTTTCCTCCGAGTTTGAGGCAGACTCGGGTCCCTATCTTAATCTAGATACAAACAAAATCAAAATCTCCGGCTATACAAATCTGTTACACAGAACAAACTTTTAGGTCATGTCCATAGGCGAGTTTATCTGAGGGATACACATCGTCTACTTGCCCCAAGTGAGAAATCTTTTCCTAGTTCTCGAATTCCCAATGGAATCACTGAATTATTTGACATACCTCTACCATCGGCTATCATGCTCTTATTCACATCCTAACATTAATATAAAAATTCAATTTAATGCCGATATATACCCGACGTATACATATATATTTAGGAATTACAGACTTTCACTAAATATACGATTTCCACGGAAACCTCGCCCTCTCGTATCCGTATACTAACATGAGTATAATCGAATACCGGACTGTAGACTCAATTGTCTAATACGCTAGGTTGCCAGTTCCCATGACTCCGTCTGAGCATCGAGCAAGAATCTCAGGCTTCGTCATCTATAATGCGCCTGTTCGGAATTATCTACCTAACTTAAATGTTGGGTACCACTCTGGTCACTCCCAAAATTCCGAACTATATACTCCTATACAAGGCCTACAAAGTCGCGCATCACAAACAAAAAAAAAAGAACCGGGCGCTGCACATATGACAACTGCCAAAGTAACAATCGCTCAACGTTGCATCGTGCCAGAAATGAACCTGACGCCGCCCAAATAACAATCGCCACCACTCAAGGCGCCATAAATGAACCGTTCCCATCCATCGATATCACGATGCCAGACTCAGTCGGTTAGAGCTTCGTGGTTACGTTCGGTCTGTGGGCGAGAATTAAATCTAACTTCTATAAAAATAATCACCAATGGTGTATATGAATGGGAAACAGTTGCATTTGTTGTGAATAAGAGACATATAAAGGGGTAAAATGGATTTATTCACTAGAGCACATAATTAATATTCATTCTATCGAAATTCCATAAAATACAATAAAACATGACGCAAACTGTCATAAAAAAAAGTATAATGTGCCGTGCACATTAAGAACAACTACATATTACATTACTAAAAAAAATATCGGTCCAAATACCGAACAAATAATTTATAAAAGAACAAAATCTTAAATCTTGGCCTGAATTACATCTTTAATTCTCGACAACGCCGCCAAGTGAATATGCCGATTTCCCCGAGGGGAATTTCGATTACGACCGTCCACAAGCTATGCTTCGACAAGAGAAAATCACGTCAGTTTCATTCCATAATACAACTATTTACATATACAAAATCATTAATCCTGATAAGGGAAAATCCAGGGATCCTAACTTATACTACACAGATTCTACTGACAGATCCGATCTGTCGCAAACAACCAGCCTGAAGCTGCATACCACCAGAGAAAATTAGCTCCGGGCTAAATTTAAGAGACAAAGATTAATTCGTCAAGACACAACACACTGACAACAAATACGACAAGGCACTTCGATACAAGGTACATAAGTATACAAACACAACTCCTGTAAAATAACAGCATAATTACAATATAAAGAAAATATGTACATGCAGTCAGAGCACTTCCTCATCACCAGGTCATTAGTGGCACGCCCCTGTCCGCCAGGGCGATCAGGACATTCCCCTTCGACTAGCGGAAAGTTTCACTTTTCATGGGAGCGGAACCCAGCTGGAACGTAATTCATACTGCCTCGCAAAGGACTCCAGGCAAACGGGGTGCAGGTAATTGCTTCCTTCACGCCTACCCCAGCCAGACTTGCTCACACAACAAAAGAAGGTTTCTCTCTTAAATACTGCTGCCTTATTATGTAAACTAATAATTTCTCCCGTTTATAAAAACTTCTATGACAACAGAAACATCTCTTCTTCACCTTTCAATACATATGCCGCAAACATCGCTCTCAAGGAAGACGTCACACATGGCCTTCCGTCTCAGCGGCTCGGGAGTTCGATACTCGACCCTGTCTCTTTACTCTGCGGGCATATCCAAGCCCATCCTTGTTTAAAGCAGCTTGCCCTGCTAACATCCCTTCCTTGCCATGTTTACAGGCATTCAAACCAATATCTGACTTCCGCGTCATATACCAGGCGATCTCAGCCTCTCAACCCTCGCAATAATCTCCACCCCGATCTACTGTCGTCTCTGCTCATTAGAAGAACCTAACTACCCAACGAAGACGTCGTGGCGTTCCTGTGGCAGCGAACATATATCTGAAATCGCGCACAGATCAAATATAAGAGGCCTACACTGGTCTTTACTGCTAATTATTCCACAAAGAGAAGGCGGCCTGGCCTCGTCAATGATGAAACTATCCACCTTCCTAACACTTAACACACACACCTAGGAATGCTCTGAAAGGATTAAAAACAATGCATGCACACACACTCCTAACTTTACCTATTTACAACCCTTTTTCCCATAACTAAACTAACCATGAATCACTGCAACAAATAAGGGCACTAGCATGCTGCCCTGGATCTCCCACTGATTTATTGACAGTAAAATTACTCATCGTTAGCAAATTGACATTGACCGTTAATATTACCCTAAAAACTGGATGAAACTGAATTGACCTCAAATGTTACCCACATGCTTAAAAATCTGACATATCCACTTAGATTTGTTGTCTTCGGCAATCACACCATCTGCACAACTGCAGCGTCAGGAGATTACTCGGCCATCATATCCTCTTTGATGGCGTTACAAAAGATATGAATTACACATTTAGCTTCCATGATTGTCCTTGCAGATAACACTCCTACAATGAATGGAAAACAGGTTAGCACTACACTTGCTCAATTGCATACGCGCACACTAATTAAGGAGATATTGCTTAGCACACATAATTGGGCAAAGATTAATTCTTTAATCAGAGTCGTAGTCTCAGGGAATGCGCCCCGGATCCGTCCGTATGCAAGAACAATTACGATACGATCGAACACGTTTTCTCCGCGATCGCGAAACCGACCCGAAACGTTGGCGTGTAATACTGCTAATTAGTTCACGACAATCTTCCCGGTATGCCCAGCTATCGTCCCTTTTATTTACCGCGTTCACACATACGTGGTACCTACCGCACTTGATGTAAGAGCGAAGCGTCACACGCGTAGCGGTAAATACACATATACGGACTTGTAACTCCCGTATTTATTAAATGTAACTCACACCAGGGTGATACGTTTTACTGTAGTCTGGGCACGCTTCTACGTGTATGATATTCATATAGCAATCATGAAGAAATAACGTCACTGTAGCACTTTGATGTCGGACAAAGAAAATGGCGATCTCGACTGGCGTGGAGACTACTTCCTGTACCACGGACACCTCACGAAAGACAGACCCGCTTCCCCAAGCCACTGTTGGTTTTTATGGACCCACCCGCGTCGTTCCGAAAAGAGGGGGTGGCCCTGTTGGCTATAGCGCGAGGTTTCAACCGCTTTCTCAGGACAAAGCCCACAACCGTTATAACCTAGCCACACAAATATATATATAGAAGTTAGCCGATGAATGAACAGATAAAGAAGTCTAAATTCATTTACTACTCATCAGGCGTATCGAAACCGTGGAGCAGGGTTATTTATCAGATTTCACCCTTATTTCTAATAGGTCGGCACTGTGATGATCGAAGTTAGCAACCCCGCGCAATTCTCTGTGTCTCGCTTTCACAGCTCGCCATTGGCTCCTTTCAAACTCGCCGCCCGTTAGGTGACGCCGCGACACTCCCACAGCCTCGTTCAAACTTTCAAACCACAGGCCGATTCAAACCTGGCTATCGGCCGCTCTTCCAGGGCGCGGCCCAGCACAAAGCCGTTTGCTTGCCACCTCGCAAACAAAGTCTTTCAAATTTAACGCCTCCACAGTGTTGCGCACTATGCAAATAAAAGTCCCTGGGGCAATATGATATGTTTCACTACCTCTAATTCCATAGTCCCCCAGTTTGGCGAACATCTTTTCCCTCGGTACCCTGTCATATGCTTTCTCTAGATCTACGAAACATAAACACAACTTCCTATTCCTCTCGTAGCATTTTTCAATTACCTGGCGCATACTGAAAATCTGATCCTGACAGCCTCTCTGTGGTCTGAAACCACACTGGTTTTCATCCCACTTCCTCTCAACAACTGATCGCACCCTCGCTTCCAAGATGCCAGTGAATATTTTGCCTGGTATACTAATCAATGAGATACTCGATAGTTGTTGCAATCCTTCCTGTTCCCTTGCTTATAGATAGGTGCAATTACTGCTTTTGTCCAATCTAAAGGTACCTTACCAACACTCCATTCTAATTTTACTACTCTATGAAGCCATTTCATCCCTGCCTTCCCGCTATATTTCACCATTTCAGGTCTAATTTCATCTACTCCTGTTGCCTTATGACAATGGAGTTTATTTACTATCCTTTCCACTTCCTCAAGCATAATTTCACCAACATCATTTTCCTCCTCCCCATGAGCTTGGCTGTTTGCAACACCACCATGATGATTTCCTTTAACATTGAGAAGATGTTCAAAATACTCCCTCCACCTCTCCAGTGATTTCCTGGGATCTATTATGAGTTCACCTGAATTACTCAAAACACTGCTCATTTCCTTTTCCCCTCCCTTCCTAAGATTCTTTATTACTGTCCAGAAAGGTTTCCCTGCTGCCTGACCTAGCCTTTCCAGGTTATGACCAAAATCTTCCCACGACTTCTTTTTGGATTCAACAACTATTTGTTTCGCTCTGTTTCTTTCATCTACGTAAAAATCCCTGTCTGCCTCGGCCCTTGTTTGGAGCCATTTCTGATAAGCCTTCTTTTTACGTTTACAGGCTTCTCTCACTTCATCATTCAACCAAGATGTTCGCCTTTTCCCATCTTTACACACAGTTGTTCCTAGGCATTCCCTTGCTGTTTCTACTACAGCATCCCTGTATGCCACCCATTCACTTTCTATATCCTGAACCTGCTTACTGTCTACTGTTCGAAACTTCTCACTAATCATATCCATGTACTTCTGTCTAATTTCCCCATCCTGGAGATTTTCTACCCTTATTCGTTTGCAGACAGATTTCACCTTCTCTACGCTAGGCCTAGAGATACTTAGTTCACTACAGATCAGATAGTGGTCTGTATCATCGAAAAATCCGCGAAAAACTCGTACATTCCTAACAGATTTCCTGAATTAAAAGACTGTTAAGATATAGTCTATTATGGATCTGGTGCCCCTAGCCTCGCATGTGTAGCGGTGAATAGACTTATGCTTGAAGAATGTATTCGTAACAGCTAAACCCATACTAGCACAGAAGTCCAGCAAACGCTTTCCATTCCCATTAGCTTCCATATCTTCCCCACATTTACCAATCACCCTTTCGTATCCTTCAGTTCTATTCCCAACTCTCGCATTGAAATCGCCCATTAGCACTATTTTATCTTTGCTGTTGACCCTGACCAAGATGTCACTCAATGCTTCATAAAACTTGTCAACTTCATCCTCATCTGCACCCTCACATGATGAATATACGGACACAATTCTTGTCCTAATTCCTCCAACTGACAAATCTACCCACATCATTCGCTCATTTACGTGCCTAACACAAACTAGGCCTATGTTGCGTGCAATGATATTCCTGATAAAGAGCCCTACCCCAGACTCTGCCCTTCCCTTTCTAACACCCGTCAAGTACACTTTATAATCTCCTATTTCCTCGTTATCCACCCTTACCCGAATATCACTTACTCCTAACACATCCAGATGCATCCTCTTTGCTGACTCAGCCAGTTCTACATTATTTCTTCCATAAGCCCCATTAATTTTGATAGCTCCCCATCGAATTCCATTTCGTTCGCCAAGTTGTTTCCAAGGAGTCCCTCGCCTGTCAAATGGGAGTGGGACTCCATTACTCCCATAGGTCCGAGGCTTGCTTAAAGTCTTCTGAGCTCGGTATATTCATGAAGCAGGATGCTGCCCTACTTGCACATAGTCCAAGTGAGGATCTCTCCTCTAACGGGTTATGGACCACCGGTGAATTGTATAGTCCTAGCCGCCTGAGCACAAGGATGGCCACGACTCAGAATATGTCCGAGATGCCCAGTCCCATTCCATAGCAACTGGTATCCCGACTCTCAGGACCACTTACTAGGCCACTCAGCCGTTGCCCATGGTTCACGAACTAGGACGTGACTACAGTAACCCACAAACATGAACCATCAAATTGCTGCAGGTTGATAAAAAATTTGCGTTTGACTGCTGCAGGTTGATAAAAAATTTGCGTTTTACTGGTGTTTATGTCTAGATCAATTGTTCTAAATGCATCCAGGAAATGATGATCATCATCTTCAGAGTTTGCCTTTACAACATTACCATCTTCATACTGGAGTTCAAGAATGGAAGTTGTAGACAGTTTAGTGTTTGCTCCCTGTCTGCTAAGACTGAATAGTCCTCCATCTGTCCTATATATCCTTTGTAAATTTGTCTTTGACCAGATGATGTAGGACACCAATATATTTTGAAAACTGTGTGGGTCCAATCACACAAATCGTTCTCGAGGTCCACTGTTGTAGTGGACTGCACCATTCATATCATCACGCAGTAATCAAAGAAGCTGCATGAAATTTGGAGGGCAACCAGTTGTGGGTAGGATGTTCCAAAGTGTTTCTCGATTGAACGCCATATGTCGAGACCGCACTGTAGTAGTGCATGTTTGAATGATGTATTCGCGCACTTTTATAGTAATGCCTTTAAGGTTAATTTATCTTTACGGATTCACATAGGAAAATGAACGCAACGAAAATTGTTCTAATGGACTGCACATACGTAAGTCGCTGAGAGGTAAGACTAGCCTTAAGGAGACACTTTATTGAAATTTCTAACTTCTCTATTTTTCAATGTTTTCCATTTTTTTCTGAGGTGTAAGTCCTCAGATATAGTGATGCAACAAACTTTCAATATTGTACCTATACAAATTTTTGAGTAGAATTTTTTTTACTTTCCTTTTACCAGCATCGTTAAAAATGTCTCTTCCATCACAATATCTTTTTATTTTGGCACCAAAGTTTGCACAAATATGCTGTATAGTTATGCCAACAAACATAAGTATCACAGTTTGTTGTTTGAGAAACATATTGGACTGTAGAACTTTTTAAAATGTAATATTTAATTTTTCTAAAAGATATGGGTACACAAGAAAGTTGGTAGGTCACAAAATTGAATCACCTTAAACAGCAAAATGCACACTGAGATTTATGCACCAACTATCTAGCTACTACTGTATAAAATTTCACCTATATGAAACAAAAATTGCACGATAAGGGAGTATTTTTGTGAAAGAAATCACGAAAATTTTGCTAAGCCATAAAATGGAAAATAAAAATGTATGCAACTTCACTCACTTTAGAACTGCCCAGCACAATAAGTGTGCCCTTCAGACTTCTTTCTTTCTTTCTCTCCTCCAGTGATATATTCGTGACCATATTCTTTTTCCTTAGCTCTTTGCTTTTACCTGAGCTCCATTTCCTGCTTTTCTGTAAGCGCCTTTGGTCTCGCCGGTGACTGATGTGCACAGCAGAAGTTGGTACTGGCTTCCCGCTGATGGACTGAACGACTTCAAGTGTTCTAACACACCCCATATTGAACTCACTTACACCACTCACAATACAAAGCTGAAGTTTATTCCTAGTAACAAATACTTCTTTTGGAAATTTATTCCAAAGAACACTGTGAAGGCTCTCATTTGAATTTTGCGCTTCCCTTTTGTGCACCTTTGTATAAGTGCATCTGATGCAAGTCTCTGATGTGTTCGCATTATTTCTGTAAGTACATCATACAAAATATCACATCTGCTACTTAATGCTTAGATTTTTTTGAAAGCCAAATGAGAGAGACGTAAGAAAGGGAAAGCGGCAACTGTAGGGGCCGTGTTCAGTAGAGCATGGGACAGTTAAATGCTAGCGCAGTACCATTTGATTGAGACGCTGTGGGTTTTAAAATGGCGGCATTTCAAAAATAAAAGCATTTTTCGAAAGAACACACATCAGAGTATTTTTTAGAGTTCTAAACCCAATTTTTATATTTTCCTCGAAATTCATTACATTTCACTATAGTGTCCCCTTAAGGAAAATAATTAATTGGAAGTGCATTGTCGGACAGGTGACAATGTTCCTTAAGCGACGATATTCTTCTACGTACAGCACCTCATACTACCAGCAACACCCAGTAGCGTATATATCTCTCAATGTAGCTTTATCGTAAGGATGGACGCCCAGCTTTAACTGTGTAAAATACAAACTGTTAAAAAAACATTGTACGTTTCATTTATCTAATGTAATCTCGGATTTCCAAATGAGACCACATAAATGACGGGAGTTCACCATAAAAGGTTTCCACCTTGGTAGTTCTTTTTTTTTAACGGGCGACCCTTGCGTAAACTTCACTGGCAGCGTTCAGTTTGCCAAGCATGTGCCAGTCTCTGCACTCAGGAGTTCCCTCGTACACAACTCCGTTGACTATTACAATACACTCGGCTCGACTCCAGACAAGGCCGATAACTCGCACCAGCAACTCAACACAATTCACTGGCCATCACCGTGACTGTTCCACACGCGTCACGCATCACGTCCAATACTAACTACAACGACATCAGTTGAACGTTACCCTCGGGCTCACTACCAAGCACACTCAACGACAACTCCCTAACGTCAATCCAATAGTCCACCATGACAAAATTCTCTCATCACTCTGACGCTGAAACAGACACCGTTGACGGGGAGCCTCTGCTTTCATATAACACGTAGCCCGCAATCACGCTGCTTTCCACTTACAAAGTAATGTCCCGCATGCACAAGTGATGCATGGGATGCCTATCCACTTGTTTTCAAAGGAGTGTGACAGCGTGGTGTATTCCAGATGTTGTGAAACAGTAACAGTCACTTTTACTGCACGAGTTCCATAATAGAGTACATTTGTAAATACGCCAAAGATGAAGAAAATAACACTTCAAAACTTATTAAATTATACAAGTGTAGGCATTTCACTCTGTTAAAGAGTTGTTTGTATGAAATAAAAATTAATACTGTTCGGCGAAATACGTGTCTGAATGCCTTGACACAAAATATTTTAGTGATGAATAATTATAAATCCTAAAAAGACAGTGGCACTTCGTGCATATTTTAATCTCTTTGCCTTTAGTATTGTACTTTTTTCTCCTTTTTTGTTGGCTACCGTTTATTTATCTAATAATAATTATATCTTAGTTCTCAACGTGTGTAGAAGGCAGACGTCTGTTTTGAAAGTCCTGCGCATACCGTCCACTGCGGCTGCATTTCGACCAGACTTTCCATACATTAAAATGATGTCTGTGTATCCGTTGTTGCTGAACACAATAGCCATTGCCGATATGCAGACAGCAAATATAGTGCTGCTGTACCATAATCAGCCTAGTACTATGCGGTCGAAAACGAGGTTTACTAATCCAAGCGGTTACATTAGAGGGAGGCGCTGAGGAACATGTTACGAAAGAGCGTCCGATTGTTATCTCTCCGTATTCTGACGTAACCTGCCAGCTGGCAGTAGTGACCCTGTGAAAATAAGTTAGTAGATACTCCATTCATCATTAGAGCGTGCTGATTATCCGCCTGGTATAAGCTGATGAAGTTTGGGTACCTACGGAGGGCGGCACAATGAGAACGTTCGAGGAAAGGAACGTGATTGTGGCGGGTGATCTCAGTTTACCAAATGTCAATTGGGAAGGTCATACGAAGCAGGACCACCAAATTCCAAATAAGTTAATATAGGAAGGGCACCTGATTCAGAAAGTGATGGAACCAACTAGAGAGAAGACTATCCTGGACGTGGTGCTGGTAAAACCAGATGAGCTCTATAGAGAAACCGAAGTAATAGATGGTATTAGTGATCACGAATACGTTTATGTGCTAATTAAAATAAATATGAAATAAAGGAAGATATTAAAATTAAGACTATTACGTAGTACCATATGGCTGACAGGACAGGCATGAGGGTGTTTTTAATAAGTAAATATGATCGGTGGAAAACGGTAAATAAAAATGTAAACAGACTCTGGGATGGGTTTAAATCAATTTTTGAGGAATGCGAAAATAATTTTGTACTTTTAAAGGTGGTAAGGAATGGTAAAGATGCACTATATTATAAGAGAGAATTAAAGAGACTAAGAAGGAGGTGCAAGTTGGAAAGAAATAGAGTTAGAAATGGCTGTGGAAGTAACGAGAAATTGAAGGAACTTACTAGGAAATTTAATCTAGCAAAGAAGTCAGATTAGGATAACATGATGGCAAGCATAATTGGCGGCCATACAAATTTTAGTGAAAAATGGAAAAGTATGTACAGGTACTTTAAGGCAGGAACAGGTTCCAAGAAGGACATTCCAGGGGGGAGTGTATGTGTATGTGTATGTGAGGATCTTCAAAAGGAAGAAGTATTCAGTCAGCAGTATGTAAATATTGTTGGTTACAAGGATAATGTCGAGATAGAGGAGTTTCCTAATACTAAAGAAGTATTAAAAATGACCTATGACAGCAATGACATTTACGGTAAGATACAAAAGTTGAAAACTAGTAAAGCAACTGGAATTCATAAGGTTTTGGGGGATATACTAAAGACGATGGGTTGGGATATAGTACCATATCTGAAGTACTTGTTTGATTATTGTTTGCATGAAGGAAATTTACGCAATGGATGGAGAGTTGCTATAGTAACCCCTGTATATAAACGAAAGGGTGATAGACATAAAGCTGAAAATTACAGCCCAGTCAGCTTGTTTTGCTTTGAATGTAAGCCTTCGGAAAGCATTCTTTCTGATTATATAAGACATGTTTACGAAATTATTAACTGGTTTGATAGAAGGCTGTTTGGGTTTAGGAAAGATTATTCCACTGAAGCCCAACTTGTAGGATTCCAGAAGATATAGCCGATATCTTGGATTCAGGAGGTCAATTGGACTGTATCGCGATTGACCTGTCTAAGGCATTTGATAGGGAAGATCGTGGGAAACTACTGGCAAAAATGAGTGCAATTCTACTTGACAAATGACTGACTGAATGGGTGGCACTCTTTCTAGAAAATACAACTCAGAAAATTAGAGTAGGTGAAGCTTTATCTGACCCTGTAATAATTAAGATGGGAATTCCGCAAGGAAGTATTATTGGACCTTTATATTTTCTTATGTGTATCAATGATATGTGTAAAGAAATGGAATCAGAGATAAGATTATGTTATTCTCTACACAGTAATAAATAAGTTACAGGATTGTGAGCAACTGGAAAATGACCTCGATTATGTTGTGAGATGGACAGTAGGCAATGGTATGATGATAAACGGGGATAAAAGTCAGGTTGTGAGTTTCACAAATAGGAGAAGTCCTCTCAGTTCTAATTACTGCGTTGATGGGATGAAAGTTCCCTTTGGGGATTGTTACGGAGTTATCCGTGGAAGGCAGAGGTGAAAGAAGGTGCGGGCTGGAATGGGTCTAACTACAAGTCTTAAAGATGAATTAAAAATTTAAATAAATGTTATATTTTCAACAGATGACAACATTTAACAATTTTCACTAGGTGAAATAACAAGGAAAACCAGGTACAATGCAACTTTACAAAAGAAAGCGCAATTTAAGGGGTCTTTACAAATTCCAGACTACAAGCCCAATTTTGTCAATCCTTGAGCTCTCAGCTCACAACCACAAAATACTAAAGGGCAGAACGTCCCTAATTACATGGAGCACTAGCTCCCAGCAATCAAGATGTTACGCCTCGCCGAGGCACCTTTCAAAATACCAGAAAGAGCAGACCCGCTGTCAATTTCAAAAGCCTATCAAAGGCCACAATAAACTTTACATCTAACTGCCCTCAAGGCACACTTACAAAGAAACAGGGGTACCTTGTACCCAACCTACAGGGCCTTCGCATGAAGGAAAAACAACAGGTTAAGTTACTGGCCCGAAGTACAGTGAGGACTGGAGGCGTGAACTTTCACTCCTAAATACACATTTTAAAACCTAAGTGGCTCTCGGCCGATTACACAGGGGCTAATCCCAAGCTAGGGAGGTGACTAGTATACAAAATAAATTTAACACATTAAGAAGGAAGAGAAAAACTGTTACGAGAACGTAGTCACTTCAAATTCAAAATGAAGGGGAGCTCGAGAGGGAAAAGCACTCTCTATCCCCGATCTACAGTTGAAGAAATTTCTAGTTTTTACATAGACTTAAAAAGGATTTACATTTTAAAAAGATAGGTTACATATTAAAGGTTTCGAACCTTCCCCGCGAGTTAAACTGCTGAGCTAGCAAAGAGGAAAGAAAGATCTTAATCGGCCATTGCCTTGTTGAAGAGCTGCTGCCCGAAGGAAGAGGCACTACCCGCCCCCTGCTATGCTTCTATACACTAAGCAAGATGTTGTTGAAGTGGCACGGAGACAAGAAAATCAGCAGTTTTTATACCCTCGCGGAAAATTCGAGATATTTCATGAATGATTAAGACCCGCCCACAAACGTTTATTGGTTAACAGCGAAAGTTACACACAAATCGATGAAGAAACACCTAATTGGTGGGAAATTAATTACAGAAATTTAGGATTGGTTAAATTCAAAACAGGCGAAAAGAAAGCTTAATATTGCCAACCCCCAAATGAAAGAACAAAATTTGGTAAAGACAAAACTTATGAATACCAAATTTCTCCAAGAAAGTTCATTCCTTCGCACCAGAGTGCATTATCATAGTTTTTTAGTAGAGACACCTGTTAGAGAATGTCCACACTTCTTGATCAACAAAAGCAAATCAAAAACACCTAGTGACATCTTCCGATAAACGGGAGATTTGATTCAGTTGTTACAGTTCAGGGTTTCTCTTGTAGAGGAGTTTCAATTGGCGCCAGATTTGAACTTGCGTCGTAGAGGTGTACCGCCTGGTACAGGGATCATTGTAAATACGTAGGTATTAGTATAAGAAAAAATTTTCATTGCGGTAATCACATAAATATGATTGTAATTAAAGGGTACATATTTTTGCACATCGTTATGAGGGTATTTGGGGGTTGTAGTAAGGATGTAAAGGAGAGAGCAGATTTGTCCCTGGTGATACCCCAACTAGAGTGTGGTTCCAGTGAATGAGACCCTCACCTGGATTACTTGATTAAGGAACTGGAAAAATCTAAAGAAAAGCAGCTCGATTTGTTCTGGGCGATTTCCGGCAAAAGAGTAGCGTTACAAAAATGTTGCAAAGTTTGGGCTGGGAAGAGTTGGAAGGAAGGAAGCGAGCTGCTCGATTAAGTGGTATGTTCCGAACTGTCAGTGAAGTGATTCGTGGGAGGACTTCAGTAGACGGGTTTGTGAAATTAATAACTGGTTCGATAGAAGGCATTTCGGTTTTCAAAATCAAATCAAAATCCCTTTATTTGCAAATGAGGTGGCAAATGGTACACTAAAATACATTATTGTCAAGCACTAAATTTTAAATTAACAGGAGACGAAGAAAATTTTCCTAGAATACAATATTATACAATTTACGCTAATAATTTTTTCTATTAAACACACACATCATCCTTAATAAATTTATATTGTTTACAAAATTCTACTTATAATATCTTACAAACATAGTCAACTCATATACAGTACGGTATGTGAAATTACGTCTAATAATACTATACAACTGGTATAAGATTAAAATTAACATTGAATTTATTTACATATTTATATTTTACCCATTTTGGAACCTAAGTAGCATAACGACCTGCTGCGTCTTAACCAGAGCCCCTTTTGCCACCACTTTTTCAGAGTTCCTGAAGGGCCTTCACAGCTACCGTAGCGGTCCCAGGGCCCTCGAAGTCCCCACTGTACTTCACCCCTACAGGCAGTCCCCTAGTTGGGCTGTCCAAACTCCTTAGACCAGGGGATGGAATTAATTTAATCACACACATTTATTATTTACAATATCCTGCACTGGTCGAATGCCCTCTAACATTTAATTTATTATCTCTGTTGTTGTTTATTCTCTTCTTGAATATTTGTACAGATTTTGGAAAAGGATCAAACACTACCCCTGGTAAACTGTTCCACTCATTCACGCCCTTCCCAATGAAAGAAAATTTACCCCAATCGCTTCTGCTAAAATTCCTTCTAATTTTGTACTTGTGGTCAGTTCTACCAATATAATTATTTTCCAACCGAAGCCTCTCACGGATATCTCCCCATGCTTCTTCTCCTGTATAGGCTCTATATAATCCTATAAGTCTACTTTTCTCCCTTCTCTTACTTAAAGTTTCCCACCCAAGTTCCTTTAACATTTCTGATACACTACTCTTTCTCCTGAAATCCCCTGTTACAAACCTTGCTGCTTTACTCTGCACACCATCTAGTTCTTTTATTAGGTATTCTTGGTGAGGATCCCAAACACTGTTTGCATATTCCAATAATGGACGAACCATACTTAAGTAACATTTTTCTTTTAATTCTTTGTTGCATCCTTTAAGTAGCCTCATTTTGACATGTAACGATCTGTATGCTTTCCCAACAACATCATCAACGTGACCCTTCCAGTGCAAATTACTTTCAAATCTCACACCTAAGTATTTGCACTTGCCATCTTTTGGGATAACTACCTCATCTAAAGTATATTCAAATTCAGTTTTAAAGCTCCTGTTTGTAAAAGTTGTAACGGTTGATTTGGCTCCATTAATCTTCATATTATTTTCTTCAACCCATTCCTGGATACTGTCAATGTCCCTTTGTAATTCTGAACAATCCTCAATGTTATTTATTTCCCTATAAACAATTATATCATCTGCATACAATCTTATTTTCGATGTTATATTGTTCCCTAAATCATTTGCGTATATTAAGAAAAGTAACGGACCGATTATACTACCCTGTGCAATTCCCTTCCAGACTTTCTCTTCCTGTGATATATTATTTCCTACTTTGACTTTCTGAACCCTTGAATTTAGAAATGTTCTTATCCAACGTATAACCCTTACGTCCAATCCTATTCCCTCCAATTTCTTTAATAATATTCCATGTTCCACTCTATCAAAGGCTTTGGAAAGATCTATGGCTATGCAATCTAACTGGCCTCCTGAATCTAACTGATCTGATATGTCCTGCTGAAATCCCACCAGTTGTGCCTCGCAAGGAAATTTCTTTCTAAATCCATACTGGCTCCTCATGAACCAATTTTTATCATCACATATCCCTCTGATGTACTTTGCTATTAAACTCTCCAGTATTTTACAAACTATACTGGTCAGGCTGATTGGTCTGTAGTTCTCTGGTTTCCTTTCATCACCCTCTCCTTTATAAATTGGTATTATTATAGATTCCTTCCATTCCTTTGGTATCACACTATTATTTATGACATAGTCAAAGAGAAATTTTAAATAAGGCACTATATACCACCCCATTGTCTTTAATACCTCCGCAGTAATTTGATCACTTCCTGCTGCTTTTCCTTGCTGAAGCAGTTGGATTTCTCTGAAAATATCTTCATTTGTGAATGAGAAGCTTCTTGTTTCCCTCTGTCTCTCTCCCTCTCTATCTTCTGTTACGGTTTCCAAGTCCTGACAATCTTCTACTGAATCTCGGAATTCCCTACTAAAGAGGTTTGCTTTCTCAGTATCTGTTAAATAGTGTTCACCCCCTTCTCCCACCATTGTAGGAATTTGAATTCCTTTTCCTTTTTGATTCCTAATATATGAATACAGCTTTTTCCATTTCCCTTTGTGGTCATTATCCTCTTGAAGAATGCCATTCATATAATTCTCTTTTGCTTCCTTTTTCACTCTATTCAGTTCCCTCATTAGTTGTTTAGGAAAGGTTATTCCACTGAAGCTCAACTTGTAGGATTCCAGCAAGGTATAGCAGATATCATGGATTCTGGAGGACAAATGGACTGTATCGCGATTAACCTGTCTAAAGCATTTGATAGGGTGGATCATGGGAGACTACTGGCTAAAATGAGTGCAATTGGACTAGACAAAAGAGCGACCGAATGGGTTGCTATATTTCTAGAAAATAGATCTCAGAAAATTAGAGTAGCTGAAGCTTTATTGACCCTGTAATAATTAAGAGGGAAATTCCTCAAGGAAGTATTATCGGACCTTTATGTTTTCTTATATAATTAAATGATATGAGTAAAGGAGTGGAATCGGAGGTAAGGCTTTTTGCGGATGATGTTATTCTGTATAGAGTAATAAATAATGTCCAAGATTCTGAGCAACTGCAACGTGACCTCGATAATGTTGTGAGATGGACAGCAGGCAATGGTATGTTGATAAATGGGGTTGAAAGGCAGGTTGTGAGTTTCACAAATAGAAAAAGTCCTCTAAGTTTTAATTACTGCGTTGATGTGGTGAAAGTTCCTGTTGGGGATCATTGTAAGTATCTAGGTGTTAATATAAGGAAAGATCTTCATTGGGGTTATCACATAAATGGGATTGTAAATAAAGGGTACAGATCTCTGCACATGGTTATGAGGGTGTTTAGGGGTTGTAGTAAGGATGTAAAGGAGAGGGTATATAAGTATCTGGTAAGACCCCAAATAGAGTATGGTTCCAGTGTATGGGACCCTCACGAGGATTACCTGATTCAAGAACTGGAAAAAATCCAAAGAAAAGCAGGTCGATTTGTTCTGGGTGATTTCCGACAAAAGAGTACCGTTACAAAAATGTTGCAATGTTTGGGTTGGGAAGAACTGAGAGAAAGAAGAAGAGCTGCTCGACTAAGTGGTATGTTCCGAGCTGTCAGCGGAGAGATGGCGTGGAATGACATTAGTACACGAATAAGTTTGGGTGACGTTTATAAAAGTAGCAAAGATCACAATATGAAGATAAATTTGGAATTCAAGAGGACAAACTGGGGCAAATATTCATTTATAGGAAGGGGAGTTAGGGATTGGATTAACTTACCAAGGGAGATGTTCAATGAATTTCCAATTTCTTTGAAATCATTTAGGAAAAGGCTAGGAAAGCAACAGATAGGGCATCTTGCACCTGGGCGCCTGCCGTAAATGCAGATCAGTAGTGATTGATTGTTTCACATTCCAGATGGTCCACTGAAACACAAAGCAAAGAACGCAATACAAAGCACATTCGACACATGATCGCCCACTAACTACGGGCTACTCAGACGGAATTACTCATTACTTTCAGGAAATACGAAACGAGTATTCCAGAGGACTGTTAGTCGCATGAGCACGTGACAATACAAAGTTACGACACCAAGACACTATGAAGAAGACATGGAAGGAGAAGAAGAAGAAGATATAGTACTAGTATCAACTGTGAACTTAAGATTACCGAAACACAAGTTCTTTACCAACCAACCTGCGAGAACTTAAACAATATATACCTCGCGTCGCGGTTAATGGCAGCACCTTGCACAGTATCGATCACTCTTCTTACCGTAGCAGCCAGATTGTAACGTAACACAGTAACACAGCCAAATATTTTTGTACTTCATGCAGTTTTATTTGTTTAAGTTTGTACAGATGCCGTAACAAATTATCGCCTGCAGTGCACTTTTACGGCCTTATGTCGTCTCTTTATACAGTTTTTCGACAAGGTTAACCTCAGTGTTCAGACCGAGATATATATTTACACTGTCGTCACAGTAACACCAACAGTTACCTATGGATGGGAGAAGGTAGAAGACAACATACCTTGAAATGTATCATTAATTCGTGGACTAACTAATTCATGACAACTGGCAAATAAATTATATAACTGGAATATGTTTTCAAAATGTATTGCTTATAAATTAGTTTATTCAACAGCTCTACCATCAGCTGTCATAGATGGCCAAGGCATCACTGAAGAGGCGTACTAGAAAAATGAGGAGTGAGGTAGTTTGTCGTTGCTTTCCTCACCGAGCCAGAAGTTGCTCTTACATATCAGTCTGCCAAGCCCACTGAAATGCATGCACCAACCGACCCTATGAGCAACGTTTTTACACCATTCATAGCAGGGACTGGCTGCACAAGGAACGATATTACTAGCATCGCTCATACCTCAGTCACTTTCATATTGTCAAACCCAAGGATAAGACAGAGACAGATCAATGAAAGTAACAAAATTGCTCTAGCCCATACCAGAAGACATAGTGCACTGTAAACACTAGCTCCTGCCAGCAAAGGCATCTATATAGCTATTATTTCCTTCACGAAGATTGAGGAAACAAACACATCAGAAGACGATAGTCGGAAAAATTAAGGTTTGTAAACCACATTACCTCTTTATACAGATAATGTGGTTTACAATCCTACAAACCTATAAGATATCAAATTCATCGGTGCAGTATCTGAGATCTAGACTAGCAAGTAGTTAACTATATGCATGTACCTGTTTGCAACGCTGTTTATAGGATGTACTGGTTACGAATTTTTTTCGTCCAATTATACATTCCCCAAAGCAAATATAGTGATAGGTGATTAAAAACATAACAAAGAAACGAGAATGCATTTTCAACTTCCAGCCAGAGTCCTGCACAGCGGCCCAGCTCATAAGCTGCTTCGTAAATAGACGGCAATGGGCTACAGAAGACTAGGACATAAGAAGCCCGTGACGTAACCGCACGGATCGGGCTGGACTTTTAAGTTACATATCCCACTTAGAGTATTTCAGTTAAACTATATACCTTAAATAAACAAGCTTTAAAGTATCTAGGACGTCCCAGCATTAATACTTAATAATACGTAGACACATACCTTAAAATTACTTATGTATACGAATATTAATACTTTGTAGCTAATCTATATATTTAAAAAAATATGAAAACTTAAGTCAGTAAGTCCGGGCATTCTACTCGGTCGACTTCGTTCATTTTTAACTGAAAGATATTCATGCATAAATCTGTCATCAGGTACTATAAATAACTAAACTTACGCCTTCCTCAAATTATTTGACTTTTTCAATTTGTTGTCTCTTTGATGCAATCATATAATTGGTTCTAATAAAGGTACGGAGTTCGTTCTGATCTAAGAACACTCAGTGGATCAAGCTCTTTCATTTCAGCTCTTACATATTCAAATTGGTTGATTCTGAGGAAAGTTATGAGTGCACATTCAATTTGACGTCACATTTTGTCGTAGGTACGACATTGTAACTGACGTAAAACCTTCAATTATTGTGTTTAATATATTATAAATATAGTTTATTTAATGCTAAATTATCTTTTATTAAGTGTTAAGCATGACTAGTATATGATTTCCCTGTAAATATGTAGTTTAGATTGTATAACCTCAAATACGCATTGTTTAACCTCAAAATCTATAGATTCGAAAATTCCATAATGTTCGTATGTTAGACTTATTGTACTATAATTTGGTATAGGTGAAAGGTTCTGGAAACTTACGGCAAGGTTTTATTATCGAGATACATGTAGAGACATTACGAGTTGTAGATATTTCCATGCACATTTCTAAATAGCGGAGGAACGTTCGAGTACCCATTCGACTAGCTGGTCGATCGATGTTTCGAGTGTGTTCCATTAGTGTGTTGTAAGAACTCTTCCAGAAGTCGATCCTTCTAGATGGTTGATCGAATGGTATAAATATCGAGCTGTCAGTCAGTGAAGCTTGCAGATCTTGGTTCTTGGGACTCAAACAAGTGATGGACTGAGAGTGACTGTTGGGCTCCGAGGTGGAGTCTGAGTACTGGACTCAAGGAGTCAGGCGGTGAATTCAAAAGAGAGTATGTTACAGTGCGAACGTCAGTGTTGTTGATATCTGTACTTGTCAGGGTACTCCGCTATTGAATGTTGTATATAGTGTCATTTGTTACTGTGTAAAATTGTGTGTTGTGACGTACAGTGTAAATAAAGTAATTTATACAAGGAAGTGAACGTATTCTCGTGTGATATTTATTTACGTCAAATCAAATCGCAACGTAAAACGATACATTCTTCAACATTTTTTCTCATTGAAGCATTCATATATTTCGTTCTAACTGAGGTACGCAGTTCGTTTTGATCCAAAAACACTCAGTGGAACAAGCGCTTACTTCTGAGGTAATAAATAACTACATAAATTGGTAGATTCTGAGAAAAGTTATGAGTACATTTGTCTCCATGACGAAGATCTTTGAAGAACGTTTTAACAGTTCGGTGCGTAGTGTTTTTCCAAGGAACGTTTAATTCAATTTCTTTGTGTGATGTATTTTCAAGTGTTTTGTTGACATAGTTGAAATAGTGATTACGTAGCGCATAGGTCAACACAAGGTAATTACGCAATCAAATTAAAAGTAATTATATGAAGGGCTCGGTGGAATATAGTCATAAGCCACCTTTTTGTTGTTTTTGAGATGTTCATGCCATCGTATTCTTTAAATTTCCCTCTTTAATATCACACTAAGAAGATTCTTGTATTTATGAAAGTTGGCAATGTATGATAGGTGGATGTTCTTTACTTTGCCATCTAGTGACAATTTCAAAACTAACACAGTCATAAGCCACACCAAAATGGCGTCGAAATCAAGAGTGAATGAAGATTTCTCTCCTGATCAGAGGATTTTTGAGAATAATGAAGCTGAAAGTGAATGGCCAGATCCTTTTGATACAGATGGTGATGATTCTTGGCACCCTTCAAGCAGTAGTTCCAGCTCTAGGGTGACAACTTGATAAGAGTATAGACATATTTTATCATGGATAACCTCTAATTTGTGGCTTGTGACTGTATTTTACTCATTCTACTTACTTTACAAATAACTCATATCTTACGAAAATGCATGAACAATAACATTAGATTTCATAACCATAGAATAATTATTTAATAGAACTATTAATATTAACAATAAAATTTACATAGGATATCATGTGAAAGCAATTAGCAGTTAAATATCTATTGGTGTGGCTTATAACTATGTTCATCTGAAATTGTTTGAATTTATTACTCCTAATTTTACAGCTTTAAGTTAGTAGAATGCCTGAGGTATCACCAAGAAAACAAAACCCATCAAGGAAAAGGAAAGGATGAGTAATAGTGACCAATGGAAAGTGGTGAAGGCCAAACGAATACGTAATGGTGGTCGTCAGTATGCGTCCTTTAGAACAAAGAAAATCGTTGATGAAGCTTCAATGGGACCTCCTTGCAGCTGTTCCGATAGATGCTTTACTAAACTTGCTGGAGAGGAAGAGAATATTTTTCACCCATTCTGAGACTTGGGGAATTTCAATACCCAGAACACACATTTAGTGGGAAACATAAAAATGATGCCAAAAAAGCAAAGTTTTGTTTTCTTTTATTGTGCAGCATTCCTATCCTGTGGTGGGTCACACTAGACTCCCTTGTGATCGCGATTTTGGTCGCATTGACCTATTTGCTAGAAACAGACTTCCAATAGTATATACCCCAGATGAATGGGTGGATGTTGTGAAGTCAGCAAGTCCAAAAATCTTCATTGTGACAAAAATGAAAATAGATGACTTCAAAACTTTAGATGATCTAAAGTCATTGCTATCAACTCCCACTAAATTCACAACTGGAGATTCAATTAACTTCAGTGAAGCTACACAATTTCAATTGAATTCCAAGGATCCTTTTCCGCTAGGTGTTAAGGACTGTTATACTACATTAGGGCCAGTTCAGTATGCAAACATTCGCGTCAAGAAGAAAGGAAGACTTGTGGAGAATGATTCATTTCAGCTCAGAGTAAAAAACAAAAATCAACTCCCTGTCAACCAGAAGAAATTGACTGATATCATGTCTCTCATGACATTCATTCCTGTAGCAAATCAACACTTGTTCTTGTCACTTACAGGAAATAATGTTGAAGATAATGATGCGGAAGATTTCCCTTGAGATAGGCATTGTTTTTTCTTAAAGTATGTGTATTCATTCCCAAATATTGTGGATTTTCTTAAAATTAACTGTGTTCATTCTCAAATATTGTGTTTTTATAATTAAGTGTAGGCTTATTCATTCTCAAATATTGTGCTTTCCTTGATAAATAAGAATGTATTCGTCCTCAAGTATTTCAATGTATTTCCGGGAAATAAAGCCATAAGCCCATGTTAGTTACCTCATTCATTAAAAATGCTCTTAAATCATATTCTAGGGCACAGTGTTGTTTCACTGTCTCCCATATGTTTTATAACACGTACAAGTGTTTATTTATACAAGGAAAGTTGTTACAAATGTAGTGGATGATTTACAGATTTGAGCTGAACTTTAATTTGTCATTTACTCAAAACTAAGTTATTGTGGCTTATGAATATATTCCACCGAGCCCTTCATATAATAAATAATAACGAAATGACAAAATAATAATCAGCAAGAACAGGGACAAGGGATAATAAATTTTCAAGACACAAGAAAAGATAATTAGAATAAACACACGCACCAAAGAAAATAATACCAGAAAACACCATAGACGAAAGGAAATAATGAGCAGAGGGCAGAAAAATTGGATAATCAAACATAATTGCAAGGTTACCGGTCAAACAATGGCAAGCCTTTTGAACATCACCAACATGGCTTACTAACGGCAACTAGAAGTATTGTACAAAACTCAAAAATCGCACCATATAATTCCAGCAAGTATAAATTAACGTATGATAAAATAAATTAAAATGAAATGTCGTATGGCTTTTAGTGCCGGGATATCCCAGGACGGGTTGTGCTCGCCAGGTGCAGGTATTTCTATTTGACGCCCGTAGGAGACCTGCGCGTCGTGATGAGGATGAAATGATGTTGAAGATAACACCTACACCCAGCCCCCGTGCCATTGGAATTAACAAATTAAGGTTAAAATCCCCGACCCGGCTGGGAATCGAACCCGGAACCCTATGAACCGAAGGCCAGTACGCTGACCGTTCAGCCAACGAGTCGGACAATAAAATAAAATATATCATATTATTGGCGAATATCAAGCAGGCTTCCGCACGGGTCGCTCGTGTGCAGGACAAATTTTCACCTTAAAGGCAACACTTAATTCCAAAGCATTGAAGAACAAACCAGTCATATGCATTTTTGTTGACTTCAGGAAAGCGTACGACTCGGTTGATAGACAGTCTCTCTTCGTTATTATTATTATTATTATTATTATTATTATTATTATTATTATTATTATTATTATTATGCTAGTTGCTTTACGTCGCACCGACACAGATAGGTCTTATAGTGACGATGGCACAGGAGAGGGCTAAGAGTTGAAAGGAAGCGTCCGTGGCCTGAATTAAGGTACAGACCCAGCATTTTCCTGATGTGAAAATGGGAAACCACGGAAAACCATGTTCAGGGCTGGCGACAGTGAGGTTCGAACCCACTATCTCCCGAATACTGGATACTGGCCACACTTAAGCGACTGCAGCTATCGAGCTTGGTCTTCGTTATTCTTAAGGAACTGGTGCTTGACTCCAAGACCCTCAACCTCATCTTCAAAAATAAATTCATGGGGGAGATCTCTGAACCACTACCGATTAAAACTGGCGTCCGACAAGGTGTTGGCCTATCTCCGCTCCTTTTCAACCTTGTCCTAGACAAAGTCATCCGCGAGTGGGAGAAGGCATTGAAAGACATGGGATACTGACGCCCCATACGACTAGGACGACCCTAAGACGGCATTGAGATATCCTGCCTCGCTTTTGCAGATGACCTTGCCATACTGACAGATGATGTAGTCACAGCCGTCAAACAAATTGAAACCCGTAGCGAATGCCAGGCCTTTCCCGTCATGATATGATTTACGCAGCATACTCTTTGAAGTGTCCAAAATACAAGCCTAAGATAATCACATAGAGAGATTTCAAAAATTTGAACGAAGAAGCCCTCATTGAGGACGCTCTGAGCACACCATGGCACACAGTTCAGTACATAAAGGACATTGACGACAAAGTATCTCATTTTAACGAACTTCTCTTAACTTTATACGACAGACATGCCCCATTACGTACTGCTCGAGTAAAGCGACCATCTAACCCTTGGCTCAATCAAGAAATTCGTGATCAAATGAAAGACAGAGACGTAGCCTATAGCTACTATGTGAAATATCCAACACAGGACAATTTTGAGAAATATAAACGACTCCGAAATAAAACAACGCAGATGATAAGAAACGCTAAAATACGCTACTCGTACGAAGTTTTAAATACACATAACTCTGCAGCTGTATGGAAAACTCTCCGCGATATGGGTCTAAATAAAACAAAGACAAAGGATAGTAACTGTAATGTACCTTTGGACGATCTGAATAATTATTTTAGCTCAAGAAACGTCCAGACGAACGGAAATACCAAGAGAGCCACTATTGACAAAATATCTTCAAAGAGAAAGCATGGTGGAGAAACATTCTACTTCTCTCATGTGACTCCAGGTGATGTAAAGAGCGCCCTCAATGACATAAAATCAGGGTCTACCGGACACGACGGAATAAACCTGTCCCTTTTAAGAAAAATTCTAGACATCATTCTTCCTACAATAACGTACATTATTAACACCTCTCTTATGACGGGAATCTTTCCTGAGAACTGGAAAAATGCCATCATCAGACCCTTGCCGAAAAATAGTACCCCTATAACATTTGACGATTACCGGCCTGTTAGTATCTTCCCTGTACTAGAAAAAGTACTGGAAAAACTTGTACACAAACAATTGACAGCCTATCTCTTACATCATAACTTACTCGACAGATATCAATCAGGGTTCAGATCGAATTACAGTACCAACACAGCATTGGTAAAAGTAACTAATGACATTCAGCTAGCAATGGATAACGGACAAATGACAATTCTAATTCTTCTCGACCTTACAAAAGCATTTGACTGCGTAGACAAAGACATTTAACTAGCCAAATCAGAAGCGATGAAATGTTCTAATAATGTATTATGCTGGGTATGTTCCTATCTCACTGGACGTAAACAATGTGTGTGTCAGTGGGAGACAATATGTCTAGATGGCTAAATACTGAGATGGGGGTAGCACAGGGTGGGGTGTTATCACCGCTTCTGTTCTCCCTATACATGAATGACCTATCAGAACAACTGACGAACTGTAAATATCACTTATATGCTGACGATATCCAATTGTATATTCATACCAAGCCGAATGACATACAAGATGCAACCATGAAACTAAACGAAGACCTATTTAACATTAACGAATGGACTGGTAGCCACAGCCTGAAGGTAAACCCATTAAAATCGCAATCCATCATAATATGATCTAAAAAGCGCATGCCAAGTTATAAAGTATCAATATACCGGTTATCAAGATCAATGAAACACCTATAACACTGAAAGACTTCGTTAAGAACCTTGGGATAATTTTTGATAAGTATTTAAGTTGGTCAGAGCACGTAACAGAAAATTGTCAACGTGTATTCGGCTCATTACACTCACTGCACAAACTGAGGGACTTTCTTCCTGTCAAAACCAGGAAACTGCTCGTTCAAGGACTAATTCTACCAATATTTGATTATGGTGACGTAGTCTATAATAACATAAGTTATTCACTTGGTTCCAAACTTTAACGGGCGCATAATGCCTGCATTCGATTCATTCTAAATGTTCCGCTCCATTCCCACATCAGCCCGTTCCTCCATCAGCTGTCCTGGTTAAGATTATGCGATAGACGCAAGCACCATGCTGTTTCCCTTCTGCACAAAATACTGTGAACAGGTAAACCAGACTACCTGAGAATAGATTTCAGCTACCTCTCTCCCTCAGGCAGAACACCCGCAAGGTCATCAACACGATCCCTGTTGTCCACTCCCATTCACCACAGTAGGATGTATAACAACTCATTTGTACCGAGGACCATACGTTCCTGGAATTCCCTCCCGGCTGAAATTAGAGACGTAAGCAACCTAAAGATATTCAAAAGAATGTGCTGGAAGTTTTATCTACATTCAGAATGATTTACTCCAAGAAGTACCCTCAAATGTTAGATTAAGTCAAATGAATAAAATGTAAATGTAAGATTAGTAACATTGACAATTTTCGAGGTATAGTTTTAATCATAGTAAATACTATAAATTCATTTTAAAATGTTAAAAACAAATTATGATACTTTACATTTTCAGTTAAATTACATTTCATGTTAATTTTAACTTATATTAAACTTATTTTTAATTTTAAGTAGTTATAATGTTCTGTTTACACAGGTGTACAATTATATGGTTTGGCATAATGGCAGGCTTCATAGCCTGAGCCCCGCCATGTACAGAAAGACATTAATAAATAAAATAAATAAATGCGTTGGACAGGTTGGCCTACAAATTTCCTTTGAAAAGACTAAGTTCTCCAGCTCAAAACTTGACATCCAAAATTTGAACACGGCATATGGGCAAATCAACCGAGTACCACACTTCAAGTACTTGGCAGAAATACATATACCAACGGGAGGCGAGAAGGCTGCCCACAAAAATTCCTCTACAAAAACTTCGGAAAGTCTACGGTAGGGTTCACAACATATACAATAAAAAGTGCTTGTCCCGCCGTGCAAATATCAGACACTATAATGCAGTAATCAAGCTCGAAGTCTTACATGCAAGTGAGAGCCTTACACTAAATGGGAAAGGTGACCTAGAGAACATTTTAAAAGAAGAAGGAAGAATCCTGAGAAAAATTCACGGCTCCCGAAGAACAGAAGATGGTTATAGACTGAGATAAATCAAAGTGACAAAAGAGCTTTCCAACATTGTAGCAGACATCCGCCAAAGACGTCTGAAATTGTATGGGCACGTTCGCGGACTGCCGGTAAGTAGACTGACATACATGATTCTCACCTATATAGAACATCTAAATAATATTCCATGGGTACTGAAAGTATCTGGAAAAAGCACAGATGAATTCAACTGACACCGCGAACAGAAACCTCTACAGGAAAAAAATTAACGGATGGAAAGTTCAACCAGAGAATGAAGTGAAAAAGAAGACTGGAGCAAAGTGGACAGAAGAACGAAAAAGGATCCACGGAGAAAGGATGGGAGCTGTTTGACAACTCAGAAAACAGAATCGTTAGAGCTTTGCGTGATCCATTGGGTCCATACGCACACAATAATAATAATAATAATAATAATAATAATAATAATAATAATAATAATAATAATAATAATAATAATAATAATAATAATGTGGGGATTTACCAGTTACCTCCATCGGGCGCGTCCCATTGGAATTGGGGAAGCTCGCTGGCTCTGCCGCCAGCAGAGTCAGAGGGTAGTAGGGAAATAAAATAACACCGTGAAAAAAATGGTCCCTTGCCAGGGTTACGGCGAAGACTGGTAAATGACCAGAAGCCAGAAAACATCTTGAGGCAACCTCTAGGGCTAACAACCCCAGTTGTAAAAGGATGGGTACCCGTCCAAAGCAAAGTCAAGTCAAAAAGCATGATGGCACAACATTTCAAGAAACATACCCCAGGGGGTAAATCTTCGGATAAATCCCTCGTCGTGAACGCCACGGCGTACGAGTCTCGTTCGGATTCTGGGGGAGACTCGACATCATGCAAGAGACGAGTCGGAGCGTCTCGGTGTACCACGAAGTGTCAAAAACTCAGACCAAAATCTAAAACCTTTCTAGCAACTTTCAACATAAATTCACTTACACAAACTGGCAAGCTGAAAACCCTCACCAAAGCTCTTCACGAAAATCAGATATCCATAATGGCCCTACAGGAAACAAGATACCCAGATGAAGAGATTTTTGAATCCGAAGGCTACCGAGATTTCAAGAGCAAAGCGCAAAGAGGAATCCTCAATGGAGCTGTGATGCTTGGAACTGCGTTTGCTGTTAGAACCAAGATCCTTAAATCGGTTGCAAATTTCGAACCTGTGAATGACAGATTGTCTATACTCACAATTAAATGCGCGAACAAAACGTACGCTCTAGTTAACGCACATGCTCCTACAAACGATAAGAACAAGACTGATCCAGACGAAGTTGATAATTTCTGGGACCTACTGGATGAAAAATTAAACAAAATTCCCAAACACCATGTCAAGCTTCCTTTGGGTGACTTCAATGCCCAACTAAGTCGTGAACAGAAGTACAAGAAAGTTATAGGAAATTACCCTGCTCACAAAAGAACCAATCCCAATGGCAAAAGACTGGTGTCCATTTGCGAAAATCACAACCTACAGGTCAGTCGACCCACTTTCGTCATCTACCCAGAAAGCAAATGACTTGGCGTTCTCCCGTCCAAACTCTCGGAGAGTTCCAAATTGATCATGTTGCAATCTCCAGGAGAAACAGCCCTGAGATTATAATTGTGAAGGTAAAGAAAGGCATCAATGTGGCCTCAGATCATTATATGTCTCTTATCAAATTCAAAGCAATTCCCGCAAACACAAGGAAGACAACCAAACAGATCACACGCTTCGACAATGATAAACTTCGGCAAAGGGTCGAGGAGTTCCAGGAGAAGGCTAGACCAAATGACTGTGACTTTAACAACGCCAAAAGTCTCCTTGTTGACGTCGCCAAAGACGTTGCAGAAATCAAGAGAAGCACAAAGCATGCCTGGTGGAATGGTACCTGCGAATCAGTCCTCCAAGAAAGACTCAATGCTTGGAAACAGTACTACTCTACGAAATCAGAAAATGATTGTAAAACCTACAAAAACCAACGTGCCCAAGCAGCTAGGATGTTCAGAACTGAGAAACGTAAATACGAAAAATCTCTCACTGAAGAGATAGAACAAAACTTTAGGAAGAATGAATGCAGAGAGTACTACAGAGCCTTCAAACGCAAACTCACTGGCTATAAACCACCATCTCTATGCTTTGAGCGAAAGGACGGCACACTGGCGACGTCAGATGAAGAAAATTGCAGCATTCTGGCAGACTACTTCAAGAATTTACTTAATTGCTCTAAACCGCAAAGCCCCATTGGAACCAAGGAACCCTTACTCAGGTGCCCAGATTCCAGACCACCCGACAGCGATGAAATCAAGCGCCACATTGCCCGTCTCAAAAATAACAAAGCGCCGGGGGAAGCAAAAGCAAAAGCAAATAGAAGAAATTTGGAGCAAGGAGACCCTACCCGAAGATTGGAAAATAGCTTTGATCCATCCATTACACAAAAAAGGCAGCATGAAGAACATCAACAACTACAGAGGAATATCTTTGCTACCTGTGACTTACAAAATTATATCACTTGCCATCCTGGAGCGTTTGGAAGCACAAGTCGAACATCAAATAGGTGAATACCAAGGAGGGTTCAGAAAAGGTCGCTCAACAGCTGAACAGATACAAAATCTCAAAACGATCATCAGATATTGTACACTAAGGTCCAAGCAGTATGTGTCTGTCTTTGTGGACTTTAAGAAAGCGTACGACTCCATTGACCGGGAAGTCCTGCTAAACATCTTAAATGAATTTGGAGTTGATTTGAAACTTCTGGCTTTAATTAGAGCCACCCTGACCGATACAAAATCCAAGGGGAAGTTCCACGGATGTCTCTCCCATTCCTTTGACATCAAAACAGGAGTCCGACAAGGTGATGGGCTATCCCCGATACTCTTCAACTGTGTTCTTGAAAAGATCATCAGAACCTGGCGGATGAGATTACAGGAAACCAACTATAGTCCATTGAGAATAGGAACCAAATCCAAGGGGATCGCAACAGACTGCTTAGCATTTGCCGATGATATTGCTCTTCTCTCAAACGACATAGAAACCGCTAGAGCTCAAGTTGAAATTTTAAAGGAGATTGCCGAACAAACTGGTTTGCAGATATTGTTTGAGAAAACAGAAGTAATGACTAACATCAAAGAGGCTCCTCCAAAACTCCATACAAAATACGGGGACATCACCCGAGTAGACAAATTCAAATACCTGGGTGAGATCGTCAAGAAGAATGGACTGGACAAAGAAGCACTTCAGGAGCGAGTACGCAAACTGGAAATAGCCTACCAAACATCCCGCACAATCTACAACAAAAAAATGCCTTTCCCAAAACACCAAGATACGTCACTATGAAACCGTTCTGAAGCCAGTAGTTCTATATGCAGCCGAAACCCTGCCTCTATATGCCAACAAAGGACTCCTTGAAGAACTGGAGAAAAAAGAACGCAAAATTGTGAGAGGAATCTTGGGATCAAAGTACAGAAATGGAATCCATCAAAAGAGATTAAACGAGGAAGTCTACGGTAAAATAGGGAAAATTACCGACCCAATCAGAAAAAGACGGGCACGATTTTACGGTCATCTGAAAAGAATGGACGCAAGAAAGTTAACTAAAGAAATCTTTCACTTTTTTTATTCAAACCCCAAAACCACAATTCCCTGGTTTAGAAATACCAAAGAAGACCTGCAAATGCTACATATCTCAGCTGAAGACGCCCTTAACAGAGATCTCTTCCGCAAGAAAATATTGACGAACGGGCTAAACCGAGACGAGCAACCCAAGAGAAGACACGGTGCCCCTTGGACAGAGGAGCGTAAGCAGGCCCACTCACAAAGAATGAGGGAAATTTGGGCTCTAAAGAAGGCCAAGTTCAGTGTCAAATGCAACAAGAATTAACGTGGTCCTTGATGGCCCCAGAGAATTATATATAATAATAATAATAATAATAATAATAATAATAATAATAATAATAATAATAATAATAATAATAATAATAATAATATGATCTACAAATTAATTAAAGTAATACAAGGGTGAAGATGAATTTTGATCGTAACATACCGATCCTCACCCATGCATTTGTAATCAACTGAACCCAAATAATGAACTAGTCTTACATCATACAAAATATTAAAACATAATTAAATGCAAGAATAATCCGTAAATGGAATGTTGAACTCGTTTCTCTCCGACTCCTATTGGACTGAGCTTCACCTTACAACATGAGAGAGGAGACATGGCATCCTGCGTCTACATTCGATCATTCTCAACGGCCGACAGTCTCATTCCGAAGGTGACCACGCTGGCGTTAGTGTCTGGCGAATAACTGTGCGCTCTGGTGAGAGAGTCCGTACATCACTAACAGATGTAGTCAGAGTCCACACATGCGTGCTACAACGAAGGAATGTTTCACAACGAACACCATGACAATATGCCCGAAATAGACTCATATTTTGAAATGAGCGGAAGAAAACGTTGACAACGTCCAATCCATCTCAGAATACATTTTAGATATGCCGTCCAGAGATGCAATTTAGTATTACTCAGGTATTTAGATCAGAGTCTGATTTTGAATTATATTTTATTAGTGTTATAGCGTTACAATTGCAAACTGCGACTAGCGTACTTTAAAATTTGACATTAGCGTACGGGAATTCGCATAAAGAGCGATCCGAATAGATGTGTGAAATGAATATTTCATTGTACACGGCGCACGCGTTACTGCGAGGAAGTAGTGGAGGTTGACTGCTCAGTACGCCTAGTGCGCTGAGTGGGACCAGTACTGGGGACAAATAAGCGGCCGCGCCAGAAGAGGACGGCACCGTCGGAGTGCGTGGGTGGGCGAGTGCTGCTGGACTCTGCTTCCAGTTTCCACTCTAACGCCTTGTGGACAGATTTCTTTATCGTGCTGGCGCCTCATTATGGTTGCCTGTCTACAATTAAGTTCCAAAGAACCCACGTTATACTTCCTTACTGTATTAATAATACATATTAAACAACTTCAGCAACTAGTTATCAGTTTTTCATTAATACTGGTTCCAGTCTCAGCATATTCACCAGAGGGGGAAAATTGTTTACAAATTTTACTTGACCGAATCGTGAAGTAGTGAGAGTCAAGAGTATAATAAAATAAAGGGAAATTTTCAAGGATTTGAGTTGGAACTGAGGGATATGAGAAGATAACTTATAAAACTGAAGAAGGTATGGAAACGAACATGGCGGAAACGGAGAGTTTGATACTCTTTTCCCCAAAAAATACAAAAAGCACACTATTATGAATGAAGATTCCCAGGAAAAATATGACAATGCTTTCAATTCTTATAACAAAAACAGATATATCAAGACCAAGCTGAATAAAAGGTGATAATAAGGTAAACTTAAAACAGAATTAACCTTAATATCATTCATCATTTGACTTAAAGGGTGAGAAGCTTAATCACCACGCCTGCTTCAATGAGGGATTGGTGATTGGTGACTCTGGCTCTGCGTGAAGTGATTAGCAGAGCAAGTGAATACCAGATGCCTCTGTGCAAAGCCTTTGTTGATTTTGAAAAGGCATTTGATTCAATCAGCCATTCAGCTGTCTTACAAGTCTTAGATGAGCAGGGAGTTGAGGTGAATTATATCAGAGTTCTCAACAACATCTACAAAACCTCTTCAGCCTTTGTTAATGTCGGTGAAGCAACTCCAGAATTCCCTATCGGAAGAGGTGTTAAACAAGGTGATCCGATCTCTCCAAAGCTATTCTCAGCTGTTTTGGAGATGACAATGTCGAAGTTAAATTAAGAAGGAAAGGGTAAAAGGATCAATGGCAGAAGGCTTAACAACTTGAGATTAGCTGAAGACATTGCATTATTGGCAAACGACAATGACGAACTCTAGACATTAATTACTGATCTTGCCATGAAATGTGAGTCTTTCGGCTTGAAGAGGAACCTTTCCAAAACAAAAGTCATGTCCAATAAGTGGGTCACAGCAGAAGTGTGAACACCAACAACATGCCGTTAGAGAAGGTCAATGAATATATCTATCTGGGCCAGTTGATGAATATGAAAGGTGATATAAGACCAGAAATTTTTCGACGCATTGAGCTAGAATGACAGGCGTATGGAAGAAACTCAACTATCTTCACATCAAATACGCCAGTAAATCTGAAGAAAATAGTCTATGATCAGTGCATTCTACCTGTGCTGACTTACGGCTGTGAGACCTGGGCACTGAACGAATTTACGAAACGGAAACTTAGGACAGCGCAGAGAGGAATGGAAAGGACAATGCTGGGTTTTACAAGGAAAGATAAGAAGAGAGCAGATGACATCAGATCAATCACTAAAGTTAATGACATTCTTAAAAGAATAGCCACCTTAAAATGGCAATGGGCTGAACATATTGCTCGAAGGGAAGATGACAGATGTACGAAGCTAGTGTTAGAATGGAGTCCAGAAGATCATCAAAGGCCTAGAGGAAGACCGCCAGACAGATGCTACCTGGCAGAGAACTGCTGGAGACCGTTCTACCTGGAGAGTTCTGTTAAAGACCTACCTGAGTTCACGACTTAAAGAGGCCACATCATGTAATGATCGAATTGGTTGCTGCTGCTGCTGCTGCTGCTGCTGCTGCTGCTGCTGCTGCTGCTGCTGATGATGATGATGATGGTGATGATGATGATGATGATAAAAACCTAATTAAAATATTTTAAGTAAGTTATATCCAGTGCTTAACATTACGACTTGGGCCGATGACCTTCGATGTTAGGCCCCTGAAAACAAAAAGCATCATCATCACATTACGACTTACAATAGTACAGATTGAAATTATTTCTAACTTAACATTACAAGTGATAAAAAGGTAAAGTTAAAAATATAGGTGATTACCCAACAACAAAAACAACTACAACATCATAAACTAGCAATTCCCTGGAAATAGAATACCACAATCTAAACCAAGCAATAAATCACAAATTCAGCGTCCCTAATTTAGAACTTTTACTTTTCACTTTACACTAGCACTAATGATCATCTTAAATGACTTGATACTGAAGGTAATGTATCAAGGACTGATGCAGGTGATTTATTCCAATCCCACATGGTCCTGTTTACGAAGGAAAACCTGGCAACATCCTTATGCTGGTTTCTGGCCCTAATTTTATGCTTGTGATCATTTCTCGATAAGTACGAGGGAGGTTCTAATCTATTCCTAATACTACTACAGGCAGTCCTTCCCGTACATCTTTTATAAAGACCACAAAAGCGAGCTCTAGTTCTTCTAGATTCAAGACTTTCCCAATTAATTCTATTCCTCCTATTCCCGGTTACGAAACACATCGTTCTTCTTTAAACTTGGTCTAGGGAATTTATTAAAACCAACCTGTACGGGTCCCAGCACGCATGTCCATATTCGAGAATCGGTCGTATTAAACATTCATAAGCTTTACGTTTGGCACCAGAATTAGCTGTCTCGAGATTCCACATGAAAAGACGTAACGATCTCCACGACTTCTCGACTATATTTTCCACTTGTTCTGTCCAGTTTAATTATTTTCTACGAGTAATAGTCCGCCTCGTTGGCTGAACGGTCAGCGTACTGGCCTTCGGTTCAGAGGGTCCCGGGTTCGATTCCCGGGCGGGTCGAGGATTTTAACCTTAATTGGTTTATTCCAATGGCACGGGGGGTGGGTGCATGTGTTGTCTTCATCATCATTTCATCCTCATCACTACGCGCAGGACGCCTACATGAGTCAAATAGAAAGACCTGCACCTGGGGAACCGAACCCGTCCTGGGATATCCCGGCACTAAAAGCCATACGACATTTCATTTTTCTTCTCGTATCCATTTCACAACTCTGATGTAAATGCCCGTACGCGCTAACTTGTTAAGGAGGATGTCATGTCCCACAAGAACGAATGCCTTAGCAAAATCAGTTACTACTGCATCAATTCTTGACACATTATCCGATATACTGTATCTCGACATATGGAACAGAGCTGTCGTTCGTAGGAGAAGCCTTATCTAAAACCATGCCGTCCCTCAAAAATCATTCTAAAAGAGTCTATTTTAATTTCAAATAATATTCTCCATTTGTCCGGGCGTCAATCCTACCGGTCTCTGGGTATTCAAGTCGCTCTTGTCAACCCCTTTGTGAATACGAACTACAATGGCCTATTTCCAATCTTCTGGAACCTGCATATTGTTCAGTGATACATATAACGGTTTCTATTAAGTATGGTAGCATCGCTTCATTCCCGAGTTTAAGTGCCTCTCCGGAAATAGAATCTGACCAGAAAGATTTATTTGTCCGACTTTAGAAAGACTTTTACGAAATAATGAAGCTTTAATTTGGAGATCCGTAATGCTTATTTAATGCCTTCTCTTTATCTATATCTGTTGTGGTCAATAAATCCCCTCCTATACAAAGAGAAATAATTGCTTGTACTGTCCCTTCAATATTTGTACATATTTAAAAGAAAGAGTTCCAGGAATAGTCATATAACGGTATTACGAGGCGCAACATCAATATTCAGTCTGAAGGTCCAGTATTCTGCTCATACTGGAAGTGCCATAGCGTCAGTAGATTTAATTGGTACTGGCATTAGACAAGTCTCCCGTGGACTGTATTATTTTTGTTCATATAATTTCTTATTTTATTGTGTAAAGGACACCAGAGCCTTGGGTCTTATTGGTGCTAGCTTCTATACATTGAGATAGCAGTGCGACGAAGACACATACGTTGTTGTTTATTAATTCATTTCCTGAGTTGTGTGGGATTTGAGCATCATAACAAGAGCTCCATTAAATTGATAACAGAAATTTATCGTTATAAACAGCCCGTGATACAGAGGTTCCGTCTATTTCACTGGGAATTGTACACCTGGTCTGAATGTACGAAGGGTTTTGTCATCCTCACGCGCTAAATTGGGAAGATGTATCAGGTAATGAACACAGTCTTTAATGGTTGTCATGCTATCACTAGACATCACGTATTTGTACATCAACCTAGTGAACAAATGTTGTTTCCCTTGTGTTTCAACCTGGGATTCTTCATTCATTTTAGGTAACCGAGAGAGTTGAACGTGCGGTTAGGGTCGCGTAACTGTGAACTTACATTCGGGAGATGGTGGATTCGAATCCCTGTGTAGGCAGCCCTGAGCATAATTGTTCGTGGTTTCCCATTTTCATACGAGGCCAATGCAGGGGCTGTACCTAAATGAATGCCAACGCCGCTATCTTTAATCCTAGCCCTTTCCTATACTTTAGTCGCCTAAAACCCTTCGTTGTTTAGAGCGACGTTATTTATTAATTTACTTATTTATTGAGTATAGCAGTGGCGAAGTTAGGAGTGGAATCGGAGGTAAGGCTTTTTGCGGATGATGTTATTCTATATAGAGTGATAAATAAGCTACAAGATTGTGAGCAACTGCAACGTTACCTTGAAAATGTTGTGAGATGGACAACAGGCAATGGTATGTTGATAAACGGGGTTAAAAGTCAGGTTGTGAGTTTCACAAATAGGAAAAGTCCTCTCAGTTTTAATTACTGCGTTGATGGGGTGAAAGTTCCTTTTGGGGATCATTGTAAGTATCTAGGGGTTAATATAAGGAAAGATCTTCATTGGAGTAATCACATAAATGGGATTGTAAATAAAGGGTACAGATCACTGCACATGGTTATGAGGGTATTTAGGGGTTGTAGTAAGGATGTAAAGGAGAAGGCATATAAGTCTCTGGTAAGACCCCAACTAGAGTATGGTTCCAGTGTATGGGACCCTCACCAGGATTACCTGATTCAAGAACTGGAAAAAGTCCAAAGAAAAGCAGCTCGATTTGTTCTGGGTGATTTCCGACAAAAGAGTAGCGTTACAAAAATGTTGCAATGTTTGGGTTGGGAAGAATTGAGAGAAAGAAGAAGAGCTGCTCGACTAAGTGATATGTTCCGAGCTGTCAGCGGAGAGATGGCGTGGAATGACATTAGTAGACGAACAAGTTTGAATGGCGTTTATAAAAGTAGGAATGATCACAATATGAAGATAAAGTTGGAATTCAAGAGGACAAACTGGGGCAAATATTCATTTATAGGAAGGGGAGTTAGGGACTGGAATAACTTACCAAGGGAGACATTCAATAAATTTCCAATTTCTTTGAAAACATTTAGGAAAAGGCTAGGAAAACAACAAATAGGGAATCTGCCACCTGGGCGACTGCCCTAAATGCAGATCAGTATTGATTGATTGATTGATTCATGGCCCTCGTTTACGCATAACCATATAATTTACAGATAATACATATATAAAAGTAATGTACTATTCTATTATGTATGTGTATATTAGGTAATGAGCCCAGAAGCTGGTTGGATCATCAAACAGCACCAACAAGGGTTATGCTGTTATAAGGAAAACGCAAAAACCATGGGTAGCACCAAAATGAGCCGTACTAGGCAAGAGTAGTGAGGTAGTTTGCCATTGCTTTCCCACTGGGTCAGAAAGTACTATTGCAGCAAGACTGACCCTATGAGCAACACCTTTCATAACACTCAGATGCACTAGTCGTGCTCGGAATGTCATTACTCAGCACTACCCATACCCCAGCAGCTTCCATATTGTCACAGCCATGGATGAGACTGGGACTTCGGTGGAAGCTACACTTTACTCTGGCCTGTGCCAAGAGATGGATGAAAAAATACTGTATCCATCAAGAAATAACAGCAGGCAGTTATTCTATTATAACATCAAATATAAGCGAAAAATTAAAGATTAGGGCACCATACAATAACGAAGGAAAGAAAGCAAAGTCTAACAAGTAAAATAGATTATAATAAAAGAAATCCGGAGCATAAAGGTAAAATTAAAGAGGCAATGTCGTAATGAAAGATTAAGATACAAACTGAAAAATATAAGCAAAGCATAAAGCGAAGAATATACGAAATAAACTAAATGGAAATATAATTTTGGCCATAAAAAGTGATCTATGTGCAAGACAACAAGTAAAATGTCGGCAGGTCGACATGTAGTGTTCCAAGTGCTCCGTATTTTCTTCTTGTTTATCGTGGTTAAACGCGTCACGTGTGAAAGTAACAGAGTGATCGTTAACGGTGGGATGTTCATTGAGTGTCCTAGTGGTTCAATCCTCCAAGAGAATTTGCTAATTGTGAAAAATTGTTAAATACCGTGCTTAACATGGTGCTTCAGTGAAAATTTGTACGTGACCGCTGGTATTGGCAGTGTGCTTCAAGCGACGCGCAGGGTTGACAGACCACCCTCATCAACATTTCACCTCATTCGCCTGACCATAGCTGCGTGTGGAGATGTAGAAACAAGTCCAGGACGTCCAAACCGAAATGTAACATAGAATGTAATATTTGCTGTTCCAAGGGCCGGATCAATCAGCTGTACGTGAAGTGTGTGTTGTGTGAAATTTCCATGCATGAGATCTGCGCCAAAGTCTTTCCATCTGATTACCTTAAAATTGTACGTGGCTTGTCATCTTGGAAGTGCTGGAAGTGTTGTCTCCCGGTACCCTCGGACTCGTTCTTCGAAATGCCAAACGAAGGAAATTATGTAAAAACTCTGTAAATTGTAATGGCTTGGTTACCAGTGTACCGGGCTCCCGAAAGGGTTATAGGAGACAGCAGGACATAAGATCATCACTGACAAGTATCGAACCATCAATCGTGTCTGTGAAACGTGGTTGAGCAGTTCTACTTATGACGATGAAGTATTTCCACAACCATATTTGGTCTTCAAGAAGGACAGAACCTGGACGTCTCGCGGGGGTGATCTCCTGGCTATACGACCAGAATTACAACCAATCCGATTAGGACAATTGGGGACTGACAGTGAAGCTCTATGGGTGGAGGTGACTTATAGCGGCAACAAATTCTTGATAGGTAGCATATATCGGACTCCGAAATCCAAGCCCTGTATAAATGAAGGATTAGTGGAATCTCTAAGACGAATAAAACACATTCAGCACAAGTACAATCCCGTCTACCTCACAGAGGACTTTAACCTGGACATGATACGGACTCCCTGGAAATCCATTGGCAGACATATTCCTAACAGCGTTCTACGATCTCTTTCTGGAACAGCTTGTTTTAGAAGCAACACGTATCACCAAAACATCCCGTTTTATATTAGATCTATTTCTCACCAATCATCCCTCCTCAGCATCTAGAGTTGAAGCCATACCCGGCTTCAGAGATCACCACGCCATTCCAGCAACTCTAGCTACCATAGACTGCAGAAAACCTGTTAAACACAAATCCAGGCCTCGATATAACTTCAGGAACGCTGACTGGAAATCCCTCTCCACCTTACTACTGAATCACCTACGCACTCCAAACACCTTATCAACCTGTGACGTAGACTCTTTGCGGCTCGCCAGGAAAAATACATTTTTTTCTGGTGCGTGGACCTAACTGTACCTAAATGTAGACCTACTTCAAAAAGGGAGAAGAAAGCTCCGTTGATTATAAAGAACTTTTGAAGTTAATAAGGAAACGGAACAATCTATACAAAAGTGGAAACAGTGTTAAACGGAACAAACGTGCGAAAAGTACAAACCCGCACGGAAAGACACTAAGAATAGGATCGAGGAGGCTTACGGTCAGTATATTCACAAGGCTTGCTCAGATACCAAAGAGCAGTGAAAGCTACTGAAAAGGAACTGTAACCAAGCTCCTTTCAAGCTAACAGGAAACCCATCTCCACGCCCGCAGACATCGCCTCAGCCTTCAGTGAAACATTTAAAGAGAATTTCTCCCAGGCACAATCAGCTGGGGCACGGCCATCTTGATATATAGAGGCCTGCTACCAACAGTTGTGACGTCACGCGTATAGTGCTCACTCTCCGTCGTCACGTGTAATTCCTATATTGCTGATACGATACCTTTTGTCATAATGTGACAAAGAAAATGCATTAATAAGCCCATAAACACATAACATCGAAGAAACACTATCAAAAGAATACATACGAATACACAAATATGTGCACTCAAGGTAGTACACTGACTGACAGAGCAAATGCAACACCAAGAAGGAGTGGTTCGAAAGGGATGAAAGTTGGGGAAAAAACAGAGACGGCACGGACGAATAATTGATGTTTATTTCAAACCGATATGCAGGTTACACAATTCGCACGGCATCGACTCAGTAGGATGTAGGACCACCGCGAGCGGCGATGCACGCAGAAACACGTCGAGGTACAGAGTCAATAAGAGTGCGGATGGTGTCCGGAGGGATGGTTCTCCATTCTCTGTCAACCATTTGCCACAGTTGGTCGTCCGTACGAGGCTGGGGCAGAGTTTGCAAACGGCGTCCAATGAGATCCCACACGTGTTCGATTGGTGAGAGATCCGGAGAGTACGCTGGCCACGGAAGCATCTGTATACCTCGTAGAGCCTGTTGGGAGATGCGAGCAGTGTGTGGGCGGGCATTATACTGCTGAAACAGAGCATTGGGAAGCCCCTGAAGGTACGGGAGTGCCACCGGCCGCAGCACATGCTGCACGTAGCGGTGGGCATTTAACGTGCCTTGAATACGCACTAGAGGTGACGTGGAATCATACGCAATAGCGCCCCAAACCATGATGCCGCGTTGTCTAGCGGTAGGGCGCTCCACAGTTACTGCCAGATTTGACCTTTCTCCACGCCGACGCCACACTCGTCTGCGGTGACTATCACTGACAGAACAGAAGCGTGACTCATCGGAGAACACGACGTTCCGCCATTCCCTCATCCAAGTCGCTCTAGCCCGGCACCATGCCAGGCGTGCACGTCTATGCTGTGGAGTCAATGGTAGTCTTCTGAGCGGCCGCCGGGAGTGCAGGCCTCCTTCAACCAATCGACGGGAAATTGTTCTGGTCGATATTGGAACAGCCAGGGTGTCTTGCACATGCTGAAGAATGGCGGTTGACGTGGCATGCGGGGCGGCCACCGCTTGGCGGCGGATGCGCCGATCCTCGCGTGCTGACGTCACTCGGGCTGCGCCTGGACCCCTCGCACGTGCCACATGTCCCTGCGCCAACCATCTTCGCCACAGGCGCTGCACCGTGGACACATCCCTATGGGTATCGGCTGCGATTTGACGAAGCGACCAACCTGCCCTTCTCAGCCCGATCACCATACCCCTCGTAAAGTCGTCTGTCTGCTGGAAATGCCTCCGTTGACGGCGGCCTGGCATTCTTAGCTATACACGTGTCCTGTGGCACACGAAAACACGTTCTACAATGACTGTCGGCTGAGAAATCATGGTACGAAGTGGGCCATTCGCCAACGCCGTGTCCCATTTATCGTTCGCTACGTGCGCAGCACAGCGGCGCATTTCACATCATGAGCATACCTCAGTGACGTCAGTCTACCCTGCAATTGGCATAAAGTTCTGACCACTCCTTCTTGGTGTTGCATTTGCTCTGTCAGTCAGTGTATATTGTAAAATGTTCGACTGAAGGCTACTCACTTGGACTGTATGTACAATGACGGTGACTAAGCGAATGGTTTTCTTTCGAAACAATGTCATTATTTTATGCTTTCCTGAGCACATGAATAAGTTTAAAACGTATTGTCCAAAATATGACAGATCTTGGTCACAACACTCATTAACTCAGTAGCACACTTGTCGCAGGTTTTTCAGCTTTCATTATGGAAACATAGAAAGAGACATCCCTACGATTTCCACTTTATAAATCTACATCTCTGAATCAGATATCAAGGTCTCAGTTAATGTGTAGCTTTCCACAATTTGAAAAGTAGTATGATGGTCACTAAGCCAACTGTTGCTGTCTCTAAAATGCTATTATATTACACTTATTTGAGCACATAGTGTTATCAATGAATTATTTGTTTACGAATGACAATTAGGAAAAATATCTGCCATGATATGATAGATCTTGGACAAAACACTCATTAACTCTGCAGCTCACACTCACACTTGTCACAGAAATTACTAGGTTTTTCAACTTCCATTATGAAAATATTGAATTAACATGTAGCCCTCCATAACAAATCATTTACTGCTCACTAGGCGAACTGTTGTCTCTAAAATGTCATTATTTTATGCTTGTTTGTGCGCACAGTGTTGTTAGTTATTTTTGAGTACCTACCGATAATTGTTACTAAAAATGTTTCCCAAAATGTGGCAGATCTGGGACACAATACTAATGAACACCATACCACACACACACACTCTTATCACAGTATTTACCAGTTTCTTCAACTTTCATTTTCAAAAGGTTTTTAAGAACTTCCCTGTAACTTCCAGTGTACAAAAAGGAATCTTCAAAATCAGATATCAAGGTCTGAAATAAATGTAGCCCTCCACAGCAATTTGAAAAACAAAATCTCTAGGCTGTTTCAGCCCTCCTCTGCACAGGTTTAGCAAGTATGAATTTGTTTCATCATTCAGTCCTACTGTTGACAATTCCTTGCAAAAAGCAATAAGAATTTTACAATCAGGACATCCTTTCACATTTCTTAATAAACAGTGTGAAATGTACCCTGCTATGTAAAACAATACTGATTCAGTACTGAAATCAATTTCTAAGTCCCTTGATTTAGTGATAGCCAAATGCAATTCATTAACTCATTAATACAGTCATCTAGAGTTAATCACATATTTTTAGCTTGTTAACTGTATCCCGTGATGTAGACGAGTTACTAAAAGCTTTCAAATGACTCAGTAAACACTCAAGTGCTGAACATGTGGTACACAGCATACTATCTCCTAAAATCCAGCTATTAGAAGGTATCTTGCAACCATTTAGGCAAACTGGCACATTGAAAATTTTAACAGATATCTCGACAGATGGAATGTCTCTGGTTTGAAGCTTGTAAAACAAAACTTTATCAACATCAATTGTGATAGAATTCAAGTACATTTAGGGTTGTTAACTTACCCAACAAGTCCTCATAATTTGATATCTTGTCCCCTTCACACCATGTCTTGAAGTTTAGTTCCTCTCTCCTTTCTTCTGGAGATTTTCGTTTGGAAGGTATTGGTTGAGATATATATGAGGCTGCCCAGGAAATATAGTTGCACAGCATCGTCAGTTAATTTTGGCTTTACCCTAGGCACACTTAAAATGGAACCATCTGGTCGTTTTGCAGTATCACCTCGAATTATGTGATTTTCGGAAAAATGTTTAATACAGACACAGGCATATTTACTGTGTTCAAAATTAACTCGGTGACAAGCATGAATCCAATTAGCTCGCTTTTCCTTATCGCTAGGAAACACAAATGTTGAGATAGCCACATCTTTATTTGAACGGTAATTGGATGTACATCCAGGCACACTACACTCACACATTATTATAATGATCATGGTAAACTTTAGAGTACTTCAGACAATTCATTATAGCTCAGTGGTTTCACCTAACCTATCACATAACCTAGCAGTACTTCCTAAGATCAGGCTGCTCAAATTAGAATTCTACAGTACTTAACATTTATTATTACTGAAAATACATCCTTTACTGATGCGTTTTCATACAGTTATCACTTTTAAACACAAAAAACACCCCTAATAACGTTGAAATAACAACAACGTTCTACGAAACCACCATGTAAACAAGACTCATGCCTTCGTATCGCTGCACTAAAAGACTGACGTCATCACTATGGAACTGTCATGTGTAGCAGGCCGGAACTTCGAGTTGGCCGTGGCTAGGGACATGCATATAACCAATACACCCGTACCGCCCCTCCCTCTCGCCAGCCTCTACTTCTCGGAACTTCAAGTTTGAAGAGGATTCGACCCCATGCGGCGAGAGACCCTGATGAAATACCCAGCCGTATTCTCCGCGACCTCCCCTGCGAACCATGTGACCTTGCCGCGGTGGGGAGGCTTGCGTGTCCCAATGATGCAGATAGCCGAGCCGCAGGTGCAACCATATCGCATGGGTATCTGTTGAGAGACCAGACTACGGAATGGTTCATCGAAACTGGGTAGCAGCCTTTCGGTAGTTGCAAGGGCGGCAGTCTAGATGATTGACTGATATGGCCTTGTAATAATACTCAACATAGCTTAGCTCTGTTGGTACTGCTACACGGCTGAAAGCAACGGGAAACTACAGCCGTAACTAACTCCCGGGGACATGCAGCTCTCTCTGTATGAATGATGTACTGATGATGGCTTCCTCCCGGGTAAAATATTCCGGAGGTAAACTAGTCCCGCCATTCGGATCTCCGGGTGAGGACTACACGAGAGGGGGCGATCATCAGGAAGATGGATATTGACATTCTGCGAGTCGGAGGGTGGAGTGTTAAAAGTTTGAATCGTTATGGTAGATTAGAGAATCTGAAAAGGGAGATGGATAGACTAAAGTCAGATGTAGTTGGTAAAAGTGAAGTACGTTGGCAGGAAGAAGAGGATTTCTGGTCAGGTGACTACCGAATTATCAACACAAAATCAAACAGAGGAAATGCAGGAGTTGGTTTAATAATGAATAAGAAAATAGGGCAGGGGGTAAGCTACTATGACCAAAATAGTGAAAGAATAATTGTCGTCAAGATAGACACGAAACAAGTGCTCACCACAATAGTGCAGGTCTATATGCCTACTAGCTCAGCGTATGATGAGGAAATCGAAAGAACATATGAAGAGATAGAAGATATAATACAACATGCAAATGGTGACGAGAATCTAATTGTGATGGTAGAATGGAATGCAGTGGTAGGCTAAGGAAGAGAAGGTAGTGCAGTAGGAGAATGGGGATTGTAACAAAGGAACGAAAGAGGAAGTCGGCTGGTTGAATTCGGCACTGAGCATAATTTAGTCCTTGCCAATACTTGGTTCAAACACAACAAACGACGGCTTTATACTTGGACGAGACCTGGGGACACTGGAAGGTATCAAATAGACTTCATTATGATTAGGCAGAGATTCAGAAACCAGGTGTTGGATTGCAAAACTTTCCCAGGAGGAGATGTGGACTTGACCACAACTGGTTGGTCATGAAATGCCATCTGAATCTCAAGAAATTGAAGGAAGGAAGGAATACAAAAAGATGGGATCTAGACAAGTTGAAAGAAAAGAGTGTAAGGGATTGTTTCAAGGAACATGTTGCACAAGGACGAAATGAAAAGGCTGAAGGAAACACAATAGAGGAAGAGTGGATAGTCATTAAAAATGAAGTCAGTAGGGCTACTGAAGATACGTTAGGAAGGAAGAAAAATCAACTAGGAATCAGTGGGTAACTCAGGACATACTACACCTGATTGGTGAACGACGAAAGTACACGAATGCTAGAAATGAAGAGGGCAGAAAAGAATACAGGCGATTAAAGAATCAAGTGGATAGAAAGTGCAAGGTAGCCAAGGAAGAATGGCGGAAGGAGAAGTGCAAGGATGTCGAAGGTTTTATGGTCCTGGGAAAAGTAGAAGCTGCATACAGGAATATCAAGGAAACCTTTGGAGAAAGGATATCTAGGTGTATGAATATAAAGAGCTCAGATGGAAAGCCACTTCTAGGGAAAGAAGACAAAGCAGAAAGGTGGCAGGAACATATCCAACAGTTGTATCAAAGTAAAGATGTAGATAATTTGTTTCTGGAACAAGAAGAGGCTATTGATGCTGATGATATCGGAGACCCAATTTTGATGTCAGAGTTTGACAGAGATGACAGCGACCTAAATAGGAACAAGTCACCAGGAATTGATGACATTCCCTCTGAATTACTGACTGCCTTAGGAAAAACGAGTATGGCAAGGTTATTCCATTCAGTGTGTAAGATGTATGAGACAGGAGACGTTCCATCCGATTTTCAGCAGAAAGCCGGTGCTGACAGGTGTGGAAACTATCGCACCATTAGTTTAGTATATCATGCCTGCAAAATTTTAACACGTATTGTTTACAGAAGAATGGAAAAACAAATTGAAGCTGAGTTGGGAGAAGATCAATTTGGCTTCATAAGATATGTAGGAACACGTGAAGCAATCCTGACTTTACGTCTGATCTTAGAGGATCGAATCAAGAAGTACAAGCCCACGTACATGGCATTCGTAGATCTAGAAAAGGCATTCGATAATGTTGATTGGACCAATCTATCTAATATTCTGAAGGTGATTGGGATCAGATACCGAGAACGAAGAATAATCTATAATCTGTATAAAAATCAGTCTGTAGTGATAAGAATCGAGGGCTTTGAAATAAAAGCAGCAAGAAAGAAAGGAGTGAGGCAGGGCTGCAGTTTGTCCCCCCTCCATTTCAATGTTTACATAGAACAGGGAGTAAAGGAAATCGAGGAGGTATTTGGAAAGGAAATCGCAATCCAAGGAGAGGAAATCAAAACCTTGAGATTTGCCGATGATGTTGTTATTTTATCTGAGACTGCAGGAGATCTCGAGAAGCTGCTGAATGGTATGGACGAAGTCTTGGGTAAGGAGTGCATGATGAAAGTAAATAAGTCCAAAACAAAAGTAATGGAGTGCAGTCGAACGAAGGCAGATGATGCAGGAAATATTAAATTAGGAAATGAAGTCTTAAAGAATTAGATGAATGTTGTTACTTGGGTAGTAAAATAACTAACGATGGCAGAAGTAAGGAGGACATAAAATGCAGATTAGCACAAGCAAGGAAGAGCTTTCTTAAGAAAAGAAATTCGCTCACTTTAAACATTGATATAGGAGTTAGAAGGATATCCTTAAAGACTTTGGTGTGGAGCGTGGCATTGCATGGGAGTGAAAAATGGACGATAACCAGCTCAGAAAGTAAGAGAATAGAAGCTTTTGAAATGTGGTGTTACAGAAGAATGCTGAAGGTGAGATGGGTAGATCGAATCACAAATGACGAGATACTGAATCGAATTGGCGATAGGAGATCGATTTGCCTAAATTTGACGAGAAGAAGAGATAAAATGATAGGACACATCTTAAGACACCCAGGACTTGTTCAGTTGGTTTTTGGAGGAAGTGTAGGGGGTAAGAACGGTAGGGGTAGACCAAGATATGAATATGACAAGCAGATAAGAGCAGATGTAGGATGCAGTAGTTACGTAGAAATGAAAAGTTTAGCACAGGATAGGGCGGCATGGAGTGCTGCATCAAACCAGTCTATGGACTGATGACTCAATCAACAACATTCTCCACGACTGCGCTGTGTCCGTGGTACCATCTCCCTGCGAACTATTCAACCTGTTGCTTCACTGTGGATCACCATCTCAAGATGGGAAGTGTGCTGATGTAGTTCCGATTTTCAAGAAAGGGGACAAAGCACTCATTGACAACTATCGGCCAGTGTCTCTCACATCCCACGTATGTAAATGTATGTAACGACTGGTAGCCTCTAATACACGGGAATACTTCCACGAAGGTAATCTGCTAACTGAAAGCCAGCACGGTTTTATTCTGGAAAAATCCTGTAATACTTTATTGACAAAGATTATTGATGAGTGGCAGTTCTCCTTGGATAAATCTAAATATTTTCAGGTAGTCTGCATGGCTTTAGACTGGGCTAAAGCTTTTGACCAAATCCCTCATGAACGACTTTTGTTAAAATTAAGACAGGTGAGTGCTAGGGTAAGTGTACTGGCATGGTTGCGGTCATTTCTCGAGGGTCGAACTCAACGTGTTGTGTTTGATGGAGTTCGATCTTCGACCGTTAAAGTAACCTCAGGGGTATATCAAGGCACCGTCCTCGGACCTTTATTATTTAATGCAATTGTCTCTGATTTATCTAAACGTGTGAGCTCAAGCATAGCCCAGTACGCTGAAGTCAATGTAATGAACAGGGATGTGCAATGTTCAGATGATTGTCCGAAGTTAAAGTCGGACTTGAACACTGTAGCGGGGTGGTGTTACGTCAACGGTCTCAACATGAATGACCTTCGATGTTAGGCCCCTTTAAATAACAAGCATCATCATCATCATCACCAACATGAATGCTGGCAAATGTGAATACATTAGGTTAAGTAGGTCTCGACACGCAGTAGAATGCATATAACATTAATAATGTACATATTGAGCGAGTTAAAACCATGCATTTTTTAGGAATAACCATTTCTGAACAACTAACATGGAACACACAAACAGAGGAAGTTAGATGCAAAGCGGCCAGGGTGCTCGGTTTTATGCACAGACGCCTCCGTGGTTGCAAGTCGAATGCTATACGGACGGCTTACCTGACACTAGTGAGACCTATACTAACGTATGGTCTACCTGTTTAGCACCCTACCACTGCAGCTAACCTTCACAAACTAGAAGGAATCCAACGTCGCGCTGAACGACTAATTAACATGAACACCTGCCCGTCTTCCCTCCCGTCAATCGCCTCCTTGTGTAAACAAAGCGACATCACCTTCTTACACAAGTCTCTTACAGGGGCTATTCACAATTCACCATTCCTTCGACTCTCCTTATCCTACAGCTCCGTCCGTAGAGGGAAAGGGGTGTGTCTTATACCTTTGCGCGAACTGAGTCCGACAAACTAGGTTTCTTAGCTCGTCTTGGGAGTAGCTGACCCAGTCAACAATTGAAGAACTTTATTTGACATTTCAGAGAGATTTCCAACAAGGTTGCTAGCCTCCTTAGTATGGTCCTCTTTTAGTTTAATAGACAATAGGTCCCTTACCCTTTGGAACGATCTACCCGCCAACATTAAATGTAGAAATGTAAATATACTTAAATGTTATGTTAGGAAGTACATACGATGAGAAAATGAATCTGAATATGTGGAAGAAAGAACGAGGGAGTGAAAGGTTGTATAAATGAGAAATATGTTTACATTAGGCTATATTTTTTCACCTGGAAATAGTGTATGACTGTTTAGGTTTATAATATAGCTAATTACTTCAAAGGTCAGAGAGCACTACGTGTAGGGGCTTGTCCTTTTCCCAGGCCTTCCATAGTTACAGTAAAGGTTTATGGTAAATAAATAATGAATGAATGAGTAAGAAGTAAAATTATGTACATTTACACTATGATGATGATGATTATTATTATTATTATAACTATTATAAGAATTACCACAATCACACAATCTCCTAAACGTCACCGTACACACGAGACAATCACAGGAAACTGGTAGCGGTATTCAACAGGAAATCTCTGCATGCATTCCTAAATTTTGATATTGATTTGGAGTTCCTGACAGCAGCTGGGAGAGAATTCCGAAGTCGTGAAGGGAAGTGCCAGATATTGTGTTACAATTATGGAATGAGGATAACAAACGGAAACTGCGTTAAAATACTACGAGGGATCATTCAGGGCAAGATTATTAGTAGGCTTCATTCTGGTGTCTGTCTGTTAGGACATCAGCCCAGAGGCGGATTGGTCCTTGAATATCACCAAAAAAAGGATTTACGGTTACGGGGATACAGCAACAACTAATGGCGGCGCCGAAATGAGGCGTACTAGCAAAGATGAGGAGTGAGGTAGTTTTCCATTGTTTTCCTCACTGAGCCAGAAAGTACTATTGCAGCATCGAGCAACACCTTTTATAACAGTCAGACTCACTGGATGTGCTCGGAATATCATTAACACATGCCCCAGCAGCTTCCATATTGTCACAGCGATGATTGAGACCGAGACTTTGGTGGCAGCTACACTTAGCTCTGGCCTTATAATTTATTCTATACATCTCAAATTTCTGTCTCATAATGGGTTTTAATCTCGTATTAGATACAGGTAAGTCGAAAGTAGGTTCACTTCAAAGTTCGGTTTTTTTTTTTCGTCGCACCGACGCAGATAGGTTTTACGGCTACGATGGGATAGGAAAGGGCTAAGAGTTGAAAAGAAACGAACATGGCCTTGATTGAGGTACAGACCAAGCGTTTGTCTGGTGTGGAAATGGAAAACCGCGGAAAAGCCACCTTCAGGACTGCCGACGTTGGGGTTCGAACCCACGCGCAGCCATTCGCTCGATTGTTAAATGTATCACGGAGAAACATTTTAAGATAATTTCCTGACACTTGGTATTTATGTTAAAAATAACCAAGTATACTGTAGTTAGTACATAGTAGCGTATAACTAATAAGGGGACATTCTGATTATTCCGTTAGGTTTAGCTGAATGTACGAGTAGGGACTAGCGAACGATTGTACCGCTAGTATTTTTTTATGGCAATGCTGCCCAACGCAACTCAACTCAATTCAAATTTATTTTCAAGTGGCCGATGATAACTACAGTAAGAAAAGGATGGCACCAATGGTGGGAAAAATTCAAATCGCCGAATAAGTAAGTGGTCCGCCTCTGACATGAAATTTGACAGTCATTCTCGAAGTGTTTTTCCCCGGCTTCCCAATTCTCCTCCAGACAAATCCCGGGATAGCACCTAAATTAAGGCCACGGTTGTTTCCTTCCCTCTTCCTTGTCTATCCTTCCGATCTTCCCATCCACCGCAAGGCCCCTGTACATCAAAGCAGGTCAAGCCGCCGGGGCGAGGAACTGGTCCTTCTCTCCAGCTGTATCGCCCGACCGAAACTCCCACACTCTCTTCACGCGGGAGAGGTGGGATCCCTCACTGAGTCCGAGGAAAACACTAACCATGTGGTGTAAACGGTTAAATAAATAAATAAATAAATAAATAAATAAATAAATAAATAAATAAATAAATAAATAAATAAATAAATAAATAAATAAATAAATATTATTTCTTCTTCTGCCACTTTTAACTAAGGTTAAGTTATAAGTAGGTTCCCACCTTCCAATACTTATCAATTTCTATATAATAGTTTTATTAATTACATGATAAAAACCAGTTTAATCTTTAGGACATGTTTAGTTCTGATTATGGAACATCTTCAGCTAAAAGATTTGACAAAATGGCAAGACAATTAAAACACATATGGTAGTTATTATGATAAAATAAAATGTTCGTTCATGTTGGTTAAAATTTCAACAAGTCAGTGTCCAAGTGACGAAGTAAAATCGGCCACTTTTCGCACATCTGCTGGGCTGTACATATGGATTTGGCCCTGTTTTACGGCCGGCTGCCCTCCCTGATGCTGACTCTTCGTGTATGGATATAATCACTATTGCATGTTTCTCTGGAGGCTGGTGGTGTAGTGTGTTGTCAATATGAAGAGGAGAGTGCTGGGACTAGCACAAAGACCCAGAACCAGAGCAGGAAGAATTAACCATACGTGGCCGGGAATCGAACCCGGGACTCTCTGATATTAGGCCCCAATGCTGCCTATTCAGCCAAGGAGTCGGACTGAGGTTTTGGATTATCATATGCATCTCCTACAATTGCCAGCAACAAGCTGCTTTACACTGTAATTCTCCATGCTTTCAGACTTCCGGAGTGAAACGCTGTCACGTCAGAATAACACAAGAGGCCTTTCATGGCCTTATGCTCGGTGTGGGGGAAACGATTTATCGATAGCTGATGAACGTACTGTTTAGTTTAGGGACATATAAGAAAAGTCATATCTCGATTGTGGAAATTGTTACCTTTAACTCTGTAACGATTATTCATCATCCTATGTATACAAACAGTCAGTAAATATTATTATGATTTATGGTGGATTGCTGCAAGGTTTGTCTCCGGAATCTTGTGCCAAAGAAAAGGAACAGTATTTTACTTTCCCGCGCTGAGTAGTTCACGGTTGAGCCGCTGGCCTTCTGTCCCCACCTTGGCAGGTAAAATCCTACCTCACTCCGGTGGTATTTGAATGTGCTCAAATATGCCAGCTTACTGTCGCCAGATTTACTAGCATATATCAGAACTTCTGTGCGACAACATTCCCGCACCTCGACGTCACCGAAAATGTAGTTAATGAGACGTTATGCTAATATCATTACTGTAACATTTAATGTCATTAATACGTTTTCTACATAGTTTGGAATCAAAACAGATATCGTGACTATTGCATTTTTCGTAAGCCTCTGCACATGTTTTCCAATATTTTATGTCTGATATATCTTGAATTTACAAATTATAAGAGCATAGATATCTCAAATATTCATAATTGTTACGTTCTTCAGTCTGAAGCTGCTAATTTACGAATAAATTCATTAAAATCTACCTGCGAAACTACATTTATAATAACATAATTATATCTAAAAATTGTCCGACTCGTTGGCTGAATGGTCAGCACTGGCCTTCGGTTCAGAGGGTCCCGGGTTCGATTCCAGGCCGGGTCGGGGATTTTAATCTTAATAGGTTAATTCCAATGGCCCGGGGGCTGGGTGTTTGTGCTGTCCCCAACATCCCTGCAATTCACACACCACACATAACATTATCCTCCACCACAATAACACGCAGTTACCTACTAATTGCTGATGCCACCCACCCTCATCGGAGGGTCTGCCTTACAAGGGCTGCACTCGGCTAGAAATAGCCGCACGAATTTTTAAAAATTCTAAAAATTACACAACATAATTAATATAGGATAACGTGTTTCGTTCTAGAAAGGGCATCATCCGATCCTATCAAATCACACTCGTAAATCTTTGGAAAGGTATAAACATATACTTAGGTAAATCCTTAAATAATTATATTTGAGTCCTTAAAATACACTGACTGACAGAGCAAATACAACACCAAGAAGGAGTGGTCAGAACTTTATGCCAATTGCAGGGTAGACTGACGTCACTGAGGTATGCTCATGATGTGAAATGCGCCGCTGTGCTGCGCACGTAGCGAACGATAAATGGGACACGGCGTTGGCGAATGGCCCACTTCGTACCGTGATTTCTCAGCCGACAGTCGTTGTAGAACGTGTTGTCGTGTGCCACAGGACACGTGTATAGCTAAGAATGCCAGGCCGCCGTCAACGGAGGCATTTCCAGCAGACAGACGACTTTACGAGGGGTATGGTGATCGGGCTGAGAAGGGCAGGTTGGTCGCTTCGTCAAATCGCAGCCGATACCCATAGGGATGTGTCCACGGTGCAGCGCCTGTGGCGAAGATGGTTAGCGCAGGGACATGTGGCACGTGCGAGGGGTCCAGGCGCAGCCCGAGTGACGTCAGCACGCGAGGATCGGCGCATCCGCCGCCAAGCGGTGGCAGCCCCGCACGCCACGTCAACCGCCATTCTTCAGCATGTGCAAGACACCCTGGCTGTTCCAATATCGACCAGAACAATTTCCCGTCGATTGGTTGAAGGAGGCCTGCACTCCCGGCGTCCGCTCACAAGACTACCATTGACTCCACAGCATAGACGTGCACGCCTGGCATGGTGCCGGGCTAGAGCGACTTGGATGAGGGAATGGCGGAACGTCGTGTTCTCGGATGAGTCACGCTTCTGTTCTGTCGGTGATAGTCACCACAGACGAGTGTGGCGTTGGCGTGGAGAAAGGTCAAATCCGGCAGTAACTGTGGAGCGCCCTACCGCTAGACAACGCGACATCATGGTTTGGGGCGCTATTGCGTATGATTCCACGTCACCTCTAGTGCGTATTCAAGGCACGTTAAATGCCCACCGCTAAGTGCAGCATGTGCTGCGGCCGGTGGCACTCCCGTACCTTCAGGGGCTCCCCAATGCTCTGTTTCAGCAGGATAATGCCCGCCCACACACTGCTCGCATCTCCCAACAGGCTCTACGAGGTATACAGATGCTTCCGTGGCCAGCGTACTCTCCGGATCTCTCACCAATCGAACACGTGTGGGTTCTCATTGGACGCCGTTTGCAAACTCTGCCCCAGCCTCGTACGGACGACCAACTGTGGCAAATGGTTGACAGAGAATGGAGAACCATCCCTCAGGACACCATCCGCACTCTTATTGACTCTGTACCTCGACGTGTTTCTGCGTGCATCGCCGCTCGCGGTGGTCCTACATCCTACTGAGTCGATGCCGTGCGCATTGTGTAACCTGCATATCGGTTTGAAATAAACATCAATTATTCGTCCGTTCCGTCTCTGTTTTTTCCCCAACTTTCATCCCTTTCGAACCACTCCTTCTTGGTGTTGCATTTGCTCTATCAGTCAGTGTATTTGTTCCACGTTTACATTACAAGTTGCTTCACGTCGCACCGACACAGGTAGGTATCATGGCGACGATAAGATAAGAAAGCGCTAGGAGTGAGAAGGAAGCGGCCGAGGCCTTAACTCGGGCCTCTCAAACGCCCAAAATCTCACTCGTGCAAACAGCGGCGCAGAGTTCCTGTGCACAGTGTGTCGGTCCCGCTCGGCTCGGCTCGGACCAACGCTTCGTCTCTAGGCTACTCGGCTCGGATTTGCCGTGCTACGGAGCAAGTGAGCAAGAGGGGGGACAGGGGGAGCGAGCGAGACAGGCGTGGGGAATGAGAGAGACAGCGCTATTGCTCCAAATCGAGGAGTGGGGGTCTGCACTCTGGTCAACCCAGCGAAGTCGTCTTTTGCACAGTGAACAGTGCATGCACCCTGAGAGGCCCTGATTTACCTGGTGTGAAGGTGGGAAACCACGGTAAACCGTCTTCAGGGCTGCAGACAGTGCGGTTCGAACCCACTATCTCCCGAATACAGGACACTTGGCACACTTAAGCGACTGCAGCTATCGAGCTCGAATTAAAAGATTTAAACAATTTAAACATAAGTTTTTATTCATTTCTGCTGCTATGTTGAACAGGGGCCTTTTGACGGGATGGAAATATTGGAAGGGATAGACAAGGAAGAGTGAAGGAAGTGGGCGTGGCCTTAAGTTAGGTACCATCCCAGCATTTGCCTGGAGAAAAGTGGGGAACTATTTCGAGGATGGTTGAGGTGAGAATCGAACTCCCTCTACTTAGTTCACCTCCCAAGACTGAGAGGACCAGCTTACAAATTTCATGTCAGATCCAGGAATCGTACCCGGGATTCCGGACGTGGCTGCTAATCGCGCTAACCACTAACCAATAAGCCACAGAAGCGATCTGCGAACTTCATTTGTGACATAGTACTATTGTTTCTACGTCCCACTAACTAGGTCTACTGTTACGGTATATTCTATTCAAGGTTCGTTTACATTTACGCATGCGCATAGCAAAATGAACTCAAAGAAAATTGTTCTGATGGTCGCCATATCGAAGTGTGACTAGGAGGCGTGACCAGTATTGTGGGAAATAAGGGATAGGAAGACCATAGTCACAATCTCAGTTTAGACACAACAGCAAGGGTATTAACTGTCGTGTAGTGGTTAGTGTGATTAGCTGCCACCTCCAGAGGCCCGGGTTCGATTCCCGGCTCTGCCACGAAATTTGAAAAGTGGTACGAGGGCTGGAACGGGATCCACTCAGCCTCGGGAGGTCAACTGAGTAGAGGGGGGTTCGATTCTCTCCTCAGCCATCCTGGAAATGGTTTTCCGTGGATTCCTACTTCTCCTCCAGGCAAATGCCGGGTGGTACCTAACCTAAGGCCACGGCCGCTTCCTTCCCTCCTCCTTGTCTATCTGTTCCAATCTTCCCATTCCCCGCAAGGCCCCTGTTCAGCATATAAGGTGAGGCCGCCTTGGCGAGGTACTGGTCATACTCCCCAGTTATATCGCCAGACCTTGAGTCTGAAGCTCCAGGACACTGCCCATGAGGCGGTAGAGGTTGGATCCCTCGCTGAGTCCAAAAAAATCCGACCCTGGAGGGAAAAGAGATTACGAACGAACGAAACAAAAAATGCACTTTAATTCTTATTTTGTCAATAAAAATGAAGCATAATTATGTACGGAGTTTTTTAGACAATATTTGGCAGTTAGTATCCTACATTGTCGCTTGACAGAAAATATAAAATTGGGACATATGACAAGGGCATTGTCGTCAATGTTAGTATGTCCTAATATCGTTTTTAGATTCAATTCTCGTTTTCGATGGGTAGTGTAGCTTGTCATTGAATAAATTACATACTTCATGGCAAGGAAAAAAGGATATGCGATGTCGGACTTCCAGCGCTAAGCATACGTTGATTATATCCATTTTAAGTCAATCTAAGCTGTGCCATTACCCCTGAGATTCATAAATGAAGTTCCATATGCACAATCACTTTGGCTTTGCATGTGTCTGCAAGGTTTGCCGTCATTAAACTTGATCGTGATCCATAAAGTACCCTCGTTAGTACCAGTACCTAGTTCAATATTAAGAGATCATAACTCCAATACATTCAGCATGAGTCAAGTTCCGATTGTATAAAAAGCTATTATCTTGAAACTTCAAATACATTATTCCTATACTAGCTATAATCGCTTTATGTGTTCCGTAATGGTCATTAAAATCACGGCCAAGGAGCCATTGAATTTACCCGCTCGAAGTACAACAGCCTCATTTTGTCCTTTGTTAAACAATAGGGCGTAGTTATTTGTAAACGAACGCTGGGATTAGAGCAAGAGACCGTCTCCTTCTCAGACGCTGCTCGCTTGGAAGAACGCCTGTCCGAATGCTAATCTCATTCAATTTGATGATGATATTCTATAATTCAAGGAGCCTCACATCTATTTCATCATCCTCTGTAACCAAATTGAGTCCCACTTCCTGAAACAGTGAATCGATATTTTTAGTGGGTACTTCACACCGCCCATGTTCGCCCATTTTCGAATATGATCGCTCGTAGCTTCATTCTTTCTATTACTCTAATTTGACCAAATATCGAGGTGAACATATAGCTTCCATAGCCTATGAATCCTGTCGAGCACATACAGCACATCGTCGTTGAGAATGTAATAAACTTCGTATGTCATAATGCCCCTTTAATCCATTTCTGTTTGCTTAAGACTGCTCACGACTGCAGTTCATCAAAGCAATATTCTTTATGTTAGTTTGCCTGTCCGGAAGCGTAATAGAAAACTGACTCTAAATACAGTCTGCTGTAGAAGTAAGTAAATTCATCTCGCAAACGTACATTTCTACGATATACTGTAGGTATCTTTAAAGGGAAATTAACACAAAGATAATTGTTCTGATGCACTGCATTCCCATATATAGCTTGGAGGCGTAACCAGCCTTAAGGAAAATAATGATAGGAATAACATTGTGACATACCAGATTTGGTTTCTTCAAGAAGGATATGTGACTTTAAGTTTTCTTAAAATCAGGTAAAAATGAACATTTAAAGCGTGTTTCCAGTCATTCAAACGGGTCAGGAATGAAATGAATGAAGGTCTTATCAGCGATGAAGGTATTAATTGTGCCGGCTGTGGAAGCCTGTGGCACTCCTCTGCGCCAATGATTAATGACTGACACATGTAATGAAATGGTAATGGAGAGTGTTGCTGGAATGAAAGGTGAAGGGGAAAACCCGAGTATCCGGAGGAAAACCTCTCCAGCCTCTGCTTTGTCCAGCAAAAACATCACGTGGTGTGACCGGGATTTGAACCACCGAATCCGGCGATGTGAGGCGTCGCAACAGAGGCTCTGCTTTTAAAATCAAATGATTTAACTAAAATGTGAGAGATAACAAGTATATGATAAAACAAGAAATCCGCGAGGATTTCAACATAACTGCTGCTTCGTCAAATCGCCTGCGTGCATTGCACAGATTCGTGTGACAAATTCTCAACCGTACTGTTAATTTATATGATAGCATTCAATGGCTGCCTCTTCTATTATCTATCTCTCGGGGTGTGGAAAGTTTTGTTAGTACACACGCTGTGATGGAAAAGGTGTGTTGCTAATCTTGAAATCTCAGTAAGACTCAGTGTTTTTAAGTACGAAGACAAAAATTCCATCAGTTTAAGCTCAAATGCCACAGATATTAGCTGGTATAAACTTCCCCTGCAGAAGATTAGGTGTTGTCCATATATATATATTGTGTTTCTACTTCCCATAAAGCCTCAAAGCTATCCGGGATTTAGAAATAATATTGAAAGGACAGATATAAAGTTTGGTAGAAATGTATTATAACTGTTCCGTCGGTGAGTGTGGTCGAAATTAAATTTCTTTATTTTAAGCCTCGGCCGGTGTCAACGGATTACAAGAGATTACAGTCATGGGCATGTACATTCGACGAGTACCGGTTACATATTTCTTGTTCACGTCAGGTTCATAAAATAAGACGAGAATCACGTTCGACCTAACTACATAAGGCTATGTTAATTCATGAGTTAATGGAATGAGAAGTTCGCAATGTAATTATTGGAAGGATATTCCAAGTTAAAGTGACAACAAATATCTTAACAAGACAACATGATTGAAAATAACAACATACTATGCCAATTAACCTTTGTTGGTTCTCCTCAAACAAATCATAAGTAGCAATCTGACATTAGTTTTTAAATTCCACAATTAAAATTCAACTTGACATGTGCTGAAGGCTAAATCATGAAAACAATGAATTGCTAAAAAGTCCTTTAAAATATGTGTCAATTACGAAGTTAAGTACACGATATGTTCACTTTGTTAATTCATTTTTCTCACTTATTTGCCCAATGTTTGTCCTCACATATTCTATCTGTCTCATACCATCACCTGGCTATTTATAAATCTAACGTACAACTAGAACATCCCAACGATCCAATTCTTATGTCATTGCATACCATAATGTAACCATCTGCTAATCAGCCAAACTGACCAAACAATTCCAATAAATTAAAACTAGTCGTGGTAATAACAGCACACAACTTCCACTCCGCCGTACCTAAAATAAACAACGTCTGACTACTGACATAATTAGTATGAATGATAACACTTGGATGACCTCACAGTCTCTGCTTCTCCGAATATTTCCTGTAAAATAAATACTTCTCTCTAAGAAATCAATCACTACAAGCAACTGTTCATTGAATGCTAACATGTACTGCAACAGGTGACATTAATCTTTTAACAATCCATCTCGTCATTTTATTCATCGAAGATCCTCTCAATAATCCATCCATAAATGCACAGTTTACCTTCTTGCCGTGCTATGGATTAATATTCGACGATTTCTCACACGCTCGACAGTTACAATATCTGGGATACTTTTTGAAATGCTGTCAGTGCATCATATCGCTTGCTTATCCAAGAATCCTTTAAAAATTGCTTGATGAACATCTTACTTTAATCCTTCTCGACCCAGGTTCATTGACGATCTCGATAATTCACTACATTCCCGTAGTGCCTATTTCAACATACCATACAATTACAATAACGCATTTATATCACCATAATATTCTCGATGACCCTATCATTCACGAAACCTTACCCCATATGTGCATCACGCCTATACATTATCATTCTAAATACACAAACACATGTATTCGAAGAACCTCATAACAATGCGCATATAAAATCATCTCTGATAACTGACAGCATAATCACATTTCACTAGGTTAGCACACGATTTAAATCATCCAGTAGAAGATCTCGACATTGACACGCATTAACTACTCATAATTATTCGCCAGAACTACACACACAGCATCATCTACGAAGTTGCATTTCATAAACAATCGGACAATACCAGGAATCCCATAAAACTTTTCCACATATGCATGCCTATCATCACCTGGACATTCACGGCAATTCGAAACTATTCTTACCAATAACTAGTTTACCACTCTCTGATAGATACATTTATGATAATCACATTAGGTTACTCAAATTGTATACTATTGACGTCACCTTGATAATATAACAAAATCTAATTCTACAATAAGCGTTCTATAGATAGAATAAAGGAGAGACAACATCTTGGGTTCTTATCGTTGACGACTCTGGTGTTTCATCCTATCTTCCTGGTTGTTTGAGCCACGGACATTCATTTCCCTGTCACATCATCTTAGGTAATTCCACATGAACTCAGACCCATCACGGCACTAGTCATGATTTTAGGCCCACAGCTCTGCTCTAACTGAAGGCATATTGTAATGATAAACCAGGTCTGTCGGCATTCCAACCTGAAACTTGTACAATTAAGATTTGTACAATGCTATTGCATATTCAAAGTAGTTCAGTTTTGTTTACAACACTCGCCTTATTCTCGTGTGTTGATACTCCACAATATGTTATTAAACTCTTTCGTATTTTATAACAACACCCTATTCCTTATAACTTCCTCAGTCTCTTTTCTCAACGTGTGCCGGAGCTTCCTTTAATCACACTGCTTTCAATTATTATTATTATTATTTCTTTTTTATATTAGAGGAACATTCTCTATGACAAGGTTACTCTTCACGTGAGGAATCGCGCAAAGGAACACATCTAATTGTTCATTATTCTTCTTAGTGTACACAATCGTTTACTCCACATACGCCTTCTTGATAATTAGACTTACACTATTCAACCGTTCTACGGCCTCCGCCGTATGACGTTCCTGAATGTTACATACAAGACTTTACTTCTTCTCTGCTGTTGGTGAAACCATTTATTTGCTGGTTTCCATTCGTATCTCAACTCCTACTTTCTTGACTCAATTATCTGAACACCACGGGGTTCTGAGCTTATGAATTTAACATCATTCTATTTCCATTACACTTCCTATTAACCCTTTATAGGGAAAAACCCTGCTGAACAAAATATATTACTTATTTGATTAAGTACCACGTCATTGGGGTCTACTGTTTAGATTTTGACCAAAATGTGAGTCAATATATTGTTTGATTATGCGATATGGGGTGGTAAGAATTTTTACCAGAGAGCATTAATGATTTTTTCCCACTGTGTTTGCACGGGTAAATATCTTTACCACTTTGCTTACATGACTACTTTCCACTGTGTCTTTCAAAAAATAGGTGCAAAATGCAGATGGAAAGCATGGAACAAGTAGTACATACAATTATAAATGTCACACTGGCTCTGAAATTTGCACTGCAAACATGGGGTCATGGGGTCTGTGATGAAATTGATGATAGCCTCTTCTAAGGGACCTTTGTTCGTAAAAGACATTGCTGGATCAATATCACAGATATAGAACTAAGGCACAAAATTCTCCTTAGAAACAATACGATTCAAAACAAGCCATCGTCAAAAATTAATTTCTAAGATCGTATAAGAATATCTTACAAAATAGCATAAATATGCATTCAGGCAGGCAAGTGCCTAGGGTTGCGAGGGGAATTTTGTGATATATCCCCCCAATATATGTCTGATTTGTCAACCTCTCCCCTGTGGGAAGCCCTGATGTCAGCCACTACATGAGGTAGTATATTCATACATCCATAATTACCCTGAAAAAGTATTTTTTTTTTGATTCGTTGTGCCCAGCTGTGGAACGCGTTTGAACTTACTTTGCACAATGTTTCTTTTTCCTTCCTTCCCAATATCTCTTCATTTTTTCACTGTGTTCCTTTCTGCGTGTTTCTGTCCAGCCTGTATTTTTTCTTGTTGGTTTCTCTGCAAATTTATGTTTGCTTACTAAGCTTCTAAATTTCATTCTATCTTGAATGGTTTCGTCCTCAATACCCATTTCTTGTAGATCTTCATGAATTTCTGCTAACCAATTGTTGCGGATTTTCAGGGTTAGAGCTAGGTTTAGAATATTCTTTGTCAGCCTGTTGTTATCCATTCTGTGTAGGTGTCCGTAGAATTTTAGTCGTCTCTTCCTGATGGTATCTGTGATTTTTTCTGTGAATTGAAAAATTTCGTGTGGTTTCTTTTTCATCCAAATTCCATTTTCGAACTTTGGTCCTAGGATTTTTCTGAGAATTTTCCTCTCTTGTTTCTCAATGCTTTTCATTTGTGACCTGCCGCCAATGATCAGTGTTTCAGATGCATAAAGTGCCTTTGGTTTGATGACTGTATTGTAGTGTCGTAATTTTGCATTTTTTGATATACATCTTTTGTTGTATCTGTTCCATGTGATTTTGTAAGCCCTTTGCAGTTTAGCAGTTCTTTCTTTGTTAGCTTCCTGATTTAACCCTGCTGGCTGAATAATTTCACCTAGATACTTGAATTTGTCTACTTGGGAAATTATTCCACAATTGGTGATTAATGGTTGATTGTCGAATCTTGATTTAGTTCCTTCCATAAACTGCGTCTTTTCAAATGAAATTTGAAGTCCGGTTTTTGCGGCTATTTCATTCAATTTTTCTATGGATTGGATTGCTTCTTGTCTGTTGTTGGAAAGGATCGCAAGGTCATCTGCGAAAGCTAAACAGTCAAGGTGAATTTTGTCTTTAAGAAGTCTGCCAATGTTTATACCTTTAGTTTCTTTTCTCCATTCACGAATCACTTTTTCCAAAACTAAATTGAATAGTAGTGGGGATAGTCCATCTCCCTGTCGGACGCCAATTCTGATTTCGAACGGTTCAGAAATTTCTCCCATGAACTTAACTTTTGATGTTGTGTTGGTCAGAGTTTGTTTAATCAATTCCCTCGTTTTCCTGTCGACTTGAAATTCCTCTAGTATGTTGAACAGGGTCTGCCGATTTATGGAATCATACGCTTTTTTGAAGTCAACAAAGGTGATTACTGTTTGTTTGGTTTTGCGAATCTGTAGTATGGATTTTAGGTTTAGGATTTGTTCTGCGCAGGATCTCCCTTTTCGGAATGCAGCCTGATAATCTCCGATCAGGTGGTCTGTTTGTTTCTCTATTCTATTAAGTAGAGCTTTAGAGAAGATTTTATATACGAGTGAGAGGAGAGAAATTCCTCTGTAGTTATTAATATCTGATTTGTCTCCTTTCTTGTGAAGTGGGTGAATCAATGCACATTTCCAATCCTCCGGAATTTCTTCAGAAAACCAAATGTCCTGTAAGATATTTGAATACTCTGGGCCAGTTTGTCACCACCAATTTTCAACATTTCAGCGATTATTCCATCTTCTCCTGGTGCTTTGTTGTCTTTTAAATCTCTGATTATTTGTTTGACTTCTTGTAATGTGGGGGTTCTGAATCTGGATTAGGTGTTAGTTCTTCATAGGTGAATTGTTCCTTTGGAGATTCACAGTTTAAAAGGTCCATGAAATGGTTTGCTAGGAGTTCACAATTTCCCTTATTACTTGTTTCCAAAGTCCCATATGTACGTTTGAAACAGAGACTAGGTGCCTGGTAATTGGATAATTCTTCTCTGAATGTTCTGTAGAAGTTCCGTGTATTGTTTTTCTTGAAATCTTCTTCTATTTCTACCAGTCTGTTTTGATCATATTTTCGTTTTTCAGATCTGATGATTTTTGAGGTTTGTTTCTGTGTTTTGAAGAAATCATCACGATTTTGATCAGTTTTATGGGAACTCCAGTTTAGCCAGGACCTAATTCTGACTTCTATGGCCTTGTCACAGGTGTCATTCCACCACCTGTGTTTGCGTTTCCTTGGGGGATTGCTGATGTTTTGTGAAGCTTTCAAGAGTGTGTCCTTGAGTTCTAGCCAGTTTGAAGGAGCATCGTTGGAGATATTCGCAAGGAAATTGTCTGAGTTCTGTCTCAGAAATTCAGGGTCGATTCTTGGGTTTCTGATTGTTTTGGTTTTCTTCCTGTTGGGTTGAAACTTTACTTTAACAAAAGATAGGTGGTGGTCGGAGTCAATAATTCCCTTTTTGACTTTAACGTTCATAATTTCTTTTTGGTTTTTCTTGGAAATAGCCACATGGTCTAGTTGAAATTCTCCTAAATGCATGTTCGGGGATCTCCATGTCATTTTCTTTTGTGGAAGTGCCAGGAAATGGGTTGACATCAATTTTAGATCGAAATTCTCGCAGAAGCCAATTAAACGTTCTCCATTTTTATTGGTTCTTTTGTGAGCAGGGTCAAGTCCTACAGTGGTAATAAATTTCTTCTCTTTGCCAATTTGTGCATTGAAGTCCCCCAGCAGAATTTTGACATGATGTTTTGGAACTTTGGCTGTAGTTTCTTCTAGTAATTCCCAGAAGTCATCTACCATCTGTGGGTCTTTTTGATTGTAATTGTTTGTAGGTGCATGTGCATTGATTAGTGTATAAGCTTTGTTTTCTGATTTGATTGTCATTAGCGAAATTCTTTCAGAAGGAGATGTAAAGTATAATACCGAATTTGTGATATTTTTTCTCACTGCAAAACCAGTGCCAAAATGTAATATTTTGTTAGGGAGGAGGGTAGCTGGTTTACCTTTATAAATTCTATAGCTTCCTGATTCAAAATGATTTTCGTCACTGTACCTAGTTTCTTGGAGTGCCAGAATTTGGATGTTGAGTTGGTCTAATGTGTCTGTTAAGTGCTTCAACTTTCCAATTTTGCGAAGCGTGTTGATGTTTAAAGTGCCAATAAAATGTTTTTCCTTTGGGCGAAGAGATTTGGGAAGCTCCGATACATTCCCGCATGATGTTCTCGGTCCCCCAGAATCCGATGACCGAGAAAACCTAGCATGAATACTAGGGCCTGGGGTAGTAGTATCATTAATTGACGTTGCCATCATGCTAGTAAGTTGAAGATAATGGGGAGATTGATCTTTGTCAATCTCATAGTTACAACTAAGGTATTGAGCCTCAGAGGTTGCCTCAAGATGTTTTCTGGCTGTGCCTGTTCTTGGTCCGCGAGAGGTATTTTATTTCCCTCAAGCCCTCCAGACAAGTCCGGCGAGCCCCCCGATCCGCCACCTGGGACGCGCCCGATAGGGGAACAGGCAAAACCCCCCTGAAAAAGTATTTATTATTATTATTATTATTATTATTCTTTCGAATGGGCCACCAGAGGACCACGTGCCAATTTCAATTCCTTCTTCTTTGTTCTTTCCTTTTCTTCCAGTACGCTTTCATTTGTTCACTATGTTTATCTTTCTGTCTTCAGACCACTTTGAACCAGTCGTTTTTACTTTCCTACCTTGGAATCCTTCTATTTTCAATACTTTTAACCGAAAGCCTTCTCTATTATTTATTTCTTCTGTTGTTATATTGTTTTTTTCTAAATCCTTTCTTACTTCGTTGACCCAGCTTGTCGTTGATTTCTTACTCCACAAATATCTGAAAATCTTACTGGTTAATCTACTATCTTGCATTCGATATAAATGTCCAAAAAACATAAGTCTCCTTTTCCTCATTACATCTGATATATTTTCTATTTTTTGATATATTTCAGCATTACTTCGTAATTTCCAACCTTCTGCTGTGTTTTGTGGGCCTAATATTTTCCTCATGATTCGCCTTTCTAGTATTTCTACCTTATCTAAATTATAGTTTAATGCCAGACACTCGCTTGCATATAGGCATTCTGGCTTCACTACTGTGTTGTAATGCCTTATTTTTGCATTTTTGGATAGGCATCTTTTATTGTAGATATCTTTGGTGACACCATAAGCTCTCTCCATTTTATGTACCCTCTCCTCTACTGCAGATTTTTCTAAACCATTTTCTTGGATTATTTCCCCTAGATATTTGAATTTTTTTACCCTCTCTATTTGGCCAATATCTGTTTTCAGAAATTTTGGTGCATCCCAAATATTTGTTAAAAATTTTGTTTTTTCTGCAGAAATTCTTAAGCCAGTTCTGCTGGCGATTCTTTCCAAGACATTTACTTCGGTTACAGCAGATGTCACATTTTCAGAAAGTATTGCAAAGTCATCTGCAAATGCAAGACAATTTATTTCAATCCTTTTGTTTCCTCTTCCTAACCTTATCGGTGAAATGTTGAGTTCAATAAGTTTTTCGTTCCAAATTCTCACTATTTTCTCTAGGACACAATTAAAAAGAATTGGGGATAGTCCGTCGCCTTGTCGTACACCAGTTTTTATTTTGAAAGGCTGTGATATCTCTCCCAGAAATTTCACTTTAGAGACTGTGTCTGTAGGTGTTTCACGGATTAGATTTGCCAGTTTAGACTTTATGCCAAATTCTCGAATTATTTTATATATAGTTTCTCTGTCAACAGAATCAAAAGCCTTTTTGAAATCTACAAACATGACTACAATGTCCTTTAAATTAAGTAACCTGTGGCGAATTATTGACTTAAGATTAAATATTTGTTCTGAGCATGATCTTCCTTTCCTGAAACCACCTTGATATTCACCTAAATGATTGTCTAGTGTTGTTTCTACTCTGTTTAATAAAATCTTGGAAAATATTTTATATGCCACTGCTAATAAAGATATTCCTCTGTAGTTATTAACGTCGTGTTTATTACCTTTTTTGTGGAGTGGATGTATCAAGGCTACTTTCCATTCCTCAGGAATTTTTTCAGTTTTCCAGATTTCTTCAAAGAGTAATTGTAGCTCATTTGCTATATTTGGCAAGGACCACTTCAAAAGTTCCGCTGTAATAGAATCTTCTCCGCTAGCTTTGTTGTTTTTGAGGGTTTTAATTACTTCTTCAATTTCTTTTATAGTTGGTGGTATGTCTTCTTCCAAATTTTCATCAATATCTTGAAATTCTAATTTATGACTTGGTTCAGGACAGTTCAAAAGTTGATCAAAATATCTTGCTAATATCTCACAATTTTCAGTATTGCTTAGTCCAATTCTGCCGTTTTCATCCTTGAAACTAACATTTGTAGTTTGGTACCCCTTTAATTCATTCTTAAAAGTCTGATAAAAGTCACGGGTGTTACTTTTTATAAAGTTTTTGTCCATTTCTAGAAGTTTCTCCTTTTGAAAGTCTCGTTTAGTACTTCTGATTATCCTTGCTGTTTCCTTCCTTTGTTGTTTAAACTGATCAAAATCTTCAATTTTCTTTGAGCATTTCCATTTTTTCCATGTTTTAGCCCTCTCTGCTAAAGCTTCTTCACATATTTCATTCCACCATATTTTCCTTTTATTTTTTATTGGCCCAAATGTTTTCTGTGCTGCATAATTAATTGCTTTGGATATTTCTTGCCAGTTGCCTTGTTTAGCCACTTTAATTTCATCTTGGTAGTTTTTAATTGATTCTTATTATTATTATTATTATTATTATTATTATTATTATTATTATTATTATTATTATTATTATTATTATTATTATTATTATTATTATTATTTTCTATATACTCCCCTGAATTCAGAGGAACTAAATACCATACATACGGACTAAATTTATGTTTTTCCGAAATACACTTGAATTGTTGTTTGGATATAAATCCTTTTTTTATAATTTGGGAAGCTAATACATCTTGTGACTGATAAAACGTACGTTGATTACCTTACATTCTTGCTGCATGTTTTCATATTAGGGAATATAACATCTTGGCCAGAATATTGTAGGAAAGGGCACATGTAAAATGTGTAACTAGAGGCTCTGAAGTCTATTTTCTGATATTTATATTACCAATTGCAATGAAAATGAGTACGTTATCAATATGCAAAACGAGCACACTAGTTTGCCTTTCTTGGTACTTTATGTGTAGGCCAATGATAATTTGGATAAAATCTTTCAAATTTAACCACAAAATATGCAATCTATGTTCACAAAATAATCAAAATATTCAAAAATGTATATTGTTGTCTTGTATAAATCAAGGAAATCCAGTATCTCGCTTAAAATGAGCTGTATTTTACGGTCAACACAATGCTTACACGAGTGAGGTTCAAGTGGCGCTCTCTGGTAAACATATGTACCACTTCCCGAAGTGGAACGATTCAAATAGCCGTGAAGCGCGAGTTTCGGAAAAAGTGGTAAATATTCTTACCAGAGAGCGTTACTAGACTAGAAAGGAGATAGTTAGGGCCACGTAGGGTGTTGCCATCTGAACAGTTTCTATGGAAACCCAAGTGGTAAATATATTTACCAGCAACCTATAAAGGGTTAAATGAGCGAGTTAACTCGACTTAAGGACAAACTTGGACGTGTAGGTTGGACGTACACTTACCGGACGTATACCTCGGTCCGACCTCCGTTGATTTTTTTCATATCATAACCTTCAATGGCTCCCTTAAACTCGATCTAGAGACCGTTGGAAGGTTATAATATAGAGCAGTTTCCCAGAGATAAGAACTCAAAAAAAACGAATAACAGACAAATCGAGAAGAAAATAAGAATTCCCTTCCAAGTTAGACTGAAAAACGGTCCGTTAACGATATATCTCTTATTAATCTTCGTATCGAAGCGATGCACATCAGAAATAAGTTTAGAAAATAATTTCCATTACGTTACTGTAGGTAGATTTACATTAAGTTTGGTGAGTATATTTTGTGGGAGTGCAAAATCACGGTTTCGGTTTCGGTTTCGTTTAAACCCAGTAAATTCAGGTATTTGTGAACAATATTGGTACTAAAAGGCAAACGAAGTAGGTGGATTCTGAATATGAAGTTTGGTAAACATATATCCAGTAGTTTTCAAGTTATAAGGACTCAGACAAACACACAGACAAGTAGACAATCAATAAACATACACTAGAGCTAAACAAATTTGCAGATGATATTATTACACCTATAACTGGTAAACGAATGAAAATTTCGCCATAATAGTCAATGTACAGACACACGGTAGTTACGATATTTCATTTATATACAGTAGATAGGAAGAGCATTATAACATATGAGGTTTCTTTTCCTCGACGACGATGGCAATACTTGTTAATAGGAGGCCATGGATACGTAAAGAAATCTATATATTTAGTTTTAAATCTGCTTATCTCTAAGCTATTCTGGGGTTCTATGGGGTGGGGATATAAATAGTCCCTGTTTTTACAAATCTTTAATATTATAATCCCACTGTTGCCCTTTCTGGATGGATGAAGTTGGCACAAGCTGGAACAAAATGTGGCTTCCACCTAAGTGTCGATCACGTTACAGCTGTGCCCTTACAGAAGAAGCAGGTCTATGCTTGGTGCTGGTAAGAATATTCAAAGCAAAAGTGGAGCATCAGGAAGGCCATGATGGAAGAGCAGTACAATATTTGGTCCCGTGAGGAAAGCAATAAAAGCCTGCCTCAGTCCTCATCATTACAGTTCTTTCCTGCTCCTCCGATCATATAACATTTTGTGGTCCAATTTATGTATTCAAACAAATACCGTATTGAAGGCTTAACAGACAATTATAAATGTCCAAGTTCAATCCTCGGAAATGAAAAGCAAAAACAGTCCGTTGTATTAAATGATTCAGAACTGTCAGAATGTTGTACGTAGGCAAGTCAATACGTAACTGCAAATTTATTATAATTGTCCTTAGGTTGCCTTTATGGCGTTGTGTGCCCACTAGCCGCTGGATGGAACTGTTGTCTACGTCTGCGGTAGGTTTCAGCGTTATCAGATCAGTACAGCTTGCGCTGTTGCGAGGTAAGAATGGCCGCGCCACTCTCTGTTTGAATCAAAGAAGAACAGTATTCCGTAATCCGTTCTGTGTAGACTGAGGGTGTACCAGGAGCATAAATTCATAAAAGACCTTCAGCACAATAGAGGGACAATGTTTTGCCACAGAGAAGTGTTTACCAGTGGATTGAACAGTTCAAAATGGATCGCACGAGCGTGAAGAATGAGGAAAGATCCGGGCGTCCAGCTGCAGCCGTAAATGATGCTAATATTGAGCAAGTGCGTGGTATGATCCTCAATAACAGACGAGTGACTGTTGATGATGTGGCAAACCACATTAGTTATGGTTTTGCATATGAAATCGTGATAACAGGCTTAATTTTCACCAAGTCTCTTCGAGATGGTTTCCAAAACAACTCAATAAAGGACAAAAGTGCAGTTCTGTGAAAATATGTCACCACATACTGGACCGCCATGCTAACGAACGTGAATCGTTCCTGAAACGGATCGTCACTGGGCGTGAAACATGGGTTCACCATTCGAACCAGAGGGCAAATGTCAGAATGGAATTATCCGCTTTGGCAAAATATTGTTCCCGTATTGTACTGAAAGTCTTCTATCAATTTCCGTTCCTGGTACACCCTCACACCACAAAAACAAAAAAAACGGATTTCAGAACGCTGTTCTTTCTTGGTGCAATGACACGGCCATTTCTACGTCGAAGCAGTGCAAGCTGTATTGATCTGATAACGTGGAAACCTACCACAGTCGCAGACAACGGTGCCATCTAGCGGCTGGTGCGTACGCTGTTACTCAGAACTGCTACTCATTTGAATTGTATCTGAGTCGTCTTCCAATTATGTTGGATATTTTGGAGGGGATGTTGTTGCGTATTGTCATCCATTAATTTTCAGTATTCTGTGACCACTGAGTCTTCACCCGGAGCTTTATTACTTTTTGGGAAAGTGATGATCTCTCGAAGTTCAGAAATGTCTGGTGGGGAAGAATCAAGGTTGAATTGAACTGAATTCAGGTCAGGGATAAAAGTCGATTTTGGTGAATCACAGTTAAAAAGTGACTCAAGGTATTTTGCTAATATCTCACATTTTTGTCCATCATTGTGCGGGATCTGGTTATTGGTTGTGGCACGGAAATGTAGGTTTGGATGGTTGTATTTGGCTAATATACCTTTGATTGTATGGTAGAAATTTCCCGAATTCTTCTGAAAATTGGATTTCATGTTGGACAGTTTGTGCTTGTACAACGTTCTTTTGGTGTCATTAATGATTCGGGGGGTGTTCTTCCTGTTCTGAAGAACTTCTGATATGTCTGCCGTATCTAATGCGATTTTGAAAGTAGGCAGGCTTGCTGTCTGTCTTCGAGGGCTACATCGCATTGTGAATTCCACCAAGGACGTCTAGGTTTCCTCATTTGAGGTGCGATTTTAAGAGCTGTACCAACAAGAGAACACTCCAATTGTTGGAGGTCTGGTGATGAAAGAGAGGAGATTTGTTCTAACATTTCGGTTTGAAGTACTTTAAGTTATTTCAGTGTCAGATCGAATGATTCATACAAGCCGGATTTGCCATGTGTTTCTCTGGATGAACTTGATCTTTACTTTGGTGAGTTAATGGTTAGAATAGAATTTAACGCCTCGAAGGAGTTTTACATTCTGAATTTATTTGGATGACCCTGCAGACATTGCGACGTGGTCAATTTGCAATTCTCCGAGTAATGAATTTGGAGATGTTCACGTCTTGTTCTTCCTCAGAGAGCGTTAAAAGGACAAGGATTTCTGTAGAAGCTCCCATAGAGTTCAATTAAGAGCTGACCATTTTGGTTCTTTCTCAGACGCGCTGGGTAATCACCAACTACGTTTCGATACCTCTGTTCATTGCCAGTTTGGGCGTTTAAACCACCCAAGAGAATTGTAGTGTGAGCCTTTGGAATTTTGGAGAGGACATCATCTGATTTGTCCCAGAAAATATAAACAATGTCTGAAATGTACTTAATTGTCAACATTGATCGGAGCGTGAGCACTTACTAATGTGTATGCTTTATTGTCCCGTTTAACTGAAAGAGTGAATAAGTTATTGCTGATAGGGATAAAGTTGATGATTGATCCAAGGACCATACGACTTACGATGAAACCAGTGCCGAGGTGAGGAGCTTTTCTGAGGATTCCCTGTCTCTCTTTCATACTCTGAAACATTGGGTTTCTAACGGCACATCGTCTGAATACCGTGTTTCTTGAATCGCAGCTATTGACATTCCATATTTCGTGACTACATCCGTTAGGTCTTTGAGTTTACCTACTTTGAGGAGTGAATTGGCATTGAAGGTAGCAAATAAATTTGGGTGATAGGAACTATTTCAAATATTTCAGGTGACACTGACTTTTCCTTTGAGCATGTGGGTGCAGACTCTCCAGAATCCGTCGATCTGCATGCGGTCCGCTGAGGAGCGGAGGATTGGTTACCACGTGGGGTAGATTTTCAGTTTGATTGGTCCGTGAGCTTGAAAGTGACCAGTTAAGAAACGTTACAAGGTTTTGGGGAAGAATCAAGTTCTTCCTAGTAGTACAACTAAGGTTGTTAGCCTCAGGGGGCCTTGAGTGGCTAATGTTCTTCCTTATGCCAACGCTCCCCTTTACCCGGGATTGGGACCAGCAACAGCACCGTTAGGCTACTCAGTCCACCCTATGGAACTGCAGGATGATTTATTATAATTTCATTTATTATAATTAGTAAATATTCCAGTCTGTCGAGACTAATGGAAGAATAATAGTACAAATACGCTGACAAATAAATCACTGAATAACAGATTACACCGGTAACTGAAAAACTTAACATTTAATAAAAACGGAATGACATCTTTGCCTCTTGAAATAATGAAAATGAAAATCGACAGCCTGTTTCCAGTCATTAGACCGGGTCAGGAATGTAATGAATGAAGCGCCCATCTAGCGGCGAGGATAGGAATTGTGCCGGCTGCCGAAACCTGTCACACTCCTCCGGAGCAATGATTAATGAATGATTAATGAAATGAAATGAGATTGGAGAGTGTTGCTGGAATGAATTATGACAGGGAAAACCGGAGTACCCGGAGAAAAATCTGTCCCGCCTCCGTTTTGTCCAGCACAAATCTCACACGGAGTGACCGAGATTTGAACCACGGAACCCTGCGGTGAGAGGCCGGCGCGCTGCGGCCTGAGCTACGGAGGCTCTGTCTTTGAAGAATATAATATTACATCAATTCACGCTTATTATTAGTATTATTATTCTTTTTTTTTTTGCTATTTGCTTTACGTCGCACTGACACAGATAGGTCTTATGGCGACGATGGGATAGGAAAGGCCTAGGAGTTGGAAGGAAGCGGCCGTGGCCTTAATTATGGTACAGCCCCGGCACTTGCCTGGTGTGAAAATGGGAAACGACGGAATACCATCTTCAAGGCTGCCGACAGTGGGACTCTATTATTATTCTACTTACAATAAGGCAAAATATGAGTGCTCCCCTAACATAAGTTCAAATATTTCAACAATTACTCGGAGGGTGTATTAGCGTATATTTAATATTCATTTCAGGCAAGGAAATCAGTACAGCTCTCAGAATATCCCAGTATCGGCGTACTCTCTCTCTCTCTCTCTCTCTCTCTCTCTCTCTCTCTCTCATTGGTCAGATCCATAGAGAAGGGTAACACAAGCACACACCTCAAGAACTAAGGCAGATGGTAGTTTAGGGGAAGGCCAAAAAATTAATGCTCAAATATTTTTATTAGTATTTATCAGGCGAGAATTCTAGACCATTCGAACAAGGTTAATTAATTTTCCTCGTGCTAGAATTCTAGACCATTTCAACAAAATTGATTACAATTAAAAATGTAAAATTTAAAAATTAGAAAACTTCGAAATTTTAGAAAATCAGACGATATATAGATTGACAACTATGCAAATTCAATACGATCAATAAAGATGATCGCCGTTCTGTTGTTCACCGCGATATATACAATTTAGATCAGAAAATTTTTCTAATTTCATCTTCATCTTCCGAAAATAATTTTATATATCGTTCTTGTAGAATTAACTGTTATTTATTAACTAACATTACCGAAACATTGTGTCCAAATTTAGTATCAATAATTTCTGCTTTTGTAGGATTTATTTTCCTAGTAGAAAATTTTAAAACTACCGTAAATATATTTAATAAGAAATAATATATTTTAAAAATTATATAAAAATAAGGAAATTTGGTTTCATCATTTCCGAGCTTGACATTACTTCCTTATTGAACATCAATCGAAAGACAACTACTGTATAAATTTTCCCGCTACTCACTTCGAAATGTATTACAATTACTGTTTAGAGGAGTGTTTATTTTACGTTTTCTAAAATTTTTATTTCCAAACAAACACATAGAAACTTTAATTCACAAAACTCTAGTAGATTTTTATTTATTTATATAAGAAATACTAATAAAGACTAACTAAAAGTTTTCAGTTACTATACCATGTTTTATATCATATGTTAAATCCCTTTCACCATATGTAATTATATAAGAAAGAAGAGTGTTATTAGAAATATTAGCATTAAATATTGCGCAGAGTTTCTCTAAAAATCTTTTGAGCCGTCACCACATTTCTTCGCCGACTCATATGTAATCAACTAACTCCAGGGGGTCAAGAGAAAGATCCAATTTTAACTCAGTCATACGCTTAAAATCTCTGAAAGCACTATGGGCTTTGAGATATGTGTTAGCAAGGTTTATATTCCACATTTCTCCTGGACACACTTCTTTTCTTCCTTTTTTTAGGTAAATATTTTGAAGGTGAACATGGTCAAATTTAGAAATACTTTGATCTTTATTAACTTTTCTATTAATTTGAAACACGACAAACATTAAATATGGCACATACAATTCTGTTGAATTGCACTAATTTGCAATATGTATTTCGAAGTTCTTTTTCTCACTAATCCCAGACATTTCTTGGGTTTATAGATCAAAGAGCGATGTATCCGCGGTTCTCTCAGTATTTTTTCTCGTATTTCGAGCTCATAATTTAACAGCAGGTATTGTTATCTCCATTGAATTTACAATAACTTTTCGTTCTGCAGGCTGACTTCCAGTTATATCAGCTATCTCGGTATTCTCACTGAACCATCTACACAAAACATCTCTTCATTTTGACTCCAAGTTAAATTTCCTTCCTACATATTTTCTTTATAATAGTTAAAACATCCACATAGATGTTTAAGTGGTACCAAACCCATTTGACTTTCTCTACAGTTCATTATCATGAATGAAATTGCCTTCATAAATTGTATTGTCACTAGCTGAAGAAGTTAAGCGAAAAAAACCGTTGAAGCCAATATTTAGATGTTCACTTATATAGAGAGTGTATCATCGCCTCGCTTTATTTTACAATTATTTTATCCCAAAACTAAGCTGGAAAACTGACATTTAGCTTTATATTTGACTTTCATTCATAAGCAGAGTAATCACTTCCATGAGCATGAGTTACATCGAAAGTAAGATAGGATTATGGTCAATCCAACCATCACCAACTTTAACATCTATTTCTACGTCCTTGTTAGGCAAATTTAAATTAGTTTTAGATATTAATTGACAGGAAATGACTGCCACTGATAACTTTCAAATTTGTTCAGATATGAAAAATAAAAAAGTAAATAAAGATAACTTATTTCACTTCTAAATTTACATTTAATTTTGCACCATCAAAATCGATGAGTCCATCTTCTTCATTGGTTACAATAACTTTCAAATTTTGAACTTTAACGAAAACACAAAGTATAGTATATTTTCGTTCATAAATATTTGCGCTCCAAGTATCAAATCAGGATTAAAAGAAGAAATAATATGTGCCTCATTTGGTTCATGTTTGTGGGTTACTGTGGTCACGACCTAGTTCGTGAACTATGGGCAACGGCTGAGTGGCCTAGTAAGTGGTCCTGAGAGTCGGGATACCAGTTGCTATGGAATGGGAGTGGGCATCTCAGACATATTCTGAGTCGTGGCCCTCCTTGTGCTCAGGCGGCTAGGACTATACAATTCACCGGTGGACCATAACCCGTTAGAGGAGAGATCCTCACTTGGACTATGTGCAAGTAGGGTAGCATTCTGCTTCATGAATTTACCGAGCTCAGAACACTTTAAGCAAGCCTCGGACCTTTGGGAGTAATGGAGTCCCACTCCCATTTGACAGGCGAGGGACTCCTTGGAAACAACTTGGCGAACGAAATGGAATTCGATGGGGAGCTATCAATATTAATGGGGCTTATGGAAGAAAGAAAGTAGAACTGGCTGAGACAGCAAAGAGGATGCATTTGGATATGCTAGGAGTAAGTGATGTTCGGGTAAGGGGAGATAACGAGGAAGAGACAGGAGATTATAAATTGTACTTGACGGGTGTTAGAAAGGGAAGGGCAGAGTCTGGGGTAGGGCTCTTTATCAGGAATACCATTGCACGCAACATAGTTTCTCTTAGGCACGTAAATGAGCGAATGATGTAGGTAGATTTGTCAGTTGGAGGAATTAGGACTAGAATTGTGTCCGTGTATTCACCATGTGAGGGTGCAGATGAGGATGAAGTTGACAAGTTTTATGAAGCACTGAGTGACATCGTGGTCAGGGTCAACAGCAAGGATAGAATAGTGCTAATGGGCGATTTCAATGCGAGAGTTTGGAATAGAACTGAAGGATTCGAAGGGGGGATTGGTAAATGTGGGGAAGATATGGAAGCTAATAGGAATGGGAAGCGTTTGCTGGACTTCTGTGCTAGTATGGGTTTAGCTGTTACGAATACATTCTTCAAGCATAAGGCTATTCACCGCTACACATGGGAGGCTAGGGGTACCAGATCCATAATAGACTATATCTTAACAGACTTCGAATTCAGGAAATCTGTTAGGCATGTACGAGTTTTCGGGGGATTTTTCGATGATAAAGACCACTATCTGATCTGCAGTGAACTAAGTATCTCTAGTCCTAGGATAGAGAAAATGAAATCTGTCTGCAAACGAATAAGGGTAGAAAATCTCCAGGACGAGAAAATTAGACAGAAGTACATGGATATGATTTGTGAGAAGTTTCAAACAGTAGACAATAAGCAGGTTCAGGATATAGAAAGTGAATGGGTGGCATACAGGGATGCTGTAGTAGAAACAGCAAGGGAATGCCTAGGAACAACTGTGTGTAAAGATGGGAAAAGGCAAACACCTTGGTGGAATGATGAAGTGAGAGCAGCTTATAAACGTAAAAAAGGCTTATCAGAAATGGCTCCAAACAAGGGCCGAAGCAGACAGGAATTTGTACGTAGATGAAAGAAACAGAGCGAAACGAATAGTTGTTGAATCCAAAAAGAAGTCATGGGATGATTTTGGTAATAATCTGGAAAGGCTAGGTCAAGCAGCAGGGAAACCTTTCTGGACAGTAATAAATAATCTTAGGAAGGGAGGGAAAAAGGAAATGAACAGTGTTTTGAGTAATTCAGGTGAACTCATAATAGATCCCAGGGAATCACTGGAGAGGTGGAGGGAATATTTTGAACATCTTCTCAATGTAAAAGGAAATCATCATTGTGGTGTTGCAAACAGCCAAGCTCATGGGGAGGAGGAAAATGATGTTGGTGAAATTATGCTAGGGGAAGTTTAAAGGACGGTCAATAAACTCCATTATCATAAGGCGGCAGGAATAGATGAAATTAGACCTGAAATGGTGAAGTATAGTGGGAAGGCAGTGATGAAATGGCTTCATAGATTAGTAAAATTAGCATGGAGTGTTGGTGAGGTACCTTCAGATTGGACAAAAGCAGTAATTGCACCTATCTATAAGCAAGGGAACAGGAAGGATTGCAACAACTATCGAGGTATCTCATTGATTAGTATACCAGGCTAAGTATTCACTGGCATCTTGGAAGGGAGGGTGCGATCAGTCGTTGAGAGGAAGCTGGATGAAACCCAGTGTGGTTTCAGACCACAGAGAGGCTGTCAGGATCAGATTCTCAGTATGCGCCAGGTAATTGAAAAATGCTACGAGAGGAATAGGCAGCTGTGTTCATGTTTCGTAGATCTAGAGAAAGCATACGACAGGGTACCGAGGGAAAAGATGTTCGCTATACTACGGGACTATGGAATTAAAGATAGATTATTAAAATCAATCAAAAGTGTTTATGTTGACAATTGGGCTTCAGTGAGAATTGATGGTAGAATGAGTTCTTGGTTCAGGGTAATTACAGGGGTTAGACAAGGCTGTAATCTTTCACCTTTGCTGTTCGTAGTTTACATGGATCATCTGCTGAAAGGTATAAAATGGCAGGGAGGGATTCAGTTAGGTGGAAATGTAATAAGCAGTCTGGCCTATGCTGTCGACTTGGTCTTAATGGCAGATCGTGCCGAAAGCCTGCAGTGTAATACCTTGGACCTTGAAAATAGGTGCAATGAGTATGGTGTGAAAATTAGCCTCTCGAAGACTATATTGATGTCAGTAGGTAAGAAATTCAACAGAACTGAATGTCAGATTGGTGATACAAAGCTAGAACAGGTCGATAATTTCGTATTTAGGTTGTGTATTCTCCCAGGATGGTAATGTGAGATTGAATCAAGGTGTCGTAAATCTAATGCAGTGAGCTTGCAATTGCGATCAACAGTATTCTGTAAGAAGGAAGTAAGCTCCCAGACGAAACTATCGTTACACCGGTCTGTTTTCAGACCAACTTTGCTTTACGGGAGCGAAATCTGTGTGGACTCAGGATATCTTATTCATAAGTTAGAAGTAACAGACATGAAAGTAGCAAGAATGATTGCTGGTACAAACAGGTGGGAACAATGGCAGGATGGTACTCGGAATGAGGAGATAAAGGCTAAATTAGGAATGAACTCGATGGATGAAGGTGTACGCATAAACCGGCTTCGGTGGTGGGGTCATGTGAGGCGAATGGAGGAGGATAGGTTACCTAGGAGAATAATGTACTCTGTTATGGAGGGTAAGAGAAGTAGAGGTAGACCAAGACGACGATGGTTATATGGTTTGTAACAATTTAGAGATAAGAGGTATAGAAGTAAATGAGACCACAACACTAGTTGCAAATCGAGGATTGTGGCGACGTTTAGTAAATTCACAGAGGCTTGCAGACTGAACGCTGAAAGGCATAACAGTCTATAATGATAATATATGTATGTATGTCACGATGAAAATGTTCAGTCTTTTACAAGTATTTCGTCAGCATATTTACAGTGCATTTTTATAATTAAGAAATGAAAAATGACCCTATACTCTCTTCTTTATCAAATTATATTTTTTTATCAGTGATGATTTCTACAATGTCCAGAATTTTATTGCCTACAATACTTGTACTATGTTCTTTATTCTGAATAAATTTCTCTAAATTCTCTTGCGTATATTGGCCTGGAGTAATAAGCATCACAGTTATCGTATGTGATCAATCGTCAGTTATACCAGAAATAAATATTTCATAATAGAGTTTATTATTTTGTTGATGTAATATTATGGGTAAAGAAAAAACTAAGTATTCTAATGCTGGGTGAATTTAAAAAAGTGGGATTCTCAGATAAAGTAACAATATCATCGGCAAATCTCAAGGTTTTGATTTCTTCTTCTTGGACTGTGAATCCCATACCAAATTTATCTTTGATTTCCCTTGCTGCCTGTTCTATGCAAACATTGAAAAGGAGGGGGGACAAACTGCAGCCTTGCCTCACACCTTTCAGGATTGCTGCTTCTTTTTCAAAGCCCTCGATACTTATCACTGCAGACTGATTTTTATACAGATTGTACATAATTTTTCGTTCTCGCTATCTGATCCCTATCATCTTCAGAATCATAAATGGCTTGGTCCAATCAACATTATCGAATGCCTTTTCTAGATTTACGAATGCCAAGTACGTGGTCTTGCCCTTCTTGATTCGATCCTCTAAGATCAGACGTAAAGTCAGGATTGCTTCACGTGTTCCTACATTTCTTCTGAAGCCAAATTGATCTTCTCCCAACTCAGGTTCAAATTGTTTTTCCATTCTTCTGTAAGTAATACGTGTTAAAATTTTGCAGGCATGAGATTCTAAACTAATGGTGCGGTAGTTTTCACACCTGTCAGCACCGGATTTCTTGGGAATAGGTATAACAACATTCTGCCGAACATCAGATGGAACTTCTACTGTCTCATACATATTGCACACTAAATGAAATAACCTTGCCATGCTGGTTTCTCCCAAGGCAGTCAGTAATTCAGAGGGAATAATGTCAATTCCAGGTGCCTTGTTCCTATTTAGGTCACTCACAGCTCTGTCAAACTCTGACCTCAAAATTGGGTCTCCCATTTCATCAGCATCGGCAGCCTCTTCATGTTCCAGAACCAAATTATCTACATCTTTACCTTGATACAATTGTTGGATATGTTCCTGCCAACTTTCTGCTTTGTCTTCTTTCCATAGAAGTGGCTTTCCATCTGAGCTCTTCATATTCATACACCTAGATTTCCTATCTCGAAAGTTTTCCTTGATTTTCCTGTATGCAGCATCTAGCTTTCCCAGGACCATACAGCCTTCGACATCCTTGCACTTCTCCTTCAGCCATTCTTCCTTAGCTACCTTGCACATTCTATCCACTTCATTCTGTAATCGCCTGTACTCTTTTCTGCCCTCTTCATTTCTAGCATTCTTGTATTTTCGTCGTTCATCAATCAGGTCTAGTATCTCCTGAGTTAGGAAAATTCTAAATTCCCATGGAGGGAATTAGATATTTTTCACCAATAGAGCAGGTCAAAAACATATCAGATGTAAGGCTTTTCAGGCGTTTGCTCTATTAACCAGCGTTTCGTCTTAGGTTTGACACTAGACTCGTCAGAGTGGGATGTGTCAGACCCTACCCACTGACGCTGGGGTGTATGTACGTGAGCTTATCAGAAGCCTATATATGAGGCACAGTCTGATAACTGCATACGGGAGATAAATCTCCACAATGGAATTATTGCCCGCCTAGCAATTCCGAATGGAAAATTCTAAGACGAAACGCTGGTTAATAGAGCAAACGCCTGAAAAGCCTTACACCTGATATGTTTTTGACATGGTCTATTGGTGAAAAATATCTAATTCCCTCCATGGGAATTTTGAATTCTCCATTCGGAATTGTTAGGAGGGCAATAAGTCCATTGTGGAGATTTATCTCCCATATGCAGTTATCAGACTGTGCCTCATATATAGGCTTCTGATAAGCTCACCTGCATACACCCAGCGTCAGTGGGTAGGGTCTGACACATCCCACTCTGACGAGTTTAGTGTCAAACCTAAGACGAATCGCTGGTTAATAGAGCAAACGCCTGAAAAGCCTTACATCTGATATGATCTCCTGAGTTTTCCACTGATTCTTAGTTGATATTTTCTTCCTTCCTAACATTTCTTCAGCAGCCCTACTGACTTCATTTTTCATGACTATACACTCTTCCTCTATAGTGTTTCCATCAGCCTTTTCATTTAGTCCTTTAGCAACACGTTCCTTGAAACAATCCCTGACACTCTTTTCTTTCAACTTGTCAAGATCCCATCTTTTTGCATTCTTTCCTTTCTTCAATTTCTTCAACTTCAGATGGCATTTCATGACCAACAAGTTGTGGTCAGAGTCCACGTCTGCTCCTGGGAAAGTTTTGCAATCCAACACCTGGTTTCTGAATCTCTGCCTTATCATAATGAAGTCTATTTGATACCTTCCAGTGTCTCCAGGTCTCGTCCACGTATAAAGCCGTCGTTTGAGGTGTTTGAACCAAGTATTGGCAAGGACTAAATTATGATCAGTGCAGAATTCAACCTCTTCGTTCCTTTACCCCAATCCAAATTCTCGTACTGTACTACCTTCTCTTCCTTGGCCTACCACTGCATTCCAGTCTCCCTTCACAATTAGATTCTCGTCACCTTTTATATATTGTATTAAATTTTCTATCTCCTCACATATCCTTTCGTTTTCCTCATCATCCGCTGAACTAGTAGGCATATAGACCTGCACTATTGTGTTGGGCATTGGTTTGGTGTCTATCTTGATGACAATAATTCTCTCACTATGCTGGTCGTAGTAGCTTACCCGCTGCCCTATTTTCTTATTCATTATTAAACCAACTCCTGCATTTCCCCTGTTTGATTTTATATACTAATAAATAGATAAAAAATACTAATACTAGAAAGCTATATTGGGACCCAACATTAATGTTTATGGAAAAACAAGCAAAGAAAAAACATTGTAAATGATTACCAAGTCCCACCGTTGTGCTGTTAGAGGTTGAAGAAATTTATTGTGGTAAAACTACCTTAATGATTGATAATTATATTTTAAATCCTGGGTGGTTAAACTGGGATAAGATAAATAACCTTCATATTTTCTTTAAAAGTTGAGATCAACGCAAGTATCAAATGTTCATTGAAGAATGTCATAAAATCGAAAAAATTGTGAGTATATAGATTGCACAATTTATTAGCAATGATTAAGATATAATTCATCTGGATGAATGTGAAGACAATTCAGTTGCTATTTTCGATGGATTTGCACTAGAAAACCAAGGAATTATTCTAGAATATTTAACAATAGGAAGGCATAAATGCATCGATTATTTTCATTTAGCTCAAACATATTCGAAAATACCAAACAATTAGTTCGTGATAACCTGATTTTCTTTCACATATTCAGACAATATGTTACTAACTTAAATCATAATTATAAAGAATTTGTTGGTGGGGATATAAATTTTGAAAATTTTGTGACTATTTGTAGCAAAAGGAGGGGCTGCCTGGCCGATGCGGTAAAGGCGTGCTCTGTTCGCCCGGAAGGTCGTGTGTTCGAATCACCGTCAGGAAGTCGTAAAATTTAAGAAACGAGAGGTACATATGGCCCTGAGGTTAACTCAGACTACACCAAAAATGAGTACCAGTTTAATTCCTGGGGACAAAGGCGGCCGGGCGTAGAGCTAATCGCCCTACCCCATCACGTGCCGAGGTTACGAATGCTGGAGGCCTTTACCTTCCACCCCTCCAAGGGCCTTCGTGGCATGTACGGAGATGACTTTGATTTGATTTTTGTAGCAAAAGTTTGGAACGAATAATTTGGATTTATTACAATTGATAAGAACTGCGAAACTAATGATGGGAAATATCGTACCAAAATTAAAATGTTTCTTGAGACATTAATTATTATATTACTAGCAAATATTCCCGTGCTTCGCTACGGTATTCTACATTGTATACGGTTATCTAAGTAAATTACTTTACATGCAGTGAATAAGATATTTTGAATTGCATGTCTCTTAGCGTTATCCGAGAGAAAGTATGGAGAGGTCCCCATACGTTGTTTCCAATGAAAAGTGTGAATTGCGGAGTTGTGATGACAATAGCAGGCTCATTTGCCTATTGCCATTCACAATGGATTTGAGAAGTTTACACTATAATGGCAGGCCCAATTGCCTGATTCGGGGTCACAATCGGTTTGGAAACTTTTCGTTCCATTCGCAGGCCCCCTTTACTACTTCCAGACAGATTACACTTGAGGAGTTTTTATTATAATGGCGGGCAACTTCTCTATGGCCAGTCAAAATTGAATTGAGCTGTTATCATTATAATGACAGGCCCCTTTTCCTAAAGCCAGCCAGCTTACTGCGAGTCACACCGAGTTGGTGAGTTTCCATTAAAATAGCAGGCTATTATGCCTAATGACCGTCAAATTTTAGATGAGTACATTTATTCAAAATGGCGGGCACCATTACCCACAGCAAAACACAATCGGACAGAGGAGTTTTGAACAACACTGCACGCTCCCTTGCCTTCTGCAAGTGAAATCGAGAAGGGAATTATTCTTTACAATTGTGGGCCCTCCTTACTAATGCCAGTTACATCGGAGTTGGAAAAAGACTTCGTGCTTACTGCCAGTCAAAGTCGATGTGGAGAGTACTAATAGCAATAGTAGACACACCCTTTCTCGATCGCTACAAATCGACACCAATATAAATATCGACATACAAAATATATGCATGTTTAAAATATTGCAGACTTTCATTTACAGATTAACAGCTGATAAACGGTATGACATATCAACAAACGAATTGTACCATAATACGCCGTATTTAGCGGTCTAAATGGCTGGTCCTATGATACATTCCCGTATCTTATCTATTCATGGGGCAGATTGAGTTATGAACGGTGAATAGGGTGAAATTTGGGTGAGATTGTCCCACAGTGCACTACTTTTCGGACGATTATGTGAGAGCTACAAACATAGCACTTGGCTCACGAACGGCTACTGTGTGATCTAATAATCGAGTAGAATTCGAATATTATATCCTTCCTATAAGTGATTCAGAGTATGAATTATACGTATAAAATGTGCAAAACTTACTTACAATTGAGAAATAGAGACAAAACTAACACACATGGGATAGAGATACAACAAAAAGTCATAGGACCAAAGTTGTAGAACACTCCAATTTTAACCGAGATTGTTCCATCCATTTTGTGATAGGACTTACCGTTTAGCCACGAAATACCTCAAAACGAAGGTTTGCGCCATCATTAGAATTGCCTCGATATTTCGATATTCTTCGGGGATATTTAAAAATCTAAATATCTTGGCATTTTCCAGTCGGTTACAGGCTAAAACGTAAAGTTTTGCAAAATTTCAATTTTATAGCTCGTCTGGCAGATTGTGCGGCATTTTTGATTTTGGGGGAGGGTGGAAAAATGAGAACTTTCAGGAAACTAACGCCAAAATATATGCAGATGGTCACTATTTCCATTTAAACGGATAGCTGTACGAAAATTTCTCCAAAATATTCAATGTACAGACACACGGTCGTTACGATTTTATTTGTACAGATAGATAAGGAAACTGCTCCACATACAACATATTTGGGCTATGTCCAAGCGTGAAAAGCCGACCGTTCATGGTATCTCCCTTATTAATCCTCCTGTACAATTGATACACATGAGAAATGTTTCAGAAATTGATTTCTATTAACGATGGTAGATATCCATTAATTTTGGATGTGCATATTTTGTGGGAGTGCAAAATCATGGGTTCGGTTTCGAATAAACCCCCAGTAAATTTGTATATTCGGAAATAATATTGGCCCTAAAATCTACACAAGGACAGGTGGATTCTAAACATCAAATTTGGTGGAATTATATCCAGTAGTTTTTAAGTTATGAGAACTCAGACAAACAAACACACAAATAGACAAACTGACAAATAGACTACAAAGCTAAAAATATATGCAGATGGTCATTATTACACCTGAAACGGATAACTGTAGGGAAAATTTTCCAAAATTGTCAATGTACATACACACGGTCGATACAGTTTTACTTACATGGATAATACTATCTTTTGAAATCCAACTGTTGTGTGATTTCTCGAACCCATGCCACGTAACATCAACTTTATCATTTTCTTTCCTTCAAAATCTTTTCATAAGATATAAATCTGGATATTTAGTTTTCTGAAATTCTTGATCATAAAAAATAAGATATCAAACCATTTATAATAAATTTCCAATATCTTTGCAATCATTTAAGAAAAGGCTAGGGAAACAACAGATAGGGAATCTGCCACCTGGGCGACTGCCCTAAATGGAGATCAGTAGTGATTGATTGATAATTTCCTGTTTCCACATTTTCTCTTTTAACGTTCTATTAAATCGTTCTACGACCGAAGATTCAGTAAAAGTAGAATAATTATTGATATAAAATGTTGTCACTAGTTTTGTAAAATATTTGTTGTAAAATTCCTTACAATTATCTGTTTGAATATCCTTTGGTTTTCTACGTTTTAAAATTTTTCAAAATCTTCTGCCACATTTTGGTCTAATTTATCCTTAATTGGTGTTAGTACGGTGTGAGGAGCGAACAAATACAGTCTTCTTCCTGTTTAGTCATGAACAGTCATATTCCTTTCCTGGTATTTTTTCTGAAGAAGAGAGATGTCAAGGGATGAAGAGTCTAAATGATACGACTTCGTCTGGAAGTAAATGTCTCGAAACTTCGTATACGTTTACCTAATCTCATGCAATTGTCTGTAAATGTCCTAATGAGCTCGTATTTTGACTTTGAATTCGAATTTCATTCCACGATTTCGAGTGGATTACTTCGTTCCGAAGCACACTTGGAACATTTCAAGTCGTCGAGAAGAGGTTATTATTTAACGAGTGAACTTGTGGAAACGTACAACATAGAGTATTACAGTGCGTGAGACGAGAGACAATTTCGAGCTGTTTACGACGTGTGGTACGCAATTGTAGGACACCTACTCAAGAAATCAACAAGGATTTCGATGTATTGGACATTGTCCTATGGTGCCAGAGGAAATGGGGCATCAAGTGTTAGACAAGTAACGCATGATCAAACCTTTAATTTGAACATCAGTTTCAGCCTAACTACGAGAGCAAGATCTCCGGTTACGGATCAGCGAGGGAGAATCTCTACAATAATCGCCACAACTTCCTATTGCCTGACTGTGCAGACATCATGTACGTGTAAGCTGTAATTGTGTGAGCCAGCACAATGAACGTGTACGACCCAACGAATCGAGAGAGGAGAGCTGTGATCATGTCTACACATCCCAGCTGAATCTGTCTGCATCGAAAACACGAGTAGCCACTGAACCATATTTTTTCTTTTCTTATATTTCGTAAGATTGTATTCTAGACTTATTGATTTCTCTACTATTAGATAGATTTGATTTTCTTTCACTACGGTGTTGGGTTTAGTAGAGCGTGTGTGTTACTTATGATTAGGGGCATGATTTTTTCGCAATAATTTTTGTTGAATTTCGCGAAAAGGAAAGAATTTTTCGCGTTATTTCGCGAAATAGGGCTGACCCATCGCTTTAATTTCGCGTTAATCATTTCCTAAAATAATTAATAAAAAGTTTAATTCGTGAGATTTGCGAATTATTCATGTGAATGATAAATAAAGGGAAACAATATTTATAATCATTTATTAATCTTTATGTCATCTTGATAAGACTATAACATAACGCTGAACAAGATTACATAACAAATTACCCTTTCACCATACATGGCCGTAGCTTTCACCCTATATGACCATACTTTTTAGGGATTTTGTACAATATTAATACGAAGAAATACTCCTGTTGAAATGATGTCATATTCTGTCTCCTTTCCTTTCACACACATGATATTGGAATAAAATTTCAAGATCATTATTTCCCTTGAATTTTGATGAATTTTCACACTTATCGCAAAATGAGTAAATTTAGCTTTAAATGGGCCTTGTCGCTGTAATTCGCTGTAATTCGCAAAAACAAAATGGCTAAATTCTTAACTAGATCCATAAAATCGCTTCAAAAGATTTCTTGTCGCGCTTATCGTTAATGCGAAAAAAATCATGCCTCTACTTATGATCTTCAAAGATTATCACTGGTATAATGAGGTAATAATAATAATAATAATAATAATAATAATAATAATAATAATAATAATAATAATGGTTCATGTTTGTGGGTTACTGAAGTCACTTCCTAGTTCGTGAACCATGGGCAACGGCTGAGTGGCCTAGTAAGTGGTCCTGAGAGTCGGGATACCAGTTGCTATGGAATGGGAGTGGGCATCTCGGACATATTCTGAGTCGTGGCCCTCCTTGTGCTCAGGCGGCTAGGCCTATACAATTCACCGGTGGTCCATAACCCGTTAGAGGAGAGATCCTCACTTGGACTATGTGCAAGTAGGGCAGCATCCTGCTTCATTAAATTACCGAGCTCAGAACACTTTAAGCAAGCCTCGGACCTATGGGAGTAATGGAGTCCCACTCCCATTTGACAGGCCAGGGACTCCTTGGAAACAACTTGGCGAACGAAATGGAATTCGATGGGGAGCTATCAATATTAATGGGGCTTATGGAAGAAAGAAGGTAGAACTGGCTGAGTCAGCAAAGAGGATGCATCTGGATGTGCTAGGAGTAAGTGATATTCGGGTAAGGGGAGATAAGGAGGAAGAGATAGGAGATTATAAAGTGTACTTGACGGGTGTTAGAAAGGGAAGGGCAGAGTCTGGGGTAGGGCTCTTTATCAGGAATACCATTGCACGCAACATAGTTTCGGTTAGGCACGTAAATGAGCGAATGATGTGGGTAGATTTGTCAGTGGAAGGAATTAGGACAAGAATTGTGTCCGTGTATTCACCATGTGAGGGTGCAGATGAGGATGAAGTTGACAAGTTTTATGAAGCATTGAGTGACATCGTGGTCAGGGTCAACAGCAAGGATAGACTAGTGCTAATGGGCGATTTCAATGCGAGAGTTGGGAATAGAACTGAAGGATACGAAAGGGTGATTGGTAAATGTGGGGAAGATATTGAAGCTAATGGGAATGGGAAGCGTTTGCTGGACTTCTGTGCTAGTATGGGTTCAGCTGTTCCGAATACATTATTCAAGCATAAGGCTATTCACCGCTACACATGGGAGGCTAGGGGTACCAGATCCATAATACACTATATCTTAACAGACTTTGAATTCAGGAAATATTTTAGGAATGTACGAGTTTTTCGCGGATTTTTCGATGATACAGACCACTATCTGATCTGTAGTGAACTAAGTATCTCTAGGCCTAGGGTAGAGAAAGTGAAATATGTCTGCAAACGAATAAGGGTAGAAAAACTCCAGGTCGAGGAAATTAGACAGAAGTACATGGATATGATTAGTGAGAAGTTTCGAACAGTAGACAGTAAGCAGGTTCAGGATATAGAAAGTGAATGGGTGGCATACGGGGATGCTGTAGTAGAAACAGCAAGGGAATGCCTAGGAACAACTGTGTGTAAAGATGGGAAAAGGCGAACATCTTGGTTGAATGATGAAGTGAGAGCAGCCTGTAAACGTAAAAAGAAGGCTTATCAGAAATGGCTCCAAACAAGGGCCGAGGCAGACAGGGATTGGTACGTAGATGAAAGAAACAGAGCGAAACAAATAGTTGTTGAATCCAAAAAGAAGTCATGGGATGATTTTGGTAATAATCTGGAAAGGCTAGGTCATGCAGCAGGTAAACCTTTCTGGACAGTAATAAATAATCTTAGGAAGGGAGGGAAAAAGGAAATGAACAGTGTTTTGAGTAATTCAGGTGAACTCATAATAGATCCCAGGGAATCACTGGAGAGGTGGAGGGAATATTTTGAACATCTTCTCAATGTAAAAGGAAATCATCCTGGTGGTGGTGCAAACAGCCAAGCTCATGGAGAGGAGGAAAATGATGTTGGTGAAATTATGTTTGAGGAAGTGGAAAGGATAGTAAATAAACTCCATTGTCATAAGGCAGCAGGAATAGATGAAATTAGACCTGAAATGGTGAAGTATAGTGGGAAGGCAGGGATAAAATGGCTTCATAGTGTAGTAAAATTAGCGTGGAGTGTTGGTAAGGTACCTTCAGATTGGACAAAAGCAGTAAATGCACCTATCTATCAGCAAGGGAACAGGAAGGTTTGCATCAACTATCGAGGTATCTCATTGATTAGTATACCAGGCAAAGTATTCACTGGCATCTTGGAAAGGAGGGTGCGATCAGTCATTGAGAGGAAGTTGGATGAAAACCAGTGTGGTTTCAGACCACAGAGAGGCTGTCAGGATCAGATTTTCAGTATGCGCCAGGTAATTGAAAAATGCTACGAGAGGAATAGGCAGTTGTGTTTATGTTTCGTAGATCTAGAGAAAGCATATGACAGGGTACCGAGGGAAAAGATGTTCGCTATACTGGGGGACTATGGAATTAAAGGTATATTATTAAAATCAATCAAAGGGCTTCAGTGAGAATTGATGGTAGAATTAGTTCTTGGTTCAGGGTACTTACAGGAGTTAGACAAGGCTGTAATATTTCACCTCTGCTGTTTGTAGTTTACATGGATCATATGCTGAAAGGTATAAAATGGCTGGAAGGGATTCAGTTAGGTGAAAATATAGTAAGCAGTTTGGCGTATGCTGACGATTTGGTCTTAATGGCAGACTGTGCCGAAAGCCTGCAGTCTAACATCTTGGAACTTGAAAATAGGTGCAATGAGTATGGTATGAAAATTAGCCTCTCGAGGACTAAATTAGGTAAGAAATTCAACAGAATTGAATGTCAGATTGGTGATACAAAGCTAGAACAGGTCGATAATTTCATGTATTTAGGTTGTGTGTTTTCCCAGGATTGTAATATAGTAAGAGAGGTTGAATCAAGGTGTAGTAAAGCTAATGCAGTGAGCTCGCAGTTGCGATCAGCAGTATTCTGTAAGAAGGAAGTCAGCTCCCAGACGAAACTATCTTTACATCTGCCTGTTTTCAGACCAACTTTGCTTTACGGGAGCGAAAGCTGGGTGGACTCAGGATATCTTATTCATAAGTTAGAAGTAACAGACATGAAAGTAGCAAGAATGATTGCTGGTACAAACAGGTGGGAACAATGGCAGGATGGTACTCGGAATGAGGAGATAAAGGCTAAATTAGGAATGAACTCGATGGATGAAGCTGTACGCATAAACCGGCTTCGGTGGTGGGGTCATGTGAAGCGAATGGAGGAGGATAGTTTACCTAGGAGAATAATGGACTCTGTCATAGAGGGTAAGAGAAGTAGAGGTAGACCAAGACGACGATGGTTAGACTCGGTTTCTAACGATTTAAAGATAAGAGGTATAGAACTAAATGAGGCCACAACACTAGTTGCAAATCGAGGATTGTGGCGACGTTTAGTAAATTCTCAGAGGCTTGCAGACTGAACGCTGAAAGGCATAACAGTCTATAATGATAATGTATGTATGTATGTATAATAATAATAATAATAATAATAATAATAATAATAATAATAATAATAATAATAATAATAATAATATAATAATAATAATAATAATAATAATGTATATTGTAATGACGAAGTATTCTGTTAATAATAATGATAATAATAATAAAAATGCATTCAGTAGTAGGCATTAAAGTGATGATAAATTAAAATGTTATATAAATTGAGACGTATTCTGATCAATTAATTCTGATCGTAAGAGATCTTTCATTCCTTGGCAGCCACGTGATAGATAATTCCTAGACATGTTTCATGAGATCGAGAATAATAATCATGGAAATAAAACTAAAGAGTTAAGGCGAGATAATTAAAGATGTTCTTGAGATATAAAATGTTGTTGAAGTGATTGTTGAAATGCCGAAAATGCCCTATTCGACGGTAAAGATGTGGGATTGAATCCATACGGCGAAGGTGCTGTATGATGGGCTAATTGAAATGAGGATTGAATTATAACCACGCGTTGACTACTAGGGTACACACTGGTCGTTAGTGAAAAATTAAAATATGGTTAAATAAACCCAACAACACATTAAAGATGTGGTTGCTATGATTTAGGATTTGGTTTCATGCGATTGAGCATGTGTTATATGAATTTATCTTTGATTGTACGTGACTGTCGTTGATAATTTTTTGTGATCGTGGTAATTTGTCGTCCCATTCTGTGTTTATTCATTGCTATGAGTCGCATGTGCCATCACTGTATGGTCATCAACAAAATCGCAGGACTAGTGGTATAAAATAAAATTTATATTAATAATAAAACCCATTCGGAAATAAATTGATTTCCTAATTTTGAGGTGATCGTCTGGTTGTGATTTATTTATGAATCCGAGTACTTTAATCTTGTATCTACACATGTAGATTTTCATATAGCGAGAGATTCTGATCATTGTCGAACTCAAGACCATTGTTTTGTGATAGTTATGCGGTAAAATCATTGAATACAATCGAGCGAGATCTCAGGAAAGAATCTGAAAAACGAAAGAAAAATTAGGAATCAAAAAACAAATTGAATTTTAAGAAACTGAAATGTAAGAATCTGAAAAAATCTGATAAATAATTGATAAAAATTCAAGTGTAAAGTGTTGTAAGGAAATTGAGCTATAGGTAAATAATAATCACAACCCCAGTCGATTTATTAATGTGAGTAGGATAGAAGTAGGGTAGGGTTAAATTGTGGCATAGATTGAGAATAGGAGTAAACGTTACCCATATTAGTTATGAACTACAGATGGTAACTTATGGCTTAAAAGAAACAATTAAAACAGCCTAAAGCATTTCAATTATTGCAGATTTTAAATAAAGACTTTGTGTAAATGTTCAAGAGTATATGCATGATTTAAGACATGAATTAAATAATACTCTAATTTTTTAAAGGATATAAATAAAAATAGATAATAATATTCAGGAGATTGAGATGAACTCTACTTGGTTAAATGAAGTACTCTGAAGGTACTGTGCTCAATTTCTCAGGGTTAATGTGTCGTTAGAAACAAATGATTTAATTTGAATGCAATTTTGTTAATTGAGTATGACGAACTTTGACTAATGTTGAAATTTTGATTTTACAGTTCTTTCGATTCACCATTGATACCTGAAGTGGAATAACCGATGATAAAAATTATAATTTTGATTTTAAATGTAAAATCCTGATAAAGTTCAAGAAGTATCTACTTGTAAATTTGTTTTTCTTTCTTTCTTTACATTCAAAAAATTGAACTCTAAGGTTTTATTTGAAAATGATATCCATGATTTTTCGTGTTGTTCTAAATGTTAATTGTTGTTTTGTTGAGGTATTTTATTTTGCCAGCTGTCACCTGTCCTCTCACCAGTGCCCTGTGAATATAAATTATTAAAATAGAATGTCCCGATATAGCGATTTCGGCTCTTCGAACGTATCACCCGTGGGACTCTCGTTCAGCCGGCTGAGCGACCCCGGAAAAGGGGACATTAGGCACTGAGGAAGCTTCGAAAATAATAACAGGCTACATATCGTACTGCCAATCACAATGAAGGTCGGAAGTTTGTACTATAAGAGTAAACTCACTTGACGACAATCATTTACAATGGAGATGGAGTATTTCCATAATAAGACAGGCCACTTTTCCTAATGCAAGTCACAATGCAAGTTCGAAAGATTTTATCATAACCGAGAGATGCAGCGCTAACTAACGTATCAACAATAGAACGGCCATTGTGTTATCTGTTTTGTAATATGACTTTCCGTTTAGCCACCAATTATCCCGAAAGGAAGGTCTTCACTGTCATTAAAATGCATCCATATTTGGATATTTTCTGGGCCAACTGGAACAACTTTGAAATTTTCCTCAAAGAAAAGATTGTCCAGGTATCGGGAATAGCACTCGCTACATACGGAAAAATTACGGAAGAAATTGATACAGTAAGAAAGCTGACATTAATAGAAAATAGGATTATAACTGAGGACAGCCGGATAGGAAAAATGTGTAAATACTAAGTGGATATACTGGAAAATAAAATGTTCCTCAATAAATTATGAAGGTATGAAGTTATGGATATAAGAAAGCGGTAACTGAGGAGAAATTTAGGCCCGGGGACTTTTAGGTAAACTGATAAATAGATGACTTATGGTGTTATTTCTTAAGCTATTCTAGGACGGTTATAACCTCCAACGATATTCTTCCAATATCCCGCAGAATGATCGATTGACGTCTCTCTTGCTTAATACCCATGGAACAACCACGAGGTTACAGGAATGATGAGGAAAATGGCAATGCGTTCCTTCCCTGCTGGCAAGTAGTCAGAGCCGTAGTCATGGTAACCTGTAGGTTAGTTGTCGGTCTGTCGGTCACTCAATGCACACAGCATGATACTCGCAGAAAATGGTCATTTTCTCCGTCATTTGAAGCCGTAGTCATGGTAACCTGTAGGTTAGTTGTCGGTCTGTCGGTCACTCAATGATCACAACATGATACTCGGAGTAAATGGTAATTTTCTCCGTCATTTGAAGAGTTGTTTATAACGAAGAGTCGTTTCACATACAGTCCACGGATTTTACAGCAAATCAATAGTATAAGAGAAAATGGAGGAAAACTGTTCTGGTTTTCTTATACAACCCCCGTCATTTCAGAGATTTTTAAATCATGTGCATATAAAACCCTTCCCAGGTATGAGCATACTCTAAATATGACGCTTGGTCGAGATCTATACAGCCGTTTCGCCTTGATGGTGGAACAAACAGATAAACGGACACGAAACATAAAAATCACGGATTCGGACTTGACTTCACCTTAAACGGATAAATGTCTAAAAAATTGGCAAAACACAGGAAAGTACAGACGGCGGACTCCCCACAACATTATTTATTTGGATCACAGAAAACTGAAGACCTTGCCAGACAGTGCTAAATTTAGTGTGAAAAAGGGGTACGTATTTTTAATATATGATAAATAATTATTGTCTTTGTCGATACATGCTGTGTTAATACAAAGTTTGTTATTATTTTAGGTCGAATTTTCACGCTTCATTTCGCTACAAGTGCTTTGAAATCCCTTTAAGACAACAACTTCTAAATTATTGGAATAAAAAAAGCCGTGAATTAAAACCGGATGTATGAGAAAATACCACTAATATGAAATATATTAACTCCTAATAGTGTAAAGAAGGTTGAGAGGGAAAAGCAGAGATATCGACATAAGGATGTAGTTGAGCTTTTAAGATCGTCGGCAGCTGATTTGAACAGGTGATCTTGTTTCAGTATAAACGGGGTACACTACACGCTTTTCTTGTTTTAATAAAAACTAAGGCTCGTTAATTAAGCCGTCAGGAGCTTTAAACTGTTCTGATATTTGATTAAATGTATATATCGAATGGAATTTGTATCGGTAAGGAACTGGAACAGAGAGTAGGACCACACAAGACTTGACAGATTGTCATAGCTAGAAGCTTAGTGAAAGTATGGATGGCTCCAAGACACATAAATATGTTCGCAGCTTTCGAAATTATGCTATCAAAAGAAACAATTAATCATGAAAGCTTGAAATACATTGCTGGCTACATCGCTCACAAGTTTCAAAACAAACATTCCTATTTAGGTACAACAGTTCGGCAGCCATAAACAAACAAACAAACAAACAAACAAACAAACAAACAAACAAACAAACAAACAAACAAACAAACAAACAAACAAACAAACAAACAAACAGACAAACAAACAAACAAACAAACAAACAAAAACAAACAAAGTGGCTCCAATGTGTATGAAGAGGAAATTTAATGAGTTCAATTTCCCAGTTACTGAAAGTTACAAATGTATTGGGGAAAGAATTTAATGACTTTCACGTTAAATACCATTGCGGGGAACCCTACATATCTGACAAAGTAACAGAGAGAACCATGAATCGATTACCGACAACAGTGAAAATTCCTCGAGAAGTGATTTTAATCTTAGCGCGCACAAGATCTTGTATTCGCTTTAAAACAGTTAAGCAGGAAGAAAATGAGATAATATACTCTGAGAGAAACGTCTAAGAAAATGTCAAGCATTACAAACTGCTAGAGCTATAACGCTTATGTGTAAGGCATAAAATACTTAGGATATGAATGACATAATAATAAACTAACTGTAGTCTCTCGATTGTAAACGAAAACAGAGCGAGATATGTAACCGCCTTCCTACCAGGGTGACGTGACTGCGTAGACTGGATGCGCACTGGCACAACATTATTACCTCTGGGTATCTAGGAACAAGGAAGATTTTATTGACAGTATTCCTCATGCGACGAAGGGCTACTTAAGAGTATACATTTCAAAATAAACAACACTTGTTGAAATTGTGCCCTCTGGCGTTAGGATCATATGGATTACCGTTTAATGCTTATTTAAATTCCCGTTGCGATCTTCATGAATAGTGCATGCATTTTCAAGTTATACGCATCTCACTATTAAATTTTAGGCCGTTACGTCAGGATCGAAGGGAACTCTACTTTTGCCCTAGCCATAGCTTAACGAGCCGTACCTACTAGGGTCAGGAAGTCGAGAAATTTAGAAACACGACGTCTTCTTTCTTAAAGGCTCATGATTCACTCTATCTCACTTAGAGCTAATAATACGAATAGTGGAAATATTTGCCTTATCCCTGGACCTTCGCGGGTGGGAGTGGCAGATGGCTTAACCCGTGCCTCTAGTGAGAGGATACTAAAAGCGAGATCAAGCATCCGCGTACCAAGTAATATTAATCTAGCTTGCCTTATTTCCCTAGACCGACCATGAAGTCCATATGATTTCCGGAAAATAAATAAATATTATTTATTATACAACCTTGCCTAAGGACGAGGAGCACCTTAACAACAATAATGGATGTGGATACAGTACATAATGCGATTGTATGATTTTAGGTGTAGGCCATCATGTGACGCATGTCAAACAAGCATGGTTCTTGAAGATCATGATAGTCTTCTTTAGTGTGTTGATCGCGATGTTATAAATAAAAACTCTATTTAGCCCAAAGGTATTGCAGAAGTTGACAAAAATTGTAGGTATGATTCCTCGAGTACCTAACATCAAGCCGATTACAGAGATGGATGAGAGCTTATACTTTCGCTTATAGAAGTCCACCGTTTCTTCATAAATTCTTATTTTTTCCGCGTCGACCTTTTACGGCTGGTTTTCGTTGTTCTCAAATCTAACGGTTGGATCAATGATGAAACCTACAGAACAGGATGGCTTAAAAGCAATAATGTCAATGCGTCGGCTGCTTCCTCTGCTGGAGAGACCGTGTAGTTCTTCATAGATATTATAAACTTGTCCTCCCAAAGCGTTAGCTATCATTGATCTGGCTATATTATGGCGTACGGTGTAAGGTGCGTGGTAATTCACCATGTGTACAGGCTCCCAGGATATGTGAAAGAGTTTCGAACTCTCTGTGGCAACGCCGAAAGAGGCTGTTGCCCTGGCATCTGGCAGGTACAGCAGAAATATTGGCGTTCATTTTTATTGCATCATGCCATTCACTGCAAGACAATCCTTTATGATCATGAATCCACGTATTCGTTGGAGTATTCTGTTTAAATAGGACTACACCTTTGCCTTTATGATCTTTCCTGCTCCAGTTATCAAAAGCACTTCTTCTCAATTCGAGTCGAAATTTCTTTGTATATACAAAACCATGCCTTTTGTCTCGAATAGATTTTGTTTCTGCTACATTCAATGTGGCGAAGCTCGTGAAGATTTCTTGACATAAGTTTCTCATTGAGTGTAAGAAAGTGTTACTGAAAGATTTCAAAATTATGCATGCATTACTATGTTGCAGATATATTTCCCATGATACACAAAATAAACCTAGACTTTTAAATTTCATTTCAGCGTATATCATATCATTCAGGACATCCATGGGAAGTTGCAAAATTTCCTTTAATGCTCCCCTAACCATAATATCGGCGTCATTTATAAATTGGACTGGAATCTTATGTGGTGATACCGTCTGAAATTTATGTCTCAAACTGGGACAGATTGAAGTGTTTATGATAAAATAATTTTGATCGGAATGCAAAAGCGGTGAAGAAATGAGGAGCTCTAGGGTGTTTTGAGCTTATTTAGGACCCCGACTGACTGGAAAGTAATTTCGTTGGATAAATTTACACCCAAATACTTAATATATTCTCCTTTCTTCAGACATGGTATCTGTTTTTTCATCTGCGGTGAATAGTTTTTCTTCTGCTAGGTGGCCATGTTTGATGTGTATTCCTTTACATTTTCCAGTATTGATGTTAAGTCCAATTTCTTGTAATTGATGTATGGCCGCATGAGTAACTATTAAAGCTCACTCAGAATCTTTTCCAACAATAACTATATCATCAGCAAAACTTAATACTGTTAGAGCTTCACGATCTGGACTCAATTGGGAACATGCATCATTTTCAAAAATATTTTTTTTGAAAAGTACACCAATGAAATAGTACGTAAACGTATTACATTTTGGTATGTTGTCTTGTTTTCTACCATTAAAAAAATATTTAATAGTGCCTTTCCGCAAGGCGAGTGAAACGGCCTCTGACGTAAGCGGCGCGCTGTGACGTCACGATCCAGTACCGCATGGAGCTCTACCAGCCGTTGTGCATCAGCCGTTGCTAAAAGCCGATTGTTTATTATTCATGATCGCGAATAACTTCAAAATGACAGAAGAAAGGTTCAAAACAGCACAATCAGATAATCTATCTTGAAAAATAGTGACTTTTGTGGCCGCAGAAATTCGCGGATAACAATCAAGTTTGTAAGTGGCGTCTTTTATATACGTGCAATGTACTGTAACCCATAGTATTAGGATAACAACGAACCTGGATAGGTATCACATCACTTTCAACATTTCCTTCTAGACTGATTCCCCTATTAAAGAATAACATTACATTTTCGGGCTTTCAGCATTAGTAAAGTAAGAAATCGGATTTCAGCACTAACATAAACATATAGGTTGTATTATAGTACTAGTCCGCTTCTGTGGTGTAGTGGTTAATGTGTGCCACTCCCGGAGGCCCGGTTTCGATTCCCGGCTCTGCCATGAAAGTTGAAAACAAATAGTGCGAGGGCTGGAACGGGGTCTATTCAGCCTCGGGAGGTCAACTGAGTAGAAGGGTTTCGAATTCCACCTCAGCCATCCTCGAAGTGTTTTTTCGTATTTTCCTACTTCTCCTCCAGGCACCTAAGGCCACGGCCGTTTCCTTCCCTCTTCCTTGTCTATCCCTTCCGATCCTCCCATCGTCCAACAAGGCCCCTGTTGAGCATAACAGGTGAGGCCGCCTGGGCGAGCTAATGGCCCTCCTCACCAGTTTCATCACCATACTCAAAGTCTCACGTTCCAGGACACTGCCCTTGAAGTGGTAGAGGTGAAATCCCTCGCGGAGTCCGAGAAAAAACCAACCCTGAAGGATAAACTGATTAAGAAAGAAAGAAAGAAGGAAAGAAAGAAAGATCATAGTACTATAGGGCTATAATCTATCATTCCCAAAAAAATATATATTTATGGTTGGGACAACTGGCCTACCGTCTTCCAGGGCCCATGAAAGAGAATTAAATATCTTTGTGGAGGGAAAAAGTTAAACATGATAAAGATAAATATGACTTCATTTAGTTTTCACAAGTCGGGCTGAGTGGTTCAGACTGTTGAGGTGCTGGCCTTCTGACCCCAACTTGGCAGGTTCGATCCTGGTTCAGTCCGGTGGTAGTTGAAGGTGCTCAAATACGTCAGCCTCGTGTCGGTAGATTTACTGGCACGTAAAATAACTCCTGCAGGACTAAATTCCTGCACATCGGCGTCTCCGAAAATAGAAGTAGTTAGCGGGGCGTGAAGCCAATAACATTAATTACATTTGGCTTTTAACAAGCTGAGCATATCAGGAAAGAAAAGTGTCCTGGTGACATTTTAGTCGCTCAATACAGGAATGTCTTTGGGTGCTGTGACTTTTACTTTTTTTTTTTTTTTGCTTTACGTCACACCGTCACATATAGGTCTTATGGCGACGATGGGACAGGAAAGGCCTAGGAATGGGAACAAAGCGGCCGTGGCCTTAGGTACAGCCTCAACATTTGCCTGATGTGAAAATGGGAAACCACGGAAAACCATCTTCAGGGCTGCCGGCAGTGGGGTTCAAAATCCACTATCTCCCGGATGCGAGCTCACAGCTGCGCGCTCCTAACCGCACGGCCAACTCGCGCGGTATTTTTACCCTTCGGTTTATGACTTGGCTTGTATAACCTAAAACTTAGGCTAAGTTGGATAATATTTTAAACACCTACATCACTATTTTCACCTGTGTGCAATTATGTTATTTATTTCATTAATATTATGATAATTATTATAATTGAGCATTGTTAACTTATAAGGCCCCAACAGACAAGCATTGGTTTTGTGTAGAGTTATACATTTGTTAAATTCACGTTGTTTCCTTTCATGATGTACACGCCTATTCTTTGTTAGATTATAGAGTATTTAGATATAGCCTAAATATCTTTACCAATTAAGCTCTTCAATAAAGACATACACAACTGTCCCATGCCAAGATATATTGGTAGAATTAGAGCTGTCAAATGGTTCATAACCCCTTTGATTTATTATCTTGATATGGATCACCCAAAACATAGGTTAGGTTTGGAGAATACTTTAATAATCAGCATTATTTAATGCACTGTTTGTTACTTTCATATTCCAAGATGTAATTGAAGCATTTAAATAAAGCATCATACATTAAAATTTAAAGTTTTACCACTAGAACAGCTGACATAGAAAAGTGGTTTGAAAATTCAAACAAATTCATCTTACGTTAAAATCTTCAAAAAAAAATAAACTGTAGACTTTTCCGATATATCACCAGCATTTCTCCAGCTCGCCAAAATCCATTTCTCCCTAGTTTTAGCGTCCTTGGAACATGTATAAACAATTTGTTTGGTATGGTATGCGACGTGCTATTGCACATCGGAACTCTACACCATTTATAAGTTTTCTGCCTCACTGTCTGCGCAGGATTCATTTTAAGTCTAAAATATACCACTCAGATTATTATCCAATGTATAGACCTCGAATTTAACTGTACTAGACACTAACGTAAAGTAGAAATACGCGAAGTGTATCCTGCTTCTCACAGCACACTGTGTTATTTCGTCTGCTAATTCAGCCAACCTGTACGATGACGTCAGGCCAATGAGATCGCGTACTTGCGTGACGTGACATTTTCGTAGATTTTTATCATGTTTGGAGTTATTATTTGTACATTCTGATCACATTTTTGAATTCTGCATGCAATTTTGAATCAGATTAGCATATTTTTAATTAAAACTCCGAATCATGCATGTTCCCTATTGAAAGCCATATTGGGTAGAGATCGACGATTCGGTAAGGTCTTCCAGAATATGACTTGATGGCTCTCCCCAAAGTGATTTTCCGTGGTATCCCACTTTCCCTACAGGCAAATGAAGGGATGGTACTTAACTTAAGGCCACGGCTGCTACCTTCCCTCTTCCTTGCTCTCCCTTCCAACCTTCCAATCCCCCAACAAGGCACAACAGGTGAGGCCGCCTGGGCGAGGTATTTGTTCTCATTTCCAGTCGTATCCCCCGACCCAAAGTCCGACGCTCTTGGCCACTGCCCTTAAGGCGGCAGAGTTAGGATTCATCGCTGAGCCCGAGGGAAAAACAACCCTGAAGGGTAAATGGATCAAGAAGGAAAGAAAATAAGTAATAAAAATAATTATTATTATTTATTATTGAACTTCAAAATAACAGTAATAATAATAATAATAATAATAATAATAATAATAATAATAATAATAATAATAATAATAATAATAATAAGATTTGTTAATATTTGAAGATGTTAAGAACGGAACATAGCATACTATTTAAATTATATATATATTAATTATAATATGTGATTGAATATTTTCTTTTTAGGTACTTTTTGTTTTCATATCCTGAATTTTTTGGTGGACTGAGTCCAAACTGAAAAGGAATGGATTCACTGTAACTAAAGAAAACAGAATGACACGTTCCATTCCATTCCTAAAAGATCATCACCATATTCTATAGATTCGACACACTGGATAACTATATGGTTACATATAACTATGTCGAAGCTGAAAATAAAATAAATTCCACTCCGTCAGCAAAATAACGAAAGTTCTAGAGATATCAAGAACGTTCCGTTTTCTTGATCTCGAAGTCGCATGGATGTCAATCAATTAATTAACATAGCTACAATTTTATCAATATATTTTTAAAAATAAATCCAGAAGAAAATACATAAATGAGTAAATAAATAGGAAATAATTAATAACTAATCAATAAATAAATGTATATTAAAAGGTATCCAGTCTGTCGAATACAGAAGTTAAACATTACACTATAATATATCTGTAAAAATCGCATTTTTATACGAGGAATAAGAGTACACAATACCAAGGAAAAATTATTTGCTCTTTCCATGCTTATTAATGAGTAATATTTGTTTTTATGTTTAGATACTGTACCAGGAAACGTTTTTGGGTAAAGGGCATGAATAGGACCTCAGGGAGTGGAGCTTGGTTTTGGAGCCGATACAGAGTAGGATAGACTCGCAGAGCGAATAATAGATGGTTAAAAAAATTTTCAACACAATTTATTAATTTTTCTCCCTGCAATATGATTATTGGACTCAAATCTGGCATTGAAATTAAAAGTTTGAACGTTATCTTCCTGAATTCTGTTCATGAAAATGGAATAAATATCACTGATTCCAAAGTCTTTCATATGTGAGAATATGAGGTATTGAATTTCCACCTAAAGTCTTTCTAAACCTAAGCACACACTTGTAATTATAAGTTGATATGAGAAATTAAATTTCTGTTAAAAGTTTTCAGTTCTCAGTTTGTAAACCTTGATATATAGCACACTTGAAAAGCCTAAGGTCTTTCTACGAGATATGAAACTGAAATTTGAAATTAAATTAATCACTTCTGAGAAATTATGAGAACTCTGAAATATTTGTTCACACGCGGCACTGAAGTTTCCACTGTTCAAAATTAATGAAAAAATTTTAGTCAGTTTGTTACTACTCACTTACGGCAAGAAATGTTGCTACAAAATGTCGAAGGATGGACATCTGGAATGTTCCGTGGAGAATCAGGATCGGCGATGTTCCTTTAACACACCATGTTGACGTTCCCGATGAGGTGATGACGGCTGGAACTGGATCATGTAGAATTGCAGCTTGTTAGGGTGATTTTTCGCACACGAAAAATTCACTTAGTGCGAGTAGTTATCACTGACACTGTCATTTACTGTTGAACACTATTTATGGCGTAATTGAATTTCAAGACGTTAAATGAAGAATCACAGTCCTTCCTGTATGAAATACTATTTAAAGTCGTTACTGAAACGTTCATAATTACACAGTTCACACTTGAAAAGGCAAATCATAGTCGATAATCACAGTCTTTGAACACAGTCATTAAGTCACTAAGGATTATTTTCTGCTTATCTTATTATTATAACGTCATATTACCTCAGAAAAAGTCCTTAGTTTTCACTCAAATTACTACTGTAAGTCGTATACTGATGTGGCGTGAATAAAGAAATACAGTTCAATACTCGAAAAGAAATGAGTTCTGGTGATTCTACACATTAGTTTCTGTAGAAGTTCAATATCATTTGAAGTAACCTAAGTCTACACGTAATGACATATTCTGTGAACGTTAAATATTTGATATTTGCACTTCAATAAGTTCACTCGTATTATATTCTTAAATGTCTTTAGAATTAGACTGTAGTCGCGACGCGATGTACTGAATACAGTGCGACGTCTTTTATAATTCTGTCGGCGATATAACTTCGTGTTCCGGAAATGCGACGGCAAGTACTTTCACCGTGACTGCGCGAACATACTGTACGCGGGTCGGTCTCTCCTCTGTCTCACTCACACACAGCTGTATACTCGTCCTTGTACTGGCCTGCTTGCTGGCTAGCCTTGACATATATAGATACCAGCGTTGGGAGGGGTAACATCTCTTGACCATGTGACCGTGAGTGCGTAATTTCGTTGAGACTTTAAATTATTATAACTTAACAACCATGGGATGAATTAATTCGAAATTCACAGGGATTAACTTTTATGACGTCCGCTACGATTCAGCGTTTGTCCCGTTGAAATTGGTTAAGGCGTTGAAAAGCTGGCAAAAGAAAATTCTTTTCGAGAAATATCTCTAGGGGAAGTGAGCTTCGAGCGACAGGTGACGTCACTTGACTCCGCCTAGTGCACTCGTGGGGTCTGGCACATACTGGAACATTCTTTACATAGATGTTCGTACGTCGGTTGGATCTTTTATGCTGAAATAACGTTTCTTTCGATTGATATTGACCAGGACCTAGGCTTTCCTGGTACAATACATATATGTTAATTAATGTAAAATTTTCACATATCCAATTAATCTATCTGAAGAAATATACCTCAGGTTTATTCTCTACCCCAGTGCAGTTCTAAAACAATGGCTATCCAACAACAGCTGCTAATTCCAGATGACAACCAGCCACAAAACTTAGTCTGTGTGGTTGCTAGGTAACATTACCTGTCCGTCCATCCACACATTACATCACAGCTTGCACTGTTGCTAGGGTAACACTTCCATCACATTAACTTCCGTAACGCAAATTTTCAGTTCAGGTAATAAATAATGAAATCATCTAATGTTTGGCATTTTTAAATCACAATGTCTTTATTGACATCAGCTTTATTTAAAATACATAGGAATCCTCTGACATGTTACAGATCAGCGGAATGAGAGTTTCACGGCTCAGCAGACACGTAGATGTTAGTCTCTATCGCACTGTGACGACGGGCCGTCGTAAATGTCCGTTGATCCATGCGCAGGGCGCCCAAATTGTGGTACTTTGAAGTTGCGGAAAGGAGGAAGCACTATGATGTCGCGTGTTCGTGACCCGAGACCTATGAAGTAAATACATAATTATTGCAATGAATGAAATTTCCTTTGTCCGAGAACATCAATACTAATCATTGTTTGATATCTTATCTATAAACACCAATTATTTGTAATTACGCGTTCAAGGGGAAGAACCATCATGCACTCAAAGATTAGTCTAAATTACATCCCACTCAGTATTCGATCTGTAGATATGAGTAGCTTCCAATCCACTTAGAAAGAGCAATAAACGAATAAAGCATATTACCCGTGTTGTGTGTTAGACATACTGAAAAGCTAGCGAGTTTCTTTTAACTAATTAATGTAAAGTTTTCCCACATCAAATTAATAAAACCGTAGAAGTATATTACAGGTTTATGAATACTGCAAAACATCCAGGGTACTTCTAAAACAGGGTAACTAAAGAGAAGCCACTTTCCCCTTTGGCAAAATCAAATGATCATAAATAGGTCTCAATCAATCAATCAATCAATCAATCAATCAATCAATCAATCAATCAATCAATCAATCAATCAATCAATCAATCAATCAATCAATCAATCAATCAATCAATCAATCAATCAATCAATCAATCAATCAATCAATCAATCAATCAATCAATCGATCAATCAATCAATCAATCAATCAATCAATCAATCAATCAATCAATCAATCAATCAATAAATCAATCAATCAATCAATCAATCAATCAATCAATCAAAAATACTGATCTGCATTTAGAGCAGTCGCCCATGTGTCAGATTCCCTATCTGTTGTTTTCCTAGCCTTTTCTTGAGTAATTTTAAAGTAATTGGAAATTATTGAACATCCCTCTTGGTAAGTTATCCCAATCCTTAACTCCGAACTCCCCTTTCTATATACGAATATTTGCCCCTAATCGTCCTCTTCAATTCCGACTTTATATTCATATTGTAATCTTTCTCACTTTTAAAGATGCCACTCAGACTTATTCCTCTACTAACGCCATTCCACGCCATATATCAGCTCGGAACATACCACTTAGTCGAACAGCTGGCCTTCTTACTCCCAAGAAATCACCCAGAACAAATCGAGCTGCTTTATTTTTGATTTTTTCCAGTTCTTGAATCAAGTGAACCTAGTGAGGGTCCCTTACACTGGAGCCATACACTAGTTTGGGTGTTACCAGAGACGTATATGCCATCTCCTTTACATCCTTACTACAACCTCTAAACACCCTCATAACCACGTGCGGTGATGTGTAACCTTTATTTCTCTACAATTACATTTGTGTGATTACCCCAATGAAATTTTTTCCTGATATTAACACCTAGCTACTTACAGTTATCCCCATCAGAAACACTCACCCCATCAACGCAGTAATTAAAAGTGAGAGGTTTTTCCTATTTGTGAAACTCACAACCTGACTTTTAACCCCGTTTGTCATCGTACCATTGCATGCTGTCCATCTCACAACATTATCGAGGTCACTTTGCGGTTGCTCAGAATCTTATAATGTATTTATTACTCTATACAGAATAACAGCATCTGGAAAAAGCCTCATCTCTGATTCCACTTTTGTACTGATATCATTTATATATATATATATATATATATATATATATATATATATAAGAAAACATAAAGGTCCAATAATACTGCCTTGAAGAATTTCCCTCTTACTTATTACAGGGTCAGTTAAAATTCGCCTACTGTAATTCTCTGAGATCTGTTTTCTAGATATATAGCCATCCATTCCGTCACTCTTTTGTCTAGTCAATTGTACTCATTTTGGAAGTAGTCTCCCATGGACTACCCTGCGAAATGCTTTAGACAGTTCAATCGCGATACAGTCCATTTGACCTCCTGAATCCAGTCTCTCCTGTGCATATGGCATTTTTAAGAAGGGCCTACCGTTGCAATTAACAATTCCCTTCTCAATTTGACTGCCAGAAGACAAGGTAGCATGCAAGTGAGCCCGCCATTACAAACAAATTTACCCATCTAAATTGCGACTGGCGTGCTATTATGATCGAAACTCACCAGCTAGAGTGTGTCTGGCAGTAAGCTGACTGGTATTAGGAAAATGGGCCTTTCATTATAATGATAACAGCACAACTCGACTTTGACTGGCAGTAGGGAAGATGGCTGTCATTACAATGAAAAGTGTCTGGAAGTAGGAAAGCGGGCCTGCCATTGTAATGAAATCTTCCAAAGTCGACTGTGATCGTCAGTGGACCTACCAATACAACTAAAACTTACCAACTCGATTGTGAATGGCAGTAGACAAGTGAGTCTGCCGTTTCATTGAAACTTCGCAATTTGCACATTACATTGGAAACATCGTAAGGGGGCCTCCCGATCCTGTTTCTCGGATAACGCTAAGAGACATGCAATTCAGAAATATCTTATTCAATTGCATGTACAAAAGTTTACTTCGATATCCATAAAGAGTGTAGAATACCGCAGCTAGTGGGTGTTAATTCCAGACGGCCACACGCCTTCACGGTTGCTAGGTAACATCACTTCACAGCACAGCCTTACTGTTGCTAGGGTTTCACTACAAATGTTCACTTGCTCCCCAATCACAAGGCACCTTCAAGAAGTTATGTGATGTGTTTAGACAATAAATAACGATGCTGTGCATTTGGAAATCACAATGTTTTTATTGACATCAGCTTTATTTGAACTACACAGGTATCCTCTGAAATGTTACAGATCAGCTGAAGGAAAGTTTCCCGGCTCACCAGACACGTAGGCGGACTTAGAAAAAATGTTAGTAGTCATCGTATTGGGGCGAACGGCCGTTGTGAACATTCGTCCCTCCATGTGTAGAGTGCCCAAATGGTGGTGCTATGATGTTCATGTAAGAAGGGTATATTACGACGTCGTGTGTTCGTGACCCCAGACCTATGAAATAAATACATAAATATTGCAATGAATGAAGTGTTTTATATCGTAAGTATAAACACCAATTATTGTTCATGACGTCAACAAGGGGAAGTTCCTATCGTGCAGTCCCAGACTGGTCTAAATTTCATCTCCGTCTGTAGGTATGAGTACCTTCCAATCCAATTAGAATGAGCAAGAAATTAGTACAGTGTATATCCCCTCATCGCAACAATATTCATAACATTTTGTTTCTAAAGCTGGTAATGTGAAAAGTACTTTCTGGTGTTGTTAATTCAGTACCATTTAAATTCTCAATATTTCGTTTAGTTTTAAATTATCAGACAAATACATTTACATTTTCTTGGGGTCACACATCCTGTCAGTATCATGTACACCTTCCTGTTAATATTGGTATACGAATTATTTGTTCGAATTAATCTATTACAGTATAACTGTAAACTTGTTAATTTTAAACTAATCTCAAGACTTCATTTCTCTTTAACAAGTTCCCTGAATTACGTTCCGCATATTTACGATTCAGTAATAGGGACCTCCGATTGTTGTGATAAATATTGCGGTATGTTGGCCTTTCAGAGTGCTTAAATACTGGGAACTTCCTTTGAATGATGTATAGGCATTTACACACCAGGGAAAGTTCCAGTTCTTCGCCGTTGGCTTACACTGCGAGTTGTAAGAAGTACATAGAATATCGTCCCTGTTCTGCCGAAACGGCGAATGTTACAATTCTCTTCCTATCCATTATTTCCCTTAAGACTGGTCACGCGTTCCAACCACATATTGATATGCGGTCCATCAGAACAATTTTCGTTGAGTTCATTTTGCTATGCGCGTGTGTAAAGGTAAACGAATCTTAAATACATCCCACTCTAGGAGTGGGTAAATGTCATGCAAACATATATTCCTTCAGTATGGTACAGTAAGGTTCATTTTCCTTTACACATAGGAAAATTAACTCAACGGAAATTGTACTGTTGGACCGCATATCAATATGTGACTGGAAGGCGTGACCAGTCTTAAGGGAAATAATGGATAGGATGAGCATTGTAACATTCGCCGTTTTGGCAGAACAGGGACGATATAATATACCAAGCTCGATAGCTGCAGTCTGTTAAGTGCGGCCAGTGAGTTCGAAACCCACTTTCTGCAGCCCTGAAACATGTTTTCCGTGGTTTTCCATTTTCACTCCAGGCAAATTCTGTACCTTAATTAAGACCACGGCTGAATCCTTACGATTCCTATCCCTTCCGCATGCCATTGCCGCCATTATACCTGTCTGTGTTGGCGCGAAGTAAAGCAAGTTCTAAACAGAATATACGAGGTGTGTTCAAAAAAAGACCGAACTTTGTAAATTGCGCGCAAACCGCAACATTGAGTGAGTTGTGACTGTGGCGGCGCCTAGCGGCAACTTATGATAACAGACCGCTGCTTTCCGCATTCAATTGCCTGCATTATCAGTTGAGTTAGAGCCTCTGAAGTGATTGCGTGTGTCACATGTTCGTCGAATTCTATAATGAAACAGCTTGAGGAACAACGCGTGTGCATGAAGTTCTGCTTCAAAGTTGGGAAAACGTTTGTAGAAACACTGCAGATGAGACGTGGGTGTACGGTTACGATGTCGAAACCAAAAGGCAATCATCACAGTGGGTGGGGAAAGGTTCTCCTCGACCGAAAAAAGCACGAATGAGTCGTTCAAACATCAAGGTGATGCTGATTGTGTTTTTTGATTGGAAAGGCATTGTCCATCACGAGTTTGTACCCCGAGGCCAGACAGTGAACAAAGAACTGTACCAGAATGTTTTAACGCATTTGAGAGATGCTGTGCGCAGGAAGAGGCCTGAACTGTGGGAAAACAAATCCTGGATGTTGCACCATGACAATGCGCCAGCACATGCCTCTCTCTCGGTCGACTTGGCTCCAGCAGACTTTTTCTTATTCCCCAAATTGAAAACCACCCTGAAAGGACATCGTTTCCAAGACATTGAAGAGATCAAGGAGAATGCGACGAGGCAACTTCGCGCCATCAAAGAAAGTGCATTCCAGGAAGCATTTCAAAAGTGGAAGAAACGTTGGCAACACGCTGTTGATAGTGCAGGGGACTATTTTGAAGGGGACAGTCTGTGAAATGATGTAAGCTACATAATAAAGTTTTTCTAGCCACAGTTCGGTCTTTTTTTGAACACACCTCGTATATGACCTATTTATAGCACATTGTGCATTATTTCTCCCCCATCGCCAAGAATATCGTTCTCATTAGTATCCACGTCTTTTAGTTGAAATATTTACTGTAGTCTACTCATTATGCACATACAGATTTGTTAATTAAAGGAAATGTTTTCTATGTCAAATTAATGTCATTGGAACTAATCGAAACATTTCCGGGTGCTAATGTGTCACCTACTGTAGCAACTATGCTTGAATTAAAGAAACAGGGGTCTAATATTGTAACGTTTATCGACAATTATGATTTAATTCTAGCTCTTCGCTCCAATGCCAAGACCGCGAATGTGACAATGCTCTTCTTATACAATATTTCCTCTAAGACTGCTCACGCCCCCCAGCCTCATATTGATATCCAGTCCATGAGAAAAATTTTCGTTGTATTCATACATCCTACTCTAGGAGTGGGTAAGTATATCACGCAATCAGACATTCCTACAGTACGATAGAGTAAGGTCTATTTTCCTTTATATAAGCGCATAGGAAAATTAACTCAACGAATAACTGATCTGATTCACTGGATATCCATATGTGGCTGGAAGGCGTGACCAGCCCTAAAGGAAACAATGGATAGAAAGACCATTGTCACATTCGCGATTCTGGCACAGCAGAGACGAACTGTTATTATGTTATTCTGTTATTCTGTCGTTGATGGGTTAGCCTTCGTACACAATAGTATAAACTGAATTCAACTCATAGCACTTAGGTGGTCTTCTCAAACACTGAATAATACTAAAATCAGGAGATATCTAATCTATTATTTCAAGCAGCAGAATAAAGTACTACATCTAAATTCGTTTTACGTTGACGATTATCATTTTAATATTTACAGTAAAGATTTTATCATAAACGTGTTTCGTTAAGAATAATTTATGAAGCCATCGTAATAGTGTGTGATTCCAAATTAATTATTATATACATACCATACTGAGGTGCCTGGTATGAGATAGCCTGAAACATAGACATTTTTGTTAATAAGGCCTTCATATCTATGGATAAGCATCTGAACTATAAATCAACAGTTTTGTGGCAAGAGAAACCATCCAGTAGTTAAAATTGTTCAGTAAGTCCTAGTAAAATTTTAACACATAATTCTTCAGGATTATGAGCCTTTTTATAACCATTTCCATTCTTTAATAAGACTAAAAATGAGACACTCTGACGATGGTGGCTGGCATCAGCCGCGTACAGAAAACTGCGTGTTGTGTGTGGTGTAAGGTACGGGGGTCATATTTCGTCTCCTTAGCAGATTCAGACTTGTAGAAATTCAGGAAAATTATGCACAAGGCTAGAAATTAGAATACGTATTTCTGAAAATATTCTCCACTTACGGGCAAATTGCAATGAACCTTTTATTAAGTAAGGTAGTCACGATTCGACAAAACTGAAACACTACAAAAACTAAAATTCATAATGTGTTCGTAATTTCGTCCCCCACCTAATTTATGAAAAGAACAACTAATTTTATTACATGTTTCCTTTCTGACGTTACCAAAGACATTTCCGATAATGAATTACTTGAAAGAAATGTAGTTACTTGCACGTTTGTAACCTATTATCTTGTCCCTCACTGCCTTAATAGATCTTTATATAGATTCCTAATCCTACTGCTTGAGTTTTTCCATTTGAAAATAATAATAACCAAACCAAACCTGCAGATTACGAGGTGTCATGTGCTCAGCACGAAGAATCCTCTCGGCCGTTATTCTTGGCTTTCTAGACCGGGGCCGCTATCTCACCGTCAGATAGCTCCTCAATTCTAATCACGTAGGCTGAGTGGACCTCGAACCAGCCCTCAGGTCCAGGTAAAAATTCCAGACCCGGCCGGGAATCGAACCTGGGGCCTCCGGGTGAGAGGCAGGCACGCTACCCCTATACCACGGGGCCGGCAAATAATAATAAAATTCTTACAAAAATTAAATAAAGGGGGCGAAATTACGAACATTCACTGTATTATTACTGTACCGTACCCAGGGGTAAATACCCCCAAGGACAATGCCTCCATTCCTGTATGAACATCTGACTGACTCAGGGTTGGGCAGAGAGTGGGTTGGTTGTCGGTTGGGTCAGGATAAGAAGTCGAAGTTCTACTCTAAAATATCAATCAATGACAGGACCTGGAGGTATAACACGAATGAGAAACAATCATAGGGGGTAAGATGGATTTATTAATAAATATCCCCGATCATATCCCAAGAAAACAATTAAATCAAGAAAAATAATTTGTAAAAAATGAACTCAAAATATTAGAAATAAGTCGAAATTAGAATTTTACTTGAATGATAATACCAAATTTGACATCAAAATCAAGTTCAATAAAGAACACTATATACATCAAGACTGAGTTTCTTCTAATAGTCCAATGTTTATAAATAATGGCAACAAGTGTACGCAAACACTGACATGTGGTATTTCCGTATGGAGTTTCACACTATCGCATCCCAACGATACGGTTTCAAAGTTATGTTAATCCCGAGAGTCGCCGAAATTACAATTAAATAAAAGTTACATTATAAAGAAAAGTTACGACGAAAAGAAAAATAATTAAGACGCAATGGACGCTATGTAAGTTATGCAAAATACTAGGGGCAAATCCTACACTATATTTACAACAATTCAAATAATCAAACTAGACACATCTATATACATCGGATATCGAGTAAAGTCTTAAATGCTACACTGATTCTAATGTGAATCCCGGTTCACTGCAAAAGATCTAGATAGAACTAGATAAACCATCAATACTTCAGCACTCGGGCTGTTCCCTTTTAAAACAACGAGACAAGGTATACAATCACAAATAACAATGTAAAACATCATCCTGTAAGGGAAAAACATATAAATAACCCTTGATATCATGAAGAATGCAATGGGCAACATTGCCTCCTTCTGCTGCGTTTGAGCGCTCAACAGCGCGGTCATCCGTCATGTACTTCCGGGTAGATTACGAGCTGAAAAGAAATGTTGAACTCCACTATGCTAAAGATTGGAATTTGTCTCCCGAGGCTGCCACAAGGAAATACTGTCTCATTCACACCTACAAATAAACACAGGCCAGAAATCAGCTTGCCATGAGATAACGCCTTTCATCGGCTACACGGAAACTCACGTATATTCATTCCTTCTTAGCATGCTTGGTCCATTTAACAACATCAGACCCAATAGTCTGGAATTAACACTCCATTCTGATCACAATATACACTCAGAAGACACTAGGCAGGCACACACATCTGCACAATACTTCTTATCTTGTCAGGCATACAATCAGCCTGCACCAATACATTATAATTCAGCATGCAATCTTCATCTCATTATTTCTCATGAATCCCATTGGCCTTCCACATTATGAGACGCAGTTCGTGTCCTTTGCAGACCATCAGGCAAACAGAATCCAACTTAACTTCAAAGATCTTATTTTAACAACGACGTTTTGCAGCTCTTTTAATCAGCTTCTGTAAAACCATGCATCATGCAGAATAGCTATACCTGTCTCTCTGAATAACCGAAATAAAATGAACTAATACGTGTCTAAAGTTGTATAAAGATGAACCTGTCAATCTAACCCTTCTAGTATATATTTAAGGAAAACTCGGAACATCCTACGCTAAGTAACATATGTAAATAAACAACTAATCCTATCAATCCCTCATTTTCCCAAACATCTAATCATAAAGCAAAATGAAAATAAAATAAACATGCATTATTGTCGTATCCGAAACTATCATAATAACAAAATTAAACAAACACATGCCGCCAGGCTTACTTTACATGAAGTTATAAATCGTATCTACACTGCTCTAGTACCTTAACATAATTTACATATCATGCCATAAATAACACATGCGCCTTAACTGAATCGACAACCCTCGAGATACCAGGATAGCAGCTTACACCCCCGCTAATTGAGGGATTTATTCCATGTTAATCACAGCATTAACATGTGGGAATGCAGTTCCTTCTTCTACGGTTGTGGCCATCATCTTGCTGGAAAATAATTCACTGGAAACACAGAGGACTTTAGTTGACAATATCTTCACTGCTTAATGCTACGAGCAGAAATACCCTTTCTCTTTAAAAGATCAGCTAAACACACTGATTCACATATATATTACACACTTCACTTAAAGGGTAAAAATACAGTTTGAAAAGCAGCACACAGTTCGTTACGGAAGTTCCACGCGAAAACGCGCCCGTCGCGAAGTAGTGAAACAATAGCACGTTTGCACTACACTTGTTACACAGCGGTCACTAAACACCGTCTTTATCGATTGAAAGTAAACTTTGCTATAATTATACTATTCCATTCATTCAAGTACATTAAAATTTTCCAACTGCACAATTTAAAGTATCATTGAGAACCAGTTACTGTTACTAGAGTAACACCACGTTAATCACGATCACCAATTCAGAGTTTGTGCTTCCGCACTATCCAAGCATTTAACACAGAGTGATGCTCTCCAGAGCTTGGGTTACTGAGGAGGCTTCGGTGACGCCATTGATACTGGGGTTCCCGGGTGTCTGAACCAACCACCAATCAGAGAATTCGTCGTATATGATGACATACTACTTATTGTGATATATTTACAAAACACAACTCAAACACTAGCAAATCTCTTCCACCAATTTTTATATTACATTTCCAAATATATCTGACTTCTGAAACTGTGGAAAACCGATTACCTACAGAAACTGACTTTAGCAGCTGAACACGTTGGTCATTCTGGAATTAAGATTTGGCGCGGTGTAGCCTCCATGTTTCCCAAGTCCTTAATTTCCCATTGGCTTGGTCAGCATCTAATACACGTGTCGATCCAGGCCCGCGCTTGGTTACACCATCCTTTCTCACGGTCATACGGAAATATGAAGCAATGTCTAGCGACTCACTGTCTTGCTCAACATCCGGTATCAACTATTTTGGGATACGATGCTTTAACATATTAGACTGTAACTTTTATGAATAAATTTTACATATTTCGTCAAATAATACTCTAATTATTATTATGGGCCGGCAGGATACGGCTCATTACAATGGCCGCTACAGTAACTGACGGCAACCACCTCACTGCGCAAGGAACTACACAACACGACTGAAATGTAGTCCAGTATTTGATACACGTATCAATGCACACTTTAAGAAAAACGGGACCTTAATTTGAATTCAACACTAACTCAGCTCAGCTTGGCGCACACAACTAACTCTCACAACACGAACGGGACGAGGCTACGCATGCGCACCCGGCTAAATATTAGGTATCAACCGTGCAAACTTGAAGTTCTTAGGGGGACGAAATTAGCCTGAGTGGAGTTTCCCCCCACCCTACCTTGTGTGTTTTAGGGGTGCGCTCCCAGAACCAATTGAATTAAACCATTTATCATTTTAAAATCTCTGACCAAGCCGGGAATCGAACGCGAGATCCTCCGAAATGAAAGCCAGTACGCTGAGCGTTCAGATAAGGCGCCGGTTATTATTCTAATAATTTAATATCGATGAGAGCATCCAATGTCTTTCCCATTTCTGAAAAGTTGCTGTCACTCTAGTGTTTACAGTGCACTGTATCTTCTGGTGTGGGCTAGAGCAATATTGTTACTTTCATTGATCCGTCTCAGTCTTATCCTGGGGTTTAACAATATGAATGTGACCGAGAAATGAACGATGCTAGTAATGCCATTCGTTATGCAGCCAGTCCCTGCTATGAATAGTGTGAAAATGTTGCTCATAAGGTCGAATGATGCATCAATTTCAGTCCTATGACAGCTGATGGCTGAGGAGTTGAGGGCCCAACCAGCCTTCGGGCTGAGTTCTTATAGGTATCTCAACAACTTTCCATATCACTTGAAATCTCAATGCATATCAAAGTATGGGGTGTAATTGTTCATTCTATTACGCGTCGATTTGATAAAGGATTTTGATTCCTTACGTGTAATGTTGTTTTTATTTAGTGTTAAGTTGGGTAACGTAACATATTTCTTTGACATTTTGTTGTCCACGGTTCTATGAAAACGTCGTTGATGAACCAAATCCTCGTATGTCTCAATGCACTTCCTATCCATTGTATTCCTTAAGACTGGTCACGTTTCCCAGCCAAATACGGATATGTAGTCTACCGAACAAATTTCGTTATGTACTGTAGAAATGTACGTTTGCGTGACGAACTTACTCATTCCTACCAAAGCTCATTTTCCTTTACACATTCGCATAAACACAACGAACATTGTTCTAAAGGACTGAATAGCCATAAGTGTTGGAAGCTGTGACCAGTCTTCATGAAAATAATTTTTAGGAAAAGCACTGTAACGTAAGAGGTATTTCTTCTTCACCGGCTACATATAGCATTTTGCTAATTTCATCTTCTCTTCTGAAGATAACTTTACTTCTATCGAATGTTTCGTCACAAATTATGTCTTCTGTAGCGTTGCTGACAAAAATATGCAAATTTTAGGAACGTGTTTCAACAGACGTTTTCAACAAACTAATACGCGTTCTCTTCGTTATGGCATTAAAGCGCTTAGCTCTGATGGTTTCGTCAAATAACAACATAGAATTCATCACTGACTCGGCGATATCGATGACAAGCGAACGTAGTTTTCAAATAAAACTCCACATTACATTTTTCAAACTCAAAACGTAGTAACCATAACAGAGGAACGGATATGAATTTTGAATATTTCCACTGTTGGTTATTTTTAGTGTAAATTCTGTGTTTCTCTTCTCATTTCGTCCCTCTTGTTAGGAGTGTGTTGACTAGCTACGACACAATCCTTCTCCAGTTCTTGCTATCGTTTCCTTCATGGATGTTATCTTCAGAACCGTTACCTATATTTTGGCAAATCTACATTAGCCACAGTGAAGGAATTCGGCCAATTCGTCTCTCACCATTTAACTTGTACTCCATCATCAAGAGTTATATGCAGTCTCCTCTTACTAATTCATCGCTGAAGAAACCAAACGTTGTATGTCACAATCACCTTCCTATCCATTATTTCCTTAATCCCAATCACATATGGATATGCAGTCCATCAGAAAAGTTTTCTTTATCTTCATTTTCCTATGCTGGTGTGTAAAGGAAAATGAACCTCACCATATCGTACTGTAGGAATACGTGTTTGTGCGACGAATTTACACACTCTTAAAGTATGATGTATTTAAGGTTCATTTCCCTTTATACTCTCCCTTGGGAAAATAAACCCAACGAACATTGTTCTGATGGACTCCATATGTGGTTGATGTACGAGGTTTGGTTTCCTCACGGACGAATTGTTACTTCAATACTCGTAGGTTCATGTTATGTCCTGATAATTTCACGTGAATTAATTTGGTAACTTCTGTGTGAGGTGAAGGCAAAGTCGAATTACAGGAATAGAGTTCAGAATTATATTTTCATTCGCGGTGTATGGTTAGAAAAAAATCACTTTAAGTGATCTACAAGTTGAAGGTTCAGTACGAATACGACAAAGAAAATGTAAGTAGTTGTTTGAAAATATATATGCGGAAGCGAGAAAAAACTGACATGCGGATCGAGTGGGAACACATGGTTAGGGAAATCGAAAATTACCAGGGAAGTAAAAAAGTGGCAAGGGTAAAACATTAGGAATTATAAGAAGAAGTACAGTACAACTAGAATCTAGTAACACTAAATCAGATGGAAAACCGAATTTATCCAACACTTAAAAATATTCATGATGATGCAAGTGTGTATTGGACTACTACAACTTGGAAACAACTATCTAAACCCATGGGTAAATAGTGAAAATATCGAGCTGGATTAGTAGGTGGTCTTATTATTACTATGACTTGTTAGGTGTGACTATATACGCTGTTATTTCGATTGATGAACTTGTTTACATCTATTATTATTATTATTATTATTATTATTATTATTATTATTATTATTATTATTATTGTGCCATTTCATTGTTACGAGAAGTTCCGTCCGTAAGAAGGACAAAGATGGAGTCCAAGTCTCCGAGAATAATTAACGTCAAAATGTTTGACGATACCGTGAGCGAAACAACAGTATTTACCTCAGGCGCTTGTGGAAAGAATTTAGATACAGAAGGCAGTGAAAAAGAACGAATGGGAAGATTGTTACTAACAATTATTTAAAAAAATAAGAAAACGAGATTGAAGAGCTACTTTTTAGTCTGGGTCGAATACGGAAAGCGACAACGTCAGGATTAAAGAAGGTATCGACAAGAGATCATTCCAGCAGAAACAAGGAGCAGATTTATTGGTAGCCGCGTCGCAGATCAAACAGAAGATTTTTAATTTCGTTCCGCAAACTTTAAAATACGCGGAAACTCAAGCATAAACTACGACAAGCTTACGTCACTGCAGCCTCTGCTGCGTATTACTCGATATCATCCAAGTTAAAGAACAAAAGAAATGGGATTAATATAATAACTTCTGGAAAGATAAAGGAGAAAAATCTGTTCGTTTCGAGTCATAGAATTGCACTACCCCAAGATTATTATTTGTCGAGTAGATCAACTCTTTCAAAGAAAACAATCCTTCGCGTTAAGCAGATTATCACGGCTGTTCATGATGATGATGCTAATTGATTCTGTTTGTTATTCTATTCCAACTAGTCCAGAAATGAAAAAGATGTTCTAAGAAGATGATAGGCCAGACTGCCCAAATTGGTGCCGTCGGATGACGTTGCCTGCCGAGAGATGACTAAGCCCAGAGGAGAATTATGCCAGTATTTCCCATTCACCTAGGGAAGTGAAAGGAGGCGTGTCCCTATGTCCTGTCAGCTGGACATAAGCCGACGACTGGAGCTGCTGAATTCAGATAAGTCTTGTTTTTAAATTAATGTAGTGATGCTTTATATTCATATGTGAATATAATACAATTTGTTAAGTTATTCCGTGCGATATAATGAAGCGACGAAAGTGGTGTATTGAATTAGATCAAAGGTGGTTAGGTAATCTTCGTATATGAATGACAAATCCATAGATAGGTAGTCAATCAGTGATGAAAGCCTACGTTCGAGATGTGATCCATGTGAAATGTGAAATGTGAAATGCTGAGTTCATTAAGGTGACAGGAAATTGTGTACTATGTCAAAGATAGATTTAGGTACGTGTGTACGTTAGTTATGACCAAGGAATGTCAAATTAGGGACCAGCAGTAGGATATGCTTGCCAAATAGATAGATGTGTTTACAATAATTTAAGGTTATGACGAAATTAAGGTCATAATGTCGTGAAATATGTCCATGAACCGTGATTGAAATAATAAATGCCACGATTAAAATGGAGTGGATACGTCTTTAGTAAATGAGACGGGATATATGTTTGGAAGTGAAATAATGATTATTTTAAGAGAAGTTGAGCACGGTGATGTAGTAGTGGACTTAATGGTTTCAAGTTGAGTTTTTACTAAGTGGTAATGAATATGTAGTATTTATATTCACTATTTTTCTTACGAGCAAGCATGAGAAAGTTCACATATGATTGAAGTGACACCTGTTGGTTAGCATGCATACTTGATAGTAGCGATGAGGTCTCAGTTAGGAGGATGAAACCGAACATAGTCACTATATCACAGATGTTTTCTAATTCTGATCTATTCTCAGGCGAAAGGAAATGTAGTAACTTGTTAGGCAACACCCTATCACTGATGGCTGACTGTAGGTGTATAAATTGTATCTTATGGTCGAGTCTTCGCACAATGCAGACCACATTAGCTAGTATACTTCAGATGAAACTAGTAGGATAGTCGTTAGAATACATAATGTCGCACGTATGTTCATTTTAAAATGATGAGAAGATTCAGATTTTAGAATAGTATATGGAAACTTACTGGTACTTGTTGAACCATTTATTAATTTAGAAGAAGACTTATCAATATTCACGCAGTAAAGGAAGAAGCATGAATATTCAGAATTGTAAACCGGTTGTTTGTAGAAATGTTAGGGAACTATCCTCCCAAGTTGACATTTATAGGTATCTATTGATATGTTGTGTGAAGGATAGGAATAACCATATGTCAGCAAACTAATATGAGCTCAGAGTAAGAGCAAGTAATTAATTCGAAGGCTTCAAAGGTAATAGAGGAGAATTCCAATTCATGAGATATGGTTCTAGGCCTAAAATGCGTCCTGAATACTTTGAAACCGCCCTCAGTCTACAGTTTAGCTTATAATGCATTATATTGTAAATATTTTTCTTTGCTAGGGTGCACCCAAACATATTTTAATTTAGTTACTTCAGCCTACTAATTTTAACTTTATATTTTGATCTAATCATTTCTTTTTAACCTAATATGGTGAGTTCGACATCTTTGGATTTATAATTTTAATTTGGTAATCACGAGCTGAGTTGTAGTAACGTTTAGTTAAATAATCTATTATACGTACTTTAATGATTTGCCGTATATTCCATTCTTTCCTCGATTACTTGGCCAGTCAAGACTCAAGCACCTGGTGCAATAAATTTCAATATATTCATTTAAAAGTGACTAATTCAAATAGCATTTCTCATATTATGCATAGCGGGTGCCGGAATGTCAATTACCGGCAGATTCAAGGTGAATGTCGCTTATATGTATTTTTGCCCGATACCGACATTTCCTCAATTTCTTCTCACACCAGAAACGATGAAGCGTTAACTGAAATGTTGGTATGGAGAGAGGCTAAAAGAAGAATTAAATGATTTATTATACATTCGGGTAGAAGAAGTAGATAGATTTAGGAAATTAAAGCAATGCTCGCCAAAGATGGATGGGATAATTAGGTGATCATGCAGATTCCTCGATTAGAGATTCTTTTAGGGAGGATAGCATAATGTTCGAGCCTTGGATTGAAACAAGTGTGTAATAAATAAGATATGTAAAACTTAAATCATTCCTTCAATGTGTATCGTAGCATAGAGACTTAGATTTAAGTGGGTGAATACTGCAGCATCTTGATAACGTAAGAAATTCAATAAGTAACATATGAGAGTAATACCTACATATAATTTAAGATTTCTTTGGCTCCGTATGGTATGCTTTTTTCATATTCGGAATTCATAGCCCAAATGATGGATTATGTTAGTCAGAAGGATCGTAGTTAAGCTAGCCTGGATCTTATGCGTCCTCTCAGGGAGTCGGGGACGGCGCATTATTATTATTATCATCATATACGTAGTTATGTACGACAGCTGGTCAGTGCAGACTTTATTTGGTACAAATCGTGGTCGTATTCTTTATTATTTGTGTGTTGTGTGATCTGTCTTGTGTTACAGAACATGTAAGGTTATGTCACGATACTTCTGCTGGGTGTTTATTAATACGACTTTATTTAATGCAAGAACACGTAATTATTAGCATGCAATTTATCATTACCTGTAAATATGTTATATAAATCCGATGTAATGTTGTGGAACACACGCACCTTTGTCACTCGAGTGTTACAGAATGTTCTATCCATTTGTTACATAGGTTATTGGAGAGTCGAGGTGATACGAGAAAGCATGTGGTTTCGTACTTTTCTGGAAGCCTGGCCAAGCAAGGTACATAATGAATCGTCGTGGATTGTTTAGTGGAGTTGTTAAAGAAAGTCGTTATTCGAGTTAAATATGTGAACTCGTGTTTTGGTTCTGCCGTTGGAGTGGTTATGTTGTCTTGGTACCACATGTTATTTTGTGTTGTAGTCGACTGAGTTCAAGTTGGAGCTTCATTTGATGTGCAACTACTAATGTGTATGCAATTTGTAAATAGAACGTCGTACACAATTGACACCATCTCTTAATACGATAAGCTACAGGTATAAGAAAGGGACAGTGAAAGGCTCCCTAGACTTATTTGAGCTGGGAAGTATGTAAGCGAGGGAAGGAAATATCACACTCAACACGCGCTTCCCCTTCAGTAGTCCGTTACGACAGGCAGGGACCACCGTAGACGTATATTACGACCCTCACTCACAGAGGGAACAGAAATGCATATCAAAGATGGATGGAAAGCCTGACGCAGAGAGGCAGGGTAGAAGAATATTTAGAGTTGTAAAATCTCTTGAAACATTCTCATGCTATTCGGCATCTTTTAATGTTTAGGGCAACAAGAAATTGGGCGACCTCAGTGGTCAGCGTAGTGGCCTTCTATTGAAAGATTCCCGGCTTCGACTCCCGACAGGGCTGGAGATTTGAACGCCTTTGAGTGGATTCCTTTTGTTCTGAGGCTGAATGTGTGAGATCGCCTAAATACACATCTACACGTGCACGAAACTGTGCAAACATCCCTGCTCATAGGATAGGCGTCTGGAAGCGCATCCTGCCGTAAAATTGAGCTTAGTGGCAAACACAGATAACGGATGACAACATGAGAAATCATAGAATGAAACGTTTTTCGGCTTAGAAGGCGAGAGAGCGGCATGCGGATCACACTTTGCTTGCACCCGCAGAGGAGACAGACAATTCAGATGAATCGAAAAGGAAAATAGTGAATCCACAAATAAATGGTAAGGATACTGAACTGTGAGGAAACGAAAGACGTTCTATAGCTCGCAAATTATCAACAAGAAAAGTGAGCTCAAGTGGAGTAACTAAAGAACATCAGTTTTGATCTTTGCTATAGTGTGTAAGATATTGTGTTCTCCTTGCACATATTGTTATATGTAGAGCCCGGATTTTGATGCATTAATAGGTTAGAATGCAAACTTACTGCATTGAGTAGCATGCATAGTCTACCATCACAACGGTTATGCTATGGAGTTTGCATAAGCATTAGGGGTACAGCCCATCATAACCCCTGTAATGTATGTTATTCTTACTACACTATGGAAGAGCGGGTGGCCGACACTTCCTACCAACCAAATTTCTTTTGCAATCTAACCTCTTACAGCATAAAAATCCGGGCTTTAGTATTTCCCACAGCTCTGTGTACGTCGCTCATACTTGCATCCTTCGTTAAGTTCATGGAATCTCTTCTTGTCGCATATTTTATGGTAGAACTCATCGATTGCTGTAATGTGTGTCTGGCTGTTGCACCCCTTTTTCCAACTGTCATTCAAAATGGATGTACTAGAGAACTCTAGTCCTATCTCCTTCTACTTTCCTTCTCTGATATTGATCAGTTCCTGATAGGGTCCTAGTGCTGCAGCCTGATTACCTCTACAGAGTTCATGAGATCGTGATTGCGTTGTTTTCCCGACTCCGAATACTCCTTTCATGAATATCATCTTGAGTTTTTCTATTCTTTTCAACTCACTTATCTTCAGACGATTTCAACGCCATATGATGCGACTGACGCCACGACCATTTTGAATAACTACAACGCTGTATTTGGTAATGCTTGGGAGGCTCTGACTGCTGCTGTTGCTCTTTCCTGAATACGCATACCAGAAATATTATTGTTGTCTGAAGAGTAACTCCAAGATATCTATAGTGTCCTACTACCTGTAGAGTCTCATTGTAGAGAATTATACCAACTTTAGCCGTTGTTTGTCCACCGTTCCTAAATGCCATTTGTACTGTCTTCTCTTTGTTTATATCCATGACATTTACTCTTGCCCAAGTTTCTAATTTGTGTAGTGCATTTTGAACGTCCTCTTTTTTCCTCGATCCTATCACCACATCGTCTGCATATAGAATTATTTCTGCTGTGAGTTTTTCTATGATGCTTGTTACATCAGCTGTATATATGTTAATCAGTGTGGGGCTCAAAAGGTCACCTTGCAGGACTCCGTAAATATAACAGTGATCTAATCAATGTATCAAAGGGTTTAGAAAAAAATTAGTGTCCAATCCGTCCGCCCATTCTACTGGACCGATTTGTTTCATTTTGGTTTTATTCTCTCCAGAATTCCCTGCCGGTGAATCATCGGATATTGATGGATCTCCAAGTTCAGCACACAAATCATTAAATGATCACTCCAATAATTGCAGCTGAAGGCTTTCCCTAAAGCGCTATACATTCTGTACTTAGTGGATGCTAAGCGACCATCACTCTAATTAATCTATATATAAAAGTTTTAGGGGGTCCACTGTCTGTAATTTTGTTTGTTTTGCCAATTTGTTTGGATACTTCTCCGTTTTTGGTCAACTCAGGACATTATCGGTGCTTTTCATTTTTCTTGTCTGTTTGCTCCACCATTACGGCGAAACGGCTGAATAGGTATCGACCAAACGTCATACTTGGAGTATACTCATCCTGCAGAAGATTTCTATATGCAAATGATTGCGTAGACGGGAGGTTTATTGGAAAACCAGAACAGATTTCCTCCATTTTCTCATATACTATTCATTTTCTCAAAATCCGTGGACTGCATGTGAAACGTCTCTTCATTATAAACAACTTTCGTTATGTTCATAATTTACCTTATTCTTCAAATGACGGAGAAAATTACTATTTGCTGCATTGAGTGATCAACAAACCGAAAACGAACCTACAGGTTATAATAGCAACGTCTCTGACTGCTTGCCAGCAGGGAAGTAGCGTATTGCCATTTTCGTCATTATTCCGTTAAACTCTTGGTTGTTTCTTGGGTAGAAAGCAAGTGAGACGCCAATCGGCCATTCTACGGGATATTTGGGGAATACCATTGGAGGTTATAACCGCCCTCAAATAGCTTAAGGCATCTTCTTATCTGTTTACCTAAGAATCCCTGGGCGTAAATTTCTCCTCTGTTACCGCTTTCCTATATCCGTAACTCATACCATCACAAATTTTTGAGAGATATATGATTTTCCAATACATCCACATGGTATTTACATATTTTTCCTCTCTCACTATCCCCAGTTGTAAATGTATTCTTTTTAATTTTAACTTTCTTAACTATATTACTTTCTTCCTTAATTACTGCGTATGTATGCGAGTGCTAATACCGAAACCTGGACACTGTTTTCTTTGAGGAAAAATTCCTAACTATACAAATGTATAACCTTTGGCCCGGTAAAATATCGAAGTATGGATGCCATTTTAATGACGGTGCAGACATTCGTTTCGGGATAATTGGTGGCTAAACTGTAAGTCGTATCACAAAACAGAAAGATCAACCGCTTTTCATTTTGGTGAGAACTACAACTATGGTCCTATGACTTGTCGTCGTATCTCTATCCCTTATACGTTAAATAAGGCTGTATTTCTGGATTTCAAGTTGATTTTGTACTTTATACACGTATGAGTTATCGTTTGACACAATTATAAGAAAGTTAGAACCATGACAGATTGAAACGATCAGTGGCCATATGTTAGCCAAATTTTCTGATTCCAGCTGCAACATGAGTATCAAGAAATAAAGTAGTATGTGAAAACTGTACCAAATTTGACCCTATTCATTGATCCTAACTCCATCTAACCCATAAATGTAAGAGGTACTAGGTGATAGGACCAACTACGTAGAACTCTGAAAGTGGTGTCTATGGTGACGTCAGTTTGTAGATATATTGTACAATTTCAAAGCTGTAACTCTCGAAATAAATGTCTGCACTTCTAGACGTGCCCATGGTTATCTATATAAATAAATTTGTAGGGGGTCCGCCGTCAGTAATTTCGTTTGTCTTGCCAATTTCAAGATATATACCTCTTTTGGGTCATCTAAATACCGTCTCGGTGGTTTTCATTTTTCGTTTCTGTTTGTCTGTTTCTTCCACCATCACGGCGAAATGGCTGGATAGTGTGCGTCATATTTATAGTAAGTAGCATTGCAAAACAGGTAGCACAATCGCCGTTCTATTTGGAGAGATCCACATCTTTGATCCTAAGTATTATTGTCGTGTATCCATTGTGATGCGTTATATTGTGCTGCATTTCTCGATTATAATCAAATCCTTGGTACTCGATTGGGACTTGCATTAGGAAAAGGTGTCTTTATAATGAAAACTCACCATCTCCATTGTAAATGGCAGTTGCCGAGTGAGCCTACCGTTATAGTAGAAACTCCCGAACTCAATTGTGATTGGCAGTAGGAAATGTGGCTTGCATTATCTTCAAAATTTCTCCAATGCCTATCTTACATCGGAAACGACGTGTGGCGTCCTCCCTGTTTTGTTTCTAGTATAGCGCTAAGAGGCATGCACTTTAATACAGTCTTGCTTACTGCCTTTAGAGCAATTAAAGGATAAATATGTACATAATGTAGAATACCGTAGCGAAGCAGGGGTACATTTGCTAGTATTCTGATATAATTATCGTCGGCTTACTTCTAAAGCCTCGTATGTTACAATGTTCTTCCTACCCATTATATTCCTTAAGACTGGTCACACCTCCTAGCCACATATTTATATGCAATCCATCAGAACATTTTTCGTAGTGTTCATTTTCCTATGCTGATGTGTAAGGGAAAAAAGACCTTACCACACCGGATTGTAGGGATGTTGTTTTCACGGTGAATTTAAGCAGTCCTTCAGTTTAACGTATTTAAGGTTCATTTTCCTTTACACCTCGCCATAGGAAAATGAACACAACGAAACTTGTTCCGATGGATTGCATATAAATATGTGGCTAGGAGGTGTGACCAGTCTTAAGGAAGAAAATGGATAGGAAGTGCATTGGGAGATACGAGGTTTTAGAAGTAAGCCATTGATATGTGATTTCGATCCTTAATAATGTCATTGCATGCAGCCATGTTTGATTACTACCTGCCAAGCCAGAGAGAATACACTTCCTCTGTCACCGAAGAATACTATTCCCTGTTAAATAATCTCCGATTCTCTAACCTTTGCCAGCTCCCAACAGATGGTAAAGCGTTCCTGATAACTTACATGCTGCTAAGTGAAAAAAATCTACGTACAAACAGACCCCATCATGACATACGCCTTAAGGCATTACCTGGGAACATCTATCGAAGGATAACCTAGCTGCACTAGAAAGACAATGTATCTTAAATATGTACTCTCCCTGAAAAAAAAACGCTTGTTCGAGACTAACCTATCAGCTCACAAGGCAACCACTAGCCCGGCTGAGTGGCTTAGACTGCTGAGGCGCTGGCTGGACTTCTGACCCCTACATTGAAGGTTCTTTCCTGGCTCAGTACGGTGGTATTTGGAGGTGCTCAAATACGACAGCCTCGTGTCGGTAGATTAACTGGCACGATAAGGAACTCCTGCGGGACTAAATTCCAGAATATCGGTGTCTCCGAAAACCTTAAAAGTACTTAGTGGGATGTAAATCCAATAACATTATTATTATTATACAACCTCCCTATATAGAAGAACTGCGATTAAAAACAGCATTGCCTTCTGCTACACAATACCGAGCTATACATCAACAACTGCAGGGCAAGAAATGAGCGAATATGTGGATAGAGTTTTACCAAACAGACGGTATGATGACAACAGAAGGGATACATTTTGACAACGAACTGCTGCATAACCGCGCGCTTCTTGTTAAATGTCCATAAAACCATTGAAATGGGCGGGCAAAACGTTATGACTATGACAGGCATGTCAAGACGAGTTATCTGACCTGTTTACAATGAATGCTACGGATTAGCGCGGCTCCTCTAGTCATTATCTTTAGCCGGCTCTTCAGTACAGAGGTAGCGTGTCTGTCTCCTACTCCAAGGCTCTGGGTTCGTATTCCGGCCGCATCAAGGATTGGAAGTTTATATTAAAATCCGAAAGATGTATTATCACAAATTTTGCCTTGCATTGAAACGGTATTTCATGAAAAGTAGGCTTAATATTTTAATTTCTTTCTTTTTGGAACGCTTAGCGTCCTCCCTGAACATAATCGTAAGTTAAATACCCTGGGTTTTATTCGCGTTGAACCCAAACACTAAAAACATCTTGAAAATTTATTTCCACGTACCTGCTGTCGGGGAATGAAAGTTCAATCAATCAATCAATCAATCAATCAATCAATCAATCAATCAATCAATCAATCAATCAATCAATCAATCAATCAATCAATCAATCAATCAATCAATCAATCAATCAATCAATCAATCAATCAATCAATCAATCAATCAATCAATCAATCAATCAATCAATCAATCAATCAATCAATCAATCAATCAATCAATCAATCAATCACTACTGATCTGCATTTAGGGAGGTCATCCAGGTGGCAGATTCCCTCTCTGTTGTTTTCCTAACCTTTTCTTAAATGATTACAAAAAGGAATGGAAATTTATTGAACATATCCCTTGGTATGTTATTGTAATCCCTAACTACCCTACCTATAAAAGAATGTTTGCTCCAATGTGTCCTCTTGAATTCTAACTTTATCTTCATATTGTGATCATTTGTGCTTTTAAAGACACCACTGCAACTACTAATATAATTCCACGCCATCTCTCGACTGACAGCTAGGAACATAACTGTTAGTCAAGCAGCTCGTTTCCTTTCTTCCAAGTCTTCCCAGCCGAAACTTTGGAACATTTTTGTAACTGTACTGTTTTGTCGGAAATTACCCAGAACATATCGAACTGCTTATCTTTGGATTTCTTTCCAGTTCTCGAATCAGGTAATCCTGGTGAGGGCCCCATACTCTGGAACCATACTCTAGTTGGGGTCTCACCAGAGACAAATATGCTCTCTCCTTTACATCCTTACTACAACCCCTAAATACCCTCATAACCATGTGCAGAGATATGTACCTTTTATTTTATATCATGTTTATGTGATTACCCCAATGATGATCTTACCTTATATTAATATCTAGGTACTGAAAATGATCCCCAAAGGGAACTTTCACCCCATCAACGCAGTAATTAAAATGGAGAGGACTTTTCCGATTTGCGAAACTCACAACCTGACTTTTATCCCCGTTTATCATCATACCATTGCTTACTCTCCATCTCATAACATTATCGAGGTCATTTTGCAGTTGCTCACAATCTTGTAACTTATTTATTACTCTGTACAGAATAACCTCAACTGCGAAAAGCCTTACCTCTGATTCCACTCCTTTACTCAAATCATTTTTATATATATATAAGAAAACATATAGGTCCAATAATACCGCCTTGAGGAATTCCCCTCTTAATTATTACAGGCCAGATAAAGTTTCATCTACTCTTTCTCCGAGATCTATTTTCTAGAAATATAGCCACCTATTCAGTCACCCTTTCTTTAAGTCCTATTGCACTCATTTTTACCAGTACTCTCCCATGATCCACACTATAAATTGCCTTAGATAGGTCAATCGCGATACACTGTAATTGACCTCCTGAATCCAGGGTACCTTCTGTATCTTGCTGGAATCCTATAAGTTGAGCTTGTAGAATGGTCTTTTTTCAAACGCGAAACTTCTATTGAATCGGTTATTAATTTCGCAAACACGTCGAATATAATTAGGAAAAACGCTTCCCAAAGCTGACATGCAATACATGTCAAAGTAGCACGTTTCTACTCAATCAGTACAAATCAGTTAGTAAATACATTATTGAAGACAACTGTAGAGCAAAGAAACTATAAAGTTGTCTTATTTTAACTCGTATCTGACTCGTAGGCTGAATGGGTTCAGAGTGTCCCGGTTCGATTCCGGCCGGGGCGGGAATTTTAACCTTCATTGGTTAATTCCAGTAGCTCGGGTGCTTGTGCAGTCCCCTACACACCTGCAACTTACATACCACACAAAACATTCTCCCCCACCACAATAACATGCAGTTACCTACACATGGCAGGTGCCACCGAACCTCATGGGAGGGTCTGCCTTACAAGGGCTGCACCCAGCTGGAAATATTCACACGAAACGATTATACTTTAACTCGTAATACTGCTCCAGAACTCTTAAATTAGGCCTCTTATTTATATCACAGACCCATACTACTCATATTTTTTATCCACATAATATTTGTCTTTTATTTCTATTAACTAAGTCTACGAAACCCTAGAAAACATGCAGGCGTTATAGCAGTGACAGCCTACCGCTAACTGAGTCGTCTGTTTGCAAAACTGGCCACACACATTTGTCAGAGTTTTCAGGAAACCAAAAAAAAAACGTTTAAAACCTAAATAACGAAATTTGGAATTATTTTTATTTGCTTAATCTCTTATAAATGGCATTGTTATGTTTGTCACAGAATACCAATGTTTTATTTGTAAAATTAATTCGAATATTTAAATTTCAAATTTGGAGATGATTGGGATTGCACCAAATATAAGAAACTGAAGAATGAAACTCTACAAATAATGCCTTATTTAAGTTAACAATAAAGAAATCAAGACAATACAAAAAGCCAACGTAATTACACAAAATGACCTAGACTTAAAACTTAATAAATCACATCGTCTACACTGTACTCACATGCATCTTTTGGGGTGCTCTTTTGAAGGTTATTATTATCAGTGAGTTCTTTGTAGAACTTCAGCTCTAAGTACCTAAATGTTCAATCAATGAAGATTCAACACCTCTTGCATAACTCCAAATTTTTATGAAGAAAATAAGTTGCTTATAGATGGAATTTGCAGCTTATAGTAAAAGTGGACAGAATATACATTCGGCACAAAAGAGTGGATTTCAGTTTTCTTGGAGATCACCGGTTTTTCAAATAGACGACTCTGTATTCTGAAGTTCACAGACATCAATGATATGATCAGTAATTTGAATGTACGATAGAAACTGGTCATATTCTCTGCTGCCTATTCCAATGACGTTACTTACCACTATTGCCAAAAGCAGCAAAACAAAGAAGGTTGTACAGAAAGCCATTACGGCGAGGATGACGGATAACGGACAGTCCCCGGGTTTTATAGCAACACGATGGCAATGAGGAGCGAACCCTTATAATTTTATTTGCACGTTCATTACGAGAAAATCTGTGATCATCACCAAAGTGACTGTCTGACACTCATTAACACTAATGAGATAAACACTATTGTTGTGGACCACCTTCAATGGGTACGTGTCTGCAATTGAATTAGCACGTGCGCATTTCAAATTCAGCATCCTTCAATTACCTTCCGCCTTGTAGCTGATTCTTGTTCCTAATTGCTATAATCTATGATGATTAAATAACTGTCCATTGGATGAGTAGGGCTCGCATTCTTGCGTAATAGCAAAATGCAAAGTATATACGTAAAATATTGTAGATATCGGCGTAATATGTAAACTTCGCAAGAGTAGAGGTTCAATTAGACTCGGAGAGTACGAGGGTGGGTTTCAGAGGTAAGGTCATGCGTCGAAGAGTTCATGAACCACAAAATCATCATCACTTACAATAACCTAAGCGCCTCACACTATGTGGAATATTTGTCGAGTTCCAGAAGGCCTACGATTCAGTAGATAGATATAGACCCTTATGGACACTTGCTGGACTAGGACCAGATAAGAAAACATTGAATCTTATGAAAGCAACTCTTACCAACATTAAAATTTCAGAGGGGAACTGTCCCATATCTTCGAGATCAGAACAGATGCTAGAAAAGGGGGTGGCCTGCATCCAAACCCCTTTAACGGCTTACTCGAAAAAGCCATTCGTGAGTGGACGAAAATTCTAAAGGATGACACTGTATTGAGAATAGGCTACAAGAAAGACAAGTTAAAGGTCAACTGTTTACACTTCGAGGATAACCTTACACCCCTGGCATCCAGTGTGGAGGAAGCTATCCATCAACTATCCTCTCTGGACCACATAGCTGCTAAAGGAAGGTTGAAACGAAATGAAATGAAATGTCGTATGGCTTTTTAGTGCCGGGATATCCCAGGAAGGGCTCGGCTCGCCAGGTGCAGGTCCCTCTATTTGACTCCCGTAGGCGACCTGCGGCTCGTGATGAGGATGAAATGATGATGAAGACAAAACATACACCCAGCCCTCGTGCCGTTGGAATTAACCAATTAAGGTTAAAATTCCCGACCCGGCCGGGAATCGAACCCGGGACCCTCTGAACCGAAGGCCAGTACGCTGACCGTTCAGCCAACGAGTCGGACAAAATTAAGGTTGAATATCGCCATCAACAAAACACACGTTATCACCAACATAAGAGATGCACCCAAATCAATGCCACTGGGGGACAAAGCAGTACAAAGGACTAACTCCTTCAAATACCTAGGATGATGGATAACCTCAAACATGAATGAAGATGAGGCCATGAACGGCATACATACATACATACATACATACATACATACATACATACATACATACATATATACATTATCCTTATAGACTGTTACGCCTTCCAGCGTTCAGTCTGCAAGACTCTGTGAATTTACTAAACGTCGCCACAATCCTCGATTTGCAACTAGTGTTGTGGCCAAATTTAGTTCTATACCTCTTGTCTTTAAATCGTTAGAAACTAAGTCTAACCATCGTCGTCTTGGTCTACCTCTAATTCTCTTACCCTCCATAACAGAGTCCATTATGCTTCTAGGTAACCTATCCTCCTCCATTCGCCTCACATGACCCCACCACCGAAGCCAGTTTATACGTACAGCTTCATCCGTCGAGTTCATTCCTAAATTAGCCTCTATCTCTTCAGTCCGAGTACCCCTGCCATTGTTCCCACCTGTTTGTACCAGCAATCATTCTTGTAACTTTCATGTCTGTTACTTCTAATTCATGAACAAAATATACAGAGTCCGCCCTGCTTTCGCTCACGTAAAGCAAAGTTGGACTGAAAACAGACCGATGTAAAGATAGTTTCGTCCGGGAGCTAAGTTCCTTCTTAAAGAACACTGTTCATCGCAACTGTGAGCTCACTGCATTAGCTTTACGACACCTTGATTCAATCTCACTTACTATATTACCATCCTGGGAGAACACACTACCTAAATACTTGAAATTATCGACCTGCTCTAGCTTAGTATCACCAATCTGACATTCAATTCTGTTGAATTTCTTACCTACTGACATCAATTTAGTCTTCGAGGGTCTCATTTCCATACCATACTCCTTGCAACTGTTTTCAAGTTCCAAGATGTTAGACTGCAGGCTGTCGGTACAATCTGCCATTAAGACCAAGTCGTCAGCATAGGCCACACTGCTTACTACATTTCCACCTAACTGAATCCCTCCCTGCCATCCAGCAGATGATCCATGTAAACTACGAACAGCAAAGGCGAAAGACTACAGCCCTGTCTAACCCCAGTAAGTACCCTGTACCAAGAACTCATTCTACGATCAATTTTCACTGAAGCCCAATTGTCAATATAAATGCCTTCGATTGATTTTAATAATCCACCTTTAGTTCCATAGTCCCCCAGTATAGTGAACATCGTCCTTCGGTACCCTGTCATATGCTTTCCCTAGATCTAGGAAACATAAACACAGCTGCCTATTCCTCTCGTAGCATTTTTCAATTACCTGGCGCATACTGAAAATCTGATCCTGACAACCTCTCTGTGGTCTGAAACCACACTGGTTTTCATTCAACATCCTCTCAACGACTGATCGCACCCTCCCTTCCAAGAAGCCAGTGAATACTTTGCCTGGTATACTATTCAATGAGATACCTTGACAGTTGTTGCAATCCTTCCTGTTCCCTTGCTTATAAGTAGGTGCAAATACTGCTTTTGTCCAATCTAAAGGTACATTACCAACATTCCATGCTAATCTTACTATTCTATGAAGCCATTTAATCCCTACCTTTCCACTATACTTCAACATTTCAGGTCTAATTTCATCTATTCCTGCTGCTTTATGACAATGTGTCTATTTACCATCCTTTCCACTTCCTCAAGCGTAATTTCACCAACATCATTTTCCTCCTCCCCTTGAGCTTGGCTGTTCGCAACACCACCAGTGTGATTTCCTTTTACATTGAGAAGATGTTCAAAATATTCCCTCCACCTCTCCAGTGATTCCCTGGGATCTATTATGAGTTCACCTGAATTACTCAGAACACTGTTCATTTCCTTTTTCCCTCCCTTCCTAAGATTCTCTCTTACTGTCCAGAATGGTTTCCCTGCTGCTTGACCTAGCCTTTCCAGGTTATTACAAAAATCTTCCCATGACTTTTTTTTTGAATTCAACAACTACTTTTTCTCTCTGTTTCTTTCATCTACGTACAAATCCCTGTCTGCCTTGGCACTTGTTTGGAGCCATTTCTGATAAGCCTTCTTTTTACGTCTACAGGCTGCTCTCACTTCATCATTCCACCAAGATGTTTGCCTTTTCCCTTCTTTACACACAGTTGTTCCTAGGCATTCCCTTGCTGTTTCCACTACAGCATCCCTGTATGCCACCCATTCTCTTTCTATATCCTGAGCCAGCTTACTGTCCACTGTTCGAAACTTCTCACGGATCATATCCATGTACTTCTTTCTAATTTCCTCGCCCTGGAGATTTCCTACCCTTATTCGTTTGCAGACAGATTTCACTTTCTCTACCCTAGGCCCAGAGACACTTAGTTCACTACAGATCAGGTAGTGGTCTGTGTCATCGAAAAATCACCGGAAAACTCGTACATTCCTAACAGATTTCCTGAATTCGAATAAGATATAGCCTATTATGGATCTGGTACCTCTAGCCTCCCATTTGTAGCGGTGAATAGCCTTATGCTTGAAGAATGTAATCGTAACTGCTAAAAGCGTACTAACACAAAAGTCCAGCAAACGCTTCCCATTCCCATTAGCTTCCATATCTTCCCCACAATTACCAATCACCCTTTCATATCCTTCAGTTCTATTCCCAACTCTCGCATTGAAATCGCCCATTAGCACAATTCCATCCTTGCTGTTGACCCTGACCACGATGTCACTCAATGCTTCATAAAACTTGTCAAATTCATCCTCATCTGCACCCTCACATGGTGAATACACGGACACAATTCTAGTCCTAATTCCTCCAACTGACAAATCTACCCACGTCATTCGCTCATTTACGTGTCTAACCGAAACTATGTTGCGTGCAATGGTATTCCTGATGAAGAGCCCTACCGCAGACTCTTCCCTTCCCTTTCTAACGCCCGGTAAGTACACTTTATAATCTCCTATCTCTTCCTCGTTACTTCCCCTTACCCGAATATCACTTACTCCTAGCACATCCAGATGCATCCTCTTTGCTGACTCAGCCAGTTCTACCTTCTTTCTTCCATAAGCCCCATTAATATTGATAGCTCCCCATCGAATTCCATTTTGTTCGCCAAGTTGTTTCCAAGGAGTCCCTCGCCTGTCAAATGGGAGTGGGACTCCATTACTCCCATAGGTCCGAGGCTTGCTTAAAATGTTCCGAGCTCGGAAAATTCATGAAGCAGGTGATGATCTCTCCTCTAACGGGTTATGGACCTCCGGTGAATTGTATAGTCCTAGCCGTCTGAGCACAAGGAGGGCCACGACTCAGAATATGTCCGATATGCCCACTCCCATTCCAGAGCAACTGGTATCCCGACTCTCAGGACCACTTACTAAGGCACTCAGCCGTTGCCCATGGTTCACGAAATAGGACGTGACTCCAGTAACCCACACCATGTACGAATCAAATTTCGAAAGCACCTACCACCTATCTAAGAGTATGTACAAGTCCATATCCCTCTCCCTTAACCTCAAAATGAGGATTACAGTAATGTATTGAGACCGTGATTACTAGACATGGTCAGAAAAGGCCAACTTTGAAAACTGGAAGTGAAGGAAAGGAAGATCCTGAGAGACATCATAGGCCCTGTTGTTAAAGAAGAAGACACGACAATGAACTGTACCAACAATTAGAGAGCATTGCAACATCTATGAGGAAGACGGGATTGAACTGCTATGGCCATGTTATGAGAATGGTCAATCAGAAGATCCACACCGTGTATAGAGGGAAAGCGACTAATGCTAAGTTGGCAGGACTTGTCAGAATATACCCTCAACAATTGGACATTGCCCCCAATGAAATCGATGACAGGAATAGGTACAGAACGTTGATCAGAACATCAAACTCTCTCCAATAACCAACAGGAAGTACTGTGCGTCCAGGAGGAATTGTGAAATGGACTCAGAAGCGGAAAGACGTTCACAGAGCTAGATTGAAGGAATACTGGTCTAGAGATGAGAACCACGTGGTCCATAGCAGGCCGAAACGGAACTAAAACGGAAAATATGCAATACTACTAATGCACTAAATTTACAAAATTGTTAGAATATTGCTTTGGTTATGACTTATGGTTACGAAATTTAACATTGACATTGTTCAAATTAACTCTATATTCTATGACGAAGTTGTTGCCTTAGATATGTTACAATATATTGTACTGCTTTCTAATTTTAGCAGTATTAAATAATCAAGTCAAAAGCATAATCAAAATACACTGACTGACAGAGCAAATGCAACACCAAGGAGGAGTGGTTTGAAAGGGATGAAAGTTGGGGGAAAAACAGAGACGGCACGGATGACTAATTGATGTTTATTTCAAACCGATATGCAGGTTACACAATACGCACGGCATCGACTCAGTAGGATGTAGGACCACCGCGAGCGGCGATGCACGCAGAAACACGTCGAGGTACAGAGTCAATAAGAGTGCGGATGGTGTCCTGAGGGATGGTTCTCCATTCTCTGTCAACCATTTGCCACAGTTGGTCGTCCGTACGAGGCTGGGGCAGAGTTTGCAAACGGCGTCCAATGAGATCCCACACGTGTTCGATTGGTGAGAGATCCGGAGAGTACGCTGGCCACGGAAGCATCTGTACACCTCGTAGAGCCTGTTGGGAGATGCGAGCAGTGTGTGGGCGGGAATTATCCTGCTGAAACAGAGCATTGGGCAGCCCCTGAAGGTACGGGAGTGCCACCGGCCGCAGCACATGCTGCACGTAGCGGTGGGCATTTAACGTGCCTTGAATACGCACTAGAGGTGACGTGGAATCATACGCAATAGCGCCCCAAACCATGATGCCGCGTTGTCTAGCGGTAGGGCGCTCCACAGTTACTGCCGGATTTGACCTTCCTCCACGCCGATGCCACACTCGTCTGCGGTGACTATCACTGACAGAACAGAAGCGTGACTCATCGAAGAACACGACGTTCCGCCATTCCCTCATCCAAGTCGCTCTAGCCCGGCACCATGCCAGGCGTGCACGTCTATGCTGTGGAGTCAACGGTAGTCTTCTGAGCGGACGCCGGGAGTGCAGGCCTTCAACCAATCGACGGGAAATTGTTCTGGTCGATATTGGAACAGCCAGGGTGTCTTGCACATGCTGAAGAATGGCGGTTGACGTGGCGTGCGGGGCTGCCACCGCTTGGCGGCGGATGCGCCGATCCTCGCGTGCTGACGTCACTCGGGCTGCGCCTGGACCCCTCGCACGTGCCACATGTCCCTGCGCCAACCATCTTCGCCACAGGCGCTGCACCGTGGACACATCCCTATGGGTATCGGCTGCGATTTGACGAAGCGACCAACCTGCCCTTCTCAGCCCGATCACCATACCCCTCGTAAAGTCGTCTGTCTGCTGGAAATGCCTCCGTTGACGGCGGCCTGGCATTCTTAGATATACACGTGTCCTGTGGCACACGACAACACGTTCTACAATGACTGTCGGCTGAGAAATCACATTACGAAGTGGGCCATTCGCCAGCGCCGTGTCCCATTTATCGTTCGCTACGTGCGCAGCACAGCGGCGCATTTCACATCATGAGCATACCTCAGTGACGTCAGTCTACCCTGCAATTGGCATAAAGTTCTGACCACTCCTTCTTGGTGTTGCATTTGCTCTGTCAGTCAGTGTACTTCAAATATTTAAAAATAATTTTATGCGCTATGAATCCCCGAGTATATTAGACAATATACTCTTGTAGCTAATGTCCTGTTGTCCTCATACCCTGAGAATGCTTTTTTTTTTTTTGCTAGTGGCCTTACGTCGCACCGACACAGATAGGTCTTATGATGACGATGGGATAGGAAAGAAGCGGCCGTGGCCTTAATTAGGGTACAGTCCCAGAATTTTCCTGGTGTGAAAATGGTAAAATACTTAAAACCATCTTCAGGGCTGTCGACAGTAGGATTCGAACCCACCACCTCCCGGACGCAAGCGCACAGCTGATTAACCGCACGACCAACCCACCGGGTCCCTGAAAATGAAACAAATAAATGATATTAAATAAAGTTAACATAGAGTCCACCTTTACAAGAAAGAGTACGGTAACTTTTTTATCGTGATGTGCAGAGTGTCACCAAGTACGATGCGTGTGTCTTAACCCTTAATTGGTCGCTCACGGTGATATCCTCCGCGCCGATTTTCCCAGTTGAACTGTGGGTCTCCCCACACCTTTCTCCTTGTTCATTTGGACTCGTCCTGTCAACATTTCGGCGCGATCGTGCATCCTGTGTGCGTGTGTGGGACCATTGTTTCGACGAGTGACATCGCCTGAACGTTTAGTCCGTGTGCGATTAAATTACCTTATATTTTAGTGTATTTTTTACTTCTGAGGTCATTGACCTTGTTGTTTTGTTATTCTAAACTTATTTTAGATAAATATAATTTCATATATCATATAATGTGATCGTCGTAGGTAATGACGAGTCTCATGAATTTAATATCATAAGATCATTCGACATTGTTAAGGTCTACAGTATTCTGCTGTTAGATCAAACAAACTGTGTAAAAATTACCTACAAGTACTCAAAAGGGTTTTGTTTAATTAAACCGAAGAATACTGCAAACGAACATTCCAAAATAACGTCTCAAAGGACGAACGTGACGCGCATTTTTAACCCTGGAGCTTACCTCCGTGCGCGACTAGTAACGTAATATATTAATTTTCGCGCGACTAGACAAGGGTTAAGTAAGTGCCGTTTTGATATTATAGAAGAAAAGTAATGCAATTTTAAACAATTATTTTTGTACTTCTGAGCCTGTACCTTACACTACTACTCAACGTAAATTCCAGGCATCTTAAGTCACTTGTCATAACGTGAACCCAGCTTTTCAATTCCATCCGCATAGTAATCAGCTGTCTGATGTGTCAGCCACTGGCGCGGGGTTCATTTTAAGGTCATCATCATCGTCGTCGTGGGGTTGACTTCTACATCCTTTCTCAGGCGCAGGAACAATAGACTAGAGGTCACGACTGTATCGAGGATGATCAAATTTTCCCCTACCATATGAAGTGTTGAGGTCTCAGGTTCGATTAGCCGTGTGAGCTCGCACATTGTCATGAAGCAAAATAATCCCCCTTGTGAGCAAGAAGATTCGATTGCGTGAGAACAACTTCCAATTATGTAAGCATCCTGACACAATTTCATAAACAACACTCCTTGAAATTTCAGGCGACTCAAAACTTAATGACGAAATATTTTTGCAGTAAGTCTTCAGTATTGACAGACGGTCTTCCACTAACCGAGCTCGATAGCTGCAGTCGCTTAAGTGCGGCCAGTATCCAGTATTCGGGAGATAGTAGGTTCGAACCCCACTGTCGGCAGCCCTGAAAATGGTTTTCCGTGGATTCCCATTTTCACACCAGGCAAATGCTGGGGATGTACCTTAATTATGGATACGGCCGCTTCCTTCACACCCCTAGCCCTTTCCTGTCCCATCGTCGCGGTAAGACCTATCTGTGTCGGTGCGACGTAAAACAACTAGCAAAAAAAAAAAAGGTCTTCCACTACGCTTTTCGTCGTGGAAATTAGTACGACCTTTCTTAAATTTTCTAATCCATTTCCTTACCATTCCTTTGCTAATAGTGTGTTCTCCATACACTTCACCTATCTAGCGATGAATTTCAACAGATTTCACGCCTTTTCAATTTAAACATCAAATCACAGCGCGTACTTCACTCTCTGACGGACCGTTAGTTGTCAGAGGCATTTTCAATACGGACAAAGAAATGTAAATGCTTCCGTAATGCCGTTTGAGGCTTGCCTACAAATGTACGTACTGAGTGCGCATACTCTGAGTGACGATCGAAGAAATATAGTGGCCATATTTAAAAACACGGATCTTCCTTTAAAAACCTGCTCTGTACTTCTCCATGATTTCCGTTCGAATTTTATGGCGCTGATCCGATACATTCTCTTGTACGCTGAGAAAGACCGTTCAAAATTGCACGCTGTCACGTGTACATATTTTAAAAGCTAAACCTAGCGGGGGAAACTTCTTTGCCACTAATGATGTAGCAAGTAGATAAAGAGCTTGAGTAGTCTAGATTTCGTTTCAAGACTGCGTAGAATTTGTTAGAAACTTTGACCAATGGAAGGTCCGACTCGTTGGCTGAACAGTCAGTGTACTGTACTTCGGTTCAGAGGGTCCGGGGTTCGATTCCCGGCCGGGTCAGGGATTTTAACCTTAAATGGTTAATTCGAATGGCACGGGGCTGGGTCTATGTATTGTCTTGATCATCATTTCATTCTCATCACGACGCGCAGGTCGCCTATGGGAGTAAATTAGAAAGACCTGCACCTGGGGAGCCGAAAGCATCCTGGGATATCCCGGCACTAAAAGCCATAAGACATTTCATTTCATTTACCAATGGAAGGCACGTAGACATCTAAGATTCTGTTGTATGCAATTGGGTCACTCGGACCAATTTTAAAGGAATTTTAATTCCAGCATTAAGAATTGAAATATATTCCTATATGAGATGAAATTCGCTAAGTATTTTACTACAGTCTGTAAATTAAACGAGACGAAACAATTCTTAATATTTTTGAATAATTGCCTAGATATGTACACACATGTTGCATTCTACACATGGTATGTAAAAATATGAAATATTCCAAAGAATATTGTCGCTGCCGGGACAAAACCTCCTATGTGAAATATTTTAGCTTCGGACTTTCGCCGGTAAGGTTCTGTCATCTAAGGTGCAATATTGTGTGACTAATGTCAAGACATTCTCGCTCTTCATAATGTATGTGCTGCGGGTCAGTATATCTTTAGATATATTTTCACATAGGAGGTTTTGTCCCGGCAACGACGGTATGTAACATAAAGGAAAGTATAACCATATCAGAATCACAATTCGACATTTTTATTTTCAATTTTTTTAAAAATAATTGGCACATGCACTTTCATAAGAATCCAGGAGCTAGTATTGACAATTATACTTCATATGATGACACAAGCCAGAGACCCATGGTACGATGAACTGCGTGGTTGAAAGCATTATTGTTATTATTATTATTATTATTATTATTATTATTATTATTATTATTATTATTATTATTATTATTATATATAATTCGCTGGGGCCATCAAGGACCACGTTAAGTCTTGTTGCATTTGACACTGAACTCGGCCTTCTTTAGAGCCCAAATTTCCCTCATTCTTTGTGAGTGTGCCTGCTTACGCTCCTCTGTCCAAGGGGCACCGTGTCTTCTCTTCGGTTGTTCGTCTCGGTTTAGCCCGTTCGTCAATATTTTCTTGCGGAAGAGATCTCTGTTAAAGGCGTCTTTAGCTGAGATATGTAGCATTTGCAGGTCTTCTTTGGTATTTCTAAACCACGGAATTGTGGTTTTGGGGTTTGAATGCAAAAGGTGAAAGATTTCTTTAGTTAACTTTCTTCCGTCCATTCTTTTCAGATGACCGTAAAATCGTGCCCGTCTTTTTCTGATTGTGTCGGTAATATTCCCTATTTTGCTGTAGACTTCCTTGTTGGATCTCTTTTGATGGATTCCATTTCTGTACTTTGATCCCAAGATTCCTCTCACAATTTTGCGTTCTCTTTTCTCCAGTTCTTCAAGGAGTCCTTTGTTGGCATTTAGAGACAGGGTTTCGGCTGCATATAGAACTACTGGCTTCAGAACTGTTTCATAGTGACGTATCTTGGTGTTTTGGGAAAGGCATTTTTTGTTCTAAATTGTGCGGGATGTTTGGTAGGCTTTTTCCAGTTTGCGTACTCGCTCCTGAAGTGCTTCTTTGTCCAGTCCATTTTTTCATGATGATCTCACCCAGGTATTTGAATTTGTCTACTCGGGTGATGTCCCCGTATTTTGTATGGAGTTCTGGTGGAGCCTCTTTGATGTTAGTCATTACTTCTGTTTTCTCAAACGATATCTGCAAACCAGTTTGTTCGGCAATTTCCTTTAAAATTTCAACTTGAGCTCTAGCGGTTTCTATGTTGGTTGAGAGAACAGCAATATCATCGGCAAATGCTAAGCAGTCTGTTGCGATCCCATTGGATTTGGTTCCTATTCTCAATGGACTGTAGTTGCTTTCCTGTAATCTCACCCGCCAGGTTCTGATGATCTTTTCAAGAACACAGTTGAAGAGTATCGGGGATAGCCCATCACCTTGTTGGACTCCTGTTTTGATGTCAAAGGAAAGCGAGAGACATCCGTGGAACTTCACCTTCGATTTTGTATCGGTCAGGGTGGCTCTAATTAATGCCAGCAGTTTCAAATCAACTCCAAATTCATTTAAGATGTTTAGCAGGACTTCCCGGTCAATGGAGTCGTACGCTTTCTTAATGTCCACAAAGACAGACACATACTGCTTGCACCTTAGTGTACAATATCTGATGATCGTTTTGAGATTTTGGATCTGTTCAGCTGTTGAGCGACCTTTTCTGAACCCTCCTTGGTATTCACCTATTTGATGTTCGACTTGTGCTTCCAAACGCTCCAGGATGGCAAGTAGCAAAGATATTCCTCTGTAGTTGTTGATGTTCTTCATGCTGCCTTTTTTGTGTAATGGATGGATCAAAGCTATTTTCCAATCTTCGGGTAGGGTCTCCTTGTTCCAAATTTCTTCTATTTGCTTTTGCAAGATATCAAGTGATTCTTCTGGGGCATATTTCCATAGTTCTGCTACTACTGAATCTTCCCCCGGCGCTTTGTTATTTTTGAGACGGGCAATGTGGCGCTTGATTTCATCTCTGTCGGGTGGTCTGGAGTCTGGGTACCGGAGTAAGGTTTCCTTGGTCTCAATGGCGCTTTGCGGTTTAGAGCAATTAAGTAAATTCTTGAAGTAATCTGCCAGAATGCTGCAATTTTCTTCATTTGACGTCGCCAGTGTGCCGTCCGTTTGCTCAAAGCATAGAGATGGTGGTTTATAGCCAGTGAGTTTGGGTTTGAAGTCTCTGTAGTACTCTCTGCTTTCATTCTTCCTAAAGTTTTGTTCTATATTTTCAATGAGAGATTTTTCGTATTTACGTTTCTCAGTTCTGAACACCCTAGCTGCTTGGGCACGTTGGGTTTTGTAGGTTTCCCAATCATTTTCTGATTTCGTAGAGTTGTACTGTTTCCACGCATTGAGTCTTTCTTGGAGGACTGATTCGCAGGTACTATTCCACCAGGCATGCTTTTTGCTTCTCTTGATTTCTGCAACGTCTTTGGCGGCCTCAACAAGGAGACTTTTGGCGTTGTTAAAGTCAGTGTCATTTGGTCTAGCCTTCTCCTGGAACTCCTCGACCCTTTGCCGAAGTTTATCATTGTCGAAGCGTGTGATCTGTTTGGTTGTCTTCCTTGTGTTTGCGGGAATTGGTTTGAATTTGATAAGAGACATATAATGATCTGAGGCCACATTGATGCCTTTCTTTACCTTGACATTCATAATCTCAGGGCTGTTTCTCCTGGAGATCGCAACATGATCAATTTGGAACTCTCCGAGAGCTTGGACGGAAGAACGCCAAGTCATTTGCTTTCTGGGTAGATGACGAAAGTGGGTTGACATGACCTGCAGATTGTGATTTTCGCAAATGGACACTAGTCTTTTGCCGTTGGGATTGGTTCTTTTGTGAGCAGGGTAATTTCCTATAACTTTCTTGTACTTCTGCTCACGACCTAGTTGGGCATTGAAGTCACCCAAAAGAAGCTTGACATGGTGTTTGGGGATTTTGTTCAATTTTTCATCCAGTAGGTCCCAGAAATTATCAACTTCGTCTGGATCAGACTTGTTCTTATCGTTTCTAGGAGTATGTGCGTTAACTAGGGCGTAGGTTTTGTTGGCGCATTTAATTGTGAGTATAGACAATCTGTCATTCACAGGTTCGAAATTTGCAACCGATTTAAGGATCTTGGTTCTAAGAGCAAACGCGGTTCCAAGCATCACAGCTCCATTGAGGATTCCTCTTTGCGCTTTGCTCTTGAAAAATCGGTAGCCTTCAGATTCAAAAATCTCTTCACCTGGGTACCTTGTTTCCTGTAGGGCCATTATGGATATCTGATTTTCGTGAAGAGCTTTGGTGAGGGTTTTCAGCTTGCCGGTTTGTGTAAGTGAATTTATGTTGAAAGTTGCTAGAAAGGTTTTAGATTTTGGCCTGAGTTTTTGACTCTTCGGTGTACACCGAGACGCTCCGACTCGTCTCTTGCATGATGTCGAGTCTCCCCCAGAATCCGAACGAGACTCGTACGCCGTGGCGTTCACGACGAGGGATTTATCCGAAGATTTACCCCCTGGGGTATGTTTCTTGAAATGTTGTGCCATCATGCTTTTTGACTTGACTTCATTATTATTATTATTATTATTATTATTATTATTATGATTATTATTATTAGCAAATACATTGCAAAAGAGAAATATCCGCTGGCAATGGTCACTTAGAGTAGTGTGATAATATAGTCAACATAATTACCCAACAACAACAACAACAACAACAACAAACAAACAAACAAACAAACAAACGACAAGATTACAACAAGCAATTCCATGGATAAAATGTATTACAAGAAATACTACTAGTTTAAAATCCTAAATTCAGCACCATCACATAAAAATTCACACACAACTTAAGTATTTCCAGTGCTTGAGGCCGGGACTAAACCTCCTATGTGAAATATTTTAGCTGAGAACTTTGGCCGGTAAGGTTCTGTCATCTAAGGTGCAATATTGTGTGAACATTGTCAAGACATTCTCGCTCTTCATAATGCATGTGCTGCGGATCAGTATATCTCCAAAAATTTATCATATAGGAGGTTTTGTCCCGGCAGGGACGATTTGTTGAGCTTACTACCAGCTTAACACTACAATTAAGGTTAAAACTCTAACGGTTCAAATCCCGTTACAAGATGATATCTGTATTTTATTATTATTATTATTGCATCTGTGATATTATTATTATTATTATTATTATTATTATTATTATTATTATTATTATTAATATTATTAAGTCCGTATAATTTTTATTTTATCTGTCATATTACTATTATTTTATTATAATTATTATTCAATTCCATTATGCAATGCTTGTCGCTTGCGTATTTGTAATTAATTGTATGCATATAAACGTATATGTAGATTAACATTAAATACCTGTACAGTGAGAGTTTCGTTGTATCAGATGTGGATGTGACGTTGTTATATTGTGCTGCACTGCAGACATTTCTGCCAAGTCATCGCTACGTCATGGCTACGTCATCGTATTTAGTTAGCACTGAGCTCACTTTCTTTGAGAAACCCAGCGAGCCGGCGGCGGTTTCACAACTGTATGTAATATTTGCCGCGCGGTGGGAGTACATCATACTTATTTCTGGAGATTACGTAGATGCGTCAACCAACGTCTATATAAGGTGGCTGCATATTGTAGCGTCAGTCATTAGTTAAACGGAAGCTGAACAGTGAAGAAGTCAACGAGATGAAGAGGCCTCAGTCGGTCAGTCAACGAGTGTGAACGAGAGATGGAGAATACTCAGTGAGCCATTAATTAATGGTCATTGAGAGAGTGAGGACAAAGTTGGTCGGTCACTTAGTTGAAGACACGGACGCAAGGGCTTACCATGGAGTCAGAGAGGGATACCACCTGCCATGAGGTAATACCATATTGACTTACAAAGAAGTCAGATGATATGGAGAAGAAGCAGTCACAAGGATGTATCACCAAGTTAGGCGTGACACATCTACAGTAAACACCAGATCAAAGGAATACGTCGTAATTAAACTCAAAGTGTTGAAGGTACAGTCAAGTGAATCAGTGAGGGTAATAATTCGTATCAATTGTTAAATGTCCGGTCAAGAAGAATTCAAATTCATGCCTAGTTTCTTTCAGTTGCAATGTCATAATTTCATATTATCATCTGTTTAATCGCAACAAGACTCACTATTTTTATATATTATTTAAAGAATATATTTTGTTCTATCAAACGAATTCACAGTTTTATTTCAATGACAGTAAAATATCTTAACCTCAGAATTAATGGGGAAACCGAACGCCAATCTCCTTTTCCCAGAACTTATATGGTATGTTGTCAAAAGTAAGCTTATTACCCCACACCCTAGAGATAGTCACGATTCTCATTCTATTATTACTGCACTGAGTGGTAGCTGGCGCCCTTCAAATAACGTAAGTGTAAGTAAGCAGGTAAGAAGTAAGTGTGAGTCCAGGGTTGGACGATTGTGCATTTTATTTTTAAAAATATTAATTTTCATAATTTTCATGTTAAATGCAGATATTCGGATTTTTCAATATAAAATCCAGATTTATATGTTTCAAAAGTTAGTCAACGAGTAGGCAACATCTCAAATATAATTAACCACCAACGATGGCAACAACAAGAGTACAACAAGCAATTCCATGGAAAGAAAGTACTACATTAAATACTACTAGTTGAACATTTTAAACTCAGCATCATATACAAATTCACACACAACTTAAGTATTTGCAGTACTTAAAACTTGAACGTCTATGGCCATTAAATCGAATATTATAATAATAATCATCATCTAGGTATTCTGCCTTATTTGCAGTCTTGTCATGGGATGAAACTTTTCCACTGTTGCCTGTCCTGCGCCAAGTTTTTCATGTCCGAATATTTATTTCCTCGGATATTGTCCAACATTTGATATTTTTTCCTTCCTCTTCCTCGTTTGCCTTTCACCATTCCTTATACTCCTTCTTTCAGTAAACAATCCCTCCTCAAACAATGTCCGATCCAGTTCATTTTTCTCCATCTAATGATTTGCAACATACTTCGTTCTTCTCCAGCTCTTCGTAATACCTCCTCATTCCTTACCCGGTCTTCCCATTTCACTCGTTCTATTCTCCTCCATACCCACATCTCTAGTGCCTCCAATCTTCTCTTATCTTTCTTTCTCAATGTCCAAGTCTCTGCGCCATACAGCGCTATGCTCCAAATGTAACACTTAGCAAATCTTTTTGTCAAATCTTTGTTTAGTGGTCCACAAAGTAATTTTGATTTTTTCTTGAAGGGTTCTTTTACTATGGCAATTCTTTTTTTAATTTCTGTCGTGCAATACATAGCATCTCTGATCATACTTCCCAAATACCTGAAGTTACTGACTTGCGCTATTTCTTCTCCCCCTATACTAATATGACAATTTCTACCTTTCCTCCAATTATCACACTTTTGGTCTTCTTCTTATTAATTCTCATTCCATATTCTTCTAGTTTCATGCTGAGTTTATCTAACATTTGTATCATCATCACGTTCGCTTTCTCCCATCACAACCATATCATCTGCAAATCTTATACATTCCACTACCTCCAACACAAACGCTACTTTTCCCATTAAAACTTTCATTGATTATTTCTTCGAGATAGATGTTGAACAGTGTCGGTGATAAAGAGCAGCCCTCTCTTACACCTACACTGACTGACAGAGCAAATGCAACACCAAGAAGGACAGGCCAGAACTTTATGCCAATTGCAGGGTAGACTGACGTCACTGAGGTACGCTCATGATGTGAAATGCGCCGCTGTGCTGCGCACGTAGCGAACGATAAATGGGACACGGCGTTGGCGAATGGCCCACTTCGTACCGTGATTTCTCAGCCGACAGTCATTGTAGAACGTGTTGTCGTGTGCCACAGGACACGTGTATAGCTAAGAATGCCAGGCCGCCGTCAACGGAGGCATTTCCAGCAGACAGACGACTTTACGAGGGGTATGGTGATCGCGCTGAGAAGGGCAGGTTGGTCGCTTCGTCAAATCGCAGCTGATACCCATAGGGATGTATCCACGGTGCAGCGCCTGCGGCGAAGATGGTTGGCGCAGGGACATGTGGCACGTGCGAGGGGTCCAGGCGCAGCCCGGGTGACGTCAGCACGCGAGGATAGGCGCATCCGCCGCCAAGCGGTGGCAGCCCCGCACGCCACGTCAACCGCCATTCTTCAGCATGTGCAAGACACCCTGGCTGTTCCAATATCGACCAGAACAATTTCCCGTCGATTGGTTGAAGGAGGCCTGCACTCCCGGCGTCCGCTCAGATGACTACCATTGACTCCACAGCATAGACGTGCACGCCTGGCATGGTGCCGGGCTAGAGCGACTTGGATGAGGGAATGGAGGAACGTCGTGTTCTCCGATGAGTCACGCTTCTGTTCTGTCAGTGATAGTCACCGCAGACGAGTGTGGCGTCGGCGTGGAGAAAGATCAAATCCGGCAGTAACTGTGGAGCGCCCTACCGCTAGACAACGCGGCATCATGGTTTGGGGCGCTATTGCGTATGATTCCAAGTCACCTCTAGTGCGTATTCAAGGCACGTTAAATGCCCACCGCTACGTGCAGCATGTGCTGCGGCCGATGGCACTCCCGTACCTTCAGGGGCTGCCCAATGCTCTGTTTCAGCAGGATAATGCCCGCCCACACACTGCTCGCATCTCCCAACAGGCTCTACGAGGTGTACAGATGCTTCCGTGGCCAGCGTACTCTCCGGATCTCTCACCAATCGAACACGTGTGCGATCTCATTGGACGCCGTTTGCAAACTCTGCCCCAGCCTCGTACGGACGACCAACTGTGGCAAATGGTTGACAGAGAATGGAGAACCATCCCTCAGGACACCATCCGCACTCTTATTGACTCTGTACCTCGACGTGTTTCTGCGTGCATCGCCGCTCGCGGTGGTCCTACATCCTACTGAGTCGATGCCGTGCGCATTGTGTAACCTGCATATCGGTTTGAAATAAACATCAATTATTCGTCCGTGCCGTCTCTGTTTTTTCCCCAACTTTCATCCCTTTCGAACCACTCCTTCTTGGTGTTTCATTTGCTCTGTCAGTCAGTGTATTCCTAATTTAATTTCAATTTCGCTCAACTCATTGGAATCAAGATGGCGGAGAGCTCAGTCATAGTGTAAAGTGTGTGTCAAGGCTAACTCGTAAATCTGCAAGATAAACAGCAACTAAGTGCCGTTCGCGACCTAATCTCCATAGTTTTAATAATCACCGTCCAATACTGACAAAAATCATGACGCTACGGGATGTAGTTCAAAAGGTATCGGCAATTGAAGATGCGATGCAGCATTTTCGCGCCCAACTCAAAGAAGCGACCAGCAGCGCCAACCGGGAGGAGAAACTACAGCGGCTGGAGGAGGAGTTCTGTGCGTTTCAAGAGAAAGTGTCTGGTGAACTGAAAGATATAAAAAACAATATTTTAAAAATAGAAGAAAAGCTGGACGAGCAAAGAGAACGGATGGACGAAGCGGAACAATACAGCCGCCGTATCTGTCTAATTTTGCATGGCGTCCCGGAAGCACCAGGTGAAAACGTGTACGCTAAAGTATTATCAACTATTAAAGAAAAACTGGATATCGAGCTTAATATGTCAGACATTGACCGTTGCCATCGCCTAGGTGTTCCGAAGCGAACAACGGCTGATGTGGTTGCCACGGGTAAACGCCCACTGATTATTAAGTTCCTGCGGTACCAGGATCGTGACCGCATTTGGAGGGCTAAACGTCGGCTAAAAGGCACGCACCTTCTCCTGACGGAATCGCTCACGGGTACCAGGAAAAACATTTTAAATCGTGCACGAGATCACTTTGGCCTAAATCGTGTCTGGAGCCAGGACGGTCGCATTGTTGTGCTATGTGACAATGGACGAAAGGTGTTAATTACAACAATGGTACAACTTGTTAGTTTAATGTAAAACACGAGTGAGCATTGATACGGACTCATTACTGAGATGGCATTAATGGATAATGTTGTAGTTTTAAGTAAATGTGCGTGTATGTGTGTGAGTGAATGTGATTGTGCCCCTGGAAGTACTTGTGGTGAAAACAAGGTGAGTAAGCAGAAGTCTTTTCTAGATAATGGCTAGTCACAATACAAGTACTATTTCTACCGATTGTAGTAACCTTGATGTCAGTGACCCGCTCCCACCCCCTCCCCAGTCGCCCCCCTCACCCTACCCTTCAGCAGCGTCAGCGGGAAACATTCTCAGGGAAAGTCTTTCAAGATATCGGCGAGCCCTACAGTGTTGTCATATTAACGCGCAATCGTTAATGGCTCACATTGACGAAATACAATCCCTCTTTCATGATAGTAATACCTTGCACTGCATATGTGTAACTGAGACTTGGTTACAACCCTCACTTAACTCAGGCCTGGTTGAATTAAATAACATGACTTTACATCGTCTAGACCGAAGAAAACGTATAGGGGGAGGGTGTGCTATATACTGTCGTAATGATCTCAAAAGTAAAATAGTGGCTACTTCAGACCAGACGATTCCCAATCGACCTGAGTTTATGTTTATAGAAGTTTTGGCTAACAATCAAAAAGTACTGATCGGAGTAGTTTACAAACCCCCAGACGTAAGACATATATCGGACCTTGAAATTTGCTCAGCAAAGTTAATTCCACTGTACGAAAATATAATTATACTTGGAGATTTTAATACAAATCTGCTGACTGCGACAAACGACTCATTACATTTACAAAATATGTTCTTTAGCTTAGACCTGAACATCCTACATCTAAATGCTACTAACCATCTACATACAGTAAATCGGACGACTCATACTTTGATTGACTTGATCATAACTAACAATACTCAGAAAGTTTTAAATCACGGACAGCTTGCAGTGCCAGGTATTTCTACCCATGATCTAATATATGTCTGCTATTCATTAAAGATGCCAAAATATGAAACTAAATACATAACACGCAGGGATATAAAAAATCTGGACAAGAAAAGAATACGACACGAAGCATATTATCTGCCGTGGAACGATATTTTACACATGGATGATATTGACGTAAAAATAAATAAACTATCTGATCTGGTGTTAGAACTGTATGACAGATTTGCTCCCATGAAAGAGATCCGGGTGACTCGACCACCTTCTCCGTGGCTGACTAGTGAGATTAAATCAGAAATGGCAAAGCGTGACTCATGGTACAGAAGGTTTAAACGAACGGGTAATGCTAATGACTTTGAAAATTACCGCGTTCTCCGCAACAGGGTTAAACAGTTAATCAGAAACAGTAAATATAAACACATATGTCAAGTATCGAAATGCAAGAACTCGACAGAAATATGGAAACAATTACGAACGATGGGTATAGGTCGAACGTTATCAAAGCAGGCGCCGAATGTATCCCTTGATGACTTAAATTTACACTTCACGTCGGCCGAATCCACTGTAAGAGCAAATAATAATAATAATAATAATAATAATAATAATAATAATAATAATAATAATAATAATAATAATAATAATAATAATAATAATAATAATAATAATAATAATTTTCATAACTGTACAAGTAATAATAATAATTTTTATAACAGTAATAATAATAATAATAATAATAATAATATTCATTTTATGCCAATTCAAGATACATTTGTGTTTAAAGAGGTTGGTATAAATGACGTAAAACGAGTTGTGTATTCTCTCAGATCAGATGCTGCTGGACACGATGGCATACCTCTGTCTTTCTATAAATATATCATTGGTGCCATCCTGCCGATCGTAACACACATTATTAACTACTGTTTAACCCAAGGAATTTTCCCTACGGCGTGGAAGGATGCCCTCGTCATCCCAATCCCAAAAAAGGATGGACCCAGTATTCCTTCAGATTACCGACCAGTTTCTATCCTACCACCCCTGTCCAAAGTGCTGGAACGCCTGGTACATGAGCAAATCCTTACGTACTTACATAAATATGCTTTACTCGACTCTTACCAATCAGGCTTTAAGAAAAAACATAGTACCATGACAGCTCTGCTGAAAGTGACAGATGACATTAGATATGCAATGGACAACAAACAAGTGACAATACTTACTCTTTTAGATTTCAGTAGCGCATTTGATACTGTCGATCGTAGGTTGCTTCTTTCCAAATTACAGTCCTTAAACTTTAGCCAGAAAGTGCTGGAATTTTTCTGTTCTTACCTCACAAACCGCCGGCAGTGTGTGGTTGCAAATAATAATAAATCAACGTGGCGAACAAAAAATATTGGTGTTCCACAAGGGTCAGTACTAGGCCCTCTCCTATTCACATTATATATAAATGATATCACCAGATCAATTAAGCACTGCAAGTACCATCTTTATGCTGATGATCTGCAAATTTATTACCACACTAGAACTAATAATATACAACAAGCAATGTGTAATGTAAACGCTGACCTTGAGCAAATTAATAGCTATGCAATTAAAAACAACCTTAAATTAAATCCCCATAAAACGCAAGCCATTATCATCGGTACATCAAAGAATCTTCACATTTTAAAACAAAATTGCATTCCTCCCGTAACTTTAAATAATACTGTTATACCTTATTGTGAATCAGTTTCTAACCTTGGTGTTATTATAACGGAAACTCTAAACTGGTCAGCGCAAGTTAAGAATATCTGCAAAAAGGTTTATTGTGGCTTGCACCCCTTAAAACGTTTCAGATATGTATTCCCTCGATCACTAAAAATTCAACTTGTTCGGTCATTATTATTTCCCATTTTTGACTACTGTGATGTAATTCTTACGGATATAACAAAAGAATTAAGCTTGAAACTACAACGCACTCAAAATGCTTGTCTTAGATATGCTATGGATTTACGGTATGACGCTCGAGTTTCTCCCTACTATAAACAATTATCTTGGTTACGACTAGATGACAGGCGTAAACTACATGCAAATACTCTTATGTACCAGGTACTTTCGGAAGACATCCCTGCTTATCTCTCCAGCAATTTTCGTCACCTTGGTTCTTTACATCTCCATGATACTCGCTCAGTGTCCCTCCTAGAAATACCTGTCCACCGAACAACCACATACCATCGATCATTTACTATCACCGCTTCGGGATGGTGGAATGCTCTTCCCAAAGACATCAAGGATGCTGCATCAAAAAGTATATTTAAAACCTCTTACCAGCAGTTCCTCGTTAAGTGCTTCCAGCAAGGTACAGTACCTGTATGAGTGGAACGAGTGATTGTGTGTGAAAATGATATGAGATTATTGCACAATAAAATAAATATTGGTTTAATATAATAATTTAAATTAAATTAAAAACATCCACATTGTATTTACGAAGTAGAAGTAGTCTAAAAATAGCTTAGTAGTAAGTACAGTATTTAACTTAGATCTAGTCTTGCAAGGATACAAATAGTTAAATTTTCATTTAGTATTTTTATTAAGCTTACTAGTATTTTTACATTCTTATTTCTTTTGTTGTGTATTGATTTTTTTCCTCAAACCTGTATTAAGTAGGCAGTTACTTTTTCTTTCATTCTTCTTTGCATGTATATATTCATATTTTTGTCTTAAATATTAGTGTTATTTGTAGTTCTTAGTATTTTAAGTTAATGTCATTGTATGGAATAATAATAATAATAATATGTGTGTGGTTAAGTGTAAGAAAGGGCCAAGAGCCCTAACTTCGCCACAGAAAATAAAGGCTTTATCTATCTATATATCTATCTCCTATTTACACTCTTGATCTCTGGTTTAAATACAAATTCTTTATTAGCCTTCTATCCCTCCAATCAACTCCATGTTTCTCCAGGATTGTTATCAATTTGTCCCATCTGACACAGTCAAAAGCTTTATCAAGGTCAATACATACAGCATAAACCTCCCTGTTTATCTCTATCTACCTCTCTCCTATCACCCTCAGAAGTCCAACGGCGTCTCTTGTTCCAACTCCTCTCCTGAAACCAAACTGTTCTTCACCTATAAAGTTATTCAGCTTTCCATGTATCCTTCTGTTGAGCGTCCGCAGTAAGACTTTAGCTGCGTGTGAAATTAGACTCAATGTACGATGTTTTTCACATTTTTTGCTGTTCTTTTTCTTTTCCATAGGGATTAAGATGATTTCACAAAAGTCCTCTGGCCATTTTGATTACATAATCCAATCAATTCCTTTCTTCCTTCGTTATTTAACGCTTTTAACAGTTCAACAAGTATCTCATCTATTCCCATTGCTTTTCAATTTTTCATCTCGTTCAGTGATGCTTCGATCTCTCTTCTCAGTATGGTTTCCCCTTTATCATCCCCTTTAACCATATCTTCCTCCTCTAATTCAAGTTCTTCTTCGTTTTTCCGATTGTCCCGATAATACAGACATTGTATGTATAATAATAATAATAATAATAATAATAATAATAATAATAATAATAATAATAATAACTTCGTAACATCCGTTTATAAACTGTTATTTCCGTCCCCACGAACTTACAATTGAACTTAACTACCCAAGATTAATCACTCCTCCCCTGAGAGGGAGGGGGGCAATTTTTAATCACGCTGCCTCATTTCTAGTCCACGAATAAGGAAAATCAGGTAAAACTCATAAAATCCAGCCAGAAAGAACTCATATAGAAAGTTTAGCGGAGTTGAACTTTCCACCGCAGAGCAAAATTTCACTTTTTTCAACAAAGAATGTTCTATACAAACAATAGTTTTCAATTTTGCTCAACATCTATATAATACTTAATTTACTTAACTTTCTACATATAACCTCCATGCAATTTGTCTATATACCGGGCGAGTTGGCCGTGCGCGTAGAGGCGCGCGGCTGTGAGCTTGCATCCGGGAGATAGTAAGTTCGAATCCCACTATCGGCAGCCCTGAAAATGGTTTTCCGTGGTTTCCCATTTTCACACCAGGCAAATGCTGGGGCTGTACCTTAATTAAGGCCACGGCCGCTTCCTTCCAACTCCTAGGCCTTTCCTATCCCATCGTCGCCATAAGACCTATCTGTGTCGGCGCGACGTAAAACCCCTAGGAAAAAAAAATTGTCTATAAAATAGAACCTGATGTAATGTCGTTCATATTTCTGTGCCCCGCAAGTATTCTAGCAAAATCCCCTGTTATTTTAGTTGGTTTACTTCTTTGGACTTAATGTCACACTAGCACAGTGTCCGTTAAGGGAACCAGGAAGTGTGATGTTGGGTATTCAACCCGAAGGCTGGTTTGATCCCCCATAGTTCCACTAACAGCTGGTCACAGTTAGCCTAGGCGTCAATGAAGAGGCATACTAGGGAAATGAGGAGCGAGTTAGTTTCCCGTTGCTTTCCTCACCAGGAAGTGTGAAACGAAAGAGAAATATAACTTCCCATGTTTAGTTGCATATCTCAGAAACGAAAAGAGGCATTTCCTTGAATATTCCTTTGATATATTCAGAATACATTCATCAATATTTGGGAAGAATATGAAGCTCCTATGTTTGATATCCTGTGTCAGAAAGAACATTATAAAAATAATATTGAAAAATATTGTTAAAATTCCCCTAACTACGAGGTGTATTCGTAAGTCTTTTCCGGTTTCACAAAGAGATGGCGGCAGCGAACAGTACGCGGCGTATGAATTCGGCACATACGTCAGTTGTTCGTCTGACATTAACCTACCAACACAGACAAGAAGAGTGTGCGAAACACTAGCGTCTGTGTTGTATCGTTCAGTGATCATATCGACGTTTGTGCCTGAAGACGAACATTTGCGCCACGTATTGCTTTTCTTACATAATCAAAAGGAAAATTCTGTGGAAAGTCATCGATTGATGGTAGAAACATATGGTGAACACGCTCCATGATTAGAACATGTGAGGCATGGTTTCGACGATTTCAACGTGGTGATGTCAAGGTGAAAGGCAGTGCGCTTTCTGGTAGAGCACAAAAGTGCGAAGACGAGCAATTGCGGCCAATGCCATCGCCAACAACTGATTAATTTAAATCACGCATTGATCGAAAGACGAACGGAATGGGCCAGAAGACATGGTGAATTGATTTTGTTACACTACAATGCGCCGTTCCAGACATAAAAACCTGTGGACAAGTTGAAATCGCTTATATGGGACATCCTTCCGCACCCGCAGTAGTGCCCCGACCTGGCAGCTCTTCGCTCCAATGGGGCACGCGCTCGCAGAGCAGCACTTCAGTAACTTCTAGGAAGTTGGGAAATGGCTCGACGAATGGTTTGCCGCAAAAAACAAGCATTTTTCCTGGCATGGCATTCATTACTTACCTGAAAGATGTGTACAAGCCGATGGCCAAAATTTTGGATAAAGAAAACTGAATTTCCTTGAAAATTCCGTGTTTTCTTCACCACAAAACCGGCAAAACTTATGCATACACCTGGTATGGACCTTTTTCTGAGAAAATACTCACACCAGACCCAAGAAACGTTAAGCGCATATTATTTACACCTTTCTTGAGCTGCTGAACTAAAATTATAGTCCTCTCGTTTACAGGAGTTGAGATTTTTTAATATCGTAGTTGAAAACTGAAATTTTCTGTAAAATTTTCAGTGCTCTTCAAGCTGGTCTCCATGAACTAATCAAGATATCTTATTAAATTTAGTTCCACAAGCAGATCGTTTTATGCTCCAAGCGGGGTTTGAGGACGATATTAAGCTCGAATTAAGATGTACATCACACAAGCGTACCATTACAGATTCAACGGTATAACAATTTCGTGTGGCTATTTCTAGCCCGGTGCAGCCCTTGTAAGGCAGACCCTCCGACGAGAGTGGGCGCCATCTGCCATGTGTAAAGTAACTGCGTGTTGTGTGTGGTGTGTGAGTTGCAGGGATGTTGAGGACAGCACAGACTCCCAGTCCCCGAGCTAAGGGAATTAACCATTAAAGGTTAAAATCTCCGACTCGGCCGGGAATTGAACCCGGGACCCTCTGGATCAAAGTCCAGCGCGCCAACCATGTAGCCGTGGAGCCGGACAGATCCAACGGTATAACAATCTTAATTCAAACCCTCATTATTGTAGAAGTCTTCCTCGGGAACAGCCGAGATTTTCTTCTGAAGACGGGGAGCAAAATTCCCCGTGAAGCGTAAATATTTGAATTCTTGACACGGCCCAAGAAGCCCGTATCATGTCTAATAGTATTCATGACATCTCAAGATAAAATAGGAAAAGGGGATTAACTGGTTACCATGCATCCCAAGACGCCAAATCAAAAAAATAGTCTTTCTTTTATATTTCGTCGCTGCCGGTACAAAACCTCCTATGTGAATATTTTAGCTGAAAACTTTTGCTGGTAAGGTTCTGTCATCTAAGGTGCAATTTTGCGTGAATATTGTCAAAGCATTCTCGCTTTTCATAATGTATGTGCTGCGGGTCAGTATATCTCCGAAAATATTATCACATAGGCGGTATTGTCCCGGCAACGACAATTTGCTTTACGTCGCACCGATAGAAATAGGTTTAGTGATGACGACGGGATCATAAAGGGCAAGGAAGTGACCGTGGCCTTAAGGCGACACTTCGGAGATAAAAACCGATGTTTTGTCATTTTGGTGAATTCTTTTTATGACTGAAATTGAAAGGATTTTTTTTCTAGTCACGAAGTTATTCCGCAGAATTCAAACAATGTATCACTGTAATAATGCTTTGTTTGCTAACTGTAATTTTACATTTAAATCCCATTTTATTCCCATAATATACTGTCAAATGTAACAAAATCTGTATGGTAAATCAATCACTACTGATCTGCAGTTAGGACAACCACCCAGGTGTCAGATTATCTATCTGTTGTTTTCCTAGCTTTTCTTAAATGATTGCAAAGAAATTGGAAATTTATTGAAAATCTCCCTTGGTACGTTATTCCAATTCCTCACTCCCGTTCCTAGAGGCGAATATTTTCCCCAATTTGTCCCCTTGAATTCGAAATTTATCTTCATATTGTGATCTTTCCTACTTTTAAAGACACCAATCAAACTTATTCGTCTTCTGATGTCATTCCACGCCTTCTCTCAACTGACAGCTGGGAACATTTTTGTGACTCTACTCTTTTGTCGGAAATCACCAAGAACAAATCGAGCTGCTTTTCTTTGGATTTTTCCAGTTCTTGAATTAAGTAATCCTACTGACGTTGCCATACACTGGACTATGTATATGTAACGCAGCTATATTAAGAAACCTGCGTATGGAATTTTTGATTATGCAGAATTTTTTCAAGTAGTAGGGATTCTTAAGTCCAAAATTTTAGAACGTAAAAATTACACAAACTTTAGTACGATATATCTCTTCATATAAATTATTTACACGAAAACCGATACATAGTGCTTTTTAAAAGAAGTATTATCTACCTAATTACGAATTTACAATAACATGTTAATTACATTTCGTACAAAAATAGAAATGATATTTTTTAATTTAATTTTTGAAAACTATTGATTGTGTATTAATGAAATGTTCGTGATATATCTACTTTTATGTAGATGGCATTCCAGCAAAGTTTCCTGAACATTCATGCATTATGTAAAATTATATCTTTATCTCCGGAGGGTCATCTTAATTACGATACAGTCCCAGCATTTTCCTGGTGTTATAATGGGAAACCAGGAGAAACCATCTCCACGGGGTTGGAACCCACTATCTCCCAGCTCACGGCCAACTCGCTCGATCAAAAAAATGCAACCATGCCGATTGCTTCATCGAAGTGTTTGAGTAGATCTGAAGTAAATGATCGCCATGTTTGTTCCCAACTTGGTACGCCACAGTGTGTAGTTCTAGGATTTGGTGGAGGGGAAGAATAAGGAAATAAGACTCCACCATCATGTGGCATAAAAGGAACAAAATGAGAGAGTACAGTATGAACATGACCTTTCTCAGAAAAGTACGTTAATATGGCACATCCGTTCCGAAAAGTAATCACTTCTTGTTTCTTCTGGCCTGTAGCTGAATCGTGTTGCTGTCTTGAAGGTTTCATTAAACTTTGAACTGAACATTGAACCCTTCATTTGTTCAGCTCAATAAGCAGGGTCACAAAGGAAAGATGAGAATTAAGAGAAGAATAAAGTTACTAAGCAGCACATTTCACGCTTCATAAGTTTAGACACTTACTGCGCACTCGACTTCAAATTACACTGTTTCTTTATGCGGATGTTGTAATTAACTATAAAGTTTTGTTGTATTTCAAAACAAACTTCACATTTACTCAAAACTGTAAAGGGCAGTTGCGCAATTCGACTGGTTTCAATCACGGAGGTGGTAACAATATTTGCTGGAAAAGGAATGTTTGGGTACGTTCAGGGAGACGAAGTACAGAGAAAAATGTGAGATGTTGGGTAAATATATTGATTTAATTGTTTTTCAAATATGTTTTAATAACCGTGTCCGACTCTTTGGATGAATGGTCAGCGTACTGGCCTTCGGTTCAGAGAGTCCCGGGTTCGATTCCTGGCCGGGTCGGGGATTTTAACCTTCATTGGCCCGGGGACTGGATGTTTGTAGCTATCCCCATCACCCCTGCAACTCACACACCACACATAACACTATCTTCCACCACAATAACACGCAGTTACCTACACATGGCAGATGCCGGCCACACTCATCTGAGGGTCTGCCTTACAAGGGCTCCACTCGGCTAGAAATAGCCACACGAAATTAAATTACCGTGAACATAGATGGGATCTTCAGTGACAAACAAACGGAGAAGACAAAATACATGATATTTCCTATACACTACGAATTTTTTTTAAATTCATGAAAAGGTGACGGTAGAAAATTTTTGATTTGCTAATTTTCTATCCTACGGTAAAGGATCTCTAGCAATCCTGCAGTAGCTCCAATAATAGCGTCCTGGATTTACCATCAGGGCTATGAAGTGAAATGACATAGCGTGTGGCCTCTGGAGAGTCCTGGTACAGGTCTTTGGATTTGACCGTCGTAGGCGACCTGCGCGTAGTGATGAGGATGAAATGATGATGAAGTCGGCACATACAGTCAGTCCGCATGCCATGGGAATTAACCAATTATGGTAAAAAATGAAATGGCGTTTGGCTTTTAGTGCCGGGCGTGCCCGAGGACATGTTCGGCTCGCCAGGTGCAGGTCTTTCGATGTGATCCCCGTAGGCGACCAGCACGTCGTAATGAGGGTGAAATGATGATGAAGACAAAATACCCGGCCCTGTGCCAGCGAAATTAACCAGTGATGGTTAAAATTCCCGACGCTGCCGGAAGTCCAACCCGGGACCCCAGTGGCCAAAGGCCAGCACGCTAACCATTTAGCCATGGAGCCGGACATCAGGACTACGAGAACATACGAGGCGTCCAGAAGCACAATTCTGTGATTGCACCAGAATATTTTTCAGGAAACGCAGAAAAATTACTACTTCTATTTGCTGACAGATATTGGAAATGTATTTCCATTGTAGATTTATGTTACCTTAGGCACTATTCTTCTGAAAATCTTTACACTTCTCTGGTTTTATTCTTTTAGTAATTACCTGAAATGGTTTGGATTCACCGAGTTTTGTTCCTCTTCTCATGGATTTACAGAGGTTTGATTCTGTACGTATATTATCAGAATGTAACTGGAATGAGACGCCGCAATCTCGGTTCGAAGGAGAAAATAAATTATTTAATGACTACATGTAACTATGATTACAAAGTATACTAGCAGTTTCCAGCTGGCTCCGCCCGCAGTGTACAAAGTATTGTTTCGTTCGTTACTATCCTCACGGATGTATTTGCAAAGTTTCGAGCTAATGAAATAAAGCACATGATCTGCTGTGGTAATAAAATGTAATATTATGTCAACAAACACTTGAAAATATATCACACAAAAAAAATTGAATTAAACGTTCCTTGGAACAAACCTACGCGCTGAAATGTTAAAAAGTCCTTCAAAGATCTTCGTCCTGGAGACAAATGTACTCTTAACTTTTCTCAGAATCTACCAGTTTAAGTACATATTACCTCAAAAGAAGGCGCTTGATCCACTGAGTGTTTTTAGACCAAAACAAACTGAGAAATATATGATTGCTTCAATGAGAAAAAATGTTGAAGAAATGAGACGTCAAATTTAATGTGCACTCATAACTTTCCTCAGAATCAACCAATTTGAATAGTTAAGAGCTGAAATGAAAGAGCTTGATCCACTGAGTGTTCTTTGGCCCAAACGAACTCCGTACCTGAATTAAAACCAAAGATATGACTGCTTTAAAAAATTGAAAAAATCAAATAGTTTGAGGAATGCGGAAGTTAAGTGGTGACAAATATGTGCATTAATACCATTCAGTTAAAAAGGAATGAAGGAAATCGACCGAATAGAATGGCCGGACTGACTGACTTTAGTTTTCATACATTTTTTAAAAATATAGATGCCATCAAATGAGAGTATAAAGTCCATTCACGTCCCATCTCAATCAACTAATCACTACTGATATGCATTTTGCGTAATCACACAGGTGGCAGATTCCCCATCTGTTGTTGTCTTAGCCTGTTCTTTAATGATTTAAAAAAATGGAAATTTATTGATCATCAGTGCTATATGGCGAAGTAGGCAGGCAGTGACTTGTGCTCTAGACTTTCAAGATTTTATAGTGGATATAGTGATGTTTGGGTGAAAAGTATTCAATTATTTCAAACTGTAAGTACTTACGTTTAAACCGACGTAAGAACATTTCAATTGTAGCTCAACTAAGTGCTGTAAATCAGTTTTTAAACTGTAGGGAGATTCAGTGCAATCTATAACAGTGTTTACAAAGTTGCTACCAACATAGAGTGTTGACATTTCTGTGGCGTCAACTGAACTATCGATCGTTACAAACTACTACCAACTCAATGCTCAATGTTTCCAAGGAGTAAAAGTGTATTGTATTGAATCGATTGCAACGAGTACTGCCAACATTACGAAAGTTTATCTGTACAGAGCACAAGTACTTCCTGATGTAAAATGGGTGTGTGTGGAAATTGTTCAAAAGCTGTGGCACGTCAGGATGTAAATGGACAAATTCAGTGCAAGTTATGCAGAAATCTATTTCATAGTGCATGTGTAAAACTTACGGAAGAGTACGTGAAAAACTTGCGATCCAATGATGAGATGTGGTTATGCAGTAATTGTGAGAAAACTCCCTGTAGTAATGTGAGTGATCAGGAGGGCAGTAAAGTTGCAGAAAATATACCGACTGTAAGCGAGATATATCGACTTCTGCTTTCAATTAGTGAAGAAGTTAAGGAATCGTGTAAGAATCTTGAGGTAGAGCTCGGTAAATCTCTGAACTCGGTTCATGATAATCTGGAGGAAAACTTTATTTTACTCAAGAGTCATGGAGAAGAACTGAAAACATGTAAGGACATTATTGAGAGCCTCAAATCAGAGAACTGTGCATTAAAGAACAAGATCAGCAACATACAGCAACAAATAGATCACCTAGACCAATGTGGAAGGCGGAAAATACTGGAAATACATGGGATTCCTGGAACGCTAAATGAAGATGTGATCTCCTTAGTGAAAAATGTAGGTCGGGCATTAGATGTTACTGTGACTGATAATATGATTGACACATGTCATATGTTAAAAAAGCCAGTAAGTCAACCTCACGCAGGAGTTATCATGAAATTTCTTAGAAGATTTGGCAGGGATATGTTTCTCCAGAGGCGTAAGATTAAACGTAACTTGAGCTGTGCTGACATTGGACTTACCTCTGCGGGGCCTATCTATGTCAACCAAAATCTCACTTTAAACAGAAGGATTACTTTCAGGGAAGCGAGAAAGGTAAAAAGGGAGCGAGAATTTGCATATTTGTGGGTGGATAATGCAGGAAATATTAAACTTAGGAAGAAAGCAAGTGACACTTATGTATATACTCTTAGAACGATTGATGTTGTTAAGAATTTGGCATGATATAGATGGCTGTATGGGATAAATTGTTATCATTTTACTATCAGAATGTTAGAGGGTTGAACACCAAAATAAGTGACATATGCAGAAGTGCCCTTGCTAGTAATTTTGACGTGATTATGGTTACAGAGTCATGGTTGACGAAGAGCGTATATAATGGAGAAATATTTGATAAAGATATAATGATTTTCGGCGGGATCGTGTTCAGAAGAAGGGTGGTGGTGTTTTGACAGCTGTTGCCAATACTTTTAAATCTATTCTTGCAGAACTTGATGTAGATAACATCAAATATGTCTGTGTTAAATTTATTTTAGGTGAAAAGGTATAATTCGTGGTAACTGTTTACTTTCCACCAAACTCTTATTTAGAAACTTAAATAATTTTTTGCTATACTTGAAAACACCGAATTCATACATTATAATGTTATTATAACGGGTTGTTTTAACTTACCTTTTGATCAATGATAGTAACTGTAATTTACTTAACTGTGGAAAAAATACCTTGCTCTGGCTAATTTTATTGCTTTATTCAATATGAATTCCTTAAATAACGTAAATAATGCCAGTGGTAAAACACTTGATTTAGTTCTGTCCAACTATGTATGAAATACACTGACTGACAGAGCAAATGCAACACCAAGAAGGAGTGGTCAGAACTTTATGCCAATTGCAGGGTAGACTGACGTCACTGAGGTATGCTCATGATGTGAAATGCGCCGCTGTGCTGCGCACGTAGCGAACGATAAATGGGACACGGCGTTGGCGAATGGCCCACTTCGTACCGTGATTTCTCAGCCGACAGTCATTGTAGAACGTGTTGTCGTGTGCCACAGGACACGTGTATAGCTAAGAATGCCAGGCCGCCGTCAACGGAAGCATTTCCAGCAGACAGACGACTTTACGAGGGGTATGGTGATCGGGCTGAGAAGGGCAGGTTGGTCGCTTCGTCAAATCGCAGCCGATACCCATAGGGATGTGTCCACGGTGCAGCGCCTGTGGCGAAGATGGTTGGCGCAGGGACATGTGGCACGTGCGAGGGGTCCAGGCGCAGCCCGAGTGACGTCAGCACGCGAGGATCGGCGCATCCGCCGCCAAGCGGTGGCAGCCCCGCACGCCACGTCAACCGCCATTCTTCAGCATGTGCAAGACACTCTGGCTGTTCCAATATCGACCAGAACAATTTCCCGTCGATTGGTTGAAGGAGGCCTGCACTCCCGGCGTCCGCTCAGAAGACTACCATTGACTCCACAGCATAGACGTGCACGCCTGGCATGGTGCCGGGCTAGAGCGACTTGGATGAGGGAATGGCGGAACGTCGTGTTCTCCGATGAGTCACGCTTCTGTTCTGTCAGTGATAGTCACCGCAGACGAGTGTGGCGTCGGCGTGGAGAAAGGTCAAATCCGGCCGTAACTGTGGAGCGCCCTACCGTTAGACAACGCGGCATCATGGTTTGGGGCGCTATTGCGTATGATTCCACGTCACCTCTAGTGCGTATTCAAGGCACGTTAAATGCCCACCGCTACGTGCAGCATATGCTGCGGCCGGTGGCACTCCCGTACCTTCAGGGGCTGCCCAATGCTCTGTTTCAGCAGGATAATTCCCGCCCACACACTGCTCGCATCTCCCAACAGGCTCTACGAGGTGTACAGATGCTTCCGTGGCCAGCGTACTCTCCGGATCTCTCACTAATCGAACACGTGTGGGATCTCATTGGACGCCGTTTGCAAACTCTGCCCTAGCCTCGTACGGACGACCAACTGTGGCAAATGGTTGACAGAGAATGGAGAACCATCCCTCAGGACACCATCCGCACTCTTATTGACTCTGTACCTCGACGTGTTTCTGCGTGCATCGCCGCTCGCGGTGGTCCTACATCCTACTGAGTCGATGCCGTGCGCATTGTGTAACCTGCATATCGGTTTGAAATAAACATCAATTATTCGTCCGTGTCGCCTCTGTTTTTTCCCCAACTTTCATCCCTTTCGAACCAGTCCTTCTTGGTGTTGCATTTGCTCTGTCAGTCAGTGTATTAATATATTCAGAAGAGATTACCCCCTTGTGCTGAGGATTCTAATCATCCTCCTTTATATTTTGAACTCTTTTCTAAAATTGAACGAGTCAAAATATTACCTGTCAGCATCTACAAATTCCAGGATGCCGACTTTTATGAATTGTATGCATCGTTACAAAAATATGACTGGAATCAGTTACTATTGAGTGAAGACCCTAATAATGCAGTAAGCTATTTTTATGATATCCTTAATAACCTTTTCACAAAATATGTTCCTAATAAAACAGTGAATAAGAAAGTAATGTACCCTTGTTGGTTTACATTAGATATAATTAAAATATTGAAATTAAAGGAGATTCACAGGAATCACATGAAGCATTCTGAATACAGTGCTCACATGTACAAACAATTAAGAAAACAGTCTAAGACACTTGTTGCAAGGGCATATAAATTATATATATATTACAGTCACATAATAATATAAATATCATACGAAAACGTTTTGAGGTTTCATATAAAGTAAAGGAAATAATAGTTTGTTCAAACAGTGTATGATGTATGGTGGAAACCATTTGGTAACTGCGCAAGGAATGGCCAACGCGTTTGTATGTTATTTTCAAACTGTTTATGCACCCCAGCCTTCTTTCTATATAGCCTCTGAGTCAGTATCAATGATTACTGCTCACAGTTTGCAGATGGGTCCTACACGCGAAGATGAGTACAAAGATGCAGTAACAAAACTTAAGGCATCTAAATCGCCGGGAATTGATCACATACCTCCTTACATTATTAAAGGACGTGCAGAGGTGCTAATGGTTCCAATATGTGCCATATATAATTTAATTTTAAAGATGCAATTATTTCCTGAGATTTGGAAAATAACTCCGACCCTTAAATCTGGTGATAGTTTGAAAATTGATAACTACAGAGCTATCTCAATAATATGTGCTCCAGCGAAGCTCCTTGAAAAAATTAGAATATTTAATCACATCAAATCATACGTATCAGAACTTCAGCATGGGTTTTATCCCAAGCGTTCTACTACGACTAATCTTATGAACTTTATTCAGGATATTTCTGATTCAATGAATGAAGGGCTTCCTATCGATGCAGTTTACACTGATTTTGCAAAATCTTTTGATAAAATGGATCATGGTACACTTTTGAGTAAGGGGTCGATGCCTTCGACGTTAGGCCCCTTAAAACAACAAGCATCATCATCATCACTTTTGAGTAAATTATCATTATTTGGTTTATCTTCTGAGTTTCTGAAATTAATTTCTTCATATCTGTCAGACAGAAAACAGTTTGTATCTTACGGAAAAAATACTTCATTCCAGTTCTAAGTTAATTCAGGAGTCCCTCAGGGCTCAAACCTTGGTCCGTTGTTCTTTTTAATATTTATAAATGACTTATCGAAAGTAATAATATATTCAAAATTCTTTTATTTTCTGATGACCTAAAGATTTATAGTCAAATTACTGGGTATGATGATGCTATGAAATTGCAAGCCGATCTGAACAACCGTTACAAATGGTGTGCTGCAAACAGCCTTTTTTCAATATTAAAAAGTGTTTTGTGATCACATTTTCTCATAATAAGAATGTGACGGTGCACAACTACAGTATAAATGGTGATATCTTGCAGAGATGTAATTTAGTAAACGATCTGGGTGTTATGCTTGATTTAAAACTTTCATTCAACAGTCATATTCTCAAAATTACAAATGATGGACTTAAACAATTGGGGTTTATTATTAGAAAAACTCGGGAACTTAGGAATGAGTATACTTCAAATATCTTATTCAGTGATCTTGTTAGAAGTAAGCTTGAATGTGCATGTGTAGTGTGGGCTCCTCATTACATGTGTACAATCAACGAAATAGAAAAAATACAAAACACATTTTTGCGATATTTATATTTTTAAAAATATAACCGATCATCATATCATCAAAGAGTTTCTTAGAGAACTCTATTAAATGAATTTGGTTTAATGCAGCTCAGTACACGTAGAATATTAGCTCAACAGATATTTCTTTACAAGATACTTAATGGAATATTAGATAACCAAGATTTTCTTAAAAGAATCAACTTCAGTACCACGAGGGTAACTCTTCGTTTGAGACAAACATTTTACCGCCCCTTCTCAAGCACCTCACATTATAACAATTCACCTGCTGTAAAAATGTGTCAAGTATATAACAGAATATCTTAAGACAGCAGACAAATAGATTTTACTTTATCACTTCCTTTATTTTCAAAAATGTTAAAACAATATTTACATTATAATGTATAATTTATTGGAGAAAATTAATTCAGCATTGAAATATGACGTATGTAATGCCACTATTATTTTTCCAATGTATATGTGTTTGTGTATTTGCTATTCTTATGAATATATTTCTTTTTTCTCTGCTAATTTGTTTTATCTTCTTTAACTTTAATATTTTATATGTTTGTATGTTTTATTGAAAATGTGTTTAAATTATTCTTAATTTAGTCATGGCAACCTTGGTTTTTAATTGTTATATATTATTTTGTACAAATTTTTATTAATTTACTGCGCACTACAGGATTTCTAATCCCAATTACAGTGGCAAATGTTTACACGTGTTTCTTTAATGTTTCAATCAGTCTAATATCATAATATGTAAACTATTCTAATATTATATTTACGTTGAGAAATAAATAATATTACATATCTATACCTTACAGGAAACAAGTAGATAAAACATAATTTCATATCTAAACTAGTCTAATAACCTAATACCTAAACGATCCTTGTATTATATTTACAATGAGAAAGAAACAGTATTTCACATCTAATCTAATTTAATCTTTACATGAAAGAGGAAAAAAAATCGTAATTTCATATCTAAACTATTATTTTCTCTACTTCTAACACTTATAATTACATTTATGGGATAGGACTTAATGTAGAATATTCATAATACATTTTTGGTTCAAATCAGCATTACAGTTTTTTCACGGAGATGGTGAATTTTTGTAGAAACAGTTCCAGAGGTACATAGAAGTCTAAAGAATTATTTTTCTGAACTGCACTGTTGTAGACATTTCATAGCCTGTAGAGTGGGGAATTTGTGTGAGCGGTTGTTTTGACTTTTTAATTATGAAAAGTTACATTTGTCCTCGCATTAAAGCTGGGCACGTGGAAGCTCAAGAGGCATAAAAAGTTAGGGTTGTCAATAATAGAGTTTACAGTTTTGTACAGATATTTCACGCCGTCCTTTTGTCTCCTCAGTTCCAAGCTTTCTATTTCAAAATTTAGGAGAAGTTCGTTGTATGCTATGTGCGGATAATTACAGGTTTTCTTGATATGTAAGTATTTTAAATATCTCTTTTGGATTTTTTCGATCTGTGCAATATATGTTTTGTTTGCTGGATTCCATATAACGCTTGCGTATTCTACTTTGGGCCTGACGAGAGAGCTGTAATTGTGTTTTGTTGAATGTTTTAAGTTTAAAGGGTTTGACATTCCTCATCACAAATCGTAATGTCCTGTATGACTCAGCAACTACCTTCTGTATATGTGGAGTGAACCAGCGTACATGGAGAAAAAGCTGGGAAAAAAAGCATTATTCAGACACAGTACGCAGTGTGTATTGACGTAGTTTTGCACCTGAAAACCGCTTTATGTACTGATGTTTAGTAAGCGTACATCAAATTCTCTTTCATTATGATAACAACGGATTCACTCAGTTTGGCTTTGCAATCAGGAGTGGTTAGGGTCTACTCACACTTTTACATCTGTAGGCTGTTTTCCAGGGGCGCTTTACAACAGAGAGAAACAATTTTCCTTGTGTTTTGACGACGTAATTAACAGGCGGCAGCATAGAGAACACAATGGTGGTAACAACTCATTTTCGAGAAATTCACATTTACTGCACTTCGCTTCTGGACGCCTCCACAATTGATACTTCCTACCAGACATACCGACACTTTAATATTTAATGCGATACGTAGTTTGAAGAAACATTCACCGAAATATCAACGTTGTTACCACGAAAGATGAATGTTACGTATTTGTTCAGTTAACAGAAAAATCTCATCATACCATGTTGACAAAATGTATTTTAATAAAATGAAATTTAAAGACTAGGGTATTTATTACATAAATCACACAAAAACCAATGTTCTTCAGAACAACGTTTATACCAAACCTGACATACGGATGTGAAACCTAATTTCCTAGTCTGAGAGTAGAAATGAAGATAAAGACACTTTCGGAGTCTATTTGGACATAAAGGACAGTTAATTTATTAGAAATGAAAGTATTTCACTAGAAGTGAATAATAGTTCATTAGATAATAGAAGAACATTGGAGTATACAAACATCCACCTCGAATAGATGAATAGTAAAGGAATGTCGAGATAAATATCGACGGCCTAGTTCTAATACTACGTATCTGATAATGTCCTTCCTATTAGCTTTTTCCCTCAAGACTGGTCACGTCTCTCAACCACACATGGAAACGTAGTTCATCAGAACGATGTTCGATGCGTTCATCTTCCTATGCTGTTGCGTAAATGAAAATGGAACTTATTGTGCCGTTCATGAGGTATTTCGTCATTGCTACAGTGTAGTTCATTTTTATTACATAGTAGCACAGAAAAATGAACACAACGAACGTTGTTCTGATGGACTGCATATCCATATGAAGCAGGGAGGCGTCACCAGTCTTAAGGAGAATAATGGTTTAGAAGAGAATTGTCCAAATACGTGGTATGAGACCTAGTCAATAGATATTCTGATCAAATGGTCATGGAAGTCGGATTGAAATCTGCACCCAGCACTAACCATGTAAAGAGAAATGAGAAGAAGAGGTTGAAGTTTTTTTCTTAAGTTACTTTACGTAGATACTGTTCCAGGGAGATACATTAAGTGAAGGCACTACCTCAGCTGGAAGGAAACTGCTTTTCTAAATTGCAGAGGCAAAGAAAGATACCTGGATCAAACTTATGGAGGAAACAGACATGTTAAGGGATGGCCAAAAGGCTCGGTAGCTTCTCAAACGACTTAGCAACGATACAACCAAGGGACCAGTCCATGCAAATGTTACGGTAAACCAAATCGCAAATCAACTTGTCATGAATGGGAAAACAAATCATCCAATGGGGAAAATGGAAAATGGAGGTAATGAAGTCCAGTAACCTATCCCGTTCATTTGAAATAACGGAAATACAGAAAGCGGTTCAATGTAACAAAAATGGGAAAGCGGCGGGGTTAGATTATATCATAATAGGACTTCAGTTCAACCGCACAGGCATGGCTCTTAAACTTCTTCAACAACTGTTTTACTCCCCTAATAATTCCAACAATATGGAGTAAATACAGGGTGATCGCATTTCTGAAACCTGGAAAAGAACATTCGGACCCCAAAAATTTCAGACCAACCTCCTTACTCTGCCACCTGTATAAAATAATTTAAAGAATGTTGCTCAGTCGCTTAATGGGAGTAGTAGACAATGTCCTAATCCCTCAGAAATGTGGCTGCCGCCCAGGAAAGAGTTGCACAGCACAGATTTTACAACTAACCCAGCACATTGAGGACGGATTTGAAATGAGGAAGATCCCTGGTGTGGCTTTTGTGAATCTCTCAGCTGCCTACGATACAGTAAATCACAGGATACTATTACACAAACTTTATAGAATGATTACAGACATCAAGGTAACCAAGATGAGCTACTCTCCTGGAAAATCGTCGCTTTTTTTTTGTTGAATTCCAAGTCTAAAGTAAGCGCATGTCCTCGTCCCGAGGAAGTGCAGCTCCTTTTAGGCATACCCCTAGAGGATGTGAGCTATATGTACCATAGCGGCCCTTCTCCCATCCTTAAATGTTTGGTAGAATCGGGGACGGTAGCTGTTTCCCTTAACCATTGCCAGTAGTGGCGATTGGGAGTCAGAAGTGGGGAGGGGCGAGCAAAAATGTATAAACAACAAAACATACCCGGGTCTGGGGCTACAGCACTGGGAGCGAACAAATTTGAAAAATTTTACAAAATGGTAAGTTTTTTGAAACTCTGAGGAAAAATCGATAGAGACGTAAAGTTTGAGTCCACCAACTTTAGTACGGCAATAATATTACTATAAAATAAAACTTTCGTCAGAGGAGCGGTAATTACATATGTCATCATCACCTTCATTTCCTGTTTACAGCTTCTCGGGTCGGGTTGTGAATCGCCACCTGTCTCTCCACCTCTCTTCTCTTTTCTCAAGTACACTTTCTCGTTTCCCTCCCCTCTTCCCTATGCACTTCCACACTGAATCTGTCCACCTCTTTCGGGGTCTTGCTCGACGTCTCCTTCCTGTTAACTTCTCTGAAAAAGCTCATTTTGGCACTCTCTCTTCTCCCATTCTCATCAGATGCCCATAGCACTTTAGCTTTGTTGTTTCTATCCTGTCTTGAAGTTTCAAAATTCCTGTCCTTTTCTTTTCTAATTCTGTTCTTTCCGGTCTTGCCCTCGATACCTCTTAGGACCCGTTCACACTAAGGCGATATATGCGATATACGATACGCGACACGCACAGACAGATACTTGAAATCTAAACGGAGGCGATAGAAAAGGTTCACAGCTCCACGATTGCACAACATATCGCAAGTGCCAAATATCTCTCGAAGTGCCCCTTGATAGTCTCTTCAGCGATTAGTATCGTAGGATATTTCGAGCCTTGAATATGTAATAGGTTGGGAGGTGTGTTCATAAAACCAGTAATGAAATGTCGTATGGCTTTTAGTGCCGGGATATCCCAGGACAGGTTCGGCTCGCCAGGTGCAGGTCTTTCCATTTGACACCTGTAGGCGACCTGCGCGTAGTGATGAGGATGAAATGATGATGAAGACAACACATACACCCAGCCCCCGTGCCATTGGAAGTAACCAGTTAAGGTTAAAATCCCCGACCCGGCCGGGAATCGAACCCGGGACCCTCTGAACCGAAGGCCAGTAAGCTGACCATTCAGCCAATGAGATAGTGAAATCAAACACTGGAAACAAAATCATTTACGTTCCTGAAAACTGCATCATCTTTATGATAGATTAATAAAAGTGTTACCGGTTTTTAGGGGCTCTCTTAACTTCAATAAACAAAATGCCAACGCTACATGTTATGAAAATACGCAGGAAAACGGCACCACTTCGAGTGAACAAGGTACTACACAGGTGAGTAGCGACTCTATCATCACTGAATGTTCGAAGATGTTGGCTTCTTCAGTGACCGCTTGCAAGTCATGAATTGTTTCCTTAAACCTCGCTGGTGAAAAGGAAGGGCTCTCTATCATTTTCCACTTATGCTGCCAGGAGCTGAATCTGCCACGACTGGTTCGCACTCTGTCCAGCAATGTCCAGCTCCTTCCTGGTAAACTGAAACCAGAGGGCTCTCTACGGAGGTGAGGGATTTTTCTGTGTGGCCCATTCTTCACGCCAAATTTACTTCATGCTCAAATAGGATTCAGATAACCTCTATCTTAGCTCCTATGAAGGATACTGCTCTATGCAGTCTTAGTGTACCAGCGTTTCTACTCGTCCTCGTTCAGGTCTGTTTGCATTCGAAGATGAGAAGAATGGATGTTGGAGAAAACAGGAAGCCGGTTCTCTGGTGTCGATGTGATTGTGCAAGATACTTTCGTCACTGTATCGTTCGGCTGGGTGTCAATCATTTTGAGTGTACGCTGGTTAGGCATACTAGGCTGTATAATTCTGCTGGAGGATAAAGAATGGTAAGGGCTGCTGTCCTTAGAACCGTTCCATTTGCACCACAACCCTTACACTAAGCTTTAGCAGAATATACGAGGATAATTGGAACTATTTTATTTGCACGGGGGCGGGATTCACCAGACAAGTGGAAATATACAGAGGGGAGTGTGAAGCATTAGGTGCAGGAGAATGTATGTAAAAATACCGAGTACTACATAATGTTCATTCTCAGAGAGTGCAGAAACCTCAGAGTAGTCCTCTAGATTGTCCACAACTCGTCGGATACCAGACGCCTCGTCATGTCTGAATTTTGCAGTCTCATGTTTCACAGTGTTGTCAATGTCTCCTCGTGTCCCAAACTATCTCCCACGGAATGTTTCTTTCAAATGGGGATGAGATCAAAATCGCATGGAGACAAGTCCGGTAAGCAAGGCGGGTGTTACAGTACTTCCCATACTTATCTTGCCTCGTCACATCCATTCTGTGTGGGTTTAACTCACTGCTGCTGTCCCATCGCCCTGTTCGTGGTACGTGTGCAATACACCGCCATCTCGTGCTGTGACCATTCACTGTGAGTGTCCTGCTTTCCAGTACGTACCACCATTGAATGGTAGCGCCGTAAAAATGTGAGGAATAATAACACTTGCTATGAATTATGTCCCAATACACGTAGTTCCTTGGGTTTATCTTCACTGCAGTTCTGCACATGTTCCATGTATGTTCATGAATGCTCCAATAGAATACCCAGGTATTTTGGGTGAGTGTTATACTTCATGTGAAGATCTCTATATTACCTGCCTGTACTCCTAATGTAAGCAATTGATACCGGTTTTGTTGGCATTGCGTATGAGCCAACGAATGTTGATGTAGCTGCAGCTTATTTGAAATCGCTTTACTGAACTGACGGAGCTCTTTCGTCAGCATATAGTTGTTACGGAAACAAAACTTCCAATTTCGTAATTTCCCTAACAATGGTCCCGCCTTCCATCCACATATGGGTAAGCAGTCCATCAGAACAATTTTCATTGTGTTCCATTTTCCTATTCATGCGTCTAAATGAAAATGAAAGAATGTATTTTTGAATGAAAATTTTCGCAATTCTACACTAACTTGCAATGGTTCTAAGGTTAATTTTCCTTTACATCATAACCATACTACTATTCCCAATTTTAGACTTCTGTGATACGTACTAGTCAATATAAATGCTGAACACGCTTTGCGACTTCAGCGAGCACGAAAGTCTTGCATACGACACGCCTTCCCACTGCCACATGCCGCTCATGTTACACCATTTTTCAAAACATTGGACTACGCATAAATGGACGAAAGAATTATCACCTAATGACATTTCTTTACCAAGTACTCTCGAGGACCACTCCTACATACTTATTTTCTAATTTTCGTTTCCTTTCCTCATTCCATGAAATTGGTACCTGTTCTGGCTCCCTACTTGAAATTCCACTATTCGAACAAATTCCTATAATCACTTCTTTCTAGTTAGTGCATCGAGACTCTGGAATACACTCCCAACGGACATTAGGCACGTTACTTCATCTCAAAAATTCAAGTCTGCCTGCCTGGGTTGACTTCTTCCTTAACTACCTCGACTGTGAAATATGGAACCTGATCACCTGGAAAATGAGTAGAGCATCTGAAATTCACTTACATTTATTCTCCTTTAATGAATGAACAGAAATTTCAGGATAATGAGAAATCTGCCAAATTCCTCTGTCTCATATTCAGTCCATGGCCTTGGACCCTGCAATTTTCTCAAACAGCAGACCGTTGTGCGATCAAAACAATTCTGTCTGACCGTAGACACTTTATAACTGTACAACTATTAAGTTATTCTAAGTTACTACATCTGAAGTTAACGTAACCTCTTTAGAGGAGATGGCATATGAAGGGAAGAAGCTCGTACGGAAACATAGTGGAAGGAATAAGATGCAGGAGATTTTATTTTAACCATTTGTCTCAAAGTACATCACACTGAGCTACAACATTCGTCAACTCTGTTCACCATGGACGATACGGGTAAGGAGCGATGGCTTCCGGTGAGCTGTCATCTTCCTGCTGCGGTTGTTTATACCTTCTGTCTTCGTAGGCGTCTCCCATCACATTCACACGATAATAATAATCCATATCTCGCAGTCCCCCTGTAACAGACGATACACTCAGAAGAATTTACACAATAATACTTAACATCGTCATCGTAAAATCCCATAATTTATCATTCGTTACACGGCTTCACACTTGGACTGAGCGAATGATCATAAACTCTCCGCACTGTATGGGGTGTAACCGGAACATCAGGAGCGTACCACTGGGAGTACTCGCTGTCGCCTCAAGGGGTACACAAATTTCATCGTAACTGTTTGCTGTGGACAGTTCAGGAAAGAGTTCAGCCTGCTCACTTTCGATAAAAGCTGGTTTTGATTCACTACAGAGAGTCCCCATTCCGAATTATTAATTCTAAAGTACTGTATGTGCCGTTTGTATTTCCCATTGAATAGGTAAGTAAAATGCTTGTTAAACTTTTGATAACCCTCACCAGCAAAAATAACATAATAATCATGGCTAGCGGTGGCGCGAATGGACTCTGCCATTGGTTGAAGATTAGGCCAATGAAACATTGCTCCCACAGTTCAAGACAGCGAGAAGTTATGACCGACTTTTGCGATATAAAAAGACCTAAAAGAAGAGGCAATATTACCGACACACTAATCATCCTTGTAGTCGGGAGGAAGAATGGAAAAAATAAGCATATAAAATTAATAAGAATAATAACATCTCGCTGTCTTGAATTATGGGAGTGACGTCACAGGGCAAATCTTCAGGCAATAGCGGAGTCCATTGTGCCACCGCCAGCCAAAATTTTGTATCAATTACACAGACAAATAATAACATGTTTAAATGTTTCAGACCTAGCGATACAGTAATTACGGATCTCGCTACTGTAAAGCATACATTGCGTTGTTTTCACTCTTGGAATACATCCACTCTTGATTTAATATCGAAGACAAAGAATAACATACTTGAATGGCTCAGACCTAGCGAAACAGTAATTACAGATTTCGCCACTTTAAAGCATAGATTGCGCTGTTATCACTCTTGGAATTCATACGACCCAAATAATGGAAACAGAATTATATGTATACAAGAGAAGCAGCAACATTTGTAATTGGTCCAGATCTGACGGAAACATGAAACTGGACACAGTAAAATGTACATTGCTATGATGTCAACAGGCCACTGCAAAGTATGGATTGCGCTGATGTCAGCTTTAAAATTGATACGAGGGAATTAATGAAAGTAAATATAACATCCTTTGTACAGGAGGCAAGGAAACATCTGGGATTGTTGCATGGCTAGCCATATATTTCTGAAACGTAACACTAATGGTCCAGCGTAGACGAATGCTGAAAAATTATTTTATGCACACACATAAACAAAGTTTAACGTTCATAAGAGGAGGAAAGGAAGGAAATGTTATACTAAAATTTAGTATACCTTATTGGAGAGCTTCTAAAGAATAATCCGTTCCCTCGCCGAACACAGAGTTTGGAGCTATGCCCATATTTTTCTCAAAAAGTCAAAATATCTTCAGACTTGCTCTTGAAATCAGTAAAATCAGTAATTTTCACATAGCAACCTGCGCACGGAACAAAATCCATGTTTAACAATACCTTATTGATTACCATAGCAGCGAAAAATGTATTCGTGACAGTAGGAACTAACAACGAGTGAGGTGAACAGCCCGACCAAAGTTGGTACTAGGAACTAATTACATCACATCAGTTGGTACCAGTTTTCAGGAACTTACTTCAATCAATATCAATCAATACTGATCTACTTATATCCCCAATGGCAAATGAACATTAAACAGTGGTTCCTGCGCTGGTGAGAGTTATGAAAAGTTTTAGCAAATCCTTACTCATGCTGCATCGCTCTTCTTTAAAACGTTTTGCTTCGAAATCCACTCATTAACTTCAGAAAATCAAGTGGCAGTGTATATGGTCCAATAGTAATTGTTGCGTGAGTAATTATACTAGTATGTAGAGGCTTGTTGGATCCTCAAATAGCACCACCAAAGGCTATGCAGTTATAGGAAAACCACAGAAAACAATGGTAGTACCAAAATGAGGCGTACTAGGCAAGACGAGGAGGGAGGTAGTTTCCATTCCTTTCCTCACTGGGATAGACAGTGCTGTTGTAGCACAAATAACCCTATGAGCAATACCTTTCATGACACTCAGATGCACTGATTGTGCTCTGAATGTCATTACTCAGCACGACCCACACCCCAGCAGCTTCCATATTGTCACAGCCATGCATGAGACTGGAACTTCAGTGGAAGCTACACTTTGCTCTGGCCTGTGCCCAGAGATGGAAGCAAAAGTACTGCATCCATCAAGAACTGACAGCAGGCAGGATATCGTTGCTAGGCAATGGAAACCTCATAATTCCACCCACGACAAAACCAAGTTTCCCCATCTGTCTTGTGAAGGCTTTCCGCGTTGCCTTAGAAGGGAGTAGAAGTCTACAATGGTCGAACAATGGCTTGTAAACCGTTCTTAAATGCTGACAGTGGACAGCTTTCAACAACATGAAACAATGTCTGCTTCTCTTTCATCATATATCGCCACCTGGCTTGGCCTGTTCTGAAACGGCTGAGGTTTCACCACTCATGTCGAGGAAGATCGAAACCTAGCACTTTCTTCGTAAGGTCTTTAATCAGAAAGGCGTTGGTGGGTAGACATAACTCCCATCGCTGTTTCTCTTTTGCTGTTACACTCAATTTGTCATGGAAGTGTAGATCAGCCAGAGTGGATTCCGGGAGTCTAACCTCATTACATGTGGATCCCGTAAGGCGTTGAACAAGAGTGAGTTCCTCTGTGCTAAGGTCTTCTTGAGCAACTGTATTTTCGTTTCGCTTCTCCTCCGATATGGAGGAGCAATGTTTGCTAAAAAAGGCAGCCACTGAGAAGGAGTGGACCTCACTGTACCAGTAGCAACTCTCATGGTTTCATTGATCTGTACGTCAAATTTGTGCGAATGTACGCTGTTATCACACACAGGAGCGCAATACTCACCAGCCGAATATCCAATAGAAAGTGAAGTAGTGCGATGAGTGTTTGCATCTGCAACCCAGTTGCTGCCCGCTAGTTATGCTGCAGATTTACTCTTGTACTCAGCTTCTTTGACAGATTCAGGCAATGCTATTTGAACAGCAAGGATAGATCCAGTGTAACACCCAGGGATTTTGGGAAGAGGTTGTGCGAGAATTCTGTTCCGTTAAACACCACATGTAGCTTCCCATTAGCTTCCATGTTATGCAAGTGGAATGCTGTCACTACCGTTTGGCTGGAGTCTCCATTTGTGGAAATAGTCACACGTGGTAAGTCCTCTATAAGAATATCCTCACAGTGTGCCAACTCCGTACTCTGAGTAATTAAAGTTAGATCGTCTGCAAACACTATCCCATTTGAAGTGTTTCTTGGAAAGTCGTGGATAGAAAGATTGAACAGAATGGGAGATAGTACTGACCCTTGAGGTAAACCATTATTTAGAAATCTTCGCCTGCTCCTTTCACCGTTCAGAAATACATCAAGCGGTCGGTTGGATAACATAGTGTTTATTAATCATGCTGGGCTTCTGACAATGATTCACTCAAACAAATTTCAACAACAGTTCCTCTCTCCAGACCGTGTCATAGGCTGATATAAGAACGACAAAAGCTGCAGCAGTCTTCAGTATTTTCTGGAATCCTTCTGCAATATGTGTTGTCAGTGTTAACACCTGTTCACAACAACTTAGATTCTTTCTGAAATATCCTTGTTCAACTGTAATCACTCTTTCTTTGCTGGATACGGTTAAGTATTATTCTTTCGGGCATCTTGCAGATTACAATAAGGAGTGAAATTGGTCTATAATATGACGCACCAGTTCCTTCCTTTCCTGGTTTCAATATTCCAATTACTTTGGCTTTTTTAACAACTTAGGTAATTCACTATTTCGTAGAAATTCATTGAAGATGTTGACTAACCAGTGTTTTATTCCAGGGCCTGCTGTCATCAGAAACTCAGGACAGATTTCATCCAGCAGCTTTACTTATCTTTATCTTGGATAAATCCTTGTCCATTTCTCCAGTACTGAGGACACAGGAATACTCCGGATGGGATGCCAACTGAGATATTTTCGTAGTTGCTTCTTAAAACTCCTTGCGCGTACCTTATCCATCTTCGCTACAGAGATTTGTGTCAGTCTGGAAGCAATGGTGTTTGGGTTCATTGACAAACTTCTGCGTTTCATGGTAGGGTCACTACCAAGTTTCCTTATGAAGTTCCAGGCTTTACAACTAGAGGGTGCGAAGTCCATCTCTGCTGTAGTTCTGCGTCAGTTCTCCCTCCTAGATTTAGTTAGAGCCCTTAGCAACTCATCAGATGTCGTTTTGTTAGGAGAGTCCTGCTATTCGGTGTAGATCAGATTACATTCTTCTTACGGTATCCGTGGGAAATGAACTTTCTAGCATTAGTCTTCACGACGTTGGAAAATGTAATGTAATTTTCAGGAACTGGTGTTATACACTGTAGAGTGTTATCAAGCCGTTTTGCAAACTGATACAACTTTTCTAGTCGAAAATTCCAACGAGGTTGTGGTACTGAAGACACAAGAGGGATCTCAGTGCCATAGTGAATAATAACTGGTCTATGTTGACTGTGAGGAAAGGAACTGATGACCTTCCGTTGTACCACGTGTTGATTTTGAGGAGTTGACTGAGACACAACAGACAGGTCAGGAGAATAATCGTTTTGCCATCTGCCAGAACGGAATGTGCCAGGATGTTTAGCATTGTGGATGAGTTGTAGGGAGTTTACTTCAATCCATCTATTTAGGTTTGACCCACTGTCATCTTCGAATTCGTATCCCCATGCTGAGCTGTGACTATTGAAATCCCCGACGTACAAAACAGGGTGATCAAAAACGTTTAATGAAGGGCTGGGCCAACTGACGCCTGGTGGTTTACAGACATTCACTGACATTTCCACTGTCAGAACAAATGTATCTGCTGAGCTGTCTTCACAAACAACTTTAAAATCAGTTAACGAGTATCTGATGTAAGTTGCGATCCCATAACGTTCATCACTGATTGCCCCAAGAAGATTGTAGAAACCTAGTTTTCCTCTTCTTAAGAGATCTTCACTGACACTGGTGTGTGTTTCCTGTAGTGATTATCAAATCCACAATGTTCTCCAGCATAAGACGAGACAGATACTGACTCTTCGGTGGTGATATTGAATCTATAATTTAGTGACAAATGAGGAGATCGTTACCAAGTCAGAACGACATGTGTTCTGGTTGGTCCTAATAAGGACTCACTCTTAGTGGAGATAGTACTTGCTATCATCTGCTTGTTGCTGTGGAAGAATCAGCCGGTTTACCACCGTTGGCCAAGGAACGCCCGATGGCCTTATCTAGCACACGCCGGGGTGGCTTCTTCCGTGTTCCACACATTAATGGGGATCGGGGGGCGGGGGTGGCGACGTAGCTACTTGCCTGTCACTGTGCCGGACGTGGTTTGACACCCGGTGTTGCTGGGGTGTGATTTTCAGTTCCAAACTCCGTGGTGTCAGGAAGAGCAGGTGACGTTAAATGCCCGGCCAGAACTCTTTTATGCCTCAGTGCTGGCAGAGACACTGAGCAAGCGCCATAAGCTGCAATAAGTGATTATTATTATTATTATTATTATTATTATTATTATTATTATTATTATTATTATTATTATTATTGACATTATTTTGTACACAACAAAACTCACGACCGTGCACTTAAATAAGGTATATCACTGGCATATTTCTGGCGTGAAAATGGGAAACCGCGCAAAACCATCTTCAGGGCTGCACCAGTTGGGTTCGAATCCTCTATAACCCGAATCCAAGCTGGTAGCTACTCAAACCAAACCACGCTTGGTCTCTTACCTTATCAAAATAACCAGCTTTAGCGGTGACTTCACTGTCCCTTACCCGGAAATTCAGGATCGATTCCAGAACAGTCCAAGGATTTTTAATTCTGGGATAAGGGCTGCAACGGTGTTTACCCAACCAAGTGAGGAACTGTTGATGTGAAAGCGGATCTGATCACGATAGCCATACCGCTGATCAGGTGCCATTCTAATATCTGCAGGCCCTCTGAATGGACAGTAATCGGCGTGGCAAGGCAAAGCCATCATAGACATTATATGATATGGTACATGGAGAATAATAGTTTTTGCTATTTGCTTTACGTCGCACCGACACAGATATGTCTTATGGCGACGATCGGATGGGAAAGGCCTAGGAATGGGAAGGAAGCAGCCGTGGACTTAATTAAGGTATAGCCCCAGCATTTGCCTGGTGTGAAAATGGGAAACCACGGAAAGCCATCTTCAGGGCTGCCGACAGTGGGATTCGAACCCACTATCTCCGGATTACTGGATACTGGCCGCTCTTAAGCGACTACAGCTATCGAGCTCGGTGAGAATAATAATAATAATAATAATAATAATAATAATAATAATAATAATAATAATAATAATAATAATAATAAAGTGATTTCCTCTGGCGAGTAAGTGGCTTCGCTGTTTGCGTCACGTAGATATTAGCTTGTATTCGGGAGATCGCGACTTCGGCCCTAACTGCCGACAGCTCTGAAGATTGTTTTGCGTGGTTTCCCAGTTTAACACCTGTGAAATGCTGGGGCTGTACCTTAGTTAAGGCCACTGTCACTTCCTTCTCACTCCTAGTGTTTTCCTTTCTTGGCGTAGGACCTATCACATCGGTACTACTTAAACATATATATTTTTATGTATAAATCCGTTTCACCCGTCTCGAGATGTTGCAGTTCTTTTTTTCAAGCACAGGTAGGCAGACGAAAACAGATATGAATTAATGAGGCATTTCTGGACACCTAAGAAAATTTAAACTTGTCACTAGACAACCAGGTACCCCCGTATTCTCTGCAGGAATAAAGAATCCCCGAACTCCCCAATTATTTCGAAATTAGGGTCCAGATGCAAAATTCCACAAGCGGAAAAAAGGAGAGGATCTTTTACTGAGTGGCAAACCTTTACTATGTCTTGCACTTTTCTTGCCCCCCCACTGTGGGTATGGGCGGTAGTATAACACCCAGGGAATCCTTAAAAGGGGCCCCATGGGCTCTGAATTTTGGAGCTTGGGTTGGCGACCACGGGGCCCTTATCTGAGTCCTGTCATTTTCCCACTTACTTATGCAGTGTTCCTCACTTTCATCTACCTTGTCTGACTTCCCTTGATCAACTCTTGCTCTCTTACGACCCGACGGTATTAGAGTACTTTTCATTTTCATGCCCTCCTTGGCCCTTTTTTCCTTTGCCCGATGTCTTCATTTTTAGGTGTATTGAATTCCTTCCATTTTTTCTAAGTGACATGTAGAGGATTGTTGCCTAATTGAACTTCCTCTTAAAACAATAATCACCATCATCACCACTTACAGTTTTCTTGGGTTTAAATGCTAATGATCTAATTTCACTTTTTTTTCATCAAATTCCGGGTACCTTTAGAGATATTAAATTAGTAATCGTTACTAAAATACTGTTCAATGACCGCTGCACACCCTGCACATAGTTTGGCTGGGGCGTCTCATTCTAGACAACATAGAAAATGTGCTGAATGGGATTGGATCGGGAGATTGTGGTGGCCAGGAAAGTGCCTTCATATTCATGGCTATTCATAGGACCAGTTAGCCGCAATGCTGGAACGATTACTGGGGCATTCACTTGTTACAGATAAAGGACTCCTGAAGGGAGCAGGTTCTAATAGCAGGTTCCAGTAACGTTCTCCAATAAGAAATGATTCAGATTCAGATTTTTCAACACATTTGATCGGCCTCCATGTAGCTACATTCACCTGCCCTACTATAGCTCCATTTCGCCAAAATGCAGCTATCCTTATTCAATTGCTCATCAGCTTATTGTCTGTACACTCCAAAGCTGGTCTGAAAACAGAGCGGTGTAAGGACAGTTTCGTCCGCGACCTGACTTCCTTCTTACAGAATACTGTTGATCACAACTGCAAACTCACTGCATTACCCTATCTGCATCTTGATTCAATCTCACTTACTGTAATACCATGCTGAGAAAATACACATGGTACTTGAAGTGATCTGAATGTTCAAGCTTCCCAGACGGACCTCCGATTCTTTTAATTTCAATGCAACAACAAAAATCTTTCCAGTCTGTTAATCACACAATAATATCGATATAACTTATATCATCATCACTGAATGAAGAATGAATGAATGAATGAATGAATGAATGAATGAATGAATGAATCAATCAATCAATCAATCAATCAATCAATCAATCAATCAATCAATCAATCAATCAATTACTGATCTGCATTTAGGGCAGTCGCCCAGGGGCAGGCTCTTCTATGGAAATTTAGAGGCTGCAGTTGTACAGTCAACAGTGTCAATCGTACTCATCCGTATTTGAGAACTGTGGTGGGTTCTCATCATATTACATGCATGTGCTGTGTGTCTACATATTTAATATTTTTTTAGTTTAGGATTCATATCTACTGGGTTTTTAATTCACATTTCATTGTTCGCCATTATCTAGAGAAACATTGCTTCAGCCAAGGCCAGTTTTACGTGGAGTGCTCTCGAGCATGATCAACCTGATGGGAAGATCGTCTGCAAGAGCGAGTTGTAAGACACACACATATACATTAAGGTCACTGTAATTTAACAACAATAATACTTGCTTATAAATCCGGTTCGAATGGGCCTACTTTGGACAACGCTTGTTCAACTGTTGGGATTTTAAATTTCCTAGTGTTTTCTACCGAATTAACTCCTTTCTTTCATCAGTCCAGAGGGTACCTTTCTTGTGTTATTTTCTGAAATCCATGAAATTCCTTCAGATCGTCTATGTTGAAGATCGGATATTCCCAGTTCTTTAACGCTCTTCTCAGTTTCTGGTAGTCAAGTGGTTCGGATCTTCTTATTCCACCAGAAGATGAACAGGCGAATGGTCAGTCTTTTGGAAGGCAGTCTTACTATATGGTCATAGAAGGCTGTTCACCTTTTCCTAGCACAATCAGAGAGACTCTCTGTGATTTCGTAAAGTTCGGAATTGTACGTTCTACGGAATTTTTCATCTTCCTTTACCGGACCTAAGATCTTCCTGAGAATTCTCCCCTCTCTGACTTCCAGCTTTTCCATCAGACTTCTTCGGTTCCATGAAAGACACTCCATGGCACGCAGAGCTTCTGGTCATATGACTGACGAGTAGTGCTTCAGTTTCAGGTTTCGTGATAGGCATTATTTGTTAGAAGTGTTCCTTGTTAGTCGATAGGCCAGTTCCAACTTGTTGACTCTCACGGATAATGATGCTATTTCTGATATGTTGGGTTCAAACCATTCTCCAAGATACTTAAATGTATCAGTCCTCTTGCTTCTTCCCCGTTCTAGTAGTATATCTCTTCTAGCTTCTTTGATGTTGGGAAAGAACTCTGTTTTCTCCCAAGTCACTTGAACACCCACTTTGGCTGCCTGTCTTCTGAGACGAATAATATGTATTACTGCTGTATCCAGCGCCATATCGTCAACAAAGGCCAGACAATCTACAACCAGACCTTCCTTTTATGACCCAGGTGTATCCCACTCTGGATACGCAAGTTCGAAAGTTCTTTGCACCATTCCCTCACAGCCTTTTCAGGGACACAGTTGAAGCGAAGTGGGGGAAAGTCCATCCACTTGTCTCATCCCTGTCTTAATCTGGAAGCTTTCCGCAACCACGCCTCTATATGTAACCATGCAACGGGTGTTATTCAAGGTTTCTAGAACGAGTCTGCGAGTTTTGTTGTCTAGTTTATGATAAAAATGCCTTCCATTTAAACAATGAAAATAATATTATATTTTTCTTCTTCGATGTAATTTAAATATCAGTAATGAGTAAATAAAGAAGGGGCAGTTAAATGAAACCCGAACACCCGCCATAACACATATTCTGCGCGAAATCTGGCAACACTGTCGTTACGTATCGATACTGCCATCGCTGTGGTAGGAGAACTACATAGTGACAAAGCAGTTGTTGGGTTATGCCGTTGTTGGTGCCTGGACTGGTCTACTGTGTTCGTCCAGCTGTAGAAATGGAGGCAAGGTAAGAAGAGCACAGAAGAGTGGTTCATTTACTGGTGGCTCAGGGTGCTGTAGTACGCGAAACTCATCGTCACATGTCTGCTATGTATGGCGAACAATCCATGTCCATGACGAGTGTGCACGAGTGGCATAGGAAATTCCGACAAGGAGGCACTGCACACAGGCGCGTCGAGCCTTTACTCCTGATGTGATAGGCCTTATCCGAGAAACCGACGAATTAGGAGGAACAAGGAAATTCGTGCGCGTTATTTCATTCGGACGAAAAGTGCAAGAGTGGGTGTGGGTGTGAATCCATCAGAGACCTACCTCTTTCTACTAAACTGGAATTAATCATCTCGTCTCCGAGTAGAATAAATATATTAACCCGGTTCATGATTCATTATGCCCAAATAAGGAGCGCGTCTGAACTTATTATCACTTATTTTGTTGGTGTTTCTTATTTTCTTCCTAACAGATCTTCACACTCTCGCTGTGCACCTCTTTACGTTCTTCAGTCCTCGTGTAATTAGTCAGGTGGGAGTTATAGAAAACTTGTGTTTGTGAATTAAGGTCCTGAAATATTTCTCTCTTAATTTCTTTATTAATGCCGATTTCATTTAGGTCTTCACTGACTCCTTTTAGCCAATTATAGTGATATTTCATTCATAAGGCTAAAGTTTGAAATTTTATTTGTGAGCGTGTCTTTATTCATCCTCTATAAGTGACCATATAATTCGCATCACCGTTTCCTTATTGTATCTGTGATTTTTCTGTAACTCGATAGTTTTCATGTGATTCCTTTTTCATCAAAATCCCATTTTCGCATTTCGGTCCTGACATTTTACTGAGGATTTTTCTTTTTGCTTTTAGTAATTATTTTTGAATAAAACGATTCCATGGTCATGCTGTGGTGGGTGTTAGGTTATCACTCCACTGCCCCTCGATTTAATTCCAGACCTGTCCGCAGTGATCATATGGATTTAGAGGATGACTCTGTTGATGGTCATGGACAGTAACTGATACCGTGTGCAAGAGAGTGCAAGCGTTTGTAATGTGAACGTACCGAAGGATGCCGAAAATACCGTGGACAGCTAAAATGACCAATATAGTAGTTTTGCATCGTATAAATAAAGAACCAATCATTCTCACTACCATCAAGAGAAGTAATCTAGAATAACTTAGTCATAGGTGTGGAACAGTAAAAACCAACTTCCACAAATCATACTCCAAGCGAAAATAAATGGAAAAGGGGACAAAGTAGAACATCGTGGCTTGGCGACTTGAGCAGTGGTTTGGTTTAACGAAGATTACTCTCCTTCTTCTTTCCGATGAGGCTTGCTAAGGACCACGTGCCAATTTCAATTCAGTTTTGAATATTTTGTTGTTTTCTCTTCCGTTCCTTCCAATATTCCTTCATCCTTTCACTATGCTGTTTCGTTCTGTCCTCGGACCACTTCGCACCAGGCTTCTTGTTCAATCTTTCTTGGAATCCTTCCATACTTACTACCCTCTTTCTAAAAATCTCTCTGTCCATCGTTTCTTCTTCTCTTTTATAATTTCTTTCTAAATCTCTCTTTACTTCATCAATCCAGCTAGTTCTTGCCTTTTTGTCCCAAAGATACTTGAAAATCCTTTATGTCAATCTGGAAACATCCATTCTGTAAATATGCACGAAAAATTGCAATCACCTTTTTCTTATGTTTTCTATGTTCCTGTATATTTCGTCATTAGATCCTAATTTCCATACTTATGTTGATTTCACAAGGCCTAAGATTTTGTCGTGATTTTTCTTTCTAGTAGCTCAAGTTTGTCTAATCTATAGTTTAGTACAAGGCATTCACTTGCGTACAGGCATTCCGGTTTCACCACTGTAGTGTAGTGCCTTTTCATAAGATATTTAGATAGACACATTTTGTTATAAAAGTCTTTTGTGATACCATATGCTCTTTTCATTTTGTGTACCCTTCCTTCTACTGCAGATTTGTCTAAGGCTTATTCTATTTATAACAGCTTATCAACAAACAACATATCACGTTACTGATGGCCAACGTTCTACGAGGACATGGCGCTGTATGAAGAAAAAGATGGTGATTCGTCCGTAGGATGAGTATGCTTAGCATTAAGTAGACCACTTGGTGCAATTCTACAGGATAAGACTATATACCGACACCGGATTTCACCCTCTACCTTCCTACTGTCACACATACGTCGTTACTTTTATTGCATTAACTCTTCTAATGAGACTGATCTCAGTAAGATCATCCGGTCTACGAAGGTTCACCTCACACCTTACTCGACCCCGCAGAGAAACGGGACGATGGTTACTGTGCCGTTTCACAATTCTTTATAAGAGCTAGAGCAACAAAGATGGAGTCTCTGCGGTCAAAATCTCGAATAAAATACATTTAACGTCAGTACGGGCCAAATTATAAGTCCTTTCGTCAGTCGGTTACAGTAATAACCACGTTTAGAAGGCGCAGAAAAAAAAAAGACAGATGGACATTATTTGAAACCATTATTCAAGAAAAAAGATGCTCATCTTTTACTATCTAATCTGACTTCGGTGTATTAACAGGACGAAAAACTCAATTTTAAAGGAATTATTCAGCGGAGCGATATATTGGAGATTTGGAAACGAAGATTAGTTCCCGACTACACTCTATTTGGCAGAGATCAAGATTTAAACGCCGCGGGAGATTTAATACGAGAAACAATAAGAGATAAGATATACTACTGTGGAACTACGTCACGCAGTGACGCAAGCCCTTGATGAAATTTGCCCGACACCGGTTAACATTGAAAGACACTTACGGACCAGTAAATTAAATGCATTTAAGCTGATAAAAGACGGCGGAAAGAAATTTATTTTCGAATCACAATATACTGAATATAAGTCTTAGACAATTCTGGACTAGTTATTGATCTAACTGTTTTCCAGTAAAAACCTGTACAATCTGAGCAACGCAAGAACTATAGTACTTGAAAAATGTCAGCAATGAGTCAAACATTCTATCATTGTTCTGTTCCATACGCACGAGTCTTCATCATGGGTCTGTAAGGAAGCAAGGCGATGCTGCTTGGATCCTGACGAGGCGAGACGATGTTGGCTATCCCGGATGACCAGTGAGCGATGATGAGAAGCCACGATGTACCCAACCACTGGTGGAGGAACCAGATGACCAGCTCATAGTCTCAGATGACCGGAGAGGAGGAAACGCCGAGACCATCTTGAGCAAAGTTAAGTCCAATGTCCAAGTCGTTTTCGTAAGTAAGAAGATATTGTTTTCTTTATTTTGCTTAGTAATATTTATTGGTGCGAACACAGTGCGTAAACAAACATCTAGCTAAATTGATTGGAAGTAGGTATTCATCCGTACGAAACGCCAATTCCATTTGTAGGCGTGGTCACCAAGTGATGTTCGTTCGTAATGTTTTCCAGAGACATGCGTGAAGAGATCGCTAAAATTATTATTATTATTATTACCAGTGATGTGTCAGAATGAAGTAGGCATTTATATCTGCGTGTCATAAACTTGAGCAACGTCAAATTGTACGAGATCATGCATAGGATTGGTGTTATGAAGGAATGGCAGTAGACTATTCCAAGTTACGTTAAATTTGGTACTATGACTGTAGTAAATAAAGTAGGCATTTTAGTAATGTCGCGGCACGTTCATGTGCAAGCCAAGGTAATGAATTACGTGATAAAGTGATAGTGTGGGTATATGAAATAAGAGTAATAATTATCGCGTCATGAATATGATATAGAGTTGTTGATGATGTATAATGGTTGTAGTTATTGTTTCTTCGAGAGAGAGTCATAGTTGCATGAAATAAGGTCTCGTGATTTCAAATGTTATAATGGAGAAGATCACTGATTTCTCGCCAATTCCACGCAATGATTTTAAGCCTACGCATTTTATCTAGCTCAGGACATGATCTCAGGACGTCGAGTGCAATGTTTCTTTATCCATATTAAGTTACTTGGAGAAGCAAATGTTTACTCTGGATAGTTTGGAGCCTTCACTGATCCGCTTAGGAAGATCTCGAGAACTCACTGAATAATTACACTTCTGTATGAATTTCAATCTATAGGCCGATCGCTGGTGACCTAGGGTTTCGAAGGAGAATCAATTTCTTTTAGCTGGAGATATTGTCATCCGACTAAGTAGATTTTCCATTGGTAGCATGTGTTGTTATAACCTTGTAGAACCAGAGTGAGGACGTTTCTTGCTATTTCGTACGCACGTAGTTTATGTCAATAAGTTAAGGTCATATTACCTTAAATTCATGAATTAAATCTTGCGAAGATGTTACTTATTGGATGATTACGACTTACAATGGACGTAGCTTAGCTCATGATGTGTAACATAAGGAAATATGAGTGTCTAAAAAAGCAACTAAATAGGCAGAGAGCAGTATTTAAGACGTAAAACGTATATGTGTGTACTTGTCAGAATAACGCAAGAAGAGTTTAGAATATCCTCATTGATAGTCTTAAAGCTACGGACAGTCAATCAGTCAGTTGAATATTAAGTACTGTGATAGTTTTTTTTTGAATAAATATCAAGTATTAGTTAACATAATCTGATGCGATGTCCAAGGACGGTTGACTTAAACAAATAGAACTCCATTTCTTGACTGAAGGATGGCTCAGAAGGTCCACATGTGTTTCTTTATTTCTCAAAATAATACAACTAGAAGGACTATAAATAATAGTTGATAGGAGTTTTCTTTTCTTTTCTGTGGATGCATCCTACATTTTTAATGTAAATAATTTTCATGTTTTATTTTCTTGCCAAGAAGGCACTTGTAAATACTAGTAGCTGTATCCAATTTAATTTATTTAATCATCACCCGACTCGCTAGGTGAATTGAAAGAGAAGGATAGGGCATTCTATTTTAAGAATCTTCCCACATGTGTCATGTCGTTTACAATATTAATTGATGATTTCGGAGATGAATGAGTACTAAGAAAGGAAGCTATTTAAGCCGAGAAAACATTCAATCACTTAGGGTGAAGTGAAAAGACGTGATTTTTCCAATGTTATCGACGGATATGGATTACTAGGTCGACGATGAGTCAGTCAATACTAAGGCTACTTCATTAGTTAAATTTTGAACTAATTGCTTGAATATTTGATTTAATGTTTAAATAAATTTTGAATTGTGAAACCTAAAAACTCTTTCTCTGTGTTCTTAGCATAAGGTTTAGCTGTAAGATTGTAGTAGTAACGATCGACGACGATTTTCTTAAGAATTAATGAGAATGGTACCTAGCTAAATACGAGTAAGAGACGTCTTTCTGCGTTAGTTAGGGAATTCCGTTGTTTGACCTGGTCGTTTTTCCGTTGCGGAACTCACACCCGTTGAACTCAGTCACCCGATTTATTGAAGTTAGAGCTAGTCTGGATCTCTTGTGTCCTTGCCTGGACGCGGGAACGGCGCATTACACACACACACACACACACACACACACATACACACCAAAAATGTTTAAACAAAATAATACTTTACCTCGAATATTTGCATTCATACACACCAGGCGAATGCAGACATTTTTTCAGGTTTTTATGGTAAAGAAAACACGTAATGTTCAAGGGAAATTGATATTTGGTTTATTCAGAATATTGGCCATCGGTTTCTACATATTTCGCCCATCTTTCAAGTGAGTTATGAATACCATGACAGAAGAACTGCTTGTCTTTTGCGGCAAACCATTCGTCGAGCCATTTTCCAACTTCCTCGAAATTGCCGAAGTACTGCTAAGCGATATCGTGCCCCATTCATGCAAAAAAGTGATAGTCTGATGGCGCCAGGTTGGGGTAGTTCGGCGGGTGCGGAAGGATGTACCATCCAAGAGATTCAAGGTGCCCTTCACTGGTTTTGCTGTATGAGATGGCTCATTGTCGTGTAACAAAATCATTTTCTCATGTCTTCTGGATCATTCCGGTCGTCTTTTGACGAATGCTTGATTTCAATTAATCGTTTGTTGGTGATAGCGTTGTGCATATACGATTTTACCAGGCTTCAAGAGTTAATAATACACAATAGAGCTCTGGTCTCACCAGACACAAAGCATGGTCTTTCACATTGAAATCACAACTTTTAAACTGTAGAAACAATCTCTCACGTGTTCTAATGGATGAAGCTTGTTCACCATAAGTTTCTAACCGCACATGATGCCTCTCCACGTACTTTTTCTCTATTGAATAAGAAAATCAATGCATGCCGTAAACGTTATTTTTCGGGTACAAACGACGACATGATCACTGAACGATACAACACAGACGCTAGTGTTTGGTGGACTGAACTTGTGTGTGTTGGTAGGTTAATATCAAACGAACAAACTGACGTATGTGTCAAATTCATACGCTTGGTCTGTTCGCTGGCGCCATCTCTTAGTGAAACCAGAAAAACTTATGCATACACATGGTATTTGTACTGTTCTTATTGTATCAACGCTCTGACACAAAATAATAACACTCGAATATGAACCCACATTTTCTAACATCGTATTGTCCTCATGGCACCATTTTTATTTAGGTTTCCAACCATGCTTACGTGGCATCGCCAACACCCCCTTCATTCTCTTAATGTAACCGTTTCTTCTGTCCATTGACCAGGGAGGTCGTTCCATTATTTTGACCTCACCAATTCTTGATTTTTTTTGTACAAAGATGTGTCTATCTAGGTCATCGTGTACAGTTATGAGGAAGAACTCGAATGAGGAAGCTTATGTTCAGTTTAGTGTTAGTGTTAGCCAGTCGGTTATATAATGAAAGCATGACACTTCTGTTATACTTGCGCTAGGACTAAGTCTCCATTTCTTGAAATAGACCTAAATATCTAGTCGTAAGCTTGGATTGCACTTTGTCTTTCAAGGAACATCTATTGAACTTATTTAATAAACTGAAAACTCGAAACAATATTCTTCAAGAACTGTGCGGGAAAACTTGGCGATCTACTGCAAGCACTCTACGATATTCCGCCCTTGTTCAGAATTATTCCAGTGCAGAATATTGTTCTCCTGATATGTTGATACACAGCTAAACACCAGCATGCGCCTTATTTAGGACACGATCAGATCCACGCCAATCTCCCGCTGCTCATGGGAATAATGTCACTTGATCTGCGCAGATCGCCCTCTTAAGAGAGTACCGTAAAATCTGCAAGAACCCCAAACTACCGGTATAAGAAGACATCCCTGCACGCAATAGTCAAAAGTTGAAGTCATCCCGTCCATTTTTGCGTGATGTTGCTGACATGACTCGCAACAACTTTAACGCTGTGAAAGTTTGCAAAGATCTCTGGGAATCTTCAACAGACATGTCCCTTCACAACCTGTTCTCTGGTGCGCAAATTGCTAGTGGATTCCATCACCCACGCCGGCAGTGGGTCACTCTTAACAGAGTTCGCACAGGCCATGGAAGATGCAGGGACTCACTGCACAAGTGGAACTACATAACTTCACCGGTATGAAACTGTGGTGCACGCGGCAAACCATCGCTCATATCAATGGATATTGAATTTTTACGACCGCATTGTAATGGAAACCGACTTTCAATCTATTAGGTCGTGTTACGTACATTCAGTACGTGTTGAAGGGATGTTAAGTACAGAACAAAAATGGCCGGACACCAGTAGGTTCGGATCCCACTGGTGTCTGGTTGGCCATTTTTGTTCTGTACTTAACATCCCTTCAACACGTACTGAATGTACGTAACACGACCTAATAGGTTGAAAGTCGGTTTCGATCGCTCATATCGTTGGCAGCTGCAAGCTGCGAGCTGGGCTGATTTCTTTATACAATCAGAAGTGATGTTAGAGTGGATGGAATGGCTGGTCATGCTGATATGAAATTATGTTCTTGTTATTGTAATATAATGAATTGTACACACTTAGATTTTATGCAATACGCTAAGTAAATAAATAATGTTCAGTTATCCCTCTCAATCTCAAACAGTCAGCCACTCCTTAGTGCCATCGAGGTTTGCCTATGAGGATCCAAAGATGTGTTAGCATCTGTTTCGTCAGCCTGCTGTCAGAAATTCCGAACAAGTGACCGAACAAAGTCATCTTCATTTTCTTGATGACGCCTTTTTACTTTTCCCACTTTTACACATTTTCTCAGCTTCCATGAGCCCACTTTAATTGTGAGCTGAAATACTTCATACCTCGATTTAAGTTTCAAACATTAGTATCCCATTCACAAATAAACTATTCTTGATCTTACTTTAAAAATAACATTGATTTTACCAGGAAGTGGTACTAATTCACCAAATAATGGTAAAAAAAATATAGCACAGTGAGAATCAAAAATATTCCCAGACGTATTGGAATTGAATGTAGACCTTGAAAACGGTTCCAATGTTTACAGAGGAGACAGTCCGGCTCCATGGCTAAATGGTTAACGTGCTGACCTTAGGTCACAGGGTTTCCGTCATCGGTTAATTTCGCTGGCACGGAGGCTGCGTGTATGTGTCGTCTTCATCATCATTTCATCCTCATCATGACGCACACGACGCCTCGGGACACTCCCGGCACCAAAAGCCATACGCCAATTCATTTCATTTCAGCACGCAACAAACGCAAGAATTAAAATTCAATAAACAATGGTAGCAAAAGAAATATCTTCGAATTTATGGTTCGCTAGTACTACTACCAACCAGCAACAGCCAGGGGTGTTCCCACAAATGCGTGATTACATGCGAAGTATGGTGGAAGGCTGCATTGCAATTGATGGCGATCACATCGAGTAAATATTGTGAAAGGAAGAGCAAAGACATGACGATCACTGATGACAGTGTTAGTGAACAATAACTCCCAAGATACTGGGTTTAGTACCAATATGTAAATACTTTTTTTTCCTTCGTTTCTTGAGTGCTGCCTCTTCTGTAAATATTTGAACAATTTTCTAGGATACCCTCTACAATAGTAATAATAATAATAATTTTATATCTCACTAAGTATTTTTGACGGTTTTCAGAGATGCCGAAGTGCTGAAATTTAGTCCCGCAGCAGTTATTTTACGTGCCAGTAAATCTGCTGACACGAGCCTCACGTATTTGAGCACCTTCAAATACCACCGAACCGAGCCAGGATCGAACCTGCCAAGTTGGAGTCAGAAGGCCAGGGCCTCAATTGTCTGCGAAGGCAGATCCTCCCAGGAGGGTGGGTGCCATCTGTCCTGAGTGGGAAGTTGCGTGTTGCTGTAGTAGATGATAGTGTCGTGGGTCAGTCGCAGGGATGATGGGGCCAAGACAAACCCACTCATCCCCAAACAAGGGAAATTAACAAATTATGATTAAAATCCAAGACCCTGACGGGAATCGAAGGCGAGGCCATCTGAACGTCGAGTTGGCCACTGTTAGCGGTGAGAGAAGGTTTTCTGCTCTGCATTCTCCTGCTAGTCGCTCGTGTCACAACAGTGTACTTGTTAAGAAAACTACGGGTTTGTTTCGAGTTCTACCGGTGTGAATTCGTTTAATTGTTTTTTCAGTGAAACAGTGAAAAGATAAGTAATATCATGGCAACAAAATTTGTAATGAGGAATACTCTGAAATGCATATTTAACGTGAGAATAAGCCTTCAGCGTGGGATGTACATAATAGGGTCCAGTCACTGCTGAAACTCTCATCAGATCAAATCGACATGATCCAGCTGGACAATCTGGAAACCGCATCATGTATTAAGGTAATTTCAACAGTGATTTACGAACGATTGATATGTCGCTATTCAGGGATTCAGAAAATAATGTTAAGTGATGTTTGTATAGGAAAAGTTACTGTGATGCCAGCTGACAGGATACAAATGAATGTTCGAAAACATTTCATTAGCTTTAGGTAAATACGGGAAAGTGTTAGAACACAGGGAAGAGGAGTGGTCACAGCAGTACCCCTTCATAGTACGCAACGGTATACGTGCTATTAGAATGGAGCTAAAAGACCCAATACCTTCCTTCTTATATATTGAAGGCTTTCGTGCACAGGTTACTTATGACGGCCAAACTAGAACATGCCTTGCTTGTACTTCTCCCAGTCACTTGAAACCAGACTGTCTGCTGCGCCACAATCGCTTGGCAGAGAGAAGTAATATAAACAATGCCACACTCACACCTGTTAACTCCTCCGTCAGTGAAGTAGACCCCACTATACCAGTTTCACCCTCGCTAAGCGAGCCACACAACAACGCCAGTAAGCAAGCCCCGTGGGCAGACATACACAATGAGGAAAACACAGCACACAACCCGGCTATTGATCGGAATGAATTTCCTTCGGTGACGGAGAGTCAGAATAAACGTATGAAGACTGAGCTGGAACATAGGATTTCCAACTCCCTAACTCCTGAAATCCATGAACAAATTAATGCAACTAAAGATGTACCTTCCATATCCATGGCCACAGTTAACTCCACGCCTGCCCAGGAGTCCGTGAATTACCTGATAGATACTCCTAGGACCCCTTTAATCCTGGATCTTAGCCAGACCCCGAACAACGCATCTCTCCCCTCTAGGATGGAAACGGAAATTATGGGCAGTGCAGATACGCCCGATCGGGACTTAATAGATACCGAAATGACAGAGGAAGGTGTGGGAACTGAAGAGTGTATTGGAGAGGAGAAAGAAATTAAGATGTCTTTAACTCGAATGAGAAACAAAAATAAAACACACAGTACGTCATCCACGGCGGACAAAAGCTTGAAGGAGAGTCAACCATCACATATTTCCTTAAACTATAGGGACCCACGTCTACATACAAGAAACAAGAGTGCCGAGCGAAAAGGGTCTAATTCTAAATCGTCTGTACCTAACTGACTCTGTACCAACCATTACCTGTCGTATCTATAAACAACCGTCTACGCACACATGAATACAGCTTCTTGGCATTTTGCTTTCCCTCTCTGTCTTGTTATAGTGAGTCTTCTTACAACTTACGCCACCCTTAATGTTAATGGAGCAAGGAGTGTTACAACTCAAGCGCTGCTTAGTCGGTTCGCGAAGGAATATGATATTGATATCTTATTCCTCCAGGAAGTTAATGAGACAAACTTCCATTTCTTATATAACTATGACTATATGACGAACGTAGGTAATAACTTCCGAGGAACTGCAATAGTATACAGGAAAGGAATTCAGCTCACTGATATCATCATGGACCCTAAGGGAATGTTTCTGTCTGCCAACTATAATAACACAAGATTGATAAACGTATATAGCCCATCCGGGTCACAGTCCAAACAGAACCGAAACCTATTATTTACAAATGAAATAGTGCCCAATTTAGTGACACCTGGTCCAATAATTCTAGTAGGTGATTTCAACTCCATTCTTCACCCACGAGTCCAAACAGGTACTTTTGACTTTTGTCCAGACCTTCAGACACTAATACAGTCTATGCAGCTCAAGGATGTGTGGCAGCAGCTACACGGCTCACATGTCGAATTTACATATTGCCGTGGGGAGTCGAAATCCAGGATAGATAGGATGTACGTATCCACGGCACAAGTACAGCACCTCGATATCTGTAAGGTGATTCCAGTCACCTTTAGCGATTATCATAGCGTTCTAGTTATGATGAAGACAATAAGGAGTGACAGATGCATCATGGGTAAAGGAATATGGAAGATGAATAGGTCTGTTTTCAATAATACTGAGGATGTCCAACGTTTCACGGAGTGTTATCACCAATGCAAATTAGCTCAAAATCGCTATAGTAGCGTGATGGACTGGTGGACATATAAACTTAAACCTGCCATTAGAGCTCCCGGACGGAAAATAGCGAATGAGCACAACCAGGATACAAGTAGGAAAATTGAATTCTATGACAGAGTTATGTTTGATCTGCATCACAAAGAAGAGCAAGGCCAAAATGTCGCTAGTGCATTAAATTCTATTAAGATAATTATTTTAGGCATTAAGGAAAGCAGCCTAGAACAACCACATCAGCACGTAAAAGGTACTTCCCTCATAGAAAGAGAGATAATCTTTCTCTACCACATTGCCAAGATTAGACGACCAGTCAATAAGCAATGTATTAATCGATGGGATAATGTTAAAGGGGTAATGTTCTCTATAAAGGAACAGCTCCTAGCAGAAAGTGAGAGATATTTCCGTGAAATCTTTGCAGAGGACAGCAACTCAGAATTCGATATTGACAGACATATTCATCATCTCCAGAGTCATCTAGAAGGAGATGATATCGCACATCATACTAATAATATTTCCGAAGACGAAGTGAAGCGCGCGTTAAACCATACTGCACCAGAGAAGACGCCAGGCTATGATGGGATCCCGTATGAATGGTATGAGAAATTATGGAACATTATCGGTAAAGACCTGACACAAGTTATTAATTATGCCTTCAGTCACAACATAAGGGATACAGTTGCACGTATATCAGTGACTATAGACCTAGTACAATATTAAACACCGACTATAAACTACTGGCCAAGATATTAGCGAACAGAATCAGAACTATCCTTCCTTCATTAATTACTTATGGACAGGTTTGCACTCTACCTGGAAAAAGCATACGTATTACATAATCTACTGGCAATTCGTGACGTCATCATATATAATTCAGTGTGTGAAAATTCTTCATGAGCTCTGGCTAGCATTGACCTCAGTAAAGCATTCAATAGGATAGCGCACTCCTATCTTGGGAAAGTTTTAACAAAGTTTCGATTTCCAAACAGTATCATAGAAACAATACAGTGCATATACCACAAGGCATCCTCACGAGTTATGATAAATGGATTTCTCTCAGCAAAATTTACGATAAACAAATCAATTAGACAAGGATGCCCATTATCAATGGCACTTTTTGTTTCAGCAATAGAACCCTTGATTCAAAGCTTGAACAATTATTTAACCGGACTAACTATTAACAACGAATGCTTCGCAGTACGCGCATACGCGGATGACATTACCCTACAGTTTACCAGTGACGAAGATGCTAATAATGCGCAAGGGACTCTCGAGGCCTTCTCTAAGGTGTCGGGGCACAAGTGAATTATAGCAAATCCTCATTATTGCTAGTAGGTTCAAATGAAAATCGACAAATATTTGCCAGCTCGCAGATTCCAATTGTTAACCACTGCAAGGTATTGGCATTACCTTCAGTAGCGATATTTCAGAGACGATAGAGCCTAATTGGACTTCTGCCGTTAACACCCTACGGTTTCATCTAAAGGAGGAAATTTCAAGGCGACTCAACATTTTCAAAAATGTTTGGCATATAAATATCTCTGCGCTGTCGAAGCTCTGGTACCTTGTCCAAATTATTCCCGCCCCACACGCCATTTGCCAACGTCTTAAAGGGCAATTGGATTTTATCTATGGAAAGGATACAGATACAGAATAAGAAGAGATCAACTTCATCTTACTGAACAGGATGGTGGCTTGCGCCTAAATGCACAGCACTCTTTCTGTCACATATCATTAAAGCATTGTACTCGAGAGGAGATGTATTTGATTGTGCAGTGCTAAAATTGTGCGTAACAACAAACCTGCAACAACAAGATCCCTTTAGAAGCTGCTTCCGAAACGCTATCTCCATTCTACAACAACTTCCAGAAACAGACATTACAGCTGGAAAGTTAGATAAAGCTAAGAATATCTAGATCTGGAAAAATATTTGGAACAAATGGATCCCGATTGAATGGATGGTATCGCTCTACATATACACAAATGAAATCATCCCGACGGATGAGAAATTGAAGCGGCATGGACAAGTATCTGATGACAAATTCCTGGTATGTAATCAGGCGGACAGTCTCGTGCATCGAGTTACCACATGCGGCAGTGCGGCACTAGTTTGGAGATGGACGCTAAACGCTATCTACAGGATATCAGGGACAACAACAACCAGTGGCAGAGAGAGAGATACTGAATATAGAACTAAATCACGCACAGAGCGAGAGTGGAAACGCTTGCATATGGATAATAGCCGGAGCCGTTCACTGCAATATCAAGGCGTACTCTCAGCATACAAGTGTGACTTTATCTGGATTTCTGGATCATCTCAGGAAAGAACGTTGGAAGATGGTCGGACAGAAGTGTCTGCAAGGAGCTTTTGGCACACATCTTTTTAAATTCTGAGTGCCTTCCAGTTATGTCCCTTGTGTAATATCTGCTAATTTTCTGTTAAATGCAGAGTGTTTTGTGTTAGTATAACTGTGTACTGTTCAAGGATTTGGATAATGAATCAAAGGAATAATTAAGTTTGCTCCTAGTGTGCAAAAGGAAAAAGTATTTGGTTGTTTTTTGTTTCGTGTTTGTTTTTATAATTATTTTGCTGTGAACGACTTGATGTTCTCCTATGTTAAATTTTAATTCGTTTAGAAGCAACTTATCAAAGTTCTATTTGCGGAATTATCATAAATTCGTTCTAACATTTTTGTTTCAAAGATGAAACACAATAAGAAGTTTGTGTAACTCGTTTAGTATGTACGTAGAGTTTGTTTGTTTTGAAATAGTTGTATGACATTGTCAATATATTTTTTTAAAGGAAGACAATCTGTACGTTACAGCGAAACTAACTAGTGGAGAAACTTCCGTTGTAACATGGATTACAGTAGTTTGTACCCATACCTACTTCAAACCAATGACTTAAGTTTTGGCTCTCAATAACTCCAGTCGACAAAAGTAGCTGGTCATATTCCGAGTCTTGCACACAAACCATTCTAGTGGTTCCTGCCTTATGTAACACAAGTTATTAAAAGTTAAACTCCAAACGATGCATTTCGCTTAAGATTTGTATTTATCATGACTAGGGAGCGGATAATTTGGACCTTAAAGTATCACTGAAAATGATGAATAAAAACACCTTAAATTTATGAGGAAATGCTATATAGAGAGAGAAACCATAAGGGATAGCTGCCCTAGAACAAGGGATACCGTACGGTAACAGTAACAAATTGATAGTATCAGTCACGCTATTTATCTCAGAGTAAAATGAGCTTACATGTCTTTTTAATTTTGAAATTCCTCTCTTGCACAGCTAACCCCGATCAGGAAAACTTTTCTTTACATATATCGTATAAATTGTGGTTTACCATTGACAATCAATTAAGTAAAACATCTAAACAAATATATATATATATATAATTGGATGTTGGTATGTTAGAAGCTATTAGACTCAAAAACTACTAGACTGATTTCGCTGAAATTTTCACAGTTTGTTCTTATTATATCTGAGAGGGATTATGAAGTGGTTTGAATGAAATCTAATTGGTAGTTTGGCACTAAGGGTGAAAAATAAAGTAGGGGAAGAAGCAAACCGCAAGACAATTCCGATCAGCGGGTTGCCTACCCAACAGTATGTGAAGATATGATATGTTCCTCAAAACTTATTTCTGCTTCTATCTGGAAAAATTACTGTAGGGGGAAGAAACCCTTAGCACCCCTAAAGAAAGGGGGTGAAACTTAAACATCCGAAAATGAAGATATTAATGACGAATTCATAGTCTTTGGGGTAGCTGATATGAACTGTGACACTCTGAATGCCGTTTAAGTGAAAGTTCGTTCCCAATCGGTATGGTAAACATATTATGACTTACAGTTTGGGAAAGAAAACTGTAGGGTAAGACACACATACACTGAAGATGTTACAGACGTTAACACTGGTATTTGGAATCTTCTATAAAAATAAAAATAAAAATTTATTTTTAGAAAATCCATAAAATATATTATCGGTTTTAAATGTTCATAAAATTATTGAAATGGGCAGGAAAAACAATATGACTAAGACAGCCATATCGAGATGAGTTATCTGACCTGTGGAGCAGCGCACGGGCCAACTAGTATATTATAAACGAAACAGGAATACCAAAACGAAGGAAGAAATTAATGAAAACTTTATGACCGATCCTCGCGCACCAAAGAGCAAAAATTGACTTTAAAATGCCCTACCAAACTCAAATTCTGGTGACTGTATAGCAATGGTTTTACAAGTAATATATCCCTGTTCTATTTACTGCATAGCTTTTGTTTTTACAGAAATAATTATCTTCCAGCTTACTTGAAAGTGTATACAGTGTAACAGGCTATGGACGTAATGATCTGCTGTCAGCCACCGGAGAAGCTTCAGAACGCTTGCTGTTCTTTGCACTCGTGACAGATTTCGGATGGTTTCTCGTTTAACGTGCTGCTGTGTAATAAACTAAGAGCTAAACTAAAGCTGACCATTGACGAACGTGACTAACCCCGTTGTGTGTATAAAGTTTTATGCAGTCCTTCTAATCTTTGACAATGAAACTGAATCATTAGAGTTCGTAACAGGCTTTATTTCAATTAATCACATTCGCTTCAAAATATATTTTAACCTATTTCAAGGGTAAAAATATGGGTTGGGATTATAAGGGTGGTAGGGGTGAGGGTTGCAGGGGTTGTAGGGGTTGTATGGTTGGTAAGGGTCGTACGCTGGTGGGTAAGGTGTTGGGTAAGCGGGAGGATAAGCGGGAGGGTAAGCGGGAGGGTAAGCGAGAGGGTAAGCTGGAGGAAAAGGTGGAGGGTAAGCAGGAGGAAACGCGTGATGAGCTGCTCCATGAAAAGTCTGTCCTCCGTACAACGAATGCTGGAAAGGCGGTCCTATGACGTTGTTGTGGGGTCCGAATACATTGATATCTTGGTACCTCCCTGGAACAGACGGTGGATCCAAAGAAACAAATGAAAATCTGCCGAAAATCAGATGGAAAAACCACTATTTATTTTCAAGTTTTAAATTATTTTGAAACAATAAAACAAAAGGGGACTTGTCTACATAATCGAGTGACTAAGAGTCAGTAGTAGCACAGAGATCAAAACAGGGAGATTGTGAGGTAGTTATGAAGTGTATAACAGCGTTATACAAATAAACTACAGATAATGTCAGGCGCCAAATCACTACCTACAAACACTATAAATACAATAAAATGTATATGGCCAGAAAATAATTATCCAGAAGGAAAAGTTAACCAAATTTCATAGTTTGAGAATAATAAAATGTGCAAGCTCTTTGGGCATCCTCAGTAGTAACACTAGCCCCGTTTCGCCCCAGTGTTGCAATGGGCTTGTCATTTCGTTCTTCACTCTGACGGCTAGTGTGTTTTTCATATGCTACTGCGCGCCTCCTTTGTAGTAAGGTATACACAAGCCACTAGCATCGTGGAAGTTGTGACAGTCTAATTGACGAGTGCAAGTCACACTGGGACGAAACGCTAGCAATGTCATATTTGGAAAAGCGAAAATGTATCATTTACATACAGACGTTTAGACGTTTACGTTTTATCCACTGCTATAGCTGTCACTGTCAAAAATTCCCGAAAGTGCCTGCGTTACGCCCGGTTTTGCACTCAACTGTTACCAATCTGGCAGTTTATTTATGTTCAATTTCAGATGCATTGGACAATGGTAAACAGGTTGATGTGATATATACTGATTTCTCCAAAGCCTTCGACACTTTACAACGCGAAGCCTTGTTGAGAAAATTTTTAGCGTATGGAGTGGCTAAAGAGCTATTTGACAAAAGTAGTCTGATTTGTCAAGTCCAAGGGTTTGACCTCTAATCCCTATCAACCTTCGTCTGGCGTCCCACAGGGATCACTCTTAGGGCCTCTTCTATTTGTTTAGATTCTAAATGATATTACTACTGTCGTTCAGAACAGTGAATGACTCTCGTACGCTGTCAAGTGTGGTGTCATGTGATTTACTCGAAAATTAACACCTGTATTTTATGTAAAATCAGGGGAGGAGGTTTAAATCGTGTAGAGGATTTTAATGATCTAGGTGTAATTCTTAGTAACAGGAATGGCTTATTCTTTGAGAAGCACATGGATGGTGTTATATAGAAATCTATCAGACTCAAAAGGAATTGTAAACATTTCAGAATTATTGCATGTGTCAAAAGACTGTTTTGTTCCCTGGTGAGACCCTGTCTCGAGTATGGTTGTGAAGTGTTGCTCTCGTATCAGAAAGGCCACATAAACCATCTCGAGAGAGTACAGATAAGGTTCATGAAGTGGATTAGTTTTGGATTCCTGGGCATGCCACTCTCTTCAAGCAGGTATGAAGAATTTGTAAATATTCTTGTAATGAATACACTGGCAACGCGCCGAAAGTGTGCGAACGCAATGTTAACGATTAAATACTTGAAGAGTAAAGTGAACTATCCGGCTATACTGGAGTTCATCCCACTTCATGTTCCAAGCAGGCGAACAAGGCAGAAATGTACATTCCACCTGCCCAAATGTAGGGCGATTGCACATGAAAATGCTTGGTTCATGCAGGCGCTTAGGACCATAACTCAGCTGGAAGTGTCACTCGAGATTTTTCGCCACCCTTTCACTGCAATTCGGAAAGTTCTTCCCAAGGGTGGAATGTGATAATTTTCAGAATTATGTAATTAATCTGTAGAAAACATGTGAATATTTTTATCTGTTTATATATATGTATATTTGTATACACTGACTGAGCAAAGGTAATGGGATAGCAGAGCACTGCTACGCAGGTGTGTTGTCTGCGCACAACACGTCCCCTGTGCCAGCGGCAGTTGCATAGGAGACCTTGTGAGCAGTGGCTGTGTATGTGACAGGTGTAACATGGAACGTCGTCGTGAGCCGACACCGTTCGAACGGGGTTTGGTGGTCGGTGCCCGAAGGATGGGAAGTGCGATTTCAGAAGTGGTGCGGTAATTCGGCTTCACACGATCAACCCTGTCCAGGGTGTATCGTGAATGGTTGAATGCGGGTGTCACCGTCCACAACAGACGAACGACCGGCCGTCCAGCCACCCTCGATGACCGTGACCGGTGACATCTGGGACGAATTGTCAAAAGTGACAGAGGGGCAACCGTGCAACTAATCACGGCTCAATTCAACACACGCCGTGCTAGACACGTTTCCCAGTGGACAGTCTATAGGAAGATGGGTTCTATGGGGTGTGGGAGCCAGCGCCGCACACGGCTGCCACTGTTAACCAAACGCCATCGGGCACAACGACCCTCATTTGTCGCCAGTCACCAAGGATGGACATTGGAACAATGGCGTAACATGATATGGTCGGACGAATCACGATTTCAGCTGCACCATGCCGATTTGAGGCACGGTGTATGGCGCAGACCACATGAAGCGATGGATCTCGCCTGGTTCGAAGGCGTGGTCCAGGGCGCTAGTGTCTCTGTTATGGTCTGAGGTGCATTTTTCTGGTATGGAATGGGCCCCCTAGTTGTTCTGGAAGAGACATTGAATGGTACGCGGTATGTTGAGCTGTTCGGAGGCCATCTCCACCATTTTTGGCCTTCCAATGCCCAGACGGTTCTGCAGTGTTTCAAGATGATAACGCGCCGCCACATCGCTTCCACGTCATCCGGGAATGGATCCAGGAACATGCACCGGAAGTCCAACGACTGCCATGGACATCCAGGAGCATATCTGGGATATTCTGGAACGCAGGCTCCGTGCCATGGATCCTGCACCCACGAACAGACCAGCATTGGCGGCCGCTCTGCAAACAATTTGGTGTCAGCTGCGTCCAAAGGACTTCCAGGGACTTGTCGAGTCTTCACTTTTTCTCAGCTTTCATGAGCCCACTTTAGTTGTGAGCTGAAATATATCATACCTCGATTTAAGTTTCAAACATTAGTATCCCACTCACAAATAAACTATTCTTGATCTTACTTTGAAAACATTAATTTTACCAGGAACTGTTACTAATTCACCAAATAATGGTAAACAAAATATAGCACAGTGAGAATTAAAAATATTCCCAGACGTATTGGAATTGAATGTAGTCCTTGAAAATGGTTTCAATATTTATTTACTTTCCTTTTCTTTTGGTGAAGCAAATTTCAAGCTTCAATGTTCAACTTACGTTGAGCAATTCTTCACTGGGGCTAATAGCTTAACACTCGTATGTGATGTGGATTGCCATAACGGGCTATATATACGATTGTTCACGATTTCACGCTAATCTTTTAACATTCAAAGACCGAAGATTACTGCCTACTGGCCATGGGTACGTACTGCAAGGCGCAAGTACAACCTGCACGACCATAGGTCGGTAATTCTTTGAGGTTGAGCCAGAGGTACTCCTGAAGCCTGTGGTAATGTGATGGGTAGGGCCCACGTAAAATAAATGGTGGTTGGTACGCGTGGATGAGGACGGGGTGGAAGAAGTACCTTTGGTTGTAGGGCTCTTTGTCTTTTATTGACTGTACAGTTGAAGGTGTGCCGTAAAACTACCTCTGTCCACAATACAGGTGAATAGTTATATGTTGCCTGAGGGCAACAGTATGCATTAATGTGTTGTAGGGGAGACAGTCCAGCTCCATGGCTAAATGGTTAACGTGCTGGCCTTAGGACACAGGGTTTCCGTCATTGGTTAATTTCGCTCGCACGGAGGCTGCGTGTATGTGTCGTCTCCATCACCATTTCATCCTCATCATGACGCACACGTCGCCTACGGACACACCCGGCACCAAAAGCCATACGCCATTTCATTTCATTTCAGCACGCAACAAACGCAGAAATTAATGTTCCTGTAAACATTGGTCGCAAAAGAAATATCATTGGATTTATGGTTCGCTAGTACTACTATCAATGCTCACTATGTTCCAGTAATTTACAGAGTTCGTACGTACCAAAGGCCGGAACTTCTTTCATGTTTTACTGGAGAATGTACCACTAGAGAAAATACTAAAAATGTGGTACATCCACGACAGGGAACCGGACCATTTCATCCTAGGGTTAGGCAGCACCTAACACAAGTCCTTCATCAGCGATGGATTGGTCGACGAGCGTCAAAACCTCGGCCTGCCCGTTCGCCTGATCTTAACCCTTCAAATATTCTGCTTTGGAGACATGCAAAGACCAGGTGCATGCGGTCTCACGCACTACGAGAACGCGTGTTCAATACCTGTGATGCTATCCAGCAACAGCCGGGGGTGTTCCACAAATGCGTGATTACATGCGAAGTAGGGTGGAAGGCTGCATTGCAATGGATGGCGATCACATGGAGTAAATATTGTGAAGAGAAGATCAATGACATGGCGATTACTGATGACAGTGTTAGTGGGCAATAACTCCCAAGGTACTGGGTTTAATACCAATATTTATAATACATTTTCCTTCGTTCCTTGAGTCCTGCCTCTTCTGTAAATATTGGAACAATTTTCAATTACACCCTCTGCAATAGTATTAATAATAATAACGTAATAATAATAATAATAATAATAATAATAATAATAATAATAATAATAATTTTATTTCCCACTAACTATTTTTGACGGTTTTCAGAGACGCTGAAGTGCTGAAATTTAGTCCCGTAGGAGTTACTTTACGTGCCAGTAAATCTACCAACACGAGCCTCACGTATTTGAGCACCTTCAGATAACACCGGACCGAGCTAGGATCGAACCTGCCAAGTTGGAGTCAGAATGTCAAGGCCTCAATTTTCTGAGACAGCGTGTAGAAGGCAGACCCTCCCAGGAGGGTGGGTGCCATCTGTCCTGAGTCGGAAGCTGCGTGTTGCTGTAGTAGAGGATAGTGTCGTGAGTCAGTCGCAGGGATGATTGGGAGAAGACAAACGCACTCATCCACGAACAAGGGAAATTAACAAATTATGATTAAAATCCCAGACCGTGAAGGGAATCGAAGGCGAGGAGATCTGAACGAAGTCTGCTACGCTAACCATTCAGCCATTGATGAACGTGACTAACCTCGTTGTGCGTATAAAGTATTATGCATTCCTTCTAATCTCTGATAATGAAACGGAATCATTCGAGTTCGTAACAGGCTTTATTTCAATTAATCATATTCGCTTCAAAATACAATTTAACCTATTTCAAGGGTAAAAATAGGGGTTGGGATTATAAGGGTGGTAGGGGTGAGGGTTGTAGGGGTTGTACGCTGGTGGGAAAGGTGTTGGGAAAGCGGGAGGGTAAGCGGGAGGGTACGCGGGAGGGTAAGCGGGAGGGTACGCGGGAGGGAAAGCTGGAGGGTATGCAGGATGAAACCCGTGATGAGCTGCTCCATGAAAAGTCTGTCCTCCGTACAACGAATGCTGGAAAGGCGGTCCTATGACGTTGTTGTAGGGTTCAAATACATTGATATCTTGGTACCTCCCTGGAACAGACGGTGGATCCAAAGAAACAAATGAAAATCTGCCGAAAATCAGATGGAAAAACCACTATTTATTTTCAAGTTTTAAACCATATTGAAACAATAAAACAAAAGTGGACTCATCTTCATAATCGAGTGACTAAGAGTCAGTAATAGCAAAGAGATCAATACAGGGAGATTGTGAGGTAGTTTTGAAGTGTATAACAGCGTTATACAAATAAACTACAGATAATGTCAGGCGCCAAATCACTACCTACAAACACTATAAATACAATAAACTGTATATGGCCAGAAAATAATTATCCAGAAGGAAAAGTTAACCAAATATCATAGTTTGAGAATAATAAAATGTGCAAGCTCTTTGGGCATCCTCAGTAGTAACACTACCCGCGTTTCGGCTAAGTGTTGCAATGGGCTTGTCATTTCGTTCTTCACTCTGACGGCTAGTGTATTGTTCATACGCTACTGCGCGCCTCCTTTGTAGGAAGGTATACACAAGCCACTAGCATCGTGGAAGTTGTGACAGTCTAATTGACGAGTGCAAGTCACACTGGGACGAAACGCTAGCAATGTCATATTTGGAAAAGCGAAAATTTATCATTTACGTACAGACATTTAGACGTTTACGTTTTATCCACTGCTATAGCTGTCACTGTCAAAAAATCCCGAAAGTGCCCGCGGTACGCCCTGTTTTTGCACTCAACTGTTACCAATCTGGCAGTTTATTTATGTTCAATTTCAGATGCATTGGACAATGGTAAACAGGTTGATGTGATATATACTGATTTCTCCAAAGCCTTCGACACTTTACAACGCGAAGCCTTGTTGAGAAAGTTTTCAGCTTATGGAGGGTCCGGGAGTATTTTCGAGTGGCTAAAGAGTAGTCTGATTTGTTAAGTCCAAGGGTTTGACCTCTAATCCCTATCAACCTTCATCTGGCGTCCCACAGGGATCACTCTTAGGGCCTCTTCTATTTGTTTAGTTTCTGAATGATATTACTACTGTTGTTCAGAGCAGTGTTTGTCCCTTGTACGCTGATGCCTTGAAACTATACAAAGTCATAGAAGAAGACAGTGATGGCGATTATCTACAAGAGGGTCTGAAGTAAATATGCTTGTGGTGTGATAAGTGTTCCCTTATAGTGAATAAAGTCAAGTGTGGTGTCATGTGATTTACTCGAAAATTAACACCTCAGTTTTACAGATGTAAAATCAGGGGAGGAGGTTTAAACCGTATAGAGGATTTTAATGATCTAGGTGTAATTCTTAGTAACAGGAATGGCTTATTCTTTGAGAAACACATGGATGGTATTAGGAAGAAATCTTTCAGACTCCTGGGGTTTGTCAAAATGAATTGTAATCATTTCAGAGTTATTGCATGTGTCAAAACACTGTTTTGTTCCCTGGTGAGACCCTGTCTCGAGTATGGTTGTGAAGTGCGGCTCTTGTATCTTGTATACACCATCTGGAGAGAGTACAGGTAAGGTTCATGAAGAGGATTAGTTTCGTATTCCTGGGCATGTCACTCTCTTCCAGAAGGTATGAAGAATTTGTGAACATTCTTGGAATGAATACACTGGCATCGCGCCGAAAATGTGCGAACGCAACGTTAATGATTAAATACCTGAAGACTAAAGTGGACTGCCGGGCTATACTGAGGTTGATCCCAGTGGCGGCTGGTGGTTTAAAAGTTCAGTGGTGCACAATTTTTACCAATGATATAAAATGATTACAGGCTAATTTTCAAATCTAGATACATCAACAATACTTTTTTTTACTATTAAGAATAAAACAAACATTTTACATTTCTATTTTCAGGAATATTACTACAACGCATTAACATTTTTTCATTTAAAAACTCTTTTACCGTATTGAATTGAAACATTTGAGGTAACCTAATTCCGGTATTGAAAAAAATATCCTTTCGTAATGTATCTGGTTTCGAAATAAAACGCCGCGTGGGCCTACCCATTCGTTTCACCTCGGATTGTTCCTCGGCAGTCTATTGCGGAAACGGTCTAGACATTAAAGACTGCACCGAATGCATGATCTGGCAAAATACCACTAACAGATAAAAACGAACAATAATAAACACACTCATGCTGACACGATTGTTTACACAATGAAGTCAATAAGCTACTTAGCTTGTACGCACATAACAAAGCTCACGACTATACTGAAAGAAATGGCGGTGTTCATTTTCAAATTTAGAGCCATCAGTTATATATCCAGCCGCGGCCGACTTGATGCGTCGCTCTAGGCAGGACGAACAGCTCTAGCTAGGTCCTTACGGAGTGCAGTAAGAGATCCAACCGGCCGTGATCCAGCGCAAGTACTTCCATTCGGTGTCGCTAGATGGCACTCCTGTTCTGTAACAGAATCTCACATTGAGAAGCAACGGTCTTTAGCGACTTTGCTAGTAGTTGGTTACGTAGGAGCACGGCCGATTTGATGCTTCGCTCTATCTAGCTCCTTAGCGCAGCGAGGGATCCAGTCGGCCGTAGTAGGAGGAGACAGGTTGATAATCCTCAATTTAAGCAATGTATAAGAAGCCACGCCTCTTTTCCTCTCCCCGCGCACCACTTTAGCAGCCCAAAAGCAAACTTCTAGCAGCCCCGCGCACCCCTCGCGCAGCCACGGTTTCAGCCTACCACAGATTGACTTCCCGCTGCAAACTTTTCGGCTCCTGCAGTGAACATCTAAGAGTACCGGCTTGTAATGTACCCTGTAGTCAATATTTGCATTTTCAACCTCTTGAAAGGGTTGTCTTGTTGAATGAAAGTACAGTAGCTGAGTAATCCGAATTATGAAACTTTACCTAAAATAAACATAAAAATGTAATGGGGGCAGTGCAAACCTGCAACCTTATGAAGAAACCGCCCCTGGTTGATCCCACTTCATGTTCGAAGCAGGCCAACAAGGCAGAAATGTACATTCCACCTGCCCAAATGTAGGACGGTTGCACATGAAAATTCTTGGTTCATTCAAGCGCATAGGACCATAAATCAGCCGGAAGGGTCACTCGAGAGTTTTCGCCACCCTTCCACTGCAATTCGGAAAGTTCTTCTCAAGGGTGGAATGTGATAATTTTGTAAGTTATGTAAATAATCTGTAGAAAACATATGCAGATTATATCTGTTTATATGTATGTGTACATTTGTATATATATTATATCATAATTTAGTCCTTGCCAATACTTGGTTCAAACACCACAAACGACTGCTTTATACGTGGACGAGACCTGGAGACACTGGAAGGTATCAAATAGATTTCATTATTAGGCAGAGATTCAGAAACCAGGTGTTGGATTGCAAACATTTCCCAGGAGCAGACGTGGACTCTGACCACAACTTGTTGGTCATGAAAAGCCATCTGAAGTTGAAGAAATGGAAGAAAGGAAAGAATGCAAAATATGGGATCTAGAGAAGTTGAAAGCAAAGGGCGTTGGGGATTGTTTCAAGGAACATGTTTCCAAAGGACTAAATGAAAAGGCTGAAGTAAACACAATAGAGGAAGAGTGGATAGTCATGAAAAATGAAGTCAGCAGAGCTGCTGAAGAAATGTTAGGAAGGAAGAAGAGATCAACTAAAAATCAGTAGATAACTCAGGAGATACCAGTCCTGATTGATGAACGACGAAAATACAAGAATGTTAGAAATGAAGAGCGCAGAAAAGAATACAGGCGATTAATCAATGAAGTGGAGAGAAAGTGCAAAGTAGCTAAGGAAGACTGACTGAAGGAGAAGTGCAAGGATGCCGAAGGTTGTATCCTAGAAAAGGTAGATGCTGCATACAAGAAAATCAAGGAAACCTTTGGAGAAAGGAAATCTAGGTGTATGAATATTAAGAGCTCAGATAGAAAACTACTTCTAGGGAAAGAAGACAAAGCAGAATGATGGCAGGAACATTTCCAACAGTTGTATCAAAGTAAAGATGTAGATAATTTGGTTCTGGAACAAGAAGAGGTTGTCGATGCTGATGAAATGGGAGACCCAATTTTGAGGCCAGAGTTTGACAGAGCTGTGAGCGACCTAGAAAGGAACAAGGCACCTGGAATTGATGACATTCCCTCTGAATTACTGGCTGCCTTATAAGAAACCAGCATGGCAAGGCTATTCCATTTAGTGAGTAAGATGTACGAGACAGGAGAAGTCCCATCCAATTTTCGGCAGAATGTTGTTATTATACCTATTCCCAAGAAAGCCGGAGCTGACAGGTGTGAAAACTATCGAACCATTACTTTAGTATCTCATACCTGCAAAATTTTGACACGTATTATTTACAGAAGAATGGAAAAACAAGTTGAAGCTGAGTTGGGAGAAGATCAAGTTGGCTTCAGAAGAAATGTAGGAATACGTGAAGCAATCCTGACTTTACGTCCGATCTTAGAGGATCGAATCAAGAAGGACAAGCCCACGTATATGGCATTCGCAGATCTGGAAAAGGCATTCGATAATGTTGATTGGACCAAGCTATTTAAGATTCTGAAGGTGATTGGGATCAGATACCGAGAACGAAGAATTATCTACGATCTGTATACAAGTCAGTTTGCAGTTATAGTAATCGAGGGCTTTGAAAAAGAAGCAGCATCCAGCAAGGAGTGAGGCTAGGCTGCAGTTTGTCCCCCCCTACTCTTCAATGTTTACATAGAACAAGCAGTAAAGGAAATCAAAGAGGAGTTTGGAAAGGGCATCACAATCCAAGGGGAGGAAATCAAAACCTTGAGATTTACCGATGATATTGTTATTTTATCTGAGTCTGAAGAAGATCTCGAAAAGCTGCTGAATGGTATGGACAAAGTCTTGGGTACGGAGTACAAGATTAAAATATATAAGTCCAAAACAAAAGTAATGGAGTGCAGTCGAACGAAGGCAGGTAGGTAGGTAATGGTTATTCTGCCGGAAGGCAGGTCCGAACCTCCACAGAGGTGTTCCTGAGCTGGAGTTTACGTGCGGTAGGGTGGCCAGTCCTTTCCGCTCCTCCATTCCCTTACCCCCCACCAACAGCGCGTAGCAACCCATCCAACTCCTGACCACGCCTAATGTTTCTTAACTTCGGAGATCTCACGGGATCCGGTGTTTCAACACGGCTACGGCGGTTGGCTGAAGGTAGGTGATGCAGGAAATATTAAATTAGGACATGAAGTCTTAAAGGAAGTATATGAATATTGTTACTTGGGCAGTAAAATAACTAACGATGGCAGAAGTAAGGAGGACATAAAATGCACAAGCAAGGAAGAGCTTTCTTAAGAAAAGAAATTTGCTCACTTGAAACACTGATATAGGAATTAGAAAGATGTTTTTGAAGACTTTCACGTGGAGCGTGTCATTGTATGGAAGTGAAACATGGACTAGCTCAGAAAGAAAGAGAATAGAAGCTTTTGAAATGTGGTGTTACAGAAGAATGCTGAAGGTGAGATGGACAGATCGAATCACAAGTGAAGAGATACTGAATCGAATTGGCGAGAGGAGATCGATTTGGCTAAATTTGACGAGAAGAAGAGTTAGAATGATAGGACACATCTTAAGACACCCGGAACTTGTGCAGTTGGTTTTTGAAGGAAGTGTAGGTGGGAAGAACGGTAGAGGTAGACCAAGGTATGAATATGACAAGCAGATTAGAGCAGATGTATGATGCAGTAGTTATGTAGGAATGAAAAGGTTATCATATGATAGGGTGGGATGGATACCTGCATCGAACAAGTTTATGGACTGATGACTCAAACAACAACAATAACAACAACATTATTTAATTTAACTTTTATTTAATTTTTTATTTAATTTAATTTTTATTTAATTTTCTTTTACATCATCTGCAGTTGGACATCCTGTAGGTGATAAATAAATCACCATAGCATCTGGACAGTAGTTTATAACAGGTTTTATTTCACATAATCACATTCGTTTGAAAATACATTTTAGCATATTTCAATGTTAATGATGGGGCCAGGGAGTAACGGGGTTAAATCGGTTGTAGGGAATGTAAGAATTGTAAGACTGGTAATGTGCAGGTGGAGGGTAAGTAGCAGGGAAAGGTGGAGGTCTCTCAGGAGGCCAACCGGGAGCGAAAGCAGGAGCGTAAGCAGGAGGAAGCCCTTGAAGAGGTGCTCCATAATATGGCTGCCCTCCGTACAACGAATGCCGGAAAGGTGGTTCTATGACGCTGTGGTGGGGTTGAAATACATTGATATCTTGGTACCTCCCTGAAACAGATGGTGGATTCAAAGAAACAAATGAATATCTTCGAAAATCAGATGGTTAAAACCACTACTTATTACCAAATGATAACCCAATTTGAAACAGTAAAAAGAAGGAACTCGTTTTCGTAACCGAGTGATTGAATGAGTAATAACACTGAGATTAAAACAGTGAGTTCATAAAATACGAGGGCAGGTCAACAAGTATCGCCAATTGTCTTTAGGTTGGCTCTGTGGCGTTGTGTGCTCACCAGCCGCTAGATGGCACCGTTGTCTAGGTCTGTAGTAGGTTTGAGTGATATCAGATCAGTGCTGCTTGTGTTTTTGCCGTGTCACTCTCTGTTTGCACCACGGAAGGACAGCGTTTCTTTGTGGTCTGAGGGTGCACCAGGAGTGCAAAATTCATCCAACAGTCACCCGTCAGTTATTCAGGATCATATCACGCACTTGTTCAATAACCTATTTGCATCAGTTACAGCTGGAGATGGGCGCCAGGATCTTTCCCCATTCTTCACACTCGTGCAAGTCCTTTTGAACTTCGCTGTGCGAAAACATTGTCCCTGTATTGCGCTGAAAGTCTTCCATGAATAAGACTGAAATCTACCACAGACGTAGACAATGGTGCCATCTAGCGGCTGGTGAGCATACAGTGCCATAGAGCGAACCAAAAAAAAAAAATGCAGTTACTTATTGATTTGCCTACGTATATATTAAGCGTATGACAATGTTGGACAACTATTGTACACCACGGATAGCATCAAGCAATTCAGCACTGCCTAAAACACAAGTATCGGAAGATGACTATCTCCCATAAGCTTCCTATGATTTGTAAGAACAGGTTTCTTCATTGTTCGAAGTAACTTAAAAACAAATAGAAGCTACCAGAGAAAGGAAACGTATGATAACAGGATTATACCTGAAAAAGAAACTTCTTTTTTGCTCTTTGCTTTACGTCGCACCGACTCAGATAGGTCTTATGGCGATGATGCGAGAGGAAAGGCCTAGGAATGGGAAGGAAGCGGCCGTGGCCTTAATAAAGCCCCAGCATTTTTCTGGTGTGAAAATGAGAAACCACAGAAAATTATCTTCAGGGCTGTCGACAGTGGGGCTCGAACCCACTATCCCTCGGATGCAATCTCACAGCTGTGCGTCCCTAACCGCACGGCGAACTCGCCCGGTAAGAAAAGGTTAATTACCTTATTACATGTTTTCATTTTAAGGTAGTTTCTAATTTTATTATTATTATTCCCAAGATAACATAACCCCCAATATTAGCCTCAAACAACCGCATACCTAAAGCTGATTCAAGTTCTTTCTTTGCTTTATTGAAGAAGAAATGACCGTAAGACTTTAGAAGGCACCGTTTCAATATGTGACCCGTTGCGCATAAACCGACTTAAAGCATGAATTTTCATTTTTGTGGTTCTAAACTGGGCGTAAGGTACTGAACATTTTTTAAAAAGGAGTTCATATTTCTAAGTGCAATACTTCAGACGGTATTAATTATTGACTGTTGCTATTAAAAAACGGAATTTTGAGAAGACGCAGTTGCAGCATTCGTAACTTTCTTATCAATTGTGAAATGTTTTCGTGACATCTAGCGGCGAAGATTCGAACTGCTGTGTAAATTTGTTAAGAAATTCCATAGGTCGTAGAAGAAGTCAAGATATAGAAACGCAATTTATGAACCCCAGACACATTTGTTCAGCTCTGGTGTAAAATTTTCATTGTCGACTTTGTGTCACATTTTCCTGATTCTAAAATCTATGAATTTGTTTGAAATATTGTGTTTGTACCTAACGTTGGTTATTTGGAGGTTTTTGATTAAAGGCTTCACTCTTTTAACTGGAACTAGACAATAGTAAGATTCAGGTAATGGAGGGGATGTCCGCGGCTCTGCCGTTACTCTACGCCTGTGAATTCGGAAGAAAGAGAGCAGCTGGTCCCCACCATCGTCTGTCCTGAGAATGGTTTCTGAGGCGAATAGCGGGACAGTTCGTTGTATAGCCCACGGCCGCCTACCCTTTCACCTTTTCCGCACATCTCCTTCACCGTAAGAAATATCCTGGCCTGAGAGACGGCGTCATCGTCTAGGAAGCCCACCTACCCCTTCAGGGGAGGAATGAAAAAATTTTCGTAGTTGTTTTTGTTTCAACTTCTTCTTCTCAGACAGGCCATGTGCGAGAGGCATTCCTTCTGTTATTTAAACTTAAACAATCGAATGTGGTGTTCCCCTTATTCCTGTCATCCAATCCCCCGTTTAGAGAATAGCTTCTGACGTTCGTGCTGTTAGGCTTGAAACACTTTGGGATTATAACATGTTCTACTTTCAAGCGTCGTCCCATGTATAACCGACAACCTCATTCTGCAGGGGGAACTGGAATTACCCAATACCATTCAAACTGACTCAGAAATACTTTATATTTGGACTACATTTTTGACCAAGTATACAAATCACGAGAAACATCTGTGGCGATCATGACACCGCACCGGATTCTGGGAGAGTACTAGTGCCAGATTACTCCGGTTATATTTCCTGACTAATGAACCACAACTCGTCACCTGCTTGTCTGTCGTGGCTGCATGGCTTCATGAATGTGTATTTTATCTCTATTTAGAGAGAGGGCAGCTCCTGCTATAGGGATCGTAAAAGTAGTCAGTGGCACCTAAAGCCAATAGCATCATTATTACTGACAGATAGGGCTGTAGGGAGGAGCGTTGCGCGGTGTTGCCACTTTCCTGCTTTCCTGCCACCCTCCCCTCGCTTCCGTCACTCTTGTTCGTTCGTTCAGACAGCTCAGAAGTGAGAGCTTTGGCAACTCAAAGCAACTCGAGCAGGCTTATCTCCATGGCAACCGCAGTGGGCACACCCACGTTTCCATGGCAACTCCCTTCTTCCCACCCCTGAAGGCAGTAAACGGACCTCCTTCTAAGAGCTGTCACAACGCATCTTCCAGTATTATGGCCTTAGAGAATTCGAATTCGAATCCAGACCAGTCCACTGTTTCACTCGCGTCGTAAGAGCAAATTAGAGGGAGTATGATGGACTAGATTATGATAACCAAGCACTATGGCAGAGGATGCCTTCTCTCTGCCCATCCAATATCTGCAGACCATTCGTCTGGGCACCAGTTAGGGGCCTTAATAGGCTGGATGTGCCACGAGTAACCCAGCAGTAAATGGATGCAAGTCCCATTGACAAGACTCTAAATATCCAGGAGGAGCCCGTGGATGGTGTCACTTGTACACTGAATCATTATTCTTGGCTTTGGAGACCGGGGTCACAAACTCCCCGTCAGATAGCTCCTCAACTGTGCTCATGTTGGCTGTATGAACCTTGAACGAACCGTCAGATCCAGAAAAAATCCCTGATCTGGTCAGAGATCGAGCACTGGCTCTCGTGGTAAGGCGCGGGTTGTTGGGAAAGTGCTATTTCGTTGCAGTATTCCCACATTTGGTCTAGAAAAAATAATTATGAGCTCCCAATAGGCTATCTTTAAAATTACTTTCAAATTCATCAAATGATGCTTACCTCCATACTGCGGTGGTGGTGATCCAACGTTCTGTGGCGCTCCAAGGGACTGGTGCTGAAACGTAAGAACAATGATATTTATTTCCGAAATCTTTTATTGAAAATCCTCTCTGATTGGTTGAACTCCTCATTACAGTACTGTAACTTGTTGACTTGTTTCTCCACTTGATAGCAGCACTGTACTTCCATACCAATCTAGATCGAAAATGTCGTCTATGTATTCCCAGCCATTGTCTATTTTAATCCATTTCCGGCAGATACATACCGCATATATCATAGCATCATAAAATTCGAATTACCTTCATTAACCCAGAATCATAGGATCAATTTACGATTCCGGTAGCTTAGTGGACCTTTCACTGCTTCAAATAACATTAATGTGGATCTTTTAACTGCCGCATAACTCCACGAACCCACCCGCTCATAAACTTCATAGCAACAGTCACCGCGAGAGTCAAACATCGATGGTTTGGGTTACGACCTGTTAGAATTATTATGAAACATTTCATCGACAACAAATACATTCTCTGCAGTGTGAAATAAAATGTTGTACTCAACAGCCAGTAAAGTACTACAAGTTGCTTTACGTTGCACCGAAATAAATAGGTCATAAGGCGACGACGGGCACGGGAAGGGCTAGGAGTGGGAAGGAAACAGCCGCGGCCTTAACTGAGGTGCAGCCCCAGCATTTGCCTGGTGTAAAAACGGGAAACCACCTTCAGGGCTGCCGACAGTGTGGTTCGAACCCACTATCTCCCGAATACTGTATACTGGCCGCTCTTAAGCGACTGCAGCTATCGAGCTCGGTAGTACTAAGTTTACTCGTCTTGAAATCTTACATCTCACCCGTAACATAAAACATATCGTATCAAAAGGAACCCGTAACAGGGTAAGGAAGAAATGTCTTAATTGGGTCTCTCCTCATGCGGAAAGTGTAGTTGTCCTTTTGTCTTTCCTTATTTTCCCACAGTGACCTTTCACGTTGTGTGTACTACTTTGCAAACCTTTCTAAGCTGATATCTGTCTATACATGAAATAAATTGCAATCATTTGTTACTCTCCATAAGAAATGAAATGGGGCATGTCTTTTAGTGCCGGGAGTGTCCGAGGATACCTGTGACCAAAGGCCAGCACGCTAACCATTTAGCCAAGGAGCCGTACGCTCCATAATATAAGGGGAGCAAGACGATCATTGCGATCTCCTGGTCACAATGAAAAATTCTTTTCAGACCAAATACAATTCAGGAAACTTGGACATACTGTCCGAATATGTCAGTTTAGGTACAAGCAGATCCAAAATATTATCGGCAATAAATGACTGTGGTTTTCATGCTGCAGACGAAGGACAATTTCTAGGCTGGTGCGTGAACATCTGTTTCTAAATCAATACTGAACTGTGTTTAGGGAAGTCGTCCAGATGCCAGATTCCTTATCTGTCGTTTCCATAGCCTTTCCTTAAATGATTGCAAAGAAATTGAAAATTTATTGAACATCTCCTTTGGTAAGTTATTCCAATCCCTTCCTTTCCTATAAACGAATTCTTGCCCAAAATTTTCCTCTTGAATTCCAACTTCACCTTTTCACTGAGTTCCTGCATTATACTTTTAATAAATGAATTCGCCAAGAAGTCTTGTAGGATACTTCAGCAGCAGAACGTAGCTGTTGTTACTGGCATGTTCCCGGAGAGGTGGAGCAATGTCCAACTTGTGCTTAACGTGTGAAATGTAGACAGGGAATGATGTTACTCAAGAACTGTCAAGGACTGGAAATGGAAAGGGCACCTGGACATAGTTCAGCAGAGAGCATAGAAATAATGATAATGTTGCTCTTTGGGTCATCAGTTCACAGACTGATTTGAGGCAGCTATCCATGCCACCCTCATATTTTCCAACGTTTTCATTTCCACGTAACTGCTACATCCTGCGACTAATTTAATATTAACATACTGGCCTATCCCTTCTATTCTTATCGCCTGAACTTCCCTCAGAAATAAACTGCACAAATCCTGGGTTCCACTATTCTATCTCTTCTTATGATCAAATTTCTTCAAATAATTCTCATGTCAGCAATTCAAACCATTATCTCTTCATTCGTAATTCGATCTGCCCATATTACCTCCACCATTCTTCTGTAACACAGCAATTAAAAAGCTTCTATTCTCTCTCTCTCTTTCTTATCTAGTTATTATCCATGTTTCACTTCCATGCAATGCCACGCTCCAGACGTAAGTTTTCAATCAATCAATCAATCAATCAATCAATCAATCAATCAATCAATCAATCAATCAATCAATCAATCAATCAATCAATCAATCAATCAATCAATCAATCAATCAATCAATCAATCAATCCTGATCTGCATTTAGGTCAGTCGCCCAGGTGGTAGACTCCCATCTGTTGTTTTCCTAGCCTTTTCTTAAATGATTTCAAAGGAATTGAAATTTATTGAACATCTCCCCTGATAAGTCATTCCAATCCCTAACTCCCCTTAATATGAATTAATATTTGCCCCAATTTGTCCTCTTGAATTCCAACTTTATCTTCATATTGTGATCTTTCCTACGTTTATAAACGCCACTCAAACTTATTCGTCTACTAATGTCATTCCACGCCATCTCTCCTCTGACAGCTCGGAACATACCACATAATCGAGCAGTTCGTCTCCTTTCTCCCAGTTCTTCCCAACCTAAACTTTGCAACATTTGTGTAACGTTACTCTTTCGTCGGAAATCACACAGAACAAATCGAGCTGCTTTTCCTTTAGATTTTTTCCAGTTCTTGAATCAAATGATCCTGGTGAGGGTCCCATACACTGGAACCATATTCTAGTTGGGGTCTTACCAGAGAATTATATGCCCTCTCCTTAACATCCTTACTTCAACGAAAACACGTTCCCTATTCCTATATCAAAATTCGAAAAGAGCTTATGTTTTAACTTCATTGTGATACTCTGCATGTTATGTCCTCTTTAATTCCACCTCCATTGCTTATTCTCCTACCAAAGTAACAATATTCGTCTTTTTAATTTAAGACTTAATTTGCTAATGAAATAAATAACGGGAGTGATGACATCACCCGCCGCAAGTCTAACCTTGAGTAAATTAAAAGAAACCTTACAGAGGTAATTCAGTAAAATAATGTTTTAAAAATGGCCAGCGGGAGACTTCAGCTGCCACGTAAATGCATACATGAAAAACGATAAAAAAATTATATCTTTACCTCAGTTATTTTAATGATGTTACTATTATTTCAAACAAACTTATCTGTCTGTTTACTTAAATATAGGCCAAGTCCGAGCAGATCATGTTTCACTACAATGGTATTGGTCACCTGAGAAAGAAGATAGCTCAGGAATTACTACCTTCGGGAAATTGAAGGGAACTTCACGGTGCCCTTGGGTTTCATCTTAGAAATTTAAAATAAAATGCACAGCATACTTCTTACTTTTCCGTAAGTACAATATGAACGATATCTAAATGCTTCGAAAGTTTTTGGTGATGAATCACGGAAAATCAACAGAAGAGAATGGAAGGGAACGGAAGACTGTGAAATATTAGAGGTTACATCGAATCCTAAACGAAGAGATACGAGCCGAAAAGGTGAGAAAAGAATAATTTGGTGAAATTTTATTTGATAGAGAGGTAGATATTAACAGGACCCATGATTATGGTGACCTATAGAGATTGCTCTGCTGGGGGTAGTGATAATGCTACGAGGAAGTGAAGGTATTAATATATTAGTACGATGATCACATAAGAGTAGATGTTCGCTCGTAATCGGTTTACCCCCAGGGTCGGTTTTTCCCTCCGACTCAGCGAGGGATCCTACCCTTTCTGCCCCAAGGGCAGTGTTCTGGAGCTTCAGACTATGGGTCTGGGGATACAACTGGGGAGGATGACCAGTACTTCGCCCACGCGGCCTCACCTGCTATGCTGAACAGGGGCCTTGTGGGGGGGGGGATAGAAAGCTTGGAAGGGATAGACAAGGAAGAGGGAAGGAAGCGGCCATGACCTTAAGTTAGGTACCATCCCGGCATTTGCCTGGAGGAGAAGTGGGAAACCACGGAAAACCATTTCCAGCATAGCTGAGGAGGGAATCAGTTGACCTCCCGAGGCTAAGTAGACCCCGTTCCAGCCCTCGTACTACTTTTCAAATTTCGTGGGAGAGCCGGGAATCGAACCCGGGCCCCTCGGGGTGGCAGCTAATCACACTAACAACTACACCACAGAGGCGGACAAGAGCAGATGTGCAATGCAACAATTATTTTAGAGGTAAGGATATTAGCACAGTATTGTGTGTTGTGTAATGACGGATGACTCATACACAATAGATCTCGAGTTGGATGGGATCACGAGTCAGCAGTACCGGGTGGTGTTAGGTCGTTGACACCAGAGAGGCAGGTCCGCCAGCCATACAGTACCGAATGCAATTAGAGCGTACCTCAATTCCGATGGTAGTGGCGGTACTGTTGGTAGTTAGAGACGTGGACATAAAGCCTGAAACCAGTACCGCTAGTGCAGATGGATGGCAACAGGTGGAGAAGATGGAAGAAATTTTCAGCTAGATTTGCTAAGCAGAACAGACAAGATAGCTCTTACGAAAACAAGCCAGAGAAATAAGAGAAATAAAGGATTGTACGAAAGAGGTGATCAAGAAGGTAAGGCAGATAGTGGACCAGTACAATAAGGAAGTACCTAGTTTGAGAGACCAGGTGATTTTTTTCTTTTTTTTTCTTTTTTCTCGTAGCTTTTACGTCACACCGACAGAGATGGGTATTATGGCGACAATGGGACAGGAAAGGCCTAGGAGTTGGAAGAAAGCGGTCGTGGCCTTAATTAAGGTACAGTCCTAGCATTTGCCTGGCGTGAATATGCGAAACCACGCAAAACCACCTTCAGCGCTGCCGACAGTGGGATTCGAACCCACTATCTCCCGGATGCAAGCTCACAGCCGACTCGTCCGGTGTGATGAGAATTGATGAGGACATAAAAGAACTGCGGAGTTTTTAAGAGAAAAGCTTCAACAGGTTACTCTTAAGAAAAATATCTCTATATGCGAGTTACCTGGTGATGCTCAAGGAAATGTAGAAGTTAAAGTGCAAAATCTACTAAGCGAGACGTTGAAGTTCAACTGATGTTGACGTGATTCAGCGAATAGAGGCGCCAATAGATAGGAAACCAATGAATGTGAACTTCGCTTCAATCCTAATGGCGAACAAGGTACTGGATAAAACATGCTAGTTGAAAGGTTGACGTTTTTGGATCAAGCAGTAGATGGAGAAGGGAACATGTAGGAATCAGAAAACACTCAATTAACGTCTGGAGAAGGCTAGGTGTTCTGGATTTATCGACGTAGTAGATCTAGGTAAAGCATCTGACAGAGTACCATGAGAAAAGATGTCAACGTTCTGAGGGATTATGGAACGAAGGTAGGTTACCACCGGTACTGGAATGAATTTATTTATTCTGATAAGTAGGTAAGAATAAGAAAAGCTTGTAGAATGATATATATACACTTGGTTCACAATTTGCTTCACGTCGCACCGCCCAGATAGGTCTTATGGCAACGGTGGGAAAGGAAATGTCTAGGAGAGGGAAGGAAGCGTCCATATTCTTAATTAAGGTATATCCCTAACCTTTGCCTGGTATGAAAATGGAAAACCATGGAAAACCATCTTTGGGGCTCCGTACAGTGGGAGTTGAACCCACTATCTCCCGAAAGCAAGTTAAACGTACGACCATTTCGCTCGGTGTTATAGTTAGTAGAATGAGCTCTGGTTCAAAGTAGTTACGATCGTAATGCAACTCTCTAACCTTTCCTTTTGTTGTCCGCAGCATACATGGATCACTGAAATGACTAAGAGAGTTTCAGTTCCATTCAAATGAGTAAACAGTTAGGTCTATGCCAACGACTTTGTCTTAATGACTGACTGAGCTGAAAGCCAGCGAACTTGAAAAGAGTTACATTGAGTGTGATGAATATTAGCATTTCTAAGACTACACCGATAAAAGATATTATCAGCCCTTAGCACTAGAATTTATTTAGCTGATCGTCTTCCTTTGCTCGTATTTACTTTCCTTGAAATGTATGGTTATACTACAGCAATCTTTTCTTAGGGCTAAAGCAATTTATTTACAAAACTGAAACTGGAAAGAGAGACTTTACATGATTACACAAACACGGAATATATAGAGTTACCAATGTCCATGAGTCTATTCACTTGTATACTTTTTTGGTATGGTACTTTTCAAAGCAATAACCTGGATGAACGCCTGGTTTTTTTGAGCAGGTGTTACAGAAGAAATGGGTACCACGATACCCACTTCCAGAATCAAGTCCAGAAATACAATCTTCTTCACTAGAGATATAATCATTTATAATCGCACTAATATCAGAACTGCTCAGACTACTTGAGTTTCGCGAGGTCATTTTGCGCATTCCCAATGTAAGCACAAAGCTTGATATACGTTCCGTAGAATGCCTGCCTCAATTCGCTGAGAATAATATTCAGAAGGCCATGGATTCTCTAAAGTCTAAGTATTTCTCGATAATCTCAAAGTAATTAGATTCTTCCGTTATAACAAAACTTTAGCAGATGAATCGTTGAAAGTATTTAACACATTGCTGTCCGGCGCATCTAACATATAACTGGCCCCTGTGGCAGGAAGGTTTTGGCAGAGACATGGAGTTATTGCAGGGTATCATAATTTAATAATTTTAAGTTCATTCACAGTTATATCTGTCCACTTTAAAGTTTTTGGTGAGATTTTATATTTCGGTTTTTTCTGGTATTGATATCCGTTTGATTCCTCCACCATATACGCCAACAAATCATTACAAATGAACAACTTGACATCACAACCTATATTTTCAGGTTCACTCGGCGAAATTTTAACGCCAGACGTCCACGAGAAAGACTCCAAAAACAGTATAATATCCTGTTAGGCCACTCGCTGCCAGAAATAGGTAGAATATTATCAACGGTACTTACATCTAGACCATCTTTGCTATCTGAAGCATCAGGTCATTGCTTACATGGTGCAATAAACGTGTCATTCAACGCATCACTTCCACATAAATGCATGACACTAGCACTAGAATTATCATTAGACAATAATCATCTTCACTCTCCTGACAATCACGGGAAATATATGACAAATTATCAGCGCATAATTCAATGTATAATATCACCAGGAGTCAGTCCACTGTTTTTGTTTACCGGGGCTGCCATTTTTGTTTACTAGCATTGATGGATACATGGAAGATATTCGAAGGCAAAAACAAATGCAACTGACGCACTAAAACGGGCAAAACCAGTACTAAAAGAAGCGTAGTTTTTCTACCATTTAGGCACATCAACGATAATCTCCAAATAGTTCCTCAATAACCGTTAGATGGCATCAGAAGACAGACTTGCACAAACACGTATTTATACGTGATCGGCTGCAGAGCACCGTGCTTGGAAACACGTATTGATACGTGAGCGGACAGCATTGTGTTAAGATATACGTTCTTCCAGAACGGTAATACTAAAAGGAAATGGATAAAGCTGTGGCAAAACTCATGCAGTGAGCTCGTAGCTACGATCAATTCAATCATCATTCAGTCATCATCATTAATGATTTGCATTTAAGGCTGTTGTCCATGAGGCAGATTCCCTATCATTGTTTACCTAGCCTGTTCTGTATCTTTAGATCGATGTACCTTGGCCTACCAAGTTATTGGTGCTCACATTACAGCAGAGGAATGGTCAGCTTAACGAATTCTCTCGACTATCGTGTTTGGCCGCTATCTCACCGTCGGATACCTCCTTAAATGTTTTCGCGTAAGCTGAATGGACCAGGAAAGAGCACTCAGATCCAGGTAAATCACCTTAACTGGTTGGAAGACGAACCTGTGACTACTCGGTAAGAGACAGGATCGCTACCCGTACATCGCGAGGCAGTCGTTATAAACTGATACCATAAATGTTTAATAAACCTGTCCCTTGTGGGTGGGCTTGGTAGAACAACACCGATGGTATGCACTGCCCATCGTAAAAGGCGATTAAAAAGAGGCCCCAGGGGATCTCAACTAGGCACCGCGGGTTAGCGCCTTAATTTTCATGCCCTTCGTCGATCTTCCCCTCCTTTCACTGGTTAATTAATTTTTCAAGGATTGGACGTCTTCATTTTCTTCTATGATTATTGTCAATAGAGGTTGGTTGGCTCTTCAAAAACAATACTTACCACCACTTTCAATAAACCTAGAATAAAAATAATTTTTTGGATTTAAACGTCCATGATATTGCATACTGGTGGCACACTATCCTTCGAATATCACTGTTTCAAGGTAATGGAAAAAGAGAGTTCCCGCTAGTTGACAGGTAGGGATGGGGTGCTCAGGTATCAACGCTCAAGATATCTGCTGTGGGACTCTGCCATTCAACGGGAGAAAATATACCGCCTATGTGGAATGCATCAAGTTACGCCAAACAAGTAAGTACTGCGCTAAACAAAATAGCCAGAATAGTAACTGGATGTCTGAGACCACACACTATCCACAGTTAAACATAGCTTCACCTTGCTTCAAAATCAGGATGGCATCCGATAAAGAAAGAATGAAACAACACGGAAATTTTCGTCACCCAATTTACGGACACCAACCTGCCCCTCGGAGACTTCGGTCACGTAACAGCTTCGTAAACAAAACAACTCCATTCACTTGCTCACCAGAAAGAGCAACACTTACAAGGTGGAAGGAGGAATTACATCTGCTTCCGACTGAGGTAAAAAAAAAGAGCTCTCACAGGGACGTGACTTCCAGTATACCACTTGTAAGGCCCCAAACAATTTATGTATAGGTGTATCCAGATGTCACGATAACTTGTTGAAGCGAGGATTCCTTACGCATCGGAAGATCCCCTTTGTGAATGTGGAGACACTCAGAACCATGGACAATTGATAGTCTTCCCAAACATGAATCTGCCGTGCTTCCAAGATCTTGTGTCCTCGCTGCAGAGTTCTGTTTGATTGGGAAAAAGAAATGAATGTCAGTATCGAGGATCCCGACAACGTTTGGCATATGACAATATTTTGTAAAGAATGTATATGGTCATCAGGGAGATGTTATGCGGAGTGCCTGGCTTGTGTGTGTAATAAAATAAAAAATAACTGGAGGACCCGCACTGCTCCACAATGTTCGTTATAAATAGGTCAGATAACACGTCTTGATATGTCATTCGTAGTCGTGTTGTTTTTCCTGCCCATTTCGTTTCATGAATATTTAAAATGAAGCGCCTTATGGTATGTCACAGTTCGTAGACAGAATTTATCCATTCTGACGTCATCGTGCCGTCTGTTTGGTAAAAATATATCCATATATTAGCCTTTCTATCCTGCAGCTCTTGATGTAAAGTTTGGTATTGCGTCTAAGAAGGCAATTGTATTTTTCATCGATGTTCTTCTGTATAGAACGGTTGTCTTGTGAGATCAAATGTTAGTCTCGAAGGAGCGTTTTTGCCAGGCAGAGACCTGTTTTAACGTACATGGCCTTCACTCTTTCTAGTGTATCTGGGTTTCCTTTGATAGAAGTATCCAGGTAATGCCTAAGATACAAGATATATGATGGGGTCTGTTTGTACGTAGACTTTTTTCTTACCAGCATGTAAGTTGCTAGGAAAGCACTGCCACCTGTTGAATATAATTGGAAGCTGAGAAAGGTTAGAGAATCAAGGAGTATATAGCAGGGAACAGTTTTCTTCCGTGATCAGAGGAAGTGTATACTCTCTGGCCTTGCAGGTAGTAATCAAACATGGCTGTAAGCAATTACATTACTAAGGATGAAAATCACATACATCAGAATATTGAAAATGAAATGTCGTATGGCTTTTAGTGCCGGGACATTCCAGGACGGGTTCGGCTCGCCAGGTGCAGGTCTTTCAATTTGACACCTGTAGGCGACCTGCGCGTCATGATAAGAATGAAATGATGATGATGACAACACATACACCCAGCCCCGTGCCATTGGAATTAACCAATTAAGGTTAAAATCCCCGACCCGGCCGGGAATCGAACCCGGGACCCTCTGAACCGAAGGCCAGTACACTGACCGTTCAGCCAACGAGTCGGACACATATCAGAATATTAATGAAAGTGTTAGTCGCTTAGCCACCTGCTAAGTACAGAATGTATTGCGTAGTAGGGCAAGCCTTGCCTGCAATTATTTGACTGGTCATTTAATGATTTGATTTTATGATTACTCACAGTTGTCTGAAGTTCGAGACCCAACAATGTCTTATGATTCATTGGTAGGTGATTCCGGAGAGAATAAAACAAAAATGAAGAAAAGTTCAGTCCAGAAGAATTTGCCATAGTTTTTTAGTAAGCTCTTTAATATATGGATATCTCAAATTGTTTCCTTGCATACATCTCAAACACGACGATGGGCGCCGAATCGCTACTGCACTCCCTTCCTCTCCCCCTCCAAGGGACTTACTTGTTGGGTTATCCAATATCCAAAGAGATCTGTCAGTTTGCCGAAAGCGTCTGTGCCATTTCCTGATCGATATGTACGTGGGGAACATCGTCACTTAGTCTCAGCCGAGAACGACGTTGTACAAGCCCAACAGACAGGTAGGGAGTAGCGTGCTGAGCTACCTAACCTTCAAAGACAGATGGGACACTTTCCTCACATGACAGCTGTGCGTTGGAATGCTTACTTCATTAAAAATTCTCGCGTTAAAAGCACTTTCCACATTTAAAAGCAGCATTAGAGCGGGTATCGCAAATGCTCCATCTGAAATACAAAAAAGCAGATTGAGAAAACTGTTTCAACGTGTGTCGCGCCATTAATGGTGGACATGTGGAGGTGTGTTGGATATGTAAAACACTTTACTTGTAGAACCAAACCGCCAGTGTGTATTTTCAGTCCTCAGCCCGAAGGCTGGTTGGATCCTCAACATCTCCACCATTAGCTGTCATAGATCGCCTAGTCATCACTGGACAGGCTTTCTAGGGGAATTGATATTTTTCCCGTTGCATTCCTCACTGAAGCAGAAGTTGTTATTACATAATATTAGTCTCGGAAGAGCACGCACTAACCGACCCTAAGAGTCATAGCAGGTATTGTCTGCGCAAGGTATGGCATTGCTAGCATCGCTCATATCTCGGACACTTTTATGTTGCCAAAACCCAGAATGAGACAGATCAGTGAAAGTAACAAAATTGCTCTTTCTTCTTCTTCGTTTTGCCTCATGACTGAGGCGTCGTGACTATCATAAAATTCTGCTATCTAGGCGATGAACCATACTCCGCGATTCCCTATCTAAAGCTTTCAATGTGGCTGCTCTGAGAGAACTCTGTAGGGGGCCGTCGTGTTGGTACTCGTCCTCGTTGTCTGGTTGCCTGGAATTCGCCCTCAAGAATCAGCTTTTGAAGACTACCATCTCGGCGCATTATATGTCCAAAGTAGCGTACAATTCGCGGGTAGACCTTACACGATACACAAAATTGTATCTGAAATTGGTTCAGGATTGATGTGTTCGTGCGATGAGCTGTCCAAGGAATCCTCAACATTTTCCTCCAGCACCACATTTCAAAGCTTTCTATCCGTTCAGGATCACGTTTTAGGATGCTCCTCGTCTCTGCGCCATACAAGAAGACTGAGAAGACTAGAGATTCAACGAGCTAAAATTGCTCTAGTCCGTACCAGAAGACGTAGTGCACTGTTAGCGCTAAGCCTCGCCAGTAAAGGCATCTCTAATAAATCTCAATACATGAATTATTATATAATTACACATTCAAGCCGGGTAATTCGAAATATTTGGGACTGTGATCTGTTCGCGTTCGGATTACCCGAAAAAATTGTAATGCTCTCTACAATAGTACCCAGTTACTGCTGCATTATTATCCTCCACAAGGCAACGTTGAGGAGTGGCAGTGAGTCTGCTTAATGCCTGACGTCCTCATCCGACGGACGGATTCTATCAAGAGCTTCAGATGCGCCGACAATGCAGAGATGTTTGCAATTTAACCCTAAGTTTTGGGCTTCAATCCAATGATTATAAAATTGCATACCGCCAACACTCATACCATGGTTGCCAATATTGTGTTGGAGATGTTGACATATGTCGTAGACCTGGGTTCATGCAAATGTTTGTATAATATGCCATTGTAATAAAATGTGTGACAGACATGTTACCTAGCAACCGTGCTGGCGGTGATGTAACGTATGGATGGATGGCCAGACAATGTTACCTAGCAACCGTGCTGGCGGTGATGTAACGTATGGATGGATGGCCAGACAACGTTGCGTAGTAACCGTGCAGGCTATGTCTTACGGCTAGCAGTCATCTAAAATTAGGAACCGATGTTGGATGGCCATGACCGAGAGATATAACTTTAAGATGATACAGGACATGGAACCAATCCATTATGCATACCTAAGAGGCATGCTTTTTTCGCGTTAATGCAGGTACGTTTTCGCGAAAAGTAAGCAATTTTTCGCGTTGTTTCGCGAAACAGGTCTTACCTCATCACTTGAATTTCACTTCAGTCATTTTCTAGAATTATTAATAAATGTTTCTTTCGTGTACTGTGTACGTGATTTATGTGAAAGATGGATATATGAATAGAAACGATATTGATAATAATTCATTATTCCTTATGTAACCTTAATCAGGACTATAATACAACCTAAATAGGACTACATAATAAACTAACCTTCCACCACATAAGGCAATGGCTTTCAGCCTATATGGCCTTAGAAAGGCTGCACCATGCTAGAAATAGTCACACGAAATTATGATTAAGGCTTTCCCTAGAATATTAAGTCCAACAGGCATTTCTGTCGAATTGAGAAATTCCGTTTCCCTTCACACACGTGATATTGGAACACTATTTCAAGCTCGTTATTTTCGGTGAGCTTCGATTAATTTCACTGCAGTTTCGCACTAATCGCAAAATAAGTAAATTTCGCTTTAAACTGTCCTTATTGCTTTAATTCGCTGCAATTTGCAAAGAAAATCGTTTTCTTCATCAGAACCATATGATTCGTTAGGATATCTCAAAATCATTTCAAATTATTTTTGTCAAGTATGATGCGAGAAAAGTATGCCCCTAGGTGGAGCCTAGCTTAAGTACCACCACATCCCACCCCATACAAGGCGTAAACATATAAGTATTTTCCGGTTTCAGTAAGAGGTACCACCACCGAACAGTACGCAGCGTATGAATTTGACACATGGGTCAGTTTCCCTACCAACACACACACACACACACACACACACACACACACACACACACACACACACACACACACACACACACACGTCGAGTCCTCCAAACACTAGCGTCTGTGTTGTATCGTTCAGTGATCATGTCGGACTTTGTGCCGGAAAAGGAACATTTGAGGCATGAATTGCTTTCTTACTTAATCAAAAGGAAAATACTATGGAAAGTCATCGTTAACTGGTAGAAATATACGGTGAACACGTTCCATCGATTAGAACATGTGAGACATGGTTTCGACAATTTTAAAGTGGTGATTTCAATGTGAGAGGCAGTGCTCGTTCTGGTAGACCGCAAACGTGTGAAAACGAGCAATTGCAGGTGTTACTGGACTATGACCCAACTCAAACTCAACAGCAATTGGCAAAAACTTTAAATGTGTCACAAGAAACAATCAGTAAACGTTTACGGGCAATGGAGAAGATCAATAAACTCGGTAAACGGGTCTCACATGATTTGAATGAGCGGCAAATGTTAAATCGTGAAGTCACATGTGAAATGGTACTTCATTGCCACGAAAGGGAATATTTTCAGTACCGAAGTGGGAAGAATGACGAAAAATGGATTTATTTTGAAAACCTGAAGTGGAAAAAATTGTGGCTGCCACCTGGCGAACCCGACCCTTCAGCATCAAGGCCAATTCACTTCGGCAAGAAGACCATGCTTTGTGTCTGGTGGAACCAGAGCGGTATTGCGTATTACGAACCCTTGAAGCTCGGTGAAACCGTTAATGCACAACCCTGTCGCCAACAAATCACGCATTGATCGAAAAACGACAGGAATGGGCCAGACGACATGGCAAAGAGATTCTGTTATACGACAACGCGCCGTATCGCACAGCAAAACCAGTGAAAGACACATTGAAATCGCTTGGATGGGACATCCTTCCGCACCCGCAGTACTACCCCGACCTGGTGTCATCTGACTATCGCCTCCTCCCAATAATTGGGCAAGTCCTCGTAGAGCAGCACTTCAGCAATTTTGAGGAAGTTGGAAAATGGCTCTACGAATGGTTTGCCGGAAAAGACAAGCACTTTTTCTGGCATGGTATTCGTGACGTATCTGAAAGATGGGCGAAGTGCGTAGAAGCCGATGGCTTAAAAATTATGTGTTTTCTTTACCACAAAACCTGGCAAATTTGATACTTACACCTGGTAATATAGATACCCCTCATTTCTAATCTTTTAATATCATAGAGTATGAATCCTGGCCTAATAATACTCGTTCTCCTCAGCTATTTACACATGTACCGGATATGTATTCCATAGTGTGTCCAGTGTATTTCGTAGTCAACTTCTTGTTCACAACGAATATTACTCACCAGAATTGATAGAAGGAGGAGGATAACGACGTTGGTGATGAATGCCATCGTCAGCTACAGGACTCAATTGGAGTTGGTCCTTGCATTTATATCTGGAGGATCTCTGGAAATTCTGATGACTTGTGTAAATTTCTAAGGGCATATTAGAGCGTGTCCGTTCTGCAATAGCGCATAGGCGTAGCTCATTAGTATTGTTCTTTTCAGAGGTTAATATAATCTTTCATTAAGCAGAAAATTACATCTGATCACTAACATTTTGATTGTATAATGATTTAATTCATATCCAAGGAAGTCAATTAATTTTGATAGATCAATTCCAATGATATGGGCTGTCAATTAAAACACAACAATACAAACTCCTGGAAATCATGCCCATCACCGGAAGCTCCAAATTAAGGTAGGTAATTAGGTGTAGAGTGTGGAGCAGGAATTAATGATATAAATATTATTATTGCCTAATTTAAAGCATGAGTGATCTCCACATACACAGACCAAATATTATTACTACTACAACAACGTAAACTGTCCCTGAAGGGGATGGCGGGCCTCTTAGATGGTGACGTCTTCTCTAGCGCAAAGGGGATTTGAATTTGTGAAGAACCCAGACACAGATATTTCAGATGTATGTAGGATGCTAAAAGGTTTGTTTTGTCACCTATTCAATACATATAAATTTTACAATTTAGGAGTTTATTATTGATTCCACTTGAGACATGTTTCGCCCTTCATTGAGGGCATTATCAGTCAAATTATTTCCTCAAGGCAAAAATCAATGAAGGGCGAAACATGTCTCAAGTGGAATCAATAATAAACTCCTAAATTGTAAAATTGATATGTATTGAATAGGTGACAAAACAAACCTTTTAGCATCCTACATTCAGTATCTTCAATACGGATAACAATGACTTTTATCACTTGCAATTTCAGCTGTAGCCAAGAATTCCTACGAAACAAGACATTAAGTATCATTTGACAAGACCAAGATCCTAGGAGCTATTCTTTGGAATCTCGAAAGAAAAATCCGTGAGGGTATCGAGATAAAGGAACGGCCATACAATATGAATTTATCAGAAGGATATAAAATCATACATTCTAGGAGGCGTATCGTCCACAGATTAAGACATGCAGACTTTAACATAAACACGCACGACTGACGTCAATTTACGTAACAGCACGGGCAAGTCCCACAACGTGGCTGTGACACATAGCACTCGAGATGTCCTACGAGACCGCTAGGGCTTACGACAGCCAGAGAGAGAGGGAAGGACTTTTAAGGCGAAGGTCAGTAGCTACTCTTGTAGTTTGTTTGCTGCCTGGGAGACTTATTACCTCGGATAGAGAATAGGTATTCCAGTCGCCTTGACAAAAAATACTCCAATGCATTCAAAACGTCAAATGTTGGACTAATCTTGTACTTAGTACATTTAATGTGAGATTTATCTTCTTCTTTTTCTTATTTCTTCTTTCCGATTAAGGCTGCTAAGGACCACGTGCATATTTCAATTCAGTTCTTCATACTTTGTTGTTTTCTCTTCCGTTCCTTCCGATATTCTTTCATCATTTCACTACGCTGTTTCTTTCTCTCCTCGGAGCACTTCGCAGCAGGCTTCTTGTTCTATCATCCTTGGAATCCTTCCGTACTTACTACCCTCTTCCTAAAATCTTTCTCTCCATAGTTTCTTCTTCTCTTATATTATTTCTTTCTAAACCTTTCTTTACTTCCTAAATCCAGCTAGTTGTTGCCTTTTTGTCCCAAAGGTACAAGCAAATCCTTTTTGTTAATCTGGAATCATTAATTCTGTAAATATGTCTGAAAAATTACAATATCCTTTTTCTTATGGTTTCTGTTATGTTTTTTATGTTCCTGCATATTTTATCAATATATTTCCATAATTCTGTTGTTTTCACTGGGCCTAAGATTTTTTCTCATAATTCTTCTTTATAGTACCTCAAGTTATTATTATTATTATTATTATTATTATTATTATTATTATTATTATTATTATTACTATTATTATTATTATTATTATTATTATTATTATTATTATTATTAAGATTTAATTCTACCATATGTGAGAATAACCTGTATTTAACATTTAACCGAGCATGGCGAGTTACTTTGTCTACCAATAGTTGATACTCAATCGGGCAATGAAAAGTTAACTTGTCTAGAGCCATCTGCTGGGCGGAACGTGTTATCTCGTCTCTTATTTTTGTTGAGTGTAGTTCTATGATCGCTTTATAGATGTCAGCAGGTTCCAGACTTGGTGTGTCACAGTGTGGGACAATATATCATTTTATTTTCTGCCGCACATAATAGCTCAGCACGCTCGTTTGGATGATAAAAATCATTTTCATCTCATTTATTCAGATGACGAATTAGATGACAACACTTTGGATAGCAACGACAGGACATGTGGTGAATGTGACAGTGAACTTTCTTCTGAAAATGAAGTAGGAGAAGAAGATATTACCTTGTCTACAAGGGCCCGATGACCTTCAATGTAAGGCCCCTTAAAACAACAAACTTTATGTTTTCTTATGTATATAAATGATATGAGTAAAGGAGTGGAATCGAAGGTAAGGCTTTTTGCGGATGATGTCATTCTCTATAGAGTGATAAATAAGTTACAAGATTGTGAGCAACTGCAAAGTGACCTCGAAAATGTGAGATGGACAGCCGGCAATGGTATGCTGATAAACGGGGTTAAAAGTCAGGTTGTGAGTTTCACAAATAGGAAAAGTCCTCTCAGTTTTAATTACTGCGTTGATGGGGTGAAAGTTCCTTTTGGGGATCATTGTAAGTATCTAGGTGTTAATATAAGGAAAGATCTTCATTGGGGTAATCACATAAATGGGATTGTAAATAAAGGGTACAGATCTCTGCACATGGTTAGGAGGGTGTTTAGGGGTTGTAGTAAGGATGTAAAGGAGGGGGCATATAAGTCTCTGGTAAGACCCCAACTAGAGTATGGTTCCAGTGTATGGGACCCTCACCAGGATTACTTGATTCAAGAACTGGAAAAAATCCAAAGAAAAGCAGCTCGATTTGTTCTGGGGGATTTCCGGCAAAAGAGTAGCGTTACAAAAATGCTGCAAAGTTTGGGTTGGGAAGAATTGACAGAAAGAAGAAGAGCTGCTCGACTAAGTGGTATGTTCCGAGCTGTCAGCAGAGAAATGGCGTGGAATGACATTAGTAGACGAATAAGTTTGAATGGCGTTTATAAAAGTAGGAAAGATCACAATATGAAGATAAAGTTGGAATTCAAGAGGACAAACTGGGGCAAATATTCATTTATAGGAAGGGGAGTTAGGGATTGGAATAACTTACCAAGGGAGACGTTCAATAAATTTCCATTTTCTTTGAAATCATTTAGGAAAAGGCTAGGAAAGCAAAAGATAGGGAATCTGCCACCTGGGCGACTGCCCTAAATGCAGATCAAGATTGATTGATTGATTGATTGATTGATTGATTGATTGATTGATTGATTGATTGATTGATTGATTGATTGATTGATTGATTGATTGATTGATTGATTGATTGATTGATTGATTGATTGATTGATTGATTGATTGATTGATTGATTGATTGATTGATTGATTGATTGATTGATTGATTGATTGAACCTTGTCTACAACAAGTGGAAAGAAATAGAGTTAGAAATGGCTGTGGATGTAAGGAAAAATTGAAGGAACTCACTAGGAAATTGAATCTAGCAAAGAAGCCAGGTAATTATAACATGATGGCAAGCATAATTGGCAGTCATAGAAATGTAGTGAAAATGGAAAGGTATGTATAGGTACTTTAAGGCAGAAACTGGTTCAAAGAAGGACATTCCAGGAATAATTAATGAACAAGGGGATTGTGTATGTGAGGATTTTAAAAAGGCAGAAGTATTCAGTCAGCAGTATGTAATGTTTGTCGGTTATAAAAGTGATTTACCGTCAAAAATTTCGTCATTGGTCCGTATTGAAAGGACATTTACAGTCAAAGATAAGGGTAGGATTTTCCACCTGTTCAATAGTATAAAAATGTGAAATAATTAAAACGTCACATTTTTATTGTCATTTTTAGGTACCGGTTTCGGCACTGTATATGCCATCATCAGCCTGGGATGAAGTAACAAGGACAATCAGCTTGTTACATTGTAATATTTAAAATATATGTATTGTACAAACATAAACCTTCTAAAGTACCTTGTAATTTACAATTGCGTTATATCATAAAACATTTGGATAGTTGATTACCAAATACCTCCTAAATACCTCCTTATAAAGTTCTAGAAAAGACATAAAATGTTCTGTATACAATTCTGTACATTTCTATCTGCTGGCGCTGTTAAATTTTGTAACTGTGCAGAAAATTAACAGTAGCACCAGGTTTCATATAAAATCTTATTTTCTAATTATATCTAAACGGCTGTTAAAAATAGACTACTGACATTGGAACGATATATAAAACATTTTTAAACATTCTGTCATGAGAGAGCTTAGGAAGAATACACTATCAGCTAATTTTGTTCTAGAGTATTGATGTACAATGTTAATGGGTAGCGGACCATTTTATTGGCCAATTTTTGCAAAAAAAAAATAGTTCCTCATGGATTATGATCAATGAGTCATCATATATTGGGTGATGTCCAGATGGAGAAGATGACTAATGCTAAGAAAGTATTAAAATGTGCACATGATAACAATGATATTTACAATAATATATAAAAGTCGAAAAGAAGGAAATTCCCTGGAATGGAAAAGATTTTGGGGGATATACCAAAGACAATGGGTTGGGATTAAATTACCATATCTGAAGTACTTAAGTGATATTTGTTTGCATGAAGGGGCAATACCAAATGAATGGGGAGTTACTGTAGTAGTCCCTATGTATAAAGGAAAGGGTGATAGACATAAAGCTAAAAATTACAGCCCAATTAGTTTGACATGCGTTGCATGTAAGCTTCGGGAAGGCATTCTTTCTGATTATATTAGACATGTTTGCGAAATTAATAACTGGTTCGATAGAAGGTAGTTCGGTTTTAACAAATGTTATTCCACTGAAGCTCTAGTTGTAGGATTCCAGCAAGATATTGCAGATATCTTGGATTCAGGAGTTCAAATAGACTGTATCGCATTTGACCTGTCTAAATCATTTGATAGGGTGATCATGGGAGACTACTGACAAAAATGAGTGCAATTGGACTAGATAAGAGAGTGAATGAATGGGTTGCTATAATTCTAGAAAGTAGATGTCAGACAATAAGAATAGGTGAGGTTTTATCTGACCCTGTAATAATTAAGAGTGCAATTCCTCAAGGCAGTATTAATGGACCTTTGTGTTTTCTTATAGATGTACATGATGTGAGTAAAGATAATCAGAGATAAGGCTTTTTGCATACGATGTTATTCTGTATAGAGTAATAAATAAGTTACAAGATTGTGAGCAACTGCAACGTGACCTGCATAATGTTGTGAGATGGACAACAGGCAATGGTATGATGATAAACGTGGTTAAAATTCAGGTTGTGTGTTTCACAAATAGGAAAAGTTCTTTCGCTATGTTTTAATTACTGCGTTGATGGCGTGGAAGTTCCTTTTGGAGATCATCGCAAGTACCTAGGTGTTAATATAAGGATAGATCTTCATTGGGGTAATCTCATAAATGGACTTGTAAATAAAGGGTACACATCTCTGCACATGGTTACGAGGGTTTTTAGGGGATGTACTAAGGATGTAAAGGAGAGGACATATACGTCTCTGGTAAGTCTCCAACTAGAGCATGGTTCCGGTGTATGGAACCCTCAGCTGGATTACTTCATCCATGAACTGGAAAAAATCCAAAGAAAAGCAGCTCGAGTTGTACTGGGTGATTTCCGACAAAGGGGTAGGGTCACAAAACTGTTACAAAATTTGGGCTGGGAAGATTTGGGAGAAAGAAGACGAGCAGCTCGACAAAGTGGTAGATTCCGAGCTGTCAGCGGATAGATGGCGTGGAATGAAATTAGTAGGCGAATGAATTTGATTGGTGTCTTTAGCGTAGAAAAGACCAAAACATGATGATAAAGTTGGAATTCAAGGGGGAAAATTGGAGCAAATATTCGTTCACAGGGAGGGCAGTTAGGGATCGCAACAACTTACCAAGGGAGTTGTTCAATAAATTTCCAATTTCTTTAAAAATCATTTAAAAACAACAGATAAGGAATATGCCACCTGAGCGACTGCGCTAAATGAAGATCAGTAGTGATTGACTGATTGTGATTCAGCAACTTCGCACTGGCATAGCCAATGTAATGCTCGTGCTCCTGTTATGTTTGTATCGGATAGCCAAATAAACATTGAAGCAGTTGCAAGAAGTCCAATCAATTATTGTATTACGGTTTGAACTAACAAATGCAAATGAAAACAAACCAGCTTTCCCTTTGCACAAATCAAATGATCATAGGCGTGTCTCTAGGTCGTGGCCATCCATCAACGTCTGACCACCAGCCATAAAACGGGCAGGCTGGAAAGCTCGTCTCCCGCGAAGGCATGCACGCGTAATGTGCGGGTCGAGTTCCTTCGTCATTCGTAGAAGCATAATGTGTGGGACGAGTTCCTTCATCATTCTCAGAAGCATACTGAGCGGGATGAGTTCCTCCGTCGTTCGCAGAAGCATAATGTGCGGGACCAGTTCCTTCGTCATTCGCAGAAGCATAATGTGCGGGACCAGTTCCGTCGTCATTCGTAGAAGCATAATGTGCGGGACGAGTTCCTTCGTCATTCGCAGAAGCATAATATGCGGGACGATTTCCTTCGTCATTCGCAGAAGCATAATATGCGGGACGAGTTCCTTCGTCATTCGTAGAAGCATAATGTGCGGGACGATTTCCTTCGTCATTCGCAGAAGCATAATATGCGGGACGAGTTCCTTCGTCATTCGTAGAAGCATAAAATGCGGGACGAGTTCCTTCGTCATTCGTAGAAGCATAATGTGTGGGACGATTTCCTTCGTCATTCGCAGAAGCATAATATGCGGGACGAGTTCCTTCGTCATTCGTAGAAGCACAATGTGTGGGACGAGTTCCTTCGTCATTCGTAGAAGCATAATGTGCGGGACGATTTCCTTCGTCATTCGCAGAAGCATAATATGCGGGACGAGTTCCTTCGTCATTCGCAGAAGCATAATGTGCGGGACGAGTTCCTTCGGCATTTGTGGAAGCATAATGGGCGGGACGATTTCCTTCGTCATTCGCAGAAGAGTAATGGGCGGGGCGAGTTTCTTCGTCATTCGCTGAAGCATAATGGACGGGATGAGTTTCTTCGTCATTCGCAGAAGCATAATGGGCGCGACGTGTTCCTTCGTCATTCGAGGAAGAACATAATTTGCGGGACGAGTTCCTTCGTCTTTCGCGGAAGCATAATGTGCGGGACGAGTTCCTTCATCATTCTCAGAAGCATAATGTGCGGGACGAGTTCCTTCATCATTCTCAGAAGCATACTGAGCGGGATGAGTTCCTCCGTCGTTCGCAGAAGCATAATGTGCGGGACCAGTTCCTTCGTCTTTCGCAGAAGAGTAATGGGCGGGGCGAGTTTTTTCGTCATTCGCAGAAGCATAATATGCGGGACGAGTTCCTTCGTCATTCGCAGAAGCATAATGTGCGGGACGAGTTCCTTCGTCATTCGTAGAAGCATAATGTGCGGGACGAGTTCCTTCGTCATTCGCAGAAGCATAATATGCGGGACGATTTCCTTCGTCATTCGCAGAAGCATAATATGCGGGACGAGTTCCTTCGTCATTCGTAGAAGCATAATGTGTGGGACGATTTCCTTCGTCATTCGCAGAAGCATAATATGCGGGACGAGTTCCTTCGTCATTCGTAGAAGCATAATGTGCGGGACGATTTCCTTCGTCATTCGCAGAAGCATAATATGCGGGACGAGTTCCTTCGTCATTCGTAGAAGCATAAAATGCGGGACGAGTTCCTTCGTCATTCGTAGAAGCATAATGTGTGGGACGATTTCCTTCGTCATTCGCAGAAGCATAATATGCGGGACGAGTTCCTTCGTCATTCGTAGAAGCACAATGTGTGGGACGAGTTCCTTCGTCATTCGTAGAAGCATAATGTGCGGGACGATTTCCTTCGTCATTCGCAGAAGCATAATATGCGGGACGAGTTCCTTCGTCATTCGCAGAAGCATAATGTGCGGGACGAGTTCCTTCGGCATTTGTGGAAGCATAATGGGCGGGACAATTTCCTTCGTCATTCGCAGAAGAGTAATGGGCGGGGCGAGTTTCTTCGTCATTCGCTGAAGCATAATGGGCGGGACGTGTTCCTTCGTCATTCGAGGAAGAACATAATTTGCGGGACGAGTTCCTTCGTCATTCGTAGAAGCACAATGTGTGGGACGAGTTCCTTCGTCATTCGTAGAAGCATAATGTGCGGGACGATTTCCTTCGTCATTCGCAGAAGCATAATATGCGGGACGAGTTCCTTCGTCATTCGCAGAAGCATAATGGGCGGGATGAGTTTCTTCGTCATTCGCAGAAGCATAATGGGCGGGACGTGTTCCTTCGTCATTCGAGGAAGAACATAATTTGCGGGACGAGTTCCTTCGTCTTTCGCGGAAGCATAATGTGCGGGACGAGTTCCTTCATCATTCTCAGAAGCATAATGTGCGGGACGAGTTCCTTCATCATTCTCAGAAGCATACTGAGCGGGATGAGTTCCTCCGTCGTTCGCAGAAGCATAATGTGCGGGACCAGTTCCTTCGTCTTTCGCAGAAGAGTAATGGGCGGGGCGAGTTTTTTCGTCATTCGCAGAAGCATAATATGCGGGACGAGTTCCTTCGTCATTCGCAGAAGCATAATGTGCGGGACGAGTTCCTTCATCATTGTCAGAAGCATAACGTGCGGGACCAGTTCCTTCGTCATTCGCAGAAGCATAATGTGTGGGAGAAGTTCCTTCGTCATTCGCAGAAGCATAATGTGCGGGACGAGTTCCTTCGGCATTTGTGGAAGCATAATATGCGGGACGATTTCCTTCGTCATTCGCAGAAGAGTAATGGGCGGGGCGAGTTTCTTCGTCATTCGCAGAAGCATAATGTGCGGGACAAGTTCCTTCATCATTGTCAGAAGCATAACGTGCGGGACCAGTTCCTTCGTCTTTCGCAGAAGCATAACATGCGGGACGAGTTCCTTCGTCATTCGCAGAAGCATAAAGTGTGGGAGAAGTTCCTTCGTCATTCGCAGAAGCATAATGTGCGGGACGAGTTCCTTCATCATTGTCAGAAGCATAACGTGCGGGACCAGTTCCTTCGTCTTTCGCAGAAGCATAACATGCGGGACGAGTTTCTTCATCATTCGCAGAAGCATAATGTGTGGGAGAAGTTCCTTCTTCATTCGCAGAAGCATAATGGGCGGGACGATTTCCTTCGTCAATCGCAGATGCATAATATTCGGGACGAATTCCTTCGTCTTTCTCAGAAGCATAAAGTGCGGGACGAGTTATTTCGTCATTCGCAGAAGCATAATGTGCGGGACGAATTCCTTCGTCATTCGCAGAAGCATACTGAGCGGGACGAGTTCCTTCGTCTTTCGCGGAAGCATAATGTGCGGGACGAGTTCCTTCGTCTTTCGCGGAAGCATAATGTACGGGACGAGTTCCTTCGCCTTTCACAGAAGCATAACATGTGGGACGAGTTCCTTCATCATTCGCTTAAGCATATTGGGCTTGACGAGTTCCTTCGTCTTTCGCGGAAGCATAAAGTGCGGGACGAGTTATTTCGTCATTCGCAGAAGCATAATGTGCGGGACGAATTCCTTCGTCATTCGCAGAAGCATACTGAGCGGGACGAGTTCCTTCGTCTTTCGCGGAAGCATAATGTGCGGGACGAGTTCCTTCGTCATTCGCAGAAGCATAATGTGCGGGACGATTTCCTTCGTCATTCGCAGAAGCATAATGTGTGGGAGAAGTTCCTTCTTCATTCGCAGAAGCATAATGGGCGGGACGTGTTCCTTCGTCATTCGTGGAAGCATAATGGGCGGGACGATTTCCTTCGTCATTCGCAGAAGAGTAATGGGCGGGACGAGTTTCTTCGTCATTCGCAGAAGCATAATGTGCGGGACGAGTTCCTTCGTCAATCGCAAATGCATAATGTGCGGGACGAGTTCCTTCGTCTTTCGCAGAAGCATAATATGCGGGACGAGTTCCTTCGTCATTCGCAGAAGCATAATGTGCGGGACGAGTTCCTTCGTCTTTCTCAGAAGCATAATGTGCGGGTCGAGTTCCTTCGGCATTTGTGGAAGCATAATGTGCGGGACGAGTTCCTTCGGCATTTGTGGAAGCATAATGGGCGGGACGATTTCCTTCGTCATTCGCAGAAGAGTAATGGGCGGGGCGAGTTTCTTCGTCATTCGCAGAAGCATAATGGGCGGGATGAGTTTCTTCGTCATTCGCAGAAGCATAATGGGCGGGACGTGTTCCTTCGTCATTCGAGGAAGAACATAATTTGCGGGACTAGTTCCTTCGTCATTCGTGGTAGAACATAATTTGCGGGTGGAGTTTCTTCCTCATCCCCGGAAGTACATTGTAACCTTTCTTCGCACCTCACCTCCACGCTTTTGCTATTCGTATTACTTTACTTCTCGCCCTCCATTCCAGCTACATCAGGTTCTGTGCTATTTTCCATGCTCCTACCAGTCTCTACCAATTTTTCTACTTCAATACTCTCATCTACAACATCCCTAGAATTCAGCGCCTCGCTTCCATTTACTAAGTTTCCGCTACGTAACTTCATGTCCTCCTTACCTTGTGCAGCCATAATTGCCCCAAAATCAAACATATAAATTATATGGACACTAAATTTACCCCCAAAATCACCGACTCTGCTTTTACTACTTTCTTTTCATGAATACTTAATGGTTTTCGAGCTCCACGTTGGTGCGACAAATGTAACTTGTCTATGCACCTCATCTCCACGCTTGGGAGACGAATGTTATTTGCTGGGGACATTTGAATATAAATATATATAGTATATGTGGCTTGTCCGTAAATTGCCACGCAAATAGAATACCAATTATCATATTCCATGGTTTCCCATTTCTCTATGTTTTGATTGGGCGCCAGCTTTACAATTCGTTTAAAAAAGACTGTACCGCAAAATGTATATTGAATGTCATAGACACACACATAAATCACAGGGGTGGGATATTAAAATTAACCATTAAGTATCGCTTTGAGAAGGAAATTTAAAGCAATATAAAGTCAAATGAATTTATTAAACAAATTAGATGAATCGGAAAAGTACCTTTAAGCTGAAGAGAATTTAGAATTTAATGTTACTCTAATTTACTTTTACTTGCATTATCTAATTTTGGCTAACCAATTGCAGATTCTGTTGATGTCATCTGAAATCCATGGTTACTCGCTAAACTTTTTCCGTTGTGGACTGGCTCCATGGACGTCCCTCCTTCCTTCTGCGATTCAGTTTGGGATATATGGCCTAACACTCCGTAATTGCCTCGTCTTGAAGATAGACATTGGCTCTATGCTTATGAAAATTGATCACAGTTGATCTTGGGTGGTTAAAATTCAGTGTTATGAATTTTTGTATTTTATCAGAAATCTCGAACCAAGAAGCTATTCTCCTGATAAATTATAGAATTGTGCCGACTACAGTAGACTCTAAATAACATAGTTCTTCGTCCACATGTAATTTGGAATATCTCACAAGCAGTGTACTATTCCGTCTAACCTCATACGACACCATCACAGCACCTATGTACTGTACATCGAGACGAAAACTCAAAATACCAACAACTAAAAATTGGGGATCTCTGGGTTTCTCCGTTCAGGATTATATACACGAGACCTCCTTTCCTCGGTAACTGCTCCATACCAAGTCTCATTACAACGTAGCATCGGATTCGTTGATCCCATATCATATCTTTCCCTCTCCATTTCTTCAAGGGTAACCAGTTGGCGTGTCGACGATATTGTAAATGTTCTATCCTTGCGCGGGTCATTGCATAATAAGTGCTGATAAGTTAAAACCAATGACTCATCCCCAATTCCCAGCTTCATGAATAACTTTTTCCGTATACACAAATATGAGATGAAATGACACAAACCCTGTCTCAACATATTGACCAAAATACGATACAGGATAATTTCCTATCCTTACATAATTTAAATAATAAATGATGCTCTAATATATCTAATATGATTCCAATACCATTCTAATTTATAATGGATTGCTGTTTAATTAACTGGTCACAATGAATAATTGCATATAACGGATAATTTGATATCTAGTGATATCACATAATTGGACTATAGGATTAAAATGAGCATTCCTGTTAAAACCTGGAAGGTTACAAACGCCCTCCAGTTATTTACAAATGTAACATATGAGTCTATAATACACCATGTGAATACGGCTGACACATCCATCATTGTATCTTACAAACACCTAATAAAACATACATGATCAAATCTTCTGTCTTTGTGTAGGGTGTCTGTTCCAATGATACCATATAACACTTGTGATATCTCGTGCCGATTTCCTTACGAAAGTTTGTCAGCGACACACTCATAATATTTTACAACATTTCATCAGGTAATAAACAATATCTTTGCACCTCACCATCAAAGTGCTCTGCAGTTCTTAGTTTTTATTACATATACACCACAGATATGTCATCCCACGTGGCTTGCCTCTCTTAGATTTCAGCAAGCAATTTCGTGTTTTCATTGCGAAAAACAAAAACAAAGAAATAGTTAGAAAATTATTGCCTTAGTTTCCTTCTGCAGTTTCAATAAATTACCTAGTTATTCATGGCTTCTACAATAGTGTCAGTCCTAGGTTCTCAACCTATACATGAACTCAACGTTTGCTAACTCAAGTACATTTTGTGTTATCAAAACAACACCTGGGAGACATTACGCTTAATTCTCCGAAATGTATCGTCTCAGAGAGCAAATATTTTAAGTGCCCAACATGACACCATCATCATCTTTCATTCTGTATGCACAAGGACCAACCCGACAATGAATCTGGTATGGACCCTGATACAACAAAATGAATTTCTTCGTCACCTTCTCTTCACTAGACGAGTACATGTGAACACGTAACAGAACAGAATATCCTACCTGAAATTCGTCTAACATCTGACGTTTCTGCTGTTTGCTACTCTTCTCAGCCGCATTAATCAAATTTTCTCTCGCTAATCTGACATGTATCTTAATATCCCGCTGAGGTCCCTGTGTAATACTTAATACTTTTGTCAGCTCATTCCCTTCATTACTGCCAAAACGAAGCTCCAATTGAGCGAATTTCGTACTTTCGTGCTGTACCATATTTGTCCGTTTCTCAATTGCAGCTAAGAAACCCACCCATACACTGTGCTTATCATGAACTAATGACCAAAATATTCTACCTAATTCCTTCATCGTGCCTTCACATATATTCCTTTGCGCATTCCTTATTGAGGAAAAGCATGTGTGATACCCAACTCTTTCATCATAACCTTCCACTTCTTCGATGTAAATTGAGATCCGCTATCAGATAATAACCTCCTAGGCGTACGTAATTCCTGATCATACTTGTCACTAATTATCTTACTACAACTAAGACCTGTCTCTCTTCTCATCGGATACAGTCTTACTAACTTGGCAAAAAGCGTCAATCTTCACAAACACATTTTGATAGGCATATTTACCACAAACTACGAGTCCAAATAAGTCTACACAAACAAGATCACCGGGTTGTTCAGGAATGACCGCTTGCTTGGGTTCTTCGAGGTACCTATTGGGAGCTTTACTCCGTTGGCATAAATCACAAGAGGCAATAGTTTTCTTAATTTCTCTTCCCATCTTATCCCATAAAAACTGCTCTGAATCTCATACAACACTTTACTCGTTCCCAAATGTCCCTACTCATTATGAATGAACCATACTAATTCCGTTCTCAATGACTTGGGTACACAAATGTGCCAAAGATCGTCACCACTGTTCTTCGTTAAAAATTGATCTACCATCCTATAAGTGTGCCTACCTTTCTTTACACTCTCCAGATCTCCGCTCTGAAGTTCACTTAACAACTCTTTACACTATTTATCCTGAGCTTGTTCAAAACGCATCATCCTTAACCTAGTCGAAGCTTCCTTATTGTATTTATGAAGATACGAACAGATTAAAATACCCTCTTGAGTCTTAATGACACTACCTTCATTATTCAAATCACGGTCCCTAGGTAACAAATCGGCTAACATATTGTTCTTGCCCTTAATTCTTACCACTTTAAAATCATACTTCTGTATTGCTAAAATCCATCTACTGACCCTGTTAGATGACAATTTGCAAGTAGCAATAATGTATAGCAGGATGGTCGGTCCAGGTCTCAAATTGTGTACCTAACACGTACATCATAAATTTACTTAAAGAATATATAATCGCCAAAAACTCGAATTCAGTTATCGTGTAGCGTTTTTCAGCTGCAGTTAACCCTCTCAAAGCTAACCTAACAATCACTGGGTTATTCTCATCATCCGCCTGTCAAAGAACTCCGGCAATACCACAATGTGATGTATCAGTCATTGTAACATGCTTCCTATCTCCTCTAGGATGTTTCAGAATCACAGCTTTAATAAAACCATCTCTCAGCTCTTCAAATGCCTTTTCATGGTATTCTTCCCATCTCCACTAATTGCCATCTTGCAGCAAATCTCTAAACGCCTCTAATAAGTAGAAAAACCTTACTACAAATCTTCTACGTAATGCAATATATGATCTCAATCCTTTTATATTTGACCCATTTTGCATTCAATATTTTCTCTATTCTCGTGGTTTCTGGAGTCACACCTACTGATATATTTTACGGGTGTGAATTGAAACGCGTGCTTTTTACAAAACTATCAGATCGTGATTTTTATTACGTCTCGAAAACATACAATTATCTATGGTCAATTGTTTCGTCATACAAACATACAAAACTAAAATTCTCTATTTGGTACATGGTCACAATCTTCAACATCTTCCCCACTCTGGTCGATCGATTTCTTAGTGAACGACCGGCTGCACTGGTCTTGTGAACATGGAGCGGTCCGGGGGCTGAAGAATGAGTCCTTCGCGCAGTTCACAAATTCGGCCAGTCTGGGCTTCAAGTCCTCATGTAAAAGTCCTACATCACCTACCCGTAGTTCGGTTCCTTTTTTGATCAGTTTCACTTCGTGGTAACTCCTTAATCGAAGGAGGTACTCCCTTTTCCAATTTTGTTCAAAGTGAAAATTTAGCCTTTGTCTCTCTGTACACCTTAGTCAAATCTTGATTGATGGAATTATCTGGTGTACTTGAAAGAGATATCAGCCTTTCTCTTATGAGGAAGTGTGAAGGTGTCGAGTTATCAGAGTTACTGTCATCTACGGTAATGGGGCGCGAGTTTAACGTGGCCTCGATCCCCACCAAAATGCTATTTAGCCCTTCCTCTTCTACTTTATCTCGTCCGAGTATCTTCTTGAGGCACATCTTAGTGGACCCTGCCATCCTTTCCCAGAAGCCTCCCCAACATGCGGCTCTTGGTACTATAAATTTCCATGTAACATGGTGGTGTGACAAGTGAGTTTGTACTCTTGAATCTTCTAACAATTTCTGGAGTTCGAATATTTCTCTGTTGGCGGCGTGAAACGTTCGAGCTTTTTCTGAATGCATGGTGTTCGGAAGTCCACGCCTTCCCACCAAGCGCTGAAAGGCAAGTAGGAATTTATCAGTTGGCAAGGTCCGGCTCCATGGCTAAATGGTTAGCGTGCTGGCCTTTGGTCACAGGGATCCCGGTTTCGATTCTCGGCAGAGTCGGGAATTTTAACCATCATTGGTAAATTTCCCTAGCATACGCCATTTCATTTCAGTTGACAAGTCAGTTGTAAGCTCGAGGTGAATAGCTCTCGTCGTTGCGCAGGTAAACAACACGACGTAGCATCTCTTCTCTGCAGCTCCAGCCGTCACGAACAACAGGCCTGCAAAATCTACACCACAAAGGGTGAATGACCGTTGAAACTTAACACGGTCCATTGGCAAAGAAGCTTCTATCTGTTCACATCTCTGGGCCTGTATTATCTTGCAGAGAAGGCATGAGTAAATGACCTTCTTGATTACTTGCCTAGCCATCAAAATCGAGAATTCACGACGCAATTCTGATAACACAACACGAACTTCCACGTGATGAAGTCTTACGTGCGTTTCTTTTATCAATAACTTAGTAAAATGATGAGAGCCATCAAGAATTAGGGAGATTCGCTCATTCTCGGAAAGATCTGCAGACTTGAGCCTACCGCCAAGTCGAATCAGTGGATGAAATCGTGCAATATTGGATGTAGACGGTACCGGTTCCTTTCGTGCCAGGGCAACAAACTCGGTACAAAAACATTCCTCGTGTACTCGGCGAATTCAGTAGAGCCTTCCAGCTTCTAATTCTGTGATTGTCAAATGCCGTGGATACTGCACCCTTCTCCGTGTCACCTCCATGACATGTAAAATCCTACAGGTGATATGTATTACCTTCCAATACGAATTAAATCGTAAAATATCCATCAGTGATTCATTGGCACTGATTACAAGGACTTAAGGGGTTGCCTCCTTCGATTCGGGTAGTGATACTCCCTTACGTGAGATTTCCCGTGGCCAAAATATGAGAGTCTCAGCAAGCCATTGTGGTCTATTCTACCATAATGTAGAGGAATTTAGATCTGTCGCTAACATTCCACGCGTCAAAAGGTCTGCGGGGTTGTCTTCACTGGGACAATATTGACATTGAACTGGCGACACATAGTCTTGAATTTCTGTCACGCGGTTGCATACGAATGTCTTTCAGCGATTGGGTCACTCTGTATCCAACCGAGAGCCACCATAGAGTCAGTCCATAGTGTAGCTCGTGTCCTGTCGACTGGCAGAAATATTTCAAGAGGCGGGAACCTATCCAAGTGGCCAGAAGTTCTAGTCGTGGGAGTGTAATCCTTTTGACTGGAGATTACCTGCTTTTACTGCAGGCCAAGTGTATTGATATATTATCGTCTGTTGCCGTTCTAGTGTACAATGAGGCTCCATATGCTATCTCAGAAGCTTCACAAAACACATGTATATGCGTAGCGTTTGACACCTGTTTACGCATTCTAATCCACCTCGGGACGTTTATAAGAGACAGCTGTTTGATGCTCAAGATCTAAATTTGCCATTTTAAGGCCATATACTCCGGAAGAATCTCATCCCACTCTATGCCTCGACACCAAGTATCCTGGTATTTAATTTTCCAACAATTGAGACGGGTGAGAATAACATCAGTGGATCGTAAAATCTTGCTCTTCCTTGTAAAAGCTGACGTTTCGTAGTAGGAATATGAGCAAGCTTTTCAGTAAATTCCCTGTGATCGATAAAGATACAGTCCAATTCTGTGTTTCACCTGATACCTAACACTCCAGTTTCTTGTTTGATATATCGTCTCTGAGACTGCCATACACTCTTAAGTGTTTCTGAGTTCGTTGCCATTTATTCATTGGTGCTTGAGCATAGAGCTTACTTCGTAATATAATCATATGACCCCATTGTCGTCGTCAGCACCTACAACGAAGACGTCCATAAATGTGCTCTGATCTAAGAGTTCTGCTGCTGTGGGGTATGTGTTACTGCACCTTGAATCCAGTTCACGTAGAGTCGCAGACAGAAGGAAAGAACTGCATGTGAGACGAAACGGTAGATGCGTGAACCTGTACGTGACAATTTCATCTGCTGTTTTCCAGTTACCATCTCCCGCCTTCTGGATGTGATACCAGTAAAATATGGTTAAGTCCCCGTCCTTTTCATCTAGGTACAGTTACAAAAAGGCTTGGGTTCCATCCCCGACTATTGCTTTTCGATATGTACGAAAGCGGATTAGCGTTGACAGAATTTCAGGAAGGAGGTTTGGTCCAGCTTCCAGAGCGTCGTTAAGGGATGGCGAGTCTCCCTCGTGTGACTAAGCGTCGCGAACAATCCTCTGTTTCATTGCTTCATTCCTCTATTTCTTGACAGCAAGGTGTGGCAGGTAGAAATCATCGCTTAGATTACCTTCTGCAGCAGTCATATTGAGCAGTATCCTGACGACCCATAAGAGACACTAAGATTATTATTTGCCATATTATATTTTTATTGAAATAAATTTCAGTCAGCCATGGTAAAAGTAGTAGATCGCAGGATAGCCGAGACCGGAAGTCCATGGAGACATAGAGTCGCTGGATATTGCGCGATGCTTCCTCGGGACCGTAAGAAAGGCTTAGCGTTACGAGAAGTTAGCACATCTCAGCATGTGTAGAAGTCGTTGGCCAAGAGGAACATTCAGCCAATTAGAACGCGTGCGTGTGGCGTATATGGAGTCTGGATCGCGCGGAATTAATATCCCAGGTTGATCAACATAGACAATTCCATGAAGAAGATATCGTTATAAAGGAATCAGTTCGGTTAGTTGATGGCTTTCCACAGGTCGGAAAGTGTAATATAATAAGGAATACGCTATAGAAATAATCTGAGTCAAATTTTATATCATCTGGAGTGGGTTTTATGGTGTGTTTATAATTAATATATAAGAAATTGTGAATGGCAAGCACACTGATTGGTTGCTCTTTTAAACATGCGGGAATCCCATAGCTACAACGGCGTTAGCCAAGCTTCTCCAGCGTCCCAAGCTTTGGGAGCATCACTCTGATTGTGGGAGCCGACATGGTGTGAACGTTGTTCGGTATTGCTCTGAGACTTGTGCGTGAATGTTGCCACGTGGATAGATATATAACAGTGTGTGGTTTTACGACCGAGAAACAGTGCTTTTAGTCGTGAAGTTTACTGAATTAACTGGTGCAGTGCTAAATTGCCGATTTCATTATGGCGCGAAGTTTTACTCCAGATAAATTGACGGTAATAATAGGCGCAGACGCGAAAGTGAAGAAGAAACGCTCAGTTGTATTGCATTTTCGTGCCGGTCGCGTTTCGCGAAGAACTTTCGAACCGAACCGCGAGCAGCTCTAACTAACTGTATACAAAAAACCCTAGTTGATTAATTTTAAGTGTGCCTGTTTGTCAGTAATGTTGGATTAGTTCATACCTAACAAAGGTTTGTTCGGCGCGTGCAAATCGAGCGGTGAAGAGTCTTCTGTGTTGCAGTGTACAGGAACTTTCATCAAGAATATGGCACCGCCCACACAAGAAAGAAGATTGTTTCCATGTGTTAAAGCAGTGATTAACATGGAGTAAGACACCACCATGGCAAGGATGTGAGCCATTGCCAATGTCCAGAGAGTCGTCCAACATAAGACGCATGTTTTTAAATTAGATGGCATGTTATATGAATTATGTTTAAATACTAGTGAAGTTTTGTGTAGGGATTTTTCTTTCACGTAAATTATGCCTGACGGCATGTGTTTATTTTACATTTGTAATGCTGTAAATACGGATAAATGAGGAATGCATGATTTCGATATTTTTATTTTATTTCACGATTAGTTAGATAGGATAATGAGGGAGTTGTTAGGATTTATTTTGTTGTGTCATTACGCATGGTAATTAGCTTAGTATTATTCCTATATTCTTGTATATTAGAGAAAGGAGGATTAGATTGACAAGATCATCCAGTTTCCGAGTTAGAAACTTGCTACGTTGAGAGTAAAATCAAATTTAACTTTGGTCATTTAGAAACTTAGTAACAGTTAGATTGCATGACGCATGTTATTTCAGGAGCTGACATGTGTGGAGCTGTACCGCAACGTTCAATGAGAAAGGAGTCTTCCAATGTAGGTTGGAAACTGTTTCGAACAATGATATGTATGGGAATCGAACCTGGATTTATAATGGGAAAGGCTGATGAGATTGTAAGAAATATAAGAGGTTTTAATGCATGCTGATTTATGAAGTTGATTGTGCAGGCCGATTGCATGCCTGATGAAGTGATAATAATGATGTGCAGTGAATATGGCCCTGCAATTTTATTCTAAGAGAATATTGACAATCAGAATTGACGGGAAATTGATGCCAGGCAAGTGAGTCGGATGTATGTGATAAATTATTGTAGCATGCTAGTAAGAAGCACGATTGTATGTGAATTTCCGTGCAGTTGAGGAAATATAAGATCGACTTACAGTTTTAATTATCAGCCATGTTTACACAGAAAGCGTGAATGAGATGTTATTTCCGTGATACAATCTTGTCAAATAGTAACCAAGCCTCAGTGCAGTATTGGGTTCTAACATTTATTTTCAGCCCACAGCCCAGCAGGAAATATGTGACGAGTGAACGCGCTTTTGGGTGCACAAACGCTGCAGAAGAATGCGATGTTACCCATTGCTTTCCACATGTTTAATAAAGGGTAATAAAATGTTTTCTCTTACAGGATGATGTTCTGTGCTATATCATGTTGTTTGTTATGTTATCTTGTTGATTAATGGGGAACGAACCGAGTGCTGATTGGATGTTTGTGGACAATCTAGTTTTCATTAGATCTTTTGGTGAACCGCGTTTCACGTCGAGTCAGTGTAGTATGTAAGCTTTCCTTTTCTTTATCCGATGTAAATATTTGAGATACTTTGCTTATATTTTGTTCATTGTAAATATAGCGCAGGGAAATGCCACTCGTATTTTTCATAATTCATATCATGTCCCACTGCCTCTTAATTTTCTTTTTATGTTAACTTTGGGACGATTCTCCGAAATTAAATCCGTATCAATGTGATACTTAACGTCGTGTTACTCCATGCGAATCGAATACGTATTTGTATACATATACTATTATGAATGTGAACTTTGAACAATCATGTGAAGAATGTTTATGAAGTTCACAATTATTTAATGTTGTGTTTGAACTTTCACCTTTGCATTTAATTACTTGAATAATTAACGTTTTAATGTCCAGTTATTTTCAATTTTTGAGATAATGGTATTATCATTTTTATTATTTGACTTTCTTTTTATGTTAGTATGATTCGGTGTTATTTTGTGAATAAACTCATCCTACCCCATATTATTGTTTCTCGTTCGAGCTAAACCTCCATTTCCCTGTCATTTACTTATTATTAAGTGAGAGACTTCGACTTTTGGACTTGCCCATCGACAACCAACCCACTTCTCTGCCCAAGCCTGAGTTAGTCCGATGTTTATACAGGAATGAAGGCGTCGTCCTAGAGGGTTACTACCCCTGGGTACGGTACAATATCAACATTTCCCTTCTCGGTATAATCAGTCATTTGTGAATAGTACATTTGTCGAAACTCAGCATTGTCGTGAAGTTTCCTTTCAAGTGATCTAAAGCCATTCTTGGCATTGACGTGGTTTGATGGTAAGATAACTTCCTCTTTTCTGGGTAGAGAAACTAATCTCCATCCCATTTTCATACGGAACGAATCGCGAAACTGTTGAAGAATGGTAGAGTCCTTCCTAGAAATAATTCGACCTTGCTGCCCTCTTATTTCACATGGTCTCTAAAGCCCAGAATTGTCGCATACTGTCGTCTTTAGGCTCAAATTCTTGACTTGTGTGAACATGATTTATAGCGACATGTTGGACTGTGATTTCTGATTTCTTTCCGCTAAGAACCCAACCCAAGTTAGACGGGAGAAATACTATGGATTTAGAAAGGCGTATTGGTTGGCCATCTCTGATCACATTCCAGTACTGATCACCACCTATGAGAAGTTCAATAGGGAGGTCGCTTTCATTGTCCTTGGGGTCTGCTAATTGCAACGTTCGAGTGCATGGTAAGGAAAAGACAAGGTATGGAACGACAGGATGCAGGGAATACTCGTTTTGGCTCTCGAAAGCTGTTATCATTATATTAATTTTCGACCACACGCCTCTGATGTTAAACTTGACAACCCTGCGTATTGTAGCCGTGTGTTGATCACACTCAAATGCGATAACAGAAAGTTTCCTTGTTTCAACAAGAGTAAGCTCGAGCTGATCGACGAGGCTTATTCCGATAAAACTGGACTGACTTCCAGCTTCTAAACTACACAGTGTAAGTTTGGTCAGTCCAGTAGGGCCAGTTATCCAAACCCGAGCGGTTTGAAGATACGTGGTGTTGGGGGTGGAGCGTTTTTACAGCGATCTTGCCCACCATTACAGCTTTTCACTGGTGTCCTACACAAATTAACACGTAGTGTGTATTCTTGCATTTGGATCATGATACCCTATTCTTCTTCGCACAGTCTTTAGAGTGATAGCCTTGTCTAAGACAAAGGAAGCATCTGTTCACTTTCTTCAGTTTTTCAGTTCTCTCCTGGTTGTTCGTTGTTATTTGATAATATTGACCCCAGTGACCTCGATTCTCACAGAAAACGCAATACGGTTCTGTGACTTGTTTGATATTCTTTCTCTTCGGCTTGTTAGGTCTGGTGTTAACCTGGGGAGCCGCTGCCGTCCGAGTGTAAGTAGTCGAAAATGGCCGGTCACAACGTATCTTCTGTGTAGTCAAGGCACACGCCACCTCTTCGTTCAAGAACTGAATTAGACGCGAGATAAGTACTTTCTGGTATTTCCAACCTCTTGGTGTTAAATAGCCATCGGCGACAAAGATCGTCAGGAAATGCGCGAAGAAATTTTGGGGCTAACAGTTTTCCATACACGTCTACATCTTCACCTAGCGCTATCAGCGCTTGAATCCCTCGGTGGCACTCAATCTACGTGGCATTGAGAATCTCGGAACTGTCGGAATGTGCAGGTTGCAGATACGCCAAAAAATCCAGGTGGGATTGAATAATTATATTTTTATCCCCATAATGGGACTCCTGAACCTTCTTTACCTGATCGTAAGCATCGGCCGTTACTGATATTCCATCCATCAGATGTTTGCGTTCACCGTTGAGGTATCCTCGAAGGAATACATGTTTGTTTATCACCGATACCGCTGAGTTTTTGTCCACCGAAGCCTGAAATTGCTCCCAGAACCGTGGCTATGATTCTATATCTCCTGAAAAAAGCTCTATTCTAACAGTAGGAAGCTTAACTTCGGAAGTAGCTATGCGTAACGTAGTAGTAGCTGAGCAAGCATGCACGTCTTGTAAATTCTTTGTCTTTATATGTTTATTAGCCTTCCGCATTGCACGTTTAGCACTGTGTTTTCACAGACTTGTATATTCTCGTCATAGTGGTCGTTCTCAATTAGATCGTGTATAGCATCATCTAGAAGAATGAAGCCCTCAAAAGTGTCTCGAAGGCGTTCCAAGCAGTATTCTATATCGTCCAGCGCCGCAGTATCGCTGAAATTATTTATCTGTTTGCTGAAACGTATAATGTTGGAAAGTGCGATTCCTTTTTAGCTTGTCAAGCGAGGGCTGAGGCATTCTTTCTGGTTAGTACAATAATGTTCCGTGAATTTCCCCGTGACGTGTCTGCCTGAAAGTTTTCTTATGTAGTTACAGCGATGCTCAAGAGATACCGCTAGTTGTCAGCCCGTCGCTGTTAGAGTCTCCTAGAGATTGTGACCTCTTTACAGGTTATATGACAACAATATGTCGGCTAAAATATATTGCAATCAAATATGGTATTTTGAGATGATTGAAAATCAAGGAACACTCAACCGTGTATAAAAGCATGTTAGTGCCCTTACAACATTCAAAATAGTATTAATGCCGTGTAAGTACATATCTGTTCCTTGCCGTGGTGGAACGTAGGTTGACGAACGGGCCGATAAGTTCAGTTTTACAAGTTTTTCAATCAACGCCTTATTCCATATTACACATGATTAACGAAACTTGTATGCTATTTTCTCCTGTGTTCCGCGTTCCCGTGTTTTGGTACCATACTATATTTTACTGGTGTTAATTGAAGCGCGTGCTTGTTACAAAACTAACAGATCGTGATTTTTCTTACGTCTCGTAAACGTACAATGATCTACAGTCAACTGTTTACAAAGAAAACATCAATCATTTAGGGCAGTCGCCCAGGTGGAAGATTCCCTATCTATTGTTTTCTTAGCCTTTTCTTAAATGATTGCATAGAAATTGGAAAATTATTGAATATTTCCCTTGGTAAGTTATTCCAATCCCTAACTCCCTTTCCTATAAACTAATATTTGCTCCAATTTGTCCTCTTGAATCCCGACTTTATCTTCATATTGTGATCTTTCCTACTTTTAAAGACACCACTCAAACTTATTCGTCTACTGATGTCCTCCCGCACCATCTCTCCTCTGACAGCTCGGAACATACCATTTAATCGAGCAGCTCGTCTCCATTCTCCCAAATCTTTCGTCATTATCTACATCAACTGTCAATATACAAAACTAAAATTCTCTAATTGATACATGGTCAAAATATCCAACACCTACTGCAGATACACGGTGCCCTAAAAAGATGCATTTCTCCAGTTTAAGAATGAAACCTGCCTGTTCTAACTTGTTAAATACCCTGTCGAGATGTTCTAAATGTTCTTCAAGACTACTAGACGAAATGACTAAATCATCAATGTAAATTGTGGCACAGTGGTCGGCTTCGTTCCCGAAAGCAATATTCAAGGCACGAATTAACGGATTAAGAGTTAGTTCGAGTACCATACGAGACACGACGAAATTAACATAGATTACACTTGTGACTAAAAGCTGTTAAAGTTCTATCATCCTCCCTTAACGGTTTTACCAATAGCTGCTACGTAAATCTACAGTCAAAAACCAAACTTTCCATTGAAAATCCTCTATCAGCTCCTCTACGGTTAACGGTTTTAATTAATCTGCCGCAATACGTTTATTCTTCTCCCTCGCATCAATACATAAACGTACAGTACTGTCGCTCTTAGGCACTATCAATAAAGGATTGACAAACTACTACAAACTTCAATAATGCCATCCTCTAACATGGCTTCTATTTGACTGTCTACTGCTTTAGCATATTTGTGTGGTATCGGATACCTCGGTCCGGCGAATATAGGGCCGATGACCTTCGATGTTAGGCCCCTTTAAACAACAAGCATCATCATCACCAGCGAATATACTCTGATCCAGGACTGGAAGTGAGTGTTTATACACAAATGTTTTACCAGGTTTCAACGAAAATACCTCATTTTTTTCTCAACACATACAAAAATTTGTCCCTCTAACCTTCTTCCTAATTGCAACTATTTTACGCATCTCTCAAAGCATCATCCTGATTCCTCTCTAACCACACTTCACATAACTTAAAATTTGCTCCATCTTCTTCATCTTTTGAAACCTCTTTGCATGGCTTAAATTTCCCCAAGAAAATGCGTTCCCTTTCCCTGCTTTGTATAACTTCAATCCAGAAATATTTCCGGAATTCCACTATACTGGGCATGTTTCTCTTGTACACCGCAAACCATGATTTTGTTTCCCCAATAAAAGCACTACCAATAATTTCTAACGCTCCTTCCCATTCATAGACTCCTTTTTACATTCGTTTTTCAAACCGTTTCTTAAGAGTGTTTGAAAAATCTAAAACGTGTGTCTGCCTCCCATTGAATTTTAGTAGTTCTGTTTCATATATGAAATTTGTACCACAGCACTGATTTCCTATATTAACCTGCATTTCGCTTATTTCTTTACGTATTTGTGCCTCTGACTATCAGTACGTTCATTTATTCTTTTCTCTCTTGTTCCTACGTTACTCGCAATGTGTCCCTGTCTTCCTTCGGTGACTTTAATTTCAACAGCATTTTCCTCTTTTCATGACATCTTTTAACATTAATCTCTACCTTACCGCACAGATCATCGTATTGTTGTTGTACTTGTTCTCTAACTTTACTAACTTCTCCTACTTGTTCTTGAATCTGCAGGTCTACTTCACCCCTAACTTTACAATTTTCTTTTTCTACCAACTCCATGACTTCGCGTCTATGTTCACTTAACTTTCTTTCTACCTCTTTCTCATGTTGCCTACGTTTCATCTCATGTTACCTCAACTGTTCACGAAAATGTTTATGCTGCTCTAGTGCTTCACCTGTTCATTGATTTAAAGCATCCATCCTAGTATTAACTTCTCTGCTAATTTCGGTTTTCGTCTATTCTATCTTCTTTCTATTTTCTTTTATCTTTGTCTGCGTTTCCTCTACTTCCTTCCTAATTTCATCTATCCCTTTCGTTTCTTCTAATATCCCTTGCATCATCACGAACAGGTGTAGAATATTCCTTTCACTATTCGTATTACTTTCTTTCTCGCCCTCCATCTCAGCTACATCAAGTTCTGCGCTACTTTCCATGCTCCTTTCACTCTCTACCGTTTTATCTACTTCAATGCTCTCATCTACAACATCACTAGAATTCAGCCCGTCGCTTCCCTTTACTAAGTTTCCGCTACGTAACTTCATGCCCTTTTCACCCTGTGCAGCCATGATTCCCCCAAAATCAATTATCATAAATTATATGAACACTCACTTTACCCCCAGTATCACCGACTCTACTTTTACTGCTTTCTTTTCACGAATACTTAATGGTTTTCTAGCTCCACGTTGGTGCGAAAAATATAAACTGTCTACGCACCTAACTTTCACGCTTGGGAGACGACATTTACTTGCTGGGGACACTTGAATATGAATATTAAATATAAGTGGCTTGCCCGCAAATTGCCAAACAAATGGAATACCAATTAACATTTCCTTTACCAATTCTCTGACTGTACCGCAAAATTTATATTGAATGTCATAGAGATTCACACATAAATCACAGTGATGGGATATTAAAATTATTAACCATTAGGTATCGCTTTGAGAAGGAAAATTAACGCAATATAAAGTCAAATGAACTTACTAAAAATGAGATGAAAAGGAAAAGTCCCTTTAAGCTTGAAGATAATTTGGAATTTCATGGTACCGTAATTTACTGTTGCTTGCATTATCTAAATTTGCTCACCAATTGCAGTTTCTTTTGGGGTCACCTGAATTCCATGGTTACTTGTTCCCCTTTTCCGTTGTGGATTGGATCCATGGACATCCCTCCTTCCTTCTGCGATTCAGTTTGGGCTATCTGGCCTAACACTCCCTAATTGCCTCGTCTTGAAGATAGACATTGGCTCTATGCTTATGAAAATTGATCACAGTTGATCTTGGGTGGAGAAAATTCAGTGTTATGAATTTTTCCATGTTATCAGGAATCTCGAACCAACTAAGCTATTCTCCTGGTACAATATAGAATTGTACCGACTACAGTAGACTTGAACTAACATAGTTCTTCGTCCACGAATAATTTGGAATATCTCACAAGCCGTCTACTATTCCGTCTAACCCTCAATCCGACAGCATCACAGTACCTGTGTACTGTACATCGAAATGAAAACCCAAAATACCCTACAACAAAAAATTGGGGATCTCTGGATTGCTCCGTTCAGGATTATATACACGAGACCTCCTCTCCTCGGTAACTGCTCCATACCAGGTCTCATTACAACGTAGCATCGGATTCGTTGATCCCATATCATACCTTTCCTTCTCCATTTCTTCAAGAGTAACCAGTGGGCATGTCGACGATGTTGAAAATGCTCTATCCTTGCGCGCGGTTCGCTGTATAATATGTGCTGATGAGTTAAAACCAATGACTCATCCCAAATTCCCAGCTTCATGAATAACTTTTCCGTATACACAAATATGAGATGAAATGACACAAACCCTGTCTCAACAAATTGACCAAAATACAATACAAAATAATTTCCTATCCTTACATAATTTAAATAATGAATGACATACTAATATATCTAATATGATTCCAGTATCATTCTAATTTGCAAGGTACTGCAGTATAATTGACAGGTCAAAATGAATAATTGCATATAACGGATAATTTGAAATCGAGTGATATCACTTAATTGGACGATGGGATTACAAAATCAACATGGCTGGAGAAACCTGGAAGGTTACAACATAATGGGCGGGACGAGTTCTTTCGTCATTCGCAGATGTATAATGGGCGTGACGAGAAACTCGTTTTCAGTCAAAATATATTATTTTCAGTATATAATTTGCTGATGGGCTACACTTTATTATATTTTTAAAGCGTCAAGTTCTACATTCCACTGAATTCATCTGGTAAGGCTATAATTATCCTGCCAGTGTAATACTATTAGCATTGTTGGATATTTCTTATTGCGGAATTTGTATTACCGGAGTTTCGCAGTCTGTTCACAAAAGTATGCCTGTGTCGGATAGGGCATGGAGAATACGAACTATAATAATGTATATAAATAAAATTATAGGGGTCCGTTCTCTGTAATTTTGTTCGTTTTTCCAATTTTTCAGATACTTATCCGTTTTTGGTCAACTCAAGACCTTATCAGTGGATTTTATATTTTGTGTCTTTTTGACTGTTTGTTCCACCATCACTGCGAAACGGTTGCATAGCCCTCGACCAAATGTCATATTTAGAGTATACTCATTCCGGGTATCTCTGGATATACGGTGGTTCATAGGAAAACCAGGACACTTTTCTTCCATTTTGTCTCAGACTGTTGATTTCCTGTAAAATCTAAGGATAATATGTCAACCGTCCATTCACTATAAACAATTTTTGTTGTGTACACAATCTCGCTTACTCTTCAAATGACGGAGAAAATTACCATTTCCTGCAAGTCTCATGCTCTGCAACGAGTGCCCGACAGACCCACAACGAACCTACAGGCAACGTCTCTGCCTGCTTTCCCGCATGGAACTAACGTATTGCTACTTTCTTCACCATTCATGTAAACTCTTGGTTGTTCCTTGGGTAGAAAGCAAGAGAGACATCATTCGGCCATTCTGCGGGATATTGGCGGAATACCGTTGGGGGCTACAATCGTCTTCGAATAGCACTAAGGTGCGTTTTTAATATTTGAACAGTAAAGCGGAGTGTAGACCATTATTTCGCAACATAATGCGTTTTCTGGCATATGCTAAAATTTTAACTGTGTTTATAATCCACTTCCATTTTAGGCTTTAAACTTTTGCCTCTCTCTTGACTATTTAGGCTAAAGTAATAACACTAGAAGTCATCTTCTTATCTGTTTACCTAAGAATCCCAGTGCCTAAATTTCTCCCCTGTTACCGCCTTCTTATATCAGTAACTCATTTCTTGATGGACATTTTATTTTCCAATACACTCCCCAAACCCCACGGCACATAACGCCCTTGAAAGGGCTTTGGCCTGCCCAGCTACCGCTGATCAGCCCTAAGACCTGCAGATTACGAGGGGTCGTGTGGTCAGCACGACGCATCCTCTCGGCCGTTATTCTGGGCTTTAGAGACTGGGACCGCCATCTCGCCGTCAGATAGCTCCTCAGTTCTAATCACTCAGGCTGAGTGGACCTCGAAACGGCCATCAGGTCGAGAGAAAATCCCTGACCTGGCCGGGATTCGAACCCGGGACGTCCGGACCAGAGGCCGGCACGCTACTCCTACACCACGGGGCCGGCATTTTCCAATACACCCACTTGGTATTTACATATTTGTCCTATCCGGCTGTCCTCAGTTATAATCCTATTTTCTATTTATTTCAAGTTTGTTAACTGTGCTACATTTATCAGTAATTACTCCGTATATATGCTACTGATAATCCAGAAACCTGGGCACTGTTTTCATTGATCAAATGTTGCAAGCTGTTGAAATGTATAAATTTTGGCCCAGGAAAGTGTCAAGATATGGATGCAGTTTTAATGACGATGCTGGCCTGCGTTGCGAGGTAATTGGTGGCCAAACGGTAAGTCGTATCACAAAACAGATTTCACAATCGCCGTTCAATTTGGAGAGATCTACAACTATGCTCCTTTGATTTTTGTCGTTTATATGTCCCTTATACGTTAAACAGAACTGTATTTCACGATTCCAAGTTAATTTTGAACTTTTCACACATATGTGTTATCGTTTGACACAAGAATGATAGAATCATTACATTCAGCATGCACATTGTCACGAACTGTAGCCATATGTTAGCCAAATTTCTGATTCCAGCTTTCACATGAGTACCAAAAAGATAAAGTAATGTGTGAAAAACGAACCCAAACTTCACCCTATTTAATAATTCTAATTCATTCTAACCCAAACATATAGGAGATCGAGAAAATGTCATAGGACCAACCATGTAGAACAAAAAAGAGGCGCCTGATGGTGAAATCTATTTGTCGATATGTCGTACATTTTCAAAGCAGTAACTCTCGAAATATAGGTCTGCACGTATAAACATGTCCATGCATATCTATATAAATAAATTTTTGGGGGTGCGCTGTCTGTTATTTCGTTTATTTTGCCATTTTTTCATATCGTTACCCCTTTTAGCTCAACTCAATTCTGAATATGTGGTTTTTATTTTTCGTGTCTGTTTGTTTGTTCCCCCATCACGGCGAAACGGATGGATATATCTCGATCAAAACATCATGTTATTGAATACTCATCCCGGGGGGAAGGTTCTTATACGCATAGTCCTTAAAAATCCCTGAATAGATGGGTGGTTTATTGGGAAACCAGAAAGTCTTTCTTCCATTTTCTATTATACTATTGATTTTCTGTACAATCTGTGGACTATATGTGAACCGTCCATTCACTATAAACAACTTGTGTTATGTACTTAATTTTGTTAACTCTTCAAATGATGGAGAAAACTGCCATTTTGTTTGGGTCTCATGCTCTGCATTGAATTCCCGACAGACCGACAACGAACGTACAGGTTACCATGGAAACGTATCTGCTTGCCAGCAGGAAAGTAACGTATTGCCATTTTCGTCACCATTCCTTGGGTAGAAAGCAAGTGGGACGTCAATCGGCAGTTCTGAGGGATATTGGCGAAATACCGTTGGAGCTTACAATCGTTGTTAATATTTGAACAGTACAGCCTATTATTTCACAACGTAAGGTGTTTTCTGGCATTGGTATAATTTATATAAATCATGCTCAGGAGAGTTTTCCACCTATTCAATACTAAGTTGTATTTGCAATGTTATTTACAATACATGGGATTGGTTTCAACCCTACTCGGGGTCATCATCCATCATCAGCCATTTCACCTTTCTCAGAAACAATAATTCAGCAAACCGTAACTCAATCCTAAATTTAATTAAAGGTACTTTTCTGAAACAATTTCCTTTTCTCTCACACCCTTCAGCTCCAACTTAAATCCCCCTCCTCCCCATTTCAAACTCCAACCCCCACCCCATCCCGTCCCAAACCAACCCGCACTCTACCCAACCCTCATATGCCTGCCTTTCTCCCCGCCCATATTTCTCTTTCCGCCACCAGTCGCACACTATCAGCTGAGCTATAAACACCGCAGCGCGGGGTGAGTGTCCGTTCACTTTGTGGTAATCTTTTCCTCGTTCAGCGTACTTTGCATTTTACTGGCTTTTCTCAATTTTAATAGGTACAGTTTGGTTTCCGCTATGAACTGAGAATTCCACCAATTAATATCACCACGCGCAGTGTCTACTTTCATCTCAACAAGAATTCAAAAACTTCACATTCTGCACATCTCCAACAATCAACCATGCAGCCCTGCCAACACCGCTTGGTTACTTTACACCAATTGCCAAATTCTACGCTTAAGCTGATACAGTGTATAGTCGACTCTTCTTCTAGAGAGTATCACCTACACATTTTGTTACTCAGACATTGTACATACTTGTATATTTTTATATATGTGTAGCTTGACATTGTGTCCATTCTTAGTCCCATAGCACTCGGTCCACAACCGTTATAGTATATATTACCGGGACCTACTGAATTCCATGAGTCTATAATCACACTAAAACTTTTTAACGGACATCACAGGGTACCTCATTTGTACTTTTATTCCAGACATTTTAGCATGTTTAGTGCACTTGTATTATTTATTACTCATCTACGTCACACGTAATATTTCATTTTAATTTGCAACATTTTGAGCGCCATAGCAATGGCGTAATTCAACCACACTTCATATTGTAAACTATATTGTAAATTACACATTCATAAGATTTCTACTGCTTAGAAACATATTTTAGGATCTCTCCAAATATTGTATATGTTCAATACGGATGATGATGACCGCGAGTAGGTTTGAAACTAGTCCCATTTATTCTAAATAACGTTGCAAATAGGCCTACAACTTAGTATTGAATAGGCGGAACACTCTCCTGTACATAATTTATGTTATCTCAGTCAATACGGACCAACAACATGAAGTTCATAACCCTTGATTGCTATAATTTGTACTATACGTTCACTGCGTATTAGCAGAGCGTGACATACCCGCCAACCTGAACAAAATATTTGTGTGGGACTCTTTAAAAGTTGTAATTATCGAAGTTTTGTACGTTGGTAGGACGAGTTCTATCGAACTCGTGGACTTATCCCACTCACGCACCTGGTGCGTGACCCGCACGGTGGTTGAAATTGAGAAGTAATACTGGTCACCAGACGCATCACGCGCGTTGATAGATTACTGTGCATCATTTACCGCGGATAGCAAACAAATGCATAAAGTACAGTATATTACAGACATAAATATATTCATATTTACACTTCTCTATTACAGAATTTGACGAACAAAAATGAAATACTTTGGCTAAATGTGTAGGTCCCGTGATGTTGAAGGATCCACATTGTCGGCCATCAGAAAAAATATAAATAAAATGATAACATAAACATCACGACGCAGTCAGAAATGGTTACTGCACGTTCCTTCAAGTTACTTATAAATCTGATGAGGAATAAATGACAATTAGAAGTTCTTTTGTGTTATACACGTATATGATGCAAGAATAAATGACAATGACAAGTTCAGTTCTTTTACTGAATATATTGCTGGAGTGGAATTTATTTATTTCAAAAGCGGAACCACTCGTAATTCTACTGAATAATTAATAAACAGAAAACGCAGTGTCTTAGTTCGCATTGAAGTGGTCTTGCTGCTCAAAGATCCCATGAATGAATGATGACGTATGACGACAACTCTGGAGAGGAAATACGCGGGAAACGGAATACGCATGCGCAAATATGGCTACGGATGAATCTGCTTGTAGACTGGACTTACACGATGTGCGGGATGACAATCAGAGCCTTAATCACCATGCGGGAAACCTGTGATTTGCATTCCCTAGCAATCGTCCCATCGTCGCATTGAACGTGTTTTAATTCTACTTCTGTTTTCAGCTTTAATTTCATGCCTCTGCCTCGCTCTTTAGGCTTAAGTAATAACACCTTAAGTCATCTTATCTGTTTACGTAAGAAACCCTGGCCTAAATTTATCCCCATTTACCACCTTCTTATATCCGTAACGCATACCATCACAATTTATTGATGGAAATTTTATTTTCCAATACATCCACTTGGTATTTACGTATTTGTCCTATACGGCTGTCTTCAGTTATAATCCTATGTTCTATTAATTTCAAATGTATTCATTGTGTTACTTTCTTCCGTAATTACTCCGTTATATGCGAGTGCTAATCCCGAAACCTAGACGCTCTTTTCTTTGAGGAAATGTTCCAAGCTGTTGAAATTTATAACGTTTGGCCCCAGAAAATAACGAAATATGAATGTAATTTTATGGACGGTGCAAACCTTCGTTCCGTGGTAATTGGTGGCTATACGGTAAGGCGTATAACAAAACAGATAGTACAATCGTCGTTCAATTTGGAGACACCTACAGCTTTGGTCCTATGACTTATCATTAAGTTTCGGAAGTACATGCCCTAGAAAAACTAAGAAATATGCATGCAAATATGCTCTTAAAGCTTGAAAATATGCCAATAAATATGCACTATTAAAATGAAAAATGGCAGTAAACAAGTCAGGTTAATATTGATAATAATGAACTTACATGTAATCCTTGGAGGTTGAAACAGAAATGGTCCCGCTGGTCACTTTGTACAAATTGTTTACTGAAAAAAGTCCTATGTTGTCTTGCAAAACACTTTTTTCACGTGAAAAGCTTCCTTACACATCACAGTTTGTTATTGGGACATATTTAAATGATAATAACTGCTCCACAGACAGAGGCAAGTCTCTTGCTGTGACAGACGATTTTCCTTCGAGAAGGTCTCGCATATCGCACAACCGTTTATAACCAGGATTTTTGAAGATAAATAATTTACTTTCTCTTTCACTTTTTCTATACTATCAGGAACAGAATTTAGATTTGATATCGTTTTTTTCGAAAACAGTAAGTATTTCCTTCAAAGGAGATCCTACAGCTTCCAGTGACGTTATGGCGGTTGGCAAAGGAGAAACATGGACAACAAGACTCTCTTCTAACTCAATGCCTGACAGAATATTCTGCGCTGTTTGTATTGATGCAGCTTCATTCGAGTCCAATGAATTAACAACCACTTTGAATACTTCTAAGTGCTGATCATAATACAAAGCTGCATCCAGCCGTGTTAACACTGGCGCAGGAGGAAGTGGGATATTGGGTGTTGTTGATCTAAACAACTTGTCTTTTGAAGAAGATTTAACAAAAATTTTCCTTGAACAGGCCACAAATCGATCTACCATTGGGAACGAATTGCGAACTGTGTCAGTAATGCGATTAAGAGCGTGTGCCAAACAAGTTATATGAATTAAGTTAAGAAAAATGCCTTTCAGTGTTTGTCCTGACTTTACCATATAAGTACCTGCATCGGTAACAAATAAAAGTAGCCGGTCGTATTTGATACCAAATGGCCATAATAATTTCAATGAGTCCATCACAAACTGCGTTACAGTTACATTGTTAGTGGCCGGCAATTCACACACATTAAGAAGATATGGTATAGTCTTTTCTTCCTTATTTAAGGCTCTCACAATTGCGTTAGCAATAAATCGGCCCTCATAATCAGTAGTTTCATCAATAGACAGCCGCACAAAGTGATCCGCTAATTTCATTTGTGAGTTTGACAATACGTCATTGTAGTAACGTCCTATGTAAGTCTTACGCAATGTACTTGCTTCAGGCAAATGTTGTCGAGTGTATTTGGCAAGAAAATGTTTTAATGTGGGGTTATTAATTTTTTTCAAGGCAATATCAGCAGCTAAAAATGCTTGGCACAAGTCGTAAGAAAATTCACTAATCCTACTTCCTGAACACTCTAATAGTTGTTTTTGAACGGGATCTTTATTTGCGAGTTTGCTACTTAAATTCTCCATATGTTTTGCTGTGTTCATGTGTTAAACTATTTGATTTCTTTTCTAACCCGCTGTAGTTTTCTCACACGCTCCACAGAACAGTACCCTATTTCCTGTAGATATTAAATAACCTGAAAACTCCTTCCGTAATTAATCTACAACTCGAAGTTGTTCTTATTTTCAGCATTTAAAGAACTTTTTAACGGACACTTTATACGCGAAACATAGTTTGGTCACAACGAGTTCACAACACCGATACACGACTCAATGGACAGCCAGTCGACAGCTAAGCACAAAACGTGAGGGTAGATGATGAAACAGGGGATTCACTGCGTGACATCATAACTCCTCACCACATGAGAAGTTGCGTCTTCATACGCAACATTACTGCCAACATTAACCAGACGAAACAATCTGATTAAAAATACTGCAAAAACCATTAAACTGATAAAAATATGCCACATAGGCGCTAAAATATCAAAATATGATCCACTTATCAAAATCACGAAGATATGTGCACCATAAAAGCATGTTAAAATGACTGAAAATTCCATAAGCATACGATTTAACCCCCAAAAAATCATGCAAATGCATGAACTTCCGAACCCTAGTTATTATCGTGTCTGGATTGTTGATATGTTAGATAGCGCTGCATTTCTCGATTATAATCAAATATCTCCAACTCGATTGCGACTTGCATTAGGAAATGGAGCCTGTCTTTATAACGAAAACATCCCACTTCTACTGTGAAAGGCGGTTGCCAAGTGAGACTGTTGTTATAGTAGAAACTGTCGAATGAGATTGTGATTGGCAGCAGAAATTGTGGCCAGCCATTATCAACAAAACTTCCCCAATGCCTGTCTTACATCGGAACCAACGTATGGTGTCCTCCAGCGGTGACCCGATGCTCCCGCTAGTTGTTATCGGTTCGGGTCACCTGACGATTTTGGTTTTGGTTAGTCACTACTATGAAATCCAAAACAACGCTGGTGCACATATTGTGTGCATTGTTGTTAAGGAGAAATTTCGATGTATTTATATCTGGGACAGTTTTTCCTACTCGTGAAATGCGTCACCCAGAAATGACCCCGGAATAAATGTTAGTTTCTCGTTCAGTGATCTGTTTTTATTGGAATGCGATAGGCCTGTGCTAATTATTTACATATTATGCTTAGTAACAAAAGAATATCACAAAAGACCAGGATGTAGGGTCATATTCAAATACTGAAGAGAAATCACCATGACTTTCATCACTTTGTTCCAAATAATAAGCAATTGGTCTGGGATCCAGCGCCGTCCTAAACCTATTTCTTTTCCGTGTCACCTGTGTGTCAGAATGTGAAGGCTCCAGGTATAAAAACGGGACCTGAACTTGCTCCTTAAATTATCTATGGAAGATAACATACATATCAATAACTGCCCCATAAATAAAAATCTGAAAAAATGTAGTCGCTTGCCTGAGAGCAATGTAGAAATTAATAAGTTACACGAGATGTCAGAAGGACGGTGCTTTTCGTATTAAACAACAATCTGCCATCTAACGGCACTGTAGGCTTCATTCACCGTAACCGCGCAAGCGATTCCCGCGTAAAAATATAGGTTAGACAAAAATCGCAACACAGGGCGATCCGAAGTGATATGAATGAAAGATACCGATGGAAACTAGCAGTATACCTCGATCCTTTACTTCAATAAGAACACTGTGTTGCCATCAGTTAACTAGGACGTAGTTACTTACTCCGCACTTTTAGGAAGTTCTCACCAACGGATAAGAGTAACGTACATCGGGACACATGGCGACACGAACAGCGAGAAACCTCTTAAGATTGATTGATTGATTGATTGATTGATTGATTGATTGATTGATTGATTGATTGATTGATTGATTGATTGATTGATTGATTGATTGATTGATTGATTGATTGATTGATTGATTGATTGATTGATTGATTGATTGATTGATTGATTGATTGATTGATTGATTGATTGATTGATTGATTGATTGATTGTGGCCTGTGCTGCAGGTCTTTGTAGGTGACCTGAGAATCTCTGTATGTGTGATAATGAGGTAGATGAATGATGAAACCCGATGCCGGCACGTACGCTACTCCTGTCAAATAACAGCAAGGAATCTGCTTAATGCTTAATATCTCCATCCGACGGATGAATCCTATCAAGAGCGTCATATGCGCTGACTTTATGTGGACATTGCAGAGATGTTTGCAATTGAACCCAAGCTTTTGGCCCTCATTCTTATGATTAGAAATCGTATACTACCATCTGCAATACACTGGTGCCCAACATTGTGATAAATATTTTGACATAATTTTAGAGCTGGTGTCATGTAACAAAGTGTGTGACAGACATTTTACCTAACAACCGTGCAGGCTATGTCTTATTGCAGAATGGTCAGACAATGTTTCCTAGCAACCGTGCAGGCTATGTAATAAAGTATGGCAGGATGGCCAGACAATGTATCCTAGCAACCGTGCAGGCTATGGTGTAAAGTATGGCAGGATGGTCTGAAAATGTTGCCTAGCAACCGTGCAGGCTATGTCTTATGTCAGGATGATAAGGCAAAGTTATCTAGCAACCGTGCAGGCTATGTCTTATGTCAGGATGATAAGGCAAAGTTATCTAGCAACCGTGCAGGCTATGTCTTATTGCAGGATGGTAAGGCAAAGTTATCTAGCAACCGTGCAGGCTATGTCTTATGTCAGGATGATAAGGCAAAGTTATCTAGCAACCGTGCAGGCTATGTCTTATGTCAGGATGATAAGGCAAAGTTATCTAGCAACCGTGCAGGCTATGTCTTATGTCACGATGGTAAGGCAAAGTTATCTAGCAACCGTGCAGGCTATGTCTTATTGCAGGATGGTAAGGCAAAGTTATCTAGCAACCGTGCAGGCTATGTCTTATTGCAGGATGGTAAGGCAAAGTTATCTAGCAACCGTGCAGGCTATGTCTTATTGCAGGATGGCCAGACAATGTTGCCTAGCAACCGTGGAGGCTATGTCTTATGGCAGGATGGCCTGACAATGTTGCCTAGCAACCGTACTGGCTGTAACTTATGGCAGGAGGGCCAGGCAATGTTACCTAGCAACCGTACTGGATGTATCTTATGGCAGGAGGGCCAGGCAATGTTACCTAGCAACCGTTCAGGCAGTTTCTTATCTCTTGCGGTCATTTGAAATTAGCAACCGACGTTGGATGACCATAACCGAGAGACATAACTTTAAGATTATACAGCCATCAGGCATAGCCTTGCTCAAGTCCCACCGCTTCCCAGCCTACTGTATACAAAGTTAAATGCGGTAAACTTCCCCCTATTTCAATTATTCTATTTAAATACAGTACGTATCCTGGCCTAGTGATACTCATTATTCCCAGCTTTATACACATATACACGATCTGTATTCCAATGCATGTCCAGTTTATTTCGTAGTTAACTTCTTGTTCCTAATAAATATTACTCACCAGAAATGCTAGAAGCAGGAGGATAACGACGTTTGTGATGAATGCCATGGTCACCTACAGGACACAATTGGAGCTGATCCTTACTTTTATATGTGGATGGTCTCCGGATAATCTGATGACATGCATATTTTTCTGCGGACATAAAAAGGCGTTTCCGTTCTGCAATAGCACCTAGGTGTAACTAATTAGCATTGTTCTTTTCAGAGCTTAACATAATCTTTCATTAATCAGCCAATTAAATCTGATCAGTATCATTTTGATTGTATTATGATCTAATTCGTTTCACAGCAGGTCAATTAATTTTGAAAATTCTTTAGGGTAGATCAATTCCAATGATACGGATAGTCAATTAAAAAGCAACGATTCAAACTCATCGAAATCATGTCCATCACAAGGAGCTCCACGTCAAGGTGGATAATCACGTGTAGAAGGTGGAGTAAGAATTAATGAGATAAACATAATTATTGCCCAATTTAAAGCTTGAAAGATCTCCATATACAGAAGTCAATTATTTAGATGGCGTGCCAGAAGTATTACTACTACAAAAACAACGTAATTTTTCATTCCCTCTCTGAAAGGGACGGCGGGCCTCTTAGACGGTGACAGCTTCTCTCACAAAGTAGATTTTAATTTGTGAAGGTTATCTGCATCCGCTGACCCTACAAATATCAAAGATCTTAACATAAGTACATCCCGACTCCAAAATACCACTGTGGGTACAAGTTGTTGAACTGCATTCTTGGTTAGGTGTTCCGAACTCTAGATCGAGACAAGGTATCTGACAGAGTGTTATAAGAACAGGTATTAAGGATTGGTTACTACGGTGATCAAAGGCAATTATATACACTGAGTGGCATAAGGGCATGGGAAGACACTGAATGTAGCATTAACAGTGAGTTGCTCCCCCGCGAGCTTCAAAATGGCAGCAATACTGCGAAGCATCGACTCTACAAGGTTGGAATTGTTCTGGAGGAATATGGACCCGCGCAACTTGCACTGCTGGTTGGTGAGGGCTTCATGGAGCGTACACCATCATTGACAGCATCCCGTAAATGCTCGATTGGATTCAGATCGTGGGATGTAGAGGGCCGTTGGTCTTAACTTCACTGGAGTTCTCCTCCAACCACCTGTGTGCCACCACAGAACTTCCTCTTGAAACACGGCATCTCCACCATGGTAGTCTGGGCCAGAAAGGGATGCAGATGGTCTCAATGAATGCATCTGTTAGCGCTCCCTGTAGCCAGAAAATGAGGCCTAATTGCGAACATGAGACCAGAAATGAGCTACCTCTATCCTGCGCACAACCTTACTGACACCCAAGATCCATAGCTTCATGGAGCATAAGCCACACTCTCAAGCGTCCATCTGCTCGGTACCACTGGAACCGACATTCAGTGGACATCACCATAAGCCGCCAATGTTCCATGATCCATTGCCAATGTTCGCGGTCCCATGCACGTCGTTGAATTCTGTGTCGAGGTGTCAGCAAAGGGACAGGAGTTGGTCGTCGGATGGTGAAGCCTATGCGGTGCAGTTTTTTCCTTACTGTCCTGGCAGAAAAGGGTTTCTGACTCCCAACGTTCAGCTGGGTGGTGATCTGATTCACAGCAGTTCGTCTAGCGCCCAGTATGTTTCTGCCAGGCGACGTGATGACCGTTCGTTAAGCACTTGTGGCCTTCACGTGCGGCGGTTTACGCGGGTGGTAATATTCTCTCTGCGATATTGAAGATTTACCATTTATATACCAGTAATAATATGTATTTTTGAGAATTGAATTTTTTCAATCAATCAATAATCAATCAATCAATCAACACTGATCTGCATTTAGGGCAGTCGCCCACGTGGCAGATACCCTATCTATTGTTTTCCTAGCATTTTCTTAAACGATTTCAAACAAATTGGAAATTTATTGAACATTTCCCTTGGTAAGTTACTCCAATCCCTAACTCCGCTTCCTATAAATGAATATTTGCCCCAATTTGTCCCTTAAATTCCAACTTTATCTTCATTCCACTCAAACTTATTCGTCTACTAATGCCATTTCACGCCATCCCTCCGCTGACAGCTCGGAATATACCACTTAATCGAGCAGCTCGTCTTCTTTCTCCCAGTTCTTCCCAGCTCAAACATTGCAATATTTTTGTAACGCTACTCTATTTTCGGAAATCACCCAGAAAAAATCGAACTGCTTTTCTTTGGATTTTTTTCAGTACTTGAATCAAGTAATCCTGGTGAGGGTCCCGTACACTGGAACCACACTCCATTTGGTGTCTTACCAGAGACTTATATGCCCTCTTCTTTACATCCTTACTACAACCCCTAAACACCCTCATAACCATGTGCAGTGATCTATACCCTTTATTTACAATCCCATTTATGTGATTACCCCAATTAAGATCTTTCCTTATATTAACACTTAGATACTTACAATGATCCCCAGAAGAAACTTTCACCCCGTCAACGCAGTAAATAAAACTGAGAGGACTTTTCTTATTTGTGAAACTCACAACCTGACTTTTAACCCCGTTTGTCATCGTACCATTGCCTGCTGTCCATCTCACAACATTATCGAGGTCACATTGCAATTGCTCACAATATTGTAACTTATTTAATACTCTATACAGAATAACATCATCCGCAAAAATCCTTACCTCCGGTTCCACATCTTTACTCATATCATTTCTATATATAAGAAAATATAAAGTTCCAGTAATACTGCCTTAAGGAATTCCCCTTTTAATTATCATAGGGTCAGATAAAACTTCAGATAATACTGAGGATTGCTGAAGAGTTATAAAGTTATATCTCTTGTATCCAGTTTTAAACATAACTCAAAAGAATTTAAATTGTCATCACTTATAAAGTGATACTACTAATCAGAATTTATATTGTATTTTATTGATAGTGTCTACTCTACAGTTCATTTTTGGAAGGTGTGGTCTGCGGGTTAGAATTCACCCACGATAACCTCTGCTTGTCGTAAAAGGCGACTAAAAGGGGACCGAATATCTCCCGGTATAAGGAGATACCTTACACCAGATGAAAACCAGTCTCCTTGAGAGTGGATGAGGGGGTGTAGGTCTGGGCACTCTATTGTCCAAGGGGCAAGAAATTACCCCTAAAGGCGGAGGAACCAAGTGTTAGTCAATGGCAGTAGAATGCATAAGGCAAGGCGAAACCACTGCATTAAAGGTCCTGAAGGACATCCCTATAAATTCACATAACATGGCTCGGAAATAGTATCCAGAGTTTCTATTCCCCTGGTCGATCTCCTGGGGGGGGGGGGGAATGCTGCGAACATAGTTGTGAACGATTGTGTACTTGACAGTGCTAGTAAAATCAAAATCTATGACAAGAAATTACGAGTTGCTACTTGGAATGTACGCAGTTTGAATATGAGTGGAAAACTAGCAAATGTGGAAGCAGAAAGATGTAGATTGAAAGTAGACGTCTTTGGATTGAGTGAAGTAAGATGGACTGGATCAGGAATTTAGAACACGAAGGAAGGATAGATGTACTTTTCGGGAAGAACTGACACCAATCACAGGTATGGAGTTGCTGTGCTTATTTCATCAATGATCGCAAATTCAGCTCTAGATTTTATACCACTTAGTGATAGAGTAATGTTGTTGAAGATACAAACATCACATCGGATCATGAACGTTATTCAGGTCCATGCTCCAACTGCTGATAAGGGTGATGATGGAGTTCAAGCATTCTATAACACCTTACAGGAAGCTATGAAAATAACTAAGAATGGAGAAATAATATTGGTCATGGGTGATTTTAAGTCAAAAGTAGGGGCTGGAATTGCAGGTAATACTGTAGGCGGATATGGTCTCGGTGAACGTAACATAAGAGGAGACAGACTTGTTCAGTTCTGTATAGAGCACAATTTGTTTGTCTCTAACACATTCTTCAAACTTCGTCCTCGGCGGCTTTACACATGGATATCACCCGCCGATAACGACGAAAAGATCATAAGAAATCAAATTGATTTCATTTTGGTAAAGCAACAACTAAAGAAATATGAGACATCTGCTAAGACGTATCCCAGTGCTGATGTAAATAGTGACACAATCCAGTTGTAATTGACCTTAAAATGATACGTTTTAGAAAAATTAAAATAATTGTTAAACCATCCAAGCATATAGATATTAGGAAACTATTGGATCCCTAAGTAAGAACTAATGTTGGAACTGCACTGGAAAAGAAGATGGAATTAATAAGATACACTGAATCATCAGAAGTAGAATCCACATGGAACGCCATTAAAGATAGTGTGATTGAAATCCAGGAAACTGAAATTGGACACTGCAAAAACATAAAAATACAGAGCTGGATGACAGATGAAATTCTAGAACTTGTGTATGAAGGGAGAAAACATAAAAATACAGATCACATTCAGTACAAAACTCTAAACAAAGATGTAAGCAGACAGTGTAGAGAAGCTCGAGAATTATGGATGTGAGACAGGTGTACAGAAATTGAGATCATTCAAGAGAAGCACGACTAAGTTATTTTAACTTGCATAAGAAAGTGAAATAAATTGGTGGTTTGCAACGGAGACGATATGGTCAAATTTTGAGAGATGCCAATAATGAAATCATCTTTGGTGTGGAAGAGAAACTCAAACGATGGAAGGAATACATAGAAATTCTCTTCAAAGATGACAGAAATGATTCTCCTTCATCTGACGAGAGAATACATGAAAATAGCCCTGAAATAACAAAAAGTGAAGTTGTACATGCCGTAAAACTTCAAAAGAATGGTAAAGCAACTGAACCGGACGGTGTGTACGCTGAAGTTTTCAAAGTAATAACATAACAGGAATATACGGGCCTCAATACCTTAACACCGTTATTCAATCAAATATATGTATCAGGAAAGATACTATTAGACTGGTTGAAATCAACCTACATACGACTACCGAAGAAGCCTAACTCGTCTCAGTGCGATGATTATCGTATGATAAGTTTGATGTCTCACGTGCTTAAAATATTCTTGCGAATCATTCACACTGGAATATATCAAAAAATGTGAATCCCACATGGATCAGAATCAGTTCTGTTTCCGAAATGGCGTTGGTACCCGTGAGGCACTCTTTTCGTTAAATGTGTTCTTACAGAGGTACAGAGATATGAATGTTGATGTCTATGCATGTTTAATAGACTATAAGAAAGCTTTCGATCGTGTCAGGCAGAATAAGCTGATAGAGATTCTGAGATCAACAGGTATTGACTCCGGTAACTTACGTATAATCAGTAACCTGTACTGGAATCAGTTTGCAAATGTCAAAACTGATCAAGGAACGTAGGAAACTGCTTCGATCAGCAAGGATGTTCGCCAGGGTTGTGTACTGTCACCCCTGTTGTTTAACATTTACTCAGAGGCAATCTTTAAGGAAATATTGGCAGACTATGCTGGGATCAAAATTAACGGGAAAATCATCAACAACATCAGACATGCAGATGATACTGTTGTCATAGCTGATGGCATGCCTGCCCTTCAGTGTATGATAAACTCTTTAGTGCAGCACAGTGAAGAGTTTGGATTATATGTTAAACCCTCAAAGACGAAACTGATGGTGTTCTCAAAGAAGACAATTCGGACAAATCTCACAATTGAAGATAAAATAGCTGAGCAAGTGTATTCTCTCAAATATCTGGGTACCATCTTGGATGACCAATGTAACTCCAAACGGGAGATAATGTCTAGAATTGAGCAGGCCAGGAAACAATTCATTACCATGAATAAATTCTTTGTGAGGTCAGATCTCAGTCTCCAACTACGAATTCGTATGATCCGCTGCTATATATTTTCTGTTCTCCTATATGGACGTGAAAGCTGGACTCTGGATCATATCATAGGAAAACGTACCGGTATTGATTCCTTCGAAATGTTCCTGTATCGCCGTCTCTTGCAGATATCCTGGGTAATGAAAATCCCCAATGCCAAGGTCCTTCGTCGGATGAAAAAGCAAAAACAACTACTGCTCACAACAAAACAGAGGAAAACATAATACCTAGGACATATCATGAGAGGTGAGAGGTATCAGTTATTACAGCTTATTACCGTAGGAATGATACAGGGAAGAGATCTGTTGGGAGAAGAAGAAATTCATGGCTGTAAGACCTTCGAAGATGGCACTGCTGTACTTCATAAGTGGCATTCCATTCTGCGCTGTTCAGATCAGAGCTAGCTACGTGGATCGCCAACCTTCGCTCGGAGACGGTGTCTTAAGGAGAAGAACTCTAATTCTCTGAGAGCTACTTTCTAGAAATATAGCAACCCATTCAGTCACTCTTTGGTCTAGTCCAATTGCACTAATTTTTACCAATAGTCTCCCATGATCCACCCTATCAAATGCTTTAGACAGGTCAATCGCGATACAGTCCATTTGACCACCTGAATCCAAGATATCTGCTATATCTTGCTGGAATCCTACATTTTGAGCTTCAGTGGATTAACCTTTCCTAAAACCGAAATGCCTTCTGTCTAACCATGTATTAATTTCACAAATATGTCTAATAAAATCAGAAAGAATGCCTTCCCAAAGCTTACATGCAACGCATATCAAACTTACTGGCCTGTAATTTTCAGCTTTATGTATATCACCCTTTCCTTTATACACAGGGGCTACTATATCAACTCTCCATTCATTTGGTATAGCTCCTTCAACCAAACAATAATCAAATAAGTACTTCAGATATGGCACTATATCCCAACCCATTGTCTTTAGTATATCCCCAGAAATATTATTAATTTCATTATTATAATATGTAAATTTTCATACCTTTTTAGCATGAGTCTTGTCCTCTATCTGGACATTATCCCTGTAACCAACAATCTTTACATACTGCTGACTGAATACTTCTGCTTTTTAAGATCCTCACATACACACTCCCCTTGTTCATTAATTATTCCCGGAATGTCCTTCTTGAAACCTGTTTCTGCCTTAAATTACCTGTGCATACCCTTCTATTTTTCACTGAAATTTTGTATGACTGCCAATTATGCTTGCCATTATGTTATCCTTAACTGCCTTCTTTGATAGATGCAATTTTGTAGTAAGTACCTTAAATTTATCCTTACTTCCACAGCCATTTCTAACTCTATTTCTTTCCAATCTGCACCTCCTTCTTAGTCTCTTTATTTCTCCATTATAATAAGGCGGGTTTTTACTATTCATTACTACCTTTAAAGGTACAAACCTGTTTCCACATTCCTCAACAATTGCTTTAAACCCATCACAGAGTGTGTTTTACATTTTTATTTACCGTTTTCCACCGATTATAGTTACTAAAAACTGCCTCATGGCTTCTGGCCTTCCCTAAACTACCATTTCACACAGGGTGAATAAAAGTATTTATAGCCTACCGGTAGATGATGGAACCTTATTCCCCGACTCAACGTTTCGATTTCCATTAAATTACGTTTCTGCTATTATTTCAGGAGGCGCGTACATACATACATACATACATACATACATACATACATACATACAGACAGACAGACAGACAGACAGACAGACAGACAGACAGACAGACAGACAATGATAACGGAAATTAACCTTTTCCACGTTTCCACGTTATTGCGAATACGATCGATACAAAAATATCATTCCTTTTTAATTCTCAGCAAAATTCAGACAAAACTCGTTTTATACAAGGTTGTCCATAAAAGACGTTACCACTTAAATGGGGTTGACGTTTATGTGATTATCATAATTATACATTATGGACATAATTCCAAATGAAGCTAGTGCACTCCTCCATCATTTACTGGTTTGTTTTCAATGCATATGCACCATAGAGTCCACAGCTCGTTCACACACGGCGGTTAACTGTTCTTATGCGTACCCTGAGGTAATTAATGTGTGTAAGTCTTGTAACACACAGCGTTCTTTCACCATTCTCCATAGCCAGAAACCACTTAGCGTTAAATCTGGTGACCGTGCTGGCCAGTCCTAGTATTCAGGTGCGGAGGGGAAGATTATCAATAACATATCTAGGTAAGCATTGAAAAAAATTTGGACCAAGTAATCCAAACTTTGAAATACCGCACCAAATGTTAACTGTGGTAGAGGATCGAGTGGGCTCCCTTACTGCCCTGGGATTATCTGTAATTCAAATGACGCATCTGTGCTTTTTCACGTTGCCGCTGAAATGAAATGTGGTCTCATCCGACATGAGGAACACAAAACAACGTTAGGGTCTATGAGCATCATCTCTAATAATACCACTGGGGCTCGTACATGAACGTGAGAAAGGGCCTGTATGGTTGGAATATGGTACGGCTTCACTCCAAGACTCTTAAGACACTCTTCTGCACGATGCCGGTTTCTAATGTTTATCTCGTACTTGACCATCCTGGGCTGCTAATTAGTGTACCTTGAACATTTCATGATGTTACCTTCCGTTAGAATACTTGACATGCACTCTTTCCTTTACAGTCATTGGTCACAGACCCGGTACTTACTAAATTTCTCATGCAGTCGACGGAAAATTAGACGGCTTAGAGGATCCCTCTCAAACCTTTTCTTAAATTTTTATCGTACCATTGGGGGTAGCCCAAATACTTCCATCCAACCTGCTACCTTTCTTCTCTGTTCCAAACTAAGTCGGGTCACCATATCATATCTAGAACTAAAGAAACTTTATAGGATGTAAGTTCATGTAGTAGGTACCATATAAGTGGTGACATCATTTTGGACAATCCTGTGTATACCGGGTAGTTCACCAGCCCCTTATTGTTTTCAGACGTAGGTAACCCACTATCAAAGATTAAGGGAGAAAACCCCGAAAGAAGTATCCTCTCTCGCCTTAATTGGCACTCTCTTGTCCCTGAGTTGGGAAACAGACTTTAAAGGCGGAGAAACCACACAGGTGGTCAACATCATAAGAATGTAGAACGCACTGGACATCGACTACATTAATTGTGTGATGGCAAGTCCTAGTAATCGTTCTGGCTATACCCATGACGAAATTATCATCTTCCGGGGTAAGTTCCTTACTCGGATCTCCGAGAGGAACAGTTGTGAGTACATGCATGAAGAAAATCAAGTGGCAAGAAAAAATTAAAGTGGCAACCTGGAATGTGTGAACAACGAGTCAAGGAGGAAAACTACATAATACGATTAAAGAAATGGACAGGATGGGGATATACATACTTGGTGTTAGTGAGGTGCGTTGGTCGAATACGCGTTATGTTTACATAAATTAACATAGCGTACTATATCCGGGTAGAGCTGATGGAAAGTATGAACACGGAGTCGGTGTAATACTTTCAGCGGAAGTAGCAAGATGTATCAAACGTTTCACACCCGTATCAGCCAGAGTAATGGTGTTACACCTGAGTGCTAGGACTATTGACATGAACATAATACAAGTGTATGAACCTACAATGGACAAGGAAGGTGAAGAGGTAGAAGAATTCTACGAATGCATATATGGAATTTTGAAGAACCTTAACAAACATGACCTGACAATTGTGATGGGAGATTTCAATGTGAAAGTGGGGGACGATAGGACATCAGACATGGTAGGACCGTTTGGACCAGAAGAGAGGAATTCCGGAGGAGATGATCTTGAAAATTTTGCGATGTCAAATGATTTAGTGATTATGAACACTCAGTTTAAACTCTCACCTAGAAGACTATAGACATGGAAGTCTGCAATTGACAAACCCCGAAAATGTGTGAGAAAGCAGATTGATTTCATGTTGGTAAATAAACTTCTCAGGAAGACTTGTACCGCAGTGAAAACCTACCCGGGTGCAAACGTCAACTCAGATCACACACCATTTGTTGGAGTTTTCAAATTCAAAATGAAGAAAGTGGAGAGGAAGAACAGGCAAAACTACAATTTGAGTAACATGAAAGACCCAATAGTGAAATGTAACATGCAAGTAGAATTTAACTTGAAGATTATCACAGAGGAAAACATCACCAGTAATACTATCAAGTCAGAATTGACTAAACTACAAAACGCCGTACAGAAAATAAAAGAGAAGCACACGAAACAAGTCGAGAAAAAGAGAGAGTCGTGGATGACGGATGAATTACTGAACCTAATGGTGAAAAGAAGAGTCCGGGAGATAGTAGGTTCGAATCCCACTATCGGCAGCCCTGAAAATGGTTTTCCGTGGTTTCCCATTTTCACACCAGGCAAATGCTGGGGCTGTACCTTAATTAAGGCCACGGCCGCTTCCTTCCAACTCCTAAGCCTTTCCTATCCCATCGTCGCCATAAGACCTATCTGTGTCGGTGCCACGTAAAGCCCCTAGCAAAAAAAAAGAAGAGTCCATAAAAGAAAACCTGTATAATACAGGAATATAAATGCAGACATCAGAAGAAATATCAGGGAGGCAAAATTAAAGAAAAAGTGGAGCAATGTGGGGAGATTGTGTTATATCCAAGTAGGTACTAGAGCTTCAGTGTACACAGAAAAATAAGAGAAGTAACAGGAAAATACAGGAATGGCACTGGTGGAAAGTGAATAGATGAAGCAGGGAACTTGATGGTGGATTTAGAAGACAAGCAAAAGATGTGGACAAAATACACGGAAGATTTATTTCATGACACTAGATGTGCGTTTGCACAAAGAACAAGTGAAATAAGCGGCACAGATATATTAGAAGGAGAAGAAGTTCAAACAGCCATCAATCAAATGAAGGACGGAAAGGCAGTGGGGCCAGATAAAATAGAAGCAGAGTTCTTAAAGTCGTGTCAAAGTCTCTATTGATGGTTACAGTGTTCAGTGAACTTCTTCACATTACAGAACAAGTTGCCTAACCTATTAATTTGGTCGCATTACGGGCACATGCGTTATTTCAAGGCGCACTAAATCACATGTTTACAGATTGGCCCTTGGTATTTGGCGCCGAAATGTACATAGTTGTTCCTGATTTATTTTTTCAATGGTCAAATCTACAGTGATGACACACAGGCAGGGGAGAGCTTTGTCGACAAGGAGAAATTTCAAGTTATTTGGTGTTCTTAAAACAAAATTACGATATTCCCGACATGACATTTTATGGCCCACCACTTGTCTGCCGCCTCTTAGCCGACAAAATACACGATGATAACCTATACTGCCATCTTTTGGTTCTGCGTGGAACTTTGTAGAATCCAGATACTATTTCACAGTCAGTCAAAAATCTATTATTTAGATGGCAGTGTAGCCATCAGCTGTCCACTCACGCAGACGAAAGCTCGAGTGATAGTAAACAAACATGGTCGCCATGTGCTCTTCTGGTCATATATACGTTGTATATGTCAGGCAACACACCAAACCTCAGTATTTTTGCACCCCTGTTCCTAATGAATATACCTAAGAGCATTTCACGATGCCTAAAAGTGAACTGACGATGGTCGGTTTGTGTACCGTAACCCAACATGTATCTGATGCTGACGGCTGGCACAATTATAAATCAACAGATCCAGACTTTAAGAAATCGCCCTTTACAGTGGTTTCAGCCTACAAACTACCGCGAGGTATGAAACCAGAGACTGATTAGAGTTTTTCAAATGCTTTTTAGTGATCATTTGTGCAATGAAATTATTAACGAAACCAATCAGTATGCGATAACGATAATAATAATAATAATAATAATAATAATAATAATAATAATAATAATCATAATAAATGAAGAAAATCCATTCACACAACATACACACAACGACTCACACAACTCAGTTTTATGTTCCCAGAAAAATCTTTCGCCAGGCAGATTTGAATTTGTGAGACGAAGTAAGGTGCCGAATGTCCATTGGGAGTGTATTCCAGAGTCTCGATGCAGTAACAAAAAAGGAATGATTGTAGGAATTCCTTCGACTTAGTGGAATTTCATGTAGGGAACGAGAACAGGTACTAATTTCATGGAATGAGGAAAGGAAACGAAAATTAGAAGAGAGGTAAGTAGGAGTGTTCATCGAGAGCACTTGGTAAACAAGTGTCATTCGGTGAAAATTCCTTCGTTCATTTATGCGTAGCCATCCCAATGTTTTTAAATATGGTGTAACACAGGGCTGTCCAACGTTCGTTTCTACGTGAGCACATTCACATGGTAACTAAGGGTATGCGGGCGCCAGGTACGATTCCACTAATTCGACTACTGTTATCTGTACTACAACGACTATAATAATAATAATAATAATAATAATAATAATAATAATAATAATAATAATAATAATAATAATAATAATAATAATAATAATAATAATAATAACCGTGCCCGGTCAGCTTACGTGGGGGTCTGGTTCTGAAATGAGTAGGAGCTAGGCATAACCCTGCGTAAGACACTGGGGTGGGGGGCCTCAACCCCGACACGGCGCGTCCCATATGGCTGATAGGGGAAGCTCCTGTAGATATGCAGGACAGGTGTGAATAAGGCTTAGCCAAATAAGCACCCGCGGATCAACTGAGGTAAACAGACAAATGGTCAACGGCCTCGACGGCAGAAGAGGACATATCCCAATGGCAGAGAGGGCGGAAGAACCGAATCAAATCCACTTCGCGTCTGACTTGTAGCAAGCGGCAAGTGGTCAGCGCTGATCACCAGAGGTGCGGCTGTAAATATGCTCCAGGAACTAACAATCCCTGGTTCTACACCACTAGCGAAAGCTAGAATATTGCTTACAAGCGGACATGACTCGTACAAGTAAAGACAAAATTACCCCAGGTGGAAAATCCACCCACTCTAAAGTGGCAACCAAGCATTCGGATTCTGGGGAGCTTGGGCGAATACGAGGGAGCAAGTCGGAGTGCTCTGATAAACTTGCACGAATGACTCACACTTTCATTGGCACATTCAACATTCAGACACTGATTCAAACAGGAAAACTGCACAATCTCACAACAGAACTTACAAAGCAGAAAATCCAAATCCTGGCCCTACAAGAAACACGCTTCACCGATTCAGAAACGATGGATTACAATAATTATAGGATCTTCAAAAGCGGAACAAACAAGAAAATTGGTAAAGGAGCAGCATTGTTAGGAATGGCCATCTGTGTAGACAAAAAAGTTTTGGATTCAGTAATAGAGGTGAAACACATCAACAATAGGCTTATGACCTTAAGAATCAGGCATACAAACAAAAAATACACCTTTATTAATGTGCATGCACCAACAAATGGAGACAATAAAAAGGAGCCTGAAAAAACAGAAAGATTCTGGGAAGAACTTGAAACAGAAATGGCCAAAATCCCTAAAAATGATGTGAAAATTCTACTCGGTGATTTCAATGCACAGCTTGGCAGGGAATACAAATACAGGAGGACGGTGGGAGACTATCCAGCCCACAGATTCACCAATAAAAGTGGCACACGCCTCATTGAGTTATGCCAACAAAATAACCTCAAATTTATATCAACATCACTCCGGAAGAATCCCAAAAAGCAAAAAACTTGGCGATCACCCATCCATCATTTAGGAGAATTTCAGATTGATCATGTGGCAATATCATATCATTACTGAAAGGAAATTCATGATGTGCAAGTGCGCAGAGGTGCTAACATCGATTCGGATCATTATTTAAGCAGAATCAAAATTAAATTCACACCCAAAGGGAAATTCAACAGGAAAACATCGGTGATTCCAAAATTTGATCTACACAAAATCAAGGACTCCAAAATTTCAGAAGAATGGGAAAAACGACCTGCAGAGAGCTGGGAGAATTTCCAGACTAAAATCATCGAAATGGCGAAGGACCTAATCCCTCTTCGCAAGAAACCAAAACATCCTTGGTGGAATCAAGAATGTGAGACCGCACTAGAAGAAAGGAAAGAGGCATTTCAAAACTACAATTTTAAGAAATCAGAAGTAACACAGAAGAAATTCTTCGAAGTTCACAAGCATGTATCTAAGATTTTAAGACAAAATAAACGGAAATACGTCAATGTCCAACTGAAGTCAATTGAAGACAACTTCAAAAATTACAACACACACGATTTCTACAAGACCTTTGCGAACCAAATTAAAGGATATTCCACACAGAACCTTTGCTTTCGGAAGCAAGATGGTAAACTAGCCTTGACAAATAAGGAAAACTGCCAAGAATTATCTACATATTTTTCACAGCTTTTAAACTGTCCAGAACCCAAAAAGAGATTCCCGAAAGTACAGCCAGAAATCATACCGGAAAATTCGTCACCACCAACTCAAGAAGAAATTTATTCACATATCAAGAAACTTAAAGACAACAAAGCATCAGGGGAAGACGGAATTGTAGCTGAACTTACGAAAAATTTAGGCCCAAATTCACTCAGAGAAACTACACAAATAATCCAAAACATTTGGCAGACCGAAAAGCTCCCGGATGACTGGAAGATTGCTCTAATCCATCCACCACATAAAAAAGGCAGCAAGTTAAACGTAAATAATTACAGAGGAATCTCACTTGTATCAGTCACATACAAAATACTATCAGCCTGTCTCTTGCATAGAATACAACAACAATTAGAACCCAAATTATCAGAATTTCAAGCAGGATTCAGACCAAACAGGTCATGCCCAGAACAAATTTTCAACCTCAAAACCATACTTAAACTACGAGCACTCGGACAAAAGCCTACAGTATGCACATTTGTATATTTCAAAAAGGCATATGATTCGATAGACAGACCCTCACTATTCCAAATTCTAGAAGAAAGAGGACAAGATCCCAAAACCCTAGAACTCATAAAACAAACACTAACGGGCACAAAATCTAAAGTGAAATTTATGGGAGAAATTTCAGAACCCTTCGACATTCAGACAGGTGTGAGACAAGGTGATGGACTCTCTCCTATTCTGTTCAACGTCGTCCTAGACAAGGTTATGGAAGAATGGAAGAAGGAACTCAAGAAACGTGAATCTTGGAAACCGATCCGATTGGGCTTTCCCATAAACAACCTCTACGTACCATACCTCGCATTTGCGGACGATCTGGCGATTTTAACAGAGGATGAGGAGACTGCCATCAAGCAGCTTGACATACTTAAGGAATCTGCGGAAAAAGTGGGACTACAGATTTCATTTGAGAAAACTAAATTATTCTGTTCAAAGACAGATATCACGAGCCTGAGAACAAAATACGGTAAAATCGACCGGGTCTCGTACTTTAAATACCTCGGAGAATTCATCGAACCGACAGGCCTTGAGAAGATCTCACAGCAAAACCATCTCCAAAAAGTCAAGAAGGCATTAGGGTTAGTTCAAGACAACTACAACAAAAAATGCATGTCAAGACAGACAAAAATTCGGCATTACAACACAGTAATAAAACCAACAGTCCTTTACGCAAGTGAAACATTGTCACTTAACAGTAAACAAGAATTAGAAGAAATAAAAAAGCAAGAGAGGAAGATCATCAGGAAAATCCTAGGAGCAAGATATACCCAAGATGGTTACAGGCTACAATCACTCAAAACAACAGAAAAAGTTTCAAACATTGAAATTGGCATTAAGAAAAGACGAATGAAATTCTTTGGACACCTCACAAGATTACCAGAAAATCGACTGTCAAAAAGAAAATTAAATTATGTTAGCTCACTTAAGAATTCAATACCTTGGCTGGACGAACTTCGAAAGGACCTCAAAAACGCAAACATATGTGCAACAGACAGTTTAGAAAGAGACACCTTCAGACACAAAGTCAACAAGTGGGAAGTTACATCAGAGCAACCAAAGCAAAAACAGTGCAGACCGAAATGGTCGGAAGAACGTAAACAAGCCTTCTCAGAGAGAATGAAAGCCTATTGGAAGAACAAGAAGAACCCAAAGAAAGCTTGATTGAGTTGTTTGCTTAAAGTCTTCCATTAATGGGAGAACACGCTAATAATAATAATAATAATAATAATAATAATAATAATAATAATAATAATAATAATAATAATAATAATAATAATAAATGTAGAATTAAAAATTATATGAAAATATATTTACTCACATAATTAATGTGAAATCTGGCACTGCATGCTCGCTGCAAGTTGAGGAAAGTCTGGTGTGTAACTGGAACAGGCTGCTCTCAACGCATCATCCAGGTGTGAGTCTGTCAGGCAGGATCGGTATTTGTTTTTTATTATGTTCATAGTCGAAAACGCGACTTCACAAAGATAGGTTGAAGCAAAACAAGATTGCATCTTCAGAGCAACACTGCGGGTAATGGGATATTTTTACCGTCCACCGGAGTCCAGAAATTGCCACATGTTGCGTAGGAGGATTTCAAAGAAAGGTCTGACTGAATGCTTAAAATTTCGATTTCTAATTCTTCAGGATTTTAATTTTCGAATATTTCACACACCCTCCCTCCAAGCTCACAAACGTCAACAGAAGCGAAGGGATTTTTTACAAACATGATCACTGGCTCAAGCATTGAAAACTGGCTAAATATGCTACCAAATTCGGACCAAAGAGTTTCAAGATGTTTAGCAAGAGATGAAAGATCACGCTTGCCGCCATATACTGTATATGGCATAGATTTCAAATTTGGAAAATGTGAAAGTGTTTTTCTATTTAAATGGACAATCCATACCTTAAGTTTCTTTTCAAATTCATTGACAATACTTATCATACCTGAAGTATTATGACCTTTTCCTTGTAATTCGAGATTTAACTCATTTAATTTTGAGTGATGTCTGCCAAGAATGCTAATTAGATTAGCCAAGATGTATCATCAAGTTCGTGATAATATTTCCCAGGAGATGATTTCATAAAGTCTCGTATCTCATCCAATAGGCAGCAAAATGGTTCGAGTGTTTTCCCCCTACAAAGCCAGCTTTCGTCTGCATGAAGGATGACGTCACCATACTACGAATCTGACATACTTAAATTATTTCTGAAAAATCGATGACGAGTTGATGACGATCTTATATAATTCACGACATGAGTTACAATTTTCACGACATGATCGAACTTTAAAACTTTTGTGCATAAAGCTTCTTAGTGAATAATATAATGATAAGAAAGAAATTTTGGAAATGATTCACCCTTAGCGCAAAGAGAAAGAAATCCATTATTCCTACCAGTCATAGACGGTGCCCCACCTGTTGTTATAGCGACAAGCTTTGACAGTGGTAAGTTACTCTCTTTGGTGAATTTAACGAAAGCATTAAATATGTATTCTTCCCTAGTACGTGCATGAAGTGGCAATAGCTTGATAAACTCCTCCTTTACTGTAAAATCATAAAAAACCATTCTGGCAAATACACACAACTCAGCAGTGTCAGACATATCAGCACTTTCATCAAACTGGAGTGAAAAATGTTCACACGATTTCAATTCCTGATGTAATTGAGATTCCATGTTATTAGAAATATGTTCAACGCGCCTAGCAACAGTTCTGTGAGACAACTGAAGTCATTTGATTGAACATATCAATTAAGATTTATCCTTGTGAGATTCGAACAGAGATTCAGCGGCATTTAGCATAGCTTCTTTCACTACTTCCCCATCACTGAAAGCTTCTTTCCTTTTAGCTAGGACGTAATAAGAAGCTATTATCATATTACGCGTTTGCTGAACTGGCTTCTTAAGAGCACATTGTTGCAATGCTAATTTAGATTTTAGGTCTTTCGCTTTGTATTTTCTTAGTTCAGAATTAAAAGGAAATTCACTGTCAAATTTTTAGTGATTAGTCAAAAAATGTCGCTGTACATTACTTCTTCTAGGAACAGTCACGCTAGCATTACACAATAAACACACAGACTTCCGTTTGTTTTCAATAAAGCAATTCTGGTCCTACCATTCACTGTTAAAGTTATAATTTCTTTGCCTTTTAGCCATGTTATGATGAGTTATGTTTAATGAAATATAACTTATTATAAACGGAATAATTTTAAGTTTAAATAGTAACGAAAAAACACACGAAACATGTTGAATACACAACTTATCACAACACAAGGCACTCAAGACGTATTCCGTAAGCCCTGCATAAGCTCAAAAGTAATACTGAATGTTCGCCTGAAAGTTAGGAACTGGGAACATTCCAATTGCAAGACTTTCATAAATCGTTTGTTCATTGTTTACGGCACAGCTTTGTTGGTATTAAAGTTACTTTGTGGGCAAATTGGGTGTCCCATTTTCGTCCTGGTGAAACTCTCTTGTGGTAGGTAGTTTATGGCATTGCAATCAAGTGAATCATAAGGAAGCGGTTCTGTTTGGCAGAATAAATATGCGGCTATATTTGGCTCCGCGAGTAGACAGGGCCTTATACCCGGCGCTAGCCCCCCCACAGTGAGAGGTTTGTGGTGGTTTTCCCTTTGTCGCAACTAGTTGCATGTCGAGTAGCTCTCTTTCTGAACCTTTCTTCTATCTCTTCACTAATTGCGGACACGAGTCAGTTAGGCCTAGATCACATTTATGGCTTACTCAAAGCTCTTTGTGTATTTGGAGGTACGGATATAACAAATTTCCTGGCTTTAAGGACGGTAACTTTAAGAGAAAAGTAAGAATATTTATTGAAATGCAAAAGTATTGTTTTCAAATATTAAGTAAAATTTAATTTGGAAATTAATTGCGAAGGGCGCCATAAAAGGGCACATCGGGCACCACGTTGGACGGGGCTGGTGTAACATGAGCGTCATGTCGCAGTTGGAAGTCATATCGTATGCATGAGTTTTGTGCTCGCTGAAGTCTCAAAGCATGTTCAGCATTTAGATTGACCAGTACCGTATCACGGTAGCTTAAAATTGGAAATAGTAGTGCTTGGATTAATTTTAATTTAAGTTTTAGAGGAAAAGAATTCTTGTGACGTTTCAGGGGGTATAGAGCTGCATGAACCTTTCTACATACATTTGTTACGTGTTTATTCCAGGTCAGATTCTCATTTATGGAGATTCCAAGATTAGTTACATTCTTAAGGTACGGTACAACAATGTCGTTGATTATGATTGGAGGAGGGTTGATATTGCTTATTACATGTAATAATTTAGAGTTTCCGGTGATACTACTTTGTGTGATCTAGTGTGGTGTAAGAGCATAAAATATCTATATATAAAGGGAACTGTGCCTTGTTAGCGGCTTCTTGGTAGTATTTATGACACTGTGGCATATATTTATTGTGTGTGAGTGTTGTCTAGTGAATTAGTGATCATTTGATATTGATTTTTAACGTAAGTCTATTGTGTTTTTATGCCATAGGCGATAGTCATCTTGTTTTGCCCTCAATCCATAGACAACATTACTAAGAGAGACACTCGATATAATTATTTACTATATTTGCATTGCCCTAAGTGTCGGCCATTTTGTTCTATCTGCCATCAATGCCATGGAAACTATGACAAAGACGGGAACTATGCATGCTCTTATCGACGTTGCCAAGAAACTAGAGTCTACACCTGTCGACACCATTACAATGGACGTATTTTTGACGGTATAGAGTAGACAGAACAGCCAGCGACTCCACGCCGAGTGTTAGGCGGCGAGAAATAACCTGACACCCTCAGGGAGCAAACGGCTTCGGGCGGATGAGCTCCTTGAGGGAGGAAGGGCGGTGGTCCCTCAGTGGAGGAAATGCCACTGGAATCCACTGAAAACCTGATGTCGGGCAGCAGCGCCATCAGTATCGACTTGATGCACAGAGTAATTCATGCTCGAGATGGGTCAAGAGCGGAGAGCCTCAAGCGTCACCAGAATGACTGGTTTTTCGGTTGTGGTACTGCGGTGTGGAAGAGAGAGGGACCTCACTACACTATTATTCCCATGAACACTATCATGATAGCTGCTTTAAATGGATCTAATTCGTCATGTGACCCGACTGACAACCGGCGCTTTTGCGGTTCCAGGCTGCAAAGTGTGAAATGTGCTACTGGGCATGTACATGTAGGCAACCAGGCTGCATATGCGAAATTTGCGACTGGAAGAACAAAGCAGAATGTGGGTACTTGGAATGTGAGAGGACTTTTAGCTTCAGGAAAACTTCTCCTGATAATACAAGAGCTGGAAAGGTATAATATAGGAGTGGCTGGGCTAAGTGAAACTCACTAAAAAAACAATGGCCATTTTAGGAGTGGTAATCATTGGGTCTATTTTTCTGGAAATGAAGAAAAAAGCAGTAACGGGGTCGCAATTGTGATCAGTGACAAACTGAATGACCTAGTGAAAGGATATAAACCTGTTAATGATCGCATTATAACACTAAGTCTCAAATGCAAGTCACTTTCAATCAACATCATTCAGTTTTATGCCCCAACAGCGGATGCGTCTGATGAAATAATCGACCGCTTCTATCAATACCTTGATGCTACTGTTTCAGCTTTTCCAAGCAGAGAAATAACTATTGTTATGGGAAACTTCAATGCCAAAATTGGTTCAACACAACATGATGAGCATGTCAGAACATCGATAGGAAGATACGGAATTGGAGAAAGAAATGAACGGGGGAACAGGCTTCTTGAGTTTGCAATTCAAAACAGGTTCACTATAACTAATACAGTCTTCAAGCATCACATACGGCACATGTACACATGGACATCGCCTGATGGTCAATATAAAAATCAGATTGACTACATCTTGATCAGTTCAAGATGGAGGTCTTCTGTAATGGACACCAAAACTTGTCCAGGTGCAGTATGTGGCAGTGATCATCAGCTTCTTAGAACAGAAGTAAGAATAAAACTTCAAACACCAGTTAAAAGATCATACAGGATACCACAAGTAGTTAATATGTCGTCTTTGAAGGAATCATTGGCGCGAAGAGCCTCCATATTACAGGATCCAATAACAACTGCAGAAGGGCTGTGGAATGTGACAAAAAACTGGATACAGTCCTCTTTGAATGAATCTCGAGTACCTAATACTAGCAGGCAACAGTGGATCTCTGACTTGAGCCTTCAGCTTGTAGAAGAAAGAAGGTGCCTTAAAAAATCTGGCATTAACACTAAAGAAAAAAGAGAGCAAATGTCTGATCTTGATAGAAGGATTCAGTCTTCTTGTAGAAGAGATAAGAATAATTTCCTTAGTAACATTTGTTTTGAGATTGAAGACCATGCAAATCAAAACCACAGCAAGGATCTTTTTGACAAAATTAGAATAATCACTCGAGAATTCAAGCCATATTCCTGGAATATACAGAACTCAAAGGGGGATGATCTTGTGGATATAGAGAATGTTCTGGGAACATGGAGATTATACTGCCAGGATCTATACAGTGAACAATGTAATGCACAAGACCAAGTGAAGATAGACAAGCAGTCAGATCCTGAACCTGACATTCTCCGAGATGAAGTAGAAATGGGTTTGAAAATGCTGAGAACTGGAAAAGCGTGTGGACCTGATGGAATAAGTGCAGAAGTCTTGAAAGCTACAGACGGTGCTGGAATTGAAATGCTGTTGAAAATCTGCCAAGCAATATGGAATTCTAGAAGATGGCCCGAGGAATGGGTACAGTCAATCTTTGTCCCAATCCACAAGAAAGGATCGAGGAAAAAATGTGAAAATTATCGCTTAATTGCTTTTATTTCACATGCCAGTAAAGTTATGCTTCATATCCTGCACAAGCGACTCCGGGCATTTCTAGAGTATCAAATTCCTGAAGTCCAGACTGGATTTATGAAAGGAAAAGGTACTCGAGAACAGATCTTAAGCCTAAGACAAATCATAGAAAAGGCTAGAGAATTCAATGTTCCGGTATATCTGTGCTTTATTGACTACCAAAAGGCCTTTGATACTGTCAAATGGAACCATCTTTGGAAAATTTTGGATGACATGGGTTTGCCACTCCATTTGATTGATCTCCTCAAGTCCTTGTATAAGGAAAATACAGCCACTGTGAAGATTCAAAACAAACAGTCTCAGCAGTTTCGTACAAGGGCTGGAGTTCGCCAGGGATGTATCCTGTCACCGTTACTTTTCAATATCTATGGTGAATATTCAATGAGAACTGCATTAGAAGGGTGGGACAAAGGGTTTTCCATTGGGGGATGCAAGATCAACAATTTGAGATTTGCTGATGACACCACCTTGATAGCATCATCTGAAGAGGAGTTGACAGAGCTGATCAAGAGAATAGAGGAAGCAAGCCTAGAAATTGGATTACGCCTAAATCGACAGAAAACCAAAGTCATGATTGTTGATCGTAAGAACAACAACAGTCCACATATCAAACAGATTGGAGGGTGTGAATTTGTACATCAGTATGTATACCTAGGCTCCTTACTATCCAATTCTGGTGGTTCCAAAGATGAAATAAAGCCCAGAATTGAAATAGCAAAGGTAGCAATGATCCGTCTGCGGAAGATCTGGAAAGATAACAACATCACCATTAAGACAAAAAAGAAGCTCGTTGAATCTCTAGTCTTCTCAGTCTTCTTGTATGGCGCAGAGACGTGGACCATCCTCAAACGTGACCGTGAACGGATAGAAAGCTTTGAAATGTGGTGCTGGAGGAAAATGTTAAGGATTCCTTGGACAGCTCATCACACGAACACATCAATCCTGAACCAACTTCAGATAAAAGTTCGTCTATCGTGTAAGGTCTCTCAACGAATTGTACGCTACTTTGACATATAATGCGCCGAGATGGTAGTCTACAAAAGCTGATTGTTGAGGGCAAAGTCCAGGGAACCAGACAACGAGGACGAATACCAACGCGATGGATTGACATGGTGAATGGCCCCCTACAGTGTTCTCTCAGAGTAACCACATTGAAAGCTTTAGATAGGGAAGAATGGCGGAGTATGGTTCATCGGCTAGAGGGCTGAATATTATGATAGTCACGACGCCTCAGTATGAGGCAAAACGAAGAAGAAGAAGAAGAAGAAGAAGAAGAAGAAGAAGTTGTTTTTAGCATAGGCGGTAAGCCTTTCGATATCCGAATTAATATGCTGAACTGTTTCGTGTAAAAAAAATTTAGCGGTGTGTTTGTATATCTGCATATCATCTGCATATAAGTGGTAGTTGCAATACTGAAGTGTGGAAGATATATCATTAATATGCAAGACGTACAGTAAGGGCCCTATAACAGATCCTTGAGGGACATCGGATGATTTTACTGCCCATTGGGATCTTTGATTGTTTATTACTACGCACTGGCGACGATTTGTAAGGTACGAAAAAACAATTAGGACTATCGCGCCGATATGCAGAGAGCATAGCTTGGATCGTATGTCTATATTTACCGCGTCGAACGCACTACTAAAGTCAAGGAGTGTCAGTACCGTCACCTGCCGTTTTTCCATTGCTAGACTTATGTCATCTGTTACCCGAAGAAATGCAGTTGTAGTACTGTGTCCCTTTCTGAAGCCAGATTGCAATGGGTCAAAAAGAGAAAGTCTGGTTAAAAATTCTACTAGCTGCTCGTGTACAACTCGTTCAAGAACTTTCGAGGGAGGGGGAGGAATCGAAGTAGGCCGGTAATCAGATGGCGCATTTGCTGTGGTACCGGCATGCTTTAATATTGGGGTTACTAGAGCATCCGTCCATGCAGTTGGAAACATCCCTGTGGTGAGACAGTGGTTTACAATGTGGGTAATAATTGGTAGGACCGCGCCAATAATGTTTTTATAAAGGCTATTGTGATGTTATCTGCTCCTTTAGCTTGTGACTTAACTGAATTCAAAGTACGCTTTACATCATTTACACTGACAGGGTGAAAAGAGAAATTATGTTCGTCTTCTGTAGGGTCACTGATTCTTTTATTTAGATTGATATGATTTTGAGGTTGAGCTTCCTTTATTGGGTTAGTTACGAAGTGAGAGTTAAGTGTATCGAGAGATATAGTTGGCATATGTGGCTCTTTGCATTTTCCAGCTCCAATAGCTCGAAGTTCGATCCAGGTTTCACGTGCATTTAAGTTCATTGTTACAATTTTAATGTGATTCAATTTGCTATCGCGAATTAATTTCTTTGTTCTGTTACGTGAAAGACGTTACTGTTCAAAATCTAGTTCATAATTTGTTTCTTTGTATCGGCGGAACATTGCATCACGGCGAGCCATTGTTGCCTTTATATCACTTGTTAACCAAGGTGCAGGCGAGCGAGTCTGTGCCCTGCAAGTGTCAATGTGAAATTATGCCATATAAGTAGTAATGAAGTCATGTCTCAATTGCAATATTTAGAAGATAATTTGTGCCTAATTATATTACAATTTACGACTTATTTAATGTTTAATCAATCGTACGATAATATAATAATTCCGTATTCGAACTGAACACGTAGTTCCGGTATTCGCTGCAATGTGCTCTACTTAACTAAGTGTAGTGCATGCACTCACTCTCATTCTGGTTTTGACCGTCGCAACGAACTATAATTCCTTTTTTGGCCGTCGCAGTGGACAGTGGAGTGACATATTCGATGGCCGACTGAAGCTACTCACATTTTGTCAAACTGTTGGTAATGGACAGGGGTGATTTCTCCGAGAATGCTACGCTTGCTGCGCAAGCGCAATATTTTTCTAAAGCAGGCGAGTAAAAAAATTACAATATGTACCGTATCTGTAATAGATCTGCTATATACAAATCGCATGTTGCATATATCTTGGCAAGTCCAGCGGGCCTTGCTCGTATCTTAGGGGCTTCAGCGGAGCTCTCGACACAGCGAAAAATGTTTGCGAGCGCAGGTTTCTTCTGTCCAAGGCCGGTTGCAAGCTGTCACGTTTATAATGTGTAGTTGGAAGCTCTGGTCTGAGAGCTATAGATCTAGTGTGTTGTGTCAGTGAGTAGTGTACTCTAAGTTCCTGATCATATATTCTGAATGATGTGACGTACTGCAATGGGTTCCGAACCGTGCGTTATTGACAGCTTGTTAACAAATCCATTTTCTCGGAGGACTATCCAAGAGAAAACAGACATTATTAAGAATGGCAGGCCCTGTCCGGCGCTGCCAGACTTAAACACACAGCACAGGGGGAAAAATAGAGAATATGCACGTTCCTTCTCTCTACCTCAATATAATAATACGCACTGGTTGACAGGGTCCAAGAAACTGAACAGACTGTTTTGCTGGCCGTGTTTACTATTTTCTGCTGATAACGGTGTATGGTGTAAAAGTGGCTTTGACAATTTGAACACCTTGACACTCTCCATTACAAGACATGAGTTGGGAAGAATTGAGAGAAAGAAGAAGAGCTGCTCGACTAAGTGGTATGTTCCGTGCTGTCAGCGGAGAGATGGCGTGGAATGACATTAGTAGACGAATAAGTTTGAATGGCGTTTATAAAAGTAGGAAAGATCACAATATGAAGATAAAGTTGGAATTCAAGAGCACAAACTGGGGCAAATATTCATTTATAGGAAGGGGAGTTAGGGATTGGAATAACTTACCAAGGGAGATGTTCAATAAATTTCCAATTTCTTTGAAATCATTTCGGAAAAGGCTAGGAAAGCAACAGATAGGAAATCTGCCACCTGGGCGACTGCCCTAAATGCAGATCAGTATTGATTGATTGATTGATTGATTGATTGATTGATGAGAAATCTTCAAACCATATGAAGGGTTTCTTGCAGTTAAATAGCATTGTGCGTACAAGGATCGACCACCAGCTGGATGAACAGAAACGCATCAGTGACCAACTTCATAATGAAAAGGTAAAGAAATATCGTGACATACATAAACGACTGATTAATACAGTGTGTATTTAGCAAAACAGGAACTAGCATTTCGCGGACATGTCGAGTCTGCAACTTCCATACACAGAAGGAATTACATCGAACTACTACAAATTATAAGTGAATATGATCCTCTTCTGGCAGCTCATCTGAAAGACTCCACCATTTTTAGATGGACGTCGTCTGCAATCCAAAATGATTTAATAGCAGAAATATGTTCAGTAATTGTGAGAAGAATAAAGGAGGAACTTAAACAAGCAAGTTTTGTGGCAATAATCTTGGACGAAACGTCCGATATTATTAATAAGTCACAACTCTCTACTTTACTCCGTTTCGTAGATGAAAGTGGTGAAATTCAAGAGAGCTTTCTTGGTTTTGATGACGTTAGTAAAGATCGCACTGCTGGAGCCCTCTTAAATCATGTTCGTGCTATTTTAAAAGAGTTCAGTTGTGAGGAAAGGATTGTGTCTCAAACATATGACGGTGCTGCTGTCTTAGCCGGTCATGTGAATGGGCTTAATAAACTACTTCAAGACCAGTATCCATATGTGACATTTGTGCATTGTTATAGCCACCTAGTGAATTTAACACTACAGCAGTCTGCTTCAAAAATCAATGAATGTACAATTTTCTTCCAAACAATGTCAGGACTTGCTGCTTTTTTTTTTTCAAAGTCTACGAAGAGAACAGCTGCTCTTCGAGATTTTGTTCAGAAGAAGTTGCCAACAGTAGCACCAACTAGATGGAATTTTGCTTCACGTCTTATTAATACTGTGAAGGAATATTATGATACGCTGGTGAAATTCTTTCAACATGTACAGGATACTTCAGACGACTGGGATGAAGCCACTACATTGAAAGCACAAGGAGTTTTGTTCTTCGTACTTAAGTTCAACACTAGATTTCTGCTGGCAGTGTTCTCCAAGATTTTTCATTCTCCGATACTGTGTTCGGTATTTTACAAACAAAAAGTCTGGATATTCAGTACTGTGTCAAGAAGGTTGAGGAGCACTTTTTAAATATCCAGTCTATGAGAGATGAAGACTGTATAGTTTGTATGGATATGTTGATACCTAAATTGATGTCTATGGAGGATAGTCATGCTCTAAAAATCGAAGAATTAGTGATGAACCAGAAAAATAAAAATACAAACGTCTATTCAATGAAATTATTGACAATGTACTTGTCCAAATAGGAGAGCGTTTTAAATGCATAAAGAAATTTGTGTTCTTCTCGCTGTTGGATTGTGATTTGTTTGAGAAACACAGAAATAGGTTTCCAGACAGTGATGTTACTGCCCTAGAAAAGACCTATGGGTCATATTTCGATATTGTTCGCTTAAAAACCGAATTAAGTGTGACGTATTCATCTTCTGATTTTAAAGAGAAAAGTGTTTCAGACTTAATGCAGTTTATGCATACTAATAAATTGTACATGGGTATGCCAGAAATTTTCAAGTTCATCAAACTTGTAGCAACAATTCCTGCTACTATATCCTCTGCAAAACGTTCTTTTTCTACACTGAGACGCATATACATATTGCAGATCGACTCAAGGTCAGGAGGTGCTATCATCATTAGCTATGTTGTCAACTGAAAAAGGATTGCTTGCAAAAATTAGATAACAGTCCTCTTTCTATGATGAAGTTATTGATGGTTTTGTAAAGAGAAGCCGCAGAGTAGAGTTTGTTTTCAAGTAGGAAGATCTAATAAATAGTTGCAATTTTTCTGTGTACAAAGTTTGACGTTTACTTGTTTAAATGATATAATCACTGGCTTGTCATGATTTGTTAATAATTATAAAATGTGTCTGATTGTTATTCCTTGGTCATTCTTGAAGGTGTGACGTAACCAGTTTGAATGCATATTCATGTAACCGATGATTAAAATGTTCATGTGATTTAGCGATTATTGGGTTTATAAATTTTATTCATTCAGAACTATGCATGTCCCACCCCACCAACTTTCACGAATGGAAGAGCAAGCCTGACTTTCATGACCAGCATTCACCCCGCTAATGGAAGTGTGTTCGCTTATATGATTCAAATATAACGATACTAAACCAACAGATGTCGAATGTTATTAGTCACTTGTGAGAAACAATGTATAATTTAAAGGTGAAGCTTCCACGGTGTGAAGAATTATTTAGTATAATTTCGTTTAATTTTTTAGTTTAATTTCATGATATTGAGAAGAAACTACGCCCGAGATTATTTCTAATTGTCGTGTACAAGTTTCAGTGCATTACTACGGAACTGCTGCCGTGTGAAGAGGACCTCTACAGTAATCGGAAAACGAGGATGCATTTCGACGCAGTGTGCAACCATCATTCAAATATGAGCCGCTAGATCATCAGACTGTCGCCAACGGAGGAGAAATGCAGGGGGATCCGCCTTAAACATAGCAATTAAGGACGACTTTTAATCGTTCAACATGAAGTCTTCAGTCTAAATTAAGTCGATTACATCTTGTACTAGATATCTGTTCTCTGTAGTTGTAAATTTTTCCTTACTTTTGTGGTGTCGTTTTGTAGCTAATCATTTGCTTCTGTTTCAATTATACTTCTTCTGTTAATTACTTCTCCATATGAATTGTGTCGAGATGTGGATTTCCAACATTGGTTATTTTAGTCATGCGGAATAGCAGGTTTTCCTAACCATATCGTCACATGACAGTGGTGAGTCATTGATCATTTATCCATGTGTTATATAGGTCATCGTTAAGTATTTATGGAATGTTATGCTATTTGAGAACTGACATGTGCAATCTGAATCTAATATGGTATTATTTTTCATTTGCGAATATTTTTTCGGTAATATTTGGAGCTTACATTCATGCCTTGTGGAAGATCGAACAAAGTGTCATCGAGATGTTTCAACAAATTAAGGTTTATTTCATGAGTGGATACTTTACGTTCTTTCTGACCATGTGTTTTCTGTAAGATACTATAATGGATTACAGTAATTGAGATTGTGAGTCTTTCCAGCGGATTTCTTGGATTATTTGATTAATTAATATGAGAGTTATAATAAATTAGTCCTCAGATAATTGAATTATCATGTGTGATTAGCTATGTTTTGATATATTAGATGAATATACGACATTTAAATGTCAGAGGTGATCAATAGCAGTATCTTGTGTATACGTGATCGTGGACATATCAGCAGAGTCGTTAGATATTAATAAGCCTTGCAATTTTACTCCTGAATCTAGAATTTGTCATTGTGAAAACAAAATTATCCAGATGTGAAGTTACTGACAGTTCTCAAGTCTACGAGTGTATTTGTTGGCTATTCTCCGAGAATTATTCGAATTATGGCATAGATTGTTCCATGTTAATAAATCAAAATACGTGTAAGTTCAGAGTAAATCGAACCCAATTTATAATCGCTCGAACCCAGTACCGCGTGCGTTTCAAGTTCATCATTTGTACTTTCATTTCTGTATACTATTCTTAGTAGTGAGTTGTAGAATTGTGGTATTAATTGCAGTTGTTGGAGATGTGATTAGGTAAAGTTATTTAATTGAGACATGTCTATGTGCCATGTGGGCAGATTTTTTGCGTTCCCTTTTTTAGAGATTATGATCCACTTTGTTTCCCATGTTCCAGCGTTCACGATTTATTCTGGTAATTGGAAGCTTACTTGAAATGACTATTTAACGTTGAATGATTAATGAATTAATTAATTGATATTCTCTTCTGAACAGATATATAGTTAACGTCTCCATATTATTTTGACCAATTTGAAAGCATATTCCAATAAAAATAAATTCTTTGCCATAATGAATTAGTAAATTCCCACGATATAATTTCAATTCAAATTTCTATTACAAGAAAATTAAATACTTTGAATATTTACAATTTGCGATAACATTTTTTTAAAAATATTTTAATGCTCTTACGATTTTTCGGAGTATTTTTCAAATGTGTTTGAGAATTTTACCTTGACAGTTTAGTTTCTCAAGAAATAACGAAATAATTGAATTACATAAAATCTACAAAAAACGAAATTATTGTCACAAACCAATTCAGTTAGAATGGTTAGGTTGAAATTTGTCTGTACCATCCCACTTGTTTGAACTATTTTTATGTTACCTCAAGAGCCTAAGTAAAATTCAAATTCACGTAGCGATCATTTACATCATGTTAGATAACCCGGATAGCAAATTTTTTAATAAATCCTGTGTAAATTTCCATTCACGTCACCGTCTTTCATTGCCGAACCCATCATTATATTTCTCTGCCACTTTGGCCTAATATAGTCATTTCATGCCAGTCCTTACTGAGCACGCCTGGGGTGTACGTTCACAATATATGTGATGCAATTCTGTCTTAATAACACTAGGTTAGATTATTTTGATTATTATTACTGTTCCGGGGTATTTGTGGATCGCAGAGGTGAAAGAAGGTGCCGGGGTGAATTGGTCTAACTACAATGTCAAGAATTGAATTTGGAACTTAAACTGAAGTCTATATTTTGAAAAACAACAAACTTAAACAATTTTTCACTTAGTGAGATAAGAATTACATTTCAGGGTACAAATAGCAATTTAGAAACAAGACTTAGAAAAATCCAAGATTCAAGCCCTTAGTTTTACATTTGCTGAGCTACAAGCTCAAAATTTACTAAAGAGCACCAATTTATACCAGAGCAGAATTCCCCTAATTCAAAGAGCACTTGCTCCCAACATTACAACGTCTAGCCTTCAAGAGACTTTCATTAATCATACAAAAACTCTGAAAAGAGCTAACAGACTCTCAGTTTCTCCAAGCCTACTCAAGGCAACATAGCATGAAACTCTAATAATCTCTGGCCTTACAAGGCACTATTTACAAATAGAAATCGAATTACACAGAGGTATCTCGTACCCAACCTACAGGGCCTTAGTGAAAAGGAATAGGTTAAATAAACGGCCCGAGTACAGTTTGAATGGGGTCGAAGACCGCGCTCCAAAAAAAATGTAAACCCAAAGGGCGCTTGGCCGACGAAACAGGGGCTATTCCCAAACTACTGAGGTAACGCGAATGGAAATAACTTTTATACATTGCAGAAACGAAAGGTTACAAAAAACGTGGCACCTCAAACCAAGATGAAGGGGAGCTCGAGAGGGTATATCACTCTCTATCCCCGCTTTACAGTTAAAGTTTTATGAAGCTTTTACATTAGCCGGCAGAAAGTTACATTTTTAGGAAAACTAGGTTACATAGTTAATGATTCGGACCCTTCTCTCAGGTTAAACTCCGGAGCTAGCAAGAAATAAAGATGTTATGTGGCCATTACCTTGTCGATGTACTGCTGCCTGATGAAAGAGGCCTTCCACCTCCTGTTTTGACACACACACTTAGTAAGCTGACGATCAATTGGCCAAGAAACGTGAAAATCCGCAATTTATAAACCCTCGGGGAAAGTTCGAGACCATTCCAGATAAAACTAGCCACACCCTCTCACGTTCGTTGGGTACTTTCAAAGTTAAACTCAAAATCGAAGAAGAAGGAAAAGAAGAAGACTGTGATGGGTAGAAAATTAATAACATAAATTAAGGATTGGCTGGATTCAAAACTGACGGAAGGAAAAGATCAATATTGCCAACCCAAAAATAAATGAACATCAATTAGAAAAAAGTTATGAATACCAAACTTCTTTAAATCAAAATTTCTTTCACTTCGCACCACGGTGCATGAGCATAGTTTTTAGTAGTGACATCTATGGAAGAATGTCCAAACTTCTTGATGAATGACAAACAAAACAAGTAGAAATACAGTCTGTTCAGGAAAATTCGCCATAACAAAACCATATCATATTTTAGTGGTGGCATCTTCTGAGTAAATTTATAAGTTAGCCTAGTATAAATTTCACACTTTCACCAGTAGAGGAGTTCTTTTAGGCGCTAGATTTAAATGCGCGGCGTTGGGATGTACCTCTCTTTACAATTACAATTGTTGTTATATTTCTTCTGCTTCATGATATTAGTCTTAATATATATTACTCTTATTATTTCCATTATTTAACAGCAGATGATTCATGGTGTGAGTACTGTAGTCACGTCGTAGTTCGTGAACCATGGGCAACGGCTGAGTGGCCTAGTAAGTGGCCCTACGTGTCGAGATAACAGTTGCTATGGAATAGGAGTGGGCATGTCGGACATATTCTGAGTCATGACCCACCTTATGCTCAGGCGGCCAGCGATGGTCCCTAACTTGTAGAGGAGAGATCCTCACTTGGACTACGTGAGAGTAGGGTAGCATCCTACTTCATGAATTTACCGAGCTCAGAATATTTTACGCAAGCCTCGGTCCTATGGGTGTAACGGAGTCCAACTGCCATTTCAGGCGAGGGAATCCTTGGAAACAACTTAGCGAACGAAATGGAATTCGATGGGGAGCTATCAATATTAATGGGGCTTATGTGAGAAATAATGTACAACTAGCTGAGTCGGTAAACAAGATGCACCTGGATGTGATAGGAGTAAATGATATTCGGGTAAGGGAAGATAAGGAGGAAGAGATAGGAGATAATAAAGTGTACTTGACAGGTGTTAAGAAAAGAGAAGGGAAGAGTATTTCGTAGGAATTTTCATCAGGAATACTATTGCACGCAATATAGTTTCTGTTAGGCACGTAAATGAGGGAATGATGTGGGTAGATTTGGGATTTGGAGGAATTAGGACGAGTATTGTCTCAGTGTTATCACCGCTTGAGGGTGCAGATGAGGATGAAGTGGCATCTTTTATGAAGCATTGAGTGACATCGTTGTCAGGGTCAACAGCAAGAAGAGGACGGTAGTGCTAATGGGCGATTTCAATGCGAGACTTCGAAATACAACTGAAGGATACGAAAGGGCGATTGGTAAATATGGAGAAGATATGGAAGCTAATACGAATGGGAAGTGTTTCCTGAACTTCTGTGTCTGTATGGCTTTGGCAGTTACGAATACATTCTATAAAGCTATTCACCGCTACGTACGGGAGGGTAGGGGTACCAGATCCATAATAGAGTATATCTTAACTTACTTCGAAATCAGGAAATCTGGTAGGAACCTACGGTTATCCGGAGATTTTTTGATGATACAGACCACTATCTGATATGTAGTGACATAATTATCTCTAGGCCTAGGACAGAGAATGTGAACTTTGATCTTAAAGGAATATGGGTACAAAATCTCCAGGACGAGAAAGTTTGACAGAGGGACATGGATATCATCAGTGAGAAGTTCCGAACAGTGGGCAGTAAGCAGATTCATGATATAGAGAAATAATATCCTACATACAGGGATGCTGTGTTAGAAACAGCAAGGGAAAGCCTAGCCTGGTGCAAGTGCGAACATCTTAGTGGAATTATAAAGTGAGAGCAGCTTTGTAAACTTAAGAAAGGAAAGCTTCTCAGCTCCAAACAAGGGCTGATGATGATAGTGATTTGTACGTAGATGAAAGAAACGGAGTGAAGCAACTAGTTGTTTGTTCCAAAACGTAGTCTATGGAAGATTTTGTTAATAGCTTGCAAAGACTAGATCAAGCAGCAGGGAAACCTTTCTGGGCAGTAATGAAGAATCTTAGGAAAGGAGGGAAAATGGAATTGCATAACCATCTGCAGAGGTCTGTACCCTTTAGTTACAATCCCATTTATGTGATTACCCCAATGAAGATCTTATATTAGCATCTAGGTACTTACAATGAGCCCCATAAGGAACAGAGTAATTAAGACTGGGAGGACGTTTTCTATTTGTGAAACTCACAACCTGACTTTTAACCCTGTTTGTCATCATACCATTGCCTATTTTCCATCTCACAACATTATCGAGGTCACTTTGTAGTTGCTCACAATCTTATTTATTATTTTCTAGAGAAGAACATCATCCGCAAAAGTTGATAGAGAATAGAGTACTCGTATCTCCTAGTTCCGGATCGCCGTATTTTGGAGTATCCTACCATTACGTACTTAATGGTTGAATTTTGAATAGAAGGTGAGGACACGACTATTTATATATTACTACCTTTGATATTGTATTTAACCTACTAGTAATTATATTCATTATTGTAGGATACGCAGGCCTCTGATCCACCTTATCCTTATCCTTCATTATTGTGCTATTCCCCCTGGTGTAATCCACTCATTTTTAGTAGTTTAACAATTGTTAAGAAAGCGTTCTCTCTTTCTATTTTTATTTTACATTCACGTCCCAGATATTTTACACTCAGTGTTTCGGTAGCCCTACAAACTCTTAATAGATGCCCTTCTTCCATTGTTTTTCTCCACAGAGTAGACATTGATTCTCGTTATTTCTCTCACTCTCTGACCCTTAATTTTATAAAATCCCATTATCCGCCAAATTAATCCACTCATTGGCCTGTTATTATCAAATTGTGTAATTTTACAAAATTCCAGCAGTGTCCTTTTAGTTTTCCCATTCTGTCTTTATCACCTGTTTCTCAATATTCTTCACTCTAACCATTACTTTGTTACTGAATTCCTTATCATTTTACCGCAATTCTGTCAAGCATGATTTTCACTTTCATTACTCAGTGGTCATCCTTTAAGTATTCCACCTTCTGTTTGTACGCTAAATTCAGTTTTTCCCTCCTCAAAAATCTGATAGTAATGTCTTTATGGACCCGTCTTGTAATCCTCGTGAAACTCAGACCTAACCCAGCGGAGTCATCTAACATTCAACCAGTCATGGACTCTGAAGAATACGTAAAGGAAAGTATATTTTTTAAAATTTAATAGCCCCTATAATGAAACAGTACAACAACGCATGATTAATGCATCATTAAGTGTTCAAAGAACATTTTCTCCTCATTATGCAGTCGTTACATCAAATAAGCCATTAGTATTGTTCAGTAAGGAGCATCGAGAATGTATTGATCAACGATTGAATCTGAGCAATGTTTGCTGCTCATTTTATAGCCTTATTTGGTTTCCAAAGAGCACTATCGCAATTCCAAACAGTTCGATAATTATCTAGGAAAAGGGAAGTAAAATAAAAAGCATGGTTAAATAACACGCTCTGTTTCATCTATAATTTCGTGCTTCCGGAAACTTTAACAAGAAGCAGGTAATGGTCAAGCTTCATGGCATTGTCTCGAAATTTCTTGGACCAGTATATAATCAAATGCGAGAGGGAATCACCTTTTCTTACAACTAAGTAACGTGAAATAACGTGTAGAAAACATAGAAGGGTAAAGCCGTTCCGGATTGCGTCGGGATCAAGGATGGATATTTTGACTCAAAACAAGTTGCACGAGATTGGTATTACTGAAATATTTCTATTCAGAACAGGTTTGACATTTAGTAATATTATTTCTTTCAGCCAATGACCAAGAAGCAATATTTTACTATAGACTCTCTTGCGCATGCACTAATTTACACTACTTTACTGTATAGATTATTGATATTTTTGTCCACCCCTGGATGTGATATTCTAACCCGAACAATGCACATATCGGCGGCTTAGAACAAAAGGGTTATAATTAAAAATCCGTTGTTTTCCAGGAGAATTGTTTAATGTTTCACCTGTTAGTATCATTGCCTCTCAAAGATACACTTCATACAGAACTTAAATAAAAATTGGCGTCTATATATAGTTCTTACATTCTCTAAGTACACAAAATCCCTCTTCTGGCTGCCATTCACAGCCGTTTTGAGAGAACGACAAGGTTTCAGCGGTTGAAATTGACAACAGATACTGACTGTTATCTAACTCTCACAACCACGAATATTGTACATTTTAAAGTAAATAATATTTCTTTGGGTGAATTCATTGTGCCACATTCGCAACTAAGGCTAAATTCCCGAAAAAGAGTCCTGCTGCCTCATGGTAACTCTCGTTCCCATACCGCGAATTTCGTCACGCAGAAGGTTCGCTAGCTCAAGTGGGAGATATTCGATCACCCGCCATATTCTCCCGATCTCTCCCCATGCGATTATTACGCCTTCAGTCCCCTCAAGAAGGCCTTGGACAAGGACGTGCAGCAGGCAGCAAGACACGGTGTTTTATTACACGGGAATCTTCAACCCGGTGCGACTGCCCAACGCTCACGGTGAGTTTACCTGATTGAATCCAGATTCAGGACTCTACGCCCGACGAACGGAAACTTTTGATCGTCCCTCTTGTATAAAATGGGAAGTGTGTAACTTTTTTCTTAACGTACTAATATTAACACGTTAAATTTCAACTTTCTGATTACATTTTTCATACTAATTTAGACCGTCGAAGACAGCCTTAGATACCTTCTAGTTTATTATAATCTGGAGAAACTTACTCGACTTTCTCGAATTAAGCAAAAGCGACTTACGTCAGAACATCGACAACCGTCAGAAGTGCCTCTGGGCATGAGCATATTACATATTTTGTTGTAACACTTTCGGAGGATGAAGAGGTCGAAATAAGCTATACCTTGCCATTAATGCTTTCACGGCCCGTACTTATAGACATGATACTGTATAGGCTTCGTAAAGAGTGTCAAAGATGGGTCCCACGTCTGCTCACCAATCTTCAAAAGGGACAACGTTTCCAATTGTCATTGGCATTTTTGCAACGCTTTTCTGTGGAGGGCAACGAGTTTCTGCGGTGATTCATCATAGGAGATGAAACATGAGTCCACCACTTCACCTCCTTAACAACGAGAACATCGATAGAACGGGTGCAAACCACATCATCACTGGGAAAGCAGGCCAAGCTCCAAACTTCTGCAGTATTCTCTGACATGGAGTTTGTTGTACAAGTGGAATTTATGCCGAAAGGCATGACAATCACCTTGGCTTCGTATTGTCAAACGTGGAACCGGTAGCGTAAGACAATAAAATAAAAGTGGCGGGGAAAATTGAGCGGCGGTGTGATTTTGTTGTACGATAACGCAAACCTTACGCGGCCCGCTAAACGTCCGAACTACTGCAGCGATTCACGTGGGAGGTAAAGCAACATCCTCCATACAGTCCTGACCTGGCACCATGCGATTATCATGTGTTCCGTATGCCGAAAAAATCTCAGTTTACGACGATTATGAAACGATGAGAAGGAGAAAGCAGCTATCTCCAGGTGATTACTAAGCGCTGGAGTTGATTTCTACGCATCCGGAATCAAAAAGTTGTTTGACCGTTCCGATAAATATTTACAGTCTCTTGGAGACTATTTGGAATGGTGAACTTCATTGTATGTTGTCATAGCCGTGTTGCCGATGTGTAGGTGGTTTCATAAATGGCCATAAATTGGATGTATGACTTACTTTTTGATTCGCCCTCGTATATTCTTTAGTTATGAACCTTTGGTTTTCAAGAATCGATATACAGTCGCTGGTGGGTTCATTGATTATCTCAAGTTCATATAATTTATCCTGGAAACCACTGACACTTCATCTGGTCAGTACATTCTGGACATTTCATACTTGGTATATTATTTCTTGCCGGTCTCGTGGTGTAGGGGTAGCGTGCGTGCCTCTTACCCGGAGGTCCCAGGTTCGATTTTCAGTCAGGTCAGGGATTTTTACCTGGACCTGAGGGCTGGTTCGAAGTCCACTCAGCCTCCATGATTAGAATTGAGGCGCTGTCTGACGGTGAGATAGCGGCCTCGGTTTAGAAAGCCAAAAATGACGGCCGAGAGGATTCGTCGTGCAGACCACACGACACCTCGTAATCTGTTGGCCTCCGGGATGAGCAGCGGTCGCTTGGTAGGCCAGGGCCCTTCAAGGGCTCTAGTGCCATGGGGGTATTATTTCTCAACTAGCATGTACCCGCGGCTTCGCTCACTTTTATTAATTCAACGCTTAGACGTTTTTAAACGTGTGTATTTATAAGCGGAATAAAAACACTACATTTATTAGCACATCTTAGAAGTAAATCTTCTACGGCGTATAGAGTTAATTCGTTCTTATTCCGGGTTGAACCGTGTTGTTGTTTTCTTCAAATTCCTTACAGCTGGCCAACGTTTCCAATACATTACAGTATTCTTTGTCAAGGGGACTGAAATACCCCTTCTCTATCCGAGGTAATCATTCTCCCAAGCATCAATCAAACTACGAGAGTTGTTACTGACTTTGGCCCTTCATGCCCGACCCGCTCTGCCTGACGTATGTCCCCTCATTGCCTCGTGAGAATTTTAGAACGTTATGTGTCACATCCAGGCCTGGGAATTGTCCACGCTGTTTCGTAAATTGAGATTCGTCCTGCGTGTTCATGTTGCGGTCTGCATCTCTTAATATATATTTGTGATAAGCATCCAAGGATTGCTGATTTTATATCCGTCTTCAGTTCCGTTTGTTAGGGTGTTTCTTAATTTCGATAGTTTCACGAATTTTTATTTCGAGATTCCAGGGGTTAGCTGATAATATCTTGGTCCTGTGAAATAATATTTCGTGTCTTGCCTCGTAGGAATGCTTGGCTACAGCTGAAATATCAGTGTCTAGGTTTTTTGTGTACCAGATATGTTATTTAAAGCGGATAGAGACCAGACGTATCTCGTCTTACCATCGTAACATGTAACGCAGATACATTCAATGTGGTAGAATCCAGGGGCCTGTAATTATATTGTCTTTTACTGGTGGTAGATGACGGGGTGGTTTATACATGGTCTTTATATCGTATCTGTCTAGTATCTTGCCGATCCTGCCTGTAGTGTTTCTAATGTACAGAAGTATCGCTATTTTCTGGTGGGTCAGTTCTTCCTTCCATTTTAATTATTATGCGGTGGCTTTTCCTTTGTTTTATTCTAATTTTCTAAACGATCATCGGATGTTGTTGAGCGAGTAGCCTTTTTTCCAGAGGGTCCTTCTCTTCTTCGAGAGGCTCTACGTCCGATATCGCTATGCCCCTTTCAATTAATGATTTTAGAACAGCCTGCTTTTGTGATGAGAAGATGCGCACACGTACCTGTCTGTGCGAATGAGTTCCCTATATACTGCATGACTCCGAGATCCATTGGTGTTTTTTACAAGGACATCCACGAACGGTAGTTTCCGTCTACATTGATTTCCAAGGTGAACTGAATATTCACGTGAACTGAGTTTTAACATACATCTTTTCTACATACATTGTATTAATTTCATCATTTTAAATTTTATTGTTACTGGGTTGGTGGATGGTACAAACGATATTAAAACCATATAACAGACCACAATGCACGAAGAACAAACTACAGTATGTATTTCTTATAGTGCTTAGAGTGCTAATAGTGCTAATAGGATACAGATCTCTGCACATGGTTCTGAGGGTGTTTAGCGGTTATAGTGAGGAAGTAAAGGAGAGGGCAAAAAGCAAATTTAAACAACACACACAGGATATACACACTGAAGTTCATAGACGTGTCGATTCTAGAACCCCACATATCCGGGAAAGAACATTGCATTTCTCACACATAGACACAACATATCAGCATTTTTAACACGGCAGAGAAGATCAGCTGGTTAACAACGAAAATAGAAATTACTGAGCTTTACGGTCAGGCTTTTCAAGCAGGTGACGGAATCGTTCATAAATAATTTTCACTTTTCTCTCTGCCCTTAGCCAACAGCTGATTCAAAGGAGCCTTTCGACCTTGGGAAGAACAGTATCACGTCGGGGCCTGGTCGACATTCTCAAGTGCTTCAGAATGGCTTGCAATTCAACTCATATCCTTGCATTATCTCGTATAAAATAGGCTGGCTTACTAATTCATTTATATCATAGCTCCAAATATAACAACATGGCTTTCATTGCCTAACTCTCGTTATCCCAGCCCGGTGAGTATATCTCGGCAATTCTCTACCCACAGACATATATACTCCTCTGTTCGACGACCGGTACATTCACGAATTTGCCTGTCACCACATTTTAAGACCCTATTCTACTTTCAAAGTTGAAAGATCTTCCGTTTCGTCTCCTTGCAGCTGAAATTCATGCGTTATGCAAGGAAGCTTCCTAACATATATTGTCTCTAGTCTAATCCTCTTTAATATTACGACAATGGTGGTGTACAGCCCATTAGGTTTTTATGAAGATTCTGCCCATACAACTCCACATAATATCAACTCATACAGGAATAAAGTACTAATAAATATAATACACAACTGTATCTAAACTATTCTCTACCTTATTCCCATCTAAATTATATCCAACACTTGACTCGGGGCCTTGGGAGCATACAACCCTGAACGAATTTAACTTTACTTAAAATGAGCAGAACGAATGCAAATCTGGCTTACATTTAAGGAAGAATTTACTTTCTTAAGTATGCTCAAACTAGTGTCTCTCGATATCACTTCACATGTTTATGGAACTGTACCGGGAGCTACATCCCAACGCCGCGCATGTAAATCTAGCGCCTTAAATAACTCCTCTACTGGTGAAACAGTGAAACTGAACCTGCACAAACTTATAAATTTACTCAGATGATGTCACCACTAAAATATGATGTAATTTTGTTATTGTGAACTTCCCTGAACTGACTGTATTTCTACTTGTTTTGTTTGCCATTTATCAAGAAGTTTGGACATTCTTCCATAGAGGTCACTACTAAAAACTATGATCATGCACCCTGGTGCGAAGTGAAAGAACTTTTGATTTAAAAAAATTTATTCATAAGCTCGAGGTACCAACAAGAGAACAGCTGCCAAACCAACCGCTAAGAACACCAATTGTGGCAAACAACGACGATGACATTAAGAAACAGCTAAAACACAAGCACCGTGGTCCATAGATGGCCCTAACGAAATAATAATAATGATAATTGATGTTCATTTATTTTTGGGTTGGCAATGTATATCTTTCCTTTCCGCCAGTTTTGAATCCAACCAATCAATAATTTCTGTAATTAATTTTCTACCAATCACAGTCTTCTTCTTCTTCTTCATCATCAATTCTGAGTGTAACTTTTAAATTAACCAATAAAATTGAGATGGTGTGGCTAGTTTAATCTTGAATGGTCTCGAACATTCCCCGAGGGTTTATAAACTGCGGCTTTTCACGTCTCTTGGCCAATTAATCGTCATCTTACTGAGTGTGTGTGTCAAGCAGGAGGCGGGAGGCCTCTTCGTCAGCTGCTAGAACTTCTACCAGGTAATGGCCACATAACATCTTTCTTTCTTTCTTGCTAGCTCCGCAGTTTAACCCGAGGGAAAGGTCCGAATCATCAATTATGTAACCTTCTTTTCTAAAAATGTAACTTCTGCCGGCTAATGTAATAACCTCATACAATCTTTAACTGTAAATCGGGGATAGAGAATGACGTACCCTCTCGAGCTCCCCCTTCATCTTGGTTTGAGGTGACTACGTTTTGTAACTGGTTTTCTTCCTTTCCGTAATGTTTTAATCTATTCTTATACGAGTCACCTCCATAGTTTTTGAATAGTCCCTGTTTCATCGACCTAGTGCCCTTTAGGTTTTGAGTTTTCATATTTAAAGAGTGCAAGTATTCTCCTCCATTCATTTTCTGTTCGGGCCATTTATTTAGCCGTTATTCTTGTTCCATGAAGGCCCAGTAGGTTGGGTATTAAATACCCCTGTATAATCATTTTCCTATTGTAAGTTGTGCCTTCAGAGGCCAGAATTTGTAAGTTGATGTTGCCTTGAGTAGGCTTGGAAAACTGAGAGCCTGTTAGCTCTTTTGCAAAGTTTTTGTAAGATTAATGAATGCCTCTTGAAGGCTAGATGTTGTAATTTGGGAGCAAGTATTCTTTGAATTAGGGGATTTCTGCCCTTGTACAATTTGTGCTCTTTTGTAAATTTGAGGTGGGAGCTCAAACATTGTGAAACTAGGGGCTTGGAGCCCAAGAGTGTTGAAGTTCTTAATCTTGGATTTCTTAAAGTCTTGTTTCTAAATTGCTATTTTGTACCTGAAATGTCATTGTTAATTCACTAAGTGAAATTTTTTTTAGTTTGTTGTTTTTTTCATAAATATAACACTCAGTTTACGCTTTAAATTCAATTATTGAGATTGTAGTTAGACCCATTCACCACGGCACCTTCCTTCACCTCTGCGATCCACGATATACCACGGAACAGGAACAAGAAGACTTTTCCTTTTTAAAGCATGTATCAAACCTCCACCTACTAAATGAGCCTGAGTCATTAACATAGACTGTGACTTAGTTGTCTTTGTCGAGTTTTTATTCCGAGCACCTGAACATGTTAATATTTTTGTAAATAAATATGTTATATAAGGTCTATTATAAATCCTATTGATATGAATGAGGCACAGATTGTAGTATAACACTATTGGAGGAAACCCTCAAAAAAATCAAAATTATCAGAGAAACAGTAAGAGAGTTATGAAGGAAACCATGATATATTGTTTAAAAGTCGGGTAATATTGAACATAATTTTTAAAATTGTTATAATTTGAATTTTGACATCACTGAAGTTGTTTCTGATTGCTCTTAAGCATGAAAATCCTGGGATATGTGCATTATTTGTCAACAACGTTTGTAGCATACATAACAATCGAATGAATATTGGCCTATTTTCCCCGTGTTAAGCTGGGTCACCCCACTTAACTTGGCAGCAACTTCTCCATCAGCGACGAATAACAGAATCCGCTATGTCACGCTTGCTTAACCCATGACGACGGTACACAGCACAGGGATGAAGGTTCTCTTCTCGACTCCGGGATACTTCATGGCTTCTTTCTCCTTGATGTCGGTCGTATCTGGAACTGTTGAGTTACGTTAGAAACATCTACTTCACCGCTTAGCGTGCTCGAACACATGATTTGCGATTACAACGTTAGTACTGGCTACTATTGAATATAGCCTCCACGAAGATGTAGGTTCAATCTATGCGGCACTAAATTAAGGGAACTGCACCGGGTGAAATCACACCTTGACAGCGGTTATATTTCAAACGACTCGCACACATTAATAACAGATCGCGTACGCGTTAAATAATACTTATAATATTAGATCGTCACTGGCTCTTATGAGCTAATACACGGGGATTGTAATTCAGATTAACAAAACTTCACAAAAAAAATATGTCCTGTTGGCTCGCGAATTACGACACTTTGCACTTGGCGTTTCAAATCAGAAGGAGTCAGTAAATTGAGATAATGAGAGCTCTTCTTTTCTCACCGCAGATTTTATAGCCTGAAGACGACGCTATCTTCGAGGGTAAACGCCGGAAAACATTCCATTTTCCTCTGTAAGAGCTGGCCAGATGTTCATGACCGCTCCCGTAAATACGCATATATATCAGTTTAGCACAAGTAAACAACATTATCGGCTCAGTTACTCTATAATACTAATCTAAATTATGTGTAGTGTCAGATATGTGGAATTTAGCATAGTGGCGGATTAGCCTATTACAATTCCGACGATTCCAGCCCTGGAAAATAGAAGTTTGTCAACCTGAGACAAGTTTTCGAAGCATCCCCTCCCTTAAATCTCACCCACTCGAGGTTTGCTGCGCTTGGGTACGCCGATATATAGGGGTCTACAAGATTTGAATCACGGCTTGCGGCTCAAGCTCGTTCCTATCGGAGCGCTGCGGGGTTCTCACAGCTTATGGCACGGCCATCCAGGGTTCCTTCCTTCACTCCCCGCGACTATATGGAGCTTAAATAAACTTACGCCACAGTGTTGTAATAAATAAATCGAAGAATATAATGATATGGCTCAATAAAGGGACGGAAAATGGCTTCTTACACCATGGACTGAAATTGACTCCTGACTTATATGCTCTACCACCTTAGGTACGTGGTCATTTTTACTGCGTGTTGATTTTTGCATCATGTCTGCAGTTGATATTGACTTACATTGTAAAACCAGAATTTCCGTTATGAACCCAATAAAGTACACTAAATATTGAATGAAGATAAAACACATAAGCACATTGCAATTACTCACCTAATTCGAACCAATAATTCACATAAATATTACAGGCTTCCTGTTCGTTGAAAATAGAATGTTTTGATTTTATTTATTTACGAAAGCAATGCTGCCAACTGTAAAACACGTATTATTCATTGAAATAAAGCAAATAGTTAATAATCCCATTTATAATAAAGTATGGTAATAGGATATCAAACACATGGACAAGGGTCTCTTTAGAACTCAGTAGTGCAGCTTGCTTACCCCCGCAATGGGACAAGCAACCGTTTGTTACTGTATATTATTATGTCTGCCATATTGGATTTCTGGCATGGGACAACGGTCACCTTGGAACTGCATAAGATATTCAAATGCAATTTTCGAGGGTTTTGGGCCGTTTTGGTTCTGTAAGACAAGTATCAATTAGTAGATGATGCATAGACAAAGCCACTGATACCATAACATGACTTCTTCATATAGGTGGACAAGGAACCCTTTGGAAATGGATGCCTCAAATATTCAATTATTAACCGGTTTTCTGCACACGTGTAGAACACGCTGAGATGAATCAAACGACGGGTAACACGATGCACTAACACGACGGGGTCCAGAAATACACTCATTGTTCGCCACGTACCACGACGATTTTACTACCAAAAAGAACATGGCACAACAGTCTCGAAGGGCCTTCGCGTACCAAGCGACCGCTGCTCAGCTCGAAGGCCTGCAAATTGCGACGTATCGTATGGTCAGCACGACGAATTCCCACGACTGGTATTCTTGCCTATCTAGGTCAGGGCCGCCATCTCACCGTCGGATCTCTCTTAAATTGTAAACACGTAGGCTAAGTGGCACTCGAACCAGCCCTCACAACCACGTAAAAATCCCGGACTAATTCGTGTATCGAACCAAGGCCTCCGGGTAAGGGGCAGGCACGCTACCCCTACACCAGGGGACCGACTGATTTCAACACTACCACTAAATTTCGTGGCTTGATTGTAAAAGGACCAATGTTATTCTTTTTATCGAAATTGAGATAGTAAGAGATAGAAAAGCGTTTTATTCTCTCCTACAACATAATAAATGGGCGAATGTCTCTGATAAACATTAAATGAACATCTGACGTTCCATAAATATATCGTTGAACTAATATTAGATTACCGACAAAAGGTTAGATAACTATAGAAAAATTGAGTACTAAATCAGTTCATTTCCTCAAAGAAAGTGTAAACTTTCTTAAAGTTAGATGTTGAGAAAAATAGTAGCCTTAGAAAATTGTAAGCAAAGCTTCAAACGGTCATAGCTCGAAAACCGATATTTGACAATGGCCTTTCAGAACTAAACAACAGAATTGTTATAGATGTTGACGCCTTACCGCAGGCCAGGAGATTTGTGGTGGAGGTGAAGGGTTTGGTGGCCATGCGCTTTACTAGGAACTGTCCCGACATTCGCCTTAGCGCACAAGAATGGAAAACCGCGGAAAATCATCCTCAGGAGAGCGACGGTGGGAACCAGCCCCTATCCATATCTCGAATGCAGAGATATAGAGCAACGACGTTGCTCGTTTGTTTGCTCGCAGTACAGAGCTGTAGGACCAAGGTAGAGCCGTAACGTTGCTTCGTTGGTTGGTCGCAGTGCAGAGCTGTAGGGCCACGGTAGAGGCAATGCGCTGTTCGGTTGGTTGGTCGCAGTGCAGAGCTGAAGGGCCAACGTAGAGCCGTAACGTTGCTTGGTTGGTTGGTCGCAGTGCAGAGCTGTAGGGCCACGGTAGAGCCGCGACGTTGCTTGGTTGGTTGGTCGCGGTGCAGAGCTGTAGGACCACAGTAGAGGCAATGCGCTGTTCGGTTGGTTGGTCACAGTGCAGAGCTGTAAGACCACGGACCAGCCGCAGCCACGTGCTGACCGTAGCCCATTCTGCGACTGCTGACCCGATTTTATTACCTAGAGATGGCAGCACGGATGCATTACCCGGTGACGTCATATCGCTGGCAGGAACACTGATTCTCATTCCTTAAAGTGCTATACTGAATATTATGGTACCCAGAAATTGTCTCGCTCTTCTCATTTCCATGCACTAGTAAGGCTCACCGTCCGAAGCTCAATAGATCTTATGTCGATACTTTACATGAGAATGTAAGAAAACTGGATATTTCGAAAATTCCTAAAAGTCTACATGAAATGAAACATTTGTTCATGAGTTCACAGTTACATTTGTCCGTACCACTACAGAGCAAGTACTCTGACTGTCATGGATTCCATTTTCTTACACAAGTTAATTTAAGTTCTATTCGGACTGGCGCGATATCGGAATTGTGCGAGCACTTCCACGTTCACTTCTTTCATGGACTTTCTTCAGCCGATAATCTACAATCTTCGAGTGGGTGGAAAATTTTCTTTTATTGCTCTCATCGCATTAATTGGAGCTGACTTTTCTCTTAGCGTGCAAATCAGCACCGACAATAAAAAAACTACAGAAGAATGCCGATTATCCCAGCTCCAATTACGGCGGGTTGCACGAGTTAATACAGGACGCGACCTTGAATGCATGTGCCACTCCTGGAAGCAGTTGCATGTCTTTTCTTCTTTTGTTCTGTCTAGTCAATGTTATTTATAAAAGTGCCGCGTAGAGTCATACCATAACATTGTTGCCTCATGGCCTGCCGAGTTGCAGGTATACGACAAGGCTATATTGTTGGCCTTCCCCACGCTAATTTCTCATTTTCAAGGATTATACAACAGTGTAATGTGAAAGGTCTCAACACCAGAAGGTCCTCTGTAGGCAATGTGATAAAATTACATCGGAAAGCATAACTTCCAAAAATCTGCTGTGGAAAAGAGTTCGACCCTCCAGGACTATGGCCATCACTAAGAAGGTGAAGGCTGCTTTCCAGAAGGAAATTCCACCAATTCAAAATACACCTTGTGAACTACACAACCATATCTATAGGTACAGTCTACCGTATAATTCAGAAAGATCTGAACCTGATAGAGCGCCAAAGGCATGTGGACATGCTTTGAAAGCAACGCACCTTAAAGAAGGGTTCACTAATTCCAGAGAATTAAACGAAAACTACCCGGCAGTCCGCTGTTACCCTAGATCAAACTTTGGTTTATTTGTATGACACCAACAAGGTCCTGGAAATATACTGTAGTCCAAAAGGCCAAAAAGGGCACAAAACGTCATCAAGGAAAAGAAAAGGAAAAGTTTGCTAGGATGTTCATGGTGGTGGCAGTATATTGTGCCCGAGATAAACTCAAATTCCTCAGAGCGCCGAAAATATGAAGATCAATGCTACCGACTTCCAGAAAAATGCCATGGACCCATATTTCGACGAAGATGTCCCTAAGCTGTACGATGAGGATTCTTCAAATGTCGGAATTCATATGGATAAGCATCCAGTCATGCTTCAATATCATCAGTCACCTAACATGAGAGAAGAAAAGTAGAGACATGTGTGCATGTCATACACTTTAGTGATATCCCCGTCAAATACCCGAATTCCTTGCCGATTGATTTCTGTTTCTTTGGTGTCCTGAAAAAAGGACCTACTTTTAGACGTCCCAATATTATTGAGAGTCTTTGGAAAGTGTGCAACTTGGTATGGGACAACATTCCTCTTACTGTATGTGTCAAATTCTTCTACAAGTGGAAATTGAGATGTAGGGCGATAGTCGGTGCCCGCGGCTATCACATCGAGCAAAACCGGCTCTGGAAAAAATCAAATCAAATCAAATCAAATCAAATCAAATCAAATCAAATCAAATCAAATCAAATCAAATCAAATCAAATCAAATCAAATCAAATCAAATCAAATCAAATCAAATCAAATCAAATCAAATCAAATCAAATCAAATCAAATCAAATCAAATCAAATCAAATCAAATCAAATCAAATCAAATCAAATCAAATCAAATCAAATCAAATCAAATCAAATCAAATCAAATCAAATCAAATCAAATCAAATCAAATCAAATCAAATCAAATCAAATCAAATCAAATCAAATCAAATCAAATCAAATCAAATCAAATCAAATCAAATCAAATCAAATCAAATCAAATCAAATCAAATCAAATCAAATCAAATCAAATCAAATCAAATCAAATCAAATCAAATCAAATCAAATCAAATCAAATCAAATCAAATCAAATCAAATCAAATCAAATCAAATCAAATCAAATCAAATCAAATCAAATCAAATCAAATCAAATCAAATCAAATCAAATCAAATCAAATCAAATCAAATCAAATCAAATCAAATCAAATCAAATCAAAATCTCTTTATTTTCAAATGAGGTGTCTACCTCGGTTGCAACTGGTAAATGAAATACATTATTGGCAAGCACTAAATTTTAAATTTTCAAGAGAAAGAGAGAAATTTTTCTAGAATACAATAATATACAATTTACGCTAACAATTTTTCTATTAAACAAACAGATCATCGATAATAAATTTATATTGTTTACAAAATTCTACTTATAATATATCCTATACTTACAAACATAGTCAACTCATATACAGTATGTGGAATTACTTCAAATAATACTATGCCACTGGTATAAGATTAAAATTTACATTGCATTAATTTACTTACTTTTTACCCATTTTTGGAACGTAAGTAGCATAACGACCTGCTGCGTCTTAACCAGAGTCAGTTTTGCCTCCACTTTTCAGAGTTCCTGAAGGGCATTCACAGGTTCCGTAGCTGTCCCAGGGCCCTCGAAGTCCCCACTGTACTTCACCCCTACAGGCAGTCCCCTACTTTGGCTGTCCAAACTTCATGGACCAGGGGATGGAATTAACTTTTTCACACACATTTGTTTTTAATTTACAATAGCCTGCACTGGACGAATGTTCTCTAACATTTCATTTATTTTCCCTGTTGCTGTTTATTCTCTTCTTGAATATCTGTACAGATTTTGGAAAAGGATCAAACACTACCCCTGGTAAACTGTTCCACTCATTCACGCCCTTCCCAATGAATGAAAATTTACTCCAATCGCTTCTGGTAAAATTCCTTCTAATTTTATACTTGTGGTCAGTTCTGCCGATATAATTATTTTCCAACTGAAGCCTCTCACGGATTTCTCCCCATGCTTTTTCTCCTGCATAGGCTCTGTATAATCCTATAAGTCTAGTTTTCTCCCTTCTCTTACTTAAAGTTTCCCACCCAAGTTCCTCTAACATTTCTGATACACTACTGTTTCTCCTGAAATCCCCTGTTACAAATCTTGCTGTTTTCCTCTGCACACTATCTATTTCTTTTATTAGGTATTCTTGGTGAGGATCCCAAACACTGTTTGCGTATTGCAATAATGGACGAACCATGTCTGTCTGTTAGGTCATCAGCCCAGAGGCTGGTTGGATCCTCAAATAGCACCACCAAAGGTTATGCGGTTATAAGGAAACCGCAAAAACCAATGACAGCCCACAAATGAGGCGTACTAGGCAAGACGAGGAGTGAGGTAGTTTGCCATTGGTTTCCTCACTGGGTCAGAAAGTGCTATTGCAGCACGACTGATCCTATGAGCAACACCTTTCATAACACTCAGATGCACTAGTCGTGCTCTGAACGTCATTACTCAGCACGGAATTCGGGCTCTGCTTGGTGCTATATTCAAATATCCCTGTAATGTAAAATGATGACATTTGCACCTCAATGGTGTGATACTGTTCAATATGGAAACGTATGTGCCGATCAATTTTGTCAAAAGCCTGGGAAATTATTGAACGTTCAACGTTCCCCAGAACGCAAGCTATAGTCCTTGCGGTTAGTCATGTAAGCCCCAACGAAAAGAAAGCTTTATTTTGAAGCTATTCGTGGTTTATTATTTACTCGTGTCAGAAGTACCAATATATAAGAAATCAATTGAAATACAGTTCAAAAAAAAAAAATAATAAAAATTTGAAGTATGTTAATCACTCAAAATGAAAGACATATGAACAAATTAATTGTAAAAAATAAAAAAGGAGAAAGGAAGTATTACATGATAATATCTACACTATATATACATTATTTACACAAGTTGTGACCAGTATTTGGCTACATTGATGGCATTGTTTCCAGCCAGTGCCAATTCCAACCCTGTACATGAATCTGGGCATAGACGACAGTGCAAGGGGTGCGTAGAAGTCTGTTCCTCTCCACATTCGCATAATGAGTCCCCACCGTGCACGATGCCCCATTTCACAAGATTGTCCTTAGATCTTGCAACACCGGACAGCAGTCTGTTTAATGACTTCCATATACACCATCCCTCTTCGTGACCAGGTGGCAACTTCTCTTCAATTTCAACACGTTCCGGATGATCTGGGTACCTTTGTTTCCATAGCTTAACCCTGGCCTTTTTTGGGTCAGAATCAAGTGGAGCAGAAGACTGTAGAAAACTCTTTCTGGATTTCAGTCGAGCTGGTGGTGGCTGATGTTCATGAAGGGGGTGAGCTGAGATGCTGCAAACTTTTTGTCTCTCGATATTAGCGGCCACCTCACGTCTAATATCAGGTGGGGCTATACCTGCAAGTGAATACAACTTCTGTGTGGATGTTGGTTTTAAACAGTGATATCCGGAGTCACCACGAATAGCTTGGTACTTCAAGCTATTCGCTTTCCCAAACGAGACAGAGAAAGAGAAGGGAGATTACAAGAAAGATACAAATATCTTTGAATCTGTCACGCGAAGCCAGTGGTGCCAACAGCACGTAGCCACATTCGATTAATCCAGGCCTGATAGCATGCACGTTATTTCCACACAAGTGCTAGTTTCTGAAAAAGTAAAACACTGAATTATATTGGTTATAATTATGATGCACCACTTACACCATAGCAGAGACAAGTAGGCATGTTAAATGTTTTCTTTGGTTAAATTCAAATAACCGTTGGAAGGACGCGATCGGCCCACGAAGAGCGTGGGCTTGTACTGGAGCCCAACCGAGTCTACCAGGACTATCAAGGGAATGTGTCCCAAGCAGCTTGGAGCTGTTGCTGACAGTCCAATGCTAAGTGCGTGTAGCTCGTATAAAATCTTTACACAATGCGAATTCAACAAAGTAATTAGAAAGTCTTATTTAGACCTTAGACTTGCTCTGCTGAGCGTTTATAGTGAGTAAATAATAATGTAACGGAAAGTATTCTCAAACTTTATTGCGGTACATGTCATTTAACCGCCAGAAGGAATTGCTGCGACCGAGTATCATACCCTAATAGGCACTACTCATGGTCGGACTGATACCATAAGTAGCAGATATAACAAACTGTACCTTGACTAGCTCGGGTCATTGTACAGAAATACAAAGGTGGCTGGGAAGAGGAGTGTCATATTTCAACATCCAGGTTTCAGAAGTTGCCGAGAACGAAGCAAGAAGGCGGCATTACTAATTCTTTTCCCAGGAGCAGAATACCGGACATAGGATCCAGAGTACATAGCGCTAATACGGGCTGATACCGTTCATGCCGCCTGTAGATGGGCGCGCTGAGGCAAAAGTGGAAGTTTTCAGATAAGTTGAACTGCTTATAAGCATGATTTGTAGCTATAGATTCACTCAGCGGGTTTTGGGAATGTAAAAGTTAAATATGTAGCATTAAATACAATAGCCATGTATATTCAATTATAGTTTAGGTAAATTAGCTTGGAGCTGATCGCCTGCGCCAGCCATGTGTTTATTAGTTTGCTTCAGTTGGAATGAGCGTAATGTTATACTGTAATTTAGTGGTTGTTTCGTATTTTATTAATGCAGATTCCTCCTGCGTCATGTAGATACACGAGATTTGATTTCATGTCAAAGTCTTCAGAATAACTTTGAAGTCTACTTACAGCTAGGGGTTCGAACGGGGAGCTCAGTATCGAAGATGACTTAGGTAAAATGTTAAGATATGCATGCTTACGCATGGGGAATGTATTTTAGGTAGCAGCGAGAACAGAGGGACATTTACACCGTTGTAACTCAGAAAGGGTCTTTTATATGAGATCACGACAGACTAAGCATTAGCCGTATATGGGATGCGAAAATGGATATGTTAGATGCAAGGGCGTGAAGCGCCGTAATAAGTTGTATTATCGCAGTGAGGTATTTGTAAGACTCGGCCATGGAGGCATAGATGTGAAAATTGGTCGAGTAAGAGCGTGGATGCGAACCTGAATATTTTAGATGCGAGGCCATGAAGGGCCATAAAGAGGGTATGCTAGCCTCATGGAATATGTAATTGAAAAAAGGCCGATGAGTAACCTAGAACTGGAATAATGTGGGGCACAATTTGGTGTACCATGGCAAGACTCACAAGAGACTTATTGTCAGTGATCTTACTGCCTGACCACGTTGGCTGTATGCCATTAATTTTTTTGATCGTCGTCTTGGTGACATAGTTGGAGATGTGTGGGATCTGGTAAATGCAGCACGGGTGAAGTTTAAGAAAGCGGAGATTGTTATTAGTGGAATACTGTGTAGAAGGGATTCTGACTGGAGGGTGATTGGGGATTTAAATGAGACTATGGAGTGGGTATGTGGGAAACTGGGAGTGAAATTTCTAGATCCTAATGGGTGGGTAGGAGATAGGGATCTGGGCTCAGATGGCCTTCATTTAAACCGCAGTGGAACATATAAGTTAGGAAATTTGTTTGGAAGGGTAATAGGGAGGTACATTCAGGGAAACGGGATGGCCTAGGGAGCGGTGATAAGGGAACAGGGAACTGGAAATCAAGTAGGCATGACATAAAAGTGTTAGTGTTGAACTGTAGAAGTATTGTAAAGAAAGGAATAGAATTAAGTAATTTAATAGATATATATTTACCAGATATTGTAATAGGAGTTGAATCATGGCTGAGAAATGATATAATGGATGCAGAAATTTTCTCACAGCACTGGAGTGTGTATCGTAGTGAAAGGATAGGAAGGGTGGGACGGGGAGTGTTCATTCTGGTGAAAGAAGAATTTGTAAGCTACGAAAAAGTTAAAGATGAGACACATGAAATTCTAGGTGTAAGGCTCATTTCTAAAGATAATAGGCAACTTGATATATTCGGAGTGTACAGATCGGGAAAGGGTAGCACTGACGCGGATTCGAAATTATTTGATAGGATAGTCAGCTATGTGGGAAACGACATGGAAAGAAATGTGATTGTAGCAGGAGATCTGAATTTGCCAGATGTCAAATGGGAAGGAAATGCGAACGACAGGAAGCATGACCAACAAATGGCAAATCAGTTAATATGGGAAGGACAGTTGATTCAGAAAGTGATGGAACCAACCAGAGGGAAAAATACCCTGGATGTGGTGCTGATAAAACCAGATGAGCTCTATATGGAAACTGAAGCAACAGATGGTATTAGTGATCATGAAGCTGTTTTTGTGGTAGTTAAAAAAATGTTATAGAAAGGAAGGTCTTAAAAGTAGGACTATTAGGCAGTATCATATGGCTGATAAAGCAGGCATGAGGCAGTTTCTAAAAAGTAACTATGACCGGTGGAAAACGGTAAATAAAAATGTAAACAGACTCGGGGATGGGTTAAAAGAAATTGTTGAGGAATGCGAAAACAGGTTTGTACCTTTTAAGGGTGGTAAGGAATGGTAAAGACCCACCTTATTATAATAGAGAAATAAAGAGACTAAGAAGGAGGTGCAGACTGGAAAGAAATAGAGTTAGAAATGGCTGTGGAAGTAAGGAGAAATTGAAGGAACTTACTAGAAAATTGAATCTAGCAAAGAAGGCAGCTAAGGATAACATGATGGCAAGCATAATTGGCAGTCATACGAATTTTAGTGAAAAATGGAAGGGTATGTTTAGGTATTTTAAGGCAGAAACAGGTTTCAAGAAGGACATTCCAGGAATAATTAATGAACAAGGGGAGTGTGTATGTGAGGATCTTCAAAAGGCAGAAGTATTCAGTCAGCAGTATGTAAAGATTGTTGGTTACAAGGATAATGTCGAGATAGAGGAGGAGACTAAGGCCAAAGAAGTAGTAAAATTTACGTATGATAACAATGACATTTACAATAAGATTAAAAAGTTGAAAACTAGAAAAGCGGCTGGAATTGATCAGATTTCTGGGGATATACTAAAGGCAATGGTTTGGGATATAGTACCATATCTGAAGTACTTATTTGATTATTGTTTGGTCGGAGGAGATAAATGGAGAGTTGCTATTGTAGCCCCTGTGTATAAAGGAAAGGGTGATAGACATAAAGCTGAAAATTACAGGCCAGTAAGTTTGACATGCATTGTATGTAAGCTTTGGGAAGGCATTCTTTCTGATTATATTAGACATGTTTGTGAAATTAATAACTGGTTCGATAGAAGGCATTTCGGTTTTAGGAAAGGTTATTCCGCTGAAGCTCAACTTGTAGGATTCCAGCAAGATATAGCAGATATCTTGGATTCTGGAGGTCAAATGGACTGTATCGCGATTTACCTGTCTAAAGCATTTGATAGGGTGGATCATGGGAGACTACTGGCCAAAATGAGTGCAATTGGACTAGACAAAAGAGTGACTGAATGGGTTGCTATATTTCTAGAAAATAGATCTCAGAGAATTAGAGTAGGTGAAGCTTTATCTGAGCCTGTAATAATTAAGAGGGAAATTTCTCAAGGCAGTATTATCGGACCTTTATGTTTTCTTATATATATAAATGATATGAGTAAGGGAGTGGAATCGGAGGTAAGGCTTTTTGCGGATGATGTTATTCTCTATAGAGTGATAAATAAGTAACAAGATTGTGAGCAACTGCAATGTGACCTCGATAATGTTGTTAGATAGACAGCAGGCAATGGTATGTTGATAAACGGAGTTAAAAGTCAGGTTGTGAGTTTCACAAATAGGAAAAGTCCTCTCAGTTTTAATTACTGCGTTGATGGGGTGAAAGTTCCTTTTGGGGATCATTGTAAGTATCTAGGTGATAATATAAGGAAATGTCTTCATTGGGGTAATCACATAATTGGGATTTTAAATAAAGGGTACAGATCTCTGCACATGGTTATGAGGGTGTTTAGGGGTTGTAGTAAAAATGTAAAGGAGAGGGCATATAAGTCTCTGGTGAGACCTCAACTAGAGTATGGTTCCTGTGTATGGGACCCTCACGAGGATTACCTGATTCAAGAACTGGAAAAAATCCAAAGAAAAGCAGCTCGATTTGTTCTGGGTGATTTCCGACAAAAGTGTAGCGTTAGAGAATGTTGCCAAGTTTGGGTTGGGAAGAATTGAGAGAAAAAAGAAGAGCTGCTCGACTAAGTGGTATGTTCCGAGCTGTCATCGAAGAGATGGCGTTGAATGACATTAGTAGACGAATAAATTTGAGTGGCATTTATAAAAGTAGGAAAGATCACAATATGAAGATAAATTTGGAATTCAAGAGGACAAACTGAGGCAAATATTCATTTATAGGAAGGGGAGTTGGGGATTGGAATAACTCACCAAGGGAGACGTTCAATAAATTTCCAATTTCTTTGAAATCATTTAGGAAAAGGGTAGGAAAGCAACAGATAGGAAGTCTGCCACCTGGGCGGCTGCCCTAAATGCAGATCAGTATTGATTGATTGATTGATTGATTGATTGATTGATTGATTGATTGATTGATTGATTGATTGATTGATTGATTGATTGATTGATTGATTGATTGATTGATTGATTGATTGATTGATTGATTGATTGATTGATTGATTGATTGATTGATTGATTGATTGATTGATTGATTGATTGATTGATTGATTGATTGATTGATTGATTGATTGATTGATTGATTGATTGATTGATTGATTGACATATATTGCCCCTGATGCTTTTTAGAGAAGACTATTGAGTTGCATTGAAATTAGACCGGGGAAACGTCGGGAATTGGTTAACATGAGCTTGTCTTGCGAATTTGGTGGTGATTATTACTGATATTACCTTACTTTAACCACGTTATCTGATTATTTATTGTGTGATCTGGTTTTATTCCCCTGTGATTTAATTCGTGACCTATTAAATTAAGCAGTTACTTCTGCTTGACCTAAATATTCTTAAAGAGCTGTTGATGATATTTACTGATTTACCTTTTTTCACCACTTCACATGATTTGTGGTGTCATTCGTGATCTATTAACCTGTGATTTAATTCGTGTGTTATTGAATTAAGCATTTACGTCTGTTTGACTTGGAGTGCTTTTAAGGTGTTGATGTTTACGGATTTTACCTTAGTTCACCACTTCACTGGATTTGTGGTGTTATCCATTTGTTATGCTCCTTGGATTTAATTAGGAAGGTTTTGATTCTGGGGCGATTTCTCTGTTACTTGACCTTGGTCTACCTTGCTCCACTTACTGCTGTGAAAAATATTCTTAAAGAGCTGTTGATGATATTTACTGATTTACCTTTTTTCACCACTTCACATGATTTGTGGTGTCATTCGTGATCTATTAACCTGTGATTTAATTCGTGTGTTATTGAATTAAGCATTTACGTCTGTTTGACTTGGAGTGCTTTTAAGGTGTTGATGTTTACGGATTTTACCTTAGTTCACCACTTCACTGGATTTGTGGTGTTATCCATTTGTTATGCTCCTTGGATTTAATTAGGAAGGTTTTGATTCTGGGGCGATTTCTCTGTTACTTGACCTTGGTCTACCTTGCTCCACTTACTGCTGTGAACTTTTCTTCTATATCCTTATGGGGTATTTTATCTAACGCCCCTCTGGTATTATTAACACCGTACTTAGGATTGGATTCGTTTCTCTCCATTTATGTTCGTGAATTTATTTTATTGTTAACTACTTGCTCCATCCTTCTTGGACTATTAATTTCAAATCATCCCTTGATTAATTCTTCGTGTTAACTGTTTTGCTGTGAATTACGTGTTTTATAATCTGCGTCGAGTGTAGACCGATAACGAATCTAGCGGTTACCATGGCTGCTTGCCAGCAGGGAAGTAACGTGTCATCATTCCTGTAAACACGCGGTTTTCCGTTGGGTAGAAGGCAGAAGGGAAGTCAGGTTGCCATTCTGCGGGATACCTGCGGGTTATAATCGTCTTTGAATAGTACTAAGCGCAGCTCATAATATTTCAAGAGTTCCGTGGAGAACATTATACTGTAATTCTGTTCCGTTTCCTGCTTTAATTTCTCGCCTCTGCCTTGCCTCTTTAGGCTTAAGTAATAACACCTTAAGTTATCTTCTTATCTTTAGGTCTAAGAATCCCCCTGTCTTAATGTATGACCTGTTACCGCATTCTTACGTCTGTAACACATATAATCATAATTCTGTGAAGGTCATTTCAGAAATATCCACATGGTATTTACACATTTTTCTTAAATGTCTGTCCTAAGTTATTATACTATCTTCAGTTAATGCCAACGTTATTCCGTAATTTCTCCGTGTGTATGCGATTGCTAACACCAAATATGGACTCTCTTCCCTATGAGTGATGCTATGCACTATGCTATGCTGTTGTTCTTGTTTTTGTTGTTGGGTAATTATGTTTTTAACTTTACTTTATTACCGTTGAAATATTAAGCTTGTAGTAAGCTCAACCTATAGTATTGTAAGCAGTAGTGTTCAGCGCTGGAAATACTTAAGTTGTGAATGAAATTTTATACGATAATGCTGTTTTTAGAATGTTAAACTAGTAGTAATTCTTGTCGTATTTTCTTTTCATAGAATTGCTAGTTCTTATTTAGTTTTGTCGTGGTATTGTTGCGTAGTTAAGTTTTAACTTTATTTATCACTTGTAATGTTAAGCTAGTAGAAAGCTCAACCTATAGTATTGTAAGCTGCAGTGTTAATCACTGATTAGACTTAAATCATGTGAGTGAATTTGTACATGACGATGCTGGATTTAGAATGTCAAACTAGTAGTCATTCCTGTAATAGTTTCTTTTCATGGAATTGCTTGTTCTACTTTTGTTGTCCTTGTTGTTGTTGTTGTTGTTATCACACTACTGTTAGTGACCATTGCCACCGAGATTTTTCGCAATTGTGATGTATTTGTTATTCACAACACCTATACTTTTCGTGCAATTTTTCTTTTTCAGTCAGTGATTTCGCCGGTTAAGTCGCATGGTGTAATAGAGTCAGTCGGCAGGTTGTGACACATATCCGACTTTGTGGCTCTTGCTATGTCAACTAACAAACGAGCTGCCCTTGGAAAACCCCCCTCCAAATCCTAAAGACACCAGTACACGTCTAGGACGTCTGAGAATGCTTCACGGTGTGAGGCCAGTTTGAATAGCAGTTAGGAAGACATTTGGAGAAGGATGCTGATAGCATGCCAAGTTCAGCTCGCAAAGAAAACATAATTGAAAATCTAGGGTATCAGGTGTTTGCATAAATTTTCACCGCGTTTTTGTGGTAAAGGAAACAAGTAATTTTCAAGGAAAATTCATGTTTCGTCCATTCAAAATGTACCGGCAGGTACACCTCAACTACTCCGCACTTTCAAAATAAGCACCTGAACCCAGTATGTCCCAGAATTATATTTTTTAATTAATGAGTAACTCTTTCATAATTGGTCCCAGTGGTACAAAATGGATGTGAAAGTAACAATAAAATGATTTTCAGATATAAGATATTCTCGCAGGAGGGTGTTACCATATGGCAACGCTGCGTCATACTGGGAAATATTGAGTTAAAAAAAGAAAGACAGGAAGAATTTTTTTTTCTGCTAGTTGCTTTACGTCGCACCGACACAGATAGGTCTTATGGCGACGATGGGACAGGAAGGGGCTAGGAGTGGGAAGGAAGCGGCCGTGGCATTAATTAGGGTACAGCCCCAGCATTTGCCTGGTGTGAAAATGGGAAACCACGGAAAACCATTTTCAGGGCTGCCGACAGTGGGGTTCGAACCTACTATCTCCCGAATACTGGATACTGTCCGCACTTAAGCGAGTGCAGCTATCGAGCTCCACAAGAAATGTTTTGTACAATGATGTGTTTATTTTTGTAGTAACTTGAAGGGTAAATCAATTAATTTAAGGCATTATCAGTTAATTTGTTAACGCTTTTGGGCCTTCCAATGATGAATAGATCACTGTTTGACTTATTATATCGATGTAATGGTAATATGCTATTGAGGTCACAATTCTGTTATTTTTCTAAAGCGATAGCATGGGCGCCCGCAAAGGGGGGGGGGCAAGGGGGGGTGCTTGCCTCCCCCCTGCAATTCTAAAAAGTTGATGTTCAATTGTTTAATATCATACCAGATTATTTCATAAACTAAACTTACTGACAGTCATCTAGCATCTGTTATATTCGCAAATTTCTGTAAAAAATTTAATGTTGCTGACGTTATATTGGTATTTATATTCAAGAAAAATGTTAAAAATTGGAAAAGATCCTGCGGGCGCCCATGAGCGATAGTTTACTATGTCTGCGGCCATACTGTAGTTTCTACTACTCCATTCATTCCTTGATGTGGTAATTCTCGAAGCATTTGATGCAAAGCCCTACATCACATTTATTGCAAACAGTGCGACCAATTGTGGAGCAGTTGTCAGCGGCGCCATCTCCACTTCTTGTCAACGGGAATCGGCCAATGGTTTAGTCCATCGTAGCCTAGTGCCCCCGTTTTGCCGGGCAGCCCAGCCGGTAAGCAAAAGTCCCAGAGGCGGAACGTTCGCTTACAGGCAACGCTAAATTATAGGGGACAGGGACAATCTAAGGACTGACGACAAATGAAAACACTAAAAAGAAATGGATTTTAACATTTATTAAATAAAATATCAGCACTTTCCAGATTCTATAAATATTTTCAAAATCTTGAAATAAAAATATTTAGCTCTTCCCTGCTGGAATTCACCCACAGTTCTTCATTAAATTGCATTCTGGAAAGATACGAAACTAATAAATCGTATTAGGAAATTAAATGAATTATTATTTGAGAAAATCCTATCTCAAAATATCAAAAATCTGAATTATTTTTCTTTTAAATTATTATTTAAATTAACAATACTCTGCGATTCATTTTACCGTGAGTCAAATTTTTACCTCACACGAAAAATCAAATAAATTATTTCTATTAATTAAATATTATTCTAATTAATTATTTAAGCTTTAAATTATTTAATTAAATTATTTTGAAATCCAATATCCAACTCATTAGATTCTTATTTTTATGTCAATTGACCTAGTGTTGTGCACAACTCACAATAAAGACTTAAAATTCTCGCATTGTAGAGTTAAACATTTTACATTTTGTGAGCTTAGTTCATTGACGCGATCCTTGCTTAAGTATTTTCCCTCGAAGCAAAGATCCTAATCTATCTTATTCCGTCATAAAATTACTTAAAGATTCATAATTGAGCCAAATATGCTCGCCACAAAACAACAAAAAAATCGAAACTTTACGCGCTCAGCGTACACATATCATGACGAAATATAACCATGAAAATCACAATTACAAACAAAATCAGTCATTCATCCATCTTACATTCAAGCTTTGGTCCACGGTAATATTATCAAATAGATTTACAGAACCCTATCTCTTGATTTTTAATTTTAAATTTTATTCGAAATATGAGAGTTTCTCCCGATGACAATATCAGACAAGGGCTACCATTACGATCGTCTGACGTGTGATTGTGACAGGATTATCACTTTTCCAATGAAATAGATTCCACAACGGTATTCCAGGATAGTTTTGCAGTAGAAATCATCACTAAAAATTCCATAGAATTGCCTACAGTCATAGATAAATAAACATTCGCGCTTACGGTCTATGAGTCACGACTACGTTATTTTTAATCTCCTATTATCTCAAATTATCGATCAATATGTGCTGCATAAGAAGAAATTATGTTCAAAGACACACTCTCTTCCTTAACTGACTCGTGTAATGGACACACAAATAAAATCCTATCTTAAGATCCATTTACAAGTCTCAAAATACCAATAACAGTAAATGCAAAATTTGTGGACATTCAAACCACGACCAATATTCCAGGCCAACATCTACTTCAATATAGCACACATTAATCACTTTTAAGCACAGTAATAATTACACTCATGACCTTTAAACATTCTATTAGACCGTAATAATGCCAATTATTATTATTATTATTATTATTATTATTATTATTATTATTATTATTATTATTATTATTATTATACGCGCGCGGTCGCGTCATCGCAGGCTATGGTTTAATGAAATCATAGATGACTCTATTCTATCTCGAATCTATGGTAAACCACAAAACATCAAGGAAAAATCCTAAATTCACAGAGCACGTCGATATTCTGTCCCAAATAATTCAAAATTATTCCATCATTATTTTATAAATTAATAACTATTATCGCGTGGGTCAAATATTTTTTAACACTTTCCTCGACTTATCATGGGACAGTGAGAACATGTCACGAAGCACTCACTCAAATAGAACAAATTATAGGTCCCAAATACACTCTCACACACATCAAATCTACCAACACCAGTGAAAGAAGAGTGAAATTCCTAACTACAAAGACTATTAGAAATGATTTCAAATAGTCAAGCAAGGACTACGTCTACATAATTATTACAACAGAAAATAGAGAAAAGTATAATTTAAAATCTTAGCTGTAGTAGACTTGGCTTCTGGACTCGGTTGATGATCAGTGAATATTTAACCAAACTCCATCTCCGATATTATTCTCTCCCGGGCTGAATTATGCCTCACATTTTAATTATACATGGCTGCAGCAGGCGAGGACTTAGGACAATTACAAACTCCGTCGTAATGCTGAAGTTCCATTCTTCCGAAATATTTCAGGATTGCTAGGGATCTTCCGTCTTCTGGTGAAAGCTGAAACTAAAAGATCTGTTTTAGAAATAGTTCCCAACACACACTCGATTCTTCAGGATGGCACAGTTTTTACCTACTTTAAAATGTTTTCTTCAGATTTATAAAGTTAAGGAAATCTGAACTGCTGCGTTTCCGATATTTCTGTGTCACAAAATTTCCTCGGAAGCAGAAAAATTATCGTCTTTCATCAAATGAATGCTGGTAATGTTCCACGTCGGATACGCCGTTTCCAATAACACATGTGCTCGAACAATTATTCCCGTAGACAACTGAGCAACTGAGCAACTGAGCGAATGAGCAGAATGAGCAGAATGCAAATGAGAAAGATTTCCCCAGGTACATGGGTATTTATTTCTTCAAGACGTAGGTTTGTTTGTTAATTGAATTTTATTGGCTGAGATTTAGCGATCGGGCTAACCTTGCGATTCAATTGGTTAAATATCGTGACGTCAAAATCTCAAAGTATTGATCGCTTTTAATCTGGTAGAGTTCCTGTCCACGTGCTACCCCTCTGGTGTCTTCAACAAGGCACAAAAAAAACCAGACTCGCTTACACGGCACGGGGAAAACCTGTTTCACTGCGGGCTAGCAGACAGTGCAGAGTTGAAATCACCTTCCTGGATGATAATTTTATGCATTGTTCCACCCCAGTAATAAAATATTCTTTCCATACAAACCAATAACAAATTTTCAAGGGTGCACTAGGTATTCTCGAGGTGCTTCGTCAGATTTCCGTTTGCGAGTAAGTCCTGGGCCTGTAGGGCCTTCACCAAGGTGGTTGCAATAGTAAACTGCAATTTGACGCCTAAATTCTAGTTGTGGCATACTCGGATGAGCTACTCTATGCAACTGCCACGCGCTGTGCACACATACGTCGATTAACCAAGTGAAGATTCTACTCCACCACTTCTTGCCTCGGTTTCCAATGCGATACAGAGACACATTCTGGTCCTTGCAATCAGCACCACCCATGCGCTTATTATATTTGCCAATTACATTTGGCCTGTTAACACCTGTTTTCTTTATTTTTTCCTTGAAATAGCGTTGCACTCTAGAAGTGGAATTCGTTCCGAATGTGGTAGATGCAGCACTTAGAACTGAATTATCGACCCATTATGTCACACGTACGTCAGTTACTTCCATTTTCACTGAAGTGCAATATCCTCGAGGCTTCTGCTTTAAGGTCTGTTGGTTCTCAAGTAGACCGTTTTTGGGAATTCTGTTGTCGCGAATAGTACCTGTGCCCGAATAACGTCGAGATTTCAAATAGACTAGCAACGGAAGGCCGGTAAATAAATTGTCAAAATTAAATTAGAATTTGTAGCTGCTGTACATCAGTGTGAAAATCATCAATCATACTCAACAGTCGAGCTGTTGACCTCCCAAATCTCTCCTCATAAACTTAATTTGCTCTGGGATTTCTACCTTGATAAATTTCAAAATTTTTATATAACAAGCTGGAGTACATAACGACCAAACTTTGCACCCGAAGCGTAATGGTTTACCTTTTATAAATTGTTTGCAACCTTGACGACCGAAGTATGCTATCATGCTTTCATCGTAGGAAAGGTGCTGTTCAAGATGAAAATGTTTGAGCATATTGGACTTCAAATGGTCTGTGATGGGTCAAAGTTTCCACATTTTGTCATTGTCATTTCCTGATTTACGGCTGTCTTCAATATAAAGGAACTGTAGTATCCGTTGAAAGCGATTTCTGCGCATTGATTTACAAAACCATTTCATTCTTCAAATCTTCTTCAGTACTCCAAAGAGTTCTGACACGGGAGTGATAATTGTAACCTGTCACAAGTAAAATGCCGATACACACTTTGAGTTCTTCAGTAGTGATATTTGGATTCGATTTTCCAAGAAATATGGCGTACTTTCCTGACTCGTGGCGAATGTGTTGCAGGAGAACGTCATCTAAAAATATCAAATTGTTCATGTAGTTTCAAGCCAACACAGTCTTCAAAATTAGCAGATGGAGATATTGGTATCATAGCAGAGGAATAATCTTTCCCAACACAAAACTATTATTGTTATTCGAAGGCGGAAGTGAAACGGTAGATATAATAGGCTGGACTTTCTGCAGGCAACTGCTTGTAAATGATGTGGAAGCTTCAGTGCCTGTAACTTGCAAAGAATGTGCTTGTACGTGAAGTTCTGAATTTTCTAACATGTTCATTACAATTTCTTCATCAGGGCCTATACAATTCTTGTTTGTCGGAACTTGCTGTGACTTTCGTTTCGTTCCTTCAAAGGAATTGATTCTACGACCACTTTTGAGGATTAATTCACAGTTTGCTTTCAGTTGACCGGGACTCACATTATTTGGTAGACCTGCTTCTTCATCCTCAGCATCATCTTCACCACTTTCAACGTCAGGAGGCTCGATAAACAACGCTTGAGGCTCTTCATCATCGGACAGTATTTCTTCCAAGCAGTCAAGAGCTTCCTTTAGAGTTATCGGTCTGAAAATACAGAAAACGGCATCAAAAGTGCTATACTTTACAAGCAGTCAGGTATTGTGCGCAAACAGTAGTATACAGACTGCTGTGGCAATGCTACGAACGGATAAAAAATTGAAATACCCATTATGGCCCAGCATTGCCATATGGCAACAGCATCATGAATCCTTATATATCTTCACTTTATAGGAGCCAGCATATTTTTCATTTATATTAACGTAATGCTACAACTTTCTAAAGAAAATATCAATAACGAGAAAGGAAGCATTCCTTGCAGGAATGTAAATATACGTGTTCATAGAATTGTGGCCCTCTTGATTTTATATTTCGTTTTCTCACTCTGCACAAAAAACACTTGACTAACAGACAAGACCATTCAGAATTAAAAATACAGGTCCCTATAATGACAATTCTGACAATGGTTTCATGAAAAGTGAATTGTTGAATAGCCAACAAATAAAACAGACACATATTGGGTTTTAATGAACTCCTCTGTCGACCAAATGTGAAATTCTTACTACATAAAGTTGAGACTTTAATCAGAAGATGTGACTACTGAAACATTATGTAACTGTGTTATTGTGAAGTTTGCTAAACTGATTGAATTTCTATTGGTTTTGTTTTTTCTGTACATCAACGAATTTGGATACTTTTCCACAGATGTCACTACCAAAGAACTCTGGTAATGCAATCTGGTGCAAGGAACAGGAAGTTGTTATCCAAATAAATTTTCTGTTTATAGGTTTTCTCAACTTTCATTTGTTTTCTTTATGTTGTTCTAGGTTTGCAACACTTCTGTCTCATTCCGCCAGTTTTGAATCTGGCCAATGAAAATTTTCTGTAATTAATTTTCAGCCTATCACAGGCTTCTTGTTCAGTTTTGAGTGTAACTTTTGCGTTCCACCAATAAAAATGAAAGGGTGTGTCCGGATTAGCCCAGAATCCTCTCGAGCCTTCCCTGAGGGTATATAAGTTGCGGCTTTTCAAATTTCCTTGTCTCTTGAACGTCGTCTTTCTATGTGTGTGTGTGTGTGTGTGTGTGTGTGTGTGTTAAGGCTGGAGGCGGGATGCCTCGTTGTTCGGCAAGCAGTACATCAGCCAGGTAATGGCCACCTAAATTATCTTTTCTGTAGCTACCTCCGCAGACCTATCCGAGGGGAAGGTCCAAATTTTAACTATGTAACAAAACTTTTCTAATATATGAACTTTCTTTCGGCTAATGTAAAACTTCATAAAGTCTTTAACTGTAAATCGGGGATAGAGAGGGAGTTACCCTCTGGAGCTCCCCTTCATCTTGGTTTGAGGTGACTACGACTTCGTAACTGTTTTCTTTCTGTAATGTATCAAATTTATTTCTGTTACCGTGTTTTTGTGGTAGTTAGAGGTGAAAGAAGGTGCGGGGTGGTGAACAGGTCTCAAGCTACGAAAGTAAAATTAATTTAAAATTTAACAAGGTTATATTTTCTTTTCAACTCAGAAATAACAAGAATGGCAGGTACAGAGTAGCAAGGCAACAAAGAGCAACAATAGTATTTACAGGTTTTGGGGTTCTGGCCCAGAACTTGCAATTCTCGAGCAGTTAGCCCGAATTTACATGTACATAAGGTTTAGCAAGGGGGCAGAAAACCCCAATCATGCCCAGGAGCACTAGCTCCGAATTACACAGTAATACCTCCTAGAGGCACGCAGAAACAAATTGCAAAAGAGCGATCCGCTCTCAAAGTTTTAAGCCTATCACAAGGCCACACCTAACTCTACTTTCAAGCTGTCCTCTAAGGACGTAAGCACAGGGGTAAAATACCCAACCTACTGGGGTCTATTAAGCGATAAATGGATAATTACATGACCTCTAAAATAACAAGTTGAGAGGAGGCGAACTGCACTCCTAATGTACTTGTTTCAAAACCTAATTTGGCTCTAGGCCACTGATGCAAGGGCTAATCCCATACTAAAGAGGTGACTTTAGAAAGAAACAAATTTACATAATGTTAAGGAAGAATAGGTTGAGAAAATAAGTTCACCTCAAAACAATATGAGTGGGAGCTCGAGAGGGTTAAGCACTCTCTATCCCAATATGTAGTTTAAAAGATAGAATAGATACAAGTTTCTTTACATTTTAAGGAAGGTTACATAATGGAAAAACTTCGGACCCGCCCCGAGAGTTAAACTGCTGAGCAAGCAAGAAAAGAAGTAATTAATCGGCCATTACCTGGTTGTTGACTGCCGCCGAAGAAAGAGGCGCTTCCCGCCCCCTGCTATGTACTTTACACACGAAAAGATGGAACAGAAGTGGCGCAGAGACCCTAAAATCAGCAGTTTATATACTCTCGCGGAAAGTTCGAGGCGTTTTAGGAAGGAAAACACCCGCCCACAATCTTTTATTGGTGGTTAAAGAAAACCCCTACACAAGATGAAGAAGAAACACATCATTGTTGGAAAATTAATTTAAGAAATTCGGGATTGGCTAAATTCAAAACAAGGGGAAAGAAAGGGTTAATATTGCCAACTTAACCCTTTCCCGCCCGCATTTTCACTCCGCTTATCCCCAGGTTTCAACCTATTATTTAGCAAAAACTGAAACAGACCGTATTGTTTCAGAAAAAGTTAAATACAGTAAAAACTATTGATCACAATGAATTCAAATTTTCAATAACATCAGAAAATATACCATCACATCCATTTCTCTGTTTATTGAGTCATAATGTGTTTTTCACCTCCCCCCCCCTTCCTCGTGATACTCGACACAGAGACAGTCTGCATTTGTCACATTCCCATGTTGTATGAATCCCTCAAAACCAATAATCACGTGATTTTGGAAGTGGAATGATGCCCATGTATATAAGATTTTATTTCATCTTGGCAAGGGTCTTCCTAATCTGTTTTTATCTTACTGGAATGCGACTGTTTGAAGGCTGCATTGTTATATGCGCAATAGGCTATGTCACTGAATAGTTTTTCTCCTCCTAACATACGTAAAAAACAATCTCTTTCCCCTAATACTCTTTCCGAATTATGCGCAGGTTCAACATCATCCATTTAATCATTCGGAGTAACGAAACGTAATATTTGTGTTACCGGAATTGTCGTGGCATCGCCATCAGGTCCGATTTATCGATTTTCGTTTTCATTCATATCACTGTTATCACTAAAATTATCTTCGTTGATACATTATTCAATCATTAAAAATTCACCTGGACCCCTACTCAAGGATTCTGTGTCTTTTTTTTCGCCCATATTCAGCTCAGTTTCAATATACGCGATATTCAATCCCGCCATGTTTACGAACGAAACAGCTGACCCGCGCTCGCGGAAGTTCAAGACCGTTGCCTAGGCAACGTCAAGACAGATTATCTCCCTTCCTTTATTCCCTAAGACTTGCAGATTGCACTGCCTGTTCATAAATGCCTTATAAACACTTCACTGATGAGAAAAATAAAAAAACTATCGCACAGATCGGAGACGAATGCAGATAATGCAGCCGGGCGCTTTCGGGCGCTAAGGACCGGAAGGCTAAATGAACAGTCGGGCGCTTTCGAGCGCTAAGGGCCGGAAAGGGTTAAACAATGACTGAAGAAAATTTAGCAAAGAACAAACTTTTGAAATTAAATTTTCTCCAAAAAAAACCAGTTCTTTCACTCCGCACTAGGGTGCACTATTGTGGATCTTCAGTAGTGTCCTCTAGAAGAGAAAGTTCACACTTCTTACTACAAGCAAAACAAAAATACGTCGAAAATGACACAGTTCAAAAACTCCAAAATTTCCAGGTAGTGACATCTTCTGAGAAAGTAGAAAATTAATACCGTAGATAAAGTTCAGACTTCCTCCAGCAGAGGAGTTTCAACTGGCGCAAATTTTAAATAAGCGGCGTGGAGGTGTACCGCCCGGTACAGACCTCCCCCCCCCCCAAAGGTTCCTCCAGGGGTGACACATGAAATTTGTTTGACAACAAGGTCCAAGTTATGATGTGGATATGAAGATTGATTGCAGAAGCATTTATCGAAATGGCTGAAATTTAGTTTGATTCAGTTTCAAAATTTCTTGTAGTAACAGCGGAAGTACTGTCTTATTGTTTGTAGAAGGCTGAATTGAGAAGGAAAACTTTAGTTTTAAAGTTGAGGAAAAATTTTCTAAGTCCACCAGATATTGTTGTTGAATTCTCAGGTATAGTGATTGCTGATAGTAATTGTCCATGTAGTTAATTAAATTGGATGGCCAGACCGGCCGCTGCAGCTTGTGTCCGGAGGAGGCCGCTCGGACCCCTCAAGTACCCTGAGATACCGCTCGCCCGCACTATGAGAGGAGTAGAGGTGTTGAAGCACGCCGCGCCCGCGGTGAACATATACAGGCTGCGGGCCAGTAGCAGGTCGTGCGCCGCACATCAGCCTTGGCCGGGAGGAGGGCTCCGGCTCGCCGTGCACATGTCGTCCTCGCTGGGGAAGAGGGGGCCCTTCCTCTATCCCAGTCGCTGCACGGCGCCGCGCGGCTGCGGGGGCACTGAAACATTAAAGCTAGGCGGCAGAATTGTTGGACCATCATCATTTTTGAGGGCACAGGCTTTGTGGAGAGGTTGAGGGGCCAGCGGCGTGCAGAAATTCATTTCAGATGCGAGCCACTGTGTGTAGTGGAGCAGGAGACGGGAGCGTGGTAATGGCAGTGGCAAGGATAGGATGGCAGTTTAACCGTGCGGGGAAGGTTTACAAAAATCTTACATATGAAACAAAATATTATAGAAAGGGCAGAATGCTTTAAAAGTGTAAACTCAAAAAAAAATATAACCTTCATATTCCTTTCACGATTATATGAAGCAAGTTAACCCAGAAATTACACCGGTTTCACCTGTGACAGGTGAACCCTAAATATCCTCTCGTTGGATTGCTTAATAATAATGTGACCGGCGTAAGGAAATCTAGAATGATACACGGGCCATGAAATCTGGGGGCAAGCTTGCCCGCGGGAACAAAATTCTTGACCATCACCTGGTCACCTACCTTCAAATGGGTGGGTCTCCGTCCACGATCATATCTTTCCCTAACCTTTTCATGAGATACTTTAAGATTGGCTTTAGCCTTCTTCCAAAGATCTTTAATATTATCCGGATCTATTGTCTCGGGTAGAATGTCACTCAGAGACCAGAGGTTAGAGAGCGGCGTGTTGGGAACGAACTTGAACATCAAAGAAGCTGGAGTAAACTTGTGAGATTCATGAACCGCCGAATTCAAAGCAAAAGCTAACCAATGCAGGGACGTGTCCCACCTGGAATGATCTTCATGATGATAGGCAATAAGCACGGACCTGAGATTACGATTAACCCGTTCAGCCAGAGATGGTTGAGGGTAATAAGCAGAAGTAGTTGCATGAGAGATGGACAAGTCAAAACTGAATTTACGAAAAAGATTTGATGTGAACGCCTTAGCATTATCAGACACAATATATTGGCACGGACCAAAAGAAGCAAAAATAGTATTTAGGCAAGTAATAGTGGACTGAGCGGTAGCCAGCTTAGTCGGAAATAACCAGGAAAATCTAGTAAAGCCATCTACGCATACAAAGATAAACTTGTTAGCATTTCCCTTAGACTGGGGGAAGGGTCCTACATAATCAATATACAGGCGTTCCATGGGGCGCGACGCTTGATGAGAAGACAAAAGGCCTACCTTGGTGGACATGGTTGGTTTACTAAGCAAACAGGATTTACAAGCCTTCACTAGTTCACGGATTTCACGGTCCATACCTTTCCAGATGAACATTTCACGAATCATCTCACGAGTTTTAAAGATACCAAGATGCCCTCCTAATGGGGTCTCATGATAATACATAAAGATCATAGGTACAAGAACAGCTGGAACGACAACTTTCATCATCTTATCATGCCTCGATGGGCAACATAAAACACCATTCCTCAGAACATAAGGGACCACATGTTCCCCAGAAGAAAGGGTTTCCATTATCGGAGCCAGCGTCGGATCTTCACGTTGGTATTTCTCGATATCCTTAAAGAGCATGGGAGCATCTGTTAAGATGGCATTAACATCAGATAGTATGGACTCGGAAGGTGATGAACTGTCGACTGGTTCATGGGTCTCGACGTCGTTGGAAAACATACGGCTGAGTCCATCAGCAACAACATTTTCGGTGCCTCGGATATGCCTGACATCGAATTGGAAGGCAGAAATACGGATGGCCCAACGGGCTATACGGCCAGTACGACGCGGCCTACCTAAGACCCAGCTTAAGGCTTGATTATCTGTCTCCAGGTCGAATTTGACATGTTCAAGATAGAGACGGAACTTTTCTAAGGCAAATAAGACTGCCAAACCTTCGAGCTCATAGATAGAATACTTGGCTTCTTGAGCCGACAAGGTCCTAGATGCATAGGCGATGGGTCGCCTCCCTAGTTCAGTCTCTTGAAGAAGGACTGCAGCTATTGCTGACGACGACGCGTCGGTTTGGACAATGAATTTCTTTGAGAAATCAGGCATAGCAAGGACAGGGGCATTACAGAGAGCTAATTTAAGATCTTCAAAAGCGGCTTGTTGAGAAGGTCCCCACTCGAATTTGATGCCTTTCCTACGAAGAAGGTTCAAGGGCGCCGCTCTATTAGCAAAGTTAGGAATGAACTTCCTGAAGAAATTCACCATTCCAATGAACCTGGCGATACCTTTGATGTCCTTAGGGGGTTTAAAATCACGGATGGCCTGTGTTCTCGAATGATCGACTGCAACACCATCAGGTGACACAATATGCCCTAGGAATGACATAGAGGGCTTAGCAAAGGCAACCTTGGACAACTTGACAGTTAACCCAGCCTTACGAAGGCGATCGAGAAATTCTCGCAGATGATCTAGATGTTCTTCAAAAGTCTCTGAAAATACGACGACATCATCCAAGTAGTGGTACAAGTACTCAAATTTGATGTCGGAGAAGACCCTATCTAGCAGCCTAGTGAGTACAGCTGCTCCCGTGGGGAGCCCGAAAGGCACGCGGTTGTATTCGTATAAATTCCAGCCCGTGGCAAACGCTGTAAGATGTTTAGACTCTTCGGCTAGAGGAATTTGATTGTAGGCCTGATTCAAGTCCAAGATGGTGAAGAACTTGGCCTTACGGAACCATGAAAAACAAGAATGAAGGTCGGGAAGGGGCACAGATTGTAACACCACCTTCCGATTGAGAGCCCTATAATCAATGACAGGCCTGAAGCCCCCCTGGGGTTTCGGGACTAGAAAAATAGGCGACGAATACGCCGACTTAGAGGGCCTAATAATACCATCCTTCAACATCTGATCGATGATTTCTTTCAGAGCCTTCATTTTAGGTGGAGATAGCCTATAAGGTGGAAAACGGACAGGAATCGAATCCGTGACCTCAATTTTGTATTCGATAAGATCAGTAACACCAAGAGTATCAGAGAACACCTCTGGAAACGACTGACACAACTTACGAATACTATCAGCCTGCTCCTCAGGTAGATGTCTAAGGTCTAACAACATCTCATCCTGGGTAGGCGAAATAGATGAACATGATACAGAATTACATTTCAATAATGGGATTTTACAATTAAACGCAAATTTGAAAGAGCACGACCTACTCTGGAGATCGAGCACAAGACCAGTGTAGGAAATGAAGTCAGCTCCCAATATAATGGGGCAAGACAAGTGCTTGGCCACAAACAATTTGATTTTCCATGTAAATTTAAAAATACGAATTTTGACCTATAAAGAACCTAGAATTTCTAATGGGGATGAATTAGCCGAAACATATTGAACAGGAGATGAGTCATAGTCGGGTAGTTTACAAACAGATTTTAATTTTGCATACCATTCGGCCGAAATAATAGAACAAACACTGCCTGAATCTAATAGAGCTGTTATAGGTTCGTTATTTACCTCAATTTTGAGAAAGGGGACCGGTGCGGGGGTATCCGCCGCAATCCTAAGACACTCTTTAGGGCATTCAAAAGATGAATTTGAAGACTGATCGTTCCCTGAATTTTCGACCTGTTTACCAGGGGCTGAGCCTCGGGAAGAAGGATTAGTCGACTCAGCCGAAGCCACTAGTCATTTTTTATTATTGGCATTGGTGGAATTTGCACCAGAAGTTGAGCAGGAGGGGGTGCTATTTGAGTTTGGGCAATTCTTGGCGATATGTGAGAAAGCCCCACATTTAAAACAGCCTTGTGATGAACCAGCTCCATTATTTGCCCTACTAGATTTGATCAATGGACACTTGTTCCGCAGATGGTCAGGCGACCCGCAAGCGTAACATTTACGAGGAGTGACTGATCGGCGAGGTGGAGGCCGAGTATTACTAAAGGAATGTGGGGTTTCTTTCGCGACACGCAAGGAATCGGCGTATCTAACCCCTTCCGCTGAAACGGCCAATGCTTCAAGTTCCGAGAAGGTTTGCGGGCACGCCGCGAAACACAAATATGACCTATAGGACGGTGAAATTCCTTCTACAATAGCCTGTACAATCTGGTCTTCAGGAAAATGAAGAGCAAACACCCTAGTATAGAATTTAATATCTTGGATAAAGTCTGCCAAATTTTCATCCAAACGCTGTACACGATAATAGTACTTCTGAATAAGGGAGGACCTGGCCCTAGCCGGGATGAAGTTAGCTAGCAAGTGGGCGTGGAAATCCTCAATAGATGATTGCTCGGCAATGGCTCTTACTATTTTGTCAGAGAGAATGCCACTTGCATAGGGATAGATAATTTGCAAAATTTGACAAGGAGAAAGAGAAAACACAAGGGCATGATCCAGAAATTCAACTAAAAATCTTAAAAAGGAAATTACTTCACTGGTGGTATTAACAGAAAACTTAGAGATACCTCTGAGTAACATTGCCAATGGATGAGGCAAACTGCTGAACCCGGGTGACATAGGAGGTAAAGGTTTCAGTGGCAAGGAACTTAATTCAGAACGTACATTATTTAATGAGTTACGGCGTTCAGACTCGTCCAATGGGGCAGAGGTAGTTAGAGCAGCGATGGGTTTCCTATTTACTTCTCCCTTAGGAGGCTCTTCCTCGCTACCTACATTCACTGTGGCGGGTAGATCGCTTTTGGGAGGAACCTCCCCAGTTAACAATTGAGTGACCTTGCTAGATAATTCAGAAATATTTTCAAGCAGCGTACTAGCTTCCTTCTTCTGAACGTCATTCAACTTTAGAGACAACAGATCGTTAACTCTATTTGAAAAATGAAACAGCCTGGCTTGCACACGCTTAATTTGATTAGGAGAAGGATCATTTTCATCAAAACAACTAACTACAGATGCTAGCCCAGTAATATTCTCGACGATCGTGGAAAGAGAGTCGTCAATTTCTTTCTCTCCCAAGGTGGGGATGGAAATGGGCAAATCAAGGGACTCTCTAAGCTTGTTTGTGTCTACTGCAACCGTGCCTCCAGATTGCACATTTCTGATAGTTAACTCATAGATCAACTCCTCTTTGCGCAAATAGTTAAGATGGAGAACATCGCGAGGGCCGGGCATGATGACAGAACAAATTTTGAAAAACTCAAAAAATTCCAGCAACTGAGAAAATGGTTAGAGTTCGGAACAAAACAATGTTTAGCCGTCAAAAGGGGCTAAAATGAGACCCATTCAACCACGCTCTGCTACCACTTGTTACCGTGTTCTTGTGGTAGTTAGAGGTGAAAGAATGTGCGGGGTGGTGAACAGGTCTCAAGCTACGAAAGTAAAATTAATTTAAAATTTAACAAGGTTATATTTTCTTTTCAACTCAGAAATAACAAGAATGGCAGGTACAGAGTAGCAAGGCAACAAAGAGCAACAATAGTATTTACAGGTTTTGGGGTTCTGGCCCAGAACTTGCAATTCTCGAGCAGTTAGCCCGAATTTACATGTACATAAGGTTTAGCAAAGGGGCAGAAAACCCCAATCATGCCCAGGAGCACTAGCTCCGAATTACACAGTAATACCTCCTAGAGGCACGCAGAAACAAATTGCAAAAGAGCGATCCGCTCTCAAAGTTTTAAGCCTATCACAAGGCCACACCTAACTCTACTTTCAAGCTGTCCTCTAAGGACGTAAGCACAGGGGTAAAATACCCAACCTACTGGGGTCTATTAAGCGATAAATGGATAATTACATGACCTCTAAAATAACAAGTTGAGAGGAGGCGAACTGCACTCCTAATGTACTTGTTTCAAAACCTAATTTGGCTCTAGGCCACTGATGCAAGGGCTAATCCCATACTAAAGAGGTGACTTTAGAAAGAAACAAATTTACATAATGTTAAGGAAGAATAGGTTGAGAAAATAAGTTCACCTCAAAACAATATGAGTGGGAGCTCGAGAGGGTTAAGCACTCTCTATCCCAATATGTAGTTTAAAAGATAGAATAGATACAAGTTTCTTTACATTTTAAGGAAGGTTACATAATGGAAAAACTTCGGACCCGCCCCGAGAGTTAAACTGCTGAGCAAGCAAGAAAAGAAGTAATTAATCGGCCATTACCTGGTTGTTGACTGCCGCCGAAGAAAGAGGCGCTTCCCGCCCCCTGCTATGTACTTTACACACGAAAAGATGGAACAGAAGTGGCGCAGAGACCCTAAAATCAGCAGTTTATATACTCTCGCGGAAAGTTCGAGGCGTTTTAGGAAGGAAAACACCCGCCCACAATCTTTTATTGGTGGTTAAAGAAAACCCCTACACAAGATGAAGAAGAAACACATCATTGTTGGAAAATTAATTTAAGAAATTCGGGATTGGCTAAATTCAAAACAAGGGGAAAGAAAGGGTTAATATTGCCAACTTAAACAATGACTGAAGGAAATTTAGCAAAGAACAAACTTTTGAAATTAAATTTTCTCCAAAAAAAACAGTTCTTTCACTCCGCACTAGGTGCACTATTGTGGATCTTCAGTAGTGTCCTCTAGAAGAGAAAGTTCACACTTCTTACTACAAGCAAAACAAAAATACGTCGAAAATGACACATTTCAAAAACTCCAAAATTTCCAGGTAGTGACATCTTCTGAGAAAGTAGAAAATTAATACCGTAGATAAAGTTCAGACTTCCTCCAGCAGAGGAGTTTCAACTGGCGCAAATTTTAAATAAGCGGCGTGGAGGTGTACCGCCCGGTACAATTTCCATGCGAGTCACCTCAGTAGCTTAGGACTAGCCCCTGTTTCATCAGGCCCAGAGCCCTGTTAAGGTTTTAATATTTCATTATCTTGGAGCGCAGTGTACGCTTCCATTCAATTTGTGTTCGGGCCTTTTATTTAACCTGTTCTTTTTCCGCATAGGTCCAGTAGGTTGGGTAATAGATACCTCTGTGTAAAACTATTTCCATTTGTAAATCGTGCCTTGTGAGGCCAGAGAGTGTAAGATTTTGACGTAATGTTGCCTTGAGTGGGCTGTAAGAAATGGAAAGCATGTAAGCTCTTTTCGAAGTTTTGTAATAGTGAGGACTGCCTCTGGAAGGCTAAATATTGTAACTTCTGGAGCAAGTGCTCTTAAATCGTGATATTTCCGTCCCTGTCTAACCATTGTGATTTCGTAAAATGTTTAAACTGTATCCGGTATCTAAGAATTTGTAAACTAAGGGTGTGAAGCCCCAAAGCTGTAAAAATTCATAAATCTGGGATTTTCCAAGTCTGGTTTCAAGATTGCTAATTGTACCTGTCATGTTGTTATGTTCACTCAGTGAATAAATTGTTAAGTTTGATATTCTGAAAGAAATATAACCTTTTAAAGTTTTAATTCATTTTTTCATATTGTAGTTAGACCCATTCAAACCCACATCTTCTTTCACCTCTATGCGTTCCACAGATACCCCGGAACATGTGGTACCAGACCGTGGTTGAGTGAGTCTAATTTAAGCCCCTTTTGACGGATAAAACCGAATCCGCGCCGAACCCTAAGAATTTTCTCGGTTGCTGGAAATTTTTCCAAATTATTAACTTTCTGTCAACATGTCTGGCCCACGAGAAGTCCTCGCTCCCGGGTACTTACCCAAGGAGGAATTTTATACGACTTACTCATCAGAAAGGTCCTATCTGGAGGCACGGTTGTGGCAGATACTGTCAAACTTAAAGAGTCATTAGAATTGCCAATTTGTATCCAAATTTTGGGGAAAAGGTAATTTATGAGGCTCTATCCACCATCACTGACAACACCACCGAGCTAGCATCTGTAGTAAGTTTTTTGAAGTAAGCGATCCATCCGTTAACCAACTTAAAAGAGTACAGGTTAGATTGATCCATTTTTATAATAGGGCTAGGCACTTATTGTTTCTAAAGTTGAAAGAAGACCATGCTAAGGTGGCTAGTAATTTAGTTGACCACCTATCAGAAATGTCTAATAGAGTTAGTCAGTTGTTGACTGGGGCAGTTGCTCCCAGAACGGACCAAGTCCGTTTAGTAAACTTGCCTACCGAGGAGGATTCTGCCAAAGATGTAGAAAGTAGAAAATCTGTCGCCACTCAACAAACTTCTGCTCCATTGGATACTGAGTCCGGTCACCCTAAACAAATCCCCCCTTTCGTTTTGCACAATACTGTGTTAGAGACCTCTCAACCCTCTGTTCCGTCACCAATTATGTAACTCGGCTTCATTAGTTTGCCTCATCCATTGGCTATGTTGCTTAGGGGAATTTCTAAATTTTCAGTAAACTCCACTAATGACGTCATTTCATTTCTCATGTTCTTAGTTGAATTTCAAGATCATGCTTTAGTTTTTTCCATCATTCTCATATTCTTCAAATCATGTATCCATATTCCGCAGGCGTCCTCTCGGACAAAATATATAAGGCCATTGCTGATCGCTCATCCATAGAAGACTTCCAGGCCCACCTTTTTGCAATTTTCATTCTGGCTAGAACAATGTCACCTTTGATCCAGAAGTTCTATTTTAGAGTACAGCGATTGGATGAGAATCTTGCCGAATTTTTCCAAGACATCAAATTTTACACTAGGGTGTGCGCATTACACTTTTCGGTAGACCAAATAGTGCAAAATATTGTGGAAGTTATCTCTCCACGTTATAGGTCTTTTTCTATGTTTCGCGTCTCGACCCCAGACATTTGCAGAGTTAGAGGCTATGGCGTTGTCGGCAGAAGGAGTAAGGTATGCCGACACCTTAAGTGTTGCAAAGGAGCCCCCTCCATCTTCTAGTAGTTTTCGGCCTCCACTTCGCCGAACTTTCACCAACCGCAAATGCTATGCTTGTGGGTCAACGGAACATCTGCTTAACAAGTGCCCATTGATAAAATCGAGTGAGACAAGGAATGGAACAGAGTCATCTCAAGGATGTTTCAAATGTGGCTCGTTTACTCACCTCGCCAAGAATTGCCCTAATGTCAATAGCACCCCCCTCCCATGCTCAACGTCTGGTGTAATCTCCGCGAACTCCAATACTAGGAAGTGACTAGTGTCGTCGGCTGAGTCGGTATGTTCATCTTCCCAAGGCTCATCCCCTGTTAAACCCAGCGAAAAGGATAAAGGTGCTTCTAATCTATCGTATGAGAGCGCTAACGAATTTCTCAGAATTGCGGCGGAGACTCCCGCACTGATATCATTTCTTAAAATTGAAGTGAATTGTGAACCCGTCACTGCTCCACTGGACTCAGGGAGTGGGTGTTCTATAATTTCGGCTGAATGGTATTCTAAATTAAAGACTGATTGTAAGTTTCCTGACTATTGTACGTCTTCTGTCAAATGTGTTTCGGCTAACTCTTCTCCTTTAGAAATGTTGGGTTTCATCTTTGCTAAAATTCGTATTTCCAATTTCACATGGAAAATAAAATTATTTGTGGGCAAACACCTGTCTTGCCTTTTAATTTTGGGGTCTGATTTCATGGCTCCTACTGGTTTGGTGCTCGACATTCAGAGCAAGTCGTGCACCTTCAAATTTGATAGTAATTGTAAAATTGCTTTGCTAAAATGTAACTCTGTGTCATGTTCATCTCTTTCGCCTACCCAGGATGAGATGTTGTTAGACCTTTGTCATCTACCTGAGGAGCAGGCTGAAAGAATACGTAAATTGTGTCAGTCGTTTCTTTATGTATTTTGTTATACTCTTGGCGTTACTGACCTTATCGAATACAAGATTGAGGTTACGGATTCGATTCCCGTTTGATCAAATGCTAAAAGGTGGTATTATTCGACCTTCTAAGTCGGCGTATTCATGCCCATTTTTCTGGTGCCGAAACCGCAAGGTGGCTTCAGGCCTGTGATTGACTGTAGGGCTTTGAATCGTAAGGGGGGTGTTACAATCTGTTCCCCTCCTGATCTTCAGTCTTGTTTTTCATGGTTTCGGAAAGCCAAGATCTTTACCATCCTAGACCTTAATCAGGCGTACAATCAGATCCCTCTAGCAGAAGAATCGAAATATCAAACTGCTTTGGCCACGGATTGGAACTTGTATGAGTACAACCGCGTGCCTTTCGCGCTCCCCACGGGTACAGCTGTTCTCACTAGACTGCTAGACAGGGTCTTCTCCGACATCAAATTTGAATACTTGTATCACTATCTTGATGATGTCATTGTATTTTCTGAAACCTTTGAAGACCATCTAGATCATCTAAAGGACGTACTCAATCGCCATCGTAAGGCTGGGTTGACTGTCAAATTGTCCAAGGTAGCATTTGTTAAACCTTCCAAGTCATTCCTAGGGCACATTGTATCGCCCGATGATGTTTCCATTGATCATTCTAGAACACAGGACATCCGCGATTTCAAACCGCCCAAGGACATCAAAGGTATTGCCAGGTTTATGGGCATGGTGAATTTCTTCATGAAATGTTTTCCTAACCTCGCTAACAGGTCAGCGCCTTTGAACTTACTACGTAGGAAAGGTGCCAAATCCGAATGGGGGCCGTCCCAACAAGCCGCCTTCGAAGATATGAAATTAGCTCTTTGTAACGCCCCTGTACTAGTCCAAACCGACGCCTCATAATCGGCTGTGGCTGCTGTCCTTCTTCAGGAAACAGAACTCTGAAGGCGACCCATTGCCTATGCTTCTAGGATATTATCGGCACAAGAGGCCAAAAATTCCATCTATGAACTGGAGGGTTTGGCAGTTTTGTTTGCTTTAGAGAAGTTCCACCTCTATCTGGAACTTGTAAAATTCTATATAGAAGCAGATAACCAAGCCTTAAGATGGGTATTAGCTACACCGCGTCGTGCTGGTCGTACTGCCCGCTGGACCATTAGGATTTCGGCCTTCCAATTTGATGTGAGGCATATTCGAGGATGTGAAAATGTAGTTGCGGATGGATTAAGCCGTATGTTTTCTCACGTTGTGGAGACCACCGAACAGGAAGATAGTTCTTCTCTTCCTACGCCCATTCCTGCGGGCATTAATGCCTTTCTAACTGATGCCCCCATGTTGTTTTGGGATATCGAAAAATACCAACGTGAAGATCCAGTGCTGGCTCCTATTATGGAAACCCTTGCTCCTCGGGAACATGTCGTCTCTTATTTAGTGAGAAACGGGGTTTTGTGTTGCCCCTCGAGGCATGATCAATAAATGAATGTAGTGGTTCCAGCTGCGCTTGTGCCTATGATCTTCAAGTACTATCATGAAACCCCATTAGGGGGCTTTTAGGCATCTTCAAAACTCGGAAAAATCCGAGAATTGTTATTTTGGAAAGGTATGCATTGAGAAATTCGAGAAATGTTAAAGGTTTGTAAATCTTGGTTGCTCAGAAAGCCCACCATGTTCACTAAGCTAGGTCTATTGTCATCTCATCAAGCGTCTCGCCCCATGGAACGTCTATATATAGACTACGTCGGACCTTTCCCACAATCTAAGGGGAACGCAAATAAATTTATTCTGGTGTGTGTAGATGTTTTCACCAGATTTTTCTGGTTATTCCCAACAAAATTGGCTACAGCTCAGTCTACTATTTCTTGTTTGAATACTAGTTTTGCTTCTTTTGGCCCTTGTCAATATATAGTTTCTGATAATGCCAAGGCATGTACGTCCAACATGTTCTGTAAATTCTGTTGTGACCTGTTTATATTACAAGTAACTACTTCAGCTTATTACCCTCAACCATCTCTGGCTGAGCGGGTCAATAGAAATCTTAGATCTGCTCTAATTTCGTTTAATCATGAAGATCATTCCAGGTGGAATATATCCCTGCATTGGTAGACCTCTGCTTTAAATTCGGCTGTTCATTAATCCCATAAGTTTACTCCAGCTTCTCTTATTTTTAAATTTGTTCCTAAAACACCGCTCCCTAACCTTTGGTGATTTAATGATATATTAAAAGAGACAATAGGTCTTGATAATCTTAGAGGTCTATGGAAGAAAGCTAAATATAATCTTAAGGTTTCACATGAATACGTTAGAGAAAAATATGATCGTGGACGGAGGCCCACCAATTTAAAAGTCGGAGATCAAGTCATGTTTAAGAATTTTGTTACTGCGGGCAAGCTTGCCCCCAGATTCCATGGGCCGTGTTTCATTCTTGATTTTCTAACTCCACTTACCTTATTGGTCAGTAATCCAGCCACAGAGAGAATCTTTTGGGTTCACCTCTCTCAGGTGAAACCTGTGTAATTTCATTGGTATTTACTTTAGGCATTAAAATTTGACAGGAATCAAAGATATTATTTCTTTTTAAAATTATGGTAACAATAGATTTAAGGCCTTCTGCCCTGCTTGATGTATTACGCGATATGTACGATCTTCCCCTCTGATTTCTCCTGTCGTCAATTCCCTGGTGGCCATTACCAAACCCCCTCTCACAACATGAAATACGAAGGTAGAGCGTATAGCACGACCAGGGATTGTATCAAGAAAACAAGAATAATAGGTACCACATCACTTACCGTGCAATCCCAATAGAAAGGTCGTCGCAATGTGTAGAAGCAACAGGGCCAAGAGGCCAGGCGAATCAATTAAACAAATTAAATTAGCTAAAGGCTGGAATAATAACTACTGAATAAATTTGAACGAAAAGAAAACTTTAATTAACAAAATCTTCAAAAGAAAAATAACCGACCTCTCAAACTACAATTGATTTAAAATTTAAATGTTGCAACTGGATCAATTAAAAGGGAAAATTAACTGAAAATTAAACCATCAAGGTCGATGCATTAATTAAAGAAAATCAAATGACAATTAAAATCTATAAATTCACAGTTACACTCTTGAGATGAAAACTTCTCCAATGACAATCTCAGTCATACCCTACCAACCCATATTACTTCAGTAATCTTCAAGAAATAATCCAAATGAAGGTACATGATCCACAAGAAGGATTAACTAAGAGAACATTACATCAGAGACCGAAACTTAAATCACTTGAATATCACCAAACAGCAACCGGTCCACCACTAGGCGGCAAAATCAAGACCATTACAGCACACGGTTCTAGCCGTCAATAATCAACACAGATCCTCGGCTGTCACAGGCAACAGGACAACGCCCACGCACGTGTACATTCTATTACATCGGCAGTAAAAAAACACAGTCACCATAATTCAAAATGGCTACACCAGTACCGAGTTAACCACAGAAAGGTTTTCATCTTAACAAATTCCAACATTACCTAACACCCTCGAATAGGTTTGAAAAATTTAGTAATCAAATAATTATTATTATTATTTAAAGGGAAATAAGAAAAATGAATTAGGTTGCACCGATACTACATACATATTTACCATAGTGAGGAGCTCCCCAAATATAAAATCTTGTTTCATGCACATGAAACCTTAAGTAACAGAACCAAAAGTTAAAATTAATATCATAGTTACCATCGAACCTTGAAACCCCAAACCTAGATTGAATTTTACAAGCTCATAACAAGACCAGTAGGAAAAGTCCTTCACTTTAAATGCTCAAAACAAATGTCCGAAACATCAAATATTCCATTTCTCAGATATCATAGCCATAAATCTTCTCCATGTCTTCAAACGTCATTATTAGTAGTTTCTTCGGCGAGACCAACCCAGTTCAGAAGTACATATGAAGCTACTTACGAGGTCGGATAGTTAGAAGTGAATAATCTTTTCAAAAGGAACAAACCAAACTTCGAGCCTAAAGCTCAGGTGGAAATCCTTTAACCCGGATCGAAATTCACCAACATCTTCTTTTCTTGAATAATTAACTTGTCGTTAAACCACAACCAAGAGCTTAGCTTCAGAGCGTCTCTTCAATTCAGTCCCAAGAATTAAAAAAAACGCTCAGACATCATTGTCGAGCACGGTGCCGCGCCAGGTAACTTCACGTTTCGCAGACAGATCGCAGCACACACTAGCCACCTCGTGTTTCTATAACCAAGTCCACCGCAAGATGGCTCCCCATGCGCAAATCCGAGAAGGGACCATGGTATCTCGAACTCTTAATTCGTGGACACGCACACCATAATATTAAACTATATAAATGGAATCCAATATATGTAGTTCTAAGGTAATGGAGTAATACAACTCCATTACAGCCTCCCCCTCGAAAAGATCTACAAGGGATGGGGCATGACGAGCAGGCCCGATGAAACTTACAATTATATATAAGAAAATTTGGTTTCCTCCAACAACCAACACTGACATGTCACGAAGCGAGTAGAGGCACATGAACACACATTGCCAAACCAAGTGCTACAGCTCGCCCACCTAGTTAGCCTTCCAGTTCTTTTGGGTCTTTTCAGAACCCAGGAAAGAGCTTCATTATCTGTCTCTAAATCAAAATTAACGTGCTCCACATAAACACGGAATTTCTCCAACGAAAATAGTACCGCTAAACACTCTAATTCATAGACCGAATATTTCCTTTCCAGAGGGGAGAGAGCTCTAGATGCGTAAGCGATAGGACGTCTACCCATTTCCGACTCTTGCAATAAGACTCCTGCAATAGCCTTGCCTGAGGCATCAGTCTGGATGATGAACCTTTTATTAAAATCGGGAATAGCAAGTATAGGAGCATTACTGAGAGCTCTCTTCAAGGTTTCAAAGGCTCTTTGTTGAGGGTCTTCCCACACAAATTTGACATTCTTTCTACGTAAGGAATTCAAAAGGGCAGCAATTTCAGCATAATTCGGAACGAATTTTCTAAAGAAATTAGTCATACCAATGAATCTGGCAATCCCTTTCACATCTTTAGGTGGTTTAAAATCGTAAATAGCTCGAGTACGGGCATGATCAATTGAAATACCCTGTGACGATACTACATGTCCCAAGAAGGAGATCTGAGATTTGGCAAAATTGGTCTTCGAAAGCTTGACAGTTAAACCTGCTTTCTTCAATCTTTCAACTACCTCCTGTACATGCTTGAGATGATCTTCAAAATTTGCTGAATATACAACAAGATCATCAAGATAATGAATAACGTACTTAAATTTCACATCCCCAAACACAGAATCCAGTAATCGAGTTAACACAGCCGCTCCCGTCGATAGCCCAAAAGGTATAACCGTGTATTCATACAGATTCCAGTCAGTGGCAAAAGCAGTGAGAGGAATAGATTCCTCATCAAGAGGTATTTGGTTGTATGCCTGATTCAAATCAAAGGTCGAAAAATAATTAGCACCATGGAACCAAGAGAAGCAAGTATGCAAATCCGGTAAGGGCACAGACTGCATGACGATCTTACGGTTTAACTCTCTATAATCCGTCACTGGCCTGAAACCTCCAGATGACTTGGGCACCAGAAACATCGGAGACGAGTATGGAGAGATAGAAGGTCTAATAACACCATCCTGAAGCATCTTATCGATGATTTTCTTTAACTCAACCATCTTAGGTGGAGATAACCTATAGGGCGGAGATCTAGCAGGAATCTTGTCCGTAATTTCAATGTGGTATTTAAGCACATTAGTTAATCCTAATTTATTAGTGAAAACTTCAGGGTACATAGCACAAAGATCACGAATTTTACTAGCTTGGTCGGGAGGCAGATGATCAAGATCTAATTTATTACCACTGCTGTCCTCAATATCCTCATCAAGAGCACAAGCAGGATACCTTTGAAATATTATATCCTCATAAAAATTGAAAATTCTACCGGGACAAAACTTGAAACTAAAATTTCTATCTTGAAGGTTCAAAATCATTCCAACCTTGCCCATAAAATCAGCACCTAAAATTATTTGGTGAGATAAATCAGAGGCAACCAAACAATCAACTTTCCAAGTGAAATCACCAATTCGGATTTTAACCGAAACCGAACCCAGAATCCTTAATCCGCCTCCATTAGCAGCCACACATTGAAGATTAGAAGCCTTAATAGTGGGTAATTTACAACAATTCTTCATCTTCAAATACCAAGCTTCACTGATAAGTGACACCACACTACCCGAATCAATCAACCCCAATGCAGGTTCATTATTAACTTCAAGACAAATGGTAGAAGATTTCGGAACAATATCACTAGAGATACCTAAGATTTGAGGAAAGGGAATCCTATTCTTTCCATGATCTTCAACCAATAAGTTCTTATTCACTGCACTGGGTACACTAATAGGTCATTGTGAATTACCGTTCCTCATTTTAGGGCACTGTCTTTTCATATGAGACTTAGATCCGCAAACATAACAACTAGCGTTTTGATTTGAACTCACGTTACCTCTTTTCCTCACTGAAGGACAATTATTTCTTAGATGATCTCTGGATCCACAAGCGTAACATTTTTAGATGATAAGGGAGTGACATGATGGTTAGAGATATCATTAGCTCTATAAGAAACACAGGGAGGAGGATACCTAGTGTGCTGAGACTCATCTCCATGTTTTACGTCTTCAGCAAAGGTACATGCTTCCTCAAGTTCTGCAAAATTACTCGGGCACTTAGTCAAGGATAAAAAGGACCGATATTGAGGAGTAATGCCTTTGATTATACGAGCTACCATCTGTTCTTCCTGTACCATGATTTTAAAAACCTCGCAATAAAATTTCAAATCCAAGACCTAGGCCAATAGATTTTCATGCAAGTACTGCGTCCTATAACAATGTTTTGGAACTAGACTTTGTAACGCAAGGGACGGAATAAACCTTGCCAAGATTAACTCGTGAAATTCATTTACACTTAAATTGCTGCTAATAGCCTTAGAAATTTCTTTTTAAGGACACCTTGACAGTTAGGAAATAACACTCTAAAAATCCCCAGAGCATCCATGCTATACACATTAGCCGACTCAGATAATTCTACCAGAAACCGCAGGAATCTGATTGTTTCGTCAATGGAATCTACAGAAAAGACCTTTACATCCTTAAAGAGATCTTTAATAGAGTTTGGGGCCGAACATGACCTAACCAACAAATTCTCTAGCACAGGACTTAGCCCACAGCAATGAGATGAGCACGGATTAGTTACGTTTTGGGGAGAAATATTCTCATTAGCTTGACCAAGGCAATTACTTTCATTATTCTCAATTTCATCACTCAACGACAATTGACCAACCTTTTTGGTACTAATCATTAAATCAAGTTCAACTGAAATGTTGATGACAGAAGTCAACAAGGAAGTACACTGAGATATCAACTCTCCTTCAGGCCCAAGGGAAATTAAATCCTGAACCCTGTTGATAAGGTGATTAGTTCGAGCCTTTAGCCTTCTCAACTGATAGTCAGATGGATTGCATTCTTTAAGCTGATTTAAAAAGACTTATAATTCACTAACTGAAACTGAAAGGTAATTCACTGACTCACCCACTTGGATGTTCATGTCACCTGGTTTTACAGCAGAATCAAGGGAAGCCAGAAGCAAGGCAACGTCACCCTCCATGGAACCGGTTGATACCAAGCCGCGGACTTGCAGTTCGTACTGCAGCTCCCCTTTTCGTAACATTCGCGGCAACAACACAGCACGTGCAGGCATAATGATATGAAACAGAAAACACAGAAGTTACCACCCAACGTAAGTCTGCCTTTCCCTTCACAACCTTGAATTTTTGTCTCGATCTCCTTATTATTCCAGCCAATAGACCATTGTGACTTGGCTAAATTAGCCAATAATTCACAAGAAATATGAAAAGAAAAGGTGATACACCAGGTATCAATTAGTAGTTCAGTAAATTACACGTGCTCAGATACTAAGCACAAATAACGAGAATAACAGAGCTTAGTTGCTATGGCAACCACGCAATCTGCTACCAAATACACTCTCACAACATGAAATACGAAGGTAGAGCGTATAGCACGACCAGGGATTGTATCAAGAAAACAAGAATAATAGGTACCACATCACTTACCGTGCAATCCCAATAGAAAGGTCGTCGCAATGTGTAGAAGCAACAGGGCCAAGAGGCCAGGCGAATCAATTAAACAAATTAAATTAGCTAAAGGCTGGAATAATAACTACTGAATAAATTTGAACGAAAAGAAAACTTTAATTAACAAAATCTTCAAAAGAAAAATAACCGACCTCTCAAACTACAATTGATTTAAAATTTAAATGTTGCAACTGGATCAATTAAAAGGGAAAATTAACTGAAAATTAAACCATCAAGGTCGATGCATTAATTAAAGAGAATCAAATGACAATTAAAATCTATAAATTCACAGTTACACTCTTGAAGATGAAAACTTCTCCAATGACAATCTCAGTCATACCCTACCAACCCATATTACTTCAGTAATCTTCAAGAAATAATCCAAATGAAGGTACATGATCCACAAGAAGGATTAACTAAGAGAACATTACATCAGAGACCGAAACTTAAATCACTTGAATATCACCAAACAGCAACCGGTCCACCACTAGGCGGCAAAATCAAGACCATTACAGCACACGGTTCTAGCCGTCAATAATCAACACAGATCCTCGGCTGTCACAGGCAACAGGACAACGCCCACGCACGTGTACATTCTATTACATCGGCAGTAAAAAAACACAGTCACCATAATTCAAAATGGCTACACCAGTACCGAGTTAACCACAGAAAGGTTTTCATCTTAACAAATTCCAACATTACCTAACACCCTCGAATAGGTTTGAAAAATTTAGTAATCAAATAATTATTATTATTATTTAAAGGGAAATAAGAAAAATGAATTAGGTTGCACCGATACTACATACATATTTACCATAGTGAGGAGCTCCCCAAATATAAAATCTTGTTTCATGCACATGAAACCTTAAGTAACAGAACCAAAAGTTAAAATTAATATCATAGTTACCATCGAACCTTGAAACCCCAAACCTAGATTGAATTTTACAAGCTCATAACAAGACCAGTAGGAAAAGTCCTTCACTTTAAATGCTCAAAACAAATGTCCGAAACATCAAATATTCCATTTCTCAGATATCATAGCCATAAATTTTCTCCATGTCTTCAAACGTCATTATTAGTAGTTTCTTCGGCGAGACCAACCCAGTTCAGAAGTACATATGAAGCTACTTACGAGGTCGGATAGTTAGAAGTGAATAATCTTTTCAAAAGGAACAAACCAAACTTCGAGCCTAAAGCTCAGGTGGAAATCCTTTAACCCGGATCGAAATTCACCAACATCTTCTTTTCTTGAATAATTAACTTGTCGTTAAACCACAACCAAGAGCTTAGCTTCAGAGCGTCTCTTCAATTCAGTCCCAAGAATTAAAAAAAAACGCTCAGACATCATTGTCGAGCACGGTGCCTCGCCAGGTAACTTCACGTTTCGCAGACAGATCGCAGCACACACTAGCCACCTCGTGTTTCTATAACCAAGTCCACCGCAAGATGGCTCCCCATGCGCAAATCCGAGAAGGGACCATGGTATCTCGAACTCTTAATTCGTGGACACGCACACCATAATATTAAACTATATAAATGGAATCCAATATATGTAGTTCTAAGGTAATGGAGTAATACAACTCCATTACACCCCATCTCCACGTTTGTTAACACACACTCACTATCAACGCCGCCCGCACCTCTGCCTCACGCCAATAAAGATCGTACACTCCGGGCTCCAAAAACACTTTTCTGTCGCCTAGATCTTACTGTGTCAGTACCCCCTCAGCCGTCAGCTGCTGTGCTCCACCATCTAGCGAGAGATACCAGTCTGAAGAATGGACCCACTTCGCTTCAGTGACGTCTCCTTCTCGACGGCGCGCTGGAGTCCATCCCTCTGGCAAGGGCTGAGGTGCGGTGACCCTACCACCAACCAATTATTATTATTATTATTATTAAAGCGTCTTTATTGTGGCGAAGTTAGGGCTCCCGGCCCTTTCTTACACTTAACCACTTCATGTATATACAATGTATATTTTACATAAAATTTAAACATATGAAATCTTTACAACCTAAAGTATAACTAAAGCAACTTAAGTATCACTAACTAAACTAAGGTGAGTAAAGTATAACTAAATTATATACAGGAACACATTGCAATAAACAACCATATTCACTCTCATTCATGCATCCCATTCACACTCAAGAAAGACTGGAAGTGCTTAAAAGATGACGCTGGCAAAGGATTTTAAATTTTGTCTTAGATTTAGCTTCCCTGATGTCATTGGGGAGTTCATTCCACCAGCTCGTGGCGGTGATAGTGAACGATCTATTGTAGGTTGCGGTTCGATGCACAGGAATTTCTAGCGTACAGCCTGACCGGGTATTGAACAGGTGCAGGGAACTAAGGTAGCGAAATCTGGTGGATAGGTAAGGAGGAGTGTTTTCAGAAAGCACTTGATACACCAAAGTAGTTGCGTGGAGTCTACGTCTGTCATTCAGTCGTAACCAAGATAATTGTGTATAGAATGGGGATACATGGGCGTATGGTTGTATGTCGAATGCATACCTGATGCATGCATTTTGGGCACGTTGCAGTCTCATGCTTTGCTCGTTATTGATATCAATAAAAACTGTATCACAGTATTCGAGAATTGGAAACAAGAGTGATTGAATGAGCTTTATTTTCAAGGACCGAGGAAATATATTTTTAAACCGCTTCAGAGGATGCAGGCTTTGATATACCTTTTGGCACACTTTCATCACATGTTGCGACCAGTTCAATGTTTCGCTTATAGCCACACCAAGATTCATAACTGTTTCACAAAATGTAATAATGGTATTGTTTAGTGCTACAGGAGGAATTTCGTATTGTTTTAAGACGTGTAAGTTTTTTGAAGTACCAATGATTATTGCTTGCGTTTTAAGAGGATTAATTTTGAGATTGTTACTCAATGCAAAATTACTTATGAGACTTAAATCAGCATTAACTTTTTCTACAGCACTCTGAATTTTATCAGTTCTTGAGTGGTAGTAGATCTGCAGATCATCAGCATAAAGATGATACTTGCAATGTGTAATCGATTTGGCAACATCGTGTAAGTAAACTGCAAACAGCAATGGTCCAAGTACAGACCCTTGGGGGACACCGAGGGGTTTGTTAAGCCACTCAGATCTGCTATTATTTACTTTGACACACTGACGGCGATTTTTGAGGTACGAACTGAAAAAGTTTATTGCCGTCTTGCTGAAATTTAATGAATCCAATTTTGAAAGTAGCAGTTGAGGAACAACAGTATCAAAAGCACTAGAAAAATCAAGTAGAACCAGTACAGTCACTTGTCGAGTGTCCATTGCCTGTCGGATATCATCAGTTACTTTCAGTAGGGCAGTCGTTGTGCTGTGTCCTTTCTTGAAACCAGATTGGTAAGGGTCAAGCAGTGAGAAGTTAGTCAAGTAAGTGAGGACTTGTTCGTGTACCAAGCGTTCTAGTACTTTGGAAAGGGGTGGGAGAATGGATATAGGGCGATAATCTGATGGTAAACTAGGAGAATTCTTCTTAGGAATAGGAATGACGATACCGTGCTTCCACACAGTTGGGAATACTCCCTGTACAAGGCAATTATTAAATATATGCGTCAGAATAGGTAATATGGCACCAATAATATTTTTTATGAAAGATAATGGTATGTCGTCATTACCGGGAGCATCAGACTTGAGGGAGTAAATTACACGCTTCACATCGTTCGCCCCAACTTTTTTGAAAGTGAATTTTACTTGATTTACTCGGGAATGAGCATTTATGGCGTTAATATCATCATTAGTTAGGTCATCAACTGGTTGATGATGATTATTATTATTATTATTATTATTATCATTATTAGGATAGTTAGCATCATAGTCATTATTGTCAGTAATATCATTATTAGTGTATGCTGCTTTCGTAAAGTGAGAATTTAGATCATCAAGTGGTATACTGGGTGTCTGCATGGTCAGGCTGCGACCTATACCCATCTGATGCAAATGTTTCCATATTAGTGCTGAATTTCGTCTGTTTGTTATCTCTTGAATATATTTATACTTGCTGTTACGAATTAATTTCTTAACTTGATTTCGGAGAATACGGTAATTTTCGAAATCACTAGTGCTTTCAGTTCGCCTAAATCGCCTATACCAAGCATCACGATTTGCCATGACCGACTTAATTTCATTTGTTAGCCAAGGAGACGAAGGGTGAGAAACTCGAATTTGCTTCTTCGGAGCGTGTTTGTCATACAGTCCTAATATTAAAGAGTTCAGTCTGTCAACCTTATCATCAATGTCATTAGTCAGTAGAATGTCATTCCACGGCAATTGATATGCTTCATTTCGTATTATCTCAGTATTAAAATGCTTGAAGTCTCTTCGCATTATGTACCTGGTTTTGTACTTTGGTGCCATGAGAGAGTAACATAAGTATATGAGATCGTGGGTCGAAATACCTGGTAGAGCAAGCTGTCCATGTTTTACCACTTTCTGCGGATTGTTTGTTATAATAAGGTCAATCAGTGTGTGAGACGTGTGGTTTATTCTGTGAACATGGTTAGTCGCGTCTAGTGTCAGTATATTGTAATCCATGCCATGGAATAAGTTTTGTAAGTATGTTGATTCGTTACTTGTAACTAGGAGATTAGTATTGAAGTCACCAAGAATGATTATGTTTTCGTACAGCGGAGTTAACTTCGATAATGCCACTTCTAGGTCAGATATATGTTGTATGTCCGGCGCCTTGTATACCACTCCGATCAGTAGTTTTTGATTATTAACCAAGAGTTCAACAAACATGAATTCAGGTCGAAATGGAGTCTTAGGATCTGAGGTCATAATTATTTTACTTTTTAAGTCGCTACGACAATATATAGCGCAACCGCCCCCTACACGATTTAAACGATCTAGGCGATGTAACGTCATGTTATTCAGCTTTACGAGATCAGATTTGAGCGACTGCTGTAACCATGTCTCTGTTACACAAATACAATGCAAGTTACTGTTACTAAATAGAGCCTGTATTTCGTCAAAGTGACAAAGAAGCGATTGTGCATTGATATGACAACACTGAAAATATTGTTGGTGGGGAGCTAACATTTCCTTAAGAATGTCTCCTGCCACAGCTGGTGAAGGGGAAGGTAAGGGTGAAGGCGGACGACAATGAAGAGGGATAGTGTCAATGACATCACGGACATGCTGTTCGGTATAAATAATTGACTCATTTACGTTAGCCATTGTCAACAGAAAAATTCAAACTACTCACCCTAGTTGTTTCATAAGCACCTCCAGAAATATTTACACAATCAGTCTCACACACACTATCACATTCACATACACAAACATTATACGCTGTTATATCACTCATTGTTTTTCCTAGTCAATCTCGTCGCTCACATAAGGCTTATTAATTGTGCCATGCTGCTAACAAACATTTTCTGTCCATTGTCTTTCAAAACAACAATGCGGCCGTCCTGTGTCCACACCCGTCGGAGTCCGAAGTGATCACGTGCCCTGTTTAGAATAGTTTTTCTGATACCTGTCAGGGATTCAGTCAGTAGAAGGCCAGTTCCTTTTAACAGCCGCTTGGCCCTCCAAACTCTGTCCCGGTCATGGTAACGCACGAACTTTATAATTATAGGGCGCTTACCCGTAGCAACAACCTGAGCTGCGGTTCGTTTTAGCACTCCTAAACGATGGCAACGATCTATATCAGACATAGTTATATCTACATTTAACTTGCCCTTCATCGTGTTGATAACTTTATCATAAACGTTCTCTGCCGGCTCCTCTGGAATACCATGCAGCACTAAGCAGTTCCGCCGGCTGTACTGTTCAGCTTCATCAAGCAGCTCGGCCTGTTGTTCGAGGCGCTGTTCAGTAAATTCCAGTTTTTTTGTTATGTCTTTCAACTCACTAGACACCTTTTCTTGGAACTGGGAGAACTCAGCCTTTAGCCGCTGCAGCTCATCCGCGCGGCAGGTGCAGCTTGCGACGTGTTCCAGGCGGCCTTGGAAGTCCTTCATAACATCTTCAATAGACGCTACACGACGAATAGCTTCTTTCGCGGACATACTGAATGATGCTTCAGGTCAATGACAGTTTAGTTACACTGAGAAAGTCACAAATGGCACTTGTTGGCTGTTAATCTTGCTAATTAACGAGATTACTGGAGAGGCGTTTCACACAACAGCAGCAGTTGGCGCCATGTTGGCATGTGTCTGGGGACTGATCATGTGCATCTAATCTGCGGCGAAGATCACCACGACTATCCCTCTCATAGTAGCGGGAGAGGTGTATCTGTGGGTACTGGGTGGGTCAAGGCCACCTCACCTGGGTATCATCTGCGGCAGCAGGTCTTGCCGTCAAACGAAATCATCATGTAATTAACTTCTGCACTCACAAAAGGATTCAATCTGCGTTGGTCAAAATTTTCTACAAATCAATTGGGGGAAAAAGACTTATAAAAAAAATTTCAACTGGAAATGTTTTCTCAAATTTCTTCTGCGTCACCCCAAGGAAGAACATTCGGGGGAGGGGGTGTTGGAGGTCTGAACCGGGAGGTACACCTCAACTCCACACTTTCAAAATAAGCGCCTTAATGAACTCCTTTATCGACCAAAATGTGGAATTGTTACTACATAAAATTGAGACTTTAATCAGAAGATGTCACTACCGAAGCATTAAGTAATTGTGTTATTGTGAAGTTTCCTAAAATGATTGGATTTCTATTGGTTTTGTTTTTGCTGTACATCAACAAGTTTGGACACTTTTCCACAGATGTCACTACCAAAAACTATGGAAATGCAATCTGGTGCAAGTAAAGGAAGTTGTCATTCAAAGAAATTTTGTGTTTATAGGTTTTCTCAACTTTCATTTGTTTTCTTTATGTAATTCTAGGTTTTCAACACCTCTGTCTTATTCCGCCAGTTTTAAATCTGCCTAATGAAAATTTTCTGCAATTAATTTTCAGCCTATCACAGGCTTCTTGTTCAATTTTGAGTGTAACTTTTGGGTTCAGCCAATAAAAATGAGAGGGTGTGTCCGGATTAGCCCAGAACCCTCTCGAACCTTCCCTGAGGGTATATAAGTTGCGGCTCTTCACATTTCCTGTCTCTTGATCGTCGTCCTTCTGAGTGTGTGTGTTATGGCAGGAGGCGGGACGCCTCATTCTTCGGCAGGCAGTACGTAAGCCAGGTAATGGCCACCTAAATTATATTTTCTGTAGCTACCTCCGCAGACTTATCCGAGGGGAAGGTCCGAATTTTTAACTATGTAACAAAACTTTCTAAAATGTAAATCGGGGATAGAGAGTGAGTTACCCTTTCGAGCTCCCCTTCATCTTGGTTTGAGGTGACTACGATTCCGTAACTGTTTTCTTCCTGTAATGTATTAAATTTATTTCCATGCGAGTCACCTCAGTAGCTTAAGACTAGCCCCTGTTTCAGAGCCCTGTTAGGGTTTTAATATTTCATTATCTTGGAGCGCAAGTGTACGCCTCCATTTACTTTGTGTTCGGGCCATTTATTTAACCTGTTCTTTTTCCGCAAAGGCCCAGTAGGTTGGGTAATAGATAGCCCTGTGTAAAACTATTTCCATTTGTAAATCGTGCCTTGTGAGTCCAGAGAGTGTAAGATTTTGATGTAATGTTGCCTTGAGTGGGCTGTAAGAAATCGAGGGCATGTAAACTCTTTTAGAGGTTTTGTAATAGTGAGGGGTGCCTCTGGAAGGCAAGTGCTCTTAAATCGGGTTATTTCCGTCCCTGTAAAATTTTGTAATCTGGATCCGGTATTTAAGAGTTTTTAAACTAAGGGTGTGAAGCCCCAAAGCTGTAAAAGTTCACTAATAAGGGATTTTCCAAGTCTTGTCCCAAGATTGCTAAGATTGTACTTGTCATGTTGTTATGTTCAGTCAGTGAAAAAATTGTCAAGTTTGATGTTCTAAAAGAAATTAACCTTTTAAAGTTTTAATTCAATTCTTCATATTGTAGTTATACACATTCAAGCCCACACCTTCTTTCAGCTCTCTGCGTTCCGCAGATACCTCGGAACACAAAGCATTGGCCATCGGCTCCTACACACTTCGCTTATCTTTAAGGCAAGATATCAATACCATGCCAGAAAAACGGCTTGTCTCTTGCGGCAAACCATACGTCGAGCCATTTTTCAGCAGTCAGGTAGCAACAGGTCGGGGAAGTACTGCGGGTGCGTAACGATGTCATATCCAAGCGACTTCAAGGTGTCTTTAACCGGTCTTGATGTGTGAGACGGCGCATTGTCGTGTAAAAGAACACTTTGCCATCGTCTTTCGATCAAGACGTGATTTAAATAAACGATTTGTTGGCGATAGGGTTGTGCACTTGTGAATTTATATATGATGATGCTGGATTTATAATGTTAAACTGGTAGTATTTCCTGTAATATTTTCTTTCCATTGAATTGTTTGTTGTGCTCTTGCTGTTTGTTTGTCTGTTTGTCTGTTTGTTGGTTTGTTTGTTTGTCTGTTGTTGTAGGGTAATTATGTTTACTTTACTTTATTATTAAAGTACTGTAAGTGACCATTGCCACCCAGATATTTCCCATTTGCGATGTATTTGTTAAAACAAAAAAATAATAATTAACTATTTCGGCGGGATTCGCCTACAATTGCTCGTCTTCGGACTCTTATGGTCTACCAGAGTGCGTACTGTCTTTGACATTTTGATCAGTGAACGGTGCAATACAGGCGCGAGTGTTTGGCGGACTCAACTTGTGTGTGTTGGTAAGTTAATATCAGACAAACACACTGACGTAAATGTCAAATTCATACGTTGCGTACTGCTCGCTGGGCCCATCTCTTAGTGAAACCAGAGAAGACTTATGCATACACCTTGTATATGATGCTGCTTTTAACAATGTTACTTTACATATCAAGGTTTCCAATGACACGTATTAGCCGGATTCTTTAAGCTACAAGAGTTAATTTATGTATAAAGTGATCTACTGAAACGAGAGGTTTGCAGATTCCAGTTTCCCACTTCTTCACGTACCATCGAACTGAAGTAGGATCAAACTGGTTAACCTGCTTACTTCCAACCATCGCTCTGGTATCTAACCCATTCAGCACAGCAAGATTTCTTCAGAGGACGAGGCCAGGCATTGCTTTCACTGTGATCATGAACCACACTTCTGCTCTTAGAAAATTGTGTTGTACAGTTTAAGTGAAGCAAAGTTGGATGGACCCAATAAACCCGGTTGAAATGCCCTTTCAGTTAAACGGAGAATCCAACCACTAAGGAATATCGCTCAACAGAAATATGAAATCCTGCCAGTTCAGTAACACAGATCAGAGACCAATGCTGAAGATCACGAACGTTCAATTGGAGATAGAGAAAGACTTGTAATTTTTATCAAATTAAGTTCGACTTCAAATGAAGGTAGATACCTTACAGTTCCATGAAGTGAAGGGAAGTGAAGTGCATTGGAAACCCTCTCCTCGATCACATTCAGCACCTCAAAGTAGATCTCAAATGGAAGCAAAATTCAGAAGGAATTTCCAATTCCTATGGACAAATTAATTTGATTCCATGGTTCATTCATTACAATCCCAATTTTTTCTACCAAAAGGGACACGTGCCAACTTTCAACATTTCCTCTAATATCCTACAATTGTATATTCCCAGTCACTGGATGTCCGCATATGAAGGAATTGAAGATAATACGATATAGAAAACGAACCCTGCTGAATATTATGGAAAATCGTTTATCCATCTGAAACAGTTTTTCAACCCTAACATCAGTCTAAGTGAAATTTCAGAAAAATCAAATATTTTATTTGAACTTTTAATTCCCATCGTCAGTAATCATTTCTCAGATTAAAAAAAATTCTTTCTATAATCTCTTTAAATTCTCCACTCAGAAGTCTTCTTTTAGCATCTTTCAGCCACACCATAGACACCCCTTCTCTCGTCCTCCCCTCCCTCATTTACCCCTTACCCTACACTATCCTCCTTGCCTTCCAATCCCTTCTTCTTCCTTCTTTAGCCCACCTCCCCTCCTCCTCCTATCTACTCCTTTGTTTTCCACTGCCTGCTTCCTCTAGCGTGCCAGTGTTTTGTTCTACATCAGACATTACATGTACCTACTGATAAATAATTTTCTCCTTTTTAATTTCCTTTCTGTTTGTTGATTCATTCCTGATTATGGCTATAATTCCCAGATTTACTTCATTGCCTGAGGTCCTAATCCAACTTAAAGGCAACATTATTATTTTATATGTATTTTAATGTTTCTATTATTCCTGCAAATTATCTTATACATTTACGTTTTATTTATCACAGGATGAGTTTAGGTTATATTATGGCTGAAGATTGTCCCCAGGTGACTGAAACTAGTCCCAAGACATATGTAATATTATTTATTTAAGATATTGTTGTTACAGAGGTAACGTTTGTAGCCCTCTCTATTTATGTTTTTGGTTTGGCAAATGCCGTGGAAATCTGTGTCATCCCGTTAATGTTCAACTCGTTTACTCCTACTGTTTTCTAAATGACTGGAGGTCATATTCCTAATTTATTATATTTACCTTGCCTAAAACACTCATTCCTATTTTAATATGGGAACTGCATGCTGTGTATGCGTCATTCAGTGCTGAACGTGTATCTGTCTTGTGCTGCCTTCTGCGCAGGCTAGCGTAACTTCTCAGCCTTTTCTATATCTCTGGCCAATCAGCGGTAGCGAGAATTGTTACGTAATTGACCTCTCCGTCTGACTTGAGGAAGCCAGCGAGTCCCTTGTTTGCTACGATGGCGAGAAGGAGAAGCATGTTTGGATGTAGCTCTGGGCTAGATCTTAGGGTAGCCATGGATTCCTTGTGTGAGAAGAGTTTCTGAATTTTACAGTCCATGTTCTATATTTTTCTTCTCTGGTGGATTAAGTACGCCTCCTGCAAGTTACACTTTGTGAGTTGTAACAACATGTATCTACAACATGGAAGCATCATGTAAACTGTAAGTTAATAATTACGGCATCCAAGTTTTCATCACCAAGCGCTCCGTGAATTAGTGAAATGCTAAAACTTCGATTTGATTCTGGTCTTGTGTGGCCCTTTGGAATTTAATGTAATATGTTTAAAAAACATTTCGAATTCCTTGTATTTTTCTATAGAATCATTGGTTTCTCGTGTATGTATATTTCAGAACGCTTACTCCCATGATTTGGTTATTATTATTATTATTATTATTATTAAATACTGAAAGTAAATTTTCGGGAGTAACGTGATGGTACTATTATGGAGATAAAGAAAGGTGTCTATTTGATTGCATAATGCCTGAATGAGTTCCCACAAGTGTTTGTTACTAGTATTCGACCCCTTATTGATACTATTTGTTTTTTGGTTATCCTTCCTCTTAATTTTACCTCATTCTCTGAGGCTTCGTTATTCTTGATTCTCTTTTGATCATTCATGAATTCGATTATTGTGCGATTGCTCGGATTGGTGCCTTCTTGTATTTTTGCCTGCATCGGTAACCATGGGGATGTTTACTGATTTATTGATTATTGAATGACCTGAAGAAGGGGAAGTGCCATTTTCTCTGGCATGAATTCAATATCCTGTGCAATAATTCACGTATACTTTGATTTATTCAGGTGTTTTAAAGCCGTTTCCCTTTATCTCTTTTTATTTTGGTCATTCTTTGGATGTCGGTTTCTTTAGCCTATTTCTGGATCATCACTGCATTTTTTAAGGGTTGACGCTTGTGGAAACTCACTGCATGAAAGTTGACTCCACGCAAGTGTACTTAATCTACTTAAAATATTATTCTCCCTTTTATCTAACGTTGTTCGGCCGTCCACAAACTACTAAAAATAGATCTCAATGTATTCCAAGTAGGTTTTTAATTAATTTTACTTAACCCCAATTTTGTTACCATTCATTTAGCCTAATATTTAGGCACTATTTCTTTCTCAGTGTTGTTAAACCAATTCCTAGTTACTTCCTAAATTAAACTTGTTTGGAACCTGGTATCTGGTTTGTTTTCCTCCAACTAGTGCTAAACCGGTTAATTACGTACCAGCTTTGTTTCTCTGTATCTACGGCAACTCCTAGTGTACTCAAGGTAAGTTTTTTCATTGCTTTGGCCTTTATTCGTGTGGGTTATGTGCCCAGCGCTTCGGTTCATCTTTAAGAATTGTTTAACCTTGTCTTGTACCCGTACCAGCTTAAAGCATGGTACCGGCTGGTACACTGTATTGAAAAAGTGCCTCGTGTCAGTTTATTTCTTATGGAGTTGATGATGACAAGTAGCCATTGGAGATGGCTGAAAAATAACATAGCAGTTACTTTGTCCACGTTACATGCCTGTCACTGTTATAAATGCAACGAGGTCAAAAAAAATAACAGGTTGCCGATTAACGACAACAGAACAACCTACTAGAGGAAACAGTAACTGTGAAGTGGGAACTGTCACTAGTAGCAGCTTTCAGACACGGAATGTGACCTTCAGAGTTCAGAGAGTACGCATGTCTTCCAAGTGAGAGCGCGTTTTTGGAGATTGCTTTAAGTCAAATACACTCTGGTGTATAATATAATCTATATGTATTTGATTAAGTTGCTGCTGCCATCTGGTAACTAAAATGTAAACCGTTATGATATATTCAACTGCAGAGGGGTAATCGCTGACTCAGACATCGTGCAGGGCTACCTACATTATATTATTATAAGTTTCACCCGTATCATTTTTTTGTACTGTAAATAAATTAGTATGCTTACTTTCCGTATTGATATTATAGATAACATAACAATACTTCATTTTACTTTATCGATCCTCTTGTACCGGTTTGTGTCGAGGTTTGGCAGACAGATCATCATGTTTTCTTGTCTTCTATCCGTGATCAGGGCATTATCAAACTCACTCCTCTAGATTTCATAAAAGACGCTATGTTGTCTTTACATTTCATCCGTTTGTTAAGAATGAAGCCATGTTTTTTTCAGTGTTGACTTAGTTAAATGTGACAAAGGTTTTTCAGTCTGTCAAACACACAGCAAATATAATGTAAATTATAACACTATAAACATACCTGTAAACCTACCTGAATGTGAGTGTGTTTTTTACCGTATGTTTATAGTGTTATAATTTACATTATATTTGCTGTGTGTTTGGCAGACTGAAAAACCTTTGTCACATTTCATCCGTTGTCTTCCTCTCGTTAACTTTATAGCAAATAGGAATGCGTGTTTTGTTGCACCAAATTTCAACAGTGAAGTGATGCGCGCGCGCGCGCGCGCGCGCATGTGCGAGTGAATGAATGAGACTTTGCAACACAGCTGTAAGGAGATAAGCTTGAAGCCGTGACCAGCCCGTGACCAATAAAATGTGAGTAATGTTGGACGTTATTTGTAACTGTTACTTTTCACAGTTACTTTATTGTAGCGGTGACAGCTGTAGCATTTACACAAAAATAACTGTTTATCACACCCCTAGTAGCCATGCTTATTCCACAAGATCAACATTGAGGCCGCTATCACCAGTCAAGAACGGACATGGCAGTTTAATTTCTGACGTGGAAGGAATGTGACGAACGAATATCTACCTCTCTTTCTATTCTTATCGAATTAGTAGTTGATGTACCCGTGCTTCGCTGCGGAATGAGCAGACCGCAGACAACCGTGAACATCTGCCTACTTCGTTAAGTTTGCACACTGTTCATTCCAATCAGCGAATCAGAATAGGGATCGAATAGTTGGAATACTATGATGAACCGGTGTGTTACGTCCTGTGCCATTACATTATTCCCTAAAAATGAAAGATCAATCGATTCCGAATGAGCGCGAATGAATGACTTCATATAAAAACCATATAAGCTAAGATTGACGCAATGTCGAAGTAGATATAATCATAATAGCAGTGAAGAGATACAAAACAAGGGAGTCGAATTGTAAAAAAAAAATATCCAACACTATAGAAGACAGCTAAATGAATATACATCTTAGCAAATAGGCATATCGCAGATTGAATCACAAAAGAGCATTAAAGCAGAAGAATATTTATTAAAAGAAGACATCGGATAGAGTTCTACGCAGATAAAACGCTAAATATAACAATAGAATTTTGAAACACATCAGTTTCAATTAAAGTATTTACCAATACTTGAAAGTCAACCAGACTAAAGGCCCAAGGGAATAGAGCCGGCAAAAGAATTAAGAAATCACACGAATGCAATATCATTGCTAGAAGAAATTATCAAACAATCATTTACTACACACATATTTGAGGATTTCGCAGACATATTGTGAGTCTGATATAAAAGCCGTCCGCCTCTGCTGTATAGTGGTTAGTGTGATTAGCTGCCACCTCCGGAGGCCCGGGTACGAGTCCTGGCTCTGCCACGAAATTTAAAAAGTGTTATGAGGGCTGGAACGGGGTCCACTCAGGCTCGGAAGGTCAACTGAGTAGAAGTGGGTTCGATTCCCGCCTCAGCCATCCTGGAAGTGGTTTTACGTGGTTTTCCACTTCTCCTCCAGGAAAACGCCGGGATGGTACCTAACTTAAGGCCACGGCCGCTTCCTTCCCTCTTCCTTTCCTATTCCTTCCAATTTTCCCATCCCCCACCAAGGCCCCTGTTCAGCACAGCAGGTGAGGCCGCCTGGCCGAGGCACGGGTCGTCCTCCCCAGTTTTATCCCCCAACCCGATGTCTCACGCTCCAGGACCCTTGAGACGGTAGAGGTGGGATCCCTCGCTGAGTCCGAGGGAAAAACCAACCCTGGAGGGTAAACAGATTAAGAAGAAGATATAAAAGCCATAGATTAACCAAAGAAACTCTAAAATGGAAGATTAATATCTGTTAAATTAGAAGGCTTTGTTTATACTAATATGTATCGACTGAACATTAAGAAATAAACAAATATCCCGGAAAGCTAAGTTGACCATTTATAAGACTGTCATTAGACCCGTGGTTACATATGGAGCTGAGACCTGGGTATTAAATAAAACAGAAGAATATAGGTTAATGACATTGGAAAGAAAGGTATTGAGGAAGATTTTTATGCCAGTTAAAACTGCACTGGGATGGTGTATTAGATCTAATAAGGAGCTTAGAGACCTGTACCAAGAGCAGGATATAGTATCTTTCATGAAGACTGCTAGAGTGCGTTGGCTAGGACATGTCCATCGAATGGAGACTACAAGAGAACCTAAGAAAGTGCTGGAGGGGCATCCAGGTGGAAGACGATGTAGAGGTAGACCAAGAAAGCGATGGATAGAAGAGGTGGAGGCTGATCTACGTACCATGGGAGTCCGGAGATGGAGGACCAAGGCAATCGACAGAGAGCTTTGGAAGAAGATTGTTGCGGAGACCAAGGTTCTGCAAGGACCGTAGCGTCAAGGAGTAAGTAAGTAAGTAAGTATCGACTGATTGCTTATATGTTTTGTATTTCCAACATTGAGCCAAACAAGATGTTGAACCTTTAAGAAGATGGACTACGGGCTACTCGGAATTACCTGAGCGGAGCTATGATCGACCATCGTTGCATACGACCACCGTATAGCAAGATGTGCGGTATGGAGATTGCCCCCAGACAGCGTAGAATGAACCAAGCATAAATCATCAAAAGGCAACGGAAAAAGGTATGTTTCGTAAATAAATACGTAGTTTGGTAGAAGTAATCATATATATCATTGGTTATCAAAGTGTTGAAACTGTGGCGTTCAATCATCAAAATCAATATATATGTTTAGTTTCTCACAAGGGTTCCTTCATTAGATCGATATGAAGGAAGATAAATAGTCACCTACAAAAGTAATCAAGTCCTAATTAGATGATGAAAGCGGTATATGATTCTAGTAATGTCATGCCATAGATGATATGAAGTTCTTTTAGAAGTGTACATTTGAGTGTTATATAGATTCCAGGCGATAGGTTAAAATATAAATGTAGAATACATAGTTAGATAATAAATTAATTTCGTGTGGCAATTTCTAGCCAAGTGCGGCCCTTGTAAGGCAGACCCTCCGATGAAGGTGGGCGGAATCTGTCATGTGTAGGTAACTGCGTGTTAATGTCGTGGAGGATTGTGTTATGTGTGGTGTGTGAGTTGCAGGAATATTGGGGACAGCACAAACACCCAACCTCCTCGCCATTGGAATATTAACCAATGAAGGTTAAAATCCCCGAACCGGCCGGTAATCCAACCCGAGATACTCTGAACCGAAGGCCAGTACGCTGACCACTCGGACAACGAGTCAAGCAGTTGGATAATAGGAGCAGATGATAAATTTCTATAATAAAGAGAGGTGTACTAAAATATGGAAGTATCAGCGGAGAGTATAGAAATGATGTTGTAATTCAACAAGATGTAGATCCAATGAGGAGAAAACATGAGACTAAAACTACTTATGTGTCAAAATGAAGTTATTATATGAAGAGTTGAGAATAGTAAGAAGAGATGCGAGTTGAAAGAAGTAAATGAAGGAAATATAGAGATGTTATAGAAATCAGTATAAGATTAATTGAATATAAATATGTATGCCACGTCGAAATAAAAGAAGAAATGGAATTCTTTTTACGCAAGAAGGGAGATAATTGACGAAGATTAGAATTACTTGTGTCTGGGATCTAATAACATTGCATTAGTCAGGAATTCGTGTATAATATTAATTGCAACCTTTCGTAGAATTAGGATATTAGCACTTCGTCATCGAAAGATACCCATTATAAGAATGAATACATTATACTTGGACATTTTAATTTAGGATTTTCTTCTGAAAAGATGCGCTATCTTAAATTATGCACGAAATACGTGTAGGGTCATGGCTATCGTAAATGAGAGTAGAGATGAGTTAACACCGTATTATATTTCAAAAATATCATTTTCCTAATGTTGTAATGGATTCACGCGTGATCACATAACCATATTTAAAGTAATTTAATGTTGTAGATACCATTACAGATTTAATGGCTACTTTTCATACATTGGAAGGATATTTTCAAGCATGAATGTGAATGAAAAATATTTTCAATTGATTTAAAGCAGAGTTGTGCTGAATAAGAGGAAACTTATCAGGAATAATGAATGAACAAGGAGAGTGTGTATGTAGGATCTTCAAAATAGGAGTATTTAGTCAGCGTATGTAAAGATTGTTGGTTACAAGGATAATGACCAGATAGAGGAGGTGACTAATGCTAAAGAAGTATTAAAATTTACCTATGATAACAATGATATTTACAATAAGATACAAAGTTGAAAACTAAAAAAGCGGCTGGAATTGATAAGGTTTCTGGGAATATACTAAAGACAGTGGGTTGGGATATAGTACCATATCTGAAGTACTTGTTTGATTATTGTTTGGTTGAAGGAGCTTTACCTAATTAATGGAGAGTTGCTATAGTAGCCCCTGTGTATAAAGGAAAGGGTGATAGACATAAAGCAGAAAGTTACAGGCCAGTAAGTTTGACATGCGTTTCATTTAAGGTTTGGTAAGGCATTCTTTCTGATTATATTAGACATGTTTCCGAAATTAATAAGTGTTTCGATAGAAGGCATTTCGGTTTTAGGAAAGGTTATTCCATTCAAGCTCAACTTGTAGGATTCCAGCAAGGTATAGCAGATCTTTTGGATTCAGGAAGTCAAATGGACTGTATCACGACTGACCTGTCTAAAGCATTTGATAGGGTGGATCAAGGGAGTCTACTGGGAAACAAGAGTGCAATTGGACTAGATAAAAGAGTGACTGAATGGGTTGCTATATTTCTAGAAAATAGATCTCGGACAATTAGAATAGGCGAAGCTTTACCTGACCCTGTAATAATTAAGATGGGAATTCCTCTCGCTATATTTTCTTATATATATAAATGATATGAGTAAAGGAGTGGAATCAGAGGTAAGGTTTTTTGCGGATGATGTTGTTCTGTATAGTGTTATAAGTAAGTTACAAGATGGTGAGCAACTGCAAAATGACTTCGATAATGTTGTGAGATGGACAGCAGGCAATGGTATGATGATAAACGGGTTTAAAATTCAGGTTGTGATTTTCACAAATAGGGAAAGTACTCTCAGTTTTAATTACTGTGTTTATGAGGTGTAAGTTCCTTTTGGGGATCATTGTAAGTATCTAGGTGTTAATATAAGGAAGGGTCTTCATTTGGGTAACCACATAAATGGGATTGTAAATGAGGGATACGGATTTCTGAACATGGTTATGAGGGTGTTTAGGGGTTGTAGTAAGGATGTAAAGGAGAGGGCATATAAGTCTCTGGTAAGACCCCAACTAGAGTATGGTTCCAGTTTATAGGACCCTCACCAGGATTACTTGATTCCAGAACTGGAAAAAATCCAAAAGAAAGCAGCTCGATTTGTTCTGGGTGATTTCCGACAAAGGAGTGGCGTTACAAAAATGTTGAAAAGTTTGGGCTCGAAAGACTTGGGAGAAAGGAGACGAGCTGCTCGACTAAGTGGTATGTTCCGCTCTGTAAGCGGAGAAATGGCGTGGAATGGAATCAGTAGACGAATAAGTTTGTTTGGTGTCCTTAAAAGTAGGAAAGGTCACAATGTGAATATAAAGTTGGTATTCAAGAGGAAAAATTGAGGCAAATATTCGTTTATAGGAAGGGGAGTTAAGGATTGGAAAAACTTATCAAGGGATATGTTCGATAAATGTTCAGTTTTCTTGCAATTATTTAAGAAAAATCTACGATTACAACAGATAGGGAATCGGCCACCTGGGCGACTACCCTAAATGCATATTTGTGGTGATTAATTGATAACAGTAAGTTGAACAATTTATTTTTTTCGGCTCTCTGGCTAAAAGGTTAGCGTCCTGGCCTTTTGTCACAGGGGTCCCGGGTTCGATTTCTGGCAGGGTAGTGAATCTTAACCATCATTGGTTAATTTGCCTGGCACGGGGGCTGGGTGTATGTGTTGTCTTTATCATCATTTCACACTCATCAAGATGCGCAGGTCGCGTACGGATGTCAAATCAGAAGACCTGCACCTGGCGGACCGAACCCGTCCTGGGATTTCCCGGCACTAAGTGCCATACGCCATTTCAAATTTTTAGAATTTATTTTTAAAATCTGAAGGAATTAAAGTAATTTACGTATATGGTACGAACACACACTCACACACACACAATAAATGCATATTCCAATTATAGTAACCAAAACACGCTGACCGTCACTATAACAAGAAGTAATCTCGTCCATAAGACCAAATAATTTAATAGTATCTACAACTCAGGCGTCCATCGTAGGCTTACTTAGCTACACTGACTGCCGAGTGTTATAAACAGGCTCGAGACTTCAGTGTTTAAAGTTTAGATAAAGATGATTTGATATTGCATCTTCGCTGACTAGTGGGTGCTGAGAACCGGCTAATTACTCGCGAGTGGCAGCAAGGGATGGCTATTATTGGAGCAGTTTGGATGATCCACATTCTTTCAGAAATAGCTATCGTAGTCCAACTGACGAAAGCAGTTCCACACTACAACGACCTAAATTTCGAATAACCCTCTGTAATAAAACTAATACTATATTGTGTTCTGTAGCTTTCTCAATATGTAAAATCACTCTTCAGTTACTGAATTAGTCGGGCTGAGTGGCACAGACGGTTGAGGCGCTGGCCTTCTGACCCCAACTTGGCAGGTTCGATCCTGGCTCAGTCCGGTGGTATTTGAAGGTGCTCAAATACGACAGCCTCGTGTCGGTAGATTTACTGGCACGTAAAAGAACTCCTGCGGGACTAAATTCAGGCACCTCGGCGTCTCCGAAATCCGTAAAAGTAGTTAGTGAGACGTAAAGCAAGTAACATTATTATTATCATTATTATTATTATTATTATTATTATTATTATTATTATTATTATGCTACTGAATTAAGGAACTGTCATGCACCCCTCACAAGCCATAGGCACGGAGCCGCCACTGACCAGAGGAATTTTTTTTTTTTTTTTGCTAGTGGCTTTACGTCGCACCGACACAGATAGGTCTTATGGCGACGATGGGAAAGGAAAAGCCTAGGAGTTGGAAGGAAGCGGCCGTGGCCTTAATTAAGGTACACCCCCAGCATTTGCCTGGTGTGAAAATGGGAAACCACGGAAAACCATCTTCAGGGCTGCCGACAGTGGGGCTCGAAACCACGATCTCCCGGATGCAACCTCACAGCCGCGCGCCTCTACGCGCACGGCCAACTCGCCCGGTGACCGAGGATTTAATGAGATGAAATGAATGCCGTCATATAGGATGGCATGGAGGTGGAGGGTGAAATCCTGTCCCGGAAGATTCGTGATCAGCAGCGTATCGTCTGTGAAAAATCAATATGTCGTGTATCTCAATGCCTCTCCTAACCTCCCAGCCACATACAAATATGCAGTCCATCAGAGCAATTTTGCCTGTGCTTATTTTCATAGGAAGGTGTGCAAACGAAAATGAACCTTAGATACAGTATACTGTAGGAATGAGTAAGTTTGTCATTCAAACATACAATCCAACAGTATGGTACGGTTGGGTTCATTTTCTTTTGCACTCCTCCATACGAAATTGGACACCACTATTTTTTTTCTTCTGATAGACTGCATATCGTCCTTGCCGGGACAAAACCTCCTATGTGAAATATTTTAGCTTAGAACTTTGGCCTGTAATGTTCGGTCATCTAAAGTGCAATATTGTGTGACAGTTGTCAAGGCATTCTCGCTCTTCATAACGTATGTGCTGCGGGTCAGTATATCTCCAAAAATATTAGCACATAGGAGGTTTCGTCCCGGCAATGATGATATTCCGTATGTTGCTGGGAGGATGAGCATTTTGACATAGAAGATTTTGTTTCTTCAAAGACGATATATTGCTATTTAGTAGCGTCGTTGACTTAAATACAGGATATAGAGTACTAAGAGCAAAGAAACATACAATTTGCACAGAATTCTTTATTCACATTCAGAAGGAATCTTGGTGGTAGGTATTTCAGCGGTCCAGCTTGCTGCTACTTTCAGCAATCACTGCACGCTGACGCTATCTGCTGGAAAGTCCGTACACGTTCTGTCCTCCATAGACAGCTTCTCCGTAGGGAGGTCCAATCACATTGTTGTAAGGACGGAAAACGATGATGTCCTGTAGTCTCCCAGAGTAAGGAGCTGAAACAAGAATTCATGAATGGTAGCTACTGTCTCACCTGCTGATGGCATCATCGAATATTTCTAATAATCGGATAAACTCCATCCGATTATTTAAATAATCGAAAACTTCTAATAATCGAATAAACTCCATCCGATTATTTAAATAATCGAACACTTTTAATAATCCAATAAACTCCATCCGATTATTTAAATAATCGAACACTTTTAATAATCCAATAAACTCCATCCGATTATTTAAATAATCGAATAAACTATATCCGATTATTTAAATAATCGAATACTTCTAAAAATCGAATAAACTCAATCCGATTATTGAAATAATCGAATACTTCTAATAATCGAATACAGGATTATTTAATCGAATACTTCTAATAATCGAAACAACTCCATCCGATTATTTAAATAATCGAATAAAAAATCGAATGAGCTTCAAAGGATCATTCACTTTTACTGACGGTATAAACGAATACGTTTTAATTCAGATGTCTCATTCGATTGTTATAGCGGAACCACTCATCCGCTTGGAGCGAATTAATGTTTAAATAATCACTTTTCATTCGATTATTTCGAAAGTATTCGCAATTCAATCGCCTCATTCATTCGAATGAATAATCGAAAAAATAATCGAACGGAAATACTCACGAGTGGAGTTTCAGACTATGCATCGAATGATAATCAAAAAATATTCGAACTGAAAAATATTCACTATCCGATTGCCTTATTCATTCGAATGAATTATCAAAAAATAATCGACTAGAAAAATAATCAAACAAAATGAAATAATCGAACAAGCGATAATTTTCTGTTCGATTATCTCATTACTAGTGTCACCAGGTAGAAAGTTAATTTACCTTAACTAAATTATAGATTTAGCTAGTAATAAATGAATATCTTTCCTGACATTTTCTCTTGTTACCTTTGGATGAGACATTGAATAGATTCAGCCTTGTTTTCCAGCAGGCCCTGTCGAAATGTTTAATGGAAACCTTAAATACAGTGTGGAATCTCTCGCTCTATATGGACAATGATATACAATAAATGTCTCAAAATTGGTAAAATTCCGGAATTCTGGAGGAACTCGGAGATAATTTTGCTACACAAAGGAAAATGTATCATTGAAAATTTAAATTCGTATCGAGGTATTGCTTTATAGAACAACATCTACAAAATTTAATCAATAATTTTAACACAAGACTCTCCAATTTCTTCTTCTTCTTAATCTGCTTACCCTAAGGCTTGGCTTTTCCCTCATATTTAGCGATGGATCCTACCTCTACCACCTCAAGGGCAGTGTCCTGGAGCTTCAGACTCTAAGTTGGTGGATACAACTGGGGAGGATGACCAATACCTCGCCCAGGCGGCCTCACCTGCTTTACTGAACAGGAGCCTTGGTGGGGGATGGGATGATAGGAATGGAGAGACAAGAGGGAAGGAAGCGGCCGTGTCCTTAAATTAGGTACCATCCCGAGATTTGCCTGGAAGAGAGGTGAGACACCACGAAAAACCACTTCCAGGATGGTTGAGGTGGGAATTGAACCCACCTCTACTCAGCTGACCTCCCGAGGCTGAGTGGACCCCGTTCCAGCCCTCGTACCACATTTCATATTTCGTGGCAAAGCCGGGAATCGAACCTGGACCTCCGGGGGTGGCAGCTAATCACACTAACCACTACACTAAAGAGGTGGCAATCTCAAATTTAGCAGAGAATTTTTTCCCGAACACAATTTGGTTTTAGAAAAGGAAGAGGAACATTACATGCAGTCCGCCTTTTAATGTAAAATATACATGACACTATAAAACTCTCATCTCGAAAATTCTATACAATTTTCTTCGATTTTACAAAGGCCTTTGATTAACTAGATCGGTCAATCATAATGTCAAAATTGGAAAACATGATAAAAAATGACAACCCGATAAGAGCCACAATAAGAAATCTTCTGCAAAAATTATTTTCAAGTGAAGCTTCCACGGTGTGAAGAATTATTTAATTTAATTTCCGGGTTGAACCGTGTTGTACTTGTACGCACATCACGTACAGTTTGCCGACGTTTCGAATACATTGCAGTATTCTTTGTCAAGGCGACTGAAATACCCCTACTCGATCCGAGGTAATCAGTCTCCCAGGCTGAAATTACACTACTAGAGTGGCCTTGATCTTGGCCTTTTATATCCTAGCCTATCTGGCTGACGTAAGCCCTGGCTGTCTCGCGAGAATTCTGGAGAGTATGCGTCACAGCCAGGTAGTGGGGACTTGCCCGCGCTGTTATGTAATGGGGTTGCGGCCCGTGTGTTTATGTTGTGGTCTGTATGTCTTAAACTATAAATGATAGGCATCCAAGAATTACTGATTTTATATCCTCCTTCTAAATTTATGTTGTTCGGATGTTTCTTGATTTCGATAGCCTCGCGGATTTTCCTTTCCAGATTCCAAGGGATAGCTGCTACGATCTTGGTCTTGTCAAATGATATTCCGTGCCTAGTTTCGTAGGAATGCTTGGCTACTGCTGAAATATCTGTCTTTTTGGTTCTTGGTGTGACGGTTATGTTCTTTTAGGCGGGTGGAGATCAGACGTTTTGTTTCACCAACATAACAAGCTCCGCAGCTACATTCAATGTGATACACTCCAGGGGCCTGTAATTCTGTTGTGTCTTTTACTGGTGGTAGATAACGGGCTAGCTTCCGGTGAGGTTTATAGATAGTTTTTATGTTGTATTTGTCCAGTACCTTGCCGATCCTGTCTGTAGTGTTTTTAATGTATGGCAGTATCGCTGTTTTCGGGCGGGTCAGTTCTTCTTTCCCGTTGTTTTCTCCTGCGGCACCCTTTTCTTCAACCCGGAAATTAAATTAAATAAATAATTATTTTCAAGTTACAGTTGGTATAATGTCATTGTTAGCGTGCCGTCCCTTGGTCCAGGGAGTCCCGGATTCGATTTCAGGCTGGGTTGGAGATTTTAACCTTAAATGGTTAATTCCCATGGCTCGGGGACTGGATGTTTGTGCTGAGCCATTTTTGATCCTTGTCACAGTTAGGTTTCGTCTCGACCTGGGTGTATTTGCCAAAATGGCTCGTTACTGCTTCAAGTGGGACAATCCCGTAACTTCTGTGATATCACGAAAGATGGCAGTCTTTGTGTTTTCTGTCAGGGATGGTTTAACTTTCCACAGGAATGTATTCTTCCTATTTTCTTTGACTTGGGGAACATATGTCTGTTTTAATATGATTTATGGATGGATTTTCTTCTGCCATCAGCCACCTTCCTTTGCACGTTTATTTTACTTCAGGTGACAATATTATTTGATAACTTCTTTTCTTTATGTTATCTTGGTTGTTGATATCCCTTGTTTACCCCACGGTATGAATGAAACGCGATTATCTGTGATTGGTGTGGTGGTTATGTTTATTCTCAATGTTGTGGTCCTCAAATTACTACGTCCGTGCATTCTTTTGCGTCTACCTCCCATCCGTACTGCATGGGCTATTTGTGTCTCCGCGAGGCTTCACTCGCTCTGTACGAATCGCAATCTGGATGGGTTATGATGTGAATACGGGACCTGCTGATCCCATTGCCAGTTTTATGTTCATGTATACACGTGACCCTCATAATTGGGAACCGCCTTCTAGTGACCTTGGTGTCGTATTATTGAAGAATTTGAATGCTTGATGGACATTCAGGATCGCTCTTCACTATTACTGTTTGGTTGCCTGGCTGTATGTGAGTGTAAATGGGTCGGGAATCAAGAAGGAATATCTTTATTTGAATTTGGTTTGGTTCTTGTTTCTTAATTTTATTTATCCACCTTACTTTTTGTGCATTTTCCTTTCGGCATTTGCACCTATTCCTAGCTTCTTGTATCGTCTCCGGCTGACGTTTCATCTTTCTTTCATGAATGCACTGAGCGTATATTTGGCCCCTTCCATTATTTTAATCTGCTCCGAGGGTACTACGAATAATTATTTCCTTTATTCTGCTCTTTGATGCGCAGGAGTACTTTCTTCTTTTGGGGTGACAGATTTTTGTAAAAAAGAAGGGAAGAAGAACAGATGTGTGATATACGGGAGTGGAGATAAGTTGAGAAAGTAAAATTAATAACTGTTGGAAAACTAGACCACCTTTTAATGAATGTGGATTGCGTCGTGTTTGTGAGGGAATAATCTGAATGTAATCGCACGCTCATAAGCGGTTCATCTGATTGTAAAATAATTTGATTCTGAATGGGAGTATACCATCGCAGCGATACTGCTGCTACATCTCTGTGAAAAGGGAATTACGTATGTATAATTTTTATGTTGATTATCCTTCATTTACCTTCTCCAATTTCCTAATATTTTATTAATTCAATAAACGTTTCCTTGTTATTTGTTGGATTTCTTGGTACATTGTTCTGCAAATTAGTCTCTTGGTATTATTTTGCCGAGAGGCTCATCTCCACCTCAAGAATTGTAGCTTTTGGCCTTTTCCATTTGCGATCCGGGCCTCAATATTTAGCTTATGATGATATATTATGCATTGTGTAATAGATTCTGTGTGTGCGGGGTGTAGCTCAGTGCTCTCCGGAACATCCCTGCAACTCGCACACCACACATAACACTCTCTTCCACCACAATAATACGCAGTTATCTTCCCATGGCAGACTTTCATCGGAAGGTCAGCCTTATAAGGGCTGCACCCGGCTAGAAATAGCCACAAGGAATTATTTATCACCCATTGTTCAAACAAACGGCGTGTTAGAAGGTGATCCTATCTAATCTTGCCTGAAATTGAATGGAATGGAGCTGCAAGTGAAGCCCATGAACAGCAACTGGCAAACAAGTTAATTTGGGAGGAAGGATTTACACAAGTAGTACAAGAACCGATTCGTCTCAATAATGTGCTAGATGTATTCTTGGTTAAACCATGGGAAATTGTTAATACAACTGAGGTAATAGAAGGAATAGGTGACCGTAAGGCTGTAATAATGGATGTAGGACTCGTACCAAAAATGCTTAATAAGAGGGTCACACAAGGCAAGAAATTATACAGAAAAACTAAAGTTGACGAATTTGGGACTCACCTTAAATCACAATTCAGTTGTTGGATACGTGAAGGGAGTAATGTGGATACACTTTGGGCTAAATTCAAAGGAATCATTTGGGAAGGAGAGAAGAGATTTGTACCTGTTAAGAAGGGTAAAATGACCTCAGACCCTGTTTATTATACAAGGGAAATAAGAAAATTAAAAAGAAAATGTAGAATAGTAAACAGGAAAATCAAAGAGGGTAGGGGGAGTAGAGAAACTAGAAAACAGCTAATGAGGGAACTGAATAGAGTGAAAAAGGAAGCAAAAGAGAATTATATGAATGGCATCCTTCAAGAGGGCAATGACCACAAAGGGAAGTGGAAAAGGCTGAATTCATATATTAGGAATAAAAAAGGAAAAGGAATCCAAATTCCTACAATGGTGGGAGAAGGGCGTGAACACTATTTAACAGATACTGAGAAAGCAAATCTATTTAGTAGGGAATTCAGAGATTCAGTAGAAGATTGCCAGGAGTTGGAAACCGTAACAGAAGATAGAGAGGGAGAGACACATAGGGAAACAAGAAGCTTCTCATTCACAAATGAAAATATTTTCAGAGAAATCCAACTGCTTCAGCAAGGGAAAGCAGCAGGAAGTGATCAAATTACTGGAGAGGTATTAATGACAATGGGATGGTACATAGTGCCTTATTTAAATTTTCTCTTTGACTATGTCATAAATTATAGTGTAATACCAAAGGAATGGTAAGGTAAGGGTTATTCTGCCCGAAGGCAGGTCCGAACCTTCGCAGAGGTGTTCCTGAGCCGGAGTTTACGTGCGGTAGGGTGGCCAGTTCCTTTCCGCTCCTCCATTCCCTTACCCCCCACCAACAGCGCGTGGCAACCCATCCAACTCCTGACCACGCCCAATGTTGCTTAACTTCGGAGATCTGACGAGATCCAGTGTTTCAACACGGCTACGGCCGTTGGCAGAAAGGAATGGAAGGAATCTATAACAATACCAATTTATAAAGAAAAGGGTGATAAAAGGAAACCAGAGAACTACAGACCAATCAGCCTGAGCAGTATGGTTTGTAAAATGCTGGAGTGTTTAATAGCAAAGTACATCAGAGGGATATGTGATGATAAAAATTGGTTCATGAGGAGCCAGTATGGATTCAGAAAGAAATTTTCTTGTGAGGCACAACTGGTGGGAATTCAGCAGGACATATCAGATCAGTTGGATTCAGGAGGCCAGTTAGATTGCATAGCCATAGATCTTTCCAAAGCCTTTGATAGAGTGGAACATGGAATACTATTAAAGAAATTGGAGGGAATAGGATTGGACGTAAGGGTTATACGTTGGATAAGAACATTTCTAAATTCAAACGTTCAGAAAGTCAAAGTAGGAAATAATATATCACAGGAAGAGAAATGCACAGGGTAGTATAATCGGTCTGTTACTTTTCTTAATACACCCAAATGATTTAGGGAACAATATAACATCGAAAATAAGATTGTATGCAGATAACATAATTGTTTATAGAGAAATAAATAACATTGAGGATTGTTCAGAATTACAAAGTTACCTTGAGAGTATCCAAGAATGGGTTGAAGAAAATAATATGAAGGTTAATGGAGGCAAATCAACTGTTACAACATTTACAAACAGGAGCTTTAAAACTGAATTTGAATATACTTTGGATGAGGTAGTTATCCCTAAAGATGGAAAGTGCAAATACTTAGGTGCGAGATTTGAAAGTAATTTTCACCGGAAGGGTCATGTTGATGACACTGTTAGGAAAGCATACAGATCGTTACATGTCATAATGAGGCTACTTAAAGGATGCAACAATTAATTAAAAGAAAATTACTTATGTATGGTTCGTCCATTATTGGAATATCAAACAGTGTTTGGGATCCTCACCAAGAATACCTAATTAAAGAACTAGATGGTGTGCAGAGGAAAGCAGGAAGATTTGTAACAGGAGATTTCAGGAGAAAGAGTAGTGTATCAGAAATTTTAAAGGAATTTGGGTGGGAAACTTTAAGCAAGAGAAGGGAGAAAACTAGACTTAGAGGATTATATATAGCCTATACAGGAGAAGAAGCATGGATAGAAATCCGTGAGAGGCTTCAGTTGGAAAATACTTATATTGGCAGAACTGACCACAAGTACAAAATTAGAAGGAATTTTAGTAGAAGCGATTGGGGTAAATTTTCATTCATTGGGAACGACGTGAATGAGTGGAACAGTTTACCAGGGGTAGTGTTCGATCCTTTTACAACATCTGTACAGATATTCAAGAAGAGAATAAACAGCAACAGAGAAAATAAATGAATTGTTAGAGGGCATTCGACCAGTGCAGGATATTGTAAATAAAAAATGTGTGTGATTAAATTAATTCCATCCCCTGGTCTATGGAGTTTGGACAGCCCAAGTAGGGGACTGCCTGTAGGGGTGAAGTACAGTGGGGACTTTGAGGGCCCTGGGACCGCTACGGTAGCTGTGAAGGCCCTTCAGGAACTCTGAAAATGGGTGGCAAAAGGGGCTCTGGTTAAGACGCAGCAGGTTGTTATGCTACTTAGGTTCCAGAAGGGGTAAAATATAAACATGTAAATAAATACAATGTTAATTTTAATCATATACTAGTTGTATAATATTATTAGAAGTAATTTCACACACTGTATATGAGTTGACTATGTTCGTAAGTACAGGAGATATTATAAGTAGAATTTTGTAAACAATATAATTTATTAATGATGATGTGTGTGCTTAAGAAACATTTTAAGCTTAATTTGTATAATATTGTATTCTAGGAAAATTTCCTTCGTCTCTTGTTAATTTAAAATTTAGTGCTTGACAATAATGTATTTTAGTGAACCATTTGCCACCGAGGTAGACACCTCATTTGCAAATAAAGAGATTTTGATTTTGAAGTCAACTCTTATTCATATTGGCAACGGCACACATCAAGGTCATTGTAAAACAAAATTCGGTATCAATGTATCTACAGTATATGCAGACGACATTGTAATCAACTCCTATGACGGGTGGCCTCTTCATGATACTTTGACCAGGTTACATTTCTGGGTTGAAGAAAATCGAATGATTTTAAATAAAAACAAGACGGTTCAAATCGTATTCAGGAAAGGTGGAAGAATATCCGAAAACGACAAACTTTCCTTTGGATCAAACGAACTAAAAGTAGTAAGCTACTTCAGATACCTGGGTATCTCCCTACAAACAACCGATTCAAAATTCCGAATTCACATAAGAGAAAGAGCGGCTGCAGCCATCGGAGGGATATCTGATATAAAGCATCAGACTATGATAGCTCTTCAAACCGCCATGACACTTTTCTATACGAAGGTAGTGCCAGTGCTGTCGTATGGCATAGACCTTATCTGTGGAAAACTAACAGTGTCCTATCATTCCACTATTGAAATATTTAAAGCCTGATTTCTCAAAATGGTCTTGGTATCTCAAGGAAAACCTTATCGAGATTACGAGCTGATGAACGAATGTTTTCTAACAGAAGATGTGACCATAATTTCATTCTACTCCTCAGGAGGTTACTCTACTAAATAATATAATCCAAAAGAGAAATGAGATTTGTTTGGATTTCTACAGCACAGGTTCAACGATTGATAGCAACTCGATCAAAGACTTACGCAGTGCTGTGACCAGATTGGCTGTGCAGGGATTTCACCACACCTTATGTACGCGACAAGGTGACCCTGACCGCAATTGTATGCAAATTGTGCCGTAGGTTACGTGACGCTACTATTTTAGCATGTGCACAAGGAGAACAAAATCATTAATGGAATACTCTAAAGAACAGTAGTATAATTCATATCACGAGTATGTTAGATTACTATATGCACGTTTGTGCGTATTTCATATTATCATTATTATTATGTCCGACTCGTTGGCTGAATGGTCAGCGTACTGGCCTTCGGTTCAGAGGTTCCCGGGTTCGATTTCCGGCGGGGTCGGGGATTTTAACCTTAATTGATTAATTACAATGGCTCGGGAGATTGGTATTTGTGCTGTCCTCAACATTCCTGCAACTCACACACCACACATAACGATATCCTCCACTACAAAAACACGCAGTTACCTACACATGGCAGGTGCCGCCCACCCTCATCGGAGGATCTGCCTTACAAGGGCTGCACTCGGCTAGAAATAGCCACACGAAATTATAGTATTTATATATTATTATTTGTATTAATAATAATAATAATAATAATAATAATAATAATAATAAATGGCCATAACTAGGAAGTGTAAGTTACGTTTTGATTCGCCCTCTAACAACTTTATTCCATGAAAACCTCAGCTTGTTCAAATATGGATATAAAACGTGCTTTGAGGGCAGGCTTAAAATATATGGTCAATGTCTGAACTGATACAGTGTCTATCAATCATTTTCTTCCGGCGATGGTAACGAAAAATATTGAGTTAGTTTATCGTCTATGAGCCTTGGAAAACCACTGTGTGATAATATGTCAGCTTAGAACTCTAACCAGAAACTTTCTGTTATCTAAGGTTCAGTATTGCAAGATCTATATCAACGAATTTTTTATCTAAGTGCTACCTGGGTTGCGGGACAGTATTTTTACACTCAATGTTGTCACGTAGCCGTATTTCTAGGCGCAAAGACGAAATGTTACAATGATATGTGTATATCCATTTCTTGGTAGGGACACGACACTTCGTTTGGCAGGTAGTATAAAACAAAATCAGGGTCAAACTTTCACAATCTCGTGCCAAGATCGTTCATCGTAAAACATATCTTGCTCTATTCTTTACTAAATCATTGCCCAATAAACTTCCCGAGTTCTAATGTTATCAAGTTAACAAACATTAATTATAATAATAATGCTTAATGGTGTCTAATTCGCAGTAATTTATGTACGGCAAATTTCATTGCTCGGCTCTTTACATTCGTAATTGAAGGGCTCATTTCCAAAGTGATGCAACTCGACATTTTTTTTAAATTTTCAAGTTGAACGTGAAAATGTACTCCCAGATTATTACTTTATCGTGTGAGAACGTATTTATTTTCAAAGTGTAGTATATCGTGATTTTTAAAAACATCTCCGTACAGGCAATGAAGGCCCTTGGAGGGATGGAAGGTAACGGCTCCCACTATCCGTAACCTCGGAATATAATGGGGTAGAGTGGTTAGTTCTACACCCGGCCGCCTTTGCCCCACGAATCAACCTGGTAATCATTGTTGGTGTAGGCTGAGTGAACCTCAGGGCCATGTGCACCTCCGGAAGTGGATATCTCGTTTCTTAAATTTTACGACTTCCTGACGGGGATTCGAACCCACGTACTGTAACCGTTCTTGGCATCGTCATATGTATATAGAGACATCCTGTATAGAGAATATTCCGTTTTTCGCTCAGTTCTACGTTAAATAGCTGCCAAACGAGGATATTCTTGACGGTTCCGCGATTGGAGCCGCCTACCGTAGAGTCGCGCGCCCCTCCTCTCGTTGCGCGCAATTGGGAAAAAGAGGGAGTACAAGCGTTTGTAAGTGGAGTTCGATCTCTCTCTGAGCGAGAGAGTTGGAACGAGAAAGATGTCACATGACTGAGGAGTGAGGTCACGAAACAACCTGAAAGAAGTTGTCTCAACATATGAGACGATATCACCCCATATATTCCCCTAAGTATCTAGTGGTACCAATGCTTAGCTTTCAACTGTCTCGATGATATTAACGTTAATAACTCGGAAATACTTTATGGATAATTTCGAGTTACGACTTCGATGAATGAGGAGATTTTATGCGGATTTATCATGCCGAGAACCATTTTACATAATAAGAATAATAGGAAGTACGCAGATAGTTGATGGCATGAAGAGAGTGAAACCAGATGCCCGACTCTGACAGGACCAGGAAAACGTAAAAGTCCCCGGGGTCAGGCTCCACCTACTGAGAATTGATATTGACGTTTTGATGATTGCAGACGAACCCGCGAAGGACTCGGAACGAAAATTGATCAGTGGATATAAGGATGTACAGGCTTTAATTTGATATCAAATTCAACGTTTAAATATACCTTCCACCGGACCGTTGTTGACAAGGGGGCGTGGTCTGACTCCCCCTCCAAAAAAATAAGGCTTCTCACTATAAAGGCGAGTGGCAAGAAGGCAGTGTATACAGTATATCCAGTGCATTCGGTATAATCAGCAGACCCACTCTTTAGTAAACATTCGATTTCAATATTCAGTGGTTTCACATTGTGAAGGTTCTTAGTAAACAGAATTGTGTAATGGTGAATGATAACACATAGTGAGTGCCAGTGCGCTGCGTACCATATATTTGTTACGTCTTTAATTCAGTTTGCTATGATCTGGATGTGATAAAATTTTACTTTTATTGTGTGTCAGAGTGGTGCGGGATTGTAAAGAGAGGTGGTCGGTTGAAGTGAATTATTACGTGTACAGTTACGAAATTGATCTGAATGAATATAGTGGATTATGCCGCATTATACAAGATATATAAATGATCGTATAAATGAGGTTGAATGAAGGAAGTGATCCAATAAAGAGATAGTTCGTTAGCAGTGCTATATTGAGGCTTGAATCTATGATAACAGTGAGCGGCTTATTAGCTACCCTTTTCTGTAAAATGGGCAGTGCCCTCCGTATTGTGACCGTGAGGCCACAAATGAGTGAACAGGTGTTGGTGCGGCTTGTGTCTGCTTGTCGGCGAGATGGGGTGCGCGCGACCTTGGACAGGGGCGAGAACGAGTTTTTTTGTGCAGAGAGCGGCCGACTGGCTAACGGAATAAAAATAAAAAAATGAAGGTTGGTGACTGGAAGAAGGAGGCCAGCGCGTGTCACCGGTACTTGCGAGGAATGACATGAATGAAATATTTGTAATATCTTTGGTGGCGACGTGCATAATTACGGAAGGCTCAAGGACTAAAGTAAAATAAACTGGATAAAAGAATAGCACATTTGGAGGACATAAATTAAAAACTGAAATTTTGGAATAATTTGCACGACCTTGTGGCTAAGATGGTGATGAAGTTGTAGATTCGTACAGGAGAAGAATTTAGCCCCTCAATTGACTTTACTTCCGTGTATGTGCACCAGACATGACATTTAAGTCATGTGATACGAATACTCGCTCTCACATACCCTCTGGCGTGTCTTGGATTATCACCTTCAGTCGCTCAGCGTGGAACGTCGCTTCACTCCTGTGCTCTACACGTCTGAAAATTGGATATAATTTAGAACAGTGCTGTGATCAGACGTCGAATGTGCAGACATTAATCCCTTAAAGTACGTGTCATTTCTAAAATACTGTTACGTGTGTGCTTGGAGCCTACTCTAAAACATTTTGTGTAAGTTTCAGCTGTCTTACGAGTGGACGCGGAAGACGTGGACGTGAATAAATTCCAGAAGAGGACGGAATCTCACATCATGGATTATCAGTGCTTCACCATGAGGTTCTAAACCTTTGACCATCGTTGGCGGCGCCGGGATGCAGATTCTTTCTTCCTGGCATGGCTGATTGAGAACCCAGACTTCCAGACATGAAGATTCATCTATAAGTTAAGTCGATTACGTCTCATTTATATCTGTTCTATGTAGTTTTGTTCTATCCTTTCTTTTTCTTAGTAAGCTATTTTGATACTTTTATGGCAGTTTATTTTCTCGAATACGTCATAAAACTGACACATGTGATTATTTAATGACCATGTGGCCATGAATTTGACAGTGAAGGTTCTGACAGAGTTATCCATGTGTTATCGACACCATCTTTGCTTATTGAGTAAATTTCGTCACGAATATGAATTAGTTTATGTTTGATGGATTTAATGGTAGGATATTTCGTCCGTATTTTCTATATTTCCCTTGTATTTGAACTTCTACTTGTACCTCGTGTCTGAGACAACGTGTCATCGGGATATTGAGTCCGAATTCTATGTGCGAATTTAATGTGGACATGTGCATTGGAAGCATGTGATAATTAATTGGATGTAATTAATCATCGAGACACTTTTAAGTGGATATTATGTATTTGTAGGACGAGGGTAGGTCCTGATATTTCAAGGCTACATATTTGAGATTAAGATGCGACAAATTAAAGTCGTCATTGTGGTATATTGTACGTATAGAGTATATGGAATAAGTGGCGTGAATCTTCGCGAAACTGAGCTTTTCACGTGTTTATGGATTATTCGCGATAAATGCAGTGTAGCCTAATATTAGTGTCTTCAGATGAAAAGAAAATGAAAGTCCATGTTTATTGATGTACTTTTAATTCGTGGGAATATCCCAAATTTTCTCAAGTAATCCAGTAATTTCAATCTCAAGGTACAGATGAATGTTCGAGAAGGCCTTAGGTCTAAAGAACAAGTCTTCGACGAAATATCTAAATAATGTCTGATTCGTGATTATACCAGCTCATTCGTTGATGTAATTTTTACTCTCATGTGGTAACTCAATCTTGCTGTAACTAAATAAATTTGTTAATAGGAGAGTAAAACGGTTGATCGACACTCGTCGACATGTACATAATGTTGATATTTCTTCTTAGTACTCACAGTCTTCTTACCAATTTCCGTAGTTAGCTGTAGAAGTAGTAATTTATTAGTATTTAGAGGGTTATTTCTTTTATGTGTTCTATTCTGAAACATGTGACACTGATATTATCGATTGATAGTGGACAGGATCTCCACATGGATGGTATTATCCCCACTTATTTACGTTTGCAAGCCCGAGAGGCGTTTTATTTAGTTTAATCATTGGTCAAATACTTAACGTTCAATACAAATTCTCACGAAAGGAGATGTGAGATGACGTGAACAGGTATATCCGACGTCTCGGATTAACTTAGAGAAGACCAAGGCAAATTCAACTTTTCATTTTATCGTTAAGATAACGACTGTAAATTTTATTATTTTGTCATAAGTGTTAACTTTTTGAATCTTGGTTATTTCTTTACTAAATTCGTTCTTACAATTACTGCATTTTTTCCAGATTATCGATGAAGGCTTGGCCCAGACCTCATTTTTCTGAATGAACATTTTTAATTCAACTTTAAACAAATAACTTAATAACTTTGGAGACGATAAAAAATTCTTTTTACAATGTAAATACTCTGTTAGAATGTCAGGGAAACAACTGCCGTGTACCATCCCATTTGTGTGTGCCTAGGTTTGTTACATCAAGAGCCAGATTAAATTCCATAACGTAACGATCATAATCATAATCATAGCTTTCAGGATGGCCAATACTGCATTTAATTGAATAAAAGTGTCATATTTGTTTTCTACTTGGAATGCACTCATTTGATGAACCTTATGATAATCCTGCCACATTCATTTATTTTATAAGCCTACAGCCACCGAACTGAGCACCCCTGGGGTGTCTCGTGTTCGATGACTGACTAGGACGGGCACATCTTAGTGGCTTTTCCCATCCGTGGGGCTCGATTTGTGGCTTAAAAATGTGGCTTAATCCATCGTGGAACTTGATTAATTGCTTCTCCACGTGGTTTAAATTGACTTGCTCAAATTATGAATTATTCACGGTTCGGCAGGTTCATTTCAGATTTAATGCCATCCCAGTTAGGTAGAATTCTAACAGAGTACGCGGAATTTTCAGAGTATTTTACTTAAGATTATGTGTTTCACATGGAAAAATGAGGGTTAGGAATTTTCTTCGTGAAACTTGAATTTGCCTTATCACAATCAACATGTCTGGGGGGAAAGTTTCTGCATTTCGGCGTTTGCTGACACAGGTCACTTTATGAATAATAGAATGGATCTCGAGGAGATTAGGAAGTTATTAGAGACTCTGACAGTAGAGAGTAGGGGAGCACAGGAAGAGAATAGGAGAGCACAGGAAGAGAGTAGGAGAGCACAGGAGGAGAATAAAGAGGAATTCAGAAAAATACAGGAAGAGAGTAGAAAAATACAGGAAGAGAGTAGGAGAGCACAAGACGAGAATAAGGAGGAATTCAGAAAAATACAGGAAGAGAGTAGGAGAGCACAAGACGAGAATAAGGAGGAATTCAGAAAAATACAGGAAGAGAATAGGAAAATTCAGGAAGATAGTAATGAACGGTTGAGTCAGAAAATGAACATTATGGGTGCTGCGATACAGGAAGAGGCGAAAAAGGGTCGTGACGAACTATATGCAAAACTGGAGGAAACTAGTTGTCGGATTGACAATATCGTGTTAGAGTGCAGGGAAAATCAGAAAAAAACCCTGGAACAAGTTGTTACTTTGAAGAGCCAGATTAAATTCCATAACGTAACGATCATAATCATAATCATAGCTTTCAGGATGGCCAATACTGCATTTAATTGAATAAAAGTGTCATATTTGTTTTCTACTTGGAATGCACTCATTTGATGAACCTTATGATAATCCTGCCACATTCATTTATTTTATAAGCCTACAGCCACCGAACTGAGCACCCCTGGGGTGTCTCGTGTTCGATGACTGACTAGGACGGGCACAGTATTATCCCAAACGTAGTGAGTTGTGTATCATATCAATGGTTAGTGAAATGGAGTGGGTCGACTAATGACCAGTTAAAAAAATATATTAATACCTAACATTCATATCCTGTAATGGTGACCGGCTAGTGTGTGGTGCTCGGAGATTAAAGTACTTGTAGAGAACTTAAGTATGCAAATGAAATGATCAATATCGGGCTACAGGACAAATACCGATATAGGGCTAGGGTACTTGAGTTTATAAGTATCTTTAGTCATAACGGAGTCATAATGCATGACACAATCAATGCATTTATGACAAATTAGTTCTTCCTCATTTGCATATTTGACCTCCGAGAGCTTCGGGTTTGAAGAGGGCCTGTGAGCAGTCCGCCGTACAGTCACTCCAACGCAGCAGAGATATTCTGGAGCTTCCGACGCCAGACGAGGATTCAACCAACATGCAGGTCAACCAACATAGGACGACTCTGGGGGCCATCGCATGTGAAGACGTTCTGATGGCAGCTTAAACCCCTGGCTGTACTCCCTGAGGAAAGCTGATTGCAGATATCTGAGTGTTGAGTACATTTGAACTTATTAGCATGACAGTTTAGGTCACAATCACATTAACAAGTAACTTGCATGTAAATACTTTGAATATTATTTGACCATAACGACGTTTCAGAGGGATTATAGTGTTTGTAAGATTTTTCTGTGATATTTTCTTCGTGGTTTGAACCACTTATTTCAGTAATTATGGGGAAATATTGCATGGTAGTTATAAGGCCCTAGTATAACTTACAGGTGACGTGACGTAATGTAAAGGGGTAAATTTTCATAGTATGATCCTATCGTCCTGAAGCTACAATTAAGTGCTATGATTCATCATAAAACTTCCGATTAGTCATTCTTGATTACACGTCACATAATGGTAGAAATTCCTCCTGTATAGATTTAAGACTGCAAATTTCAAGACAACAAAGGGTCAACTGTGGGGGTGTAAGTGAATTATGTAGATCGCGATCTACTGTGAAATCTTTTTTAACCGTGAAGATTAGAGTCTTTTCTTTAAATAGGCATGTTCTCGGGATATGAGGATTGAGAAGACGGTATTTGATTAGTAGGCTCGTAAATTTGAAAGTACAGTGGTGCTTAAATTTGTGAACTCCCCTGTTCAATATATATTTAGGGCGATGGTGAATGCCGCCTTGTGAATAAGATAATTGAGGCTATATGTATGATGTTACGCTGATAGCGTTAATGAATCGCAGAGAGTGTGTGTGTTTTGCGTTGACATGAATATTTAAGAATAGCAGGTAAAGTCCGGTGCTTGGCCCCGCATGGGAGAAGAGCGGGCTGTCTCGGCCGACTCGCGTGACAGCTTTATGAGGGAATGTTGAGGGGAGACCTCCAGCGAAGTTTGTTTGCCACTTTGTAAAGGCGATACATTCAGTTCGTTCTTTTCTTTCCGTAGTATAACGAAGACATGCATAAATCAAGAAATAGACCTCAGATTCCACCTAACTAAAACTCTCCCTGCCATTTTATACCTTTCAGCAGATGATCCATGTAAAAAAAACGAACGGCAAAGGTGAATGATTAAAGCCTTGTCTAACCCCAGTAAGTAACCTGTACCAAGAACTCATTCTACCATCAATAGTCACTGAAGCCCAATTGTCAAAATAAATGCCTTTGATTGATTTTAATAATATACCATTAATTCCATACTCCCCCAGTATGGCGAACAACATTTTCCCTCGGTACCCTGACATATGCTTTCTCTAGATCTACGAAATATAAACACAACTGCCTATTCCTCTTGTAGCATTTTTCAATTACCTGGCGCATACTAAAAATCTGACCCTGACAACCTCACTGTGGTTTGGAACCACAATGGTTTTCATCCAACTTTCTCTCAAGGACTGATCGCACCCTCCCTTCCAAGATGCCAGTGAACACTTTGCCTGGTATACTAATCAATTTGATACCTCGATAGTTGTTGCAATCCTTCCTGTTCCGTTGCTTGTAGAAAGGTGCAGTTACTGTTTTTGACCAATCTGAACGTACCTTATCAACACTCCATGCTAATCTTACTATTCTATGAAGCCATTTAATCCCTGCCTTCCCAATGTACTTCACAAATTTAGGTCTAATTTTATCTATTCCTGCTGCTTTCGGCCAATAGAATTTATTTACCATCCTTTCCACATCCTCAAGCGTAATTTCATCAACATCATTTTCCGCTTCCCCATGAGCTTGGCTGTTCACAGCACCACCAGAAAAATTTCATTTTATGTTGAGAATATGTTCAAAATATTCCGCCCACCTGTCCAATGATTCCCTGGTATCTATTCTGAGTTCACCTGAATTACTCAAAACACTGTTCATTTCCCTTTTCCCTCCCTTCCTAAGATTCTTTATTACTGTCCAGAAAGGTTTCCCTGCTGCTTGACCAAGCCTTTCCAGGTTATTACAAAAGTCTTTCCACGACTTCTTTTTTGGTTCAACAACTATTTGTTTCGCTCTGTTTCTTTCATCTACGTACAAATCCCTGCCTGCTTTGGCCCTTGTTTGGAGCCATTTCTGATAAGTCTTATTTTTACGTTTACAAGCTGCTCTCACTTTATCATTCCACCATGATGTTCGCCTTTTCCCATCTTTACACACAGTCGTTCCTAGGCATGCTCTTGCTGTTTCTATCACAGCATCCCTGTATGCCACACATTCTCTTTCTATATCATGAACCTGCTTATTAGTTACTGTTCGAAGATTCTCACTAGTCATATCCATGTATTTTTGTCTAATTTCCTCGTCCTGGACATTTTCTACCCTTATTCGTTTGCAGACAGATTTCACTTTCTCTACACTAGGCCTAGAGATACTTAGTTCACTGCAGATCAGATAGTGTCTGTATCATCGAAAAATCCCCGGAAAACGCGTACATTCATAACAGATTTCCTGAATTCGAAGTCGGTTAAGATATATTCTATTATGGATCTGGTACCCCTAGCCTCCCATGTGCAGCGGTGAATAGCTTTATGGCATTATGCTTGAAGAATGTATTCGTAACTGCTAAAGCCATACTAGCACAGAAGTCCAGTAAACGCTTCCCATTCGCATTACCTTCCATATCTTCCCACATTTACCAATCACCCTTTCGTATCATTCAGTTCTATTTCCAGCTCTCGCATTGAAATCGCCAGTTAGCATTATTCTATCTTCGTTGTGAACCCTGACCACGATGTCACTCAATGCTTCATAAAACTTGTCAACTTCATCCTCATCCGCACCCTCACATGGTGAATACACTGAGACAGTTCTCGACCTGATTCCTCCAACTGACAAATCTACCCACATTATTCGCTCATTTACGTGCCTAACAGAAACTATGTTGCATGCAATGGTATTGCTGATAAATAGCCCTACCCCGTAATCTGCCCTTTCCTTTCTAACACCCGTCAAGTGCATTTTCTATTCTCTTCCTCGTTATATCGCCTTACCCGAAAATCACTTACTCCCAGCACATTCAGGTGCATCCTCTTTGCTGACTCAGCCAGTTCTACGTTCTTTCTTCCATAAGCCCCATTGATATTGATAGCTCCCCATTGAAATTCATTTCGTTCGCCAAGTTGTTTCCAAGGAGACCCTCGCCTGTCAAATAGGAGTGGGGTTCCGTTTCTCCCATAGATCCGAGTCTTGCTAAAATTTTCTGAGCTCGGTAAATTCATGAAGCAGGATGCTACCCTACTTACATATAGTCCAAGTGAGGATCCCTTCTTTCACGGGTTATGGACCACCGGTGGATTGTATGGTCCTAGCCGCCTGAGCACAAACAGTGCCATGTCTCAGAATATGTCCGAGTTGGCCCCTCCCATTCCATAGCAACTGGTATCCCGACTCTCAGAACCACTTACTAGGCCACTCAGCTGTTGCCCATGGTTCACGAACTAGGACGTAATCCACATTTTCCCCTGAAAATATGTGTGTTCAAGAATGCGAAACAATCATCTTAATGTTTGCTTTCAGTCATTTGTAACGCTTTGCTGAATTAAATTTATGTTTTCTTTTAATTTGCAAGAACTTTTATTTTATTTTGATTCTATTTGTATTAAATTCTTAAATTGTGAATAAATACAGCAGTTGTGAAGTTTTAAGAATTACATTTCAATATTTGAGCACCTACAAAGAGTCCTAGCCTACACCGTTCTGCATAATTCGTATTAGAGCATGTCTTCGGTTCCAATGCGACGTAAATCCAAGATCCCCGATCCATGTTAATTATAATCTTTGCACTAATATTTTAGCCACTATGACAAGCAGATTTTGTTATAAGTGACGATTATACATAGGAAAAAATGATTATATCTTATTAGGGAATCAAGTGGTGTTTTCTGAAAAATTATGTTTCTTGGAGGTGCGTCACTTTGAAAAAAAGCCCTTTCATTTTGCCATACGAATTTGTCATTAACGTTCACTAGTCCGTTTGAAAGGGAGAGTTATTTAATTTTTTACTGGAAAGTTTCATAATAAATGTACTTGTTATGAGAGAAACTTCCTGAGGGGCAACAGTAATTACAAATCTCCTTTTCCTATTTAGGTATTGATTTAGTTCAATGAGTTTGAGGTGGATTTGCTGTTGATAATGCTACTCTCACTCGATTTTTTCTTTCCATTTCGTTCTACTATTTATTGTAGCTATAATAGTTATAATTCACTTTTTGTTCCTTCATCAAACAGGATCAAATAACCCCTAACGTCTTAACAGAAATTCAGACAAAATTCCATTCCACCCTTATTTCTCCTTCAAGGAATTCCTGAGTTTATGTTTAATTTACAGTATTTGAATAGATTGTAAAAGTAAATAATTACAGTACTTACCATTATACTGAGGAGCCTGGTATGATAGATGCTGAAAAAAACACATATCATTGTTATTAACTTATGGACAGAACTCAGAAAACACAGATTTTATGTGACGAAGGGGTATATTTCTTGGCATTATGAATCAATTATACTTGTACCCCAAGTGAGATCTTCCTCACTGAAACATGAATCTTACCTGACTAAGCCTTGGCCCTATTGTCGCAACAGAATAATTCAGTACATTAACCCTAGGTGAGTAAAGTGTAGTCGTTAGAGCACTATGAGTAACGTGGGGTGTATACGAACCCCACACATTGAAGTTTAAATATAATGAGCGGAAATATTTTGAAGATTCCTTTAATATATTAATATATATCAATTATCAATTTAATGCAAAAAAATAATGTTCATTAAAAATTATAGCCCGTACATTAAATACAATAGTAAGATGGTCACAAAAGAAGGTTCTAAAATCTACTTTTAAAAAATGATGCTTTGTTACACATTACAGCCAATGCAGCTATTGTTTGTGAACACTTTGTGTTCAATCAGTCACTACTGATGTGCATTTAAGGCAGTCACACAGGTGGCAGATTCCTATCTCTTGTTTTCCTAGCCTTTTCAAATAGTCTTTACTACTCGGGTAGGCATAGCATCTTCCTTGAGATCCAAAAGGCCTCTGAGTTGGAGCTGTGAATGGAACTTCCTTTCCTAGCTGCTCTTCAAGTGCTGGTTTAATAGATACGGCGATAATATCAATCATAAGTCGTTTCTCCGTCCACGGAACCGTCAACTGCTCTTCCAATGTTAATGTTCCAATGTTAATTAAAACACGTCTAGGTTTGCTAAACTTTGCCCTGCTGATGGTGGGTTATGGCGAAGGATGTAGCAAATTAGCGAAGAGTTTCTTTTTACCACTGCCTGCTCGATCTGCATCCGGTGGCTGCTTATACTGCCTGCTCATTCCATATTCAAATGTGTAACACGACTTACAAACAATCTGCCGCTAGATCGCAGCACCAGACGTACCCAGTTATCGCGTGAATACAGCTAGATAAGCATACAAGCAAAATTTAAAATCTGAAAGTAACAGAAAAAATAAAGAATTGTTCGCATAAATTGGTGATCTAGAGAGTGATAGCTTCAGGACTTTTCGAGAAAGAGATTTCGACGAACAAGAAAACCTGCAAACTTTGTCTGTATGGTACTTCCCTACATTACTAAGTAGAGGTTTCACGAATTTGGCCACCACGGTTTCTAGCGCAAGTTCCTGGTGCTTATTGTTACTAAAACACTTTAAAATCTTACAGTGGCGCAAAGAGGGTAGACCATAGTTTTTTATAGTCTGGAGCAGACTTGTAAATTTCTTGCAGTACGGTAGAGCTGCCTCAACAAATTCTGTAGCCCCATAATTAGGCCAATAAATCGTTGCTGGGGATAGCGCAGGCCTCCTCTATCAGACTGTCTGATTAAGTTCATCAATGGGGATGAATTAACTGAGGGGAAAACGTTACTCAAGCACGTGGTGCATTGCTTTTTCTTCGATTACACGCACTAAATAACCACACACTAATGCATGGGAAGCAGTTTCCAAAGTGACACACACTGACTCAAGGGGCTCACGAACATCTTCCAGTAAATCAAGTACATACTCAGCGGGCATCACTGGTTCTGTTTCGTCAAGTCCGGGAGAGGATACTGAGGCAGAACATTTTGAATTTTGCTTGTGGATAACGTTAGCACCATCGGTGGACATTAAAATCCGGATTCCAGAATTCTCTTCATAGAATTCTGAGCAGCCCGCGAGTCAGTCATGTCATTGCACCCTCCGCCCATTCTTATATAACTAAACATGGCTTCAACTGGATCTCCTGAAAAAGCCCGTGTCATGGAATGAAATACCACGGCATTCTGCTTTCCCTTTCTTTGATTTGTAGAAAGGCACGCAGCAGTTCACCATTTTCACTGTAAAGTAATACAGTACTACCCTATTCCCCACTATTTCATTCCGACAGTTCAGGAGCTGGTTGGTGCTGCCACCTGCTGTGGGTATTTGTAAACGGAGTGTTTCATTTAGTGCCATGTTAAAATGTTGTAATGAGCAGGCAGTATAAGCAGCCATCGGATCCAGATCGAGCAGGCAGTGCTTTTTACAAATGTTTTTCATCACTGCCTTGTACTTTTACACAATCATATCACAAAAATGTAGATGATTAAATATAAAATGGTTAAATGGTGTGTAATGCAGGCAAATATACTGTCCAGTGAAATTGCACAAGAAAAAGTATCTTTTTGAGTAAGGTGGTTAGGGTGAGAGGTTTCCCCAAGGTCAGTGTCCACACAACTGATAAACACGCAGATCGAACGTCACAGTGACACTGACTACCTGCTATAGTGACAAACAAAGTCAGAGAAGGTGATGAAATTCAGTGCTACCAAGTTCAAACCTCCCCAAAATAAATTTGCTCAGGGGTCTAGCTGCAACTGAGATGTATTCAGGAGAACAGGTATGTGGTCATCCATCTTTCAATACACGAGAAGTTGATAACCTCATACCTATTCTCCTATCCGTACGTGGGTGGGGGGTATGACCTGCGTTCCGGAGAGTAATAGATAGGAAGAGCATTGTGGGATACGACGTTGGTTATTAAACTGCATGGTCTAAATCTTCAACCATTGCACATGGGAAAGGGTACCCAAAACTGTTTTCATAGGAAAAAACTTTAAAATTTGCAGTATTTTATGCTGCAATATGCTTTAACGATGGAAGTGTTAAAAGACGGCAAGTTATGGAGAAGCTTGCCATCAAACCAGGGAAGAATATGGAGAGTGCTCTCCAGAAGAGAGACTTGCAGCAAGTCATGGAAGCTGAAAAAAACTTTTCAGCAGATGACCAAGGAAGCTAGGTTGAAAAGGAAGGCAGACAAAAAGAGGAAAGAAGATGAGGAGGACAGGAGAGATGATTCTGCGGAGTTTAAACACCATTGGTATGTGCTAAATTGACGTGGTTTTAGTTTGTCATGTTTTTCCAAAAGTTGATATTTTCTTTATTTAGGTACACTTTTCTCAATCTCTATTACTCGTACAGGTCTGATTATTTTTGTAGTTATTAACGGAATTGGGCACAACACAGCTGATGAAAGATATGGTGATTATATGCAGAACAGTGTCCAGAAAAAATTGAAAGTTACTCAAAATTTTGTAAAAATTTTTCATTTATGTCAACAATTTTAATTTCAAAATGCAAGGAGAAAGATTGGAACTTAATATTTAACCCACTATATCAAACAGGGTCTTAGAAATCATGAATAAAAATTTTCCTGGAATCTGCCCACTAGTTTCTGAGAAAAATGTACCTAATAGGTAGACAAATGTTCCCAAGTGTTTTCGTAAGGAAGTGCAAAAAATCTCTGTCCTAAAAGACATTTTAAATGGATGGTGACTTATTTACATAATCTTGTTTGCTAAGGGCCCCCAGTCATGTTTATGAAATTTCATTGACATATCTTGAAATGGAGAGGATTAAATGGAATTTAAATGACAACATATTTTAATGACATTTCCATCTGCAAACACTTCCCAGTTTCTTTAGAAAAGAAATTTGCTCACTTCAAACATTGATATAGGAATTACAGAGATGTTTTTGAAGACTTTCGTGTGGAGCGTGGCATTGTATGGAAGTGAAGCATGGACGATAACTAGCTCAGTAAGAAAGATAATAGAAGCTTTTGAAATGTGGTGTTTCAGGAGAATGCTGAAGGTGAGATGGATAGATCGAATCACGAATGAAGAGATACTGAATCGAATTGGCGAGAGGAGATCGATTTGGCTAAATTTGACCAGAAGAAGACATAGAATGATAGGAGACGACTTAAGACACCCAGTTGGCTTTTGAAGGAAGTGTACGTGTAAAAAATCGAAGGGATAGATCAAGGTTTGAATATGACAATCAGATTAGAGCAGATGTAGGATAAAGAATAAAATTCAATTTCCAGTAAGCAAGTTCTCGACCGTGTGTGAGAATGAATTTCTGTCGTGAGGTCGGCTTATAACAAAATCCACTTCGCTGGTAACAAATAGAATCGTCATCTACAATCTTAAGTAAAATAATAATCATGGGAGACTTCACAGGTACATAAAACATGCGTCAGAACGCACTCACTTGGATTTGATAACCCTTACATTTCAATTGTTCTGGATCGCTAAAGGGTGTCGGTCCTCTTATGCACACTCTCTCGGAAATATTACACCTCAACATAAAGACCCTGCCACAAAAGTTCCTCTGCATCCAACTTCAGGCACTTTTCTTCTCACACATAAAATACAAGGCTTGCTCTGCCTCAAACTTTCCTCCTAATCATTCTCATATATTTTTCCTTTGACCTTACAATCCTTTCCTTCTAGCTTGATTAAATTTTAAGTACAATCTATCCCATAACAACTTTATAATGATCTCAAAGTCGCTTCCCTAAATTTTCCCAGTCCTCAGGAAAAAAAAATTGCATGCCGTGATTCTATCTCTCTAATACACGGTGTCACAAAATTAAATTTAACTTTGCTTTACGGGAGCGAAAGCTGGGTGGACTCAGGATATCTTATTCATAAGTTAGAAGTAACAGACATGAAAGTAGCAAGAATGATTGTTGGTACGAACAGGTGGGAACAATGGCAGGAGGGTACTCGGAATGAGGAGACAAAGGCTAATTTAGGAATGAACTCGATGGATGAAGATGTACGCATAAATCGGCTTCGGTGGTGGGGTCATGTGAGGCGAATGGAGGAGAATAGGTTACCTAGGAGAATAATGGACTCTGTTATGGAGGGTAAGAGAAGTAGAGGGAGACCAAGAGGATGATGGTTAGACTCGGTTTCTAACGATTTAAAGATAAGAGGTATAGAACTAAATGAGGCCACAACACTAATTGCAAATCGAGGATTGTGGCGACGTTTAGTAAATTCTCAGAGGCTTGCAGACTGAACGCTGGAAGGCATAACAGTCTATGATTATAATGTATGTATGTATGTATGCCAAAATTATCTTACTTCACTGGATTTCGATATAAAACTCTAAATATCGCTCACATGATTGCTGAATGTATTATTAGCGTGCGAGTTGGTCGTGCGGTTAGGAGCGCGCAGCTGTGAGCTCGCATCCGGGAGATAGTGGGTTCAAACACCACTGTCGGCAGCCCTGAAGATGGTTTCCAGTGGTTTCCCATTTTCACACCAGACAAATGCTGGGGCTGTACCTTAATTAAGGCCACGGCTGCTTCCTTCCCATTCCAAGGTCTTTCCTGTCCCATCGTCGCCATAAGTCCTATCTGCGTGGAGAATTTTCCCCCGTCGCCACGTTCATGAATAATCATAGCTAGCAAGGTCCCGGAAACTGGAGCTAGAAGACCTGTGTGTTCTGATTATCACGAGAAGTATGAGTGCGATGCATGAACATACGTCCTTATCTCCATATAGATTATATGCTGTTCTTCATATCTGTATGATGCTAAAAATAGTATGTACTTGCCCAAATCATCCAAATCTATCCAAGCGTGCATTCTTGTCCTTATTGTATTGGGAGTAAGAAATGACCTGTCTGCCTCTGTGGTGTAGTGGTTAGTATGAGTATCTGCCACCCTCGGAGACCCGGGTTCGATTCCCGGCTCTACCACGAAATGTGAAAACTAATACGAGGGCTGGAACGGGGTCCACTCAGCCTCGGGAGGTGAACTGAGTAGAGGTGGGGTTCGATTCACACCTCATCCATCCAGGAAGTGGTTTTTCGTGGTTTCCCACTTCTCCTCCAGGCAAATACCGGGATGGTACCTAACTTAAGGCCACGGCCGCTTCTTTCCCCATTCCTTGCCTATCCTTTCCTATCTTCCCTTCCCCCACCAAGGCCCCTGTTCAGCATAGCAGGTGAGGCCACCTGGGCGAGGTACTGGTCATCCTCCCCAATTGTATCCCCGACCCAATGTCTCATGCTCCAGGACAGTTCCCTTGAGGCGGTAGAAGTGGGAGGATAAACAGGTTAAGAAAGAAAGAATAAACGACCTTCCCTCTAGGAAACGCTTGTCTCTTTCCTTTAAAATTCTCAAAACGCTACACACTGAAATATCTCTAGCCTAGGACACACGTTGTTGTATTGAATATGCAGGTTCCTCACTATTTTCCTATTACAAATATTCTATAAATTACGTTATTTGTCTGTGAAGAACTAATTGAACTGTTACACTGAGCTTTCAGTAACACTACACATTCCTCACGTCGAGGTCATTCTAAACGCTTCATCCCCTTTCACCTCGTATTCTTCAGCCCTCCCACTGTAACCATGGGCTACTGCCTACCTCATTGTCTGGTTCTTTCTACATCTTCTGACCACAAGGATAAAATTCTTTTGTTTCTTCGACATTGTTGTGTGCCCAGATCATTGTAAGTATCTAGGTGTTAATATAAGGAAAGATCTTCACTGGGGTAATCACATAAATGGGATTGTAAATAAAGGGTACAGATCTCTGCACATGGTTATGAGGGTGTTCAGGGGTTGTAGTAAGGATGTAAAGGAGAGGGCAATATAAGTCTCTGGTAAGACCCCAACTAGAGTATGGTTCCAGTGTATGGGACCCTCACCAGGATTACCTGATTCAAGAACTGGAAAAAAATCCAAAGAAAAGCAGCTCGATTTGTTCTGGGTGATTTCCGACAAAAGAGTAGCGTTACAAAAATGTTGCAATGTTTGGGTTGGGAAGAATTGAGAGAAAGAAGAAGAGCTGCTCGACTAAGTGGTATGTTCCGAGCTGTCAGCGGAGAGATGGCGTGGAATGACATTAGTAGACGAATAGGTTTGAATGGCGTTTATGAAAGTAGGAAAGATCACAATATGAAGATAAAGTTGGAATTCAAGAGGACAAACTGGGGCAAATATTCATTTATAGGAAGGGGAGTTAGGGATTGGAATAACTTACCAAGGGAGACGTTCAATAAATTTCCAATTTCTTTGAAATCATTTCGGAAAAGGCTAGGAAAGCAACAGATAGGGAATCTGCCACCTGGGCGACTGCCCTAAATGCAGATCAGTAGTGATTGATTGATTGATAGTTGAAATGTTAGCGGTCTCGACCATGACTTTATTATCAAATCGCATCGCGCCCAAAGATTGTAAGAATAAAACACTATTATTTTCGTCAGTATCAGCCCTGAATACTCTTGTAAGCACTGTCAAGAGTAGAGTGAATATTTTTTTTTTCACTAAAATTTGCACCGATATCAAATTTGAACGCATGAATTTAAGATGAAAGAAGGTAACCTTCACTAAGGTCTTAGTAAGGAGATTCGTGTTTCATTTAAAGACATGCTGTTATATTGAGCGATAACATCACACGTTTCCCTTAATATAATTATGGGAAATACTTACTTACACTACTTCATAGCCACGCCCTGTGAGCTCAATTTTTTCATTGAGAAGAGTGTCAGTGGTACAAGCTAAGTAGTTTTCCGTATAGAAAACAGATGTTAGGAATGTGTTAACGCACAGGGAAGGAATTAGTGTTATCGCCAATTTGTTTTGGAGGGAAAATAATTAGAAAATGTTATGGATGGAATTTTATAATTTTAATATCTTTTGAATTTTCCCTTTCATTGCATACATTCTTCCTGAATATGTCGATCACAAAGATTCTCAATCTTATTCAGTAATGTATTCGAATAAATTTACTTCAACACTTGAAATATCTGGCAAAATGAAAAGCAAAGTCATCTGCATACAGGCCATGGAGGCCCTTGGAGGGGTGGAAGGTAAAGGCTTCCACTATTCGTAACCTCGCAAATTGATGGGGTAGCTCTACCCCCGGCCACCTTCACCGCCGGGAATTAACCTGGTACTCATTTTGGTGTAGGCTGAGTGAACCTCAGAGCCAGGTGCACCCCATGAAGGGGAAATCTTGTGTATTAAATTTTCGACAGCCTGAAGGGGAATCGAAGCCACGTCCTTCCGGGAGAACCGGGCACGGTTTCACCACCTCGGCCACGCAGCCCCTTAAAATCACTGGCATCTGACAAAAACTAGACTTAGTCGAGACTTAAAATCAATCACCCTGAATTTTGAATAAATACTTTCTTAATCGTGTAGAAACTGGAATTTCTAAATCTTTAAATACTATAGTGAGTTACTTGCATTGCTTCGCCGGCAGGAGCGCCCAGCTTATCTGCCCCCCACTCCCCTTTAACTCATTGCTTCCCGTTATACAGCGCAGCGACAGCACGGGAATGCCCGCACTTCGCAGTTCAGGTCCGTGCTTAGAACATGTGTTACGTGTTGACCTGTAGCTCAAACTGTTCTCGAGTTGTGAAGTGTTACTTCGGGGTATAATTCTCATTGTGTCTCACATGTGTACACGCTAGAGGAAGGGTAACTTATGTACGATGATTATGTGAAAACAGAGTCTTGTAGGGTAGTTGTTAGGCGATTTTTAACAGAATTTCCAGGTGCACACCCTCCTCATAGAAAGACCGTGCGTGAACTCGTAAAGAAATTGAGAGGAGCTGATTCTTTACTCGATAAGAAGCGAAGTGTTAAAAAAGTTTTTTTAACGAAGAAAAGGTAAATGAAGTTGCAGAAAGGTTAGAACATATGCCTAAAAAATCGCTAAGATGACTTGGCCAAGAAGCCGGAGTTCCTAAGAGCTGAGCGTGGAGGGCTACGAAAAGGTTAAAATCAATCAATCAATCAATCAATCAATCAATCAATCAATCAATCAATCAATCAATCAATCAATCAATCAATCAATCAATCAATCAATCACTAATGATCTGCATTTAGGGCAGTCGCCCAGGTTGCAGATTCCCTATCTGTTGTTTTCCTAGCCTTTTCTTAAATGATCGCAAAGAAATTGGAAAACTATTGAATATTTCCCTTGGTAAGTTATTCCAATCCCTAACTCTCCTTCCTATAAACGAATATTTACCCCAATTTGTCCTCTTGAATTCCAACTTTAACTTCATATTTTGATCTTTCCTACTTTTAAATATACCACTCAAATTTATTCGTCTACTGATGTCCTCCCACGCCATCTCTCCACTGACAGCTCGGAACATACCACTTAATCGAACAGCTCATCTCCTTTCTCCCAAGTCTTCCCAGCCCAAACTTTGCAACATTTTTGTAACGCTACTCTTTTGTCGGAAATCACCCAGAACAAATCGAGCTGGTTTTCTTTGGATTTATTTTGCAGTTCTTGAATCAAGTAATCCTGGTGAGGGTCCTATACACTGGAACCATTCTCTAGTTGGGGTCTTACCAGAGACTTATATGCCCTCTCCTTTACATCCTTACTACAACACCTAAATACCCTCATAACCATGTGCAGAGATCTGCACCCTTTATTAAAAATCATATTTATGTGATTACCCCAATGAAGGTATGTCCTTTTATTAACACCTAGGTACTTACAATGATCACCAAAAGAAACTTTCACCCCATCAACGCAGTAATTAAAACTGAGAGGACTTTTCCTATTTGTGAAACTCACAACCTGACTTTTATCCCCGTTTATCATTATACCATTTCCCACCGTCCATCTCACAACACTATCGAGATCTCCCTGCTGCCGCTCACAATCTTGTAACTTATTTATTATTCTGTACAGAATAACATCATCTGCAAACAACCTTGAAACTGAAATTGAAATTGAAACTAATTACGGAAGACGAACTTCGGAGTTTCCTAAGACGATGCCAGAAATGTGGGGATGCAGGAAGAGAACATTTCCAACATCTGCTGTCATAAGGTACGAGCTTATTTTCCTAATTCTTAATTACTATTTTTCTTAATTCTTATTTTCTTTATTTTCATTGTTATCTCATGTCATGCACGGATAAACTGAGCGAAGTGTTGTCTTCTTTGCTATCGTGGGGAGCGGGCAGTGATGAGTCAACGGCCGGTAGATAAGCAGGGCGTGCCTGCCGCCAAACGATGGGAGAAACTCACTGCAGTACATTTGAACCACTATCGAAGACACTTTCAAACCTATCACTTTCATTCAAGGATGATGCTCGAATTGCCAGTCTTTTCCCAGTTGAATCTGCGTTGTGACATTATTACAATAGCACTTTAGCTTCTCATATATCGACATCATTCTAAATGGAAATACTTTCAAATCGCTTGAGGGGACACTATAGTGAAATTTCTAACTCCTATATTTTTCAGTGAATTGTTACCTTTTTTTCTGAGGTGTAACTCCTCAGATATAGTAATGCAACCAACTTTCAATGTTGTACCTATACAACTTTTTGAGTAAGATTTTTTTACTTTCCTTTTACCAACATCGTTAAAAAAGTCCCTTGTATCAAAACATGTTTTTCATTTGGCAGCAATTTTTCCACAAATATGCTGTATAGTTCTGCCAACAAACATAAGTATCACAGAAATACATTGGCCTGTAGAATGTTTAAAAATGTAATGTTTAATTTTTTGAAAAAATATGCGTACACACAACATTTGGTAGGTCAAAAAAAAAGAATTGAAGCACGTTAAACATCAAAATGCACACTGACGTTTATGCACCAAATAACTAACTACTACTGTGTAAACGTTCACCTACATCACTCAAAAATTGCATGATAAGGGATTATTTTTCTGAAAAAAATAATGAAGATTTTGCTAAGCCATAAAATGCGAAATAAATATCTAAGCAACTACACTCACTTCAGAACTGTCCAGCACAATAAGTATGCTTTTCATACTTCTTTCTTCTCTCTTCCAGTGATATTTTCATCACTTTATTTTTATTTTCCTTAGCTCTTCGCTTTCATCTGAGCTGTATGCGCCTTTCGTCTCGCTGGTGACTGATGTCCACAGAAGAAGTTGGTACTCGCTTCCTTCTGATGGACTGAACGACTTCAAGTGTTCTAACACACTCCATATTAAACTCACTTACAGCACTCACAGTACCAAGTTTATTCCTAGTAACAAATACTTCTTTTAGGCATTTATTCCAAAGAACACTGAGAAGGCTCTCATTTAGATTTTGTGTCTTCCCTTTTGTGCACCTTTGTATAAGTGCATCTGATGCAAGTCTCTGATATGTTGGCATTATTTCTAAAACTACATCATACAGAATACCACATTTGCTACTCAATGCTTAGATTACATTTGGAATCCAAACGAGAGAGACGTAAGAAATAGAAAGCAGCAACTGGAGGGGCGTTTCCAGTAGAGCACGGGGCAGTTAAATGCTAGCGCAGCGCCATTTAAAGGAGACGCTGCGGGCTTAAAAAATGGCGGCATTTAGAAAATAAAAGCATTTTTAGAAAGAACACACATCAGGGTATTTTTTAGAGTTCTAAACCCAATTTTGAAATTTTCCTCGTAATTCATGAAATTTCACTATAGTGTCCCCTGGCGGACGTAATTTCAGAGACCTTCTCTAATCCATCTCAAAGCTTGTGCATATTATTCTCCGCTTTTTCAATATTTATATACAGTTTTTAATACTTACGGCGACTGTTAACAGCAGGAATACAGCGATGCTACTTATGAATGGCATTGTGAGTAACAGTAGATAATATGCCACGATTTTTCCTTTTATATCTCCAGAGAACAATAGAGAAAGTTGTCTCAAAACATGGTGCACTGTTCGGGTTACTCTCATCCAACCAATAATTTGCATTGTCAATTATTTCCGGCCCTTTATTAGCACCCATGCGAATAACATTACCTTTATTTGCGAGGTAAAACGCAGCAGATACTGCGGAAAGCTCGCGCGGCTAATTACGTTTGAATCTGGCAGGTTACGTGCTGAAACTCGACATTCTTACTAGCTCCACATATGACGAAATCAAACAGAGGAAAGGTAATTAAAAGTTTAGCACTCCAATCTCTCTAGAGTTTTGATTCCGACACAAAGAACTCGCAGAGTGGCTGTGGTGTAAACCACGCCTGGAGCGGAACCCCAGGCAATGATTTCCATCATTGAAAACCAAGCAGCAATTATTATCGTCACACAAAGTATTCTTGCGGTTAATGTCCGTACATCGGTACACAGAGCACATGAAAACACATATATTTATGACTAACTGATGTACCCGTGCTTCGCTACGGAATTCTCACAAAGACTACCTTTGTGGTTTTCGTAACTGAAATCAGCCTTTATCATTACAATGACGTCAGTAGGAATGTAGCGATTAAGGCGATGTTACCATATAAAATACACTATCAAATGGAAAACGGCACATTTCCTCACTTTTAACAGTCAAAAGTTCCAGTGGTGGAACGTTTAGGCCGCAAGACAGCCACGAACACCCCTCCTCCATTATTCCGTTAAATGTGCACACTGTTCATTCCAGTCAGTGCCTCGGAGTAGGGATTGAATGGAATGCTATGATGAACCAGTGTGTTACGTACCAGTAGTATCAGAAAATTTACGAAGCATTGAAATGGCATGCTAAAATAGAGAGAGATCTAACTCCCCAGCTACTTCCGCCATTATTCAGGCAGGGTATTATACTCGGTACACCAGTAATTCCATCTGTCGGAGATGAGTGGCAGCAGAAGACACAAAGCACATCGCAACAAACAATGGTCAATGTAATGTTATTGTTGATCAATTTTATGAGGTTTCTGTAGTAGACCTTTACATTGAGGTTTCTTCTTACTCTGTGATGTTAGGACATCATATAATATTATGTATAGCGTAGACTATAGTTCCTTATTCCCAGACTTTAAATACCGATTTTTATTATATTGTACTCATTCATTTTCTCGTGACTCGGCGCTGATATGGACTTAGCATCAACAAATCCAAATCCATGATTATATGTGTACATATTGCCTTTACGTTAAAAATGTATAAGACATAAATGATCGAAACTTTAATACTATAACTTTAATTAAGTAGAGTTTATCGATAGGACCACTAAAACACACATATATGAGATTAAATTTCAGGCCTTCCCCTAAACTACGATTTCACTCAGTGAGAATAAAATTATTTATGACCTAGATTATAGCGACTTACTCCCTGACTTTACATACTGGTTTTCATTAAATACTCTCCAGCCGTTTTCTCGTGATATACATAGACACATGCATACATACATACAGACAGACAGGCACACAGACAGACAGACAGATATATAGATAGACAGACAGAAATTATGGAAAATTAAATAGTGCATTCCCTTTATATTGTGGGCACGACCATAGAGAAAAACAACTCTTTAAATTCTGAGCAATGCACAGACCGAACTCAGGGCCTATATGGCGTTTAGCCTTTAGTTTCCACTTTCATCTTCAATTGCTATTGGCTGAGGTGAGCTTGGTTCCTATCTTCTTCTTCTTCTTCTTCTTCTTCTCCTTAATCTGGTTACCCTCCAGGGTCGGTTTTTCTCTCGGACTCAGCGAGTGATCCCACCTCTACTGCCTCAAGGGCAGTGTCCTGGAGCTTCAGATTCTGAGTCGGGGACCTTGTAGGGGGATGGGAAGCTTGGAAGGGATAGACAAGGAAGTGAGAAGGAAGCGGCCGTGGCCTTAAGTTAGGTACCATACCGGCATTTGCATGGAGAAGAAGTGGGAAACCACGGAAAACCAGGATGGGGAATCGAACCCACCTCTACTCAGTTGACCTCCCGAGGCTGAGTGGACCCCGTTCCAGCCCTCGTACCACTTTTCAAATTCCGTGGCAGAGCCGGGAATCGAACCCGGGCCTCCGGGTGTGTCAGCTAATCGCACTAACCACTACACCACAGAGACGTACTTGGTTGTTTTCTAACGCTCTTTACTTCCTTGTAATTCACGTTCTGAGGTTGGCTTGTAAGGGGTAACAATCCTTCCCTGTTGTATTAGGTTAGCCCAGATAGCTGAAATACCTTTACAATGGAGAAAATTCTCATTGAACCCAGTAATAAGCTGAAATTCGAGGTTAAATGGGGAAGGGAAATGATTTAAAATTGGGAGTAAATTCTCATGATTACATCAAGCGTTAAAAGAGGGAGATTGAAGATATGCCGAGAGAATTTGCAACTGAGTTATACACTTAAATTCTTTATGTTATTCACTAAAACTCTTGGTTTCCATCCATCACCAGATTTCAATACTTTAATCACTTCAGAATTTCAGTTCCTTTGCTCTAACCACTTCAAATAAAAATTATTACAAAAACCTAACATGCAATCCTTAGTGAAACATTTCTTGCATTCTGATATTATTTTATTAACCTTCAGATAGCTATTGATAGAGGCATGATTTTTTCGCATTAACGATAAACGCGACAAAAAATATTTTGAAGCGATTTTGCGATATCTTTACGAATCATATGTTTCTGGTTAAGAAAATATGGATATTATGTTCGCGAATTAAAGCGATAAGGCCATTTTAAAGCGAAATTCAATCATTTCGCGATAGGCGCGATATTACAGCGAAATCTATAGTGAATAACGAACTCGACATTTTGTTCCAAGATTATGTATGAAAAGAAAAGGAATAGCGAAGAAAGATTCATCAACGGGAAAGAAATATGTTATCATAATATTCTGGAAAATTCTTTAAGACATGGCATCAAAGAAAAGGTGTTGGTTCCAGGCTTCTTGCCAAACGAAATGTTTGGAATGTTGTTCTTGTGGTTGCTGGTAATCCCACCCCTGCCTATATCTTCACGGAATTTTGCAATCCTGCAATCCCTAATGACGTCTACAAGCAGCACAATTGACTGGTGTATTTCGGGTTCGTGGTCAGGTAAAATGAATAAGAAAGTGATCACAGACAGTAAGCGAAGACGGGTCGCTGGACAAGTTTTACTGTGCACAGCAGAGCTAAACAGTTTGCGAGTGAAGATTTATACGTTTCGGAAAGCAATATTTTAATGTGTAAATTTTGTAATGTTCGTATCGAGTGGGAGAAAAAATATACGGTCTGAAAACATTGTTTTAAAAATAAGGAACATTCAGAACGTACTGTAAATTCAGCATCCAACAGTGAAACGGCAGGCAACAATGAACTCTTATTAGATATGCAAAAGAAAGGCAAGAGTGAAAAAATAGAATTTATTCACGAGATACAGCGATGCTACTCAAAGCCAACATCCCACTGGAGAAGGTAGACGACCCTGCAGTCCGGAAATGGCTTCAAAAGTATGTACAAGGTATGTACAGTCTATCAATTAAACCTCCACAATCAATCAACGATCAGTGATAGTAATGAAACCTTTAATGATTAATTTTAGAATTTCATTAAAGCGAAATTAAAGCGATACGGCAATATCTATTTCGCGAAATAACGCGAAAATTATTATCCTACTCGCGAAATCGTTCAAAAATTAATGCGAAAAAATCATGCCTCTAGCTATTGACGACACGGTTCGTCTAATGCGGTACCACGCGGTAAAGTTGTTGAAGAAAGGGTTCATCACTGTGTGTGCAACTCCTTAGTTCCACATTACTGCCGCTTGAGGCGCTGTATTATCGGACCTTTATGTTTTCTTATATGTATAAATGATATGAGTAAAGGAGTGGAATCGGAGGTAAAGCTTTTGCGGATGATGTTATTCTCTATAGAGTGATAAATAAGTAACAAGATTGTGAGCAACTGCAGCGTGACCTCAAAAATGTTGTGAGATGGACAGCAGGCAATGGTATGATGATTAATGGGGTTAAAAGTCAGGTTGTGAGTTTCACAAATAGGAAAAGTCCTCTCAGTTTTAATTACTGCGTTGATGGGGTGAAAGTTCTTTTTGGGGATCATTGTAAGTATCTAGGTGTTAATATAAAGAAAGATCTTCATTGGGGTAATCACATAAATGGGATTGTAAATAAAGGGTACAGATCTCTGCACATGGTTATGAGGGTGTTTAGGGGTTGTAGTAAGGATGTAAAGGAGAGTGCATATAAGTCTCTGGTAAGACCCCACCTAGAGTATGGTTCCAGTGTATGTAACCCTCACCAGGATTACCTGATTCAAGAACTGGAAAAAATCCAAAGAAAAGCAGCTCGATTTGTTCTGGGTGATTTCCGACAAAAGAGTAGCGTTACAAAAATGTTGCAATGTTTGGGTTGGGAAGAATTGAGAGAAAGAAGTAAAGCTGCTCAACTAAGTGGTATGTTCCGAGCTGTCAGCGGAGAGTTGGCGTGGAATGACATTAGTAGACGAATAAGTTTGAATGGTGTTTATAAAAGTAGGAAAGATCACAATATGAAGATAAAGTTGGAATTCAAGAGGACAAACTGGGGCAAATATTCATTTATAGGAAGGGGAGTTAGGGATTGGAATAAATTACCAAGGGAGATGTTCAATAAATTTCCAGTTTCTTTGAAATCATTTAGGAAAAGGCTAGGAAAGCAACAGATAGGGAATCTGCCACCTGGGTGACTGCCCTAAATGCAGATCAGTATTGATTGATTGATTGATTGTTTGTTTGATTGATTGATTGATTGATTGATTGATTGATTGATTGATTGATTGATTGATTGATTGATTGATTGATTGATTGATTGATTGATTGATTGATTGATTGATTGATTGATTGATTGATTGATTGATTGATTGATTGATTGATTGATTGATTGATTGATTGATTGATTGATTGATTGATTGATTGATTGATTGATTGATTGATTGATTGATTGATTGATTGACAGACGAAACCGTTTGTTTCGAGTGCTGCCACGAGGTAACGCTCTTGACCAGGCGGTGCTCCGTTACTCGCGCACAGATTTAGTTCCACATTCCGCTGATTGAAGCGCTGTCATTTGATAGTAGACTTACCTGCTGCCTCGTGATAGATTATAGAACAACATGCCTGGTAATAGTAATGTGAATGTAACCCAATGTACTATGCAAGAGTGCTGAATCACCCAACAGGCAGAGTAGTAGGCCGCTCTGCTACGGGCCCTAACCCAGCATCTTCAGACTTACGCCCCATGTAATAAAATATATGTTTCTTTTACCTGGAGACATGTTTACTTAAAGATTTTCGAGCAGTTTCTGAATTATAGTGGCGAGTTGAGTTTCTTTAAAAATGATGACAGTTGTGAGAATAGCACCTCTCTTTCAAGCACTGAATGAAGTGGATGCATGCAGTTCGTCTCCTGTTACCAAGGAGGCCACATAAGGATGACCCTAGCCACCAGGTTTACTGTTCAAATACCCCTCGGTGTTATAGAAGCTCATTTTTAAAACTGCAACTAATATTTCCAAATGTATTGAGAGCATCGAGGTTTTATAGGAGTTCCGTGGTAACAAATGTATTGAGAGCATCGAGGATTTATAGGAGTTCCATGGTAACAAATGTATTGAGAGCATCGAGGATTTATAGGAGTTCCATGGTAACAAATGTATTGAGAGCATCGAGGATTTATAGGAGTTCCATGGTAACAAATGTATTGAGAGCATCGAGGATTTATAGGAGTTCCATGGTAACAAATGTATTGAGAGCATCGAGGATTTATAGGAGTTCCATGGTAACAAATGTATTGAGAGCATCGAGGATTTATAGGAGTTCCATGGTAACAAATGTATTGAGAGCATCGAGGATTTATAGGACTTCCATGGTAACAAATGTATTGAGAGCATCGAGGATTTATAGGACTTCCATGGTAACAAATGTATTGAGAGCATCGAGGATTTATAGGACTTCCATGGTAACAAATGTATTGAGAGCATCGAGGATTTATAGGAGTTCCATGGTAACAAATGTATTGAAAGCATCGAGGATTTATAGGAGTTCCATGGTAACAAATTATTCTGGCGACGACATTTTCAGTTAAAACCATTTCAGGGATGTCATCGAAATTCAGCGGTTCAATAACAACTAAAATTTCCTACCATTACTTTTACTGAGTATGCCTACTTGCAAAAAAAGAAGAAAAGAAAAGAAAAGAAAAGAAAAGAAAAGAAAAGAAAAGAAAAGAAAAGAAAAGAAAAGAAAAGAAAAGAAAAACCTTTCTAGACAGACTTAATGATTTGATTTGAAAACAGAAAGGAAAGGCAATATTTAGTGCTATGTTAGTTTTTTATATTTTGTTATCTCTTTTACGGAGTTATATTATAAGCCTCCGTGGCTCAGGCGGTAGCGCGCCGGACTTTCTCCGCTGGGTAACGTGGTACAAATCACCGTCACTCCATGTGAGATTTCTGCTGGACAAAACGGAGTTTCGACAGGTTTTTCTCCGGGTAATCCGGTATTCCCTGCCATCCTTTATTGCAGCAACACTCTCCGACATCATTTCATTTCATCTGTCAGTCATTAATCGTTGCGCCAGAGGAATGCGACAGTTTTCGGCAGCCGTCACAATTGTTATCCTCACCGCTAGATTTGGGCTTCATTCCATTGCTGACCTTGTCGGATGACTGTAAAAAGTCTGTTGAATTTCATTTTCAGTATTGTATTTTACTGCTTAACCATTTTAATGTTATGTAACAGTGAATTCCTCTACTTTCTTTATTTTTAATATTTGTTTTACGTGAATCAATCAATCAATCAATCAGTCAAACACTACTGATCTGCATTTAGGGCAGCCGCCCAGGTTTCAGATTCCCTATATGTTGTTTTCAAAGAAGATGTAAATTTATTGAATATCTTCCTTTGTAAGCTGTTCAAAACCCTAACTCCCCTTCCGATAAACGAACATTTGGCCCAATTTGTATCCTTGAATTCCAAGCTTATGTTCATATTGTGATCTTTCCTACTTTTAAAGACACCACTCAAATGTATTCGTCTACTAATGTCTTTCCACGCCATCTCTCCACTGACAGCTCGGAACATACCATTTAGTCGAGCAGCTCGCCTCCTTTCTCCCAAGTCTTCCCAGCCGAAACTTTCCAACATTTTTAACGCTACTCTTTTGTCGCATATCACCCAGAATAAATCGAGCTGATTTCCTTTGTTTTGTTTTTTTCCAGTTCTTGAATCAGGTAATCCTGGTGAGCGTCCCATACACCGGAACCATACTATAGTTGGGGCCTTACCAGAGACTTATATGCCCTCTCCTTTACATCCTTACTACAACCCCTAAACACCCTCATAACCATGTGCAGAGATCTGTACCCTTTATTTACAATCCCATTTATATAATTACCGTAATGAAGATCTTTCCTTATATTAACACCTAGGTATTTACAATGAACTCCTAAAGGAACTTTTACCCCAGGAACGTAGTAATTATAACTGAGAGGATTTTTCCTATTTGTGAAACTCACAATCTGACTTTGAACCACGTTTATCATCATACCATTGCCTGCTGTCCATCTCACAACATGTCCGAATGGTCAGCGTACTGGCTTTCGTTTCTGAGGGTCTCGGGTCCGATTCCCGGCCGGGTCGGAGATTTTAACCTTCATTGGTTAATTCCAGTGGCCCGGGGGCTGGGTGTCTGTGATGTCCCCAACATCCCTGAAACTCACATACCACACATATCAGTACCCTCCACCATAATAACACGCAGTTACCTACACATGGTATATTACAAGGGCTGCACTCGTCTAGAAATAGTCACACGAAATTAGCATTACTATCTCACAACATTATCGAGGTCGTTTTGCAGTTCCGTGTACTTTATCCATTACTCTATACAGAATAAGATCATCCGTAAAAAAGCCTTATCTCTGATTCACCTTATTTAGTCGTATCATTTATGTATATATAGGGTAGGAAGATGAGATTATATGCGAGAAACTACGGGTTATCCCGACTGCCGTTGATTATTATGCCCTACTTAAGATTAAAATTTCTTAACACAATCTGCAGACTTCACGAAGAATGCCTTTTATTTATAGAAAACCGTACTGTTTATGATTATTATTATTATTATTATTATTATTATTATTATTATTATTATTATTATTATTATTATTATTATTATTATTATTATTATTATTATTATTATTATTATTATTATATAATTCTCTGGGGCCATCGAGGACCACGTTAAGTCTTGTTGCATTTGACACTGAACTTGGCCTTCTTTAGAGCCCAAATTTCCCTCATTCTTTGTGAGTGGGCCTGCTTACGCTCCTCTGTCCAAGGAGCACCGTGTCTTCTCTTCGGTTGCTCGTCTCGGTTTAGCCCGTTCGTCAATATTTTCTTGCGGAAGAGATCTCTGTTAAGGGCGTCTTCAGCTGAGATATGTAGCATTTGCAGGTCTTCTTTGGTATTTTTAAACCAGGGAATTGTGGTTTTGGGGTTTGAATCAAAAAAGTGAAAGATTCTTTACTATTTCTTTATTATTATTATTATTATTATTATTATTATTATTATTATTATTATTATTATTATTATTATTATTATTATCATTAAAAAAGGAAACACCCAATTACAGCGTTGCAAAAGAGAAACGTTTCATTTTACGAAAAGCTAATGATCAATGGTATGTCTTTCAGTAAACTAAACTGAAGTATTGATAAAGAAGGATTTATTTGCATCACATCTCGGAGCATATTTGACGTCCAATGCCTACGATAACGACTAACGTGACGTCACTGACGGTGCGCTTTCTATGTCAACACACTCAATATAAATCCACAGCTACAACATCTTTGGCGTCCAAGGCCTACCATAACGACTACTGTGACGTCGCAGGCGGTACAGGTTTTCTTTCAGCAGCTTCTATATAAACTCACAGCCACAACCTCTTTGGCGACTAAGGCGTATCGTAACGACTAATGTGACGTCACTTTCACCTCATATTTTGTCGCGTTACACAAATTATCGGATGACCTCCGGCCATAAGACGTATTCACGTCAAAACAACGTTCACAACGCAGGATTAGAAGTTGCCATGTTTGCATCTGTCTCACTGGTTTCTTACATCAAGCGCCAAGCTAACAATCTGTAAGTACACGATGAGAAATATACATCAGAGCTTTGTGTTACATAACGGTATATTAAAATGTTCAAGGAAAACGTGAAAATGTACCTCCTGTATATTTTTTGCAGAGACAACGGGACACTTTACAGAAGGAATAGACAATTCCATAAAATAAAGAACGTGTGGTCAGCATAATACAGGGTTGATCTGGTTTGTGGAGGAGACTTAAAGCTTGATCTCGAATATGTGAAAATAACTCAGCGTGAGGTTTGTTATTCAACTGGAAATTTCATATCACTTAAAACGTTGGAGTTCACTCATGAAGTATCGGCCACCATGGATGCAGCAGGCCAGGTTGATGTGGTTTTCACAGGTTTTAGAAAAGCATTTGATAAATTTGATCACGATGTTCTTTTAAATTCCTTATAATGGACTCTCTCACAGCTTAATCAAAATTACTTGCATCATATCTCTCTTAGACACAATTTGTGTCTTATAAATGATTTGACCGTGCGTATTACAATCTTCGAATTGGTGTCCCACAAGGTTCAAATCTTGTACCATTGCTCTTCTTACTAATTTATTAATTATCTTCCTAAATGCATATAGTATTCAAACATAATGCTATTCGCACGCTATGTAAAACTTTTCAAAACCATTCAGTCACAGGAGGACTTCAGATTTCTTCAGAAAATGTCAATAGCATATCACATTGGAGCGTCATTTACAAGTTATATTTTAACATTAACACGTGTCATGCTATCGTATTTTCCTAATATAAAAATAAAATTAGTCACTCGTACAATATTTTGAATGCTAGTCTGTCAATGATCTTGGTGTGAATGTTTACGCTATATTGACGTTCTCTTTCCACATAAACGAAGCTGTTGAAAGGTGCATATAGAGAGTTAGGATTTATTAAGACGTGCACAAGTGACTTCAAAAATCCCGAGGCAACAAAAATAATATACAACTCCTTTGTTAGAAGTCAGGTAGAAAATGCATCGCTCACTTGGAATCCCAGCTGTGAACTATACAAAAACAATGTTGAAATGGTGAAAAACAAATTTCTTAGACACATTACGTGCCAAATAACTAATAATTACATTAAATTTTATTCTTATGATGACTTATTGAAACAAGTTGGCTATATGTCATTAGCAAAAGGAGGAGTATTCGCAGTTCTTCTATTTGTCTACAAATTATTTAACAATCTTATTAGTAGCTCTAACTTTCTCTCTCTGTTCAACTTGTATGTCCCTAATCCTTCCACGTGCACAGAACATATTACTTTATACTGCTCTAGATCAAGAAAATAAGATGGCGTATAGCTTTTAGTGCCGAGATTGTCCGAGGACATGTTCGGCTCGCCAGATGCAGGTCTTTTTGATTTGATGCCCGTAGGCGACCTGCGCGTCGTGATGGGGATGAAATGATGATGAAGACGATACATTCACCCAGCCGCCGTGGCAGCGAAATTAACCAATTAAGGTTAAATTTGCCGACCCTGCCGGGAATCGAATCCGGGACCTATCTCACCAAAGCCAACACGCTAACCATTTAGCCATGGAGCCGGACTCCACATTAAGTATCAAACAGCACAGTAATTCACCAGTGTTAAACTAATTGAAAATATTTAATAAATATAGCAATAAGTGCAGACTAGATATATTTGCAAGTACATACACCTCCATAGTAAAACAATGGAGATTGGACAGCCGAAGTAGGTGACTGCCTGTAGGGGTGAATACTGTGGGGCTTCGAGGGCCCTGGGACCCCTACGGTAGCTCTGAAGGCCCTTCAGGAACTGCGAAAAGCGATGGCCAAAGGGGCACTGGTTAAGGCGCAGTAGGTCGTTATGCCACTTAAGTTCCAAAACAGGTAAAATAAGTAAATAAATAAATAAATAAATAAATAAATAAATAAATAAATAAATAAATAAATAAATGCAATATAAATTGTAATCTTATAACAGCTGTTGTATAGTATTATTTGAAGTAATTCCACATACTGTATATGAGTTTACTATTTTTGTAAGTACAGGGGATATTATAAGTAGAATTTTGTAAACAATATAAATTTATTAAGGATGAGCTGTGTGTTTAATAGAAAAAATGTTAGTGAAAAGAATTGTATAATCCTGTATTCTAGGAAATTATCTTCTACTCTTGTTATTTAAAATTTAGTGCTTGATAAGAATATATTTTACTGTACCATTTGCCATTGCGATAGACATCTCATTTGCAAATAAAGTGATTTTGACTTGATTTGAATGTAAACAAATAAGGTAATTGTTTTTTGTTCTATGTTAAAATCCCACTTTGGTGACTGACTCTTATTGTTAATTTCCTAGTTTAGTTAACTTTCTAGTTTCTACTAATACCATCTACCTCATCATCATTCTTATCTTCCATATCATCACTACCATCATGTATAATTACAGTATAATACAGGTTTTAAAGCTGTTAGTATATAATTTTAATTGTAACTGAATATTTGTTATATTATGCTACTGATGAAAAGTATATTTTTGTTTCGTTGTTAACTTTATGTTACAAGGACATTCATAGGAGGAAATATCATTTTAATTTGATATTTTTTTATCTAATGTAATAGTATATGATTAAGTTTATACCTTCTGAAGCACAATTAACATGCAAATGAATTACAGAAACTAACCCGTCAATGACATCTAGTTATCAGTACATCGAAGATAGGAATCACCGCTCTAGTTCACAATTCCCATAAGTAAAATGGGACACGAGTTATCCAACTGCTGTTACAACTCAACGGTTTTGTAGCTGACACTGGTGTGTTCAGGACCTCAGTTAACTACAAAATTTTACAGTTAGCGGCCAGCTATTCATCTGTCGCCTTTCAATGATGTTAATTTTAATGTTTGTGAATTCTCTAATGACAGTTAATTATTCTCTTATCATCTATCATCTATATATATAAAAATAAGAGTTTTGTCTGTACATTGCACAGAATTTGAAAAGAATGGTATTTCTATATCGGTCATGACCACGGTAACAAGGAACTGCACTTTTTACTTTTCCGTAATGTCTGTCTGTCTGTCTGTCTGTCTGTACACGTATCACTAGAAAACGGCTAAAGAGAATTTAATGAAAATCGGTATGTAAAGTCGGGGAATATATCGCTACAATCTAGGCCGTAAATAATTTTATTTACGCTGATAGAAATGGTAGTTTAGGGGAAGGCCTAAAATTTAATTTTCAAATATTTACGTTATTAGTGGTCCTATATTAATGAGAATTGGTATGAAAAATCGGAAAATAAGTACCTACAATCTAGGTTATAAATAATTTTAATCACGCTGAGTGAAATAGTAGTTTAGGGGAAGGTCAAATATTTAATTCTTAAATTACATTACGAGTGGTCCTATCTCAATGAAAATTGGTATGCATAGTCGCAGAATCAGCCACTATAATCTAGGCTATGAATAATTTTATTCACGCTGAGTGAAATGTTAGTTTAGAGGAAGGCCTAAAATTTAATTTTAAATACTTATATTATTAGTGTTCCCATCGATAAATACTACATAACTAAAGTTATATAGAATTAAATTTCCGACCATTTATGTCTTATACATTTTACCGTACCTGCTATTTTAACACAGATATTCATGAATTTGTAATTTTGTTGGTAAGTCCATATCAACGCCGAGCCGCGAGATAATTGGTTAACAGAGTTTAATGAAAATCGGTATATAGAGTCGGGGAATAAGAAACAACAGTCTAAGCTATAAAAATGTATTCACCCTGGATGAAACTGTAGTTTAGAGGAAGGCCCTTAAAATTTATTTTTTAAATACGTCTGTATCGAAAAGTACTACATAACAGAAGTTATAGAGAATGCAATTTCCGATCATTTATATTTTATTCAGTTTTACCGTACCGATTATCGTAAGAGTGGTATTTCAGAGTCGGAAGAAAACTAAATGTGAAGACCTACAATATCGAAAGCGCATTATATTGATCAACAACATTACTTTGGCCATAGTTTGTTGTGATGTTCTTTGTCTCTTATGCTGCCTCTCAACTCCGATAGATGGGACTACTGCTGCGTACCGAGTATAACAGTCTGACTGAATATCGGCGGGAAATAGCTGGGGAGTTAGAAAACTTTATTCTTTAGCATGCCATTCCTCTGGTTCATACATTTTCTGATACTGCTGGTACGTAACACACTGGTTCATCATAGCATTCCAGCTATTCGATCCCTACTCTGAACCGCTGTTTTAATGAGCAGTGTGCACACTTAAGGCAGAAGCTTACTAGTAGTAGTAGTAGTAGTGGTAGTATGGCCTGGTCTAGAATAACAATTTAGGCCTATTCCAAACTATAGCACCACAATTCACTAAATAACTCAAAATTCAACCCTGAAAAGAGACGTTTTTTAAGAAAAGCTTCTTCTTCTTCTCCTTCTTCTTCACTTTTATTATATATTACTTGTATTCCAAATTAGCAGTGAATTGTTCTCTGGCAGGGAGGAAAATTTTGCCACCAAGTCGGATAGATTTTTCTGCCGCCAGTGTAGTGAATTAAGATTTTCCGACTTATCGGGTATTCCTAAGAATCAGATTAGTAAAAGGGTATAGTTTTTGCCCTGGGAGTCTCGACTATCCGATCCCCTCCCCGCCGAAAAAAGACGAAGAGTGTTCACGGATCACGGCTGTCTGCGGCTTTGATCATTCCAGCTCTGGAACTTTGGACTGTTAGATCAGCAGCGTAGACCCGTTCGTTAAACGTGAGAAAATGGGGTTTTTTCATTTGATCGAGTATTTCACATGAAGGCATTGCATTTAATCGCGCCATTCCTACTGACGTCATTGTAATGATGTATGTTCATTTCAGTTGGGGAAACCACAAAGTCAGTCTTTCTGAGGATTTAAAATTGCTGGTGGAGAGTGACTGTGACTTCCCCGTCGCGTTTTTAGGGTAACGTTAAGAGCTATTTAATACAGTCTTGCTCACAACGTGTACACTACCTAACCCAGAATTCTGTATACAATATAAAATTACGTAGCGAAGTACGGGTACATCAGCTAGTTTGTATATAACTGGCAGTTTACCATAAAACAAAGTTTAGTATGCATTGCATTGCAATTTGTACGTTTTATGTTAGAGTAACTTAATTTGGTGTAACCACTGCGTCTCGTTTCTCATCCACTGTTACGGCGCAAATGTAGTCTGCTTTATTAGTTAAAACGTTCGTAACCTATTAATTCATTTACTTTATGAACATATAATTACCACATAAGAATAAATTACATATTGATACTTGCAAAGAATGTTCTCATATGTAAGAAAGATTTCACATCTCTCCCCTTAATTTGGAAGGCTTGGAATGTTAAATTAAATTTGATTATCAAATTACAAAACGGTCAGATACTTAGCCTTATTTAGGCCAGTCCACTCTTCAGTACGATCGTGCCATAATGTCCTCCTCCTTCTTACACCTCGCTGTGCTACATCTGCAAAGAATTACATAAAGGAACGTTGAAAAAATCTGAAATTAATACACAAATCCCGTCATAAAGCCCTACCTAATGTTCTACACATTTTTAAAACCTAATTCTAGATTATTTTAAAGTTCTAATCCATCGTATATTTTTTTAAAGTGCTCAAAATATATTGTGTTGTAGTTTGAGTGATCAGTCCATAGACTGACTTGATGCAGCTCTTCATCCCACCCTATCCTGTGCTAACATTTTCATTTCTACTAAAAATGCTGCATCCTATATCTGCTGTAATCTGCTTGCCACATTCATACCTTCGTCTACCTTTACCTTTCTTACCGCCTAAAAGTCCTCGATGTCTTAAGATGTGTCCCATCATTCTATCACTTCTTCTCTTCAAATCTAGTCTAATTAACCTCCTCTCATCACTTCGATTCAGTATCTCTTCATTCGTGATTCGATCTGTCCATCTCACTGTTAACATTGTCCGACTCGTTGGCTGAACGGTCAGCGTACTGGCCTTCGCTTCAGAGTGTCCCGGGTTCGATTCCCGGCCGGGTCGGGGATTTTAACCTTAATTGGTTAATTCCAATGGCACGGGGGCTGGGTGTATGTGTTGTCTTCATCATCATTTCATCCACATCAGGACGCGCAGGACGCCTACTTGAGTCAAATAGAATGACCTGCACCTGGCGAGCCGAACCCGTCCTGGGATATCCCGGCACTAAAAGCCATACGACATTTCGACATTCCATTACAGTTAACATTTTTTCTGTAACACCCCATTTCGAAAGTTCTCTCTGAGCTACTTATTGTCCATGTGTCATCTGCATACAGTGCCACGCTCCAGTCGAAAGTCTTCAAAAACATTTTTCTAATTCCCACATCAATGTTCGAAGTGTGCAAATGGCCTTTCTTAAAGAAGTCCTTCTTTGCTTGTGCTAGTCTGCATTTTATGTCCTCCTTTCTTCTGCCATCGTTAGTTATTTTACAACCCAAGTAATAATATTCATCTACTTCCTTTAAGACTTAATTTCCTACTTTAATACACTGACTGACAGAGCAAATGCAACACCAAGGAGGAGTGGTTCGAAAGGGATGAAAGTTGGGGAAAAAACAGAGTCGGCACGGAAGAATAATTGATGTTTATTTCAAACCGATATGCAGGTTACACAATGCGCACGGCATGGACTCAGTAGGATGTAGGACCACCGCGAGCGGCGATGCACGCAGAAACACGTCGAGGTACAGAGTCAATAAGAGTGCGGATGGTGTCCTGAGGGATGATTCTCCATTCTCTCTCAACCATTTGCCACAGTTGGTCGTCCGTACGAGGCTGGGGCAGAGTTTGCAAACGGCGTCCAATGAGATCCCACACGTGTTCGATTGGTGAGAGATCCGGAGAGTACGCTGGCCACGGAAGCATCTGTACACCTCGTAGAGCCTGTTGGGAGATGCGAGCAGTGTGTGGGCGGGCATTATCCTGCTGAAACAGAGCATTGAGCAGCCCCTGAAGGTACGGGAGTGCCACCGGCCGCAGCACATGCTGCACGTAGCGGTGGGCATTTAACGTGCCTTGAATACGCACTAGAGGTGACGTGGAATCATACGCAATAGCGCCCCAAACCATGATGCCGCGTTGTCTAGCGGTAGGGCGCTCCACAGTTACTGCCGGATTTGACCTTTCTCCACGCCGACGCCACACTCATCTGCGGTGACTATCACTGACAGAACAGAAGCGTGACTCATCGGAGAACACGACGTTCCGCCATTCCCTCATCCAAGTCGCTTTAGCCCGGCACCATGCCAGGCGTGCACGTCTATGCTGTGGAGTCAATGGTAGTCTTCTGAGCGGCCGCCGGGAGTGCAGGCCTCGTTCAACCAATCGACGGGAAATTGTTCTGGTCGATATTGGAACAGCCAGGGTGTCTTGCACATGCTGAAGAATGGCGGTTGACGTGGCGTGCGGGGCTGCCACCGCTTGGCGGCGGATGCGCCGATCCTCGCGTGCTGACGTCACTCGGGCTGCGCCTGGACCCCTCGCACGTGCCACATTTCCCTGCGCCAACCATCTTCGCCACAGGCGCTGCACCGTGGACACATCCCTATGGGTATCGGCTGCGATTTGACGCAGCGACCAACCTGCCCTTCTCAGCCCGATCACCATACCCCTCGTAAAGTCGTCTGTCTGCTGGAAATGCCTCCGTTGACGGCGGCCTGGCATTCTTAGCTATACACGTGTCCTGTGGCACACGACAACACGTTCTACAATGACTGTCGGCTGAGAAATCACGGTAAGAAGTGGGCCATTCGCCAACGCCGTGTCCCATTTATCGTTCGCTACGTGCGCAGCACAGCGGCGCATTTCACATCATGAGCATACCTCAGTGACGTCAGTCTACCCTGCAATTGGCATAAAGTTCTGACCACTCCTTCTTGGTGTTGCATTTGCTCTGTCAGTCAGTGTATTTTCTGCATCACCAGACTTCGTACGACTGCACTCCATTACTTTTGTTCTGGACCTATTTATTTTCATCTTGTACTCCTCAGCCAAGACTCTCTCTCAGGTGAAATAGAAATATTATCAACAAATCTCAGGGTTTATATATCCTCTCCTCAGGTTCTGATTCCTTTCTCTAATTCCTCTTTGATTTCCTTGACTGCCAGTTCTATATAAACAATGTAAAGTAGCGGGGACAAACTGCAACCTTTCCTCACTCCTTTATGTATTGCTTCTTCATTTTCAAAGCCTATCACTGCAGATTGATTTTTATACAGATTGCAGCAAAATATGGTAAGTCTTCAAATACTGAGGGCAGTGCAACACGATAGCTCGAAATTGATATAGACTAATCTGAGGAGCATCTAAATGAGACCTAAATTAGGTAATAATAGAATTTAAACACTGAAAGTTCTAGAATTATAGTCACACTTCTCAGAGAAATCCACTTTGAGAGATGCTAAGGATTTTGATGACACAAATTGTAATTAATATATATTGCATAACTTAATCGATTGATATTTTTACTCATCGTAGAAATTATAGTTATATTAACGATTTATTGCATGATTTATTTCTCCAGTAGATATTCATTGCATATATTGTTATATCGAGGTCCAAAAATAAAACGGACATAATTTCAATTGTTTAATAGTATAAGATTTTGACATGTAGGATGTTTTACGTAGTTATAGTGATTATTTATTATACAATCTTCCTGCAACAGCTGCAGGTTGTCCAAGGCAAAGGGTACCTTAACAACAATAATGGATACAGATAGACACACTAGTTAGTATGAAGTTAAGTGTAGGCCAAAGAGTGAGGCATACCAAACATTTATATGAGGTTGGCAGGCATGGTTCTTGAAGATCATGATGGACTTCTTGGGAGTAGTAATGGCGATGATACAGATGAAATCTCTGTTCACCCCAGAGGTATTGCAGAGGTTGACAAAAAGTTTAGGAACGGCTCCTCGAGCACCCAACATCAAGCCCATTACAGGGATGGATGAGAGCTTGTACTGTTTCTTAGGGAAGTCCACCGGTATTTCATAAATTCTTCTTTTTTCCACATAGACCTCTTCTGGCTGGTTTTATTGGTCTCAAATCTAATTGTTGAAACCGTCCGTTCTTCAGTAGTGAATAATGCATAGTGAAATAAATAAGACAGTCATTTATTGAGAATGAGTTGCATAACATTTATAGCAGGGACGTCGATATGTATGTAAGTTTATATTATGTACATTAGTTCTCATCTTAGCACTTTACTATTTCTTCATCTTGATCACGTTCGTGTCGCGCGTCTGAACTCGGAGATGTTGGTCATCACCTAGCCTGAGAAGCCATACTGCGAAGTGTCTCTTTCGTTAGGGGCTAACCATATTCACATTATTACTTTTCTGTTGAATAACTGATCTTCAGTTCTTTTTGAATTTTCTGCATGGCTGTATTCGCAGTAATAAAGAATTATTAATTTAATTTATTCTACTATATTGCATAACATGATTTTCTCATTAATATTAAAAATGTCTTGTACAACTTTGACACCTTACCTTAACTTCGTTATGATTAACTTTTGCTGTGAATCCTGAGGTTGTAGTTGATGGCTAAAGACCATTACACTGTATATTATCTGCAGACTTACTATTGAATATATTGTCCTCAAACCTCATCCCCTCAATTGAACAGTCGTACCAAACTACTTTTTGTACACAAAAGTGTTCAAAAGAGTTTTACTTAAACTCCTGTATTGCGTACAATATTGCATTTCGGTTCAGAAATTATTACTCTTCGGCAACTAATCAACGACGTGCAAACAATGCCTCGTAACCTACAATGCTCTTCCTATCCATTATGTTCCTTAAGACAGCTGACGCCTCTTAACCACTCGTGGATTTGCAGACCATCAGAACCATTTATCTTGTGTTCATTCTCCTATATAAAATGATCCTTACCACTTCATAATGAAGGGATGTATGTTTGCATGAAGTATTTACGCACTCTTACAGAATGCTGTATGTTGCTGTTTGAGTCATTAGTCCATATATTGTTTGATGCAGCTCTCTATGCCAACCTATCCTGCGCTAACCTTTTCATTTCTACGAAAAATGCTGCATCCTACATCTGCTCTAACCTGCTTGTCATATTCTGCACCTACCCTTCTTAGCGACTACATTCCTTCAAAATAAACTACACAAGTCTCACTTCCTTACAATGGCGCGCTCCAGAAGAAAGTCTTCAAAAAATTTATTTTTAATTCCTATATCAATGTTCGAAATGATCAACTATCTTTCCTTAGGAAAGGCCTTCTTTTCGTATGCCAGTCTGCATTTCATGTCCTCCTTCTTTCTGCCAAAGTGAGTTATTTTACTACCCAAGTAACAATACATCTACTTAGTTTAAGACTTCACTTCCTAATTTAATATGTCCTGCATCACCTGGCATCGTTCGACTGCACTCCATTACTTTTCTTTGGACTTATTTATTTTCCTCTTCTACTCCTTACCCAAGGCTCTGCCCATACCATTCAGCAATTTCTCCCGATCTTCTGCAGTCTCAAGAAAAAGTAACAATATGATCAGCAAATCTCAGGGTTTTAATTTCGTCTATTTGGATTGTGATTCCCTTCCCAAATTTACTTTGATTTCTTTTATTGCCTGTTCTATGTAAACATTGAAATTTCTCGATTGCTGCTCCTTTTTCAGAGCCATCGATTCTTATCACAGCAGACTGATATTTTTACAGATTGTAGATAATTCTCCGTTCTCGGTATCTGATCGCGATCATCTTCAGAATCTCAAATATCTGGGTCCAGTAAACATTATCGAATGCCTTTTCGAGATCTACGACTACCATGTATGTGGGCTTGTCCTTCTTATTTCGATCCTCTAAGGATTTTTATTCTTTATGTTCTTCCTTTAGCCGGCCCCGTGGTGTAGGGGTAGCGTGCCTGCCTCTTACCCGGAGGCCCCGGGTTCGATTCTCGCCCAGGCCAGGGATTTTTACCTGGACCTGAGGGCTGGTTCGAGGTCCACTCAGCCTACGTGATTAGAAGTGAGGAGCTATCTGACGGTGAGATGGCGGCCCCGGTCTAGGAAGCCAAGAATAACGGCCGAGAGGAATCGTCGTGCTGACCACACGACACCTCGTAATCTGCAGGCCTTCGGGCTGAGCATCGGTCGCTTGGTAGGCCAAGGCCCTTCAAGGGCTGTAGTGCCATGGGGTTTGGTTTGGTTTTGGTTTTTATGTTCTTCCTTTCTTAATCCGGTCACCGTCCACGGTTGGCTTTTCCCTCAGACTCGGTTAGGGATGCCACGTCTACCGACTCGAGGGAAGTGTTCTGGAGCATGAGACTTTGGGTCTGGGGATAAAATTGGGGAGGAGGACCAGTATGTCACACAGGCGGCCTCACCTGCATGCTGAATAGGGCCCTTGTGGGGTTGAGAAGATTGGGAGGGATAGACAAGGAAGAAGAAAGAAAGCGGCCGTAGCTTTAGGTTAGGTTAGGTTAGGTTAGGTTAGGTTAGGTTAGGTTAGGTTAGGTTAGGTTAGGTACCATCCTGGCATTTACCTGGAAGAGAAGTGGGAAACCACAGAAAACCATGACCTCCTGAGGCTGAGTGAACCTCGTTCCAGCCCTCGTACCACTTTTCATGTGTCGTGGCGGAACCGGGAATCAAAACCGGGTCTCCGGGGGTGGCAGCTAATCACACTAACCTATACACCACAGAGGCTTACAGTGTCCTTTCTACACAGTTATACCTAAGTGCTTGTGATGTTAATTTAATAACACTGCATCTTCGAGTAGATTCCAATCACTACGACAAAAGAAACTAACGGAGTTTGTAAAGATAAACGACCAGTGATTGATTGATTTGTGATATGTAATTATGTTTACATTTAGTTATTCTAGTAAAAATGCGACTAAAAAAATGCAAGTAAATCTTCATTCTATAATATGTTCATTCATCTCAATAAGGAGATATTTTTTAAATTGAATATTTCCGTTCGGATTAACCGGACTTTCAGATTAACGGGACCCTAGTGTATTATTATTTTGATTTTTTTTCTCTAAATGTTGATTAATAGTTACTGTTCTAAAGCTATATTCCATTTATTGCATTGTTGGAGTATGTTCCGTCTTTGTTTTTCTGATAACGGGTTTTTTTGTTGCTTGCATTATCGCGGCGTGGTCAATGTTGTAACAATACTCGAGATGTGCTGACATTCGTTGTTGTATGGCGTACTTGCGCTGTTGGTGTGATGAACTGGGTCACGAGATGAGTTTTAATTGCTTCAATATTAAATGATCACAACGGAAATTGTTCTGATGAACTGCATATAAACACGGGGCTGGGAGGCGTGACCAGTCTTAAAGAGAATAGTGGACGGGAAGAGCAGTATGAAATACGAGGTATTGTTTCCTGTGGACCATCAGATGGCATGGCTTCTTATCTCTATTGAAGCCAGGCCGTGAGCCATGCCGTCCTATTCAATGTTCGCTTCTCATGTTGCCTCTAGAGATAGTAATATTTGATTCCTTCCATGACGTTACCGAAGTGTTCAATCTTTCGACTTTTAATTGTAACCTATAATGCACGACTCACTTTAGCTCTTTGCAGATTTCCATTTCATTTATCAATTCCAGCTGATTTTCTGGTTTTCAACTTTTGTATCTTATTGTAAATGTTGTTGTCATCATAGGTAAGTTTTAATACTTCTTTACTATTAGTCACCTCCTCTATCTGGACATTATCGTTGTAACCAACAATATTTACATACTGCTGACTGAATACTTCTGCATTTTGAAGATCCTCGTATGCGAAATTCCTCCTATCAATTAATGATTCCTGGATTGTCCTTCTTGGAACCTGTTTCTGCTTTTAAATACCTGTACATCCCCTTCCATTATCACTAAAATTTGTATTACCGCCTATTATGCTTGCTATCATGTTATCCTTAGCTGACTCCTTTGCTAGATTCACTTTCCTAGTAAGGTCCTTCAACTTCTCTCTATTTCCACAGCCATTCCTATCTTTATTTATTTATGTTCGTGTTTCCACGAATATATTTTAGTTATTCATTTCAATCGTGATTATGGTTTTTGAGCTAATTACATTACATCACTTATTTCAGTTTAAGTTCATTTTCATATCGTTTTCCACCTTTTGCTTTAATCATCTATTTAGCGCCAACCTCTGCTCGTTCAGTAAGTCACTTTAGCCTGCAGCGCAAGTTGCTGTTTCAATATGTCCACCTTCTGTTCGAAGTCCTGTCCCCGTCATTGCTACGTCACCGGCAACTTGCCTTGTTATTGGCTCTGAATTATGTAATGTAACCCTTCCGCGGCTATTATTTATTCTTTTGCAGTGTTATTTACTTTTTATATTATTTATTATTGAGTTTCTGTTCTTTTAATGCTTAGACAAGATTATTCTCGTTATTTAATTTATTATTATTGGTCTGTAATTTAAAATTATTTTCATTCAGTCTTACGTTTTACTGTGTTATTCGCCGCGCATTACTCTCAATATATGAACTGCGCCTGACCTATTGACTGTGCCCGAATGCTGCAACTCCAAGCCACTCAACAACCAGCTCAGAGCTAAGTCAATGTCAGGACTCAGCAAGAAAGACAACTAGCGCTGACTTAGCCCACACGATTGAGCAGCACATTTCTTCTCAGCCAAACTTCGCTTTCGCCTGGGCAAGAGTCTCTCTACATAGCTCAACCATGCGTCATGCACCAGAAATAAAAATATTTGTGAATATGCTTTCTGGGCGGGCACCTTTTATTGTTTAAGCTGAAATGAATGTGAGACGTTCTACGTAAGATACTTGTGGTCAATACTGGCTATAATTCTTTGTAATGCAGCCTTATTACATATTTTGCTGAGTCTGAATTTCTTTTGAATACTGTTCAATTGACTCTTGGCCCTCTCGTAATATTCAACGCAGTCTTAACTGCTTTCCAATTTCAGAACGTAGTCCGTCTACTCAATTGTTTCTTAGTCGCCTTCAATGGCCTTTATAAAATTTACTTGCAGTTTCACTGCTTTTTCATTATCAAGTACTTATGATTATTATATTCACTACTTGTTCCTTTTTTACAAGCTTTAAATTTAATAAGAAAATGTCTTTTTGTAAATCTGTGGTTACAACCATCTAAATCCACATTTTAGTGAACCTTCACTCTTTCCTCATTGGTAGGGATTTAAACCCTTATCTTCAATTATTCCTCCACTTTGCAACCTGAAAAATCTCTATACTTCTCTGTTATAATATAGTGGGCCTTTCCCATTCCTTTCCACCTTAAAAGTACAAACCTGTTCTCACATTCCTCAAAAATTGCTTTAAACCCATCCCAGAGACGGTTTACATTTTTATTTACGGTTTTCCATCTATCACGATTACTTTTTTCTAAACTCCCCCATGCTTGCCTTATCAGCGGTAAGGTACAGCCTAATAGTCCTACTTTTAAGACGTTGCTTTCTATCACATTTACTTTTAACTACGACGAATTCAGGTTCGTGACCACTAACACCATTTATTAGTTCGGTTCCTCTATAGAGCTCATGTGATGTTACCAGCACTACGTCCAGAATATTCTTCCCTCTAGTTGGTTTCACCACTTTACGAATCATCTGTCCTTCCCACAATAACTTATTTTCCATTCGTTCGCAATACATTCTGAACTGCCATTTGATAAATTGAGATCACCCGCTACAAGCACGCACCTTTCCATATCGTTTCCTACATAGCTGCTTATCTTATCAAATAATTCCGAATTAGCGTCAGCACTACCACCTTCCGGCCTGTACACTCCAAAGTCATCAATAGACCCCGGATTAATAGGTTAGAATGCAAACTTACTGCATTGAGTAGCATGCATAGTCTACCATCACAACGGTTATGCTATGGAGTTTGCATAAGCATTAGGGGTACAGCCCATCATAACCCCTGTAATGTATGGTATTCTTACCACACTATGGAAGAGCGGGTAGCCGACACTTCCTACCAACCAAATTAGTTTGCAATCTAACCTGTTACTGCATAAAAATCCGGGCTTTAGTCATCAAGTAGCCTATTATCTTTAGAGATGAGTCTTAGACCTACAATTTTATGTTTGTCGTCTTTAACTTTCTCGCAGCTTGCAAGTTCTCCTTTCACCAGAAAATGATATTCCACATCCTATCATTCCTATCCTATCTGCACGGCACACTCTCCAGTTCCGTGAGAAGAATTTTGCATCCATTATAACATTTCTCAACCATGATTCAACTCCTATTACAATGTCCGCTAAGTGTGCATCTATTAAATTACATAATTCTATTTCTTTCCTTACAATACTTGTACATTTCAACACTAACATTTTTATGTCATCCCTACTTGTCTATCAGATCCCCGTAACACTTGTTAAGAAATTTCCTAACACAGGCATAGCAAAATGAAAGCAATGGACATACTATGTGATCCCTTCAGAAATGTTTATGTACCGATATACTGTAAAAAATTATTCTTGTTCATCAGTGGCAGAGTATCGACTCCTTCTGCCAAGGTTGCATGTTCGAACGCGGTGAAGAAACTCAGAAATTTGCAAGGTGGAAAGAAAGTCCATTCGACACTCCATGTCAGGAGATGTCCGCATGTAGAGGATTTCTGGTCACATGTTTGGTGTACTGCAGACAAAATAAGGTAAAACTTAGTGACATATCGCCTAAGGGAGATTCAGTCCTGTGTGCCATCTGGTAGGTAAAATGGAAAATTACGCCCTTTCTGTCTAAAGTGCGTCATATTGAAATGCCTACTCAATGTATTAGAGGCCATATTATCATTATTATTGATTCGTTATGCTCAACTAAGGAGCGTGTATGAACTTACTACAACTTTTCCTTCGTTTTCTTCTTCTCTTCCCGATATCTCTTCACCCTCTCCCTGCGTTCCTGTTTATGTTGTTCAGTCCATCCTGTATTTAGTCGGGTGGGCTTTACGGAAAATTCGTTTTTGTGAATTCAGATTCTGAATTTTATTCTTTCTTGAATGATTTCTTCATTAATGTCAATTTAATTTAGGACTTCTCTGATTCCTGTTAACCAGTTATTGTGATTTTTCATTGATAAGCCTATGTTTAAAATTTTCCTTGCGAACATGTTATTATCCATTCTGTATAAGTGACCATAAAATTGTAATCTTCCGTTCCTGATTGTATCTGCGATTTTTTTGAACCTTCATAGATTTCATGTGATTTCATCCAAATTCTGTTTTCGCAGTTTGGTCCTCATATTTGTTTGAGGATTTTTCTTTCTTGTTTTTCGAGCATCTTTATTCGATATCTGCCACCAATTGTAATAGTTTCAGATGCATAAAGTGCTTCTGCTTTAATTACTCTGTTATAATGTCGTAATTTTGCCTTCTTTATAGTTATTTTATTGTGTCTTTTCCAAATAATTTTGTATCCTCTTTGAATTTTCTAAATTCTTTCTATGTAAACTCATTCCAGATCGCCTCTTTGACTGAATAGTCCGTGCATTGGTCTTCAGTTCCTAGGCAGGCCGTGGATTTTAACAGCGAAGGATTTCCTCTCGTTCGGGGACTGTGATGATTTGTGTTCATCTCAACAATATCCACTGTACATACAACTCAGCACCTACTTCTAAACACCACAAAAACATGTTACATTTACAATATTTGATCACCAAGGATATCCGGTCGTAACAATGGGCCAAATTCACACAAGTTCTGACTCCCGGAAAAATTAGAAAACGTTCAGAGAGATTGTGATGATTAAGATGACAAAAAATTAACTCATTCTGGAAACTAAAACACATTACAAAAGTTTTGCACCGCCTGAATGTGACTGGATATTGAGGAACAGGGTTCACACGCAGCAACACAAACGTTCACCACACCTGTAGGGTCGCGGGTGTGAACCGTGCTGCATATGTGGATTTGAACTTATTTTACGGCCGGATACCCTTTGCGACGCCAACCCTATATGTAGGGATGTAACCACTATTGCGTGTTTCTCTGGTGTAGTATATTGTTTGATTTTGAGGAGGAGAGTGTTGGGACAAACACAAGTACAGATTCCCCAAGCCAGAAGAATGAATCAGTCGCGATTAAAATCCCCGGCCCGGTCAGGGATCAAACCCGTGACCCCCTGATTCGAATGCCTAAACTCTGACCATTCAGCCACGCAGTTATTTCCGGACATTTATTATTGCCATATAAGTATCGCGAACTGTGACTGGAACTTATGTGACTGTTTCCAAAGCCTCAGTTTTGTAAATGTTATTGGCGAGCAGTGGTTTCCGAAGAAATGCAATACATAACAACACAAGGACTTTTATATATAGACCTATAGACAGATTACATAGACTCGCTTCTGCTGTTTGGGAACCCCTAGTCCACCTTCGTCAGAATTGAGTGATAACCCGTGTCATTTCACTGTTGATATTCTATACTTTTCACAGTCCCTTAAATATTTTACACGTACCATCCACAGCTTCATTCTTCAAATTGAGCAGGCCTATCAAAGTTGGTCCTATGACATGAAAGCACATCTAGATCACGGCATGTTGGATTGCTATTCTCAAATAACAGGTATAAGCATGAACATCCTCTCAAGAGAGGTACTTTATAAAACATGGCGGCGTGTTCCCATCCTCCTGTATACAGCATGTATTACCGGATTATCATGATATAGCGTAAGCTGCTGTCGCCTGGCGATAATCTGTCCAACAAGCCGATTCAGTCTTGGTGGGGCTTTGCACTGAAATAAAATTACTCATTATAAAAAACTACCGTACCTATCGGATTTCGTTTAAACCACTTCATAATCCCTTTCGGAGGTGATAAGAAAACACTGTGTAATCTTCAGAGATAAAGGTCCAGTAGTTTTTGAGTCTATTAATCTCAATTATACCAACCTCCACTTTTACATACCGGTTGGTACAGCTGCCCCTATTTACTTCCAAACATATGCAACCAGCTATGATTTTAATGTCTCTTAGTCCTACCTTGCGCAATATCTTACAGCAATTAATTGTCCAGTTAGTCAGATATATACTTCCCCGCACAATGCAAAACCGGTACAAGTGGCAGTAAGCGAGGCCCATCTCAAAAACACTCTACCATTTTATGTAGAGCGGAGTCCAATACTCCTGTCATTTTTACGAAATGTAACTGTACTGTACAAACCATAGCTACTCATTTACCTTTCGGTAAAGAATTGAGCACCTGATTGTTTCAAGAGGCCATTTCCTTTTGACAGAAAAGTGTGGTCACGGTAACATAAAAGCGTGATAGGTTAGGACCAATTACAGACAAGTCACTTCACTGCCATTTTGTATAGTCTCATCACATAGAAATTGATAGAAACGCATTTTCCATTGCATTTTATAATCTATGGCACGCAAATACAGTACAGCAGATGTGATAGCTTACGCATTGTAATTACTACCGTTAGTGTTCAATAAAGTCATAAAATTAGATCCGAAGTCATCACTAACTTTTCGAAGCGAGAACTTTCGCTCTATTCGTGAATACAGCGTTGCAAGAGCGAAACGTTCCAGCTGGAAGTAGCTGCGTGTTAGATGTACGTGGATAAGCCCCGGGAAGCAATGAGGGTTACTGAGTCATGCCTTTCGTACTTTTCTATTCATGCTTTACGAAGACGACGTTTCTGAAGCCTCAGATATTATCTAAGGAAGTTATAATAAACAGATAACATAATTATCGCCACGTAAGTACCGATTACGGACAAATTCGTTGTGAATACGAAGTGAAACATAATGCATAACTCATTTCACCAATTAATTGATATAAACTCTACTCGCAGGAAACGGCTGCAACTATCTTGGCTCAAGAGAGATATAATTCATTAGCAAGCTGTTGTGTTTGCAGCACCGCCGTCTCAATCCTATATACTGCCTGCTCTATGCCATGCGGTTAACATGCTTCTTAGCTTGAGCTCTTAGTGTCACGAACCTCCGCTAGTGGCGCCAGCTAACGGACCCTATTTATCTCCGTACCCACGTTATTATACGTTTATATCGAGCATTTATGTCTGTGTCTCTGGTTGTAAAATGATTAATTCTTGTGTTCCTGTCTGTATATCAAAGCAGAAAATCGAAATTCTTCAGGTGTGATGATTCCTGTTATCCCTCCAAGTGAAGAACTTTAGGAAAATTGGCTTAACGCTATATCAAGGCAAGGATCAACCAAGAGTAATCAAAGGATTCCATTCGATTATTCTCGTGTTTGTAGCCTGAACTTTAGAGATGGAGATCAAAGATAGCTAAAAGAAAAATATATTGAAGCCAGACAGCGTGCCTAGTCGGTCTTCGAATTATCCCCATTACCTTCAAACCAGAAAAATAGCTCTACGAAAGACCAGACAGCGACAAGATATTTCTTCAGAAGAAATCTATGATGAAACAAGCTCTTCAACCTCAGGAAATACATTGGATGACGAGTACGAAATTCATTTGAACAACGATGTTTCAACACAAGTCAGTATTCCAACGAGTAAGAATGACAGCAGTGATCAGAAATCAGACATTGGAGTCTCCGATCAAGAATCCTGAGACTGAGATAACAGCTGATGAGTAACCACAATGAAGTTAAAAGACTGCAGAGGAAATTCGAAGACAACACGGAAATCGATCGTCTGAATAAAGTAAAGGAAGCAGCCAAATATAAAGGAAAAACGACCGTTTCTTAATCAAATCGATAATTTTTTCAAGACAAAATCCTGACAGTCAGAACAAATCACGCAGTACTATGTGGTGTGGGGAATAGTATTCCAAACGGTTACGAATATGGGCGGACTCTTGGTCTAGTGTCAACTCCGTCACAAAGTACTCTGGACAGGTAGCTAAATGGAAAATGTTGATAGCGTTTGTTGGGATTTCCCAATTATTGAAGGAAAGACTCAGAGCTGTATGTAAAACTACCAGACTAGCAGAGAGGAATGTAACAGTGATCGCTGATTAAATGGCTAATTAGGTACGGCTCCTCTACGATCGAACCAGTGACAATTTCGTTTGCGTGGTCAATGTTGAAGGTGTATGAGGCACAGATATTGTAAAATCTCCTGCTCTCGCGAATAAATTGTTGTGTTTTCTTGTAATCCGACTTTGGAAGAAGGTCTATAGTCCTCCTGCCTACTTCCTCGGTAAAGGCTTAGAAGTCTCCGACCTATCCCTTTTAGTTCAGAATTGATTACTGTAATGCCTTTCGGCAAAATAATCCAATTTGTGTGCATTTCTATTCACCATCCGATAAAATAGGTACTTACAATGGTTGAATGGTGATTTCATCGAGTACGTTAAAATAATTCGGTTGGAATCAAAACGTGAAAAACTGAAGTATCTGACCAATGAGACGGCAGATGCTGTCTCGCTAACTGAGAAATCTATTATGGAATGTGTGTCTTATCTGTTACAAAATCAGTTATATTATGTTCTCACTAGATGATTTTCTGGAGACGCAATAGAATCTCTATTTAGTTCAGTGAGATTGGGTGGTGGATTTAAAGACATGACAGACGCACTGCATTATGTGCTATAAAACGTATCCTGAAATCTGTTCATTAACAAAGGGTCAGCGAAATAGTGATAGAAATATTTTTGCGTCCACTGCTGGCAAATAACAGTAAGAAAAGGGGTGATCCTAATATATCTACTGTAAATGGTAAGATTTTATATATTTTACATTTCTGTATCTTAAGCCAAGCTCAAATGTGAAATGTTAGTTCCTATATGTGCATTATCTTCTCAATTAGTAATATATTAAGGATTATTTTTCATTTTATGTTGGTGTTACGGACCAACTCTCATTTAACCAACATGTGTGCTCTGGGTGCGGTAAGTGCTGCCATCTGCAATGTCGGTGTAACGCAATCCTCGCGGCACAGAGCAGGCAGTATATAGAGATTGAGACGGCGGTGGTTTGCAGCAAGGTAAACCTGTCTGCACATTCGAGTTCAGAACTTATAATATACAAGATCAGTTTCGAAGCGATAGCGTATATTATTCCATTAGGACAGAGATACGAGGCCTATTCTTAGTCACCTGGGGTAGCTACATGGTACTCATTGCAAACAGCATGTGATTTTTCCGGCGGATTCAGAGTTCGAACCTAGCTACGAGCTTTTCATTTTTGTTTTTTAAAATAAAAAGTTTAAATATTTTTTAAGGCATTCGTAGTTAAGGTTTAACTTATTATGGTTTATCTAAATCCTCAAACGTCACTTTTTGAAGTTTAGAAAGAAAGCATACATCAGAAAGGAATAATAACATGTGACTATTATATGACAAACTGCTAGAACGAATGAAGCGCACTGCACTTACTGTCAGCATTATGACACACCCATTCAACCAAAAAGCTGCGCACGTTCGACTTGAAGAACGACTGGACTTCATACGTAGGACACATGAAACAGCACATAGCAAAGCGCAGGCAGGTTCCACCACATACGCTGCAGCAAGCATGAATGGCTCACCTCTACCGTACTCAGATATGCATTAACGAAGGAGGTGGTCATTTTGAACATTTCCTTCATTAATCGAATGGCCATGCACAAGCCCATTGCACCTCTGTCGGTAATAGCTTATTTTACTGCAAATAACTCTTTTAAGAGCTAATTAGAAATGAACATAACGAGGGACCTGCAACATGAGAACTGATTCTGATTTAGATCTGTCTTCAACAACACGACTCACATGAAGATTTAACAACGAAGTAAAATTCGTCCTATATAGGACTCGAACTTCCGACTAATGAGCACCGCGTTCTTCCTCTAACTTCAAGCTGTCTCGGCAATCACGAGCCGTCAATTTCCATCCTTATATCAACGCTACTTCTATTCATTCATCCATCTGTTCATGATGTTTCTGTGATTCAGAATTTTCACGATTCTTTACAATCATTCGGTATTTGATCGTTAATGCTGATTTCATTGACACGAATTAAAGAATTATAGAAAGCGTAGGAAGGCCAGATATCGCTGTGAGTACCCAAGGTCGAAATTTTAGGTTAGACTATAATCAGCGGGTTGCACGAAACTGTACAGCTGTACCACTCGGTATATAGATTAACTTTGCCTATAGATCAGTTTAAAACTCTGTGAATACTGGATTTTAAAACCAAATGAACAACACTCTCTTATTGAATTAAATAAAAACCAAAGTTCATACTGATATGATTTACTGGCCGCCTCCGTGGTGTAGTGGTTAGCGTGGTTAGCTGCCACCCCCGGAGGTCCGGGTTCGATTCTCGGCTCTGCCACGAAATTTGAAAAGTGGTACGAGGGCTGGAACGGGGTGCACTCAGCCTAGGGAGGTCAACTGAGTAGAGGTGGGTTAGATTCCCACCTCAGCCATCCTCGAAGTGGTTTTCCGTGGTTTCCCACTTCACCTCCAGGCGAATGCCGGGATGGTACCTAACTTAAGGCCATGGCCGCTTCCTTCCCTCATCCTTGCCTATCCCTTCCAATCTTCCCATCCCCCTACTAGGCCCCTGTTCACCGTAGCAGGTGAGGACGCCTGGGCGAGGTACTGGTCATACTCCCCAGTTGTATCCCCGACCAAGAGTCTGAAGCTCCAGGACACTGCCCTTGAGGCGGTAGAGGTGGGATCCCTCGCTGAGTCCGAGGGAAAAACCGAACCTGGAGGGTAAACTGATGATGATGATGATGATGATGATGATGATTTACTGATATGTATATCTGCTTTATTCATGCATAGAAAGCAAAAAACATTTAGGGTAAAAATAAATTCCGCAAAATTGTACAAGAAAATGTATAATACAATAAATATCTTTATACATAATTATACATGGAACATCCTTGTTAAATGAAAATGAAAAAGAAAATGCCCGCTCATTCCTTGTCAGTGGTGCTCCAGCTACGTACAGTATTGCAGAAGACAAGTTAGGACGGTTGGAGAAGTTATCTTCAATTAACTTTTGCATAATTAGAAAGCAAATATTAGGTTAAATATCAAACTACCTGCAAGGTAGTATTTCCTGGATTCACTTCTTTGTTGTTGTAGTCTGCATATATGAAGTGTATTTCGCACTTGCTGTTCGTATTTTGTTACACTTATATAAATACTTATTTCTAAATAATGTTTTTTCTTTTCTATTTGACACATCATTATCGTCTGCAAAAGACATGCGTGCACAAAAGTCGGAAACGCTTCTGTAACAAAGGCAAACCAGTGTTCTTCCGCGATTAGTGAAATTCGTGTTACCAACAGAAAAAGCCGTCAGCATGTTCTAGCAGTAAAACACTGTCCGGATTCACGGCTAAATGGTTAGAGTGCTTCCCTTTGGTCACAGGCATCCCGGGTTCGATTCCCGGCACGTCGGGAATTGTAACCATATTTAGTTAATTCCCCTGGCACGGAGAGTGGGTGTATGTGTCGTCTTCATCACCATTTCATCCTCATCACGACGCGTAGTTCGCCAGCGCCTGGCGAGCCGAAGTCCTCGGACATATCCCGGCACTAAAAGTCATACGCCATTTCATTTCATTTCAGCAGTAAAACACTCGTACCTTGAGAAATCCCGCAAATCTGCGACTTCTTCTTCTAAATCTTTACCCCCCCCCCCAGGGTTGGATTTTCCCTCGGACTCACCGAGGGTTCCCATCTCTACCGCCTCAAGGGCAGTGTTTTGGAGCGTGAGGCATTGGGTTGGGGATACAACTGGGAAAGTGACCAGTACCTCGCCCAGCCGGCCTCACCTGCTATGCTGAACAGGGGCCTTGGTGGGGGTATGGGCAGATTGGAACGGATAGACAAGGAAGAGGGAAGGAAGCGGCCGTGGCATTTAGAAACCATCCCGGTATTTGCCTGGAGTGGTGGGAAACCACGGAAAACCACTTGCAGGATGTCTGAGGTGTGAATCGAATACACCGCTACTCATTTTACCTCCCGAGGCTGAGTGAGCCCTGTTCCAGCACTTTTTCAAATTTTTCAAATTTCGTGGCAGAGCAGGGAATCGTATCCGGGCCTCGGGGGATGGCAGCTATTCATACTAACGACTACACCACAGAGGCGGACAAATCAGTGACGTACGGAGTTTTAAAACCAAAAAAAATATATTGCTAATCCCTTCGCGGCCATTCTATACAGCAGTCTTACGCAAGATGGTGTACCGGTATCCTCTCTTCTACTCTCATTTTGTCATATGAAACGAAATTGTCAAAAAGCGTGACTTACGGGGTTTTTAACACTAACCAGTTCAATTTTTGAGGATTGTGCACATAACGGAATTATATTAAATTACAACAAAACTATTTATTTACGATACGTATGTACCTACGTTACTGAACTATATTTATGATGATTAGCTTGTGATTAATTCTCAAGGACCCGTGTTACTGAGGCCATGGTAAGCATCGCCTGCCAAGCGACCACTGCCCAGTCCGAAGACGAGATGCTGCATGGCCAGTTTCACCAATAATCTTGATCGTTATTGTTGTTTTAATGCTCCCCGCACTACGAAAATGAAATTTAAACATTTTTCTCAATATGCCGAACGCTGAAGGGCTAAAGGGCCAGGAAAATTTTTAAATTGTGAGTCTTGGATATCTGTATCAAACTAAAAATAATTCAAAAATAACTTCGGGCGTAAATGCAGTTTTGGAAAAAACATACTAAAGTCGCTTTTTTTCCCCACTCGTTTTCATTTTGATTAAAGTGATGGCCAAATTAACTTATTTATGTAGGCTAATTCCCATTGTAATATGTTTCGTGGTTCAATACCCTCAGGTTATTTTGGATTCTTTGAAAAATGTCCACACGGAATGTTGTTATAACGGCTTAAATCAGACTCTGTATTCAAGGTCTGTCTAGGGAGGTCAAGTCACGAATGCTACTTACGGAGCCGCCATACTGGGTCTTTAAGCGAGCGTAAGCAAAGGCAAGTGTTTTGGAATTTAGAGGATTTCGGTACTGTACATTGAAATACCAACTATTTTTCATAAACAATTTAATTGAGCATCTACTGGTCATGTATATATAACCGTATAACACTTAAATGGTATGAATACATTCACAGCTGTTTGAATACGAAGATAATTAACAGAGTCTGATTTCCTTTAGAAACAAGAATCAACCGAAAAGCTCATGTTCTTCTCTTTTACTTCCTTACAACTTGGTCTTACCGTGTTTTTTATTAATATCATCTGTCAAATACGTAATCTTTTTGACAGAAACATAGAAATCTGTACAGTACCTGTGTCATATTATGCTTGCCGGTACATGATATACTGAACTTGAAGTACTGTACTTAAAGTACTAAAAGATTACCTTCAGCGTTTTCTTTATTAAGAAAGTAATTACCGTTACTGCGTTTCTAAAAGGTTACCCCAGTATGTTGACAAACACTGAATGCCTCTTGAGTTGAGTTCATTAAATTATGTTTGCTAACTCTTGTTATCCATTCATGTGGTATTTCTTTGGGTTCTAAGGCTAAAATTTTCTACACATATGCAACAAGAGGGGTGTTCTTAGCTAAACTAGTTTATTGATAACCCATGCAGCTATATAGTACAAAGTGGTGGTGGTGATTATTGTTTTAGGAAGTACAACTGGACAACCATCCTCTATAAACAATATCAGAAGAAAACAAAAGGAAGGGGTCCAACAATTCGGAAAACGAAGGTATCGGCAAAATAAAGACGAAGGCCACGAAGTGGGTGGAAATGAAAAACTTCCTAGACCTCGAATGCGCTAACGCCGTCGCGGTCCGAAAAGAACAAGTGTTGACCAGGAGAGATCGGATGGGCTAGAATAGTGAAAGCAATGTCAAGAAGCAGATAAGGGCCTCGTAGTCACAACCCAAAATAGATTTTCTCCCTGTGGGTGGGGGCAATAGAATAACACCCACGGTATCCCTTGTCTGTCATAAGAGGCGACTGAAAGGGGCGCCAGGAGCTCCTAAGTAGGAAGCGTGCGTTGGCGACCACGGGGTTCGTAACTGAGTCCTAATATTCATGCATATCATAATAATAATAATAATAATAATAATAATAATAATGGTGGGCCGATGACCTTCGATGTTAGGCCCCTTAAAACAACAAGCAGTAGCAACGGTTAAGAAAATAAAAGCCATTGAAAGATACGATTCCATAAAATATACAAATTCAGTCACTATTAAGTTGAGTTAACCTAGGTTAGGCTATTTTAGGGATTACATTAGGATATTATGGTAGGCTACGGTACGTTAAATTACAGTAGTTGGTTAGTGCGAGTGAAGCTAGTGTTGTGATCTTTAAGTATTTGTCTAGCCATATAATGTACTCTATAGAGCACTTAAGATGAATGAAATAAGCTGTAAATAATAACTACACTACAGTATAAGACTGGTATTATCAATAAAATTGTTGTAATGAAGGCAAGCTGGACATAAATTGTTGATTTGAAGTGACAGGCCTATTGTTTGTTCTGATTGTAATTGGTAAGAAAATTAAAGCCATTGGTAGACACAATTCCATAAGAAATAGAAATTCAGTCACCATTAAGTTGAGTTAACTCTTGAACTGTTCCAGCTTTAGGAGTAAAAGTTGATGCCACTCCAGGTCGATTAAATCAAACAACCATTTCAAATATCTGTGAAACATTTCTACGTTCCTTGTAGGGTTGGAAAGGTACTGTCTGTAGTTTACATGAACAGGAATGGAAAGAAATGGCGTATGCCTTTTAGTGCCGACAGCGCCTGAGGACAAGTTCGGCTCACCAGGAGCAGGTCTTTGGATTTGTCACCCGCAGGCGACCTGCGCGTCTTGATGAGGATGAAATGATGAAGACGACACATACACTCAGCCCCCGCAAAATTGACCAATTATAGTTAAAATTCCTGAACTTGTCTGGAATCGAACCCGGGACCTCTGTGACCAAGGGCCAGCACGCTAACCATTTAGCCATGGAGCAAGACACATTAAAAGGAAATTTTCATAAACATCAATACTACTATTACATATTTCCTGTTACTTTTCTTGCTTGTTTCGAAAGACAATTCTCTTTCTTTGGGAGGTTTCCTATTATTTGTCAAAGACTTGGGTAGATTAGGGACGTTGAAAATTGTTGGGATGGAATTCCACTTGAGTAGTTTCCGTCCATCTGCCCTCTTCAGTTCAAATTGCCATTCTTCGAAATGATGCTGGAAGAAAATACATAATACTACCTATAAATATAAAACATCGATCATATAAGCATACTATTATTCAGGAATAATACGAATGTATAACTTCACTAACCTCGCACAAGACAGAATTATCTGTAGGTTGCCATTTGTCACGCCTAGAGTTTTGTACCCACTGAACTTTCCTTTCCTTATCTCTCGGGAAGCAAAACACTCTAATTCCGTCAGCTGTCCTACTCTGACAATTTGGTGTGGCGCAGTATCCCATTTTCCTTCAAAATACAAGTAAAAACTTACATCATTACATCGGGCAAGCCCACATAACAACGATATTTGAGACCCAATATGGCCGCCACTGCAAAGGATAGTGGTAGCGTCACCAGACCTCCCTAGACAGACCTTGTCTGTATTGACTCACATTAGCGCTCGTAGTGGTGCTTAAGTGAAACAACGCATTGACTCGCATCAGCACTCTTAGTGGTGCTTAAGTGAAACAATGCATTGACTCACATTAACGCTCGTAGTGGTACTTAAGTGAAACAATGCATTGACTCGCATCAGCACTCTTAGTGGTGCTTAAGTGAAACAATGCATTGACTCGCATTAGTGCTGGTAGTGGCGCTTAAGTGAAACAATGCATTGACTCGCATCAGCACTCCTAGTGGTGCTTAAGTGAAACAATGCATTGACTCGCATTAGCACTCCTAGTGGTGCTTAAGTGAAACAATGCATTGACTCGCATTAGTGCTCGTAGTGGCTCTTAAGTGAAACAATGCATTGACTCGCATCAGCACTCCTAGTGGTGCTTAAGTGAAACAATGCATTGACTCGCATTAGTGCTCGTAGTGGTGCTTAAGTGAAACAATGCATTAACTCGCATTAGTGCTCGTAGTGGTGCTTAAGTGAAACAATGCATTGACTCGCATCAGCACTCTTAGTGGTGCTTAAGTGAAACAATGCATTGACTCGCATCAGCACTCCTAGTGGTGCTTAAGTGAAACAATGCATTGACTCGCATTAGTGCTCGTAGTGGTGCTTAAGTGAAACAATGCATTGACTCACATTAGTGCTCGTAGTGGCGCTTAAGTGAAACAATGCATTAACTCGCATTAGTGCTCGTAGTGGCGCTTAAGTGAAACAATGCATTGACTCGCATTAGTGCTCGTAGTGGCGCTTAAGTGAAACAATGCATTGACTCACATTAGTGCTCGTAGTGGTCCTTAAGTGAAACAATGCATTGACTCGCATTAGTGCTGGTAGTGGCGCTTAAGTGAAACAATGCATTGACTCGCATCAGCACTCCTAGTGGTGCTTAAGTGAAACAATGCATTGACTCGCATTAGCACTCCTAGTGGTGCTTAAGTGAAACAATGCATTGACTCGCATTAGTGCTCGTAGTGGCTCTTAAGTGAAACAATGCATTGACTCGCATCAGCACTCCTAGTGGTGCTTAAGTGAAACAATGCATTGACTCGCATTAGTGCTCGTAGTGTTGCTTAAGTGAAACAATGCATTGACTCGCATCAGCACTCCTAGTGGTGCTTAAGTGAAACAATGCATTGACTCGCATTAGTGCTCGTAGTGTTGCTTAAGTGAAACAATGCATTGACTCGCATTAGTGCTCGTAGTGTTGCTTAAGTGAAACAATGCATTGACTCGCATTAGTGCTCGTAGTGGTGCTTAAGTGAAACAATGCATTGACTCACATTAGTGCTCGTAGTGGCGCTTAAGTGAAACAATGCATTGACTCGCATTAGTGCTCGTAGTGGCCCTTAAGTGAAACAATGCATTGACTCGCATTAGTGCTCGTAGTGGTCCTTAAGTGAAACAATGCATTGACTCGCATTAGTGCTCGTAGTGTTGCTTAAGTGAAACAATGCATTGACTCATATTAGCGCTCGTAGTGGCGTTTAAGTGAAACAATGCATTGACTCGCATTAGTGTTCTAGTGGCCCTTAAGTGAAACAATGCATTGACTCGCATTAGTGCTCGTAGTGGCCCTTAAGTGAAACAATGCATTGACTCGCATTAGTGCTCGTAGTGGTGCTTAAGTGAAACTATGCATTGACTCACATTAGCGCTCGTCGTGGTAGAAAAAGAGAAGCTGCTAACCTAATCGACGGCATAACGAGGATTAAAGAAAATTTTGTAATTTTCTGGAATAAATAAAGATTACATTCTCATATTTTATTTCCATAAAATACGTAGCTCATATCCCTAGGATATTTTCAACATTGATTGTTTGCCTGAAGGGCGAGAACTGTATGTTTTTCAAGACCGGGTTTCCCGTTTCGCAGTCAGATAACTCCTCAATTGTAATTACGTAGGCTAAGTGTACATTGATCCAAAGCAAATGTCGAGATAAAAATCGCTAATCTCAACAATAATAGTACCCGTAGAGCGAGGGTTAGTAATATTTCTGTCTGATGATACAAGGACGCCTCTCGTCATTCAAGCCACTGTAAGTCTTAAACGTAAGATTTGCGAGTACGGCGTGTATATTCTACACACGTCAGTACAGTAAAACTAAAATCACCAAGTTTAGAAGGGCCGACTTACGTTTCATATGATCCCGAACCACGACCATCAAAAGAAGTGAATCGATTATTCGCCGTCTGCAAGAGGAACCGTTGGCATTTCAACAATGGGTGTGATGCCAGTTCTCACCGAAAGACGAGAGATGAGTCGCTCTTGGATTTTGTTATAGAAAGCAGTTTGAGCATGATTAATATAGGCAAGAGAGCTACAATTTTAATTAAAAATAGTAAGAAAATTATTGATGTAGCACTGGCTACTACTTACACACAATTTGCTTTTACAATGTACTTTACGTCACACCGTACAGATAGGTCTTTTGGCAGCGATGGGACAGGAAACGCCTAGGAACGGGAGGGAATCAGTCATGGCGTTTATTAAGGTACAGCATTTGCCGCGGAAAACCACATTCAGGGCTACCGACAGTGGGCTTCGAATCTACTATCTCCCGGATGCAAGCTCACGTTGGCGTATCCTTAACAGCACAGCTAAGTCGCCCGGTATTACTTACGTAGATAGTATCATTAGCAACATTCCATTGTGAAGCAATCGCCTGACCTATAGATGGAAATATTTTCCAAATCTATTCGATGCACCCAAAAATTCAGGCAAGTGGAATAACTGTAGAACAGAGTAAAATCAAGATCTAACAGCGGCTGAGGTAAGTTAATGGAGGAGATAACGGAGAATACACAAAAACTGCGGATTAGTCCATGAACAGTTCCCTTGTTCTGAACTCATAGTTGAAGCGCTTGAGGGTTGGGACAGTTTTGAACTGGAGTTTCCTAATCGGAGATCAACCAGGCAAATCTATTTAACAGCCAAGAAGATTGTAAACTACGGAGAGTTAAAATGGGCTATAATCTTATCAAATCCTTAAAACTCTCCAGGGTATGATGGTACCGCATGTGCAGAATAAAGTGGAACCGCTCTATCCTGTGCGCAGGAATTCCCGAGTGAGTGAATCGGCCGGTGACGAAATACAGTGCCGGATGTGTTGAAAGCCGCGCTACCATACCAGGTTTCAATCTTTGTTGAATGTTTGCAAACGTGGAACTTGCTTCGTTCGTGACATTAATTAAGTGCGTGAATTCAGTGAAGTGGCTCTAGTCGGCTTTCGGTATTCGGTTCCCCAAAGAGTATTCATTAACGTTTCATACGTTCGTACAGTCAGTGCAAGAGCCGTAAGGAGATTACTTCAAGAGAAGTTTCATGGTATTCAAGTTCCAGCTGGGACTTAAATTCATAGATTAGTTGTTAAAGCACGGAAGACTGGAAGCTTTCTTGATAAGAAACGTAATGTACGACGTACAATAACCACACAAGAAGTTGTAGGTAACATTGGTAACACTCTGGAAAGGTCTCCTAAATCACTTCAACGACTTGCTCAAGAAATGTAAATTTTCTGTGGATCATTTCGAACGGGTACAATGTTACTGAAATTAAAGCCGTATAAAATGACTCCAGTGCAAGAACTTAAATCGGGCGTGGCATCTGCTCAACTGCTTTGTTACGTAATCAGATTGTTGTCATCAGGAAAGTCTCGCATCAACTTTAAAACATGTAAGTCCTGCATCTATAGCTAACAATCCTGATATGACAGAAACTACAATCCCCGTAACTTCGACTCAGGAAAGGTTGCATTCTGAAAAAAATTGCAGGTGAATCAATTTCCGTTCTTTGGAGAAGGAAAAGAAGAAGAAGAAGAGACAAGCTTCCAGAGGTACCAGTATTCGTACAGAAGCTGCTAAGAAAGAAAAGGAAGAAAAACATACGGCTCTGGTAACTTTTAATTTTCCCGCCAATTGTAATTTTACATTGAAATTCCATTTTTCTCCCATAATGTTCTGCCAAATGTAACAAACTGTGTATGGTATAATTATATATCAAAGCTATAATAGAAAATCTTTGTATGGAATTTTTGATTGCAGAAATTTTTCACGTAGTAGGAATTTTTTGTCCAAAACATTAGAACATAAAAATTACACAAACGTTTGTACGATGTATCCCCTTACATAAATTATGTACAGAAAAATATATAAGTAGTGCTTTTTAAAGAAGTACAACCTACCTAGTTACAAATTTTCATTTATATTTTCATTAAATTTCATGAAAAGTGGAATTAAAAATTCCAAAAATTTCAAAAGAATTATTTTGGAAAACTATTAATTGTATATGAAAGAAATGTTCGTGATATCTCTACATTTATTTAGCTGAAATTCTCACATTCGTGAAAATCTATGCCTTACGTAAAAATATCTGTTTATACCAGGAGTGTCGCCTTTAGATGCCGGATACTGAACAGGGTGGTGTTTATACCAAAAACCTGGTAAATCATTACTCACTCCAATTACAAGTCCAAACTCTTGATGAAATACTTGATCGACATTTTAGGGATGACCATTACATGAAAAACAGCAGAGCAGAAATGTCGACCGGCACACCGAGCAGGTGACTGCGTGGATGTGGTAACGCAGCTGTCAGTTTGCATAGTGGGTTTGTTCTCCACTGTCAGCAGCCCTGGTGTCACGTTTCTACGGTTAATGAACTAATAAATACACTGAAAATAAAGGCAACACGGAAAAAGATATTTATAACTTACCAAAAGTCCATAAGATCTTAGCGTGATTGCCAACTTCCTGATCAAACTATATAATGATAACCCAAATTAATATTAACAAGGATTTAATACATGTTCAATAGAAATACAATAAGAAAGGTTTTATAAAAGGATATAAAGTTACTGGCATTAATTAAATTATGTTTAGACGTTGTAATATAATTCTTCAAATCTTTGAGCGCCAAGGAATGGTTTGTCGTTCCTCTGTGAACTCGCCGAAAGTGCCAGGAATGATATTTCATCCCTCATGCAGACTCGTTTAGAAACCATCGTAGTTCTTCTTTTTCCATTAGATGGTAGAACATATCAGTATATCGTCGTTACCGGGACAAAACCTCCCATGTGAAAATATTTTTGGAGAGATACTGACCCGCAGCACACACATTATGAAAAGCGAGAATGCCTTGAAGTATTCACATAAAATTGCACCTTAGATGACAAAACCTTACCGGCCTAAGTTCTAAGCAAAAATATTTTGACATAGGAGGTTTTGACGATATGCTTATCAAGGGAGGTGTGTAGTCTCCAAATTTAACGCTAGGAGCCGCATAAAATTATTTGTCTTCTTCTGAAGAATACTTGAGAATGTGAAGGCGTGTCCACACATCTTGTGCACAAAGAACTTTGATCGCGGACTTACGGGATGAATCATTTACAAACTATGATAATCTAACTAATTACATACAGTGTATAGTTTAGGGAATGATGATTATGTCGCGTCAGGAATGGAAATGGACTTCATCATAGTTTTGACAACACTTCTAGTGAGGTTATAGCCGTGAGAATGAGTTCGAAAGTGGGACACCGCCGATTGGCGAGGTTAGAGATAATTGGGAAATTAATGAAGATTTCCACGGTAATATTGGTATCACACATTGCCATTATTCAGTTAAAGTACCCGTGATAAAACGTGGTGTATTTTGGATGTTGGGAAACAAATAGCAGTGAATTTTTATTTCTTAAAAGTTGTATAAGTCGCACCGACACAGACAGGTCTCATGGCGACGATGGGAGAAGAAAGGGCTAGGTGTGGGAAGGAAGTGGCCTTGGCGTTAATTAACGCATTTTCCTGGTGTGAAACTAGAAATCCACCGAAAACAATGTTCAGGGCTGCCATCAGTGGGGTACGAACACACTATATCATGAATACTGGATACTGGCCGCACTTACGGGACCGCAGCTATCGAGCACGGTATCAGTCATTTTACTGCACACGTTCCTTAACAGGGTGCATTTGTAAATACGCCAAAGGAGCAGAAAACTTATTAATTTATACACATCGATGGCCTAGAATGAATACCTCGTATCTCACAAAGTTCTTCCTATCTATGATTGCACTTAAGACTGGTCACGCCTTCCAGCCACATCTGGGTATGCAGTCCATCAGAACAATGTTCGTTGGGTTTATTTTCCTATGCTTACTAGTAAAGGAAAATGAACCTTATAAAACTTATAGTCTAGGAGTTAGTAAATATGTCACACAAACTTGCTTTCCTATAGTACGGTAAGGTAAGGTTCATTTTCCTTCACACACCGGCATAGGAAAAAAGAACACAACGTACATTGTTCCATGTGTGGCTGGGAGGCGTGGCGAGTCTTAAGGGAAAAATTGGATAGGAAGAACTTTGTGAGATACGAGGTATTCATTCTAGGCCGTCGACATGTAGATATTCCAATCTATAAAAGACTTGTTTTTAAAAACAAAAACTAATACTGTTCGGCGAAATATGTGTGAAGAAGGCAGACGTCTGTTTGTAGCTTCGACCAGATTCTCCGCAGATTAAGATGATGTCTGTGTATCCGTTGTTGCTGAACACACTAGCCATTGCCGATATGCAGACAGAAAATGTAGTGCTGCTGTACACCAGCCTAGTACTATGCGGTCGTAAACAAGGACTTGCATTAGTCGGGTAGCGGTGAGGAACATGTAGCGAGCGACTGACCGGTTATTATCTCTTCATATTCTTACGTAACCTGTCTGCTGGCAGTAGTGCCCCTGTGAAAATAAGTTAGTAGATATCCCCTTCATCATGTGTGTATAAGGGACATTTTACAAGTAGGAAGTACGGCGCTCACGAGCCGCCTGGTGGCTGCTGGTTCGGCGGAAGCGTTAGAGTTTGGAGCTGTATCTGATGTTATTCCACGTTGTGACAGTATGAAAGGAGTGAATCACAAAGTGTTCCTCGATAAAAAAATTTACGAGTACGAAGATACTGTCTGAACTTCAGGAAGAACAAATACATGCTTAAGGAACAATGAAAGAAACTGATTAGGGGGTGTTTCGTCGAAATTGAATTCGCCTGCAGACTTGAAAATATCTCGAAGAGGAGAAAAATACACTCGTGTTCATAAAAAACAGATCACCTTGAAAGACTAGAAATAGGAAGTTCATATTCATGACATGTTCATTTATATGTTCTGAAGAAATGATTAGCATTTGAATCATATCGGCCGTCAGGTTCAAGGTCCATATCGATATATCGGCTCACAACCAGTGACTGGTAAAATGTGCCTGTGGCTCTCGATATCGCTATAAACCGAAGGTAATGGATCAGCGTGACTTGAGCAGTCGTACAGGATGCCTCGCACATGTGTGCGAGAACCGTACCGTCAAATGAGGGAGTTTGAAAGAAGGCGCATTTTGGTATGAGAGAACGTGATGCATCCATCCGGAAAATTGTACTCGTGTGGAACGAAGTGTGTCGGCAATGCACCGGGTTGTACACGATGGTTCACAGAACGCCGTAGAACACGATGAGATGGGTCTGGCTGCACCATCCAGACCTCCCTCTTGAGACGATCGACACCTCACCCGAATGGCAATGCAGGACAGATCTGCGTCCTCCTGGGCTCTGGCGCAACAGTGTAACATATCGTACACTGTTAGGAGTGACAGTCCGTCAACGTTTATTATGGTCTGGGTTACCGGCGCGTCGTCCATTTCCCCGCATACCTTTGACTGATGCGCATAAACATGCTAGACTGCTATGGTGTAGGGAACGACGTCACTGACTTAAAAATTTTCCTGGTCGGTTTGAATACTCATTCTGTTCCAAACAAATGATAGTATTTTATACTAATCCATCACGTATACATGATGTACATTTTGGGTGAACTATATAAACACTCTCAACGCGTTTCAAAAGGGACCTTGCCTTTCTTCGTCAGGCGAAAGAGAGAAAATGAAACATGACGCATCAAAGGTTGCTAGGACAAGTAACTTGTGTCCTATGATGTAATAGGAACGCCATTTTAGCCCCATGCTAGGGGACAACTAATGGCAATAATAACGCATCTATTCCGAATGGCCCTATTTTCTGTTCTATGTAGCTGTAATTAGTTAACTTTCTTCTCGAAGGAATTATTTGTTGAACAGTAGTTTGGTTAGATTTAAGCGACTTTACTATGATATGTTCATTCATTATACCGTGTTGAGTATATACTTTTCTTCAACTTTACGATTGTGATGTGCGTGATGACTGAATGTCAAGATCATCGATTGTGCGCGTTTGAACAAATCATGTCATCGGAGGAGTATCTGATTGAAATATCATCCATCTGCTAGCCTTTAGTAAATAATACTTTTCCATTCGATGGCTACAACATTTAGGAACGTGTAAGTGTAAATATAGTATTTTTATTGAGAACCTACAACCTGTTTTCCAGTCATTGACCGGGTCAGGGATGGAATGAATGAAGCAGATATAGGCTATTAGTACGATGGGGTCGCCACTCCCAAAGTGATTTATTAATGACTGATAGATGCTATGAAATGAGAATGGAGAGTGTTGCTGGAATGAAAGATGACAGGGAAAACCGGAGTACCCGGAGAAAAATCTGTCCCGCCTCCGCTTTGTCCAGCACAAATCTCAGATGGAGTGACCGGGATTTGAACCAGGGTATCCAGCGGTGGTAGGCAGATGCGCGCCGTCTGAGCCATGGAGGCTACAGTATTTTTATTATTCGGTGTTTGGTACATTTTCAGAAGAGTTTAAGCTCATCTGACGTGCGAATGCTACTCTAGTGGTACGGATAGATTTCCCTTAAAAAAGATTTCTGTAATTTATGGGAAGACATTGTTTGATTATTACACTTACGTATGTTTCAAGTCATTTATCTTATTTTTCCATTTATATTTAGGAAGGATGTTCCAAATTGTATTGTGATAGTTTCCTCTCACGTTGTGCCATGTGGAGAGGTGTAGCACAGGAGGTGCTGTTTGGGGATGAATATTCCCTTCATTATGATCCTGAGCACATGTGAAATATTTTATGCGACATTGTGTATAATGATGAGTGGATATTTAAGGAATATTCGCAGTCATTTGACATATCTGTGATTGTTTGTTTTCCACGAGAGGAAGACTTAGACGGGAGCATCTTTACAATGTTTCATTGAACCACGAGGTAAACCACATGTCTTCTCATGAAATGAAATTGGGCATATGAGATTATTAGAGCCCTGTGTAACATTTCATGAAGACAATCACCATGGTATCAGAGCGTCGCGGTATGATAATGATCAATTGCTCAACATTCGACAGATTTCCGTAACGACTTGAGTTTGATGTATGTGACGACAACCGTGTCAGTCACAATGACCGAGACTATTTCAACCGGATTAATTAGTGTTGTTTTCGAGGTAATCATTTATGGGATTATTTCATCTCCATTAAATTGTATGAAACACGTGTGGACAAGTGCTGTATATTTCTAAGACAGTGTTTCCTTAGTAGAATCTGGTGATAGCTTATTGAATTCCTTTCCTTGGTATATGACGGTAACCGGAGATTTCTTACTTACATTTTATATCCACAGAGGAGTGATTTTATTTTGTGTAATTTATTGAGGTGTATGTCACCATAGTTGTCCTAAGTTTCGGTGATGGGTTAACATTATTGCACATGGTTAATTTTTTTTTACTTTACTTATTTTATCACGTGAAGTTACGTGTATTTTGAAGCTATGCTGAACATATATATTAATAATTAAAATATCGCGTTAACTATGATGAACATAGAACCAAGCATAATTAAGCTCCAAGAAACTTTCAGATCATTTTATGTCAGAATTTAAATTGTAAATTTTGTAATCGTTGTTTTTGACCAGTAATGTAACTCTAACATTTTGAAATCTCTTCCCAGATTTTTCCTTCATAATCTGTTATGCGCACGAACACCATTCTGTTAAAAGAATTAAATTCACAATTATTCAAATTCGAAATTTGTTTTTATGGAAAATTTTATCAGAACTATTAGGAATTTATTAACGTGTACCATCCCTTTTTTTCTGGATGTACATCAAGAACTAAATTTAAATTTAAAATTCAGTGCTCACGTTTCACAATCATAGTTCTCAAGATGACTTCTACTCTTTTTTTTTGTAATAAATCATATACTATTGCCTTATATTTGGAGAGTCGTTATTTGCCTATATCTGCCCATTTCATTTGATCCACACCATTTTCGGAGCATGTCAAATCCCTTACTGAGCACCCGTGATCTTGTATCGTGTTTCCCGAGTAGTTAGTCGCGGCCTAAACGGGCAGAGTCCAAACAACGACCGTATCATCCCCATATCGCCACCAGGTCTTCGGTTTGCAAGGAACCGAGGACAATGCTTTCTTTTCGAAGTTCTCCATGAAGAAATTAGCCAAAACAGGAGAGAGAGAGTAACAATGTAACAATTGCAATATTCTGGATTTTATATAGACTGAAAATTAAGATCTAGAATTCAAGAACACATTTACGATTTCACTTATCTCTACTGACAGTGAAGCGAAAAGAAAGAGAGGTCGGAGAAGCTCATCGTCACACGATTGGGCTAAAAGGGGAAAAGTTGTAAAAAGTTATTCGGATGGTGTATAGGTAACTTAATTGACAGAAACACATATTTATAATAAATAATTTATTTTGTTCTACATACGTAATTAACACAGTATAAGTTAAAGGTCTTTTTACTCAGAATCTGAATCTGAACTGTTACTATTTAACTCATTTTCAGAACCATAGTTAATGTTTGTTGGCAGCAACATATCCAAAACCTCTTTATAAAAAGACGCCTTCGTTGTAGTGTGCAATTCTCCCACGCTTGAAATGTATGACTGCATCAAGTACACCGTAATTAGGCTTCTCTCGGCACATTGTTTTTCACCCTGTCGTAAGAGGCGACTAATATGGGCCCCAAGGGCTCTCAACTTTGGAGCATGGGTTGACGGCCACGGGGCCCTTAGATGAGTACTGGCGTTGCTTGCACTTACTTTTGTCAGGCTCCTCATTTTCATCTATCATATCCGATATCCCTTACTCAACTCTTGTCCCTGACGGTATTGGAGCATTCGAGGCTTAGGGAGTCTTTCATTTTCTCGTCCATCATGGTCCTTGTCTTTCTTTTCCGATACGTTCATTTGCTACCTGTCGGATCCCAGTAATTCTCTCTCTCATCAGTGTTATATGGAGAATGGTTGCCTAGTTTTACTTCATCTTAAAACAATAATCACCACCACTCGACACATTATTGTTGTGAAACGTTGTCTACACCTTTTGAATACTTTACTGCTGCCATCTTGTGCTTCTTCATTGTCCATTCGTTACTTCAGGACCTTGAACCAAGGTTTTGTGAAGAGGTGGTGCCTTGGCATACCAAGGATAGCACGAAAAATAATTTAGCCGGATCCAAAGCGTATGATCTAAATTTTTCAGTTGCTATGATGAGTCCCGTGGATATCGTTTGCAGTGTGAAACTGAATCTCTTATTTAGATGAAAAGTTAGATTTTACGTGCGTTTAGTGCGTTTTTACACAAATTTTTTCAAGACGCACAATTTATCTTCTACTTTTTCCTTCCCTGAATGAGTTATTACATGATTCATGGTCAACCTTCTAAAGAAAATATCAGAACAGTTACATCCTACAGAAAATTTAAGAACTTAATACAGTTATCTGAATATTTAAAGTATTTGGCCGCGACAGGCCTTAAAGGGAATAATATACAGCAGAATTACGCAAATACTAGCAAACTTTTATTAATTTTCTCAAAACGTGACTAACGTGAATAGCAGAATAAGTTCAAAATTGTAGCTCGGACGTAGACGGTAGCTGACTGAAATCATAGGAATGTAACTATAAATTAGATTTTAATCCTAAAGAAATACGAAGTTTATCTATTCAATATGTGCCGGCAGATACACCGCAACGCCTTAATAAACTCCTCTATCGATCCAAAGGTGAACTGGTACTACATGAACTTAGAACGTTAAACAGAAGATGTCACTACTGAAATATTAAGTAATTGTGTTATGGAGATTTTTTCCTAAACTGATTGAATTTCTCCTTGTTTTGTTTTGCTATATATCAAGAAGTTTGGACATTTTCCCACAGATCACACTACCAAAAACTATGATCATGCACTCTGGTGCAAGATGGAAGAGTTTATAACCTAAGGAAGATTTGTATTCCTAGGTTTTTCATAACTGAATCTATGTTCATTTATTTTTAGGTTAGCAACATTTCTCTTTCCTTCCGCCAGTTTTGAATCTGACCAATGAAAAATTACTGTAATTAATTTTCAAACTATCACTGGCTTCTTGTTCGATTTAGAGTGTAACTTTTGAATTTAACCAATAAAATTGAGAGGGTGTGTACGGATTAGCCCACAATCCTCTAGGAACCTTCTCTGGGGGTATATAAACTGGGGCTTTTCACGTTTCCTTGTCAATTGATCGCCATCTTTCTAAGTGTGTGTGTGTTAAGGGCTCTTTCTTCGGCCAGCAGAACATCTACAAGGTAATGGCCAAATAAATTATATCTTTCTTACTGTATCCGCCAATTAATACGAGGGGAAGGTCCGAATCTTAAATTATGTAACAAACTTTTCTAAAATGTAAATCTTTCTCGGCTATTGTAAAAATTTAATAAAGTTTTAACTGTAAATCGGGGATAGAGAGTGCGTTACTCTCTCGAGCTCCCCTTCATCTTGGTTTGAGGTGACTACGTTTTCGTAACTGTTTTCTTCCTGTAATGTGTTAAAGTTATCTCCATGTGAGCCACCTCAGTAGTTTGGGAATAGCCCCTGTTTCATCGGCCGAGAGCCTTGTAGGATTTTATATTTCTTTATCTTGAGCGCAGTGTTCGCTCCCATTCAGGTTGTGTTCGGGCCGATTATTTAACCTGGTCTTTTTTTGCAAAGGCCCAATAGGTTGGGTATGAGATACCCCTGTGAAAAAATATTTCAATTTGTAAATAGTGTCTTGAGAGGCCATAAATTGTCAGATTTCCATGTAATATTGCCTTGAGTAGGCTGGAAAAACTGAGAGCTTGTTAGCTCTTTCTCAAAGTTTTGTAACGGTAAAGAGTGCCTCTGGAAGGCTAGATATTGTAATTTCGGGAGTAAATGTTCTTGAATTAGGGGATTTCTGCCCTTGACTAAATCAATTCTCATTTTGAATTGTAAGTTTGAGCTGGGAGCTCAGGAATTGTAAAACTGGGGGCTTGTAGCCCAAAATTGTTAAAGTTCTGAATCTTGGATTTTTCCAAGTCTTGTTTCAAGATCGCTAATTGTACCTGTCATGTTGTTATTTGTTAATTATTGGAATTCTAAAGAAATGTAACCTTTCTTAAAGTTTTAATTAAAAACATGATGTTGTAGTTAGACCCATTTAAGCCCGAACCTTCTTTCACCACTTTCTGCTCCACGGGTAACCCGTAACAAGTGGTAGCAGAGCGTGGTTGAATGGGTCTAAATTAAGCCCCTATTGACGGCTAAACATAGGATTCGCGCCGAACTCTAAGAATTTCCTCGGTCGCTGGGAGTTCTTCTAAATTTGTAAGTTTTCTGTCATCATGTCTGGCCCTCGCGAAGTCCTCCTTCCCGGGTACTTGCGCAAGGAGGAATTGATTTATGAGTTACTCATTAGAAATCCTCATTTTGGGGGCACGTTTGCGGCAGGTAGGCCAAACTTAGATTCCTTAGAATTGCCAATTTGTATCCCAATTTAGGGGGAGAAGGAAATTGATGAGGCTCTCTCCAGTATCACGCACAACACCACGGAGCTAGCATCGGTAGTAAGGTTTTTGAAGTGACTGATCCTTTTGCTAACCAACTCAAAAGAGTGCAGGCTAGACTGTTCCATTTTTACCAAATGTTTTGGGACCTATTGTATCTCAAATTAAAAAAAGCTAGTAATTTAGCTAGTAATTTAGTGTACCATCTATCGGCTATGTCAAATAGAGTTAATCAATTGTTGACCTGGGCAGCCGCTCCCAAAACTGACCAACCCCTGTGATAAACATTGTGAGTGAGGAGGATTATTCCAAGATGGTAGAAAGTAGAAAATCTGTAGCAAAGCAACAAACGTCCGCCCTATTGGAAACTGAGTATGGTCATCCGAAAGATTACCACCTTTATTTCTGAACAATGCTGTGTTGGAAGCCTCTCAACCCTCTACGCCGCCACCAATTATGTCACCCGGTTTTAGTAGTTGGCCCGATCCACCGCGAACTCCAATAATATAAAGTGACTAGTGTCATCGGCTGAGTCGGCATGTTCACCTTAACAAGACTCAGCCTCCGTTAAACTCCCCGAAAGCGCTGGTAAGGTAAATGTTCTTCTAATCTATTACTTGAAGACAATAAAGAATGCCTCAGAATTGCAGTGGATACCCCCGCACTTGTACCGTTTCTTAAAATTTAACTGAATAGCGAACTCGTCACTGCTCTATTAGACCCAGGGAGCGTGTGTTCTATTATTTGGGCTGAATGGTATTTAAGATTAAAGACTGTCTGCAAGTTTCCTGAATATTGTTCATCTTCTGTACAATGCGTTTCGGCTAACGCTTCCCCTTTAGAAATTTTGGGTTTCATCTTTGATAAAATTCGTATTTCCAAATTCACATGGAAAATAAAATTGTTTTTGGCTAAACACTTGTCCTGCCCTGTAATATTGGGAGAGGATTTCATGTCTTCTACTGGTATGGTGCTCGACATTCATAGCAAGTCGTGCACCTTCAAAATTGCCAGTAATTGTAAAATTCCTTTGCTAAAATGTAACTTTGTGTCATGTTCATCTGTTTCGCCGGCCCAGGATGAGATATTGTTAGACCTTAGAAATCTACCTGAGGAGCAGGCTGAAAGTATTCGTAAGTTGTGTCAGTCGTTTCCTGATGGTTCTGATACGCTTGGGGTTACTGAACTTATCGAATACATGATTGAGGTTACGGATTCGATCCCAGTTAATTTCCATCCTATAGACTGTCTCCTCCTAAAATGAAGGCTCTGAACGGGAACATCGACCGAATGTTGAAAGATGGATTTATTCTGCCTTCTATGTAGGCATATTCATCACCCATATTTCTGGTACCGAAACCCCAATGTGGCTTCAGGCCAGTGATTGATTATAGGGCTCTAAATCGTAAGGTGGTGTTACAATCTGTGCCCATTCCTGATCTTCACTCTTGTTTTTCATGGTTTCCAAAAGCCAAGTTCTTTACCATCCTAGACCTTAATCAGGCGTACAATCAAACACATCTAGCTGAAGAATCGAAACATGTAACTGTTTTTGCCACGGATTGGAACTTGTATGAGTACAACCGCGTGCCTTTTGGGCTGTTCTCACTAGACTGTTAGATCGGGTCCTCTCCGACATCAAATTTGAATAGCTGTATCTCCATGATGCGTTAGATTTTATGAAACCTATGAAGAACACCTAGATCACCTAAAGGAAGTATTCGATCGCCTTCGTAAGGCCGGATTGACTGTAAAGTTATCTAAGGTAGCTTCTGCTAAACCTTCTATGTCATTCCTAGGGCATATTGTGTCGCCCGATGGAGTTTCTATTGATCATTCCAGAACACAGGCCATCCGTGATTTTAAATCTCGTAAGGACATCAAAGGTGCCAGGTTCATCGGCATGGTGAATTTCTTCAGAAAATTTATTCCTAACTTCGCTAAGAGGGCGGCGCTCTTGGAGTTACTCCGTAGGAAATGTGTCAAATTTGAATGGTGGCCATCTCAACAAGCCTCTTTTGAAGATCTGAAATTAGCTCTCTGTAACGCCCCCGTCTTAGCTATGCCAGATTTTCCGAAGAAATTCATTGTTCTTTAAGCAAGCCTTGGACCTATGGGATTAACGGAGTCCCACTCCCATTTGACAGGCGAGGGACTCCTTGGAAACAACTTGGTGAAGGAAATGGAATTCAATGGGGAGCTATAAATTTTAATGGGGATTATGGAAGAAAGAAAGTAGAACTGGCTGAGTCAGCAAAGAGGATGCATCTAAATGTGCTAGGAGTAAGTGATATACGGGTAAAGGAAGATAACGAGGAAGAGATAGGAGGTTATAAAGCGTACTTGACGGGTGTTATAAAGGGAAGGGCAGAGCATGGGGTAGGGCTGTTTATCAGGAATATCATTGCACGCAACATAGTTTCTGTTAGGCATGTAAATGAGCGAATGATGTGGGTAGATTTGTCAGTTGGAGGAATTAGGACCAGAATTTTCTCAGCGTATTCACCATGTGAGGGTTCAGATGAGGATGAAGTTGACAAGTTTTATGAAGCATTGAGTGACATCGTTGTCAGGGTCAACAGCAAGTATAGAATAGTGCTAATGGGCGATTTCAATGCGAGAGTTGGAAATAGAACTGAAGGATACGAAAGGTTTATTGGTAAATTTGGGGAAGATATGGAAGCTAATAGGAATGGGAAGCGTTTGCTGGACTTCTGTGCTAGTATGGGTTTAGCAGTTACGAATACATTCTTGAAGCAGAAGGCTATTCACCGCTACACATGGGAGGCTAGGGGTACCAGATCCATAATAGATTATATCCTAACCGACTTCTAATTCAGGAACTCTGTTAGGAATATACAAGTTTCCTGGGGATTTTTCGATGATACAGACCACTATTTGATCTGTAGTGAACTAAGTATCTCTAGGCCTAGGGTAGAGAAAATGAAATCTGTCTGCAATCGAATAAGGGTAGAAAAACTCCAGGACGAAGAAATTAGACAGAAGTACATTGATATGATTAGAGAGAAGTTTCGAACAGTAGACAGTAAGCAGGTTCAGGATATAGAAAGAGAATGGGTGTCATACAGGGATGCTGTAGTAGAAACAGCAAGGGAATGCCTATGAACAACTGTGTGTAAAGATGGAAGAAGGAGAACATCTTGGTAGAATGATGAAGTGCTAGCAGGTTGTAAACGTAAAAAGAAGGCTTATCAGAAATGGCTCCAAATAAGGACCGAGGAAGACAGGGATCTGTACGTAGATGAAAGAAACAGAGCGAAAAATATCGTTGTTGAATCCGAAAAGAATTCTTGGGAAGATTTTGGTAATAACCTGGAAAGACTTTAAGTAAGTGAGATTGAATCAAGGTGTCGTAAAGCTAATGCAGTGAACTCGCATTTGCGATCAACAGTATCCTGTAGGAAGGAAGTCAGCTCCCAGCGAAACTAACTTTACATCAATCTGTTTTCAGACCAACTTAGCTTTACGGGAACGAAAGCTGGGTGGACTCAGGATATCTTATTCATAAGTTGGAAGTAACAGACATGAAAGTAGCAAGAAGTTTTGCTGGTACAAACAGAAGGAGAATGGCAAGAGGGTACTCGGAATGAGGAGATAAAAGCTAAGTTAAGAATGAACTCGATAGATGAAGCTGTACGCATAAACCGGCTTCGGTGGTGGGGTCATATATGTATGTATGTATGTATGTATTTATTCACTGTTCAAACCGTCGCCTCATCTTCAGCTGTAGCTGCTGTCCTTCTTCAGGAAACTGAACTCGGAAGGCGACCCATCGCTTATGCGTCTAGGACATTATCGGCTCAAGAGGCCAAATATTCTATGTACTTGAGAGTTTGGCAATTTTATTTGCACTAGAGAAATTCCGACACTATCTGGAACATGTCAGGTTCGACCTGGAAACTGATAACCGAGCCTTAAGTTGGGTATTAGCTAGGTCGCGTCGTCCTGGGCGTATAGCCTGGTGGGCCGTGAGTATTTCTGCCTTCCAGTTTGATGTGAGACATATGAGAGGATCTGAAAATGATGTTGCGGATGGACTATGCCGCATGTTTTCTCACGACATGGAGACCACCGAACAGGAAGATGGTTCTTCTCTTCCCACGCCCATACCTTCGGGGGTTAATGCCATCTAACTGATGCCCCCCTGTTGTTTTGGGACATTGAAAAATACCAACGTGAAGATCCAGTGCTGGCACCTATTATTGAAACCCTTTCTTCTAGGGAACATGTCGTCCCTTATGTATTGTGAAACGGGGTTTTGTGTTGCCCGTCGAGGCATGATCAAAAGATGGAAATAGTGGTTCCAGCTGTTCTATGATATTCAAGTACTATCATGAGACCCCGTTAAGGGGAGGGCATTTAGGCATCTTCAAAACTCGGGAAAAGTTCCGAGAGATTTTCATTTTGAGAGGTATGGACGGCGAAAATCGAGAATTAATGAAAGCTTGTAAATCTTGCTTGCTTAGTAAGCCAACCTTGTCAACTAAGCTAGGTCTATTATCTTCTAACCAAGCGTCGCGCCCCATGGAGCGTCTATATACAGACTACGTCGGAACCTTCGCCCAATCAAAGGAAAACGCCAATAAATTCATTCTGGTGTGTGTAGATGCTTTCATTAGACTTTCCTGGTTATTTCCGACTAAGCTGGCAACCGCCCAGTCCACCATTTCTTGTTTAAATACCATATTTGCTCCTTTTGGTCCCTGTCAATATATATAATTTCTGTTCATGCTAAAGCATTCACATCCAACTTATTCCATAAATTCTGTTTTGATCTTTCTATATCAAATGGAACTACTTCGGCGTATTATCCTCAACCATCTCTGGCTGAGCGGGTCAATCGTAATCTGAGATCTGATTTAATCGCATTTCATCATGTAGATCATTCCAGGTGGGATACGTCCCTGCATTGGTTGGCATTTGCTTTAAATTCGGTGGTTCATGAGTCCCATAAGTTTACTTCAGCTTCTCTTATGTTTAAATTTGTTCCTAACACGCCGCTCTCTAACTTTTGGTCACTTAATGATATTTTACCACAGACAATAGATCCCGATAATATTAGAGGTCTATGGAAGAAGGTTAAAGCCAATCTTAAAGCTTCGCATGAAAAGGTTAGGGTATGATATGATCGTGGACGGAGGCATACCAATTTAAATTCGGAGATCAGGTCATGGTGAAAATAAATTTTTATGCGGGCAAGCTTGCCCCCAGATTCCACGGGCAGTGCATCATTCTTGATTTCTTAACGCCGGTTACATTATTAGCCAGAGTGAGAATATTTAGGGTTTACCTCTCTCAGCTGAATCCTGTCTAATTTCATTGTTTACTTTAGCCACTAACATTTGGCATGAATAGAAGGTTATGTTTCTTTAATCCGAGGCCTTCTGCTCCAATAGGTTTATCAAATTTTGTATATGACCAGTTATGTACGATCTCCCCCTCTGGTTTTCCTGCTGTCAATTCCTTACTGGCCATTACCAAGCCCCCGTCTTCTACACCTCCGCACTTTCAACACACACTCACCATCCACGCCGCCCGCCCCTCTGCCTCACATAAACAAAGACTGTACTCTCCAGACTCCAACAACTCTTCTCTGTCGCCAAGATATTACTGTTTCAGTGCCCCATCAGCCGTCAGTCGCCGTACTGTAACATCTAGCGAGGGATACGGGAGTGAAGAATGGGGTCACTTCGCTCCAGTAAGGCCTCCTTCTGAACGGCGCGCCGGATCCCCGCTTCCAGGCAAAGGCTGAAGTGCGGTATCCTTACCGCCAATCCATCTGGGGAACGTACATCTACATCGAATCTGCGGCGACCATCACCACGACTACCCCTCTCATAGTAGCGGGGGAGGTGTATCTGAGGGTACTTGAGGGGTCCCGGCGACCTCACATGTGTATCGGCAGCTGCAGCAAATCTTGCCTTCAAACCTAATCATCCTGCAATTAATTTCTGGAGTCACAAGAAGGTTTCCAAAGTTATGATGGTTAAAATTTGCTACAATTTACTTTTGGGAAGAGATTTATAGATTTTTTCAACTGTACATGTTTTCTCAAAATTCTTGTGCGTCACCCCAAGGAAGGACATTTGGGGCGGGGAGTTCTGTACAGGGAGGTACATCGCCAAGCTGTGCAATCAAAATAAGCGCCTTAATAAATTCCTCTATCGATCCAAAGGTGAACTGATATTACATGAACTTAGAACGTTAATCAGATGTCACTACTGAAATATTAAGTAATTGTGTTATGGTGAAGTTTCCTAAACTGATTGAATTTGTCCTTGTTTTGATTTGCTATATATCAAGAAGTTCGGACATTTTTCTACAAATGACACTACCAAAAATTATGATCATGCACTCTAGTGCAAGATGGAAGAAATTATAAACTAAAGAAGTTTTGTATTCCTAGGTGTTTCATAATCATAACTGAATCTATGTTAATTTATTTTTGGGTTGGCAACACTTCTATTTCCTTCCGCCAGTTTTGAATCTGGCCAACTAGAAATGTCTGTAATTAATTTTCAACCAATCCCAGGCTTCTTGTTCGATTTTGAGTGTAACTGTTGAATTTTACAAATAAAATTTAGAGGGTGTGTACGGATTAGCCCAGAATCCTCTCGAACCTTCCTTGAGGGTATATAAACTGGGCCTTTTCACGTTTCCTTGCCAATTGATCGCCATCTTTCTAAGTGTGTGTGTTAAGGCCTCTTTCTTCGGCCAGCAGAACATCTACAAGGCAATGGCCACATAAATTCTTTCTTGCTGTATCCGCCAATTAATACGAGGTGAAGGTCCGAATCTTTAATTATGTAACAAACTTTTCTAAAATGTAAATCTTTTTCGGCTAATGTAAAAATTTAATAAAGATTTAACTGTAAATCGGGGATAAAAAGTGAGTTACCTCTCGAGCTCCCCTTCATCTTGGTTTGAGGTGACTACGTTTTCGTAACTGTTTTCTTCCTTAATGTGTTAAAGTTATTTCCATGCGAGCCACCTCAGTAGTTTGGGAATGGCCGCTGTTTCATCGGCCGAGAGCCCTGTAAGATTTTATATTTCATTATCTGGAGCGCTATGTTCACCTCCATTCAGGTTGTGTTCGGGCCGTTTATTTAACCTGTTCCTTTTTTTTTCATAGGCCCAGTATGTTGGGTACGAGATACCCCTGTGCAAAAATATTCCAATTTGTAAATAGTGCCTTGAGAGGCCATAAATTGTCAGCTTTCCATGTAATGTTGCCTTGAGTAGGCTGGAAAAACTGAGAGCCTGTTAGCTATTTTTCAATGTTTTGTAACAGTAAAGAGTGCCTCTGGAAGGCTAGATATTGTAATTTCGGTAGGAAATGCTCTTGAATTAGGGAATTTCCGCCCTTGACTAAATAAGTTCTTATTTTGAATTGTAAATTTGAGCTGAGAGCTCAGGAATTATAAAACTAGAGGCTTGAAGCCCAAAATAAAGTTCTGAATCTGGGATTTTCCAAGTCTTGTTTCAAGATTGCTAATTGTACCTATCATGTTGTTATTAGTTAATTTTTGAAATTCTAAAGAAATATAACCTTTGTTAAAGTTTTAATTCAATTCTTGATGTTGTAGTTAGACCCATTCAAGCCCGCGCCTTTTTTCACCTCTTTCTGCTCCACGGGTAACCCCGTAACACAATACTTTCGACGTATTTTACTTAAATAATCGAATTAATTATAGTGGAATAATAAACAGCAAAATTCTAATGACAAGTATAACTAATTGTACTTTGCCAAGATCAGTCCTTCAGGATGTTCCAATTCCTTTTGTATCACACTTGAAGGATCTTGGAATTAACACGGACGAACGCATGACTTGGTTTGCACATGTCTTACAAATATGTCAAATTGTTTACTCACCTTTACATTATTTATATAAATATAAATATGTATTTCCAATAAAGCTGAAAAAGAAATTGATCTAAGCTGTTTGAAGGCCATATATTGAATCAAAATATATGTGTGAGAAAATATGAGCACGTGTCACCAACTTTTCTAAAACGACGGTTGTAGCGACTCCATGTTCGTCGTAACCATCATACATTGTCACTCCTCCATCGAGGTCTTACTACAGTACATCTTCCCCGTTTTACATTTCTTCGCGTTTCCATTACTTCTCAATTGTTAATAGCAGATACACATGGGCTCAAAAATCAAACCTGCTCGTCATTCCTCGCCGCGCTATTACAGTACCATTACTGCCTATTATTATTATTATTATTATTATTATTATTATTATTATTATTATTATTATTATTGTACTGGAAAGTACACCTCAACGCCGCGCATTCAAAATTTGCGCCTAAATGTACTCCTCTATTGGTCCGACAGTGAAACTGATAACACAACAAGTTAGAACTTTAATCAGAAGATGTCACCACTGAAAAATTAAGTACCGAGCTCGATAGCTGCAGTCGCTTAAGTGCGGCCAGTATCCAGTAATCGGGAGATCGTGGGTTCGAATCCCACTGTCGGCAGCCTTGAAGATGGTTTTCCGTGGTTTCCCATTTTCCCACCAGGAAAATGCAGGGGCTGTACCATAATTAGGGCCACGGCCGCTTCCTTCCAACTCCTAGGCCTTTCCTATCCCATCGTCGCCATAAGACCTATCTGTGTCACTGCGACGTAAAGCAAATAGCAAAATAAAAAATAAAAAAATAAGTAATTGTTTTGTTGTGAAGTTTCCTAAACTGACTGAATTTCTCCTTGTTTTGTTTGCCCTTCATCAAGAAGTTTCGACATTCTTCCATAGATGACTACCAAAAAACTATGATCAGGCAACCTGGTGCAAGGTGTATTAACTTATAACTTAAAGAAGTTTTGTATTTCTAGGTTTTTCATAACTGATCTATGTTCATTTATTTTTGGGTTGGCAACACTTCCTTTTCTTTTCGCCAGCTTTGAATCTAGCCAATCAGGAATTTTTGTACTTAATTTTCAACCAATTCCGCATTTCTTGTTCACTTTGTGTTAGCCAATAAAATTTCAGAGGATGTATCCTGATTAATCTTAAATGATCTCGAACCTTCCCAGAGGGTTTATAAACTGCGGCTTATAACGTTTCTTGGCCAATGAATCGTCGTCTTTCTAAGTATGTGTGATTAAGCAGGTGGCGGGCGGCCTCTTTCGTCGGCAGCAGAACATCTATAAGGTAATGGCCACATAAATTACATATTTCATATTGTAGCTACCTCCGTAGCTTAATCCGAGAGGAAAGGTCCGAATCTTTAGTTATGTAACCTACTTTTCTAAAATGTAACTTTCTTCCGGCTAATGTAAACTTTCATAAAATCTTTAACTGTAAACCGGGGATAGAGATTGAAGTACCCTCTCGAGCTCCCCTTCACCTTGGTTTGAGGTGAATACTTTTTGTAACTGTTTTCTTCCTTTTATTCGTGTCACCTCAGTAGCTTGGGATTAGCCCCTGTATCTCTGGGCCAAGAGCCCCGTTAGGATTTTATTCATTATCTAGGAGTGCAAGTGTACGCCTCCATTCAGTTTGTGTTCGGGCCGTTTTTTTAACCTGTTCCTTTTGGTAAAGGCCCTGTAGGTTGGGTACTATATACCCCTGTATTAAACCTTGTTATTTGCAAATCTGAGAATGTAACTTTCAAGGTAATATTGCCTTGAGCGGGCTGTAAGAAATGGAGAGACTGTATGCTCTTTTCAATGTTTGTAATTGTGAAGTGTGCCTTGAAGTTCTGTAAACTGGATCCGCTACATCTGGAATTGTAAAACCACGGCCTGAAGCCCAGAATCTGTAAAATTCACTGTTTTTGAATTTTTCTAGTCTTGCTTCAAGATTGCTTTTGTACCTGATATGTTGTTATGTTCACCAAGTGAAAAATTGTTTGAAGTTCTAAAAGAAAAATATAACCTTTTACAATTTTTCAATTCTTGATATTGTACTTAGACCCATTCAAACCCGCACCTTCTTTCACCACACCTGCGTTCCACACATATCCCGGAACAATTATTCTTATTATTATTATTATTATTGCTGGTGTATGTATATTTCACTGGGATAGAATTTTATTTCACTTTGATTGTGTTTAAGTGTGTTTAATATTATTAATTACAGTGGGTAGCGTTCCTGCCTCTTACCCGCAGGCCTCGGGTTCGATTCCTGGCCAGATCATGGATTTCTACCTGGATCTCAGGGCTGATTCGAGGTCCACTCAGCCCAGGTGATTAGAATTGAGGAGCTATCGGACGTCGACATAGCACCCCGGTCTAGAAAGCGAAGAATAATGGCCGGGAGGATTCGTCGTTCTGGTCATACGACACCTCGTAATCTGCTGGCCTTCGGACTGAGCAGCGGTCGCTTGGTAGGCCAAGGCCCTTCAGGGTTAATTACGTTAGTATTGATTTTGACTCTAATGTATACTAATTGGTTTAGTGTAAGAGAAGATCCATTGACAGTTCCACTGTGGCTACTACTTCGTAGGTGAACACAGAACAGATGTTAACAAGTTAAAAACACAGCACTCTCTCCGCTTATCAAGTAGGGTACTCACGGAGTTTTGTTCGTGTGACGTGCCACTTAATACGGTACAGTACTTCTTGCATGTGGTCTTCAACGTATTGAAAAAGGAGCGTTTTTCCAAAAATTCCCGGATATGTTTTTTTTTTTACCATTTGCCAGCCTCCCCCTTTCCCAGTGTGCATCGCCTCATGTTGTTAAGAAACGTGTGAGTTTGACAGCTGCTACCTAATTATCCTGAAAGAACTGTGAAAGGCTATGCTTCCGAGTGTCATCTTCACGGCTGCAGGAAGAAAACAAGGTTTCAGTGTCGCCGTTTGCAAGAAACCACTTTGCTCAGAATGCTTTCATGACTTCCTCACAAGAGCATAAATGGAAGGAACAAGCATTGCATGACCAGACTCCTATCCCGTTCATTACCACAAGGAATAATGAGTAGGGTGACATGTTTTTAGATGATGATTGTCTACCTATAGTTATAGGGTATTATTATTATCGTCAATACTAGGCGGCTTGCCAGCGCCGTACTTTCTACTTATAAATGTCCCGTATGCACAAGTGATGAATGGGATATCTGCCAACTGATTTTCACAGGGGCACTACTGCCAGCAGGCAGGTTACGTCAGAATATGAACAGATAACAACCGGACGGTCGCTCACAGCGCTACCCCTCTAATACAATCCCTTGGATTATCAAACCTCGTTTTCGACCGCATAATACTAGGCTTTTCTAGGGATTACATCTGCTGTCTGCATGCGGGGCAGTAGCTAATGTGTTCGGCAACGACGAATACAGAGACAACATTTTAATCTATGGAGAATCTGGCTGGAATGCAGCCGAAGCTCGCAGACTGTATATACAAGAATTTCGAAACAGACGTCTGCCTTCTGCACACATATTTCGCCGAACAGTATTAGTTAATGTTTCATACAACCTTCTACCTTATAGAGTGGAATGTCTGCAGGAGTATAAATTATTAATAAATAATTACATTTTCTTATCTGCTCATTTGCCTTTATTACAAATGTACCATGTTAAGGAACGTGTGCAGTAAAATGATAGATATTTGTTTCGCAGCACCCGACAAACAGCACGTTGTAGCGCTCTTCCGAAAACAAGTGTTTAGGAGTCCCAAGCATCACTATTGCATGTGGGACATTTGTAAGTAGAAAATACGGCGCTCGCGGATCGTCTGGTATATATTATTACATACTAACAGCATGTGTTATTTTTTTATGCTGGAATAAGCAACAAGAAGACAGTGTTTCATCATTCAGTGGGGAAGAATCAAGGGGAAGAAGACTCCCAGTATCGTAGCCAGGATCGGCGATGGGATGTAACGGGGGTTATAATTATAAAATGCTGATAGAACATAACGAAGGTGCGTGTGTGGTGCGCTCATGCATGACTTGTCATTATGAGGTCAATGATACAAGTTTCACTGAAGTTGATATTCAGACTGCAGTACACTACAAGATCTTATAATCAACTGTAGAACACGAACAATGTGATCAAGGTCCACTGTTTTACAGCGAATGGTATGCCCTGTTTACAATCTAAAATCCAAACTTCGATGCTTCTTAGAAAATTGATTTAACAGATTTCTTCCTTTTACAATTAAGTCTGTGAATGTTTGATTAATTCTTTCTTTATTGTTTCTTTTTAATTTATCTGTTTAATCTGTTTACCCTCCAGGGTTGGTTTTTCCCTCGGATTCAGCGAGGGATCCCACCTCTACCGCCTCAAGGGTGATGTCGTGGAGCGTCCGATAATGGGTCGTGGGATACAACTGGGCAAGATGACCAGTTCCTGGGCGGCCTCACCTGCTATGCTGAACAGGGGCCTTGTGGGGGATGGGAAGATTGGAAGGGATATACAAGGAAAAGGGAAGGAAGCGGCCGTGGCTTTAAGTTATGTACCATCCCGGCATTTGTCTGGAGAAGTGGGATGCCACGGTAAAGCACTTCGAGGATGGCTGAGTTGGGAATCGAAACCCATCTACTCAGTTGACCTCGCGAGGCTAAGTGGACCCGGTTCCAGCCCTCGTACCATTTATCAAATTTTGTGGCAGAGCCGGGAATTGGACCCGGTCCGCCGGGGGTGGCAGTTAATCACACTAACCACAACACCGCAGGGGCGGACCGATTATTACTTTCCTGTGCTTTTTATGTATTATTATTATTATTATTATTATTATTATTATTATTATTATTATTATTATTATTATTATTATTATTATTATTATTATTATTATTATTATGCATTTAGTTTTCCCAGCCCTTGTTCCCTTTCTCTACAGGGTCACCTATGAGGTGAGATGAATCTGTCGTGGCGGGTATTCATGACCGGATGCCCTTCTTGACGTCAACCTCATCAGAGGAGTTAATGAGATGAAATTAATGACGTGATATCTGAGAGTAGAAAGGGAGATGGCGAAAACCGGTGCGGGCATATAGCCTACTCCTGTCGAATATCAGCAACGATTCTGATTAATGTTTAACGTCCCCATACGACAAATGACTCACCATCAGGAGCGTCATATAGCCTCAATCCATATGGAATTTAATCCTGGCTTTCGGCACGCAATCTGTTTATTAGAAATTTTATACCACCATTTTCCCTACCCTCCCGGCCAAAATTCTGATGGTTAAAATTTTTCGACCAACGGGACCCGAGCCGGCTAACCTCGGTGTCAGATCGTTTAGAAACCAACACCTTAGCGATCATTATTTAGTGGTATGTGCATGTGTGGCTCAGGCGGCAGCACGCCGGCCTCTCACCGCTGGGTCCCGTGGTTCAAATCCGGGTCACTCCAAGTGATATTTCTGGTTGAAAAAGCGGAAGGGGGAAAGGTTTTTATCCGGGTACTCCGGTTTTCCCTGGCCATCTTTCATTCCAGCAACACTCTCCACTATCTGCCTATCAGTCATTAATCATTGCCCCAGTGTAGTACGAAAGTCTTCGGCAGCCAGCACAATTCCTATCCTCGCTGCAAGATGGGGGCTTCATTCATTCCATCCCTGACCCGGTCTCTGAATGGAAAACAGGTTGTAGGTTTCCATTTTCACTAATATATGCATGTATTTTATTTTTGAGTAAACATTACTGTAAGATGACTAAACCATTTGTTCTAGATCTCTACTGCAATGCATCCATTTACATTGTTATAAATAAAACAAAGATGCCATTGATACATTTAAGATTCACATGAGTCCTCTCATATTTTTTGACAGTTCTAACAATGTTTTTTTTATTTGAAACAATACTTTGTATGCCACAATGCACTTCCTATCTGTTATGTTTCTTAATACTGGTCACATTCAGTCCATCAGAACAACATTCTTTGTGTTTATTTCCGTACGCAAAGGTGTAAAGAAAAATGAAGCTTAAATACAGTATAATGTAGGATTTAGATAATTATGTCAATCAAGCAGAAATTCCTACAGAAGGATATGGTAAGGTTCATTTTCCTTTACACTTCAGCATAGGAAAATTGTTCTTTGGACTGCTTACCTATAACTAGACTTAACTAAAGTTGGTGTATGACAGGTAAGGTTGGAGGGAGGAGCATTGCACGTGCCATTTCACGATGTTGCCACATTCCAGCATTCCTTTCTACATGCTCTTACCCCTCGCTTCCGGGACACTTGTTCCCTCCATCATTCTGACCACTGTGACATGAAACGGCCTTTCTTCACATTCTTGTTCTCCACTATAATGGGAGTGATCACAAATGGGACAAATTTTGGTGTGACTGTGACTGACTTTGTCTCATGTTGCGTTATTTTTAACAGTGACCGGCCTGATAAAGCTCAGACAGTAGAGCGCTGGCCTTCTGATCCCAACATAGCAGGTTCTTACCTGGCTCAGTCCGATGGTATTCGAAAGTGCTACAGAACGTAAAATCAATAACATTATTATTCTTTAACAGGGGTGGTGCCTATAACCTGACAACATGTCCCTTGCCCTATACTTTGTCTGTGTACACCTTATTGGCATAAGTACAGGACGTAAAACAAATAAGAAAAAGTGAGTTCAAGGACAAAAGAGTGCGCGGGGAGGACCGGGGGGGGGGGCATAAATCGTGTGTACTCTTTTCTACACCACCCAGCGGTAGAGTAGCTGGCGCCTTTCGTCGTACTCGAATTATAAATTAAAAACAATGATTGTACGTACGTACGTGAATAGTATTTAAAATACACTGACTGACAGAGCAAATGCAACACCAAGAAGGAGTGGTTCGAAAGGGATGAAAGTTGGGGAAAATACAGAGACAGCACGGACGAATAATTGATGTTTATTTCAAACCGATATGCAGGTTACACAATGCGCACGGCATCGACTCAGTAGGATGTAGGACGACCGCGAGCGGCGATGCACGCAGAAACACGTTGAGGTACAGAGTCAATAAGAGTGCGGATGGTGTCCTAAGGGATGGTTCTCCATTCTCTGTCAACCATTTGCCACAGTTGGTCGTCCGTACGAGGCTGGGGCAGAGTTTGCAAACGGCGTCCAATGAGATCCCACACGTGTTCGATTGCTGAGAGATCCGGAGAGTACGTTGGCCACGGAAGCATCTGTACATCTCGTAGAGCCTGTTGGGAGATGCGAGCAGTGTGTGGGCGGGCATTATCCTGCTGAAACAGAGCATTCGGCAGCCCCTGAAGGTACGGGAGTGCCACCGGCCGCAGCACATGCTGCACGTAGCGGTGGGCATTTAACGTGCCTTGAATACGCACTAGAGGTGACGTGGAATCATAAGCAATAGCGCCCCAAACCATGATGCCGCGTTGTCTAGCGGTAGGGCGCTCCACAGTTACTGCCGGATTTGACCTTTCTCCACGCCGACGCCACACTCGTCTGCGGTGACTATCACTGACAGAACAGAAGCGTGACTCATCGGAGAACACGACGTTCCGCCATTCCCTCATCCAAGTCGCTCTAGCCCGGCACCATGCCAGGCGTGCACGTCTATGCTGTGGAATCAATGGTAGTCTTCTGAGCGGACGCCGGATGTGCAGGCCTCCTTCAACCAATCGACGGGAAATTGTTCTGGTCGATATTGGAACAGCCAGGGTGTCTTGCACATGGTGAAGAATGGCGGTTGACGTGGCGTGCGGGGCTGCCACCGCTTGGCGGCGGATGCGCCGATCCTCGCGTGCTGACGTCACTCGGGCTGCGCCTGGACCCCTCGCACGTGCCACATGTCCCTGCGCCAACCATCTTCGCCACAGGCGCTGCACCGTGGACACATCCCTATGGGTATCGGCTGCGATTTGACGAAGCGACCAACCTGCCCTTCTCAGCCCGATCACCATACCCCTCGTAAAGTCGTCTGTCTGCTGGAAATGCCTCCGTTGACTGCGGCCTGGCATTCTTAGCTATACACGTGTCCTGTGGCACACAACAACACGTTCTACAATGACTGTCGGCTGAGAAATCACGGTATGAAGTGGGCCATTCGCCAACGCCGTGTCCCATTTATCGTTCGCTACGTGCGCAGCACAGCGGCGCATTTCACATCATGAGCATACCTCAGTGACGTCAGTCTACCCTGCAATTGGCATAAAGTTCTGACCACTCCTTCTTGGTGTTGCATTTGCTCTGTCAGTCAGTGTACAATTAAAAACTTACGATTGGCCACAAAACAGAAATAGAATGCCACTCACACTGAACTGCTTGCGACAATACTAACTTACAAGTGAAGTGAGAAGTTTGGCAACTCCCAGCAAGACGAGCAGCCCAGAAATTTTATCTACATGGCACCGCAGTCGCCCCACCCTCGATTCCATGGCAACCATACTGCCACTCTCTTTATCCCGCCCCGGAAAGCAGTAAACGAACCTTCCTCTAAGAAATGTCAAACACTAACTTTCGTCATTATCAGTGGATTGGAGGCGTGGCCAGTCTTAGGGAAGGTAATGGATAGGAAGAGCTTTGTGAAATTCGCGGTTTTGCTCTCGGAGTGAAGCTATTGCGTTTCCTGTCTAGAAGGCTCGGGATTATATATTTTTATAAAAAATGTTTCAAAATTCATGCATGAGACGGCTCACGCACATAGGAAAATGAAGGATTATAGGTCACATTTTTTATCTTCATAGAGTTTTTTAATAGACGTAGGAAATGAATATTTACAGACTTTATAACATTAATAGCAATAACAACAATCACTCTCCTTCCAACGCAGATAATAATCTTCTTTATTTCACAAATGTCAGGAATATACACCAAACCCTCCGTAGGCAGCTACGTAACCATCAAATGTACAGATATTCCTCGACAAGTTATACATCTTCTGACGTAACTTCTGACGGCATGTATACTTCTTGGCCTCCGTAAATTACGTTCGCATACGGTGGTCCCATCACATTGTTGTAAGGCCGAAACACTATGATGTTCTGCTGTCTCCTGAAACCTGAAAAATATTACCAAGAATAAAACCTAACATAATGTCATTAAATATGCTAGTGAGGCAGAAGATTACTTCAAATGTTTAGTGGTAAGTTCTGCAGGTTCTGAAATTTAAAGTAAAGTTTGAACCTTCTCAGCTGGAAGGAGTGTTATTGAACTTACATATACAGAAGTCAACAATATGACAAAGTGTATGTCGTCGCTGTTCGAGCGAAACATCTTTATCATACAATGCTCTTTTTATCAATTATTTCCCTTCACGCCTCCCAGCCACATATGCATAATATGCAGTCCATTAGAACAATTTTATTGTGTTCATTCTACTGTAATAATCATTTCGTGTGGGTATTTCCAGCCGCGTGCCACCCTTGCAATGCAGACCCTCCGATTGGGCTGGGCGGCATCTGCCATGTGTAGGTAACTGCGTGTTATTGTGGGGTAGGATAGTGTTGTGTGTGGTTTGTGAGTTGCAGGGATATTAGGGACAGCACAAGTACGCAGGCCCCGAGCCAAGGGAATTAACCATTCAGGTTAAAAACTCGGACCCGGCCGGGATTCGAAATCGGGACACTCTGAACCCAAAGGCAATGCGCTGGTCATTCAGCCGAGGAGCCTGACAATTTTTTTTTGCTAATGTGTAAAGGAAAATTAACCTTAACAACAGTACACCGTAGGAGTGCTTAAATTCATCATACAAACACACACTCCTACACTGCGGTACGGTGAGATTCTTTGCCCTTCATACATAAGCAAAAGAAAATGAACACAACTAAAATTGTTCTCATAAACTGAATATCCGCATGTAACTGAGAGGCGTGATCTGTCTTCAATCAATCAATCAATCAATCAATCAATCAATCAATCAATCAATCAATCAATCAATCAATCAATCAATCAATCAATCAATCAATCAATCAATCAATCAATCAATCAATCAATCAATCAATCAATCAATCAATCAATCATTCCATCAATCAATCAATCAATCAATCGACCAATCGATCAATCAATCAATCAATCAATCAATCAATCAATCAAACAATCAATCAATAAATCAATCAATCAGTCAATTAATCGATCGATCGATCGGTCAATCAATCAATTAATCAGTCAATCGATCGATCGATCAATCAATTAATCAATCAGTCGATCAGTCAATCAATCATTCAACCATTCAATCAATCATTCAATCATTTAAATAATCAATTAATCGATTAATCAATTACTCGACCGATCGATCAATCAATCAATCAATCAATCAATCAATCAATCAATCAATCAATCAATCAATCAATCAATCACCGAGCTCGATAGCTGCAGTCGCTTAAGTGCGGCCAGTGTCCAGTATTCGGGAGGTAGTAGGTTCGAACCCCACTGTTGGCAGCCCTGAAAATGGTTTTCCGTGGTTTCCCATTTTCACACCAGGAAAATGCTGAGGCTGTACCTTAATTAAGGCCACGGCCGCTTCCTTCCCACTCCCAGCCCTTCCCTGCCCCATCGTCGCCATAAGACCTATCTGTGTCGGCGCGACGTAAAGCAACTAGCAAAAAAAATATCAATGAATGAATGAATGAATGAATGAATGAATCAATCAATCAATCAATCAATCAATCAATCAATCATTATATCATCAATATATGCATTTAGGCTGTCACCCAGGTGGTAGATTCTCTATGAATTGTTTACTTAGGGTTTTCTTAAAATTTATCAACGAACGTGGAAATTTATCGAATATTTCCCTCGATAATTTATTCCAATTCCTTATTCCTCATCTTATAACATTCTGTTCTCTTGAGTTCCAACTTAATCATCATGTCTCTCCTACTCGTCGTAGTCCTAGTGTTTAGCATTTCACGTCATCTCTCCAATGACAGGTCGGAACATACCACTTAGTCGAGCAGCTCGTCTCCTTTCTCCCAAGTCTTCCCGGCCCAAAAGTTTGTAACATTTTAGTAACACTACTCCTTTATCGGAAATCACCCAGAACACATCTTGCTGCTTTTCTTTTATTTCTTTCACGTTCTCGTATTAAGTAGTTCTGGTGAGGATCCGATACCCTGGAGCCATACTCTAACTGATATCTTACCAGAAACTTATGCGCTCTCCCCTTTACATCCTAACTACTACAACTCCTGGATACCCATGTGAAGAGATCTGGGCAATGATGATCGTTCATTATATTAACACCTAAGTACTTTTCCCTATGAGGTACTGAGACCACATCAACACAATAATAAAATTTTACAGCACTTTCCTCTTGGTAAAACTTACAACTTGACTTTCATCCCATTTCCAATGATACCATTGTCTGCTGTCCATCTCACCACAGATTTTAAGTCCCCGTGCTGTCCCTCAGAACCCTGCAACTCACTGACTACTCTATACAGTATAACATTGTCCGCAAATATCCTCACCTGTTAGTCCAGTTCTATACTCATATCATTTATATCTTAAGTAAAATAATGGATAGGAAGAGTATTATCAGATGTGAAGTTTAGCTCAAACAGTGAAGATATAATCAATTAGCTATGATATTTCAACAAAGAAACACATACAATAAAATTAATTTCAACAAGACAATATATTAAAATACTATGTCAAGAAATAGAACTTATGACAACAATTTGATGTACTAAGATATCAAAACAATAATTCAATAATACCAATATAAATGGTCCCTTATTGGAAATTATGAATTTTCCATAGTGCATTGGCACTGCCGGTGGCTTCCAGCAGCTTACACAGTGGCCTCCACGGTATGCACTAGCCAGCGTCTTGGTAGGTGTGCTAGGTACCAACTGATGATCCCAACCTACCACACGGGGGCGAAACGCTGGCAACCAGGAATGAGTTAGCAGGAAAATTTATAATGTCCAATAACGGACCATTTATATTGGTATTATAAATTTACTCATTCGGGACAAATATTTCAGACTCCCTATGAGAATCAACATCTATATCAAATAACTCAATATCGGAAGTCATTGGAAAAAAATTAACTCCTGTCTAAAATTATAGAAAAGAACTTGGTTTCCTAAGAGGGTAAACGATGCTTGTAAGAAAGCAATATCAACTTAGCAGTTCAGTATTCAGATGTGGGTTCACTCAGGCTGAAACAATAGTTTTGAGACTGTTTCTAATATTTCTGTCTTGGAAGGGTTAAAATGAGGAAAATATATTTAAATTCAGAGTGTCGGTACCATACTTTTATTTCACAATTCTTTCATATGAATTATAATGGCGTGAGGCCACCGCGGAGGCCTGGTGCAGGTCTTTCGAGTTGACTCCTTATAGGCGACCTGCACGTCTGTGAGGATGGTTCTGATTCTGAAGACGACACACAGACCCAGATCTAAAGACATCAATAATGAGCAAAACAGATCAAAATCTCCGAATCGGCCTGGAATCTAACCCAGGGCATTTTGAACAACAGGGCAGCATGCTAAACATATAACCGTGAATTCGGATAATTTGTATTCAAAATACATAAATAATGTCCTGTATACATGATTTGCAAACTTTTATCTTCGGTTCTCATTAGGTAATTATGAAATTAATATTTTATTAACAATATCATATTTAATTATTTAATTCTACCAATGACCGCCTCTGTGGTGTAGTGATTAGCGTGATTAGCGGCAACCCCGGGAGTCCCGGGTTTGATTCCAGGCTCAGCCACGAAATTTAAAAAGTGGTACGAGGGCTGGAACTGGGTCCACTCGGCCTCGCGAGTTCAAGTGATTAGAGGTGGGTTCGATTCCCACCTCATCTATCCTGGAAGTGGTTTTCCGTTGTTTCCCATTCCTCCTCCAGGAAAATGTCGGGATGGTACTTCACTTACGGCCACGGCCCCTTCCCTTCCTCTTCATTGTCTATCCCTTCCAATCTCCCCATCGCTCACCAAGGTCCCTGCTTAGCATAGCAGATGAGGCCGCCTGGGCCAGATACTGGTCATCCTCCACAATTGTATTTCCCTACCCAGTGCCTCACGCTCCAGGACGCTGCTCTCGAGGCGGTAGAGGAGGGATCCCTCGCTCAGACCGAGGGAAAATTCAACCATGGAGGGTAAACTGATTAAGTAAGTAATTCTGCTTATTATATTTGAACAACAATAAAAAACTAAATGATTAATTGATATTAATATTAGCAGCAAGCGAACGCTACTGCTTGTCACTCTAACGTAAGTATAACAATGAAAATCATGCCTTGGAAAGTTCTGTTCCTACTCACGCGTACAAAGAAGTAGAGTGGGGATTCTACAACAGGACAAAAGATAACTTCCACTGGGAAATCAAAAAATAATTCATTAGATACTAAATCTACGATGATCTATGATGATCTCCAGATACACGGAATGTTTGCTACAAAATCAGAAGAAAAAGGATTATGGGCGACTAAAATGTAAAATTGATTGAAAGTGCTTGGCAGGTAAGAATGCATAGCTGGAAGATAAGTGTAAAGATACTGAAGATTACAAGAATACTATTCCGCCAGTGATGGTCCGCAGGTCGGACAACTCGTCCTGATGCGCCTGTCCTAGTCATATTGTTTTTCCTGCCTTTTTCAGTAGTTCTATTGGCTTTTAAGACCGGTAAATAATAACTGATACATTCGTAACATAGTTTATAACACTTCTGCAATACAATAGAAATCACTACTGGTCTTCAGGTGGCAGTTTCCATATCTGTTGTTTTCCTAGCCTTTTCCTAAATGATTTCAAAGAAATTGGAAATTTATTGAACATCTCCCTTGGTAAGTTATTCCAATCCCTAACTCCCCTTCCTATAAATGAATATTTGCCCCAGTTTGTCCTCTTGAATTCCAACTTTATCTTCATATTGTGATCTTTCCTACATTTATAAACGCCATTCAAACTTATTCGTCTACTAATGTCATTCCACGCCATCTCTCCGCTGACAGCTCGGAACATACCACTTAGTCGAGCAGCTCTTATTCTTTCTCTCAATTCTTCCCAACCCAAACATTGCAACATTTTTACGCTACTCTTTTGTCGGAAATCACCCAGAACAAATCGAGCTGCTTTTCTTTGGATTTTTTCCAGTTCATGAATCAGGTAATCCTGGTGAGGGTCCCATACACTGGAACCATACTCTAGTTGGGGTCTTACCAGAGACTTATAAGCCCTCTCCTTTACATCCGTACTACAACCCCTAAACACCCTCATAACCATGTGCAGAGATCTGTACCCTTTATTTACAATCTCATTTATGTGATTACCCCAATGAAGATCTTTTCTTATATTAACACCTAGATACTTACAATGGTCCCCAAAAGGAACTTTCACCCCATCAAGGCAGTAATTAAAATTGAGAGGCCTTTTCCTATTTGTGAAACTCACAACCTGACTTTTAACCCCGTTTATCAACATACCATTGCCTGCTGTCCATCTCACAACATTTTCGAGGTCACGTTGCAGTTGCTCACAATCTTGTAACTTATTTATCACTCTATAGAGAATAACATCATCCGCAAAAAGCCTTACCTCCGATTCCACTCCTTTACTCATATCATTTATATATATATATAAGAAAACATAAAGGTCCGATAATACTGCCTTGAGGAATTCCCCTCTTAATTATTACAGGGTCAGATAAAGCTTCGCCTACTCTAATTCTCTGAGATCTATTTTCTAGAAATATAGCAACCCATTCAGTCACTCTTTTGTCTAGTCCAATTGCACTCATTTTTGCCAGTAGTCTCCCATGATCCACCCTATCAAATGCTGTAGACAGGTCAATCGCGATACAGTCCATTTGACCTCCAGAATCCGAGATATCTGCTATGTCTTGCTGGAATCCTACAAGTTGAGCTTCAGTGGAATAACCCTTCCTAAAACCGAATTGCCTTCTATCGAACCAGTTATTAATTTCACAAACATGTCTAATATAATCAGAAAGAATGCCTTCCCAAAGCTTACATACAATGCATGTCAAACTTACTGGCCTGTAATTTTCAGCTTTATGTCTATCACCCTTTCCTTTATACACAGGGACTACTATAGCAACTCTCCATTCATCTGGTATAGCTCCTCCGACCAAACAATAATCAAATAAGTACTTCAGATATGGTACTATATCCCAACCCATTGTCTTTAGTATATCCCCCGAAATCTGATCAATTCCAGCCGCTTTTCTAGTTTTCAACTTTTGTATCTTATTGTAAATGTCATTGTTATCATACGTAAATGTTATTACTTCTTTGGCCTTAGTCTCCTCCTCTATCTCGACATCATCCTTGTTACCAACAATCTTTACATACTGCTGACTGAAAACTTCTGCCTTTTGAAGATCATCACATACACACTCTCCTTGTTCATTAATGATTCCTGGAATGTCCTTTTTGGAACCTGTTTCTGCCTTAAAATACCTATACATACCCTTCCATTTTTCACTAAAATTCGTATGACTGCCAAATATGCTTGCCATCATGTTATCCTTAGCTGCGTTCTTTGCTAGATTCAATTTTCTAGTAAGTTCCTTCAATTTCTCCTTACTTCCACAGCCATTTCTAACTCTATTTCTTTCCAGTCTGCACCTCCTTCTTAGTCTCTTTATTTCTCTATTATAATAAGGTAGGTCTTTACCATTCCTTACCACCCTTAGTGGTGCAAACCTGTTTTCGCATTCCTCAACAATTGAACATCTCCCTTGGTAAGCTATTCCAGTCTCAAATTTTTCCTCCTGAATTCCAGCTTCATTTTCATATTGTGATCTTTCCTACTTTTGAAGACAACACTCAAACTTATTCGTCTTCTAAAGTCCTCCCACGCCATCTCTCCACTGACAGCTTGGAACATATCACTCAGTCGTGCTGCTCATTTCCTTTCTCCCAAGTCTTCCCAGCCCAAACTTTGCAATATTTTTCTAACGCTACTGTTTTTGGAAATCACCCAAAACAAATCGAGCTGCTATTCATTGGATTTTTTTCCAATTCTTGAATCAAGCAATACTGGTGAGGGTCCTATACACTGGAGCCATACTCTCTTACCAGACACTCGTATGCCCTCGCTTTTACATCCTTAGTACAACCCCAAAGTACCCACATAACCATATGAACCGATCTGTACCCTTTATTTACAATCATATTTATGTGATTACCCCAATGAAGATCTTTCCTTATATTAACACCTAGATACTTACAACGATCCCCAAAAGGAACTTTCACCCCATCAACACAGTAATTAAAACTGAGAGGACTTTTCCTATTTGTGAATTTCACAACCTGACTTTTAACACCATTTATCATCATACCATTGCCTACTGTCCGTCTCACAACATTATCGAGGTCATTTTTCAGCTGCTCATCATCTTTATCTATTACTCTGTACAGAAAAACATCATCTGAAAATTATCTCTGATTCCACTTCCTCATTCATATCATTTATGATATATACATGAGAAATATAAAGGTCCAATAATACTGCCTTGGGGAATTCCCTTCTTAATTATTACAGGGTCAGATAAACCTTAGCCTACTCTAATTCCCTGAGTTATATTTTCTAAAAATATAGCAACCCATTCAGTCACTCTTTTGTCTAGTCCAATGGCACTCATTTTTGCCAGTATTCTCCCATGATTTACCTTCTCAAATGCCTTAGATAAGTCATTGCGATACACACCAATTGATCTCCTGAAGTCAGGATATCTTCTATATCTTTCTGGAATCCTATAAGTTGAGCTTCAGTGGAATTAACTTTCCTAACCCCGAACCGTCTTCTATCGCACCACTTTTTAATTTTGCAAACATATCTAATATAATCAGAAAGAATGCTTTTCCAAAGCTAACATGCAATGATTGCCAAATTGCCTGGCCTGTAATTTTCAGCTTTATGTCTATCACCCTTTCCTTTATACACAGGGGTTACTATAGCAACTCTTCGTTCATTTGTTATAGCTCCTTCATGCAAACAATAGTCCAATAAGTACTTAAGATATGACCTGGCTTCGACCATTCAGGATCATCTGGATCTTAATATTTTCAAGCGATCGTGCCTGTGATTGAATACTGGTTCAGTTAAGTAGACACCCCCTTTTTCAACACTTTATCCCTGCGCTTTATTAATGGTCATACATAATTCCAGTCGACTTGATACCTTCCCGTTTGTGCGTCGTCTATTCAGACTTTGCAGCGTGTATGTTACGAGTATTAGGAATGTTATGCCATCTGTTGAGTTTATTTTGAATTTGTGGAAGGTCAGAGAATCAAAGAGTATCTAGCAGAATTAGTATTGTTCCATGATGACAGGAAGTGCGTACTCTCTGGCTTGACAGGTAGTAATCAAACATGACCGCCTGCAATGGCATTGCTAAGGACGAAAATAGCATACATCAGAATATTAATGAAAGTGTTAATCGCTTAGCAACCCGTTAAATACACAGTGTATTGCGAGCTAGGGTAATGTTTGCCTACAATTATCTGGATGATCATTAATGATCTGGTGGGGATCAATTGTTGCTCACGTCCGTAAGTTTAACCTTAAAGTACCCTACACGTGATCCCCGGGTGGTGCTAAGCTAGCAACAGCGAACAGCCGACCAGACATATTTCTCTCCTGGTCAAGGTATAACATTAATGAACATAGTTTCACTATCCAAAGGTCCTTTTCAGGACCAGACTACTACTACTACTGCTACTACTAGGAGACTGGGACCTTCTGTCCGTATTCGCCAACTTAATATAGAAGGCATTAGCCGATCCAAGAGTGAAGCGCTGTCTAAACTGCTACTTTCTTATGAAGTTGACTTAGTAGTTATCCAAGAAACTCATGCTGCAGATGATCAGCAGTTGAGAACAAGAGGAAAGATTCCAGGATATGATGATCTTCTAGGAGCTACCTATCATCAAGCGTATGGTAATGCCACCTACGTACGCTCCACCGTAGATAATACCTACCTTGTTTCTTCCAGTACAAGCGAAGATCTTCACACTGTTGTTACTCGAATAGGTGACACTGTAGTCTCAAATATCTATAAACCACCGAATGTCAAGTGACCTAGTCAAGTTTTAGATGTGCATCCACACCCAGCTGTCTATGTAGGAGACTTCAACATCCATCATCAGGAGTGGAATTACAGAACCACCGACGACAATGGAGAGGCGCTAATGGGTTGGGTTAAAATTACTGACCTTTTCCATGTTCTTGACGCCAGGGATCGAGGTACTTTTAGATCTGCAGCATGGAGATTAGAGTATTGCCCTGACCTATGATTTGTGTCTAGAAACAAAGACGATAAATCCTTACCAATCATCCGGAAAGTGCTCACAGACTTTCCTCATAGCCAGCATCGACCAGTCCTCTATGAGCTTGAAATCCAGATTCCTCTAGTTTCAACCACCCCGCGACCACGCTGGAACTTTAGAAAAGCTAACTGGTCTGCCTTTACAGAGGACCTTGACAATGTTTTGCTAAAGATACCACCAACAAGTACAGGATATGAGAGATTCGTGGGAGCTGTGATATCTACAGCAAAAAAGCACATCCCTAGGGGCTTGCGTAGAGTGTATATCCCTGGATGGAGTGAGGAAACATATAATCATTATGAAAAATACATTGATAATGGTGATTACGAAATTGCAGATCAAATTTACTTAGCTTAGATTCTGCAAGAAGACAAAAGTGGATTTCAAAAGTTGAATCTCTTTACTTTACAAACTCCAGTCGTGAAGCTTGGTCCCTTCTCAGGAAGCTTGGGGGATAGAAAACCCATTACACGAATGAATTCAGAAATTCACCCAAACAAAATTGCATCTCATATAGTCACAATATCCAAAAGTAGCAGGGATAAAGTATTCACGAAACGAATAAGGAAGAATCTGAAAATCTTGAAGGACAGTGTTCCAGATATATCGGAGTGGGCCTACCCCAGACCTTTTACTAAGAATGAGATAACTATTGCAATTGCTGATATCATGCCAGGCACAGCACCAGGTGTGGATGTTATTCACCCAGGATTTATCACTCATTGTGGGGATAGAGCTAGAGTATAGTTGTCCACCTTCTTCACGAACATCCCACAGAGCTATTCAAACAAACAAAGATCATAGCCACCTTGAAGAAAGGCGAAGCCAGCGATAAACCAGACAGCTATCGAACTATTGCCCTACTTAGTGTGACATATACATTACTAGAAAGGCTTCTTCTCAATAGAATTGGCCCAGAGATCCTCAAAGGAATCCCAGTGGAGTAGGCAGGATTCAGACCGAACAGCAGCACTATAAACCAAATAATGTCTCTTACAACTTGTATAGAAGCAGGCTATCAGAGAAAGCTTAAGACATCAGTGGCTTTTATCGATCTGACAGCAGCCTATGATACAGTCTGGAAGGACGGCCTACTCTTCAAGTTTCTGAAAGTGATACCATGTAAGACGACTGTCCGACTTAATCCAAAGACTTTTCCAAGTATATATCGATGGGGAATACTGTGAGCACCAAAAGATCACTAAATAACGGACTTCCACAGGATTCTGTTCTTGCTCCAATCTTATTTAGCCTATATATCTCAGACATACCTGCCCATTTTCAAGAAAATTTGGATATGCCGATGATTGGGCTATTGCTACGAGAGATACAACATTCGAGAAATCCGAGATGACCTTAATGGACGACATAAAAGTGTTGGTACAGTACTTTAAATTGTGGAGACTTACACTTAATGGCAATAAAACAGAAATATGCTGCTCCCATCTAAACAGCAAGATGGCTAACAACCAATTGCAGGTGTACATTGGAAATCAGTTATTGAGACATAATAGATTCCCTAAATAGCTAGGAGTTACTTTAGATAGAACACTCTCCTTTAGACAACACTTTCGTGACGCCCAATCCAAAGTAAGAACTCTCAACAACGTAATCCAAAAATTACGTGGCACAACTTGGGGTTCAACAGCAACTTTACTCCGATGCACCGCTTTGGGACTTGTGTTCTCGGCTGCTGAGTACTGCGCTCTTGTTTGGCTGAATAGCCCTCACAAAAACCTCATACATACGCAGCTCAACACCACGATGCGTCTCGTCACTGGCACAATAAGGTCCACACCCACATATTGTCTACCTATTCTCAGCCATACCTCTCCACCAGATCTTCGACATAAAAACGCTTTCCTCAGGGAATTTAAGAAATTAATAAATAATCTCCAATTACGAATACATGACGACATCGCCGATGTTCATCTGAATCGTCTAAGGTCCCGAAATCCACCAATAAGAACTGAAATGGAACTGAAGAATACCAACTTAATTATTACTAAGGAATGGCAGGGAAGACAAGATACTAGGCCTGAGTCAACTTTGCCACACATAGGATCGTCACTGCCACCTGGATTTGAGCTTTCTAGGAAAAGCTGGTCTACTCTTAACAGGATACGATGGTAACTGCGCAGATTTCCACTACAAGTGGAAAATAATTCCTACGCCTAACTGCGACTGTGGTGCCTCCAAGCAAACCATCCTGCACATTATCAGCGAATGTCCAAAAAGACAGTACAGTGGCGATATCAGTGACTTTGCTTATGCACTTCCAGAGACAACCTGGATATAAATATATAGTTTGTTCTTCAAAATCATTGCGTGTTGTATCTGGAAAGCCATACGCTAAATAAATAAATAAATAAATGATCCGGTTTAAGACTATACTAAGCCGACTGAACGTAGAGGCGTATCATTGTCTGATGATTCAGCGGCAGAAAATTCAGGAGAGAATGAAACAAAAATGAATCAAATCGGTCCGTTACAACGGTCGGACGTTTCTAATATATTTTATAGATAGGGAAGGTACAGGATGCAGATAAATAAGATAGACATAATAAATAAAAAATGTACTTGAATATTAGGATCACAAATTGTCAAAGCATAGGGAGGTAGAGGCTGCCATCCCGAGGTGGTAAAGGCGTGCTTGGTTCACCAGGAAGAACGTGGGATCCATTCCCCTTCATTAAACCTAAAAATTTAACAGTCAAGATTTCAGTTTCCGGAGGTTCATATGGCCCTCAGGTTTACTCAGCCTACACCAAAAATGAGTACCAGGTTAATTCCTGAGAGGAAAGGCGGCCGATCGTGGAGCTAACCACTCTACTCCACCAAGTGGCGAGGTTAACGATAACAGAAACTTTTACCTTCCACACCTCCAAGGGCCTCCATGGCCTGTATGTAGATGACTTTGAGTTTTAATCGTAGGCACACAGAATCAGATGGCATACGAACACAAAATTGTTGGGGGAAAATATAAAAATATACTTCAAATTATAAAATCAATGGAAGACTTAGTTTTGGGGTTATAATATGACTGAATATTGAGTGATCCTAGGAAATTCAAAGCACAGAAGCAAACTATTTATATTCATATTTATAGGCTAACATAGGAGAAGAGACCGTGATAAAAAAAGTTTAATTATTGTGAAGAAAATGGTAATCCCAATTCGTGGAACTGAACTATCGATAATAGTCATCCGACTTCCTGTAGTATGCCTATTTGTGTGGCTCTCTGTGGTATGACTAACGAAGCCACACTTTCTCCACCAGCAAATTCGAGCTCTCCCTATCGAGAGTTGTCAAGAACTTTTTCTTCTCGACGCCTTATGTTCGATAAAAAGTCATCATGACCATTACCAACACCATCATTGACACTAACACACCCGGGCTTTTACACTAAGATCCAGGGAAATGCAAAGTTATACAGAGCCAAATCAGTAATTATCTGCAATTCTGCTCTAATTGTCTCTAGGTTGGCTCTATGGCGGTGTGTGCTCATCACCCGATAGCTGGCACTGTTGTCTACGTCTGTGGCAGGTTTCAGCGTTATCGTCCCAACAGCTTTCACCAGAATACGGGGACAATATTTTGCCACAGCGAAGTGTTTACCAGTGGATTGAAAAGTTTTTAAAGGTGCCGCACGAGCGTAAAGGATGAGGAGAGATCCGGGGGTCCATTCGCGGCCGTAACCGATGCCGATATTGAACAAGTGCATGATGTGATCTTCAATAACAGACAAGTGACTGTTCTATGAATTTCCGCTCCTGGTACATCCTCAGACTACAAGAAACGGATTCCGGAATGCTGTTCTTCATTGGTGCAAACAGAGAGCGGTGCGGCCATATTTACGTCCCAACAGCGGGAGCTGTACTGATCTGATAACGCTGAAACCTACCACAGACGTAGACAACGATGCCATCTAGTGGCTGGTGAGCACGCAACGCCATAGCGCCAACCTAAAGACAATTAGAGCGAAATTGAAGATACTAAGTGATTTTCCCTCGTAATTTGTCCGTGTTGAAAATAATAAGGTAATAATTCACTTGCGCCAAATGCTGGTCAACGGATGTAAATTTAGGCACTTTCCAGTCATTTCTACGTCGTTAATTTCTAAATGACACACATTATTTTTTATACTTCACTGTCATTGCAGTATACAGTACCACGTAGCTGCTGTATCCGTTATTTCCCTTAAGACTGATCACGTCTCTCAGCCACATCTTGAAATGCATCCATCAGTACAATTCAGTCAGTCATTTAAGGAAAAGCACTTGTCAAAAGTGTCGATTTTTTTATTAATTCAGATTAACATTCTTACCGTCCTGGTGCACCTTTCCATAAATCAAGTGACACTTATCCAACCAGTAACACGGTGATGTTTAAGGTTGATTTGTGTGTTTTGGAAGTCATTTAAGAAAGGGCAGATGCCACCATTCGTCATTACTTCCCTATCCAAGGTCACTCATTGATTGCCTGTGATAGAGATTTTGCTATCATGAAAAGAGCTGTAAACGAAATTGATCGAATTTATGACGTAAAGCAATCATCGTACGGACACATAAACGTAATAACAAGTTAACTATCATTCTGGTAGAGACTAGTGACATTCTGAACTTTACTGCATGGTGGCCAAATTGTATACGAAGTGAGGACTGCCGGTTGAATCTCGAGAAGGGGAGTGAACCTCCTTTACTCTGCCAAAGATCCAGCAACCGTACGGAAGAAACAGTCATACCTTCTGTTTGAAAGTAGACAGCAACGTCCGGCTTTGTAACTAACTAGCCTACGAAGAACCAATTCCTGTTGATGGGAACAATAAAAATGACCTAAAGTGTCTAGAAGTGACATTCTGGGGGATTGCAAAGACATTTTCAATTAAATACTTTCTCGGACAACTGTTCATGTGACTGACGATGATTTTGATTGCCTGTGATCATTCAGATGATTATTATTATAGAAAAAAGTGACAGTGTGTGTAACTTGAGTAAACAATGTGCTTCGTGTGCAAAACTCTTTTAATTCAGCCATCATTATAGAAAGAGAACATATCCAATTCTTCATCTGCCAATTTCTATAAAGTCCTTCATCTTTACTCAATATTTTATCAAGTAACCTAGCCAAAATACATAAAATATAGTAAATATCAAGACTGGTTTTTAAGTCAGTTTTTTGCTCCTCCTGAAAAGTTATTTTTCTGGACATGCGCACTGTCTTAAATGACTGATTCAATGATCGTTGAATCAATTTCCTACAACGATCCATACAATAGACGTCTGAAGAAACAACTCATAGGATACGTCTTTGGTATTGATATGCATTATACAGTGTGAATCAGCAGCCCCTTCCAATATCGTTTGCTGCAGCCCAACTAACGTGCAAATCGTTCTGGGGATGCTATTCCCCTGCAGGCGTACTGTATGGTACCAATGTTCAGTGAGCACATTTTGCACATGATTCTGAACGTTAGACTTCATCTTGTGGGGACATCTGAAGAACGTCATTTACACTCAAGCGCCGGAAAACCCCGACCAGTTCCCGCAACTCATCACGGACGCCTGCCGAGCAATTACCTCTGGAATGCTTCAGCTCGCAGGACGATCTATTGGACAACGGGCCCGAATGTGCATAAATCAAACCGTCATCCCATCGAGCATTTCCTGCGTTAAAACATTGTCAGAATATCAATTTAGAGTTTCAGCGGCGGGCCAGGCTCATATGATCCAGAAGGCACACTACGTCTTCCAATGTTTAATACGAGTAAAACAAAACGGTGGAGGGAGGTGGTAAATACCAGGATATCCGGTTGTGTTGTCTGAGCATACCGGCAGGACAGATCTTCTCAGGACGTAATGAATATTGTGGGTTGCATAAAACTACCTTGGAAGGGGCAGATGAATCACTCTGTATATTCAGGAAAGAATTGATGAATTCTTACGTCCGACTCCATGGCTGAGTGCTGGGCGCGCTGGCCTTTAGAACAAGGAAACCCGGATGCAATTCCCGGCCGAAGGCAACACGCCATGATTATTATTATTATTATTATTATTATTATTATTTCAATTGGGAATAGAACTTTTTTTTGCTAGGGGCTTTACGTCGCACCGACACAGATAGGTCTTATGGCGACGATGGGATGGGAAAGGCCTAGGAGTTGGAAGGAAGCTGCCGTAGCCTTAATTAAGGTACAGCCCCAGCATTTGCCGGGTGTGAAAATGGGAAACCACGGAAAACCATCTTCAGGGCTGCCGATAGTGGGATTCGAACCTACTATCTCCCGGATGCAAGCTCACAGCCGCGCGCCTCTACGCGCACGGCCAACTCGCCCGGTGGGGAATAGAACTGAAGGATACGAAAGGGTGATTAGTAAGTGTGGGGAAGATATGGAAGCCAATGGGAATGGGAAGCGATGGCTGGACTTCTGTGCTAGTATGGGTTTAGCGGTTACGAATACATTCTCCAAGCATAAGGCTATTCACCGCTACACACGAGAGGTTAGAGGTACCAGATCCATAATAGACTATATCCTAACCGACTTCGAATTCAGGAAATCTGTTAGGAATATACGAGTTTTCCGGGAATTTTTTGATGTTACAGACCACTATCTGATCTGTGAAGTGAAATTGGTCTGCAAACGAATAGGGGTTAAAAATCTCCAGGACGAGGAAATTAGACAGAAGTACATTGATATGATTAGTGAGAAGTTTCGAACAGTGGACAGTAAGCAGATTCAGGATATATAAAGCACCGAGCTCGATAGCTGCAGTCGCTTACGTGCGGCCAGTATCCAGTATTCGGGAGATAGTAGGTTCGAACACCACTGTCGGCAGCCCTGAAAATGGTTTTCCGTGGTTTCCCATTTTCACACCAGGCAAATGCTGGGGCTGTACCTTCATTAAGGCCACGGCGCTTCCTTCCCACTCCTAGCCTTTCCCCGTCCCATCGTCGCCATAAGACCTATCTGTGTCGTTGCGACGTAAAGCAACTAGAAAAAAAAAAAAGATATACACAGTAAATGGGTGGCATACAGGGATGCTGTAGTAGAAATAGCAAGGCAATGCCTAAGAAAAACTGTGTGTAAAGATGGGAAAAGGCGAACATTTTGGTGAAATAATGAAGTGAGAGCAACTTGTAAACGTAAAAAGAAGGCTTATCAGAAATGGCTCCAAACAAGGGCCGAGGCAGACAGGGATTTGTACGTAGATGAAAGAAACAGAGCGAAATAAATAGTTGTTGAATCCAAAAGGAAGTCAGGGGAAGATTTTGGTAATAACCTGGAAAGGCTAGGTCAAGCAGCAGGGAAACCTTTCTGGACAGTAATAAAGAACCTAAGGAAGGGAGGGAAAAAGTAAATCAACAGAGTTTTGAGTAATTCAGGGGAATTCATAATAGATCCCAGGGAATCAATGGAGAGATTGAGGGAATCTTTTGAACATCTTCTCAATGTAAAAGGAAATCATCCTGGTGGTGTTGCGAACGGCCAAGCTCATCGGGAGGAGGAAAATGATGTCTGTGAAATTACGGTTGAGGAGGTGGAAAGTATAGTAAATAAACTCCATTTTCATAAAGCAGCAGGAATTGATGAAATTAGACCTGAAATGGTGAAGTATAGTGGGAAGGGAGGGTTGAAATAGCTTCATAGAGTAGTAAAATTTGCATGGAGTGTTGGTAAGGTACCTTCAGATTGTACAAAAAGTAGTAATTGCACCTATCCATAAGCAAGGGAGCAGGAAGGATTGCAACAACTATCGAGGTATCTCATTGATTAGTATACCAGGCAAATTATTAACTGACATCTTGGAAAGGAGGGTGGATCAGTCCTTGAGAGGAAGTTGCATGAAAACCAGTGTGGCTTCAGACCACAGAGAGGCTGTCAAGATCAGATTTTCAGTATGCGCCAGGTAATAGAAAAATGCTACCAGAGGAATAGGCAGTTGTGTTTATGTTTCGTAGATCTAGAGAAAGCATATGACAGGGTACCGAGGGAAACGATGTTCACTATACCAGGGGACTATGGAATTAAAGGTAGATTATTAAAATCAATCAAAGGTATCAATCAAAGGTGTCGTAAAGCTAATGCAGTGAGCTCGAAGTTGCGATCAACAGTATTCTGTAAAAAGGAAGTCAGCTCGCGGGCGAAACTAGCTTTACTTCGGTCTGTTTTCAGACCAACTTTCCTTTACAGGAGCGAAAGCTTGGTGGACTCAGGATATCTTATTCATAAGTTAGAAGTACCAGACATGAAAGTAGCAAGAATGATTGATGTTACAAACAGGCGGGAACAATGGCAGGAGGGTACTCGGTATGTTGAGATAAAGGCTAATTACGAATGAACTCGATGGATGAAGCTGTACGCATAAACCGGCTTCGATGGTGGGGTCATGTGAGGCGAATGGAGGAGGATAGATTACCTAGGAGAATAATGGACTCTGTTATGGTGTGTAAGAGAAGTAGAGATAGACCAAGACGACGATGGTTAGACTCAGTTTTTAACGATTTAAAGATAAGAGGTATAGAACTAAATGATGCCACAACACTAGTTGCAAATCTAGGATTTAGTAAATTCACAGAGGCTTGCAGACTGAACGCTGATAGGCATAACAGGCTATAATGATAATGTGTGTACGTAGGTAAGGTAAGGGTTATTCTGCCCGAAGGCAGGTCCGAACCTCCGCAGAGGTGTTCCTGAGCCGGAGTTTACGTGCGGTAGGGTGGCCAGTTCCTTTCCGCTCCTCCATTCCCTTACCCCCACCAACAGCGCGTGGCAACCCATCCAACTCCTGACAACGCCCAGTGTTGCTTAACTTCGGAGATCTCACAGGATCCGGTGTTTCAACACGGCTACGGCCGTTATCGTGTGTACGTATGTGTTATTATTATTCTTATTGTTTCGTTTCGGCCAACTAAGGACCACGTCATTTCAACTGTTTCCCTTAGATTTAATGTTGGTCCAGTATTCCTTCATTCGTATACGGTGTTGCTCCTTTCGCTCTTCCGTCCATGCCTTTCCAGTTTTCATCTTCGGCTTTGGTAGGAAACTCTAATGTTCTTGGAGTTTTTCTTAATTGGGACACGCTCCTGGATATCTTCAAATGAGATCCCAATCTCCTGCAGATCTTTCTGTACCTCACTGAACCATGCCCCCTTTGCCTATTTCTCTTGGAGTAAAGTGAAAATGCGGTTGGTTAACCGTGTTGAATTCATTCGGGCCATGTATCCATAAAAAGTAAACTTCCTTTTTCGCATCACATCAGTTATTTTCTCCTGGTTGTGCCGTCTCCTAAACTCGCCGTTGCCTTTGACTGGACCTAAGATTTTTCTCAAAATCTTTCTTTCCTTGGCCTCCAATTTCTCCATCATGCCTTTTTTGTTCATGGCGAGACATTCCGCTGCATATAGAGCCTCTGGCCGTATAACAGTCCAATAGTGTTTGATTTTTGCATTCAGAGATATAGATCTGTTGTTATAGACGTCGTCTTCTTCTTGTTCTTCTTATTCTTATTCTTATTCTTATTCTTATTATTGTTATTATGATTATGATTATTATTATTATTATTATTATTATTATTATTATTATTATTATTATTATTAATTCGGATATCCGTTTACGGCAATATTCACTACTTATGAGAGGTATTTTCGTGGTGTGCAATAACTATAAAATGTTGTCGCCTAAGTCTGGTCCATAATTGTACATAGTTCATTATTATGCATGGATTGAGTGTTTACTTACCGCCGCTATATGGGGCTTGGAAGGTGCCATGCTGAAACAAACGTATATGACATTTATTATTGAATTTTATGCTAGTCACTTTGCACAGGATGAGGAAATTTTCTAACATGACAACCACAAGATAATGTATGTAATCTTCATTGTTCGGGTGATGAAACTTATTGACATTTGGGGGAGGGGGAACCCTACTGAGTTTTCTAAGTTTTGCATTTTTTATGCGATATTCACGATATTTTCTTTCTTTCTCTCTTTCTAAATCTGCTTACCTTCCAGGGTTGGCTTTTCCCTCAGACTCTGCGAGGGATCCCACCTCATGGCCTCATGGCCAGTGTCCTGGAGCGTGAAACATTCGGTCGGGCGATAGAACTGGGGACGATGACCAGTACCTCACCCAGGCGGCCTAACCTGCTATACTAAACAGGGGCATCGGTGGGGGATGGGAAGATGGGAAGGAATAGACAAGGAAGAGGGAAGGAAGCGGTCGTTGCCTTAAGTTAGGTACCATCCCGGCATTTGCCTGGAGGAGAAGTGGGAAACCACGGAAAAGTACTTCCTGGATGGCTGAGGAGTGAATCGAACACCGGTCTACTCAGATGACCTCCCGAGGCTGAGTGGACCCAGTTCCAGTCCTCGTACCAATTTTCAAATTTCGTGGCAGATCCGGGAATCTAACCCGGGCCTCCGGGGGATGGCAGCTAATCACTCTAACCACTACACCACAGAGGCGGACTTCACGATATTTTGTGAGTTAAATTACTTTCGTAGTTTTATACTTCTGTGCAGTTTACTTTGTTTCCTTTATAGTTAGAGCCCTGCACGAATGTGAAGCTAGTTTCTTGGCAGACACAGACTGTATGGCAGTGCGGATAATTTTGCTGATAATTTCTAAATAATGACGTTTGTTGATTTTCATTCAGGTGTACTCTTATTTTTGTTCATAGTTAGGTGACCTGCGACAGTGGTATGGGAGAATGGTGATATATAAAGAGCATTGAGACCAAAACCTCGTAAATCTGACGTAAGCCTAACTGGCTCCTGCCCGTAGCTGTCGCAATAGTAAATCCCTCATAAACCTGCGACGCTAGGGGTTTTGGTGCGAGCTGACAGGCCTAATGAATTATTTTAACAGATCTATCAGTTTCAGTACCTTAGGTGTAATGTACTGTAATTAAATAGTTACAATATCCGCGGATAACCATCCATCAAGTTTTGATTTGACCTGGAGAAGTACATCGGGACACGAAAAATCCTAGAATAGTGTTAACGTACCGAATGTACATGCAATGAGTGATAAGTAGGTTACTCAGTGGCATAATGATGAAGACGTAGACGATCTTAGTGATGGTGAAAGTGTGTTTAGTGAACATGACACCGACAGTGAACAAGAAATACACGATGAAGACACTGATGTGATGACATGTCACAGTTACATGCAGGACCCAGTAATTCTCACCAGAGTGAAGATCTTCCCGAAAAACGAACTCCTCCTATATCCCCCAAACAGACCGATGAACATAATTCTAGATCAGAGTGACGTCCTGCGTCAAAAGTTATCAGATCAGCCAAAGGGACAAAATGTTTACGGTAAAAATAGTTTCAAATGGAGATCTGCAGCTCAAAAACTAGACAACTTAATATAATCGAGGTAAAGTTGCCCCAGCCCAGAAGGGAAGCAAAGATGGCTAATTAGCCTCTAAAATTAGGTAATTGCTTTTTAATGAGGACATGCTGCATATGATTATCACCGATGCAAATGCAGAAATATGAATAACTCCTATTAGTGCAACTCGTCAAGAGAAGTATGTACTCACACTGAGGAGAAAAATATCCTTTGTAAAATGACAAATCTTAGCGAGACACTTCGTCAGGATTCATTAGCATTCCAGACTATTTTCAATAAATATATATATTTTCATAGTTGCAACAATAGAAACATGACAGAACTGTCCAATGCCTTTAGCAGTTCCATGTGAGAACACTACTGACGAAAATTTTGGGTTTCACTGTATCAGATGCCCACAGTTTTGTTGAAAGATTTGTTTGTATTGGTTTATGCCATGTAACTAATATTTTTGTACGACTGGATTATGGAGCAAGTGCATTATTTCACAAAGTAGTTTCGTGGCTTAGTACAAGGACCATATTAGAGGAGTCCTGCAACTTCACAGTTTAAAAATTTGAAGTTACTTTCTCACCTATTTACTTCAAGGGAAAGTGGTCAGTCGTCTATAAAATTATAGAAATATTAGAACCCATATTCCAACAGTTGTAGAGTAGTAATTATGCAATACTTCAACTAACTTTTTATTATTGTTTTGATAGGGTAGATCATGGGAGAATACTGATAAAAATGAGCGCAATTGGACTTGACAAAAGAGTGAATGGGTGGCTATGCTTCTACAAAATAGAACCCAGAGAATCAGAGTAGGCGAAGCTATATCTCTCCCTGTAATAATTAAAAGGGAATTCCCCAAGGCAGTATTATTGGATCTTTATGTTTTCATATATATCACTGAAATGTGTAAAGAAGTGGCATCAGAGATAATGCATTTTGCAGATGATATTATACTGTACAGAGTAATAAATAAGTTACAAGATTGTGAGCAACTGCATAATGACCACAATGATGGTGTTAGATCGATAGCAGGCCGTGGTATGATGATAAACGGGGTTAAAAGTCAGGTTGTGAGTTTCACAAATAGGAACAGTCCTCTCAGTTTTAGTTACTGCGTTGATGGGGTGAAAGTTCCTTTTGGGGATCATTGTAAGTACCTAGGTGTTAATATAAGGAAATATCTTCATTGGGGTAATCACACAAATGGGATTTTATACAAAGGGTAGAGATCTCTGAGGCAATTTAAGGGTTGTATTAAAGATGTAAAGGAGAGGGCATGCAAGCATCTGATAAGAACACAACTAAAGTATGGTTCCAGTGTATGGCACGCTCACCAGGGTTACTTGATTAAAGAACTGGAAAAAATCTAAAAGAGAAAAGCAGCTCGATTTCTTGTGTGATTTCCGACAGAAAAGTACCGTTACAAAAATGTTGCAAAGTTTGGGGTGAGAGGACTAGGGAAAACGTAGACGAGCTGCTCGACTAAGTGGTGTGTTCAGAGCTGTCAGTGAAGAGTTGGCATGGAATGACATCAGTAGACGAATAAGTTTGGGTGATGTCTTTAAAAGTAGGAAAGATCACAATATGGAAATAAAGTTGGAATTCAAGAGCAAAAATTGGGCAAATATTCGTTTATAGGAAAGGGAGTTAGGGATTGGAATAACTAACCAAGGGGGATGTTCAATGAATTTTCAATTTCTTTGCTATCATTTAAGAAAATGCTTAGAAAACAACAAATAGGGAATCTGCCACCTGGGCGACTGCCCTAAATGCAGATCAGTAGTGAGTGATTGACTGACCCGAGGATGGTGTTAATGTCAAAAAATCAATGATGGTAACTAAGTGTTGAACCTGAGAGGATTTTTTTTCTGTTTGTGTAGCTCACAACCTGGCTTTTAACCCCGTGTATCATCATACTGTACTATTCTGTTCATTCATTAATAAGCGATATTTAACGCAGATGAAATATTGCGTAAAATGACGCCAATTGTAAGGGCGTGACGCCATATAGAACGCGGGAACTCAGGAGGTGATTCCCTAGGCAGGGTGTGGCTATGCACAAGTGAAACAGAAGATATGTTGGAGAAGGAAAGAGTGACAAGAATTTTGTTTTGGGAAGTACCATACCACCCTAACAATATTTTAGGCGGGAGTAGTCAGGTTCACCACATCACGGGATCGAGTGATATCTCCTCTATATGAAGGTTTTCCAGAATAATAAAAAGATGAAAATTATCTCCAACATTTTAAGAAGCTAATGATACGTTTAACGCTGTTAACAAGTAACGAGATCAATAACTACGTAATAATCCGTCTACCATGGGAAACAGTTCAGTGACTGCTTACCAAACTCAAGTGTGTTCGAGTGAGTTTCCTTAGCGTCGCTTCACTTTCTGCTCCCTGTAAGAGCTGAGAGATGTGGAGGAAGGTTGCTCATTCGACGGTGAGATTGCTGCTAGTGCGTGTCGCGTGTTTGTCTGTATTGCGCCAGAAACCTTTTTTTAGGACAAGGACTGTGATTACTTTAGTGCAGTTTCATTAACATTTATTGAGCGGATCGGTGATCCATAAACTGTGCAGTAATTTTTCAGTCGTATGATTGAATTTAGACGCTCTACAGTGAGGTCTCGGGTGCCTAATTACCGACTGTAAACAATGCCGTACATACAGACTTCATCATGAAGCAGTACGGGTAACCTCAGAAATATATTGCGAAGTGCAGGAGACGTGCAAGTATAAACTCAAGCCATTTGTGTTATTGCCGCTAGACTTAAGAGTCTGAATCAGTAGAGCATCAGAGAATGACAATTTGCTCGACCGATTAGGTTGCTTATTTCAGATCGCAGATATATTGCCTATATACATTCGTGCGCGGTTAAGCAGCTAAATGGGAACAGTGATTTTTAACGTCGCATATCGCCAGTACTGATTTATGCCTCCGAAATTATATAAAGGTACCGTTAGTGCTGTGCTCTTAAAAAAAATCGGCATTTCCTTCCAGTGAAGACCTGTGCCGTGTTTCAAGAGACATGTGATACGAGACCTTCCGACCACAACCGCAGGAAGACGGCGTCATGAACGAGCTATCCATGGAGACTGGATCGAGAGGATCGACCCAGGACCACATCGCTACCATGATGGGCTAAGAAGGCACAGCCTAACCCTGAAGGAGAGATATGGAGGTCACCCAATGATAGATAAGTGAACTATACTTGTAAGCATGTGTTAGGATTGGGGGGGTTGTTATGCAGAAATGTAGTAATTAAGTATGTAAGTAGTTGAATAGGGCTTGATTGTAGCCCATCAGGCTATTTATTAAGATAGTTTTAAAATCACTAAATTGTAAAGTTTAGATGTTTTATGTAGGGAATAGCGACGTGAGTCATGTTACATGCTGAGAAGAATAATTCCTAGTGTTACTTAAGGTGGTTTAGTGAATATTAGATCAGTATATTCCTTAAGTATATGTTGGCGGATAACATTTTTCTTGTAAGTAAGAATCATTTGGATTAGTTTATCATTGTCTCTATTTGGAAAGATAGATACATCTGCGTAACGTAGTTTTTCATGATGCCTGAATATGATTTATATGCATGTATTTATTTGATTGAATCCTGGTAAATTAAAACCTCGTTGAATGCTGTGTCATTAAAAGTTTTGAGTACGTTTCACTCTGCCAGACATGGACTTGAACCGTCGACCTGGAGGGTAACAGGCGCGTCATAAGTATAGACGGTCGTGATTTTACGAGAAATAGTACGGTATAGTACTTTGTATGAAATGAATTAGGCCCGAGGTGATCAGTTATTAGAGACAGATATATAGAATGAGAAGTGGCTCCTTATTTGTTCTAAGGCTTATCGGTTTGTCAAGAGGAGACGAAACTGAAAGCTCTCTTGTGATGATAGTCCAGAATGCAGAGAAACTAGGTCATTGGCACCCCCCTTTCTACGGTTTGTTTTGTGCGATGGGGAGGCTTTGTTGGCTGGACGGCCAAGCCACTGGCCCAACACTGCATTCCAAGAAGTCGCAGCCATTTTTCAAAAACCAAGGTTGTAAGGGATTTTTCCTTTCAGGCCGAGAGGTATTTGCAACAACGATTCCTTTATTTTTGTTTCTCTTCTTATTTTCCACTTGTTTGTCAATATTGATATGTATTTGTATATATGATATATTGGTACAAAGGGATTAGGATTATTAGTTTATCTTGTATGTATAAAGATTACTCAGAGGATATGGGTTCACATCCCTATGTTTTTTATATGTGGTCGGGTAACATATAGATTCAGTGTTTGGTTCGTCTTAGTTGTCGTTTGTAACATGCAGAGTTGTTATTATATGTAAATATTTCCATCAAATGTGAGGGAACTTTTAGTAATAGCATTATTTCTGCGAAACGTCCCTAATCCTGGCATCATGCTTTTATTTTGTAGGTCTGTTGGTGCTGTTCAATATATATGGGACGTAGTTTTGGTTCACTGATCTACTCCTACGCAAGGCATCATCACGATATTTTATTTTTGTAAATTAGAACGTCGTTCATTTTATTCTTTGAAAATTATAGATGTAAGCCTTTATGGCACGTATCTTTTGCAATACGAGTGCAATCTATTGTAGAAAAATGGTTTGTGAAAACAGAAACTTATGCTTTGTCAAATTACACGTTTAAATAGCAACCGAGTTCCTCATTTCAGTAATTTAATGTAATAGAGAAATATCCCTGTCCAATCATACTCTCGTCACAGGAACCCAAAACGCCCATCTGCCTGTTGCAGCTAGGCTGGTGCAGTTATTTACGGACAGGTAAGCAGGTAAGTTCGGTAATCCATTATTATTTCATGCCCTGTAGTGTATAATACCATTGCCTAATGTGCATCTCTCAACATTATCGAGGTCATTTTGCAATTTCTTACAATCTTGTAAACTATTTATTACTCTATACAGAATAACATCATTCGCATCATCCACTTCTTTATTCATATGATTTATGTGTATAAGAAATCATGAAGGTCCAATAATACTGCCTTTGCCCAGCTTGACCACGTAAAGATACACTCTAATAGTAAACTTGGACACGGTCCGTCAAGGAGTTTTCAGGCGGAAGAATCCATGAAAAAGAGACCAATAATAATGCATGCGCGCAAGAGAAATACGAAAAAGTTCATATTAATATTTTTGCTTGGAAATTGAAATTACCGAGCTCGATAGCTACAGTCGCTTAAGTGCGGCCAGTATCCAGTATTCGGGAGATAGTAGGGTCGAACCCCACTGTCGACAGCCCTGAAAATGGTTTTCCGTGGTTTCCCATTTTCACACCAGGCAAATGCTGGGGCTGCACCTTAATTAAGGCCACGGCCGCTTCCTTCCCACTCCTAGCCCTTCTCTGTCCCATCGTCGCCATAAGACCTATCTGTGTCGGTGCGACGTAAAGCAACTAGCAAAAAAAAAAAAATTAAAAAATTCAGACACACACTTTGCACTTCGTTTCTCAATAGGACTAACCGCTCAGGTAGCGCATTCAATATGCTTTCCTCCGATTTGCTTCACATTCTCTTTCGCTACATCGCCCACTTAAAAGATAGTAAGTAGCAAAGCAAAGTCACCTCCGTACAGGCCATGAAGGCCCTTGGAGGAGTGGAAGGTAAAGGCTTCCACCATTGTTAACCTCGGCACGTGATGGGGTAGATTGGTTAGCTCTACGCCCGGCCGCCTTTGCCCCCAGGAATTAACCTGGTACTCATTTTTGGTGTAGGCTGAGTGAACCTCAAGGCCATATGCACCTCCGGAATTGGAAATCTCGTTTCTTAAATTGTACGACTTCCTGACGGGGATTAGAACCCACGTCCCTCCGGACGAATCGAGTGCGCCTTTACCGCCTCGGCCAGGCAGCCCCAAGTAAGTAGCATATGTGTTAACGGAAGGTATCAGCTTCGTGGATTAACCTTAGCTATGAGTTCAGAATGTTTAAACACAATTCTCCTTGGCCTTGCCTACACTCAGGCACATGCCTTCTTTGAGCACCAGGCCTGTATTCTAGAATCCTTGAGCTGACGTTGCCATGGTTACGACCTGTCGTTTCTTCACACGATTCGTACAGTGGCCGAGTATGGTGGCAATATCTCCAAAACGGTTGATTGTAGGGATTTAAAACCTGGTTGCCGATATTTATTCATCACGTCGTGAGACTTAAAATGAGATTCGTCTTCTCCTTATATGGCAAATTCGATATTACGCCTGTATTAGCCAGTGCTAACGTGCTAAAAGCACGGTTCTCACTAAAACCCTTTGTTTGATATTCCGGGATGATGCATAGCCTACGTTAACCGAAATTGTTATATCTTTCAAATCGCGAAAGACATTTTGGAATCGGTTAAGTAGTTTCTGATATTACCCGTTACATAGCCACCAACTCACACTCTCTCATTATAGAAGATAGATTTAAAGCATAGATTTAAAGTATATATTTAAAGCATTAAAACAGAAAATATAGGTTTTCTGTCTTTAAAGTGGCATTATAATAGTTCGAAGGGAGTATAGAAACTAGAATACGGCTGTGAATCAATTCATCGATATTATTTAAATCTTTTTGTAGTGACAGCATTTTTGCAGATGTAAGTTTCAGGGTAGCATAGTGTCAAATTTTTGAACTTCTCTCTTGACCTAAATGTTTTCATTTTACTCTCCATTCCTTACAACTGAAAACAATATAAATTACCTGATCCACGTAGTCATACGAGTGATCGGGCACGGGTTATGGCAATTAAGTTCCCCTTACATTTGCAAGGTGCTACCATACAATGAACATTAAAATGAAAATCGTGATTCCTATTCCAGTCATTCTACCGAGTCAAGAATGGAATGAATGAAGCCCCCAGCTGGCGGCACGGATAGGAATTATGCCGGCTGCTGAAGCCTATCTCACTCCTCTGATGCAATGATTAATGACTGGCAGGAATGAAAGATGACAGGGAGAACGGAATTACCCCGAGAAAAGCCTGCCCCCTTCCACTTTGCCCAGGACAAATCTAACATTGAGTGACCGGGGATTGAACCACGGAACTCAGCGGTGAGAGGCCTGCGCGCTGCCTCCCGAACCACGGAGGCTCACAGAATAGTCATTTATGTCCTGAAATTCAGTACATGGCCACAACACGAGATGGCCGTACGTTGGACATGTACCACGCATAGGGCGATGGCAAGAACAGCGTGCGAACATCAAATTGGCCGTTCGCCTAAGTCTTAATGCCAGGGTATGTTATAGAGAGATTGTGGAAGCTGTGGGCCACAATGCCCCCCAGTACCGAACCGTTGCAATATTGCCAGCAGCATTTCAGCAATAACTTAAATCATGGAACGTTCTGGAAAACCTGGACGGAAAATGGACGCTACTTGAGTTACAAGCCGAAACAAGCGTTGAAAAACAAACCACGCACAAAGTTTTACGAGATGATGTTCCTCTGCGTGAAATTGTACCTGCGCTCGCTGAGGTGCGAAAGTGAACACGGTACGCCAAAGCTTCGTATGACTCAATGCTCCTCTTCTGCATTGTTTTCCCCGAGACTGGTCACGCCTCTCGGTCACAATTGTACACGCACCCTTCAGAACCAATTTCGTTCTGTTTATTTTCCTGTCAATCAATGGCGTATGGCCTCGGGAGAGGCCTGGTGCAGGTCTCGTAGACGGCCTATTAGGCGACCTGCATGTCTGTGAAGATGAGAGCCCTATCTAGGATGATTTCTAATGCTGAATACGTCACACACACCCAGCCCCCGAACCATTGGAATTGACCAATTAAAGTTAAAATCCCCCACCCAGCCGGGAATCGAACCCGGGAGCCTCTGACCCGAAGGCCAGTATGCTGACCCTGTAGAATGACTGGAAAAAGGGATGACGATTTTCATTTTAATGTCCATTGTATGGTAGCACCTTGCAAATGTGAGGGGAACTTAGTTGCCATAACCCCTGCCCCATCACTCGTATGACTCTACTTAGATGAGGTAATTTATATTGTTTTCAGGCAGCGAGCACTTTTCTATGCTTGTGTGTAAAGGAAAATGTACCGTACTCTAGGAATATTTGTTCACATGACATATTTACGCACTCCTACAATGTATTTAAGGTTCATTATCCTTTTTCGCGTACGAAAATGAACACAACGTCCTGAGGTACCCACATGTATAAAACACTAACGAGGATATTTGACAAAACTCAAGCTCTTAAACCAGAGGGAGTTAAAAGATGACGTGTGTACCAATATGTTCCAAATCATCTCAAGAGTACAGGAATAAGCTTGCATTCCTTGAAAAGTCAACGGAAATATATTTATTTTCAATAATTGCAGTCTAAGCCTTGCCCTAACTCGCAATACGTTCTGTACTTAGCAGGTTGCTAAGCGACCAACCCTTTCATTAATATTCTGTTATACATGATTTTCATCCTTAGTGATGTCATTGCATGCACCCATGTTTGATTACTACCTGTCAAGCCAGAGAGTATACACATCCTTTAATAATGGAAGAATACTGTTCTCGGCTAGATAATCTTTGATGCTCTGACCTTCCCAAGCTTCTAAATATACTTAACAGATGGCAGAACGTTCCAAATAACTTACATGCCGCTAAGAGATAACAGTCCTCGTACGTACAGACGGAAAGTATAAAGTCACTAGCCTTCTGTATGACCATTAAAACTTTTACAAAAGGTTCTCCCTGCGTTTTATTAATGGAAGTAACATATTGCCATTTTTCTCATCATGCCTTTAAATTCATGGTTTTTCCTGGGATAGAAGGCATGAAAGGCGTCAATCGACCATTCTGCGGGATATTGGCGGAATATCGGTGGAGGTTATAACCGTCCTCGAATAGTTTAAGTAATAACACCATTAGTCACCTTCTTATCTGTTTACCTAAGAATCCCTGCGCCTAAATTTCTCCTCTGTTACCGGTTTCTTATATCCAAAACTCACACCAGCATAATTGATTGAGGGGCATTTGATTTTACAATACATTCAGTTGGTATTTACATATTTGTCGTCATCCGGCTATCCTCAGTTATAATCCATTTTCTATTAATGTCAGCTTTCTTAACTGTATTATTTTCTTCCTTAATTATTCCGTATGTATACGAGTGTTAATTCTGAAAGCTGGACACTCTTTTCTTTGAGGAAATATTCTAAGCTATGTAAATGTATAACTTTTGGCCCCGGAAAATATCGAAATATGGATGCAATTTTAACGACGGTGCAGACCTTCGTTTCGGGATAATTGGTGGCTAATCGCTAAGTCGTATCACAAACCAGAAAGCACAATCGCCTTTCATTATGGAGAGATCTATAACTTTGGTCCTATAACTTTTTGTCGTATTTCTATCCCTTATACGTGAATAGAGCTGTATTTCTAGATTTCGAGTTAATGTTGTACTTTTACACGTATATGTTATCATTTGGCACATTTATAAGAAAGATAGAAGCATGAAATTCGGCTCGCACATTAACATGACCAGTGGCCATGTGATAGCCAAATTTTATGATTTTAGCTGTCACGTGAGTATCAAAAATACAAAGTAGTATGTGAAAAATGTACAAAATTTCACCCCATTCAATATTTCTAACTCATTCAAACCATAAATATAGGAGATACGAGAAGGTATCATAGGACCAGCTACATAGAACATTGAACGAGGCATCTGATGATGAAGTCCGTTTGTAGATATGCCGTACAGTTTCAAAGCAGTAACTGTAGAAATAAAGGTCTGCACTTCTAGAGTGTGTCTGTACATTGACTATTTTGGTGATATTTCCGTACAGTCATCCGTTTCAGGTGTAATAGTGACCATCTGCATATTTTTAGCTTTGGTGTCTGTGTGTCAGTCCTTTTGTCTGTATGTTTGTTTGTTTGTCTGTCCAACATACTTCACATTTAGAATCCTGTCCTTGGGTAGATTTTAGGGCAAATATTGTCCGGCTCCGTGGATAAATGTTTAGCATGCTGGCACGCTTTAGTCGCATCGGTTGGGGTTCGATTCCCGGCAGGATCTGGAATTTTAACGATCGTTGGTTAATTTCTCTGGCACGAGGGCTGGGTGTATGTGTCTCCTTCATAATCATTTCATCCTCATCAAGATGCGCTGGTCGCCTAACGGAGTCAAATTGAAAGACCTGCACCTGGCGAGCAGAACATGTCCTCGGACAATCCCGGCACTAAAATCCACACGTCATTTCATTTCATTTCAGGGCAAATATTGTTTCTAAATCCCTGAACTGACTGGTTGTTTATATTAAACGAAACCGTTATTTTGCACTCCCACAAAATATACACAACCAAACTTAATGGAAATATAGCTGTCTTAATGGAAACTAATTTCTAAACCTTTTTTCTCATTTGCATCATTTCGATACGAGGATTAATAAGGGAGATGTCATTAACGGACCGTTTTTCGGTACAAGTTCCACTGGACTTAACTCAAGAGCGGGTGTGTGTTAAGCGTATTTCTTACAACTTTAAAACCAATGAAGATATTTGAATCAAACTTTATATTTAGCAGCCACCTGTCCAAATATAGGTTTTAAAGGTCAATAACATGTCATGTACCAGGAATGGACTGACAGTTCATAGGGAACCGAAATGGTGATTTTACTTTTCCACAATATATACAGTACAAGTTCAATCTGATTGGATATCGACCCAACTTGATCGAAATCCATTTCTAAAACTTTTTATTTTCATGTGCAATTTTTCGACAGGAGGATTAATAAGGGAGATAACATGAATGGTCGGTTTTGCAGGTTAAATGCAACGGGCAAAGCCCAAAATATGTTGTACGTGGAGCATAGTTCTTATCTATCCATATAAATAAAATCGTAACGACTGTGTGCCTCTACATCGACTATTTTGGCGAAATTTTCGTACAGCTACCCGTTTAAGGGGTAATAATGATCATCTGCATATTTTTGGTATAGTTTCCTGAAAGTCCTAATGTTTACCATTATCGCCAAAAACCACATTGCGGCATAATCTGCCAGACAAAAAGAAAATTGAAATTTGCCAAAATTATACGTTTTATCCTGTAACGGTCGGGAAACTTCCAAGATCTTTAAATTTTTAACATTTTATCCCCGAAGAATATCGAAATATAGAGCCAATTTTAATGATGGTGCAGACCTTCGGGAAGTCCTGTCACATAACGTATGGCACAATCTCCGTTCAATTTGGTGTAATCTGCAACCTTGGTCTTATGACTTTTTGTCGAATCTGTATCCCTTATACGTTACATTCGCTTCTGTTTCTCTATTTTAATTAAATTTGGACTTTTTACATGTATAATTCATACTTTCAATCACTTACAGGAAAGATAGAATCATCAAACTCTACACGAACGTTGGCCTACCCAGTCCCATATGTGAGCCAAATACTATGGATGTAGCTGCCACATAATTATCCGAAAAGTAATGCAATGTAAGATAATCTTACAACAACTTTACTCTGTTCAACGTTTCTAACTCAATCTGACCCATGAATAGATGAGATCGAGAAAATATCATAGGACCAGCCATTAAGGCCACTAAATCCGGCGTCTTATGGTACAATCCTTTTGTCGATATGACGTACCGTTTAGCAGCAGTTAATCTGTAAATGAAGATCTGCAATATTGTAAACATGCATATACTTTCGTATGTCGATCTATATATATTCAATGATGTCGATTTGTAGCGCTCGAGAAAGGGTGTGTTTGCTATTGTAATCAGTTCTCCCCACACCGACTTTGACTGGCAGTAGAAATGGGGTCCTTCTTCAATTCCTGTCTAACTGGCATTAGTAAGGAAGGCCTTCCATTGTAATGAATAATTGACTTCTCGATTTGACTTGCAGAAGGCAAGAGAGCATGCAGTTTTGTTTAAAACTCCCCTACCACTTGTATTCAGCTGTAGGTAAGGATGTCCGCCATTATAAACAAATGTACGCATATAAAATCTGACTGGTATTAGGCATAGTGCCTGCTATTTTGATGGAAACACACCAGCTTTGTGTGACTGGCAGTAAGCTAGCTGGCAGTAGGAAAAGGGGCGTGTCATTATAATGACAGCTGCACAACTCAATTTAGACTGGTAGTAGAGAAGTTGCCTGCCATTATAATAAAATCTCCTTAACTGTAATCTGTCTGGAAGTAGGAAAGGGGGACTACCATCGTACCGGAAACTGACCAAATCGATTGTAATCGCGCAGTAGGCGATGGGGCCTGCAATCATAATGTAAACTTCCCAACTCGGTTGTGAATGGCAGTAGGCAAGTCAGCCTGCCATTGTCATCACAAATCCGTAACAAACACTCTACATTGGAAACAATGTATGGGGACCTCTCCATGCTGTTTCTCGGATAACGCTAAGAGATGCAATTTTAAAACAATTTTATTTACTGTATGTACAGTATTTACTTCGATATTCCAATACATTGTAGAATACCGTAGCGAAGCACGGGTACATTTGTTAGTAAGTACTAAAGTTTCTTTGAAACATTACTTCCTTTAAATTTTCACAAATCGTGCAATAGCCTGAATTTCCTGCGTGAATATTTGTGAATCGCATGCCAGTTAGACACTACCCATTAAGCTGTTCAGGACATCTGTTCAAATAGCTAAGTGAAAGTCCATTAGAATTAATTTTGGCATATTGTTCTCTGACAGCGCACTCGTAAATAATTGTTCCACTGGAAAGAAAAACTGCACGCTCGTGAAATCTAATCTCGTATACACATCACTATGGTTATTTAATACGGCGCTTATTGGATGGGGCTTGCAGGTATTGCAGTCAGCGATATCACTCAGCTTTCAGGACTGGCTTTGCTGTCTCGCATATAAACTAGCAACTAATGTAAGTTGGCCTTATGATGCTGAGTAAAATCTCAAATAATTACCAATCAATTAATCAATCAATCAATCAATCAATCAATCAATCAATCAATCAATCAATCAATCAATCAATCAATCAATCAATCAATCAATCAATCAATCAATCAATCAATCAATACTGATCAAAATTTAGAGCAGTCGCCCAGGTGGCAGATTTCGTATCTCTTGTTTTCCTAGCCTTTTCCTAAACGATTTCAAAGAAATTGGTAATTTATTGAACATCCCCCTTGGTAAGTTATTCCAATTCCTAACTCCCCTTCCTATAAACGAATATTAGCCCTAATTTGATCCCTTGAATTCCAACATTATCTTCACCACTCAAACATATTCGTCTACTAATGTCATTCGACGCTATCTCTCTATTGACTACTCGGAACATACCACTTAGTAGAGCAGCTCGTCTCCTTTCTCCCAAGTCTCCCCAGCCCAAACTTTGCAACATTTTTGTAACGCTACTCTTTTGTCGGAAATCCCCCAGAACAAATCGAGCTGCTTTCCTTTGGATTTTTCCAGTTCTTGAATTAAGTATTCCTGGTGAGAGTCCCATACACTGGAACCGTACTGTGTTTGAGGTCTTACGAAAGACTTATATGATTTCTGCTCTACATCCTTACTACATCCCCTAAATACCCTCATAACCATGTGCAGAGATCTGTACCCTTTATTTACAATTCCTTTTATGTGATTACCCCAATGAAGATCTTTCCTTATATTAACACCTAGGTACTTACAATGATGCCGAAGGAAGAACTTTCACCCCATCAACGCAGTAATTAAAACTGAGAGGTCTTTCCCTATTTGTGAAAGTTACAACTTGACTTTTAACCCCGTTTATCACCATACCACTGCCTACTGTCCATCTCACAACATTATCGATGTCATTTTGCAGTTGCTCACAATCTTGTAACTTATTTATTACCTTCACAGAATAACATCATCTGCAAAAAGCCTTACCTCTGATTCCACTACTTTACTCTTATCATTTATATATATTTAAGAAAACATAATAATGCCTTCAGGAATTCCACTCTTACAATTTACTTTACGTCGCACCGACACCGACGATGGGAGTGGATAGGCCTAGGAGTGAGAAGGAAGCGGTCGTGACCTTAACTAAGGTACAGCCTCAGCATTTGCCTGGTATGAAAATGAGAATCCATGCAAAACCTTCTTCAGGCTGCCGACAGAGGAGTTTGAAGCCACTCTCTCCTGGATGCAAGCTCACGGCTGCGCGCCCCTAACTGCATGAGAAAAAAGTGTTCAAGCCCTCGGTTAAGGTTAACATTCTTGAACATGCCGGGATTCGCACATGGGAACTTCAGGTAAAATATTAGTGAACTTTTGCCAGCCTGGTGCAGTCCTTGTAAGGCAGACCTTCCGACAAGTGTGTGTGTCGTCCGACGTATGTTTGAATCTGGTCATTGTTGTGATACAAGGTGTGGTGTGCTCAGTAAAACACAAGCAACCAGTGCCCGAGCAATAACTAATTAAACGTTTGCGATGAAAATCATTGTACCCGACCGGGAATCGAACGCGGAATGCAAAATTCGAAGGCCAAGATGATGGCCACTCAGCCATGAAACTGGACATAATAACAGTCCAATAATAATAATAATACTAATAATAATAATAATAATAATAATAATAATAATAATAATATGTTTGCCTCTGTGGCGTAGTGGTTAGTGTGATTAGCTGCCACCCCTGGAGGCCGCGTTCGATTTCCGGCTCTGCAAGGAAGTTTATAAAGTGGCCCGAGGGCTGGAACGAGGTCCATTCAGCCTCGGGAGTTCAACTGAGTAGAGGGTAAGGGAAGTGTCGATTCCCTCCTCGGCCATCCTCGAAGTGGTTTTGCGTGGTTTCCCCACTGCTCCCCCGTTCAAACGCTGAGATGGTACCTAACTTAAGGCCTCGGCAGCTTCCTTCCCTATTCCTTGTCTCTCCCTTCCGATCTTCCCATTCCCCCACCAGAAGGCCCCTGTTGAGCACAGCAGGTGAGGCCGCCTGGGTGAAGTACTGGTCCTCCTCCCCAGTTTTATCTCACAGACCCATCCACGCACAAGAACACTGCGTTAGAGGTGGGATCCCTCGCTTAGTTCGAGGGAAAACCAATCCTGTAGGGTAAACGTATTAAGAAGAAAAGAAAAAACTAATAATAATAATAATAATAATAATAATAATAATAATAATAATAATAATAATAATAATGATAATAATAATAATAATAATAATAATAATAATAATAATAATAATAATAATAATAATAATAATAGTGAATCTGGCGCTAACTACCGAGACTAAATTCATGACTGACATGGATTACCAAGATCCTTCTTAAAAACATTCTGCCTCGGCCGATATCGAACCCACGGACTTGAAATCATAACTCGAACACTCTGACACTGCTTCTCCGTGACAGCAAATCTATATATATAAAATAAGAGTTTTGACTGTACATTGCTCAGAATTTGAAAAGAATGGTATTTCTGTATCGGTCATGTCCACAGTAAGAAGGAAATGCACTTTTTACTTTTTCGTAATGTCTGTCTGTCTGTCTGTCTGTCTGTCTGTCTGTCTGTCTGTCTGTCTGTCTGTCTGTCTGTCTGTCTGTCTGTCTGTCTGTCTGTCTGTCTGTCTGTCTGTCTGTCTGTCTGTCTGTCTGTCTGTACACGCATCACGAGAATACGGCTGAAGAGAATTTCATGAAGACTGGTATGTAAAGTCGGCGATTAGCCACTACAATCTAGGCTATAAATCATTTTATTCACGCTGAGTGAAATGGTAGTTTAAGAGAAGGTCTAAAATTCAATTCTCAAATATTTATATTATTAGTGGTCCTGTCGATAAATACTACATATTTTAAGTTACATAGAATTAAATTCCTGATCATTTATGTCATAAATTTTTACCGTACCGGATATGATAACACAGATATTCATGAATTTCGATTTGTGTTGCTAAGTCCACATCAACGCCGAGCCGCGAGAAAATTGGAGAACAGAATTTAATGAGAATCGGTATATAGAGTCGGGGAGGAAGAATAGTCAAAGCTATTAACAATTTTACTGACCCTGGATGAAATGGTAGTTTAGGGGGAGGCGCCTAAAATATTATTTTTAAATACCTATGTTATTGGTCCTACAGAAAAGTACTACATAACAAAAGTTATAGACAGTACACTTCACGATATGTTTTATTCAGTTTTACCGCACCGACTATGATAAGAGTGGTATTTCAAAGTCGGAAGAAAACTAAATGTGAAGGCCTACAATATAGAAAGCGCACAACATCGATCAACAATGACATTACATTGACCATTGTTTGTTGTGATGTTCTTTGCCTCTTATGGTGCCCTCAACTCCAATAGATGGGATTATTGTTGCTTACCGAGTATAACAGCCTGACTGAATATTGGCGGGGAATAGCTGGGGAGTTAGAAAACTTTTTTCTTTAGCATGCCATTCCTCTGGTTCATACATTGTCTGATACTGCTGGTACGTAACACACCGGTTCATCAGTATTTCAGCTATTTGCTCCCTACTCTGACTCGCTGTTTTGAATGAGCAGTGTGCAGATTTTGGCAGAGGCTCACTTAGTAATAGTACTATGACTGGTCTAGAATTACAATTTAGGCGTGTTCCAGATTATAGCACCACAATTCACTAAGTTATTCAACATTCAACCCTGAAGAGAGCCGTATCTTAAGAAAAGCTTCTTCCTCTTCACTTTTATTAAATTCTACATTCATTTTATTCCAAATTAGCAGTGAAGAGTGGTTATCTACACTGGCTTCGAGGAAACATTTGCCTCCAAGTCAGATAGATTTTTCCGCCGCCAGTGTAGTGAAACGAGATTTTCCGACTCATCGGGTACTCCTAGGAAACAGATTAGTAAAAGGGCATAGATTTTCCCTGGGGCTCTTCACTATTCGCCCCCCCCCCCCCACACCGCCAAAAATGGCTAAGAGTGTTCACGGATCACGGCTGTCAGCGGCTTGGTCATTCCAGCTATGGAACTTTGTGCTCTTAGATCGGCAGCGTAGTACTGTTCGTTAGAAGTTAGAAAATGCATGGTTTGTCATTTGATCGAGTATTTCATATTGCTTTTAATCGCGCCATTCCTAGTGACGTCATTGTAATGACCTGTGTTCATTTCACTTGGGAAAACCACTAAGACAGACTTTCTGAGGATGTAAAAAAGCAGATGGAGAGTGAGTGTCTGCCATTATAATGAAAACTCCCCAACTTGATTGCGACTGATGATAGGCAAGCGGGCCTATCATTACAATGAAAATTCCCTAACCCAGTCTTCGTATGAAAAAGAAGACGTATGGTGACTTCCCCGTTGCGTTTCTAGGGTAACGTTAAGAGCTATGTAATATAATATAATCTTGCTCACAAGGTGTACACTACCTGACCTAGAATTCTGTATGCAATGCAGATTTCCGTAGCGAAGCAGGGGTACATCAGCTAGTATATATACATGTGTGTGACTTTATGATATACCGAGCTCTATAGCTGCCCTCGCTTTAAGTGCGGGCTGTATCCAGTATTCGGGCGACACTGGGATCAACTCCACTTTCGCCATCCTTGAAGACGGATTTCCGTGGTTTCCCATTTGTACACCAGACAAAAGCTGGGACTGTGTCTTACTTGAGGCCACGGCCACTTCGTTCCCATTTTAGCCCTTTCTTTTCCCATCGTTGGCATAAGACGTATCTGTGTCGGTGCGACCTAAAACAACTTGTATTAAGAAAACTTTATCAGATGCAAAGTGAACGCCATTGGGTGTTTAAAAATTCTATACGTCTATTATTATTATTATTATTATTATTATTATTATTATTATTATTATTATTATTATTATTTAATTCATTCTTTCTTTCTTTCTTTCTTTCTTTCTTTTTCTTTCTTTCTTTCTTTCTTTCTTTCTTGCCTAATCTCTTTCCCGTCCAGGCTTAGTTTTCCCCTCGGACTCAGCGAGAGATTTCACCTCTACCGACTCAAGGGCAATGCCCTGGATCGTGAGGCTTTAGGTCGGGGGTTACAACTGGGGAAGGAGGACGAGTACCTCGCGCAGGCGGGGATCACCTGCTATGCTGAACAGGGGCCTTGCGTGTGGGGTAATTGGAAGAGGGAAGAAGGCGGTCGTGTCCTTAAGCTAGGAGAAGTAGGGAAACCATGGATGACCACTTTGAGGAGGGCTAAAGAGGGAATCGAACCTCGCTGTAATCATTTGACCTCCCAAGGCTGTGTGGATCCCGTTCCAGCGGTGGTGTTGGTGGTAATTATTGTTTTAAGAGGAAGTAAATCTAGGCAGCCATCCTCTATATAACACTAATCTGAGAGAAAAAATGGAAGGGACCCGACACTTCGGAAAATGAAGGTATCGGCCAAAGAAAGACAAGGGCCTCAAAGGGCCCTCGAGTGCTCTAATAGCGTCGGGGTCGGTAAAGAGCAAGTGTTGACCAAGTGAGGTCGGATAGGATATATGAAAGGGAGGAGCCTGACAGAAGTTCCAGCCTTCGTACAACTTTACAAATTTTGCGGCAGAGCCGGGAATTGAACCCGCACCTCTATGGTGAGGGGGTGGCAGCTAATCACACTGACCACTACACCACGGGATTGGACTTATTATTATTATTATTATTATTATTATTATTATTATTATTATTATTATTATTATTATCATATTTCTTTCTTTCTTTCTTCGTTATATCCATTCAAAGAGCGTGTTTGAACTTGCTCGTTATCCTGATGGTTTTCGCCTTCTTATCCTCCCAAAATCTCTTCATGAATGCACTGTGTTACATGTTGCGTTCAGTGGACCACGTCTTACCAGTTTTCTTTTTAGGATTCTCCACGAATGTTTGCTTGGCTACTATTGTACTAAAGGATCCACTTTCTTCCATTCTGTCACCGGTGATATTAATTTCTTGAAGATCCGCCTTAGTTTCTTCTAGCCAGTTTATTTTGACCTTCTTTGAGTTGATAACGTTGAGTAGTCTTTTGGTGAGTCTGTCGCTGTCCATTTTATAGATATGGCCACAGAATTTCAGGCTGCTCTTCAGTACGGCATCAGTGAACCTGTCAGTTAATGAGTAGATGTCCGCTGTTTTTCTCTTAATCCACATTACATTATTATTAATGTCGCTACTTGCTTCACGTCGTACCGACTGGAATAGGTCTATTGTCACGATGGAGGAAGGAAGGCTAGGAGTGGGACGAAAGCGCCCGTGACCTTAATTAAGGTACAGCCTCAGCATCTGCCTGGTATGAAATTGGGACACCACAGATGTCTCACATTTCACTACATACACATAAAAGAGACATCCCGGTCGCAGGACTTGATTCTCTTCATCGTACCTTCAGGCAATTCATTCATTCGAAGATATAGATCTCAATCTGATTCATGGTGTGGAAAACGCCAAATTGCTATCGTAGGAATTTTCTTCTGCACTGAGGAAATGATTTAGCTTGAACCTCTTCTGTCGTGAGGGGTCTTGGCTTTGAAGCGTAGGCTGGTGACCACAGGACCCTAGCCGAGTCGTCATTGCGTGCAATTACTCATGCCACAGTCCTCACTTTAGTCTTCACCCTCTGACCTCCCTTGCTCAACTCTTGTTTCCTTCCGACCCCGGCGGTATTAAATTTCAGAAACCGAGGTATTTCTTCATTTTCACACCTTTCGTGGCTCTTCTTTTCCTTTGAAACTAGCTTCGTTCTTCGAGCCTATTCCATTTTCTTTCTGACAAGTGGAATATTTTTTACCTCATCGAAAATATATCGTCCGTGAAGAAATAGTTCTTCGTATCCCACAATGTTTTCCTATCCACATTCCCTTAAGACTGGTCACTCCTCTCAGCCACATGTGGATATGCAGTCCATCAGAAAAATGTTCGTTGTGTCCATTTTCCAATGCAGATGTGCAAAAATGAGTACATAAGTCAAGCAAACATACATTCCTACTCCGCCGTACAACAAGGTTCATTTTTCGTTACTCGCATGCATGATGTCGTTCTGTGCAGAGTAATACAGTAAATAAGTTACAAGATTGTGAGCAACTGCAAAATGACCTCGATAATGCTGTGAGATGGACAGTACGCAATGGTATGATGATAAACGAGGTTCAAAATCAGGTTGTGAGTTTCACTAATAGAAAAGTCCCCTCTGTTTTAAATATTGCGTTGATGGGTTGAAAATTCCTTATCGGGATCACTGTAGGTATCTAGGTCTTCATATAAGCAAAAGATTTTCATTGTGGTAATCACAGAAATTGGATTGTAAATAAAGCGTACAGATCTCTGCACATGGTTGTGAGGGTATTTAGGGGCTGCAGTGAGGATGTACAGGAGAGGGCACACAAGTATCTGGTAAGACACCAAATAGAGCATAGTGAGTAGAAGGTAAAAGTGTGATTTCTCACCTAGTTCATCGGTTCTTCCACTAGGCCGCTCTTCCAGCAGTAAGTGAGCTTGTACTTACAAGTCATTATTATACGAATAAAAGACAAATATGGAATGCAAGATATTATGCTTTTGCTTACAATTCCGGAAGGCAGTTGTCAGATCGATTAGATAACTTCCGGGTAGACTTCGTGGTCCTAGAATATTTCAGTTCCTTTCTTATCTTCCTTGTTAAAAAAAGAAAATCGGCACTTCACATAATGAAACTAACACAAGTTTAGGGCTAATGTCCGCAATATGCTCATCGCAGCATCCTAATTCTTTCAAATTAATAGTGATCCTGTGAAAACTGTCCAAACACTCGTAAAATGTCTCCCCACAGAGTATGTTTACAGGAGAGTTTTTGTTCCACTACACTTTCAACTCGCACGAACACATTATAAACTGTTCTTGAAGGATGGGTGATCAAAGTGCTGTCAATGCTGCGGCAGGTATTTCTTCTGTAGGCTTTCCGTGAGGCAGGCTGACATATGTATGACATTTTGTGACCTTGGATACGTTGCGTACTATATATCCTCCTAGATAATAATTAAGAAACACTCCTTAATAAGACTGTAGCTATCACTATTAAGTAGGCCTAAATTGTTCTCTGAGTCCGGTAAGAGGTCTCAGTGAAGTCTATTGGTTGCCTTATTTTATTTTGTGGTTTTTCTACTATAGTCTTATTTGTCTCTTCTGTATTTTTAGCTAGTGTTCTCATTTGATTGATGAATGGTGTCACCATCAGTTCAAATTTGGGCTCAAAATTACTACCCGATGACAGAGCAAGTTTGGTTGGGATACAAATAGACTGTGACATGTGTAAATTCAGAAAATCTGTTGTTGAAGGCAGGTCCCCACATCTTAATGAGCGTAGCATACAAAGTGCCGTTCTAGTGGATCTTGATTAAAATTGGCTGTGAGCACATATCAATTTTCCCATAAATACCCGGACACCTGTATGGTGTTCTTAATTGTTACTCTTATGCATTCAATTTTTTTCTGAAGCAAAAGTATGTTTCTTCCCACTGAGGTTGTCTCTCCATTTTATTAAGGTTTGATGCCCTATTGAATCTTTATAAAGAGCCTCTGCCGGTGTAGAAGTATTTAATACATCTAATAGGATGTTCAATTCCCTAGGGAACGATTCTGTCGGTTCACTGTTTTCAAATCCCTCTGAGTTTATCTGTCTAAAACACTTTATGCCATTTGAAAGATAATTACTAAATAACTGAAAAGCTAGTCTCACGTTCATGCTCTGAAATGAAGTGGGGTCTATATTTGCAGACTTTAGCTGGTGGCAAACTTCCAAACCTGCAAATTTATGGCAGTTATCCATTTCAAAAACCTGTCGATAGAATTTAAAGTCCACAACATTTTTAATAGACTTGCCTTTTGTCGTGGAAATTACTTCTGATGCGCTTAATTATATGTACAGCATCTGAAAAATCCCCAAATCTCCTACTATAATAAAAAAATAGAAATAGTGCACATGACCTTCCCTTCTTTTCCATTCATACTTAATAATTTCCACATCTTTATATTAGACTGACTTCCGTCTGAGGTGAAACCAATAATTCTGGCGCCAATTTGATCCAGTTGTAAGACCACCTTGATTAAAAATCGTGACAAAATATCACCAGGTGTGGAATTTCGGCTTGCATACAGAGCAAGCGGTGGAGCCCAACTATGCAATGAAATGAAATGTCGTATGGCTTTTAGTGCCGGGATATCCCAGGACAGGTTTGGCTCGCCAGCTGCAGGTCTTTCTATTTGACTCCCGTAGGCGACCTGCGCGTCGTGATGAGGATGAAATGATGATGAAGATAACACATACACCCAGCCCCCGTGCCACTGGAATTAACCAATTAAGGTTAAAATCCCCGACCCGGCCGGGAATCGAGCCCGGGATCCTCTGAACCGAAGGCCAGTACGCTGACCGTTCAGCCAGCGAGTCGGACAACTATGCAATAGGGGCACAGGAATGAAAACTTACGCATTATTTGAGAGTTTATTTTTCCCGTGTCCTTGGGTGTGTTCTCCTAAAATTACTAATCAATCAACTTTAATGAGTTAGTATTAAACTGAACCTATTCTTTTGGTTTTATTTCGTCAAATATGAGAATTCCCGTTTTCATACTCTCATCGCAGAAATAGTTCTCAATAGCACTAATGCACGGGTGTTCACCATATAGGGGCACTTAAGATCTTCAACTAATTTTCGCAGATGATCCTCCGAAGGAAGCGGAAGCATTTCATGCCTTAAACGGTGTCTATAGCCCTTATGTGATTTAATTGTAAATAAGAGACTATCTAAAATGAATTAACTAGCATGATATCAATAATAACATTTTTCTTTCTGCTTAATGTCTGCTCACTTAAATAATTTGACTGTAATTTGGAATTTCTTATTTGTTTTTCTAGCAACAAGATCTTAGCATTAGCTATTTTCAGTTTGTTACGGATGGTCATTATACTACGCCCCTGTCTGCTTAGTTTGTTTGCAAGTGAAGTTATTGTCTTTTAGCCGTGTCTGTACCTACTTCATTCCTTTTAGCACTCTCCTGTAAGCATCGAAATTCCACTCGCGGTGAGGCCTGTGTGATTCGTTCCTTGAAATTTCCTCCGTCTTCGGTGGCTGTCTTTTACGGGGTGATTTTCATTCGTTTATTTCTTTCGTGAGATAATGTGGCAAATTGAGGAATATTTGAGGGACAGGGTCAGTTTTCAGTTTCCATTTCCATCTATCCCTAGGAATTTCTACCTGTTCACCTTCTATTACCAATGAATCTGATTTAACTGTAAATTCATCAGAAATATGTTAATCGGACACATAACACTTATCAGAAAGTTTTTGGTCTTTTCAGCGAATCCTCTTTTCCAATTTTGAACATTCTGCTTCATTTTTAGGAGCTTTGAAGAAGTGTTTAACTTTCGTAGTTTTATAGCCGAACTTACAGCCTGGAAATAGGCACTTTTCCTCTTGGGTATGTTTGTCAGTTGTATAAGCCCAGCATGCGATCACCAAATCAAAGGCTCTTCCCTTTTGCTTACCAATAATGCACGACACTTCAGTTTTTGCCTTCACAGAGCAACACTACCGAACATAAACGTATTACAACTACATATACCAACCCTCAGAGTGTAACGGTGCTGCCCCTAGCGGACGTTTCATCACAGTCCCTATACTAGCCAACAGGTAACAACTTAAGTGCTTACAATTTTTCTTCCACTCGTTATGGCTCCAGTGTATATGACCCGTACCAAGATTAATGATTCATGAAATCGAAAAAATCCAAATAAAATCAGCTCGGCTTTTTCTGGGTGATTTTAAAAAAATAGAGTAGTGTTACAAAAATGTTGCAAAATTTGGGCTACTAAGACTAGAGAGGAAGGAAACGAGCTGCTCGACGAAGTCGTAAGTTCCCAGCTGTCAGTAGAGAGATGGCGTGGAATGACATTAGTAAACGAATGAGTGGTGTTTTTATATTTAAAGTAAATTTCATTGTTCCGGATTGAAGAATATTACAGTTAAAATTGAAATAATTGATAAAGAGATTCAACCTATTCAATACAAAAGAATAAGAAATGTAGTGAATTACATTCCCATTTAATAATTGGTAGAAATGGTACCGGTTTCGACCCTAGTCCAGGTCATCATCAGCCGATTAAGACGAAAAACAATGCATAGGATCAGTAGAAAAGGCGATATAAAAATGAAATGGGGGTAGACACTGTAAAACTTAGAAGTAAAATGCAAATCACTCAAAATAAAACAGTGTGCAATTCTCTGAGCGGTAGCATAGCACACGCAGCACTAGGTAAAGTCCCACAATGTTTACGAATAGCAGAGAACGGTTAAATGAGCCAGTTTTTAAATACTGTCAGGCATAAAGTCACATCACAATCGAACACCTACGAAGATCCATAATCGTGCAGGAGTTGAAAATGAAGATGATTGAAGCAACTTGCCAGCTCCCGGTGATCAGCGCGACGCATTCAATATCAGGCATTGTGGTTTCAAATGCCCAAAGTAAAATGGAGAATAGCTTGACGATCCAGTAATTATCCTCGGTCTCGGGAAAGTAAGTATACAGATAAATATAATACAATTCAATATAATTGAATAAGTAATTGTGCTCCTATAGAATTCTTAGAACAGTTGATGTGAAAAAAAATCTATAGGAGCACAATTACTACTGAGGGAGCAATAGTTTTGCGTTTTGCCACATAGAGCTGAAAGAAAATAATCGGAGCACTTCGGAAAAATTTGGCGATGGAACTTTAGTTTCAAGCTATGGCATGTAATGTCGAGAGCGCGCTGGTGCATTGAATCTTAAGAACCGAGACCAGGACGTTATCTACGAGGCCGAGATCTTTGGAGAGTAGCATTACGAATACAGTACAAAAGTCTGAAATGCAGGCAGGTACATTTGTTTGATACTCAGTTTGTCGTAGAACATGAAAATTATAAAGTAGATACGGTTATGTGTTACTAGAAAAGAGATGAAATTTCATAAATGTTTAGTGTTTAGAGATGTTGATTGTCTGATTTGACTTCCTCTAAATCAATAATCACGCAAACACCTCCGCGCCACACCGGTTCTCAGCTGGCATCACGACACTGAGTGAATTCCATTCCAGTTCTCAGACCAGACCTAGAATCCCTGCACCAGTTGGAAATGAAGTTTGGGGCCCCCTAAGCAGGCAGGCAGTCCCTGCACAAATGGGCCCTATTTTAATTGGAATGTGTGAATTTTTATGGAATGAATTTATGGGATCTCGCAGCTACTTTGGTTTTAATTGAATTAAATGTATTTATAGTTATTAATAGGTTTAAAACAATTGCTTACTGTTTTTATAAGTACACACGTATTGCTTTTAGGTTACTATCTACTCTGTGTCTGTTATCATACGGCATTATAGAAGAGACGTAGGAAGAACGCAAATAGCTACCAGATAAACTTATTGGCGATTCGTGTATGAAACAGATGAAGATGATCAAGACGACTTCGTAGAAAATTATAGTGTTTATATGCTAGTGATACGAATATTTAAATTGCGAAGATGAGAAAGAGCATCTAAATCCCAAAAAAGGAAATGAAGTTAGTGTTTGTGTTACATCACATCACCCGTTGTTAATTTAATACCTCCCGACAGACCCCAATTACATCTGATTCCTCTGAAGATGATTAAAAAGAAAAATTATGATTTTGACTGCATTGTATATTTATCTAAACATGAATCAGTAGAAGACGCTTTTGACAGGCATGTAAACGAATTAGAACTACAGAGGAATTCTTGCAGTTGAACTATTAAAATGTGTCACTATGACTCTTTTTTCATTTACAAATATTTTGTTCCTTTTCGCGGTAGTTTTGTATTATCTATGCTACAAGAAACGCACATTCACAGTTATTATTCTCAATCACTACTGATCTGCATTTAGGGCAGTCGCCCAAATGACAGATCCCCTGTGTGTTGTTTTGCTAGACTTTCCTTAAATGATTTCAAAGAAATTGGAAATTTATTGAACATCTCCCTTGGTAAGTTATACTTATCCTTTACTTACCTTCGTATAAAACAACATTAGATCCAATTTGTCCTCCTGAATTCAAACTTTATCTTCATAATGTGATCTTTCCTACATTTAAAGACCTCTCAAACTTATTCGTTTACTAATGTCATTCCACGCCATCTCTCCACTGACAGCTCGGGACATACCGCTTAGTCGAGCAGCTTGCGTCCTTTCTCCCAAGTCTTCCCAGCCCGAACTTTGCAGATTTATGTAAAGCTACTCTTTTGTCGGAAATCACCCAGAACAAATCGAGCTGCTTTTCTTTGGATTTTTTCCAGTTATTGAATCAAATAATCCTGGTGAGGGTCCCATACATTGGAACCATACTCTAGTTGGGGTGTGACCAGATATGTATATGATCTCTCCTTTATATCCTTACTACAACCCCTAAACACCATCATAACCATGTGCAGAGATCTGTACCCTTCATTTACAATCCCATTTATGCGGTTACCCAAATGAAGAACTTTCCTTATATTGAAACAGTAATTTTATGGTTTTATTTTAATACGTTGTTAATAAAATTAAGTTCCTCTAAAATGTGTTAATGTAATATTATTTGTGTATGAAATATCTATATTTAACAAGCAATTGTATTAAATGTCCAAAATGTTACCAAATATTAGTCAATACGTAGAAAACATTACAACAAATTTATGCAGAGATAGTAACAATGTGTGGTGAAAGACGCTTAGTGTACTAGGGTTTTATCCAGGACACTTTCAGAGAGAAATGAAGCCTTTTTTGCTAATAATGCTTCTACTGGAGTATGATGATGTAGTCGCGTAAACTTGGGGTACTTTAAATTGCCCTGTTGTTACATAAGTATTTGGGAATATAAAAATATTACAGGCCTTTTGTATTCATAATTTGAATATAATGGATAATTTGACATAGAGAACAATGAAACACGTGGTGTAATATAGAAAAATCCTAATGAACATAATGTCGTAATTTCTTAAATAAAACAAAACTCACCACGGCAATTAAAAGCAGCAGGAGAACGAGCCTTCTGATGGAGGACATGTTGGACAAGACGCCATGAATCGTCTGACAGGTAGTTAAGTATGTTCGGGTACACAATGTCGTTATGGTGGTAATTGTCACGCTCCGATGATTACTTTCGTCACATTATCATTGTTCTTTTTATTGTTCATACCAACAAGTGATCCAAATAATGGCTTCATTTGCTTTTTATTTTGTGCAGTTCAAATGACGGTCTGGCCTCTAAGAGTCTATTTTGAACTGACATGAATGCTCACTTTGAATCTCACGCTTTATATCAAGGGCACAAACATTATACAAATAATGCCCAATGATTTTTTCACGCACAAAGTGAAATACAAAAGGGACCCCTATAATAGGGGTCATGAGGTCATGTAGAAAGTTCAAGTGAAAGGTGTCTGCCTAATTGTGTCTATGTAAATAGGTTTATGGCCGGTGTAGTCTTGGTTGTCAGTCCTTTAAACTTAAAAGTTTCAACATTATGTTATTGATATGTCTTCAATAACTGGAATAACTGAACGTAAAAGAATACGGGATGCCAAGAATTTGAAAAAAAAAGTTGTCTCCAACAGTAAGCTTCTGTGTAAATATTTGTGTGAACGAACATGGAGAAAAGATGCGGGAAAGATAGAACTGATTACAAGGCAAATCAACAAGGGGACCTTAGTTACGTGTCACCGTGGACATTATCTGTTTTCAGTATACGTGCAAGGCATAACGAGAACTTGTACTGGTTCGGTTCGCAAGGCTCACGTTCAGATCTCCATTGGTGAACTCTTCTCTTCAGTATTCGCGAGAGCGATTCAACTGTAAACCGTCAACTGCGCGCGAGCGACTGAATTGTATGTAGTAAATATTGAGTATTCAGACCGAAGGCTGGTTTGATCTTACACAGTTCCGCCAACCGCCTATATAGATGGCCTAACCGTCAATGAAGAGGCATAGTAGGGAAATGAGGTGTGAGATAGTTTCCCGTTGCTTTCCTCTCCCAGCCCGAAGTTGCTATTACATATCAGTCTGCCAAGCCCACTGAAATGCATGCAACAACCGATTTTATGAGTGATATTGTCACATCATTCATAGCAGGAACTGGCTGCATGAGGAAGGGTATTACTAGCATTGTTCATACCTCGGACACTTTCATATCGTCAAAGCCAAGGATAAGACAGAGACAGCTCAATGAAAGCTACAAATTTAATCTTGCCCATATCAGAAGACGTAGTGCACGGTAAACACAACATCTCGCCAGTAATAACCATCAAATACGCACGAGCGACTGAATTTTAAACCGTCACCTGAGCGCGAGTGACAGAAATGTAACCGGGCGAACTGCGCGCGAGCGACTGAATTGTAACCGAGTGAACTGCGCGCGAGCGACTGAATTGTAAACAGGCTAACTGCACGCGAGCGACTGAATTGTAACCTGGCGAACTGCACGCAAGCGACTGAATTGTAAACAGGCTAACTGCGCGCGAGCGACTGAATTGTAACCTGGCGAACTGCGGGCGAGCGACTGAATTGTAAACAGGCTAACTGCACGCGTGCGACTCAATTGTAACCTGGCGATCTGCTCGCGAGCGACTGAATTGTAACCAGGCGAACTGCGGGCGAGCGACTGAATTGTAAACAGGCTAACTGCACGCGAGCGACTGAATTGTAACCTGGCGAACTGCACGCAAGCGACTGAATTGTAAACAGGCTAACTGCGCGCGAGCGACTGAATTGTAACCTGGCGAACTGCGGGCGAGCGACTGAATTGTAAACAGGCTAACTGCGCGCGAGCGACTGAATTGTAAACAGGGTAACTGCGCGCGAGCGACTGAATTGTAACCTGGCGAACTGCGGGCGAGCGACTGAATTGTAAACAGGCTAACTGCACGCGAGCGACTGAATTGCAACCTGGCGAACTGCACGCAAGCAACTGAATTGTAAACAGGCTAAGTGCACGCGTGCGACTCAATTGTAACCTGGCGATCTGCTCGCGAGCGACTGAATTGTAACCAGGCGAACTGTGCGCGAGCGACTGAATTATAACCTGGCGAACTGTGTGCGAGCGACTGAATTATAACCTGGCGATCTGCACGCAAGCGACTGAATTGTAACCTGGCGATCTGCTCGCGAGCGACTGAATTGTAACCAGACGAACTGCGGGCGAGCGACTGAATAGTAACCTGGCGAACTGTGCCCGAGTGACTGAATTGTAACCTAGCGAACTGCACGCAAGCGACTGAATTGTAAACAGGCTAACTGCACGCGTGCGACTCAATTGTAACCTGGCGAACTGTGCGCGAGCGACTGAATTTAACCTGGCGAACTGTGCGCTAGCGACTGAATTGTAACCTGGCGAACTGCACGCAAGCGACTGAATTGTAACCTGGCGATCTGCTCGCGAGCGACTGAATTGTAACCAGGCGAACTGCGGGCGAGCGACTGAAATGTAACCTGGCGATCTGCTCGCGAGCGACTGAATTGTAACCAGGCGAACTGCGGGCGAGCGACTGAAATGTAACCTGGCGAACTGCTCGAGAGCGACTGAATTGTAAACAATTGTAAACAGGTGAACTGCTCCACTGACTGATTTCGTTGATATCTCCGGAGCAGCTGATGCATTCATAAACAATGCACCAATACAGATCACCAAAGTGAAAGTGACAGATTTACTAGAAATTAAAACAAAGAAATCTTTCAGTGAAATAGAAGAGTGGGATGGTTATGTTGTCTTCAATATGGGAAAATATGCAGAATTCATGAACATACAGGCCTTCAGAATGTAAGTACTTTCTTTCCTTTTTCTTAATGATTTTACCCTCTAGGGTTGGCTTTTCCCTCGGACTCAGCATAGGATCCCACCTCTACCGCCTCAAGTGCAGTGTCCTGGAGCGTGATACATTGGATCGGAGATACAACTGGGAAGGATGACCAGTACCACGCCCAGGCGGCCTCACCTGCTATGCTGAACAGGGGCCTTGCGGGGGGATGGGAAGATTGGATGGGATAGACAAGGAAAAGGGGAGGAAGCGGCCGTGGCCTTAAGTTAGGTACCATCCCGGCATTTGCCTGGAGGAGAAGTGGGAAACCACGGAAAACCACTTCCAGGATGGCTGAGGTGGGAATCGAACCCACCTCTACTCAGTTGAACTCCCGAGGCTGAGTGGACCCCGTTCCATTCCTCGTACCACTTTTCAAATTTGGTGGCAGAGCCGTGAATCGAACCCGGGCCTCCGGGGGTGGCAGCTAATCACACTAACCACTACACCACAGAGGCGGACTGTAAGTGCTAAAAGGTAAATTTTTTAGGAGAAAGGAAAAACCTAGTTGAAATATCAAAAATGTTTTTTGTGTATTTTTCATGCACAATAATTGTTTTTTCGTGTTTAGAACTACACTGACTGAGCAAATGTCACGGGATAGCGGAGCACTGATGCGCAGGTGTGTTGTCTGCACACCACACGCCCCCTGCGGCAGCGGCAGAGGTATTGGAGACCTTGTGAACAGTGGCTATGCATGTGATAGGTGTAACATGGAACGTCGTCGTGAGCCGACACCGTTCGAACGGGGTATGGTGGTCGGTGTCCGACGGATGGGAAGTACGCATTCGGAAGTGGTGTGGGAATTAGGCTTCACACGATCAACCGTGTCCAGGGTGTATTGTGAATGGTTGAATGCGGGTGTCACCGTCCACAACAGACGAACGACCGGCCGTCCAGCCACCCTCGATGACCATGACCTTGCGACATCTGAGACGGATTCTCAATAGTGACAGACGGGCAACCGTGCAACAAATCACGACTCAACCCAGCACTGGCCGTGCTAGACACGTCTCCCAGTGGACAATCCGTAGGAACATGGGTTCTATGGGGTATGAGAGCCGGCGCCGCACACGGGTGCCACTGTTAACCCAACGTCATCGGGCACAACGACGCGCATTTGTCACCAGTCACCAGGGATGGACACTGGAACAATGGCATAACGTGATATGGTCGGACGAATCACGATATCAACTGCACCATGCCGATGGAATGCACCGTGTATGGCGCAGACCACATGAAGCGATGGATCCCGCCTGCCTCGAAGGTGTGGTCCAGGGCGCTGGTGTCTCTCGTATGGTCTGGGGTGCATTTTCCTGGTATGGAATGGGGCCCCTAGTTGTTCTGGAAGAGAATTCGAATGGTACGCGGTATGTTGAGCTGCTCAGAGACCATCTCCACCCATTTTTGGCCTTCCAGCGCCCAGACGGTTCTGCGGTGTTTCAAGATGATAACGCGCCGCCACATCGCTCCCACGTCGCCTGGGAATGGTTCCAGGAACATGCAGCGGAGTCCAACGACTGCCATGGCCACCCAGGATCCCCGATATGAACCCTATCGAGCATATCTGGGATGTGCTGGAACACAGGCTCCGTGCCATGGATCCTGCACCCAAGAGCAGACCAGCATTGGCGGCCGCTCTGCAAACGATTTGGTGTCAGTTGCGTCCAGAGGACTACCAGGGACTGGTCGACTCACTTCCACGATGTCTCATTGCAGTTCGCAGGGCCAGAGGAGGCCCCACACGCTATTAGGTGACTATCCCATGACATTTGCTAAGTCAGTGTAGTATCAATAATAATATTATCAATATTTTGTATTAAACATAATAAGGATAATTATTATCCTAAACAATATAAAATTAGGAAGAACAGATTTCCTTGTAGAAGTCATGATATTCTGCATCCACGAAGTCCGGCATCGCCACTAAGGCCTTTTCATGCCATCACTGATAGCTCTATGCTCGATAGGGTCATTGTGGGGGATGGGAATGTTGGAAGGAAGCGGAACCGGCCGCGGCCTTAAGTTAGGTACCATCGCGGCTTTTGCCTGGAGGAGGAGTGGAAAACCACGTAAAACTACTTCGAGGATGGCTGAGGCGTGAATCGAACCACACTCTACCCAGTTGACCTCCTGGGGCTCAGTACACTCTGTTTGAGACCTCGTATTGCTTTTAAAGGCTGGGAATCGAACCCGGGCGTCTTAGGGTGACATTTAATCACATTAAACTCTACACCACAGTGGAGGGCAATTCTCTGTCTAATAATTTAACAATACTGTAAACTTCCGGTTCATTTTCGATTTTACCTATCTCCTTCTCATCTATATTCTGTATTTCTGTGTGACCTTTCTTGTTTCCTTACAATCTTTTAGTAGATCAGTTACTTCCATGAATTTATTGCGTAAAATGCATCGATTTTCCTCATTATTTTTTCTTAGAGCTTTATTCTGAGATACTTCCATCAGCCACCAAATTATCCCTCTCATTTCGCTGATTGTTAACATTCCAGTCCTTAATGTCCTATTTTCACTTATTCCACAAAATTCAACAAGTGTTCTCTTGCTATTACGTTCTGTCCTTATAGTATGTCTTTCAATGTGCTTCTCTCTTTGTAGCACCGTTTTATACGATCCCATATCATCCTTTAATAAAAATATTTCCCAATAGTATCTCATTCCTATGTGATCTAGTAGTTTCTTCGCCCCATCCACCCCGTAACCCTCATTTTGATGTTTCATTTAGTGCTTGTATGCTATACTTATTTCACTCCCTTCCCCTGTCTCTAGACCCAAAAAATATTTAATTATTTGTTCAACAATATCAGCCCGTATACTCACCCCTTCACACATCTTCCTCACTCCACTGTTTGCAGTACGGTACAGCTTGGCATCCCCATTATTATTTTAACAAATTTAATTACAACTATATCTTATGTTACAATAACATGATCTACTCGCCAAATTTCTGTTCCAAACAATAACCGCGTTTTAACTTTTGAAAAATATAAATATTTTTTGAACTTCGTATTCAATGTTTGACATAATTCTATCTGATAGTTTTACGCTAGACAGAGCAATTAGTCCCTCCACTTTTTGTATTTTTAACTGCAATGTCCATTTTATTCCTGCTTGTGATTGCCCTTAGGTATTCAATTTTTTGTAACCACGTCCAATTTTGACTTGCCCATCCACCACTGTTCACATTTTGAGAGATTGTCACTCCCTTTAGACACCATAACTCTGGTTTTCTGTGGACTGATTTTTAGATTCCACATTTTACAGTATTTTACTATCCCATTAATACTATTTTTCATTTTTACACGTGTTAATGTGAGCAGAAGGATATCGTCTGCGAATACCGGACCCGGAATATTTTGGTTCGCGAGACATTAAGAGGCCCCTTTTTAGAAACTTTCCGATTGCAAAATGTCCATAATGAACAGAAAAAGAATAGTTCGTTATAATTTGCGACCTTGTTTGAGATCCAGTTTTGAAAATATCTCTTCCACTACTACCCCGTCTACACTATGATATAAAATGTAATCTCCTCGTACGTATTTTCAATTTCTATTATCATGTTCATTATTATTCCGATCTGACTCAACTTATATACGACAGTCCAAATACTCACCGAGTCAAAAGCTGTCCTTCAATCGATTACCGTGATGTGCAGTTTTTTTTTCTTCTTCATTTATTTTGTCCATTACTGTTTTAACAACCGTTATGTTATCACTTGCGCTCATTCCCTTTGTAAATCCTGACCGGAGTCTCGCCAGTACTGCGCACCCCTCCGCCCAATTCATTAGTCTTTTCGCCAATATCCATGTACGAGGGCAGATCAGGAATTAAGTTGCACTTCCCAGTTATGGCCATTTTTTACACCACCTATACAACAGCAACACGACTATAACGACTTACACTGTAACGTCACTTTTCCACATAGTTTCCAAGAGATTCCAAACATTTCTGCGAACGCACAACGAACTTGTCGATGCCGGATGCATAACAATTTCCTCCAGCGTTCTGCAACCACTCGGAGACAGCGGCCTTCACCTACTCATCGGTCTGGAAAAGTCGAGCACCGAGCTCCATTCTGAGCTTACCGAACAGATGAAAGTCACATGGCGCTAGGTCGGAACTGTAGGGTGGATGTTGACAGACCTCCCACTTGAAACGCCGCAGCAGTTCTCTCGTTTGGCGGGCCTTGTGAGGTGTTGCGTTATCGTGCAACAAAATCACACCGGCGCTCAATTTCCCCCGGCACTTCTCTTTAATCGCAACGTTGACAATACGACCCCGCGTTGATAGTCGTTCCTTTCGGCATGAATTCCACGTGCAGCAAACCCTCCATGTCAAAGAACACTGTCGCCAATAACCTTACCGGCTACAGGTTGAACCTTGGCCTTCTTTCGTTGTGGTGATGAGGGGTGCACCCATTCCATTGATGTTCGCTTCGTTTCGGGGGTAAGTGGTGGATCCACGTTTCGTCGCCGGTGACGATTCGCCGCAGAAACCCGTTGCCGTCTGCAGCATAGCGTTGTAAAAATGCCAGGGAGGATTGGAAACGTCGTCCCTTGAGAAGACGTGGGACCCATCTTTGTCACAGCTTACGATATCCAAGGTCCTCGTGAACACTGCCGTACGACATGTTCAGTTGCGTCGCGATTTCTCTCAGTTTAATGCGCCGGTTCTGTCTAATGACCGCATTCACACTGTTAACCTTTGCACGGGTCCTGGACTTTGCGGGCCTGCCTTCGCGATCGTTGTCCGTGATATCCGTACGTCCGGCTTCGAATTGCTGACATCACTTTACGATACCTTGCCGGGAAATGGCCCGCTCCCCATACACAGCACCATTTTCACGATGAATGCCCATGCAATTCTTCCTTTTGGCCCATAGGAATCGGATTGTCGCACGCACCCCATATTTGGGGTGAACGTCCAGTTGACGCGCCATTGCATTTGGCCGCTATTCACACAATACTAGACGAGACACCACAGTGACCTGCCTAAAAGACGTGTGGGCAGTGTATGTCCCTTTCTCCGCTGTGCCCACGTTTGCGACACACAGCGCGCTGCTGCGGCGCGTTAGTGCAACTAACATTTTGATCCACCTACGTACATATCTCACTTAGCGAATTTAGTAACGTCATTCCTCTATAGTTACTTGGATTTGATCTCTCACTCCGTTCCTTATATAGACAGCAAATGAATGATTTTGACACTCTCAATCCTTCAAATACCTAATTGAATATCTTCACCATACTTTCGAGGACAAATTTGCCTTTACTTCTTTCCGAAATTCATTACCGACACCTGCAATTGCTCCTTTTTTCCTTTTCGCCCTTTCTCTATTAAATGTTTTACTTCAGCAACTGAAATTCCCTGGTCTGAAGTAGAGACGATGAACTCCAGTCCCGTCGAAATCCCAGTTTTTTCTAAGTTTGATTTCCAAGTATCTTCCCTATCTACCATAATAGCCGTCAAAACTCTTTGATTTATTCCTCATAGAAACCTTCTCAAGGAGTACATCTACAGTACTCTTTGAATATAAAATTTATAACTCTGTTTTAGAAAGGTCTAAAAGTGTTGGAAACTTTAGTGGATAGTACATTGTCCTTTAAGTGAAATTCAAAAGTTCTAAACTATCAGAGCTACATTTTTCGAAGTTGTTCCTGAAATGTAATACAACATCAGAATAATATTCAGGAAATTATATTACTGTACTTTCATGGCTCAGAATGTATCATCAAATTACCTCAGTTTTAAGAGACCTGTCATAAATAGTCCCTCGTATAGCAAATTCGATTTTTCAACTCCATATTTTGTCAACATGTTCAAAATATATGCACTTTATAAAATTGGGTAATGGAAGATAATCCTCTAGAATTTGAAAAAATATGTGCACCATAATTTTTTCATATGCACATTTTTTAAATATAAATTCCTCAGATGAAAACTGAAGCCTATTTTAAATTCACAATATACCTGTGAAGTGATTTAGCACGTTTTAACTGACTTTTCTCAAAATCTGTAATTCAAGGGATATTTTATAGGCAGAAAACTACTGAAAATTTAAATGATAAAAAAACAGCGATTAAAGATCTACAGGAAATGCACTCCTTATATTAAATTCCACGCGACATTTAAATCGACGCAGGGACTTTAAAATTTGCGGTATTAGACTGGTGAAGCAGTATTTCGATAGATGAACGCCTGTAGTATTTTAAGACATCAAAACCAAATTTTAAATTTTTCACAGATTTTCTCGAAAACGAACCTTATAAAAATTATACTCTAGGAGTTAGCAAATACGTCACGCAGCCATACTTTCCTATAGTACGGTACGGTAGGGTTCAATTTCCTTCAAACATTGGCAAAGGGAAAAAGAACACAACGAACATTGTTCATCCATGCGATAAAAGTTTCAAGTTTTTTACTATAATTAGGGAGACTTGTCAAAGACACTATAACGTGCTTCGGAGAGAGATATACGTTTGATTAACAAGCATAGTTGGAAATTTGTTTCAAAACACATTAAGATGCGTCATTATATATATATATATATATATATATATTTGGCTTTAAAGTTATTTCGTGTTATTCGTAATGCGATCTACTGAACGCTTGGTAGTACGTATGATTGACGTTGGGCGCTAAACACTAGTGGGTTTCGTCTGGGCTGCACTGTGGCGCTATCTGGCCGCATGCGCGCTACTCCTTGTGTCGTCATTTGTCGACTTCGTGGAGTAACGACAGTGATTTGAGAGTTGTGTGTTCTGGTTTGTTGGTCGGACAAGAAACATGAGGGGTTATTGCTGGAGGAACGTTAATGAAATTTAAGTAAAACAATAGGAGAAGAGATTGTGAAAATGTATGAACCTGGTTGACTTAATCGCCATCCGGCGATACGCCGAGTTTTCTATATCTTTATTCCTACTTTATGGATTGTAATTAACTAATTAAATTTTGTTGGTCGCCGGGATTGTACGCCAGTGATGACTTCAGACTGTTGATATGGACCTTTTGTTCTTCTCGGACTGTCTGCCTCAAAATATAGTTGCGTTGTTAAAATTATTGGACTCTGATAATTAAATATTTGTCAAATAAAAATTTAAAAAAGGAGGGAACCTAAGCATTACTCTCGGAGCTCTCCGTAGAGTTTATTGTCTATAACTTTGCTTTCAATAACTTTTCATTTAAGAATTGTATTCAGATATGTAAAATCTACCGAAACGTATGTAAACCTAATGAGTTGAAAATACTTCCTTGTGGCTACTTGGTGGTTATATGGCAGCCATGTTCGTTTATTTGATCACGTGATCTGATCTCCATGGCTACTTGATATGAACATTTAAGGGGGTCGTGTCTTCGGTTGACAGATGAACATTTGAAGTTCGAACTTATAGTCGTTGTTGGACTTTTTTATGTCGTAGATTTCATTGTGACTTGAGTTGCCTGAATCTGTATGTGATTCTGTTTAAATTTGATTGATACTTAAAAATTGTATTTCCTTCGAGAGCAATAATTTCTTAATTGTATCTTAAGTTCTGATATCGCATCACAGGAGCATTGACGCGGGTTTTATTCTTGCAGTACTTATTAGAACATTGGAAGGAGAAACAATTCTCTACCCAATTCTAACCTGAAGTATTTCTAACATACTTTATTCTAATTTATTAATTAATTGCTTACGCAAAATGATGTAAAGTTTGATTTCACTTTCAAAGTAATTATTTGTTTCATTTCTTGTGGACATTAGTGTATGTAGGTATATTAACATTGATTTTACCTTAACTCAGATAGAACACTTGGTCGACAATTTCAATTCTAATATTTTTATTCTAAAAGAATACTGAAGAGTTGCTTAATGATGTACTTAAATCAAATTCTAATAAAGTTTTATTTCTGAAATAACTGTATATTTTATTTCAGTCAGTAGTTTTCCTTAATTATTTAAATAATACGCCTGACCTCTGGGCCCAGTTTGTTTTTAATTTCTTCACGCTTCTTCCATTGGAGTGTCTTGGGTAAGTACCTTTCCTTCTCTTGTTGTGAGTTTGATTCTGTGAATGTCCCATGTCGTGCAACAACTATCGCTGGGGAATACCGTGGAGATACGCTATGAAACTCATATACTTGTAAACAACTCCGGGTTTACAATGGGAACTACACGTTTTAATTGTCATTATTTCTCGTGTCTTAGCTTCAGTTTTCTACAAACATTCATTCACCTTCTTTTAATTACAGATCACATCAGGACTTTATTAGATCAACATGAGGAAGGTTTCCACTAATTGAGTTACACAACACAGTATCAGGCCTTTGTGTCACATATCCTATAATTACTAGCTTCTGTTGCCGTCCATATGACATGCATACGTGACATATTGAAGATGGACTGTCCTAACTTTATAACTGGAGATTTTATCCTCCTTTAAGAGTGACATAAAAACTTTTAGACATACAGGTTTCCCAACCATGCTGTAACCGTGCTTGATTTTGATACATCATCATCCTTTACTCGGATTTTACATGTTCCTTCGCATTGCGTTTAATATTACTTTTTCACATTAATTCATGACTGATAATATATTTTCACCGAAGATGGCTCATAGATGATCTGAGACATGTTTGACTGAAAGCCGTTCGATCGAAAGGTGGATACAGGGTGTTTGGAAACAACGTGAGGATATATGAATGTTAGAAGTTTGGTCATTCCACTCTCTAAACCCAGGGGTAAATAGTGACATATCGAGATTGATTAGTATATGTTATTATTATTATTATTATTATTATTGTTATTATTATTGTTATTATTATTATTATTATTATTATTATTATTATTATTATTATTATTATTATTATTATTATTATTATTACGGGGATACCTGTGGAGCAGAAGGAGGTTAAAGAAGGTGCCGGGGTGAATGGGTCTATCTACAATATCAAAATTAATTTAAAACTTGAACTGAAAGTTATATTTATTTTAGAACTTCAAACATAACAATTTCCCATAACAATGAAACATCAGGTACAATGACAATTTCATAGATTGGAAAATTCAAGATTTAGACCTTGACAATTCTGGGCTACAAGCCCCTAGGTTACAGATTTAAAATTGGAAGTATTTACAATTTAGTTAAGGGCAGAAATCTGATTCAAGAGCACTTGCTCCCTAAATCACAATATCAAGCCTCCCAAAGGCACGCTTTACTGTTACAAAACTTTGAAAAGGAGCTAACAGGCTCTCAGTTTTCCCAGCCTACTCAAGGCAACATTACATGGAAATCTAATAATCTCTGGCCTCTCAAGGCACGATTCACGAATTGAAAAATAATTACACAGAGGTATCTCGTACCCAACCTACAGGGCCTTTGCAAAAAGAGAACAGGATAAATAAACGGCCCGAACACAAACTGAATGGAGGCGAACACTGTGTTCCAGATAATGAAATATTAAAACCTATAGGGCTCTCGGCCGATGAAACAGGGGCTATTCCCAAACTACTGAGGTGGCTCACATGGAAATTACTTTAACACATTACAGGAGAACACAGTTACGAAAATGTAGTCATCTCAAACCAAGGTGAAGGGGAGCTCGAGAGGGTAACTCACTCTCTATCCCCGATTTACAGTTAAAGACTTTATGAAATTTTACATTAGCCGAAAGAAAATTTACATTTTAGAAAAGTAGGTTACATAGTTAAAGATTCGGACCTTCCCCTCAGATAAAGTAGCGGAGACAGCAAGGAAGAAAGAAAGATGTTACGTGGCCATTACCTTATAGATGTTCTCTGACCGAAGAAAGAGGCGTCGCGCCTCCTGCCTTAACACATACACGGAAAGACGACGATCAACTGACAAGGAAACTTGGAAAGCCGCAGTTTATATACCCTCAGGGAAGGTTCGAGAGGATTCTGGGCTAATCCGTACACACCCTCTCAATTTTATTGGTTAAGTTCAAAAGTTACACTCAAAATCGAACAAGAAGTCTGTGATAGGTTGAAAACTAATTACATAAATTTTTGATTGGCTATATTCAAAACTGGCGGAAAAAAAAGAAGTGTTGCTAACCCCAAAATAAATGAACATAGATTCAGTTATGGACAACCTAGAAATACAAAACTTCTTTAAGTTATAAGTTCTTCCACCTTGCACCAGAGTGCATGATCAAAGTATTTTTGGTAGTGACATCTGTGGAAATATGTCCAAATTTCTTGATGTATAGCAAACAAAAGCAGGAGAATTTCAGTCAGTTTAGGAAACTTCACAATAAAATAATAACTTAATTTTTCAGTGGTGACATCTTCTGATTAACGTTCCAACTTCATGTGGTAACAATTTTACCTTTTGACCGATAGATGAGTTCATTCATGTGCTTATTCTGAATGCGCGGCGTTGAGGTGTACCTCCCAGTACAATTATTATTATTATTATTATTATTATTATTATTATTATTATTATTATTATTATTATTATTTGTATCAATTTAGGACGGCTCGGCTTGTGCCGGTAACATAATGGGCTGACTCGGCCTAAGCAAGGAGTCACCCTCTTGATTATGAAACTACAGGTACATATATGTACAAATATTTACAACAGAAATAATTACAACATATACATTTATACAATAAATACAAACAACTTCAGACTTCTTATGTCCCCGTTTTGGGAATCTGTTCTTCAGTATTACTGGAACTGCGAGCTGGAACTTCATGCTGTTTGGCGTGAGTCAGAGGAAAAGTCGTTCCTAGGAACTTTCTCACAATGTGGCAGGTGCTCAGGAGGGTGGCTTTCTGTAATTCTACGTATGTGTGATGATGCAGGTTTAATGCGGCCAGAGAGCTGTGCAAGCATTTTGGAATAACACCGGTACATGATATTACTATTGGAACTGTGGTGACTGATTCTAGTTTCCACAGGCGTTGTATTTCTATTGCCAGTTCTGTATTTTGATATCTTTGTGGCTATTGTTGTTTGCAGATTGGAGGTATTTGGACAAGCAATTTCTATAAGGGATGCGGATCTTTTTGATTTATCGATTAGAATAATATCTGGCCTATTGTTGCTGAGCGTGACATCGGTTATGACTTCTCGGTCCCATAGTAGTTTATATGAAGAGTTTTCAAGAATGGGTGGAGGTGTATATTTCCAATATGCAGTTGATGACTGAAGAAATCCACATTTTACAGAAAGTTTCAGGTGAATGATTTTTGCTACCTGATCATGTCGGTGCTTATAATCGGTGTTGGCCAAGTGTGGGCAACCAGAGATGACATGCTGTATGCTCTCTGTAGTTCTGGAACAGCGGCGGCAGTTGTCTGAGACAACTGTTGGATCCTTCATGATAAATCTACGGTAGTTCCGTGTAGCAATTACTTGATCTTGGATGGCCAGAACAAATCCTTCTGTTTCTGGGAAAAGACCGGAGTAGGTCAACCAAGCGTGCGACGCAGATTTGTCGATATGAGGTTGATCCAGTTCATGGGGGTATTTCCCGTGAAGAGGTTTTTGCTTCCACATGGCCATATTCATCTCTGTTGTAGGTGGGGTAGAAACAGGCATTTCTGGCGACGACAGATTGAGAGGTGTATAGTTTATATCGGCTCTGCAAACAGCATGATGAAGACACGATGTATCAGATCTCGAGTGGAAATATTCTCTTAGACTTGATATCAGATTGCTATGTAAATTGACAATGGATAAGAAGTCCCTACCACCTTCTGATCTCGGGAGTGTAAGACGTTCGGTTGCAGATTTAGGATGGTGCATATGGTACCGGGTGAGTGAAACTGCTGTTTTCGTTTGTAACTGCTGAAGTTCTGTTTGGGTCCATTTTATGATACCAAAGGAGTATGTGAGCAGTGGTACGGCGTACGTATTGACTGCTTTGGTAAGATGTTTAGCTGTCAGTTTTGATGATAGTACCTTGTTGAGACGCGTTATATATTGCTGCGTGACATTTCTCCTGATGTCGGGGTGTTTCATACGAGTGCTCTGATGAAAACCGAGGTATTTGTACATTTCTTCTTCCTCCAGCTGTTGTATGGATTCGTCGCTTAAACTCAAAGGTGTCCCTTGTGCTGAGTAGGATCCTCTGATGACAGTTTGGGTTCTGCATTTGTCCAATCCAAACCGCATGCCTATATCTGAAGAAAACGTCTTGGTAATTGAGAAGAGATGTTGGAGATGGGGTTTGGTAGAGGCATACAGTTTAATGTCATCCATATAGAGTAGGTGGCTAATTTTGAATAGCTCTTCTCGCTTATTCTTAATGCTAAATCCATACCCACTTGTGTTTAGTAGGTAGGATAGTGGATTTAATGCCATGCAGAACCATAATGGACTCAGTGAGTCCCCTTGGAAGATCCCTCGTCGTATTGGTATGGGTCTTGTTGCAACACTGTAGTTTCTTAGAGAAACGTGAAGTGAGATGTTCCAGTCTGCCATTACCGTCTTAAGGAAGTGAATGATTGAGGGGTCAACTTTATATAGTTCCAGAACATGTATGAGCCAACTGTGTGGTACTGAATCAAAGGCCTTTTGGTAGTCAATGAAGCATGTGTATAGGTTCCTGGATTTATGGTGTGCTTGTTCCAGGACCACAGTGTCGATAATCAGTTGCTCCTTGCACCCCTTGGTGTTCTTCTTGCAACCCTTTTGCTCCTCGGCAATGATGTGGTTTTCCTCGCAGTGTTTCAGAATTCTGTTGGCTAATATAGATGTAAATATCTTATATAGAGTAGATAGACATGTTATAGGCCGATACTTCGCTGGATTTTGCAGATTTTCATCCTTTGGTTTCAGATATGTGATGCCAGTGCACAGGAAAGCTGGGAATGTTGCCGGGTTGTCTAAGAATTTCTGGAAATGTTGAGTCAGAATGAAATGAGTACATGTAAATTTCTTGTAGTAATAATTGTGTATACGATCAATGCCTGGGGCCTTCCAGTTCTGCAGTTTCTTGATGCTCTGTTGTATTTCTCCGATCTCAACAGCCTTGGTTGCCATATGCTTCACTTCATTACTTCTATCTTTCAGTTCACTGATCCAATGGGCTTCCGCATTGTGCTCTATTGGGTTCGACCATACTCCCGACCAGTAGCTGTGAATTTTTTCTTCGCTGGGCGTATTTCCATCTTGTGCTGCATCTTGTGTTCTCTCGTTCAGATTGTTGTAGAACTGTTTCTCATTTCTTTCGAACATTGCGTTCTGTGATTTTCTCTCTGTGGTGTTTTGGTATCTTTTGAGGCGCTTGGATAATGCGGCCAACTTTTGCTTCATGGTTTCGAGGGTTTCTTGTAGTACTGTGCTTCCAGGTTCCTCCAGACTCTGCCTTGAACTGATTTTCAGAATTCGAATAATTTTGTTATTTAGGCGTTTCCCTCTGACTCCATTCTTATATTGCTGCAGGCGATTTACGTCCTGGCGGATTTGGATGATGCGTTCTTTCAGGCGTTTTGCCCAAGGTGGTTCTCTCAATTTTTTCTTGACAGACTTATTGTTAGGCAAAAATGGCTTTCCATTATTCAGTCGTACTGCGGCAAGTGCTGCACAGTATATTGCAGTATGTACTTCAGGGAACGTCTGATGTTCTTTCAGATATTCTGGCAAGACTTTCGAATTAAGATCTTCAATGATTTTTGCAAACTTCTTGGATGATTGCTGCCTTGGCAGTATGGGTCTTTGTGTGGGATCGGTACCAGAATATTCTAGAAGGGCCTTGTAGAATTCAACATGTGTCTTGTCATGGAGGTCAGAGTTATCTGACAGTATCACTTCGGGAGTACTTGTATGTACTGTTATATCAGTATCAGGTGGACTGTTAACCGTTGAGTCGGACTCGGTACTTTCAAGATGTGGAAAGAGTTCTTGTGTTACTTCTTGTCTGATTCTACTAAGAACAGGACCCGGGATCAAATTGTTCTTGATGATTGATCTTCGTTGATCTGCAACGCGCTGTTCAGTAACTTTCATTGTTGGGTACTGATTTGTAAAGGCTGCGTGTAGTTGTTGCCTATATCCTGCAATTTCAGTTTCAAGACGGGTTATTCGAAGATATGCCCGCATGATAAATTCATTCATATCATTGTTCCATTTAATGCGTTTTTTGGGCTTACTGATACGAGAGGTCGTACTTGGCACAAAAGCACTCGCACCAGGTGCGGTATGATAATCAGGTTCTTGTGTTCCGCCATGATCGTCTTGAGCTACTGTAGCTTGTTATTATTATTATTATTATTATTATTATTATTATTATTATTATTATTATTATTATTATTATTATATTACTATGCGTGAATGGTCCCTTTCGGAATACACGAAGCTTTATTTATGATTTCGTTTGCGGAGAATCCAGGATACTTTCATCTGTTGACTAAAGATCCTCTTCCTTTCTTCCCTCCACTTGGTACCTGCTCTTCTTGGTACTTCATTCTCTGGAGAAACTTCTCACTTGCCAATTTTCTTTCTGTATATATAATTCGAATAAAATGTCTTCAGGCTGAATTTATGTGTTCCTCATGTCCGCTTTTGTTTGTTGTATCCATGGAAAATTCTTCAGTTTATCAACTCTTTCAAGAACTTGGTGGGTTAGTCTGGTTTCTGGAAGTCTCTTAACATGTCCATAAAATTTTTGCCTTCTTTCTCTGACGTCTGCCGCAATATTAGATAGTATTTCGGTGGATTTCCAGGTTTGGAGGCGGTACCCTTCTCCAGTGTGTCTTGGTCCTAAAATTATCCTAATGGTTTTTCGCTCTTCCTTTAGGATATTTTCCAGCTCGCATTTTTATGAAGCGTTAGAGTTTCCCCTTCACATAAAGCCTCAGGTTTTATTACAGTATTTTAATGTTTAATCTTAAACATGGAGAGACATACTTTTGTTGTAGTTTTCTCTTGTTCTCCCATATGCTCTTCTGAGATTTTTGACATAGTTGTTTTGGGCTATTTTTTTGTCTGGGTGGTTCGAGGATTGCGTCCAGGTGTTTGAAGTGAGGTATTCAGCTGATTTGTCCGTATTTTGTATTGCGACTATGGATGTCTAGTTTTGAACAGAAAAATGCAGTTTTCTGGAACGAGATGTGAAGTCTGAGCTTTCTAGAACATTGTTGGTGAATTTCAACTTGCTTCATCGCTGTGATTTCATCGTTAGACAAAAGGGGCAGGTCATCCCCGAAGGCTTGGATTTTTGTGTCCCGATGTTTACTGGGTTCGAGCTATTTTGCGCTTTCAGTTCTTTTTCCCATTCCCGCATCACCTTATCAAGGAAGAGTTTGAAGAGGAGGGGTGACAATCCATCTCCTTGCCGGACACCAGCTTTCATCAGGAATTCGTCTGAGATTTCTCCCATGAATTTCACTTGTGACTTCGTGTCAATGAGGGTCTGTTTGGCCAAGTTTAGCGTTTTGGAGTTTAGTACCTGTTATTTCAGGGTGCTGAACAGAGATTGACGATCAATTGAATTATAAGCCTTCTTGAAATCTACGAAAGTATAGTTGATTGGAAGGTTTTTGAGGGCCCTAAAATTTAGAGCGGTTTTGAGGTAGAAGATCAGTTCAGTGCACGGCCTGTGAGGACGGAACCCAGCTTGATATTCACCAACCTTATGCTCGAATTATTATTGTATACTTATCAACAGTCATGCAGAGATAATTTTGTAGCCGTTTTCAAGGAGGGAGATTCCCCTATAGTTGTTGATATCAGTTTTGTCTCCTTTTTTTGAAGTAGGTGAATCAAGGCACATTTCCAATCTTCGGGGAGTTTTTAGTTTTTCCAGATTTTCTGTAAGATTCCTGTAAGTTCTTTGAGTGAATTTGGACCAAGGTTCTTAAGGAATTCTACAACAATTCCGTCTCTTCCTGAGGCTCTGTTGTTATTTAGCCGTTTGATGTGGCTCTGAATTTCTTCCTGGTTTCGTGGAGGTGATTCTGGGTGAGTGAAACTGGATGCTTCTTCAAGAAATTACGTAGTTATGTATGGACTTCATTTGTTATAAATCGTGGTCGTATTATTTGCGTGTTGTACGATCTGCCATGAGTAACAAACACCTCAGGTTATGTCATGGCATGTCTGCTGTATGTATATTAATGTGACTTTATTTAATGTAAAAACACATATTTAATAGTATATAATTTATTGCTACCTGTAAATATGATGTATAAATCCAATATAGTGTTGTGCAACACAGGGTATTAGTCCAGAACAACGCATATTTTCACTAGAGTTGGAGAGAACATTACATTCATTGTAAATGGGTTATTGAAGACTCAAGAAATTACGAGAAATGTAATGTCATACTCTTCTAGAAACCTGGTGAGACAATGTTTATAAAGAGGAGTTGAATTGTAAGCGAGAGTTGCTAGTGCAAGTCGTTATCCGAGTGTGTAAACTCATGTTGTGATTTTGTGTGTTGGTAGTTGGTTGACATGCCAATATTGCGGTGTTTTTCTTCTACTTCGGGGAGTAATTTATTTTTATTTTTTTGCTATTTGCTTTACGTCGCACCGACACAGACATGTCTTATGGCGACGATGGGATAGTAAAGGCCTAGAAAGTGGAAGCAAGCGGCCGTGGCCTTAATTAAGGTACAGCCCCAGCATTTGCCTGCTGTGAAAATGGAAAACCACGGAAAACCATCTTCAGGGCTGCCGACAGTGGGGCTCGAACCCACTACCTCCCGATTACTGAATACTGGCCTCACTTAAGCGACTGTAGCTATCGAGCTCGGTGGGAGTAGTTTTGTTCAACAAGGTGGTTTATTAATGAGTGTGTATAATGTGTGTATAATTTGTAAATAGAATGTTGTACGAAACTGATAGCATGTGTGTGCGTCTTTGTGATTAAATGATAAACAATTGGAAAGAAGAATAATTAGATTTCTCACTTCCTTCTCATTTTATTAGCAGCTGAATTTAGCCAAAGAGATCGCTTAGGAGGCGACTTCAGATCGGCCTTGCGAAGCGGTAATGCTAAATCTCCACGCTGCTTATGACCAGTTTGAGGGCACAAATAGAAGAAATCAACTCCTCCAGGGGAGGGACTTGAACAAGGATAGGCTCGGCTCACAGCAAGCACGCTACAGTGGCACTGGCTAAAACCCACTGAGTGTTAGTGTTTGATGCTCATTTCTCGGCATGGATCTGAAGCCCGACCAAGCTAAATGCAGGTTTAGCAACACCGCCTCGTGAAGCCCATTTGAATTCGCTCGCAAAGCGACCTGATTGCCTAACTTTAGCAGCTGATAACATGAAAATAGCGCGAGGTATCAAATGATAGCTGTAACGCTCGTATAATCGATTCACGAGGTTTAAGACCACACTGTATGTATTGAATAGGAGGATTTAATAAAATATTTTCTATTATAAAGTGTGAACCGTCCATAGGAGTGAAACTTCTTGTAACTCGGGTTTTGCACTCAGGTGTAAACTAGAGGAGACACCATGCATTTCAATTTTTAATTATTCATTCAATAGTAAAAAATTAAGTTTCGTGCTATTTCAGGAGGAAAAATATGAATGTAATGTAAAACTGGTAAAAAGTTGTTTATAGTTTATACGGATCATCTGCTAAAAGGTATAGAGTGGCGGGGAGGCATTCAATTAGGTGGAAATGTAGTAAGCAGTCAGGCCTCATTTTCGACCTGATCCGCGCAAACTGTGATATGTAAGCATTTATTAATCGTCCCGTTACCTCTGGTTGATTTGAGCTTCCACTGAGTTTTGTTTCTGATTTTATTTTTCGATAAATTTCTGCCTGTGTACATGTGTTGTGATTTCCAGGGTACCGAGGGAAAAGGTATTCGCCATATTGGGGGACTCTTGAATTAAGGGTAGATTATTAAAATCAATCAAAGACACTTATGTTGACAATTGGGCTGCAGTGAGAATTGATGGTAGAATGAGTTCGTGGTTCAGGGTACTTACAGATGTTAGACAAGGCTGTAATATTTCACCTTTGTTGTTTGTACTTCACGTGGATCATCTGCCGAAAGGTATAAGGTGGCATGGAGGGTTTCAGTTAGGTGGAAATGTAGTAGGCAGTCTGGCCTATGCTGACGGCTTGGTCTTAGTGGCAGACTGTGCCGAAAGCCTGCAGTCTAATATCTTGAAACTTGAAAATAGGTGCAATGAGTATGGTATGAAAAATGGCCTTTAGAAGACTAAATTGTTGCTAGTAGGGAAAAATCCAACAGAATTTATTATTTAATTGGTGATTCAAAGCTGCAACAGGCTTATCATTTCAAGTATTTAGATTGTGTGTTCTCGCGAGATGGTAATATAGTGAGACTGAATCAAGGTGTAGTAAAGCTAATGCATGAGCTCGCAGTTGCGATCAGCAGTATTCTGTAAGAAGGAAGTCAGCTCCCAGACAAAACTATCTTTACATCGGTCTGTTTTCAGACCAACTTTTCTTTACGAGAGCGAAAGCTGGGTGGACCCAGCATATCTTATTCATAAGTTAGAAGTAACAGACATGAAAGTAGTAAGAATGATTTCTGGTACTAACAGGTGGGAGCAATGGCAGGAGGGTACTGGGAATAAGGAGATAAAGGCTGAGATAGGAATGAACTCGTTGGATGAAGCTCTATTCGTAAACGGTGGGTTTCAAGAGTCTTCAACCACAGTGCCACTCCAGTGGTAAAACAAACAGCAATACGTCACCGATGAGCACAACATCGGACCAGGAACTGTACCTCACGATAAACATTCTGTCTCAACTGTGTTAATCTTCATCGTACTTCACGTTATTGCCACGCGGTTTTCTAGAACTATATAAGTTTAACATACAGTATTAAACGTTTGACCCATAGATTAATGAAGGAGACAGCTATTCCATTAAAAATACCCGTGCGGATTATGGGTACAAATGCTTGCCTTGAATAAATCCGAAATGAAAATAATACAGCTGTCCTGGGCAAAACAGACACCATACATATTTTTTAAAAAATTGGGCCTTGTGTCTACTGGCCTCTTTCACCTTCCTATTTTAGGTATGGTAATGGTTCTGCATTGTGTGAAGTCTTCTGGTACGATTCCTCTTTCGCAGCATTCATTTGTTACTCTGAATAATTGGTCTTTCATATTGATACCTAAATTTTTCTGTAATTCTGTTGGGATGTCATGTACACCGGTTGCTTTTCCTTACTTCAGACTCTGAAGGGCATGTTCAAATTAATGTCTCATGATTGGAGGACCTTGAATTTCTCTTCCACACTCATTGATGTCTACCAAAGTTTCACCTCTTTCATTTGTTTTCCCGACACCAAAATTTCCTACTGTCTTATTGCCTGTATGGTGTCCAACTATTGCATTAAAATCGCCCTTTATTGCGATATATCGATGTCATTCTTCCTCATCTGGTTTTTCACTTCATCCCGTTTTCCCGCTTTGAATAGCGTTCGTACATTCCACGTTCCCATCTTCATGGCGGATTTAGAGGGATTTCGCTTGCTAAAGACCTGAGAAGCCCTCTTCTCTCTCCTGCCAGATCTTAGGTTCCAATACCCATGATCAGTAATTAACGTTTCCTCATTAATGTCAGCTTCCATGGTTGCATTCTACTTGGGATATCCTTAGGATCTTTAGTGGAGTCGTTTCCCGTTGCCTTCTCCATTACATGTCGTTGACCAATATGTATAGGTTCATCCGCCTTTAAGGGCAATTTCTCACCCCAAGGACAAGAGAGTGCCCTGACCTCAATTCGTTCATCCACCCTCGGAGGAGGCTGTTGACGACATTGACGGGCGCCACTCATACCGGTGGCCACTCGGTCCCCTTTAAGTCGTCTTTTGTGTCAGGCAGAGGTTACCGTGGGTGAATTCTACCACGCAGCCCACACCTTCCAACAATGAACTGTAGAGTACAGTAGAGACGATCAATAAAATATTCTACAATATGTAGTTTTTATTAGTAGTGTCACTTTATGTGAGATGACAATTAAAATTACATGAAGTTATGTTTAATACTGATATTAAGAGATGGAGCTTTATAATTTAGGGATTTATCCGGGACCCGAACAGCAATAAAAGCGAAATGCAGTAGACGTTTCCAGCAGCCCTCAATATTATCTTAAATGCAACGCTCTATTAGGTGACATACATTTTCGGCGACGAAATACCTAGCACATCTGGGAATACCACGTAGCATATGCATATTATTCTTACACGAAGCCAGCTCCTCATAAAAAGAATTCCGTGATGTCGTTGTCGTTCCATTTCCTTTAATAGGCTTATCGGGATGCATTTTTGACCAATGAATACGAAGACCTCTCGTACTTTTAATTTTTTTTCGCAGAAGTCAGTTTCATTAAGTCAGACGTTGGCGAATTTATTAGTAATTCGTATGATGGACACATCCACGAGTCAGCAGCGCTAGTAATAACCTGAACTTCCACATCGGATATACCAGCACAAATTCCGTGAATCCTCGAATGACGTACCTCACAGAGAAGTAATACATTGGATCTTGCGTCACCTGATTTCCTACATAGACGACAAGCAACTGCTCGTTATCTTTTATCTAACACTCACAATAACAGATTATAACTAACTTAAACGTTGAATATCATACTGGAAATACACGACGCTTGAATACTAACAAGATATGGCTACCGTTATTTAGTGTAAAGGACACATAGGTAGTGTTAACTAACAAAATATACCTTTCGAAAAGGTCAAGGAGAAATTTTACAATCAACAACAAACAAGAAACTATAACAAGATGACTGTCGTCTTATTCACAGATGAACTTAAGAATTTCGAGGAAACATTGTCATAAAACCTCAGCGACGGAAGACAACACAATCACCTTTGTAAAACACACTAACAAACTTCGCAATCAGTCAGTGAACCCCAATAACACTGCCTTTAGGAATTCCCCTCTTAATTATTACAGGGCCAGAAAAAGCTCCGCATACTCTAATTCTCCGAGTTATATTTTCTCCAAATATAGCCACCCATTATGTCACTCCTTTTCTCTAGTCCAATTACACCCATTTTTGCCAGTAGTCTCCCATGATATACCCTATTAAATGCCTTAGATAGGTCAATCGCGATACAGTCAATTTGACGTCCTGAAACTAGGATATATGCTATATCTGGCGGGAATCCTACACGTTGAGCTTCAGAGGAATAAACTTTACTAAACCCAACCTGCCTTCTATGCAACCAGTTATTAATTTCCAAAGCATGTCTAATTTAATCAGAAAGAATTCTTTCCCAGAGCTTACATGCTATGCATGTCAAACTGACTAGCCTGTAATTTTCAACTTTATGTCTATCACCCTTTCCTTTATACACAGGGGCTACTATAGCAAATCTCCATTCATTTGGTATAGCTCCTCCATGCAAACAATCAAATAAGTACTTCAGATACGGCACTATATTCCAAACCCATTGTATTTAGTATATCCCCCGGAAACTTATCAATTCCAGGTGCTAGTTTTCAAATTTTGTATCTTACCGTAAATGTCATTTTTGGCATAGGTAAATTTTCATTGTTCTTTTGTTTAGTCACCGACTCTATCTGGGCATTACCCTTGTAACCAACAATCGTTACATACTGCTGACAGAATACTTCTGCCTTTTAAAGGTCCTCGCATACACACTCCTCTTGTTCATTAATGATTCCTGGAATGTCCTTCTTGGAACCTGTTTCTGCCTTAAAGTACCCATACATACCCTTCCATTTTTCACTAAAATTTGCATGGCCGCCAATTATACTTGCCTTCATGTTATCCTTAGCTGATTTCTTTGCTAGATTCAATTTCCTTGTAAGTGCCTTCAATATTAGTCTCTTTACTTCTCTGTTATAATATAGTGGATCGTTACCATTCCATACCATCTTGACAGGTACAAACCTATTTTCACATTCCTCAAAAATTCCTTTAATCCCATCCCAGAGTTTTTGTACACTTTCATTTACCGTTTTCCAACGTTCACTAACTTTTTAAAAACTCCCTCATGTCTGTTTTGTCAGCCATATGGTACTGCCTAATAGTCCTAATTTTAATACTTTACTTTCTTTCAAATTTATTTTTAACCACCACAGAAACAGCTTCGTGATCATTAATACCATCTGTTACTTCAGTATCTCTATATAGCTCATCTGGTTTTACTAGCATCACATCAATAATATTCTTCCCTCTAATTCGTTGCATCACTTTCTGAATCACTTAGCTGATTATCTTATCAAATAATTTTGTACAAGCGTCAGCGCTACACTTTCCCGGTCTGTGCACTCCAAAAACCTCAAGTGACCTATTATATTTATAGATGAGCCTTACACCTAGAGTTTCGTGTTTTGTCAACTTTAAATTTTTCGTAGCTTACAAATTCTTCTTTCACCAGAATACTCCCCTCCTACCATTCCTATCCTATCTCTACGATACACACTCCAGTTCTGTGATAATATTTCTGCATCTGTTTTATCATTTCTCAGCCATGATTCAACTCCTATTACAATATCTGGTTAGTGTATATCTATTAAATTAATTCTATTCCTTTCTTTACAATACTTCTACAGTTGAGCACTAACAATTTTATGTCATCCCTACTTGTGTTCCCTTATCACCGCTCCCTAGGCTATGCCGTTTCCTGAGTGTACCTCCCTACAACCCTTCTAAACGAATTTCCTAACTTACATGTACCATGTGTGTATGTGAAGGCCATCTGAGTGCAGATCCCAATCGGTATTAACCAGAACTTCCAACAAAGATAATACAGAGTTTGGATTAGTGAAGTGGATTTTGAGGAGGCTAGTTGGGAAAAATATCGGCTGTGCAAAATATGTAGGTGGAGAGATAGATACATAGATTGATGTGTAGGGTGTATGGCACAGTTAGAAATACGTGTCACTGTCTTACACTTAACCAGTAAAAATCATAAATAATATATCATGAAAACTTTGAAATATCGTATGAATGAAAAAAAGATACTGAAACAATTATTATGCAAGTATGCTATCCTAGTGTATATCTATTATAATACACAATATAAATCAACATTTTGCTTCCAAAATACAATGATATAATACCTACGAAGAGATTAAAATACAATGAATAATAATAATAATAATAATAATAATAATAATAATAATAATAGTGGGGATTTACCGGTTACCTCCATCGGGCGCGCCCCATTGGAATTGGGGAAGCTCACTGGCTCTGCCGCTAGCAGAGTCAGAGGGTAGTAGGGAAATAAAATACCACTGTGAAAAAAAACTGGTCCCTTGCCAGGGTTACGGCAAAGACTGGTAAATGACCAGAAGTCAGAAAACATCTTGAGGCAACCTCTAGGGCTAACAACCCTAGTTGTAAAAGGATGGGTACCCGTCCAAAGCAAAGTCAAGTCAAAAGGCATGATGGCACAACATTTCAGGAAACATATCCCAGGGGTTAAATCTTCGGATAAATCCCTCGTCGTGAACGCTATGGCGTACGAGTCTCGTTCGGATTCTGGGGGAGACTCGACATCATACAAGAGACGAGTCGGAGCGTCTCGGTGTACCCCGAAGAGTCAAAAACTCAGGCAGAATTCTAAAACCTTTCTAGCTACTTTCAACATAAATTCACTTACACAAACTGGCAAGCTGAAAAACCCTCACCAAAGCTCTTCACGAAAATCAGATATCCATAATGGTCCTAAAGGAAACAAGGTACCCAGATGAAGAGATTTTTGAATCCGAAGGCTACCGATTTTTCAAGAATAAAGCGCAATATTAATGGAGCTGTGATGCTTGGAAGCGCGTATGCTGTTAGAACCAAGATCCTTAAATCGGTTGCAAATTTCGAACCTGTGAATGACAGATTGTCTATACTCACAATTAAATGCGTGAACAAAACCTACGCCCTAGTTAACGCACATGCTCCTACAAACGATAAGAACAAGTCTGATCCAGACGAAGTTGATAATTTCTGGGACCTACTGCATGAAAAATTAAACAAAATCCCCAAACACCTTGTCAAGCTTCTTTTGGATGACTTCAATGCCCAACTAGGTCGTGAACAGAAGTACAAGAAAGTTATAGGAAATTACCCTGCTCTGAAAAGAACCAATCCCAACGGCAAAAGACTGGTGTCCATTTGCGAAAATCACAACCTGCAGGTCATGTCGACTCACTTTCGCCATCTACCCAGAAAGCAAATGACTTGGCGTTCTCCCGTCCAAGCTCTCGGAGAGTTCCAAATTGATCATGTTGCAATCTCCAGGAGAAACAGCCCGGAGATTATGAATGTCAAGGTAAAGAAAGGCATCAATGTGGCCTCAGATCATTATATGTCTCTTATCAAATTTAAACCAATTCCCCCAAACACAAGGAAGACAACCAAACAGATCACACGCTTCGACAATGATAAACTTCTGCAAAGGGTCGAAGAGTTCCAGGAGAAGGCTAGATCAAATGACTGTGACTTTAACAACGCCAAAAGTCTCCTTGTTGAGGCCGCCAAAGACGTTGCAGAAATCAAGAGAAGCAAAAAGAATGCCTGGTGGAATAGTACCTGCGAATCAGTCTTCCATGAAAGACTCAATGCGTGGAAACAGTACAACTCTACGAAATCAGAAAATGATTGGAAAACCTACAAAACCCAACGTGCCCAAGCAGCTAGGGTGTTCAGAACTGAGGAACGTAAATACGAAAAATCTCTCATTGAAAAGATAGAACAAAACTTTAGGAAGAATGAAAGCAGAGAGTACTACAGAGATTTCAAACGCAAACTCACTGGCTATAAACCACCATCTCTACGCTTTGAGCGAAAGGACGGCACACTGGCGACGTCAAATGAAGAAAATTGCAGCATTCTGGCAGATTACTTCCAGAATTTACTTAATTGCTCTAAACCGCAAAGCGCCTTTGAGACCAAAGAATCCTTACTCAGGTACCCAGATTCCAGACCACCCGACAGAGATGAAATCAAGCGCCACATTGCCCGTCTCAAAAATAACAAAGCGCCGGGGGAAGACTCAGTAGTAGCAGAACTATGGAAATACGCTCCAGAGGAATCACTTGATGTCTTGCAAAAGCAAATAGAAGAAATTTAGAACAAGGAGACCCTACCCGAAGATTGGAAAATAGCTTTGATCCATCCATTACACAAAAAAGGCAGCATGAAGAACATCAACAACTACAGAGGAATATCTTTGGTACGCGTGACTTAAAAAATTCTACCACTTGCCATCCTGGGGCGTTTGGAAGCACAAGTCGAACATCAAATAGGTGAATACCTAGGAGGGTTCAGAAAAGGTCGCTCAACAGCTGAACAGAACCAAAATCTCAAAACGATCATCAGATATTGTACACTAAGTTCCAAGCAGTATGTGTCTGTCTTTGTGGACTTTAAGAAAGCGTATGACTCCATTGACCGAGAAGTAATGCTAAACATCTTAAATGAATTCGGAGTTGATTTGAAACTGCTGGCATTAATTAGAGCGACTCTGACCGACACAAAATCCAAGGTGAAGTTACACGGATTTCTCTCTCATTCCTTTGACATCAAAACAGGAGTCCGACAAGGTGATGGGCCATCCCCGATACTCTTCAACTGTGTTCTTGGAAAGATCATCAGAACCTGGCGGGTGAGATTACAGGAAACCAACTACAATCCATTGAGAATAGGAACCAAATCCAAGGGGATCGCAACAGACTGCTTAGCATTTGCCCATGATATTGCTGTTCTCTCAAACGGCATAGAAACCGCTAGAGCTCAAGTTGAAATTTTAAAGGAAATTGCCGAACAAATTGGTTTGCAGATATCCTTTGGAAAAATAGAAGTAATGACTAACATCAAAGAGGCTCCACCAAAACTCCATACAAAATACGGGGACATCACCCGAGTAGACAAATTCAAATACCTGGGTGAGATCATTATGAAAAATGGACTGGACAAAGAAGCACTTCAGGAGCGAGTACGCAAACTGGAAATAGCCTACCAAACATCCTGCACAATCAACAACAAAAAATGCCTTCCCCAAAACACCAAGATACGTCACTATGAAACAGTTCTGAAGCCAGTGGTTCTATATGCAGCCGAAACCCTGTCTCTAAATGCCAACAAAGGACTCCTTGAAGAACTGGAGAAAAGAGAACGCAAAATTGTGAGAGGAATCTTGGGATCAAAATACAGAAATGGAATCCACCAAAAGAGATCCAACAAGGAAGTCTACAGCAAAATAGAGGAAATTACCGTCACAATCAAAAAAAGACGGGCACGATTTTACGGTCATCTGAAAAGAATGGACGTAAGAAAGTTAACTAAAGAAATCTTTCACTTTTTTTATTCAAACCCCAAAACCACAATTCCCTGGTTTAGAAATACCAAAGAAGACCTGCAAATGCTACATATCTCAGCTGAAGACTCCATTAACAGAGATCTCTTCTGCAAGAAAATATTGACGAACGGGCTAAACCGAGACGAGCAACCGAAGAGAGGACACGGTGCCACTTGGACAGATGAGCGTAAGCAGGCCCACTCACAAAGAATGAGGGAAATTTGGGCTCTAAAGAAGGCCAAGTTCAGTGTCAAATGCAACAAGACTTAACGTGGTCCTTGATGGCACGAGCGAATTATATAATAATAATAATAATAATAATAATAATAATAATAATAATAATAATAATAATAATAATAATAATAATAATAATAATAATAATAATGAGGTAAAGACGAAGACGAAGAAGAAGAAGAAGAAGAAGAAGAAGAAGAAGAAGGAGCTCGTGACAGGGAGATATTTTGAGCACCCTGTTTTACATCATCTTTCGTTTATATCTCTGACCTCCTGTGAAAGGAAGTTCCATTGACTGCTGGCTACGGCAGAGAAGGAAATGTAGCTTGAGCATTTATGCTTACGAATAGCGAGCAATGCCATTTCATTGCTCTGGTGTTTTTATCATGATGTTCAGAAAGGTTATGAAATCGTTCATACATGTGTGTTCCGTAGTAGAGGCCTGGTGCGGAAGTTTTCCTTGTAGACGGCCTATTAGGGGACTCGCATATCTGTGAAGATATGGATGCTTTCTAATGTTGAATACGCCACACACACCCAGCCCCCTAGCCATTGTAATTGACCAATTAAGGTTAAAATCCCTGACCCGGCCGGGAATTGAAACCTTGACCCTCCAGACCAAAGGCCAGGACGTTAACCATTTAGCCATGGAGCCGGACTGTTCGGTAGTGTAAGGTAAGGATTCGGTGCAATGAAGTCAGAATATGCAGCGTGCGTCTGTCTTTTCAGCATGGACTTATTAAAACCGAAAAATCCCAAACCATAGCAATTTCCCACCTAGGACCGCATGTCCATCCCTGACGTAGGACTTCAAAACCAAGCTTTTTCCTTTTGCAAGAGCGTAACAAATCTGGGAGTAATCGTTGACCAGCGCCTCTCGTGGAAGGATCAGACAATATCCGTGAGTAGACGAGTTTTTGCCATGTTTCACGCTTTAAACAATTTCAAAATTACTTTTACGTTCAGTTTAAAGAAGAAATTTGTCGAAACCAGCGTTCTTCCAATATTCGATTTTCGTGACGTAGTTAAGATAAACGTGAACGTCGAACATCAAGATAAACTGCAACGCGCAACGTGAAAGATTGATATGTAATTTGAAATTTTCAGATCTTGTTACCCAATCTTACGTTTCGAATAAGTCCATGCTGGGAACACCATTTGCTCACGGCCTCTAGCTCCCTGTTAATTTGACGGATTGCTGTCGAAACGTCTGTTGGTTTTATATGAATGTACAAATAGTACGTCTCCAGCATCAATGTGACGTTTATAATGTGTCAGCTGTTTAGCTAGGTCGTTGATATAGACAGAAAATCGCAAAGGAATAATGGTTGACCCTTGTGGGACACCTATTTACACACATTGCTACGAAGAAAATGTACCTTGATTGACGACACGTTGTTGACGTTCATGTATTTTAATCTCTTCTTAGGTATTATATCATTGTACTTGGGAAGCAAAATGTTCATTTATATTGTGTATGTTAATAGATATTATATATACAGTAGGATAGCATACTAGCATAATAATTTATTTCAGGGTCTTTTTTCATTTGCTCACGGGCTGTAGTTCCCTGTTAATTTGACGGATTGCTGTCGAAACGTCTGTTGGTTTTGTATGGATGTACAAATAGTACATTGCCAGCATCAGTGTGACGTTTACAATCTGTCAGCTGTTTAACTAGGTCGTTCATACAGACAAACAAAGAAAACTGACACCGAGTAGATCCTTGTTAATTAAGAGTCCATCACAAAAAATGCTGGAATCCGTGATATCGATGCACCAATCGGTTGCTGTCACCACATAGTTGCATCTCTTCAATGTGTCATAACATGTGAATGAGTGAGAGCAACTGGAGTGTCGACCTGTTATGCGTAACTGTTTGCCCAAGGGTTAAAAACTGGGAGTTTTCTTGCCAAAATTTCCAGGAAATTCTGCAATGCAAAACACAGTGGAAAAATTGCGCGAAATTGGCTCTGGAGCGAATAAAAACCTTAACTATTCGAAACGATTTCGAACACCAGAAAGCACTGTTCGAGTGAAGGAAAGCCTGGAACGACATATCAACGCTCAATATCTGTGCAAGTGAGAATTAAGACATCGTCGCGTTGAAGCATTATCAAAGAGAACCTACATCTCTATGGATACAAATATACTGTTGTGTATGCTTTAAGGACTCCAGACGAAACTTCGCGTGTTGAGTTTTGCCGGTGGTTTCTGAGTGAAGTTGTTTGGATCCTCAGTTCTTCGGATAAAGCCTGCTTTATCCTGTCAGGATATTTGAACTCACAAAGAACGAGGCATTACGGATCATGAAATCTCCGTCAGTGCGTCGGAAAGCCTTTGCATAATTTCAAGATCGGTGTGTGTGGTTCCCTTCGACGATGTCAACGGTGGCCATTCCTCAGTTCTATTGTCCGGCCTAGTTTTATTTCGCCCACAGTGTATTTGCTAGTGGAGTATATTGAACTTAAAGTGAATTACGGTAAACATGGACATTTTACAGTGATGCTTATATCAACTACTTTAGACCGTGATTTTATAACTGCTTATCGAAACTGACTCTCTGTTGAATACTTGAGCCGTGCTGTTTCTAGAGACTAAAACCAAGTATTCCAGCGCAGGGTTAACACACACTTCTTTTATGACGTGGCCAACCCTGAGGAGTTGTTGAAAGTGAATTGATCGAAGGTATAAGGTTTAATTCGATGGCCATACAATCCTAAATCGGGAAAAAACGCCGTCAACACAGAAGCACTCATCCCACCGACTCACCATGTTGAAGATCCGCGTGTGCTAAAACACCATGTCCTGCTGCGTGAAGAAGTTCGCAACCGCCTGCTGCATACCCTCGTACGACACGATGTGTCAAACCTTCAAGGCCTTTTTGAGGGGACCAAAGGCTTAATAGTCGGAGGGGGATAGATCAGGACTCAACAACAGTCTGATTGTTATTATCCTTAATGGATGACGCTGGCCTCCCAGATCGACCGGCGTCTTGTGTTCGAAGGCGACCGGCAACAAACTTGGTGCAACATTCCACAAATATGGTTTTCGACTGACATGCTACCCCATACACAGTCTTCATACGCCAATGCTTTTCCACCGATGTTTGTCCTTCGGCAGCCCAGAACAGAATAATATCGCGTTGGTCCTGTTTGGACGCATTTGGTGATACCGTCGCCGTAGATCACGTGACCACACGAGACGACTGCCACACTAATCCCTTATCCTACAAGTCCTTGCTTACAATATAGGCGCATCGCAGTCGCGCTACGCTGCATGTTTGCAGCAGCAACGCCCTCAAACGGAAACTGTTTAATCACGCCTTATTAAATCAGGATCATCTTCAAATTATGTACGAAGCAAAACATCTCATTACCTTCCTCGCAGACATATGCAAACAACGTCGTAACAATTCAGAGGTAAAGAAGCTTGATGAAATACGGAAATTTGTGTCTTACGTAATAGAAGAATGTAATAATAATAATAATAATAATAATAATAATAATAATAATAATAATAATATACACTTAGCAGCTGTATGATGAAATTGTTAGACGCCCTAATTTCTGAGGCGCATGTGTTTGCTTTATTATCCCTATCAGTGTCTTGTCGTGACGTACTCGGTACCTTGTTCTCTGTGGCCCTTTACAGTTCCATTAAAAGTTTGGGTTATTGCTGAACTTGATTTGATCGCTTCCATCCTGTGTAAAGACAGCCAATTATAGGCTTGTTATAAAAAAAACCAAACCTTCAAAACGTAGCCGGATCTACCTCCATTGCAATACACTTTAAAATCCATAGACTTAGTGTAGTTACCGGCTTAAACTTTCACTTGCCTGTCACTGAAATTAACCTTCCTTTTCACAGTAAACCAAACGTAAGATATATACACCGAGATTTATGTGCGGTTCCATGGCCAAATGGTTAGCATGCTGGCCTTTGCTCACAGTGGACCCGGGTTCGATTTCCGGCAGGTTGGGGAATTTCAACCATCATTGGTTAATTTCATGGGCATGGGGGCTGGATTTACGTGTCGTCTTCATCAACATTTCATCCTCATCACGAAGCGCAGCTCGACTACAGGCATCATGTCAAAAGATCAAAACCTGGCGAGCCGAACATATCCTCGGACACTCCCGGCACTACCGCCATTTCGTTTCATTACCTATGCGAGTGTTAAAGGGAAATGAACCTTGCCGTACAGCACAGTAAGAATGTACGTTACTTTGTATGAAATAATTACACACTCCTACATTGTAATGTACTTAAGGTTTCATTTTCCTTCACACTACAGTATAGGAAAGTGAACACAACGAAGATAATTGTGATGGACTGCATACCCATATGTGGTCGGGAGGCGTGAAAAGCCTGAAAGGAAATAGTGGATAGGAAGAGCATTTTGACATACGAAGTACTGTTTCTTCACGGATTACATGAAATATTTGATCAATTGATTAACGCTGGAGTTTATCGTGTTTCAGGAAAAATACTACGCTGGTATTCTAACAGTTTAAATTTAGACAGATGGACTGTCATGGCCACATACAGCGGGTAATTCTGCTTTGCCATTTTCCATTAAGTGTGCACACTCTTCCTTCCTATCAGCGACTCAGTGTAGTGGTCGAATAGGTAGAACACTAAGATGAACACGTCCGCTACATACCAGTAGACACCAGAACATGTATGAACCAGAGGAAATGAATCCTAAAAAGTAGTTGTCCAACTTCCCACGTACTCCCAGCTAATAATCAGGCAAGTTGGTCTACTCAGTATGCAGCGGTATTCCCATCAATTCGAGATGACTGGCGGCAAATGAGAAAAAGCATATCCCAAAAAACAATTATCAACGTATTGTTATTGTTGGTAAATTTTCTGAGCTTCCTATGTTGTAGGCCTTCACATTTTGTTTTTTTCTGACTCGGAGATAATAAGGCATCCAATGTAAAGGGAGTAAATAATTCTTCCTCCTTTCATAACGAGGCTTCTTGTTTTTAACTCAATTTGAAAAACATATTCACAAATTTCCTTATCAATCAATCAATCAATCAATCAATCAATCAATCAATCAATCAATCAATCAATCAATCAATCAATCAATCAATCAATCAATCAATCAATCAATCAATCAATCAATCAATCAATCAATCAATCAATCAATCAATCAATCAATCAATAAATAAATAAATAAATCAATCAATCAATCAATCAATCAATCAATCAATCAATCAATCAATCAATCAATCACCACTGATCTGCATTTTGGACACTCACCCAGGTGGCAGTTTCGCCATCTGTTTTTTACCTAGACTTTTCTTAGGAAGTCGCAAAGAATTTGTAAACTTATCGAACATCTCCCTTGATAAATTACTCCAATCCCGAACTCCTCCTACTATAAACGAATATTTCCCAATATTTTTCCTCTTGAATTCAAATCTAATCATCATATTTTGATCTTTCATACTTTTAAAACCATCACTCAAATTTATTCGTCTACTAATGTCATTCCACGCCATCTCTCCACTGACAGACTGGATCATACCACTTAGTCGAGCAGTTCGCCTCCTTTCTTCCAAGTCTTACTTTGCAACATTTTTGTAACGCTACTCTTTTGTCGGAAATCACCCAGAAAAAATCGAGTTGCTTTATTTTGATTTTTTCCAGTTCTCTAATCAAGTAATCCTGGTGAGGGTCCTATACACTGGAGCCATACTCTAGTTCGGGTTCAGTATGCTTCCATAGCCTTTACATCATTACTACAACCCTTAAATACCCCCGTAACCATGTGCAGAGATCTGTACCCTTTATTTACAATTTCATTTATGTGATACCACAATGGAGATCTTTCACCCTGTCAACGCAGTAATTAAAACTGAGAGAAATGTCTGTGTTAATGAAACTCGCAACCTGACTTTAAACCTCGTTAATTAATTAATTTATTTATTTTATGCCTTTGTATATGGCGAAGTTATGGCTCACGGCCCTCTCATACACTTAACCACTACATACAGTACGTAACAGTCCCTAGGAACTACCTAAATTTATGGAGCAATATTATAACAGATTATAATTATTATTTTTAATTAATAATATTATCTAGCCTATCTACATCTACATCATCTAACAACAGTTCTAAATCACACTTGCTCTCATACACACTTACATACAAGCTGATCACGTATTTAAGAGGAAATCTCGACAAGACCGTTTAAATGAGACTGTTGAAGTGCTATTACGCATATTGACAGGGAGTGTGTTCCATAGCCTTGCCCCAGACACTTGGAAAGACTGGCTGTATACGGATGAATGATTAGCCGGTATCATAAGGGTAGAAGTCGATCTGGTATTATGTCCATGGATAGATGAGAGGAAGTTAAAATGTGAGGATAGGTATTCAGGTGTAGATTCTTTCAGAAGTCGAAAAATTAGTGTCGTCGTATGTAAATTTTTTAGTTGATCGATTTTCAGCTAGGATAGCTTCTCATAATAGGGGGAAATATGTGTCCTAAAGTTGAAATAAAATATAAATCGTATGCAAGAGTTCATTGCCCTTTGAAGTTTTATAGTTTGTTCTGCAGTTGGGTTGGTTAATACGACATCACAGTAATAAATTATTGGAAAAATGAGAGTTTGAATAAGTTTTATTTTCATGCTGTGTGGAAGAATGGATTGTTTCATTTTAGGGGGTGAGGAGATGCATATACTTTTCTGCAGACATTTGTTATGTGGCCATTCCAGTTTAATGTGTCATTCATGACAACGCCTAGGTTTTTTACAGACTTCTGAAAAGGTATAGCTTCACCACAGAGCATGATATTAGGCTGGTGTATGATGTTTAGGGTATTTAAAAGTCTAGATTGTCCTATTATGATTGCTTGCGATTTCATCGGGTTAATTAATAGGCAGTTCTCTTTAGCATACGAGCTAATTGAATTTAAAGTCGAGTTCATATGGTGGATTGCTTTGTCAATGTCGGGGACTTAAAAGTGTGAGTATATCTGAAGATCGTCAGCATAAAGATGATAGTTGTAGTCGTTCAGATGAGGAGAAATGTCATTAATATGGATTAAGAATAAAAGAGGTCCAAGAATAGACCCTTGGGGAACGCCAGATAGCTTAGTCCTCCATTCTGTAGTCTTCATGTTTGATACAACTCGCTGTCGTCTGTTTTTGAGGTAAGAGCCCAAGAGCTGAATAGGAGAACGAGCCATGTGAAGTTTTTGTAACTTAGCTAACAATATGTCTATATTTACAGTATCAAACGCACTGCTAAAGTCTAGAAGGATAAGTATAGTCAGTTTTCGTTCATCCATAGCCCGTCTAATGTCATCCGTGGTTTTGATTAGTGTTGTTGCAGTACCGTGTCCTTTCTTAAAACCAGACTGTAAGGGATCAAGTACAGAACGTTTTTCCAAGTGCTTAACAATTTGTTTATGCATTAACTTCTCCAGAACCTTAGAAAGCGCTGTGAGGATGTAGACAGGTCGGTAGTCAGATGTATTGCTTGTAGGAGAGTTTTTTGGGACAGGCACAATGAGCGCATCTTTCCATTTAATTGGGATTTTGCCTGAAGTAAGACAGGTATTAAGCAAATGCGTAAAAATGGGCAGTATTATGTAGATTATGTAAGTCACAACTGAAATGGGAATTTCATCAGCTCCTGTTGGGTGAGATTTAATTGAAATAACTTCCCTTCTTACTTCATGTTCTGTAACGGTCTCAAATTCAAATACAGGATGGACTGGGGATTGTTGCCTTAATATACAGTCAATGGTTTTTTGTACTGTCGTTGTGTCAGGAGTGAGACGTTCCGTGGAGAAATATTAACTCATCAAGGGACACGTCGGGTTCAGTATGCTTCGCAAGTTGTTTTCCAATACCCAGTGACCGAAGTTGTCGCCATGTGGAACCAGTGTTAATGTTTTTGTTTAAATGATGGAATTAATTAAATTTCTTATTACGAATTACAAGCTTAATTCGGTTTCGAAGAACACGGTATTGCTCATGTACGTCAGCTAGTTGAGTCTGCTTATAGCGTCGATGTAGTGCGTCTCGTTCTTTCATCATAGTCTTAACATCAGCAGTCAGCCAAGGGCAGGGTGGACGTGTTACTCTCACCGAACGCTTTGGTACATGTTTGTTGTACAATTCATGTAAATGGGAATTAAATATTTCCACTTTCTCATCAATGTTACTCTTCACCATTATGTCATACCAGGGGCAGAGTTGTGCATCTTGTCTCAGTTGTATTAAATTCATCCTCTTAAAGTCTCTAAACGTTACATATTTCGGTCAGTACTTCGGCATGCGAAGAGAGTATGCTAAGTATATGAGGTCATGTTTAGATATGTCAGGAACAGATACTTGACCGTGGTGAAGGATTTCTTGCGGGTTATTTTTTATTACTGGGTCTATGAATGTATCCGCGGAAATAGTGGAAGTATGTACGTGGTGGGTGGGGTTAAGGGGTAATATAGTCATGTCACAGGATTTAAAAATATTTTGTAGTCGTAAGGCATCGTTGTTCAGAGTTAATAAATTGGTGTTAAAGTTTCCAAAACGTATCACGTGCTCGTATGAGGGTAGCAGTCTCAGTAAGCTGTCTTCTAGGTCATGTAAGTCTCGCACTGCGTCAGGAGGCCTATATTTTACAGCTACTAGTACTTTTAGAGAATTGACAAGGACCTCCACAAACATATATTCAGGAGCCGTTTTTACAGCAGGAGTAGACGTGTGAACAACTCTACTCTTGAGCATTGATTTACAATATAGGGCAACGCCACCACCTCGTCCGGTCGTCCGATCATGACTGTGAATATCATAGCCCGATGAGTCAACCGTGCTTGAGGGAATCGAACTACGGCAGCGATATGAAATGGACTGTCTTCAAATATTGTCTTCAGTTCGTCGAGGTGAGCAAGGATGGATTGGCTGTTGACATACGCACACAACAGGGCGCGATTACATGACATCAGTTCCTTCTCTAAAATGGTTTGGGTAGAATAGGAAGGAGAAAGTGTTGGGGAACGGCCAGAGGCCAGTCGTGTCCTTCCAGACGTATGTTCCGGTGAAAGGGCTGTGAAGGGAGAGTGAGGGGTGTCTATCACACAGAGGAGTGCTGAGGGGTGAGGGAGGGTGCAAGGAGGGGGACTTTCAATAGCACTTCTCCACTAAAGCATGCTAAAGGAATGTAAAACATGCTGTCCATCTCACATCGTTGTTGAGATTTTCTGCGGTTCCTCACAATATTGTAACTTATTTATTACTATATAGAGACTAACATCATCTGCAAAAGGCTTTACCTCTGATTCCACATCTTTACTCATATCATTTGTATGTATGAGAAAACACTCTCCAGTCACTGACAGTTAAAACACTGCGTCCTGGAGTTTGAGCGATGTGGGCTCAGGAAAGGAAAGCAACCCAGAGCGCAAAGATGACGGAATACTGCGCTAAGAGTTAGGATCCACGTGGTCCAAGGGGCCTCAACGAAACAAGAAGAAGGATAAGAAAGCATAAAGGTCCAATATATTACCTTGAGGAATTCCCCTCTAATGATTACAAGACCAGTTAAAGCTTCACCTACTCTAAATTACATAGTTCTTTCTAGAAATATAGTCACCCACTCGGTCACTGTTTTATCTAGCCCAACTGAATTCATTTATGCCAGTAGTCTCCAATGATTTATTCTATCAGTTTCCTTAGATACGCCAATCGCGTTACGGTCCATTTGACCTCCTGAATCCTAGGATTACCGTACTTGATACGTGAACTGGAAATAATCGATAGGAATGCAGCTCTATTTGTGCTGGGTGATTTGGAGAAAAAGACTAGGCTTAAGAAATGTTACAAACTTCGGGCTTGGAAGATTTGGGAACAAGCAGACGAGCTGCTCGACTAAGCAGTATGTTCCGAGTTGTCGGTCGAGAGAAGGAGTCGAATGATATTAGCACTCGAATAAGCTTGAGTGCAGCTCTTAAAAATCGGGAACCGGGCGAGTTGGCCGTGCGCGTAGAGGCGCGCGGCTGTGAGCTTGCATCCGGGAGATAGTAGGTTCGAATCCCACTATCGGCAGCCCTGAAGAAGGTTTTCCGTGGTTTCCCATTTTCACACCAGACAAATGCTGGGGCTGTACCTTAATTAAGGCCACGGCCGCTTCCTTCCAACTCCTAGGCCTTTCCTATCCCACCGTCGCCATAAGACCTATCTGTGTCGGTGCGACGTAAACCCCTAGCAAAAATAAATAAATAAATCGGGTGGAGTTAAATCTGGAATTCAATAGGAAAAATTAGGGTAAATTTTAACATAGAGGTCGAGGAATAGGCTAAGGGGTTGGAAAAATTATCAGGGGAAATGTTTGTTAAATTTCCAAGTTCTTTGAAAACACGTTATAAAAAATTCTTGCTGAAGGATCGGTAGTTAATTTTCCACCTGGACAGTGCTGCTAAATTCAGATCAGAAATTGATTGGTTGATTGATAAACTTCCCTAGGGTAGAGAATTGAACAGAAACCTCGAGTTCACAGGGCCCTGCCATAGCAAGTGACACAGGCATAAAGCCACTGTGTGTTTGTGGTCGATGTGGGCGATCGGTCATTTACGGAATATAATAGTTAAGCAGGCAAGTGTCAGGCGTACAGTGGACTTGCAACGCAAGACGTCTTTGAATGGGACACTCAAGGCGGTTCGCAAAGCTTCAGGGGCTGACAAAATGACAACTGGGAGGAATACAGGGGTTTGTTTATCAGTACGACCAACACGGGGTGCACGTTGTTTCCGCCCCATGGTAAGTCTACGGCTACTCGGTAATAGAGCGCAGAGGTGCAGTCATGCTTATCCATTGTTAGCAATGCGTATACAGAGATCTTCAACAAGAGTTGCAAGAAATGAGCAATTTCATGACCAATTTCTTACAGAATCCCTATCATTCCGGAATTTCGCCTGTCTCGCGATTAGCTGTATGGTTGAGTGACCAGATTACAAGACTTAAAATACGGGAAACTTCGACTGTCATTGATTATTAAGACCTATTTAAGATTACAGTTTTAAACACGAGCCACAAACCTCACAAAGTGTACTATTTATTTATTCTTATTCTTATTCTTATTCTTATTCTTATTCTTAGTCTTATTCTTATTCTTATTCTTATCCACATCCTATTCTTATTCTTAACCTTGATACGGAGTTTCCGTGCTTTACAGAGGTCTAAGAAGGCGCGGCATGAATGGCTAGGTGGAGAAAAGATCATAGTGTGATTTAAAACTCTGAAATTATACTTCCTTTCATTTTTTTCTGAATGTGAACTTACTGTAGATGAATAACATCACATAACAATTGGATAGGTAAAGGTTAGCTCGTGATCTCAAGTAACAATATTAGAAACTCCTAGAACAATCAGGCGCACACTGATGTTATAGAATGAGCTTGAAGCTCCAAAGTTAAAAATTTCAGAAGAGCGCCATTGCTCCACACAATGAACTTGCGCCCGAAGTTACGGAGACTAGGCCTATAGCTAGATACTACAGAGGTGAATAGGCGGATCGTAAGATAAGTTCCAAACGAAGAGATAAAGTTTAAATTTTACGAAATCATAGTCACTTCTACACCAAGTTGAATGGTAATTAAACGAAGGTTCGAACTCTCTATTCCCTAATTTAGAATAAAGTACTTTGTCTTGTTTGAAAATTCACGTTGAAAAGTTGGTATGTTTACATTACGGAAAAATGTTGAAGCCTTCCCCTCAAGTCAGGTTTCTGTGACTATCGTATGATTGCAAGGTGTCTACCATTACCTTCAGCTGGTGAACCTTCCGATGACGGGTAAGGCTTGCCCCTACTTTCTCTACGAATACACTCTCAACCTCCTCACTGGAGCAATGGAGAAGACAACATTACCCAAAAGATCCCAGCTTGTATTACGGAGAAGAGGGTTCCAGAACTCCCTAGGCCGAAGCCCTGTACAGCCCCACATTTTAATATTATAATTTAATAAATATACAGAATTTATGATTGGTGGAAAATTTACAAGAATTAGGAAGGTATGGCAGTGCTAGTAACTTAAGAACACAAGCATCTACAAACATTACAGTTCAGCCAACAGATAAATACCAAAATTCTCTTGCTAATTAAATGTCCACCCCTTCACCAGAGGGGCACGTAAGTCGACAGTAGAGACACCTGAAGATAAAGATTGAAACCTCCAGTGCAGACATGCAGCCCCGAAAGTCCTTCCACGATTGATATAGTTTTGAAACTTAGCATTTGTAAAAAATTGAAATTTTGAGATCGAAGTCAGAAAGTTTCTTGATGGAGATATCATTCATAAGGAATTTTGAAGAAAATAATTCTTGATGTAATGTATGAAGTCTTGGAAGTCCGGTCAGTTACGCCCAAATTTGTCGGCAAGGGTGGCCGTCACTGCCAATGCCATGGTGGTGTTTCCCGGACCCCCCAAGTACCCTCAGATACGTTTCTGCCGCTAGCCTGAAAGAGGTATTCACGGTGATGGTAGGTACTGATCAAATATTGAAGTTTTGCCCAATGATGAATTGGGCGATTGTGGAACCTCATCGAAGGCTTTTCCACTAATGATAGTGCGCAAGTTTGCTGTACTGAAGGAGCCTGGTTCGGAACGAGGTTTGCCCTTACCTCGCAGCGGCACCTCTCACTAGTTGCTAATACACGAGCTCAGATGACATCAGGACACTGCAACAATAATTCCTGGGCAAAAGTAACTGATTTTATGGAGAGAGTTTAATTTTGTTTGGTGGGGCGATTAAGGCGGGCGGCATAGGGGACGAGTGCGTTGAATACTGACTCAGACTTGGAGGCACGGACAAGATAATAACAGGGGGAGAAGATAAAAAGTACTGAATGGAAGGTTTTTACAAAAGTTGGAAAAGTAAAACTTCATTAGGCAATTTTTACCGTTATCAGGGGCAGAAGGCCTCGTATTTCTCCCTTAAGATTCTAAGCTGTTAAGAAAGGAAATATAATTACATTGGCATTGGTATGACCTGATGGCCTGTACTGAAAAATTGAGATTTCATACTGGTTTTACTTCGAACAGATGAACCCTCAAAATGCTATCTGTGTCGGGTTTCCTCACCAATAGGTTGACCAGCTTTGAGAAATCCAGATTAATGCACGGTCCATGAAATCTGGGGGCCAAAGCTTACCATGACTTGGTCCCCAAACTTTAAATTGGTGGGTCTCTCTCTATGATCACATTTTCTCATGAGAAGCTTCAAAGGTTAGTTTTAGCCATTCTCAACAGATCCCTGATATTATCGGGGTATATTGTCTCTGACGAAATCTCGTTCATTGACCATAAATTAGACAACGGAGTGTTACGAACGAACGTAAACATAAGAGATGCAGGTGAAAACTTGTGTGACTCGTGAACCGCCGAGTTGACTGCAAAAGATAACAATGCTGTGAAGTATCCCACATATCTTCATGATGAAAAGCGATCAAAGCAGGTCGAAGATTACGGTTATCGTAACACGGTCAGAAATAGATGGCTGTGTGTAATAAGCTGATGTTGTTACATGTGAGGTAGATAGATCAAAACAGAATTTGCGAAACACAATAAATGTGGATGTCTTGGCATGATCAGAGACTATGTGTTGGCAAGTGCAAGAAGAAGCAAAAATAGTATTAAGGCAAGGAATTGTAGACTGAGCGGTGGCCATCTTTGACGGAAATAGGCATGAAATCCTTGTGAAACCATCTACACACACAAGGATGAATTTGTTCTCGGCCCCATAGATTGAGGGAAAAGTCCGACGTAATCTATGTATAATTGCTCCATAGGGCGACATGCTTGATGAGATGACAATAACCGTAATTTAGTGGACAAGGTGGTTTTACCAAGCAAGCAAGATTTAAAAGCTTTAGCCATTTATATATTTTGCCGTCCATGATCATCCAGATGAACATTTCTCTAATCTTTTCGACAGTTTTGAGGATGCATATATGTCACACTAATGCGGCCTCATGGTAGTACTTGAAGATCATGGGCACAAGAACAGCTGGGACCATAACTTTCATCGTTTGATCGTGCCTCGAAGATCAACACAGAACTCCATTCCTCAAAACATAAGGAGCAACATGTTCCCCAGAGGAAAGTGTTTGCATAAGAGGAGCCAGCAAGGATCCACCAGTTGTTATTTTTCCTGACACGGAATAACATTGGGCATCGGCGATAATAGCACTAACACAAGGAAGTATGGAACTAGGATGAGAAGAACTTTCTTCCTGTTCAATGGAATCAACTTCACCAGAAAACATGCGGCTTAACCCATCTGCGACCTTATTCTCTGATCCCCCAATATCAAATCAAATCAAAATCTCTTTATTTGCAAATGAGGTGTCTACCTCGGTGGAAAATGGTACACTAAAATACATTATTCTCAAGCACTAAATATTAAATTAAAAAAAGAAGAACATTTTCCTATAATACAATATTATACAATTTACACTAATATTATTTCTAATAAACTCACAGCTCATCGTTAATACATTTATATTATTTACAAAATTCTACTTATAATATCTCCTGTGCTACTTAGAAATATAGTCAACTGATATACAGCATGTGGAATTACTTCAAATGATATTATACAACTGGTATAAGATTAAAATTTACTTTGCATATATTTACTTTTGTAACACATTCTGTAACCTAAGTAGCATAACAACCTGCTGCGTCTTAACCAGAGCCCTTTTTGCCACCACTTTTCAAAGTTCCTGATGGGCCTTCATAGCTACCGTAGTGGTCCAAGGGCCCTCAAAGTCCCCACTGTACTTTACCCCTACGGGTAGTCCCCTCCTTTGGCTATCCAAACTCCTTAGACCAGGGGATGGAATTAATTTATTCACACATATTTTTATTTACATTAACCTGCACTAGTCGAATGCCCTCAAATATTTCATTTATTTTCTCTGTTCCTGTTTATTCTCTTCTTGAATATCTGTACAGATTTTGGAAAATGATCAAACACTACCCCTAGTAAACTGTTCCACTCCTTCACACCCTGCCCAATTAATGGAAATTTACCCCAATCGCTTCTGCTTAAATTCCTTCTAATTTTATATTTGTGGTCAGTCCTGCCGAAATAATTATTTTCCAACTAAAGCCTCTCACGGATATCTCTCCATGCTTCTTCTCCTGTATAAGCTCTATGTAATCCTATAAGTCTAGTTTTCTCCCTTCTCTTACTTAAAGTTTCCCACCCAAGTTCATTTAACATTTCTGATACACCACTCTTTCTCCTGAAATCCTCTGTTACAAATCTTGATGCTTGCCTCTGCTCACTATCTATTTCTTTTATTAGGTATTCTTGGTAAGGATCCCAAACACCGTTTACATATTCCAATAATGTACGAAGCATACTTAAGTAACCTTTCTCTTTTAATTCTTTGTTCCATCCTTTAAGTAGCCTCATTATGACATGTAACGATCTGTATGCTTTCCCAACAATGTCATCCACATGACCTTTCCAGTACAAATTACTTTTAAATCTCACGCCTAAGTATTTGCACTTGCCATCTTTTCGGATAACTACCTCATCCATAGTATATTCAAATTCAGTTTTAAAACTTCTGTTTGTAAATGTTATAACAGTTGATTTGCCTCCATTAACCTTCATATTATTCTCTTCGACCCATTGTTGGATACACTCAAGGTCCCTTTGTAATTCTGAACAATCCTCAATGTTATTTATTTACCTGTAAATAATTATGTCATCTTCATAGAATCTTATTTTTGATGTTATATTATTCCACAAATCATGTTCGTATATTAAGGAAAGTAACGGATCGATTTTACTACCCTGTGCAATTCCCTTACAAACTTTCTCTTCCTGCGATACATTATTTTCTACTCTGAATTTCTAAACCCTTGAATTTAGAAATGTTTATATCTATCGTGTAACCCTTACGTTCAATCCTATTCCCTCCAATTTCTTTAATAATATTCCATGTCTAACTTCAAAATGAAACACCGAAATGGGAATAGCCCAACGGGCGATACGTCCTGTACGACGGGGTCTAGACAAAACCCAGCTAAGAGCCTGATTGTCGGTTTCTAATTCAAATTCAACCTATTCCGGATACAGGCGAAGCTCTTCCACGGCGAACAGAGCAGCTAGTGCTTCTAATTCGTGAATAGAATACTTGGTTTCTTCAGCCGATAAGGTACTAGACGCATAGACAATTGGCCACTTTCCAAGTTCCGTTTTTTGGAGAAGGACAGTGGAGACTGCAGATAATGACGGTCTGTGCGAACGATGTACTTCTTAGAAAATCTGGCATAGCTAAGATTTCTTTCTTCTTCATAGTACCGTATCAGGTCCCCCCTGACGTTGGCGATCACTGTGGCGAATGCAGTACGATCTCTTGCTAGGTGGAAAAGTCTTTCAACTCTGTGAATTCCAGTCCGTTCTTTGACGTTTCCAAGCCATGATGTTTGCCTCCTCCCGACACCTCTTCGACCCTGTATTTTGCCTTGTACAATCCGCTGTAAGGTGAGGTAATAGTCATTTCTAAGGATGTGGCCAAGGTAAGAGGTCTTCCGGAGTTTTATTGTTTGAACGAGTTCCCGACTTGCTCTTGCCCTTCTGAGTACTTCTTGGTTCATTAGTTGTGCAACCCACGAAATCCTGAGCATCCTACGGTGGATCCACATTTCAAAGATGTTTCACTGATATATTCCTGAGAGCCCATGTTTCCACACCATATAGCAAGGCTGATCATATATAGCACTTGATCATCCTTGTCTAAGTTTTAAATTTAAGTAGTCATTGCAAAAGAAAGATTCCATTTTTGTAAATATTTTTCGTGCTATTGCTATCCTCTCACTTCTTTCTCGGGGTCAAATTGTTCAGTGACAATGGCACCCAGATATTTAAAAGTGGTTTCTCTCTCAATCTGTCGGTTGTTTAGTTGTAAGATTTCCTCAGCACTGGCACGTCTGCTGAAGATCATGAACTTGGTCTTGTTTATATTTATTTTTAGTCCCATATCCTCACTTACTGCACTAATATTATTGAGCAGGAGTTGGAGACCTTCAAAATTATCACTCAAGATGACTGCATCAATCGCATATCTTATGTTGTCAATTATGCCACCATTTACTTTTATTCCATATTGTTGGTTTTCTAAAGCTGTTTTGAAAATTTTATCTGAGTAAAGGTTGAATAACAATGGAGACAAAACACAACCTTGCCTAACTCCTCTAAGCTACGATTTACATTACGAAAAAATTTTGAAACTTTCCCCACAAGATGTCTGCCATTACCTTGAGCTGGTGGACTTTGCGGCGGCGGGTAACGCTTGCCTCCTCTACGAACATACTCTAAACCTCTTGACTGGAGTGATGGGAGAGGCAACATGCCCAAAAGGTCCCAGGGGGGAGGAAGGTTCCAGAACTCTCTGGGCCTAAGCCCTGTACACACCCACATTTTCTATTGGTTAATTTATTAAATATCCAGAATGTATGACTAGCGCAACTTTTACATGAAGAAGGAAGGGAAAGCAGTGCTATTAACCTAAGAACACAAAAAATAATCTAAAAACACTAGAGTTTAGCTAACTGATAAATACCAAAATTCTCTTGAAAATTAATTGTCAATACTCTCACCAGAGGGGGCAAATAAGACGACAGTAGAGACGTCTGAAGATAAAGTTTGAAACTTCTTCAGCTAGATAGTTCACTAATCGTATTCCAGATGGCCTTCTAAAAGACGTTCAATTTGCATGTACAATTTTTATGATCATCATTATTATTATAAAAAATGGAATTCGTCCAGCATAAAGTTTTTAAAGAAAAAGAAAAACATCCCTCTGCTAAAAGCTAATGATCATGAATATGTATTTTAATAAATGAAACTCAAATATTAATAGTAAACGAATTATTTGCATTATTTCACAGAGCATTTTTGGCGTCCAAACACTGCAGTAACGAATAATGTAACGCCACTGACGGTGCACTGAGTATTTCAACACACTCTGTTTATATAAATCCACAGCCGCAGCATCTTTGGCAAAGGAGGAGTACTGTAACGACTAATATGACGTCACAGACGATGCACGTTCTATGGAACACACTCTATACAAATCCAAATCCACAGCATCTTTGGCGAATAACGCCTACCATAACATGTAATCTGTGGCGAAGTGCAGACTACGGTACATCTCTGTCCTGCACAATACTGAGAAAAACCTGTTGAGGTGACAAGAAATGCACTCGACTTTGCTAATTTGTGGTGCACCACAGTATGAACCGTTGGTGCACATTTTTTTCATCTTTTCCATAGACTGTTTTCGTACATCTATATGTAGTTTCTCTCCTTCTGACACGTTATAAATAAATAAATAAATCAATAAGAAATTATCTGATCAATTTCTGTAGTATTGTAGACCATTTCACTAAAGAACGGTCCTGACTTATTAATTCCTTGATTCATTCATCAGAATGATACCTGGGAGTTACCGTGGACAGATAATAGATATACAGGAATCACCTCTGTAATGCGTCAGCCAAGACCAAGACCGGGAATAACATCCTTCAAAGCTGGCGGGTACAACCTGGGGCGCTAATACTCACATTCTGAGATCGACTGCTCTTGCGTTATCTTATTCCATTGCTGAATATTGCTGTTCAAGCTGGCGTGATAGTACTCACACTGGACTAGTAGACAGCCAGCTGAACCAAGCAATGCGTACCATTACACGGTGCATTCGACCAACTAACACACACTGACTTCCCATCGACACGAAGATCACAGTCACTGTTTAACTTATGGAACAAAGTAGAAAACAATCCCCAACTCCCTACTTATTCTGACATAGCAGCTTCTCCAGCTAAACGACTGAAATCCAGACACCCTTCTTGGCGTACTGCAATGAATATACATGCCCCTCCTTTAATGTATCGGATGCCTAGAAAGGAAAACAGCAAACCTTGTTACCACCTCATCACATCATTAAGAACCCCTGCAAGTGCCCAGTTGGATTTGTCCTTCCCAGACGGCAGTGGAGGACGCTAAACAGTATTAGGACCGGCGAAGGTAGATACGGAGCCACTCTTCAAGTTGGGATGGAAGACATCACCGCAATGTGACAGCGGAGAAGAGGAGCAGACAGTAGATCACATTGCGTCTGAGCGTCCTTTGCATTCTTATAGAGACTCTATAGATCACTTACTCTGTGCCTCAAGTGAAGCTATTTTCTGGCTCTCAACGTTTGATATGGAACTTCAGTTATGAACTTGAGATTGTTGTTGTATTCATCATAAGCTAAGTAAATAAATGAATAATGATTAACAATCACTTATCCTCACTTACTTTCCTCAGAGCAGATTTTATTTCACATTACAAAGAGATAATAAAATACATTTTTAACACGTTTCTTGCTGTTTAAAAATGGAAGCCACCTTGACTTCATTAATAACGGTAATCCATTCCTTTCTTCTTCGAATCGTGCCCTCCAGGAGATGTCTTACCGAATGCTGATTCAATAACGTTTTTTTCCGGTTGGTAGACGATTATGTCGTCAGTTCGCCTTCCTGGGAAGAGCCAATCTGAAAGGAAGAAGTTAATGTGGATCAAACATGTTTCATGTATACAGAATGTCCAAAAAAAGAAAAACACCGACAACACTCAGAATGTTGTCCGAGAAGGCAAACAGATACGTTTTCAAACAGGATCCCATATCGGGAAACGCGTGGCTTGGACGCTGTAGTGCATCGAATTATGAGATGGGTGTGCGTACCATTGCAATCCGCTTTGCCGTATGCAGGCACCATGTCGTTCATTCCCGCAGCTGTGAACAGGTACATGTCGCACTGGTGTTAAAAATGTTACGGGAAATGCAGACAAAAGTACGCAATTAATGCAGTACGATGCGCATCAAGGACTGTAGCGCATGCACAGGAATGTTATTAGACTGAAGTCGTCCATCCTCAGTACACAGGTGGCTAAATGGTTGCATACCCTCCATATTATGATCCCAAATCGGAACAAATTGCCACAACCATTCTCAGATATCGACGCTATCCAGCGCCAAAACCGTGCATTTCAGGACAGGGGTTCCTTCTTGAAAGCTGATCACACCGGCATCCCGCACAACATACTAATCCTTGACGGTGTATCCTGGAGACACTCTGTATATATTACTAGCAGAAGTACCCGTTCTTCGTATGGGTTACCAGAAACTGGCTTTAGTTACTCATACTATCGGTGTGAGCGACTCCATTATATATTTATATCACTGATGTATTTACTTAAGTACGTAGAAATTATTTGTCATGTTTGGAATTATAGTGTACTTCTTCCTCTTCTTTTCTTCATGGGGGCCTCTAAATAGTAGTTCGTAATTAGAGTCGACCTATAAGATCTTTTGCTACCATGTTTTTCCTTCATTGCCACCTAGATATACATGCTCCCGTCATAAAGCTGCAGGTTTAATGTAAGTATACTTCCGCTAGATAGTACCACAAATATAATTATTATTGAATGTATTTGTTTGATCCGACATCTCGTAACTATTACAAATGATCAAGGAAATACGCGATGCGTAAAATAAACTACTATAATTATCTAGAATTATAATTATCAGCGCTTGTCACTCATGTCGCACATCATATAATGAATCTGAGTATAAATGTTGTGAAATGTTTTCAAGTCATCTTGACAATTGTGTACAGTACATAGGTTGTTTTCATGGTTACAGTGATCGTAAAAGTGGACCAAAATATCGGCACTAATAACATCAGTGATACTACTACTCCATAATTAGATAGAAAATAGTTTAAACTATAGGTAACAGACTCCGCAAAATGCTGAAACCTAAGCCAGTACGTAAAAATGGAGGCCCGTCGGCAACCGCTGGTCGCTGTACTACGGAGATCTCCGGGGCTATTATTTTTAGGCTTCACTCCCTTTCCATCCCAGCTCAAAGGAGTGCTATGAGCGTCTTACACAACATTTTATTTTTTCCAGATAGTAAGTCATATGTGTATCAATTTTGGTTGGCAGCTATGCCCAAACGAACATGCATAATCTATCTGCTGTAGAATCCTGGAGCTGACGTTGCCATGGTTACGGCTTTTCGTTTATTTATCCGATTCCTAGAGTAGGGGTAGTATGATTCCAATATCTCCGTAACGGATGGTTTTAGGGCCTTAAAACATGGTTTTCGGGCTCAAAGGGTTTACCGAGTTTTGTTCTTTGCGTCCAGGGACTTAAAATGAGCTTTGTCTCGTCCTTGTACGACAAATTCGATTTCGCTTATATTAGCCTATTATTTTAATACTTTTATATCTCCCCCCGTTGCCCCTCCTCTCGAATTCTTTTGAAAATAAAATACAGCCCATGTTACTCACTGGGAAAGTAGTTTTCTATAGGTGAAGTAATTTTTAAAATCGGTTCAGTAGTGTTTGAGTCTATCCGTTACAAACAAATTTTTCCTGTTTATTATATTAGTATAGAAGTATAGATTACATCCCTACACATACCGTTACCGTCAGGAAGGGCATCCAGCCGTAAACAGGGTCAAATCCACATGTGCGACACAGTTCGCACCCGCAACCCCACAGGTGTGGATGAAGCGATAGAAGAAGAAGATACTCATTTAAAAAATTCACCCGCTTTTTATTCTTTTCACCCCCTTAAGTGGATTTTCCAAAAAGTGTGTGTTCATTTTTAAAGGAGATTACAACTAGCAATTTTAAAATCTGTAACATCTTCATTTTTGAGATACATGTATCCTCATATAAATAATTCAACCCATTCCTCGCTTCTTTTCACACACACCGCCACATTCCCCTTAAGTGGATTTTCTGAAAACGAACATTTGTGTTCTTTTATTTGTAAAGGGGATTCCAATTATCATTTTTCATGTCTGTAACATGTTAGGTTTTTTGTGATTTATTGTAGATAATTTCGCTGCTGTCGAATCCTGGAGCTGGCGTTGCCACGATAACGGCTGTTCATTACTTTATCCGATTTCTAGAGCAGGGGTAGTGTGGTGCCAATATCTCCGTAACGGTTGGTTTTACGGCCTTAAAACATGGTTTTCGGGCCCATAGGGCTTGCCGAGTTTTGTTCTTTGCGTCAAGAGGATTAAATTGAGCTTTGTCTCGTCCTTATGCGACAAATTGGATATTTTGCCTATATTAGCCCATTATTTTGATATCTTCATCCCCCCCGTGCCCCCACCTCGAATTGTTATGAAAATAAAATACAGCCCATGTTACTCACTGGCAATGTGGCTTTCTATAGGTGAAGTAATTTGCAAAATCGTTTCAGTAGTTTTTGAGCCTATTCGTCACAAACAAACAATTTTTTCCTCTTTACAATATTAGCATACACAGGCTGTATCATACCAACAAGAAATCAAGGACGCTCTTCGTGTTATGTTGAGACAGACTGTGCAATTTTTTTCTAAAATTGAGGTTACCTTGTTTCTTCCAGGCGCGCTATTTAAATTGACGAACTCGCCATATTTGTTATGCAAGAGGACAAGACGCTGACGGGATTCAGGGAAGGGAAGGGAGGGGAAGTGTAAATTATGTCTGATGGAAACAGGTAAATGCTCCACGCATGCGCGCAAGTTTCCTCGTTCGACTCGCACAAGACTGTCCCTTACTCTTACAGGCAATATCCACAGCCTGTTTATTAAACACCCGTAACTGCACATAAAGAAGTAGAACACACTGCAATTAAGACACACTTGTCAATCAGAGAATGCACAAGATCATTTCTCCTCTCGTCTGTTAGTAGCAGTGATATTCTTTATTATTACCGGTACTCAAAGATGCAACATTTCCGCCCCAGGATTGTGTATTCCTTCACTCACAACATAGTACGTGGGAGAATCAAAAACTAAGTTACACTTCCTAGTTGTGGCCATTTGTAAAGCCACCTACAAATATGCAACATTGCTATGACAACATACAATGTGAGTTCATTTTTCGAAACAGTCCCCAAGAGGCTGTAAACATTTCTCGGAACGATCAACCAACTTTTTGATTCCAGATTTGTAGAAATCACCCCCAGCTGCTGACCGCTGCTCTCACCTCCTCATTGGTTCGGGATCGTCGTCCACCGAGATCCGTTTTCAGCTTACCTAACTGGATTTTTTTTTATTATATTACCGAAGACGATACCGCAACATCGCACACGTCCGAAGTGCTGTAGCGATTCAAGGGGGAGGTATGGCAACATCCTCCATACAGTCCAGACTTAGCCCTATCCATTACCATGTGTTCGGTAAGCTGAAAAAGATCTCGGTGGATGACATTGCGAAACGATGAGGAGGTGGTTACATAGCGCTGGAGGTGATCTCTTCGCATTCGGAATCGAAATTTAGGTTGACCTTTCCGAGAAATGCTTACAGTCTCCTGGGGGTTATCTGCAAAAGTGAACTTATATCGTATGATGTGATAGCCAATGTGCAGGTGGTTTCATAAATTGCCATAACTTGAAAGTGTAACTTACTTTTTTCATTCGCCCTTCTAAATGCAATGGAGGATTCCAGCAATATATAGCAGATATCCTGGATTCAGGAGGTCAATTAGACTGTATCAATCAATCAATCAATACTCATCTGCATTTAGGGCAGTCGCCCAGGTGGCAGATTCCCTATCTGTTGCTTTCCTAGCCTTTTCCGAAATGATTTCAAAGAAATTGGAAATTTATTGAACATCTCCCTTGGTAAGTTATTCCAATCCCTAACTCCCCTTCCTATAAATGAATATTTTCCCCAGTTTGTCCTCTTGAATTTCAACTTTATCTTCATATTGTGATCTTTCCTACTTTTATAGACGCCATTCAAACCTATTCGTCTACTAATGTCATTCCACGCCATCTCTCCGCTGACAGCTCAGAACATACCACTTAGTCGAGCAGCTCTTCTTCTTTCTCTCAATTCTTCCCAACCCAAACATTGCAACATTTTTGTAACGCTACTCTTTTGTCGGAAATCACCCAGAACAAATCGAGCTGCTTTTCTTTGGATTTTTTTCCAGTTCTTGAATCAGGTAATCCTGGTGAGGGTCCCATACACTGTATAGCGATTGGCCTGTCTAAGGCATTTGATAGCGTAGATCATGGGAGACTACTAGCTAAAATGAGTGCAATTGGACTTGACAAAAGAGTCACTGAATAGGTGGCTTAGTTTCTAGAAAATAGAACTCAGAGACTTAGACTAGGTGAAGCTTAATCTATCCCTGTAATAATTAAGAGGGGACTTCCTCAAGGCAGTATTTTTGGACCTTTACGTTTTCTTATATATATCAATGATATGTGCAAAGAAGTGTAATCAGAGATAAGGCTTTTTGCAGATGATGTTATTCCGTACCGAGTAATAAATTACAACATTGTGAGCAACTACTAATGACCTCAATAATGTTGTGAGATAGACAGTAGGCAATGGTATGATGATAAACGGGGATTAAAGTCAGGTTGTGAGTTTCACAAACAGGAAAGTCCTCTCAGTTTTAATTACTGCGTTCATGAGGTGAAAGTTCCCTCTGGGGATCATTGTAAATGCCTAGGTAATAATATGACGAAAGATCTTCATTGTACTAATCACATAAGTATGATTGTAAATACAGAATACAGATGTCTGCACATGGTTATGAGGGTATTTAGGGGTTGTAGTAAGGATGTAAAGGAGAGAGCATATTTTTATCTCTGGTGAGACCCCAACTACAGTATGGTTCCAGTGTATGGGACCCTCACCAGGATTACTTGATTTAAGAACTGGAAAAAATCCAAAGAAAAGCAGCTTGATTTGTTCTGGGCGATTTACGACAAAAGATTAGCGTTACAAAAATTTTGTAAATTTCGGGCTGGGAAGACTTGGGAGAAAGGTGACGAGCTGCTCGATTAAGTGGTATGTTCCGAGCTGTCAGTAGAGGGATGGCATGGGAGAGTATCAGTAGACGAATGAGTTTGAGTGGTGTCTTTAGAAGTAGGAAAGATCACAATATGAAGATACATTCGGAATTCAAGAGGACAAATTGTGACAAATATTCGTTCATAGGAAGGGGAGTTAGGGATTGGAATAAATTACCGAGGGAGATGATCAATAAATTTCCAATTCATTTAAGAAAATGCTAGGGACACAACAGATAGGGAATCTGCCACCTGGGCGATTGACCTAAATACAGATCAGTAGTAATTGATTGATGAAATACTGAACGAAAGAAAATGTAAGCCCGATGGTTTTATTTGAGTAAATGTTCATCATGCCCTCCTCCTATTTCGAAGCACAGTTCGCAACGGTGTAGTAGTGGATGTTTCGTTTGTCGCGAACGACATAGAAAGCTACCTGTATGCTTCGTAAAAGTTGATCTCTTTCTATGGGTTTCAGATAGCAGACAATTTGTGCAGAACAAACTGTACACTGCATACTGGAGCTGGCAAGCGACTATGCGAACGAGAAACTTATGCATTCTTACATCAGTCTCCCACTTCCCCTCCCTTACCTTCGCTCCTCTGACGCACAGCAGAGGCAGAGTGGGATGTGCATGCTCTATTGGTGGAAAAATATCTCATTCTTCCCATGAGAACTTATAATTTCCATTCGGAATTGCTAGGCGGGCATGAATTCCATTGTGGAGTTTTATCTCCCGTATGCAGTTATCATACTGTGCCTCTTATATAGGCTTCTGATAAGTTCACCTGCATACACCCCAGCGTCAGTGGGTAGGGTCTGTGACATCCCACTCTGAAGAGTCTAGTGTAAGACCTAAGACGAAACGCTGGTTAATAGAGCAAACGCCTGAAAAGCCATACATCTAATTTTTGATCTGATTTTTTATATGCTCTATTGGTGGAAAAATATCTAATTCCCTCCATGTGAACTTAGAATTTTCATTCGGCTGTATCTATGGCATAGAAAATAAGGCAAGTTCATCGATTTGAATCTCACGCCCGAAAGTAAAAATGTAACCTCATTTTCTAGAAAATGATAATTATCTCCGCCAATCAGATTGTACCATCGTTCTTAACCCAACACGAAGATCATCCCTGATTTTATTAACGGTATAGTTCTGATTGTCGCTGCACGAGCAATATCACCTATTCTGACAATAAACTTCGTATCCATTATTTTCCTGAAGACCGGTCACGTCTCCCAGTCATATAGGCCATCGGAAAATATATCGTTACGTTCATTTTCCTATGATGTTCCCCTGGACGTGAGGGTTGGTTCGATTTCCATTCAGCCTAAGCGATTGTAATTTTCCAGGGGCTGCCTGACGCGGAGATATTGGCCCTGTTCCAGAGCGCCAGGAATAATGGGCGAGAGGATTCTTAGTGCTGATCACACGACAAACCTGAGGAGCGGTCGCTTTCTACGCCAAGGTCTTTCGGTGCTGATGCACCATGGGCTTTTTAGTTTTGTTAATTCATTACGAATACTTGTGTTTAGAGGAAATTGAATCTTACCGTACCGCATTGTAATAGCTAGAGCACGGATTTTGATGCATTAATAGGTAAGAATGCAAACTTACTGAAGTGAGCAGCATGCATAGTTTACCTTCACAACGATTGTGCTATGACGTTTGCGTAAACATTAGGGGTACGGCCCATCAGAACCCCCATAGTTTATGTTACTGTTACTACATTATGGAAGAGCGGATGGCCGACACTTCCTACCCACCAACCTGTTACTGCATAAAAATCCGAGCTTTAGTAATAACGTATGTTTCCATGACATACATTGCCGGAAATAATAATTACCGTACTACACCTGGAAAGACGTTATCGATTTTGATCCGATGGCGTCAGCTGCCATCTGGGGGATCGTAGATGTACTGATAATGGTTTCAACGTCGTCTGCCAACAGATAGTTAAGTGACATAGCTGCCAGGGTGTCATCTGCGTTTACTCTTTAATAGGGAATGTTTACACACAGAAGGCTCAGTGTGATGTAAACGTGTGAATTAAAAAGGCGCCATGCCACGGAGAATCACTCGTGCTTCCTACAGCCAACTGAGTGAGGTTGACAGAAGTCAATTTGTGGCCTTCCGATTGGCGGAATGGTCTTTTTGAAGACACGAGGTTAACGCGCTGCGTCAGTTGAGCAGCGCTGCTGGTTGCAATGGTCATTTTCACACCCGTAGACGAGGTTCTGGACGCCCACGCAGCACAGCCAAGACCGTCGTATTGTAAGGGCAGAAGTGCAGATCGTACAGCTAAAGCAGCACTGATAAGAGGGTTTGTGAGCCCAGAAATGTCAACGCGAACTATTGCCAACCAGTTACTAGCAGTGGGACTACGGGCACTCACACCTCTAGCCCGTCTTCCACTCACGGCACATCATCGACGCGTACGGCCCGACTGCTGCCGACAGAGGTTCACTTGGAAGAAGGAAGGGCGGGCCGTGTTCTTCAGCGATGAATGCAGATTCTGCCTGCTTGCAAGTGATGATCGTTTGCGCGTACGACGTAGACATGGCGAGTGCTGTCTCGAAGAGTGCATTCGCCCAAGACACACTGGCCGCGCACCAGGCCTTATGATCTGAGGTGCGATAAGCTACAAACCTCGTTCACCTTTGGTGTTTGTGGAGGGAACACTGACCATCAGTCGGTACGCGCAGAATGTTGTAGGCCTCGTCCTTTTGCCATTCTTGCAACATGAAGGTGACATGTTTTTCCAAATGCATAATGCTCGCCCACACACTGTGCGTGAAACTCAACGTGCTCTGCAAGACGTACCAGCAACTCTCCTGGCCAGCACGATCTCCGGACTTGTCTGCCATCGAGCACGTTTGGGATATAATGGGACGACAACTGACACTTGCGAATCGCCAATCCACAACTCTTGTAGAACTACGTGAGCAGGTCAAACAGCGTGGAATAATGTGTCCTACGACGGTATTCGCTATTTGTATGATCGAATGGATGCCAGATTCAGTGCATGCCTTGCCGCCCGTGGAGGATACACCACTTACTAATGTGGGTGTTTCAGCATAGCTCGCTACCACTTGAGCTATAGATCTCTACATATAATAATTTCATGCACTCCATATGCAATGTTTCAACAATAAATCTTGAGTAAATTGGAAAACTCTAAGAGGGTGCACTGATTCTTTTCGGCAGTGTGCTTACACACTCCTACACTAGAATGTAATTTAATGTTAATTTCCCTTTACTTCCATGCATACGAAAATTAACACAATAAAAATAGTTGTTGTAAACTGCACGTGCGTATGTGGCTGCGAGGCCAGGCCAGACTTTAGGAAAATAAAGGATATGAAGATTTTCATCAGCTGCCCGTTATTGCTTCTGCAGCAACGGTACATATTATTTAGTATCCATAATGTTTTTTATGTTACGAACAATGAGCGCTTCACTATACCACAACATAACTTGCTTTGATTATTTTATTCATATTATTGTTAACATATTTTAACGCTGAAAACATTTCTTAATTAAGCAATTTCCTAAATTATACCAAACGTTGCAGGGCTAAAGGTTTCACATACTGAGTGTTGGATGGCTCTATCAATCACTTCCGGCCTAAATGCAGTTACGAAAAAACTGCCTAAAATCGCATGTTCCTGTACTCGTTACATTTTTGACTCAAAGCATAGCCTAATTAATATATTTAAATTATTTCCCTAACGTGTTCCTTTTTTCATTACCCTCGGGCATTTTCTGATTGAAACATTTCCACAATGAATGTAGTTGTAAGTGCTTAAGTGTACTCTGCATTGACTCACATTAGGGCCCGTAGTGGTGCTTAAGTGAAACTCTGCATTGACTCACATTAGCGCCAGTAGTGATGCTTAAGTGAAACTCTGCATTGACTCACATTAGCGCCAGTAGTGATGCTTAAGTGAAACTCTGCATTGACTCACATTAGCAATCATAGTGGTGCTTAAGTGAAACTCTGCATTGACTCACATTAGCAATCATAGTGGTGCTTAAGTAAGACTCTGCATTGACTCACATTAGCGCCCGTAGTGGTGCTTAAGTGAAACTCTGCATTGAGTCACATTAGCGCCCGTTGTGGTGCTTAAGTGAAACTCTGCATTGACTCACATTAGCGCCCGTAGTGGTGCTTAAGTGAAACTCTGCATTGACTCACATTAGCGCCCGTAGTGGTGCTTAAGTGAAACTCTGCATTGAGTCACATTAGCGCCCGTTGTGGTGCTTAAGTGAAACTCTGCACTGACTCACATTAGCACCCGTAGTGGTGCTTAAGCGAAAATCTGCATTGAGTCACATTAGCGCCCGTTGTGGAGCTTAAGTGAAACACTGCATTGACTCACATTAGCGCTCGTAGTGGTGCTTAAGTGAAACTCTGCATTGAGTCACATTAGCAATGGTAGCGATGCTTAAGTGAAACTCTGCATTGACTCACATTAGCGCCCGTAGTGGTGCTTAAGTGAAACTCTGCATTGAGTCACATTAGCGCCCGTTGTGGTGCTTAAGTGAAACTCTGCATTGACTCACATTAGCGCCCGTAGTGGTGCTTAAGTGAAACTCTCCATTGACTCACATTAGCGCCTGTTGTGGTGTACGTTTCACAGAGAAATTTGCTCTGCGTCTTAAGAAGGAAGTCTAATATTTACGAGGAAGACTTCTACAATAATAAGGTTTTGAATTTAAGATAATTTTACGGTTGGAGCTGTAGTGATACGCTCATTCATCACCAGATGGCTCGCCGTATGCTGGCACAGCGCCTCAGGCGCGAACTGATCCAATCCAATCCAATCACAGCCAACTTGATGCGTCGCTCCAGATTGGAGCTCAGCGAGGGATCCAGTCGGTCGTGATCCATTTAAGATATTCTGTCAGAGCTTCTGTGTCTCAGGGGGCAGCGCGCCGGCCTCTCACCACTGGATACCGTACTTCAAATCATTTTGGGAGCTCTGTTATTACGTAAGATGTAAAAATGAAACCTTATATTACATGCAAATATTAAAAGAGCCACACCGTTCACTCAAACACGACATAAGTACGGTACTGTGCATGCTGAATGGCCCGCTAATAGCATGTGCATTAGTTTCATTGAACATGTGTGGGCTACGTCTGATAAGTAATTTTAACTTTCAGAGTGAGTTAAATGGTTGAATTAAATATTTAACAGCTCATATTAAATTGATTATTGGAGGTCTTAATCACGCTTAGGTTTTACGCTGGTGATATAAGAAGATTGACACTTACGGTATTGTGGATATTGCGGATGGGACAGACCCTGAAACAGAAATTTCTTTTTGTAATACTTTATTAATATCAAGCAGGTTCTATATCATCCACTCATGCATATAGCAAAAAAAAAAAAAAAAAGCAAAAAAAAAGAAACCTTCTAACTACATCGTATTAAGCTTTAAATTTCCCATCTCATCAAATGATTACTTACCATAACATTGGCATTACCAATAACTAAAAGTGTTGTGTAACCAGGGACATACATTAGTACACATGTTTTGTATTTCATTCTTTATGAAACAAAGATGAGCTTCTCCACTTTCATAAACATCAGAGTACAACATATTGTTCACTTATCTTTCTACAATAAACTACTAGGCTCATGATAAATGTTATATCGTGTATTCAGCCCGACTCCATGGCTAAAAGGCAAGCTCTCTGATGATAGGGGCCTCGGGTTCGATTATCGGCACCGTCGGGAAATTTAACCATAATTGATTAATTCCCCTGGTGCGGGGACTGGGCGTATGTGTCATCTTCACCATCATTTAACTTTCATCAAAATGCGCACGTCACCTACGGGAGTCAAATCTAAAGGCCTGCACCAGGCCTCTCCGGAGAACGCACGCCATTATTATTATTATCATTATCGGAACTTCATACAACAAGTCACTGACTTAATTTTCAACTTTTAAGAAAAAACTATTATTAAAACATACATCATAATCATCATTATAGACCGCTATACCTTTCAGCGTTCAGTCTGCAGGCCTCTGTGAATGAACTAAACGCCCCCACATTATCTCTGAATAGTTAGAAACTGAGTCTAACCTTCATCGTCTTCGTCTTTATCTACTTTTCTTAACCTCCATACCAGAGTCCATTATTCTCCCAGGTAACCTATCCTCCTCCATTCTCCTCACATGACCCCACCACTGAAGACGGTTTATGCGTGCAGCTTCATCCATCGAGTTCATTTGTAACTTAGCCTTTATCTCCTCATTCCGCATACCCTCCTGCTATGGTTTCCACCTGTTTGTACCAGCAATCATCCTTGCTATTTTCATGTCTATTACTTCTAACGTACAAATAAGGTATCCTGAGTCCACCCAGCTTTCGCTCCTGCACAGCAAAGTAGGTCTGAAAACAGACCGATGTAAAGATATTTTCGTCCGGGAACTGACTCCTTTCTTACAGAATACTGTTGATCGCAACTGCGAGCTCACTGTATTAGCTTTACTGTACCTTGATTCAATCTCACTTCCTATATTACCAACCGCAGACAACACACAACCGAAATACTTGAAATTATCGACCTGTCCAGCCTTGTATCATCAATCTGACATTCAGTTCTTTTGGATTCCTTACCAACTGACACCAATTTAGTCTTCGAAAGGCTAATTTTCATACCATACTCATTGCACCCATTTCCAGTTGCATGATATTAGACTGCAGGTTTTCGGCACAATCTGCCATTAAGATCAAGTTATCAGAATAGGACAGACTACTTAAAACATCTCCACCTAACTGAATCCCTCCCTGCCATCTTATACCTTTCAGCAGATGATCCACGTAAACTACGAACAGCAAAGGTGAAAGATTACAGCCTTGTCTAATCCCTGTAAGTACCCTGAACAAAGAACTCACTCTACTATCAATTCTCACTGAAGCCCAATTGTCAACATAAATGCCGTTGATTGATTTTAATAATCTATTTTTAATTCCATAGTCCCGCAGTATGGTAGACATCTTCTCGCTCGGTACCCTATCATATGCTTTCTCTAGATCTAAGAAACACAAACACAACTGCCTATTCCTCTCGTAGCATTTCTCAATTCCCTGGCGCATACTGAAAATCTGATCCTGACAGCCCCTCACTGGTCTGAAACCACACTGGTTTTCATCCAACTTCCTCTCAGCCACTGATCACAACCTCCCTATTATTAAAAATGAATATAAAATTTTCTGATATAAGTTTATGAAGGCCTATTCAAATATTACCATCTACATTTAATAATATCTCTGTTTTACCTTCAAACGTACGTTCCCAAATGCAGCACGAGCAATACGCTTTTTATACATTATTTTTCATAAGACTGTTCACGCTTTGTAGCCACACATGTATGAGCAGTCTAACATAACAACTTTCTGTGTGTTAGTGTTCCGGTGCTGCTGTGTAATGGGAAATTAAACTTAAACACATTATTATTGATTTAATTCCACTAGGAAGCGCTTATGACTCGATTTTGTTCCCAAAACTTCTTAAGCACTGCCATTAGATTTTCCTCCCTTTAATATGTGGGAGATTTGAGAAATTTAACAAAGTTGGTTAAAGGAGACCACGAGATTACCATTTTCCAAAATTTGGGACGATCTGAGGCCTAAGTAACAGAAATCCCAGTCGACGCTCTGCTTAATAATAATGTATTTGGCTCTACGCCCAACTAACAACATTTTCCGTTTTCGGAGACGCCGAGTTGCCGATATTTAGTCCCGCGGGTGTTCTTTTACGTGCCAGCAAATCTACCGACACGAGGCTGACGTATTGTAGCACGGTCAAATACCACCGCACTGAACCACGGTCGAACCTGCAAAGATGGAGTCAGAAGACCAGCGCCTCAACCGTATGTGGCACAGAAGCCATACTTTGTATTTTTACTTCATTGAGCCAAATTCCTCGAGTCTTTTAACATTTGATGAGCGAGAAGACCTTCTTCGCAAGTCTGTCGTTATCCATTCTCCGAAGGTGTCCATAAAACTTCAGCCGCCTAGGTCGCATGCCAGTGTTAGCCCTTTCCAAAATTTCGTACAGTTCACTGTTCGAATTTAGTCGGTAGGTTCCATCCGGGAACACTCTTAACCATGAATTTTCTGTACGATACGTCTAACGACTTTCCCATGTTGTCCATAGTCCAATTTTTTCATCATTATACTGTTAGGAGAGCGTAATTAATTCATCCGATCATGAACTCATGTTCATAAGAAACAGAACACCTTGAAAGACTAGAGATAGGAAGTTCATATTCACAGGACATGTTTATTAGTATGTTCTGAAGAAACTATTAGCTGTTTAATCACCTAGGTTCAGCAAGTGTCCTGTTGCCTAATAGGCACTGGGGTACCCATGGGCACTGATAACGTGTTCCATGCGTGATGGCATCGACGCATATCAGGCGCGTTTAGCGTCCTGGGGTACAGCCATCCATGCCGCATTCACCTGTTAAACAATTCACCTTTGGTGGTTGGCATTGGGTCACAGTGCCGCACCCATCGTTCACCATATCCCACACATTTTCGATTGGCGACAAGTCCGGTTATCGGGGGAGCCAGGACAACAGTTTTACATTCTGTGACAACAAGAAGGCACGTGTTCGTGCAGGAACATGTGGTCACGCATTGTCCGGCTGAAATATGGGGTCTGTGGTGTCGTGCATGAAAGATATAGCTTCGGGTAGCAGGATGACATTCACTGGTCACAGTGCCCTGGACACGCACCATCTCTGATTTGTGGTTGTGCCCTATAGCACCCCACACCATAAGGCCTTGAGTTGGCGCTGTATGTCTTGTGCGAATGGCGGTCAATATGATGTGTCTCTGTCCCTGTCTGCAGCGAACCAAAATGCGGACATCATTTTCAAAAAAACAGAAATCGGATTCATCAGAAAATACTGTCCGCTGCCATTTTTGTCCCCAGTGACGTCGTTCTGTACACCATTGCAGTCTAGCATGTTTATTAGTCAAAGGTACGCGGAGAAGTGGACGACGCGCCGGTAACCCATATCATAATAAACGTTTACGGACTGTCACTCCTGATAGTGTACGATGTGTCACACTTTTCCACTGTTGCGCCAGAGCCGATAATGACGCAGGTCTGTCCTGCAATTCCATTGGGATGAGGTGTCGATCTTATCGGGGGTGTGGTCTGGGTGGTGCGACCAGACCTATCCCGTCGTATTCTACAGTTTTCTGTGAACCATTCTGTACACCCATTCCACTATCGACATACTTCGTCCCACACGAGCTGCAATTTTACGGATAGATGCATTACGTTCCCTTATGCCAAAAATGCGCTCTCTTTCAAACTCACTCACTTGGCGGTACGGTTCTCGCATACGTCTGCGAGGCACCTTGCACGTCTGCTCAAGTCACACTGATCCATTACCTTCGGTTTATAGCGATAACTAGAGCCGCAGTCACATTTTACTGGTCGGTGGTGGTGCGCCGAGATATCATTGTGGACTTTGAACGTGAGAGTCGATATGGTTGAAATGCTAATCATTTCTTTAGAACATACTAGTGCACATGTTCTGTGAATATGAACTAGTCTTTCAAGGTGTTCTGTGTTTCACGAACATGCGAGTACATTCCTACAGTGCGGTACGGTAAGGTTCATTTTCCTTTACACGTAAAGGTGGGAAAATGAACACAACGAAAATTGTTATGATGGACTGTGGCTGGGAGGGGTCCCCAGTGCTAAAGAAAATAATGAAGAAGAGGATCTTTGTGATATACGAGGTACTGATTCTTCACCAACGGTATGGCTCGTGGACTCGTTATTTGTGTTCGACTAAGGGGGAACGTGCATGTAATGCATGTGCAAATATAATCATTCACCAAATCCACAATTTGTAAGGTACATAACTGAAATTTAGTACAGATGTTAAGAACGGTTATGTGCATCTCTTCACTATTTTTCATAACTTAAGCAAAATTAAATTGAAGCGTTTTGCAATTTATATATTTTATGACTCCGTGATCAACAAAGGTACCATTTTTTCATACACCTTTCAACAAATTGTCAGGAAAATTGTACAGTGTAACCTTAATATGTATAGAAACACCTCCACAAAAGCACGTTTAAATACAATGATATTTAATTCATTTTATGTTTAATTATTTTGTAAACAGAAAAATATCCATAAAAATCTATAGTATTTCTTCTATATCTCGGCGTACGGGAATGATATTGAAATTTGGCCCCGCGTATATATTTGCTATACACACAGAAATGAGGATGCCAAAAATCATGGCTCTATCTTTTCCAGTTACTGAGGAAGGTGTACTTCAATTATGGAAATGGTGATTCTGAGAAAATACACTTTAAGGTTGAACTCAACTTTTTCCTTGCAATTCTGTATATTAAAAGGCTCCAGAACTGTACTGAGTGTTCTCATTTCCTTCAAGACTTCTCTTTTGATTTCTTGTTTGCTGCCTTCTTTGCTTTACCAGGTCTTCAACTGACTTTTCAACTGCAGAGAGGCGCTGGAAATCTATTTTTCTCAAGATACATTGTGTGAAAATTCCTACCTTGAAGTCCACTCTCTCTAATACCTTCATCCTTACTAAGTTCCCACCATTAAATACAAGAACTGTATCATACGATGCAATTCTGACAAGTGTAGCAGATGAAAATGTGGTTTTCCTTACCAGTCAATTTAGACATTAATTTGGATTTGGGTTTTGCCAAGAACACACTTTTTGAGAAGTTCAGGATCGTCCAGAAACCTGTATGTGGGCTTGACAACATCTAGGATACATTTTAGAAGCCTCTGCTTGTGGATGTATGGGTTATTATCCCTCTGAGCCTGTAGATATTTACAGCAGCTAATGTGGCACAGATTACGAATGGGTTGTTCATCTGTTTACACCATGTGAAAATATGTATCCCATACAGTTCTTACTCGGACCTAACCTCATTCTTGGTTTGTTTCTCAAGTCTTGCGGCCACTAACTTCTGCAAAATCAATTTAAACAGTCTTCTACACACTCTTTGTGACCATAGCATTATTGAATGATGAAAGAATCGAACACTTGAGTAAATCTCCGACAGTAGCTGAAGGCAAAACAAGAATTTATTGCTCCTTCATAAACAAAGCAGCTGGTTTGGTATTGTTTCTAAGATACGGCATGCGGAACACAGTCATAGATTATGTATAAAACCAAAGAGTATGTATCACAGCCTTCTAGATGTATCCCGTGCAAGTTTGCTTGAAATAAATCCACGGACTCGTTATTCACCGAGCTGATATTGAAGTAATGCTTCAAAAGTGGGCGTGGCAGTAAGGTCGCGTCCCACATTTAATTATTATTTTTCAGGCAGTTCGGGTGCGATTTCATCCTTGCAACTTTGGGAACATATTGTCAATGAGTTCTACTATTAAATAAAAAATAAATTGAAAATTGACATTTTGGGCCCATTTCATGAACGTTCCCCCTTCTAATACATGTATACATAAAAAGTATTACAATACACACCACCGAAGTGATACCCTGTAGCGACTCCTCATAGGGTTGGCATACGGAAAGGCATCCAGTAATCCACACATAGCTCCCGCCCTACCTAATTGATATAGGACAAGGGAGACGAAGGTGCACAAATTTAGCTCAGAATCACGTTACGTTCAATCATGCACACGAAGTCACCATCTGAGCTTCAACGGAAATATAGTCAGTTGACAACAAGGTCTAGACCGCACAAAGAACTGAAATTACTATGATTCAAACGTACCAGCTGGACGATGATGATGATGAATGAGGTTGCTCAGGTTTGATTTTCTGAACTAATCCTTATAGTAACATACTATTTACAATATAATAAAACCTGAGGCGTCCAGAAGCAAAATATTTTGAGAACACCAGAATATTTTCTATCAGGAAACACGAAAAATTTATTACTTCCTTAGCATGTATGTTTATTTCTCAGCCCGAAGGCTTGTTGGATCCTCAAGAGCTCCGCCATCAGCTGTCATAGATGGCCTAGGAATCACTGAAGAGGCGTACTGGGGGAATGAGGAGTGAGGGAGTTTCCCGTTGCTTTCCTTACTGAGCCAGAAGTTGCTATTACATATCAGTCTGCCACGCCCTTTGCAATGCGTGCACCAACTGACCATATGAGCAACATTTCCACACCATTCATAGCAGGGACTGGCTGCATAAGGAATGGCATTAGTTGCATCACTCACACCTCAGTCACTTTCATTTTGTCAAAGCCAAGGATAAAGCTGAGGCAGATCAATGAAAGTAACAATATTGCTCTAGCCTATACCAGAAGACATAGTGTACTGTAAACACCACGTCCTGCCAGCAAAGGCATGCTTCCTTAGTATGGCAGGTATTAGGAATTCCTTTTCATTGTAGATTTATGGTCATTTAGGGATTACCTTCCTGACAATCTTTAAAATATTATGGTTTTAATTTGTTAGTTATTACATAAAGTGGTTTGGATTCACCGGGTTTTGCGAGTGTTCTCATGTATCTACTGAGGAACTGGAAAGAGATTTATTAATGCCAGTTCAAAGGAGAAAATAAATTCTCCGTGAACCATGGGCAACGGCTGAGTGGCCTAGTAAGTGGTCCTGAGAGTCGGCATACCAGTTGCTATGGAATGGGAGTGGGCATCTCGGACATATTCTGAGTCGTGGCCCTCCTTGTGCTCAGGCGGCTAGGACTATACAATTCACCGGTGGTCCGTAACCCGTTAGAGGAGAGATCCTCACTTGGACTATGTGCAATTAGGGCACCATCCTGCTTCGTGAATTTACCGAGCTCAGAACACTTTAAGCACGCCTCGGACCCATTTGACAGGCGAGGGACTCCTTGGAAACAACTTGGCGAACGAAATGGAATTCGATGGGGAGCTATCACTATTAATGGGGCTTATGGAAGAAAGAAGGTAGAACTGGCTGAGTCAGCAAAGAGGATGCATCTGGATGTGATAGGAGAAAGTGATATTCGGGTCAGGGGAGATAGTAAGGAAGAGAGAGGAGATTATAAAGTGTACTTGACGGGTGTTAGAAAGGGAAGGGCAGAGTCTGGGGTAGGGCTCTTTATCAGGAATACCATTGCACGCAACATAGTTTCTGTTAGGCACGTAAATGAGCGAATGATGTGGATAGATTTGTCAGTTGGAGGAATTAGGACAAGAATTGTGTCCGTGTATTCACCATGTGAGGGTGCAGATGAGGATGAAGATGACAAGTTTTATGAAGCATTGAGTGACATCGTGGTCAGGGTCAACAGCAAGGATAGAATAGTGCTAACGGGCGATTTCAATGCGAGAGTTGGGAATAGAACTGAAGGATACGAAAGGGTGATTGGTAAATGTGGGGAAGATATGGAAGCTAATGGGAATGGGAAGCGTTTGCTGGACTTCTGTGCTAGTATGGGTTTAGCTGTTACGAATACATTCTTCAAGCATAAGGCTATCCACCGCTACACATTGGAGGCTAGGGGTACCAGATCCATAATAGACTATATCTTAACAGACTTTGAATTCTAGAAATCTGTTAGGAATGTACCAGTTTTTCGCGGATTTTTCGATGATACAGACCACTACCTGATCTGTAGTGAACTAAGTATCTCTAGGCCTAGGGTAGAGAAAGTGAAATCTGTCTGCAAACGAATAAGGGTAGAAAGTCTCCAGGACGAGGAAATTAGACAGAAGTACATGGATATGATTAGTGAGAAGTTTCGAACAGTAGACAGTAAGCAGGTTCAGGATATAGAAAGTGAATGGGTGGCATACAGGGATGCTATAGTAGAAACAGCAAGGGAATGCCTAGGAACAACTGTGTGCAAAATGGGAAAAGGCGAAGAGCTTGGTGGAATGATGAAGTGAGAGCAGCCTGTAAACGTAAAAAGAATGCTTATCAGAAATGGCTCCAAACAAGGGACGAGGCAGACAGGGAATTGTACGTAGATGAAAGAAACAGAGCTAAACAAATAGTTGTTGAATCCAAAAAGATGTCATGGGAAGATTTTGGCAATAACCTGGAAAGGCTGGGTCAAGCAGCAGGGAAACCTTTCTGGACAGTAATAAATAATCTTAGGAAGGGAGGGAAAAAGGAAATGAAGAGTGTTTTGAGTAATTCAGGTGAACTCATAATAAATCACAGGGAATCACTGGAGAGGTGGAGAGAATATTTTGAACATCTTCTCAATGTAAAAGGAAATCATCATGGTGGTGTTGCAAACAGCCATGCTCATGGGGAGGAGGGAAAGGTTGTTGGTGAAATTATGCTTGAGGAAGTGGAAAGGATAGTAAATAAACTCCATTTTCATAAGGCAGCAGGAATAGATGAAATTAGACCTGAAATGGTGAAGTACAGTGGGAAGGCAGGGATGAAATAGCTTCATAGAGTAGTAAAATTAGCGTGGAGTGTTGGTAAGGTACCTTCAGATTGGACAAAAGCAGTAATTGCACCTATCTATAAACAAGGGAACAGGAAGGATTGCAACAACTATCGAGGTATCCCATTGATTAGTATACCAGACAAAGCATTCACTGGCATCCTGGAAGGGAGTGTGCGATCAGTCGTTGAGAGGAAGTTGCATGAAAACCAGTGTGGTTTCCGACCACAGAGAGGCTGTCAGGATCAGATTCTCAGTATGCGCCAGGTAATTGAAAAAGGCTACGAGAGGAATAGGCAGTTATGTTTATGTTTCGTAGATATAGAGAAAGCATATGACAGGGTACCGAGGGAAAAGATGTTCACCATACTGGGAGACTATGGAATTAAAGGTAGATTATTAAAATCAATCAAAGGCATTTATGTTGACAATTGGGCTTCAGTGAGAATTGATGGCAGAATGATTTCTTGGTTCAGGGTACTTACAGGAGTTAGACAAGGCTGTAATCCTTCACCTTTGCTGTTCGTAGTTTACATGGATCATCTGCTGAAAGGTATAAAATGGCAGGGAGGGATTCAGTTAGGTGGAAATTTAGTAAGCAGTTTGGCCTATGCTGACGACTTGGTCTTAATGGCAGACTGTGCCGAAAGCCTACAGTCTAATATCTTGGAACTTGAAAATAGGTGCAAAGAGTATGGTATGAAAATTAGCCTCTCGAAGACTAAATTGATGTCAGTAGGTAAGAAATTCAACAGAATCGAATGTCATATTGGTGATACAAAGCTAGAACAGGTCGATAATTTCAAGTATTTAGGTTGTGTGTTCTCCCAGGATGGTAATATAGTAAGTGAGATTGAATCAAGGTGTAGTAAAGCTAATGCAGTGAGCTCGCAGTTGTGATCAACAGTATTCTGTAAGAAGGAATTCAGCTCCCAGACGAAACTATCTTAACATCGGTCTGTTTTCAGACCAACTTTGCTTTACGGGAGCGAAAGGTAGGTGGACTCAGGATATCCTATTCATAAGTTAGAAGTAACAGACATGAAAGTAGCGAGAATGATTGCTGGTACAAACAGGTGGGAATAATGGCAGGAGGGTACTCGGAATGAGGAGATAAAGGCTAATTTAGGAATGAACTTGATGGATGAAGCTGTACGCATAAGCCTTAGGAGAATTTTGCGAAAACAAATAGTACGCGTTCCTTTATTTGTAAAGGTTATTCTAAATACCAATTTTTATGTCTGTAACAAGTTAAGCTTATGAGATATACTGTATATATATATATATACTCATTCTAAAAATTAAATTTAAAAAAATTCACTCCCTTATTTGGATTTTTCGAAAACAAAAAACGTTTCTTTATTTTCAAAGCAGATTCCATGTACCAATTTTCACGTCTGTAACGCCTTCAATTTCTGAGATAAATGTATCGTCACAAAAAGAATTCAACTCCTTCAATTATTTTCACTCCCTTCCCCATTAAGCGGGCTTTCCGAAAACAATAATAAGTGTTTCTTTACTTTTAATGCAGATTCTAGATAGCAATATCATGTGAGGCGAATGGAGGAGGATAGGTTACCTAGGAGAATAATGGACTCTGCTATGGAGGGTAAGAGAAGTAGAGGGAGACCAAGACGAGAATGGTTAGACTCGGTTTCTAACGATTTAAAGATAAGAGGTATGAACTAAATGAGGCCACAACACTAGTTGCAAATCGAGGATTGTGGCGACGTTTAGTAAATTCTCAGAGGCTTGCAGACTGAACTCTGAAAGGCATAATAGTCTATAATGATAATGTATGTATGTATGTATGTATGTATGTATGTATGTATGTATGTATGTATGTATGTATGTATGTATGTATGTATGTATGTATGTATGTATGTATGTATGTATGTATGTATGTATGTCTCCCCGAAATTCTTTCTGAGCAGAAAATCAGTACCATTAATTTGCACTTTCTTTAACGCTTTTCCAATTCGGATAACATTCGGCTTCATGACGTGCAGGCTTTCCTGCCATTGTTCCCTTCTCTTTCACAGCGTTGTGTACTAGGGTCATCTTGACACAAGAGAATAAATGTACGTGGAGGTAAAAGGCTGGGAAAACAGCATTAATCGGACGGAGAACACAGATTATTAAGCGAGTTTTGCTCCAGCAAAACACCTTAGGTCCATGGCGCTTGGCATCTTTATGATGAAAATGGATTCACACAGTTTTGCTTTGCAGTCAGAAGTGGATACACACACTTTTTCATCTGTAGCTATTTTTTTCCATGTGCATTTTAGAATAGACGGAAGCTTTGTCTTGTGTTTTAAGGGTCTAATCAACAGATAACAGGATAGAGAACATAATTGTGGTAACAACAGAATCTCTAGAAAAAGTGGATTTACTTCAGTTTGCTTCTAGACGCCTCAAAAAATGTATACACAAATAGCCTTCACTAAGTACAAGAGAACTTCATCTTTTCCTGAAACGAATGCGAAGGCTATTTGTACATGTCACACAATAATTACTTCTTTTCGACGTGCAATGCCATTTCTGTGACATATAGACCCTTAAAGAATTTCGAGTTTTAAATGTTAATATTCCTGTGCGTATGTTGCTTAACGGGAAGGCTACTTGTCATGTAGGACGTTAAAGGATAACGCGTATCTGATGAGTTCTAAGCATTTACGATGCTAGCGGATAAAGATCGTATCAGAGACGCGCTATTTCACACTCTATGATCACCTAACAGCACTGAATTTCGCAGAAATTGTTTAGTAATGGCATGACCCAATAGGTTTTCTCTGACAGCAGAACAATAATTCATACTTGATTTGTGACACCCAATTTGTGAAGTTAACCAACGATCTGAATTTCATGGCAAACAATGTATTCATAATTATTACCCCTGTCGTGTTATCACTGTTACGCAAACACATTTATTATTTCACTATCTCTTACCCGCGGCTTCGCTCGGTGAAATTCGTAATTTGATAAAAGAAATCGTTCCACCGTACTACACTAAGACATTATCTGAAAATACCTACAGTATTAAATCTCACAGAAAACTAGAGTTTACTTTACCCCAAAACCTCTTTGTGAACCACATTTGTGGTATTGCATTTTGGGGCTAAGATGACCAGGCTACTGGAATATCTAGTTCTGGAACTTGCGACAGAGAAATTTACATGCGAGAAAAAGTACTCTTATCACGTCGAAAACAAAAAAATATTGTTTCCTTATTGTTAAATGTGGTTCCAAATACCTATTTCCACGCCTATAGTATCTTCAATTTTTGAGGTATAAGTATTCGTAAAATAATCCTTCCGCCCGTCCGCCAACCTCCCGACTCACCGAACTAGATTTTCCCAAAAACAAAAAGTATTTGATTCTTTATTTTAAGGGAAATTTCAAATATCAATTATCACGTCTGTAACATGTTCAGTTTTTGAGATATAAGTATCGACATAAAAATAATTCAAATAATTTTCACTTCCTTTCTCCCCCGTCAAATGGCTTTTCCGAAAAAAAAACACATATTCGTTTATTTTTAAAGGAGATATCAAATATCAATTTTCACATCTGTAACACGATACGTTTTGGAAATATACTGCTGATTCACTCATTTTAAAAATTCACCTTGTTTTTCAATTCTTGACACAGCCTTAAGAGAATTTTGCGAAAACAAATAGTACGCGTTCCTTTATTTGTAAAGGTTATTCTAAATACCAATTTTTATGTCTGTAACAAGTTAAGCTTATGAGATATACTGTATATATATATATATACACACATTCTAAAAATTAAATTTAAAAAAATTCACTCCCTTATTTGGATTTTTCGGAAACAAAAAACGTTTCTTTATTTTCAAAGCAGATTCCATGTACCAATTTTCACGTCTGTAACGCCTTCAATTTCTGAGATAAATGTATCGTCACAAAAAAATTCAACTCCTTCAATTATTTTCACTCCCTTCCCCATTAAGCGGGCTTTCCGAAAACAATAATAAGTGTTTCTTTACTTTTAATTCAGATTCAAGATACCAATATCACGTCTTTAACATCTTAAGTTTTTCTAGATATAAATATCCTCATAAAAAGAATGCAATTCCTCCTTCACTTCTTTTCAATCCACCTCCCCTTAGGTGGATTTTCCTAAACCACAAAACATGTGCCTCTTTATTTTTAAGGAGATTCCAAATATCCGTTTTTACGTCTGTAACATCTTCAATTTTTGATTTATGGGTATCCCCTTAAAAAAAGAATTCAACCACTTTTTCACTTATTTTACCCCCTTAAGTGGATTTTCCGAAAAGAAATACGTGTTCCTTTACTGTTAAAAGAGATTCAAAATACCAATTTTCCCGTCTTTAGAATATAAAGTTTTGTGGTATAGTTATACTCATTTTAAAATTCACCCCCCTTCTTAGTCCCTTAGCGACGGAATACAAAAATTCTTCCTTAGTGAGCACCCACAGTGTACTATAAATGTATCCCAAAAATGTCAATTCCTTACGTCCAGTATTTTTGGCTCGGCGATGATGAATCAGTCAGGACAGGTTATTTTATATGTATGTAGATTGCAATTTCTCAATTAGTTCCTATCCTCTTTCCCATTATATGTACGTAATGGTACTCACCAAGCTAGTTAATATGAGGTAAATTATCAGTCTGGTAGCAAGTCCCATTTTAAATCACTTTTTCACTTATTGCTTGAAACTCAGTGTTATATACCACCATCAAATCAATGAAGTTCTGTACGTTGCCCAATTAATGACATGTCCACACGGTTTCACTTAAGCAGTTTCATCGTAATTAATACACAACATTTGTATGCTCCATTTCACAGACGGTTCCACATTTCGTTGCACATCTAATCTGTTTTTAGGCGTAAACACCATTACCTTCATGGGAAATAAGTCGCCTTTTTAATGAAATGTTTTCACATTTCAGCCATGTATCGGAATTCACATTTCTGCTTTGTTCTGTAATGAGTTGTCAATCGCATTAAATGGAGAGATTGTAATGCCCAGTATTTCATCTCCTAGTATTTTATACTCATAGTAAAAGTTATGGAAATGAGAACATCAAATCAAATCAAAACCTTTTTATTTGCAACGAGGTGTCTACCTCGGTGTTAAATGGTACACAAAAATGCGTTATTATCCAGCACTAATTTTTAAATTAACAAGAGAAGAAGATATCTTCATAACATACAGTATTACACAACTTACTCTAAGAATGTTTCTATTAAACACAGAGCTCATCCATAACAAATTTTTATTAAAGAATTCAACTCATACCTTCTGTACTTACAAATAAAATCAACTCATATATACATAGTGTGTGGAATTACATCAAATAATTCTGTACAACTGCTATAAGATTAAAGTTTATATTGTACATTTTTTAAACCCATTTCAGTACTTAACAAGCATCACGACCTGATGCTCCTTAAGGAGAGCCCCTTTTTGCCACCGCTTTTCAGAGTTTCTTTTGAAGATATATGTTTCAGTGCTTAGTTTGACTACAAATTGGATGGTAAACGAGCAGAGATCGGCTTTTCTGGCACTAATATATTATAACGCAAATTCACCAGGGCACATGTCTGTGAAGACCGTAGTAGAGTAGTGAAATATCACTGTCTTTGCCATAATAATTTCTACAGATAAACTTATTCTAACCCCCCTCTTGACACTACAGCCCTAGAAGGGCCTTGGCCTACCAAGCGACCGCTGCTCAGCCCGAAGGCCTGCAGATTACGAGGTGTCGTGTGGTCAGCACGACGAATCCTCTCGACCGTTATTCTTGGATTTCGAGACCGGGGCCGCTACCTCACCGTCAGATAGCTCCTCAATTCTAATCACGTAGGCTGAGTGGACCTCGAAACAGCCCCCACGGTCCAGGTAAAAAACCCTGACGTGGCCGGGAATCGAACTCGGGGTCTCCAGGTAAGAGGCAGGCACGCTACCCCTACACCACGGGGCCGGCTAAACTTATTATAGGTGGACAATAATTATCATATGCAATGAATGAACATTGTACAGGGCCGGTCAAAATTTACGACCACATAAAAAGATAATGAAATGTCATATAGAACTTTAAATTTTGCTACTAGACCTCTGTACTTTTTCCTCATCTCTCTCATCTAATATGATGTACGTCGCCTGATTTCACTGAGTTACGCCTAGTATTGTAGAAGTGATTTATTGTTAATTGTTAGACTGTCATATCAAAAAGTCAAAATTTTTAGAAATGTTATGTACTATATAATCTAATTTGTTGCAAGTATCACCTCCAAGATTCCTTTGTAGACTTAGCAATAGCCGGTGGTCATTTAAGTATAAATATTCAAAAATTTAAAAATGTGGCACTGATTTGTGTGTGTTTATTTCTTTCAAACCAGCGCCAAGATGGGTATTTTTTTCTTGTCCTTCTCATAGGTCGCAGTGTTAGCTCTATCGGCATCAGAAATGTGTTCTTGTATGCCATCTGAAGAGTGCAAATTAAACTAAGAGGTCAGACAAGTGTGACGCCGATAACTCTCCCCGAAACCTTGGGCCATAAGTTACATGACAAAGACAAAAACATCACCCATCTTGGTGTTGCTTTGAAAAAAATATAAAACGCGCAAGTACACCGTGATGCACATTTTCGTAATGTGTATATTTATACAAAAATGGCCCCCACCTATCGTTAACTCTGAAAAAAATCTTGGTAGTGTTACTTGCAAGCACTTAGAGAATACAGTACATTATATTACAAAATGTTTTGATTTTTTGGTGTGACCTTCGGAGAGTTAAAAATTCATAACTTCCACAATACCTGGAATGACAATAAAAACAGGCGACATATATCCTATTAGATTTTAGACCTCACAAAGAAAATTACAGTGGTCTAGTGGCAAAATTTTAGGTTCTGGATGACATTTCGTGATTTCTATATGTGGTCCTAAACTTTTGACTGGTACTGTTGTTAAATGTTTAGTTACTGGTTGTACCTCATGGTTAATTTTTTACGAAAGTTTAATTCTTCTGATGAATTTTAAAACTGCACATTCGCTTTATGATGATGATGATGATGATGATGATGATGATGATGATGATGCTTGATGTTTAAAAGGGCCTAACATCTAAGGACATCGGCCCCAAATTCGCTTCAAGCTGTCCGAAGGGTAAACTCAGAAACTATTCGTGTGACATGAATGATATGTTTAGACATTATACTCACAGTATGAATCTACAAAGTACAATACAATCACGAATTTCGGTAAAATATTTTTGGGGGGTGGGAGTTCAAAATTTGCTATACAAAATTTTAATAATTTTCGTTGCATATGTTATGGCATATGTTTTAGAAATTAAGAGCTTTGCTCATGATTGTAGTCTAATTGTAAGATAATTACTCAATAAAGCTGTGTGCCAAATTTCATTCACCTATAATTAACGGATACAGAGATAGTAAAATAAATATTCCTAAAAATACAATTTTACAGGAGAGCATTTTAAAGCGAAAATATAATTTTCTGACCAACCAACTCCAGCACCATATTCCTCATAACTGTATATATACCCTTCTTCCTGCTGTCTCTTCCTATTCCTCTCCTTTGTTCTGTCTTCCTCAGATCTCTTAAACAAGACCCTATCAGCATTATTTATCCTACGATGATCAATTTCCGTTGTGCTTAGGCCATATTCTCCCCGTAAGACATTCCTGAGGACTCTAAATCTTACAACTGAATGCAGCACATTCATTGAAGAAGACAAATCGATCCAAAACACCCAATTTCGCTGTACTAAGACGTTCAAATACCAATTTTGGCACACGCAGCCAAATACAGTGATGGAAACTCTCATTAATGTTCTGTGTTTTTCCATGAAAGGACTTTTCCAAGAGTCTTTTGTCACCAAGGTCTGGATAAGGTATTGATGACTTCAGTAACATTATGAGATAATGAATGTTTTTCAGAATGAGGTTCACCGTTAATTGGAACCCATGGAGAACCTTGTTATTTTATGGGGGGTGGCTAGTTAGTGCAGACAATTTCAAAACCAACATTTAGTGCCAAAATCATGCCAACTTATGTAAATCATATACATTCTGGGAGAGGACATTTCAAACATTCCAAAAAGCTATTTTGTGAAAATAATAATTCACGTAATGTGTCCTATGCCAGTAACAAGTATGCCCTGCCCTGTACAAGGGTTATGCTATGTGATTTGCTTTGACATTAGGGGTTCGGCCTATAGAACTCCCAGAATGACATAAGCGGAAGAATAAGCTTCCTACAATGTTAAAAAACGGGTTGCACGACACTTGCTGTAGTTTGAATTCTAACATTTTACTATACAAAATTGGAAGTCTATTAATGAGTTCTCAACGTTCTTACTTTTACTATTTCAACTTTGAGCGTACTTTATACTAGACCCATGTACGATTAGTAAACAGTTTTATACACTATCCCAGCTTCGTAGTAAATATATATTATTAAATGTTCCCAGAAGGACACAATAATTTAATATCATAGATTGCAATCGCAGGCACGTGGAGGTACATGCTTCCCCTAGTGCACTGCCACTGCAATGTCCTACATGCAGTGGTGTCTCAACGGCGCGCTAGCCACCAGCGTCTTGGAAAGACGTAGTAATCCAACTGATGAGCCCACTGCTACAATGGGGCGAAACGCTGGTAACTTCACGATTGAAAAGCCCTAAAGATGTCCCTAGTTTTATGTTACATCTCCAGCTCGCTGAGCCTAGGTCTCGAAAGGACACATAATTCACGTGCGCGATTTATAGTGAACGTAAGGTAAGATTGTCACATAACCGCATATTACAAAAAACTTGCGTGGTTAAATGTGAAAGATCTTCATGTGCTATGTATAGTAAAATTACTTATGCAGAGTGAAGAGCGTCTGTAGGGGACATAAAAAATGTAGTGGGATGGACAATGGTGTGAATGTGAATGGGATGAAGTATCAAGTTGTAAGTTTCTCTGAGAGGAAGAGTCCTCTCAATTTTAATGATTGTGTTGATGGGGTGATAGTACATCATGATTAAAGCCCGGATTTTCATGCCGTAACAGGTTACATTGCAAACTTAATTTGATTAATATGGAGTATTGGCCACCTGCTCTTCCATAATGTAGCAAGAGTAACATAAACTATAGGAGTTCTGATGGGCCGTACCCCTAATGTTTATGCAAACCCCAAGGCATAATCGTTGTGAAGGTAGACTATATTTACAACTCGCTTCATAAACTTTGCATTCTAACCTATTAATGCATAAACATCCGGGCTCTACTCATCATGTATCTAGGTGTTAACATAAGGAAAATTCTGCACTCGGGAAATCGTATTAACGAGATTGTTATTATTATTATTATTATTATTATTATTATTGAATATCCAAAGAAGTTTCGAACCCTATTTTACATAGTATACTAGGGTTGTAGTTAAAATACATATTCAGTTTTACAATGAAAAAGAATTCATGTATCTAATCGACGGAAAATGAAGTGGATGAAGTTAATAAAATATTTGTAACAGCACGGCTACTTGAACAAATGATACAGGGGTTTTGATAATTCAATGTTGCAATAATTCAAATGAGAGTTCAAGTCATGGCTTCTTCTTTCAAATGCAACACATTCAAACAGTAGGTGATCCACCGTTTGTGAGGATCCGCAAACACGCACGTAGCCATCAGGACGATTAATTCTGAATATATGAAAATAGTAACCAAATTTGCCATGACCAGTCAAAAATTGAGCAATTTCAAAGCTTGGAACCAACACGTTACTTAGTAGGCGGTTGAAAACCTCAGGGAAGAATATTTCTCTGGTAACTTGGCCTCTAGTGGAAGAAATCCAAATGTTGTTCCATTGATGGATTACGTGCTTCTTTATGATTTTTTTAGCGTAGCTAGGTGACGTTTTGTCATAACAAATTTCCAAATTAGATGTAGCCGCTCCTTTCGCCAGTTACAGATCTCTTCACATGGTTATGAGAGTACATAGAGGTTATAGTATGGATGTAAAGGAGAGAGCGCACAAGTCTCTGGTAAGGCCACGGTTAGAGTATGACTCCAGTGTATTGGAACATCACCAGGATTACAAAGGAAAGCAGCACGATTACTTCTGGGTGATTTCCGACAAAGGAGTAGTGTTACTACAATGTTACAAACTTTGGGTTGGGAAGAATTTGGAATAAATATACGAGATATTCAACAACGTGGTAAGCCTCGAGCTGTTAGTGGAACGACATAAGTAGAAGAATAAGCTTGCGTAGGGCTTTCAACAGTAGGAAAGATCACAATATGAAGATATGGTTGGAATTCAAGAGGACAGATTAGGGAAAATGTTCATTTATACGATGAGGAGTAAGGAATTGGAATAAATTATCAAGGAAACCGATCGATAAATTTCCAAATTCGTTGAGCATATGTAAAAAAAAGTTAGGTAAACAATAATCAGAAATAAATGTAAACATGAAGTAAACAGTTGATACGTAATCTGCCATTTGGGCGACATCCATAAGTACAGACCAGTGATTGATTGATTGATTGATTGATTGATTGATTAATTGATTGATTGATTGATTGATTGATTGATTGATTGATTTATTTATTTATTTATTTATTTATTTATTTATTTATTTATTGATTGATTGATTGATTGATTGATTGATTGATTGATTGATTGATTGATTGATTGATTGATTGATTGATTGATTGATTGATTGATTGATTGATTGATTGATTGATTGATTGATTGATTGATTGATTGATTGATTGATTGATTGATTGATTGATTGATTGATTGATTGATTGATTGATTGATTGATTGATTGATTGATTGATTGATTGATTGATTGATTGATTGATTGATTGATTGATTGATTGATTGATTGATTGATTGATCAGCTCCACTGAATATTGCAAAGGTAGTTAGTGGGACCACTGGACAAATATCATTCTTGTTATTACGGATTTCAACCATTTCATGGATTTTATATGTCCACTATTACAACAATAGGATCGCTAGGAACCTTACGGGCATACCTGCGTAACTATGATATACTAAAGTATATTCTAACTTTAATTTATAGTTGTAAGCTAGAAATGACTGTCACTAGCTTTATAAGGAGGACCGTTCCCATATGTTGTTATCAAATACCATTCTTGGTCATGTATTATTGAATTTACGTCCTACTAAATACTTTCCGGAGACGTCGAGGTGCCGGAAACAAGTCTTGCAGGAGTTCTTTTATGACACAAGGCGAACGTGTTTGAGCACATTCAAATACCACAGGACTGAGATAGGATCGAGCCTGCCAAGTTGAGGCCCAGAGCCTCAACCGTCTGAGTCACTCAGCCTAGCACCTAAGGCTAGAAATAATTGTTTTATGATTTTCAAATTTTTCCATTTAAAGAATGATACTATAAAAGCGAGTTCTTACCAATATTGTAAACAAGATAAATACAATCAATTCAATTAGCTACACCTAATACCAAGGAAATAGTTTTGCTAATGCAACAGTTGACCCTACTTTTTTGTAGATACCTTATGTACTTGGAACGATTAATGAATAGCCTTGTACAATATCCCATCTTCGTGGTAACTATCGCTTTTAGCTATCAACTTTTAAATTCAAACTATTAAAATATGATAAGCTTGTTAATTAGGGTACGTGATTAATATAATTTCTCATCAATACTGGTAAATTCATGGAGAAGGATGCTACCCTACTTACACATAGTCCAAGTGAGGATCTCTCCTCTAACGGGTTATGGACCACCGTGGATTGTATAGTCCTAGTCGCCTGAGCACAAGGAGGGCCATGACTCGGAATATGTCCGAGATGCCCACTCCCATTGCATAGCAACTGGTATCCCGACTCTCAGGACCACTTACTCGGCCACTCAGCCGTTGTCCATGGTTCACGAACTAGGACGTATCAACAGTAACCCACACCATGAAAGCTGAGTGGACTCAAGATATATTATTCATAAGTTAGAAGTAACAGACATGAAAGTAGCGAGAATGATTGCTGGTACAAACAGGTGGGAACAATGGCGGAGGGTACTTGGAATGAGGAGATAAAGGCTAATTTAGGAATGAACTCGATGGATGAAGCTGTACGCATAAACCGGCTTCGGTAGTGGTGTCATGTGAGAGTTGCAGACTGAACGCTGGAAGGCATAACAGTCTATAATGATAATGTATGTATGTATGTATGTATGTGTGTATCAATACTGGTAAGTTCCTCCCCTGTGGACCTTGTGACCTTGCCGTGAGGAGGAGGAGGAGGAGGTTTGAGCGTCCTAGTGGAGCAGGTAGCCGAGCCGCAGGTGCAAACATATCGGATGGCTGTCTTGTCGAGAGACCGGAGTAACGAATGGTTCATCGAAAAAGGAGTTGCTGCTTTTCGAAAGTTGAAAGCGCGCCAGTCTGAATGAGTGAGTGATATGGCCTTGTAAATATACTTATCTTAGCTGTATCGATACTGCTTATCGACCGAAAGCAACGGGAAACTGCAGCCGTAACTAACTCTCAAGAACATGCAGGTCTCTTTGTGTGAATTATATACTGATGAAGGCTTCCTCCCGGGTAAAATATTCTGCAGGTAAAATAGTCCTCCACTGGGATCTCCGGGTGGGGACTACACGAGAGGGGGCGATCATCAGGAAAATGCATACTGACATTCTGAGAGTCTGATAGTGAAATGTTCCCAGTTTCAATTGTTGCGGTAGGTTAGAGAATCTGAAAAGGTAAATGGAGAGACTAAAGTTATATTTAGTTGGTGTAAGTGAAGTGGATTGTCAGGAAGAGCAGGCTTTTGGTCAGGCGACTGCATAATTATCAACACATAATCAAACAGGGGAAATGCAGGAGTTGGTTTAATGAAGAATAAGAAAAATGGGAAGCAGATAAACTAATACGACCAGCATAGTGAAAGGTTTACTGTTGACAAAGAATACACCAAGCCATTGCCTACCACAACAGTGCAGGCCTATATGCCATTACTGTGTACAAGTGACTTGGTAACAGGGTCCTCAAACAAACCAGAATTACAAAGAACATTGATATAACTAGTAGAATGGGTAAATCAAATGAAACTTCACTTAACCTTCAGTTAACCGTTCAAATGACATTTAGGAAAGGCGGAATATCTACTCTTAAAGATACCTTCGCGTTATACAATGAACCATTAATCATAGCGAACAAATTAAATTACCTGGGTATTGCCCTCCAGACTTACGTAAGTATCATTCAGGCATGATGTACAAGAGAGGTCAATAAAAGTCACAAAGATCACAAATCTCACAGCCCTATCTCTCACTACAGCTTTGACACTATTCCATACGTCCATCTCACCCACTATGGCATACAGTCTAAAAATAATATGGGATCACCTCACAATCAACAATTTTGGAAGAACGGAGAGTGTCAAGTCGCTTTTCGTAAAATGTACTCTAAAATTTAGACAAATGGCCCCTTAAATAATTAGTTTACGAGCTAGCGAAAGAATCATTGTACATAGAAGAACACAGATCGAAATAATTATTACCGTAAGTAGCTACAGGACCACCTGTACACCTGTTAGAGTTTACACGAGCAAGGACAAGAGAGACGCAGTGATGGGCCACTGAGAATCAAGTACAAAGACACTTAACAACGAGACCCGACGTTCACTTGAGACTGTAACGCCCTTGTAAAGTTAAGCCTGCCGTCATATGCAAGGGTTAACCTAGCAATCTTAACCATATTCACATAAGCAGTTTAGTGAATCGGTGATTAAGTAATAATAATTTTTTTGGCTATTTCCAGCCCTTATAAGACAGACCCACCGATGAGTGTGGGCGTAGGTAACTGCGTGTTATTGAGGTGGAGATGTGTGTTATTTGTGATGTATGAGTTGCAGGGCTGTTGGGGAGAGCAGAGACACCCAGCCCTCTGGCTATTGGAATTAACCAATGAAGGCAGTGACTTTTAGTTATTTTCTAACTGTTGGGTTCGAGTCAGTGTTGCTAACCACACAGTTTAGGGATCCTACTTGCCGATACGACGTCTTGCAGTTACTGTTAATCTGGCATGTTGGCACTACAGAGTCATAGTTAATTCTTGATTTGCGAAAATTACCTATTGCCAATGCCATATTGATAAAATCACTAGTGTTACATTTGCGGGTATAATTGGAAAATACTTTCTTTTTCTGTCGGATTTTAAGTCTGTTTGGGTAATACCAGGTAAGTAGAATTGTATCATGTTCGAATAAGGCATTTAACCCTTAACTACGGAAGTTAGCATTTTGTGCGTAGTTACTGACGTGAGGTCCCACGGACCACTACTGGAAATATGGGTTAGAAAATGCAAAATCATTGATGTTGATTTATTGTATTCTACTAAAACACACATTACATAATTAAAATACATAAAACACAACTTGTTGATAGCATTATTAAAAAACCAAAAGTAATAGTACATATAACCTTGCGGTTTCCTTGATACTAAACAGAGGCTTCGGAAATATCTGTGTATTCACAGTATGTAACACATATTTATAAAACTACATCCTAAACGTAGTTTTCATACAACGGAGAATATTACTGGGTGCTTAGATTAATTATCAAACCCAACAGAAAAAAAATGTGCAACACTTTATTTCACCTTTGAATCACCTATTCTGAGATTTTGGTAACTTAAGATTCTTTTTTTTTTTTAAAGAAACATGAGCCCATCAGGCTCATTTTTGGTAGCACAGGATTATCATCCATATGCCAATTCAGTGTGAGTGCTTTTACTTCAGAAATAGAAGTAAAAGTACACTCATGTCCTCGTACCCAGCAGATGCAGCTGCTTTATGGCACGGTCCCAATAGAGATTAAATGTGTGTACAATTTTGAATCTGTACCAGCCCTCCTGACATATCAAAATCTATGGCAATACTGGGAATTGAAACCGGTTCTCTGAAGACCGCAAGTAATGTTGTTAACTATTACACTATAATGTGGACATTTCGGAAATGAGGGAATAAAATAATCGCACTTAGCTACATAATTACGGATGTGAGATCCCAGGAACCTCGCGTCAGTAGTTAAGGGTTAACAACGTAGCTGATGGGAAATGAGAAACGCACTATTTTATTAATTAAGGTCTTACTTCATCCAATCCTTACTTACGGAATTCAACTGAATAAACTCTTCCGAAAAGGAATGTAACATTATCTCCTCTATAAAGATCAGTTCCGTTCTTATCACGATTTATGTTACGGTTTGTGCATATGATATATTATTACAGCGTGGTTTCTCTTCAGTCAGACAATAGCACATTTCAAGATGGGAACTGGATTATTTATACAAGGTAAACACTGAAGAATTCGGTTATTGTAATGCGGATATCAAGATAAAGGAAAAACATATAACATTAAATTGGGTAATGTTTACAGAGAGTGTGGGTATTTTCCCAATTCCTCATTAAGCTTGAAAAGCCACTTTATTATGAATATCTTGTTTTATCACTTTCTAGGGTAAAGGAAAATCCATTATGTATACTTACATTGAAATTACTTTATTGATGTTTATGTCTCGTGAGTTCAGTACGTAGCTAGTCAAGTTGGCAGCAGTGATGAGCCATAGGGCGGTGACATTTGCCTCTCACTGTACAGCCTGCCGTGATGAGCACTCTAAACATAGAACTGTGCGTTAGAATAAGTTCCAGCTATTGTAAAATTGTTTTAACGTGCACATAATTCTTAAGGCAGGTATTTTTATTTTATACTTTGTAGTATATTCTTAATAATAATGTGTCAACCGTTAGGGATGTTCCTAATTTACTCTACTCTCCTTTCTTGAGTTTCAGGTGAAACATGTGGAGGACTGTAAAAACCTACCATTTTATACACGGATTCAGAATGAGAGACACTAATTCTACCAATAGGTGTGGTTAAGTCTGACTAAATTTATTTTCACAGCAGATTAATACTATCTTGTTGTTGTTTGAGGCATCAGTCCATAGACTGGTTTGATGCAGCTCTTCATGCCACTCTATCCTGCGCTAACCTTTTCTTTTCTACGTAACTATTGCATCCTACATCTGCTCTAATCTGCTTGTCATATTCATACCTTGGCCTACCCCTACCGTTCTTACCACCTACACTTCCTTCTAAAACCAACTGAACAAGTCCTGGGTGTCTTAAGATGTGTCCTATCATTCTATCTCTTATTTTCGTCAAATTTAGCCAAATCGATCTCCTCTCACCAATTCGATTCAGTATCTCTTCATTCGTGATTCGATCTATCCATCTCACCTTCAGCATTCTTCTGTAACACCACACTTCAAAATTTTCCATTCTCTTTCTTTCTGAGCTAGTTATCGTCCATGTTTCACTTCCATACCATGCCACGCTCCATACAAAAGTCTTCAAAAACATCTTTCTAATTCCGATATCAATGTTTTAAGTGAGCAAATTTCTTTTCTTAAGAAAGCTCTTCCTTCCTTGTGCCTTTTATGTCCTCTTACTTCTTCCATCGTTAGTTATTTTACTACCCAAGTAACAATATTCATCTACTTCCTTTAGGACTTCATTTCCTAATCTAATATTTCCTACATCACCTGCCTTCGTTCGACTGCACTCCATTACTTTTGTTTTGGACTTATTTATTTTTATCTTGTACTCCTTACCCAAGACTTCATCCATGCCATTCAGCAACTTCTCGAGATCTTCTGCAGTCTCAGATAAAATAACAATATCATCGGCAAATCTCAAGGTTCGGATTTCCTCTCCTTGGACTGTGATTCCCTTTCCAAATTTCTCTTTGATTTCATTCACTGCCTGTTCTATGTAAACATTGAAAAGGAGAGGGGACAAACTGCAGCCTTGCCTCACTCCTTTCTGGATTGCTACTTCTTTTTCAAAGCCCTCGATTCTTATCACTGCAGACTGATTTTTATACAGATTGTAGATAATTCTTCATTCTCGGTATCTGATCCCTATCATCTTCAGAATCATAAATAGCTTGGTCCAGTCAACATTATCGAATGCCTTTTCTAGATCTATGAATGCCATGTACGTGGGCTTGTCCTTCTTGATTCGATCCTCTAAGATCAGACGTAAAGTCAGGATTGCTTCACGTGTTCCTACATTTCTTCTGAAGCCAAATTGATCTTCTCCCAACTCAGCTTCTACTTGTTTTCCCATTCTTCTGTAAATACGTGTTAAAATTTTGCAGGCATGAGATACTAAACTAATGGCGTGGTAGTTTTCACACCTGTCAGCACCGGCTTCCTTGGGAATAGGTATAACAACATTCTTCCAAAAATCGGATGGGACGTCTCCTGTCTCATACATCTTGCACACTAAATGAAATGACCTTGCCATGCTGGTTTCTCCTAAGGCAGTCAGTAATTCAGAGGGAATGTCATGAATTCCAGGTGCCTTGTTCCTATTGAGGTCACTCACAGCTCTGTCAAACTCTGACCTCAAAATTGGGTCTCCCATTTCATCAGCATCAACAGCCTCTTCATGTTCCAGAGCCAAATTATTTACATCTTTACCTTGATACAACTGTTGGATATGCTCCTGCCATCTTTCTGCTTTGTCTTCTTTCCCTAGAAGTGGCTTTCCGTCTGAGCTCTTAATATTCATACACCTAGATTTCCTTACTCCAAAGGTTTCCTTGATTTTCCTGTATGCAGCATCTACCTTTCCCAGGACCACACAACCTTCGACATCCTTGCACTTCTCCTTCAGCCATTCTTCCTTAGCTACCTTGCACTTTCTATCCACTTGATTCTTTAATCGCCTGTATTCTTTTTTGCCCTCTTCATTTCTAGCATTCTTGTATATTCGTCGTTCATCAATCAGGTCTAGTATCTCCTGAGTTATCCACTGATTCTTAGTTGATCTTTTCTTCCTTCCTAACATTTCTTCAGCAGCCCTACTGACTTCATTCTTCATGACTCTCCACTCTTCCTCTATAGTGTTTCCTTCAGCCTTTTCATTTAGTCCTTGTGCAACATGTTCCTTGAAACAATCCCTCACACTCTTTTCTTTCAACTTGTCTATATCCCATCTTTTTGCATTCTTTCCTTTCTTCAATTTCTTCAACTTCAGATGGCATTTCATGACCAACAAGTTATGGTCAGAGTCCACGTCTGCTCCTGGGAAAGTTTTGCAATCCAACACCTGGTTTCTGAATCTCTACCTAATCATAATGAAGTCTATTTGATACCTTCCGGTGTCTCCAGGCCTCGTCCACGTATACAGCCGTCGTGTGTGGTGTTTGAACAAAGTATTGGGAAGGACTAAATTATGATCAGTGCAGAATTCAACCAGCCGACTTCCTCTTTCGTTCCTTTGTCCCAATCCAAATTCTCCTACTGTATTACCTTCTCTTCCTTGGCCTACCACTGCATTCCAGTCTCCCATCACAATTAGATTCTCGTCACCTTTTACATATTGTATTAAATCTTCTATCTCCTCATATATTCTTTCGATTTCTTCATCATCCGCTGAACTAGTAGGCATATAGACCTGCACTATTGTGGTGGGAATTGGTTTGGTGTCTATCTTGACGACAATAATTCATTCTTTCACTATGTTGGTCGTAGTAGCTTACCCGCTGCCCTATTTTGTTATTCATTATTAAACCAACTCCTGCATTTCCCCTGTTTGATTTTGTGTTGATAATTCGGTAGTCGCCTGACCTAAAATCTTGTTCTTCCTGCCAACGTACTTCACTTATACCAACTACATCTAACTTTAGCCTATCCATCTCCCTTTTCAGATTCTCTAACCTACCACAACGATTCAAACTTCTAACATTCCACGCTCCGACTCGCAGAATGTCAGTATCCATCTTCCTGATGATCGCCCCCTCTCGTGTAGTCCCCACCCGGAGATCCGAATGGGGGACTAGTTTACCTCCGGAATATTTTACCCGGGAGGAAGTCATCATCACTACATCATTCATACAGAGAGAGCTGCATGTCCTCGGGAGTTAGTTACGGCTGTAGTTTCCCGTTGTTTTCAGCCGTGTAGCAGTATCAACACATCTAAGCCATGTTGAGTATTATTACAAGGCCGTATCAGTCAATCAACTAGACTGCCGCCCTTGCAACTATCGAAAGTCTGCTACCCCCCTTTCGATGAACCATTCGTTAGTCTGGTCTCTCAACAGATACCCATCCGATATGGTTGCACCTGCGGCTCGGCTATCTGCATCATTGGGACAAGCAAGCCTCCCCACCACGGCAAGGTCACATGGTTCGCAGAGGAGGGATTAATACTAATGTAAAGAAATAGGCGGAGCACCTTTCCTTTGCACGTAGACATAGACATAGCTCATTGGAGAAGCAACAGTTACACTCAATCGACTGTATGCGAGCTCCAAGAAAAATAGTACGTCGCATTAATTTAATTTTATTTTATTACATTTAGACAGTTTGGAAAAGTACGTAATAAAATTAAAATATGGTTATCATACATACTGGTGTGTGTATATATATTTACTAGCAAGATACCCGTGCTTCGCTACGGTATTGTACTGAAATTTATAATTGAATGCTTAATGTTTTAGATATATAATCCGCCGAAATTCGCGATCTGACTCGTTTTTTGCGAGAATCCACCAAAATTCCCGATCTGACTCGTTTTCTATTAGATTACGGCACGTTTTCTCCCATTTTCAATCTTCCTTTCCAGCAATCGATTTCGTACTTCCCGGGCTAGGCTCAGGTATTCCTCCCGGTCACTTGGGTCCGTAAATCTTTGCCATCTTTTCCTATAATCATTTTAATATGTATAAAATCCTTCAGGAGATCCGGCGTGGTGTCATATTGGGTGCTTTGGCGGCACTGAACCCGCGGCCGGACTGCATTCTTAGTCATTACCCGTCCAGGAGCCGTTTCCAGCACGATCCGCACATTTGACGACGGTCCGGAACATTATTATTATTATTACTATTATGTGTTGCTGGAAAGGCTGATGACAGGGAAAACCGGAGTATCCGGAGAAAAACCTGCCCCACCTCCGTTTTTTCCAGCACGAATGTCACATGGAGTGACCGGGATTTGAACCACGGAACCCAGCTGTGAGAGAGGCCCGCGCGCTGCCGCCTGAGCAACGGAGGATACTTATAAGTACATTAAGAACAGTAAAATCAATTGGTTTCACCTCCTTCTACACCCCACCGCCGTTAAGTTTATTTACCGCCAACCCCCACCCCCCAAAAAATTAAAAGAAGGCTTGTTTCTTTATGTTTAAAGGAGATTCCAAACACCAATGTTCACGTCTATTGCCATCAGTTTTGAGATATAAGTATCCCCATAAAAATAATTTATTTTTTTCACTTCATCTCACACTAATCCTCTCCCCCCCCCCCCCTGAGTGAACTTTCCCGCAAAAAATACTTGCTTCTTTAATAGTAAAAGATCTTCTAAATACCAATTATCACGACTCTAACTTCTTCAGCTTTTGATTTATGTGTCGTCATGAAAGGAATTCAACTCCTTTACACTCCCAACCTCCAAGATGGTTTCCCCACCAAAACGCGTTTTTCTTTGTTTTTAAAGGAGATCTAAATACGAATTTTCACGTCTGTAACAACTTTAGTTTTTATTAGATGTATGCATTCTCATACAATTAAGTCAATTATTTTTTCAATCCTTTCACCCTCCCCCCCATAATGGATTTTCCAAGAATACGTGTTTCTTTACTTTTAAAGCAGATTGCAAATATCAAATTTCACGTCCGTAACATCTTCATTTTTGAGATATCAGTAGCCAAGTGGTATATCTGAAAACTAAAAATACACGTTTCTTTATGTTTAATAGAGATAAAATATCCATTTTTCACTTCTGTAACATATTACTTTTTTTAGACATACTGTAAAAATTCTCATTTTAAAATTTCACCCCTTTTGAGTTCCCCTTAAAAGGAGTTTCCAACAACAAATCACCTATGTTTCTTCACATTTACATGAGATTCCAAACACCCACTTTTTACGACTGTAACATTTTACGTTTCCAAGATATTCTGGAGATATAGTCTTTCAAAAAATTCACCCCAATTTGTCACTTCTGTTTAACCGCCACTAATTGGATTTTCCAAAAACTAAAATATACGTGTTTCTTTGTTTTTAAAGAAGATCCCATATACAAATTTTCAGTTCTGTAATATCTTCCGTTTCTGAGATATATGTATCCTCATTAAAGGCATTCAGCCCATTTTTCACCCTTTTACACCCCTCCTATTGGGATTTTCCGAAAACAAAAGAATACGTGTTCCTTTATTTTTAAAGGAGATTCTAACTACCAATTTTTACATCTGTAAATTTAAAGTTTTAAGATGTAGACACACTCATTTTAAAAAATCACCCCCTTTTCACCCCCCCCAATTAATTGGAGTTTCCAAAAAACAAAAAAATACGCCTTTCTTTATTTTTAAAGGAGATCCCAAATACCAATTTTCAGGTCTGTAATATCTTCAGGTTCTGAAATATAAGTAGACTCATTAAAGTCATTCGACCCATTCTTCAACCTTTTCCACCCTTCCTTCCTATTGGGATTTTCCGAAAACAAAATATACGTGTTTCTTTGTTTTTAAAGGAGATTCTAAATACCAATTTTCACATCTATAACCTTTAAAAGTTTTGAGATATAGATACACTCATTTTAAAATATTACCCCCTTTTTAGCCCACCCCCCCGTTAATTGGATTTTCCAGAAACAAAAAATACGTGTTTCTTTATTTTTAAAGGAGATCCCAAACGCCAATTTTCAGGTCTGTAATATCTTCAGTTTCTGAAACATAAGTAGCCTCATTAAAGGCATTCAACCCTTTCTTCACCCCTTTTCACCCCTCCTATTGCGATTTTCCGAAAACAAAAAAATACGTGTTTCTTTATTTTTAATGAAGATTCTAAATACCATTTTTTACATCTGCAAACTTAAAAATTTTGGTGATATAGATTCACTCATTTTAAAAATTCACCCCCTTTTCACCCTCGTATTAATTGGATTTTCCAAAAACAAAAAAATACGTGTTTCTTTATTTTTAAAAGAGATCAAAAGCACCAATTTTCAGGTCTGTAATATCTTCAGTTTCTGAGATATAAGTACTGGTATCCTGATTAAAGGCATTCAACCCATTTCCCCCATTTTTTACCCTTTTTCACCCCTCCTATTGGTATTTTCTGAAAACAAAAAAATACGTGTTTCCTTATTTTTAAAGAAGATTCTAAATACCAATTTTTACATCTGTTAACTTTTAAAGTTTTGAGATATAGATACACTCATTTTAAAATTTCACCCCCCTTTTCACCCCCTTAGCGAAGGAATATCCAAAAATCCTCTCTTAGCGAGCACCTACATCATAATATGAATATATCCCCAAAATTTCATTTCTTTACGTCCAGTAGGTTTGGCTCTGCGATGATGAATCAGTCAGTCAGTCAGGACAAGTTATTTTATATATATATAGATTTATATATGCTTGTTTATAAAATAGTGATTAAGTAACGTGAAATGAAGGCACAAGGCGTGGTGTAATACAGGAAGTCTTGTCGTACTGCGGGAAAGTCCCAAGCTGTACAGCGTGGAGATAAAGTCTTGCGTCATCCATCAGTCAGTGAGTCATCATTCATAGTGAGAGAAATGGAGCAAGAGGTAGGGCCTTCGCGTGTAATGTAACACAAAAAGAGGAAAGCCGCTCAGAAGTGATCATAGGCAGTGCATTGTGAATGTGTTCAATAAAATAAGTGAATATAATCCTGGTTTAATCGTTTATTCAGAAGTTTAAATCTTCGCACTGTTGTCGTATGTGATGCGCAGTGCTGTACGTCCGAACACGAGACGTTGGCGAGGTGGAGGTTGGTACTACACGCTCAGTAAATCACTCTTCCTTTGGCTGAGGCGTAGACATACCATGTTTACATCAGGATTAAACCTATCATGTATCGAAGGTGTCAACAATAGACAAGTACTCTTATTCCACCGAGAAAATGCTAGAGAATTGTTTGCGTTGGTATGGCCTCGTGCTTCGGAGAACTGGTTCTGTTGCGAGAAGGACTTGATGGACGCATACCACGAGAGTGACAAAAGAAGAGCTGGCTGCGAATGTCCCTCCTAAAGGTGCACAAGACCGCATCACATGGAAAAGAAAGTGCGGAACAGCAGACCCAGCAATTATGGGGGATACATGCTAAGCGAAGAGTTAGAAGAAGAAGTCTAGTTTTGTGAAGATTCCTTTCGAAATTTATTTAGTGTATATGTGAATATCTATTTCCTTTTAATGATGTAAACATTTTTGGCAGACAAAGTAGGGGCAGTCGTACTGCAAAAAAGCGTATAATTAAACAACGTCCTGAATTGTGCCGAAAGTGCAAGAGCTAAATGGCCTGGAAAGGTTTCAAAATGTGAGTCTTGGAGGGCTCTATCAAAATTTTAAAAATTTCAAAACTCACTTCCGGTCTAAATCCATTTCCGGAAAAACAGCCTATAATTGCCTGTTTCTGCACTCCTTTTTCTTTTTTATCCAAATCCTAGTAAAATTAACTTACTTACATAATTATGTCTGTTATGTGTTCCCTGGTTCAATACTGAACCCTTCATTCACAGTTGTCAAAAGGGATATCTAAATTTACTAGTCAACTTACCCGCGAGGTACATTGTTGTCAAAGGAGCATCCATTGTTGTATCATTACATGTAAGCAAACTGTGTCTTCTTCATGTTTCGTACCCACGAGTCAAGAGAGCGCTGAATTTGAATTGCAATCTCTTTGGGCAGGAAGTGAATCCAGATTCATAAGATCCTAGAGGAGAATTTTGGATGAATTCTAGCATACTCGTGGCTAATTTCTAAAATGCGATAGTTATATAATGTAAAGTAAAATTTGGATTTCACAGTGGAACTGCCTAGTAAATTGAAAGGAATTGTCATGTAATCAAATCTTTTCAGGTCAAAAATGGAAAGATTATGCCAGACCTTGGGAAGAGATGAAGCCACACGTGTATGTTGTCATGGAGGGGGAACCCACGCTTCAGTGTTTTAGACCACTTAGAGGCAAATTAGAATTATAAAATAATAAGATTCACATTCCCCAAATTTTTCTGAACATTAGGGATACCAACACCAGAGATGATACCCGCTGGATAACGAAATTGTGTAATGTCGTGCAATCTTCTTACCACTTCTCGGGCGCCTAAACGCAGATATATTAAGAGTGACGAGGGAGACAGCAGCATTCCTTTCTTGGTGGTGCGTGAGTCCAGGTCTGTGTCGCTCTGGGCCATTCATTCATGTGCGGGTGGTTAATTGAACATTCAAAGTTAGTTATTGGTAAGAGTAAAATACCAGTGTATGATAAGAACTGGTAGAGTGTGAAATAAAATAGATACTCATATTCGTGTGAATATTAAATTTGCCCGCGATTGGCGATGAAACGATATTAATTGCATATCTCGGCACGGTGATATTACTACAGTCCTTTGCCTGTTAAATGTGTCGAATGGAGTAAATATCGAAGTATGAAGAAGTGAATTGATAATAATGTGTAAGTGGAAAATGTGCAGTGATTAATGTAAATATTAAATAACTCTAAGAGCATTCAACATGAAACATGTGAGATAAAAACTTGAAGATTCATGTATATTCGTTACGTGTTTTGAATGTAAGAATATAAATGTAAATAATGTTGTTAATCAAGAATCTCCGAGAAGTAATGTGTGAAGTTTGTATTGTGTGTAACAACATGGTGTGTTAAGCCGTAATTGAGCGTACATCGTGTGGCAATATATGAGAACATGCCATTGTTCTGGGTGACATGATTTGTATTCTTTAAAGTGTATATTGCATCGTTATGTTCTGTATAAATAATGGCCGAATATTCAGGCCAATAGTTTGTTATTTTTCTTTGCTTTAGTTTAAATATTAATTGCTGTGTAGCACAGAGATGTTATGAGAAGACTACGCACATTTTATGTCGAAATCCCAAAATTTCAGATGATTATGTTAAATATGATTTAAGAATGTATCGGGTAAAAGTAAATTTTATGCCAGTCTGTCGTTAAAGACGTGGTGTGTGTCAAGATTCCGTGTCAAAGTATCATGAAAATATAGATGAGTGTTGAAAAATTTTGTTTCTTTAGGGATATCGGATAGAGATACCTTAATGTCTAAATTGAGTCAAGATCTGCGTGATTTTTCTTTCATTTAAAGTTTGATATTTTCTAGGAGTTTGTTTCAATGGTTACGTAATTTCAGTACGATGTTGAATCCATGAAATAATCCAGGATTTTAAATTAAAATACCAAATAAAACGAGATCAAGATAGGCTATATAACATTGTATAAGAAATTTATCTGAGATCATATACACCCAATAGCCATGATGAGAAAGGGCGAACCAGCAGGGACAAATGTTTAAATAAATGAGTTCAGTTGGATTCCAGGATGGAAATGTCCCGAGGGAGAATCGAACTCAGGATGCGTTGATGCCGAGAAGATGTAATGCCCCAATGGAATAATGTGTTAGAATTCTGTGGGGGGCATGTACAATGTCCAGGCTTCGAGAATTGTTTGGTTTTGTGAATTATGTGAACGCAGAAAACTAGATGTTATGAGAGATAAATTAATGTGTAATGAGTATATTATAATCTGGCTTGTTTCCATGTAGATTCACCACAGGTTGAAAAACGACAGACGGTACGGGAAATGACTGAAAAACTGCTAGCCGAGGGATGAGATATTTATAGAATAATGCGAGCCCGTTGTCAGACGACTGTCTGGGAGATATAAGAGGGTCTGAAGAAGTAATAATCTTATATAAACGTGGTAAGTGATAGAGATGATATTTTGTACACTGAATGATTTTTGAGAGGTGGAAGAGTTTGTTACGGCGAAATATGGACACAGTCAGTTGTTGTGGCAGTTGAATTTTAATGTGTGTTGTGGCGAATTTATGGAATGGTACGGGTAAATGACGGCACGGTCTGTCATGCACTCACAATTGGGACTTGTGGTTTAATTAGTACATGGCCTCAGTTCTGGTTGTCTGAGGGAAAATCAGAGTGTTGGAGTTGTACAGTAGTCATCTGTTAAGGACGTAATGATTGCCGCTAGACTCATACGTATTTTTATTAGTTGGGTAGTGGAGCATACACGGATAGTTGTGAGTAATGTAAATAATTTTAGGGCTGAAAGAACGTAACGATGCAGAATTATTATGCTATGCCATTATATTATATATCTTGTAACAGCAAAGTAATACATCCTCTAAGAGAGAGAGATCACTAGTTATAAAGTCAGCATATGTTGATGATACTTGTTTTAGGACATTCACGAAATCAATTAGATGATCAGTTCAGTCTGCAATTATCAGTGCCCGGTATACTTTCTACAATCATGAATTAGGCTAGATGGTTAGTACAGTCTGCAATGATCAGTGTCAGGTTTATATTTAATGTTCATTATCCAAGTCAGGCAGTTGGCTCAGTTTGAGAGGACATGTGATTAATTTATTCTAATTAAAGTTAATATTTGTAGATAATCATCAAAAAAATCAGTTAAGTCTGCGATGATAGTGCGTCAGCTAAATTGTATTTGTGTTGGCACGTAAGTCTCTGATAAGACCCAAACTAGAGTATGGTTCCAGTGTTCTGGGTGATTATGGACAAAACAGTAGCGTTTCAAAACTGTTGCAAAGTTTGGATTTGGAAGACTTGGGAGAAAGGAGACGAGCTGCTCGACTAAGTAGTATGTTCCGAGCTGTCAGTGGAGGGACGGCGTGGAATGACATCAGTAAACGAATAAGTTTGAATGGTGTCTTTAAAAATAGGACATATCACAATATGACGATAAAGTTGGAATTCAAGATTACAAATTAGGGCAAATATTCGTTTATAGGAAGGGGAGTTAGGGATTGGAATAATATACTAAGGGATATGCTCCATAATCTTCCAATTTCTCTGCAATCATTTAAGAACAACGCGGGAAAAGAACAGGTAGGCTATCAGCCACCTGGGCGGCTGTCCTAAATGCAGATCAGTGGTGATTGCGGTCTGCATTTAGGGTAGTTATTAGTACTTCTTGTGTCGTACCATTGTTTACTTTTGAAGTCCAAATGGACAGCTATGTTTATTTTGGTGATTTCTTTCAAATCTCTCATTTTATTTTCGTGTGTGTATTTTATTGATTGCAAATCAGCAATTCAGGATGTAAGAAAAGAACGTACAATCTCACCAGTGATGTTCAATGGGTGCATCCAGAAAGCTCTAGATAAAGGGAGGTGGAAGCTAGGACAAAGTGGTGGTGTTAAGATTCAAGGAGAGAGAATAGATGGACTTAACACTAATGCCGGAAGTAATGGACAGTACTTTTACAAATGGATATAACATCAAAATAAATTCAGGCAAAACAAATTAATGGTAAAATCTCGAGAATAGGAATAGAACCAGACGAGCCATTTGGGCTCATCGGTTCGATTAAGACCCTCCTCCATGACTCTGCTTTGCAGTGGCAGACCAATTGCGTGGGGATTGCTAACCTGCTAAGGACGAAGTGAATTCTCCTTTTTCAGAAGTATGTCCTCCGATGGAGATACAATTCCAAAAATTGGTTATTGGGTAGGGGCTAGGTCACCGTAAAACTGGTTCTATTCTCGATATTTTAAGATCTGCGACCATGAAAACCATTTTTGTAAAAATAATATTGGTAGATAAGTAACAATAAAAAATAATGTTAGTTCTTCTTGGGAACCAGCTCAGTAACTATGAAGAATTTTCTTACTTAGGAAGCAAAATAACATCTGATAACGCCTTCACACTAGCCGAACTAACATATTCAGACCAATGGTCTTCTCACTAGCCGGGCTAATATATGCAAATAAATGGTCTTCTCACTAGCCGGACGAACGTATACGGACCAATGATTTTGTCACTAGTCGGACCGAACTTATCCAGAACAATGGTTTTGTCACTAGTCGGATCTAATCTATCCACACGAATGGTCTTCTCACTAGCCGGACTAACCTATCCAGACCAATGATTTTGTCACTATTCAGACCTAACTTGTCCATACCAACGGTCTTCTCACTACCCGGACTAACACATCCAGACCAACGGCTTTGTCACTAGCCGGACCTAAACCATCCAGAACAATGGTCATCTCACTAGCCGGACTAACATATCCAGACCAACGGTTTTGTCGCTAGTCGGACCGAACCTATCCAGGCTAATGGTTTAGTCACTAGTCGGACCGAACCTATCCAGACCAACGGTTTTGTCGCTATTCGGACCGAACCTATCCAGACTAATGGTTTTGTCACTAGTCGAACAGAACCTGTCCAGACCAACGGTTTTATCGCTAGTCGGACCGAATCTATCCAGGCTAATGGTATAGTCACTAGTCGGACCGAACCTATCCAGACCGATGGTTTTGTCACTAGTCGGACCTAACCTATCCAGACCAATGGTTTAGTCACTAGTCGGACCGAACCTATCCAGACCAATAGTTTTGTCACTAGTCGGACCGAACCTATCCAGACCAATGGTTTAGTCACTAGTCGGACCGAACCTATCCAGACCAATAGTTTTGTCACTAGTCGGACCTAACCTATCCAGACCAATGGTTTAGTCACTAGTCGGACCGAACCTATCCAGACCAATGGTTTAGTCACTAGTCGGACCGAACCTATCCAGACCAATGGTTTAGTCACTAGTCGGACCGAACCTATCCAGACCAATGGTTTTGTCACTAGTCGGACCGAACCTATCCAGACCAATGATTTTGTCACTAATCGGTCTTAATCTATCCAGACCAAAAGTTTTGTCGCTAGTCGGATCTAACCTAAGCGGACCAATGGTTTTGTCAATAGTCAGATCTAATCTATCCAGACCAATGGTTTAGTTACTAGTCGGACCTAATTCATCCGGACCAATTGTCTCCTCACTAGTCGTATGGAACCTGTCCAGATCAATGATTTTGTCACTACTCGGACCTAACCTACCCAGACCAATGGTTTTGTCACTAGTCGGACGTAACCTATCCAGAGCAATGATTTTCTCAGTAGTCGGACCTAACCTACCCAGACCAATGACCAGTCGGACCTAACCTATCCAGACCAATGGTTCTGTCACTAGTCAGACCTAATCTATCCAGACGTTTGGTCTTCTCACTAGCCGGACTAACCTATCCAGACCAATGTTTTTGTCTCTAGCCGGACCTAACCTAACCGGACCACTGGTATTGTCACTAGTCAGACCTAATCTATCCAGCAATAGCTTTGTCAGTAGTCGGACGTAACCTATGCAGAGCAATGGTTTTGTCGCTAGTCGGACCTAACCTATCCGGACCAATGTTTTTGCCACTAGTCGGACCTAAGCTATAAAGACCAATTATTTTGTCACTAGTCGGAACTGCCCTATCCAGACGAATGATTCTGTCACTAGTCTGACCGAACCTATCCAGACCAATGGTTATGTCACTAGTCGGACCTAATTTATCCAGTCCAGTCGGATGGAACCTATCCAGACCAATTGTTTCCTTATTAGTAGGATGGAACCTATCCATATCAATGGTCTTCTCACAAGTCGGGTGGAACCTATCCAGACCAATGGTTTTCTCACTAGCTGGGTGGTAGTGTGGCACTAACTGAACTGTTGCAGGATAAATTATAATAACGTCTTGAAATGGTCCAGGGCAAGCCATAATGTTTCGTCCAGGGGAAAGGAAGTGTGAATTTGACCATCGTAAAATGTAGATTGCGCTGATGTCAGTGTAATAATTGATTCGAGGGTAATTATGAAAATAATATCTTCTTTTTACAGGAGTAATGAAAATATTTGTGATTGTTCCATGGCTAAATATATTTTTCTGAAAGGTAATACTAATGATCCAGGGTAGATGAATGTTGAAAAAATAATATCATGCATAAATATAAATAAAGTACAACGTAGCAGCACTGTACGTAGAAAGAAGGAAGTGATGTGTTATAACTGTAATACAAGCACATTTTTTATTACATTGCAGCTCACATTTAGTTCCTGTGCTCTTTCCCATGTAATACAGATAATCTAATATTACTCACCAATCTGTTTAAAAGAATGGAAACTAACTGACCGGTAACAATTCCCACTTGAAATCACTCTTCCATTATTGCTTGAAATTCGGTGTTATATACCACCATCAAATCAATAAATTTCAGCTACGTTGCATATTTAACGAAATGTCCGGACTGTTTTCACATAAGCTATTTCACTTTAATTAACGCACAAAACTTGTACGATCCATTACACAGATCGTTGCACATCTAATCTGTTTTCAAGCGCAAATACCATTACCTTCACGGCAAATTAGTCTGTCAATCAATAAATTCTGATCTGCATTTCGGGCAGTCACCAAGGTGGCAGATTCTCTCTCTGTTGTTTTCCTAGCCTTTTCTTAAATTATTGCAAGGAAATTGGAAATTCATAGAACATCGCCTTTGGTAAGTTATTCCAATCTCTATCTCCCCTCCCTATAAACGAATATTTTCCCCAATTTGTCCTCTTGATTTCCAGCTTTATTTTCATATTACGGTCCATCTATTTTAAAGACACCACTCACACTTATTCGTTTACTGATATCATTCCACGCCATCTCTCCACCGTCAGCTTGGTACACACCACCTAGTCAAGGAGCTCGTCTCCTTTCCCTCAAGCCTTCTCAGCCCAAATTTTGCTACATTTTTGTAACGCTACTATTTTGTCGGAAACCAACCAAAACAAATTGAGGTATTCATATACGTTTCATTAAACAATCCACATTTTTTTTACCAAAACTTTTACAATTTTGTTAGTAGTTAACAGGAAGGTAAATGAAGACTGTTATGGTATAAGATTGCCCAATTTATCATTTAAGGGCTGTCCAATATTTTGTTTGTTAACAAAAATGGCACTTTTTTGAGACTACCTAGTAACTACAAAAATGCTTTTATTTTAAAATATCTTTCATCGAACTATTATCGTTAGAGTTCTCGATGTCCCCTACTAAATATATTAGTTTATCACGATTAAACAAGGAATTATTACACATTTTTCAAAAATTCAATATTTCAAAAATAATTTTGAATTTCTTCGTACTCGGTTTTTGAACGGGGATAATTTTTTCTCAGTTCTAGTACAGGATATTTCTAAATTAATTGTATTCCATTTGAGACCATTTTCAGGTAGATATCTGAATTAGAACTCGACTTATTGTTGTTTGAACCTAAAAAGAAAACATCATCCCTTGTTTTGAGTAAATTAAATTTAAAGTTTTGTGTTATGATTAGACCTCTTTCCTTTTACCTGAAAGTATTAGCATTCATCCGCTGCATAGCTGGGACCTTCCTTTTCAAGTTTCTTGTCCTATTTCAGCTTTCTTCTTCCCCTGAGGTACCTCCTTCGCTGTCTTTGTTCAGCAGTGCTCTGAAGATGACGTCTGCGTACACGTGTCACATCAGCTTGTGACACTCCTGATGCTGAGTACATATCAGGCACAACCTTTATTTTTCCTAAAACCTTTATTTCAACCTTGTTTCCACAATTAAAGTGTAAAACTGAATCCATGGCACCCAGTTTGAGAGTGGACAGCCCCACATATGTATCTTTTCTACACCTCTACCATACCGTATCGTTGAATGACTCATTGGTATTTTGAGTCAAACCAGGAAGGCATTTTCTTAGTGGTGAAGCTTCCACGGTGTGAAGAATTATGAAGACATTTTGATGATATTTTTGGATTACAGAGCCTTTCATACACAGGCTTCATTGCAAGTAGGACTTCTAGTGGTATTCCTGCTTTATGCTTATAATTGTCAAGTAGATTGCCAGCTTTGGCTCGTTGGTATGAACACCAACTGTCTGTTCCTATAGGGCAAACTGTGATGGGAAGGCCTGTCTTTATGGGCAGTCAAATTATACAATGTTACCCATATAGCATTTGTCATATCTTTTATGAAACTTTAGTTGGAACACAAAGCAATTCCAAAATAATTTTGACACTTGTCTATCACTGCTCCAGTTAATTTGCCTCTACCACCCATCTTTCTGTTGTGCTGTACAATTTTTCTAAGAGCTGTTCCTAAACGCTTTTGGTAAAAATTTCGTGTGGCTATTTCTAGCCCGGTGCAGCCCTTGTAAGGCAGACCCTCCGATGAGGGTGGGCGGCATCTGGCATGTATAGGTAACTGCGTGTTGTTGTGGTGGAGGATAGTGTTATGTGTCGTGTGTGAGTTGTAGGGATGTTGGGGACAGCACAAACACCCAGCCCCCGAGCCATTGGAATTAGCCAATGAAGGTTAAATTCCCCGACCCGGCCGGGAATCGAACCCGGGACCCTCTTAACCGAAGGCCAGTACGCTGACCATTCAGCCAAAGCCTTATTCTTTGATTCCACTTCTTTATTCATATCATTAATATTATGACCTTCCAATGACGTGTAATTACATGTCAGGGAGTCATTGAAGGTCATAATTATGATAAATGCATATGGACGGCATAGATGTAAGATAAATTGTTGATGCACGGCGAATTTATATATATTCGTAATATATGAGCCGACACAACTCGCGAATTGATGGTAGATCTTATGGAAGAGAATCGCTAGATCAAGCTCAGAACCCCGTGGTATACATCGGACCGCATGAAAACAGTGTAGTCGCAAGCGGGTATCAATAAATATTTGCAGTAACAGCTGAGAAGAAGAAAGGCCAGACATTACATCTAGTATTACAGACGTCAAGTAGGCCATGGATTGAGCCGGAATTACATACAGTTAATCATCTAACAGGCGTGTGGTGTGACGTACTTCAAGTGGAGAAGAATAAACAATAATAGCGTGTGTTCCTGTGTGAATCTCCGTGATAACGTTTCCTCAAATGTCAAAATCATATGTAAAGAAGTCAGGATCATAGTTATGTGGTTCATGGAAAGCAGCTTCATTATTATTATTATTGTAAATAATGAAGTTAGAATTTGTTTCAATGTTAATTCTTGAGTAGCAGAAAAAAGATCGGAAAGCAAATAGTGAGCACAGCTCTTGTATGCGAGTTAAAGTCTTTAAAATTTAAGAAATTGAGCCCCAAATAACGTTTGATAAACTAAATATAGCATTGAGCGACACTAATTTATACAGGCCAGTATCAATCGATAACAGTGGACTTGTAAATCTGTATGAATTCGCTCTAATTATTTTGTTCGAGTTTCAGATTGAACCCAAGATGTTGCCTATATTTGTGAATAAGAAAGTCCATATAGAGGAGATGTTCGAGTAAACCAGTAGGATCCTGCCGGATTGAATGAGATGGCTGAAAAAATAACCTGACGACCAATACCTGTGGAGAAGCGAGGAAGTCAGATGAGTAGTCGAACCTTGCCCTTCTTGTTTACTTGTAGATGCTTATAGTAGAAGTAGATATTTTTAAATGTCACACAGGTGATATAAAGTGAAATAACTTGAATGTTCTAACGTGCTAACGGTGTTGGTTTAACATCACATAATGCTACTGCGTATATTAGAATAATGTTTTCCGTCGGTGAATATTAGGGTTAGGCGATCTTTCCTGCGTTGTTTTCCGTGTTAGTGGAACAGCTGTGAAGCGAGTGTGATCTTGAATGCCACAGGTAAGTTTGAAGTACCGATGTGTGAGATATTTGGTGTGGTGATTTTATAAAATGAATAATTCCGCGGAGTGTTGTGATGTGTTTTGTGGATCGATTCAGTGATGGTTGTATGGATAATAGTGAAGCTCTTCAAAGATATTTTAGCTCATTTATGTAGGAAATGATGTGTATTTACGTTATGTCGTGGACATCGTGTGGCGTAAAATATCTAGGTTCATCTAAAGGTATAGTTGACGGTATAATTAGAAAATGATTTATTGAGTGGTGAATTGCGGTAGTAATTTAATTCTTTGAGATGGCCAATGGTTAGGATAGTGTTATTGAGAGGTATTTCCGCCGCGTATGTTTGAGTTTATTAGATGACTGAGTTTCGTAGCGTTGATTGAATGCTTTTCAAAGAGATTGGTTAAGCATACGAGCTGACTTGAGTTTAATTTGGTATCCCATAGATAGCGGAATGTATTTTACGAACGAACGAGTAGGATCTTCGACAAGCTACTCGGACGATAATTAGATTGTGGGAGTATTGTCGCCTGTACTGTAGATCAACTTGTAGCATTGCTATATGTAGTAAGTTGGCGCTGTAGAAGTATTTTCCAGCAGGGTGGAGTGGAGCCGATGCAACGCAGATCGTCTGGCATTTGATCGTTCACTTATTTATGACAGTAGTTGTTACTTTATTTCAGGTGCAGCCATATGATGCCGTTGGTTGGATGGAGATATGCAGTTATTTATTTATGGATCAATGATACTATTATTATGTATTTGAAGGATTTTCTGTGTTTATCATGCGCCGTTAGAAAATTCAAGTTATTATTCAGTTAGAAGGTTATAATGAAGTAATAGAAAAAGTAGAGCAGGGGGGACAGGTTCGTCTCAATAATGCGTCAACGAATGAACAAACAAGATGAATGAATAGAAACTGAAATTGCTGATTTTCCATTATATTAATTTACATTTATTTAAGTGAATCAGTGTTGTGCAATGATGAGATTTTAATTTAATGACTGACAATTATTTTTCAAGATGGACTTGATTCTTTTTATGCGTTGCGATAAAAGATGCACAAAGATAATTTATTTTACATTGCATATTCAGTTGTTCAATTGTAGTCAGTTAATTTCATTTTATTAAAATTATTATACTTCCAATTTCTCATTGCAACTTTCATTTATGCGTAATTTATGTGAACTCATTATTTAGAGACTGATATTGGATCATTACCAGGTTAATTATTGATAGGATGTGACCGCTTTCTTTCCGAAGGGCCATGCCCTGAGTGGAGGATCACGTAAACCACTGAATTCTAGTCGAGCGAATTATAAAATGTATTACCACCTTCGAACTAGGCGTCCCACGAACGGTCACAATATATATAAGAAAACATAAAGTTCCAATAATACTGCCTTAAGGAAATCCCCTCTAAATTATTACTTGACTTTGACTTATTTCCTGTTGCTCCCTCTGGAGCATAGGGCCTTGGCGAAATTTCTCCATACAGTACGGTTCCTGGCCATTCTCTTCACTTCGCTCCGGGTCTTGTCAACCTTTGCGATTTCCTTTTCGATCGTCCTCTCCCAGGTCTTCTTTGGCCGACCTCGCTTTCTGGTGCCTTGAGGGTTCCAGTCCAGCACTGCCCTCTCAACAGCTCCATCCGGCTTCCTTAATGTGTGGCCGATCCTCTCCTTGATCTGGATGTCAATCGGCTGCTGATTGGTCATGGTCCAAAGATCTTCATTAGAGATTATGTCTGGCCACCGCACATTTGTTATGCGACGCAGACATCTATTTATGAACACCTGTAGCCTGTTATTGATCTATTTTGTAACTTTCCATGTTTCACAGCCGTATAAAAGAATCGACTTTACATTGATGTTGAAGAGGCGAAGCTTAGTCTTCCTGGAGATGTTTCTATTCTTCCACACGGGATAGAGCTGGACAAATGCACCATTTGCCTTCCGGATACGACTTCGAACATCTTCCTCTGCTCCCCCATCCGTTGCAACTATACTCCCAAGGTAGAGGAAGGATTCAACTCGCTCAATTTCCTTTCCATTTACTGTCAAGTTGGTCATGATATCCGAATTAATCCTCATCTCTTTGGTCTTGTTTGTGTTGATCATGAGACCTGCACATTCTGCTTCCTTCTGCAACCTACTCAGTTTATCTTCTATGTCCCGGTACCGCTGCGCCATATGGCAAATGTCGTCTGTCGTTATTATTACACGGTCAGATAAACCTTCGCCTACTCTAGTTCTCAGAGATCTGTTTCCTAGAAATACAGCAACCATTCAGTCACTCTTTTGTCTAGTCCAATTGCACTCATTTTGGACAGTAGTCCCTCATGATCCACACTATCAAACATATCTTTATTTTTTATGAATTACCTTTAATTAACATTAATTAACTTAACTAGTTAATTAATTTGAATGCTTTAATTTAATGTTTTAATGAAATGTTTTAAAATTTAAGTCATATTTTAGAATTCAAATATCTTCATTTTTCTGCATTGAGCTGTCAGTCAGATAAAATGGAGGTATTGTAATGCTCAGTATAATAATTCCAAAGATCTTTCTTTCTTTCTTTCTTTCTTTCTTTCTTAATCTGTTTACCCACCAGGGTTGCTTTTTCTCCTGGACTGAGTGAGGGTTCCCACCTCTACTGCGTCAAGGACAGTGTCCTGGAGCGTGAGACTTTGAGTCAAGGGATGTAGCTGACAAGGAAGAGGGAAGGAAGCGGCCATGGCCTTAAGTTTCGTACCATCCAGGCATTTGTCTGGAGGAGAAGTGGGAAACAACGCAAAACCACTTCGAGAATAGATGAGGTGGGAATTGAACCCATCTCCACTCATTTTACCTCCCGAGAGTGAGTGGACCCCGTTCCAGCCCTCGTACCACTTTTCAAATTTCGTGGCAGAGCCGGGAATCAAACCCTGGCCTCCGGGTATGGCAGCTAATCACACTAACCACTACACCACAGAGGCGGAGCCCAAGATTTTATACTCCGAGTAAATGTCGTACATACTGAGCGCTTGAAAGCAGTGGCGAATGGGTAGGTAGGAAATATTCCCTTATTCAAACTCCAAGTTTTCTTGGTTGCAAAATGTTAAACCACATTCTACTTCAATACTTGATCACTCACCAATTCCTTCACACTCATTTTCTCGGTAGAAATAGTTCTAAGATTGCTGAGTCTTTCGCTGTTCATTGTAACACACAAGTGCGTTTTTATTCTCTTCACAGTGCTCACACTCCTTTCAGAGGAAGCCGTGGTCCGAGGGAATGTTATTATTTAATAAAACAACATTTACACTTCCACATACACTAATAATAATGATAATCGCATGGCCTCAGCTACAGTGTGTAGACATTTCGATTTGACGCCATCTGGCTGTCTGCTCGTCAATTTCGACGTTCCGTTTTACTCTAGGTCCGCTAGATGGCAGACAGAGTAAACCAGATCTCTCTTGGGCGTCTATGGCTGAGATTTAATTAATTTTGTCGGGTAAATACCAAATGTATCACCAGAGATCTTTTATATGCCGACATCGTACGACATGGAGTGTCGAATGGACTTTTTTCCGCCCTTCAAAAATCCGACTACCTCTGCCGGGTTTGAACCCGCTATCTTGGGATTCGGAGGCCGACACTCTACCACGGATTTAAATATTCATTTACTTATGTAAAAGTTATGGTGGTTGTTGCAGTGCTGGAAAGAATTAGGACGATGATGTTTCCTCCACACCAAATAAATGTCATAACAAAACTACGTGTACAAGATGTTTATAAATGAATAATGATTGTCATATCCATCATATATGTCTTGGACATTTGTTTATTATAAAATCCGAGTATATTTAATAAACCAGATTGTTAATCTTGAATGCAGCTAAATTTTGAGTTATTTTTGGTTAGTGTTGGTTCACACCTTGCATTCTTACCATTTTTTATTATCATCTTCATTTAAATTCATTTTTGTACCCTTTTTAAAACCCGACACCCCCTGTTTGGTGCTATTATGCCGGAGTTGATGGAGAGGATACTATTTGCAAGGTAAGCTATGTGCCATGTTTATTCACTTCTGGTGGATGTATTGTTCGCTATGATGCACTTAGTTCAATCTCGGCATTAGTCTGACGGGAACTAAGCCATTATAGGGCACAATAAGTCAAACCGCCCTGCTCGAAATCGGGAAACTCGTTTTTTTCTGTTCTTTCAGCAATTGCTTCTTTTTCTTACACTTCACAAATTGCTCTCTCAGCTCCTGCGGCACTGGATCCTAGGTTAAACTCAGGGAGTAAAATGTGTCGAAACTGCTCACTTTTCATAACTTGACATTCCATATCCGTTTGTCTGAAATATACACAATCAAGAAAACCTGTGTTTCACAACACACAAGCTCCAAACTCAGTTAAAACAACAGAATAAAGATAAGCAATCCCTTCACGCCGCATTGTTGCCAACCCAAAAGAATACCGCATAAACTTACGCATTGACTCATCTACCTCACATTTATCTCACTATTTTCTGATCGCATGTCCTTGAGGATACCGGTGGTTTTTCTAATTTTAGTACTGAACAAAATTTACATCACATGTAGTTTTATGTTGTAGTAGATCAAGGAGATGGTCTGTATAAATACAAATATCCCTATAGAGACAGTGCAGATAAGTGAATTGGTTATTCTTGAGTATGTTAAGCAACCAAATAGCTGAATTGTACAACTCGCTGTCTCAAACCGCATCATTCTCTACAAAGTCTTCAAAAACCTGTCTTAGTGTGAAAATATTGTGTGGACTGCTCTAGAATGAAAGCTTCAACGGTTAGTGCATGCTTGTGGAAGTCTGAATCCTTTGAATTCCAGAAAATTAGCTTTTTTGAGGATCTGCAAAATAATGAATGAAACGCTGTCAGATTATGAATGAAGAGCCTGACTGATTTGATTATTTCGGAGCAATGGAGAAGAACAAGGTTTATATTTGTGGCATAACTGTGTAGAACATGTTTATCGTAATGTTGAACAGCCCCATGCTTTGCTACTATTGAGGAACACAGGTCATATGTTTGACATAAAACTTTATATCAATTACTCCCCACTTTTCGCAGAATATCTAGTTATTTCTGATAAGCCTGGTGTAGTTTTATCAATCAAAACATAATAAAAGCCTATAAATCATTTTGTGAGACCCTGTTTTGAGCAGAGCAGGAATATTACAGGAACTTGCGATCTGTATGATACATTAAAGGTCTCATCAGCCAGAATACTCATGAAATCACAAAAATCTAACTCTGCTTTGATTGTTTCCTGAATTATGGCAGTTACAGACTAAATTCATACTGTATTTCGTTTGATGTATCTTTAAAGTCTTACGTGGACTGGAAATGATCTCAAATGTACTCTTCCTGTTTTGAAAGAATATCTAACAACTCTAGGTAATTTCCCCTGTTGATCCAGTCTTCCCCTTCCAAATGACTTCGAAATCTAAGCTCCTGTTTCCCAAAATAAAAAAACACATAATGTCACGATTTCGTTATGTTTGATGGCTTCAATTATTGCAAAGCAAAGAAAAGCAAAGTCATCTCCGTGCAGGCCATGAAGGCCCTTGGAGGGGTGGAAGGTAAAGGCTTCCACTATCCGTAACCTCGGCACCTGATGGCGTAGACTGGTTAGCTCTACGCCCGGCCGCCTTTGCCGCCAGGAATTAATCTGGTACTCATTTTCGGTGTAGGCTGAGTTAACCTCAGAGCCATGTGCACCTCCGGAAGTGGAAACCTCGTTTCTTAAATTTTACGACTTCCTGACGGGGATTCGAACCCCCGTCCTTCCGGGCGAACCGAGCACGCCTTTACTGCCTCGGCCAGGCAGCCCCTCTTCAATTGTTGCACCTTATAATAAATAATGGTCTATCATCCCGCGCCGCAGGTAAACGAAACCTTTTCATTCTGAATATGTTTATTTGAATTTTGATGCTTCTCTGCCTTTTCTAAGAAAGTTTCTTTTAGAAATTGCCCAATTTAGAGTCCAGTCCTTTTCGCCGCCAAACAAACCACACGTGTAACAGTAAAGATTCTTGTTTTAGGAACAGGCTGTTCGTTCGTAATCTGTTTACCCTCCAGGGTCGGTTTTTCCCTCGGACTCAGCGAGGGATCCCTCCTCTACCGCCTCAAGGGCAGTGTCCTGGAGATTCAGACTTTGGGTCGGGGCATACAACTGGGGAGAATGACCAGCAACTCGCCAAGGCGGCCTCACCTGCTATGCTGAACAGGAGCCTAGTAGAGGGATGGGAAGGTTGGATGGGACAGGCAAGGAAGAGGGAAGAAAGCGGCCGTGGCCTTAAGTTAGGTACCATCCCGGCATTTGCCTGGAGGTGAAGTGGGAAACTACGGAAAACCACTTCCAGGATGGCTGAGGTGGGAATCGAACCCACCTCTACTCAGTTGACCTCCCGAGGCTGAGTGGACCCCGTTCCAGCCCTCGTACCACTTTTCAAATTTCGTGGCAGAGCCGGGAATCGAACCCGGACCTCCAGGGGTGGCAGCTAATCACGCTAACCACTACACCACAGAGGTGGACTAACAGGCTGTTAACTACGAATATCCTGCATACAATTGAAATTGCTTCGCTACTTTGCCGCCAAATAATATTGAAATTAGGCATACATCTTTTGTTTTTGGCTTCACACATCTCTTCGCAAGTTCAAGATGAGGATGGTTTACAATTTAAAGAGTCCAGCAGACTCGTTAAGTTCCCTAAGGGGTCTTCTTCACTCATTATTTCAAGTTTCAACCAGGTCAGTCTGGTTTTGTGCAACTGACAGTCCATGTCTGACATGTCACACATGAAGCCAATAATGCATTGATTGTCTACTAATTCAAAGGAATAGCACACAATTAACAATACGGTATTTCATTGTCACCTTCATGCTGGGAGTTTTCTACGCTCTCAAATAGCACCGGAGGCATGCCTCACTGGGGTCTGGACCTAGCGGAGAGAGGAGCCACCGCTCCAAACCCCGAGCCGACGGAACACAAACGAAACAAAAAGTCTTCAGTGATTTAAGCCAGAGTCTGCCTCCCTGTCAGAAGTAAGAGTCTAGCGGGGTGATTAGCGAAGTACATCATCTACTGTCATCGTGTAGCACATATCAAATAGAGGCTATTGTTGATTTGACACAATAACAAACGCAGATAATTTGCTTCCAATATTTAAGTTCAATAGTATTTCTTAGGATAGACATTGCCTCAAATATCTCCAAGTAATTTCGCCACTGCTTGCAAGAAGAATGTTGCACAATATAATTACACCACAAATTGGATTATTTATTAGTGATTTAAGTCACTAGGCATCGCTTATGATAAGTTCTTTCTGGATTCTGGCTTTTCTTCCCCAATACCCCTTGAGTCCTGCTGTTAGTTCATCCGTTCTTTCCTGTGAAAGAGTTTTACGAGATTTAAAACTTTTGGTAGAGGAGACCACGAATTTACCAATCTACAATACATTGGGCGGTCTGAGACATCAGTATCAGAAATCTCAGCGGAAGCTAAGTCCTCTCTTTTACTTCATTGAGTCACATGCTTCCAGTCTTGTAGCTTCATACGAGTGACAAGATCTTCGTAAGCTTGTCGTTGTCCATAAAACTTCATCCGCCTACGACGCATTGTGTTAGCCGTTTCCAACTGTTGGTACAGTTCAGAGTTCGCAGTCACTAGGTTATATTCGGGAGCACTCTTGGCCCATGAATTTTCCGGAGGATACGTCTTTCAAATTTTTCCATGTCGCCCATGGTGCTTTTCCTGTACATCAATAAGATCTTGGCAGCATATATTAACTGGGGTCTGACGGCAGTTCAGAAGGCATATATTGGCGTTCTTCGAAAAGTACTTGTTCTTATAATGGTTTCGCGACAGTTCGTATGCTGCGTTCCCATTAGGGTAGACCCATTCACCAAGATCTTCTTCTTAAGGAGCCTTCTCCTAGAGGAGGTTGGCGGTCCACGTGATGTCCTTCATATGGAACTTTGTTGTCGTACACTTTGATCTTTCCAAAACTGCCGGGCATTTTAGCCATAGCAGCGTTCAAGGCACCCCCCTTCCTCCGGTGATCCGAATGGGGAATAGAAACTCCGGATAATAATTTTACGTTAAACAGAGCGATGCCATATGAACTTAAAGGGATATCCCTCAGGTCCTTTAATGCAGTGGTTTCCCTTTGCCTTCCGCATCCTAATTCCATTGACCATTTGTAGATTCTTCCGCCTTTTGGGACCATTTCCCGTCTCAAGGACAATAGAGTGCCCTAACCTCTGCCCGCTCATCCACCCTCAAGGAGGCTGTTGGCACTTGGTAGAGGGCATCTCCTTATACCGGAAGATACTCGGTCCCTTCATTCGTTAGCCGCCTGCATATAAAAAAATTGTCATAAACAGTCGTTGCCCCTTCTCTACCGCGAGGAGGTGAATGTCGGGGTTTCACCGTCATTGAAACCGAGACCATAATGGCCTTTCTCAGTTTCTCTGGATCTTCAGAGGGGATTCACCAAGATACCGGAATGAACTGCCTCTTCCTATCTTTCCATAGATGGTCGCCACAGGGGATTTCCCGGGTTTTTTACTCTCGAAATACTCGGTCTTGTCGTATGATACTTGTAGTCCTGTCTTCGCCGCTGTCTCGTGTAGAGATTGAACAGCAACTGAAGCATTCTTAGAGTTGTGCGTTAGGACCGCAGTGCCATCTGCGGAGTCCAGGCTCCCGATCTCGGTCGTCGTGTTGCGGCTCCAATGGTAATCGGGTTGATTCCGAGATTGCTCAGTTTAAGTTCCCAGCTTTTTATGACTTTGCCATATTGAAGAGAATAGGGGAGAGACCATTTCATTGTCTCACACCAGTTGTGATCTTGAAACTCCGAGACAGATCTCCTCTGAATTTTATCTTGGAGGAAGTTTCTCTCAAAGTCTGTTCAATAAGGGTGCGTATTGTTGCAATCCACTCCTTTTTCTCCCAGCACTGAGAAGAGTGACTGGCGGTCAATAGAATCATAATCCTTTGAAATTTGGTGTTTAATGACTTTCAACTTTTCCGTTATTCGGAGTCTTGCCCTTTCCTTGCTGTGGAAACCTGATGTACTTGGAATGATTAATAAAATATCTTCTACAATGAACCAGCTTCGAAGTAACTAAGAACATTATGCTAAAAATATTAGAAAAATGCGCGTATAGTTCCCTGGTTGTATGTTTTCTACCCAGTCCGCTGATCGTAGGTCTCGGAAGGACACATTAATGCATGTGCACGAATCGTACTGAGCGTAAGAAGTGATGGTCACCTAAACCCCTATCACATAAACTTGGCTGTAGAACGTGAAAGATCTCTATGTCCTACATGATACGGCGGAATTTCACTGCAGATTGAAACAGCGCCTCTCAATATCGTAAAAGGAGTTAGTTGGGACTATAGGATATATAATATTCTTGATGTTACAGATAGTTAGCTATTTCACGGTTGTTATACGTCCAACTAGCAAATGTACCCTTGCTTCTTTACGGTATTCTAACTTGTATACGGAGTTCTACGTAAGTTACGGCACACGCAGTGAGTAAGTTTATATTAAATTGCTTTTGAGGTTGTGTTTGTTTGAGTTATAGTGTTAAAGTCGATAAAAAGTGACATCTAAGGTACATGTCACAAGCATCTCTATACAGGTCTTCATGTCAGATTATTCTTGTAAAAACAAGTCCAGCAATTCTCTCGAGAAGATGAATCTAATAGGTCTACAGTACGATTTTGATCCTAGACGATCGTTGCACCACAGAACTGTTCCCGATTTTGCATCAGTCAATTGAATGGGGATGAACGCAAAGAAAAACATGTAGTCATCCGCATATTCCACATACGAATCATTGAATTTCTGTTTGTAAATACTGTGACCTCCATTACCTTAAAATTCCCATCTACAGATCAATTTGGCTGTTACATCCTGTTCTACATTCAACGATTTGGAAATGTTTCAACAGATTTATACAAAAGTTCTTGTAGGCCTACCTGTTCACGTGTTTCGGTGAGAGAAATACATTGGGGCAAAGGTTCTTCCTCTTCCGGCCTTGCACTGTATAGGCTAAGGAAACAGTCTGAATGAGTGCTGTTGATGACCGAACTCAAAGTGGTGTATGGCTTTTTGGAAAGGTCCAGACGTACAAGTAAGGAGAAGGCTTGCATAACGGATCGGCATTTCGACTTTTCCATACTTCTTGATGTATTTCTTCTTTCGCTGATGCCTGTTTAGCAGCAAAGGAAGCTCCTCTGCAGAGTTAGCCGATAAACGAGATTCTACAGGCCTTTTCTTTGATTTTAGCGAACAGTCCTCGAACTGTTCACAGGGCCTACCGCAAACATCGGTCTTCATTTTACTCTGACAGTGAGCAGTTATCAATGTTGATACATAGTCCGTTAACATACCTTTCAAAAATATGTTGGTGTTTCGTGAAGCATTCTCCTGATAAATACGTCTTAAAGGACAAACTAAAGAGAAATGTTAGAAAAATTTATTATTGGAGAGATCTCGAGATTTGTTTTGGCATTTTTAAGATATCTCTGATGTACCAGAGAAAACGTGTTTATCAAACGTTGGTAAGCACGTACCCCTACAGACACTGTCCACTAGAAACAATAGGCCTCAGTCTTCACTGTGTTCTCAAACACCGATGCACACGCTGGACGATTGGAGTGGCAAGTGGCATGGTAAAAACTCGGGTTGGTGGAATAGTGTCGCTTGGAACGCTCACTCTGTTGACTGTAGTAGTTTCATCTATTTACGAAGTGAGTTTTCTATCTTAGCAATCAGTTTTAATTCATACCTTGCTACGCACACATAAGATACAATTGCTAATTTTTCTTAATTTTGTCCATTGGTAGACATATTGTTTGAGAGTGAATGTCTGTTTAACGTCTGGAATAACAAATTTTACAAGATCAGTTAAACCAATTATTTCGAACACTATTCAATAAATGCACATCGTTAAAATAAAAATGGGCACTATCGACTAGTCGATAGTTTAAACTATCGTAACAGTCGACTACTTTAACCCTTTCAGACCTGAAAGAAAACTGGAGGCGTGAATTTTTGTTTGTTTGTCAAAAACGGACTAAAATTCTCCTCAATAAACATATTGATAGTTTATTTTACAAAATAAAAACTAACATCCGAAAAACAGGACCCACACAATTGTGCGTATCAAAATTCAAAGCCTCGTTGTATCACATACGATGACGTATCTTCAAAATTTACGTTCACTGACCAATGTACACACTTCATTGAATATATTCCGGTATTCAGTAAAGCTTCTAGATTAATATAAACGTAATAAATAAATACTTACTTTTGGCACTACTGCTTCCCGCAATCTCGCCGATCAACTATGCTTTTTAAACTCTTCTTCCTTCGCCCTGGCGGTCAAGCGCATACTAAAAGCAATTGAAATACACGCCACGTGTCCCGCACAATCACTGCAGTCCGGTCTAGCGCCGAAAAAACATCAAATACGGTCAAGGATAACTAAAATACGAACCCGCACAATTGTGCGTACACGGTCTGAAAGGGTTAAGAAACAAGTCGACTGAATTCAGTGGCACTCCTGCCATAGTGGCGCGGAAGCGAATGGAAGTATCGTTTATGGTCACTTCGGATATGTAATATATGTGTTAACTTTATAGGTACCTACTTGATATGGCGATTTTCTCTTGTCGTTTATGTGCTCTTTGTTTGGTTGTATATTAATTACGTTATTCATAAATAAGGCATAACTATAATAATCATCTGGAGCGCACAGTAGTAGTGTGTCAGGCTATTCTCATATTATTGTTTTACGTGTTATTGTTAGCATTGTTCGGGAATAGATCCTTATGGCCAAGAAAGGCCATTCGCATGGTGTTGGTTCATGTTAAGGGCATCTCTCTATTTATTAGCCCCGTGTACGGACGAGTGCATAAATCGCATTTTAACATGCCCAACTGTGAGTTCCTAGATAGTGTGATTATATAAGCCCGGGGTTGGGGTATGCGCCCAACGTAGAGTACCATCGTGGCATTTGCAAGGAATGAACGTATAAAACCCCATGGAAAACTGCATTAAGGGTACGGTATCCGCTGTCAGTGAATGGAATACGAACCTGGGACCTCCGGGTGGCACAGCTTGTTATTCCTAATGTAGAGTGAAGTGGACTTCTTGGCTGTGAACATGGTTCACTTTGAATAACTTTGTAAGTCACTCAATACAACATTAATTTTCTTCTAATGCGTTTCTACACAGGTGATTTCTAATTATTGGTAAATTGAGTTAAAATAAGTGGAATTCGTAAAAGTACTGAAATCTCTCTATTAAATATAAATATAAATAATAATGACTAATGGAATTTGGGAGCCATAAATATACAAATAAATAATTCTTAAACTTTGCCGGCTGTTGAAACTCATCTTCAGGGTCGTTGCCTTGTGACAAGGAGATTTGAATCACTTGATACCTAAAAAATTAATATTGGAAAAGGAGTCCATCTGGTAATTTCCCCCACCCATAGAAATTAAACAGAATATATATTAATCTCATACAATATACTTAGTCAATTAAACCTGTATTTACCTAGAAATCCGAGCAGAGCTCGTCGTGATACACCCTTGAACATATATAACAAAATAAAGAGAATATTGATATAAATAATAAATATCTTAATTTATGAAATAACTCTCTCTCAATAACTGGTACTCAGTTTATTCCGCAACGCAAAATATTCACACGCAGTCATGACTCATTTTTCAAGAATGGACTCCACTTTGCTGATGGCGTTGGTATAGTTTGAAAAGGCCCAACACGTTACCTTACGTAGACTCTCCGTAGAATTATATATGGCTAACATTCATAACCATAGAATGTTGTTACACTCCAGCATCTTTCTCCCTGGTTCCTTCAACAGCAGATCTCGAACTCCCAACATGGCATGGGACATCTTCCTCACAACTCGTACAAAACACCTCTCAGATTACCACCAGTATCACCTCTGCACACTGCAAGCTGCAACTTCCAACTGCCGACGCGTGCTTGCACCACACTAGCCCAAGCCAACACAACAGCATCTTAAAATAGCCCAGTTCCTGGAATTTTCCACCTCAGCTCCGTCAACACGTAAACCCCCGCTCGGAGACTCGTCACGTACACAACCGGGAGATAAACTGAGTGATCGAAACACACTAGTCCCAAATAAAATATAGAGAGTATCCATAATAACGAGAGTTCCAAAAAGAGTTACTAAGCCGCGACGGCTAAATACACACATAAATGAAATATACACATGAATAAATAATAATAATAATAATAATAATAATAATAATAATAATAATGACAATAATAATAATAATAATAATAATAATAATAATAATAATAATAATAATATCTGACCGGGGTTTGTCAGGTTACAGTACGACTCTTCCCTTTTGATACAGAGATTTTCGATTAAAAACATTCGAATGTTTTTCATGGAACGACTGACTACTTGCCTTATATCAATACTTTCATTCGACTGAAATCATTCAACTATTCATTCTTCTCGACAGGAAGTAATGAATAATTTCGTTCGGCTGAAAACATTCGACTATTCAGTCGATAGTGCCCACCTGTACGTTAAACAGAACAACGTGAGACTTGGAAGGCACAGATGGTTAAGGGACAACATACACTTAGAACGCTGTCACGTAACTCATATATTTTCGTAATTTTAATTTCATGCGGCTATTACTAGTCTGGTGCAGTGCTTGAGGCAGACCCTCCGACAATGGTAGGTGGCACCCGCTGTGTATAGGCAACTGGGTGTTATTGTAGCGGAGGATAGTGATGTGTGTGGTGTGTGAGTTGCAGGAATGTTGGCGAAAGTATAAACATGCAGTCCATTCAGCCAAGCGGACGGATATTCTCCTACTGATTCGGTGTTTACCCGAGACAAAGCACACTTCATGAAAGTGAAGTTTATATATAGTAAAGAATTCATATCTGCATTCTCCTTCCTCCAACATGAGGCTACTATATATACAACTTAGCAGAAAACATATCTTAAATTGTAAGAAATTAATTTTTCAAAATTTACATTTTAAACATTGAATGATGAAAAATACGATTTTTAATCTAAAATTATCCATTTCCTACTGAGTGCCACAGAAAAGGTTTTTATAGAACTCCCTCCAGAGTTTTACAAACAAAAAGTAATTGAAGACCTAACATTCTAAAGAATCTGAGCGCATTAAACATTTTCCATTGCTGTTGTAAAGAAGAATGAACCTTGCGCTACTGCACTGGACAAATTTATGTTTTCATGACTCCTACAGTATAACGTACTTTAGGATAGGATAATGAAGACAACGAAAATTGTTCTAATGGACTGCTGATCCATATGGGGTTGGGAGGTGCAACCAGTCGTAGGAAAAGTAATGGAGAGAATAATATTTTCAGTTATAAGTTATTACTCGAGAAATGACGACATAAGGCTTTTAGTCGTGAATGGATGTTTTATTCATCGATTACTAAACTGTACGACAATACGATCATATTCTACTATGGAAAGCTCTCAGCATCGGAGTTGTGCTCAGTTTTGACTAGTTTCGGGCGAGTTGGCCGTGCGCGTAGAGGCGCGCGGCTGTGAGCTTGCATCCGGGAGATAGTAGGTTCGAATCCCACTATCGGCAGCCCTGAAGATGGTTTTCCGTGGTTCCCCATTTTCACACCAGGCAAATGCTGGGGCTGTACCTTAGTTAAGGCCACGGCCGCTTCCTTCCAACTCCTAGGCCTTTCCTATCCCATCGTCGCCATAAGACCTATCTGTGTCGGTGCGACGTAAAGCCCCTAGCAAAAAAAAAAGTTTTGACTAGTTTGGAAGAGAGGAAGCTCCTACGCCTGTAATTTTCATTACGTATTTTCCATAACATAAAAACATTATAGTCTGTCAAACACACAATCATTTCAATATAAATTAAGACACTATACACTGTACCGGGAAATAGTTATGGGGCAAAAGCATGGGAAGGATCTCAGATAGTATGCAGTTGCGATTGGAGTCGGTATAGAGAAGGATGATTTCGCAGGGTGATTAATAGATGTTAATTAAATTTTTTGACAATATTTATTGATAATCTCAAGTAAATCACCCTGCTTCACTTCATCAAAATTGAATTTCCAAGTTTTTCTTCAAAATGCAGTTAAGTAAATGAAATATATGCGCTATTATAATCCAATACATCCACTCGATGTTACTAATGTTCAGAATAAATACCAGATTTCTAAGATCTCATTACACCCTAAAGTTCATCTAGGATCTCTCATACAAACTCAAATACAAAATAACACTCTGATTAAAGAACTTCATTCAACCACTTGTTGATTTACCAATGTTTTAAATTGCAAATTAAGTCCACCACTTGTGGTGAAAACCTCAAGTCTTTCTAAAATTATTAAACAAAATATTGACTGACACTTGCTTTAGCAATCCAATTGTTCAAATTAAATATCTTCAATCACTTGCTGAAGAAATCCTACAGTTCATCTAAGCAAATTATACAAGTTTGTTAAATTGTGCACTTTTTATATGACAAGCTCTACAGTTCATCTAGTTATTGTGAAATGATTTCAGTTTACACAACATTGAAGAGAAAGCTAAAGTTCATTGAAATATGACTTGAATTCCCCTACAATTTCTACAAGCAGAATTCACACGGTTAAAAGTTACGAAGCACTTTTCATTTGATCAACGGCACTGTTGAATGATTCAGTGCATTATTAAAATTCCAGTTATTGTCTAAGTGTAATTACTCACTTAAGCAAAGGTAAAATACACTTATGTCACCTGTGTTCTGCTCATAAGAATGGATGAAGTACCTCTCTGCAGCTTGGTGACTGGAGCTTCTCCAGCGAACAGCCTGAACTCGAACTCAGGACCAGCAGCGTACCACGTTCTATCCCACAACGACACCACATTTTATTCCATCGTAGATACCACGATTAATCCAACGCTGTATATGACGTTCTACGTAGTGTGATATTACGACACTTCGCCATGATTTCCGGTGTTTTAGAAAGAAATGTTGAATCACGGGAAAGTTCAATTGGTACTATACAGAGAGTTTTAGGACTATTAATTATCATTAATGAGTTGTATTTCACACTGAGATAAGTCCGAATTCACAGTTTGTACTCGCACTTTTGTACTATAGCATTAAATACGTGACTTGGAATAGCACAGTCTATGTCACAGTTCGAGCTATATGTCAAGTTACTATGATATCGCTTCTGCAGTCAAAAGCACAGTCTTTCACTACACAATTTATAAGACATGAAATGAAATACTAGTACAGTTCATAATAATCACAGGTTATATCGAAATTCAGTATAACTATCACAGTCCGTTCAATACTCGAGTAAATGCAATTAAGGTCACTTCTAGAACGGTCCCTTGAATCCTAATATTCACTGCTTAAGTGGTTTTTATGAATGAGTTCTCATAATAAGAGTTCGTAGGACCTAATATCACCATAAAATATCCTTAATATTCAGTTCGTTTCTTATGACACTAATCGAATATTCACGGAAAAACATGAAATTATCCACACTCAGTCCTATTAATTACTGAATATTTCAGTGGAATAGTACTTCAAATAGTTCACAATCGTGACTGTATACGAGAAATGCGTCTCAAGACTAATGAAATTATCATTAATTGAAGGATTAATTTATCACGCACAATTTCCTATTATGCTTGTCACTGTAAATGATCACTACAGAATTGAAATATGTGAGAAATTAACAAAGTCCATAATACTGTCGAATAGCAAATTAAACACTGGTATCCTTAGTTCTACCTAAATGCACAGTCTCTATAGTAAGATCACTTGTTCAAGAAATCCGTAAATCTTATACGACGAAACTCGGTTTGATAGAACTTTATAACATCTCACACGCCCACTACGCGGTTGAAACTTCACTTACTACGATCTCGCACAAATTCAAGGTTTTAGAATGTGACTTACACATCTCTCGCGAAGCGCGACGGAGCAGTATGACTTCCACACATGATCGAGTTGTAGATTTCAACTGACTATACCCTTGAGTCGTTGACCTATTTATATTCTGCTGGGATCGAGCTCACTGGGTCAAGCGACAGAGGGGTGGTTATGCATTCCAAACTTCAACTCGTCATATCTTCTAAATTATTAGGTGGATTGATCTCAAGTTTTGAACATTGTACATTTGAAATATGGGCTACATGATGGTGTTTACCTTGTTTTTATCTGTCGAGCCGTTTAGAAGTTATAAAAATTATTTCTAAACGTTTCCATGGGGAGGTGAGATACGTACATGTGGCGCTGACATCACTTCACCTTGCTCCACTCTCTTGCTGTCTCCCCACACTTACACGGAGCAGTAGAGACGATAACATTCCCTCAGACAGCTGTTCCTTATGTCACAACTCAGCCATTCTTTCAGTATTAAAGATTTTATAATTTGATGTGCCAGGGCCTATGCCTTTCTGGTACAATACATACCTGTATAAAAGTACACACTGTTATATCTTTAAAAGTATGTTTTACAAATATAGTTTTATTTTACTTTTGCAGGTATTTTTACCGGTATGTTTACATTGTTATAATTTATATTGAAGTTACTTGTATTGTGTGTTTGACAGACTGCAACGGTTTTAGGTTATATTTTACTCAGTCGACACTGGGAAGTATGGCTTCCTTCTTAACAAATTAACGTGTTTTCTTGTGTAATGGTACCTTATTAGTATGCAGTATTGTTATAAAAGCATTGTTTGGTCTTATGTTAATTGAATCGTGCTCTTACATACTGGAAATTCAGTATCTAATTTTAGGCTTTTCAGAGATTCTAAGGTACCGAAATGTCCTTCTCGCTGGAGTTATTTGACATGCCAGTGAATTATCGTCTCCAGGCTGGTTGACCTATTCGAGTATGTTCAAAAACTATAGGGCAGAGCCAGTATAGAATGTTCCAGTTGGGTTTCAGAAAAGTAGCTCTCTAAAATCTGAGCCAATTTCTCGAACAGAGTCGAGACTTTCATCATGCTCTTGCAGTATGGATGTAGTTCATACTAGCTATAGTGTAAAGTTTGGTGTAGATATTAACTTATGCCAAGTATTATACAAAGGGAAAGGAAGCATAGGAAACGCAAATCCTTATAGAGTTACTGCCCTAGAGCACAAGGGCTTTATAATGTTCACTAAAATCGTTTGTAACAGACTCACCGAGCTGGTTGTCAACTCTATCCCGAACTCTCAACTTGGCTTTCGAAAGTGGAGCTCACCACTCCACGCAATAAAAAAATTGTTGAATGATATGAATGAAACTCTAAGGAAGAAAAAAGAAGTTTATTTCAAGTAATCACAGACTTTAACAAAGCTTTCGACTTACTGGACAGAGAAGTACTTACCACGAAATTACAGCGCTTAATAGGACGGGAAAACTACCTGACCCTAATTAATCGGAAACATTCTATCTGAAACAACAGTGGTCATACACGACGGCAGTGACATCCAGTGACGTAACCGAAATGAACGGAGTACTACGGGGGTCCGTGAGGTCTGTATTATTCAATATAGCAACATACGATGTGAAAACAATCATCCATGGGATGGATAAGAAAGTCGTGGTGTACATGTATACTAATGACATTCTCATAGGAGGACCAATCCTGCAAGAAGTCCAAGATGCATTCAATTGTCTCTCAGAATGGGCAATAGAAAATAAATTCACAAGTAACACTAATAAGATAGCTCAAATGACACTCCAGAATGGAGGAAAGGATGCATTAAAAGATCAATGATAATTAGGGGAAAACAGATTAGTTATTGTGAATCAGTTCTTATATCAGGGTATTTGCCTCCAAACGACCCAGACCACCTTCGCTATACATGTTAAAGGAAAAGCAACAACAGCGATTAGACCCATGAAAGACATCCCAAATCCAGAAAAAATATCCTTGACAACCGAAATAAAACAACTTCAGGCAAAAATAATGCCGGTTATAACATAGAACTTACAAGCAACCTAGAAACCCTACAGAAAGTGAAGTCTTTATTTCTCAAGAGAACACTCGTATCAAATTTCACTCGATCGAGACTTGTATTCGTACTAACAAAAGAAGAATAACTAGTACAAGAGAACAGAAATGAAATACTTTTACCATCAACGACCGCCTTTCAACAAACATTAAGAAGACGAGAACAAAGGAGAATTGGTATTCGGTGGGAATTTTACAGCACTGACTACGAGTTAATCATGTGATCGCCAGGTTCGCATGTCATGGTTTCTATCATGCATTCTTCATCAATGAGGTATTCCATGTAACTTGTTATTAGTGTGTGTGTGTGAACTGTGTGTGTTGAGTGTTGTGGAAGATACTACTTCCAGTTTTGCAAAATAGAGAACAAAACCATTGTGTGACTATCCTAAACTAACACAATACACATTGTGCCCATTTCTTAACTAATAAATAAATTATACCAATTATTACAACAAAAAATGCGGGGGGGGGGTTCAATAAGAGTCAAGAAGTTTCCTTCTTATTAATTGTTTCATTATTACTTCCGAAAAAAATCACTACAAACGTCGAAGAATTTAGATGAAATCCTTTTGTGATATACCTGCGAGTATTTTATGTATCAGAGTCTCGGCTGTTAGAAGTTTATGGTAGCTAATAGTCTTCTTCTTGTTCCAATTAAAAAGGACACAACACTCTATATCGCGTGTAATACTGAAGTTATAATTAAGTCTGCGTTTTTTCTAACAAAGAACAAGTACAATGCAAACAGCGGTGGTCTAAAATGTCGTTCATTATTTCTAAGAAAGGTAATTTGATATGTTATGGTTTGCGTTTATATCTCTTCTTGTAGTGAACACTGTTTACACAGTGAGATTGAAACAACGCTAATGAATTTCTGACACTACAATAAGTTCAGTTCATAACAGGCTTTTACAGTAGAACAAACAGAGTGGGAGCCAGTGTCGAACCTCTAGAGGTCAAGCTGTGAGTTACAGGCACTACTGGCCCGAGTGATAAGGGTTTCAGGGAAGGGCAGCAGACGAGGTGCTCTTTGAACGAGTGCCCGGGGACAAGATCACGAAAACCAAGCGATAGGTTGAAAGTGCCGTTACGTTGACTACGTAGCGCTCCATTATATAACTGGACTCGGGTGTCTTGCCAAGCTAAGGTCCGTCACGGTCTGTATGTCCAAAAGGAGGTATACCACTAAATCTACATATAATTTTAACGCATAACAATCAACTGTGGGAAAATCGCACTGCTAGCGCCTATGTTATATACATCAAAACAATGGTCCCCATCTCAGGTTTACTGGAAAAGGAGTATTTATTTCATTAAGCCATTATTTGAGTAAAATAGTGATTTATTCGAATAATATGATGCTTAGGTCATTGAAGTCAACTGTATTTGCCGGTAGAAGGCTCTGGGAAAGTTGTCTATGCAAATCTATCCATTGTTGGATGCGCTAGCGAGTGGCTGCCTGTTCCAAGGGCTCTGTGTTATCTCAGTGATAAAATAGTTAGTAATTGTAGAAATTTACCAAATTTTGTGTGTGATACATTTAGCTCCACAAATAATTGAGTTTAGTTTTTGTTTGTAGTTATTTGCGATTAGCGGTATTTATTTACAGTTTTCTCACTGAGTAGCTCCGTAGGCGTTCACTAGATTACAACCTGTAATTTAGGACTGCGTGAAAGAAGAAATATCTCTTTCTTTTTAGTAGTATTATTAAAATATCAGTAGGTTTGTTGATAAAATACTTACAAAGACGGGATATTAAAAAGAATCGTAACTTCGGCAGCGGTTATATCTATTAGTGCAGGCATTTGACAGGGTATAAAGCAGTTCAACGGTCCCACCTTTCACGAAGGTAATAACTTCTTTAAATAACGCGATACTGTTGTAACTTTTGTTCAAAGAAAAGATTTCAACAGAATAGACATTATTTCACTGGCGAAATAGTTAACAGTCGTAATTGTTATTGATTATTGTCGCTCTTCGTATTCAAATATTGTCATTGTTGGCTACACACGTGAACAAAGGGTATAGTTTATAAAGAAAATATAAATAAAAATCATCTGGTTTTTGTATTCCGATCATTTGTAGTTCTGAGTAGGCAGTTAAAGTATCTTAATTTGTATTTCACACCCTTGACATTTCAGTATTTATGAGCGGTTAGCTAATAATCAAGTTCCTACATTCCGATAATTGCAATTCAAGTCCCTGGCGTAGTTTAGACAGAAATACTTTTAAGAAATTATTTTAAACAACCTCATATTTTTCAGCATTTAAGGACACTTTCTTCTCCGGCCAGCGGAATAGGGAAAATAATAGTAATCCACCATCTGCAAAGATCACATAACCACATTTTAGTTGAGAATTGTAGTGTAGATACAGTATATTAGATAGTATCTTGCCTGTTATATTCGTGTGTATTTTTGAGCAAACGGCAGGCTTCATTTCTATTACAGCATAGTAGGTTAAACTAGTACTAATATTAATCTGTCTACGTGTTTAACTTTGTGGTAATCTTTGGGTACCTACCGGTAGTTCTTGCGAATACCTAATTTCGGCCTAATTGGAATTTTCATTTCTATTTGTGCTTAGTAATATGCTAGTATACGTCTGAACGTACAATGACTTAGCAAATGCCATCTAATAGTCACCTAATAGCGTGTGGGGCTTCCTCTGGCCCTGCGAACTGCAGTGAGACGCCGTCGAAGTGAGTCGACAAGTCCCTGGTAGTCCTCTGGATGCAGCTGACACCAAATCGTTTACAGAGCGGCCGCCAATGCTGGTCTGTTCGTGGGTGCAGTATCCATGGCACGGAACCTGCGTTCCAGGACATCCCAGATATGCTCGATAGGTTTAATATCGGGGCTCCTGGGTGGCCATGGCAGTCGTTGAACCTCCGCTGCATGTTCCTGGAACCATTCCCGGGCGACGTGGAGGCGATGTGGCGGCGCGTTATCATCTTGAAACACAGCAGAACCGTCTGGGCGCTGGAAGGCCAAAAATGGGTGGAGATGGTCTCCGAGCAGCTCAACATACCGCTTACCAATCCAAGTCTCTTTCGGAACAACTAGGGGCCCATTCCATACCAGGAAAATGCACCCCAGACCATAACAGAGACACCAGCACCCTGGACCACACCTTCGAGGCAGGTGAGATTTATCGATTCATGGGGTCTGCGCCATACACGGTGTCCCCATCGGCATGGTGCAGTTGAAATCGTGATTCGTCCGAACAAATCACGTTTCGCCATTGTTCCAAAGTCCATCCCTGGTGACTGGCGACAAATGCGCGTCGTTGTCCCAATGACGTTGGGTTAACAGTGGCACCCGTGTGCGGCGCCGGCTCCCATACCCCCATAGAACCCATATTCGTACGGAACATTTTACTATTGACTATTTAAAATCCGTCTCAGATGTCGGCGGTCACGGTCATCGAGGGTGGCTGGACGCCTGGTCGTTAATCTGTTGTGGAGGGTGAAACCCGCATTCTACCATTCACGATACACCCTGGACACGGTTGACTGTGTGAAGCCGAATTCCCGCACCACTTCCGAAATCTCACTTCCCATCCGTCGGGCACCGACCATCATTCCCCGTTCGAACAGTGTCAGCTCACGACGACGTTCCATGTTACACCTGTTACATGCACAGCCACTGCTCACAAGGTCTTCTATACAACTGCCGCTGGCACAGGGGGCATGTGGTGCGCAGACAACACACCTGCGCATCAATGCTCCCCTACTCCATGACATTTGCTCAGTCAGTGTAGTTTAAAATTATTGTAATGTGTTGTAGTACCTGTACTTAGTCTGAACGTAGTTTAAAATTATTACAGTGTATTATAGTGCAGTGTGTTTGTCCCATTACTGTGAAATATTTGTGTGGTATAGTACTGTTTCTGTGGTATCTGTAGTAACTCTCTTACTAGAATTCTGTTGTAATTAGGGTAGACTTAATTGCAGTTAATAATTGTGTAATTCTTGTGTATTAATCCCTGTTTACAGTAATTAACAGCAACGTTCATCCTGTTAGCGTGTTGTACGAATAAAATATTGCACAATTAAGTGGTATTGTAGTGTAGTAGTAGCCTATATTAATTAACTTACTGTCGTGTGATCTTTGTGAACTAACCTAGACAATATTTCTTTCCTTTCATTTTTATTTAGCATAGAATAAGTTATATTTTTTCATTTTCTTCTCATTATTTAGTAAAGAATGACTAAGGAGTGCGAGTGTAGGAATTGTGGGGGTGGCCAGGCATTATGGAGTATAAGGGAGTAGTTGGAGAGCTTGAGGGAGATAATTGGGATTCTCTCAGAAGACATGATGGAAGGTAGGCCTCCCTCAAACAATGTACAGGATACAGTAGGTGAAATAGAGGGATGCGAAGGAAAGGGGGGGAATTGTAGAAGACAGGTGGTCTAATGTTTTAAGGGGAAGGAGATTGCAAGCTAAGGGCTCCATTCAGGATCAGAATTCAGGACAGGTGTCGGTGAGAAATCGGTACGGGTCACTGCAGGTAGAACAACCGAGGGAAGATGAGGAACGGGGAACTGTTGCCGAGAAGTGTGGAAGTAGGAGAAAGGGAAGAAGTAGGAAGGGGAAATGCGGAGTAGTGGATAGGAAAAGACAGGTGGAACAGGGTCATGTGATGGAAAAAAGGGAGGAGGAAATAGCTTCTCCAGCTGTCATGAAAGATAGGACTGACCACCAGGGGAGGGGATCAAATGAGGTGGATAGTGTTGAGGCTCTGGTCATGGGGCATTCCATCGTTATACATGTGGGGAAAGTGTGTGTGGAGGAAAGGGTACCAGGGTAGAGTGTTATCCAGGAATTAGGTTAAGGCAGATGTTGAGGAAAGTATAAGAGAGGGAGGAGGGGAATGAGAAGGCGATAGTGTTTCACTTTGGTACCAACAACGTAAGGCAAGCTGATATAAGTACCAACATAGTTGGAGATGTGTGGGATCTGGTAAATACAGCACGCGTGATGTTTAAGAAAGCGGATATTGTTATTAATGGAATACTGTTTAGGAGGGAGATAGGGGATTTAAATTAGACTATGGAGTGGGAATGTGGGAAACTGGGAGATCCTAATGGGTGGGTAGGAGATAGGGATCTGCGCTCAGATGGCCTCCACTTAAACCGCAGTGGTACGTATAAGTTAGGAGATTTGTTTGGAAGGGTAATAGGGAGGTACATTCAGGGAAATAGGGTGGCCTAGGGAGCGGTGTTAAGGGAACAGGGAACTGGAAATCAAGTAGGGATGACATAAAAATGTTAGGGCTCAACTGGAGAAGTATTGTAAAGAAAGGAATAGAATTACGTAATTTTATATACTTATATACTTACCAGATATTGTAAAAGTAGTTGAATCATGTCTGAGAAATTATATAATGGATGCAGAAATTTTCTCACGGAACTGGAGGGTGTATCGTAGAGATAACATAGGAATGGTAGGAGGGGGAGTATACATTCTGGTGAAAGAAGAATTTGTAAGCTATGAAAAAGTTGAAGATGACAAACACGAAATTCTAGGGGCAAGGCTCATCTCCAAACACAATAGGCTTCTTGATGTCTTTGGGGTGTACAGACCAGGAAAGGGTAGTGCAGATGCTGATTCAGAATTATTTGATATGATAATCAGCTATGTGGAAAATGATAATGAAAGGAACGTGATTGTAGCGGTTGATCTCAATTTACCAACTGTCAATTGGGAAGGTAATGCGAAAGACAGGAAGCATGACGTAAAATGGCAAATAAGTTAATGTGGGAAGGGATTCAGAAAGTGATTGAACCAACTAGAGGGAAGAATATTCTGGATGTGGTGCTGGTAAAACCAGATGAGCTCTATAGAGAAACCGAAGTAGTAGATGGTATTAGTGATCACGTAGCTGTTTTTGTGGTAATTAAAAATAAATGTAAAAGAAAAGACAGCCATGAGGGAATTTTTAATAAGTAACTATGATCGGTGGAAAACGGTAAATAAAAATGTAAACAGACTCTGGGATGTTAAAGAAATTGTTGAGGAATGTGAAAATAGGTTTGTACCTTTAAAGGTAGTAAGGAATGGTAAAGATCCACTATATAATAACAGGGAAGTAAAGAGACTAAGAAGAAGGTGCAGGTTGGAAAGTAAAAAATGGAAGAGTACGTATAGGTACTTGAAGGCTGAAACAGTTTCCAAGAAGGACATTCCAGGAATCATTAATTAACAAGGGGAGTGTGTATGTGAGGATCTTCAAAAGGCAGAAGTATTCAGTCATCAGTATATAAATATTGTTGGTTAACGTCCAGATAGAGGAGGTGACTAATACTAAAGAAGTATTAAAATTTACCCATGAGAGCAATGACAGTAAGATACAAAATTTGAAATCTAGAAAAGCTGCTGGAATTGATAAGGTTTCGAGGGATATACTGAAGACAATGGGTTGGGATAGAGTACTATATCTGAGGTACTTGTTTGATTATTTTCTGAACGGCAGTATGGCACACGCAGTGTTAGGCAAAGTCTTATAATGCTTATTAAAATCTGAGAGCGGTTAAATGAGCTAGCTTGTATACATTGTCAGGCACAAAGTCGTAACACAATCGAACACATATGAAGATCCAAAATCGTGCTGAAGCTGAAGATGAGTAGATCAATTGAAATAACTTGCCAGCTCCCGGTGATCAGCGCGATATATTTAACATCAGGCACTGTGGTTTCAAACGCCAACGTAAAATGAAGAATAGATTAATGATACAGTATTTGCTTCGGTTGCGGGGATGTAAGTATATATAGATACATATAATATAATTCAATATAGTTGAAAAAGTAATTGTGATCCTGTAGAGTTTTTGAAGCAGTTGACGTGAAAAAAAGAAATTATGAAGAAAAAAATTATAGTAAAAAGCGCAATACCGGAAACAAATGAAAACATATATGCAAAGTGCGCTATTTTTAAAAATGAAAAAATTCAGGTCGTGATTGAAGTATTCGAAGTCAGCGCAAGGCAAGAGTTAAATTTGAAAGAGAAGAACCGAAATGAAGGTGGCATTTTTTTGAGGTGAAAAGAAAAGATAGGAAAAAATTAATAGGGGAAGAGGAATAGTGGAATAAGAGAAGAATAAAAGAGATTGAAGTTAAACGGTGTTGAGGAAGGATAAGATAGGGAGATGAAGGAGATAGATAGAGGAGGTGACTAATACTAAAGAAGTATTAAAATTTACCTATGACAGCAATGACATTCACAGTAAGATACAAAAGTTTAAAACTAGAATAACAGCTGGAAATGATAAGGTTTCGGGGGATATACTAAAGACAATGGGATGGGATATATTACCATATCTGAAGTACTTGTTTGATTATTGTTTGCATCAAGGAACTGAACCAAATGAATGTAGAGTTGCCATAGTAGCACCTGTGTATAAAAGAAAGAGTTTGACATGAATTGCATGTAAGCTTTGGTAAACCATTCTTTTTGATTTTACACTGACTGACAGAGCAAATGCAACACCAAGAAGGAGTGGTCAGAACTTTATGCCAATTGCAGGGTAGACTGACGTCACTGAGGTATGCTCATGATGTGAAATGCGCCGCTGTGCTGCGCACGTAGCGAACGATAAATGGGACACGGCGTTGGCGAATGGCCCACTTCGTACCGTGATTTCTCAGCCGACAGTCATTGTAGAACGTGTTGTCGTGTGCCACAGGACACGTGTATAGCTAAGAATGCCAGGCCGCCGTCAACGGAGGCATTTCCAGCAGACAGACGACTTTACGAGGGGTATGGTGATCGGGATGAGAAGGGCAGGTTGGTCGCTTCGTCAAATCGCAGCCGATACCCATAGGGATGTGTCCACGGTGCAGCGCCTGTGGCGATGATGGTTGGCGCAGGGACATGTGGCACGTGCGAGGGGTCCAGGCGCAGCCCGAGTGACGTCAGCACGCGAGGATCGGCGCATCCGCCGCCAAGCGGTGGCAGCCCCGCACGCCACGTCAACCGCCATTCTTCAGCATGTGCAAGACACCCTGGCTGTTCCAATATCGACCAGAACAATTTCCCGTCGATTGGTTGAAGGAGGCCTGCACTCCCGGCGTCCGCTCAGAAGACTACCATTGACTCCACAGCATAGACGTGCACGCCTGGCATGGTGCCGGGCTAGAGCGACTTGGATGAGGGAATGGCGGAACGTCGTGTTCTCCGATGAGTCACGCTTCTGTTCTGTCAGTGATAGTCACCGCAGACGAGTGTGGCGTCGGCGTGGAGAAAGGTCAAATCCGGCAGTAACTGTGGAGCGCCCTACCGCTAGACAACGCGGCTTCATGGTTTGGGGCGCTATTGCGTATGATTCCACGCCACCTCTAGTGCGTATTCAAGGCACGTTAAATGCCCACCGCTACGTGCAGCATGTACTGCGGCCGGTGGCACTCCCGTACCTTCAGGGGCTGCCCAATGCTCTGTTTCAGCAGGATAATGCCCGCCCACACACTGCTCGCATCTCCCAACAGGCTCTACGAGGTGTACAGATGCTTCCGTGGCCAGCGTACTCTCCGGATCTCTCACCAATCGAACACGTGTGGGATCTCATTGGACGCCGTTTGCAAACTCTGCCCCAGCCTCGTACGGACGACCAACTGTGGCAAATGGTTGACAGAGAATGGAGAACCATCCCTCAGGACACCATCCGCACTCTTATTGACTCTGTACCTCGACGTGTTTCTGCGTGCATCGCCGCTCGCGGTGGTCCTACATCCTACTGAGTCGATGCCGTGTGCATTGTGTAACCTGCATATCGGTTTGAAATAAACATCAATTATTCGTCCGTGCCGTCTCTGTTTTTTCCCCAACTTTCATCCCTTTCGAACCACTCCTTCTTGGTGTTGCATTTGCTCTGTCAGTCAGTGTATTACACATGTTTGTGAAATTAATAACTGGTTCGATAGAAGGCAGTTTCGATTTTGGAAATTATATTCCACTGAAGCTGAACTTGTACGATTCCGGAAAGGTAAACAGATATCTTGGATTCAGGAGGCCAAATGGTCTGTATCACGATTAACCTGTCTAAGCCATTTGATGGGATTGATCATGGGAGACTACTGACAGAAATGAGTGCAATTGGACTGGACAAAAGAGTGACTGAATGGGTTGCTATATTTCTTGAAAACAAATCCCAGAGTAATAGAGTGGGCGAAGATTTATGCGACCCTGTAATATTTAAGAGCGGAATTCCTCAAGGCAGTATTATTGGACCGTCTTGTTTTCTTACATATATAAGTGATATGAGTAAAGAAATGGAATCAGAGTAAGGCTTTTCACAGATTACGTTATTCTGCACAGAGTAATAAATAAGTTACAAAATTGTGAGCAACTGCAAAATGACCTCGGTAATGTTGTGAGACGGACGGTAGGCAATGGTATGATGATAAACGGGGGTAAATGTCAGGTTTTGAGTTTCACAAATAGGAAAAGTCCTCTCAAATTTAATTACTGCGATGATGGGGTGAAAGTTCCCACAGGGGATCATTGTAATTACCTAGATCTTCATTGGGGTAATCACATAAATGGAATTGTAAATACAGGGTACAGATCTCTGAACATGGTTATGAGAGTATTTAGGTGTTTTAGTAAGGATGTAAAGGAGAGAGCATATTTGTCTCTGGTGAGACCCCAACTAGAGTATGGTTCCAGTGTATGGGACCCTTATCAGGATTAGTTGAATCAGGAACTGCTAGAAATCCAAAGAAAAGCAGCTCGATTTGTTCTTGGTGATTTCTGACAAAAGAGTAGCGTTACCAAAATGTTGCAAATGTTGGGCTGGGAAGGCTTGGGAGAAAGGAGACGAGCTGCTAGAATAAGTGGTATGTTCCGAGCTGTCAGTGGAGAGATGGCGTGGGATGATATCTGTAGATGAATAATTTTGGATGGTGTCTATAAAAGTAGGAAAGATCACAATATGAAGATAAATTTGGAATTCAAGAAGACAAATTAGGGAAAATATTTGTTTATAGGAAGAGGAGTTAGGGAAAGGAATAACTTACTAAGGTTGATGTTCAGTAAATTTCGAATTTCTTTGCAATCATTTAAGAAAAGGCTAGGGAAACAACAGATAGGGAACCTGCCACCTGGACGACTGCCCTAAATGCAGATCAGTAGTGATTGATTGATTGATTGATTGATTGATTGATTGATTGATTGATTGATTGATTGATTGATTGATTGATTGATTGATTGATTGATTGATTGATTGATTGATTGATTGATTGATTGATTGATTGATTGATTGATTGATTGATTGATTGATTGATTGATTGAAAAGGGAATGTTTTGTTGCGATTATAGTGTCTTTCTGTGTGCCGTGCTCCAAGCCAATTTTCGTTTAAAATGGTGCCAGGAAAGCTCTGTAGTCACAAATGAACGGCAGTTCTCCTTTGCCATACCGAATGTGTTCATTCTCTGGCTTCACCGAGACGTCGATTAAACACGTAAGTTGCACGCTGTGACGTAAAGCCTGCCCAGCCGAGCAACGCTCTTCTAGAAGGAGGGTGAATGAGTGTGAAACACATGTAACACATGTTACTTTGTTTTATATTTGTCTTCGATAAATATAGCAGTTACACTGATTAATTCAAAATAATTGACATCTCTTCATTCCGGTGCCTCTCCGGTGGGAGGGAATATAGGTTCTGTGACAGCTGGAGGATAGTGATCGCGTGGCGTTGGTAATCGTAGCTCATAGCCACCACCAAAATTATTTTGATTACTTAATAGCTTCGCATACATATTCGGCTCAGCATCCGGTGCATTCATAAAGTTCACTGGCTGAACTATGATGACATCATTATATCTTCTATTGTGTAGACCTGCAAGAGAAAGAATGAGACATAACTTGGAATGAAAAGGGAGTCTATGTTAAAATAATAATAATACTAATAATAATAATAATAATAATAATAATAATAATAATAATAATAATAATAATAATATGAACAATTGGAAGACAATGCTCTGCACTTAGACAGAAAATAAATGTATCATGTCCGACACAATTAAAATTGAACGTGGTATATTTCAAGGAGATTCATTAAGTCCTCTTTGGTTTTGCCTGGCAATGAATCCCCTATCCAATCTTCTAAAAGCTACTGGTTTTGGATTTGATATTAAATATAACAATGGGAAACACAGAATATCTCATTTGTTTCATATGGATGTTCTGAAAGTGTATGCCCACAACGAAACACAAATGAACGCCCTGCTGAATATAATAGACTCCTACTCATCTGATGTGGGAATGACGTTGGGAGTAAAGAAGTGTACGCTGCTAACAATTGAACTTCCACGCCGCTGGCCCCTCAGCCTCACCACAAAGACTGTACCCTAAAATCATTATGGTCCAACAAAATTCTGCCGCCGAGATCTTAACGTTTCAGTGCCCCCGCAGCCGTGCGGCGCCGTACCGCCACTGTGGTGGAGTACGGGCCCGCTCTACTCCAGTGAGGTCAACCAGTGTATGGCGAGTCGGAGCCCTCCTTCCGGCCAAGGCTGATGTGCGGCGCACCACCTGCTAACTGCCTGCGGACTGTAGACAATCGCCGCGTGTGCGGCGTGCTTCACCACCACTACCCCTCCCATAGTAGCGGGAGAGGTGTATCTCAGAGTACTTGAGGGGTCCGAGCGGCCTCCTCTGGACACTAGCAGCGGCGACTGGTCTGGCCGTCAAACTTAATCAACAACTAATGTACTTATTCAGCTACATGAACATTCCATATCCACATTACGGCGTTATTGGATTCAACTTCAACATCTGGTGGACTTAGAAAAATGTTTTCTCTTCTTCCAAGTATTAAAGTTTTCCTTTGGAATTCAACTACTACAACCATAGAGACCTTTCATCAAAAGCTACTACTAAGAAATTCCAAAAACGGGATTTTATTTAATCCCACTTATATCAAATAAATTCTGAGACCTTCGACTGCCGCAAAATTAGATTTCTCTCTTCTAAATTATGCAACTCATCAGCAAAACTTGGACCTTTTTGTAAAAATTTTTTTGTTTTCTCCTGTGTCACCCCTCGGAAGGACTTTTGGGGGAGGGGTCTGTACCGGGCGGTACACCTCCACGCCGCGAATTCAAATATTGCGCCAGTTTAAACCTCTCTACAGGAGAAACCCTGAACTTTAAAAACTGTATTAAATCAAAGGTTTCTCGGAAGATGTCTCTACTGTAAATTTTGAAGTGTTCTGAACTATGTCTATTTCGATTGGTATTTGTTTGCTCTGTAGCAAGAAGTGTGGACATTCTCTTCTAGATGGCACTACTTAAGAACTATAATTGTAGACCCTAGTGCGAAGTGAAGGAACTGTTTTTTAAAGAAATTAAGTATTCATAAGTTTGTTATTTGTTAAATTTCTTTCAGTCATTTTTTGGGTTGGCAGTATATCCCTTCTCTTTCCGCTTGTTTTGAATTTAGCCAATCCCGAATTTCTTTAATTAATTTTTGACCGATAACGTATGTCTTCTCCGATATGGAGATGTTGCTTTAAGCTATCCAATAAAGTTGAGGGGGGTTGTGGGTACTCATTCTTGAAAGGTCTCGAATGTTCCACGAGGGTATTTAAACTGCTGATTTTCTTGTCTCGGTGCCACATCATCGACATCTTGCTTAGTGTGTGATTATGTAGCAGGGGGCGGGAAGCGCCTCTTTCTTCGGGCAGCAGTTCATCCACAAGGTAATGGCCGTTTAACAACCTTATTTCTTGCTAGCTCAGCAGTTTAACCCTCGGGGCAGGTTCGAAACTTTTCTCATGTAACCTGTCTTTAAAATGTAATAGACATTTGGTAAAATTTCGTCTCTTTAACTATAAATTGGGATAGAGAGTGCCTAACCCTCTCGAGCTCCCACTTATATTGTTTTGAGGTGACTACGTTTTCATAACCGTTTTTCTCCTCTTCGTAATGTAATAATGTTTTCTTATCGTGTCACCTCCTTAGTATGGGATTAGCCCTTGCGTAAGCGGCCTTGTGCCAAGTAGGTTTCAAGAGTGTGTTAGGAGTGCAAGATTCGCCTCCATTCTATTTTGTATTATGGGCCAGTAACTTAACCTGATGTTTTATTTTCCTCATGTAAAGGCCCTGTAGTTTGGGTATCAAATACTCCTGTTTTTTGGTGTGCCTTATGGGCAGTTAGGAAAGAAGTTTGTTGTAGCTTTTGATAGGCTTGTAAAATTGAGAGCGGGTCTGCTCTTTCCCTCTTAACATTGTAATTAGGAGCAAGTGCTCCTTGTACTTAGGGGTTTTCTGCCCTGTAGCTATTGTGGTGGTGAGCTGAGAGCTCAGAAATTAATCTTGGGGCTCGAAGCCCAAGTCTTGTAACTATTGTAATTTCTTAAATTTTTTTCCTGCTCCTTGGTACCTGTTGTTCTATTGTTATTATCTGTTGATTTTGAAAAGAAAATATGACCTTGGTTAAAGTTTTAAATTAACTTTAATTTCGTAAGTTGAGACCTATTCCACCCAGCACCTTCTTTCGCTTCTGCAAATCCACAAACCTCCGTAACAATTACATTATAAAAGAAATATAGCATTCTATTTTAAAATCAAGAATAACTAGCCTAAATAACACGGGTGGGAACATGTAAAGAATAATGAAAGGAAAGCTCAACAAATAAAAGAATATGACAAGAAGTCCGGAACATAAAAGTAAAAAAGAATGAGAAAAAGGCACAATGATAAAGTGACATACAAACTGAAATACATTAGCGAGCATAAACGGAACATAATACATAACAAAGTATCGGAAATATATGTGTGGCAACAAAAAGCGATCTATGCACATTAGTTAAAAGCTAAATATCATATACAATTACGCTATAACTATAAAAATATAATAACAACGTAATAATAATTATAAGAACAACAGTGTTCTTCAGCTGTACAGTAAAATGTCATTGTTACTGGCGTTCGTACCACTACCACACAACCTATCAGACGTCACCAATCACACGAAACTATCAGCGGTATACAACAGGTAATCTCTGCATGCAATTTTAAATTTTGTTGTTGAGTTAGAGTTCTTGACAGCAGCTATTATGTATTTATATTCTTTATAACTAAATAAATTTAAAGTATATATAAAAGGTTAGCATGATTAGCTGCTAACTCTGTAGGGTACGATTCCATTCACACTTGAAGGTGCAATCCTCCCATGGGTCAAAAACTTTTCATTACAAGCGTAAAAGATAATGACTCTTGGAATTAATATTATTTCCAATTTAAAAAAATTAATAGAAATTGTAGAAAGCACAGGTCGAATAATTGTCCGTCACGCTAATTGCTAGAGGATCCACATACAGTGTATGTATGTCGCCACAACATGGATGTCAGTTGTTGATATTTCTAACAGTATATGGGTTCTATTCCGTGAACGCTGTTAGCCCACATTCTTTAAGATTTATTCTTGAGTTGTTACTTTGTTCATTGGTCTCCACACATTGTGGGTAGTGAGAAAAAGCCATTAGACTAACACGTCCGAGGAAGTAATAACGGTAGGGTTAGACCATGGTATGAATATACAAACAGCCTAAAGCAGATGTACGATCAATCGATCCCTACTGATCTGCATTTAGGGCAGTCGCCCAGATGGCAGATAACCTATCTGTTGTTTTCCTAGCTTTTTCTTAAATGATTGCAAAGAAATTGGAAATTTGTGGAACATCTCCTTTGGTAAGTTATTTCAATCCCTAACTCCCCTTCCTACAAACGAATATTTGCCCTAATTTGTCCTCCTGAATTCCAGCTATATCTTGATATTATGATCTTTCCTACTTTTAAAGAAACCAAGCAAACTTATTCGTCTACTAATGTCATTCCACGCCATCTCTGCACTGACAGCGCGGAACATACCACTGAATCGAGTAGCTGGTCTCTTTTCTCCCAAGTCTTCCCTTCTCAAACTTTGTAACATTTTTGTAACGCTACTCTTTTGTGGGAAATCGCCCAGAACAAATTGAGCACCTTTTTGTGGAATTTTTCTAGTTCTTGAGTCAAGTAATCCTGGTGAGGGTTCCATACACTGGAACCATACCCTAATTGGGGTCTTACCAGAGACGTATATGCCCACTCCTTTACATTCTTATTACAACCTCTAAAAACCCTCAGAACAATGTGCTGATATCTGTATTCCTCATTTACAGTCATATTTATTAGTGGTGGGGACGGAGCGGTTCGGTTCCCGAGCAAGTACTGTGACGTCATTACTCGGTTAAACCGAGTACAGAACCGAGTACAACTTTATAGCGGTAAATTTAAAATTTATATTGACCTTCTAAGCTACAGTTTACATTCATAAAGAAGATTATAAATTATTATCAGTGGTACAATGCTCCGTACTATCTGTTATTGGTTATTTGCACAATTTTTATAATGTAATATAAATTTAATAGATAACGTAACAAACAGTGTAATTACATCCCTGTGCTTAATATGAGGCACATCAAGTAGACACAAATAAATAAACAAATATACAAATGAAAAAATAAATACAATAAATATAAATGCATATGGATAAACGTACCGTATTCCATAATGTGATTATTGACGAAACTCATATAACGTCAAACATTTCATTTATAACTATGTGGTAAGGAGTTAAATGAAAAGTCTGTTAAGATAACATCAGTAATGGAAATAAGTAAAGTATACAAATGAACTCAATTCTTCATCTTGTGACAAGCATTAAAATCAAGACACAATACGTTGTACACAGACAGTATGGGAAGTACCGTTAGTGTTCTGTATTGCATGGAACAGGTGTTATATAGGAGGAATTTCCATTCAAAAATATCCGAGTTTCAGCTCGTTTTGCAGAAAGCGACGACCTTCGGTCTGAAAGAATTTGTCCAGCACATGCAAAACACCTCCAATGCGGGCACAGATGTAGCAGGTACGCTAAGGAAAGCAAGAGCAAGTTCACTTAAGGGTCAATGAATATTGAAATTTGACGACCGCATTGTAATCGAAATCGACTCCCAACCTATTAGGTCGTGTTGCGTACATCTAGTGCGTGTCGAAGAGATGTTAAGTACAGAAAAAATGGCCTACCGGACACCAGTGGGATCCGAACCCACAACCTTCCGAGTTTGCGTTGGTAGCTCTACCGATTGCGCTATGTTGGCATCGTTCTTTTTTGCTCCGTTGGAAAGGATCTAAGCTACAGGTCTGGCTCTATCCTCTACAACCCTCAGTGACTGCTTGCCTTCGCATACAAAAGTAGCCAAACTCCTACGCAACATTTTTTTCCCCCCTGCACTGTCTCATCGATACGTAGGAATGGAATTACTTTCACGATGTGCAACTGTATTTGTACCATGTCCTTACGATACGCCCGTTTTACATGATTCCATAAATTTGACGTTCCTCCACCTGTACAATAGATTTGATTGCAAATTTTAGAAGTAGCGGATTTTCTACCTGGACTGCTAGTAAAATACTGCCATGCTTGGGAGGACTGTCATGGCATTCTTTCTTATTACAATTATCAGTAGAATAGCGCAACAACTTTAAACAAAGATATATGTAGTGTAAGGAAACACAAATAGAACAGACGTCTCAGTCTGGAGTCTGAAAAACAGCACAGTGGTGTTGCGAGTCTAGCCTGGCTGGAAGGTTTACTGAAGCACCCGCAGCGCTGTACGGAGTATTCGAGTTGAATCGGTGCTCCGCTGTGACGTCACGAAAACCTGAAGAACCGAGTTACTCTCCAGTTCTACTCGCTCCGTCCCCACCACTAATACTTATGTGATTACCCCAATGAAGATCTTTCCGAGCTCGATAGCTGCAGTCGCTTAAGTGCGGTCAGTATCCAGTATTCGGGAGATAGTAGGTACGAGCCCCACTGTCGGCAGCCCTGAAAATGGTTTTCCGTGGTTTCCCATTTTCACACCAGGTAAATGCTGGGGCTGTACCTTAATTAAGGCCACGACCGCTTCCTTCCCACTCCTAGCCCTTCCCTGTCCCATCGTCGCAATAAGACCTAACTGTGTCGGTGCGACGTAAAGCTTTTAGCAAAAAAAAAAAAAAAAGATCTTTCATTATATTAACCCCTAGGTATTTACAATGATCCCCTTAAGGAACTCTCACCCCATCAACGCAGTAATTAAAACTAAGAGGACTTTTCCTATTTGTGTAACTCACAACAAGGCTTTTAACCCCGATTATCATCTTAGTTACGTAGAAATTAAATATATGCAAAGGTTAGGCTGGGATGGAATGCTTCATCAAAGCAGTCTATCGACAAAATTGTTGATGTTGCGTAAACTATATTCGTAATATTGAAAGATGCGTTCTGACAGTTCGTAGAGGGAGGTCCGTTTACTGCCTGATTGGATGGGGAGGAGGGAGTGAGCTGACTCATTGCGGTTACCATGGAGATAAACCTGCTGGCCGGCTCGTGTTGCTTGGAATTGCCAAACCTCTCACTTCTGAGTAGCGTACAACAGAACACCGCGGACTGAACGAACAAGCAAGTGAGCCGGAAGCGAGAGGAAGGGGAAAGAAATGCAGGAATGTGTCAACACCCAGCATTGCTCCTCCCTCCAGCCCTCTCCGTCAAAACGCTCCTTATAAGCAAGGAGTGACATGTTTTCTTCTACAAGAACATCCTCAGTCCTAACGAACGTGCTGGAGGTAACGGACCACGCTCTATGTCGATATAGTGAATGGATTGTGATTTGTCGGTGTTATTAACAAGTGAGACAAATTATGGTTGTAGTAGTCCTTCACGGACATTTAGTAACGTTGAGAACACTGTATGTGCCTAACTTAAGCTGCTAATGGTCCGTTACCTCCAGCAAGTTCGTTAGGACTGAGGATGTTCTTGTAGAACGAAACATGTCATTCCTTGCTTATAAGTGAGCGTGTTCTACACAAGAGTTCTTTAGTGTTATTATTGGTGCTTTCGAAGGATTGAAAAGTTTTAAAATTACAAAGTTAAAGAAATTATAATGTCCACGTCTGTGGTGTAGTGTTTAGAGTGACTAGTTGCCAACCCCCGGAGGCCCTGGTTCGATTCCCGGCTCCGCTAAGGAATTTGAAAAGTGGTACGAGGGCTGGAACGGGGTCCACTCAGCATTGGGAGTTCAACTGAGTAGAGGTGGTTTTGATTCCCACCTCAGCCATCCTCGAAGTGGTTTTCCGTGGTTTCCCACTTCTTCTGCTGGCAAATACCGCGATGGTACCTAACACAAAGTAATGTTATTTTGTTTTAAATCACACTGACTACTGTTACGGTTTTCGGAGACGCCGAGGTGGTAGAATTTAGTCCGTCAAGAGTTCTTTTATCATCATCATCATCTTCTGTTTACCCTCCAGGTTCGGCTTTTCCCTCGGACTCAGCGAGGGATCCTACCTCTACCGCCTCAAGGGCAGTGTCCCGGAGCTTCAGTCTCTTGGTCAGGGGATACAACTGGGGAGAATGACCAGTACCTCGCCCAGGCGGCCTCACCTGCTATGCTGAACAGGGGCCTTGTGGAGGGATGGGAAGATTGGAAGGGATAGGCAAGGAAGAGGGAAGGAAACGGCCGTGGCCTTACGTTAAGTACCATCCCGGCATTCGCCTGGAGGAGAAGTGGGAAACCACGGAAAACCATTTCCAGGATGGCTGAGGTGGGAATCGAACCCACCTCTACTCAGTTGACCTCCCGAGGCTGAGTGGACCCCGTTCCAGCCCTCGTACCACTTTTCAAATTTCGTGGCAGAGGCGGACGAGTTCTTTTATGTGCCAGTAAATCTATCGACACGAGGCAGACGTATTTGAGAACCTTCAAATACTACCGGACTGAGCCAGGATCGAACCTGCCAAGTCGGGGGCAGAAGGCAAGTGCCTCAACCGCCTGAGCCACTCAGTCCGACGGTACCTAACTTAAAACCTCGACCGTTTTCTTCCCTCCTCCTTGTCTACCCCTATCGATCTTCTCGTCCCCACCCTCGCTGAGTCCGAGGGATAAAACAACCCAGGATTGTAAACAGATTAACAAAGAAGAAAGAAAGAAGACTAGAAGTCAAATTCGACGACTGCTGACCGTAACAATAGTACCTGTCTGCAACTGTTTTGTTCACACCAGGCAAATACTGGGACTGTACCTTAATTAAGGGCACGGCCGCTTCCTTCCCACTCCTAGGCCTTCACCATCCTCTCGTCGCCATAAGACCTGTCTGTGTCGGTGCGACGTAAAGCTAATAGCAACTGTTTTGTCCCGCCACGAGCTGATGACAAGTTCGACGTCAAGGACGCTTTGTAAGGTACGGTTATCGTGAAACGTCACTGCGACTGCAACTGTTGTTTTCTAGCAACAGTTTCATTCAGTTCAACGGTCATGTCAACAAAGCGCCTGTATCTTTCAAAGAAATACTGATCCAGTATAAAATTACGTCCTTACGAAAGACTCCGTGGCGCAACGGTAGCGCGTCTGACTCCAGATCAGAAGGTTGCGTGTTCAAATCACGTCGGGGTCAAATAACTTTAACGAGCGTTCATTGGTACGTTATATTCCTCGCCCTTGATCTTAGTAACGACCTGCAAAAAAAGGAGTGAATCTTTAAAATTAGTAGTAAGGGCGTTAGGCCTCCGAAGACCATGCGGCCAGCATCTACAGAGTAAGAATTCATTCATGGTTCATCATTTCGTGGTTGAAAAAGAAAGTCCTGCCTTATAAATTAATATTACAGTCTGATAAATACCGGCAAATTACAGCACATAATTGTGGAGTTAGTTATGATAACAGGATGGCAATTGAAGTTGGGAGTAAGGTATTTAAATTCGCTAAAGAAGAGTACAGATGGTTCTGTTCTTGGGAGTACTTCTTCTTCTTCTTCTTCTTCTTCTTCTTCTTTTTCTTCCTTCTTAAGCTGTTTAACCTCCAAGGTTGGCTTTTCCCTCGGATCCAGCGAGGGATCCCAATTATACCCCCTCAGGGGAAGTGTCCTGGAGCGTGAGACATTGGGTTGGGGATACAACTGGGAAGGGGGACCAGTACCTCGCCCACGGAGCCTCACCTGCTATGCCGAACAGAGCCCTTGCGGGGGTGGGAAGATCGGAAGGGATAGGCAAGGAAGATGGAAGTGAGAGGCCGGGGCCTTAAGTTTAGGTACCATCCCGGCATTTGCCTGGAGGAGAAGTAGGAAATCACGGAAAACCATTTCGATGTTTGAGGAGGGAATCCCACCCCCTCAACTCTGTTGACCTCCGGAGGCCGATTAGATCCCGTTCCAGCCCTCGTACCAATGTTCAAATTTTGTGGCGGAGACGGAAATCGAACCCGGGCCACCGGGGTTTGAAATTTGTACAATACATAAATATATACATCTTCATTATAGACTGTTATGACTATCTGGTGCCAACCTCTGTGCTGTAGTGGTTAGTGTGGTTAGCCGTCAACCCCGGAGACCCAGGTTCGATTCCAGGCTCTGCCACGAAGTTTGAAAAGTGGTATGAGGGCTTCAACGGTGTACACTCAGCCCCGTGAGGACACCTGAGTAGAGATGTGTTCGATTCCCACCTCGGCCATCCTCAAAGTGATCTTCCGTGGTTTCCCACTTCTCCTCCTGGCAAATGCCTGGATGGTACCTAACTTAAGGCCATGCCCTCTTCCTTGTCTGTCCCTTACAATCTTCCCATCTCCCACCACACACACGTGACCGCTGCTCAGCATAGTTGGTGAGGCAGGCTGGGCGACGTGCTGGTCATTCTTCCCAGTTGTTCTTATTTATTTATGACACATGTCTGTAACAGAGTTGCACCCAATTACAACAGACATTACAAAATATAGTTCTATGATACATAATGCAAAACAGAAAAAATCACGAAAGTTAAGGACAGATTTTGAAAAAATGATATCAAACAAATTTAGAAGACAAAATGACAAAAAGAGCAATATTTTATTTACAGATCAGGATTAGATAGTGCTGCAATTATCGGCTCCTGATTACAAAAGTATGAGGAACAAGAATTTATGCGCAGGCACACACATATGCGAACAGGTCAGGTGCATGATTAACAGTGTAAAAATAATATCTCGAAGTTTATAGCCAACTGACTTCCATTTGGATTATTGACAAAGAGATAGTGTAATGAAATTTTCATTTTATAAGATGCTATTTGTGAAGATAGTTTAAGCATATTAATTAAAGAAAATCACCAGACATTTTTTGAAATCTGTCAGGGACGTTGAGAGTCTATGTCTTGGTATTTGAATGCCGGTAAGCCATTAAACGTACTACAAATCCTTACTAATGGCGATTTTTTATGAATTAATATGCTTGATAAGGGGTTGTAAAAGTACAACCGGCTACGCAAGTTTGATTTGCTTAAGTTAAAATGTAATCTGGCTAGAAAATCACCACTATCTATACCGCCATCTATAATTTAGTGTAGGAACAGTTGTAGACATAATTCTCGGCCAGCGTTTAATGAATTGTAGCTAAATTCTTCTAATAAGTGACTATATGAATTTATCAACCTATTCTTCTTTTTCTTCTTCTTTATCTGTTTACCCTCGAGGGTCGGTTTTTCCCTCGGATTCAGCGAGGGCAGCGTCCTGGAGCTTAATCCTCTGGAGATGACCAGTACCTCACCCAGGCGGCCTCACCTGCTATGCTGAACAGGGGCCTCGCTGGGGGATGGGAAAATTGGAAGGGATAGACAAGGAAGAGGGAGGGAAGCGGCCGTGGCCTTAAGTTAGGTACCGCCCCGGCATTTTCCTGGAGAAAGTGGGAAACCACGGAAAACCACCTCCAAGATGGCTGAGGTGGGAATCGAACCCACCTCTACTCAGTTGGCCTATCGAGTCTCAGTGGGCTCCGTTCCAGCCCTCGTACCACTTTTCAAATTTCGTGGCTGAGCCGGGAATCGAACCCGGGCCTCGGGTGGGGGGGGCAGCTAATCACACTAACCACTATTACACAGAGGCGGACAAATTCCCAACCTATATGCTGACTAATTATGCTTGTTGTAATAAGTAAGTCGTAGGAATCTCTTTTGAACCTTTTCAATTTTATTTACATATGATTTGTAATTTGGCATCCATATAACGGATGCCTATTCTAATGTTGACCTCACGAATGTGTTATAGAGAACACATAAAGTCTCGATGTTATTTACGTCCTTCTCGTTTTGTATGAGAGAACCTAGTTGTTTGAGTGCTGTATTTACCATTCTTTCAATATGTGCACTGAATGATAAGTTACTACACATTCTAACTCCTAAGTCATTTACGGTCTCGACTCGTTTTAGATTCTGTTCGTTTATGTTGAATTCACGGTGTAAAGGATCATTCACCGTAGAATAAGTCATCACGAATCATTTCCTGGTATTAAATATGATTTTATTCTTGACGCTCCACAAGTAGATAATTTCAATGGCCCTGTTTAGAGAAATGCAGTCACTGATATGTGATACCTCCTGGTACAACTTACGATGGTCAGCAAACATGAGGCATTTGGAATTTACAACAACATCTGGCAAATTATTTTTTCTTCTTCTTTTCTTCGTCTTTTCACGCTCATGCGTGGGTCAACGTTTTCCATTTCCCTCGGTCCCAAATGGTGTTTTCAGTTAACTGCTTTTCTGAGAAGTCTTCTGGCACACAATCCATCCACCTTCTTCTAGGTCTGCCTGTCTCCCTCCTGCCCTTCACCACCAAGTCAAGCACTCTTCTTGCTACATAGTTCTCATCCCTGCGCTTAATGTGACCATACCAGGGCAACCGCCTTTCTTGAACTTTATGTGTTGCTTTAGTTACCTTAACACTGCTAAGTATGAAGCTGTTCTTGATGTGGTCTCTCCTAGTAACACCACACATCCATCGCAGCATTTTCATTTCGGCTACATCTAGCCGTTTATTTTGTGATTGTACTATTGGCCAAGTTTCTGCTCCGTATATCATGGCAGGTCTCACCACACTTTCGTAGGCTCTCCCCTTCACTTGGACATTTAGTCTCCTGTCACAGAGGACACCAGACAGCCTTTTCCAGTTTAACCAGGCAGCCTGAATTCGGTGTGTAATTTCCAAATCTAGAATGCCATCATCAGATACAGTTGATCCAAGGTACTTGAGGTGGAGTTCATTTCCATCCATTTTGACACTATAATTTTCCTTTCCACCGAGGCACAAGTATTCTTATTCCGACTGATTTCAAGACCCCTATCCTACAGTGCTTTTCTCCAGTGTTCTAGTTTAAGTTCAAGTTGTTCTCTATTAGTGCTCCATAGTACGGTGTCATGCACCGTGGAGCTGGTTCTCTAAGGCTTTCAGAGAGAACATCCATTATCAGATCAAAGATATAGGGACTCAGTGCAGATCCTCGATGGAGACCAACATCAACTGGTATGGTTTCCGTTAACCCTACACTGCTTCTAACTTGCTTCTTTGCCCCATGGTACATATTCTGAATGATGCGCACATACTTCTCTGGTACTCCCTTGGATCTCATGCATCTCAATACTACTTAGCGGGGCACACGATCATAAGCCTTCTCTGGATCAATGAACACCATATGTAATTCTTCCTTTTCTCTGTATCCTTCCATAAGATGTTTTAGAGAAAAAAATGGCATCTATTGTCCCTTTCCCTGGAATGAATCCAAACTGTTCTTCACCTATTATTGTCTCCTGCCCAAGCCTACTTTCAATGACTTTTTCCCAGATATTCATAGTGTGCGACATGAGTTTTATTCCTGTGCAAATTGTACAATCATAAATGTACCCCTTTTTAACAATGGGAATTATGGTACTCTTCCGCCATTCATTGGGCATTCTTTCTTCTTGGAGTAGGTTTAGCAACATATATATTCCCTCTTCCCCCAGGCATTTCCAGGCTTCTACAGGAATTTCATCGGGACCCGTTGCATTCCCACTTTTCATTTTCTTCATAGCAGTTACACCCTCTATCCTTCAATTGTCAGTTGTTACATTATAATTTGGAATACCATTTTCAAACACAAGCCGTTCATTCTCCTCATTAAGCAGCTTTTTTAAATACTCCTCTTATCTTTTATTAATTAGGTTCTCATCTTGAATTACCATTCCTTGTTCACTCCTCACTTGCTTGATGTGTGTAAGATCTTTTCATTTTCTGTCCCTTGCCTTAGCAATTCTGAAGAGCTTTGTCTCACCCTCTTTGGTCTCTAAATTTTCGTAGACTTCATTCCATGCCGTTGCCTTTGCTCTTCCAACAGCGCTTTTCGCAGTTTTATTTGCTGTCTGTAATGTTCTCTAACTTCGGCGATTAATAATTCTTCCCAGGCTTTCTTGGCTTGTTTTTTTTTTCATCTTGATAGCATTCTGGACTTCATCGTTCCACCAACATGTTTCTTTATCAAGTGGAGGGCCTTTCCTAGATGCCATACCCAGAACTTCCATCCCAACTTTCCTGATACCTTCAGCGTTTACTGTCCACATTTCTGAACACCTTTCACTAACTGTGTTTCTTGGATAACCTTTTCCTTGAATTCACTTCCCACAATTGGATCATTTAACATCCAGCATTTGATTATTGGAGTCATTTTCCTTACTGCTCTTTCCTTCATCCCTGTGCATTCACAGCCAAGCACTAGCACTCTGTGTTGTGGAACCACGTCTTCACCTACTATGAATTTGCAGTTCTTTACCTCCTTCATATGCATTCTCCTACACAAGAGGAAATCTATTCGGCTTTCCCGTCCTCCACTTTGTATGTCAATAGGTGCCTCTCGCTTTTCTGGAAAAAGGTGTTACAAATCGCCATATCTGAAGCCAAGGCAAAATTTACCGGTATATCACCCTCTTCATTTCTTGTATCAAATACCCAACCTCCATGCACTCTTCTAAATGCTTCTCCTTCCATACTGGTTCCCACATGACCATTCAGATCTCCACCCAAGAATACTTTTTCATTTGCTGGTGTACTGGAAAGTAGTTCTTCCAGGTCTATCCTAAAATCATTCTTTTCTTCCTCTTCACAACCAATTTGGGGAGCATAAGCAGTTATAATTGTGGACTCTTCCCCAAGGCACAGCTTCACACTCATTATTCTATCATTTCTTCTGTTTACACTGACCAGGCAGGTTGCAAAGTCATTTGAAAGGATAATTCCAACACCATTTCTACCTGCCCTGTTTGCTCCACTGTGCAGCAACTTAAAACCACAGCCAAGCACTCTTGCTTTATTATCCCTCCATCTACTTTCTTGAACACACAGAATTCCAATCCTTCTCCTCATCATTAGATCCACAACCTCTCTTCCCTTCCCTGTCATAGATCCAAAATTCAGGGTTCCAATTCTCACTTGAACTTGCTTCTTTAGCCAGGCCCGCCTATGATCCGGTATCCTTCGTTCATTTCTCACAAGGGGCTAGCGAAATCCTTGCGCGACGCTTCTGGGGCACGCCCTAGCAGTTTCCAAGTCTAATCTTGTAGAACGTGCCATATTTGTGTAGGTTTGGCTATTTAGTTTCAAAGCCGGATGCCCTTCCTGTCGCCAACCCGTTTCCACTTTTGGGGGATAAATTGTGTAACCTGTGTCCTAGGCACAGCCGTGAAGAACATACATGCCTGTCTTCTTCATGGTTTCCATGGCAGTCTCAACAAATCGATTAATATGGCTGACACTTTAGGTAAGGATTGTATCAAGTGCCTTCCTTCGGACTGTTATCTATGGCAAATTATTTATAAGTAACATAAACCATAGTGGTCCTAAATTTGAACCCTGAGGTAAACCCGAATTAACATTGAACACAAAAGATTTGGTCTGATGATAGGTGACAAACTGATATATGTTATGTAAATAGGAGGAGATAAGTTTTAGCATAGGATTGTCAAATCCAAATCCCGATAATTTTCTAAGAAGCACTTTGTGATCAATCTTTTCAAACGCTTTCTCGAAGTCCGTATAAATCACATCAACGGATTTATGACTGTTTAAGTCATTAGCCACACCTTGAAGTAGAATTGATAGGGTTGTGATAGTTGACCTACCAGGATAGATACCATGATGATAGGGTGAAATGTCGCTTTTAACATGATTAAAAATCCGGAAATAAATAATTGTTTCGAAAACTTTAACGAAGGCACATATAATAGAGGTGGGTCTGTAATTTTGTATATCTTAATGATCTCTGGCTTTATAAACCGGGTATGACCTTGACGTTTTTTACATTTATGGGAACACACCTGTTTCTATTATAAGATTAAATATGTAATACAATGGTTGCATTAATATATCTGACCAACCCTTACTACAGTATGTAAGGAGGAATCCCATCTGGCCCAGTTGACTTAGTAGATTTAAGTTTCTTTATAGCCTGAATGTATTCTTTTTCACCTATATGCGATAATGGGAGTGAAGAGTTTGTTTTCATGGGAGATCCTACCTCATTATTACCACTGTAACTATTTCTTCTTGCATATAACTTGCTGAAATATGTGGCTAATCCATCGGCTATTTGCTTAGTGGTTCGCAAAGGTTCACCGTTTAAAGTCATAACCGCAAGGTTTGAAGTATTTTTCCGTTTATTTATAATGAAATTCAAAAATGATGATAGGTGTATATTTATTAGCTCTTCGGAACTTCTTTTGAACGTTTCATACATGCACTTTCCATCAATGATTTCAAAAGCTTTCTCGTCTCTTTGAACATGATCTTATTGCATTCCGAATTCTTCATACTTTTTCGATAATACTCCTTTGATTTTACGGCTTCAATAATTTCCTTCGTAAGCCAAAGTGGATACGTATTACCGAGTGTTATTGTGTATCCCCCGATACCAAAGTCTCACACTTCAGAACACTGCCCTTGAGGCGGTATAGGTGGGATACCTCGCTGAGTCCGAGGGAAGAACCGACCGTGGAGGGTAAACAAATTAAGAAACAAAGAAAAAGTAAATAAATTAATAGATTTCCATGTAATAATTTGAGAAAGTACTGTCGCTAATGAGAACTCTGGAGTGGAACTGATTTCCGCTCGTGGTTCCCTGTGTGCGTACTTGCGTTAGAATTTCCAGTTCACAAAACAAGCTCTGAACTTCCAGACAATTCTTGTTATCTCCTGACATATCATGTGACATGGTCAAACAATTTCTCACATACTTTTCATGAAGTAACATCCCGATTTTCGGGCGAACTTCTGAACTTACGCCCAAACTTATGTTGAGGCCCTCAATAAGATAGGAGACAAGTTGCAATCAATTTCGGCAGAATTGGGATGGGAACCCCCGCCCTCAGAAAAGACTAGAATTTCTCAGCCCTGAGAGATTCAGACAAGGTAAATTACCTTGAGTCTGCTGCCTTAGACCGCTCGGCCATAATGACATACGCATGATGGCCCCTGTTCAGCATAGCAGGTGAGGTACTGGTCATCCTCCCCCTTTGTATCCCCCGACCCAGAGTCTGAAGCTCCAGGTCATTGCTTTTGAGCCGATAGAGGGGGATTCCTCGCTGAGCTCGAGGGAAAAACCGACCCTGGAGGTTAAACAGATTAAGAAGAAGAAGGAGAAGATGAACGCTATATGAACGTGTTGGTATAACTGGAAAGGTAATAAAATATTACTTTTAGATTAAGTAGGGGAAAGGGAAAGGAAAATATTGAATTTAGCTTAGCAGCATAAGGTGAAACATTAAAATGATGGTTGTTGGCTAACCAAAGTAAAGGAGATGATAGACGAGGAACCTGAGACTGTTGGGGTAAAAATATTCAAATCGGAGACAAGAAGCTGAGCAAGAAAGTAACTAACAGAGAGAGATATTGAGAAACAGATTATCGTGGCAGAATACAAGACCAAAAATTATTTTTGGAATTCGGCGAAGTGATTTAGAGTCTATATATGTAAAGTAACATGTCCTGACTGAGTCCGCTTCTGTTGTGTAGTGGTTAGCGTGATTAGCTGCGACCGCTCGAGGCCCGAGTTCGATTCTCGGCTCTGCCCTGGAAGATCTCTATCTCTAGTCGTTCTACTCATGAATGAAGACTTCCTGGTTTCTTTTATGAGCTGATGCCTTCAATTGCGTTTTCCGGACAGTAATTCTCTATGATAACTCCATGATCTCTCTTACTTGATCAACCCATACTTTTGCGACCCGTCTTCGTGACCTTGTGCCAGAAACATTTCCTTGGACAATTACTTTCTCCAGGTTGTCTTCTCATAATCTGACCAAAGAATTGCAGGATTGTATGGTACACAATTTGGCATAGACTTTCATGCATTCCAATTTCGCGGATGACAGAATCATTTGTTCATCTGGCTGTCGAAGGCTAATATTCAAACATTAGTTCCCCTTGCCCTCCTTGTGCTCAGGCGGCTAGGACTATATAATTCACCGGTGGTACATAACCCGTTAGAGGAGAGATCCTCACTTGGACTATGTGCAAGTAGGGCAGCATCATGCTTCATGAATTTACCGAGCTCAGAACACTTTAAGCAAGCCTCGGACCTATGGGAGTAACGGAGTCCCACTCCCATTTGACAGGCGAGGGACTCCTTGGAAACAACTTGGCGAACGAAATGGAATTCGAGGGGGAGCTATCAATATTAATAGGGCTTATGGAAGAAGGAAGGTAGAACTGGCTGAGTCAGCAAAGAGGATGCATCTGGATGTGCTAGGAGTAAGTGATATTCGGGTAAGGGGAGATAATGAGGAAGAGATAGGAGATTATAAGGTGTACTTGATGAGTGTTAGAAAGGGAAGGGCAGAGTCTGGGGTAGGGCTACTTACCAGGAATACCATTGCACGCAACATAGTTTCTGTTAGGCACGTAAATGAGCGAATGATGTGGGTAGATTTGTCAGTTGGAGGAATTAGGATGAGAATTGTGTCCGCGTATTCACTATGTGAGGGTGCAGATGAGGATGAAGTTGACAAGTTTTATGAAGCATTGAGTTAAATCGTGGTCAGAATCAACAGCAAGGATAGAATAGTGCTAATGGGTGATTTCAATGTGAGATTTGGGAATAGAACTGAAGGATACGAAAGGGTGATTGGTAAATGTGGGGAAGATATGGAAGCTAATGGGAATGGTAAAGCATTTGCTGGACTTCTGTGCTAGTATGGGTTTAGCTGTTACGAATACATTCTTCAAGCATAAGGCTATTCACCGCTACTCATGGGAGGATAGGGGTACCAGATCCACAACAGACTATATTTTAACAAACTTTGAATTCAGGAAGTCTGTTAGGAATGTACGAGTTTTTCGCGGATTTTTTGATGATACAGACCACTATTTGATCTGTAGTGAACTAAGTATCTCTAGGCCTAAGGTAGAGAAAGTGAAATCTGCCTGCAAACGAATAAGGGTAGAAAATCTCCTGGACGAGGAAATTAGACAGAAGTACATGGATATGATTAGTGAGAAGTTTCGAACAGTAGACAGTAAGCAGGTTCAGGATATAGAAATTGAATTGGTGGCATACAGGGATGCTGTAGTAGAAACAGCAAGGAATGCCTAGGAACAACTGTGTGTAAAGATGGGAAAAGGCGAACATCTTGGTGGAATGATGAAGTGAGAGCAGCTTGTAAACGTAAAAAGAAGGCTTATCAGAATAGGCTCCAAGCAAGGGCCGAAACAGACAGGGATTTGTACGTAGATATTAGAAACAGAGCGAAACAAATAGTTGTTAAATCCAAAAAGACGTCATGGGAAGATTTTGGTAACAACCTAGAAAGGCTAGGTTAAGCAGCAGGGAAACCTTTCTGGACAGTAATAAAGAATCTTAGGAAGGTAGGGAGAAAGGAAATGAACAGTGTTTTGAGTAATTCAGGTGAACTCATAATAGATCCCTGGGAATCACTGGAGAGGTGGAGGGAATATTTTGAACATCTTGTCAATGTAAAAGGAAATCATCCTGGTGACGACGTTTAGTAAATTCACAGGGGCTTGCAGACTGAACGCTGAAAGGCATAACAGTCTATAATGATAAGGTATGTATGTATTGAAACCGTACAGTGTCCTGTACAGCTCATTGAAATCATAGGTGCCTTTCTACCTCATTAAAGTCACTTCTGAGGGTCGCGTCATTGGTAAAACATTTATCTGGTGCATATTGTAACCCACTCTTTCCTCTGTTATTTGAACCAAGTGTGCTCTCCCGACGATCGGCAGTTTTCACGTAACTTGCTTCCCGCTTTTAATTATTCCATTAGCGTCATCTGGGAGGGGGGGGGGGTGGAGTCAATTTTGAGCGCAACTCTTAGCTTGGGGGACGCTTTCTCGTTCACATGTGTTTGCGATATGTCACGGCTGGACATCTCGTGACCTCCTTTCGTCCCCTGAATAAAGTATTCCATATTTTTAGTCTGGGATACGTAGAAAATTCAGCTCTATTCATTGGTGTGCCTTTCATAATTTTCCCATGTCTGGATCAAAATATCTTAGAATTTTTACCTGCAAAAATTCGACGTTGGCACCCGTGAAACGTGCATAAAAAACCGGAAGTTCCTTCTGTTAGTTTGGATCCCTGCTAAAATAAGCCACACCTTGGGGCGTGTTTGACTATGGTCGCGTCGCGTCATATCACCAACTCTGCCTGCGAGATGAGAGGGCTTTTTCGCGGGGGCTTGGCTCCTGTTCAGCCTTCCCTTTGTTTTTCAGGCGCTCTTTCGTGGGTTTCGTTCTGGCCGGACGCTGCTCGATCCCCATCGCCCATAATTTTACCAATGACGCGACCCTTAGAAGTGATTTTAATGAGGTAGAAAGGCATCTATGATTTCAATGAGCTGTACAGGACACTGTTCGGTTTCAGTGTGTAGCTCCCCGAACACGCGCATAGTGTCCGCAATGCAAGTACAATTTTAGGAGGCCAAAACACTCTCAACTATCTCTTCAATCCTGACCACTTATAGAACATGTGGTGAACATTTTGACATCATATATAATTTTTTCTCCACGATTCCCTGTCACTGATTTGCTTTATTAGATCATGCATTATTCTTGCACATGTACTGATAGTCTGGCTAATCCACTTTATAGAGACTCTTCGTCGTGGGATCTGTCCATTAGTTTCTCACTAAATGATAAAGTACCCCATATCCTCTAGTCCTCTTCTCAGTCCATTTCCAAAGTGTTTGAACTGACGGATCCGAACCTGTCCTTACATTCTCCTTTCAATGTTAAGGGGGTAATGCCTTGATTTGTAGTGAAGTAGGGGCTCAACGCTCTCAAGAGGATAGGTTACAATTCCAAATACGTATAATATTAATAGGAATAATAATACTGAACACAAAATATGGGAGAATAGACCGTGTGCATAAGATTAAATGCCTTGGCGAATGGATCCAATCAAACGGACTAGATCCGGAGGCCTTTGCGGCCACGGCCAAAAGGCGCTATAGCTCATTCCACGTTAAGAAAAGAGTACTGCTCTCATGGACCTACAAGGAATGAACACACACCCTCTGAGACACCCATAATTCCTCGTGATTAAGGGATACTATACTTTGCAATGTATTATGAAAGGCAGATAAGAATGATGAGGCATATTTGCCCCTCAGTTATTAAAGTAACTATATAACATTTTTTTCATAAATATATTCGAGGGAGGAAGCGTGATGGCAGGAACAGCCATTGCTTCGTTGCCTTGATTAATTTTCCTTCTTCTGTGTTGCTCTGGTACAATAATCGTGTAGTCCCTCACTCTCTGCAGCTCACTTCTGTCGTGAAGTCATCTACGGTATTTATTTGTTACGTATGTGTTTTTAGGCTTTAAATCAGTACGTTCATGTCTCGTGTTGAGTGAGAGTTGGTTGCATATTGCATAGTATTTTTGTGTGTTCTATTATTTTCATACTGTACAGAAGTTGTTACTGAAGATTTTAGTGTTTTGGTGTGCAGCGATATGTCATGGAATAACTCTTACTGATAAAAGAATTTGCCGTGTGTTTAGTTGTGCTTGGTTTGGTTATTTAGCTGTCCTTTGTTAAGCGCATTTTAATTTTGCCACTTTTTTCACGACCGCATTTAATTTTTACCATTGTTTTTGTCAGCGATACTACAGCACAGTAGTACCCCAGGTTGACTGGGACAGTTTATTAAATGTAATTAAATGCATCCCTCACCTCAGAAGCACATAAAAACGCTTTTCTTCTATTTCCCCCCCAATTTCTCATGCTCTTCAATTCTGAGGGTTTTTTATGCCGTAGATTATCTCTGATTCTGTACAAACCAAAAATAGCCCCTTGAAATGAAATAGTAAATTTCACAAATTTATGTGCAGCTGTTTACCCCTGATGTGTTGAACAGAGCCATTCGATATGGTGACCCTGTTGTCAAAAGAGCAACACTGTTTTCCTAACATGGAATGAACTATAGCTTCCAGGCGAGTTGGCCGTGCGGTTAGGGGTGCGCAGCTGTGAGCTTGCATCCGGGAGATAGTGGGTTCGAACCCCACCGCCGGCAGCCCTGAAGATGGTTTTCTGTGCATTCCCCCTTTTCACACCAGGCAAATGCTGGGGGCTGTACCTTAATTGAGACCACGGCCGCTTCCTTCCCATTCCTAGGCCTTTCCTATCCCATCGTCGCCATAGGACCTATCTGTGTCGGTGCGACATAAAACAAACAGCAAAAAACGAACTATAGCTTCCAAACCATCCGGAACATATACAACAAAAAGTGTTTGTCCGTAAGTCCTGGGCGTCTTCAATTAATCTGACGGTGTTCAGCGTGGAACAACACAGTCTTCAGTGATCATAGGAGTCTCGAATTTCGTAGATATGCTAACTATGCAATGCGCTCGCAAATTATACCACAAAATTATTAGTTCCAAGTTTTGCCACTAGGCTAAAATATGGCGCTCTATTCAGTCAGAACGTGTAGTATTCCGTAACACTGACGTAAGTTCCTTGATGAGGCGTATTCCTTTTCGCACGAAAAACGTTCAGTCAGGACCGCATCGTCTCTGGGCATTTTCCATGTGCATGGCGTTCAAATCCCCCCACCTTAAACCATGTGACTTCTGGTCGTCGAGATATCAGTGACATACCTAGTCTCTACTGATCTAAAGGCTAGCATACGACCACATGTCGCTCTGATTTCACTCGATATGCTGCGGGCAACTGTCGAATATGTCGTGTGTTGCTCAGTTAGGAGGCCATATTTAACATTTCTTTGTAACCACATATCGTGATAAACGTGCCCGAACTACCGTTATAATGTGTTTGAACTTTCCTGCCTTTCTCTGCTACCCTACCGTTACTTACGGCGCCATATGTTCTCCTGGTGGCAAGGTTTGGAATTAATAACTTTTATGGTATAATTCGCGGGCGCATTGCGTAGTTAGCGTATCGACAACTTTTCACACTCCTGCGATCATTACAGCGCATGTTGTCTATCTCTCTATGCGTCAGAATGCAGAGGTGCCAACTATTACGGACTGTCCGTAATTATTACGGATTTCATCCTACGTTTACGGCATTACGGTCAAAGGGGAAAATTATTACGGAAAAAGCGATATTAACGAGAAAAAAGAATTCTACGAAATAAAGAAAAGAAAGAAAAATATACAATTCTTTCGAGCATTACTGATCAACCCACCTCGTTTCACTGCTTGTGATCTGGGAGTTAAACTTATTCGATCGTTACTTCCTTTTGCTACCCGTGATCGTAGTGAAATTCACTTTTAATTAAAGGAGCTCTACTCTTCTCTTCTCTTCTCTTCTCTTCTCTTCTCTTCTCTTCTCTTCTCTTCTCTACTCTACTCTTCTCCACTCTTCTCTTCTCTTCTCTACTTTTCTCTTCTCTTCTCTTGAGGTGGTAGATGTGGGATCCCTCACTACGTCCGATGGAAAAACCAACCCCGAACGGTAAACAAAATTAATAATAATAATAATAATAATAATAATAATAATAATAATAATAATAATAATAATAATAATAATAATAATAATAATAATAATAATAATAATAATAATATTATTATTAATAATATTGTTGTTTGAGTCATCAGTTCATATACTGGTTTGATGCAGCCCTCCATGCCAGCCTATCCTGTGCTAACCTTTTTATTTCTACGTAACTACTGCATCTTACATCTGCTCTAATCTGCTTGTCATATTCATACCTTGGGTTCTTACCACCTACACGTCCTTCAAAAACCAACTGGACAACTCCTGGGTGTCTTAAGATGTGTCCTATAATTTATCTCTTCTTCTCGTCAAATTTAGAAAATCGATCTCAACTCACCAATTCGATTCAGTATCTCTTTATTTCTGATTCGATCTATCCATCTCACCTTCAGCATTCTTCTGTAACACGACATTTCAAAAGCTTCTATTCTCTTTCTTTCTGAGCTAGTTATCGTCCATATTTCACTTCCATACAATGCCACGCTACACACGAAAGTCTTCAAAAACATCTTCCTAATTCCTATATCAATGTTTGAAGTGAGTAAATTTCTTTTCTTAAGAAAGCTCTTCCTTGCTTGTGCTAGTCTGCGTTTTATGTCGTCCTTACTTCTGCCATCGTTAGCTATTTTACTAACCAAGTAACAATATTCATCTACTTCCTTTAAGACTTCATTTCCTAATTTAATATTTAATGCATCACCTGCCTTCGTTCGACTGCACTCCATTACTTTTGACTTGGACTTATTTGTTTTCATCTTGTACTCCTTAGCCAGATAAAATAACACTATCATCGGCAAATCTCAAGGTTTTGATTTCCCCTCCTTGGATTGTGATTCCCTTTCCAATGTCCTCTTTAATTTCCTTTTCTGCCTGTTCTATGTAAACACTGAAAAGGAGGGGGACAAACTGCAGCCTAGCCTCACTCCTTTCTGGATTGCTGCTTCTTTTTCAAAGCCCTCGATTCTTATCACTGCAAACTGATTTTTATACAGATTGTAGATAATTCTTCGTTCTCGGTATCTGATCCCAATCACCTTCAGAATCTTAAATAGCTTGGTCAAATCAACATTATCGAATTACATTTTCAGATCTACGAATGCCATGTACGTGGGCTTGTCCTTCTTGATTCGATCCTCTAAGAAAAGACGTAAAGTCAGGATTGCTTCACGTGTTCCTACATTTCTTCTGAAGACAAATTGATCTTCTCCCAACTCAGCTTCAACTTGTCTTTCGATTCTTCTGTAAACAATACCTGTTAAAATTTTGCAGGCATGAGATACTAAACTAAACTAATGGTGCGAAAGTTTTCACACCTGTCAGCACCGGCTTTCTTGGGTAAAGGTATAACAACATTCTGCCGAAAATCGGATGGGACTTCTCGTGTCTCATACATTTTACACACTAGATGGAATAACTTTGCCATGCTGGTTTCTCCTAAGGCAGTCAGTAATTCAGAGGGAATGTCATCAATTCCAGGTGCCTTGTTCCTATTTAGGTCGCTCACAGTTCTGTCAATCTCTGACCTCAAAATTGGGTCTCCCATTTCATCAATATCAACAGCCTCTTCTTGTTCCAGAACCAAATTATCTATATCTTCACCTTGATACAACTGTTCGATATGGTCCTGCCATCTTTCTGCTTTGTCTTCTTTCCCTAGAAGTGGATTTCCATCTGAGCTCTTAATATTCATACACCTATATTTCCTTTCTACAAAGGTTTCCTTGATTTTCTTCTATGCAGCATCTACCTTTCCTGGACCATACAACCTTCGACATCCCTGCACTTCTCCTTCAGCCAGTCTTCCTTAGCTACCTTGCACTTTCTATCCACTTCATTCCTTAATCGCCTGTATTCTTTTATGTCCTCTTCATTTCTAGCATTCTTGTATTTTCGTCGTTCATCAATTAGGTCTAGTATCTCCTGAGTTATCCACTGATTCTTAGTTGATTTTTCCTTCCTTCCTAACATTTCTTCTTTCATGACTATCCACTCTTGCTCTATTGTGTTTCCTTCAGCCTTTTCATTAGTCCTTTAGCAACATATTCCTTGAAACAATGGCCTTGTAATAATACCCAACATGGCTTAGCTGTGTTGATACGCTACACAGTTGAAAGCAACGGGAAACTACAACCGTAACTAACGCATGCAGCTCTCTCTGTATGAATCATGTACTGATGATGGCTTGCTCCCGGGTAAAATATTCCGGAGGTAAACTAGTCCCCCATTCGGATCTCCGGGTGGGAACTACAGATTTTTATCATGTGCATTTTTTCGAACGCAGGTTTTTTTTAAATGCTATTTGTTCCGGGCGTCAACCTATAGAGATCTTTTGCCCCTAATTGAACCATGTGATATGAACCTGCTTATAATTGGAATGGAGGAAATGTAGAGTGTTGTATGCGAAGAAAGGAACGTTAAGAATGACACAAACACCTAATCCCCAGGCCAAGGATATTAAATATGTACAAACAAAAACCCCTGACCCAGCCAGGAATCGGATCCGGGTGACAGGCGGACGCGTTGTCCCCTACACCGTGGGGCCGGTCGACCGCAGGGTTAATATGGGAGGTAGCATTAACAAACGGTTTTTCACTACAAGTCCCACCGGACTTAACCAAAAGCGGGTGGGGTGTAAAGCGTATTTCTTTAAACTTGAAAACTGCTGGAGATATTTCAACCAAACTTCATACTTAGCTTCCACTCGTCAAACGGCAGGTGTTTAGGTCTATACCATCTCAGATTCCGGGAATGGACTGGGGATGGACTTTGACTGGCAGTAGGAATGGAATACTTCTCCGTCTGCTGTGTGATTGGCATTAGTAAGGAGGGACTACCATTGTAATGAATAATTCCCTTCTCGATTTGAGTGGCAGAAGTCAAGGTAGCATGGAGCATGCAATTCTGTTCATAACTCCCCTAACAGATTGTGTTTGGGAGTAGGCAAGTGTGTCCGCCATTATTAATGTGACTGGCATTAGGCATAGTGGCCTGCTATTATAATGGAAACTCACCAAATCGCTGTGACTGACATGAAGAAAAGGGGTCTGTCATTATAATGATAACAGCACAACTCACTTTTGACTGGCAGTAGGTAAGGTGCTGCCATTAAAATTAAAACTCCTGAACTGTAATCTGTTTGGAAATAGGAAAGAATGCCTGCCATTTTAAAGGAAACTCCCGAAATCGATTGTGACCGTGCAGTAGGTAATGGGTCCTGCCGTTATAATGAAAACTTCCCTACTCAATTGTGATTGGTAGTAGGCAAGTGAGCCTGTCGTTATCAACATAACTCTCACTTTACATTGAAAACAACGCATGGGAACCTCCCCCTGCTGTTTCTGGATAACGCTAAGGGACATTCAATATTACAAAATCTTAATCACTTCATCTACAGTAATTTACTTCGATATCCGCATATAATGTAGAATACCGTAGCGAAGCACGGGTACATTTGCTAGTACGTAATAAGAGCGCTGTAAAATGATGCATAAGTTACGACTAAGAGATATTTAATTCGTAGCTGGTTGTATATACATTTAAGAATAAATAGATGCTGCTGCGCCAGCCAATATAACATCTTTAGAACGTGCTGTCTTGTAAACTTTGTCAAGATAACTTCTCAGTTTTACTATGAAATCCTTCTGTCCTTCTAGAACTCTTAACCTTCATCCGATCGTGCGTCTTGGCTTCACGTTCACGCTCGCGCGGACGGTAATTTGACCGCCCATCATTTTTGATCAGTTTCATGAATTATCCTCCACTTCACCCGTATCGTTAAAATATAATTAGGACTGTAACTCTGAAAAAAATTTCACAAGCACATTTTTCAAACAAAAAATCTTGATTAAATACTTTACGGAAGTATGAATTACGTAAATGACAGAATTCTTCAAAATAATCATGTTCTTCTTATGTTATGGTTACTAAAACTGTTGTTCAATTTTACTTCGCTCAGGAAGAAATGAATATTTACAGAAAAAAGTAAAGTATTTGCGTCCTGTTTTCAAATTATTTTCCAAGTAAAATAGTAGTAATATATGTGATACAAAATAATAATACAACTCGGGAACTGCTACTTCCTCTTCTTCCTTCACCAATTTCTCTAGAATTCCAAAAAAAATATCTTCAGAAGCCCTGAACAAAGGTGTAGGTAATTCACAGTTAACACTTTCTAGGAAAAAAAAAAACATATTTAAAAGGATAAATTAACACGGAAACTCTTTATGCTACACTAGCGTATCTGAAGATGAATATAACTCCGAATTACTAGCACGGACACATGGAAAGAACATGGGAACTTGCAGCTTAGCCCTCACCGTGAGCTTTCGGGCTGTACGTTGATGGTGGGGAGGTGTGGATGGGCTGAAATTGAACGTCAACTAGCGACGGAATGACTAAGGAATACTTGCTCCACCCAGACCTCTCTGAACTCCCTGGCGGGAAATATCCGACAAAATACAATCTGCCATCCGCGCGAGCGGGTGAAGGTTACATGACTTTCTTTTAATATTTACCTCTCCATTTCTCTGCTAAGTGGTATGTAACATTTTCAAAGCTTCCTTACCGTAATTATCTTGAATAGCTGACTCTTGACATACTGAACTTACTTTTCGTTTGGAAAGCCTCCGTGCTGTGATCCTGAAACATAAGAATAAATTATATTATTTCGATGTGAAGGTTGCCCTCATAAATATTCACCTTAAATTTTATGCAACACAATACGAATGATTTAGGGAAATGAAGACTTAAAAATTTAACATTTAAACCCTCTAGACACGAAATTTTGTGTGGTGTATAAAGAGTGACGTGCTTGACTGTCAGTCAGTCATCAATCATCACTGATCCGCATTTATGGCGGTCGCCCAGGTGGCAGATTCCCCATCAATTGTTTACCTAATGTTTACATTTATGGCAATCGCCCAGGTGGGGGATTCCCCATCAATTGTTTACCTAATGTTTACATTAATGGCGGTCGCCCAGGTGGGGGATTCCCCATCAATTTACCTAATGTTTACATTTATGGCAATCGCCCAGGTGGGGGATTCCCAATCAATTGCTTACCTAATGTTTACATTTATGGCGGTCGCCCAGGTGGGGGATTCCCCATCAATTTACCTAATGTTTACATTTATGGCGGTCGCCCAGGTGGGGGATTCCCCATCAATTGTTTACCTAATGTTTACATTTATGGCGGTCGCCCAGGTAAGGGATTCCACATCAATTGTTTACCTAATGTTTACATTTATGGCAATCGCCCAGGTAAGGGATTCCACATCAATTGTTTACCTAATGTTTACATTTATGGCGGTCGCCCAGGTGGGGAATTCCCCATCAATTTATCTAATGTTTACATTGATGGCGGTCGCCCAGGTGGGGGATTCTCCATCAATTGTTTACCTAATGTTTACATTAATTTATAAACGTTTACCTAGCCTTTTCTTAAATATTTTCAACGAACTTGGAAATTTATTGAACATTTCCCTTGATAATTTATCATGATCTCCGACTCCTTGTTATATAAATGAATATTTTCCCCAATTTGTCCTCTTGAATTTCAACTTTATCTTCATATTATGATGTTTAGAAGTTTTGAAATCTCCACTCAAACTTATCTTTCTACTTACAGTATGTCATTCCATCTCAACTCACTACTGACAGCGCGAAACGTACCACATATTCGAAGATCTCTTGTCCTTACTCCAAAGTTTGCGACATTTTAGTAACATTATTCCTTTGTCGGACACCCAGAACAATACGAGCTGCTATACTGTACCGTACCCAGGGGTAGTAACGCTCTAGGACGATGCCACCAGTCCTGTATAAGCATCCGACTAACTCAGGTTTGGGCAGAGAAGTGAGTTGGTTGTCGATGGGCAAGTCTAAAAGTCGAAGTTTCTCACTTAATTATAAGTAAATGACAAAAGATGGAGGTATAACTCGAATGAGAAACAATATTATGGGGTAGGATGAGTTTATTCACAAAATAACCCCGAATCATACTAACATAAAAATAACATCAAATAATAAAAATGATACTAACATTATCTCAAAAACTGAAAAGAAATAGACATTAACACGTTAATTATTCAAATAATTAAATACAGAAGGAAAGTTCAAGCACAACATCAAATATTTGTGAACTTGAAAAGTATTCTTCACATGACTGTCCAAACTTCATGTTCATAATAGTATACGTATGCGTATAGAAATACGTATTCTATTCGCATGGAGTAACACGATGTTAAGTATCACATTGATACGGATTTTAATTTCGGAGAATCGTCGCAAAGTCAAAATTAAAATAAAATTAAGATGCAATGGGACATGATATGAATTACGAAAATCACTAGTGGCATTTCCCTACGCTATATTTACAATGAACACAAATAAGCAAAGTATCTCAAATATATAAGTTACATCGGATAAAGGAAGGGAAAATTACATACTACACTGACTCGACGTGAAACGCGGTTCACCAAAAGATCAAGTGAAAATAAGATTGACCACCAACATTCAATCAGCACTCGGGCTGTTCCCCATTAAACAACAAGACAACGTATCAAAACAACCTGAAATAGCACAAAACACCATCCTGTAAGAGAAAACATATTATTATCCTTTATTAAACATGTGGAAAGCAACGGACAACATTGCATTCTTCTGCTGCATTTGCGCACCCAAAAGCGGGTTCACCCGTCACATATTTTCTGCTGTGTTGTGGGCTGAAAAGAAATGTTAGAACTCATTACTGCACTGAGGCTTGGTTACTGTTCGACAAGATTGTATCTCGGAAATAATATCTCATTCACGCTGTCTACTTAAACACGGCTGATAAGTAAACCTGTAAGTCGATCTCATATTTCCTCAACTGCACGGAAACTCACATACAATCGTGCTTCTTACTAGGATGCTACAATAATTCGTCACACACATCAGACTCACTGGCCTGGCATCAATTTCCCGTCAATTCTGATTCTCAATATTCTCTCAGAATACACTTGCAGGGCTAAATTCACTGCACATCGTTCTTATCACTTCGTCAGGCATACAATCAGCCTGCATAATCAACTTCATAAATCAGCATGCAGTAAAACCTCTTATATTTCTTACAATCTCATCAGCCTTTTCCATTATAAATCCATGTTCGGTTCCCATACACATCATTGTTCGAAACAGTTTCCAACCCACGTTGGAAGACTCCTTTCTCGTTCAACGTTGCGATACAGCCCCACACAGGTCAGCTCCTGAAATAACATGCGTCATGCAATCTAACGGTTACTAACTTTCTAAAAGACCAAAATTTGAATTGAATTTACTCTCGACATAGCAAGTGTTTAACTCGGAAAGTGGATGATCCTGTCAATCTAATCCTCCTATCTCTAATATACAAGAGTATCGGAATAATACTAAGCTAATTATCATGCATAATGACACAACAAAGTAAATCCTAACAACTCCCTCATTATCCCATATAACTAATCCTGAAGTAAAATAAAAATATAGAAATCATGCATTCCTCTTTTATCCGTATTTACAGCATTACAAATGTAAAATAAACACATGCCGTCAGGCAAAATTTACGTTAAAGGAAAATCTCTACACTAAACTTCACTAGTATTTAAACATAATTCATATAACATTCCATCTAATTTAAAAACATGCGTCTTATCTTGGACGACTCTCTGGACATTGGCAACGGCTCACATCCTTGCCATGGTGGTGTATTACTCCATGCTGATCACTGCTTTAACACATAGAAACAATCTTCTTTCTTGTGTGGATGGTGCCTTATTCTTGATGAAAGTTCCTGTACACTGCAACACAGAAGACTTTAGGTTAATGTCTCTTCACTGCTCGATTTGCACGTGCCGAACAAACCCTTGTTAGCTGTGAACTAAGCCAAAATTACTGACAAACGAACACACATTTCAATTAATCAACTAGGGTTTTTTTGTATACAGTTAGTTAGAGCGGCTCGCGGTACGGTTCGAAAGTTCTTTGCGAAACGCGACCGACACGAAAATGCAATACAGCTGAGCGTTTCTTCTTCACTTTCCAGTCTGCGGCTATTATTACCGACTATTTATCTAGAGTAAAACTTTGCGCCATAACGAAATCGGCAATTTAGCACTGCACCAGTTAATGTAGTAAACTTCACGACTAAAAACACTGTTTCTCGGTCGTAAGACCATACACTGTTTTATATCTATCCACCTGGCAACATTCACTTACAAGTCTCAGAGCAATACCGAACAGCGTTCACACCACGTCGGCTCCCACGATCAGAGTGATGTTCTGAAAGCTTGGGACGCTTGAAAAGCTTGGCTAACGCCGTTGTAGCTACGGGATTCCCGCATGTTTAAAAAAGCAACCAATCAGCGTGCTTGCCATTCACAATGACTTATATATTAATTAAACCACACCATAAAACACACTCCAGACGATATAAAATAACTCAGATTATTTCTATAGCGTATTCCTTATTATCTTACACTTTCCGACATGTGGAAAACCGTCAACTAACAGAACTTATTCCTTTATAGCAATATCTTCTTCTTGCAATTGTCTCTGTTGGTCAACCTGGGATATTAATTCCGCGCGATCCGGATTCCATATTTGCCACACCCACGCGTTCTAATTGGCTGAATGTTTATCATGGCCAACGACTTCTACACGTGCCGAGATGTGCTAACTTCTCGTAACGCTAAGCCTTTCTCACGGTCCCGAGGAAGCATTGCGTAATATCCAGCGACTTTATGTCTCCATCGACTTCCTGTCTCAGCTCCTGCGATCTACTACTCTTACCATGCCTGAGTGAAATGTATTTCAATAAAATTATATAATATGGCAAATAATAATCTCAGTGTCTCTTATGGGCCGTCACGATACGGCTCACTCCTTTTAATTTTTTCTAGTACTCGTATAAAGTAGTACCGGTGAAGATCCCATACACTGGAGCCATACTCTAAATGCGGTCTAACCACAGACGTATACGCCTTCTCCTTCAGATCCTTATTGCAACCATCAAACACTCTCATAACCATCTGAAGAGATCTGTAACATTTCTTAACCAGCTCGTAAATATGTTTTCCCCAATGAAGATCATTGCTTATACTAACACCAAGGTACTTACACTTTTCCGCATGAGGTACTATCTGCCCGTAAACACAATAATTAAAACTGAGGGGACTCTTCCTCTTGGTGTAACTTACAACTTGACTTTTCTTCCCATTTACATTCATACCGTTGTCTCCCATCCACCACTCTACATTGTTTAAGTCCCACTGTAGCCCGTCACATTACTGAAAGTCATTTGCTATTCTACACAGTATAAAATAATCCGCAAGTATCCTTATCTCTGATTCCACTCCTTTACTCATATAATCTACAATATACTAATACAATACATAGAAAGGAAAACCTTGTTTTAATACGGTAAACTTACATTATCTCTGGCCTGTTTTTTTTTCAGAACAATATCTGGGAGGGGGTGGCGGCGGGAGGATTTATAAAAATACTCTGCTAATATAGGCGAAATATCGAATTTGTCGTACAAGGACGAGACAAAGCTCATTTTAAGCCCCTTGATGCAAAGAAGAAAACTAGGTAAACCCTACGGGCCCAAAAACCATGCTTTAAGGCCCTAAAACCAACCGTTATGCAGATATTGGCACCACACTACCCCTGTTCTAGGAACCGAATAAAGAAATGAACTGCCGTAGCCATGGCAACGTCAGCTCCAGGATTCTACAAGAGCGAGGTTATGCATGTACCTTTAGACATAGCTGCTAACCAAAATTTGTACACATATGACTTACTATCTGGAAAAAAAAATATACTGTTGTGTAGACAATCAGAGGACTCCTTCGAGTTGGGATGGAAAGGGGATGAAGTATAAAAACGACCTATATTAATGCAGAATTCATAGTTTTTGGGATCGCTGAGGTCAATAGTCACATTTCAGATAAAATTTAAGTCCAAGATCAGCTCCATTTGGCACGGCGATGAGAAGGAGTTGAAAAGAATATCTCCACAAATGATCAAGATTACGCATGAAAGTATGTTCCAGCATAGTTCTCAACAAAACTTGGTATACATACGACTTACTATCTGGGAAGAGGACGGCATGCAGAAATGGATATTGGGCCTGTCGAAAAGTACTGTACTAGATAACAAAAGTTATATCTAATAAACTTGACATGTTACAGACGTGAACATTGGTATTTGGAATATCCTTCAAACACAAAGAAACACTTACTTTTATTTACAGAAAATCAACTTAGAGAGGGGGCGGGTGTGATAATAAGTGGAGAAGAAGTTGAATTCTGTTTATGAGGATACTTACATCTCAAAGACTGGAGAAGTTACAGATGTCAAAATTGGTAACTGTAATCTCCTTTAAAAATAAACATTTTTTCTTCGGAAAGGCGACTTAGGGTATTCGGTGGAATGAAGTGAAGGAGGAAGTGCATTATTCTTATGAGGATAATTACATCTGAAAAACTGAGGATTTTACAGTTGTGAAAATTGGTATCTTCTTTAAAAATAAACACATATTGTTTTGTTTTCGTAAAATTCATATCAGGGGTAAAAAGATTTGAAAAAGCTCGCGAATATTTAAAATGAGTATTTCACATAAATTTAAAATTTTACAGACGTAAAGACTGGTATTTGGAAAATCCCTTAAAAGAAAAAAACGCGCATTTTTGGGTTTGCATAAAATTGGCTTGGAGGAGGGGTTTGAAAATAAGTGAAGGGGTTGAATTATATTTATGGGGATACTTACATTTTGAAAACTGAAGATGTTACGCACGTGAAGATACTTTGAATCTTCTTTAAAAATAAAGGAACAAGTATTTTTATCTTTGGTAAAGCTACCTAGGTGGAGGATGTAAGCACCGATTAAGGACTGATAAAAGGGTTGACTTTTTTGGGGGGGTGGGACACTTATACTCAGAACTGAAGATGTTACAGACGAGGAAATAGATATTTGGAATCTCCTTACAAAACTTTTTTTTTCGACTTGAGAGAGGACTGTTTCTTCCATGTACAGTTCTATGTGCATGTTCCAGAGTTAGCTCTTCCATTAACCTGGTCATCTTAACTCAAAATTCAACACCACAAACGTCGTTTACAGAGTTTCTGGGATAAATGAAAGTGAATTTTTTGGTGCCTTAGTGCAGTACCGAGGAACGATTACTTTTATCAAACTACGAAATACGCGCGAGCTAAGCCGCGGGTAACTGCTAGTTTATATATATGAGAAAACATGAAGGTACAACAATACAGCCCTTCCGGAGCTCGCTCTTAATTATTACAGGATCAGATAACGCTTCACCTACTGTAATTCTCTGAGTTCTATTTTCTACGAATATAGCCACCCATTCAACTACGTTCGTGTCTAGTCTAATTGCCCTACTTTTTGTCAGTAATCTCCCATGATCTAACCTATCAAAAGCCTTGGATAGGACAACAGCGGCTCAGTCCATTTGATCTCATAAATCTAAAATATATGCTATACCTCACTGGAATAGTACAAGTTGAGCTTCACTGAAATAACTTTTCCTAAACCCGAACTGCCTTCTATCAAACCAGTTTGCAGTTTCGAAATCCTGTCAAATATATTCAGAAAGACTTAGAGCTTTCAAACTACACATGTCAAGCAGACTGGGCTGTAATTTTCCGCTTTATGTTTATCATCCTTTCCCTTGTATACTGGGGTTACTATTGGAACACTCCATTCATCTGGTATCGCTCCTTCAGGTAAACAATAAACAAATAATTATTTCAGATATGGCACTATATCGCAAGCCATAGCTTTTAATATATCCCCAGAAATCTTATCAACCGCAGCTGCCTTTCTAGCTTTCAACTTTTTTACCTTTAAAAAAAATACTGTCGCTGGATATATAGAGGATGGTCTTCAACAACGTGACTAACGTTAGAGGATTGTCATGCTGATAAATAATGTGAAAACAATCGATAGAAAACAATCGATATCTCGAGCCTTTGTCATTTCATTAGCTGCTGAAGCTAGCCAGTCAGATCGATTCGCAGGATGTGCCGAGAAATCAGTACGAAGCCGGTGTCATCGGAGCGCACTTGCTATGGCACAGTCATGTTAGCCAGTAGGTCCGTGTTCAAATCCCTCCCATGGCGATATTGTTTTCTTCCATTGGAGGTCGGAAAGCCACGTGCAGATTTAGAAATACCACCTCGTATATCTCAATTCATGGTGAAGTGATCTTTTCGGTGTGATTCAGCGGCTGATAAAATAATAACGGAAGAGGATATGGAATTATTGTTATAAATTATATATCAGTATGACCAACCTTTCAACGCTTAATATCCCGTTCAAGTTGTTTCCGACCAACCTGTGTAAGTAAAAGATCGCAAATGCAGGGCTGAGTGGCTCAGACGGTTGAGGCACGGGCCTTCTGGCCCCAACTTGGAAGGTTCGATTCTAGGTCTGTCCAGTGGTATTCGAAAGTGCTCAAATACGGCAGACTCCGGTCGCTCCGGCACTTAAGGGGAGGTTATACCCTCCTAGGGGCAAAATATCCAAACTTTTTTGCTCATAAACATTCTTTGGAATATACTTTACTAGATAAGTATGGTTTCTAATGGCATTATAGCTATTAAAGGCTTTAAATATTAATGAATATTGAATTTTCACGACCGCATTGTAATCGAAACAGACTTTCAACGTATTAGGTCGTGTTACGTACATGTAGTACGTTTTGAAGAGATTTTAAGTACAGAACAAAAATGGCCAGCCGGACACCAGTGGGATCCGAACCCACAACCTCCCGATTTCGCGTCGGTTGCTCTACCAATTGAGCTATGGTGGCCTAGGCCATGTTTGTTCTGTTTGAAAGGATCTGAGCTACAGGTTTTAAGTCGCCCGTTGTGGGGCATGTCTGTTTCGATTACAATGCGGTCGTGAAAATTCAATATTCATTGCCTTCGTCTTCATTCTTACGAGTATGGAATGTTGTCGTTATAGGAATGGCAGTCTTTAGGAATTGCACTTTTGAGTTGCTGAAGATGACCTCATTCTGTATTTTTGATCTTTAGCGCTCTTGGTAAAGTTTTGGAAGTTTATGTTCACTTACTCGTCTAGGTCTCCTGGGAATCTCCACAACATCACCTTCAAACTCCAATTTGTAGGAAATAACTCCTGTCGGATGGTATTTAATAACTTTAAGATCCGTAACAGTTGGGACGAATGGAGTCGTAAATGCATGATTCTTTCACGGCATAATTGGTGAAGAATGAATAGTCGAGATAAACTGCGGGGTTTACCTCATGCTTCTTTCCATACTGATACATATTCGCTGGGAAATTCTTTGTTGGCAGGAGGAAGGATGTATGGACTTAAAATTTTGAAGTAATGTTGGAAGTAATAACGTACGATTAATTAAACGTGAGGAACTTCATCTTATTTGCCCGTATTGAACTGAGATCACAATTACAATAAAAATCTTTAAGGTTCCACCTTGTTCAATACAAATACACTGTTGTTAGATGACCTTTTACAACATATATTTTATTGCAGTACTAGTTTCGGCGCTCTATTATGGCACCATGAATAGCTGCGCAATAAGTAGAAAAAACTTGAAGATATAAATACAAAACAACATACTGATATACTTAACTCCTTAGTGTCTATCTAATGGTAAATTTAAAACTCTAAGTTACAAGCAAGATAACCCGTGTGAGTCGAAATTGTAAAATCTCATGAGTACGATTAGATGATCATATACTGAAAATTAGTGGAATGCAACGTGTATACTTTCACTGTGCTTGAAGAACTAGGTGAACATTTCCCATTTGGCTGGAATTTCGGAGCGCCATTCTCACAGCTACCATCACCAACACCTACCAAAATAAGAAATAAAGCGAAATGTGAGGAAATTAGAACGTTTTATCACATACAATCGTAAACTTAATTTAGAGGCTGTGAACTAACAAATACTGACTTACGTTGATCAAATGATTTGGAATTAGCATCTATAGTTTCAGGGGTAAATAACTGCAGAATAGTAAGATCTGGAATGTTAATAAATATATTTAGACTTCGTTATTATACAACATAAAACGATTAATTTAAATAACGAAAAGACCTACTAATAAATTAAATCTTTCGAAACTACATTATATATTTAACGTGCTGAAAACACACTTACTTGATTTTGCATTTCTTCTGGGAACTGAACCATTTGAAAAGAGAATCCAAGTTGTGCTATTATTTCATGTTCCGAGAACGTATTATCATCAACATCGTCGGAGTTCTCAAGTAGTATTTGCTCGTCACCGGAATACATCTCATGACTGAGAGCAGGACAGTAATTTTCCTCTTCTACTTTTGAAGCTATCAGTGGCTTTAATTCTGATTTTTCTGGATAATAACTGCCACAATTAATTTAAGAAATGTATTATTACTTTAACAGAAGAACTGTAGGGAACACAAGACAAACTTCTCCTCCCATCAGAGTGCACATATTGTTGACCTGGGCTACTGACTGACAGTCACAGAGTTGGCTGTTGGCAACAGTACTGTTGTACTTTCATTTCACTACGCATGAATCGGCGGGAGTTATAAAAAAGCGAGGGAAGTCCTCTTGATTCACAAAACCCCGCCAAACGAGACAATGCAACTACGCGGTATTTCAAAAATATATGAGTCACTGTACTTGGGCGGAATTATTTCACCATCACTTTTTCGACAACAATGAGTAACTATGAAATTTTCACTGCTGAAACATTAAAGATGCCAACAGTGCCGGAAGGTCATTCTCACCAAAAATTTCGGTTACGCGTTATTCATTCTTAAGAGAGAATATATGTGTACTCCTGTTGACATGTGATTGTGACTCCCCCTCTCAGACTGATTCAGATGGTTTCGTCAGCTTACGTTTCGAACGCTAGCACTGTACCGCGTCAGGTGAGCCATCTGATGACGAATGAAAGTAGCAATTCCACTTCTCTTACAACGTCTAAATTCAAACCTCATTCCTTGAGTAGCCTTTCTCATGAAGAGTCGAGATTTTCTTCTCATGACGCAGAGCAAATTTCCCTGCAAAATGCAAAGAATTGCACCTTATGTTCTTGGCACGCCAGAAGCCCAATAGCCTAGATGATGTCTACCTAGGATTGGTTTGGTGCCTACTGACAGTAACCTGCCTTTCAAATTCAAAAGGAGGCTGTTCCCTTTGCGAAATTGCTTCGTACAGGTATCTACTAATGTCGGTACGTTTTCCACCGTGGTCAATTATATTTGGCATTTAGTAGAGTGTTAACATCACCATATCGGGGTCAGTTCTCGAGACTGAACTGTATTTCACCAAGGACATAGTTTACAATTAAATACAAAATTCAGTCAATGGACAGATCAGTGTAATTCAATCGTTTACAGTGAATTGTACCCTATTTTATTAAAGTGATTCTTGACTGTTAAGAGCATGCACGAAAAGGTTATGATAGGGCAATTTCCCAGTCTCCAAAATTCCATATGCATATTCACAACGGAAGTGTAAGTTTAAAGGTAAATTAGTATCTCAGGCTTCCTTTATCATCAGTTTCATTTTTGTTCTGTCTTCGCAGATGTTGCTGCAACAGGCCACTAGTGTATACATAAAATAAGAATTTTATCTGTACATTGCTCAGAATTTAAAAATAATGGTGTTTCTGAATCGACTGTATCCAGAGTAACAAGGAAATGCACTTTCAAATTTTCCGTCTTCTCTATCTGTCTGTCTGTCTGTCTGTCTGTCTGTCTGTCTGTCTGTCTGTCTGTCTGTACGCGGATCACGAGGAAATGGGTGAACAGAATTGAATGAAAATCGGTATGTATAGTGCGGGAATAAGATGCTACAGTCTAGGATATAAGTATATTCACACTGCATTAAATGGTATAATAGAAGGTGCATAAAATTATTTTGAAATGCCTGTGCTATTGGTCCCATAGAAACGTATTGTTATTTATTATTATTGTATGGGAATATCGTGTAACGCAGAGGTGAAATAAGGTGAAGGCTTGAAAGGCGGGACAGAGAAAAGATGAGAGCATAATTTAAAACAATAACATTTCAAAAAATTTCTTTCCTTTTTTTCTGACTTTAAACTTTGATGGACAAGAAAAAATAACAGTTGCCTATATTAATGGTGAGCGCTCGTCAGCTCAGATCACAACATAGGCTTAAGGTCGAAATTTAGCTACTAAAAGTTTAAAATGAGCTTGTAGCTTCAAAGTTACACTCTTTCAGAGAGCACCTTTGCTCCACTCAATTTACACTCTAGGAGACTGAGCTCCAGAATTTAGCACAGTCCGGCCTCTCAAAGGCACAAAATTCTAATCCAAATTTTACAGTATCTGCTGCCTTTCTAGCAAGACATTCTGATTCACAATTGACCACGAATAGCCTACTTGTACGGAAAGAAAAGTTTTAAGAAAATCGGCCTTGAACAAAGTTGTAGGAGGAGAAGAACTAGCACTCCCTTTGATATATACTCTCAAATCCTATATAGGCTTATGGCCAGAAGTTACAGAGGCTAAGCCTATAATACTCAGGGTGACTGGAAGGCGAACATATTAAGTTTCAAAATACTGCTTATAATTTAGAAGTTTACCAAGTTGAAAGGGAATTAACAGAGGGTAAAAACACTTTATTCCTTAAGTTACATATTTCCCTGCAGGGATTTGAACAGAGTCTCTAGACTTGTTTCAAAATTTACATTTCAAAAAATTTAGAAATTTACATTAAGAATGAATTTTGAAATCTTCACCTCAAGTCAGCTTTCTGGAACCGTCACATATGTAACAGATGTCTGCCTTACCTTGAGGTGGTGGGCATTCCTACGACGGGAAAGGCTTAACCCTGCCTCCACTAACGTATACACTCTAGACTGGAGCGAAGAAGAAGCCAACATGGCCCAAAAGCTAACAGCTTTTAAAGTAGAAGAAAAGATTCAGAACTCTCTAGGGCAATGGCCTATACACACCCTCAATGTTGATTGGCTATCAAAATACATACCAAAATTTCTGATTGGCTAATTATTTTTTTTTGCTAGGGGCTTTACGTCGCACCGACACAGATAGGTCTTATGGCGACGATGGGATAGGAAAGGCCTAGGAGTTGGAAGGAAACGGCCGTGGCCTTAATTAAGGTACAGCCCCAGCATTTGCCTGGTGTGAAAATGGGAAACAACGGAAAACCATCTTCAGGGCTGCCGATAGTGGGATTCGAACCTACTATCTCCCGGATGCAAGCTCACAGCCGCGCGCCTCTACGCGCACGGCCAACTCGCCCGGTGGCTAATTATTTAAGGAAGAAGGAAGCCATGTAGTGCTGACAACTTCAGCTCATAAAAAGAATCTAAAACACTCCAGATTAACAAACATACAGGATAGAATTTTTCCTTGAAAATTAATTTTCCGTCCTCCCACCAGAGGGTGTACATAAGTCGATGGCGGAAACATCTGAAGATTAATGTTCCAAACTTCTTCCGATACACAGTTCGGGGTTCATATCACAGATTGCCTTCTAAAAAGCGCTCAGTTCTAATGTGCGTAGAAGTTGTATATCCGGTACACACCTCCACCCTCTACCCACTATCAGTTGAGTTTTGAAATTTGGTTTTTAAGAAATTTCAGAAAATTTGAAATTAGAGATCAAAATTAGAAAATTTATTGAATGAGAGTCCATTCTTGAGGTATTTTGAAGAAAATAATTCTTGATATAATTTATGAAGCAGAATTCCGGATAGATATGCCAAAGGTTGACGGCAAGAGCGGCCGCCACTGCCGAGGTCAGGGTGAGGTCCTCAGGACCCCTCATATACCCTCAGATACATCTCCCCCACTACATTGAGAGGGGTAGCCATGATGATGGTAACTAAGGCACAAGTATCATAGTTCTGACTAATGATGGATAGGGCGGTTTGGGTTCAGCAACCAAGCCATTACCACTGATGATGGTGGCCATGTTGGCAGTTGAGAAGGAGACTGGGCTGGAACGGAGTGGGTCCTTACCCCGCGCCGGCACCTCTCGCCAGTTATTACGACACGGCTCCAGATGAAATCAGGGCACTGCAACAATTAATTCCTGGGCAACAGTAACTGATTTTGGGGACAGTGTCGTTTTTATTGGTGGTGTAGGTAAGGTTGGCGGCGTGTAGGAAAAATGCACGGAATTTCTGGCTCAGGCTTCGAGGCAGGGCCAAGGTAATGACAGACATGAAATAAATTATTGAAGAGAAGATGTTTACAAGAAAAATGCAGTTTGAATAAAACACAAATACCTACAAATTTTAACCATTAACAGGTGCAGAAGGCCTCCTAATCTAAACTTACTATTACTAACATGCAAAGGAACGAAGTATAATTAAATAGGCAATGCCATCACTTGGTAGCCTATACTGGAAAACACAGAGTTCATGCAGGGTTTTCTTGGGGCATATGAACCCTAAAATTCCTCTATCTATCAGCAAAGTTCTGAATGAATTTCCTAAAGAAATTCGCCATTTCGATAAATCTAGCAAAAGCTTTAACATCATCAGGAGGCTTAAAGTCACGAATTGCCTGCGATCTGGAATGATCGATAGAAACTCCGTCAGGAGACACGATAAGCACTAAGAAATGCACAGATGCTTTAGTAAAAGATACCTTAGATAGCTTTACTGTCAATCCAACCTTACGAAGGCGATTTAGGACTTCCTCTAGAAGAGCTAAATGTTGTTCAAAGGTTTCAGAGAAAATAATGACATCATCTAGATAATGGTACTGACATTCAAATTTGATATCGGAGAAGACCCTATCTAACAGTCTAGTGAGAACAGCCGCGCCTGTAGGCAACCGGAGAGGCACGAGGTTGTATTCGTAAAAGTTCCAATCTGTAGCGAAATCAGTCAGATGTTTTCATTCTTCCGCCAGAGGTATCGGGTTGTATGCTTGGTTAAGATCCAGGATGGTGAAGAACTTAGCCTTGCGAAACCAAAGAAAACATGAATGCAAATCAGAAAGGGGTACTGATTGTAATATAACTTCACGATTTAACGCCCTGTAATCAATAACTGGCCTGAAGCCATCTTGAGGTTTCGGCACTGGGAAAATTGGAGATGAATACACCTATATTGAAGGCCGAATGATACCATCCTTCAACGTTTGATCAATAATTTCCTTAAGGGCCTTCGGTTTAGATGGAGATAGCCTATATGAAGGAAGCTTTACAGGGACCGAATCCGTGACCTCTATCCTATATTCGATTAAATCAGTGACACCAACAGTTTCCGAAAGTACATCGGGAGATAACGGACATAACTAGCGAATGCTATTAGCCTGATCCTCAGGTAGATATGTAAGGTCTAACGACATCTCACTCTGGGTAGGCGAAATCACAGAAAATAATGCAGTTACATGTTAACAGGGGAATATGGGAATTACTCTCAAATTTCTATGTTCAAGATTTACTTTGAAGATCGAGTACAAGAACAGAATACGACATAAAATCAGCCCCTAATACCACAGGGCATGAAATATTTTTGGCAAAGAAAATTAAAACTTCCATGTAAATTTAGAAGTGCGAATTTTAGCATGAATAAATCCTAAGATTACTAAAGGGGAAGAATTGGACGAAACACATTTAAGAGGAAAAACTATAAACAGGAAATTTACAAGAAACTTTCTATTTGGAATACCGGTTTCAGAAATAATAGAGCTAACGCTCCTTGAGTCTAACAGTGCCATTAGTGGTTTATTATTTATTTCAATTTTGAGGAGGGGCATAAATCCTGGAACCTCGGAGGCGATTTTAAGATATTTCCTGGGATCTTCAACAGATGTATTAGAGGGCCTTCCCTGCTCAGGAAATTCGATGCCCGAATCGAACTGGGCTGAACCTCTAGAATCTGAATCTTGTAACACAGCCGAGCACGCTAGTCACATTCTATCGCCTAGATTAGAAAGGGCAGCACCAGAAATAGAACAAAAAGTTGTGCTGTTAGGTGAAGTACAGTTTTAGCAAGGTGTAAGATTGATCCGAACTTAAAACAACATTGAGGCGGCCCTGATCCATTCCTAGGTCCATTATATTTTACGAGATAACAGGTCTTCTAATATGGCCCGCCGATCAGCACACGTAACATTTACAGGGAGAGAAGGTTCTGCGTGGTAGTTTTAGAGAATTATTAGATGATGGTGAAGGTTCCCTAGCTACTCGTATCTAACTCCCTCCGCGGACACTGACATAGCGTCGAGTTCTGAAAATGTTTGCAGCCGGAAAGCAAAACACAAATAAGACGGTTAAGATGACGAAATCCCTTCAGCAATGGTCTGTACAATTTGACTTTCAGAGTAGTGGAGGGCAAACACCCTTGTATAAAATTCGATGTCGTGGAGGAAATCGGCTAGATTCTCGTCTAGCCTTTGCACTCGGAAGTGGTAATGATGACATAGCTCTTGCAGGGATGAAATTAGCTAAGAGATGCGCATGGAAGATTTCTGTAGATCTTCTATCCGCTATGGCCATTAAGATTTTGTTAGAGAGGACACCAAAAGAATATGGGTAAATAATATGTAAAATATGGGAATGCGAGAGAGCAAACACTAACACACGATCCTGAAATTTCACTAGAAATCTCAGAAAAAAAAGTTACGTCGTTAGTATAATTGAATGAGAATTTCGAAATGCCTTTAAGCAACAAGGATAAGGGGTGAGACAAACTACTGAAACCTAGTTATAATATCGGAGAGCGCACGGAGGTTGAGGTGGTTCAAATGCTGAGTTACTGATGAAGAATAGAGGAAGTTGTTGTGGATGACTAACAACTTGTTCAGATAGGGCAGAAGCTTGTTATGGGTCGACAGATTCCCTACTCCCAGATGAATTTTTAGGGTCCCCTTCAGTTTAGTCACTTAATTGGGTAAGATAGCCACTATTTTACTAGCGGCTCTGGACAACAATTGATTTATCTTGTTCGAAAAAACCATAAATATATTCAAACAGACTGATAACCACACTAGACTGATCTTCATTCTGTTTCAGAGAAAATAGGTCTCTAGCTCTATTTTAGAAATGGAAACACCTAGCTTGAACACGCTTCAGTTGATTTCCTGAGGGTCCACCTCCATCAAAAAAGCTAATAACACGGGCAATTTAAGTAATGCTGGCAGTGATTGTGGATAGAGCGTCACCAAATGATTTCTCGCTGTACGCCAGAATACCGATCGGAAACTCTAAAGAATCTTTAGGCTTAGCTGCGTCTGTTGTAAACGTGCCACCAGGCTGGACTTTTCTAATTGAGAGTTCGTAAATACGTTCCTCGTTGCGCAAATACCACGGAGCAAGGCCTACTCTAGTGCCAAATATAATGACAGATTTTTTTTAGAAAATTTGGAAAATTCTGGAAACAGAAACATGTTTAGAGTTCGATTCCAAATTCTATGGAAAGCCGTAGAAAAGGCCTTTGTCCAGACCCATTCAACAACGCTCTGCTACCACTTGTTCCGGGAATAGCGTGGAACGCAGGGGTGTAAGAAAGGGTGAGCTTGAATGGTTGGACACAGAAAAGATGAGAGTATAATTTAAAACACTAAAATTTGAATGTTTTTTGTTTCCTTTTCATTCTGACTAATGGTTCATGTTTGTGGATTACTGTAGTCACGTCCAAGTTCGTGAACCATGGGCAACGACTGAGTGGCCTAGTAAGTGGTCCTGAGAGTCGGGATACCAGTTGCTATGGAATGGGAGTGGGCATCTCGGACATATTCTGAGTCGTGGCCCTCCTTGTGCTCAGGCGGCTAAGACTATACAGTTCACCGGTGGACCATAACCCGTTAGAGGAGAGATCCTCACTTGGACTATATGCAACTAGGGTAGCATACTGCTTCATGAATTTACCGAGCTCAGAACACTTTAAGAAAGCCTCGGATCTATGGGAGTATCGGAGTCCCACTCCCATTTGACAGGCGAGGGACTCCTTGGAAACAACTTGGCGAACGAAATGGAATTCGATGGGGAGCTATCAATATTAATGGGGCTTATGGAAGAAAGAAAGTAGAAATGGCTGAGTCAGCAAAGAGGATGCATTTGGATGTGCTAGGAGTAAGTGATATTCCGGTAAGGGGAGATAACGAGGAAGAGATAGGAGATTATAAACTGTACTTGACGGGTGTTAGAAAAGGAAGGGCTCTTTATCAGGAATACCATTGCACGCAACATAGTTTCAGTTAGGCACGTAAATGAGCGAATGATGTGGCTAGATTTGTCAGTTGCAGGAATTAGGACTAGAATTGTGTCCGTGTATTCACCATGTGAGGGTGCAGATGAGGTTGAAGTGGACAAGTTTTATGAAGCATTGAGTGACATCGTGGTCAGGGTGAACAGCAAGGATAGAATAGTGCTAATGGGCGATTTCAATGCGAGAGTTGGGAATAGAACTGAAGGATACGAAAGGGTGTTTGGTAAATGTGGGGAAGATATGGAAGTTAATGGGAATGGGAAGCGTTTGCTGGACTTCTGTGCTAGTATGGGTTTAGCTGTTACGAATACATTCTTCAAGCATAAGGCTATTCACCGCTACACATGGGAGGCTAAGGGTACCAAATCCATAATAGACTTAACAGACTTCGAATTCAGGAAATCTGTTAGGAATGTACGAGTTTTCCGCGAATTTTTTGATGATACAGACCACTATCTGATCTGTAGTGAACTAAGTATCTCTAGGCCTAGGGTAGAGAAAGTGACATCTGTCTGCAAATGAATAAGGGTAGAAAATCTCCAGGACGAGGAAATTAGACAGAAGTACATGGATATGATTAGTGAGAAGTTTCAAACAGTAGACAGTAAGGAGGTTCAGGATATAGAAAGTGAATGGGTGGCATACAGATATGCTGTAGTAGAAACAGCAAAGGAATGCCTAGGAACAACTGTGCGTAAAGATGGGAAAAGGCGAACATCTTGGTGGTATGATGAAGTGAGAGCAGCTTGTAAACGTAAAAAGAAAGCTTATCAGAAATGGTCTCAAACAAGGGCCGAGGCAGACAGAGATTTGTACGTAGATGAATGAATCAGAGCGAAACAAATAGTTGTTGAATCCAAAAAGGAAGTCATGGGAATATTTTGGTAACAACCCGGAAAGGCTAGGTCAAGCAGAAGGGAAATCTTTCTGGACAGTAATAAAGAATCTTAGGAAGGGAGGGAAGAAGGAAATGAACAGTGTTTTGAGTAATTCAGGTGAACTCATAATAGATCCCAGGGATTCACTGTTGAGGTGGAGGGAATATTTTGAACATCTTCTCAATGTAAAAGGGAATCATCCTTGTGGTTTTGCGAACAGCCAAGCTCATGAGGAGGAGGAACATGATGTTGGTGAAATTATGCTAGAGGAAGTGGAAAGGATGGTCAATAAACTCCATTGTCATAAAGCAGCAGGAATAGATGAAATTAGACCTGAAATGGTGAAGTATAGTGGGAAGGCAGGGATGAAATGGCTTCATAGAGTAGTAAAATTAGCATCGAGTGTTGGTAAGGTACCTTCAGATTGGACAAAAGCAGTAATTGCACCTATCTATAAGCAAGGGAACAGGAAGGATTGCAACAACTATCGAGGTATCTCATTGATTAGTATACCAGGCAAAGTATTCACTGGCATCTTGGAGGGGAGGGTGCGATCAGTCGTTGGAGGGAAGTTGGATGAAACGCAGTGTGGTTTCAGACCACAGAGAGGCTGTCAGGATCAGATTTTCAGTATGCGCCAGGTAACTGAAAAATGCTACGAGAGGAATAAACAGTTGTGTTTATGTTTCGTAGATCTAGAGAAAGCATATGACAGGGTACCGAGGAAAAAGATGTTCACCTTACTGGGAGACTATGGAATTAAAGGTAGATTATTAAAATCAATCAAAGGCATTTATGTTGACAATTGGGCTTCAGTGAGAATTGATGGTAGAATGAGTTCTTGGTTCAGGGTACTTACAGGGGCTAGACAAGGCTGTAATCTTTCACCTTTGCTGTTCTTAGTTTACATGGATCATCTGCTGAAAGGTATAAAATGGCAGGGAGGGATTCAGTTAGGTGGAAATGTAGTAAGCAGTTTGGCCTATGCTGACGACTTGGTCTTAATGGCAGACTGTGGCGAAAGCCTGCAGTCTAATATCTTGGAACTTGAAAATAGGTGCAATGAGTATGGTGTAAAAATTAGCCGCTCGAAGACTAAATTGATGTCCGTAGGTAAGAAATTCAACATAATTAAATGTCAGATTGGTGATATAAAGCTAGAACAGGTCGATAATTTCAAGTCTTTAGGTTGTGTATTCTCCCAGGATGGTAATATAGTAAGTGAGATTAAATCAAGTTGTCGTAAAGCTAATACAGTGAGCTCGCAGTTGCGATCAACAGTATTCTGTAAGAAGGAAGTCAGCTCCCAGACGAAACTATCTTTACATCGGTCTGTTTCCAGACCAACGTTGCTTTACGGGACGAAAGCTGAGTTTACTCAGATATCTTATTCATAAGTTAGAAGTAACAGACATGAAAGTAGCAAGAATGATTGTTGGTACAAGCAGGTGGGAACAATGGCAGGAGGGTACTCGGAATGAGGAGATAAAGGCTAATTTAGGAATGAACTTGATGGATGAAGCTGTACGCATAAACCGGATTCTGTGGTGGGGTCATGTGAGGCGAATGGAGGAGGATAGATTACCTAGGAGAATAATGGACTCTGCTATGGAGGGTAAGAGAAGTAGAGGTAGACCAAGACGACGATGGTTAGACTCTGTTTCTAACGATATAAAGATAAGCTGTATAGAACTAAATGAAGCCAAAACACTAGTTGCAAATCGAGGATTGTGGCGACGTTTAGTAAATTCACATAGGCTTGCAGACTGAACGCTGAAAAGCATAACAGTCAATAATGATAATGTATGTATGTATGTATGTCATTCTGACTTTAAACTTTGATGAACAACAACAAATAACAGTTGAGTAGACTAATGGTGAGCTCTCGTCAGTCTGATCACAACATTGGATTAAGGCAGAAATTCAGCTCTTACAACTTACAAAATGAGCTTGTAGCTCAAAAGCTACGCTATTTTCAAAGAGCACCTTTGCTCCACACAATTTACACTCTAAGAGGCTGAGCTCAAAAATTTACTACAGCCAGGCCTCTCAAAGGTACAAATTTCTAATCCAAATGTTAAATTAGATTACTTTGAAAACAGTATCTGCTCCCTTTCCCGCTCGAGATTCTGATTCACAATTGACTACGAATAGTTAAAAATTAAACAGGGGTAATAAGGGTCCATACTAATTGGTCTACATGTACAGAAAGAAACGTTTTAAGACAATCGGCCTTGAACAAAGTGCTAGGAGGCAATGCACTTGTACTCCTTTTGATATACACTCCAAAATACTATATTGGCTTATATCCCGTAGTTACAGGGGCTAAGCCTATAGTACATAGGGTGACTAGAAGGAGAAAATATTAAGTTCCAAAATAGTGTAAACAATTTAGAATTAAACTTTAGAAATTTACATTTGTTATGAACTTTGAAAACTTCCCCTCAAGTCAACTTTACGGAGCTATCACATATTTGAAAGGTGTCTGCAATTATCTTGAGCTGGTGGGCGTTTCGACTACGCGCAAGGCTTACCCCTACTTCCACTAACGTATGCACTCTAGACTGGAACCATAAAAAGACAAGATGGCCCAAAAGCTCTCAGGTTTAAAACGGAGAGGAAAGTTCCAGAAATCTCTAGATCGGTGGCCTGTACACACCCTGCGGCTGTACCGTGATTTAGACCACGGCCCCTTCCTTCCTTGCTACTCCTAGCCCTTTCTTATCCCATTGCCGCCAGGAGACATATCTGTGTCGGAGCGATGTAAAGAAAAATAGAAAGAGAATTTAGAAACCAATTACTGTAGGTTTACACATTCACTTCGTAAAATGTCATCCTGAAGGAAATTACGATGCCACACAGAATGTTTCTCCAATCCTCGCCCCCTTTTTGTATAAGTCGAGTATGAATTGAGATGAGCGAGTTCTTATGACCGTATGCCCTTCCTGACATCAACCTCTTCAGAGGAATTTATGTGATGAAACGAATGACGTGATATATGAAAGTAGGAATGGAGAGGGTGAAATCGATGTCGGCATATCGCTCTAGGCTTTACGTCCCCATCCGACGGACAAATCACCATCAAGTGCTTCATATGATCTCACTCCGTATGAGCAGTGCGGGGAGGTTTCAAATTTAATCTATGCTTTGGTACACAATCTAGTGACTAGAAATTGGCAACAATTCTGATGGTGAAATCCCTCGAAGCTCCCTCAACCTCTTGTTTTTTTTCTTTTTCCTAGTTGCTTTACGTCGCACCGACACAGAAAGGTCTTATGGCGACGATGGGACAGGAAAGACCTAGGAATGGGAAGGAAGCGGCCATGGCCTTAATTAAGGTACAGCCCCAGAATTCGCCTGGTGTGAAAATGGTGAACCTCGGAAAAACATATTCAGGGCTGCCGACAGTGAGGTTCGAACCCACTATCTCCCGGATGCGAGCTCACAGCTGCGCGCTCCAAACCGTACGACCAACTCGCTCGGTCCCTCAACCTCTAAACATAATACCGATTTTAACTCCAAATCTGGAAAATACTTCCACCCGAATTCGGAATCGAACAGTGAGATTAATAGAATCCCTGCCATAGGCTTATAACTATCCGGACAGTGACATTATTAGAACCCCTACCATAGGCTTATAACTATCCGGACAGTGAGATTAATACACCCCGTACCATAGGCTTAAAATTATCCGGACAGTGACATTAATAGAATCCCTACCATAGGCTTATAACTATCCGGACAGTGACATTAATAGAATCACTACCATAGGCTTCTAACTATCCGGACAGTGACATTGATAGAATCCCTACCATAGGCTTATAACTATCCGGACAGTGGCACTAATAGAATCCCTACCATAGGCTTATAACTATCCGGAGAGTGACATTGATAGAATCCCTACCATGGGCTTATAACTATCCGGACAGTGACATTGATAGAATCCCTACCATAGGCTACTAACTATCCGGACAGTGACATTGATAGAATCCCTAGCATGGGCTTATAACTATGCCGACAGTGACATTGATAGAATCCATACCATAGGCTTATAACTATCCGGAGAGTGACATTGATAGAATCCCTACCATAGGCTTATAACTATCCGGACAGTGACATTGATAGAATCCCTACCATAGGCTTCTAACTATCCGGACAGTGACATTGATAGAATCCCTACCATGGGCTTATAACTATCTGGACAGTGACCTTGATAGAATCCCTACCATAGGCTTATAACTATCCGCACATTTAGATTAATAGAACCCCTACCATAGGCTTATAACTATCCGGAGATTGGCATTAATAGAATCACTACCATAGGCTTATAACTATCCGGACAGCGACATTGATAGAATCCCTACCATAGGCTTATAACTATCCGGACAGTGACATTAATAGAATCACTACCATAGGCTTCTAACTATCCGGACAGTGACATTGATAGAATTCCTACCATAGGCTTATAACTATCCGGACAGTGGCACTAATAGAATCCCTACCATAGGCTTATAACTATCCGGAGAGTGACATTAATAGATTCCCTACCATGGGCTTATAACTATCCGGAGAGTGACATTGATAGAATCCCTACCATAGGCTTATAACTATCCGGACAGCGAGATTAATAGAACCCCTACCATAGGCTTATAACTATCCGGACAGTGACATTGATAGAATCCATACCATAGGCTTATAACTATCCGGAGAGTGACATTAATAGATTCCCTACCATAGGCTTATAACTATCCGGACAGTGACATTGATAGAATCCCTACCATAGGCTTCTAACTATCCGGACAGCGAGATTAATAGAACCCCTACCATAGGCTTATAACTATCCGGACAGTGACATTAATAGAATCCCTACCATAGGCTTATAAACTATCCGGACAGTGACATTGATAGAATCCCTACCATAGGCTTCTAACTATCTGGACAGTGACATTGATAGATTCCCTACCATAGGCTTCAAACCATCTGGACAGTGACATTGATAGATTCCCTAACATAGGCTTCTAACTATCCGGACAGTGGTTTTGATAGAATCCCTAACATAGGCTTGTAACTCTCCGGACAGTGGTATTAATAGAATCCCTACCATAGGCTTATAACTATCCGAACAGTGGCATTGATAGAATCCCTACCATAGGCTTACAACTATCTGGACAGTGGCATTGATGAAACCCCTACCATAGGCTTATAACTATCCGGACAGTGACATTGATAGAATCCCTAACATATACTTGTAACTATCCGGACAGTGACATTAATAGAATCCCTACCATAGGCTTATAACTATCCGAACAGTGACATTGATAGAATCCCTATCATAGGCTTCCAACTATCCGGACAGTGTCATTGATAGAATCCCTACCATAGGCTTATAACTCTCCGGACAGTGACATCAATAGAATCCCTATCGTAGGCTTCTAACTATCCGGACAATGACATTGATAGAATCCCTAGCATAACCGCTCAAATTAGCAACCGACAAGACGAAGTCTTATCTATCTCTGAAATCAACTGATCTAAATACAAAACCAACACTGCGTGATGCATGCATTCATTGCGGAAAAATATAATGAACTATTAATGGTCAACAGCTCACAGGACTAAAAGTTACTTACCCTGGATCGTTAAGCCTGTACTGATGGCATAGCGAACGATTCCTATGCTCAACCACACGCGCAATCCGTCACGTGAGCATAAGGCAGCAGCGATCAATGAGACATTGAGCGGACAGTGTACGTCAATATGGGTAGATGTAGGGATGTGACAGAGGATCAACCGTGTTTGGCTCTGCCTATGGCCACATGGTGCGTGAAGCTGCTGGATGTGTTGGTGTGTTACAAAGGACTCTTCGATGTGTCCACAAACATCGCTCTACTACACGTTGCCACCAACACGACGTCAGAATTGTGGTCTGAAAAGAAGATCCTGGTCCGCCTCTGTGGTGTAGTGATTAGTGTGATTAGCTGCCACCCCCAGATGTCCGGGTTCGATTCCCGGCTCTGCCACGAAATTTAAATAATGGTGCGAGGGCGTGAACGGGGTCCACTCAGCCTCGGGAAGTCAACTGAGTAGAGGTGGGATCGTTTCCCACTTCTCCTCCAGGCGAATGCCGGGATGGTACCTAACTTAAGGCCACGGCCGCTTCCTTCCCTCTTCCTTGCCTGTCCCATGCAATCTTCGCATCCCTCCACAGGGCCCCTGTTCAGCATAGCAGCTGAAGCCGCCTGGGCGAGGTACTGGTCATTCTCCCCAGTTGTATCCCCGACTCAAAGTCTGCAGCTCCTGGACACTGCCCTTGAGGCGGTGGAGGTGGTATCCCTCGTTGAGTCCTAGGGAAAAGCCGACCCTAGAGGGTAAACAGATTAGGAAAAAGAATAAGAAAAGAAATATCCTGGCTGAGAGAAACCGCAGACGCGTTTCACGGCTTGTGAATCAAAATCGCTTCCAAAACCCGACACGAATTTCTGCAGTCAATTGAAGAAAGTGAATCTCAATTTGTTAGCGAGAGAACATTGCGACGGGAACTGCATGCAATGAACAGGCACACTAAGCTGCACGTTTTCAGTGGGCTAGAAATCATCGAACATGAACAGTAGCAGCTGACTGGCGGAACGTAATCTGGTCTGACGAATCAACTTTTAGTCTGTATTCCAATGACGCACGTAGTCAATTGCACCAAATGCCAGATGAAAAATGTCACCCTGAATGGGTGCAAGGTCAGGATGAAGCCGAAGGTGGGTCTGTGACGTTTTGGGAGTGTTTCTTGTACGATAGCCTGGACCCACTCACTGAGGTGACCACTTTCACGAACCAGCATGTATATTTTAATATTCTGATTGATCAGGCGTTGCCTTTCAGTCAACACCTGCTGATGACTATGCTATTCATACGCCGAATTTTCAAGATGACGGCAGCAAAGTGCATCGGTCAAGACGCATATGTGACTGGTTTTATGAGCACTTCACCACCCTGTTACATGGGGCTCCGATCTTGGGAGCGTGGGTTGGCGACCATTGGCCCGTAGCTGAGTCCTGACGTTGCTTCCACTTACTTGTGCCAGGCTCCCCACTTTCATCTCCGACCTCTATTGGTCAACTTTTGTTATTTTCCGACCCCGACGGTAATAGGCTCTTGAGTACAAGGGAATCTTCCATTCTCACGACCTTCGTGGTCCTTGTCATCCTTTGGCAGAAGTGTCCGATCCCTTCCATTTGTTTCTCTCTGATTGGTGCTTTATAGAGGATGGTTGCCTAGTTGTACTTCCTCTTGAAGCAATAATCACCACCACTCCCGCTTGGCCTGCAAAATCTCCTGACTTAAACCCCATTGAAAACATGTTGGAACAGAGGGTAAAACGCCAACATCAGTACCACGGCAATTTGGTGGAGTTGCACGAGTGGCTTAATCTGGATACGACGTACCTGCACAACCTTGTGAACTCACCACCTAACCGAATCCAGGCGGTTATCAGGTCCAGAGGCAGAGTTTCCAATTTAAAATTTGTTTGCAGTAATTTAAGAAAAGGCTAGGAAAACATCAGATAGGGAATCTGCCTCCTGGGCGACGGCCCTTAATGCAGATTGATTTGATTTGATTTGATTTGATTTGATTTGATTTGATTTGATTTGATTTGATTTGATTTGATTTGATTTGATTTGATTTGATTTGATTTGATTTGATTTGATTTGATTTGATTTGATTTGATTTGATTTGATTTGATTTGATTTGATTTGATTTGATTTGATTTGATTTGATTTGATTTGATTTGATTTGATTTGATTTGATTTGATTTGATTTGATTTGATTTGATTTGATTTGATTTGATTTGATTTGATTTGATTTGATTTGATTTGATTTGATTTGATTTGATTTGATTTGATTTGATTTGATTTGATTTGATTTGATTTGATTTGATTTGATTTGATTTGATTTGATTTGATTTGATTTGATTTGATTTGATTTGATTTGATTTGATTTGATTTGATTTGATTTGATTTGATTTGATTTGATTTGATTTGATTTGATTTGATTTGATTTGATTTGATTTGATTTGATTTGATTTGATTTGATTTGATTTGATTTGATTTGATTTGATTTGATTTGATTTGATTTGATTTGATTTGATTTGATTTGATTTGATTTGATTTGATTTGATTTGATTTGATTTGATTTGATTTGATTTGATTTGATTTGATTTGATTTGATTTGATTTGATTTGATTTGATTTGATTTGATTTGATTTGATTTGATTTGATTTGATTTGATTTGATTTGATTTGATTTGATTTGATTTGATTTGATTTGATTTGATTTGATTTGATTTGATTTGATTTGATTTGATTTGATTCGATTTGACTGATTGATTGATTTAAGCCGTATAGAATGATGCTTGTAATGATTGCTCCAGTGTTACTACCTTTTTGTGCGTTGAACTCTTATCACGGGCCCATCCCGATTCCATCAGATAAATATCATTCAATGAGCAGTTCAGAAAGAGGTGAAAATGATGGTGATGATGTTGATGATCATATGGCCGAAGCCGTTCAAATCCCTATCACTGTAATTCACCTGCGTGTTGAAATAAAGAATCGGGAGGTGTTGATAAGATTAACAATATTATTGAATTCACTCCTAAAATAGCGCCGACGATAACGGGGAAAATATCACCATCTAAAGGACTTCATTTATTCTACAAAAACATTTTTTAAAGAATTAAATGGTATACTCGTACACATGATTCTTTTCTTTTATTTATTATTTTTTTTTTCGAAATAGTACCAATATCCGGAATATCGACTTTTAGGAATACACGCTAATGATTTCTGTAACATTGAAATGTAATTTTACAGTAATTTTACCCGACGTTATTTAGGAGGATTATAATAGGATTGCTATCCGCATCGAATATTAACATAATTATAAGAGCAACTATGCTTTCGCAGAGAGATCCTGACTTCGAAGATAAATTTATAAAATTAACTAACATGATGAAATAAAGTAATTTACCAACCCTCAATTGCTTAAACCAAGTTTCTTGTACACATATAAGAGCAGCCTCACTGGTCTAATCTTGTATGGCATGGAGATGATTTAGAGGGTGTTCCGAACGTCTTCCTTTCATATTATCCAGTCGAGTGACTCTCACATACAATTATGGAAACCTCAATTTCGTTGTAGGACAAAAATATAACTCCAAAAATTAAAAGGGTAGAAATCAAAGTTAAAGATGAATCGAAATACATGTACTTTCACAATATCGGAAGGAACAGTGTCATCATGCCCACCCCATGCTCACTTAAAACATGTTTAAGGGAAAACACGTTTCGGAATGTACATAATATATACCTCAAATTTTCATGTATTTATCTGACATCATGAGCCTATTTTCTATGCTTCAGTTTACTGTGATAGCCGTTATTCAGGTATCAAATAAATAAATAAATAAATAAATAAATAAATAAATAAATAAATAAATAAATAAATAAATAAATAAATAAATAAATAAATAAATACAACATACCACGACCACTATGAGGAGCACTATTATAAAGATGCTGACGTAAGCCATATAAATCTACACTTAGCAACAACCTCCCGCTGGTATATTTAAGAGAAAAGAAGAGAAAATGCTATCTTTTAAATACCAAGATATCTTTTATCAACGTTTTTGTCATGCTTATTGACTTATGTTCGGATATTTTTGTCCTTTACAGTAATAATAACTCATAACAGGTGCGTGCTTTTACGAGAAGTAAACATATGTATACGGGTATATACAGATTTTAATATCGTTATTTTAGTTGACAAGACGTCTCGATCCTCTTGGTGAGTTACGACCGGAATAAATGAAAGAACTATAAACATCTTCTCTCGTTGATGCTCCTCTTTCCAAGCATTGCATTTTATATTGTATTGTTTGCCGGGGGAAGAATAATTATTACTGTTGAGAATCTGGTTCCTTCACTGAATGCTTAAACAATATAGTCTTCTGTTCAGAGGGTCCAGGGCTCTATTCCTGGTCCAGTACCTCTTTCTGTGTACTGGGTGTTTGTGTGCATCACAATCAAATTTATTCATTTACAGATATCATACTTTACTACCAACCAATAGCGAATAAATTTCTGCGTTTTGTGACCGTAAAATTGAGCTAAATCCGCACAGAGTGAAGACCGAGCAAACATGTTGAAACTGCTAATAAGGAGAAAAGGCATTGGGCTTGCTTCTACGTTTACATATTTTTTAAGCCAGTGTTGTATAGGTTACAGAGGGTAAGGAACTGATACTTCATCTGCGTTTTATTTCAGATTTTGTATGCTTCTTAAGAGTTATTAAAATCACATAATCTACAATTGAGGACTAAAGACAGCAAAGGGTGAAAGTGCCGAAATATTGTTTTTAAAAATGATAATAAGGGGATATATTAGCCATACTGCTTATGGTGATAACTTGTACACGTGCCTGAGGTCATTAGTTTAGTTGTCGGGATGTTCAACAAGTAGAGCCAAAATGCAATGTGCCCAGCTGAGTTTGGTGCCAGCGTCTCGCGCTGCCCATTGCGTCAGTGTGCTATCACTCATGTACCTTCTAATTTCCGTACCAATGAATTGAAGAAATGAAACTTATAGAAGCCAAATGTTGTTATGTAATTATATAAAATGTATTGGATATAGTATGCTTGCACTTTAAAGGCCGTAGGTCTCCTTTGGTAGTGGGACCTTTCCCATCAACCCCCATAGCTCATGGGACCGTATGACAACGAAATATACGCCGAAAGGTTCATGAACACATGTGACCGCGCTTCACAGAGATCGATAGTCAAGGGACCTTTTCTGTCTAGTAAAAAATGTCACCTCATCTGGATTGTAAAATATAATCCGAACTCATGAGCTAACAAATGCCCTTACGACGGTGCGAGGTCAACCGCACCTCCTCCGTTCCGAGATATGAACGCCGGCCTCTCAGGGCCATAGACGGTACACGGCTACTAAAATTAACTAACTTAAATCTAACTTACAGGATTAAATGAACGTAAGAGACTAGGATGCATTTTCTTGGCAAATGATATGCATAACATATTTTAAAAGATTTAATCACTCTTGTTAAAGTCCATAATCAAAATTTTATAACCCTGATAATGTAAGTGAATTAATACTAATGAATCATTTAACCCTTAAGGAAGCCATGGAGATCCAACTCCCGTTGTCAATAACAAAGGAAAAACGGATTGCAACTTTCACAAATATCAATAACTGGATTAATCAGTTCATTGGCTTCAATTATCAATTATATTGTTGAAGAAATCTAAATATATAAATAAAATCGTAACGACCGTCTGTATGTACATTGATTATTTTGGCGAAATTTCAGTACAGTTATCCGTTTCAGGTGTAATAATGACCATCTGCATCATTTTTAGCTTTTGTGTCTGTTTGTCTGTTTGTTTGTTTGCCTGTTTGTCCGTTCGTCTGTCCTTCTATAACTTGAAAACTACAGGATATATTTCCTCCAAACTTCATATTTAGAATCCACCTGTCCTTGGGCAGGTTTTAGCGCAAATATCGTTTCTAAATCCCTGAACTGAGTGGGGATTCTTACGAAACCGAAACCGTGTTTTTCACTCCCTCAAAGTATTTATGTTCCGTGCTTGCCTTACCTTTCACCTAAGTATAAAATACCTATTGATAGGTGGATTGTCACAGGCCTGCTTTTCGGAGCAAGAGGCACCCTCCCTAGTCAGACATCGAACTTCCTACAAAATTTGAAAGTTCCATTCTGCGAGTTAGAAAAAATAGTAATACAGATACTGAGGGACTCGCTGCAAATCATTCATTTCCATCTATACCTGAGAACGTGAGTTACATTCCTCCCCCAATAACCCTGGATAAAAAAGAAGATAACAGTATTAACGATTAAATTTTCATCTTTTGATATTTTTAAACCATTGAAATTGATACTGTATTCCGGATCCAAATGGTCACCCTCATTGGAGAACGGATGATTTATTTCTTTAATAAATCTCTCTCTCTCAACCGAACTTAATGGAAATCTACCTGCCTTAATTAAAATTAATTTCTAAACCTTTTTTCTCATGTGCATCATTTCGATAACAGGATTTAATAAGGGAGATATCATTAACGGACCGTTTTTCGGTACAAATCCCAACGGACTTAACGGAAGTGCAAGTGCGTGTAAAGCGTATTTCTTACAACTTGAAAACTACTGAAGATATTTGAACCAAACTTTATATATAGCATCCATATGTCCAAGAGTAGGTTTCCTTGGTGTTTATTTGTTTGTTTGTTTGTTTGTTTGTTTGTTTGTTTTTTGTTTGTTTGTTTGTTTGTTTGTCTGTTTGTCTTTCTATAACTTGAAAACTACTGGATATATTTCCACCAAATTTCATATTTAGAATCCATCTGTCCTTGGGTAGGTTTTAGGGCAAATATTGTTTCTAAATCCCTGAACTATAGGGGGTTTATACGAAACCGAAACAGTGATTTTGCACTCCCTCAAAATATACACAACGAAGCTTAATGGAAATCTACCTGCCTTAATGGAAATTAATTTCTAAACCTTTTTTTCTCATGTGCATCATTTCGATACCAGGATTAATAACGGAGATATCATTAACGGACCGTTTTTCGGTACAAGCCCCACCGGGCTTAACGCTAGAGCGGGTGCGCGCAAAGCGTATTTCTTACAACTTGAAAACTACTGAGATATTTGAACCAAACTTTATATTTATCATCCACCCCTCCAAGGGTAGGTTTTAAGGTTTATACCATTTCAAATTCCCGGAATGGACTGGGATTTTATAGGCGACCGAAATGGTGATTTTTACTTTCCCACACTATATAAAGTACAAGACCAACCTGACTGGAAATCGATTAAACTGTTTGGAAATCCAATTCTAATTTCTTTTTCCCATGTGCATTTTTCAACGGGAGGATTAATAAGGGAGATAACATGAAAGGTCGGTTTTCAGGCTAAGTCTAGCGGACATAGCCCAAAAGGTGTTATACCCGTTTGTGGGGTAATAATGATCGTCTGCATATTCTTTAGTTTAATTTCCTGGAAGTCATAATTTTTACCCCCTCACCCAAATTCCAGATTGCAGCATAATCTGCCTGACAATCAAGAAAATTGAAATTTGGGAAAATTATACGTTTCAGCCTGTAACGAACGAAAAACTTCACAGATATTTAATTTTTCCGGTTTTTTTTTTCCCCGAAGAATATCGAAATATGGAAGCAATTTTAATGATGGTGCAGACCTTCGTTTCGAGGCATTTCGTGGGATAAACTGGAAGTCCTATCACATAACAGATGGCACAATCTTCGTTGAATTAGGAGTGATCTTCAACCTTGGTCTTATGACTTTTTGTCGTATCTGTATCGCTTATACGTTAGATCCGTCTCTATTTCTCGATTTTAAGCAAATTTGGATTCTTTACCTATATAATTCATACTTTCAATCACTTACTGGAAAGACATTATGATCAAACTCTACAAGTACCCATATGTGAGCCAAATGCTATGTCACATAATTATCCGAAAAATAACGCAATGTAAGATAATCTTACACAAATTTCAACCTATTCAACGTTTCTGACTCAATCTGACACATGAATAGATGAGATGCGAGAAAATATCATATGACCAGCCATTTAGATCGCTAAATACTGCGCCTTACGGTACAATCCTTTGTCAATATGACGTACCGTTTACCAGTTAATCTGTAAATGAAGGTCTGCAATATTGTAAACATGCATATACCTTTCGTATGTCCATCTATATATATTCATTGATGTCGATTTGTAGCGATCGAGAAAGGGTGTGTCTGCTATTGTAATCAGTACTCCCTACACCGACTTTGACTGCTGGCAGTAGGGATGGGGTCCTTCTCCAACTCCTGTGTAACTGGCATTAGTTTCCGATTTGTCTTGCAGATGGCAAGGGATCATGCAGTTTTGTTCGAAATTCCCCTACCCTATTGTGTTTGGCTCTAGGCCAGGGCGCCAGCCATTATAAACAAATGTTCCAATCTAAAATTTGACTAGCATTAGGCATAGTGCCTGCTATGTTCATGGAAACTCACTAATTCCGTGTGACTGGCAGTAAGCTGGCTGGCAGCAGTAAAAAGGGCCTCTCATAATGATAACTGAACAACTCAATTTTGATTGGTGGTAGGGAAGTTGCCTGCTATTATAATAAAAACTCCTCAACTGTAATCTGTCTGAAAGTAGGGAATGGGTCTGCCATTGTAACTAAAACTCCCCAAATCGATTGTGACCGCGCAGTAGGTAATGGGGGCTGCAATTGTAATGTAAACTTGCCAACTCGATTGTGAATGGCAGTAGGCAAGTGAGCCTGCCGTTATCATCACAACTCCGCAACCCTCACTTTACATTGGAAACAACGTATGGGGACCTCCCCATGCTATTTCTCGGATAAGGCTACGGTACATGCAATTTTAAAACAATCTCATTTACTGTACGCACAGTCTTTACGTCGATATCCGTATACAATGTAGAATACCGTAGCGAAGCAGGGGTACATTTGCTAGTTGTTCATAAAATTGTTAATTACACAGTTGAGTAACCCTTCTTTCAATTATTAAATGTTGAGTACGAATTTCTAAATCTTATCACAATAACATCCAAACACATCATCTCTTGACACATAATTAACGATTTTGCGAATGCGAAGATATTCCCCGGGAATATTCCCTATTTACATAATCAAAACAACAATTACTTAATCTGCGATTAGCGTTAGAGTGGTCGCCTAGTTTAAGTATAACGCAACTAAATTATACACAAAACGTGAGACGAAGAAAATCCCAAAAACACTTCCCGTATAATGACGACACATAATCCAATAATCGTAATTGACTGAACTGGGAGTGAACACACATCTCCCCACGTACGATGACCAACAATACAATAATGAGAGGGTCAGAACCTCTTCACATCAATAAACATTGGCTGTATTCTTGTAGTAAACACGTCGCTGTGTGACTAGTAATCCACATTTGCCCCGGAACTCAAACTAGTGGCTTCGACTTCACCACCAGCAGTGAATCCTGTAATTCCATGGCTACCGCCCAACAGGGGTAATAATTAATTACTCTGACATTACTTTAATAGTATCATTGCCACTTAAATAAGGAAACTAAACATCATTGCCTGTTCTACTATGAGCTGAATTTGTGTGTGAAAATCCAGCATCGTATACAACATTGAGACTTCTTTCCGCCCGACAATCCCTTTAACAGCGAGTCCTCACTCAAGGCCGAGGCGGCAGCAATAAATCTTATTCTGGGCCGCGCTGACGACAAAGGGAGAGATTCTTTCCTTCAAACCATGTTTCCCTACAAATAAACATATTCTCAAAGCATCTATGCGGCTAATTATTTCTATACAACAACACTTTCCGTGCTCAAATCAACTTGTGCCGTCATTGCACTCCTCAAATATATCACAATATCCGCCGCCATATCATTTTATATCTCATATCTACAGATGGCTGGTGTTCAGAGTATGTAACTGTAAAATTAATTATATTTAAATAAAATTGAAGCAATTAATATCAAAACACTAATTAGACATGGGCCTAGCTATATTGGGGAGGATGGTCTTCCGAGTCCCAGGCACGACTTCTTCTCACACAGGGTGTATAACATTTACTTACTCTAAACATGCAATCTAAACTACAAAGAACTTTAACATTATGAATCGAGTGCCTTTCTAGTCCCAAATTTAAATAATATCAAGAGGAAATTGTGAAGACCCTGTCGTCACGCTATAGGGATTCATATTGAATATTTAAATTAGAAGAAGGCTACTACTTTAAGTTAACAACATTAAGAAATTTCCCCCTTCGTAAAGCACTCTTGACCATTAAAATAAACAACAACATGCTTATCATTTGCCAAGAAAATGCATCCTAGTCTCTTCCGTTCATTTAAGCCTGTAAGTTAGATTTAAGTTATTTAATTTTCGTAGCCGCGGACGTTCTGTGGCCCTGAGAGGCCGGCGTTCATATCACGGAACGGAGGAGGTGCGGTTGACCTCGCACCGTCATAAGGGCATTTGTCAGCTCATGATTTAGGCTTGCATTTTGCAATCCAGGTTAGGTGACATTTGTCACTGGACAGAAAAGGATTCTTGACTATCGATCTCTGTGACGCGTGGCCCCATGTGTTCATGACCCGTTCGGAGTAAATTTCGTCGTCACATGGTCCCATGAGCTATGGGGTTCATGGGAAAGGTCCCAGCAGAGAAGGGTTAAGTGCCATTGTGCTCGGAAACTCTATTATTGGCGTTGACGCAAAAACATGTTTCTGGCACTCGGTCCTCCTTTGAACGTTTCAAGTATTCTTAAGTCCTTCGAGCAGATGACGGAACAAGTACACACATAGAACAGAGAGTGTACTTTCAATTTTGATTGGCACTTCCACTATAACTATCGTAAAGTAGCGGTTTGAAATAAGTATGCGTGAAGATAGATTATAGTACTGTCTACCGCCACCAGATGGTGTTGCTCCTTCCCATAGGTGGCTCATTGCAGAAGCTCTTTTTCCGGCTTGCGATAACGCTGGTGGACATCAATAAGACAATATAAATACAGACAAGCATGGGCAAAGGTGGACAGTGTGGTCACTCTGGAGGAAATGAGTGACTGCTTCAGACATCCACAAGAGCTTAGTAGCCATATGTGCACAAACAGCACCATGCCGTAGATCCGGGCTTCATTGGGTGTCAGAGTTCAGAGACGTCAGGGACTGTGATGAAAATGCAAAAGCATGCCAGCCAATGACTTGATAATGAGGCACAGGCGATTCACGTTTGCTGAAATAGAGACGGCAACAGGTGTATTACGGGGAACCCTCCACATCGTCCTCCACGAGAATTCTAAAATGGAGAAGGTGTGTGCACTATGGGTGCCCCATTCCCTCACCATTGCGCGGAAAAAGAAGCGTGTAGAGATATTGCCAATAGTTGGTGCAAGACTAGAGTGCAGATCCAGCGGAGTTCTTTGATCGTCTGGTCACCGTCGACGGGATGTAGAGTTTACTGTGCAGCCACATCCTGCATATTCAAAGGATCTAGCTCCTAGCGACTGTACCCTATTCGATGCATTGAAAGAGATCATGCGACGTAAGAAGTTCACCTCCAATAATGAACTTCATTCAGTTGCCCACCAGTGGAAACGTGTTACCACAAGGAATGGTTCGCTATGCAAATACGGAAACTGAAAGCTCGATGGCCGAAGGGCACAGACATTGGGGAGGTGGGACACATATAATATAATCTGTGTTCGTTTATCCAGTAAATGGCTGCTGTAAATACGAAATATTTGTAATGTCAATCAATTTTTAACGCCCGACGAGGTCCATGGTTTGTATCCAGTTGTGCCAGCATCGATCTCTACTAAAACACGCCTGTATGACATGTACAGTACTTAATATTCACTTCGTAGCTAACAATTGAAAAACCGAACAAGTTGACTGCGTGGTATGCAACTTAAGCTGGTGTCGTTACACTTCAGAAGACGGGCACATGGTGGTAATTTTTTTCCTTTCCAGTGCAATGGAATTTTTCACATAAGATTAGGGTATTTACCATATTAAATTTTTATATTTCAAATTATCATATGGATAGTAATAATCAAACAGAGAAGACAATTTAGAAAAATATGAAATTTCAACTATAAATATTAGTATAAGCAGCATACAATCAACTTGCAGTAAGTTTATTTCGAGCATGTTACATTTAATTCACTTTACTGGAACTGAATGAAGTCACAATTTTTATAAATGCAGGACTGCATTGTAATACGCAAGTCTTGTAAAGACATGGACTGCAAAATATCCTTTATATATTGTCGCTGCTCTGTCAAAACCACGAATGTCACAATGCTCTTCCTATCAATTATTTCCCTTAAAACCGGTCACGCCTTCCAACCACATGTTGATATAAAGACTATCAGAACAATTTTCGTTTAGTTCGTCTTGCTATGTGCATGTGTGAAGGAAAATGAAACTTACTATACCGCACTGTAGGAACGAATGTTTGGATAATAAATTTACCCCCTTCTAGAGTTTCATATATTTACGGTTCATTTCCCTTTACATTTTAGCAGAGGAAAACGATCACAACAAAAATTGTTCGGATGGACTGCATATCTATATGTACCAAGCGGCTCGCAAGCGCCGTACTTTCTACTTACAATTGTCCCGCATGCAATAGTGATGCATGGGATGCCTAATCAGTTGTTTTCTAAGGAGCGTACAACGTGCTGCCTTGTGGATGTTGTGAAACAAATAGCAGTCATTTTAGTACACACGTTCCGTAACAGGGTGCATTCATTTGTAAATACGCCGAAAGTGCAGAAAAGAAAATGTAATAACTTATTAATTTATACACGTGTAGATATTCTACTCTATAAAAGAGTTGTTTGTATGAAACTGAAACTAATACTGTTCGGTGAAATACGTGTGTAGAAGGCATACGAAGGTTTGGAGCTTCGACTGCGTTATCACCAGACCCTCCACAGATAAAAATAATGTCTGTGTATTCGTCGTTGCTTAACACTTTGGATTCAAAAATATTCTCGCGGAACTGGAGTGTGCATCGTAGAGAGAGGATATAAATGGTTGGAGGGGCAGTTAACATTCAGATGAATGTGTAAGCTAAGAAAAAGTTAAAGATGAGAAATATGAAATTATAGGTGTAAGGCTCATTTCTAAAGATAATAGGCAACTTGACGTCTTTGGAGATTACAGACCGGGAAAGGGTAGCGTTGACGCTGATTCAGAATCATTTGATAAGATAATCAGATATGTAGGAACGAAACCAAACGACACCCCAAGGCACTTAACAACCTTGAAAGGGACTTGGCCTGCCCAGCGACCGCTGCTCAGCAAGAAGGCCTGCAGATTACGAGGGGTCGTGAGGTCATCACGACGCATCCTCTCGGCCCTTATACTGGGCTTTCGAGACCGGGGCTGCCATCTCACCGTCAGATAGCTCCTCAATTATAATCACGTAGGCTGAGTGTACCTCGAACCAGCCCACGGGTCGAGAGGAAAATCCCTGACCTGGCCTGGAATCGAACCCGGGACCTCCGGGCGAGAGGCAGGCACGCTACCCCTACACCCCGGACATATGTGGGAACCAGTATGGAACGTAATGTGACTGCAGCGGGAGATCTCAATTTACCCAATCTCAATTGGGAAGGTGATGCGAACGATATGAAGCATGACACACAAGAAGCAAATAAGTTAATATCGGAAGGACAGCCGATTGAGAAAGTGAAGGAACCAACTGGAGGGAAGAATTTTGCGGGTGTGGTGCTGGTAAAACCAGATGAGCTCTACAGAGGAACCGAAGTAATAGATGGTATTGGTGATAACGAAGCAGTTTTTGTCGTAGTTAAAAATAAATGTGATATAAAAGGAGGTATTACAATTAGGAATATTAGGCAGTACCATATGGCTGATAAAACAGGCATTATGGAGTTTTTAAAAACTAACTATGATCGGTGGAAAACGGTAAATAAAAATGTAAACTAACTCTGGGATGTGTTTAAAAAGCCACTGTTGAGGAATGTGAAAATAGCCTTGCACCTTGAAAGGTGGTAAGGAATGGTAAAGATCCACTATGTTATAACAGAGAAGTAAAGAGACTAAGAAGGAGGTGAAGGTTGGAACGAATTAGAGTTAGAAATGGTTACGGAAGTAGGGATAAATTGAAGGAATTTATTACAAAATTGAATCTAGCAAAGAAGTCAGTTACGGATAACATGATGGTAGGCATAATTGGCAGTCATACAAATTTTACTGAAAAAATGGAAGAGTATGTGTATGTACATTAAGGCAGAAACAGGTTCCAAGAAGGACATTCCAGGAAGCATTCATGAACAAGCGGAGTGTGTATTCGAGAAACATCAAAAGGCAGAAGTATTCAGTCAGCAGTATGTAAAAATTGTTAGTTACAAGGGTAATATCCAGAGAGAGGAGGTGACTAATACTAAAGAAGTATTAAAATTTACCTATGACAAGAATGACATTTACAGTAAGATACAAAAGTTGGAAACTAGGAAAACAACAAGGGTTGATGAGGTTCCGGAGGATATCCTAAAGACAATGTGTTAGGATTTAGTACCATATCTGAAGTAGACCTACTTATTTGATTATTGTTTGCATGAAAGAGCTATGCCAAATGAATGGAGAGTTGCTATAGGAGCCCTGTGTAAAAATGAAATGGTGATAGACATAAAGCTGAAAATCCAGGCCAGTCACTTTGACATGCATTGCATGTAAGATTTGGGAAAGCATTCTTTCTGATTATATTAGACGTAGTTGCGAAATTAATAACTACTTTCATAGAAGGCAGTTTGGGTTTAGGAAGCGTTATTACACTGAAGCTCAGCTTGTAGGATTCCAGCAACATATAGAAGATATTCTGTATTCAGGAGGTCAAAAGGATTGTATCGCGATTGACCTACCTAAGGTATTTGATAGAGTAGATCATGGGAGACTACTGGCAAAAATGAGTGCAATTAGACTCGAAATAAGAGTGACCGAATGGGTGGCCAAATTTCTAGAAAATAGAACTCAGTTAATTAGAGTAGGGGAAGCTTTATCTGTCCCCCTAACAATTGAAAGAGAAATTCCTCAAGCCAGTATTATTGGATCTTTACGTTTTCTTACATATACTGTACATCAATAATATGTGTAAAGTGGAATCAGAGAAATAAATGCGTTACAAGATTGTGAGCAACTTTAAAATGACCTCGATAATTTTGTGAGATGGACAGCAGGCAATGGTATGATGATAAACGGGGTTACAAGTCAGATAGTTAGTTTCACAAATAGGAAAACTCATATCATTTAGTTACTGCGTTGACGGGTTGAGAGTTCGTTTTTGAGGATCATTGTAAGTATCTACCCCTTAGGTATTAATATAAGGAAAGATCTTCATTGGGGTAATCACATAAATGTGTTTGTAAATAAAGGGTACACATATCTGCACTTCGTTATGAGGGTATCTAGGGATTGTGGTAAGGATGTAAAAGAAAGGGTACATAAATCTAGATTATGAGACCCTCAGCAGGATTACTTCATTCAAGAACTAGAAAAATCCAAAGAAAAGCAGCTCAATTTGTTCTGGGTGATTTCCGACAAAAGAGAAGCGTTACGAAAATTTTGCAATATTTGAGCTGGGAGGACTTGGGAGAAAGGAGACGAGCTGCTCGCCTAAGTGGTATGTTCCGAGCTGTCAGTAGAGATATGGCGTAGAATGACATCTGTAGACGAATAAGTCTGACTGGTGTCTTTAAAAGTAGGAATGATCACAATATGAAGTTTAAATTGGAATTCACGGGGACAAATTGTGGCAGACGGTTTGTCTCGCCTTGAGTTTGTTGACAAGAAATGATCTGCGGCAACCCATTATTCGGTGCGGTTCTGCGTTCTATGATTTATGATTTTAGAAAGAGGCAGCGCTAGCGATCCCTTGTTACGAAGGAAACTGCCAAGTGTATTGTTCAAGCCTGTCCACTAAGACTGAATGTTTGGAGTTTCGCATAAACCCGATTACATTTAAAGGATTTCATTTTAACTCGTTCATGTTTATTTCTATACGTACATACATACATTATCATTACAGACTGTTATGCCTTTCAGCCTTCAGTCTGCAAGCCTCTGAGAATATACTAAACGTCGCCACAATCCTCGATTTGCAACTAGTGTTGTGACCACATTTAGTTCTATACCTCTTATCTTTAAATCGTTAGAAACCGAGTCTAACCATCGTCGTCTTGGTCTCTCTCTACTTCTCTTACCCTCCATAACAGAGTGCATTATTCTCCTAGGTAACCTATCCTCCTCCATTCGCCTCACATGACCCCACCACCGAAGCCGGTTTATGCGTACAGCTTCATCCATCGAGTTCATTCCTAAATTAGCCTTTATCTCCTCATTCCGAGTACCCTCCTGCCATTGTTCCCACATGTTTGCACCAGCAATCATTCTAGCTACTTTCATGTCTGTTACTTCTAACTTATGAATAAGATATCCTGAGTCCATCCAGCTTTCGCTCCCGTAAAGCAAAGTTGGTCTGAAAATAGACCGATGTAAAGATAGTTTCGTCTGGGAGCTGACTTCCTTCTTACAGAACACTGTCGATCGCAACTGCGAGCTCACTGCATTAGCTTTACTACACCTTGATTCAATCTCACTTATTATATTACCATCCTGGGAGAACACAAAACCTAAATACTTGCAATAATCGACCTGTTCTAGCAGCTTTGTATCACCAATCTGACATTCAATTCTGTTGAATTTCTTACCTACTGACATCAATTTAGTCTTCGAGAGGCTAATTTTCATACCATACTCATTGCACCTATTTTCAAGTTCCAAGATATTAGACTGCAGGTTTTCGGCACAATCTGTCCTTAAAACCAAGTCGTCAGCATAGGCCGAACTGCTTACTACATTTATACCTAACTGAATCCCTCCCTGCCATTTTATACCTTTCAGCAGATGATCCATGTAAACTACGAACAGCAAAGGTGAAAGATTACAGCCTTGTCTAACCCCTGTAAGTACCCTGAACCAAGAACTCATTCTACCATCAATTCTCACTGAAGCCCAATTGTCAACATAAATGCCTTTGATTGCTTTTAATAATCTACCTTTAATTCCATAGTCCCCCAGTATGGCGAACATCTTTTCCCTCGGTACCCTGTCATATGCTTTCTCTAGATCTACGAAACATAAACACAAGTGCCTATTCCACTCGTAGCATTTTTCAATTACTTGGCGCATACTGAAAATATGATCCTGACAGCCTCTCTGTGGTCTGAAACCACACTGGTTTTCATCCAACTTTCTCTCAACGACTGATCGCACCCTCCCTTCCAGGATGCCAGTGAATACTTTGCCTGGTATACTAATCAATGAGATACCTCGATAGTTGTTGCAATCCTTCCTGTTTCCTTGCTTATAGATAGGTGCAATTACTGCTTTTGTCCAATCTGAAGGTACCTTACCAACACTCTACGCTAATTTTACTACTCTATGAAGATATTTCATCCCTGCCTTCCCACTATACTTCACCATTTCAGGTCTAATTTCAGCTATTCCTGCTGCCTTATGACAATATAGTTTATTTACTATCCTTTCCACTTCCTCAAACATAATTTCATCAACATCCTTTTCCTCCTCCCCATGAGCTTGGCTGTTCGCCACACCATCATGATGATTTCCTTTTACATTGAGAAGATGTTCAAAATATTCCCTCCACCTCTCCAGTGATTCCCTGGGCTCTATTATGAGTTCACTTGAATTACTCAAATCACTGTTCATTTCCTTTTTCCCTCCCTTCCTAAGATTCTTTATTACTGTCCAGAAAGGTTTCCCTGCTGCTTGACCTAGCCTTTCCAGGTTATTTCCAAAATCTTCCCATGACTTCTTTTTGGATTCAACAACTATTTGTTTCGCTCTGTTTCTTTCATCTATGTACAAATCCCTGTCTGCCTCGGCCCTTGTTTGGAGCCATTTCTGATAAGCCTTCTTATTACGTTTACAGGCTGCTCTCCCTTCATCATTCCACCAGGATGTTCGCCTTTTCCTATCTTTACACACACTTGTTCCTAGGCAATCCCTTGGTGTTTCTCTTACAGCATCCGTGCATGCCACCCATTCACTTTCTATATCCTGAACCTGCTTACTGCCTACTGTTTGAAACTTCTCATTAATCATATCCATGTACTTCTGTCTAATTTCCTCATCCTGGAGACTTTCTACCCTCATTCGTTTGGAGACAGATTTCACTTTCTCTACCCTAGGCCTAGAGATACTTAGTTCACTACAGATGAGATAGTGGTCTGTATCATCGAAAAATCCGCGAAAAACTCGTACATTCCTAACAAATTTCCTGAATTCAAAGTCTGTTAAGATATAGTCTCTTATGGATCTAGTACCCCTAGCCTCCCATGTGTAGCGGTGAGTAGCCTTATGCTTGAAGAATGTATTCGTAACAGCTAAACCCATACTAGCACAGAAATCCAGCAAACGCTTCCCATTCCCATTAGCTTCCATATCTTCCCCACATTTACCAATCACCCTGTCGTATCCTTCAGTTCTATTCCCAACTCTCGCATTGAAATCGCCCATTAGCACTATTCTATCCTTGCTGTTGACCCTGACCACGATGTCACTCAATGCTTCATAAAACTTGTCAACTTCATCCTCATCTGCACCCTCACATGGTGAATACACGGACACAATTCTTGACCTAATTCCTCCCACTGACAAATCTACCCACATCATTCGCTCATTTACGTGCCTAACAGATACTGTGTTGCGTGCAATGGTATTCCTGATAAAGAGCCCTACCCCAGACTCTGCCATTCCCTTTCTAACACCCGTCAAGTACACTTTATAATCTCCTATCTCTTCCTCATTATCTCCCCTTACCCGAATATCACTTACTCCTAGCACATCCAGATGCATCCTCTTTGCTGACTCAGCCAGTTCTACCTTCTTTCTTCCATAAGTCCCATTAATATTTATAGCTCCCCATCGAATTCCATTTCTTTCGCCAAGTTGTTTCCAAGGAGTCCCTCGCCTGTCAAATGGGAGTGGGACTCCGTTACTCCTATAGGTCCGAGGCTTGCTTAAAGTGTTCTGAGCTCGGAAAATTCATGAAGCAGGATGCTGCCCTACTTGCACATAGTCCAAGTGAGGACCTCTCCTCTAACGGGTTATGGACCACCGGTGAATTGTATAGTCCTAGCCGCCTGAACACAAGGAGGGCCACGACTCAGAATATGTCCGAGATGCCCACTCCCATTCCATAGCAACTGGTGTACCGACTCTCAGGACCACTTACTAGGCCACTCAGCCGTTGCCCATGGTTCACGAACTAGGACGTGACTACAGTAACCCACAAACATGAACCATGTTTATTTCTATAAAGAAATTAAATAGCTGGAACGCTAGTATTGTATGATATGTTGAACTTATGAATAATTGAGATAGGGAATTTTTTGAGACCCATTTGTCGATGGAATCCTGGAGACCATCGGTTCGAACTCCAACGCAGACCGTGGATTTTTGTCACACACAATTTCATTTTCTTGTGGTGTACAGCCAATTGCATGCGCAAATTGCTTGTACTTTGTTTTAAAATATGTGTATATAATATTTTTTAATATGCTCCTTGACTAGTGTTTAGTTGTATGAGTTCCAAAACGAATTCTGTCTCGTTATTTGTCATCGGTTTCATTCCGATGTATTTTCGATTTCTGGACCCGAAATTTGTCTAATTTTATTTGGATGCTTGTAATTTTGCCCACTAATGTTAGCGTAATCTTTTGTTTATTTAATTAGTAGGATAATTAATTAGTTAGGCGACCACTCCAAGTTGTCTCCAATTTGCGCATAGACAATGTCAAAAAGCGAATGGAACGATTAACTACGATATTTAATCAATAAATATGATAAATTTTTTAAAAGAATTCTTAATGAAAGGATTGGCATCTCTGAATTCGTATTTAGTCCATCGAACAATGTATATATTTTCTTTTTACTATTGTAGAATTATTCGGGGTTGATTTCAATTAATCGCGATTTCATCAAGGAATAATAAATAGGTTTTTAAAATTTCTTTGCTTGTCATTTTGCCGGAAATGGATTGCATCCTAAATTTCCCTCCTTTCATTTACGCCTTTAGGTTAGTTCAGTGTTATATTTAGATCTTATGCCGCGAACGCACCATGGCCCTGGTAGGCCGTTGGTTTGATTCTTTGGAACGGTGGAGTGCAGTTGCTCCTTGCACGGTTGACAGAGATTTTTTTCACTCATCACTTTGAAGTTTATTTTTTCTTCGCTTTCTAGATAAGGTGGCATTTGACTCTAGACTCTAAAGGTCCTATACCATCGAACGCCTTGTCGTATGGTGCTATATGGCGGTAGCCCGAGATTATGGGGACAATGATGCTGTTCTATGGGGCAATGGCGTGGGTGGTATGGTTGCAGTATGGAAGTGAAACATTGATGATAACTAGCTCAGAGAGAAGTGTAGTGTTACAGAAGAATGCTGAAGGTGAGATGGAAGATCGAATCACGAATGAAGAGATACTGAATCGAATTGGAGAGAGGAGATCGATTTGGCTAAATTAGACCAAAAGAATAGATAGAATTATAGGACACAGCTTTGAAAGACACACGGGGCTTGTTCAGTTGGTTTTGGAGGGACGTGTAGGCGGTAAGGACGGTAGGGGTAGACCAAGGTATGAATATGACGAACATACTGGAGTAGACGTAGGACGAAGTAGTTACGTAGAAATGAAAATTTTAGCGCAGGTTAGGGTGATATGGAGGTCTGCATCAAACCAGTCTATGGACTGGTGAATCAAACAACATCATATTGCACTACATTATCACTTTTACTACTTTGTTCTTGCAGGTTAGATTGAAAACGAGGTTCGCGATTATTTACTTTAGTGTACTTATTCCCTTAAAATTTAGGCTTTTTGTACATACTACCGACTGTAGGCATTATCACTGTTTTATAACACCACTTATAGCATCAAGACTCAGTTGTATAATACTTGCAGTCAGCTGCATCTTCGTCGTCGACTGATGCTCGTATAGGGGTATTCATACTCCTCCTGCGATTCTTCCAATACTTTGATTCAGATGCCTTTAATGGCAAGTAGACCAATCCTGGTATGAAATTTACGACCACCTCAGAGATGGTGAGGGTCGCGGTTAAGCCTGGCGTTCTTCACGCCTCTGATGTTTTTCTGCTTCCTTTCTGCGATGTTCATGCTCAAATTGCGCAACAGCTGCAGTAGCTGTGCGCCAGTGAGTGAAGTCTTCAAATCAAAACAATAAATTATTTGCAAATGACGTGTCTAACTCGGTGGCAAATGACACACAAAAATACATTATTATCAAGCACTAAATTTTAAATTAAAAATAAAACAAACATTTTCCTAAAAGACTATTATACAATTTACACTTACAATTTTTCTATTAAACACACAGTTCATCCTTAATAAATTTATATTATTTATAACATTCTACTCATTATACCTTCTCTACTTACACACATAATCAAGTCACATACAGTATGTGGAATTACTTCAAAAATACTATAGAGCTGCTATAAGATTTAAATTTACATTGCTTGTTTTTTAATACTCATGTTAGTACCTAACATTCATAACAACTTGCTGCGTCTTAACCAGAACCATTTTTTGCCACCGCTTTTCAGAGTTCCTGAAGGGCCTTCACAGCTACCGTAGTGGTCGCAGGGCCCTCTTCACCCCCACGGGAAGTCCCCCACTCTATAGGTCAGGGGATGGAATTTATTTATTTATAAACATTCTTTATGTAGAATAACCTCCACAAGTCGAATTCGAATCAATTCCATTTCATTCTTTCTCTGTTGCTATATATTCTTTTCTTGAACATCTGTACAGTTTTCGGAAAAGGATAAAATACTTCCACTCGTAACATATTCCAGTCCTTCACGCCTTTCCCAATGAATGAAGATTTACCCCAGTCGCTTCTGCTGAAATCCCAGCTAATTTTATACTTGTTGGCAGCCCTGCCGATGTAATTATTTTCAACTGAAGTCTCTCACGGATTTCCCCCTTCCCATGGTTCCTCCACTGTATAGGGTCTATATAATCCTATAAGTCTAATTTTCTCCCTCCTCTTACACAAAGTTTTCCACCCAAGTTTCTCTAACATTTCTGATACACTACTGTTTCTCCTGAAATCCCCTGTTACAAATCTTGCTGCTTTCCTCTGCGCACCATCTCTTTCTTTTATTAGGTATTCCTGGTGAGGATCCCGAACACTGTTTGCATATTCCAGTATTGGACGAACCATAGTTAAGTAACTTTTCTCTTTTAATTCTTTGTTACATCCTTTAAGTAGCCTCATTATTACAGCAATGATATACCAAGTATTTGGATCGATGCCAGTGCTCCTGGAAATCTTAATCCTTCGTTATGGCCTTTCAGAAGGGCATCATTGGGGATCCTGCCTGTACTGATTTCGCTATACAGAATGTTTCGAGGAAGTCTGTCATCTTTCGTGCGCTGGACATGCCCTATCCATGTGAGTTGTTTACCAACGATGGTGGTCTTTATGCTGTTCATTTTTGTCCTATCTAGAGCTGGTGCGTTTGGAATGTAGTCATCCCGTTTGTTGTTCATAATATATCTGAGCTTCTGTTGGTAGAAGCATTTCATTTTCTTCATATCACAGCGATATTGAGTCCAGGTTTCATATCCATAGAGAAGAGTTGGGATGACGTCTGCTCGATAAAACATCAATATATCAATTTTCTATATATCCTTAAATCTTTATTCACGAAGATCCGAAGTGTAAAGCTATATGGGCGCCACGTAATCTGTTCTCCATTTCATTCTCTGTAAAGTAGTCTAACTCGCTGGCTGAACGGTCAGCGTACTGGCCTTCTGTTCTGAGGGCCCCGGATTCGATTCCCGGCCGGGTCGGGGATTTTAACCTTAATTGGTTAATTTCAATGGCACGGGAGGTGGGTGTATGTGTTGTCTTGATCATCATTTCATCCTCATCACGATGGGCAGGTCGCCTACAGTCGTCAAATAGAAAGACCTTCACCTGGCGAGCCAAACCCGTCCTGGGATATCCCGGCATTAATAGCCATACGACATTTCGTTTATTTCCGCAAAGTAATTACTAGAGAGGATAATTTCTAGACATAGGAAATGATCTACTTGTTCTAGAGACATCCTAGATATAGAAATACTACAATCTGGAAAGGTCGTTCCAGGAGCTGGCTGAGCGAGTATCCCGGTTTTACGAAAATGACCGCAGTTAGAGTATGGCCCCAGTGTACAGGACCCTCCCCAGAAATACTCGATGCGAGAACTGGGGGGGGGGGATTCAGATCAGAGCAGCATGGTTTGTTCTGGGTGATTTCCGATTGAGGAGTAGTGTACTAATTAATTGTACATTTTTGCTGACGAGACTTGAGAATAAGGAGACAAGATCCTCGACTACCTGGTGAATTTCAGTGGAGAGACGGCGCGAAATGAAATTAAAAATTAAAATCCACAGCCTCTTTCCAGTCATTTGACCGGGTCAGTATGGAATGAATTGTGCCAGCTGTGGAAGCCAGTCGCACTCCTCGGGGGCAACTGTGGTGGTGATTATTGTTTTAAAAAGGAGTTCAACTGGGCAACCATCCAGTAAATAACACTAATCAGAGAGAAAAGAAGGAAGGGATCCGACACTTCGAAAATGAAGGTGACTGCTAATGGAAGAGAAGTGTCACGAAAGATATCGAAAAGAAAAAGAGTTGACCGAGGGAGGTCGGATAGCACAGATGAAAGTGTGGAGCCTGGCGCAAGTAAATGGAAGGGGATACCGTGGGTGTTATTCTACCGCCTCCTCCAGGGGATCTGAGTCAATGATTAGTGACAGACTGACGAAATGAAATGACATTGAAGAGTGTTTCAGAAATTAAAGATGACAGGGAAAACCGGAGTATTAGAGAGAAACCTGTCCTTCTTCAGCTTTGTCCAGCACAAATCTCACATTGAGCGTCCGGGATTTAAACCGTGGAACCCAGCTGTGGGAGGCCGGCACGCTGCCCACTTAGCCGTGGATGCTTTGTTGCGTGGAATTCCTTAAGTAGACGAATAATCTTGAGAGGAGCTTTCAAAAATATGAAAAATCATAATGTGAAGATAACGTTAGAATTCAAGAGGACAGATTGGGGCAAATATTCGCCTACACGAAGGGGAGTGAGGGATTGAAATAATTTTACCAAGAAAGATGTTCAATAAATTTCCATTTTATTTGCAGTCATTAAGAAAATGCTATGAAAACAACAGATAGGGAATCCACCACCTGGGCTATTGCCGTACATGCAAATCTGTAGTGATTGACTGATATGGACTTCAGACAGAATAGGTTTGGTGTTATTTTATGAGATATAAGACTTTAAACATTTCATATTGGTTATCTGTCAACAGCAGAATACTCAGAATCTAGATGAGAATACAGAATTAATTAATGTACATTTTAAACTAAACATGTAAATTATAAAATAAAAATCACTTGGTATTCTCTTTATTTAATGAACAGAGAGTTACAAACCGTCTGATGCATCATCTTCCCACTCATTACTCCTCGCAGACTGATGTGGATTTTTCTCCGAATCCGGCGGTACGTACACGGTGCGCCAGAAGTCATCATCCGAGTTCGGTATTGCGACTATATTCTTTTCTGGCTTGTATATAATTATGTCGTGGTATCTTCTACCGGATTTCCCACCTGGAAGATAATTTTGTACAAATAGCAAACATCATTGTATGAATATAATTGCTAAACATGATACACTACTCTACTTGCCATGCAAGAGCACACACTGAGGGAACAACCTTAGTCTTTTTCCCCTGCCCAAAACATTTGTTGCTTTAATTTGAAGATTAATGGTATATAACTGACCTATAGGTAGTATGATGATCCCCAATGTTAAGTATTTCAGGATCAAGTATGTTGTATGCACAGGACGGGGTGTCATATAAAAAGGAAAGTGGGCAAAAGAGGTTTGATAAAGAAAAATGTGTATGTCACTCTAATGTTATATTATTCTTAATTCCAATCTAATAAAGCAGTCTTACCGAGCTCGATAGCTGCAGTCGCTTAAGTGCGGCCAGTATCCAGTAATCGGGAGATCGTGGGTTCGAGCCCCACTGTCGGCAGCCCTGAAGATGGTTTTCCGTGGTTTCCCATTTTCACACCAGGCAAATGCCGGGGCTGTACCTTAATTAAGGCCACGGCCGCATCGTTCCACTTCCTAGGCATTTCCCATCCCATCGTCGCCTTAAGACCTATCTGTGTCGGTGCGACGTAAAGCAAATAGCAAGAAGAAGGAAGAATAAAGCAGTCTTATTACAGAATGAATTGTTGGAGTTTGAACTGAAGGGAGTACAGTAAAATGTAACACTTCAAAGGACCTTGCTGTTTCTACACAGCATGGCGATACTTCTCAAAACATTTCACATGTAGCGTTATGTTTATACCTCGTAGACGCTTTTTGTGGCAGACCCTGCACCTTGTTTTTTTCTCATTGGATTCAATCATGTGATCTGCGTGGTCATTCCTGGAATCAACATTTTCTAGTGGCGATGGACAACTGCGCTATTTTTCCGTTTCTCGTTCACTGGATTGCAAGAGAGCAACAGATACTCGTCTTCGAAAAGTCAGATGATAAAATTTACAGTACCTCAGTTCAGTTGTGGATCTGCCAAGCATTCTGCTCACACACATCAATACAGTGCGTGATAAGAGGAAAGTACTATTTTTTCCTCGAACGGGAAGGCGATAGAGACTGAGGTTTTGGTCAGATCTATCAATGCCCCCATTCCACAATTATACGCGTTTAAAATTTCCGGTTGTTCTACAGTTATCAAACAAAGATATGGGAACGTTTCTAACGAAGTGAGATTATTAGGAACGAAATCCAAACTAGGCCATTCAAAGATTTCAGTTTCCAAGTCATGTTTTGTCCACATGTCAGTATTAAAAGATACGGTCAATTTCGGGTGGTTTTCCTCAGTAATGTCGAAGTTGGAATTGTTATTTACAACCTCATCTACTACATCGTCTTCTTAATGGTGCATCATTTCAGCATCAGCACGTAACTGTGATCCGGAAAGGTGATTCACGTTCAAATGGTACTCTTCACCGGATTCCTCATCAGTAACGATATCATCCATGGAACTAGGTGGTAACACAGAAGTAATATTCAGTCTGTTTCTTCCTCCAGAATTGAAAAATCTCGTTCAGAGACAAGTTGGAATAGAGGAGAAACAAACTGTGTAATAGTACCTTTATGCCCAATGTCCTATAAAGAGGACACTAAAATATAAATAAAATCACATACCCAATTATTCACCACCATGAACGGAGGAATCATAGGTTTATTACTTGTACCTGACCAACATATCACATCAATTGGATTATAAATATCAACAAAAAGTACTGTGTAACTTAGCTTTCATTCTTCCGGTGCTCGAGCTTTTCCATGATGCCAAAGTCTGGTTGTTATAAAGCTATCAACTATGTACAGTAATTTCCTTAAACTGGTTGAAACCAAACCAAACCAAACGACAGTTCATATCCTTAGTATGCTATCAACATAACAATTAGCACCAATTCTTGCCTGACAGCTTAGGCAATAGGAAAAGATGGTGGGTATGTCTTCTGTCCTTAATAAAGGACATTGGGCAGATCCGGGTTAAGGTTTATAGTTATATACTAACTGTTGGATTCCGTACATTGTCCACAACCATACACTTTAGGGATCGTACTTTCCGATACGACGACTTACAGTTACTCTTCAACTCGCATGCTGGCATGTAGTTTTCGTGACTTGCGAGAATTTACGTACTGCTACTGAAGCGGTAAGAAAATCAATAGTGTTACATTTGCGAGAATAAGTAAAGTATATTTTAATTTTTCTGAAGGATTGTAAATTATTCTCATAATAACAGCTGAGTAGAATTTTGATATGTTCGAATGCATTTATTAACGTGGTTGGTATGAAGTGTCGAGATAGATGAGGAGATCAATGCTAAAAAGGTATTACAATTTACATATGATAACAATAACATTTACAATAAGATACACGAGTTGTAAACTAGAAAAGCGACTGGAATTGATCAGATTTATGGGGATTTACTAAAGACAATGGGTTGGGATATAGTACCATATCTGAAGTACTTATTTGATTATTGTTTGGTCGGAGGAGCTATACCAGATGAATGGAGAGTTGCTATAGTTGCCCCTGTGTATAAAGGAAAGGGTGATAGACATAAAGCTGAAAATTACAGGCCAGTAAGTTTGACATGCATTGTATGTAAGCTTTGGGAAGGCATTCTTTCTGATTATATTAGACATGTTTGCGAAATTAATAACTGGTTGGATAGAAGGCAGTTCGGTTTTAGGAAAGGCTATTCCACTGAAGCTCAAATTGTAGGATTCCAGCAAGATATAGCAGATATCTTGGATTCTGGAGGTCAAATGGACTGTATCGCGATTGACCTGTCCAACGCATTTGATAGGGTGGATCATGGGAGACTACTGGCAGAAATGAGTGCAATTGGACTAGACAAAAGAGTGACTGAATGGGTTGCTGTATTTCTAGAAAATAGATTTTAGAGAATTAGAGTAAGCCAAGCTTTACCTGACCCTGTAATAATTAAGAGGGAAATTCCTGAAGGCAGTATTATTGGACCTTTATGTTTTCTTAAATATATAAATGATATGAGTAAAGAAGTGGAATCAGAGGTAAGGTTTTTTGCGGATGATGCTCGTTTGGTCGGTCGGAGAGTAGAGCTGTCAGACCAGCCGAAGCGCACTTTGCAGACTTAGCCTTTGTATATTCTTATTGACTTACAAGCAAATTTATGTAATGTATTTACTTGTGCATATTATTACAGCGTCGTTTCTCTTCAGTCCGACAATTAATACCAACTTTCAAGAAGGGGACAGTATTATTTTGACCAGAGAATGACCGGAAGAATACCGTGATAGCAAATACTCTATAGAGAATACGTGCGACTCTACAAGATATCGCAGGACATTGATTGCCAGTGCACCTATCGGGGCGGCCTTCAAACCAAGTGTAGCAGTGCCACGGCCGACTGGATCTCTTGCTGAGCACCAGCGATGCATCAAGTCGGCCGTGTGTGGTGCACTATACTCTTTGAATTATGCCGAAAGTGTCAGATTCCAAGACGTCTTTGATCAAAAAGTAGTTATATGAGCTTACTCATTTCAGATGGCCTTGTTAAATTATATTCTGTAACTTGTGAGTGAAACTTGTTTCGTATTTTCGCTGTCGAGTCATTATCAATTTAGTAAAACAAACATGGCTGTTGATTGATGCCTATTAAAATACGTATTATTTGAGCTGGCTAAAAAATAGTCTAGAACCTATTTGAGAGTCTGGTTTAGGTACCTCAATTAACATTTAAATACATAAAAAAATCCGACGTCTAGCAACCTCCATTGCATAATTTTGGTGGTTGGAAGTGCAGTGTGTTGCCTGAATATGAAGAGAAACGTGTTTGAACAAAAACAATCACCCCGTTCCTAAGCCAGAAGAATTAAAAGATTAAAGATTAAAATCCCTGATCCGGCCAGAAATCAAATCTGGGACCTTCTGAAACGAAGGCCTTGACTCTGACCACTCAGCAAGAATTCGGACAAAACGAAATCATTATTGAGTTACATTCTTTCTGTCAGTATTAACATTCATCTTTCGCAGTAGAACAAAGCAAAAGTCATTATTTAATTTCGGTTTTTCTCTCAGTTTTAACATGCAACTTTTGTAGTTTCAATCTTACCGCCAAATGTAGACCCTCTATGGACGAGCGTGACCAATTTGTAACGTTTCCAATACATTGCTTTATCTGTATAGCAAGAAGCATTTTCTCTTGGTTTCCGCGGGTAGCATGTTTGTAACGCTTCAGATTACAAGTCTAGGAAGTGGTGCAGCGTTTGACAATTTGTTGAACCATTTGAACAGCTAAATGTCGGGAGTTCTGAATGCCATGGACACGTGTATCTTAGCTGTGGGTATTTGTTATCACTGATCTTGAAAATGGTAAGTGATAGCGATGATAATATATGACAGAGATAATTTGGATGTACATCTGGATAAAACAATATTATGTTAGACATTATTCCAAGAATTAGTGACCCCTTTTTAAAAACGTTAGAAATTTGTCAACTTAGGCATGTTCAAGAAAACGTTTCTTTTAAGAAAATGAAGCCTGCAACATTTTACGGAAAGAAGAGGTGCGTGAATGCTCGTGTGGCATTCGGAGTGGACAGAGTCAGCCTTTTCGTGAATGACTGCAAAGAAATTGGAAATGTATTGAACATCTCCCTTGTAAGTTATTCCAAACCCTAACTCCCCTTCCTATAAACGAATATTTGCCCCAATTTGTCCACTTGAATTCCAACTTTATCTTCATATTGTGATCTTTGCTACTTTTAAAGACACCATCCAAACTTATTCGTCTACTGATGTCCTCCGACGCCATCTCTCCACGGACGGCTCGGAACATACCACTTAGTCGAGCAGCTCGCCTCCTTTCTTCCAAGTCTTCCAAGCCAAAACATTGCAACATTTTCGTAACTCTACTCTTTGCCTATAATCGCCCAGAACAAATCGAGCTGCTTTTCTTTGGATTGTTTCCAGTTCCTGAATCAAGTAATCCTGGTGGGGTCCCATACACTGGAACCATACGCCAGTTGTGGTCTCACCAGAGAGAAATATGCTCTCTCCTTTACATCCTTACTACAACCCCTAAATACCCTCACAACCATGTGCACAGATCTGTAAACTTCATTTACAATCATATTTATGTGATTACCCCAATGAACATCTTTCCTTATATTAATACCTAGGTACTTACAATGATCCCCAAAGGGAACTTTCACCCCATCAACGCAGACATTAAAACTGAGAGGATTTTTCCTATTTGTGAAACTCACAACCTGACTTTTATCCCCGTTTATCATAATACTATTGCCTACTGTCCATCTCACAACATTATCGATGTCATTTTGCAATTGCTCACATTCTTGTAACTTATTTAGTACTCTATACTGAATAATATCATCAGCGAAAAGCCTACTGCTTCCACTTCTTTACACATATCATTGATATATATATGAAACCATAAAGGTCCAATAATGCTGCCGTGAGGAATTCCCCTCTTAACTGTTACAGGGACTAATAAAGCTTCACCTACTCTAATTCTCTGAGCTCTATTTTCTAGAAACAGAACCACCCATTCAGTCAATCTTTTGTCAAGTCCAATTGTACTCATTTTTGCCAGTAGTCTCCCATGATCTTACCTATCAAATGCCTTAGACAGTCCAATCGCGATACAGTCCAATTGACCTCCTGAATCCAGGATATCTGCTATACCTTGCTGGAATCCTGCAAGTTGGGCTTCAGTGGAATAACCTTTCCTAAACCCAAACTGCCTTCTATCAAACCAAAGCCTAAAATACAATCCATGTCAAACTGTCTTGCCTGTAATTTTTAGCTTTATATAGAGGGGCTACTCTAGCTACTCTCCATTCATTTGGTAATGTTCCTTCATGCAAACAATAATCACACAAGTACTTCAGATATGGTTCTATATCCCAATCCATTGTCTTTAGTATATCCCCCGAAACCGTATCAATTCCAGCTGCTTTTCTAAATTTCAAACTTTGTATCTTACTATAAATGTCATTGCTGTCATAGGTAAATTTGAATACTTCTTTGGTATTAGTCACCCCCTCTATCTGGACATTATCCTTGTAACCAAATTTTTTTTACGTACTTCTGACTGAATACTTCTGCCTTTTGAAGATCCTCGCATATACACTCACCTTGCTCATGAATGATTCCTGGAATCTCCTCCTTGAAACCTGTTTCTGCCTTAAAGTACCTATACATACTATTCCATTTTCACTAGAATTTGTATGGCCGCCAATTATGCTTGCCATCATGTTATCTTTAGCTAACTTCTTTGCTAGATTCAATTTCCTAATAAGTTCCTTCAATTTTTCCTTACTACCACAGGCATTTCTAACTCTATTTCTTTCCAACCTGCACCTCCTTCTTAGTCTGTGTCTGTGTGTGTGTGTGTGTGTGTGTGTGTGTGTGTGCTATCTCACAAAGTTTTGTGTCCGCGTGTATTTCGAATACAAGTGATGTGTATGCGCATATCAGTGATCTGCTCGATAGCCCGTGTTGTGATGTATTTGCAATTACTGAGTGTGTTAGCTGTGCAGTATGTGTGATTCAGTAGATTCAGACTTTATATTTTGAAAATTATCGTTTACCGAGCGAGTTAGCTACACGGTATGTGTTTCTATGTTTTTTGATGTATTCATAAGCAAATGATAGAAGATGTCGCACTAGGCAGATACGTTTGAAGTTGTACGTTTGATATATTCATATTATCGTTTACCGATCGAGTTGGCTACGCAGTATGTTTTTTGCTGTAGTTTCTTATTTGCACACAAAACAAATGACAGAAGACAAATTATTTGAAGTTGTACTTCTGATATATTCATGTTGTCGTTTACCGAGCGAGTTGGCTACGCAGTATGGTTTTTCTGTACTTTTTGATTTTCGCTCAACACAAATTATAAAATTCAAATCATTTGAAGTTGTACTTTTGTTATATTCATATTATCGTTTACCGAGCGAATTGGCTACGCAGTATGGTTTTTCTGTACTTTTTGATTTTCGCACAAGACAAATGATAGAAATGTCAAACTAGGTAAATCATTGAAGTTGTACTTTTGTTGTATTCATATTATCGTTTACCGAACGAGTTGGCTGCGAAGTATGTGCATTGCCTTGTGCATAAAATCGCGTTGTTATAGTAATGTATGTTCGATAGAGATATACAGCTATCCCTTGACAGAGAAGGAGGACGTTATAACAGCCGCTATCTTGCACAAGCTGTTCATAATTCTAGTCTTATTATTTCTTTTTCTCTGTTCGAATCCATCTTCTTATAACAAAGGTATCCTCTGACATGCTCTGAACACATGTTGTAAGTAACGTCATCGTGTATCGTGTTCTATTCTAATGTTGTTATATTTTAATCACTTATTTAGTGTTCTGAACACATCAATCAATGTTCTGAACACATGTTGAAGTTAACGACATCGAGTACAGTGTTCGATTCTAGTCTTGTTATGTTTCAATCACTACTTTTGTGAACTGACATTCTTAGAACAAAGGTATCCCGTGTTAACTAGTAAACGTGCTCTAAACACATGTTGTAAGTAACGACATCGAGTACAGTGTTCGATTCTAGTCTTGTTATGTTTTAATCACTTATTTAGTGTTCTGAACACACCAATCAATGTTCTGAACACACGTTGAAGTTAACGACATCGAGTACAGTGTTCGATTCTAGTCTTCTTATCTTTTAATCATTTCTTTTGTGATCTAATCTTCTTAGAACAAAGGTATCGCCTGCTCACTAGTAAACATGTTCTGAACAGTGTTCCGAACACATGTCGTAAGTAACGACATCGAGTACAGTGTTCGATTCTAGTCTTGTTATGATTTAATCACTTATTTTGTGATCAGAACACAATATTCAATGTTCTGAACACATGTTGTAAACACAGCAATAGATGTTCTTAACAGCAGCTTCGTAAGTATGTAATCAAGTCTAAACATGCACAACTATGATGATGTCATCGCTGCATGTTAAAATCACGTGCACAATCTTGCCTACGCGATGCATGTTTAAACTTGTTCGATAGAGCTATTCCATGACAGAGGAAGAGGAGGCGGAGGAGGAAGAGGAGGCGTGGTAGGTGGAGGAAGTGGAGGAGGAAGTCATAACAACCTGTGTATAGCCGCCATCTTGCGTAGTATCCTCTAAGTTCGCAGTTGCCATCTCGTGTAATTAGTGCGGGGAAGGGCATCTTGTCGTAAAAGGAAGGATAGTCCCTTCAAAATAGTAGATCTCAGGTTAGGTTCGCTCTGTTAGGCGTCGAGAATGCACTGAACTTTTGTTGTTTGAAGATGATAGCTAACGGAATTTTTCTAATTGCCCGCTACCACATGCCTAAGATTGCAGGAATGTATATTTTGCCCCTGCCAGCACTAAAGTTTGCGATCGTCTGTTGTTTAAAGATGGCCGCTGTCCAAAAAGCACGTGGATTTTTGAAATTGCCCACTACCACGTGCCTAAGGTTCAGGTTTAGTGCCATCAAGATGGCAGCACTGTAGTTAACGATGCGTTGTTGTTTGAAGATGGCGGATGACAGTTTTCAAAAGCACGTGGAATTTTCAAATTGCCCGCCACCACATGCAAAATGTAGCAACTATGAGGTTTAGTGCCGTTAAGATGGCAGCACTGAGGTTAGGGATGCGTTCCTGTTTAATGATGGCGAATGACATCTGTCAAAAAGTACGTAGCAATGTTTACAAACAAGAGCACGTGGAATTTTTCAATTTGCCTGCCACCACGTGCCACAGGTGGTAGCCGTGAGATTTTAGTGTCGTTAAGGTGGCAGCACTGAGGTTAGGGATCGCCTGTTGTTTACTGTCAAAAAAGCACGTGGAATTTCAAATTGACCGCCACCACGTGCCTAAGCTGGTAGCTATGAGTTTTAGTGCCGTTAAGATGGTAGCACTGAAGTTAGCAATGAAAGAGGGCGGATGAGAGCTGTCAAAAAGCACGTGGCTTTGTATACAAACAAGAGCACGTGGAATTTTTCAATTTTCCCGTCGCCACGTACCACAGGTAGTAGCCGTGAGATATAGTGTCGTTAAGGTGGCAGCACTGAGGTTAGGGATCGCCTGTTGTTCACTGTCAAAAAGCACGTGGCTTTGTTAACAAACAAGAGCACGTGGAATTTCAAATTGACCGCCACCACGTGCCTAAGGTGGTAGCTATGAGGTTTAGTGCCGTTAAGATGGCACCACTGAAGTTAGCGATGAAAGTTGGCGGATGCCAGCTGTCATAAAGCACGTGGCTTTATATACAAACAAGAGCACGTGGCTTTGTTTACAAACAAAATCACGTGGTGATGACGTCACGGTCACGTGACCGGGGGCTGTGACATTGGCCGTGGTCAATGAGCTCGGGTGCTGACTCAGCGTATTTAGAACTGTCACTGTTCCCCTACTTATCTGCTATACCTTGCTGGAATCCTAAATGTTGTGCTTCAGTGGAATATTCCTAAAACCAACTGCCTTCTATCGAACCGGTTATTAATTTCGCTTACATGTCCAATATAATCAGCAAGAATGCCTTCCCAGAGCTTACGCATGTCAAACTTACTGGTTGCAATTTTCAGCTTTATGTGTATAACCCCTTCCTTTATACACGGCGTCTACTATAGCAACTCTCCATTCATTTGGTATAGCTCCTTCAACCAAATAATAATCAAATCAAATAAGTACTTCAGATATGGTACTGTATCGCAGCCCATTGTCTTTAGTATATCCCCAGAATTCTTATCAATTCCAGCCGCTTGTCTAGAGTTCAAGTTTTGTATCTTAATTTCAATGTCATTGTTATCATATGTAAATTTTAATATTTGTTTAGCATTAGTCCCCTCCTCTATCTGGACATTATCCTTGTAACCAACAATCTTTATATAGTGCTGACTGAATACTTCTGCCTTTTGAAGATCCTCACATACACACTCTCCTTGTTCATTAATTATTCCTGGAATGTCCTTCTTCGAACCCGTTTCTACCATAAAATACCTATATATATATTTCCATCTTTTACATAAAATTTTATGACTGCCAATTATGCTTGCCATCATGTTATCCTTAGCTGCCTTCTTTGCTAGATTCAATTTCCTAGTAAATGCCTTGAATTCCTCCTTATTTTCACAGCCATTTCTATCCCCATTTCTTTCCAATCTGCACCTCCTTCTTAGTCTCTTTATTTCTCTGTTATAATAAAGTGGATTTTTACCGTTCCTTACCACCTTTAAAGGTACAAATCCGTTATCTCACTCCTCAACAATTATTCTAAACCCATCCTAGAGTCTTGTTTACGTATTTATTTACCGTTTTCCACCGATCGGGTTTAATTTTTTAAGTAGTATAATTGGACAGTTCGGCGGCCACCACCCCCACCGGCTCCCAGAGGCCACCTCCACCACCACCACAGCCAGAGGCCTCCCAGATGAATCCTCCACCACCACCACAGCCAGAGGCCTCCCAGACGCCTCCTCCACCACCACCACAGCCAGAGGCCTCCCAGATGCCTCCTCCACCACCGCCACAGCCAGAGGCCTCCCAGAGGTCTCCTCCACCACCCGCGGGAAATTTGAATTTGTAAACAAAGCCACGTGCTTTTTGACAGCTGTCATCGACAACAACGCATCGCTAACCTCAGTACTGCCATCTTGACGGACCTAAACCTCAGTAGTACCAACTTAACCTAACTAGCGCGAGGTAAACAAAGCCACGTGTTTTTGACAGTCACGTGCTTTTTGACAGACAACAACGCACCGCTAACCTCAGTACTGCCATCTTGACGGGCCTAAACCTCAGTAGTACCAACTTAACCTAACTAGCGCGTGGTAAACAAAGCCACGTGCTTTTTTGACAGCTGTCATCCGGCATTAAACCACAGAGCACTGTGCTGCCCTCTTTATCGCAGTAGATGTAAATTCGTCACCTGTCATCCGCAGTGCTGCCATCTTGGCGGGCCTAAACCTTAGTGCTACCAACTTAACCTCACTAGCGTGAGATTTGAATCGGTAAACAAATCCACGTGCTTTTTTGACAGCTGTCATCCGCCATCTTTAATCTATAGAGCACAGTGCTGCCCTCTCTAGCTACTTACCTTTGAAATGTGGTGGCGGATAATTAGAAAAATGCTTTTTGACAGCAGCCATCTTTGAGCACCGTGCTGCCCTCTTTAGCTAGATACCTTTGAAATGTGGTGGCAGGCAATTCCACATGACAGCAGCCATCTTTAATCAAGAGAGCACCATGCTGCCCTCTATGTGGTGGCGGCAATTTGAAAAATTCTACATGCTCTTGTTTGGAAACAAACTCACGCGCTTTTTTGACAGCCGTCATCCGCCATCTTTAATCAACAGAGCACAGTGCTGCCCTCTTTAGTTTGAAATGTGGTCGTGGCAAATTCCACGTGCTCTTGTTTGGAAACAAAGCCATGTGCTTTTTTGACAGCTGTCATCCGCCATCTTTAATCAAGAGAGCACCGTGCTGCTATCTTTAGCTAGATACCTTTGAGGTGGTTAATTTGAAAAATTATTTTCGACAAGCAGCCATCTTTGAGCACCGTGCTGCCCTCTTTAGCTAGATACCTTTGAAATGTGGTTACAGGCAATTCCACATGACAGCAGCCATCTTTAATCAAGAGAGCACCATGCTGCCCTCTATGAGGTGGCGGCAAATTGAAAAATTCCGCGTGCTCTTGTTTGGAAACAAACTCACGTGCTTTTCTGACAGCTACCATCCGCCTACTTTAATCAACAGAGCATAGTGCTGCCCTCTTTAGTTTGAAATGTGGTGGCGGCAAATTCCACGTGCTCTTTTTTGGAAACAAAGCCATGTGCTTTTTTGGACAGGTGTCATCTGCCATCTTTAATCAACAGAGCACCGTGCTGCTATCATGCGGGTAATTTCGTCAGCTGTCATACGCCATCTTTAATCTACAGAGAACCGTGCTGCACTCTATGTGGTGGCGGCAAATTCCACGTACTCTTGTTTGGAAACAAATTCTATGTGCTCTTCAGCTGTCATCCACCATCTTTAATCAAGAGAGCACCGTGCTGCCCTCTTTGTGGTGGCGGATAATTTGAAAAATTCTTTTTTGACAAGCAGCCATCTTTAATCCAGAGAGAACAGTGCTGCCCTCTTTAGCTACTTACCTTTGAGGTGGTTAATTTGAAAAATTCTTTTCGACAAGCAGCCATCTTTAATCCAGAGAGAACAGTGCTGCCCTCTTTAGCTACTTACCTTTGAGGCGATTAATTTGAAAAAATTCTATTTAACAAGCTGCCATATTTAATGAAAAGAGCATCGTGGTGCTATCTTGCGGGTAAATTTTACGTCACAGCTGTCATCCACCATCTTGCATTGCTAACCTTAGTGCTGCCCTCTTTAGCTACTTACCTTTGAAAAAATCTATTTGACAAGCTGTCACCCGCCATCTTGCATCGCAAACCTCAGTGCTGCACTCTATGTAGTGGCGGATAATTGAAAAAATATTTATGACAAGCAGCCATCTTTAATCAACAGAGCACCGCGCTGCCATCTTTAGCTACCGCCATCTTACATCGCTTATCTCGCTGCTGCACTCTTTAGTTGAAATGTGGTGGCGGTAAATTCGAACAAGTTTAATCACGCATCGGGAAAGCTAGAGTAAGGACATGCTGCAGTGATGACGTCATCATGCATGTTTAGACTTGTCCGTTTTCTTAAGTGTAAGTCGGTGTAAAGGAATGTCGTGGCGGTAAATTCGAACAAGTTTAAACATGCATCGGGAAAGCTAGAGTAAGCACGTGCTGTTGTGATGACGTCATTGTGCATGTTTAGACCTGATCGTTTTTCTTAAGAGTAAGTCGGTGTAAAGCAATGCAATAAGTACAACATTTTTTTAATGCGATCAAATATTTATTTACAAATGTACTACAACAGTGTTCGTTTTTGCTGCTGACAAGGTTGGTGTGCTTCTTAACAACGTATGCTTCTGAAATGCTTCCTGCAACATTCAAATTAAACAAAAACATTTAGAAATATATTATACTATGTATGTTATGCTTTACAGAGAAGATCATATACTTCTTACCTTGCTGTTATTCCTTTTCGGAATCATCATGATCATCATGAGGTACTAGAGAATGTTCATTCATACACTGTGTACAGTGTTCAATCCTCGGATTTGGTCCATCCCAATCATCATCACTATTTTCTCCTCGATGCTTGTAATGTCGTTCACAAGTTCTGCATAATGCTACTTCGATCGACATCTTACTGTGTAGAGGAAGGATGTCCCAAAAATTATGTACGTAAGAGGCAGCGAACGTATATAAAAATCCTGGTGGTAAGTATTGAATGAGATGTTTCGGCATCGACGATCTATGTTTATAGAACATCTTAATGGCCTCACTCACTCGTGAAAGATAAATAAGATGTTGCGTTTGAGCATGCAAACAGCATGCACATTTACAGTTTTGTTCCATAGCGTACGATGTCGAAGCACACACTAATGAAAATGATAAAGATCTATTCTTATTTATAGTCTCGTAACAATATTCGTTAGCGGATGGTAAGTAACATCACTCATATGAATTATAAGACAATAGGCTGCTGTGTGAGCAGGAATGTTTTCAGATGTTTCAAATTCTAAACGAATATCAACTGGAGATTCTTTTATAGATTCTTCATGATAAGAGCAGTCTATAACTACAATCGGTGCTTTATTTTTAAATTCTTGAGGTGTAAATAGCGGACGATCTTCTTTCTGATAATAAGATGATTGAAATTTACAAAACATATCATAGAGCATCCCGAACTTATTTTTCTCAAAGTTAATGTCTATGTTTTCGTAGGGATACGTAATTCCGTTGAGATATAGTCTAACGTGTCTTAATTTACAGTGATCAAACAGTGAGCTATCTTTTTCGTGATTGATTTTACGATTAGTTTGAAATCCAAAAATAATGTACAAGGGCTTCTCAGTAAAACGTGATGTTTTAACAGCCCAGCTATGCTTGTTTGTAGGTGGTAACACAGGATATTCATGCAGCTCCCAACTTCTAAAACGTATAGGTAATGGTGTATCATTTTCTACAATCTTGAGCAATCGAAGTTTTTCACGATCAGATAAGGTTATATGTGGAATCCGCCACAGTATACGATGCAGTGTTATTTTCGATTCTACTGGTGTTTCTACTGCTTTAAGAGAATTGTAATCACTTCGATCACGGATTAGTATAAGCTCTTGTTTTGCGTTGATTATAATACGTGTAAAGTCTTCTGCGAATCCAAAAATATGTTTCAGTGATAACATACCCGTAAAAGTTCCATCCTCATTAATCATCCAGTTGTTAGTAGCTTTTGGACACCATCCAGCCATCCGCAAAAGATTACTTTCTTCATCACAGAAAGAAGGGTAGAGTTTCATTGCACTTGTAATACCAACATTCTTCGTTCGATCTATTTCAACATTATTTACTTCATATCGCGCTTCAGAAAAGAGAAAAGCTAGAGCATGGTTGTTTAGTTGTGAAGTGCTTGGTCCACTTCCATCAGACTTTTCTAGTCGTCCTTCAATATAGAGGTAGCTTTCGTGTGGTAAGGTGTAAACATCTTGTTGATTAATAATAAAATGAATTTCATCATTGTTATTTAATCCAAACGTGAAAGGTTGATAGGAATGAAGCTCACTTCGTACTACACCTTCACGACTTTCTACTGTATTCGTAATGTCTAGCATTTCTTCCATTTTGTTGTAGTAGTGTATATCCTAAATCTTGGAGTATCTGCTTATGGGTATCTGTTAACTCGATGAGTCTCTGCACACATGTAGTATGTCTTCGGAATGTACACCGTGTTTTATAGATGGTTTTTATACTGGTTTAAGATGTAGTTTGTAAGCTACGTACGCGTGCTGATCTAAATGAATAAGCTGATTATGTTTATTTACAAGTCTAAGAGTAATGTTGCTAATGTGTTTTGCAGACACAGAATGATAAAGAACTACTGCTGGTTTCTCACAAATAGTATATCCACGTTCCTCTGTAACAATAAAGTCGTGCAGGACGTGCGAAGGTTGTAGATTACTATTCAAGTTTGTAATAATATTACAAGTAATGTTCACATTATAATCATCGAAGAGTTTTATAGGTTGATCAGACTCGTAACGTACGTTCGGTAGGAGCTCCCTCGATGAAAATCCAAGCAGTGGTCCAATCGAATCAGGTTGTGATTTGAAGTCAATCTTAAATGATGATTCAATAACACATTTATGTGTAATGTTGCTTATAGTGATTGAGAACTTGTAATTATGATTACTAAAACTATCTTCCCCAAACTGATCAATTAACGTACTTTCAATATAGTCGTGAATATCGTCTACTGTATAACTACCTGAGGGTAGTGTTAGCACATACTCATCGTAATAGAACTTGTTTACAGCATCACGCACATTATAGATTTTATTGTAGCTTTCAAACGATACTAGTCCAAGACTATGCGGCTGATAGCTAAGTTCGATTGGTGGATTAAAACAGACGGTTGTTTCAGGTCCTTCTCCACGTACAGCAAACGTTCTTTCACTGTTCGTCATCACGTAGACACTAATGCACTTTCTCTACTGTCTGGGTTTGATATAAGAACATAAGACATAATCGTCCACACATGCGTGTATTAAAGTTTTGCACACGGTTTTTATTGTAAACAATGTCCGCACTGCTTCCGAAATAAGGTATGAGCTCCAAAGGAGGAGGTAAGTCTCCATAGCTATCAAAATACCATACTTTAGATTTACGTTTTACATAAGCAACGTAATTAGTTCCAGGTCCACGACTGTCGTCCAAGTTAATTACGGCACTTTCACGTTCACGTGGACGTGCTGGTAGTTGATCGCGCATATACACTCCTCGAAAATAATGAATTCCTAGTTGTTTAGCAAACGTAGAAACTTCATCATGCGTTAGAGCTCGATATGGCAGTGCATTCAGTAGACGTTTTTTGGAGAAATGTAGATACCAAGCCCTTTCTTGTATGCCGCTAGCTTCATGTTCATACCTTTGCCTCGTAACGCAATTGCCTCCATCGTCTTGTTATGACGTTCACTCTCTTTCAACTGTTGTTCCGCTTCTTCTACAGCTTTGACAGTTCTCGCTACAGCACTAGCACCACCTAGCAATGACCCTAAAGCTGCTAAGCCAGCAAACAGCGCTGGAAGAAATCCTCCTCGTTTTGGTACAGGAATAATTCGTGCACGTTTACTAAATATTGCTCTGCACTTTGGAGAAATTCTCGCTCTTGCTGCGCGTAACGCTTTAGTAATAGCTACACGAGGATTCTATTCTCCTCGAATAGCTTTTTGCGCAGCCTTTATAACATCTTTCCATCCAACAGTTTTTACTTTATTCTTCTTCTTCATGTCGTTTGGACATCGTTGTTTTACCATGCTGGACACGACTTTACTAGTCAAGAGCAAATCATAAACTAACCGTTACCTCTTGTTTCGTTCAATATATATATATTACTATTACATACGTTATGATTCAGTTATCATGAAGATTATAAAGCAGCAAGACACGCTACCTGTTACCGACATTGTACCACATATCTTACCTAGTTCTAGTACAACTACAGGAAAACGTCATGGAACGTTGTTTCCTTTTACTGTTCGATGTATTATATCAGGCCCGTCGGGATGCGGGAAAACAAATCTTTTACTCACACTTATTACTTCTGTAAATGGTGTACGCTTCGAGAATATTTACGTTTTCGCAAAGTCACTCTATCAGCCGCTATATACTATTCTACAAACTGTAATGCACGATCTAGTTAAAGATGGAATAAGATATTTTAAATTTAATTCGCATGAGCAAGTACCATCACCAGACGATGTGCTTCCTAATTCTCTTATGATCTTTGATGATGTCGCAACAGAACAGCAAAACGTTATTCGTGCATTCTTTAGTATGGGTCGGCATAAATATGTTGATTGCATCTATTTGTGCCAAACCTATTCTCGTTTGCCTAAGCAGTTGATACGTGACAACGCAAATGTTATTGTGCTTTTTCGGCAAGATGAGCGCAACATGCGACATGTGTATAACGATCATGTTAACACTGATATGACATTCGATGACTTTAAACGTATGTGTGCTAAATGTTGGTCATTACACCGTTACAGCTTTTTAGTTATTGATAAAGAAAGTGATGTACAGCATGGACGATATCGCATGGGTTTCGGTAATTTTATATGCATTAACACAGAATTACAGTAACTACTTGATTAAAAACCATCATCATGTTAACATCTAGCAAGGAGATCACAAAACATATCATCCAAGCTCGAAACAATATTCGACGGAAATTTAAGGAGCTTAAACGTATTCAAGCAGACACGGATTTATTTTTAAAAACACAACTAAGTACACCACTCAAAGAAATTTTTAATTCTACTTCATTACCGCAGTCTACTTCAAGTTTTGCTTCTATGCAAACATCATATCATAAAGAGAAGCATGAAGAAGAAAAGCATGAACAAGATAAGGAAGAGAAGAAGCAGGATGTAGATCAAGAAGAGGAAGATAAGGAAGAATAAGAAGAAGAACTTAATGATACATCACCATCTAAGCGTGTTGAGTTTTTAACTACAGACGTTATTGCTGAAACACCTACTACATCGACGCAAAATCTACCATCTTTGTCTGAGGTTATGATTACACCAGAGTATCGCAATCAGTTTAGAACTTTTATTCAAGATACCTATGGATCTCTCTTTGCACCTTATATAGAAAAACATTTTACAGGACAAACTGACACTACCTACGGTATTCGCTACGAAGATGACTGTTTCCGGATAGGAAATTCAAATGTTAAGATTAATAACAACAAACACATTGTAAAAGGTGTTACCTATAAACCTACGAAAGGACTCTTAGAACTTCTTTTCTCACGAATACCTGACAAGGATATAATTTTACAAGATGATCTTAAAAAATATAAAGCAATGCTTTTTGCTACTGATGCAACACGACGTAATTACAAGAGAACAGAAGCTGTAAATGCGAATAAGAGTTACAAGTATCGTGAGTTTATTTCTAAGCTGTTTCCGACTGCACGTAGACTAGATGTTATCTACAAGCCTTTGTTGCCGTATGTGGATGTAAGATACTGGAATGACCTAAACTTACTCGTTGAACGATTACAACTTTTAAGAGCATCGCAAGAGGCTGGTCACACTGGTCACGGATCAGATATTATAGAAATAGAAAGAGAACTACGTTATGCCGGTATTATTTTGTAATGGCTCGTCAAGAGAAGATCTCACCTGTAAAGGTAAACATCGCACATGAGTTACATAAACCAGCACGTCGCACCTACTGTCGCAGACGCGTTATTACACGAGGAAAAGATGATCTCTGGCAAGCAGACTTAGTAGAAATGATTCCATATGCCTCTAGTAATAAGGGGTATAAGTATCTACTTACTGTTATCGATGTGTACTCGAAGTTTGCTTTTGCACAACCCGTGCGTTCTAAAACAGCAGCTCAAGTTAAAGAAGCATTTAAACATATTGTTGAAGAATCGAAACGCTGCCCACGGCTTCTTCAAACTGATCAAGGTAAATAGTTTTACAACAAGGATTTTTCTTCTTATCTCAAGTTACTTGGCATTCAACACTACTCTACGTTCAGCAATCTCAAGGCAAGTGTTGTAGAACGCTTTAATCGTACACTCAAAACAATGATGTGGCGAGAATTTACAGCGCAAGGTTCATATCGTTGGATTGATCTGCTACCTAGACTTTTATCTACCTACAACGATACACCTCATCGCACTATCGGAACGAAGCCACGTCTTGTTACAAAGAATACACCTCGTATAAATGCTATTCATCTTGTAATTAAAACAGCTGATTCACGTCGCCATCGCTTTAAAGAAGGTGATTTTGTTCGCATCAGCAAACACAAGTCTATCTTTGCAAAAGGATACACACCTAACTGGAGCACTGAAATTTTTCAAATCAGAAGTGTTAAGCTTACTAATCCAGTTACGTATTTACTTCGCGATCTCAGAGGACAGCCTATTGAAGGAGGATTCTACATCGAAGAACTGCAGAAAACAAAATATCCTGATCACTATTTAGTTGAACGTGTTATTCGACGTCGTGGCAATAAACTGTATGTTAAATGGCTTGGTTTTAATAACAGCTTTAATTCATGGATTAATAAAGAGGATGTACTTTAAATCTCATGTCTGTTTTCTTTTAATCCTCTACGTTTCCTTTCTTCTAAGTCACTAGGACATGCTGTAGGATTAAACAACACCTGTAATATGTTTTGACAATTCATATTTTAGAATATATATACATTTTATCCTTTGTTTATTTTACGGTCTTTGTCACTCAGTTTTCGTTTTATTGCACCAACAACGACAAGTGCTGCTATATTCTTCTGAGCAGCTAAAGCGCTAGGTAATAACACACACACACACACACACACACACACACAGCATAACTTTACGAAGCAGATTTTAACAGCTACACGACATACTCTATGCAGGCAGCATGTAACTACATGTCAGGCGAACGTGTTCTAGGGCCGCAGGGGAGATAAAGCACGAAGAAAAGAAGATCAATCAATCTATTGATGAGTCCACGCCCAACATGCTTCCTCATCTTCCTCCCAGCACGTTTCTTCACCTTTTGCTTGTTTACTCTCTCCACAGCCATGATAAGTGTTTATAAGCGAAGACAACTCGTTAGTTTTAGGTCCGTGATACAGTTTAATTAGTTGACATGTACGGCACTGTCTCACAGAAGGTCTTCTACCTAAACTCACGTGTTCATGATGTAAACTACACGTTTGAAGCTCTGAAAAAACAGGATCTTGAGTCCACTCACGAGGCACCTTATCCCAAATCTTCTTTACAGCATTCGCAGCTACATTAACCAAAAATGCCTTTGGTAATGCATTTAACTCTTCTTCAGTAAAAGTGTTTAGTTTCTTTTTGCATGCATAAAACTTTACGATCGCCTTTTCAACTGCGTTACACTTAGTATCTGTTAGAAATGATATGATGTCTTTACTCTACAAATGTTTCTTTTACACTAAGGTTATTTCGACATTGCAGTTTACATATGTTGTTCACTTCCCGGCATGCATTGCAACACAACCAATCAAAGAGCATGCATACATGTTGTAAAGACTGTTTACTTGTTTCTCTACTATGCTCTTTCGGAAGAGTTTTAAATGATGGGCACCCCAATTCATGCTTGTCGATAACTTCACACGATGATGGTAGAAAATCACGCAACCATTCTTTCTTTTCACAACCCTTTAAAAGAACAAGATCTGCTCTTGACAAATGTGCATTCATCATTAAAGGTAGAAAACGATAAGGTATTCCTTTTTCTTCCCACTTCAAACCTAAATTGTTTTCAATCCACTGAGTCTGCTTTTTATCTTCATCTGTTTGCAGACAGTAAGGGAACGGTAGACTAAATACTAAACTAACAAGTTTTGGTGCCCACAACACACTGCAATCTAACACAGCCACCTATTTAAACACAAATTTGTTTCCGTTTACTTTAAAGCCTTGCACATCAACTATTAATGTTTTCGCCATGTTTGCACTCCACTCTCTATCACTGTTTCTCGAAGACTACAGCTTTTAGTCAACGAACGGGTTTAAACATGCACAATAACGTCATCACTGCAGCACATGCAAACTCTTGTTTTTATGATGCATACTTATTGCATTCCTTTACACCGACTTACTCTTAAGAAAACGGACAAGTCTAAACATGCATGATGACGTCATCACTGCAGCACGTCCTTACTCTAGCTTTCCCGATGCGTGATTAAACTTGTTCGAATTTACCGCCACCACATTTCAACTAAAGAGTGCAGCAGCGAGGTAAGCGATGTAAGACGGCGGTAGCTAAAGATGGCAGCGCGGTGCTCTGTTGATTAAAGATGGCTGCTTGTCATAAATATTTTTTCAAATTATCCGCCACAACATAGAGTGCAGCACTGAGGTTTGCGATGCAAGATGGCGGGTGACAGCTTGTCAAATAGACTTTTTTAAAGGTAAGTAGCTAAAGAGGGCAGCACTAAGGTTAGCAATGCAAGATGGTGGATGACAGCTGTGACGTAAAATTTACCCGCAAGATAGCACTACGATGCTCTTTTCATTAAATATGGCAGCTTGTTAAATAGAATTTTTTCAAATTAATCGCCTCAAAGGTAAGTAGCTAAAGAGGGCAGCACTGTTCTCTCTGGATTAAAGATGGCTGCTTGTCGAAAAGAATTTTTCAAATTAACCACCTCAAAGGTAAGTAGCTAAAGAGGGCAGCACTGTTCTCTCTGGATTAAAGATGGCTGCTTGTCAAAAAAGAATTTTTCAAATTATCCGCCACCACAAAGAGGGCAGCACGGTGCTCTCTTGATTAAAGATGGTGGATGACAGCTGAAGAGCACATAGAATTTGTTTCCAAACAAGAGTACGTGGAATTTGCCGCCACCACATAGAGTGCAGCACGGTTCTCTGTAGATTAAAGATGGCGTATGACAGCTGACGAAATTACCCGCATGATAGCAGCACGGTGCTCTGTTGATTAAAGATGGCGGATGGTAGCTGTCAGAAAAGCACGTGAGTTTGTTTCCAAACAAGAGCACGCGGAATTTTTCAATTTGCCGCCACCACATAGAGGGCAGCATGGTGCTCTCTTGATTAAAGATGGCTGCTGTCATGTGGAATTGCCTGCCACCACATTTCAAAGGTATCTAGCTAAAGAGGGCAGCACGGTGCTCAAAGATGGCTGCTTGTCGAAAAGAAGTTTTCAAATTAACCACCTCAAAGGTATCTAGCTAAAGATGGCAGCACGGTGCTCTCTTGATTAAAGATGGCTGATGATAGCTAACAGAACTTTTCAAATTGCCCGCTACTACGTGCTTAAGGTAGTAGCCATACAGTGGGCAGCACGGTGTTCTGTGGATTAAAGATGGCGGATGACAGCTGACGAAATTGCCCGCATGATAGCAGCGCTGTGCTCTGTTGATTAAAGATGGTGGATGACAGCTGTCAAAAAAGCACATGGCTTTGTTTCCAAACAAGAGCACGTGGAATTTGCCACCACCACATTTCAAACTAAAGAGGGCAGCACTGTGCTCTGTTGATTAAAGATGGCGGATGACGGCTGTCAAAAAAGCGCGTGAGTTTGTTTCCAAACAAGAGAATTTTTCAAATTGCCGCCACCACATAGAGGGCAGCATGGTGCTCTCTTGATTAAAGATGGCTGCTGTCATGTGGAATTGCCTGCCACCACATTTCAAAGGTATCTAGCTAAAGAGGGCAGCACGGTGCTCAAAGATGGCTGCTGTCAAAAAGCATTTTTCAAATTATCCGCCACCACATTTCAAAGGTAAGTAGCTGAAGAGGGCAGCACTGTGCTCTATAGATTAAAGATGGCGGATGACAGCTGTCAAAAAAGCACGTGGATTTGTTTACCGATTCAAATCTCACGCTAGTGAGGTTAAGTTGGTAGCACTAAGGTTTAGGCCCGCCAAGATGGCAGCACTGCGGATGACAGGTGACGAATTTACATCTATTGCGATAAAGAGGGCAGCACAGTGCTCTGTGGTTTAAAGATGGCGGATGACAGCTGTCGAAAAAGCACGTGGCTTTGTTTACCACGCGCTAGTTAGGTTAAGTTGGTACTACTGAGGTTTAGGCCCGTCAAGATGGCAGTACTGAGGTTAGCGATGCGTTGTTTTCTGTCAAAAAGCACGTGACTGTCAAAAAACACGTGGCTTTGTTTACCTCGCGCTAGTTAGGTTAAGTTGGTACTACTGAGGTTAAGTCCGTCAAGATGGCAGTACTGAGGTTAGCGATGCGTTGTTGTCGATGACAGCTGTCAAAAAGCACGTGGCTCTGTTTACAAATTCAAATTTCCCGCGGGTGGTGGAGGAGACCTCTGGGAGGCCTCTGGCTGTGGTGGCGGTGGAGGAGGCATCTGGGAGGCCTCTGGCTGTGGTGGTGGTGGAGGAGGCATCTGGGAGGCCTCTGGCTGTGGTGGTGGTGGAGGAGGCATCTGGGAGGCCTCTGGCTGTGGTGGTGGAAGTGGCCTCTGGGAGCCGGTGGGGGTGGTGGCCGCCGAACTGTCCAATTATACTACTTTTTTAAAAACTGCCTTCTGCCTGCTTTATCAGCAATATGGTACTGCCTAATAGTTCTACTTTTAAGAATTTCCTTTCTATCGCATTTATTTTTAACTGAGATAAAACCAGCTTCATGATCACTAATACTTCGGTTTCTCTGTAGAGCTCATCTGGTTTTACCAGCAATGCATCCAGGATATTTTTCCTATTAGTTTGTTCCATCACTTTCTGAATCAGCCGTCCTTCCCATATTAAATTATTGGCCATTTGTAGGTCATGATACCTGTCGTTCGCATTTCTTTCCCAATTGACATCTGTTAAATTCGGACCTTCCACTACAGTCACATTCCTTTACGTGTTGTTGCCCACATAGGTCCGTGTCAGCTCTACCATTCCCCGGTCTGTACACTCCTAAGATTTCAAGTTGCCTATTATCTTTAGAAATGAGAGTTACACCTAGAATTTTGTGTTTCTCATCTTTAACTTTTCGTAGTTTACAAATTCTTCTTTCACCAGAATGAATACTACCCTCATACCATCCCTATTCTATCTCTACCGAGCTCGATAGCTGCAGTCGCTTAAGTGTGGCCAGTATCCAGTAATCGGGAGATAGTGGGTTCGAGCCCCACTGTCGGCAGCCCTGAAGTGTTTTTCCGTGGTTTCCCATTTTCACACTAGACAGATGCCGGGGCTGTACCTTAATTAAGGCCACGGTCGCTTCCTTTCAATTGCTAGGTCTTTCCTATCTCATCGTCGCCATAAGACATACCTCCAGTTCCGTGAGGAAATTTCTGCATCCATTATATCATTTTCAGCCATAATTCAACTCGTAATACAATATCTGGTAAATATATATCTATTAAATTACTTAATTACATCCCTTTCTTTACAATACTCCTTCACGCTGGCCACAAAGTCCCGTTATCCCCTTATAAATGTTAATGAAGTTGCATCATGTAAAACGGTGGTCCAGAGTGTGAGAGACATTGGAAGACAAACAATAAGGACATAATATAATAGCAAGTGGCATGAGGGCTGAAACGGGGTTCACTCAGCCTCGGGAGGTGGGTTCGAATCCCATCTCAGCCATCTTGATAGTGGTTTTCCATGGTTTCCCATTTCTCCTCCAAGCAAATGCCGGAATGGTACCTAACTTAAGACCACGGCCACTTCCTTCCCTCTTCGTCGTCTGTCCATTCCTATCTTCTCATCCCACCGCAACGACCCTGTTCAGTATAGCAGGTGATGCCGCCTGGGCGAGATACTGGTCATCCTCCCCAGTTGTATCCCCCGACACAATGTCTGAAGCTCCAAAACACTGCCCTTGTGGCGGTAGAGGTGGGATCCCTCGCTGAGTCCGAGGGAAAAACCAATCCCGGAGGGTAAACAGATTAAGAAGGAGAAGGAGAAAGATTGAAATGTTAATAAACAAACAAATCCGACAGATATTTGTGTGCCTGATGGGAGCATATTATAGGAATATAAATCTAATAAAAAATGAAGAAAATTGATGCATTTTATGCAATAAAGATAATATGGAAGTGGTTCATCTAATAAAAGACTGCAAGGAAACAAGAAAGACCAGAGAGAATTACTGGATATAGATGGGAATGAGACAGGTAAAATAGAAACGACAGTATTGTTAATAAACAGAGCATTGGACACATGTGAGAATAGGAAAACCATTTTGTAATATATTTTCTTCTTTATATTGTAAAAATGGCATGTGTTACCGGTATATTATAGTCGTTGCCTGAATGGTCAGCGTACTGACCTTCGATTCAGAGGGTCCCGTGCTCGATTCTCGGCCGGGTCGGGGAATTTTAACCTTCATTGGTTAATTCCAATGGCTCGGGATCTGGATGTTTGTGCTGTCCCCAACATCCCTGCAACTCACACACCACACAGAACACTACCCTCCAGCACAATAACACGCAGTTACCTACACATGGCAGATGCCGCCCACCCTCATCGACTAGAAATAGCCACACGAAAAAAAAGGAAGCTGGTATATTATGATTACAGTAAACGAATACCTCTTTCCACAGTTCGTGGTCATCCATGACTGCGAGAGAAGAGTATTCATTTCATTCATAAACTTCTAGTATTTGAAAGGTGGGGGGTGGTGGTGGTGGTGGTGGTGGTGGTGATTATTTGTTTTAAGAAAAAAGTTTAACTGGTGGAACATCCTGGTGGAGGTGGTGATTACTGTTTTAAGAAAAAGTTTAACTGGGGAACATCCTGGTGGAGGTGGTGATTAGTGTTTTAAGAGGACGTTTAACTGGGGAAACATCCTGGTGGAGGTGGTGATTACTGTTTTAAGAGGACGTTTAACTGGGGGAACATCCTGGTGGAGGTGGTGATTAGTGTTTTAAGCGGACGTTTAATTGGGGAACATCCTGGTGGTTGTGGTGATTACTGTTTTAAGAAAAAGTTTAACTGGGGAACATCCTGGTGGAGGTGGTGATTAGTGTTTTAAGCGGACGTTTAACTGGGGGAACATCCTGGTGGAGGTGGTGATTATTGTTTTAAGCGGACGTTTAACTGGGGGAACATCCTGGTGGAGGTGGTGCTTACTGTTTTAAGAGGACGTTTAACTGGGGGAACATCCTGGTGGAGGTGGTGATTATTGTTTTAAGCGGACGTTTAACTGGGGAACATCCTGGTGGAGGTGGTGCTTACTGTTTTAAGAGGACGTTTAACTGGGGGAACATCTTGGTGGAGGTGGTGCTTACTGTTTTAAGAGGACGTTTAACTGGGGGAACATCTTGGTGGAGGTGGTGCTTACTGTTTTAAGAGGACGTTTAACTGGGGGAACATCCTGGTGGAGGTGGTGATTATTGTTTTAAGCGGACGTTTAACTGGGGGAACATCCTGGTGGAGGTGGTGATTACTGTTTTAAGAGGGCGTTTAACTGGGGGAACATCCTGGTGGAGGTGGTGATTATTGTTTTAAGAGGACGTTTAACTGGGGAAACATCTTGGTGGAGGTGGTGCTTACTGTTTTAAGAGGACGTTTAACTGGGGAACATCTTGGTGGAGGTGGTGCTTACTGTTTTAAGAGGACGTTTAACTGGGGGAACATCCTGGTGGAGGTGGTGATTATTGTTTTAAGCGGACGTTTAACTGGGGGAACATCCTGGTGGAGGTGGTGATTACTGTTTTAAGAGGACGTTTAACTGGGGGAACATCCTGGTGGAGGTGGTGATTATTGTTTTAAGAGGACGTTTAACTGGGGAACATCTTGGTGGAGGTGGTGCTTACTGTTTTAAGAGGACGTTTAACTGGGGAACATCTTGGTGGAGGTGGTGCTTACTGTTTTAAGAGGACGTTTAACTGGGGGAACATCCTGGTGGAGGTGGTGATTATTGTTTTAAGCGGACGTTTAACTGGGGGAACATCCTGGTGGAGGTGGTGATTACTGTTTTAAGAGGACGTTTAACTGGGGGAACATCCTGGTGGAGGTGGTGATTATTGTTTTAAGAGGACGTTTAACTGGGGAAACATCCTGGTGATGGTGGTGGTGATTACTGTTTTATGTGGACGTTTAATTGGGGGAACATCCTGATGGAGGTGGTGATTATTGTTTTAAGCGGACGTTTAACTGGGGGAACATCCTGATGGAGGTGGTGATTAGTGTTTTAAGAGGACGTTTAACTGGGGAACATCCTGGTGTAGGTGGTGATTACTGTTTTAAGATGACGTTTAACTGGGGGAACATCCTGGTGGAGGTGGTGCTTACTGTTTTAAGAGGACGTTTAACTGGGGGAACATCCTGGTGTAGGTGGTGATTACTGTTTTAAGATGACGTTTAACTGGGGGAACATCCTGGTGGAGGTGGTGATTAGTGTTTTAAGCGGACGTTTAATTGGGGAACATTCCGGTGATGGTCGTGGTGATCATTGTTTTAAGAGGAAGTTTAACTGGATCCTGGTGGTGCTGGTGGTGATTATTGTTTTAAATGGAAGTACAACTATGCAATCATCCCGTATATAAAACTAATCAGAGAGAAAAATGACAGGGATTCGACACTTCGGAAACTAAAGATATCGGCCAAGGAAAGGGAAGGGAGACAAAGGGTGTGAAAATGAAAGACTCTCTAGGCCTGGAATGCTTTCATTAGTTCTGGGTCGAAAAAGAACGGGAGTTGACCAAGTGAGGTCGGATAGGATAGTTGAATGTGAGGGGTCTGGCACAAGTATTTGGAAGCAATGCCAGGACACAACTACGGGCCCCGTGGTCACCAACACACGCTCCAAAGTTCACAGCCCCTGGAGCCCCTACTAGTCGCCTTTTACGACAGGCAGGGGATACCGTGTGTGTTATTCTACCGCCCCGCCCACACGGGGATGGAACATCCTGGCAGATGAAAACGAACGAAGAAGTTCGACACTTCGAAGAATGAATGTAACACCAACAGAATGCGAACGGCTACCAATCGCGGGAATATGGAAGATTCACTTTGTCTCGCCGTCTCGGTCGGGAAGAATTGACCAAGGGTGGTTCATAGGAAAGATGAAATTGGACGTAATGCCACACTCAGTTAGGGAATCCGTGGGCCACAACCCACACTTCCAAGTTAGACGCCCTGAGTTCCCCCCTTTATTCTCCTCTTACGACAAGATGGAAACCCCATCAATGTGCCGGACTGAGTTGTGCCGGCCTTCTAACCTCAACTTATGAGTTCGAACCTGGTTCAGTCGGGTGATATTTCAAAGTGCTCAAATACGTGAACCTCGTGTCGGTTGATTTACTGTCGCGTAAAAGAAGTCCTGCGGGACAAAATTCTGATACCTCGACGTCCCTGAAGAACGTCAAAGTAGTGGATCGTAAAAACAATAACATTATTTTTAACACCATCAGTGTGTTGTACATTCATCCACACCGGGATGTGAAAGACTCAGCTATAGGGAATGAAGAATTAGACACAAGTATACCAAAATGCCAACATCGTTGGAATTATGACAGCTAGACGACTTCAGATGGCGGGTTATATGGAATGGACAATGGTTAAAGGCTGAAAGCCATACTGGAAAGAGATCGCCATATGATCTTTGAACTTCTTTTTCTACTACCGGTTTTCCCACAAATGTGGGGCAGCAAATGCGAACTGTGTCCCACGTGTGGATTTAGCGCAGTTTTAGGGCCGGATGCCCTTCCTGAAGTCAATCTCATAGGGGGGATTTAATCATACGGTGGTTGGTAGTGTGGTTTGTTGTATTAATATGAAAAGGAGAGTGTTGGGACAGACACAAAGGACCCAGTCCCTGAGTCAGAAGAATTAATCAGAAGCGATTAAAATCCCCGACCCACCCAAAAATCGAACCCGTGACTCTCTGTAACGAAAGTGAAAATCATTTAACCAAGAAGTCTGTGTAATCCTAGAACGAGAGGACTAAATAGAACACAAGAGGATTTTCGGAATATTGACATTACTGACGATTGGAGGAGAACTGTCAAATGGTCTTCGTGGTATGGAGGAACATTTGCGTTAAGTCGTGTGGTGGTGGTGGTGATTATTGTTTTAAGAGCAAGTACAACAAGGCAACCTTCATCTATATAACACTAATCAGCAAGAAGACATGGGAGGGAACCGACACTTGGGAAAATGAAGATATCGGGCAAAGAAAGATAGGGGCTACGAAGGGCGTGAAAGATTCCCTGGGCCACCGTTAGGGTCCTAAAACGTATGCTTGTTGTTTAAAGGGGCCTAACATCTAGGTCAACCACCCAAACGGATAGGAAAAGAAACCAAGGGAGGTCGGATAGAATAGATCAAAGTGAGGAGCCTGGTACAAGTAAGTGGAAGCAATGCCAGGACTCTGATAAGGGCCCTGTGGTCGCCAACGCACCGTCCAAAGTTCAGACCCACTAGGGCCCCTTCTAGTCGCCTCTTATGAAAGAAAGGAGATACCGTGGGTGTTATTCTACCTCCCTCGCCCACTGGGAGGAGTAGTGTGTCCTTCGGGCCTCTTCATGTTATCATGATGAAGATGATGATATTTGGCAGTACTCAAAAGCATTGGCGAGGAGTCTTAAATACTTGATTGATGCTTTCACGGCCCCGTAATGTAGACATGAGATGGGCTTATGCCGTGTTAAGAAAGCACGGTGAAATTCTTTAAATTTCTCTGAGAACCTTATTCCGCTTCTTGAGAAGTAAAACTCGACTGCTCACAAGCAAGACTTCACAAACAATGAAGTTCTAAATTTAAGAATGCTTTACCACGGCCGACTTGATGCGTCACTCTAGCTTGTTCTAGGAACGCAACGAGGGATCCAGTCGGCCGTGGTCTATAGTAAGTGGTTATGTCGTTTGTCTGGACTCAGAGTGAACCATCTTGTGAGGAGGTAAGTACGAATTTTTGAAAACAATATAACTGCCCACGTAAATTATTAGGGGCTGGCAACCGCATACCACTTAACCCTCTACTGCATGAATTATTTTTCGTTTTCGTTTGGTGAAGAAAATTTCTAGCTTTAATGTTCAACATACGCTCAGTGTATTAGATGTACCAGCAATTCTTAACTGGGGCTAATAGCTTAACACTCATATGTGATGTGGATTGCCATTGTTGACTATATATACGATTTTTCACGATTTTACGCTAAGCTTTTAACATTCAAAGACCGAACATTACTACCTACTGGCCATGGGTACGTACTGCAAGGCGCAAGTATAACTTGCAGAACCGTAGGTCGGTAATGTCTTTGAGGTTGAACCAGAGGTACTCCTGAGTTAGTGCAGTCAGCATTTTATTATCAACCACGATGTGTGTATAGGCTAATTGAATTAAGGTTATCAGTGAGAGAAATCACCACGCTAAGAGTTAATGTGTGCCTGGCTGCAAAGCCAAATTATAAACGAGGAGAGTACACTCCAGTATTTGTGTTTCCTTCTGATGAAGAAACCGAGCTCGATAGCTGCAGTCGCTTAAGTGCGGCCAGTATCCAGTATTCGGGAGATAGTGGGTTCGAACCCCACTGTCGGCAGCCCTGAAAATGGTTTTCCGTGGTTTCCCATTTTCACACCAGGCAAGTGCTGGGGCTGTACCTTAATTAAGGCCACGGCCGCTTCCTTCCCATTCCTAGCCCTTCCTTGTCACATCGTCGCCATAAAACCTATCTGTATCGGTGCGACGTAAATCAACTAGCAAAAAATCTGATGAAGAATGAGTTAGGTTATGGAAGAAGGCTATTCCTAGGGCGAAATTAATAGCAATTCACCACACAGTAGTGAATATCAACCACTTTGCTAAAGACTAAATCCTAAGGGAAATACGAGTGTCTTGTCCAGATGGTGAGTTAAAATTCCTTATTATGTCAAAAACATGGGTAACATAGAATACATTTTCATGTAATCAGACTTACGGCTTATTTGATTCGGTATATTTGAAAATTCAGGTCGTCTCTGTGGTGTAGTGGTTAGCGTGATTAGCTGCCAGCCCCGGTGGTCCGGGTTCGATTCCCGGCTCTGCCACGAAATTTGAAAAGTGGTACGAGGGCTGGAACGGGGTCCACTCAGCCTCGGGAGGTCAACTGAGTAGCGGTGGGTTTGATTCCCACCTCAGCCATCCTGAAAGTGGTTTTCCGTGGTTTCCCACTTCTCCTCCAGGCGAATGCCGGGATGGTACCTCACTTAAAGCCACGGCCGCTTCCTTCCCTCTTCCTTGTCTATCCCTTCCAATTTTCCCATCCTCCCTCAAGGCCCCTGCTCAGCATAGAACTAACAAACATTTATGATTAGTTTTAGGTTTTATAAGGTGTTAACAGTTTCTTAAGTAATTCAAAAGAGTGTGTTATTCAAGCGGAGCGGATGCGTATCGCCTCCAAGTCCCACCCAAAGCGTGACGTCATTAGAGTTACAGTACGAAGGCAGTGCCAGTGACTCTGTTGAAATTATTAGAACGTTTGGGTATTTCTACAACTTCCCCCTATATCCTAGACTTAATGTTTAGTGTGGGTAAGAGCTCGAATATCTTGGAACATGACTTTATGACCCATTGATATGGAGTGTCCAGCACCTCAATTGTAATCACTAGGCTGAGTGGACTTCGAACCAGTCCTCAGATTCAGGTAAAAATAGCTGCCCTGACCGGGAATCGAACTTGGGCCTCCCAGTAAGGGGCATTCACGCTAGCCCTAAACCGCAGAACCCTATTTGCAATAATGAAGAATTCTCAACATATAGCTGTACTTACCGCTGACTGCAGTCTTGCAGGAAGAGTGCTGTAACATACAAAACACGAACTTTAATTCAGAGCTGGAATAGACCTAAAATTGACATACTTGTGATTTTAAAACTCTGTGGATCGAATTACGTAAAAGTAACACCTACTTAAAAGTTCTGTTAAAGAAACTATATCAGATTTACTATTGTTTGGAATGATTCAATATAGTTTTTAAAGACCATAAATGACCTGTTACGACTACTGTAACGAGTTTTTGTTTGCCAGATGTGCTCGTAGGTGTACGAGGAAATATGTAGGTACTACTAAGTATTGCTGGACACAGCTGGAGAGTGGAGGTGATTACTGTTTAAGGAGGAGGTACAACTGGGCAACCATGTGTCCTCCATTAAGTTTAAACAGAGAGGAAAATGGAATGGATCCATCACTTAGAAAAATGAAAATATTGGCCAAAGAAAAACAAGAACAATGAAATACGTCGTAGGATTCGCATCCTAATAGCGTTGGAGTCAAAAAGAACAAGAGTGGACCAAAGGAGGTCGGATTTTTTAGTTATTATTAACAAATGCATTGTAAATAGGAAATATCCCGGTGCCAGTGGTCACTTACAGTAATGTAATAATAAAGTTAAGTTAACATAATTACCCAACAACAACAAACAAACAAACAAACAAACAGACAAGCAAACAACAAGAGAACAACAAGCAAATACATGGAAAGAAAATTGTACAAGAATTACTACTAGTTTAACATTCTAAATCCAGCATCGCCAAATACAAATTCACACACAACTTAAGTATTTCCAGGTCTTAACACTACGGCCTAGAATACTGTAGGTTGACCTTACTACTAGCTTAACAGTCCAAGTGATAATAAAGTGAAGTTAACCGTAATTGCCCTACAACAACAACAAGCGAGAAATACTACTAGTTTAACTTTCAAAATCTAGCATCATGTACAGTTTCATACACAACTTAATTATTTCCAATACTTAACACTGTGGCTTACAAAACTATAGTTTGAGCTTACGTTACATGTTATCATAAAGTAAGGTTAAAACAAAATTACCCAGTAACAACAACTATAACAAGAAGAGTACAACAAGCAATTCCATAGAAAGCTAATGTTACTAGAAATACTACTAGTTTCATTTTTTAATTCCAGCATCATCATATACAAATTAACACACAACTTAATTATTTCCAGTGCTTAACACTACGGCTTACTATACTATAGGTTGAGCTTGCTACTAGCTTAACATTGCAATGTTATTAAAGTAATGTTTAAAACATAATTACCCTACAAGAGCAAGAACAGTACAACAAACAAGTACCTGGAATGAAAATTTTACAAGAATAACTACTAGTATAATTTTAAAATTCTAAATTCATAACCATCAGAAACAAATTCACACAAAAACTCAAGTATTTCCCAGTGCTTAACACTACAACTTACAATATTATAGGTTGAACTTACAACTAGCTTAACATTACAAATGATAATAAAGTAAACTTTAACACATTGGCAATTACCCAACAACAACAACTACAACAACATGAGTAAAACAAGCATTACACTGGAAAGAGAATAACACAAGAAAAATGCCCGGGTTTCACAATCTAAACCAAGCAGAAAATCAGAAAATCAGTGTCCGTAATTAACAACGTTTACTTTTCACTTTCCACTAGCACTAACGGTCTTCTTAAATGACTTGATAACGGAAGGGAATCTATCAATGATTGCTGCAGGTAATTTATTCCAATCCCTTATGGTCCTGTTAACGAAGGAAAACTTGGCAACATCCGTACGCTGGTTTCTAGCCCTACTTTTATGCTTATGATCATTTCTCGTCAAGTACGGGGAGTTTCCAACCTATTCCTAATACTACTCCAGGAAGCCCTTACTGTATAGCTCTTATAAAAACTTACTTTTGGCACCAGAATTAACTTTCTTGAGATTCCGCATAATGAAGTGTAACGATCTCCAGGATTTCTTAACTACATTTTCCACTTGCTCTGACCAGTTTAAGTCTTTCCTAATAGTAACACCTAAGTACTTACAACTATCAACTTCAACAACACTTTCTCCTCCAATTTCGTAATCCCTCTTTCCTGTCATTTTCTTCTTACTTAAACATCATTTTTTGCCTTTTTAGCTGTGGTTTTTAATTCGATTTTCACGCGCCCATTTATCAATCGTGTCTAAAGCCTGCTGAAGCAATAGTTCGTCCTCGTCTGTCTCCCGATATATGACGCAATCATCGGCAAAGAGGCGCACTTCCGATTTTATCGACAGGCATATAACTCATGAAAAGTATAAAAAGAAGTGGCCAATAACGTTACCCTGAGCCACAGCAGACGTAACTTGGAGAAGATAGCGTTTCTCCCACGCGCACCCTCAGAGTTCTTCCAATGAGGAGTTCTCGTATCCATTTCACAACTCTGATGGCAATGCCCGAACGCGCTAACTTGTTAAAGAGGTTGACATGTGGCACAAGATCGAATGCCTTAGGATTGCGTCAATACTTGACCCTTGGATAGATGAAAGTGAGGAACCTGGCACAAGTAAGTGGAAGCAAAGGCAGGACTTATTTAAGTGGGCGGTGGTGATTATTTTTTAAGAGGAAGTACAACTAGGCATCCATCCTCTATAAAAAACTAATCGGAGAGAAGAAATGCAAGGGATACGGCACTTAGAAAAATGAAGGTATCGGCCAAAGATAGACAAGGGCCACGAAGGGCGAGAAAATGAAAGACTCCCTGGGCCTCGAGTGCTCTAATATCGCCGGGATCGATCAATAACAAGAGTTGACCAAGGAAGGTCGGATAGGATAGATGAAAGTGAGAAGCCCGGCACAAGTATGTGGAAGCAATGCCAGGACTCAGATTAGGGCCCCGTGGTCGCCAAACCATGCTCTCAAGTTGGCAGCCCCTGGAGTGCTTTTTACTCGCCTCTTAAGACAGGCAGGAGATAACAAGGATGTTAATTTCACTGCCCCCATTCACAGGGAAGAGCAAACAAACACAAGGGCCACGAAGGGCGTGGAAAGGGAAGCCTCCCTTGGCCTCGAATGCTCTAAGACCGTCGGGATCATAACAAGAGTTGACCAGGGAAGGTCGGATAGGGTAGATGAAAGTGTGTAGTCTAGCATAAGTAAGTGGAAGCAATGCTAGGACTCAGTTAAGGGCCTCGTAGTAGCAAACCCACGCTCCTGGGGCTCCACCCATAGGGGTTAACCCATGTCTGTCGTATCAGGTGACTAGAAGGGGACCCAGAGGATTTCATCTTTTTTGTGTGGTTTGGTGGCCACTGGTCCACTAGTTTAGTCTGGAGTCGCTTGCTCTTACTAGTTGTAGTCTCCTCGACTTCATGTTCTTTGTCCCACCTCACTTAGTCAAGTTTTGTTCTTTTTCGACCGGACGGTATTAGGTTTGCAGGAGATAGGGCTTTCTAGAAAGTTTGCTAGGTTAGTTCATAGACTAGGCATAGCAAGCTCATTTTCCTTCTCTTAATGTAGGCCCATATTTCGGGTCGACCCCGCGATGTAGGGGTGGCATGTCCGCCTCTAACCGCCGGGTTCGATTCCCGGCCAAATCAGAGATTTTTACCTGCATCTTAGGGATGGTTCCAAGGATCACTCTGCCTACGAAATTACAATTCAGGAGCTATAACGGCTGAGAGGATTCGTCATGCTGTTCGAGGTGGTGACGGTGGTGATGATTATTGTTTTAAGAATAGGTACAACTAGGCAACAATCAGCTATACAACAATATTCCGATAGAAGAATGGAAGGAATCCGACACTTCGAAAAATGAAGGCATCGAGCAAAGAAAGACAGGGCAACAAAGGGCGTGAAAATGAACGGCTCCCTAGGCCTCGAGTGCTCCAGTGTCGTCGGGGTCTGAAAAGAACAAGAGTTGACCAAGGGAAGTCGGATACGAAGTGAGAAGCCTGGCAGAAGTAAGTGGAAGCAATGCTCAGGTCTTAGCTAAGCCCCAGTTGTCGCCAATCCACGCTCCCAAGTTGAGATCCCCTAGGGTTCCATTTAGTCGCCTCTTACGACAGGGGGACGTCATGCTGACTACATGACACCTCGTAATCTGCAGACCTTCGGGCTGAACAGCAGTCGCTTGGTATACCATGGCCCTTCGGGGCTGTTGCGCCATGACGTTTGGCTTAATGCACATTCAGGACACGTGCTTTCACTTTTTCTAGCCTTCAAGGTCACTTGTTACTTTCTCTCCAATTATTTCTAGACTATTATGTTTCAATAGGTGCGGTAGTGATTATTGTGTTAGAAGCAGGGGCGGCCGTACGTTATGTGCTGAAGTGCTGCAGCACATTGTCTATTAGAAACATAAATTAATTTTAAAATATTATCTAGAATAAAATACAGTGCACTACCATCGCCCTCTTGCACTACAAACGTCAGTCAAAGAATAGGATATCATTCAACTCCCCTCACAACCAGGTCGTGCGCTCCACGCCGGATGCTGTGCAGATCACAGCTCGGCGAGAATTTCTAAGCTTTTTGCCAGAAAGCAGGAACTCTGCCTTTTGGGCTGTAGAAACTACGGCCAAGACATCACTTCACAGCGACTCTTTATTGGACCACGGAGAGGCAGCACTGGTCACGTTTGCACTTCGACCGAAATGAGACGAGGTCAGTCTAGGAAGGTCCGGTCACGCTACCAGAATCCCTTGCGGTGGCGGCCATATTGGGCCTTAAATATCGTTGTTATGTGGGCATGCTCGACTTGATGATGTGAGTTATTAGTTGTATTTTGAAGGAAAATGGGACACTCTGCCGCACCAAATAGTCAAAATAAGACAACTGACGGAAATGGACTGTTTCGCTTCCCGAGAGATAAGCAATGGAGAGCTCAGAGGGTACAGAACTGTAGGCGTGACAAATGGCAACCTACAGATAATTCCGTCTTGTGCGAGGTTAATGAAGTTATACATTCGTATTATTCCTGAAGAATAATATGGTTATATGAACGATTCTTTATATTTACGTGTCTTATTATGTATTTGGTATTACTCCAGCCTGGTCAACAACATGTTTCTAATGTTATAAGTAAGTGGAAGTTAATGAAATCTTACTTGGAGTGCGTCTCAGAGGAGAGATGTGTTCATTGCGATGTCCAGGAAAACACCATCCCGTCCCAAGAACTACATTTACTTTTACAACCTAATATTACACGCCATTTTCATTTCTGAAGTAGCTACTTGCATTCCTATTGGCCAATGTAAAGTGGCACGTGATCTCCTTCCCGTCAGTAATGTTAATCATAATCCGTTACCAACCCCAGCACAACAAAAGCGCAAAAGGACGTTAGGATAGGATCTGGACAGGTCTTGACCAGATCCTATCCTAACGACGCTACTTGGTTTGCAAGGGCTAGGGAGTCTTTCATTTTCACGCCCTTCGTGGCGCTTGTGTTCCTTTGGCCGATATCTTCATTTTTCGAAGTGTCGGATCCCTTCCATTCTTTCCCTCTGATTAGTGTTATATAGAGGATGGTTGCCCAGTTGTACTTCCTTTTAAAACAATAATCACCACCGCCACTTCGTAATATATAGCTGCATAGGTTATCAATAAACTAGTTAAGGGTAGCTAGGAACATCACTCTTGTTGCATATGTGCAGAGTATTTTTGCCTTAGAAGACAAAGAAGTTACCACATGAATGGATAACAACGATTACCATACATAATTTATTGCACTCAACTCAAGAAGCATTCCGTGTTTGTCAACATATTGGGGTAACCTTTTAGAAACGCAGTATCGGTAATTACTTTCTTAATAAAGAAAACTACAACTACAGCTGTCTTTTAGTACTTTAAGTTCAGTATTCCATGTAGCGGTAATCATAATATGGCACAGGTACTGTACAGATTTCTATGTTTCTGTCAATAAGATTACGTATTTGACTGATGATATTAATAAGAAACACAGTAAGACCAAGTAGTAAGGAGGCAAAAGAGTAGGACATGAGCCTTCATGTTTATTCTGGTTTCTCAAAAAAAAAAAAGAAATTCAGGCTCAGTTAATTATCTTCCTATTCAAATAGCTGTGAATGTATTCATATCATTTAAGTGTTATACAGTTATGTATACATTGACAGTAGATGCCCACTTAAATTCTATATGAAAAATAGTGGGTATTTTGTTTTTATTTCAATGTACGGTACCGAAATCCTTTAAATTCGAATACACTTGCCTTTGGTTGCGCTCGCTTAAAGACTCCATAAGTAGCATTTGTGACTTGACCTCCCTAGACAGTGAGAACGTGGCAGGTGGCACCCTCTTGACTCAGTGGTAGTATTTAAGAGGGCATCGTTCAAAGTAAACTGGAAAACAAAATTCTGTAGCCATAAGTTGTTCCCGCCAGGTCTTTTAATACTCCCAATTTGCCAATTCTATAGACACATTATTTTGTAAATCGATGGACTATACAAATTATACGTTTTATGTTGTCAAAATGAGGACGTGATGTTATGATTTTCTTTAATTATAAAATGTCTAGTTGATACATTTCATTATAAAAACATAACATATAATTTTGCATTACGACGTTGCTCGTTTTATTTCAACGATTTTGGTAACATTGAGAAGTTCTATTTGTATGCGCTCACACCAAGTGTTTCTGAGTTCGTGAATGTTTTGTCATTGCAGGTGTTATTGTGTGATAAATGTGTATATGTTTTTTTTTGTTTTTTTTTTGCGTGTTTATTCGGCATTGAAAACTCAGTGTAAACCTCTTGAAAACCACAAATGTTTTAATACATACATACATACATTATCATTATAGACTGTTATGCCTTTCAGCGTTCAGTCTGCAAGCCTTTGAGTATTTACTAAACGTCGCCACAATCCTCGATTTGCAACTAGTGTTGTGGCCTCATTTAGTTCTATACCTCTTATCTTTAAATCGTTAGAAACCGAGTCTAACCATCGTCGTCTTGGTCTCCCTCTACTTCTTTTACCCTCCATAACAGAGTCCATTATTCTCCTAGGTAACCTATCCTCCTCCATTCGCCTCACATGACCCCACCACCGAAGCCGGTTTATGCATACAGCTTCATCCATCGAGTTCATTCCTAAATGAGCCTTTATCTCCTCATTCCGAGTTCCCTCCTGCCATTGTTCCCACCTATTTGTACCAACAATCATTCTTGCTACTTTCATGTCTGTTACTGATGAATAAGATATCCTGAGTCCACCCAGCTTTCGCTCCCGTAAAGCAAAGTTGGTCTGAAAACAGACCGATGTAAAGATAGTTCCGTCTGGGAGCTGACTTCCTTCTTACAGAATACTGCAACTGCGAGCTCACTGCATTAGCTTTACTACAACTTGATTCAATCTCACTTACTATATTACCATCCTGGGAAAACACACAACCTAAATACTTGAAATTATCGACCTGTTCTAGCTTTGTATCGCCAATCTGACATTCAATTCTGTTGAATTTCTTACCTACTGACATCAATTTAGTCTTCGAGAGGGTAATTTTCATACCATACTCATTGCACCTATTTTCAAGTTCCAAGATGTTAGACTGCAGGCTTTCGGCACAGTCTGCCATTAAGACCAAGTTGTCAGCATAGGCCAAACTGCTTACTACGTTTCCACCTAACTGAATCCCTCCCTGCCATTTTATACCTTTCAGCATATGATCCATGTGAACTACAAACAGCAAAGGTGAAAGATTACAGCCTTGTCTAACTCCTGTAAGTACCCTGAACCAAGAACTCATTCTACCATCAATTCTCACTGAAGCCCAATTGTCAACATAAATGCCTTTGATTGATTTTAATAATCTACATTTAATTCCATAGTCCCCCAGTATAGCGAACATCTTTTCCCTCGGTACCCTGTCATATGCTTTCTCTAGATCTACGAAACATAAACACAACTGCCTATTCCTCTTATAGCATTTTTCAATTACCTGGCGCATACTGAAAATCTGATCCTGACAGCCTCTCTGTGGTCTGAAACCACACTGGTTTTCATCCAACTTTCTCTCAACGACTGATCGCACCCTCCCTTCCAAGATGCCAGTGAATACTAATCAATGAGATACCTCAATAGTTATTGCAATCCTTCCTGTTCCCTTGCTTATAGATAGGTGCAATTACTGATTTTGTCCAATCTGAAGGTACCTTACCAACACTCCACGCTAATTTTACTACTCTATGAAGCCATTTCATCCCTGCCTTCCCACTATACTTCACCATTTCAGGTCTAATTTCATCTATTCCTGCTGCCTTATGAAAATGGAGTTTACTTATTATCCTTTCCACTTCCTCAAGCATAATTTCACCAACATCATTTTCCTCCTCCCCATGAGCTTGGCTCTTTGCAACACCACCATGATGATTTCCTTTTACAATGAGAAGATGTTCAAAATATTTCCCTCCACCTCTCCAGTGATTCCCTGGGATCTATTATGAGTTCACCTGAATTACTCAAAACACTGTTCATTTCCTTTTTCCCTCCCTTCCTAAGATTCTTTATTACTGTCTAGAAAGGTTTCCCTGCTGCTTGACCTAGCCTTTTTCAGGTTATTACCAAAATCTTCCCATGACTTCTCTTTAGATTAAACAACTATTTGTTTCGCTCTGTTTCTTTCACCCACGTACCAATCCCTGTCTGCCTCGGCCCTTGTTTGGAGCCATTTCTGATAAGCCTTCTTTTTACGTTTACGGGCTGCTCTCGCTTCCTCATTCCACCAAGATGTTCGCCTTTTCCCATCTTTACACACAGTTGTTCCTAGGCATTCCCTTGCTGTTTCTACTACAGCATCCCTGTATGCCACCCATTCACTTTCTATATTGAACCTGCTTACTGTCTACTGTTCGAAACTTCTCACTAATCATATCCATGTACTTCTGTCTAATTTCCTCGTCCTGGAGATTTTCTACCCTTATTCGTTTGCAGACAGATTTCACTTTCTCTTCCCTAGGCCTAGAGATACTTAGTTCACTACAGATCAGATAGTGGTCTGTATCATCGAGAAAAACCCGAAAAACTCGTACATTCCTAAGGGATTTCCTGAATTCAAAGTCTGTTAAGATATAGTCTATTATGAATCTGGTACCCCTAGCCTCCCATGTGTAGCGGTGAATAGCCTTATGCTTGAAGAATGTATTCGTTACTGCTTAACCCATACAAGCACAGAAGTCCAGCAAACGCTTCCCATTCCCATTAGCTTCCATATCTCCCCCACATTTACCAATCACCCTTTCGTATCCTTCAGTTCTATTCCCAACTCTCGCATTGAAATCGCCCATTAGCACTATTCTATCCTTGCTGTTGACCCTGACCACGATGTCACTCAATGCTTCATAAAACTTGTCATCTTCATCCCCATCTGCACCCTCACATGGTGAATACAAGGACACAATTCTTGTCCTAATTCCTCCCACTGACAAATCTACCCACATCATTCGCTCATTTACGTGCCTAACCGAAACTATGTTGCGTGCATTGGTATTCCTGATAAAGAGCCCTACCCCAGACTCTGTCCTTCCCTTTCTAACACCCGTCAAGTACACTTTATAATCTCCTATCTCTTCCTCATTATCTCCCCTTACCCGAATATCACTTACTCCTAGCACATCCAGATGCATTCTCTTTGCTGACTCAGCCAGTTCTACCTTCTTTCTTCCATAAGTCCCATTAATATTGATAGCTCCCCATCGAATTCCATTTCGTTCGCCAAGTTGTTTCCAAGGAGTCCCTCGCCTGTCAAATGGGAGTGGGACTCCATTACTCCCATAGGTCCGAGGCTTGCTTAAAATGTTCTGAGCTCGTTAAATTCATGAAGCAGGATGCTGCCCTACTTGCACATAGTCCAAGTGAGGATATCTCCTCTAACGGGTTATGGACCACCGGTGAATTGTATAGTCCTAGCCGCCTGAGCACAAGGAGGGCCACGACTCAGAATATGTCCGAGATGCCCACTCCAATTCCATAGCAATTGGTATCCCGAATCTCAGGACCACTTCTAGGCCACTCAGCCATTGCCCATGGTTCACGAACTAGGACGTGACTACAGTAACCCACAAACATGAACCATAAATGTTTTAAATATTTTTATTTTTTGGAGGAGTGTTGGCTTACAGCGCACAACTGATTGTCTGCACCAGCCACCACTGGTTAGGAGGAAGTAGAATTGGGCACTAATCACAAGGGAAAAGTGGAAGAGGGCCGAAACTTCATAGAATGATGTAACGTCAAAGGAGGGAAAGGGCCCTAGGGGAAATGTGTTTCCAGTTTGGGAGGAAGTGATACGAAGATTTTGACTCGTCCATTGAAAGGGGGTGTAAAACGTAAACGTAATGAAAAATTGACGCAGGAATATTAAATAAGACGCTAGAAATTCCGCGAAGACGTAAGAAAAGCGAACAAATTAAAAATAGAAGAAGAAGAGAGAAAAATTAAACCTGTGTGTTCAGATAAATGTAGGTTAACGTTTTCGACGAAGTTTAGTGAGGAGGATCGCTTCAAACTGTTTTCTGGATGTTGGGCACTGGGCATCATTGATAAGCAGGGACAATTCATTGAGATCAGTACGCAGGAGATCAATCCAGGTCGATAGATGCAGAGTGGGTGTCGGCCCACAAGTGGCCACGGCTGGTCCGTGGTCGAACAGCTCTGCACTCTGACCGGCCATCAGAGCAGAGGAGGGGCGGTCACGGATCTACCATGGCTCTACGCCTCTGTATTCTGGAGACGGGCAGGGTTGGACCTCACGGCTGGCCCAACTCTCAGCTCTCTTGAGAACGGTTTTCCATTCCCTGCACTAAGGTGAATGCCGGAACAGTTCCTGGTATAGGCCACGTCCGCCAACCGCCTCACCTTCTCCGCACATCTCCTTCACCGTAACAAATCTTCCGGTCTGAGAGACGGCTTCACAGTCTAAGAGGCCCGCCCACCCGTTCAGGGGAGGATTGAAAATATTTTAGCAATAGTAATAATCGATTCCAAGTATCGATATGTGCGTGTAGACTTCAGCGAAGAAACCATATGGGGCTTTATTTTTCATCTAAATGACGAACATTCCCGGGAATGCAATCTATTATTTATGAATACGTACAACGTTAGAGAAAGATAATAAAATTTCGAGTGTCCTTATGGAAGGAGATAAACGAGGGAAGCATGGTAAGCAGCTAAAAATCGACGTAACTATAAAAGAAGGAATCAGACAATTCATTGACTCTATAGCACAAATTGAGAGCCACTACAGCGGAACATATACGTCTGAACACTTCATCGATTAAAGTCAAAATTGAAATAACTGGTAAAGAGATTCAACCTATTCAATACAAAATAATAAGAAATGTAGTGAATTACATTCCCATTTAATAATAGGTAGAAATGGTACCGGTTTCGACCCTAGTCCAGGTCATCATCAGCCGATTAAGACGAAAACAATGCATAGGATCAGTGGAAGAGGCGATATAAAAATGAAATGGGGGTAGACACTGTAAAACTTAGACGAAGTAAAATGCAAATCACTCAAAAGAAAACAGTGCGCAATTCTCTGAGCGGAAGCATAGCGCACGCAGCGCTAGGCAAAGTCCCACAATGTTTACGAATAGCGGAGAACGGTTAAATGAGCCAGTTTTAAATACTGTCAGGCATAAAGTCACATCACAATCGAACACGTACGAAGATCCATAATCGTGCAGGAGTTGAAGATGAGTAGATCCATTGAAGCAACTTACCAGCTCCCGGTGATCAGCGCGACACATTCAATATCAGACACTGTGGTTTCAAATGCCGAAGTAAAATGGAGAATAGCTTGACGATCCAGTAATTTTCTCGGTCGCGGGAAAGTAAGTATATAGATAACTATAATACAATTCAATATAATTGAATAAGTAATTGTGCTCCTATAGAATTCTTAGAACAGTTGACGTGAAAAAACAATTGTTTTTCGTCTTAATCGGCTGATGATGACCTGGACTAGGGTCGAAACCGGTACCATTTCTACCCATTATTAAATGCGAATGTAATTCACTACATTTCTTATTCTTTTGTATTGAATATGTTGAATCTCTTTACCAGTAATTTCAATTTTAACTGTAATATTCTTCAATACGGAACAATGAAATTTTTATAAACACTTCATCGATGTCAGGAATTCAAAGATTACGTAGCACATTGTCGAGAGAAAAATGTTGACTATGTGAATTACGCACTTTTTTATCGCTTGTTTACTAAATAATCCGGCCCCGTGGTATAGCGCTAGCGTGCCTGCCTCTTACCCGGAGGACCCGGGGTCGATTCCCGGTCAGGTCAGAGATTTTACCCGGACCTAAGGGCTCGTTCGAGGTACACTCAGCCTACGTGATTAGAATTGAGCAGCTATCTGACGATGAGTTAGCGTCCCCGGTCCAGAAAGCCAAGAATAACGGCCAAGATGATTCGTCGTGCTGATCACACGACACCTCGTAATCTGCAGGCCTTCGGGCTGAGCAGCGGTCGCTTGGAAGGCCAAGGCCCTTCAAGGGCTGTAGTGCCAAGGGGTTCGGTTAGGTTTACTAATGAGTTTAACATTTCATTTTTCGTGCCAAGGGAAGATAAATGCGGACTCTGTACTGCCTACAGCGATGCTGAGGGAGATGAAAAGAAACACATGGAAGAAAATTACAAAGAACACTTGTCTGAAAAAGAGCTATCTCGAGCTGAAAAAAACAAATAATGAAGTGGCGACAGACGATACCGTTGTTGCGGTTTATGATTTGCAAGCAGTTCATCAACTGGCGAAACGTGACATATCAGTCTTCTATTATACAGCGAAATTAAATATTCTGAACTTCTCTATCAACTATTTGCAGAACAAATTCTGTGAATAAAATGACGACATAAATGTGCGAACTGGATTAAAGCCACTTATATACAGCGTGATACAGCTGCCCCTTCCAAAGTAATTTTATGAAACCCACAATATTAATTCCGTCCTGAAAACATCTGCCCTGCCGGTATGCTCAGACAACACAACCAGGATATCTTAGTATTTACCTCCTCGCCATAATAGGACGCCGTAATGTTATACTCGTATTAAACACCGGTAGACATGCAAAATAAGGTCCAATCATGCGATCCCCCAAGGTTCCACACAAACATCCACCCCCCCCATCGTAGTTGGTGGGCCGTATGTGACACCCAGTGAGGATTGTCCGGTCTCCAACAGTGCATGTTGTGGCGATTGACGTTCTCATCATTGTGGAAGAGCGATTCGTCCGAGAAAAAGATACGATACGAATGCTACATCATTGTCCAGCCTAAGGCATTGTCCAGTCTAAGGCATTTGATAGCGTAGATCATGGGAGACTACTGGCAAAAATGAGTGCAATTGGACTAGAAAAAAGACTGACTGAATGGGTGGCTATATTTCTAGAAAGTAGAACTCGGAGAATTAGAGTAGGCGAAGCTTTACCTGACCCTGTAATTCCTCAAGGCAGTATTATTTGACCTTTATGTTTTCTTATATATGTCAATGATATGTGTGAAAAAGTGGAATCAGAGATAAGGCTTTTTGCAGATGATGTTATTCTGTACAGAGTAATAAATAAGTTACAGGATTGTGAGCGGCTGCAGGGTGACCTCGATAGTGTTGTGAGATGGACGATGGGCAATGGTATGATGATAAACGGGGTTGAAAGTCAGGTTGTGAGTTTCACAAATAGGAAAAGTCCTCTCAGTTTTAATTACTGTGTTGATGGGGTGAAAGTTCCTTTTGGGGATCATTATAAGAGTTAATATAAGAAAAGACCTGCATTGGGGTAATCACATACATATGATTGTAAGTAAGGGGTAAAGATCTCTGTACATGGTTATGAGGGTATTAAGGGGTTGTAGTAAGGATGTAAAGGAGAGGGCATATAAGTCTCTGGCAGGACTCCAACTAGAGTATGGTTCCAGTGTATGGGACACTCACCAGGATTACTTAATTCAAGAACTGGAAAAAAAGTCCAAAGAAAAACAGCTCTATTTGTTCTGGGTGATTTCCGACAAAAGAGTAGCGTTACAAACATGTTGCAAAATTTGGGCCGGGAAGACTTGGTAGCAAGGAGACGAGCTGCTCGACTAAGTGGTATGTTCCGAGCTGTCAGTGGAGAGATGGCGTGGGAGGACATCGGTAGACGAATACGTTTGGATGGTGTCTTTGAAAGTAGGAAAGATCACAATATGAAGATAAAGTTGGAATTCAAGAGAACAAATTGGGGCAAATATTCGTTTATAGGAAGAGGAGTTAGGGATTGGAATAACTTACTAAGGGAGATGTTCAATAAATTTCCAATTTCTTTCCAATCATTTAAGAAAAGGCTAGGAAAACAACAGTAGGAAATCTGCCAACTGGGCGACTGCCCTAAATGCAGATCAGTAGTGATTGATTGATACCTAGTAGCCACCGGCAGAACTCCATTCGAGCTTCGAAATCCCGCCCATGGAGCTCAAGATGGTATGAGTGAAATTCATGTTCATGTAGTATTCGCCAGACGGACGGCTGGCTAGTGTTCACCTGTCATGCAGTCGCCCTTGTACTGATCGGTGAATTATTACGTGCTGCAACCAAAACGTCCTCTTCTGTTTTACCCGATGTAACGGGCCTGGTGGCTGGTGGCTGGTTGGAAATCACGCGTTGTCCTTAGGAGCCTTTGAACACGGCGGAATGTCGTAGCAGCCGGGTGTCGCCTGTCAGGATACCGTTCCTGGTACAGACGTAGTGCCTCGCACGCGTTTGGTCTTGCTTCTCCATAAATGAAGAGCATGTCAACGTATTCCTCTGTGGAAAATATGCCAAAAGACAGCGGAGATTAGAGTACATTCAGGCCCTAACCAGCGGAGTATGTGCAGGGCACAATGTGAATAACAGCGACATTCTACTGTTTGAATGCGGCAAAAGTAGGCCTGTGTTCACGTATTCAAACATCACACCGATGCAAAAATATTTGATCGCTGCAAAATTTGAACCGCCACTGCCATATTCCGTCGATTGTTTGGCAAATGTCTAACCACATTTGCTACGCAAAATTGCTGGAAACATGCTGGTAGTAAAAGAGTAGAGTACATACGCCATCCAGCTGGTATATAAGATACTACTACTGCACACGTTTTTCTTTCTTAATCTGTTTACCCTTCACGGTCGGCTTTTCCCTCGGACTCAGCGAGAGATCCCACCTCCACAGCCTCAAGGACAGTGTCCTGGAGCGTGAGACATTTGATTGCGGGATAAAACTGGGGAGGAGGATCAGTACCTCGGCCAGGCGGCCTCACCTGCTATGCTGTATAGGGGCCTTGTGGTGGATGGGAAGATTGGAAGGGATGGGCAAGGAACGGGGAAGGAAGTGGCCGTGGCCTTAAGTTAGGTACCATCCCGGCATTTGTCTGGAGGAGAAGTGGGAAAGCAGGAAAACCACTTCGAGGATGGCTGAGGTGGGAATCGAACCCTCCTCTACCCAGTTGACCTCACGGGACTGAGTTCTAACCCTCGTATAACTTTTCAAATTTCGTGGCAGAGCCGGGAATCGAACCCGGGATTCCAGGGGTGGGAGTTAATCACACTAACCACTACACCACCGAGGCGGACTACTGCACTGTTGGTTCTGTAAAAGTTGCGCCGAGTAAACTTTGCGCCGTGGAGATTCCCCGCCGGGAGTAGAAGTGGTTTGACAGCTGTCTTAACCAACTGCTACCTGCGCTCCACCGCAGGGGCTTATTTCCAGGTCCAGCGAATGCTGTGAATATCTGTAGTATTGATATATATATATAATTTTATACACTCTATCAATGTTGGTTTCTTGCACATTTAGAAGACCTGCATCGTATTTATATCAGTGGGTGAAATGTGTATAACTACGTAGTTTGACGTTATTTACAAACAATGTGTGGAAACATGGAATCAGTCTTTCAGTCTTATGAAGAATATCCACAGCCTGTTTATAGCTAACTGACAGGGTCAGGAATAGAATGAATGAAGAGTGAAATACCGCTTAAGGAAGAAAATATTGCCGAATGCGAGGTTTGACGTGCTTTTCCGTACAAAGATTAATGGATGGCAAATAAAATAACATGATAGCGAATTTGTTGAATAAAGAATGACCAGTAAAAACAGAAAAACAGTCTCACCCTACGTTTTCCCCGACAAGCACCCCTTATGAAGTGATAGGGGTCAAGAATGAACCATAGCTACTGCCAAGGAAAGGTATAAAAGATTAACAAATGACAAATGAAATTGTTTCAAACAGTGATGCGGATATGAAGATGAAGAAACCAGAAATAATATTTTACACGCCAGTCTTGTCCAACATAAACGCTACCTAAACTGATCGGACATTGAAGCCCCGAAGCAGTGATGGGAGGCCTAGGTTCCACCATCAGCGTCATGAAGAAGTTTTTTTTAATTTTAACAATAACTTCAATTTACAAAGGTATTGTAAAAATTAGTAATATCGCCATAATTTTTTTAGAATATTAAATCTAATATGTATTACATTTAAATTTAAAGTTTTCCGTCGCAAATGTTCATTCGATCAGCGTTGTTTCATTTTGTCCTTTTGAGACGATCTCCGTTGAATTTAAAACAGCCGCTTAAGTATTACTTGAATGATTTGACATTATTTAACAAACCAAGTCTAGCAAGTGACTGGAGAACCCTGATAAGTAGACAGTGGACACTGTCACATTCTGAAACACGAAACTTCCCTGTGAAATTCCCAGACAGCAAGACCTCTCGCTAATGAGATCCTAGAATGATTAATGACCACGGCGCAAGTTTTACGACACCGCACTGTTACCTAGTTTTATGTACTGTTTCCCCTCTTCGTTACAACCGGTCACGAGGCACGATACATTAACATAGTTACATGGAAAAAAGACGTTGCTACATGATTTCAAGGCGTCATGTTTTGCGAACGGATGATATAACATTTCGCCGGGGTTCAGAATCGTGTGCAAAATGTGCTCACTAAACATTAGTACCTTACAGCACTCCTGCAGGGGAATATCATTCCTATATCCCTGTGCACGTTAGTTGGGCTGCAGCAAACGATAATGGAAGGAGCTGCTGAATCAAACTGTATATTTAACAAAGCCTAACTTTCCGCCAAAATATATTGGCCTTCAGCAGGGAATGTGAAGTTCTGCCTCCGACAGTGAGCAAGGGAATTCTTCACGACCGTACTATCCACTACCCCTCACTAACTGGACTCAGTGATCGTCGCCCTGTGCCATGGATGTTGGGAGTGAAGTTACTGATTCACCACTCTCTGTCGACAGTTTCTTGAATGGGTCACGCTGTGCCATGGTGGTGTTATGCATGTATATTTTGGAGTGCGTATCTTCATGCACTTTTTAATTTGAACCATCTTCCCTGTTGCCAACGGCCGTAGCCGTGTTGAAACACCGGATCCCGTGAGATCTCCGAAGTTAAGCAACATTGGGCGTGGTCAGAAGTTGGATGGGTTGCCACGCGCTGTTGGTGGGGGGGGGGGGTAAGGGAATGGAGGAGCGGAAAGGAACTGGCCACCCTACCGCACGTAAACTACGGCTCATGAACACCTCTGTGGAGGTTCGGACCTGCCTTCGGGCAGAATAACCCTTACCTTACCTATCTTCCCTGTTGACGTCACTTGATGCAGCGCTATCTTTATGGCTTCCCTCACAAGACGAGCAAAGAAGTCTTTCACAGGCGCGATGACCTTCGCCTGGTCAAGGTTGTACTGCAGACATTTTCTGCTGTGGCAGACTGGCTTAGAGCATTTTCTGTGGAGGATGAAACACTGACGGACCTGAAGTGTTCCATCACCCTGGTGCTAACAAGCTTTTTGGCATGCTAATATAAAGACGTTCCACCTATTCAATACAATAATATTATTGGACAAATTAATGTAATATGTTGCTACATTAATTTGTGCAACAATATTATTGTATTGAATAGGTGGAACATCTTTCTCTTTTTAGCATTGTAATTATTAGTTCAATACGGATCAGTGATGAAGTTTTTAACTTTAAATGCTAATATATAAGCAACCGCAACCACATGGAACTTCAAAGACACCCGGTGTTTCTAGAGCTGGTTTTTCTTTGACTGGTCGAAAGAGAGCTGAGTCCAGTTAGTTGGAGCGGGGAGCGTGGTTAGTATGGTCGTGAGTTCTCCTTCAAAGAATTTCTTTGCTCACTGTCGGAGGCAGAATTTCACATGCCCTGATGAAGGCCAATGTAATTTGTCGGAAGGCTTGGTTTTGTTAAATATATATGTGACTTTAATCCAGTCCGCATATTTATTTCTTTATTTTAAAGAGTGGGCCATGAAAACCTACGTTCATTAATTCCATTAATTACACAGAGGTGTAAATGAACTGGCGACGTGTTTACTTCCATACTTGAAAGGGAAATCTAGTGAAAATAAGGAGAAGAGCTTTATATTTTACTCCGAGAACTGCGCAGGACGACACAAAGTAAATTTATGATTGTCGTGTACCTCTACTCAGTCCAGTTCCTGAATGTTAAAGGTATTACATCTAAATACCTTATGAGGGGGCACACACAAAACGAAGGTAATTCATCCCATTCTTTGATAGAACGAAACTTAAAAAGTATATTGAAAACTCGACCTATAAACACACCAGGCGCCTTGCGCGTCGTGATGAGGATGAAATGATGCTGAAGACGGCAAATACACCCTGTCCCAAGCCAGGGGAATTACCCAATTATGATTGAAGTTCCCGTTACTGCCGGAAATGGAACCCGGGAACTCCGTGACCAAAGACCAGCACGCTAACCATTTAGCCATTGAGCCGAACATCTCTGAGCTTAGAACTGCAAGAAAGGTTGGACAACCGTTCCACGTAAATGAGATGTGCTATGATAAGATTTTAGGACATGAAGCAGTTGCATATGGTCATTGACCCAATTAACATGGGAGCTGTAAAAATGTCGGATGTAAAAATCCTGAGAGAGGTGAAGGAAGAGCGTCGGCCTCTCACCGCTGGGTTCCGTGGTTCAAATCGCGGTCACTCCGTCAGATTTGTGCTGGACAAGGCGGAAACGGGGCAGGTTTTTCTCCGGGTACTCCGGTTTTCCCTGTTATCTTTCATTCCAGTGACACTCTCCAATATTATTATTATTTCATTTCATCTGTCAGTGAATAATCGTTGACCCAGAGGAATGCGACAGGCTTCCGCAACCGCCACAATTCTTATCCTCGTTGCTAAACGGGCACTTCATTCATTCCATTCCTGACCCCGTCGAATGACTGGAAACAGGCTGTGGATTTCTCAGAGGTGAAGGAATTTCCTAACTCACTTTCCTATAAGCTCTCTTATTCGAATACGGATTTTCAAGAAGCAGGTGTCCTCAAGAGAAAGAAGGGACCTTCTAACAGTTATGCGAAGCTGACACCCTCATTCATTAAAAACCCAGGAATTTCGGAAAGGAGGAAACGCGATTTGATGGATTTGGTGCATAAGAATCATATTCCGAAGTACTATCATCCTTGTTATGACCGTTTCTAAATTTCTGGGAAGAGATACAAGTCAGGAAAGTGTTTTGTATTTTTTAATAATATTAAGTTTTCACTTAAAATGTGTTCGGCTCCATTGGTAAACGGATAGGGCTAAACGGATAGCAAGCTGGCCGTTGGCCTAAGAGGTCCCGGTTTCGATTCCTGCTAGGTTCGGGGATTTTAACCTGCATTGGTTAATTCCAAAAGCCCGGGGGCTGGGTGTTTGTGCAGCCCTCAACATCCCTGCAACTCTCACACCACACCTAACACTATCATCCACCACAATAACACGCAGTTACCTACACATGGCAGCTGTCGCCACCCTCATCGGAAGGTCTGCACTCGGCTAGAAATGAATTAATTAATCATATGTAGGGCACCATCTTCATAGACGCCCAGGTCCCCTATACGGCGTCAACTCGAGAGACCTGCTTGAGGCCTCTCCGGAGGCCACATGCCATTATTATTATTATTATTATTATTATTATTATTATTATTATTATTATTATTATTGTTTATTACTTACATGTTTCGCTTTCAGAAATATTTATAAAAGACTGATTATATTTCAGTGTTGCAATATCGACATCTCTTGAAGTAAACGAATTTTGTGTAGTGACCGTAACTTTCGCTCGTCTCTGTGATGTAGTATTTAGTGTGAATAGCTTCCACCCCCAGTGGCCCGGATTCGATCTCCGGCTCTGCCAATAAATTTGAAAAGTGGTACGAGGGCTGGAACGGAGTCCACTCAGCCTCGGGAGGTCAACTGAGTAGAGGTGGGTTAGATTCCCACCTCAGCCTTCCTGGAAGTGGTTTTCCGTGGTTTCCCACTTCTCCTCCAGGCAAATGCCGGTATGGTACCTAACTTATGGCCACGGCCGCTTCCTTTCCTCTTCCTTGTCTATCCCTTCCAATCTTCCCATCCCCCCCCCTCCAAGGCCCCTGTTCAGCATAGCAGGTGAGGCCGCCTGAGCGCGGTACTGGTCTTACTCCCCAGTTATATCCAGACCAAAAGTCTCGCGCTCCAGGACACTGCACTTGAGGCAATAGAGGTGGGATCCCTCGCTGAGTTCGAGGGAAAAACCGTCCATGGAGGGTAAACGAATTAAGAAAGAAAGAATGAAGGAAAGAAAAACAATAACCTTCCATAAGAAAATAGTATTTAACGTGTGTATGGACTTCAGCAGAAGTCTGATAGAGGGTATTACAAAGAACTCTAGGAGACAACACAGCTATTTATTGAGCTATTATTGCGAAGAATATCATTTCTACATCTCCATTACATTAAATTCTTCGATCAAATATTTGTGAAATATCTGCATAGGTAAGATAAATCCCGTTTACACCTTCACAAGTCTCTCCTGAAAAATCATGAACTTTGAGTTGTGACACTCTTGACGGAAATGAACGATGCAAAACCCTGACTACGTGAGAAGAATTACAATCCTGGCTTTACGTCCCATATTAGAGGATCGAATTAAGAAGGACAATTCCACGTTAATGGCAACCGTAGGTCTAGAAAAGGCATTCGATAATGTTAATTAGACCAGGCGCTTTGAGATTTTGACATTATGAAGGTGATCGGAATCAGACCAGAAAAAGAAGGATTATCTGCAACCCATACAAAAGTAAGTCAGCAGAGCTAATATTCGAGAAGTGTGAAAAAGAATGTTCTATCTAGAAAGGAGTGAGGCAAGGGTGCAGTTTGTTACTTCTTCGTTCCCATATTGACGTAGTTTAAACGGTAAAGGAAATGAGAGTGGAATTTAGAAAAGGAATGAAAATCCAAGAGGAAGAAATACAAACCTTAATGTTTGCCGATGGTATTGTTATTTTATCTGAGATGCGGAATATCTGGAGAAATTCCTGCTTGATATGGTTACAGTTCTTAAAGCAGGAGTACAAGATGAAAACAAATCAATCCAAAACAAATGTAAAGGAGTGTGGTCGAAGAAGTCAGGTGATACAGGAATTATTCGATTTGGAAATGTTTTAAAGGAATTAGATGAATATTGTTACTTGGGTAATATAATAGACCACGTTCTAAATCATCTTCCATTCCCTACGACCAGGTGTTATCTCCTAATGAAAACTCTCAGCCCTTGGTTCCTGGCTCGCATTGGGTGGTTATTTGAAATTCTAATTATTCTACTTCCGTCACTCCCCATGTCTCGTCTCACCCATACTTTCTCGCCTTGTAGGTTTACAGCATATCTAACCACAATATCCGCCACCAAGGGGGATAAAAACTTCGCTTTAATTGGCCTATGCCCTTTCACTTTACTTACCCTTTCCACATCATCTAAATCCACTTCAGCACTGAAAATGGTTTTCCGTGGTTTCCCATTTTCACACCAGGCAAATGCTTGGGCTGTACCGTAATTAAAGCCACGGCCGCTTCCTTCCCACTCCTAGCCCTTTCCTGTCCCATCGTCGCCATAATACCTATATGTGTCGGTGAGACGTAAAGCATCTTGTAAACAAAAATCCATTTCACAAAAATTAATTTTCATTTTGTTCTGTGTCACATCCATCACCTTGTGCGCTATATCCACTTTATTTTCCTTCACTCCCTCCTGTATACCGTAGATGAAGATATTTTTCCTCGTTCGTTCCTGGCAGCTTATTGCCTCTCCTCTCTTCATCTTATCCAGCTCCTCTTCTAAAGATTTAAGCTTCTTTCTCAAAACCACTACTTCTTCAGCATTGTCTTCCGTCTTTAGTCTCAACTTCTCCATTTCCTCCTCCTATAATCTCCTCATATCCTTAATTTCCGTCCACTGCTCCTTCGTTAGCTACTTTATTAGCTCCTTTACATGGTCTAGTGCAGACGTCATCACGAAATTGCTCTAGGGAGCCTGTGTTACTTGTTCCGCTCGGGACGAGTGTTGGTCACGTGACAAGAGAGCAGCGGACAGGCGGGTTGCATACCGTGACCGTAGTGTACTTGCCGCTCGGAAATGTTACCATATGATCAGCAGCTTTTATAATAATAATAATAATAATAATAATAATAATAATAATAATAATAATAATAATAATAATAATTTGCAGCATGAATCATGCGAGACGAACGGGACACAGATTACGGAGTAATACGGGACAAGAAAATTATTGACAAAGGAAATATACAGCAGTGTGCAATATTTCCTGAATGAATACATTTTACACGATTAACTGAAGCTTTAGGACGCGTACATTTACCGAAATAAAATGCAATTTGTGTGATTTGTTCATATTCTTTGCACTCTCATTAACATTCATTTCAATATTTTTATGGGATTTATGAGTATGACAACAAATTAAAAACACGAAATGAAACATATCAGTGATGTACTCCTCCTTCACGGGACCTTTGGGCACGTTTAGATAGTAGTGTGTCAAGGTTTGGTACTATCGTTTGCGTACTGGCAAGTCGCAAAACGCATTTCAAGTTTTCATCGGTAAGCTTACTTCTGTGTCTAGATTTAAAATCACTAATTAAAACATATGTTCACATAAATAAATTGATCCGAATATATTTACAATATGAGCATTAAATGTGTACACTCTATGAAATCTCTCCCGTGGAAAGCGAATATAAAATTCAGTCAAACAGTTTGTGTTTGCAAACCTATCTTTCATTTGAGTATCGCACTGTAAGTTAATCAGTTCTAGCTGCAGTTCTGGTCTAACAGTTTACACATCCACTGAGAAGAGAATGCCGTACACCTGCAGATCCCTTTCTAACGCCTGAATATCGTGAAATCTACTCTCATAGTGGCATTAAAACCTCTTTATATTTTTCTAATGTTTTTTTAAATGTGATTCCATATTTTATTTCATATTACACATTTTGCTGTGTTATTTTCTTGGAATATGAAATAATGTTCTTCGTAAAAAGATTTGAAACATGTTGGCGTCGATGGCCTAGGCCAGGGCCTCTCAGGGTGCATGCGCGTGGTGCATGCACTGTGCACGGTGCAAAAGACGACTTGGCTTGGTTGACCAGAGTGCAGACCCCCCCACTCCTCGATTTGGAGCAATAGCGCTGTCTCTCTCTTTCCTCACGCCTGTCTCGCTCGCTCCGCCTGTCTCCCTCTCCCCCACTTGCGCCGTAGCGCTCCAAATCCGGGCTGAGTTGAGCCGAGTATAGCCGAGTAGAGCCGAGCATAGCCGAGTAGCCCAGAGACGAAGCGTTGATCCGAGCCATACCGAGCGGCACCGATGCACAGTGCACGGAGCTCTTGCGCCTCGCTCTGCACGCGTGCGATTTTGGGCGTTTGAGAGGCCCTGGCCTAGGCTGTGCTGAAATCTCTTCCATAGTAAATGCAACATTAACCGACTAGAGTTGAACGTCGTGTGGTGTGAGGATAAAGACGGAAACACACTTCGGTCACCTCACATGAGTTCACGCGTATCGTGGCGCAATCTGACATGTCCAGAAAGATGTGGTATAGCTTTGCGCCACTTTCCCTACTTCTTCCCCTACTTGCTCGCTAAGCTGCTCTCTTTCCTCGAGAGCGGGGAGCAAACTGGCTCCGAAGGCATGTCGCTCTCTATTGTCTAGTGGACACGCCTCCTTCAAAATCTCTTTAATAGTCTCAGTTTCCATCCAACCGATGTTTTCACTTGGGCCGCGGCCTGGGTTCAATTCCACGCTACCAATAATTAGGAACATCGCCACCACCACTGCCACCGCTGCCACAACCTTCCTCTTCTCCAGAAATCCTTTGCTTTTCGTTACTGCTACCATTTTTATACTCCTTCATCTCTGCTATCCTCCAATAACTGCTCGATATTGAACCAAGGGTATCTCCATCTCTCTCACTACCTGCTCCGCACGTCCACCTCCCTTCGTCGCTTGCGCTCGACTGTGTTGGGTGGTAAAATAACTTATGATGGCATAAGTACTGTAGGCAGGACATAAATGCAGACTAGCACAAGCAAGGAAGCCCTTTCTTAAGAAAAGAAATTTGCTCACTTCAAACATTGATATAGAAAGATGTATTAAAGGCTTTCAACTGTAGCGTTGCATTGTATTGAAGTGAAACATGGACAATAATGAGCTCGGAAAAAGAGATGATATAAGCTATTGAAAAGTGGTGTTACAGAAGAATGCTGAAAGGGTGATGGATAGATCAAATTACAAATGAAGAAATACTGAATCGAACTGGTTAGAAGAAAACGATTTGGCTAAATTTGACCGGATATCATAGAATGATATGACACGTCTTAAGAACCACAGCCCTTGTTCAGTTAGCATTTGAGGGATGTGCAAGGGATAATAACAATAAGGGTAGACTAATGCGTGAATTCTACAAACATATTAGAGTAAATATAGTAGTAATACGTAGATATGAAAGGTTCAGGAAAATATAGGGTGGCTTGGAATTCTGCATCAATCCAGTCTATGCACTGATGACACAAACAATAACACTTTCCGTTGTCACTATATCTATACATGCATCGTCTACCTAAAACTCTTAAAGAACACATATTAATGACTTGACACAAGGGAGGGGTCATATGACGACTACAGGCAACTTTGAGGACAATATTCCATTTCTTAAACTCTGTACAAGATGTATTACTTACCCATAACAACTAACAGAGCTAAAACTTGGACAACGATAAAGAAGGATGAGAGTCAAATACATGCAGATGAAATGAAGTTCTTGAGGAGTATAATACAGAAGAGTAGAAGAGACAAAATAAGAAACGAGAAAATCCGGAGACGGAAAAATTTATGATAGAATAGAGAAGAGCAGACTAAGATGGTTCGGGCATATAAAGCGAATGAGTGATGAAAGAATGCCAAAGCTGGTGATGGAAATGCAATTGCAAGGAGGGAGAAGGCGCAGTCGACCACGATTTAGATGGAAGGACACAATCCAACGCAGTATTAGATAAAGAAACCTGGACTTGGACACAGTGTTGGAGAAGGAGTGGTGGAAAGACCAAAGAAAGTGGAGAAGAACCATATTTTCCACTACGCGGCTACATCTGGATAATGGGAAATGATGATGATGATGATGATGATGATGATGATGATGATGATTCCTTGCACATCCCACATTATGTGCTTCCCAGGTGAAAATCTTCAGGAATCGAAATCCTGAGAAAACAACGCTTCGAGAGTGGTGGGTGGGGGGTGGTGGTGGTGATCATTGTTTTAAGAGCAAGTGCAACTGGACAACCATCATCTATATAACACCAGTCAGAGAGAAAAAAGAATGGAAGGGATCCGACACTTCCAAAAATGAACTTATCTGCCAAGGAGAGACAAGGGCCATGAAAGGCGTAAAAATGAAATAATTGCTAGGCCTCGAGTGTTTTAATACCGTCGGGATGGGAAAAGAACAAGAGCTGACCAAGAGAGGTCGGATACAATAGATGAAAGTTAGGAGCCTGGCACAAGTAAGTGGGAGCAATGCAAGGACTCAGCTAAGAGCCCTGTGATCGCCAACCCACCCTCGCAAGTTGAGAGCACTTAGGACCCCGTTTAGTATCGTGTTACGACAGACAGGGGGCACGTGGGTGTTATTCTACCACCCCCAGCCGTAGGGACGAGCTTATTGTATAATGACAAGTAAGTGAACACCCAAATGACGCAAGATGCACACCATTGGTTACTGTCCGACTCGTTGGCTGAATGGTGACTTCGGTTCAGAGGGTCCTGGGTTCGATTCTCGGCCGGGTCGGGGATTTTAACCTATATTGCTTAATTCCAGTGGCCCTGGGGCTGGGTATTTGTGCTGTCCCCAACATCCCTGCAACTCACACACCACACATAACACTATCCTCCACCACAATAACATGCAGTTACCTACACATGGCAGATGCCGCCCACCCTCAACGGAGGGTCTGCCTTACAAGGGCTGCACTCGGCTAGAAATAGCCACATGGAAGTGTTAGTATTGGTTACTGCCCTTTAAACTTCCAGATAAGTCTGATTCTGAGAAAATCAAGTTTCGATATTGTGCAATGTGCTGATTTCGAACTACCTGTTGTTCAGATTTATTGTTGTTTCCTAGGTCTTTACATATGGTGAAAATTGATGCTTCACATCTCTTGATTTTTTTCTAGTTGCTTTACGTCGCACCGACACAGATAGGTCTTGTGGCGGCAATGGGGCAGGGAAAGGCTAGGAGTGGGAAGGAAGCGGCCGTGGCCTTAATTAAGGTACATCCCCAGCATTTGCCTGGTGTGTAAAATGGGAAACCACGGAAAACTATTTTCAGGGCTGCCTACAGTGGGGTTTGAACCTACTATCTCCCGAGTACTGGATACTGGCCGCACTTAAGCGACTGCAGCTATCGAGGTCGGTCTCTTGATTTTGAAGCTGAGGGCTGCCATGTTTTGTGTCTAAGTTATCCACTCTCTTCATTTAAGATACCAGAGATACTGACCAGTGGTGATGGTTTTTGTTTTATGGCGAACTACAGCTGGACAACCATTCTCTCTCAGAAAATGGAAGAGTTCAAGTTTTAGGCGGAAGAGGGGAAGGGCGGCGATGGACGGGGAAATGAAAGACACAAGCCCAATACCGTCAAGGTAAGAAAAGAACAAGAGTTGGCTAAGGGAGGGCAGACAGTAAGTGAGGGGCCTGAAGTATGTAAGTGCCGGGAGTGTCCAAGGGCATGTTTGGCTTGCCAAGTGCAAGTCTTTTGATTTGACTGCCGTAGGGGACCTGCGATTCATGATGAGCATAAAATGATGAAGACGACACATACACACAGCCCCCGTGCTAGCTAAATTGACAAACGATGGTTAAAATTCCCGACCCGGCCGAGAATCGAACCCGGGGAAAGGCCAGCATGCTAACCATTTAGCCACGGAGGCGGACAAGCAGGAGGAATCAATGTCAGACTCAGTTAGAAGACTGTGATTGGCAACTCACCCTGCCAGGTGACCTCTATGGAACATGTTTGATGAAAGAAATGTAATGTCAGAAAAATGCGCTACGCGCAAGAACCTTTTGTCATCAAGATACTGCACTGAGAGACTGTGTATCTTGCTTGTATTTAGATTATGACTTTTCTCCCAATGAATCGTTTCTTCACCGGGCAAGTTGGCCGTCCGGTGAGGGGCACGCGGATCTGAGCTTGTATCCTGGAGATAGCGGGTTCAAACACCACTGTCGGCAGCCCCGAAGATGGTTTTCCGTGGTTTCCCATTTTCACACCAGGGAAATTCTGGGACTGTACCTTCATTAAGACCACGGCTGATTCCTTCCAGCTCCTACGCCTTTCTTATCCCATCGTCGCCATAAGACCTATCTTTGTCGGTGCAACGTAAATCCACTAGCAAAAAAAAAATCGTTTCTTCGTTCCTTCTCATTTATCACTTTCTTCTCTACCCGTTGGTTGTCGAAACTTTCACAAGTGTTACTGTCTTAACGACTGCTTCAAATGGGTAGATTCATCAGATGGATGATGTGTTAAATCCCACGTTATAGACGGAACTGTTCACTTCCATTCTCAATGGATATAGGTCTGCGAATTCCAATGTACAAATTTTCTACTTGAAAAAGTTTCATCATCGTAAAGGAATTCCAAACTTAACACGACCATTTAGTTTTAGAAACCCCGACTTTCTCACTATAGGAGATGATTACTTCAACTGAACTACTCTCAAGGAGTTTGTCTGGTTTCCTATACTGTTGGTGAACAAATAAATATGAAATTTATATATAAGGCAGCAAGCTAGAAGAAAATGATGAAGATGTATGTACAATGTACTTACCAGGATAACCAAAAGCAGTAAACAAATGAAACGTGCTATATGAACCATGGTAGGCTGTAACTGTCTCCAATATATTTTCTAACTAGCTTGTATGCTGCGGATGATATGTCAACCTTTAAGGCTGCCGACCATCAGTTCTATGTTACGCTGTACTGACAGTTAATAGCCTGGGGTTATTTACTTCGGAGTAAACTTTTATGCAGCATCCTTATCTTAATTGCTAATTCGGTTTTGATCGTCGTGTTAGGAATGAACTTCAAACTAATACCACTTATAACGTAAATCAACCTCTTAGTCGGTTTTTAACAGTTCAGTATTGCTGATAAGAACATTTAACATCGTCACACATAGATCTGAATCAGCTTCGAGAACCATGTACAAGAAAAGCGATACACTTAAACAGTTGTCTTAGTTGTCTTTGTGAAATATACGAGTGACCGAGATGAACTCTTCAATTCTATTCGACTGCTGGAGTGAGCTTTGGAAAAGTGAGGTGGTTTTATTTCTCTTGCCGTGAAGATGTGTGTTTACATAGCTTCCACACGAGTGAATTTCGAATAATGATGATGATGTTTGCTTTTAAAGGGCTAACAGCTAGGTCATCGGCCCTTAAAGGTATGAAGTGAACGAAACGAAAATTAAGTCTTCAAAATATATCCACTGAGTAGAATCTAAAACGCATGATAGTAGGAGAGCAAAGCCGGTTATGGATCATTAGTCAGCATTTCTTCTGCTGAGTCAGCACCGCAGGTCATTGACCTCTAGTAGTATAACTATAACGGTTGTGGACCAAAGTCATTGACCCCTAGTTCAGTAGTTGCGCAATGCCGATTAGCGGATTTTGCATAAGAGAGCAAGCCTAACCTCACAGACGCCATCTTGGAGGGGCCTAACCTCACTTTCACGGCCAGTTGCCCTTCCCGATGTGGATTTTGCTTAAGAGAGCTAGCTTAACCTCACAGTCGCCATCTTGGAGGGACCTTACCCCAGTTTTACGGACAGATCCCCTTCCCGACGTGCACAGTCGCCATCTTGGCCAAACCTTACAGGGCATAGTTTTACAGGCAAATGCCCTTAGCGTCCTGGACAGTCGCCATCTTGGAGGGGCTTGCCCTTACAGAGTATAGTTTTACGGGCAGATGCCCTTCTCGATGTGGACAGTCGCCATCTCAGATGGGCCTAACCTCACATTAACGGCAAGATGTCCAGAATCTACTGCGCAAAATGGCGGCTATATATAGGCTCTTATGGAGAAAGCTGTCTCAGGGGAGACATAGGATTTACGGAGATGGCCTAGAGGCGATTGCACAAGATGGCGACTATACACGGTCTCTTATGGAGAAAGCTGGTCCAGAATCTACTGCGCAAAATCGCGGCTATATATAGGCTTTTAAGGAGAAAGCTGCCTCAGGGGAGACAAATTACTTAAAGAGCCAGCATAGGTGCGATTGCGCAAGATGGCGGATATACACAGGCTGTTATAGAGAAAGCTAGCCCAGAGGCTACTGCGCCAGATGGCGGCTATACATAGGCTCTTATAGAGAAAGCTGCCTCGGGGGAGACAATTGACTTAAACAGCCAGCCTAGGTGCGATTGCGCAAGATGGCGGATATGCACAGGCTGTTATGGAGAGAGCTAGCCCAGAGGCTACTGCGCCAGATGGCGGCTATACATAGGCTCTTATAGAGAAAGCTGCCTCCGGGGAGACAAATGACTTAAACAGCCAGCCTAGGTGCGATTGCGCAAGATGGCGGATATTTACAGGCTGTTATGGAGAAAGCTAGCACAGAGGCTAATGCGCATTATGGCGGCTATACATAGGCTCTTATGGAGAAAGGTGGTCAGGTGAAACATAGGATTTACGGAGACGGCCTAGAGGCGATTTCGCAGGATGGCAACTATATACGGTCTCTTAAGGAGAAAGCTGGTCCAGAATCTACAGCGCGAAATGGCGGCTATATATGGGCTTTTAAGGAGAAAGCTGATCTCGGCGGGGCATAGGACTTAAGGATATGGCTTAAGGCCGATTGCGAAAAATGGTGTCTATACACAGGCTCTTATAGACAAAGTTGGTATAGGAGAGACATAGGATCTAAGGAGACGGCCTAGGAGCGGCTATGCAGAGGCTCTTACGGAGAAAGCTAGCCCAGAGGCTACTGCTCCAGATGGCGACTAAACATAGGCTCTTAAGGAGAAAGCTGGCTCAGGGGAGACGTAGGATTTAAGGCGACGGCCTAGGGGAGATTGCGCAAGAGGGCGACATTACACGGGCTGTTATGGAGATAGCTGACCCAGAATCTATTGCGCACGATAGCGGCTATATATAGTCTCTTATGGAGAAAGCTGGTCTAGGGGGCATAAGTCTTAAGGGGATGCCCTAAGGGCGATTGTGTAAGATGGCGGCTATACATGGGCTCTTATGGAGAAAGCTAGCTCCCGAGGCTACTGTGCACGATGGCGGCTAGACATAGGCTCTTATGGAGAAAGCTGGTCTAGGTTGGACATAGGATTTAAGGAGACGGCCTAGGGGCGACTGAGCAAGATGGCGGCTGTACATAGGCTCTTATGGAGAAAGCTCGCTCAGGGGAGACACAGGATCTAAGAAGACAAGCTAGGGGCGATTGCGCAAGATGGCGGCTGCGTACAACTTACTAGTGCTATGAGTACATCAACAAACCCCTATCTGCATTTAGGGCAGTCGCCCAGGTGGCAGATCCCCTATCTGTTGTTTCCCTAGCCTTTTCTTAAACGATTGGTTATATGAGACTAATTTTAAGGAGATTGATCAGGAGCTAATTACGATACATTTTTCTTGTAGTCCCATCTCTAATGAGCTACCTCAGGGGATTACAAATTGTAACTTATGACCTATTAGATTGATCACCCTGACATTCGAGAACTGAGGCAAGGGCTACTATGCAAGGTAGTTGCTATTCTGTATTCGTATAGACCTTAAAATAGAGGGCTGCCTCAGGAGCTCACAACTTGTAACTTATGACCTATTAGATTTATGAGCCTAACATTCTAGAACTGAGGCAAGGGCTGCTAAGCAAGATAGCTGACATACTCTACTCGTATATACCTAACTAGAGAGCTGCCTCAGGGGCTCACAATTTGTAACTTAATATCCATTTGTTTTATTACCTAAGCTTGGTGAACTGATACAGGGGCTACTAGGCTAGATAGTCGTTGTACATTGGTTATATTAGGCTCTTTAAGGAGCTGGGCTATGGCTCATCCTTCTCACCAGCAGCTCTTTATAACTTTAGCACAGGAGCTAGTGGTGATACACGAGCTTTATGGCACTAACTTGGTGAGAGCTTTGCTGGAGCTTTACGAGTATTGTGCTAATGCGGAGGGTTTCAAACCGGATAGCCTTCCTAAAACCAGTCTAGCGCAGAGGCTCTTGCGTATACATAGGCTCTTATGGGACTAATCCTGGGGGAGAACTGCACTAGGATTCTCGAGGAAGGATAGTCGCTTAAAGCTAAAAACGTAAAAAGAAATATGAGATGTAGATAAACATAGAATGTTGTTATAACCTCTGTAATCTGTTAGAAGTGATAAAGTTCATTCAGTGTAGGATTGGAAAGTGCTAAACCGAAAAAGTTCATGCTACACACATGATATGGAATAGAATCCAAGGGTCAAGTCTTATCAGAAAGGGAAAAGGACGAAAGGATCCTTCCTTCTCCTCCTCATCGTGCCCTCCTCCTCCTCCTCCTCCTAGGAATAACGAGCTATTGGGCTAAAGGTCTAATGGGTTAAAGATCTAAAGGGCTAATGGGATAAAGGGACAAAGGCTAAAGGGATAAAGGAGAACTGGTCTAAGGTGCTATTGGGCAATACTGTAGGTTAAAAGGTCAAAAGGGATTAAGGGCGAAAGGGCTTATATTTTTGTAGTATTTAGGGTGCCTATCCTCTCGTCCGGCTTGAGACCGGGACATCTAGAGGTGAGTTAATACCCTAAGGAAGGGAGAATGTTGGAAAATAATCTGTACCAATATAGCTACTCGATGCACTATATACTACAGAAGGATGACTTAGGTGAGGGCGAGGGCTAGGAATGGAGGAAGGTGTTTAGGCTGTTGTACTGTCGAGAGAGAGTTTACAGGTAAGATCTTCACTTTGAGGAGATATTACTTAATCATATCCACACGACGTAATTCTTGCACTATTTCAAAAATATCTGCTTTTAACTTTTTGTAACCTGCATCTGGATAGGCTCTTAGCAGTTGCAAACGTTTTACGAGTACGATGCAGTCTTCACAGTATGTTACATCTACATGGGGTAACAGAGGCTTTTGTGTACTTTGAGCTTATATGCAGGCAGTTGATGTGCAGGGACTTGTTTTGATGTAATACGTGCTTCTGCAGTAGCGTTTCTAGGTACAATCTTAACTTGTTTCGATAGCAAGGAAGCGTTGTAACCTTCTTCTACTTCATCCTTCATCTGCTCTTGAGATATTTTCACGGCGACTGAATTTGCAGCAGGCTTAGAAAATGAAGTAAGATCATAAAGCTCTAATTGCAAAGAAACATTCAGATCTCCTTTTTCTTTTTCTTCTCCTTTTCCTTTCTTATCACTATAATTATCAGAATCCTGAATCTTATCAACATCATCATCATCATCATCATCATCATCATCATCATCTTGCTTCTCCTTATCTCTAAATGTGTGCTTATTAACAGAACTTGTAGCAGATCTAGAATTAAAGGGAGAATTAAATCTCGCTGAGGTGTACTTTTTTAAAAAAGCAGTGTTTGCTTGAAAACTGTTGAGCTCTTTGTATTTTTTTCTCGATGAAGATACATTACGCGCGGCTTCTTGATGTTGAGCGTTGTAAGCGTTCTTGAACTCTCTTCTACAATGTTTGCCTTGAATAACTGTCCTACAAGATATCCCATGACGTATCTTGTGATAGCCTAGGGAAAATCTTTCTCCACACTCTTTGCAAATATAGCTAGAAATTGGTTGTTCCATGGCGGACTTCTTCTGCTAACATTTTCTTCTTTAAAAGATACAAGTTAAATCTACTAGACACTTGCTACTCTCTACTTCCACGATGTGAACACTTTAAAGATTAATAGTAAACTAACACAAAAGCGTATAACCTATCTTATACACCTTATGCAGGGTAGGTGTGGTGATTAGAAAGGATAGTCATGGAAGAGGGAAGGAAGCGGCCGAGGCATGGTTCATATGAGCAAAGTGGTGAAAAGATGTCAGCTGTCATCTTTATAGCTGTTTAAATTTCGTGCCCTCTACGTCGTTAAGATGGCAGCAGTGAGGTTAGGCCCAGTCAAGTTAGCAACAATGAGGTTAGCCACGCTCACTTGTTTAAATTCCACGCCCACGTGGTGAGGACCTGTCAAGATGACAGCTGTCAAATACACGATGATTTTAAATTCCGCGCTCCTCGTAGTTAAGTTAGTGCGCGTGATTAGGACATTTCCAGATATAAGCTGTCATCTTTACGGCTGTTTAAATTCCGCGCCCACTTAGTTATAATTGTAGCAGTGTGGTTAGAGACGGTCACGATGTGCTTTTGACAGCTGACATGCTGACTGCGGATATATTAATGGACCCTAACCTCACATTTTGGACAGGAAACGTCCCTAACCTTACTTTTGTTATCTTGACAGGGCTTAACCTCACTGCTGCCATCTTAACGACGTAGAGGGTGCGGAATTTAAACAGCTGTCAATATGACAGTTGCCATCTTGTCAGCACATTGCTCGTACGAACCATGCCTCGGCCGCTTCCTTCCTTCCTTCCTTCTTTCTCGACTAACCCTTCCAATCTCCACACCTACCCTGCATAAGGTGTATAAGGTAGGTTATACCCTTTCGTGTTAATTTACTGTAAGTCGTTAAGTTCTTCACATCGTGGAAGTAGAGAGTAGCAAGCGTCTTGTATCCTTTAACGAAGAATCTGTTATCAGAAGATAAAGTCCGTCATGGAACAACCCATTTCTGGGTATATTTGCAAAGAGTGTGGTAAGACATTTTCGCGAGGCTATCACAGGCGATGTCATGAGATATCTTGTAGGACAATTTTTCAATGCAAACATTGTAGAAGAGTGTTCATGAAGGCCTACAACGCTCAACGTCACGAAGCCGCGCGTAATGTAGCTTCATCGAGAAGAAAATATAAAGAGGTCAACCATATTCAAGCAAATACTGATTTATGTGTAAAAAGTACATCTCCGTGAGAGATTTTTAATTATCCCTTGATGTTTAGGCCTGCTACAAGTACTGTTACTAAGCACATATTTCGAGATAAAGAGAAGCAAGTTGATGATGATGATGATAAGGATCAGGATGCTGATAATAATAGTGATAAAAAAAGGAAAAAGAGAAGAAGAAGAAGAAGAAGAAGAAGAAGAGGAAGATCTCAGTGTTTCTTTTCCATTAGAGCTTTATGATTTTACTTCATTTTCTAAGCATACCACACGTTCTGTCGCTGTGCCAACATCCCAAGAAAAGATGCAAGATGACAAAGAAGAACATTTCAACGCTTCCTTGCTATCGAAACAAGTTAAGTTTGTACCTAGAAACGCTACTGCGCACGCACGTAATACATCGAAACAAGTCCCTACACATCGACTGTCTGCATATAGGCTCAAAGTTCACAACAAGCCTGTGTTACCCCATGTAGACGTAGATACTCTAATGAACCCAACGTACTCGTAAAACGTTTGCAACTGCTAAGAGCCTATCAAGATGCACGTTACACAGACTATAAAGCATATATTTTTGAAATAGAGAAAAAATTATGTCGTGTGGATATTATTGAGTAATAGATCTCTCTAGACAGTACAACAGCCTAAACACCTTCCTCCATTCCCAGCCCTCACCCTCACCTGTCATCCTTCCGTAGTATATAGTGGATACAGTAGCTATGTTGGTACAGATTATTTTCCAACGTTCTCCCTTCCTTAGGGTGTTAACAACACCTATAGATTTAGAGCCGGTCTCAAGCCCGGATAAAGAGGGGAGTGACACCCGAAATACTCCAAAAATGTAAGCACATTTGCCCTTTAGCCGTTTTTCCGTTGAGCCCTTTTGCCCTTTTACCCTATAGCCCATTAGCCTCTTAGACCAGTTTTCCTTTATACCTTTAGCCTTTTGTCCCTTTATCCCATTAGCCCTGTAGATCTTCAGCCCATCAGAGCTTTAGCCCAATAGCTCTTTATTCCTAGGAGGAGGAGGAGGAGGGCAGGGTGAGGAGTAGAAGGAAGAGTCATTTCGTCCTTTTGCCCTTCCAATAAGACGTGACCCCTGAATTCCATTCCCTATCATGTGTGTAGCACGAAATTCTTTTCGGTTCAGCATTTTCCAATCCTACACTGAATGAACTTTATCACTTCTAACAGATTAAAATGTTAGGTTATAACAACATTCTACACGTAACCTCTTTTGATTCCTCTCATACTGGGACTAACGACGGGCGCCAGAATTCCCGTGGTGTTCCTTACTTAGTAGTTAGAGGAACTAATCACAGGCCACGTATACTCATGGTGGTGCTCAGATAGTGCTGCTAATCATAGGTAATAGAGACCCTCGGTGTACTACATATCATGGCTACGCCCACAGCTAACAAAAACTCATGGTGTTTCTCACATAGTGGCACTAATCGCAGGCAACGTAGACCTATGGTGTCTCTCATAAAGTGGTACTATTCATAGGTAACGCAGGCCCATTCTAAGCACAGTGGAACTAACCGGTGGAATACACACGATGACCATAATCACAAACAACGCCCAGATCCGTTGTGCTTCTTGCGTAACGTTACTGCTCATATATAACGTAGACCTATGGTTTTTCTCGTAAGGTCGTACTACTCGGAAGTTCCGCGCGTATTGGTACTATTCACAAGTATTCTTATGGTTCTAAATTCATCATCCCTTGGTCGCCCATTTTAGTCGCCTTTTACGACAAGCAGGGAATACCGTGGGTTGTTCCTCGTTTCGGCCCCCCACCTACAGAGGGTAATTTCAAACTGAACCTATCCTTAGGGTTATTGTGAACAATAAATCCTAAATTTATCTATCCAACCTGGAACATGATAGAAGAATGGCATTTCTACTGGCTTCTCACTGGAGTGACCATGGCTCGAGCTCGATCCTGCGTATGCGGGATTTTTTGAATGGAAAATCATTTCCCTGTGATTCACATTTTAGATAAAACTGGAGATCCCATGGATGTGATCACCACGTCATCACAACGGTGCTTGTCAGTTTAATGTTTCCTATCACTAATTTTGAATTAGAGGTAACGGGTTTATTCTGCGAACATCGAGAAAACTGAAACTTATGTAAACAAAGAAGCGCGATCTTCACGTTGATTGGAGGTTGAGCGGGCTACATCCGCTTGTCTGATTACCGCGCTTACATCAGACATGCCGGATACTACTGGTGTCAACATGTAGATGAAATGTAATGATCATCTAGATTACAAAGCACATTATATTCACTGTCCGCGAGGAATGAACAACAAGCGAATGACGAAGTTTGGGTTGAGAAGACTTGAGACAAAGTGGGGCAAATATTCGTTTATAGGAAGGGAAGTTAGGGTTTGAAATATGTTACCAAGGGAGATAGTCAATAAATATCCAATTCCTTTGAAATCATTTAAAAAAGGCTAGGAAAACAACAGATAGGGAATCTGCCACTTAGGCGACTGTCCTAAATCAATCAATCAATCAATCAATCAATCACCACTGATCTGCATTTAGGGCAGTCGCCCTGGTGGCAGTTTTTGTTTTCCAAGCCTTTTCTCAAATGATCGCAAAGAAATTGGAAAATTATTGAACATTTCCCTTAGTAAGTTATTGAAATCCCTAACTCCCCTTCCTATAAACGAATATTTTCCCCAATTTGTCCACTTGAATTCCAACTTTATCTTCATATTGTGATCTTTCCTACTTTTAAAGACACCACTCAAACTTATTCATCTACTGATGCCCTTCTGCGCCATCTCTCCACTGACAGCTCGGAACATACCACTTAATCGAGCAGCTCATCACTTTTCTCCCAAGACTTCCCAGCCCAAACTTTGTAACATTTTTGTAACGCTACTCTTTTGTCGGAAATCACCCAGAACAAATCGAGCTGCTTTTCTTTGGATTTTTTCGAGTTCTTGAATCAAGTAATCCTGGTGAGGGTCCCATACACCGGAACCATACTCTAGTTTGGGTCTTACCAGAGACTTATATGTCCTCTCCTTTACATCCTTACTACAACCCGTAAATACCCTTATAACCATGTGCAGAGATCTGTACCCTTTATTGAAAATCATATTTATGTGACTACCCTAATGAAGGACGTTTCTTATATTAACACTTACAATGATCCCCAAAGGGAACTTTCACCCCATCAACGCAGTAATTAAAACTGAAAGGACTTTTCCTATTTATGAAACTCACAACCTGACTTTTAACCTCGTTTATCATCATACCATTGCCCACCGTTCATCTCACAACACTATCGAGGTCAGCCTGCAGCCGCTCACAATCATGTAATTTATTTATTACTAGCTGATGTACCCCTGCGTCAATACGGAATTCTACATTGTATACTGAATTCTAGGTTAGGTAGTATATACGTTGTGATCAAGATTGTATTAAATTGCAAAGCTCTTAACGTTACCCTAGAAACGCGACGGCGATGTCACTAAACATCTTTCCTCATATGAAGACTGAGTTAGGGAACTTCCACTGTTAATGGTAGACCCGCTTGCATACCATCTGTCACAATAAGGTTGGGAAGCTTTCATTTTAATGATAGACACTCACTCTCCACCTGCCTTTTTACATCCTCAGAAAGACTGTCCTATTGGTTTTCCCAACTGAATTGAAGAAACATTACAGTGACGTCAGTAGGAATGGCGCAATTAAAAGCAATGCTTTCATATGAAATACTCGATCAAATCACAAACCACACATTTTCTCACTTTTAACGAACGGGTCTAAGCTCCCGATATTACGATATTACAGTCGAAAATTTCAGAGTTGGAATGACCAAGCCGCAGACAGCCGTGATCCGTGAACAATCTTCGTCTTCTTTCGGGCGGGGAGGAGGTCGAATAGTGGAGACTCCTAAGCCAAAACTCATGCCCTTTTGCTAATCTATTTCCTAGGAGTACACGATGAGTCGGTAAATATCCATTCACTATACTGGCGGCGGAAAAATCTATCAATTGGAGGCAAATTTCTCTTCCAAGCTTCACTGCTAATTTGGAATAAAATGAATGTATAATTTAATAAAAGTGAGGAGGAAGAAGCTTAAGAAACGGCTCTTTTCAGGGTTGAATTTTGAGTAATTTAGTGAATTGTGCTGCTATAATTAGGAATAGGCCTAAATTGTTATTCTAGACCAGGCCATAGGCCTGCTACTAGTACTACTACTACTACTACTAAGTGAGCCTCTGTCTAAGTATGCACACTGCTCATTAAAAACTGCGCGTTAGAGTGGGGATCGAACAGCTGGAATACTATGATGAACCGGTGTGTTACGTACCAGCTGTATCAAAAAATGTATGAACCAGAGGAATGGCATGCTAAAGAAGAAAGTTTTCTAACTCCCCAGCTATTTTCCGCCAGTAATCAGTCAGGCTATTATACTCGGTAAGCAGCAGTAATCCCATCTATCGGAGTTGAGAGGCAGCATAAGAGATGAAGAGTACCGCCATTAACAATGGTCAATGTAATGTCATTGTTCATCAATGTTATGCGCTTTCGATATTGTAGGCCTTCATATTTTGTTTTCTTCCGACTCTAAAATAATACTCCTATCATAGTCGGTACGGTAAAACTGAATAAAATATTCATGGTCGGAAATTGTATTCTCTGTAACATTTGTTATATAGGTATTTAAAAATTAAGTTTTAGACTCCTTCCCATAAACTACAATTTAATCCAGTTTGAATAAAATTCTTAAAACTTAGACTGTGGTTTCTTATTCGCCGTCTCTATATACCGATTTTCATTAAATTCTATTAACCCATTTTCTCGTGACTCTGCGTTGATATGGACTTAGCAACAAAAAAAAAAAAAAAAAACAAAAAAAAAATTCATGAATATCTGTATGGTACGGTACGGTACGGTAAAAATGTATAAGACATAAATGGTCAGAAATTTAATTCTATTTGACTTTCCTTATGTAGTCCTTATCGATACGACCACTAATAATATAAATATTTGACAATTCTATTTAGGCCTTATCAAAGTACCATTTCACTGAGCGTGAATAAAATTATTTATTGCCTAGATTGTAGCGACTTATTCCTCGATTTCGCATACCAATTTTCATAATATATCACCACTAATAACACAAATATTAGAGAATTTAATTTTAGGCCTTGCCCTAAACTACCATTTATATCAGAGTGAATAAAATTATTTATAGCCTAGATTGTAGCGACTTATTTTCCGACTTTGCATACCGATTTTTATTAAATTCTCTTTAGCCGTTTTCTAGTGATGCGTAGACAGACAGACAGAAATTACGGAAAAGTGAAAATGGCATTTCCTGGTTACTGTGGACATGACCGATACAGAAATACCATTATTTTCAAATTCTGAATAATGTACAGACAAAACACTTATTTTATATATATAGACTTTGTACAGAATAACAGCCTTAACTCTGATTCTACTTCTTAACACAGATATGCAGATCAGGATTGATTGATTGATTGATTGATTGATTGATTGATTGATTGATTGATTGATTGATTGATTGATTGATTGATTGATTGATTGATTGATTGATTGATTGATTGATTGATTGATTGATTGATTGATTGATTGATTGATTGATTGATTGATTGATTGATTGATTGATTGATTGATTACACAACTGGATATTTAACTTCTCGGACAACAAATAAATTACGGAAGATTGATGGATTTGAGGTTATGCCGAAAATGTAAATAATAAATAATTTACAGCGGCACATATAAAGAAAAAAATACACTTTTAGTATGTAATATTTCAATAAAATTGAAGTCTAAACGGAAGATACAGTTTTGAAAAATCAATATGTAAAGAAATTGAAAAAAAAACTTAATCTATTCAGAATGTGATAAGGGACGAACTCCTTATAAATCGGATTCCTCTCTCCCCTCTTTCTCACTACAGGTCGTATGATTCGGATTAATGATAAGGCGGTCGGCAGACCATCCAATTCACAGAATCTCAGCTCTCCCGGCACCACGTGATAATAGGCACGTCCCCTTACAGCTGTTACACTCACCAGAGCCTCGTTAATGTTATTATTACGGGCAACGTATCCGTTTACTACGATCCACACCGACTCAGTGGAGGTGAATGAAGGTAAAGCATTCGTAGAGCCTTCGCAAACGATGATATTGAGGTTAATGCTAGAACTGCGGCAGGAGTCAAAAATGACACTTGCCTTTATTTTTTCTTTAATAATGTGCTAATGCTCAGGGCCGGATTAAGGGCGGGGGGTAGCAATGGCCCGCAGCCCCGGGCCACGCCTGCGAAGGGGCTCCGGCCCTTAGCCGAACCTAAAATTGTATAAAAAGACCTGCTGCTCCACCTACGTGCATATATATGAATATTTTCGCTCGCAAAATATCGAACACGCACTCTTCCTTCCTTCTTATCAGCTGGCCGCGTTAGTATTTCATCACTGCTAGCATTAATTAATTATCGTCCGGAGGCACGAATCCTCGCTACTTACGCACTGTAATTATTGTAAAGGTTATTGTTAACGAAAATTTAAATCTGGCAGCTTGCGAGTACGGGCAGAGGGCGAAGGGAGGAAGAGGTCTAGGAAGTGAGCGGGAGGGGACAGGGGAAGCACGTGGAATGCGTATGCTACACTATATCTTTGCATCAGGAAGAGAACCTCCAGTTCACCTCTGATTATTGAACCAGTCGTAAGTTACAACTGTAATTTTCTTGTAAAATGGATAGAGAATATCCTAGTGGTGCCAAGAAACGTTAAGTTCTGTTTAGTATGAGAGCCCTCAACTGTTTCTGTGGGACGAAATATTTTTAACTCCAACCACAAGTCCGTTGAAGCAACTTTCACTCTCACCCCTCCCCGTGCTCCGAGATGTTATCGACCTGACTTAGGAGCTCTGTGCCTGTGTGGCGTAAAGTGACTGGCAGACTGTGAATCGTACCCTGTCCCTGTTACCATGGCATTTGTTGCAAATGGGTGAAGTTCAAGATGCGGTGGACTTATTCTATGATTGGACGCTTGGACCTCATTCCTACTCGTTCGATGTCCAGGAAATTCCTCCCATGGAAGAAGAGTGATACTAAAAGTGCTGAACTACAAAAATCGGTAGCCTGGAGACAATGGAAGAATGCGCCTTCCGAGAGTAATTATAAATTATTCTCGGACCTTCGCAAACACCACAAGTACTTATTAAGGCGGGATTACTCTGACTATATTAACGGAGCCTGCATTGATGTAAGACACAACATTAAAGGGTTCTGGTCACTTATAAATAACAGAAGAGACAATAAACGAATACCGGAAGTAGTAACCTGGGACCAGTCTGTAACCAGTGGAGCAGACAGACCTGAATTATTCAATGAATATTTTATCTCTAATTTTGTTAAACCCGTGCAAACCTGTTACTTCCCATAGTCTCAGTAATATTTCCACCACTGAGTCTGAAGTGTACTCCCTACTTTCGTCTTTGTCGGGAAATTAACCCACTGGTCCTGATGGTCTCAGTCCTATCTTTCTTAAGAATACAGCAGTAACTCTTTCATATTCTTTAAACCCATGTAGTCCAAAATAACAGAAGGGCTTAATGATTTACTTTCTTACTTATTATATAACGTTTGTCTTAACCTTACTGGATTTGGTATCTGTATTTTCATTTTCTTTAAGTTTCTTGTTTAGTTTAATACTTTAATATTATAAAAATGTAGTTACTGTTTTCAAAAATCTGCATTGTATTATAAGAAGATGCTACATAAAGGGGCTTTTCAGTCTCAGTGGCATGTAAATCATGATCAATAAATTCAATTCAATTCAAAATACCCTATTAGTGTGATATTCAATCGGTGCTTCTCAGTCGGCTACTTTCCGAGCTCCTGGAAACTTGCTTCTTAAACCCGTTCTTAAAGGTGGACAGAGGTCGGATATTACAAATTATCGCCCGGTCTCTATATAACCTGCTTTATCAATCATTTGTGAAAGGATCATCCATCAGCATTTGCTTGCGTTTACAATTCCATATATATATATATATCCCCTCAGCAGCATGGTTTCCTTCCTGGAAGCTCCTGCGTAACTAACTTGGCTATCCTCCTCCATCATGCCACGTCTGCAATCCACGCGTGCTCTCAACTTGATGTATGCTATATCGACATCACGAAGGTCTTCGGTACCGTGGATCACACGCTTCTTGCACACAAACTTTCTGAACGGTTTAACGTGCATGGAAGACTCCTAACTCTAATTAGTAGCTTTCTGAGCGAAAGACCACAGCGCGTTGTCCTTGATGGATGCAGTTCTTCTCTCACCACCACCCTCTCTGGTATCCCGCAGGGTAGTGTCCTAGGTCCACTTCTTTTTGCCCTGTTTAATGATGACCTTATCAATACTGTTTCCAACCATTCGTGTGAAATACTTCTCTTTGCTGATGATTGTAAAATCTTCAAGCATATCGATTCTCCTACAGATACAATCCAATTGCAAAGTGCACTTGATTCACTGTCAGGTTGGTGTACTACATGGCGTCTTAAACCTCATCCCTCCAAGTGTTCCACCATTTCGTTCACACTTCGCAAATCCCGCGTTCTACAAGAATATCACCTACTGAACCATCCGATTGCTCTTGTTGACAATCAAAAAGACCTAGGAGTGCATTTTGACAGTAAATTGTTGTTTGTCTCGCACATAAACAGAGTTACCTCACGTGCTATGTCACTCCTTGGTTTACTGCGGGTTTTCTGATATCACAGATGTAAATGCCCTCAGAGCATTCTACGTCTCCTGTATCTTACCTATTGTTGAATACGCCTCTTCAGTCTGGTCCATTTCTGCTTCAATCAATCAATCAATACTGATCTGCATTTAGGGCAGTCGCCCAGGTGGCAGATTCCCTACCTGTTGCTTTCCTAGCCTTTTCCGAAATGATTTCAAAGAAATTGGAAATTTATTGAACATCTCCCTTGGTAAGTTATTCCAATCCCTAACTCCCCTTCCTTCAAACCTCAGCCACCTTGACCGTGTACAATCCTTTTTCTGTGCTATCGTCAGAGCCAGGGTCCCTGAATGTCGCAACCTAAGCACTATCCAAGTGCTTGGGAAACTGAACCTCAAGACTCTTTCTGCTCGGAGAAAAGTAGCCCACCTAAAGCTGCTGTACAAAGCAGCTAATGGTCTGTTTTGGTCTCCAGATTTAGCTTCCTTATTCCCCCTCCATGTCCCATCCCGTAGTATCAGAATGAAGACCCTATTCCATATTCCTTACTCCTGGCTTTCTCTCACCCAAAGGTCCCTTTCTGTACGTATTCCAGCAATGTTTAATACATTATCCATCAGCAAGAACCTAGACATCTTCGTAACGTTTCCTTCCTGCTGTCATGATATTTCTAATATCACTTAATTTTCCTTCTTGTTCTTTCCCGTTCTGCTCCTGTATTTACTTTATATGTATTTTTCTTTGTTGATATCGTTGTTTATGTAAATATGTGTTATATAGGATTGTACAGTTTTCATTGTGTATATTTGTGTCCTTTGTAAATATATATATCTTCAATTTTAGATTCATATCTATTGTACATAGCTCGGGTTGTTATAATTCGGCGTTTTGCTGTTGCTGATTCTGAATAAATAAATAAATAAACATTTGATAGTGATGGTGAGACAAATGTAAAATATGTTTTGGCATTATGAAATATTAACATAAAAAATTGTAGTCTATTTCAACACTTCCCTATTCATCAGTTTTAGTGGAAGCAGTTCTATAACGAATTCAGCATGCTAGTCTTACGTGATGTTATGAAGGAAAGGCCCCACACTTTTGAATAGCCCACGGCCCCCAAACACCTTTATCCGGCACTGCTCATGCTTGTATCATTTTTGTTCAAATATCTTGACTTTTAATCGTTTTTCGTCCCGTTTACGGTGATGTATTGCACCTCGTGAAATAGTTATCATTTAATAGAGTACTTTTATGAAATACTCTGGTCGGCGGTAGGGGTCATTTTGAGACCTGTACAATAATTCCTTATTATTATTATTATTATTTTTTTTTTGCTAGGTGCTTTACGTCGCACAATTCCTTATTACAAAGTAGCAGTTTGCATTGTCAGACAGCAGTGTGCACCCGGCCTGGATTATTATTAGCTCCTTGCTAAGAAGTTCCAAGAGAAAAGACTCATTTAGTGGGAACAATCAATGTTATTCCTCGGGAAATCCCTACTGAGGTGAAGAATTCCAAGTCTGAATTATAATCTACAACCACCATGTCAGACTGGGAGCATACAGTGCACCTTGACAAAGGTCGTCCTTGTTCTTAGCACACGACACTCGTAACAATGAGTATGGAACGAGAGAAGAAGCCAGAAATCGTAACATTCTTTTTTTTTTTTTTTTTTTTTTTTTGTTAGTTGCTTTACGTCACACCGGCACAGATAGGTCTTATGGCGACGACCGTAACATTCTACAACGGCACGAAACATGGCGAAGATGTGGATGACATTATGAAATATTAACATAAAAAATTGTAGTCTATTTCAACACTTCCCTATTCATCAGTTTTAGTCTCCTAAATATACCACTAAAGAAGTGACCAATACGTGTCTCTTACAATATCCCAGACCTACCAGCTGTCAATGCTAAGGTTATTTACAAGCAAGTAACGGGTAGGAAGGTCAAGTGGAAGAAATTGATCCTACAGCTGGCAAGTAAAATAACATGGCGAGACGAGCAAAGTCGACAAAAACAACAAGAGGAGACTGTAGGACAGTGTCCATCTAAAAAGCTGAAGAAGTGCCGACTTGGTCCGTGTAAAGGCGATGCCTGCAGTAAGTGTCTCAAAGCTTTGTGCATGTGGGATCACATTATACTATGACCCGGCTAACGAACTACTTTGATGTCTCCGCACAGGTGTTCTGCGGTGGCATCAACAAATAAACGTTAATATGAACACGTGCTTATGACTGGCTTTCCTCGCTGACGGCGGCATAGTGTCGTACGCGAGGTAGCTTTGGCCTTTAGTCCACCAGCGTAACGTAACTGTTACCTAAACGCTAAAAATATAATCTTGTAGTTACAAATCAGTTCGACACCTGTGTTTAAAATGAACCTCGCACACAACTCTGTCTGGTCGCAGCTGTTGTATGACCGTTCACGACACAACCGAACGTCTCAGGTTATAGGCAATCTTCACGCAGTTCAATAGCTGATACAAGTTACCTTGTGTTGTAAGCTCGAAATGTGGGAACAAGCAGAAAAATAGTTCTGTACAAAATTAATGCAAGCGGAAAAGTGATATCCACGTTTATTCTTATTTTTTATTTTTATTTAGAGAACTAGCTGATGTACCCGTGCTTCGCTACGGGATTCTCAGAAGACTGTCTTTGTGGTTTTCCTATCTGAAGTCGTCAGTAGGAATCTAGCGATTAAAAGCAATGTTATCATATAAAATACTCGATCAAATTAAAAAACGCACATTTTCTCGCTTTTAACGAGCAGTTATACGGTTCCGATCTAGTAGTCCAAAGTTCCAGTGCTGGAATGACCAGAGCGCAGACAGCCGTGAACATTTCTCTGCCATTATTCCGTTAAATATGCGCACTGCTCATTCCAGTCAGTGCCTCAGAGTAGGAATTGAATGGCTCGAATGCTATGATGAATCCGTTTGTTACGTATCAGTAGTATCAGAAAATTATCCAACTCCTCAGCTACTTCCCGCCAATATTCAGGCAGGCTGTTATACTCGGTACGACCGGGTGAGTTCGCTGTGAGCTTGGATCCGGTATGTAGTGGGTTCGAACACCACTGTCGACAGCCCTGAAGATCGTATTTCGTGGTCTCCCATTTTCACACCAGGAAGATACTGGAGCTTTAACGTAATTACAATCAGGGCCGCTTCCTTCCCACTCCTAGCCCTTTTATATCCCATCGTCACCATGATTCCTATATGTGTCGGCGCCACGTAAAGCAATTTTTTTAAAAACTCAGTATACAGCAGTAATCCCATCTATCGGAGATAAGTGCCAATAGAGACACAAAGCATATCTCAACAAACAATGGTCAATGTACCTAATGTTATTGTTGATCAATGTTATGAGCTTTCTGTATTGTAGGCCTTCACATTCAGTTTCTTTCGACTACGTAGTATTAGGGCGTCTTATAAAACTAATTATAGCGTAGATAGTAGTTCCTTATTCCCTGAATTTACATACCGATTTTCATTTAATTGTGTTTACCCATTTTTTCGTGACGGCGCGGATATGAACTTAGCAACAAAAATCCAAATTCATGAATATTTCCGTTATCATAGCCGGTACGGTAATGATGTATAAGTCATAAATGATCGGAAATGTAATACTATACAACTTTAGTTATATAGTATTTGTCAGTAAGACCTCTAATAACACAAATATTCGAGAATTATATTTTGGGCCTTCCCCCAAACTACCATTTCGATCAGCGTGAATAAAATTATTTATGACCTAGATTGTAGCAACTTATTCCCCGACCTTGCGTACCGATTTTCATTACGGTAGAACAACTAGAGTAGAGCGCAGCTCGGAAGGCGGTTTCGTTGCGCAGAGAGACAGAAGTATGCGGTGCGGTGATGCCAATTAGGCTACTCATAACAGCATGAATGTGTAAACATTTTCTCATCCAGTTATATCTTTAATTCCAAAGCGATGAGCTATATTTTTGTGGGATTAAAAGTTTCCTGAGAGTCAAAATTAATTTTTAACATCAAACCCCCAGAAGGTGTTGAGGAAAATTTTCGAGATATTAAGTTTCAATGCCGTGGGATATTCGCCGTTGTTTTACATATCAAATATTGTTGTACGCAGAACATTTTCATTGAAATCATCGAGGTCCGTCACTGGCTTCTTCCTCTTAGGGTTCTTCCCTGGCGACCTGAACACAGCATTATTTTTATTTCCGTAGCTTGTTTATCCTCTACACCAAGCTCGATAGCTGCAGTCGCTTAAGTGCGGCCAGTATCCAGTATTCGGGAGATAGTAGGTTCGAACCCCACTGTTGGGAGTCCTGAAGATGGTTTCCCATTTCCACGCCAGGCAAATGCTGGGGCTGTACCTTAATTAAGGCCACGGCCGCTTCCTTCCCAGTCCTAGCACTCTCCTTTCCTATCGTCGCCATAAGACATATCTGTGTCGGTGCGACGTAAAGCCAATAGCAAAATGTTTTATCCTCTGTATGGTTCCTAGGTCGACACCAGACACGAGTGCTGGCTTCTATTGAAGCGTGGCAACATGGCGTTCCTCACCTTCCCCGCCTATGAACGTCTCCTGCTGCATGCTTACAAAATACAAATACACTCTAAATACTATTTCCCTCGCCTGTCGACGGAATACTTTTCTTTTTGCTCTTCCTGGATCTATCGTACACACGCAAATAGGTCCCTAAATTCGTTGATTATGATATTTACAAATAAAACTCGAAACATTCACTCGAGACCCGCACAAACAGGCAACACTTACTGAAATGATTCTATTGGCTCAGGGGAAAACACGTCTCATTTCTTTCGGAGAAGCCACTGCTCTTCTATATCAATCAATCACTACTGATCTGCATTTAGGGCAGTCGCCCTGGTGGCAGATTCCCTATGTGTTGTTTTCCTAGGCTTTTCTTAAATGATTGCAAAGAAATTGGAAAATTATTGAACAATTCCCTTGGTAAGTTATTCCTATCACTAACACCCCTTCCTATAAACAAATATTTTCCCCACTTTGTCCTCTTGAATTCCAACTTTATCTTCATATTGTGAGCCATCCTACTATTAAAGACAGCACTCAAACTTATTCGTCTACTGATGTCCTCCCACGCCATCTCTCCTCTGACAGCTCGGAACATACCATATAATCGAGCAGCTCGTATCCTTTCTCAAAAAAATTTCCCAGCCCAAATTTTGCAACATTTTTGTAACGCTACTCTTTTGTCGGAAATCACCCAGAACAAATCGAGCTGCTTTTCTGTGGACTTTTTTCCAGTTCTTGAATCAAGTAATCCTTGTGAGGGTCCCATACACTGGAACCATACTCTAGTTGGGGTCTTGCCAGAGACTTATATGCCCTCTCCTTTACATCCTTACTACAACCCCCTAAATACACTCATATCCATGTGCAGAGACCTGTACCCTTTATTAAAAATTCCATTTATGTGATTACCGCAATGAAGGTCTTTTCTTATATTAACACCTAGATACTTACAATGATCCCCAAAAGGAACTTTCACCCCATCAACGCAGTAATTAAAACTGAGAGGACTTTTTCTATTTGTGAAACTCACAACCTGCCTTTTAACCCCGTTTATCATCATTCCATTGTCCACCGTCCATCACACAACAATATCGAGGTCACCCTGCAGCCGCTCACAATCTTGTAACTTATTTATTACTCTGTACAGAATAACATCATCTGCAAACAGCCGTATCTCTTTACACACATCATTGATATTTATAAGAAAATATAAAGGTCCAATAATACTGCCTTGAGATATTCCCTTCTTAATTATAACAAGGTCAGATAAAGCTTCGCCTACTCTAATTCTCTCACTTCTATTTTCTAAAAATATAGCCACCTATTCAGTCACTCTTTTTTTTACTCCAGTTGCACTCATTTTCGCCAGTAATCTTCCATGATCTACCCCATCTAATGCCTTAGATACGTCAATCGCAATACAGTCCATTTGGCCTCCTGAATCCAGGATATCTGCTATACCTTGCTGAAATCCTACAAGTTGAACTTCAGTCGAATAACCTTCCCTAACCCAAATTGCCTTCTGTCAAACCAGTTATTAATTTCGCAAACATGTCTAATATAATCAGAAGGAATTCTTTCCCAAAGCTTACATATAACGCATGTCAAACTGACTGGCCTGTAATTTTCAGCTTTATGTCTATCACCCTTACCTTTACACACAGGGGCTACTATAGCAACTCTCCATTCATTTGGTATAACTCCTTCAACCAAACAAAAAAATATTTCAGATATGGTACTATATCCCAACCCATTGCCTTTAGTATATCCCCAGAAATCTTATCAATTCCAGCTGCTTTTCTAGTTTTCAACTTTTGTATCTTACTGTCAATGTCATTGTTATCATATGCAAATTTTAATACTTCTTTAGTGTTACTCACATCCCCTATCTGGACATTATCCTTTTAACCAGCAATCTTTACATACTGCTGACTGAATACTTCTGCCTTTTAAAGATCCTCGCATACACACTCCCCTTGTTCATTAATGATTCCTGGAATGTCCTTCTTGGAACCTGTTTCTGCCTTAAAATACCTATACATACCCTTCCATTTTTCACTAAAATGTGTATGACCACCAATTATGCTTGCCATCATGTTATCCTTAGCTGACTTCTTTGCTAGATCCAATTTCCTAGTAAGTTCCTTCAGTTTCTCCTTAATTCCATAACCATTTCTATCTCTATTTCTTTCCAGTCTGCACCTCCTTCTTAGTCTCTTTACTTCTCTGTTATAATATAGTAGATCCATACCATTCCTTACCACCTTAAAAGGAACAAACCTATTTTCACATTCCTCAACAATTGCTTTAAACACATTCCAGATCCTGTTTACATTTTTATTTACCATTTTTCAGCTATCAGAGTTACTTTTTAACTCCCTCATGCCTGTTTTATCAGCCATATTGTACTGCCTAATAGTCCTAATTTTAATACCTTCCTTTCTTTCACATTTATTTTTAACTATGACAAAAATAGCTTCGTGATCACTAATACCATCTATTACTTCATTTTCTCTATAGAGCTCATCTGGTTTCATCAGCACCACGTCCAACATATTCTTCCCTCTAGTTGGTTCCATCACTTTCTGAATCAGGTGTCCTTCCCATATTAACTTATTTGCCATTTGTTGGTCATGCTTCCTGTCGTTCGCATTACCCCCACAATTGACATTTGGTAAATTGAGATCACCTGCTACTATCACATTCCTTTAAATATCATTTCCAACATAGCTGATCATCTTATCAAATAATTCTGAATCAGAGTCAGCGCTACCCTTTTCCGGTCTGTACACTCCAAAGACATCAAGTTGCCTATTATCTTTAGAGAAGAGCCTTACACCCAGAATTTCAGGTTTTTCATCCTTCACTTTTTCGTAGCTTACAAATTCTTCTTTCACCAGAATGAATACTCCCCCTCCTACCATTCCTATCCTATCTTTACGATACACACTCCAGTTCCGTGAGAATATCTCTCCATCCATTATAGCATTTCTCAGCCTTGATTCAACTCCTATTACAATATCTGGTAATGTAGTATGAATCTATTAAATTACTTAATTCGATTCCTTTGTTTACAATGCTTCTACAGTTGAGCACTTCCTTTTTTATGTCATCCCTACTTGACTTCCAGTTGCCGGTTCGCTTAACGCCGCTCCCTAGGCCACCCCGTTTCCCTGAATGTACCTCCCTATTACCCTTCTAAACAAGTTTCCTAACTTATATGTACCACTGCGGTTTAAGTGAAGGCCATCTGGGCGCGGATCCCTGTCTCCTACCCACCCATTAGGATCTAGAAATCTCACTCCCAGTTTCCCACATACCCACTCCATAGTCTCATTTAAATCCCCAATCACCCTCCAGTCAGTATCCCTCCTACACAGTATTCCACTGATAACAATCTCCGCTTCCTTAAACTCCATCCGTGCTGCATTTACCAGATCCCACACATCCGCAAACATGTTGGTACTTATACCTGCTGGCCTTACGTAGTTTTTACCAACGTGAAACACTACCACCTTCTTTCCCTCTTCCTTCTCTTCTACTTTCCTTAACATCTGTCTCAACCTAATTCCTAGATGACCCTCTATGCTGGTTCCCTTTCCTCCACACACTTTCCCCACATGTCTAACGATGGAATCCCCCATGACCAGAGCCTCAACCCTACCCAACGCATTTGATCCCCTCCCCTCCTGGTCAGCCCTATCTTCTCTCTCTGCTGCAGCAGCTACTTCCTCCTCCATTTTCTCCCTCCCATGACCCTGTTTCACCTGCCTTTTCCTTTCCACTGCACTACATTTCCCTTTCTTACCTTTTCTCTTAATCCTACTTCCACATATCTCAGCAACAGTTCCCTGTTCCTCATCTTCCCTCGGTTGTTCTAACCGCAGTGACTAGTACCGATTTCTAACAGACACCTGTCCTGAATTCTGATCCTGAACAGAGCCCTTAGACTGCAATCTCCTTCCTCTTAAAACATTAGACCACCTGTCTTCTACAATTCCCTCATTTCCTTCCAATCCCTCCTTTACACCTACTGTATCCTGGTCATTATTTGAGGGTGGCCTACTTTCCTTCCTGTCCCCTGAGAGAATCCTAATTATCTCCCTCAAACTCTCCAACTCCTCTCTCATACTCCTTAATGCCTGGCAACACCCACAGTTCCTACAGTTGCACTGCTTATCCATTCTTTACGGAATAATGGTAAGGAAATGAAAAATAAAATAAATTATTCTGTGCAAATGAAAATGAAAGGAAATAAATATTGCCTATAAAAATGAAAGGAAAGAAATATTGTCTAGGATAGTTCACAAAAATCACACAACAACAAGGTAATTAATATAAGCTACTACTGCACTACAATACTACCGGTACTTAGTGGTACGAATTTCTTTCCTACAACACACTAACAGAATGAAAATTGCTGTTAATTACTAAAAACCGAAAGTAGTACACAAGAATTAGATCTACACAATTCTAAACTGCAGTTAAGTCTGCCCTAATTACTGCAACATAATTCTAGTAAGAGAGTTAATACAGATACCACAGATACTATAGATACTACAGTTACTATAGTACACAAATATTTCACAGTAATAGAATACACGCACTAATTTATAATAAAAGACCTACTATAATACACTACAACAGTTTTTAAACTACGTTCAGATATATCCTAATTACAATAGGGTATTAATAAGCACGTCATACTGCAATGCGCGCGAATGTTACTGCGCAACCCTCTTCAAACCGCCTTCCCGGCTGCGTCCTACTCTAACCATTTCTCTCAGAGTGAATAAGATTATTTATAGGCTAGATTGTAGGGACTTATTCCTGGACTTTACATACCGATTTTCATTAAATTCTCTTCAGCCGTTTTCTCGTGATGCGTGTACATACATGCATACAGACAGACAGAAATTACGGAAAATCAAAAAGTGCTCTTCCTTGTTACATTGGACATGACCGATACAGAAATACCATCCTTTTTAAATTCTGAGCAATGTACAGACAAAACTCTTATTTTACATATATAGACAGATTAGAGTAGGCGAAGCTTTATCTGACCCTGTAATAACAAAGGGGGGAATTCCTCAAGGCAGTATTATTGGACATTTATGTTTTCTTATATATATATATCAATGATATGAGTGAAGAAGTGGAATTAGAAATAAGGATTTTTAATTATGATGTTATTCTGTGTAGAGTAATAAATATGTTACAAGATAGTGAGCAACTGCAAAATGGCCTCGATAATGTTGTGACATGGACAGTAGGCAATGTTATTATGTTAAACGGGGTTAAAAGTCAGGTTGTGAGTTTCACAAATAGGAAAAGTCCTCTCAGTTTTAATTACTGCGTTGATGGGGTGAAATTCACTTTATGGATCACTGTAAGTACCTAGGTGATAATATAAGGAAAGATCTTCATTGGGGTAATCACATAAATGGGATTGTAAGTAAAGGATTCAGATCTCTGCACATGTTTATGAGGGTGTTTAGGGGTTGTAGTAAGGATGTAACGAAGAGGGCTTATAAGTCTCTGGTAAGACCCCAACTAGAGTATGGCTCCACTGTATGGGACCCTCACCAAGATTACTTGATTCAGGAACTGGAAAAGCTCCAAAGGAAAGCAGCTCGATTTGTTGCGGGTGATTTCCGACAACAGAGTAGCGTTACAAAACTGTTGCAAAGTTTGGGCTACGAGACTTGGGAGAAAGAAGACGAGCTGCTCGACTAAGTGGTATGTTCCGAGTTGTCAGTGGAGAGATGGCATGGAATGACATTAGTATAGGAATAATTCGAGTGGTGTCTTTAAAAGTAGGAAAGGTCACAATTTGAAGATAAAGTTGGAATTCAAGAGGACAAATCGGGGCGAATATTCGCTTATACGAAGGGGAGTAAGGGATTAGAGTAATTCCCATTTCTTTGCAATCATTTAAGAAAATGTTACGAAAACAACAGGTAAGGAATCTGCCACCTGGGCGACTGCCTTAAATGCAAATCATTAGTGATTGATTGATTGATTGATTGATTGATTGATTGATTGATTGATTGATTGATTGATTGATTGATTGATTGATTGATTGATTGATTGATTGATTGATTGATTGATTGATTGATTGATTGATTGATTGATTGATTTTCTGTCTTTCCACCTGATCGATTGAGGCTTAAATTCCGGTGCACCTGAAATGTGACATTGTACCAGGGAAGATATCCGCGGCATTTATGGTCGTTTCGGGCGTTGACTTGCCAATATGACTACCGTCCAGCCATGGCCTACAGGTGTTAGAGTTCAACGGGGTCAATGTAGCGGTTGCTCCTTCGTTTATCAGAGGAAGAATATCGACTTCCATATTCCAAGATCATGGATTACACCCGGCTGCCACCAGGTTACGAGTATCGTCACAGTAATACACTAATGGTGCATGAAGCCAAAACGACATAAGTCACATTATAATCCACTGATGTTTCACGAATTGCATTCAGGTAACTGTAGAGAATCCAACCTGGTGCTGATATATTAAACGTTAAAAAAGTGGACAGGTCTTCGTTTGATTTTTGTCAGCTAAATATCACTTTGATTCAATACAGGGTTTATTTTTTATATACCCAGTGTTTGTATGAAGAATTGGATGCATCACTTGTTTGAACAGCAAATTTTTTATGTCAGGTAATCTTGAGAAAATATTGAAGCATACAATATTTAATGAGTTGTTTATATTTCGATGTTATGTGCACATTACATGCCTATCCCCTGTCAAATTCCAGTGAGATGATCCAATTTCATTCAAGCATTGAACAATAAAGAAAAGATATACGAGCATTCCAATCGAGTCCATTATGACAATTTCAGCGATATTAAATGCAGTAGCATGTGTAGTACACAACTGACGTTTAACATTACCTCCATACATTCAAAACAGTGCTGTAGTGTCTGGTCTTTACCCGCAGCGGACGGGTTCGATACCTGGCCAGTCCAAGGGATTTAATCCCGTACTGAGGGCTTGAACTCTACTCTCCTAAACTCATGAGGACAGTAAACACGGTCCCGAGTAAGCTGAGGACGTCGTTACATTGACCGCGTGAATATCCATGGTCAGTTTGGGCAGCAGTCTCCTTGGCAGGCAATTACTGTATTTTTGGGTTGAAAGTTCCTTATGGGGATCACTGTATGTACCTAGGTGTTAACATAGGGAGAGATCTTCATTGGGGTAATCACATAAACTGGATTGTAAACAAAGGGTACAGATCACTGCACATGGTTATGAGGGTATTTAGGGGTTGTAGTAAGGATTTAGAGGAGAGGGCATATAGGTCTGTGGCAAGACCCCAACTAGAGTTTGGTTCCAGTGTATGGGACCCACCAAGATTACTTAATTTGGGAACTGGAAAAAAAATCCAAGGAAAGCAGCTCGATTTTTCCTGGGCGATTTCCGACAAAGGAGTAATGTTACGAAACTGTTGCAAAGTTTGGGCAGGGAAGACTTGCAAGTAAGGAGACGAGCTGCTCGACTAAGTGGTATGTTCCGAGCTATCAGAGTAGAGATGGTGTGGGCTGACGTTAGTAGAGGAATAAGTTTGATTGGTGTTTTTAAAAGTAAGAGACATCACAATGTGAAGATAAATTTAGAATTCAAAGGGACAAATTGGAGCAAATATTCGTTGTAGGAAGGGGAGTTAGGGATTGGAGTAATTTACCAAGGAAGATGTTCAATAAATTTACAAACTGCATGCATTAATTTTAGAAAAGAGTGCCCCACCAGTTAGGTTACCCGGTGTCAAACTAAACTGATTGGCAGTAAAAACACAACACAGGACAAAGATCCCGTAGAAAGGAACAAAACGGAAGCGTGATAAACACTACACACCCAGAAAACACCAAAAGAACATAGTAAAAGGCAAACTTACCTCCAGGTGGTAGAAAAAAAACAGGTGGATCAAGCTACCAACCGACAGTGTGTCAAATAAATGTTGCGTGGAAATAAAGACCAAACTTTCTTTTTTTTTAAAAAAGAAAATATATAATTCATGAAACTCAGATTAACAAATGTTAAATAAATGACATCCTCGTAGTTAGTAATATTTAAAAAAAAACTAGGTACCAGAAACAAAATAAAATTAGGTGACATAGGTTTAAAATAAGGAGGCCTTTAGAATTTTAAAAGATTAATTTAAGTTAGGTAAAATAAGGGAAACAGACCTCACTTAAAACCACAGGAAAAACACAGTTAAACTCAAGAAACACCAAAAGATAAAATTAAAGAAAAATTATTTAAAAACCGCCGGACGGTAAGAAAGTAATGAGAGTAAATAAATTGGTACCTAGAGCTTGAAAAAGACCAAAATTAAGGAATTAAAACACCAAACGCCAGTCGGCAAGAAAGATATAGTCTGCAGGAAGTATTACAAACACCTCAACCTGTTTACTTAGTAACAACCACCAAATCAATTATCAGTGGATTCCATATGGAAAGGATACCATGTTAAAAATTAGAAAATACAACCTTCTTGGTTCACCGTTATTCCATGAGAGATACCAACTCTCTATCCGTTTCACATCAACAAACTGGTACCATTAATACGGTGGGAGTTCCAGTCATGGGATGCTAAGTGCTTTACGTAAAAATTTACCAAGGGAAAGAAAGCCACCACAACAAACGTAGAAGGAAAAGGAAAGAAATCAACTGGGGTGCCCGAGAAACAGTAAATGCGCAACGGGGTGACAAAAATACTGAAACAACATCAGACAGGGTAGTCTCCCAACATAAAAATCATCACCAACATCAATCCATTTCAAAAATCAACATCCATTACCCCGACAACAAAAGCAATTGTTAAACCATGGGAGAACCAATCCCGAAGGAAGAACCAACAATGGCACCAAAACAATGGAGGCCAGAAGGGCAAAGAACAAACGCAAAACACGATAAAGCCCCCCCCAAAAAAATAAGGTAAATAAATTAAAATAAACCAGCATAGCACAAATAATCCCTACTGGATCTCCCACGTATTACTCTACTTTTAACAAACCAAAATAAATTTCAGAGCAGCAGTAACATCTTTACGGAGTGATGATAATAATAATAATAATAATAATAATAATAATGAAAATTTTACACCACTGCTTTTCTTTGGAAATTACCCCAAGTAACACTTAAATTCCATTACAAGAAATGTTATACACTAGGTAACTGAATTAACAAGGACTTTTCAACCCGATACTTGGTTTTGGAAGAGCACAATAATTTTTCCCAACAGTGAAAAGGTCCACATCATTATAATCGAAACGCACAAGTTGCTAATTAATAAGTTTCCTCCGAAGAAATCACACGAACAGTTTTCCGTTGATGAAAATACTAAAATAACAAGGTTGACTTACGGTTGGTTGGTTCTTCAATCAGTAGAATGATAATTCATGGCTCGGCCATGTGTACTTTACCAAGTTGGAGATCTTCCTTGCAGCTTTTTAAAACAATCACTCACTACGAGGTTACAAATACAGGAAAAAGAAAATATTTTTAGGGTGTGGGGCACATCCCCACATCCTTACGATTTACTATCCACCGTCCATGATGATATCCCAAAGCATCGCCTTGAGTACAGAACGCCAACGACCTTTAGCCATGTTTACCAAGCCGCAACTGCCTGCTCGCTTTGCTTCCCTCTCTCTCGCCCCAGAGAGAGTGACTACATCAAGATGGCTGACACCAAGCGCTGATTGGCCGGAGCAGCTTCAAGAAGAAAGCGACAAATAGTTCTCATCATAGCCGTAGATGGCGGTAACGATCAGAGCTCACATGCGCTCGCTGAGTTAAACATGAAATATTGTGAGAACACCGTTGAAAGCAGAAGAAAATTAGAATACAGTTTTCTACACCGTAATAGGCAAACTCAAAACGTTGGTGGAAAGGAGACAAACGAAACCTCGGTTTCAGCCTCCCCCCCTTTAAGGGTTACATATCTTCTTACATCACTCCATGACGAAGTCCAGTGTATGAAATTAAGCTGGATTTTAAGTGTTTCAGTCCACAACAAATAAAAGTCACTGGTACCAAGTCCATCTCCAGATTGTCATAGCATGCAGAAGTTTAAAGCATTCCAAAACGGGCAATGTACATAGCTCAGCACCAATCAACCATTAAGTTCATTAAACACAGTTCAAGGTCCGGAAGTTATAGGATACGATAAACTTACACAGCGCCACAACACAGTTTTTCTTTTGAAATTCACAATCTCCAAACAGTTTAAGGATTCAATTTTCCTACATGTTTTACACCAAGTTCGCTTTAGATTACCTTTCACATACAGTCTCATAGCAAACGCTTTACCATAACCATTCCTGAGTTCATGTGGAATCTGGAAGTTTTTAAAAGTTTTCACATAACCAGAATCAATGTTCTTCGCTTGCAGACTTCAATCACCAAACACACCTTGTTTACAAGAGAAGTTCAATGGACCTTTAGAAACCAGTATTTTAAGTCCACTACAGTCCAGGGTAGATCACCTAACATTTCTTACAATACCCTTCCAACCTTTAAACCAATTTTCTTTATTAAATCGGGTTGCTAATAAAGAAACGCACCATCAAGATTGTTTCAATTACAGTGAAATGGCCCGTAAAAGAAAAAACAAGGACCAAAGGGAGGGAAGAAAAATGCAACGTTGGTGAGTAATCATACATAAGGTGATAAAATCCAAAATATCCAGGTCACGTGATAAATTAGGTTGGCACTAGTGTATATCTTTGGCTTGAGAAGGTACCAAGAGCAAGGAAAAGGAAAAAAAGGAAAAGAAAAGGAAGGGAACCTTACTAAACAGAATATACTCCCCAAAAAAAATAGCAAGGAGCAAAATTACAATAACAGAAAAGTCACAAGCATACAATCGGAGCACAATCAAAGTTTCCGATATCAGAAGGAAACCACCTTAAATAAGGTCAATTAAAATTTACACAAATCAATTAAGGGGAATTAAAGCCCTCAACGAAGGAGCACACTTACACATTAAATACAACACGGTAGTAGGCTACGCACAGACACAGCTTAACCTAGGAAAGGAAAACTAAACGAACCCCAATTACTCACTTTAGGGAGTTCCAACAAGATGAGGAGACGGTAGATACATGATAGCAAAAAAAAGAAAGTACCACGTACCTCGAAAAATACAGTTTAGGAAATAGGCAACATGACCATGCAATTCCACAGAACTGCCACAGGAACGCCGCAGAACCACCCACAGTGGGGCCAACTAAAGGCTAGCTTACTAAATATACTACAGAAATCTTCCCGAAAATTAGTAATACTCAGGTTTACAGTGCCACACAAGAAATCACATACATAACCCAGTAGAAGGAAAATATGAAACAGTATAGCGATCAGAATAAGTACACCAGAATGACAAGTTTAGCAAAAAACAAAATCCATGGCTACAGGGTAAAGGTTTACTCAGGAAGAGCAAATTGATAGAACGGACGGAGACATCTAGAGCTCAAATAGATGGAGGGCACGCGTTCAAGTTGGTCATCAACGACCAAACTATCAACAGCATCCAGCAACGAGAAACCGGGATGGACAGAATTAAATTTCACAAGACCAAGGCAGTACCATGGAAAAAACATAACAGGAGAGGTTTTGAGAAAATAAAGTTTCATGAGTTCAGACACAAGCACAACCCAAAGACCAACCAACGTCCGCAAACTTCAGTTATTTCCCAACCCGGACAGCTAATCAAATTAAAAGGAACGTGAAATACGCCTCAGATCAGTTGACCAGCAGGAAGAAGAGGAACCATGTCCTACACAACATAACCTACCAGTAGCCCGTCAGGACCTCGACACAAATCGGACTAAAGATAAGTGACATCACCCTGTTGCTCAACAGCAGACAGGTACCTATCTCCATTTCCCAAGGAGATGAGGTAAATAAAAGAATAAATGGCAGAGACGAGGCAGGACGATAGAAAAAATATTCCATAAGACTAGGAAGAAGGAAGGAAGGCTACCCACAAACCTCATGATCCTTTAGCGGAAGGACGCTAGCATACATCCAGAGTTTCCTCAAATAATCCCATACTTATTCGGAGAAACACCGAACGATAGATGTTAAAACGACCATATCGACAAGCATCGAAATCCACCAAGCAACACCTAGAGCGGTAGGTCGACATTAAATGAACTTATAGCAATAATAAAGGAATACATGATGACGTCAGAGAAGCAGGTTATGCATGAAAACAAGGGAATGGCAGAAACAAAATACAACAGGAAACCAGTTACCTAAATCTACCTTCATACAATACTACAAGAGTTGCGTGCAACCTAAAAACAACAATTCCCAAATCTACCAGGACACAGGAGAAATCAGAAGGCCGAACAATCTTCCATCAAGTGTCATAACTACCCAATAACGACTACACAACATCAAAACGACAATAACTTCCAAAAACATGTGCCAGCCCATCAGGGATTAAAAGATTTCACAATCTTCAACACCATGTTAAGAAGTCAACATGCGACCATCAAAATTTTACACATCAAACAACACTTCGGTACCGAAATAACACCACCAGATACAGGCCCAACACCAAACCTATCGCGGCTAAAGAAGTAGAATTCTCAGGTTAAGGACCTTACTTTGACAACCAAACGCTACAACAACAGGTAGATAAGGTAGGATACTCGACATACTACAAGAGCACACAACTCGCATAGAACAGCACAGAACAGGAAACAGACCAAATAATTTGAAACAAGGAACCTGGCGAAGAAAGCTTCCAGAGGAGCACGGAACTAAAAGATGATCGTGGGGCAACAGAAAACAATAATGAAAAGGGAATTTCCAACAGTTATCAAATTGAGTACGAAGAACTTTTAGGAACAACGAGCTAGCTACGAGCCAATCTCAAAAGGAATTCACAACTCCCAAAGACATGGGAATAGTAAGGAACAGGACATTAGATGAATTAGCAAGGGAGGAGCACCTATTACCAACCGTCAGGCAGTGGAGAACCAGGAAGACGCAAGTCCATGCACAAGGCAAACAGGTTACCATTCTCAACACCAATCAACAGAGCTCCTTCACAACTAATCACATCCGCCAAAGATTTAACATAAAGAAGGCTTCACTGACATTAGAAGGGTTTTTCAACCTACACCATTTAACAAATGATATTACAAGGGAAACCAAGTCTTGGGATGACACCTTACTATCAGCAGGAAAGAACAATCTTACAGTAGAAATGAAACAAACAACCCAGAGACAGAAGAACCAGAGAAACCATGATAATGTACAACATCTCGAAAGGGAGCCCTAACCCCACATTGCATAGGCAAATCACGATGAAAATCAATAGCTACAGATTATGCAGACTTAATTTTTTTTTTGGGAGAACAATCCAGGGTTGTAGACAAACCCAAGCTACCCTAGAATGGGAACAAGAAATAGAACCTAGCAGGGCACGGAAAGATAGCACAAGCAGAACGATTTTAACCAACAAGTTTTAACTTAACACGGGTAGATAGACAAGAAATTCACCATATAGCGGAGCTACAAGGTCTGCATAAGATAATAAGCTTCACATGCCAAGTCCGTTTCATCACGAAAAATCAACAAGAGACCTTACAGGATAATTTTCCCAGACCTATCAAAGGAAAAACTCACACAGGAAACCATCATAAGCCAGGGAATCAATACAGAGATTAAAAATCAGAAAATATTACACGGTTTACACACCACCCATGATTTAACCCTAATTAGCCCACTAAAGGTAGTTCTTAGGCGCATCTTTAAACCGTACACCACATCCTACCAAAGGTTGTACCAAACACCAAAATTAAAGGGAAACCAAAAGGGAAACTACACCTTAACCAGATTTGATTTGAGACAGATGAACCCGCCTAATTCTCTTAGCGATGGGATCACTAACTAACACTGATACAGGGGACAAGAACTGCAAAATGGTACAAGGTCCTTGGTACCTGGGAGCCAGTTTAGCAGTAAATTTTTTGATAGCTTTACTAATTGGGTAGCATTTAATGAAGACTTGGTCTCCAACCTTCAACCTTGTTGTTTTTCTACCCTTGTTGTACCGTTTCTTAGCCTTCTCGTACGATACAGACAGATTTTTCCTCGCTTCATCCCAAATTTTCTGAAGATCATTGGGCTTAGACAGGTCAGGAAGAAGGTCATCGATTCCAAGTAGGTTGGACATGGGCGAATACGGAGGGTAACCAAACATCAGAGACATAGGCGTCTTACCATGAGTTTCGTGTAAGGCTGAGTTGAACGCATGGGCCAACCAGTGCAGGCAAGAATCCCACTTGGACTGTTTGTTATGATGAAACGCAATCAAGGCGGACTTTAGATTCCTGTTCATTCTCTCAGCGTAAGATGGGTTAGGATAGTATGGAGTAGTAGTTACATGTGAGATGCACAACTCAAATAAATATTTCCTGAATGAATGGCTGGTGAAAGAACTGGCATTGTCGGAAACTAAAAACTTGGGAGGACCAAAGGATGCAAAGATAGAGTTCAAACAACTGATAGTCGTTCGAGTGTCAGTAGATCTCGTAGGGATAATCCAGCTGAATCGAGAAAAGGCATCAATGCACACGAAGATGTGGGTGTTTCCTAAGGTAGAACGGGGGAGTGGACCCAAGAAATCGATGAAGAGCCGTTCCATTGGGCGAGAGGCTTGAGAAGAAGATAAAAATCCCACACGGTTGTTCAAACTCGGTTTACTAATAGCACAGGCTTGACAAGATTTCACCATGTTTCTAATGTCATTATCCATCCTTTTCCAAATGAAGATCTGTCTAATCTTTTCCCTAGTCTTGAACGTACCCAAATGTCCCCCAATGGGAGAGCAGTGATAATATTTGAAAATTTCCGGGACAAGGACCCTAGGGACAACAATTTTGAAATTCCGACTCTTTCGACCTTTACAACAAAGAACACCCTTAACAAGAGAGTATGGCTTTACTACAGATCCTCCGTTAAGCTTATCAATGATATCCTTCAAATCTGGGTCAGTTTTCTGATGATCAGCAATTTCATGATATAGTAGAGGAAGATCCGAAAGAATGGCATTAACTCCAAAGACGTTAGTTACAACTTCTTTATCATCAGGATTTACATCGGTGCCAAAATTATCTTCAAACATCCTACTTAGGCCGTCGGCGATGACGTTCTCAGAACCCCTGATATGCCTGACATTGAAATTGAAAGATGAAATCCTCAAAGCCCATCTAGTGATACGACCAGTTCTCTTGGGTCGGTTTAATACCCAAGAAAGAGCTTGGTTGTCAGTCTCGAGATCAAAATTAACATGCTCGATGAAGGGTCTGAATTTTTCCAGGGCAAACAACACGGCCAGAGATTCCAACTCATAAATGGAGTACTTGTTTTCTAAGTTGGTAAGAGTCCTGGACACGTAAGCTACGGGCCTACGCCCATCTTCGTACTCTTGTAGAAGAACACCAGCAACCGCTTTGCCAGAAGCGTCGGTTTGCACAATGAACCTTTTATTAAAATTTGGAATAGCCAAAACGGGAGCATTCATCAGAGCGGATTTCAAAGCTTCAAAGGCTTCTTGCTGAGGACGACCCCAGAAGAACTTCACGTCTTTACGTCTAAGATGATTTAACGGAGCAGCTATCTCTGCAAAATTAGGAATGAACTTCCTAAAAAAATTGACCATGCCTACGAACCGTGCGATGCCTTTGACATCTTTAGGGGGGCGAAAGTCCCTAATAGCCTGAGTCCTAGAGTGGTCGATGGAGATACCATCGGAGGAAACTACATGCCCAAGGAAAGACATACTCGGCTTAGCAAACGCTACCTTTGACAACTTGACAGTCAGTCCAGCTTTCCTCAAGCGATCCAGGACTTCTCTAACATGTTCAACATGTTCTTCGAAGGTTTTTGAGAATATAACCAGGTCGTCAAGGTAATTAAAGACGAACCTAAACTTAATGTCAGAGAGAATGGTGTCTAACAGCCTCGTGAGAACAGCCGCGCCACAAGATATGCCAAACGGAAGTCTCAGAAATTCATAGAGGTTCCAATCAGTGATGAAGGCGGTCAGTGGAATGGAAGACTTAGACAATGGGACTTGGTAATATGCCTGATTGAGATCTAACACGGTGAAAAACTTGGCACCCGAGAACCACCCAAAACAAGTGTGCAGATCGGGTAAAGGGATGGATTGCAAGATGACCTTGCGGTTTAAAGCCCTGTAATCGATAACAGCCCTGAAACCTCCAGAGGGTTTAGGTACCAGGAAGACCGGGGATGCATAGGGAGAGGTAGATGGACGGATCACTCCGTCAGCTAACATTTGGTCAATAATCTTTTTAAGTTCGAGCATACGAGGAGGTGAGAGGCGGTAAGGAGGGGATCTGACAGGAGTGTTATCAGATAACTCAATCTGATACTCGAGAACATCAGTAACTCCTAGCTTGCTAGTAAACACATCGGGGAAATCATTACATAGAACACGAATACATTCAGCTTCCTCCTCACTCAAATGGCTGAGATCCAATTTATCAATTTCACCAACTCCTTCCGGCACTGACTCGTCTACACAGGAAACCTTGATTGCACACGAGGAAAGATCCCTAAAATTAAATTTAGAATCAGGAGAAAATTTAAAGAAAAACATTCTAGCTTGAAGATCCATAACTAGTCCCGTTTTCGACAAGAAACCTGTCCCTAAAATCATGTTGCAAGACAGGTTAGGTGCCACAAGGCACGTGATTTTCCAGGTGAAATTCCCAATTCTTACTTTTACCTTTACAGCCCCCAGAATTTCCAACTTGTTCCCATTAGCAGCCACACACTTCACACCAACAGGTAATAATTCATCCAGTTTACAAGCACTCTTCAGCTTGGAATACCATCCAAAATTGATCACGTTGACAATACTGCCAGAATCAATCAAAGCTAACAGGGGTTCGTTATTTACTTCCACTTCAGCAAAGGTACCCTGGGAAACACCACAGGTAGAAATCTTATTACACCTTTGGGGACAGATAACCTTAGCAGAGCCCGGAGACCTTCCAAAATTAGAATTTTTATACTTTATTTGGGAAACTCCTAGTCATTGACCTGATTTTGGAGCAGACAAGGGGCAATTATTCTTAAGATGCTGAGCAGATCCACAAGTATAGCAACAACCCCTAGAGTTGCGCTTAACTACAGTACAAGCATTCCTGAGGTGATTCCTAGAACCACAGTTAAAACACTTCTTGGCATTGGCATCATTATACATAGAAGAGTGGACAGGAGGAACAGGTTTGGCAGGAGGAGGTAAACTTACAGTTCTGGAGGCATCTCCATGCTTGACGTCTTCAGCGAAGGAGCATGCAACCTCCAGTTCATCAAAATTAGTGGGGCACTTACTCAGGGAAAGGTAGGACCTGTATGAAGGAGAGATCCCTTTTAAAATTCTTGCCACCATTTCTTCCTCGGGAACAGTAATTTTGAAAACTTTACAGAAAAATCTGAGGTCAAGGATATACGAAAGTAAATTTTCATGAAGGAACTGCATCCGAAAACAATGTTGAGGAATTAAGCTCTGTAACGCCAAGGAGGGAATAAATTTTTTCAACACCGATTCATGAAATTCATCAACCTTAAGTTTTGATGAAATGGCCTCTGAGATTTCCCGTTTCAGAATACCTTCACAATGGGAGAAAAGAGCACGAAGGATACCCAAATCATCGATAGAATAAACTTTACCGGAATCCTTCATTTCTACTAGAAACCGCAGAAAACGAATGCTTTCCTCAATCGAATCTACTGAGAAATTTTTCACCCCATGGAAAAGCTCCTTTAAAGGGTTGTAGGTGGGAGTAAGGCTCATCTTAGACAACAAACTTTCCAGGACGGGAGAGGCAGCACAACATAAGCCTTGGTTATTAGGAGGGGTAACTACATGGTTTGAGGAACACTGAGGAATAGGGTCAGAAGGATTACATTTTTGACTGATTTTTAGGTTATCCATATCTCTGCTGGCAATCATCAGGTCCAGCTCAGCGGAAATGCTAGAGGCAATAGCCAACAATTTGGTGCACTGGGAGATAAACTCGGGTTCAGGTTTAAGCGACAACAAATCATGGATCCTTCCCAAGTAGTGATATACTCTGGCCTTTAAACGGTCAATTTGTGCTTTAGAAGGAGACAATTCCAAGAACTCTTCCCTTATTACTTCTATCTCAGTCAAGGCCTCAGTGATAAAATGAAGTGACTCACCAACATTGCTGGGGCGAACACGGGATGGATTAATGGGCACCTGAATAAGCTCGGAAAGAAGATTAGCACAATCAGCAACAGAACCAGCAGGACTAGCTCCACGTATCGCTAGCTCATAGGTTAACTCTGCCTTACGGAGCTTGTGGGGAAACAGGACCGCTCGAGACATCGTGGAGGTACATGAAACAAAATTCCAACGAATTAATCAAGATAAATGCGCTTCTTTTCACAAAAGTAAGTAACCTTTAAGACCATTCGCCTTTTTTCCACCACTCAACTATTTGACACACTGTACAGTTTTCAGGAAAGGGGGATACGACCTACCTACAAGAAATTAACACTAGCACGAGCGTAGTCAACTTAGTAACCACGCTCTGAAGCTACCACTTACTGCCCCACCAGTTAGGTTACCCGGTGTCAAACTAAACTGATTGGCAGTAAAAACACAACACAGGACAAAGATCCCGTAGAAAGGAACAAAACGGAAGCGTGATAAACACTACACACCCAGAAAACACCAAAAGAACATAGTAAAAGGCAAACTTACCTCCAGGTGGTAGAAAAAAAACAGGTGGATCAAGCTACCAACCGACAGTGTGTCAAATAAATGTTGCGTGGAAATAAAGACCAAACTTTCTTTATTTTTAAAAAAGAAAATATATAATTCATGAAACTCAGATTAACAAATGTTAAATAAATGACATCCTCGTAGTTAGTAATATTTAAAAAAAAACTAGGTACCAGAAACAAAATAAAATTAGGTGACATAGGTTTAAAATAAGGAGGCCTTTAGAATTTTAAAAGATTAATTTAAGTTAGGTAAAATAAGGGAAACAGACCTCACTTAAAACCACAGGAAAAACACAGTTAAACTCAAGAAACACCAAAAGATAAAATTAAAGAAAAATTATTTAAAAACCGCCGGACGGTAAGAAAGTAATGAGAGTAAATAAATTGGTACCTAGAGCTTGAAAAAGACCAAAATTAAGGAATTAAAACACCAAACGCCAGTCGGCAAGAAAGATATAGTCTGCAGGAAGTATTACAAACACCTCAACCTGTTTACTTAGTAACAACCACCAAATCAATTATCAGTGGATTCCATATGGAAAGGATACCATGTTAAAAATTAGAAAATACAACCTTCTTGGTTCACCGTTATTCCATGAGAGATACCAACTCTCTATCCGTTTCACATCAACAAACTGGTACCATTAATACGGTGGGAGTTCCAGTCATGGGATGCTAAGTGCTTTACGTAAAAATTTACCAAGGGAAAGAAAGCCACCACAACAAACGTAGAAGGAAAAGGAAAGAAATCAACTGGGGTGCCCGAGAAACAGTAAATGCGCAACGGGGTGACAAAAATACTGAAACAACATCAGACAGGGTAGTCTCCCAACATAAAAATCATCACCAACATCAATCCATTTCAAAAATCAACATCCATTACCCCGACAACAAAAGCAATTGTTAAACCATGGGAGAACCAATCCCGAAGGAAGAACCAACAATGGCACCAAAACAATGGAGGCCAGAAGGGCAAAGAACAAACGCAAAACACGATAAAGCCCCCCCCAAAAAATAAGGTAAATAAATTAAAATAAACCAGCATAGCACAAATAATCCCTACTGGATCTCCCACGTATTACTCTACTTTTAACAAACCAAAATAAATTTCAGAGCAGCAGTAACATCTTTACGGAGTGATGATAATAATAATAATAATAATAATAATAATAATGAAAATTTTACACCACTGCTTTTCTTTGGAAATTACCCCAAGTAACACTTAAATTCCATTACAAGAAATGTTATACACTAGGTAACTGAATTAACAAGGACTTTTCAACCCGATACTTGGTTTTGGAAGAGCACAATAATTTTTCCCAACAGTGAAAAGGTCCACATCATTATAATCGAAACGCACAAGTTGCTAATTAATAAGTTTCCTCCGAAGAAATCACACGAACAGTTTTCCGTTGATGAAAATACTAAAATAACAAGGTTGACTTACGGTTGGTTGGTTCTTCAATCAGTAGAATGATAATTCATGGCTCGGCCATGTGTACTTTACCAAGTTGGAGATCTTCCTTGCAGCTTTTTAAAACAATCACTCACTACGAGGTTACAAATACAGGAAAAAGAAAATATTTTTAGGGTGTGGGGCACATCCCCACATCCTTACGATTTACTATCCACCGTCCATGATGATATCCCAAAGCATCGCCTTGAGTACAGAACGCCAACGACCTTTAGCCATGTTTACCAAGCCGCAACTGCCTGCTCGCTTTGCTTCCCTCTCTCTCGCCCCAGAGAGAGTGACTACATCAAGATGGCTGACACCAAGCGCTGATTGGCCGGAGCAGCTTCAAGAAGAAAGCGACAAATAGTTCTCATCATAGCCGTAGATGGCGGTAACGATCAGAGCTCACATGCGCTCGCTGAGTTAAACATGAAATATTGTGAGAACACCGTTGAAAGCAGAAGAAAATTAGAATACAGTTTTCTACACCGTAATAGGCAAACTCAAAACGTTGGTGGAAAGGAGACAAACGAAACCTCGGTTTCAAGAGAGATAGGAAATCTCGCCACCTGGGCAACTGCGCTAAGTGCGTATCAGTAGTGACTGATCTGATAAGGTGCGTAATGGGATACATAAGAGCTAAATAGGTTAATAAATATAAACAAACTTCAGACGGGTGAGGAGTTCATATTTAACTTTCATTCCGTCAACAGCAGCTTGTGAATATTTCATTAAAATCTTCTTCATCATAATGTGAAATAATACCTTAAAAGTATTCAAGCATTTCTGTCATTTCGACCATGTCAGTGCTGGGTATGGTAAACAATTCAATACAAGTCACTGTGTAAGAATACAACCTATCTTAAGTGGTCCCGTTTGTTTGTTTGTTTGTTTGTTTGTTTGTTTGTTTGTTTGAGTGTGTCTGAATTACTCAGAAAGCTAATTCGTTCCTTTGTGTAAGTTGTATTGTTCAGAAAACATTTAAAAATACATTTGTAACTCTATGCAATATTGAGGTGGGTGCCCTTGAAACGATCCCGAGCCTTTTTGTAAAGACCTGCAGAATGGTAGGCTTCCCTAATAATACCGCAAAGTACATTGGTATCTCGGTAGTAAAGAGATCTCTCGTGATTTTACGAAATCACTTATATACTACAAAATAGTGAGTTATTGTCCTTAATACATTGTACTATATTACAATCTTTTATCAGCAATTGTATAGCCATATTTTGTGTATTTTTTATGGTTTGTGCCTGTGACAGCTTTGATAATTTTCAGAAAGCTAATAAAATAAAAAGATTAGAATTCATAATAATATCGTTTTTGTTGTATAGAATTTATAAACTCTAAATCCTTAAGCCACCTGTAATTCGAGTCGTAATAAGTTTCCTTCTTTTTCTTCTTCCCGGACTTTTTCCCAGTCAGCTACTGGCCTGGGGAAGCCCTCGCCCTCCTGACGCCAAAACCTTATGGAGAGTGAATTCACTAATGCGTGTTTCTGTGGTGATTAATAGTGGCGTGGTGTGGTTTGGGTGTATGAAGAGAATTTTTTAAGATGAACACAAAATACCTCGTTCCCGAGTCAGGGAAATTATCCAAACGAAGTAAAAATCCTCAATACGGCCGGGAATTGAACCTGGAGTTGTCTAAACAGAACGCTGACCGGTGAGCGAAGGAGCCGAGAAAAGTAGTGCTGTGTGTAGGTGGTATAAATAAATAAATAAATTAATTAATTAATTAATAAATAAGGTTATAAATAACTGTCTATTCCTTGTCCCATTTCCTTACAGGGTCGAGTATGAGGTGAGGTGAATTAAACCAATATCTCTAACAAAGTGGTTCTCAACCTTTGTAGGCCTGCACCCACCTTTCATACGTAAATTACTTCATGGTATTACATTATTGGTTTACAAAAGTTCTACTTTTCTGTTAGGGTTAATATCTCAAAAAATATTTTTATAATGATTTTACTAGAAGACGCATGCTACTCCGCACCATTCGTTATAAATACGTCAGATCACTCGTCTTGTTACGCTGTTGTAGTCATGTCGTTTGGTCTGTCCTTTTTTAATGGTTTTATGAAAATTCAATAAGAAGCGCGTTATGGTTTGTCGCAGTTCATAGTCCAGTTTCACCCATTCTGACGTCATCATGCACTCTGGTAAAATCCACCCATATATTCGCTTTATTTATTCCGAAGTTCTAAATGTAAAACTTGATACTGTGTCGTAGAAAGCAATGGTATTTTCAATCGCAGTTCTTCTAAATACAACGGTTGTCTTGTTATCTCATACAAAGGGCACTAGTAACGTTTTGCAATACGCGAAAATGGTTGGCTACACACCTCTGTTATGGTGAGGGATGAAAACCGGGCTAGAAGACAGCAAGGCGCGACCTTCACACTAGTTGTTACCAAGCATTGGGATTGAAAGCAAGTTAAGATGTGAATATCGCTACAACTTTGCTCGTGGATTAACTGTTGACCAGTGCCTGGAGGAAATGACTCCTGTTCTGGGGAAAGATTGTCCACATCGGGCAACAATTTTCCGCTGGTACAAGGAGTTCTAGGGGGGAAAATTTGGGGTTAAAAACGAGCCTCGTTCTGGACGACCGTCTGAATCAGTGACTGAGGAAAACATTGAAGCTGTGAGGAAAATGTTGCAGCAAGAGAGGCTGTTGACATACAGGCAGGTAGAAGAGACTCTCCACATCCCTGCACCAGCTATTCATTCAATTCTACACGACCATGTCTATGTTAGAAAGGTTTGTTCCATTTGGGTGGCCCATTCACTCTCAGAGGAACAAAGGGCACATCGAGTGAAATGGTGCCGAAAAATGCTAAAACAGTATGAAAATGAGACATCGCGTAACGTCAATAGCATCGTTACTTGGCTTTATTATTACGATGCCCCAACAAAATTCCAGATCAAGGTGTGGCTGTTTGAAGATGAGGGTACTCCTGTGAATGTGAGAACGTCAAGTATGATTGCAGTATTCTTCACTAAACGGGGCATCCTGACTCGGGTTGTGCTAGAAACACAAAGGACAGTTACTGCAAAGTGGTACAGTGAGACTTGTCTGCCTCAGGTCATCCAAGCTCTCAAGCAGGTCGCGGCTCAACACTTGGCTCTTTCATCGCGACAATGCTCCAGAACATAATCCTAATGCAACAATGGATTTTCTTGCCATATCAGGGTTGACTGTGATTGATCACCCTCCATTCAGTCGTGATCTTGCCCCATGTGACTTCGCATTCTCCCCAGAAGTGAAGATGAAGCTGAAAGGGCGGCTTTTTGCATCCGACCAGAATCTTCTGGCAGCATGGGATCAATAGTGTGAAAATGTAACGGAAGGAAAGTGGCAGAGTTGGTTCAGTGACTGGTTTAGACGTATGAAGAAGTGTATTGAGTGTGGTGGATATTGTTTTGAAAAAGTCTAAAGCGTTCACTCACATTGCAAAACTTTCCTAGTGCCCTTTGTGTGTTAGTGTCGGAGGTGCTTTTTTGTCAGGCAGAGAACTTTTCTACTATACATGGCCTTCCTCTCTTTCTAATGTAGCTAGCTTATCCTTAGTTGGGTGTTCCCAGATGGTGTCTAAGGCGTATGTCAATAATAATAATGTTTGGCTCCAAACGGTGATAGTGCACGCTGTCAGTATCTAGTCGTGGTCGGGATTTTGACTTCACGTAAGCCAGCGTAGAAAACTCAGATTCACATAGATATGTTGATGGAAAGTGCACAATACAATTTGAAAAAGAAATACTTATCAATTGATTTATTACTTTAGTTTCATTGTTTGTCATTTTGTTACATTTTTTATACACGTACAAAAAAAGTTTGTGTAAACATTAAAAGAAGTGCAATAATATTCATGATAAAATTCTCGTATTTTTACAATTTCTTACACATTTTATCACACAATTGATAAACACGAATTCCTTGTTCCAACGTTAGTATAAAGCATGATAATTTTACATACATATATATTTTTAATTATAGACCGCTATGCCTTTCAGCATTCAATCTGCAAGCCTCTGTGAATTATAGTCCTCTATTTGCAACTAATGCTGTGGCCTCATTTAGTTCCTACCTCTTATATTTAAATCTTTAAAAACTTTGTCTAACCATCGTATTCTTGGTCTCCTCTACTTCTCTTACCGTACATAACAAAGCCCATTATACTCATAAGTAACCTATCTTCCTCCATTCGCCTCACATGACCCACCACCGAAGACGGTTTATACGTACATCTTCATCCATCGAGTTCATTTTTAACTTAGCCCTTATCTCCTCATTCCGAGTAACCTCCTGCCATTGCTCCCACATTTTGTACCAGCAATCATTCTCGCTACTTTTTACTTCTAACTTATGAATAAGATATCCTCAGTCCAGCCAGATTTCGCTCCCGTAAAGCAAAGTTGGTCTGAAAACAGACCGATGTAAAGATAGTTTCATCCGGGAGGTGACTTCCTTCTTACAGAATACTGCTGATCGCAACTGCGAGCTCACTGCATTATTACACCTTGATTCAATCTCACTATATTACCAACCTGGTAGAACACACACCCTAAATACTTGAAATTATCTACCTGTTTCAGCATTGTATTACGAATATGACATTCAATTCTCTTGGATTTCTTCCCTACTGACATCCATTTAGTCTTCGAAAGGCTAATTTTCATACCATACTCATTGCACCTATTTTCAAGTTCCAAGACATTTGACTGCATTCTTTCGGCCCAATCTGCCACTAAGACCAAGTCATCAGCATAAGCCAGACTGCTTACTACATTTCCAACTAACTGAATGTACTCCATGCCATTCTATACCTTTCAGCAGATGATCCATGTAAACTACGAACAACAAAGGTGAAAGATTACAGCCTTGTCCAACATCTGTAAGTACCCCGAATCAATAACTCATCCTACCATCAATTCTGACCGAAACCCAATTGTCAACATACATGCCTTCGATCGATTTTAATAATCTACCCTTAATCCCATAGTCCTCCAGTATGGTGAAATTCCTCTCCCTCGGTACTCTGTCATATGCTTTCTACCACTTCACCCACTGATCTCCACACTGACCGCGTGCAGTCATTCTTCTGCGCTATTGTTAGAGCCGAAGTATCTGACTGTCAAAGCTTGAGCAGCAACCAGATACTGGATAAGTTCACCTGTTGTCTACTCGCAGGAAAATGGTGGACTTTAGATTCCTATATAACGCTGTTAACGGCTTATTTCATTCTCCCGAACGGGCATCTTTCTTTTCCCTACATGTCCCAAATTACAGAACGATGATAAATCCACCCCTTCTATTCCGTGTTCTCGCTTCCCTCTTTTCCGAAAAATTTCATGTTTCCGCCTTCGAACCCTAATTAACTCTTTATCTTCTGAGATGGACTTGGTCGGGGTTTTTCGTACGCCTCCTTTAATCGATTCTTCCTTAACTTAACCTAGCTCGTTTCCTTCATATTCCTTTTTCTCTTCTCATGGCTATACCCTATATTGTTCATAATGTAGGCCTAATATTTTTTATTATTACTGTACTATGCCGATAGTTATGTGTCATATCTGTATTTATATTCCTGTGCCTAGCTATAAGTTCTTCCCTTTCAGTCTTTAATTTTCCTTGTTCCATTTCTTTTCCTTTATGTTTTATTGTTAAGTGTTGTGTCTCTACAGTTATTTTGTTCGTTTTTAATTTTCTTCTGCCACTTTTATCATTAGATGGATTTTCCTCATTGTTCTTTCAAATTTTTTATGTTTGCGTTTTGCTACTTTATTGTAAATATAATTTTCATTGCTGAAATCTGTAATTCGGCTTCTCGGAGTTTTGGTTTCCCAAATAAATAAATAAATAAATAAATAAATAAATAAATAAATAAATAAATAAATAAATAAATAAATAAATTAGTTTCACCAAAATTTTCAAGATGGAAACATGTATTTACTTGGGGCATCCAAAAATTGACACCAAGTTATTTTTCTTCAAAGTGATCATTTCTTGAAACAAAATAAATATTGGTAATGTTACAGGCACTCCTCACCAATGTTCATGTACCTTCGTTATCGTTAGGGCTGTATCTTTATTAAATCAGCGAATCATTTTCGGTGGTATATCGGCGCCGTTGCTGGACAAATGCGCGAAGCTCGTCGTTCGAGGTGAACTTCTTACTCCACACGAATTTTCTCATTGCGCAGTCGCTAGGGAGAGTATGGTGGGGGAGAAAGAGCAGTGTACCTTAGAGCATCCACGGTGGCGATGGTTTCCCGGCTGTCATATATTATTATTATTATTATTATTATTATTATTATTATTATTATTATTATTATTGAAAAATGTCCCAATGAATCGGGTCAGTTACAATGGTGTATTAATAAAGTAAATTAAAACGTAATTGTTGTTGTTGTTTGAGTCATCAGTCGATAGACTGGTTTAATACAGCCCTCCCTGCCACCCTACCCTGTGCTAAATTTTTCATTTCTACGTAACAACTACATCCTATATCTGCTCTGATCTGTTTGTCATATTCTTACCGTAGCCTACCCCTACCGTTCCTACAACCTGCCATTCCCTCAAGAACCAACTGTACAAGACCTGGATGTCTTAAGATGTGCCCTATAATTCTATCTTTCCTTCTGGTCAAATATAGCCCAATCAATCTCCTCTCACCAATTCGATTCAGTATCCCTTCATTCGTTATTGTATCTACCCATCTCACCAGAGTCCACTCTGACACATACTTTCCAGAACACTCACGAGACCAGCCAGAAAGACTAGGATATAAAAGGCCAAGGTCAGGGCCACTCTAGTAGTGTAAAGTGCTGCCTGGGAGACTGATTACCTCGGATCGAGTAGGGGTATTTCAGTCGCCTTGAAAAAGAATACTGCAATGTATTCGAAACGTCGACAAACTGTACGTGATGTACGTACAAGTACAACACGGTTCAACCCGGAAATTAAACTAAATAATTCTGCACATCGTGGAAGCTTCACCTCTAAAATTTCTTTTCTTACGAAAGGACTTCCTTGCATGTGCTAGTCTTCAGTTTATGTCCTACTGACTTATGCCATCATTAGTTATATTACTACCCTAGTAACAATAGTCACCTATTTCCTTTAATACTTCATTTCTTAATCTAACATTTCCTGCATCACCTAACTTTGTTCGACCACTCCCAATTACTTTTGTTTTGGACTTATTTATTTTCCTCCCCCGCGAACCATGTGACCTTGCCGCGGTGGGGAGGCTTGCGTGTCCCAATGAGAAGATAGCCGAGCTGCAGGTGCAACCATATCCGATGGGTATCTGTTGAATATGTTCCTGCCATCTGTCTGACTTGTCTTCTTTGGATAAGCTTTTAATATTCAAACACCTAGATTTCCTTTCCCCAAAGGTTTCCTTGATTTTCCTGTATGTAGCAACTACCTTTCCTACGGCTATACAACCTTCAAAATCCTTGCACTTATCTTTTAGACATTCTTCCTTAGCTCTCCTGCACTTTCTATCTACTTCATTCCTTATCTGCCTGTATTCTTTTCTGCTTCCTCATTTTGTGCATTCTTGTACTTTCGTCACTCGTCAATCAGGTCTAGAATCTCTTGAGTTATCCACTGTTTCTTAGGTGATATCTCCTTTCTTCCTTTCCTCAGCAGCCTTACTGATCTCATTCCTCATGACTGTCCATCCTTCCTCTATTGTGATTCCTTCAGCCATTTCCATTAGTCCCTGTGTTACAAGTTCCTTGAAACAATCACTCACACTATTTTATTTCAACTTTCTTGATCCCATTTCACTGTATTCCTTCCTTTTTTCAATGTCTTCAACTTCAGATGGCATTTCATGACCATAAGGTTGTGGTTATTTATTTATTTAGCGTATGGCTAACACATCACATTATAGATACAATAATAATAAATAATATTTACAATTTGAATTATTTACAGGTTCAAATTATTTACATATTCAACACACAAGGGTGAGAGCAGAAAAAAGTCTCTTGGGTTTCCCTGGTAGGCAGTGAGAGGACACTGCTCCACAATGTGCCGAACTGTTTGCTTCACAGCACCACAACTGCACGCTGCCGAATTAAGTATTCCCCATTTATGGAGGGAGTCGCCACATCTGCCATGGCCAGTGCGAATCCTGTTGATAGTTGTCCAGGTCTTCCGTGGAAGATCAAAACCCTCTGGTTTGTTTTTCAGCCATGGTAGATAGTGATATTCTGATGGAGCACTGGATATCCATACTTGCTTCCAGGCCTGAAGCAGATTAAAGTTAGCGTCTGCTAGGTTTCTGGCTGTTCTAACAGGTGGGCGTCTTGATTTTAGCCTGTTAATAAGAACATCATTCATGTCGCCATGGATTGGCAACTGACTGTTGTTAGTTATTTTCTTATAATCTCGTAGGAGAGCATTTTCTCGGCGGAGGTGAGGTGGTGGAATATGGGATAGAACAGGTAGCCAGAAAGTGGGAGTAGATCTAATTGTCCCTGATATCATACGCATAGTGTGATTCAGCTGAGTGTCAATTAATTTCGTGTGACTGCTGTTCAGCCATATTGATGAGCAGTATTCTGCTGCAGAGTATACAAGACCAAGAGCTGAAGACCGTAGGGTAGATGCTAATGATCCCCAGGTGGTTCCACACAGCTTCTGTAAGATGTTGTTTCTTGATCGTAACTTAGCAGCCGTATTCTGAAGATGTTTCTTGAAGGACAGAGTTCTGTCAAGAGTAATCCCTAGATATTGTGGATATTTGTTGTGGGCAAGACAAGTGTTCTCAAACTGAACCTTCAGTTCACTATTGGCCATTTTGTTGCTAAGGTGAAAACATGTAACTTCACTTTTATTTGGATTCAGTTGTAATCTCCATTTGCGAAAGTACTGTCCCAAGGTGGTAAGATCAGCCGTCAGTGTTTCTTCAGTGTTTTCCATGAATTTATCTTGTACTGCCAGAGCCCAATCATCAGCATATCCGAATTTTCTAGAGCTAGTTTCAGGTATATCAGCTATGTACAGGTTGAAAAGCAGAGGAGCTAATACAGAACCTTGGGGAAGGCCATTGTTTAGAGTTTTCTCACTGCTAGTGCCATTTCCCAGTATTACACGAAACTTCCTCTTGGTGAGCATGCTATCAATAAGTCGTGCAATCTTCTTACATGGCAAAACACGTAATAGTTTGCAGATAAGTCCTTGTTTCCACACAGTGTCATAAGCTGCAGTCAAATCAATAAATGCCACAGAGGTTTTCAGTTGTTTTTGAAAGCCTGCCTCAATAAATGTTGTTAGTGACAAAACCTGATCTGTACAGCTGCGGTTTGGTTGGAACCCTGCTTGTTCAACAGGCAAATTTTGAAAAATGACGGAACTAATTCTGTTATAGATTAGCCTTTCCAGAAGTTTGTATACTATGCTCAGAAGAGCAATTGGACGGTAATTTTTGGGTAAGAGTCCATGTCTGCCCCTGTGGAAGTCTTGCAAACCAACACTTCGTTTCTAAATCTCTGCCTAATGATAATGAAGTCTATTTGATACCTTCCAGTGTCTCCAGATCTCCTCCATGTATACAGCCAACGTTTGTGATGTTTGAACCAAGTGTTAGCCAGGACTAATTTGTGATAGATGCAGAATTCAACCAGCCGGATTCCTCTTTCATTCATTGTCCCAATCAGAATTCTCCTACTGCATTACGTTCTCTTCCTTGGCCTACCACTGCATTCCAATTTCCCATCACAATTAGATTCTCATCGCCTTTTACATACTGCATTATTCTATCCCTTCATAAATTTTTTCGATTTCTTCATCATCCGCTGAACTAGTTGGCATATACACCTGCACTATTGTGTTTGGTATTGGCTTAGCGTCTATCTTTACCACAATAATCCTTTCATACTGCTGGTCATAGTAGCTTACCCGCTGCCCTATTTTCTTATTCCTTCTTGAACCTACTCCTGCATTACCCCTGTTTGATTTTGTGTTAATAATTCTGTAGTCGCCTGACCAGAAATCCTGCTCTTCCTACCGTCGTACTTCACTTATACCAACTACATCTAACTTTAGTCTATCCATCTCCCTTTTCAGATTCCATGCCTACCACAACGATTCAAACTTCTAACATTCCACGCTCCGACTCAAAGAATGTCAACATCCATCTTTCTGATGATCTCTCCCTCTCGTGTAGTCCCCACGCGGAGATCCGAATGGGAGACTAGTTTACCTCCGGAATATTTTACCCGGGAGGAACCCATCATGAGTACATCATTCATACATAGAGAGCTGCATGTCCTCGGGAGTTAGTTACGGCTGTAGTTTCCCGTTGGTTTCAGCCGTGTAGCAGTATCAACAAAGCTAGGCCATACTATAATCTATCAGCTTCATTGTCCGTATTGATAAACTAAGAATGCAAGTATGAAGAATGTAACGTAGATAGCTTTAAACATTTGTAATAAAGTATTGATTAGGTGGAAATCGCATTCTTCATACTTGGAAAGCTAGACCATGTTAAGTATTATTACAAGGGCATATCAATCAATCATCTAGACTGCCGCCCTTGCAAATTCCGAAAGGCTGCTACCCTCTTTCGATGAACTATTCCTTAGTCTGGTCTCTCAACAGATACCCATCCGATATGGTTGCACCTGCGGCTCGGCTACCTGCTTGGTTTGGACACGCAAGCCTCCCCACAGCGACAAGGTCACATGGTTTACAGGGGAGGAAAATCCAACTAACCAACAACAACAACAACAACCAGATTACAACAAGAAATTCAGTGGAAAGAAAATATTACTAGAAATACTACTATCTTAATATGTGGCCACGTTTTGTCACGGTTCTACGACTCGGTGCTGCACCCTCATATACGGCTGTTAATCTCGTCTGAATGTGTGAGGCAGCACACCCTTCCCTCCAGAGAAACCATACAGTGCTCCGTTGCCCATGATTGTCTGCCCCATGTTGTCTGAGCGTTGTCGACGGATGCTCCCGTACACCGATAGGAACGGCGCTGCCCTGTTCAACGTGTAGGCAGTGGCAACGTCATCAGATGGCCATATGTGGTACTATAGTAAATCGTCCACCATACACCGGGCATGGATTTCAAATGTTTCGGGATTTCTGGAGACAGTGTAAATCATTTCTGAAAGCCCAATTTATTTATTTGCCTATTTATTTAATTATTGATTTATTTATTTTCGTAGGACGCATGTCCTATACAAGGAAAAGGCAATGCCAAGGAAAGCTAAACTCAGGCACATTAACACAGTGTTCAAACCTGAGTGTCTGTACGCAAGTGAATGCCTCAGAATGACAGGAAAGGCTGGACTGAAAGAAGCGGGAATGTATGAGCGCAAGATCCTTCTCAAAATAATGGGCCCTAAGATAATAGATATACAGTCTAGACTTCGAGGAAGAGAAGTAGTATGCAGGGTTAATGAACGGCTGATGGAGTCTATAAGAAAACGACGACTGTTATTTCTAAGAATACATGTTCAAAATGGACGGAACCCGACTAATAAAGCAGATTTTTAATACGATGGTGGATCAAAAGGTTAGTTGCACTAACGCCCCACAACAGCGCGCTGTGTGTCGCAAACGTGGGCACAGCGGAGAAAGGGACAGACACTGCCCACATGTCCGTTAGGCAAGTCGCTGTGGTGTCTCGTCTAGTATTGTGTGAATAGCGGCCTAATGCAACTGGACGTTCACTCCAAATATGAGGTGCGTGCCACAATCCGATTCCTATGGGCCAAAAAGGAAGATTTGCACGGACATTCATCGTGAAATTAGGGCTGTGTATGGGGAGCGGGCTATTTGCCGGCAAGGTATCGTAAAGTGGTGTCAGCAATTCGAAGCCGGACTCACGGATATCACGAGCAACCATCGCGAAGGCAGGCCCGCAACGTCCAGGACCCGTGCAAAGGTCAACAGTGTGAATGCGATCATTAGACAGAACCGGCGCATTAAACTGAACATGTCGTATGGCAGTGTGTTCGAAATTATTCTCGAGGACCTTGGATATCGTAAGCTGTGTCAAAGATGGGTCCCACGTCTTCTCACCGATGAGTACAAGGGATAACGTTTCCAATCCTTCCTGGCATTTTGCAACGCTATGCCGCAGACGGCAACGGGTTTCTGCGACGAATCGTCACAGGCGACGAAACATGGGTCCACCACTTCACCCCCGAAACGAATCGAACATCAATGGAATGGGTGCACCCCTCATCACCACAACGAAAGAAAGAAAAGGTTCAACCTTCAGCCGGTAAGGTTATGAAGACAGTATTCTTTGACATGGAGGGTGTGCTGCACGTGGAATTCATGCCGAAAGGAACGATGATCAACGCGACGTCGTATTGTCAAACGTTGCACCGGTTGCGTAAAGCGATTAAAGAGAAGCGCCGGGGGAAATTGAGCGCCGGTGTGATTTTGTTCCACGATAACGCAACACCTCACACGGCCTGCCAAACGAGAGAACTGCTGCAGCGTTTCAAGTGGGAGGTCTGTCAACATCCACCCTACAGTCCCGACGTAGCGCCATGTGACTTTCATCTGTTCGGTAAGCTCAAATCGGAGCTCGGTGGTCGATGTTTCCAGACCGATGAGGAGGTGAAGGCGCTGTCTCCGAGTAGTTGCAGAACGCTCGAGGAAATTTCTATGCATCCGGCATCGACAAGTTGGTTGTGCGGTCGCAGAAATATTTGGAGTCTCTTGGAAACTACGTGGAAAAGTGACGTTAAAGTGTACGTCGTTATAGTCGTGTTGCTGTTGTATAGGTGGTGTAATAACTGGCAAGTCCAACTTATTTTCTGATCTGCCCTCGTATATTCGACAATAGACCTATCGTCTCGGATAAATGGTTCAAGGAAGTAAGGAAGGACCTCAAGAGCCTGGGACTGAATCAGGAGAACATCTCTAACCGATCAAAATTCAGATCAGTGAGAAACATGGCGGACAGAGCATAGACGCAGAATACGAGGCTCGTGGCGAACGTGGATTTAGCAGGTGAATATTTGTAGTGTGGCACCTCAGAGTGTATAACATTATCTCTACCAGTGCAGTGGTTCTGAGTGAGTGTTAGTGAAGTGATTGGTGAAAGTAAAAGGCAAGAAATCCAATAAATTAATAATGCCACGCAAGGTGAAGCAAGTGCCAATGGAAGCCATAGTTAAGCAGGCCGTACAGGAAGCGCTGAGCAGCAAGGAGACACTTGGCACGCTTGCCAACCTTATCCAGGACCAGGTAACAAAGTCAGTTGTTGACCAATTAAAAGAAACTATCAATTTTAATACGAGTGTAATTGAAGAACTTAGGAGGGCTCTAGAGGAGCGGGACAAAACAATCAGTGATTTAAAAACTGAACTGCAGGATAAAACTGACTGTTTAGAACAGTATCAGAGAAGGCAGTGCCTACGTGTGTTCGGTATACCGGAAACTGCGGACGAGAACACTGACAACTTAGTTCTTGACATTGCGAATGAAATCGGGGTCAGTCTTTCTGTGGATGACATTGATAGGTCTCACAGGGTTGGGAAAAGCCAGAATGGGCGTCCGCGACCTATAATCGTCAAGTTTGTGTCATACCGTAAGAGGAACGCTATGTTCACGAACAAAAAGAAACTTAAGGGCACGAATAAAACCATCCGCGAGGACCTAACTCCAACAAGACTCCGACTTCTTCAGGACGCTGTCGCAAAATTTACCGTCCAGAACGTATGGTCTAGAGATGGGATCATATACGTAAAACAAGGGAACCGTAAAATAGCCATAACTAATCGTTCAGATTTGAACAGTATTCGCTAGTCACGAGCAGACTCTGTGTAATATAAGGACCGCCATAGTTATTTTAGTTCACTTAAGTTAATTTTCCACATAGTTGTAGTTTTGATTAGGTGATAATCTTATAGTTGTAGTAGGTACTTCTTACTATCAGTTGTCATCATTTAACTTTCAAGTTGGCAACATTTAGCAACCAGGAACCAAATGTCTCTAATTTCAGCCTCCTTTCACCACTGTCCCAGGCAGGTCATTACCCCGTCGTGCCAGCCCCCTCGCAGAATACCGCTAACCGTCTCAAAGACATTCTTGCGCCCTACCCTACTTCTCTACAAATAACACATGTCAATACACAGAGCATTGTCCCACATTTCTCAGAATTCTCCGAAATATTTTCAACCTGTAATCTGCATGAGATAATGATTTCAGAGTCATGGCTGCGTCAATCTATACCTTCAGCGCTGGTTAAAATGAGTGGATACACTTTAATTAGGAACGACAGAGAGGGAAAGCCTGGAGGCGGAGTCGGAATATTTATACGCGATGATTTGAAATACAAGGTAATATTTAAATCGCCAAGTTAATACTCTCACAGAGCGGCGTTCTTGTTTGTAGAAATTGAAATTCGTGGTACGAAGTGTTTACTCGGTGTAGTGTACCGCCCACCGAAGACTGGAAACATCAGAGATTTAGGAGAAGCGCTACAGGATTTAATATTCAGGTATGAACATATGATTTTAATGGGAGACTTCAACACTGACCTGAAAAATGAAACCACTCAGACTAGGCGACTAACATGCATGTTTGAATCAATTAATATGACAATTCTGCCCTTGCAACCCACACACCATGTTGCAACCTCGCATACACTCCTCGACCTAATCATTGCAAACAATAATGACCGTATATTGACACATGGACAGATGCCTGTGCCAGGCCTTTCCCGCCATGACATGATTTACGCTGCATACTCTTTAAAATGTCCAAAATACAGGCCTAAGATAATCAAATACAGGGATTTCAAAAATTTGAACGACGAAGCTCTCATTGAGGACGCTCTGAGCACACCATGGCACACAATTCAGTACATAGAGGACATTGACGACAAATTTTGAGAATTTTAACGAACTTCTCTTAACTTTATACGACAGACATGCCCCATTACGTACTGCTCGAGTAAAGCGACCCTCTAACCCGTGGCTCAATCAAGAAATTCGTGATAAAATGAAAGATAGGGACTCAGCCTATAGCTACTATGTGAAACATCCAGCGCAGGAAAATTTTGAGAATTATAAAAAACTTCGAAATAAAACCACGCAGATGATAAGAAACGCTAAAATACGCTACTCGTACGAAATTTTAAATACACATGACTCTGCTGTTGCATGGAAGACTCTCCGAGATATGGGTCTAAGTAAAACGAAGACAAAGGACTGTAACTGTAATGTACCTTTGGATGATCTGAATAATTATTTTAGCTCAAGAAACGTCCAGACGAACGGAAATACCAAGAGAGCCACTATTGACAGAATATTTTCAAAGGGAAAGCATGGTGGTGAAACATTCTACTTCTCTCAAGTGACTCCAGATGATGTAAAGAGCGCCCTTAATGACATAAAATCAAAGTCTACTGGACACGATGGAATAAACCTGTCCCTTTTAAGAAGAATTCTAGACATCATTCTTCCTACAATAACGCATATTATTAACACCTCTCTTATGGCGGGAATCTTTCCTGGGAACTGGAAAAATGCCATTATCCGACCCTTGCAGAAAAACAGTACCCCCACAACCCTTGACGATTACCGCCCTATTAGTATTCTCCCTGTACTAGGAAAAGTACTGGAGAAACTAGTACACAAACAAATGACAGCCTATCTCTTACATCATAACTTATTCGACAGATATCAATCAGGGTTTAGATCGAACTACAGTACCAGCACAGCATTAGTAAAAGTAACTAACGATATTCAGCTAGCAATGGATAACGGACAAATGACAATTCTTATTCTTCTCGACCTTACAAAGGCATTTGATTGAGTAGATAAAGACATTTTACTAGCTAAATTAGAAATGATGAAATTTTCTAATAATGTATTATGTTGGGTACGTTCCTATCTCAGTGGACGTAAACAATGTGTGTCAGTGGGAGACAATGTGTCTAGGTGGCGAAATACTGAGATGGGGGTAGCACAGGGTGGGGTGTTATCACCACTTCTGTTCTCCCTATACATGAATGACCTATCAGAACAACTGACGAACTGTAAATATCACTTATACGCTGACGATATCCAATTGTTTATTCATACCAAGCCGAATGACATACAAGAAGCAACCATGAAATTAAACGAAGACTTATTTAACATTAACGAATGGACTAGTAGCCACTGCCTGAAAGTAAACCCATTAAAATCGCAAGCCATCATAATAGGATCTAGAAAAGCGCATGCCAAGTTAGAAAGCATCAACATACCGGTTGTCAAGATCAATGAAACGCCTATAGCAATGAAAGACTCTGTTAAGAACCTTGGAATAATTTTTGATAAGTATTTAAGTTGGTCAGAGCACGTAACAAAAATTTGTCAACGTGTATTCGGTTCATTACACTCACTATACAAACTGAGAGATTTTCTACCTGTCAAAACCAGGAAACTGCTCATTCAAGGACGAATACTACCAATATTTGATTATGGTGATGTAGTCTATAATAACATAAGTTGTTCACTTGGTTCTAAACTTCAACGGGCGCATAATGCCTGCATTCGATTCATTCTAAATGTTCCGCTCCATTCCCACATCAGCCCATTCCTCCATCAGCTGTCCTGGTTAAGATTATGTGATAGACGTAAATACCATGCTGTTTCTCTTCTTCACAAAATACTGCGAACAGGTAAACCACATTATCTGAGAATAGATTTCAACTACCTCTCTCCCTCAGGCAGAACACCCTCAAGGTCATCAGTACAAACCCTGCTGTCCATCCCCACTCATCACAGTAGTACGTATAACAAGTCATTTGTACCGGGGACCATACGTTCCTGGAATTCTCTCCCGGCTGAAATTAGAGACATAAGCAACCTAAAGCTATTCAGAAGAATGTGCTGGAAATTTTACCTACACTCAGATTGATTTACTCTTAGAAGTACCCTTAAATTTTAGATTATTAAGTTAAATTAATAAAATGTCAATGTAAGGTTAGAAACATTATAGTTTATATTTTTCGAGATATAGCTTTAATAATAGTAAATATTATAAATTAATTTTAAAATGTTAAAATGATTTTTATGATGCTTTACATTTCATACAAATTACATTTCACATTAACTTTAAATTATAATTAACTTATTTTTAAGTAGTTATAATGTTCAGTATATTATGTTTATGCAGGTGCATAATTATATGGTTTTGCATAATAGCAGGCTTCATAGCCTGAGCCCCGCCATGTACAGAAAGACATTAATAATAAAACAACTTTAAGGGCTTCCACGATGACAAAAGCAGAACAGCGGCTGGGAAGAAGAGAGAAGACAGGTGGGCAGAGAAAGAACGCAACGTTTTTGGACTGCAAGAAAAGTCTTCCAGAAATGCCTTATAGTTACTTGACGTGGGCCTAAACGGCATTTATTTATTTATTTATTTATTTATTTATTTATTTATTTATTTATTTATTTATTTATTTATTTATTTATTTATTTATTTATTTATTTATTTATTTATTTATTTGTACAAAGCAGTCATCTCCGTACAGGTCATACAGGCACCTGGAGAGGGTGGAAGGTAAAGGGTTCCACTATCCGTAACCTCTGCACATGATTTTAGTAATAGTAATAGTAATAGTAATAGTAATAGTAATAGTAATAGTAATAGTAATAGTAATAGTAATAGCAATAGTAATAGTAATAGTAATAGTAATAGTAATAGTAATAGTAATAGTAATAGTAATAGTAATAGTAATAGCAATAGTAATAGTAATAGTAATAGTAATAGTAATAGTAATAGTAATAGTAATAGTAATAGTAACCACTCCTATGTCCTAATCCACTTCCAAAGTGCCTTTCTTCCACCGCCCTCTTGATTCTCCTACGCTGCCTGCCCTATGCCTGGCATTTTCGAATACACTGCGACAAAAATTCTCCGCCAGATGGCAGCCACAGTCGCACAAATTTCTTAAAGCAGTCTTATGACGACAACCTACAAAACGCTACGCGGTATAGTCATATGTTCATTGAAGCTTGTAAATTACATCAGTAATATTAAATAACGATAATATGAAGTCATACTTGGCCTCTTCATGTCACAATTTAAACATTTTCCTGGACGAAATCTTGGTGTGATACACCGTGTGGCTAAAATTTTGTATTCTTGCTGTTCCGGTGATGTCGTGGAACGCAGAGGTGTAAGAAGGTGCTGCGGCCATGAATGGGTGGACACAGAGAAGTCCAGAGTATAATTTAAAACTCTAAAATTCTAACTTTTACTTCTTTCCTTGTTTTTCCTTTCTTGTTTCTGTTCAGATCTTAAACTTTGTTAAACAAGAAACCGAAGGAGAGTCAGAAGGAGAGATCTTCAGCTCTTATACAAATAGTTATTCAAATCAGGTACAATAGACATAATGATTTTTAAGGGATGAAAAATCAATTAAAGTCAGGAGACTGGGCACCAAAATTTACAACATAATAAGGAGCGACTTTGCTCCACACAATTAATTAGGAGGCTATTCTCCAAAATTTACAAGATTTAAGCCTTTCCAAGGCACGATTTAACTTTTGCATTAAGTAAAAGTACAGCCAGATACTCGCTCAACAGTTTACATTACAATTAAATTGAAAGTAGACTTTAACAAGAGCAATAAATGCCCATTCCACATGGCCTTAGTGAAGAAAGAAAAGATTGAAGTTATTCGCCGTAAATCAAAATGTTAGGAGGCGAATTCTTGCACCCCTTTGAAGTTCACTTGAAATTCATAAAAACCTATGTGACCTTATCGCCCGGAAAACAGAGGCTAAGCTTATACTATGGAAGTGACAAGATGGACGGAAAATTTTAATTACAATAGAAAGAAATTTAAAATTTACAAATCATAGTCAGCTCAATACCAAGTTGAATGGGAACAACAGAGAGTTCACACACTTTATTTCCTAAGTTAGACTAAAGATTTACATTAAGAAATTAATTTGAAACCTTCCCCTTGAGTTAGCTTTCTCAGACTATTACATGATTAAAAAACGTCTGCCGTTACCTTGACCTGGTGGCACTTCCGGATATGGACGAGGCAAACCCACTGCCTCCTCTGCGAACACACTCTGAACCTCTTGACTGGAGTGATCGAAAGACAACATGGCCCAAAAGGTCTCAGCTTTTAGAGCGGAGAGGAAGATTCCAGAATTATCTGGGCCAAAGCCCTGGACACACCCACAAATACTATTGGTTGATTAATGAAATATATTGTGCCCTATAATGCCCTGGTCGCTATCAAGCAAATGCTGAGATCCGACCAACTACATTATAGTGGGCAATACACTCACCAAACGGTAAGTGCCCTTTGGCACATAGCTTACCTAACTCGTATATCCTCTTCTTCAGCTTGGCGTAGCTCAGTCAGCAACAGGAAAAAAATGGGTGAAGATGGGTCAGCGTAAAAAAAGAAATGAAGAGGAATTGTACGTTCAGGGTATAAACTAACTTAAGCCGAAATATGAAAAAGATATGTGAGCTGTGAATTCGCTTAAATAATGTGGTTTATTACAAATGAGAGTCTAATATCTGGTATAAAAATTAATCTGTCAAATTTACATAATTGATAATGCTTTCATTATTAATGAATTTAATAAAAATGGGTCTTCAATCGACGTTCGTAGCATGGTGTAGGAGACCCCTAGCATCGTACACATTTGATGCCGCAGCAACCAGAGTAAGGCTACCTCCAAAGAAAATAAAGTCAAATAATGAGTTTCTGAATAGCTAAATCGTATCCACAAACAATACCAAAAAATTCCCTAGTGAATTTATGCCACAGGATTTAGGGTTAGCACACGCTCTTAAAACTAATCATGCAATACAAATCGAACTCAAGACTACAGAAAGTCCTGCAACAACCCTAATTATAATACGATAAGAAACACATTATTTACACTGTGCAGAAATATCATAATCACGACATACATATACTAATGAAACACGCAGTCGTGTGTAAATTTTACTTTCCAAACAGCAGTAAGAATTAGGTCAACGCTCCCTTCCTTTATCGACAGAGGCAGTATTGTTCCCGGAAACTTGTAGACTTCCCTTGCAGTGACGTCAGAACGTTTTACTTTTCTTTTTAACACGACTCGGGACCTTGTACGAACTGAGCGGCGATGATGAGACAGCCTTAAATTACAACCGGCTGACAGCTAGGAAACAAACCTTTGGTGAACAATCGTACCTCCAATTCTAGCCCATTAATACTACAAATTACTGTGCCCTCTTATTCATATAATTCACATGTAATTACCACATGTCTACTCACTTAATACAGTGCAAAACTCTGCACTCTAATCTGCTCATGACTCAAATTCAACTGGAGCATTATTTCAGATACTCACTTGTGCACTTTACCGACACACATAACTATCACATCGCAGCTTGTTCTGGGCTTATCAAACATATTTCTCATTTTATTTCTTCGTAAATTCATGACCAGCTCAATTTCATACCCGATTCCGAGTGCATTAAAGGAATATAGAAGATCTTATACTGTCACTATAAAACACTAATTTCTATACATGCTTCATGCATCTAGCTAGTCCCTAAAAATCTTGTCTTGCTTATAAAGATCTGAGACTGTGTAAGTATTCGGTAGGTGAAATTATACGTTCCTTGTTTTCATAGATTGAAGACATTATGCACAACAATTTATGTCACCAACGAAAATAAAATGTGAAACAATAGCATGCAAACGTTAACTACCCTACACGCATGAGTCCTGGAGCATAACTTTATGTACACGTGCCCCAGGACACCTTTCTTCTTTACATACTGGAGGAAGGTCTTAGTTACATTATTAAGATCCTGCCATTAGCCTCTCTGTTGCATGCTGAGAAAAAAAGGGTTGGTCTGACCTGCATCTGTGGTATCATCTGAGCAGTTGTCCTGCGGACCTCATTATTTAGCACATCATTCTAAAGTTGTGGACGGACGGCAGCAGCCGGTGGTTCGTGACTGGTGACATGCTGATCATCTTCGACGTTCACCTGGAACTCGTTCTGGTGAGTAGATCGCCGCCTCCTCGTTGTGGATGGTGCGTCGACAGGATGGAAAACACGCTGCTGGCGGTCCTCGCTCGTGCCTCGCTGCCGTGAAGGACGTTCCACTCGAAGCTACTGCCTCAGCGTGATGACTTGGCAGTATCAGGTACACACGTGATGTTAGAGAAACTACAAGCAAAACCATATTATAATGTGCCTTTATTCTGATGCCTAGGTTCCCTTCTTGCCGTCAGTCTTAATCCCTCAAATATCCTGATTTTAATTTTGTCTTTGTGAAACAGTCACATAATTCTCAGGAGAAATGGAACTCACAGTTGATTAAATTAATCTGAAAGAATTGAAGTAACACTGTCTTTCCGAGCCTACACTAGCTTGTAACGCTAATTGAGAACATGTTAGCATCAGATTATTATGTATAAATTTGCGTGGATTAATTTCTAGCAAATAAATGCTTCCAAAGAAAATCTATTCATTCACTTTGCTGTAGAAATATCGTATTTACAACTCAGATAGTTATTACTTACATGTCACTAGGACAATATAGTCTCTAACTGCGCTGCGTGGAGACCAAGGTTATCTTCTCTTCGTCAAGTTGCCGTGAGACAGACACTTCCCTGTCAGCGATACACGCAGTGAATGAAGCTAGCGTTCTCTCAGGCTGTATATATGAACGAGCATGACCCACGCGTGTGGGATCATCGTGTGTGGCCCTCGAAAGTGTGCGCGTGGAGATGAAAATTCTCTCACGGTACTTGAGATAATTATTAATTATTCGTGAGGATTACAACTACTGTCATGTGGCATATCAAAATTTTGCAGAAAAATATGCTCATTCCAACTATTATATCCAAATTTCTATATTCTTCCTGTGGGCGGAGATATCGAATAAGTTTGTTTCCCCCTAAGTTAAGCTTCCCCGCGGTTTCTCATGAAGTTGCTCGCGTCCCACACTATGAGCTAAATGGTTCGTTTGGGTTAATAAATTTTAATGTTCATGCTGGGAACTTCATCTCGCATCTGACGCTAAGCTCTCTTGGAAAGCGCGCAATGTTAAGTAGTATTGCACAATAAAATACAATCTAATGTCCATTCTTTGTGGTCTCATCTGCATATCATAATTATCAGCGTATTATCGTTCTTCGACCATGAACAGAATGGTTCAATATTAAAATGTTATTGGTTACAATCTTAAACAGGCTGCAAGAGATAGACGTGCTAGTAATCGCAGAAGACTAAAAGGCATCTACAACCAATTCAGTTTAGGAAACCAATGACAATATAAATTCTTTTGAAATTTAATTGTCCATCCTTCCACCAGAGGGAGCACATAAGTAAACAGTAGAGACATCTGACGATAAACGTTCAAATTTCTTCCGCTCCATAGTTTGAAGTACATGATGCAGATGGCCTTCTTAAAGGCGCTCGGTTTAAATGCACGGAGCGGGTTTACCCCCAGCACACTTGCCAACGCAATATCAGAGGTTTTACGAGCTTGGTTAGGATAATATCACTAACAATTCCATGAAATTCTTTGTCCTCACACTGTAACAGAACACATGTAGAAAGGGAAGAAGTAGCAAGTCCTCGTATTACGCTAGAAAGTTAGAAGGACTTCCCACAGTATGGCACAGCAGCTTCAACAAACTCCTAAAGATGCTTTATCAGAGCAAAGAAACAAGGTTTTGGGTACCAAAGACCTCCTCTGTCCTGATGCATAATAAGTTCCATTTAGTGGTGTCGAAGCTCTAGGCAATGAGATGTTGCTGACGCAAATATCACACTCCATCCTCTCTTCAGCAACATGAACCAAGTACCCGCAAATTAGGATGTGATTTTCTGTTTCTAGATTGATTGGGATGTTATCGTTTGGATATTTAGGGTTGTCCAAATTGTCTAAACTTTAAGACGTTCTTTTTGTGATTGTCCGTCACAATTCTTATCACAAGCAATCCATTATCCTCCATGCTATTAATCACTTTCTGATAAACTGTGTAAAGATGTAAAGTGTGCTGATGTGAATGTAATCTAGGATATCCTTTCTTAGGGCCTTGCTCGGATATATCCCACAACCAATTTTCTCTTAGTTCCCTTCTAAACGGTAATACATGAAATCGTACCTCTTTTGGCTGCGATCCACCTTACCGAGATTTGCCAAATGCTACACAACAGTTCGGGGAAAAATTCGTTTCAGCTCTACAAAATGTATATACAGGCTGTAACTAAATATGTGGGAAAGCTCCCGGGATTCGATGGAGGACCTGACAACAAGCAGAACATGTCTTGTAAACATACGGTTTATTTGCTTCCGTTTCCGTGTTACACGCATTCTTTGTGGTGTACATACCACAGACCACTTCACTATGCAGGTTGGTCATTTGTGTTCATAAAGTGTAATTTACTACTTGCAGTTCTTTACAGAAGGTGCTCAAAATGGCTACCTCGAGCTGTAGTGCAGGCGTCTACGCGCCGCATCATTGACTGTCACACTCGTTCCCATATTCCAAGCGCCTGTCGTATCTCCTGACACTCTTGCTATATTCGCTGAAGCAGCATTTCCAGGTTATGAATAGATGTAGCATAGAGAATGACATTCAAATCACCCCATAAGTCGAAGTCTAAAGGATTGAGATCGGGAGAACTAGCAGGCCGCGGTGTCGGACACTGACGCCCTATCCATTTGTTTGTAAATTGCTGATGTAAAATTGCTCTAGCACCAAGAGCAAAATGAGACGGTACTCCATCATGCATGAACCACATGCGCTGAATCAAATCCAGTGGAACGTCTTCCAACAGACCATGTAAATCATTTGTTAAAAAGGCGAAGTATGACGCTGCGGTAAATGTTCCCGGTAAAATGAAAGGACCAATTAATGTGTCACGTATTATTCCAGCTCAAACATTAAAAGTGAACTGTTGTTGGCGTCTGGTTTGCGCAACTTCCCTGGAATTTTCATGAGCCCAGATACGCGTATTTTGAAAGTTCCGCACTCCATTTCTGATAAAATTCGCTTCATTGGTAAACAGAAAAGCAGAGAGGAAATGTTGCTCCTGAACACACATCTGTCGTAACGAGGTACAAATTGCTGCTCTGGGTGGAAAGTCAGTTGCACTAAGACCGTGGAATAGTTGAAGGTGATATGGATAAAGGAACTGTTCTCGTAGAATCCACCACACTGTCATATGACTCATATCCACCCTCGGATCTAATTCCCTGTTGCTGCCCCTGCTATTTCCCTCAAAATGGTTGAGAACTCGTTTCTCTGTGTCAGGTGTTCTTGTGCTCCTAGGTCATCCATTATCAGCAACACGTCTGCTAAACGAGCCTGTTTCGCAAAGACGCTCATGTATTCTTTGGAACGTCTTGTTGTTCGTTCGCCGTGCTTCATTTGCGTTACACTGAGCCCATCCATATCGAAGGTGCATTTCTACCATTTCCTGATTAGAGTACCCCATTGTATCACGACTACCGTGCGAGCTGGCAGTGCGGTTAGAGGCGTGTGCTGTGAGCTTGCATCCTTGAGATAGTGGGTTCGAATCCCACTGTCGGTAGCCCTGAAGATGGTTTTCCGTGGTTTCCCATTTTCACACCAGGCAAATGCTGGGGCTGTACGTTAATTAATTCCATGGCCGCTTCCTTTCAACTCCTAGGCCTTTCCTATCCCATCATCGCCATAAGAACTGTCTCTGTCGGTGAGACGTACAGCCACAAGCAAAAAAATATATCACGACTTATACTGTACGTACACACAATAACAACTGACAACGCGCATCACTCCACTCTAGCTTATGGCGGGTGAGGAAGTGTTTACATTGCTGAGCAACTGATATCACGTGGCTTTGAATGCAAAACAAATGCACGCAGGCTTGAATAGGGACGAAACCTACAAGTGGCCTGTGTGCCTTTCACAAATGACTAACCTGCATAGTGAAATGATCTGTGTTATGTACACCACGAACAAAGCTTGTAACACGAAAACGAAAGCAAATAAACTGTATGTTTACAGGACATGTTCTGCTTAATGTCAGGTCCTTTATCGAATCCCGGTTGCTTTCCCACATATTTAGTTACATCCTGTATTGAACCCATGACTTTTGTGTCATAAGGAGCCAGAGTCCTGAATTCATTACATGAGGCCCCATATATGTTACGAGTCATGAGGAGCCCTAGTTGATTATTTTATATCCGACCAGAGACGGCACGTGGAGAACAGGTGGGTTGATTCTCATTCTCACGCTTCAGAAATTACATCACCCACACGTGTAGAATGTGCAGGGATACGAAGTAATTTTACGGAACTATTTTTCAGAAGTACATTTTAAGAAAAATTGGCGACGAAACTGCCGTAGTAAACGTTAGGAAATCGTAAGTGAAACAGTTTGGTTGCTAATGGAAAAGACGTTAGACCGCTAAATAGCTCCGGAAGGAAAATTGTGGAAAGACGCACCTGTTCGTTCAAACTCTGTTATATCGACCAAAAACATAGTGCCTAGCTCATGAGTTAATTCAACAAATCAAATTGCTTAAGAGGAACCCTTATTGCTTATCATCAAAAGCGCTATTAAACTAAGCAACGATGTGTTATGTCACAATCAGCTATAATCAAATTTCTGTGAAGTGAAAAAAGTGTCTGTAAAGTTTTGGCGGCAAATGCAGATGGCATGAGAGTGAGAGGAAATTTTATAAAAGCACGCCGCACCATCTGCAATCCTTGCATTATTTCATTGATTTTGAAGCGACCGCATGTCATTCAGACTAACATTAACAATTTGTTGTGAAGACTGTGTCCCCAGAAAGCAAGGCAGTTTTGACCGAAGGTCATCTCCAATTGGAGAGGGATTATCAGTCAAATTAACGATATTCTCATGTGGAACCGCCATGTAAATTCACGTCCAGGAAACAGAAGGTCCTTATAATGCCGAAGTCCTGCAGAAATTATCATTGTTTGACTTTATTGCTTGTGCGGATCACTGATTTGACGAACGTCTTCGGTTCGCAAAGAAGTGAACGTGTGGAGATCAATTCTTGTTTATGTCATTATTTTCTGGGGAATGATACCAAATGTAAATTACAGGACGAATGTGTTTTGTAAAGCCACTATCTGTTTATATGGCTAGATAAAGATTCTGAGAGGCTGGTGGGCCTGTTAAGATGTAAGACCGCGTACGACTTCCAGGTATGTAGACTACCTTTTTTTAATAAAGTGCATTTTATTTATTTCATGATGTCAACATTTTATTCGTGTACTGTGAAGCATTTTGTCACCCTTTTATTTAGTGAAAATGTCAGAATACCACAAAAGGTCATTTTAATGTTTCTTGAATAATCGGGAAAATCACGAAAGTAGCGTGTGAAATGTTGATGGCTGTAAAAAGAGTATAACGTCTAGAACAATGTATCATTTCCGAACGTTTATATTCTACATTTGTTGTTTGCCAAAGTTGAGACAATAATTGATCACGAATTTCTGTTCAGTGTAAATATGAAATTACCGTAAGTGTAATTCGTGGCTACCATCGAGAGCGAGTTCGCAATAATGCTGGAATGTCAGCTGTTGCGGAAGGCACACCTTCATGTGTTTGGAGCTGTAATTTGTCACAGAAAGGTATGAGGCGAGATCGGGGTGTGATTTGTGTAGGGGAAGTAATATTAAAAATATGTGTTGAAATATGTGTAGAATTGATGAAAGGAAAACAACGGTAACATTTTTGTAAGTCAAGTTGTGAGTTTCGGTTTTGGAAATGTTGTATTGTCAAATTCGTATATGCGAGGAGACATGGTTAGTTTGTCACGTATTGTTTTATGTAACAACATAGTGGATCACGTAATAGAGATATTCCATATCATTGTCGTGTAGAGATATGGAAATGGGGTCAGTCCATAGTTAGAATTCCACGTGAAACCGTAGGACTATAAGGGGTAGGAATATTTCAAGTGGCGTTTTAAATTAAATCTCCTCGCATAGTCCGTGTTGGTCGAGAATTGTATCTTATGCGAATTGACAGCGAGGCGAGATGTTCATGTCATTAAGGTCAAGATAACATGTGTATTTTTTTAAGAAGTAGCGAGGAGGTGTCGTGTTACCAGTAGTAAGCCAGCTGTTGGGCGATCGAGCCAGCTCATTGTTAGAAAGAAACAGTAACTGAGATTTTGCAATTTGTAGTAAATGTTTTAAATTATATTTCATTATTTTAGAAGAGAGTAATTTAGTAGAGACTTGAGATTCATTATTGAAGCGATGGGGAAATGACACGATGGTATGTTATGTTGGAAATAACGCTTTTCAGGGATGTCAACATTTGAGAATCTGTAGTGATATTGTTTCGTGTTGTTGAGGGTTGTCCAAGGTTTAGCGATTATTATATTTAAACGTCATGATAGCTGTCAATGAATAGAGTTCGTGATGGATGAGTGTATTGTGTTGTTGTTGTTGGTTTTCAAGGCACATATTGTCATCTTTTTACCAGGCTCGCTCAGCCGGAGAGCGAGAGACTCACGGGTTGTCTGGCTTTGCTTATTTTGAGGGCAGGGAAAGAGACAAGGAATAGCGACAATAATACAAATATATCAAACAACAGGTTTCTGACATTTATTATCAATTAGCACTTAAACAATAACAAATTCAATTTAAACAAATCTTGATCGAAAATCAAAATTGTTCCTCTTCTCTGCCGGTTCATTCGAATACAGCATTCAATTCCTCCAAATAGCTTTGACGTCAATAATCCTGCAAATATACAGATGGATATTAGCCTACTTCTAACGAAACACAAGAAAGAAAGTAAACTTTCTATGGGAGGATCTCCTCTCAAAATGCCGTTAATATTTACAAGTTGAAAATAATTCAGTCTCAAGAAGCTGTCTATCTCATGCTAGTTTTAAGCGTCTAAAGTATCATATTCACTTGTATTAAAGTTCATTTCCTCAAATGAAAACTTTACTCCTTCAGAGAACTGAATTAAACATGATATCCATTAAATTTGAAAAATAAATAACAATTTTATTGGAAACATTACTCAAAGAAGTCTCTATCTGACGTAATTTCACAAAATCGTGCTCGTATAATAATTATTACTCTGAAACTTTCTTTAATATTCGATTTGAACAAAACATGATGTCAATCTTTAACATCTAAAGCCTTGAGGATTTTTTAGCATTGCAAACATTACAATAATTGTGAATCTCGTCCACTGAAATAATTTTCTTATTCATTACTGTATGATACTCTGAACTTTTCTCAACTTAATTTCAAAATAAAATTCACTAAAGGTTAAACTCTCAAAAAGTTAAATCAACTCAAAGAATTGAGAGAAAGAAGAAGAGCTGCTCGACTAAGTGGTATGTTCCGAGCTGTCAGCGGAGAGATGGCGTGGAATGACATTAGTAGACGAAAAGTTTGAATGGCGTTTATAAAAGTAGGAAAGATCACAATATGAAGATAAAGTTGGAATTCAAGAGGACAAACTGAGGCAAATATTCATTTATAGGAAGGGAGTTAGGGATTGGAATAACTTACCAAGGGAGATGTTCAATAAATTTCCAATTTCTTTGAAATCATTTAGGAAAAGGCTAGGAAAGCAACAGATAGGGAATCTGCCACTTTGCGAATTGATCGTCATCTGAACTAATTTGTGTGTCAAGCAGGATGCGGGAGGCGCCTCTTTCAAGGCAGCAGTACACCGACAAGGTAATGGCCACTTAACATCTTTATTTCTTGCTAGTTCTGCAGTTTAACCCGAGGGACAGGTCAGAAACTTTAACTATGTAACATACTTTTCTGAAAATGTAACTTCTGCCGGCTTATGTAATAACTTCATAAAATCTTTAACAGTAAGTCGGGGATAGAGGGTGATGTACCCTCTTCAGCTCCCCTTCATATTGGTTTGAGGTGACTTCGTTTTGTAACTGGTTTTCTTCCTTTCCGTAAAGTCTTAATTTATTCTTATACAAGTCACCTCCATAGTTTGGGAATAGCCCCTGTTTCATCGGCTAGTGCCCTTTAGGTTTTAAGAATTCATATCTAGGAGCACAACCATTCGCCTCCTTTCATTTAGTGTTCGGGCCATTTATTTAACTGTTATTTCTTTTTACACGAAAACCCTATGGATTGGGTATGAGATACCCCTACTTCAATTTGTAAGTTGGGTCATGGAAGGCCAAAAGGTGTAAGATATTTTTGGTGTTGTCTTGAGTAGGCTTGAGAACTGAGAGCACGTTAGCTCTTTTTCAAGTGTTGTAAAAGTGCCTCTGGGAGGCCTGATATTGTAGCTCAAGTAGCTAGTGCTCCATGTATTAGGGGATTTCTGCCCTTTGAATAAATTTGTGCTTTTTGTTAATTTGATCTGGGAACTCAAAAATTGTAAAACTAGGAGCTTGTAGCCCAAGAGAGTGAAAGTTCTGAAATCTTGTATTTTCCTAAGTCTTCTTTCTAAATTGTTATATCATTGTTATCTCACTGAGTGAAAAGTTGTTAAATTTGTTGTCTTAACCTTCAGTTAAGTTTTTAAATTCTTTTCTTGACATTGTAGTTAGACCCATTCACCCCGGCACCTTATTTCACCTCTGCGTTCCACGGGTAACCCTGTAACAGTTATTAACATGTTTTTTTTTAATGAAGAAGAATGATTTCGTTCATTAAAGGTCGTGTAATGTCACAAGTTTCGCCAATGTTTAATAAAGCATCCATTCCTTTTGACTAGACTCCTCTCATAGGAGATGCCTGGCCGAGGCGGTAAAGGCGTGCTCGATTCGCCCGGAAGGACGTGGGTTCGAATCCCCGTAAGGAAGTCGTAAAATTTAAGAAACGAGATTTCAACTTACGGAGGTGCATATGGCACTGAGGTTCACTCAGCCTACACAAAAAATGAGTACCAGGTTAATTCCTGGGGGCAAAGGCGTCCGGGCGTAGAGCTAACCACTCTACCCCATCACATGCCGAGGTTAACAATGGTGGAAGCCTTTACTTTTCACTCCTCCAAGGGCCTTCATGACCTGTACGGAGGTGAATTTGCTTTGCTTTGCTTTTGCGACTCTTCTTATTGTGGATATTACTTTAAATTTACTGAAACCTGCCTCTTACCTAAGCAAGTGATGTAGAACCCATTAACGATTTCTTGATGTGGAAGGAAGTCAGGTATCTTTCGAAGGGCGTTAAGGGGTTCAGTATACAAATATAAATTGCACAGACGGAAGAAAACCGGCAACATTACCTATTGTACGAAATAACTTAACTTTTCACACACATGCATTCATAAAACAAACACAGATGATTGTGCATATACGACTGAACTCTTACGGTGACTTAAAGAAATATTGGTGTTCGAGCCTTCCTGTGTGAAACTAGTTGTATCGAGCAGGCAGTATAAGAGAATCGAGATGGCGGTGCTTCCTTCGAGCCCTCGACCGTGATCACTCCTCCCTCAAAAAATGTCTTCGAATCCGCATCCCCCTTCGCCACAGTGATCTGTGACGGAACGCCCTAAACCCTACCTTCCTCCCATCAGTCACTCACTGTAGGTTCAGTCCGTCAGCGATTCCGCTGGTGGGATCCTCAACCGCTCTGCCATCAGCTGTCATAGATGGCCTAGGCATGACTGAAGAGGCGTACTAGGGAAATGAGGAGTGATATAGTTACCCGTTGCTTTCCTCACCGAGCCAGAGTTGCTATTACATATCAGTCTGCCAAGCCCACTGAAATGCATACACCAGCCGACCCTATGAGCAACATTTTCACACTATTCATAGCAGGGACTGCTGCATAAGGATTGACATTACTAGCATCACTCATACCTCAGTCACTTTCATATTGTCAAAGCCAAGGATAAGACAGAGACAGATCTATGAAAGTAAAAAAAAATGCGCTAGCCTATACCAGAAGACATAGTGCACTGTAATCACAAGGTCCTGCCAGCAAAGGCATCATCAGTCACAACTGATCTGCATTTAGACCAGTCGCCCATGTGGTATATTCCCTATCTATTGTTTTCCAAGCCTTTTATTAAACGATTGCGAAGATATTGAAAATTAATTCAACATTTCCCTTGCTAAGTTATTCCAATCACTAACTCCCCTTTCTATAAACGAATATTTGCCCAAGTTTGTCCACTTCGATTCCAAATTGAACTTTATTGTGACCATTCCTACTTTTAAAGACACCACTCAAACGTATTCGTTTTAATGTCATTCCACGCCACCTCTCCACTAACAGCTCGGAACATACCACTTTGTCGAGCAGCTCGTCTCCTTTCTCACAAGTCCTCCCAGCCTAAGCTTTCCTTTGAATCTCTTTCCAGTTCTTGAATCAAGCAATCCTGGTCAGGGTCCCATACACTGGAACCACACTCTACTTGCGGTCTTACCAGAGACTTATATGCCCTCTCCTTTACATCATTACTACTACCCCTGAATACCCTTAAAATCGTGAGCAGAGATCTGTACCCTTTATTTACAATCCCATTTATGTGATTACCAAAATTAAGATCATCACTTATATTAACACCCAGGTACTTACAGTGATCCCGAGAAGGATATTTCAGCCCATCAACGCAGTAATTAAAACTCAGAGGACTTTTCCTATTTGCGAAACTCACAACCTGACTTTTAACCCCGTTTACGTTCATACCATTGCCCGCTGTCCATCTCACAAAGTTGTGGAGGTCACGTTGCGGTTGCTCACAATCTTGTAACTTATTTTATTACTCTGTACAGAATAACATCATCTGCAAGAAAACTTATCTCTGATTCCACTACTCATATATTTTATATATATAAGGAAACACAAAGGTCCAATAATACTGCGTTGAGTAATTCCCCTCTCAATTGTTACAGGTTTAGATAAAGCTTCGCCTATTCTAATTCTGCGAGATCTATTTTCTAGAAATATAGCAACTCATTCAGTCACTCTTTAGCCTAGTCCAATTGCACTCATTTTGCCAGTAGTCTCCCATAATCCATCATATCAAATGCCTTAGACAGGTCAATCGCGATACAGTCCATTTGACCTCCTGAATCGAAGATATCTGCTGTAACTTGCTGAAATCTTACAAGTTGACCTTCAGTGGATAACCTTTCGTAAAACCGAACTGCCTTCTATCGAACCAGTTATTAATTTAGAAAAATGTGTCTCATATAATCAGAAATAATGCTTTCCCAAAACTTACATGCAATGCATTTCAAACTGACACAAAAAGAAAGTAAATAAAATTGGACAATATGATCCACAAAAATAATTTTTGTGGGAAACCTTGTACTGTATACCTTTCTTTCTTAATCTGCTTACCCTCCAGGTTCGGCTTTTCCCTCGGACGCAGCGAGGGATCCCACCTCTACCGCCTCAAGGGCAGTGTCCTGGAGCTTCAGACTCTTGGTCGGGGGATACAACTGGGGAGAATTACCAGTACCTCCCCAAGGCGGCCTCACCTGCTATGCTGAACAGGGGCCTTGTGACGGGATGGGAAGACTGGAAGGGATAGACAAGGAAGAGGGAAGGAAGCAGCCGTGTACTTAAGTTGGATACCATTCCGGTATTTGCCTGGAGGAGAAGTGGGAAACCACGGAAAACCACTTCCAGCATGGCTTAGGAGGGAATCGAACCCCCATCTATACTCAGTTGACCTCCCGAGGCTGAGTGGACCACGTTCCAGCCTTCGTACCACTTTTCAATTTTGCGACAGGGTCGGGAATCGAACCCGGGCCTTCACAAAAATATATTAAACAAATGCATGTTTTCCAGCTTGGAAGGATTGGAGGAAATGTATTTATTTATTTATTTATTTATTTATTTATTTATTTATTTATTTATTTACAACACTCAGGGAGAATGTTTGTTCGTCTCATTGGCTGAGCCGTCTGCGTACTATCCTTAGGTTCATACGGTCTTAGCTTCGAGCTCCGCCCGGGAGAGGGATTTTAACAGTGAATGTGTCAAATGAGAAGCGTTTTGATCTCCAATTTAGTGGTTGCTAAGTTGTCGCCCTAACACTCCCGCTCAATGCGTTGCGTTCAGCGGAGGTTTTCACTGCGTTATATGTAATTCGCGTCCGCCTCTGAGGTGTAGTGGTTAGTATAATTAGCTGCCATCACAGGAGGCACGCGTTTGATTCTCGGCTCTGCTACGAAATTTCAAGAGTTGTGTGAGAGCTAGACCGGGAACCACTCAGCCTCGGGAGGTCAGCCATTCCCAATTCAGTCTTCCTCGAAATGGTTGCCATGGTTTGCCGCTTCCTTCCCTCTCTTCCAATCGTCGCATCCCCAAAAGGCCCTTGTTCAGCATAGCAGGTGAGACCGCCTGGAAAGGGGACTGGTTCTTCTACTCAGTTGTATCCCCGACCAAAAGTCTCACGCTGCAGCATAATCCTTGCGGTGGTAGAGGTGGGATCCCTTGATAAGTCTGAGGGAAAAACCAATACTGGAAGGTGAGCGGATTGAACTCGCGTCAGGTGAGAGTTTCCCATTTGACACAGGTGATAGAGTTGCCATGTGTCTCATACTGCACCGGATGTACCGGATTTGAAATTAGAATTACTTCTCTCCATTTTTCCTGATGTGACAAGAACAAGCCACAATTTTAACATGTTCTTCCCTTTTTCATTCATGTAAATCTTAACCGTATAGTTTCTTATGTAGAAACATCTGTTCGACGAATAATAAGCATATAAGAAGTACCGCATTACTAAGAATATGTTATCAACCGCACACATCCTTAGTTCTGTACATTACCGGGCGAGTTGGCCGTGCGTATAGAGGCGCGCGGCTGAGCTCGCATCCGGGAGGTAGTGGGTTCGAATCCTACTGTCGGTAGCCCTGAAGATGGTTTTCCGTGGTTTCCCACTTCAACACGAGGCAAATGCTGGGGCTGTACCTTAATTAAGGCCACGGCCGCTTCCTTCCAACTCCTAGGCCTTTCCTATCCCATCGTCGCCATAAGACCTGTACATTTTTGACAAAGTTTGACTCTCCCATGCTTATGGGACGGTTGTATGCGCCCGTCTGCTATTTAGATGCATATGGTACGCGCTTGTGCTAGACAACGGTCACAAAACCGTAAAAATATAGAAACTTTCTTTCTTTCTTTCTTTCTTTCTTTCTTTCTTTCTTTCTTTCTTTCTTTCTTAATCTGCTTACCTTCCAGGGTTGGTTTTCCCTCGGACTCAAGCGAGGGATCCCACCTCTACCGCCTCAAAGGCAGTGTCCTGGAGCGCGAGACATTGGGTCGGGGGTAAAACTGGGGAGAATGACCAGTATCTCGCCCAGGTGGCCTCAACTACTATGCTGAACAGGGGCCATGGTGTGGGACGCGAAGATGGGACGGGAGAGACAAGCATGAGGGAAGGAAGCGGCCGTGGCCTTAAGTTAGGTACCATCCCGGCATTTGCCTTGAGGAGAAGTGGGAAACCACGGAAAACCACTTCCAGGATGGCTGAGGTGGGAATCGAGCCCACCTCTACTCAGTTGACCTCCCGAGGCTGAGTGGACCCCGTTCCTGCCCTCATACCACTTTTCAAATTTCGAGGCAGAGCCGGGAATCGAACCCGGGCCTACGGAGGTGGCAACTAATCACACTAACCACTACACCATAGAGGCGGACAAAAATGTAGAAAACCGGTTCATAAATAACGACTCACGCTGATATGCGAAGCCAAACTTACACAAGATCGGAGGCCCAATTCATATCATCAATACGTCTCTCATGTTGTTGTTGTGCTTGAGTTATCAATCAATAGACTGAATGGATACAGCTCTCCACGCCACACTATCTTGTGCCAAAATTTTCATTTCTACATATCTACTGCATCTTACTTCTGATCTAATCTGCTTGTAATATTCGTATGCTGGTCTAACCCTATTGTTCTTCCCGCCTACACTTCCCTGAAAAATCAACTCTACAAGTCCTGGGTGTCTGAAGATTGCCCTATCCCTCTAGATCTTCTTCTGGTCAAATTTAGCCAAATTGATCTCCTCTCACCATTTCGATTCAGTATCACTTCATTCGTGATCCTATCTACCCATCTCAACTTTAACATTCTTCTGTAACACCACATTTAAAAAGCTTCTATTCTCTTCCTTTCTGAGCTAGTTATCGTCCATATTTCACTTCCATACAATGCCACGCTCCAGACGAAAGTCCTCAAAAACATATTTCTAATTCTTATATCAATGTTCGAGGTGAACAAATATCTTTTCTTAACGAAGGCCTTTGTTGCTTGTGCTAGTCTGCTATTTTTGTCCTCCCTACTTTTACCATCATTGGTTATTTTACTACCCGTGTAACAATATTCATCTACTTCCTTTAAGACCTCATTTCCTAATATAATATTTCCTGCAGCACCTGACTTGATTCGACCGCACTCCATTACTTATGCCTTGGACTTATTTATTGTCATCTTGTATTTCTTCTCCAAGACTATGTCCATACCATTCAGTAATTTCCCAGATCGTTTGCAGAGTCACATAAAATAACAATATCAACGGCAAACCTCAGTGTTTGATTTCCTCTCATCGGACTTTGATTCCCTTTCCAAATTCCTCTTTGAATTCCTTTATTGCTTGTTCTATGTAAATATTGAAAAGGATAGGGGACATGCAGCAGCCTTGCCTCACTCCTTCCTGGATTCCTGCCTCTTTTCAAAGCCCTCGATTCTTAACACTGGAGACTGATTATTATATAGATTATAAATAATTCTCCTTTCTCGGTATCTGATTTCGATTACCTTCAGAATGTCAAACAGCTTGGTCAAATCAGCAGTATGGAATGCCTTTGCAAGATCTACGAAAGCCATGTATGTGGGCTTGTCTTTCTTAATTCCGTCCTCTAAGATCACATGTAAAGTCAGTATTGCTTCAGTGTTCCCACATTTTTTTCTGAAGCCAAACTGATCTTCTCCCAACTCAGTTTCAACATGCCTTTCCATTCTTCTCTAAATAATGCATGTGAAAATTTTGCATACATGAGATACTAAATTAATGGTGTGGTAGTTTCCACACTTGTCAGCACCGGCCTTCTTGGGAATGGGTATAACAAAATTCTGCCCAAAATCGGGTGGCACTTCTCCTTTATCATACATATTACACACCAAACGGAATAACGTCTCCTTGCTGATTTCTCCTAAGGCAATCAGTAATTCTGAGGGTATGTCAAAAATTGCCGGTTCCTTGTTTCTTCTTAGGTCTCTCAAAGCTCTGTTGAATTCTGATCTCAAAATTGGGTCTCTCGTGTCATCAGCATCAACAGCTTCTTCTTCTTCCAGAATCCTATCATCCACTTCTTCACGTTGATACAACGGATAAATATGTTCCTGCCATCTTTTTGAATTGTCTTCATTCCCTAGAAGTGGTTTTCCATCTGAGCTTTTAACATTCGTGCACCTAGTTTTCCTTTCCTCAAAGATTTCCTTGATTTTCCTGTATATAGTAACTACCTTTCCTAGGACCATACAACCTTCAACATACTTGCACTTCTCTTTCAGCCATTCTTCCTTAGCTGTCTTGCACTTTCTATCTACTCCATTTATTCGCCTGTGTTCTTTTCTGCCCTCCGCATTTTTTGAATTCTTGTACTTTTGTCATTCGTCAATCAGGTCTAGTACCTCTTGAGTTGTCCATTGTTTCTTAGTTGACCTTTCCTTTCTTCCCAACTATCATCAGCAGCGTTACTGATCTCATTCTTCATGACTGTCCACTCTTTCTATACTGTGTTTCCTTCTGCCTTTTCATTTAGTCTATGTGTTACATTTTCCTTGAAACAATCCCTAACACTATTTTCTTTCAAATTATCTAGATCCAATCTCCCTGCATTCCTTCTGTACCCATCCCGGGCATATCAGGGCAACAATTACATAATTCGGCTTCACAAACATATATATGGAATTCCTGAATGAGAATCTTCGGAAATCACTTCCCGGGGCTCGAAGCCCCATCCTCCCTACTTTCATTGCGTCAACGGCTGAAGCTCAGAAGCATACGGGTAATGGAATGTTCGTAAAAGAAAAATGGGCACTACATTAAATATAACGAACGTAGGGTTCTCTATAATGTAAGAGGAATACATTAATATTATTAAATGAGAAGAGTTTCGTTCCCAATATATTTACTGAACATTTTACTAAACTTGTAGAACCACGCGATAAACATATGAGATAATGCCATATTATTACACATAAAACAAAAAATAATCAATAGTAAAGCAATCATTTGTATACAGTATGACTCAACGTCTTTGTCAGTTCGTACACTGTTGTGGTTATCGCTTGGCATACTTTAAATCACCTTATAAGCGCGCACTAATGCTATATAAATTTCCAGAAACACAACTTTATTTATCTCTGAGCAATGATACTCGATGGTGTTTATTATTTGAATAGACTGACCACGAGGTCAGGATGGCACTCTCTCATTAAATCATATTATTACTTAGCTGTCATGGTTGTGGAATTTATGCATATTAAATTAATAAATTTTTCCACGCACGAGATTACTTCGTCGCATATAGAATACATGGTATATTTGACCATATCAATTACATATTATACTGAACACATACACCTATCCTGGGTTTACCTGACCCTGTTATATTCGAAGTGGATTTACTCAACGTTGGTATCCTACTCATTACCATACAGACTTAAGAATAACGGAAATACATAAATATATTACACAGAGAAATATTAAAAAATAGCAAACAATACATCTTCAAGATATGGCCTAGTCAAGCCATATGGTATCAGGTTAAATCCATCGTTCTGACGCGGGTCGAACCCACGTTCTCTGGCTTCCGAGGTACAAATCTGAAACTCCTATCACGAGCTCATTTGATAAATAAAAATGAGGAGGAATACGTCCTTCCCAGAATCATAAAATTATCAACGCTACTCATAACGTAACATTAGCATGAGATAGATATTGCAGTGGTGAATGAGAAAACTTGCAAAGGCAAAGGTTTTGAGAACTCTGGGAGACGACTCGGTCCGCCCGGACTGAACAAATCCTTTAAATCATAAATCTGTCTCTCTGGTAATGGTCAGTGCCCTAACTTGCAACCACAAAGACATTTTCTATTTCTTTCTTTCTTTCTTTCTTTCTTTCTTTCTTCTCATCTTGGCTCGTTTCCAAGTACACATTTATTTATGGGCCGCCAATTCTTATTTTTTTCGGCCATATACAGCCTAATTCAGTACTTCTCGACAGCCATCATTATTCTAATTCTTTGTCATTCCGTCATCTCAAACATTTCACAAGTCTCATCTTCTCCATTGTCACGCTACTGCATCTCAAATCCATGTTATTCATTTATATATAAGACTCTACTCCCACAGGTCAATTAACTAATTCCATTTCACTCGCGTATCTATATAATTCACAAATTGAACCAAGGCTTGAAGATCTTTAATGATCATATATTTATTATATGGGAATACATGCATTACCCTGTAAAGCGAACAGATGATCTATATTCAAATTATTATGAAGATCCTTACCAGTTTGTGGTTCATGTTTGTGGGTTACTGTAGTCACGTCCTAGTTCGTGAACCATGGGCAACGGCTGAGTGGCCAAGTAAGTGGTCCTGAGAGTCGGGATACCAGTTGCTATGGAATGGGAATGGGCATCTCGGACATATTCTGAGTCCTGGCCCTCCTTGTGCTCAGGCGGCTAGGACTATACAATCCACCGGTGGTCCATAACCCGTTAGAGGAGAGATCCTCGCTTGGACTATGTGCAAGTAGGGTAGCATCCTGCTTCATGAATCGACCGAGCTCAGAACATTTTAAGCAAGCCTCGGACCTATGGGAGTAACGGAGTCCCACTCCCATTTGACAGGCGAGGGACTCCTTGGAAACAACTTGGCGAACGAAATGGAATTCGATGGGGAGCTATCAATATTAATGGGGCTTATGGAAGAAAGAAAGTAGAACTGGCTGAGTCAGCAAAGAGGATGCATCTGGATGTGCTAGGAGTAAGTGATATTCGGGTAAGGGGAGATAACGAGGAAGAGATAGGAGATTATAAAGTGTACTTGACGGGTGTTAGAAAGGGAAGGGCAGAGTCTGGGGTAGGGCTCTTTATCAGGAATACCATTGCACGGAACATAGTTTCTGTTAGGCACGTAAATGAGCGAATTATGTGGGTAGATTTGTCAGTTGGAGGAATTAGGACTAGAATTGTGTCCGTGTATTCACCATGTGAGGGTGCAGATGAGGATGAAGTTGACAAGATTTATGAAGTATTGAGTGACATCGTGGTCAGGGTCAACAGCAAGGATAGAACAGTGCTAATAGGCGATTTCAATGCGAGAGTTGGGAATAGAACTGAAGGATACGAAAGGGTGATTGGTAAATGTGGGGAAGATATGGAAGCTAATGGGAATGGGAAGCGTTTGCTGGACTTCTGTGCTAGTATGGGTTTAGCTGTTACGAATACATTCTTCAAGCATAAGGCTATTCACCGCTACACATGGGAGGCTAGGGGTACCAGATCCATAATAGACTATATCTTAACAGATTTCGAATTCAGGAAATCTGTTAGGAATGTACGAGTTTTCCGCGGATTTTTCGATGATACAGACCACTATCTGATCTGTAGTGAACTAAGCATCTCTAGGCCTAAGGTAGAGAAAGTGAAATCTGTCTGCAAACGAATAAGGGTAGAAAATCTCCAGGACGGGGAAATTAGACAGAAGTACCTGGATATGATTAGTGAGAAGTTTCGAACGTAGACAGTAAGCAGGTTCAGGATATAGAAAGTGAATGGGTGGCATACAGGGATGCTGTAGTAGAAACAGCAAGGGAATGCCTAGGAACAACTGTGTGTAAAGATGGGAAAAGACGAACATCTTGGTGGAATGATGAAGTGAGAGCAGCTTGTAAACGTAAAAAGAAGGCTTATCAGAAATGGCTCCTAACAAGGGCCAAGGCAGACAGGGAGTTGTATGTAGAGGAAAGAAACAGAGCGAAACAAATAGTTGTTGAATCCAAAAAGAAGTCATGGGAAGATTTTGGTAACAACCTGGAAAGGCTAGGTCAAGCAGCAGGGAAACATTTCTGGACAGTAATAAAAGGAAGGGAGGGAAAAAGGAAATGAACAGTGTTTTGAGTAATTCAGGTGAACTCACAATAGATCCCAGAGAATCACTGGAGAGGTGTAGGGAATATTTTGAACATCTTCTCAATGTAAAAGGAAATCATCCTGGTGGTGTTGTGAACAGCCAAGCTCATGGGGAGGAGGAAAGTGATGTTGGTGAAATTATGCTTGAGGAAGTGGAAAGGATGGTAAATAAATTCCATTGTCATAAGGCAGCAGGAATAGATTAAATTAGACTTGAAATGGTGAAGTACAGTGGGAAGACAGGGATGAAATGGCTTCATAGAGTAGTAAAATTAGCGTGGAGTGTTGGTAATGTACCTTCAGATTGGGCAAAAGCTGTAATTGCCCCTATCTATAAGCAAGGGAACAGGAAGGATTGCAACAACTATCGAGGTATCTCACTGATTAGTATACCTGGCAAAATATTCACTGGCATCTTGGAAGGGAGGGTGCGATCAGTCGTTGAAAGGAAGTTGGATGAAAACCAGTGTGGTTTCAGACCACAGAGAGGCTGTCAGGATCAGATTTTCAGTATGCGCCAGGTAATTGAAGAACGCTACGAGAGGAATAGGCAGTTGTGTTTATGTTTCGTAGATCTGGATAAAGCATATGAGAGGGTACCGATGGAAATGATGTTCGCCATACTGGGGGACTATGGAATTAAAGGCAGATTATTAAAAGCAATCAAAGGCATTTATGTTGACAATTGGGCTTCAGTGAGAATTGATGGCAGAATGATTTCTTGGTTCAGGGTACTTACAGGGGTTAGACAAGGCTGTAATCTTTCACCTTTGCTGTTTGTAGTTTACATGGATCATCTGCTGAAAGGTTTAAATGGCAGGGAGGGATTCAATTATGTAGAAATGTAGTAAGCAGTCTGGCCTATGCTGACGACTTGGTCTTAATGGCAGATTGTGCCGAAAGTCTACAGTCTAATAACGCGGAACTTGAAAATAGGTGCAATGAGTATGGTATGAAAATTAGCCTCTCGAAGACTAAATTGATGTCAGTAGGTAAGAAATTCAACAGAATTGAATGTCAGATTGGTGATACGAAGCTAGAACAGGTCGATAATTTCAAGTATTTAGGTTGTGTGTTCTCCCAGGATGGTAATATAGTAAGTGATATTGAATCAAGGTGTCGTAAAGCTAATGCAGTGAGCTCGCAGCTGCAATCAACAGTATTCTGTAAAAAGGAAGTCAGCTCCCAGACAAAACTATCTTTACATCGGTCTGTTTTCAGACCAACTTTGCTTTACGGGAGCGAAAGCTAGGTGGACTCAGGATATCTTATTCATAAGTTAGAAGAAACAGACATGAAAGTAGCATAAATGATTGCTGGTACAAACAGGTGGGAACAATGGCAGGAGGGTACTCGGAATGAGAAGATAAAGGCTAATTTAGGAATGAACTCGATGGATGAAGCTGTACGCATAAACCAGCTTCGGTGGTGGGGTCATGTGAGGCGAATGGAGGAGGATAGGTTACCTAGGAGAATAATGGACTCTGCTTTGGAGGGTAAGAGAAGTAGAGGTAGACCAAGACGATGATGGTTAGACTCGGTTTCTAACGATTTAAAGATAAGATGTATAGAACTAAATGAGGCTACAACACTAGTTGCAAATCGAGGATCGTGACGACGTTTAGTAAATTCACAGAGGGTTGCCGACTGAACGCTGAAAGGCATAACAGTCTATAATGATAATGTATGTAATGTATGTCCTTACCAGTTAGTAACATTAGGAAGAAATTAAAAATTTAGCTGAAGTGCTATTCTCCCTTAAAATATATGTTTCACACACACTAAAAATTTATGGGACCTATGTACTAATTCATGCAAATAGGCCCGCTGAAATATTAGTGATTTTCCTTAAATCACAGAAGAAATCCTAATAAAAATTAATAAAATATCTTTCCCAGTCACACGTGTATAGTGTTCCCAACTTTTAATATCATTAATTACATAAAATAAACAAGATTTTTATTTAAAAATTAAAGTTGATATCGACATGCAAATCTCGTGGTTTATTATATTTAAAAAATGTTCTTATCAAAACTGCGTGTGGTTTGCTGCCATCTTGAGGGTACATCTGGTTACCTCTGCACACTTACCTCGGTAGAAGTGAGTCCTTCTCCGCACATCGGGGCCAATAATAAGGAATAAAATTATATCCATTACCACACAGAACTTTACAATCACGGCCCCGATCCGACTTTAAATTCTGAAGCATTTAAATTTTAGTATACCATCTAAGGAAGGCTTATTAAGTTTGCAACAAATCTTTCACCAAGGAATAAAAATCAAGTGTGCTTTTTACAACAAATGATTTGTTAAGATTTTATAAGCAAAACTGGTATTTTTGAAGAACATCAACAAGAGAAATATGGACAATTTGACTGTTTTACCTTACAATTTTAACAAAATTTTAAGATCTTATTTGAAATTGTCAAAAAAATTTAATGTGTCTTTCCTATTTTAATATTTATTTCTGATATATTAATATCAATTTATTATTAGCTGATGATGTCCCTTAGGCGGCGAAAGATGTCCTAGATATTCATAAATTATATATTGAATATTCATTGATTGGAAAAATGCCTTGTACAACTTTTATATGTCCGGTCGAGAGGAATTCAAATTTAATGCCTAGTTTCCTCAAGTTGTGAAGTCATTATTTTATATTGCAATCAATCAATCAATCAATCAATCAATCAATCAATCAATCAATCAATCAATCAATCAATCAATCAATCAATCAATCAATCAATCAATAAATCAATCAATCAATCAATCAATCACTACTGATCTGCATTTAGGGCAGTCGCCCAGGTGGCACATTCCCTATCTGTTGTTTTCCTAGCCTTTTCTTAAAAGATCGCAAAGAAATTGGAAAATTATTGAACGTCTCCCTTGGTAAGTTATTCCAATCTCTAACTCCCCTTCCTATAAAAGAATATTTGCCCGAATTTGTCCTCTTGAATTCCAACTTTATCTTCATATTGTGATCTTTCCTACGTTTAAGGACACCACTCAAACTTATTCGTCTACTGATGTCCTCCCACGTCATCTCTCCACTGACAGCTCGGAACATAACACTTAGTCGATCAGCACGCCTCCTTTCTCCCAAGTCTTCCCAACCCAAATTTTGCAAAGCAACATTTTTTTTAACGCTACTATTTTGTCGGAAATCACCCAGAACAAATCGAGCTACTTTTCTTCGGATTTTTTTTCTAGTTCTTGAATCAAGTAATCCTGGTGAGGGTCCCATACACTAGAACCATGCTCTAGCTGGGGTCTTAACAGAGATCTATAAGCCCTCTCCTTTACATCCTTACTACAACCCCTAAATACCCTCATAACCATGTGCAGAGATCTGTAAACTTTATTAACAATCATATTTATGTGATTACCCCAATTAAGTCCTTTTGTTATATTGACACCTAGATACAATGCTCCCCAAAAGGAACATTCACCCCATCAACACAGTAAGTAAAACTAAGAGGACTATTCCTATTTATGAAACCCACAACCTGACTTTTAACCCCGTTTATCATCATACCATTGCCCACCGTCCATTTCACAACACTATCGAGGTCACCAGGCAGCCGCTCACAATCTTGTAACTCCTTTATTACTCTATACAACAGAACATCATCTGCAAACAGCCTTATCTCTGATTTCACTTCTTTACACATATCATTGATATATATATCAGAAAACAAAAAGGTCCAATAATACTGCCTTGACGAATTACCCTCTTCGCCTACTCTAATTCTCTGAGTTCTATTTTCTAGAAACATTGCCACCCATTCAGTCACTGATTTTTCAAGTCCAGTAGCACTCATTTTTGCCAGTAGTCTCCCATGATCTACCCTATCAAATGCCTTAGATAGGTCAATTGCAATACAGTCCCTTTGGCCTCCTGAATCCAGGATATCTGCTATATCTTGCTGAAAACCTACAAGCTGAGCTTCAGTGGAATAACCTTTCCTAAACCCAAACTGCCTTTTGTCAAATCAGTCATTAATTTCGCAAACATGTCTAATATAATCAGAAAGAATGCTTTCCTAAAGCTTACATACAATGCATGTCAAACTGACTGGCCTGTAATTTTCAGCTTTTTGTCTGTCATCCTTTCCTTTATACACAGGGGCTACTATAGCAACTCTCCATTCATTTGGTATAGCTCCTTCAACAAAACAATAATCAAATAAGTACTTCAGATATGGTGCTATATCCCAACCCTTTGCCTTTAGTATATCCCCAGAAATCTTATAAATTCCAGCTGCTTTAGTAGTTTTCAACTTTTGTAGCTTACTGTAAATGTCATTGTTATCATAGTTAAATTTTAATACTTCTTTAGTATTATCACAGCCCCTATCTGGACATTATCCTTGTAAACAACAATCTTTACATACTGCTGATTAAATACTTCTGCCTTTTGAATATCCCCGCATACACACTCCCCTTGTTCATTAATTATTCCTGGAATGTCCTTCTTGGAACCTGTTTCTGCCTTAAAGTACCTATACATACATTTCCGTTTTTCAATACAATTTGTATGGCCACCAATTATGCTTGTCATCGTGTTATCTTTAGCTGACTTCTTTGCTAGATTCATTTTCCTAGTAAGTTCCTTCAATTCCTCCTTACTTCCATAACCATTTCTAAATCTATTTCATTCCAACCTGCACCTTCTACTTAGTCTCTTTATTTCTCTATTATAATAAGGTCGGTCTTTACCATTCCTTACCACCTTTAAAGGTACAAACCTATTTTTACATTCCTCAACAATTTCTTTGAACCCATCCCAGAGTCTCTTTACATTTTTATTTACCACTTTCCAGCGATCATAGTTACTTTCTTCAAACTCCCTCATGCCTGTTTTATCAGCCGTATGGTATTGCCTAATAGTCCTAATTTTTATACCTTCTTTCTTTCACATTTATTTTTAGCTACGACAAAAGCAGCTTCGTGATCACTAATAACATTTATTACTTCGGTTTCTCTACAGAGTTCATTTGGTGTTATCAGCACCACATCCAAACTATTCTTCCTTCTAGTTGGTTCCATCACTTTCTGAATCAGGTGCCCTTCCCATATTCACTTCTTTGTCATTTGTTGTTCATGGTTCCTGTCGTTCGCATTACCTTCCCAATTGACATCTGGTAAATTGAGATCACCCGATACAATCACGTTTCTTTCCTTATCGTTTCCCATATAGCTGATTATCTTATCAAATAATTCTGAATCAACGTCAGTGCTACCCTTTCCCGGTCTGCACACTCCAAAGACATCAAGCTGCCTATTATCTTTAGAGATGAGCCCTACACCCAGAATGTCATGTTTTTCATCCGTAACTCTTTCGTAGCTTACAAATTCTTCTTTCACCAAAATGAATACTCCCTATCCTACCATTCCTACCCTATCTCTACGATACACACTCCAGTTCCGTGAGAATATTTATGCTTCCTTTATATCATTTCTCATCCATTATTCAACTCTTATTACAATATCTGGTAAATATGTGTCTATTAAATTAATTCTATTCATTTACATTACTCCTACAGTTCAACACTAACATTTTTATGTCATGCCTACTTGACTTCCAAATATATGTGCCCTTATCACCGCTCCCTAGAGAACCCCGTTTCCTTGAACGTATAGTTCCTCCCTATTATCCTTCCAAACAAATTTTCTAACTTATACGTGCCACTGCGGTTTATGTGAAGGCCATCTGGGCGCAGATCCCTATCTCCTACCCACCCGTTTGGATATAGAAATTTCACTCTCATTTTCCCACATACCCACTCCATAGTCTCATTTAAATCCCCAATCACCCTCCAGTCAGTATCCCTCCTACACAGTGTTCCACTGATAACAGTCTCCGCTTTGTTAAACTTCACCCGTGCTCACTTACCAGATCCCATACATCTCCAACTATGTTGGTACTTATACCAGCTTGTCTTGCGTTGTTGGTACCAACGTGAAGCACTACCACTTTCTCCTTCCCCTCTTCCTTCTCTTCTACCTTCCTCAACATCTGTTTCAACCTGATTCCTGGATAACACTCTATCCTCGTTCTCTTTCCTCCACACACTTTCCCCGCATGTCTAACGATGAAATCCTCCATGACCATAGCCTCAACCCTACCCACCTCATTTGAACCCCTCCCCTCCTGGTCAGCCCTATCTTCTCTCTCTGCTGCAGAAGCTAATTCCTTCTCCCTTTTCTCCCTCCCATGACCCTGTTCCGCCTGTCTTTTCCTTTCCACTACACTACATTTCCCTTTCCTGCCTTTTCCCTTCCTTCTACTTCCACGCTTCTCAGCAACAGTTCCCTGTTTCTCATCTTCCCTCTATTGTTCTACCTGCATTGACTCGTACCGATTTCTCACAGACATCTGTCCTGAATTCTGATCCTGAACCGAGCCCTTAGCCTGCAATCTCCTTCCCCTTAAAACATTGGACCACCTGTCTTCTACAATTGCCCTATTTCCTTCCCATTTCTCCTTTACACCTACTGTATCCTGTACATTATTTGAGGGAGGCATCCTCATACTCCTTAATGCCTGGCCACACCCATAGTTCCTACACTTACACTGCTAGTCATTCTTTACGGAATAATGGTAAAAGGAAAAATAAAATAACTTATTCTGTGCAAATAAAAATGAAAGGAAAGAAATACTGCCTATAAAAATTGAAAGGAAAAATATTGTCTAGGATAGTTCACAAAGATCACCAAGGTAATTAATATAAGCTACTATTACACTACCAAACCACTTAGTTGTACGAATTTTTTTCCTAAAACACCCTACTGAAAGTAGCAAATCTTACTATTTTAATATAAAACTTAAACAATATATATTGTTCAATGTAAAATGTATCGTTTTATTTCAATGGTAGAATTACATTACCTCAAATTTAATGGGGAAACAAAACGACAATCTCCTTTTCCTAGAACCTACGTGTTATTCTATCTAAGTAAGCTTATTACCTCACACCCTAGAGATATTCTAGGCTCTCATTCTATTATTGCTGCATTGGTTCTATCTGGCGCCCATCAAATTATGTATGTGTAAGTAATCAGGTAAGAACTAAGTTTAAGTACATAGTCCGACGAATGAGTATTGGGTTTCATGGATATGATAATATTTCCTTCATTCTAATTCAATTTTCTATTTTTAAATCAGTGAGTAATGCCTTTGCTGGCAGGACCTAATATTTACAGTGCACTATGTCTTCTGGTATAGGCTAGAGCATTTTATTTACTTTCATAGATCTGTCTCTGTCTTATCCTTGGCTTTGACAATATGAAAGTGACTGAGGTATGAGCGATAGTAGTAATGCTAATCCTTATGCAGCCAGTCCCTGCTATGAATAGTGTGAAAATGTTGCTCATAGGGTCAGTTGGTGCATGCATTTCAGTGGGCTTGGCAGACTGATATGTAATAGCAACTCTGGCTCGGTGAGGAAAGCAACGGGAAACTACCTCACTCCTCATTTCCCTAGTACGCCTCTTCAGTGATGCCTAGGCCATCTATGACAGCTGATGGCAGAGCTGTTGAGGATCCCACCAGCGGAATCGCTGACGAACTGAACATACATACAAATCAGTGAGTAAATAATCACAAAGACGTAATGCAATGGAACACAGACTTTGTAGATTTTATTATAATAATACATTTCAACTCACCTTCCTGGCGTACTAGTTTTCTCCACTTTGTTCAAATTTATTGAATGTTCACTAACACAACTTCTGTTACTTTCTACTCTTCACTTCACTCGGTTTACATGCATACGACGGATTTTTTCATCGAATTCACACGACTCCAAAGTAATGGGAAGAAAAAGGACGAAACAAGTTATGAGCTTTAGATGGACACACACATTCGATTTTAGAAAGGTGTTTTTCATTTAAAGGATATTGAATTTATGCTGATGAATTACATATTTAACGACTAGAAGAAAGTCTCCAGATAGAGTTAGTGTAAGCAAATCAAGTTTTTTAGGAATGAGCGTGGGTGATTTTGCATTTGGGTGACTTTATTAAATATCGCGGGTTAAGAAATAATATCACGTATCTGACAATGATCTTCCTAAAGCGCGGTCCCCTCTCCCACCTATATGTACAGAACTCTGCACATGATTATGAGGGTATTTAGTGGTTGTAGTACGGATGTAAAGGAGACGGCGTATAAGTCTCTGGTAAGACCCCAACTAGAGTATGGTTCCAGTGTATGGGACCCTCAGTAGAATTACTTGATTCGAGAACTGGAAAAATCCACGGAAAGCCGCTCGATTAATTCTGGATTATTTCCGACAAAAAAGTAACATTACGAAAATGTTGCAAGGTTTGGGTTGCGAAGAGTTGGCAGAAAGAGACGACCTGTTCCACTAAGTGGTATGTTCTGAGCTGTCAGTGGAGAGATGGCGTGGAATGACATACACAGATGAATGACTTTTAGCGGTGTCTTTAAAGGTAGAAAAGGTAACAATATGTGTTTGTGTATTTGCTATTCTTATGAATATTTTTCTATTTTCTCTGCTTATTTGTTTTATCTCCTTTAACTTTAATATTTTATATGTTTGTATGTTTTATTGAAAATGTGTTTCAATTATTCTTAATTTAGTATTGGCAATCTTCGTTTTTTAATTGTAATATATTATTTTGTACATATGAGTACTATTTACACATTGAATGTATTTTGTACCATCCATTGTAATTAGGGATATACCCTGTTATGGATGTATTAATAAATAAATAAATAAATAAATAAATAAATAAATAATGAAGATAAATTAGGAATTCAAGAAAACAAAATTTAGCAATTATTCGTTTATAGGAAGGAGGAAGGAGGGTTAGGGATTGGAATAATTTACCAAGGAAGATGTTCAACAAATCTTCAAATGCTTTTCAATCACTAAAAAACGCCAGGAAAACAAATATGGAATCTGCCACCTGGGCGAATGCCCTATATGCAGATCAAAATTGATTGATTGATTGATTGATTGATTGATTGATTGATTGATTGATTGATTGATTGATTGATTGATTGATTGATTGATTGATTGATTGATTGATTGATTGATTGATTGATTGATTGATTGATTGATTGATTGATTGATTGATTGATTGATTGATTGATTTTCTGAAACAATCACAAAAAAGCATATTAACTTCTGAAGAATAGACTGTTTCCACTAATCTCATTCAGAATGCGAATATTTGAAGATTGCGATAACCTTGGTTGTACAGTATAAAACATCTGAGTAACTTCGCTGGCATTTCAATCACAATGAATTTTTATGTCGGCTCTTAATTGCCGGTCTGTTATTAAGAGTGCATTCAATATCATGACTAAGTAATCTCCATTTCTAATTTGATGCGCTCAGAAATGATTACAACCTTCAGTGTTGCAACATTTCAGCCTCGTATGTTAGCGGCCATGGTGCACAACTATCAATCAATTAATACATATCAGCATTTAGGGCAGTCGCTCAGGTGGCAGATACCCTGTCTGTTGTTTTCCTAGCCTTTTCTTAAATGATTTCAATGACACTGGAAATGTATTGAACATGTCCCTTGGTAAGTTATTCCAATCCCTAACTCCCCTTCATATAAAACAATATTTGCCCCGATTTGTCCACTTGAATTACAACTGTACCGAGCTCGATAGCTGCAGTCGCTTAAGCGCGGCCAGTATCCAGTATTCGGGAGATAGTGGGTTCGAACCCCACTGTCGGCAGCCCTGAAGATGGTTTCCCGTCGTTTCCCATTTTCACACCAGGCAAATGCTGGGGCTATAACTTATTAAGGCTACGGCCGCTTCCTTCCCACTCCTAGCCCTTCCCTGTCCCATCGTCGCCATAAGACCTATCTGTGTCGGTGGGACGTAAAGCAACTAGAAAAAAAAGAATGGATTACAACTTTATCTTCATATTGTTATCATTCCTACTTTTAAAGACACCACTGAAAATTCTTCGTCTACTAACGTCATTCCATGTCATTCCTCCGCTGATAGCTCGGAACATACCACTTAGTCGAGCAGCTCGTCTTGTTTATTCCACTTCTTCCCAACCCACACTTTCCTAAATTTTAGTAACGCTACTCTTTTGTCGGAAATCACCCAGAACAAATCGAACTGCTTGACTTTGGATTTTTTCTAGTTCTTGAATCAAGTAATCCTGGTGAGGGTCCCATACACAAGAATCATACTCTAATTGGGGTCTTACCAGAGAAAAATATGCCCTCTCCTTTACATCCTTACTACAACAACTAAACACCCTCATAACCATGTGCAGAGATCTGTACCCTTTATTTACAATCCCATTTATGTGATTACCCCAATGAAGATCTTCCCTTATATTAACACCCAGATACTTGAAATGATCCCCAAAAGGAACTTTCACCCCATCAACGCAGTAATTAAAACTGAGAGGACTTTTCCTATTTGTGAAACTCACAACCTGACTTTTAGCCCCGTTTATCAACATACCATTGCCTGCTGTCCATCTCACAACATTTTCGAGGTCATGTTGCAGTTGCTCACAATCTTGTAACTTATTTATCACTCTATAGAGAATAACATCATCCGCAAAAAGCCTTACCTCCGATTCCACTCCTTTACTCATATCATTTATATATATAAGAAAACATAAAGGTCCGATAACACTGCCCTGAGGAACTCCCCTCTCAACTATTACAGGGTCAGACAAAGCTTCACCTACTCTAACTCTCTGAGATCTATTTCCTAGAAAAATAGCAACCCATTCAGCCACTATTTTGTCTAGTCCAATTCCACTCATTTTTGCCAATAGTCTCCCATTATCTACCCTATCAAATGCCTTAGACAGGTCAATCGCGATACAGTCCAATTGACCTGAATCCAGGATATCTGCTATCTTGCTGGAATCCTACAAGTTGAGCTTCAGTGGAATAACCTTTCCTAAATCCAAACTGCCTTTTGTCAAACCAGTTATTAATTTCGCAAACATGTCTTATATAATCAGAAAGAAAGCCTTCCCAAAGCTTACATGTAACACATGTCAATCTTACTGGCCTGTAATTTTCAGCTTTATGTCTATCACCCTCTCCTTTATACACAGGGGCTACTATAGCAACTCTCCATTCATCTGGTATAGCTCCACCGACCAAACAATAATCAAATAAGTACTTCAGATATGGTACTATATCCCAACCAATAGTCTTTAGTATATCCCCGGAAATCTTATCAAATCCAGCCGCTTTTCTAGTTTTCAAATTTTGTATCTTATTGTAAATATCATTGTTATCGTATGTACATTTTAATACTTCTTTAGCATTAGTAACCTCCTCTATCTGTACATTATCCTTGTATTCAACAATTTTTACATGCTGCTGACTGAATACGTCTGCCTTTTGAAGATCCTCACATACACACTCCCCTTGTTCATTAATGATTCCTGGAATGTCCTTCTTGGAACCTGTTTCTGCCTTAAAATACCTATACATACCCTTCCATTTTTCACTAAAATTTGTATGACGGCCAATTACGCTTGCCATCATGTTATCCTTAGCTGACTTATTTGCTAGATTCAATTTCCTAGTAAGTTCTTTCAACTTCTCCTTATTTCCACTGCCATTTCTAACTCTATTTCTTTCCAATCTGCACCTCCTTCTTAGTCTCTTTATTTCTCTATTATAATAGGGTGGGTCTTTACCATTTCCTACCACCCTTAAAGGTACAAGCCTGTTTCTATATTCCTCAACAATTTCTTTAAACCCATCCCCGAGTCTGTTTACATTTTTATTTACCGTTTTCCACCTCTCATAATTACTTTTTTTAAACTGCCTCATGCCTGCTTTATCAGCCATATGGCACTGCCTAATTGTCCTAATTTTAATACCTTCCTTTTTTCACATTTATTTTTAATTACCACAAAAACAGCTTCGTGATCACTAATACCATCTATTCGGTTTCTCTATAGAGCTCATCTGGTTTTATCAGCACCACATCCAGGATATATTTCCCTGTAGTTGGTTCCGTCACTTTCTGAATCAGGTGCCCTTCCCATATTAGCTTATTTTCCATTTGTTGGTCATGCTTCCTGTAGTTGGCATTTACTTCCCAATTGACATTTGGTAAATTAAAATCTCCCGATACAATCACATTCCTTTCCATGTCGTTTCCCGCATAGCTGATTATCTTATCAAATAATTCTGAATCCGTTTCCGGACTACCCTTTCCCGGTCTGTACACTCTAAAGACACCAAGTTGCTTATTATCTTTAGAAATGAGCCTTACACCTAGAACTTCATGTTTCTCATCTTTAACTTTTCGTAGCTTACAAATTCTCCTTTCACCGGAATGAATACTTCCCCTCCCACCATTCCTATCCTATCTCTTCTATACACACTCCAGTTCCGTGAGAAATTTCTGCATCCATTATATCATTTCTTAGCCATAATTCAACTCTTATTACAATATTTTGTAAATATGTATCTATTAAATTAATTCTATTCCTTTCTACAGTTCAACACTAACATTTTTATGTCATCCCTACTTGACTTCTAGATCTATGTACCCTTATCATCGCTCCCTAGAGAACCCCGTTTCCTTGAACGTACCTCCCTATTACCCTTCCAAACAAATTTCCTAACTTATACGTGCCACTGCGGTTTATGTGAAGGGCACCTGAGCACAGATCACTAACTCCTACCCACCCATTTGGATCTAGAAATTTCACTCCCATTTTGCCACATACCCACTCCATAGTCTCGTTTAAATTCCCGATCACCCTCCAGTCAGTATCCCTCCTACACTGTATTCCACTGATAACAATCTCTGCTTTCTTAAACTTCACCCGTGCTGCATTTACCAGATCCCACACATCTCCAACTATGTTGGTACTTATACCAGCTTGCCTTACGTTGTTGGTACCAACGTGAAACACTACCACTTTCTCCTTCCCCTCCTCCTTCTCTTCTACTTTTTTTAGCATCTGCCTCAACTTAATTACTGGATAACACCCTACCCTGGTTCCGTTTCCTCCACACACTTCCCCACGTGTCTAACGATGGAATCTCCCATTACAAGAGCCTCAACCCTACCCACCTTCTTGGATTTCCTCTCCTCCTGGTCAGCCTTATCTTTCCTTATAGCTGCAGAAGCTACTTCCTCCTCCCTTTTCCCCCTCCCATGACCCTGTTCCACCTTTTCCTATATTCTACTCTATATTTCCCTTTCCTACCTGTTCCTTTCCTCCTACTTCCACACATCTCACCAACAGTTCCCTGCTCCTCATCTTCCCTCTATTGCTCTACCTGGAGTAGCTCGTACCGATTTCTCACAGACACCTGTCCAAAAATCTAATCCTGTATAAAGCCCATAGCCTGCAATCCTCTTCCCCTTAGATCATTAGACTGCCTGTCTTCTACAGTTCCCCCTTACCCCCCCTTTCCTTCCCATCCCTCTTTTTCACCTGTTGTAACCTGTACATTGTTTGAGGTTGGCCTTCCTTCCTTCCTGTCTCCTGTAAGAATCCTACTTATCTCCCTCAAACTCTCCAACTCCTCCCTCATATCCCTCAATGCCGCGCCACGCCCACAGTTCCTACACTTGCACTCTTTATCCATTTTTACGGAAACATTAAAGAAAAGGAAAATAAAAGAACGTGTTTCGTGTAAAAAAAAAATGAACGGAGAAGTATATTATCTAGGAGAGTACTCAAAGATGACACGACGATAAGGTAATTAATATACCACTACAATACAATACTACTTAGTCGTTCTCTATTTTTATATTACAACACTCTAACAGATAAAAACTGATGTTAATTACTGAATACCGAAAGGAATACACAAGAATTACACAATTCTATACTGCAGTTAAGCATATACTAATTAAAACAACAGAATGTTTGTAAGAGATTTTCTACAGATACCTCTACTCTACTACACAAATATTTAACAATAATACATTTAGCACGCTAATTTCTAATAAGATATTACTCGTATACTACTGCACAGAACACTGCAATAATTTTAAACTACGTTCAGACGTATCTTAATTGCACTACCGGTACCGTATGTCACTACTAAGCGCAACAGAATTTGAAATTACAAGTTTAAAATTTGCACGAACTACTGTACTGAAAGATTACCAGCAAAGCTTAGACAAATTATTATTAGTACTGTGCTCTAATAGATACACACGAAAGATACACACTCAAAGATACACACGAATATAGCAGGCAAGATACTGTACTATCTAAATATACCGTATCTGTACTGCAATTCTAAACTGAAAATGTGGTTATATGATTTTTACCGCTGGTGGATTATTATTATTTTCCCTACTATGTGGGACGGAGAATATAAGTGTCTTTAATGCCGAAAAATATGAGGTTGTCTACAATAATTTCTGTCAAAACTACGCCGGGGGCTTGAACTGCAATATTATTACGATAGGCCCTATAGGAATTTTATTATTAACTTTCAATCGATGTATGAACGAAGGTACAAAGTACAGTACAAAGTAGTTTGAAAGTAACCAGCTGATTTTGTATTTGTTTACACAACTACCATGTGCATGTAGCCCGCACTCTTTGATTTCGTTGGAAAGTATCAACAGTCGTCAACAATCCAAAAACTGTTCAGTACCGTAATTATCCAGTGAAATTACCGTTAATTAACTCTTCTTAAATCGAAGTTTATAGGCGTATCGTGTGTTTTAATTTAGTAAATTATTACCTTCGTGATAGTTTGAACGTATGTCTATACGAAATACTGGAAGTTACGGTACTATTCCTTATGACAATCTGCCTTTGTAAGTACTATACCAACGAACCTACGGATTTTTACAAATCTTTTTTAAGTTAATATTATTACCTACGGTATTTCCTAAACCTAAATTCGAAACAAGGTACACCTAGGTAGCCTACTTAACCTAGATAACGTAATTTACTGATAACCTAATGAATTACTTGTTATGAAATTTAAATTATCACTACTTCCAATTTCTACCAACAAGTACTAAACACCAATATGTTACTATCAGTAAATGAATCACGCACACACAAAATTAAGCTATTTCAAAAGGCTTTAACTACTTTATCACTACAATAATGCTAGAGCTCTCTCAACAGCCAACCGTTCACAGGCGCATCCAACATCCAAGTTCTATATATACTATACTAGCAAATTTACCCGTGCTTCGCTACGGTATTCTACATTGTATACGGATATCAAGTAAATTACTGTACATGAAGTGAAAAAGATTCTTTTTTGAAATGCAGGTCTCTTAGCGTTATCCAGAAACGGCAGCGGGAGGTTTCCATACGTTTTTCCAATGTAAAGTTCGAGTTGCGGAGTTGAGATGATAACGGCAGTCTCACTTGCCTACTACCATTCACAATCGAGTAGGTAAATTTTCATTATAATGGGAGGCCCCATTAACCAATGCGAGGCCACAGTCGATTTTGTGGAGTATGGTTTCAATGACAGGCGCCCTTTCCTACTTCCAGACAGATTACAGTTGAGGAGTTCTTATTATAATAGCAGGCACTTCCATATTGCCAGTCAAAATTGATTTGTGCTGTTATCATTATAATGACGGGCCCCTTTATTTGATGACAGTCGCACCGAGTTGGTGAGTTTGCATTATAATAGCAAGGTCACTATGCCTAATGCCAGTCACATTCTAGATGGGTAAATTTGTTCATAATGCGGGCACACATGCCTACTCCCAAACACAATCGGTTAGGGGAGTTCTTAACAAAATTGCATGCTTCCTTGACTTCTGTCAGTCAAATCCAGAAGGGAATTATTCATTACAATGGTAGTCCCTCCTTACTGATGCTAGTAACAAAGGAGTTGGAGAAAGATCACATTCCTACTGCCAGTCAAAGTCGATGTGGACAGTAATTATTACAATAACAGACGCCCTCCTGCTGAGAATCACTATCGATTTAAATATTAATTATAATGGCAAGCACACCATTTCCACATCTCTACACATCTACCTCAATGAATATACAGTATATAGATCGACATACGAAGTATATGCATGTTTACAATATTGCAGACCTTCATTTACAGATTAACTGCCGCTAAATTATACATCATATCGACAAAGGGATTGTACCGTAAGACGCCTCATTTAGCGGTCTAAATGGTTGGTCTTTATATATTTTCTACTGTTTCATCTACATATGGGTGAAACTGAGTTACACACGTTCAGTAGGGTGAAATTTGGGTAAGGTTTTCCCACGGTGCATTACTCTCGGGTACTAATATGACAGCTACAAACATAGAATTTGGCTTACGTATGGATATTGGGTGGGTCGATTTTCGTGCAGAATTAGATGTTTCTATATTTCGTATAAGTGGTTCGAACTACGAATTATACGTATACAGAGAAAAATGTAGGTATAATCGAGAAAAGGAGAGAAATCTAACATATAAGGAACAGTGATACAACGAAACGTCATAGGACCAAAGTTGTAGATCACTCTTAATTGAACCGAGATTGTGCTATCCGTTTTGTGATACGACTCACCGTTTAGTCAACAAATACCTCAAGAAGAACGTCTGCACAGCCATTAAAATTGCGTGTATATTTCGACATTTTTCGGGGGTAAAAGGTGAAAAATTTGAACATCTTGGAATTTTTCCGTCGGTTACAGGCTGAAAGCTATAATTACGCCACATTTTGATTTTCTAGCTCGTCTGGCGGACTGTCCCTCAATCCTGCTTCGACGGAGCGGTTAAAAATGAGGACTTTCAGGAAACTAAAGCTAACAAATATGCAGATTGTCATTATTACACTTGAAACGGGTAACTGTACGAAACTTTCGCCATAATAGTCACTGTACAGACACATGGTCAATACGATTTTATTTATATATATACAACACGTACAACACCTTATGGGCTATATCCGCTGTACATAGCCTGAAAACCAACCGTTCATGATATCTCAATTATTAATCCTCCTATCCAAACAGAACACATGAAAAAAGTTTTCGGAATGATTATCCATCAAGGTTGCTCGATTTCCAGTCAGGTTAGTCTTGTATATATTGTGGAAGAGTAAAAATCACTATTTCGGTTCCCAATAAACTTCCAGTCCATTCCGGGAATTTTGAAATGGTATGGATCTCAAAACTTACCTTTCGACAGGTGGATGCTAAATATGAAGTTTGGCTGACATATCTTCAGCTGTTTTCAAGCTATAAGAAATAGGATTTACACGTAACTGCTCCTGAGTTAAGTCCGGCGGGACTTGTACCGAAAAATGGTCCGCTAATGTTATCTCCCTTATTAATCATCGTATCTAAATGATGCATTTGAGAAAAAAAGGTTTAGAAATTGATCTGCATTAAGGCAGGTATATTTCCATTAAGTTTGGTTGTGTATATTTTGGGGGAGTACAAAACCACGGTCTCTGTTTCGTATAAACCCCCAGTGAATTCAGTGATTTAGAAACAATATTGGCCCTAAAACCTACCCAAGGACAGGTGGATTCCAATTTCAAGTTTGGTAGAAATATATCCAGCAGTATTCAAGTTATAGGCAAACAGACAAACACCGAACACGCCCCATTTATCCCTCTACATGTTTGGTTTTTTAAAACATATTCTCTTATCTCCCATATTTACGGGTACCGGGCGAGTTGGCCGTGCGCGTAGAGGCGCTCGGCTGTGAGCTTGCATCCGGGAGATAGTAGGTTCGAATCCCACTATCGGCAGCCCTGAAGATGGTTTTCCGTGGTTTCCCATTTTCACACCAGGCGAATGCTGGGGCTGTACCTTAATTAAGGCCACGGCCGCTTCCTTCCAACTCCTAGGCCTTTCCTATCCCATGGTCGCCATAAGACCTATCTGTGTCGGTGCGACGTAAAGCCCTTAGCAAAAAAAAATATTTACGGGTTAAATTGAGTTCGAAACTTTGAATAGGGTGAAATTTGAGTACATTTTCAACGCTTTATATTATTTTTTTGCATACTTACAGTATGTATAAGCTAGGATCATGAAATTTTGTCCACGTATGGCGTCCGATAGTACCAATGCGTGCACCAAACTTGATGACTATTTTTTCTGTAATTGTGTCAAGCAATGAAACACAGTGTAAAAATCATCAAATTTACGAACAATCCAGAATTACAGCCAAATCTAAAGTATAAAAGAGAGAGATACGACAATAATTCATAGGACCAAAGTTGTAGATCACTCCAAATTGAACTGATGTTGTGCCATCCGCTTTGCGACACGACTTACCGTTTAGCCAACAAATAACTCAAAACGAATCTCTGCGCATTCATTAAAATTGCCTCCATATTTCGATATTTTAGGGATAAAAAGTGAAAAATTTGAACATCTTTTAATTTTTCCGTCGGTTACAGTCTAAAAGCTATAATTTCTCCAAAATTCAATTTTCTAGCTCGTCCGCCAGATTATGCCGCCATCTTATTTGGGGGAGGGATAAAAACGAGGAAATTCACGAATTTTTTGTAAGCCCACGAAACATATAGGTTATCGCTTTGGATAAATTATACGGTTGCGTTCTTACGCTGAGCTCAAAATTTAAAGCACCCCAGAGTGCACCCTTCGGGGAATTATAAGAATTTTCGATTTTTCTCAGGATGCTGCGGTCATCAGCTTCCCTGTTACCCAATTTCAATTTTTTGTGATTTCTGGAAGTGTCTCATTAATTTACGTCTATTTTCATTTTTATACCTTTATGTATAGATCGCTCCAGATCGACTTGCTTTGATATATATACAGGGTAGTAGTATAATGGGAGAGTTCTGGCGCCTCCTCCGCCGCACACCTCCGCCCGCCTCCTCCTCCGTCGCCGCCGCCGCCCGCGGGAAATTTGAATTTTGGCGGGAAATTTGAATTTTGGCGCGAGATTTGAATTTGTAAACAAAGCCACGTGCTTTTTGACAGCTGTCATCTACAACAACGCAACGCTAACCTCACTGCTGCCATCTTGACGGGCCTAAACCTCACTAGTGCCAACTTAACCTAACTAGCATGAGGTAAACAAACCCACGTGTTTTTTGACAGCCACGTGCTTTTTGACAGACAACAACGCATCGCTAACCTCAGTACTGCCATCTTGACGGGCCTAAACCTCAGTAGTGCCAACTTAACATCACTAGCGCGAGGTAAACAAAGCCACGTGCTTTTTGACAGCCACGTGCTTTTTGACAGATTCGTAAACAAAGCCACGTGCTTTTTGACAGACAACAACGCATCGCTAACCTCAGTACTGCCATCTTGACGGGCCTAAACCTTAGTGGTACCAACTTAACCTCACTAGCATGAGGTAAAAAAAGCCACGTGTTTTTTGACAACCACGTGCTTTTTTGACAGCTGTCATCCGCCATCCTTAAACCACAAAGCACTGTGCTGCCCTCTATAGATGTAAAATTCGTCACCTGTCATCGGCAGTGCTGCCATCTTGGCGGGCCTAAACCTTAGTGCTACCAACTTAACCTAACTAGCTCGAGATAAACAAATCCACGTGCTTTTTGACAACCACGTGCTTTTTGACAGCTGTCATCCGCCATCTTTAAACCACAGAGCACTGTGCTGCCCTCTTTCATCACCTGTCATTGGCAGTGCTGCCATCTTGGCGGGCCTAAACCTTAGTGCTACCAACTTAACCTCAATAGCGTGAGATAAACAAATCCACGTGCTTTTTTGACAGCTGTCATCCGCCATCTTTAACCTATAGAGCACAGTGCTGCCCTCTTTAGCTACTTACCTTTGAAATGTGGTGGCGGATAATTTGAAAAATGCTTTTTGACAACAACCATCTTTGAGCACCGTGCTGCCCTCTTAAACAAACTCACGTGCTTTTTTCTGACAGCTATCATCCGCCATCTTGCATCACAAACATCAGTGCTGCACTCTTTAGCTAGATACCTTTGAAATGTGGTGGCGGTAATTTGAAAAATTCTACATTCTCTTGTTTGGAAACAAACCCATGCGCTTTTTTTGACAGCTATCATCCGCCATCTTTAATCCAGAGAGCACCGTGCTGCCCTCTTTAGCTACTTACCTTTGAAATGTGGTGGCGGCAAATTCCACGTGCTCTTGTTTGGAAACAAAGCTATGTGCTTTTTTGACAGCTGACATCCGCCATCTTTAATCCAGAGAGCACCGTACTGCCCTCTTTATCGTAGTAGATGTAAATTCGTCACAGCTGTCATCCGCAGTGCTGCCATCTTAACGGGTCTAAACCTTAGTGCTACCAACTTAACCTCACTAGCGCGAGATAAACAAATCCACGTGCTTTTTTGACAGCTGTCATCCACCATCTTTAATCCATAGAGCACAGTGGTGCCCTCTTTAGCTACTTACCTTTGAAATGTGGTGGCGGATAATTTGAAAAATGCTTTTTGATAGCAGCCATCTTTGAGCAGCGTGCTGCCCTCTTTAGCTAGATACCTGTGGTGGTAGGCAATTCCACATGACAGCAGCCATCTTTAATCAAGAGGGTACCGTGCTGCCCTCTATGTGGTGGCGGCAATTTGAAAAATTCTACATGCTCTTGTTTGGAAACAAACTCACGTGCTTTTTTCTGACAGCTGTCATCCGCCATCTTGCATCACAAACCTCTGTGCTGCGCTCTTTAGCTAGATACCTTTGAAATGTGGTGGCGGCAATTTGAAAAAATCTATGTGCTCTTGTTTAGTAAACAAAGCCACGTGCTTTTTTTTGACAGCTGTCATCCACCATCTTTAATCAATAGAGCACTGTGCTGCTATCATGCGGGTAATTTCATCACCTGTCATCCGCCATCTTTAATCTACAGAGCACCGTGCTGCTCTCTGTAGTAGCGGGCAATTTGAAAAGTTCTGTTAGCTATCATCCGCCATCTTTAATCAAGAGAGCACCGTGCAGCCATCTTTGGCTAGATACCTTTGAAATGTGGTGGCGGCAAATTGAAAAATTCCACGTGCTCTTGTTTAGTAAACAAACTCACGCGCTTTTGGGTCAGCTGTCATCCGCCATCTTTAATGTATAGAGCTCAGTGCTACACTCTTTAGGTACATACCTTTGAAATATGGTGGCGGGTAATTTAAAAAGAAAAATTCTACATCAGCCATCTCTCGACGCTAATTGCACAAGATGGTGGCTATACATGACTCCTTAAAGGTGCTTATGCAAGATGACCGCTATACATAGGTTCTTAAGAGATGCCCTTGGGATGCTTGCGCAAGATGGCGGTTATACAAGGCTCCTTATGAGACACCTTAGAGATGCTTGCGCAAGATGGTGGTCGCTCTTATGAGGCGGCTTAAGGGTCCTTGCACAAGATGACTAGAGACGCCCTAAGGATGCTTACGCAAGATGGCGGACGCAAGATGGCGGCTATACACGACTCCTTATGAGACGCCTTAAGGGTGCTTGCGCAAGATAGCTGCTGCTCTTAGCTTAGAGGCTAACCTGTCGTGCTAGTTCGATTCATTAAATTTGGGGCTTAAATGCATAATGTTAAATATCTCGAAAACGGTGCATCGTAGAGCAAAACGGACAAAATTTTTCTACCCAATACCTCGGTTAGCAGTATAGGGAACAAGTAAAACATAGTCTAATGATGAGATCAACGGTTCGGTTCTAACTTAGGCCCTTTGGCATTAGCTCTGTTTCAGCTTGTAATAAAGCAAGTCTTCGTAACATGATCAGGTCTAGCTATGGTAGAGAGTATAACGTACCGTGCAGGTTCGATTCATTACATTTGAGGCTTAAATGCAAAATGTTAAATATCTCGAAAACGGACAAAATTATTCCACCTGATACCTAGGTTTGCAGTATCAGGAACAAGAAAAATCATAGCCTAATGATGAGATCAAAGGTTCGATTCCTACTTAGGCCCTTTGGCATTGACTGCTATCTATTTCTATAAGATGGCGGCTATACATAGCTTCTTATGAGACAGCTTAAGAGCGCTTGCACAAAATGGCTGCTGCTCTGATGAAGAAAGCTAGCTTTGCATCGTGCAGGTATTTTTTACAGCACTATACCTCATACCTTTGAAATGTGGTGGCGGGTAATTTGAAAAATTCGACGTGCTTTTTATTCACAGCGGCTATCTTTAGACAATAGCGGCTTTACATAAGCTGTTAAGGCCTCCTCTTATGTCAAGGCAATAGCTCTATCGAACAAGTTTAAACCTGCATCGAAATAGCTAGAGTAAGCACGTGCTGCGGTGATGACGTCATTAAGCATGTTTAGACTTGCAAATCACAGAAGAAACGTAACAAGGCTGGAATCGAAAACTGCACTCTATGCCATTAACTTTATCATGTGATCGGAACATTGATTGAAGTGTTTAGAACACTAAATAAGTAGAACCGGACACTGTACTCGATCCAACATGTCAGGGGATATCTTTGTTCTAAGAAGATTAGTTTACCGCACATTCCTTAGCTAAAGGGCTAATGGGCTAAAGGGCTAATGGGCAAAAGGGCTAAAGGGCTAAAGGGCTAATGGGCTAAAGGGCTAAAGGGCTAAAGGGCTAAAGGGCTAAAGGAGCAAACACCTCATCGATCGCTATCAGCAAGAAAGCTTGTACTTTGTTAGGTGTAGAAAATTAATCTTTATTTGTAAATGGTTTCATGTTCAGAACAAGGAATGGAAAATCCCCGAGGTGCGATGAGTTACGTTTTTCGAACTAGTGTTTGGAACACTGAACTTTTCAAGATGATAGCAGAGAGTTTAGCAATGTTCTGTTGTTGGATTATAAATTCAGCGCTACAACATGCATAAGGTGGCAGCCCTTGAGGTTTACTGCCGTAAAGATGACAAGAGTGAGGTTAACAATGTTCCGTTGTTGGATTTTAAATTCCGCGCTGTAACATGCATAAGGTGGCAGCCTTGAGGTTTACCACCATAAAGATGACAGCAGTGAGGTTAGCAACGCTCTATTGTCCTTCAAAGTGAGGTTAGGGTTCGTCAAGAAGACAGCTGTCAAAAAAGCACGTGGCTATGTTTACCAAACAAGAGCACGTGGTCGTGACGTCACGGTCACGTAATCAATCCTTAGCTCGACGTCGTTAAGAGCAGCATTAGGATTAGCTATGCTTAAAAGTCTTGGGGACAGAGCAGCAGTATGAATAGCCATGTTTCAAAGCGTGTACACATTACCTATCGATTTTGCATGCATCGACTCTCGTACTAAACTTATTCCACTAGATTGTGCTGCTATCTTAGCATAACCTATACGCGTGACCTTAAAGTACAATGAACAGCCATGTTTCAAAGCGTGTACACATTACCTATCGACTTTGCATGCAACAAATGTCGTACTAAACTTCTTCCGCTAGGTTGTGCTTCTATCTTAGCATAACTTATACACATTAACTTAAAGTACAAAGAATAGCCATGTTTCAAAGCGTGTACACATTACTTATTGATTTCACATGCATCGAATCTCGTACTGAACTTCTTCCGCTAGATTGTGCTGCTATCTTAGCATGACCTATACCCATGAACTTAAAGTACAATGAATAGTCATGTTTCAAAGCGTGTACACACCAACTATCGAATTTGCATGTATCGACTCTCGTACAAAACTTCTTCAGGTAGATTGTGCTGCTATCTTAGCATAACTTATACGCATGAACTTAAAGTACAAAGAATAGCCATGTTAAAAACCTGTACACATTACTTATTGATTTTGCATTCATCGAATCACGTACTGAACTTCTTCCGCTAGATTGTGCTGGTATCTTAGCATAACTTATACACATGAACTTAAAAGTACAAAGAATAGCCATGTTTCAAAGCGTGTACATTACCTATCGACTTTGCATGCAACAAATATCGTACTAAACTTCTTCCGATAGGTTGTGCTGCTATTTTAGCATAACTGATACACATGAACTTAAAGTACAAAGAATAGCCATGTTTCAAAGCGTGTACACATCACCTATCGATTTTGCATGCATCGACTTTCGTATAACGATCGCATATGTGTATTGCTAACGTACGTGTATAAAGTTAAACTTCTCCCGCTAGAGTGTACAACGATCGCATATGTGTATTGCTAACGTATGTGTATAAAGTTAAAGCACAAAGAATAGCCAAGTTCAAAGCGCGTACACATCACCTATCGATTTTGCATGCATCAACTATCGTACTAAACTTCTACCGCTAGAGTGTACAACGTTCGCAATTGTGTGCTGCTACCTATGTGCGTGAACTTAAAGCACAAAGAATAGCGTGTACACAACACCTGTCAATTTTGCACGCATTAACTCTTGTTCTAAACTTCTTCTACTAGAGCGTGCGATCATTGCTTGTGCATGCTGCAATCTTAACATAACCTATGTGCGCGAACTTAAAGCACAAAGAATAGCCAAGTTCAAAGCGTGTACACATCACCTATCGATTTTGCATGCACCGTCTTTCGTATTAAACTTTTTCCACTAGAGCGTGCGTCAACCTTATAACTATGCCGCTAACTTAGTATAACTTATACGCATGAACATAAAGCATAAAGAATAGCGATGTATAAAATTCTTGTGAACATAGCAGCAGCAGTAAGAATAGCAATGTTTTAAAAGCGTGTACGCATTGCCTATCGATTATACATGCATCAACTAGAGTACTAAACTTCTCCCGCTAGAGTGTGCTGCTCTCTTAGCGTAACCTATGTGCATGGATTTAAAGCACGAAGAATAGTTAAGTTTCAAAGCGTGTACACAACACCTATCGATTTTGCATGCATCAGCTATTATACCAAACACATTCCGCTAGAATGTACAACGTTCACATGTGTTTGCACTGCTACTTTAGCATGACCTATGCGCACGAACTTAAAGCATAAAGAATAACGATGTTTAAAAATCTTGCGAACATAGTAGCAGTAAGAATAGTAAGGTTTAAAAGCGTGCACATATCACCTTTTGATAATGCATACATCAACTATCGTACTAAACAACTTCTACGCGAGCGTTCGACCATCGCTTGTACGTGTGCTGCTATCTTAACATAACCTAAGTGCACGAACTTAAAACATAAAGAATAGTTATGTGTAAAAATCTTGTGAACATAGCAGAATGTTTACTACGTAGGTGTAGACATTGGACATAGCATGCTGAGGCAGCATACTACGTGACCGTGACGTCACGACCACGTGCTCTTGTTTGGTAAACATAGCCACGTGCTTTTTTGACAGCTGTCTTCTTGACGAACCCTAACCTCACTTTGAAGGACAATAGAGCGTCGCTAACCTCACTGCTGTCATCTTTATGGTGGTAAACCTCAAGGCTGCCACCTTATGCATGTTATAGCGCGGAATTTAAAATCCAAAAACGGAACATTGTTAACCTCACTCTTGTCATCTTTACGGCAGTAAACCTCAAGGGCTGCCACCTTATGCATGTTGTAGCGCTGAATTTATAATCCAACAACAGAACATTGCTAAACTCTCTGCTATCATCTTGAAAAGTTCAGTGTTCCAAACACTAGTTCGAAAAACGTAACTCATCGCACCTCGGGGATTTTCCATTCCTTGTTCTGAACATGAAACCATTTACAAATAAAGATTAATTTTCTACACCTAACAAAGTACAAGCTTTCTTGCTGATAGCGATCGATGAGGTGTTTGCTCCTTTAGCCCTTTAGCCCTTTAGCCCTTTAGCCCATTAGCCCTTTAGCCCTTTAGCCCTTTTGCCCATTAGCCCTTTAGCCCATTAGCCCTTTAGCTAAGGAATGTGCGGTAAACTAATCTTCTTAGAACAAAGATATCCCCTGACATGTTGTATCGAGTACAGTGTTCGGTTCTACTTATTTAGTGTTCTAAACACTTCAATCAATGTTCCGATCACATGATAAAGTTAACGGCATAGAGTGCAGTTTTCGATTCCAGCCTTGTTACGTTTCTTCTGTGATTTGCAAGTCTAAACATGCTTAATGACGTCATCACCGCAGCACGTGCTTACTCTAGCTATTCCGATGCAGGTTTAAACTTGTTCGATAGAGCTATTGCCTTGACATAAGAGGAGGCCTTAACAGCTTATGTATAGCCGCTATTGTCTAAAGATAGCCGCTGTGAATAAAAAGCACGTCGAATTTTTCAAATTACCCGCCACCACATTTCAAAGGTATGAGGTATAGTGCTGTAAAAAATACCTGCACGATGCAAAGCTAGCTTTCTTCATCAGAGCAGCAGCCATTTTGTGCAAGCGCTCTTAAGCTGTCTCATAAGAAGCTATGTATAGCCGCCATCTTATAGAAATAGATAGCAGTCAATGCCAAAGGGCCTAAGTAGGAATCGAACCGTTGATCTCATCATTAGGCTATGATTTTTCTTGTTCCTGATACTGCAAACCTAGGTATCAGGTGGAATAATTTTGTCCGTTTTCGAGATATTTAACATTTTGCATTTAAGCCTCAAATGTAATGAATCGAACCTGCACGGTACGTTATACTCTCTACCATAGCTAGACCTGATCATGTTACGAAGGCTTGCTTCATTACAAGCTGAAACAGAGCTAATGCCAAAGGGCCTAAGTTAGAACCGAACCGTTGATCTCATCATTAGACTATGTTTTACTTGTTCCCTATACTGCTAACCGAGGTATTGGGTAGAAAAATTTTGTCCGTTTTGCTCTACGATGCACCGTTTTCGAGATATTTAACATTATGCATTTAAGCCCCAAATTTAATGAATCGAACTAGCACGACACGTTAGCCTCTAAGCTAAGAGCAGCAGCTATCTTGCGCAAGCACCCTTAAGCGTCTCATAAGGAGTCGTGTATAGCCGCCATCTTGCGTCCGCCATCTTGCGTAAGCATCCTTAGGGCGTCTCTAGTCATCTTGTGCAAGGACCCTTAAGCCGCCTCATAAGAGCGACCACCATCTTGCGCAAGCATCTCTAGGGTGTCTCATAAGGAGCCTTGTATAACCGCCATCTTGCGCAAGCATCCCAAGGGCATCTCTTAAGAACCTATGTATAGCGGTCATCTTGCATAAGCACCTTTAAGGAGTCATGTATAGCCACCATCTTGTGCAATTAGCGTCGAGAGATGGCTGATGTAGAATTTTTCTTTTTAAATTACCCGCCACCATATTTCAAAGGTATGTACCTAAAGAGTGTAGCACTGAGCTCTATACATTAAAGATGGCGGATGACAGCTGACCCAAAAGCGCGTGAGTTTGTTTACTAAACAAGAGCACGTGGAATTTTTCAATTTGCCGCCACCACATTTCAAAGGTATCTAGCCAAAGATGGCAGCACGGTGCTCTCTTGATTAAAGATGGCGGATGATAGCTAACAGAACTTTTCAAATTGCCCGCTACTACAGAGAGCAGCACGGTGCTCTGTAGATTAAAGATGGCGGATGACAGGTGATGAAATTACCCGCATGATAGCAGCACAGTGCTCTATTGATTAAAGATGGTGGATGACAGCTGTCAAAGAAAAGCACGTGGCTTTGTTTACTAAACAAGAGCACATAGATTTTTTTCAAATTGCCGCCACCACATTTCAAAGGTATCTAGCTAAAGAGCGCAGCACAGAGGTTTGTGATGCAAGATGGCGGATGACAGCTGTCAGAAAAAAGCACGTGAGTTTGTTTCCAAACAAGAGCATGTAGAATTTTTCAAATTGCCGCCACCACATAGAGGGCAGCACGGTACCCTCTTGATTAAAGATGGCTGCTGTCATGTGGAATTGCCTACCACCACAGGTATCTAGCTAAAGAGGGCAGCACGCTGCTCAAAGATGGCTGCTATCAAAAAGCATTTTTCAAATTATCCGCCACCACATTTCAAAGGTAAGTAGCTAAAGAGGGCACCACTGTGCTCTATGGATTAAAGATGGTGCATGACAGCTGTCAAAAAAGCACGTGGATTTGTTTATCTCGCGCTAGTGAGGTTAAGTTGGTAGCACTAAGGTTTAGACCCGTTAAGATGGCAGCACTGCGGATGACAGCTGTGACGAATTTACATCTACTACGATAAAGAGGGCAGTACGGTGCTCTCTGGATTAAAGATGGCGGATGTCAGCTGTCAAAAAAGCACATAGCTTTGTTTCCAAACAAGAGCACGTGGAATTTGCCGCCACCACATTTCAAAGGTAAGTAGCTAAAGAGGGCAGCACGGTGCTCTCTGGATTAAAGATGGCGGATGATAGCTGTCAAAAAAAGCGCATGGGTTTGTTTCCAAACAAGAGAATGTAGAATTTTTCAAATTACCGCCACCACATTTCAAAGGTATCTAGCTAAAGAGTGCAGCACTGAGGTTTGTGATGCAAGATGGCGGATGATAGCTGTCAGAAAAAAGCACGTGAGTTTGTTTAAGAGGGCAGCACGGTGCTCAAAGATGGTTGTTGTCAAAAAGCATTTTTCAAATTATCCGCCACCACATTTCAAAGGTAAGTAGCTAAAGAGGGCAGCACTGTGCTCTATAGATTAAAGATGGCGGATGACAGCTGTCAAAAAAGCACGTGGATTTGTTTATCTCACGCTATTGAGGTTAAGTTGGTAGCACTAAGGTTTAGGCCCGCCAAGATGGCAGCACTGCCGATGACAGGTGATGAAAGAGGGCAGCACAGTGCTCTGTGGTTTAAAGATGGCGGATGACAGCTGTCAAAAAGCACGTGGCTGTCAAAAAAGCACGTGGCTTTGTTTACCACGCGCTAGTTAGGTTAAGTTGGTAGCACTAAGGTTTAGGCCCGCCAAGATGGCAGCACTGCCGATGACAGGTGATGAAAGAGGGCAGCACAGTGCTCTGTGGTTTAAAGATGGCGGATGACAGCTGTCAAAAAGCACGTGGCTGTCAAAAAAGCACGTGGCTTTGTTTACCACGCGCTAGTTAGGTTAAGTTGGTAGCACTAAGGTTTAGGCCCGTCAAGATGGCAGCACTGCCGATGACAGGTGATGAAAGAGGGCAGCACAGTGCTCTGTGGTTTAAAGATGGCGGATGGCAGCTGTCATAAAGCACGTGGTTGTCAAAAAGCACGTGGATTTGTTTATCTCGAGCTAGTTAGGTTAAGTTGGTAGCACTAAGGTTTAGGCCCGTCAAGATGGCAGCACTGCCGATGACAGGTGACGAATTTTACATCTATAGAGGGCAGCACAGTGCTTTGTGGTTTAAAGATGGCGGATGACAGCTGTCAAAAAAGCACGTGGCTGTCAAAAAACACGTGGCTTTGTTTACCTCATGCTAGTGAGGTTAAGTTGGTACCACTAAGGTTTAGGCCCGTCAAGATGGCAGTACTGAGGTTAGCGATGCGTTGTTGTCTGTCAAAAAGCACGTGGCTTTGTTTACAAATCTGTCAAAAAGCACGTGGCTGTCAAAAAGCACGTGGCTTTGTTTACCTCGCGCTAGTGAGGTTAAGTTGGCACTACTGAGGTTTAGGCCCGTCAAGATGGCAGTACTGAGGTTAGCGATGCGTTGTTGTCTGTCAAAAAGCACGTGGCTGTCAAAAAACACGTGGGTTTGTTTACCTCATGCTAGTTAGGTTAAGTTGGCACTAGCGAGGTTTAGGCCCGTCAAGATGGCAGCAGTGAGGTTAGCGTTGCGTTGTTGTCGATGACAGCTGTCAAAAAGCACGTGGCTTTGTTTACAAATTCAAATCTCGCGCCAAAATTCAAATTTCCCGCCAAAATTCAAATTTCCCGCGGGCGGCGGCGGCGGCGGCGGAGGAGGAGGAGGAGGAGGCGGGCGGAGGCGTGCGGCGGAGGAGGCGCCAGAACTCTCCCATTATACTACTCAGGGTCTTTATTTCTGCTTGGCAAGGACTTTCTCGCTCTACTTTGGCCGCCAGTAACGGCTCACGTGGCGGCTACCGCGCGTGCGTATATACGGCAGAATACGGCGCTCAAAATCATTATCGCGCATTTCATTCACCATGTTTACAGTTTATGCTCAAAATCATTATCATGCATTATAATGCTTTGATCATGAATTTTACTCACCATGCGCTGCCAAACATAATCGGCATCTTGTAATGAAGTTTTCAGTTACTCTACCAAGTTCTTCAGCATCGAAGGATGCAGTTGCAGCTCTTATATTGTCTTTAAGTTCATCTAGTGTGTGAGGGTTGTTCCCATAAACTATATGTTTTAACATTTCCCACACATAAAAATCACATGCCGTTAAATCTGGGATCGAGGGGGCCACAGATTTATACTTATGATCGTCGTAATAAACACGCTTCAGTAAGGAGATAACGACTTTTACGTGAATTTTTATTGTTTACTAAACTTGTACGTTTTAATCTCTTGGCCAGTTGTTTTATTGTCCGATGTATAGGAGCGGGTCTCCCTGGAAAATTTCGCGCGAAATATTTGTCTTGTCGTAGCGCACGATTTTCTGCCATTAATGTAAGTATTGTGCAGATATACACGTTCACGTAACGAATATTTCACATACATTACAGCACTATACACAATCACAATAAAACACTATACAATACGACATACAGTACGCAGTAGCTTCACTGAACACCATACTAATCGGAGCTCAGATCTCAGCAAGTGCAGGAAGTGCCGGAAACCGCGCGTCACCGGCCGGTAGCGGCCTGTCATCGGCAGCCAAGGTCGAGCGAGAAAGCCCTTGCCAAGCGTAAATAAAGAACCCGTTGATAACGGATAATAACGAGTGCGTTTAAAAGTGCAGACCTCCACTTCAAGATTCACTACTCCTAAACGGTACACGATATTAAAAAAAGGTTTGCGCCATCGGACGCCTCTTTTATTCCTCTACGTGTTTGCTTTTGAACCATTTCCTCATATCTCCCATATTCAGGGGGTAAATTGAATTTGAATATTTGAATAGGGTGAAATTCGGGTACATTTTAATGCTTTACATTATTTTTACATGTCAAACAATGAAATATACTTGTAAAAATCAGCATATTTACGAACAGTCCAGAAATACGGACAAATCTAACGTACAAGGGAGAGAGATACGACAAAAAGTCATAGGACCAAAATTCTAGATCACTCAAAATTTAACGAAGATTGTGTCATCTGTTTTGTGATACGACTTACCGTTTAGCCAAGGAATACCTCAAAAGGAATGTCTGTGCAGTCATTAAATTTGCCTCCATATTTCGATATTTTGGGGGTAAAAAGTGAAAAATGTGAACACCTTGGAATTTCCCCGCCAGTTACAGGCTAAAAGCTATAATTTCGCCAAATTTCAATATTATACCTCGTCTGGTAGGTTCTGCCGCCATCTTGATTTGGGGGGACGGGGGATAAAACTTAAGAAAATTCTGAAAATTTTTGAAGCTCACGTACCTTATAGGTTATCGCTTTGATAAATTATACGACTGTTTTCTTAAACTGAGCCCAAAATTTGGGGCCCCTAGCGTCCCCCTTCAGGAAAATTTGAGAATTTTCGATTTTTCTAGGGATCCTGAGGTCATCACCTTCTCCCGTACCAAGTTTCAAATTTCTGAGATTTCTGGAAGGTCCTCATTAATTCACGTCTATTTTCATTTTTAAATATTTATATATCCATCGCTCCAGACCGACTTGCTTTTATACATATAGCTGACGGATAAGCATGAGCACGTTGAAAAGTGCAGACTTCCACTTCGAGATTCACTACTCCTACCCGGTACATGATATTAACAAACTGTTTGCACCATCAGACGCCTCATTTATCGCTCTACATGTTTCTTTCCAAACCATTTGGTCGTATCTTCCATATATAGGGGGTAAATTGAGTTCGAATATTTGAATAGGGTGAATCCGGATACAATTTAATGATTTACATTATTTTCTTCATACTTATCGATAAGCTAGAATCATGAAATTTGGTCCACATACGTCCCTTGATCGTGCTAATGTGCACACCAGACTTTAGGTTAATATCTTCCCTATAAGTGTGTCAAACAATGAAATATACTTGTAAAAATCACGATATTAACGAACAATCCAGAAATACTGCCAAATCTAACGTACAAGTGAGAGAGATACGAAAAAAGTCATAGAACCAAAATTCTAGATCACTCGAAATTTAACGGAGATAGTGCCATCTGTTTTGTGATACGACTTACCGTTTAGCCAACAAATTCCTCAAAATGAATGCCCGCGCAGTCATTGAATTGCCTTTATATTTCGATATTTTGGAGGGTGAAAAGTGAAAAATTTTAACATCTCGGAATTTTTCCGTCGGTTACAGGCTAAAAGCTATAATTTCGCCGAATTTCAATTTTCTGCCTTGTTTGGCACGTTGTGCCGATATCTTGGTTTAGGGGAACGGGGAGTAAAAATTAGGAAATTGCAGAAAATTTTTAAGCTCACGGAACCTTTAGGTTGTCGCTTTGGATAAATTATACTACTGTGTTCATTTGATGTGCAGAAAATTTGAGGCTCACAGCGCCCCCTTCACGGAAATGTGAGATTTTCGATTTTTCTAGGGATCCTGAGATTATCAGCTTCTCCCGTACCAAGTTTCAATTTCTGAGATTTCTGGAAGTGCCTCATCAATTCACGTCTAATTCCATTTTTTAATATTTATGTATACATCGCTCCAGACCGACTTGCTTTTATATATTGCACCCTTCTTACCTGGCTACTCAGCCAGAGAACGAGAGTCTCAGTCGTAGACCGTTCGTTTTCGGGCTTTGCAAAACATTTTAGGGTACTTATAGAAATAAGGACTAGCGAAAATAAAATCAACACTATCAAATATTAGGTTTTAACATTTATTACAAGCCAGCACACTTAAACAACAATTAAAATCGGACAAAATATTGGAATTTAAACATCTTCTCTGCCAGTTAGGTCGGTACAACGTAAATATTCCTCCCATAATTCTGGTAACATAATTTCTGGAAATACACAGACGAGGATTAGCCTACATCTGACATAATAAAATAATAAATGGATTTTTATGAGAAGACCTCTTTCTAATATTAACATGATTATTTACAAATTAAATTTTTAATAAATATTTTCTGATTCATTTATCGTCATCTATTAAATTAGATCCCTTCCTGTTTAACGTGTTAAATTAACGTTACTTCAAGTAGATTGAAAGTGGAAAAAATCAAAATTTCTGTCGAAATTTTTTTTTACATGTCTTCCTCAGATTTAATTTTACAAAATGAAAAATTTTCCATAATTATCACTTCAAAAATTTCCATATTAATTACTTAAACTAACGCAATATCCTTCTTCAGTATTACACACATTGAATAATTCTAGTATTGTAGGCTTTACAATAAATTGTTTGTGACTCCTGTCCACGGTCATAACACTTACTTATTCATTTTTATGTAAGACATTAAACCCTTCTCTATCTTATTGCGGAATAAAATCGACTAAAGATTAACTTCTCAACAAATGGGAGCAATACAAAGAACGATATTTTCAGTCAGTTCTCACGCAACGAACACGTCATCGAGTCAAATTGTAATCACAAGAAATATCACAATCCACAGAACTAGTAAGTAATCACACACACAGCATTCACACTGGGGTACACGGTAACAGTTTACAATGTTTACGACGATTTCTAGTCCATGAGTATTACATTTTAATTTTAATCCAAGTCTTAGAAATTTTTTTATGACAGTATCGGGTAAATGAATACCATTTGAATCAACTAGGAGTGTGATGATGTCAGGATTATCACTTAAATAAAGAAGATTCAACAACGATGCTCGTGAGAATATCAGCGATAGATATCATCGTAGAAAATTATCGTTACAGAAACGCACATAACGCAGGTCAAATATAAACGTACACGTTTATGGTTCATGAGTCACGAGCAGTGGCTATCGACTAACACGTGCTCCAACTGAATAAATTATGTTCAACAACACATATTCTTCACATGAGACTCAATAAATGGATTCACAAGTCAAACACATAATAACTGATCCATTCCCAAGTCCATAAATGCAATAAATAATCCGTCAATATTCGAGTGTCTTCCAGGCTCACATTTATCCTACTAGAGCACATATTAATATTTCACACACAATAATAAACAATATTTACACTCATGACCCTTAATTTCTTATTTAACCCGTGATGGAATTTAATTATTAGTATTGTTATTATTATTAAATGTGCGAGATCACAAATACGCGTAAGCTAAGGTTCGATAAATTACCAGATGACACTAACACGCCTGAAATCCGCATACAGAAAAATAATAATGTATAGGGAAAATTCGACATGATAAACGTGCCGACAATCTGTCCCACATGACTTCAAAAAATTATAAATTATTTCAAAATTAAATTATTATTATTATCGACGAGGACAACGATTTTAAATCACTCCTATACTAATGAATGGGAGAGCTAGAATAAATGTAGAAGACACTCACACATCACTAGCTATCTAATAGGAACCAATAATTATTCACACCCAATTAACAACTACCTTACACCAAGGAAAGAAGGAAGAAAATGTCAATCTACAGCGAGACTAGAAGAACATTACGTCAAATGAATAAGGAAGCATAATCTCTACAAAACTGAACAGATAAATTTTATAAAATTGTACTTAAATGATTGATGAGACTGGATTGCTGCCGATGACCCGGAACATGTGGTAGGTCATCCACCACTGGTCGTCGTCATCGCCTCCATGTCGGAGATTGCCTTACATTTTAGTACACCATTGTAGCTGCGATGATTAACATGGAATAGTAGTAGGCTTCCTCTTCCTGATGTAGTGGCATCTTGAATTATCTCGATCAGCACGCAGTAGTTCCTCTTCTTTCTTCACAAGTAGTAGGAGCTGAAACTGACAAATAAGTTTTAAGATGTGACCTGTACACGCACACGATGAATTATATTGTTGAATTATACTAACTTCGTAAAATCTGTTAAACTCTTAGATCTAGGATGGACAATGAACCTGTTCTGCCGAGTGATCGAACCCAAGAGTGTCTGCGACGTGAATGTCAGCGTAGAATTCCCAAGACAATCATCGAAGGAAGAGTCGAAATCAAGAGAAAGGTTTCTTCTGGAAACACCGGTATTTAATCATCTTAAGATCAGGGTGTGTCGCCGTAGTGGTCTGTGATTGGTCAGTGACTTGCACCTGATAGGCTGTTATATTTCATTAGAGTACTGTCAGGTGTGACGTGGCCTTGCTCGTTATCGATCGGACGACCTTGGCGTCTCCCAGTGGGTCACGTGAGGGCAGCTGGCAGCCTGACACAAAAAAGTCCATAGCTCCCCCTGTCGCTTGGAAAATCCGGTTTCGTGCCGGAACACTGCTCTCTGTAACACGGGGTTGGGAAATTTCCGCCCGTGCTACTGAAATGATAATCATACATTCGTAGATATTACAAATACTTCTTATATGTCAAATTTGAGGGGGACAATATATAGATACTAGCAAATGTACCCGTGCTTCGGTACGAAATTCCAAATTGTATACGGCTATCGGAGTAAATTACTGTACATGAGGTGAATCATTATTTTTAAATTGCATGTCAATTCGCGTTATCCGAGAAAAAGCATAAGGTGGTCCGCAGACGTTGTTTAATGTAAAGTGCGAGTTGTGGATTTGTGATGATAACCACAGGTGTACTTGTCTACCACAATTCACTATGTTTTAGAAACGCTGAATAGAGTGAAATTTGTGTAAGTTTTTCACACAGTGAATTACTTTTCAGATACTTATGGGACAGCATGAAACATGGTATTTGGCTCACATGAGGCTACTGGGTGGGCCAATATTCCTGTAGAATTTGATAATCTCATAAGTGAATCAAACCATCAATTATACGTGTTAAAATTGCAAAATTTAGGTAACTCCAGAAATAAAGAAAAATTTAATGTATAAGGGATAGAGATACGACAAAAGTTCATAGGGCCAAAGTTGCAGATCACTCCAAATTGAACTGAGATTGTGCCATCCGTTTTGTGATACGACTTACCATTTAGCCACGAAATACATCGAAAGGAAGGACTGCACCGTCATTAAAATTGCCTCCATATTACGATATTTTTCGGGGGTAAAAATAAAATTTTTATAACATCTCGATAATTTTCCGTCGGCTACATGCTAAAAGCTATAATTATGCAAAATCTCAATTTTCTAACTCATCTGGGAGATCGTGCTGCAATCTTGATATGAGAGAGGGGGTTAAAAATCACGACTTTCAGGAAAATTTAAGCCCATAAAACTTGTAGGTTCTGGATAAATATCACCGACTGTGTTCTTATGCAGAATTAAAACTCCCAGCGTGTACCCGTCAGAGAATTTTGAGAATATGAGAATTTTCTAGGAATACTAAAATCATCAGCTTATCTGGTATCAAGATTTAAATTTCTAAGGTGCCTAGAATGGTCTCACTAATTCACGTCTGTTTTCATTTCTATGCCTTAATTTATACTGTACCAGAAAAAGAGCCCGACTTTGAGATTTATTTTCAACGTAAGCATGGAATGGTTCTCAGGGCTAAACTGGATGAATATTAGCTAGGGCTTGGTACAGGAGGCAGGTTCCTATCTACAAGAAAAGTTTAAATCTGATTTGATAGGAGTTTATTAATGTAATGCATATTAAATTGCACATCACTTCATGGTAGATAGGGGTTGTCTTCCACATTGTCCTTTAAATGGCCCGGGTCTCCAGCTCAAAAGGCCGCACCGGCTGGAACACGTTCCAGAAGATGCCCAAGTACTCCGTCAAGATGCGGACGGACCATCCAGGTTGGTTGCATGTAATATGCCTCAAATTCCCGATGCTCGGGATGACCTCCGATGGTTCCTGACGATGTTGCAGGTAATCACATTACCCAAGTACAATGAGGTTGATAGAATCAATGCCCACAAAACTCCGAAAATGTGTTCTTCGTCACTCGCATAATTTATGTCAAAGTTCATGAAAACCTTGAATAATTAGTTTTCTCACCACTAATAAAATCACTAGTCAGTGTTCATAAAGACTTTCAAGAATTCACTCTTTAACACTCATGGAAATGACAAGTTCATGTTCATGAAGACCTTCAATAATGTTATAGTTCATCAATGGCAAAAATTACAAGTCTTTAAGTAATCACTAGCAAAAATCACAAGTCTATGCTCATGAAAACTTCGAATAAATTTAGAGTTCATCACTCGTGAATATTACAAGTCTTTGAATAATCACTGGTGAAACTTTAGAGTCCATCACTCGTAAGTATTAAAAGTCCCATTTATAAAGACTTAGAAGAATTCGTTCCTCAACACTCGTAAATATTACAAGTCCCATTTATAAAGACTTAGAATAATTCATTCCTCAACACTCGTAAATATTACAAGTCCCATTTATAAAGACTTAGAAGAATTCATTCCTTAACACTCGTAAACATTACAATTCCATTTATAAAGACTTAGAAGAATTCAGAGTTCCTCAACACTCGTAAATATTACAAGTCCCATTTTTAATGATTAGAAGAATTCATTCCTCAACACTCGTAAATATTACAAGTCCAAATTTATAAAGACTTAGAAGAATTCGTTCCTCAACAATCGTAAATAAAGACTTCCAGGAAATTCAGAGTTCCTCAGTGAGACTATAACCACAGGAAGGTAGTCTCCGACGATTATGGCAGCGAGTAGAGCCACGCTGACTACTCGACTGTGTCTGACTGACTGAGATATCAGGCTATATTGAGCCCTCCTTATATTCGGTTTGGGGACATCTACGTCGCATATGACGTGAAGCTGGTTATCTCCTGAATCCCTCGACGGATTTTCTTGAAATTCAAGCATTGCGACGTTTATGTGATTCCTTTTAAAATGATATGTTGCTCAAGTCGCTACCATAATTATTATAGGAGTTTTAAATTTTTCTCCGTCGAATGTTCGGGAAGGTGTGGCACTTGAATCAAGAACATACGAGTTCAGGCCAGCTGCACGTGGCATGACAGGCGGGTGATCTAACTAGCCCCTGCAGCTACGTCACACATACAGCTGTCCTCGGCTTGCTCACTCGTCCCGCTGAATGTGAACAAACCAGGCTTGCACAGAGTAATACGCGTGATGATTAAATACAATTAACTCTCAAAAAATATGCATGTACAGGTCGTAACCGGTACAATATATAGTACAGTATATAGAGATCGCGCCAAAGTGATTTCCATTTATAAATATGGGTTATATTTCACCTGCTTCTCTAGTGGTTCTAGGGGCGTCTTACTCCCACAGTATGTTTTCCAGGCAGTAAGTCACACTTGAAAGTCATGCTGGAACATACACACGTCCATTATCTCGGTCATTTCTGACAATTTATTTATTCACCCTTTCTCACCCCCATGCCAAAGGGGGCTAAATTTAGACTTTAAAAATCCGGAATGTCACCATTCATCTCAGCTACCCGGAAAACTATGGATTCGGCAGTATATTCGATTATTATTATTATTATTATTATTATTATTATTATTATTATTATTATTATTATTATTATTATTATTATTATTATTATTATTATATCTCACTCCCCCTTCCCCCACCCTAAAGGGGGCTAAACTTTGAGTTTAAAAAATCGGGAGTGTTACTATTCATCTCAGCGACCCCGAAAAGTATGTATTCGGCACTATTTTCTATTATTTCTATATATCTCTCTCCCATCGCCCAGTACCACGAAGAGGGCTGAACTTGGACATTAACAATTTCCGGAGTGTTGCTATTCATTTCAGTGAGCCCGAAAATTATGGATTCGACACTACTTTCGATTATATTTATATATCACCCCTCCCCCCACCCTAAGCATTCCTGGTGTGCCCCACCCCCACGTGGTTTGTCTCCTGATACTAAAAATCGGAATTGTACAGTTCTCCTCGGCGACATTGAAAACTATATATTTGACACTATTTCCGTTTAATTTTATACATCACACTCTCCTCGCCCTCCACCCCATAGGGGGATGAACATGGACTCATTAAATATCTGGAGTCTCGCTATTCATCTCAGCGACCCCGGCAACTATGGATTCGACACTATTTTTGATTATTTTTATATACCACTCTCCCATTGCCCCCCACAACGAAGGGGGCTGAACTTGGACTTTTAAAAATTCCGGAGTGTTACTGTTCATCTCAGTGAACCCGAAATGTATGGATTCGACACTATTTTCGATTATTTTTACATCTCAGCCCCTCGCCCCCCTGCCCCGAAGGGTTTCTGGGCTGTCTTACCCCCACGTAGTTTGTCTCCTGATACTAAAAATTCGGAATATACAATTCACCTCCGCGTCCCCGGAAAACTATGAATTCGACATTATTTTCTTTTAATTTTATATATCACTTTCCCCTCGCCCCCAAGGGGAAAGGGAGCTGAACTTTGACTTTTGAAAAATCGGAAGTGTCACTGTTCATATCAGCGACCCCGAAAACTGTGGATTTGACACTTTTTTCGATTATTTTTATAACTTCCCCCCTGAACCCCCACACCTAAGGAGCTACGGACGGCTTACCCCCACAGTGCTCGTCTCCAGATAGTAAGTCATAAGTGTACCAAGTTTGGTTGAAATTGCGCCAGTGGTTTACGAGGAGATGTGTCATTTACACACATACATACATACACACAGTTTTATATATAGTACTAGCAAATGTACCCGTGCTTCGCTACGGTATTCTACATTGTATACGGATATCGAAGTAAATTGCTGTACATGAAGTGAATAAGATTTTTTCACATGGCATGCCTCTTGACGTTATCCGAGAAGCAGCATAGGGTGGTCCACAGACGTTTCCAATGTAAAGTGCGAGTTGCGGAGTTGTGATGATAACGACAGGTCCACTTGTATACCGCAATTCACTATGCGTAACGTCGGTCACATTTTGATGGGCATTTCTTTAGTAATCCGGTTCACCCTTGCAAGGGGGCACCTATTTCTAATGGTATAGTGAATCAGCTAAAAGAGTTTTGAAGAAATGCACGCTCCCTTGCCGTCTGCTAGTCAAATCGAGAAGTGAATTATTCATTACAGTGGCACATAGGCGGTGGAGGAGGACCCCATTCCTACTGCCAGTTAAAGTCGATGTGGGGAGTGCCCTCCAGCTGACAGTCACTATTGATGTGTAAAGTATTAATTACAATGTCAGACACAACCCCTTCTAGATTGTTACAAATCGACTTCAGTGAATAAACGAAGATCGACATACGGAAGTGTATACATGTTCACATTCATTTACAGAATAACTCCTGCTATACGGCGCACGATATCGAAAAGCGGATTGTACGGTAAGACGCCTCTGGCCTCATTTAGCGATCTAAATGGCTGGCCCTATGATATTTCCTCGTATCACATCTATTTAAAAGTATTGCTTTAGAAACGTTGAATAGGGTGAAATTTATGTAAGATTTTGAAATAGTGAATTACTTTTCACATACTTATGCGACAGCTTCAAACATAGAATGTGGCTCACATATGGCTACTGGATGGGCCAATATTCGTGTACAATTTGATGATCCCATCTTTCCTATAAGTGAATCAAACCATCAATTATACGTGTACAAAGTGTAAAATTTAGGTAAACCAGAAATACAGCCAAATTTAACGTACAGAAAAGCTAGAGTTTTGCCAAATTTCAATTTTCTAACTCGTCTGGGAGATTGTGCCGTCATCTTCAAATAGGGGAGGGGGTTAAAATTAGGACTTTCAGGGGCGTCTTACTCCCAAAGTATGTTTTCCAGGTAGTAAGTCATACTTGAAAGTCATACTGAAACGTACACACGTCCACTATGTCGCTCATTTTTGACAGTTTATTTTCTCACCTATGCCGAAGGGGATGAAGTTGGACTTCAAAAATCCAGAATGTTACTATTCATCTCAGCGACCCGGAAAACTATGGATTCGGGAGTATATTCGATTATTTTTACATCTCATTCCCCCCTTCCCCACCCTAAACGGGGCTAAACTTTGATTCTAAAGAAATTGGGAGTGTTAGTATTCATCTCAGCGACCCCGACAACTCTGGATTCGATTACTTTTCGATTACTTTTATGTCGCAATCTCCCTCGTCCCCACCACAAAGGGGGATGAACTTGGACTTATAAAATATCTGGAGACTCACTAATCATCTCATGACCCCGACAACTCTGGATTCGACACTATTTTCGATTATTTTTATGTATCACTCTCCCATCGCCCCCCCACCACGATGAGGGCTGACTTTGAAAAATTCCGGAGTGTCACTATTCATCTCAGTGACCCCGAAAGGTATGGATTCGACACTACTTTCGATGATTTTCATATCTCACCCCCCTCGTCCCCCCCGCTCCTAAGGGTTCCTGGGCCGTCTTATCCGCACTTGGTTTGTCTCCTGATAAAAAAATCCGGAGTGTACAATTCACCTCGGAGACTCCGAAAAGTATGTATTCGACACTATTTTCTTTTAATTTTATATATCAATCTCCCCTAGCCCCCACCCCAAACGGGGCTGAACATGGACTTTTAAAAAATCGAGAGTGTCACTATCCATCTCAGCGACCCCGAAAAATATGGATTCGACACTATTTTCGTTAATTTGTATATCTGAACCCCTCGCCGACCCCCCACCCCGCCACTAATGGTTTCTGTGGTGTCTGGCCGCCACGTGGTTTGTCTCCTGATACTAAAAATCCGGAGTGTGCAATTCACTTCGGCGATCCCGAAAACTATGTGTTCGACACTATTTTCCTTTAATTTTATATATCACTCCCTCCTCCACCCACCCCAAAACGAGGGCTGAACTTGGACTTTTAAAAAATCGAGAGTGTCACTATCCATCTCAGCGACACCGAAAATTATGGATTTGACACTATTTTCGTTAATTTGTATATCTGACCCACCTCGCCCCCTCCTCCCGTAAAGGTTCCTGGGCTGTCTTACCCGCACGTGGTTTGTCTCCTGATACTAAAAATCCGGAGTGTACAATTCAACCCCGGCGACACCGAAAACTATGCATTTGACACTATTTTCATTTAATTTTATATATCATTCCTCCCTCGCCACCTATCCTAAAGGGAGTTGAACTTTGACTTTTAAAAATCGGGAGTGTCACTATTCATCTCAGTGACCCCGAAAACTGTGGATTCGACACTTTTTTCAGTTATTTTTATAGCTTGCCCCCCTGACCCCCCACTTTTAAGGGAGTAACGAATGGCTTCACAGTGCTCGTCTCCTGATAGTAAGTCATAAGTGTACCAAGTTTGGTTGAAATTGCTCAAGTGGTTTCGGAGGTGATGTGTCATTTACACGCATACATACATACATACATACATACATTTTTATATATAGTAAGAAGAAGAAGATTATGCTTGCTTCATTATTACATAGATAAATTTTATTTTGAACACTGCAGACATATAAACTTAAACTGTATATCCGAAGAAATTATTTGAATCCGAGGAATGAATTTTACTTCGCTCGCGGCATGCCCAATCATGAGAATGGCTTCAATAATATTAGTCATCAGTTTCAAAGTCGTGTTCATTGCAGAGGGCAGGATTCTTATTCTTAAGAAAGATAATTGGTGCCGCAATCGTCCCCTCTAAGATGTTCGAGGGTACTCCAGGTGACTCCAAGTCTTTCAAAGCTCTGCCGTGTAGTCGATAGACTTGTAACTGTATAGAACATCGGGTAATTCTTGTCAAAGTTGCTTGTTGAAAGAAATGAATGGCATGATAGCAAGAATGAAGAGGATGAAACCCGTCGCCGGCACATAGACCACTCCTCTCGAATAGCTCAAGACTTTATGTCCCCATCCGACGGATGAATCACCATCGACAGCGTCATATGCCCTCACTCCATATAAGACCGCAAACGGCTTCCTACGCCATGGACGTAAAATGACTCCTTCATTTGTGTTCTCTACCTACCTTATGTACCGTACGTTGCCTAGCGACAGTGACTCTATGCATATAATCTTGGTGACAGCACGTTGGATTGTCATATCCCAATGCACGTTTTCCGGTGAATTTTTGTTCATAACTCACCAACGAAAGCGAAAATGAAAATTTCGGCTTCGAGGTGCATTCGGACCCCCTTTCATCTTTGTATATTCAAAATTTCAGATCTCTGCGTGCAGTAGATTTTGCTGGGCATCGCGCACAGACACACAGATAATCACTTCCTTTTATTATTATTTACGTCAGAAAAGTTGGATGGCGCAGCCACGAGGTAGAATGTTGAAGCTGCAACATAGTGACTGGTGAGGTTTATTTGCATGGCGAAGCATTGACGTCGTGATGGAAACAGAAAGAAAATTGTCAAATTTGAGGAGGTACTGCTCTGTATACGGTTGCAAATTGTATAAAACGGATGCGAAATCTCTTCACTACTTTCCTGTACAAAAAGTAAAGATGGGCATCCGCGCTGTCAACTGGAAAACGCGTTACGCGATACATGACAGTGTGCAGTCTGCATTCTCGTGAAGACGACTTCTTTCCACAGCGTAGGTACCGGTACTGTTTATTGTAAGTAGTATAATTGGATGGTTCGGCGGCCACCTCCACCTCAGGCTCCCAGTGGCCACCTCCACCTCCACCTCAGCCAGAGGCCTCCCAGTGGCCTCCTCCACCTCCACCTCAGCCAGAGGCCTCCCAGATGCCTCCTCCACCTCCCGCGGGAAATTTGAATTTGTAAACAAAGCCACGTGCTTTTTGACAGCTGTCATCGACAACAACGCATCGCTAACCTCAGTACTGCCATCTTGACGGGCCTAAACCTCAGTAGTGACAACTTAACCTAACTAGCATGAGGTAAACAAAGCCACGTGTTTTTTGACAGCCACGTGCTTTTAGACAGATTTGTAAACAAAGCCACGTGCTTTTTGACAGACAACAACGCATCGCTAACCTCAGTACTGCCATCTTGACGGGCCTAAACCTTAGTGGTACCAACTTAACCTCACTAGCGCGAGGTAAACAAAGCCACGTGTTTTTTGACAGCCACGTGCTTTTTGACAGATTTGTAAACAAAGCCACGTGCTTTTTGACAGACAACAACGCATCGCTAACCTCAGTACTGCCATCTTGACGGGTCTAAACCTTAGTGGTACCAACTTAACATAACTAGCATGAGGTAAACAAAGCCACGTGCTTTTTGACAGCTGTCATCCGCCATCTTTAAACCACAAAGCACTGTGCTGCCCTCTTTATCGCAGTAGCTGCAAAATTCGTCACCTGTCATCCGCAGTGCTGCCATCTTGACGGGTCTAAACCTTAGTGCTACCAACTTAACCTAACTAGCGTGAGGTAAACAAAGCCACGTGTTTTTTGACAGCTGTCATCCGCCATCTTTAATCTATAGAGCACAGTGCTGCCCTCTTTAGCTACTTACCTTTGAAATGTGGTGGCGGATAATTTGAAAAATGCTTTTTGACAGCAGCCATCTTTGTACACCGTGCTGCCCTCTTTAGCTAGATACCTGTGGTGGTAGACAATTTCACGTGACAGCAGCCATCTTTAATCAAGAGAGCACCGTGCTGCCCTCTATGTGGTGGCGGCAATTTGAAAAATTCTACATTCTCTTGTTTGGAAACAAACCCATGCGCTTTTTTGACAGCTGTCATCCGCCATCTTTAATCCAGAGAGCACCGTGCTGCCCTCTTTAGCTACTTACCTTTGAAATGTGGTGGCGGCAAATTCCACGTGCTCTTGTTTGGAAACAAAGCCATGTGCTTTCTTGACAGCTGACATCCGCCATCTTTAATCTATAGAGCACAGTGCTGCCCTCTTTATCGTAGTAGATGTAAATTCGTCACAGCTGTCATCCGCAGTGCTGCCATCTTAACGGGCCTAAACCTTAGTGCTACCAACTTAACCTCACTAGCGTGAGATAAACAAATCCACATGCTTTTTTGAGAGCTATCATCCACCATCTTTAATCTATAGAGCACAGTGCTGCCCTCTTTAGCTACTTACCTTTGAAATGTGGTGGCGGATAATTTGAAAAAGTGCTTTTTGATAGCAGCCATCTTTGAGCACCATGCTGCCCTCTTTAGCTAGATACCTGTGGTGGCAGGCAATTCCACGTGACAGCAGCTATCATTAATCATGAGAGCACCGTGCTGCCCTCTACGTGGTGGCGGCAATTTGAAAAATTCTACATGCTCTTGTTTGGAAACAAACTCACGTGCTTTTTTCTGACAGCTGTCATCCGCCATCTTGCATCACAAACCTCTGTGCTGCGCTCCTTAGCTAGATACCTTTGAAATGTGGTGGCGGCAATTTGAAAAAATCTATGTGCTCTTGTTTAGTAAACAAAGCCGCGTGCTTTTTTTTTGACAGCTGTCATCCACCATCTTTAATCAATAGAGCACTGTGCTGCTATCATGCGGGTAATTTCATCACCTGTCATCCGCCATCTTTAATCTACAGAGCACCGTGCTGCTCTCTGTAGTAGCGGGCAATTTGAAAAGTTCTGTTAGCTGTCATCCGCCATCTTTAATCAAGAGAGCACCGTGCTGCCATCTATGTGGTGGCGGCAAATTCCACGTAGAAACAAACTCACGCGCTTTTTTGTCAGCTGTCATCCGCCATCTTACATCGCAAACCTCAGTGCTACACTCTTTAGTTGAAATATGGTGGCAGATAATTTAAAAAGAAAAATTCTACAGCAGCCATCTCTCGGCGCTAATTGCACAAGATGGTGGCTATACATGACTCCTTAAAGGTGCTTATGCAAGATGGCCGCTATACATAGACTCCCTTGGGATGCTTGCGCAAGATGGCGGTTATACATGGCTCCTTATGAGACGCCCTAGAGATGCTTGCGCAAGATGGCGGTTGCTCTTATGAGGTGGCTTAAGGGTCCTTGCACAAGATGACTAGAGACTCCATAAGGATGCTTGCGCAAGATGGCGGACACAAGATGGCGGCTATACACAACTCTTTATGAGACGCTTTAAGGGTGCTTGCGCAAGATGGTTGCTGCTCTTAGCTTAGAGGCTAACGTGTCGTGCTAGTTCGATTCATTAAATTTGGGGCTTAAATGCAAAATGTTAAATATCTCGAAAGCAGTGCATCGTAGAGCAAAACGGACAACATTTTTCTGACCAATGATTTAACAGCTGCTGTTATGCATGCGGTGGAGGGCAATTTGAAATTCTATGTGGTTAATCAACAGAGCACCCTGCTGCCCTCTTTAGCTGAAATGTGGTGGTGGATAATTTGAAAAATTCTTTTGACAGCTATCATCCTTAAACAATGGCGACTATACATAGGCTGTTAAGGCCTTATCATGCTCCTCCTCCTCCTCCTCCTCCTCCTCCTCCTCCTCCTTCTCTACCTTCTCCTCCGCCTCTTATGTCAAGGCATAGCTTTATATCGAACAAGTTTAAACCTGCATCGCGAAGGCAAGCGTGTGCAGCGATAACATTATTGTGATGTTTAGACTTTCGAAACATAAGAAGAGTAGAATCAAACGCTGTACTAGATACGACATGTGATCAGAACATTGATTGATGCGTTCAGAAAACAAAATAAGTGATCAAGACTAGAATCGAACACTGTACTCAATACATCATGTGTTTAGAATATGTCATCGGATACCCTTGATCAGATTGAAACATAACAAGACTAGAATAGAACACTGTAATCGATGTTGTTAACTTCAACATGTGATCAGAACATTGATCGATGTGTTCAGAACACAAAATAAGTGATCAAGACTAGAATCGAACACTGTACTCAATACAACATGTGTTTAGAACATGTTAGGGGGTACCACAACCTCATCGATCGCTATCAGCAAGAACGCTTGTACTTTGTTAAGTGTAGAAAATTAATCTTTATTGGTAAATGGTTTTATGTTCAGAACAAGGAATGGAACCTAGGGGTTACGTCTTACCTAATAAAATCCCTGAGGTGCGATGAGTTACGTTTTTCGAACTAGTGTTTGGAACACTGAACTTTTCAAGATGGCAAGAGTGAGGTTAGCAATGTTCTGTTGTTGGATTTTAAATTCTACGCTATAACATGCATAAGGTGGCAGCCTTGAGGTTTACCGCCGTAAAGATGGTAAGAGTGAGGTTAGCAATGTTCCGTTGTTGGATTTTAAATTCCTCCGCTCTAACATGCATAAGGTGGCAGCCTTGAGGTTTACCGCCGTAAAGATGGCAGCAGTGAGGTTAGCGACGCTCTATTGTCCTCCAAAGTGAGGTTAGGGTTCGTCAAGAAGACAGCTGTCAGAAAAAAGCACGTGGCTATGTTTACCAAACAAGAGCACGTTTCCGTGACGTCACGGTCACGTAATCAATCCTTAGCTCGACGTCGTTAAGAGCAGCATTAAGGTGAGCTATGCTTAGAAGTCTTGGGAACAGAGCAGCAGTATGAATTGCCATGTTTCAAAGCGTGTACACATCACCTATCGATTTTACATGCATCGACCATCGAACTAAACTTCATCCGCTAGATCGTGCTGCTATCTTAGCATAACCTAAAAGTACAATGAATAGCCATGTTTCAAAGCGTGTACACATTACCTATCGTTTTTGCATGCATCGACTCTCGTACTAAACTTCTTCCGCTAGATTGTGCTGCTATCTTAGCATGACCTTAAGGTACAAAGAATAGCCATGTTTCAAAGCGTGTACACATTAACTATCGACTTTGCATGCAACAAATATCGTACTAAACTTCTTCCGCTAGGTCGTGCTGCTATCTTAGCATAACTTATACACATGAACTTAAAGTACAAAGAATAGCTATGTTTCAAAGCGTGTACACATTACTTATTGATTCTGCATTCATCGAATCTCGTACTAAATTTATTCCGCTAGATTGTGCTGCTATCTTAGCATAACCTATACCAATGATCTTAAAGTACAATGAATAGTCATGTTTCAAAGCGTGTACACATCAACTATCGATTTTACATGCATCGACCATCGAACTAAACTTCATCCGCTAGATCGTGCTGCTATCTTAGCATAACCTATACGCATGAACTTAAAATAAAATGAATAGCCATGTTTCAAAGCGTGTACACATCACCTATCGATTTTACATGCATCGACCATCGAACTAAACTTCATCCGCTAGATCGTGCTGCTATCTTAGCATAACCTAAAAGTAGAATGTATAGCCATATTTCAAAGCGTGTACACATTACCTATCGTTTTTGCATGCATCGACTCTCGTACTAAACTTCTTCCGCTAGATTGTGCTGCTATCTTAGCATAACTTATACACATGAACTTAAAGTACAAGGAATAGCCATGTTTCAAAGCGTGTACACATTAACTATCGACTTTGCATGCAACAAATATCGTACTGAACTTCTTCGCTAGATTGTGCTGGCATCTTGGCATAACTTATACACATGAACTTAAAGTACAAAGAATAGCTATGTTTCAAAGCGTGTACACATTACTTATTGATTCTGCATTCATCGAATCTCGTACTAAATTTATTCCGCTAGATTGTGCTGCTATCTTAGCATAACCTATACCAATGAACTTAAAGTGCAATGCATAGTCATGTTTCAAAGCGTGTACACATCAACTATCGAATTTGCATGTATCGACTCTCGTACTAAACTTCTGCAAGTAGATTGTGCTGCTATCTTAGCATAACTAAGACGCATGAACTTAAAGTACAAAGAATAGCTATGTTTCAAAGCGTGTACACATTACCTATCGTTTTTGCATGCATCGACTCTCGTACTAAACTTCTTCCGCTAGATTGTGCTGCTATCTTAGCATGACCTTAAGGTACAAAGAATAGCCATGTTTCAAAGCGCGTACACATTACCTATCGACTTTGCATGCAACAAATATCGTACTAAACTTCTTCCGCTAGGTCGTGCTGCTATCTTAGCATAACTTATACACACGAACTTAAAGTACAAGGAATAGCCATGTTTCAAAGCGTGTACACATTACTTATTGATTCTGCATTCATCGAATCTCGTACTAAATTTATTCCGCTAGATTGTGCTGCTATCTTAGCATAACTTATACACATGAACTTAAAAGTACAAAGAATAGCCATGTTTCAAAGCGTGTACACATTACCTATCGATTTTGCATGCATTGACTCTCGTACTAAACTTCTTCCACTAGATTGTGCTGCTATCTTAGCATAACCTATACGCATGACCTTAAGGTACAAAGAATAGCCATGTTTCAAAGTGTGTACACATCACCTATCGATTTTGCATGCAACAAATATCGTACTAAACTTCTTCCGCTAGGTCGTGCTGCTATCTTAGCATAACTTATACACATGAACTTAAAGTACAAGGAATAGCCATGTTTCAAAGCGTGTACACATTACTTATTGATTTTACATTCATCGACTCTCGTACTAAACTTCTTCCGCTAGATTGTGCTGCTATCTTAGCATAACTTATACACATGAACTTAAAGTACTAAGAATAGGTATGTTTCAAAGCGTGTACACATTACTTATTGATTTTGCATGCATCAAATATCGTACTAAATTTCTTCCGCTAGATTGTGGTGCTATCTTAGCATAACCTATACCCATGAACTTAAAGTACAATGAATAGTCATGTTTCAAAGCGTGTACGCATCAACTATCGATTTTGCATGTATCGACACTCGTACAAAACTTCTTCAGGTAAATTGTGCTGCTATCTTAGCATAACTAAGACGCATTAACTTAAAGTACAAAGAATAGCCTTGTTTCAAAGCGTGTACACATTACCTAATGATTTTGCATGAAACGACTATCATACTAAACTTTTTCCACTAGATTGTGCTAAAATCGTGTTAGTGTGCTGCTATCATAGCATAACCTATCGATTTTACATGCATCGACTATCGTACTAGACTTCTTCCGCTAGAGCATGTAGCAATCGCTTTTGTGTACCCCTAACCTATGTGCACGAACTTAATGCACAAAGAAGAGTTATGTTCTAAAGCGTGTACACATCACCTATCGATAATGTATGCATCGACTATCGTACTAAACTTCTCCTGCCAGAGCGTACGACTATCGCTTGTGTGTGCATGAACTTAAAGCTTAAAGAATAGCAATGTATAAAAATCTTGTAAACAAAGCAGCAGCATTACGTATAGTCAAGTTTAAATGCGTGCACACATCATGTATCCATGATGCACACAGTACTAAACTTATTCCATTAGAATGTACAAAGTTCGCATGTGTTTGTGCTGCTATCTTAGCATAGCCTATGTGCATGAACTTAAAGAATAAAGAATAGTTATGTGTAAAAAATCTTGTGAACATAGCAGAATGTTTACTACGTAGGTGTAGACATTGAACTTTGCATGCTGAGGCAACATACTACGTGACCGTGACGTCACGGTAACGTGCTCTTGTTTGGTAAACATAGCCACGTGCTTTTTTCTGACAGCTGTCTTCTTGACGAACCGTAACCTCACTTTGGAGGACAATAGAGCGTCGCTAACCTCACTGCTGCCATCTTTACGGCGGTAAACCTCAAGGCTGCCACCTTATGCATGTTAGAGCGGAGGAATTTAAAATCCAACAACGGAACATTGCTAACCTCACTCTTACCATCTTTACGGCGGTAAACCTCAAGGCTGCCACCTTATGCATGTTTTAGCGTAGAATTTAAAATCCAACAACAGAACATTGCTAACCTCACTCTTGCCATCTTGAAAAGTTCAGTGTTCCAAACACTAGTTCGAAAAACGTAACTCATCGCACCTCAGGGATTTTATTAGGTAAGACGTAACCCCTAGGTTCCATTCCTTGTTCTGAACATAAAACCATTTACCAATAAAGATTAATTTTCTACACTTAACAAAGTACAAGCGTTCTTGCTGATAGCGATCGATGAGGTTGTGGTACCCCCTAACATGTTCTAAACACATGTTGTATTGAGTACAGTGTTCGATTCTAGTCTTGATCACTTATTTTGTGTTCTGAACACATCGATCAATGTTCTGATCACATGTTGTATCGAGTACAGTGTTCAATTCTAGTCATGATCACTTATTTTGTGTTCTGAACACATCAATCAATGTTCTGATCACATGTTGAAGTTAACAACATCGATTACAGTGTTCTATTCTAGTCTTGTTATGTTTCAATCTGATCAAGGGTATCCCATGACATATTCTAAACACATGATGTATTGAGTACAGTGTTCGATTCTAGTCTTGATCACTTATTTTGTTTTCTGAACGCATCAATCAATGTTCTGATCACATGTCGTATCTAGTACAGCGTTTGATTCTACTCTTCTTATGTTTCGAAAGTCTAAACATGCACAATAATGTTATCGCTGCACACGCTTGCCTTCGCGATGCAGGTTTAAACTTGTTCGATATAAAGCTATGCCTTGACATAAGAGGCGGAGGAGAAGGTAGAGAAGGAGGAGGAGGAGGAGGAGGAGGAGGAGGAGGAGCATGATAAGGCCTTAACAGCTTATGTATAGTCGCCATTGTTTAAGGATGATAGCTGTCAAAAGAATTTTTCAAATTATCCACCACCACATTTCAGCTAAAGAGGGCAGCAGGGTGCTCTGTTGATTAAGCACATAGAATTTCAAATTGCCCTCCACCGCATGCATAACAGCAGCTGTTAAATCATTGGTCAGAAAAATGTTGTCCGTTTTGCTCTACGATGCACTGCTTTCGAGATATTTAACATTTTGCATTTAAGCCCCAAATTTAATGAATCGAACTAGCACGACACGTTAGCCTCTAAGCTAAGAGCAGCAACCATCTTGCGCAAGCACCCTTAAAGCGTCTCATAAGGAGTTGTGTATAGCCGCCATCTTGTGTCCGCCATCTTGCGCAAGCATCCTTAGGGCGTCTCTAGTCATCTTGTGCAAGGACCCTTAAGCCACCTCATAAGAGCAACCGCCATCTTGCGCAAGCATCTCTAGGGCGTCTCATAAGGAGCCATGTATAACCGCCATCTTGCGCAAGCATCCCAAGGGATTCTATGTATAGCGGTTATCTTGCATAAGCACCTTTAAGGAGTCATGTATAGCCACCATCTTGTGCAATTAGCGTCGAGAGATAGCTGATGTAGAATTTTTCTTTTTAAATTATCCGCCACCATATTTCAAAAGGAGCCATGTATAACCGCCATCTTTCGCAAGCATCCCAAGGGAGTCTATGTATAGCGGCCATCTTGCATAAGCACCTTTAAGGAGTCATGTATAGCCACCATCTTGTGCAATTAGCGCCGAGAGATGGCTGCTGTAGAATTTTTCTTTTTAAATTATCTGCCACCATATTTCAACTAAAGAGTGTAGCACTGAGGTTTGCGATGTAAGATGGCGGATGACAGCTGACAAAAAAGCGCGTGAGTTTGTTTCTACGTGGAATTTGCCGCCACCACATAGATGGCAGCACGGTGCTCTCTTGATTAAAGATGGCGGATGACAGCTAACAGAACTTTTCAAATTGCCCGCTACTACAGAGAGCAGCACGGTGCTCTGTAGATTAAAGATGGCGGATGACAGGTGATGAAATTACCCGCATGATAGCAGCACAGTGCTCTATTGATTAAAGATGGTGGATGACAGCTGTCAAAAAAAAGCACGTGGCTTTGTTTACTAAACAAGAGCACATAGATTTTTTTCAAATTGCCGCCACCACATTTCAAAGGTATCTAGCTAAAGAGCGCAGCACAGAGGTTTGTGATGCAAGATGGCGGATGACAGCTGTCAGAAAAAAGCACGTGAGTTTGTTTCCAAACAAGAGCATGTAGAATTTTTCAAATTGCCGCCACCACGTAGAGGGCAGCACGGTGCTCTCATGATTAAAGATAGCTGCTGTCACGTGGAATTGCCTGCCACCACAGGTATCTAGCTAAAGAGGGCAGCATGGTGCTCAAAGATGGCTGCTATCAAAAAGCATTTTTTCAAATTATCCGCCACCACATTTCAAAGGTAAGTAGCTAAAGAGTTCAGCACTGTGCTCTATAGATTAAAGATGGTGGATGATAGCTCTCAAAAAAGCATGTGGATTTGTTTATCTCACGCTAGTGAGGTTAAGTTGGTAGCACTAAGGTTTAGGCCCGTTAAGATGGCAGCACTGCGGATGACAGCTGTGACGAATTTACATCTACTACGATAAAGAGGGCAGCACTGTGCTCTATAGATTAAAGATGGCGGATGTCAGCTGTCAAGAAAGCACATGGCTTTGTTTCCAAACAAGAGCACGTGGAATTTGCCGCCACCACATTTCAAAGGTAAGTAGCTAAAGAGGGCAGCACGGTGCTCTCTGGATTAAAGATGGCGGATGACAGCTGTCAAAAAAAGCGCATGGGTTTGTTTCCAAACAAGAGAATGTAGAATTTTTCAAATTGCCGCCACCACATAGAGGGCAGCACGGTGCTCTCTTGATTAAAGATGGCTGCTGTCACGTGAAATTGTCTACCACCACAGGTATCTAGCTAAAGAGGGCAGCACGGTGTACAAAGATGGCTGCTGTCAAAAAGCATTTTTCAAATTATCCGCCACCACATTTCAAAGGTAAGTAGCTAAAGAGGGCAGCACTGTGCTCTATAGATTAAAGATGGCGGATGACAGCTGTCAAAAAACACGTGGCTTTGTTTACCTCACGCTAGATAGGTTAAGTTGGTAGCACTAAGGTTTAGACCCGTCAAGATGGCAGCACTGCGGATGACAGGTGACGAATTTTGCAGCTACTGCGATAAAGAGGGCAGCACAGTGCTTTGTGGTTTAAAGATGGCGGATGACAGCTGTCAAAAAGCACGTGGCTTTGTTTACCTCATGCTAGTTATGTTAAGTTGGTACCACTAAGGTTTAGACCCGTCAAGATGGCAGTACTGAGGTTAGCGATGCGTTGTTGTCTGTCAAAAAGCACGTGGCTTTGTTTACAAATCTGTCAAAAAGCACGTGGCTGTCAAAAAACACGTGGCTTTGTTTACCTCGCGCTAGTGAGGTTAAGTTGGTACCACTAAGGTTTAGACCCGTCAAGATGGCAGTACTGAGGTTAGCGATGCGTTGTTGTCTGTCAAAAAGCACGTGGCTTTGTTTACAAATCTGTCAAAAAGCACGTGGCTGTCAAAAAACACGTGGCTTTGTTTACCTCATGCTAGTTAGGTTAAGTTGGCACTACTGAGGTTTAGGCCCGTCAAGATGGCAGTACTGAGGTTAGCGATGCGTTGTTGTCGATGACAGCTGTCAAAAAGCACGTGGCTTTGTTTACAAATTCAAATTTCCCGCGGGAGGTGGAGGAAGCATCTGGGAGGCCTCTGGCTGAGGTGGAGGTGGAGGAGGCCACTGGGAGGCCTCTGGCTGAGGTGGAGGTGGAGGTGGCCACTGGGAGCCTGAGGTGGAGGTGGCCGCCGAACCATCCAATTATACTACTATTGTACTCATTGATACTTATTGTCTCTAATTTGTATTCACAAAGATTTAGCTACATCAAAAATACTGATAAACTTGTAGCCTAATATTTCTGTGCCGCACATAGAATGTAATCCGCTCTTTGTAAACTTCTTCATATGTGTAACAGCAGACAGTAAATTAACTATCTACATGTGAGTAATATCTTTAACTGGTAGTAATTAAGCACTGCATTTAAATTGCCTATAAAATACTTCTATCAATGAAAGAAAATATGTAGTATTTTGCCATCATAAATTAGCTTTTCTTGCTATTTGTTTTACGTCACACCGACGCAGATAGGTCTTATGGCGACGATGGGACAGCAAAGGTCTAGGAATGGGAAGGAAGCGGCCGTGGCCTTAATTAAGGTACATCCCCAGCATTTGCCTGGTGTGAAAATAGGAAACCACGGAAAACCATCTTCAGGGCTGCCGACAGTGGGGTTCGAACCCACTATCTCCCGGATGCGAGCTCACAGCTGCACGCTCCTAACCGCACGGCCAACTCGCCCGGTCATCATAAATTAGAAGCCATAACCTAATTATTTGGTAGAATTGGACAAACCAAGTATTCTTCAACCCCAAACAGCTGTGACTGTAGAGGTTATAGTACTCTTAAATTATAATTTTCCAACTTTGCTCTGCATGTACTGTAGGTAGTTATAATTTTTATACTTACTATTGTCGGTTCTAAGTTCTAACTTTTGTTCTGATCGTAAAAATGGAAGAATATTAAGATTAGGATGTGGGCTGTTCCAACACAAGCCTGTATAAAGCCTAGGATTTATTTGCTTTACAACATTTACTTTGTAGAATTATTATTTTATTTCTTCACCAAGATTACAGTTTACAAAACAGGTAACTCCCCCGTCACCTGGCTAAGACTTTGGCATGGACCAAATCAACAAGAAATGACTCCATAACCTCTAATAGTGGAAAATTACAGTAGCTTAAATGTTAAGGTGAATTAGCGTGTCAACGGTAACATTTCTCTGATAAACCCGCTTTACATATACAGTTGCACTTCACATTTTCACCCACTTGTTCAAAACAACATTAACTTTGTAGGGTTTTGAATCGATGTGAGGTGATTGTAAACACAACGCTACAACACCAGTTTCATCTTCTGTTTCAAACTTTTTACCTACACATATCAAGTAATTACGCTTGAATATTTCTTCCCCTTCCACTAACGGACGCATAAAATCTCCGACAACTCTCAACAGTTGCGTATACGACACCAAAGACATTTTGAACACTTAATAAATCCTACAGACGCACACCCGATCACTGTCGTGTTTACTTCCCGTCACTATCTCGCCGCCATATTGGAAACAGCTGACCGTAAGCTCCTCCCCCGTTTCGGACGTCAATAGACAGATAGATACATAGATGAATGTACTGTAGAAACTATCATAATTGATCATGCTAGCCGCGATCAGACAGCTCTTCCTGTCGTATTCGCCTACTTTCAACTATGCTTCATTGAGTTTATTCCTGAGATAGACTTTATCTATTCGTTGTCCGACTCGTTGGCTGAAAGGTCAGCGTACTGGCCTTCGGTTCAGAGGGTCCCGGGTTCGATTCCCGGCCGGGTCGGGGATTTTAACCTTAATTGGTTAATTCCACTGGCACGGCGGCTGGGTGTAGGTGTTGTCTTCATCCTCATTTCATCCTCATCACGACGCGCAGGTCGCCTACGGAGTGAAATAGAAATACCTTCACCTGGCGAGCCGAGCCCGTCCTGGGATATCCCGGCACTAAAAGCCATACGACACTTAATCTATTCGTTTAGAGTACCGAACATCCTAGGGATATGAGCTAGGAAATTTAGGTTAATAAATTATAATAGAGTGTGAAAGTGTATTCGTAACTTATTCCTAAAGATTAAAATCATTTCCTTGATCATCGCTCTCCGGTCCATTAGATTAACAGTTTGCCTTTTTCTACCACTACGATGTGAGTCAGTGCATTGTTTCACGTAAGCACCACTACGGGCGCTGATGTGAGTTAGTGAAGTTTCACTGAAGTACCACTACGAGCGCTAATGCGAGTCAATGCAGAGTTCCACTTAAGCCCTTATAACTACATTCGGTGTGGATGTTTAAAAAATATGGAAAAATGCCTGAGGGTAATGAACCAAGGAATACATTAGAGAACGGATTATGTAAATAAGTTAATTTGGGTAGGATTTCAATGAAACATGAAGCGAGTAGAGAAACAAGCGATTTAAGGCCGGAAGCGATCTTCGAATTGATTTCCTTTAGTTTATTAGAGCTACACAAGGCTCACAATCTGCACCTAACCAGGCCCTTTAGCCCTTCAACTATCTGCACAATATTGAGGAAAGCTCTTAATTTTAAGTTTTTCGTAGTATTGGGACACCTACCTTGTCTGTTAAAAATGTTTTCGGCTCCATGGCTCAATGCTTAGCGTGTTGACCTTTGGTCACAGGGGGCCCGGGTTCGATTCCCGGCAGGGTCGGGAATTTTAACCATCATTGGTTTATTTCCCTGTCCCGGAGGCTGGGTGTATGTGTTGTCTTCATCAACATTTCATCATTATCATCATCATCATCACGACGCGCAGGTCGCCTACGGAAGTCAAATCAAAAGACCTCCACCTGGCGAGCTGAACCCGTCCTGGGATCTCCCAGCGCTAAAATCCAAACGCCATTTCATTTCTACATTAAAACGTTTTTGTGTAAAAGGATGAATACAATACACTAGTGAGGTCTGGACATACAGCTTCTGCCATCTGTTGACGCTTATTACAACTACCAGGAAATTAATTGGAACGTGTATAAAAACTTCTTTTTAAACTTAGATCATTTAGCACTTCCACCCTCCAACTGGTGAAAATAACGTCCGATTTTCTGACAGTCGTTTTTAACCTGAATCTTAAGCTTTTGATTTAAGGTTTTTGGAAAGCGTCATATCTATAATATTTTTAATCTGCCACCTAAATGCAGATCAATGCTGATATATAAATATGTATCATATTACATAATTGTACAGTTTTATTGTGTATATTTGTGTTCTTTGTAAATATTTATATATCTTTCATTTTAGATTCGTATCTATTGTACATAGCTCGGATTTTGTAATTCGGCGTTATGCTGTTGCTGATCCTGCATAAATAAATAAATAAATAAATAAAAACTATCCATATATTCTTTTTTTTATCCTGCAGTTCTTGGTGTAAAGCTCTGTATTGTGTCGTAGAAGGATATTGTATTTTTAATAGCAGTTCTTCGATATATAATATTGGTCTTGTCACCTCATAGGTTAGTCTCGAATGAGCGAGTTTCTTCCCAGGATGAGAACTTCTTTAAAATACATGGCCTTCACTCGTTCTAGCGTAGATAGGTTATCCTCCGATACGTGTTTTCAGATAATGCCTGAGGCGTATGTCATAATGGGTGTCGTAGGTACGACTTCGTAAACGGTATAAAACCTTCAATTATGATGTTTAATATATTTTAATTATAGTTTATTTAATGCTAAATTATCATGTATTAAATGTTAAACATGACTTGTACATGGTTTCATCGAGCTCGATAGCTGCAGTCGGCCAGTGCGGCCAGTATCCAGTAATCGGGAGATAGTGGGTTCGAGTCCACTGTCGGCAGCCTTGAAGATGGTTTTCCGTGGTTTCCCATTTTCACACCAGGCAAATGCCGGGGCTGTACCATAATTAAGGCCACGGCCACTTCCTTCCAACTCTTAGGCCTTTCCTATACCATCGTCGCCATAAGTCCTATCTGTGTCAGTGCGACGTAAAGGAAATAGCAAAAAATTAAGTACATGGTTTCCCTGTAATTATATAGTATAAATTTGTACAACGTCAAATACGTATTGTATATAAGTTTTACCTCAAAATCTATATAGCCGAAAGCGGTAGAAAATTCCCTCATGTTCGTATATTAGACTTATTGTACTATAATTTGGTATATATAAAGGGTTCTGGAAACTTACTCTAAGGTTTATTATCCAGATACATGTGGAAACAGGAATGTTGTAGAGATTTCCTTATGTATTGGTAAACAGTAAACGAAGGTTCGAGTACCCATTCGACTAGCTGGTCGATCGATGTTTAGAGTGTGTTCCATTAGAGTGTTGTAGAACTCTTCCAGAAATCGATAATTCTAGATGGTTGATCGAATAGTGTATATATATATATATCGAGCTGGCAGTCAGTGAGAAGCCAAGTGAAGTCAGGAGTCAGGACTCAGTCAGTGTTGGACTGGAAGGCAAGTGATGCACTGCGAGTGACTGTTGGGCTCCGAGGTGGAGTCGGTGAGTTCAAGAGAGAGTATGTTACATTGCGAACGTCAGTGTTGTTGACATCTGTACTTGTCAGAATCGATTTCAGGGTACTCCGCTATTAGGCTCCTTTCACACTACACGGTTTCGGCCGTACGGCAAAAAAAACCGTACGGCGACATTCCTTTATTGGCGTGAAGAAGAGCATTAGACCTTTCACATTACACGGCACGGCACACACGGCTGCCGTTGACTCAGTGGCGCACACAGCTAAATGCGTGCTTTCACACTGTACGGTTTTTTAATCGTACGGCAGCTCTCGAGCAGCTGTAGAGAAGATAACGCGAGGAGTATCGTAGTGTTTTGTTTTTTTACTTTGTTGTTAAAATGTTGAGTGCATGGCTTTGTAGGATTTATCGTTGGTTTTGTGAAATGCCTGACATAGATTCTGAAATTCTTATTACTCTGGTCCAATCCAGAACTGTGCTTTGGGACGTAACTCTAGATATTTATACAGTAGTGGCGGTTGGGTATTGGACGTGTGTGTTGGGGGCGGGGGGGGGGGGAGAGCAAAAATTTACAAACAACAAAACGTACCCGGGTTTTGTGGGGGTGTAGCGGGGGAGGGGCGAGATATATACATCAAAACTTAAAAAAAGCTCAACGTGGTAGGCTCTTTTTATGCTCAGTGAGCGAATTTCGACAGAGAGGTAAAGGTTGACAGACTACCAGCTTAAGTGCGGTAATAATAGTTTTCTTTAGATATTGATTCAATACTATACAACAAAACTTTCATCAAAGGAACAATTTTACACATGCACTAAAATTAAACAGATGTACGATGTGATAATACAATTAAAATTCGTTTAGTATTTGGCTACACACTAAGAAACTAACAGACACTAAAGAGAGTGCCAGACTGACGAATTCGCTCGGCAAGCGAGTGAATCATACCTCAGTGTCCATGACCTTGGCAAAAAAATATACCCCTGCTACCCTTCCTCACAGGACATGAAAAGTCTCCACTACTTGGAATGGTGCTATACAAATCGGTTAGCCGCGACGAACGATATTTTGTGCGTATGCCCGCTAATAATTTTGTCGATAATTAAAGAAAATAAAAGAAAGAATTATCTGATAAGACTACAGGGCGTGTAAAAATTGCTTTTTTTATAATTAAAGTAATTGCTAGTTTCAGCAAGCTAAAATGGAATAAAAATATAATGTTTTCTCCACAAGGTGGGGAGGCGGGGCGACCACATTCCCTCGTCCCCCTAATCGCCACTACTGCATGTTTAAAGATCGGAATGCGACAAGCAATGCCTGGTGTGAAGTTTACTTAGAAAAGAAACCAGATTTTGAAGTAATTGAAGCCAAAGAAAAAAATGCGTTTGGTAACTTAAGTGTATTTTCAGTTATACAATACTACATAATACAGATTCACGAATTCATACTTACGATATAATTTCACAGTTTAATTTTCAGCCATAAGCCGCTAATTAGGAAATCATCCTATTATTAAAATGACTCTCTTGCCTGTCTAGCATCAAGACATGCACTGAGCTTCCCACGGCGAAAAAGCCGTTGCAGTGTGAAAACAACATCTCCACGGAGTAGTATAACAGGACAGTTCTGCCGCCGCCTCCTCCTCCGGCTCTCGGGAGAGGCCTCCACCTCCCGCGGGAAATTTGAATTTTGGCGGGAAATTTGAATTTTGGCGCGAGATTTGAATTTGTAAAGAAAGCCACGTGCTTTTTGACAGCTGTCATCGACAACAACGCATCGGTAACCTCACTGCTGCCATCTTGACGGGCCTAAACCTCAGTGGTACCAACTTAACCTAACTAGCGCGAGATTTGAATTGGTAAACAAAGCCACGTGTATTTTGACAGCCACGTGCTTTTTGACAGAAAACAACGCATCGCTAACCTCAGTACTGCCATCTTGAGGGCCTAAACCTCAGTGGTACCAACTTAACCTAACTAGCGCGAGATTTGGATCGGTAAACAAAGCCACGTGTTTTTGACAGACAACAACGTATCGCAAACCTGAGTGCAGCCATCTTGACGGGCCTAAACCTCAGTGCTAACAACTTAACCTCATTAGCGCGAGATATGAATTTGTAAACAAATCCACGTGCTTTTTGTAGCCACGTGCTTTTTGACAGACAACAACGTATCGCTAACCTCAGTACTACCATCTTGACGGGCCTAAACCTTAGTGGTACCAACTTAACCTCACTAGCGCGAGATTTGAAACGGTAAACAAATCCACGTGCTTTTTGACAGCTGTCATCCGCCATCTTTAAACCACACAGCACCGCGCTGCCCTCTTTATCTCAGTAGCTGCAAATTCGTCACCTGTCATCCGCAGTGCTGCCATCTTAACGGGCCTAAACCTTAGTGCTACCAACTTAATCTTACTAGCGCGAGATTTGAATCGGTAAACAAATCCACGTGCTTTTTTGACAGCTGTCATCCACCATCTTTAATCCATAGAGCACAGTGGTGCCCTCATTAGCTACTTACCTTTGAAATGTGGTGGCGGATAATTTGAAAAATGCTTTTCGACAGCAGCCATCTTAAATCCAGAGAGCACCGTGCTGCCCTCTTTAGCTAGATACTTTTGAAATGTGGTGGCAGGCAATTCCACGTGACAGCAGCCATCTTTAATCAAGAGAGCACCGTGCTGCCCTCTTTGTGGCGGTGGCAAATTCCACATACTCTTGTTTGGAAACAAACTCACGTGCTTTTTTCTGACAGTTGTCATCCGCCATCTTGCATCACAAACCTCAGTGCTGCACTCTTTAGCTAGATACCTTTGAAATGTGGTGGCGGCAATTTGAAAAATTCTATGTGCTCTCGTATGGAAACAAAGCCACGTCTTTTTTGACAGCTGTCATCCGCCATCTTTAATCAATAGAGCACTGTACTGCTATCATGCGAGCAATTTCGTCAGCTGTCATCCGCCATCTTTAATCTACAGAGCACCGTGCTGCCCTCTGTAGTAGCGGGCAATTTGAAAAGTTCTGTTAGCTGTCATCCGCCATCTTTAATCAAGAGAGCACCGTGCTGCCATCTTTAGCTAGATACCTTTGAAATGTGGTGGCGGATAATTTAAAAAGAAAAATTCTACAGCAGCCATCTCTCGACGCTAACTGCACAAGATGGTGGCTATACATGACTCCTTAAAAGTGCTTATGCAAGATGGCCGGTATACATAGGTTCTTATGAGACTCCCTTGGGATGCTTGCGCAAGATGGCGGTTATACAAGGCTCCTTATGAGACTCCCTAGGGATGCTTGCGCAAGATGGCGGTTGCTGTTATGAGGTGGCTTAAGGGTCCTTGCACAAGATGACTAGAGACGCCCTAAGGATGCTTGCGCAAGATGGCGGACGCAAGATGGCGGCTATACACGACTCCTTATGAGACGCCTTAAGGGTGCTTCCGCAAGATGGCTGCTGCTCTTAGCTTAGAGGCTAACGTGTCATGCTAGTTCGATTTATTAAATTTTGGGCTTAAATGCAAAATGTTAAACATCTCGAAAACGGTGCATCGTAGAGCAGAACGGACAAAAAAATTTCTGCCCAATACCTCGGTTCGCAGTACGAGGAACATGATAGCATAAGTAAAACATAGTCTAATGATGAGATCAACGGTTCGGTTCCTACTTAGGCCCTTTGGCATTCGCTCAGTTTTAGCTTGTATTGAAGCAAGTCTTCGTAACATGATGAGGTCTAGCTATGGCAGAGAGTATAACGTGCCGTGCAGGTTCGATTCATTAAATTTGGGGCTTAAATGCAAAATGTTAAATATCTCGAAAACGGTGCATCGTAGAGCAAAACGGATAATTTTTTCCACCTGATACCTAGTTTTGCAGTATCAGGAACATGATAGCATAAGAAAAACATAGTCTAATGATGATATCGACGGTTCGATCCCTACTTAGGCCATTTGGCATTGGCAGCTATCTAATTCTACAAGATGGCGGCTGTACATAGCTTCTTATGAGGCAGATTAAGAGCGCTTGCACAAGATGGCTGCTGCTCTTATGAGACTCCCTAGGGGTGCTTGCGCAGGGTAGCAGCGACAAGACGGCGACTATACACAGCTCCTTATGATACGGCCTAGAGGTGCTCACACAAGATGGTGGCTGCTCTGATGAAGAAAGCTAGCTTTGCGTCGTGCAGGTATCTTTACAGCACTAAACCTCATACCTTTGAAATGTGGTGGCGGGTAATTTTAAAAATTCTACGTGCTTTTTCTTAACAGCAGCTATCTTTAAACAATGGCGGCTATACATAAGCTGTTAAGGCCTCCTCTTATGTCAAGGCATAGCTCTATCGAACAAGTTTAAACCTGTATCGGGATAGCTAGAGTAAGCACGTGCTGCAGTGATGACGTCATTATGCATGTTTAGACTTGCGAATCACTAAGGAAACATAACAAGACTAGAATCGAACACTGCACTGTATGCCGTTAACTTTATCATGTGATCGGAACATTGACTGAAGTGTTTAGAACACTAAATAAGTGATCAAGACTAAAATAGAACACTGTACTCGATACAACATGTGTTTAGAACATGTCAGGGGATACCTTTGTTCTAGGAAGATTAGATTACCGCACATTCCTTGTAGGGCTAATAGGCTAAAGGGCTAATGGGCAAAAGGGCTAAAGGGCTAATGGGCTAATGGGCTAAAGGGCTAAAGAGCTAGGGTGCCTCTCCTCTCTTTATCCGGGCTTGAGACCGGCTCTACAACTAGAGGCGGAGTTAACACCCTAAGGAAGGGAGAATGTTGGGAAATAATCTATACGAATATAGCTACTCGATCGACTATATACTACAGATGGATGACTTAGGTGAGGGTAAGCGCTTACTTAATAATACCTACACGACGTAATTCATGCTCTATTTCAAAAATATCTTCTTTGTACTGTGTGTAACCAGCATCATGATAGGCTCTTAGCAGTTGTAAACGTTTTACCAGTACGTTGGGGTCTTTACAGTAGCTTATGTCGATGTATGCAAACTTGTCATGACGAATAGGTGCCCGTAAGGTGATATCACAATATTGTTTCACATCATAAATTCGATCAATTTTTTAACAGTTTGTTTAATGATAGCAAAAGCTCTATCACAGGCATTGAATGAGTGTCCTCGCATAGGGAAGTAATGGTGAATAGTTTCAAATCGCTTCATGTCAACAAGTGCTGCACATAATCTGATCACTGTATGATATTTTCTGCCCTACAGCGCCATTAGGGAACATTCGAAGCTATTTTAAACTCTTTGGTACACACGTTTGGATATAGTCTAACAGAAAGCTATACATTTCATTGGCACCTGTACGAGCTTTACCTTTGTAGTAAAGCACTGACGAATTTGTTTGTATATTTTGAATGCCAAACGTGTTCACCCAAAGCTGTCGCATGTAGAATATGTCCTGCACTGGTATTTTTGGCAGGGGAAGGTTCTGACAACAATCAAAACACAGTCCTAGTGTTTTGGGATTACTCTTGCATTCTAATGTAGTTTTCTTCGGGTAGAACAGGCAGGTGTTCCTTCCGGTAAGCAAAGAAGTCATTCAAGAAAGGGCACTTATCCAGGGATATATGCCCTTCCTTAAATGACTTCCAAACAACACCCAAATGAACCTTAAATAACAGTATGTTATTGGCTGGATAAGTGACCTTTCTTTTGTGACAAGGTGCGCAAGGATGAAAACAACGTAAATCTGCAAAGAAACAAAAAACGACAATTTGGACATGTGCCCTTTCTGAAATGACTGATTCAATTGCAGTTTTGTCAGATTCTACAATGTATGATCCTTTTTCCATGCGACTATTTATCACAGAACTGTTTAATTTTCTTCATCAAACTGTTTTATATCGATTCACATTTTAACAGAGGGATTTCTTTATTTAAGCAATACTCTTTGAGGTTTAGCTGCTTATTTTAAGAAAAAGTAATTAAAATTTGGCAATTAAAAACAAGCTTTCTGACTCACCTGATGCTCAATGAAATAACGACTGTGTTAATATGTTGAGTTAGCTACGACGAATATGTGGCACAAATTTCATTTTCATAAATTGATTAGGAACATATCCAACAGTTTTATCAAGGTGAAGATGTAGATAATTTGGTTCTGGAACAAGAAGAGGCTATTGATGCTGATGAAATTGGAGACCCAATTTTGAGGTCAGAGTTTGACAGAGCTGTGAGCGACCTAAAGAGGAACAAAGAACCTGGAATTGATGACATTCCCTCTGAATTACTGACTGCCTTATGAGAAACCAGCATGGCATGGTTATTCCATTTAATGTGTAAGATATATGAGACAGTAGAAGTCTCATCCGATTTTCGGTAGAATGTTGTTATACCTATTCCCAAGAAAGCCGATGCTGACAGGAGTGAAAACTATCGCACCGTTAGTTTAGTATCTCACACCTGCAGAATTTTAACACGCATTATTTACAGAAGAATGGAAAAACAAGTGGAAGCTGAGTTGGGAGAAGAATTTGGCTTCAGAAGAACTGTAGGAACACGTGAAGCGATCCTGACTTTACGTCTGATCTTAGAGGAACGAATCAAGAAAGTCAAGCCCACGTACATGGCATTCATAGATCTAGAAAAGGCATTCGATAATGTTGATTGGACCAAGCTATTTAAGATTCTGAAGGTGATTGGGATCAAATACCGAGAACGATGAATTATCTACAATGTGTATAACAATCAGTCTGCAGTGATAAGAATCGAGGGCTTTGGAAAAGAAGCAGCAATCCAGAAAGGAGTGAGGCAAGGCTGCAGTTTGTCCTCTTCCTTTTCAATGTTTACATAGAACAGGCGGTAAAGAGAAATTTGGAAAGGGAATCACAGTCCAAGGAGAGGAAATCAAATCCTTGAGATTTGCCGATGATGTTATTTTATCTGAGACTGTAGAAGATCTCGAGAAGCTGCTGAATGGTATGGACGAAGTCTTGTGTAAGGAGTACAAGATGAAAATAAATAAGTCCAAAACATAAGTAATGGTGTGCAGTGGAACGAAGGCAGGTGATGCAGGGAATATTAAATTAGGAAATGAAGTCTCAAAGGAAGTAGATGAATATTGTTACTTGGGTAGGAAAATAACTAAGTAAGGAGGACATAAAACGCAGACTAGCAAAAGCTAGGAAGAGCTTTCTCTAGAAAAGAAATTTGCTCACTTCAAACATTGATATAGGAATTAGAAAAATGTTTCTGAAGACTTTCGTGTGGAGCGTGGCATTGTATGGAAGTGAAGCATGGACGATAACTAGCTCAGAAAGAAAGAGAATAGAAGCTTTTGAAATGTGGTGTTACAGAAGAATGCTGAAGGTGAGATGGATAGATCGAATCACGAATGAAGAGATACTGAATCTAATTGGTGAGAGGAGATCGATTTGGCTAAATTTGACGAGAAGAAGAGATAGAATGATAGGACACATCTTAAGACACGCAGGACTTGTTCATTTGATTTTTGAAGGAAGTGTAGGTGGTAAGAACGGTAGGGGTAGATCAAGGTATGAATATTGCAAGCAGATTAGAGCAGATGTAGGATGCAGTAGTTACGTAGAAATGGAAAGGTTAGCACAAGATAGGGTGGCATGGATAGCTGCATCAAACCAGTCAATGGACTGATGACTCAAACACAACAACAACACACATATTAGATCCTGAGGAAAGGGAACATAAACTTAACAAATGTAACATGGCGAGATAGACGGCTCAGTATCCCCTTAATTTGTCGTAAAGTATTGAACCAACTGAAGGAACGCAATCTAAAAGGACATTATATCGTTTAACATAGTAAGGATTAGATAAATATAAAGAAGAATATCGGCTAGCACTAATAAAGAGACTAAAGGAGGAAATGATCGACCAATAGGTAGCTATTATATTCACATATTTCAAAGTTTATGATTAATTTATGCCTAATCATATTAGCCTATTAAATATGGTCCAAACTGAATACGCATTAACTACGAGGATGCCGTTCTGTTAGGCATTATTAGCACATTGGTAGATAGTACGTAAATATGATTATTAAAGAAACTAGACGCCAGCGTCTTGAAAAGGCGTAGCAATCCAAGTGATGAGCCCGCTGCGACACTGGGGTGAAACGGTGGAAATTTCATGATTGAAAAGTCCTAAATGATCTTAAGACTTGCAATCTATGAAATTAACTAATATTCTTTCTTTTCAGGAACTTAATTGTTGACATATTGAAAGACTGCATGGTATCCTTATTAATACCTAGGTATATAAATTGAGTGGGTGCTCGCAAAAACGGGCTAACCAACATTTTGTCAGAACATTAGATAAATCAACTTTTGCAAATGTCAAGAAACAAAAATTATACCATAAAAATAATATTTATTTCATTATTTTATCTTGATGTAGTACCTTTACATTATCGATACCATATATTGGAACTGTATTAAAAATGAAAAGTGCTTGGAAAAATAGGAATATAAAAAATGGAGAAAATTGACTTCTGCGTTGACCTAACTATAGTTAATAGTTTACCTTAGATTCGTAACAAAACTTTATTTTATGATCATACAATACAAAAAAGGTGTTTTACACAGCAAACTAGACATAAAGATGTCGGCCCCAGTGGTGCAGGTGTAGCGTGCCTGCCTCTCGTCCGAAGGCCCCGGGTTCGATTTCCGGCCAGGTCAGGGATTTTTCTCTCGACCTGAGATCTGATTCGAGGTCCACTCAGCCTACGTGATTAGAATTTAGGAGCTATCTGACGGTGAGATGGGGGCCTCGGTCTAATAACGGCCGAGAGGATGCGTCGTGCTGACCACACGACCCCTCGTAATCTGCAGGCCTTCGGGCTGAGTAGCGGTCGCTGAGCAGGCCAGAGCCCTTCCAAGGGCATACGTGCCATGGGTTTTCTTAGATATAAAGATGCTTCAGACTTATTTTGAAATATGACGTAACTTTCCCTCATGGGACAATCATCAGTCATATGGGTCATATTCGAATGTATTGGAAAATGATTCCTCAGTTACCTCTTGGCCATTGCCATCTGTCAATTCTCTGTAATACTGGTGATATATTGCAGACACATATTCAAGTAGCTCAAGCAAGTCCTTAGGTTTGATGGCTTTATTGGCCTTGTAACACTGTACTTTGGTGACAGCTGAACACTAGCAAGTGATGGCCGACCACCATTACTGTTCCTTTTGTGAAGGTCAACAGAATCATATTCCTCAATAATACTATATACATATTTTAAAAATACTTAAATGGTACATCTTTCATAAAAAGTATGCCTGAAACTTTACTAACTAGTACTCTTTGCTTATTTACAGATACCATTCTCTTGGTTAATTTTTCTAGCAAAAGTTGAGTGCTCACAAACTTATCACTTATCATTTTTACTGCTTGAAATGGCTTTCTTACTCTAGCTCTTTTTACAAAATTCTTTCATTCATCTGGCACAAAAACACAAACACCCACAGCCTCTCGTAAATATGGGGATAAGGTTTGCTAACCTACATATACAGCAACGCCATCTTTAAGGCCTCCTCCGTAAACGTCTGTTAGCCCGATTTTGCAATAACAAAATTTGCCTAAACAAAATGGCATAAAATTCAAAGCGTTGTATCTCATCACACAGGATTGCCTGATGTTATCCCTACTCACAGAAGATAGTTTGAACCTTCCGCAATTGATGGCAGCACATAACTCATTTTTCCACCGAGCTCGATAGCTGCAGTCGCTTAATTGCGGCCAGTATCCAGTATTCGGGAGATAGTAGGTTCGAACCCCACTGTCGGCAGCCCTGAAAATGGTTTTCCGTGGTTTCCCATTTTCACACCAGGCAAATGCTAGGGCTGTACCTTAATTAAGGCCACGGCCGCTTCCTTCCCACTCCTGGCTCTTCCCTATCCCATCGTCGCCATAAGACCTATCTGTGTCGGTGCGACGTAAAGCAACTAGCAAAAAAAAAAAAAAAAAGCATTTTTTCCAAATTTATTGATTAGCCCGTTTTTGCGAGCACCCATTCAATTAGAGTGTTCGTCAGTTATTCGGCCCATCTGACTTAAAGGTACTCGACCAATCGAGCTCATATTTAGAGAACCAATAGGCTACTTACTATAAAGATGTTTCTTAAAGGGGGCCACATCCAGGGAAAGAAAATGTGAAGTTAGCCTGAGAAAATCATACGCATGGGACCCGTAAATGTAAATACATGTGATAAACGCTAAGTTTTCGACGTAGTTAGACTTCCATTACCTAGAAAAATGTTTACATTCATTTTGTTCTTAATTATAAACATTTTTCAGAAAAATTAATTTCTGTATTTGGGCACAATATGTACCCGACGGAACCCTGAATAACAGTTAAATATTAGTTTTTCATACTAAAGGAGCATACATACAGTACATTAATTACGATTATATTTCTAATATAAATGCTCATATGCTGTTTCTTTGTAATTCTAACGATTTGCCATAAAACTGCACTTTTTAATACGTTGATTAAGCATTTCGAGCATGTGGTCGATGGCGCTGTCACGTACGAGCCCCCGATGGAGTCCAGAAAGCCGTAGGTAAAATGGAATTTATTAACGAACATTATACGACACAGATCATAATTTCGATTGGCAGCATCGTTTTGGGAAGTATTTAAGAAATCACACGTGCTCCTGCTAGGGAAGTATCACCCCATTTAACTTGCGCAGTGATGAAGAAAAAAGCAACAAGTTTCGAACGTCCTCGAATTTCTTTCAGTCTGGTTGAGGGAATCACACGTATCACTTCCGCAGGTACACTTTCACTGACACGCTGTATACCGCGCTGAAGTACTGTCATTGTCTGTAGGCTACTACTAGTTACAATTCAAATCCACTCGTGCGAAGCCACGCGAGTTATCCGTAAACCCCAATCTTCTCCCGCGTGAAAAAATCTGTCAATGAAGATTCAAACTAAACTCATATAGTACTAAATAAGTATTTCTGAAGTTAATATTCTGCAAAATAATTGCCGTTGTTCCACTCTGATTCAGAGCAGTACTTGGAGGAACACGTGACTTGAGTAGAGAGTACTTTATCTCATGTCACGGATTTCGAAATTCTAAAGCTTTCGAACGGGCATTTAATGGCCCAAGAAATCATCTAGTGTACTTCCTTCTTTGTCTTGCCCTGACATTCGTAAAAGAGATGTCGTAATTGAGTCTACTGAAATTGCGTGGTCCCATAGTGCACAAACAACAACACTATTAGTACTTTATGTGCCTTTACTTTATAGTACCATTAGTAAGCTTACAGGCGTGACCTCCTCTAATTAAATAGTAAATATGCTTACAAATAGCAAGATATAAATAAGTCTCTTTGTGAGAGCTCTTTACAAACGTAAAAGCATTGTTCCTTCAATCATTTGACTCTCATCAAATCTGAGGTCTCATACACATACTCAGAAATAGTTAAAAATCAAAATGAAGCACGACGAAGTCTGATTTAATATCACTGATATATAGCAAAGGTTGACGGTTCAGAGGCCGTAAATGACCTATTAAAAAGTTATTACATCGTATTCAACACGAAACGTACAGTACTTAACCATCGCCACGTTGCAATACTTGCTGATACAAGATACTAATGCACACATAACACAAATCGTCGGCTTACATCTAAAACCTCGTATGTGACAATGCTCTTCCTACCCGTTATATTCCTTAAGAATGGTCACGCCTCTCAGACACATATTCATGTCCAATCCATCAGAACGTTTTTCGTAGTGTTCATTTTTCTGTGCGAACGTGTAAAGGAAAATAGACCTTATCATACCGTATTGTAGGGATGTTGTTTTCATGATGAATGTACGCACTTCTATAGTTTAATGTATTTAAGGTTCATTTTCCTTTACACATCCGCATAGGAAAATGAACACAACGAAAATTGTTCTGAGGGACTGTACATCCATATGTGGCTGGGATGCGTGACCAGGCTTAAGGAAGTGCGTTGGGAGATACGAGGTTTTAGAAGTAAGCCATCGAAATGTTATATATCACCCGCCAAACACAAGTTCCAAGGCATTCTTCACAATGCTGAAATAATACTTCAAAAGGAATGCATCTTCCAGTTTATTGACAACCAAAACCAAACAAATTTCTTCGACAGTAAGCTAACAGGAACACAAATCACATTTCTGGAGGTAAGCCCATTATGTAGCAACCTAATTCATAACAGAGTGGGTCCGAACCCCACTGTCGGCTGCCCTGAAGATGGCTTTCCGTGGTTTCCCATTTTGACACCAGGCAATGAATTTAGGCCACGGCCGCTTCCTTTCCATTTCTAGGCCTTTCCTGTCCCATAGCCGCCATAAGACCTATCTGTGTCGGTGCGACGTTAAGCAAATACCAAAAAACAAAAAGCATAACAGATTAACATGAACGCAAACCTACACCCTGAGTGGCATGTTGTCCACGAGTTCATTTAATCAATGCTAGTGTAATTTTTTCCCATTCTTCAGTAAAAATCCTGCGTAACTCCCGTTGACTTCGTGGTGGGGAAGGACATGCTCCATGTGATTCATATCGGGAGAACATGGAGGCCAATCCAGTCTGCAATACCAGCCCGACTGATGAAACCATTGACGATGTTTGAACGATGGACGTGGAATCTGGCATTCATACTTTTAAATTCTTACCCGGAATGCTGATGAAATGGTTCAACGATCGATTGAGAAGTGATGAATTTGCCCTGGATGGACAAAAATGGCGTCCGACGGCCCCTCATGATGCCATCCAGGAACATCACTGATTCACTATCTTACTCTACTCGATGAACGGGATGTCTCTGGCGTGCAGCATTAACAGGTGCCCTCCACACACGTTGTCGACGGTCCTCAGGTATCAGACATGCGGCGGATATCTGTGAAGAGAACTTTGTGTCAATTTTCAATAGTCCCTTCTTCGTGATTTTGTGCCCATCTGTACCGTTCATCATGGTAACTAGGTTTAAGAGCCGACCCCCTCCATGGCAGGCTGGTATACAGATAAGCGCTGTGAAATTTGTTTCGGCTGAACGCGTACATGCCGGTGGCCCCCATAAAGCCAGTGGCATTGTGGCTGGAGTTCCTGCAGATACCGGTCGTCTACCGCATGTGTTGCCCTAGAGCGACCAGTACGTGGCAAGTCCCTGCAGATACCGGTCATCTACCGCATGTGTTGCCCTAGAGCGACCAGTACGTGGCAAGTCCCTGCAGATACCGGTCATCTACCGCATGTGTTGCTCTAAAGCGACCAGTACGTGGCAAGTCCCTGTAGATACCGGTCATCTACCGCATTTGTTGACCTAAAGCGACCAGTACGTGGCAAGTCCCTGCAGATACCGGTCATCTTCCGCATGTGTTGCCCTAGAGCGACCAGTACGTGGCAAGTCCCTGCAGATAGCGGTCATCTACCGCATGTGTTGCCCTAGAGCGACCAGTACGTGGCAAGTCCCTGCAGATACCGGTCATCTACCGCATGTGTTGACTAAAGCGACCAGTACGTGGCAAGTCCCTGCAGATACCGGTCATCTACCGCATGTGTTGCCCTAGAGCGACCAGTACGTGGCAAGTTCCTGCAGATACCGGTCATCTACCGCATGTGTTGCCCTAGAGCGACCAGTACGTGGCAAGTCCCTGCAGATACCGGTCATCTACCGCATGTGTTGACTAAAGCGACCAGTACGTGGCAAGTCCCTGCAGATACCGGTCATCTACCGCATGTGCTGACTAAAGCGACCAGTACGTGGCAAGTCCCTGCAGATACCGGTCATCTACCGCATTTGTTGCCCTAGAGCGACCAGTACGTGGCAAGTCCCTGCAGATACCGGTCATCTACCGCATGTGTTGACTAAAGCGACCAGCACGTGGCAAGTCCCTGCAGATACCGGTCATCTACCGCATGTGTTGCCCTAGAGCGACCAGTACGTGGCAAGTCCCTGCAGATACCGGTCATCTACCGCATGTGTTGCCCTAGAGCGACCAGTACGTGGCAAGTCCCTGCAGATACCGGTCATCTACCGCATGTGTTGCTCTAGAGCGACCAGTACGTGGCAAGTTCCTGCAGATATCGGTCATCTACCGCATGTGTTGCTCTAGAGCGACCAGTACGTGGCAAGTCCCTGCAGATACCGGTCATCTACCGCATTTGTTGCTCTAGAGCGACCACTACGTGGCAAGTCCCTGCAGATACCGGTCATCTACCGCATGTGTTGACTAAAGCGACCAGTACGTGGCAAGTCCCTGCAGATACCGGTCATCTACCGCATGTGTTGCTCTAGAGCGACCAGTACGTGGCAAGTCCCTGCAGATACCGGTCATCTACCGCATGTGTTGACTAAAGCGACCAGTACGTGGCAAGTCCCTGCAGATACCGGTCATCTACCGCATGTGTTGCCCTAGAGCGACCAGTACGTGGCAAGTTCTTGCAGATACCGGTCATCTACCGCATGGGTTGACATAAAGCGACCAGTACGTGGCAAGTTCCTGCAGATACCGGTCATCTACCGCATGTGTTGACTAAAGCGACCAGTACGTGGCAAGTCCCCGCAGATACCGGTCATCTACCGCATGTGTTGCCCTAGAGCGACCAGTACGTGGCAAGTTCCTGCAGATACCGGTCATCTACCGCATGTGTTGCTCTAGAGCGACCAGTACGTGGCAAGTCCCTGCAGATACCGGTCATCTACCGCATGTGTTGCTCTAGAGCGACCAGTACGTGGCAAGTTCCTTCAGATACCGGTCATCTACCGCATGTGTTGCTCTAGAGCGACCAGTACGTGGCAAGTCCCTGCAGATACCGGTCATCTACCGCATGTGTTGACCTAGAGCGACCAGTACGTGGCAAGTCCCTGCAGATACCGGTCATCTACCGCATGTGTTGCCCTAGAGCGACCAGTACGTGGCAAGTCCCTGCAGATACCGGTCATCTACCGCATGTGTTGCTCTAGAGCGACCAGTACGTGGCAAGTCCCTGCAGATACCGGTCATCTACCGCATGTGTTGCTCTATAGCGACCAGTATGTGGCAAGTTCCTGTAGATACCGGTCATCTACCGCATGTGTTGACTAAAGCGACCAGTACGTGGCAAGTCCCTGCAGATACCGGTCATCTACCGCATGTGTTGCCCTAGAGCGACCAGTACGTGGCAAGTCCCTGCAGATACCGGTCATCTACCGCATGTGTTGCTCTAGAGCGACCAGTACGTGGCAAGTCCCTGCAGATACCGGTCATCTACCGCCTGTGTTGCCCTAGAGCGACCAGTACGTGGCAAGTCCCTGCAGATACCGGTCATCTACCGCATGTGTTGACTAAAGCGACCAGTACGTGGCAAGTCCCTGCAGATACCGGTCATCTACCGCATGGGTTGACCTAAAGCGACCAGTACGTGGCAAGTCCCTGCAGATACCGGTCATCTACCGCATGTGTTGACTAAAGCGACCAGTACGTGGCAAGTCCCTGCAGATACCGGTCATCTACCGCATGGGTTGACCTAAAGCGACCAGTACGTGGCAAGTTCCTGCAGATACCGGTCATCTACCGCATGTGTTGACTAAAGCGACCAGTACGTGGCAAGTCCCTGCAGATACCGGTCATCTACCGCATGTGTTGCCCTAGAGCGACCAGTACGTGGCAAGTTCCTGCAGATACCGGTCATCTACCGCATGTGTTGCCCTAGAGCGACCAGTACGTGGCAAGTCCCTGCAGATACCGGTCATCTACCGCATGTGTTGACTAAAGCGACCAGTACGTGGCAAGTCCCTGCAGATACCGGTCATCTACCGCATGGGTTGACCTAAAGCGACCAGTACGTGGCAAGTCCCTGCAGATACCGGTCATCTACCGCATGTGTTGACTAAAGCGACCAGTACGTGGCAAGTCCCTGCAGATACCGGTCATCTACCGCATGTGTTGACTAAAGCGACCAGTACGTGGCAAGTCCCTGCAGATACCGGACATCTACCGCATGTGTTGCCCTAGAGCGACCAGTACGTGGCAAGTTCCTGCAGATACCGGACATCTACCGCATGTGTTGACTAAAGCGACCAGTACGTGGCAAGTTCCTGCAGATACCGGTCATCTACCGCATGTGTTGCTCTAGAGCGACCAGTACGTGGCAAGTCCCTGCAGATACCGGTCATCTACCGCATGTGTTGACTAAAGCGACCAGTAAGTGGCAAGTCCCTGCAGATACCGGTCATCTACCGCATGTGTTGCCCTAGAGCGACCAGTACGTGGCAAGTCCCTGCAGATACCGGTCATCTACCGCATGTGTTGCTCTAGAGCGACCAGTACGTGGCAAGTCCCTGCAGATACCGGTCATCTACCGCATGTGTTGCTCTAGAGCGACCAGTACGTGGCAAGTCTCTGCAGATACCGGTCATCTACCGCATGTGTTGACTAAAGCGACCAGTACGTGGCAAGTCCCTGCAGATACCGGTCATCTACCGCATGTGTTGCCCTAGAGCGACCAGTACGTGGCAAGTTCTTGCAGATACCGGTCATCTACCGCATGTGTTGCTCTAGAGCGACCAGTACGTGGCAAGTCCCTGCAGATACCGGTCATCTACCGCCTGTGTTGCTCTAGAGCGACCAGTACGTGGAAAGTCCCTGCAGATACCGGTCATCTACCGCATGTGTTGACCTAGAGCGACCAGTACGTGGCAAGTCCCTGCAGATACCGGTCATCTACCGCATGTGTTGCTCTAGAGCGACCAGTACGTGGCAAGTTCTTGCAGATACCGGTCATCTACCGCATGGGTTGCTCTAGAGCGACCAGTACGTGGCAAGTCCCTGCAGATACCGGTCATCTACCGCATGTGCTGACTAAAGCGACCAGTACGTGGCAAGTCCCTGCAGATACCGGTCATCTACCGCATGGGTTGCTCTAGAGCGACCAGTACGTGGCAAGTCCCTGCAGATACCGGTCATCTACCGCATGTGTTGACTAAAGCGACCAGTACGTGGCAAGTTCTTGCAGATACCGGTCATCTACCGCATGGGTTGCTCTAGAGCGACCAGTACGTGGCAAGTCCCTGCAGATACCGGTCATCTACCGCATGTGTTGACTAAAGCGACCAGTACGTGGCAAGTCCCTGCAGATACCGGTCATCTACCGCATGGGTTGACCTAAAGCGACCAGTACGTGGCAAGTTCTTGCAGATACCGGTCATCTACCGCATGTGTTGCTCTAGAGCGACCAGTACGTGGCAAGTTCTTGCAGATACCGGTCATCTACCGCATGTGTTGCTCTAGAGCGACCAGTACGTGGCAAGTCCCTGCAGATACCGGTCATCTACCGCATGTGTTGCTCTAGAGCGACCAGTACGTGGCAAGTCCCTGCAGATACCGGTCATCTACCGCATGTGTTGCCCTAGAGCGACCAGTACGTGGCAAGTTCTTGCAGATACCGGTCATCTACCGCATGTGTTGACTAAAGCGACCAGTACGTGGCAAGTCCCTGCAGATACCGGTCATCTACCGCATGTGCTGACTAAAGCGACCAGTACGTGGCAAGTCCCTGCAGATACCGGTCATCTACCGCATGTGCTGACTAAAGCGACCAGTACGTGGCAAGTTCCTGCAGATACCGGTCATCTACCGCATTTGTTGCCCTAGAGCGACCAGTACGTGGCAAGTCCCTGCAGATACCGGTCATCTACCGCATTTGTTGACTAAAGCGACCAGTACGTGGCAAGTCCCTGCAGATACCGGTCATCTACCGCATGTGTTGCTCTAGAGCGACCAGTACGTGGCAAGTCCCTGCAGATACCGGTCATCTACCGCATGTGCTGACTAAAGCGACCAGTACGTGGCAAGTTCCTGCAGATACCGGTCATCTACCGCATTTGTTGCCCTAGAGCGACCAGTACGTGGCAAGTCCCTGCAGATACCGGTCATCTACCGCATGTGCTGACTAAAGCGACCAGTACGTGGCAAGTTCCTGCAGATACCGGTCATCTACCGCATGTGTTGCCCTAGAGCGACCAGTACGTGGCAAGTCCCTGCAGATACCGGTCATCTACCGCATTTGTTGACTAAAGCGACCAGTACGTGGCAAGTCCCTGCAGATACCGGTCATCTACCGCATGTGTTGCCCTAGAGCGACCAGTACGTGGCAAGTCCCTGCAGATACCGGTCATCTACCGCATGTGTTGCTCTAGAGCGACCAGTACGTGGCAAGTCCCTGCAGATACCGGTCATCTACCGCATGTGTTGCTCTAGAGCGACCAGTACGTGGCAAGTTCCTGCAGATATCGGTCATCTACCGCATGTGTTGCTCTAGAGCGACCAGTACGTGGCAAGTCCCTGCAGATACCGGTCATCTTCCGCATGTGTTGACCTAGAGCGACCAGTACGTGGCAAGTCCCTGCAGATACCGGTCATCTACCGCATGTGTTGCTCTAGAGCGACCAGTACGTGGCAAGTCCCTGCAGATACCGGTCATCTACCGCATGTGTTGCTCTAGAGCGACCAGTACGTGGCATGTCCCTGCAGATACCGGTCATCTTCCGCATGTGTTGACCTAGAGCGACCAGTACGTGGCAAGTCCCTGCAGATACCGGTCATCTACCGCATGGGTTGACCTAAAGCGACCAGTACGTGGCAAGTCCCTGCAGATACCGGTCATCTACCGCATGGGTTGACCTAATGCGACCAGTACGTGGCAAGTCCCTGCAGATACCGGTCATCTACCGCATGTGTTGCTCTAGAGCGACCAGTACGTGGCAAGTCCCTGCAGATACCGGTCATCTACCGCATGTGTTGCTCTAGAGCGACCAGTACGTGGCAAGTCCCTGCAGATACCGGTCATCTACCGCATGTGTTGCTCTAGAGCGACCAGTACGTGGCAAGTCCCTGCAGATACCGGTCATCTACCGCATGTGTTGCTCTAGAGCGACCAGTACGTGGCAAGTCCCTGCAGATACCGGTCATCTACCGCATGTGTTGCCCTACGCGACCGGTACGAGTCAAGTCATGATCTGCGTACCACATCACTCTGGCTTACTGCTATTCACCTCACAAAGTCTCGTGTCGACAGTCCTTGTTGTCATAAAGCAACAACCCATGTGAGATCAAACGTCGGTACCCTTCGTCATGCCATTGTAGAACGTCCATACCCTGATTTCAAAAGCCCTACACAGTTGTCTGAACAAATGTACAGTACAGATGTAACTGCCTCGCTGACATTTAACGAAATGAGTATGATTGTGACAGATGGAGGCTGTACGAAAATTTGTTTACATGTTGAGGCAGTTCAAATGACGAGCTGTTTTGCATCATGTTAACGAAGATTGGGGAAGAATATGTTTATGGTATATACAGGTGATGCATAACTTCTTTCGATGCCTGTATAATCTTTAGAAATCTGAAAATCACTTCCAAAGTCAGTGGCATGTTCTCAGGGTGTGTAAGCTGTATGTCAACTTCCAAATAAGATCGAAATTAATCACTCACTACTGATCTGCAGTTAGGACAGTCGCCCAGGTGGCAGACTTCCTCTCTGTTGTTTCCAGGTCCTTTCTTAAATGATTTCAATGAAATTGGAAATTTATTGAACATCTTCCTTAGTACATTATTCCAATTCCTAACTCCCCTTCCTACAAACAAATATTTGCCCCAATTTGTCCCCTTCAATTCGAACTTTATCTTCATATTGTGATCCTTCCTACTTTTAAAGACACCACTCAAACTTATTCGTCAACTAACGCCATACCACGCCATCTCTCCGCTGACAGCTCGGAACATACCGCTTAGTCGAGCAGCTCGTCTCCTTTCTCCCAAGTCTTCCCAGCACAAATTTTGCAACACGTTTGTAACGCTAGTGTTTTGACGAAAATCCCGGAACAAATCGAGGTCCTTTTCTTTGGATTCTTCCAGTTCTTGAATCAAATAATCCTGGTGAGGGTCACATACACTGGAACCATACTCTAGTTGGGGTCTCACCAGAGACTTATATGCCCTCTCCATTACATCCTTATCACAAACCCTAAACACTCTCACAAGCATGTGAAGAGATCTATACCCTTTATTTACAATCCCATTTATGTGATTACCCCAATGAAGATCTCTCCTTATGTTAACACCTCACAACCAGACTTTTAACCCCTTTTGCTGACGGACTAAACATCCATATGCGGCTGGGGGGCGTGACCAGTCCTAACGAAAGTAATTGGATAGGAAGAGCGTTAGCAGCTCGATTTGTTCTGGGTGTTTTCCGAGAGAAGAGTAGCGTTACAAAACCTTTTAAGGATAATTATTTATATTTCATTTGTTTAAATGTTCCTACTCAATGGCTGAGTGGTCAGCGTTGAGACATTCGTTTCTAAGGGACCCGAGTTCTGTTCCCGGACGGGTCGGAGATTTTAATCGTGTCTAGTTAATTCTTCTAGCCAGGGGACTTGATGTTTGTGTTTGTCGCAACACTTTCCTCTTCATATTCAGACAACACACTACACTACTAACCACCACAGAAACACGCTATAGTGATTACATCCCCCCATATATTGTTGGCGTAAGGAAGGGTATCCGCACCTGAAACAGGGCCAAGTCCTTTCATTATCCTTCGTTGTTCCGCTCCACTTTCAAGTTTCGTTGAGATAATGCGTATCTTCATGAAGGTTAATTTTAAGAGAAAGTACAAGAAGATAATTCGTCGCTGTTTGGCTAAAACTTTAAATATTTCCTTTAGACGATAGCATTCGAAATTGAACACATCGAATATTGTTCTGATGGACTGCATATCTGTATGTTGCTGGGGGGCGAGACAAGTCTTAAAGAAAATAATGGATAGAAAGAGGATTATGAGATATAAAATTTTGCCCTAACAATGACGAATTTCTCCTTAACTTTTATCGTGGCAGTGATTCTTGGTTTTCTAGACCGGGGCCGCCATCTCACCGTCCGATAACTCCTCAATTGTAAGCTGAGTGGGCCTCGATCCAGCCCTCAGATGTAGATAAAAATCCCTGACCTTGCTGGGAATCGAACTCGGTGAATCCCGGTAAGAGGCAGGCATGCTACCCCTACACCGCGGAGCCGCCTCCTACAATAATACAGAAGAAAAACATACAAGTCTCTCAGATGCGATCAAAACGCAAATGAGACCATATCGTCTAAGTACGACACGCTGTCAAACAACAACGTCATATAATAAAATAAAAAGCGAATGGAAAATATGAAACTGTCATATAATTCCACAAATCATGCGCCATAGAATATCACAAAATACTGAAAACAAGCTGGATGTTAGAGTGACTGAAGTCTAAATTCTTTCTGATTATATTAGACATGTTTGTGAAATTAATAACTGGTTCGATAGAAGGCAATTCGGTTTTAGGAAAGGTTATTCCACTGAAGCTCAACTTGTAGGATTCCAGCAAGATAAAGCAGATATCTCGGATTCTGGAGTTCAGATGGACTGTATCGAGATTGACATGTCTAAAGCATTTGATAGGGTGGATCATGGGAGACTACTGTCAAAAATGAGTGCAATTGGACTAGACAAAAAAGTGACTGAATGGGTTCCTATATTTCTAGAAAATAGATCTCAGAGAGTTAGAGTAGGTGAAGCTTTGTCTGACCCTGTAATAGTTGAGAGGGGTGTTCCTCAGGGCAGTGTTATCGGACCTTTATGTTTTCTTATATATATAAATGATATGAGTTAAGGAGTGGAATCGGAGGTAAGGCTTTTTGCGGATGATGTTATTCTCTATAGAGTGATAAATAAGTCACAAGATTGTGAGCAACTGCAACGTGACCTCGAAAATGTTGTGAGATGGACAGCAGGCAATGGTATGTTGATAAACGGGGCTAAAAGTCAGGTTGTGAGTTTCACAAATAGGAAAAGTCCTCTCGGTTTTAATTACTGCGTTGTTGGGGTGAAAGTTCCTTTTGGGGATCATTGTAAGTATCTAGGTGTTAATATAAGGAAAGATCTTCACTGGGGTAATCACATAAAAGGGATTGTAAATTAAGGGTACCGATCTCTGCACATGGTTATGAGGGTGTTTAGGGGTTGTAGTAAGGATGTAAAGGAGAGTGCATATAAGTCTCTGGTAAGACCACAACTAGAGTATGGTTCCAGTGTATGGGACCCTCACCAGGATTACCTGATTCAAGAACTGGAAAAAGTCCAAAGAAAAGCAGCTCGATTTGTTCTGGGTGATTTCCGACAAAAGAGTAGCGTTACAAAAATGTTGCAATGTTTGGGTTGGGAAAAATTGAGAGAAAGAAGAAGAGCTGCTCGACTAAGTGGTATGTTCCGAGCTGTCGGTGGAGAGATGGCGTGGAATGACATTAGCAGACGAATAGGTTTGAATGGCGTTTATAAAAGTAGGAAAGATCACAATATGAAGATAAAGTTGGAATTCAAGAGGACAAACTGGGGCAAATATTCATTTATAGGAAGGGGAGTTAGGGATTGGAATAATTTACCAAGGGAGATGTTCAGTAAATTTCCAATTTCTTTGAAATCATTTCGGAAAAGGCTAGGAAAGCAACAGATAGGGAATCTGCCACCTGGGCGACTGCCCTAAATGCAGATCAGTATTGATTGATTGATTGATTAATTCATCTCAATTAGCTTACTGATAATAGGTGATGAAGATTGTTGTATCCATAAAGACGCACACATTAAATGGTGTCAATTGTGTGCACTTTTGTATTCACAAATTATATATACATTATACACACATCATCAAACCGCCATTTTTAACACTTGGCTGCTACGAAGAAGAAGAAGAAGAAGAAGAAGAAGAAGAAGAAGAAGAAGAAGAAGAAGAGACTGCAACACTTGCATGTAAATCAACTACCAACGCAACAAATTCGCATACTCGATTAGCGACAAGCACTGAAACAACCCCACTCAACCCTGAAGACTGCCTCTGTATGTACACTGCCTGACCAGGCTTCTAGAAGAATATGACACAACATGTTTTCCCGCAATTTCGAGAGTCTCCAATAGACTATACACAATGAATGGATTTTTATATAACTCTCTAGAGCCAAAGATACGTTGTCCCGGACCATTACCGTGTGATCCACAATATTTTATTGGATTTATACATCATATATTACAGGTAATAATAAGTAGTTATATACTATTAATTATATGTTCTCACCTTAAATAATCTCATATTTATATACATACAGCAGATGTTCATGACATAACCTCACAAGTAATACGTTCACGATTGATACCAAATAAAGTCCGTACAGAACTACAGTACGTAAATAATAATAATAATAATAATAATAATAATAATTGTTACCGTGTTTTTGTGGTAGGTAGAGGTGAAAGAAGGTGCGGGTGTGAACGGGTCTCAAACTACGAAATTAAAGTTAATGTAAAATTTAACAAGGTTTTATTTTCTTAGCAAAAAACAAGAAATAACAATAATGGCAGGTACAGAGTAGCAAAACCACTAATCGAGAATGTACAATTACAGGATTTGGGCTCCGAGAGCCAGACACACAATTCTGAGCAATTAGCCCAGCATTACGATATACCGAAGTCAACAAAGGGGCAGAAGACCCCAATCAAGCCCAGGAGCACTTGCTCCAAATTACACAGTAAAGCCTCCTCGAGGCATACAACACTCAATTTTCGAAAAAGAGCCACTCGCTCTCAACTTTAAGCCTATCAAAGGCCACACCAAACTCCACCTTCAAGTTGTCCTCAAAGGATATATACACAGGGGTAACATACCCAACCTACTGAGGTCTATTAAGTGAGAAAAAGGTTAATTACTTGACCTCTAAAATAACAATGGAGAGGAGGCGATCTGCACTCCTAATACACTGTTTAAAACCCTAATCTGGCACTAGGCCACTAATGCAAGGGCTAATCCCATACTACTGAGGTGACTTTAGAAAAGAACAATTTACATTACATTAAGGAAGAATCGGTAGTGAGAAATAAGTTCACCTCAAAACAAAAGGAGTGGGAGCTCGAGAGGGTAAAACACTCTCTATCCCAATATGTAGCTTTAAAAGATAATAGATGCTAAGAGTAGTTACATTTTAGGAAAAGGTTACATGGTAGAAACGCTTCGGACCCGCCCCGAGAGTTAAACTGCTGAGCTAGCAAGAAAAGAAGTTATTAAAAGGCCATTACCTTGGAGTAGAACTGCTCCCCGAAGAAAGAGGCGCTTCCCGCCCCCTGCTATGTACTTTACACACTGAAAGATGGTACTGAAGTGGCGCAGAGACCCTAAAATCAGCAGTTTATATACTCTCATGGAAAGTTCGAGGCGTTTCAGGAAGGAAAACACCCGCCCACAATCATTTTATTGGTGGATAAAGAGAACCCCTACACAATATGAAGAAGAAACACATTATTGGTGGAAAATTAATTAAAGAAATTCGGGATTGGCTAGATTCAAAACAAGGGGAAAGAAAGGGTTAATATTGCCAACTTAAACAATGACTGAAAGAAATTTAGCAAAGAACAAACTTTTGAAATTAAATTTTCTCCAAAAAAAAAAAACAGTTCTTTCACTTCGCACTAGGGTGCATCGTTGTAGTTCTTCAGTAGTGTCCTCTAGAAGAGAATGTTCACACTTCTTACTACAAGCAAAACAAAAATACATCGAAAACAACACAGTTCAGAAACTTCAAAATTTCCAAGTAGCGGCATCTTCAGGGTAACTTGAAAATTAACACATAAGACCAAGTTCAGACTTCTCCCGGTAGGGGAGTTTCAACTGGCGCAAGGTTTAAATAAGCGGCGTGGAGGTGTACCGCCCGGTACAATAATAATAATAATAATAATAATAATAATAATAATAATAATAATAATAATAATAATAATAATAATAATAATAATAATAATAATAATAGATTTAAACATCATTGCTACACCTCACAAGTAATAATAATAATAATAATAATAATAATAATGGTAATCATAATCATAATCATAATAATAATGGGCCCGCCTCTGTGGTATAGTGCTAATCTGATTAGCTGCCACGCCCAGAGGCCCGAGTTCGATTCCCGGCTCTGCCATGAAATTTGAAAAGTGCTACGAGGGCTGGAACGGGGTCTACACAGCCTCGAGAGGTCAGCTGTGTAGAGATGAGTTCGATTCCCACCTCAGCCATCCTGGAAGTGGTTTTCCGTGGATTCCCACTTCTCCTCCAGGCAAATGCCGGGATGGTACCTAACTTAAGGCCATGGCCGCTTCCTTCCCTCTTCGTTGTGAGGCCGCCTGGGCGAGGTACTAGTCATCCTCCCCAGTTGTATACCCTACTCAGAGTCTGAAGCTCCTGATACTGCCCTTGAGGCAGTAGAGGTGGGATCCTCGCTGTGTCCCAGGAAAAAACCCACCCTGGAGGGTAAACAGGTCAGGAAGAAGAAGAGGAAGAAGAAATCGAGCTTGATATTTCTATTATTTACCCGTGGATGAGAGCATTGTTTCTAAGTTATATAGTCTACTACACTTGCATCAAGGTAAAGATCATTCCCCTGATAATAAGTATAATAACGAACGGAATGTGCTTCGAAGAACTCTCATCAACGCACGGCGCAAATATAACAAACACTCACTGACCATTACACAATCATCAGAAATCACGCAAATGTTGACTTTTTCCATACAACAATAAGGGATCTAGTGTTATTCGACACAACTCCAGTTGTTCGCAAGTCATAACACAATTATAACCTAACTTTCACACCATTGTAACGGCACCATTGTTGAATAATTAACATTGAAGGCCCTATTGAGCTATCAGCTCAGAAAAGAGATGAATATACGACAATTACCAGTGAAGGACAAAATAATCATCTGTGACGGAAACAATAACTATGTTAACTACCGCAAATATAAGGCACTGTAACTAAGAAGACCCACAACCAAAATAAACTGTAAAATACCACCTCAGAAATATTTACACCAGAATAAACTCGATCATTATATCCTGCATAACACTACAACACAATATAAAAATTATTGAGTCATGGAGTATGGCGTTGCTATTGCTCATGCGCGAACTAAGTATGCGCGCGCAGCATTGAGGAACCACTGTAATTCGTAAGTGCGGCCTCGTAGGTTTCGGAGCATCGAGCATTCGCCGTTGAGGCGTATTTCAGAAATAACGAGTTTGCCATCACCCTTCAGCGACTCTGTCGTCGCCGTTTCCTGTTGGACGGACATCACAAAGTCCCGGATCATCGGGCGACTGTACGGTGGCTGCAACAATTAAAAACTACCGCATCGAGTGCAGAGAAGAAAAGCCCGTGATGACGAAAGACACAGAGCGAGTGTAGGAGGCCCGTCAAGCCCGGTTTTCTGCTGCCGGACGTGCCTACGGTGCATCAACCAGGATGACCTACACTTCCATCCATACAAAATGCAGATCGCACAGAAACTAAACCAAAAAGAGAACCATTTGCGGTGTATTTCCTGGAACCTTTAGCAGCGGAGCCGCAAATCCCATTGGACATGCTGGAGCGGGTGGTGCAAGTTTTCGCTCGCCGCCTGGAGGAATGGGCTAAACGTGATGGCGACCATGAGTTGGTGTTATGTTAAAAAGCAAGTAAATGGCATATATCGTCACTGCCGGGACAAACTTTTAATGTGTAATATTTTAGCTTAGAACTTTGGCCGGTAAGGTTCTGTCATCTAAGGTGGAATATTGTGTGAATATTGTCAAAGCATTCTCGCTCTTCATAATGTATCTCCTGCGGGTCAGTATATCTTAAAAATATTATCACACAGGAGGTTTTGTCCCTACAACGACGATATATTGTTCTTTGTGATGAATGTGTATTTCAATAAATCTTTCAATTTGTTTCGACGTTCTATACTATCCAGTACTCCATTCTGCCGGACCCTGTGTGTTATATTTACTGGAACGTGGTTTCCCCACTTTATCTTGAAACAAAGAAGCACTTGACCTGTGGTTGTGTAACGTGCATTATGCGACACTTTACTAGTTTGAGAAAATCAATTCTTAAATTTCATTTCGAAACTTAAAATGGAGTTGTGGAATATATAAGTAATTTGAATTATTTCATCAGGAACCTAATACTGCTCACAACAATGCCGTAATTCGTCATAGTATATGGTCGTCGTAATCTGATTTTCCCTCAGACTCAGCGAGGGATCCCACCTCTACCGCCTCAAGGGCAGTGTCCTGGAGCTTCAGACTTCGGGTGGGGAGATACAACTGGGGAGGGTGGCCAATACCTCACCCAGGCGGCCTCACCTGCTATGCTGAACAGGGGCTTTGTGGAGGGATGGGAATATTGGATGGGATAGGCAAGGAAGAGGGAAGGAACCGGCCGTGGCTTTAAGTTAGGTACTATCCCGGCATTTGCCTGGAGGAGAAATAGCAAACCACGGAAAACCACTTCCAGTATGGCTGAGGTCGGAATCGAACCCACTTCTACTCGGTTGACCTCCCGAGGCTGAGTGGACCCCGTTCAAGCCCTCGTACCACTTTTCAAATTTCGTGGCAGAGCCGGGAATTGAACCCGGACCTCCGGGGGTGGCAGCTAATCACGCTAACCACTACACCACAGAGGCGGACGTCGCCATAGTATATTCTATGTAAATTCACGTAATTAGGGAGCCAACAACACGAGTTGTCAAAAAAATTATAACTTAACACACTTTGCACACCCACATTTCGTAATGCAATGTAATGCTGCACAGTAATACGGATATGAAACACCTTTATTATTAATGAAACGTACCCATCCAGTAGGGGCTGCCTGGCCGAGGCGGTAAAGGCGTGCTCGGTTCGCCCGGAATCACGTGGTCAGGAAGTCGTAAAATTTTAAAAACGAGATTTCCCCTTCCGGAGGTGCATATGCCCCTGAGGTTCACTCAGCCTACACCAAAAGTGAGTACCAGGTTAATTCCTGGGGCAAAGGCGGCCGGGCGTAAAGCTAACCACTCTACCCCATCACGTGCTGAGGTTAACAATGGTGGAAGCCTCTACCTTCGACTCCTCCAAGAGCCTTAATGATGACTTTGCTTTGATTTGCTTTTACCACATCCAGTATTAATACATATATTATTTACATAAACTACTCGTAATTTGTTCGTGATTGACAGTTCACCTCACAAAATGTCACATTTCATTGACAAAAACATTACTTTCACACAATATTGTGTTGTTCATCTTCGCCATCATTGAGGGTGTCGGGGTGCAATTCTCTTCCTGTACTTGCTGAAGGAATCTCCTTGTAGAAGTTGTTGAATGTGTACAGGAACATTGTAAACTGCAGGTGGTTTTAGTGTGGCACGCGTACAACCGCCCCCCCACCCACCCAACTCAAAAACGGACCTGTATAAATTCACTGGCATCAAGTATTGTTTTATAATGAGTAGTGCCCATGACACTTTTGTTACAATGCAACCATTTTACTTTCCTCCAGTGGAGGCGACCCCCGTTTTTTTACTTTCCTGTTTTGCAGAAGAACTGGAAAAAGCGCAGAGAAGTCCAAAAGTTCTTCCCGGTTCATTTCCTTTACGATAAAAGTCTTATTCTTGGTGGACTACCTAATCAGTTGGGTCCAGTCGTTAGGGTGATCAGTGTTTCCATAGAACCTCTTTTTCGCTTTCTCTATCATACTGTGATCACTATCACATTTCATATGGGTATGGTCTGCGGCATTTCAGAATGTTGCAAATCCATCATAAAAATCTCTGAGATGTAGCTGTTTTTGTTTTACCCACTGAAAATTTTCCACTTGTGTTACGAACAGAACCAGTTTCTTGCAAATCACGGGAAGGTTCATGCACTGACACCTTAAATGCCACTGACTTTTCTCTCAGTAGTAAGTTCACTCTCTGAACTACACGCACCTTCCTTGTGTGACATTCTTTTCATTTTTTCTGGGGTGTACTCTCAATAACATCAGAACAAAATGAATCAGACGAGAAGTCAATAATACTGAAGCCTGGGTCCACCTGAGATTCGTCGAAGTTCAAAATGTACGGAAGATCTTCAAGAATAGAAGGTAAAGCATTTGAATCTAAACATAAGAGAGAACTATATTATCATCAGTTTTACAGCGCGTTATAATAAACACTACATCTATTCCCCAATTATAATTTCCGATAGTTTAAATTTTTAAAATAATGAAGTTAGCACATCCTAATTGTGTGCTTCTCGTCTGGTAGTTCCAAGACAGAATTTATTCATCAGAACGATCATGAATCAGTAACCTAACGCACGAGAGCATTCTCCGATAACAACACAAGCTATAATAATTCTGGCTTAAGTAATAACAATGACAATTATTGAAGCAATTTTAATTATCGGTTTTCCCTCGATTGTTTTCGGTAGATTGATCCTTGCCTTGCTTTAAAGCTAATAAATATTTTCTGTTCTGAAAGACATAATGCTCTTTAATTAAGTCCTCATAACATACACAGCATAGCCTCCATAGCTCAGGCGTCAGAGCGCCAGCCTCTCATCACTGGGTTCCGTGGTTCAAATCCCGGTCACTCCATGTGAGATTTGTGCTGGACAATGCGGAGGCGGGGAAGGTTTTTCTCCGGGTACTCCGGTTTTCCCTGTCATATTTTACTCCAGCAACACTCTCCAATATCATCTCATTTCATCTGTCATTCATCAATCATTGCCCCAGAGGAGTGCGGCAGGGTTCGGCAGCCGGCACAATTCATATCCTCGTCGCTAGATGGGGCTTCATTCATTCCGTTGCTGAACCGGTCACATGACATTTCCAATTTCTTTGATATCATTTCGGAAAAGGCTAGGAAAGCAACAGATAGGGAATCTGCCACCTGGGCGACTGCCCTAAATGCAGATCAGTATTGATTGATTGATTGATTGATTGATTGATTGATTGATTGATTGATTGATTGATTGATTGATTGATTGATTGATTGATTGATTGATTGATTGATTGATTGATTGATTGATTGATTGATTGATTGATTGATTGATTGATTGATTGATTGATTGATTGATTGATTGACAGGTTGTGGATTTTCAATATTATTGTGAAAACTGAGCTTGTGTGGGGAAAGCAATAGATACCGCAACAAGACCTGTGACTAGCTAAAAAGCAAAACAGCTGGGAAATGATGATTGACAATGGATTACGTGACCATCCAGTTGGCGGGAATTTTGTTCAGTACCACTCATTGGTAATAATCAGTGTAAGGAGTCATTCTATATTGTTGGGCAACTTCACGAACAGCGCGAATAAAATGCGCTAAGTCACAATCAAACTGACATAACGCACTTTACACACACACCCGCCATTTGAAAAGAAATCTACATTCGATTAATCACTAGAGAGAAACCTGTCATACACTTCCCAACGGTACATTAACAAATTTCCTACATCTTGATTCAGGTACTCATCTGATCATCTTGATATATCCTTCAGGTCGGGTCATCATGACATACACAGCATAGCCTCCATAGCTCAGGCGTCAAAGCGCCAGCCTCTCATCACTGGGTTCCGTGGTTCAAATCCCGGTCACTCCATGTGAGATTTGTGCTGGACAATGCGGAGGCGGGGAAGGTTTTTCTCCGGGTACTCCGGTTTTCCCTGTCATACTTTACTCCAGCAACACTCTCCAATATCATCTCATTTCATCTTTCATTCATCAATCATTGCCCCAGAGGAGTGCGGCAGGATTCGGCAGCCGGCACAATTCATATCCCCGTCGCTAGATGGGGCTTCATTCATTCAATTGCTGAACCGGTCACATGACTGGACACAGGTTGTGGATTTTCAACATTATTGTGAAAACTGAGCTTGTGTAGGCAAAGCAATAGGTACCGCAACAAGGCCTGTGACTAGCTAACAAGCAGAACAGCTGGAAATGATGATTGACAATGGACCATCCAGTTGGCGGGAATTTAGTTCAGTACGACTCATGGGTAATAATCAGTGTAAGAAGTCATTCTATGTTGTTGGGCAACTTCACGAACAGCGCGAATAAAATGCGCTTAGTCACTATCAAACTGACATAACGCACTTTACACACCCACCCGCCATTTGAAAAGAAATCTATATTCGATTAATCACTAGAGAAAAACCCGTCATACACTTCTCAACGGTACATTAACAAATTTCTACAACTTGATTCAGGTACTCATCTGATCATCTAGATATATCCTTCAGGTCGGGTCGGACCATCTTTCCAAGTTTAACCAGACATCGTCAGGCTGTGCTACATTCAGCGATGATCCATTACTGAGGCCATCACCATAGAACTACGTCGCATAACAGTCGTGCGATGGATGATATCGAATGTCTGGAAGTTCTGGGAACCGCTGTCGCTTTAATCAAAGATTTGTTGGCTTGTTTCAGAGTATACCGCTCGAATATCGTATTATCAGAACTCTTTACACATTTCTACGATGTAGGCATGTTGTTGCTCCCTTACTGTCATCACAGTTCATGGTCCACACTGTTTCTCTGAACGTACCTCCCTATAAATGTCAATTTTTCAATTTTTTTTTCAATCACTACTGATCTGCATTTAGGCAGTCGCCCGAGTGGCCGATTCCCTATCTGTTGTTTTCTTAGCCATTTCTTCAACGATTGCAATGTAAGGGGAAATTTATTAAACATCTCCCTTTGTAAGTTATTGCAATCGCTAACTGCCCTTCCTATAAACGAATATTTTCCCCAATTTATCCTCTTGAAATCCAACATTACTTTTATGTTGTGATCTTTCCTATTTTAATGACACCACTCAAGCTTATTCGTTTAATTATGTAATTCCACGCCATTTCTCCAATAACAGCTCGGAACACACCAGCAAGTCGAGGAGCTCGTCTCCTTTCTCCGAAGTCTTCCCAGCTCAAACTTTTGCAACATTTTTGTAACGCTACGCTTTTGTCGGAAATCGCCCAGAACAAATCGAGCTGCTTTTCTTTAGACTTTTTCCAGTTCTTGAATCAAGTAATCCTGGCGAGGGTCACATACACTGGAACCATACTCTAGTTGGGGTCTTACCAGAGACTTATACGCTCTCTCCTGTACATCCTTACTAAAACCCTAAATAACCTCATAACCATGTGCAGAGATCTGTACCCTTTTTTCAAAACTCCATTTATGTGATTACTCCAATGAAAAATCTTTCCTTATCTTAACACCTAGGTACTTACAGTGACGCCGTAAGGTACTATCATCCCATCAAGTCAGTGATTAAAACTGAGGGGAATTTTTCTATTTGTGAAACTCACCACCGGACTTTTAACCTCGTTTATTGAAACCCCCTAAATAATTCTCAACATTGCAGTTCAAGTGAAGGCCATGTGAGCATAGATCCCTATCTCCAACTTACCCATTAGGATCTACAAATCGGGCTCCCAATTTCCCACATACCCATTCCATAGATTCCTATAAATCTCGGAACTCTGTAATTTACTAGGTGTCATCATTGAGGAAATCATATTAACGAGCTTATTACGAAACGTTACACATCTATCCCCATGGTTATGAGTGTATTTAGGGGTTGTAGTAAAGATGAAAAGGAGAGGGCGTATAAGCCTCTGGTAAGACCGCAGTTGGAGTATGGCTCCAATGTATGGGACCCTCACCAGGACTACATGATTTAAGAAGCGGAAAAATCCAAAGTAAAGCAGCTCGATGTGTTCTGGGTGATTTCCGACAAAGGAATAGTGTTACAAAAGTTGCCAAGTTTAGGCTGGGAAGACTTGGGAGAAAGGAGACGAGCTGCTCTAATAAGTGGTATATTCCGAGCTGTCAGTGGAGAGATGGCGTGGAATGACATCAGTAGACGAATAAGTTTGAGTGGTGTCTTAAAAGTTGGAATGATCACAATATGAAGATAAAGTTGGAATTCTAGAGGACAAACTGGGGCAAATATTCGTTTGTAGGAAGGGGAGTTAGGGATTGGAATAACTTACCGAGGGATATGTTCAATAAATTTCCAATTTCTTTGCAATAACTTAAGAAAAGGCTAGGAAAACAACAGATAAGGAATCTGCCACCTGGGCGACGGCCCTAAATGCAGGTCAGTACTGATTGGTTGATTGACACGTGTTTATGTACACCTCTACTACAGGATTAGTGCTCGGCACTCTACAGCACTCCTTATTCTCTTTGAACTTAAGTTACAGACTTACTTCGCAAACTACGTAATGTTTCATAAGCGAAAATCACAGTTGGTTAAAAGTAAAAGTTTCACTTACTGTACGACACTCTGGCCAGGATGTGCCGGACTTCCATGAGTAACCATGCGTAACGACGACACGTGGTAACCACGGCAAGTAATAGCAAATATAAAGTGTCGCCAAGACAAGTAATATTGAAGATAAACAATCGCTGAGACAACTTATTGCTAGGACAAGTAGAACGACTGTGTAATTCTTGTTATAACCTGTGACAGGCTGTCCTGTAGAACTACGTCACTCAACCAATGACATTGGCCGATTCGCACTTTGACCTAGTTTCCATTCCAAATCACTGAAGTATAATTGCAAGTCGTTTAAAAGGCTTAAAGTTGTACTTATTATTTACAAGTTGCTATACGTCACACCGACACAGACAGGTCATATGGCAACGATGGGATGGGAAAAGCTTGGAGTGGGGAGGTAGCGACATTGGCCTTAATTAAGATACAGCCCCAGCATTATTCTATCACCAAAGTAACCATATCCACCTACTTCCTTTAGAACTTAATTTTCTAATATTATATTTCCTGCATCACCTGACTTCATTCGACAGCACTCTATTATCTTTGTTTTGGATTAATTTATTTGCTTCTTCTATTCCTTCCCCAGGACTCTGCCCATTCCATTCAACGATTTCTCCATATCTTCTGAAGACTCAGATAAAATAACAGTGTCATCTAAAAACAAGTTCCAGAACCACAATTTCAGGTGCACCACATCTACAGAAATATTAATTAACCTTTTACCATTGTTCATATAACGATGTGGTAAACAAAATGACTTGGATGATGCCCACTGAATTGAATTGCAATTATTCTGAAGGTTGATTGTAGCTGTAATTTTCATTTTATGGGTTTTATCACGTAAAGACGATGGATCTCGATATTGATACTTGAAATCAATGCCATTATTCGCATATTACAGCCGTCATTTTTCGGTATTACCTTAAGCGATAGCTGTAATAATTCGATCGACACTTAAACTGAATGTAGGAATTTGTAGCATGAAAAAGCAAGTGTTTATGCCAGGAGACAATAATTGACGAGTCTTTCATCTATATATAGTAGACAGGAAAAGTATAGGAACTGCAGTGGATCTGCAAAACTTATTTAAAAGTATATTTTTCTTGCCCTAAATGCAGCGCAGCTTACGCTTCGAATGTAGACCTAAGTTATTTTGTCTGATGGTCCAGCTACAGCGAAAATTACATCGAAAAGTTGAGTCCGATATGGTAGAAAGAAGGACACTGATTTTCTCAGATAAGATTCAGGAGGTCAAATCGACCTATCTAAGGCATTTGATAGGGTGGATCATGGGAGACCACTGACAAAAATTAGTGAAATTGGACTAGAAAAAAGAATGACTGAATGACTGAATCGTTGGCTAGGTTTCTACAAAAGAGATCTCAGAGAATTAGAGTAGGCAAAGCTTTAGCTGTCCCTGGAATAATTAAGAGGGGAATTCCTCAAGGCAGTATATTTGGACCATTATATTTCCTTATATATATAAATTATGTCAGTAAGAAAGTGGAATCAGAGATTAGGCGTTTGGCGGATGATGTTATTCTGTACAGAGTAGGTAATGAATAAGTTACAAGATTGTGAGCAACTACAAAATGACCTCGTTAATGTCATGAGACGGACGGTAGGCAATAGTATGATGATAAATGGGGTTAAATGTCAGGTTCTATGTTTCACAAATAGGAAAAGTCCCCTCAATTTAATTACTGCGTTGAAGGGGTTAAAGTACCTTTCTGGGGGTCATTGTAAGTATCCCGGTGTTAATATAATGTAGGATTTTCATTGGGGTTATCACATAAATGGGATTATAAAGAAAGGGTACAGATCTCTGCACATGGTTATGAGAGTATTCATAGGTTGTAGTAAGGAAGTAAATAGGAGGGCATTTAAGTCTCTGGTAAGAACCCAAATATGGTACGGTTCCAGCTCAACGTACGGGACCCTCACCAGGATTACTAAATTCAAGAACTGCAACAAATCCAAACAAAAGCAGCTCGATTGTTTCTGGGTGTTTTCCGAAAAAAGACTAGCATCAAAAAATGTCGCAGGATTCGGGTTGGGGCTCGACTAAGTGGTTTGTTCTCAACTGTCAGTGGAGAGATGGCGTGGAATGACTATAGTAAAAGAATAAGTTGGAGTGTTCATTGTTAAAGTAGGAAAGATCGCAATATCAACATCAAGTTGGAATTCAAGAGAACAAATCGGGGCAAATACTAATTTATAGGATTGATTGATTGATTGATTGATTGATTGATTGATTGATTGATTGATTGATTGATTGATTGATTGATTGATTGATTGATTGATTGATTGATTGATTGATTGATTGATTGATTGATTGATTGATTGATTGATTGATTGATTGATTGATTGATTGATTGATTGATTGATTGATTGATTGAGCTTCCTTTGGCGGAAAAACCAGGGCATCACAGATAGTCACAGGGGCTTGCAGAATGTCTACGGAGACCTTTCAGTGGACAAAGGCACGGAGAGCCTTCTCAACGACAACGCAAGATCTCACACAAATCTTCGCACCCGACGGGAGCTCGCCAAACTACAGCGTACTCTTCTTCATCCTCTCTAAAACCCGAATCTCGCGCCTTCTGACTTCCATCTTTATGGCCCAATGGAGGATGCACGCACGGGAATCACTACGTGGATTATGGGGAAGTTATCGATACAGCACGACATTGGCTCCGACATCGACCAGTGAAGTGATATCATGCAAGCATGCGGTCCCTCATATCACGGTAGCGTGACTCAAACCACGCAGACAGTTGTTCGGTTTGTAAAATGATTAAATTAAAAACGGAAGCTTACTATTTCAAACCAGACGCATGTTTGATAATATATCACATTACAGCACTCTAGATAACTTTAGAGTTAACAGTGATTCAACGAGTCAAATACTGAAAATCGTTTAACTCGAGTCAAACACGTATTCAAGTAAACTGGGACGAATTTTTGGCTAAAGTAGAGTAAACATATCACTTGTGCAGTTGAGTGCGAACTTACGGATACCAAATTGCCCGAATAGCCCCGGGCCTTGATTAACTGATTTCGAACTTGAAAAAGAAACGTGTTATTAATTGTTTTTCTTCTTCCTTTTCGGTTTGCACTCCAGGGTCGGATTTTACCCTCGGACTCAGCGAGAGATCCCACCTCAACCGCCTCAAGGGCAGTGTCCTGGAGCTTCAGACTCTGGATCGAGGAATGAAACAGGGGATGATGACCAGTACTTCGCCCAGGCAGCCCCACCTGCTATGCTGATCAGGGGCCTTCCGGGGAGGATGGGAAGATTGGAAGGCGTAGACAAGGAAGCGGCGTGGCTTTAAGTTAGGTACCATATCGGCATTCGCCTGGAGGAGAAGTGGGAAACCACGGAAAGCCACTCCCAGGATGGCTCAGGTGGGAATCGAACCCACCTATACTCAGTTGACCTCCCGAGGCTGAGTGGACCCCGTTCCAGCCCTCGCACCACCTTTCAAATTTCGTAGCAGAGCCAGGAATCGAACCCGGGTTCTCCGAGGGTGGCAGCGGTTCACACTAACCACTACACCACAGAGGCGGAATATTGAATGCGGTTAACGAATTATTTCGATTGTATTAGTAATCCGTTTACACACCAGCCTTGATTCTTCTCTAGGACTCAGAGAGGGATCCCACCTATACCGCTTCAAGGGCAGTGTCTTGGAGCGTGAGAATTTGGATGGGAATACAACTGGAAGGAGGACCAGTACCTCGCAAACGCGGCCTCAAATTGTATGATGAACAGGGGCAATGAACGGGGGACGGCAAGATTAGAAGGGATAGACAAGGAAGAGGCCGTGGCCGTGGCCGTTGCCTGGAAGAGAAGTGGGGAACCACTTCGAGGATGCCTGAGGTGGGAATCAAACCCCTTCCTTCCGCGATCTAGTCAGTCAACAACGCTGAGTGGACCCTACTCCAGCCCTCACATCACAATTCGAACTTTGTGGCACAGAGGAATAGAACCCGGGCCTCAAGGGGTGGCAGCTATTCACACTAAGCACTACACAACAGAGGCAGACTAGTTTTAGTAGGGTGTACCAAATGTTATATACAGAACGGAAAGGCAGCGTTACGACTACGTAGACACCTCACCATCGGCTGTCCTGAGGTTGGTGTCCTATGGTTACCCATATTCACTTGCAATCATATGCATGGACAGTTACTGTTCATAGGGCACACTTGGCCTCTGCATATAGGGGCCTATTATTCATTGTCTGAGTTCGAAGCACTTTCCTCATAATGTGTAGGAAGTGATCCACCTCAAAAATTTACAGGGGACGTAGCTCAGATGGTAGATCGCTCGCTCATAATGCGAGAGGTACCAGGATCCATACCTGGCGTCTGTATATATTATACACTGCTCGAGTTCGGAGCACATTCCTCAGAATGTGTAGGGAGTGGTCAATCACTGTGACAATAGGGGACGTGGCTCAGATGGTAGGGCGCTCGCTCATAATGCGAGAGTTGCCAGGATCCATACCTGGCGTCTATATATATTATACACTGCTCGAGTTCGGAGCACATTCCTCAGAAAATGTAGGGAGTGGTCCATCACTGTAACAATAGGGGACGTAGTTCAGATGGAAGGGCGCTCGCTCATAATGCGAGAGGTACCAGGATCGATAGCTGGCGTCTCCATATATTATACACTGCTCGAGTTCGGAGTGAAATTCTCATAACATGTAACGACTGATCTAACACTAAAATGTATAGGTTACGTAGCTCAGATAGTAGAGAGCTCGCTCAGCATGCGGCAGGTACCAGGATCGATACCTGCCCTCTCGATGGTGTGACCGTTCACAACGTAACCTATAGTATGTCGTGATACCCAGGAGATGGACTTTTCCACTTTTCGCGTTCAGTCTACGAAAAAAAATAGTCCAAGTTAAAATTTTTCCTCCCTTCCGGGACACGAGTACCAGTACGCTGACCTGCGGGTACCCAACTCTAGTTGCTGGTAATTGCTTGAGCGCTTGTAGTTGAGGTTTTCTCACTCCAACGGCAAGCGAGACGAGAAGAGACGCAGAATCAAGTTGGAATTCAAGAGAACAAATCGGGGCAAATACTAATTTATAGGATTGATTGATTGATTGATTGATTGATTGATTGATTGATTGATTGATTGATTGATTGATTGATTGATTGATTGATTGATTGATTGATTGATTGATTGATTGATTGATTGATTGATTGATTGATTGAGCTTCCTTTGGCGGAAAAACCAGGGCATCACAGATAGTCACAGGGGCTTGCAGAATGTCTACGGAGACCTTTCAGTGGACAAAGGCACGGAGAGCCTTCTCAACGACAACGCAAGATCTCACACAAATCTTCGCACCCGACGGGAGCTCGCCAAACTACAGCGTACTCTTCTTCATCCTCTCTAAAACCCGAATCTCGCGCCTTCTGACTTCCATCTTTATGGCCCAATGGAGGATGCACTGCACGGGAATCACTACGTGGATTATGGGGAAGTTATCGATACAGCACGACATTGGCTCCGACATCGACCAGTGAAGTGAGAATCTGGGTCACTAGCAGAGCTCATGGAGGATGTTCAACGTAAGAACTAACATTATACCGTATTTCGTCGTACATTCACCACCACCATATAGCCGAATTCAATTCTTTTTTATAAAACTTTTAACACAAATCGCACAATAGTCAACGGATAGTCACATGTGAACATTCACTTGAATCAGAGGATTTTACACATAATTATGAAGCAGCGAATTGCTGTACATAATTGAAGGAACGGTAACTACGCCGCGAACAAGGGTGCGCCTTAAGGGTTACCAGATGTTGGGTCTTGACAGCGGTAGCGAGCTTAAGGTTTCCCCAGCACTCGTCGCCGTCCGTCGTCAGAGACCGAAGGACGCTTTTAAGATTGCTCGAGAATCAAAGAAGCGACTTTAATGATTCACTCAGTGACTAGTGTGTGTGTTCTTCGTGAAGGAATCATTCTGAAGTGTGAACAGTACACCTCAGTGATGTATTAAAGTTTTGTGTTTTTATGTGGAAGTAACCACAATCTAATTTAGCAATTTACGAGTACAGTGTAAGGTACAGTGTGCCGCTAATAAATCTAGTAGAAACGGTACGAAAGTGTGATGGTCCGGTTCCGCGTGATGAGGAGGTCGTGCATCGAGCCATTTATATGGATAAACTAGTACGGCTCAATTAACATAAACAGGCACGTATTTAGCTAAGTGCGTGGAACGAGTGCATCAGAAGCGGACGTGAAATATTTAGGAAAGGGAATGAACGGCTCAGTGTCGGCCATGTACAAGGGCAGTGCCTCATCAGATAAATCCCTAACGCTGTAAAGAGCTCGACCTACGTATGACTAAGGGCAGTGGAGAAGGCCTGAATTATTGTTATGTAGTAAGTTTGTGTTAACACATTAGTAGGGTATCCAGTGACATTTCTAAGTGAGCCAGTGAAACTTCAGGGCCTCGAGTAACTGTCAATAACAAGGAGAGGTACCAGGTTCGATACGTGGCGTCTCCATATATTATTCATTTTTTGAGTTCGGAGCACATCCCACGTACTGTTTACGGCAGGGCCTCTTAAACACCCAAAATCTCACGCGTGCAAACAGCGGCGCAGAGTTCCTGTGCACAGTGCATCGGTCCCGCTAGGCTCGACTCGGACCAACACTTCGTCTCTGGGCTACTCGGCTAAGCTCGGCTCAACTCGGCTCGGTACGGAGCAAGTGGGGAAGAGGGAAACAGGGGGAGCGAGCGAGACAGGCTTGGGGAAAGAGAGAGACAGCGCTATTGCTCCAAATCGAGGAGTGGGGGCCACCAAGCGAAGTCGTCTTTTGCACCGTGCACAGTGCATGCACCAGGCGCATGCACCCTGAGAGGCCCAGGTTTAGGGAGTCGTGTAATAGCATGACTTACATAAGACCAATGGTACGGACTCAGCCATTATGGCACCGACTCGTTGGCTTTCGGTTCAGAGGGTTCTGGGTTCGATTCCCGGCCGGGTTGGTGATGTTAACCTTCATTGGTTAATTCCGATGCCTCGGGGGCTGGGTGCTTGTGATGTCCCCAACATCCATGCAACTCGCACACCACACGTAACACTATCCTCCACCACAATAACACGCAGTTACCTACACATAATCCGACTCGTTGGCTGAATGGTCAGCGTACTGGCCTTCGGTTCAGAGGGACCCGTGTTCGATTCCCGGCCGGGTCGGGGATTTTAACCTTAATTGGTTAATTCCAATAGCTCGGGGGCTGGGTGTGTGTGGCGTATTCAACATTAGAAATCTTCGTAGGTAGGGCCCTCATCTTCACAGACATGCAGGTCGCTTAATAGGCCGTCTACTAGAGAAAGACCTGCACCAGGCCTCTGCGGAGGCCATACGCCATTATTATTACCTACATATGGCAGATGCCGCCAACCCACTTCGGAAGGTCAGAATTACAAGGGATGCATTCGGCTAGACATAGCTACGCGAAATTTTTATTAGCCATTATGGCATGGTAGTTTGGGGTGCAGCTATTGCAACACGTGCTCCAGTAGTTCGGGCAAGCCGGGAATAGAAAAGTGCGGTAGACGTCACTCCGCGAGATAGCCTATTTCAGTCAATAAGTTGAATTTTCTTTGCTTTTAGTTCCTAACCGAAGTTTATTGAGTGTTGTGTGCTTCAGTAGTTCAGTATGCCGTACTGTTTTGTGCCTGGCTGTAAGACAGGCTATGGTAGAGAAGTTGATGACACGGTTTTTTCAACACCGAAGGATCCGAATCTTCTTCTTTATCTGTTTACACTCCGGGGTCGGTTCTTCCCTCGGACTCAGCCATGGATCCCACCTCTACCGCCTCAAGGGCAGTGTCCTGGAGTTTCAGACTCTGGGTCGGAGGATACAACTGGGGAGGATGACCAGTACCTTGCCGCGGCCTCACCTGCAATGGTGAAGAAGGGCCTTGCGGGGGGATGGGAAGATTGGAAAGGATAGACAAGGAAGTGGGAAGGAAGCGACCGTACCCTTAAGTTAGGTACCATCCCAGCATTTGCCTGGAGGAGAAGTGGAAAACCACTTCCAGGATCGCTGAGGTGGGAATCGAACCCACCTCTACTCAGTTGACCTCCAGAGGCAGAGCGGACACCGAACTAGCCTTCGTACCACTTTTCAAATTTCGTGTCAGAGCCGGTAATCGAACCCGGGCCTCCGGAGGGTGGTGGCAGCTAATCAAAACTAACCACTACACCACAGAGGCGGACGTTGTTAATAACTGTTCTTAATGTGGGGTACAACTGGGGAGAATGACCAGTACCTCGCCCAGGCGGCCTCACCTGCTATCAATCAATCAATCAATCAATCAATCAATCAATCAATCAATCAATCAATCAATCAATCAATCAATCAATCAATCAATCAATCAATCAATCAATCAATCAATCAATCAATCAATCAATCAATCAATCAATCAATCAATCAATCAATCAATCAATCAATCAATCAATCAATCAATCAATCAATCAATCTTTTTCAAGTGACGTGACACCTGTTCCTCCTTCGTGTATCCAATGTAAGATTACAGTGTTCGTGGATGAGGTAGTTTTAAAATATACATATCTCTCAATAAGTGATAAGCGGACGTTGATTTATTTGAGAGAAATGAAGAAACTTTAGTGGAAGCTCGAATTCGTTCAATGAACAAATTGTCTTTTAAATCTCTACAAAAAGCTCTACACTTCATCATCCACATTTGTCCTGATGGAATATAAATATTGTTTTAATGAAATCACACCCCAATTCAATGGTCTAATTGTAGTCCTGTATACTCTCATTTGCAATACCCTCGTTAATTTCGCTTTTATTTTTGTTGACTTGCCCTTAGTTCGCTTGATTGTAAAGCATTGTGTTCCTACACTGACACATGGTTGATAATTGCTTGACGCACATTGTACATAATGAGTGTCCTCCATAATATCGTCCCTGTTCTGCCAAAACGGCGAATGTGACAATGCTCTTCCTATCCATTATTTCCCTTACGACTGTCACGCCTTCCAGCCACATATGAATATGCATTCCGTCAGAACAATTTTCGTTGAGTTCATTTTCCTATGCAGATGTGTAAAGGAAAATGTACATTAAGTACATCACACTCTAGGAGTGGGCAAATGCCATGCAAACATACGTTCCTTCAGTATGGTACAGTAAAGTTCTTTTTCCTTTACACATGCACATAGGAAACTGAACTCAACGAAAATTGTTCTGATGGACTGCATATCAATATATGGCTTGAAGGCGTGACCAGTCTTAAGGGAAATAATGCACAGGAAGAGCATTGTAACATTCGCCGTTTTGGCAGAACAGGAACGATATTTTCATTACCTGTATATTTCCTTTTATCTATCTACATAAGTAAAATCGTAACGACCGTGTGTCTGTACATTGACCATTTTGGCAAAATTTCCGTACATTTATCCGTTTCAGGTGTAATAATGACCATCTGCATAATTTTTAGCTTTGGTGTCTGTTTGTCTGTCCTTCTATAACTTGAAAACTACCGGATATATTTCCACCAAACTTCATCTTTAGAATCCACCTGTCCTTGGGTAAGTTTTAGGGCAAATATTTTTCTAAATCCCTCAACTGATATGAATAAAGTCGTAATGAATGTGTGTGTCTGTACATTGTCTATTTTGGTGAAATTTTCGTACAGCTACCCATTTGAGGTGTAATAATGACCATCTGCATATTTTTCGTGTAGTTTTCTGAAAGTAGTAATTTTTACGCCCCTCACCCAAAATCCATATTGCGGCATCATCTGCACGACGAGCAAGAAAATTGAAATTTGGCAAAATTATACGTTTTAGCCTGCAACAGACGGAAAATTTCCAAGATCTTTAGATTTTTTCACTTTAGACTGTCGAAATATGTAGGTAATTTAATGACGGTGGCAGACCTTCGTTTCGAGGTATTTCGCGGCTAAACGGTAAGTCCTACCACAAAACAGATGGCACAATCTCCGTTCAATTTGGAGTGACTTCAACCTTGGTCTTATGACTTTTTTTTCGTATCTGTATCCCTTAAGGCGCGTCCAGACTTGTAACAGAACATCGTAACGCAACCGCGTCGCGCTCCTCTCTGGACGGTACTGCGTAACCTCGTCGTGCAACCTTGGCCCGCAACATGAACTATACGGAACGAGGTTCGCTGCGTTCCACTGCTTGTCGGTTTTCCCGCGTCACATCAAAGAGCTGCGCGCGCGGAATTTACAGCAAGCTTGGACGTACACAGGACCTCGGCGCGTAACACGCATTCGCCTCTGTCTGCTTGATCAGTAAACATGGAGTGGACCGAGCAAAACACACTGCATTTTATTGAAATGTACAGAGCTAAGGAAATGTTGTGGCTAGCTAGCCATCCCGGGCATTTCAACAAAATTTTAAGGAATGACGCATGGGAGGAGCTGGCGACGGAACTGAACACAATGGCCGAGGAATGCCGGAAGAAAATGACGTCCTTGCTTTCTTCACTCCGAAGGGCGAAAGGCAAAATAAAGAAGAGCACGGAAACAGGATCAGGTGTGTATAAATAAAAATAAGTAGCCTAATATTACTTATAAAACATGGCATCGGACTTTAAACGCTACGACGCATTCTTAAGCTTTCCGCTGTAAACAGTGTGTACGATACTATATTACGATGTTTGAACATATGCATTTTTTCATTTTCAGCAACTGACGAGGTGTATCAGAGCATATGGTTTGCTTTTAAGCGTCTGCAGTTCGTATGGGACATTTTTTTTTGCTAGTTGCTTTACGTCGTACCGACACAGATATGTCTTATGGCGACGATGGGACAGGAAGGGGTTAGGACCGGGAAGGAAGCGGCCGTGGCCTTAATTAAGGTACAGCCCCAGCACCTATGGGACAAAGACAAGCCGCGAGATGGTTTAAGCACTTTAAGTACATTTTTACTGCAAAGTAAACACGTAATAAATGAAGAGTTAACATTTTTAAAGTGAAACTAGTAACACATTTATTTTCCTGTTTTTGATTCTTCAGCACACATAAAAACAATTTTTCAAAAAGATTTCTTATAAAAGACTTTGTAATTACGTTATGTTCTTGATAACACTATGTAAGTTCATAATTGATTGCATCTGTGTTCATTTTATCGGGTCGTTTATTATCAGTGATCAAGAATGGTAGAGGCTAATATGGATCGCCGTGCAAATTTAATGGTTGTTTCTTCACTGCACACTTGAATGTGTAAATCTACATTTTTGTGGCTAGGTCCACTATATGTTTCAACTATTCAACAGGTTGTAGAGTAACAGCAAACTGTTCATATCCTAAATCATGTGAATTTCACGAAAATATTAACCCGTAATTATCTTGCCATGGAATCTGTCCCTCGTGTTGGAAAAATTGTGCTAACTCGTTTCGCCGATGAGCTTGATCTACGTGGCACATTTCTGATAGGAAGTAATGACGTCATGTTATCAATGTCGACTCTCCAGTTTCCCTCCTTTAATTGTCCGTCTGTTTCATGATCTAATGTCCCAGGTGGATTGTTAAGATTGACTGAGTCAGGGCTTCGTCTTAAGAAATTGTGTAGATAAGTCACTGCCTTCACAATCAATTCAGCCCTGTCAGACTGTAGCAGCATTGGCTTTCGAAGTACTCGAAAGACAGCCGACACAATACCGAACATATTTTCCACCACTCTACGTGTTCGGCACAGTGGATAATTGAAACGCCGTTCTAATGAATACTTCGGATGAATCCTTGGATACGGTTTCATTAACTCCTCACTAAGAGCAAACGCATCGTCCCCGATGAAAAAGTGTGGAACTGGAATTTGTCTTCATTTTAAGGGCTCCGCTTTTGGTAAATATAAGCTGTTCTTTTGTTGTACTTGATTGTTCAACTGCCTTGACAACCAACATTCACAAATAAAAAGTTGTAATGGGCGTCTACCAGTGCGAAAAGAACAATGCTGAATGTAGATTTATAATTAAAGAACTCGCTACCACACTTCATAGGTGCTTGTAGGACATGTTTGCCGTCCAGGGCTCTTAACAATGAAGCAAGTTCCACATGCGTTCATAGTTTTGTGCCACAGCCTGCCATTCTTTTTCTGTTATAGGAATCTGTGAATAATAATAATAATAATAATAATAATAATAATAATAATAATAATAAATGTAGAAGTAGTAATGTATATCTTAAATATGTATGTGTAGCCTATACACGATATTTCTTAATATAGATAGACAACGAACAAGAACAAGAAGATACACAACATGCGGAAGGCACCATAGGAACTATATCGTTTCCCCCGCAGGCTGTTTCCCATAAACGGAAAAGACGAGTTGAGGATGAGAGACTAGAGAAGACATTTAAAATACTGGTGGCATCTGCAAGCAAACATCAAGAAGAGGACGAATGCCATATCTTTGGGAACTTGGTTGTCAAAAGGATGCAGAAATATTCACCAATAACTCGAGCCGAAATTGAACATGCTATGATGGACATTTTACTTCGTGCAGACGGGGACAGTATGACCACTTTCCCCATCCACTCCCTTCTCCGGTTCACTCTACATATTCCCAATGTCCCCAAAATGCTGCACAGCATAATGTTCATCAGCTGCCGAACCCATCATATTTTCAAGGTTACACCGTTTCAACACCCACTCCTTCAGCTTCCTTATCCTCACCGAATACTACTACTACTACTACACCCAATTCTCCTCACTCCAACTCCAACTCCAATCTGTCCACTGAGTCAAATACAGTAAGCAATTGCCACGATGTGGATATGGATTTTCAGGACTTGATTGGACTTACAAAGTAGTGTTTCTGTGTTGAATAAGCAATTAAAATAGATAACGTTTAATGTATGTAACATAGAATATCCCTGCAATAAATTCCTTTTTTACGTTTATATTTTCTTTCAATGCTTCAATCAGAGCTTGACACATTCCGGTACGATAACACTAATCGACTGTTTGGATATTTTGAAAAGATACTGCAGACTAGTGTATGAATCACCGGTTGCTAGAAATCGTACTGTCAGTGCCAGTCTCTCTCGCACCAAGATAGCCTCTCTGAATGTGGTATCCTTCTTAGCAACTTTAGGCCCTATCAAATTGATGAGGTATTCAAAGTCTGTAGGTGACATCCTAGTAAAATTTTTATAACGCCCACTAACTGTCTGAAACTTCATGTCGGCCAGCAAATTTGAACCACCATGTGTAGTTCTACGTGAATATAGCTGAGTTTGCCACCATCGCCCATGTTTCCGTTTGGTTGCATAATGCAAATAAATATAGGCTGCTGCAGCTAAGTCCATCTTTCAAAGCTGCACTGTCTCAACTGGCGGAACGCTGGTAGGTTACGCGTTACGACCTGCGGCGCGGGGTAGAAAAGTTTACCTTGCAACAGCGGTGCGTAACATTGCCCCGTTTAACCTTGGCGCGCGACGTGGTTACGTTACAGAGTTAGGCGCGTATGTCTGTACCCGCCTTTATACGTTAGATTCGTCTCTGGTTCTCAATTTTGAGTAAATTTGGAGTTTTTACATGCATAATTCATACTATCAATCACTTACAGGAAAGATAGAATCATCAAAATCTACACGAACACTGGCCAACCCATTACCCATATGTGAGCCAAATGCTATGTCACATTGTTATCAGAAAAGTAATGCAATGTAAGATAATCTTACACAAATTTCACCCTTTTCAACGTTTCTAACTCAATCTGATCCATGAATAGATGATATGCGAGAAAATATCATAGGACCAGCCAGTTAGGTAGCAGAATACTGCGTCTTATGGTATAACCATTTATCGATATGAGGTACCGTTTAGTAGCAGTTAATCTGTAAATGAATGTGTGCAATATTGTAAAAATGCATATACCTTCGTATGTCAATCTATATATATATACATTGATGTCGATTTGTAGAGATCGAGGAAGGGTGTGTCTGTTATTGTAGTCACTACTCCCCACACCGACTTTGACTGACAGTAGGAATTGGATCCTTCTCCAACTCTTGTGTAACTGGCATTAGTAAGGAGGGCCTGCCAGTGTATTGAATAATTCACTTCTCGATTTGACTTGCAGAAGGCAAGGGAGCATGCAATTTTGTTCAAAACTCCCCTACCCGATTGTTTTTTGCTGTAGACCGGGGTGCCCGCCATTATAAACAAATGCACCCATCTTAAATGTGACTAGCATTAGGCATAGTGACCTGCTATTTTAATGGAAACTCACCAACTCCGTATGACTGGCAGTAAGCTGGCTGGCAGCAGGAAAGAGGGACTGTCATTATAATGATAACTGCACAACTTAATTTTGACTGGTAGTAGGCAAGTTGCCTGCCTTTACAATAAAAACTCCTTAACTAATCCGTCTGGAAGTAGGAAATGGGGCCTGCCATTGAAACGATACTCCCCAAATTGATTGTGACCGCACAATTGGGAATGGGGATTGGGGCCTGCAATGTTAATGTAAACTTCGCAGCTAGATTTTGAATGGGAGTGGGCAAGTGAGCCTGCCGTTATCATTACAACTCCGCAACACACACTTTACATTGGAAACAACGTATGAGGACCTGGCCATGCTATTTCTTGGATAACGCTATGGACATGCAATTTTAAAGCAATCTTATTTACTGCACGTCCAATATTTACTTCGATATTCGTATGCAGTGTAGAATACCGTAGCGAAGCACGGGTACATTTGCTAATTGTTGATACGTTTGTTTTCCTTCATATGCTCTTTTGCACATTTTAGAACCCATTGTCTGCTAATGACAACGTTTAATTAGAATTCACGAAACGAAAGTCGTCCACCTCTGTGGTGTACGGCTTAGTGTGATTAGCTACCACCCCCCGAGGCCCGGGTTCGATTCCCAGCTCTGACACGAAATTTGAAAAATGTACGAAAGCTGGAACGGGGTCCACTCACCCTCGGGAAGTCAACTGAGTGAAGGCGGGTTCGATTCCCACCTCAGCCACCCTGGAAGTGGTTTTCGTGGTTTCCCACTTCTCCTCCAGGCAAATGCCGGAATGGTACATAACTTAAGGCCACGGCCGCGTCCTTCCCTCTTTCTTGTCTATCCCCTCCGATCTTCACATCCGCCACCACGGCCCCTGTTCAGCGTAGCAGGTGAGGCCTCCTGGGCGAGGTACTTGTCATCCTGCCCAGTTATATCCCCCGACCCAATGTCTCCCGCTCCAGGACACTGTCCTTGTGGCGGTAGAGGTGGGATCCCTCGCTGAGTCCGAATGAAAAAGCAAGCCTGGATGGTAAGCTGATTAACAAAGAAAGAAAGAAAGAAAGAAAGAAAGAAAGAGGGAAAGAAATACACAAAATTTAGTGAAAGCTAGAATTCGTTCAATGAACAAATTGTATTTCAGATCTCCACGAACCGCTCTACACTTGATCATCCATATTTAAAAATCGAGTTTTTCCTAATGTTGCAGCGAATGTAAATATTGTTTTAATGGAGCCATACTCCGATTCAAAGACCTAATTGGTAGTCCTGTATACTGCCATTTAAAATACCCTCGTTAATTTCGCTGTTATTTTTGTTGACTTGCCCTTAGTTCACTTGATTGTAAAGCATTGTGTTCCTATACTGACACCTGGTTGATAATTGCTTGTCGCAACTCGTACATAATGAGTGCCCTCCATAATATTTTCATTACCTGCATATTTCCGTTTATTGTTGATACCTTTGTTTTTCTACTTATGCTCTTTTGCACATTTTAGAACCCATTGTCTCCTAATGACATCGTTTAATTAGAATTCATGAAACAAAAGTCGTCCGCCTCCGTGGTGTAGTGGTTAGTGTGATTAGCTGCCACCCCCGGAGGCCCGGGTTCGTTTAACGGCACTGACACGAAATTTGAAAAATGTACGAGGGCTGGAACGGGGTCCACTCACCCTCGGGAGGTCAACTGAATAGAAGTGGGTTCGATTCCTACCTCAGACATCCTCGAAGTGGTTTTCCGTGGTTTCCAACTTTTCCTCCATGCAAATGCCGGGATGGTACCTAACTTAAAGTCAGGGCCTCTTCCTTGTCTATCCCTTGCAATCTTCCCATACCCCTATAAGGCCCCTGTTCAGAATAGCAGGTGAGGCCGCGTGCGCGAAGTACTGGTCATCCTCCCCAGTTGTATCCCCCAACCCGGAGTCTGAAGCTCCAGGACATTGCCCTTGAGGCGGTAGAGGTGGTATCCCTCGCTGAGTTCGATTTTAAAAACCGACCCTGGAAAGTAAACACGTAAAGAAAGAGAAGAAGGAGAAACGAAAGTCCGTTCACCTGAAGTTCATAAGATGTACAACAGGTCACGCTAAAATATAACATTTTTAACAGGCAGAAGTCATTACACTTAAATCACCCGACAAATAGTATTGCGCGATTTATTTATAAAGTTTTCACCCCATATACATGCCACATTTACGTTATTTCACTCTAAAAACTTGCCTTTTCACTACCTCTTATTCTCATGGAGCACTTACGGTTGTTTAAGTTATGTTAATTACGTATTAAGTGTGCAATGTAGGGTAGTAGGGTCAATATCCGGACTGCTCCTATTTCCGGACACTCGTAACGTCTATGTGCTTTACATTTGAAATAAGCGCCCGATGTGTTTTCAAAGCGGTTAACTAGATGGCAGCATCCTCTTGCAATAGAGTGAGTCAGTAGCGAATGGCAGGACTCGCGCGGTTCTCGCTCCAGAAAAACGGTAAGGCGAGCCTCCTATACTATTCCTTCACTGTATATTTATTCTTATTTTTCCTTACACTTAAATTGAGAATATGTACAATCGGAGAGTAAGAGAATCCGTAGTATTGAAGATGAAAGGTTTAACCAGGCAATGTGTGGGTGGTAATATGTAGGTCACGACACGTGTGGTCACGGCCCTTAATTTTAATGATGGTCAGAATTGTTTCCAATTTCGGACACCAATACATACGAACGATATATTCAAAGCTGGTTAATTTTACAGGACAGTAGTCGGGAGATAATGGGTTCGAATCCCACTGTCGGCAGCCCTGAAGATGGTTTTCCGTGGTTTCCCATTCTCACACTAGGCAAATGCTGGGGCTGTACCTTAATTAAGGCCACGGACGCTTCCTTCCCACTCCTAGTCTCTTCCTATCGCCCCAGGGGCTCTGAACTTTGGAACGTGGGTTGGTGACCACGTGGCCCTCAGCTGAGTCCTGGAATTGCTTCCACATACTTGTGCCAGGCTCCTCACTATCATCTATCCTGTCCGACCTACCTTGGTCAACTCTTGTTCTTTTCCGACCCGGACGCTATTAGGTTTGCGAGGGCTAGGGAGTATTTCATTTTCACGCCCTTCGTGGCCCTTGTCTTTCTTTGACCGATATCTTCATTTTTCGAAGTGTCGGATCCCTTCCATATTTTCCCTCTGATTAGTGTTATATAGAGGATGGTTGCCTAGTTGTACTTCCTCTTAAAACAATAATCACCACCACCACCACCACCACCTACCTCTTCCTATCCCATCGTCGCCATAAAATACAGGATAAAGGACCACCTACATATATAAAGACATAATTATGAATTATAATTTCCCTTTTACGTTTGATAACCTTGGTTCTCAAACTATCATTTCATTTAAAAAGGGTGCCCTAGATAAACGGGTTTGACTTTGTCTTCACATATCAGTACAGTAACGCTGTAGATGCATTCTGAGGTGATGAAATTACACAGTAAACACAAGATACTGGAGGTCGCGGCTGCTTGTAGGTACGGCAGGAGTAACAAATACTGTACTCATTACAAACACAAGTCGTGACCGAAAAGAAACAGATCCATGTTCACTGTTAAGTTGTTCATTATATAGTACTTTAGTGAATGTGCAACTAAGGCACAATGGTACTCCCACTCTGAGATCTATAAGAGAGAGATGAATGGGTAGTGTTACTATAATGAGGGGTCGGACGTTGTGTGCCTCACCAAAAAGGGACGGCAGGGACTGCCAATAGTTTTAGAGGTGGCACCTCACGTGTGGTCTAGTCTCCGCCGGTGTGAGGAGTCACAAAATTACGTTAGGAGTTTAGAGTAAGTTAGTTATAGGGGTAGCGCTTACATGAGGCATGGTTTTCCGCCCATGTGAGTAACCGTACAGTACATTTAGTATATGTTTATTTTTATTGTTGTTTTGTATGAAGGGGAGTGGGGAGGAAACTTCATAATAGAGAGGGATAGGGCGGTCCTCTCCCAAATGTAGTTGGCAAATGTTAATAGATAGTCGAGAAAGGAGAAAGTGAGGCAGGGTACATGTGGAGCTGGGCTTCAGCACACAGGTAGCCTGTCGCCAAACGGAATGGTCAGTATCTTACTTTGTCAACTGTATAGATGCCCGGACGCGTCGTTCCAGGGAGGGTGGTTCCTTTTTTCCTCATCAAGGCGGAACGGCACGCCCGGTCAGTAGTAATAGGGGTGGCATCTCACATGTGGATTGGTTTCCCCATATGTGAGATAAGCTCATGCATGGCGGCAATACTTACCCCTCACTCCTCTTACTCCTCGCTACTCTTACCCCTCAACCACATGATTTCTCTTACTTGCTTCTCATTCGAATTCCAGATGGAATGAGGAAAGTGTAGTTACAGGGAAAGCGCACCCTCTCAAGCTATTTCTCTAAGCCCATTGTGTATAGTGTTCATGACGACTGAACCCTTGTCAGGTACCCTTATCAGGCAATTTGGCACTTTCAACAGGACAGAGTTGGTATGACCCTCAGCTTTGGTTATAGAGGGGTGTCTAAGGTAGGAAGGAAACGTGGTTCTACCTCAACCTCGTCTTGAAAAATTAAAAAATTATAAGGACAATACACGTTTATGTGGCTTTTGTGGAACTGACTATTGCAGTACGTTTCTGCACGACTGGGATCATAGATTCAGTGCGGACTGTGCCAAATATGATTTCACGAAGTTTGTGTGGGAACAGTATAAAAGAGTGAGTTTATGTGTGTTTAATGTGTTGTAGAACAGTATGAAATGTAAATAGTAATGTACCGTACGTGTGTTAAATTGAACAGAGGGAAAAGAAACCGTCGTAACTGGTGAAAATTATGTTATCAGAGAAATGGCACACTATGTTTCAGTGATGTTCGAATTCGAGCCGGCTGTCCTTTTCACTTTTTCTTGACGAATGTACTGCTCGGGTCGATATGACCCGACATATCAAAGTGCTGTAGAAATCTTGCACTAATGTATATATTGGTGCAGTTGTTAGCTATTGACATTGTTGTTCTATTCCAATATATTTTGGTAATGATAATAATAATAATAACAATAATGATAATAATAATAATAATAATAATAACCATACTCCATGTGTGATTTGTGCTGGACAAAGCGGAGGCGGGACGGGTTTTTCTCCGGGAATTCCGGTTTACCCTGTCATCTTTCATTCCAGCAACACTCTTCACATTCATTTCATTTCATCTGTCAGTCATTAATCATTGCCAAGTAGGAGTGCGACAGGCTTCGGCATCCGGCACAAGTCCCATCCTCGCCACAAGATGGGGGCTTCATTCATTCCATTCCTGACCCGGTCACTGACTGGAAAACAGGTTGTAGGTTTTCAATAATAATCGTACACAAAACTTTATTAAGGAACATTTCCTATTTAAATATTCACATAAATTTGACATAACAGATGGTTTTCAGTACAATCATCTTAGAAAAAATTACAGTTCTTTTCTTACCTTTCTTCTCACTGATTGCAGTTTGTACACAAGTAGGTGACACGTGCTCTTCAAATATGTTTACTACATATTCCACACAACATGTCTGTTTCATTGTCATTGCTTGATGGGATGAACTTACGGTGAACACGTTTCGTAGATTTTCTTGTTAGTGACTCTGACAAATCAACGACATCTTTAGCCTTTTGGATGCTTCTGACCATTATCAAAGAATCTTCTGTTCTTGGAAAATGCATTCTTGACGCAACATGTTCTCTTACGAGTGACTTTCTAAGTTCCTCCAAGAATATTCTCCTACTAGTCAATTTGCTTGTATTCCAATTAGGGTCAATCGAAGTTCACAAGACGTACGTATTATAAGCAGACACATCAATAATATTGTAGAAAACTATCATTGGCCACCTTTTGGTTTTTCGTTTGCATGTATACGTACCAGATAGCTGATCAAGCATGTTTACAGCCCAGTTGGTTGAATTATACTCCAAAATCGTTTTTGACTTCTTATCAGCCTGTCACTGATTTCCTCATCATGATGGAGAGTGCTCATACGTACAACATTCTTATTTCTCTTAGGAATATAATTGACCACAGTAGTGTCATATTTGTGAAGTACAGTAAAATGAAGAGCTATGTACTTTCTTGTTGGTCATTTTATGTGGAAGCTCCGGCTTATTTTTCCGTACAGTTCCCTACATAGCCAATTTTCTTTTCAGAAAGAGCTACCTCAAATTGTAGGACGTAAAAAGCTGTCACACGTGATATTCTGACCATGTAACTCAAACGATAAGATATCTATTAGATTCAACCTTTTCAATACTAATTAGGTACGTGTTTATGTTACAAATACCTTTTATTCAACTTTGAGACCGGTTTCGACATATATAATGTCATCACCAGCCATAAAAAGATCACAATATATAAGCAAGGACACAATCTGTAACTAACTATTCACACCATGTGCCATAACAGAAGAGTAACGGCTTAATAATTAAATCTGGCGCAGTGAAGTTCATCTCTTTAAATATGTAACTCGAAAGCAAGATCAGATAATACCTTCATTCCGTGATTTCTCTCTGGTGCCACTCCGATTGCCTGCTAACTCTAGGGGTAGTCTTGATGATGCCCGAAGCTGGTAATGACGTTGTGGTGCTGGTGGATGCAACTGCCATTTTATATTCCCATTTTCAGTCTCTACACTATTTTGTACTGACTGCGTGGACTGTTGTAATTGTCATCAGAACACACTCTTTCAGATGCATTACTGACATGATCTTCGAACTCAAAAAATGATTCATCATCTGCCTAGGTACTTACTAATTCTCCCAATTCATCATCAGTCAATGGTATAATCGCCATGGTGTCACGATTCAAACTGAGCGCAAAGTATTCTGATTGTTGAGAGCTGCTAATTATGATTTCCTAGGAAAAGCAAAAAACACTCCCATTGTTGTAAACGCCTCGAGACTTAGTTGATTGTTGAGAGTAAATTGGAATGATAACAATCACTATTCCCATAAAATATAACAAAACTTAAGTTGAACATTTCCATTATTTAAAAATAAATCCGAATAACAGGAATCATATATTCGTCGGGTCATTAATATCCAATACGTTACATATGTAAGGACAATTTATGGGGGAAACTCCTTAAACTAATAACAAAACTTTAAAAGCACGCACTGCTCTTCTGTTTTTAAACAAAGTCACGGAGTTTCATATTAAAATTTGAAAAATGACGTGTACATTCATTTCGGGTCATATAGACCCGAACAGAATTATCGGACGCTTTCAGTTAATTCTTAAAATATTGTTTTTATGCAAGTATTTATTATTATCAAACTGTTATTGATCCCACTAGTATCATGAGAGCATATAACTTCCAACTGTATATATTTCAGTGATAGAAATCTCTACTGATATGTGCCATATCAAGAAAACATCTGAATCGTCCGGATATAGGGCCCGTTATCCTATCTGCATGTTCCCCATCAGGTATTTACGCCTCCATTATCTTCTTGACATATTTATGAGCATGTCCTGTGTTATGGTGCGAGATGCAGATACTTGCGCCGTAATGACTCCCCATAACGAGTTGTCAGGACTTGCTGGTTGCCATTTGAATGGAGCTGGTGTTGCTAGTGAACCATGAACTACTGTGGCCGTCTTACGAGAAGTCACGCGCATGCGCCTATCTCAAGTCTCAATGCCTGACAATAAACATTTCTTCCGCCCGCGGTCATTCTTGCGAAATGAGGTGCTGTTCTGAAGCTTCAGAGTGGTAGTGCTACTGAATTTTAGCTACATATTTACTGTAAGTACTGCATATGAAACAGTTAGTAGTGAGCTGCATCTGTTTTAGAGAATTCACACTGTCTGTTACGACGAATGTTTGTAGCTTAGAGTGTAGTACCTGTCACTCGTGCCTCGACTTCTCGTGAGGCGGAGCGCACACTTACTGGGCAAGGGACACGACACATGGGATGCGACAAAACGGACATGTTCCATGTGGATGCAGCCCGATCAAACAAGAGGAAGCCCGCACACTTATCAGTCAAGGGCGTGGACCGTCGATGTATCGCCTGTTTTATGTCTTAGGACGTGTCCCGTCACTTCGCACGCGAGTTTGGTGTAGTGATTTAAATATATGCAGCCCCATAGAGGCAACTACGATAAATTTTATAGCGGAAGTGTAGAAGCATGAAGTGCTGTGTAATTACAGATTAAAGGATTAGTCAAATAGATCCGTATGTGAAGATATCTGGCTAGAAAAGAAAAAGCATTCAGCATGAATGTTATCCATAATCATTCAGCTTATAGAATAGGATCCCTGAATTTGGCATGTTTGTCCTTAATTAGTGATTTTACCACATGCAGTAACTCTTGAAAAGTCTCTCAGTTCATTCTATGAAATTTATGAAATTGTGACGGATCTTCATTACGTTTCTTAAGTTTCTTAGCCAACACGAAAACACGTTGTATGACTTGACCCAAATCTCCCTTTTCTTCCAGTCACCCATTATCTTCGTAATTCCCAAAGTAACAACAAGCCTTTCAAATCAGTAGAGGACATCTTAACTTACGACCGACAGATTTGCACGTGGCAGGACAAGTTACTTCAGTCGTGTCTCGTGTCCCATGTCGCATGCTGAAGAAGTGAATGAATGAGTCGTAGAACGTATCCACCGTCCTGGGAAATGTTCGTTTCACGCACTGCGAGAGCGCAGTTAGCAGGCGCTCCGTCTTGCTGCAACCACATGCGTTCAGTGAGGCCTCTTTCCTTGAAACATATGTAATGTCCGCCTCTGTGGTGTAGTGGTTAGCGTGATTAGCTGCCACCCCAGGAGGTCCGGGTTCTATTCCCTGCTCTGCCACGAAAATTTGAAAAGTGGTACGAGGGCTGGAACGGGGTCCACTCAGCCTCGGGAGGTCAACTGAGTAGAGGTGGGTTCGATTCCCACCTCAACCATCCTCGAAGTGGTTTTCCGTGGTTTCCCACTTCTACTCCAGGAAAATGCCGGGATGGTACCCAACTTAAGGCCACGGCCGCTTCCTTCCTCTTCCTTGTCTATCCCTTCCAATCTTCCCATACCTCCACAAGGCCCCTGTTCAGCGTAGCAGGTGAGGCCGCCTGGGCGAGGTACTGGTCATTTTCCCCAGTTGTATCCCCCCACCAAGAGTCTGAAGCTCCAAGACACTGCCCTTGAGGCGGTAGAGGTGGGATCCCTCCCTGAGTCCGAGGGAAAAACCGAACCTGGAGGGTAAACAGATGATGATGATGATGAAACATATGTAAATAATTTGGGCCATTCACTGTCGCTTCAAAAAAGTACTTTCCGGGCAAACGTTGTAATGTCATCGCTGCCCATATCATTAAGTGAGGCGGGCTACTTTTCCAACCCAGCTCTCTAATGAATATCCTAACATCATTCATCCAAACGTATTCAATTGGTGCTTCTGAATATTTTTTATATTCTGAGTCCGACAATATTACGTATGGAGGTTTCACGCCCTTCGTGGTCCTTTTCAGACCAATTACTTCATTTTTCTAAGTGTCGGATAATTTTTCTCTGATTAATGTTATATAGAGAATGGTTGCCTAGTTGTAGTTCGTCTTAAAACAATCACCACCACCAGTCTTATCATAGTCGGTACGGTAAAACTGAATACCACATAAATTATCGAAAATTGCATTCTCCATAACTTTTGTTATGTGGTACTATTCGACGGGACCATTAACATAGTGTTAGTGTTGGCGGGGCAAATAAATAAGACAGAACCTGATAGCGCTTTATTTCTAAAATTTATTAACTTAGCACCAAAACTGCACATTTACACACACACACGACTGGCGATCTCACAACTTACACAAGTACACAGGATTCACACACTGACACGGTTCGCGCGCTCTCTCTCTTAGTTTCTCATGTTTTATCTACACTGACACACACTCACTTAAACTACACTCACTCGGCCGCTCAGTCACGCTCCTTAGAGCTGTTACGGTCCGCAACCCACACATCAGTCTCGCAGCTCGGGATAGTATCCGCTGTCCACTCAGTCCGTCGACCTCCAATCACAGCACCATGTGTGGTCCTCCACACTCCACAGGACAGGCCACGTCGTCCTCCAGTACCTGGTCCAAGACACTCATACGCATAACGACAGGCACACGGAGAAGAATCCTCGGCTCCAACAAACTGAAACCTCAGCTCAGGCTGTTACTAACACACTGAATGCACTCTTCGCTAGCTCACACCAGCTGAACTACAGCTACTAGCTCACTCCGTGGGTCACGCCTGATTTAAATACCTGGGCCTCCGCCATCTGGACATGACATGATATATATAGGAACTAATACAGTTATGTTGTACAGACGAATGGGATTTCATAGAAATGATGCTAGAAAAGGAAATCCCAAACCAGTATCTGAACATATGAGAAATCTGGGAGTTTAGTAATTAGATCGTAGTGTCGTCAAAGAAAGAGTTAAGAATTGAAGAGCAGAACGAAATAAAGATTATGACAAATGAATTGTACTAAACGTACTTAGAGTATATTCTCACAATCGGGAAAAAACTAGGGATCTAGAGGAAAAGCGAAATGTTAGAAGGGATTACTATCATAGACATAGAGATAACCCTGCCTGGCATGAAAAACAAAACCTTAGGCAAAGACTGAGAATGAGAGAAGTACGTAGTAAGGAAGAGCTCTTCAGAGAAACATTTAAAGAGTTGCGCCAAATAGAAATTTAAAATTTATCAGTCTAATATGGAGCCGCTTCAGAGACTGAACGGGTGTGGTGGTGAGGAGTCTGAACAGCTCCAATGATCCATTAAGATACAGTCCGGCATCCAGGGAAACTTGGAGGGTTAACTGACATTTACTAAACTTGCTGAAAGATTAGCTAGAAGTTATAAAGGAATAAAGCAATTAGATAAAGTTTTTAAACAACATGATATTGCTTATTGAAGTTACAAAGTTTTAGAACATAGACATGAAGCTGATAAAAAATTGCAATAAGCCGCAACAGAAGAATATTTATTAAAGATGCAGATTTCAAGAAATATTAGCAGCAACAGGTGTTACTGGAATTATGTTTGGAAAAAGAAAATTAGGAATGGGTATTGAAACAGATGAAAATGGGTGGTTTTTAAATATTAATATTTTTCTGTAATAAATGAAAGGATTTAGTATTGATTATAATATTCCTCCAAACCTAAAGCTGTTAAAATAAAACACTCAAACGAAGATTTAGAAACGAATAACTATTTAGATACATACTTAACCGATACCCAAAAGAATAAGAAATCATTAAAATTAAGAAGGTGGAAGCTTGTTATTAACATTGGCTATTCCAATTGCAAAAACAAATATATGATTATTTAAAGCGAAAAATGAAGATTCTGGATTGTCAGAACACGAAGGAGGATTTTTAACTATTTTAAATGCTACATTAAGTGCTCTTGGAACATTAGGTGGTGAAGCAGAAGAAATTGCAATTTCAGTTCATAATAAATAAAACAGATGCTGAACTAACTGAACAAAAAAGACATAATTTGGAAATAGAAAAGGAAGGTAGTGGAGTTAGAAGACAAACTTGTAAAGAAAACTCAAAAGATAATTAAAATATACAATAAACCACTGAGTAATTTCCATTTGGAAAAATTAGTCAAAGAATTAAAAATCAAATATTTTAGAAATGTTTTTATGATTGATGAATTATCATCTAAACCAAAAATATTTGAATCAGGAATTGTTAATTTAGATACTTTTGATCATGTTGGTGCTCACTGGATTTGTTATTTTAAAGCAAATAATGAAAAATGGGTTTTTATTCATTTGGAGATAATATACAAATACAATATACAATATACAAATACAATATATAATATACAATATACAATATACAAATACAATTGATTAATTACCAAAGTTCAAATAATTTGTTTTATAATATACAAAGAATTCAACATTTTGATGACTATCTATGTGTCCATTTATGCATTTCGGTTTTAAAACTGTTTTCAGAAAATTACAATTTTAATGACGTTTTAAACGAATTAAATGGATATATTCGGGAATAAAGAAGGCGATAATATTATAACATGAGATACAGGTGATAAAATTAAACCTTTGTTATCAAAAGAAAATTTTGACAAGGAATCCAACAAAATATTAGAATTGATAAATGACACTAACAATAATGTTTATAAAAAGACAGATATAGATAATAAAATTAAAGATTTGTTATCTAAATTAAGTATAGAATTCTTAGGAATATCGAATTTAATAATGAATTTTTATAAATAGAAGTATGTAGATGATAAAATTAAAGATTTTTTAACCTAAAAATAAATTAGATGAAAAATCAGAAAATTATCAGATTCAATAAAAATTATAGATGATAATGTTTACAAAAGTAAAGATTTATATAATAAAATTAATGATTTGTTACGTAAAGACAAATTTGATTACGAATTCAGAACTAAAATATGGTATACTGGTGATTACTTTGGATTCCAAAAAAAAGGACATTAAGAAATATTGTTGATGGTGTTATGGATAATGATGCAGTTAATTTGAAACTATTTAATAAATCATTAGAAAAAGTCACCAATTCAAAACATATATCTAAGGATGAGTATAAAAAGTAGTATACAAAAAAGAAAATTAAACTCTATTTAATTATTACTCTACAAAATCAGAAATTGCCCCCATAACAAATGAGATTCATTATCTGATACAAAAGGTAAATAAAATAAACATGAAAGGGTTTGATAAAATTGAAATAGAAAATAATTTTGAAACTGAAATAAGTCATATGTTTTCATATAAAGTATAAATATGAAAAATATTTGTTTTAGTTAATAATATTATACATTCTGTGCCAGATACATATACTGGAGGCAAAATTTTATATACAGCACCAGATATATATTCTGGAATCGAATATATTAATATTAATATAACATATTCTGCCAATGTCAATGTCAAAACCTATCACTCATTTAAATATAATCAAGCCAGTTGAAGTTAATCCTTACAACGAAATAGTATTTAAATGGTGATAGTCTTAAGATCCTACCTGCTAAAGTGAAAATAATTATGTTTGGAGAAATAATGGTTGATCTTATAGAGAAAGAACCTGATCCCGATGAATGTGTTCTTTAAATAATTATATTATATTTTTCCTCTTAATAAATGCGTAATCATATTTGGTGTTTGATGTGTAAAAAAATACTGAAACAGTTCATCCTCATAGAATTACGACTAAAAATGGACGAACTAGAATTGAAGGTTTATGTTCAGAATGTAAAAGTAAGAAAAGCACATTTGCAAAAATTTTACAAAATTTAAATATTAGAGAAGAATTATTAAATTCACAAATCCACGAAAAAAAGTTTTCCAAGGCATAAAGATATGACTTGTGATATCGAAGATCTTCGGCAAGCCGATTCAGTAGAAATGGATTCTGGAAATTTAAAAGGTATATCCAAAATTAATAAAGGCTATAAATATTCATTAACAGTTATAGATGTTTCACAAAATATTCTTGGGCTGTTCCTGTTGAAGATAAAAGTGGTAAAAATATTGTTAAAGCTTTCAAAAGTATTTTAAATATAGAATTCCAAAAAATCTGCAAACTGATAATGGTAAAGAATTTCTTAATAAATAATTTTCAGAATTAATGAAAAATTATAATATTAATCATTATTCAACTTATTGAGAATTAAAATCTTTTGTTGTACTAATATTTAATAGAACATTAAAGGAGAAGATGTGGAAACAACTTGATAATCAAGGTAATTATAACTGGTTTGATATCCTATCTAAATTAGTAGATAGTTATAATATTACAAAATAATAATAAACAAATTTTAGAAAATACGTTAATGAAGATATAACTTTGAAAAATGAACCAAATTATAAAATTGGTGATGAAGTTCGAATAATTAAATTTAAAAAAATATTTGAAAAAGGTTATACTGAAAATTGGTCATTGGAATTGTTTGAAAAAAAGACGTTTTACAAATTAATTGGTGCGGATAAAACCAGCTGAGCTCTATAGAGAAACCGAAGTAATAGATGGTATTAGTGATCATGAAGCTGTTTTTGTCGTAGTTAAAAATAAATGGGATAGAAAGGAAGGCTGTAAAACTAGGACTGTTAGGCAGTACCATTAGGCTGATAAACCAGGGATGAGGAAGTTTAAAAGAGGTAAAAACGGAAAACGGTAAATAAGAATGTAAACACAGTGGGATGATTGTAAAACAATTGTTGAGGAGTGTGAACATAGGTTTGTACCATTAAAGGTGATAAGGAAGGAAAATACCCACCTTATTATAATAGAGAAATAAAGAGACTAAGAAGGATGTGCAGATTGGAAAGAAATAGAGTGAGAAATGGCTGTGGAAGTAAGGAGAAGTGGAAAGAACTTAATAGGAAATTGAATCTAGCAAAGAAGGCAGCTAAGGATCACATAATGGCAAGCATAACTGGCAGTCATAAAAATTTTAGACAAAAATGGAAGGGTATGTATAGAAACAGGTTCCAAGAAGGACATTCCAGAAATAATTATTGAACAAGGCGAGTATCTATGTATGTATGTATGTATGTATGTATGTATGTATGTATGTATGTATGTATGTATGTATGTATGTATGTATGTATGTATGTATGTATGTATGTATGTATGTATGTATGTATGTATGTATTGTGCCCTACTGCACTTTAAAGTTCCGTCCAGGCGAAAGCCGGTCTCGAACCCAGAGTACAGTAGTGAAAGAACTCTCACAGACGTGAGCTGGTGCACATAGTCTTACCTGAACACAGTCCTCTTCATTCAGCCGGTAAGCGCTCTTCTCAGGGATAACATGGGTATAACGGGGCAACATAAAGATAAAACACTAGGACATGTGCCTAATCAGGTAAGAATTCGCTAATCAAATAAAATAAAATATCAAACAGAAAACATCGCTGCATTCAGAGTTTAACAAATAGGGATTTATTACACAAAATTGAATTATATACAAATGAAAGCGCTTTTCAATATGATAGGGTAAAATGACGCTGAGCCGATGACAACCAGTTCACTGCCTTCACGAAACAGCTGTACTGCAACAAGCATGTTACAATAGTGTAAGTAACGAAATATAGAAAGATGGATATCTGCTTAACTACTCATAAACAGTGATTCCCATAAAATTTACAATGCCTCGCGCCGTCGAACCCCGGTGCAAACAAAAATCACCACAAAATTTACAATGACCTGACCCGGTCACGAACCCTAGTCCCATGACGTGTAAGGCGTCAAAGATACCTATGCAAACAATATAAAAGGACACAATCAACATATACATGGGTGTCAGTATAAAACGGGTCAGTGTTAAAATTTTACGTAAAACAAATAGGACATAAAAAAATCTCTCCCTGCTTTCAAGACATGAAGGTCGTTTCTTCCCCCCAGGCACACTTGACAAACTGCAGACGACAATAACCAACTCACAAGCCTGTGACGTCAAGCTCAACGACCTCCACCCTCACCACTTCATTTGCGGCAGCCCCTAATTTATGAGCTCAAATGGGCGACAGGCTAAATTCTCGCCTTTCAAAAGAACACCTCACGTAATCAGCTGATAAAGCCCTCTTTTAAATATACCTGGGCTATCTGCCCTCGTCTCAATATCTCCAGCAATCTCGCTAATCTTACTTATGCCTTTCATGGGCTAAATCCTGGTGCTACAAAAACACTAATCATTAAGCGATCGTCATATGGCCATACTAGGCATTTCCATAATATATTCAATAAACTCTCAATTGTTGGGCTCTCTCATGTCAACTGCCAATCTTACTTCTGCCTCTCATGGGCTCAAATCTCTTAAATATTCGGACTCGCTCGCTCTATCAGTGAATCTGTGTGAATTACTGGTCACGTCTTGGTCACCACTATACACATCTACGTCTGCAGAAACAAATGCCTAAATGCGATCTAATAAAAGTACCTATCTGTTAGACTAACCTCCTATGACCAAATGAGTTCGATCAAACCCTTACAAATACACGTACGTTATAATAACACAATCAAAATGAAATATGAACACGCTAACAAGGACTCTACAAATAACATCTATCTTAAAGTACGGGGTTCGAGTTTGAGGCCTAGCTCTAAATTACAGGGAAAAATTTCCTACCACAACAAATCTGTGGACTGACGGCCCCCATATTCCTATCTAAATTTAAATGACATGCTTGAAACAGAATTGGAAAGCTCTGGCCTTATTTATCGGGACATAACGGAGCGGCCATCCCTGTGGACCACTGGATCTACCACATCATGATAGACTGCGGAGCTGGCAGCAGATACTGTTGACCACTTGGAGACATTCTTGCTTGTGTGGCGTCTTCGTACAGCTCCCTCTGTAGTTGGAAGGTGTCCCCTTCGATGTCGTGCTGATCAGGTGCTCCCAATGTTCCTGGATCGATGCCCGTTGTCGTGTTGGCTTCAGCTCCTGGTTGTGGCTTCTTTGCAATGATGATGTCAAACACTCGTTCTGACTTGATGCTGGGGTAACTGAAAATAAATTCATATATTACAGACTGTCCAAACTCGACGCCTGTCTCCACTACTATCGTGTCTCACACGTCACATTGACCAAGTCTCGTTCAGAGTTTTAACCTGGTACACAATAGTTTCTTCACTCCTCTCAGTCACTGTTCTTTCATCCTATCACACGGACAACACATAGTTTTAGAATTCCTCACCTGAGCCAATATTAATTCTAGCCTCTCGTCAGTAATAACTTGACCTCATAGAAATATGAAGCTACTAGTTCATTAGTCTCTTAGAAGCAGTACCTCATCTCCCCATAGCATATTCTCACCGGTAAAATCTTAAATTTAGCTGAATATTCAAGTTGCTTACTTACTTCCTCGCAGATCTAGCTGTACTCTTCGTCTGTGCTGCTCGAAGACAAAGCGTTGTTCTCAGTACCGACACGCAGTATGACGACTCGTTCAAGCAGTCTTCTTGTCCACGAATGACTCTGATATGCCAGGCTGCCTTATTTTATAATCCCGGATAGCGTCATCAAGCCGCTTGGTCGCGTGCAATCCGCGCACGCCCGCGAAAAAATTTTTCCCGCACTAAGTATATCATGAGCTCTAATTAACGAATGCATTAATGAATGCAGCCCTAATGCATATCAACATAAAGCAGAAATTATACAGGTTGCAATTCTTGTCTCAAATCCAATGCAACACCTCCGTAACCAAAGATATTAATTTAATTCTTTCTTCCCTCCTCATATACGTTTTGCCGGGATCTGGGAAGCGTCCCCAATCTTCATCAAGAGGCTTGGCTTGGGACATAACTCCTTTTAATGGGTTTCTGGAGATTTCTCATAATGACGCTCGCGCTCACTTCACACAAGAACGCTTCTTCTGGACTCCTTTATGACATATACTGTAAGACACTGGCTTCGTGGGTGGCCTTGTGTGATTCCAATATCCAATACTCACATTAATACAATTGTCCCAATGAACAGGATGGTTCATAGCCCCCCGTGAACGACAAAATAAAATTTTGTCAAGAATTTTATTTTCCTAAATGCCGAGATCATCTTCTCATTGCAATCATATATGCTGTCAATATTCAAAACTTCATGGCACGGGACTATCTTCAGCTACAGACATGATAGCCTCCCTATCCTTCCTAACTTGGTAATATGCATCAAGCAGAGCTAGAAATCTCCGGTGGTTACTCTCGCAGTCTTGACACTCCGTTTCTTCGTGCTGCTCAGATAGCTGTTTCTGGTTCCCTGGAGATATCATATTTACTTCTTCTTCTTCTTCACCATCGGGTCCTTCTGGTTGTTCTTCTTCGTCGTCATGTTCATCTTCTTCCGGAATGACAACCTCCTCTCTGGCAATATCTCTGGTGTCTTCCTCCCCAAATTCTTCTTCCTCTTCTTCGCCTCCTTCTTCTTCTTCTTCTTCCTGATTGTCTAATTGATATTGGCCTGGTTGGAAAAAGGGCTTAAGATTTGATGAGTTAAAGACCTTAGTCACTGTAGCGTCCAAGCTTTGTACCTTGTATGAGTTATTTTCATAACTATGAATTATTTTATACGGTCCAGTGTATAGCTCAGCGAACTTATGGTAGTATCTCTCCGTAGGGTTCGAGACAGTGGGTGTCTTAACTAACACCAACTCGCCCACTTGTAGGGGTCTATGAAATCGTTTGTTCCTAGTTCTTCGCAGCCGCTTCTCAGCCTATGCTTTTAAGTGTTCCGCAACGTTACTAACACATATCTCTCGAGCTAGTTGAGGATCCCTAGGGCACGGAATTACATTTTCCCAAGGACGTTTAGGCAGCTCATTATTATGAATCCATGCTGGAATCATACCGGTCGATTCGTGTCTGGTTGTGTTAATACACTCTGTGATAATAGGCACTACAGTGTTCCACTTATAATGTTCTCTCGGGCAGTATATAATACAATACTTGGATATCTCCCTCATGATACGTTCACTCGGGTTAGCTTGCGGATGTCTGATGCTGGTTAAGACATGCTTGATCCCTAGTCTTTCTAGTTCACGCTTAAACCCTGCAGCAGTGAATTGGCTCCCATGATCACTTAAGATGCTCTCAGGCTTACCCATAATGGGTATTATCTTTCTTTTGATCTGCGATAGCGTCGAACGAGTATTCGCCTTTTGAATAGGGCATAATGTAACAAATTTACTGAAGACGTCCATACAGACAAGGATGTACTTTAAGCCCCTAGTAGCAGAGGGTAAGGGACCGAAGAAGTCTATTGCATATAATTTACGTGGTCCTGTAGGTATCAGTGGTCGTGGTGGATGCTTCAGAAGGTACGGATTTGGTTTCACCCTCTGACAGATGTCACAGGTACGCAGGATTTTCTGTACCATCGACCTCATTTTAGGCCACACGAACGTTTCCTGCAGTATTGCTACCACTTTATCAATTCCTGAATGTCCTGTCGAGTGATGAGCTATCCACACCAAGTCAATCTGTAATCGAGGAGGTACAACAATTCTAAATTTCGTATGATTCTCATCCACAAATTTATGCGAAATGTTGTTAAAGTAGTGATAATTGGCCGCTTTACGCTCCGCTTCGTCGTACTGTGGAGTCCCGGGTTGGAGTTCTTTCCGAAAGTACTGGATCAGCCGTCCGGTCTCTGAGTAATTTTCCTGTTCCTCATGAATATTCCGAAGTCTCTCCAGTATATTCTGATCCTCTTGGTCTAACATAGTTAAGTGTATTGTAAGTTCCTCCGGATTAGGATTTCTACTCAACGCGTCAGCTAGTATGTTCAATTTCCCTGGGCAATGTTCTACCGTGAGGTCAAACTGCTGGACGTAAAGTGCCCATCTACTGACCCGTGCATTAGCCATGTCCGCCTTAAGAATGAAGGTAAGTGCTTTGTGATCTGTTCTAATCACTACTGGGAATCCGTATACATACTTTATCCAGTGAGCTAAGGCAGTAACTATGGCTAACATCTCCAACTCGGTGGTCGTGTATTTCAACTCGTGTCCTCGTAATTTTCTACTCATGAAAGCCAAATATGATATTTTATGCTCCCTCTCGGGTGTTTCCTGGTAAAGCACTGCTCCGACTCCTACTGCAGAAGCGTCCGTCTGTATGATGAACTTCCTATCGAAGCTAGGGTAGCCCAATTTTACGGAATTTTCTAAAAGTACTTTCGTGTTTACAAAAGCTTTTTCTTGCTCTTCTCCCCATTTCCATCTATTATTGGTCTTCAACATATCTTGAAGAGGCGCCACTATATCCGTGGAACCGGGACAATGATTGGAGAAAAAGTTCGTTAGGCCCAAGAACTGCCTAACGTGTTTAATCTTGATCGGCCTAGGAAAATTCTGTATCGCTGCAATTTTAGCTGGGTTCGGCCGAATGCCTTGACCGTCGACAACATGTCCCAGGAACAATACCCTGCGCTGACAGAAGTGTGATTTTTTAAAATTTACCTTGAAATTGCATCGCTCGAGGTCCTGAAAGAGTAAATTCAATTTTTCCATGTGTTCTTCTAGGGTTTTAGTGCAGATTAAAATATCGTCGATATACCGAATCGTAAACTCTCTTACCTCGGGACTGAGGTTCGATTCCAGTGCCCGTATCAAAGCGGCACAACTTGAGACCAGGCCAAAGGGAAGACGTAGGAAAATATACGTCTGGTTATCAAATAAAAATCCAGTTAGCATATTTGTACTTGCATCCAAAACGATATGGTGAAAGCTTGAGGTCATATCTACCGTACTGAAAAATTCCATATCTCCGAACTTCTTAAGAATATCCTTAAAGTTTGGAGGTCTCTCATACTCGGGGACTAGGCGCTGGTTCAAAGATCGTGCGTCTAGGCACACGCGCACAGTTCCATTTGCCTTGGGCACTGCACATAACGGATTTAAAAACGGACTCGGGGACTTGGCGATTATCCCGTTCCTCTCCATGTCTTCGATTACCTCCCGGACCTGGGGTAGCATCTTCTCTGGAATCGGATATGGTCTCTGTTTGAAAGGCTCCCAGTTATTTACACATAATTTGTATTGGTAATTCGGGATCTTTCCAGGCCTCGAACCAAAGACCGTCTCATGCCTCATCAATAACTCCTCCAGCCGCCCCTTGTCTTCCGGACTAATCTTTGCTTCTTCGATTTTACTCGGCAACAGTTCCAAAAATTTTTCTTTCTCTCGCTGTTCTTCCAATTCGGATACCATAATTTCGAACTCCGGAATAATTTCTTCGTGACCCTGTAGCCACCTTTCTGACTCAAGTTCTTCCGTCTGCATGTCCATTGTCCCAATACGTTCACCGGGTTGGTAATCCTGGTTCTTGTTTAACTCTATTCGTTCCTGGTTACCATTTAATTTTAACTGGATAGAGTCTGTGCCCATGTCAATAACAGCTTCGTATTCTCTTAAGAAATCGGCTCCTAATATAAGATTGTATTCCATTTTAGGAAGCACAATACATGGATGGGACACCAGTAAATCTCCAATCTGGATGTCAAGTAGTACCTGCTCCTTACAGGACGTTACTTTGTCAGGTATAATACCCTTAATTTTGACCTTTGAAATAGGTATGGACGGGATACGAACTCTGCTTTGAATTTCCGAAACTAAGGCCTGTGATACGACACTGACCGTGGCTCCTGTGTCCGCCAGACAGCGTACGTTTAAATCGTGAACTCTTGTATAAATTACAGGTAATTCTTTCGGTCGGAGCAAGTTACTTTTATTAGGATCCTCTAGTAGATCATCAGGAGTGATAACCCAATTATGAATAGCTATAGTCATCCAACCAGCATCCTCGCGAAATATTCTATCTCCTGGCACTAAATTTCTCGTTTTTTTATCCTCCCTCTCGATCTCGGCAAAGCTGGGTGCATTTGGGTTGAGACCCTTCTGCCTGGCTCCATTATGAAATTCTTGGTATGCCAAGCTCGCAGCTCCAGGAGAGTTGGCAGCACTGTGAGTTCGGATTGCTTCCTGCCATGTGTCGCGTGTTGACATATCCCCCGATTCTCTCCCTCTTGAGTGGTAGGCGCCGTCTTGTCTCTCACCATGTCTCGGGCGCAGTGAACTCTCCCTAGACCTGTCATATCTCGCTCGGTTCCCATTCCACCGCTGGCTGTTCCTTCTGGGGTTGTAACGTTCACCGTCTCGTCTCCCGTACGGTCGGTCATTCCGCCGCTGTTCGAATGAATTTCTTCGGCGTTCTTGCCCTCTCCATCGGTCTGGTTCCTGCTGCCACGTGCTCCATCTTCGAGGTCACCAGTTCGTATCTCCTCTGGGTTTAGGATTTTCTTCCTCTCGTTCCCTCCGGGTAGGCGTTTGAGTGCCGGAATTTTGACATTCCTTGTGGCTTCTTTCTCCTATCTGCTGTTCTGCCTGTACGTTCACATTATGGACAGTCTCTATGGCCCGTATACGTGGCTGATGCAGTGCAGACGTCTGGTCCCAGAGCCTAAGCATTTCTTCCGCGGCCACCGCCGTCGTAACATTTGCCGCGATAAAAGCCCTCTGCACCTCTACAGGCAGCTGTCTGATAATGGTTGTGACGATTTCAATCTCTTCGGGCTGATGATCTAGCTCTTGCAAACGTAAATATTGGGAAATAAAGAACTCGCTTAGTCTAGTGGGAGTACTATTCGGATATCTTCGTGCGTAGAGCTCCATTCTCAGCGCCAACTGATGCCCCTGATTCCAGAATTTATTCAGGAATGCCCGTTTAAACTCATCATAATTCTTAAATGACTGCCCAAACGCCTTAAACCAGGCTCCAGCAATCCCTCCAAGATACTTTTCTGCCGTGCGTAGTCTGCGCTCAGGTGGTATCTGGCCTTCGTCCATGTACGTCTCTAACTCTTTCAGGAATGACCGGGGCGTGACCTCTCCATTCCCCTCAAATTTCTTCGGTTTCTCCTCGGGTGCCCTAATCCAATGGTAACCCGGGAAAACACTGTCCTGACTGAATAGGGTTGAATTTCCTATCCTTGGCTTAGCCCTAAATGATTCTCCTAGTATCTCATGTCCCTCTTCCTGACTTTCATTCAGGCTGTCATCTCCATACTGGCGTTCCATCGGGCTATGAGTCCTACTCAGCTTCCGCTTCTTTACCCCGTTGTCTTCCTCAATTTTAATTGATCCAACTTATCACGCATATTCTCCATTTCATGTTCTAACCCTAGTATACGTTTCTCAGTTGTCCGTTGTTCCTGCTCACGGCACTTTTTCAAACCCTGGACCTCCGCGCTGATTTCCTTCCTAGTTTGTTGTAAATCCAATTCTAGTCCAGCAATTTTAGCCTTATTTTTCTCGGTCGCCCTTTCATATTTGTCTACCACTTCTTGAGTCCTAGCCTCTAGTTTTTCTTCTATTCTGACTAGTTCTTCTTGAGTATGATCCATGCGGACTACTACGGCCACCAGGTTTTCTCTAAATGTTCCTAGTTCGGACTGAGTCTCCTTATCTTTTTCTTCCATGCGCTGTTCTATTCCTTCGATACTATTCTTTACTTCCCGAATTTGCTTCTCTACCGTTCTGTGCGATTCTTCAATCTGTTGACTCAACTTCTCGGTCGTGGTAACACAGCACAGCCGTACATTTTCTATTTTGGTATCTAATTCTGCTATGGTTTCCCTAGTCGCTTCATTTTCAGAGGCCAATTGCTCCAAACGAATGCTAGTGTGTTCCTTTAGCTCAGTTATTTGGTTAGCTACCCGTGTTTCGGTGAGTACTAATTGTTCGGTCACCTTTTCTTCGCACTTCGCGAATTTTTCCGTAAGTTGCTCGGTTAAGTGTTCTTTAAGTCCCGTCACTTGCTCCGAGTTCCTAATTTCCTGCTCTTTAAAGTTTCTACTGACTTGCTCGTTCAAACGTTCACCGTTCCTATCCGCTTGTCCTTTAACCTCTTTAAGTTCCTCTTTAAGCGCCACTAACTGCGCCTCACTTTTGGCACCCTGTTCTTTTATCTGCTCGCTGAGTTGCCTCAGCACCTCTCCTATGTCTACCGACATTCAACTCACTTGTCATAAAGTCCGGCGGGAAAAACCGCTCCGTATGTCCTCGATTAAATTTCAAATACTATAAATTTCCTACACTTTCTAATTTATCAAAATGTTCCTACTGCTAAACTCTCGAACTTTCAAAGCCTAAATTGGCTACCTCAATCTAATATCATGTCATTCAAACATAGGGTAACCGTCAGTACAACACTATGATACAAAATATATATACAACACAAACAAAAAATTCTCCAACAGAATGTCATAAAAACAGCAAAACTACAACATGCAAAAATCCAAGCTATCCGATTATACACCTGTAAAACACAACACTCTGCAGGTCAAATTCCCGCACGAATATCATCCATCACTTCAAGGAAACCACAAAATCAGCACATCCTCGCTAAACACCATCAACAGCAATATCCACATACTAATGGTAAGACCAAAGACATAACATCACAAAATCCCTCTCTGAACTGGCAGTCATTCAACCTCACAAGTTTAACAACATACTCCAAATATATCATCAAGCTAACAGTACAGATCACAGACCAAAACATGGTATACCTGCACAACACATAATTGAATGCAGCTATCATAACATCTGCCTGAAATCAAGCCTTGCACGACCTTTATTTACCGAAATATCAGGTCCTGCTTTTATAGACACACGTTATGACCTATAGCCCTATTCTACTGGGAAAATCAGTAAAATACAACTTGGTTGTGTGAGCTCGTTTACACAAATATCAAGCATCATCTGACGGCATAATAAAACAAGCTGTATGACCCTCCTTACTGTAATATCGGGTCCTCAGTTAGCCACACCATGTTCACAATGTAGACAAAGGCGCAATGGTCCCTTTTACTGAAATACCGGGCCACTCGTTGCTTGGCCATACTATATCGCTATCTTTACACTATCTGGGTAGCCCTCATTTACAGAAATCTCGAGCCCCACGATGGCCCTCGCCATTTATACTATGTGCCCTACTGCACTTTAAAGTTCCGTCCAGGCGAAAGCCGGTCTCGAACCCAGAGTACAGTAGTGAAAGAACTCTCACAGACGTGAGCTGGTGCACATAGCCTTACCTGAACACAGTCCTCTTCATTCAGCCGGTAAGCGCTCTTCTCAGGGATAACATGGGTATAACGGGGCAACATAAAGATAAAACACTAGGACATGTGCCTAATCAGTTAAGAATTCGCTAATCAAATAAAATAAAATATCAAACAGAAAACATCGCTGCATTCAGAGTTTAACAAATAGGGATTTATTACACAAAATTGAATTATATACAAATGAAAGAGCTTTTCAATATGATAGGGTAAAATGACGCTGAGCCGATGACAACCAGTTCACTGCCTTCGCGAAACAGCTGCACTGCAACAAGCATGTTACAATAGTGTAAGTAACGAAATATAGAAAGATGGATATCTGCTTAACTACTCATAAACAGTGATTCCCATAAAATTTACAATGCCTCGCGCCGTCGAACCCCGGTGCAAACAAAAATCACCACAAAATTTACAATGACCTGACCCGGTCACGAACCCTAGTCCCATGACGTGTAAGGCGTCAAAGATACCTATGCAAACAATATAAAAGGACACAATCAACATATACATGGGTGTCAGTATAAAACGGGTCAGTGTTAAAATTTTACGTAAAACAAATAGGACATAAAAAAAATCTCTCCCTGCTTTCAAGACATGAAGGTCGTTTCTTCCCCCCAGGCACACTTGACAAACTGCAGACGACAATAACCAACTCACAAGCCTGTGACGTCAAGCTCAACGACCTCCACCCTCACCACTTCATTTGCGGCAGCCCCTAATTTATGAGCTCAAATGGGCGACAGGCTAAATTCTCGCCTTTCAAAAGAACACCTCACGTAATCAGCTGATAAAGCCCTCTTTTAAATATACCTGGGCTATCTGCCCTCGTCTCAATATCTCCAGCAATCTCGCTAATCTTACTTATGCCTTTCATGGGCTAAATCCTGGTGCTACAAAAACACTAATCATTAAGCGATCGTCACATGGCCATACTAGGCATTTCCAAAATATATTCAATAAACTCTCAATTGTTGGGCTCTCTCATGTCAACTGCCAATCTTACTTCTGCCTCTCATGGGCTCAAATCTCTTAAATATTCGGACTCGCTCGCTCTATCAGTGAATCTGGGTGAATTACTGGTCACGTCTTGGTCACAACTATACACATCTACGTCTGCAGAAACAAATGCCTAAATGCGATCTAATAAAAGTACCTATCTGTTAGACTAACCTCCTATGACCAAATGAGTTCGATCAGACCCTTACAAATACACGTACGTTATAATAACACAATCAAAATGAAATATGAACACGCTAACAAGGACTCTACAAATAACATCTATCTTAAAGTACGGGGTTCGAGTTTGAGGCCTAGCTCTAAATTACAAGGAAAAATTTCCTACCACAACAAATCTGTGGACTGACGGCCCCCATATTCCTATCTAAATTTAAATGACATGCTTGAAACAGAATTGGAAAGCTCTGACCTTATTTATCGGGACATAACGGAGAGGCCATCCCTGTGGACCACTGGATCTACCACATCATGATAGACTGCGGAGCTGGCAGCAGATACTGTTGACCACTTGGAGACATTCTTGCTTGTGTGGCGTCTTCGTACAGCTCCCTCTGTAGTTGGAAGGTGTCCCCTTCGATGTCGTGCTGATCAGGTGCTCCCAATGTTCCTGGATCGATGCCCGTTGTCGTGTTGGCTTCAGCTCCTGGTTGTGGCTTCTTTGCAATGATGATGTCAAACACTCGTTCTGACTTGATGCTGGGGTAACTGAAAATAAATTCATATATTACAGACTGTCCAAACTCGATGCCTGTCTCCACTACTATCGTGTCTCACACGTCACATTGATCAAGTCTCGTTCAAAGTTTTAACCTGGTACACAATAGTTTCTTCACTCCTCTCAGTCACTGTTCTTTCATCCTATCACACGGACAACACATAGTTTTAGAATTCCTCACCTGAGCCAATATTAATTCTAGCCTCTCGTCAGTAATAACTTGACCTCATAGAAATATGAAGCTACTAGTTCATTAGTCTCTTAGAAGCAGTACCTCATCTCCCCATAGCATATTCTCACCGGTAAAATCTTAAATTTAGCTGAATATTCAAGTTGCTTACTTACTTCCTCGCAGATCTAGCTGTACTCTTCGTCTGTGCTGCTCGAAGACAAAGCGTTGTTCTCAGTACCGACACGCAGTATGACGACTCGTTCAAGCAGTCTTCTTGTCCACGAATGACTCTGATATGCCAGGCTGCCTTATTTTATAATCCCGGATAGCGTCATCAAGCCGCTTGGTCGCGTGCAATCCGCGCGCGCCCGCGAAAAAATTTTTCCCGCACTAAGTATATCATGAGCTCTAATTAACGAATGCATTAATGAATGCAGCCCTAATGCATATCAACATAAAGCAGAAATTATACAGGTTGCAATTCTTGTCTCAAATCCAATGCAACACCTCCGTAACCAAAGATATTAATTTAATTCTTTCTTCCCTCCTCATATACGTTTTGCCGGGATCTGGGAAGCGTCCCCAATCTTCATCAAGAGGCTTGGCTTGGGACATAACTCCTTTTAATGGGTTTCTGGAGATTTCTCATAATGACGCTCGCGCTCACTTCACACAAGAACGCTTCTTCTGGACTCCTTTATGACATATACTGTAAGACACTGGCTTCGTGGGTGGCCTTGTGTGATTCCAATATCCAATACTCACATTAATACAATTGTCCCAATGAACAGGATGGTTCAGTATGTATGTATGTATGTTGGGTAATCAGCCCGAAGGCTGGTTTGATCCTCTGCAGCTCCGCCAACAGCTGTCATAAATAGCCTAGGCGTCACTGAAGGGGCGTACTCGGGAAACGAGAAGTCTCTATGTGAGGATCTTCAAAAGGCAGAAGTATTCAGTCAGCAGTATGTAAAGATTGTTGGTTACAGGGATAATGTCCAGGTAGAGGAGGTGACAAATGCTAAAGGTGTATTAAACTTAACATATGATAAAAATGATATTTACAATAAGATACAAAAGTTGAAAACTAGAAAAATGGCTGGAATTGAGAAGATTTCTGGGAATATACTAAAGACAATGGGTTGGGATATAGCACCACATCTGAAATACATATTTGATTATTGTTTGGTTGAAGGAGCTATATAAAATTAATGAAGAGTTGCCACGTGTACAAAGGAAGGGGTGATATACATACACCTGAAAATTACAGGGCAGTATTTTTTAGATGCGTTGCATGTAGGCTTTGGGAAGACATTCTTTCTGATTACATTAGACATGTTTGCATAATTAATAACAGGTTCGATAGAAGGCAGTGCGGTTTTAGGAAGAGTTATTCCAGTGAAGCTCAACTTTTAGGATTCCAGCATGATATAGCAGATATTTTGGATTTAGGAAGTCAAATGGACTGTACCGCGATTGATCTATCTAAACCATTTGACAGAGTGGATCAATGAGTGGCAAAAATGAGTGCAATTGGACTAGACAAAAGTGTGACTGAATGGGTTGCTATATTTCTAGAAAATAGATCTCAGAGTATTAGAGTAGCCGGAACTTTAGCTGACCTCGTAATAATTAACACGGGAGTTTTTGAAGGCAGTATTATTATGTTTTCTCACATATCTCTATCAATTATATGAGTAAAGGAGTGGAATCAGAAGTAATGTTTTTTGCGGATGATGGTATTCTGTATACAGTAATAAATAAGTTACGAGATTGTGAGCAATTGCAATATGACCTCGATAATATAGTGAGATGGACAGCAGTCAATGGTATGATGATAAACGGGGTTAAAAGTCAGGTTGTGAGTTTCACAAATAAGAAAATTCCTCTCGGTTTTAATTACTGCGTTGATGGGGTGAGAGTTCCTTTTGGGGATCATTGTAAGTACTTAAGTGTTAATATGAGGAGAGATCTTCAATGGGCTAATCACCTAAATTGGATTGTAAATAAAGGGTGCAGGTCTCTCCATATGGTTGTGAGGGTGTTTAGAGGTTGTAGTAAGGATGTAAAGGAGAGGGCATATAAGTCCCTGGTAAGACTCCAACTGGAGTATGGTTTCAGTGCATGGGAGGCTCACCAGGATTACTTGATTCAACAATAGGAAAAGTTCAAAAAACAGCTCGATTACCCGGGTGATTTCCGAGAAAAGAGCAGCGTTACAAAAATGTTGCAATGTTTGGGGTGGGAAGAACTGGGTGAAAGAAGACGAGCTGCTCGACTAAGTCGTATGTTCCGAGCTGTCAGTGGACAGATGGCGTGGAAGGACATTAGTACCTGTTAAGGAGGGTAAAAAAATCTCAGACTCTGTTTATTATACAAGGGAAATAAAAAAATTAAATGAAAATGTAGAATAGTAAACAGGAAAATCAAAGACGGTAGGGAGTGTGGAGAAAATAGAAAACAGCAAATGAGGGAAGTGAAATGAGTGAAAAAGGAAGCAAAAGAGAACTACATGAATGGCATACTTCAAGAGGGTAATGACCAAAAATGGAAATGGAAAAAGCTGCATTCATATATCGGGAATCAAAGAAGAAAAGGGATCCAAGTTCCTACAATGGTGAGATAAGGGGCGAACACTATTTAACAGATACTCAGAAAGCAAACCTATTTAGTAGGGAATTCAGAGATTCAGTATAAGATTTTCAGGATTTGGAAACCGAAACAGGAGATAGAGAGGGAGAGACACATAAGCAAACAAGAACCTTCTCATTGACAAATGAAAATATTTTCAGAGAAATCCAACTGCTTCAGCAAAGAAAAGCAGCAGGAAGTGATCCAATTACTGGGGAGGTATTAAATACAATGGGGTCGTACATAGTGCCCTATTTAAAATTTATCTTTGTCTATGTCATAAATAATAATGTAATACGAAAGGAATGGAAGGAATCTATAATAATACCAATTTATAAAGGAAAGGGTGATAAAAAGGAAACCAGAGGACTACAGACCAATCAGCCTGACCAGTATAGTTTGTAAAATACTGGAGAGTTTAATAATATCAAAGTACATCAGAGGGATATGTGATGATAAAATTTGGTTCAAGAAAAGCCAGTATGAATTTAGGAAGAAATGTTCTTGTGATGTACAACTGGTGGAGTTTCAGCAGGACATATCAAATCAGTTGGATTCAGGAGGCCAGTCAGATTGCATAGCCATAGATCTTTCCAAAGGTTTTGATAGAGTGGAACATGGAATATTATTAAAGGAATTGGAAGGAATAGGTTGGACGTAAGGATTACACGCTGGATAAAAACATTTCTAAATTCAAGGATTCAGAAAGTCAAAGTAGGAAATAATGTATCACAGGAAGAGAAAGTTTGGAAGGGAATTGCACAGGGTAGTATAATCGCTCCGTTACTTTTCTTAATATATGCAAATGAATTAGGGAATAATATAACATCAAAAAAAGATTGTATGCAGATGACATAATTGTTTATAGGGAAATAAATAACATTGAGGATTGCTCAGAAGTACAAAGGGACCTTGAGAGTATCCAACAATGGGTCGAAGAAGGTTAATGGTGGCAAATCAACTGTTACAACATTTACAAACAGGAGCTTTAAAACTGAATTTGAATATACTTTGGATGAGGTAGTTTTCCCAAAAGATGGCAAGTGCAAATACTTAGGTGTGAGATTTGAAAGTAATTTGCACTGGATGGGCCAGGTGGATGGCATTGTTTGAAAAGCATACAGATCGTTACATGTCATAATGAGGCTACTTAAAGGATGCAACAAAGAATTAAAAGAGAAATGTTACGTAAGTATGGTTCGTCCATTATTGGAATATGCCAATAGTGTTGGGGATCCTCACCAAGATTACCTAATAAAAGAAATAGATAGTGTGCAGAGGAAAGCAGCAAAATTTGAAACAGGGGATTTCAGGAGAAACAGTAGTGTATCAGAAATGTTAAAGAAACGTGGTTGGGAAACTTTTAAGTAAGGGAAGGGAGGAAACTAGACTTATAGGATTATATAAAGCCTATACAGAAGAAGCATGTGGAGATATCCGTGAGAGGCTTCAGTTGGTAAATAATTATATCGGCAGGACTGAACACAAGTATAAAATTAGAAGGAAGTTTAGCAGAAGCAATTGGGGTACAGTTTCATTCACTGAGAAGGGCGTGAAAGAGTAGAACAGTTTACCACGGGTAGGGTTTGATCCTTTTTCAAAATCTGTACGGATATTCAAGAAGAGAATATACAGAAACAGAGAAAATAAATGAAATGTTAGAGGGCATTCGACCTGTGCAGTTTACTGTAAATAAAAAATATGTGTGAATTAATTAATTCCATCCCCTGGTCTAAGTAGATTGGACAGCCAAAGTATGAGACTGCCTGTAGGGGTGAAGTACAGTGGGGACTTCGAGGGCCCTGGGACCGCTACGGTAGCTGTGAAGGCCCTTCAGGAACTCTGAAAAGTGGTGGCAAAATGGGGCTCTGGTTAAAACGCAGCAGGTCGTTGTGCTACTTAGGTTCCAGAATGGGTAAAGAAAGTAAATAAATGCAATGTAGATTTTAATCTTATTCCAGTTGTATAGTATTATTTGAAGTAATTCCACATACTCGTACTGTATATGAGTTGACTATGTTTGTAAGACTATGTTTTGTAAACAATGTAAATTTATTAAGGATGAGCTGTGTGTTTAACAGAATTTTTTTAGCGTAAATTGTATAATATTGTATTCTAGGAAAATATTCTTATCTTGTTAATTTAAAATTTAGTGCTTGACAATAATGTATTTTAGTGTACCATTTGCCACCGAGGTAAACACTTCATTTGCAAATAAAGAGATTTTGATTCGTAGACGAATAAGTTTGAGTAGAGTCTTTAAAAGTAGGAAAGATCACAATATGAATGTAAAGTTGGAATTCAAGAGGACAAATTGGGGCAAACATTCATTTATAGGAAGGGGAGATAGGGATTGGAATAACATACCACGGGAGATGTTCAATAAGTTTCCATTCTCATTCAAATCATTGAAGAAAATACTAGGAATACAACAGATAGGGAATCAGCCACCTGGGCGACTGCCCTAAATGCCGATCGGTATTGATTGATTGATTGATTGATTGATTGATTGATTGATTGATTGATTGATTGATTGATTGACTGATTGATTGATTGATTGATTGATTGATTGATTGATTGATTGATTGATTGATTGATTGATTGATTGATTGATTGATTGATTGATTGATTGATTGATTGATTGATTCGGTAAATTACCGCGTATATTTATTTTTTAATATTTTATTTTGTCGTCTTTTTCTACATGTTTTCTAATTCCAACATCTGCATCTCTGCATAATAACATTTTTGCGACATCTTTGGCTTTGAACCATGGCTTCTCGTTTTCATCAATAATCACAAACACTTTCTTGTCATTGAAAACCAGTTGGTTGTTTTGGATATTGATAACTCCTTCCATTTATTAGGAACGAACGTTTTAGTATCCTGCAATTTTTACATTACCTTAAACTGATTCAAGATATATTATTTTCTATAGTGTCTCAGTTAGAATATTATTAATTACATTCCTTAATAAAAATAGCGTTCGGTTGAATATTATGTTGACGAGGAATTTGATATATAAATGGATAACAATTTAGAATATTGTCAGATCTGTGGAAACCCTTGTATATTAGATAATAATCGATGTTAAAATTGTTATCCACAAAAGTAAATCCTCATAACAAATATAACTATAGACAGATATGTTTCCGTAAATATGTGTTAGAGTTAATAGATAATACTTATAATAGAATTAAAATTGAAGAAATAATTGAAATTCTTAATGTTACTTATAGAAAAAAAGCTTTACGCTACAGATTTTTTTATTGTAAAGATTGCTTATTCATTAGATATTAAACATAATATAATGTTATTAACTTTCGAAAAGTATGAATTTATTGAATGTACTTTTAGACATGAAACCTTTAGAGATAATTGAAAACAAAAACTGATTAAAGAATACATTTTAAATCCGTTTAATATGTTGTAAAAATGTAAGTTCATAATCTGAATAAGTCCGCTTCTCTGGTGTAATGGTTAGTTTGGTTAGCTGCCACCCCCGGAAGACCAAGTTCGATTCCCTGCTCTGCCACGAAATGTGAAAAGTGTACGAAGGCTGGAACGGGGTCACTCAGCCTCAGAAGGTCAATTGAGTAGAGGTGGGTTCGATTCACACCTCAGCCATCCTGGAAGTGGCTTTCCGTTGTTTCCCACTTCTCCTCCAGTCAAATTCCGGGATGGTACCTAACTTAAGGCCACGGCCACTTCCTGCCCACTTCATTGTCTATCCCTTCAAATCATCCACACCCCGCAAGCCCCTGTTCAGCATAGCAGGTGAGGCCGCCTGGGCGAGGTACTGGTCATCCTCTCCAGTTTTATCCCCCAACCCAGGGTCTGAAGCTCCAGGACACTGCCCTTTAGGCGGTAGAGGTGGGATCCTTCGCTGAGTCTGAGGGACAACAGACCATGGATGGTAAACACATAAAGATGAAGAAGAAGAATCCCAATAAACACAACCTAAAGAATGTATGGAATCAGAAGTTATATATTAATTTACGTGATTTAAATCAAAATGAAGAGTATTTTATAACTTATGTTTGTGAGCGAAATACTAGGAAGGGATATAAGGTTTTTGTAAAAGTTTTCATATTACCAGACTAGCAAGATACCCGTGCTTCGTTACGCTATTATACTGAAATTTAGAATTGAATGCTTAATTTTTATATATATATCCACCGAAATTCGCGATCCAATTCGTTTTCTGGAAGAATCCGCCAAAATTCGCGATCTGATTTGTTTTCTAATAGAATACGGCAAGTATCCTCCCATTTTTCAATCTTTCTTTCCAGCAATCGATTTCGTACTTCCCGGGCTAGGTCCAGGTATTTCACCCGGTAAGGCGGGTCCCTAAATCCTGCCATCTTTTCCTATAAGCATTTTTAATATGGATCAAATCCTTCAGGAGATCCAGCGTGGTGTCGTCTTGGGTGCCTTGGCGATACTGAACACGCGACCGGACTGCATTCTTAGTCATTACCCGTTCAGGACCCGTTTCCAGCGTGGTACGCACATTTGACGACGGTCCATAACATTATTATTATTATTATTATTATTATTATTATTATTATTATTATTATTATTATTATTATTATTGTTACGGAGTTTTTCCGTGGTAGGTAGAGGTGAAAGAAGGTGCGGGTGTGAATAGGTCTCCAGCTACGAAAGCAAAATTAATTTAAAATTTAACAAGGTTATATTTTCTTTTCAAAAACAAGAAATAACAAGCATGGCAGGTACAAAGTAGCAAGTCAAAAAGGGTAGTTACAATATTTACAGGAATTGGGCTTCGCGCCCTGATTTTACACAGCTTGGGCAATCAGCTCAGTTTTACCCCAAACACGAGTTTTAACAGAGGGGCAGAAAACCCCATTCATACCTAGGAGCCCTTGCTCCAAATTACACAGAAAAGCCTCCACGAGGCATACAACACTTAATTTTCAAAAGAGCCACTCGCTCTCAAAATTTAAGCCTCTCCCAGGCCACACCAAACTCCACCTTCAAGTTGTCCTCACTGGACATAGACACAGGGGTACAATACCCAACCTACTGAGGTCTATTAAATGAAAAGGGGCAATTACATGACCTCTAAAATAACAATTTGAGAGGAGGCAATCTGCACTCCTAATACACTTGTTTTTAAAAAAACCTAATCTGGCTCTAGGCCACTAATGCAAGGGCTAATCCCATACTACCGAGGTGACTTTAGAAAAGAGCAATTTGTTTTACATTAACGAAGAATAGGTTGAGAAAATAAGTTCACCTCAAAACAATAAGAGTGGGAGCTCGAGAGGGTTAGCACTCTCTATCCCAGAAGGTAGCTTAAAAGAGAATAGAAGAAAGATTGTTACATTTTAGGAAAAGGTTACATGGTGGAACGCTTCGCACCCGCCCCGAGAGTTAAACTGCTGAGCTAGCAAAGAAAGAATTTATTAATCGGCCATTACCTTATTGATGACCGCTGCCGAGGAAAGAGGCGCTTCCCGCCTCCTGCTATGAACTTTATACACTGAAAGATGGAACAGAAGTGGCCCGGAGACCCTAAAATCAGCAGTTTAAATCCTCTCGCGGAAGTTTCTAGGCGTTAGGGGAATGAAAACACCCGCCCACAATTACTTTATTGGCTAGGGTACAGAAACATATCCAAGATGGGGGGAAGATACATCGGATTGGTCGGAAATTACTAAAAGAAATTCGGGATTGGATAAATCTAAAACAAGGGGGAAAAGAGGGGTATACAGCCAACTTAAACAATAACAGAAGGAAATTTAGCAAGAAACAAACATTTGAAATAAAAATTTCTCCAACAAAATAGTTCTTTGACTCCGCACTAGGGTGCACTATTGTTGATCTTCAGTAGTGTCCTCTAGAAGAGAAAGTTCACACTTCTTACTTCAAGCGAAACAAAAACACATCACAAATGACACAGTTCAAAAACTCAAAATTTTCCACGTGGTGACATCTTCTGAGAAGGTAAAGAATTAATAGCGTAGATAAAGTTCAGACTTCCTCCAGCAGAGGAGTTTCAACTGGCGCACATTTTAAATTAGCGGAGTGGAGGTGTACCGCCCGGTACAATTATTATTATTATTATTATTATTATTATTATTATTATTATTATTATTATTATTATTATTATTATTATTATTATTATTATTATTATTATTATTATTATTATATGTTCTGGACGACACAGCAAGATGCAAGACCGCTACTTGGCGGTAAATTACATCTGCTGCCATTGTCATTGTTGAGAATGTGACATGCACCATTGTCGCGCGTAGGCAAGTGTGCGGGATTTCTGGCGATACGAATGACATACTTCCATGCATTATTGACCTTATTATAGAGGCGAACAATTGGACGGCCAATCTCATTCCTATCGTTTATTTCAAATGTGTTTAAATTTTTATATGCCAGGAGAATCTACTGTAATCTAAGAACGTTCCCCAAAGGAAAAGATGGCTCATGAAAACGAACCCAGGAAAGAATAAAAAAGATCGATTATGATCAGAATAAGTATATCGAAAATCTACAGCCTGTTTCCAGTCATTCGACAGGGTCGGGAATGCAATGAATAAAGCTCCATCTAGCGGCGACAATTAGAATTGTGTCGCCTGCCGAAGCACACCTCTGGGGCAATGATCGTTGAATGACAAATGAAATGAAATATTGGACAGTGTTGCTGGAATGAATGATGAGAGGAAAAACCGGAGTATCCGGAGAAAACCTGTCCTGCCTCCGTTTTGTCCAGCACGAATATCACATGGAGAGACAGGGATTGGAACCACGGAACCCAGCTGTGAGAGGCCGGGGCGCTGCCGCCTGAGCAACGGAGGCTCCTTATAAATACATTATGAACAGTAAAATCAATTGGTCTCACCTCCTTTTACACCCCACCACCGTAAAAGTTTATTTACCCCCCCCCCAAAAAAAAAACTAAAAGAAGGCGTGTTCCTTTCTGTTTAAAGGAGATTCCAAACCTTCAGTTTTGAGATATAAGTATCCCCATAAAAAATATTTCACTTACTTTTCACTTCCTTTCATCCCCACCCCCTAAGTGAATTTTCCGGCAAAAAATACTTGTTTCTTTAATAGTAAATGATCTTCTAAATACCAAGTATCACGACTCTAACTTCTTCAGCTTTTGATTTTTGTGTCCTCATGAAATGAAATTCAATTCCTTTCCACTCCCGCCCCCCAGATGATCCCCCCAAACGGGTTTTTCTTTGTTTTTAAAGGAGAATCAAATACCAATTTTCACGTCTGTACGACCTAACAACTTAAGTTTTTATTAGATGTAAGTATTCTCATACAATTAAGTCAATTCATTTTAAATTATTTCACCTCCCGCCCCCCCCCCCAAATTCATTGGATTTTCCGAGAATAGGTGTGTCATTATTTTTAAAGCAGATTCCAAATATCAAATTTCACGTCTGTAACATCTTCATTTTTGAGATAACAGTAGCCTAATTGAAAGAATTCAGCACCATTTTCAGGCAATTTTACACCACCCCCCCATCCAAGTGGTATTTTTAATACAGATAAAAGTACCATTTTTCACTTCTGTACCATGTTAAGCTTTTTGAGATATACTGTATAATTTCTCGTTTAAAAATTTCACCCCTTTTTAGTTCCCCTTAAGAGGAGTTTCCAACAACAAATCACCTTTGTTTCTTTACATTTACAGGACATTACAAATGCCACTTTTTACGTGTGTAACAGTCTACTTTTCTCAGATATTCTGTAGATATAGTCTTTCCAAAAATTCTCCCAATTTGTCACTCCTGTTTAACCGCCATTAATTGGATTTTCCAAAAACAAAAAAATTACGTGTTTCTTTATTTTTAAAGGAGATCCCGTATACGAATTTTCAATTCCGTAATATCTTCAGTTTCTGAGATATATGTATCCTCATCAAAGGCACTCAACCCATTATTCATCCTTTTAAACCCTCCTCTTGGGATTTACAGAAGAAAAAAAGTGTTCCTTTATTTTTAAAACTGATTCTAAATATCAATTTTTATATGTACAAACTTTTAAAGTTTTGAGATGTATATATACTCATTTTAAAAATCCAACCCATTTTCACCCCCCTCCCACTATTTGGATTTTCCAAAAGCAAAAAAATTTTCTTTATGTTTAAAGGAGATCCCAAATACCAATTTTCCGGTCTATAATATCTTCAGGTTCTGAGATTGAAGTATCCTCATTAAAGGAAATCAACCTCTCTTTCACCCCTCCTATTGGGATTTTCCGAAAACAAAAAATACATGTTTCTTTATTCTTAAAGGAGATCCTAAATACCAATTTTTACATCTATAAACTTTTAAAGTTTTAAGATGTAGATACACTCATTTTAAAAATTCACCACCCTTTTCATCCCCCCCATTATTTGTATTTTCCAAAAACGGAAAAATACTTGTTTCTTTAAGTAGATCCCAAATACCAATTTTCAAGTCTGCAATATCTTCAGGTTCTGAAATATAAGTAGCCCATTAAAGGCATTCAACCCTTTTTCACCCCTTTCCACCCTTCCTACTGGGATTTTCCGAAAACAAAAGAATAGGCGTTTCTTTATTTTTAAAGGAGATTCTAAATACCAATTTTTATATCTATAAACTCTAAAAGTTTTGAGATATAGATACACTCATTTTAAAAATACGCCCTCTCCACCACCCCCATTAATTAGATTTTCCAAAAACAAAACAATACGTGTTTCTTTATTTTTAAAGGAGATCCCAAACACCAATTTTCAGGTCTGTAATATCTTCAGTTTCTTAGATATAACACGTTGAGTGCCGAGCCGATTGTAGCACACTATTCCACTGGTGCCAGGCTTGTTTTTGAATTGCATTCCGCTGGTGCCAAAGCAATTGTACGCGTTGTAGTCTGTTTATATAATCTTGGGATATATTTATATGATGTACTAAGTAAATTTTATCTCACCATACCATGGTCATGTGTGACGCCATATGGTGTCACATCAATTTTTAGGAAAGATAAAATATAGCGTGACGCCATATGGTGTCACAGAATTTTTTGACATGGAATGTCCAATACGAATTTCAAATACGAGATATTTATTTGCTAATTCAAATTAACGCAATATTCATGAAAACCTAATAAAATGCAAAACAAGTACTTATATTACATTACATATTGTTGATAACAGTTTTCTGATAACTCTAAACATTGAAAATATGCGTCTCGGCTCGCCCGAGTTCTTGTTACTCGTTGCAATTTTTCAAACCTTATTGGCATCGTTGTTCAAACATCGTCCTTTGTACATTTGTTTCATGTGCTGTTTTCATATTTACGTTTTGCACATCTGATCGGAAAGTTAAGGGGAACGCGCTAACCTTACGCTACCTGGCTGCTGGCGCAGCTCGACGCAGCCCGGTTGGTTCACGTCCGCTGCTTCGCTCCTCCCTACCTCTCCGCCACACCCCGATACTCCCGCGGCACTTCTAATTTTATGACTATTTATTTGTTCAATTTTGGCGTTTAAACTTGCGCTGGGTACAGCAAGTTTTCTACTGTCTCCCACGAATATTCCTACCAAATTTCAACCGAATCCGAGTGTAACACATGTATGTGTTCCCTCGTAAGATTATTACCAATATCTTCCATTTTTTTATATTTTTGCACAACTATATAAACTGAGTGATAATACGTACGTAAACGAGGAATAAACAATGCCTGGCGGGCTTTCACCTGTGACAACGACCACAGGCCACTCAGTGGCTTCGGAAGAATACTGTGGCGCCATGTGGTGGCATACAGTAAAAATACATAGCTGGAATAGACCCTGAAGTTCGCCCTTCACGTAGTACCAATTTTACGCGCATAGATGTCACAGCTGATTATCTACGGCGCATCGCCTGAAACTCAACTGTGCCGCCATATGGCGTCACGCCAACTCTGATTTCAAGAACGGTGTGCCGCCATATGGCGTCACGCCATCTCAAATTTGAAGACCACCGTGACGCCATATGGCGGCACGTGGCACCCAACGTGATAAGTATCCTCATTAAAGGCATTCAACCATTTTTCACCCCTTTTCACCCCTCCTATTGGGATTTTCAGAAAAAAGTAAGTGTTTCTTTATTTTTGATGAAGATTCTAAATACCAATTTTTACATCTGTAAACTTTCAAAGTTTTGAGATATAGATACGCTCATTTTAAAAAATCACCCCCCTTTTCACCCCCTTAACGACGGAATATCCAAAAATCCTCTCTTAGCGAGCACCTACATCTTAATATGAATGTATCCCCAAAATTTTATTTCTTTATGTCCAGTAGTTTTGGCTCGGCGATGATGAATCAGTCAGTCAGGACAAGTTGTTTTATATATATAGATAAATACGAGTATAAAAGAATATTAATTTGGGGTGATTACATATCAACTATTGGATTCAAAATAATTTATAAAGGTATGAAAAGAAATATAAATTATGTAAATAAAATGACTCATGATGTTTAATTCAGTTTGTAATGAACGTGTGGTAAATTATTTATTTTATTTTCTAAAATTCCTCCTTTAATATCATGGGGACTTCAAGCCTTTTTATTCACTTCCACGGTATATGTTTCGTGCTTCTCACTTCTGATCAGACTCATTGTTCTGTATTGCTCCTTATTATTAAAGACACAATCTTTATAATCTTTAAATTATATTTTATTTTTACTGTGTGTTTCTTCACACCTTTAGAATATTTATTCTCTTTTTCATCAATTTTGTACGCATACATTTTTGCTCTTAATTCCGAAAATTCTGCCATAATTTTCCCTTAATTTAATCTTTTATCTTTGCTAGTACTTTCTTATTAGCTTCAGAAATTTCGTAAATGTTGTCTTCTGGATAATTTTTGTATCAAATTGTTCAATCGTATCTTTTATATCTTTGTAAAAATCTTCTGTCTTTATATTATATATGTAACTATCCGTACCTTGATAGCACAATTCAATATCATCTCCATATTTTGGTTTCACCTTTTTATAATGGAAATCATACATAAGTACTTTTGATAGATCTAAAACGCTCATACCCACATACAATGGATCTTCTGCAAATTTAATGCAATAGGATTTTCGTTGAATATCATTCAAGTTTTAATATTTGTTTTTGCTGTGAATTTACTACATTTTTAGCATCAGATACTAATCTTATATGTACTCTGTTTCTTATATTTTCAATTGTTTTCCCAAACACTGAATTATTCATGAGTTTATAGAAATATTTTTTCAAAATCGTTCTTTTTGCTTTTGTTCTTATTTGAGTATTCAAATCTATATATTTCCTTAACCCATCCAACTGATTAAATTTGAGTACGTTATGTATTTTTGTCTTTTGCATTCTTAAACTTTAATATTGTTTTAGATTTCTATAGTGAACAACGTATTTATTTTTGTTAAGTAATGTCGTTATAAGTTTTGATTCCTTTGTTTCATGAATAATTGGAGCAAGTGGAAGATCTTTATGTTCATCATGTAATTCTTTTGGATATTCTAAATCAAATTCGAAAATATATCCATGTTCTGAATTTTCTTTCATATACTTTATAATTTTTTCCCAACATTTTAAATGAAATTATGGATAATTGAACCATTCAAATCCTCCATAAGGTAAATATTGGGACGTTGCACAACTATATAAATTATTAGCATCAAGATACATTAAACGATCAGATTATTTTTCATTGGCAAATTCTTTTAAATATGTGTTATTTGCTTTTACGTATCTTTTACAACATTGCGATATTCTTCCCGTAATTTCGTTTTCAATCTTCACAACCATATCATAATCATGTAATAACTCAAGAGGATGTTCAGTCATTTTCAGCATAGCATCCCAACCTAATCCTGGTGCCGTATAATACCAAGCTGGATCCAAACTATAAGCTTTCATACATGTTTATCTAAAATTTTCCAAAACATCTGCTCATAATAGAACATCAGTTTTAAGATATAAATCATGATATTCTCCTAGGTTCTGCATATTCAAGCTTTGCCAAACTAATTTTGCATGTTCATAATCTGCAGTAGTTATATCTTCTTCTTAAAGGTTACTACAGAATTCAGTTCTTGATCATAGTTTTCTTCAATTTTTTTCCAATTATCCAAATAATCATAAGGATAAATTCCTTGTCTTGTAACTAAATCTACTTTATCTTCTGGAAAGAACTTTTTGATATTTTTCATTTGATCTTTCTTCAAATTTGCTTATAGTTATTTGGAATCAAATCAATAGGTTTATCATCATATCTAAGCTATTTTACAAATAAATGTGAATCATAACCTGATAGATTGTGGAGATATATAGGAACAAATGTTGGTGATTTAAGTTTGGAATTACAATAATTACATAAGGGTGAAATGAGTTTTCCGTTCAGAAGATCACGACGATGAACCATTTTATTTTATTTTGTATATTTTGATTTGCATAATGAACATTTTTTTGACTTTCTAAAAGAATTTACTTTTAGCGTATGGTCCTCTGTATACAACCGGATCTTTATGATATCCAGCATCATAGTTTATATAGTAGCAGAATCCGGAAAGTTCATGATTCTGACATTTCATTGTATATGATACATCTGGATTTGATTCGGCATGTGTCAGTTTTCTCCAACAAGCTCTCAAAATTCCCATATATCACAAACGGAACTTTCATTGTATTCTGGTAATTTTTAAAGTGATTTTATTCTCCTCCTTTTGGTAGTTCTACTTTAACGGGTTTATTTACTAAGCAATCTTGAGTATGTTTTTTCAGTTTTTCTTCAGAATTACAATGGAATAAACACATATCATAAATCAATTTCTGACCATTAGGTTTCATAATTTGCATTGATGCTAATCGTGATAAATTTTTAATCCAACAATAATGTGAATTCTCTGCATTTTTAAGTATAAAAAATTGATATGTTTATCTTTCTTATTATTGGTTATCTTCAGAGCATAAATATTATATATTTTCATCAAATGAGTATATGCACTGAAGAAAATGGAAATTGCAATACCCAGACGGAGTGGTGCTACATTGCTGCAATTGAACATGCAGGACGATTATTTGGTTGTGATTCGATGATTAAACTTTCAGGTCCCTCTGACCGCAAGTTTGGACAACAATCAGTACAGGATATGCCCACAACGAGCTGCAATACATTGATGAATTCATCGAGGCATGGAGTCAATAAGGCCCTGGATCGCATCCTGAGGAATTGTGGCCCATGCTTGCCGCACTGCACGGGTCAGTTGTTCCAGAGTTGTGGGTGGCTGAGGACGGTTGGCCAGTTGTCGACCCATCATGTCCCACCCATGCTCAATAGGACTGACGTCCGGGGATCTGGCGGGCCATTCTAAGTTTGTGATGTCGTGGAGAGCTTCTCTGGAGATAAGTGCAGTGTGAACCCGGGCATTGTCCTGCTAAAACATCCCATTAGCAATGTACGCCATCATAGGGATAACCACTGGATTGAGTATCCTATCAACGTACTGTCAAGCAGTCATAGTACCCTCAACAAGCACTAATTGTGATTTCACATTAAAACCAATAGCTCCCCAGACCATAGTGCTTGGTGTTGGCCCCGTGTGCCTCTCGACAATAAGATCTGGGCGGCCCCTCTCCCCGCTACTTCGGCGCACACGATTCCGGCAATCACTGTGGGCAAGACAGAAGCGCCAATCATCACTAAAGACGACCCTATGCCATTCGTCGAGCCACGTCGACCTTTGTCGACACCAGGCCAGCCTTACACGTCGCTGTTTTGGGGTCAATGGAACACCTTCTGCAGGGACACGGGCTCGTAAGCCAGCTGCACGCAGACGATTACCAACTGTTCGCTGTTCGCTGCTCGAATATGCGCTGCTGTTGCATGGGGTTCCATCCGGGCCATCCGAATGATGCGGCGATCCTCTCTCACAGTTGTCTGTCGCGCTGGGCCTGTGTCAGGTCTACGAGTGTGGCTACCTTCATTTGACCACTGCTGCCATACACGTTGTACCGTAGATGCCTGTCGGCCAACACGTGCAGCGACAGTCCTTAGCGATAATCCAGCCTCACACAGCCCAATTATCCGAGCCCTCTCAAACGGTGACAGTTGTTGATAGCGTGCTCTTCTCTGTCGTCGAGGCATGTTTGACTGCACAGACTGCAAGTCAACTACGCTACACTAGAGTCCGTATACTGTAGCTGATTCCTCCGCGAACAATCACGTGGGGAGACCTGTAGCAACAATCCAATGGGTCTGAAACGTTGATCGTTTACATATCTACACGGCATCGTTCCATGTCTCGAAAATCAACACAAACGACTAATGCCTTCATGGTGTTGCAATTTCCATTACCTTAAGTGTATCTTTTTCTGAAGTATCATCAATTTTAATTGGATATTCAAATTCCTTTAATTTCTCATCAGTTTCAAGTCCAACAATTTTATACTTTGTTACTCGTTGAGGTTCTTTATCTGCTGGGCATAATGCCGATTTCATTGTATATAGAAAACTTTTTGATCATTAATTTTCACAATAATACAAGCTTGTTATGCTCTAATATTTTGTAGTAATTCAATATAAGATGGTTCCCTTAGAGGATTACGCCTGTTAATTGCTAATTGTAATCCAAGAACTCTTTGTAATGTGCATCCTGATCCTCTTGTCTTAAAATCATCTAGTCTTGCTAATATTTCTGTTTTAGCACTCTTAAAATACATTTGATATATTTTTCATAAGTAATGGTATGATTACATGAGTGAAATTGAAAACTCTTAACTTGATTGTTATCGGGTAATTTAATGTCGCAGAATAACGACACATTCACTTTTAAACCGTTGTGAATCTTTGGATTTTTTTTTAATTAACCAAAACACATTATGTTCAATAGAAGTAACGAAATATCGCGGATCTATCAAATTTTTAGTATTTTCAATCTTGAAGATCTGCAGTCTTTGCAAAAGCTTTCTGCACTAAATAAGTGTTCTTGGTATGTCTTAATCTAGGCTTTTCAATTATATTTGTAGGGAAGGGAAATATCTCCTTCAATTCTTCTTTGTTGGGAATGCTGAGAATGGGAATAATTCCTTCAACGGTTTGTTTGTTGGCTCCACAAATACATCTAATGAAAAAGGAAATATTTTCTTCAGTTCTTTCTATTTAGGTTCATAAATTTCTTTTATATCTGTATTAGGAAATGGAAGAGCGCCAAAGTTATCTTTCTTCACTTGATTAATATAATAACGACTAGCAATAGTTCTAATTATCTTTATTCATTCTATAATATGCTCTAATACCCAGAGTCCTAGCTAGAGGTCTAAGTTCAACCACTCTCATTGCGTTTAGATTTCGATTCTCCATTTATTTACCAAAAAATCTATCAGTATTTTTTCATTAATTTTTGTGTTCTCTATATTCGTGATTTCCCCATGTGGGCGCCTGTTTTTGTATGTTTTGAAATATGTTCTACATACATATTTACCACTCTCACAAAGAACTTTCTGAAGGGCTTGTTCTTTGTTTTCATACTAACTATTAAGCCTTTTATTAATCTGGATTACATTTTTCTGGATATTTTTAAATAGTTATAGAAATATTCTCGAATTTTATGTCTATTATTCTTACAGTAATCTGTATGTATCTCATGAAAAAATGAACATGCTAGTGAGGCGATTAGCTTAAGAGCAGTATGTGTACTTAGCAAAGAAAATGCTTTAACTACAAACACATTATAGCATGATATTAAAAACGAATTTTGATCTAAAGTATACATTGAATTTCTTTAATGTCACTTATTATACGTAATGAAAAACATGTATTAATAGTTTACAAATTAGATGCCATGTCAAAAAATAATAATATATATGTAAATAGTAGATAGATATTGAGAGCGCCAGCGCAATTGAGCGCAAATTACCATAAACACCAAAAACGATAAAAATGAGTGAAAATTAAGGAAAAATAAACGAAATAAGTGTAAAAAAACATTTATATACAAATTCCTCCAAATCTCAAAATTACCATTCTTGTGCGCTCACGGAGCCTGCACGGAATACTGCAAAAAAATAAAAATAAAAGTCACATAAATTTATGAAAATGACGCCAAAGACATCCGAAAATCAATCATTTTATGAAAATACCAAAAAACTCCCTGAACGAGCCTGAACGAGCCGAGCAGCAGGGCAATTTCACCCAATGTTAAAACATAAATCATCTCACATGAGTGGATTTTATGCATGTGAAAAGCCCAAATTTACTTAACATCGAGAAATAGAGAAAATCAAACGTAAAAGGGATACAGGTACGACACAAAGTCATAAGACCAAGGTTGTAGAACACTCCAAATTGAACGGAGATTGCGCCATTCGTTATGTGATAAGACTTCCCGAAGGTCTGCACCATCATTAAAATTTCCTCCATATTTCGATATTCTTCGGGAATAAAAAGTGAAAAATTTTAAGATCTTACTAGTTTTCCGTCCTTTACAGACTAAAACGTACAATTTTGCCAAATTTTAATTTTCTTGTTTGTCTGGCAGATTATGCCGCAATCTGGATTTTGGGCGAGGAGTGTAAAAATTAGGACTTACAGGAAACCACCAAACAAAAAAAAAATGAAGATGGTCATTATTATCCCTTGCACGGGTAGCTGTACGAAAATTTCGCCAAAATCGTTAACGTACAGGCACACAGTCGTTACGATTTTATTTATATAGATAGGTAAGGAATCTGCTCCAGGTACAACACTTTTGGTCTATGTCCGGTGGACTTAACCTGCAAAACCGACCGTTTATGATATCCCCCTTATTATTCCTCCTGTCGAAAAAATGCACATGAAAAATAATGTTTTAAAAACGGATTTCCATCATGTTAGGTCTATTTCCAATCGGGTTGGTCTTGTACTGTACAGTATATACCAGGTGGCTCACGGACGCCGTACTTTCTACTTATAGATGTCCCGCATGCATATGTGATGTGTGGGATATCTACCAACTGATTTTAACAGGGGAACTACTGCCAGCGGGCAGGTTACGTCAGAATATGAAGAGATAAGAAACAGAGTCACACTCGCAGCATGTTACTCAGCGCTGCCGGTCGAATGCACCCCTTGCATTAGTAAACATCGTTTTCGACCGCATAGTTCTAGGCTGGTGTATGCTACAGCCGCACTATATTTGCTGTCTGCATATCGGCAGTAGCTAGTGTGATCAGCAGCGGTGAATACACAGACATTATTTTAATCTGGACAGTCTGGTAGGAATGCAACAGAAGCTCCAAACAGACGTATGCCTTCTACATACGTACGTCACCCAACAGTATTAGTTTTTGTTTCATACACGCAACTCTTCCATCGGGTGGAATGTCTACACGGGTAAAAATAAATAAGTTATTAGATTTCATTTTCTACACCTATGGCGTGTCTACAAACAGTAGCGGCGATTAGGGGGTGCGGCGAGGAGGGACAGTCGCCCCCCCCTCCACTTTGTGGAGTACACATTACATTTTCATTCCACTTTAGCCAGCTGGAACTAGGAATTATTTTAAAAAGCTATTTGTACAAACCTTGTTTTCTTATCTGCTAATTCCTTCGTTTATTTTCTTTAATTATTAACATAATTATTGACAGAAATACGCACAAAATGCTGTTCGTCACCGCTAACCAATTTGTATAGCACTACGGCAAGTAATGGAGACTTTGCCTGTGCTGTGAGTAAGGGTAGTAGGGGTATATATTGTTTGCCGAGGTCGTGGCCACTGAGTTATAATTCACCCACTTGTCGCGCGCATTCATCATTCTGACAGTCTCCTTAGTGTCTGTTAGTTTCTTAGTGAGTATTCAAATACTAAATTAATTTTAATTGCATAATCATGCCGTACTTCTATGTAACGGGCGAGGTGGTGGTGGGGTTACGAGCGTGCAGCTCTGAGTTTGCACTCAGGAGATAGTAGTTTCGAATCCCACTGTCAGCAGCCCTGAAGATGGTTGTTCGTTGTTTCCCATTTTCACACCAGGCAAGTGCTGGGGCTGTACCTTATTTAAGGCCACGGTCGCTTCCTTTCCACGCGTAGCCCTTTTCTGTCTCATCGTCGCCATAAATCCTATCTATGTCGGTGCGACGTAAAGCCAATTAAAAAAAAAATTAGTTGTAATGGTATTTCAGCAGGAGCTAATATGAACGATCCTAAGTTATTTATTTGTGTTATGTTATTTATTAAGTAAATGCTCCTTAGTATGTTTGTGAGACCAGGTGAAAACGTTATTATACAGCATTGAATCAAAACCTCAAAATAACTATTATTACGAATAGGCCTAATCCACGGGGCTGATTAATTACATTTACTTATTAAAAAGCATAATACAAACGAAATAATTTAGTCCGGTGAATGTAAAGTTGGTATTCTCTCGCTTTGAAATTACAATTACAATTAAATATATCTGTTTTTACAATTGACTTTATGTCGCACCGACACTGAAGGAACTTATGGGAAGGAAGCAACCGTGGCCTTAATTAAGGTACAGCCTCAGCGTTTGCCTGGTATGAAAATGGGATACCACGAAAAACCATCTTCAGCGGTGTCGACAATGGGATTCGAAACCACTATCTCCCGAGTGCAAGCTCACAACTACGCGCCCGTAACCCCACGGCCAGGTCGCCCTGTACAATTACATAGATGTACGACATGATTATACAATTAATAATCATTTAGTATTTGAATACACGCTAAGAAACTAACAGACAATAAAGAGACTGCCAGACTGACGAATGTGCGCGGCAAGCGGGTGAATTATAACTCCGTGGCCACGACCTCAGCAAAAATGTGTACCCCTACTATCCTTCCTCACAGCACATGCAACGTCTCCACTACTTGCCGCAGCGCTATACAATAAAGGAAAGATTTAGCATATAAGACAACAAGGCTTGTACAAATAGCTTTTTTAAAATAATTCCTTGTTCCAGCTGGCTAAAATGAAATAAATGTCATATTTACTCTACAAAGTGCGGGTGGGAGCGACTGTCCCTCCTCACCCCACCCACTAACCGCCGCTACTGTTTGTAGACACGCCAAAGATGCAGTAAATGAAATCTAATAACTTATTAATTTAGACACGTGTAGACATTCAACTCGATAAAAGAGATGATTGCATGGAACAAAAACGAATAGTGTTCGGCGAAATATGTGTGTAGAAGGCGTACGTCTGTTTGGAGCTTCTGTTGCATTCCGACCAGGTTGTCCAGCATAAAATAATGTCTATATATTCACAGCTGCTAATCACACTAGCCATTGCCGATATGCAGACAGGGAATATAGTGCGGGTGTAGCATGCACCAGCCTAGAACCATGCGGTCGAAAACGATGTTTACGAATGCAGGGGATGCATTCGACCGCCAGCGCTGAGTAACATGCTGCGAATGTGGCTTTGTTTCTTATCTCTTTATATTCTGACGTAACCTGCCCGCTGGCAGTAGTTCCCCTGTTAAAATCAATTGGTAGACACCCCACACATCACTAATGCATGCGGGCCATTTATAAGTAGAAAGTACGGCGTTCGTGAGCCACCTAGTATTGTGGAAGAGTAAAAATACCATTTCGGTTCCCTATAAACCGCCAGTCCATTTATTGAACATGAAATGTTATTGACCTTTAAATCCTACCTTTGGGCAGGTGGATGCTAAATATAAAGTTTGGTTCAAATATCTTCAGTAGTTTTCAAGAACAATACGTTTTACGCGCAACCGCTCTTGAGTTAAGTCCGGTGGGAACTGCACCGAAAAACGGTCCGTTGATGATATCTCCCATATTAATCCTCGTATCGAAATGATGCCTATGAGAAAAAAGGCTTAGAAATTAATTTCCATTAAGGCAGGTAGATTTCCATTAGGTTTGGATGTGTATATTTTGTGGGAGTGAAAAATCACGGTTTCGGTTTCGTATAAACCCTGCGTCAGTTCAGGGATTTAGGAGCAATACTGCCCTAAAACCTACCTAAGGACAGGTGGATTCTAATATCAAGTTTGGTGGAAATATATCCAGTAGTTTCCATGTTATAGACAAACAGACAAACAGACAGACGAACATACACCAAATATAAAAATATGCAGATGGTCATTATTACACCTGAAATAGTTAACTGTACGGAAATTTCTCCAAAACAGGCAACGTGTAGACACACTCTAGAAGTGTCTAGACCTTTCTTTAGAGCAGGGCCTCTCAAACGCCCAAACTCTCACGCGTGCAGAGCGAGGTGCATAGGCTCTGTGCACTGTGCATCGGTACGCTTCGCCTCAACTCGGCTTGACTCGGATGGTGTAGTGTGCTGAGAGCGACGAAGCGTTTGGTGGTAGACGACGTGTTTATCAGTGAAATAGACAAGCGCACGACAACAACATAATAATGGAGCAACCTGTTTCGAAGAAAGCAAAGACTTCCGAAAGTCCATTTCAATCGAACTGGGAACTTTCGTATTTTTTTTTTTGTTTGTTTGTCGTGACGATAACGCCAAATGCTTAATCTGTGGGACGATAATTACGTGCGTAAGAAAATCATCTATTGAAAGACACTACAACAGACTACATTCGGAAAATTATTGTGAAATCATAGGAGACGTCAGAGAGAAAGAATTAAGGAAGTTGAAACAGCTTGAAGAAGAGCATTCTATATCCACAAATGAGTTTTGTTCCAGTACTGTAGCATTTTCATTTTGGTTACGGGTTCTGCATTTTTTAAAAATTATGTTTACATTCCTCTCAAACATGTATGTGTATTTCTAATTCACTTTTTAAATTTTTTTAATAACACTGATAACCTTGTCCCATACAACTGTGCGTCTCCGCTCACCACACGTAAACATTTCGCAGTGGGGGAGAAACAGCAGTGAAGGTGAGGAACGCGGAGACAGGCCGAACGGGGAGACAGGTGTAGGGCGAGAGGAGTGGGGGGTCTGCACTCTGGTCAACCAAGCGAAGTCGTCTTTTGCACCGTGCACAGTGCATGCACCACGCGCATGCACCCTGAGAGGCCCTGCTTTAGAGAGTTACTGCGAGAGTTACTGCTTTGAAACTGTACGACATATCTACAAACGGACTTCACATTCAGCCGCCTCTTTCAGTGTTCTACATGGTTAGATCTATGAAATCTTCTCGTATCTCTTAAATTCTTGAGTTAGATTGATTTACAGTCATCGAGTGGGGTGAAATTTTGTACAGTTTTCACATACTACTTTTCATTTTTGATACTCATGTGACAGCTAGAATCATACAATTCGGCTATCACATGGCCACTGGCCATGTCAATGAGCGTACCGAATGTAATGATTCTATCTTTGCTATAAGTATGCCAAATGATAAAATATACGTGTAAAAGTAAAACATGGACTTGAAATCGAAAAATACAGCCCTGTTTAACGTATAAGGGATAGAAATACGACAAAAAAATCATAGGACCAAAGTTGTAGATCTCTCCAAAATGAAAGGCGAATGTGCTTTCTGATTTGTGATACGACTTACCGATTAGCTAATAATTATCCCCAACGAAGTTCTGCACCGTCGTTAATATTGCATCCATATTTCGATATTTTCCGGGGACAAAATTTGTAGAGTTGCATAGACTAGAATAATTCCTCAAAGAAAAGAGTGTCCAGCTTTCGGGATTAGCATCGCATACATACGGAATAATTAAGGAAGAAACATACGTACATACATACATACATACAAATATAGTTTAAAAATTTGAAATTAATAGAAAATGGATTGTAACAGAGGACAGCCGGATGACGACAAATGTGTAAATACCAAGTGAATGTATTGGAAAATCAAATGCCCCTCAATAAATTATGCTGGTGTGAGTTATGGATGTAAGAAATTGGTAACAGAGCAGAAATTTAGGCGCAGGGATTCTTAGGTAAACAGATAAGAAGATGACTGACGGTGTCATTACTTAAGTTATTCGAGGACAGTTACAACAACGATATTCCGCCAATAACCCGCAGAATGGCCGATTGACGCCTCTCTTGCTTTCTACCCAGGGAACAACCACGAATTTAAAGGAATGATGAGGAAAATAGCAAAACGTTACTTCACTGCTGGGAAGCAGTCAGAGACGTTGCCATGGTAACCTGTAGGTTCGTTGTCGGTCACTCAATGCAGAGCATGATAGCCGCAGAAAATAGTAAATTTCTCCGCCATTTGAATAGGAAGGTAAATTATGAACATAACGAAAATTGTTTATAATGAAGATGCGTTTCAATACGGTCCACGGAGTTTGCAGAAAATAAATAGTATAAGAGCAAATTTAGGAAAACCGTTCTGGTTTTCCTGTAATTCCGCGTCTATTCAAAGATTTGAATATGATATGCATAGCGAAACCTTCCTCGGGATGAGTACAATTTTGAGTGATGGTGGAACAAACATACAGACAAACAAACAGACACGAAAAGTAAAAACCAGTGATTCGGTCTTGAGTTGACCTAAAACGGATAAATATTTGAAAACATGGCCAAACAAACGAAATTACAGACAGCGGACCCCTTACAACTTTATTTATATAGATAAGCATGGACATGTCTAGCAGTGCAGACCTTTATTTCGAGAATTACTGCTTTGAAACTGTACGACATATCTACATATGGACTTCACCATCAGACGCATCGTACAGCGTTGTACATGGCTGGTCCCATGATATCTTCTGATATCTCCTATGTTTATGGGTTGATGAGTTAGATTCATTGAATGGGGGGAAATTTTGTACAGTTTTCACAGATTACTTTATATTTTTGATACTCATGTGACAGATAGAATCATAAAATTTTGGCTATCACATGGCCACTGGTCATGTTAATGTGCGAGCCGAATGTCATGATTCTATCTTTTCTATAAATGTGCCAAATGATAACATACACGTGTAAAAGTACAAAATTAACTTGAAATCGAGATATACAGTTCTATTTAACGTATAAGAGATAGAAATACTATAAAAAGTCATATGAACAAAGTTCTAGATCTCTCCAAAATGAAAGGCGATTTTGCTTTCTGATTTGTGATACGACTTACAGATTATCCACCAATTATCCCGAAACGAAGGTCTGCACCGTCGTTAAAATTGCATCCATATTTCGATATTTTCCGGAACCAAAAGTTATACATTTGCATAGATTAGAATATTTCCTCAAAGGAAAGAGTGTCCAGCTTTCGGGATTAGCACTCGCATACATACGGTGTAATTAAGGAAGAAAATGATACAGTTAAGAAAGCTGACATTAATAGAAAATGGATTATAACTGAGGATAGTCGGATGACGACAAATATGTAAATACCAAGTGAATGTATTGGAAAATCAAATGCCCCTCAATAAATTATGCTGGTGTGAGTTATGGATATAAGAAAGCAGTAACAGAGGAGAAATTTAGGCCCAGGGATTCTTAGGTAAACAGATAAGAAGATGAATAATGGTGTTATTACTTGAGCTATTCGAGGACGGTTATAACCTCCAACGATATTCCGCCAATATCCCGCTGAATGGCCGATTGACGCCTCTCTTTCCTTCTACCCAAGGAACAACCACGAATTTAAAGGCATGATGTGGAAAATGGCAATACGTTACTTCCCTGCTGGCATGCAGTCAGAGACGTTGCCATTGTAACCTGTAGGTTCCTTGTCAGTCTGTCGGTCACTCAACGCAGAGCACGATACCCGCAGAAAATAGTAAATTTCTCCATCATTTGAAGAGTAAGGTAAATTATGAACGTAACGAAAGTTGTTTATAATGAAGATGCGTTTCACGTACAGTCCACGGACTTAACATAAAATCAATAGTATAAGAGAAAATAGAGGAAAACCGTTCTGGTTTTCCTATAAATCCCCCATCTGTTCAAAGATTTTAATATAATATGCATATCGAAACCTTCCTCAGGATGAGTATAATCTAAATATGAAGTTTGGTTGAGATCTATCCAGCCGTTTCACCGTGATGGTGGAACAGACAGACAGACAGACAGACAGACAGACAGACAGACAGACAGACAGACAGACAGACAGACAGACAGACAGACGGAGACGAAAATAAAAACCACCGATTCGTTCTTGAGTTGACCTAAAACGGACAAATATCTGAAAAATTGGCAAAACAAACGAAATTACAGACAGCGGACCCCCTACAACTTTATTTACATAGATGATAACATTGTAGGAGAGGCAATTTAAGAGCTGATCCCTGCTACGATTGAATTTATAAATGAATTGAAGCAAATGGAATGTATTTATTTCATGTCATATATAATACAAATTAAACTGAAAATCTGTAAAGTTATATCGAGCTCTTCCTTCTTTCTCTTCTAATCATCAGATGATACCGTGTTGAGCTAACTCGGGATGTAGCCGTCTGTACCAATCAGGTGACCCTAGGATGGCATCACTCAGTCTTCCCGCTCCTGCAACGTCCAGCACACCATGTCCAAACACCCGTTCCATATCAGCAAGTGTATGAATAATACCACCACCTACGTCAAAGATGCTTCCGAAAGGATTTCCTCCACCAACTGAAATAAAAAATATGTATCCAGTGAGATTTCTTACGTACTGTATTTCAGACTTGAACTTATTTCATCGATTCGGGAACATCATCTGTACTTCAAAGTATGCACGAGGGATGGTTAGGGAAAAACACATCGGGAACAGAAAGTTCACAAGTCAGCGAAGGATAACATAAAGTTACACACTTAAATATATTTTCTCAATGTTACGTCTGAAGAAGTTTCAACAATTGCGAAGCCAGTATAAACGTGTCTATAGATTTTTTAAACTAGGATATATGTATTGAAGTGTCGCGCGCATGCGACAGAATTTCTCCTGTGTAGTCGGGATGCAAGGAAGTTGAACTTACAGTACGTTCACTCACAGTAGGGATGAGAAAACAAGATCTCTTCGTCCTACGCACAACAAAATACGACCTGCAAGAAGAGAAGTTACGGTAGATTTGCCTCGGAATGGTCGCACTGTACTTAGTGTGTAAAAAGCATGTCGTCTGTGAAAGTTTGATGTTAGCCGCCATTATCAGCTGTACCATTTGATGTTCTTGTTTGAGTCATCAGTCCATAGACTGGTTTGTTGCAGCCCTCCATGCCACTCTATCCTGTGCTAACCTTTTCATTTCTACATAACTGCTGCATCCTACATCTACTCTAATCTGCTTGTCATATTCATACCTTGGTCTACCCCTACCGTTCTTGCCGCCTACACTTCCCTCAAATATCAACTCCACAAGTCCTGGGTATCCTCTCATTCTATCCCTTCTTCTTCAAATATAGAACAGACAATAAAGGAAATCAAAGGGGAATTTGGAAAAGTAATCACATTCTAAGGAGAGGAAATCAAAACCATGGGATTTGTTCATGCTATTGTTATTTTATCTGAGACTGCAGAAGATCTGGAGAAATTGCTGTATGTTTTGGATGGAGTCTTGGGGAAGGCGTACCGAGTGAAAATAAATAACTCCGAAACAAAAGTAATGGAATGCAGTCGAACGAAGGCAGGTGACGCAGGAAATATTAGATTAGGAAATGAAGTCTTAACCGAAGTGGATGAATATTGTTTCTTGGGTAGTAAAATAATTAACGATTGATCAAGTAAGCAGGACGTATTATGCAGACTAGCACAAGCAAGGCAGGCCTTTCTTAAAAAAAAGAATTGGTCACTTCGAATATTGATATAAGGATTAGAAGATGTTTTTGAAGACTCTCTTTTGGAGCGTGAAATTGTATGGAAGTGAAACATGGACGATAAGAAGCTCAGAAAGAAAAAGGATAGAAGCTTTTCATATGTGCTGTTACAGAAGAATGCTGAAGGTAAGATGGATAGATCGAATCACGAATGAAGAGGTACTGAATCGAACTGGTGAGAGGAGATCGATTTGGCCAAATTTGACGAGAGCAAGGGATGGAATGGTAGGACACTTCTTAAGACACATCATAGGGACTTGTTCAGTTGGATTTTCAATAAAGTGTAGGTGGTAGGAACGGTAGGGGTAGACCAAGGTATGAATATAACAAGCAGAGCAGAGCAGATGTAGGATGCAATAGTTACGTAAAAATGAAAATTGCACAGGGTAGTAGTGTGACATGGAGAGCTGCGTCAAACCAGTCTATGGACTGATGACTCAAACAACAGCAACAATTGAGGACTGAAGATGGAAAAGTGTGAAAGTTCCGAAATCTAAAAAATTAGTTCTTTTTAATAAGCGGATGAATTAGCCATGCCACATATGATAGTAACTTGTGCATGTGCCTGAGGTCATTACTTTAGTTGGTGGGAAGTTCAACAGGTAGAGCCAGAGTCCAATGTGCCCAGGTGAGTTTCGTGGGGAAGGGTGAATGTGCCAGCGTCTCGCGTGCTGTCCATTGTGTCAGTGTGCTATCACTCATATACAGTATGTTCTAATTTCCCAGCGACTAAATTAAAGAAATCGAAGTTATAGGAGCTAAAAATTGCCAGGTAATTATATAAAATATATTGGATGTACTAGCACTTCAAAGGCCGTAGGTGATCATTCCTTCCTGGTTTCCTTTGGTAGAGAATGCTGATATGCCATTGTGCTCGTAAACATGTTTCTGACACTATCACCCTTTTCAACCTTTGGTCCACATTTTAAAAGAGGAATTCCGTGTTTGTTAAATATGTACTCGCATAATTTAGAATGAAATATTTTCTTTTACATAGAAGGAATTCAGCGAACCCAAATGGATATCCTGGAGAAAGAATTGAAATTAGTACTGTATAACTGGGATCATATTTGGCTTAAACACACTAGGGTTACAGAAATTGGAATTGGGAAACCTTACCTCAGTTGGCTTTGCAGTATATCACAATAGTCATTTCCAAGCTTTCAGGCGTAAAGAATCGACGGTTTTCAGTCAGAAGGGTGAGAAACATCGAGAAACTTCAAGGTTCATACTCGAAGCAAGTGAGATCTTCGTCTTCAAAAATACTCAGTTCAGAGTTTTCTCCTTTCAATACTTCAGTTATCTTGCACATAATTTCACACTCCTGACTTTCTTTCAAGCGTCAGTTTCATGTTTCATGTCATTTCATTTACTCCCTTAACAGCTGATGGACGAACTAATGTTGGTTCGAATTGAGAACGGGGAGTACAGAAAGTGATGTTGCCAAAACAGGCGCTAAGACCTAAAACAGCTAAAAATAACGAATAAAAGGCAGCATTTTCTGGCCTACAATGACCCAGAATGAACATAATGTATGTTATGTTCGGGATCGTCTTCGGATACTCCAGAAAAAGAGGAATCTTCTTCAACTTACGAGCCTTAGTTATCGCAAAATCACCGTTCAGTATAATTTTAAAAATGTGTAACAGGACTTTTTCTTCTTCTTCTCCTCCTTTCGTTTTGAACCTCTACGGATCACATAAATTCCATTCCCTCATTCTTTCACTCTTCCTTCCACGGTGTTTGCGTCCGGGATCTAAACTTCTTCTTGGAAATCTTCCCTGTTGCTGACTTTCGATCCTTGCATTTCCGTTCCTCCACATCCTGATGCCAGCGCACCGCAGTCTTTCCGGACTAAAAACGCCTTACTGCTTTGTTGGCCAGTCTTCACGAATCCATTCTCCAGATGTGTCCGAAGAGCATGGCTGTCCTATTTCGGATGGTGCTCAATAAATAAATAAATAAATAAATAAATAAATAAATAAATAAATAAATAAATAAATAAATAAATAAATAAATAAATAAATAAATAAATAAATCAACCAATCAATCAATCACTAACTACTGATCTGCGTTTAGGACAGTCGCCAGGTGGCAGATTCCCTATCTGTTGTTTTCCTAGCCTTTTCTTAAATATCACAAAGAATTGGAAAATTATTGAACACTCTCCTTGGTAAGTTATTCCAATCCCTAACTTCCCTTCCTATAAACGAATATTTGTCCCTATTTGTCCTCTTGAATTCCAACTACATCTACATATTGTGATCTTTCCTACTTTTAAAGACACCACTCAAACTTATTCGTCTACTGATGTCCTCCCACGCTATCTCTGCACTGACAGCTCGGAACATACCACTTAATCGAGCAGCTCGTCTCCTTTCTCCCAAGTCTTACCAGTCCAAACTTTGCAACATTTTTGTAACGCTACTCTTTTAAGGAAATCACCCAGAACAAATCGAGCTGCTTTTCTTTGGATTTTTTCCTGTTCTTGAATCAATTAATCCTGGTGAGTGTCCCCTACACTGGAACCATACTCTAGTTGGGGTCCTGCCAGAGACTTATATGCCCTCTCCTTTACATCCTTACTACAACCCCTAAATACCCTCATAACCACGTGCAGAGATCTTTACCCCTTAATTGCAATCATATTTATGTGATTACCCCAATGAAGGTCTTTTCTTATATTAACACTTACAATGATCCCCAAAAGGAACTTTCACCCCATCAACACAGTAATTAAAACTGAGAGGAATTTTCCTATTTGTGAAACTCACAACCTGACTTTTAACCCCGTTTATCATCATACCATTGCCCACCGTCCATCTCATAACACTATCGAGGTCACCCTGCAGCCGCTCACAATCTTGTGACTTATTTATTACTCTGTACAGAATAACATCATCTGCAAACAGCCTTACCTCTGATTCCACTTCTTCACACATATCATTGACATATATAAGAAAACATAAAGGTCCAATAATACTGCCTTGAGGAATTCTCCTCTTAATTCTTACAGGGTCAGGTAAAGCTTCGCCTACTCTAATTCTCCGAGTTCTATTTTCTAGAAATATAGACGCCCATTCAGTCACTCTTTTTTCTAGTCCAGTTGTCTCCCATGATCTACCCTATCAAATGCTTTAGATAGGTCATTCGCGATACAGTCCATTTGGCCTCTTGAATCCAGGATATTTGCTATATCTTGCTGAAATCCTACAAGCTGAGTTTCAGTGAAATAACCTTTCCTAAACCCAAACTGCCTTCTGTCAAACCAGTTATTAATTTCACAAACATGTCTAATTTAATCAGAAAGAATGCTTTCCCAAAGCTTACATGCAATGCATATCAAACTGACTGGCCTTCTTCAGACCTTTATCCGTCTAAGGTACAATTCTTGGTGTCCTTTCTTTCTCTGTGATCCATTCACTGTTCACAGGGGTCACAATATTTATCTCCACCAGTCTCATCTTCTTGACCAATCCGGACGGATAACTGTCTCATTATGTCAAAGTCTTGCAATGTTCAAGGTCATCTTCTTGTTGCAGGTGTTCATAATTAGTTCACTAACAACGAACCGACCGCTCATTGAACTACAGAACGAACGCACAACCCTGATGTCATAATTCTTTACGAAGCGTTTCTAACTAAAAAACAAAAACCACAAATAAAAATCACACACTCTACGCTCTGACCGCCCTAACAGGGGCCCTGAAGTGGTAACAATTAGTGTATGTAAATCTATTCCATCAAAAATACACTAGCAACAATTACGAGAATATCAAACCGAAAATTTCTATCTTCTATCTTATCTTAATCTGTTTACCCTCCAGGGTTGGCTTTTCCCTCGGACTCGGCGAGGGATCCACCTCTACCGCCTCAAGGGCAGTGTTCTGGAGTTTCAGACTTTGGGTCGGGGATACAACTGGGGAGAATGACCAGTACCTCGCCCAGGCGGCCTCACCTGATATGCTTAACAGGGGCCTTGTGGAGGGATGGGAAGATTGGAAGGGATAGACAAGGAAGAGGGAAGGAAGCGGCCGTGGCCTTAAGTGAGGTACCATCCCGGCATTTGCCTGGAGGAGAAGTGGGAAACCACGGAAAACCACTTCCAGGATGGCTGAGGTGGGAATCGAACCCACCTCTACTCAGTTGACCTCCCGAGGCTGAGTGGACCCCGTTCCAGCCCTCGTACCACTTTTCAAATTTCGTGGCAGAGCCGGGAATCGAACCCGGGCCTCCGGGGGTGGCAGCTAATCACGCTAACCACTACACCACAGAGGCGGACAACCGAAAATTTAATAATTGAAATTACTATTGGTTATCAAAACATTTCAATAGCCTCAATTTACAATCCTCCTGGATCACCTCCGCCTAAATAATTTGTAGAATATATAAATCAAAATATTTAACCTATTTAAACATGGCAGATTATAACGTTACATCACATGTGGCGCTCAACTTACGAACAAAAATAAAATGAAATGGCGTATGGCTTTTAGTGCCGTGAGTGTCCGAGGACAAGTTCGGCCCGCCAGGTGAAGATCTTGACGTCCGTAGGTGACCTCCGGGTCGTGATGAGGATGAAATGATGGTGAAGACAACACATACACCCAGCCGCCGTGTCAGCGAAATTAACCAATGATGGCTAAAATTCCCGACCCTGCCGGGAATCGAACCCGGGACCCTTCTGACCAAAGGCTAGCACGCTAACCATTTAGCCATGGAGCCGGACGACTTAGGAACAAATTTTACATGATATCCGCGGCGTGGACATCCCTTTCCCTTCTCCCACCCGACCTATATATCTAATAATACCCCTGACATTATCATTCTATCACCTACATTATGAAATAACAGTGATATGCTACCATCTGTCCGAGGTGACGAAGTTCTTTCATATACACTCCCCTCGTTCAATAGTGATCACTGGAATGCCCTTCCTGCAACTTCTTTCTGCCTAAGAGTATCTATACATCTTGGCCCTGAAATTCATACGGCTGCTACAAGAAGAGTATAGAGTTCAAATCCGTAAGGGTGACAGTTAAAATCAGCAACTGAGTGTTTAAATCACTGAAAACCAACATAGGGTCATACTTAACTATCAACAAAGAGGTCTTCCCAGCAGATCATGTATTTACCGCAAGTCTTACCGCTAAGCATGCGATTGTTCCTTCAATGCCGGGCTGAGTGGCTCAGACGGTTAAGGCGCTGGCCTTCTAACCCCAACTTCGGAGGTTCGATCCTGGCTCAGTCCGCTGGTATTTGAAGGTGCTCAAATATGACAGCCTCGTGTCGATAGATTGATTGGCATGTACATGAACTCCTGCGGGTCTAAATTCCGGCACCTCGGCGTCTCCGAAGACCGTAAAAGTAGGTAGTGGGACGTAAAGTAATTATTATTATTATTATTATTATTTTCATTTCAGAACACGGCAGTTTTTACGCTGACTGTCGTAAACTCTTCTGTACATTACTCAATATACTTGGATATTTTATTAATGGACAGGTATAGATAAAGCCCGAAAACGAGTCTTATAAACACCCTCAAACACACATCGTAAGCATGTGCGCGTGCCCACATGATAAATCATTAGCACGCTTGCTTGTGGGTCTTATGACTTACTACATACCCGTTGCATTCTAACGCCATCTGTTAAAAAGTAGACAACGCCATGCTCGTTGCGGTAAACACTAGAAATTCTCTCTCCCAACCGCTGCTAGCGCTATCTGTCAACTCATTAGGCAACACCATGCATAACGCGCTATTCTAGAACTATAGGTCCCCTTCCGCTGTGATGTATGCATGCGCATCCAAGTTCCCCTTTAAAGACTTTCCTCTCCTCACTCACCTCTCTTCGCTGTCACATCCCCACCTACAATCAGGCTATAAAAAGTAGGAGCAAACAACCTTCGGCGGCCAATAGGTGGCCCGCCCTTCCGCTTCAGGGAGGGTAATGAATACTTTTTGATTATGATGATGAAGCTTCGGAGTTAGTTCTTCCCTTCAGGGAAGAGTGGCCATTATATGGCTTCCAGTGCCAACGAAATCAGCAATTTTTTGGTCGGGTCGGATGATGACCCAGAGTGAGGGATGACCTATTTTCTTTGACTGGTCTGGAGATGACCCACTGGGAAAAACCCTCTCCTCCAAAAACCTCCGTCGCTAACCTGACGAATGAGGAGCCTGTGGTTATCGCTCGTGGGGGCGTCATGATGACACCCTGACCTTACGAGCCACCTAGCCAATAGGGATCCTCCATGAAGAGACTGTAAGTTTAGGTACCTGCTCGTAAGTGAGATTAAGACATCATTGTGACGTCCTAACCTCACCTAGGGGTCAAAAACTTCCAGATCTTTAACCTTCCCTGCACCCGAATAAATGACTCTGCAAAATTTCAAATGTCCCACCAAATGCGTGAGAAAGTTTTGATTCAGCACCCCTTGTTTTAGATCATTCACAGTGCCTACTACTACTACAATAATAATAATAATAATAATATCACCTATGAAAACGTACAACCTGTTTTCCAGTCTTTGACCGGGTCAGGGATGTAATGAATAAATCATATATAGGCTGTTATTACGATGGGGTCGCCACTCCCAAAGTGATTTATATTAATGAGTGATAGATGCTATGAAATGGGAATGGAGAGTGGTGCTGGAATGAAAGATGACAGGGAAAACCGGAGTACCCGGAAAAAAACCTGTCCCGCCTACGCTTTGTCCAGCACCCCACATGCAGTGACCGGGATTTGAACCACGGCATCCAGCGGTGACAGGCCGACGCGCTGCCGTCTGAGCCACGGAGGCTCAATGTCACCTATTTTATTCCTAATTAAAATAATATATAGGAGAGGGAATTCAAAGATTGATCCCCAGTATGACTGGATTTATAAATGAATTGAAGCAAATATAACGTATTTATTTCATATCATATATAATACAAATTCAACTGAGGGACTGTAAATTTATATCGAGCTCTTCTTTATTTCGCCTTCTATTCATCAGATGAAACCGTGATAACCTGCGCCGCCATGCTGCTTTCTGTATAGATCAGATGATCCTATGATGTAATCACTGACGTCTCCCAACACAGCATGTCCAAACAGCCGCTCAAGATCAGCAAGCGAATGAACAACACTACCTCCTACATCTAAGATGCTTCCGAAGGGATTTCCCCCACCAACTGAAATAAGAAAAGTTATCCAGTGAGATTTCTTACGTACTGTATTTCAGACTTGAACTTATTACATAGGTTCGGGAACATCATCTGTACTTCAAAGTATGTACGAGGGATGGTTAGCAAAGGACACGTTGCGAAGAGGAAGTTCACAACGGAACCAGGAATAACGTACGGTTACAGCCTCAAAAATATTTTCAAATCAATCAATACTGATCTGCATTTAGGGCAGTCGCCCAGGTGGCAGATTCCCTATCTGTTGCTTTCCTAGCCCTTTCCGAAATGATTTCAAAGAAATTGGAAATTTATTGAACATCTCCCTTGGTAAGTTATTCCAATCCCTAACTCCCCTTCCCCCCAGTTTGTCCTCTTGAATTCCAACTTTATCTTCATATTGTGATATTTCCTACTTTTATAAACGCCATTCAAACCTATTCGTCTACTAATGTCATTCCACGCCATCTCTCCGCTGACAGCTCGGAACATACCACTTAGTCGAGCAGCTCTTCTTCTTTCTCTCAATTCTTCCCAACCCAAACATTGCAACATTTTTGTAACGCTACTCTTTTGTCGGAAATCACCCAGAACAAATCGAGCTGCTTTTCTTTGGATTTTTTCCAGTTCTTGAATCAGGTAATCCTGTTGAGGGTCGCATACACAGGAACCATACTCTAGTTGGGGTCTTACCAGAGACTTATATGCACTCTCCTTTACATCCTTACTACAACCCCTGAACACCCTCATAACCATGTGCAGAGATCTGTACCCTTTATTTACAATCCCATTTATGTGATTACCCCAATGAAGATCTTTCCTTATATTAACACCTAGATACTTACAATGATCCCCAAAAGGAACTTTCACCCCATCAATGCAGTAATTAAAACTGAGAGGACTTTTCCTATTTGTGAAACTCACAACCTGACTTTTAGCCCCGTTTATCAATGTTAATTCCAAATAAGTTTTACCAATTGCGAAGCGTGTAGAAACATGTTTATCAGTGGCATGCAGTGAACACAGTCCCGCGACATCACCGTTTTACGCCAGTATCATAACATAAGCTACACAAGATTTTAAACAATGTATTTAAAGTTCCAGATCGTAATCGTACAATTGCTGTTTTTACAGAAATGTACTGAGAAATTTTAAACTTAAAATACTAATCTAAACTGAGTGAGCGACGACAGCCGTGAGACGGTATTCCTCCTGACGAATATTCACGAAGAATGCCACACAACTCCTGGAAACTTCACCTACAATACAAGAACAACACTAAAGAAATTCACAGTACCTACCACCATTACACGGGTACACAGCAAAAAATACAGAATTCTTGTACTTCCCGTTTGGCTACGTGTTCATATTGAACAACCTGAGTATTTTCCCAAGTATATTGAAAAAACCCTCTACAAGTGCCCGGAAATGAAACATATACTTTTCTTCTTCTTCTTGTCCATTTCACCCTCTTTGGAGTACGATACATCTATCAATGGTTAGTGAGTCGTGTTTTCCTGTCCTCCCAGTACTTTTTCATTCTTTCAGATCTTGCCTTCCTCTCTTCTTCAGAAATTCTGTATAGTCGCTTGGGCTTCACCCTGTCCTGAAACCTCATTTTATCTTTGGTTATTTTCTTTGCAGATCTATCTACAAGCATCTCTTCTGTAATTTGGAATTCTCGTAGGTCCTTCTCAGTTTCCTTAAACCAGTTCGGATTGGTTTTCTTATTACGGAAATAGTCGAAGATTCTTTTAGTTATCCTTTTCGGATCCCTTCTTAGGATGTGGCCATAGAAGTCAATTCTCCTTTTCCTTATTGTGTCGGAAATCCTTTCTGATTTCCTATACAGAGTTTCATTGCTGATGTGTGAGTATTTTCCCAAGTATATTGAAAAAACCCTCTACAAGTGCCCAGAAATGAAACATAAGTTATACTTTTATTATAATTGATTCCATATATGTTACCATGACGATGAGCAAGTGGCTATTGTGTTAACCCGCGAAGGCTGGCGCCTAGGTGTTCTTGACCCGAGATTTAAATATTAGCCTATAATTCTGATTTGGTCATCCCTCGTTTCCTGTCGCCTTCAGTACCTTCCTTCCTGACCATGAAGTAAATCCTGAGAAAGTTGACATGTTATAGATTTCTCATCACCCGAGTTATTAGTGTGTTACTCTCTGGCGGGTGAGGTTTACCCAAGGCTCCAGTCTTCACGTGACTGTTCTTTGCTGAGCAAGCGTTCATCCTGCTCGGTGAAATCAGTGCTTATCTTTATAGCCGTGGCGATGAATTGGAATAAGGAACAAGAACGTTTAAAACGACTAACTGACGAAGTATTTCAAGAAGATGAAGGGAAGGAAGGAATCGGAGGAGAGGCAAGTGAAAGTGAAGGTGAGCATAACCCTGACAGTGAGGCAAGTGCTGAGTCGTCTGATAGGGAGAGTGAAATTACTGATGAATTGAGTTGTAATTTTAGGCAAGGACAAAACTACTAAATGGCAAGGTAAAACAAATGTACGTACAAGAGCGGTGAGCGTTGTAACTCAATTGCCTGGAGTGAAAGGCAAGGCAAAAGATTTAAATTTTCCATCTCATATAATTTACTGTTTCCTCACTGAAGACATGGTTAGATCTGTAAGAAACTATACATATTTATATATAGAGCCCGGATTTCCATGCACTATCAAATCTCAAAATATGCATGCATTCATGCACTATCATATGGCAAAACATGCACAATAACCTGGAAAATATGCACTATCAAAATTCAGTTCCTTTTGAAACACGAACTAAAACTACCCTAATTTCTCCAAATTGTCTTGATTTAAGCTCATCCGTTTATCATTCAGCACATACTTAAGCACAAAAAATTATCTTTTTACATCACGAGAAGTGATAGATGCATCATTCAATGAAGACTTTTGGACAAAGGGAAGTCAAATTGTACGTCTTTTGCATTTTCACCACAATACGTCCTTTATAAGCTTGACGAATTCAAAATCAGGATTTGAACGAATTAGTTTGTTCATACTTCTCTCTATCTGAGGCAGCTGCTTCTCCATGCGATGATTGCAGACACATTTGAATGTCCTCAATAAGTGGTAACGATTGCTTGCTGCGATAACACAGACGTGTGACGATTGAGAGTTCCGGGTAGGACATTCCAGGATAACAACGGTAGAGGGTTAAATGAAAAACCAGAATTTGTAAGCTGCTATCCCAGTAACGCGGCGCCACAGAAGTGCGATACAAGGTTTCTTTTGTTCATCTAACGGACGAAAAATGAGCCGTCAATGATCAATGCACAATTTACGGTTCAATTTATAGCAATGTTCAACTGTAAAACTGGGACACCTTATTCCTAAGAACTAGATTTCCACGTGGGGCCGTCCGGCTTACGTCATTGTTTACTCAAGCAACAGATAAGAAAGTGTTTGGTTAATTGCATTATACTGTAGGACCTGTACCGTATGTAGGCTACTAACTATGGTTGTCACATACGATGCCAGGAATACATTCTCTCCGTCTCTCAGTAATAGACATACTGTAGCCTACAACGTGAAAAATTGTCCCAAATTCTGCAAACTAACATTCAGAAAATGCACTATGATGCAAGTTAACAATGTGTATGCGTCAAAGTCAGAATAGAAGTCATATTATGCAATATTAAACGTCCAAATATGCGCTATTAAACCCAAAATCTTCCAAATATGCATTATGCATGACTTTTCTCCGAAAAATGCCAAAACATGCAAACATGCACTAAAAAAGAACGGTTATTTGTAATTGTTATGCCGTAAAACGAATACTTGCAAAGTTTGAGAAGTGTAGCTAGCTTATTTAAAAACATGCATTTGCATGGAAATCCGGGCTCTATATTATATATAACTAAAAGACAGCCTAATTTTGAAAGACAAATAAATGCCTCACTCACAAACCCTACGGAAATAAAGGCATTGCTCGGGTTGTTGTTCCTTGCCGGAGAATTGCGATCGTCCCACTTTAACTGTAGGGATCTGTGAATTACTGACGGCACAGAAGAGGATACATTCCCCGGAACAATTTCAATGCATAGATTCCAGTTCCTCTTGAGATGTCCCAGGTTTGATCAATAAATCACTACTATAATAATATAATATTATTTGCTTTACGTCCCACTAACTACTTTTACGGTCTTCTTAAATGATTTCAAAGATTTTGAAAATTCATTGAACATCTCCCTTGGTAAGTTATTCCTTCCTATAAACGAATATTTGCCCCAATTTGTCCACTTGAATTAAAACTTTATCTACATATTGTGATCTTTCCTACTTTTCAAGACACCACTCAAACTTATTCGTCTACTGATGCCCTCCCACGCCATCTCTCCACTGACAGCTCGGAACATACCACTTAGTGGAGCAGCTCGTCTTCTTTCTCCCATGTCTTCCCAGCCCAAACTTGGACACACTTTTGTAACACTATTCTTTAGTCAGAAATCACCCAGAACAAATCCAGCTGCTTTCCTTTGGATTTTTCCAGTTCTTGAATCAAGTAATCATGGTGACGGTCCAATACACTGGAACCATACTCTAGCTGGGGTCTTACCAGAGACTTACATGCCCTCTCCTTTACATCCATACTACAACCCCTAATTACCCACATAACCATGTCCAGAGATCTGTACCCTTTATTTACAATCATATTTATCTGATTACCCCAATGAAGATCTTTCTCTATATTAATACCTAGGTATTTACAATGATCCCCAAAAGGGAACTTTCATCCCCATCAATCCAGTAATTAAAACTGAGAGGAATTTTCCTATTTGTGAAAGTCACAACCTGACTTTTAACCCGTTCATCACCATACCATTGCCTACTGTCCATCTCACAAGATTATCGAGGACATTTTGCAGTTGCTTACAATCTTGAAAATTATTTATTACTCTGTACAGAATAACATCATCTGCAAACAGCCTTATCTCTGATTCCACTTCTTCACACATATCATTGACATATATAAGAAAACATAAAGGTCCAATAATACTACCTTGAGGAATTCTCCTCTTAATTCTTACAGGGTCAGGTAAAGCTTCGCCTACTCTAATTCTCCAAGTTCTATTTTCTAGAAACAGAGCCACCCATTCAGTCACTCATTTGGCAAGTCCAATTGCACTCATTTCTGCCAGTAGTCTTCCATGATCTACCATACCAAATGCCTTAGACAGGTCAATCGTAATACAATCCAATTGACCTCCTGAAACCGGAAGCTATACCTTGCTGGAGTCCTACAAGTTGAGCTTCAGTGGAATAACATTTCCTAAACCCAAACTGCCTTCTATCAAACCGGTTATTAATTTCTCAGACATGTCTTATATAATCAGAAAGAATGCTTTCCCAAAGCTTACATGCAATGCATGTCAAGCTGACCAGCCTGTAATTTTCAGCCTTATGTCTATCACCCTTTCCTTTATACATAGGTGCTACTATAGCAACTCTCCATTCATTTGGTATAGTTCCTTCATGCAAACAATAATCAGATAAGTACTTCAGATGTGGTACTATATCCCAACCCATCGTCTTTAGTATATCCCCCGAAACCTTATCAATTCCAGCTGCTTTTCTAGTTTTTAACTTTTGTATCTTACTGTAAATATCATTGCTGCCATTGGTAAATTTTAATACTCCTTTAGTATTAGTCACCTCTTCTATCTGGACATTATACTTGTAACCAACAATCTTTACATACTGGTGACTGATTACTTCTGCCTTTTGAAGATCCTCGCATACACACTCCCTTTGTTTGTTAATGATTCCTGAAATGTCCTTCTTTGAACTTGTTTCTGCCTTAAAGTACCTATACATTCTCGTCCATTTTTCACTAAAATTTGTACGGCCGCCAATTATGCTTGCCATCATGTTATTTTTAGCTGACGTCTTTGCTAAATGCAATTTCCACAGCCATTTCTAACTCTATTTCTTTCCAATCTGCACCTCCTTCTTTGTCTCTTTACATCTCTGTTATAATATACTGGATCTTTACCATTCCTTACCACCTTTAAACGTACAAACCTATCTTCACATTCCTCAACAATTGATTTAAACCCATCCCAGCGTCTGTTTGCATTTTATTTTCCGTTTTCCACCGATCATTATTACTTATTAAAAACTCCCTCACGCCTGATTTATCAGCCATATGGTACTGATTCATAGTCCTGATTTTAGTATCTTCCTTTCTTTCACATTTATTTTTAACTACCACAAAAACAGCTATGTGATCACTAATGCCATCTATTACTTCGGTTTCTCTATAGAGCTAATCTAGTTTTACCAACACCACATCCAGAATATTCTTCCCTCTTGTTGGTTCCACCACTTTCTTAATCAGATGCCCTTCCCATATTAACTAATGTGGATTTCGACAGTGGCGGTATTGATAGTGAAGTGATAGGGAGTGATAATAATGGGACGTAAAGCAGATAACATTATAATTATTCTTATTCATACTTCAACTTTTGCTCAGGCAGACGAGTATCATTGTTTTACACATTTTGGAGGGCATGACGATGGTGTAAAGTGTTTTAGTGCATGATAATCAAGCAATGGTGAATGTGGCTCGACAATTTAAAGTATTAGGCTATTATCTGACTAGAGATGCTATGCCAGGTGACTGCTTAAAGGACGTAGCCTTAGATGTAATTAGGAAAGTAATGGAAACTGGATTTATTGTGGAAAAGATAGTAATAACTTCAGAGTGAGGTCAGCATTTGTAGTCTCTACAGAGAAACCATTCATTAAAACGCGAGGTTTCGCATCACGATCTTTTAGACCTGGCGCATACATTTTTCATTCTTTCGAAATAGTTTGATGGTATAAAACTTCATCCCTTCCTGTAACTTTCAATGGACTCGTCCACTACACGTGTTTACGTTCGCTGTTCTGCCTTCCACCAGCAATCGCTTTGTGTGTAAGCCTGGTCGTTCACACCGTGCACGACTCCTGATGTTCGCCATCCTCAGTCTTCATCGTCGGTATAGAAGTGCTTTGTGAGTCTCATGAATATACTTCTCTTCAACAATACCTTGTGTTCTGCTACAAAAACTGGTATTTCAATTCACGGATATGTTTTTACTTCATACAGTGTGTTTTGCCACAAAAACCGTTATTTACTTTCGCGGATATATTTTTCTTTAATAATAAAAGAATTTTGCATTAAAAACCGGCATTTTGTTTCATTAAAGTTAGATTAAAGGTAGATTATTAAAAGTAATCAAAGGCATTTACGTTGACAATTGGGCTTCAGTGAGAATAGATGGTAGAATGAGTTCTTGGTTCAGGGTACTTACAGGGGTTAGACAAGGCTGTAATCTTTCACCTTTGCTGTACGTAGTTTATATGGATCATCTGCTGAAAGGTATAAAATGGCAGGGAGGGATTCAGTTTAGGTGGAAATGTTGTAAGCAGTCTGGCCTATGCTGACGACTTGCTCTTAATGGCAGATTGTGCCGAAAGCCTGCAGTCTAATATCTTGGAATTTGAAAATAGGTGCAATGACTATGGTATGAAAATTAGCCTCTCGAAGACTAAATTGATGTCAGTAGGTAAGAAATTCAACAGAATTGAATGTCAGATTGGTGATACAAAGCTGGAATAGGTCGATAATTTCAATTATTTAGGTTGTGTGTTCTGTCAGGATGGTAATATAGTAAGTGAGATTGAATCAAGGTGTCGTAAAGCTAATGCAGTGAGCTCGCAGTTGCGATCAACAGTATTCTGTAAGAAGGAAGTGAGCTCCCAGACGAAACTATCTTTACATCGGGCTGTTTTCAGACCAACTTTGCTTTACGGGAGCAAAAGCTGGGTGGACTCAGGATATCTTATTCATAAGTTAGAAGTAACAGATATGAAAGTAGCAAGAATGATTGCTGGTACAAACAGGTAGGAACAATGGAAGGAGGGTACTCGTAATGAGAAAATAAAGGTTAATTTAGGAATGAACTCGATGGATGAAGCTGTACGCATAAACCGGCTTCGGTGGTGGGGTCATGTGAGGCGAATGGAGGAGGATAGGTTAGCTAGGAGATTAATGGACTGTGCTATGGGGGGTAAGAGAAGTAGAGGTAGACCAAGACGACGATGGTTAGACTCGGTTTCTAACGATTTAAAGATAAGAGGCATAGAACTAAATAAGGCCACAACACTAGTTGCAAATCGAGGATTGTGGCGACGTTTAGTAAATTCACAGAGGCTTGCAGACTGAACGCTGAAAGGCATAACAGTCTATAATGATAATGTATGTATGTATGTATGTATGTATGTATGTATGTATGTATGTATGTATGTATGTATTTTGTTTCATTGATATGCTTATATTTAATATTATAACGTGTTTTGCCGTGTATTTTGTTTCATGGATATATTCTTACTTAACAATACAATGCATTTTGCAAGAAAATTGGTATTTTGTTTCATGGATGTACTTTTCTTACACAATACACTACGGTGCAGTAAGGTTCACCTTCCTTTACACACGCGCATAGGAAAATGAACACAACGAAAAATGTTCTGATGGAATGTACATCCATATGTGAATGGGAGGCGTGACCAGTAGTGTTGTTTCCTAAGAGACAACATGCGTTTATTCACTCTTTCAGTTGATGCATTTTGACCCATATTAATTTCAAATCAATATCCCCTGAGGCAATGGTCACTGCCAAATTTTGTTAAAAGAATGGATACACTACTTGTTATTTTCAGTTCGTCCCTTAACCACTGTCGAAAGGAGTTTCGCTTTGCAATAAGTGATGAAGGAAAGCACTTGGTATTTTTAGACATACATGCATACATCTTCATTACAGACTGTTATGTCTTTCGGCGTTCAGTCTGCAAACTTCTGTGAATTTACTAATGGCCGCTATGATCCTCCACTTGTAACTAGTTCTCTGGCCTCGTTTAATTCTATAACTCTATCTTTAATTTTTTGGAAACTGAGTGTAACCATCGGCGTCTTGGTCTCCCGCTGTTTCTCTTGCCCTCCATAACAGAGCCCTCCTCCATTTGCCTCACATAGCCCCGCCAGTGAAGCAGGTTCATGCATACAGCTTCATCCATCGAATTCATTCGCAACTTAGCCTTTCCTCTTCATTCCGAGTAACCTCCTGCCATTGTTCCCACATGTTTTACCAGCAATAATTCTCGCTATTTTCATGTCTGTTACTTCTAACTTATGAATAATATATCTCGAGTCCACCCTGGTTTCGCTCCCGTAAAGCAAAGTTGGTCTGAAAACAGACCGATGTAAAGATAGTTTCGTCTGGGAGCTGACTTCCTTTTTACAGAATACTGTTGATCGAATCTGTGAGCGCACTGCGTTAGCTTTACTACACCTTGATTCAATCTCACGATATTACCATCCTGGGAGAACACAGGACCTAAATACTTAAAGTTATCTACCCGTTCCAGCTTTGTATCACCAATGTGACATTCAATTCTGTTGGATTTCTTTGCTACTGACATCAATTTAGCCCTAGAAAGGCTAATTTTCATACCAAACTCAATCCATCTATTTTCAAGCTCCAAGATATTACACTACAGACTTTCGGCATAATCTGCCATTAAGACCAAGTCGTCAGCAGAGCCCAGACTGCTTACTATATTACCACCTAATTGAATCCCACACTGCTACTTTATATCTTTCAGCAGATGAACCGTGTAAACTATGAACAACAAAGGTGAAAGAATTACAGCCTGTAATCACATTGAAACAAAAAATCCTTCTACTGTTGTAAGTAAGGGTAGTATCCCGCTTCACAGAATTTTTTATCGAGCACGCTCAGAATGTTTCAAGCATTTCTAGGCAATGCAGTATAATAATTGACTAATATTATTGTTAACACAGTATACTCCATTGTATTAAGGAACGTACTGAAAATATTTCAGCCCTACAATCGCTGTACTGCTGAATATCTCAAGACAGAAGGGTTAAGCCTGATTAACGAACCAAGTGAAAGACATATATTTGCCATAATGGAAGAAGCACTATAGAGCTGTTATTCTACACTTTTGAAAGACTTAGAAATGATTTCCCAGACAGTTCTACGCACAGCAACGAGGAAGCACTTACCGGTGGCAACAACAATGATGCTGCGAGAGAGAACCAGAGCCGTCACTAAAACTACGGAAGTATCAAGGAAAATCAACATGCGCGTAATATCAGTGTCTAATGCAGTAATAGATATGGTGTCCCAACATGTCCAAAATGGTGATATAGATAGTGCAGTATCGAAACTACAAAACATTATCTTGAATTCCGCTATAAATATTGTCAACCCGAGAAAAGAGCAGAAACATGGTTCAACGGGTTCTGTTACCGGGGTAGATATGAAACAATTAAGCTCCTCCATACTGCTGCAGACACGCTAGTAGAAGAAGCACTAGTAATGTACGCCTAGAAAAGAAGGGAATACAAAAAGCTAATAAGGGAAACGAAAGCGAAATACTATGAAAAGACACCACTAAGGCAGATAGAAGAGGCAGAAAAGAACCCTTACATTGTTATCAAGCCGAAATGACCAACGTTTCCTCGGAAAATTCCCATGAGCACGTGGACGGCTCATTACATACAGGTTTTGACATTTACGGACACGAGACTACGCATAATCAACGATAGTACCGAAAATGACGGACCAATAGTTATGTTCAGCGCTCAGGAGGTAGAAAAATAACAAAGCTCATGGGCCAGACATGATCTACAATGAACATTTGAAGAGTTTGGCTCCCGTCCTCATTGAACCCCTTATCAGCCTATTCAACGAATGTGTTAAACAGGGAAGAATACCATATCTATGGCGGACATCAAAGACCCTTTATAAAGGGAAGGGAGACTTAAGCGACCCTAATTCATATCGAGGAGTAGCACTCGAATGCACATTATTGAAGATATTGACCAAACTTTAACGCAAAGGCTGAATGCTTTAATAGATCAGTATATCCCAAAAGAGCAGTTTGGGCATAGGAAAAGTCAGTCCACAATACAGGCTATAGAATGCCTTCAGAATGATATTCATGAAGCCTTTAGATTCACGAAGGGGATGCTACATGTTATATTCGTGGATTATTCGAAAGCCTTTGATACAATTAGTTGAACACAAGTCATATAAAAGATTGAGGATCTCATAGGAAAAATTAAACCCCATATTGCAATAGGTAAAATACATCCTAGCAAAGAATGATGTGCAAATAGACGATTCGATCACAATATCCGATCCCATAGACCAGACTACAGGTATACTACAGCGAGATCCTTTAAGCCCTCTCCTTTTTAACGTCACACAAACAGAAGGCACAAACATTTATATGTATGCAGACGACATGGTTTTAGTGTCCAGATCAATACCTGCTGGGCAGTTGGCATTTGATCGGCTCGAAGAGTGTGCTCAAACAGATGACCTTCATGTAGAAGGAAAGGAGGCAGACATGCAGCAAGTGATGTGATATATTTGGACGGAGAACCATTAACCAGTGTGAATAAATTTAAATACATCGGAATAACATTTCAAATACAAGAAACCAATTTCACAGCGCATATCAAACAAAGATTAACGGCAGCAGTGATAGCTATTAATGACATCAAGTATTTATATAAAATATCCCTTCAGACAGCGTTGAAGTTATTCAGAGTGGAAGTACGGCATCTCCAGAATCTGGCAGCAGCTGTCAGTAAGAAACTTAAAGGATGTGGAGAAGATAAAAGCAACATTCTTAACCCTCTACTGCATGAATTATTTTTCGTTTTCGTTTGGTGAAAAATATTTCAAGCTTTAATGTTCAACATACGTTCAGTGTATTCGATGTACCAGCAATTCCTAACTGGGGCTAATAGCTTAACACTCATATGTGATGTGGATTGCCATAGTTGAATATATATATACGATTTTTCACGATTTCACGCTAAGCTTTTAACATTCATGGGTACGTACTGCAAGGCGCAAGTACAACTTGCAGAACCGTAGGTCGGTAATGTCTTTGAGGCTGAGCCAGAGGTACTCCTGAAGCCTGTGGTAATGTGATGGGGAGGGCCCACGTAAAATAAACGGTGGTTGGTTCGCGTGGATGTTGACGGGGTGGAAGGAGTACCTTTGGTTGTAGAGCTGTTTTGACTTATGTTATGTAAAAAAAACAAGGCATCACTGGGATATGTGTTTAATTGATTGTACAGTTGAAAGTGTGCCGTAAAACTACCTCTGCCTTCAATATTTGTCCATTTAAACAGGTGAAAAGTTATTTGTTGCCAAAAGGCAACAGTATGCAGTAGAGGGTTAAAGAGAGCCCTGTGTTTGTTGAAATTCACCTCTTCGAGACTGGTGTTTCAGCTACGTAGGGAAATGATCTTTTTGGAGGAAATACGGGACAAATTCTCTCTCCCTTCAACTCGAGCATACCAAAGTTTATTTCGCGAACATCAGAGAAAAAAATCGGAAATCTGGCTGGACGTCTACAGTACGGATGTAAAGATGAATGAGAAATGGAAGGAAGCCAACTGCGAGTTACGGCACGTAACAACAAGGCTAGATGGGCATGGCTTTCACTTCAAACTATGCGCCACGACGAAGTATCACTCGCCAAATGAGGGATGCATGGGTGCAGTGTGATCGCTATCATGTACTAAGATGTGCAGGAAATAAAATACCTCTAATTAAGTTCTGCATTGAATGATTTTGTTTATTCTTTGTATATGGCAACTAGCTGCAATAAATATATTATCACAATTGCTGTTGAAAGAGCTGAAAAGTTATTACGAGTTTAGTTACCTTCTGACTAGACGACTGACTCAAGATTTGCTTGAAAATTTGTTTTCTGTGATCAGAGTTAAAGGTGGGTCACACCAGATCCGCGTGTAAGCCCAGGCCTTCCTTAATGAATGCAATAAACAACCAATAATTGCAGGTTTCAGGAGATAATAATATTATGCAGAAGATGGTCTTTCTCTTTTAATTGACAAATCTGAATTAGAGAAAGCACACATTCCATTTCATATTCAGCATAATGCTGAAATCAATACTCAGAATATTCCTCTGACATATGTTCAGAAAATTGCTGAATCATTTGTATGTGGCTGGTTATGTCGGAACTTAATACATGAAAACAGGATAACCGTCGCAATACACCGTCAGGTGTTGATAGTAAGGACACCGTAAGAAATTTTGATAAACAATGTCACAATGCCAGATTCCTTTACCTAGATGAAGAAGCAAGTGTATTGTAATCTAACATTGCAGGTAATTGTAATGATAATATTTTTAATTATTTATCTGAAAGCCATGGTTCTTCGTGTGGGTTACTGTAGTCACGTCCTAGTTCGTGAACCATGGCCTAATAAGTGGTCCTGAGAGTCGGGATAGCAGTTGCTATGGAATGGAAGTGGACATCTCGGACATATTCTGAGTCATGGCCCCCTTTGTGCTCAGACGGTTGGGACTATACAATCCGTCGGTTTTCCCCAACCCGTTAAAGGAGAGATCCTCACTTGGACTATATGCAAGTAGGGCAGCATCTTGTTTCATTAATTTACCGAGCTCAGAACATTTTAAGCAAGTCTCGGACCTATGGGAGTAACTCAGTCCCACTCCCATTTGACAGGCGAGGGACTCCTTGGAAACAACTTGGCGAACGAAATGGAATTCTTTGGGGAGCTGTCAATATTAATAGGGCTTATGGAAGAAAGAAAGTAGAACTGGCTGAGTCAGCAAAGAGGATGTATCTGGATGTGCTAGGAGTAAGTGATATTCGATAAGGGGAGATAACGAGGAAGAGATAGGAGATTACAAAGTGTACTTGACGGGTGTTAAATCGGCAAGAACAGAGTATAGTGCAAGGCTGTTTATCTGGAATACCATTGTAAGGAACAGGCAAGTAAATGAACAAATGGTGTGGGTAGAATTGGCAGTTGGAGGAATTAGGACGAGAATTGTCTCAGTGTATTCACCATAACGAATACATTCTTCAAGCATAGGAGTACCAGATCCATAATAGACTATATCTTAACCGATTTCGATGCAGATGAGATTGAAGTCGACAAGTTTTATGAAGCATTGAGTGACATCGTGGTCAGGGTCAACAGCAAGGATAGGATGGTGCTAATGAGCAATTTCAATACGAGAGTCGGAAAGAGAACTGAAGGATACGAAAGGGTGATTAGTAAATGTGGGGAATATATGGATGCTGATGGGAATGGGAAGCGTCTGGTGGACTTCTGTGCTAGTATGGGTTTAGCATTTACGAATACATTCTTCAAGCATAAGAGTACCAGACCCATAATAGACTATACCTTAACCGATTTCGAATTCAGGAAGTCTGTTAGGAATATACAAGTTTTCCTGGGATTTCTCGATGATACAGACCACTACCCGATCTGTAATGAACTAAGTATATATAGGCCTATGATAGAGAAAGTGAAATCTTCCCACAAACGAATAAGGGTAGAAAATCTCCAAGACGATGAAATTCGACAGAATTACATGGATATGATCAGTGAGAAGTTTCGAACAGTAAACAGTAAGCAGGTTCAGGATATAGAAAATGAATGGGTGGCATACAGGGATGCTGTAGTAGAAACAGCAAGGGAATGCCTAGGAACAACTGTGTGTAAAGATTGGAAAAAGCGAACATCTTGAAGGAATGATGAAATGAGAGCAGTTTGTAAAAGTAGAAAGAAGGATTATCAGAAATGGATTCAAACAAGGGCCGATTCAGAAAGGGAAATGTAGGTAGAGGAAAGAGATGGAGCGAAACAAACTGCTGTTGAAACCAAAAAGAAGTTATAGGAGGATTTTGGTAATAACCTGGAAAGGCTAGGTCAAGCAGCATGGGAAAACTTTCTGGACAGTAATAAAGAATTTTAGGAAGGGAGGGAAAAAGGAAATGAACAGTGTTTTGGGTAATTCAGGTGAACTCATAATAGACACCAGGGAATCGCTGGGGAGGTGGAGGGAATATTTTGAACATCCTCTCGACGTAAAAAGAAATCTTCCTGGTGGTGTTACGAACAGCCAAGCTCATGGGGAGGTGGAAAATGATGTTGGTGAAATTACGCTTGAGGAAGTGGAAAGGATAGTAAATAAACTCCATTGTCATAAAGCAACACCGGGCGAGTTGGCCGTGCGTGTAGAGGCGCGCGGCTGTGAGCTTGCATCCGGGAGATAGTAGGTTCGAATCCCACTATCGGCAGCCCTGAAAATGGTTTTCCGTGGTTTCCCATTTTCACACCAGGCAAATGCTGGGGCTGTACCTTAATTAAGGCCACGGCCGCTTCCTTCCAACTCCTAGGCCTTTCCCATCCCATCATCGCCATAAGACCTATCTGTGTCGGTGCGACGTAAAGCCCCTAGCAAAAAAAAAAAAAAACATAAAGCAACAGGATAGATGAAATTAGACCTGAAATGGTGAAGTGCAGTGGGAAGGCAGGGATCAAATGTCTTCATAGATAGTAAGATTAGCATGGAGTGTCGTTAAGGTACTTTAGAGTGGGCAAAAGCAGTAATTGCACCTATCTATAAGAAAGGGAACAGGAAGGATTGCAACAACTATCGAGGAATTCCACTGATTAGAATAACAGGCAAAATGTTCACTGACATCTTGGAAGGGAAGGTACGATCAGTGGTTGAGAGGAAGTTGGATGAAAACCAGTGTGGTTTGAGACCAAAGAGGGCCTGTCAGGTTCAGATTTTCAGTATGCGCCAGGTAACTGAAAAATGCTACAAGAGGAATGGACACCTGTGTTTATGTTTCGTAGATCTAGAGAAAGCATATGACAGGGTACCGAGGGAAAAGATGTTCGCCATACTGGGGGACTATCGAATTAAGTGTAGATTATTAAAATCAATCAAACCGAGCTCTATAGCTGGTTTCCCACTTTCTTACCAGGCAAATGCTGGGGCTGTACATTAATGAAGGCCACGGCCGCTTCCTTCCCCCTCCTAGCCCATTCCTGTCCCATCGTCGCCACAAGACCTATCTGTGTCGGTGCGACGTAAAGCAACTTGTAAAAATAATCAATCAAGGCATTTATGTTGACAATTGGGCTTCAGTGAGAATTGATGGTAGAATGAGCTCTTGGTTTAGGGTACTTACAGGGGTTAGGCAAGGCTGTAATCTTTCACCTTTGCTGTTCGTAGTTTACATGGATCATCTGCTGAAAGGTACAAAGTGGCAGGGAGTGATTCAGTAAGGTGGAAATGTAGTAAGCAGTCTGGCCTATGCTGACGACTTGGTCTTAATGGCAGACTGTGCCGAAAGCCTGCAGTCTAATATCTTGGCACATGAAAATAGGTGCAATGAGTATGGTGTGAAAATAAGCCTTTCGAAGACTAAATTGATGTCAGTGGGTAAGAAATTCAACAGAAATGAATGTCAGATTGGTGATAGAAAACTGGAACAGGTAGACAATTTCAAGTATTTATGTTGTGTGTTCTCCCAGGATGGTAATATAGTAAGTGAGATTGAATCAAGGTGTCGTTAAGCTAATGCAGTGAGCTCGCAGTTGCGATCATCATTATTCTGTAAGAAAGAAGTCAGCTCCCGGACGAAACTATCTTTACCATGGTCCGTTTTCAGAGCAAGTTAGGTTTACGGGAGCGAAAGTTGGGTGCACCCAGTATATCTTATTCATAAGTTAGAAGTAACAGACATGAAAGTAACGATAATGATTGCTGCTACAAGCAGGTGGGAACAACGAACAACGCCAGTAGGGTACTCGGAATGAGGAGATAAAAGCTAAGTTAGGAATGAACTCGATGGATGAAACTGTACGCATAAACCGGCTTCCCTGGTTGGGTCATGTGAGGCGAATGGAGCTGAATAGGTTACATAGGAGAATAATGGACTCTGTTATGGAGGGTAAGAGAAGTAGAGGGAGACCAAGGTGATGATGGTTAGACTCAGTTTCGAACCTGTAATAATTAAGAGGGGAATTCCTTAAGGCAGTATTATCGAACATTTCTGTTTTCTTATATATATAAATGATATGAGTAAAGGAGTGGAATCGGAGATAAGGCTTTTTGAGGATGATGTTATTCTCTATAGAGTGATAAATAAGTTACAAGATTGTGAGCAACTGCAGCGTGACCTCGAAAATGTTGTGAGATGGACAGCAGGCAATGGTATGTTGATAAACGGGGTTAAAAGTCAGGTTGTGAGTTTCACAAATAGGAAAAGTCCTCTCAGTTTTAATTACTGCGTTGATGGGGATGAAAGTTCCCTTTTGGGGATCATTGTAAGTATCTAGGTGTTCTATTCAGTTGATACATTTTAAAATTGTAATTATCATTTTATATCGTTCCACCTCGTGCCATTAGGGCCAGATGACACGCCCCTTTCAACAATAATCATCATCATCGTTCCATTCGAGACATACTTACGAACTAGCGGAGCCTGGAAGGATCCATGCTGAAAAAAATAAAGAATGAAAAATTGTATTAACAGCATTGACAGGTCAATGTATCATTATTAAGAAGGTTTTTCACAAAGAATGCGTCTTCCTTTTCATTCTAGTACTGGAACTCTCTCAAACATTTCGTATGCCACAAAAGAGGCTACACCACACTTCGTTCAACAATTTCGAAACAAAAAATCCATCTAAACCGAAAAAAAAATTGAAAAAAGAAAGTCTTAAAAGTCTATCCAGATAGCTTTCAAGGTCAGATGGCGCAATAGTTAGCGGTGCGCATATTCGCCACTGTATGGTCAAATTGGTGTTTGATGCATCTAGTATTAGTATTAGTATAGGGCAATTCAAAATGTTGGACCCGATTTCATAAATGTATTCTATGAAATCTAATGAACATATCATACTGTGAGATATGCTCAAAGAAACGCCAGCTCTCAAAGTTTAGTTGAGTTTAGATATCATCCCACGTGATTTCATTTTCAGCCGTTACGAGCGCGCAGGAAGCGAGTAAAGAAAATGGCTGCGGATGGAGAGCAGAAGTCGTTCTCTGTGCTTGATTGCCATGTAAACAAGTCTGTGATTAGTGTTCAACGGCATTTCCATACCAGGTATTGAACAGACCCACCTACTGGAAAAGCCATTCATGCGAGGTATGCAAAAATTCAGAAACACGGGCTGCATCTGTAAGCGAAAGTCGACTGGGCGTCCTTCGGTCGAGGAAGAGACAGTGGAACGTGTTCGCGTCAGTTTCGTGCGGAGTCCGCAGAAGTCCACCTAGCGGACAGCGAGGCAACTTGAACTTCCACAGGCAACTGTTTGGCGCATTCTGCGGAAACGTTTACGAATGAAACCGTTCCGCTTGCAACTGGTGCAGGCCTTGAAAGACACTGATTGTGCAGCTCAAGCGTCCTTCTGTGCTGAGTTTCTCGCATTTATGGAAGAGGATAGGTTCTCCGAAAGGGTAATTTTCTGTGATGAAGCAACTTTTCACCTTTCCGGGACTGTGAATAGGCACAACGTAAGGATCCGGGGAACTTCTAATCCCCATCAAGTTGTGGAACATCAGTGTGATTCTCCCAAGGTGAATGTGTTTTGTGCCATTTCCGATGATAAGGTTTATGGGCCCTTTTTCTTCATTGAATCTACTGTGACAGGAAATGTTTTCCTTGATATTTGGAAACAATGGCTCTTGCCACAGCTTGAAGAGGATAGTGCAGATTTCATCCTTCAACTGGATGGTGCCCACTCGGCATTACCATGGCAACGTTTGGAGCCAACTCAACGCGACATAGCCACAACGCTGGATAGGTCGTGCATCTCATGAGGATCGAACTCTCATTCGTTGGCCACCGCGTTTCCCCCGACTTAACCCCATGTGATTTCTTTTTGTGGGGTTTCGTAAAGGATCATGTTTATGTACCACCTCTTCCACTAACACTGGACGACCTTCGTGCCCGCATCACAGCAGCCATCGCAGAGAATGACCTCAACACACTACACAAGTTTTGGCAGGACATAGACCATCGGCTTGATGTATGTCGTGTTACGCGAGGTGCTCACATAGAATTTTGTGATATGACTGAAAAAGCTTTGGGAGTTTACCGTTCTTGGCACATGTCTCACATTATGATATGTTTATTAGACTTCACAGAATAAGCTTATGAAATCGGGTCCATCATTTTGAATTGCCCTGTATATATATTCTTCCTTCCCCAGCCGCATAGCGTGCACCATAAGGAAGCCCTCCATTTTATCTATGTGAGGTCTATCGATATCTGTTATAACATTTCTGAGGAACCATCGATTAGGAACGTCAAATTTGCAAAAGGTGTGAACATTTCCAAAATGTCCCTACAGTAGCGTAGGCAGGATCAGCGGGTGGGGGGTATACTTATAAAATGATAGAACATAATAAGGGTGTGTGATGCGCGCATGCATTGTAAGGACACTAATACAAGTGACTTATGGTGGTATTCGGATTGCAGTACACTACAAAATATTACATCAAAACACAGAAAAAGAACAATACCACCAGGGTCAAAAGTTTTCCAGCGAGTGGTATGTTCAGATTAAAATCTGAACTCCATTTTCCTGATTATATTAGACATGTTTGCGAAATTAATAATTGGTTCGGGTTTAGGAAAGGTTATTCCACTGAAGCTCAACTTGTAGGATCCCAACAAGACATAGCAGATATCATGGATTAGGCGGTTATATGGGCTGTATCGCGATTGACCTGTCTAAGGCATTTGATAGGGTAGATCATGGGAGGCTACTGGCAAAAATAAGTGCAATAGGACTAGACAAAAGAGTGACTGAAAGGGTGGCTATAATTGTAGAAAATAGAACTCGGAGAATGCGAATGAGGGTAGGTGAACCAATATTATTGGACCTTTATGTTTTCTAACATAAATGATATGAGTAAAGCAGTGGAAACAGAGATAAGGCATTTTGGGGATGATGCTATTCGGTATAGATTAATAAAAAGTTAGATTGTGAGCAACTGCAAAATGACCTCGATAATGTTGTAATAATAATAATAATAATAATAATAATAATAATAATAATCGTGTGACCTCGGCTACCGTGTGCAGACATTTCAATTTGACGCCATCTGGCTGTCTGCTCGTCAATTTCGACGTTCCGTTTTACTCTAGGCCCATTAGGTGGCAGACAGAGTAAACTGGATTTCTCTTGGGCGTCTGTGGCTGAGATTTTACTGAATTTTGTCGGGTCATCACCAAATGTGTCAGCAGAGATCTTTTACATGCCGAATCGTACGACATGGAGTGTCGAATGGACTTCTTTCCGCCCTTCAAAAATCCGACTACCTCTGCCGGGTTTGAACTCGCTATCTTGGGATCCGGAGGCCGACACTCTACCACTAATCCACAGAGGCAGCTGATAATGTTGTGAGATATACATTAGGTAATGGTATGGTGATAAACGAGGTTAAAATTCAGGTTGTGAATTTCATAAATAGGAAAAGTCCTCTCACTTTTAATTACTGCGCTGATGGGGTGAAAATTCCTTATGGGGATCATCGTAAGTGCCTAGGTGTTAATATAAGGAAAGATCTGCATTGGGGTAATCACATAAATAGGATTGTAATTAAAGGGTAAAAATCTTTACAAATGGATATGAGGGTATTTAGGGGTTGTAGTAAGGGTGTAAAAGAGAGGGCTTATAAGTCTCTGGTAAGACCCCAAATAGAATAATGATTCCTGTCTATGAGACCCTCACCAGGATTACTTGATTCGAGAACTTGAAAAAATCCAAAGAAACGCAGCTCGATTTGTTCTGGGTGATTTCCGACAAATGAGTAGAGTTACAAAAGTGTTACAAAATTTGGGCTGGGAAGACTTGGGAGAAAGGAAACGAGCTGCTCGACTAAGTGGTGTGTTCCGAGCTGTCAGTGGGAAGATGGCGTGGAATGACATCAGCAGACGAATAAGTTTGACTAGTGTCTTTAAAAGTAGGACAAAAGCAGGACAAATTGAGGCAAATATTCCTTTATAGGAAGGGGAGTTAGTGATTGGGTTAACTTACCGAAGGTCCGGGAGATAGTAGGTTCCAATCCCACTATCGGCAGCCCTGAAAATGGTTTTCCGTGGTTTCCCATTTTCACACCAGGCAAATGCTGGGGCTGTACCTTAATTAAGGCCACGGCCGCTTCCTTCCAACTCCTGGGCCTTTCCTATCCCATCGTCGCCATAAGACCTATCTGTGTCGGTGCGACGTAAAGACCCTAGCAAAAAAAAAAGAACTTACCGAAGGAGGTATTCATTAAATTTCCTATTTCTTTGCAATCATTTAAGAGAGGTCTAGGAAAACAACAGATAGGGAATCTGCCATCTGCGCGACTGCCCTAAATGCAGATCAGTAGTGACTGATTGATTGATCCAGAAATAATCACCAAACAAGTTCATTATCTAACTCCCTGCTGAGTTTCCCTAAGTATCACAGTACTAGTTACAGTAATTCATTCATCCCCGCTACCACTCGCCTGTGGAATTCCCTGCATTTTGAAATTAGAGGCATTCCTAGCACTCAGCTCTTGGAGAATATTTCTTCACATATAAGAACATAACCTATATAACATATCTAAGAAAATTTACTTTTTTTTTCAAGTAAATATTAACCGTTGGAACTATACGATAACCCTTTCCTTATCATAAATTAAACACTGTATTATTATTATTATTATTATTATTATTATTATTATTATTATTATTATTATTATTATTATTATTATTATTATTATTATTATTATTTAATCTTCAAAGAGTTGTGAACCCTATTGTACCATAAGCTATGTTAGGGTTGTAGTTTATACAAAATATAGAATTTCTCTGATAAAATTCAATACATAAACAGGAAAATAGACATCAACAGAAATGGAAAGATAAAAGTATGATATGTACAATCCTTAATACTAGAGTACTAATATTAAAAATACCAGATCATAATATATATAATACATATGTTAAATAGCTAATAATCATACAATATCAAATTACACGTGTTTAAATATGTAATAAATTCTGAAAAATTGAAAAGTGCAGAATTGTTTATTTTAATTTTTTATTAATTATTTATTTTTCGTTCGTTCTTAATCTGTCGACCCTCCAAGGTCGGTTTTTCCCTCGGACTCAGCGAGGGATACCACCTCTACCGCCTCAAGGGCAGTGTCCTAGAGATTCAGACTCTGGGTCGGGGATACAACTGGGGAGAATGACCAGTACATCGCCCAGGCGGCCTCACCTGCTATGCTGAACAGGGGCCTTGTGGAGGGATGGGAATATTGTATGGGATAGGCAAGGAAGAGGGAAGGAAGCGGCCGAGGCCTTAAGTTAGGTACCATCCCGCCGTTTGCCTGGAGGAGAAGTGGGAAACCACGGAAAACCACTTCCAGGATGGCTGAGGTGGGAATTGAACCGACCTCTACTCAGTTGACCTCCCGAGGCGGAGTGGACACTACACCACAGAGGCGGACTATTTTTTTATTTATATTATTTATTTATTTATTTATTTATTTACTTTATTTTTACTGTATTTGTTTGGGCATAATAGCAGACTCTATAGCCTGGGCCACGCTATAGAATATAAGACGATATTAAATATAAAAGATACAAATAAATATAAACAAACAAAGAAGCAAAACCTCGCGGGGCTACAACCCTGCCAACTGATTGCTGCCCAAACGGAAGGCCTGAGGATTACGAGGTGACGCATGTTAAGTGCAAAGAATACTTTACTGCCAAAATTCTTGATTATCTAGACCGGGACCGCTATGTCATCGTCAGATAGCTTTTCAATTCTACTGTAATCGCGTAGTCTGAGTGGACCTTGAACAAACAGTAAAGTCCAGGTAAAAAATTCTGATCTGATTGGGAATCGAACCCAGGGTTTCCAGGTGAGGGTGAGGCACGCTGCTCCTAGACCAGGACGCCAGCGAAATGTCCTAATATCTTAATTTAATATCGTTCAGGACTACTGAAGACGGAAACAGCAAGAAAGAAAGGAACAATGTGGCGGTGGGTTTCGTGAACGAATCCTATCCATGAGATTTCATTGCAAGATTCGTCCTAAATAGAGAATAATTATTGCTTTCACGCAAATCAATAGGAAAATTGGCGCTAAATTAATAAATACCACTAGAGGACCCGTGCTTCTCCGCGGCATTCGTTATAAGTAGGTCAGATAACTCGTCTTGATATACCTGTCGTAGACATATTGTTTTGTCTGCCCTTTCCAACGGCTTTTTTTCTTTTTTGCTAGTGGCTTTACGTCGCACCGACACAGATAGGTCTTATGGCGACGGTGGGATATGAAAGGCCTAGGAGTTGGAAGGAAGCGGCCGCGGCCTTAATTAAGGTACAGCCCCAGCATTTGCCCGGTGTGAAAATACGGAACCACGGAAAACCATCTTCAGGGCTGCCGATAGTGGGATTCGAACCTACTATCTCCCGGATGCAAGCTCACAGCCGCGCGCCTCTACGCGCACGGCCAACTCGCCCGGTTTTCAACGGTTTTATGAATAATAAGAAGCGCGTGATGGTATGCCACAGTTCGTAAGCAGAATTCATCCATTCTGATGACATCATGCCATCTGTTTGGTAAAACTCTATCCATATACAGCATTTTTTAAAATCCTGCAGTTCTTGATGTAAAGCTTGGTATTGTGTTGTAGAAGGCAATAATATTTTAAATCACAGTTCTTCTGTTTACAACGGTTATTTTCTGAGCTCATGAGTTAATCTCGAAGGAGCGTTTTTGCCAGGCAGATAACTTTGTTAGATACATAGCCTAATGTAGCTAGGTTGTTCTTCGGTTGCTGTTCCCAGCTATTGTATAAGGCGTATGCCATGATGGGATCTGTTTGTACGTATATATATATATATATTTTCTTTCTCTCAGCAGTACCAAATACAGTAGAGACAATACGCGACACTGAGCGAGATATCGAGGGACAGCTATTGGAGCTCACTCTAGCGGATAGACCTGAACAGTACTGATTCTCTCATAAGAGCACGTGTATTTTTGTGTGAAGTTTTTGGTGTTATTTATGCGTTTTCAGTGAGTTGACATAATTAAATAGTAGCGTGTGTCATTCCTTGATATCTCCTCTCAACATGAGGGGAAAGGTATGTGCTGTGTTTGGCTGCAGTAATTACGAAGTAGAGAAAAATGCGCGGTCGTTCTTCAGGTTCCCTCGTGACAAGAACATGTAAGTAATATTGTGTTTGCATATATATTCTTCCAGTGACAGAGATTTTTATAGTACTTCATAATCTCCTGACCTGCTCGACCCATATTTTAACTGGCATAAAATGTAATACGTATATTTTATTGTATAGTGCAGCAGTTAACCTTGAATACCGATGTGTTGTTGTAGGTGTGATCTGTGGGTCTTGAAATGTCACAGAAGTGATTTGGATAAGGTGTACAAGAAGGAAGGAACGTTACGCATATATAAGAATTATAAGATCTGTTCAGATCATTTCCAGGCCAGCGACTTTAAAAATCCTCGACTATACAGCCAAGGGTATGTTACATTTTTACTCTAATTGTACGTAAATATTCCTCAAAACATCACTATCGACAACATTTTCATACTTTTCTTTCTTTAATCCCTCTTCTCAGATTAAAGCCAGAAATATATAGATTTTCTTTCTGTTAGTAGGCTTCATGTTAAGAGGAAAATTGCCCAGCTTTTAAATGTTAATTCATTGCATAATGTGTGTAAGGAATGTGCCGATATTTTTATTGACAAGTGTCTTAATGTGTCTCAATACCACTTTCTTTCTAGACCTAATTTATTCATCCATTTCCGTATATTTGAATTTAGCGCGATTTGTTCAGGTCAAGTCACTAGGAACGCCGCCGTCGAATTGTCTCCCATTTTAGCAAGGCGAAATCCGTAAATGTCGCGTATTGTCTCTACTGTATTTGGCAGCACGTACGTTATTAGGAACGCTCTGCCATCTACCGAATATATTTGGAAGCTGGGAAAGGTTAGAGAATCAAAAAAGTATCTAGCAGGGAACAGTAATTTTCCGTGGTTAGAAGAAGTGTATACTCTGTCATGTTGTGATGTAGTAATCAAACACGGCCGCATGCAATAACATTACTGTGCATGAAAATCACGTAAGTCATCTGTACCAAATATGGCCCCGCTCCATATAAGGCCCACCCCACAACCCTGGCGTCATAAATGGAAATACAACGAAATTTCCCCTCGATTCCGTTAGCTCCTGACACCTTGTGAGAAGGGCAGGAAATATTTCCAAGACACCTCGTGCACCGGTCCCTTCCTCTACAGGCGAGCGGTGTTCTCCTTTGCAATGTATGATTATATATTTTGTAACAGACGCTTTCAGTCAAGTGGTGCTCTTATAAATCTGTCTAGAAGTAGAGTAAATTGTGCCCTTTAAGGCTGTGGGTTTAGTTATTGAAATACGATTTTATTTAAAACTTACCAACGTGTATATGTGTTGCAACTACACTCAAACTAGGTAGCGCCCAATAATGTCCACGCCTAGTACCCCGAATAAGACCCGGGTAGACCTTATTAGGCATAAATAATCGTTTCACGCATTAAACAATATTCTACTCTTTTTAACCCACGGTATTACAATAAAAGGGAACATATACTAATTTTCTGGTTGGGGAGTAGTTTAGGCTGGGCAGGGCGAAAAGGGGATTAAGCACAACATTTGGAAAAGGGTAATTTAGCATCATTTTTTATCATAACATTTGTTAAAAAACGTTACCGGTTGTGAATTTCCACTTTCCTTCTTATTTTAGATTAATTCACTCAAAAAACACGTGCATGTTTGAGTGAAGATGATTTGAAGAGGGCTATGATATCTGTTGCAAAAGGAATGTCTATCAGATCATCATCAAAGAATTTTGATATTCCCCAGGCGAACATTACGTAATCATGTTGATTCTGGAGGTGCTGTTAAGAAACTGGGATAGGAAGATTTGTTTGAATGACGCATAGGGAAAGTCACTTTGCCAGAGAATTTTTCTGCTTGCGGAAGTAGGTTATCCAGTTACAGCCAAAGTCAGTCCGTCGTCAATCTTCAACGCCATAAAGCAGAATGGGAAGACTATCTCCCTATCGGAACTCAGGTAGAAATAACGGATATGGATTAGATGAACACTGCAACCTTTATAAAATTGTTGCGTCATTTTGCAAAGTAAAAGCCAGCAGGTAAATTGGTATTGATTTTCGATGGAACGTCACCGCATTTAGATCCAGATATTTGCGATGCTGTTCATGAACATGATATCAGACTCTACTGCTTGTCCACTACTCACCTATGGAAAAATCAGTGTTCAAACAACTTGAATCACACTGGAATGACGAAATTCATCTCTACTTGTCCAGCTCCATGGCTAAATGGTTAGCGTGCTGGCCTTTGGTCACAGGGGTCCCGGGTTCGATTCCCGGCAGGGTCGGGAATTTTAACCATCATTTGTTAATTTCACTGGCACTGGGGCTGGGTGTATGTGTCGTCTTCATCATCATTTCATCCTCATCACGACGAGCAGGTTACCTACGGGTGTCAAATCGAAAGACCTGCACCTGGCGAGCCGAACATGTGCTTGGAAACTCCCGGCACTAAAAGCCATACGCCATTTCATTTCATCTCCACTTGTCCAAAAAATAGCAAAGCAGATGAAAATAAAGCAATCAGCAGCGAGTGCTCGGCAAGATATTTAGTAAAGTGGCTGAAGCAAGGTTCCCAGCAAATGTTATCTCCGGGTTCCGAGCAACAGGTAATTATCCATTTCCCCTAATCATAATTCCTGAATGTGCCTTCGCTCCACCACATCCTATGCAGGAGCGTGTTCCACCAGAAGCCTTGCCAACTGAACTTCGGCCGGAAGAAAACTCGCGAAATCAAGAACCATCAACTGCATCCAGCAAAATATCGGTGACAAAACTAGATATAACTCTACTGAAAGAGATCTTGAGATAAATCCTATGTTGACCACTTCCAGAAAAGAAAAAGGTCTGAAGAAAACTCGGCATGAGGGAGAACTTGGAAAGCTTAGTCAGTCCAGGAATGGGGTGAAGCATAAATTATTAAGCTGGTTTTTCCACATCTATTGTGGCGACACAGTATCTGATCTGCAAAAAATATGTCCATGAAGAATGGGTGGGAATAGCAGGATAAGACACAATTCCAAATTCCATGTGTCTCTCGAGTGATGAGTGAATTATTGACTGGAGTTACAATTTGCCTTAAGTCGCACAGTCACAGGTAGGTCGTATGGCGACGATGAGACAGGAATGAGCTAGGTGTGAAAATGGAAAACCACTGAAAACTATATTTAGGTCTGCTGACGGTGGGGTTCGAACCCACTATCTCCCGGATGCAAGCTGACAGCTGCGCAGCCCTAACCGCATGGCCAACTCTCCCAGTGACTGGTGTTTGTGAAGTGAAAATGCATTTGAATTTATGGTAATTTTCTATCTTCCTATATATTTTACGGATGCAATGTAAATTATCTGAACGTTCTAAAATAAATAAATCTAGATATTTTTTCACAAAAGACGTTTACCAAATATTACTTGTATTTTAAAAAATGTACATCAAAGGCTCCAACTGGCGATTTTGGGATGTTTTCCAATTATTTCTAAGGCTAATCTATTTTACCTTATGTCAACAAAGCGAAGTAAAGAATAAGAGCTCAGAACATTGCTTTTTAAAATACGGGTGGACCTTACTGGGGGTCAGTCATGGGCCTTATTTGGATCAGGTGTTCCTTATAAGGCCCATTGGTATTAGTTAATAATTTCACTTGTTGGGGATATACTATTTAAGTTAAACAACTGTTAATGCTTGCATTTAATGTCACAAACACCGGAGTATATTTTACAGTTTTTTCAGAAATTTCGTCTCCCTCAGAAGAGGAGTAACAATCGACTAAACGTTAGGCGGGCCTTATTTGGTACATGTACCATATACCAGAATATTAATGATCGTTTACGAACCTGCTAAGTACAGGCTGTATTTCGGGTTAGTGTAAGCCTTCGCCTGTAATTAGTGAAGTGTAATGAGTTGATTTCATCATTACTCAAAGTTGGCTGAACTTAGAGAGCTATCAATATTTCATGATTAACTGCAGATAATTCCAGAGAAAATAAAATGAAAATGAACCAAATCGATCCAGTAAAACGCACGCACGGATTTGCCAAAGCCGTTTCTAGTAAACTCTTCTAATGTATAGATTATTACTAAAGAAATATAGATACGTGTCTACTGCTACTATTTCGCTGCAGACATGACTTTCTTCTGTGGCATTCCGCTTCAGCGTGAAGTCTTTTGTTTCCTTCTCGATGTCCACGAATGGGAGTGCTATGTCTGTGAATTCCCAATATCTTTGTCCATCATGTTTAGTGCGGGCAGCTCAAACGGGAAAATGGAGGTGAAAATTATATCGAAAGTTACGCAAATTGTTTTGTTGAAAGAAAAATAGCAGTCCGCCTCTGTGGTGTAGTGGTTAGTGTGATTAACCCCCTGTGGGTGGGGGCGGTAGAATAACACCCACGGTATCCCCTGCCTGTCGTAAGAGGAAACTAAAAGGGGCCTCAGAGGCTCTGAACTTTGGGGTTTGCGAGGGCTAGGGAGTCTTTCATTTTCACCCCCTTCGTGTCCCTTGTCTTCCTTTGGCCGATATCTTCATTTTTCGAAGTGTCGGATCCCTTCCATTTTTCCCTCTGATTAGTGTTATATAGAGGATGGTTGCCTAGCTGTACTTCCTCTTAAAACAATAATCACCACCACCACCTTAGTGTGATTAGCTGCCACCCTCGGAGGCCCAAGTTCGATTCCCGGCTCTGCCACGAAATTTGAAATGTGGTTCGAGGGCTGGAAAGGGATCCACTCGGCCTCGGGAGGTCAACTGAGTTGAGGTGGGTTTGATTCCCACCTCAGCCATTCTGGAAGTGGTTTTCCGTGGTTTTCCACTTCTCCTCCAGGCAAATGACGGGATGGTACCTAACGTAAGGCCACGCCCGCTTCCTTCCCTCTTCCTTGCCTATCCTTTCCAATCTTCCCATCCCGCACGAAGGCCCCTGTTGAACATAGCAGGTGAGGCTGCCTGGGAGAGGTACTGGTCATTCTCCCCACTTGTATCCCCCGACCCAATGTCTCACACTCCAGGCCACTTCCCTTGAGGCGATAGAGGTGGGATCCCTCGCTGAGTCCGAGGGAATAACCAACCTTGGGGGGTAAGCAGATTAAGAAAAAGAAGAAGAAAAATAGCATGATCCCTGGACCAGTAATTATATTAATTAATGAGTTATAGGCACAAGTCAACCACTCGACTCATTGACATGAAATGAAATTGGGTATGGCTTTTAGTGCCGGGAGTGTCCGAGGGAGGACATGTTTGGCTAGCCAATGCAGGTATTCTGATGTGATTCCCGTAGGTGACCTGCGCGTCATGATGAGGATGAAATGATGATGAAGACAACACATACACCCAGCCCCCGTGCCACCGAAATTCACAAATGATGATTAAAATTCCCGACTATGTCGGGAATCAAACCCGGGAGTCCTTTGACCGAAGGCAAGCATGCTAACCATTTAGCCATGGAGCCAGACACCCGACTCACTGAGTAACAAACATCAAGTAGAGCAAAGCCTACACACAAAAGTGTTACATGAACCAAAGACATACTGACGCTCTGTAACGAAGTGGAATGCATAGTCGTAATGTAGCAAAGTATGTATGTATATATTTCTCTAGTAGTCATGGTATTTATTAATTGACCGATAATTTTACTCGAGACGCCGAAGTGCCGGAGTTTAGCCCCGCGAGAGGTCTCTTAAGTTCCAGTAATTCTACCGACACGAGGCTGACGTAACTGAGCACCTTCAAGTACCACCGGATTGAGTCAGGATGGAACCTGCTAAGATGAGGTCAGAAGGCCAGCACCTCAACCGTCTGAGCCAATGAGCCGGGCAAACATATTCCATTCGGACAAAATTATAACGAAATTTTATGGATGCGATTCGTTAAGGTAACCTGACGTATGGCCTGCGAAGAGACCTGGTGCAGGCCTTCCGTGTTGACGCCGTATGGGCGACCTGCGTGTCTGTGAGTATAGTGCACTAACTCTGGGGAAACCGAATGCTGAAGACATCGAAAATACCCAGCCCCTGAAACGTAGAAATTAACTTGTGAAAATTAAGTATCCGTAAAGAATGGTTAAGGAGCGCGAGTGTAGGAACTGTGGGTGTGGCGAGGCATTGAGGGGTATGAGGGAGGAGTTGGAGAGTTTGAGGGAGATAATTAGGATTCTCACAGAAGACAAGAAAGAAGATAGGACTCCCTCAAACAATGTACAGGTCACAACAGGTGTACAGGAGGGAGGGGAAGGAAAGGGGGGAGTTGTAGAAGACAGGTGGTCTAATGTTCTAAGGGGAAGGAGATTGCAGGCTAAGGGCTCTACTCAGGATCAGAACTCAGGACAGGTGTCTGTGAGAAATCGGTACGAGCCACTCCTGGTAGAACAACAGAGGGAAGATGAGGAACAGGGAACTGTAGCTGAGATGTGTGGAGGGGAAAAGGTAGGAAAGGAAAATGTAGAGTAGAGGATAGGAAAAGACAGGTGAAACAGGGTCACGGGAAGGAGGAAAGGGAGGAGGAAGTAGCTTCTGCAGCTATGAGGCATGATAGGGCTGACCAGGAGGGGAGGCGATCAAATGAGTTGGGTATGGTTCATGCTCTGATCATGGGGGATTCTATCGTTAGACACGTGAAGAAAGTGAGTGGAGGAAAGGGAACCAGGGTAGAGTGTTATGCAGGAATTAGGTTGAGGCAGATGTTGAGGAAAGTAGAAGATAGGGAGGAGGGGAAGGAGAAGGTGGTAGTGTTTCACGTTGGTACCAACAACGTAAGGCAAGCAGATATAAGTACTGTACCAACAAAACTGGAGATGTGCGGGATCTGGTAAATACAGCACGGTTGAAGTTTAAGAAAGCGGAGATTGTTATCAGTGCAATACTGTGTAGGAGGGATACTGACTGGAGGGTGATTGGGGATTTAAATGAGACTATGGAGTGGGTATGTGGGAAACTGGGGGTTACATTTCTAGATCCTAATGGGTGGGTAGGAGATAGGAATCTGCGCTCAGATGGCCTTCACATAAACCGCAGTGGTACATGTAAGTTAGGAAACTTGTTTAGAAGGGTAATAGGTAGGTACATTCAGGGAAACGGTATGACCTAGGGAGCGGTAATAAGGGAACAGGGAACTGGAAATGAAGTAGGAACGACATAAAAATGTTAGTGTCGAATTGTAGAATTATTGTAAAGAAAGGAATAGAATTAAGTAATTTAATAGATATGTATTTACCAGATATTGTAATAGGAATGGAATCATGGCTGAGAAATGATATAATGGATGCAGAAAATTTCTCACGGCACTGGAGTGTGTATCGTAGAGATAGAAAAGGAAGGGTGGGAGGGAGAGTGTTCATTCTGGTGAAAAAAGAATTTGTAAGCTACGAAAAGGTTAAAGATGAGAAACATGAAATTCTAGGTGTAAGGCACATTTCAAAAGATAATAGACAACTCGATATATTTGGAGTGTACAGACCGGGAAGGGTAGCGCTGACACGCATTCAGAATTACGTGATAAGATAATCAGCTATGTGGGAAACGACATGGAAAGAAATGTGATTGTAGCGGGAGATCTGAATTTACCAGATGTCAATTCGGAAGTAAATGCTAACGACAGGAAGCATGACCAACAAATGGCAAATAAGTTAATATGGGAAGGACGTGATGGAACCAACGTGAGGGCAAAATACCCTGGATGTGGTGCTGATAAAACCAGATGAGCTCTATAGGGAAACTGAAGTAATAGATGGTATTAGTGATCATGAAGCTGTTTTTGTCGTAGTTAAAAATAAATGTGATAGAAAGGAAGGTCTTAAAAGTAGGACTAGTAGGCAGTACCATATGGCTGATAAAGCAGGCATGAGGCAGTTTCTAAAAAGTAACTATGATCGGTGGAAAACGGTAAATAAAAATGTAAACAGACTCTGGGATGGGTTTACAGAAATTGTTGAAGAATGCGAAAACAGGTTTGTACCTTTAGGGGAGGTAAGGAATGGTAAAGACCCACCGTATTATAATAGAGAATTAAAGAGACTAAGGAGGAGGTGCAGACTGGAAAGAAATAGAGTTGGAAATGACTGTGGAAGTGAGGAGAAATTGAAGGAACTTACTAGAAAATTGAATCTAGCAAAGAAAGCATCTAAGGATAACATGACAAGCCTAATTGGTAGTCATACACATTTTAGTGAAAAATGGAAGGGTATGTATAAGTATTTTAAGGCAGAAACAGGTTCCAAGAGGGACATTCCAGCAATAATTAATGAACAAAGGTAGTGTGTATGTGAGGATCTTCAAAAGGCAGAAGTATTCAGTCAGCAGTATGTAAAGATTGTTGGTTACAAGGATAATGTCCAAATAGAGTAGGAGACTAAAGCCAAAGAAGTAATAAAATTTTTATATGATAACAATGACATTTACAATAAGACACAAATTTGAAAAATAGAATATCAGCTGGAACTGATAAGATTTCTGGGTATATACTAAAGACAATAGGTTGGAAGATAATACCATATCTGAAGTACTTAATTGATTATTGTTTGGTCGAAGGAGCTATACTGAATGAATGGAGAGTTGCTATAGTAGCCCCTGTATACAAAACAAAGTGTGAGAGACATAAAGCTGACCGAACTCGATAGCTGCAGTCGCTTAAGTGCGGCCAGTATCCAGTAATCGGGAGATAGTGGGTTCGAGCCCCACTGTCGGCAGCCCTAAAAATGGTTTTCCGTGGTTTCCCATTTTCACACCAGGCAAATGCCGGGGCTGTACCTTAATTAAGGCCACGGCCGCTTACTTCCGATTCCTAGGCCTTTCCTATCCCATCGTCGCCGTAAGACATATCTGTGTCGGTGCGACGTAAAGCAAATAGCAAAAAAAAGAAAAAAAGACATAATGCTGAAAATTACAGACCAGTAAATTTGACGTGCATTGGGAAGGCATTCTTTCTGATTATATTAGACATGTTTGCGAAATTAATAACTGGTTCGACAGAAGGCAGTTTGGTTTTAGAAAAGGTTATTCCACTGAAGCTCAACTTGTAGGATTCCAGCAAGATATAACAGATATCTTGGATTCTGGAGGTCAAATGGACTGTATCGCGATTGACCTGTCCAAAGCATTTGATAGGGTGGATCATGGGAGACAACTGGCAAAAAGAGTGCAATTGGACTAGGCAAAAGATTGACTGAATGGGTTGCTATATTTCTAGAAGATAGATCTCGGAGAATTTGAGTAGGCGAATAATTAATAATTAAGAGGGGAATTCATTAAGGCAGTATTATTGGACCCTTATGTTTTCTTATGTATATAAATCATATGAGTAAAGAAGTGGAATCGGAGGTGAGGCATTTTGCGGATGATGTTATTCTGTATAGAGTAATAACTACAACGTGACCTCGATAATGTTGCGAGATGGACAGCAGGCAATGGTATGTTGATAAACGCGGTTAAAGGTCAGGTTGTGAGTTATATAAATAGGAAAAGTCCTCTGAGTTTTAATTACCGCGTTGATGGGGTGAAAGTTACTTTTGGGGATCACTGTAATTATCCTGGTGTTTATATAAGGAAAGATCTTCATTGGGGTAATCACATACATGAGATTGTAAATAAAGGGTAACGATCTCTGCACATGGTTATGAGGATGTTTAGCGGTTGTAGTAAGGATATAAAGGAGAGGGCATATAAGTCTCTGGTAAGACCCCAACTAGAGTATGGTTCCAGTGTATGGGACCCTCACCAGGATTACCTGATTCAAGAACTGGAAAAAATCCAAAGAAAAGCAGCTCGATTTGTTCTGGGTGATTTCCGACAAGAGAGTATCGTGACAAAAATGTTGCAAAGTTTGGTCTGGGAAGAACTGGGAGATAGAAGACGAGTTGCTCGACTATGTGGTATGTTCCGAGCTGTCAGCGGAGAGATGGCGTGGAATGATATTAGTAGACGAATACGTTTGAGTGGCGGTTATAAATGTAGGAAAGATTACATTATGAAGATAAAGTTGGAATTCAAGAGGACAAATTGGGGCAAATATTCAGTTATAGGAAGGGGAGTTATGGATTGGAGTAACTTACCAAGGTAGATGTTCAATAAATTTCCAATTTCTTTGAAATCATTTAGGAAAAGGTTAGGAAAACAACAGATAGGGAATCTGCCACCTGAGCGACTGCCCTAAATGCAGATCAGTATTGATTGATTGACTGATTGATTTTTTACCCCACCGGACAGGGAATCGAACGTGCGACGACTCGGACTGAACGTCAGCATGCTAACCACCTAGCTATGGTGCCGGACATTGGTCAAAGTGAATTGAACTAGTCCAAATTATCCCAGGTTGAGTACAAGAACTCCTGCATACAAGGTTAGAAGGTCGTGACGCGCAAGTCGAAACGGAGTACGACTAATTCTGTCTATCGTATAACTGGAGACCACTCGAATACGCTCAAGCAGATGTAACGGAATAGGTTTGATAAGATTCACAAACGGAGAGCTCAGGTAAGTCTTTCTAAATCTAAATCCTACGCACTCACTTCCTGCAAACACTTATGCAACACCGAAGCGACACATTCTACTCCAAATAGACCTTTATATTTTCTAATAAATAAATGATATGAGTAAGGAGCTCGATTCACTGATAAGGCTATTTTCGGATGATGTTACATTGTATAGAGTAGTAAGGGAGTTGTAGGATTGGAGCGACTGTAGTAGGAGTTCAACAATTCCCCCTGTGGATGGGGGCCGTAGAATAACACACACGGTATCCCTTGCCTGTGGTAAGAGGCGACTCAAAGGGCCCCTAGAGGCGCTGTACTTTCGAGCGTGTATAGGCGACCACGGGGCCCCTAGATGAATCCTGTCATTGCTTCCGCTTACTTGTGCCAGGCTCCTCACTTCCATCTATCCTATCCGACCTCTCCTAGTCAACTCTTGTTCTTTTCCGACTCCAACAGTATTAGAGTGTAGAGAGTCATTCATTTTCAGTGCGTTCGTGGCCCTTTCCTTTCTTTGGTCCGGCTCCATGGCTAAATGGTTAGCGTGCTGGCCTTTGGTCACAGGGGTCCCGGGTTCGATTCCCGGCAGGGTCGGGACTTTTAACCATCGTTGGTTAACTTCTCTAGCCCGGGGACTGGGTGTATTTATCGTCTTCATCATCATTTCATCCTCATCATGACGCGCAGGTCTCCTAAGGGGGGTCAGATCGAAACACCCGCACCTGGTGAGCCGAACATGTCCTCGGACACTCCCGGCACTAAAAGCCATACGCCATTTCATTTCATTTTCCTTTCTTTGGCCGATGCCTTCATTTTTCGAAGTGTCGGATCCCTTCCTTTTTCTTCTCTCCGATTAGTATTATATAGAGGATGGTTGCCTAGTTGTACTTCCTCTTAAAACAATAATCACCACCATAACTTAAACAATGCAGTCAGATGGACAGCAGACAAAGGTTTTAATTATTGGGTTGATGGGGTGATAGTATATCATGGGCAACAATGTTAAGTACCTAGGTATTAATATAAGCAATGATTTTCATTGGGCTAATCACATTGAAGTTTACAGATCTCTTCACATCGTTATGAGGGTATTTAGGTGTTGTAGTAAGGATGTAAAGGAGAGGGCGTAAGGGAGTCTGGTAAGACCGCACTCCAGTATATGGGACCCTCACCAGGACTACTTTATACGAGAACTGGAAACAATTCAAAGTAAAGCTACACGATTTGTTCTGGCTGATTTCCGTCAAAGGATTAGTGATACTAAAATGTTGCAAACTTTGTGGCTGGAAGTCTTGAGAGTAAGGAGAGGAGATGTTTGACTAAGCGGTATGTTTCGAGCTGTCGGTGGAGAGATGGCGTGAAACTGCATAAGTAGAGGGATACGTTTGAGTGGAGCTTTAAAAGTAGGAAAGGTCATTATATGAAGATCCAGTTGGAATTCAAGGGGACAGATTGGGGCAAATATTCGTTTATAGGACGAGGAGTAGGGGAATAGAATAAATTATCAAGGTAAATGTTCGCTAAATTTCCAAGTTCTTTGAAAACACCGGGCGAGTTGGCTGTGCGCTTGCATCCGGAAGATAGTGGGTTCGAACTCCACTGTCGGCAGCCCTAAAGGTGGTTTTCCGTGGTTTCCCATATTCACACTAGGTTGTACCTTAAATAAGGCCCATTCCTAGCCCTTTCCTATCCCGTTATCGCCATAAGACCTATCTGTGTCGATGCGACGGAAAGCAAAGAGCAAAAAAAGAAAAGGTAAGAAAACAATTGATAGGGAATCTGTCATCTGGACGACAGTCCTAAATGCAGATTGATTGATTGATTGATTGATTGATTGATTGATTGATTGATTGATTGATTGATTGATTGATTGATTGATTGATTGATTGATTGATTGATTGATTGATTGATTGATTGATTGATTGAACAAGATGCTTTTACTGGCGAGACCTAGTGTTTACAGTGCACTACGGATTGGCTAGAACAAATTTGCTACTTCCATAGACCTGTTTTTGTTTCATACTTCCTTTTGACGATATGAAAATGGCTGAAGTATGAGCGATGCCACATAAACCATTCCTTACGCAGTTAGTCCCTGTTTTGACTGGAGTGAAAATGTTGCTTTAAGACGTCAAATATAATACCAATATAGTTGGTCCATTACTGGACATTATAAATTTTCCAGCTAACTAATTCCTGAATGTCAGCGTACCGCCCCAGTGTGCGCGAAGCCCAGCTTAGCCTAACTTAGCACACTGGAGCAGTAACAGCGAGAGGTCTGCTGGGAGCTTTACGTCTCCATCTGACGGACGAATCGCCATAAACAGCGTCATCTGCCCCACTCCATGTGAACACCGCGGAGGGTTTGGAATTGAATCGAGACTTTCTCCTAATTAGAAATTTTATACCACTACTTCTCGTACCCTGCCGGCTAACATTCTGATGGCCGAGCTCGATAGCTGCGGCCAGTGTCCAGTATTCGGGAGATGATGGCTTCGAATCCCACTGTCCGCAGCTCAGAAGATGCTTTCCCGTAGTTTCCCATTTTCACACCAGGCAAATGATGGGGCAGTACCTTAATTAAGGCCACGGCTGCTTCCTTCCCACTCCTACCCCTTTCCTGTCCCATCGTCGCCGTAAGACCTATCAATGTCGGTGCGACGTAAAGTAACTAATAAAAAAAAATCTGATAGTGAAATTATTTTCGACCAACGGGACTCGAACCGGTTAACCACGGTTTTAGACTTCATGCCTTAACGATCACGGCCACTGTGGACTGAAAGCAAAGCACGTGTCTGATTATTGACCCAACAGTAAGACCCCTCTCAACAAGTTGTGACTGATGTTTAAAATAAAATGTGCTAAGAACCTTTCTGTCCACTTCTGCGGTGTAGTGGTTAGTGTGATTAGCTACCACCCGGAGGTCAGGGTTCGATTCCGTCCTCATCTATCTTCGAAGTGGTTTTCCGTGGTTTCCCACTTCTTCTCCATGTAAATGCCGGCATATTTCTAACTTAACACCACGGCCGCTTCCTTTCCCCTTCCTCGTCTATCCCTTCCAATACTTCCATCCCCCATAAAGGCCCCTGTTCAGTACATCAGGTGAGGCAGTGGGCGAGGCACTGGTCCTCCTCCCAGTGTCATCCCCTACCAAATGTCTCACACTCCAGGACACTGCCCTTGAAGTGGTAGCGGCGGGATCCCTCGCTGAGTCCGAGGGAAAATACCAAACCTGCAAACGGTTTAAATAGTCATCATCATCATCATCTGTTTACCCTCCAGGTTCGGTTTTTCCCTCGGACTCAGCGAGGGATCCCACCTCTACCGCCTCAAGGGCAGTGTCCTGGAGCTTCAGACTCTTGGTCGTGGGATACAACTGGGGAGTATGACCAGTACCTCGCCCAGGCGGCCTCACCTGCTATGGTGAACAGGGGCCTGGTAGGGGGATGGGAAGATTGGAAGGGATAGGCAAGGAGGAGGGAAGGAAGCGGCCGTGGCCTTAAGTAAGGGACCATCCCGGCATTCGCCTGGAGGTGAAGTGGGAAACCACGGAAAACCACTTCGAGGATGGCTGAGGTGGGAATCGAACCCACCTCTACTCAGTTGACCTCCCGAGGCTGAGTGGACCCCGTTCCAGCCCTCGTACCACTTTTCAAATTTCGTGGCAGAGCCGGGAATCGAACCCGGACCTCCGGGGGTGGCAGCTAATCACGCTAACCACTACACCACAGAGGCGGCTTTAAATAGTAATAAATAAAAATAATAATGATAAACCTCCGTGTCTCAGGCGGCAGCGCGCCGGCCTCTCACCACTGGATACTGTGGTTCCAATCCCCGTCACTCCGTATGAGATTTGTTCTGGACAAAGCGGAGGCGGGTCAGGTTTTTCTCCGGGTACTCCGGTTTTCCCTGCCATCTTTCATTCCAGCAACACTCTCCATTCACATTTCATCTGTCAGTCATTTATCATTGCCCTAGACAAGTGCGACATTCTTCCGCAGCCCGGCATATTTCCTATCCTCGCCGCTAGATGGGGGCTTCATTCATAGCATTCCTGACCAGGTCGAATGACTGGAAACAGGCTGTGGATTTTCAGTAATAATGATAAACGTTGTTTCAAATGCCCGGAAGAGAAAATACAGAGGAAAAGTCAGGAAATTCTTAGAGTTGCTCTATGGTGTTCGCGGGGCAGTTCAAAAGTTATCTATTGCTTTTCGCGGATGCTTTAAGATTAATAGCAACATATCTTATGAGACTCGCTGACCAATATTGAAAGCTCATATTAGCACCAGCTCTTCGACAGGCCACATATCCAGCCAAGCCACCCAGCCCTCGGGCTGCCCTGTACTATCAAGCAAATTTGTCCAGTGCTCTGTGGAACGCCTGCTCGTGTCTTGTCCCGGCGTGATCCGTTCAACTATACCTGACACGACAGGTGCCCACCGAGCGCGCTATATCTGGTCCTCTTCGGAGTTTGACCTACCCAGCACTCCATCCTCACCTCTCCCTCCCCTGACCCCCCTCATCTGTCAGGTAAATCCCGGTGGACTGAGTAGCTGGGACCCTGATAACTCCAGCCATGTCCCATCACGTAACTGCAAAGGCGCGTCCTCTTGTCCTGAACCCGAATCTCTCTATATTCCCCCCTGTTTCTGAAACGCCCACCCGTAAACCACCTGCTACCAAGTCCCCCCCTGATACCAACCCACCTAAACCCAAAAAAGCCAAAGACCCCTACCGTAAGCCTCTTTTTCACTGTGCCCAGGATCTTGATACCCGGCTTCTACCACTGGTCCTCCCCCCCATGACCGATTTCCTCCCCACCAGCAAATTCCGTCAGCTCGTATCCACAGCCACATCTTCCATCTCCGAGCATATCCAGCTTATGCAGGAATTAGAGAACGGGTACGTAATAATATTTACGGACAGCGAGGAAAGTTTTCAAGCTCTATGGGGGCAGCTCGCTCAACTCAAGCTGCTTCCATACACTTGCCGTCTCGAAGCCTCATCTGTGGATGCGAGCTCTCAATCCGATATCACCATCCCTCCTGACCACCTCACACCCACTCTCACTTACTCCACTCCACCCACCGAACCCGGAAGTGAAGCCCTATTAGCCTCACAACCGGATAAGGTCGCACACTCCCCTCCATCTACCGAATCCGAGACCGAACCTGGAAGTGAGACCTCATTAGCCTCACAACCGGCCAAGGTCACGGACTCCCCACCATCTTCCGAATCCGGAAGTGAGACCCCATTAGTCTCTCAACCGGACAAGGCTACTCTCAACAAATACACTCAAACCGGGAGCAGGCGTAACAAACCTGCCTCCCGGTCAAAACCCCCACCAACACTCAACACTCACAGAACACCTACACGTCCCCCCCCCCCCTACACACTCATTACACAGTGCTACAATTGCCTGCAATTGGGCCACTCTGCTGCTTCATGCACAGAGGCTACGAGGTGTAACAGATGTGGCGGCGATCACCGCCACACTGTTTGCACAATACTCAAAGCCCAGGCGAGGTGCGCTAACTGCGAAGGCAGTTACGCAGCCTCCTACCCCGGCTGCCCTTACTTAAAGCAGGCAATCAAAGCGCACTACAAACATGCACAACACCTACGCATACACCCCTCCCCAGTCCCTCAGCCTCTCCTCCGCACAACCAACACCTCAAACCCAGCCCCCACCCACACCCCCGCCCCGCCAAGTTTTGATAACCCTACCCTCCTTAACCTTCTCCTCATCCAACTACTCACGTCCCTTAACCAGACCATGCCAAGTCGCCAGTTAATCATCAACTAAACCCCCCCTGTCCAAGCAATACCCAGCACCCAGACGTTTAACTCCTCACCCCGTGTTACACCAACACCCACTCAGATTGCTCTAACCTTCCTCCCTTGAATTAGGTTAATCCCCAATACCATTTTATGACAGCAACATTGGGCGTGGTCACCCATTGGATGGGTGACCACCCACCCGATGCTGCTCCCCTATTTTCGTTGGCCTCTATTAACTAGAGAATCCAACGCCACCCCCCAACCCCCGCCCTTCAGGGCACCCCCCCCCCCCCCAGACCATATTCTGGTCAGTTCGACCCCTTACACACACTCCACATTCCACACTACCGTTATGCCAATTACCATCCTACTAAGAAATAGCACTCAAGGCCTTTAACTGGTCGACGGGCTAAAAACATCATTGGTCCCTCGGGACCTCTGATGAAGTGGCTTCAATATTGAAACATCCAACAATTCATGCATGATTCTTGACCGCCTTCTTTGTGATTGGTGCAAGTCTGCTCTGTCTGTTGTGGGTTATTTTGTCTTGTTTCTTTACCTCTGTACTGAACTGTTTACTTCTATGTACACTTTCAGCAGTACCGGGTAGGACAAGATAAAGCGAGTGTGCTGTTATCTGTGCTTGTTGCGTTGCTGGTTATTGTTTTTATTTTGGTGTGTGCGACAGTTTGAGTGCATTGTAGTTTGTAAAGATGGCTAGTAACTCCACGCAGGGAGGTGGGGGAGACAACTTATCATCGTGCGGATCCACGGGGAGCTCCGAAATGAGTGGATCCCCATTTCTGGGCTTGCCGTTTGCTCAATAACTCTTTCCCCTACGATCACTGCTGACATGGTCAGCGAGTATGCTAAAACCAGAAAGATCCCAGCTGCTGTAGCCGAAATGTTCCCTGAACGGCACCCTGCCGTTAAGTGAATGAGGCGTGTAATCGGAAAACTGCTCCTAGAGAAGCGACAGGCGAAAGCCAAGGAAAAGCCTGTAGCTACAGCGAATTCCTTTGGTGAACTTGCTACCTTACCCACAGAGGGCAATTTAAATCAGGAAGCCTCAGCAGAAACAACCCCTGACAGCGGCTGAGCCATAACCCTCCTCGAGTTCTGCCCCCTCTCAACCTAATGAGACTACCACCGCGACCGAGTCACGAGATGAGACAGGGCAGAACCCTCCCTCGGGAGGAGCGGGGACGAGGCCAATCGTTCCTGCTAAAGTCTCTGTGCCCCTCATAGTGGTTCCTGATAAGTCGGAGTATCAGCGCCACTATAATTATTTGAAGTCACGCTGCACTGGAGATATTCGAGTGATTAACACCAGGGAAGCGTTAAAGTTTCACACCGCTAATGAGGAGGACTATCGAATCATTAAGCAATATTTCTAGGAAAAAAATAAAGGCTTCTACACTCCCCAGCTGGCGAGTCAGAGGCTCCTTAAGGTTATCATCGGGAATATTGTTTCCACAGTCGGAGTGGACTGGGTTGGAGAGGAGCTCGAGGCCCTTGGGTACCGACCTCAGGATGTGTATCAATATACACGTAAAGTTGCAACAACCAAGAACTTGATACCCCTAAGAGTCATGAGTGTCACCTTCCCCAAAGATAAGTTCAGCGAGACCATATATTCTGTTAAATATACGTGCGGGTCCTCGGTAAAAATTGAGGCATTTAAGGGTCGCGAGGGCCCTTCTCAGTATTTTCGATGTCAGCGGTGGGGGCATACTGCTAATTATTGCAAGATGCCTTTACGCTGCCTCAAGTGTGGTGAAAACCACTCAGCTGCTGCCTGCCCCCTCACCCCGGTGGCACCAGCTAAGTGCGTCAATTGCCTGGGTCAGCACCCCGCCTCTTGGAGGGGCTGCCAACTATTTCAGATCATTATGGAACAGAAAATGGTACGAGAGTATCTGAAATCTGCGAAAAACAGGACCCTCCCTCCCTCAAGAGAAGTAGACTCCAACTTATCTCATGCTGCTGCAACAGGAGGAGCCCAGGCCTCCCGCACCACATCGAACCCTGCCTCCGATATGTCGGGCATAAGCGACATTTTGAACTTGCGAGGCAAATTGTTTTCTCTAGGCTATTGCCTATTTTAAAAGATACTGCGACTAAGCTAAAGACATGTCAGACAACAATAGGCAAGATTGGAGTACTGATAAGTGCTGCCATGCAGTACTTTTCAGAACCCTACATCGCGATTGTCGTTCTCTGACTATGGACAAATACTTGAATACACCAATACCGGACAGCTCTATCTCAACAGCATTGAGTGGAGTGCGAACAGCGACGGTGGTGACATCTAGCGTGTTGGTGTGAACTGCATACTTGTCTGTGCTACAGCTGAGAGGAATGCACTACACTCATTGGAAATATTTTTTGTTAAAATAATTGAATAACCATAATAATTAAGAATGAAATTTTATAATATGACATTCCTCCTTCATAAACCTGCAAACGAGCATTATATTAGCCGTGCCTTTCGCTATGTCTTAAAAATGATAAAGCAGAATCTGTTTGAGAATCCACCCAGCCTCTGGGGAAAATATTTAATAACTACACTCTCCTCTTCTTTCTAGCCTTTTCACAATTACCTAGCGCAGGATTTTGCATGGACTTAGCCTAGTTTTCCGGCCAGATGCCTTTCATAACAGCAATCCTATGTGGAGGGATATATACCGTACTCCCTACTGCGTGTTTTTGTGGTTGTTTTTCTTATGATGTGTTGTATATACTTGAAGATGCGTATGAATACGACCACAAACCCGTAGCCCTCGATCTACAGGAATTAACAGACGCGATCAAAATCTCCGACTCAGCCGGGAATCTTACCAGGACCCTCTGAACCGAAGGCCAGTAGGCTGACCAATCCGTGGGGGGTGATTATTTTTAAAAGGAAGTACAAATAGCCGGCCATCCTCTGCTAACACCAATCAGAAGGGAAACTGAAGAGGTCCAACACTCCGAAGAATATTCTGGACGGTCGTCAAAATACGCGGACAGCGCTGCAAACGGGTCCAGGCCGTGCTCGCCGAGTATTAAATAGGCACTATCGCCCCGGCACCCAAGTCGACACCATCTCCTGAAGGATTTGATACAAATTAAAAATAGGTACAGGAAAAGATGGCAACAATCCCGTGACCCAGCAGGTCGGGCGGAATACAAGGAATTAGCCCGTGAAGTCCGCAATAGTTTGCTGGAACGTAAGATTGAGAGATGGGAGGAATTGTGCTGACATCTCTCAGAACACGTCAGACCGCGACTTTTGGCGTATTGCTCGCAGCCTGACTCGAACCAAGGAACCCCGGCGTGCTATTCACGGCCGTAATGGGTTTGTCTTCTCCCCTTACGATAAAGCTGAGGCTTTTGCTGGCTCAGTTGAAAGTCAAGTGCGTAACCCACGATCTCAGTGACGATGACGATGGCGAAGACGAACAACGGACTCGTGACATACGCAGAAAAGCCTTAGCTTACAAACGACAATGGACACCTGACAACGACATTCAATACATCCAGCCTCGCGAGGTTCGCAGGGTTATAAAAAGCATAAACGAGAAGTCCCTCGGTAATGACAGGGTGTCGAACAAAGAAATTAAATCACTGCCATATAAGGCAGTAATATTTTTGGCTACCATTTTTTCGGCTTGTTTAAAACTGGGATACTTTCTTGACGCTTGTAAGACTGGGAGGATGACAGTCATTCCGAAGCCAGGAAAGAATAGACTTTTCCCACAAAATTATAGACCGATAACCCTGTTATTGCACATTTCAAAAATATTGGAAGACTTCTTCTCACACGCCTCCCTGGTTACCTGGGACCCCGCAACATACTGCGACCGGAGCAATTCGGATTCCGTTCTAAGCGCAGCGCCCCTCTAGCGGTACTGCGCTTAACACAGTATGTAACAAGATCGTTTGCTATACGCCGTAGCGTACCAGCAGTATTTTTCAACGTAGAGAAAGCTTTCGACACTGTCTGGCACGATCATCTTATTGTAAAGTTCCTGGAACTATATAAAGTTCCCAAATATCTTGTCAAAATTATACAGTCATATTTGACTAACAGGAAATTCTACGTTTCCTGTGAAGGGGAGAAATCTACCCCTAGGGCATTGCTGAGTCCCACCCTCTACGGCCTATACGTGAACGATCTACCAAAGAGAGATTGTGTTGTGGTCCAGTAGTATGCGGATGACATAGCCATTTACACTAGCCCTAAGAAAATGTCTATGCCGTTCGCTGGCTGCAAGAATGGATAGATCTCTTTAGGGAGTAGTGTCAACGTAACAAGGTGAAAATAAAAACCGACAAAACTCAGGCGGTTGTTTTCATCAAGCGACAGCCTAGTTTCGAACATCTTACTATTAACAATGTCCCCGTGTCTTGGACAAAACAAATTAAATATCTTGGCTTAACAATGGACAGAACTATGTGCGACAGCATGGGTGTCAGCCTTGAGACCTCTGCTAGGCAATACTCTACGAGTATTAAGAGAAATATTTACCTAGCATGTATCAGGCCCATCCTGCTGTATGGCTGCGAGGCCTGGGGCTATATTGCTAAAACTCTTGTTTCAAAATTACAAGTTATTCAAAATAAGACACTCCGTATGATGGCAAAAGCTCCATATCTGAGATCTAACAGGAGGATACGAACGGAACTTCGTATTCCGACTCTTAGAACTCAGATAAATAAAACAGCTAATATGGCCAGAAGTAGAGTCCTCTCTAGTAATACAACCGACCCTGGCATCTTACTCTTAAAGCAGGTCATGAGGGCCAAGAAGCCGCGGACTCGCCTGAAGCACCGCGGCACTTGGATCACGTGCGACCCGCTCTAACTGGAAATAAATCTGTTTTTTTTTTTTCCCGGCCTTTTCCAAATTTAAACATTGTTCTCACTAATTTACCCCTAAACTATAACCCTGAAAGGGACCGTTTGTTAAGAAGGATTATCATGTGATTAGCATAGCTCTCCGACGCCCCTCCAAAATTAAGTTCGTTCCCCGTAGCGAAGAGGGGGTCTCAGTTCTGATGGACAGAGTTCGATAGCTGCAGTCGCTTAAGTGCGGCCAGTATCCAGTATTCGGGAGATAGTAGGTTCGAACCCCACTGCCGGCAGCCCTGAAAATGGTTTTCCGTGGTTTCCCATCTTCACACCAGGAAAATGCTGGGGCTGTACCTTAATTAAGGCCACGGCCACTTCCTTCCCACTCCTAGCCCTTTCCTGTCCCAGCGTCGCCATAAGACCTATCTGTGTCGGTGCGACGTAAAGCAACTAGCAGCTCTGATGGGAGGTAAAAACTACCTCTCTTCCAGATTGTCTTTCCCCCGCTAGTGTAGCAGACCAGGGACTTTTCCGACTCATCGGCATTCCCCTGAAGCAGATGAGTAGAGGGGCATAGTTTTCGCCTCAGCACTCACGTGGACTTGCCCTCAACAAAAAAAGAAGAAGAACACCTGAATTAATTCAGCCATTCAGCCATTCCATTGAGCCCGGGCCTAGCACTCTGCCTCGTTTCTTGGGAAGGATGGTTTTACCCTGCAGCTCCAGCCCAGCCACTGCTAGCAGTCAAGGAAGCTAGCAATCCACGCCAAGATCAAGACAAGATGGCCGCCAAGTCCGAGAGCTCCCTAGCTCTCACGGCCACCCCAACAACGCCAACTACCCCGAGCTGGCCCGTCAAGCAACTCGACCAATAGGAAGCCACCAGCCAAGTACGCCAGCAGCTCGATTTGTTCTGGGCGATTTCCGACAAAAGAGTAGCGTTCCAAAAATTTTGCAGAGTATGGGCTGGGAAGAGTTGGGAAAAAGGAGACGAGCTGCTCGACTAAGTGATATGTTCCGAGGTGTCAGTGGAGAGATGGCGTGGGAGGACATCAGTAGACGAATAAGTTTGAGTGGTGTCTAAAAGTAGGAAAGATCACAATATGAAAATAAAGCTGGAATTCAAGAGGACAAATTGGGGCAAATATCCGTCTATAGGAAGGGGCGTTAGGGATCGGAATAACTTACCAAGGGAGTTCAGTAAATTTGCAATTTCTTTGCAATCATTTAAGAAAAGGCTAGGAAAAGTACAGATAGGGAATCTGCCACCTGGGGGACTGCGCTAAATGCAGATCAGTAGTGATTGATTGATTGATTGATTGATTGATTGATTGATTGATTGATTGATTGATTGATTGATTGATTGATTGATTGATTGATTGATTGATTGATTGATTGATTGATTGATTGATTGATTGATTGATTGATTGATTGATTGATTGATTGATTGATTGATTGATTGATAGGAAGCCAAGGTACGTCGCTGAGGGGCCTAAATCTCGACTTTATACATTGCTACTCTCCCCGCCAAGTTTACCCAGCAACGTACAGTAGCCAAGACTGGGCCCAGCGTCCACTACCTCAACTGGCTCACAAATTCCAGTACAAGTACGCTGGAACAGCAATTTTTCAGGGCAGCCCGGTGTCCATGTTCGTGACTTGTCTGTGGCGTTAACCACTCTAAAAACTAGCCCTGTCACGACTCGATCAACGGGTTGCCACCTTGGTCGGTCCCCCAAGTGCGTTTGACCCCCTGGTGCCTCAAACGTACGCCCTCCCCTCCCCCTCCTCCACATCCTCCCCCTACCACCCCTATCCTCCCCTCCCCTCCCCTCCCCTCCCAGGTCCCATGGAAAAATGCCCAGTACCCATGGAACCTCATCCCAGGTCCCCACTTTGTAGGGCTCACTCCGCAACTGTCGATCCTCCCTCCCTTGGTCAAGGGGTAATGGCAACGTACCTGCGACCTGTCCCCTCGCCAACCCAGGGACTTCACCCTCCCTGGAAGCGAACTCGCGCATCCGGTGACTTCACCCTCCCCGGGGGTGAACCCGATGGTCTCTCCCATTATCTGGGAAACCATGCCCCCAACTACCGACTCCTATATCCTCCCCTTCAACTACTACAACTAATACTCTAATTCCCTCCCTATTTAGCACTAACTCGGTGGATCGAGTAGCCGAGCCCCTGAATCCAGGTTATCCACTCCCGCCAAGTACCACCATATCCCCACCACATCAAGTATCCCCCTCAGCAGTGAAATTCCAACCCAGGCCAAGAAACGATTCACATCTCCGGCCAAGAAGCCCTAACCAGTACACCCCCCTGCAAATTGCCTTATTCGCATCTCCCGCCAAGAAGCCCTAACCAGTAACCCTCCCCCACCCCGCGCCGTGCTAATTGCCTTATTCGCATCTCCCGCCAAGAAGCCCTAACCAGTAACCCCCCCCCCACCGTGCTAATTTCCTTATTTGCATCTCCCGCCAAGAAGCCCTAACCAGTACCCCCCCCCCTGCTAAATGCCTTATTCGCATCTGCCGCCACGAAGCCCTAACCAGTACCCCCCCCCCCCCCGTGCTAATTTCCTTATTTGCATCTCCCGCCAAGAAGCCCTAACCAGTACCCCCCTGCTAAACGCCTTATTCGCATCTCCCGCCAAGAAGCCCTAACCATTACCCCCCCCCCTGCTAATTGCCTTATTAACATCTCCCGCCAAGAAGCACTAACCAGTAACCCCCAACCCCTGCTAATTGCCTTATTCGCTTCTCCCGCCAAGAAGCCCTAACCGGTACCCCCCACCTGCTAATTGCCTTATTTGCATCTCCCGCCAAGAAGCCCTAACCGGTACCCCCCCACCTGCTAACTGCCTTATTCGCATCTCCCGCCAAGAGGCCCTAACCAGTACCCCCCCTTGCTAATTGTCTTATTCGCATCTCCCGCCAAGAAGCCCTAACCGGTACCCCCCCCCCCACCTGCTAACTGCCTTATTAGCATCTCCCGCCAAGAAGCCCTAACCAGTACCCCCCTTGCTAATTGTCTTATTCGCATCTCCCGCCAAGAAGCCCTAACCAGTACCCCCTGCTAAACGCCTTATTCGCATCTCCCGCCAAGAAGCCCTAACCATTACCCACCTCCCCCTGCTAATTGCCTTATTAACATCTCCCGCCAAGAAGCACTAACCAGTAACCCCCGACCCCTGCTAATTGCCTTATTCGCATCTCCCGCCAAGAAGCCCTAACCGGTACCCCCCACCTGCTAACTGCCTTATTCGCATCTCCCGCCAAGAGGCCCTAACCAGTAACCCCCCCCCCCTTGCTAATTGTCTTATTCGCATCTCCCGCCAAGAAGCCCTAACCGGTACCCCCCCCACCTGATAACTGCCTTATTAGCATCTCCCGCCAAGAAGCCCTAACCAGTACCCCCCCTTGCTAATTGTCTTATTCGCATCTCCCGCCAAGAAGCCCTAACCAGTACCCCCCCCCACCCCCTGCTAATTGCCTTACTCGCATCTCCCGCCAAGAAGCCCTAACCAGTCCCCAACCCCCACCTGCTAACTGCCTTATTCGCATCTCCCGCCAAGAGGCCCTAACCAGTACCCCCCCCCCCCTTGCTAATTGTCTTATTCGCATCTCCCGCCAAGAAGCCCTAACCAGTACCCCCCCCCCTGCTAATTGTCTTATTCGCATCTCCCACCAAGAAGCCCTAAGCAGTACCCCCCCCCCTTGCTAATTGTCTTATTCGCATCTCCCGCCAAGAGGCCCTAACCAGTACCCCCCCCCCCCCTGCTAATTGTCTTATTCGCATCTCCCGCCAAGAAACCCTAACCAGTACCCCCCCCCCCTTGCTAATTGTCTTATCCGCATCTCCCGCCAAGAAACCCTAACCAGTACCCCCCCCCCCTGCTAATTGTCTTATTCGCATCTCCCGCCAAGAAACCCTAACCAGTACCCTCCCCCCTTGCTAATTGTCTTATTCGCATCTCCCGCCAAGAGGCCCTAACCAGTACCTCCCCCCTTGCTAATTGTCTTATTCGCATCTCCCGCCAAGAAACCCTAACCAGTACCCTCCCCCCTTGCTAATTGTCTTATTCGCATCTCCCGCCAAGAGGCCCTAACCAGTACCCCCCCCCCCCCCCTTGCTAATTGCCTTATTCGCATCTCCCGCCAAGAAGGCCTAACCAGTACCCCATCCCCGCAAATTGCCTTGCTGACTCCCACTCCGTACCTTCTTCTTCTTCCACTTAATTACTTGAAAGCACCTATGAAGGAATATTGGGCTTGGTTACCACCTGGATGGGTGAACCACGCCTATATTTGCTTGCTCACATATCCTTGTGCCATGAGAGACTAACACTACCCACTACTCGTGGGAAATGAAATCCTGTACCAAAATCCAGCATCTCTAAAATTAGTCGCCCCACCCCTCTTAAAAAGGGGGTGCAGGTCATATCCTGACCAGCAATGAACCCCGTACAATTCCCCTCCACTCCAATACATCCAGTCTAACCAAAATGTTACGAGATAGAACTCAAGACCTCATCGGTCGAAGGGCTAAAATTCTCAATCGGAACCTGTCATCCGGAAATTCCGTTTGAGTATTTATTCTGTGTGATACCTGCGCTTGGATATCTCATTTATAATTAAGCAAGACGCAGAAATGTTTGTATGAATTTTAATTATTTGGTTGTACCTCATGGCAACCCTTGACTAAGGGAAGATATTCCTCTGTTATTATCTCTCTCCTTTCCTATATTCGAATGCAGTTACAACTCACAAATGTATTACAAACCATCAACTTCTTGTCCGTATCGATATGACAGTCTAAGAATTGCTTAACCACCTAACCGATTCATTTATCTGTCTTTGGGAATTTTATAAAAAAATTCGTAGTACATGTTTATATTCACTTATGCTTAGATACAAAACAAGAAAGTATACACAGTGGTTTATTCTCATAACAGCCTTGATCTCTTCTCGTCAAAAGTTTTTAACTTTGTCTGATGGGGGAGGGGAATTGGAAAGAGGGGAGAGGAATGCTCCAAACGTGCAATTAAAGATGTATCATTTCTATTTGCTTTACGTCGCAACGACACAGATAGGTATTGTGGCGACGATGGGAGAAGGAAGGGCTAGGAGTTGGAAGGAAGCGGCCGTGGCCTTAATTAAGGAACAACCCCGGCATTTGCCTGGTGTGGAAATGGGAATCCACGGAAAATAATTTTCAGGGCTGCCGACAGTGAGGTTCTAACCTACTATCTCCCGAATATTGGATACTGGCCGCACTTAAACGACTGCAGCTATCGAGCTCGGTTAAAGACGTATCATTAACTAAAATACTATTAAAACATTTGCTCACCGAGCTCGATAGCTACAGTCGCTTAAGTGTGGCCAGTATCCAGTAATCGGGAGATAGTGGGTTTGAACCCCACTGTCGCCAGCCCCGAAGATGGTTTTCCGTGGTTTTCCATTTTCATACCAGCCAAATGCTGGGGCTGTACGTTAATTAAGGCCACGGCCGCTTCCTTCCCACTCCTAGGCCATTCTTATCCCATCGACGCCATAAGACATATCTGTGTCGGCGCGACGTAAAGCAATGCTCAGCTTCCAATAAAAAGAATAAAAGTCGTTTTAAGTTTCTTTCATGCTTCTGCTCAAAAGCGTGTTTGAAAAACACTGGTTAACTTGTTTCAGTCTTATTATTTAAGGTAGATACATTATTGTGGAATCAAAGGTAAGGCCTTTTGCGGATGATCTTACTCTGTATAGAGTTATAAATAAGTTAAAGATTGTGAGCAACTGCAACGTGACTTCGATAATGTTGTGAGATGGACAGTAGACAATGGTATGTTGATAAACGGGGTTAAAAGTCATGTTGTGAGTTTCAAAAATAGGAAAAGTCCTCTTAGTTTTAATTACTGTGTTGATGGGGTGAAAGTTCCTTTTTGGGGATCATTGTAAGTATCTAGGTGTAATATAAGGAAAGCTCTTCATTGGGCTAATCACATAAATGGTATTGTAAATAAAGGGTACAGATCTCTGCACATGGTTATGAGGGTGTTTAGTGGTTGTAGGAAGGATGTAAAGGAGAGGACATATAAGTCTTTGATAAGATCCCAACTAGAGTATGGTTCCACTGCACGGGACCCTCACCAGGATTACCTGATTCAAGAACTGGAAGAAATCCAAAGAAAAGCGGCTCGATTTTTTTCTGGGTGATTTCCGACAAAAGAGTAGCGTTACAAAAATGTTGCAAAGTTTGGTCTGGGAAGACTTAGGAGAAAGGAGACGAGCTACTCGATTAAGTGGTATGTTCCGAGCTGTCAGCGGAGAGATGGCGTGGAATGACATTAGTAGACGAATAAGTTTGAGTGGCGTCATTAAAAGTGGGAAAGATCACAATATGAAGATAAAGTTGGAATTCGAGAGGGCAAATTGGGGCAAATGTTCAGTTATAGGAAGGGGAGTTAGGGATTGGAATAACTTACCAAGGGAGATGTTCAATAAATTTCCAATTTCTTTAAAATCATTTCGGAAAAGGCTAGGAAATCAACAGATAGGGAATCTGCTAGCTGGGAGAATGCCCTAAATGCAGATCATTATTGATTGATTTTGGATTGTCTAATTTAAAATGCTCTTCCCACTCAATGTTTGGATGTGCTTTGCAGTAGGGAATTGGGCAGTTCGTAACACTATCTCGACCTTACTTCCCGCTAGCCTCGGTGTGGGTCTGTGCCTTTGTTCTCCGTCGTTGCTCTGATATAGTACCTACTATCGTCCGTCCTCCATTAGGCAAAATTATATGTTTCCCATGAGAAGAGACCAAGGCTGTTATGAGAACTGTACATTGTGTATACTTTCATCTTTTTGTACCTAAGCATAAGTAAATGTAGGTAATGATATCTGCGAAGCAGACGGAACATGTACTACAGATGATTTTATAAAATTGCCAAAGGCAAGGTATAGATTAGGTTGTTAAACAATTCTTTGATTCTTAGATTTATAAATTTATGAAAATAAAATATTGAATACCCTATTCATGTAATTAGAATATAAATTAGTTCAGAAATTAAATATCTACAAAGAGATTTCTTAACTTACCACACAGAGAAGCACCAAACATATAGCAAGAGCAACTTTCATCGTGAATATTTCTTTGTACTAGGATGACTTTCCCACTTGTTGCCAATATATATACTGTACATATAAGAATTCATCTTTTTTTCAGGTGCCTATACTATTAACATTCACGCTCTGTTTCACTTCTCGCTGCAAATGGAGCGTAGATAACACCACGTGTCTTTTAACGTTTATCGCAACAAGTTATTGTAGCGGGAACAATCATTCTGTCGCAATATATGAAGGGAATATATTTTATTATAGTTTTTAAAATTTTTTACAAGTTGCTTTACATCACACCAACAAAGATAGGTCGTATGGCGACGACAGGATAGGAAAGGCCAAGGAGTGGGAAGAAAATGGCCGTGGCTTTAATTAAGGTACAGCCCAAGCATTTTGCCTGGTGTGAAGATGAGAAACCGTGGAAAACCGTCTTCAGGGTGCCGACAGTGGGGTTCAAACCCACTATCTCCCGAATGCAAGCTCACGCTACGCGCCCCTAACTGCACGGCCAACTCGCCCGGTATATTATACTCTAGCTGATCGGAGTCACAAATCAGTTGTTATTTTTTAAAGTTTATCTCTTAGCGTTCGCTACTAGGTTCCAGGACGAACATTCCAGAAATAATGAATACTGGATGAATACTGAATACTGGCCGCAATTAAGCGACTTCAGCTATCGATCTCGGTACTAGTACTTCATTGCTGATTCCATGAAGAAGCTCTACCAAAAGAAAAGGGGATTGCTAAACTAGCTCCTATGCACAAAGGAAACGGTATTAAATAGAGCTGTCGTTTAATCTAAAATCTGATTAACCGATCAATATGTTTTAACTAATTATCAATCAATCAATCAATCAATTAATCAATCAATCAATCAATCAATCAATCAATTATGTAATTAATTAATCAATTAGTCAATGAATGAATGAATGAATGAATGAATCAATCAATCAATCAATCAATCAATCAATCAATCAATCAATCAAGCCATCAACAAATCAATCAATGAGCATTGATGTGCATTTAGGGCAGAAGCCCAGGTGGCAGATTCTCTATATGTTGTATGCCTAGACTTTTTTTAAAGGATTGCAAATAATTTGGAAGTTTATTGAACATCTCCCGTGGTGAGTTATTCCAATCCCTAACTCCCCTCCCGTAAAAGGAATATTTTATCCAATTTGCTTTCAACTTTATCTTCATGTTGTGATCCTTCCTACTATTAAAACACTATTCAAACTTATTTTTCTACTAATGTCCTTCCACACCATCTTTCCACTGACAGCTCGGAACATACCACTTAGTTAAGCAGCATGTCACCCTTTCTCGCGAACCGAGCTCGATAGCTGCAGTCGCTTATGTGCGGCCAGTATCCAGTAATCGGGAGATAGTGGGTTCGAGGGCCACTGTCGGCAGCCCTGAAGATGGTTTTCCGTGGTTTCCCATTTTCACACCAGGCAAATGCCGGGGCTGTACCTTAATTAAGGCCACGGCCCTTCCTTCCAATTCCTAGGCCTTTCCTATCCCATCGTCTCCGTAAGACATATCTGTGTCGGTGCGACGTAAATCAAATAGCAAAAAACCCTTTCTCGCAAGTCTTCCCAGCTCAAACTTTGCAACATTTTTGTAACGCTACTCCTTTGTCGAAAATCACCCAGAACAAATCGAGCTGCTTTTCATTGAATTTTTTCATTTCTTGAATGAAGTATCCTTGTTGAGGGTCCCAAACACTGGAACCATACTTTAGTTGGGGTCTTACCAGAGACTTATATCCCCTCTCCTTTATATCCTTACTACAACCCCCAAATACCCTCATAACCATGTGCAGAGGTATGTACCCATTATTTACAATCCCATTTATGTGATTAACTCCAATGAAGATCTTTCCTTATATTAATACCTAGATACTTGCAATGATCCCCAAAAGGAACTTTCACACCATCAACCTAGTAATTAAATCTGAGAAGAGTTTTCCTATTTGCGAATACTCACAACATGACTTTTAACCCCGTTTTTCATCATATTATTGCCTGCTGTCCATCTCACAATATTATCGAGGTCATTTTGCAGATACTCACAAACTTGAAACTTATTTATTACTCTGTACAGAACAATATCAACCGTAAAAAGCGTTATCACTGATTCAACTTCTTTACTCACATCATTTATATACATAAGAAAATATAAAGGTCTAATAATACTGCCTTGAAGAATTCCACTCCTAATGATTACCGGATTAGATAAAACTTCACGTACTATAATTATATGAGTTCTATTTTCTAGAAATATAGGCACCCATTCAGTCACTCTATTGTCTAGTCCAGTTGCACTCTTTTTTGACAGTAATCTCCCGCGAGCTACCCTGTCAAATGCCTTAAATAGGTCAATCGAGATACAGTCCATTTAACCTCCTGAATCCAGGATATCTGCTGTCTTGCTGGAATCCTATAAGTTGAGCTTCAGTGGAATAACTTTTCCTAAACCCGAACTGCCTTCTATCGAACCAGTCATTAACTTCGCAAACATGTCTAATATAATCAGAAGTAATTATTTCCCAAAGCATACATGCATCACATGTCAAACTGACTGCCTGTAATTTTTTGGATTTATGTTTATCACCCTTTCTTTTATACACACGTGCTAATATATACCCCCTCCATTCATTTGGTATAGCTCCTTCCTGCAAACAGTAATCAGATAAGTACTCTAGATATGGCACTTTATCCCAACCTATTGTCTTCATCGAACAGATTAAAATTGTAGAATTGTGGAGGAAAAAATAACCTTTTTACGTACCACAAAGCATGTGTATTGTATTATTATTATTATTATTATTATGAGTGTGGTTGTTGTTGTTATTATTATTATTTACCATCTGATGTGTAAGCCACAGCTATTGTATGGTTGACAGATCACTAAAATAATCTGATTTCATATCTTACTTGGATCAGTTCACCAATGTGTGATTGTAACCTAGAAGAACAGACGATTGAGCACCTGGTCCAATGCTGTCCTCTTCATTCGTACCCTGGCACTCCTGATGATTTGTTCGCTCTCACACCTGGTTTATGCTTGCTGTACTGCACGGGTCAGTTGTTCCAGAGTTGGGGGTGGCTGAGGACGGTTGCCATTTGTCGACCCACCATGTTCCACACATGCACAATAGGACTGAGGTCCGGAGATCTGGAGGACTATTCTAAGGTTGTGATGTCGTGGAGAGCTTCTCTGGAGATGCGTGCAGTGTGAACCCGGGCATTGTTCTGCTGAAACATCCCATTAACAATGTTCGCCATCATAGGGACAACCACTGGATTGAGTACCCTATCAACGTACTGTCGAGTAGTCATAGTGTATTCAACAAGCACTAATTGTGATTTCGCATTAAAACCAATAGCTCCCCAGATCATAATGCTTGGTGTTGGCCCTGTGTGCCTTTCGACAATAAGATCTGGGCGGCCCCTCTCCCCGGTACGTCAGCGCACACGATTCCGGCGATCACTGCGGGCAATACAGAAGCGCCATTCATCACTAAAGACGACCCTATGCCATTCGTCGACCCACGTTGATCTTTCTCTTCACCAGGCCAGCCTTACACGTCGCTGTTGTGGTGTCAATGGAACACCTTCTGCAGGGACACGGCCTCGTAAGCCAGCTGCACGCAGACGATTACCAACTGTTCGTTGTGTTAACGTGGGGTGCCACAGCTGCTCGAATTTGCGCTGCTGTTGCATGGGGTTCCATCCGGGCCATCCGAATGATGCGGCGATCCTCTCTCACAGTTGTCTGTCGCGCTGGGCCTGTGCCAGGTCTACGTGTGTGGGTACCTTCATTTGACCACTGCTGCCATACACGTTGTACCGTAGATGCCTGTCGGCCAACACGTGCAGCGACAGTCCTCAGCGATAATCCAGCCTCACACAGCCCAATTATCCGAGCCCTCTCAAACGGCGACAGTTGTTGATAGCGTGCTCTTTTCTGTCGTCGAGGCATGTTTGACGGGGAACACTTCACTGCACAGACTTACAACTACGCTACACCAGAGTCCGTATACTAGAGTTGATTCCTCCGCGACCAATCACGTGGGGAGACCTGTAGCAACAATTCAATGGGTCTGAAACTTGGATCGTTTACATACCTACATCGCGTCGTTCCATATCTTGAAAATCAACACAAACGAGAAATGCCTTCATGGTATTGCAATTTCCATTTTCTTAAGTGTATGTCTTCTTATTTACAACGTGTCGAATTATAAAATATATCACGCCACGTGTTTTTGTAGGATTTACGCCGTGTGAACCCGATTAAAATTCGATAAATAAATTTCGTGTGGCTATTTCTAGCCGTGTTTAGCCCTTGTAAGGCAGACCCTCACATGAGGGTGGGCGGCATCTGCCATGTGCAGGTAACTGCGTGTTATTGTGGTGGATGATAATGTTATGTGTGATGTGTGAGTTGCAGGGATGTGGGGGACAGCACAAACACTCAGCCCCCGGGCCACTGGAATTAACCAATGAAGGTTAAAATCCCCGACCCGGTCGGGAATCGAGCCTGGGACCCTCTGAACCCAAGGCCAGTACGCTGAACATTCAGCCAACGAGTCGGACATAAAAATTCGATTAACCTACCAAATGTTTAATCAATCGACAACTCTAGTAATAAACGTAAAGCGGATGACTAAAGGCCTGTCATTTTTACGTGCGTTGCTTGTAAGGTTTCCAAAAGCATTCTTTCTGATTATGTTAGACACTTTTGGGAAATTACTAACTTGTTAGATGGATAGCAGTTTGGAGTTAGGAAAGGTTATTGTAATGAGGGTCAATTTGTAGGACTCCAGCAAGATATAGCAGATATTTTAGAGTCAGGAGGTATTGACACATCCAAGGCTTCTGCTATGGGAGATCATGGAAGGCTACTAACGGAAGTGAGAACAAAAAGAGTGGTAGAATAGGTGACTAATTTCTACTGTGAATCAGTGTTACAGTGTCAGCCTCCATATCACAACAGCAGGTTGAGACCCAGCAGAGGTAGTCGAAGTTTATAACGATGGAAAGAAGTCTATTCGACACTCCATGTCGTACGATGTCGACTTGAAAATGATCTCTGGTGACATATTTGATGGTTTTTCTTGCTAGTTGTTTTACGTCGCACCGACACAGATAGGTCTTACGGCGACGATGGGACAGGAAAGAGCTAGGAGTGGATATGAAGCGGCCGTGACCCTAATTAAGGTACAGCCCCAGCATTTGCCTGGTGTGAAAATGGGAAACCATGGAAAACCATTTTTAGGGCTGCTGACAGTGGGGTTCGAACCTACTATCTCCCGAATACTGGATACTGGCCGCACTTAAGCGACTGCAGCTATCGAGCTCGGTATATTTGATGTTTACCCGACCAAATTAACTAAAACTCTGCAATGGACGCCCAAGAGAGATTTGTTTTACTCTGCTATCTAGTGGGCATAGAATAAACCAGAATGTGGAAATCGATGAGCAGACAGCCAGATGCCGTCAAAATAAAATTCCTGTACTAACTGCAGAGGCCATACAAGATTATTATTATTATTATTATTATTATTATTATTATTATTATTATTATTATTATTATTATTATTATTAAATGATATCACTAAAGAAGACCGTTTGCCTATGATTTTATACGCTATGGATTAATAAATAAGTTTGTGAACGACTGAGAAAATATTGATTGATTGACTGACTCATAAATACATTAATTTATTCACTTATTAATTCTGGATAGATACAGACAAGCTGGTCTTTTCTAAAAGTACCTATTTTCATAGAAAGACTGATATACTCGATCCTTCAGTAGAACCTTCCTAGCCTTAATTTACCACGAGATCTATCACATATGACAACTCAATCACTGTTTTCACAACCCTTAAGTGAAAAACGAATTCCTTATAATATAAGGGCTATAGAAAACAGAAATATATTTAACACAATTTTGTGGAAGATGATTAAATTTCAGTGACCATTAAGCATTTAATTTATAACAAATCACAATGTTATTCGTTGATTCATGTTAAATCAGCGAATTTAAATTCATAATATTGTTTAACATCAGTCTCTGTGGTAGAGTGGTAAGTGTGATTGGCTACAACCCCCGGAGGCCCCAGTTCAATTTCCTGGTTTGCCACGACATTTTAAAAGTGGTACGAGGCCTGGAATGGGGTCAACTCAGCCTCGGGAAGTGAACTGAATACAGGGGTGTTCGATTCCCCCTTCAGCCATCCCTGAAGTGGTTTTAGGTGGTTTTCGGATTCTTCTCCAGGCAAATGCCTGGATGACACCTAAGTTAATGACACGGCCGCTTCACTGAGCATGCAGATCGAAAATATCGTAAATTCTCTGACTTAGAAAAATACAGTAATACTGCCACCTGCTTAAATACTCTCGTAACTAATATATGAAGAAATATGTAACCACAAGAATGCGTGCATAGCTCGTTCTGGACAATTCGGTTTGACAATTGACTAAAAATCGAGCTCAGGCGTAATGTCGGCCGCTGCGAGCAGTTAGACCGGAAATAGTTAAAAATACTACATACCCCAGGTCTAGGCCTTCCCGTACAAACTCTCACATGGGTGCCTTTGGATGCTACCCTACTTACACATAGTCCAAGTGAGGATCTCTGCTCTAACAGGTTAGGGACCACTGGTGGGTTGTATAGTCCCAGCCGCCTGAGCACAAGGATAGCTGTGACTCAGAATACGTAGTATGTCCGAGATGCGCACTCCCATTCCGTAGCAAAAACTATCCCGACTCTCAGGACCAATTACTAGGCCACTCGGCCGTTACCCATGGTTCATGAACTCGGAATTGACTACAGTAACCCACACCATGAACCATAATAAAGAAATAATAATAAACAACAATAATAAAGCCGTCTGCCACAGTTTTCGTTGAATTAGAATGGCGCGTTGTGCGCTCCCACCGTGCAACACGACGGTCAGGTATTTTGCGAAGGATTGATCTCCGTTGGATCACGGTGTCTAGGACTCTGGTGTTTGACATCTTTTCTCTCCACGTGACACTTGTCATTTTACGGTAGCACCACATCTCAATGGCTTCAAGACGGTTCTTTTTATCTCTATTTTGTGTCCACGTTACACAGGTACTAGGGATGGAAACGATATATCGGTTTTTACGAAATACCGATACTTTCCTTTCGAATTATTGATACCGAAATTTTGATTCAATTTATCGCATAATATATCGGTTTTTCCATAAATGTGTCGTTTTTCTTTGAAATATTATTTTCATTAACAACATCCGCATTAGAGAACGCCGATAATTCTTCAAGATATGGTGCTAGTGAAGGTGGAATTGCAACCTGGAAATATCCAGTTTAATAAATACCTTGCTCTGAGTCACTGATAGGCTGGACTATAATTCGAATACAAACGGTGAAATATGTTACACCGTTGCCTACGTGATTAGTAATAAGGCCTCCGTATGACAGTTTACACAGCGCGAAATACGTTTTAGTTCCAGAGTCGCCGCTAGACTTCGTGTTAGCCCTCCATTGTTTAACAACACAGGCGTATAAGGAAACTGTGAACCAAAAACGTAAGTTAGTGAATTTTTAGGTGAGATAAGGCTTGAAATGAATTATAAGAGGCGCTGATTTGTGTATTCAGCTTGGGGTGAGTATATGGTTTATATTTAAACGTAAGGTTAAGAAAATAGAAGCCTCCGTGACTCAGGTGGCAGCGAGCCAGCCTCTCACCGCTGGGTTTCGTGGTTCAAATCCCGGTCACTCCATGTGAGATTTGTGTTGGACAAAGCGGAGGCAGGACAGGTTTTTCCCCGAGTACTCCGGTTTTCTCTGCCATCTTTCATTCCACCAACACTCTCCACTATCATTTCATTTCAACTGTCAGTCATTAATAATTGTCCCAGAGAAGTGCGATAGGCTTCGGCAGCCGGCACAGTTCCCATCCTCGCCGCTAGATGGGGCTTCATTCGTTCAATTCCTGACCCGGTCAAATGACTAAACAAGCTGAGGATTTATATTAAGAAAATGTTTTGTGCATATTGATAAATATACAAAGCAGAGAGAGAGTTTATTGTAAACATTATATTCACAGGATGTTTATTTCGCGTGATAAACAATATTTTGCTGTGTACCATTCTGCCAAAGTAAACTTCAGAAAGGTAGTGGCATTTGTTTCCACGAGCAAATGTAGAACTACGAGAAAAATGGGTCAAAATTATATCATGTCGGGGTGACGAGAAGAATAGCATGTGGCAACCTTCCTCGAAGTCTGTAGTATGTAGTGAACATTTTGAAAGCACATGCTTTAGCATTTCTACTAAAACTAGCCGCAATCAATGCCAACACTGTTTTCAGCGTATCCATCATATTTGCATGGCAAGACTAGGCTATGTACTACTACTAAAATGTTCTCATTCCTCACCTGAAGGAGGAGGCGGGCCTCTTAGACGGTGACGCCGTCTCTCAGGCCGGGAGATTTGTCACGTTGAAGGAGATACTCGGAGAAGGTGAGGGGGTTAGTGGCCGTAGCCTATACTAGGAATTGTTCCGGCATTCGCCTTAGTGCAGGAGAATGGAAAACCACGGAAAACTATTCTCAGGACAGTCGACAGTGGGGACCAGCCGTGAGGTCCAGCCCTGTCCCGTCTTCCGAATACAGAGGTGAAGAGCCACGGTAGAGCCGTGGCCACCCCTCCTCTGTTCGGTTGACCGGTCGGAGTGAAAAACTGTGGGACCACGGACCAGCCGTGGCCGCTTGTGGACTGAGATCCACTCTGCGTTCATCGACATAGGTTATGTGAATACTGCAGTGTTTTAAAATATACTATGGAGTATTTTCATTTTTATTTGGACGTGAACTTTCCGACTGCAATGATACTACCTGATTCGTATGAGCTCATTTTGAATGACTGGGTGATACATTTATTTTTCTTCATTAAACGTCATAGAAATATAACTATCCTACTCAAAACGCAATGTTTTATATTTGTAATGTGCTTTTATGTGCAAGTTATTCTCGTAATGCCAATTGGGATAGTGCTGAGGAATGGATGGAAAACCTGACATCCAGCGGCGCTATTTGAACTGCTGCTACTCTGTCAATTTAGTACTTGAAGAGACCGTGCATGCAGAGCCCTTTACTTATCTCGTAAGCAACGATAACACATAAGGAACGTTCCGATATATTGTACAAAAATATCGATATTTCCTTCGACATCGACATGCCGATATTATCCTACTATCAAAACAAAATATCGATATATCTCGATATCAATTTTTTTCCAAAATACAAGGATTTGAAATTATATTGAAGTTTTATACAACAGGGACCACGGCAGTTCCAAGAAAAACAAGATAATTAAGAGAATCAAATATAATGACCGAAATATTTTCTGTAAAATGGTATCAGCAAAGTACAAAACATCAAAATCCAATTCAACCATGAATTCTAACACCTTAAGTGTCTGAGTTAATGTTAATCACCAGAAAAAAAGACCAATGACATCTTTATTCCCAGAATCAATGATGAAGCCATAAACACTTGCACGATAGATTCTGCATCATATTCTTAACTATTTTCGGCCATTCCTACTAATTTACGAGGTTTGTATGAACTTCATCAAGCATTACTGACACTCTCTTTCACAGGTGTACTTAGTTCTTTCAAAAAGATAATTATTCAGGATCTATGCCTCGACTGCTGGCGCCTATTGACATAAATATATCTTGTGGCTGAGGGTCAGTGAAAATTTGTGTTTCGGAAGTATAACCCTAGCAACCGTGCAGGCTGGTGCTCGTCTGAAATTTAGCAGCCGTTGATGGAGAATTAAACCGCGAATTCCCGTAGCAAGATAAACCAGTCGCGTGCACAGGCAGAATATCAATATTGATATATATGCTTTGAGGTCTGATGATATTGTTGTTGGTCTTGGACTCTTGGGTTATCATTAACGATATGTCGATATTGTTTGAATATACCGATATATGATGTACAATAAATATCGATTATCGAAAATAAGCTTTCAATATATCGCAGTATCAATATAGTGGTATTAAAAAAATTGCCATCCCTAACAGGTACGCAGTACATCTGTCCGTATAAATGCATGTTGCATTCTCTGTCAGAGGTGAAGACAAAGTTGATTGGTACACCGTAATCTCCTTTTCGGCATATAAGCTGTTTCGCCTGAGCCATTCGACAGTTACCTTCATCCAATGATAATGGAATAGGCCTATTAAGGATTCTTTCCCGTATGTCTGTTTGGACACCCCCTAAGGGGTGCCTATTGCGGTGCCAGTACTGGTGCGCTATGTAGCGCTCCTCACCTGGCCTGTTGTAGAAAATAAGGTATAAAAATAATAAGTATATGAGAATTGATGATGATAATAATAATAATAATAATAATAATAAAAAGAAAAATGGTGAAGTTTTATACTGTAATTGATTGCGGTTATGTGGGAATATGGTAAAACGCAACATTATCCGCAGAGTGCCATGGCTTTGTGGGAATATATCTAAATTGGTGTGGTCCAGTGGCAGGGGCCGAGTCCGGATGGTGACCCATCCAAGCTCTGACCACGCCCGATGTTTCTTAACTGTATCGGACCCTGTCGCTGGGTTGTAAGCTAGAATAGGATGCTATTCTTGTCTGTCGGTTGTTTGTGACACTTGTAATTTAGATTGACAGCATTTGTTTTGCAATTTGTTTGTCGGTATTGCTCATATTGTGCTACCCGCCTCAACGGTTCTTGGTTCGTGGCAAAGGTTACAAAAACGGTCCTTATCTTGTTGTGTGTGTATGACTGTTTAGGTGTGTGGGCGTTATGCGTTGGTGTATTTTAGTCTGGATTTTGTAGTATGTCTTTTATTAAGAATATGTATTTGGGTAAACGGTGAATTTTGTCGTGACGGTCTGGTTCGTATTGGCCTAGAGATCTGATTAATGGGTTGTTATGTTGCTGTGTTTTGTTGTAGAAGTTCGTTGCTTGGTCGAGGGAGAAGTCTAGTATGTATGGTGTTTTTGTAATGGTATGTAGATCTGCAATGCTTGTGTTGAAGTTTTTAACTGCTAGTTTTAGTGCTCAGTTTTGTATGTACTGAAATTTTTGTATAGTTGTTCTGGAGAGAAAGCCTATTGCTGGTAGTGCGTATGTAATGATTGGTCTGATGAATGAGGTGTAAATTAGTAGTACGTTCTTTCTGGATAATGAGCTGCGGCTGTGTATGAGTGGATAGAGTGTTAGTATTTGTTGTTTGGCTCTCTGTAGTGTTTGGTTTACGTGTTCTTGTAGGTTCAATCTTGTGTGTAGTGTGACTCCTAGGTATTTGTGTTTGGGGACCCATTCTATGTTTTGATTTAGTAGTGTTAATTGTTGTTGGGGGCGTCGAATTCTGCGTGTAAAATGTACTGCTTTTGTTTTCTGTATGTTGACCTGTATTTTCCATTTGGTGAGCCAGGGTTCGAGTTGTTGTAGGTGTTGTTGTAGGTGTTCTGTGGCTAGGTCTGGGTTTCTGCTTTTGGCAAGAATTGCTGTGTTGTCGGCGTAGATGGCTGTGAGGGTGCGTGTGTTTCGTGGGATATCATTTATGTATTGTAAAAACAGGGTCGGGCCGATAATACTGCCTTGTGGCACGACTGCCTGTATGTTTTTAAGCTGTGAGTTAGTTCCGTCTAAGTGAACGAAGAATTTTCTGTTTGTGAGGTATTGGTTTATGATTTTAATGTATGTAGGGTGTAATTGTAGCTTTATTAGTTTGTATATAAGGTATGGGTGGTGTACTTTGTCAAAGGCTTGTGTATAATCTTGGAAAATTGCGGCTGTGCCTTGGTGATGTTGGAAACTTTGTGTTATGTATTCCGTGACTCTTAGTAGCTGTTGTGTGGTTGAGTGCTGGGGTTTGAATCCGTATTGTTCATTAATTAAGTTATTATAAATTGTGTGTTTTATCCTGTTATGAATTAATTTTTCGAAGACTTTAGAGATTATGCTTAATAGGCTTATGGGACGGTAGTTAGCTGGATTTTTGTGATCTTTACCTGGTTTGGGGAAACAGATTATTTTAGCTATTTTCCACTGATGTGGAAAATATTCTAGGTTTAGCATTGCGTTAAATATGTTTGTTAGGATGTTTATCATGTTATTAATGAGGTTTTTTTAACAGTAATGATGGTATTCCATCTTCCCCTGGAGCTTTGTTATTAGGTAACTTTTTAATAATGTTCTTAATTTCAATAGGTTTAAATTGGGGGACGGGTGAGGGGTTTGGTGTGTTTAGGTAGTTTATTACTTTGGTTTTTACTTTTTCATCGTGGGCATTGTTTATTAGCTGAGTATTTGGAGTGAAGTTGGTTTTTAGTGTGTTAGCTAGTAGTTCTGCTTTTTCTACATGCGATGTTATCTGTGTTCCGGCTGAGTTTACTAGGGGAGGGCCTGGGCGTTCTGTGTGTGTGAAAATTTTTGCCGTTCTCCAAAGGTTATTATTATTATTATTATTATTATTATTATTATTATTATTATTATTATTATTATTATTATTATTATTATTATTATTATTATTATTATTATTATTATTATTAGGTTTAAGGTTTTGCAGTTTAGCGGTCCACTGTCCAAATATCCTGTAATTTACTTATTGTCCCAGTGCCGGTTTCGCCATTGCGATCCTTATCTGGGCTGTAGTGGAAAATAAGTATAAGAATGATAAATATTATTTTTGTTGATATTAATAATAATAATAATAATAATAATAATAATAATAATAATAATAATAATAATAATGATATTAATAATCGGTGTAATTGTTGTACTGGCATTTCTATGGCGGTATTATTATTGTTGTGTATTTGGGGAGCGTGATTGACTTTTAGGACCATGGCTGTTCTATTAATTTTCCTATGTAATAGGTTTCAGTGACAGGTGAGGTCAGGATGGTTGCCTGTCCATGACTGTACGTGCCCAGTGTTGCTTAACGGAAATTTTTTGACGTTCAGCATACAACTGGCCTTGTCACTGTTGTGTGCACGGGATTTAAGGTAATCCCGTGTGTCAGGTGGTCTTGACACTGTAATTGTGTGGAAAATGTTCTAGTATAAAAGTGCATCTCAGTGTGATTCCCACCTCGTCTCAGGCTGTGTACTTGGTTTGGAGGAAAAACGGTCCTTATCCTTCGTGAATTTGTTCTGTTTAGGGTTATTTATTTTCCTGTATCGGGATGTGTCTTGTTATGGGAGGATTATTTTATGGTATTTAGTAGCTATTAGTTAGAGGACTGGATTTTGTAGAATGTCTTTTATAATAAGAATGTATTTTGGTAGATGGTTGCGCTTGTCTAGGCGATTTGGTTCATATTGCCCAAGTGAATATATGAGCGGGTTAGTGTGTATTTGTGCTTGATTGTAGAGGTTAATAGTTTGTTTTACGGCAAAATCTAAAATGTACGGGATTTTAGTAATGGAATGTGCAGTGGTGATTGTAGTTTTGTAGTCTTTTACGGCAAGTTTTAGAGCCCAGTTCTGTATGTACTGTAGTTTTCTAATGTTGGTTATTGATTGAAAGCCGATAGCTGGGAGGGCGTATGTTAATATGGGTCGGATAAATGTTGTGTATATGAGCTGGACGTTTTTGGTGTTGAGTGAGCTGCGGCAGTGTATTAATGGGTATAAGATTTTCATTTCTGTTTTTGCTTTGTTTATAGTCTGTTGCGTGTGTTCCTGTAAGTTTAGTCGCTTGTCGAGTTCTATTCCCAAGTATTTGTGGCTTGTTACCCATTCAATGTTCTGATTATGTAATGTGAGGTGCAGGTCTGGAAGGTGGTGTCTGCGGGTAAAGAATACTGCCTTGGTTTTCTGTATGTTTACTTCTATTTTCCATTTTATTAGCCAGGGTTCGAGTTTTTGTAAGTGTGTTTGTAGGTGTTGGGTGGCTAGGTCAGGGTTTCTGCTTCTGGCTAGAATGGCCGTGTCGTCTGCGTATATTGCTGTTAATGTGCGTGTAGTGCGTGGCATGTCATTTATATAAAGTAAAAAGAGAATGGGGCCTAAAATACTGCCTTGGGGCACGCCTGCATGTATGTTTTTAATGCTTGAGTTAGTACCGTTTAAGTGGGTGTAGTATTTTCTGTTCGTAAGATATTGGTTTATTATTTTGACGTATGTAGGATGTAAGTTGAGTTTAATCAGTTTGTAAAGAAGATTTAGGTGGTGGACTCTGTCGAATGCTTGGGTATAATCTAGGAATATTGCAGCTGTGCCTTGATGATGTTGGAAACCTTGTGTAATGTCCTCTGTTACTCGGAGTAGTTGGTGTGTTGTAGAGTGTTGCGGTCTGAAGCCGAATTGTTCATTTGGGAAACTATTGTGAATTGGGTCTTTTATGCGGTTGTAGAGTAACTTTTCAAATATTTTAGATATTATGCTTAGGAGACTTATTGGGCGATAATTAGCTGGGTTTTGAGTATTTTTATTAGGTTTAGGGAAACATATTATCTTGGCTATTTTCCATTGTTGCGGGAAGTATTCTAGGTTTACAATTGCGTTAAAGATATCTGTTAGTCGTGTTATTATATTTATTGAGAGATGTTTTAGTAGGAGGGATGGGATTCCATCCTCCCCAGGGGCTTTATTATTATTAATGGTTTTAATAATGTTCTTAATTTCTGTTGGTTTAAATGGTGTTACTGCTGAGTTGTTCGGGGTGGTTAGGAAATTTTTAACTGTGGTTTTGACTTTTTCGTCATGTGTTTGATTTACTAGATGATTGCTAGGTGTAAAGTTATTTTTAAGGGTGTTGGCCAAAAGTTCTGCTTTGTCTTTATCCGAGGTGGCTGGGAGGCCATTTGGGGTGTTTAGAGGGGGTATCTGTCGTTCTGTTTTTGTGAATATTCTAACTGTTTTCCATAGGTTTGTATTATTATTATTATTATTATTATTATTATAATTATTATTATTATTATTATTATTATTATTATCGTTATTATTTTTATTTTTATTATTTGGTTGTAAGTTTTGAAGTTTAGTAGTCCATTGTTGATTTCTGTATTTTGTAATTTCGCGTTTGGTTTTAGCATGTAGCCTGTAATACTCAATTTTAGCTTGGACAGTTCTGGTATGTTGGTAGGTTGTACGGGCTCTGTTTTTGTCGCGTATCAGTTGTATTATTTCATCGGGGAGTGCATTGTGCAGTGTTGTTGTTTTGGGTAGTGTACTCGCGTGGGCAGCAGTGAGTAGTATGTTTGTGAATGTAGTGATTGCTGCGTCTATGTCTGCAGTGGTGGTGAGGGGCGGTTGTGGGTGTAGTTCATGTAGGTATTCAAGTTGTTCGTTGTATTTTAGCCAGTCAATGCGGTGCGTTTGTACTTTCTTGTGTGTATTTCTGTAATAAGGTTCGACTCCTATTTGTAGTAAAACTGGTCTGTGGTCCGATCGTAGTGCCTGCATGGTGTCAATTGTTGTGTTGAGTGGGACGTTATGTATTAAAGCAATGTCGTTTGTGTCTGAGAGAAGTGTGTTGTTGTGCCAGTAGTAGAATGTGGGTTCAAGGGGTGCAATTATGAAGTAGTCTTTGATCTGTTGATGTCTTCGGAGTTGATAGCCGTGTGTATTGTTCTGGCTGTTCCAGTCGGAGTGTTTACAGTTAAGGCCTCCAGCAAGTATTACGTGATCGTAGTTGAGTAGGACTTCAATATCATTGGTGACTAGTTTTTTGTTGGGTGGAAGATACGCTGATATGAGGGTTAGTGTCTCCGGTCCGTAGTTTAGTTGAATTCCTGTTGCTTCAGTGGTCTGTGTCTCTGGTAGTAAGATGTGATTGTGTGAGATGCGTCTTTTAATTGCGATTAGTGTACCACCGCCGTCGTTTTCTCTGTCTGTTCTGTAGATGATGTAGTTTTGTAATGTAAAACGTTTGGAGGGTTTGAATTTTGTTTCTTGAATTAGAAATATGTCAATGTCGTGTTCAGAGGCACACTGGAGTAGTTCGTCTTTCTTTGCCAGGTCATTAAGACCATTGGCATTCCAGTATGTAACTTTGAGTGGCTGTTTACCCATGATTGGTGGAGGTTAATTGTATTGCCAATTGTACAAGTGAGTGACTGAATTCTGCTAGACTATGGTACAGGTTTTCCACAATTTTTTTCATTTGGTGCTGAAGGCTTTCTATTAACAGTTTTATGTGTTGTGGTGAGTTGTCAGGGATAGGATATTTAACGAAGTCTATTGTTGAGTGTGATTGCGGCATGTAGTCGGAGTGCGTAATGTGGATGAAGGGCGGTTTAGTGTGTGAGTGGCTGTGTTAGGGGGGGTTTTTGCGTTTGGCGCGGGGTGAGAGGGGTAGATGTAGATTGGGGTGCTTTTATCGGGGTGGTGGGCCTTGCTTCTGGGAGGGGTGGGAATTCTTCACGGTTCAGTCGTGTTCGGAATTTACTTGGATTGTGAATGTTAGTGTACGCATCATGTGCTGTTGGCTGCTTGACTGGGGTGTTTTTCTGCTTTGTCCGCGGTTCGGTTTCAGGGTCTTCATCCTCTAGTTGGGGGCTAAATGCATCAAAGCGATTTTTAGTGCTAATTTGGGGAGGAGTAAGTTGTTTTAGGCTTGGTTGATTTGCTGGTTAAGTGAGTGCTGGTCTGTTACATTGTTGCTCGTTTGGGGCGGTCGTTTCTGTTGGAGCTGCCTGTGTTCTTGTTTTTTGCTTTTTCTGGACGTATGCTGTGTAGGCGGGGCATGTTTATGACGGGGCAACATGTGCCTCCCCACAGTTTGCGCATTTTATGCCTTCGGGCCCTTTGATTGGGCAGCTCGCTGGTTTATGGGGGCCAGCACATTTGACGCATTTGGTTTTGAGGTGACAATGCGTTCGTAAGTGGCCGAAGGCCTGGCAGTTAAAGCATTGTAAGGGTCGGTAGTCCTCTGTGTCAGGTTTCCTTGGTTCGGTTCTAATGGGAATGTTGTGAATGGTGTCCAGTGATGGGAGGTTCTTATTGGCGGGAGTGTCATCATAGGTGATTATAAACAGCGGCATGGGGGCCTTGCGGATAGTGTTGTCCGGTTGCGGAATGTTTCTATGCATTTGAATAACTGAGGTTGAACTATACCCGTTGGCTGTGAGGTAATCCCTAATTTCTGAGGTTTCCATATCTGAGGGTAGACCCCGTACCACTACTTGCTTTTTCATAGTTTTGCCCAGGGCATGAGTGAAATACGTGATCTCGGAGGTTATTGAAGGCCCTTGTAGTCATTAGCGTAAGATGTTTCCGTTGAAGGTCCCTGAGGTGTTTTCAGCAATTTCTATGATCTGTTATTCTTTCGCTAATATATGGCTGAACTTGAAAAATGAAAATCCACGGCCGGTTTTCGGTCATTTGACCTGGTCAGGAATGGAATGAATGAAGCCCCCATCTAGCGGCGAGGATAGGAATTGTACCGGCTGCCGAAGCCTGTCACACTCCTTTACGGCAATGATTAATGACTGACAAATGAAATGATAGTGGAGATTGTCACTGAAATGAATGATGACAGGGATAACTGGGGTACCCGGAGAAAACCCTGTCCTGCCTCCGCTTTATTATGGCTGGACATATCTGAATCTAATAACAGTTTAAGATTTTATTTTTTAAATTCAAAATAATAACGTCGTAATATGTCTAAAATCTTCCAGTCTTCCTACTTCAGTCACGTTGAGTCTCCCTGACGAACGAATTCAACTACCACTAATATGTGGGTCTTTATTGATGTTTTGCTTTACGTCGCACTGACACGGATAGGTCTTATGGCGGCAATGGGATAGGATAGGCCTAGGAGTGGGAAAGAAGCAGCCGTGGACTTAATTAAGGTATAGCCCCAGCATTTGCTTGGTGCGAAAATGGAAAACCACGTGGAACCATCTTCAGGGCTGCCGACAGTGGGGTTCGTACCCATTTTCTCCCAGATGTAAGTTCACAGCTGCGCGACCCTAACTGCACGGCCAACTCGCCCGGTTGGAGGGCACGTAGTCTATGCTAGGAACTGTCCACGCATTCGCCTTAGTACAGGAAAATGGGGCACCCCCTACCATCTCCCGAATACAGAGGCCTAGAGTCACGGTAGAGCCATGACCACCCCTCCCTGTGAGCCGTATCCTACCGGCCCATAATAATAATTGGAATATTATTTGACCAAACATGTGAAATTTATTCAGAAAAGTTACAGTCTAATATGTGAAAGCATCGTATCCTAAGATAGTTGATACCGGATGTTGAGCAAGACAGTGGTTCGCTGGATGTTGCTTCATATTTTCGTATGACCGTGAGAAAGGATAGCGTACCCAAGCGTTGGCAAGGATCGACACGTGTATTAGATGCTGACCAAGCAAGATATTTCAGCCAATGGGAACTTAGGGATTTGGCAAACCTGGAGGCTACACCGCGCCAAATATTAATTCCAGGATGACCAACGTGCTCTGTGGATAAAGTCAGTTTCTGTAAGAGATCGGTTTTTCCACAGTTTCTGAAGTCAGATATATTTGGAAATGTATTATAGAAATTGGTGGAAGAGATTTGCTAGTGTTTGAGCTGTGTTTTGTAAATATATCACAATAAGTATTATGTCATCATACATGACGAACTCTCTGATTGGTGGTTAGTTCAGACACCCGGGAACCCCAACATTATTGGCGTACCGAAGCCTCCTCAGTAACCCTTAGCTCTGGAGAGCGTCATTCTGTAGTAAAAGTTTGAACAGTGCGGATGCACCAATTCCGTAGTTAAGATTTGAGCAGTACGGATGTACCAACTCTGTGGCTGGTGATCGTGATTAACGTGGTATCATTCCTGTAACAGTAACTGAGTTTCATTGATACTTCAAATTGTGCAGTTGCAATATTTACTGTGCTTGAGCAAATGAAATAGTATAATTTTGGCAGAGTTTACTTTCAATTGATAAAGACGGTGTTTAGTGACCGCTGAGTAACAAGTGTAGTGGAAACGTGCTATTGTTTCACTATTTCGCGACGGGCGCGTATTCGCGTGGAACTTCCGTACCGAACCGTGGGCTGCTTTAAAAATTGTATTTTTACCCTTTAAGTGAAGTGTGTTATATATATGTGAATCAGTGTGTTAGCTGATGTGGTAAAAGAAAGGGTATCTCGGCTCGCAGCATTAAGCAGTGAAGAGGTTATCAATAATAGTCTTCTGTGTTCCAGTGAATTATTTTCCAGCAAGATGATGGATACGCCTGTAGAGGAAGGAAGTGCATTCCTACATGTTAATGCTGTGATTAACATGGAATAGACCCATAAGTAGTGGGGATGTAAGCTGCTATCCTGGTTTCCCGAGAGTCATGTAGAATGTAAAGTAAGACGCATGTATTATTTACGGCATGATATGTAAGTTATGTTAAGGTACTAGGGCAGTGTAGATAGAATTTTAATTTTCATATAAAGTAAGGCTGACGGCATGTGTTTGTTTAACTTTGTTACTATGATAGATTCGGATACGAGAATAATGCATGTTTATTTTATTTTCATTTTGCTTTATGAGTAGATGTTTGGGAAAATGAGGGATTGATAGGATCAGTTATTATTGTAAATATAGTACTTAGCGTAGGACATTCCGAGTTTTCCTTAAATATAGGCTAGAAGGGCTAGATCGACAGGTTCATTTTTATATTACGTCAAACACGTATCAATTCATTTTATTTCGGTTATTCAGAGAGACAGGTATAGCTATTTTGCATGATGCATGGTTTTACAGAAGCTGCCAGAAGGAGCTGCAGAACGTCGTTGTTAAATTAAGATCTTTGAAGTTAAGTTGGATTCGGTTTGCCTGATGGTCTGCCAAGGACTCGAACTGCGTCTCATTATGTGGAAAGGCCAGTGGGATTCATGAGGAATAATGAGATAATAATTGCATGCTGAATTATAATGTATTGGTGCAGGCTGATGGTATGCCTGACAAGAGATAGAGGATCATGCAGATGTGTGTGCCTGCTTAGTGTCTTCTGAGTGTATAGTGTAATCAGAATGGACAGTGTTAATTCCAGACTATTGAGTCTGATGTTGTTAAATGGCCCAAGCATGCCAAGAAGGAATAAATATACGGGAGTTTCCGTGTAGTTGATGATGGGCGTTATCTCATGGCAAGCTGATTCCTGGCCTGTGTTATCGGCATGTGTGAAAGAGACAGTATTTCCTTGTGGCGGCCTCGGGAGACAAAATCCAATCTTTAGCGTAGTGGAGTTCAATATTTCTTTACAGCTCGTAATCTACCCGGAAGTACATGACGGATGACCGCGCTGTTGAGCACTTAAACGCAGCAGAAGGAGGCAATGTGGCCCATTGCTTTCTTCATGATATCAAGGATTATTTATATGTTTTTCTCTTACAGGATGATGTTTTTACATTATTATTTATGATTGTATACCTTGTCTCGTTGTTTTTTAAAGGGAACAGCCCTAGTGCTGAAGTATTGTTGGTTTATCTAGTTCTGTCTAGATCTTTTGTAGTGAACCGGGATTCACATTAGAAGCAGTGTAGCATTTAAGACTTTACTCGATATCCGATGTATATATATGTTTAGTTTGATTATTTGAATTGCTGTAAATATAGTGTAGGATTTGCCCCTAGTATTTTGCATACCTTACATAGCGTCCGATGCGTCTTAATTATTTTTCTTTCCGTCGTAATTTTTCTTATTATGTAACTTTTATTTTACGGAAATAGTTTGACGACTCTCGGGAGTAACTTAATTTTGAAACCGTATCGTTGGGATGCGATAGTGTGAAACTCCATACGGAAATACTACATGGCAGTGTTTGCGTACACTTGTTGCCATACAACATAAACATTGGACTATAAGAAGAAGCTCAATCTTGATTTCTATTAATGTTCTTTGTTGAACTTGTTTTTCTTTTTAATGTCAAATTTGTACAATTATTCAATTAACGTTTCTGATTTTGATTTATTTCTACATTTTGAGTTTATTTTTTTATAAATTATTATTTTTTTCTTGATTTTATTATTTTAGTGTGATTTGATCGGGGATATTTGTTAATAAATCCATCTTACCCCCTATGATTGTTTCTCATTCGTGTTATACCTCCATTTCCTGTTATTGATTGCTATTTTAAAGTAGAACTTCGACTTTTTATCCTGACCCAATCGACAACCAACCCATACTCTGCCCAACCCTGAGTTAGTCGGATGTTCATACAGGAATGGAGAAGTCGTCCTAGAGGGTATTTACCCCTGGGTACCGTACACCTGCTCGGTTGGCCGGTCAGCGTGCAGAGCTGTCGGACAACACGCCAGCCATGGCCGCTTGTGGGTTGAGACCCACTCTGCGCCGTCCTGACGTATTCAATACTGGGAAACATTTTCATTCCCCTCCCCGAAGTGGAGGACTGAACTAACTGGAAGGTAATGCCATCTCTCTGGCCAGAAGATTCGGCGCGTTTGGAGATTTAAATGAGTTATGTGGCTGGTGGGGAGTTATGAAACGGTGAAGGAGCCGAGGAGGTGCTAAGGCATCTTTGCTAATTCTTTTATTGATTTTACACATTGTACAATTTTTTATTACATGGTCTTACAATTTCGATTCATATTCAGGGTTTTCTAATGTTCAGTTAACTATTTGCTTTTCCATTTGTTTTACAATATAGTTATGGTTTGGTTTTACAATTTTGCTTTGTTACAATGTATGGTTACATTTTTCCTATTTGGAATTTACATTGTTCCATAGGTATTACAATATGAAAGTATAGCTTTACGATTTTATTTTACAATTTAGCAATGTACTCTTTTCTTATTAAGAAACATGGGTATTTATTTTAATTTATCGTGTGGCAAGTATACAAAAGAAAAAGAAAATTGATACTATATGCAAGGACAAGAATGTTGGTAGCGTTCACATTTACAAATCAATGTCCAGTTGCTGTAGCCATTCTAAGAAGGGGGGTGTAGCACTGATGACATCTTGGGCTGGTCCACCATAATTCCTCAGAGGGCACTCCTCAATAATTTCCTGCACTGACTGGAAAGGTGCTCCGCAGTCACAGGCAGGGGATTTTCGAAGTCCCCCCTTATATAGCATGGCATTATATCTAACGCGGCCTGTTCTTAAACGGTTGAGTTTATAACCTCTGGTGTCTCTTCAGGTAAATGCTGGGAGTCCAGTTGCGGGGTCTTGGATGGATGCCTTGGTGTTTCACACATGCAGAGCTCCAGCTTTGACGCCATTTTTCCTGGATATTGAAGCCAGTTATGTAATGCCATATTGGGTTCCTTGATTTAAGAAGACGAGAAGGAGGTAAGTCAGTAAGGATCTCATGGATTGGGAAATTCTGTGGATGATCAGGATGGTGAACTTCTTCCACTCGCGTATAGTTGCTTCTTGTCGTCTCAGTTCCGGAGGTGGTATGTTACTGATAGTATGTAGCCACGGGACTGGGGTGGATTTTAGTGTGTCTGTTATGGTTCTCATACATCCGTTCAAATGGGCGTCGATGTTCCAAGTATGAGCACTACGTTGCCACACTGGGGCACGATATTCAGCCACTGGATAAACCATGGTGAGGGCAGTAGTGCGTAGTGTGGATGCATCAGCTCCTCATGTCGTATCAGCTATTTTTTTCATGACATTGTTTCTTGACTTAAGTTTTTGACATGTATTTCCAGGTATTTTTTGTATGTTTAAAGAACGGTCTAAGGTGATGCCATGGTACTTTGGGTTGATATTTTGTTTAATCTTTAATGGCAGAATACAACGTTGAGCTTTTGGTGAGCCATTCGGATTTGGGCAAAGTCTTCACTTCGTGTAGTATGATTCAAGGTTTCCAACTCATTGGAGAGAATGCTTCCCCCCTTTTCTAATGTGACAGTTTGGACAGCGATGGCTAAGTCGTCAGCATAGCAGAATTTCTTGCTGATGGTGTCAGGTATGTCACTGGTGTACGAGTTGAAAAGTAGTGGTGCTAATACAGACCCTTGAGGTAGTCCAATTTTTAATGTAAAAGACTTGCTTGTCTTTTGCCCTATGGTGACCTTGAAGTAACGATTTGTCAGCATGTTCTTTAGAAGGGCTGTAAGTTTTAGGCAGCGTGTATGCTTTTCAGTTTTGAATAGTAGTCCATCCAGCCATACTGTACGATATGCCGCTGTCAGCTCAACAAAAGCGACAGATGTCTTTAGCTTCTTCTGGAATCCTCCCTCAATATATGATGTTAATGCTAATACTTGTTCACAGCACCTTCGTTTGGTTTTGAAACCCGCCTGGTATATTGGTGTTATGTCATTTATTATTTCCTGGATTCGGTTGAGGATGAAGCGTTCCAACAATTTGTAGCAGACACTCAGTAGTGCAATAGGACGGTGGCTTGAGGGGTCATCTGCTGGTTTTCCTGGTTTGAGGATTGCCATGGGGTGAGCCATCTTGAACTCCGGGGGAATGATTCCAGTCTCCGATACGTCACTGAAGAAGTTCTTGAGCCATATTTTCCCATGCTTCCTAAGATATCTTACGAATTCAGGGAAAATACCATCTGAATCTGCGGTCTATCTCATTTTTAGCATGTTGGTGGCTTTCTCAGTTTCTTCTTGGCTAAATGAATTAGCAACAGTAGAGTCATTCTGGAGGCTTTTTTTTTCCAATTTCGTCATCTCTTCATAGGTATATACAGCAAACATTAGATGGAAGTAGTATCCTCATGGATGGTTCTGGGACACCCGGTATCGGTGGCTCCCTGGACGAGGCCTTCACCGATGGGTGAAGTCACAGCGCGGTGCGGGCTGCTAGCTAAGAGCATGCCCTTAATCTTACATGATCTTACGCTAGCTGCGTATCCAAGCTTAACCTTTTAGGCCTCGGGTTCAAACCTAGGCTTAAGAGCGTTAACATTACAGACACAAGTTCCATGCCAAAAAGTGCAAGCTTACCCTAACGGCCAACGTGATTATGGCTAAGAGGAGAGGCTTAACTTAACAGCCATGATGTGTCTAGACTTAAACTCGTATACTCAGGGTTCAACCCCAGGCATAAGGGTGTTAAACTTACAGAACAAAGTTCGATGCCGAGGCTAACCGCATTACAGTGTAGGCTTAACCTTACATTATGTTAATAGCTAAAAGTGTAGGCTTAGTCTCACGCCGAACAGGCGTTAACCTAACCGATTGCCCTTTCCTAATCCCTGGCTAAAAGTGTAAGTCTAACGTTACGCTGACCACCCTTAACCTAACCTAACGCACTCCCTGGCAAAAAGTGTAGGCTTAACCTTACTCTGACCAGGTGTTAACCTAATCGGTTGCCGTTCCCTAGATATGGCTAAAAGTGCACGCTTAATCTTTCGCTGACCACGCGTTAACATAACTTAACCTCCCCGGAATTAGAGCTGAACATGGGACAAGATGGCTGCTATAAGGCTTTTTTTGCTAGGGGCTTTACGTCGCACCGACAAAGATAGGTCTTATGGCGACGATGGGATAGGAAAGGCCTAGGAGTTGGAAGGAAACGGCCGTGACCTTAATTAAGGTACAGCCCCAGCATTTGCCTGGTGTGAACATGGGAAACCACGGAAAACCATCTTCAGGGCTGCCGATAGTGGGATTCCAACCTACTATCTCCCGGATGCAAGCTCATAGCCGCGCGCCTCTACGCGCACGGCCAACTCGCCCGGTGCTATAAGGCTTAATACGTATGCAATCTTCATAGGGGGCGTAATATTGCCAAGCGACTTGAGGGAGCTTGGAGCTGGACTTTAAACAAGTTGGTGGCTATAAGGCTTAATACCTATGCTTTATTCATAGGGGTGTAATGTCGGGAGGTGACGTCGGAGGGTCAGAGCCGAAATATGAACAAAATGGCTGCACAATGGATAGGGAGATGGTGTAATGGTTAATCAATGTACTTAATTCATGGGGGGCGTAACATCTGTGAAGCATCTTTGGCGCTCCAAGCTGAACCCAATCTCCCAGGCTAACTGCAATATCGTGTAGGCTTAACTTAGACGAATTTAAGATCGATACCCGGATTAACCACATAAAAGTGCTAGCTTAACCTTATGCTAACAAGGCGTAAGCCTAACCAGTTGACCTTCCCTAAACGAGCTTAGCGGCTACACGTTGAACTAATTGAACTAGGGAGATTGAGTAAGACTTAATGCATATGCTTTATTCATAGGGGGCGTAATGTTGAAAGACATTCACAGGGGCATGGAGCTGAACTCGGAACAAGATGGCGCCGTGGGACTAGGGAATTAGGCTTAATATATTTGCTTTTTTCATAGGGGGCGTAACGTTCGGAAGCGACTTAAGGGAGGTTAGAGCTGAACTTGGAACAAGATACGTCTATTAGGCTTCATACATGTACTTTATTCATAGGGGGTGTAACATTTAGGAAGCATCATTGGGACTCGTAGCTGAACCTAAGCTCCCACGCAAACCACAAAAGAGTGTAATCTTAACGAAATTTAAGTTGGATGCCCGGACTAGCCGCACAAAATTGCTGGCTTTAGCTAAATGGGCTGAGCATGAATCATAATGAGGCCACACTTTTTTGACACGGAGTGATCTCGTGGTCATGGATATGCATGTTTAGACTTGTTCGCATTTATGTCTTTCTCTCTCGTAAATTCAAGTCTTTACATATGCTATGAATAGGCATATTTTACTTCGTAAACAAGATAAAGAGAGGGTTGCTCGCTTTGTAGTTCATCATGACAAGGACATGATAGTTGTTTTCAAGGCTTTAAAGTGAGCGGAAACAAATCTGTGTTCAAAGAGATAGCTGTGTTGAACTGCACTGTTTTGTGGGCTCCAAAATTCGTGAGTTTAGTATTTAGCCCACCTTTCCCTCACTGCTTGCAAATCGATGAAGATAAAAGGCAGACGCAATGTTTGAAAAACCATTCAGGACTTCGGTGGGAAGTAAAAGGGGTTCCATATCGCTTTCTAGCTATGATCTTGAACGCTCATTCCTCAAGAGCAGACATAGGGTTTGTAAAGGTTTGTGAAAACAAGGAATGGCTACGCGAGTATCAACCATCAAAATGTGAAGTTTTAGTTCTTCATGAATTGGGATGCCCATTATTAAAATCTCTTCTGAAGGAGCATAGTGCGAAAACACGTCGTCTTTACGTCATGTGTGTACGCGTTTTGATTGGTAGTGTGGCAATGCATGCCGGCAAGTGAGCTACATATGCAAAGTGCAGTGTTAAAATGTCGACAGTGAGAAAGAAACATTTGTAGAGTAAAGACATCATGCCATTTCTATCTGATACTAAGTGTAATGCAACATGAAGTGTAACGGAGTTGAAGGGCAATCGTAAAGTTCTGTGCTTGCAAACAGAAACTAAACACTTTTCTGAAGAAGAGTTGAATGCATTACCAAAGGCATTTTTGGTCAATGTAGAATGCTGCAAGGAAGATCTGGACTAAGGTGCCCTGTGAATAGACTCAAGACCCTGTTTTGTCAGATCTTCAAACGTGTAGTTTACATCATGATCGAGTGAGTTTAGCTAAGAGGCCTTCAGTGAGACAGTACCGTACATTTCAACTCATTAAACTGCTTTGCGGACCTAAAAACTAACGAGTTGACTTCACTTGTAAAGACTTACCATGGCTGCGAAAAGAGAAACCAATCTGTCGCAGAAAAAGGTGAAGAAACGAGCTGGGATAAAGGTGAGGAAGCATGCTGGGCATGGACTCATCAGTAAGGTGACTGATCTTCCTTTTGAGCTTCATCTTCCTATTTACCAGTACTGTGGTCCTGGAACTCGACTCGACGTCCGTTTAGCACGCGGTGATCCTGGTGTTCAAATGATTGATGCTGCCAGCAAAGAGCACGGCATTGCTTATCGTCAAAACAAACCTGAATTAAGACGTGCATCTGATGAAAATCTGATTCCTAAAGCTATGTAGCGTGTGACGTCACCTAATTCCACAGTTACTCGTAAGATAGCAGCATTTGCCGTTGCCGGTGCAATTAAAGGGAAACTGTTGCTGTGTGGAGGCCTTAAAAGAAGAAAAGAGCAGAGAAATAAGGATGAAAGAGATTTGATTTGGTGGAGGAATAAATTGTACACATATGCTGAAATAAATAAGATTTTAAAAACATGATGCAGTTGTTGCTTGATTATTTTTAACTTGTCCCTTGTCCAACACTATTCCAATTCCTACGTTAACTAGTAGTAGTGATGGTGACTAATGAATTTGTGCAATCGTAACTAGTAGTAGCAATATTGACTAAAAGGTAGAGGCTCTAGAACAAGAAAAAGGAAATTAAGCAAACGTTTTAAAGTACATCCTCTTTATTAATCCGGGAATTGAAGATGTTATTAAAAACAAGCTCTTTGGGATACAGTTTATTAACACGACAACGAATAACACGTTTTATTAAATAGTGATAAAAAAGTTTTGTTTCCTGCAGCTCTTCGATGTTGAATCCTCCTTTGATAGGCTGTCCTGAAAAATCGTGAAATTCTGTAAATAGGTAACTGGATTAGTAAGCTTAATTCTGATTTGAAAAATGTGTGTGCTCCAGTTAGAGTACATCCGTATGCGAAGACAGTCTTTTGTTTACTGATGCGAACAAAATCACCCTTTGGAAAGCAATGGAGACGTGGATCAGCTGTCTTCATTACGTGACGAATAGCGTCTAAGCGTGGTGTATTCATGGTAACAAGACGTGGCTTTGTGCCGATAGTGCGAAGAGGCGTATCGTTGTAGGTAGACACAAGTCTAGGGGATCAATCCAGCGATAAGAGCCTTGAGCTGTAAATTCTCGTCACATCATAGTTTCTAGTACACGATTAAAGCGCTCTACAACGCTAGCCTTATGATTGCTGTACCTAGAATAGTGATAATTGCCGATCGACCTGAGATAAGTAGAAAAAACGTTGTTGTAAAACTCTTTACCTTGATCAGTTTGAAGAAGCCGCGGGCAGCGTTTTGATTTTTGAACCATACGTTGGGAAGCGTCTTTGAGATGAGATGCCGTCTTAGGACGCATTGGTTCTGCAAAAGCGAACGTAGAGTATACATCGATGACAACAAGTAAATACTTATACTGTTTATTGCTAGAGGCATACGGAATCATTTCTACTAAGTCAGCTTGCCATAGTTCATTCTTTCCACATGTAAAGACACGTCTGCGATAGTAGGTGCGACGAGCTGGTTTATGTAACTCCTGTGCGATGCTTAGCTTTACAGGCGAGATCTTGCTTTGAGGAGCCATTATTCAGTAATGCCAGCATGACGTAATTCCTCTTCTATTTCTCGAATATCTGACTCATGACCTATGTGACCGGCATCTTGAGAAGCTCTTAGAAGTTGCAAACGTTGTACGAGTAAGTTAGATTCGTTCCAGTGACTTACGTCTACATATAGTAACAGAGGATTGTAGGCAACATTAAGACCACGTGCAGACAATTGATGCGAAAGAAACATCTTAGAAATAAAATCCCGGTACTTGCGACACTTTTGTTTCCGTTTCAAGATCTTCAGGCGCCCTTAGCCTTTGATCTCATTTAATGGAGATGTGTCGAATAACCGGTGTTAATGTCGGTTCTGTTACTGTTAGATCCTTCAGGGACTGGGATATTTGTGGTCATCAGCCCTATGTTCTAGTGCAGGGGTTCCCAAAGAGTTTGCCGCGGCGCACTAGTGTGCCGTGAAATTGTTGGACTGTGCCGCGAAAAATTGCTTATGTTTTCATTACTTTAGTATGTTATGTATTAAAATTACAGAACGGCGTTAGCCTACATGCAGTAAGAATTAAAATTATACGATGCTCTGCCAATAATATTACACTATTGTTGAAATTTAGTGGGAAATGTGGGCTTGTTCACTTTTGCAAAACTGTTCGATGCGGGGAGGAATTGCATACAAACACACCTGCAGTTCTTCGTCTATTGAGAGAAGTCGCTCACGTGTCTTATTTTAAATGCAGGTCAGTGCCGAAAATCCCTGTTCGCACAGATATGCGTTTGAAAACTGTATTAATAAAGGTATGGCATGCTCTGAAAATACTGAGAAATCTCTCTTCACTGAAATAGTGTTCGTTCTCTAAATTTCAGCTTCAAAGTTTGATCGGCCAAATCTCCTGCCTCTTCTAATGGTAGATGTTTTGTGTCCTCAGTAGCAACGACAAAGGGATTGCGAACCCAGGCGCATTCGTTCACGTTGAGGAAAGGAAAACATTCTTGCAGTTTATTCTCCAAAACAGAAATATGTTCTAAAATCAACTGTAACAGATATCGGTATCAGCTGTGAGAAGAAGCATTTCAATATCAATTTTTCATATTTTATCTTCCACAGTTGAGTTTTTCTTAAGAATCCATTCAGTTTGCCAGTTGGTGTAAGAATATACTCTTTCTTTCCCTGCATAATGGCATTGAGGTTATTCAAATGTCCAAAAATATCAGCTAGGTATGCAACATTGGAAAACACAGTTTCATCGCTAAAGAGGTCAGCAAACTCAGGTTTTCTGTGGCAAATATTTGCAATAAATTTTTTCTAAGGTCATAAAATATGGAAAGCACTCTTCCTTTGGACAACCAGCGAATTTAGGTGTGAAGGGCATGAGTTTGGTGAACTGCTCCTGCTTCCTGACACATTGCTTTGGGAACTCTAGTTTTTAGAGCTCAAATTTTAATGCAATTAACCATTTCAACAACCGAGCTCATTACGTTACATAGATCTGAAAAAATAGCTTTTACCACTAAATCTTCCCGATGTAAAAAAAACTATGTGTTGCTCCAATGTGCGAAAAATCTTGCTTCAAACTTGAAGTAAAACATCTAATTCTACCAGTCATTGCTGGGGCTCCGTCAGTGCACACTGAAGTAGAATTGTTCCAACTTAGTCCATTTTTCCCAGTATTCCTGTTAAAGAATTCCATATCCTTGATCCTGTTGACGTCAGAGGCAATTCTTTGCAGAATAGAACTGTTCAGTAAGTGATTCTTCGTTGAAAAATAGTATGTAGCTCATTAATTGACACATTTTACTTATGTCCGTTAATTCATCCAGTTTAAGTGCTCATTTTTTACCATCATGTAATTTTTCCACTACTTTTTTAAATATCAGCTGGCATGTCTTCTCTGCGGCGAGCAATTATATCGTTTCACAAAGGTACTTTTGATATCTCCCTCTCGGCAGCCTCTCCTAACATGGAGTAACTGTTTCTTTACAAGCAGGTAAAATCAAAGTTTCTGTTGCTGTATGTGACTGCATATTCCTGACAATCATTTCTCCTACGCCCAGCACTTTTTCTGAAGTTGTAATTATTTTGTTCATTGCCTTACCAAAACAAACACCATGGCGCAACAGCCCCGAAGTGCCATGGCCTACCAAACGACCGCTGCTCAGCCCGAAGGCCTACAGATTACGAGGTGTCGTGTGGTCAGCACGACGGATCTTTCCGGCCATTATTCTTGGCTTTCTAGCCTGGGTCCGCTATCTCACTGTCAGATAGCTCCTCAATTGTAATTGAGGCTGAGTGGACCTCGAACCAGCCCTCAGATGCCAGTAAAAATTCCTGACCTTGCCGGGAATCGAACCCGGGGCCTCCACGGTGCCGGAGATTTTTCCAAAATTTTTATTCCCCCTGACGGGGTGGGGCTGGCCACCTAGAGAGTTACGCCCTCTCTCTGGCCAAGAGATGCGGGCGGGTTGGGGAGATATGATGGAAGAAGGAGGTGGGTAAAGGGTGTGAATAAGTAGGAGATGGGAAAGGAATTGTGCCTATGCCTAGGGATTGAACATTTGCTTTATTTAATTCAGAAGTACATGTACGACAATAGGTGATTTTCGGAAGGGTGTGAGGGAAAAGGTGGAGTGCAAGTGGAGGAGATGAAGTTCAGAAGGAAGTGCCGGGGTAAAGGTGAAAGGTAAGGAGATGGAGGGTAGCTGTCATATGATTGAGAAAAGCGATCAGAAGACGAATTAGTTCAAACGTTGGGAGGGGGAGGGGATGAAACCAATTGGAGGAAGGGGAGGACAAACTGGTGGAGATGGGTAAACAGGCGGAGGGACTGGCCGGGGCGACAAGACGTATGATCAGTAGGTTGGCGACCGAGTGAGGGTGGGGAATGAGAGGGTTCTACGCGATAATATTGGCCGTGGACGCTGGCACAGGTGGTGATGAGCTGTTGGATGGCATCAGATGTAAGTAGCTGGAGCCGCACCATAAATGTAGGGCCATGGGCGTTTCGAATCCGAATAGCACGTCGGACGGGAATGCTCGCTGCACGGAGTTCTTGTAGAGCGTCTCTGTCGGGGATTTCAGGTGCGATTCCACGTAGCAGACAGCTATACACTGCTGGAGGTGACGGTAAAAATGACTGGGTCGAAGATATCTGGGCGGCGGCTGCTGTGGTGTTGGCTGGCGAAGATATCGATGGCGAAGCGGTGACAGTTGAGTCCGGCTTCTAGCAGGGAGTTGCTGAAGGGCAGTGGGCGAAGAAATTTGGAGAGATTACGACATAACAGGCGATGGGTTACAAGTGGTAAACGTTGTGACAGGAAAGGGAGAAAGTATACTAGCGGACGTCGTGGTGGTGGTGGTAATGGTGGTCGGTGTTGGGAAGGAAGGTGTTGATGGCTGAAGCGTCGTCCGCGATGTGTACTCGTGGACAGCTGGGACAAGGGTTGGAGTTTCAGAGAGTTGGGCTTGAATATACGGAGGGGTTGGCACCACTGCGTAGTTCTTACAATGGATCATCGCGCTGAAGCGAAGAGGCGACTGAGGGCGTCCTCTCCGCTGAGATGCACTAGAATCAGCGTAGAGGGTGTACAGGTGTGGCCATCCGTCATTCTATAGGCATGATGTACCGGGAAGTCAGCGGCGAGGAGGTCATCGACGATGTCTTCTTCGGAGATGGCTGCATCCACTCCAGGGATGATACAGTATCATGATCGTAAGGAAGTCAACAGCCAGCGAGGCGTCAACCTATATGCTGATTGAGGTCGGCTGGGTAGAAGGTAGAGATGAAGGCCACCCGGCCAAGCAATTATTGGAAGTTGAGACGGCGGAGATTATGTCCACTTAGCGAGATGTGTTCTGTGAAACAGTGTGTATCATCCCTCTGCCGGAGATTCATTGCCTTGCCTCCTTTGGTTTGAGAAGAGAGTAAACGATTTAAATAAGCTTTATATTAATTTTCCAAGTGACTGTTTCATTTTCAATTGTCTCTTTAGTTTGCTTGGAACCACACATTCATTGCTTAATTTTTCGCCACATACAACACACCTAAAAAGTTCACTATTTCCAGATTCAGTAAATGTAATTCGGAAGCACAAATAAGAATGCTTATACCTGCGCAAAGCCCCAGACGATGCGGAATTAGCTTCTCACTGACACTTGATCCGGGTGATTCATTCATTCTATGTTCTTCTTTCTTTCTTTCTTTCTTTCTTTCTTTCTTTCTTTCTTTCTTCTTAATCTGTTTACCCTCCAGGGTTGGTTTTTCGCTCAGACTCAGCGAGGGATCCCACCTCTACCGCCTCAAGGACCGTGTTCTCGAGCGTGAGACATTGGGTCGGAGATACAACTGGGGAGGATGACCAGTACCTCGCCCAGGCGGCCTCACCTGCTATGCTGAACAGGGTTTTTGGTAAGGGACGGGAAGATTGGAAGGGATACACAAGGAAGAGGGAAGGAAGCGGCCGTGGCCTTAAGATAGGTACCATCCCGGCATTTGCCTGGAGTAGAAGTGGGTATCGAACACACCTCTACTCAGGTGATCGCCCGAGGCTGAGTGGGCCTCGTTCTAGCCCTCGAACCACTTTTCAAATTTCGTGGCAGAGCCGTGAATCGAACCCGGGCCTCCGGGTGTGGCAGCTAATCACACTAACCACTACACCAGAGAGGCGGACTGATGTTATTCACTGCTGTTTATTCGTTGGCGTTTAGTTAAAAACTTTTCCATATTACAACACAATATCCGTATATTTACTTCAGTTTTATGAAATACAAATGAAATGGCATGGCTTTTAGTGCCGGGATGTGACCGAGGACTTCGGCTCTCCAGGTGCAAGTGCTGGCGTAAACATAAACAATGTTCCTTGGGTCAGGGAAATAATGTATGGGATAGGATATCCAAATAAGTAGTACTGGAAGTGAGTTATTATAGCACATCGAACGTTTTGTTTCAAACAGGTAATGTACATGTTATTAAACTAAATAAATTAACGTACCTACAATTCGTTCTTCCAAACAAAACAAACATGTTTAGGTCTAATTGTAAAATAAAGCGATATAACTTATTTCTGTGTTTGCAGTTCTTATTAATCGTTTGAAACTAAAAGTTTGCGGGCTGAGTGGCTCAGATGGTTAAAGACTGACTTCCTGGTCCTTACTTGGGAGGCTTAATACTGGGTCAGACTGGCGGTATTTTAAACTGCGCAAATACGTCAGATACTTTTTAGTAGACTTACTGGGACAAAATTCAGACATCTCGGTGTCTCCGCAGTAACTCCCGGCACCTCGGAGACTCCGAGAACCGTAAAAAGAAGTTAGTGGCACGTAAACAAATAACATTATTATTATTATTATTATTATTATTATTATTATTATTATTATTATTATGTCTGACTCATTGGCTGAATGGTCAGCGTACTGGCCTTCGGTTCAGAGGGTCCTGGGTTCGATTCCTGGCCGGGTCGAGGATTTTAACCTTAATTGGTTAATTCCAATAGCCCGGGGGCTGGGTGTTTGTGCTGTCCCCAACATCCCTGCAACTCACACACCACACATAACACCATCCTCCACCACAGTAACACGCAGTTTCCTACAAATGGAAGATGCAGCCCATCCTCATCGGAAGGTCTGCCTTACAAGGGCTGCACTCTGCTAGAAATAGCCACACGAAATTCATTTTATGATTATTATTATTAAAATAAATGCTAATCGTCTCACTCAAACTTTCTAACTCAAATTTGTCTGAATACGGTGAATGTTAACAACTCCGAATTATTAATCATAACTCTGAACATGACTCCCAAATTACTGGAAGATGTACTCGAACGTCCGAAATTACTGTTCTGTTCCTTCATAGGAAATGCTCGATATGTCGTGTGTTATCTATAGGACAGACTTCCATGTGCTGACACCACAAAACCCTCACTCACCTCACACCTCCACGTCAGCTCTCAGAGCTACGAAGGCATCCCAAATGCGTTGTCTTCGAGTTAAATCATCGGCATTTCCACTTGATACACCAAATCTTTGAGGTGCCCTCAGAAATAAAAACCTAGTGATCATAGATCCGAGGAACTCTATTGCCAGCTGACGAGACTATACCAAACAACCCACCGATTGGGAAAACTGCCTTCTAGCGATCTACGTACATACACACTGACGTGAGGAGGAGCCCCATCGCGCATGAGCCACATCCGCTTATGAACATCGTCCAGAGGCTCTGGCACAGAAGACAGCAGAAAATGGAGATAACTAGAGCCAGTCAGTTGTGCGGGCAGCTCCAATGATCTAAGAAGCTGATCTCCCAAAGTTACAGCCCGAATAATTTTAGAAAACCTATGCTGGAAATGACCTTGGTCAATGGCATGAGTGTCTTCTTCTGCTCGTGTATGGGCATTGTGAAAAATAATTCTGCTCTCCCAGGTAAAGGATGCCTCATCTGTAACCAACACACTCTGCGGAACATCTGCATTACGTTCATATTGTTGCAAGAACAAGGCGAGGAGAGGCTAATTTTTTTACAGTTTGGTTCACGTCACACCGAAACAGATAAGTCTTACGGCGACGATAGAATAGCAAAGGACTGTGAATGGGAAATAAGTGACCGTGGTCTCAAGTAAGGTACAGCCTCAGCATTTTTCCTGGAGTGAAAATGGGAGACCATGGAAAAATCATCTTCAGGGATACCGACAGTGGGGTTCGAATCCACTGTCTCTCGAATGCAAGCTGATAGCTGGGTGACCCAAACGATGCAGCTACTTGCTCCGTGAAATGGTGAACTCTGTGGTAGTGCTAAGTTTACAACAGCTGTTCACGCAATATACGATGAGCAGTCTAGTTAGATGTACACGCACGCACATTAATGGTGTCCCGACATAAATAATCAACACTGCCCCACTCCAGTACAGAAAAGGAGGGGAAGGGAGTGAACAGGTAGTGTTGAACACACAGTGTGTGTATTCCGGCGTTATACTGTAACATTGTAATAAGATGGCTCCTATCCTGTCACAGGTGAATCGAGGACGTATTATTGGCATGTGGGAGGCTCACATGGTCTCCCAAGCAATAGCACAAGCAATACCATGCAGTCTTAAGACAGTTTGGTGATGGATAGAAACATGGCAAGAACGAGGTGAAGAAGGATTGGTAGACCCGATATAACGCAGCTACAAAATATTCCTAACTAGTATAAAATACTTTTCGGTTAAAAACCTCCTTTACCTCTTAATACTGTAATTATCAGAGTAGTTTACTTTTTAACTTTTTATGTTAAAATGCTATTTGTTCGGGGCGTCGACCTATAGAGCTCTTTTGCCTCTACTTGCACAATATATGAACCTGCATGTAATTGGGTTTGCGGAAGTGTTGAGTGTTGGATGCGAGAAACGTTAAGGACGACACACACACGCTGTCCCCAGGCCAGGGATATAATCATTTACAATTAAAACCCCCTGACCCGGCCGGGAATCGAACCCGGGCGCGTTGCCCCGTACACTGCGGGGCCGGACGAGTAAGTAACCTAATTCTGTACTTCAATACATCCGCCACTGTGCCCATTTCGATCACAACGAAGTCTTGTAGCAGGCTGTCTGCATGCAGTCCATGCAGCAATGCGTTAAGCGAGAGTGTGAGTCATTGTGCCTTCGACACTATCCCTTCACTCCCTTCCCCCATGTTTTGTACTGGATTGGCTTTCAACACTACCCCTTCACTCCCTCCCCTTCTTTTCAGTACTGGAGTGGGGCAGTGTTGATTGTTTATGTCGGGACACCATTAATGTACGCGTCTGTACCTACTTGTCTTGCCAAGCTTATAGTCGGTCCCTCTTCGACAAGTTTTTTATCCATCTTCCCGCCGAAGCTCCGAGGGATCACGATGCTCTCCACGACACTCTACCCGAGGATGAAGCGAGCCTGAGTCCCGGAGCCTTCGGTACACAGCGACGAACGTTCGTCTATTGGAAATACAGCGGTTTAGAAATCGTTGTCTATACAGCTTCCTCACCGCATGTGTATTTTCTGCAGCTGCTCCGTAAACGAGGTGAATATCAGCTAATACGGCAGAAGTAAACGTTTCCGTTATGTAATCAATTGGCGAGACAGGCAACAACAACTTGCAGGTAGCGTTGAGCCTGCTTTCGGTGTAACGTCACTCGGATTGCTTGCATAACAGCTGCGTCAGATCGTTTCCTCGTCTGGTTATTATAACTAGAGTTAACAGTGTCTTGAGGTTAAAACATATTTCATTTATAATAAAAACAAGAGAGGAAGAAAATAAATTATGATAGGAGTAGGATGGATAAGACAGAAGATGATTTTCGAAAGAACAACACTCCAGCATTTTACAAAACTTTCAGAGAGGATCTATAGGGATACCAGCCATCATGTTTGTAAATCAGGCGGGAGGATGGTAGTGTAGTGACGAACAACAAAGAAAATTGTCAATTTCTCGCAGAATACTTCAAAATGTTGCTGAATTGTACAGAATCTGTGGAAGGATTGCATACGATAATCTATCTCAGGATAACCAAGATTCCAAGTCATCAAGTGTAGAACCAAGGAAATAACAAACGAGCTTAAAATGAACAAAGCACCAGGTGAAGATGGATTATTGCAGAAATGTGGAAGTTCGGAGGAGAAACTGCAGCAAAAGCAATCCACACCGTCATAGGAGAAATCTGGAGAGATGAAAAGCTCTCCACTGAATGGAGGTGCGCTCTTATACACCCACTTCACAAGAAAGGTCTCCGGACGAACTTCAATAACTATAGAGGCATCTCTTTGCTTCCAAATAACACGTATGATACTCTCTAAAGTACTATTGAGAAGAGTTGGAGAACAAGCACACCATCTCATTGGTGAGTACCAAGCTGGTTTTCGGAAAGGAAGATCATGCGCAGAAAGATATTTAACCTGAAGAGCATTCTCAGAATAAGAGCTTTGAGAAGCCAGAACATCGTGGTAATATTTATTTATTTTAAGAAAGAGTGTGATTCGATTGAGAGGAATACTCTATGTAATGTCCTAGAGGAATTCGGAACTGACAGGAAAACAAGAATGTTAATAAAACAAAAAAGTAAAATTCTTCGGTGAAATTTCTGAACCATTTGAAATAAAAACGGGAGTCAGACAAGGGGACTATCTATCACCAATTCTCTTTAACATTGTTCTAGAAAAGATCATTAAAACCTGGGAAAAAGCCTCGGAAGTACAAAGAATAAGGCGAATACATTTAGTGAGGAAAGGACAGAACTTAGAAATTAAGTGTTTGGTTTTCGTGGATGATCTTGCACTCTTGGCTCACAACCGAGAAAATGCACAAATTATGCTGAATACTCTACATGAGATCGCTGAGAAAACGGGTCTCAGGCCTTTCCTATCCCATCGTCGCCGTAAGACCTATCTGTGTCGGTGCAACGTAAAGCCACTAGCAAAAAAAAATAGGGTCTCAAAGTCTCATATGAGAAGACGGAATACAACGAATATGGACATCAAGGAGAGAGACACTTAGAAGTGAAGCATGGGGCTGTTAAAAGAACTGAGAAATTTAAATATCTAGGGGAATGAACAGAACCAAATGGATTGGATAAAGAGGCGAATAGGGAAAGAACTAGAAAACTGGAATTAGCTTACAGGTTAACCCAGAACAGATACAACAAAAGAGCAATATCTTACAAAGCGAAACTTAGACACTACAGCACAGTGGTAAAGCCAGAGAGCCTCTACGCTTCAGAGAGTCTGTCAATGAATAAAAAGGGTGAGCTTCAACATCTAATATCAATAACTAAGAAAATATTGAAGTACATCACTGGACTGAAAGCTTCGACGAAGTGGGTAGAAGAGGTAAAAAGAGATGCAGTAAAAAGTGGACATCGAATGAATATGATTCACAACAGAAAATAATTTAGAAGCCGAGTGGGCAGCATCAAAACATTCCAGGCGAAACCACCAAAATATAGATCCAAATTGCTCATATCTGAGAGAGGAAGGAGGTTTAGAAGCGAAAGGATGAAGAGGTTCTGGGAGGAGAAGGAGAAGAAGAAGAGAAATGCGGTCCATAGGCGGCCAAATTCGGAAACAAGAAGAATAAAACAAGAATATTGTTTTAATGTATCAATGGAGCGAAGTCGTATGTAATAATAATAATAATAATAATAATAATAATAATAATAATAATAATAATAATAATAATAATAATAATAATAATAATAATAATAATAATATGAAGAAGAAAAAGAATGGACTACTAGTAATTAATGCTCTGCCTCCAAAACACTTATCAACGTTTGTAACTATGGATCTCAACGGGTATATAATGTCCTAAATACGGTGAGACGGTTGCTCTAATGCCGGTTTGATTAGCTGGAGGGTATAGCGCTGGCCTCGTGATCGCAACTTGTCAAGTTCGATCCGGCTCAGTCTGGTGATATTTCTGTCATCTCAGAGTCTCCGAAAACCGTAAAAGTAATGAGACGTAAATATTCAACCGTAAATGTAGTGAGACTTAAAGGTAGTGAGACGTAAATATTCAAGCTTAAAGGTAGTGAGACGAACATATTCAACCTTAATGGTAGTGAGACGTAAATATTCAAGCTTAAAGGTAGTGAGACGAAAATATTCAACCTTAAAAATAGTGAGACTTAAATATTCAACCGTATGGGTGGTGAGACGTAAATATTCAACCTTGAAGGTAGTGAGACGTAAATATTGAACCTTAAAGGTGGTGAGACGTAAATATTCAACCGTAAAGGTAGTGAGACGTAAATATTCAATCTTAAAGGTGGTGAGACGTAAATATTCAACCTTAAAGTAGTGAGACGTAAATATTCAACCTTAAAGTAGTGAGACGTAAATATTCAACCCTATTTGTAGTGAGACTTAAATATTCAACCTTAAAGTAGCGAGACGTAAATATTCAACCGTAATGTAGTGAGACGTAAATATTCAACCTTAAAGGTGGTGAGACTTAAATATTCAATCTTAAAGGTGGTGAGAGGTAATTTTCAACCTTAAAGGTAGTGAGATGTAAATATTCAACCTTAAAGTAGTGAGACGTAAATATTCAACCTTAAAGGTAGTGAGACGTAAATATTCAACCCTATTTGTAGTGAGACGTAAATATTCAACCTTAAAGTAGCGAGACGTAAATATTCAACCGTAATGTAGTGAGACGTAAATATTCAACCTTAAAGTAAAGTAGTGAGACGTAAATATTCAACCTTAAAGGTAGTGAGACGTAAATATTCAACTGTATAGGTGGTGAGACGTAAATATTCAACCTTAAAGGTAGTGAGATGTAAATATTCAACCTTAAAGTAGTGAGACGTAAATATTCAACCTTAAAGGTAGTGAGACGTAAATATTCGACCCTAAATGTAGTGAGACGTAAATATTCAACCTTAAAGTAGCGAGACGTAAATATTCAACCGTAATGTAGTGAGACGTAAATATTCAACCTTAAAGTAAAGTAGTGAGACGTAAATATTCAACCTTAAAGGTAGTGAGACGTAAATATTCAACTGTATAGGTGGTGAGACGTAAATATTCCACCTTAAAGGTAGTGAGACGTAAATATTGAACTGTATAGGTGGTGAGACGTAAATATTAACTGTATAGTTGGTGAGACGTAAATATTCAACCTTAAAGGTAGTGAGACGTAAATATTCAACCTTAAAGGTAGTGAGACGTAAATATTCAACCGTAAAAGTAGTGAGATATAAATATTCTCCTTTTTCTTATTATTATTATTACGTAAGTTAGACCGGATTACGAGAACAGCAAGACGATGTGTGCCACCCCTCTTCCCCGGCGACTAGGGCAAGAGCACACCAACAAAAGTCGGCCTACGTAGCAAACCGGTTCAACGAACCCTATACTCTGCTACTATACTTGAAGACGTGACTCAATGACACGGAGACTCTATGACATAACCGGCGTTTCCTACTATGGCGATACAAATCACATTAGCTCTTGAAATATTTGGCTCGTTTATAGCGAAACTGATAGGACAAGGTAGAACGTACATAGCATGCGTTCTGAGATTTACTTTACTTTACCGACTAGCAAAATATCGGCACGTATACCCCTAACATCCTGCACGGATCATCCTTTATTTAGGAAACTGAACCTCGACGGGTTTGCCATAAGACGCAGTAATGTACAATTTTTATGTCTTAGAATAAAAATTGTTTCTTTTAAGAAGCGCGGACCCACGCTAGGTTGTTCTCCTTGAGGGCAAACCTCATCTACACCTCAGCCATCATCCCACGTATGTGGCATCCACTAACAATCCGTAGACGGCGATGGAGTTCACAAGCTATTTCTCCATGACGTAACTGGATACTGGAACGTATATACCCTGCTTCTCAGAGTGCACATAGTGTGGCTATTGTTCACCTGACTCTTGACATACTGTTGGGTTCAATATTACAGAACGATCTTCCTGTTTATCGATGGCTAGAATATCTACTTTTCTCGTACTAAGATTTTCAGCTAAGCACTTCACTTCTTCACAATTTCAACCTGTTATCGCGAAGGCTTTTGGAATAAGGTTGCAGATTGTGTGAAGGCGAGTATTCCTATGCATATACTAGATAGAAAGAGGTAGATACGTGACTTGAACCAACTAGAGACAAGGTATTTTATTGTATTACTAAGATTTGAATTTCGGTAAATGTACAGTACTCCATTCTCCCCTTTCTTTTCAGGAAGTATATGAGCGTCATTGTATAAGAAAAGATCGTTTATTACGAATGTTTACACCTAACATTGTTCATTTCAAATTACACATATTATTTTATGAACTGTTTAATTAATTGCAGACTACACTGTGCGTGAAGGTTAATTTTAATGGGCGAACATAAAATAATTTAATCGTAGGAATATTAAACTGAAGATAATTCTAAATGATACGGCCTCGATCCTTATTGCCGTCGTTAAGAAACCGAGGGAAATTTGTGTGTCATATTCCAAGCCCTAGCTACCGCTGCATTTATGCTTTTTTGCGTTTAATTGTATACAGCGTGTCCTTGAAAACGGATCCATTATTTGTAGAGGAGGCAGGAAGTCCTATAAACATTGGTCGCAAACCCAGTACCTTCGGGGTTATGGTCAACTACCATGGCTTTGATCTATTCTTCACAACATGAGCTCCATGCGATCGCCATCCATTGCAATGGAGCCTTCCACTCTACGTCGCATGGAATCATACATTCGTCGGAACACCCCTGGCTGTTGCCGGATTGCAATACAGGGATTGAACACGCGTTCTGTTAGTGCACCTACACCACGTGAACTTAGAAATTTATTGAACATCTCCCTTGGTAAGTTATTCCAATCCCTAACTCCCCTTCCTACAAATGAATATTTGCCTGAATTTGCTCTCTTGAATTCCAACTTTATGTTAATATTGTGATCCTTCCTATTTTTAAACACAACAATCAAATTCATTCGTCTCCTAATCCCATTCCACGCCATCTCACCACTGACAGCTCGGAACATACCACTAAGTCGACCAGCTCTTCTCCTCTTCCCAGGTCTTCCCAGCCCAAACTTTGCTACATTTTTTGTATTGCTACTTTCTTGACGGAAATCACCCCGAAAAAATCGAGCTGCTTTTCTTCGGAATATTTTGAGTTCTTGAATCAAGTAATCCTGGTGAGGGTCCCATACACTGGAACCATACCATAGTTCGGCTGTTATCAGAGACTTATATGCCCTCTCCTTCCCTTAAACACATTCATAACCATGTGCAGAGATCTGTACCCTATATTTACAATCATATTTATGTGATTACCCCAATGAAGATCTTTCCTTATATTAATACCTAGGTACTTACAATGATCTCCAAAAGGAACTTACGCCCTCTTCAACTACAGCCTACTGTCCATCTCACAATATTTTTGAGGTCATTTTTCAGTTTCTCACGATCTTAAAACTTTACCCTATACAGAATAACATCATCCGATAAAAAGCTTTACCTATATATAAAAGAAAGCATAAAGATCTAATAGTACTGCCTTGAGACAATCCCCTCTTAATTTTTACACGGACCTCGCTTATTCTAATTCTCTGAGATCTCTTTTCTAGAAATAGAGCCACCCATTCAGTCCCTCTTCTGGCTAGTCCAAATGTTGCACTCCTTTTTGCCAGTAGTCTCCAATGATCTCCCTTATCAAATGCCTTAGATAGGTCAATCGCGGTACAGTCCATTTGAACTTCCGAATCTAAAATATCTGCTATATCTTGCTGGAATCCTACTCGTTGAAATTTACTGGAATACATTTTCCTAAACCCAAATTGCCTTGTATCGAACGAGTTATTCATTTCGCAAACATGTCTAATATGATCAGAAAGGTTGCTTTCCCAATGCTTACATGCAATGTTCCTTACATGCCCCTAAAGCTAAACATCTAAATTGTTAAGCCTAGGCGAACGTGCAGGCCAAGGCACTGCCACCCCTACCAATTCATCACTCATGAAAGACCCACATTATGTGTCACCTAATAGTACAATGAAAATGGACCTGTGCCATATCATAATAAGACGATGACACAACACGCTAGTCGGTTAACGACCGATATTTGGGAAGGAACGTATTACCGTATTTTGTTGAGTACGGCCCTTCGTAAATTATTCAAACATTTTTAGATGATTAACAGTAGAAGTAGCGAATCATAAATCCGAAGATATTGGGTTTGCAACAAATATTTATAGCACCTTCTTTTCCTTCGTTTGTTGCGTGCTGCCACCTCTATACATATTGGAACATTTTTCAAGGACACCCAGTATATATTTAGTATTCAGCCCGAAGAACGGTGCGATCCCCAAGAGATCCAACACCAGCCGTCATAGATGGTATAGGCATCACTGCAGAGGCGTACTAGGGAAATGAGGAATGATGAATTTCCCGTTTATTTCCTCACCTGGTCAGAAGTTGCTATTACAATATCAGCCTGTCAATCCCACTGAAATGAATGAACCACACGACTCTATGAGTAACATTTTCCCGCCATTCATACAGGGACTGGCTGCACAAGGAATGGTATTATTTACTTGAGGTTAGGTTATTTCCATACACACCGGCACTATATGCTAGCTTTCTCCATACCGCAAAATCATCTTTATTATGTTTCTGTAACTGTCTGAGTAAGATCATGTAAGATACAGAGTGCAGCAAATGGAAAATTCTTCTAAATCTGTAGGTACTATTTGTAAAAGCTCTGACCTTGCAAGTCTGCACGGAGATAATATTATTAAAATTCTTAGGATACCTTTACACACCAAAGGAAAATACAGTAACTACAAATACACATGCTAAAATAGTAAAGACATCAAAATAACCTAAGACTAAAACACTTGAATACTGAAAATGAAGATATAGTGTGGTGGACTGATGGCTCAAAGACTGTGGATGGCATAGAAGGAGGGATCAACAGGGGAAGACCTGAGAGATCAATCCAGATGAGCCTGGGCAGACATACTACACTTTCAAAATGAAATGATAGCTATCACAACATGTCTTGAAGAAAATCTGAAAATGAACTACAGGAATAAGAACATTTTCATTTTTACGGACAGCCAAGCGGCCGTTATGGCACTAGAGGCAGTCCGGATAATATTCAGAATTGTCTGGTATTGCCATTCACTTCTCCTGAAGCTCTCAAAGTACAACATTGTCAAAATAATATGGGTACCAGGGCATGCAGGTATAGAAGGTAATGAATAGGCAGATATACTGGGCAGGAAAGGGGAAGAAACACATTTTGTAGGCCCAGAACCTTCATGCAGGATTTCCTATGGACAAGCCCGATTCTACATATGAAAATTGGCACAAAAGGAACAAATGGAGAACTGGAAAAGTATCCAGGATGCAGGCTTGTAAAGGAACTGATACAAGGACCAAACAAAAAGCATACTAAAGAACTGTTAAAACTCAGCAGAGAAAATATACGTTGGTCATTAGGACTGTTGACAGGGCACTGCCATCTGAAAAAAACTACCTACATAGAATTGGAGCAATAAGAGACAATATATGTAGGAAATGCAATGAATCAGACGAATCAGCTGAACACATACTTTTAGAATGTGAGGCGGTGGGTAGTATCAGACTCTCCACTCCAGGACTACCAGGTGAAAGAGAGAAAGAATCCAAGAAGACCCAATAAGAACGACCTGCAGCTTTGTGAAGGGAGCAGGTATATCTAGGTGGGAATGAAGGAAAAACATGGTAGCAAAAGATCTTAGAGGTCGACGTTTGTTAGAAACTAATATTTACAGGCCCCATGAGGAAAAGAAGAAGAACACACTTGAAGACAAGTGGAAATACCTTAAATACATGACTTTTGCTAGGCCACTGCATATAGCTGTGTGCAGTCTGCTAGTTACCTTGAATACTGGTGACGGAATCAGGGTTCGAAAGGCGGTTCTATCTTTGTCCATAGACATAGACTGGCCGCAGTACCTGTTGGGACTATCACTTACCATGAACATGATGTCAGTTTCGTCCAGAATCTGAGGCACATACGTGGGCATGCCTCTTCCTGTCAGCAGCTTGTTCTAACGTACGGCATTCACTTCCTTCATCCCTGTGACCATTGGCCTTGTCCAGGCTCTACTCTAACCTATCCAAATGAATGGCCTTATCCAGGACCTACCATAACCTATCCAGACCAATGACCTTATCTAGGCCCTGCCCTGACCTATCCAAACCAGTGGCCTTATCCAGGCCCTGCCCTAACCTACCCACACTAATGACCTTATCCAGGTCTTACCCTAACCTACCCAGACCAGTGGCCTTGTCCAGGCTCTGCCAAAACCTATCCAGACCAGTGGACTTGACCAGGCCCTACCCTAACCTATCCAGACCAATGGACATGTCCAGGCCCTGCCCTAACCTATCCAGACCAATTGTCTCGTCCAGGCCCTACTCTAACCTATCCAGACCAATTGTCTTGTCCAGGCCCTACCCTAACTTATTCAGACCAACGGTCTAGTTACTAAGTAAAGAGGTTGGTAGCCTTGTGTAGCGAGAGATCACGTCGTCGGCGAGTCGTCTGCGAGACATAAACATAGGGCAGTCATACCTCGCGTAGATGGTGGCGATGAAAGTGGTTCTAAGGTTGCGTGAACAGGACTGGAATTGTAATCAAATTATATATATTGTATTCTACGTCAATAATAACCAATATTCTCCTACTCAAGACCACTGTTTAAAATCCCTTTAGATGAAGATAATGATATTGTCATTGTTTCCCATCCTACCTGTATCTATGGAAACATGTACTTCAAGCATTCACCTTCCTCATGGTGTCCTAGCTAGAAAAATGTGACTCTCTCTTAATGGGAGCCTTTAGGAAGGGCCAAAAATACAAGTGGCATAGATACATGTGATGTCATAATTAAGGTAGGCTTACTTACACACAGCTTCTTTAATGTCTAATGACAAGATATAATATCGAATATTAACCCACCAATGCCCAAGAAAACATGTGTGATGATCGTTTCATTATTGCTACAAAGTACTCATTAAGCTTGAAGCACTTTCTGGTTTGCAGTTTTCGGTACAAGCAATGACTGTGTACTGTATATACATATTTTATATTAAGATAAGAATGTTTTTTTTAATATCCATTCTTTCTTCTAAAGCCTGTATTTTTCACACCTGAAGAAGCTAACTTACGAATCTAGAAGGTAAATGATTTTAAAAGTTCGCATATGATATTCATAATACATTCACCCTCCATTGGTGTCTTACGTCTGGGGAACGGCAGCCAAATTTTCGTACGATCATCCCGCAGCTTCCGGGATCTTAATGGATTTTAGTTGTTTACACGAAAAGAAATCAATGACACGCATGTGAAAGGAAAATTTGTGCCTTGTAACCAATATTGACGACGGACATCAAAATATATTTTTTTCTTTTCGATGTTTCCAATTATTTCTTTAATTGGCGATACTAGGTTCTTTATGGAAGACTGACGTAGCACAATCATTGGAATTCTAGATTTCTGTATTTATGTTTATTTCTTAGTTTGCCATACCTCTGTGCTGTAGTGGTTAGTGTGATTAGCTGCCATCCTCGGAGGCCCGGGGTCGGTTCCCGCCTCTGCTACGAAATCTGAAAAGTGGTACGAGGGCTGGAACAGGGTCCACTCAGCCTCGGGAAGTCAATTGAGTAGAAGGGGCTTCGATTCCCACCTCAGCCATTCCCGAAGTGGTTTTCCGTGGTTTCCCACTTCTCCTCCAGGCAAATGCCGGGATAGTAACTAACTTAAGGCCACGGCCGATTCCTTCCTTCTTCCTTGTCTATCCCTTCCAATCTTTCCATTCCGCACAACGCCCCAGTTCAGCATAGCAGACGAGGCCGCCTGGGCGAGGTACCAGTCCTCCTCTCCAGTCGTATCAACCCGAACCAAACTCTCACACTCCAGACCACTGCCCTTGGGATCCATCACTGAGTCCGCGGGAAAGAACCAACCCTGGTGAGTAAACGGATTAAGAAAAAAAGCAAAAAGCAAAAAGCAAAGTCACCTCCGTACAGGCCATGAAGGCCCTTGGAGTAGTGGAAGGTAAAGGCTTACACCATTGTTAACCTCGGCACGTGATGGGGTAGAGTGGTTAGCTCTACGCCCGGCCACCTTTGCCCCCAGGAATTAACCTGGTACTCATTTTTGGTGTAGGCTGAGTGAACCTCAAGGCCATATGCACCTCCGGAAGTGGAAATTTCATTTCTTAAATTTTACGACTTCCTGACGGGGATTCGAACCCAAGTCCTTCCTGGCGAACCGAGCACGCCTTTACCGCCTCGGCCAGGCCAGAAAAAAGAAAGAAAAAAGTTTACCGTCCAGGTTTGGCTTCTCTCGCGGATTAAGCGGAGGATCCCACCTCTACCGCCTCCAGGATCGTGAGATCGTGAGATATTTGGTTCGGTATACAACTGGGGAAGATGATCAATATTCACCCATGCGTCCTCACCTGCTATGATGAACAGAGGCCTGGTGAGAGAAACAGGTGAAGAAGATGGAAGGAAGTGGCCCTGGCCCTAGTCAGGTACCAGAAGTGGGAAAAAACGGAAAACCACTTCGAGGGTAGCTGAGGTGGGAACTGAGGCCCGTCTACTCAATAGACCCCACGAGGCTGATAGAACCGCGTTCCAGTCGTACCATTTTTTAAATTTCGTCACAGAACCAGGAATAGAATACAGTCCTCCGAGCGTGGAAGCTAATCACACTAACCACTACACAGACGGACTTTCTAGATTTATGAGAAAGAAAATATTCACTTTTCGGAGTTTTTTCTTAGTATTTCAACATTTCCTTCTGAGTTTGCATTTTCTTTTTCTATCCTTTCAACTTTTGCTCTGAAATGATTGAAAACGTATTTTTTAAGGAATTAAATAAAATGAAGGAAATTAACAAAACATTGGTTAATTTAGGGGATGACGTAATGATGTTAATGTTGAACTGTAGAAGTATAGTATAGAAAGGTATAGAACTAAGTAGCTTGCCAGATATTGTAAAAGGAGTTGAATCATGGCTGAGAAATGATATAAAGGAAGCAGGAATTTTCTCATGGAACTGGACTGTGCATCGTAGAGATAGGATAGGAATGGTAGGAGGGGGAATGGAGGAGTAATTATTCTGGTGAAATAATAATTTGTATGCTACGAAAAAGTTAAAGATGACGAACATGGAATTCAAGGCGTATCTCTCAAGATAATACGCAACTTGATGTTCTTGGAGTGTGCAGACCGAGAAAGCGCGGCGCAGAAATTATTCCGAATTATTTGATAAGATAATGAGCTACATGGGAAACGATATGGAAAGGAACATGTTAGTAGTGGGTGATGTCAATTTACCATGTATCAATTGGGAAGGTAATGCGAACGACAGGAAGCATGGCCAACAAATGGCAAACAAGTAAATCTGGCAAGGACAACTGAAAACAGAAAGTGATGGAACCAACTAGAGGGAAGAATATTATGGACGTGGTGCTGGTAAAACCAGATGAGCTCTATAAAGAAACCGCAGTAATAAATGGTATTAGTTATCGTGAAGCTGTTTTTGTCGTAGTTAAAAATAAACGTGCTAAAAAGGAAGGTCTTAAAATTAGGACTATTAGGCAGTTCCATATGGCAGACGAAACAGGCATCAGGGAATTTTAAAAGAATAAATATGATCGATGTAAAACGGTAAATAAATAAATAGCCTGTGGGGTGGGTCTAAAGCACCTGTAGAGGTGTGTGAAAATAGGTACGTACCTTTAATGGTGGTAGAACAGAGAAGTAAAAATACTAAGAAGGAGGCGCAGTTTGGAAAGAAATAGACTTACAAAGGGCTGTGGAAGTAAGGAGAAATTGAAGGAACCTACTAGAAAATTGAATCTAGCCATGAAGTCAGCTAAGGGTAACACGATGGCAAGCATAATAGGCACTCATACAAATTTTTAAGGGTATGTATAGGTACTTTAAGGCAGAAACAGTTTCCAAGATAGACATTCCAGGAATCATTGACGAATAAGGGAAATGAGTATGCGAGGAACTTCAGAAGGCAGAAGTATTCAGACAGCAGTATGTAAAGATTGTTGGTTGCAAGGATAATGTACAGATAGAGGAGGTGACAAATACTAAAATAGTATTAAAATTTACCTATTTATATTCAATCGTGATGAAGAGAAAATGGTAAGAATACGACATTATTATAAGATACAAAAGTTGAAAACTAGAAAAGCAGCTGGAATTGATAAGATTTCTGGGTATATACTAAATACAACAATTATTGTTGGTATATAGTAGTATATCTGAAGTACTTACTTGACTATTGTTTGCAAGAAAAAGCTATACCAAACGAATGGTGTGTTGCTATAGTAGCCCCTGTGTACAGTGGAAAGGTCATAGATATAAAACTGAAAATTGCAGGGCAGTAAATTTGACATACGTTGCACGTATGCATTGGGAAAGCATTCCTTCTGATTATATTAGGCATGTTTGTGAAATTAGTAACTGGTTCGATAGTAGGCAGTTCGGGTTTAGGAAAGGTTATTCCTCTGAAGCTCAACTTGTAGGATTCCAGCAAGGTATAGCAGATATCTTGGATTCAGGAGGTCGAATGGACTGTATCGCGATTGAACTGTCTAAGGCATTTTTGATAGGGTAGATCATGGGAGACTACTGGCTATTGGGAGGCTATTGGACTAGACAAAATAATGATTGAATGGGCGGTTATATTTTTAGAAAATATAACTCAGTGAATTATAGTAGGTGAAGCTTTATCTGATCCTGTAATGATTAAGAGAACAATTCCTCAATGCATTATTATTGGACCTTTACGTTTTCTTATATACAAATAAATAATCTGAAAAATAATAAAGCTAGTGGAGAATAATCTACAGTATAACAGTTGAACTTTTGGAATGGTCTAAGTCAAAATTCACTGTAGAGCTACAATTAATCTCTGAAGATATCTGGAGAACAGTAGAATGGAAAGTGGCTTTAATACACCCAATGCATAAAACAGGGGACAAACAAAAGTTTGATAAGTATAGAGAGTATAGAGAAATTCTGCAAAATTTCATACAAGATATTCTCAAAAATATTGGTGAATAGAGTAGAAACATCACTTGACAACAACTGGGTGCGTATAAAGCTGGATTTAGAAAAGGTAGACCTTGTTCAGGACAAATATTCGATTTAAAATCCATAAGTCGCCATAAGGAAAATATTTAATTCAAAGGACAATGTTGTACCTTTTAGATTTTAAAAAGTTCTTTGACTAGGTTGTTAGAGAAACCATAGATAAAACAAATCGTGAATTTGGAGTGAAAACTAAATTGGCAAACCCAATACGTGAAACACTTACTGACACAATTTGAAAGAGTGAAATTTATGGGCAAGATATCAAAACCTGTTAATATAAATACAGGGTAAGCCAAGGTGACGGTCTGTCACCCCTTCTATTCAACGGTTCTCTTTGTAAGAATTTGGAATGTAAAGCTTAGAGAACATAACATTTTCCCGGTTACTTTAGAGAGGAAATACAAAGGGATTGAAATAAATTGCCTAACATTTACAGACGATTTTGCTATATTGTCAGAAAACCTAACAAATTCAACAACACGAATCAATCTCTTGGAGGAAATAGCCAACAAGGCAGGTTTGAGAATCTCCCTAGAAATAACAACATTTATTACAAACATCACGAACGCTCCAAACGGTTTGGCAAGAGACATTGCTCCAGTGGAATGAGTAACGAAATTCAAATATCTGGGAGAAATAATTCAAGAAAATGGTTTAGACAAATCTGCAGTATACGAATGGGGTACACAAGATGGAAAGATAATATGGTATCACAAAAAATTTTATAACAAAGGTGTCTATCTAAAATTCTTAACATAAGGCACTACACTACAGTGGTGAAACCGGAATGCCTATATGCAAGTGAATGTATGATTCTAAACGATAGATTAGATAAACTTGAGGTACTTGAAAAATCTTAGGCCCTGTGAAAACAACAGAAGTATGGAAATTAAGATCTAGTGTTGAAATATGCAGCAACATAGAACATAGAGCAACATAGAGGAGTATCTTCACTTCGCACATCGAGCTCCTATCTGGAGTTTTGGGAACTTCAGTACTATAGTATCCTTGGTTGACCGATAAAACATACAATAACAGAACTTGTATCTACAAAATTCATTATTCCACTTATAGGAATACCAATACAAGCAGACGATGTTGCTCAATGACAGCCGAGTAATGAAATTTTAATCCGTAGCAGGTTTCATAAATTCATTCAAAAACATGGTAGATCTTACAGCTCGATTCAGTACAAATATATCGTGGGGTGGGAGTGGGGAGGCGGATGCGTAATTGCAAATAACATGCATATATCATCGAATGAAAATATGACAATGACATCATAAACTTTACAGTGCACTTCAGCAGACTCCACGCCCATTTCAGCTGTGCGCAGACTGACAATCAAAGCACTATTAAGTGATAAATTGTTTGAATTCAGCGGAATAATTTTGTGACAACATAGAAAAAACTGAACCCTTTCATTTCAGCCATATTTTTTCCGACTAAATATCAACCTTCATCTCCAGACTGTTGCCTTAAATTCAAACCGTCATTATTATATAAAACTTCTTCGTGAACAGTCGATACTTTATTCTGAAGACACAGAGCAAAGTTCTCTGTGAAATATTAAGAGTTTCACCTTGTTTTCTTGACATGGCATAAGCCCAGAAGCCTGTATCATAAGAAATCATTATTCTGTCTTCCACGCCGTGATTTTGGATTACAATTCCTGGCTCGTGATTTACCATGAATTACTCTGCAATTTTGCACTTATCGCAAAAAGTAAATTTCGTTTTAAACTGGCCTTGTCGCTTTAAATTCGCTGTAATCGAAATCAATGTCCTATTAAAACCAGTAGTGAGGAACGCTTAATTCTTTAACGCTAGTGGTCGTATGTCGGTCGTGTCGCCGCCCTTGGTTCATGTGTCGACATTGCTGGCTACATCGCCTACATGGTTGATAGAGTCTTGTATGTCGTAAAGAAGATTAAAGAAATTAAGTACAACCCGTTTCAAACAATGCCTTTTCTTTTTCTGATGTCCGGGTGCGTCATCCTCGGTTACGATAGCTTACCATGGTTAACTTGAATTTCTGTTGTATCAAGCCCGGTTTTGAAATTTGTGACGTGTTACCGTTAGAAGTTAACTGGTCGCGAGCGAGAGTTTAAGCAGTCTTCTTAAGCTACGTAACCTCATGAGTAAGTTGTACGAGGGGCGTTCAATATATAATCAACACATTTTATTTCTCAGCCAAATTCGGTTTAAATGGTATTTTGTTTGGACATCTTTGAATATTCCGATTTCTTGTCGTAGAGTTTTATTAATATCCGATAGGTGGCAGCGCTCTAGCTAGCCGTCTGTAACTGAGGTGCGCACCAGTTATTGAGGGATCTTTTTGGCGGAAAACAACGGCATCACAGACTTTCATGAACGCTTCAGAATGTCTACGGAGACTTGGTAGTGGACAAAAGCATGGTGAGTCGTTGGGCGAAGCCTGTTTCATCATCACTCTGAAGCGCTTATTCTGTTCGACGACCTCCCTCTGGTGAAACGATCATTTCTGAAGTGCATTGTGCTACTCTAAGGAAACTAAAGATACGGCTTCAGTGTGTTCGTAGCCACAAAACTGTAAACGAGCTTCTCCTTCTCCACGACACAAGTCTGCATTCCCAACAGGAGGTCAGAAAACTTCAGTCGTCTGTTCTTCCTCATCCACCCTGTACCCCGGATCTCGCGCCTTCTGACTTCCATCTATTTGGCCCAATGGAGAATGCACTCCACGGGAAGCACTACGTGGATGACGGGGAAGTTATCGATGCAGTGCGACATTGGTTCTGACATCGACCAGTCGATTGATACCATGCAGGTGTATACGCGGTGGCGTATAACATTGAACGGAGATTATGTTAAAAATAGGCTATGGAGCAAAGGGATATGGGAATAAGGTGGTGTATTTGAATCCTCAATAAACCCAACCTGCTTTCAGAAATATAATGCGATGCATTTTATATTGAACTGCCTTCGTATATTCCGTGCATCAAAAACATCGTGATCCGATTTAAAAGTTTACTTGTTGTGAGTGAGCGACATAACATCCTAAATGCTGCGATGTTACAGTAAAAAATGGATTTTGCACCATATATCGCATATCTGCAATATATTGTAGATGATGAAGAGAAAGAAAGAGACTGTGACCTCCTTGTTACAATTAATAGGTGACCAACTCGAGTTCCCAACTCATAGAAATAATCCTCTTTCTCGAACAAGTAATCTAAGTCTGTGAGTATTTTATTTTCAGATGCACTAAGATATGACGTTCTCGTTTGCCTTCCTTTTCCATAACGGCTGATACTGATAGGCTAATCTGAACTTAAAAAACCAAGGAAACAAAATTAATTCATCTTAGAAATAAAGTGCTGTAATCGAAGATATGTTCAAAATGTCTACAATGATGCTGATAAGGAGGAAAAGATTGTAAAAAATATACGTAAAATAATTTTAAATCATATTCGCCCTAGAAATAGAAAACACAGCCGATGAATATTGACTAAATTTCATATTTTTTTCCAAAAATTCTCAACTCTTTGTTGTTGTTGTTGTTGTTGTTGTTGTTGTTGTTGTTGTTCTTACAATGAAGCCAGTGTTTATAGGCTACAGTCATTTTGACTTGAAACTTTGCAGCGAGAAGATGGGTAGATCTGTTGAATTAACATCATAAAAGAAAGTTGGCATACTTACTCATCTGTTGATCGCGGCAGCACCTCTAAGGCAGGTTTTATTCAGTCTACGATTTTTAGGTTACTGAAAAAATACAGAGAGGAAGTAAATGTTGATCATGTGAAAGGAAGAGGTTGCGAAAGGACGTCTAGTGCAAAACAGGACAGGGTATTTTAAAGGCTTTCGCTCAAGGGCCGTCGCCTGTCATCAACTGAACTAAAGCGAGACTGGGTAGAAATATGCGACATCTCAGTAACCAGCAGAACTGTAAAAAATAGACTACTGGAAGTTTGACTCTCAGCCCGTCGTACTAGAAAGAAGCATTTATTGACCAAGACACTCCGACAACAGCGGCTAAAATGTGCAAAAGCATATGCGACATGGACACCAGAGATTTGGAACAGAGTAATCATTTCAGACGAGTCCAAATTTAATCTGCATGGCTCAGATGGATAAGTGTTTGTGCGTCGAAGGAAAGGTGAAGAATTTTTAGCCATCATGTATGACACATACAAACACCCACATGGACAGATGGTCTGGGAGTGCATTTCAATTCACGGAGTAGGTCATATGGACTTCGTACATAGCACAGCCAACGCGGATGCCTACGGAATCATCCTTAAAAGGAAGCTTAAGCCAACAATACGAGACCAGTCTGGAGATGTTTCCACTTGCACTTTTCAGGATGACTCCGCTCCTTGCGATAGAGCTTTGAAGGTGTATGTTAGAAGTGTCATATGATTGCAATTCAGATAGTTTTGTGCGAAATTCTGTGAACCAAAGGAACAGTATATTTAAATAAAGGCTACGTAGTGTGCTCGGACCACTCCACAGAAAAGGATTTCAGAAACAAAAAATCTCTTAAACCAACGGTATATATACGGTTTCTTGTCGTATTTCTGCACTGAAATTATTTTTGTCAAAATTACACAATTATTATGCTTTCCATCAGTTGCTGACAAGGAGGATCACACAGGACTGCAGTGAAAACATTTTTTCGATCATGAGAGCAAAGCAAGGTAACAAAGTAACACAACTTCTCAGTGCCATGTAATGGTAAATAAATAGTTCTGTGCTCCTGATGTCGCAAACTTTCTACTGACTCAAAATTATGTGATGAAGTGCAAATTTGAAGCTAATATTACTAAACAGTGTGAGTTATGTGATCAGGTAACTGATTACTATCATACTATCATACATTTATTTCCTTCTACAGCACTACAGATTTCTCTATCGGCAACGTAGAGGTAATATCATTCCTTATGCAGCCAGTCCCTGTTATGAATGGTGTGAAAATATCGCTCATAGGGTCAGTTGGTGCATGCATTTCAGTGGGCTTGGCAGACTGATATGTAATAGCAACTTCTGGTTCGGTCAGGAAAGCAACGGGAAACTACCTCACTCCTCATTTCCCTAGTATGCCTCTTCAGTGATGCCTAGGTTGTTTATGACAGCTGCTGGCGGAGCTGTAGAGGATCAAACCAGCTTTCGGGCTGAATACCCAACATACCGTACATACAATGATTATAGCGTTGAAATTTGCACATAGAAATGAAGAAGTACGGTAATTCTTAAACGAAGTCTGAATATGTGTGGGGGATATTTGTCTGCCAGGAACCTTTAAAAATACTTTTTGTTAGAAAGTACACATGGAATTAGAAGCAAATTAACTGGCAGTTTTTAATCAGTGAACGAATGCAGTGAAGGTATATGTATAAAATTAGTGAATGACAAATGTCTCAAAGTCCATATTAAGGCACATGTGAATAGAACCAATGATTCAAGAGAGAAAAAAATTGCCAAAGTATCCAAATGAAAATGAAATTGCATGTGTGATTTGCTCTTGGAGATGTTATGAGACAGACATGACGATCGAATGTTTTAATTTAATACCTAATACATTACTTTATTCTTATCACTGGTTCCTTCAGATCAATATCCTTCTCCCTTCCTTATATCATGCACAAGAACGACGCAAACGTCTTAAAATCTGTATTTCCTTGGGTTTTCGAAGTCGGAATATATAGTGTTTTAATAGCTCGTTGTGCTAATGTCCACCTCGAGCCGCTAGATGGCAGCACTACGCGCTTCCGGCGATACTCTGCGTGCTAAGTGAGGAGATTTTCCACTCTTATCATATTAAGCTATTTGATACAAATAATCTCGACCATAATTCATAGCTTAGCAAACGAACAGGGATTCACCACTGTAGGGGACTTTAACTAGTGTTACGACTGGATGAAGAAAAATGGTGGAGAAGGGACCCATGCGCATTCAACTGAGGTTTAACCGCAATCATATAATTCCTAAACATATCTCATTTTCACTTCAAAATATTTTTTGTGGTGGTTATCGTTAATGCAAAAGAAATTATGCCTCCATGTGTGATCGAACCGTCTGAATCTGCTTCCTTTTAACTTTCGTAATGTTTATCTCAGAGATTGGCGAACCCGCGGCTACTCGCATGGTGAGCGCGGCGCTCACCTTCGTAGTATATTGCTTCTTGTTGGAATGTTACAAAACCTCCAACTTTGTAGGTCCCTGTACCTTTGTAACAGATTATTATGAAGGGGATGTGTCAGTCATTTTCATTATCTTTGATAATATACACCCGCAATTCATTATTAGGCACGGCAGTGTATGTTTGGTGAGCGGTGCGCTCAGTAGCGAGGAACTGTGCTACTTATATTTCGCTCATTGTAATAAGTCAGGTTTTGTTTTATGCTTGTGTTTAATGCGAAATGTTTATACTGTGGGTGTTGTTAGACAATATTTACAATTATTGTGGCATCCAGTGATCAGATATTTTCGTGGTTGTGTGAAACGAAGGAGGGAAGGTCTTGAATATCGAGACTGATGGTATGAAACAGATGAGGTTTACGGAAGTGATCATGACTCTGTTTCAGAGTGTCTGCAAGTTCTGGCGAAGGAGAGGAACTTTCGTTTATAGCAAACTGTGATATCAATGTACATAGCTTGTTTTACGACCGGATGCCCTTCCTGACGCCAACCTCAGTTGAAGGGCTAATAAAGATGAAATAAATAATGGTGAACGAAGTTGGCTAAATAGGTGTAAGGAATCGGCTGTAGTCTGTGAATAGAAACTGCCCCGGTATTTGCCTGGAAGCGTAAACAGAAAACCATTCTCAGGACAGCTAACGGTGGGGATCGAACTCACGCGTCTCCCGAATGTTGAGCTTGCCTCCATAGCCACTCCACTCGGCCGTGTTCCTAAATAAATAACTATCTCAAATGGACATATTAAAAATACCTTCATATTATATGGACATATTATAGCCTTTAAACATAAAGGTGAGCGCTGCGCTCACCAGCGAGTAACGGCGCACATAAAGACCTAGCGAGTAATGCCGGGTTAACTGCATTTCAGATTTTGTCTTCACTAGTCACACATGAGCCCATCGTACCTAGCATCCTCCTTTCAACAATGTTAAGTTTCCAATCATTCTTTTCCATTGTCGCCTAAAATTCAGCATGTATGGATGAACTATTGTTTTGTACGGTCTGTGCTTAACATGAAGTGGCACCATTCTATCACAGAAATTTCCTGCTTCTGACTGCCACGTTTCTCAGACGTTACTTGTCCTATTGTTGAAATTAAACATGTTAATAAATCAGTGGCGGCCGGTCAGTACGTGCTACCGGGCTCCAGCACGTAGCTTGGAACTGTAAGGAATATTATTTATGTACAGTACAATTATCCTGGTGCCTTTTCGTTGTTTTGAGTACGATATGAATTTGTGTTTTGTGAAAATCAGGACGAGATCTGTCGAACACCTAGCGCCGTTCTCCCGGGGAACAAGGCTCGTGCTCATGTGAAGTGAGCCCTTGCCTGTAGCCTGAAGGAAGCAATACGCAGGCGCAGCCAAACTTGCAACACTCCCCCTAGCCGGCGGAGTATACCGTAAACCGGGATCAACTTTCACTGATCCCGTTTATAGTTACTTCCTCTCCCGCAAGGGGGTAGAATTACTCGATGTCTCCTGCTACCCGGAGCGCAGCGAGGGATCCAGTCGGTCGTGCTTATGTTGAACGTGGTAAGCGAATCTGCCACTAGAGAGTAGCATCGTCTGGGTTCGAAAGTAAAGCGTAAGTGGAGGCAATCTATCTCACACAGGCTTATTAAAATATCCATCTTCCTTTTGTGTCAAAAATGAGGAATTCGTAGGTGAGTCAAAGAATCTTTGACTGACCCTAAATGTTATCCCGCATTACAATGTAATTTACTCTGGTGAAATGAAATAGCGTATGTCTTTTAGTGCCGGAACTATCCGAGGACATGTTCGACTCGCCAGATGCAGATCTTTTGATTTGACACCCGTAGGCGACCTGCGAGTCGTGATGAGGATGAAATGATGATGACGACAACACTTACACCCAATGATGGTTAAAATTCCAAACCCTGCCGGGAATCGAACCCGGGATCCATGTGACCAAAAAGGCCAGCGAGCTAACCATTTAGCCATGGAGCCGGACATTTACTCTGGTAACTTAATAGGGGAGGTCTCATTGAATCAGTTGGCAGCTCTTTCAGTTGCTTTGTGCAGTTTTTAATCTCGCGGTTATATTACTGGTGCGTGTTTTTCCTGTCATTGTGTTAGTGCTAAAGTTTATACGAAGATTTATCAAATTATTTATCCACTGCAGTGTATATAAAGTGAAATTAAATTAGTGTTCTTAGTGGAGATCTATATTCCCACGATTCTATTTGCACTGATGTAAGTTGCGCCATTAGGTTAGTAAAAACAATATTTCTTCAATGAATTATTTATCTCGTAGACAGTCGTCGAAGAATTCATCTGCTTCCAAATTAATGTTGTTTTTGTTTGTTCTGAGTAATAAATTGCGAGAAAAGTTGTATTATTATTATTATTATTATTATTATTATTATTATTATTATTATTATTATTATTATTATTATTATTATTATTATTTCTATTATGATTATTAGTAGTAGTAGTAGTAGTATTATTACCAAGTTTGAAGTATGCGTTGTTCATCATGGCAATATGCAGATTTAAAACAGCGTATTTAGCTTGTTTTTTGTAGCACGCAGGACGATTTTTTCACGAGCCGCCACTATAATAAATAATAATAATAATAATCGTATGGCCTCAGATACCGTGTGCAGACATTTCGATTTGACGCCATCTGGCTGTCTGCTCGTCAATTTCGACGTTCCGTTTTACTCTAGGTCCGCTAGATGGCAGACAGAGTAAAGCGGATCTCTCTTGGGCGTCTATGGCTGAGATTTAATTTATTTTGTCGGGTAAATACCAAATGTATCACCAGAGATCTTTTACATGCCGACATCGTACGACATGGAGTGTCGAATGGACATTTTTCCGCCCTTCAAAAATCCGACTACCTCTGCCGGGTTTGAACCCGCCATCTTGGATATGGAGGCCGACACTCTACCATGGATCCACAGAGGCAGCTATGTATTATGCACAAAAGTGAAGGTAGTGAGCGGTAATGAATTACATTCTCAAATAGGTATACATTACAGCACATCCCGTGCATAAATAAATACAAATGGATTTGAAGGGGGTTCGCTGTCTGTAATTTATTTTCTTTTCAAATATTTTCTGATATTTATCCGTTTTAAGTCAACTCTAGAACGTATCAGTGGTTTTTATTTTTCGTGTCTGTTTGTTCCACCATCACGGCGAAACAGCTGAATAGATCTCGACCAGGCATCATTACTTGAGACGTTCCCTCATTACAAACAACTTTTGTTACGTACATAATTTCGCTTAATCTTCAAATGACGAAGAAAATTACTATTTTTGTGGGTCTCATGCTCTCTCATCCTATTTTCTTTTATATTCAACTTTCTTAAACGTATTACTTTCTTTCTTAATTACTCCATACGTATGCGACTGCTAACATAGAAACTTGGAGACTCTTTTCTTTGAAGAAAATTTCCATTCTTTTCAAATGTATAAATTTTGGCCTCGGAAAATATCGGAATATGGATGCATTTTAATCACGGTGCAGAAGAATGAGGCGCCCCGTCTCTTGCCTTAACACACACTATCAGAAGGACGACGATCAATGAGACAAGGTAGCCAGAAAAGCCTCAGCTTAAATACAGAAAGGGGAGGTTCGAGAGGATTCTGGACTATTCCGGACACACCATCTCAATTTTATTAGTAAATTCAAAATTACACCCAAAAGACCAAGAAGAAGCCTGTGATAGGCTGAAAAATAAGTACAGAAAATTAGTGATAGGTCACATTCAAAAACTGCGGAATGAGTGAGAAGTGTTACAAACCTTGACATATATAAACAAGTAAATGAAAGTTGATTTACTTGAGAAAACCTATAAACACAACATTTCTTTCCATAACGGCTTCTTTTACCTTGCACCAGAGTGCATGACCATAGTTTTTGGTAGTGACATCTATAGAGAAATGTCCAAACTTCTTGAAGTAAACGAAGACAAAGCAAATAAATCCAGTCAGTTTAGACAACTTCACAACAACACAATTACTTAATACTTCAGTAGTGACATCTTCTGATTAAATTCCAACTTCATGTAGTAGCATTTTCACGTTTGGTTAGATAGATAGAGTTTTTAAGGCGCATCTTTTGAATGTGCATAGTTGAGGTGTACCTCCGGGTACATATATAAAAGACCTATTCTGTATATCATTCATAGTGATATTGAGGGAACGAGACTGTTGTGTCGACTTTACAAGAAAATATAATGAACCCCTGAAGACCCTGTTTTTTGTACTTGTTAAAGAAAAATACCTTTCTCTCAGCGAAGTTCTTGTCTCAATAGCAATGATGATGTAGGTACACAGTTATAATTATCGACATGAGTTCTAACTACGTACATCCTGGCTTCTGTTGCCTTCCATAGGCACGAATATTGAGAAAACTCAAACATTTGGGAGAAAACGGCTACCAGATATGGGTTACAGGAACGATGTAATTGTGGTGTACCTTAATGTACTCCAACTGGGCTACACATAAGCTCACATTCTTTGGACTTTCCTATTTCCTATTGTGTATGTTCTTTGTTTCATCTTTGTTAAAAAATAATCATATTGTTAGCACTGAATAAAAAGCTTCTCAAACATCCGTATTTATGGGTTATAACATTTAACATTACCCATATTGCTGACCCCAAAGTGATTGACGCAAAGAAGTGAGAATCTGAAGTGTTAACATGAACAACACAGGCGACAACACTAAACGGTAAAATGTTCGGAAAATAGAACATAATAAACATGTCTGACGGCGGCGCGAATGGGGTCTGCAATCGGTTGAAGATTGCGCTAATGAAACGTCGCTCCCATAATTCAAGACAGCGAGAAGTTATGACCAACTTAGTCGGTATAAAAAGACCTAAAACAATGAGGCATAGTTACTGATAAAGTAATCATCGTTGTTGTCCGGAGGAAGAATGGAAAGAATAAGCATGTAAAATTAATAACAACCTTTCGCTGCCTTGAATTATGGGAGTGAAGTTTCATAGGACAAATCTTCAGACTTTGGCAGAGTCCAATCTTGCCATCACCAGCCATGACTTGATGTGAATAGGGACCGTGCGTAACAACAAATTTTCGACCGCAGCGCCCCTAGCGGAAGAGACGATTATTCATCGGTAGGAGAAACACCAGAATAACATCAGCTGTCGTTGTTTACTTACTGAAATGTGTTGTGAATCCGTATGATTTGAATTAATCAGCTATGTCGAATGCTGTTATTCTTGTGGGTTTTCAGAAAATTACGTGGAGTTCACAGTATTTTAGGAATTCTACTTTGACGAAAGGAAGAGAGCTTAATGATAGCCATCACATACATCAGGTGGAAGACAAACATTCAAAAAAAGTAACTTATCTGGTTTATGTTTGAGAGAGACAAATGTTAGTCAAACCCCATATAATATTAACATCAAGGTAAGAATAAAGAATTTTCTTAATTTAGATACTTTTAATATTTTATAAATTTGTAATAATCTTAGTTTTAATATTATCAACCTAAACATATAACCTTAAATCTTCAGATTTTATTTATTTATTTATTTATTTATTTATTTATTTATTTATTTATTTATTTATTTATTTATTTATTTATTTATTTATTTTGACTGCAACAGAGACCTAGTGGAAGATGTGTGCCCCTGCAAGGCAGGTCTGTCTGGAAGATGTAAACACATAGCTGCATGATGTGCTTATATTAACAGTGAAAGACAGCAGTCTCAAACTTCAGTTCTTCAGCAGTGATATGCACCCAAAACCAGCATACAAAAGGAATTATATTCAAAGGGGGAGTGCGTTTCAGAAATATTCCATACAGCTCAAGATATTACCCATTCTGATCAAAATACAAGTAGGCCTAATAGTGAAATAAATAAAACTGAACTTTATAATAAAATTGAAAATATTGACTGTGCCTTCTCAGCTATATTACAGGCTGGGTGTGAAGGAGAAAATATTGCAATATGTGAGTCAGTGGTAAATATTATTGTAAATAATGCAGTTCATTTCAGTGAAAATTAAGGATTAAAGGTTCTTATTAATGAATTAGAAACCCGGAATTATCAAAATATACACAATTGTTATTTTATTCAGAGATTATCCGATCTAAAAGCAAAACTATTTCCAGTTAATTATGTGCATAATTTACCAAAGGGAGTGCAGCAGTTCTATGAGATGAACATTAAAGTAAGCAAAACACAGAAAATTAAAATTGCAATGTTTACAAAATCTCAATCGCAATGTAAACTTTGGCACAAGCAGAGAAACCTGAGAATATCTGCTAGTATAAAGCCACACCAAATTAAGACACTAAAAACCGGAATGTATGAACAGCTTGCAAAATCATTTGTGATGATTAAAGACATAAACACACCAGCAATTAACTAGAGGAGAAGTAAGGAAGAAACTGCTAATGCAGAATATTGTGATGTGTATAAGTGCAGTGTAAAACATGTTGGTCTGTTTATTCATGAAAAAGAACCATGGCTCTGCTGTAGTCCTGATGGCATTGTGGAGGGACCTGATGGACTAAAATTGCTGGAAATTAAGTGCCCATTTTTATGTGCAGAAAAATCTATTATTGTTAGAAATAAGTGCAATGTTCCCCACCTTTTGTTGCCTCCATTGGGAGATATCTCTTTGAAGAAGTCACACATTTGTTATACACAGATTCAAATGTCATTATATGTTTTGAACCTCAGATTATGTGACTTATTTGTGTATAGTCCCCTGGGAAGTGTAAATGTGAATGTCCTGAGAAATGAACATTTTCTTGCGCAAGTCATTCCAACATTGGAAAGGTTTTATTTTGAACACTATATAACACTACTGTATGGGCTGCATGTACAGAATAGGCTACCAATAATGTAACATAATTTTTTGTATAGTTTTCTTTGTGTCTATGTTTGTAATTTTATTATGGGAGAGTTTAAATTTGCTAATATTCCAGCAACATGAACAATTTTTTCCACATGGGGCAATAAATCTATAGTAAATTTATTACAAAGTATTTTGTATATTTTCAATCTCTGAATAGCTCGCTACACATGAATATGCACTGATGCTATGTTATAAGTTATGTCTATTTCTTCAGGAGAGAACTTAAATGCAAATGGTGGCATCACCATTATTGCATTTTTGCTTTCTATACATGTCTTTACCTGAGGGAAACCTTTATCAGACATTATAATATCACCAGGCTCTATATGATCAAGCAGACCAGATTTAACTGTAATATAGCTATCAGTGGCTCTATCTCCATAGCATCCAGAAAGAAAACAAATAAGACCAGAAGGTGTAATTGCCACAATAAATTTCACAGTGAAACCATTAGAATTATCTGTCGAACACTCATTGGCCTCTCACAATGTATTTCAGTGCAATCAACAATGCATGTACAATCTTCATAATGGGCCTTGAAAGAATTAGGCATAGTCTTTCTGATACTGAACCTACCGGGCGAGTTGGCCGTGCGCGTAGAGGCGTGCGGCTGTGAGCTTGCATCCGGGAGATAGTAGGTTCGAATCCCACTATCGGCAGCCCTGAAGATGGTTTTCCGTGGTTTCCCATTTTCACACCAGGCAAATGCTGGGGCTGTACCTTAATTAAGGCCACGGCCGATTCCTTCCCACTCTTAGGCCTTCCCTATCCCATCGTAGCCATAAGACCTATCTGTGTCGGTGCGACGTAAAGCAACTAGCAAAAAAAAAAAAAGATACTGAACCTTTGTGGCCAGAAAATACAACCTACTATTTTTTGATAGAAGTGGTGCAGAACAAACTTAAAATTAGCTGAAGCTGTGGTTCTGTGACACCTAAAAATAACTGCAATAGCAGAGAAAGTCAAACCAAGTTTCATTTTCATTAGAAAGAGTAGTAAAATGTTTTGTTTGGTAAGAGTGCATTTGTGACTTATTGTAGGTAACGGGGACAACAAAAGCTGAAAGACTGCTGCTTTTATACCAGCTATGTCGAGCAAACTATTTTCATTGCCCTCTACAGACTTGTATCCACAAAATAAAATTTTCACTTGTATGAGGTCAACACCAACACCACAGTCTCTCTTGAAACACGTATCAGTCATTACATTCTTATTAATGTTAGGTACTGTTAAAATTGTCAGAGTTTCTGAACCACATTTTGAATTTTCACTGGGCAAATATAAATTACAAAATATTACCGTGCATTTACATTTCTCTGGTCATATGAAAATTGTTAAATTATCAGTCTGAATACCTACCGGTATACTGCAAACGGTTTGGGGAGACTGTGATTCAGGAACAGAATTCATGTTTTCTTGCATTTCACTTTGTCTCCCTTTCCTCCTCTTGTATCTGACTGTCAGTTTCCTCTGTATTTCGTCCTCATTAGATCTTCCTGGTAACATATGCAAAGTAGGTTTACATCCAGGGCTATCAGGGTCTCTGGTAGGTGTTCCATCAATGAAGTGTCGGCTGCAGATTCTGGAATTACTGGTAGGAACCCACGGTTTTCCATCAGGTGTTGAACGTTTTAAAGATGTTATCCATGCTTCCCTTCTGATCTTATGGGCATCTGCGGCTGGAAAACGAAAATGTTTCATTCCTGGGGGCCTATTTTCGTAGGTGTAATTACAACCGTACACGGAACAGTTCACATGACATTTACTGCGTTTACTGGTTCTATGAGTTTCGTTCATGCTTAGAGAATATGCTGAAAAAACCTAATCAAAACGTAGGCTACCTCAGTAAGCAACGTGAACAGTCAAAGACTAGTAAAATAAAAATAAAAACACTATTTACTAAATCGATGGTGAATGATGCTCCTACCAGTTACTTCATATTAAGCTACCAGACGGCAGCACTCGCTATACGCACGGTCCCTATAAAGACAAATAACAACACGTGTAAATAGTTAAGAGGTAGCGATACAATTATAATGCATCTCCCACTGTAAAGCACAGATTGCGCTGTTGTTACTCTTGTAATTCATATGAACCAAATCATGTATACAAGAGAAGCAATAGCATTTGCAACTGGTCCAGGTCTGACTGTAACGTGACACAGTAAGGTGTATATTGCGCTGATTTCAACAGGCCTAAAGCTGCTTCACTGCCCTAACCCGGGGACTTACGCCCCCAGACCCCCTTTTCTTGATCACAGTCAAAATGGGTTTGTCACTAGCCGGATCTAACCAATCCAGACCAATGGTTTTGTCACTAGACGGACGCACCCTATCCAATGGTTTGGTCACTAGCCGGACCTAATCTATCTAGTCCAATGGGTTTGCTACTGGCCAGACCTAACCAATCCAGACCAATGGTTTTGTCACTAGCCAGACCCATCCTATCCAGACCAATGGTTTTGTCACTAGCCGGACATAATCTATCTAGTCCAATGAGTTTGCCACTAGCCAGATCTAATCAATTCACCCCAATGGTTTTGTTACTAGCCGGACCTCACCTATCCAGACCAATTGTATTTTCACTAGCCGGACCTACCCTATCCAGACCAATGGTTTTGTCACTAGTCGGACGTCACCTATCCAGACAAGTGATTTTGTCACTAGCCGGACCTAACCTACCCAGTCAAATGATTTTCTGACTAGCCGGTCCGGATAAATAATAATAATAATAACAATAATAATAATAATAATAATAATAATAATAATAATAATAATAATAATAATAATAATAATAATAATAATAATAATAACATTTTTAAAATTAAAGGTCCACGGCTAGCCATCATGTTTCGTCCAGGGGAAAAGAAGAGTGATGATTACTGGAAAATTTGTCCACAGTAAAGTATTTGCTAGTTGCTTTACGTCGCACCGACTCAGATAGGTCTTATGGCGACGATGGGACAGGATAGAGCTAGGAGTGGGAAGGAATCGGCCGTGGCCTTAATTAAGGTACAGCCCCAGCATTTGCCTGGTGTGAAAATGGGAAACCACGGAAAACCATTTTCAGGGCTGCCGATAGTGGGGTTCGAACCTACTATCTCCCGAATACTGGATACTGGCCGCAATTAAGCGACTGCAGCTATCGAGCTCGGTACAGGAAAGTATGGATTGCACTGATGTCAGTCTTATAATTGATGCGATGGAAATTAATGGCAGTAATTATTACATTCTTTATACAGGAGGAATGAAAACATCTATGATTGATCCATGGCTAACCATATTTTCTGAAAAGAAACACTAATGATCCAGGATAGAGGAATTCTGAAATAATATTTCATACACACACATAAACAAAGTTTAACGTGCATAGGAGGAGGGAAGTAAGGAAGATGTATACCAACATTTAGCATACCTTACTGGAGAGCATCTAATGAATAATTCGTTCTCTCGACCAACACTGAGTTTGGTGCTATGCCCACATTTCTCACAATTCTTTTCCCTAGTTATCAGGCCATGGTTAATACAAAACGACAAAAATCTTGAAACTAGCCCTTGAAATCATCAAAATCAGTAATTTTTACCTAGCAACCTCCACGCGGAACGGCGTCCATTTTTAACAAAATCTTCTTGATTACTATAAAAACGACCGTAGCATCTAACCACGAATAAATAACAATACTATATTATAACTAGCAGAAGTACCCGTTCTTCGTACGGGTTATCAGAAACAGTCTTTAGTTACTCATACTATCGGTGTGACTGACTTCATTAGATATTTATATCACTGGTGTATTTACTTAAGTACCAAGAAATTATTTGTCATGTTTGGAATTATAGTGTATCTTCTTCTTCTTTTCTTAATGGGGCCTCTAAATATTAGTTTCTAATTAGTGTCGACCTCTAAGATGCTACCATGTTTTTCCTTCATTCCCACCTAGATATATCTGCTCCCTTCACAAAGCCGCAGGTTTAGTGTTAGTATACTTTCGCCAGATAGTACCACAAATATGAATATTATTGAATGTATTTGTTTGATCTGACATTTCATCACTATTGCAAATGATAAAGGAAATTTCGATGCGAAAAAGAAAGTACTATCATTATCGAGAATTATAATTCTCAGGGCTTGTCACTCATGTCCCACATCATATAATGAATGTGCGTATAAATGTTGAGAAATTTTTTCAAGTCATGGGCGCACCATCTTGACAATTGTGTACAGTACATAGGTTTCATGGTTACAATGATCGTAAAAGTGGCCAAAATATCGGCAATAATAACATCAGTGATCCTACTACTCCATGATTTGATAGAAAATAGTTTAAACTATAGGTAACAGACTCCGCAAAATGCTGAAACCTAAGCCAGTACATAAAAACGGATGCCCGTCGGCAAACGCTGGTCGCTGTACTACGGAGATTTTCGGGGCTATTATTTTTATACTTCACTCCCCCTCCATCCTCGCCAAGAGGAGTGCTATGAGCGTCTTACACAACAGTTTATTTTTTCCAGATAGTAAGTCATATATGTATCAAATTTGGTTGGCAGCTATGCCCGAACGTACATGCATAATCTAGCTGCTGCAGAATCCTGGAGCTGACGTTGCCATGGTTACGGCCGTTCGTTTCTTTATCCGATTCCTAGAGCAGGGATAGTGTGGTTCCAATATCTCCATGACGGTTGGTTTTAGGGCCTTCAAACATGGTTTTCGAACCCGAAGGGTTTACCGAGTTTTGTTCTTTGCGCCAAAGGGCTTAAAATGAGCTTTGTCTCGTCCTTGTACGACAAATTCGATTTCGCCTATATTAGCATATTATTTTAATATTGTTATACCTCCCCCCGTCGCCACCCCCTCAAATTGTTTTGAAAATAAAATACAGCCCATATTACTCACTGGCAATATAGCTTTCTACAGGTGAAGTATTTTTTAAAATCGGTTCAATAGTGTTTGAGTCTATCCGTTACAAAACAAATATACAAATTTTTCCTCTTTATAATATTAGTATAGTTCGAATCCCACTGTCGGCAGCGCTGAAGATGGTTTTCCGTAGTTTCCCATTTTCACACCAGGCAAATGCTGGGGCTGCACCTTAATTAAGGCCACGGCCGCCTTCTTCCCACTCCTAGCCCCTTCCTGCCTCATCGTCGCCATAAGACCTATCTGTGTCGGTGCGACGTAAAGCAAATTAAAAAAATTAGTATAGACGTATAAATTACATCCCTAAACATACGGTTGCCGTCAGGAAGGGTATCCAGCCGTAAAGCAGGGTTTAATCCACATGTGCGAGACAGTTCGCACCCGCAACCTCACAGGAGTAGGTAAAGCGATAGAAGAAGATACTCATTTTTAAAAAATTCACCCGCTTTTTTATTCCTTTCACCCCCTTAAGTGGATTTTCAAAAAATAATGTGTTCATTTTTAAAGGAGATTCCAAGTACAAATTTTAAAGTCTGTAACATCTTCTCTTTTGAGATATATGTATCCTCATATAAATAATTCAAGTCCTTCCTCACTTTCTTTCAGCCCCCTCCCCCCCCCCTAAGTGGATTTTCTGAAAACGAATATTTGTGTTCTTTTATTTTCAAAGAGGATTCCAAATATCAATTTTCATGCCTGTAACATGTTAAGATTTTGTGATTTATTGTGGATAATTTCGCTGCTGTAGAATCCTGGAGCAGACGTTGCCATGGTTACGGCAGTTCACCACTTCATCCGATTCCTATAGCAGGGGTAGAGTGGTGCCAATATCTCCAGAACAGTTGGTTTTAGGGCCTTAAAATATGGTTTTCTGGCCCGTAGGGCTTACCGAGTTTTGTTCTTTGCGTCAAGAGGAGTAAATTGAGCTTTGTCTCGTCCTTTTACGACAAATTCGATATTTTGCCTATATTAGCCTATTATTTTTATATCTCCCCCCCGTACCCCCCACTTCGAATTGTTTTGAAAATAAAATTCAGCCCATGTTACTCACTCGCAATGTGGCTTTATATAGGTGAAGAAATTTTTAAAATCAGTTGAGTAGTTTTTGAGTCTATTCGTTACAAATAAATAAACAAATGTTTCCTCTTTATAATATTAGTGTTACCGTGTTTTGGTGGTAGGTAGAGGTAAAAGAAGATGCGGGCGTGAACGGGTCTCAAACTACGGAATCAAAATTAATGTAAAATTTAACAAGGTTATATTTTCTTTTCAAAATTAAGTAACAACAAATAGAACAGGTACTTAGTAGCCGAAACACAATTTGAAATGTACGATTACAGAGATTACAGAATTTGGGCTCCGAGAGCCGCCCATACGATTCTTGAGCTAGAAGCCCAACCTTACAATATACAGAACTCAACAAAAGGGGCAGAAAACCCCATTCATGCTCAGGAGCACTTGCTCCACATTACACAGGAAAAGCCTCCTCGAGGCATACAACACTCAAAGAGCCACACGCTCTTAAACATTCACCAAACTCCACCTTCAAGTTGTCCTCTCAGGACATAGACACAGGGGTAACATACCCAACCTACTGAGGTCAATAAAATGAAAAGGTTAATTACATGACCTCTAAAGTAACAATTTGAGAGGAGGCGATCTTGCACTCTTAATACACTTGTTTAAGACCTACTTGGCACTAGGCCGTTAATACAAGGGCTAATCCCATACTAAAGAGGTGACTAAAAAAGAAACAATTTACATTACGTTAACGAAGAATAGGTTGGGAAAATTAGTTCACCTCAAAACAATGCGAGTGGGAGCTCGAGAGGGTTAGCACTCTCTATCCCAATATGCAGCTTTGCAAGATAATAGATAAAAGAGCAGTTACATTTTAGGAAAAGGTTACATGGTGGAAAAACGCGTCGAACCCGCCGCGAGAGTTAAACTGCCGACCTAGCAAAAAAAAGTTATTAATAGGCCATTACCTGGTAGTAGACAGTCGCCGAAGAAAGAGGCGCTTCCCGCCTCCTGCTACGTACTTTACACACGAAAAGATGGAAGAGAAGTGGCCCGGAGACCCTAAAATCAGCAGTTTAAATACTCTCGCAGAAAGTTCTAGGCGTTAGGGTAAAGAAAACACCCTCCCACAAAGATTTTATTGGGTAGGACCCCGCAACAGATTCAAGTTGGGGGAAGATACACCAGATTGGTCAGAAATTAATTGAAGAAATTCGTGATTGGATACATTCAAAACAAGGGGAAGAAAGGGGTAAATATAGCCAACTTAAACAATAACAGAAAGAAATTTAACAAAGAACAAACACTTGAAATTAAATTTTCTCCAACAAAATAGTTCTTTGACTCCGCACTAGGTTGCACTATTGTAGATCTTCAGTAGTGTCCTCTAGAAGAGAAAGTTCACACTTCTTACTTCAAGCTAAACAAAAGCACATCAAAAATGACACAGTTCAAAAACTCAAAATTTTCCACGTGGTGACATCTTCTGAGAAAGTAGAAGGTTAATACCATTAATAAAGTTCAGACTTCCTCCAGCAGGGGAGTTTCAATTGGCGCACATTTTAAATTAGCGGCGTGGAGGTGTACCGCCCGGTACAGACCTCTCCCCCCAAAAGTTCCACCAGGGGTGATATATGAAATTTGTTTGAAAACCAGGTCCAAGTTTTGATGTAGATATGGAGATTGATTGCCCAAAAAAAAATTTATAAGATTTTCTTAATTGGGTTTGTATCGGTTTCAAAATTTTCTTGTTGCAGGTGAAGTATAGTCTTTAAGTTGTAGAAGTTGAATTCTGAAGATAAACTTTTAATACTTAAAAGTGATGAAGAATTTTGCAATGTCCACCAAATATTGCTTGTTGTTTTCCCAAGTGTAGTCATTGCTTATAGTAACTGTTCATGTAGTTGAGGTTAATGAAGTTGGATGGCCAGACCGGCCGTTGCAGCTTGCGTCCAAATGAGGCCGCTCGGACCCCTCAAGTACCCTGAGATACCGCTCGCCCGCACTATGAGGGGAGCAAAGGTGTTGAAGTACGCCGCGCCCGCGGTGAACAGATACAGGCTGCGGGCATGTAGCAGGTCGTGCGCCGCACATCAGCCTAGGCCGGGAGGAGAGCTCCGGCTCGCCGTGCACATGTCGTCCTCGTTGGGGCCGACGGGGCCCGTCCTCGGACCCAGCCGCGGCACAGCGCCGCGCGGTTGCGGGGGCACTGAAACATAAAACTAGGCGGCAGAATTGTGTTGGACCATCATCTTCTTTGAGGGTACAGGCTTGTGGAGAGGTTGAGGGGCCAGCGGCGTGCAAATATCCATGGCATTTCATATAATGAAGTCACAGTGTGTATGGGAGCAGGAGACGGGAGCGTGGTAATGGCCGTGGCAATGACAGGATGGCAGTTTAACGGATCGGGGCAGGTTTTACAAAAGGCTTACATCTAAAACCAAAATATTATAGAAGGGGCAGAATGCCTTAAAAGTGAAACTCAAAAAATATATAACCTTCATATTCTTTCAAAATAATATGAAGCAAGTTAACACAGAAATTACACCGGTTTCACCTGGGACAGGTGAACTCTAAATATCCTCTCGGTGGCTGGATTACTTAACAATAAGGTAACCGGCGTAAGGAAATCAAGAATTATGCATGGCCCATGAAATCTGGGGGCAAGCTTGCCCGCGGGAACAAAATTCTTGACCATTACTTGGTCACCTACCTTCAAAGGGGTGGGTCTCCGTCCACGATCATACCTTTCCCTAACCTTTTCATGAGATACATTAAGATTAGCTTTAGCCTTCTTCCAAAGATCTTTAATGTTGTCCGGATCTATTGTCTCGGGCAGAATGTCACTCAGAGACCAGAGGTTCGAAAGCGGCGTGTTGGGAACGAACTTAAACATCAAAGAAGCTGGAGTAAACTTGTGTGATTCATGAACCGCCGAATTCAAAGCAAAAGCTAACCAATGCAGGGACGTGTCCCACCTAGAATGATCTTCATGATGATAGGCAATAAGTGCGGACCTGAGATTGCGGTTAACCCGTTCAGCCAGAGATGGTTGAGGGTAATAAGCAGAAGTGGTTACATGAGAGATGGACAAGTCAAAACAGAATTTACGAAAAAGATTTGATGTGAACGCCTTAGCATTATCAGATACAATGTATTGGCACGGACCAAAAGAAGCAAAAATAGAATTTAGGCAAGTAATGGTGGACTGAGCGGTAGCCAGCTTAGTCGGAAATAACCAGGAAAATCTAGTAAAACCATCTACACATACAAAGATGAACTTGTTGGCATTCCCCTTTGACTGGGGGAAGGGTCCCACATAATCAATATACAGGCGTTCCATGGGGCGCGACGCTTGATGAGAAGACAAAAGGCTTACCTTAGTGGACATGGTGGGTTTACTGAGCAAACAAGATTTACAAGCTTTTACAAGTTCACGAATTTCACCATCCATACCTTTCCAGATGAACATTTCTCGAATCTTTTCACGGGTTTTAAAAATTCCGAGATGCCCTCCCAATGGGGTCTCATGATAGTATTTGAAGATCATAGGCACAAGAACAGCTGGAACGACAACCTTCATCATCTTGTCATGCCTCGAAGGGCAACATAAAACACCATTCCTCAGAACATAAGGGACGACATGCTCCCCAGAAGAAAGGGTTTCCATTATCGGAGCCAGCGTAGGATCTTCACGTTGGTATTTCTCGATATCCCTAAAGAGCATGGGGGCATCTGTTAAGATGGCATTAACATCAGATAACATGGACTCGGGAGGTGATGAACTGTCGACCGGTTCATGGGTCTCGACCTCGTTTGAAAACATACGGCTGAGTCCGTCAGCCACAACATTTTCGGTACCTCTGATATGCCTGACATCGAATTGGAAGGCAGAAATACGGATGGCCCAACGGGCTATACGACCAGTACGACGCGGCCTACCTAAGACCCAGCTTAAGGCTTGATTATCTGTCTCCAGATCGAATTTGACATGTTCCAGATAGAGACGGAACTTTTCTAAGGCAAATAACACTGCCAAACCTTCGAGCTCATAGATGGAATACTTGGCTTCTTGAGCTGACAATGTCCTAGATGCATAGGCGATGGGTCGCCTCCCTAGTTCAGTCTCTTGAAGAAGGACTGCCGCTACCGCCGACGACGACGCGTCGGTTTGGACGATGAATTTCTTCGAGAAATCCGGCATAGCCAGTACAGGGGCATTACAGGGAGCTAATTTCAGATCTTCGAAAGCGGCTTGTTGAGAAGGTCCCCACTCGAATTTGATGCCTTTCCTACGAAGAAGGTTCAAGGGCGCCGCTCTATTAGCAAAGTTAGGAATGAACTTTCTGAAGAAATTCACCATACCAATGAACCTGGCGATACCTTTAATGTCCTTGGGAGGTTTAAAATCACGGATGGCCTGTGTTCTAGAATGATCGACTGCTACGCCATCAGGTGACACAATATGCCCTAGGAATGACATAGAGGGCTTAGCAAAGGCAACCTTGGACAACTTAACAGTTAACCCAGCCTTACGAAGGCGATCGAGAACTTCTCGCAGATGATCTAGATGTTCTTAAAAAGTCTCTGAAAATACGACGACATCATCTAAGTAGTGATATAAGTACTCGAATTTGATGTCGGAAAAGACCCTATCTAGCAGCCTAGTGAGCACAGCTGCCCCCGTGGGGAGCCCGAAAGGTACGCGGTTGTATTCATATAAATTCCAGTCCGTGGCAAACGCTGTAAGGTGTTTAGACTCTTCAGCAAGGGGAATTTGATTATAGGCCTGATTCAAGTCCAAGATGGTGAAGAACTTGGCCTTACGAAACCATGAAAAACAAGAATGAAGGTCAGGAAGGGGCACAGATTGCAACACCACCTTCCGATTGAGAGCCCTGTAATCAATGACAGGCCTGAAGCCTCCTTGGGGTTTCGGGACTAGAAAAATAGGCGATGAATACGCCGACTTAGAGGGCCTAATAATACCATCCTTCAACATCTGATCGATGATTTCTTTCAGAACCTTCATTTTAGGTGGAGATAACCTATATGGTGGAAAACGGACAGGAATCGAATCCGTGACCTCAATTTTGTATTCGATTAGGTCAGTAACACCAAGAGTATCAGAGAACACCTCGGGAAACGACTGACACAATTTGCGAATACTATCAGCCTGCTCCTCAGGTAGATGTCTAAGGTCTAACAACATCTCATCCTGGGTAGGCGAAATAGAAGAACATGATACAGAATTACATTTTAATAGTGGGATTTTATAACTAGAAGCAAATTTGAATGTGCACGACCTAGACTGGAGATCGAGCACAAGACCAGTGTGAGTTATAAAGTCCGCTCCCAGTATGATGGGGCAAGACAAGTGCTTAGCCACAAACAATTTAATTTTCCATGTAAATTTAAAAATACGAATTTTGACCAGTACGGAACCTAAAATTTCTAATGGAGAAGAATTAGCCGAAACATATTGAATAGGAGATGAGACATAGTCAGGAAGTTTACAAACCGATTTCAATTTAGAATACCATTCAGCCGAAATAATCGAACAAACACTGCCTGAATCTACGAGAGCTGTTACAGGCTCGTTATTTAACTCAATCTTAAGAAAAGGAACAGGTGCGGGGGTATCCGCCGCAATCCTAAGACATTCTTTAGGGCATTCAAAAGATGAATTTGAAGGCTGATCGTTCTCTGCATTTACAACCTGTTTACTAGGGGCTGAGTCTCGGGAAGATGGATTAGTCGACTCAGCCGAAGCCACTAGTCACTTTTTATTATTGGCATAGGTGGAATTTGCACCAGAAGTTGAGCAGGAGGGGGTGCTATTTGAGTTGGGACAATTCTTGGCAATATGTGAGAAAGCCCCACATTTAAAACAGCCTTGTGATGACCCGGCTCCATTCCTTGTCCCACTTGACTTGATCAGCGGACACTTGTTGCGCAGATGGTCAGGCGACCCGCAAGCATAACATTTACGGGGATTGACTGGTCGTCGAGGTGGAGGCCGAGTGTTACTAAAGGAAGGCGGGGGTTCTTTCGCGACACGCAAAGAATCGGCGTATCTAACTCCTTCCGCTGAGACGGCCAATGCTTCAAGTTCCGAGAAAGTTTGCGGGCACGCCGCAAAACACAAATATGACCTATAGGGAGGTGAAATTCCCTCTACAATAGCCTGTACAATCTGATCTTCAGGAAAATGAAGGGCAAACACCCTAGTATAAAACTTAATGTCCTGTATGAAATCAGCCAAGTTTTCATCCAAGCGCTGTACACGATAATAGTACTTCTGAATAAGGGAGGACCTGGCCCTAGCCGGGATGAAGTTAGCTAGCAAATGGGCATGGAAATCCTCAATAGATGATTGCTCGGCAATGGCTCTTATGATTTTATCTGAGAGAATACCAATAGCATACGGATAGATAATTTGCAAAATTTGACATGGAGACAGAGAAAACACAAGGGCATGATCCTGAAATTCAACTAGAAATCTTAAAAATGAAATTACAACACTGGTGGTATTAACGGAAAACTTAGAAATACCTCTGAGCAACATTGCCAATGGATGAGGCAAGCTGCTAAACCCGGGTGACATAGTAGGTAAAGGTTTCAATGGCAAAGAAGTTAATTCAGAACGGATGTTACTCAATGATGCACGACGTTCAGATTCGTTGTCCAATGGGGCAGGAATAGTTTGAGCAGCAACGGTAATTCTATTAACTTCTCCCTTGGGAGGCGCTTCCTCACTACCTGTATTCACTATGGTGGGTTGATCAGATTTGGGAGGAACTTCCCCAGTTAACAATTGAGTGACCTTACTAGATAATTCGGAAATATTTTCCAGGAGCGTACTAGCTTCCTTCCTCTGAACGTCATTCAGTTTTAGAGACAACAGATCGTTAACCCTATTCGAAAAATGATATAGCCTGCCTTGCACACGCTTAATTTGATTAGGAGACGGATCATTTTCATCAAAAAAAACTAACTACAGAAGCTAGCCCAGTAATATTCTCTGTGATCGTGGAAAGAGTGTCGTCAATTTCTTTCTCTCCCAAATTGGGGATGGAAATGGGCAAATCAAGGGACTCTTTAAGCTTGTTAGTGTCTATTGCAACCGTGCCTCCAGATGGCACATTTCTGATAGTTAACTCGTATATCAACTCCTCTTTGCGCAAATAGTTAAGGAGGAGAACATCGCGGGGGCCGGGCATGATGACAGAACAAATTTGAAAAACTCACAAATGCCAGCAACTGAGAAAATTGTTAGAGTTTGGATTAAAGCAATGTTTAACCGTCAAAAGGGGCAAAATTGAGACCCATTCAACCACGCTCTGCTACCACTTGTTACCGTGTTTTGGTGGTAGGTAGAGGTAAAAGAAGGTGCGGGCGTGAACGGGTCTCAAACTACGGAATCAAAATTAATGTAAAATTTAACAAGGTTATATTTTCTTTTCAAAATTAAGTAACAACAAATAGAACAGGTACTTAGTAGCCGAAACACAATTTGAAATGTACGATTACAGAGATTACAGAATTTGGGCTCCGAGAGCCGCCCATACGATTCTTGAGCTAGAAGCCCAACCTTACAATATACAGAACTCAACAAAAGGGGCAGAAAACCCCATTCATGCTCAGGAGCACTTGCTCCACATTACACAGGAAAAGCCTCCTCGAGGCATACAACACTCAAAGAGCCACACGCTCTTAAACATTCACCAAACTCCACCTTCAAGTTGTCCTCTCAGGACATAGACACAGGGGTAACATACCCAACCTACTGAGGTCAATAAAATGAAAAGGTTAATTACATGACCTCTAAAGTAACAATTTGAGAGGAGGCGATCTTGCACTCTTAATACACTTGTTTAAGACCTACTTGGCACTAGGCCGTTAATACAAGGGCTAATCCCATACTAAAGAGGTGACTAAAAAAGAAACAATTTACATTACGTTAACGAAGAATAGGTTGGGAAAATTAGTTCACCTCAAAACAATGCGAGTGGGAGCTCGAGAGGGTTAGCACTCTCTATCCCAATATGCAGCTTTGCAAGATAATAGATAAAAGAGCAGTTACATTTTAGGAAAAGGTTACATGGTGGAAAAACGCTTCGAACCCGCCGCGAGAGTTAAACTGCCGACCTAGCAAAAAAAAGTTATTAATAGGCCATTACCTGGTAGTAGACAGTCGCCGAAGAAAGAGGCGCTTCCCGCCTCCTGCTACGTACTTTACACACGAAAAGATGGAAGAGAAGTGGCCCGGAGACCCTAAAATCAGCAGTTTAAATACTCTCGCAGAAAGTTCTAGGCGTTAGGGTAAAGAAAACACCCTCCCACAAAGATTTTATTGGGTAGGACCCCGCAACAGATTCAAGTTGGGGGAAGATACACCAGATTGGTCAGAAATTAATTGAAGAAATTCGTGATTGGATACATTCAAAACAAGGGGAAGAAAGGGGTAAATATAGCCAACTTAAACAATAACAGAAAGAAATTTAACAAAGAACAAACACTTGAAATTAAATTTTCTCCAACAAAATAGTTCTTTGACTCCGCACTAGGTTGCACTATTGTAGATCTTCAGTAGTGTCCTCTAGAAGAGAAAGTTCACACTTCTTACTTCAAGCTAAACAAAAGCACATCAAAAATGACACAGTTCAAAAACTCAAAATTTTCCACGTGGTGACATCTTCTGAGAAAGTAGAAGGTTAATACCATTAATAAAGTTCAGACTTCCTCCAGCAGGGGAGTTTCAATTGACGCACATTTTAAATTAGCGGCGTGGAGGTGTACCGCCCGGTACAATTAGTATAGTCAGAGATGTAAAGGGACTAAGAAGGAGGAGCAGGTTGGAACGAAATAGAGTTAGAAATGGTTATGGAGTTAGGGAGAAATTGAAGGAACTTACTAGGAAATTGAATGTAGCAAAGAAGTCAGCTAAGGATAACATGATGGCAAGCATAATTGGTGGTCATACAAATTTTAGTGAAGAATGGAAGGGTACGTATAGGCACCTTAAGGCAGAAACACGTTCCAAGAAGGACATTACAGGAATCATTGATGAACAAGGGGAGTGTGTATGCGAGGATCGTCAAAAGGCAGAAATATTCAGCCAGCAGTATGTAAAGACTGTTGGTTACAAGGATAATGTCCAGATAGGGGAGGTGAGTAATACTAAAGAAGTATTAAAATTTACCTATGATAACAATAACATTTACAGTACGATACAAAAGTTGAAAACTAGAAAAGCAGCTAGAATTGATAAGATTTCTGGGGATATACTAAAGACAATGGGTTGGGACATAGTACCATATCTGAAATACTTATCTGATGATTGTTTAGTTGAATGAGCTATACCAAATGAATGGAGAGTCGCTATAGTTCCCCCTGTGTATAAAGGAAAAGGTGATAGACATTATGCTGAAAATTACAGGCCAGTCAGTTTGACATGCATTCTATGTAAGCTTTAGAAAGGCATTATTTCTGATTTTATTAGACATGTTTGCGAAATTAATAACTGGTTTGACAGAAGGCATTTTGGGTTTATAAGGTTATTCCACTGAAGCTGAGCTTGTAGGATTTCAGCAAGATATAGCAGATATCCTGGATTTAGGAGGCCAAATGGACTCTATTGCGATTGACCTATCTAAGGCATTTAATAGGGTAGATCATGGAAGACTACTGGCAAAAATGAGTACTGTTGGACTAGAGAAAAGAGTGACTGAATAGGTGGCTATATTTATAGAAAATAGAACTCAGAGAATTAGAGTAGGCGAAGCTTTATCTGACCTTGTAATAATTAAGAGGGGAATTCCTCCAGGCAGTATTATTGGACCTTTATGTTTTCTTATATATATATCATATGTGTAAAGAAGAGGAATCAGATATAAGGCTGTTTGCAGATGATGTTTTGTACAAAGTAATAAATACGTTACAAGGTTGTGAGCAACTGTAAAATGACCTCGATAGTGTTGTGAGATGGACGGTGGGCAATGGTATGATGATAAACGGGGTTAAAAGTCAGGAAAATAGGAAGAGTCCTCTCAGTTTTAATTACTGAGTTGATGGGGTGAAAGTTCCTTTTAGGGATCATTGTAAGTATCTAGGTGTTAATATAAGAAAAGACCTTCATTGAGGTAATCACATACATATGATTGTTAATAAAGGGTACAGATCTCTGCACATGGTTATGAGGGTATTTAGGGGTTGTAGTAAGGATGTAAAGGAGATGGCGTATACATCTCTGGGATGACTCCAGCTAGAGTATGGTTCCAGTGTATGGGACCCTCACCAGGATTACTTGATTCAAGTACTAGAAAAAATCCAAAGAAAAGCGGCTCGATTTGTTCTGGGTGATTTCCGACAAAAAAGAGTAGCGTTACAAAAATGTTGCAAAGTTTGGGCTGGGAAGACTTGGAAGAAAGGAGACGAGTTGCTCGTTTGAGTGGTATGTTCCGAGCTGTCAGTGGAGAGATGGCGTAGGAGGACATCAGTAGACGAATAAGTTTGAGCGGTGTCTTTAAAAGTAGGAAAGATCACAATATAAAGATAAAGTTGCAATTCATGAGGACAAATTGGGGCAAATATTCGTTTACAGGAAGGGGAGTTAGGGATTGGAATAACTTACCAAGGGAAATGTTCAATAATTTTCCAAATTCTTTGAGATCATTTAAGAAAAGGCTAGGAAAACAACAGATAGGGAATCTGCCACCAGGGCGACTGCCCTAAATGCTGATCAGTAGTGATTGACAACCCGACCAAATCGGAACCGAATCCGACTTTCAACCTACAAGGTCGTGTTACGTACATTTAGTGCGTGTTGAAGAGATGTTAAGTACAGAACAAAAATGGTCAACCGGTCACCAACTTTTGGGTTCGGATCCCACTGCTCTCTCTCTCTCTCTCTCTCTGGCCATTTTTGTACTAAATGTACGTAACACGACTTAATAGGCTGAAAGTCGATCTCGATTCCAATGCGGACGTGAAAATTCAATATTCATTAATCCGACCAAAGTTTGTGCTAGGAACTAGGAACTAAGTGAAGTTGGTTAAAGGAACTAATTCGTCACATCAGTTGTTACCGGTCGCCAAGAACTTATTTACATCCCTTATGACAAATGAACATTGAACAGCGGTTCCTGCGCTGGTGAGGGTTATGCAAAGTTATACCCACTAATCCACCAACAACCTCAACGTCGAATGAAATGGAACTTACACGTCTTTCAGCGATGGCTCCGCTGATCTGTAAGAAAAACTTAAAAGTATGGTTCCTTCACTATGAAGCGCAATTTACTACATTAGGTATAAAAATGAAACGAGGACTTTTAATCGTGTAGTTACGTCGTTATAAGCGGATGTCGTGGAATTAATTTCAGAATTTTTGATGCGATCCTGGTATACCACTCCGTTTAGGCTAATATGGGAATTTGAAGAGTCCGTAAATAAGAAAGTGACGAACTTGTTGACAGAATTAGAACCAGGCGAAAAGAAACCAAATGAACTGTTACGAGACATGCGAACTTTAGACGGTACTCAGGTTAAGGACGCTTTTTTGAATACCATATTTATGCAGCGGCTTCCCTTTACGGCACGTTCCGTACTAGCTACCAGTAAAGACGATCTTGACTCCATAGCCACTAAGGCTGACTCACCACCTGGATCGAACATTTGTGCTCAAACTATGCAGTCACCATCACCTCAAGTAGAAATTTTGAGGATGTAGAAGGCATTCTTTCAGCAGACTTGGACAAAATGGAAACATACTTCAAGTCTTGTCGATTGATTCCAAGTGCTTCTAAGACCGAGTTTTCATTTTTCCATCTCAGCAACCGACTCGAATACTACGAGCCGTCTGTTTTATTACTTGATGAAAAACTAGAGTACAACCCGTTCTTGAAATATCTAGGAGTCACCCAGGACAGAACTTTGAGCTGCAAAGAATACCTCACCAAGCTCTCTCACATAATCGCTACAAGGAATAACATCCTGCACAACCTTTTTGGCAGTTCCTGGGGAGCCTCGTCTGACGATTAAAGGGTATCAGTCTTGTCCTCTGCAGCGGAATACTGTGCCCCGGTACTTCGATCTAGGAGACCAGCAAGTGTACTGGCCGGCCGACTCTTGAGGGATAATTTTAATCTAAACCAGAGTTGGCGGGATGAGTAGTCAAATCCAACATCTGGAACTAATGTCCATGAACTAAATCCAACTCGGAACATTAAGGGATTCGTTCTCCCAAGAAAACTATGGTGTCACCCCAGCAGGCATGGACGCAGCAATTTCTTAGGCCATGACTGGGGTTGGATGGATTCACCAATATGTGAGTGCAGTGAAGAGGAGCAGACCATGGGCCATGTCAATCTGTAGAGTGGCTGAAAATCTTGGACCTGGAACTATGAATTTGTTAGTATGATCAGCATTCGATTAAATAAATAAATAGAATAAACGATACCGGTAATGATCATATTTGAAGACTGGAAGCGCAGATCGCGGAGTTAACATTATCCATCAACGAATTAAAAACAATGTCACGTTTACTTTCATCACTGTCCTCACAAAGCAGATCAAGAGACCGGTCGAGGGTGAGGTGAGCCCAGCATTTTAATTCAAATGGAGCACTGTGCTGTTATTACTTGAAATATCACCACAGTGCGAAGAATGCCACAGCCCATGCTCATATCAACCACGTTCCGCCCAGCATTCTAATAAACAGTCAAACTAAAACGCTCCACACTAGCAGCGGCAGGTGACCGGAGCCACGAAATTTGAAAAATGGAACGAGGGCTGGAACGGGGTCCACTCAGCCTCGGGAGGTCAACTGAGTAGAGGTGGGTACGATTCCCATCTCAGCCATCACTGAAGTGGTTTTCCGTTTCTCACGATGCCTATTCTGTACAGACAGACAGAAGCAGCGGATACAGATACTTAGTTTCCGTGGTTTCTCACTTCTCCTCCAGGCAAATGCCGGGATGATACCTAAGTTAAGCCCACGGCCATTTCCTTCCCTCTTTCTTGTCTATCCCGTTCAATCTTCACATCCGCCCACAAGACCCCTGTACAGCATAGCAGGTGAGGCCGCCTACGCGGTACTGGTTCTCCTCGAAAGTTGTATTCCCTGATGTCTCACGCTCCAGGACACTACGCTTGAGGCGGTAGAAGTGGGATCCGTCGATGAGTACCCCCGGAGGGTCGGGGCAGTAGAATAACACCCACGGTATCCCGTGCCCGTCGTAGAGGGCGACTGAAAGGGGCTCCAGGTGCTCTGAACTTTGGAGCGTGTGTTGGTGACCACGGGGCCCTTCGCAGAGCCCTGGCATTGCTTCCACTTACTTGCGCCAGGCTCCTCACTTTCATCTATGCTATCCGACCTTCCTTGGTCAACTCTTGTTCTTTTCCGCTCCCGACGCTATTAGGTTTGCGAGGGCTAGAGGGTTTTTAATTTTCACCTCCTTCGTGGCCCTTGCCTTCCTTTGGCCGATACCTTCATTTTTCGAAGTGTCGGATCCAGTTTTTCCCTCTGATTAGTGTTACGGTATATAGAGGATGGTTGCCTAGTTGTACTTCCTCTCAAAGCAAGAATCACCACCACCACAGGGCCCCTGTGAACAAAAGCCAGCACGCTAACCATTTAGCCATGAAGCAGGACAATTATTAAAGTGATTAACCAGGAAAGACAACTCTTGGCACCGAGTAAATGAAACTCTTGAAACTGATTGTACGTAATATTGATTGCTTTTACATATATTTTTACCCTATATTCCATAATACGCATGTTGGACTCATTGGCTGAAAGGTCAGCGTTGACACCTCCGGTTCAGAGGGTCCGGGTTCGATTCCCGCCTGGGCCGGGATTGTAATAACTTCTGATTAATTATTCTGGCCAGGGGACTGAGTGTTCTTGTTTGTACAAATATTGTCCTCTTCATCTTCAGACAACACGCTACACCACCAACCACCACAGAAACACGCAATAGTAATTACATCCCTCCATACAGGGTCGGAATCCGGAAGGGCATCCGGCCGTAAAACAGGGCCAAATCTACAAGTGCGACGCATTTCGCGCCCGCGACCCCACAGATGTGGGAAAATGGAGGAAGAAGAAGATTATATAATTTGCGTACTTCCCATTCATTTTTTCTTCATATCATCCTCAATATTACAGGACGTTCATGAAGTTGTTCAAGATTTAAATAAAAGTAACTTTAATTCTTCATTCATTCCACGTAATGCCTAAATCAAATGATGGAATTCAACACGAATTATTATTCTCCCTCCAATTTCACGTCTTCAGAATCTTCGCCTCTATCTGTTTATTTATCTTTCCTTGTCTTCCACGAGAGCAGCCAATTCTGTACACAGTAATAAATAAGTTACAAGGTTGTGAGCAGCTGCAACGTGACCTCGATAATGTTTTGAGATAGACAGTAGCAATGGTATGATGATAAACGGGGTTAAACGTCAGATTGTGAGTTTCACAAATATGAAAAGTCCTCTCAGTTTTAATTACTGTGTTGATGGGGTGAAAGTTCCGTTTGGGGATCACAGTAAGTACCTAGGTGTTAATATAAGGAAAGATCTTCATTGGGGTAGTCACATAAATGGGATTGTAAATAAGGGTTGGTTGTGAGGGTGTTTACGTTTGTAGTAAGGATGTAAAGGAGAGGGCATATAAGTCTTTGGTAAGACCCCAACTAGAGTATGGTTCCAGTGTATGGGATCCTCAACATGATTACTTGATTCAAGAACTGGAAACAATCCAAAGAAAAACAGCTCGATTTGTTCTGGGTGATTTGCGACAAAAGTGTAGCGTTACAAAAATGTTGCAAAGATTGGGCTGAGAAGACTTGGGAGAAAGGAGACGCTCGACTAAGTGGTATGTTCCCAGCTGTCAATGGAGTGATGCGTGGGAGGAGATCAGTAGACGAACAAGTTTGAGTGGCGTCTTTAAAAGTAGGAAAGATCACAGTGTGAAGATAGAGTTGGAATTCAAGAGGACAAATTGGGGCAAATATTCGTTTATAGGAAGGGGAGTTAGGGATTGGAATAACTTACCAAGGGAGATGTTCAATAAATTTCCAATTTCTGTGTCATCGTTTAAGAAAAGGCTAGGAAAACATCAGACAGGGAATCTGCCACCTGGGCGACTGCCCTAAATGCAGATCAGTAGCGATTGATTGATTGATTGATTGATTGATTGATTGATTGATTTATTGATTGATTGATTGATTGATTGATTGATTGATTGATTGATTGATTGATTGATTGATTGATTGATTGATTGATTGATTGATTGATTGATTGATTGATTGATTGATTGATTGATTGATTGATTGATTGATTGATTGATTGATTGAAAAGGCTCCTCTTCAAATAATGTACAATTATACACGGCAGCCTAGCATAGTTAAGCTTAGCTTTTTATTCGTGACAAGCATAAAATACACTGAAGAAATTGGAAATTGCAACACCTAGAAGGAGTGGTGCTACATTGCTGCAATTTAATATGCAGGACGAGTGTTCGGTTGTGATTTGATGATTACATTTCCAGGTCTCTCTGATCACAAGTTTGGACAACAATCAACATAGGATGTGCCCACCACGAGCTGCAATGCATTGCTGAATTCGTCGAGGCATGGAGTCAATAAGGCCTTGGATCGCTTCCTGAGGAATTGTGCCCCATGCTTGCTGCACTCCACTGGTCAGTTGTTCCAGGGTTGTGATGTCGTGGAGAGCTTCTCTGGAGATGCGTGCAGTGTGAACCCGGGCATTGTTCTGCTGAAACATCCCCTTAGCAATGTTCGCCATTATAGGGACAACCACTGGATTGAGTACCCTCTCAACGTACTGTCGAGCAGTCATAGTGCCCTCAACAAGCACTAATTGTGATTTCACATTAAAACCAATAGCTCCCCAGACCATAATGCTTGGTGTTGGCCCTGTGTGCCTCTCGACAATAAGATCTGGGCGGCCCCTCTCCCCGGTACGTCGGCGCACACGATTCCGGCGATCACTGCGTGCATTCGTCGACCCACGTCGATCTTTCTCGACACCAGGCCAGCCTTACACGTCGCTGTTGTGGGGTCAATAGAACACCTTCTGTAGGGACACGGGCTCGTAAGCCAGCTGCACGCAGGCGATTACCAACTGTTTGTTGTGTAACTTGGGGTGCCACAACTGTTCGAATTTGCGCTGCTGTTGCATGGGGTTCCATCCGGGCCATCCGAATGATGCGGCGATCCTCTCTCACAGTTGTCTGTCGCGCTGGGCCTGTGCCAGGTCTACGTGTGTGGGTACCTTCATTTGTCCACAACTGCCATACACGTTGTACCGTAGATGCCTGTCGGCCAACACGTGCAGCGACAGTCCTCAGCGATAATCCAGCCTCACACAGCCAAATTATCCCAGCCCTCTCAAACGGCGACAGTTGTTGATAGCGTGCTCTTCTCTGTCGTCGAGGCATGTTTGACGTGGAACACTTCACAGACTGCAAGTCAACTACGCTACACCAGAGTTCGTATACTGGAGTTGATTCCCCAGCGACCAATCACGTGGAGAGACCTGTAGGAACAATCCAATGGGTCTGAAACTTTGATCGTTTACACACCTACATGGCACCGTTCCATATCTTGAAAATCAACACAAACGACCAGTGCCTTCAGGGTGTTGGAATTTCCACTTTCTTAAGTGTAGCTTCGTATTGCTTGGCATAGCTTAGTTTAATGTAGCTTACCTCAGCTTCCTATGTGTGAGTTGGACTTCATTCTGGTTCAAGAGTGATGTGGGTGGGACATTAATTCAGTCAGTTCTCGTCCTTTCCTGAACTCGCTGCCCCAGTGTTTCACTAGCGTCCATGAGTGTTCTTTCCCAAAATGTGCGATCAAAACGACAGTGAATTTCAGCTGCACTGACGTTCTCACTGACAAGAAACCTTATTACAACACGTTGTGCAATGGCGGTGTGCACCTCCCTCTTGCTCATCGTGATGGCAACTGCCCACGTGAACAAAGCGATCTCCAAGTCTACCTCCCCCTCCCAAAACTCACACCACAAGTGTATTCTGCAAGCAGGCAGCAAAATAAGGCCCGTTTATATATGATTCACCCACTAATATAGTGTTTGAAAATTATAATTTCGTATTTGATCTATTCTTAATGATTTAAATTAACGTATTCTTTTCAGGGATGGCAGTCCTTACACTCCCTTAACATTTGGTCTGATTACTGGCATCCGGAACGATCCTGCAGTGCCTTCATCCGGCCAGGGAAATTCTGGAAATGGAGGGCACTTCCACATTAAAGTCTCTGGAAATCTATGGATGAACTTACGGAGATAGTGGAACGTCTAAAGAAACTGAACTTTGATGGCACTGTAACACAGGATGACAAAGTGAAAGGTTTGGTATGTGAAGTTAGGAATCTTGCTCGTTTCTGTTTACAGATAGACACAGTACGCAATGAGCGTGATTGCCTGGCTATCAAAGTTAAGGAATTAGAAAAAAAGCTGGAGAAAATTGGACGAGCTGAACGTGTGGATGGCGAAGAATGGGAAGGAGTGCACGAAGGTGCGACATTAGATGCAGTGCACAAGAGGTTCAAAGCAGATATGGAAAAGATTGCAGAGAAGCAGGAGAAACTGGACGCTATGCGAAGTGCTGAACACCATGACGATGGTGAAGAATCAAACAAGGAATGGTCGCTGCAGGATCGTGTGGAAGAACTGCTGGTTCGTCAAAAAGACTTCGATGAAATTCTAGCGAGTAGAGATTATTACAAGGAAGAAGCCGCGAGGCTCGAGAGACAGTTGTGCAAACCGGCAGTGGAGTAGCTTACGATAAATGGAACAATAAATGTTTGGGATACTATACCGCCAAAAATCATGCAGATATTAATCAATGTAAGTCAATGTTGGCAGATGGGCATCTAATACAGTCGATTCTCGATATCTCGAACCTCAATTACTTGAATTACTAACTTTAATTTCCAGGCCGTTTTACCTATTCTCTATTACTTGAATGCATCTGCATGAATTTGTGGATTTCTCGAAGCAAACGTTTCCTCCCTTGAAGCAAAATATACTCGAAATTCGGTTACACGAATTTCTCGATTTTTCGCAGGAAACGTTTCCTCCCTTGAAGCAAGAAATACTCTGTAACTAGAATTTGTGCAACATTCTGCAATAGAGCATTTGTAGTTTGTAAGGAACAGTTAACAAGTAAAGAAAGGGTTACAGTGATGCTGAGAGGTAATATGACCGGAACCGAAGAACTAACTTCTAGTGATCGGAAAATCCGCGAAACCTCTTTGCTTTTCGGGTGTGAATTAATTACCGGTCACGTACGAAAGCAACCCGGGAAGTCGTGGTTGACAAGCTCCATTTACGAATCCTTTTGTGTGGTTTAATAATAATAATAATAATGTTATTTGCTTTACGTCCCATTAACTACTTTTTCGGTCTTCGGAGACACCGAGGTGCCGGAATTTAGTCCCGCATGAGTTCATTTACGTGCCAGTAAATCTACCGACACGAGGCTGACGTATTTGAGCACCTTCAAATACCACCGGACTGAGCCAGGATCGAACCTGCCACGTTGGGGTCAGAAGGCCAGCGCCTTAACCGTCTGAGCCACTCAGCCTGGCTTGGGTGGTTTCGAGCCTACATACACAGTCAAACGTATTAGAGTTTCTCACAGCAATAAATGTTGTTGAAAAGTATGTGAAAGGAAAGAAGGTTAACAGTAAACATACGGAAGAGACTAACGATGTTTTTCCAAAGGTGTCAACGGAGGTATGTTTGTTTCCCTACTGTATGTACTGTATTCTATCTTCTAAAGTTTACTTTAATAAGGGTTTTAATTAAAGCGATGCCGTAAAATATGAGTTTGTTAGTAAATTTTTGAATACTGTAAAAATACTCTATACAGTATAAGCATGTAGATACATATGATTCAATTATGAGCTATACATGCTCAAGAACGGTATTCTCTATATAATTCAAAATAAATTTAGCTCCCGAGATGATTCGAGATATCGAGGTTCCACTGTATTTCATAGAACAACATATGACATTCTATGATATCGATATGACGTGGCAAGTGTCATATATCAGAACTATACCGACAAAAATTAGGGGTATTCTTCATGTTATGTTAGAATGATGATGCAATTGGATTGGTGGAACAGAAAATATATTTTCGAGAAATTTAAGTTAATTTGTTACTTCCGGGCACGCGAATCAAATTGACGAACTCACCGCAGCCGTGCTTCAAGGACGAGAAGGGGAGGGAGGGGAAGTGGGATGTATAATGATGACAGAGAAGATGCTCTACGCGTATGCACGTGACCGCGTTCGGCTCGCACAGGATTATCCTTGTTAATATCCATAGTTTTTTATTATCATCCGTAATTACACAAGCAGCAGAACACACTGTAATTAAGACATACTTATCAGTCAATGAATGCTCCCGATCGTTTCCCCTCTCGTCTGTTGGTACCAGTAAGGTTCATTATTATTTAACATGCTCGAAGATACAACGCTACCGCCACACAATTGTGTATTCTTTCTCTCACAACATTGTAAATGGAATGAATTACTGAATGACGGAAACAACGCGGCCAATTGTTTGATTACAGTAGATGTTCAATATGGCCCCCTCCTACTTCAATGAACACTTCAGTAACTTTGGACTCTGTTCAGGATGTGTGGTGTTTCACGAACGACCTGAATAGCAGGTTACATTCTTGGTAAAAGTTCAGCTGCTCTTTCTACGGGTTTGATATAGTAGTCAACATGCGCAAAACTAACTGTACACTACCTACTGGGGCTGAGAAGTGACTGAGCCACACCCCGTAACCTGCTTGTCTTGTTTTCATATTCTTCAGATACCTCATTTTATGCGATGTCTGTTTATAAGGAGGTCTCTCGTTGTGTGCGTTATTTCTTTCATATCATTTTGTGGACTTATTTTCTTTTAACTTCCTTCCTTTATATATCTGCTTATGTGTGCCTATTTCTGCTAAGAGCGATTGTCTGATGTCAGTCTTTCGTGGCTGCTTGGCATCACGTATGCTGTGTTCGATGTGTAATTTATCCCTATTTAGACAGATGGCAGCTCGTGCTAAGAGAATCGCCAATGCATTTCTTTCTATCTTATGTGCAGGTTGTGTGCCATCTTTGAGAGTCGGACGCTGAGAAAGGAAAGTAAGATGGTGGCGGTGTTTTGTGATGTAGCTTTTGTCTCTTACAGAAGGTATTATAAACGTTTAAAACGTTATCCTATACGACTCTCAGAGTTTGGATTCGGAACTATGACTACTTCTTCTCGAGGTAATGTTCGTTCCTATCATTCTCGGTTTGCCATAGTTATTGTTAGAAATTTCTTATCTGACTCCATATTTATATGAAAACATGCTTTATTTTTCTCTCATGCAAACTATATTGAAATTCACCTTCTGCAATGTTTTTTAAAGAAAAACAAGAACAACAACCATATTATTAGCATATTACTCCATGATGAATGCTTACTCCTAGGAACTCTCAATCAACAGTTCATAGAGATGACAAATCCAAAGAGTATCAACGAAGTATTTACAACATCCTCCCACCTTGGAATTGTGGGAACAATTTCAAAACTGTACTCTTCTATGGGGTCCTCCAACTCACCCCACCTCAGTCACAGTACTTGGTGTTAGCTATCACTACACGGCCACTTTTTGTCGTATACGAACTCTGTCCTGATGTCGCCCCTAAGTTCAGTTTTCTTTTAAAAGTTGTTTGGTCACTGTCTACCTCCAGAGGGTAAAGTCTTTCAATAGGACGAATCAAAACTCCATCTTTCGTTTTCACTTTAGCCACACGCGCTGCACCATCGCGACCAGGGAAGAGCGTTAAAATTCTTGCTAAAGGCCATTCTACCCTTTTCAGTTTCTCAGAACCGAGTAATACCATGTCACCTTCTTTAAGAGATGTTGCCTTCTTTCCTTTGGGACGTTGGACTAACTGTGAGAGATATTCTTTCTTGAAGCGCTGTTTCAGTTCTTGTCTGAAACGTAAGCGAGAACGGAACTTTTCTCCCTCTAATTTATCTAGATCTGATACATGATTGGCATTGATCTCATGTAGAAACATACTTGGAGTTAATGGAGTTAAGTCTTCTGGATCCTCTGATACGTATGTTAGTGGTCGGCCATTAATCACCGACTCCACATCACACAGTGAAGTTGACAGTTCTTCATAAGTCAGAACAGACTTCCCGAGCATCCTCTTCAGCAGCTCCTTGACAGAACGAACCAGGCGCTCCCACCATCCTCCCCACCAACAAGCTGTAGGAGGATTGAACTTCCACTCAATTTCTTGTAGCTGAGATTCATTTAGGATTTTACGGACAGACATTTCTTTTAACATATTTGCAGCTCCAATAAAATTAGTTCCGTTGTCACAATATACAATGGATGGACGTCCTCTTCTTGCAATGAATCTCCTTAATGACAGAAGAAATGCTTCAGTGCTGAGTGAAGATACAAGTTCTAAGTGTACAGCCCTATAAATTGCGCACGTATACAATGCAATCCATGCCTTTGAATCATTCTTTAAAATCAATGGTCCAGCTAAATCAATTCCAATAACTTCAAGTATTGCAGCATTCTTGATACGATCTTGTGGTAGTTCAGTACTCTCTGATTCTGCGTGCTTAACTCTGTGTCGCTTGCACTGTATGCACTTGGAAATCACATTTCTAATGGCTCTTCTACTTTGAATGATCCAAAACTTTTTCCTCAGATGTACAAGGAGAAATTGTATGCCAGCGTGACAGTGAACTTTATGTTGTTCTTTGATCAAGGCATCAACTACATCATGATTCCTGGGTAATAATAAGGGGAATCGGAAATTAAAGAGATCATTTCTCATTGTGATCTTTGTCTTCACACGAACCAGTCCTTTACTGTCACGATTACTTTCAATCCACTAACTGTGTCACCTTTTTGAGGAAATAATTCCTGTTGTACACACTTTATAGTAACTAATTCTGCTTCTCTTAATTCTGAAAATGTTAGTGTGCCAGTTTGCCTCTCCCTACTACATCGAGCGTTGTTGTAGAACCTTAGTACCCATCCCATTATTCTTACTCTTTTAGAATAAGTGAAATCACTTTTTAGATCAATGCCCATCATTGTTACAGGTTCGTCTGTGTTTTCCTTTCTCTCTGAAATAATGATATCCTCATCATATTTGCCTTCATCAGCGTGATAAACAGGCCACTCCTCTTCAGGACTTTTCAGCCAGAGGGGTCCCTCACACCAGTTAGAATTCGTCAATTCTGATGGATAGCACCCTCTTGATAGTAGGTCTGCAGGATTATAAACTCCAGGCACATGCCTCCATTGTTGGGGGTCAGTAAGTTCTCTTAATTCCTTGACTCGGTTGCCGACAAACATACACCATGGTTCATTTCTTCTAATTCATGCAAGCGCAGTCGTGGAATCACTCCAGAAGTAACCTTTCACGTTTTCTAAAGAAAGAGGTGATCTGACTATCGAAGCAAGACGACTTCCTACAAGACAGCCTAACAATTCTAGTCGAGGAATAGTGACACTTTTGAGAGGTGCTATTCGAGCTTTTGCTAGTACTAACTGAACTGATACACCCTTCTCATCCTCGGTTCTGAGATACACCACTGCTCCGTAGGCATGTTTACTGGCATCAACAAAAGTATGAAATGACCAAGACTCTTTATCTATCTTTCCACCAGTTACCAGTCTTTGAATCTCTATTTCTTCTAAGTGGCCAATTTCATGGTAACGCTGGTTGAACTCCTTCGACATTATATCAGGTAGAGGGGAGTCCCAATTTGACTTAAATCCTTTTTTACTTAATTTCTTTGAAGCTTCTATTTTCCATGACTCCTGTAGTAATAATTTGAATGGAAGAAGCGCAGGGGCGAGAAACCCGATGACGTCATAAATTTTCTGTATCGCTGAGAGTAGAATTCTCTTGGTAAGTATTTCTTTAGAGAATGGAATGTGAGCAACAATATAAACCCCCAATGTATCCAATCGCTTGTTCCACTTCGTGTCCAAAACCTTTGTGACATATCCATTGTTATTAATATGTTCATTGTTGCCCTCGATCTTTGAAAGTTCGCAATTTCTTATTGTAGATTCCCAGCTTCTCAGCTCCATCTTGGCTTCAGCTAGAATCCTTGTACCTTCAGAACGAAACATACAGTATTCTTCAACAGAAGCAACTGATGTTACACAGTTATCTGCGTACATAGATTTCATCAGTTTCCTTGCTATCAGTTCATCTTTATAATTAACAGTCGAAAGATGATGATCCAATACAGCACCCAATATAAACGGACTACACGTGGCTACAAAAATAACTCTTGAATGTCTATAAGTCTTCAGTTTCATACTTCTGAAATCCTTCCACCATAAAAATCGGAGATAGTCACGATCTTCAGCTCGTACTTCGATCATTTGGAATGCCTTTCTTACGTCTGCAATAACACCCAGCTCTTTCTCTCGAAACCTTAAAAGAATTTCAGGGATATTTTGAAAGTAATTAGGACCTCTTATTAAGCAATCGTTTAGTGAAAGCCCTTCGTTTGTTCTACATGAAACATCGAAAACTGGTCGAACTGGAGTAGTAAGACTTTCAGGTTTGATTACAGGTCGGTGTGGAAGATAATGACAAGATTTCTCTATCTCTTCCTGTGGCACTTCTTGTATAAAACCTTCCACTGTCCAGTCTTTAAATATGTTGTCGTATTGTGAGAGGAGACCTGTCTTTTGCAACTTCTGCGTAGTCGACTGAAGTCTTTTTTCTGCTATTTCCTTATTGGACTGGATTTCCGGATGACCCTCCTTCCAAGGAAGGCCAACTACATAACGTTCATCTTCTTTCTGGGTTAAAGTATTAAGTAGACATTGCTTCGCTTCCCGTTCTTGTTCTTCAGCTGATTTTATTTCTACTGGATCCTGAATACCAATCGTTTCAAGATTCCACAAGTCCGTGATTGAACCATCTCTGTAAGCCATCGTGATTGTTGTATTTGCCATATTCACTTCAGGAGAGTTGTCAGTTAGTTCTCCTCCCAAAGTCCATCCTAGCTTTGTTTCAATGGCTGTAAGACCATTCTTAAGTCGAACAATATTTCCAATTAGAATTTTATCATAGACATCCATTCCAATAAGAAGCTGAATTTCTGGACAGTTATCACCTACATCGCTGATCCATATTTTCTTCATTCTAAGTTCTTGAAACAACGTAGAGCACGCCGGAACTCGTGGGACTGACTGGCAAATACGTGGCTGGTCCCTGACTTCGACCTCACAATCAACGTTACCGCCTGGCTTTTGGAGCTTGATTGTGTACTTCTTGTGATTTATTTCCGAGGTCTTGCTTCCACCGATAGAACATGGGAAACCAATTCCTCAGCGTATGATTTCAATCCGAGTTCTTCAGCTGTTTTCTGCAAGATGTAGGATCGTTGAGAGCCACAATCCAAGAAACCTCTCACAGTTTTTCTTCTGCCATTTCCGTGGACAGTAACCATCAGTGTTTGTAGTATTACTTGACGAACAGATGTATGACAAACCATATTTGAAGTTGTGTGAAGCTGACTGGCTTTCTCTTCTTTCTTCGATTCATCCTTATCTTTCTGAAAAAGATCAGGACACATAACCGTGGCATGCTTCTTACAACAAAACAAGCACCTAATATTTGATTTACAGTTCGCAAGCAAGCAAGCAAGCACGTGAAACAACGCTTTTTTTCTCTAACCTTCGATCTTCTTTCCTCAACTGTCATGTTTGTTGTTTTGAAACACTTCTCGCTATCATGGGCCTTTTCACAGAAGATACACAAGTCTTCTGAAGTATTGCTAAGTACAGCCACCGTAGGTATACTCATCTTATCTTTAATGTGCTTCCTATCTACTTTTGAAAAAGATCCCTTCCTTTCAGTCTTTTCTTTCGCTTCTGTACTACCGAAACCTGACTGTGCTAACTGCTGCTCATTTCGGACTTCACTCTTGACAAACTCCATTAAACAATCAAGTCGAGACATCCTAGGTTCCATTTCATTTACACTCTGTTTAGAAAATGGACTTCTCTGCCATGCCCGTAACGTTTCTTCTGGTAAACTCGACTCAACCAAGGGAAATAACCATGTACCTGGATCTGTGCCGGTCAGGTTTAAAGTACTGAGTGACCGTAAATGCGATTCTAATTTAATTGATAAAGTTGAAAGGGGAAGTTTATCATTTTGAGTAGCATTTGAAATTACTAGTTTCAACAGTTCTCTCGCATAGACTTGCATCAGAAGGTCATCCCTACCGACTCGTTCTTTTAACGCTTCAATGACTTTTGGATAATTTTCTGCTGTTTGAGGGTAACTAAGAACAATTGCCTCTGGTTCTGTGCCAGGTTTCATTGCCTGTAATAAATACTGAAACTTGTCACTGTTGTGCAAAGTATTATCTTCGTGTATCTTTCGGAACTGAGACCAAAACCCTAACCATTCCTTAAGATCTCCATTAAATGTCTTCAGTTCAATTTTGGGTAACTTAAAGGACCTTCTTTTACTGTTATGATTGCCTACCTCATTTCCGAACATCTCGCTAGGTGGTGGAATAATCTTTCCTGCGAGCAAAAGTGTATTGCTTACTTGAACCTTAATAACCTCAAATTCGTCACTATATTTCTCAGTACTTTCTCTTTCAGCTAAAATAACATTATCCTCTGCATGACTGTCTAATAAATGATCCATTATTTTCACGTCAATTTCATGAAGTTCCTCCATTAAATTTTCTAAACGGTTAAAATTTGACTGCAACAAGTCACGATTCTGCGAGGTAATTTCTGTTACAAGAAACTCTTTAATACATTGAAACTTCTTTGTTACACATTGCCTAATAGGCGTCCTACCTTTCTTTAGCCGTTCCATGTAGCTTCCTTCTCTTCTTGGATAGGAATAATTATTCACGAATCTCACGATTACTCACAACATATATTCCTCTCTCGCCTTGGACAGGAATATTCACAGTAATTTATATACGTCTCCGATCACGTCGGGGGTCACCAAATGTTAGAAATTTCTTATCTGACTCCATATTTATATGAAAACATGCTTTATTTTTCTATCATGCAAACTATATTGAAATTTACCTTCTGCAATGTTTTTAAAGAAAAACAAGAACAACAACCATATTATTAGCATATTACTCCATGATGAATGCTTACTCCTAGGAACTCTCAATCAACAGTTCATAGAGATGACAAATCCAAAGAGTATCAACGAAGTATTTACAACAGTTATATTAGCCTGTTTATAAGGAGGTCTCTCGTTAAGTGTGTTATATCATTTATATCTTTTTGTAGACTTATTTTCCGTTAACTCCCTTCCTTTGTATGTCTGCTTATGTGTGCTTATTTCTGCTAAGAGCGAAAGGTGGCATCGGCCTGATGGTTCAACTGCGTGGTGGGTTTGCTTGCTGTGTTTTGTCGGAGAAATTTGATTTTTATTTATCTTAGCTATCTTGGCTCGAGTTCATGCTCTACATTGTGCTTTGCCGCTGATACTGTACGATTCATTTTCGTCTTTCTGCACGATATGAATACGTGTTATGCAGCAAGTAAGTTGTTTACGTTGTTAGTTTGGTCTGGATGTACCATACCACATTTGCGACAATCCAGGTTTCTGATCAGTGCTTTCAGATCGAACTCATGAGCATTTCATGCTGCACGATTCTTGTCGTGTGTCGTGCCACTGTACTCTGATGCTTTATGTTTCGTATGTTGGTCTCTAAGTGTATGATGATCCTTCCCCTAAATCCTACACACCACACAGCTACTTCCCATTCACTACTGGATTTAATTATTACAAACAATACTGATAGAATGCAGACTTACGGACAACAGCCAGCTCCCGGACTTTCCCAACATGACTTTATTTACGCAACTTACTCACTGAAATGTCCCAAATATGTGCCTAAATTAATTTCCTATCGAGACTTCAAAAGCCTAAACGAAGAGGCGTTCATTGAGGACGCACTCAAAACACCGTGGCACAACATACAGCTCGTACATGACATTAACGACAAAATAACCTTGTTTAACAAACTACTTTTAGGACTGTATGACAAACATGCCCCCATACGTACAGCACGAGTGAAACGAAAACCATCACCTTGGCTGACGCAAGACATACGGTTAAAAATGGAGGAAAGAAATGCAGCTTACAAATATTATAGAAAAAATCCAACTGCAGACAATTTCGAAAAGTACAAAAAATTGTGTAACACAACAACTCAGATTATCAGGAATGCTAAGATACGCCATGCACATGATATCTTAAAAAATAACTATTCTGACAATGTTTGGAAAATTCTTCGGAACATTGGTTTGACAAAAAATAAAACCGATGAAAACAACACTGACTTGCCATTAGACGAATTAAATAAATTTTTCTGCTCACAAAATTCACATACAGACGAACGAACTAAAAGGGAAACAATCGACAGACTACATACGAAAACAAAACACGATGGAGAAGAATTTTATTTTTCACATGTAACTCTTAATGACGCCAGAGAAGCAATTCATGAAATAAAGTCAGAGGCTACAGGATGTGACGGAATAAATTTGACATTAATTAAAAGACTCTCTGAAATTGTTCTCCCAACAATTACACACATAATAAATACCTCACTTATGACAGGAATCTTTCCCAATATATGGCAAAGTGCCATAATACGACCGATAAGAAAAATCGATAATCCAACAAAACCCGAAGACTTTCAACCAATTTGCATACTTCCTTGTCTTAGTAAAATATTAGAAAAGGTCGTTCACAAGCAGATAACAAATTACCTTAGCAAACACAATTTACTCGACAAATACCAGTCAGGATTTAGACCTAACCACAGCACAACCACAGCACTACTAAAAGTTACAAATGACATTCAAGCAGGCATGGACAACGGACAAATGACTATCCTTGTACTTTTAGACCTAAGTAAAGCATCTGACTGTGTGGACAGGGAAATATAATTAGCTAAGCTACAAGCACAAAAATTTTCTTCAAGCGCACTGACGTGGCTACACTCTTATTTAATTGGGCGGCAGCAGTGCGTTTCAGCAGGTACGAAAGTATCACACTGGCAACAAACTGAAGTTGGCGTAGTTCAGGGCAGTGTTCTAGCGCCACTGCTATTTTCACTGTACTTAAATGACCTACCAGAACATATAAAAACGTGTAAATACCATTACTACGCAGACGACATACAACTTTATATACAAACAAACCCGAAAGACATCCACCTAGACATTAACAAACTAAACGATGACCTGGAAAATATAAAAGACTGGACTAAAAATAACTCTTGAAGTCAATCCATTCAAATCGCAAGCAATCATAATTGGATCCAAAAGTAATCATACCAAACTGAAAAGTGTTAAAATTTCCCCAATCATATTCCACACAACATCAATACAAATAAACGAAACTGTAAAAAACCTTGGCCTCATTTTTGATAAGTACTTAAAATGGATGGAGCACACGACGAAAATATGCCAACGAGTATTCTTTCCTTTGCAATCTCTTATACGTTTACGGGATCTCCTTCCTCTAAATACGAGAAATTTACTTGTTCAAACCTTAATTCTGCCCATCTTCGATTATGGTGACGTAATATACAACAACCTAAACACCACACTTAACGCTAAACTTCAGCGGGCTTATAATACATGCATCCGTTTTGTATTAAATATGTCCAGGTATTGTCACATATCACCTTGTCTTGAACAGCTGTCGTGGTTATATTTGGCGGAGAGAAGAAACCTTCACTCTGTTTCGCTTATTCACAACATCCTCCGTACAGACACACCAAGTTATCTGAGAATGGATCTTAAATACTTGTCATCTCCAAACAGTATACCTACAAGGTCAGAAACCTCTTCCCTGCTGAGCTTCCCAATTTACCGCACGACCGGTTACGGCAACTCATTCATACCTGCAACCATACGCTCTTGGAATTCCCTCCCAGCTGTAGTTAGAGACATACATAGTAGAAATGTATTTTTAAAAATATGTTATAAATGGTACATAGACTTAAGAAATTAGTATTTAATGTTTTTTAATAATGACTCTAAGAAATTTACCTTTTATTTATAACTATTATTTAAGTTTAATTTCATAATTAATTATATGTAATTAGAAATTGGAAACAACTTGGCGAACGAAATGGAATTCGATGGGGAGCTATCAATATTAATGGGGCTTATGGAAGAAAGAAAGTAGAACTGGCTGAGTCAGCAAAGAGGATGCATCTGGATGTGCTAGGAGTAAGTGATATTCGGGTAAGGGGAGATAACGAGGAAGAGATAGGAGATTATAAAGTGTACTTGACGGGTGTTAGAAAGGGACGGGCAGAGTCTGGGGTAGGGCTCTTTCTCAGGAATACCATTGCACGGAACATAGTTTCTGTTAGGCACGTAAATGAGCGAATGATGTGGGTAGATTTGTCTGTTGGAGGAATTAGGACTAGAATTGTGTCCGTGAATTCACCATGTGAGGGTGCAGATGAGGACAAAGTTGACAAGTTTTATGAAGCATTGAGTGACATCGTAGTCAGGGTAAACAGCAAGGATAGAATAGTGCTAATGGGCGATTTCAATGCGAGAGTTGGGAATAGAACTGAAGGATACGAAAGGGTGATTGGTAAATGTGGGGAAGATATGGAAGCTAATGGGAATGGGAAGCGTTTGCTGGACTTCTGTGCTAGTATGGGTTTAGCTGTTACAAATACATTCTTCAAGCATAAGGCTATTCACCGCTACACATGGGAGGCTAGGGGTACCAGATCCATAATAGACTATATCTTAACAGACTTCGAATTCAGGAAATCTGTTAGGAATGTACGAGTTTTCCGGGGATTTTTCGATGATACAGACCACTATCTGATCTGTAGTGAACTAAGTATCTCTAGGCCTAAGGTAGAGAAAGTGAAATCTGTCTGCAAACGAATAAGGGTAGAAAATCTCCAGGACGAGGAAATCAGATGGAAGTACATGGATATGATTAGTGAGAAGTTTCGAACAGTAGACATTAAGCAGGTTCAGGATATAGAAAGTGAATGGGTGGCATATAGGGATGCTGTATTAGAAACAGCCAGGGAATGCCTTGGAACAACTGTGTGTAAAGACAGGAAAAGGCGAACATCGTGGTGGAATGATGAAGTGAGAGCAGCTTGTAAACATAAAAAGAAGGCTTATAAGAAATGGCTCCAAACAAGGGCCGAGGCAGATAGGGAGTTGTATGTAGATGAAAGAAACAGAGCGAAACAAATAATTGTTGAATCCAAAAAGAAGTCATGGGAAGATTTTGGTAACAACCTGGGAAGGCTAGGTCAAGCAGCAGGGAAACCTTTCTAGACAGTCATAAAGAATCTTAGGAAGGGAGGGAAAAAGGAAATGAACAGTGTTTTGAGTAATTCAGGTGAACTCATAATAGATCCAGGGAATCACTGGAGAGGTGGAGGGAATATTTTGAACATCTTCTCAATGTAAAAGGAAATCATCCTGGTGGTGTTGTGAAGAGCGAAGATCAAGGGGAGGAGGAAAATGATGTTGGTGAAATTATGCTTGAGGAAGTGGAAAGGATGGTAAACAAACTCCATTGTCATAAAGCAGCAGGAATAGATGAAATTAGACCTGAAATGGTGAAGTATAGTGGGAAGGCAGGGAAGAAATGGCTTCATAGAGTAGTAAAATTAGCGTGGAGTGTTGGTAAGGTACCTTCAGATTGGGCAAAAGCAGTAATTGCACCTATCTATAAGCAAGGGAACAGGAAGGATTGCAACAATTATCGAGGTATCTCACTGATTTGTATACCAGGCAAAGTATTCACTGGCATCTTGGAAGGGAGGGTGCGATCAGTCGTTGAAAGGAAGTTGGATGAAAACCAGTGTGGTTTCAGACCACAGAGAGGCTGTCAGGATCAGATTTTCAGTATGCGCCAGGTAATTGAAAAATGCTACGAGAGGAATAGGCAGTTGTGTTTATGTTTCGTAGATCTAGAGAAAGCATATGACAGGGTACCGAGGGAAAAGATGTTCGCCATACTGGGGGACTATGGAATTAAAGGCAGATTATTAAAAGCAATCAAAGGCATTTATGTTGACAATTGGGCTTCAGTGAGAATTGATGGCAGAATGAGTTCTTGGTTCAGGGTACTTACAGGGGTTAGACAAGGCTGTAATCTTTCACCTTTGCTGTTTGTAGTTTACATGGATCATCTGCTGAAAGGTATAAAATGGCAGGGAGGGATTCAATTAGGTGGAAATGTAGTAAGCAGTCTGGCCTATGCTGACGACTTGGTCTTAATGGCAGATTGTGCCGAAAGCCTACAGTCTAATATCGTGGAACTTGAAAATAGGTGCAATGAGTATGGTATGAAAATTAGCCTCTCGAAGACTAAATTGATGTCAGTAGGTAAGAAATTCAACAGAATTGAATGTCAGATTGGTGATACAAAGCTAGAACAGGTCGATAATTTCAAGTATTTAGGTTGTGTGTTCTCCCAGGATGGTAATATAGTAAGTGAGATTGAATCAAGGTGCCGTAAAGCTAATGCAGTGAGCTCGCAGCTGCGATCGACTGTATTCTGTAAGAAGGAAGTCAGCTCCCAGACGAAACTATCTTTACATCGGTCTGTTTTCTGACCAACTTTGCTTTACGGGAGCGAAAGCTGGGTGGACTCAGGATATCTTATTCATAAGTTAGAAGTAACAGACATGAAAGTAGCAAGAATGATTGCTGGTACAAACAGGTGGGAACAATGGCAGGAGGGCACTCGGAATGAAGAAATAAAGGCTAATTTAGGAATGAACTCGATGGATGAAGCTGTACGCATAAACCGGCTTCGGTGGTGGGGTCATGTGAGGCGAATGGAGGAGGATAGGTTTCCTAGGAGAATAATGGACTCTGCTATGGAGGGTAAGAGAAGTAGAGGTAGACCAAGACGACGATGTTTAGACTCGGTTTCTAACGATTTAAAGATAAGAGGTATAGAACTAAATGAGGCCACAACACTAGTTGCAAATCGAGGATTGTGGCGACGTTTAGTAAATTCACAGAGGCTTGCAGACTGAGCGCTGAAAGGCATAACAGTCTATAATGATAATATATGTATGTATGTATGTATGTATGTAGAAATCGTAATACTCTGTAGTTTGTACAATGTAGTACATATGAGATGGTTTGGCATAACAGCAGGCTTCATAGCCTGAGCCACGCCATATAACACAAGTCAATAATAAATACATAAATAAATAAGTGTTTGCGTGAGTGTGGTTAGATTACCGGGCCTATGCCACTTTTCAGTACCTAGTTATTACTTATTATTATCATTGTTCCCATTTTGTCTTACATTCATGTCTGGCTTTCCTAGCCGATTTATGTGTTCATTTTCATTTTCATTTTACGCCATTCTGCCACGCGTTTATTTATTTCTTGTAGCTATGGGAACCTGCGCCGTTCCCGCGTCCAGGCATGGACACAAGGGATCCTGACTAGCTCTAAATTCAATTAATCCGGTGGCTGAGTTCTACGGGTGTGAGTTCCGTAATAGAAGAACGTCCAGGTCGATTAATGGAAGTTTCTAACTAACGCAGAAAGACGTCTCTTACTCGTATCTAGTTAGATACCATACTCTTATTAGCTCTTAGAGAAATTGTCGTCGCTTGAAACTACTACAGTCTTACAACTAATTCTTATTCTAAGAACACAGAGAAAGAGTGTTTAGGTTTCACTATTCCATATTTATTTTAAATATTAAGTCAAATATTCAAGAAAATTATCTCAAATTTTTACCAATGAAATAGTTCTTGAAATGAGTGACTCACTGTCAACCCTATAGTCTATATCCGTCAACAACATTTCAGAAAAATTACATCTTCCGAATTTATCCTAAATAAATGTCTTCTCGGATCATATTATTTCCTTTCATAAGCCCATTGATCTCCAAAATCATAAATTATTAGAATAAATTCTATGTAACATCTGGGAAACTTTTGAAAAAGCTATGTTTTCCTTCGTATACTACTCACTTACAAAGTTGGGCGATAATAAAATAAATTAATGTGAATACAGATAATGGTATTTACATGTGCCATACTGGCAAGAAAATAAACATTAAAATCAAGTATACTAAGAATATAGGATGCATCCACAAAGAAGAAAAATAAAAATTGTATTAACTACTATTTACAGTATTTCTAGTGATACTCTCTTGAGAAAATAAAGAAACGCTAGCAGAATTGCCGAGTTAATGTTCAGTCAAGGAATGGAGTTCAAGTTGTCTGAATCAATTATTCTTGGGATAAGCATTAGATTCTGTTAGTTACCACCTATTCCTTACTCTATAAACTGTCACATTACTTAATTCTCACTGACTGTTTGTCTAGATGCAGGTTTAGAATTCTCAATAAGGCTATCACAAAGCTCTTCTTCCTTTGATTTGACAAGTTTTACGTTTTAAACATTCACTTCTGCCTACTTAGTTGCCTCTTAGACGCTCATATTTCCTTGTGTCACACATCATAAGCTAAGCTACGTCCATTGTAAGTCGTAATCACCCTACAAGTAACGTTATCGCAAGATTTAATTTATGAACTTAAGGTAAAATGACCTTAGCTTATTGATTATCAGACTACGTGCGTACATGGTTGCAAAAAAAAAAAAAAAAAAAAACGTCACCACACATATCATATGTAGCTATCATAACACATACTATCAACGGAAAATCTACTTGGTCAGATGACACTATCTCCGACTAAAAAAAAAAAACAATAATTCTCCCTTGAAAATCTATGTCACCAGTGATCAGCCTATTAGGTTGAAATTTGTCCAGAAATAAAGTTATACATCGCGAGAGTTTTCAAGATCATCTTAAGTAAATCAGTGAAGGCTCAAATCTTATCTTGAGTACATATATGATTCTCTAGGTAATCCTAACATGGATAAAAAAAACATTGCACTACTCGTCTCGAGATCATATCCTAAGCTATGTACAACGCGTATGATCCAGAATTATTACATGGAATTGGCGAGAATTCAGTGACACTCTCCGAAACATCATTTGAAATGACTAGATCTCACTTCGCACAACTATGACTACTTCTCTCTCGAAGAAAACAATAAATACCGCCATCATAAATCATTAACATCCTTATATCATATCTATGACGCGTTAATTAATACTCATATTTCATATATAACAACTCTTTCACTTCATCATATGTAAATCACTACCTTAACTTGCACATCAACGTGCTGTGACATTCATAAAATGCCTACTTTACGTACTACTGTCATAGTGCCAAATTTAACATGAACTTGCAGTAGTCTACTGCCATATTCCTTCATAAAACACATCCTATATACGATCTCGAACTGATTGACATTGATTAAATTAGGACACACAGGTATTAATGCCAACTTCACTCTTTACTCAACACTGGTAATAATAATAATAACTCTCGCTATCTCTCCTCACATATCACTGAAAAACATTACGATCGGAAAATCACTTGGTGACCACGCCTACAAGTGGAATTGACATACCATACATACCTACTTCCAATCACATCAGTAAGACGTTTATCTAAGCACTGTCTTCGCACAAAACAAACATCAACATGCAATAAAAGAAATAATATACTCTTACTTACGAAAACGACTTAGGTAATGGACTTAGCTTTGCTCAAGATGGTCTCGATGTTTCCTCATCTCCGGTCATCTGAGATTAGGATCTCGTCATCTGGTTCCTCCACAAGTGGTCGGGTACATCGTAGCTTCTCAACACTGATCACTGGTCATCCGGGACAGCTAACATCGTATCGCCTTGTCAGGATCCAAGCAGCATTGCCTTGCTTCCTTACAGACCCATGGTGGAGACTCGTGCGTATGAAACAGAACAATAATAGAATATTTGATTCATTGCTGACATCTTCCAATTAATATATCTCTTGCGTTGCTCAGATTGCATAGATTTCGTTAGGGTACAGTTGATCCAATAAACTAGTTCAAAATCGACTAAGACAGATGTTCTGTATATATTCCAATTTGAAAATAAATTTCATTCCGCTATCTTTTTGTTGGAGTAAATGCACTCAACAACTGATCAGTAGGTGTCCTTCAACATTAAACAGTATCGGGAAAATTTTATTGAAGCCCTGCGCCACTTCGTGACGTAGTTCTACTGTAGTCTCTTTATCTCCTTTTTTTTACGTATTTAATCTTCCGCGCAACGATTTAATCTTGATATCAGCTGATTGGCGTGTAGTCGCGAATTGTCTTTCGTTTCCAACTTATAATCTTTAGCTCCGCTGGATAATCCCTTTCAATCTAGTCTTGAGTCTTCTTACAGCTTCGAGTTCAGATTATATAATAAGTGATGAGCACATTTTTCTTAAATAATGGTTTTAAATAATGTCCATTTGTCATTTTTTCAGCGCCTTCTATACGCGGTTATTTCCGTAATCGACCGACGAAAGGACTTACATTTCGGCCCGTACTGACGTTAAATGCATTTTATTTGACATTTTGATCGCAGAGACTCCATCTTTGTTCCTACAGCTCTTATGAAGAACTGTGAAACGGCACAGAACCATTCTTTACTCCTTTATGTTCCATGATCTTTACAGCCCGTCTTGTTTTCGCTGTCCTCTTTGATTTTATTGGGGATTTAATCTCCGTGGGGATTGTCAAAATAAAGATAATATAGATTCTGATGATGTAAAAACTCGGATTATTATTTTTCCTATTTCTAAAAAGAAATACTTTGGAATCTAATCATAAGCGCTGTAGTCACTGTGTGATGAGATAAATATTATATCACAAAGCAGATTCCTCTCCCGTGCTTTCTAGAGGTACACACAATAATTACGAGACTGAGTAACACTCCATTTGCATGGGCCGTTGTTGCATGTTTGTAACTGACTTCCCATATCCCTGTTTATTTGTTCTTTAATGCCGGTCTTGGACTGATTTCTTCTCAGTTTGTGTTAATAAATGACATTCATTTAAATTAATCCCAGATCTGAGTTATTTTGTTATTATTTTTAGGACGTGCCTGTTTCACTCTGTTTATAAGTCTAAGAGGCCCGCATTCAGTTCCTGGCGATATTCTTAGCCAGTTTCGATCGAACCATTGAAAAGAGGTAGTAGTAGTAAGTTTGTTGCGGACTATGCGAAACGAATGAGGACATTTTTCATTCGCACCGAGCATTACCTCTGTCTCGCCATTCCACTCTCTTCCCAACCTCTCCCTCCTCTGGCGAACAGCAACAGGTAGCGGCTGACTGTCTGGCATTGCAAATGCGGCGAGTTCGTCATTATTTGAATCGCACGCCAGAAAGCAAAAAAGTAACCTCATGTTTTGGAAAAAAAAATCCTTCGTCAAGCCACAACATAACACAACGCCCATCCCTGATCCTTTTGTTGGTGTAGTTCTGATAAGCTCTGTATAAATATTGTAGAAACGATATTGATAATAATTTATTATTCCTCATGTAATCTTTATTAATCAACATTACATAACAAATTACCCCTTCATTCTATATTACGGTAGCTTTCACCCTACATATCAATACCATTAAGGGATTCCTACAATAATAAACTAGCAGGTACTGTATATCTGTAGAACTAAGAGATCCTTATTTTGTCTTCCGTTTCCCTTCACATACGTGATATTGTAAAACAATTTCGCCACAGATTGACACTTATTGCAATATGAGTAAATTTGGCTTTACACTGGTCTTATATCTCTGAGATTTACGATCGCTATGAGATCATATTAAACCAAGTGTATGTTCCATACGAGGAGATTACTTGGTATTAGTTACAATCTTCTATTCGGATTGCCAGCGCCGATTTAAGAAAACTATCCCCTCTCTCCAAGGCGTGACGTCAGTTGATGTAAGGCCTTCCATCCAAAAATACGAGTGAAAGGAACAAACTAGACTCTCAATCGTATTCTGATCTCGGGCGAAGTGACGTGTCATTCTGATTCAGGAAGTATATTCGTTTCCCAGTCACCTGCGTTCGAGTGAACTATGGATCCAGCCAGATCTTGTTACGATCTGAGCTGACTATTAGTTAAACTAGGAATTCAAACAGATGGATAGCAGTCAGAGAGTGATAAACAGTCTTTCTGTAATTAACGTTGAGAGCAGAAATAGCAAGCTGTACAAGGAGCAGTCAGTACAAGCTGTAGTGAGTGTTATTGGTCAGTAATTAAGCCTGTATTGTGGGACGGTGACATGAGCCACGTGAAGCGCCGGAACCGTGAACACATCAATATTACGGCTTGATATCATTTCGGACGCGCCGTATCGGTGTTCGTGAAATGCGCCAAGCGATATATTCGACACTACGTCGTACGTGTCCCAGTTCTTTGTGCAGGAAAGGACGAAGAATAATCTGTGTAAATAAAATTTGGGTCTTAGGTACCTGTGTGATCACGTGTTAAAATAAAATTTCAATGTACAAATGTTAAATTTCACCAGTGTTATAGTGGTTGAACGCCATAGTGTAAAGTGTCTTTGTGAAATGAAGATAGCCACCATGCAAGAGTAAACGGATGGGGGCCAATGTGGGCCTCTCATTCATAATATGCCGACCAGGAGTCGACCAAAGAAATGAGTACTAATCTGTAAATTCTTTGGGAATGTCACCGTGATTAGTATTATTTTTGATTTGGTTCCTTCGTGTAACAAATGGATCGCTTCCCGAGTCCATTATAAATTTAGGATTGACGGACGGAGTTAAAATTTGGTAACGTAAGCAATGGGTCAGAATCAGCAGTATATTTCATTTGTTGTACATAGTCTACAGTAGGTGTGGGGTAGTATTTTAAGTCATGCATGCATTAGAGTGTTAATTGATTCGAGCTTTTTTCGATATTGATGTTGTTGTATAGTGTTTGTACGGACCTACAGTTCATTAGACTTCATTAGCTAATTATATCACTGGTGTATTTACTTACGTACGTAGAAATTATTTGTCATGTTTGGAATTATAGTATATCTTCTTCTTCTTTTCTTCATGGGGGCCTCTAATTATTAGTTCCTAATTAGCGTCAACCTCTAAGATCTTTTGCTACCATGTTTTTCCTTCATTCCCACCTAGATATACCTGCTCTCTTCACAAATCTGCAGGTTTAGTGTAAGTATACTTTCGCCAGATAGTACCACAAATATAAATATTATTAAATGTATTTGTTTGATCCGACATTTCATAACTATTACAAATAAGATACAGGAAATACGCGCTGCATAAAAGAATCTACTATAATTACCGAGAATTATAATTTTCAGGGCTTGTCACTCATGTCGCACATCATATAATTAATCTGAGTATATATGTTGAAATATTTTGTCAAGTCATGGGCGCGCCATCTTGACAGTTGTGTATATAGGTTGTTTTCATCGTTACAATGATCGTAAAAGTGCACCAAAATATCGGCACTAAAAACATCAGTGATCCTACTACTCCATGATTTAATAGAAAATAGTTTAAACTATAGGTAACAGACTCCGCAAAATGCTGAAACCTAAGCCAGTACGTAAAAACGGAGGCCCGTCGGCAAACGCTGGTCGCTGTACTACGGATATAGCCGGGGCTGTTATTTTTATACTTCACTCCCTTTCCATCCCCGCCCAAAGGAGTGCTATGAGCGTCTTACACAACAGTTTATATTTTCCAGATTGTAAGTCATATGTGTATCAATTTTGGTTGGCAGCTATGCCCAACCATACATGCATAATCTTGCTGCTATAGAATCCTGGAGATGACGTTGCCATGGTTACGGCCGTTCGTTTCTTTATCCTATTCCTAGAGCAGGAGTAGTGTGGTTCCAATATCTCCATAACGGCTTGGTTTTAGGGCCTTCAAACATGGTTTTCGGGCACGAAGGGTTAACCGAGTTTTGTTCTTTGCGTGAAGGGGCTTAAAATGAGCTTTGTCTCGTCCTTCTACGAAAAATTCGATTTCGCCTATATTAGCCTATTATTTAATATTGTTATACCTCCCCCCGTCGCCACCCCCTCAAATTGTTTTGAAAATAAAATACAGCCCATGTTACTCACTGGCAATGTAACTTTCTACAGGTGAAGTAATTTTTAAAATCGGTTCTGTAGTGTTTGAGTCGATCCGTTACAAACAAATATACAAATTTTCCTCTTTATAATATTAGTATAGAAGTATAGATTACATCCCTACACATACGGTTGCCGTCAGGAAGGGCATCCAACCGTAAGACAGGGTTTAACTTACATGTGCGACACAGTTCGCACCCGCAACCTCACAGGTGTGGGTAAAGCGATAGAAGAAGAAGATACTCATTTTTAAAAATTTCACCCGCTTTTTTATTCATCTCACCCACTTAAGTGGATTTTCCAAAACGGGTTTGTTCAATTTTAACCCTTTGTTGCCTGAATAGTGAAAAATAATAAGTATACTTGATTTTTTCACCTTATTCTAATGGAATATGTTCAAATAGTAAATGCTAATACTTTCAAATTCAATAATTCAATAATTCAATAATTCAATAATTTTAATTTTTGGTATGTTTTTGGGGCCTGGTACTTTTAAGTACCGTCAGGCATATAGGAGGCTTCATATTTGGGTAGATAAGAATGTTCACATTTTGGAATTATATCACATTTATTGTCTCAAAATATTAGTAGAACATGTTTTTCATACCTAAAACTATTAGAAAAACGTAAAAGCAAAATTTAAAGCAAATATGTGTAATAAGAGTGAAGTTTCCTAATATTATTGTTCATATGTAGAACATCTTTTATACATCCTACACAGCTGACACTATGATACTCTGCAAAGGTGTTCTTTTTTTCATTGCAGCAAAGCAAAACACTACATGTAGTAAACTGTGAATGCGGTCTTGACTGCACCTTTTTTCTCGAACACACCTCACATCGACCACGGTTTTTTACAAAACAACAAAATTATTTCCACGATTACTTAGTCTGACATCACTGGGCACAGAATATTCTGTTTTCTTCCTTTTTGGTAGACAAGTTTGCTCTGGTGACTTTGGTGATCTCATATCACGTGAAAGTTTTCCTGGAAGAGAATTTCTTCCTGGTTCATCAGTCCTAGGGCCACATTACACCGGAATGCCATTAGAGGGACTTTTTCATGCAGATTGCAGTATATGATGTAGGCATTGACAAATGCTATCTCAATCATTCCCCAAAATAATCTATGCCACCATTTTTGGATCGACGGTCTAAACCACATACGCCTCGAAGTCTGTCAGCATGGTCCACTCCACCCATGTGTGCATTGTAGTCTTGCACAACAACCGGGCAATCAACAGTAACATTACTTCCATCATTCTGTTTCCTAGAAACAGTTGTGGCTTCTGTTCTATGGAAATTAGATGCTAAGCACACACCTTTACTGTCTTTCCATAGAAAAACACTGATGTCCATCGAAGGAAAGCATTACTTTCGGTTTTGGATATGACTAACATGAGACCCTCCATATGTCCTGACGGTACTTCTACGTACCTCGCCATTTACTAGCTATATATCCACACCAATTGCAAATTTCATCAATTTGAGTATTTTATTGCATTACAGAAGCATACTTACATGTACTAAGATCACTTGCAGGTCGAATGTAACAATAGGAGGTAAGAAATAATAAATCAAAATGTCATTTGTTTACAGTGGTAACACGATGAGTACACTCCTAAGAATAAAACGATCTCCAGCTTGTTTCATCAATACCAACCTCAAAAATGAAATATCTCTGTTTCAAGAATTAGTTACTGGAAAGTACCATGAGGAAAATACAAGGGTAGGATTTACTGAATAATTCCAAAGCCATGAAATATGAGATGGTTCTTTAAAGTACCGTCAGGCAACAAAGGGTAAAAGGAGATTCCAAGTACCAATTTTAAAGTCTGTAACATCTTCTTTTTTGAGGTATATATATGTATCCTCATATAAATAATTCAACTCCTTCCTCACTTTCTTTCAGCCACCCCACCCCCCCCACACTTAAGTGGATTTACTGAAAACGAATATTTGTGTTCTTTTATTTTTAAAGGGGATTCCAAGTATCAATTTTCATCCCTGTAACATGTTCAGTTTTTGTGATTTATTGTAGATAATTTCGCTGCTGTAGAATCCTGGAGCAGACGTTGCCTTGGTTACGGCAGTTCATTACTTTATCCGATTCCTATAGCTGGGGTCGAGTGGTGCCAATATCTCCAGAACGGTTGGTTTTAGGGCCTGAAGACATAGTTTTCGGGCCCGTAGGGCTTACCGAGTTTTGTTTTTTGCATCAAGAGGATTAAATTGAGCTTTGTCTCGTCCTTATACGACAAATTCGATATTTTGCCTATATTAGCCTATTATTTTTAGATCTCCCCCCACTTCGAATTGTTTTGAAAATAAAATACAGCCCATGTTACTCACTCGCAATGTAGCTTTCTATAGGTGAAGGAATTTTTAAAATCGGTTCAGTAGTATTTGAGTCTATTCGTTACACGCAAACACATTTTTCCTCTTTATAATATTACTATAGATAATGGTCAGAAGTTTAATGCGCAAGTATTGGAAGGACTACGTAGGCCTAATAATTACATACTCACGATTGTCAAATTTATGCTAATAGAAATTCACGCCCTTGCGATTATTTGTGGAGACTAACCTCAGAAACAGATCAAGTGTGAAGAGAGACGTTATGAAGATCATGCAGTCTGTAGATAAATATATCGTACTGTGTCGTCGATAAAATATAAATCAGTCGTAAACTCTGTGAATAATATTACGTTGAAAGATGAGGAAATGTGGAATTCCGTATAGGGACACTTATAATGAAGCTATGTTGAAAGATAATGTGATACGGTGAAATTTGTGAAATATGATAAACACAGAGAATATTAGAGTACGAGTACGGACAATGTAGGCAGAGTAAGGCTGAGTTACGGGGAGTTCAGGGTTCGCACCCGTTATAGTACGTACGAGATGGAGGGGCTGCATGCGTAGTCATTTGAAATACCACGGACCCAGAGGTTAAAGAGGTTGATAGTCCACATAAAAGACCGTAAGGCGTAATGATTAATAATGACAAGTGATGCAATAATAATAATAATAATAATAATAATAATAATAATAATAATAATAATAATAATAATAACGATCTTTCAATATTGAATACCAGTAAACGCGACCGGTATGTTGAGACGTCCACGGATGTGAACAAATCATAACCCTAATAATAATAATAATAATAATAATAATAATAATAATAATAATAATAATAATAATAATAATAATAATAATAATAATAATAATGATAATAATATCCGACCGGAGCATATTAAAATACGCGGATGTCATTCCCTTGATTGCGCTAAATTAAGGTTAACTGATGATATTTTGGATAAATAATAATTCTAATAATAATAATTAAAATTTAACGACGAAATCCTTAATCTCAAGACTTGTAGCAAAAATTATAATGATACGTTTAATGGAAAGGAAGGTGTCGACTCTGAACCTGACGAATCGTCGTGTGTCAAGTTTACTGTAGACCCGTTTCGTATGTATTTGCTTGAGGGATGTGAGCGGAGAGTAGTCAGGTATTTCCCGTTAAGCTCTTGTTATGTGAGTGAGGCATTGACCTTCCCAGACCAGGTGGTCTAGCTTGGAAATAATAAACATATTGAGTTAATATTTGTAATGCCGAGTTCGGTTAGACATGGCATTAACTATATAAATTATAGGGTGCAACCGTAAAATACCTCCTACCTAATCATAGTAGCCTTACCCAATCCAAGATGCCGACCTTGGGAAATATACGTATCTGTCGGAGGTACTTCATCAAACCGGATCGAGAAGCCGACAGTAAATTTTATTTTATTCTGGGGCTCTCGAATTCTGAAGGGTCATCCTTGTGAACCACCCAGTCATACGAACGTTGGTTCGATCCCAACGGGATCAGACTGTGGAGCCAGTTCCAGAAATTCACCCAACTAAGGTGGAATATACCCCATATTATTTTGTTTCTCTTTCAGGGTGGTTTTATGAACAAATTCTCGCCACTTGCGGTGGAGCAAGAATAATAGCTCGTCAAATCAGTATGTTGGTAAATTGTATACTAATTGAGTGCGCCGAATGGTGCAATAAACTGCTCCTTATGGCATTTATTTTCTAAGGAAACCATTATTACACTCTTTTTATTGTAGTTAGTTACGATGCCATTGAAAATTTTAAGTGTCAATTCCTAGTCCTATCATGGAGTTCTTAAGTTTATATTTAAAATTGAGACTCCCCAATTTATTTTGCATGCCCCGTTCATCCCTGTGTTTATGTGTGCCTCTATATATTTATGATTAGATTTTTATTAGATGATTTTAAAATGAACTGACACCCCTGAGATTAACGCTAGCCTGGGACTCAGAGGTAGAGCGGGTGCAACATTTTGATCTTCCCTAGTTTAAAAGACACCATTCAAACTTATTCGTCTACTAATGCCATTCCACGCCATCTCTCCACTGAAACCTTGGAACTTACTGAGCCGTATCCTGACGGCCTATAAGAGACTGATATATATTTGCCATATTAAATAAATATATTTGAGTGGATTTCACCAGGCATTGGAAAAGTAGCAGATTACGGAACAGATGAGACCGAAAGTCCATGGAGACATAATGTTGCTGTATGTTGCGCGAAGCTTGCTTGCCACCATGAGAAATGTTCAGCGTTACCAGGAGTTAGCACATCTCGGCATGTGTAAACTTCGTTGGCCATGAGGAGCGTTCAGCCAATTAGGAAGCGAGGGTGTGGCTGATATGAATTCTGGACCGCGCAGAATTAAAATCCCAGGTTGAGCGACAAGGATATCTGTTTGAAGAATGCATCGATATAGAGAATTCAGTTCTGTTAGTTGATGGGTTTCCACAGGTCTGAGAGTGAGAAATAATAAGGAATACGTTACTGCAATTATGTGAGTCGTTATCACGTCATCAGTAGTGTGTCTAATGTTAATTTTAATTAATATCAAAAGCCATTGTGGGTAACAAGCACGATGATTGGTTGAATATTGGAACATACGGGAATCCCCTAGCTACAACGGCGTTCGCGATGTTACTTTAGCGTCCCATTCATCGGAAGCGTCCTTCTTGTTGTGTGAATCGCCGTGAAGTGAATATCATTCCATACTGCTCTTTTATCTGTGTGCGAATGCTACCCCGTGGGCATACATCTAACAGTGTAAGGTCTTTTCGACCAAAAACAGAGCATTTATTTGTGAAGAATGCTAAGTAAACTGATGCAATGATAAATTGCCAATTGCACTACGTCGCAAATTATTATTCTAAAGTAATAGACGGTGATGTCAGCCGCAGACTGGTGATTGAAAGATAGACGGTCATCCGCATTGTACTTACAGGTCGGTCGTGTATCGCGAAGGACATTCGTATCGAACCGCGAGCCGCTCTAAATGACTGTATCTAAACCCTAACATTTGTATAGTGAATCTTACGTGTGTTTGTGCTGTTATATTAACGTTGGCTTAATTCACAGCTGACATGGGTTTATTCGGTGCGTGTACGTAGCGCTGAGGAGGTATTTACTAGAAGTCTTGTGTGTTACAGTGTACAGGAACTTACATCAAGAAGATGGCACCGCCTTTAGAAGAAAGAAGATTGTTTCCATGTGTTGAATACGTGTTGAAGATGGAGTAGAGCACAAACGGAGCGGGGATGTGAACCGCTACCGATGTCCAGGGAGTTGCCAAGATAAGGCGCATGTTTAATTATATGGCATGTTATATGAATTATGATTAATACTAGTGAGGCTTAGTGTAGAGATTTTCTTTAATGTAATTTTTGCCTGACGGCATTAACATTTGTGATGCTGTAAATATGGATGGGGGGATCGCATGATTTCTCTATATTTATTTTACTTTACGATTAGTTAGATGGGATATTGAGGGGTGTTTTAGGATTTATTTGCCTAATTGGTGTCAAATATGCATATTACTTAGGTTATGGTTATTCCTATGTTTTTGTATGTTAGAGATAGAAGGATTAGATTGCTAAAATCATCCACTTTCCGATTTACACACTTGCGGCCTTGAAACTAAATTATATTTTTCCATTTAGAAAGATTAGTGATATATAGGATGCATGACGCACGTATTTCAGGAGCTGTGACGTGTGTAGAGGTGTATATGCACCGTTGACTAGAAAGGATTATTCTAACGTGGGTTGGAAACTGATTTGTACAAAGATTTGAGAGGGAATCGAACCCTGATTTTATAATGAGAAAGACTGATGAGATTGTAAGATATACAAGAGAATGCATGCTAAAATATAAAGTTGATTATGCAGTCCGATTGCATGCCTGATGAAGTTATAAGAATTGTGTGCAGCGAGAATATACCTGCGATTGTATTCTGAGATATTGTTGGAATCAGAATTGATGGGAAATTAATGTCAGGCCAGTGAATATGATGTGTGCGTTGAATTAAGTAGCATGCTGGCAAGAAGTACGATTGTGTATGCGAATCTCCGAGCAGTTGTGGCAATACGAGCTCGCTTTACAAGTTAGCTTATCAGCCGTGTTTATATAGACAGTGCGAAATACAATCTTGTCGGAACAGTGACCAAGTCCTCAGAGCAGTAATGAGTTTTAACATTTCTTTTCAGCCCACTGCAAAGCAGGAAATATGTAACAGATGAAGGCACTGTCCGGTGCACAAATGCAGCAGAGGAACGCAATTTTGCCTATTGCTGTCCACGTGTTTATTAAAGTATATATTTTTTTCTCTTACAGGATGGTGTTTTCTGTAATTTCATGTTGTTTGATATGTTGTCGTGTTGTTTAATGGGGGACAGCCCGAGTGCTGAGTGAATGTTTGTGGTCAAACTAGTTCTTAATATATCCTTTGGTGAACCGCGTTTCACGCCGAGTCAGTGTAGTATATAAGTTTTCCCCTACCTAATCCAATGTAAATAATTGAGGTATTTTAATTATGTTGTGATTATTGTATATATAGCGTAGGAAAATGCCACTAGTATTTTTCGTAGTTCATATCATGTCCCATTGCGTCTTAATTTTCGTTTAAAGGTAATTTTTGCGGCAACCTCCCTGAATTTGAATCCGTATTACGGTGATACTTAAAATCGTGCTACTCCATACGAATACAAATATTAACATGAACATTGAACAATAATGTGACATCATTTTGTAGCTCACGGATATCTTAACGTTATGATTTTGAACTTTCAGTTTATCATATGTTTTGAGTAATTAACGATTGTTGTTCATATTTATTTCAATTTTATTTCCATGCTAATTGTATTCTCGTTTTGATATTTGGATTTATATTTGATATAGTATGATTCGGGGTTATTTTATGGAATAAACTCATCTTACCCCATATTATTGTTTCTCATTCGAGATAAACCTCCATTATTCCTGTCATATACTTATAGTTAAGTGATAAACTTCGACATTTAAATACACCCTCGACAATCAACCCACTTCTCTGCCCAACCCTGAGTTAGTCGGACGATTAATCAGGAAATGGGGGCATCGTATTATGGTATTGTACCGTACCCCTGGGTACGGTACAATACCACTTAGTCGATCAGCTGGTCGCCTCTCTCCCAAGTCTTCACAGCCCAAACTTTGCAACAGTTTTGTAAGGCTACTCTTTCGTAGGAAATTACCCAGAACAAATCGAGCTGCTTTTCTTGGGATTATTGAAAGTATTTTGTGCATTAAAATGCACAAGATCGTATTATCCATGTATTCAGCAATCCGTGGGAATTTGCCCGGTGATTAGTCCATATAATCGAGAGTTTTCTGTATTGTCCAAACTGTAAACTAAGTTTCTAACTTCCCGCGTAAATAGTTTGCAATATGACATCCAATTAAATATCCCAGTAAGAAACTAACTGTGAAAACTTCATTATAATTTAGTGAATACTTCAGGAGCTATTAGCTTTCGCTTCTCCTAAAATGTATAAGTGGACATTACACACTTTGATTGGTTGCTCCTCATATAGCATGGATGGGAGAACCATATTTTTGTATGTTCTATGTTTTACAAAAAGTCTCACCATTTTTTCACAGAGAATTCCTGCAACTGTCTGCCAATTTTCTCAGCCGTTACTTCACATATTGATGAAATTAAACATAAGCATTATACACGAAATTGAAGTTACTGCGCGGTAATGGGTTATAACTTAAAATAGATATACGTTACAGTTCATAAAAATTTAACATCACATCCCGGACATACATTTAAAATAAATTATTGTGCGTATCCCAGACGTTTCTAGGCCACTGAAGCCATTTAGGCTCATATTGGTTTTGGCTCGGGTTTTCACCACTGATGGCCTTCCAGGTACAGGAGTTAGTTATAACAAAGTATCGGCCAGGATACGAACCTAGACAATTTGGATGAAAAGCCAGCAGCTAGTCACGCTCTCTCCATTTACAAATAACATCCGGGAGAATTTATATGTATCACTAAAGTTACGTATTTTAGTACACTTAGGTGATTCAAATATGAAGCGACCTTTTGTAAAAAAATTGTCAAAATTAATTCAAAAGCACATTTTTCTCATTTTTATATATTCATCCATCTATTCAGTGCATTCATTCCAATATTTATGCAATTTTTGGATGGCTCTATAAAAATTCATGTGTTCAAACATTTGCGCAGGAAAGCTTTCACCTCCACGTTAGTTGTTAAGAGCTGTCCACCAAAATCTTCCTTAAGCCGGACAAACATGTGAAATTCACACGGTGAGAGATCTGGACAATACACTGGATGTGGAAGGGCCATCCAATTCATTTCGGATAATTTTTGCTGTATTGCTGCTGAGATATAGGCTCGTGCATTGTCGTGAAGATTCACCACATCTCTGATTTGCGCACTGCTATTTTTTTGCCCGAAAGACCCCTCTAATTTTACTGAGGATGTCGCAGTAGTAAGGAGCATTAATGATCCGTCCTTCTTGAAGGAAATCAAGCAGGAAGTTACTTGTCCAGTCCCAGAATACTGTGCACAAGTCTTTACCAGCACAAAATCTAGACCTTGCTTTTACTGGTACCCTCTCGCCGTTCCTCCTCCACTCCATAATGGCTTTCTCTGATTCGTGGGTGTAATGGAGCACCCAAATCTCATCACATATAATGAATGAGTTTGTCAAAAAAGCATGACCTTCTTCTCCTTAACACGTGCGAATTGTTTGGGAAATGTCGACTGAAACAGCTTTCTGTTCTTCATTCAGTAATGGCTAAACCCAGCGGGCAGACGCTTCTCGCAATCTCAACTCATGATTGGAGACTCCCATAGCTAACGAGAAGTTCTTGAAACAATTACAAGCACTGTGAGGTGGTAATCCGCTTCGGTGAGTTCACCAAGAGCTCTGATGTTCTGGGGAAAGATGCTGTTGCGAGGACGACGTGGTTGCGACATGGTTTCAGCACGATCTCGTCCTTCCCAGAACTCGCTGCACAATTGTTTATCTCGGGTCAATAAAAGTGTTCTCTCCCCAAACTGTGCCAGGAAACTGGGGTGAATTTCAGCTGCACTGACATTTCACTGAAAAGAAACTTCATTATAAGAGTCTGTGCAACGGCGGGGTAAACCTACCTCTCACTCATCGTGATAGCAACTGACCATGTGAACAAGGTGAGCTCCCAAGGCTACTTCCCTGTCCCAACACCCACAACGCACGTGTCTTAAAAGTATGAAACTCCTCAGGCATTCTTCAAACATGCAATAAAATAAGGCCGGTTTATATTTGATTCACCCCCTAATGGAAGCTTTGAAAATCATATTTTCGTAATTGATCTATTCTTAATTACTTTAATTGACGTGTTCTTTTCAGGGATGCCAGTCCTTATACTCCCTTAACATTTGATCTGATTTCTGGCATCCGGAATGACCCTGCAGTGCCTTCATCCGGTCGGGGAAATTCTGGAAATGGAGGGCACTTCCACATTACAGCCCCTGGAAATCTATGGATGAACTTACGGAGATAGTGGAACGTCTAAAGAAACTGAACTTTGATGAAACTGTAACAAAGGATGACAAAGTGAATGGTTTGGTATGTGAAGTTAAGAATCTTGCTCGTTTCTGTTTACAGATAGACACAGTACGCAATGAGCGTGATTGCCTGGCTATCAAAGTTAAGGAATTAGAAAAAAAGCTGGAGAAAATTGGACGAGATGAACGTGTGGATGGCGAAGAATGGGAAGGAGTGCACGATGGTGCGACATTAGATGCAGTGCACAAGAGATTCAAAGCAGATATGGAAAAGATTGCAGAGAAGCAGGAGAAACTGGACGCTATGCGAAGTGATGAACACCGTGACGATGGTGAAGAATCCAACAAGGAATGGTCGCTGCAGGATCGTGTGGAAGAACTGCTGGTTCGTCAAAAAGACTTCGATGAAATTCTAGCGAGTAGAGATTATTACAAGCAAGAAGCTGAGAGACTCAAGAAGCAGTTGGTATACAGACAGCGGAGTAATTTGCGATGAATGAAACAGTAAATGACTGAGACTTTTCCGCTAATAAATCATGTAGATCTTGATGGATGTAAGTCAATGTTAACAGATTAATATCTGATATTTCCTAGAACAACTCTGAACATCCTGTACTATCGATATTATTATTATAATTAACAAATACATAGCAAATGGGAAATATCCCGGTGGGAACTGTCACATAGAGTAGTGTAATAATGAAGTTAACATAATTATAAAACAACAATAACAACAAAAAAACAATTAGCAATTCCATGGATGGAAAATATTACAAGACATACTACTAGTTTAGCATTATAAATCCAGCATCATCATATAGAAATTCACACACAACTTAAATATTTCCAGTGCTTAACACTACGGCTTACAATACTATCGGCTGAACTTACTGCTAGCTTAAGGCGACACCCTGGAGATAAAAAGTTATTTTTACCTAATACATGGATTTTCACGAAACTGTGTGGGAATGTCACCTAAATAAAAGTAGTGATACCACGAACATTTCTTTCATATACAACTAATAAGTTTTCCAAAATATTTCTATTGAAATTTTTAATATTCCATATTTTCATGAAATTCAATTAACATTTTTGCGGTTTTTGTGTTGGCAACTCGTCTTCCGCATTTCATTCGTCATTTGTGACAGTTGGAAACGTGTTGCTGCGTCCATTAATATAAACGGACTGAACATGGCGACTGGCAGTAGTTTGGTGTACCTCTACATTTTGTTGTACATATGTGTAAATGTTTAATGTTTATGCATGTGTAATAAATATTTGAATCACTTTCTGAGTGATGTGTTTGTGTCTGCTCGTTTGGGGCAGTCCGGACCTTCATCTGACTTGTTTCAAAATTGTTATTGTGCGCCTATGGTAATGAATTTTGTTTTGTGCGTCCGATATGTTTTTTCGTCGTTCTCAACAAACATGTTAATGTAAATTCGTAATTAGGTAGATAATACTTCGTTTAAAAGCACTATGTATCGATTTTTATGTACGTAATTTTATATAAGGAGATATGTCGGACTAAAATTTGTGTAATTAATACGTTCTCAAATTTTGGACTTAAAATTCCCTAATTGACAAATTCTACAAACAAAAATTCCGTACGCAGGTTTAGCTGTGATACGTATACCATACACATTTTATTACATTTGGAAGAATATTATGGTATAAAATGGGATTCAAATGTAAAATTTCAATTAGCAAACAAAATATTATTACAGTGAAAAATTGTTTGAATTCAGCGGAATAACTTCGTGACAAGAAAAAACTCTATCCTTACAATTTCAGTCATAAAAATACATACATACATACATATATTATCATTAAAGACTGTTATGCTTTTCAGCGTTCAGTCTGCAAGCCTCGGTGAATTTACTAAGAGTCGCCACAATCCTCTATTATTTTGCAATTAGTGCTATGGCCTCATTTAGTTCTATACCTCTTATCTTTAATCGTTATAAACTGAGTCTAACCATCGTCGTCTTGGTCTCCCTCTACTTCTCTTACCCTCCATAACAGCGTTTCACCAAAATGACCAAAATATCGATTTTCATCTCCGGAGTGTCGCCTTAACATTACAAGTGATGATGAAGTGATGTTAAACGAAAATCACTCTACAACAATAACAACAACAATTGTACAAGTAAGTCCATGCCGTGGCAGGTGTCATATACAGGATGTCCCGACAAAAATCAGGGATGCTCTTCATTTTATGTTAAGAACGATGATGCAAACGGATTGGAGGGAAAACAATTATTTTAGAAAAAATGAAGTTCATTTGTTACTTCGGGGCGCGGGATTCAGATTGACGACCTCGCCGCATACAAGGAAGAGAAGGGGAGGGAGGGCATTGGAGTGTGTGATGAAGACAGAGAAAATGCACAAGCTCCCTTGTTCGACTCGCACAGGACTGTCCTGGTCTCTACCGGGGAATAATTTAACTACAGTTCGTTTATTAAACAGCCGTAACTGCACACACAGTACAAGAACACACTTGTAAGCCAAGGAATGTACGAGATCGTTTCTCCTCTCTTCTGTTGGTCGCAGTAACGTTCTTTTATTATTTCACATGCTCGAAGATGCAACGGTGCCGCCCGACGATTGTGTATTCCTTCACTCACAACATTGTAAATGGAATTAAATACTGGATGAAGGAAACAATTCGCCCACTGGTTTGATTAGAGTAGATATTCAATATTCCCCGCTCCTACTTCGATGCACAGTTGACAACGGTGGAGTAGTAACTTTTTGACTCTGTTCAGGACGTGTGTTGTTTCACGAACGACCTGGAAAGCTTCCTGTATTGTTGTACAATTGCATCTTCTCTTTGTATGCAGTTCACATAGTAGTCAATTTGTACAAAACAAACTGTACACTGCCTACTGGAGCTGGGAAGCGACTTTGCGAAACCAACGAAGGTAAATAATTACATGATTTACTCTATCACAGTAATCCTTTTAAATCAGGCACTTCATTGCTAAAACTTTTTTCGTCAGTCACAGTCATATTATATTAACATAGAGGAAAGGTTCATAAATTAATAATAACTCACTAATATACAAGCCCTCGATTATGTTACTAACATCTATATTTGAGAGAGAAAAAGGAGGATGTTAAAGATGTTTCTAGCATTGCAGGGGGCATTAATCTACGTATATTTTAAATATGAATTTATATATTAATATGTATATATAATATATCTAAAACATTGGTATTGTGCCACATCTAATTACCTTCATATTTTACTTTCGGATATCGCCTTCTATACGATGTCATAGGTCAGTCGAGTGAGATTGGTTAATGTTCTCTAACTGGACGTGTAGTTTATCCCGGTTAGACAGATGGCACCTCATGTAATGATGGATTGCCGAAGCATTTATTTCTAACTTTGATTCGTTTTCTCTGTGCTCTAGAGACACGAATAGCTTGGTTAAAAATGATGGACGAGCTGGGATACGAGATGATTCTCGTATCTTTTAAATGGTATTTTTAAAAGATTCATAATTTACCCGGTGTAATTCTCTGTTTTGAGTCAATGTATATGATTACTTAGAATCCCTGGTTTCTATTCCTTCAAGCTTCAGGTATTTATCTTACTTTCCTCTCCTTGGCTTGCCATAATTGTGTTGGTTTACTGTGCTAAGAGATCCCTGTACAGCATATCCTTTTTATTTATTTGCTGCAGACTTATTTCAGTGTCCTTACTTTTCTGCATGTCTCTTTGTTATGTATTCGTTCCTACGTAGGGGCGAAAGGTAACACTGATCCATTTGATCCGTGTGTGTGATGAGTTCGATTGTGTTTTGATTGGAGACCTTTTATAATCTCTTCGGCTTCGATGTCTGGCTTGACTTTATGTTCTGTTATGGTATAGGTTTTAACGCTGTTGCTGTACGATTCATGTTCGCCTTGATATGTGCTATGAATGTGTCAGGCGGCGTGTAAGTTAATTTTGGTTTTGGTGCTGACTGGGTGAGCCTTGCCTATTTTGCGGCGACCCAGATATCTAAACTGTGCTCTCAGATCAAGCTCATAATCCATCGACTGATCTTTGTCATGCTGTTACGGTTCTTATCGTAACGTGTCTTGATAGTAAATTATTTATTCTACTTTGCATATTTGGTATCTGCTTGTGTGTGTGTGTGTGTGTCTGTGTGTGTGTCTGTGTGTGTGTGTGTGTGTGTGTGTGTGTGTGTGTGTGTGTGTGTGTGGGTGGGTGGGTGGGTGGGTGGGTGGGTGTAGGCGTTGTGTGATTGTCGGGTCTGTGTAATTTTTCACTGCCTTATGGAAGTTGCTTTTATTGTTATTATTATTATTATTATTATTATTATTATTATTATTATTATTATTATTATTATTATTATTATTATTATTTTATCTTACTATTGTTCACGTCTTGCTCTGCCAATTTATTTGCCTAGTTCGGGATCTTACTCTCAATTCTACTAGTTTCATTTGACTTATGTTTATTTGCTTCCGTAACTATGGCAACTCATTTTTACATCCTTATGGTCCATATTTGTTTTTTTTTGCCATCTTTACTTCACTGGCGTTGATTCTTGGGGGATACATTCTCTTTGGAGATTGTTGAGAGCCATGTTCCTTTCAAGATAATTGATTTAAGCCTTGTATCATCTGGGGAGCTGCGATATTAATTGTTTAGTGTGTGAAAGCTGATACTTTCACCTCTTATTGACGTCTTGCCTTTGAGAAAGGAATGCTTTGTATCGAATTTTAATTATCTCTACCTGATAATTATTGAATACAAGTGTGTCACTTTCCACAATACTTATATGACGACAGTGTAAAAGGATTCCATGATATTGAATTTAACGAGGCAAACGACTCGATTGTGATTAAGATACTCTCGGGGACTATATATGTGAGTATCCGCTTCCTTGTATCTCCACATTTTGCTTGTTTTGTGCACACATTTTTATTCTTTTGCCGATCTTATGTTAATAAACCTCATTCATTTTTAATTGATCTTTGTTTTGGGTACAAGCCTTTTATACTTTATAGTCTAAGAGGCCCGAATTCAGCTCTTGGCAGTTTCTAGCCAGTTTCGACCGGTCCACAGTAATGGGTACGTAGGTAAGTAGGTGGGTGGTGTGGTAGTTAAATAATGTTTATTATCTTTTGAGTTATTAACAATACATTAAGGTATTTATTATTATATATACATGTATAGTAAAGGCACCAATTTAAGTATATATTTTAAGAACCACACATAAAATATAATTCCATGATTATATTTCTCTTAAATATTTATTACGGGCCGCGGCGCCCGGCCGGTCGAGTATTATATTAAGGGTCATTCGAGGCAAATGAAACAGTTAAGCTAACTATAAGCTGATAGATTCATACCCCGTAAGTAGGGCTGTCCTCCTTTTAAATCTTTAATACTCCTGCAAAGCTTTTATATACTATTACGTTAATTCTTGGTACACTTCTTGCCGTTACGAACATTACCTCTGTTTTCAAATTCACTTCCCTTCCTCCTCTGACGCACAGCAACAGATAGCGGCTCGCGGAGCAAATACGGCAAGTTCGTCAATTTGAATAACACGGCCGGAGCTAAACAAGTAACCTCATTTTCTGGAAAAGAACTCCTTTTGCCAATGCAATTCCACGTTCGTTCTTAACATACCGTGAAGAGCACCCATGATTTCCCGTTCGTCGCTATAGTTCTCAATACACTCCATATTATTCATACTATTTGTGTTGATAATGTTAAGGATTTACCGGGGTCAGTCGCAAGGCAACGCACAACACTCTTTCAAAGGACATTTAAAGAGTAGGAAAAATATTAAAATTTGCGCAAGGAAACGACAGCTTTTACCAATATTTCAAAATCTGAACCAAGTTTCCCGAGGGGTGTCACACCACCTTCGTAGGTCTGCGTTCCCTGCGTGTATAGCCACCTACACATCACCGATTTCACTTCTTCGAATCAACCGAGGTGTTAACCTTGTAAGTACCATATTGACTAAATATATTCAAGCGATACCTCTCAATGATTGCGCGAAAAGACACCAAAACTTAGTGTGCTCGGTGTAACGATGGAAGAAATGTACCGAGGGACTTGGTTTTGCATGTTAAAAGAGTTAAAACCTTTAAGGTGGGGATCAACACTTTTGACCGACCAAAATTGCTGCTTTCCTAAATATTTTTTCGTTTAAAACTGAACATTTCTCTTTATAGCAATGCAAATTGTTTGTTTACATCCCCAATACTTTCGGAGTTATGACCAAAAATGTGAAGGTCTGATCCCAGCAAGCCCATTATCGATAGATTTGTTGCTTGTTTCCCGTAAGTTTTGTGTTTCACAACAGTTCCCTGATAACTCTGAAAGTTTTTAATATATTAAAATGACATTTTGCATCCATGCATGTAGTGGAGAAGATATTCTAGCATCATTGAGCTAGCTTCAATTGGTTAAGTTTAAAAATATATATTTTCAAATGAAAATTAATTGAAAAATTGATTATTTGAAACTAACTTCAGGAAAAATATTTATACTTGATGGACTTCACTGGTTCTAGTACATGTTGTAGCTATAACATTACTAATCATAATAAATAAAAAGAATCATAGAAAAATATTCATGTCTTTGGAAATTATCAGAGAAATGGCCAAGTAGTGGCCATGATACACCGCTATTTAATAATCTATATATATATAATAAGAGTGTTGTCTGTACATTGCTCAGAATTTGAAAAGAATGGTATTTCTGTATCTGTCATGTCCACAGTAACAAAAAATGCATTTTTTACTTTTCCGTAGTGTCTGTCTGTCTGTCTGTCTGTCTGTCTGTCTGTCTGTCTGTCTGTCTGTCTGTCTGTCTGTCTGTCTGTCTGTCTGATTGTACACGCATCAATAGAAAACGGCTGAAGAGAATTTAATGAAAATCGGTATGTAATGTCGGGTGATGAACCAATACAAGCTCGGCTATAAATTATTTTATTCACGCTGAGTGAAATGGTAGTTTAGGGGAAGGCCTGAAATGTAATTCTCAAATAAGTTATTTATGTGATTAGTGGTCGTATTGATAAATCTATATATATAAAATGAGAATTTTGTCTGTACATTACTGAGAATTTGAAAAGAATTGTATTTCTGTATCGGTCATGTCCACAGTGACAAGGAAATGCATTTTTTACTTTTCCGTATTTCTGTCTGTCTGTCTGTATGTATGTATGTACACGCATCACGATAAAACGGCTGAAGAGAATTTAATGAAAATCGGTATGTAATGACGGGTGATGAACCACTGCAATCTAGGCTACAAATTATTTTATTCACGCTGAGTGAAATGGTAGTTTAGGGGAAGGTCTGAAATGTAATTCTCAAATAATTTATTAATGTTATTAGTGGTCGTATCGATAAATACTACATAACTAACCTAACTTTAGTTATGTCGTAAGTTAGTAGTAGTTATGTAAGAAGTTATTAAATTTCCGATCACTTATGTCTCATACATTGTTACCGTACCGCATATAATCGGAGATATTCATGAATTTGGATTTTTGTTACTAAGTCCATATCAGCGCCGAGTCACGAGAAAATGGGTAAAGAGAATTTAGTGGAAATCGGTGTGTAAAGTCTGAGAATAAGAAACTACAGTCTACGACATAAATAATTTTGTAAGACACCCTTATATCACAGAGTCGAAAGAAAACTAATGTGAAGGCCTGCAATATAGAAGGCTCATAAACTTTATCAACAATAACACTACATAGACCATTGTTTGTTGTTATGTGCTTTTTGTCTTCTGTTTCCTCTCATCTCCGATAGATAGGATTACTGCAGCGTACCGAGGTTTTTTAAAATTTGCTTGACGTAGCACCGACACAGGTAGGTCTTATGGCGACGATGGGTTAGGAAATGAATAGTGATGTGAAGGAAGCGGCCTTGGCTTTAAGGTACAGCCTGGTGTGACTGGTGTGAAAATGGGAAACCACGGAAAACCATCTTTTATTTTTCTTACCGTCGCACCGACACAGATATGTCTTATGGCGACGATGGGATAGGAAATGTCTAGGAAGTGGAAGGAAACGGCCGTGGCTTTAATTAAGGTACAGTCCCGGCATTTGCCTGGTGTGAAAATGGGAAACCACGGAAAACCATCGTCAGGGCTGCCGACAGTGGGGCTCGAACCCACCATCTCCCGAATACCATCTTCAGTGTTGCCGGCAATGGGGTTCGAATCCACTATCTCCCGGATGCAAGCTCACAGCTCCGCGCCCCTAACCACACGGCCAACTCGCCTGGTCGTACCGACTGTAAAAGCCTGCCTGCATATTGGTGGGAAGTAACTGGGGTGTAAGATAACTTTCTTCTTTAGCATGCCATTCCTCTGGTTCATATATTTTCTGATATATCTGGTACGTAACACACTGGTTCATCATAGTATTCGAGCTATACAATCCCTACTATGAGCCACTGATTGGAATGAGAAGTGTGCATGTTTAACGGAATAATGTCAGAGGAGTGTTCACGGCAGTTTGCGACCTGGTTATTCCAGCTCTGGAACTTTGTACTGTTAGATCGGCACCGTAGTACTCTTCGTTGCAAGTGAGAAAGTGTGCGGTTTTTCATTTGATCGAGTATTTTATATCATAACATTGCTTTCAATCGCTACATTCCTACTGACGTTTTGACCTATGTTGAATTCAGTTAGGAAAACCACCAAGTCAGTCTTTCTGAGAATCCCGTAGCGAAGCACGGGTACATCAGCTATTTATGTATATATAACGACATAGGTTTATATAATTTCTAAATATGTTAGAACATTAACTAACAATGTGTTTGTCATACTAAGTTTCCTTTTAGTATTCGTATCAATTACTGCGCGAACAAATGTTTAATACACCCCATATTTCTATGTTCAAAGGCATAGAACCCCCCCCCCCCCCATGGTTCCTTTGTGTATAAATTCCTTTTGCTTTCAACACATGAACTATTTTCTAAAATAATGCTGAACAGGGCGAAAAAGTCGATAGGTACAACGTGGTCCAAGCAGAATATAGCACTGTATGTGAAATATTCCAATCTGTGTGTCAGACTCGCAGAGATCCATCTCGAATACTGCTCCACAACAGTGAAGTAAGAAAAACAGCATAACTTGTTCACTCCCTCGGTTGTGAAATGTTTAAAATGTCTCAGCTTATAATGGAGGGAAAGGCAAATAAAAGGAGAGGAAAAGGCAGTGGAAGAAAGTCCTGGCAGTCTAGCAGTGGCAGCTTGTGAACAAATTTTCAGGGGGTTCACAAGAAAATTTCTGTTCACGTCTCAAGTATACCATAGTAGAATGCAAATAACTACAAAATCACTTAAATCGTTTTGCTAGAAGTTCCTTGTACGGCTGCTTCTCTACTCACAATATGGCAGAACCCTTATAACCTAAGATGAATTTTTCCGAGACTAATCTGTGAGTGTACACAAAAAAACTTAAATTACGACTGCCGGCCTGAGTCGCTCAGGGTTTGGCTGAGGCTCTGACTTTCTGATGCCGTGATTACGAACTCCTGTTCAGAATTAGCTACTAGCGAAATCTTCCGGCGACCGTGTTCCTCGCTTATGGCGATATCTGTGCATCAAACATGACGGTATCTCCATGCACATGCGTATAGTCCTAAGGCTCGTAGCAAAATCTCCAGTGTGCTCGCTGGTTTTGTCAGTCGAAACGAGCAGCTGTCAGGGTAAGGGAGCTTCGAGATAAGCCGAATGCTTTCGATCAATTGACGAAATCAGGTCGAATAAACGGAACAATTTTGAATTACCTATCTCCATGAATGCGTGAATATGCGTTAGAACTGGGTGTTCACGTGCTCATGTGCACTTGAGAGCCCAACGCCACTGCAGTCTTGTATACCACACTACACAAGTCTGAATGTACAACACCTCATTAGAATATCTAAGGACAGAAATAGCATAATGGCGTGGGGGTTCGTGAGGTACCTTTCGACTTGACGCCGTATAGGTAACCTGGGCGTCCACGTAAGACGCCTTCCAATGCTTAAGGTAGCACAAACATCCTGCCCCAGAAGCAGATAACTAATGGACGTTAACAATGGATATATCCGTTGAATCCTAGGATGCCGGTTCGTTTTATTTCACTGGCACTGCGATTTAGGGTCACGTAGTTGTGAGCTTCTATTCGGGAGATGGTGGGTTCGAATATTAGCCCTGAAAATGGCTTTCCGTGGTTTCCCATTTCCACACCAATGAAATACTGGTCCCTGGGCACTTCCAAATCCCTACACTTTCCCGTCCTTGGGTCGCCGACACCTTCAGTGCGTTAGTCCGACCTTGAACTACTAATACAGTACTAGAAAATGTATATTTTTTGCCTTTTCGTGACTCTGTTCTTTTCTTTCTTTCTTTTTCATCACTTGGACCACCTGTGGGTGGGGGCAGTAGAATAACATTCACAGTATCCCCTCTCTGTCGTAAGATATGACTAAAAGGGGCCCTAGGGACTCCGAACTTTGGAGCGTGGGTTGGCGATCACGGGATTCTCAGCTGAGTCCTGGCATTGCTTCCACTTACTTGTGCCAGACTCCTCACATTTATCTATCCTATCTGACCTCACTTGGTCAACTCTTGTTCTTTTCTGACCCCGACGCTATTAGGTTTGCGAGGGCTAGGGAGTCTTTCATTTTTACGCCCTTCCTGGCCCTTGTCTTTTTTTGACCGATATCTTCATTTTTCGAATTGTCGGGCCTCTTCAATGTTTCCCTCTGATTAGTGATATATAGAGGATGGTTGCCTAGTTGTACTTCTTCTTTAAACAATAATCACCACCACCACTTTCATCACTTGGTGGACGACCAGCATCACACTTTCCTTAAGCTCTAAAAATCCACAGTGGTCCCGTGTCTCCTGATAAGTTTGACAAGCTAAATAATATCATAACTTGTCCTGGAAGTTGAGGAAAATATATTTTTTCCCACGTGTCCGAAGGCGAAACCCAAAATAACATATTATTAGTATTATTATTAACAAATACATCGCAAATGGGAAATTTCCCCGTTCGTAATGATCACTTCCAGTCTCTGATAGTAAAATAAATATAATTACACAACTACAACGACAACGAACAAGAGTACAACAAACTATTCCATGGAAAGAAAATATTGCAAGAAATTCTACTAGCTTACACTAACATTGTAAATCAGCATTATCATACAAAATACAAATATATATGCTCATTCTGAGTCTTTTTCGGCCAGAAAATGTTGGGGATTATTTGTTCCTTTTTTCTTTGGTGTTTGGCTTATAGGTCTTGTTTGGCCTTAGAGGCTTTTTATGCAACTTCACCTTCTTTCTACTGTTCATTCTCGATACCAATCATCATCAGTTCATCCATCACCTGTTAAATATCTTGCTCTAGAAAATATGTATCGTTGCGGTTCGGGCAAGAGATCATATCTTCCAATGCTTTTTCTATCCATTATTTTCCTTAAGACTGATCACGCCTCCCAGCCTCATATGGATATTTAGTCCACCAAAACATTGTTCGTTGTGTTCGTTTTCCTATGTTTGCTTGTAAAGAAGGAAAATGAACCTTACGTACCGCTCTCTAGGAATGTACGTTAGCATGTCGTATTTACAAACTCTTACAGTATAATGTAGGTAGGTTCACTTTTCTTTACACACGGGCTGCACACCCACCATACATCACTGGGAAGCACCACCGGTCTTAAGGAAAATAATTATGAGACCTTTTGCCCGAACAGCGACGATATATTTGTACCATATCTGAAAAAAGACAAAATGAAAAAATTAAATTAATCAGTAAAACACCCAGCGGTATCAAAAATGTTGTCCAAGATAAGTGAAATATTGAAAGGAGAAGATTTTGATTTGATTTTGAAGAGAAATATCTCACTTGCTTCAAGAATGAACTCTGAACATCCGTTGATGTGCAGCGAATTTTCTCGATGTTCCCCAACGTGCTGTTTGACAACCGACGATCCTTTACAACCAAGAGCCTGGAGATGAGTATTGTGATATACTGCAAAGCCAACTAAGGTAAGGTTTCCGAATTCTAATTTCTGTAACCCTAGTGTGGACAATCTAGAAATATATAACATCTTAAATAATATTTCACCCATATACTTTTGCACTATATGTTGCATACCACTATAATTTTTCATTTTTCAACAAAATGTTCCCTTATTGAACATATAATTAACAATAAAGAAATAGAAAATTTGGGTCACATTTTAACGTCCATTTCTGGAAGTGTTTGGGTCCTCTTTTTGGATATTGTTATATCTTTTTGTAGGTCCTTTTTACGCAATTTATAGATCATCAACTTCCGTACCCTGACCATAACACTCTGAGACAACTGTTACAGTCGTCTGAATTCCATAGGATTATGAAGTACTGAAGAAATTGTTGCGCATAAGACAGGCAGAATTAAACAATAAGTGAAGCGTTCAACCTTCCGTAAGTGTTTGATATTGTACACATTAATAATGGTAATCTAAATATAACTTGCCCATGTTCATCAACATTTGCCGAGTCTATTACTGGATTCCTCGAGTGGAAAACATGCAATTTCTACTTAGTGTACAAGTTAGCTGGAAGCACATAAAACATGACATGTGAGCAGTGGCGGTTCGTGACATTATACTCTGGCAGGGCTGTGTCGCCATCTCCTCCCCCTCCCCAATCCGTCCAGTTTTCACTGACCAGAATCACGATATAATTTTAAATGAACAATAGTAATAATAATAATTCTATGATACTGGCTGAATAGATATCTGCTTGTACTACAACATTAATTAATTAACTACATTACAATGGCATTTATCCACACACACACATTAACAGGCTAACAGCTATTACAATCCCGACTACTACGCCACTGCACTGTTTCACTATGCCTTTGCTGGCAAGATGTAGTGTTTACTGTGCACTGTGTCTTGTTACTTTCATTGACCTGTCTCAGTCTCATCCTTGGCTTTGACAATATGAAAGTTACTGTGGTATCAGTGATGCTAGTAATACCATTCCTTATGCAGCCAGTCCCTGTTATGAATGGTGTGAAAATATCGCTCATAGGGTCAGTTGGTGCAAGCATTTCAGTGGGCTTGGCAGACTGATATGTAATAGCAACAGCTGGCGCGGTGAGGAAAGCAACGGGAAACTACCTCACACCTCATTTCCCTAGTACGCCTCTTCAGTGACGTCTAGGCTGTTTATGACAGCTGTTGGCGGAGCTGCAGAGGATCAAACCAGCCTTCGGGCTGAATACCCAAGATACATACATACATACTGTTTAACTGATCACAATCACAAGCGATAATAATGACTTTCTTGCAAAACAAATAAACACACCTCTCCTGAATTTCTCTCTCCTTGCTCAAATTTCAAAGCATGAAAACGTATTTAACAATTTGACCACCCTACAAATAGTGCCGTCACATTATGCTTAAATTTTGAATATTTATTTTAGCTTCTTTATTAAAACTGAATTTTTAGTATAATGGGATTCGTTGTTTTGGAATGAATTAATGTAAGACGTGGGGGAAAAGTCTTAGGTACATTGTAAAGTACAGTAGTTGCCAATGTTGCTGAGGGCACCGCCGTTCAGCGCTTACAGCCGCGTGCATCCTTCTTACCCCTGAAAAACCCATATCGTCTTTCCAGGCACCCCGCACACTTGCTAACTCTAGAGACTTACTGAGGGCTCTGCCGGACAGAACATGAATCCGCCTGCACTCTTCCTTCCCCTGACAAGTCCATGTTGTCCTTCCAGGCTCCTTCCGTACCCGCACGCTTGCAAAGTCTGGTGATCTACTTAAGGCTCTCCTTGCCACAGTCCGAGCTCCTCAAGCCTAAAGAGAAACCATCGTGCTTACTGGACAGCAGCCACGGTCTGATAGCCTTTGCCGTTATCTTGAAAATAGTAAAGCAAAATATTTAGGCCTACAGCCGAAATAATAAAGATAGCATTGTATAACTGAATAACACACCCCATAAGTCCGACTTCGCTGCATTTGTCCATCATTTTATGTAATCAAAGTGACATAACGTTAAATGTTTTTGAAAAGGCGGCGGGGTGGCGCCCAAAAGCCCTTCATGCACGAACCGCCAACACATGCGCGATCATATTAGGCATGCCCAGTATTTTGCAATGTCCAGTGCACTCGAACTTGCTTGTAGGAGATCATCCTCTGTACAACATGTTAGAGAAAGAGAGCGCTGAAGCTTTTGGTTTGTTCTTGTCCACATTCACACCTTGCATCACTTGTGATGAACCCCAATTTCTTAAAGTTATCCCTGGATCTTCCCACTCAAGTTCATGGACCTCCAAACCAGCCCGCTGTCATTATGTCCAGGTAATAACTGTTCAGCTGCTGACAACTATCCACGAATGTGAGTGGTCCTCTTCTTCCACAACTCAAGCCTCGTCTTCCCTGGTGAGACAGTAAGCACCCCACATGTCCTCAGGAAGCTCTTGCGGGATCTCAGCCGTTGCTGAAAAGGACTATGTCAATGCAGTGGGTTGGGCTGTTCTATTCCACTTTAAGCCTCTCCCTGTTGGTAGCTACTTTTCTACGTAAGCAGGGTTGCGCTATTCCATCCAGGGATTATAACTTGGTAAAACTTCAGCCGTATACACGCAATGTCTATAAGGAGGTGATGTAGAATAAGGCATGCAAAACTTGCGTGGAATTCCTTTTAGAGAAGAGATGTGTCCATTGCCGTGGCCAGGGACCCACCAACCCATCCCAAAAAGTACATTTACTTTTATAAGCTAGCGAAGAGTAGCGCACGCCATTTTCCATTGCTGGAGCGGCTACGCGCATTGCTATTGGCTGTCGTAAAATGTGTTGTTACGTCATTGGCATTGGTCGTTAGAGGGACGTAGCGTTGCCAACCCGCAAAGTAAAAAAGCTCGGTCTTGTCCAGGCTCTACCCTAAACAGTGCAGACCTATCGTGTTTCCTCAGGTAACTAGAGGCCTAAGGCCGCTTCGCGGCTCTAACCTTTCCTCACTGATGGTCTAGTTCCTAAGTAGAGTGGTTGGCAGCGTTGTGCTTCGCTCAATCACATCATCTGCGAGAAATAAACATAGGACAGTCATACTGCGCGTAGATATTGGCGATGAAAGCGGTAACCATGGTACTAACGTTGCGTGAACACCACTGAAGCTTCAATTAGCTGTCAGAGTAGACTTTAAGCAACCTATAATCAACCGACAGGTTTCATTGAGAACTGTATCTACCTGTCTGGCATGAGATAAACTGTACCAGACTAGAGAAGCGTATTCAACAGCAGTAAAACACAGTGCCACTGCTGAAATTCGGATACTTTGAGGATGGGAGCCCCATTGTCACCTTGCAACTTTGCGAATAAGATCGTTTTGTGGGAATATTTTTATTATTATATTCGCCGTTGGTGATACAGAAACACAGGATGGTCGGAAAGAACGTGAACAGAGTATATGAGCGTTGCGGCGTTGGTCATGCTGATAAGTAAACGTAATCTGAAAAGAATAGGTCGATATCTCGCACAGCTCATTTTATCAGCTGCTGAAGTCAGCCGATCAGATCGCTTCGCGGGCGAATTAAAATGGGCTTTACGAGCCGGTGTTGCTAAACCTACAAGTGGCTTGGTCGGACATGAGAGCCACGTAGAGAAATGAGCATCAAACACTAAGACACCGAAGGGTTAAGCCAATGCCACTGTGCGTGCTTGCTATGAAACCAAACCAAACCCCATGGCACTACTGCCCGTGAAGGGCCTTGGCCTACCAAGCGACCGCTGCTCAGCTCGAAGGCCTGCAGATTACGAGGTGTCGTGTGCTCAGCACGACGAATCCTCTCGGCCGTTATTCTTGGCTTCCTAGAACGGGGCCGCTATCTCATTATCAGATAGCTCCTCAATTCTAATCACGTAGGCTGAGTGGACCTCGAACCAGCACTCAGGTCCAGATAAAAATCCCTGACCTGGCCGGGAAACGAACCCGGGGCCTCCGGGTAATAGGCAGGCACGCTACCTCTACACCACGGGGCCGGGACCGAACCTATCAGCATGGAGGTCCTGGTTCACGTTCCTCCCCTGGAAGAGTTCATTTCTTCTATTGACGCTCTCAGGTTGGTTGTAAAACACTGCCTCACAAAGCCCATCTCTACACCACAAAATATGACCTAGCATCCTCTTTCAGTGCGGTCTTCTTAACCAAGCTTCCTGAGCCGAGCTGACTGGCTTAGACGGTTGAAGCACTGGCCTCCTAACCCCAAATTGGCATGTTCGAACCTGGCTCACTCCGGTGGTATTTGAATGTGCTCAAATACGTCAAACCTGTGTAGATAGATTTACTGCGTTTCGTCTCAAAACTCACGAGTTTCAAACCTCACGAGTCTCAAAACTCACGAATTCCAGGAAGAGGATTAGTGAAATGAGAACAAGTTTCTCTACCTGGTCCAGTCTCAAAACTCACGAATTCCTGGAAGAGGATTAGAAAGAGTTTCTCTACCTGCGCCAGTCTCAAAACTCACGAATTCCTGGAAGAGGATTAGAAAGAGTAAGTTTCTCTACCTGCGCCGGTCTTAAAACTCACGAATTCCTGGAAGAGGATTAGAAAGAGTAAGTTTCTCTACCTGCGCCGGTCTTAAAACTCACGAATTCCTGGAAGAGGATTAGAAAGAGTAAGTTTCTCTACCTGCGCCAGTCTCAAAACTCACGAATTCCTGGAAGAGGATTAGAAAGAGTAAGTTTCTCTACCTGCGCCGGTCTTAAAACTCACGAATTCCTGGAAGAGGATTAGAAAGAGTAAGTTTCTCTACCTGCGCCGGTCTTAAAACTCACGAATTCCTGGAAGAGGATTAGAAAGAGTAAGTTTCTCTACCTGCGCCGGTCTCAAAACTCACGAATTCCTGGAAGAGGATTAGAAAGAGTAAGTTTCTCTACCTGCGCCGGTCTCAAAACTCACGAATTCCTGGAAGAGGATTAGAAAGAGTAAGTTTCTCTACCTGCGCCGGTCTTAAAACTCACGAATTCCTGGAAGAGGATTAGAAAGAGTAAGTTTCTCTACCTGCGCCGGTCTTAAAACTCACGAATTCCTGGAAGAGGATTAGAAAGAGTAAGTTTCTCTACCTGCGCCGGTCTTAAAACTCACGAATTCCTGGAAGAGGATTAGAAAGAGTAAGTTTCTCTACCTGCACCGGTCTTAAAACTCACGAATTCCTGGAAGAGGATTAGAAAGAGTTTCTCTACCTGCTCCAGTCTCAAAACTCACGAGCAGGGCCAGTCCTTCTTTGAATGGTGATGGGTTAATCAAATACTTTTAGTAATCAGATAAATTCCATCCGATTATTGAAACAATCGAATAAATAATCAAATAAAATAATCGAATGAGTTTCAAATATCATTCAGTTATATCGCGCGGAATAATAGTATGCGACACGGATATTTTTTTTCGTTTTAAATGTGTATGGTAGGTAACCGATTGAAGTAAGTGAAAAGATGAACGCTTACGAAAATTAGAAATACGCCTTTTTCCAAATGAATCTCCAAATGTTGAAACTAAATGAGTGAATTAACTGGCTTGACCTCTAATATCTCTAAATAAAATTCCTTATTCAAGTAAATGCCGCCTTCTGGCCGGATTATGGAGCTAAGCTCCAGTAATAACAACTGACCGTTTCTTTTAACCAGCAGTGGGAAATATACCTACTTTAATTTTATGTCGTCCAGCTGCATGTATAAATGGTTAGCATGCTGGCCTTTGGTCCAAGGGGTCCCGAGTTCGGTTTCCGGTCGGATGGGAGATTTTAACTTTCATGAATTAACTCCTATGGCTCGGCGACTGGGTGTTCGTGCCGTCTTCAGCATTAGACTTCGTCTTCGGTAGGGCTTCATCCTCACAGACGTGCAGGTCACCTATACGACGTCAACTCTAAAGACCCGCACCAGACCTCTCCGGAGGTCACATGCTACTATTATAAATTGATGTGAAAGGTAAGAAATGCATTATATTAACTTTAAGACTACAGCAAAATATTTTTAAAATAATGATAATAATACGCCTCGGTCTCTTTGATTCACTAACCATCACTTTCCCCCCCGTGGGTAGGGGTGGCAGAATAACATTCATAGTATCCCCTGCCTGTCATAAGAAGCGACTAAAAAGGGCCCCCAGAGGCTCTTAAATTATTTAAGAAAAGAAAACACCTGATAGGCAATCTGCTACCAGGGTGACTGCCCTAAGTCGGTGGAAAAACATGGGTTGAAGGGAAGCGTGAGTCACCGCGCACCTCATCCCTCCTAGAGTCATCGCAAGCACCTGCTGTCAGGATTCGTGAATTTTGAGACTCATTAGAATGTTTACTTTAGCTACCAGTTTGTAGTCGTGAGTTTTGAGACTCGTGAGTTTTGAGACGTAACGGATTTACTGGCACTTAAAGAACTCATGCGGGACTAAATTCCCGCACCTTGATGTCTCTGAAAACCGTAAAAGTAGTTAGTGGGACGTAAAGCAAATAACATTATTAATGAAGTTTCCTCATTATTACAGCACATTCACTTTTCTGTCCTCTAAATGCTTAGCACGCTGAACTTTGGACCAAGTGGTCTCATCTTTGATTCCGGCCGAACCGAAGATGTTAACAATTTTCTGCTTTTGGAGCTGGATGTTTTTGGCATCTTCAGCATTAGAATGCATGTTAGGTAGACGCCCAGGTCTCGTATACGGCGTCATGTCGAAAGGCATTTCAGTGAGCCACACGCCATTATGCTCTTTCTGTCCTTTGATATTCTAATGAGGTGTTGTACATTCATACTTTTGTAGCGTGCTATACTACACTGCTAGGAATCTTTCTCCTGCTCTTTGTTCTCCTTTTCTTTGTCTTTCCTTCCATGACAAGCTGATAGATTTCATAACAAAGGGTGAGAACAAGTCATGCTGTTTTTCTTACTCCACTGCTGTGCAGCAGCTTTCTTTCTTATCTCACACCGCGTATGACTCCTTGAGGGATCATCTGTGCTGTCCAAGTTATTTTCAGTATACGTCGATAAACCCACATCTCAGAATTTACGAGTTTCCATAGCTGTTTCGGGTCTCCGCGATTATATTCTATACGAGAGCATAGGCGGAATATAGCAGAAACAAATCTCATTCGCAGATTAAAATTTAGAAGAACTACTTCATTCGCGCAAATTCGTTCCTTGCTAACTCAATTCTAACCCTGATTTCTACATCATTCTTTAATTCGTGGTCAATGCAGCAAACGAATTCTTTTCGATCTGCTGAAATACGGTCTTTTCCGGGAGATAGTGAGTTCGAACCCGACTGTCGGCAGCCCTGAAGATGGTCTTCCGTGGTTTCCTATTTTCACACCAGGAAAATGCTGGGGCTGTACCTTAATTAACGGCACGTTCACTTCCTTCCCGTTCCTAGCACTTCCCTATCCCATCGTCGCCATAAGACCTAACCGTGTCGGTCCGGAGTAGAGCAAGTTGTAAAGAAAAAAAAGGGTTGAACTAAATACTAGGAACGTTATTAAAAGGGCATCTTCATCCCCTATGGCTAATAAAAATTATTATTAATAATATCGGGTGGTTACAATTGAACCGTCGCTACTTAACGCACTGTGAACAGGAATCTATTTACGGCGAGCATACAAAACACTGTAGGAATAATTTCCAGATTATGGACTACAAGATTTGCATGCTTCACCGTACCGGAAAGAAAGGGTTTATCAGGGGAACGTTCCCAAATGTGCCAACCTGAAGGGAGGTATCAGACAAACCCATGTAGATGATTCGTGCATCCGAACAGAAAGCAGTCAGAAGCTTTCAGAAAATTCTGAATACCATTTCGACCTCACTTTGTGGCGTGGCGGACGCTGTCTTTACAAAAACTAATAATATTGAGTGAAATGCCAAGGCATTAAAAGTGTTTTATTGGAATTGCTTATTTGTTATCTCTCCTCCTAATGTCATTGGCAATGTTCATTTAAAGTTTCCTGTTCATGCCCTATAGAGACGGTTATGTAGGGAAAGTTTAATTCTAGCTACCCGGTAATACAACACAGAAGAGCAGAAGAAGGAAGTACGAGAAAGGATGAAGAGACACTGGGAGAGAGTAAAGGCAGAAAAGGCTAAAAATATTGCAAAGATTGTCAAGCGTGGTGGCCTCCGTGGCTTAGGTGGCAGCGGGCCTGCCTTTCACAGCTGGATACCGTGGTTCAAACCCCGATCACTGTATGTGAGATTTGTGCTGGACAAAGCGGAGACAGGACAGGTTTTTCTCCGGGTACTCCGGTTTTTCCTGTCATATTTAATTCCAGAAACACTCTCCATTAACATATCATTTCATCTATCAGTCATTTATCATTGCCCCAGAGGAGTGCGACAGGCCTCAGCAGTCGGGGGCTTCATTCATTCCATTCCTGACCCGGTCGAATGACCGGACACAAGCTGTGGATTTTCAATGTCAAGTGTGATCCATAGACGCCTGAAACGAAAATCAAGTAATAATAATAATACTAATAATAATAATAATAATAATAATAATAATAATAATAATAATAATATCAGGATATCACCAAGTTGGTCTCCTGGTTGGTTTATTCTCACAAATTCATTCCTTGCTAACTCAATCCTAGTCCTGATTTCCACATCCTTATCTTTTTCGTGGCCAGTCCATGGTCATTATGAAATAAGAATATGAAATTTATTGCATTTCTTCAAGAACAATAACTGCAACTACACGGTCAATAAATTTCTCATGATTCGGTATTAACATTTTAAAAAGTTTTAGTGCATGATCTCACTCATATTTAACACCAGTGTATAATATTATTCGGGTAATAAAATGAGGTGAGTAGGTTCGTAAATAATAAACAATAGCATGTAATGGCTTGGAAGGCCAATTCTCTTCAGTGATATCGCCCGCGGGGGCAACAAGGAAAGGTGATGAAAATAAACTTAGATACTATATCGAAACATGAACGAACAGTCATACAAGAAAGCACTTGAAAATTGGTTACTTATGACTACTGTCAAATGATTACAGTCAGTTGCAAAGGATTTTACGCAATATGCACAAAATATCACTGGCGTAGGTAAGGGGTGTGGAATAAGGGACAGATATCATCTTCAAATTTTTGGAGAAAATATTTCATTTTTATTCCATTTTAGCCGCTAAAACTAGGAATTTAGGAATTGTTAAAAAAGACATTTGTACGAGCCCTCTTGTCTTATCAGATAATTATTTTCTTATTTATCGTTGTTTTGTAATATATGCTTTAATTGAATAATGTTGTTGATATACTGGAGCATCCGTGGCTCAGGTGGCAGGGCACCCAGATCTCACCTCTGGGTTCCACGGTTCAAATTCCGGTCACTTCATGTGAGATTTGTGCTGGACAAAGCGGAGGCGGGACAGGTTTGTCTCCGGGTAATACGAGGCGTGTCCGAAAAGTAAGGACACAAAGAGCGATATGTATTCACATAGTGGTTAGTTCACCAAACGTCCCCTGTGAAGGAATTACCGATACCTACTTGACAAAGATCATGCAATAAAAAGTCCTGGGTGGATAAAAAAGAACGCGCTTCATACTTTGAAGGTTACGATGACACATTTTAGGTCATCTAAAGCGTCACTGCCAGTGTTAGCCATGATCAAACCTAACCTGGAGTCCCCAACACGTAGGTAGGCCTAAGATGAATTATTGATTATAGCTTGTACTCGACTGGACAGTTTTTTCATGAATAGCAAAGCAAAGCAAAGTCACCTCCGTACAGGCCATGAAGGCCCTTGGAGGAGTGGAAGGTAAAGGCTTCCACCATTGTTAACCTCGCCACGTGATGGGGTAGACTGGTTAGCTCTACGCCCGGCCACCTTTGCCCCCGGGAATTAACCTGGTACTCATTTTTCGTGTAGGCTGAGTGAACCTCAGGGCAATATGCACCTTCGGAAGTGGAAATCTCGTTTCTTAAATTTTACGACTTCCTGACGGGGATTCGAACCCACCTTCTTCCGAGAACGCCTTTGCCGCCTCGGCCAGACAGCCTCTTTTTTAATGAATAACTAGGGAATATTGCCTTATTTTTAGAGTAAAACACTGTATTCAATGTTTAGGCTATAAATTGTTTTCTTATTCTCTATAATGTTAATGCTATCTGCCACAAAATTGAATAACATTTCTTTCTCTTGGAACGTCATATTAGGCTTCTTTCTTCGTTTCTGGTCAATAGCGGACATAATGCATCATAACTTATTTACAAAAACCGAACCTGATTAAAAACTTATTTGCATATCGATAAGGGCGGCAGCAAGTAGCCATTTGTTTACCCTACATCATTATGATATATTTAAGGTTCAAATTAAGATTGAATCGAAAACTTAGTTTCGCTAAACTGAGATAATAAATGCTGTGGTGAATACAGAAGTGAGGATTATCCGAGATAATGACATTATCTCAGTTTTAAAATCAACAACAGTAACAGTATTTAGTCTGCGGAGTAGTAGTAGCTTCTGTATCCTTGAATCAAAGAAGTCTGCTCTTCACTTCAAGCACGTGTTGATTTGATTTCGTCGTCGAATCGTTGTCGGCCGAGGTATTTCTTTGCGTAGGAAAGAAATGAATGTCGTTAGGCACAAAATCAAAACGCCTACCACTCATGTGTTCGGGAATAATGAATAATGTCTATCCTGCTTCCAGAGAATTTGGACACAAATATGACTTACGGCGATACAAAATATGTAACACAAGAGGTTACCTCCTGAGGGAGCAATAGTTTCATGCTTTGCCGCAGAGCGCTATAAGAAAATAATATAAGCACATCGGAATACTTCGGTCAAAGAGTTTTATATAGTTTCAATCTGTGGCACGTAATGTAGGCTACTGAGGCAAGTTTCGCGAACTGCAGCCTCGTTTTCTGGCTGCCCTTCCTTCAAGAAGGCAATTAAATCCAAAATCCGCAAAAACTCACACCAACATACACACACAAAATCATATACCCACCAAACTCTCCCCCGCCCCCTTCACCGCTCCCAACACATCCACAGCCTCCTACAAAACCAAGTCCAACCGCACCCTGGGTCCCCTCGGAGAATCGAGTAGCCAAGACCCTGAAAAACCTGATCAGTAATCACCCCCCCCCCCCCCGACGTTAAATAATTTCCGCTAAGATTATCAAGACAATACAATCCAACACAATCTCATTTCCCTAAACTTCACCTCACGGCCACTAAATATGCCTTCAACGTAAAAACACCAGATGAAGCACTGGTTCTCGGACCCGAGGCAAGTTGCACCCCTAATAAAACGCTGCTAATTCGACTAATGCTGCCTTTTCAAACTGTAAAACTCCTAAATTTCAATTAGCATTAAATTAGCGCCGTATATATAAAACATGAGCCATTGCTACTCATTAAGCAATATCAGGCTAGGTTGGTACTTGGACGGAAGTCCGCCTGAGTATTGCTGTATTAAGAAAATTCGTGTAAGCCCCTATCTGAAAGGAAACGCACAGAAGTCTTAGTCAATAGCCTTAAAAATTAAATAATAATTATTAACACAATCTAATACTAATACTCACACCATAAACTAGTTAAACAATATTTTCTCGATTTTACTTAAAATTTTATCTTAAATAATGATCGACAGAGGATCGCAATAAGGCGCACCGGTATCGGAACCTCTCAAACCACCTATCTTTTCGGAGATAGGTGGCTCATGCGGATGACCAGGGAAAGTAATGCAGCGAGCGCACTGATCCAGTGGATCGTTTGAAACAGGTCGTTGTCTACAAGTAAAAGCCTCTAAATGTGCGGTCTTTCCAAGTCCTAAATTGACAGACGAGTAGCTATTCGAATACTCCCGCTAGATGTCAGGCTATCCCTCCAATCCTCAGCACGATTGCAATTGGCATTACGAGAATAATTTGCACATAAAACACATTTTTCATCATCTTTGTACCAACATCACCATTACTACCATTTCACTGGATTCTTCAATGATGCAGGCGACTCGGAATGCCTGCGTTTCTGTTGAGACGAAGTCTCAGTTATACCCAGGGTCTCGGATTTCCCACAAAAGCACATTAAGAAGATACAATTTTGCGTTTGAGTAGGAAAGTGATATTTCTATGACGTTTATTTTTACAAATCACATAGTAATTCAAGAACATACTCGATAATGTTACATATACTTACAATTGGATTTACGTCTCACCGATACAGATAAGTCTTATGCCGACGATGGGATTGGAAAGGGCTAGGTGTGTGAGGAAAGTGGCCATGGCCTTAATTAAGATACAGCCCCAGCATTTTCCTGGTGTGAAAATGGGGAAACTACGGAAAATCATCTTCAGGGCTCCCGACAGTGAGATTTGAATTCCCCAATGGAAGCTCACAGCTGCGCGCCCCTAACTTGATTGTTCCCTCGTTACATTTACTTGCCTAATGCAAACTCACCAAAGTTTTCCGAAGTGCTCCGATTATTTTCTTACAGCGCTGTGCGGCGAAACACGAAATGATTGCTCCCACAGGAGCTAGACTCTTGTATGTATAGCGCGATGTAACCTAACAACTCTTGTCCGGCTCCATAGCTAAATGGTTAGCGTGCTGGCCTTTGGTCACAGGGGTCACGGCTTCGACTCCCGGCAGGGCCGGGAATTTTAACCATAATTGGTTAATTTCGCTGACACGGGGGCGGGCTGTATGTGTCGTCTTCACCATCATTTTATCCTCATCACGACGCGCAGGTCGCCTACGGGAGTCAACTCAAAAGACCTGCACCAGACGAGCCGAACTTATCCTCGGACACTCCGGGCACTAAAAGCAATATGCCATTCCATTTTCACCTAACAACTCTTGATGGGTGGCCATGACCGAGAGGCAGGTAAATCCAAATTGAAATTTGACACATTCTTTTTATATTAATATGTCTCATGGGTGGAAAATTAGCGTAACGGGAGTGTAACCACAACGCCCGTGCAGGTTGTGAGATAAAGTATTGATATGTGGCTAGACAACGTTACCTAGCAACCATGCAGGCTATGGCACATTGAATTAGGGAGTAAAGATTCGTATAATATTTTGTATTCTGTGCCGTCACAAGGCAACCTGTTTTATTATTGTCTTGAATAAACAATATCAGTACGGAACGTAGTACGTATGAATCGTGTGTGTGTGTGTGTGTGTGTGTGTGTGTGTGTGTGTGTGTGTGTGTGTGTGTGTGTGCTGATATCAAAAGTACTGCGTGACCAATTACATGTTGTACTTGTACTACCCAAAACCTCTGCTCAGCATAACCGAGAAAAGAAAAAACGAAAAATTCCATAGTTCCAGTAGTTTGGTCAAGCAACCGGACATTGAAACCGTTCCTTCACGAAAAATGGAAAAAAGGAACATTTAGGGCATGAGCGAGAAATAAACGATGAGATTGCTTACAATGTACACAATATTTGTTACTATTATATACAAACTAGCAAATGTACCCGTGCTTCGCTACGGTATTCTACATTGTGTTCGAATATCGAAGGAAAAACTGTACTTGCAGTAAATAAGATAGTACAGTAAATAATATTGTTTTACAATTTCATGTATCTTAGCGTTATCTGAGAAACAGCATGGGGAGGTCCCCATACGTTGTTTCCAATGTAGAGTGTTTGTTACGAATTTGCGATGATAACGGCAGGCTAACTTGCCTACTGCCATTCACACTGGAGTTGGAAAGTTTACTTTATAATTGCAGACCCCATTGCCTACTGCGCGGTCACAATCGATTTGGGGAGTTTTCGTTACAATAACAGGACCCCTTTCCTACTTCCAGACAGATTGCAGTTAAGGAGTTTTTATTTTAATGGTAGGCAACTTCCCTAATACCAGTCAAAATTGAGTTGTGCAGCTATCATTATGACAGACCCCTTTTCCTACTGCCAGTCAGATTTTATATGAGCACATTTGTTTATAATGGCGGGCACCCTTGCCTACAGCTGAACACAATCCGGTAGGGGAGTTTTAAACAAAACTACATGCTCCCTTGCCTTCTGCAAGTCAACTGGAGAAGTGAATTATTCATTACAATGATAGGTCTTCCTTAGTAATACCAGTTATACAGGAGTTGGAGAAGGATCCCACTCCTACTGCCAGTCAAAGTTGGTGTGTGGAGTACTGATTACAATACCAGACACACCCTTTCTCGATCGCTACAAATCGACATAAGTGAATATATAAGGATCGACATACGAAAGTATATGCATGTTTACAATATTGCAACTGCTGCTAAACGGTACGTCATATCGACAAAAGGATTGTACCATAAGACACCGGATTTAGCGGCCTAAATGGCTTCTCCTATGATATTTCATCTATTCATGGGTCAGATTGAGTTAGAAACGTTGAATAGGGTAACATTTTTGTAAGATTATCTCATATTGCATTAATTTTCGGATAATTATTTGACAGCTACATACATAGCTTTTGGCTCACATATGGCTACTGGGTGGGCCAATTTTCGTGTAGAGTTTGATGATTCTATCTTTCCTATAAGTGATTGAAAGTATGAATTACGAATATGAAAAGTCCAAATTTACTTAACATCGAGAAAAAGATAAAATGCAAACGTAAAAGGGATACAGATACGACCAAAAAGTCATAAGACCAAGGTTGTAGACTACTCCAAATTGAACGGAGATTGTGCCATCCGTTATGTGATAGGACTTCCCGAAGATCTGCAAAATCATTAAAATTGCCTTCATATTTCGATATCCTTCGGGGATACAAAGTAAAAAGTTTAAAGATCTTGGAAGTTTTCCAACCGTTACAGGCTAAAACGTATAATTATGGCAAATTTCAATTTTCTTGTTCGTCTGGCAGATTATACCACAATCTGGATTTTGGGCGAGGAGGGTAAAAATTAGGACTTTCAGGAAACTAAACCAAAAAAATATGCAGATGGTCATTATTACACCTTAAACTGGATGCTGTACGAATATTTCGCCAAAATAGTCATTGTACAGGCACACAGTCATTACGATTTTATTTACGTAGATAGATAAGAAATCTGCTCCACGTACAACACATTTTGGGCTATGTTCGCTGCATTTAACCTGCAAAACCGACCATTCATGATACCTCCCTTACTAATCCTCCTGTCGAAAAAATGCACATGAAATTAAAAAGTTTCAGAAATGGATTTCCATCAAGTTGGTTCGATTTCCAATCAGCTTGGTCTTTTACTGTATATATTGTGGAAGAGTAAAATCACCATTTCGCTTCCCTATAAACCGTCAGTACATTTCAGGAACATGAAATTTTATTGACCTTGTAAACCTACCTTTGGACAGGTGGCTACTAAATATAAAGTTTGCAATATTTGCCCTGAAATGAAATGACATGAAATGGCGTATGGCTTTTTGTGCCGGGAGTGTCAGTGGATATGTTCGGCTCGCCAGGTGAAGGTCTTTCGATTTGGCTCCCGTAGGCGACCTGCGCGTAGTGATGAGGATGAAATGATTAGGAAGACGACACAAACACCCAGCCCCCATGCCAGCGGAATTAACCAATGATGGTTAAAATTCCCGACCCTGCCGGGAATCGAACCAGGGACACCTGTGACCAAAGGCCAGCACGCTAACCAGTTAGCCATCGAGCCGGAAAACATTTGCCCTAAAACCTACCCAAGGACAGGTGGATTCTAAATATGAAGTTTGGTGGACAGACAAACAGCAAACAGACAAACAGGCAGACACACAGAAACCAAAGCTAAAAATTTGCAGATGGTCATTATTACATCTGAAACGGATAACTGTATGGAAATTTCGCCAAAATAGTCAATGTACAGACACACTCTAGAAGTGCGGACCCTTATTTTGAGAGTTACTGCTTTGAAACTGTGCGACATATCTACAAACGGAGTTCACCATCAGACTCTTCTTTCAGTGTTCTACATGGCTGGCCCCATGACATCTTCTCGTATCTCCTATATTTATGGGTTAGTTTGATTTAGAATCATTGAATGGGGTGAAATTTCGTACAAATTTATATTTTTGGTACTCATGTGGCAGCTAGAATCATAAAATTTGGCAATCACATGGCCACTGGTCATGTCAATGTGGGTGCCGAATCTCATGACTCTATCTTTCCTATAGGTGTGCCAAATAATAACATGAACGTGTAAAACTTGAAATCAAGAAATACAGCTCTATTTAACGTATAAGGAATAGAAATGCGACAAAATGTCATAGGACAAAAGTTGTAGATCTCTCCAAAATGAAACGCGATTGTGCTTTCTGATTTGTGATACGACTTACCGATTAGCCACCAATTATCCCGAAACGAAGGTCTGCACCGTCGTTAAAATTGCACCCATATTTCGATATTTTCCGAGGCCAAAAGTTATGCATTTGCATAGCTTCGGTTATTTCCTCAAATAAAAGAGTGTCCAGCTTTCGAATTAGCACGCGCGTACATACAGAGTAATTAAGGAAGAAAATAATAAGTTAAGAAAGCTGACATTAATAAAAAATGTATTATAACTGAGGATAGCCGGATGACGACAAAATGTGAATGTATTGATAAATCAAAAGCCACTCATTAAATTATGCTGGTGTGAGTTATACGAAAGCGGTAACAGAGGAGAAATTTAAGCGCAGGGATTCTTAGGTAAACAGATAAGATGACTAATGGTGTTATTACTTATGCTATTCGAGGACGGTTATAACCTCCAACGATATTCCGCCAATACCCCGCAGAATGGCCGATTGACGCCTCTCTTGCCTTCTACCCAAGGAACAACCACAAATTTAAAAGCATGGCAATACGTTACTTCCCTGCTGGCAAGCAGTCAGAGTCGTTGCCATGGTAACCTGTAGGTTCGTTGTCGGTCTGTCGGTCACTCAATGCAGAGCATGATACCCGCAGAAAATAGTAAATTTCTCCGTCATTTAAAGAGTAAGGTAAATTATGAACATAACGAAAGTTGTTTATAATGAAGAGACGTTTCACGTACGGTCCGCGGAGTTTACAGAAAATCAATAGGATAATAGAAAATGGAGGAAAACCGTTCTGGTTTTCCTATAAACCCCCGTCTGTTCAAAGATTTTAAAATGATATGCATATCAAAACCTTCCTAGGGATGAGAATAATCTAAATATGAAGTTTGGTTGAGATCTATTCAGCCGTTTCGCCGTGATGGTGGAACAAACAAACAGGCACGAAAAATAAAAACCACCGATTCGGGCTTGAGTTGACCCACAACGGATAAATACCTGAAAAATTGGCAAAAGAAACGAAATTACAGACAGCGAACCCCCTACTACTTTTGTTTATATAGATACATACATCTTTTGTCAGATGTATTTCAGTTTCTTTCTTTTCAAACGATTTAGCTGGCTTCTCGAACTCCTCACTAATGGTGTCTATAAACGTCGATCAGCTGCTGGATCGTTCTACTATCACGACACCTTAAACCGAACGACCACTCAATCTTGGTTCATCACTATATTTCACCTCTTTTCTAACTTATTATTTGCGACCAATGGACGTTTACGTGTTGTTGGCCTATGGCGCACGACATACGCGATTGATTGTTAGATAATATAACCTGAAACCGTAGACTCATTGGTTGACTAACTCTACCACTTGTAACACTATTGTCGTATCATACATGACCCGCTTCAAGTCGAACTGGAGACGATAGCTTTGCGAAATTCAAAAATCTGGCGCAGACTGTTTTTAACAAAACATATTTATTGAAATATTTAAAATTTAAATCGGTTAAGAATCGTGGAACAAGTTCCTTTTCCAAAATTGCCCTTTTTACCGGCTTTTCGTGAATAACATTTGAGCCGGACGTGATTTCCAAAATGTTACTTTTCTATTCGATGGAGCTCTCCAAAATACGCATGTCACCATTTCTCTACCTCTAATACTGAAGTGGTGCCCTATACTCTGAAGAAACATTTTCAATGTTCAAAAAAGAATTTCCCCCTATCTCTGTGAAATCATGAAAATAAATTGTTCGTTATCAACTTAAGTTTAGTTTGTTAAAATACATATCCACGATCAGTTGTATCTTGCAAAATGGGATACATTTACATTTTTGACACCTCTTTGCTAATTAACAATATTCTCATATGCACCAATAATTTGCCAATAAATTTCCTCTGGGCACATAATTTTTTATGAAAAGAATCCGCATGTCGGAGCTCATCTCACATTTGTTGGGATTCTCGATCGACTCGGGCATTTCCAACACGCGTTACTCGAACAAGATTCGAAGTAGTGCTACCCGAGGAACCCGAGGCGAAAGTGATAAGATCATAGTCAAAACCACTGTAGCCACAGAAGGTCTACGCGTTTGAAGTTTACCCTTGGGTCTATTTCTGATATATCTTTATAACAAGGAATCGCCTCCTATTAATACTAACAATAATAATAATAATAATAATAATAATAATAATAATAATAATAATAATAATAATAATAATAATAATAATAATAATAATAATAATAATAATAAGCGGTAACTAATCTTGACATTTTCTGATCTGTTCGTTTAAGCATACTCACCTACGTATGGAGGCGCATATTCTCCAGCCACAGAGGATGTCTAATTTTGAATCCCTTTTGCTGGGCTGCCAACATAGGCAGTATTTTTGAATGTAATTTTAGGTATCCTGCGAGGTTTTGTGTCTGCTCTCGCTAATGCTGGTCTTGACATAGCTAACTTTTCGTCGATGGATTTTTTGGAAGAAATGAATCGAACCAGATAGTGTACGTTAAAGGAGATCGAAGGTTGTGGTACCTTCTGACACTTGGAGGCGGGAACGAAGAACTTCCTCTCGTCCAGAGCTCTCGTTCAATATCGAGCACCTGAGAGAAGACTTGCGTACCAGGTCCAATACTAGAATTTTGGTAGAACGAAGTTTAAGAGGATGTGGAATGAGTATTTCTATGACCAATTGTCACTTTTAAACATGTATTTCTTACAGTTATAAAGGAATTATGGTGATTATTGTTATTTAGCATACGGCATACCGTCGCTGAGGTGCCAAAACCGCGAATGAGGCAACGTTCTTCCTATCCGTTATTTCCCTTAAAACAAGTCACGCCTCCCAGCCACATGGCGATATGCAGTCTATTAGAATAATTCTCGTTGTGTTCATTTTCCCATGCTGATATGCAAAGAAAATTAACCTTATATACATCTATATATATAAAATAAGAGTTTTGTCTGTACATTGCGCAGAATTTGAAAAAAATGGTATTTCTGTATCGATCATGTCCACAGTAACAAGAAAATGCACTTTTCACGTTTCCGTAATTTCTGTCTGTCTGTCTGTATGTATGTATGTATGTATGTACACGCATCACGAGAAAACGACTGAAGAGAATTTAATTAAAATCGGTATGTAAAGTTGGAGGATGAGCCGTTACAATCTAGGCTATAAATAATTTTATTCACACTAAGTGAAATGGTAGTTTAGGAGAGGCCTAAAATTTAATTCTCAAATATTTACATTATTAGTAGTCCTATCGATAAATACTACTTAACTAAAGTTACATAGAATTAAATTTCCGATCATTTATGTCTTATACATTTTTACCGTACCGGCTATGATAACACAGATATTCAAGATTTTTTAATTTTTGTTGTTAAGTCCATATCAATGCCGAGCCACGAGAAAATGGGTTAACAGAATTTAATAAAAATCGGTATGTAGAGTCGGGGTACAAAAACTACAGTCTAAGCTTTGAACAATTTTATTCACTCTGGACAAAACTGTAGCTTTTTTTTTTTTTTTTTTTTTTGCTAGTTGCTTTACGTCGCACCGACACGGATAGGTCTTATGGCGACGATGGGAGAGGAAGGGCCTAGGAGTGGGAAGGAAGCGGCCGTGGCCTTGATTAAGGTACAGCCCCAGCATTTGCCTCGTGTGAAAATGCGAAACCACGGAAAACCATCTTCACGGCCGCCGACAATGCGGCTAGAACACACTATCTCCCGAATACTGAATACTGGCCGCACTTACGCGTCTGCAGCTATCGAGCACGGTAAAGGGATGATGTAAGCCCACACGGGAAGTATGGACTAAATGCGCAGTACCTGAAATATTCGCTTACTGCAGCTTTACTCCACTTTACTCTTTACGTGTTTTAATACAGTGATACTCAGCATATGAGAAATCATGGCCAGGTAAATTCTAGTTTCTATAGGACGAAGTCTCGACGAATTTACTCCTATAATTTTAAAGTTCATAAATGTAATTAATACAAGTAATAATTATTAACTATGGCGTAATCCTAGTACATTATGTAAGTGGTGTGTCATATTGATAAATAAATGAATTAGTTAGGCTATACATCACTGAATTAATGTCCGACTCGTTGGCTGAACGGTCAGCGTACTGGCCTTCGGTTCAGAGGTCCCGGGTTAATTCCACTGGCACGGGGGCTGGGTGTATGTCTTAATCCTCATTTCATCCTCATTACGACGCGCAGGTCGGCTACGGGAGTCAAATGGAAACACCTGCACCTGGCGAGCCGAACCCGTCCTGGGATATCCCGGCACTAAAAGCCATACGGCATTTCATTCTTTTACTGAATGATTTTTGTAGTGTTGAAATTTCCCCACTTAATTACTTTCTGTTAAATAATTTTAGCTCACATATTATTCTATTCCGACCACGAAAATTTATGTCATTTATTTTGTTATTAAGTTGAATATCGGTGATATTGGTTTGAAAAGAAAATGGCAATGAGATAAAGATGTTGCACTGAAACTCGCCACTAAAATATGATAAGCAGGGGAAGGAGCAGAATCATGTCCAGCTCCATGGCTGGCTTTTGGTCACAGGGGTCCCGGGTTCGATTCTCGGCAGGGTACGGAATTTGAACCATAATTGGTTAATTCCCCCGGCACGGTGACTGGGTGTATGTGTCGTCTTCATCATCATTTCATCCTCATCATGACGCGCAGGTCAAATCAAAAGACCTGCACCTGGCCTCTCTGGAGGCCACACGCATTTCATTTCATTAAGCAGAAATATTTCTAATTGATTGTCGGCGAAACACACATCACTAAGTTGAGAATATTTCTCGAAATGCTGATCATCGCTGTGCGAGCAGAACTTCGTATCTTACAACGCTCTTTCTATCCGTTATTATCCTTAAGACTAGTCACACATGGACATTGTCCATCAGAACAATATTCGTTGTGTTCATTTCCCTGTGCAAAGGTGTAAAGGAAAATGAACCTTACCGTACCGCACTCTGCGAATGTATGTTTGCATGACTTATTTACTCACTCTTATTGATGTATTTAGGGTTCCTTTCCCTTTCCACACTAGCATAGGAGACACGGAGCCGGATAGGAAGAGCATTGTGAAATTTTAAAATTTTGCCTCATTATTTTGTCAGTTTCGGAAATTTGTTGAATTAATTTCTTGTTGTAGGTCGTTTTTTATGTTAAAAACATAAGAGGTTTTGCTCGCGTAGCGATGTTATTTTTTCCTGCAACTGCTAAATATGCAGAGGAAAATTTTTTAATAAACATTTTAGGTTATATCATGGCCACCTCAGTGGTGTAGTGGGTAGTGTGATTAGCTGCCACCCCCGCAAGCCCGAGTTCGATTCCAGGCTCTGCGTTTGAAAAGTGATATGAGGGCTGGAACGGAGTCCACTCAGCCTCGGGCGACTGAGTAACGTGAGGTTCAGTTTACACCTCAGCCTTCCTCGAAGTGGTTTCCCACATCTCCTCCAGGCAAATGCTGGGATGGTACCTAACTTATGGCCACTGCCACTTCCGTCCCTCTTCCTTGTCCATCCCTTCCAATTTCCCCATCCCCTCAAAAGACCTCTATTCACCATAGCAAGTGAGAGTGCCTGGGTGGGGTACTGGTCCTTATCTCCAGTTGTATTCCCCGACCAAGCTTCAGGACACCGCCCTTGAGGCGGTAGAGGTGGCTATACCCTTTCTCCATTCACCATCCCTAAATTGTACCTACAATTAGTGCAAAATAAATTAATAATAACAATAATAATTTTAAAAATAATGATGATGATATTATTATTTCAGAATTATTATTATTATTATTATTATTATTATTATTATTATTATTATTATTATTATTATTATGATAAATACATCGCAATTTGGAAATATCCCGGCGGCAATGGTCACTTAGAGTAGTGTGATAATAAGGTAGAGTTTAAACATAACTACCTAACAACATGGAAAGAAAATATTGCAAGGAACATTCTTAAGTATATCCAGTGCTTAACAATACAGGTGATACTAAAGTAAAGTTAAAACATAACTAAACAAAAACAACAAATGGGAAACCACGATATACCACAATCAGGGTTGCCTACACAGGGTTTCGAACACACTCTCTCCCGAATACCGGATACCGCCCGCACTTAAGCGACTGCAACTACCGAACTCGGCTGTAGTATTTCTGTTGACGACGGGAAGTAAGTTAACTTACATTCACAGCGAAAACCGCAGCTGGCCTTCTGACCCGAACTTGGCAGGTTCGTACCTGCGGCTCCGTGGCTGAATGGTCAGCATAGTTGCCTTGGGCTCAGAGGGCCCCGGGTTCGTTTCCCGACTGGCCAAATACCTGTGGTTTATTCTTCTCGGTCCGGGCTGCGTGTTTATATTGGTATTAACTGCACAAATCAACCAGCAGAGAAACGTGCATTATTAAATGCATCCCTCCACATAACATTTGCGTCAGAAACGGCTTCCAGTCGTAAAATTAAACCGAATCCAAATGGTGGCCATAGGACGGGAAAGAGCCTTAATTAAGGTACAGGCCCAAAATTTGCCTAGTGTGAAAATGGGAGACCATGGAAATCCATCTTCAGGTCTGCCGACAGTGCGGTTCGAACCCACCATCTCCCGAATCCAAGCTCACAGGTGCCCGCCCCTAACCACACAGCCATTTTGCTCGGTCTACCTCTCTTACCTTGAAATCAATCAAGAGCCAAGTCCCGTCCTAAGTAGTAGTATTATTTATTTACACAAATATTGAAGGTCTAGAGAAAAAAGGTGAGCCACATGTTGGCTACATACACTGGCGGAAAAAAGTATCCAGACACGAAGAAGATGTTGTGCTAGAGTAACGAACGTTGGTAGGCGTGTTCATATATCTGAATGATGGTGTTGATTCAAATTTTCCGCAAATCGCATTAGGGCGGAGCTACTAGCGGCACATCAGGTTTGCTTTATACAGGCTTAAATGTGCGAGAGCATTAGTTAATGTGAGATTGTACGAAGTGACTGTGAGTGGGTGAAGAATGACTTTACGACGGCGAAGACGCCAGTATCAACAGTTTACCGCGGTTGACAGAGGCCATATAAAAGGGCTACGTGAAGGTAGATTTTCCTTCCGCGCTATTGCAGAACGACTTGGCAGAAATGTCTCCACTCAGCATGTGTGCTGGCAGCAGTGGTCAGGAGAAGGTACGCTCGCAAGAAGACCGGGCTCCGAACTTCCCCCGGACATCACCGAAAAGGAAGATCGCCGTATTCGGCGTATGGCTGTGGCGCAGCGGACTGCGTCTACAGCAGCTATTCAAGCGGGATTTGGTACCACAGTGATGCAACGAACTGTTGAAAATCGGTTACTTAAAGGACACCTCCGAGCCAGACGCCCTGCGGCGTGCATTGCACTCACCTAAAACCACGGCCGTCTGCGACTTCAGTGGTGTTAAGCAAGAGCTCATTGGAGGGTGGAATGGAGGACCGTTGTGTTTTTCGATGAAAGACGGTTTTGATTTGGTGCCAGTGATGGCCGTGTGCTGGTTTGAAAACCAGGTGAGCGCTTGCATTCCACCTGTCTGCGGCGTCGACACACTGGACCTAAACCGGGTGCTCTGGTCTGGGGAGCAAGAGCACTTTGGTGGTTATCCCACGTACCCTGACTGTACGTCCGTCTGGTGATTCGACTTGTGCTGCCATTCAAGAACAACATTCCCGGGGGTGTTTTCCAACAGGATAATGCACGCCCCAACGTGCTCTATATCAATCAATCACTACTTACCTGCATTTAGGGCAGTCGCCCAGGTGGCAGATTCCCAATCTGTTGTTTTCCTAGCCTTTTCTTAAATGATTGCAAAGAAATAGGAAATTTATTGAACATTTCCCTTGGTAAGTTATTCCAATCCTTACCTCCCCTTCCTATAAAGAAATATTTGCCCCTATTTGTCCTCTTGAATTCCAACTTTATCTTCATATTTTGATCATTCCTATTTTTAAAGACACCACTCAGACTTACTCGTCTAATGATGTCCTCCCACGCCATCTCTCCACGGACAGCTCGGAACATACCACTTAGTCGAGCAGCTCGTCTCCTTTCTCCCAGGTCTTCCCAGCCGAAACTTTGCAACATCTTTGTAACGCTACTCATTTGTTGGAAATCGAACAGAACAAATCGAGCTGCTTTTCTTTGGATTTTTTTCAATTCCTGAATCAAGTGATCCCGGTGAGGGTCCCATACACTGGAACCATACTCTACTTGGGGTCTCACCAGAGACAAATATGCCCTCTCCTTACATCCTTACTACAACCCCTAAAATCTGTCATATCCATGTGCAGAGATCTGTACCCTTCATTTACAATCGCATTTATGTGATTACCCCAATGAAGATCTTTCCTTGTATTAACACCTAGATACTTACAATGATCCCCAAAGGGAACTTTCACCCTATCAACGCAGTAATTAAAACTGAGAGGACTTTTCCTATTTGTGAAACTCGCAACCTGACTTTTATTCCCGTTTATCATCACACCATTGCCTGCTGTCCATCTCACAACATTATCGAGCTCAACCTACAGCCGCTCACAATCTTGTAACTTATTTATTACTCTGTACAGAATAACATCATCTGTAAAAAGCCCTACCTCTGATTCCATTTCTTTACACGTATCATTGATATACATAAGAACACATAAAGGTCCAATAATACTGCCTTGAGGAATTCGCCTCTTAATTATTACAGGGACAGATAAAACTTCACCTACTCTAATTCTCTGAGTTCTATTTTCTAGAAACAGAACCACCCATTCAGTCACTCTTTTGTCATGTCCAATTGCAAACATTTTTGCCAGTAGTCTCCCATGATCTACCCTATCAAATGAATTAGACATGTCAATCGCAATATAGTCCAATTGACCTCCTGAATCCAGGGCATCTGTTATATCTTGCTGGAATCCTACAAGTTGGGCTTCAGTGGAATAACATTCCCTAAACCTCAAACTGCCTTCTATCAAACCAGTTATTAATAGAATGTCGACATATTGCCTTGGCCTGCTCGATATCCCGATCTGCCCCCAATCGAGCACATGAGGGGCATCACTGAACGACAACTCCAGCGTCATCCACAACCGGCATTAACCGTCCCTGTATTGACCGACCAAGTGCAACGGGCATGTAACTCCATCCCACAAGCTGACATCCGGCACCTTAACGACACAAAGCATATACGTTTGCAGGCGTGCATTCAACATTCAGGTGATTACACCGGTTATTAACGGACCAGCATGGCATATTTGCGATGACTTTCCTCGCGCGGATATTATCCTGTGGTCTTGTACTTCAATCAATTAAATATGTTATCTCAAAAAATAACATATATTGCCAACATTTTCGTATTCTACGTTCCTTATTTCATGGTGTGTGGACACATTTTTCCGCCAGTGTATAAAATTTTCCCTACACCTACCTTAAGATGAGATTATTATTTACAATATTTATCTAGTTTGCAAAATACTGTGCAAGATATGTATATTTAATTTCTTACTGCTTGTTCATTCTCTCTAGCGAGGGTTAGCTAGTCATTCATTCATTCATTCATTCATTCATTCATTCGTTCCACCATTGCTTTGCTCGCATACTTGTTTTCACTCTACCATTTCACCGTTCCCTCATTCCTTTCTCACATACTTCATTTCACTCTACAAATCATTCACTCATCCATCCACACACACTCACAGACACATGAAAGTTCCATTAAATTACATATTCCTTTATATACAATAGAAATTTTGGAACGGGCAAGTTCTTGACAACCGCTGACAGCGCGTTCTATAGCTTTGTGTAACGCTAATATAAAACCTTCTGTAAGACAGAGGTACGGCTTTATCCTCTGCTTCTCCTCCCTTCCTAACCACCATATCAGAAACTGAGCAAGAAATAAGAAACATATCTCTGGAGCTTACGAAATCATGTACCATTTTTTATAATTATCAGAAAACATGTGTTGTACAAACACGTGCACATGCCTTGCTAATTATAATTATAGCATTTATAATCCGTGAATATTTCACGCAATCAAGGCTGTACAATAAATAATGGTTTGTAAATGAAAACAATTCTTCACACCTCGTTTTTATCAATTGAGCACGCATATATATATTCGACACGAAACTGTCCCATTCTATCTCACTGCAGCCATGAGTCGAGTAACAATCATTCTCTGCATAGTGGCGATCTTCGCGGTAAGTATTCATCTAACATATTAAGGGGAAGTACTACTTTTCAAACAATAAGTACGTACTGAATTTTTAAACTTGGCTATTTAGGATTTAAATGCGGTCTATGGGAGACCTAACAGGTCCTCTTGAAGTAGTTACCTAGGGTACAACCATCTCAGTTTGAATGTGAGCAGTGTTTAGTAGGAACGATAGCGATATTGAAATATAACCACCCATTCGGGACTTAACTAAAGAGTGACCGAATGGGTTGCTATATTTCTAGAAAACAGATCGCAGAGAATGTGAGTAGACTAAGATTTATCTGACCCTAAAATGATTAAGTGGGGAGTTCCTCAAGGCAGTATTATTGGACCTTTATTTTTTATGTGTTCATGGTATGAGTAAAGAAGTGGAATCAGAGATAAGGCTTTTTGTGGCAATTTTCTATATAGAGTAATAAGTAAGTTACAACGTTTTGAGCAACTGCAAAATGATCTCGATAGTGTTGTGAGATGGACAGTACACAATGGCATGATGATAAACGGGGTTGAGAGTCAGGTTGTGAGTTTCAGAAATAAGAAAAGTCCTCTCAGTTTTAATTACCCTGTTTATGCGGTGAAAGTACCTTAGGGGAATGATTCTAAATACCTAGGTGTTAATATAAGGAAAGATTTTCATAAGGGTAATCACATAAATGGGATCGTAAATAAAGGGTACAGTTCTCTGCACATGGTTATGAGTGTGTTTAGGGGTTGTAGTAAGAATGTAAAGGAGAGGGCATATAATTATCTGGTAAGACCCCAACTAGAGTATGGTTCCATGTATGGGACCCTCACCAGGATTACTTGATTCGAGAACTGGAAAAAATCCAAAGGAAAGCAGCTCGATTTGTTCTGGGTGATTTCCGACAAAAGAGTAGCGTTACAAAAATGTTGCAAAGTTTGGACTGGGAAGAATAGGGAGAAAGGAGACGAGCTGCTCGACTAAGTGGTATGTTCCGAGCTGTCAGTGGAGAAATGGCGTGAAATATCATTAGTAGACGAATAAGTTTGAATGGTGTCTTTAAAAGTAGGGAAGATAATGTTGGAATTAAGAGGGCAAATGGGAGCAAATATTCTTTTATTGGAAGGAAATTTAGGGATTGGGATAACTTACCAAGAGAGATGTTCAATTAATTTCAAATTTGTTTGCAAATATTTAAGAAAAGGCTAGGAAAACAACAGATAGGGAATCATCCACCTCGGTGACTGCCCTAAATGCAAATCAATAGTACGCCCTTCCTGCGTCCAGGTTGGGTCACGTAAAAGAAATCCCGATCAGTCTTTCAGGGTGTGTATATATATTACGTGGGATCAAGATAACACCGATACGCTGACTAACATTGTATCTATCATTAACCTTGACGGATGTCTCCATCCAACGTATCGTTGATAAAGATTGATAATCCAACGCCTTGATTCGAATTTACCTTACATTACTATCGAAATTATAAATAACGTCTCATACAAATATTAGCTGCCATCATTTATTCAAAAAATATAAAGGTGTGGGTAAAGGAAATTGAAATTATGAATGTTGCCATTGATGCTTTCACGGCCCTTACTTATAGACATGATGCTGTACAGGCTTTTGGGCTTATGCCGTATCGAGGAAATAAAATGAAATTCTTTACCTTTCACAGGGAACTGTGCTCTGCTTCATCAGAAGAAAATCTCGACTGTCCACGAGAAAGGCCAATTAGCAATGACTCTTTAAATGTAGACGTTATAATAGAAGTGGAAATGGTACGTTCATTCGCCACCAGAGGGTCTGTCTAAGAGGGTCACATAACATGTGTACGTAACATATGATAATGACACAAGCCTGGAATGAAATATCTGGCGATGAGGAACGTACGAATTTGGAAAAACAGCGAGACGATGAATTTAAGTACGGAGATCCCTTCCTTGTCCCTTCACTGTCGTTATTTCGTCTCGGTCTTTTTCCAAATTCGTACGTTCCTCATCGCCAGATGTTTCATTCCAGGCTTGTGTCAATGTCATATGTGACGTACACATGTTATGTGAAACTCCTAGACTGATCCTATGGTTCGGTCAGCTTCCGGCCCGAACGCTAGCGTTGTGCCACGTCTGGGGATCCACCTGGCGGCGAATGAACGTACCAATTCCACTTCTATTATAACGTCTAAATTGAAAGAATCATTGTTTAAGAAGCCTTTCTCGTGACAGTCGAGATTTTTTTCTGATGACGTAGAGCAAAGTTCTAAGCGAAACTTAAAGAATTTCGCCTTATTTTCTTGACACGGTATAAGCCCAAAACCCTATACAGTATCATGAAATTATGAAGTTAAAATTCATAAATCGATTAATTAACATTTGATCTGGAGGTTTAAATTATCATTAATGATTATTGTTATATTCGTCACATACTTAATAAAACATCACAATCTTACTCTTATGTAACATTCATACAAGAAACCTATAAAATAAATGCATATCTGCATGGGAAATTAATGGTTAAGTTATTACAATTATTTATGTACGTTAGTTTTTGTCAGTTTTGATATTATTTTCGTTTTTCTTAGGAAAATACCTATACATCTTCTTACGGAGTATCCCAAGTTAAGCTTCCGGACAACGATACGTTTCTTCTTCAGTAGCAAACATATTCTACCATTTGCTTTAAATTAAAATTGTGAATGGTTCATGCTTGTGGGTTACTGTAGTCACGTCCTAGTTCGTGAACCATGGGCAACGGCTGAGTGGCCTAGTAAGTGGTCCTGACAGTCGGGATACCAGTTGGGCCGATGACCTTCGATGTTAGGCCCCTTGAAACACCAAGCACCATCATCATCATCATCATCAAGCGGGATACCAGTTGCTATGGAATGGGAGTGGGCATCTCGGACATATTCTGAGTTATGGCCCTCCTTGTGCTCAGGCGGCTAGGACTATACAATTCATCGGTAGTCCATAACCCGTTAGAAGAGAGATCCTCACTTGGACTATGTGCAAGTAGGGCAGCATCCTGCTTCATGAATTTACCGAGCTGAGAACATTTTAGGCAAGCCTCGGACTTATGGGAGTAATGGAGTCCCACTCCCATTTGACAGGCGAGGGACTCCTTGCAAACAATTTGGCGAAAGAAATGGAATTCGATGGGGAGCTATCAATATTATTGTGGCTTATGGAAGAAAGAAGGTAGAACTGGCTGAGTCAGCAAAGAGGATGCATCTGGATGTGCTACGAGTAAGTGATATTCGGGTAAGGGGATATAATGAGGAAGAGATAGGAGATTATAAAGTGTACTTGATGGGTGTTAGAAAGGGAAGGGCAGAGTCTGGAGTAGGGCTCTTTATCAGGAATACCATTGCACGTAACATAGTTTCTGTTAGGCAAGTAAATGAACGAATGATGTGGGTAGATTTGTCAGTTGGAGGAATTAGGACAAGAATTGTGTCCATGTATTCACCATGTGAGGGTTCAGATGAGGATGATGTTGACAAGTTTTATGAAGCATTGAGTGACATCGTGGTCAGGGTCAACAGCAAGGATAGAATAGTGCTAATGGGAGATTTCAATGCGAGAGTTCGGAATAGAACTGAAGGATACGAAAGGGTGATTGGTAAATGTGGGGAAGATATGGAAGATAATGGGAATGGGAAGCGTTTGCTGGACTTCTGTGCTAGTATGGGTTTAGCTGTTACGAATACATTCTTCAAGCATAACGCTATTCCCCGCTACACATGGGAGGCTAGGGGTACCAGATCCATAATAGACTATATCTTAATAGACTTTGAATTCAGGAAATCTGTTAGGAATGTACGAGTTTTTCGCGGATTTTTCGATGATACAGACCACTATCTGATCTGTAGTGAGCTAAGTATCTATAGACCTAGGGTAGAGAAAGTGAAATCTGTCTGCAAACGAATAAGGGTAGAAAATCTCCAAGATGAGGAAATTAAACAGAAGTACATGGATATGATTAGTGAGAAGTTTCGAACAGTAGACAGTAAGCAGGTTCAGGATATAGAAAGTGAATGGGTGGCATACAGGGATGCTGTAATCAAAACAGCAAGGGAATGCCTAGGAACAACTGTGTGTAAAGATGGGAAAAGGCGAATACCTTGGTGGAATGATGAAGTGAGAGCAGCCTGTAAACGTAAAAAGGAGGCTTATCAGAAATGGCTCCAAACAAGGGCCAAGGCAGACAGGGATATGTACGTAGATGAAAGAAACAGAGCGAAACAAATAGTTGTTGAATCCAAAAGGAAGTCATGGGAGGATTTTGGTAATAATCTGGAAAGGCTAGGTCAAGCAGCAGGGAAGCCTTTCTGGACAGTAATAAAGAATCTTAGGAAGGGAAGGAAAAAGGAAATGAACAGTGTTTTGAGTAATTCAGGTGAACTCATAATAGATCCCAGGGAATCACTGGAGATGTGGAGGGAATATTTTGAACATCTTCTTAATGTAAAAGGAAATCATCCTGGTGGTGTTGCAAACAGCCAAGCTCATGGGGAGGAGGAAAATGATGTTGGTGAAATTATGCTTGAGGAAGTGGAAAGGATGGTGAATAAACTCCATTTTCATAAAGCAGCAGGTATAGATGAAATTAGACCTGAAATGGTGAAGTATAGTGGGAAGGCAGGGATGAAATGGCTTCATAGAGTAGTAAAATTAGCGTGGAGTGTTGGTAAGGTATCTTCAGATTGGACAAAAGCAGTAATTGCACATCTGTAAGCAAGGTAACAGGAAGGATTGCAACAACTATCGGGGTATCTCATTGATTAGTATACCAGGCAAAGTATGCACTGGCATCTTGGAAGGGAGGGTGCGATCAGTCGTTGGGGGAAGTTGGATGAAAACCAGTGTGGTTTCAGACCACAGAGACTCTCTCAGGATCAGATTTTCAGTATGCGCCAAGTAATTGAAAAATGCTACGAGAGGAATAGGCAGTTGTGTTTATGTTTCGTAGATCTAGAGAAAGTATATGACAGGGTACCGAGGGAAAAGATGTTCACTATACTGGGGGACTATGGAATGAAAGGTAGATTATTAAAATCAATCAATCAAAGGCATTTATGTTGACAATTGGGCTTCAGTGGGAATTGATGGTAGAATGAGTTCTTGGTTCAGGGTACTTACAGGGGTTAGACAAGGCTGTAATCTATAAATGAATATTTGCCCCAGTTTGTCCTCTGGAATTCCAACTTTATCTTCATATTGTGATCTTTCCTAATTTTATACACGTCACTCAAACTTATTCGTCTACTAACCCTCAGATCTTAATGCTACTCTCGATCGTTCAAAGATGCCGAATCGATTAGCCGGACATGTTGAAAATGTGGGTTTGTTTTGATTTGTTGTTATCATAAGTAGTCGGTGTAATTTCATAAAAGCTGACGGTAAATGTTAGTTTCTTTGTAGAATATAAGTGTGCGAGTGTATTTATATGTGCCAGCGGACATCTAACCTGTAATTATACGCAGTAATGTGAGAATGTGTTTGTTTTGATTGTGCTGTGAACCAGGTTTAAGTCTAACTATGGCAATGCCTCTCATACAACTATTCTTAAGTTTTCTACGGAATAAAACATTAAGAGAGAAATGGATTAGGAATATGAATCGTGAACATTTTGAAGTCGATTACAAAACTGTATTGCGCATAGACCATTTTGAGAATAAGTCTAAGGTTAGGGAGGTCTTTTCTCCAATTCCAAACTGTGAACCTATTCGTGTTCCTCGAATTGTATTAATATGTATGACCACATAATACGTATGAGCTCGCAGAGATTGAGCAACCGGATCTTATCCTACTTTGTAACCAAGAAAACCAAGGGATCCTGGTTCACCGAAGTTTAAAAAGACCTTCAAGAAATAGGGATCACACATGAAGACATCCAGGAACGTGTTCATCTCCAGAAGAAAGTTCGAGCATACCAGGCAAGAAGTGGACTGATGAAAGAAAGGAGGCTCACCGAAAGCGAATGCGGGAATACTGACAAAGAATTAAAGCTCAAGTTGCAGACGGTTGAAATAACCTGGTCCACAGCCGGCCAAAACGAATAATAATAATAATAATAATAATAATAATAATAATAATAATAATAATAATAATAATAATAATAATAATAATAATAATAATAATAATAATAATAATAATAATAATAATAATAATAATAATAATAATCCGTCGGTGTCTGTGTGTTTAAAGTGTCGTGTGATTAAGATGCAAGTGTATTTTACAATAATCTGTGCTTGTCTGCGAAAATGTTTGGCTGGAGTATAACAAACAGTATAAGTGTGACAGATGGAGCAATCTGTACACTGTTACACGGAAGAAATAGCGACTTGGAGCGATTAGTTGTGTTTATCTGTTATCAAGCAGACTACACCAAATTGAATCTCGTAGATTAAATGTAGATTAAATATTAATGTTTAGAGCCAATAGAGTTTTTGCACTCATATTCTTTAATGGGAGAATCCTATCAAATCTTCAGTGTCTGCACGTTACGTTACTAAGATTACCAACCTTGCGTGCAGCGCTGCTATGCCATGTGTCAACATTATGTCAGCATTACCAGGGCCGTTCACTGGATTAACATAATCATTATTTCGAGTGTACTCGGGCTGAGTGGCTCAGACGGTAAATGCGCTGGCCTTCTGACCCCAAGTTGGCCGGTTCGATCCTGGCTCAGTCCGCTAGTATTTGAAGGTGCTTAAATACGTCAGCCTCGTGTAGGTAGATTTACTGGCACGTTAAAGAACTCCTGTGGGACAGATTCTGCCATCTCGGAATCTCCGAAAACCGTAAAGAAAAGTACTTAGTAGGAAGTAAAGCCAATAACGTTACCATTTTTGGTGTACTTCCCTTTCATTGGGTGCTGAATATAATAAATTTTCCACCACTTCAAGACGACGACAACAAAATTATGTTTCACAGTTCCCATGACACCGAATAAATTAAGGAATTTCGCACCTTAATTTATTTTGCAACGTTGAAAATGATGTTATAAATATCATTTTAACAGTTTTATCATATATTTTCATCTACCCAGCGAAGTGAAATCTACTAGAAAACGTTACTTGACTAATTGACGTTTCTAAAATAATCAGCTTGTTGTTCTCTTTTCTAGTAGAATATTTGTTATTCTAGTTGATTATAATATGTGGTGCTTACTTGTTGGCGAAGCGTTTTCATACGTGGAAAAGTGATTTTTCCCTATGATGTTACATTTATCATGTTAAATTACCGCCGTTTGTATAATATGTTACGTGATAATTTCGTGTAAGCCATTACCAGCAAGCCGGTTACTTCAGCCGCCATGTTTTTTATATTACGGTTTGAGGATTGGAGTCGGTCTTAGACATAGCATAACATGTTGGGATTCTTTGATTTCATTGAAATAACATTATCACAATATTGTATCGCATTCTCTAACTCGATCTTGCTTCTTTGGAAGACTACCTATTCCCTCATATCGACACAGTAAATAAATCACTCGCGAGAATCTAACACACTTTAGGTCATTCTGAAGACAATAAAGATATATCACCAAAAGTTTTACTACAAACGTGTTATACTTCTCTCTACCTAGCAATTATATACATTTATTTTAAGAAACTTACATTTTCCTTCGCTTCCGGAATTATTCCATTCATCCTCCGCAGCTCTGGGTGATGGTCATTGGATTTCGCTGGTCCTCGAGATGTCATCTCGGGTCCAGGTTCCTCTCTGCCGTGTCAATTCAGATCGGTACCATCCGGATAGTCTGCCTCAAGTCTTCTTACGGAGCTATGGCGATCTTGAATTGCTTAATTGAAGAGATAAAACATATTCATGAAATAAGCTGTAACATACTAAAGTTAGCCTTCTAACATAATTTTACAATCAGATTCAGATTCAGATTGCTTTGTGTAGACTTAATTGCTATCAGATCGCCAATATGTATGCAATTATTTCAGTTTTTACGTCGTGTAGAATTATTTTATGAATTATTATGTGTTGACGCTGCGTTATTTTCTCTGGTCAAGGCCTTGTTCAAGCCGTCTTCAATACTGCTGCTAATCAATGCCTGCTGTATTTAAATTATATAACGCGTATATTAAGTTAATATTCTAATATTTATGCGTTTTTTTGTTATCTAAATGCTATAAATATTCTTTCTTCCTTCCTTCCTTCCTTCCTTCCTTCCTTCCTTCCTTCCTTCCTTCCTTCCTTTCTTTCTTTCTTGGATTTACTTCTTATTTACCTCGTCGATCGTTACGCGTCTGCTTCGTATGATTGCTTCTTCATTTATGTCTTTCTAATATTGTTGGTTTTAACAATTCTATTTTATATTTTTCTTTACCACTGCCATTATGACCTTGAACATTTAGACTTCGCATTATACTTAACTTCCTAGACATTTTATTGAATTTATGCATTGTGTTTAACTTCGTTATCAATAATCGTTTTCATCCCAGCTCGATTGAGTTTTATTTCTGGAACAGTGGAATGGCACAGTTTTTATTTATTGATTGATTGACTGATTGATTGATTGATTGATTGATTGATTGATTGATTGATTGATTGATTGATTGATTGATTGATTGATTGATTGATTGATTGATTGATTGATTGATTGATTGATTGATTGCGTCTCCGTTGTTCTGTCCTTCCTGGGGAGATTCGGGCGAAAGATCATATCTCCCAATGATCATCTTATTTTCCTTAAGACTGGTCACTCCTCCCAGCCACATACGGATATTTAATTCATCAGAATAATATTAGTTTCCTTTAGCCTTTATATGAAAACACAATTTTTGATATAAAAGTCAAAGGCACCGCTACGATAAAACTTCCCGAAACTCTCACCAGCGCACGAACCGCTGTTTACTGTTCATTTGTCACTGTCGACTGAAGTAGGTTCTTGGCGACTAGTACCAACTGATGTGGTTGATTCGTGGTTAGTTGTTACGGTCATAAATAAATTCTTTGTTGATTTGCTAATCAACAAGCTATTGTTAATGAAGGATGTTGCTCCATGCGAAGGTTGCTAAGTCAGAAATAATGATTTTAATTATTGCAAGAGTAAGTTAGAAAATTTGTTGTCGTTTTACGTTAACCGCGGCCTGATAACTAGGGAAAGAATTGTGAGAAATGTAAGCATAGCACCAAACTCAGTGTTCGGCGAGGGAACGAATTATTTTGAACGTGCTCTCCCATAAGGTATGTTAAATTTTTGTATAAATCTTCCTTCCTTCCTTATAATTACTTTTACTGTTACTTTTCAGAAAAAAATATGGTTAGCCATGGAACAAGCACAGATGTTTTCATTCCTCCTGTAAAAATATGCTGTAATTACTTTCATAATTGCCCTCGTATCAATTATAAGACTAACATCAGCGCAATCTACATTTTACAGCGGTCAAATTTTACAATAATCCTCACGCTTCCTTTCCCCTGGACGAAATAGTATTGATAGCACTGGGCCATCTAAAAGTATTATTATTATTTTTATTATTATTATTATTATTATTATTATTATTATTATTATTATTATTATTATTATTTATCCGGCAATAGTTCTCTTAGTTCTGCACTTTCGTCCGGCTAGTGTCAAAACCATTAGTGTGTATAGGTTAGGTCCGGCGAGTGTCAAAACCATAGGTCTGGATTTGTTAGGTCAGGCCTAGTGGCAAGTGGATATGATCAAGCAAAGGGATACTGGGGGCGTAAGACCCCAGATCAGGGCCTATTGTCCCATGAATTACAGGAGTGACATAAGGGCGATTTCTGCTTTACAGTGACGAGATTCGAAATGACTGAATAGCTAGGCTGGAACATTCAATCAAAAATGTTGTTTCTCCTCCTTCTTATTGATATTATTAACCATGGCTCTGGGGGCGGGGGTGGGGAGCAAGATTGGACTCTGCCATTGGCTGAAGATTTGCCCAATGAAATGTCACTCCAGTAATTCAAGGCAGCGAGATGTTGTTATTGTTATTCATCATATATGCTTATTCTTTACATTCTTCCTCCCAACTGCAACGATTAGTAGTGAGTTGGTAACATTGCAGCACGTTTTAGCGCTCCTTCAAACAATATCTCTAGTGCATGCGGGACATTTGTAAGTTCAAAACACGGCGCTTGCCTGGAATAATGCATTTAAGGTTCATTTTCCTTTACAACTTCGCATAGGCAAAGGAATTCAACGAACATTGTTCTGATGGCCTGCATTGCATTGTGTGGCTGGGAGATGCGACGAGTCTTAAGGAAAACAATGTATAAGAAGAGCATTCTGACATATGAAGTAGCGTTTCTCCACCGACGATGTGTTCATCGGTGAATTGTCTGTAGGTCAAGACAGAAGTAGGAGTATATAGGGGGTTACGGGGGGAGTAAGTGAATATAAGAAGTATGTAATAATGAAAGGATCAAGGAACGAAACGATAAATGAATGAAGATAAGATGTTTAAAGAAAGAAGAAATGCAGAAGATTGGTATCAAATTCAACGTTCTGCTCCGATTGACTGGAATTATATACAGGACAGAGAATTCGTTTATCGGTGACTTATCTATAGTTTAACCGTCTTACTAATAAAAAGTCCTTATGCAGTTGTTTAACACTTGTAATGTTATACAGTGAATAAAACCTATATAAGCGTTGTGTATTTTTCTTACTAATGAACGTGGTATACACATTGTATTACTATACAGCATGTATACGCTCGATCCAAGTCGTAGAAATCTCTTCCTGTAGTTCACTGACGTATTTCGCACGTTCACCGCCTTTATGATCGCTTCTGCTAGTTATCTATGACCACAACTTTCCGGTAAGTCGGGCAGCAGCACGGCATATCGAAAAGACAATGGCAACACAAAGTGAGACAGCTGGAAATATCCTTATATTGATATCAACATTTCAATCAATCACTACTGATTTAGGGCAGTCGCCCAGGTGGCAGATTCCCTATCTGTAGTTTTCCTAGCCTTTTCTTAAACGATCGCAAAGAAATTGGAAATTTATTGAACATCTCCCTTGTTAAGTTATTCCAATCCGTAACTCCCCTACCTATACACGAAACTTTGCCCCAATTTGTCCTCTTGAATTCCAGCTTGCTTGTGTAATGTACGCGACGAAAGAAATGGAAAATCTTAAGGAAAGAGTTCCTAACTGGGATAGTACCGAAAACTTAAGCAATTGTAATTGAATCGGCGAGTTGAAAAATGTACACATTCCCAAATCCTTACTTTTCAGGAGAAAGGAGAAACTGTTTTGTAGCTAAAAGAAAGGTTTGGTCAAAAAAGTTTCTATTAGGCATTTATATATCGTATATCTTCATATTCAACTACAAAGTATGTCAATTATATTACGTATGGTTTTCAAGTTATTCCATTTTTACATAAAGGAATATGTCCCTTTTTATACTCAAATTTGAGAAAGATCTTTGTAGAGGCAGGTAATGTATAACACACTCGCAGTTTCAAAAGTCTATTAAGCAGTAACACATTATCACACAAAAATACGCCGAACCATCTTTTCTTCTATAGTTATTCATTATCATTCCGTCTCTTTAAAGATATCTAGCCTCCATAACCTCTGAATGGTGTATGTCACCTATGTTTAAAATATCATGAAGATCATCAACGTTATCGTCCATTCTTTCTATGTGTGTTCAATGTTAAATCGATAAGTCGAATATTTCATCACGATTATATTACTGCAGACAGTAAATACCACGAAAATAAACTGCTCACTCGTTTCTTTTTCCGCTGCCCGCTGCTATACAACGCTTATACAAGGGTCCTGTTCTGTATAAGCAATTCAGATTTATACACAGGAGGCTTACACAGGGTTTATTCGTAACGAATTTCACATGAGCTGTGTATAAACCTTGTATAAAAGTTATACACCGTTTATTAATAAGACGGTAATTCGTTAGCAGAGGTTATAGGCAGTAGGAGGATGAAACTAGAAATAAAAGAATTGAGGGAAGTATAAAGGAAAGAAGTAAAGATGGGAGAGGAAAAGTTTTAAGATACAAAGGAATGCACTACGGATAGAAGAAAGAAAAGTGGAACGAACAGAAAGAACAACGCAAGCAACAAAGCAAGAATAGAAGGGAAAATCATCTTAAATTCAGAAAAAACTGTACTTCAAATTTTAATATTATCCGAGCTTTGTGTGGTAATCATTATTGTTAAAACACATTTGTCGAATAATTATTAAAGTATATGTTTTGATATTTTGTGTTAATTCATTCTTATATTAAAATTAGACCAACTGTCTTGGGTGTGACTGTTGTTTGTAACCTCAACATGACTCAAAGTCTTTCTTCACTTTTCGTTTCAGCACGCGAGCCACCAGAGGCCGCAGTTGGGAGGTAAGTACCAAATTTACATCCTTCTTTGAAGAACAGTGAACTCATTCCGTCTCACTTATAGCAGAACAGGGAACACCTTTTTCCTCTTCTCTCTCTCACTGCTCAACTTCATCAGTCACTACTACCTCAATACTTGTAGAGCTAATCACAGGAGCAATTCGCAAGGATAATTGAAAAAAAACCGATAATATGATTTCGTTCAGTTTCATGCAGAACTTTTAATAATGAAGGACATAAAAATGCTATTTGAAAATGCAATAACGTAAAACAATTAACAACTTCAGTAACCACTGTTATCGCTGAAGTAGGTCAATACAAAATTGACTTATAACGTCTATTGTTGATAGAACACTTGTCGTTCAGAGAAAAAATAATCGGTAATGTTCTTTAGCATTCGAGAAATACCTGTCAACTTAACAACCACTTACCATTGGTCATTGACTATCACCGCTTCGCGATGGTGGAATGCTCCTCTCAAATACATCAATGATGCTGTATCAAAAATATACTTATAATACCTTACCAGCAATTCCTCGTTAAGTGTTTCCTGCAAGGTACCTGTATGAGTGGAATGAGTGACTGTGTGTGAAAATGATGTTATGAGATGATTGCATAATTAAAAATAATATTGGATGAATTCGATAATTCATTTTCAATTTAATTCTTTAACTTTCCAATCTGTAACTTTCGTCCTAACTAGATTTATTAAACTTTTTTCGGACTTAATGACTTTCAGATTTAATCAATAGTTTAATTAAACGCATCCGTACTTTATTTGCCAATTAGAAGTAAAGATAGTAGTAATTACAGTATTTGGATCTATTTTTGCAAGAATGCAATTACTTAAATTTAATTTAATACTTTTTTATTAAGTTTACTAGTATTTTTACTTACGTACTTCTTTCCTTGTGTATTGAAATTGTTATTTTTTCAAATCTATATTATGTAGACGGTTCCTTTTTCTTTCTTTCTTTCTTTCTTTCTTTCTTTCTTTCTTTGTGGGATTATATTCATATTTTTGTCTTAAATATTAGTGTTAATTGTAGTTCTTATTTTTTAAGTCTGGCCAGGTTACCCTGCTACGGTAATGGAGTAGACCGTACAGCCAGGACTCAACGCCGAGTGTTGGGTGGCGATAAATAAACCGACTCCCTAAGGGTGCCAGCGGCTTTTGGCGGATGAGCTCCTTTAGGTGGGGTGATAGTTTCCTCAGTGGAGGAAATGCCACTGGAATACATCCGTGATACATGGCAGCAGTACCTAACAGTACCAGGATGAGGCGTAAAATGAATGACTTTGGATAGGCTCATCGCTGGATTATTATAGGCGTCGCTGAATCAGCAGCAACGGCCATGATACTGCGGTATGGAAATCAAGGGGAAACTACCACTCTACCTTCCCAAGATAATCTCTGATGGATATGGCTAATTTGGAAATTAATTCGTCAAGCGATCCGGTTGACACCCGGCGCCATCTCTGGTCCAGGATGAATGGTGTGAAACTGGTGACTGGGCACATGTAGGTAGACTCCCAGGCCTTGTGTGGTAAATCTGCGGCTGGGAGGAGTAACATCTTAAAGAGACACCAAAATAAAGTAGCAACTTGGAATGTAAGTGGACTCTTGCAACTTGGGAAACTTCAGATCATTGAGAAGGAAATGGAAAATCACAATCTAGACTTGCTAGGTCTTTGTGAAACACACTGAAAAGGTAATTGCTTCTTCTGCACCACTAAGGGTAATACGGTGTACTTTTCTGGACAAGATAATGAAAGCGCCAATGGTGTTGCAGTAATTGTCCCTCCATATTTGGCAAATCTATTAGATGAATGATCATGTGTTAATGACAGAATCACCCAGTTAACACTTAAGGCAGCACCATGTAAACTCCATATCATTCAAGTGCATGCGTCTACATCTGTTTCAAGCGAAGAAGAAATCGAGAAATTCTATGGAGAATTATATGATATAATGAAGAATATCCCAAGTAAGGAAATATCAGTGGGTCTTGGAGACTTTAATGCAAAGATTGGAGAAACGACCACTGACATTGAGTTTAGACACATCGTGGGCCATTATGGCACTGGAAAGCGAAATGATAGTGGAGAGAGGCTATTACAGTTTTGTATGGAACGTGAATAATGTGTAACCAACACATTCTTTCAATTTCATATTCGTCGACTGTATACATGGTGCTCCCCTGATGGTCTTCATAGAAATCAGATTGATTTTATATTGGTTAACAATCGCTGGAGATCCTCTGTTATCAATACAAAAACATACCCTGGTGTAGATTGTGGCTCAGATCACCAATTACTGTTTATGGTGTTCATGTTGAAACTTAGAAGTATGCCCCGTTTACCTTGTAAAATGCAAAAGGTAGAAGGTGAACACTTAAGGACTTTTGGTGTGGAAATCCAATATGTTCTTTTGAACACTAGAAGGGAGCACAGTACTTATGAAGGTTCCACATGGGAAGACCTCAAACAAAATATAATTGCCATTGCGATGAAACATTCTTCTCCAATGCAGAGTAAGTGTTGGATTAGTGATCATACTTGGCAGCTCACAGAACAGCGGAAACAACTGAAAGAAACAGGCTTGCACATTCAAGACAGATACTCTGAGATTTATACCGTAAAGTAAATCAGCTGTCAAATAAATACAAACCTTGTGTATGGTCCATAGAAGATTCTAATGGTCATAGGATACATGATTTTGAAATTGTATTGAATAGATGGAAACAGTACTGTGAGGAGTTGTATAAAGAAGAGACATTACAGCCGATGATTGAATGGCGAGATTTTGACCAAGAACCAGACATCTTACTTCAGGAAACAAAAAGGGCAATTACATCGTTGCGACAGCACAAAACACCGGGTTCTGACAACATAACAGCTGAACTACTGAAAGAGACGAGCGATATTGGTGCTCAAATTATCACGGACATTTGCAATAAAATGTGGAGAAATGGGAAATGGCCAGGTGACAGGGCTACATCCATTTTCATCCCCTTGCAAAAAAAGGGCTCAACAATGAAATGTGATAACTATAGGACTTGATCGTTAATCTCACATGCTAGCGAGATCATGTTTTATATCTAGAAAGACAGACTCCAAAATTATATTAGTTCACAAATTCCCCTGAACAAACTGGTTTCGTCAAAGGAAAAGGCACAAGAGAACAGCTGTTGAACATCCTACAACTAATCGAAAAGAGCAGAGAATTCCAGCTTCCTATGGTCATTTGCTTTCTAAACTATAGGAAAGCCTTTGACTGTGTTCAATGGGAGAAAATTTGGCAAGTGTTATTGGAAATGAGAGTTCCAAAACATCTTATCTGCTTGATAAAGAATCTATATGCATTTACTACAGCAGTTGTCAGGATAAATGACAAGAAGTCTGAAATCTTCCAGACACAAAGGGGCGTTCGCCAAGGCTGTATATTGTCACCCCAGATTTTTAATATTTATGGTGAGTACATCATGAGAACAGCATTGGCTGGATGGACTGGTGGATTTCGTATTGGTGGCAGAAAGATATAAAATCTCCGATATGCAGATGACACTGTAATGATTGCCATGGATGAGGCAGAAATGACAGAGCTTTTCGACCGTGTCTGAACTGAGAGCTACAATAAATAATCTTTATATATCCACCTATTCAATACAATTTTAATGCTATTATGTAATTACAACATACTAAAAAACAGCATTGAAATTGTATTGAATAGGTGGATATATAAAGGTTCTTTATTGTAATTCTTGGTTCAATACGGAAAAATGAAATTTCTTCTCTTAACTGAACTGAGAGCATCAGTTTTGGTTTGCAGATCAACTTGAAAAAGACAAAAATTATGGTAGTTGATAGTTCTGGGAAGCTGAACGAACTCAGTGCATCAGCGAAATGGAAATGGTTTCAGAAATTTTGTATCTGGGTACCATTATAACTAGCAACAACAGCTGTGAAACAGAGATCAGGAGAAAGATTGCCATGGCCAAGAATATAATGTCTCAGTTATCTCATACTTAGAACGATCGCTCCATTTCTGTAAAGCAAAAGTTGAGACTAGTAAAAACACTGGTATTCTCTACCTTCCTCTATGGTGCTGACACGTGGACTTTTACGAGCTTCAGATTTGAATAAGATCAACTCATTCGAGATGTGGTGCTGGAGAAGAATGCTTCGTATTCCCTGGACAGCATTTCGAGCCGACGAATCCATCCTCAAGGAGCTGAATATCAGTACCAGGTTATCGGCAAAATGTCAACAGAGGATTCTCCAATTCTTTGGCCATATTATACGTCGTGGAGAAGGCAGCGTTGAAAAAGCACATAATCTTGGGAAACGTGCCTGGAAAGAGGGAGCGTGGGCGCCTATACGCTGGACAGATGGCATAAAACACGCAACATAGACATCGTTCATACAATCTACCCGTATAGCAGAAGACCGTGGAGGATGGAAACAGGTACAAAGAAATCCTCAGGATTGAGGGACCGATATAGACAGACATCAATTTCATAATAGTAATAATATGTGTGTTTAAGTGTCAGAAATGGTCAGCAGCCCTAACCTCGCCACAGGTAGTAAAGGCTTTTTCTATCTATCTATCTATCTATCTATCTATCTATCTATCTATCTATCTATCTATCTATCTATCTATTCATGTAAGTTCCTCCGTACACAGGTACGAATGTTCCGAAGTGTAACAACATCTTGCTTCACTGCTATAATTTATAGAAAATTTTAAGTGTGCCTTTATGCAATTTTTTATGCCTCTTAATTTCTAAACACCATTCCCAAAATAATTCGCTAATTTCTTGACTGGATTACCTTTCTCGACCTTTTCAATTAATTCAAGCCCATGTTTTGAAGTTGAAAGGAATTTCTTTTGCTTCGTAGCTATGACTGCTATCACGGAACACAACAAAGAATTGCTGTAAATTACATTTAGTGTTTAGTTGTCGAATGAAACATGTCGCCAGTACACTTGCAGTCGAGAGCGTGCCAGAATTTTCAAGCTGCAGTCCACATGTATTCAAAATGCCGTTACAAAAACAATGGAAATAAAATAAACCTCGAGGGTGCACGGATAACCCATAAAATTGGTAATCCACCCGTGGATAATGGAGAAATAAAAATAGAGTAACTTTTTTACAGCCAAGCGGAAATGTACGATGGCGATATGTGAAACGCTTAGTCTGACTGTGATGGTTCACTCAGCTTCAGCTTCGAACGCTAGCCATGTCCTGGTGGCGAATGGACGTACCATTTCCACTTCTATTATAACGTCGAGAAATTCAGTGTCATTGTTTAAGAAGCCTTTCTCTTTTGAGGACACAGAGCAAAGAAACGTTAACAATTTCACCTTATTCTCTTAACACGGCATACGCCCAAAAGCCTATTCACTATCACGTCTATAAGTACGAGCCGTGAGAGCATCAATGGCAACATGTTGAAGATTGTTTCAGTTTGTTTTGAAGACGAGACTAAGTTCCACAAAAATGAAATTTGACTATGACTTCGCATATACGGAATATTAAACTAATAAAAATCACTTAAACTATCCCCATTGACACTGGGGTATATTAACATAACATACACACAAGTCGGAGTGAAGCCTAAGCTAGATCCAACTTCGCAAACAAAATAATAAACCTATAAAAGATAGTACGTTCTTAAGACACAGGAATATTTCAACACGAAATGCTCTGCTTCGGAATAGAACCCAGCATACACACACCCAACCCCAGGACTGGAACCTGTGTTGACAAATCAAAAAAATTGTACTCATCACAATGAAACAAAATATAATACAACAGATACAAATGAACACGGATCTCTACAGCATGACGTTCGAACAAGTGATCATTGGACTCCGCAGATGGGCACTGAAAATGCTAACTATCATATTCATGCAAAAATTGCTGCATTACACTAGCTAATTGAGTCAATCTCTGATCAGAGTATTATAAAATAAAAGTTACCTTCTTAATGAGTCACATAACACATAAATCACATAAAACCCTGGCAAAGTTTCGCCTAACAAAAGGAATTCTCTTAGTCTTCGTTCTGCAGGGATTGTGGGCATTTCCTGCCACGCTAATATATGGCTGCTCAAGACGGTCAGCCGATACTCACATTAACTCGGGCGCATAACTCCACTCTCAAATATACCTTTATCTGCCTTCAGGGCTTTCATATTGTCGTTGCTTATAAACTCATACGTAGCCCGCATTTCATCTCATATTCAAATTCATTGCGGGTGTTCAATTTTTCCAACTCAGAGTGCCGGCTTCCAGTCTCGGCTGTATTCCTACGTTAAATTTCTCTCTGTGCATTGACACAGAACTCATTGCAAAGAAAAAAAAAGGAAATTAAAATACCTCCATCAAAGGTTCTACTAAATTCTTAGGTAGACATTACTACCTTCTAAACTCACAACCATCTATTTAAGTTATGAACGAATATAAAATCTCCGTATCACGCCTAGCCACATCGGAGGACATGAACCTCACGACAGCTCACTGCGGCGTTCCTTCCATCCATCGACAAACCAACATCAGAATACTACGGGAGTAGGGGAGCAGTGGGCGTTCTGAACCCACCACCGCCACACGCTCTCGGGAGCGGCCTCCTCCTCATGCCGGCCGGCTAAGAGTGCGACCCTAACCTCACACCCGCCATCTTGGAGGGGCTTAACCTACCTTTTTATGCGTAAGAGAGCTAGCTTAACCTCACGGAAGGGCCTAGCCTCATTTTTACAGCCGAATGCCCTTCCTGACGCCTAAGAGCGCGACCCTAACCTCACATGCACTATCTTGGAGGGGCATAACCTAACTTTTTATGCCTAAGAGAGCTAGCCTAACCTCACGGAGGGGCTTAACCTCAGTTTCACAGCCGGCTGCCCTTCCTGACGCCTAAGAGAGTGAGCTTAACCTTATATCTGCTATCTTGGAGGGGCTTAACCTAACAAAGACTGCAAGCCTAACCTCATGGAAGGGCGTAAGCTCAGTTTTACGGCTGGATGCCCTTCCCGGCGCCAATTGCACAAGATATTGGCTGTACATGGCTTCTTATGAGACACCGCCTAACCTCACATCCGCTATCTTAGAGGGGCTTAACCTAACACAAGACAGCAAGCCTAACCTAATGGAGGGGCCTAACCTCAGTTTTACAGCCGGATGCCCTTCCCGACGCCAATTGCACAAGATTGCGGCTATACATGACTCCTTATGAGACGCCTTAAGGGTGCTTGCACAAGATGGCGGCTACAAGATGGCTGCTATACATAGGCCCCTATGAGACGCCCTTGGGATTCTTGTGCAAGATGGCGGCTACAAGATGGTGGCTATACATGACTCCTTATGAGACGCTTTAAGGGCGCTTGCGCAAGATAGCGGCTGCTCTTATGAGACGGCTTAAGGGTGCTTGCACAAGATGGCTTGAGACTCCCTAAGGATGCTTGCGCAAGATGACGGACATACACGACTCTTTATGAGACACCTTAAGGGTGCTTACGCAAGATGACTGCTGCTCTTATCAAGAAAGCTAGCTTAGAGGCTAACGTACCGTGCTAGTTCGATTCATTAAATTTGGGGCTTTAATACAAAATGTGAAATATCTCGTAAACGGCGCGTCGTAGAGCAGAAGGGACAAAATTTTTCTGCCCGATACCCAGGTTCGCAGTATCAGGAACATGATAGGATAAGAGAAAAGTAGTCTAATGATGAGATCAACGGTTCGGTTCTTCCTTAGGCCCTTTGGCATTGACAGCTATCTAATTCTACAAGACGACGGCTATACATAGCTTCTTATGAGACTGCTTAAGGGTGCTTGCACGAGATGGCTGCTGCATTTATGAGACGCCCTAGGGATGCTTGCGCAAATGGCGGACACAATGTGGCGACTATACATAGCTTCTTATGAGACTGCTTAAGGGTGCTTGCACAAGATGACTGCTGCTCTTACGAGACTCCCTAGGGATGCTTGCGCAAGATGGCAGTGACAAGCTGGCGACTATACACAGCTCCTTATGAGACGGCCTAGGGGTGCTCGCACAAGATGGTGGCGGCTCTTATTAAGAAAGCTAGCTTAGAGCCTACTGCGCAAGATGGTGGCTGCTGTTATGCATGCGGTAGAGGGCAATTTAAAATTCCACGTGCTCTTTAAAGCTATGTTCTTTTCGACAAGCTGCCATCTTTTATCAACAGAGCACCGCGCTGCTATCTTTATCGTAGTAGTGGGCAATTTCCACGTGACAGCTGTCATCCGCCATCGCTAACCTTAGTGCTGCCCTCTTTAGCTACTAACCTTTGAAATGTGGTGGCGGACAATTTGAAAAATTACGCATGCTTTTTGACAGCAACCATCTTTAATCAACAGAGCACCGTGGTGCTATCTCTAGTTACTACCTTTGACATGTGGAGGCGGCAATTTCTACGTGCTCTTGTTTGGAAACAAACCTACGTTCCCTTTTGACAAGCTGACAGCAGCCATATTTAATCAACAGAGCATCGTGCTGCCATCTTCATCGTAGTAGCGGGCAATTTGAAAAATTATAAACAGCGGTCATCCACCATCTTTAATTAACAGAGAACCGTGCTGCCATCTTTAGCTACTACTTATGAAATGTGGTGGCGGCAATTTAAAATTGTATCCAGCTGCCATCGTTAATCAACAGGGCACCGTGCTGCTATCTTTAGCTACATACCTCTGAAATGTGGTGGTGGGTAATTTGAAAAAAATCCGTTCGCTATCATTAACTTTAGTGCATACGTGAACCTAACCTCTCATCTACCATCTTGAAGGAGACTATCCTTAGTTTACGATAAGATGCCCTTCCCAACGCTAATTAGCATTTAGAGATTACTACACAAGATGGTGGCTGCCGTTATGACCTTCTACTCTGTTAAGGTACAAGTTTAAACATGAATCGCAAAGGCTAGAGTGAGCACGTGCTGCAGTGATGACGTTATTGTACATGTTTAGACTCGATCGTTTTCTCAAGAGTAAGGAGGCAAAGGAATGCAATAAGTATGCATCATGAAAGCAAGAGTGTGCATGTGCTGCAGCGATGACGTCATCATAGTTGTGCACGTTTAGATTTGCAGATTACAAACGAAGTGAATGAAACATAACAAAACTAGAATCGAACACTGTGTTCGATGTCGTTAACTTCAATATGCGTTTAGAACATTGCTTGATGTGTTCAGACCACTTATTAAGCAACAACAAGACTAGAATCGAACACTGCACTCGACACAACATGTGTTTAGAACATGTCAGGATTACCTTTGTTTTAAGAAGATCAGATTGCCGCACATTCCTTGTAGGGCTAAAGAGCTAATAGGCTAATAGGCTAAAAGGCTAATGGGCAAAAGGGCTAAAGAGCTAAAGGGCTAAATGGCTAGGGTTCCTCTCCTCTCTTTATCCGGGCTTCAGACCGGCCCTACATATAGAGGCGGAGATAACACCCTAAGGAAGGGAGAATTTTGGAAAATAATCTATACGAATATAGCTACTCGATCGACTGTATACTACAGAAGGATGACATAGGTGAGGGTAAGCGCTGGGATTGTAGGAAGGTGTTTAAGCTGTTGTACTGTCGAGAGAGAGCTATTACTTAATAATATATACACGACGTAATTCATGCTCTATTTCAAGAATATCTGCTTTGTACTGTGTGTAACCAGCATCATAATAATATAATAATTTCGTGTGGCTATTTCTAACCGAGTGCAGCCCTTGCAAGGCAGACCCTCCGATGAGGGTGGGCGGCATCTGCCACGTGTAGGTAACTGCGTGTTATTGTGGTGGAGGATAGTGTTATGTGTGGTGTGTGAGTTGCAGGGATGTTGGGGACAGCCTAACAACCCAGTCCCCGAGCCACTGGAATTAACCAATTAAGGTTAAAATCCCCGACCCGGCCGGGAATCGAACCCGGGACCCTCTGAATCGAAGGTCAGTACGCTGACCATTCGGCCAACGAGTCGGACACCAGCATCATGATAGGCTCTTAGTAGTTACAAACGTTTCATAAGTACGTTGGGGTCTTTACAGTATCTTATGTCTACATAGGGTAACAGAGGCTTGTTGTGAACTTTGAGTCTATATGCAGACAGTTAATGTGTAGGGACTTGTTTTGATATAATACGTGCTTCAGCAGTAACGTTAACTTGTTTCGATAGCAATGAAGCGTTGAAATTTTATTCTTTATCTTGCATCTCTTGTTGAGATATTTGCACTGCGACAGAACGTGTAGTAAGCTTAGGAAATGAAGTAAAATCATCAAGCTGTAATGGCAATGAAACATTGAGATATTCTTCTTCTTCCACTTTGCCTTTACTACTGTTCTGATGAACATCATTATCCTTATTATCATAAACATGATCTTGCCTCTCTTTATCTTGAAGTTTGTGCTTAGTAACAGAATTTGTAGCAGGCCTAGACAGAAAGGGAGAATTAAAAATCTCTCGCAGAGGTGCACTTTTTAAAATTTATCAGTGTTCGCTTGAATACGGTTGAGCACTTTGTATTGTGTTCTCGATGAAGCTACATTACTCGCGGCTTCATGACGTTGAGCGTTGTTTGCGTTCTTGAAATCTCTTCTACAATGTTTGCATTGAAAAATTGTCCTACATGATATCTCATTACGTCTCTTGTGATAGCTTCGGGAAAATGCGTTTCCACACTCTTAGCAAATATACCTAGAAAAAGGGTTTTATCCATGACGGACTTTTATCTTCTGCTAACAGATTCTTCTTCAAATCTGCTAGACACTTGTTACTCGCTACTTCGATGATGCGAACAGCTTAGCGAATAACAGTAAACTAACACAAAAGCCAAGGTAGCAACTGTGAGGTTTAACACGGTCAGGAAGGCAGCAGTGAGGTTAGCGATGTTCTGTTGATGGATTTTAAACTCCGCGCTACAACATGCATAAGGTATCACCTTGAGGTGTAGCGCCGTAAAGATGACAGCAGTGAGGTTAGCGATGCTCTATTGTCCTTAAAAGTGAGGTTAGGGTCCGTCAAGATAACAGCTGTCAAAAAAGCACGTGGCTTTGTTTACCAACAAGAGCACGTGGTCGTGACATCACGGTCACGCGGTATACTACGTCAGCATGCGATGTTCGAAATCCATACCTACGTATTTAGAACTCGGCAAAAGCACAAAGATAATCAATATTATGTTCTGCATCGTTAAGAGCAGCATTAAAACAGTCATGTTTAAAAAACTTGTGAACAGAGCAGTAGTAAGTTTATATTTTCAATTGCTAGAGCTTGTAACCATTACCTTCCGATTTTGCATGCATCGACTATAATATTAAACTTCTTCCGCTAGAGTATACAGCGATCGCAATTGTGTGCTGCTACCTGTGTGCATGAACTTAAAGCACAAAGAATAGCCATGTTTTAAAGCGCGTACATATTACGTATCGATGGTGCATGCATCGACTATTGTTCTAAACTTCTTCCGCTAGAGCATGTAGCAATCGCATATGTGTATTGCTAACTTATGTGCACGAACTTAAAGCACATAGAATAGCCATGTTTAAAAGCGTGTACACATCACCTATCGATTTTACATGCATCGACTATCGTAGTAAACTTCTTCCGCTAGAGTGTACTGCTACGTTAGCATAACCTATGTGCATAAACTTAAAGCATATATAATAGCCATGTTTTAAAGGTGTACACATTACGTATCGATGATGCATGCACCGACTATCGTTCTAAACTTTTCCGCTAGAGCATGTGGCAATCGCATTGCTATCTTAGCATAACCTATACGCACGAACTTAAAGCACAAAGAATAGCCACGTTTAAAAGCGTGTACACATCACCTATCGATTTTTCATGCATCGACTATCGTACTAAACTTCTTCCGCAAGATTGTGTAGAAATCGTATAAGTATGCTGCTATCTTAGCATAACCTATGTGCATGAAGTTAAAGCACAAAGAGTAGCCATGTTCAAAAGCGTGTTCACATCACCTATCGATAATGCATGCATCAACTACCGTACTAAATTCTTCCGCTAGATTGTGCTGCTATCTTAGCATAATATGTGCGTGAACTAAAAGCGTGTACACATCACTTACCGATGATGCATGTATCGACTATCCTACTAAACTTATTCCGCTAAAATGTACAACATTCACATGTGTTGTGCTGCTATTTTAGCATGACCTATGTGCACGAACTTAAAGCACAAAGAATAGCGATGTTTAAAAATCTCGCGAACATAGTAGCATTAAGAATAGCAAAGTTTAAAAGCGTGTACACATCATCTTTTCATAATTCACACATCAACTATCGTACTAAACAACTTCTACTCGAGCGTGCGACCATCGCTTGTATGTGTGCTGCTATCTTAACATAACGTATGTGCACGAACTTAAAGCATAAAGAATAACTATGTGTAAAAATCTTGTGAACATAGCAGAGTGTTAACTACTGTACGTAGGTGTGGACATTGAACTTCGCCTGCTGATGTAGTATACCACGTGACCGTGATGTCACGACCACGTGCTCTTGTTGGTAAAAAAAAGCCACGTGCTTTTTTGTCAGCTGTCATCTTGACGGATCCTAACCTCACTTTTAAGGACAATAGAGCATCGCTAACCTCACTGCTGTCATCTTCACTGTGCTAAACCTCAAGGCTGCCGCCTTATGCATGTTGTAGCGCGGAATTTAAAATCCAACAACAGAACATCGCTAACCTCACTGCTGCCTTCCTGACCGTGTTAAACTAAATGCTAAAGGGCTTAAGTAGGAACCGAACCGTTGATCTCATCATTAGACTACTTTTAACTTATACTATCATGTTCCTTATACTGCGAACCTACGTACTAGGCAGAAAAATTTTGTCCGTTTTGCCCTACGACGCACCGTTTTCGAGATATTTAACATTTTGCATTTAAGCCCCAAATTTAATGAATCGAACTAGCACGGTACGTTAGCCTCTAAGCTAGCTTTCTTGATAAGAGCAGCAGTCATCTTGCGCAAGCACCCTTAAGGTGTGCCATAAAGAATCGTGTATAGCCGCCATCTTGTGCCCGCCATCTTCGCAAGCATCCTTACGGAGTCTCAAGCCATTTTGTGCAAGCACCCTTAAGCCGTCTCATAAGAACAGCCGCCATCTTGCGCAAGCGCCCTTAAGGTGTCTCATAAGGAGTCATGCATAGCCGCCATCTTGTAGCCGCTATATTGCGCAAGAATCCCAAGGGCGTCTCATAAGAGCCTATGTATAGCAGCCATCTTGTAGCCGCCATCTTGCACAAGCACCCTTAAGGCGTCTCATAAGGAGTCATGTAAAGCTGCAATCTGTGCAATTGGCGTCGGGAAGGGCATCCGGCTGTAAAACTGAGATTAGGCCCCTCCATTAGGTTAGGCTTGCTGTCTTGTATTAGGTTAAGCCCCTCTAAGATAGCGGATGTGAGGTTAGGCGGTGTCTATAAGGAGCCATGTATAGCCGCCATCTTGTGTAATTGGCATCGGGAAGGGCATCCAGCCGTAAAACTGAGCTTAGGCCCTTCCATGAGGTTAGGCTTGCTGTCTTTGTTAGGTTAAGCCCCTCCAAGATAGCAGATATAAGGTTAAGCTCACTCTCTTAGGCGTCAAGAAGGGCATCCGGCTGTAAAACTGAGGTTAAGCCCCTCCGTGGGGTTAGGCTCGCTCTCTTACGCATAAAAAGTTAGGTTATGCCCCTCCAAGATGGTGCATGTGAGATTAGGGTCGCGCTCTTAGGCGTCTGGAAGGGCATCCGGCTGTAAAAATGAGGCTAGGCCCTTCCGTGAGGTTAAGCTAGCTCTCTTACGCATAAAAAGTTAGGTTAAGCCCCTCCAAGATGGCGGATGTGAGGTTAGGTTAGGTTAGGTTAGGTTAGGTTAGGTTAGGTTAGGTTAGGGTCGCGCTCTTAGGCGTCTGGAAGGGCATCCGGCTGTAAAAATGAGGCTAGGCCCTTCCGTGAGGTTAAGCTAGCTCTCTTACGCATAAAAAGTTAGGTTAAGCCCCTCCAAGATGGCGGATGTGAGGTTAGGATCGCACTTTTAGCCGGCGTGTAGAGGAGGCCGTTCCCGAGAGAGTGTGGCGGTGGTGGTGGTGGAGGCCTCTGCGGAGAGCCGGTGGCGGTGGTGGGTTCAGAACACCCACTGCTCCCCTACTTACCCGCATGTATGATTATGCAACTGACTGTGTGCCTATCATACATACATACATACATTATCATTATAGACTGTTATGCCTTTCATCGTTCAGTCTGCAAGCCTCTGAGAATTTACTAAAGATCGCCACAATCCTCGGTTTTCAACTAGTGTAGTGGCCTCATTTATTTATATATCTCTTATCTTTAAATCGTAACATACTGAGTCTAACCATCGTCGTCGTAGTCTACCCCTACTTCTCTTACCTTCCATAACAGAGCCAATTATTCTCCTAGTTAACCTATCCTCCTCCATTCGCCTCACATGAACCCACCACCGAAGCCGGTTTATGCGTACAGCTTCATCAATCTAGTTCAATCCTAAATAAGCCTTTATTTCCTCATTCCGAGTACCCTCCTGTGTAACCTAGGAAAATATTCCACTGGACAAGACTGCCAATAAACATTCTACTCGATGTCAAACTATGTAAAAAGCAAACACGAGAATATTTCCAAATGAAAAATGAAGAATAAAATAATAAAAATATAAAATCCACTGTATTTACAAGACAAATTCACTCCGACTTGTCACTAATTTAACACTGTGCCCTTAATTAGCACATTTTTCATATTAAAGGAAAGAAACCATTTCAATTACTATTTACGACGTGATGATCCTTAAATGGATATTCTATTGTACTACGTGTCATGCTAGTAAAATAAGTGTTCCGTACTAATCCGGACACCTCGTTTAGTTAAAGGGCACCCATCATATTGATGTTACTGCCACATAGCTTCCATATTGACTGGTTTGATGATCAGGAAGTCCGAGGATCAAACTCCATATTCCCTGGCACTGGAATCTCCTTGGTCTATGGCACAGAAAAAGCACACAGTTAGGTCCTTTACGTACGTCTGCTTCAAACGCACATTTTACGGCCCGAGTTTTGATCCAAAACAAATACAAATACTTGCTTAGTAATTAAACGCCCACATTTATTTTAGTAGGGAGACTCCGTGGCTCAGACGGCAGCGCATCGGCCTCTCGCCGCTGGATACCGTGGTTCAAATCCCGGTCGTTCCATGTGAGATTTGTGCTGGACAAAGCGGAGGCGGGAAAGGTTTTTTCTCCGGGTACTCCGGTTTTCCCTGTCATCTTTCATTCCAGCAACACTCTTCATTCTCATTTCATAGCATCTATCAGCCATTAATTAAAAAAATCACTTTGGGAGTGGCGACCCCATCGTACTAATAGCCTATATCCGTGACCCGGTCAATGACTGGAAAACAGGTTGTAGGTTTTCATTCATTTATTTTAGTAGTGACGACGTAGTGTCAAGCCCTGTGTCTCTGGTCACTATAACTATTGTTATAAGTGTTCCAATTGTCCCTTCTTTGTTTTCAATGATGATGCTGACGATGATAATATTAGTTCAAATCCGTTCTCAGAATTACGACCGATTAATTCAAACGCACACTCTCATGTATCACCGATATCAATTCTTCTCATGCACCATCTGTTTAATACATTAAATATTATTCTTTAAAATAAAAGTTGTCCGCCTCTGTGGTGTAGTGGTTAGCGTGATTAGCTGCCACCCCCGGAGGTCCGGGTTCGATTCCCGGCTCTGCCACGAAAATTTGAAAAGTGGTACGAGGGCTGGAACGGGGTCCACTCAGCCTCGGGAGGTCAACTGAGTAGAGGTGGGTTCGATTCCCACCTCAGCCATCCTCGAAGTGGTTTTCCGTGGTTTCCCACTTCTCTTCCAGGCGAATGCCGGGATGGTACCTAACTTAAGGCCACGGCCGCTTCCTTCCCTCTTCCTTGTCTATCCCTTCCAATCTTCCCATCCCTCCACAAGGCCCCTGTTCAGCATAGCAGGTGAGGCCGCCTGGGCGAGGTACTGGTCATTCTTCCCAGTTGTATCCCACGACCAAGAGTCTGAAGCTCCAAGACACTGCCCTTGAGGCGGTAGAGGTGGGATCCCTCGCTGAGCCCGAGGGAAAAGCCGAACCTGGAGGGTAAACAGATGATGATGATGATGATGATGATGATGATGAAAATAAAAGTTCATAATAAAGGAAACTGTTAGCCGTGACGGTCACAGGTCTGTTTCTCATGAGACAAAACCACAGCCTGCCTAGTGATGACGATCCCTAAACCTTACATTAGCTGAGAAAATTCCCAGTCTCAAATTTCCCGTACATCCCTTTCTCGGTGTATTAGAAGCGCAATAGTGCGATGAAGAGGTGACCAGTGATCTTATATTATGGTTAAGACTGGCCCAGACGAAATCTGACCGCATAATTCCCAGTAATGAATAAATAACGTTCTCCAATTTTCAGCTCGCGCACGGGATTCCCACTGTCAAGTGGGCGTCCTGGTATATAATCACATACACCTTCTTTTAACAGAAGATTATCATCATAAAAGTCGTCACAGTCACAAATCACGAACAGCTCGTTGAATCGTTGTACAGTGCAGTATTATTAAAATCGCTAATTCCTTTAATATAGAAAACGAAGTTGGCCAAGCTGCTTTAAAAATGGTTTCATGATTACGATGCTAAAATGTTTATCTCTCCCACTCACCAAAGACTTGTGGTGGGGATAACTTTTTCCTCCTTTCATTCAGGGATTCCCTAGCTCTGTTTGGGAGAAATACATTCTAGCCTCGATCATGGCGTTCCAAGCTTCGAGTTCCCGCGAACTTGCTCCAAGACAATGCAATTCGCGTCCACTTAATCACTAGTCCTTGGTTCATGTCCCTGTCGGTTTCAGCATGTTCTGGTATATTTCTTTTTCTTTTTCTTGCTAGTTGCTATGCGTCGCACCGACACAGATAGGTCTTATGGCGACGATGGGACAGGAAAGGTCTAGGAGTGGGAAGGAAGCGGCCGTGGCCTTAAGGTACAGCCCCAGCATTTGCCTGGTGTGAAAATGGTAAACCACGGAAAACCATCTTCAGGGCTGCCGACAGTGGCGTTCGAACCTACTATCTCCCGATTACTGAATACTGGCCGCATTTAAGCGACTGCAGCTATCGAGCTCTGTGTGGTATATTTCATCATTGCTTAATCTCCAGAGTTCTGTAGTTCTTAGCGGACTGTTTGCCGTACTTCTCGTTTATTCGGCTTGTTATACATTGTAGACATTCACTAGACTTGTGTCCGGCTCCAATGCTAAATGGTTAGCAAGCTGGTCTTTAGTCACAGCGGTCCGGGTTCGATTCTCGGCAGGGTTGGGAATTTTAACCATCATTGGTTAATTTTGCCGGCACGGGGGCTGGGGGTATGTGTCGTCTTCATCAACATTTCATTCTCATCACGACGCGCAAGTCGCCTGCTGACGTCAAATCAAAAGACCTGCACCTGGCGAGCCGAACATGTCCTCGGACACTACCGTCACTAAAAGCCATTTCATTTTACTAGACTTGTGAATTGGCATTCCGGTTTGACAACTCTCGTGTAGTGTTGTATTTTGAGGTTTTTAGATAAACAAAGTTTGTTGTAGCCTTACTTTCACTTACTGTACGTATGTCAGGCTCGTTATTTTCATTCTTCTAGTCTGACCTTCTTCGGTCAACTCTTGTTCTTTTCCGACCCCGACGGCGTTAGATTTGTGAGGTTTAGGGAGTATTTCATTCTCTCGGCAAACGTGGCTGTTGACTTTCTTGTGCAGCTGCTTCATTTTTCGAAGTGTCGGAACTCTTCAGTTCCCCTTCCTGCTTAGTGTTAACAGCGGATGGCCGCCCAGATGTAGTCCACCTTAAAACAAATATCACCACAACCAACTAAGAATAACTACCAGGTGTATGAATAAGTCATTTCCGGTTTCACTAAGACATGGCACCAGTGAACAGTACAGTACGAATTTGACACGTACGTCAGTTTGTTCGTCTGACCTACCAACACACACAAGTTAAGTCCGCCAAACTCTAGTGCCTGTGTTGTATCGTTCAGTGATCATGTCGACGTTTGTGCCTGAAAAAGAATATTTGCGGCACGCATTGATTTTCGTATTTAATCAAAAGGAAAAGGCTGTGGGAAAGTCATCGTTTGCTGGTAGAAACCTGTGGTGATCATTTTCCATCCATTAGAACATGTGAGACATGATTTCGACAGTTTAAATTATATCAGAGTGAAAAACTATGCGCTCTGCCAGACCAGACTTTAAAGTGCGAAACGAGCAATTTCAGGGGCTGCTGGGTGATGACCCAACTGAAACTAAAGGCCATCACCAAGAAATTATTAATTTAAATCACGCATTGATCGAAAGGCGACCGGAATGGGCTCTGTCAAAGTGATTTTGTTACACGACAAAGCTCCGTCTCACACAGCGAAAACAGTGAAAGACACCAAGAAATAGCTTGGATAGGACATCCTTCCGCACCCGCCGTACTTCTCCGACCTGGCGCTATCTGATTATCATCTCTATGCATCATCTGGGCACTCTCTCAGAGCAGCACGTCAGTAATTTCGAGGAAGTTGGAAAATTGCTTGACGAATGATTGCCGAGAAAAACAAGCAGTTTTTCTAACATGGAATTCATAACTTACCTGAAAGATGGGAGAAGTGTGTAGAAGCCGATGTCCAGCATTTCAAATAAACAAAAGAAATCAATTTCCCTTGCCAATGAAGTGTTTTATTTACCACAAAAAACCGACAAAAACTTATGCATACACGTGGTAGCATGTAAGCTTCGGTCGCTTCTGGAGAAAGTTGCTGGACCATTCTGGAGACGAGCTTCAGGAAAACAGGGAACAGACATGAAACTGTGAAATATGGTTATGCAGTCGATCAAAACAATTTTCCTTTAGTTCATTTCCCTATACAATGAATTGCACTGTAGGATTGTTGATTTAATGATGTATTTACGCAGTCCTACAGAATAGTGTACTTCAGGTACATTTTGTTTTAAACGCTATCATAGGAAAATGGTCCTGCTTAATGGCTAAATGTTTAACATTCTGGCTTTAGGTCACATGGGCCCCGGGTTCGATTCCCGGCAGTGTCGGGAATTGTAACCATAATTGGATAATTTCGTTGGCAAGGGGCTTTTAGTGTCGGAAGTTCCCTCGGACACTCCCAGCGCTAACAGCCATACGCCATTTCATTTCATTTCATTTCACAGTAAAATCAACACAACAACAATTTTCCTGGACTACATATCCATATTTTTCGGGGAGGCGTGAACATGAAAATAATGGACAGGAGTTGTCAGATACGCGGTGAAGTAATATTTCATTTGAAAATTACCAAACATAATCAACGTGTTTGTTACTGCAGTGTAATTTCATCCCTGTCTGAAGCGCTTGTCAAAAATTATCGTATTTCTCTCTCATTTTGTCTTTTCATAAGTTCCAGATTTGTTCGGATTTGGAGCCTCTGGTTGTCCGATCTGGAACCCCCTCTGCTGGCCTGCAATTCTTGCTGATGTTGCTGGTGCCATACTGGGAGCTGCTGGAGGCGTCTTGGCAAGTTGGAGAGATGCTCTTGTTAGAGCTGGTATCGACGTCAGAACGTTTTTCACAGGTGGATACTTCGGAAGAAATGGTCAAGGACTGATCGTATACGTGAAAGGTGACACTCAGGTTGTCGTTCCTCAAGAAATTTACGTACAGCTGGTACCCAAACATCAGGAACTACAGTTGCCCTACGTGGAGAGTACGGGACAACGAGTAGTGAGTGTAACGTATGATTCATCGGTAAGCCCGGTGTACTATCGTCAGGGATTTGCCCCATACCCTTTGCTACCCGTCCAAAACCGGTTTCTCTTAAACGATATTGGGTTTTTGGGATAACTTATAACTGTATAATTATTGCCAGATGAAATAATAAAGAGAAATGATGCAAATTATGACGCTCAAGTTCTTAACATTCGAATAAGATACCATGCAGTCGTTTTACCTCCATTTCAAGTAGTTCCTATTCCTTACTGTAACTTCCTCTGCCTGTTATGATCCAGTAGGTGTATATTCTAATTCGCTCGTTAAGCGTTCTCCGTATTGTGCCCTACTGCACTATAAAGTTCCGTCCAGGCGAAGGCCGTTCTCGAACCTAGAGTACAGTAGTGAACGAACTCTCACAGACGTGAGCTGGTGCACATAGTCTTACCTGAACACTGTCCTCTTCAATCAGCCGGGAGAGCGCTCTTCTCAGGGATAACATGGGTATAACGGGGCAACATAAAGATAAAACACTAGGACATGTGCCTACTCAGGTAAGAATTCGACTAAATAAAAAATTAAAATAAAAATATCTAACAGAAAACACCGCTGCATTCAAAGTTTAACAAATAGGGATTTATTACATAAAATTGAATTATTTACAAATAAAATATCATTTTAATATGAGATGGAAAAATGACGCTGAGCCGATGACTATCAGTTCACTGCCTTCACGAAAATCCGTGAGCTGCAACAAGCATGTAACCATAGGGTGAGTAACGAAGTTTAGAAAGATGGATATCTGCTTACTGACACAAAAACAATGATTCCCATAAAAATTTACAATGCCTCGCGCCGTCGAACCCCGGTGCAAACAAAATCACTACAAAATTTACAATGACCTGACTTGGTCACGAACCCTAGTCCTATGACAGGTAAGGCGTCCAAGATACCTATGCAAACAATATAAAAGGATCCAATCAACACCTACAAGGGTGTCAGTAAAAAAAACGGGCCAGTGTTAAAAGATTACGTAAAACAAATAGGACATAAAACAAATCTCTCTCTGCTCTCAAACCATGAAGGTCGTTTCTTCCCCTTCTGGCATACTTGAAATACTGCAGACGACCAACACACCAGCCTGTGACGTCAAGCTCAATGACCTCCATTCTCACCCCACCACTTGCGGCAGTCCCCTAATTTATGAGCTCCAACGGGGAGCCAGGCTAAAGTCTTGCCTTTCAAAAGAACACTTCACGTAGTCAGCTGCTAAAGCCCTCATTTAAATATACCTGAGCTATCTGCCCTCGTCTCCATATCTTCAGCAATCTCGCTCATCTTATTTATGCCTCTCATGGGCTAAATCCTGGTGCTACAAAACACTAATCCTTAAGCGATCGTCACATGGCCATACTTGGCATTTCCAAAATATAATCAATAAACTCTCAATGGTTGGGCTCTCTCATGCCGACTGCAAATTTTACTTCTGCCTCTTATGGGCTCAAATCTCTTAAATATTTGGACTCGCTCGCTCTATCCGTGAATCTGGGTGAATTACTGGTCACGACTTGGTCACAACTTGGTCATAATTATACACTTCTACGTCTGCAGAAACAAATGCCTGAATGCGATCTACAAAAAGTACCTATCTGTAGACTAACCTCATATGACCAAATGAGTTCAATCAGACCCTTACAAAACACGTACGTTAAAATAACGCAATCAAAATGAACTATAACTTCGCTAACAAGGACTTTACAAATAACATCTACCTTAAAGTACGGGGTTCGAGTTTGAGGCCTAGCTCTATATTACAAGGGAAATTATCCTATTACCAGAAATCTGCAGACTGACGGCCCCCATATACCTATCTAAATTTAAATGACATGCTTGAAACAGAATTGGAAAGCTCTGACCTTAATTTAGAGAACATAGCGGAGCGGCCATCCCTGTGGACCACTGGATCTACCACATTCTGATAGACTGCAGAGCTTGCATCAGATACTGTTGACCACTTGGAGACATTCTTGCTGGTGTGGCGTCTTCGTACAGCTCCCTCTGTAGTCGGAAGGTGTCCTCTTCGATGTTGTGCTGGTCAGGTGCTCCCAACGTTCCTGGATCGATGCCCGTTGTTGTGTTGGCTTCAGCTCCTGGTTGTGGCTTCTTTGCAATGATGCTGTCAAACACTCGTTCTGACTTGATGCTGGGGTAACTGAAAATAAATTCATATATTACAGACTGTCCAAACTCGATGCCTGTCTTCACTGTTAGCGTGTCTCACACGTTACACTGACCAAGTCTCGTTCAGAGTTTTAACCTGGTACACAAGAGTTTCTTCACTACACTCCGTCACTGTTCTATCACCCTATCACATGGACAACATATAGTTTTAGAATTCCTAACCTGAGCCAATATTAATTCTAGCATTTCGTCCGTCATACCTTGACCTCACAGAAATATGAAGCTACTAGCTCATTAGTCTCTTATAAGCAGTACCTCATCTCCCCATAGCATAATCTCACAGGTAAAATCTTCAATTCATCTGAATATTCAAGTTGATTACTTACATCTTTGCAGAAATAGCAGTACAGGTAGTCGTTGTAGCTTGAAGACAAAGCGTTGTTCTCAGTACCAACACGCCGTATGACGATTCGTTCCCGCAGCCTCTCGGTCCACGAATGACTCTGATATGCCCTGGCGGCCTTAATTTATAATTCCGGGTAGCGTCATCAAGCCACTTGGCTGCGTGCAATCTTAGCGTGCCCGGGAAAATTTCCCGCATTAATTATATCATGAGCTCAAATTAGCGAATGCATTAATGAATGCAGCCCTAATGCCTATCAAAATAAAGCAGAAATAATACAGGTTGCAATTCTTGTCTCAAATCCAATGCAACTCTTCCGTAGCCAAAGATATTAATTTATTTCATTCTTCCCTCCTAGAATAAGTTTAGCCGGGAACTGGAAAGCGTCCCCAAGCTTCATCAAGAGGCTTCGCTTGGGACATAACTTCTATTAACGAGTTCTGGAGATTTCTCATAATGACGCTCGCGCTCACTTCACATAAGAACGCTTCTTCTGGACCCCTTTATGACATATACTGTAAGACATCGGCTTCGTGGGTGGCCTAGTATTATTCCAATATCCAATACTCAAATTAATACAATTGCTCCAATGAACAGAATGGTTCAGTATGGAGGTAAATATATTGTACACAGTTCTTTGCATTCCTCGAAAAACATCACGACAAGATGACTGTATTTCGCAATGCAATATTTATTTTCCTGTTGTTAAGAATTCGGAAGAATATTCAGTGAATAAAGAATGCAGAGTGAATAATTAACATTGAACTTTTTCTGTTCATATGTTGTGTGTGTGTTTTTCTAGTTATTCATTAAAAAACTAAAGTCTTCGAAGAGGTATCCTTCATGTCGATGTTCCATCTTAATTAAAAACTGATCTCTTCAGCTGCTCTTCTTTTCCAAAGTGTTTGATTTAATTTGGAGAAAGTGGGTCTTTTGAAATTTTGTTTATTAAGGGATCCTCTGAAGCTGATTGCTGTTTTATTGATGTTCTGACAAAGCTTCCCCAAACTCTTGTAATGTCAGCAACCTACTATATCCTCGAATGGGTCTAAAGGCAATGGATGCTGCTTTTTGGAAACGAAAAAAGTGCTAAATACTGACAAAAAAATTAACATCTAGTTAAGTGGAAAAGAAACTGTTTTAAATCAGGATAGAACAAAAGTAGATCCATCTTCACTTTCCATTTCACCTCCCCACTAGTACTCCCCACGTACTTGATTTATTTTTATGTCTTAAATTAGATTTTTTAATTTGAAAAGTGGTACGAAGGCTGGAACGGGAGCCTCGGGAGGTCAACTGGGTAGAGGGGGTTCCATTCCCTCCTCAGCCACACTTGAAGTGGTTTTCCACTTCTCCTCCAAGCAAATGCCAGAAGGCCATGGCCACTTCCTTGTCTATTCCTTCCAATCTCCACATCCCCCAACAAGGCCCCTGTTCAGCATAGCAGGTGATGGCGCCAGGGCGAGATACTGGTCGTCACTCCCTCCCAGTTGTATCCCTGACCCAAAGTCACACGCTCAAGGACACTGTTCTTAAGGCGGTAGAAGTGGGATCCCTCGCTGTGTCCGAGGGAAAAACCAACCCTGGAGTGTGAACAGATTTAAAAAAATTTAGACTTTTTTGAGAAGAAGAAAATTTCTTTTAACTTAAAGCAAACATGTAGTGTCAAACAGGTGAAAGTTGACTTTTTCGATGTTATGTAAGAACTTTTAAAGCCTAGGGAAATACGGAATTTATTTATTTATTTATTTATTTATTTATTTATTTATTTATTTATTTATTTATTTATTTATTTATTTATTTATTTATTTATTTATTTATTTATTTATTTATTTATTTATTTATTTATTTATTTATTTATTTATTTATTTATTTATTTATTTATTTATTTGGTGAGTTATTCGCTTGCTTTCTATTAGCATAATTAAACCTCTACTACTTTCTCTTACTCTAAACCAAGGTTAATAACTACACGAAACTAATAGAGTTAAAATAACTAGGAATTAATTTACACAACTCACCCATAACGTAAAAGAAACTGTATTAAGAATTTGCTTATACTAATAATAATCATTATCATCATCATCATCAATTTTATCAATATTGACTGCCTTGCTTGTGCAGATGACCCCGCTCTTCTTACTTCCTATAATGAACTAGCTACTCAACAAATCAAATACTTGCAGAAATGTGCAATGCGCAATTAATATTCAAGTACCTTGGTGAACGGGTCGAATCCAACAATTCTGAGAAGTTTACTGCCTTAACACGTGTCAACAAGTTTGAAGCAGAATAATGAACGTAGATTTTCGTGGCAATCTTTACCGACCATTCAAAGAAAAGCCACATCTTGAAACCCCGGGCGTGTATGAAGTTCCAAGTGTTTGTGGTTGCTCATATATTGGCATGACGAAAAGGCTTATCAGCACCAGGGTGAAAGAACACATCAGGTCAGATTTCTACAGTACAGACCATGAAATCCTCTTTGACCAGGCGAAGGTCATCGCGCTTGTAAAAGACTTCTATGCTCGACTGGTAAGAGAATCCATAGAGATAGAGCTGCCCTCAAATTACGTCAATAATGAAGACGGCTTCAAGTTATTAAATACATGGATATCTGTACTGCAGAAATACATGCATAACACCACCATGGAACAGCGGGACGCCAACAGATAATAAATATACACCGGTGAACTTTCAAGTCAAAACCAAATCGTTCCACATATCGGACCAAGATCTGCGGTCAGGAAATAACCCTTTCCAAAGAAAAGTGGTGGGATTTCTAGGGAGACGAGATGAATTTTGCTTACTGCTGTGAACAACATTTTATCTACCTTTGATAACTTGAGAACAAACAGCTGGTTCCATATAAGGCAGTAATAAGGATAAAAGTGTTCTCTTTATAAGGTAGACAATGGAGGTAGATTTGATGATATCCACCGTTTTTATAGATGTTTTCTAACAAATATGCATATGACAACCAAGGCGTTCATTGTAACAGCTTTAGGAGGGTCAGTTTTCTCTTTTATCTTAGTTCATTAAGACTGATATGTTTGTAGTAATGCGTAGTAATGTACTGTTCTAGCGTGTATAACATCCAATTACAATTTCTTATTTAAATCTTGATACAAGGCTGTGCAAGGGACAGCCATAAGGTGTATAGATTTAGAGAACAGCGACACAACGGAATATCATTTTAAAGGAATATTTCTGTTCCCTCGAATATCTTATAGAATTCGAGAGAAAGTTTGTCCCGCAGGAGTTCTTTTACTTGCCAGTAAATCTACCGGCAAGAGGCTGACGTATTTGTACGCCTTAAAATATCAGCGGACTGAGCCAGGATCGAACCTACCAAGTCTGGGTCACAAGGCAAACGCCTCTGCCGTTTGATCCACTAAGCCCCGCAAAACGAAGACTATTTGTTACTAAATGATCACTCCACAATGGAGGCAAGAAAATTGCTCCTCAAAGCCTTTGTTTGGAGTGTGCTGACGCACTGATGTGAAATCTGGACCCTACTTAATTAATTAATTAATTATTATTAATAATAATAATAATAATTGACTGGACTTCTTCTTTTTTGAGTGTATGACAGCTTACAACAGCGAATTCAAGAAGTTTGGACTTTTCTCCATAGATGTCTCTATTAAAGAACTTATGTCATACACTCTGGGAGGTAAAGAAGGCCAACACATGAGCTAAACAAGTTCAACCGTGCTCCTCCTGAGTGGACATAACGATGTAAAAATAATAATAATAGAACCGGGAGGTACACCTCAACCACGTGCATTTAAATGAAGCCCCTTCTAAAAAGCTATGTAGCACATAAAAATTGAAACAACTAGTGCAAGAAGTTGGGACGTTGACTAAAAGATGTCACTACTAAAGTGATAGAGTAATGTGTTATTTTCAGGTTTCCTAATATGACTGCGTTTCTTCTTTTTTTTTTTTTGAGCTAATGACAGTTTACAACAGCGAATTCAAGAAGTTTGGACTTTTCTCCATAAATGTCTCTGTTAAAAAACGTATGTCATGCACCCTGGTGCAAAGTGGAATAACTAGAAATTTAAAGAAATTGTGTGTTCATAGGTTTTCTGAACTGAATTGACTTTCCATGTTTTGATTCTTCGAGGTTTGTAACACTTCTTACTCATCCCGCCAACTTCGGATCTCAACCGAGAGAATTCTTTGTGTATTTATTTTTCGGCCAATCATAGGCTTCTTGTAACTTTTCGAATGTCCAATAAAAACTAGAGTATGTGTCTGGTTTTAGTCCTGAGCCTTCTCGAACCTTCCTCTCGAGTAAAAAAGCTGACGCCTTTTCGAGTTAACTTGCCTTATTGATCGTCGTGCTATTTAGTGTGTATGTTGAGAGAGGAGGTGGACGCCTCATTCGTCGGCAGGCAGAACATCAGAAGAGGTGATGGCCACCAGTTTCTAACTCAGTAGTTATCTCCGCAAGCCGACTCGAGGGGAAGTTCCCATCTTTAACTATGTAACAGTCAACTTCCTAACATGTAAACATCAATCAATCAATCAATCAATCAATCAATCAATCAATCAATCAATCAATCAATCAATCAATCAATCAATCAATACTGATCTGCATTTAGGGCAGCCGCCCAGGTGGCAGATTCCCTATCTGTTGCTTTCATAGCCTTTTCCTAAATGATTTCAAAGAAATTGGAAATTTATTGAACATCACCCTTGGTAAGTTATTCCAATCCCTAACTCCCCTTCCTATAAATGAATATTTGCCCCAGTTTGTCCTCTTGAATTCCAACTTCATCTTCATATTGTGATCTTTCCTACTTTTATATACGCCATTCAAACTTATTCGTCTACTAATGTCATTCAACGCCATCTCTCCGCTGACAGCTCGGAACATACCACTTAGTCGAACAGCTCTTCTTCTTTCTCTCAATTCTTCCCAAACCAAACATTGCAACATTTTTGTAACGCTACTCTTTTGTCAGAAATCACCCAGAACAAATCGAGCTGCTTTTCTTTGATTTTTTCCAGTTGTTGAATAAGGTAATCCTGGTGAGGGTCCCATACACTGGAACCATACTCTAGTTGGGGTCTTACCAGAGACTTATATGCCCTCTCCTTTACATCCTTACTACAACCCCTAAACACCCTCATAACCATGTGCAGAGATCTGTACACTTTATTTACAATCTCATCTATGTGATTACCCCAATGAAGATCTTTCCTTATATTAACACCTAGATACTTACAATGATCCCCAAAAGAAACTTTCACCCCATCAACGCAGTAATTAAAACTGAGAGAACTTTTCCTATTTGTGAAACTCAAAACCTGACTTTTAACCCCGTTTATCAACATACCATTGCCTGCTGACCATCTCATAACATTTTCGAGGTCACGTTGCAGTTGCTCATAATCTTGTAACTTATTTATCACTCTATAGAGAATAACATCATCCGCAAAAAGCCTTACCTCCGATTCCACTCCTTTACTCATATCATTTATATATATAAGAAAACATAAAGGTCCCATAACACTGCCCTGAGGAACTCCCCTCTCAACTATTACAGGGTCAGACAAAGCTTCACCTACTCTAACTCTCTGAGATCTATTTTCTAGAAATATAGCAACCCATTCAGTCACTCTTTTGTCTAGTCCAATTGCACTCATTTTTGCCAGTAGTTTCCCATGATCCACCCTATCAAATGCTTTAGACATGTCAATCGCGATACAGTCCATTTGACCTCCAGAATCCAAGATATCTGCTATATCTTGCTGGAATCCTACAAGTTGAGCTTCAGTGGAATAACCTTTCCTAAAACCGAATTGCCTTCTATCGAACCAGTTATTAACTTCACAAACATGTCTAATATAATCAGAAAGAATGCCTTCCCAAAGCTTACATACAATGCATGTCAAACTTACTGGCCTGTAATTTTCAGCTTTATGTCTATCACCCTTTCCTTTATACACCGGGGCTACTATAGCAACTCTCCATTCATCTGGTATACCTCCTCCGACCAAACAATAATCAAATAAGTACTTCAGATATGGCACTATATCCCAACCCATTCTCTTTAGTATATCCCCAGAAATCTGATCAATTCCAGTCGCTTTTCTTGCTTTCAACTTTTGTATCTTATTGTAAATGTCATTGTTATCATACGTAAATTTTATTACTTCTTTGGCCTTAGTCTCCTCCTCTATCTCGACATCATCCTTGTAACGAACAATCTTTACATACTGCTGACTGAAAACTTCTGCCTTTTGGAGATCATCACATACACACTCCCCTTGTTCATTAATTATTCCTGGAATGTCCTTCTTGGAACCTGTTTCTTCCTTAAAATACCTATACATACCCTTTCATTTTTCACTAAAATTCGTATGACTGCCAATTATGCTTGCAATCATGTTATCCTTAGCTGCCTTCTTTGCTAGATTCAATTTTCTAGTAAGTTCCTTCAATTTCTCTTTACTTCCACAGCCATTTCTAACTATATTTCTTTCCAGTCTGCACCTCCTTCTTAGTCTCTTTATTTCTCTATTATAATAATGTGGGTCTTTACCATTCCTTACCACCCTTAATGGTACAAACCTGTTTTCGCATTCCTCAACAATTTATTTAAACCCATCCCAGAGTCTGTTTACATTTTTATTTACCGTTTTCCACCGATCATAGCTACTTTTTAGAAACTGCCTCATGCCTGCTTTATCAGCCATGTGGTAATGCCTAATAGTCCTACTTTTAAGACCTTCCTTTCTATCACATTTATTTTTAACTACCAAAAAAAGACAGCTTCATGATCACTAATACCATCTATTACTTCAGTTTTCCTATAGAGCTCATCTGGTTTTATCAGCACCACATCCAGGATATTTTTCCCTCTGGTTGGTTCCATCACTTTCTGAATCAGCTGTCCTTCCCATATTAACTTATTTGCCATTTGTTGGTCATGCTTCCTGTCGTTCGCATTTCCTTCCCAATTGACATTTGGCAAATTCAGATCTCCCGCTACAATCACATTTCTTTCCATGTAGTTTCCCACATAACTGACTATCCTATCAAATAATTCCGAATCCGCGTCAGTGCTACCCTTTCCCGATCTGTACACTCCAAATATATCAAGTTGTCTATTATCTTTAGAAATGAGCCTTACACCTAGAATTTCATGTGTCTCATCTTTAACTTTTTCGTAGCTTACAAATTCTTCTTTCACCAGAATGAACACTCCCCCTCCCACCCTTCCTATCCTATCTCTACGATACACACTCCAGTGCTGTGAGAAAATTTCTGCATCCATTATATCATTTCTCAGCCATGATTCAACTCCTATTACAATATCTGGTAAATATATATCTATTAAATTACTTAATTCTATTCCTTTCCTTACAATACTTCTACAATTCAACACTAACAATTTTATGTCATCCCTACTTGATTTCCAGTTCCCTGTTCCCTTGTCACCGCTCCCTAGGCCATCCCGTTTCCCTGAATGTACCTCCCTATTACCCTTCCAAACAAATTTCCTAACGTATACATACCACTGTGGTTTAAATGAAGGCCATCTGAGCGCAGATCCCTATCTCCTACCCACCCATTAGGATCTAGAAATTTCACTTCCTGTTTCCCACATACCCACTCCATAGTCCCATTTAAATCCCCAATCACCCTCTAGTCAGTATCCCTTCTGCACAGTATTCCACTAATAACAATCTCCGCTTTCTTAAACTTCACCCGTGCTGCATTTACCAGATCCCACACATCTCCAACTATGTTGGTACTTATATGAGCTTGCCTTACATTGTTGGTACCAACGTGAAACACTATCACCTTCTCCTTCCCCTCCGCCCTCTCTTCTACTTTCCTCAACATCTGCCTTACCCTAATTCCTGGATAACACTCTACCCTGGTACCCTTTCCTCCACACAGTTTCCCCACGTGTCTAACGATGGAATCCCCCATGACCAGAGCCTCAACCCTACCCACCTCATTTGATCCCCTCCCCTCCTGGTCAACGCTATCTTTCCTGATAGCTGCAGAAGCTACTTCCTCCTCCCTTTTCTCCTTCCCATGACCCTGTTCCACCTGTCTTTTCCTATCCGCTACTCTACATTTTCCTTTCCTACCTTTTCCCTTCCTCCTACTTCCACACATCTCAGCAACAGTTCCCTGTCCCTCATCTTCCTTCTGTTGTTCTACCTGGAGTGACTCGTACCGATTTCGCACAGACACCTGTCCTGAATTCTGATCCTGAATAGAGCCCTTAGCCTGCAATCTCCTTCTCCTTAGAACAGGGCCATCCAAACAGCGCTCCCCGAGCGCTAGCGCTCCCCGAGCGCTAGCGCTCTGGCCGCGCTCCAAGCCAGTGCTCCGAGCGCTTTGGGGAAGGTAGTGGTGGGAGAAGCTTGGCTGGCTGAACGAGCGGTCTGCCCGCCCCGCGAAGAGAGCAGTCGATCCATCAGTCGTAGTCTAGTCTACAATGACTATACATATAGTGTCACTGTAGTCTAGTCCAATGCGCTTTGTTGACAGCGTGTAACTAAATAACTAAATCAGTTTCGCAGTTGTCATGACTGAAGCAGCAGCCTTTAAAGCAGAATGGGAAATTTCATTTTTCTGTACAGCTTATAAAGGGCATGCCAAATTTTTAGTGTGCCACCGAGATTTAATGTGTTAAAAAAACACAATTCGGAACGGCAATACAGTGCCAACCATAGGGATGATTACGGTGATTTGACAGACGCCAGTCGCCAATCGAAGTTGGAAGAATCGAAAGAAAATTTCAAGCAGCACTGTTCTGTAAATATTATTGTTTTAATTTTTAAATGCTTGTTTACAAACGGGAATGAAGAAATGATTGAATTATCTGAAGAATACTAAAATTGTGACTTGCCGTATTTTTGTCTGACAGGTGATTGAGGAGAGTGAGTTGGTGGACCCATTTTACGAACAAGCTACAACTGTTCGCCGCGAACTGCCAAAGCTGGGAAACCCTTCACAGAAGGGAATGTAATCAACGAGTGCCTAATGGTTGCGGCGGCATGTATTTGTCCTATGGAGCTAGTTTAGAAATTTGATAAAATCTCTCTTTCTCAAACTGTGGCTCGCAGAATAGACGATATGGCCGTTGATATGGAACAACAATTAATGGAGAAGGCAGCAAATTTTGTATCCTTTTCCATCGCCCTCGACGAATCAACTGACATTGCGGGCAAAGCTCAGCTCGTTATTTTCATTCGAGGGGTGGATGACGATCTTCGGGTCACCGAGGATTTCCTAGACTTGGTAGCTCTCAAAGACACCACTACCGGTTTCGATATTTTCCAAGCAGTGGAGGGTGTTTTTGAGTCAATGGGATTAAAATGGGAGCGTTTGACTAGTGTAACGACGGATGGAGATCCTGCTTTACGTGGTCTACGCACGGGGTTCCTCAGCTATGTAAAATTAAACATGGCTGAGAGCGGTAGTACCCTAATGGCGGCAATCCAGTGCTTTATACACCAGGAGGCAATCTGTGCAAAAGTCGTCAAGCTTAAAGACGTAATGGGAACAGTTGTGCGAATGGTAAGTTTTCTTCTCCCATGGACCCCCGCATCGTCAATTCAAAGAGTACCGGGCGAGTTGGCCGTGCGGTTAGGACGCGCAGCTGTGAGCTCGCACTCGCGAGATAGTGGGTTCGAACCACACTGTCGGCAGCCCTGAAGATGGTTTTTCGTGGTTTCCCCATTTTCACACCAGGTAAATGCTGGGATTGTACCTTAATTAATACCTTAATTAAGGCCACGTCCGCTTCCTTCCCATTCCTGGGCCTTTCTTGTCCCATCGTCGCCATATGACCTATCTGTGTCGGTGCGACGCAAAGCAAGTAGGAAAAGAAAAAAAAACAGGGTTCTTGGATGACATCGAAGCGGAGTATCCGGATATCCCGTACCATGCAGAAGTAAGATGGCTGAGCAACGCGAAGTGCTTCATCGAGTTTTTTGCTTGCGGAATGCAATAGATACCTTTTATGACATGAAAGGGTGGCCCGAGTTTCTTTTACGTGATACTAAGTGGGTGGCGGACTTGGCCCCTTTAAGTGACTTTACTGCCCATCTGAATACTTTGAACACTTCGCTTCAGGGCGAAAAGCACATTATCTCCGATTTGGTGGAAAAAATTCAAGCGTTCAAAAGAAAATTAATTTTGTGGGAAAACCAGCTGCGTGCAAGGAACCCAGGACATTTCCCATTGCTTGAAACAGTGAAATAAGGTGTCGACTTTGATGAGTATTTTCAGGTAATTCTCCAGTTACAAGAAGAGTTTGAAAAGAGATTTTCAGATTACAGAACTCCAAGCGGTGTTAGATGTATTTGTTCGACCATTTTCTCTTAGTGCAGACAGTGCTTCACAGCTATTTCAATTAGAGTTGCTTGAACTGCAGTGCAATGTTCGTCTTAAAAACCGCTTTCTAAAGTCACGAAGTTTAGAAGAATTTTACGGCGGTTTTCCGCAAGAAGAATATAAACATGTATAAACATGCATGTAAATTTCTGTCAATGTTCGGCTCAACGTACATTTGTAAGCGTTTCTTTTCGGTTCTTAAGCTTAACAAAAGTAAACATCGTGCAACGATAAGCGATAGAAACTTGCGCAATTGTTTAAGAATAGCTGTGTCCTGAAATATTGTAGGCCTACTCAATTTGGAGATGATTGTTTGCTCCAAAAGTAAAAGCTCGTAAAAACGACTGACCAAAAGTCACTCAATGTCTGTACTATCTGTTCATATCGGTAAAACGTTGTTGAATTTTCCTCGCAGATATGTTCAAATTTCAGTTTTGAATAAATTGCATTACTGTATTCTTAACTTAGCACTTGATCGTTCCCTGTATATTCCATACGTCGGAGTACCTTTCGATTTGTAGATGCGGTATATTTTTATGGCAAAACAGCCCTATCAATATTATGTTAACAAACCCACAAAAGCCGTCGGACGCACGATTGTACGTACGTATCTGGTCAGCGCGGTCCGAACATCGTCTGTCTCAGGTCTCCTCGCTGCCACTCTGTAGTGGTGGTAGGGGAAGGAGCGCTAGTCTGACTGCCCAGTGCTCCCCGAGCGCGGGCGCGCTCTCGGAGCGCAATGGCTGGATGGCCCTGCCTTAGAACATTAGACCACCTGTCTTCTACAACTCCTCCCTTTCCTTCCCCTCCCTCTTGTACACCTACTGTAACCTGTACATCTCTTTCTTCTCATGTAAAAGTTCAAGTAAGTCATAAGTATTAAACTGAATACCGGGGATAGAGATTTCGTCACCCTCTCGATTTCAATTGATCTTGAGGTGACTATGATTTTGTAACCATTTTTGCTTGTAAATTATAAATTAACTTGTCCACCTAGTCGTCTCAGTAGTTTAGGATTAGCCTTTGTGTCGTCGGGCCACAAGCCCAAGTAGGGTTTTAACCTCTTTATTTCACGGAGCGCTAGTGTCCGCCTCCATTCATTTTGTTTTTGGGGCCAGTAATTGAACCTGTTGGTTTCCTTAAAGGCCCAGTAGAATGGGTACTAGACACCACTATGCAAACTTAAAAAGGAATTGATATGGTCCTGCAAATTGTAGGATGAGCCTAGAGAGGCCTGAAAGAGTAATTTTACTGAGCGAAGGCGCTCTGTTCTCTACTGTAAAAGGTAAAAGTCGCCTTGAGTAGTCGGTTAGGGTTTGGGAGTGCAGTCTCCATAGAGGATCGTTTCTTGTAATGTAATAGATATTTGTGTAATATTGAGTGGTGCCTTTGGAAGGCCGTAACTTGTAACAGTTGGGGCAACGTGCTCTTCAAAATTGTGTTTTGGGGGTTTCTCCCCTTGTCTATCTAACTAAACGCAACATTAGTAATGTTGGAACCGGGCGAGTTGGCCGTGCGCGTAGAGGCGTGCGGCTGTGAGCTTGCATCCGGGAGATAGTAGGTTCGAATCCCACTATCGGCAGCCCTGAAGATGGTTTTCCGTGGTTTCCCATTTTCACACCAGGCAAATGCTGGGGCTGTACCTTAATTAAGGCCACGGCCGCTTCCTTCCAACTCCTAGGCCTTTCCTATCCCATCGTCGCCATAAGACCTATCTGAGTCTTTGCGACGTCAAGCCCCTAGCAAAAAAGAAAAAGTTATGTTGGGACCTTTGTAAATGATGAGCTTGAAGCTCAAAATGTAACTTACCAATTCTTGGTTTTCCTGCTTTTCTATTTTGTATAAAACTACCCATGTACCGGAAATCTTGTTGTTCTGTTAAAATTTAATATTTGAAAAGAAAAATTACCTTTATTTTCAATGTTTTAAGTGAGTCTTCTGACTGTCAAATATAGACCCATTCAAGCCAGCACTTTCTTTCACCTCTGTGTACCACAGAAAACCCTGGAATAATAATAATAATAATAATAATAATAATAATAATAATAATAATAATAATAATAATAATAATAATAGCTAGTAATGATTTTGAAATACCACGATCAATGAAAGACCAGAAATGAACAATTCACTCGTTTCCTGCTGAATTTCTTAGGGCTCTTTGAAATGGCACTGTCGTTGTTGTTCCTGTGACGTCATCCGGTGAAAGAGAATGAGTTGTTACATGCGACAGTTCGATGGTGAGGAGTGACGAGCAGGTTGGGTGTTTGAGCCCTTGAATCTCTGCTATGAACATGTGAGAAGTAATGGAAACGTGAAGAATGGTAATTTGGGGAAGATGTAGTAAGTACTCAGTGGTGGAGAGAAAAAGTATGATGGTTACGACGAACATGGAGTCGCGACCACAGTAGTTCTCGGAATGGTGGTGACACGTGGTCATATTTTATAAATTTCGTATATTTCTCACACATGCATTTTGAGCACGCCGTAACCTTAGGAAATTTTGCGGCCTCACATCACTCTAAACAACATCACAATAGTCAATACAATGAATTCTTGTTTAAGCTTTGTTGGAAATATGTGTTTATATTTATATTTATATTTATATATGCTTAGTCCTCAGCTGGTTGGATGCTCAACAGCTCCGCCATAAGCTCTCATAGAGGCGTACTAGAGAAATGAGGAGTGAGATAGATTCCCGTTGCTTTCCCCACCGAGCCAGAAGTTGCTATGACATATCAATCTGCCAAGCCCACTGAAACGCATGCACCAACTGACCCCATGAGGGACATTTTCACACCATTCATAACAAGGACTGGCTGAATAAGGAATGGCATCACTAGCATCACTCATAACTCAGTCACTTTCATTTTGCCAAAGCCAAGGATAAAGCTGAGACAGATCATTGAGAGTAACAATATTGCTTGAGCCCATACCAGAGGACATAGTGCAGTGTAAACACTACGTCGTGGCAGCACAGGCATTATATTTATATAAAGACTGTAAAGTTAAGAAAACTTTCTGACGGATCGTCAAGGTTCAGAGGGCCTCGGGTTCGACTGCGGAACCATCCAACCACATATCGTTAGTTCTTATCGCCCTGGGATTGGGTGTTTAAGTTCACATTAACCTATGCACAACTCTACACAATCAACCAGGACAGAAACGTACAATAACAAATGCGTCACGATGGGCATGTAGTCGTGAAACTAAGTCGAATCCAGGTCGAGAGCCGACGCCAAAAATTTGGAAAAGGGCAAGGAAGAAGTGGAATAATACCAATAATAATAATAATAATAATAATAATAATAATATCTTTAATGCGGCATATGGGAAAGAGTTAAGTTTTAGTCTGTGATATTTTCTCTTACAAACCAGAAATGTTCTCTTTCTATGTTGCTTCTTGGCACACAGCAGAAAGAGGGACAGAGAATGCAGTCCGTTAATGAAGCTCTGTTCTTAACTTAGCAGGTTCAATTCTAGACTGACATAAACGTCTTGGTGTCTGCTGTGCCTCCAAAAGGAACTATTCAGTGAGCTCTGTAGACGCATTGACAACTTTCAAAAACCGAGTTGATGCATCCTGTCCCTCGTCACCGTCAGCTTCAGCTCTCTTTCTGAACACCGCATTAGAAACCGATCAGGAACTACAAAACTGTGGAGTAGACGAAATCCTGTGCGATTTTTTATGATTATTAAAAATAATGTGTTGTATAAGCACGTGCATATATCTCACTAGTCATAATTCCAGCATTAATGATCCGTGAATAATTAATGCAGTGAAAATGGTATAATAAATCATGAGTATGTTTTGTAAATAAATGTAGTTCTTCACACCTTGTTTTATAAATTAATCCCCCTATATAATTATTTCACACGAAACTGCGTCATTTCATCTCACTGCAGCCATGAGTCGAGTAACTATCATTCTCTGCGTAGTGGCGATCTTCGCGGTAAGTATTATTATTACGTATGACTAGTCCGCCTCCGTAGCGTAACGGTTAGTGTTATTAGCTGCCGTCCTCGGGGGCCCGGGTTCGATTCCCGGTACTGCCAGAAATTTAAGAATGGCAGGAGGGCTAGTATGTGGTTGAAATGGTACATGCAGCTCACCTCCAATGGGGGTGTGCCTGAAAAGAGCTGCACCACCTCGGGATGAGGACACAAGTTTACTTTACGTATGAATAGAACTAAGGTTTACGTTGAGGGAAGAATCCCACCTTGCAATACGTATTTGCTTTTAATGGCTAGTCTGTGTAATGACAAGTATAGTCCAGATAAATAACTAAAAAGAAATATAGATTTCGTTCCTCTGATATGGGACATCTTCAGCTAAAAACGTGTATAATGGTACAAAAATTGGTACCTATGAAATAAAAAACTATGATGATAATGGTGATGACGAGATAAAATATTACTGAACGTTTGAGTTCCTGAGTAAAAATATTCGACAAGACAATGATTAGATTTGTAATAAAATCTGTGTTTAAGGGGCCCTAGAAATTGATCTTTCTAGAAACGCTGGACAAGTTGCTATAGTGTTTCAGAGTGTGCTCTAAATAACTTGTGGATGACGATATAATTAAATTTAAAATATGATGACCGGGAGAAACTCCTTAAGAAAAACCGAAGTTGAGGTTAAATCTTGATAGAATGTTTTGAGATGTTGAAGGGAGTCTGTTATAAAAAGGTAGAACAATTGTTTTAGAAAAAGGAAGAAAAAACCTTCCGAGTTTACGGTGGTGAAGAATTTCATTTACAGAAGCACGAAGTTCTTAACGATGAGAAAGGTGTTGTCGTCTGGCTGAGGTTCGTTGATGAAGTGTTTGTAAAAGTAGATAAACAAATGAACAGTTGGACCAATTTAGTAGACCAAACCAACGGTTAAGGCCCTGTTATGTAATTTATATTAGGAACTAATAATAATAATAATAATAATAATAATAATAATAATAATAATAATAATAATAATAATAATAATAATCTAAATTTTACGGATCTGACTATTGAAAGAAACCCTGGTTTTTCGCAATTTTAAGAAATCCACCTCAAACTCTAAATACGAGGACTGGTTTTGTCAACCCTCAGGGATACTCTTTCATGAGAACGGCCCCTTCTGGGGAGCGATTGGCACTGGGGGCAATTGACAGTGGGGGCGGTTGACAAGGACACCCTTTACCTCACTGGCGGCAGACTTCTTCGCAGAGGGCATCGGAAAGCTGGTGTCAGATCACGACAAATGCCTAAATCGTTCTGGCGATTATGTGGAAAGATAAGTATGAATCTAGTAAACATTTCGTGATAAAGTCATTCTGGAGGTCAAATCGACTGTAATGCGGTTGACCGGTCTAAAGCATTTGATAGGGTGGATCATGGGAGCCTACTGGCAAAAATGAATGCAATTGGACTTGACAAAAGAAATTTGAGTAGGCGAAATTTATCTGACCCTGTAATAATTAAGAGGGGAATTCCTCAGGGCAGTATTATTGGACCTTTATGTTCTCTTGTATATAAATGATATGAGTAAAGAAGTGGAATCAGAGGTAAGGCTTTTTGCAGATGATGTTATTCTGTACAGAGTAATAAATATGTTGCAAGATTGTGAGCAACTTCAACGTAACCTCGATATTGTTGTGAGATGTACAGCAGGCAATGGTGTGTTGATAAACTGGGTTAAAAGTCAAGTTGTGGGTTTCACAAATAGGAAATATCCTCTCAGTTTTAATTACTGCGTTGATGGGGTGAAAGTTCCTTTTGGGGATCATTGTAAATACCTAGGTATTAATATAAGGAGAGATCTTCATTGGGGTAATCACATAAATGGGATTGTAAATAAAGGGTACATTCTCTGCATATGGTTATGATGGTATTTAGGGGTTGTAGTAAGGACGTAAAGGAGAGGGCATATAAGTCTCTGATAAGACCCGAACTAGAGTATGGTTCCAGTGTATGGGACCCTCACCAGGATTACCTGGTTCAAGGACTGGAAAAAATCCAAAGAAAAGCGGCTCGATTTTTTGTGGGTGATTTACGACAAAAGAATAGCGTTACAAATATGTTGAACAGTTTGGGCTGGGAAGACTTGGGAGACGAGCTGCTCGACTAAGTGGTATGTTGCAAGCTGTCAGCGGAGAGATGGCGTGGCATGACATTAGTAGACGAATAAGTTTGAGAGGCGTCTTTAAAAGTAGGAAAGATCGCAATATGAAGATAAAGTTGGAATTGAAGAGGACAAATTTGAGCTAATATTCATTTATAGGAAGGGGAGTTAGGGATTGGAATAAATTACCAAGGTAGACGTTCAATAAATTTCCAATTTCTTTGAAATCATTTAAGAAAAGGGTAGGAAAACAACAGATAGGTAATCTGCCACCTGGGCGACTGCCCTAAATGCTGATCAGTATTGATTGATTGATTGATTGAAATTAAGATATTTCATTTACTTATGTATGTCGGTATTCTTTTAGTTTTTCCTAGGACAAGATCTTTACATCTTCTTTCGCAGTATCACAAGTTAAGCTTCTGGAAATCTGTACGTTTCTTATTCAGTAGCAAACATGATCTGCTAATCGTTTTAAATTAAAATAATGACCAATATTATGTCATATATTAACTCATTTTTAACATAATTCAGTCATTGAACATAACCCACCATTTAGATTGTTAACTGTGTATAAAATCAGTATGTGACCTCATACAAATTAATTCTATATCTAGGGAATATCATTCTCAAAGATATTGTGTTATCAGTTCATTTATTATCTCTATAGAAAGTAGTAATAACTATCCGTGTTAAACTACTGGTCGTATGCCATAATCAATTTTTAAGGAAATGCGATTTTATGAAAGAAATACCAAGTCAAATGATCAACTTATTTCTTATTTCTTTCGATGATCTTATCCTGCCATGATATTTTATAAATGTTGCAGTACGTCATCACAATCATAGGATATGGATTCTCGACCAAAAACAAAACAATGCCATTACATCATGAGCATGATTTTGCGTCAATAATCTCATCTCTCTCTTCCAATATTTGGTTACAGCTACTATATCATCGTAAAAAAATATATTTTTTCAATTAATTTCTCATTACATTCATATAACATCATAATATGTTCTTCACTTCCCATTTCATACCATATCTCTTTCTATTTTTCTAACATTCCGCGTACATATCCTATTTTGACGCATAAATAATTTTATTCTCAACCATTCATATCATTGGATCAATATCTTCTTAACTAACATTAACATGTCTTCTGTCTATCGTCATATACATATCTCACATTTTCCTAACTCCTTACGGTAACATATAAACTACACATATTAACACAGCCCTCGGCCTTTTATCGAAGATCTTAAAATACTCCACTCATAATCACTTCACATACGACAGAACATAACATTTTGGGATTCTTTGATTTCATTGAAATAACATTATCACAATATTATATCGCATTCTCTAACTGGAGTTAATCTTGTTTCTTACGAAGACTACCTATTCCCTCCTATCGACACAATAAATAACTCACGACAATGTAACACACTTTAGGTCATTCTGAAGACAATAACGATATGTCACCAAAAGTTTAACTACAAACGTGTTATACTTTTCTCTACCTAGCAATTATATACATTTATTTTAGGAAACATATTTTTCTTCGTCTCCGTAATTATATCTTTCATTCATCCTCCGCAGCTCTGGGTGATGGTCATTTGATTTCGCTGGACCTCGAGATGTCATTTCGGTCCATGTTAATCTCTGCCATGTCAGTTCAGCTCGGTATCATCCTGATAGTCTGCCTCAAGTCTTCTTAGAGGGCCATCGCGATCTTGAATTGTTTAATTTAAGAGATAAAACATATTGATGAAATAAGCTGTAACATATTAATGTTATCAAAGCCATCTAACATAATTTTGAAATGAGACTCAGTTTCTGATTGCTTTGTGTAGACTTAATTGCTATCAGGTCTCCAATATATCTGCAAATATTTTAGTTTTTAGGTCGTGTAGAGTTGTTTTATGAATTATTATGTGTTGACTCTGCGTCATTTTCTCTGGACAAGACCTTGTTCTTACCGTCCTCAATACTGCTGTTAAATCAATGCTTGCTCTATTAAAATTATATAACGCGTATATTAAGTTAATGATCTCATATTTATGCGCTATTTTGTTATCTAAACGCCATAAATATTCTTTCTTTCTTTCTTTCTTTCTTTCTTTCTTCCTTTCTTTCTTTCTTTCTTTCTTGGATTTACTGCTTTTTCAATAGCTTTAATATATTTAATTATCTCGTCGATCGTTACGCGTCTGCTTATTATTATTGCTTCTTCAAGTGCGTCTTTCTAATAGCGTTGGTTTTAAAAATTCTATTTTATATTTTTTCTTTACCACTGCCGTCATGATTTTTGAAATTTCGACTTCGCTTTATACTGAATTTCCTTGACATTTTATTGAATTTATTGTGTTTAACTTCGTTTTTGGTAATCGATTTCATCCCAGCTCGATGGAGTTTCTTTTCTGGAACAGTGGAATGGCACAGTTTAATTGCGAACGTCTCCGATGTACTGCCCTTTTTGGGGAGAAATCGTCGCTGTTCGGGCAAAAGGTCATACCTGCCAATGATATTCCTTAAGACTGGCCACTCCTCCCAGCCATAAGTAGTATAATAGGACAGTTCGGGCGCCACCGCCACCGCAGGCTCCCAGAGGCCTCCTCCACCACCACCACAGCCAGAGGCCTCCCAGATGCCTCCTCACAGCCAGAGGCGTCCCAGAGGTCTCCTCTACCACCCGCGGGAAATTTGAATTTGTAAACAAAGCCACGTGCTTTTTGACAGCTATCATCGACAACAACGCATCGCTAACCTCAGTACTGCCATCTTGACGGGCCTAAACCTCAGTAGTACCAACTTAACCTAACTGGCGCGAGATTTGAATTGGTAAACAAATCCACGTGTTTTTGACAGCCACATGCTTTTTGACAGACAACAACGCATCGCTAACCTCAGTACTGCCATCTTGACAGGCCTAAACCTCAGTAGTACCAACTTAACCTAACTAGCGTGAGATAAACAAATCCACGTGCTATTTTGACAGCTGTCATCCGCCATCTTTACACTACAGAGCACCGTGCTGCCCTCTTTATCGCAGTAGCTGCAAATTCCTCACCTGTCATCGGCAGTGCTGCCCTCTTGGCGGGCCTAAACCTTAGTGCTACCAACTTAACCTCACTAGCGTGAGATAAACAAATACACGGGCTTTTTTTGACAGCTCTCATCCACCATCCTTAAACCACAGAGCACTGTGCTGCCCTCTTTATCGCAGTAGCTGCAAATTCGTCACCTGTCATCCGCAGTGCTGCCATCTTAATGGGCCTAAACCTTAGTGCTACCAACTTAACCTCACTAGCGCGAGATTAGAATCGGTAAACAAATCTACGTGCTTTTTTGACAGCTGTCATCCACCATCTTTAATCCATAGAGCACAGTGGTGCCCTCTTTAGCTACTTACCTTTGAAATGCGGTGGCGAATAATTTGAAAAATGCTTTTTGATAGCAGCCATCTTTAATCCAGAGAGCACCGTGCTGCCCTCTTTAGCTAGATACCTGTGGTGGCAAGCAATTCCACGTGACAGCAGCCATCTTTAATCAAGAGGGCACCGTGCTGCCCTCTTTGTGGCGGTGGCAAATTCCACGTGTTTTACAAACTCACGTGCTTTTTTCTGACAGCAGTCATCCGCCATCTTCCATCACAAACCTCAGTGCTGCGCTCTTTAGCTAGTTACCTTTGAAATGTGGTGACGGCAATTTGAAAAATTCTATGTGCTCTTGTTTGGAAACAAAGCCACGTGCTTTTTTTGACAGCTGTCATCCACCATCTTTAATCAATAGAGCACTGTGCTGCTTTCATGCGGGCAATTTCGTCAGCTGTCATCCGCCATCTTTAATCTACAGAGCACCGTGCTGCTCTCTGTAGTAGCGGGCAATTTGAAAAGTTCTGTTAGCTGTCATCCGCCATCTTTAATCAAGAGAGCACCGTGCTGCCATCTTTAACTAGATACCTTTGAAATATGGTGGCGGCAAATGAAAAATTCCACGTGCTCTTGTTTAGTAAACAAACTCACGCGCCTTTTGTCAGCCGTCATCCGCCATCTTTAATCAATAGAGCTCAGTGCTACACTCTTTAGGTACATACCTTTGAAATATGGTGGCGGATAATTTAAAAAGAAAAATTCTACATCAGCCATCTCTCGACGCTAATTGCACAAGATGGTGGCTATACATGACTCCTTAAAGGTGCTTATGCAAGATGGCAGCTATATATAGGTTCTTATGAGATTCCCTTGGGATGCTTGCGCAAGATGGCGGTTATACAAGGCTCCTTATGAGATGCCCTAGAGATGCTTGCGCAAGATGATGGTTGCTCTTATGAGGCTTCTTAAGGGTCCTTGCACAAGATGGCTAGAGATGCCCTAAGGATGCTTGCGCAAGATGGCGGACGCAAGATGGCGGCTATACACGACTCCTTATGTGACGCCTTAAGGGTGCTTGCGCAAGATGGCTGCTGCTCATATGAAGAAAGCTAGCTTAGAGGCTAACGTGTCGTGCTAGTTCGATTCATTAAATTTGGGGCCTAAATGCATAATGTTAAATATCTCGAAAACGGTGCATCGTAGAGCAAAACGGACAAAATTTTTCTACCCAATACCTCGGTTCGCAGTATGGGGAACATGATATCATAAGGATAACATAGTCTAATGATGAAATCAACGGTTCGGTTCTAACTTAGGCCCTTTGGCATTAGCTCTGTTTCAGCTTGTAATGAAGCAAGTCTTCGTAACATGATCAGGTCTAGCTATGGTAGAGAGTATAACGTACCGTGCAGGTTTGATTCATTACACTTGGGGCTTAAATGCAAAATGTTAAATATCTCGAAAACGGACAAAATTTTTCTACCTGATACCTAGGTTTGCAGTATCAGGAACATGATAGCATAAGAAAAACATAGTCTAATGATGAGATCGACGGTTCTATTCCTACTTAAGCCCTTTGGCATTGGCAGCTATCTATTTCTACAAGATGGCGTCTATACATAGCTTCTTATGAGACAGCTTAAGAGCGCTTGCACAAGATGACTGCTGCTCTTATGAGACGCCCTAGGGGTGCTTGCGGGAGGTAGCAGCGACAAGACGATGAATATACACAGCTGCTTATGATACGGCCTAGAGGTGCTTACACAAGATGGTGGCTGCTCTGATGAAGAAAGCTAGCTTTGCATCGTGCAGGTATTTTTACAGCACTAAACCTCATACCTTTGAAATGTGGTGGCGGGTAATTTGAAAAATTCGACGTGCTTTTTCATAAGCTGTTAAGGCCTCCTCTTATGTCAAGGCATAGCTCTATCGAACAAGTTTAACCTGCATCGGAATAGCTAGAGTAAGCACGTGCTGCAGTGATGACGTCATTAAGCATGTTTAGACTTGCAAATCACAGAATAAACGTAACAAGGCTGGAATCGAAATCTGCACTCTATGCCGTTAACTTTATCATGTGATCGGAACATTGATTGAAGTGTTTAGAACACTAAATAAGTAGAACCGAACACTGTACTCGATACAACATGTGTTTAGAACATGTCAGGGAATACCTTTGTTCTAAGAAGATTAGTTTACCGCACATTCCTTGTAGGGCTAAGAGGCTAAGGGGCTAATGGGCAAAAGGGCTAATGGGCAAAAGGGCTAAAGGGCTAAAGGGCTAATGGGCTAAAGGGCTAAAGGTGCAACAACCTCATCGATCGCTATCAGCAAGAATGCTTGTACTTTGTTAAGTGTAGAAAATTAATCTTTATTTGTAAATGGATTCATGTTCAGAACAAGGAATGGAACCTAGGGGTTACGTCTTATCTAATAAAATCCCCGAGGTGCGATGAGTTACGCTTTTCGAACTAGTGTTTGGAACACTGAACTTTTCAAGATGATAGCAGAGAGTTTAGCAATGTTCTGTTGTTGGATTATAAATTCCGCGCTACAACATGCATAAGGTGGCAGCCTTGAGGTTTACTGCCGTAAAGATGACAAGAGTGAGGTTAACAATGTTCCGTTGTTGGATTTTAAATTCCGCGCTATAACATGCATAAGGTGGCAGCCTTGAGGTTTACCGCCGTAAAGATGGCAGCAGTGAGGTTAGCGACGCTCTATTGTCCTTCAAAGTGAGGTTAGGGTTCGTCAAGAAGACACCTGTCAAAAAAGCACGTGGCTATGTTTACCAAACAAGAGCACGTTGTCGTGACGTCACGGTCACGTAGTATGCTGCCTCAGCATGCAAAGTTCAATGTCTACACCTACGTAGTAAACATTCTCCTATGTTCACAAGATTTTATACACATAACTATTCTTTATGCTTTAAGTTCATGCACATAGGCTATGCTAAGATAGCAGCACAAACACATGCGAACTTTGTACATTCTAATGGAATAAGTTTAGTACTGCGTGCATCATGGATGCATGATGTGTACACGCATTTAAACATGGCTATACTTAATGCTGCTGCTTTGTTTACAAGATTTTTATACATTGCTATTCTTTATGCTTGAAGTTCGTGCACACACAAGCGATAGTCGTACGCTCTGGCAGGAGAAGTTTAGTACGATATTCGATACATACATTATGGATAGGTGATGTGTACACGCTTTGGAACATAGCTCTTCTTTGTGCTTTTTCGTGCACATGGGTTAGGGATACACAAAAGCGATTGCTACATGCTCTAGCGGAAGAAGTCTAGTACGATAGTCGATGCATGTAAAATCGATAGGTTATGCTAAGATAGCAGCACACTTACACGATTTTAGCACAATCTAGTGGAAAAAGTTTAGTATGATAGTCTTTTCATGCAAAATCATTAGGTAATGTGTACACGCTTTGAAACAAGGCTATTCTTTGTACTTTGAGTTCATGCGTCTTAGTTATGCTAAGATAGCAGCACAATCTCCCTGAAGAAAATTTGTACGAGAGTCGATACATGCAAAATCGATAGTTGATGCGTACACGCTTTGAAACATGACTATTCATTGTACTTTAAGTTCATGGGTATAGGTTATGCTAAGATAGCAGCACAATCTAGCGGAAGAAATTTAGTACGATATTTGATGCATGCAAAATCAATAAGTAATGTGTACACACTTTGAAACATGGCTATTCTTCGTACTTTAAGTTCATGTGTATAAGTTATGCTAAGATAGCAGCACAATCTAGCGGAAGAAGTTTAGTACGATATTTGTTGCATGCAAAATCGATAGCTGATGTGTACACACTTTGAAACATGGCTATTCTTTTTACTTTAAGGTCATGCGTATAGGTTATGCTAAGATAGCAGCACAATCTAGCGGAAGGAGTTTAGTACGAGAGTCGATGCATGCAAAATCGATAGGTAATGTGTACACGCTTTGAAACATGGCTATTCATTGTACTTTAATTTTATGGGTATATATTATGCTAAGATAGCAGCACGATCTAGCGGATGAAGTTTAGTTCGATGGTCGATGTATGTAAAATCGATAGGTGATGTGTACACGCTTTGAAACATGGCTATTCATTGTACTTTAATTTTATGGGTATAGGTTATGCTAAGATAGCAGCACGATCTAGCGGATGAAGTTTAGTTCGATGGTCGATGCATGTAAAATCGATAGGTGATGTGCACACGCTTTCAAACATGGCAATTCATACTGCTGCTCTGTTCCCAAGACTTTTAAGCATAGCTAATCCTAATGCTGCTCTTAACGACGTCGAGCTAAGGATTGATTACGTGACCGTGACGTCACAGCCACGTGCTCTTGTTTGGTAAACATAGCCACGTGCTTTTTTGACAGCTGTCTTCTTGACGAACCCTAACCTCGCTTTGAAGGACAATAGAGCGTCGCTAACCTCACTGCTGCCATCATTACGGCGGAAAACCACAAGGCTGCCACCTTATGTATGTTATAGCGCGGAATTTAAAATCCAACAACGGAACATTGTTAACCTCACTCTTGTCATCTTTACGGCAGTAAACCTCAAGGCTGCCACCTTATGCATGTTGTAGCGCGGAATTTATAATCCAACAACAGAACATTGCTAAAATCTCTGCTATCATCTTGAAAAGTTCAGTGTTCCAAACACTAGTTCGAAAAGCGAAACTCATCTCACCTCGGGGATTTTATTAGGTAAGACGTAACCCCTAGGTTCCATTCCTTGTTCTGAACATGAAACTATATACAAATAAAGATTAATTTTCTACACTTAACAACGTACAAGCGTTCTTGCTGATAGCGATCTATGAGGTTGTTGCTCCTTTAGCCCTTCGGCCCTTTAGCCCTTTAGCCCTTTAGCCCTTTAGCCCATTAGCCCTTTAGCTCTTTAGCCCTTTTGCCCAATAGCCCTTTTGCCCATTAGCCCCTTAGCCTATTAGCCCTACAAGGAATGTGCGGTAAACTAATCTTCTTAGAACAAAGGTATCCCCCGGCATGTTCTAAACACATGTTGTATCGAGTACAGTGTTCGGTTCCACTTATTTAGTGTTCTAAACACTTCAATCAATGTTCCGATCACATGATAAAGTTAACGGCATAGAGTGCAGATTTCGTTTCCAGCCTTGTTACGTTTATTCTGTGATTTGCAAGTCTAAACATGCTTAATGACGTCATCACTGCAGCACGTGCTTACTCTAGCTATTCCGATGCAGGTTTAAACTTGTTCGATATAGCTATGCCTTGACATAAGATTAGGCCTTAACAGCTTATGAAAAAGCACGTCGAATTTTTCAAATTACCCGCCACCACATTTAAAGGTATGAGGTTTAGTGCTGTAAAAATACCTGAACGATGCAAAGCTAGCTTTCTTCATCAGAGCAGCCACCATCTTGTGTAAGCACCTCTAGGCTGTACCATAAGCAGCTGTGTATAGTAATCGTCTTGTCGCTGCTACCTCCCGCAAGCACCCCTAGGGCGTCTCATAAGAGCAGCAGTCATCTTGTGCAAGCGCTCTTAAGCTGTCTCATAAGAAGCTATGTATAGACGCCATCTTGTAGAAATAGATAGCTGCCAATGCCAAAGGGCCTAAGTAGGAATCGAACCGTCGATCTCTTCATTAGACTATGTTTTTCTTATGCTATCATGTTCCTGATACTGCAAACCTAGTTATCAGGTAGAAAAATTATGTCCGTTTTCGAGATATTTAACATTTTGCATTTAAGCCCCAAATGTAATGAATCGAACCTGCACGGTACGTTATACTCTCTACCATAGCTAGACCTGATCATGCTACGAAGACTTGCTTCATTACAAGCTGAAACAGAGCTAATGCCAAAGGGCTTAAGTTAGAACCGAACCGTTGATCTCATCATTAGACTATGTTTTTCTTATGATATCATGTTCCCCATACTGCGAACTGAGGTATTGGGTAGAAAAATTTTGTCCGTTTTGCTCTACGATGCACCGTTTGCGAGATATTTAACATTATGCATTTAAGTCCCAAATTTAATGAATCGAACTAGCACGACACGTTAGCCTCTAAGCTAGCTTTCTTCATAAGAGCAGCAGCCATCTTGCGCAAGCACCCTTAGGGCATCTCTAGCCATCTTGTGCAAGGACCCTTAAGCCACCTCATAAGAGCAACCGCCACCTTGCGCAAGCATCTCTAGGGCGTCTCATAAGGAGCCTTGTATAACCGCCATCTTGCGCAAGCATCCCAAGGGCATCTCATAAGAACCTATGTATAGCGGCCATCTTGCATAAGCACCTTTTAGGAGTCATGTATAGCCACCATCTTATGCAATTAGCGTCGAGAGATGGCTGATGTAGAATTTTTCTTTTTAAATTATCCGCCACCATATTTCAATGGTATGTACCTAAAGAGTGTAGCACTGAGCTCTATAGATTAAAGATGGCGGATGACGGCTGACAAAAGGCGCGTGAGTTTGTTTACTAAACAAGAGCACGTGGAATTTTTTAATTTGCCGCCACCATATTTCAAAGGTATCTAGCTAAAGATGGCAGCACGGTGCTCTCTTGATTAAAGATGGCGGATGACAGCTAACAGAACTTTTCCATTTGGCGCTACTACAGAGAGCAGCACGGTGCTCTGTAGATTAAAGATGGCGGATGACAGCTGACGAAATTGCCCGCATGATAGCAGAACAGTGCTCTATTGATTAAAGATGGTGGATGACAGCTGTCAAAAAAAAGCACGTGGCTTTGTTGACTAAACAAGAGCACATAGAATTTTTCAAATTGCCGCCACCACATTTCAAAGGTATCTAGCTAAAGATGGCAGCACGGTGCTCTCTTGATTAAAGATGGCGGATGACAGCTAACAGAACTTTTCAAATTGCCCGCTACTCCAGAGAGGGCAGCACGGTGCTCTGTAGATTAAAGATGGCGGATGACAGCTGACGAAATTGTCCGCATGATAGCAGCACAGTGCTCTGTTGATTAAATATGGTGAATGACAGCTGTCAAGAAGCACGTGGCTTTGTTTCCAAACAAGAGCACATAGAATTTTTCAAATTGCCGCCACCACATTTCAAAGGTACTGTAACTAGCTAAAGAGCGCAGCACTGAGGTTTGTGATGCAAGATGGCGGATGAAAGCTGTCAGAAAAAAGCACGTGAGTTTGTAAAACACGTGGAATTTGCCACCGCCACAAAGAGGGCAGCACGATGCCCTCTGATTAAAGATGGCTGCTGTCACGTGGAATTGCCTGCTTCCACACGTATCTAGCTAAGGAGATCATCACGGTGCTCTCTGGATTAAACATGGCTGCTATCAAAAAGCATTTTTCAAATTATCCGCCACCACATTTCAAAGGTAAGTAGCTAAAGAGGGCACCACTGTGCTCTATGGATTAAAGATGGTGGATGACAGCTGTCAAAAAGGCACGTGGATTTGTTTACCGATTCAAATCTCGCGCTAGTAAGGTTAAGTTGGTAGCACTAAGGTTTAGGCCCGTTAAGATGGCAGCACTGCGGATGACAGCTGTGACGTACCACATTTCAAAGGTAAGTTGCTAAAGAGGGCAGCACTGTGCTCTATAGATTAAGGATGGCGGATGTCAGCTGTCAAAAAAGCACATAGCTTTGTTTCCAAACAAGAGCACGTGGAATTTTCCACCACCACATTTGAAAGGTATCTAGCTATAGAGGGCAGCACTGTGCTCTGTTGATTAAAGATGGCTTATGACGGCTGTCAAAAAAGCGCGTGAGTTTGTTTCCAAACAAGAGCATGTAGAATTTTTCAAATTGCCGCCACCACGTAGAGGGCAGCACGGTGCTCTCTTGATTAAAGATGGCTGCTGTCATGTGGAATTGCCTGCCACCACATTTCAAAGGTATCTAGCTAAAGAGGGCAGCACGGTGCTCTCTAGATTAAAGATGGCTGCTGTCAAAAAGCATTTTTCAAATTATCCGCCATCACATTTCAAAGGTAAGTAGCTAAAGAGAGCACCACTGTGCTCTATAGATTAAAGATGGCGGATGACAGCTGTCAAAAAAGCACTTAGATTTGTTTACCGATTCTAATCTCGCGCTAGTGAGGTTAAGTTGGTAGCACTAAGGTTTAGGCCCGTTAAGATGGCAGCACTGCGGATGACAGGTGACGAATTTGCAGCTACTGCGATAAAGAGGGCAGCACAGTGCTCTGTGGTTTAGAGATGGCGGATGACAGCTGTCAAAAATGCACGTGCATTTGTTTATCTCACGCTAGTGAGGTTAAGTTGGTAGCACTAAGGTTTAGGCCCGCCAAGATGGCAGCACTGCCGATGACAGGTGACGAATTTGCAGCTACTGCGATAAAGAGGGCAGCAAGGTGCTCTGTAGTTTAAAGATGGCGGATGACAGCTGTCAAAAAAGCACGTGGATTTGTTTATCTCACACTAGTTAGGTTAAGTTGGTACTACTGAGGTTTAGGCCTGTCAAGATGGCAGTACTGAGGTTAGCGATGCGTTGTTGTCGATGATAGCTGTAAAAAAGCACGTGGCTTTGTTTACAAATTCAAATTTCCCGCGGGTGGTGGAGGAGACCTCTGGGAGGCCTCTGGCTGTGGTGGTGCTGGAGGAGGCCTCTGGGAGGCCTCTGGCTGTGGTGGTGGTGGAGGAGGCCTCTGGGAGCCTGCGGTGGCGGTGGCGCCCGAACTGTCCTATTATACCAGGGCCTCTCAGGGTGCATGCGCGTGGTGCATGCACTGTGCACGGTGCAAAAGACGACTTGGCTTGGTTGACCAGAGTGCAGACCCCCCCACTCCTCGATTTGGAGCAATAGCGCTTACTCTCTCTTTCCTCACGCCTCTCCCGCTCGCTCCGCCTGTCTCCCTCTGCCCCACTTGCGCCGTAGCGCTCCAAATCCGGGCTGAGTTGAGCCGAGCTTAGCCGAGTAGCCAAGAGACGAAGCGTTGATCCGAGCTATACCGAGCGGCACCGATGCACAGTGCACGGAGCTCTTGCGCCTCGCTCTGCACGCGTGAGATTTTGGGCGTTTGAGAGGCCCTGTATTATACTACTGCCATATACGGATGTTTAATTCATCAGAACAATATTCGTTTTCTTTGGCCTTTCTTCTTCTTCTTCTTCTTCTTCTTGTTTTCGAATAGGTCTACTATGGACCACGTTAAGTATCATTCATTTACGGTTCTTCCTCTTTCGATCGGCCCAGTACTTCTTCATCCTTTCGGAGTGGGCTCCTTTACGTTCTCGTGACCAGTTGTTGCCGATCCGTTTTTTGCTACTTTGATCTTTGAATCCCTTAATTTTGTTGATGATTTTTCTGTATTCCTGTCTGTTGTATACTGCCTGCTGTGATATATTATTTTCCTCCATATCCTCCTTGACCCCTTTAAGCCAGCTAGTTTGTGTCTTCCTGTTCTCCATGTATTCCAGAATTCGCTTGGCTGTTCTCTCTGGTGGCATTCTTTTAATGTGTCCGTAGAAGCATTTTTGAGGCACATGCTTCCCCTAGTGCACCGCTACGATAAAACTTCATGAACTCTCACCAGCGCAGGTACCGCTGTTTAATTTTCATTTGTCACTGGTGACTGAAGTAGGTTTTTGGCAACTAGTTCCAACTGACGTGACGTAATTATTTCCTTGTAGCAACTTAACTTAGTTCCTAGTTCCTAGTACCAACGTTGGTCGCGCTGTTTAATTGATTTTTGGTTAGTTGCATTGTGGTTAGTTGTTACGGTCAAAAAAAATTCTTCGTTGATATGATAATCAACAAGCCATTGTTAAACAGGGATGTTGCTCCGTGCGGAGGTTGCTATGTCAGAATTACTGATTTTAATGATTGCACGAGTACGTTTGATATTTTGTTGTTGTTTTACGTTAGCCCTGGACTGATAACCTGGGAAGGGAATTGTGAGAAATGTAATCATAAAACCAAACTCAGTGGTCGGCGATGGAACGAATTATCCTGTAGGTGTTCTCCCATATGGTATGCTAAATTTTGGTACAAATCTTCCTTCATTCCTTCTATTTACTTTTATGAGTTTGTATGAAGTAATTTTCCAGTATTCATCTACCCTGGACCATTAGTGTACTTTTCAGAAAAATATCGTCAGCCATGGAACAATCACTTTTTTCTTATTCCTCAAAAAATATCTTAAAATTACTTTCACAATCTCTCTCGTATCAATTATAAGACTGACATCAGCGCAATCTATATTTTACAGTGGTCAAATTTTACAATAATAATCACGCTTCCTTTCCCCTGGACGAAATAGTATTGCTAGCACTGGACCATTTAAAAATATTATTATTTTTATTATTATTACTATTATTATTATTAATAACAATAATATTTACCGGTAACGGTTCTGTTAATTCAGCATGTTCAGCCGGCTAGTGACAAAACCATTAGTCTTGATAGGTCAGGTCCGGCTAGTGACAAAGCCATTGATCTGGATTTGTTAGGTAAGGCGAATGGCAAGTGAATGTGATCAAGCCAAGTGGGACTGGGGGCGTAAGTCCCCAGATCACTGCCTTGAAGCGGCTTTAGGCCTCTTGTCCCATGAAGTACAGGAGTGACATCAGCGCGATTTATGATTTACAGTGACGAGATTCGAAATGACTGTATAGCTAGTCCTGGAACATCCAATCAAAAATGTTACTTTTCCTCCTTGTTATCGATATTATTAACCATGGCTTGGGGTGGCACGAATGGACTTTGCCATTGGCTGAAGATTTGTCCAATGAAATTTCACCCCAATAATTCAAGGCAACGAGATGTTGTTATTGTTATTCATTAGATATGCTTACTCTTTCCATTCTTCCTCCTAACTGCAACGATGACTAAAGTATGACCGTAATATAACAGCACGTTTTAGCACTCCTTCGCTTCGACAACAAGCGATTAGGTATCCCATGCATCACTAGTGCGTGCGGGACATTTGTAAGTAGAAAGTACGGCGCTCGCCTGTTATAATGCACCTTCGCATAGGCAAAGGAATTCAACGAACATTGTTCTGATGGCCTGCATTGCATTGTGTGGCTGGGAGATGCGACGAGTCTTAAGGAAAACAATGGATAAGAAGAGCATTCTGTCATATGATGTAGCGTTTCTCCACCGACGATGTGTTCATCGGTGAATTATCTGTAGGTTAAGACAGAAGTAGGAGTATATAGCAGTAGCGTGCATTGTGGGTATGCAGGCTAAGCCGGGCTTACCCGTTGGATTTGAGATTCAAAGTAAACAAACTAATGCAACTGTAAGTTCAACAATTAAGTTTATCTTGTCAGTTGCCAATATTTTTTGTAATTATCCAGTTGCTGCAGTATGGTTTTCTGCAGTACGTAGCAGGTAAATTCTGCAGTAGCGAGGGTACGCGACACACCTACCGCTTGGCTCGCCCAGCGTTGAGCTCAGGTGACGCATGCGTAGTAACCGCGCCAGTAAGCGAGCTACCGGGCGAGTTGGCCGTGCGCGTAGAGGCGCGCGGCTGTGAGCTTGCATCCGGGAGATAGTAGGTTCGAATCCCACTATCGGCAGCCCTGAAAATGGTTTTCCGTTGTTTCCCATTTTCACACCAGGCAAATGCTGGGGCTGTACCTTAATTAAGGCCACGGCCGCTTCCTTCCAACTCCTTGTCCTTTCCTATCCCATCGTCGCCATAAGACCTATCTGTGTCGGTGCGACGTAAAGCCCTTAGCAAAAAAAACAGTATGCGATCTTGGTAAGCCGACAACTGAACGCTGCCCAGCTCGAGGGCATGGTGCAGCTGTGTCTTATTTACTGTGATTTAGCTTATTGCAGAAACAGCTCTTGTGAGTGACAACTGACAGTAGCGAAGAACTTAAAATTACGAATATTCAGTGCCTTTTAGAATTGAACATTAGATTTTACTTAAATGTAACAGTGTGAGAAAAATGTGCCTACTAGTAGGTACCAGTGTTATAGTGGAGCATGTGACGTGTTTGTAGGAGCGTACATTCTAATTATTTTCATAATAACATGAAACGTGGACAGTGCTTATAATTAGCCTGTGTCGTGAGTGCGTACATGTGTATTTATGTAGAAGTAGTAAGTGCAATATAATTTCTTCTTACTTACAACGACGGTATCGTAATATGTACCATGGCTGACTCAGCTTGTGTGATTGAACAATCGTTGGAAAAATAGTTTTGTTCTAGGAGCTTATGTGAAAAACTAGAAATTGTTCAATCTGGAAAACCTTCTCCAGATATGTCCAATATTAAAAACGCATAAAAACAAAATTTAAGAGTGCGTTCGTCGTTTCTAAACTTCACAGTAGGCCCTATAGTAAAACAGAATGGATTGCTGGAAGTTCGAAATTTAATAAACTGTTTTTCTGGCCATGTTTACTCTTTGCAAGAGACGGAACTGTGTGGTCCCACACTGGTTATGATAACCTGAGTAACTTTCACAGTGCCATTCAAAATCATGAGAGATCGTAGTCGCACATTTCTGCACTGTTACAGCTGAGAACGTTTGTAAAAGCTAGAAGCTTGATGCTCAATTGCCTGCAAGCACTGTACAATATAATGGAACCGCCCGGAGAAACAGAGAGGTGCTCAAACGATTGATCGAAGCTGTGGTTTTTAGCTACTCACGAATTACCATTGCGAGGACATTCTGAGGGTGAAGATCCTTTGAACAGGGGTGCTTATTTGTGTGCTTTGAACTTAACTCGCCACTTACGATGCGACGTTAAGTACACACCTAGAAGCATCGACCGTGTTTCGCGGAACTTCAAACCGGATAGAACATGATTTAATAAGGGCTGTCAGTGATGTAGTTTTGGAAAAAGTGAAGTCAGAAATAAAACACGCTATTTTTGTTGCCCTTCTTCTTGACGAGACTCCAGACATTATGAATTTGTCTCAACTATCAACCACTCTGAGATACGTTGATTCTGAAAGTGGTAAAGTTCACGAAAGGCAAATTTATTTCATTGATGTTAGCGCAGATCGAACAGCCGGTGGTTTGCTTGAACATCTGAAAAACATTGTTACTGAGTTTGACTTAAACTACAGCTTGATTGCACAAACGTTCGACGGAGCAAGTGTGAGTGCCGGCCACACAAGTGGATTAAGAACCGAACTCTTTCCGAAGGCTATATTTATCCAAGCTTAATCTGATTTTGTCACCGTCAATTTCCTGTGTCAAGGAATGTAAAATGTTCTTCAGACCTTAACGGGATTAGGAACATTTTTCCACAAGTCCTCTAAACGATCTCATGAACTGAAAGAATTTACAGCAAAGAGGATGCCTGAAAATACTCCAACACGGTGGAGGTTTTCATCTCGTCTTGTTCACATAGTGAAATGACATTGCACTTCACTCCTTGAATTCCTTCGGAGTATTTTAGATGAAAGCTCAAACTGGAGCAGTATACAGTAGAAGCAGCACAAGGTCTCATGAAATTTCTAACTAGCATTGAAACTTCCTTTTTGTTACTGATTTTTAGCAATATTTTTACCTTCACTCATATCCTTTTCAAAGTCCTTCAATCCAAGCATTTAGACGTCCTATATTGCTCCCAGAATGTTCAGGATATCAAAAGAGAGATACTAAACCTCGGGAATAAGTGCGACGTAACTTGGGCCGAGACTCTGGTCTATCATGGTGTCGAAGACTCTCCGCCAACTAAACGACAATGTCGGGAAGAAGATCCGATAATTCCAAGGAAATTCCTATACCACTCTATTTTTTACAATATTACAGTACAATTAGACGAATGATTTGGGTCATTAAACCAATTACAGTTTACATCCTTGTTGGATCCTCTGAAGTATGAAACGTACTAAGGTAATTTTCCTCATTCTGCTTTTGAAAATCTTTAAATGTCCTATAAAAACTTGTTTGATTTTATCCGATTGAAGAATGAATTTACCATGCTGTATTAGTTTGACGAATTTGATGGTCAACACCCTCATCAGTTAGTGTGTTCCCTGAAAAGTAAACAATTAAATACAGCACTGCCTGAAGTGTACAAGTTGGGTTTACTTTTAGTAACTGTTGCAAGCACAACAGCGTTAGTTGAAAGATCGTTTTCAGCTCTCAAAAGGATTAAGACTTATTATAGGTCAACACAGAATCAAGAGCGAATTTCAGACTTGGCAGTTCCGTCCATAGAAAAGGAAGTTCTTCACCAACTGAAAAGCACAGACACATTTTATGACAATGTCATCACAACATTCACAAAACGAGAGAGACGACTAGATTTCACCTTCAAGTAGACTCAAAACAACAAAAAATCTTGCAGGGGAACTTAATGCATAGTTTTGATAGTAGTGGAGCATACAGTGGACAGTACAAGAACTTCTGACAAAAACGTAGCAAGTAAGTTACTATCAATTTTGAGATAGGCCTATCTGTACAATGTAATATGAATGATGCTGTTGCATCAGTGTCAGAGGTACTTCAAGTCGGCTTCCAGGCTGAAGGGTGAAAAGTGTAACAGGTCAGAGAGTTTTCTGATACATACATAAGAGATCAAGGAGATTTTTAACATAATAGTGACATGTAATTCATGAAATATACGTGATTTCTACTCATCTATGCACTTTGATGTAGGAAACTGAATAAAATAGCAATTATCAGACAAAAAACGCAACAATGACACGCTTGTTTTCGTTTTTTACGGATTATGCACTGTCATTGGAAATAATAAGCTATTCCCATACATCTCACTAAGTTAATTGCAGCTTTAAAATGTATATATCGATTTTTTAAATCCACAGAAGTGATGTCACTAGTTATTTAGTGTTTCCTGAAAAGCCAATGATTTGACATGATGCCGTACGCTCTGGTTAGAAATCTTTCAATTTTCATGAGATTACACTTGAGTCTATATGGTTACAGCTTGATTACATTCTTTTATATGACGTACGTTAAATTGTACTTCCTACGTTCGGTAATTAGTACGTCCTATTTCGGACAGCATACCCACTTTTCAAAACCACCACTCGCCACTGGTATATAGAGGGATTACAGCGGGAGTAAGTGAATTTACAGAAGTATGTAATAATGAAAGAATCAAGCAACGAAACGATAAATGAATGAAGATAAGATGATTAAAGAAAGAAGAAATGCAGAAGATTGGTATCAAATTCAACGTTCTGCTCCGATTGACTGGAATTATGTACAGGGCAGAGAATTCGTTTATCGGTGACTTATCTATATTTTAAACGTCTTACTAATAAAAAGTCTTTATGCAGTTGTTTAACACTTGTATAGTTATACAGTGAATAAAACCCTGTATAAGCGTTGTGTATTTCTCTTACTAATGAACGTGGTATACACATTGTATTACAATACAGCACTTATACACTCGATCCAAGTCGTAGGAATCTCTTCCTGCAGTTCACTGACGTATTTCGCACGTTCACCGCCTTTATGATCGCTTCTGCTGGTTATCTATGACCAAAACTTTCCGGTAAGTCGGGCAGCAGCACGGCATATCGAAAAGACAGTGGCAACACAAAGTGAGACAGCTGGAAATTGCCTGATATTGATATCAAAATTTTAATCAATCACTACTGATCTGCATTTAGGGCAGTCGCCCAGGTAGCAGATTCCCTATCTGTTGTTTTCCTAGCCTTTTCATAAATGATCGCAAAGAAATCTGAAATTTATTGAGCATCTCCCTGGTAAGTTATTCCAATCCCTAACTCCCCTACCTATAAATGAATCTTTGATCCAATTTGTCCCCTTGAATTCCAGCTTTCTTGTTTAATGAACACTACGAAAGAAATGGAAAGCTTAAGAAAAGATCAAGGGCTCCTAACCGGGATAGTACGGAAAATTTAAGCAATTTTAATTGAATCGGCGAGTTGAAAAGTGTACACATTCCAAAATCCTTACTTTCAGGAGAAAGGAAAAACTGTTTTGTTTGATGAAATTTTTTTTTATATAGGCATTTATACATCGTATAATGCGTATTCAACTACAAAGTATGGAAATGATATAACGTACGGTTTTCAAGTTATACTATTTTCGTATAAAGGAATATTACCCTTTTTATACTCAAATTTGAGAAATATCTTTGTTGAGTCAGATAATGTATAATAAACTCGCAGTTTCAAAATTCTATTAAGCAGTAACACATTATCACACAAAAATACGCCCAACCATCATTTCTTTATAGTTATGCATTATCATTCCGTCTCTTTAAAGATAGTGTATGTCTTCTATGCAGTGGCGGCTGGTGGTTTAAAATTTCAGTGGTGCACAATTTTTACCAGTGATATAATATGAGTTCAGGCTAATTTTCAAATTTAGATACATCAACAATACTTTTTTTATTACTATTAAAAATAAAGCAAACATTTTACATTTCTATTTTCAGGAATATTACTACAAGGCATTAACATTTGTTCATTTAAAAACTCTTTTACCATATTGAAATGAAACACTTTGAGGTAACCTAATTCCGGTATTGAAAAAAAAATCCTTTTGTAATGTATCTGGTTTCGAAATTAAACGTCGCGTGGGCCTACCCATTCGTTTCACCTCGGATTTTTCCTCGGCAGTCCGTTGCGGAAACGGCCTAGACATTAAAGACTGAACCGAATGCATGATCTGGCAAAATACCACTGACTGATAAAAACGAACAATAATAAACACACACATGCTGACACGAATGTTTACACAATGAAATCAATAAGCTACTTAGCTTGTGCGCACATAACAAAGCTCACGACTATACTGAAAGAAATGGCGGTGTTTATCTTCAAAGTGAGAGCCATTAGTTATATATTCAGCCACGACCGACTTGATGCGTCGATCTAGCCGTCCAGCTCTAGCTAGCTCCTTACGGAGCGCAGCGAGGGATCCAACCGGCCGTGATCCAGTAGATGAACTTCCATCCGATCGCTACATGATACTCTGTTGTATAACAGAATCTCACATCGAGCAGCAACGGTCTCTAGCGACTTTGCTAGTAGTTGGTTACGTAGGACCCACCGCCGTCTCGATCCTCTTATACTGCTTGCTCTATGCCACTAGTTTAACAAAGGAAGGCGCGACTACCAATATTTCTCCAAGTCGCCGTAAGAGTGCATCATTAGACGCACAATATTCGCTGTCAGTGTTTGTGTAGCTGTGTTATTGGTGCATGAATGTGTGTGAAAACCTGTTATTTAGTACAATGAGTAAACGTATGTTGTCACTTTCGTTCGTACAAGATATATTTTGTATAGAACTGTGAAATGAATTAATCATGCTATGCTTATAGATCCACCTATTGCCATTCCTTGATGGATGCAGTACTTTTGTATCCATCTCTTAGCACAGGCCAGAGCAAAGTGTAGCTTCCACTGAAGTCCCAGTCTCGTCCATGGCTGTGACAATATGGAAGCTGCTGGGGTATGGGTGGTGCTGAGTAATGACACTCGGAGCACAAATAGTGTCCGAGTGTTATGAAAGGTGTTGCTCATAGGGTCAGTCGTGCTGCAGTGGCACATTCTGGCCCAGTGAGGAAAGCAATGGCAAACTACCTCACTCCTCATCTTGCCTAGTACGCCTCATTTGGGCTCTGCCATTGGTTTTTGCGGTTTCCCTATAACAGCATAGCCTTTGGGGGTGCTATTTGAGGATCCAACCAGCCTCTGGGCTGATGACCTAACAGACAGACAGATGCTTATAGATATCTAAAAAGTGATTTTAAGGTGTTGGTACTTGTTTCTTTCCGTTTGTGCAAGGTTTATTTTTCGTAGAAATGAAACTTGAGATTCTTTCCCCGAAATATTCAACTGCTGTGTACTATTTTGCCATTCTCGGCAAGGAGGTTCGCAGCCAGAAAAGATACGACTCCATGAAATACCTTCTAGAAGGGAATTAACAGAAAAGCGTCTGTCGGCTTTATCTAGGCAAGGACCTAATAAAGGAAGTAATTGGATAACCTCAGATTACTCTCGCATCTGTGGCTTTACACCTTATTACAGAAGGTGATGGAGCCTCCGCGGCTCAGGCGGCAGCGCGCCGGCCTCTCACCGCTGGTTTCTATGGTTCAAATCCCGGTCACTCCATGCGAGATTTGTGCTGGACAAAGCGGAGGCAGGATTGGTTTTTCTCCGGATACTCCGGTTTTCCCTGTCATATTTCATTCCAGCAAAACTCTCCAATATCATTTCATTTCACCTAGCATTCAATAATCATTGCCCCGGAGGAGTGCGACAGGCTTCGGCAGCTGGCACAAATCCTATCCTCGCTGCTAGATGGGGGCTTGATTCATTCCATTCCTGACCCGGTCGAATGACTGGAAACAGGCTGCGGATTTTTTTCATAGGTGATTAAAGCCGTGGAGGATAGTGGATTCCTTGTGATAAGAATTATGACGGACAATCACAAAACAAACGTCTTGATGTTTAGACATTTTGGACAACTTCAGATATCCAGACGATATTCCAATCAAACTAGAAACAGGAATTCAAATCCTAATTTGCGGGTACTAGGTTCGTGCTGTTGAAGAGAGGATGGAGGGTGACATTTGTGTCAGCAACATCTCACTGCCGAGAGCTTCGACACCGCTAAATGGAACTGATTATGCATCAGAACAGAGGAGTTCGATACCAAAACCTTGTTTTGTTGCTCTGGTGAAACATCTTCAGGAGTTCGTTTAAGCTGCTGTGCCCTATTGTCGAAGTTATTCAAACGTACGAGCGTAATACGAAGAATTGCGACGTCTTCCCTTTCAGAATACCGGGCGAGTTGGCCGTGCGGTTAGGAGTCCGCAGCTGTGAACTTATCTATGGGAGATGGTGGGTTCGAACCCCCATTTTCGGCAGCCTTGAAGATTGTTTTCCGTGGTTTCCCATTTTCACACGCCGTCTCCTTCCTATTCCTAGGCCTCTCCTATCCCATCGTTGCCATAAAACCTATCTGTGTTGGTCCGATGTAAAACAAATAGCAAGAAAGAATCCTTTCAGGATGTGTTTTGTTACAGTGTGAGGTCAAAGAACATCAGCAAACTGTTAGTGATGTTATACTAACCAAGTTCGTAAGACCTCTATTATTTGATATTGCGTTGGCAAGAACACAAAAAGTACGGTACCACTCCAAGCCTTCGTCCGGGAAAATCCTTAAATTGTGCATGAAGAGGCCAACTGCGACTTCATACAGGTAATACTGGAACCTTTCCCACCGTCCTCCATGACTCATGGGGCCATGTGACAACAAACCAACCCTTTCGGGTCACGAACACATGGGACCATGCTCCACGGAAGTCGATAGTCAAGGGACCTTTTCGGCCTGTGCCGATTTCCCCTCATTGGGATGTTATCGTTAATCCACTCACATGAGAAGTTATCGGCCATACAGCGCAGCAAGGTCAGTGCTACTCTTCCGTTCCTGGGGTCTAAACACAGACTCCTCAGGGTCGAAGATCGTTCGCGGCATGTAAAGGCTATCAAACTTAAACTATCTTAAAGGCCTACAATGAACGGAAGAGGTTTGTGGATGCTTGTTTTTCAGTATAGATAGGCACGAAAAAGATTGAAACAATTTACTATTCACTCGGTGAAATATACAAAAACTTTATATACATTCTTGATAATTCTGACACATCTGATATTATAAATTACATATTTTAGCAACGGAAGAGTCCGTGCTGCCATTGACATCAGCTGTTACCTCCACATTCCACAGACAAGATTTATGTGGATGGCAACGTTCGCTGGTAAGGTCTCTTGTACAACACATTTCCCTTTATGACATAGACATTAATATTCATATTCCTCTCTACGAAGCAAAGAATATCCGAGAGGTTGATACTACTTCTTCACGTTTTCACATTTTATCCCATTGGATTACCTGTGTCATACATTGCTTACATAAATGCTACATTGGTTTGGATATATGCTACACTGATTGTTTTGTGTGCTATCCTGATTGTTTTCGTGCTATCACGATTGTTTTGTGTGCTATCCTGATTGTTCTTCGTGCTATCACGATTGTTTTGTGTGCTATCACCCACTTTACCATAAACTGTTGAGTACGACATACACAATAAAATGACCCTACAATATTTACACAAAAAAAAACAAGCCATGTTCCCCCGATGCGAGTATTCCATGGGACTGAATCCCGTATTACATATTAAAATCTATTTACACACAAAAAAATGTCCGCTTTAGAATGGTCGGCTAACTTAATTCTACCGCAGAAAATACACTGACTGACAGAGCAAATGCAACACCAAGAAGGAGTGGTCAGAACTTTATGCCAATTGCAGGGTAGACTGGCGTCACTGAGGTATGCTCATGATGTGAAATGCGCCGCTGTGCTGCGCACGTAGCGAACGATAAATAGGACACGGCGTTGGCGAATGGCCCACTTCGTACCGTGATTTCTCAGCCGACAGGAATTGTAGAACGTGTTGTCGTGTGCCACAGGACACGTGTATAGCTAAGAATGCCAGGCCGCCGTCAACGGAGGCATTTCCAGCAGACAGACGACTTTACGAGGAGTATGGTGATCGGGCTGAGAAGGGCAGGTTGGTCGTTTCGTCAAATCGCAGCCGATACCCATAGGGATGTGTCCACGGTGCAGCGCCTGTGGCGAAGATGGTTGGCGCAGGGACATGTGGCACGTGCGAGGGGTCCAGGCGCAGCCCGAGTGACGTCAGCACGCGAGGATCGGCGCAACCGCCGCCAAGCGGTGGCAGCCCCGCACGCCACGTCAACCGCCGTTCTTCAGCATGTGCAAGACACCCTGGCTGTTCCAATATCGACCAGAACAATTTCCCGTCGATTGGTTGAAGGAGGCCTGCACTCCCGGCGTCCGCTCAGAAGACTACCATTGACTCCACAGCATAGACGTGCACGCCTGGCATGGTGCCGGGCTAGAGGGACTTGGATGAGGGAATGGCGGAACGTCGTGTTCTCCGATGAGTCACGCTTCTGTTCGGTCAGTGATAGTCACCGCAGACGAGTGTGGCGTCTGCGTGGAGAAAGGTCAAATCCGGCAGTAACTGTGGAGCGCCCTACCGCTAGACAACGCGGCATCATGGTTTGGGGCGCTATTGCGTATGATTCCACGTCACCTCTAGTGCGTATTCAAGGCACGTTAAATGCCCACCGCTGCGTGCAGCATGTGCTGCGGCCGGTGGCACTCCCGTACATTCAGGGGCTGCCCAATGCTCTGTTTCAGCAGGATAATGCCCGCCCACACACTGCTCGCATCTCCCAACAGGCTCTACGAGGTGTACAGATGCTTCCGTGGCCAGCGTACTCTCAGGATCTCTCACCAATCGAACACGTGTGGGATCTCATTGGACGCCGTTTGCAAACTCTGCCCCAGCCTCGTACGGACGACCAACTGTGGCAAATGGTTGACAGAGAATGGAGAACCATCCCTCAGGACACCATCCGCACTCTTATTGACTCTGTACCTCGACGTGTTTCTGCGTGCATCCCCGCTCGCGGTGGTCCTACAACCTACTGAGTCGATGCCGTGCGCATTGTGTAACCTGCATATCGGTTTGAAATAAACATCAATTATTCTTCCGTGCCGACTCTGTTTTTTCCCCAACTTTCATCCCTTTCGAACCACTCCTCCTTGGTGTTGCATTGACACTGTCAGTCAGTGTATAAGGAATCAATTAAATTAAACATTTGAAATAATTAAACCGCATACTCCGACCATATCAGAAATCATCAATAAATCGCGGAAAAGAAAAATAAATGGACTCAAGTCTTCCATATAAAATTAAGCACTGACTTGAACAACGAACTATCACTTGCCATCACTATCAATGGACTCTCACGAAGTCTAGATTCAAATCGACATCAATTAACAATGAACAAGAACACATCCTAGAAAAGAAACATATCAAACACAGGTACAAAAAAATACAATGGCTGTAATCAATCCTTTGTAACCCGCTGTATGAGCGAGCTGTTGATCCCTGCTGTGCTCACATGAGGTTTGAACCTGAGACTCTGGTCGTCTCCATCCAGGGCGCTGTAATACAAAACCCTAACTAAGCTAATCATGTCTCGTACCGTAGATAATTTCTACATTGTTTTTCGGATCAAGACTAACGGACAGTGTGTGGTGGTTACCTATAATTTCTGCCTTATTTCTCACAGTAGAATGCAACATTTTAACAGAAAACACTTCCTTGGCAAGGCAAGTTCTTTTGGTTGTCTCCTTCACGGACCTCCCTCCTGGGAGCAATAAATCACGACTCAAGTATCTCTCCCTTACACCACGGCGAGATACTATTTAACACGCTCGAAGGCGGCATTCACTACTGTAGGTCATTAAAATCATTCAATTGAGCTAATGCAGGGTCCACCTGCTCAAATCAACTCATTACAATCATTATGACCACTAATTATTTTTCACATAAACAGCCAGATTATATCAAAAAAACTCCCTCATCATACTAGCAGTTGGAATTCAACCACTCATTTCTACATGTACCCTTATTCACACTTACGTCCGCCTTTCACCGAAGTACGCCTCCTAATCGCACCCGTTTGGGCATAGATTGTGTACCTGGCATAACATTAACCTGCCATTTAAATAGATCGGCATGAAATCATCGATCCAAATATAGATGAAAGAAAGGATAATAATAATAATAATAATAATAATAATAATAATAATAATAATAATAATAATAATAATAATAATAAGACATACATACATTATCATTATAGACTGTTATGCCTTTCAGCGTTCAGTCTGCAAGCCTCTGAGAATTTACTAAACGTCGCCACAATCCTCGATTTTCAACTAGTGTTGTGGCCTCATTTAGTTCTATACATCTTATCTTTAAATCGTTAGAAACAGAGTCTAACCATCGTCGTCTTGGTCTCCCTCTACTTCTCTTACCCTCCATAACAGAGTACATTATTCTCCTAGGTAACCTATCCTCCTCCATTCGCCTCACATGACCCCACCACCGAAGCTGGTTTATGCGTACAGCTTCATCCATCGAGTTCATTCTTAAATTAGCCTTTATCTCCTCATTCCGAGTTCCCTCCTGCCATTGTTCCCACATGTTTGTACCAGCAATCATTCTTGCTACTTTCATGTCTGTTACTTCAAACTTATGAATAAGATATCCTGAGTCCACCCAGCTTTCGCTCCCGTAAAGCAAAGTTGATCTGAAAACAGACCGATGTAAAGATAGTTTCGTCTGGGAGCTGACTTCCTTCTTACAGAATACTGCTGATCGCAACTGCGAGCTCACTGCATTAGTTTTACTACACCTTGATTCAATCTCACTTACTATATTACCATCCTGGGAGAATACACAACCTAAATACTTGAAATTATCGACCTGTTCTAGCTTTGTATCACCAATCTGACATTCAGTTCTGTTGAATTTCTTACCTACTGACAAAATTTAGTCTTCGAAAGGCTAATTTTCATACCATACACATTGCACCTATTTTCAAGTTCCAAGATATTAGACTGCAGGCTTTCGGCACAGTCTGCCATTAAGACCAGGTCGTCACCATAGGCCAAATTGCTTACTACATTTCCACCTAACTGAATCCCTCCCTGCCATTTTATACCTTTTAGCACATGATCCATGTAAACTACAAACAGCAAAGGTGAAATATTACAGCCTTGTCTAACTCCTGTAAGTACCCTGAACCAAGAACTCATCCTACCATCAATTCTCACTGAAGCTCAATTGTCAACATAAATGCCTTTGATTGACTTTAATAATCTACCTTTAATTCCATAGTCCCCCAGTATAGCGAACATCTTTTCCCTCGGTACCCTGTCATATGCTTTCTCTAGATCTACGAAACATAAACACAACTGTCTATTCCTCTCGTAGCATTTTTCAATTACCTGGCGCATACTGAAAATCGGATCCTGACAGCCTCTCTGTGGTCTGAAACCACACTGGTTTTCATCCAACTTCCTCTCAACGACTGATCGCACCCTCCCTTCCACGATGCCAGTGAATACTTTGCCTGGTATACTAATCAATGAGATACCTCGATAGTTATTGCAATCCTTCCTGTTCCCTTGCTTATAGATAGGTGCAATTACTGCTTTTGTCCAATCTGAAGGTACCTTACCAACACTCCATGCTAATTTTACTACTCTATTAAGCCATTTCATCCCTGCCTTCCCACTATACTTCACCATTTCAGGTCTAATTTCATCTATTCCTGCTGCCTTATGACAATAGAGTTTATTTACTATCCTTTCCACTTCCTCAAGCATAATTTCACCAACATCATTTTCCTCCTCCCCGTGAGCTTGGCTGTTTGCAACACCACCATGATGATTTCCTTTTCCATTGAGAAGATGTTCAAAATATTCCCTCCACCTCTCCAGTGATTCCCTGGAATCTATTATGAGTTCACCTGAATTACTCGAAACACTGTTCATTTCCTTTTTCCCTCCCTTCCTAAGATTCTTTATTACTGTCCAGAAAGGTTTCCCTGCTGCTTGATCTAGCCTTTCCAAGTTATTACCAAAATCTTCCCATGACTTCTTTTTGGATTCAACAACTATTTGTTTCGCTCTGTTTCTTTCATCTACGTACCAATCCCTGTCTGCCTCGGCCCTTGTTTGGAGCCATTTCTGATAAGCCTTCTTTTTTACGTTTACAGGCTGCTCTCACTTCATCATTCCACCAAGATGTTCGCCTTTTCCCATCTTTACACACAGTTGTTCCTAGGCATTCCCTTGCTGTTTCTACTACAGCATCCCTGTATGCCACCCAATCACTTTCTATATCCTGAACCTGCTTACTGTCTACTGTTCGAAACTTCTCACTAATCATATCCATGCACTTCTGTCTAATTTCCTCGTCCTGGAGATTTTCTACCCTTATTCGTTTGCAGACAGATTTCACTTTCTCTACCCTAGGCCTAGAGATACTTAGTTCACTACAGATCAGATAGTGGTCTGTATCATCGAAAAATCCCCGAAAAACTCGTACATTCCTAAAAGATTTCCTGAATTCAATGTCTGTTAAGATATAGTCTATTATGGATCTGGTACCCCTAGTCTCCCATGTGTAGCGGTGAATAGCCTTATGCTTGAAGAATGTATTCGTAACAGCTAAACCCATACTAGCACAGAAGTCCAGCAAACGCTTCCCATTCCCATTAGCTTCCATATCTTCCCCACATTTACCAATCACCCTTTCGTATCTTTCAGTTCTATTCCCAACTCTCGCATTGAAATCGCCCATTAGAACTATTCTGTCCTTGCTGTTGACCTTGGCCAGGGTGTCACTCAATGCTTCATAAAACTTGTCAACTTCATCCTCATCTGCACCCTCACATGGTGAATACACGGACACAATTCTTGTCCTAATTCCTCCCACTGACAAATCTACCCACATCATTCGCTCATTTACGTGCCTAACCGAAACTATGTTGCGTGCAATGGTATTCCTGATAAAGAGCCCTACCCCAGACTCTGCCCTTCCCTTTCTAACACCCGTCAAGTACACTTTATAATCTCCTATCTCTTCCTCCTTATCTCCCCTTACCCGAATATCACTTACTCCTAGCACATCCAGATGCATCCTCTTTGCTGACTCAGCCGGTTCTACCTTCTTTCATCCATAAGCCCCATTAATATTGATAGCTCCCCATCGAATTCCATTTCGTTCGCCAAGTTGTTTCCAAGGAGTCCCTCGCCTGTCAAATGGGAGTGGGACTCCATTACTCCCATAGGTCCGAGGCTTGCTTAAAGTATTCTGAGCTCGGTTAATTCATGAAGCAGGATGCTGCCCTACTTGCACATAGTTCAAGTGAGGATCTCTCCTCTAACGGGTTATGGACCACCGGTGAATTTTATAGTCCTAGCCGCCTGAGCACAAGGAGGGCCACGACTCAGAATATGTCCGAGATGCCCACTCCCATTCCATAGCAACTGGTATCCCGACTCTCAGGACCACTTACTAGGCCACTCAGCCGTTGCCCATGGTTCACGAACTAGGACGTGACTACAGTAACCCACAAACATGAACCATAGAAGAAGAAGAAGAATAAATTTAATTTAAATTATTAAATCCTGCCAAAACACTAACAGACCTTCTACGTGTAACCTCATTAGTGTATTGGAGGACAGGGGTTCAAATCTCGGCTCAGCATTCCTCGAACTTCTTCTCTTACAGATAAAACTTATATCACCATGCAACAAACTACTGATTCTACCTTTACGAACATAGTGCTGATTCTAGCCCAATTCCTTCTTTTATACGGGCACTTGTCAATGACTCTGTCACCTGCTAATCCCTGCGTAACTTAGGCGATTCCTCAGGTGAGATCTACATCATTAATCTACATAACATCCTACTAATTTTTCCCCCTCAATTCCTTCTCAGCACTAAATAAACAAACTATGATCACATGCAAATATAGCCACTAAAAAGAGTCCCAAATTCTATACACTGACATTGGATCACTCCTTTCCCATATCTAATTAATTCAAACAAAAAGAATAAAAGGATCCCCGACCATTCTATGCGGGTCTAGCCTATCAAATCATATTATTACTGACCCTATCCTTCATTACTGTTATTTACAAAGGGAAATACTACCATTGGAATAGAAACATAACTTACTACTCAACAGTTGATGTTTTCGGCCCCATCCGGAGATCCGGGGCCAACCCATGCTGACGTATTCCATGACGCTGGGACTTGGAGTCTTGGGATCTAGTAGTTCAATGTCTTCTCTAGCGTAATCCATTTAAATAGCACAGGAATCACTGAAAATATATTGCAGATGACACAATTTACTGAGTTCTTGTTTACACGTCACCATCCACTTCCACAACTTCTTTCCTTAACCACTGACAGTTACGTGGTGATGACTATACCGGCTAATTTCAGCTAGTCTACCTCAATTACACAGCTAAGACGGACATTCCCAGCATTCGCATGGATTTTTCTATCCCTATCTTCTATCTGGTTTCTCGATTCAGGAACACTTCTCACCGCCTGTTAATCAGTGCGATAGTCTCACCCTAAGCTTTGTTCATAAATTAGCGTAGATTTACATATTTCATGAAGTTACAGTCTACTTCGCTGCCGATACCTTAAGTACCTCTCATGATCATAATCTTACGTTGGCTATCACCAAAGTACAAGAGAAACACACTGAAAATTTCACACCCGCTTTGTTCACATCATATACAAAGGAGCGGCAAAACCGATCGCGAAACGGCCGTCTTTTCACGTCGAAAGCTCCTTCCCGACTGATGATGCTTCTTGGGAAGTGCAAAAAGTTATAGGGAAGCTAGCGGTAGGGGTGGCCAGCGGACGTCGTCCCCACCCTTATTTTTACATCTCCTGGATAAACCAGCCCGTAGAAATCAGCAATACGCCTGACTGTGTAGCTCGTTATTCACAAGTGCGCCATGCTGTGCGGATACCAAGATGATCGGCGGATTTGCAGTAATTAATTAATAAGATCAGAGGGGAAATGGGGCATCCCCAAAAGCATCTGGCTTCACGAGTAGCGTCAGTACGCCAAGCTGGTTATGTAATCTGTTTTTCAGCGCCTTTACCTTGGAGAATCTCTTCTACCATAACTCCTGATTTCAAAATTCAACCAATATTCTTTCTACTGCTCTGACAGATGTATTTTTGTTAACCAAGCCTTATTTAAGCCGAAAATACATTAAAATGGGCCCGATCGCTTTGGCATCGTCGTACGCTGGCATTTGTTTTAAAGATGGAGTCACTAAAATAGTGTTCTTCTGCTGCTCCTTCTATGACGTGTGCCAAGTTCGGGGGTTCTTGGTAAGCCACCCACTGGGTGTATCAGGCGCCGCTCTGGCGGGCGTCCTATTGCACAATCTTATGCAAGTCCTAACATCCACACAAAGAAAGCTAGCTGCCTGCTTCCTTCTCAAGCATAAAACTTAAATAATTATTAATTGTGACGATACGGTCACAATGCGTATTGCCGATATTTAATATTACTGACGTAATTTACGAGCTTAAGTGAACATATGACCATACTGCATAGTGTTTTGTAGGCTATCGTCATTAGAATAAATTCAGAACATTGTGCGTCTATGTCTGCCATCTAGCGGAGAAATTTTGTCGCAGCGTAGTCGCAAAAAGGCTAGCAGAGAGCAGGCAGTATAGGAGGATCGAGACGGCTGTGGTAGGACCAGGGCCGATTTGATGCTTCGCTCTAGCTAGCTCCTTAGCGCAGCGAGGGTCCCAGTCGGCCGTGGTAGGAGGAGCCAGGTTGATAAACCTTCGTTTAAGCATAGCAATGTATAAGAAGCCACGCCTATCCGTTCCTCTCCCCGCGCACCCCTCTAGCAGCCCAAAAGCACAATTCTAGCAGCCCCGCGCAGCCCTCAAGCAGCCAAGGTTTCATCCTACCTCAGGTTGACTTCCCACTGCAAACTTTTCGGCTCTTGCAGTGAACATCTAAGAGTACCGGCTTGTAATGTACCCTGTAGTCAATATTTGCTCTTTCAAGTTCTTGAAAAGTTTGTCTTGTTGAATGAAAATACAGTAATTGAGTAATCCAAATTATAAAACATTACCTAAAATAAACATTTAAAAAAATAATGGGGGTAGCGCAAACCTGCAACCTTATGGAGAAACCGCCCCTGCTTCTATGATTAAAATATCATGAAGATCATCAATGTTATCGTCCATTCTTCCAACGTGTGTTCAATGTTAAACGGATAAGTTGAATATTTCACCACGATTATATTACTATAGACAATAAATACCACGAAAATAAACTGCTCACTCGTTTCTTTTTCCGCTGCTCGCTGCTATACAACGCTTATACAAGGGTCCTGGTCTGTATAAGAAATTCGGATGTATACACAGGAGACTTACACACGGTTTATTAGTAACGAATTTCACATAAACTGTGTATAAACCTTGTATAAAAGTTATACACCGTTTATTAGTAAGACGGTAATTCCTTAGCAGAGGTTATAGGCAGTAGGAGGATGAAACTAGAAATAAAAGAATTGAGGGAAGTGTAAAGGAAAGAAGTAAAGATGGGAGAGGAAAGGTTTTAAGATACAAAGGAATGCACTACGGATAGAAGAAAGAAAAGTGGAACGAAAAGAAAGAACAACGCAAGCAACAAAGCAAGAATAGAAGGAAAAATCATCGTAAATTCAGAAAACACTGTACTTCAAATTTTAATATTATCCGAGCTTTGTGGGGTAATCATTATTATTAAAACACATTTGTCGAATAATTATTAAAGTATATGTTTTTATATTTTGTGTTAATTCATTCTTATATTAAAATTAGACCAACTGTCTTGGTTGTGACTGTTTTTTCTAACCTCAACATGACTCAAAGTCTTTCTTCACTTTTCGTTTCAGCACTCGAGCCACCAGAGGTCGCAGTTGGGAGGTAAGTACCAAATTTACATCTTTCTTTGAAGAACAGTGAACTCATTCCGTCTCTCTTATGGCAGAACAAGGTACTCTTTATTTCTCTTCTCTCTCTCTGTTCAACTCTATCAGTCACTACGTTGTGGGCGTCGACAGATCTCAATACTTGTACAGCTAATCACAGGAGCAATTCGCACAGATAACTGAAAAAACCGATAATACGATTTCGTTCAGTTTCATGCAGAACGAAACTTTTAAAAATGAAGGACATAAAAATGCTCTTTGAAATTGCAATAAGGTAAAACAATTAACAACTTCAGTAACCACTGTTATCTCTAAAGTAGGTCAATATAAAAATTACTTATAACATCTATTGTTGACAGAATACTTGAGGCACAAAATGTGTACGAATTGTCAGTTCTTGTCGTTCAGAGGAAAAATAATCGGTAATGTTCTTTACTTACTTGCCTGCTTTCTCCATGGCTCTACGGTCCTTTAAGGACCTTGGCCTACTTGACGACAGCTTTCCAGTCGTCCCGGTCTTCAGCACGCCTACGCCACCTCCTGACTCCAACAGTCCTCAGATCAGTCTCCACATCCTTCAGCCATCTCATCCGGGGCTGACCTCTCCTTCTCCTGCCCCCAGGGTGTCCTGTCAGTGCTTTCCTTGGAATTCTTCCCTCCTCCATCCGTTGTACATGCCCCAGCCATCCAATTCGTCTCTTTTTCATTGAGGTCACAAAGTCCGGCTCCTTGTACAATAACCTTATTTCTTCATTTGTTCTGATTCTCCATAAATCTCCCTCCTTCACCGGTCCAAATATCTTCCTGAGTACTTTCCTTTCCCACACAATTAATCTCCTCTCTGTGGCCTCAGTCAATACCCATGCCTCACTTCCATACATAAGCACTGGTTTCATTATTGTTTTGTAGAGAGTCAGTTTTAATTTCCTGCTTAAGTTTTTATTTCTCAGAAGGGGATACAGTACCCTGTAGTATCTGTTGGCAGCCTTAATTCGATTTACAATATCTGTCTCAACTTCATTTTCTGACTAGCTGATGTACCCGTGCTTCGCTACGGGATTCTCAGAAAGACTGACTTTGTGGTTTTCTTAACCTGAAATCAACATAGGTCATTACAAAAACGTAAGTATGAATGTAGCGATTAAAAGCAATGCTATCATATAAAATACTCGATCAAATGGAAAGCCGCACGTTTGATCACTTTTAACGAACAGTGCTGCGTTAGATTGCGGTGCCAATCAAATAGTCCAAAGTTCCAGAGCTGGGATGACCAGGCCACAGATTGCCATGAACACTCATCTGCCATTTTCCCGCTCAATATGTACACTGTTCATTCCAATCAGTGCCTCAGAGTAGAGATTGAATAGCCCGAATGCTATGATGATCCAGTGTGTTACGTACCAGTAGTATCAGAAAATTTATAAACCAGGGGAATGGCATGCTAAAGAAGAAAGTTATATAACTCCCCAGCTACTTCCCATCAATATTCAGACAGGCTGTTACACTCTGTACGACTGGGCGAGTTGACCGTGTGGTTAGCGGTGCGCAGCTGTGAGCTTGCATCCGAGAGATAGTGGATTCGAACCCCATTGTCGGCAGCGCTGAAGATGGTATTCCGTGGTTTCCCACTTTCACACCAGTCAAATGCTGGGCCTGCACCTTAATTAAGGCCTAAGGCACTCCTAGCCCTTTCCTATCCCATCGTCGCCATAAAACCTATCTATGTCGGTGCAACGTAAATCAAAAAATACTCTGTACGCAGCAGTAATCCTATCTACCGGAGATGAGGGGCAACAGAAGACACAAAGCACATCACGACAAACAATGGTCAATGTAATGTTATTGTTGATCAATGTTATGAGCTTTCTATATTGTAGGCTTTCACATTTAGTTTTCTTTCGACTCTGTGATTTGTAAAATATTTTATACCATAAACTGTAGTTTCTTATTCTCCGACTTTACATACCGATTTTCATTAAACACTGTTTACCCATTTTCTCGTTACTCGGCGCTGATATGGACTTAGTAACAAAAATCCAAATTCATGAATATCTTTGTGATCATAGCCAGTACGGTAAGAATGTATAAGACATGAATAATAGGAAATTTAATACCATATAACCTTAGTTATGTAGCATTCATCGATTACACCTCTAATAAGAAATATTTGAGAATTCAATTTTAGGCCTTCCCCTAAACTACCATTTCACTCAGCGTGAATAAAATGTTTTACAGCCTAGACTATAGCGACTTATTTCCTGACTTTGCATACCGATTTTCATCAAGATAGGACTACTAATAACAACAATATTTGAGAGTTAAATTTTAGGCCTTCCCCTAAACTACCATTTTTCAGCGTGAATACAATTATTGACAGCCTAGATTGTAGCAACTTATTCCTCAACTTTGCATACCCATTTTCTTTAAAGTATGACCACTAATAACATAAATAGTTGAGAATTCAATTGTATGCCTTCCCCTAAACTACCGTTTCACTCAGCGTGAGTAAAATGACTTATAGCCTAGATTGTAGAGGCTCATCCCCTGACTTCACATACCAATTTTCATTAGACCACTAATAACATAAATAGTTGAGAAATCAATTTTAGGCCTTCCCCTAAACTACCATTTCACTCAGCGTGAGCAAAATGATTTATAGCCTACATTGTAGAGGCTTATCCCCCGACTTCACATACCGATTTTCATTAGATTCTCTTCAACCGTTTTCTCGTGATGCGTGTACATACATACAGACAGACAGACAGAAATTACGGAAAAGTAAAAATTGCATTTTCTTGTTACTGTGGACATGACCGATACAGAAATACCATTATTTTCAAATTCTGAGCAAGACAAAACTCTTATTTTATATATATATAGATGTTATTACTGAGCCAAGATAAACGAAGCTATCTACTGCTTCAAAGGTGTAACCATCCACTTGGAGTTTTTCAGTGTCCCTTCCACTTCTCTCCGTTACCATATATTTAGATTTAGCCTCACTTATCTCCAAGCCCAAGGACCCATCCGCATCTTTCAGCTCCCTCAAGGCAGTTGTAAGTGCCTCGTTACTTCCAGCAAATATCACCACATCATCTGCATAAGCCAAAATATGGATCAGTCTATTGTAAATATTACCACCCGGATTAGTAGTTATGCTTTCTCCAACACTAGATTACATAACACTGTTGATAAGGGGTAATGTTCTTTAGCACTCGAGAAATACCTGTCAACTTAACAACCACATACCATTGGTCATTCACTATCACCGCTTCGCGATAGTGGAATGCTCTTCCCAAAGACATCAAGGATCTTACAGCAATGCCTCGTTAAGTGCTTCCTGCAAGGTACCTGTATGAGTGGAATGAGTGATTGTGTGTGAAAATGATGTTATGAGATTATTGCACAATTAAACATAATATTGGATGAATACGATCATTCAAATTCAGTTTAATTCTGTAACTTTCCAATCTGTAAATTTCGTCCTCACTAGGTATATTAAGCTCTTTTTCGGACTTAATGACTTTCAGATTTAATAGTGTATATCAATAGTTTCATTAAATTAAAAGCATAGGTACTGCATTTGCCAATTAGAAGTAGAGATAGTAGTAATTACAGTATTTAACTTATGTCTATAGATCTAGTATTGCTAGAATGCAATTACTTTAATTTAATTTAATTTTTTTACATTAAGTTTACTAATATTTTTACTTAGGTACTTCTTTCCTTGCGTATTGAAATTAGTATTTTCAAATCTATATTATGTATACAGTTTCTTTTTCTGTCTTTCTTTCTTTCTTTCTTTCTTTCTTTCTTTCTTTTTTCTTTCTGTCTTTCTTTCTTTCTTTGTGTGAATATGTTCATACTTTTGTCTTAAATATTAGTGTTAATTGTAGTTCTTATTATTTTAAGTCTGGCCAGGTTAACCTGCTACGGTAAAATAGACCGTACAGCTAGGACTCAACGTCGAGTGTTGAGCGGCGGTAAATAATCCGACCCCCTAAGGGTGCCAACGGCTTTTGGCGGATGAGCTCCTTTAAGTGGGGTGATGGTTCCCTTCGTGGAGGAAATGCTACATAGAGGGCAGCAGTGCCTATAGGTACCAGGATGAGGCGTAAAAAGAATGAATTTGGATCGGCTCATCACTGGATTATTATGGGCGTCGCTGAATCAGCATCAACAGCCATGATACTGCGGTGTGGAAAGCAAGGGGAAACTACAACTCTACCTTCCCAAGAGAATCTCAGATGGATATGGCTAATTTGGAAATGAATTCGCAAGCGATCCGGTTGACACCCTGCGCCATCTCAGGTCCAGGCTGAATGGTGTGAAATTGGTGACTGGGCACATGAAGGTAGACTCCGAGGTCTTGTGTGGGAAATGTGAGACTGGGAAGAGTAACATCTTAAAGAGACGCCAAAATAAAGTAGCAACTTGGAATGTATGGGGATTCTCGCAACCTGGGAAACTTCAGATCATTGAGAAGGAACTGGAAAATCACATTTTAGACTTGCTAGGTCTATCTGAAACACACTGGAAAGATAATGTCTTATTCTACACCACTAAGGGTAATACGGTGTACTTTTCTGGACCAGATAATGGAAGCTCCAATGGCGTTGAATTATCCCTCCGCATTTGGCAAATCTAGTTGATGGATGTTCATGTGTTAATGACACAATCATCCACTGAACACTTAAAGCAGCGCCATGTAAACTCCAAATCATTCAAGTGTATGCGCCTACATCTGTTTCGAGCGAAGAAGAAATCGACAAATTATTATTATTATTATTATTATTATTATTATTATTATTATTTTGTAAGTTGCTTTACGTTGCACCGACACAGATAGATTTTATGGCGACGGTAGGACAGGAAAGGGCTAGGAATGGGAAGGAAGCGGCCTTGGCCTTAATTAAGGTACAGCCTCAGTATTTACCTGGTGTGAAAATGGGAAACCACGGAAAACCATCTTCAGGACTTCCGACAGTGGGGTTCGAACCCACTGCATCCCGAATACTGGATACTGGCCGCAAGTAACCGACTGCAGCTATCGAGCTTGGTCGAGAAATTCTATGGAGAAGTAGATGATGTAATGAAGAATATCCCAAGTAAGGAAATATCAGTGGTTCTTGGAGACTTTAATGCAATGATTGGAGAAACGACCACTGACAGTGGGTTTATACACTTCGTGCTCCATTATGACATTGGAAAGCGAAATGATAGTGGAGAGAGGCTACTACAATTTTTGTATGGAACGTGAATTATGTATAACCAACACATTCTATCAACATCATATCCATCGACTGTATACATGGTGCTCTCCTCATGGTCTTCATAAAAAACAGATTGATTTTATATGGGTTAACAATCGCTAGAAAGACAATTACAGCAAAACTGCAAATACATTTTGACTTGCCTACGTATTTACAATATTTAATATACCCTTACACTAATTACCGGGCGAGTTGGCCATGCGGTTAGGGGCGCGTGGGTATGAGCTCGCATCCGGGAGATAGTGGGTTTGAATCCCACTGTCGGCAGCCCTGAAGATATTTTTCCGTGGTTTCCCATTTACGCACCAGGCAAATGCTGGGGCTGTAACTTAATAAAGCCCACGGCCGCTTCCTTCCCACTCCTAGGCCTTTCCTACCCAATAGTCGCCATAAGACATATCTGTGTCGGTGCGACGTAAAGCCACTAGCAAAGAAATAAAACAAATTACACAAAGTATCCGTTCATATTTATACATTCCCAATGATTTTAGTTTTGCCATCCCTAGGAATCTTTTATTTTCACGCCTTTCGTGACTCTTCAGTTTCTTTCGTCTATAGCTTTAGTTTTTTAAATGTCGAACCTCCTACATTTTCTATTCTGTTAGTGTTAATAGACGATTGTTCGCCACCTTACTATGATCATTATTGATTTGTTATGTCCAAATAAGGAGACCGCTCTTTCATTTGCTTTACCTTCTCATCATTCCTCGATGTGTTCCTTTTTACGTTGCTCTGTCCAACCAGTATTTAGTCGGGTAAGCTGCGCAGAAAATTTGTGTTTTGTGAATTAAGGTTCTGAATATTATTATATCTCGAATGGTTTCTTCATGAATGCTGTTTTCATTAAGGTCTTCACTGATTTCTTTTAGCCAATTACTGTCATTTTTCAGTGAATAAGCTAAGTTTAAAATGTTCTTTGTGAGCTTTTTATTATCCATTCTATATGAGTGATCATAAAATTTTAATATCAACCGCCTTTTCTGTTATGTTTCCTATTGCACCCGTCCACGACCAAACGGTTCTCCGGCGATAAATCTACAGGTCCCTGAACTGTGTTAATATCAAGTGGGCATGATATGAATATAAGAATAACTTGCCGGCATAAAGGGTAGGAGAATGCGGGTGTCATACAATTACAAACGATTGAGAACGCTATCGTAATATTAAAATAAAAGGGTTCATTATTACCCGGATGACTGTGGAATCTGATCCAAAGTAATCAAAATTAATATACATTAATAATTACAATTCTAGCAGCTAACATATTGAAGATTGTTTCAGTTTCCTTTTAGGACGAGACAAGCTAACATAAAAGTGAAATTTGACCATTACTTCGCATATACGGAATATTAAAAAAATAAAATCACTCAAAGTATCCCCATTAACACTGGGCTATATTTACATAACTCACACACAAGTCTGAGTGAAGCCTTACCTAGATCCAATTCGACAAACAAAACGTAGTAAAGACACAAGAATATTACAACATGAAATGCTCTGGTTCGGAATCGAACCCAGCACACCCACACTCAACCCCAGGATTGCAACCTCTGTTGACAAATCAAAATAATATTGTACTCATCACAATGAAACAAAATATGATACAACAAATACAAATGAACACGGGTCTCCACAGCATGAGGTTCGAACAAGTGATCACTGGACTCCGCAGATGGGCACTGTAAATCCTAACTGTCATATTCATGCAAAAATTGCTGCATTACACTACCTAATTGAGTTTATCTCTGATGAGAGTACTATAAAATAAAAGTTGCCTTCTTAATAAGTCACAAAACACATTTTTCGACTCACAAAATGAATCATCGTTTAGTCTTCATTCTGCAGGGAATCTCTTGTGCGCATTTCCTGTCACGCTAATATATGGCTGCTCAGGTCGCTCAGCCGATACCCACATTAACTCGGGCGCATAACTTCGCTCTCAAATATACCTTTATCTGCCTTCACGGCTTTCATATTATCGTTGTTTATAAACACATACGTAGCCCGCATTTTATCTCATATTCCAATTCACAGCTGGTGTTCAATATTTCCAACTCAGAGTCCCGGATTTCAGTCTCGGCTGTATCCCTATGTTACATTTCTCTCTGCACATCGACACAAAACGCATTGCAAAAAAATGGAAATTAAAATACCTCCATCAAAGATTCTACTAAATTCTTAGGTAGACATTACTACCTTTCCAACTCACAGCCATTTATTTAAGTTATGAAGAAATATAAAATCTCCGTCTCTTGACTAGCTACATAGTAGGACATGGTTTGAAACTCATGACAGCTCACTTCGGCGTTCCTTCCATCCGTCGACTAAACGGCATCAAAATACTACGCGCATGCATGATGATACAACTGGCTGAGTGTCAATCAACCTAAGAAAATATTACAGTGGACACGACTGCCAATAAACATTCTACTCGATGTCAAACTATGTAAAAATCAAACACGAGAATATTTCCAAATAAAAAATGAAGAGTAAAATAAAGTAAATATCAAGTCTACCGTATTTAGAAAACTAATTCACTCAGACTTGTTACTAATTGAACACTGTTCCCTTAATTAGCATATTTACATATTAAAGGAAAGAAACCCTATTAATTATTATTTACAGCTTAATGAAACTTAAATGGACATTTCGTTGTACCACGAGTTATGCTAGGAAAATAAGTGTTCTTAGCCTCCTACTCCGGACACCTCGTGTAGCTAAAGGGCGCCCATCATAATCATGTTACTACCACATAGCTTCCATGTCGACTCCTTTGATGATCAGGTCCGAACTGGAAGTCCGAGGATGAAACTCCATGATCCCTGGCACTGGAATCTCCTTGGTCTACGGGACAGGACACACACAGTTATATCCATTATGTACATCTGCTTCAATCGCGCATTTTACGGCCCGAGTTTTGATCCAAGGTCCCGGGGAAAAATACAGATACTTGGTTACTAATTAAACGCCCACATTTATTTTAGTAGTGACGTCGTAGTGTCAAGCTCTGTGTCTCTGCTCACTATAACTGTTATTATAAGTGTTCCAATCGTCCCTTCTTTGTTTTCAATGATGATGGTGACGATAATGATAATACTAGCTCAAATCCGTTCTCGGAATTACGACCAATTAACCCGAACGCACACTCTCATGTATCACCTATATCAATTCTTCTCATACACCAAGTGTTTAATATATTAACTATTATTCTTGAAAGTAAAAGTTCATAATCAAAGGACACAGCTAGTCGAGACGGTCACACGTCTGTTTCTCACCAGAAAACAACACAGCCTACCTAGTGATGACCATCCCTAAGGCTTATAATAGCTGAGAAAATTCCCCGTCTCAAATTTTCCATACATCCCATTCTCGGTGTATTAGAAACGCAATAGTCCGATGAATAGGTGACCAGTGATCTTATATTATGGTTAAGACTCGTCCGGAGGAAATCTGAACGCATAATCACCAGTAATAAATAAATAACGGTCTTCAATTATTTTTAGCTCACTCATGGGATTCCCACTGTCAAGTGGGTGTCCTGGTATATAATCACATACTCCTTCTTTTAACAGAAGATTTTCACCATAAAAGTTGTCACAGTCACAAATCACGAACAGCTCGTTTGAATCGTTGTACAGTGCAGTTAATTCCTTTAATGTAGAAAACGAAGTTGGCCAAGCTATTTTAAAGATGGTTTCATGATTACGATGCTAAAATATTTACCTCTCCCACTCACCAAAGACTTGTGGTGGGGATAACTTTTTCCTCCTTTCATTCAGGGATTCCCTAGCTCTGTTTGGGGGAAATACATTCTAGCCTCGCCCATGGCGTTCCAAGCTTCTAGTTCCCGCGAACTTGCTGCAAGACAAAGTAATGCGCGTCCACTTGATCACTAGTCCTTGGTTCATGTCCCTGTCGGGTACAGCATGTTCTTCTTAATTTCCAGAATTCTGTAGTTCTTAGCGGACTGAGTACTTCTCCTTTATTCAGCTTGTTATACATCGTAGACATTCACTAGACTTGTGAACAGTCATTCCGGTTTGACTACTGTGGTGTAATGTTGTATTTTGAGGTTTTTAGACAAAGTTTGTTGTAGCCTTACATTCACATACTGTACGTATGTCAGGCTCGTCATTTTCATCATTCTAGTCTGACCATCCTCGGTCAAATCTTGTTCTATTTCGAACCCGACGGCGTTGGATTTGTGAGGTTTAGGGTTTATTTCCTTCTCACGGCAACCGTGGCCGTTGCCTTTCTTGTGCAGCTGCTTTATTCTTCAAAGTGACGGAACTCTTCATTTCTCCTTCCTGCTTAGGGTTAGCAGCGGATGGCCGCCTAGATGTAGTTCATCTTAAAACAATAATCACCACAACCAACTAAGAATAACTACCAGATGTATGCATAAGTCTTTTCCGGTTTCACTAAGACATGGCACCAGCGAACAGTACGCAGTGTATGAATTTGACACGTACGTCAGTTTGTTGGTCTGATGTTAACCTACGAACACACACAAGTTGAGTCCGCCAAACACTAGCATCTCTGTTGTATCGTTCAGTGATCAAGGCGACGTTTGTGACTGAAAAAGAACATTTGCGGCACGCATTGCTTTTCTTATTTAATCAGAAGGAAAAGGCTGCGGGAAAGTCATCATTTGCTGGTAGAAACCTATAGTGATCACGTTCCATCCATTAGAGCATCTGAGACATGATTTCGACAGTTCAAATTATTTCAGAGTGAAAAATACTGCGCTCTGCCAGACCAGACCTAAAAGTGCGAAGACGAGCAAATTCAGTGGTTACTGGGTGATGACCCAACTCAGCTAAAGGTTATCACCAAGAAATTATTAATTTAAATCACGCATTGATCGAAAGACGACTGGAATGGGCTCTGTCAAAGTGACTTTGTTACACGACAAAGCTCCGTCTCACACAGCAAAAATAGTGAAAGACAACAAGAAATCGCTTGGATAGGACATCCTTCCGTATCCGCGGTACTTCTCCGACCAGGTGCTATCTGATTATAATCTCTTCGCATCAACTGGGCATTCTCTCAGAACAGCACTTCGGGAATTTCGAGGAAGTTGGAAAATTGCTCGACGAATGGTTGCCGAGAAAACAAGCAGTTTTTCTAGCGTGGAATTCATAACTTACCTGAAAGATGGGAGAAGTGTGCAGAAGCCGATGGCCAGCATTTCAAATAAACAAAAGAAATCAATTTCCCTTGCAAATGACGTGTTTTCTTTACCACAAAAAACCGACAAAAACTTATGCATACACGTGGTAGCATGTAAGCTTCGTTCGCTTCTGGAGAAAATTGCTGGACCATTCAGGAAACGAGCTTCAGGAAAGCAGGGAACAGACATGAAATTGTGAAATATGGTTATGCAGTCGATCAAAACAAATTTCCTTTAGTTCATTTCCCTATATAAGGAATCACACTCTAGGAGTGTAGATTTGCATCAGGTATTTACGCAGTCCTATAGAGTAGTGTACTTCAGGCACAATTTATTTTAAACGCTATAATAGGAAAATGGCCCTGCTTCATTGCCAAATGGTTAGCATACTGGCTTTACGTCACAGGGGCCCCGAGTTCGATTCCCGGCAGTGTCACGAATTTTAACCATAATTGTTCGTTGGCAGGCAGCTCTTAGTGTCGGGAGTGTGCTCGGACACTCCCAGCGCTAACAGCCGTAAGCCATTTCATTTCATTTCACAGTAAAATGAACGCAACGACAATTTTTCCGAGGGACTACATATCCATATTTTTCGGGGAGGCGTGACCATGAAAATAATGGAAAGGAAAATAATTGTCAGTATGCGGTGACGTCATATTTCATGTGAAAATTACCAAACGTGTTTGTTACTGCAGTGTAATTTCCAGTGTTGCCAACTTAGCGGATTTTTCGCTAAATTATTATTATTATTATTATTATTTTCTTCTTATTATTATTATTATTCCTCATTTTTATTGCTCATTACTTGAGATAGGATTTGTTAGCGGAATTTTAGTAGTATTTAGCGGATCTTGAAAATATATATTGGCAACACTGGTCATTTCATCGCTGTCTGAAGCGCTTGTTCATAAAAGAGCGTACTTCTCTCTCATTTTACGTTTTCATATGTTCCAGATTTTATCTTAGGTGGAAACTCTAGTTGTCCCATCTATAACCCCTTCTGCTGGCCTTCAATTATGCACGATCTTCCCCACCCACTGGTAGCAGCTGCAGGCGTCTTGGCAAGTTGGAGAGATGCTCTTATTAGAGCTGGTATCGACGTGAGAACGTTTTTCACAGGTGGATACTTCGGAAGAAATGATCAAGGACTGGTCGTATACGTGAAAGGTGACACTCAGGTTGTCGTTCCTCAAGAAATTTACGAGCAGGTCGTACCCAAACGTAACGAACGACAGTTGCCCTATGTGGAGAGTACGGGACAACGAGTAGTTAATGTATCGTACTAATGATCGGAAAGCCCGTTGTACTATCATCAAGGATTTGCCCCATAATCTTTGCTACCGGTACAAAACCGGTTTCTCTTAAACGATATTCGGTTTTTGGGATAACTTATACCTGTATAATCATTGCCAGATGAAATAATAAAGAGAAATGATGCAAATTATGACGCTCAAGTTCTTAACATTCGAATAAGATACCAAGCAGTCGTTTTACCTCCATTTCAAGTAGTTCCTATTCCTTACTGTAATTTCCTCTGCCTGTAATGATCCTGCAGGTGCATATTCTAATTCGTTGGTTACCCGTTCTCTGTATGGGGGTGTATATATTGTACACAGTTCTTTGCATTCCTCGAAAAATATTACGACAAGGTGACCGTACTTCGCATTGCAATATTTATTTTCCTGTTGTTAGAATTCGGAAGAATATTCAATGAATAAAGAATGCTGAGTGAATAATTAACATTGAACTTTTTCTGTTCATATGTTGTGTGTGTGTTTTTCTAGTTATTCATTTAAAACCAAAACTCTTCGAAGAGGTATTCTTCATGTCGCTGTTCCATCTTAATTATAAACTGCTCTCTTCAGCTGCTCTTCTTCTCCAAAGTGTTTGATTTAATTTGGAAAAAGTGTGTCCTTTCAAATTTTGTTTATTAAGTGATCCCCTGAAGCTGATTGCTGTTTTATTTATGTTCTTACAAAGCTTCCCCAAAGTCTTGTAATGTCAGCAACCTACTATATCCTCGAAGGGGTCTGACGGCAATTGATGATGCTTTTTGAAACGAAAAAAGTGCTAAATACTGACAAAAAATAACTATTTATGTGAAAAGGAAATTGTTTTAAATTAGAATAGAACATAAGTAGATCCATCCTCACTTTCCATTTCACCGCCCCACTAGTACTCCCCACGTATTTGATTTATTTTTATACGTCTTAAATTAGATTTTTTTAATTTGAAAATTGCTACGAAGGCTGGAACGGGAGCCTCGGGAGGTCAACTGGGTACAGGGGGTTCCATTCCCTCCTCAGCCACACTTGAAGTGGTTTTCCACTTCTCCTCCACGCAAATGCCAGAAGGCCATGGCCACTTCCTTGTCTATTCCTTCCAATCTCCACATCCCCCAACAAGGCCCCTGTTCAGCATAGCAGGTGATGGCGCCTGGGCGAGGTACTGGTCGTCACTCCCTCCCAGTTGTATCCCCGACCCAAAGTCTCACGCTCAAGGACGTGAAGTGGGATCCCTCGCTGAGTCTGAGGGAAAAACCAACCCTGGAGTGTGAACAGATTTAAAAATTTAAGACTTTTTTGAGAAGAAGAAAATTCTCTTTAACTTAAAGCAAACATATAGTATCAAACAGGTGGAATTTGACTTTTTTGATTTAATGTAAGACTTCTATAGACAACAGTCTAGAGAACTACGGAATTTATTTATTTATTTATTTATTTATTTATTTATTTATTTATTTATTTATTTATTTATTTATTTATTTATTTATTTATTTATTTATTTATTTATTTATTTATTTATTTATTTATTTATTTATTTGGTGAGTTATTCGCATTGCTTTCCATTAGCATAATTAAACCTCTACTACTTTCTCTTACTCTAAACCAAGGTTAACAACTGCACGAAACTAATAGAGTTAAAATAACTAGGAATTAATTTACACAACTCACCCATAACGTAAAAGAAACTGTATTAAGAATTTGCTTATACTAATAATAATCATTATCATCATCATCATCAATTTTATCAATATTGACTGCCTTGCTTGTGCTGATGACCCCGCTCTTCTTACTTCCTATAATGAACTAGCTACTCAACAAATTAAATACTTGCAGAAATGTGCAATGCGCAATTAATATTCAAGTACCTTGGTGAACGGGTCGAATCCAACAATTCTGAGAAGTTTACTGCCTTAACACGTGTCATCAAGTTTGAAGCAGAATAATGAACGTAGATTTTCGTGGCATTCTTTACCGACCATTCAAAGAAAAGCCACATCTTGAAACCCCGGGCGTGTATGAAGTTCCATGTTGTTGTGGTTGCTCATATTTTGGCATGACGAAAAGGCTTATCAGCACCAGGGTGAAAGAACACATCAGGTCAGATTTCTACAGCACAGACCATGAAATTCTCTTTGACCAGGCGAAGGTCATCACGCCTGTAAATGACTTCTATTCTCAACTGGTAAGATAAGGCATAGAGATAGAGCTGCGCTCAAATTACATCAATAAGGAAGACGGCTTCAAGTTATCAAATACATGGATATCTGTGCTGCAGAAATACATGCATAACACCACCATGGAACAGCTGTACGCACTCACGAATCCATCGACAGAGGGTGGTGAATCACAGCACGACGATCCTTGAGTCCAATTAGTGGGGTAGGCTGTGGATAGTACGGTCATGACCTCCACATTTCTTTGAATTCCTTTGCTCACTGTCGAAAGCAGAACTTAACATGCCCTGATGAAGGAAAATGCAATTTGGCTGAAAGCTCGGCTTCACTGAATAAATATAGTGGCTTTAATCCAGTATTGATTTATTTATTTATTTACGTTAAGTTTGAAGCAGCTTTCCGACGTATATAACAAAGCGTCCATCTCTCGAAATGCAGAAGTTCGACATTATCAAACTGTAATTAGAACTGAAACATTGTATGCACCAGAATGTTTAATACTTCGAACACATACCCTGTTTGATAAACTGTAAATTAAGGTCCCAGTCTCAGTTTTCAGACTTCGTAACACCCACACTGAAAGGATTTTAAGCGTAATTGGGAAAGGAAAGATATCATTTTCCGACCACCTCTTAAGATTGCCGGCTGTAAGAATTCGTAAACGTTTGCCATTGATGCTTTCACGGCCCGTACTTATAGACATGATACTGTATAGACTTTTGGGCTTATGCCGTGTCAGGAAAAAAGGAGAAATTCTTTACGTTTCGCAGAGAACTGTGCTCTGCGTCATCAGAAGAAAATCTCGACTGTCGAGCACAGTTCTTCACGAACCCTAAACAATTTCACCTAATTTGTTTGACACGACATCAACCGAAAATCCTGCACAGTATCATATCCGTAAACGTTTGTTATCCTACTTCAGAAGTCCCAAAACGATTCCTCCTTGGTTCGTGGAGATCGATAAAGATACTTTAAAATCTCAGAAACGACATTCAACTCCGAGCACCACTCAAGCACAAACTTAGGCATGTTCACCAAGAGGAAGTAACAACTCGACTGAAGCATGTCCATTGCCACGCATGGAAGAGAGCACACTCCGTACGGAGGACGACCTGGTGCGCCCGCAAGCAGGCCCTAACGATGAATAATAATAATAATAATAATAATAATAATAATAATAATAATAATAATAATAATAATAATAATAATAATAATAATAATAATAATAGACATTATCATCCTCTTCTTCTTTCCGATGAGGCCTGCCAAGGACCACGTGCCAATTTCTATTCATTTCTTCATACCTTGTTGTTTTCTCTTCCGCTCCTTCCAATATTCTTTCATACTTTCACTACGCTCTTTCCTTCTGTCCCCGGAGCACTTTGCACCAGGCTTCTAGTTCACTCTTCCTTGGAATCCTTCCATACTTGCTAGCATCTTTCTAAAAATTTCTCTGTCCATAGTTTCTTCTTCTCTTATGTTACTTCTTTCTAAATCACCTTCATTATAATCATAGTCATAATAAATATTTAACAGTATTAATATCCACAATTACATAGACATTTACTCTACTGTTTATTGGATGACGAGCATGACGCCTGGTCTTGTGTGGAGATCCAAACCTGCTCAGCACGTTGTGTGAAGGAGTGGGAGCGATGTTTGGAGATACTGTATGTGCGGGGAAGGACGGGATGTGGTGAGTTTCTGAGTGTTTTAAACATGGCAATGAGGTGTACGAACATGAAATTGCCTCCTCGTTCGAAGGTTTAGCATTGCCAGTGTGAAGTACCGTGTGAGAACGCCGCGTGGTTAGGGTCGCGCAGTTCTGAACTGCCATTCAGGATATAAGTAATTAGAGTGTGCTAAATAGATAATAAATATACACCGGTGAGCTTTCAAGTCAAAACCAAATCGTTACACATATCGGACCAAGATCTGTGGTCTGAAAATAACCCTTTCCAAATAAAAGTGGTGGGAGTTCTAGGGAGAGGAGATGAATTTTGCCTACTGCTGTGAACAACATTTTATCTACCTTTGATAACTTGAGAACAAACAGATGGTTCGATATAAGGCAGTAATAAGGATAAAAGTGTTCTCTTTATTAAGGTAGACAATGGTATTAGATTTGACGATATCCACCTTTTTTATAGATGTCTTTTAACAAATATGCATACGACAACCAAGGCGTTCATTGTAGCAGCTGCAATAAGCTGTACATTTAGGAGGGTCAGTTTTTCTTTTATCTTAGTTTCAATAGGATTTATACCCTAGCGAATATGTAGAGGATACCTCGGTTCATTAAGACTGATATGTATGTAGTAGTACGTGGTAATGTACTGTTCTAGCGTGTATAACATCCAATTAGAATTTCTTATTTAAATCTTGATACAAGGTTGTGCAAGGGGCAGGCAGAAGGTGTATAGATGTATAGAACAGCGACACAATGGAATATCATTTTAAAGGAATATTTCTGTTCCCTCGAATATCTTACAGAATTCGAGAGAAATTTTGTCCCGCAGGAGTTCTTTTACTTGCCAGTAAATCCACCGACATTAGCCTGACGTATTTGAGAACCTTAAAATATCAGCGGACTGAGCCAGTATCGAACCTACCAAGTCAGGGTCACAAGGCAAACTCCTCAGCCGTTTGATCCACTAAGCCCCGCAAAACGAAGACAATTTGTTACTAAATGATCACTTCACTTTGGAGACAAGAAAATTGTTCCTCAAGGCCTTTGTTTGGAGTGTGCTGTGGCACTGATGTGAAATCTGGACTCTAGAAATCCTGGAAGAAGCAATGCTGGAGGCCGCGGATGTGTGGTTCTGGTGAGGAGTGACTAGACCAAACTGGAGGAACTGAAAGTCAAATGACCCGAATTAAAAATATCCAAGATAATTAGAGAGGTAGATCAATGTCTTTATTGGCATAGTTAAGGCCATTGGGCGGGCGTTCTCTTACACTAAACCAATTAGTGTACATTAGAGTCATAATTGACACTACCATAATTAATACTAGATAAAGCCTGATTAAACACCATCAATAAATATTACAACTGAAATAAAATTCCACCCCGGTGAGATATACAACAGCAATAATAATAATAATAATAATAATAATAATAATAATAATAATAATAATAATAATAATAATAATAATAATAATAATAATAATAATAATAATAATAATAATAATAAAAATGATACGGCACAACTAAACACCAAATATGGAACGTTAAACCGTGTTAGTAAATTTAAATACCTTGGGGAATGGATTCAGCAAAATGGACTTGACAATGAGGCCATAGCAGCAAGAATCAAGATAATGGAAGTCACTTTCCAAACCACCCGCAACATATACAACAAAAACTGCTCTTACCTGAACACAAAAATTCGTCAGTACAACACTGTCATCAAACCAGTATCGCTGAGTAGTATAATTGGATGGTTCTGGCGCCTCCTCCTCCTCCGGTTCTCGGGAGAGGCCTCCTCCTCCCGCGGGAAGTTTGAATTTTGGTGGTAGATTTGAATTTTGGCCCGAGATTTGAATTTGTAAACAAAGCCACGTGCTTTTTGACAGATGTCATCGACAACAACGCATCGCTAACCTCACTGCTGCAATCTTGACGGGCCTAAACCTCAGTGCTGCCAACTTAACCTCACTAGCGCGAGATTTGAATTGGTAAACAAAGCCACGTGCTTTTTGACAGACAACAGCTCATCGCTAACCTTAGTACTGCCATCTTGACGGGCCTAAACCATAGTGGTACCAACTTAACCTAACTAGCGCGAGATTTGAATTGGTAAACAAAGCCACGTGCTTTCTGACAGACAACAGCTCATCGCAAACCTCAGTGCTGCCATCTTGACGAGCCTAAACCTTAGTGCTGCCAACTCAACCTTACTAGCGCGAGATTTGAATCGGTAAACAAAGCCACGTGCTTTTTTAACAGCTGCAAGTTCCGTAAGCTGTCATCAACCATCTTTAATCAAAAGAGCACAGTGCTGCACTCTTCAGCTACTTACCTTTGAAATGTGGTGGTGGCAAATTCCACGTGCTCTTGTTTGGAAACAAACCCACGTGCATTTTTTGACAGCTGTCATCCGCCATCTGTAATCGAGAGAGCAACGTGCTGCAGTCTTTAGCTACTTACCTTTGAAATGTGGTGGCGGCAAATTCTACGTGCTTTTGTTTGGAAACAAATCCACGTGTTTTTTTCATCCGCCATCTTTAATCAAGAGAGCACCATGCCGCTATCATGCGGGCAAAATCGTCAGCTGTCATCCGCTATCTTTAATCTACAGAGCACCGTGCTGCCCTCATGCGGGCAATTTCTACGTCACAGCTGTCATCCGCCATCTTTAATCAAGAGAGCACCGTGGTGCTATCATGCGGGCAATTTCGTCAGCTGTCATCCGTCATCTTTAATCTACAGATCACCGTGCTGCCCTTATGCAGGCAATTTCGTCAGCTGTCATCCGCCATCTTTAATCTATAGAGCACCGTGCTGCCCTCTTGCGGGCAATTTCGTTAGCTGCCATCCGCCATCTTTAATCTACAGAGCACCGTGCCGCACTCTTGCCAGCAATTTCGTCAGCTGTCATCCGCCATCTGTAATCAGGAGAGAGCAGTGCCGCACTCTTTTTTTGAAATGTGGTGGCGCAAATTCCACATCCGCCATCTAACATGCTTTTGTAACACACCGAAAAAAATGAATTTAGTCTTGTCACATCAGGAAGGGTAACTGGCTAAATCCTGGTCTTTCAGCGTCAGGAAGGGCATCTAACCCTTAAACAGTAGTTTATGATGTAAAACACTAGATACTGTGATTTAAAATCCTAAAAGGGCATCCGGCTGTAAAAAGAGGTACTTACGACTTAAAATATCGTGTCAGGAAGGGCATCCGGTCGTAAAACAGGACTAGGAGTAGGAGAGCAGCACCTAGCTGCTTCCTAGTGCAGTTAAAGCGTTATACCTTGCGAGTAGGTATGTACTAGCACCGTGTTTCGAATAAGCAGACTCTAGAGTACCTGAACAAGAAAAAACATCTGGGATGTGTGTTTTTAGATGAAGTTTGAAGCAAGCCTACACACACACATAAGCTACATCCGGCTGGCGAGCTGCCGTTGGAATGTGATACATCAGCAGAGTACGTAGTTCATCGCACAAATCTGCAAGTCCTATATCCGCTTAGTAACAAGCTGCATATTTACTCGGTGCAGCCTGTGTCAAGCGCTCACAGTTCTCTGTGTGCATTTATTGTGTGCACATCCTCTACGTTCTTACATTCCGTCTAATTACTGCCTGCTGTGAATATTATTCTTCAGTTTGCAGCCTTCAACTTAAGGTAAGCCTAAACTGTTGGTTAGTGATTGCAAAGCAACTTCTACGCTAGATAATAAACATCTTTGAGTTGCATGTTTGTAAAGATAGCTAGGCTAGCTGACTTACTCCTTTCATATCCCTACACTACATTCATATATTTTGTACTTTTTAGGTACAACATGAATATTATCGTTCGAGTTACAGGCTTGAACTTGCACATTTTATTCATCCGAGTAACAGTTTGCAGTCTGCAACGTGTACATTTTAAGGTATGTTTCGAAATTTTTTAGCAATCTTATATGTTTACATTGTTTTAGGAATTTAGGATAGGAGAATTAGAAGGCATAGACATAGAAGAGGTTAATCATCTAATTTCGAACTCACGGCAATGTCTAACCTCTATAGGTTGAAACTTGGTTTCTTCCGAACATCACAACTCTAGGCTAGCTGACTTACCCTTTTATATCCTATCATCACAAGTGCTTATAGAAGGCTAGGCAGCCTGACTTACCCTATTATATCTAATTATTACAAGTGATTGTGCACTACATTCATATATTTTTGTTCTTTTTAGGTACAACAAGAATATTATCATTCGAGTTACAGGCTTGAACGTGCACATTTTATTCATCTGAGTAACAGTTTGCAGCGTGTACATTTTAAGGTATGTTTCGAACATTGAGTTGTATGTTTGTAAAGATAGCTAGGCTAGCACTCTTACCCTTTCATATCCCTACACTACATTCATATATTTTTGTTCTTTTTAGGTACAACAAGAATATTATCATTCCAGTTACAGGCTTGAACGTGCACATTTTATTCATCTGAGTAACAGTTTGCAGCCTGTATATTTTAAGGTATGTTTCGAAATTTTTCTATCGATCTTATATGTTTACATTGTTTCTAGCATTATAAGGTAGGCGATTTAGAAAGCATAGACATAGAAGAGGTTAATCTTGTAATTCTAAACCCACAACAATGTCCGACCTCTATAGGTTAAAACTTGGTTTCTTCCGAACATTTTTAACAACAAGAGTGCTTCCACTTTGTTAGGTATAACACATTCACCTCTGTCTGCTTTTCAAAACTCACGAGAATGTCTGACATCTATAGGTTGAAACTTGGTTTCTTCCGAACATTAGAACTTTAGGCTAATCTCTATTGATAAATAGTTGTTCTCTTCAACCCATCATGCTGGTTGATCGTTATTATTTGAATTTTCGGTTTTTCTTTGCGACTTGAGGGAAGGATATTGAGTTATTATATTTTTAACAACAATAGTGCTTCTACTTTGTTAGGTATAGTACATTCATCTTTCTCTCTGTCTGCTTTTCAAAACTCACGACAATGTCTGAACTCTATAGGTTGAAACTTGGTTTCTTCCGAACATTTTTAACAAGAAGAGTGCTTCTACTTTGTTAGGTGTAGAACATTCATCTCTCTCTGCCTGCTTTTCAAAACTCACGACAATGTCTGACCTCTATAGGTTGAAACTTGGTTTCTTCCGAACATTGCAACTTTAGGCTAATCTCTATTGATAAATAGTTGTTCTCTTCAATCTATCATGCTGGCTGATCGTTATTAATTGAATTTTCGGTTTTTTCTTTGCGACTCGAGGGAAGGTTATTGAGTTACTATAGTTTTAACAACAAGAGTTCTTCTACTTTGTTAGGAATAGAACATTCATCTCTCTCTCTCTGTCTCTTTTTTAAAACTCGCGACAATATCTGACCTCTACAGGTTTAAACGTGGTTTCATCCCAACATTTTTAACAACAAGAGTGCTTCTACTTTGTTAGGTATAGAACATTCATCTCTCTGTGTCTGCTTTTCAAAACTCACGACAATGTCTGACCTCTATAGGTTGAAACTTGATTTCTTCCGAACATTTTTAACAACAACAGTGCTTCTACCTTGTTAGGTATAGAACATTAATCTTTCTCTTTCTGCTTTTCAAAACTCACGACAATGTCTAACCTCTATAGGTTGAAATTTGGTTTCTTCCGAACATTGCAACTTTAGGCTAATCTCTATTGATAAATAATTGTTCTCTTCAACCTATCATGCTGGTTGATCGTTATTAACTGAATTTTCGTTTTTTTCTTTGCCACTCGAGGAAAGGACATTGAGTTACTCTAGTTTTAACAACAAGAGTGCTTCTACTTTGTTAAGTATAGAACATTCATCTCTCTCTGTCTGCTTTTCAAAACTCACGACAATGTCTGACCTCTATAGGTTGAAACTTGGTTTCTTCCGAACATTTTTAACAACAAGAGTGCTTCTACTTTGTTAGGTATAGAACATTCATGTCTCACTGTCTGCTTTTCAAAACTCACGACAATGTCTGAACTGTATAGGTTGAAACTTGGTTTCTTCCGAACATTTTTAACAACAAGAGTGCTTCTACTTTGTTAGGTATATAACATTCATCTCCCTCTGTCTTCTTTTCAAAACTCACGACAATGTCTAACCTCTATAGGTTGAAACTTGGTTTCTTCCGAACATTGCAACTTTAGGCTAATCTCTATTGATAAATAGTTGTTCTGTTCAATCTATCATGCTGGTTGATCGTTATTAAATGAATTTTCGTTTTTTTCTTTGCCACTCGAGGGAAGGACATTGAGTTACTATAGTTTTAACAACAAGAGTGTTTCTACCTTGATAGGTATAGAACATTCATCTCTTTCTCCGTCTGCTTATCAAAACTCACGACAATGTCTGACCTCTATAGGTTGAAACTTGGTTTCTTCCGAACATTTTAACAACAAGAGTGCTTCTACTTTGTTAGGTATAGAACATTAATCTCTCTCTGTCTGCTTTTCAAAACTCATGACAATGTCTGACCTCTATAGGTTGAAACTTGGTTTCTTCCGAACAGTTTTAACAACAAGAGTGCTTCTACATTGTTAGGTATAGAACGTTCATCTCTCTCTGTCTGCTTTTCAAAACTCACGTCAATGTCTAACCTCTATAGGTTGAAACTTGGTTTCTTCCGAACATTGCAACTGTAGGCTAATCTCTATTGATAAATAGTTGTTCTCTTCAATCTATCAAGCTGGTTGATCGTTATTAATTGAATTTTCGGTTCTTTTCTTTGCGACTCAAGGGAAGGATATTGAGTTACTATAGTTTTAACAACAAGAGTGCTTCTACTTTGTTAGGTATAAAACATTCATCTCTGTCTATGTCTGTTTTTCAAAACTCACGACAATATCTGACCTCTATAGGTTGAAACGTGGTTTCAACGGAACATTTTTAACAACAAGAGTGCTTCTACTTTGTTACGTATAGAACATTCATCTCTCTCTGTCTGCTTTTCAAAACTCACGACAATATCTGACCTCTATAGGTTGAAACTTGGTTTCTTCCGAACATTGCAACTTTAGGCTAATCTCTATTGATAAATAGTTGTTCTGTTCAATCTATCATGCTGGTTGATCGTTATTAATTGAATTTTCGTTTTTTTCTTTGCCACTCGAGGGAAGGACATTGAGTTACTATAGTTTTAACAACAATAGTGCTTCTACGTTGTTAGGTATAGAACATTCATCTCTCTCTGTCTTCTTTTCAAAACTCACGACAATGTCCGACCTCTATAGGTTTAAACTTGGTTTCTTCCGGACATTGCAACTTTAGGCTAATCTCTATTGATAAATAGTTGTTCTCTTCAATCCTTCATGCTGGTTGATCGTTAGTAATTGAATTTTCCTTTTTTCTTTGCGACTCGAGGGAAGGACATTGAGTTACTATAGTTTTAACAACAAGAGTGTTTCTACCTTGATATGTATAGAACATTCATCTCTCTCTCTGTCTGCTTTTCAAAACTCACGACAATGTCTGACCTCTATAGGTTGAAACTTGGTTTCTTACGAACATTTTTAACAAGAGTCCTTCTACTTTGTTAGGTATAGAACATTAATCTCTCTCTGTCTGTTTTTCAAAACTCACGACAATATCTGACCTGTATGGGTTGAAACGTGGTTTCATCCGAACATTTTTAACAACAAGAGTGCTTCTACTTTGTTAGGTATAGAACATTCATCTCTCTCTGTCTGCTTTTCAAAACTCACGACAATGTCTGACCTCTATAGGTTTAAACTTGGTTTCTTCGGGACATTGCAACTTTAGGCTAATCTCTATTGATAAATAGTCGTTCTCTTCAATCCTTCATGCTGGTTGATCGTTAGTAATTGAATTTTCCTTTTTTCTTTGCAACTCGAGGGAAGGACATTGAGTTACTATAGTTTTAACAACAAGAGTGCTTCTACTTTGTTAGGTATAGAACATTCATCTCTCTCTCTCTCTCTGCTTTTCAAAACTCACGACATTGTCTGACCTCTATAAGTTTAAACTTGGTTTCTTCGGGACATTGCAACTTTAGGCTAATCTCTATTGATAAATAGTCGTTCACTTCAATCCTTCATGCTGGTTGATCGTTAGTAATTGAATTTTCTTTTTTTCTTTGCGACTCGAGGGAAGGATATTGAGTTACTATAGTTTTAACAACAAGAGTGCTTCTACTTTGTTAGGTACAGAACATTCATCTCTCTCTCTCTGCTTTTCAAAACTCACGACATTATCTGACCTGTATAAGTTTAAACTTGGTTTCTTCCGAACATTGCAACTTTAGGCTAATCTCTATTGATAAATGGTTGTTCTCTTTTCAGTACTTGAAGATACGATGTTTCCCTGTTCGCAGTGTGACATAACATTTACGAGAGAAGATAACCTCAAGCGACATTTAAAAACAAAACACCCTAGCATAACATCTGCTTTATGTGAAGTTTGTGGGGTGTATTTTGCTAATGCGGAGCAATACCAGGCTCAATTAGTAGAGGTACATCAGGTATTTACTTACAACTATAACCCTCAGATAGTAGGAAAAAAGCGTGTAAATACGGATGTAGCTGTAGAAAGTTGTAGTAAAAAACCAAGGAAAAATCAAGAACTTCAAACTATTCACTGCGAGCACTGTAACACTGATGTACCATCTTCACATTTTCAGGGACACTTACGGAGTAATGCGCATAAAAATAATGCTAGTAGAAGTGTTAGTAATTCAAACATCGAGGAAATTAATACTGCATTTAAAAGTAGGATTTCTAGTTACAGAATTCGTGCTAGTCAGAAGTTTCAAAGTACTGAAATATTTTTAAATTGTGTTCAACCGGATGTACAACAGCTTCTTGAAAAAACTTTGACAATCATAATTTATTTAAAGTTAATTTCGAACTTTTTGCGTTGTATATTAAGAGCACAGATGAATCCGGGATAACTGACAATTAATCATTTAATACGAAGAATTTTGTAGTAAGTGGGTCGACTAATTTTGGTGATGTACTTAGGGATGTCTCGAGCATTATTTCAACTAAGAGCGAGGAATTTCAGGAAAAAGAATCAGGGTAGGCTTTAGTTGAAATTTTTATATCTAGAAATTAACATCAATAAGTACAATCCCATGCGAGGATCTCCGCACATCGAGCTGCCGACATAGATTCAGCGAAGAAAAGCTGTTGTAAACATCCAAAACGATGACGAGGCTTGTTTTGTATGGGCCGTGATGTCGGCTTTAAATCCTGTGAAACGGAATGTAGCGAATAGAATATCATCGTATCCACACTATTCAACGCAACTAAATTTAGATAGTATAGAATTTCCTATGCAGATAGAGGACATTAAGTGCTTTGAAGAACTAAATAATATTAGCATTAATGTGTAGGGGAGAGTGGTCCACAGTGAGACATGGTACAGAGTGAGACACGGCTGATTTTAAATATTTTGAATTATCTGTGGAAGGAAGAACTCTGGTGGTTAAAACAGGAACTAGAATCAGTGTTGGCTATCCTGATCCTAGAAGTCTTGAAGAAGTAGTTTCTTTGTTATTCCAGCAGATTACTTTTGAGGTAAGTAAAGTAAATTTTTTGTTGTTTGCTTTGTGTGTTCTAGCTTTTCATAGTAAAATATAATTACTTTTCAAATGTTGCCAATAGAATATAGCTAGCAATAGGTATAAAATGCTGTAGAAGAAACTTTGCTATCGGTTGTTTTTAGGTTATAAAAACAGTTGTTTACAAAAGCACTACATGTGGGTCACAGTGAGACATAGCTAGGTGGGGTACTATGGGACAACTTAAAAGTGACTGTCTCACTGTACCCCATACAACAAATTAAGGTTAACTTTAATAATAACCTTTTATATAACCCCACTTTGTATGTTATAATATGATAGAGGCTTTAGAACAACTTGACTAATAAATAACTACAAGTTTTTTCTTTTTTATTACAGAAGATGGCTACAAATCGAAAAAAACGAACATTGGTGCATTTTCTTCTGATTGCTTGAAAGAAGCAGTTCAGTTGGTTGTGAATCAAGGCTTCAGTATTCGACAAGCAGCTCACCAAAAGAATCTTTCTTTTCAGACATTGGCAAGGTGAGATCGTTATTCCTGTTCATTAATACAGACGGTAGACCAAGAATTTCATCAGTACTAGACCTATACCTAGTCAAGACTCTTTCTTTCTTTCCATATATATACGGAAAAAACGTGTTAACCCTGAAGGTGTTGTTTGTATGTGTCCAAATTATACCTGCCGCAAGATAATGTCAGATGAGGAAGAAGCTGCCTTGGAAGTCTATATTTTAGCGAGTGCTAAAATGAATTATCCTTTGACAACATTAGACTGTCGCCGTCTAGCAGATGAGACAACTGTGAAGAACAATATTAGTATTCCAGATCAGTGGAAAGAGAACAAAATGGGAGGTTTAGAATGGTTTCGAAACTTTTTGAAAAGGCACCCAACTCTCAGTATAAGGCAACCTGAGGGTTGTAGTCTCTCTAGGACTACTTCTTTCAACAGATTTAATGTAGTTTTTTTGACAAACTTCAAATTGTTTTGGAGAGGAATGATTCGTTTGCAGATGGTTCTCGTATGTGGAATTTAGATGAAACTGCAACAACAACTGAGCAAAAAACAAAAAAGGTAGTGGCAGGAAAGGGTACAAAGCAAGTTAGTCAAGCAACAAGTGGTGAAAAGGGGACTTTAGTAACAACTTGTTGTTTCATTAATGCTCTAGGAAATACTATTCCACCAGCAATGGCATTTCCTCGCACATATTTTAAAAACCACATGATCCGTGAAGCACCTCCAGGTACACTTGGCTTAGCTGCACCATCTGGCTGGATAAATGCAGAACTTTTTGTTGATGTAATGAGACAACACACATGCTCATCTAAAGAAAATCCAACGTTGCTCCTTTCTTTCTGTCGGCTGTTTGGATCTAGCAAAAGAGAATGGGGTTACAATGCTAACATTCCCCCCACACTGTACACATAGACTTCAACCCCTCGACGTAGGAGTTTATTTCTCCTTCAAGTCTCATTACAATTCAGCAGTCAATTTCTGGCTTGTGAACCATCCTGGAATTCCGCTCACAATATATGATATTGCCTGCTGTATCAAAGTAGCTTTTCAGCATTCAATGACACCATCCAACATTGCATCTGGATTTAGGAAAACAGGGATATTTCCTTATGACAGAAATATTTTCACCGACGATGATTTTCTTCCATCTAGCGTCACTGATAGATCCATCTCAGAGATGAATGTGGCTGCTGAGGCAAAGGAATCCACACCACTTTCACAATGTTCAAACCATAGTGATTCTCAAAGTGACAGTAATATAAAGCCTATTGATGAGTCAAATTCAACTCATGAATTAGCAAAAGATGAAGGCACATCACATGGTGAGAAGAATAGGAACTCACCATGTGTTCATACAGCTAGTAAAGATGTAATTTCATGGCCAGAGACTGAACATCGTAAAATTGTAAGTCCACGTGTGTTTCGGAGCTTCCCGAAGTCTCAACGTAGGAAATCAAATCCAAAAAGGAAAGGCAGAAGCATGATAGCTACTGACACACCGTAAAAGAATGAACTGAAAAAGAATGCATTAAAGCGTAAGCCTAAAACAATCAAGTCAATTGTATTACGGAAGAAATCAAGGAAGCGAAGATTGTTTGAGGAAATGGGCACAGATTCAGATTCTTCAGATGACAATATTGAAATCTCTTCCGTTTCTTCAGTTATGGATGATGAAGAAACATTTTCAGGTTTTGAAGAACTTAATAGGCACCCAGTTGTAGGAGGTTACGTTTTGGTTGAATTTCAAGGTAAAACAACTTTATTATACTACATTGGAGAGGTTTTGAAAGAGAGAGGTACAGATGGTGATATTGAGATATCATTCTTTAGAAGGTTTAAAAACACAGACAAATTTATACATCCAGGGACTCCAGATGTTGCATCAGTCGACGAAACAGACATTAAAATGATCCTACCTAAACCAAAATTGTTTGGAAAAACCAAAAGGCAAAACGATTATTTAAGTTTTGAGATTAAGTTTGGCAACCTGAATGTAAAGTAGGTTGTCTCACGGTGGACCATACACTGTCTCATTGTGGACCACTGTGGGGTACAGTGAGACAACTTCTCATGGCTGAAATTTTCATTTTTTGTTAATTTTCTGTTAGCAAATCAGAAGTAATTATGTTTCTTGTATGTGAATAAGAGTTAATCACATCATCTCATGTAAATTTTCAAAGGGTTTTATGAAAAATAAATATTCTAAAAATTATCAAAAAAGTGTCTCATTGTAGACCACCCTCCCCTATGGTGTAGACAAAAATTCTGTAGTAGGTCCTCTGTATTATACATGTCATAAGAAAGGTACTCACGTTAACTTACTCTATATCGAAAACAGTGAGAATAGCCACTTTTGTTGGATTAAAAACTTGATTAGACTTGTTGGTAGTCAGTTGTCAAACAGGTGTAACAAAAAGTGGCTATGTGATGGATGCTTGCACTATTTTAGAACTGAAGATCAGTTAACGAACCATTCCATGAATGACTGCAATCATGTACGTACAGAGATACCTACTACAGGCAATAATGTTTTAAAATTTACAAATTATAACAAGCAGATGTGGGTACTTTTCGTGATTTACGCAGACGTTGAAGCCAACCTCAAGCCAAGCAGCACATGCTCGCCTAATCCTGACAACTGTTTCACTAATACTACACATATGCACGTCCCGTATAGCTTCACGTATTACATCAAGTGTAGTTATGATAGTACGCTTAACAAGTTAGAGCTGTATCGAGGACCTGATGCTGCTAAAGTATTTTTAGAATGACTTGAAAGTGATGCAGTACGTCTTGGTAGTATTCTAAATAGTAATGCTCCTATGAAACCGCTCACCGAAATTCAGTTACATGAACATGAACGTGCTACAAAATGTAGTATTTGTGATGGGGAATTTTCCGAAAATGACCCTAAAGGTTTCGATCATGATCATTTAACTGGCTTGTACAGATGTCCCGCTCATAATAGCTGTAATCTTAAGTACAGAGTTCCAAAATTTATCCCTGTAATTTTTCATAACTTATCTGGTTACGACTCACATTTCATCATTTCACAATTTGGAGCTTCAGATGAAAAAGTAGATATAATCCCTCAGAAAAAGAGCGGTACATTACATTTACAAAGTGTGTAAACGTAGATGAGGAGTTTTCTATAAAACTGAGATTCCTTGACTCGTTTCGCTTTATGGCGAGTAGCTCGATAAACTTTCTAGTAATTTGCAGCCAGAACAATTTACGGAAATTCGACGTGTTTTTCCTGAAGAAGCGCAGTTTAATTTACTTCGGCGTAAGGGTGTCTTTTGTTATGAATACCTTGACTGCTTAGAACGCCTCGAAGAACGTGCTTTACCATCAAAACAATCATTTTACAGCTCGCTAAATTCAGCGGATATTAGTGATGATGACTATTTACATGTGCAACATATCTGGGAGCAGTTCCACATTCAAACGCTAGGTGATTACTCCGACTTATATTTAAAGACGGATGTACTTTTGTTAGCTGATGTTTTCGAAAATTTTAGCAGTGTTTGCAAGAAAACCTACAGCCTTGACCCATGTCAGTATTTTACAGCACCTGGGTTAAGCCGGGATGCCATGTTAAAATACACGCAGGTGAATTTGGAACTGATAACCGATATTGATATGGTGCACTTTATAAAATCGTATATTCGAGGCGGATTAAGTCACTGTAGTGGGCGGTATTCTAAGGCAAATAGTAAGTACATGCCGAGTTTCGATTCTGGTCAGGAATCTCAGTATATTTTTTATCTCGATGCTAATAATCAGTATGGGTGGGCGATGAGTCAGCATCTACCGGTGAGTGGTTTCCGCTGGCTAACGCAATGTGAAATTGATGATTTACAGCTGCATGCCCTAGACAATGAAGCTAATAAAGGCTATTTCCTCGAAGTTGACTGACAGTATCCTAAAGAGTTACACACTTCTCATAATGACTTACCGTTCTGCCCTGAAAATATGAAGTTCCCGTATATCACATCAACGATAAAAATGCTAATTGCTAATTTGTGTGATAAATCTAAGTATATCATTCATTACCGAAATTTAAAACAGTGTTTGCAGCATGGTTTGAAGTTATCCAAAATTCATCGCGTACTAGAATTTAATCAGTCACCATGGCTAAAGCCATATATCGATCTCAATAACAATTTAAGAACAAATGCAGTTAACGAGTTTGAGAAAGATTTCTACAAGCTCATGAATAACAGTGTTTTTGGTAAGACTATGGAAAATGTTGACAAACGCGTTGATGCAAAATTGATTACAAACTGGAAGAATATTAAGAAAAGGTATGGTGCTAACTATTTAATAAGTAAACCAAATTTCCACAGCTGTACTATCATACATGAGAATTTAGTTATTATACAGATGAATCGTGTTAAGGTTAAGTATGACAAACCTACCTACGTCGGCTTTGCAGTACTTCAATTGGCTAAAGCACTCATGTATGAATTCCATTACGATTATATGATGAAGAAGTACGCTCATAATGCGCAATTGCTCTACACAGATACCGATTCGTTTATTTATCAAATCAAAACTGATGACTATTACAATGATATAAAGCCAGACTTGGGTAGTTTTGATACAAGTAACTAACCTGCAAATAATCAATATCATCTACCGCTAGTGAACAAAAAGGATCTAGGTAAAATGAAAGATGAATGTGCTGGAAATATTATCGATTCATTTGTAGGTACTAAATCCAAGTCATATTGCATAAAACTCTAAATGAACTACAAATGAAGAGATTGAAGGGGATTGAAAGAATGTAATTCAGAATCAGCTAAGTTTTGAAAACTATAAAAATTGTATTAAAAGTAATCCACCTATTTTATATAAGCAAATGTCTGTCATTAGAAGCAAGATGCACCAGTTGTACACTCATTTAATTAGTAAGGTAGGCCTTAATAATGGTGATTGCAAACGGTTTGTCATTCCAAATTCTACCAACACTCTAGCCTGGGGGCATAGTAGTATTGATAGGTACAACTGTACATAAGGCAGATGTGTGTGTGTGTGTGTGTGTGTGTGTGTGTGTGTGTGTGTGTGTGTGTGAAAAACATTATGCTAGAGGTGTGTACTTTGTAATATATACGTTAAGCTGTCTTACATCACAGTTCACTGTACGTATTGTATAAAGGTAGGGAGAGGTACGCTGAGATCGAAGTACAGTACATGATTCAAGTTTAAACTTGTACATACAAGAATTGTATCGAGAATAGGAGAAGTATTTAACATCACTACGGTAAAATGATTCGAGGTAAAACTAGTGCATACAAGATGTAAATAAATAATGTAGAATTGGCATATTCTTTTATTTTAGATTAGGTATTACGGGTACCTTCCTCCCGCTCCTTATTTGCAAGATAGAGTTTTGTTCAATACTATATCACTCAAGGAAGAAGAGTAAGTATGTCAAGAAAGAAGGTGTTGAGCAGATTCGTAAGTATGTTATCGTCTAGCTGAGTAAGTATGTTGAGAAGAGAATTTTACTTTTTCTGAACAGCGTATGATTCTAGTCTTGCAATGCAGTGTTCAACAACATCGAACTCCAGTATGTATATATGTTTTTGAACGGTAGTATGTGTTCAAGGCTAAACTTTTACACTCTTGCTTTTGCAATGCATATTCGATAGAGAAGTGCCTTGACAGAGGAAGAAGAGCAGCTTAGTAAGTATGTTGAGAAGAGATTTTTTTTCTAAACAGTTTTGATTCTAGTCATGCAATGCAGTGTTCAACAACATCGAACTATAGGTTTTGAACAGCAGTATGTGTTCAAGTCTAAACATGCATCACTGCAGGTACGCGATATGTGTGCTGTCTTATGCATAAGATCGCGTTGTATGTTCGATAAAGCTATGCCTTGACAGAGCAGGGAAAAAAAGGAGGTTATATCAATCGCTATCTTACGCAAGCTGTTCAGAACTGTAGTTTTATTATTTTTCTCTTAGACAAACGTATTCCTTGACATGTTCCTTTAAATTGTCTATCACCACAAAGAGTGCGGCACGGTGCTCTCTCGATTAAAGACGGCGGATGAGGAATTTGCCGCCACCACATTTCAAGTAAAGAGTGCGGCACGGTGCTCTCTTGATTAAAGATGGCGGATGACAGCTGACGAAATTGCTCGCATGAGGGCAGCAGGGTGCTCTGTAGATCAAAGATGGCGGATGACAGCTAACGAAATTACCCGAAAGAGGGCAGCACGGTGCTCTGTTGATTAAATATGGCGGATGACAGCTGTCAAAAAGCACGTGGATTTGTTTCCAAACAAGAGCACGTGGAATTTGCTGCCACCACATTTCAAAGGTAAGTAGCTGAAGAGTGCAGCACGGTGCTCTCTTGATTAAAGATGGCGGATGACAGCTGTCAAAAAAGCATGTGGGTTTGTTTCCAAACAAGAGCACGTGGAATTTGCCACCACCACATTTCAAAGGTAAGTAGCTGAAGAGTGCAGCACTGTGCTCTCTTGATTAAATATGGTTGATGGCAGCTAAAGGAACTTGCAGCTGTCAAACAGCACGTGGCTTTGTTTACCGATTCAAATCTCGCGCTAGTAAGGTTAAGTTGGCAGCACTAAGGTGTAGGCCCGTCAAGATGGCAGCACTGAGGTTTGCGATACGTTGTTGTCTGTCAAAAAGCTCGTGGCTGTCAAGAAGCACGTGGCTTTGTTTACGAATTAAAATCTCGCGCTAGTTAGGTTAAGTTGGTACCACTAAGGTTTAGGCCCCTCAAGATGGTAGTACTGAGGTTAGCGATGCGTTGTTGTCTGTCAAAAAACACGTGGCTGTCTAAGAGCACGTGGCTTTGTTTACCGATTCAAATCTCGCGCTAGTGAGGTTAAGTTGGCAGCACTGAGGTTTAGGTCCGTCAAGATGGCAGCAGTGAGGTTAGCGATGCGTTGTTGTCGATGACAGCTGTCAAAAAGCACGTGGCTTTGTTTACAAATTCAAATCTCACGCCAAAATTCAAATCTCCCCCCAAAATTCAAATTTCCCGCGGGAGGAGGAGGCCTCTCCCGAGAGCCGGAGGAGGAGGAGGCGCCAGAACCATCCAATTATACTACTTCGCTGTATGCATCTGAATGCCTTATCCTGTCCGAGAAATGTTTCGTTGCGGATTTAGAGAGGGAAGAAAGAAAGATCCTACGCACCATACTTGGTCCAAACTACAAAAATGGCATCTACATTAGAAAATCCGGGCAAGAAGTGTACTCGAAGATAGGGAAGATCACGGACACAATGCGTAAAGGCAGAGTTTGCTTCTACGGTCATATACGACGGATGATCGACTCTCGATGGACGAAATGTATCTTCAGTATATTTGACTCAAGACCAAAAACGGTAATGCCATGGTGCGTTAAAGTCAAGAAAGATGTTAAAGAACTGGGGCTACAAGCAGAAGATGCACAAGACCGAAATGTTTTCCGAGCAGCCATCAAGACTTTTGTGACTTTCCGGGACGAAAAACGGGCAACTGGTACTAAATGGACAGAAGAACGTCGTGCTAAACGCAGTGAGCTAATGAAGACGATGTGGATCAAGCGAAAAATGAACAAATGCCAGAATGTAAAGTGAGGCTTATCGTGGTCCCTAGTTGGCCGATTAGCGAAGCTGAATGAATAATAATAATAATAATAATAATAATAATAATAATAATAATAATAATAATAATAATAATAATAATAATAATAATAATAATAATAATAGGGGGCCAACAAAGAAGAAGCCATTTAAATCCATAAGGCGTACAGACTAACGTGGAATCACTACAACAGGAGAGAAATATCGCGAAATGCAAAATTACGACATTACAAGACAGTTGTTTTGCCGAAAGCATTCGCCTCAGAAGCCATATCCCTTGGAGGTGGCTCTAAAATTAAAGAAAATGAGAAACAAGAAAAGAAAATTCTTCGGGAAATGTGTGGTCCCACGAGAGAAAAAGGAATGTGGATTAAGACGAGAACAGTGGACCTCTACTCATTAACTGACAGGTCCACTACCGGGCCAGTTGGCCGTGCTGTTAGGAGCGCGCGGCTGTGAGCTTGCATCCGAGAGATAGTGGGTTGTAATTCCACTGTTGGCAGCCCGGAAGATGGTTTTCCGTGGTTTCCCATTTTCACACCAGGCAAGTGCTAGGGCTCTATCTTAATTAAAGCCACGGTCGCTTCCTTCCCATTCCTAGGCCTTTCCCATCGCCGTAAGACCTATCTGTGTCGGTGCGCCATAAAGCAAAATAGCTAAAATGAAAACAATACAGGTCCACTGATTCCGTACTCAAGAGACGCTTGAAATTATGTAGCCATATCTACAGAATGTACAAAAACAGTCTCACTAAAATATTATTTAAAGTATTCAACTCAAGGAAGGTCAATATAAACTGGTTATAAGAAACGAAGGCGAACCTCCAAGAAATGAACATCACGGGCGACATCATAGAAGATCGTGGAGCTTTTAGCACAACAGTAACCGAGCACAAATACGTGAAGAAATCTGACAGGAGGAAGTCGTCCACAGAATGCGATATGCAACACAGTGCATTCATAGAGAGATTGTGGGAGGATAAGAAGGCAAAAAAAAAACATCAGGGCAACGAACAAGTACAAACGCGCTCTTTGAATGGGTACAACGAAGAAATAATAATAATAATAATAACAATAATAATGATAATAATAATAATAATAATGATGATGATAATAATAATAATAATAATAATAATAATAATAATAATAATAATAGTACCGGGAGGTACACCTCAACCGCGTGCATTTAAATGAAGCCCCTTCTAGAACGCTATGTAACACATAAAAACTGAAACAACTAGTGCAAGGAGTTGACACGTTGACCAAAAGATGTCACTACTAAAGTGATAGAGTAATGCGTTATTTTCAGGTTTCCTAAACTGACTGGATTTCTTCTTTTATGACTGTATGACAGTTTACAACAGCGAATTCAAGAAGTTTGAACTTTTCTCCGTTGTTATCTCTATTAAAGTACTTATGCCATGCACTCTGGTGCAAAGTGGAATAACTAGAAATTTAAAGACATTTTGTGTTCATAGGTTTTCTGAACTGAATTCACTTTCCATGTTTTGATTCTTCGAGGTTTGTAACACTTCATACTCATCCCGCCAACTTCGGATCTCAACCGATAGAATTTTTGGTGTATATATATTCTTCTGCCAATCATAGGCTTCTTGTAACTTTTCGACTGTCCAATAAAAATGAGAGGGTGTGTCTGGTTTTAGTCCTGAGCCTTCTCGAACCTTCCTCTCGAGTATAAAAGCTGACGCCTTTTCGAGCTAACTTGTCTTATTGATCGTCGTGCTATTGAGTGTGTGTGTTAAGAGAGGAGATGGACGACTCATTCGTCGGCAGGCAGAACATCAGATAAGGTAATGGCCACCAGTTTCAAACTCAGTAGTTATCTCCGCAAGCCGACTCGAGTCGAAAGTTCCTATCTTTAACTATGTAACAGTAAATTTCCTAACATGTAAACTTCTCTTTCTTCTCATGTAAAAGTTCAAGTAAGTCATAAGCATTAAACTGAAAACCGGGGATAGAGGTTGTGTTACCCTCTCGAATTACTCTTCAATTAATCTTGAGGTGACTATGATTTTGTAACCATTTTTGCTTGTAAATTATAAATTAACTTGTCCACCTAGTCGTCTCAATAGTTTAGGTTTAGCCTTTGCGTCGTCGGGCCACAAGCCCAAGTAGGGTTTTAACCTCATGATTTCCCGGAGCGCTAGTGTCCGCCTCAATTCATTTTGTTTTTGGGGCCAGTAATTGAACCTGTTGTTTTCCATAAAGGCCCAGTAGAATGGGTACTAGACACCACTATGCAAACTTAAAAAGCAATTGATATGGTCCTGCAAATTGTAGGATGAGCCTAGAGAGGCCTGAAAGAGTAATTTTACTGAGCGAAGACGCTCTGTTCTCTACTGTAAAAGGTAAAAGTCGCCTTGAGTAGGCGGTTGGGGTTTGGGAGTGCAGTCTCCATAGAGGCTCGTTTCTTGTAATGTAATAGATATTTGTGTAATAGTGAGTGGTGCCTTTGGAAGGCCGTAACTTGTAACAGATGGGGCAACGTGCTCTTCAAAATTGTGTTTGGGAAATTTCTCTCCTTGTCTATCCATCTAAACGCAACATTAGTAATGTTGGGACCTTTGTAAATTGTGAGCCTCAAGCTCAAAATGTAACTTACCAATTCTTGGTTTTCCTGCTTTTTTATTTTGTATAAAACTACCCATGTACCTGAAATCTTGTAGTACTGTTAAAATTTAATATTTGAAAAGAAAAATTACCTTTATTTTCGATGTTTTGAATTAGTCTTCTGACTGTCAAATATAGACTCATTCAGGCCACACCTTCTTTCACCTCTGCGTTCCACAGAAAACCCCGGAATAATAATAATAATAATATCTTTAATTCGCCATATGGAAAATAGATAAGTTTAATCTGTGATATATTCTCCTACATAACCAGAGGGACAGAGAATAAAGCTCTGTTCTTAATTGGCAGGTTCCACGCTAGACTGACATAATCGTGTTGGTGTCTGCTGTTCATCCCAAAGGATATATTCAGCGAGTTGTGTGGACGCATTCAATCTACCACTCTCACCTTGACAACTTTCAAAAACCGAGTCCATGCATCCTGTCCTGCGTCATCCTCAGCTCCTCCTCCCTTCCTGAACACCGCATTAGAAACCGGACAAAAAGTAAGAAACTGTGGAGTAAACGAAATCCTGTGCGATTTTTTGTGATTATTAAAAATTATGTGTTGCGTAAGCACGTGCATATATCTCACTGGTTATAATTACAGCATTAATGATACGTGAATAATTAATGCAGTGAAAGGGGTATAATAAATTATGAGTATGGTTTGTAAATAAAGGTAATTTTTCACACCTTGTTTTATCAACTGATCCCCCTATATAATTATTTCACACGAAACTGTGTCATTCTACCTCACTGCAGCCATGAGTCGAGTAACAATTATTCTGTGCGTAGTGGCGATCTTCGCGGTGAGTATTATTCAAACGTATCAATAGAACTAACGTTTAGATTGAGGGAAGAATCCCACCTCGCAATATGTATTTGCTTTTTATGGCTAATCTATGTAATCACAATCATACTCCAGCTTGAAGTCCAGTTACATGACTTAAAAGAAATACATGTTTCGTTCCTCTGATATGGGACATCTTCAAATAAAAACGTGTATAATTTTACAAAAATTGGAACATCTGAAATAAAACTGTGATGATGATGATGATGATGATGGCGTGATAAAATATTCCTAAACTTTTGAGTTGTTGAGTTAAAACACTAAACAACACAATGATCAGATTTGTAATGAAATCTGTGTTTAAGGGACCCTAGACATTGATCTTCTTTCTAAAAATGCTGGCATTTGTCGTAATGTGACACCAGCTTCCTGATGCCCTCTGCAAAGAAGTCTGCCTCCAGTGAGGTAAAGTGCGTCTTGACAGCCTCCTGAAGTTCTTCCTTTGTCCGCCACAAATGGAGGTTTACGATCAGTGAACTTTCTACAGCAATCCAGACGTTTCAAATCGAATACACCATAGTGGCTGCACAGTTCGGATACCAGAAAATTTGTTCGGCTGGCTCCGAACACTTGTGACGGACGATCACAAAACTGAGTGAATGGCGTCAGCCATAACGATTCTCACACGTTACCATAGTGAGGGGGAAGAGTTTCGAAAGTCTATCGTTACTGGCGAAGAAACACGAGTCCTGTGAGACACTCCAGAAACCAAAGAACAGTCTAACCTCTGCATGCATCATTCTTCTCTGGTTTAAACTGGCACTGAGAAACAGGAAAACAATGGCTGTCATTTCTTGGGACCGTAAAGGTGTCATAATGATGTACTTTATAGAGCAGGACGCTTTTCTTGTAGCCCATCGGAGCCTTCGTAATACCACATCTTCCTAAAGCTCATAAATATTTTTTAAGATGTTGAATAGAGAATATAATATCCCCTTGTCTAAGAACGATTTTCATAAAGAAATTAGTCTTATTGCAAAATAGTGTAAGTAACGGTATACTAAATTTATGTGATAGAATGATAAACAAAATATAAAGGAAACCTCAAACAGAGCTACAAATAACGAACAATAAGAAAGCATTGTGACCTTCACCTACAATAACGGAAATATTTATTAAATCACTAACATCTTCAAGAGACTTAGTTTCAATGTACCAGTAATAATAACGACAGTATAGTCCCTCCTGAAGTAGTTACAGCCAGCGCAGTTAGAATGTGAGCATTGTTTTGTAGGACGATAACGAACGACTTCGTTATTCTGTCCTTGCTGGGGTGAAATATTCGTTACTCCAGGGCCATGCTTGGCCTTCTAATACTGCTGAAATCAATCAATCAATCAATCAATCAATCACTACTGATCTGCATTTAGGGCAGTCGCCCAGGTGGCAGATTCCCTATCTGTTGTTTTCCTAGCCTTTTCTTAAATGATTGCAAAGGAATTGGAAATTTATTGAACAGCTCCCTTGGTAAATTATTCCAATCCCTAACTCCCCTTCCTATAAACGAATATTTGCCCCAATTTGTACTCTTGAATTCCAACTTTATCCTCATATTGTGATATTTCCTACTTTTAACGACATCACTCAAACTTACTCGTCTACTGATGTCATTCCACGCCATCTCTCCACTGACAGCTGGAAACATACCACTTAGTCGAGCAGCTCGTCTTCTTTCTCCCAAGTCTTCCCAGCCCAAACTTTGCAACTTTTTTAATGCTGCTGTTTTGTCGGAAATCACCCAGAACCAATGGAGTTGCTTTTCTTGGACATTTTCCTGTTCTTGAATCACGTAATCCTGGTGAGGGTCCACACTTGGACGTACTCTACTTGGGGCCTTACCAGAGTCTTACATACCCTCTCAACACACATCCTTACTACAACTCCTATATACCCTCATAACCATGTGCAGAGGTCTGTACTGCAAACATATTTATGTGTTTGCCCCAATAATGATCTTTCCTTATATTAAAATCTACGTACTTAAATTATCACCAAAAGGAACTTTCACCCCCATCAACGCAGTAATTAAAGCTGAGAGGAATTTTCCTGTTTGTGAAACTCGCAACTTGGCTTTTAACCGCATTTCTCATCATACCATTGCCTACTCTCCGTCTCTGAAACAGCCGTTGTCTCTTTGAACGTCAGCATCTCATGTAATCGCGCTCTAAGGTTAGTTGTAATTACAGGAAGTGTATACAACCCGGCTTTACATAGGTATGTAGTAATAAACGAAAATAACGCATTCTTAAATTCTCACTAAAATAGGTTATCTCTCTTCAATTTTATCCAAAACTAGCTGATGTACCCGTTCTTCGCTACGGAATTCTACATTTGCTAAAGAAGAAAGTTATCTAACTCCCCAGCTATAATCAGGCAGGCTGTTACACAAGGTACGCAGTAGTGATCCCTACTATCGGAGATGAGGGCCAGCACAGGAGACAAAGAATATCACAACAAAGAGTGGTCAATGTAATGTTACTGTTGATCAATTTTTTGGGTTTTCGATATTGTGGGCCTTCACATTTGGTTTTCTTCCGACCCTGAAATACCACTCTTATCATAGTCGGTACGATAGAACTGAATAAAACATACATGATCGGAAATTGTGTTCTCTATAACTTTTGTTATGCAGTAATTTTCGATAGGACCTATAACAAAAGCATTTTAAAAGTAAATTTTAGGCTCCTTCCCCTAAACTACAATTTTATCCAGGGTGAACAGCATTGTTTGTGGTTGAAATTGTATTTTCTCATTCCCCGACTCTATATACTGATTTTCCTTAAATTCTCTTCACCCAGATTCTCGTAGATCCGCGTTGATATGGACTTAGCAACAAAAATACAAATTCATGAATATCTCTCTTATCATAGCCTGTACGGTAAAGACGTGCATGACATAAATGATTAGTAATTAAATTCTATATAACTTTAGTTATATAGTATTTATCGTTAGGGCTACTGTTAACATGAATAATTGAGAATTAAATTTTGGGCATTCCCCTAAACTACCATACCATTCAGTGTGAATAAAATAAATTATAGCCTGGATTGCAGCGGATTATTCCCTAATTTTACATACGAATTTTCATTAAATTCTCCTCAGCAGTTTCTCGTGATATCAATCTGGCACTACTGATCTGCATTTATGGCAGTCGCCCAGGTGGCAGATTACCTACATGTTGTTTTCCTACCCTTTTCTTAAATGACTGCAAGCAATTTGGAACATCTCCCAACTCCCCTTCCTATAAACGAATATTTGCTCCAATTTGTCCTCTTGAATTACAATTTTATCTTCATATTGTGATCATTCACTCAAACTTATTCATCTACTGATGTCCTCCCAATCCATCTCTCCACTGACACTTCGGAACATACCACTTAGTCCAGCGGCTCGTCTCCTTTCTCCCAAGACTTTCCAGGCCAAATTTGCAACATTTTAGTAACGCTACTGTTTTGTGGGAAATCGCCCAGAACAAATCGAGCTGCTTTTCTTTGGATTCTTTCCAGTTCCTGAATCAAGTAATCTTGGTGAGGGTCCCATGCACAGGAACCATACTATAGTTTGGGTCTCGCCAGAGACAAATATGCTCTTACCTTTACATCCTTCCTACAACCCCTATATACCCTCATAAACATGTGCAGAGATCTGTAGTACAGATCCTGTACCCTTTATTTATAATCATATTTATGTGATTACCAGAATGAAGATCTTTCCTTATATTACTACCTAAGTATTTACAATGATCCCCAAAGGGAACTTTCATCCCATCAACGCAGTAATCAGAACTGAAAGGACTCTTCCTATTTGTGAAACTCACAACCTGACTTTTATCCCCGTTTATCGTCATAACATTGCCTAGTGTCCCTCTCACAACATTATCGAGGTCATTTTGCAGTTGCTCACAATGTTTTACTTATTTATTGCGCTGTACAGAATAACATTATCTGCAAATAGCCTTATCGCTGATTCCAGTTCTTTAGACAGATCATTGATATATATAAGAAAACATAAAGGTCCAATAATACTGGTTGTAGGTTTTCATTTTTCAATACTCCCTTGAGGAATTCACCACTTAATTATTACAGGGACAGATAAAGCTTCACCTACTCTAATTCTCGGAGTCCTATTTTCTAGAAACAGAGCCACCCATTCAGTCACTTCCTTGTCAAGTTAAATTGCACTCATTTTTGCCAGTAATCTCCCATGATCTACCATATCAAATGCTTTAGACAGGTCAGTCGCGATACAGTCCAATTGACCTCCTGAATCCAGCATATCTGCTCTACCTTGCTGGAGTCCTACAAGTTGGGCTTCAGTGGAATAACGTTTCCTAAATCCAAACTGCCTTCTATCAAACCAGTTATTAATTTCGCGAACATGTCTTATTAATCAGAAAGAATGTTTTCCCAAAGCTTATACGCTATGCATGTCAAACTGATTGTCCTGTAATTTTCAGCTTTATGTCTATCACCCTTTCCTTTATATACAGGAGCTACTATAGCAACTCTCCATTCATTTGGTAAAGTTCCTTCATGCAAACAATAATCATATAAGTACTTCAGATATGGTACTACATCCCAACCCGTAATTCTTAGTACTGTATATCCCCCGAAAGCTCGTCAATTCCAGCTGCCTTTCTAATTTTCAAATTTTGTATCTTACTGTAATTGGCATTGCTGCCATAGGTAAATTTCAATTCTTCTTTAGTATTAGTCACCTCCTCTATCTGGACATTATCCTTGTAACCAACAATCTTTACATACTGCTGTCTGAATACTTCTGCCTTTGGAATTCTTCGCATACGGACTCCCCTTGTTCACTAATGATTCCTGGAATGTCCTTCCTGAAATCTGTTTCTGCCTTAAAGTAGCTACACATACGCTTCCATTTTTCACTAACATTTGTATGGCCGCCAATTATGCTTGTCAACATATTATCCTTAGCTGACTTCTTTGCTAGATTCAATTTCCTAGTAAGTTCCTTGAATTTCTCCTTACTTCCACAGCCATTTCTAACTGTATTTCTTTCCAGCTTGCACCTCCTTCTTTGTCTCTTTACTTCTCTGTAATAATATAGTGGATCTTTCCATTCCTTACCACCTTTAAATGTGCAAGCCTATTTTAACATTATTCAACAATTGCTTTAAACCCATCCCAGAGTTTGTTTACATTTTTATTTACCGTTTCCCAGCGATCATAATTACTTTTTTTTAACTCCCTCATGCCTGTTTTATTAGCCATATGGTACTGCCTAATCATCCTGACTTTATATCTTCCTTTCTTTCACATTTATTTTTAATCACGATAAAAATAGCTTCGTGATCACTAATACCATCTATTACTTTGGTTTCTCTATAGAGCTCATCTGGTATTACCAGTACCAGATCCAGAATATTCTTCCCGCTAGTTGGTTCCATCACTTTCTGAATCAGGTGCCCTTCCCATATTAAATTTTTTGCCATTTTTTGGTTATGTTTCCTGTCGTTCGCATTACAGTACCTTCCCAAGTGGCATTTGCTGAGTTGAGATCACCCGCTACAATCACGTTCCTTTCCGTATCGTTTCCCACATAGCTGATTATCTTATCAAATAATTCTGAATGAGCATCTGCACTTATCTTTCCTGGTGTGTACATTTTAAGACATCAAGTTGCCTATTATCTTTAGAGATGAGCCTTACCCCTAGAATTTCGTGTTTGTCATCCTTAACTTTTCGTAGCTTACAAATTCTTCTTTCACCAGAATGAATACTCCCCCTCCTACCATTCCTATCCTATATCTACTAAAAATCTTCCAATTCTGTGAGAAAAATTTAGCATCTATTCTATCATCTTAGCCATGATTCAACTCCTATTACAATATCTGGTAAGTATACATCTGTGACAATACTTAATCCTATTCCTTTATTTACAATACATCAACAGTTGAGCACTAACATTTTTATGTCACCCCTACTTGATTTCCAGTGCCCTGTTCCCTTAACACCGCTCCCTAAGCCACCCTGTTTCCCTGGATGTATCTCCCTATGACCCTTCTAAACAAATTTCCTAACTGATATGTACCACTGCCTTTTGAGTGAAGACCATCTGAGCGCAGATCCCTATCTCCTATCCACCCATTAGGATCTAGAAATCTCACTCCCAGTTTCCCACATACCCATTAAATAGTCTCATTTAAATCCCCAATCACCCTCCAGTCAGTGTCCTTCCTACACAGTATTCCACTAATAACAATCTCCGCTTTCTTAAACTTCACCCGCGCTGCATTTACCAGATCCCACACATCGCCAAGTATGTTGGTACCTTACCTGCTTGTCTTACGTTGTTAGTACCAAGGTGAGAGGAACATTGTGAATGACGTTGTTTTCTTGGAAATTGTGATGTAAAATTTGCTTCATTTTGGACTTCAATCAGTTCTTCCTGATGATCAACAATGTCCGTTGTGTTCATTTTGCTATGCGGAAGTGTAAAGAAAAATGAACCTTTAAAATATACTGTAGGAGTAAGTAAAGGCGTCGACAAACATACATTCCGATGTTGTGGTAATTTTCATTTTTCTTTAAAGCTTCCTATAGGAAATTGAACACAACGAAAATTGTTCTGATGGACTGCAGATATGTATTTAGCTGGGATGCGTGACAAGTCTTAAGGAAAATATTGGATAGGAAGAATATTTTGACATAAGATATTTGGTTTCTTCAATGAAGATGTGAATGTTGCGTGTAACGTCAACATGATTCAAAGTCTTTCTCCACTTTCCGTTTCAGCACGTGAGCCACCAGATGCCGCTGTTCAGTGGAACACGTAAGTACCAAATTTACGTCCTTGTTTGTAGAACAGTGAACACATTCTTTCTCTTTCTCTCTCTCCCCCTCTCTCTCCCTGCATCGCTCTCTCTCTGTCCCTCTATCTCTCTCTGCTCAACGTCATTAGTCACTACTGTGTGGGCGTGGATAGATGTCAATGGTTTTATGTGGAAAAATCAAAGAAATATTGAGGAACATTTTTACTGCCAAACGGAAATATATTCATTAAAATTCAATCAATCAATCAATACTGATCTGCATTTAGGGCAGTCGCCCAGGTGGCAGATTCCCTATCTGTTGCTTTCCTAGCCTTTTCCTAAATGATTTCAAAGAAATTGGAAATTTATTGAACACCTCCCTTGGTAAGTTATTCCAATCCCTAACTCCCCTTCCTATAAATGAATATTTGCCCCAGTTTGTCCTCTTGAATTCCAACTTTATCTTCATATTGTGATCTTTCCTACTTTTATAAACGCCATTCAAACTTATTCGTCTACTAATATCATTCCAAGCCATCTCTCCGCTGGCAGCTCGGAACATACCACTTAGTCGAGCAGCTCTTCTATTTTCTCTCAATTCTTCCCAACCCAATCATTGCAACATTTTTGTAACGCTACTCTTTTGTCGGAAATCACTCAGAACAAATCGAGCTGCTTTTCTTTGGATTTTTTCCAGTTCCTGAATCAGGTAATCCTGGTGAGGGTCCCATATACTGGAACTATGCTCTAGTTGGGGTCTTACCAGAGACTTATATGCACTCTCCTTTACATCATTACTAAAACCCCTAAACACCCTCATAAACATGTGCAGAGATCGGTACCCTTTATTTACAATCCCATTTATGTGATTACCCCAATGAAGATCTTTCCTTATATTAACACCTAGATACTTACAATGATCCCCAGAAGGAACTTTCACCCCATCAACGCAGTAATTAAAACTGAGAGGATTTTTCCTATTTGTGAAACTCACAACCTGACTTTCAACCACGTTTATCAACATACCATTGCCTGCTGACCATCTCACAACATTTTCGAGGTCACGTTGCAGTTGCTCACAATCTTGTAACTTATTTATCACTCTATAGAGAATAACATCATCCGCAAAAAGCCTTACCTGCGATTCCACTCCTTTACTCATATCATTTATATATATAAGAAAACATAAAGGTCCGATAACACTGCCCTGAGGAACTCCCCTCTCAACTATTACAGGGTCAGACAAAGCTTCACCTACTCTAATTCTCTGAGATCTATTTTCTAGAAATATAGCAACCCATTCAGTCTCTCTTTAGTCTAGTCCAATTGCACTCATTTTGCCAGTAGTCTCCCATGATCCACCCTATCAAATGCTTTAGACAGGTCAATCGCGATACAGTCCATTTGGTGCCAACGTGAAACATTACCACTTTCTCCTTCCCCTCTTCTACTTTCCTCAACATCTGCCTCAACCTAATTCCTGGATAACATTCTACCCTGGTTCCCTTTCCTCCACACACTTTCCCCACGTGTCTAACGATGGAATCCCCCATGACCAGAGCCTCAACCCTACCCACCTCATTTGATCCCCTCCCCTCCTGGTCAGCCCTGTATTTCCTGATAGCTGCAGAAGCTACTTCCTCCTCCGTTTTCTCCTTCCCATGACCCTGTTCCACCTGTCTTTTCCTATCCTCTACTCTACATTTCCCTTTCCTACCTTTTCCCTTCCTCCTACTTCCACACATCTCAGCAACAGTTCCCTGTCCCTCATCTTCCCTCTGTTGTTCTACCTGGAGTGACTCGTACCGATTTCGCACAGACACCTGTCCTAAATTCTGATCCTGAATACAGCCCTTAGCCTGCAATCTCCTTCCCCTTAGAACATTAGACCACCTGTCTTCTACAACTCCTCCCTTTCCTTCCCCTCCCTCTTGTACACCTACTGTAACCTGTACATTGTTTGAGGGAGTCCTATCTTCCTTCCTGTCTTCTGTGAGAATCCTAATTATCTCCCTCAAACTGTCCAACTCCTCTCTCATACCCCTCAATGCCTCACCACACCCACAGTAAGTACACTCGCGCTCCTTAGCCATTCTTTACGGGGGGAAAAATTAAATTAAAAATAAAATAACTTATTTGCAAAAAATAAATGAACGGAGGGATATATTGTCTGGGATAGTACAGGACAATAAGGTAATTAATATACGACTACACTACTACTTAGTCGTGCTCTATTTTATTTTATCCTACAACCCCTAACAGGATAAAAACTGCTGTTAATTACTGAATATCGAAAGTAATACACAAGAACTACACAATTCCAAACTGCAATTAAGCCTATCCTAATTACAACAACAGTATTTTAGTAAGAGTTTCTACGGATATCTCTACTATACCAGTACTACACAAATATTTTACAATAATAAAATAAGCACACTAAATTCTAATAGGATATTACTCGTATACTACTGTACAGTACACTACAGTAATTTTTAAACTACTTTCAGACGTATCCTAATTACGCTACCGGTACCGTACCGTATGTCACTACTAAGCACAACAGAAATGAAATTTGCAAGAACTACTGTACTCAAAGATTACCAACGAAGCTAAATGCTTAGACAAATTATTATTGGTACTACGGTCTAATAGATACACACGAAAGATAACACACGAATATAGCAGGCAAGATACTGCACTATCTAAATGTACTGAATCTATACTACAATGTACCTACACTCTACACTACACTGCGTTTGGTTAAATGCTTAAGTATAGAAAGGTTTGCCGTACACGAAGAAAAACACGAATATAACTGGCAAGATACTATCTAATATATTATACCTTATCTTCACTACAATTCTACTGAAATGTGGTTATGTGATTATTACAGCTGGTGGATTACTATTATTTTCCCTACTCCACGGGACGGAGAATAAAAGTGTTCTTAATTAGGCCTACTGAAACCTACGAGGTTGTCTACAATAATTTCTCAAATATTTCTATCAAAACTACTACTACTCCAGGGACTTGAACTGCAATTACCGGGATAAATGAACTTTATTATTATTAGCTAACCGCTCATAAATACTGAATGATCGAGGGAGCGAAATATAAATTACGGATACTAACTACCTACTCAGAAGTACAAATGAATGGAATACAAGGTCAGCTGATTTTTATTTATATTTACTTGACTACACTACACTCTTTGTTCACGATTGTAGCCAACAATGCAATATTTGAATATGTGGAGCGACAATAATCAATAACAATACGACTGTTAACTATTACCGTGTAATCTATTTAATTTCTTTTTAAATGGAAGTTTACAGGCGTATCGTGTTTTTTTTAATGTAGTAAATTATTACCTTCGCGATAGTTTGAACGGATATCTATACGAAATACCGGAGAAGTTGCTGCAGAAGTTACGGTGCTATTCCTTATTATAATCTGCCTCTGTAAGTACAACCAACGAACCTACAGATATTTACAAATATTTTTAAAGTTAATATTATTACCTAAAGTATTTCCTAAACCTAAATTCGAAACAAGGTACACCTAGCTAGCCTACTTAACCTAGAAAACGTAATTTACTGAAGACCAACTGAATTTACTTGTTACAAAATTTAAATAAATATCACCACTCCCAATTTCTACGAACAAGCACTAAACACCACTATATAAACAGCACTAAATGAATCACATATACACAAAATTAAGCTATTTCAATAGGTTTTCACTACTTTATCACTACAATAATGCAAGAGCTCTCTCAACAGCCAACCGTTCTCAAGCGCATCCAACAATGACCCTGAAATTGAAATATTATACATTATGGTTGAATATTGGTGTTGTTTCAGTCATCTGTCAACAGACTGGTTTGATGCAGCAACCTTATCCTGTGCTAAACATTTCATTTCTACTCCACTGCTGCACTGCTGAGATTATAGGCGGTAAACTGTAAATTTACTTAGGAGAATTCTTCTGCCCTATTACATCAAACAACTCAAGTCAATCACCATTGATCTGCATTTAGGGCAGACGCCCAGGTGGCAGATTCCCTATCTGCAGATTTCCTAGCCTCTTCGTAAATGATTGCAAAGAAATGGGAAATTTACTGAACATCTGCCTTGGTAAGTTATACCAATTCCTAATTCCCCGTCCTCTAAACGTATATTTGCATTTGCAGATCCTCCAGCTGGTCCGTAAACAAGGTGAGTATCAACTGACTCGGCACAAGTAAATGTTTCCAATATGCAATTAACTGACCACAATGACGTTAGTTCTACAACTTTCCCACGATTGAGCACCAGTGGAGCCTAAATCCTCTACGTAGACCATTCAGATGGGAAAACGAACTGACGCAGCTGTTACACCGACAATGTAAGCGACGTTACACTCAGCGGGAACAAATGAATGCGGCACTGGAGAGAGGAATTGTGCCGGCTGTCGAAGCCTGTTCCAAACTTCTGCGGTGACGATTAGTGACTGACGGATGAAATTATATTGGAGAGTGTCGCAGGAATGAAAAATGACAGAGAAAACTGGAGTACCCGGAGTAAATCTGTCCCGCATCCAATTTGTCCAGCACAAATCTCACACGGAGTGACTGGGACTTGAACCACGTTACTCAGCGGTGAGTGGCCGACGCGTTGCCGCCTGAGCCATGGAGTGCCCTATTATAATTATTATTATTATTTTATTACTTTTCAATAAAGCCGGCCAAGAAAATACTTCTCCCCCGACACAGTTAGGTCTTATGGCAACGATGGGACAGAAAATGGATTGAGGTGGAAAGGAAGTGGCCGTGGCATTAATAAAGTGACAGCCCCAGCATTTTCCTATTGTGGACATGGAAAACCAAGGAAAGCCATCTCCAGGGTTGCTGACAGTGTAGTTCGGTCCCTCTATCTCCCGAATGGAAGCTCTCAGCTGCTCGCCCCTAAACGCACGTCCAACTTACATTAAGCTCTAATGCCGTGCTTAGTAGCTCGGAAGATAGAGCGCTGGTATTCTGATCCCAACTTGGCAAGTTCGATGGCGGCTCAGTCCAATGGTATCTGAAGGTGCTCAAATACGCCAGTCTCGTGTCTATAGATTTATTTGCATAAAACTCCTGCGGTACGAAATTCTGGCACCTCAGCGTCTCCGACTTGTATACTAATCAATGAGATACCTCAATAGTTCTTGCAGTTCATTCTGTTCCCTTGGTTATAGATAGGTGCAATTACTGCTTATGTCCAATCTGAAGGTACCTTACCAACACTCCATACTAATCTTATTACTCTATGAAGCCATTTCATCCCTGCCTTCCCATTATACTTCACATTTTCAGGTCGAATTTCATCTACTCCTGCTGATTTATGACAATGGAGTTTATTTACCATCATTTCCACTTCCTCAAACGTAATTCCACCAACATAATTTTCCTCCACCTCATGAGCTTGGCTGTTCACAACAATAGGAAGACTTCCTTTTACGTTGAGAAGACGTTCAAAATATTTCCTCCACCTCTCAAGTGATTCACTAGGGTTTATATGAGACCGCCTGAATTACCCAAAACGCTGTTCATTTCCTTTTTCCCTCCCTTCCTAAGATTATTTATTACTGTAGAAAAGGTTTCCCTGTTGCTTGACCTAGCCTTTCCAGATTATCAGCAAAATCTTCCCATGACTTCTGTTTGGATTCATCAACTATTTGTTTCGCTCTGTTTCTTTCATCTACGTACACTTCCCTGTCTGCCTCGGCCCTTGTTTGGAGCCATTCCTGATGAGCCTTCTTTTTACGTTTACAAGCTCCTCTCACTTTATCATTCCACCAAGATGTTCGCTTTTCCCATCTTTACACACAGTTGTTCCTATGCATTCCCTTGCTGTTTCTACTACGGCACCTCTGTATGTCACCCATTCACTTTCTATATCCCGAACCTGTTTACTGTCTACTGTTTGGAACTTCTCATTAATCACATCAATGTACTTCTGTCTAATTTCGTCGTCCTGGAAATTTTACAAGAAAATATGAAATATTATAAATATTTAAATACTTGAGGGCACATGAAATATTTCTCTTAAATGAAAATTCCCCATTCACTCCTTTTTAATTGTGCTCCAGTTATATACAGTACTCTAGAAGACAAATTAGAACGGTTGGATAAGTTACTTTCAATTAAATTACGCATCATTAGTATGCAAAAATTGGTTAGAATATCAAACTATCTGCAAGGTACCGGTACATTAGTATCTCGTGGATACACTTCTTGATCATTGCAGCATCATTATGGAGTTTGTTTTACTCTTGCTATTTGTATTTTGTTACTCATATATAAATGCGAATTTCTAATTTCCATTTTCTCTTTACATTAACATCATTATCGTCTGAAAATGACGTGTGCACAGTAGGAAAGGCTACTTTAACAAACGCAAAACAACCCACTTCCCTTGATCAGTGGAATTCGTGTTACCAATAATCAATCAATCAATCAATCAATCAATCAATCAATCAATCAATCAATCAATCAATCAATCAATCAATCAATCCATCCATCCATCCATCCATCCATCCATCCATCCATCCATCCATCCATCCATCCATCCATCCATCCATCCATCCATCCATCCATCCATCCATCAATCAATCAATTAATCAACCAATCAATCAATCAATCAATCAATCAATCAATCAATCAATCAATCAATCAATACTGATCTGCATTTAGGGCAGTCGCCAAGGTGTCAGATTTCATATCTGTTGCTTCCTAGCTTTTTCTTAAATGATTCAATAAGATTGGAAATTCATTGAACATCTCCCTTGGTAAGTTATTCCAATCTCTACCTCCCCTTCATATAAATTAATATTTGCCCCATTTCGTCCCCCATGAAATCCAACTTTACCTTCATATTGTGACCTTTCCTACTTTTAAAGAAGCCACTCAAACTTTTTCGTCTACTAATGTCATTCCAGGCCATCTCTCCTCTGACTGCTCGGAACATACCACTTAGTCGAGCAGCTCGTCTTCTTTCTTCCAATTCTTCCCAACCCAAACTTTGCAACATTTTTGTAACGCTACTCTTTTGTCGGAAATCACCCAGAACAAATTGAGCAGCTTTCCTTTAGATTTTTGTCAGTTCTTGAATCAAGTAATACTGGCAACGGTCACATACACCGGAACCATATTCTAATTGGGGTTTTGCAAGAGACATGTATGCCCTCTCATTTACATCCTTACTACAACCCCTAAACACCCTCATAACCATGTGCAAAGATCTCCATCCTTTATTTACAATGACATTTATGTCATTACCCCATATATTAACACCCAAATACTTACAATAATCCCCGAAAGGAACTTTCACCCCATCAACGCAGTAATTAAAACTGAGGGGACTTTTACTGTTTGTGAAACTCACAACCTGACTTTTAACCCCGTTTATCAACATGCCATCACTGCTGTCCATCTCACAACATTATCCAAGTCATGTTGCAGTTGCTCACAACCTTGTAACTTATTTATTACTCTATACAGGATAACACCATCCACAAAAAGCGTTACCTATGATTCCACTCCTTTACTCATATCATTTTTATATATAAGAAAATATAAAGTTCCAATAATACTGCCTTGAGGAATTCCCCACTTAATTATTGCAGGGTCAGATAAAGCTTCGCCTGCTCTAATTCCCTGAGATCTATTTTCTAGAAATATAGCAACCCATTCCGTCACTCTTTTGTCTAGTCCAATTGCACTCATTTTTTGCCAATAGTCTCCCATGATCCACCCTATCAAATGACTTAGACAGGTCAATCGCGATACAGGCCATTTGACCTCCTACATCCAAGATATCTGCTATATCTTGCTGGAATCCTGCAAGTTGAGCTTCAGTGGAATAACCTTTCCCAAAAACGAATTGCCTTCTATCGAACCGTTTATTAATTTCGCAAACATGTCTAATACAATCGGAAAGAATGCTTTCCCAAAGCTTATATACAATGCATGTCAAACTTGCTGACCTGTAATTTTCAGCTCTCTGTCTATCACCCTATCCTTTATACACAGAGGCTACTATAGCAGCTTTCCATTCATTTGGTATAGCTCCTTCAACCAAACAATAATCAAATAAGTACTTCAGATATGGTACTATATCCCAACCCATTGTCTTTAGTACCATCCCAAGATACCTTATGAATTCCAGCCGCTTTTCTAGTTTTCAGATGTTGTATCTTCTTTTAAATATCATTGTTATCATATGTACATTTTAATACTTCTTTAGCATTAGTCACCTCCTCTATGTGGATATTATGCTTGTAACCAGAATCTTTACATACTGCAGACTGAATACTTCTGCCTTTTTAAGATCCTCACATACACACTCGCCTTGTTCATTAATTGTTCCTGGAATGTCCTTCTTGGAAACTGTTTCTGCCTTAACCCATTAATTCTGATGTTTTATTTTGCTAAATTTCCGAGAAGTGCTATCCAAAGCATCCAAAATATACCGTATAATACAACAATACCAATAATATGTTCATGACACTTGTGAAATAAACACTGTTACGTTATGGTAACGCTATCCGTTTGTGTAACGCATAACTCTCTCAAAGTGTTTTCTATCTTGTATGGAACATACGGTTGATTTCAGTACATATTCGAACATCACATTTATAGCACATCGTACAGAAGCTTGATGAACACCCTTCCCCAGCACATCGGCATCTCTTTTTTGCCTGGGTTGAAGCCAAGGGATGATCTAGTCTGTCGTGGCTCAGGTTATCGGATATGCTGTTTTCTATCATGCTTGGCCTTGATGTTGATTGTCTTCCAGCTTGGTGTGGTGCTATGTCGCATGTGGTAAGATAGGTTTGTGCAATTTCCTGTCTAAATCTAGCTTCCTGACACCTGTCTTTTTGAGAATCCCAGTAAATATTTGGCAGCTGGTTATACCTTGATGCATTAACAATAGCGACAACGATTTAATTTCCTCAACAGAAACCTTACGATCGAGACCATTAGAGAAAATAGCATGTTCTGTACGCTGATCCACATAAAGCTCTATAATTTCATTGTCCACAAAATACTCATATATTCCTAAATTGATCATGTCCTTATGTCTCTGATAACTTTGTTTCAGAAACTCTTCAATATCACCTTCGGTCAATGACAAATTTTCTAGCCCTGTCCTGGATTTGAAAAGACGACATCATCGTTAGACTGTTCCTCAATATGTGCGGTGATTGAAACAATAGATTCATTCCCATGAAGATTTATTTCTTATTTTGGACTGGGCTGAAGTCCACTGAGAGTGTCTAGAAGAGCTTCGCTATCTTCTTATGCAGAATCTTCATCCGTTAGAACGCTGCAAACTGAGGACTCGTTGTGCATCTTACTGACATTAGGATTATCGACATAGTTCATATAAACGGCCTCTTCTAACGAGAAACCAGGCGTGGAAATAATAAAAAGTCATTTATGTACAATATTTGTCTTCGAAAATCTGCTAGCGTTTCCATATGGTCATTACCTTATCACATCAGGAAGCCGAACCAGTATTTCAGTAAAAATTTATCATAGCATAATAGAATCATATAGCCGGCCCCGTGGTGTAGGGGTAGCGTGCCTGCCTCTTACCCGGAGGCCCCGGGTTCGATTCCCGGCCAGGTCAGCGATTTTTACCTGGACCTGAGGGCTGGTTCGAGATCCAGTCAGCCTACGTGATTAGAATTGAGGAGCTATCTGACGGTGAGATAGCGGCCCCGGTCTAGAAAGACAAGAATAACGGCCGAGAGCATCCGTCGTGTTGACCACAGGACCCCTCGTAATCTGCAGGCCTTAGGGCTGAGCAGCGGTCGCTTGGTAGGCCAAGGTCCTTCAAGGGCTGTAGTGCCATGGGGTTTGGTTTGGTTTTATAATAGGATCATGTTTCTGGTGTACACAGCTGTACAAAATAAATAAGAACGTTTATAAGCAATTAGCGATAATTCACTTACTGGAAACTGACATCAATTTTCTACGTGTGAAAATATCGCAATGATTTTAGAGCTATAGAAACACTCCTGAAATTTGAAACTATAATTAAATTTATTCCGCTTTATATGTCAACATTCAAATGGCAGTCCATTATAATCTCGACAAAGAAACCTTAATATTGCTGTACTGTAGCCAATTTAAGCAAATGCTCCTGAGCGTTACCATACGGTAACCCTAGCCGTTTATGGGTTAAAGAACCTGTACATACCCTTCCATTTTTCACTGAAATTTGTATGACTGCCAATTATGCTTGCCATCGTGTTATCTTTAGCTGCCTTCTTTGCTAAATTCAATTTCCTAGTAAGTTCCTTCAATTTCTCCTTACTTCCAGAGCCATTTCTATTTCTTTCCAATCTGCACCTCCTTCTTAGTCTCTTTATTTTTCCATTATCATAAGGTGGCTCTTTACCATTCCTTACCACCTTTAAAGGTTAAAAACTGTTTTCACATTCCTTAATTGCTTTAAAATTGTCGCAGTGTCTGTCTTCATTCTTATTTACGGTTTTTCACAATTCACATTGAATTTTTAAAAACTGCCTCATGCCTGTTTTATCAGCCATATGGTACTGCTTACTTTTAAAACCTTCCTTTCTATCACGTTTGTATTTTACTGCTACAAAACAGCTTCGTGATCACTAATACCATATATTATTTCGGTTTCTCTATAGAGCTCATCTGGGTTTATCAGCACCACGTCCAGGATATTTTTCCCTCTAGTTGGTTCCGTCCACGGACCTGCTACGCAAGCGTAGCAGGGGGAGAGGTGATACTCCCACGTGACCCGTCCCAGGTGGCGGATAGGGGGGTCCTAACCGGCTTGCCGGCGGACTTGAGGGAAATAAAATACCTCTCGCGGACCAAACACACACCCCCTGTGGGTGGGGGAGGCAGACGAATAATACACCCACGGTATCCCCTGCCTGTCGTGAGAGGCGACTAAAAAGGGCGACCAAGGGATGCTTGGATTAGAACCATGAAACTACTTTTGATTAGTACCATCACGCGCGGAACACCATCGGTCGCTTTTACTTGCGAGTAGTACCACTCTGTTAGGTACTCCATATTTTTGCTATTCGTAGCACTCGAGTGGGGTTCAGTGTGGGTTTCCAGTACCCGTGAGTCGTGCCCGTGTGTGCAACACCACAGGTCTGGGCGTTGCCTGTGAGTTGTACCCGTGTGAGCGACACCACGCGTCTGGGCGTAGCCTGTGAGTTGTACCACAATATGAGCGACACCGTGGGTCTGCGTTGCCAGTGATTAGTACCCACTATGTGCGGAACACCACGGGAATACCGGTGCCCGTGCTTAGTACACCTAGGTGAGGAACCTCATCGGTTTGCGTTGGCTATGAGTTGCACCATTGTGTGAGAAACACCATAGGTCTGCGTTACCTTTACGACGTACAATACTTGTGAGTAGTACCTTAATGCGTGGAACACCGTGAGTTTACGCTACCTTTGATTAGTACCGAAACTCGAGAAATATCATGGTTCTACTTCTCGCGACTTGTGCCATACTGAGGGGCCGTAGACCTGGTTTCTGGACCCCTTCAGACGTCAAGCATAATCGATTCAGGACTGTGCTTTATAAGTGGTCCCTTGGTCAGTACTACTATTATTTATGACCGTTTTTGAGTCGGATTCACTGTTTTTTTTTGTTTGTTTCTTGTTTATTTTTGTTATTTTTTGGGTTCATGTTCATCCATTCATTTTTCATTACATTTTTATTTATTTTGGTCAGTGGATTTTTTGAACGTTTTGTAATTTCATTTCGTACCATTAGGGGCTGATGACCTCGATGTTAGGCCCCTTTAAACAACAAGCATCATCATCATCATCTAGTTGGTTCCGTCACTTTCTGAATCAGCTGTCTTTCCCATATTAGGTTATTTGCCATTGGGGAGGACAGCTGATTCAGAAAGTGACGGAACCAACTGGAGGGAAAAATATCCTGGACCTAATGTTGACAGCACACTCTAGCACTAAATGATTTTACATTGAGAAACTCCGCAAGTTAGTGACTTACGGAGTATTAAACTAAAGCAAATATTGACAATCCCTTCACGGCCATTGTATACAACAGACTTACGGGAGTTCTACAAAAAATGATGTAGCATTCATTTTGTCACATAAAACAAAATTGTCAAAAAATGTGACTTACATGGTTTTAAAATTAAGGGATTCATTCAAGGTATTTTTCTTTACACTTTAGCATAGAAAATTCATCACAACGAAAACTGTTCTAATGGACTGCATGTCCATAATATGTGTCTGGAAGAAGTGACAAGGAAAATCATCGGTAGGAAAAGAATTGTCGAATACACGGTATTGCTCATACAGTGACGATACCAGGTGTATGGATAAGTTTTTGCCGGTTTGGTAGTAAAGGAAACACGTAATTTTCAAGGGAAATTGATTTTTTGTTTATTAAAATTATTCGCCATCGGCTTCTACACATTTCGACTCTCTTTCAGGTGTGTTAAAAATACCATGCCAGAAAAACTACTTGTCGTTTGCGGCAAACCATTCGTTGAGCCATTTTCCAACTTCCTCGAAATCGCTGGAGTGCTGCTGTGTGAGGGCGAGGAGGTGATAGTCAGATGGCGCCAGGTCGGGGCAGTGCGGCGGGTGCGAAAGGATGTCCCATCCAAGCGATTTCAACGTGTCTTTCCCTGGTTTTGCTGTATCAGATGGCCGATTGTCATGTAACAAAATCACTTTTCCATGTCTTCTGGCCCATTCCAGTCGTCTTTTGATAAGTGCGTGATTTAAATTAATAATTTGTTGGCGGTAACGTTGTGCTTTAATGGTTTCGCCGGGCTTCAATAGTTCTTAGTACACTATACCGTTACCAGAGCGCGCACTGTATTACACATTGAAATCACCAGGTATAAATTGTCGAAACTATGCCTCACATGTTCTAATCGATAGAGCTTTTTCACCATATGTTCCCACCAGTAAGCGATGACTTACCACAGAATTTTCCTTTTGATTAAATAATAAAAGCAACGCGTTCCGCAAATGTTCGTCTTCAGGCACGAACGTTGACATGATCACCGAACGATACAATACAGACGCTAGTGTTTGGCGGACTCAACTTGTGTGTGCTGGTAGGTTAATGGCAGAGGAGCAAACTGTGGTATGTGTCAAATTCATACGCTGCGTACTGTTCGCTGACGACATCTCTTAGTGAAACCTGAAAAGACTTATGCATACACCTGGTATACTTCATGAGAAAATCGCGTATTTGTGTTACCAAAACGAAACTCTCCACTCTATTGCATATTCATGTGAGGCGTTCTTTTTTTTTCCATAAATGATCGGGTCTCTCACATTTTTTATTATTTTAAAAGTTCCAGGTTTTCCAGTCATAAACCCTGAGTGTCTCTTATGGAACCCATCCTGTTGGTGGAAATATCTTGACACCTTGCAACAACACGACCCGGTCTCGTTTTTTAAAGGTGGAGTCTTTGGAAGAAATGAACTCGGAGAGATCGTATATGATAAAGGTGATGTGCAAGCTGTTGTTCCTCCAGAAGTTTACGAGAAACTCGTACCGGGCAGTGATAAATCAAAGTTGCCCACTCTAGAGAGTAAGGGAAAACGCGTACTGCGTGCACCAGAAAACAGGTTGTACAATCCTGAAGGATTCATCCCATACCCTTTGGTACCAGTACAAGACCGGTTTCTCTTAAATGATTTTGGGTTGAGAAAACTTATACCTATATAATCATTGCCAGATGAAATAATAAAGAGAAATGATGCAAATTATAATGCTTAAGTTCTTAATATTCGAATACGGTTACAAGCAGTTATTTTACATCCATTCAAAGTACTTCCTATTCCTTAATGTAACTTCCTCGCCCTGTTATGATCCTGTATGTGTATATGCTAACTTATTTATTTATTTATTTATTTATTTATTTGTTTATTTATTTATTTATTTATTTATTTATTTATTTATTTATTTATTTATTTATTTATTTATTTATTTATTTATTTATTTGGGAAAGCAAAACATCGAGAATTCGAATTACAGGGTTCCGCAATGAAAAATATACTTACAATGGAGTAGAACAATGCAAACTTAAAAAAAATAAGTGGAAGAATAAGGCAAACTCACCAAATGATAAAAATAGAGGAAAAACGTAAAAACTAAGAAAATACCTGTAGAGATACAACAATTAACAACAAAACATAAAGGCAAAGAAACAACGAGGAAAATTAAACGAAGAGAACAATTTGTACCTAACCAGAGTAAGATAAATGTAGATATAACACATTCGCAACGGTATATTACAATAAAATATAAATAAATTATTACATTATGTACAATAGAGGGGACAGCAATTAGAAGAGATTAAAGGAATATGAAGAAAATGAGCTGGGTTAACTTAAGGAAGAATTGATTAAGGAAATATACGATGAAAAAACGTCCAAGTTCCTGTCCGAAGACAAAGAGTTACGGAGGGTTTGAATGGGAAAGAGTTACGGAGGGTTTGAATGGGGAATAATAAAGTTCTTTGAACAAGAGAGAGAGAGACGGGAATGAAGGGATGGATTTATCCTGGTTTTGCGAGTTGGAACATGTAGGGATAGAATATGTGTTTTCCCTTCGTTAATAATTCAGAAGAATATTCAATGAATAAAGAATGCAGAATGATTAATTAACTTTGATATTTTGTTGTAAATGATAATCTTATTAATTGAAGGGCTTATTTTCAGAGTGACGCGTCTCCACCTTTTTTGTATTTCTAGTTGAACGTGAAAATGTATTCCCACAATAGTAACTTATCCTCTGGGAATTTATTTATTTTCGAAGTGGAGTATATTGTGATTAAAATGGACTCCAAAAGTGACGCAACTCCTCGAAGTTTTTATTTCCAAAGTGCGGCTACTCCACATGACCAATAGCTCGGCGCGTACGTATCACGTGCCCCCTTTCTGGTTGTGGCGTGACTCGGCTCTTCCGTTCGCGATTTTGCAGTGTGCAGTCATACCCTGGAAAGTGGTGGCAAAAGGGGCTCTGGTTAAGACGCAGCAGGTCGTTATGCTACTTAGGTTCCAAAATGGGTAAAATATAAATATGTAAATAAATTCAATGTTAATTTTAATCTTATACCAGTTGTATAGTATTATTAGAAGTAATTTCACATACCGTACTGTATATGAGTTGACTATGTTTGTAAGATATTATAAGAAGAATTTTGTAAACAATATAAATTTATTAAGGATGATGTGTGTGTTTAATAGAAAAAATTATTAGCGTAAATTGTATAATATTGTATTCTAGGAAAATTTTCTTCATCTCCTGTTAATTTAAAATTTAGTGCTTGACAATAATGTATTTTAGTGTACCATTTGCCACCGAGGTAGACACCTCATTTGCAAATAAAGAGATTTTGATTTTGAAAAGTAGGACGTTATTGTTCTTGAAGCAGAACGAGGACCATTGGGCAATATATTGAAACAAGACAAAGTCAAGGATATTAAAAGTCTCCTCTATACACTGAGTGTACGTGAATGACATCTTACCATGGCATCTCATGATATAATGCTCTCTTCTACTTCAACTGCTGAATATTGAAACCCACAAGGAAATCCTTCAACTCCAATGAAATAATGATTTTTAATGTGTTTCGTGAATTGAACATGTGAAGTGTTTGGACCAATAGGTCCTTCCAAACATTTTCCCCCGAAAACGTGTGTGTTCGAAAGTGCGAGACAATCATCTTTATGTTTGTTTTCAATCATTTGTTAGGCTTTACTAAATGAAATGTATGTGTTTTATATTGCAGGCATATTATATTAATGGAATTCTTAAATTTTGAAGTATTAAGCATTACCTTTTAAATGTTTGAGCACATACGAAGAAACCTAGCCTACACCGTTCTTCACAATTCGCACTTCGAACCAGTCTTTAGTTCCAAAGCAACGAAAATCCAAGATCCCAGGTCCACTTTTATGGCATTCTTTGCACGAAGATTGTAGCCACCATGACGAGCAGATTAGGTCCATCTTATTAGGAAATCAAGTAATTAAAATGCTGTTTCCTGAAAAATTATGTTTCTTCGAGATGCGACACTTTGAAAATATGCCCTTCAATTATGATATAACTGTGTTAAGTTATCCCTTGTATAACCATGAGTGAAAAGGTATTTCTTTCTGCGTTTAATTTTACCGGAGACCGTCTTAATAAACGACGTTGTGTTTCTGTTCCCCTAGGCATGTGGGAACAAATTATTGGATCCCATATACAGTACATCTGACCATGTAAGAGGCGTTCTGACCCACGGAGCTCAACGTCGCTAGTGGACAGCGTCTGGCGTTGCGAGTGGTTGACGGTCATGGAAAAAGGATACGGTGACCGCGAAGTGAACCCGCTTGAATTCAAACGCGTAGTAGCTCAGGATCAAGGAGACTAATCCGCGCCACAGCGCATTATGATATCTGCTTCGATAACGTGTCCTTGGAAGCCAACCATACGTACACACATGCCATTACAAAACCTCGGGGCACTTAAGTTACGCGGGAGCATGATAGGAGCTCCAACGGCAACGTGTGACCATTATCAAACAGTTAGCACACTATAGGTGGGCCGGCGTAAGGTTGCACATGACAGCTGCGCACAATATTGGTCACACTGCAATGGCGCACGAAGCAATGTTGCCGCTGTAACAACAGCTGATTGCACGACACATGTGTTTTTAAAAACATGGGAGAAATGTTTTTAATGTCATCGCGATGATACACAATACAAATGAAATCTGCCGACAAAAACTGAACTTTCAACTCGCCGATTATTCATCACACAAAATTATACGAGATAAATATACTACGAAGTTCTTATTGTCGCGATGTTAGAAAACACGGAAGAAATCGGCCGACAAGAATCTCACTTCATATACACCTTCACCAATAAATGTTAGAATAATATACACCGGTGCTAACACAAAATGTTTCAAGTAAATTCTATAAAATTTACGAAATTTCAGAAACCTTATTTTCATACCTGATTCACAAAGGCAGAGGCTCGATACCCTCCAGTTCACTGCCATCACTACCGTCGCCTTCGTTGTCACTGTCATCATCGTCTAGGCAGATCATCAACTCCTGAGAGTCACTGATGATGCCATGTATTGCCATTGCCGAATTAATGAATGCTGCGACATGGCTAAATTTCTTCCTGCACAAAGCCGCATCCATTGGAGCAATACTCTCCCGGAACAGTCCTTCCACTTCAGTAACTGTGAAGGACATGTTATAAGTGCGTACGTAATGTTTTACTTCACCCCATACCGTACCAACTCAATGAGGTTGAAGTGACAGTGGTACGGCGGCAACCTAATAACCTCGTGCCCTTGTTCCTTCGCTACCTCGTCGACTATTTTTTTTTTTTTTTTTTTTTTTTGCTATTTGCTTTACATCGCACCGACGATGGGACAGGAAAGGCCTAGGAATGGGAAGGAAGCGACCGTTGTCTTAATTAAGGTACACCCCCAGCATTTGCCTGGAGTGAAAATGGGAAACCACGGAAAACCATCTTCAGGGCTGTCGACAGTGGAATTCGAACCATCTATCTCCCGGATGCGAGCTCACAGCTGCGCGCCCCTAACCGCACGGCCAACTCGCCCGGTGTCGACTAATTTAGTCGTACACATATGCGCTGGGATATTTCTTTACTGCAGCCATTCCACTTACAGTTCTTTACTGGCGCTCGAGGAAGGGGTCTTGTCCATTATTACGGAGTGGTAACGTGCATTGTCCATAACAATGACAGATGGGACTTTGAGCTGTAAAAATCGTACTCGTGTCTTCGTATTGCATCAGCCTGGAAAGAATTAATTCCAATTACAGGAGATAGCTTAATTCGTTTCTTTCCCGGAGTGCTGTGAAACAAGTCCCTACTATCAGCCCCGTTTTCGCTATTGCTATGTACCCCAGTCACTTTTTCCTTCTGTTCTTGGAGGCGAACACCTGTTTGAATGACAGTACGCTTTGAAAGCCCTAATGTTTGAGATATGCGATCCACAACATGATCTACAGGAACGGAGAGACGGCTATACAAGCGTACGAATTTCGTCTCCCTCTCGTAAAACTCACGAGTTCTCCGCACTAATTCTAATGCCTGACTATTAAGGGACACTCCGCGCTTCATGACTATGTTGTCATTTCCGAGACATCGCACTGCATTCGTTAAAATAAAATTTCACAATTATCTCAAAATGAAAACAAAACTTTCATAAACGCGCGAATCACACCCGACCACGTGCTAGCGGCGACAGACAAAACGGCAACAGTTCAATACAGTAGTCAAGCTACTTATAGATGGCACCACTATACTACCTATATTGCCAACAACAATCAACTGAAAATAGTTCGTATTTGTTTTGTAGCTCGTTTAAACCTCATAATATATTTTAAATGCTCATATTTGTGTAGGCAAATAAAATATTATGAACACTATACGGAATGAAATACGAATTAACATGAATAAAATGCGCAACTGTATCTGACATAAAAAGTAGTGGGTTGGTGATTCTGACTGACGGGTGACGTTCTTCATTTCACTTTTGTAGTGGTGCCAACATGACTTACAACTGTCAAGTGCAACCTTATGCCGGCCCACCTATAGTTTGTAGAAGCATGGATACAAACAATTAATCGGTATTAAGTTTAAACAGAAGAGTACATTTTAAACTTAAGCTAGCCATGCACGTACAGGAAATTCTCAAGGGAAAGGCCTTGGGGATTTTCTCAAGGTTCAACTCCAGGTCAACACAACAGGTCTGTTCACTTGTGGTGGTTGGTTGTTCACGTGGTTTTGCAAATAGTTTTTATCATGGTAATTTTTTGAACTAACTTGCCACAAGCAAGGGTCATTCTGGTAAATTTGTATAAATTGTGTTAAACGTTCTCGAGATATGACGATATAGGACGCTCCCGACAATCACTTCACTTCACAAATCCTCAAGGCCTACTGCCGTCAACATATACACGCAGCAAGAGACTGGAAAAATCCGGCCTGCTTGGCCTCAAGGCGGAAAAGAATTGAATTTTGTTCGGGATTTTTGGATCTCTCGCACCTAACATGGCCTTAAGGATGCCGCCACACACGTTGGGGAATTCCTCAAGGATTGGACTGTTCAGGCCGAACCTTGAGGAAATCCCGCTCGTGTATGGCCGCCTTTACACGAATCGATTACTACTTGTAGTACAGTTCTAGCCAGTGATTTTTGGCAGGAATATTTATATTACTGAATCATGGAAACCAGGATTGTTCGGTCAGCTTTTGAAGAGATTCTTCTCAACTGAAATGGTTGACAATTTTGCTACTGAGTACATTTAACTTGTTTAAGTTCTTAGGCTTTTTCAGTCTGAAATTACCAGCGTTTCGCCCCAGTGTAGCAGAGAGCTCATCGGTTCCAAGATGCTGGTGGCTAGCGCGAAGTTGGGACACCACTGTAAGGCTGCCATGTACCACAATGCAGAGACGCTGCACTTGGGGAAGGATGTGTTTCCACTTGTATAAATGACTGCCTTACGCCTATATCCAAAAATACGGTTAATAGGAGGAAGCTATAATTTAATTTCATCTAATCCTAGTGTTAAAGAAGCAGTGTCGTTACACTTTCTTGTGTTTGTGTACTTCTTAAATAACTTTTATCCTTTTCATTGCCGGGAAAGATTGTTCAACAGAGGCGCTAGGAGCGGGAATAGTCAAAATTAAAGATCAGGATTTGATTACATCAGATAATGCCGCAATTAAACCTGAAAAAGTTATATATTTATTTCTCATTCAAAAATACTCTCAATTCATTGACTTTAAGAGCGCAATATCTTATGTCATTCATACTTTGCAAAATGTTTAATTAGATTCTTGCTTGGCGCCTAAAGAGCAGCTAGCTCTTTCTCCACCAGGAAACAAAAAGCATCTATTAGACAAGATATTTGTCCCGATTCCTTTTGAAGGCAAGGCTTAGGGATTCCTCTATTTTAGTGCTACTGAACTTCAGTAAAGCTATTTTGGAATAAACATGGTGTACGGACTGTTCATGTCGTTCGTTTAGTAAATAATAATTGTTAACATCACTAATCACCATTGTTGTCCAAATGGGCTATTCGTATCTGTTGAAAACGAACGGGAAAGCTAGCAATACAAGAAACACACAGCTATGTATCATTGTGTACCAGGAATAATTAATACGGCGCATTTATCCTATTCACTAAGTTACCATAGTTGGTATACTGTGAGTGGGTCTCCCATTGCAGACCTATATGATCTAAGTCTTAGCAGGAAAAGTCCTAAATAAAACATCAGCACCCCACCTCCACCATAAATGAATTTCCCCTTAGTAACAAAAGTAGTATGAGCTATACGAGTTCTAAATCACTGGCGTCAGCATTTTTTCTGCTGAGTCAGCACCCGAAGTCATTGAACTCAGCCAAGGTCATTGAATCTATGACGTCATGACCACGTGATCGGCCACGTGCTATTGTTTGTAAGCAAAGTCACGTACTTTTGACAGGTGTCAAGATAACAGCTGTCATCTTGACAGACACTAACCTCACTTTTTGAGCAAGAGAACGTCGCCAACCTCACTGCTGCCATCTTAACCACGTGGGCGCAGAATTTATACAGCGGTCAGCTGTCAAGATGACAGCTGCCATCTTGACAGGTCCTAACCACGTGCAGTTGTCTGGCGCTGATTTTGAACAAGTGAACGTGGCTAACCTCACTTCTGCCATCTTGAAAGGTCTTAACCTCAGTGCTGTCATCTTAACAACGTGGGGCGCGGAACTGGACAGGTCCTAACCACGTGCACTTGTGTGGCGCGAATTTTGAACAAATGAAATTGGCTAACCTCACGGCTCCCAACTTGAAATGTCCTAACCTCAATACTGTCATCTTAACAACGTGGGGCGCGGAATTTGAAAAAGTGACAACTGTCAAGAGACAGCTGCCATCTGGACAGGTCCTAACCAAGTGCGCTTGTTTGGCGCGCATTTTGAACAAGTGAACATGACTAACCTCACCGCTCCCATCTTGAAAGGTCCTAACCTCACTGCTGTCATCTTAACAACGTGAGGCGTGGAATTTGAATAAGTGACAACTGTGAAGAGACAGCTGCCATCTACACAAGCTCTAACCACGTGCACTTGTTTGGCGCGGATTTTGAACAAGTGAACGTGACTAACCCCACTGCTGCCATCTTGACAGGTCCTAACTTCACTGCTACCATCTTAACCGCATGGGGCGCGGAATTTGAATAAGCAACAGCTGTCAAGATGACAGCTGCCAACTTGGCAGGTCCTAACTACGTGCACTTGTTTGGTGCGGATTTTTAACAATTGCCCTTCTCGTCATCCCTCTTCCCCGACACCATCTTAGAGGGGGCCAAACCTCAGAGGATTATAGTTTTAATGCTAGAAGCCCTTCTCGACATACCCCCTTCTCGACACCATTGGAGGGAGCCTAAGAGGTCAGCTCATGGCATTATGTCTCCATGTGACAGTAACGAACAAGTCTAAACATGCATAACCATGACGACGTGATCTTACGCTTTACGCCCCCATCCGACAGACTGTCTCCGACGGGACTGAGTACATGCGATACTAAGGTTATTCTGTTTTTAACATGCAGCGATGACGTCGACATGGTTATGTATGTTTAGACTTGTTCGTTAACAAGGTCACTCTCTAGTGAACTCAGGCCTTTATAGATAGCATGTGTGTGACTGAGATACTGTGATACGCTCTGTGATAAGTTCGGATCGCCAGATGCATCCGTAGGCAACCTGCGCCTCGTGATGAAGATGAAGAGGACACATACTGGACCCGTCCACCCTCTGAGTCCCAGACTAGCATTAATCTCAGGGGTGTCGGTTCATATTTTAAGTCAACGAATTCATAAATCCTAGTATAAATATAGAGGGATCAATGAATACAGGGATGAACGAGCCATGCAAAAATAAAGCGGGAGACGCTCAATTGTAAACATGAATTTAAGGACTCCACGATAGGACTAGGAAGTGGCAGTTAAAATTTTCAAGGGCATAATATCTAACTACAATGAAAAGATTATGAGATAGGTTTACTTTGAAAATAAATGCCCTGAATTTAAATACAATTTATAAACGAAACGTTGGTTTTACAACTCATTAAATTATAATGTTTCTTGCTTCACCGCAAGTGGTGACAATACACTAGTAATGTCCATCCTGAAAAAGAAACACAAATTCGTTGTATGATTCACTACTTGATCCCACTGGGATAGAACCAGCGTCAGTACGATCTGATGGTCCATAAGGACGAACCTTCTTTACATCGAGAGCCTGATAATAAATCAAATTTATCGTCGGCTTCCCGATCAAATTTAGATTGAGTACCTGCGACAAATATCTACAATTCCCGATGTCGGCATGTCGGGTTGGGTAAGGCTACGATGATTAAAGAAGTGGATTTCACAGACGGACCCTACAATTTATCCAGCTGATGCTATGCCAATTTGAACCTGCCACTACAAATATTGACTAATATTCTAATTATCGCCAGGCTCGGCAGGGCAATGTCACACTGCGATAACACGAGGTGTAGCGGGAATACCGGACGATAACCTCCTCTTAACCCTCAAGCAAAATAAACAAACCGGGCCTTACCGTAACTTGACGCACGGCAAGTCGTCTTGGTTACGAGTCAACATATGATTATTATCTCCGTTCAAAGTCTAACGCTGAGGGATATCGTCGTCAGTAATTAAATTCAATTTATTATTATTATTATTATTATTATTATTATTATTATTATTATATTTATTATTATTGTTGTTGTCGTTGTTGTTACGGGGATACCCGTGGAATGCAGAGGTGAAAGAAGGTGCGGGCTGGAATAGGTCTAACTACAAGGCCGAGATACGAATTAAAATTGCATTAAAGGTTATATTTTCGTAAATAGCAAAACTTAATAATTATCACATAGAATTTGAACATTCAACAAATAACAACAAGTCAACAAGTAATCAGGTCCAAGACCAGGAAAGCCAAGATTTAGACACAAATTAACGGTCTGGGCTTCAAGTCCCACTTTTTACAATTTCTGAGCTCTCAGCTAACAACCACATATTACCAAAGGGCAGAAAACCCCTAATAACATGGAGCACTTGCTCCCACCTAGCAATGTTAGGCCTCCTAGAGGCACATATCCAAATACTAGAAACAGCTGACCCACTCTCAATTTTTCAAGCTTATAAAGGTAATACCAGAATTTTACACATGATTGCCATCAAGGCACATCTTACAATGAAGCAGGGGTATCTTGTACCCAACCTACTGGGCCTTAGCCGACAATAAAGGTTAAGTAAATGGCCCGCAACCCCAAGTATAATGGAGGCGAGTACTTGCACTCCTACATGAAAGCTTATTAAAACCTAAGAGGCACTAGGCCGATGAAAGAGGGGCTATTCCCAAACTATGGAGGTGACCCGTATAAAAAATTTTAAGACGTTACAGAAAGGAAGAAAATCAGTTACAAAACGTAGTCACCTCAAACTAGTATGAAGGGGAGATCGAGAGGGTAAAGCACTCTCTATCCCCAAATTACAGTTAAAGATATTTGAAGTTTTACAAAACGATGGGAGATTACATGTTTATTAGATAGCAAAGGTTTCGGACCTTCCCCGCGGACTAAACTGCTGAGCTAGCAAGAAATAAAGATGTTAAGTGGACATTACCTTATAGAAGAGCTGCTGCCGGATGAAAGAGGCGCTTCCCGCCTCCTGCTACACTTCCATACACTATGCTAGATGTTCGAGTGGCCCCGAGGCAAGAAAATCACCAGTTTTTATACCCTCGTGGAAGATTAGAGACCTTTCATGAATAATCAAGCCACACCCTCTTTCTTTATTGGTCCGTCTTGAAAATACACTCAAAGTCAAAGAAGAAATACATGATTAGTCAAAAATTAATTACAGAAATTCTGGATTGGCTCAATTAAAAACTGGCGGAAAAAAAAGATTAATATTGCCAACCCACCAATGAAAGAACGAAATTTAGTAAAGAGAAAACTTATGAATACAAAATTTCTTCAAAAAGTTCCTTAACTTCGCACCAGGGTGCATGATCAAGTTTTTTTGTAGAGATATCTATCAGAGAATGTCCACACTTTTTGATCAATAGAAAACAAAACAAGTTGAACTCCACACAGTACTGATAACTTCGTAATCACAAAATTTACGGTAGTGGCATCTTCTGAGAAAACGTATGAGTTGATACAGTTTTTAAATTTGAGAGTTTCTCCTGTAGATGAGTTTCAATTGGCGCAAATTTAAACTTGCGGCGTGGAGGTGTACCTCCAGGTACAATTATTATTATTATTATTATTATTATTATTATTATTATTATTATTATTATTATTATTATTATTATTATTATTATTATTATTACATTATTATTATTATTATTATTATTATTATTATTATTATTATTATTATTATTATTAGAGTTATGAAATTAGCATTCGCGGCAACTTAGCGTAATCATACGAATGCCGTCCGCGTAACTTTAACTTTTTTCCGGTCAGGCATTATTATTATTATTATTATTATTATTATTATTATTATTATTATTATTATTATTATTATTATTGCGTCTATTGTTATTATTTCTGACACTGCCACGTTATGATTATAATCATTCTTATTACTGGATGCAAAATACAAATGTTACTATTATTATTATTATTATTATTATTATTATTATTATTATTATTATTATTATTATTATTATTATTATTATTATTATTATTATTATTATTATTATTATTGTTGTTACGGGGGTACCCGTGGAATGCAGAGGTGAAAGAAGGTTCGGGCTGGAATGGGTCTAACTACAAAGCTGAGATATTGATTAAAATTGCATTAAAGGTTATATTTTTTTAAAATAGCAAAACTTAACAATTTTCACATGAAACTTCAGACTTTAACAAATGACAACAAGTCAAATCAGGTACAAGACCAGGAAAGCCACGATTTAGACAATTTAACAATGTGGGTCACGAGCCCTAATTTTCACAATTTCTGAACTCTCAGCTTACAAACCCCTATTACCAAAGGGCAGAAATTTCCTAATTACATGGAGCACTTGCTCCCACCTAGCAATGTCAAGCCTCCTAGAGGCACATTTACCACAAATAAAAGAGCTGACCCGCTCTCGATATTCTGAGCCTACCAAAGGCCTCAAGGGACTTTACCATTAACAGCCATCAAGGCACACTTACAAAGAAGCAGGGGTATCTTGTACCCAATCCACTGGGCCTTAGCAGAAAAAGAATAGGTTAATGTAATGGCCCAAAATACAAAATTAATGGAGGCGAGAACTTGCACTCCTAAATACACATTTGAAAACCTAAAAGGCACTAGGCGATGAAACAGGGGCTATTCCCAAGCTGTGGAGGTGACTCGTATACAGAATAAATTTAACACATTAAGGAAGAGTAGAAAACCGGTTACGAAAACGTAGTCACCTCAAATCCAACACCAAGGGGAGCTCGAAAGGGTAAAGCACTCTCTATTCCCGATTTACAGTTACAGATATATGAAGTTTTTACAGAATTCTACATGTTTAAGGGATAGGTTACATAGTAAATATTTCGGACCTTCCCCGCGGGTTAAACTGCTGAGCTAGCAAGAAGTAAAGATGTTAAGCGGCCATTGCCTTATTGAAGAACTGCTGCCGGATGAAAGAGGCGCTTCCCACCTCCTGCTACACTTCCATACACTAGGCTAGATGTTGTTCGAGTGGCCGAGAGACAAGAAAATCAGCAGTTCTTATACCCTCGAGGAAAGTTCGAGACCTTTCATGAATAAAACAGCCACACCCACAGGCTATTTTGTGGCTGGCTAAAAGTTACACATCAAAATTGAAGAAGAAAGACACGATTGGTCAAGAATTATTTACGGAAATTATTGATTGGTTACCTTCAAAACTGGGGGAAAGGAATGATTAATATTGCCAACCGAAAAATGAAAGAACGAAATTTAGTAAAGAACAAACTTATGAATACAAAATTTCTTCAAATAAAGTTCTTCCACTTCGCACCAGGGTGTATGGTCATAGAGACATCTATAAGAGAATGTCCACACTTGTTGATCAATGGAAAACAAAACAAGATGAAATTCACACAGTACTGACACTTTGTGATCACAAAATTTTCGGTAGTGACATCTTCTGAGAAAACTAATGAATAGATCCAGCTTTTAAAGTTCAGGGTTTCTCCTGTAGAGGATTTATTGGCGCAAGATTTAAAATTGCGGCATATTATTATTATTATTATTATTATTATTATTATTATTATTATTATTATTATTAGTAGTAGTATTATTATTATTATTATTATTATTATTATTATCGTTAATTTGTAAATTGTTTCATCTCTTGCGGAAAATTTATTAGTTGGGTTTGGTTAGTTTATTTTCATGCCTATTGGGGGAGTTTAATCCGATCCTTGTTCTTATTACTTTAGTAAACCCGCATTTATGTTAACTGTTGGTCAACAATGCCATTGTAACGTGTTAATTTAATCGAGGGCTTGGACAACCCTAGTACGAAAGGTATGGTGCCTGGTTCTCTTCTTATCGATCCTGCTTATTGTTGTTTATCTCTTCGTGCCTGTCGGTAACGTAACTTATTCTTATAGGGATATTGTGAATTGTCGCGGGCGCGACAAGAGAATCTTGCGGATTGCTCGGTGTATTGTATTATGAATTGCTTCCTTCTGAAACTGTGTGTTCATTTTTCGCCTCGGTGATGCGATGTGAACTGGTTCATTCCTTTTATTATGTTCCTGTGTTTAATTTATTGTCTCTCATTAACATGACTTTGTGATTTTAAATTTTGGTTTTATCTGGGTTGTATTTTTATTTTTGGGTGTGTCTGCCGTGGGGACATTATGGTCGGTATTTGTTGTGTTCTGTGTTAATGGTGATATGTCGGGTGTCCTTCATTAATATATGGTTTGGTGGGATTTTAGCTTCCACCGGGGTGCTGTCAAAAGCCCTCGATTTATCGTCCAAATTTTTGTGTTAAATTTTAAATTCCAATTAATATTAATATATTCAAATTTGTGTTCATTAAGGGTGATTAGTTAGCTACGCTGGTACAACAGTATAATTTTGTTGGGGATAGAAAGGTATGAGCTATTATATGTGTGAATTTAATCTAAGTCATTTATTTGATGAATATTCATTATACTCCTTAATGTCGTGTTATTTGCAAGTTTCATTCTCCCTCAAAGAGTTTATTTAATTTTTAAAATTATTTGTATTGTAGTTGTAAAGATTATTTATTAATTATATTTTTATTTCTATTTTGATTATTTTAGTGTCATTTTGGACTGTGTTGCCTCGTAGTTCTTCGATCCACTTCTCTAATTTATTATTATGGGTGGGTTCCAGCACTCTTCCTTGCTTCCTTGCTTCCCTGTAAATTATGTTGTGTTATTATCTGATTTATTATGAATTATTGCTCTTTTTGAACTTTATCTTGCGAGCACACTTCTCTATGACGCATGTAATTCATTATCACTGTTAGGGGGTGTTTCATCGCTCTTCAATATTTCGCGGGATAAGTAGCGTTTCTTGCAACATGGTCACATTTCAGCCAATAGCATTCGAGATGGCCTATTTCCAAGAACTTTGGTCTTCAATTTATTAACTTTGCAGCTTATTATTTATTTTTCTTCTACGCATGACATCTAAAAAGTTCCTTAATTTGATTCATATAATTGCAATGTTTGATTAATGATTACTTTCGGAATTAACTTACTATTTCACTTCATCTCTTTCAAGATGATATTCCTGGCTGGCCAAATGAATTTTGTGATTGGACTAGAACAAGCGGTTCATTTAAATTTTCCCTTGTAACAACTTGACAAACATTTGTCCTGTAGCTATGGCTTTTTCCACTCTCCTTTTCCGAGAATCCATGACGTCACGTAAACTTTCTGACCAACGGAAATACATCATCCCAGCGCTAACGTTGCAACCTTTCCCTTGTTCCTGGCTCCACTTTCTCTTATTCTACTAAGCGTATATGGGGACATCCGTATCTTCTGGTCGGTAAATTAATAGGCCCCCTACCAAGAAGCAGAACTGTAGCCATTGTGACAGAGTAATCCCTTAGGCTCCACTATGTCGCACAGCCAGGCCGTGTTTTCACATTTCTCGTACAGAATATTGTCACCCGGTTTTCTTCATTTCACTATGCGAACCATGTTCCCCTTCGGATTTCAAATCATGATTTAATTACGACCCCTATCACTCGGGTACAATACACCCAGCCCCAGTGCCAGCGAAATTAACCAATTAAGGTTAAAATTTCCGACCTTGCCGGGAATCGAACCCGGAACCCCTGTTACCAAAAGCCAGCACGCTAACCATTTAGCCATGGAGCCCGACATTAAAAGTTGATGTACAAGGCTTCAAAGTAAACGGCAACAAGTTTGTGTATAAAGATGTAGCTGAGTTGTATTGCACTGTGTTGTGGGCGCCAAAACTAGTCACTTTAGTATTTAGTCCACCTTTCCCTTCCCGTTTCTAAACAGATGAAGACGAAAAGCAGACTCAATGGATTGAAAAACAATTAGGTCTGTAGCGGGATTGATCATGAACGCTCATTTGTCAAGAGCAGATCTTGTTTTTTAAAGGGGTTCGAAAAGAAGGAATGGTTGCGTGAGTATCTACCATCAACGTGTGAAAGTACTGACATGCATGAATTAGGATACCCATCATTTAAAACTCTCTACAAGTAGCATCGTGGAGAAACAATTAAACAGTCTTTACGACATGTGTGCATGCTCTTTGATTGGCTGTGTTGCAGTGCATGTCGGGAGGTGAACAACATATGTAAACTGCAGTGTAGAAATGACATCAGTGTGAAAGAAATATTTGTAGAGTAAAGACATTATGACATTTCTATCCGATACTAAGTGTAACGCAGTTCAAAGGCAATCATAAAGTTTTATGCATGCAAAAAACTAAACCCTTTTACTGAAGAAGAGCTAAATGCATTGCCAAAGGCTTTTTTGGTTACTGTAGCTGTGAATGCTGTAAAAAAGATTTGGGATAAGGTGTCCCTTGCGTGGACTCAAGATCCTACTTTGTCAGAGTTTCAAGCCTGTAGTTTGCATCATGAACGAGTGAGTATAGCGAAGAGACCTGCAGTAAGACAGTGTCATACATGCCAACTTATTAAACTGTACCACGGACCTAAAACTAACGAGTTGATTTCGCTTGTAAACACTTATCATGGCTGCGAAAAGAGTAAACAAGTTGCAGAAAAGGGTGAAGAAACGTCCTGGGAGAAAGGTGAGGACGCATACTGGGCATGGACTCATCAATAGGGTGATTGATATTCTTCCCTTTGAGCTTCATCTTCCTAGTTACCAGTACTGCTGCCCTGGAACTCGACTTGACGTCCACTTGGCACCACGTGGGGATCCTTGTATTAATACGTTAGATGCTGCCTGCAAAGAGCATGACATTGCTTATCATCAAAACAATCCTGAACTAAGACGTGTAGCTGATTAAAATCTGTATCTTAAAGCTATGCAACATGTGTCATCACCTAGCGTTTTAGTTGCTGAGAATATAGCAGCACTTGTCGTTGCCGGTGCAATGCAAGGAAAATTGTTACTAAGTAGTGGCATTAAACAGGTAAGACAGTAAAATAATCTATGTATGAAAGGACAGAACAGATGTACTTGAAAAAAGGTATATATTCTAAAAATAAATACGAATTGTGAAACATATTTGCAGGTGCTGTTTTTATTTTTTAATATTAATCCTATCCTTCAGCATTTCCTAAATTATCAAGTAGTAGTAATGTTGACTTGTACGTTTAATCCTGTCATGACATAGAAGAAAGGAGAGGTATAGTGTTACGTCTATTACGTTATTTTCTAAGATTTTATTTCTTTTTATGTTTAACAGATTAGAAATCCATGTCTTATTAGTAAGTTCGTCGTAAATAACATACAGCATTGTTCCTCTAAGTAATATACATCATTGTTCGATTGATTTTCGCTTTAAAACTACTTCTGTGTTGAAACGTTCCGTTATAATACAGCTGATTAAGAGTTAATACCTATTGTGATGATGTAACGTGCTTGTTTCTTGATATAAGGACTAAATTATTTATTATTAATTTTTATTATTTTACACTTTTTCCTCTACTGTAAAAAACGGAAAATGTGCCATGCAGCATTGTTCGGTGGCGTACTTCAATTAAGCTGTATTGTTGTTATAACATATTACATGATATTAAACAAACAATCTATATGCCGTAATATTTTGTGGTCATATTCGTTAATCTATTATTTTAGACAGTGTTATCCCAGCTAAAACGGCAAACACAGACCAGCAGGTAATCCAGGAGCGATCACAAAGTAATGAACAGCAGCGTCCTGGTTGAGATCGACGTTCACTGAAAAGTACCACCTCTCCTCATTCTGGAATACGGCCAAGGCCTTTGTGTTATCTCGGCTGCTCGGTCATAGTTCCCGTGAGAACGGCGCGATCGCAGAGCCAGGAGCTTCCTAAGTGTTGAAATAAGAAGGTACTTCACAATACAAATGAGTACTAAAAATCGACATTCTGTCATACGTCAAACCCTATGTTCCATTTGTTCTCTTACATGATCTGTTTGAAGGTAGACACGCTGTTCATTTGGAAGATGTACCCCGACGTTCGTGACGGCGGGGAACTTGTTATGGATAGGAAAGTCTAGGATCTATCATACTATATATATATCGTATGGTTGTACAAGTACACGAAGTTTACAAATAATCAAATCAAAATATCCATTTTTGACAACCATTCCAAAGCACATGGTGTCACTTGGTGTAGAGTCTTCAGACCACCGTCTAATACACGAAGTGGGCTCTCTGGAACAATGTATTGTATGGTTTGGTCCTCCACTCCACAGTCACAGGCAGCAGATGTACGGAAAGCCCATTTCTTTAAGGTGTGACCATACCTCCATTGACCCATTCTAATGCAGTTCAGCTTCGACCAGGTTTGACGTGGTAGTTGGAATACCTCTACCTTCTTTATAGGATCTTCAACCAGGTGAGCATTGTTGGGTGGATGTTCGTTCCAACGTTGTTGCCTCTTGTAGGTCATGTTGAAAGAATTGATACCTTTTAAATCAACCCAGCGTGGCTTGCGTGATTTCAAACGTGTTGTTGGTGGATCTTGCAGGGCATCATACAACGGAGAGTTCTTATGAGAGGTGATCCACTCGAGCAAGCTTACCTTAGCGGCTTTCCTACTTAGATCTTGCGGAGCGATATTAGCTAGGACTGGTAGCCACTGTGTGGGAGTAGATCTAACAGTACCAGTGATAACACGCATGGACTCATTGAGTTGCACATCAATATTAGTGGTATGAGCACTGTTCACCCATACAGGTGCACAATATTCACCAGCATAGTACACAAGAGCGAGTGCAGCAGAACGTAGAGTATTAGCGTCTGCACCCCAGCTGCTTCGGGCAATCTTGCGGAGTAGATTCACTCTTGAGCCAAGTTTCCTCGATAACTTTATGCACTGTTATTTGAATGCCAAGGACCGATTCAGAGTGATTCCATGATATATTGGATTGTAGTTATGGGGTACTTCGATTCCGTCAAAAGTCACATGTAGATTCCTTTGCGTTTCTTTATTATTTGTTGTTTGGGTTGGGTAGAAGTCTCCATTTGTGGAAGTAATCACTCAGTTTCGCCAGATCACTAGTTAGAACATTCTCACAGTTCATGAAATCTTTACTCTGGATAATTAATGCTAGGTCGTCTGCATACTGGATATTCATGGAATCTGTGTGAGGCATGTCATGGATATACAGGTTAAAAATGGGGGTCAGAACTGATCCCTTAGGTAGGCCATTGTTTAGAATACCCACCTGCTACTTTGCTCATTCAGGAACACCTGAAAGCGCCTGTCAGAAAGCACATTGTTCATTAAAAGTACCAACTTTTGACATGGGATGATTTCAATAAATTTGGACATCAAGCCCTCCCTCCATACAGTGTCGTAAGCTGCTGTAAGATCCACGAAACCTGCAGCTGATTTGAGACCTCGTTGAAATCCAGCTTCTACTACAGTTGTCAATGTTAAGACCTGGTTGCAGCAACTCCGATGTTTCCTAAAGCCACCTTGTTCGATCGGGATGATTTGATCAATGGCCTCTTGAATGCGATTTAGAATAAGCCTTTCTAGTTGCTTATAGGTCATGCTGAGTAGTGATATTGGTCGATAATGAGAAGCATTAGTTCCATCTTTTCCAGGTTTCAGGATGACAATTATCATAGCCTTTTTGAAAAGCTTCGGTAATTTTCCAGTTTTCATAATTTCATGCAAAAATCCAAGAACCAGATCTGTGTTTTCGGTCCGATGGCTTTAAGAAACTCGAGATATATGCCATCAAAGCCAGCGGCTTTGTTTACCTCTGGCATATTCAAGGCTTTATCAAGTTCCTCAATGCAGAAATCACGTGAATAGACTGCTGTGGTTTTAGATGGGACCTCTGTATGTACAGTTCATTCTTCACAGTTCATGCCTGTTTGTCTATTTTAGTGTTTGAAATATTCATCAGTCTGAATGAAACAGCATTAGCATTCACATGTGTGACTGTACTTGTCAACATGGGATCTATACTAAGTTTTCTAATGAGGTTCCAGGCTTTCCGACTAGAATGTATGAAGTTGAATCCTGCCGTTTTTTATGGAATTTTTCTCTTCTGTTCTTATTCAGAGCTTTCAAGAGGCCATCAGCTGTCACGTCCTCGTGAGATTCCTGATATTTGGCATAAAACTCATCACATTCTTGGACCATCCGGGGAGGTACTCCTTCCGAAAACCACGTGGGATACATTTCCTGGCATTTGCTTTAATCGCACCAACAAATCGTTCATAATTGGATGGTACTGGAGAAATCCATTGAACGATATTATCTAGACTTTTCCGAAATAGTTCCCAGTTTGCAAGTTGAAAATTCCATCGAGGTTGAGGTACGGGGGTGACTAATGGAATTTCAGTACCAAAATGAATTATGACTGGCCTATGCTGGCTGAGTGGGAAAGACTTGATGACTTTTCATTGTATCATTATTTCCACATCTAGATGTGACGCAAAAATCAGGAGAAAAATCCTTTAACCACATGCCAAATCGGAACGTTCCAGGATCTTTAACATTATACACAAGCTGAAGATTGTGCATGTCCATCCATTCATTTAGACTAGCTCCATTTTGGTCTTCTTTCTTGTATCCCCAGACATGACCTTGACTGTTGAAATCACCAACATACACAACTGGATGAATGAATAATCTTACAAGAGGATTTGGCGAACTAACTTGCCGTGGTTTGTAAATATTTGCAACCGTGGTGCCGGCAACGTCTACACCCAAATCAAAAATATCTGCTGTTCTATCCTGGTAAGTTACTTTGCACTCAGTAAGATGGGACCTGACATATGTTGCAATGCCATACTGTTCATCATCTATGGACCCAACCAGAACATATATACATACATACATTATCATTATAGACTGTTATGCCTTTCAGCGTTCAGTCTGCAAGCCTCTGAGATTTTACTAAACGTCGTCACAATCCTCGATTTGCAACTAGTGTTGTGGCCTCATTTAGTTCTATACCTCTTATCTTTAAATCGTTAGAAACCGAGTCTAACCATCGTCGTCTTGATCTCCCTCTACTTCTCTTACCCTCCTTAACAGAGTCCATTATTCTCCTAGGTAACCTATCCTCCTCCATTCGCCTCACATGACCCCACCACCTAAGCCGGTTTATGCGTACAGCTTCATCCATTGAGTTCATTCCTAAATTAGCCTTTATCTCCTCATTCCGAGTACCATCCTGCCATTGTTCCCACCTGTTTGTACCAGCAATCATTCTTGCTACTTTCATGTCTGTTACTCTTCTAACTTATGAATAAGATATCCTGAGTCCACCCAGCTTTCGCTCCCGTAAAGCAAAGTTGGTCTGAAAACAGACCGATTTAAAGATAGTTTCGTCTGGGAGCTGACTTCCTTCTTACAGAATACTGCTGATCGCAACTGCGAGCTCACTGCATTAGCTTTACTACAACTTGATTCAATCTCACTTACTATATTACCATCCTGGGAGAACACACAACCTAAATACTTGAAATTATCTACCTGTTCTAGCTTTGTATCACCAATCTGACATTCAATTCTGTTGAATTTCTTACCTACTGACATCAATTTAGTCTTCGAGAGGCTAATTTTCATACCATACTCATTGCACCTATTTTCAAGTTCCAAGATATTAGACTGCGGGCTTTCGGCACAGTCTGCCATTAAGACCAAGTGTCAGCATAGGCCAAACTGCTTACTACATTTCCACCTAACTGAATCCCTCCCTGCCATTTTATACCTTTCAGCAGATGATCCATGTAAACTAAGAACAGCAAAGGTGAAAGATTGCAGCCTTGTCTAACCCCTGTAAGTGCCCTGAACCAAGAACTCATTCTACCATCAATTCTCACTGAAGCCCAATTGTCAACGTAAATGCCTTTGATTGATTTTAATAATCTACCTCTAATTCCATAGTCCCCCAGTATGGCGAACATCTTTTCCCTCGGTACCCTGTCATATGCTTTCTCTAGATCTACGAAACATAAACACAACTGCCTATTCCTCTCGTAGCATTTTTCAATTACCTGGCGCATACTGAAAATCTGATCCTGACAGCCTCTCTGTGGTCTGAAACCACACTGCTTTTCATCCAACTTCCTCTCAACCACTGATCGCACCGTCCCTTCCAAGATGCCAGTGAATACTTTGCCTGGTATACTAATCAATGAGATACCTCGATACTTGTTACAATCCTTCCTGTTCCCTTGCTTATAGATAGGTGCAATTACTGCTTGTGTCCAATCTGAAGGTACCTTACCAACACTCCACGCTAATTTTACTACTCTATGAAGCCATTTCATCCCTGCCTTCCCACTATACTTCACCATTTCAGGTCTAATTTCATCTATTGCAGGCCAAGGGCTCTATTCATGATCAGAATTCAGAACAGGTGTCTGTGCGAAATCGGTACGAGTCACTCCAGGTAGAACAACAGAGGGAAGATGAGGGACAGGGAACTGTTGCTGAGATGCATGAAAGTAGGAGGAAGGGATAAGGTAGGAAAGGGAAATGTAGAGTAGAGGATAGGAAAAGGCAGGTGGAACAGGGTTATGGGAAGGAGAAAAGGGAGGAAGAAGTAGCTTCTGCAGCTATCAGGAAAGATAGGGCTGACCAGGAGGGGAGGGGATCAAATGAGGTGGGTAGGGTTGAGGCTCTGGTCATGGGGGATTCCATCGTTAGACACGTGGGGAAAGTGTGTGGAGGAAAGGGAACCAGGGTAGAATGTTATCCAGGAATTAGGTTGAGGCAGATGTTGAGGAAAGTAGAAGAGAGGGAGGAGGGGAAGGAGAAGGTGGTAGTATTTCACGTTGGTACCAACAACGTAAGGCAAGCTGATATAAGTACCAACATAGTTGGAGATGTGTGGGATCTGGTAAATGCAGCACGGGTGAAGTTTAAGAAAGCGGAGATTGTTATTAGTGGAATACTGTGTAGGAGGGATACTGACTGGAGGGTGATTGGGGATTTAAATGAGACTATGGAGTGGGTATGTGGGAAACTGGGAGTGAAATTTCTAGATCCTAATGGGTGGGTAGGAGATAGGGATCTGCGCTCGGATGGCCTTCATTTAAACCGCAGTGGTACGTATAAGTTAGGAAATTTGTTTGGAAGGGTAATAGGGAGGTACATTCAGGGAAACGGGATGGCCTAGGGAGCGGTGATAAGGGAACAAGGAACTGGAAATCAAGTAGGGATGACATAAAATTGTTGGTGCTGAACTGTAGAAGTATTGTAAAGAAAGGAATAGAATTAAGTAATTTAATAGATATATATTTACCAGGTATTGTAATAGGAGTTGAATCATGGCTGAGAAATGATATAATGGATGCAGAAATTTTCTCACGGCACTGGAGTGTGTATCGTAGAGATAGGATAGGAAAGGTGGGAGGGGGAGTTTTCATTCTGGTGAAAGAAGAATTTGTAAGCTACGAAAGAGTTAAAGATGGGACACATGAAATTCTAGGTGTAAGGCTCATTTCTAAAGATAATAGGCAACTTGATATATTTGGAGTGTACAGATCGGGAAAGGGTAGCACTGATGCGGATTGGGAATTATTTGATAGGATGGTAAGCTATGTGGGAAACGACATGGAAAGAAATGTGATTGTAGCGGGAGATCTGAATTTGCCAGATGTAAATTGGGAAGGAAATGCGAACGACAGGAAACATGACCAGCAAATGGCAAATAAGTTAATATGGGAAGGACAGCTGATTCAGAAAGTGATGGAACCAACCAGAGGGAAAAATATCCTGGATGTGGTGCTGGTAAAACCAGATGAGCTCTATAGGGAAACTGAAGTAATAGATGGTATTAGTGATCATGAAGCTGTTGTTGTGGTAGTTAAAAATAAATGCGATAGAAAGGAAGGTCTTAAAAGTAGGACTGTTAGGCAGTACCATATGGCTGATAAAGCAGGTATGAGGCAGTTTCTAAAAAGTAACTATGATCGGTGGAAAACGGTAAATAAAAATGTAAACAGACTCTGGGATGGGTTTAAAGAAATTGTTGAGGAATGCGAAAACAGGTTTGTACCTTTAAGGGTGGTAAGGAATGGTAAAGACCCACCTTTTTAGAATAGAGAAATAAAGAGACTAAGCAGGAGGTGCAGACTGGAAAGAAACAGAGTTACAAATGGCTGTGGAAGTAAGGAGAAATTGAAGGAACTTACTAGAAAATTGAATCTAGCAAAGAAGGCAGCTAAGGATAACATGATGGCAAGCATAATTGGCAGTCATACAAATTTTAGTGAAAAATGGAAGGGTATGTATAGGTATTTTAAGGCAGAAACAGGTTCCAAGAAGGACATTCCAGGAATAATTAATGAGCAAGGGGAGTGTGTATGTGAGGATCTTCAAAAGGCAGAAGTATTCAGTCAGCAGTATGTAAAGATTGTTGGTTACAAGGATAATGTCGAGATAGAGGAAGAGACTAAGGCCAAAGAAGTAATAAAATTTACATATGATAACAATGACATTTACAATAAGATACAAAAGTTGAAAACAAGAAAAGCGGCTGGAATTGATCAGATTTCTGGGGATATACTAAAGACAATGGGTTGGGATATAGTACCATATCTGAAGTACTTATTTGATTATTGTTTGGTCGAAGGAGCTATACCAGATGAATGGAGAGTTGCTATAGTAGCCCCTGTGTATAAAGGAAAGGGTCATAGACATAAAGCTGAAAATTACAGGCCAGTAAGTTTGACATGCATTGTATGTAAGCTTTGGGAAGGCATTCTTTCTGATTATATTAGACATGTTTGTGAAATTAATAACTGGTTCGATAGAAGGCAATTCGGTTTTAGGAAAGGTTATTCCACTGAAGCTCAACTTGTAGGATTCCAGCAAGATATAGCAGATATCTTGGATTCTGGAGGTCAAATGGACTGTATCGCGATTGACATGTCTAAAGCATTTGATAGGGTGGATCATGGGAGACTACTGGCAAAAATGAGTGCAATTGGACTAGACAAAAGAGTGACTGAATGGGTTGCTATATTTCTAGAAAATAGGTCTCAGAGAGTTAGAGTAGGTGAAGCTTTGTCTGACCCTGTAATAGTTGAGAGGGGAGTTCCTCAGGGCAGTGTTATCGGACCTTTATGTCTTCTTATATATATAAATGATATGAGTAAAGGAGTGGAATCGGAGGTAAGGCTTTTTGCGGATGATGTTATTCTCTATAGAGTGATAAATAAGTTACAAGATTGTGAGCAACTGCAACGTGACCTTGAAAATGTTGTGAGATGGACAGCAGGCAATGGTATGTTGATAAACGGGGTTAAAAGTCAGGTTGTGAGTTTCACAAATAGGAAAAGTCCTCTGAGTTTTAATTACTGTGTTGATGGGGTGAAAGTTCCTTTTGGGGATCATTGTAAGTATCTAGGTGTTAATATAAGGAAAGATCTTCACTGGGGTAATCACATAAATGGGATTGTAAATAAAGGGTACCGATCTCTACACATGGTTATGAGGGTGTTTAGGGGTTGTAGTAAGGATGTAAAGGGGAGTGCATATAAGTCTCTGGTAAGACCCCAACTAGAGTATGGTTCCAGTGTATGGGACCCTCACCAGGATTACCTGATTCAAGAACTGGAAAAAATCCAAAGAAAAGCAGCTCGATTTGTTCTGGGTGATTTCCGACAAAAGAGTAGCGTTACAAAAATGTTTCAATGTTTGGGTTGGGAAGAATTGAGAGAAAGAAGAAGAGCTGCTCGACTAAGTGGTATGTTCCGAGCTGTCAGCGGAGGGATGGCGTGGAATGACATTAGTAGACGAATAGGTTTGAATGGCGTTTATAAAAGTAGGAAAGATCACGATATGAAGATAAAGTTGGAATTCAAGAGGACAAACTGGGGCAAATATTCATTTATAGGAAGGGGAGTTAGGGATTGGAATAACTTACCAAGGGAGATGTTCAATAAATTTCCAATTTCTTTGAAATCATTTAGGAAAAGGCTAGGAAAGCAACAGAGAGGGAATCTGCCACCTGGGCGACTGCCCTAAATGCAGATCAGTATTGACTGATTGATTGTTGCCTTATGACAATGGAGTTTATTTACTATCCTTTCCACTTCCTCAAGCACAATTTCACCAACATCATTTTCCTCCTCCCCATGAGCTTGGCTGTTTGCAACACCACCAGGATGATATCCTTTTACATTGAGAAGATGTTCAAAATATTCCCTCCACCTCTCCAGTGATTCCCTGGGATCTATTATGAGTTCACCTGAATTACTCAAAACACTATTCATTTCCTTTTTCCCTCCCTTCCTAAGATTCTTTATTACTGTCCAAAAAGGTTTTCCTGCTGCTTGACCTAGCCTTTCCAGGTTATTACCAAAATCTTCCCATGACTTCTTTTCGGATTCAACAACTATTTGTTTCGCTCTGTTTCGTTCATCTACGTACAAATCCCTGTCTGCCACAGCCCTTGTTTGGAGCCATTTCTGATAAGCATTCTTTTTACGTTTACAAGCTGCTCTCAGTTCATCATTCCACCAAGATGTTCGCCTTTTCCCACCTTTACACACAGTTGTTCCTAGGCATTCCCTTGCTGTTTCTACTACAGCATCGCAGTATGCCACCCATTCACTTTCTATATCCTGAACCTGCTTACTGTCTACTGTTCGAAACTTCTCACTAATTATATCCATGTACTTCTGTCTAATTTCCTCGTCCTGGAGATTTTCTACCCTTATTCGTTTGCAGACAGATTTCACTTTCTCTACCCTAGGCTTAGAGATACTTAGTTCACTACAGATCAGATAGTGGTCTGTATCTTCGAAAAATCCGCGAAAAACTCGTACATTCCTAACAGATTTCCTGAATTAAAAGTCTGTTAAGATATAGTCTAGTATGGATCTGGTAACCCTAGCCTTCCATGTGTAGCGGTGAATAGCCTTATGCTTGAAGAATGTATTCGTAACAACTAAACTCATACTAGCACAGAAGTCCAGAAAACGCTTCCCATTCCCATTAGCTTCCATATCTTCCCCACATTTACCAATCACCCTTTCGTATCCTTCAGTTCTATTCCCAACTCTCGCATTGAAATCGCCCATTAGCACTATTCTATCCTTGCTGTTGACCCTGACCACGATGTCACTCAATGCTTCATAAAACTTGTCAACTTCATCCTCATCTGCACCCTCACATGGTGAATACACGGACACTATTCTTGTCCTAATTCCTCCCACTGACAAATCTACCCACATCATTCGCTCATTTGCGTGCCTAACAGAAACTATGTTGCGTGCAATGATATTCCTGATAAAGAGCCCTACCCCAGACTCTGCCCTTCCCTTTCTAACACCCGTCAAGTACACTTTATAATCTCCTATCCCCTCCTCATTATCTCCCCTTACCCGAATATCACTTACTCCTAGTAGATCCAAATGCATCCTCTTTGCTGACTCAGCCAGTTCTACCTTCTTTCTTCCACAAGCCCCATTAATATTGATAGCTCCCCATCGAATTCCATTTCGTTTGCCAAGTTGTTTCCAAGGAGTCCCTCGCCTGTCAAATGGGAGTGGGACTCCATTACTCCCATAGGTCCGAGGCTTGCTTAAAGTGTTCTGAGCTCGGTAAATTCATGAAGCAGGATGCTGCCCTACTTGCACATAGTCCAAGTGAGGATCTCTCCTCTAACGGGGTATGGACCACCAGTGAATTGTGTAGTCCTAGCCGCCTGAACACAAGGAGGGCCACGACTCAGAATATGTCCGAGATGCCCACTCCCATTCCATAGCAACTGGTATACCGACTCTCAGGACCACTTACTAGGCCACTCAGCCGTTGCCCATGGTTCACGAACTAGGACGTGACTACAGTAACCCACAAATATGACTCTTAGCAGAGGTAATCGATTCAATGTTCAAGTGACATATTCGTAAGCTGATATCAATAGGGATTGATGAGTGTTCTGTGCATGGTTGTTCTGAAAAGGACTTTTCGTTCGTAATTTCCCTTGCATACTTACTGCTGTGTAGCAGCACCTTTGTGGAAGAATTAGCCGGTATTATACCGTTGCCCAGGAATCGCCCGACTGCTGTAACCACAATCTTCGGGGAGCCTCCTTCCTTGATACATCGCCCCATTCGGTACCTCTGTACCACATTATTATGCTTATTATTAAAGAGACTTTATTGTGGCGAAGTTAGTGCTCCCGGCACTTTCTTACACTTAACGACTTCATGTATATAAATGAGTACTAATTTACTGGATAGTGACGTGTAAGTATTTGAACAATTTCCATTATAATATATTAACAGTACAAAATCTGAAATGACCTAATTTAAACATGCTAAATCTTTACAACCTAAAGTCTAAACTAACTAAGCTAAAATGACTAAATGAACTAAGTTAAGTAAGTAAAGTATAACTAAAATATAACATGAAACACGTTACAATAAACAACTACATTCACTCTCAATCCCGCATCCCATTCACACTCAAGAAAGACTGGAAATGCCTATAAGATGATGCTGGCAGAGGATTTTAATCTTTGTCTAGGATTTAGCTTCCTAGATATCATTGGGGTGTTCATTCCACGAGCACGTAGCGATGATCGTGAATGATCTGTTATAGGTTAAGTTTCGATGTACAGGAATTTATAGCATAGAGCCTGACCGGTTATAAAACAGGTGTAGTGAAGTAAGGTGGCGAAATTTATCACCAACAACAAAAGTAGCCTGGACGTTTCCCTTGTTAACTTATTAACAAATATACACTGCTCAAAAAATTAGAGACACAACATTTTAAACACCTGCATTAACTTTTCGGGGATGATGGGAGTGAAAATGACATTTTATCTGGAAAATGAGACCTTTATTTAACTGCAATGTACACATCCTATTCACTTCTTATCATAATTGTTGGTGTTGTGTGTTGATTCATCATTCCATAGACTGGTTTGATGCAGCTCTCCAAGGAACCCTATCCTGTGCTAAACTTTTCATTTCTACGTAACTACAGCATCCTACATCTGATCTAATCTGCTTGTCATGTTCATACCTCGGTCTACCGCTACCGTTCTTACCACCTACACTTCCTTCAAAAACCAACTGAACAAGTACTGCGTGTCTTAAGATGTGTCCTATCATTCTATCTCTTCTTCTCGTCAAATTTAGCCAAATCGATCTCCTCTCGAATTCGATTCGTATCCCTTAATTTGTGATTCGATCTATCCATCTCACCTTGAGCATTCTTCTCTAACACCACATTTCAAAAGCTTCTTTTCCCTTTCTTTCTCAGCTAGTTATCGTCCATGTTTCACTTCCATTGAATGCAACGCTCCATATGAAAGTCTTTAAAAACATCTTCCTAATTCCTATATCAATGTTTGAAGTCATCAAATTTATTTTCTTAAGAAAGCTATTCTTTGCTTGAGCTAATCTGCATTTTATGTCCTCCTTACTTCTGCCATCGTTAATTATTATAATACCCAAGTAACAATATTTATCTACTTCCTTTAAGACTTAATTTCCTAATTAATTATTTCCTGCATCACCTGCCTTCGTTCAACTGCACTCCATTACTTTTGTTTGGACTTATTTATTTTCATCTTGTAATCTTTACCCAAGACTTCGTCCATACCATTCATCAGCTTCTCGAGATCTTCTGCAGTTTCAGATAAAATGACAATATCTTCGGCAAATATCAAGGTTTTGATTCCCTCTTCTTGGATTGTGATTCCCTTTCAAAATTCCTCTTTGATTTCCTTTACTGCTTGTTCTATGTAAACACAAAAGAGGAGGGGGGACAAACGGCAGCCTTGCCTCACTCCTTTCTGGGTTGCTGCTGTTTTTTCAAAGCCCTCGATTCTTATCACTGCAGACTGATTTTTATGCAGATTGTAGATAATTCTTCATTCCCGGTATCTGATCCCAATCACCTTCAGAATCTTAAATAGCTTGGTCCAATCAACATTATCGAATGCCTTTTCTAGATCTACGAATGCCATGTACGTGGGCTTGTCCGTATTGATTCGATCCTCTAAGATCAGACGTAAAGTCACGATTGCTTCACGTGTTCCTACATTTCTTCTGAAGCCAAATAGATCTTCTCCCAACTCAGCTTCAACTTGTTTTTCCATTCTTCTGTAAACAATACGCGTTAAAATTTTGCAGGCATGAGATGCTGAACTAATGGTGCGATAGTTTTCACACCTGTCAGCACCGGATTTATTGGGAATAGGTATAGCATCATTCTGCCGAAAATCGTATGGGACTTCTCCTGTCTCATACATCTTACACACAAAATAGAATAACCTTGCCATGCTGCTTTCAGTAATTCAGAGGGAATGTCATCAATTCCGGGCGCCTTGTTTTCATTTAGGTCGCTCTGGTGTTATGATCAGAAATTCAACACAACGTCGTAAACCAAACTGTAAAGTCCTTCAATTAATTCGCATAAAGCATTAAAAGAAACATTTCATTTTGTGTAGGCCCTCCAAGTACCCGTATTACTGCCTCACATTTTCGAAGCGTGCTCCTGCCAAGTCTGCGAACAGTTTCTTGTGGACTTTTGTGCCACTCCTCAATAACGACCTCTGAAAATTGTTCAAGAGTCTGAGCTGCTGCAGGAAGTGCTCAAAGCTGTCTGTCCCATTAATGCTCAATGGGAGTGAGGTCGGGTCTCGGAGCAGGCCAATCTAATGCTTGAATCGCGAATTCCTGTAGAGTTTCCATGATGGCTGCCACTAAATGCGCTCTCCCATTGTCGTGTCGCAGGCTAAACTGCGGATCTATTACAACTGCAGTGGGCATAACTTTATCCAGTACAATCTCGTTGATGTACCTGTGAGCATTAAGACGACCTCTGATTATCTGAAGGTCCGACTGGCCGCCAATAGTGATCCCAGCCCACATCATGACAGAGCTGTAGCCAAAACTGTCCATTTCCTAGGCAGCCGCTTCATTACAACGTTCACTACAACGACGATATACACGTATGCGCCCGTCGCACCGTGTTAGATGAAAGCGGGACTCGTCTGTAAATAATACATTGCGCCAGTGCCGCAGCTGCCAGTTGCTATGATCCACAGCAAATCAAAGTCTATCTCTCTTGTGCCGAACAGTTAATAAAGAGACCTGATGAGGTCTTCTTGGTCGTGTACATGCCTCCGGGATTCTATTGCGTATTAGTTGGTCACTGACGCTACAACCAGTTGCTGCTCGTAGATCATTTGGAGAGAAGCATTCACCACATATCGGCCCTCTCCAGCGATGTTTTCCGTTTTCACCCTTACTCTGGTCTACAAGATTGTGCATGTACCAGTTTTACGAAATCGTTTCCAAACCATCCCAACAGCAGAAGAAGCCACATTAAGCTATGTAGACACTGCACGAAGAGCTCTTGAAAAGAGCTACTCAGTATTAGAAGAGAAAAAAAGGGACCTAGGACTAGAAGTGAATATAAAGTTGGGAGATACAGAGGGAGTAAGAGGAAGGACCACAGTAGGATTAAATGGGAAGGAATATCAAAGAGTCACATCTTTCAAATATCCAGGGTCTATAATAACAGAGGACAATGAATCCTCCGTGGAAATACAGGAGAGGATAACAAGTGGAAACCGATGCTTTTACGCCTTGCAAAATATGTTTAAATCCAGGAATGTCAGCAGGAATACAAAAATTAATATGTACACAACAGTACTAAGACCAATAGTAATGTATGAGTCAGAATGCTGGGTGATGACCTCCAGAGAAGAACAATGGCTGTTACGGTGGGAAAGGTAGATATTGAGAAAGATATTCGGTGCAGTAAGAGAGCAGGATGGGTGGAGAATGATGACAAATGTAGAGTTGCAAGGACTGTTTGGCCAGCCAGGTTTTGTTACTAAAATTAAGCAGGGATGAAATTAGGTGGGCCGGTCATGTTCAGAGAATGGCAGAAACCTGCACCGTTAAAAAGGTGTTTGTAGGAAAACTTGCTGGAAGGAGGAGGAGAGGAAGACCCAGGAAAAGATGGATTGATGATGTTGAGGATGACCTTCGAAATTTAGGAGTTAAACGTTGGAGAAGAACAGCTGAGGACCGAGACGAATGGAGGCAGGTGATAAAGGAGACCAAGGACCTATAAGGACACTAGCGCCGACCAGTAAGTAAGTAAGACACTGCGCGAACGAATAATCCAACCTTCGTGCAGTAATGTCAATGCCTTAACATGTTCTGTCTCTTTCAGACACCTCATATCGTCTGATGAAACGTACACAAATTGTATAGAGATGTATTCTTTACTTACACTCACTAGATGACAGAGTGAGCCCATTTTACTCTGAGGCAAAGCACGATACATTTGACTACTGACACAAAGCCATGGCTTTCCAACGAAATGTGGAAGATTCCTCTCATTCTTAAAACATGTCGCAATAATAAAAGCAACAGTACACATCTTAATCACGGACTACTTACATGGTACACGCTATCATATTCTCGTCCCTCTATTATTTTTCAGCGGTATGCTTGATGGATTTGGTGCTGCTGCTGCTGTACTCGATGTACATATGAATCTCGACGATCTAGAAAGGTTCGGTATCCGTCTGAGGGTCTGGCAACTCTGCACTAACCTCATCCACTCCTTCAGGTCGGATAGGCTCCACCAACCAGAACAGAAAACATTTCAACGGAGCACACGACGCATTGTACCAAACCATGTTCCAGGGTATAGGACCCTCACCGGGGCTACTTGATACTGAACCCACGACCTTTGTGCCCTAAGAACATTATGCATAATGTAACAAAATAATTTAAAGTTGGATTCTTGATAGCATGGATTTGACACGTGACGAGGGGGTGATTACCTTCGGTCCCACGATATGGGGTACGTGACGTCAACCACACGTGTCGACGGCGGAAGAATCTCAAGTCATTTTTATGAACTATTTCAAAGCGCGTGTACACGGCGTGACCACGCCAAGTCAAAAAAAATATAGTGCCTATCAAAGGAGGTCGATCATCTCACAGATCGAACCCGTAAAATTTTTAAATGTCCATGAACACTATCGTCAGAAATGTAGCAAGCATGTAGTCACTTTCAAAACTCTTGAAATTACAGTTTAGGTAAGTCAGAAAATTTAGAGAAATTTTCTTGGCGGCAAAGGGAGAGACCTGAAGAGAGGGGGTAACTGCTATAAATATGAAGGGACGCCATGACGAAGCTTCCTTCTCCGGCATTTGTGATACAAAGCGGACGAAAAATTGTTGAGCTGCTCTGCTAAATCAAACCAACGAAAGTAGACTGAGTTCAACTGCAGATTTTAGCCATTGCGGCTAAGTCTTGACTCCATGGGGAGATAGTTTTCTTGAGAGAAATAAGTGTATCAGATAGGACGGTCAAAGTACTGAAATATTCTAATGTGATTAAGTAATTCGTGTGCGGGAATAATTATAATCCATCGTGTGCGCTCCGCAAACAAGTGAAGGGTATTTCTTTTTTTTTATGCTTTATTCCAGGAAACCTGAAGAAACATAATGAGATGTACAGCCATGAATGTAAAGATGGCTAAATAAAATGCCAGGGTCACAGGTGAGCCCTATGACGAACAATGGTGTGACTACATAAGGTAATGTGACTTTCCATCTTACTACCTCTTATATCTCATCTCGTGATTTCTAAAAGTGTATTTGAATGGGGATTTACGACGCAGTGGTCGCCCTACTAAGTTTTGTAAATGTGAGAGTACGACTAAAAGAGTCATTTGTTTTATTTTCCACTTGGATAAATTTTGAAGTCTTGCGAAAGCCGTATAATGTTGTAAAAAGTTATTGATAAGGGTTCTGAAGTGATATCACGTCCAATGTAGATCGTCATCCGTGTGAGTGTACTGCCTGTATTTTGTGATGTCGAAGTAAGATGTTCATTCGATGTAATATTCTTCTGTCTGCAATTTGACGTTAATAATAATAATCCATGGTTACTCATTTTCAATCGAGTGGAAGCGCGCTGTCGGATAAGAACCTAGGGTGATGAATTTGGTCACGGAGAGAAACGTTTTCATTTAATGCCCATTTTAAACTGTGTCTGACTGACAATAAAAGATCTAGTAGAATGTTTCAGTCATTTCTCGTAAAAATCAAGTTATTAAATACGATATCATTTATGCGAAGTTATTCATGATTAATGCATTGTGCGATATTATACGTCGGTATTTCTAGTGAGGATTTTATTCCAGTTCTTTGTCGATGATAATTGTGGAGCTGGGAAACAGAGGTTAGTTTTGTGAATCAGGTTGGACCTGTCATTGAAGCCGGGATACAGAGCCCGAGGAGTGTTTTATATGAGTTGAGATGAGATGTGCGAATCAGGTTAGAGTCCTGTCATTGAAGCCGGGATATGATAACCCGAGGAATATTTTATAATGTTGAGAATGGAAAGAAATTCATAGAAATCCATAGCGGTATAATTGGCGACGCGTATAATTAGTGTGGGCATCTTGAAGCATAATCTGTGCATTTTGTTGGTTAGAATATCGTATTTGTTTAATTATGTCGGCAGAGTTTAAAGGGAACATTTGAGAAGTCAGTCATCTGTGAATAAACCAGGTGGTTCCTGTAACTGCCAAGCGAGCGAGGGGGGGTGAGACACCTCAGCTATCTAACGGGACAGGCTTGGTATTGAGACTGTATTCTCGGCCAGGGAAACGTTAAAATGCTGGATTTAGTTGAAATTTCATAGCCGGTAATGATCTAAGTATTGTGAAGTACTGTAATTGGGGACGTAATGAACATTCGAAACCATGAACTTTGAGTATAAGGAACAGAGTAACCCAATTTCAAGGTTGTCCAAAATTTAGAGCGATGGTCGTGATGATCGATTTGTCTGCGAGGGGTGTGCAAAATTCATAATGGTAATGACGAGATATGACATCGTAATTATATGGCGAGTTGTTTGGTTTGTACGTGGATTATTAGGATATCCAAGTGTTAATAACGGTTAGGATTAGATTAGATTTTTAAAGTGTGATATCACGATACGAGATATATAGCTGGACATGAATGATGTAACAAATTCTTTTCCAGCCAGATAAACATCGCAATATTGAATTCACATCGCAGCTGCGTAGAAAGTTGTGAAGAAACCAGAGTCCGCGGAGATAAAATTTACTGTTCTTTAACATTTCGATAAATCATTTAAATTTATTAAATTATTAAATTCAGTGAAACCGCATTTTGAAATAACTTTAATCAAGCGAATAACTTGGAGATGCATTCTGGAAATTTTAGTTTGTTGTCTGGGGAATATTAAAAATAAAGTAAAGATTAAAGGGACATATCCGAAGGAAATGGATTTTACTGCCACAAAGTTTGTGAGCATTGCTATTGTTGTAATTATTGAACTTTGATTGATTGAGCAGTGAATGTGCTGGGGATAGTAAAGTGGAAACTTTGGTCATCAACCGATGTAACTTAATTGTGTTTAGCCTTCAGCCTAGAAACTTGGATGGTCAGGGGGTCATCAACCTCAGTGACTTAGATTAGGGCCATATGCCATTGTAGCATCATTTCCTTGCGGTCATCATCCACAATGACTTTAAAGTAACTTAAAAGATTAGAGGTCGGTCCATGACATAGACGCAGGTCACATCGATTCAATTAAGGGTCCATGCCGTAGAACCACTGTGTGGCACACACCGATTGGACGGCCTTAATTATACTCAGAGTCCAGAGTTCGTGTTACGAGGGCTGGACCATAACGAATCACTATGATGGTACATGTGATCTCACATGGAAGCCGAATTTAAGGATTTCCAGACTTTCCTTTCTTAAATGATTAATAATTGAGACAATGGTTTCTAGTAAGAATGCCCATCAGGCAGTTATGTTAAAGTCTCACACCAGTGTTCTGACATTTATGTAAAAATGATTGTGGTGTCCAGTGGACACAATTGACTATGACACCGCTGACATAGTAAATTACTTCAGAATTTTCCTGAATAAATAGGAATCCTTTAAATAGACCTTTCATTCCAGTAGATAGATTAGAATTAATGAACCCTACCTTTACCTCAGCAAGTGACGAAGAACCCGAAACGACCCAAGAGACAGATCTCATGAACTTTGCTGATAGGTAAGGAAGGTAGGTATCCCTCAATTATGTTCAAAGGCCACATTAAAATGTCGCACCAACGATGGGGCATAAGTCACGATAACGATGAGGGAACCTAAGTCACGATAACGATAAGGATATTTTGAAAAAAATCGTGTACTAGGGGAAAAGAGAAATAATGTTGAGGCTATGCCACATTATGGATGATAAAATCGTGCGCCAGGGTTGATAGTGAACTCGAAGAAATAGATAAACGCCCGATGAGTAAGGCTAGGAGATACCACTATAAGAATAATTTATCTACTGAATGAAAGGTATAATTTAAGTGTGTTAGTGTAATTTCCCAAATTTTTGAATACTGGTTTGAGTGTTTTGGCTGATCACTTTGATCGAGTGAACATTGAATTTCACATTTTATTAAATAAAATTTTAGAGAATGTTGCATTAACAGTGTGATGTGTTAGATAGGAGGATGTTGTGATGTTTATCGTTGTAGTCCCATTATACGCCGTTGAAGTCTCGGGCTCACCGATGACCTATCGTTTTCTGTTAAATACAGTATGTTTATGCAGGAGGGAGAATTGGCCCAAGGGCAGTTGGTCCAAATGATCAAGGACTTAAGTGAGAATATTAAATCTATGAGTGTAAGGTTGGAAACAGTGGATAATAAGCTGGAGACAGTGGACAATAAATTAGATAGTGCAGACGTAGAAATAAAAGGTATGAAGGAAGTTGTTCAAAATGTTGACATTAAAGTGCAGGACACGCAGGATAGTTGTAAGGAAGCTAGCGTTGATATTAGGAAGGACATTGGTGACTTTAAACATGAAATAAATCAGCAGTTTATAGAAACTCGCGAGTTACATCGTGTTCTTAGTGAAAATCAGGACATAATTAGAGGAGACCTCGATAGGCACGTCAACGAATGTAGGGAACTACATCAGCAGTTGATGTCAGATCAAGCTGAGCTTAAGGCCGATCTGAAGACAGAGGTAGAGAAGTTCAACATCATGCGTGAAGACGATAAGTCAAAGGTCTTCACAGCAATGAATGAACATAAGGAAATGTTGCGTAAAGAGATAGCCGTCGTAAATGACAAAGTAGACCAGGTAGCCGAAGACGTCAAGGCAACTGTAGACCAGCGTATTGAGGCCATTGACTTTAAATTAATCCAGATGAATAAAGAGGATATGAGGAATTTAGGTACAACTCAGGAAGAAACGCCTAGGAGTATTGAGGAGGTACAAGCAGACTTGAAGGAACTAAGTTAAAATATAGGGGTGGACGCGAAAGAATTGAAGGAGAAGTTAGAAATAGTGAATGTTAAACCGGACACTACACTGGAACAGCTAGATGACATGCAGTCTCTCAAATCAGCGTCAGAAGTAACTACGCATGTGGAATACCAAGAGAATGTCGCAAACCATATCGAAGAGAGTAGACTGGATAGGGATGTCTCGCAGGCAGTCATACAAGAGAATAATGAGCAACGATTTGAAACCATACTAAACCAGGATAGTAAGAACGTGGGACAGCCTAGCTACCTGTACGTAAAGTGGAATAGACGCCGTGGTCCATGTAGGAGGAACCAGGGTCGATGTCGGGAAAATTCTTACCAAAGACGTAGACGCCATCGTGGAAATGAAGCCGATAGAGGATGGAATAATTACAAATCCAGACATTCTGATCTATGGCATGGGTCTGAAGAGGAAAAAGCAAAACCTAAACGATTTGGTGCCAATAAGAAGAAGAGGCCTAAGATAAGTAGAATTGATGAACGTTCAGACGAGGATGCCAGTGTTGACGATTATAGTCCGTCAAGAAAGGCTCAAGCAAATGCGAAGAAGTGTAAGCCTGCTGCTAAAATGAAGATGAGGATGATGAAGAAGATGTGTAAACCAGCTGCTAAAATGAAGATGATGATGATGATGATGATGAAGAAGAAGGGTCAGTCAGCTGCCAAAATGAAGAAGATGAGGAGAATGATGAAGAAGGAGAACGGTAAACCACCTGCAAAAATGAAGAAAGTCAGTGACAACGATAGTAATGAGGACAGGGATTTGAACCCAGAAACTTCGCATTTTGATGTGAATGCAAGTTCGTCGAGAAGTTGGAAGGACAAACCACCTAACATACAATAAGTCAACTACAATTCACTGGAGATCTACCCCGCAACCCCGAAATCTCCAAGCAACCAAGAACTACCAGGAAGCTGAAGGCATCAACCAGTATCCGTACACCAGAAGATGAACAACTGCATAAGAAAGAAGAAAGGAATTTATGTTCAAAGGTCATGTTTCAACAGACGTCAAAATTAGAAATTTCGCCATCTGGAGTATTTAAAGGAAATTCCTTGTCACTGCGCGAAAGGAATTCGTGTCTTGGGGGAAATATGAACCCATGACCTTTGTGCCCTAAGAACATTATGCATAATGTAACAAAATAATTTAAAGTTGGATTCTTGATAGCATGGATTTGACACGTGACGAGGGGGTGATTACCTTCGGTCCCACGATATGGGGTACGTGACGTCAACCACACGTGTCGACGGCGGAAGAATCTCAAGTCATTTTTATGAACTATTTCAAAGCGCGTGTACACGGCGTGACCACGCCAAGTCAAAAAAATATAGTGCCTATCAAAGGAGGTCGATCATCTCACAAATCGAACCCGTAAAATTTTTAAATGTCCATGAACACTATCGTCAGAAATGTAGCAAGCATGTAGTCACTTTCAAAACTCTTGAAATTACAGTTTAGGTAAGTCAGAAAATTTAGAGAAATTTTCTTGGCGGCAAAGGGAGAGACCTGAAGAGAGGGGGTAACTGCTATAAATATGAAGGGACGCCATGACGAAGCTTCCTTCTCCGGCATTTGTGATACAAAGCGGACGAAAAATTGTTGAGCTGCTCTGCTAAATCAAACCAACGAAAGTAGACTGAGTTCAACTGCAGATTTTAGCCATTGCGGCTAAGTCTTGACTCCATGGGGAGATAGTTTTCTTGAGAGAAATAAGTGTATCAGATAGGACGGTCAAAGTACTGAAATATTCTAATGTGATTAAGTAATTCGTGTGCGGGAATAATTATAATCCATCGTGTGCGCTCCGCAAACAAGTGAAGGGTATTTCTTTTTTTTATGCTTTATTCCAGGAAACCTGAAGAAACATAATGAGATGTACAGCCATGAATGTAAAGATGGCTAAATAAAATGCCAGGGTCACAGGTGAGCCCTATGACGAACAATGGTGTGACTACATAAGGTAATGTGACTTTCCATCTTACTACCTCTTATATCTCATCTCGTGATTTCTAAAAGTGTATTTGAATGGGGATTTACGACGCAGTGGTCGCCCTACTAAGTTTTGTAAATGTGAGAGTACGACTAAAAGAGTCATTTGTTTTATTTTCCACTTGGATAAATTTTGAAGTCTTGCGAAAGCCGTATAATGTTGTAAAAAGTTATTGATAAGGGTTCTGAAGTGATATCACGTCCAATGTAGATCGTCATCCGTGTGAGTGTACTGCCTGTATTTTGTGATGTCGAAGTAAGATGTTCATTCGATGTAATATTCTTCTGTCTGCAATTTGACGTTAATAATAATAATCCATGGTTACTCATTTTCAATCGAGTGGAAGCGCGCTGTCGGATAAGAACCTAGGGTGATGAATTTGGTCACGGAGAGAAACGTTTTCATTTAATGCCCATTTTAAACTGTGTCTGACTGACAATAAAAGATCTAGTAGAATGTTTCAGTCATTTCTCGTAAAAATCAAGTTATTAAATACGATATCATTTATGCGAAGTTATTCATGATTAATGCATTGTGCGATATTATACGTCGGTATTTCTAGTGAGGATTTTATTCCAGTTCTTTGTCGATGATAATTGTGGAGCTGGGAAACAGAGGTTAGTTTTGTGAATCAGGTTGGACCTGTCATTGAAGCCGGGATACAGAGCCCGAGGAGTGTTTTATATGAGTTGAGATGAGATGTGCGAATCAGGTTAGAGTCCTGTCATTGAAGCCGGGATATGATAACCCGAGGAATATTTTATAATGTTGAGAATGGAAAGAAATTCATAGAAATCCATAGCGGTATAATTGGCGACGCGTATAATTAGTGTGGGCATCTTGAAGCATAATCTGTGCATTTTGTTGGTTAGAATATCGTATTTGTTTAATTATGTCGGCAGAGTTTAAAGGGAACATTTGAGAAGTCAGTCATCTGTGAATAAACCAGGTGGTTCCTGTAACTGCCAAGCGAGCGAGGGGGGGTGAGACACCTCAGCTATCTAACGGGACAGGCTTGGTATTGAGACTGTATTCTCGGCCAGGGAAACGTTAAAATGCTGGATTTAGTTGAAATTTCATAGCCGGTAATGATCTAAGTATTGTGAAGTACTGTAATTGGGGACGTAATGAACATTCGAAACCATGAACTTTGAGTATAAGGAACAGAGTAACCCAATTTCAAGGTTGTCCAAAATATAGAGCGATGGTCGTGATGATCGATTTGTCTGCGAGGGGTGTGCAAAATTCATAATGGTAATGACGAGATATGACATCGTAATTATATGGCGAGTTGTTTGGTTTGTACGTGGATTATTAGGATATCCAAGTGTTAATAACGGTTAGGATTAGATTAGATTTTTAAAGTGTGATATCACGATACGAGATATATAGCTGGACATGAATGATGTAACAAATTCTTTTCCAGCCAGATAAACATCGCAATATTGAATTCACATCGCAGCTGCGTAGAAAGTTGTGAAGAAACCAGAGTCCGCGGAGATAAAATTTACTGTTCTTTAACATTTCGATAAATCATTTAAATTTATTAAATTATTAAATTCAGTGAAACCGCATTTTGAAATAACTTTAATCAAGCGAATAACTTGGAGATGCATTCTGGAAATTTTAGTTTGTTGTCTGGGGAATATTAAAAATAAAGTAAAGATTAAAGGGACATATCCGAAGGAAATGGATTTTACTGCCACAAAGTTTGTGAGCATTGCTATTGTTGTAATTATTGAACTTTGATTGATTGAGCAGTGAATGTGCTGGGGATAGTAAAGTGGAAACTTTGGTCATCAACCGATGTAACTTAATTGTGTTTAGCCTTCAGCCTAGAAACTTGGATGGTCAGGGGGTCATCAACCTCAGTGACTTAGATTAGGGCCATATGCCATTGTAGCATCATTTCCTTGCGGTCATCATCCACAATGACTTTAAAGTAACTTAAAAGATTAGAGGTCGGTCCATGACATAGACGCAGGTCACATCGATTCAATTAAGGGTCCATGCCGTAGAACCACTGTGTGGCACACACCGATTGGACGGCCTTAATTATACTCAGAGTCCAGAGTTCGTGTTACGAGGGCTGGACCATAACGAATCACTATGATGGTACATGTGATCTCACATGGAAGCCGAATTTAAGGATTTCCAGACTTTCCTTTCTTAAATGATTAATAATTGAGACAATGGTTTCTAGTAAGAATGCCCATCAGGCAGTTATGTTAAAGTCTCACACCAGTGTTCTGACATTTATGTAAAAATGATTGTGGTGTCCAGTGGACACAATTGACTATGACACCGTTGACATAGTAAATTACTTCAGAATTTTCCTGAATAAATAGGAATCCTTTAAATAGACCTTTCATTCCAGTAGATAGATTAGAATTAATGAACCCTACCTTTACCTGAGCAAGTGACGAAGAACCCGAAACGACCCAAGAGACAGATCTCATAAACTTTGCTGATAGGTAAGGAAGGTAGGTATCCCTCAATATGGACCTAAAGGGTTCAATACGAGAAGTGGAAAAAATTCAAACGAGCTATCAGTGGAGAGGTGGCGTGGAATGACACACTGTAAGCAGAAGAATAAAATTGAGTGGAGCTTTCAAAAGTAGGAAAGATCATAATACGAAGATAAAGTTGGAATTCAAGAGAACAGATCGGGGGAAATATACATTTACAGGTCGAGGAGTGAGGGATTGGAATACATAATCAAGGGAAATGTTCGATAAATTTCCAAGCTCTTAGAAAATATTTGAGAAACCTGGGTAAAAAGTGTATAGGGAATCTGACACCTGGCCGACAGCTCTAAATGCAGATCATTGATGACTGATTGATCGATTAATTGATTGACATTGATCCATCGATCAATTGACCGATCGATCGATCGATTGATTCATTCTTTCCTTCATTCATTGATGCATTGATTGATTCATTGATTGATTGATTGATTGATTGATTGATTGATTGATTGATTGATTGATTGATTGATTGATTGATCGATCGATCGATTGATTGATTGATTGATTGATTGATTGATTGATTGATTGATTGATTGATTGATTGATTGATTGATTGATTGATTGATTGATTGATTGATTGATTGATGTATTAGCTGTGGAGTGCCATAAGACGCTTACTTTCGAGGTGGAATATCCGGGATGTAAGGTCATCTCACTCCATGGCTGTTTAGTATTGGTAGTGATTGTAATGAATAAGTGAGGGCAACCAAACTTGCGCACATAAGAAAAAGCGTATTTGGTGTCGAAATGATGTATCGAGGGCCGTCTGTAAAGTTGGAGGGAAGGATAACCACCTACCCCAATTGTTCCAAGCTGTCCTCCCGCCTCAGTGCTTTCTCAAGGTGGACATAGTTATCCACTCTAACAAGGGAACTATCCATACTGCCATATCAAAATGGACAATGAAGTTTCCCAGAGAGGATGACGAGACCATAAAATAGCTCTGTACAATAATTTAGCTGCCATTTCGAAATGGAAGGTGTCGAAACTTGATACAAAATCCGTGTGACAATGCAGCTACTGGACAACCCTTCTATCTTGCTGGCTCGCTCGGCGCACAGTGGAGTGGAGTTACAGTTGTGCTGGAGAGAGAAAGTACTCGCAGGTTACCACGCGCCGAGGTCGCTCTATTGTCAGGGAACGAATGTTAAACATAAATGAGGTGCTTTAATCCCATGATAAAAAGACAAATTTTCTATTACCATGCACAACGAATATGCACTTTAAGGCCACATTGTTCTTCACAGTTCTCGTTAATTGTTTGAAGCCAATATTTTGCGGACACTTCGAACATGGAAAGTCTCTCCCTTGTGTAACTGGTTGCGAACCACGAATATCTTTTCATGTCTTTGAATCGTGGAAAAGAAAATTGAAAATGAATGAAGGATTGAATTTTCAGTATGTTGTTTCTCTGATAAACATCAAACTCAAAGTCTTCACAAGGTGGAAAAATGCCTGTTGAACGACCTTCGATTGCCGAAAGAAAAACATAAGCAAAGGCTCTATTTTCGCTGTAGTGCCGAGAGGAATCTGGAGAATTACTACACTGTTGCCTGGAGGAATGTCTTCAAGACAGCTTTTATCACTGTAAGGCCCGGTTTACTCAACCTCAATTAAAAGAACATTAACACACAGTTTGTTAACATAGGGTTAAAAATTTAGCAGCAAGTTAAGGTTCTTGCGTTCATCCAAATGAAATGAAATGGCGTATGGCTTTTATTACCGGGAGTGTCCGACGATATGTTCGGCTCGCCAGGTGCAGGTCTTTCCATTTGACACCCGTAGGCAACCTGCGCGTCGTGATCAGGATGAAATGATAATTAAGACGACACATACACCCAGCCCCCGTGCCAGAGAAATTAACCAATGATGGTTAAAATTCCCGGGAGCCTTGTGACCAAAGGCCAACACGCTAACCATTTAGCCATGGAGCCGGACTTCATCCAATTATTTTCTGGTAACTGTTAAGTGACACGCTGTTAACTCTCACAAGAGTTACGATCAATGATAATCTAGAAGGCAATGGTAGAGCCGATGCGCTTTTGTTTGAATACAGTAGTGAGCCAACAAGGCGCGTGAAGTTCACTTGTATTACAGTTTTGTAAATTTTCTTTTTCTTTGCAGTCCAATGTCGAAAAAGGCGAGAAGAGGATGCGAGGTACCAATTTCTCATGTTTTGAGTCTTCTTTTAGAAATACAGTATTATCGAAGTATGTAGGGGTTTCTGAGAGCAAGCAAACTAATGGCTGGGTGCTGACAGCGAAAAGTGACGGTTGGCTGAAAATTTGCCGACAGTTCAATGTTAATACTGACGTGCAGTCAAACCAGTGAAGCAGTTGTACGAAATCATGAAAAGGAATGCTAACGAAGAATGTGCGGATGTCAGAGGGGAACGATACCTCACAGGAAGTGGAATGCACCAGCCCAAATTAACCGATAAGTCAGCAAAACTTCTTGGAATGCTGACCGATCATATTGAAAATCCGCATGACTGTGATGCAGAATATTTAGGTAAGAATTTTAGCTTGTGTAATTATTTTTATTAAATTCTCAAAATAACACTCATGAACATAACTTTTGCTTTATAAACAGAGAACTTTTTAAAGACCATTAACAAAACATTTTTCTTTTACGATTTGTGTAGTACAGTAGAATAATTTGTAGTGCATACGTTCGAATATTCTTATGAGAATAAATTTTACAAGTGAGTAATTGTATTAAGTTTAAGTCATTGATGACCCCCCCCCCCAGTTGCAAGTATCGAGCATGGAAATGAGGCACAATCTCATGTAAGTGTTTATAAAAATCCACAATAGTAAGAATGTATTATAACACCAATTACAGAAATGAAAAGTTCATGTGCACATGCCTATAACCACAAAGTTTTAAAAAAGTTAATTACCCGCTGTTTTATACAATAGATAGTTTTTTTCACGCTATCATATTTGTTAGAAGCAACTACAACGCCCAGAAAGCAGAGGAGAAATCCCACATCTTATGCTGAATGCCGGGAAAATATAGTAGCTCTGGCAGTAACATGAACAACAGTATGTGAAAGAGAATTGGAATTCCTCAACAAAAAGTACGAAAAGGAGTCTGAAGTGCTGGAACTGAAGAATCAAACTGTATTACTTAAGGGAGAACTATTTTTTAAAAAATGGAATTTTTCCGTAAGGAATAGAGTATCTTTGGTGTTATGGTTTGTGATTATTGTATTGTGTTAATGCATTACTGAATAAATCTGTAATAGAAGATATCAGATTAATTATAAAGATTTAGTACTAACCTAACCTACCCCAATTAATAGTGAATGAGTGCCCTAACGTTCTCATAACCTAACCTATAACACCACAAAAACGCCTACATTAGTGCTGTATTACAGATATTTCACAATATTAATTTTCTTAAGAGGAGGTTGTAAAGCCATTTTCAGTTGAAAATACTCATTTTAGAATGTCTTTGATTTAGATAGCTGGAAGTCCATTTTAAAAAGATTTTTTTTCCGAAAGAGTACCTCAAACGTCCTTTTTAAGTCCATTAAAAGGTCAAGTGACATAAGAGAGTCATACCTTTTTAGATATGTCCCTTCAGGCGTGAGAATTGTCGTATTTTCTTTTTTTTTTCATTAGTTGCTTTTCCTTTGGGAGATTTCAGTGTTGGCCCTTATATGTGCTGTTGAAAGTTTGTTTTTATCCTCGTGGTTGTGTAATTTGTAGGTAATGTATTATCATGCCCAGACCAAAAAGAATTTTCAAGAAATGGAAAGGTGGTTCTGGTAGAGGGAAATTAAAGGCTATAGATAATTTAAATATAGTTTCAATTCACGTAAATAGTGAGTGAGGTTAGAGTAACTGAACAATGCAGTGCTTCAAGAACGAAAATATATGGCAGTGGAGAAGTGCCTTATTTCCGCTCTCGTTTGAAGATTTAATATAAGAGGTAATAGATGAAACGGGAGAAATAACTGAGGGTGTTCTATTGGGTGATACTGGTTATTCCTTGAGAAATATCTATTTGCTCTAACCCGGCATTAATTGAAATAGTGCTGTCATGAACAGAACCAGTCCAACGTGCAACAAAGTTTCAAATATTTTAAAATCACAAATGGTTTTGTAAATTAATAGAAAAATATTGTTTCCGGCCACGATATAATTCTGCTCTCCATTCGCCTGGAGATTTTATCTTTAAGTAAGTACAGTCAATAGCACCCAGACAACCAGGAAAATTAGCTATGTCGTAAAATTCCTGGACAAAGTTTGCTCGCTCTTCTGCTTCTGGAAATCTTATGTACCTTGGTTTCAGTGCTGCAATAGCAGCAGACATTTCATGCACTATCATACATACAGTTGCTTTGCAGGCAACTGCAATATCACCAACAGTAATTTGAAATGTACATATCACATATAACTGTAGAGCAATTAGTAACTGCCGCACTAGTGTGATAGTACATATATCACACCCACGAATTATATGTAGAAGTTAGCGATATTATTGTCAGTATTCGATTTATTATTATTATTATTATTATTATTATTATTATTATTATTATTATTATTACTATTAGCATTTCATTTGTATATTTTGCCATTTATATTGGTAAGCTGGAAGATATCCACATATGTAGGTATGAGTAATTTGTTTTGCACGAGTGGGAAAACATTGCTTTAATACCTCTGGTAATTTGAATGAGTCATATGGCTACCCCAGTGTTTGTTGTGATGCACTTGTGTCGGGAAATTCATGAGTCATGTATATATCCCAGCCTCATGAGATGAGCTTGTTGTTGTATTAGGAAAATTTGGTGACTCATGGAATATACCCCAGAGTTTGTTATTGTCTTGGGAGGAAGTAGTAGTTCAGGGCTTGGTCTTGACTTGAGATCACTCATGATTGGCTGGCAAGCACCAATCCAGACGCATCATCTGAGAGGAGGGGGATGTTGATGTCTATAAAGGTTGATCATACGGCGGCAACCAGGAACATGGTAAGGGTGATTGTAGAGGTGATTGTAGAGGTGATTGTAAAGGAACGAGAAGGAAGATAACTACAACTACAACTGATGGACTGTACGGGAAGGAAGTGGTGCTGATACACGGTACTGGAGTGACATGGCAGCAATGGACTGGACTTCAAACGTTCGTGGAGCGTAGTCTTGTTATGTTCGTGGAAAGTGGCTGATTGTGGAGAGTGCTTGCGTATTAAGTATTGTAGCACTTGTGGCGGCCTAGCATTATCTGTTGGTGAAAGCTATCTCAGACTTTCCATAAATTTATGTTGATGATCGACAGACGTGTGTATATATCTTTACAACAAGTGTTAAAATATGTGAACACAGTAGTACAAGGTACAGTATCTGTGTGATGTGATAACTGCCGATTATGAGAATCGGTAAGTCGAATTGATATAGAGACAGTGAAGGGTATTTATCTTCACACATGTACATTGTTCATCGGACCATCTACAAATGGTAGCTTAGTTCTCGCTTTCGTTTTCCCACGATTTTCATTATTATTGTTGTTGTTGTAAATATGGAGTCTTCTAGCAATATTTTATGTGTGTATTATATGTATAATGTTGTATGTTGATGAGGTGCTCATGCACGGAATTTGTTAAGAATATAGTTAGCTATTTTAGAATCAGTGTTATTGATGAACCTAGGTGCAGTTCCTACCTAATTAGTCGTTTTCAGGAGGTTAGGTAAGGCCTGCAGCAGATGTACCAGTACGCAGCATTATGTACACGCCCTGGGATATACAGTTTATCATGCTCTTATCTAAATTCGAGGGATCCATTCTGGTGAACTCTGGCGCCCATACTACGGACATTTCGGTTAATTATGCTTATTAATTTTATTAAGTTTTTGAGTAATTTTATTTATATATATTTTTATTCAGGATTTTATTTATTATTATCATCAAAAAAGTTACACTAGAGACAAAGATAACTTCCTATTGGTACGGTATGTTGACCTATCTTCAGTCTCTTCTAGAACTTCTGTCACAACCAGTGGCGGCTAGTGGTTTAAAAGTTCAGTGGTGCACAATTTTTACCAGTGATATAATATGATTTCAGGCTAATTTTCAAATCTAGATACATCAACAATACTTTTTATTATTATTAAGAATAAAACAAACATTTTACATTTCTATTTTCAGGAATATTACTACAAGGCATTAACATTTTTTCATTTAAAAACTCTTTTATCATATTGAAATGAAACACTTTGAGGTAACCTAATTCCGGTATTATATCTGGTTTCGAAATTAAACGCCGCGTGGGCCTACCCATTCGTTTCACCTCGGATTTTTCCTCGGCAGTCCGTTGCGGAAACGGCCTAGACATTAAAGACTGCACCGAATGCATGATCTGGCAAAATACCACTAACTGATATAAACGCACAATAATAAAAACACACATGCTGACACAAATGTTTACACAATGAAATCAATAAGCTACTTAGCTTGTACGCACATAACAAAGCTCACGACTATACTGAAAGAAATGGCGGTGTTCATTTTCAAATTTAGAGCCATTAGTTATATATCCAGCCACGACCGACTTGATGCGTCGCTCTAGCCGTCCAGCTCTAGCTAGCTCCTTACGGAGCGCAGCGAGGGATCCAACCGGCCGTGATCCAGCAGATGAACTTCCATCCGATCGCTACATGACACTCCTGTTCTATAACCGATTTTCACATTGAGCAGCAACGGTCTCTAGCGACTTTGCTAGTAGTTGGTTACGTAGGACCACGGCCAATTTGATACTTCGCTCTAGCTAGCTCCTTAGTGCAGCGAGGGTTCCAGTCGGCCGTGGTAGGAGGAGCCAGGTTGATAAACCTTCGTTTAAGCATAGCAATGTATAAGAAGCCACGCCTATCCGTTCCTCTCCCCGCGCACCACTCTAGCAGCCCAAAAGCACAATTCTAGCAGCCCCGCGCACCCCTCAAGCAACCAAGGTTTCATCCTACCTCAGGTTGACTTCCCACTGCAAACTTTTCGGCTCCTGCAGTGAACATCTAAGAGTACCGGCTTGTAATGTACGCTGTAGTCAATATTTGCTCTTTCGAGTTCTTGAAAAGTTTGTCTTGTTGAATGAAAATACAGTAATTGAGTAATCCAAATTATAAAACATTACCTAAAATAAACATAAATAATTTAATGGGGGTAGCGCAAACCTGCAACCTTATGGAGAAACCGCCCCTGGTCACAACACTTTTCGGTAGTCTGTATCGTTGTATGAACTGTTGTTGTGTTAAATCATTGAAATTATGGCTTCTGTTTCTACTCTTTTTGCGCTCACTGTACACACGAAACCACTCTGACATTTATTTATACTAGCAGTTACCCGCGGCTTCGCTCGCGAGGATTTCGTAATTTGATAAAAATTACTTGTTCCTCGAGGCCGATGACCTTCGATCTTAGGCCCCTTAAAACAACAAGCATCATCATCATCAGCACTTGTTCCTCGGCACTGCACTAAGACATTATCTGTAAAAACCTACAGTATAAAAACCTCACGGAAAAATTGCATTTCATTTACCCCAGAATCTCTTTGTAAACCACATTTGTGGCATTGCCTTTTGGGGTTAAGATGACCAGGCTACTGGCAGAGCTAAATCTGGAACACTGGAGATGGAACTCTATGTGTGAGAAACAGTCCTCTTTTATGTCGAAAGAAAGTTTTCTTTATTTCTAAAGGAGATTCCGAATACCAAATTTCACGTCTGTAACATCTTAATTTTTGAGAGATAAGTATCCTCATAAAGAGAATTCAACTCCTTCTTCACTTATTTTCGATCTCCAGCTTAAGTTGATCTTCCGAAAACAAAAAGTACGTGTTTTTTTAAAAAAAGGAGACTACAAATACCAATTTTCACGCTTGTAACACGTTACGTTTATGAGATATAATGTATAGATATACTCATTATAAAAACTGCCCACCTCCTTGGCTAAGTGGTCAGCGTTGAGGTCATCGGTTCACAGGGTTCCGGCTTCGATTCCGGGCTAGGTCGGGGTTTCTAATCACGTGTGATTAATCGTTCTGGTTCGCGGACAGGTTGTTTGTGTTTGTCCCAACATTATCCTCTTCATATTCATTCAACACACCGCATTACCAACCACAACAGGAACACGCAATAGTTATTACATTCCTACACATACGGCTGTCGTCAGGAAGGGCATCCAGCCGTAAAACAGTGTCAACTCCACATTTGTGACACAGTTCGTACCCGCAAACCCACAGATGTGGGTAAAGGTAGAAGAAGATGAAAATCATTAAAAAAAATTCACCCGCTTGTTTATTCGTTTCACCCCCTCAAGTGGATTTTCCAAAAGAAAGAAGTGTGTTCGTTTTTAAAGGAGAGTCCAAGTACGAATTTTAACGTCTGTAACATCTTCATTTTCTGAGATATATGGATTGTGCCCTATAATGACTTAGTTCCAGTCAGGCAACCGCCGAGATCGAACTTCACTACTGTACAATACATCCACCCAAAGTGAATATACATGGCACATAGCTTACCTTGCAGTGAGTATATCCTCCAGCAGCTCAGGAATAACAGCATGAATCAGGGATTATGGGTATAAACGGGGTGCAAAATAACTTTAAATATAGAGGATACTACAGAAAAGCATGCAAGGTTAAAGCAATCCTAACGAAAATAACTCAAAATGTTTGCTGCATTCAATTTTTAACAATGAGGTTTATTGCAATAAAGTGGATTATGATGAGATACAAAGTACAAAGCAAATATGAGAGGTATAATACACATGACTCTGATTCCTAATCGTGGAGACGTCGATAATATATCCTACATTTTGGGGTAGAGGGAAACTCCGTCCTATCATTTCCAGTGCTGTAACAAGCATTACAAATGGTGTAAGTAACTGAGTATAGAAAAGTGAATCTGCACAATAGGCAAATCTCGTAGTTCACATACGTCCTCCTATCTAACTAGATCCATGCCTCAGTGTTCCAAACATCCTAAATCTAAAATAAACATACTACTTACACAGCTCTGACGTGGAAACGATCCCAAGATCTTCCAGGAGCAAGGCACCTATCATGTAAGATAAAATGACAAGAACTCAAATATCTCGACCAACACACATCAAATTAAGGCTGGTCGTACAGAAATTACATTGACAAATGGGAATACAATATCTCTACATGGTGCCCAATATAAAGGTCGTTGTACACAACAAACAGTTGACAGACACCAGCCTGCTCTCTCCTACAGCGAGCCTTGGGTCCTGACGTCACACACTACCCTTCACCCCTCACTACGGGCACGTGACAAGTGGGCGGGCATTCATGTTTTATATATAGCTAACAGCTGAAGAAACGTAAACACATAGCGGGAAGTCTCATACTGCCTCCAAACCCACGAATCTGGCCATCCTATCGCGCTCATCAATATGCACAGGCTACAAGCCATCATGATTATAACATTATCAACTTACATATTTATAGCTGCTACCTACAATGGGCTTATATATCATTATTTCATGGCGCTATCCACAGCGGAGCTATTTCCAGGCCGTCGAAAGGGTGCTTACATCTCTAAAACATACTTCACAACAATATGCGATAGGACCTCATTTACCCCTCCATGCACTATCAGCTGATTACATAATTCTCATATGTATCTTAGGATTTGACTCGCTCCACCTGATACGTCAACCCGAGCGGGTTTAAGGGAATTTGAAGATCATAAACGTATTATCTTAGTCCACAAATTTTATCTACTTGAATATGACACATATCCTGTTAACCATATCTGTCTATCTAACTACTGTATAAAGACCGTGCTGGTCCGATATACGAGATCTATAAGGCAAATACGCAACCATGATGATACCATAGGCAAGAATTATCCCCGAAACAAAGAGACAACAACTTGCGACTTACAATGAGCTTAACTGAGTTCGAGTTCTGAGGCAAAGTTACTATATACACGACTAATTACCCTGACATATTTACATGTTGGCAGAAGGCCAACCTCTCTCATGTTTTGGCATCTAGTATGTCATGCTTATTACAATTGGATAGCTCTGACCTGTGTCTGTAAACATTACGGAACGGCTCCTCTATGGACGTCTCAAATTACTGCATTATGTCGCCTTTAGATGCAGGTGGTACACACGGTTTGATGGCTGTAGACATCCTGGCTGGCAGTAGCATTTCTTGCAGCTGTTTCTGGCGGTTGGATGATCGCCCCTTTGATGTCGTGCTGAGTCGACGTGCCTGGTGGTCCTGGGTCGAGTGTTGATGCCGTGAAGACTCCTCGTCCGCTTCAATTCCCGTTACCGCTCCACCAAACCACATGAGCAGTATCTCGTTCCGTGATGACGTAGGGAAAACTGTGAAAAATGTACAATACACTGTATCCTTGGTTTGACGCCTGTCTCCTCTACCGCCATAGCTTTATGGGATCTGATAAACAAGTCCCTTTCCAAGTGTAGACCAGACACCCAAAATTGTTTATTCCACATTATATGATAACAGTATCACTAGATTGCTCTCATTTCGACCGAACTTTCTGACCCAATCGATAACCTGAACCTACACTAATATGTGTCATTCGTTTGGTACCATGTGAACCTCAAGTAACGTGAAGCGACTAGTCATGAACAGCATTTTATTTCAGCAGAATATTTTCACATCTAAGGCAGATCAACACTTGTTGTTTCATTATTAAGCTCAATTATCAGTGGTGGTTACTTACATTTTCCAAGACTTGGTTGAACCTTGAGTGCGGCTCGTAGATCAAGACAATCTTCTCTTCGCCGAGTGGCAGCGTGGCAGCCTTCTTGTAGCAGCAGTACACCCGATGAATGAGCCTCGCCTGCCTGGAGGTGGTATTAATAATCAGGCTCGCGTCATCAACTACCAAGCTCGTTGTGGGTGGCCTCAACTGAGCGCGCCCGCAATTATATGTGTCAAGTGCCTCGACTATCATTTACGATTACCACTATAGTCATGCCGCATATAAAAATTTTCAGGAATTTACGCTGGTTGCAGTTCTTCTATCAAATCCTGTGTCTTCCTCATGTGGCGGAACATATTAATTAATTTCCTCTTCCCTCCAAGGAAAAACACCCGCGAGATTCCAAGAAGCGGTGTGCGTTCGACGCTACCGGTGAAGTGGCTTCGCTTGGGTAATAAATTTTTTATAAGTCTCTGGAAGCTTCATCACGCTTCTGATGTCCCGTTCCCGCGAAAAAAAGGCGCACTCTAAGATACTCTTACATAAGGAATGCTGTACACAGCGCCTATCAGGGTGGTCTCATGCAATTTCCATTATTTATGATAAAATCAATATTCTTCGACCATGAACAGAATGGTTCAGTATCCTCATATAAATAATTAATTCAACTCCTTCCTCACTTCTCTTCACCCCCCTCCCCGTAAGTGGACTTCCTGAAAACGAATATTTCTGTTCTTTTATTTTTAAAGGGGGTTCCAAATACCAATTTTCATGTCTGTAACATGTTAGGATTTTGTGATATATTGTAGATTATTTCGCTGCTGTAGAATCCTGGAGCTGACGTTGCCATTGTTACGGCAGTTCATTATTTTATCGATTCCTGGAGCAGGGGTAGTGTGGTGCCAATATCTCCGTAACGGTTGGTTTCAGGGCCTTAAAACATGTTTTTCGGGTCCGTAGGGCTTGCCGAGTTTTGTTCTTTGCGTCAAGGGGGTTACATTGAGCTTTGTCTCGTCCTTGTAGGACAAATTCAATATTTTGCCTATATTAGCCTATTATTTTTATATCTCCCCCCCATGTGTCCCCCACCCGAATTGTTTTGAAAATAAAATACAGCTCCTGTTACTCATTGGCAATGTAGTCTTCTATAGGTGAAGTAGTTTTTAAAATCGATTCAGTAGTAAAGATCTCTTCACATGGTTTTGAGGGTATTTAGAGGTTGTAGTAAGGATGTGAAGGAGAAGGCATATAAGTCTCTGGTAAGACCCCATCTAGAGTATGGTTCCAGTTTACGGGATCCTCACCAGGATTACTTGATTCCAGAACTGAAAAAATTTAAAGTAAAGCAGCTCGATTTGTTCTGGGTGATTTCCGACAAAAGAGTAGCGTTACAAAAATGTTGCAAAGTTTGGGCTGGGAAGACTCGGGAAAAGGGAGACGAGCTGCTCGACTAACTGGTATGTTCCGAGCTGTCAATGGAGAGATGGCTTGGAGTGACATTAGTAGACGAATAAGTTAGAGTGGTGTCCTTAAATGTGGGGAAGATCACAATATGAAGATAAGGTTGGAATTCAAGACGACAAATTAGGGCAAATATTGATTTATAGGAAGGGGAGTTAGGGATTGAAATAGCTTACCAAAGACAGGACGAGTTGGCCGTGCAGTTAGAGGCGCGCGGCTATGAGCTTTCATCCGGGAGATAGTGGGTTCGAATCCCACTCTCGTTAGCCATGAAGGTGGTTTTTCGTCGTTTTCCACTTTCACACCAGGCGAATGCTGGGGCTGTACCTTAACTAAGACCACGTTCGCTTCCTTCCAACTCTTAGGCCTTTCCTATCCCATCGTCGCCATAAAACCTATCAGTGTCGGTGCAACGTAATGCCGCTAGCAAGAAAACACACTGTTAACATTGCAATAAATTTCTTTTACTTTCAGAACCTTTCCTGAGTGAAGCACTACTTGAACGACATGCTCTGTTTATAACCGCACACTTATATCTTCGGGAAACAAGATAACACAATTGTTACGTGATGCATCAGAGGATATTGTTTATAACAACCTAGGAGTAGAATGGGGAAGAAAATTACCGCGTGCTCAGAATGCTTGTGTAAGATCTATCTGTTAACTTCGTTACGCTGGCCATATCACACCGTCATACGCACGGCTCGGGTGGATTTGCCTGCAAGAACGACGGACACTTCACACTCTTTTTTTTTTTTTTTTTTTTTTTTTTTTTTTTTTTTTTTTTTTTTTTTTTTGCAGAATGACCTTAAAACTTCCCAACCAGCTTATCTCCGCGATCGCATTAAGCTCGTCTCCACAGACCATAGCAAAAATACCCGATCCTGCAGCACCATGTGCTTATCCCTTCCTGTACACAGAACAGCAATCTACACGAAATAATTCACCGTTACCGCAGCCCGACTATCGAATCTTTTACCAGTGGATGTCAGAAGCATGTGCAGCAGCTCAGCTTTTAAACATGCCTCCGTCGAAATACTAGCTAGACATGCATGTATCATCAAGTTTTGACCTGAAAACACGTCCTCATATTTCCTGTTCATCATTATTTCCCTCTCCCTTTCACAATTATTCTTTTTCTTCTTCTTACTAATTCTTCACTTCTCAAATGAAGGCGATATCTCAGTATATTGTAGAAATGTCTATATTTTTGAATCTTAAATAGTATACGCAGTACTTATTATTCATATACTTTTGATGTGCACTGCGTACCATGTGTATTACATAGATGATGTGATTTGTTTCTTTTTTTGCGGGGGTGATAACTTGTATGATTACTATTGTTGCTATTATTGTAGTCTTCATATTATTGTCATTAGTAGAGTGTTCCAGGTTAAGAATCGTTAAGTGTAAGAAAGGGAGTACACTCCTAACTTTGCCAGAATAAATTAAAACATTCAATAATTTATGATCTTTCTTCTAGGTCACGAAATCGAGGAAAGAAAAACGTGCCCTATCTGGAATCCATTGTTCAATATAAAAGAGTATTACGGTACGCCTTGTTAAAAGAGGCTGTCAACACGCAACGACTCCACCGTATATTAACCCATCATGCCGCGGCCATAACGGAAGAAGGTGTCAACAGATCACAAAATTACGCTTTATGTTTCTTAATTTCAGCAATAAATAAAAAAATACTTATTTAACGTACTTCAGTGCGACTGTCATTATTCCTCAACACGCAACGACTCCTAAAGGAAGTATACTTGCTTGAAGATCACTGTTTTTAGTTATGTAAAGGTCCGCATTGTCAATGCAATTCAAAGCCTAGTATATTTATTAATACATCAAATACATAAAAGTACATGTTTCGAGAATCCGTTAATATTATCTTCTTCAGCTTGCACATTAAAATCACATGCATTAATAGACCACATTTAAAAATTATGCCCTTACACAAAAAATGGTTAAAAACAATACCAAAAAATTTTAAAAGTTCAAAGAAAAATATCATTCATGATATGTCCAGTCCTGTCGTGTAAGAAAAACGAGTGGGAGTTAGAGTTTAGGAAAGGTTATTCCACTGAAGATCAACTTGTAGTATTCCAGCAAGATATAGCAGATATCTTGGATTTAGAAAGCCAAATGGACTGTATCGCGATTGTCCTGTCTAAGGCATTTGATAGGGTAGATCATGGGAGACTACTGGCAAAAATTAGTGAAATTGGACTAGACAAAAGAGTGGCTGAATGGGTTGCTATATTTCTAGAAAATAGAACTCAGAGAATTAGAGTAGGCAAAGCTTTATCTGACCTTAAGAGGTGAATTACTCAAGTCAGTATTACTGGACGTTTATGTTTTCTTATATATATAAATGACTAGCATTTGTACCCGTTCTTCGCGCGGGAATTTGCTGTAGATTAAATGTTTCCTTCAGGAATTTATGCGAAGTAACATGGCTCTGTTCACACGTTTAATGTGACGTGTTAGAATGGTATCCTCCTACGAAAGCGTGTGGCAGTTACATGAAATATGATGAAGCTGAACAGTGTGGAGAGAGAATGAGGACGATTGAAATGTTAATTTACGTTACAGTTCCTGGACTGAAATTGTGCGAAATTCTCCGTGGTTCACTGGTTGCATATTGTATCTCTTGCCAATGGCGTGGCGCCCTGACGTGATGATACCACCCTTAATATCCGCCCTAGTGAAAAGAGAAAAATGGCTCTTTAGTTTCTCCCGTTACCCACTTTGAAGTTACATGCACGACATGTCCCATGGGACTTGGACTAGAAATACAACTTTTCAATAATCTGTGTAATTATCCTTCATACGATAAATACGTACGAAGAAATGGAAACAACATATTATTCAAAGTTTGTTATATACAGTATTCCGATAGACCTAATATTAACGAAAATATTCGAGAACTACCTGTTACCCACGGCTTTGCACACGAGGATTTGGTAAGTTGATTAAAATTAACTGTCCCTCGGTACTGCACTAAGACATTATCTGAAATTGCCTAAAGTAAAAAAACTCGATAAAAAATTGCATTTCATTTACACCCAGAACCTCTTTGTAAACCTCGTTTGTGGCATTGCCATTTGGAGAATAGATGACCAGGCTACTGATAGAGCTAGGTGTGGAACATGCGACATGGAACTCTACATGTGAGAGACAATCCCCTTTTAAGTTAAAAAAAACGGGGTTTCTTTATTTCTAAAGGGGATCCCAAATACCAATTTTCACGTCTGTAACATCTTAGTTTTTGAGATATACTGTAAGTACCCTCATAAAAAGAATTCAACTCCTACTTCACTTATTTTCGATCTCCAGCTTAAGTTCATTTTCCGAAAACAAAAAGTACGTGTTTTTTGTTTTTAAAGGGGATTACAAATACCAGTGTCCACGTTTGTAACTGTTAAGTTATAAAATATGCTGTAGATATACTCATTTTAAAAACTGTCATACTCTTTGGCTGAGTGGGGAGCGTTGAAGCCTTCGGTTCACAGGGTTCCGGGTTCGATTCCGGGCTAGGGCGGGGATTTTAATCGCGTGTGATTAATTCGTCTGGCTCGGGGACAAGTTGTTTGTGTTTGTCCCAACACTCCCCTCTTGATATTCATTGAACCCACCAGATTACCAACCACAACAGAAACACGCAAAAGTAATTACGTCCCTATATAGGGGAGTTGGCGTCAGGAAGGGCATCCAGCCGTAAAACAATGTCAAATTCACATTTGCTACACAGTACGCACCCGCAACCGCACGGGTGTGGGAAAAGCGATAGAAGAAGAAGATAATTATTTTTAAAGTTCACCCGCTTTTTTAAGTATTTCATCCCCTTATGTGCATTTTCAAAAAATAATTGTGTTCCTTTATTTTTAAAAGAGATTCCAAGTACCAGTCTTAATGTCTGTAACAACTTCAGTTTCTGAGATAGCGTATACGTATCCTCATATAAAGAATTCAACTCCTTCCTCACTTCTTTTCACAACCCACACCCACCCCCCACCCCTTGAGTGAATTTTCTGAAAACAAAAGTTTCTGTTCAGATATTTTTAAAGCAGATTCCAAATACCAATTTTCATGCCTGTAACATGTTAGGTTTTTGTGATATATTGCAAATAATCTCGCTGCTGTAGGAATACTGGAGCTGACGTTGCCGTGGTTACGCCAGTTCCTTTCTTTATCCGATTCCTAGAGCAGGGTTAGTTTGGTGCCAATATCTCCATTACGGTTGGTTTTAGAGCCTTAAAACATGGTTTTCGGGTCCGAAGGGGTTACCGAGTTTTGTTCATTTCGTCAAGGGGCTTAAAGTGAGCTTTACCTCGTCCTTGTACGACAAATTCGAATTGTTTTGAAAATAAAGTACAGCCCATGTTACCTACTGGCAATGTATCTTTCTATAGGTGAAGTAATTTTTAAAATCGTTTCAGTAGTTTTTTAGTCCATCCGTTGCAAACAAATATACAAATTTTCCTCTTTATAATATTAGTATAGATATGAGTAAAGAAGTGGAAACAGAGGTAAGGCATATTGAGGATGATGTTATTCTGTATAGATTAATAAATAAGTTACACGATTGTGAGCAACTACAAAATGACCTCGATAATGTTGTGAGATGGACAGTAGGCAATGGGATGATAATAATCGAGGTTAAAAGTCAGGTTGTATGTTTCACAAATAAGAAAAGTCCTGTCATTTTTAATTACTGCGTGGATGGGGTAAAAATTCCTTATGGGGATCGCTGTAAGTACCTAGGTGTTAATGTAAGGAAAGGTCTTCATTGGGGTAATCACATAAATGGGACTGAAAACAAAAGGTACAGAACACTCCACATAGTTATGTGAGTATTTAGGGGTTGTAGTAAGGTTGTAACGGAGATGGCAAATAAGTCTCTGGTAAGACCCCAACTAGAGTATGGTTCCATGTTATTGGACTCTCCACCAGGATTACTTGATTCAAGAACTGGAAAAAATCCAGAGAAAAGCAGCTCGATTTGTTCTGGATGATTTCTGACAAAACAGTAGCGTTACAGAAATGTTGCAAAGTTTGGGTTGGGAAGAATTGAGAGAAAAAGAGACGAGCTGCTCGACTAAGTGGTATGTTCCGAGCTGTCAGCGGACAGATGGCTTGGAATGACATTAGTAGACGAATAAGTCTGAGTGGTTTTCTTTAGTAGGAAAGGTCAAAATATGAAGATAAAGTTAGAATTGAACGGGGGCAAATATTCGTTTACAGGAAGGAGAGTCAGGGATTGGAGTAAGTTACCAAGGGAGATGTTCAATAAATTTCCAAATTCTTTGTAACCGTTTAAGAATAGATTAGGAAAACAGCAGAAAGGTAATCTGACACCAGGGTGACTACCCTAAATGCACATGAGTGGCGATTGATTGATTGATTGATTGATTGATTGATTGATTGATTGATTGATTGATTGATTGATTGATTGATTGATTGATTGATTGATTGATTGATTGATTGATTGATTGATTGATTGATTGATTGATTGATTGATTGATTGATTGATTGATTGATTGATTGATTGATTGATTGATTGATTGATTCCAGAAATAAATTTAGGAAATATGAATTAAAATGTGTTCTTATTTTTTGCATGAAATGTTTCATTGAACAATCAAATTCGGGCCTTACATATTTTTTTTATATTTCGTAGTTTTTCTCTTAAATAATTAAATTTTATTTCATTAGCAAACAAACAAATATAATTTCAAATTTTGATCTATTATTACAAAGGGAAGTGAATTTTTATTAAAAAAGACGAAAACCTAGGGAAAACGAAGCCAGTAGGCGATACAGCACTTATTTCAGTTTTGGATTCAGCGGGGTAGAATTATAAATAACAATCTACTTTCGTTCAAAGGAGCAATGCATCCACAGTTCCAACCTTTCAGGCAAGCAACTCAATGCTGAAAACATCCTAGGAATATGAGCTACGAATTTTAGGTATATACAATATGATAAAATATGAGAACATATTCTTTATTTATTCCTAAAAATTACAACCCTTTCCTTAATCATCGTTATTCAGTCGATTAGATTAGCAGTTTGCTTTTTTCTTTCACTACGAGCGCTAATGTGAGTCAACACAGCCGACTTGATGTGTCGCTCTAGCTAGCTCCTTACCGGCCTTGACAATCGAGTCCACGCACTGTAATCGGAGTAGTTACACAGCTTGACACGTGGCGCTGCTGGCGGCCGACCTATTTGCGGTAGAAATGCATACTTCTTTATGGAAAATATATTGACTTTGATTGCCGATTTATCGTCATTTAGAGTTATGGAGAGTGTTACATAGGTTAACACTGTTAAAGTGATTAATCCTAAAGGTTACTTTCGTTGATATTTGCCGAAATTTTGTCGCCAAATGAAACTGCGGGGAGATGACTTAGTACAGCTGACGTTCTGATATTGACTCTGATTGCCGATGTATCTTAATGTAGGGAATAAAATAGTGTGTTACATTGACTAACATTGTTAAAATGATTAATCCTAAAGGCTACTTTCATTGATATGTGCCAAAGCAACGTCATGAAATGAAACTGCGGAAGATGGAGTAGTCCAACTTGACGTTCCTTAATTGTGAGGAATAATAGTAATCGTTTTTATCATCATGGCATTTAGATACATAGCAGAGCTTACCACAATGCATTTGTCTTCTGGTGTTAATATTGAGATTAAGAGTCATTGTTCAATTAGAGTTTTAAAATTCTACAAGCGCTGCTCTCAGGAAGGGGGCTGGACAAAACATAAAAGTCTTACTTTTTCCATGTTCGTTGTATGCACAACATAAATATTTTGACTCAAACATGTTTAAATTTCAATATATATATAGTTTCAGATTACATTTCATTCATACCTTTCACTAGAAAATTAAATACCGGGCCGTGCTAAATTCAGACAATAATTTTTACTTCAAATGCAGTAGTGTGGAACAAGTCGGCCGCGCGGCGTGCAGCTGTGAGCATGCATCCGGGAGATGGTGGGTTCGAACCCCACTGTCGGCAGCCCTGGAGATGGTTTTCCGTGGTTTCCCATTTTCACATCAGGCTGTACCTTAATTAAGGCCACGGCCGGTTCCTTCCCACTGCTAGCCCTTTCCTATTCCACTGGGGTCATAACACCTACCTTTGTCGGTGCGACGTAAAACAAGTAGCGAAAAAAGAAGAAGAATTTTAAATAAAAATTCAGTGAGAGAAAAGTATTTTGAGTAAATAAATTGTAAACTGTTCTCTGCTCGATGATGATGCTTGTTGTCTAAAGGGGCCTAACATCTAGGCCATCGGCCCCATTGCTCAGGTAACAACTCTTCATAGCAGTAGTGATTCTTACTTGTCAATGTTTAAAGGTTAAAGTTCAGGTTATCTGGGATAAAAATATGTTGTGTTGCTATCATATGGCAAATATGAAACCGACTAAAGGATTATTCTATGAAAGAAAATTCATGGGTAAAAATACCTGATTAGCGTGATTACTTGCCACTCCCGGAGGCCTGGGTTCGATTCCTGGCCCTGCCAGAAAATTTCAAAAGTGGTACGAAGGCTGGAACGGGGTCCACTCAGCCTTGGGAGGTCAACTGTGTAGAGGGGAGTATCGATTCCCACCTCAGACATCCTCGAAGTGGTTTTCTATAGCTTCCCACTTCTCCAAGCAAATGTCGGGATGGTAACTAACTTAAGGCCACGGCTGCTTCCTTCCCTCTTCCTTGTTTATGCCTTCCACTCTTCCCATCCCCAACACAAGGCCCCTGTTCAGCATAGAAGTTGCGACCGCTCGGGCAAGGTACTGTTCATTCTTCCCAGTTGTATCCCCCGACCCGCAGTCTCACGCTCCAGGACACTACCCTTGAGGTGCTACAGGTGGGTTCCCTCACTGAGTCCGAGAGAAAAGCCAACCCTGGAGGGGTAAACAGAGTAAGAAAGAAAGAAAGAAAAAAAAGAAAGGAAGAAAGAAGGCAAATACCCGAAATAGAAATGGAAAACTAAGATGAGAGTGCTACCTGCTTTTAGCCACTCCGTAGTTTTGTCCTGGTCTACAGAGAATTAGTGAAATGATAGTGTCCCTTTGCACTTTTTTCCTGTTCGGAATACAAAAAAGGCACACAGCAATATATATTCGAATATTTTCTAACACAGTTAAAGAAAAGCAAATCACCACACCATTAGCGCATAAATTAAAATTCTTGTTCAGGACGAAATTACAGAGTGAAATCACTTTGTTCTTGTTTCCATAAAATTACTGCTCGAAGTACGAAAAGGTGCAGAAGAATGTCACAAATTCCAAGATTTGTAAACACAATTTAAAGCATATAATCACCACCCTACACAATAAAAAAAATAAACTCACTGGCGCATAACTATCAGATCTCAATATCAAGCCAAAAAGCACCTCATTGCGAACACATTGCCAACATTTACGACAGCAAAACCATATAAATAAAAATGGAAATGCGGCAATTTGCGGTATACAGCTTCTGTCAGTGGGTAGTAGGCCAGCGCTCCAGCGGCATTACGGTGAAATTTTCCAATTACAGCTTTATGCTGGGCTTCACAAGCGACTGTCAAGGCCGGTATAAGGAGCGCAGCGAGGGATCCAGTCGGCCGTGGAGTCAATGAATTGTTTCACTTAAGCACCACTACGAGCGCTAATGTGAGTCAACGCATTGTTTCACTTAAGTACCACTACGAGCGCTAATGTGAGTCGATGCATTGTTTCACTTAAGTACCACTACGAGCGCTGATGTGAGTCAATGCATTGTTTCACTTAAGCACCACTACGAGCGCTGATGTGAGTCAATGCATTGTTTCACTTAAGTACCACTACGAGCGCTAATGTGAGTCAATGCATTGTTTCACTTAAGCCCATATATCTACATGCGTTGCGGACAATTTTCAAAAAAAAAATACCTGTGGGTATTGAACCAAGGAACACATTACAGAAAGTATTACGTAAATACGTTAATTTGGCTAGGATATGAATAACGAGTAAAACGAATAAAAAGAGATTTTAGGCTTTTCTTCTGAAACTACATTAGGCCGAAAATGATTTTCGAAATTTTATTTTTTGAGTTCCAGAGAGCTATCCAGGACGCTTTATCCCTTCCAATATCGGCACAATTGGGGTGGTTGACGTGGTGGTGTTGGTGGTGATAATTGTTTTAAGAGGAAGGACTACAATGCAACCATCCTCTATATAACCGTAATCAAAGAGAACGGGTTCGACGCTTCGAAAAATGAACTCATCGTCCAAAGAAAGACAAGGGCCACCGAGGGCGTGAAAATGAAAGATTCCCTAGGCCTCGAGTGCTCTAATACCGTCCGTGCCGGAAAAGAAAAAGAGTTGACCAAGGGAGGTCGAATAGAGTAGCTGAAAGGAGCCGATGACAAGTACGTGGAAGCAATGGCATGACTCAACTAAGGGCCCCGTCATTGCCATCCTACACTCCCAAATTGAGAGCCCGTGGGACCCTTTTAAGTAGCCTCTTACGACAGTTAGGGGATACCGTGGGTGACTTTCTACTGCCCCCACTCACAGTGGTATCGGCACAATTGGAGAAATTTCTTAAATTCACGTTTTTCATAGTACGGGGCCCCTACTTGGCTAAGAAATGTTTTCAACGTTAAAAATGTGTGAACTTTTTTTATCAGTGTTATTGCTGAATTTCTACTTGCATAGCGCATTACTTCATCGCTGATGTTCCAAAGCACGGAATGGCACACTGTTCTTCGTACCCATTGTTTCCCTTAAGACTGGTCGCGCCTCCCAGCCTCGTACTGATATGCCGTCCATCAGAACAATTTTCGTTGAGTTGATCTTTGCAATCCAGGTGCCCTAAGGAAAATGAACCTTACTGTGTTTGTTTCACACATTTACCCACTCCTAGGGTAGGATTTATTTAAGGTTCATTTCCCTTTACAGGCTCGCATAGAAAAACGAACACAACGAAAATTGTTCTGAGGGACTACACATCAACACGTGACTGGAAGGTGTGCCCAGCCTTAAGGAGAATAATGGAAAGGAAAAAAATGGTCAAATCCGCGGTTTTGGTAATAATCATAATGATAACAATGTTATTGGTTTTTCGTTAAACTAACTACGTTTCTACGGTTTTCGGAGACGCCGAGGTGCCTAAATTTAATCCCACAGGAGTTCATTTACGTGCCAGTAAATCTATCGACACGAGGCTGACGTATTTGAGCAACTTCAAATATCTCTGGCCTGAGCCAGGATCGAGCCTGCCAAGTTGGGATCAGAAGGCCAGCGCCTCCCCCGTCTGAGCCACTCAGCCCGGCCGCGGGTTTGGCACAGCAGCGACATTCTCAGAGTAAGTTGGAAAGTGGAAGGACGCTGCATTTACTAAAGCGGTCAATTCCTACCAACATAAGAACAGTTACTTGACTCACCAGGAGGCTACGACCCCCTGTGGGTGGGGGCGGTAGAATAACACCCAAGGTATCCCCTGCCTGTCGTAAGAGGCGACTAAAAGGGACTGTGAACTTTGGAGCGTGGGTTGGCGACCACGGGGCCCTCAGCTGAGTCCTGGCATTGCTTCCACTTACTTGTGCCAGGCTCCTCAATTTCATCTATCCTGTCCGACCTTCCTTGGTCAACACTTGTTCTTTTCCGACCCCGACGCTATTAGGTTTGCGAGGGCTAGGGAGTCTTTCATTTTCACGCCCTTCGTGGCCCTTGTCTTTCTTTGACCGACATCTTAATTCTTCGAAGTGTCGGATCCCTTCCGTCTTTCTCTCTGATTAGTGTTACATAGAGGATGGTTGCCTAGTTGTACTTCCTCTTAAAACAATAATCACCACCACCACCACCACCACCAGGAGACTACGCTGTGGAGTTAACACATCTATCATGTGACTCTTGTAAAATATCCATTATTTCACGGATGATGCCCATTTTTTAATGGCAGGCCTTGAACAGAGCATAATACACTCAGTTTAATTCATTTGGATATAGATAAATAAATTCAACATGGTACGAGTCAAAATATTACACGTTAGGCAAGAAAATGCGTTTAACGTGTATCAAATCTTACACAAAAGCTACTTTGCCTTCGCTTCGTAAATAACTGTTTCAGTGTTAATGATCCGTCGCTAACAAATGTTGCGGAAGAAGTAAAGTATGTGAATACATTAATTACGCAGAGGTCGTAAAAGACAGTTAGTACACCTGCATTTCTTATCAATTCAAACTTTTTATGTTGAAAATATTTCATAGCAGAAAAAGTAGAGGTCTCCATATTACGAAAAACATAAAATTAAACATTTTCCTGAATTGTACCTGAAGTTGAAGGAATAAAGGGCCCGGAATGGTTTCAAATAGAGCGTAGGATATGTCTATCAAACTTAGAAAAGTAATTTCGAAAATCACTTCTGGCCTAAATGCAGTTTCAGAAATACCGCCCAAAATTGCTTGTTTCCTTACTCGTTTGTAATACAAATTCTAGCCAAATTAACTTATTTATATTCTGCAATGTGTTCCTTTGTTCATTACCGTCAAGCGATTTTTTTTATTAGTCTTGAAGTGTATCCACATCGAATGTAGTTAATAGTGGCTTAAGTGAAACTCTGCATTGATTCACATTAGCGCTCGTAGTGGTAGAAAAAGGCAAACTTCCAATCTAATTGACCGGATAAATATGATTAAGAAAAGGATTGTAATTTTTAGGAATAAATAAAGAATATATTCTCATGCTATATTATATTTTATTTACCTAAATTCGTAGTTCATATCCCTAGGATGGTTTCAACCTTGAGTTGCTTGCTTAAAGGGCTAGAACTGTGTTTGGTTTTATTTCTTCTTCTTCTTTTTCTTCTTCTTCTTAATCTCTTTACCCTCCAGTGTCGCCTTTTCCCTCGGACTCAGCGAGGGATTCCACCTTTACCACATCAAGGACAGTGTCCTGGAGCTTCAAACTTTGGGTCGGGGGATACAACTGTGGGGAATAACCAGTACCTCGTCCAGGCGGCCTCACCTGCTATGCTGAACAGGGGCCTTGTGTTGGAATGGGAAGGTTGGATGAGACAGGCAAGGAAGAGGGAAGGAAGCGTCCGTGGCCTTAAGTTAGGTACCATCCCGGCATTTGCCTGGAGGAGAAGTGGGAAACCACAGAAAACCACTTCTAGGATGGCTGAGGTGGGAATCGAATCCCGAGGCTGAGTGTACCCCGTTACAGCCCTCGCACAACTTCTCAAATTTCGTGGCAGAGTCGGGAATCGAACCCGGACCTCTGGGGGTGGCAGCTAATCACACTAATCACTACACCACAGAGGCGGACGGTTTTATTTTCTTTATTTATTTCCAATTTGGCCAACTAAGGAGCGCATAGAAATTAAGATATCCTGGGCTTTCTTCTCTTCCCTAAACCTCTTCATTCTTTCACTTCTTATCTTTCTCTCCATACAACTCACCACTAAAAGTGAACACTAGTTGAATAGGAGCTCGTAAGTACGTAATCAAATATTGTACCGTAAGGTTCAGTTTCGTCCGCCTCTGTGGTGTAGTGGTTAGTGTGATTAGCTGCCACCCCCGGTGGCCCGGGTTTTATTCCCGGCTCTGCAACGAAATTTGAAAAGTGGTACGAGGGCTGGAAAGAGGTCCACTCAGCCTCGGGAGATCAACTGAGTAGAGGTGGGTTCGATTCCCACCTCAGCCATCCTAGAACTGGTTTTCCGTGGTTTCCCACTTCTCCTCCAGGCAAATGCCGGGATGGTACCTAACTTAAGGCCACGGCCGCTTCCTTCCCTCTTCCATGTCTATCCCTTCCAATCTTCCCACACGCCACCAAGACTCCTGTTCAGCATAGCAGGTTCGGCCGCCTTGGCGAGGTACTGGTCATTCTCCGCAGTTGTGTTCCCCGACCCATAGTCTGAAGCTCCAGGACACTGCCCTTGAGGCGGTAGAGGTGGGATCCCTCGCTGAGTCCGAGGGAAAAGCCAACCCTGGAGGAGGCATCGCCATAAGACCTATCTGTGTCGGTGCGACGTAAAGCCCCTAGCAACCCTGGAGGGTAACCAGATTAAGAGGAGGAAGAAAAAGAAGAAGAAGAAGGTTCATTTTCATTTAGAGATGCGCAGAGGAAATTAACTCACCGAGAAGTATTCTGATGGACTGCATATCCATATGTAGCTGGGAGGCGTGACCAGTCTTGAGGAATATAATGGATAGGAAGAGCATTGTCACATTCGCGGTTTTGGCACCACTGAGACGCTATGTAGATATCTCCTATACACGCAGAAACATACAGACATGGATATGTTTTGGAGCTTAAATGACGAGAGAATTAGTAAAGAGTCTTTGGCGGTTCCCCTCTTAGTAGCCTATTGCAACATTATGGTTATTATTACTAACAAAAACGCCACAATTGGGAAATATCCCGGTGACGATATTCACTTACAGTAGTACGATAATAAATTAAAGTTCATCATCATCATCATCATCATCATCATCATCTGTTTACCCTCCAGGTTCGGTTTTTCCCTCGGACTTAGCGAGGGATCCCACCTCTACCGCCTCAAGGGCAGTGTCCTGGAGCTTCAGACTCTTGGTCGGGGGATACAACTGGGGAGTATGACCAGTACCTCGCCCAGGCGGCCTCACCTGCTATGCTGAACAGGGGGCTTTTGGAGGAATGGGAAGATTGGAAGGGATAGGCCATGGCCTTAAGTTACGTACCATCCCGGCATTCGCCTGGAGGAGAAGTGGGAAACCACGGAAAATCACTTCCAGGATGGCTGAGGTGGGAATCGAACCCACCTCTACTCAGTTGACCTCCCGAGGCTGAGTGGACCCCGTTCCGGCCCTCGTACCACTTTTCAAATTTCGTGGCAGAGCCGGGAATCGAACCCGGGCCTCTGGGGGTGGCAGCTAATCACGCTAACCACTACACCACAGAGGCGGACATCAGCATCATGTACAAATTCACCCACAACTCCAGTGCTTAACACTATGGCTTACAATACTATAGGTTGAGCTTACTAGTTGCTTAGCATTACAACACCGTCATATACAAATTCAAACGTACCTTTAGTATTTCAAAATTTTACTCTAAGACTTACTGTAGATTGATCGGTCCAATTACTAACTATTATCCTAACATTGTAAATTACAGCACGTCCATATAAAAATTCGCAAATACCTTAAATAATTAAAATGCCTTAATACTGCAATTTAAAATGGGTTGAGCGTTGCAATGTAATGTGACACCATGACATATACATTTATATACAATTTACAGAATGCTAGAGTCTAGTATTAGGGCTGCCTAGCCGAGGCGGTAAAGGCGTGCTCGGTTCACCCGGAAGGATGTGGGCTCGAATCCCCGTCAGGAAGTAGTAAAATTTAAGAAACGAGATTTCCACTTCCGGAGGTGCATATGGCCGTGAGGTTCACTCAGCCTACACCAAAAATCAGTACCAGGTTAATTCCTGGGGGCAAAGGCGGCCGGGCGTAGAGCTAACCACTCAACCCCATCACGTGCCGAGGTTAACAATGGTGGAAGCCTTTACCTTCCACTCCTCCAAGGGCTTTCATGGCCTGTACGGAGGTGACTTTTAGAGTCTAGTCTTGAAATAACGTACATTTTTTGGAAATGGCTCAGTGACAAGTAATGCTTTCCAATTATGAATTCCCCGATTTCTTTCTTTCTTTCTTTCTTTCTTTCTTAGTCTGCTTACTCTCCAGGGTTGGTTTTTCCCTCGGACTCAGCGAGGGATTCCACCTGTACCGCCTCAACGGCAGTGTCCTGGAGCGTGAGACATTCGGTCGGGGGATACAAATGGGGAGAATGACCAGTACCTCTTCCAGGCGACCTCACCTGCTATGTTGAACAGGGGCCTTGTGGAGGAATGGGAAGATTGGAAGGGATAGACAAGGGAGAGGGAAGGAAGAGGCCCTGGGCTTAAGTTAGGTAACATCCCGGCATTTACCTGGAGGAGAAGTGGGAAACCACGGAAAACCACTTCCAGGATGGCTGAGGTGGTAATCGAACACACCTCTACTCAGTTGACCTCCCGAGGCTGAGTGTACCCCGTTCCAGCCCACGTGGCAGAGGCTGGAATCGAACCCGGACCTCCGGGACAGAGAAGGATAGATGCCTTAATACTATAATTTAAAATGGGTTGAGCGTTACATTAAAATACGACACCATCACATAGAAATGTACACACAGTTTACAGAATGTTTGTAACTGACAGTTTTGGGAAAAGGCTCTAAGGCTCCAATTATAAATTCCCCGGTATACAAACGAATATTTACCATAGTTAGTTTTCTGCGATCTACACTTCACTTTATGCGAAGCTATTAATTTACATATCTAACATGTATTTAAATCCGCCTCTGTGGTGTAGTGGTTAGCGTGATTAGCTGCCACCCCCGGAGGCCCGGGTTCGATTCCCGGCTCTGCCACGAAATTTGAAAAGTGGTATGAGGGCTGGAACGGGGTCCACTCAGCCTCGGGAGGTCAACTGAGTAGAGGTGGGTTCGATTCCCACCTCAGCCATCCTGGAAGTGGTTTTCCGTGGTTTCCCACTTCTCCTCCAGGCGAATGCCGGGATGGTACCTAAGATAAGGCCACGGCCGCTTCCTTCCCTCTTCCTTGCCTATCCCTTCCAATCTTCCCATCCCTCCACAAGGCCCCTGTTCAGCATAGCAGGTGAGGCCGCCTGGGCGAGGTACTGGTCATTCTCCCCAGTTGTATCCCCGACCAAGAGTCTGAAGCTCCAGGACACTGCCCTTGAGGCGGTAGAGGTGGGATCCCTCGCTGTGTCCGAGGGAAAAGCCGACCCTGGAGGGTAAACAGATGATGATGATGATGATGAACATGTATTTATGTTTAAGAATAACTGATCAGTATCACATTATTCACATTGCCAAACTATGTACACTGTTAGGAGATGGGGTGATTTCATTTTGAGGCATTGCATCTCTACACATTTTAACACGTTCTAAAATGCTTAATTTGATTTCGGGCAAAGACAGACGCTAGAGAGGACGACACTTCCTCAACAAAAGTTACTCAGAAGCGTTGGGAGATCTAGATAATATGGGATACGTATTCGTGGGAGAGCTTCCGTGGTTCAGGCGGCAGCGCGTCGGCCTCTCACCGCTGGGTTCCGTGGTTCAAATCCCAGTCACTCCATATGAGATTTGTGCTGGATAAAGCGGAGGCGGGAGAGGTTTATCTTCGGGTACTCCGGTTTTCCCCTGTTATGTTTCATACCAGCAACACTCTCCAATATTTCATTTCGTATTCCAGATCGTTCCAGAGGAGTGGAACAGGCTTCGGCAGCCGTCACAATTCCTATCCTCGCTGTTAGATAGGGGCTTCATTTATTCCATTCCTGACCAGGTCAAATGAATGGAAAGAGTCTGTCGATTTATATTTTATGAATTTGTGACCGAAATTGTAAGCGTTGCAAGACAAAGCCACAACCAGTAGTCCCCGCAGGCTCCCAGTTTCAAGATAGTTGGATGACCAGATTTTGTCCATTGTTTTGCTTTTAAGGTCCAGAAGTTCAGTAAAAACCTGTATATTTAATGCTGCTATGTAGAAACGGTTATTTATTGAAAAAAAACGATAGTCCTCTTTTTGAATCAAATATCTGAGGTATGTTCGTTCATGAAGTAATGAAGCTTGACGAAGCTGCTCGCTGTCATTCTCCGGAGACTTCGTTCACAGTGTCTCAAGCTTCCTAATACTTAATAATATCACAGAGAGATGGCAGAGTTATATAACTATAGACACCCAATGGCTTATCCAGCATCGAGATCAGGAGTTTCCAAATGGTGCCGCATGTGGCCCGCGAAGCAATTTTTTTGCAGCCGCGAGAGCACTGTCAGAAATAACGAGAAGAAAAGTCACAAACATATTTATTAGGTCGTTCAAAAACGTATTAATTTTTATACACCTTATAGACTCAAGTCATTAATTATTCATTAATACTAGTTCCTCTTTTCTAGCATTGACTTATTATCAACATATTACTTTTATTTTCAAATTTAAATTCTAATTTTCAAGTAATAATGTTATTATTTTTGCGTCCTACTGACTACTTTTGATGGTTTCAGGAGAAGCTGACGTTTTGGAAGTTTGTCCCACAGGAGTTCTTTTACGTGCCAGTAAATCCATCGACACGAGGCTGATGTATTTGAGCACCTTCAAATACCACCGGACTGAACCAGAATAGAACCTGCCAAGCTGGGGCCAGAAGGCCAGCGCCTCAACCGTCTGAGCCACTCAGCCCGGCTCCAAATTTCACTACTTTATGCAATTTTAAAATAATGCTTTAAGCAGTTAAAATGATCAAACCCTGAACTATGCATTATTTCATAATGGTGCTTCTGTACTATTTGTAGAATTTTACGAAAATTGGCCTTTTCAAGTGCGGCCTGCGAACATGACTAAGGTCTCCAAAATGGCCCTCGAGCCCTTACAAATTGGAAACCCCTGATCTAGATGATGGTTAATAGGAACAAGAAAGAGATAAACAGAGAAGGTTGTCTCACATCAAGAAGGAAATACGTGTAAGAACGCAGTTGATAGATAGGATGGGTGTCGGAGTGAAGGGGTTTTGAATGACGCAGATAGTGGAAGGACGAGTGAGCGAGCGACAGACGAACCGAATGAGTTGTGAATGTTATGAAGTGTGAGAACTGTGAAGTGTGATCCCCCCTTTCCCAGCTCTTCCAAGGCCCATCTCCTCCTACCCCACACTTCATCCTGACCCCCTTTCACCTATAAAGTCCATTCCCCCCACCCTAAGGTGGTCACCGAATTATAACTGTGACGGGACTTCCACCCCAGACTCCCAACACGCCCCATGCCCTCTTTTCTGGGTTCTAAACGTGCCATCCGTGTGCCTGAGTCCTTTCCAACCTCATTATAATATCAAGGAAAGAAGCACCTCCATAACCGAATTCTCTGTTTAATCGTTAATTTTTGGTTTGTTCATTGTCTTGTCGTGTATCATAGATCTAGTCTCACGTATATCCATATTTAATCTGTGTATATAGGCAGATAAAATGGTGTTATTGGTGCTTTCTTTCACTTATGTATTATCCCTTTGTCCTATCTGTATAATAACTGTATGTGTACTTCGTCCTCAAGTCAGTGTAACCACTTTTTTCTCATCTATCCTGTCTGTAGTTCTATACATATATTATAAAAATGGTATTTTCTTTCCCTTTTGTACAAAAAAAAAACCACTATCGTGACTAGATATCTAATGTGTGTAACTATTTCCCTCTACAATAACCCGTGTATGCGCCATCTCCCTACTTGTTCCGTAAATAGATTATAAATGTTTATAAATTTCATTGGTCCGCCTCTGTGGTGTAGTGCTTAGTGTCATTAGCTGCCACCCCCGGAGGCCCGAGTTCGATTCCCGGCTCTGCCACGAAATTTGAAAAGTGGTAAGAGGGCTGGAACGGGGTCCACTAAGCCTCGGTAGGTCAACTGAGTAAAGGTGGGTTCGATTCCCACCTCAGCCATCCTCGAAGTGGTTTTCCGTGGTTTCCCACTTCTCCTCCAGGTAAATGCCGGGATGGTACCTAACTTAAGGCCACGGCCGCTTCCTTCCCTCTTCCTTGTCTATCCCTTCCAGTCTTCCCATTCCCCGCCAAGGCCCCTGTTCAGCATAGCAGGTGAGGCCGCCTGGGTTAGGTACTGGTCATCCTCCCCAGTTGTATCTCCCGACCCAGAGTCTGGAGCTCCAGGACACTGCCCTTGAGACGGTAGAGGTGGGATCCCTCGCTGAATCCGAGGGAGAAACCAACCCTGGAGGGTAAGCAGATAAAGAAAGAAATATATTTCATTGTACCCCATAACAAGAATATTAGCAGAAAAGAGAGAAAAAGTGCTTCTACAGAATTGCTCCGTTTACCCATATCCTTTCTTAACCCACCCAACTATCTTGGCCTCTCTTCAGGGAGGGAAGTGAAAACATTTTGATGATGATGTGAAGTGTTTGAACTACGAGTTCATTGAATTTTTTAATGGATAGTTCATAGGAATGAAGCGCTCATTTTAAACGACTCATTCAAGAGCTACCCATTTTACTAGTGTCAATGAAATGACGGCAGGCTTCACAAATGTGGATGTAGGCCTACGGCAGAATATTGAGGATCCATTGGCTGACCACATTCACCAACGAGTAGCTAGTCTGTCATGCCAGGAAATCGTGTGAAGCCTTAAACCTGGAAAATCGCTAGAAAGGTGCCTATTACCCCTATTTCGGATACGCGTTCCGATACAACTGATTATATCGGGTGGGCGAAATAAAACTCCCCCCCCCCAGAAAATATTTACAACAGAACCGACGCGGTATTGATCCTTGTTAATGGAATGAAATAGCCGATGATTTTTAGTGCCGGGAGTGTCCGAGGACATGTTCGGCTCGCCATGTGCAGGTCGTTTTCATTCGACGACCAGTGCGCCGTAATGAGGCCGAAATGTTGATGAAGACGACATATTCAAGAAGCCCCGTCCCAGCGAAATTAATCAATGATGATTAAAATATCCGACCCTGCCGGGAATCAAACCCGGTACCCTTGTGACCAAAGGCAGTGCAGCCGGGCCGCTTCGTTAATGAAAATCTCAGGAGGTTCTGAAAATTGCCTCATCTGCGGAAGATCCAAAAGTCCTGATTCCACTTCAGCCAGGAAACACCGGCAGAATTCAACACACGAAGCTTTGTCTGGACGCGTTAACGCATGCACATCAGCACATTTGTAAGAATAGAGATGGATTTTGATTATGTTACGATACGGCAATCTCCTAATTTCCACTTGCACAGGTAAACGAAGTTGAGATTTCATCGGACTTCGTTCCACAAATTCCTTCACTCGAGCAATGTTTCCTGGTTCGAACTCTTTTCGGATAGTTCTTCCTCTTCTTCTTCTCCTTTATCTGTTTACCCTCCAGGGTAGGTTTTTTCCTCGGACTCAGCGAGGGATCCCACCTCTACCGTCTCAAGGGCAGTGTCCCTAAGCTTAAGACTCTGAGTCGAGGGATACAACTGGGGAGGAGGACCAGTACCTCGTCCACGTGGCCTCACCTGCTATGCTGAACGGAGGCCTTGAGGGGGATGGGAAGATTGGAAGGGATAGACAGGGAAGAGGGAAGGAAGCGGCCGTGGCTTTAAGTTAGATACCATCCCGGCATATGCCTGGGGGGAGAAGTGGAAAACCACGGAAAACCACTTCCAGGATGACTGAGGTGGGAATCGAACCCACCTCTACTCATTTGATCTCCCGAGGCTGAGTGTACCCCGTTCCAGCCCACGTACCACTTTCAAATTTCGTGGCAGAGCCGGGAATCGAACCCGGACCTCTGACGGTGGCAGCTAATCACACTAACCACTACACCACAGAGGAGGACTTCGGATAGTTACGGGTTTTAGTCCCTACAGACCCCGTTTCACGCCATTTTGTCGCTAAGTTTTGCACTGCAGACTTTGCTGGAGGTTTTCCCAAAACACTTCCACTCTTTAACTCTTGCACCATTTTGTGCTGCATTCAACTGATCACTAAACACGTCAGCTCCTCTCTCTCACACTCACGTAATGACACAGCGACGTACATGTGACAGCAAGCGATAGGTGCATCAAAATCACGGTTTCCAACATTTCCTGTGATGGGCAGTTCTCCTGTAACTCCGCGTCAGTCTTATTGTAAATATTTCACGGGCAAGTTTTATTTCTCCCACCCTGTATAAGGCTAAAGATAAGGGAAATACAGACGTGGGCTTAGAAGAATACCGACCGAGCTCGATAGCTGCAGTCGCTTAAGCGCGGCCAGTATCCAGTAATCGGGAGATAGTGGATTCGAGCCCCACTGTCGGCAGCCCTGAAGATGGTTTTCCGTGGTTTCCCATTTTCACACCAGGCAAATGTCGGGGCTGTACCTTAATTAAGGCCACGGCCGCTTCCTTCCGATTCCTAGGCCTTTCCTACCCCATCGTCGCCAAAAGACATATCTGTGTCGGTGCGACGTAAAGCAAATAGCAAAAAAAAAAAAAGAAGAAAACCGAGCGGCGACGATCATCCGGTGATTCAACAACCCCGACACGGCAACTCTGGTGAGAAACAGAAGTACAGCGTTGGAAAATTTATTCTATGATTGCGAACAGGCCAAACCTTTGACCGTACTAAGAAGGTATTGAAGTTTTAGAGGGACAGAATTAGTGAAGCTAAGAGAATAACGTCCCCCATAAGTCCAACCCCTCGTCCACGTCGTGGGGGACGGGTAACGGTACGAAGTAGGGGATAGCCTGTAAGGGTGAAGTACAGCGGGGACCTTGTGTGCCCCAGGACCGCTACGGTAGCTGTGAAGGCCTTACAGGAACCCTGTAAAGTAAAGGCTAACGGGGCTCTGGTGAAGTCCTTAACGGCAACTGAGGCGGAGACGGAGACCTTTGGTACGGCAAAGTTGGCGGAGGAGGCAGAGGTAAACCACTGCTTTGTGGTAAAGAGGGATCTTCAAAGGCTAAGGGAGACTACCCCAACAGAAAACAGCAGGCTTGGAGGCGTAGGTGGCAGCCCCACCACCAAGCTCGGGTGCTGTGGGCCAATAACTCGCACAACCTTAAATTACCTTATTACAGAAACATCAACAATGAGAAACCGGACTGATCCAAAGATGACGACCTTCGGCTTGAAAAGGCTAACGAAGATCTGTACACATGGAGGCAATGGAAGAAGGCAAGACCTGGAGAGAGGTGAAGAGGTTGGCTGGCAACAGGATCAGATGGAGAAGCTTTGTTGATGCCCTATGTTCCACAAGGAACAACAGGAATTAAGTCAAGTAAGTCAAGAGAATAACAATCATCTAGCTTTATAGAAAGGCAAAAAAGAAACATATCGTGACAAATTGAGGCTTGGAATGTCCTACCGTTAAGGAAATAAAGCACAACCCTCAGTTAATCCGAAATGTAAAATTACTGTCTCAGTGCGGTGGTATTTGAAGGAGCTCAAATACGTCAACCTCGTGTCGGTAGATTTACTGGCACGTGAAAGAACTCCTGCGGGACGAAATTTCGGCACCTCGACATCACCGAAAACGTAAAAATAGTTGGTGGAACGTAAAACCAACAACATAGTTATTAATGTTACTGAGTAAAATGTGTTCGTTGTAAACTTGTTCTAATGTTGAAAATATTTCTTAGTAAGCAAAGTAGCGGTCCACATACCACGAAAAACGTAAAATTAAGCAATTCCCTTCATTGTGCCTAAAGTTGAGGGGCTACAAGGCCCGGAAGAGTTTCAAATTGTGAGCCTTAAATAGCTATATCAAAGGGAAAAAGCTAATTTCGAAAATCCCTTGAGGCCTAAATTCAGTTCCGGAGAAAATACCTAAAATCGCTTGTGTCTTTACTCGTCTTCTTTTTGATTCCAATCCTAGATAAATTATTTTTTTGCATAATTATTTCTGTAATATGATGCTTGGTTCAATACCCATAGGTGTCTTTTGAGTTTTAAAAAATGTGCACACCAAATGCAGTTATAAGGGCCTAAGTGAAACTCTGCATTCATTCAAATTATCGCTCGTAGTGGTAGGAAAAGGCAAACTGCTGATCTTATCAACTGGACAACGATGATTAAGAAAAGGGTTGTAATTTTAGAAATAAATAAATAATATATTCTTATATTTATTATATGTAGCCAAATATTATTTTCTTCCTTAGTCTGCTTACCCTCCAGGGTTGGTTTTACCCTTGAACTCAGCGAGGGATCCCACTTCTACCGCCTCAATGGCAGTGTCCTGGAGCGTGAGACATTGGGTCGGGGATATACAACTGTGAAGAATGACCAGTACCTCGCCCAGGTGGCCTCACCTGCTATGCTGAACAGGGGCCTTGTGGAGGGGTGGAAAGATTGGAAGGGATAAACAAGGAAGAGGGAAGGAAGCGGCTGTGGCCGTAAGTTAGGAACCATCCCGGCATTTGCCTGGAGGAGAAGTGGGAAACCACGGAAAACCACTTCCAGGATGGCTGAGGTGTGAATCGAACCCGTGCCTCCGGGGGTGGCAGCCAATCACACTAACTACTACACCACAGAGGCGGACTTAGCTAAATATTCGTAGCTCATATCTCTAGGATGTTTTCAGTATTGAGTTGCTTGCATGAAGGGCTACAACTGTGGATACTTCTTCGTATTCTTATTCTTATTCTTATTCTTAACGCCAACCCTATGTGGAGGGATGTAAACAAGTTCTTTTTCTTCGGTGGTTGAAGGTGTGATGTAAATACGAGCTCAAACACCCACTCTCCGAGCCAGAGGAATTAATCAGAACCAGATAAAATCCTCGCCCCTACCGGGAATCGAATCTGGTGCCTTTTGAACCGAAGGCCAGTACGCTCGTCATTCAGCCAAGCAGCTGGACGTGCAAGGTAATAAGTTGTGCTCGAAATTTAGAAATACCTCATTCAATGTAGTAGTGAGCAAGTCCTTTCACATAAGACAAATTCATGGAACAAATTCACATCCACTACCTTTACCAGCCTCGTAATCCCTAACAACCTAGCTGCTACCTACTGTAACATAAACACTAATAGTCCTAAATGATTTGTTGCAGTAGACATTGATAGCCGAATTCTTCAATGAACATTCACGTCAGACCAATGACTGTTACATTATTGTAACGCACAGACTTCTTACATTTAAGGATCAAATGCTTCCAACTTTAAAAATGTCTTAAGATAATCCCCGTTCAGTGCGACGCAGGCACGTCTTTCTAGCTTTCACTCCTTTTTCCGTTCAGTGTTCCTCCTTTCTCTTAATTTGTTCACTCATCATATTATTTACTTCATTTATTAACTTGTAGCATCCATTTTCCTGCAAACGAAGTCAATCCATCAATTTTTAAATGCAGTAACGCACAGCACGAGTGATCCAACAAGGAATGCATCTGTCGAAGACGTCTTATCCACAACCGACAACACTGAACTCAAAATATAATAAGAAGGCTTTGTCTCGGAGCTAGTCACGATAGTTCCATTAAATACTAAGATGTACTGAGCCATACGCAAGAATAATATAAACTCTTATGTTATTTGCTTTAGGTCGCACCGAGACAGATAGGTATTGTGGCGACGATGTGATAGGAAAAGGCTAAGAATGGGAATGAAGCAACCGTGGCGTTATTTAAGGTACATTTGCCTAGTGTGAAAATGGGGAACCACGGAAAACAATCTTCAGGGCTGGGGTTCGAACCCACCACATAAAGAATACAAGCTGATAGCTACGTGGCGTCAGTAAGCGAAAACAGTATAATAAACCCTCATTTGTATTTCTTCACCTCATCAGAAATATTTGGCCTTCACTGAAAATGTGTTCGTGTAATCCTTATGTCTTTTCATGGTACATAATTCGCTGAACTTACACGTGCCTACGAGTTTTAAAGAAGTATTTCAGTGTTAATTGCCCGTTTTTAACAAATGTTGCGGAAGCAGTATAATAATAAATTAATTACGCAGGAAACATAAAAGCAATTTTCTACACCTGAATTTCTATTCGATAAGAACCTGTATATATTGTGGAGCAGAGACTGTGTCCTCCTAACTCACTCACCAGCCATGAATCGAGTACTGATCTGCGTCTGCTTGGTGGCGATCTTCGCGGTAAGTGTGCAGCTGTCATACTCTTAGAACCATCATGAGCTCCTTGTGAACACGGCTAGTTATGAATTTGTAATGTCAGTGAGGTACATGTGAAGTAAGTTATAGAGGGTTTGACAAGGTAGATTATAAGACGAGCCGAATATTTGTTTGGGAATTTTCACCTGGCATGTGTAGCAATAACGTACATTCCTCACAAGTCATCATCATCATCATCATCCACTTGTCACTGCAACCATTCTCCTCTCAATCCTGCTGTCCACCTCACTTCCCTGTGGTTTTTACATCCGCGAAGTATGTCTTCCTTGGTCTTCCTCTTCCTTTATTTCTCAGATATGACCAAGTTGGGCCTAACATTTTTGTGGTTTCTCCCGTTATGTTTAATATTGTACACTCGGCTTCTAAATTCTTTTTTGTTGTGAATCATTTCCATTGTAAGTCCACTTTTTGCTGCATCTCTTTTTACCCCTTCTGCCCACTTCATCGAAGCTTTCAATCCAGTGATGCACTTGAATACCTTCTTAGTCAGCCTTTTGTCATCCATTGTTTCCAGATGCCCGTAGAATTTTAGCCTTCGCTTTCGCATGGTGACAGTGATTTTTTCGGTGTGTTTGTAGATTACATCATTTTTTTCTATTCCTCCACTCCCTATCAGCATTTTTCTGTTGTCCAAAATTTTTCGTTAAGATTCTGCTCTCCATTTTTTCGAGTTCTTGAAGCTCACCCTTTTTGTTCATTGTCGGGCTCTCTGAAGTGTAGACACTCTAGCTTTACCACTGTGCTGTAGTGTATAAGTAGGGGCTGCCTGGCCCAGGCGGTAAAGGCGTGCTCGGTTTGCTCGGAAGGAGGTGGCTTCGAATCCCCGTCAGGAAGTCGTAAAATTTAAGAAACTAGATTTCCACTTCCGGAGGTGCATATGGCCCTGAGGTTTACTCAGCCTACACCAAAAATGAGTACCAGGTTAATTCCTGGGGTCAAAGGCGGCCGGGCGTGGAGCTAACCACTCTACCCCATCCCGTGCCAAGGTTAACAATGGTGGAAGCCTTTACCTTCCACTCCTCCAAGGTGGTAGTGGTGGTGATTATTGTTTAAAGAGGAAGTACAACTAGGAAACCATCCTCTATACAACACTAATCAGAGGGAAAATTTGGAAGGGACCCGAAACTTCGAAATATGAAGATATCGGTCAAAGGAAGCCAAGGGCCACGAAGGGCGTGAAAATGAAAGACTCCCTAGGCTTCCATACGTAATACCGTCGGGGTCGGAAAAGAACAAGAGTTGGCCAAGGGCGGTCGGAGAGGATAGATGAAGGTGAGGAGCCTGGCACATGTAAGTGGAAGTAATGCCGGGACTCAGCTGAGGGCCCCGTGGTCGCCAACACACGCTCCAAAGTTCAGAGCCCCTGGGGCAACTCCTCCAAGGGCCTTCATGGCCTGTACGGAGGTTACTTTGTTTTTGTAGTGTATAAGTTTCGCCTTGTATGATATTGCTCATTTGTTGTACCTGTTCTGGGTTAACCTGTAAGCTAATTCTAGTTTTCTAATTCTTGCCCTATTCGTTTCTTCATCCAATCCGTTTTCTCACAGATATTTAAATTTCTCAGTTCTTTTTTACAGTCCCATGCTTCAGTTTCAAGCGTCTCTCCTCTTGATGTCCATATTCCATGTATTCTGTCTTCTCAAACGCGACTTTGAGACCCATTTTCTCAGCAACCTCGTGTGAAGTATTCAGCATAATTTGGACATTTTCTCGGTTGTGAGCCAGGAGGGCAAGATCATCTGCGAAGGCCAAACACTTAATTTCTAAGTTCTGTCGTTTCTTCCCTAAATGTATTCCCCTTATTCCTTTCCCTTCCAAAGCGTTTTCCCATGTCATGATGATTTTTTCTATAACAATGTTAAGGAAAATTGGCAATAGGCAGTACCGCTGTCTGACTACTGTTTTTATTTCAAATGGATCAGAAATTTCACGGAAGAATTTGATTTTGAGAAAGTTTCTCTCAGGGTTTGTTTTATTAACATTCTTATTCTCCTGTCAATTCCAAATTCCTCTAGAACTTTAAATACAGTCTGCCTGTCAACTGAATAATTGAATCGTACGATTTCTTAAAATCAACACATATTACGACGGTGTTCTGGCTTCTCAAAGGTCTTATTCTGAGGATGCAACTTTTCTCACATATGTTCTTATTATATGTGTGTCTTACATTATTGTTACTGCTGGACATTTTTCATACTATTTTTAAGAGGATTTTCAAGGAAGAGAATCTTAAGAAACAGACCAAACTGTTCATTGACTAACTGTTACAAACACACATGGAAGACATGGAAATGCCTATAAAGTCTACTTGGATGGTGGTGATGATGTTTGCTGTTTAAAGGGGTCTAACAGGTAGGACATCGGCCCAAAGATTACTTTAGGGAACCGGGAAGTGTGATAGGCTCAAAAACGTCACTTTTCGTTTCTCAGCTTAGAAACATCTCCAATCTTTCCTGAAGAATTTGGCTCCAATCTTTCCTGAAGAATTTGGCGTATCAATTATTGTGCTGAAGAAATATTTGAGGCAATAAAATTAGGTTTAAACATAACAGTGAGCGCTGAATATCATTAGATGCCAGCTACCAGTCAAATATTCTTCTTGGATTTTCCGTAAGTAATCTCTTTTGAACTCAGAAACTATCATATCAATGTATTTGAAACTTTGTAGGCTCTTAGACACTGCACAGATATTTATTTATTTATTTATTTATTTATTTATTTATTTATTTATTTATTTATTTATTTATTTATTTATTTAACATAAAAATAAGGTGTAGTAATTCTACACAGTAATAATACTACGGACAGATATATTAAGCTTGTGGAAGTAAGTTTAATCACATGTCTTCAGTAGTTCATGGAGACCAGCTTGAAGAGCACGGAAAATTCTACGTATAATTTCAGTTTTCAAACAGGATATAAAACAAATCAACTCCTGTAAATAATAGGACAATAATTTTACTTCAGCAGCACATAAACGGTTTGAATATTATGCATATTATGCATACAAAGTATGTTGGGCCTGGTGTGAGAACTTTCTAAAAAAGGTACATCAATTAAGAGAATTTTAACAATAATTTTAAAGTATTTTTAATGTAATTTCTGACACAAATTATTAAACATCAAAGCTTCATATTCTACCCAAATATGTAAATAAACATAGGAAGTTATATTTTTTATCGTTTCACACTTCCCGATCCCCTTAAAAGACGTACATACTCTTGACCATAAGAATGGTTTCTTTTCATTTAGCTCTATGGAGTGATCGTACGACGTTCACTTAACTCTGTTTTTAACACTTTCGTAAGTTACGGTATCTGTTCAGACAGAGGTTCATTTTACATTCACACCGGTGTACTTTACTGAAAGGCAACTAGCATTGGGGGTGTTCTTGGGATGGGGAAGGAGGCGATCGTGGTTTTAATTAAGATACAGCCACAGCACTTGCCTCATAAGAAAATGGGAAACCTCGGAAAATATCTTCTTCTTCTACTTAGAATGCAGAGTCATTGAAGCAGATTGTTTTCCTCAGCACTTAGCTGTACACTAACAGTTCATGAAGGTCTATCTTCTTCATATTGGAGCTAATAGTATCCCTCCACATTCGTCTTCTTCTCTTTCAAAACGAAGCCATGTGCAGAAATATACTCCTCCTAAAATTATGATCACCGGGCGAGTTGGGCGTGCGCGTAGAGGCGCGCGGCTGTGAGCTTTCATCCAGGAGATAGGGGGTTCGAATCCCACTGTCGGCAGCCCTGAAGATGGTTTTTCGTGTTTTCTCTTTTTCACACCAGGCAAATGCTAGGGCTGTACCTTAATTAAGGCCACGGCCGCTTCTTTGCAACTCCTAGGCCATTTCTATCCCATCGTCGCCATAAGACCTATCTGTGTCGGTGCGACGTAAAAGCCCCTAGCAAAACATAAACTATGATCTCGCCTCGTAGTGTGGTCGTATTAGAGTAATCGCGACTTTTGACTTACTGGACTCATGTGCAAATTACTTATATTGGTTTTATTTCTTTCTTTGTTTCGCCTTGTCGGTCCGCATGCCCAATGTAACAATGATTAATTGGATTTGAAATACGAGGTTTCAATATAAGTGGTGTACTTCCTATGTATTCAGTAGCTTCAAAAAATGCTGTCCTGATCATTTTACCAAAATGTTTATAACCATTTATTATATATCAGTTTTTACATTATATTACATTTTTATCTCTCAGTGAGCGATATGCATTTGTTCTTACCTAACCTCACTAACTGGGGCTTGCCCACTCCTAAATGTTTATGATCAAATTCACTTTATACACTGGTGCCCATTAGTGGGTACTTTGTACTCCTGCACCACTCCATTTTAGGCTACCTTTAGGCTATTTGCTGAACTTGGACTTTTCAATTTTATATTCATATAGAAGAGAGAAGAATAAGAAAAGTTTTAAGAAATACATCATAAACTTCTCATACTGTTGGGTAGGCAACCTGCTGATCACACCTGTCTTGCGGTTTGCTTACGTTCCCATGTTTCCTTTTTCACTCCTCAACCCCTGTGCGGAAATACCCTTCGGATTTCATTCACACCACTTCCTAAGCCCTCTCAAGAGTAGCAAGAACAAATTGTGAAATTTTCAGCAACATCGGTCCGTTAGTTTTTGAGTCTATTGATTTGAAATATACCAACATCCACTTTTACTGATGAATTGATAAATGAAGGTGTGGAAAAATAATTAGGGGTGCAAACTTTTCTCGAGCGTTGGGAAGCAGAATACCTGAATGGAGGTCAGGGAATCCTGTAACGTACATATATTTAATCTGGAAACCAAATGACAATAGGAATTCACTCCTCAGCATATTTTCGTTTGAAATATAATTTTTTTTTACTATATTTTGTATCTATTTATATAGGGTACTTATTTCATCCCTAACCTTAAAAAATTACATCTTCCTCAGAGTAAACTTGAAATTATTCCTTCACCACCATACTGGTGGTATTCCGATTCGTGGATAAGGTACTTATAATTATATGCATATTATAAATATACAAATTTGAATACCAAAAGCCGGAGTTAATATTATGCTTGTCCGGCTCCATGGCTAAATGGGTAGCGTGCTGGCCTTTTGTCACAGGGGTCCCGGGTTCGATTCCCGGCAGGGTCTGGAATGTTAACCTTAATTGGTTAATTTCGCTGGCACGGGGGCTGGGTGTATGTGTCGTCTTCATCATCATTTCATCCTCATCACAACGCGCAGGTCGCCTACCGGCGTCAAATCGAAAGACCTGCATCTGGCGAGCCGAACTTGTCCTCGGACACTCCCGGCACTAAAATCCATACGCCATTTCATTTTTTCAATATTATGCTTCCGCATGGCTCAGTACATCTTAGTATTTAATGGAACTATCGTGAGTAGCTCCGAGACAAAGCCTTCTTATTATATTCGAGTTCCGTTTTGTCGGTTGTGGATAAGAAGTCTTCGAGAGATGCATTCCTTTTTGGATCGCTCGTGCTGCGAGTTACTGCATTTAACAATTGATGGATTGACTTCGTCTGCAGGAAAATGGATGCTACAAGTTAGGAAATGAAGTAAATAATATGATGAGTGAACAAATTAAGAGAAAGGAGGAACACTGAACGGAAAAAGGAGTGAAATCTAGAAAGAAAAGAAGCAAACAGGATTAAACGCAAAAGGGCTGAAGTTAAATAATGAAAAGAGGAAATAAGGAAGAGCGTAATGAATTAATGAACGAAGGCAGATAGAAGGAAGGACTGGGGGAAGGAAGAATATTGCCCCCATTTTTCCCGAGCTAAGCCCAGCCAGCGAGCGAGAGATCCCGAGGTGGACCGTTCGATCGTTGGCTATCACTTTCTAGAAGCATTTAAGGGATGTCAAGGATTGATGACCAAGCAGGATAAAAAGAAATGTTAAATCAGCACTCTGACATTTATTCACATAAGCAAACAATAAATGCAAATATTCTTACTGATATTTTTTTGTTTTACATAGAACTTCCATAATATTGATTCTCTTCCTCGATTTAGAGTGACAAGTGTTCTTAATCTCCAGCCTTACTGTGCTGTAATGAAAACCAAAGAAAAATTAGGCCTGTTTTACCCGATCTTTAGTCAATATTATTATTATTTTAGTGATTATTACATCTACTCATCCTCGTGGAATATCGTAAAATTAGATGACTTCACCATAAATACAACAAGTGATCTTGAAAGACACTAGGTTCGACCCTATTTACTCAAAATGTACGCGCAAACTTCAGTCCAGTAACTATCAACATTACAAGGGAAGTAGATTTATCGTGTGGTCAGTGATTATTAAATATTAAGCTCCTAAGCATGGGAAATCATTCAAAGACAACCTACATGTCTACTCTAATAGATTCAAAATTTCATTCACACGTGCCTAGTCTACCACGACACTTTAAGAAGTGGAAAAATGAAATATTTCTAACTACAACAAACTAATAGATCTACGACTTAAAGAAGAAAGACCTCTAGTTGTACAAAAGGTAAGACAGATCAATTAAATTTAAAAGGTACTCAAGTTTTAGATGGAGTTCGATTCCCGTCGACAGTCAATTATTCCAGCATTTTCCTCCGGTCAGTCTCCTTCCAATTACCAGATACGCCTCACATTTTACAGCTCCATGGAGGCTCTGTAGCAGGTGTCCCTCGATGAAGTTGTGTTGTCGGTGGTTGTGGAATTGTCCATTTTGAGGTGTTCAACTTCTAAGACGACTTCCGTAGAATGCCGGTCACAAGCTGTAACTGAGATGACAAGATTAAGTATTTTGCACAAGCACACGTCGAATATTAATAGCTCGTCTACACAGTCACACTTAACTTGGTTCTTAAGGCGTGTTTTATTCCATAAGAATTCACTAATTATCTCGCTAAATTCTGGCAGAATGGGCGTCGACTTGAACTGGAAATTATTTCTCCACGTGGTCCGATAACGTAGTGTCCCACACAGCAGCACAGCGAAGAATATTCAGAGAGAGCGATTTACTCGTAGCAAGGCCTTTTTATCTGATCGGCCTGGGAGGTGTGATCTTCAACGAGAACGGTAATTGGCTGATGGTCTCATTTAATTGGCTCAGACTATTCCAGAATCAGAATGTGAGTTGCGCGCGTGCGGCGGTAATCACGTGGTTTGCTTTGACCTTGGCACAGTCCTGGCCGTGTATCACCCCTCTGAACGACGAAAAAAACTCGTTCTTAGCTCGCCACTACTCCCCAAATGACACGCTGCAGTTCCAAGCAGACAATAAAACTTTTACTTTCCACTTGTTGAAAATATTCACAATATCGCCAATTTTAACGGGGACAATATAGAAACACTCTTCTAAGAAACTTTCCATTTTTCAGTTCAGAAGTGATCTGCAAAATAAAAGACAAAAATAAGATCAAATATTTAACCAGAGTATTATTCTGTTCTGTAGTGGTTAGGGTCATTAGCTGCCATCCCGCGGAGCCTCAGGTTCGATTCTCGGCTCTGTCACGAAATTTGAAAAGTGGTACGAGATCTCGAACGGTCTCGAGAGGTCAACTGAGTAGAGATGGGGTCTATTACCACCTCGGCCGTCCTCGAAGTGTTTTTCCGTGGTTTCCCCACTTCCCTTCCAGCCAAATGCCGGGATGGTACCTAACTTAAGGCCACGGCCACTTCCTTCCCTCTTCCTTGTCTATCCCTTGCAATCTTTCCATCCCCCCCCCCCACAAGGCCTCTGTTCAACATAGCAGGTTAGGCTACCTTGGCAAGGTACTGGTCTTCCTGTCCAGCTGTATCCTCCGACCCAAAGTGTGAAGCTCCAGGACACTACCCCTTGAGGCGGTGGAGGTTGAGTCCGAGGGAAAGTCCAACCTTGGAGGGTAGGTGGATTATGAAAGAAGAATTATTTCGACCGTGTTGATAATAATAACAGTAATCGTACGCCACAGGCTACCGTGTGAAGGCATTTTTATTCGATGCCATTTACTCTGCCTACGTGTCAATGTAGACGTTTTATTTTACTTTAGCAGATGACAGATAACGCAGATGTCCGTTGAACGATCTACGGCTGAATTCGTGATCCTGTGGTAGACTCTGTACCACTGAGCCACGGAGGTAGCTATGTTCAGTATAGGATGATATATTAATAAATAATTTTTTTTGATTTATATATATTCTGTACGTATTACATCACTTATACCTTTTAGTATTTCACTTTCGTGTCATAGATTCTATTCGATGACCTAGTTCTAATACCACGTATCCATTATGTTTCTTAAAGGTACGACCACAGCAAGACGTTTTCGATAACTTTGTTCACGAACACTTTTGGATGTTAATAAACAAAATTTCTTTATCTTTTATGAATGAAACGTTTAATTAACTTTTCGAGTTTTCGTTAACATTTCGGTTCGCACATGCGTAAGGACGCAATTAGAGCATGCACGTTAGTAGAGCGGAATACGATGCTTTCTTATTTCTTCTAAAAATTGACTATCAAATCGCAAGCGGAAATTCTATAGTATCTTTAATTCTGCGTGATATTCTTTTGCTGTGTTCTAATGTAGTTTGATTTCCAGTTTCGCTCCTCGCTGAATAACCTAACCTTCCATAATCTCTTGTAAAATGAAAATCCACACCGGGTCAGGAATGGAACGAATGAAGCCCCCATCTAGCGGCGAGCATAGGTAATGTGCGGGCTGCCAAAGCCTGTCGCACTCCTCTGGGGCAATGATAAATGACTGAAAGATGAAATGTTAATGGAGAGTGTTGCTAGAATGAAAGATGACAGGGAAAACCGGAGTACCCGGAGAAAAACCTGTCCTGCCTCTGCTTTGTGCAACACAAATCTCATACGGAGAGACCGTGATTTGAACCACGGTATCCAGCGGTGAGAGGCCGGCGCGCTGCCGCCTGAGCCACGGAGGCTTCATCATAATCTCTTGTATACGGTATCATTAAAATAATACCATCCTAACTAGGTTATATGAAGACTTTCTTTATTTCGTAACTTTACCAATTCCTTGCATTTGGTGTATACAGCTTCAAATACCTCAGGCACAATAACCGAAAATGCTTGTTTTGATGCTCGAGACAAATTTATAAGTGATATGTCGGAGTCATCAGCTGGTAGGAATCTTAAAATTATACCTACATAAAAAAGCCTGTAACAAATGGAGCTGGTTTTCCACTTTTGTAAATCATTTCTTGCAATTTCAGTCCCAATTACTGTCAACGAGAACTGAAAATCATGTGGAGGCATCCTCAAGAACATTTTGAAAGCCTGCTGCATCATGAATTAAAAGTCCTGACATAAGTGTTCTCTCCAAACTTAATTCTAAACTCCTTTCCTGTATTTTTTTTACAACACTTTGCATCTGTTCTTCTTCCTGACCGTATGCATAGTAACCTCACAAACAGCTTTTCTGGTGTGAACATAAAGTTGAAGAAGTTTGCTAAAATGTGTTGAGAAATGTTTTAATTAACATTGCTTGTTAACTTTGGTGTGAACTAACCATAAGACTGGTCACGCCTCCCGGCCACATATTAATATTGAAAGAAGCATTTCTTAGAGAGAGGCCCTTTACTACCCACCAGGGTGGAAATAAGGGAGTAGGGGGCATCGTTGCCATGGAAACGAGGGCTGCTTCTCAGCGGTTACCAAGGAGGTAAACCTGCTGGCCAGCTCGTGTTGCTTGGAGTTGCCAAACCTTTACTTCTGAGTTACGTGCAACAGTACAGAGTGGTCTGAAGGAATGGACAAGTGAGCCGCTAGCGACGGGAAGGAGAAAGGAATGTAGCAACACTGCGCAATGCTCCTTCCTCCAGCTCTATCTGTCAGAATGCTTCTTTCAGTATTACGACCATGGGCCATCGTAATTTATGTACTATTGTGCACTTTGTTTCGTTATGTACCTTAATGTCTTAATATTTCGTTTCAGCATCCGAGCTTGCAGTCACCACTATTCCTTGACAACGGTAAGTATTCGTTTGACAGGATCATACATTCCGCTGTAACATTCAAAGTAGCTCTCCTCTCCTTCCTGTCAGAGTTATTCAACCACATTGCAAAAGCTACGCCTTGTCGATGCAATCGTTGTTCTCCAGCCCTCTCGGTCCTCCATTAACATCCAAAGTGTTGATGCAAAATGTCTCCAGGGAGGCTGTTTTCGTTTCTGGACATGATCAAGGACAAATCACTGACTTCAGTTTGTAACGGTTGTTATTTTCGAATTCCTGACACTCTCCCTATATTTATTTATTTATTTATTTATTTATTTATTTATTTATTTATTTATTTATTTATTTATTTATTTATTTATTTATTTATTTAACCACGTCAATTTACATAAAAATTGTGGAGAAGGTTAAATGTTTCAAAAGAAACTAATTTCTAATATAAATTCAAAAGAAATGCAAAATAATTGTCTCATGGTGTGGGTTACTCTAGTCGCGAAATCGTTCCTGAACCATGGGCAACGACTGAGTGGCCTAGTAAGTAGTCCTGAGAGTAGTTGCTATGGAATGGGAGTGGACATCTCGGACATATTTTGAGTAATGGCCCTCATTGTGCTCAGGCGGCTAAGACTATAAAATCTGCCAGTGGTTCCTAACCCGTAAGAGGTGAGATCCTCACTTGGACTTTGTGCAAGTAGGGTGGCATCCTCCTTCATGAATTTAACAAGCGCAAAATATTTCAAGCAAGCCTCTGACCTATGCGAGTAACAGAGTCCCACTCCCATTTGACAGGCGAGGGACTCCTTGGAAACAACTTGGCGAACGAAATGGAATTCGATGGACAGCAATAAATATTAATGGGGCTTATGGAAGAAAGAAAGTAGAACTGAGTTAGCAAAGAGGATGCATCTGGATGTGCTAGGAGTAAGTGATATTCCGTAAGGGGAGATAACGAGGAAGAGATAGGAAATTATAAAGTGTACTTGACGGGTTTAAACGAAGGAAGGGAGGAGTCTGGGGTAGGGCTGTTCATCAGGAATACTATAGCACACAACATAGTTTCTGTTAGGCACGTAAATGAGCGAACGATGCGGATAGATTTGGCTGTTGGAGTAATTAATTCACCATGTGAGGGTGCAGATGAGGATGAGGTTGGCAAGTTTTATGAAGCATTGAGTGACATTGTGGTCAGGGTCAACAGCAAGGATAGAATAGTGCTAATGGGCGATTTCACTGCGAGTGCTGGAAATAGAACTGAAGGATACGACAGAGTGATTGGTAAATGTGGGGACGATATAGTAGCTAATGGGAATGGGAAGCGTTTGCTGGATTTCTGTACTAATACGTGCTTAGCACTTACGAATACACTCTTCAAGCATAAGGCTATTCACCGCTACACATGGGAGGGTAGGGGTACCAGATCCATAAAAGACTATATCGTAGCCGAATTCGAAATCAGCAAATCTGTTAGGGATTTTTCGATGAAACAGACCAATGTCTGGTCTGCAGTGATTTAAGTAGCACTAACCCTAGGATATAGAAGGTGAAATATATCTGCAAACTAATAAGGGTAGAAAACCTCCAGGAAGAGGAAATTAGATAGAAATACATGTATATAATTATAATTAATGAGAAGTTCCGAACAGTGGACAGTAAGCATGTTCATGGTGTAGAAAATGAATGGGTGACATTGAGGGATGCTGTACTAGAAGCAGCAAGGGAATGCCTAGGAACAACTGTGTGTAAAGATAATAAAAAGCGACATCTTGGTGGACTGATGAAGTGAGAGCAGCTTGTAAACTTAAAAGGAAGGCTTATCAGAAATGGCTTCAAAGAAGGGCCGAGGCAGACAGGGATTTGTACATAGATGAAAGAAACAGGGCGAAACAAATACTTGCTGAATTAAAAAAGAAGTGGAATGATTTTAGTAATAACCTGGAGAGGCTAGGTCGAACAGCAGGGAAACACTTTCTGGACAGTAGTAAATAATCTTAGGAAGGGATGGAAAAAGGAAATGAAAATTTCCACCAGCTGTAATAATCGGATAACCACATTTCGGTTGATAATTGTAGTGTAGATACGGTACCTATATTTAGATAATACCGTATCTTGTACTAATATCAATCTGTCTAAGCATTTAGCTTTGTTGGTAATCATTGAGTAGCTCTTGCAAATTTCAAACTTGAAATTTTCATTTCTGTTTGTACATAGTAGTAACATATGGTACTGTAATTAGTCTGAATGTAGTTTAAAATTATTGTAGTGTACTGTAGTATACGAGTAATATCTATTAGAAATTAGCTAGCTGATTCCATTATTGCAAAATACTTTTGTATTAGGCCTATAGTAGAGGTATCCATAATAGAAACTCTCTTACTAGAATTCTGTTGTTGTAATTAAGATAGGTTTAACTACAGATAAGAATTGTGTAATTCATATGTATTCCTTTCGATATTCAGTAATTAACAACAGTTTTCATCCTGTTAGGATACTGTAGGATAAAAATAGGGTACAACTAAGTAGTATTGTAGTGTAGTAGTATATAAAGTACCTTATCAAAGTGCGATCTTTGTGTACTATCCTAGGCAATATTTCTTTCCTTTCATTTTTTTGCACATTAATTTATTTTATTTTTCCTTTTCATTTCATTTTTCCGTAAAGATTGGCTAAGGTGTGCAAGTATAGGAACTGTTGGTGTAGCCAGGCATTAAGGAGTATGAGAGAGGAATGGGAGAGTTGAGGGAGATAATTAGGATTCTCTCAGAAGACAGGAAGTAAGATAGGCCTCCCTCAAACAATTTACAGGATACAGTAGGTGTAAAAGATGGATGGGAAGGAAAGAGGGGAATTGTAGAAGACAAGTGGTCTAATGTTCTAAGTGGAAGTTGATTGCAGGCTAAAGGGCTCTATTCAGGATCAGAATTCAGGACAGGTGTCTGTGAGAAATCAGTACGACTCACTGCAGATAAAACACAGAGGGAAGATGAGAAACAGAAAACTGCTTCTGAGAAGTGCGGAAGTAGGAGGAAGGGAAAAGGTAGGAAAGGGAAATATGGAGAAGAGGATAGGAAAAGACAGGAGGAACAGGGCCATGGGAGGGGGAAAGTGGAGGAGGAAGTATCTTCTGCAGTTGTGAGTAAAGATTCTGTTGACGAGGATGGGAGGGGATCAAATAAATTGGGTCGGGTTGAGTCTCTGGTCATGGGGGATTCCATTTTTAGACATGTGGGGACAGTGTGTGTGGAGGAAAGGGAGCCCGGGAAGACTGTTATCCAGGAAATAAGTTGTGGCAGATGTTGAAGAAAGTAGAAGAGAAAGAAGAGGGAAGGGAGGAGGTGGTTGTACTTCACGTTGGTACCAACAACGTAAGGCAAGCTGATGTAAGTACCAACGTAGTTGGGGATGTGTGGGATCTGGTAAATGCAGCACGGATGAAGTTTAAGGAAGCGGAGATAATTATCAGTGGAATACTGTGTAGGAGCGATACTGACTGGAGGGTGATTGGGGATTTAAATGAGACTTTAGAGTGGGTATGTGGGAAATTGGGAGTGAGATTTCTAGATCCTGATGGGTGGGTAGGAGATAGCGATCTGCTCTCAGATGGCCTTCACTTAACTCGCAGTGGTACATATAATTTAGGAATTCTTTGGAAGGAATATAGGGAGGTATATTCAGGGAAACGAGGTGGTCTAGGGAGTGGTGATAAGGTTACAGGGATCTGGAAGTCAAGTAGGGATGACAAAAAATGTTAGTTCAACTCTAGAAATATTTTAATGAAAGGAATAGAATTAATTTAATAGATATATATTTAACAGATATTCTAATAGGAGTTGAATCATGGCTGAAAACTGATATAATGGATGCATGAATTTTCTCACCGGACTGGAGTGTATATCATAGAGTTAGCATACGAATGATAGGAGGGGGAGTATTCATTCTGGTGAAAGAAAAATTTTTAAGCTGCGAAAAACTTTAAAATGACAAACATGAAATTCTAGGTGTAAGGCTCATTTCTGAAAGTAATAGGAAACATGATATCTTTGGAGTGTACCGACCGGGAAATGGTACAGCAGATGCTGATTAAGAATTATTTGATAAGATAATCAGCTATGTGGGAAATGACAGGGAAAGGAATGTGATTGTAGCGGGAGATCTGATATTACAAAATATCACCTGGGAAGGTAATGCGAACGATAGGAAGCATGACCAACAAATGTCAAATAAGTTAATATGGGAAGAACAGCTGAGACAGAAAGTGATGGGACCAACTAGGGGTAAGAATATCCTGGAAGTGGTGCTGGTAAAACCAGAGGAGCTCTATAGAGAAACCCAAGTAATAGATGGTATTAGTGATCACGAAACTGTTTTTGTGGTAATTAAAAATAAATGTGAAAGAAAGGAAGTTATTAAAATTAGGACTATCAGGCAGTACCGTATGGCTGATAAAACAGGCATGAGGGAGTTTTGATAGGTAACTATAAACTATAAGCAACTAAAAATGTAAACAGACTCTGGGATGGCTTTAAAGCAATCGTTGAGGAATGTGAAAACAGGTTTGTACCTTTAAAGGTGGCAAGGAATGGTAATGATCCACCTTATTATAATATATAAATGAAGAGACTAAGAAGGAGGTGCAGATTGTAAATAAATAGGGTTAGAAACGGCTGTGGAAGTAAGGAGAAATTGAAGGAACTTACTTAGAAACTGAATATAGAAAAGACGTCAGGTAAAGACGACATGATGGCAAGCATAATTGGCGGTCACACAAACTTTAGTGAAGAATGGAATGGTATATATAGGTATTTTAAGGCAGAAACAGGTTCCAAGAAAGACATTTAGGGAGGATCATCAAAAGGCAGAAGTATTCATTCAGCAGTATATAAAGATTGTTGGTTACAAGGATAATGTCCAGTAAGAGAAGTATTAAAATGTGCATATGTTATCTGTGCTAATTACAGTAAGATACAAAATTTGAAAAATAGAAAAGCTGCTGAAATTGATAAGGTTTATGGGGATATGCTAAAGACAATGGGTTGGGATATAGTACCATATCTGAATTACTTATTTGATTTTTTCATGAAGGAGCCATACCAGATGAATGGAGAGTTGCTATAGTAGCCCCTGTGTATAAAGGAAAGGTATTAAGCTGAAAATTACAGGCCAGTAAGTTTGACATGCATTGCATGTAAGCTTTGGGAAGGCATTCTTTCTGATTATGTTACACATGTTTGCGAAATTAACAACCGGCTCATAGAAGGTAGGTCTTGTTTAGGACAGGTTATTCCACTGAAGCTCAACTTGTAGGATTCCAGCAAGATATAGCAGATATCTTGAATTCATGAGGTCAAATGGACTGTATCGCGATTGACCTGTCTAAAGCATTTGATAGGTAGATCATGGGAGACTACTGGCAAAAATGAGTGCAATTGGGCCAGACAAAAGAGTGACTGAATAGATTTCTATATTTCTAGAAAATCGATCTGAGAGATTTAGAGTAGACGAAGCTGTATCTGACCCTGTAATAATTAAGAGGGGAATTCCTCAAGGCAGTATTATTCGAACTTTATATTTTCTGATGCATATAAATGTCATGAGTAATGAAATGAAATCAGAGATAAGGGTCCTTGCAGATGAAGTAATTTTTATATAGTAATCAATAAGTCACAAGATTGTGATCAACTGCAAAATGTCCTCAATAATGTTGTGAGATTGACAGCAGGCAATGTTATGATGATATACGGGGTTAAAAGTCATGTTGTAAGTTTCACAAATAGAAAATGTTCTCTCAGTTTTAATTACTGCGTTGATGGGGTAAATGTTCCTTATTGGGATCACTGTAAGTACCTAGGTCTTAATACAAGGAAAGATCTTCATTAGGGTAAATAAATAAATGTGATTGTAAATAAAGTGTACAGTTCTCTGCACACGGTCATTGTGGCGTTTAGGGCTTGCAGTAAAGTTGTAAAGGAGAGGGCATATAAGTCTCTGGTAAGACCCCAACTAGAGTATGGTTCTAGTGTATGGGACCCTCACCAAGATTACTTGATTCAGCTCGATTTGTTCTGGGTGATTTCCGACAAAAGAGTAATGGTACAAAAATGTTGCAAATTTGGGCTGGGGGGAAGACTTGGGAGAAAGAAGACGAGCTGCTCGACTAAGTGGTATGTTTAGAGCTGTCAGTGTAGAAATGGCGTGGAATGACATTAGGAGACGTATAAGTCTGAGTGGTGTCTTTAAAAGCAGGAAAGATAAGAATATGAAGACAAAGTTGAATTTCAAGAGGGAAAATTTGGGCAAATCTTCGTTTATAGGAAGGGGAGTTAGGGATTGGAATAAGTTACCAAGGGAGATGTTCAATGAATTTCCAATTTCTCTTAAATCATTTAAGAAAAGGCTAGGAAAACAACAGATAGGGAATCTGCCACCTGGGCGACTGCCCTAAATGCAGATCAGTAGTGATTGATTGAATTATTATCCTACTTCAACAAAACCTATTACGACTAAACACGATTGATACACAATTTTAGAACTACACACAAAATTCTTTTCTGCGGATTACAGTACCAAATCTACTGGTCAAAACTGAAATACGAATTAAAGCATCAAAAGAAAGTCATCATCGTAAATATTCCTACACAAAAGAAAACCTCTTGCAGATTTTCGCCGCCTCCATCCTCTCTATTCTCCGTGCAGCACATCCACATACTATCAAAGCTCGGGAAGCGACAGTCTTCATCAAAATGGAATGATAAAAGCTTCTAAAAATCTCTGTTTGGCTTTTGATATATTCGGTAGATTATTCGCACATATTCCCATGGGGTTTATTTCAGACCCTAGACAGGTTTTCTTTGTAATGAACATAGAGTTTGTTTTGATAATACCTTATGTTCTTGCACCTTCATACATTTACAAAATACTGAATAATCCTCCGATATAACTACAAAGCCGACATATCAGCAGGACATTCTCACTTTATAACTTAATTGTACCAAAATAGCAGCACTCACATGACGCGAACGGAAATTTCTGATTGGTAGTTTTGGTCCCACTTGATTCCAGTAATTGGCGAAGATTGTTCTGTTTGAAAGCAACGTTATAAATTGCATGTCCTGAAATTATGGGTCTTTTTATTGCCAAAAAGAAACAACAGCATAGTTTATTAGAGGGCTAGTAGTAGAATGCAATGGTGTCAGAAACTTAATGTTGACGAAAATTGGAGATTGGTCTTCTTGATACGAATAGCCTCGATTACTGTGTTGATGAAGTTACAGTACTGGGATTTAATATACGGAAAGATTTCCATTGGAGTAGTTGCACAAACTAAGTTGAAAATTTAGATTACATATATATTCATATAGTTATAAACATGGCATGTCAACTTTTAATTGGTTCGCAACAGAATTGCTAAATTGTACAGAAATCCTGATCATAGTTCCCTAGAAATGAGTGGGTGCTCGCAAAAACGGGCTAACCATCATTTAGGTAAAGCTGAGATAAAAGGACTTTTGTGTTAGGGAAGAAAACATACATACATACATACATACATACATACATACATACATACATACATACATACATACATACTGAAACAGGAACGCCCGTACTTTAGCTTAGTGGAGAGCATGGATTAACGCCAAGGCGTGTACGGTTCATGCTCAGATAGTATGAGAGAGAAGGTTAGTGCAATGAGTTCATTTTTAAAGTGGAACTTGCAGTTTATTCAAGGAAACATAGAAATTATATCACCTTTACAGATGAATGGTTTGAAAGTGCTCAAAGGTGTGCATAAGGCGCCGTCCCTCGGCGTCGGTGTCGGCGTCGTCGTCGTCCCACGTCGTCGGCGTCGTCACACGGCGGTTGTCACGCTCGATGTCGAAGGAGACTCGAACCTGGGGCGGTCGTCTGGAGATAGTGCAGCGTGGAATAGTTGATTAGCTTTGTATTGCATTAAAGTCCTATGAACGGAGTAGAGAAATGTAAGAGGTTCGCACAGAATGTCAGTAAAATCTGATACGACACTTCTCTGCCACACTGCATCGCAAGTTGTGGCGAGACACTGTTTATTAGCCGAACAAGTTCCACTGTAAATGGTGTTGGACGCACACTAATTTTGGAAAAAGAAATGGATTAAAAATCACAGTTCTGTGAAAATAATAGAAATTAATACTGTTCATGAAAGAGTCCCTAGCGAACTCGAAGTGATAGGCAGCGAAAATAATCTGGAACTTTCCGAGATTCAACCGTATACAACTTCACTAAATCTCAGTGCGAAGAAAAGTAAATTGAGTCCTACTGACACAGTCTTTCGTACTGTTTGTAATGAGTGCGGAGAAGCAAATTCAATTGTCTAGCACACACACACGTGGAAATATATTAAAGTTTCTATGACGACAGTAAAGAAACAGTTCATGACTCTTAACACGCAGTCTCGCGAAAAAGAACCAAGTTCCATTAAGACACAGTCTTAATAAAAAAATCACATAGTTTCTCAGAAATAAATTCTCAACTGAGGCACAGTTTTACAAGTAGCTTAACACAACTTCTCGGCAATAATTGTAGACACAGTCTTTCACGAGGGGAATTAACACAGTCCCTTGAAAAGAAATAAAGACACAGTGTTTCACGAAGCGAATCAACACAGTCTTTGAAAGGAGAAGTTGGCACTGTCCTTTATGACATAAATTAACACTGTCCTTTGAAAAGGAATGTACTTTCACTAGAGCACAGTTTCACGAAATAACTTAACACAGTCTCTTGAAGAGGAAACAATGTTTCACTAAAGCACAGTCTTTACGCCCCAAGTCCTTCAAGCACAGTTTCAAAAATATCTACCGATTACCGTAAAGTCCCCGTAATACAAAATTCACAAGACGAAAATGTTAATCAGCTCGACAGGTCGATATTATAAGTGAATAATAATTCCGCTTGCACGCGATGAGAACATGTTCGACACGTGTATCGCGAATTTTTTATCACAGGTCGTTAGGCGGACAGAGTAACGGACTGAACTACACCAGCTGGCCCGCACAGCGTGACGGCTGGTACACGACGAAATCACACATTGTCAACTCCGGGGCTGTCGACCTCCTTATATTGCTCAAGGGTGGACGGCCAGACTATATATACATGAGCTTTTTTAAAAATTTATAACTCGGCCATCCTTCCGCCGATTGTCATGAAATTTTGGGCAGTAGTGTTTGTTATCCAGGCCTAAGAGGTGACGTTCTCCAAATCATGATCTAACATTCCTTTCGTGTTATAATGACATCGAACCGAATGGAACTTTCGGCGTGACGTCGCTTGGCCGTGGCTGGTACTCTGCAGCAAGCGATCATTTGCATGCTGTCACCCATGATGCCTGCGCGCTCGGCGCTCGTTTCAAATACACACAGTCTTGTGTTAACGAGTTCTACTCAAGAAATACATGAACGGCGAACGCTGACAGGGCATTCCCGTTTCAGTACATACATACATACATACATACATACATACATACATACATACATACATACATACATACATACATACATACATACATTATCATTATAGTCTGTTATGCCTTCCAGCGTTCAGTCTGCAAGCCTCTGTGAATTTACTAAACATCGCCACGATTCTCTATTTGCAACTAGTGCTGTGGCTTCATTTAGTTCTATACCTCTTACCTTTAAATCGTTACAAACTGAGTCTAACCATCGTTGGCTTGGTCTCCCTCTACTCCTCTTACCCTCCATAACAGAGTCCATTATTCTCCTAGGTAACCTTCCTCCAAAATTCGCCTCACATGACCCCAACACCGAAGTTGGTTTACGCGTACAGCTTCACCAGCGAGTTCATTCCTAAATTAGCCTTTATCTCTTCGTTCCGTATACCATCCTGCCATTGTTTCCATCCGTTTGTACCAGCAATCATTCTCGCTACTTGCATGTCTGTTACTTCTAACTTAATGCATAAGATATCCCAAGTCCACCCACCTTTCGCTTCCGTAAAGCAGAGTTGGTCTGAAAATATTTTCGTCCGGGAGCTGACTCCCTTCTTACAGAATACTGTTGATCGCAACTGCGAGCTCACTGCATTAGCTATACTGCACCTTCATTCAATCTCACTTACTATATTATCACACTGGGAGAACCCTCACCTTATTACTCGAAATTATCTACCTATTCCAGCTTTGTATCACCAATCCGACATTCAGTTCTGTTGAATTTCTTACCTACTGACATCAATTTAGTCGTCGAAAGGCTAATTTTCATACCATACTCATTGCACCTATTTTCAAGTTCCAAGATATTAGACTGTAGGCTTTCGGCACAGTCTGCCATTAAGACCATGTCGTCAGCATAGGCCAAACTGCTTACTACATTTCCACCTAACTGAATCCCTCCCTGCTATTTTATACCTTTCAGCAGATGATCCACGTAAACTACGAACAACAAAGGTGAGAGATTACAGCCTTGTCTAACCCCTGTAAGTACCCTGAACTAAGAACTCATTCTTCCATCAATTCTCACTGAAGCCCGACCTTTAACATAAAAGCATTTGATTGATTTTAATAATCTACATTTAATTCCATAGTCCCCCAGTATGGCGAATACCTTTCCCTACGTACCCTGTCATATGCTTTCTCTAGATCTACGAAATATAAACACAGTTGTCTATTCCTCTCGTTGCATTTTTCACTTACCTGGCGCATACTGAAATTCTGATCCTGACGACCTCTCTGTGGTCTGAAACCACACTGGTTTTCATCCTACTTCTTCTCAACCACTGATCTCAACCTCCCTTCCAAGATGGCAGTGAATACTTTGCCAGGTATACTACTCAATGAGATACCTCGATAGTTGTTACAAGACTTCCTGTTCCCTTGCTTATAGACAGGTGCAGTTACTGCTTTTGTCCAGTCTGAAGGTACCTTACTAACACTTCACGCTAATCTTACAACTCTATGAAGCCATTTCATCCCTGCCTTCCCACTATACTTCACCATTTTAGGTCTAATTTCATCTTTTCCTGCTGCTTTATGACATTGGAATTGATTCACCATCCTTTCCACTTTCTCAAGCGTAATTTCACCAACATCATTTTCCTCCTCCCCATGAGTTTGGATGTTCGCAACACCACAAGGAAGATTTCCTTTTATGCTGAGAAGATGTTCAAAATATTCCCTCCACCTCTCCAGTGATTTCCTGGGATCTATTAAGAGTTCACCTGAATTGCTCAAAACACTGTTCATTACTTTTTTCCCTCCCTTCCTAAGATTCCTTATTAGTGTCCAGAAAAGTTTCCCTGCTGCTTGACCTAGCTTTTCCCGGTTATTGCCAAAATCTTCCCTTGACTTCTTTTTGGATTCAACAACTATTTGTTTAGCTCTGTTTCATTCATCTACGTACAATTCCCTGTCTACATCGGCCCTTGTTTTTAGCCATTTCTGATTAGCCTCCTTTTTACGTTTATAATTTGCTCTCACTTCATCATTCCACCAAGATGTTCGCTTTTTCCCGTCTTTACACACAGTTGTTCCTAGGCATTCCCTTGCCGTTTCTACTACAGCATCCCTGTATGAAACCCATTCTCTTTCTATATCCTGAACCTGCTTACTGTCTACTGCTCGAAACTTCTCACTAATCATATCCATGTACTTCTGTCCAATTTTCTCGTCCTGGCGAATTTTTGCTCTTATTCGTTTGCAAACAGATTTCACTTTCTCTATCCCAGGCCTAGATTTGATTACTAACTTGCAAAAATTACATGGGGGATATCCAATTGAAACATTAGGCCCTACGTTACCCATAATGTAAAGCATTGAGCAATGGTTCCTCTATCGTCTCAGGGAAATTATTTTGGGTCAAATCCCTATAACACGGGTGATATCTCGGAGGAACGTATTCTAAGAGTTCTAACAAAACCTTTAATTTGGATGCAGTTATGAGTCTTTTGACATTATACTGTCTACCTACTTTTGGTTTTCTTGAAATATACAATGAATAATATTCTTCCGCGCACCCATAGGAATATTTAAAGAAATGCTTAAAAGGTTCATGTTTTTTTATCATGACCATATATATTTTACTTGGTAAAACTTTTTGTTTACTGTCGGTTACCATTCTTTTAGTGAATTTTTCTAACAATGGATAAGTAGTTATAAACATATCACTCGTCCTTTTTTTTGTTACATGGAATGGCTTTATAACTCTAGCCCTTGTTACTAAGCAAAACAAAAACCTTCCTCTTAGCCCATTTTTGCACTTAATTATACATGGTTTCAAAATAGAATAAGTTTCAAATTCCTCTCCTTAGTTAAAAAAGCCTCCCTAATTTTAGCTCCATGGCTAAATGGTTAGCGTATTGGCCTTTAGTCACAGGGGTCCCGGGTTCGATTCACGACAGGGTCGGAAAATTTAACCATCATCAATTAATTTCGCTGCCACGGGGGCTGGGGGTATGTGTGGTCTTCATCATCATTTCATCCTAATTACGACGCGCAGGTCACCTACGGACGTCAAATCAAAAACCTGTACTTGGCGAGCCAAACATGTCCTCGGACACTCCCGGCACTAAAAGCAATACCTAATTTCATAGAAGATACGGTAGTTCACAACTTCCTCCAGTCAAATGCTAATTTATTAGGTCACTTTTTGTCATTTTTCAAATTTTGTATTTTGAGGTCATTTTTGCTAAAATTGTGCGTCATTATTTGGTCATTTTACGGAAATTGTTAGATTATTTTCTACCTACTGCCGGCCCTGTGGTGTAGGGGAAGCGTGCCTGCCTCTTACCCGGAGGCCCCGGGTTCGATTCCCGGCCAGGTCAGGAATTTTTAACTGGACATGAGGGTTGGTTCGTGGTCCACTCAGCCTACGCGATTAGAATTGAGGAGCTAACTGACGGTGAAATAGCGGCCCCGGTCTAGAAAGCCAAGAATAACGGCCGAGAGGATTCGTCGTGCTCACCCCACGGCACCTCGTAATCTGCAGGCCTTCGGGCTGAGCAGCGTTCACTTGTTAGGCCAAGGCCCTTCAAGGACTATAGTGCCATGGGTATTATTTTCCACTTTTTGAATCGTTTTCTTGCATGTTTAAGGATTTTGAAATATTTATGGGTGTGGTATTAGATATCATCGCAACTTCAATTAATTTGTTTTGTTCTTCAGATGTTCCCAACTTAATGGACCACGTAAGAGAAAAGACATTCTTGAAAGAAAGACTGAATTTGCAGAATTAAACAATGGGCTAAAATGTTAACCAGTAATTATGTGTATCTTCATCAAAGTGTGGCATTAGATTAGGTATCCATTAAATTAATGTCAGTATAGAATGACGCAGTCTACTCGCATTTGTTGGTGTGTTAAAATTATGTCAACAAAATGAATATAGGCTATACCAAGTCGATTGGTAAATTGATTGTAAAATCTCATTTAAAATTTATATGTTTCTTTTTTTAAGCTTTCGGGTTATTTTACTGGATTTTTCGTCATTTCATATATACATTTTTAATCATTTTAGGTCATCCAAATGGCCTTGGTTATATTTAGGGGTCGTTCTACGGATTCAAATAAGAGGCCGTACAGGTTACACTCACCAGGATTACTTCGAGAACTGGACAAGATCGAATGGAAGGCAGCAAGATTTGATAATGGACAACACTCTACAAAAATGATACAAATTTCGTGCTGGGAAGACTTGAAAGGCCAGCTGCTCGACTGAGCGGTGTGTTCCAAGTTGTCAGTGGGGAGACGGTGTAGAATGACGTTGGTAGACGAATAATCCTGAATGGAGATAAAAAGCCGGATGAAGATAAAGTTTGAACTGAAGGAGACAAATCGAGGCAAATATTCGTTCATAGGAAGAAACTTTAACGATTGTAATAATTTAGCAAGGAAAACCGACAAATTTCCAAACTTTGAGATCATTTAAGAAAAGATTAGGTAATCTGCTACATGGGTGACAGTGCCTATCAGCGGTGACTCATTTACCCATTCGTTTAATATTCTTATCGGATAAGAAATGTATCAAAGTAAGGAAATGATAGGATAAAAATTGGATCTCAAGTAAACTTAATGTGTTGCGATTTTAATAGAACTAACCGCTCAGGTAGGGTATTCCCTTTCCCCTGATAATCTCGAATAATTATTTATCGCCTATAATAATTTGGAAGAAGTAATATTTCTGGTGGTGAAAGAATTACTGTTGACCGGTTCCAGAGATTAGCACCCGCAAAGAAACCAATGTTATTATTTTTAATTGTATTAGCATAGATTAAGTATTACTTTAATAAACTTCATTTTTAATTCTTCAGATGTCGAAATGATTTACTGATTACGTGACTTGTATGGTGATTATCGCACTTGCGTTCTCTTTTAATAGCTGGACAAATAGCGGCTGGAATTGGAGTTGGTGGACTTTTTCCTGGTGGTGGATGTTCTTCCTTGAATCCTCTATGCTGGCTTGCCGACTTTGGAAGTCTGATAGTGAGTAGTTTTTCAGGTTTTGCAGCAGCTCTTGCTAAAGTTGGTATTGACGCTAGCACATATTTCGTTAACGGATATTTTGGAAGAAATGACCAAGGCAAGATTGTCTACGTCAAAGAAGGCAAACAAGTCGTTGTTCCTCAGGAAGTGTTTGTGAAAGTTTCAAAGGGTGCTAGCGTCGAAGAATTGCCTGTTGTAAAAAGCGAGGGCTATCAGGTACTTGAAGTACAAGTATAATAAAAACAACAGACGCTGTACCAGTCACAAAATATAGCAGGAATTTGGTATCAATGAGCGATATGCTACATCTAGTTGGACAGTGATATGTATAATCATAACCACCTCTTGAAATAAATTGGCATAATTTAAATTATCGTGTTGATTTCATTAACCTACCACGGTGATGAAGCATACTGTGCTAGTTTCCTATCCCCTGTAATCCTTACCTCTGGGAGCGGCGACGTACAGAGTCGTCGTGGTTTCCTCAGCGGGGCACCGTGAAAATTGTATTCTTAAGTTCCCAAAGCAATGTAATAATGTACAACTTCTTTCAGTCCCGAGACATTACTAGGTTACATTCAGAAACAATTGTTTACGTTGAATGTTAAAGATTACCAACTTTTCTCTGTACGTTGCATTTGTAGCTGTCAGTTTTGCTTAATGTAGAGTTCGTATTCTGATACTAAATCCAACATCTTCAGTATAGACTGGCAAGCCTTTCAGCGTTCAGTCTGCAAACTTCTGTCAAGTTACCTTCGCCACCCAATCCACTATTTGTAACTATTTCTCTTATCTTCAAAATCGATAGAGACTCAGTTCAATGATTCCCATCTTTGTCCTTTTATCTACTTTTCTTACCCTCTAAAAAAATAGTCAAATATCCACCTACGTAACCTATCCTCCTCCATTCGTGCCACATGACCCCACCATCGAAGCCGGTTTAGGCGTACAGCTTCATCCATCGAGTTCATTGCTAACTTAGCCTGTATCTCCTCATTTCGAGTACCCTCCTTCCACCTTGTTCCCACCTGTGCCAGACGTACCGGCAAATACTAGCACAAGTTAACAAGGAAAAGAATTAAACCATTAAAAAAACTTTAAAGTGGAAGCCAAATACTTACCCTCAAGAACACCGACTGGACCAGTTAACAGAGGCAACACAGATCGTAACTAACGGTTTTCGCAGTGGTAAATGTTAGAGAACGTGAAAGAAAAACCCAATAATCTATTTGGAGGAATTAAAAGTTTAATTACACAGAACAAAGCTTACAGATAACAATGAAAATAAGTTCATTAAAAGAAAAGGTGCACCTTCATGAATTCACAAATATTAATTACCTTAACCCTAAACTGGTGGATAAAATAGACCTTGAAAGAGAGAATATCAGTAAATAATTGATTAAATAAATTAAAATAACAAATACCTTTAAAACGAGGGACGCCCTCTAGTAGAAGAAGTAACTTAAAATAAAACTTTAAAGTAATGACTTACAAACTAATAATTTGCACCAAAGTTCATGGACTAATTTGACTGTCCCTTAGATGAGCTCAGATAATCCACTTTACCTTTACCAGATTTTAGTAGTATTTTGAACATCATAAGAAAACACATTCTGTAGGAATAATTACTTATGCATTGAGAAAAAGAAAAAGTTGGTATGAGGCCTCGAGATACTCTCCGGGGTCGAATCACGGGAGCCCAACAAGATTAAATACCAAGAACACCAGTCGATGGAAAATAAATAATCTTGCGCACTTTGATGGGTTTAGGAAATACAGTTAACAGTTCGAAAAGATTCCTTTGTTTTTAAATTTACGTTGTTAAATTTCAAGTTCATTTCCAATGAAGATCGACAAGAAAAGGCACTCACAGTACACTTGGAGTTCCACAAGTTTGTTTAAAACATTAAAGGCGACGAAATCCAACTCCAGTAGTTAAAGAGTAGAATGTAATGAAACTTACTTTTGACCATCTGAAGAAACCAACTCCATGGTATCAGTAGAAAATGTCGTTACTTACATTTTTCAGGTACAGAAAGAAACCAGGCATCCACTCCAGGTAAAAATAAAATAATTAAAATTTTAAAATAAGATACATTTGGGCCTCAGCCCATATCCATTTAAAATCACGGAGGCATTTTATGATGGTTAAAGGCCCTTACGCAGACCTCCAACACAAGGCTTCCAGAGATCATGGCGGACGACAATGAACTGACGCGCCTTCCAACACGATACGCAGAAGAAGCGGATCGTCCAGTGAACGAGCCTAAAACCGGACTCGCTCTCGAGCAAATTTGAGGCGAACCAATGGATAATGGGAAATGGAGAGGCACAACAAATAAAACATTTAAAATTCTCCGCGGAGAGACAAAATACAGATACAGTTAGCGACAAAATCGCACACCACACAAAATTAAAGAAAATAGGAAAAAGATTTCCAAGTAACATAGATTTCAATGGCATTTAGCCCAGGCCTAAAATGTAGTGAGGAAAGGCTAAAATCGTGTGCCAACCGGCACACACCTGTTTGTTAAAGCAATAATCTTCGCTACTTTCATGTCTGTAACTTCTAGCTTATGAATAAGATATCCTGAGTCCACCCAGCTTTCACTCCGGTAAAAAAAATGGTCGAAAAACAGATCGATGTAAAGATAGTTTCGTCTGGGAACTGACTTCCTTCATACAGAATACCGTTGATCGCAACTGCAAGCTCACTGCATTAGCCTTACTGCACCTTGCTTCAATCTCACTATACTTCCCCCTTTCACCAGAGCTAACCCAGCCGTGAGCGAGAGATGCCAAGGAGGCTGACCTTTCATTAGAGGTATTTAAAAGGAACAGGATTGACGACAACAATAAAGAACAAATTAAAACAACATTTCTGACATTTATCCCATAGGTACTCATAAAAATAATCACAAAATATTCTTGCTATTTTCACAATAACATTTTCACTGTGTTGATTTTTCTTTGATCAGACTGTACAACAAAACTAACTTAGGTTTCATCTGCGGAGGCAAAAGGTTTAGCTCTGAAAAGACAAGAAACCAAAAATTAGGCCTACACTGGCTTTAAAAATCGAAAATTAAATAAGGATGAGCCTTTCCTAACTCATTCTGACATTTACAATATAATCGGCATATAACATTCTCCTCCTTTCCCAATGCCAAAAATAAATTCAAACTTCCACTTAACCACGTCGTAAATAGCTTATTGATATCTGAAGAATTATTTACATTACTTCATCGATAAGACTGGTGTGGAATCTTAAACAATACTCCTGTTTAACTGCCATTGGATTCCTTCATTGTATTTTACTTCAGTGATCACACGATCGTGTTATCAAATTAAATGAATTAATTTATTCAAATTATTCAATTATTAATTACTTAGGCAAGGCTTACTTAAAATTGAATGAATTGATAATCATTCCCTACTTTATTCACTAATTATTTAATCTATGCTGATCATTAAGTATCTAATCTAATAATTGATTGTTTCAATCATAAATTGTTTTAGATCTTTGCCTTTGCCTTTAAATTAAATGATCTTATTTATCTTAATTAAATCCACAAGAGACCTAAATATTGTCGTTAAATTAATGTAATTTCGATAAATACATCATTAAATACTTCCACAGAAACAACAAATCGACAAAAGACGTCGCTGAAATAATCTAGATCATCGTGATGAACACATGACCACAATGATCACAATTAATATCAAAAAATATCACTAAGTACCACATTCACACAAATCATTCATACATGATTACACGAAAATGTATATACATTATTTGCAGTCGAATTCTGGGCATCTTCTTATTATTGCGTGATTTTTACTCATGGTCAAGTCAGTGGAGTCAAATGGATTAATTTATTTATTTACTCGAGTCAGAAGCATACAATAGAACTTTTTTGATTTGGTTTTTACATTACAATTTAGTAACAATATAACAGAAGGAACCTTTACACATATATGCCAAAAAGGTATTAAATAGTCTTTGCCCAGGAGCGAGCAACTGCGACTGCGTTTCCTTGTGCCTTGAGCAAATCCTCCTCACTGCAAGAATCAGGGCAACACGAGCACTGGCACATATGCTTGATAGTCTGCACCTCTCCATATTCACATAGTGGTGACACATCCAAATATCCCCATTTCACTAAGTTGTCCTTAGGCTTTCCAACACCTGTTCTTAACCTGTTCAGTGATCTCCATGTGATCCAGTCCAAGTTGTGTCCGGTTGGTAAACATTCAGCTGGTTATGTCATTGCTTGAAGATGACTTGTTCTGGCTGCCCACAATTTTTCTCTGGCTTTCACCGGAGATGTATTTAGTGGAGATGTTGACTGTACGAAGCTCCTCCTAAATTTCAATCTAGGCTTTGGTGGAGTATATCTGTGTAGTGGATGTAGCTCATTTTCTTCAACTTTTTTCTTTCGGCATTTGCGGCAACTTCCCGGCGTATATCAGGAGGAGCAATTCGTGCCATACAATACAGTTTGTCAACTGGAATTGACTTCAAACATCCAGTAATTAGTCTAGCAGTTTCATTAAGTGCCACGTCTACTTGCTTTGCATGGGCGGATTTATACCACACTGGGCAGGCATATTCACCGGCGGAGAAGCAAAGTGCCATGGCAGAAGTACGGACCACCTGAGGTTCAGCACCCCAATTACTACCAACAAGTTTCCGAATTATGTTGTTAGGGGCTGACACCTTGTGTTTGGTATTTAGGCAATGCCGTCGGTAGATGAGGGACCTGTCTAAGGTAATTCCAAGGTATTTGGGTGTAAAACAGTGCTCTAATTCGGTGCCTTCCCAAGTCTCTTTCAGTTTTCTTCCTGCCGGTCTGTTTTGAAGATGGAAAGCACTGACCTGAGTCTTTTGTGGGTTTGGCTTTAGGTGGTTCTTGTTGTAGTAGTCAGAAAAGGTTTCTAGAGCTCCTCTAAGCATCTGTTCTGCTTCTTCAAAATCACTTGTCAGTACCGTTAAAGCAAGGTCTTCGGCATATATGAAACGTTTGGTTGCATGAGGTCTGGGCTGATCATTTGTATAAATGTTGAATAGTTTCGGTGACAATACACTCCCTTGGGGTAAACCATTCCTTTGAGTCCTCCAACGGCTCTGACTTCCTTGGAATTCAACGTAGAATCTTCGGTTATGCAATAAGGTGGCAATTATTATCGTGAAACCAAAGTCCAGGGTCAAGCTGTAGATCTTAGAACTTAGGTTAGTTAAACATCTTCGATTGAACATGTGATACGTGATTGAATTAGAGTTACCACTTTCACAGAATGAAGTATTTATGTACAATGACGATCAATTATAATTTATGAGTACTATCCGAAGATCTGACAGGAAACAACAATCACTCCCATCAGGTAGGGTCTCAATTAATTTATAATTATCCTTACACATAAGAAATGTGGCCAAAACATGTTCCAAATTACAATAACACGCTGTTCCCAACACACAATCTTTAAAATCACTATAATTATATCCCACGGGATTATCAACATTCCAGACAAGTTAATAAGCAGAGCACTCTAAATATCATATCCAAGAATAATCCATTACTATTTATTGCTTAAGACCATTAAATTAATGTTTACCCCGATCTCGTAATTTGAAGTTATTATTATTAATTATTAAGTCTATCAACAATCTTGGAAATAATTTGAAAAACCAGATGACACAATCCTAATTAGATATCGGACGATGCATAAATGAAACTCAATTCAACTCTAATAAAATGGAACTACGTCCAATTCCATCTCACAGTATCTCAAAGTGTCACAATCGTAAATTAAATCCAATATTAAACGTGAAGTCAATTATTTTCAAATATGATGTTAAATATAGGTATAACATTAAAAAATGCTTCAGAAGATGAACTACATTAAACTACTCTAATAGAGTTCAAAATCTCGATCACACATGTAACTAGTGTACCTTGCCCCAACCACGAGTGGAAGTGTGAAATACGACTAAATACTGCAAAGTAGACAGATCATCAAGTTTATACGTAGATGAACAGATATATTACAAAAAAGGAACTTAAATTTTAAGGTGGGGTTCGATTCCTGGCCGAAGTCTTCAACATTCCAGCGCGTCAATCACGTTCACCTTCCCCATGATAGAAGCGCATTACATGTTTAGCAATTCATGATGGCACAGAATTTGACGTCTCATGATGAAAATTATGTTCCTCTTAATATTGCAGGGTGCATCTTGAAGTTGGCGACGATATCCAGTGCGGGTTGAAATTAGCTGCAACTGACACCATAAATATTAGAGAGTATACGAACCAGACGGAACTCTACTGAGGCGTTGAATGACACACTTAACTTAGGTTCGATGCTTGAATTAGACCACACGGCAATATTCTGTTATCCTAAGTTAATAATCAAAGAGCAGAGTGGGCTGATATCCGTAAAATACCACGTAGTCCAGGTCGAAAATCAGCTATCATAACAAAGCAGGGCATAGAGAGCGACTTAATGCGAATTCGAAGTCTTATAGCCTTCGGCTCGCAGGTGTGTCTCTATCGTAGTAGGTTATTGGTTCGCATGGGCTACATTTATTGGCTGGGACTATTCTGCAACTTTGTAGAGAACTATCGCGCATGTACGGGCGGCGAGCATAGCTTGATAAACAAAGTCAGTCACGTGATTTTCAATAAAATACTCGATGCTGGCTTGTAAATTTATGATTATTATTCACGAAATTTGACGGGGACAATACACATCCTAAATAATTGAAATTATCTACGTTTTCCAGCTTTGTATCCCTAACTTCACACTCAATTCTCTTGTATTTCTTACCTACTGACATCAATTTAGCTTTTAAAGGCTAATTTTCACACCGTACTCATTGCAGTTATTTTCAAGTTCCAAGATATTAGACTGGAGGCTTTCGGCACAATATGCCATTAAGACCAGGTCGTCAGCATATGCCAGACTGCTTACTATATTTCCACCTAACTGAATCCCTCCCTGCCACTTAATACCTTTCAGTAGATGAACCAAGTAAATTATGAAAAACAAAGCTGAAGGATTACAGACTTGTCTAACCCCTGTAAGTATTGAACCCTTTGGTCCATATTGAGGGATACCTACCTTTCTTACCTATCAGCAAAGTTCATGAGATCTGTCTCTTGGGTCGTTTCGGGTTCTTCATCACTTTCTGAGGCAAAGGTAGGGTTCAGTAATTCTAATCTATCTACTGGAATGAAAGGTCTATTTAAAAGATTCCTATTTATTCAGGAAAATTCTGAATCATCATGGTATGTCAACAGTATCAGAGAAGTCAATTGTGTCCACTGGACACCACAATCACTTTTACATAAACGTCAGAACACTGGTGTGAGACTTTACGTAACTGCCTGATGGGCATTCTTACTAGAAACCAATTATCTCAATTATTAATCATTTAAGAAAGGAAAGTCTGGAAATCCTTAAATTCGGCTTCCATGTGAGACCACATGTACCATCATAGTGATTCGTTATGGTCCAGCCCTCGTAACACGAACTCTGGACTCTGGTATTAATTAAGGTCGTCCAATCGGTGTGTGCCACACAGTGGTTCTACGGCATGGACACTTAATTGAATCGATGTGACCTGCGTCTATGTCATGGACCGACATCTACTCTTCTAAGTTACTTTAAAGTCATTGTGGATGATGACCGCAAGGAAATGATGCTACAATGGCATATGGCCCTAATCTAAGTCACTGAGGTTGATGACCCCCTGACCATCCAAGTTTCTAGGCTGAAGGCTAAACACAATTAAGTTACATCGGTTTATGACCAAAGTTCCACTTTACTATCCCCAGCACATTCACTGCTCAATCAATCAAAGTTCAATAATTACAACAATAGCAATGCTCACAAACTTTGTGGCAGTAAAATCCATTTCCTTCGGATATGTCCCCTTAATCGTTACTTTACATGTTAACATTCCCCAGAACAAACTAAAATTTCCAGAATGCATCTCCAAGTTATTCGCTTGATTAAAGTTATTTCAAATGCGGTTTCACTGAATTTAATAATTAAATAAATTTAAATGATTTAACGAAATATTAACGAACAACAAATTTTAGCTCCGCGGACTCTGGTTTCTTCACAAATTTCTACGCAGCTGTGATGTGAGTTCAATATTGCGATGTTTATCTGGCTGGAAAAGAATTTTTCATAATTCATGTCCAGCTATATATATCCTGTCTCGTGATATCACGTTTAAAAATCTAATCTAGTCCTAACCGTTATTAACACTTGGATATCCTAATAATCTACGTACAAACCAAACAACTCGCCATATAATTACGATGTCATATCTCGTCATACCATTATGAATTTTGCACACCCCTCACAGACAAACCGATCATCACGACCATCGCTCTATATTTTGGACAACCCTGAATTAGGTTACTCTGTTCCTTATACTCAAAGTTCGTGATTTCAAATGTTCATTACGTCCCCAATTACAGTATTTCACAATACTTAGATCATTACCGGCTATGAATTTCAACTAAATCCAGCATTTTAACGTTTCCCCTGGCCGAGAATTACAGTACAATCTCAACTCCACTCCTTTCCCGTTATCATAGCTGAGGCCTCTCATCCCCCCAAGCTCGCTTGGCAGTTACAGGAAACACCTGGTTTATTCACAGTTGACTGACTTCTCGAAATGCTCCCTTTAAACTCTGCCGACATAATTAAACAAATACGATATTCTAACCAACAAAATGCACAGATTATGCTTCAAGACGCCCACACTAATTATACGCGTCGCCAATTGATACCGCTATGGATTTCTATGAATTTCTTTCCATTCCAAACATTATAAAATATTCCTCGGGCTATCATGTCCCGGCTTCAATGACAGGACTCTAACCTGATTCGCACATCTCATCTCAACTCATATAAAACACTCCTCGGGCTTCCGTGTCCCGGCTTCTATGACAGGTCCAACCTGATTCACAAAACTAACCTCTGTTTCCCAGCTCCACAATTATCATCAACAAAGAACTGGAATAAAATCCTCACTAGAAATCCCGACGTCTAATATCGCACAATGCATTAATCATGAATAACTTCGCATAAATGATATCGTATTTAATAACTTGATTTTTACGAGAAATGACTGAAACATTCTACTAGATCTTCTATTGTCAGTCAGACACAGTTTAAAATGGGCATTAAAAAAAAAGTTTCTCTCCGTGACCAAATTCATCACCCTAGGTTCTCACCTGACAGCGCGCTTCCACTCGATTGAAAATGAGTGACCATGGATTATTATTATTAACGTCAAATTGCAGACAGAAGAATTTTACGTCGAATGAACATCTTAATTTGACATCACAAAATATAGGCAGTACACTCACACGGATGACGATCTACATTGGACGTGATATCACTTCAGAACCCTATGCAATAACTTTTACAACATTATACGGCACTCGCAAGACTTCAAACTTTTATCCAAGTGGAAAATAAAACAAATGACTCTTTTAGTCGTACTCTCACATTTACAAAACTTAGTAGGGGTGACCACTACGTCGTATATCCCCATTCAAATACAAGAAATCACGAGACAAGATATAAGAGGTAGTAAGATGGAAAGTCACCTACCTCATGTCGTCACGCCAGTATTCGTCATAGGGCTCACCTGTGACCCTGGCATTTTATTTAGCCATTTTTACATTCATGGCTTCACAGTTCATTATTAATTTTCTTCAGGTTTCCTGGAATAAAGCATTAAAAAAAAGAAAATACCCTTCACTTGTTTGTTGAGTGCACACGATGGACTATAGTTATTGACGCACACGAATTACTTAATCACATTAGAATTTATTCAGTACTTTGACCGTCCTATCTGGTACAATTATTTCACTCAAGAAAACTATCTCCTCATGGAGTCAAGACTTAGCCGCAATGGCTAAAATCTGCAGTTGAACTCAGTCTACTTTCGTTGGTTTGATTTCGCAGAGCAGCTCAACAATTTTTCGTCCGCTTTGTATCACAAATGCCGGAGAAGGAGACTTCGTCATGGCGTCCCTTCATATTTATAGCAGTTACCCCCTCTCTTCGGATCTCTCCCTTTGCCGCCAAGAAAATTTCTATAAATTTTCTGACTTACCTAAACTGCAATTTCAAGAGTTTTGAAAGTGACTACATGCTTGCTACATTTCTGGCGGTAGTGTTCACGGACATTTAAAATTTTTACGGGTTCGATTTGTGAGATGATTGACCCCCTTTGATAGGCACTATATTTTTTGACTTGGCGTGGTCACGCCATGTACACGCGCTTTGAAATAGTTCATAAAAATGACTTGAGATTCTTCCGCCGTCGACACGTGTGGTTGACGTCACGTACCCCAGAGCGTGGGACCGAAGGTAATCACCCCCTCGTCACGTGTCAAATCCATGCTATCAAGAATCCAACTTTTAGTTTAATTGTTACATTATGCATAATGTTCTTAGGGCACAAAGGTCATGGGTTCAGTATCTTGAACCAAGAACTCAATTCTACCATCAATACTCACTGCAGCCCATCTCTCTGATTTTTAATATTCGGCCCACAATCTCATAGTCCCCTTGTTCGGCGAACATCTTTTCCCTCGGTACTCTGTCGTATGCCTTCTCTCCATCTACCAAACATAAACATAACGGTCCATTCCTCTCGTAACATTTATCAGTTACCTGGCACATCCTGAAAATCTGATCCTGACAGCCTCTCCATGGTCTGAAAACACATTGGTTTTCTTCCAACTTCCTCTCAACCATGGATCGCTCCCTTACTTCCAAACCAAGCTCGATAGCTGCAGTCGCTTAGGTGCGGCCAGTATCCAGTAATCGGGAGATAGTCGGCAGCCCTGAAGATGGTTTTCCGTTGTTTCCCATTTTCACACCAGGCAAATGCCGGGGCTGTACCTTAATTAAGGCCACGGCCGCTTCCTTCCACTTCCTAGGCCTTTCCTCTCCCATCGTCGCCATAAGACATATCTGTGTTGGTGCGGCGTAAAACAAAATAGCAAAAAAGAACCTTACTTCCAAGATGCCAGTGGACGCCTTGCCTTGTATACCGATCAATGAGATACCTCGATAGTTGTTGTAATCCTTCCAGTTTCTATAGATAAGTTCATTTACTGCTTTTCTCCAAGCAAGAGGTACCTTACTAATATCCCATGGCGATCGTATTCCTCTATGAAGCCATTTCATCCCTGCCTTCCCACTATACTTCACCATTTCGGGTCAAATATTATATATTCCTTCTGTTTTAAGAAAATGGAGTTTATTTACCTTCTTTTACACTCCCTCGAGCGTAATGTCACAAACATCATTGTCCTCCTCCCCATGAGCTCGGTTGTTCGCGACGTCACCAGGAAGATTTCATTTTACGTTGGACGATGTTCAAAATATTCCCTCCACCTGTCCATATGGATCTGTTATGAATTCGCCTGATTGACCGAAAGCACCATTCAATTCCTTTTCTCATTCTTTCTTTAGAGTAATTATCACTATCCAGACAGGTTTCCCTGCTGCTTGACCTAGCCTTTACAGGTTATTACCAAAATCTTCCTTCGACTTCTTTTTGGATTCAACAACTATTTATTTCGCTCTGTTTCTTTCCTCCACGTAAAATTCCCTGTCTGCGTCAGTCCATTCTGAAACCATTTCTGATACGCCTCATTTTTGCGTTTACATTATTTCACCAAGACGGTCTTTTTCCCATCTTTACAGACAGTTGTGTCTAGACCTGCCTTTGCTTTTTATACTACAGCAACCCTGTATGACACCCACTCTCTTTCTCTATCCTGAAACTGCCGACTGTCCATTGTTTGGAACTTTACGCAAATCACATACATGTTCTTCTGCCTAATTTCCTCGTCCTGGAGATTTTTTGCCCTTATTCGTCTGCAGGCAGATTTCACTTTCTCTATCCTAGGCCTAGAGATAATATACCCTTTAGGGTTTAAGTAAATGGATAAATTACAGAAAGAATGGTGGACTTGAAGAAAAATAAGAACACACGTTTCTTTTCCATCAGACCTTTTTAATCCTACTTCATGTTCTAAGCCAAGAACATGTTCTGTAGCTGTGCAAAAATCTCAAGAAGAGAAGCAAGATCCTGCAGTAGAAGAAAACAAAGATGTAACCGCTTCTTTTCAATCAAACCGTGTTAAGCTTTAATCTACTGATAACATTGCCGAAGCACTTACCGCATCAAAACAAGTTCTTCCGTTTTCTACACATCAACTGTCTACATGTATTAGCAAAACGCTGTTACCCTGTGCAGATGTAAGATACTCCTAAATACGTAAGTTACTCGTTGAACGATTATAACTCCTAAAGGCCTATCAAGATGTTGGATACCCGGTGTATATACGAGAGATTCAGGAAACAGAAGACTAATTACGCCATAAGCGTAATATTGTGTGACATAATCCCGTCCCGACACTATTTTTTAAAATGTAACAGCTGTTAAGATAACAGCTTCCTCCTCCATCTTCTCCGACCGGACATAGCTGTCTTCCTTCTCCTCCTCTTCAAAAGTCAGCTACGTTCTTCCTCCTCCTCCTCCTCCTCCTCCTCCTCCTCGCAGTTACTGAAGTTAGCTCAAATTCTCCTCCTACGGAATAGTTCCTTTTCATCAATATTAGTGTGTGCTTCGACATCGTACGCTATGGATTTGATACAGTACACGGTTGATAACAAACAAAATGTGAATATGCATGCTGTTCCCATGCTCATACGCAACATCTTATTTATCTCACACGAGTAAGTGAGGCTATTACGATTTTCTATAAACATAGAACCTTACATGTGATGCCAAAACATCTCATTCAATATTTACCACCAGGATATTTATCTAGGTAGGCTGCCCCATAAGTAAATGATTTTTGGGGCATCCTTCCCCTACACAGTAAGATGTCAATCAATGTAGCTTTATGCAGAACCTTTCAAAGTCATTAGAAGCATCGAGACGAAAATGGTGATGATGATTGGGATGGACCATATCTGAGGATTGAACACTGTACTGTGCCCTATAATGACTTAGTCAACCTCAAGCCAATGCTGAGATCGGGCAGGTGCATTATAGTGAACAATACATTCACCACCAAGTAAATCAATATGGCACATAGCTTACCTTGCATAAATATCCTCTTCATCAGCTCCGGCGTAACAGCATTCTTCAGGGCTGTCGGGTAAGGTAAGGGTTACCGTAATAAATAAAATAAATGAAGAGGAATAAAAAATGTGCAAGGTCTTAAATAACACTAACCAAAAAACAACGGTTGAGCAGCATTTCCTATTTTAACAAACTGGTTTATTACAATAATCAAAAATTATGATAATTAACAAATATCAAAGAAATGTATATAACTGACATGATCGTCATATACAAATTTAATTTGGTTTCTTGACAAAAAACGGATATCTTACGTCACATGTAAATGGTGTGGAGGAGATGTCTGGCATCATGTCAACGTTAAGTACCTGCAGCAAACACCATAATAGTTACGTCAATTAAAATGAATTTAAACATAAATATGCTCCTAGGCAACTCCTGTCTACAAAGGATCTACTTTATTTCTAACGTATATCAATGCCTCAGTGCTCCTAATTATCCTACAAGTTCTAAACAAGCATCCAATACACACACAATTGCCTGGGAATCGATCGCGAGACTCTCCCAAGTACAACAACTACATGACAACACACAAATGAGAAGAAGATATATGTTTTACTTCATGCAGATACATCTAACTAGTTATGTGCTTCTGTGATTGACATCAACAACCGTGTATAAAATGTTGTCTTCCAGACCCTAATATATAAAGGTCACTGCCCTCCTGTATTCTTGACAGACAAACATACAGTTTCTACATTCAGACTTTCGTGTCCTGACGTCAGAAACGACCTATATTAGCCTCTCAACACCTCGGTTTTTTTACCAACTGAGCCACCATTCCTTTCTGCCACAAATATCTCCCTCACCTGACAGCACGTAAACAGAGACAAGGGGGTGTGACTCTCCCTTCTTCCTGGCCCATGAGTCTAACATACATATTGCCCTCATTACAATACAATTACTACAGGCCATTTTATTTCTTATATCACAAATTCATCACTCATATCGCAGATAAAATCAAATACAACAGGCCCAATCATTACTTAGCATTAGTGCTCTCAGCGGTACATTTCTATACATATCTCGGCCTCCTTATGGGCACATACCTTCACAAATTGTCACTTGATTGTTATTTCTAATTCTTTTTAGGGCGTCGACTCAATACTCTGGGCACAATTACATTATTTCTCAATTCTTATAGTCTTCTTACGATATGACTTGCTCAGCCTGATACGCCAACTTGAGTGCATTTAAGAGATATAGGAGATCTTAGGCTTTCTTCACATGACAACTAACATTACAGTCTACATTGCACATGCATCTGGTTAGTACCTAAACTGTTTGTCTTGGTTACACCCATATAAGACTGCATAGGTCTCGATGAAATGAAATACACGAGCTCAATTTCCCTACCTTGAATGTAGTATCTGCAATAATGACACTAATGAAATACATAAGACTAAAAACATGCAAAGGAATAAACTAACCAAACTTGAGCCCTTAGGCATGTATTCTTTTTACACGGGCATTAATATCCTAACCTATTTACATATTGGCAGAGAGCCAAATATATCTATAATTTATCTAACCATTGTTGCGGTGCTGCTTGCTTAAACAATGGAATTATCTAACCTGTGTCTGATTATATAACCGAAGAGCTCCCCTAGTGGGCATTGCGAATGTGCTCTATCATGTCGGCGTTAGAAGCTGGTGACAGCACTCGTGATTCGATGACGGGTGACATCCTGGTCTGCTGTGATGTTCTCTGCAGCTCGTTCAGGTGACTTGGTGATCGCCTCCTCTATGTCGTGATGATTGGACGTCGCCAATGGTCCTGGTTCGTACCTCGATGCCGTGAAGAATCCTTGACAGCTTCCATCCCAATTACCGCTTCACCGTGATGTATGAGCAGTGTCCCGTCCACTCGTGATGTAGGAGAATCTGTAAGGAAAATCACATTAAAATGTGTCCTCCGTTCGATGCCTATATCTCCCCTCCCAACGTTTCCTTTAATCTCTTAATATCAGGTCACATTCTGAGCGTTAGCCTAGCCGTACAGATACATAATTCTCAAATGCACTGCACTTTACGCTTGACTGCTCTCTCTACTGAACGAATTGTATTAATTTCAATCTTCAGTGCCTACACTAGTATGTGTCATTCGTTTAGGACAATATGAACCTCATATTATGTGATGTGACTACGCACGAACAGTATTACTAGCAGCAGAATATTCTCGTAAGGAACAGGTCAACACTTCCTGTATAAAGTTCCGATCTCTATTATCATTGGTTGTTACATTTCCCAAGTATAAGGTGAAATCTGACTGCGTTGCTTGTAGATAAAGGCGGTCTTCTCTGCGCGGAGCAGCGGCGTGACAGAGAGCGATGCACACAATGAAATCATTCTATTACGCTCGTCAGTCGTATATATTAGCAGTCTCGCATCCACGCTACCAAGCTCTGCGTGGGTGGGCTTCCAGCATGCGCCCTCATGTGGAAAATTTCTCCCGCGATATGCATATTAATTACGCAAACTTTCATTGTGATTACAACTATACGCATGCCGCATATCAACATTTTCTGAAAAATGTCCTAATTGTGGCTCTGGTATCCAATCCTCTGTAGTCATCTTGTAATCGAAGATGTTAAATAAATTCCTTTCCCTCCAATGTAAAAATTCCCGCGATATATCTTGGTGCTGCGTGCTTCCCAAGCTTTAGTGAAGAGGTTCGCTGGGGTAATAAATTTTAATGAGCATCTAGAAACATCAGCTCGCTTCTGATGCTACTTTCTCACGAAAAGCGCGCAATCTCAGATACTCTGACACAATAAAATGCCACTCAAGGCGCTTTCCTTGTGGTCTCATATAATTCCCATAATTATTATAAAATCAACATTCTTTGACCATGAAGAGAATGGTTCAGTACACAGTGTATGGATGAACGTTTTCCATTCATTTCAGTACATGATCGAGATAATCATAAATGGAACAAACCGCATGAATAACAACAAGGTAAAAAGTATTATTTTGTTTGTAAAGCACAACTTACAGTATATAGTATATTTCATAAACACTAAATGTTTTTTTTTATTTGAATGTTACAGGAGGCATTACAATTTCGGAGCGCATGCTACCTTATCCCAGAAAGCAGTTAGAGAGTATAGCAACCTTGTCGGCAGCAAAACCAAGACTGCTGTATAAGATTGTTTTAATTTTGTAAATAAATATTACATTGTATTCAAAATGGTGTACTTATTGTATTCCTTTGCCTCCGTACACCTACTCATTCCATCTGTAAAGGCTTGAGTAAGTAACCTTGATAACGAACAAGTCTAAACATGCATAACCATGATAACGTCATCACTGCAAGTTAAAAACATAATAATATCACAGGGACTTAAATGTAAGCAATGTATTCCTTGTTTAACATTCCGCGTAAGCTACATTCTCATTACCCATGCCAACAGATTTAAATAGTATACTTTCCGAACTGAAATTTCAAGTTACATGCTTATCCGTTAATTTGTTGGACTACTAGGTGCTTAAATGTAACCAATGTAATTCTTATGGCACTACGCGATCTCATAAGAGCCCATGTATAGCCAGCATCTCGTGTAATCGTCCATAGCCGTCATCTTTCTCTATAAGAGCCTATGTACAGCCAGCATCTCGTGTAATCGTCCATAGCCGTCATCTTTCTCTATAAGAGCCCATGTATAGCCAGCATCTCGTGTAATCGTCCACAGCCGTCATCTTTCTCTATAAGAGCCTATGTATAGCCAGCATCTCGTGTAATCGTCCATAGCCGTCATCTTTCTCTATAAGAGCCTATGTATAGCCAGCATCTCGTGTAATCGTCCATAGCCGTCATCTTTCTCTATAAGAGCCTATGTATAGCCAGCATCTCGTGTAATCGTCCATAGCCGTCATCTTTCTCTATAAGAGCCCATGTATAGCCAGCATCTCGTGTAATCGTCCATAGCCGTCATCTTTCTCTATAAGAGCCCATGTATAGCCAGCATCTCGTGTAATCGTCCATAGCCGTCATCTTTCTCTATAAGAGCCCATGTATAGCCAGCATCTCGTGTAATCGTCCATAGCCGTCATCTTTCTCTATAAGAGCCCATATATAGCCAGCATCTCGTGTAATCGTCCATAGCCGTCATCTTTCTCTATAAGAGCCTATGTATAGGCGCCATCTTGCGCAATCACCTTAGCCATCATCTTTCTCCATAAGAGCCCATGTATAGCTGCCATCTTTTACAGGCGCCCTTAGCTGACACCTTTCTCCACAAGAAGCCGTGTATAGCCGCCATCTTGTGCAAGGGCCCTTAAGCCGTCTCATGAGAGCATATGAATAGCCGCCATATTGCGCAGTAGCCTCTAAGCTACCTTTCACCATATACGCCTGTGTATAGCCGTCACCTTGCGCAGACGCCCATGGCCGTCATCTTTCTCTATAAGAGCCTATGTATAGCCGCCATCTTTCTCTATAAGAGCCTATGTATAGCCGCCATCTTTCTCTATAAGAGCCTATGTATAGCCGCCATCTTTCTCTATGAGAGCCTATGTATAACCACCATCTTGAGCAATCATCCATAGCCATCATCTTTCTCCATAAGAGCCCAAGTAGAGCCGACATTTTACAGTCGCCCATAGCTGACATCTTTCTCTACAAGAAGCCGTGTATAGCCGTTATCTTGCGCAAGCGCCCATGGCTGTCATCTTTCTCCGTAAGAAGCCGTGTATAGCCGCCATCTTGTGCAAGGGGCTTAAGCCGTCTCATGAGAGCCTATGTTTAGCCGTCATCTTGAGCAGTAGCCTCTAAGCAACGTTTCACCACATAAGCCTGTGTATAGCCGTCATCTTGCGCAAACGCCCATGGCCGTCATCATTCTCTGTAAGAGTCCTTTTATAGCCGCCATCTTGTACAATCACCCATAGCCGACACATTCCTCCATAAGAGCCGATGTATAGCCGGAATCTTGTGCAATCGCCCATGCTCGGCATCTTTCTCCATAAGAATCCGTGTATAGCCGCCATCTTGCGCAATAAGCCCCTATGCCGTCTGATAACAGCAGCCGCCATCTTGCGCAGTAAGCCCCTATGCTGTTTCATAAGAGCAGCCGCCATCTTGCGCAGTAAGCCCCTATGCTGTCTCATAAGAGCAGCCGCCATCTTGCGCGGTAACCCCCTATGCCGTTATAAGAGCAGCCGCCATCTTGCGCGGTAACCCCCTATGCCGTTATAAGAGCAGCCGCCATCTTGCGCGTGTAAACCCCTATGCCGTTATAAGAGCAGCACCCATCTTGCGCAGTAAGCCTGTATGCCGTCTCAAAAGAGCAGTCGCTATCTTGCGCAAGCAGCCTTTAAGCCGTCTCATAAGGAGCTCTGTATAGCCGCCATCTTGTGCAATTGGCTTCGGGAAGGGCATCTTGCCGTAATACGGCCTAGTGTAGTCTGACTCCTCCATGTGCTTACTTATTATGCTGCCTCATAAGCAGCTGTGTATAGCCGCCATCTTGTTCGATTGGCTTTGGGAAGGACATCTTACCTTATAACTAATGCTAGCACCCTTCAAGATGGGGGATGTTAGGTTAGGCTCGCTCTCTTAGGAGTCGGGAAGGGCAGCTAGCCGATAAAGAAAGATTACGCCACCCAAGATGGCGACTGTGTTGTTAGGCTCGCTCTCTTATGCAAAATCCGCAAATCGCCATTTGTCTACTACTATACTACGGGTCAATGACCTCGGATTAATGACAGCGAAGTTAGGATCGGCCTATGTACACTACTAGGGTCAATGACCTCCCGTAGAATTAGAATTTCCCGCGCTGGTGACGTCAGCAATCACGTGACCCGCTCCGCGGCCTTTGATCGGCTCGGAGGTTGAACTAACACTGCTCCACTACTATCCTGATTTCATATTTCTCTTCAGAAATATTTGAAAATGTTACTTGTATTACTACACGTAACTTTCCTTATTTACCCTGATGAAACTACAACAAATTGCTCACGCTATAATTTGCTGAACTTCGCGTGCATAAGGCTTAGACATAAGCATTTCGAAATTAATGACCCATTTTTAGCAAATGTTGCGGAAAGTGCATAATAATATATTAATAACGCATAGCACGTAAAAGCAGTTACCTTCACCTTAATTTCTATCCGATATGAACTTAAGCTGAGACTTGTATATATTCTCTGTAGCAGAAACTGTCTCTCCAACGCACTCTTCAGCCATGAATCGCGTACTGATCTGCGTCTGTTTGGTGGCGATCGTCGCGGTAAGTATGGAACTGACGTACCCTTAGTAACAAAATGAACTCCGTGTGAACACGGCTAGATATGGTTTTGCACTGCCAGTGAGGTACTTCGGAGATACATACGAAGTGATCTATATAGCGTTCGATGATTTAAATTATCGGGCCAGTCGAATATTTGCTTGGGAAGTTTGTGCAGGTCTGAGCCCCATAATATAACATATCTATGGATTTACTTTAAAACCTCTTATGTCCCTCGTATTATCATGTGCGCCCCTGTGAAGGAAAGTGAACCTTACTGTTCCGCAATGTAGGGATGTTATTATCATGATGTATTTACCAACTCCTACAGTATGATTTATTTAAGTTTCATATTCCCTTACACTGTCACAATAGTGTACATATTTTACGCATGATTTAAGTGATTTGATAGAATATGAAAATGTTCTTGCACATGCAAGGACAGAAATGGTGTCCCGACGTAAACAATCAACACTGCCCCACTCCACTACCGAAAAGGAGCAGAGTGAATGAAGGGGTAGCTTGAAGGCCACTTCAGTACCGAAAAGGAGGGGAAGGGAGTGAACGGGTAATGCTGAAGGCACAGTTTGTGTATTGCTGTACATCCACCGCAGTGCCCATTTCAAACACAACAGCCTTGTAGCGGGCTGTCTACCTATAGCAATGTGTTAAGCGAGGAGGTGGGGGATACTATGCTTTGTTTATATCGGGACACCATTTCTGTGCTCGCGTGTACAACGAAACATGTCATTCTTTGTGTAAGAGTGCATATTTTTACAGCTATGATTATAGTGTTTTAATTTTTATTGAAATATTGTTTGCTTTTTCATATCCTTGTATATTTAAGTACGTTGATATCTCAGTATTTTGTTTCAGCATGAGAGCTTGCAGTCACCACCGTTTCCTGACGGTACGTATTCATTTGACTTCGTGTTAACTTTGTAATACTCAAAGTCGCACTTTTTCTCTCCATTTCAGAGTTACTTAGTAGAACCGTAAAGGCTACGTCACCTCATTCCAGTATAACTTCCAAACGGGTGATGTAAATTGAATTTTTTAAATGCGAAATCAACCATGCACCATTCGTTTAAAACTGTGAAGAACTGTTTATAGTTATGGTCATTCTAAACATTAGAAAAACTTCTACCCCCACTTTATTAAACTAGTTTTACATATTTACAATTACACATTACATTAAAATGGCTTTTTGTTTTATTTAAATAATTTCGAATTGATTAATTAAAAACATTGATTATTTAAAAACAATCAAGTAGAATTTGATTAATGTTCAACGGCATTAACCAGCGTCGGTGAAGAAAAATAGGCGGATAAAAAACAATGCTATGCACCTGTCATTTCACTTCTTATCCATTATTTTCCTGAAGAATGCTGATGCCTTCCAGCCACATGTGGATATGCAGCCCTTCAGTACAATAGCATAGGAAAATGAACCTTAATTACATACCGTGGGTGGGGGCGTGGCCTGTTGTAAGGAAAATAACGGATAGGAAGAGGTTTCGTTTTAATAGCTACGATAAGTTATGGAAAATGTATACGCTAATTAATTCTAAATCCTACGTGAAAGCTCTTTCTTTGATAAAACTATACGTTTTACTGTATACAGTAATAAATAAGAAGGAGCAGGAAATCTGGATTGTAATAATTTACCAAGCGAAATGTTCGACAAATTTACAAATTCTTTGAGATCGTTTAAGAAAAAGGCTTCGAAAATAAGTGACAGTAAATTTGCCACATTGGTCACAGCTTTCAGTGCAAATCAGTGGTAATATTTTTACCCACTATTTTAGTTCTCATCAGATGAATGAAGTACGGAAAGGATGTTTTTCTTGGAAGAGAGCAAGGGTTAGGAAGAAAATATGATTGCCTTTTTCCTGAAGAAAATTCTTTCTTAAGTAAACTTGAGTTATGTGAAAGAATTGGATCCACGAAATGTCCCTGTATTATTTGTCCCAAATGGAAGATAACAATTACGTTTACTGAAATAAAGTGTAAAATCTGCGGTAAATTAAGAAATACCGTCGTTACTAGAGAAATATCTAGAGAAATATGTATACGAAGTTACGGGCCATAGACAGAACTCTGCTGCTCGTGTCTTCTTTTGTTTCTTTTTTGAGGTCCAGTGCTATGTCTGTGAATTCTCATTGTCTTTGTCTATATGACTAGCGCGGGCAGTTCAAACAGCAAAATAGCATGATCCCTAGACCAATAAATATAATTACTTTTTTGTTGAGAGGAAAATAGCTTGATCCCTGGACCAATAAATGAATTGCTTAACGAATGACTTAGGGCACAAAACTAAATAGCAACACGAAGAAACCGACACCTAATTAATTTAAACAACTTCAGAGAACAAAGACAACACACACGAAAGTGTTAGACCAACAAAACACATACGGAAGGGCTGCGACGTAGCAGAAAAAAAATGTTGTTAGTAAAGTATGTATCCATACTTTGCAAGTAAAGTGTTTCGTACTATTTCTTAATTTACCGCAGAGTTTAAACTTTATTTGAGTAAAAGCAATTATTATCTTCCATTTGGGACAAATATTACAGCGACGTTTGGTTGATCCAATTCGTTCAGGTAACCGTAAAGTTGGTTTGATCCAAGGACTAACACTTTAGGTTTACCCGGATCTAAAACGGCCATACAGGATGGCCCGAAACTACGTGAACTGGATATGTGAGCGTCAGAGGTTTGGGAATGCTGATGAATGATTTTAAAAATATGATTCGATACCCTGCTCCACTGTAATTTTATAAACGGCTGAAGTTATCCAATCATGTCGCTTCGCGGGCGAATTCAAGTAGTCTTTGCATGGCAGTGTTGCTAAATATTCACGGGGCCTAGGACCGACTTCTCCAGGGGACGGGTCTAAACACGAACAGGATCGTATCATAGCAAGCAAGCTACTGAGATACCGGCTGTTTGTATTCGATGCTGATTTCTCGATATGGGTAGCTGCTGGGCGATCGGTCATTTACGTTCATTTCGTCCGGCTCCATGGCAAAATGGTTAGCGTGCTGGCCTTTGGTCACAGGGTTCCCGGGTTCGATTCCCAGCGGGGTCTGGACTTTTAACCATAATTGGTTAATTTCGATGGCACGGGGGCTGGGTGTATCTGTCGTCTTCATCAGCAGGTCGCCTACGGGAGTCAAATCAAAAGACCTGCATCTGGCGAGCCGAACTTGTCCTCGGACACTCTAGGCACTAAAAGCCATAAACCATTTCATTTTTTACGTCCATTTCGTCAAGCAGCCATGTGGCATGCGTTCAGTGGACTTGGACTCGCTTTGCAACGCAAGCTTGGCCAGCGTCAACATCGCCATGAAAAGGTTAACCTATTCAGAATATTCCGATATGCATTTAGCAACGCCTATTTGAAGCGATGCGATTGGCTAACTCCAGAAACTTCATATCTGAGAGATACCGAATTATCGTTTTTGGAATTATTCGTCAATATGACCAGCCCATAACGTTCATATACGTGGTTTACGTTCTTTGCGACTACACTGTATCTCCAACAATCATTTTGTCTTCGTTTCCTGTTGGAGTAATTATTTGGAAGAAATATTATTTCGGATGGTGAGAGAACTACTGCTGACTGCACCTGCCTACGTTTCTCACTTTATAATACGGATGGGACAAATGGTTACTTTCCAGTACGATGTTCCCGTGTATCCCTTACACTGGACATAATACAAGTTGTAGGCTAACTTCTTAGTATGTACTGAGGCAAATATCAGTACTCTACCTCTCCATCTTGCTTTGTTCTCTCCCACTCTGCCTTTCGCCAGCTCGTCACACACATTCTTAACTATTAGTAGAAAATATTTGCAATAACCCATTTAAACTTAGATAGCTAATACTTGGAATCCTTCAGTAATAAAAAGCGTCATGACTGCTAGGTACAGTTGCTCCCTATATACCCAGACGTCCCAGCATCTGTAGTTTAGCAGACAGTAGGACAAAACATTAATAAAAATAATTTATTTGCTTTCTTGTAGTGAAATATTTTCCTTTAGAAGTTTTCTGTAATTTTAATGGATTCATCTATTTGCATATTAGAGTACATGTTGTTGATGTCAAAGCATGTTATAAGTGTTCTCTCTGTTATTTTGAGATTATTTAGACCTATAATGATTTTTTGGCTGTTTTTAATTGATCTATCTTCTTTAAGTAAAAGTTTTTCTTTTAGTATTTGGTTCAGTTGTATCCTTAAATTTTAACTTGGCGCATCTTTAAAATTTTCTATTGGTCTAATCGGACACGAGTTTTTGCTCTTAGATCTCTCTGAGTGGTGAGTTTGGGATTTTTTATTATAAGGCGTTCTTTTTTGTTTTGTGAGAATAAAGTCTGTTTCACTGATAGCTTTTTAAAATCGTTTTGAAATGTATTTACTGGTACACGTTGTATTTCTTGAATTCCCTTGTTGATGAATTCTAACTTTTTTCTATGTGCTCGTATTTTTTCTTTATGACGGTTCTGTTCCCTTTACCTGCTTTTGTGACGGTTAGGTTGTCGTTTCTTCTTTTGTTCTTAACTGTTTTTATGTCGAGTATTGAGTGGCACAATTTGCTTGTTTGGTGGAATTTTCTTGTGTGAATATTTTCAAGTCTTCGTTGGTGGGTACGTATTTTAATATCTCCCTTTGTGGAAAGAGGATTTTTGTCGCAAGCAGTTTCTACGTCAGTAATTATCTGTTTTATATTGTTTTCGTTATGACCTTCCCGGCAATTGAACTTGAGTCTCTTCTCTGGCATTTAATTTCATTCTTTGAAAAGGTAGTGTCTGTTCTATTAATTAATCTAGGACAAAAATTAGCTGATTTTCCGTGATTATTGTTTGATGTATTTGTATTTATTGATTAGGTTGCTTATTTTATTGTCAATGGCCTTCTGTTTCCTGATTGCTTCCTTTTAAATGTAATAGTTTAAAGTGTTAGAGTAGGATATCCATTGAGTGTGATGACAGAAGTTGCTTAGGTTTAAGTGGTTGCGTTGGTTTCCTGTTTCTGCATGTAGCAAATTCAATTTCGTTTCTGATTCATAACAACTGTGGTCGGGATGTAGATATTTTAGCCCAAGTTGTTATGGTATTTTTCATTTATGGATATGTACTTACGAACGAGCTTCAATGATAGAAATTTCTTATTACATGTAATTGATTTGCCAATGTTCGTGATTTTGATTTTAAGTGACTTGTCTTTGTTAGCTTCGCAATTTGCCTGACTGGCCGAATGGAAGCCATATTTATAAGTGTCGACTTAGTTAAATGTAACAAAAAATGTTTCTAGTCCGTCAAACACACGATTTCAATATAAATTATAATGCTATAATATCCATTAAGAAAATATCTACACACTATTATACTGAACCCCACTGGTACAAAATCAAATCAAATCAAATCAAATCAAATCAAATCAAATCAAATCAAATCAAATCAAATCAAATCAAATCAAATCAAATCAAATCAAATCAAATCAAATCAAATCAAATCAAATCAAATCAAATCAAATCAAATCAAATCAAATCAAATCAAATCAAATCAAATCAAATCAAATCAAATCAAATCAAATCAAATCAAATCAAATCAAATCAAATCAAATCAAATCAAATCAAATCAAATCAAATCAAATCAAATCAAATCAAATCAAATCAAATCAAATCAAATCAAATCAAATCAAATCAAATCAAATCAAATCAAATCAAATCAAATCAAATCAAATCAAATCAAATCAAATCAAATCAAATCAAATCAAATCAAATCAAATCAAATCAAATCAAATCAAAATCACTTTATTTGCAAATATGTGTACCTCGGTGGCAAATGATACACAAAGATACATTGTTCTCAAGCACTACATTTTAAATTAAAAAGAAAAGAATACTTTTTCCTGAAATAGAGTAGTGTACAATTTAAAATAAGTTTTCTTATTTACACAGAGCTCAACCTTAATAAATGTATATTATTTACAAAGTTTTACTCATAATATCTTCTGTGCTTACGCAGATAATCAACTCATATACAGTATGTAGAATCATACTATACAACTATTATAAGGTTCAAACTACATTGTTTTCTTTTTCATCCATTGTGGTACCTAAGGTGCATAACGACCTGCTGCACTTTAACCAGAGCCCTGTTTGCCAACACTTTCCAGAGTTCCTAAAGGGCCCTCACAGTTACCGTAGCGGTCTCAGGGCCCTCGAATGCCCCACTGTACTTCACGGCCTACGGGCAGTCCCCTACTTCGGCTCTCCAATCTCCATAGACGAGGAGATGGAATTAATTTATTCACAAAAATTATTTACATACTTTAACGTGCCTTCTAACATTTCTTTTCCCTGTTGCTTTTTATTCTTTTCTTGAATATCTGCACAGATTTTGGAAAAGGATCAAACATTTACTTGGTAAACTATTCCACTCCTTCACGCCATTCGCAATGAATAAATATGTACATCAGTCATTTCAGCTAAAATACTGATACAATTATTTTCCATCTGAAGCCACTCACGGATTTTTCCCCATAAGACTAGTTTTATCCCTTCTCTTACTTAAAGCTTCCCACCCAAGTTTCTCAAACATTTCTGATTCACTACTTTTTCTCCTGAAATCCCCTGTTGCAAATCTCGCTGCTTTCCTCTGCACTCCATCTATTTTTTATTATTAGGTATTCCTGGTGAGGATCCCAAACACTGTTTGCATATTCCAATATTGGACGAACCATACTTAAGTAACTTTTCCCTTTGAATTCTTTGTTGCATCCTTTAAGTAGCCTCATAATGACATGTAACGATCTGTATGCTTTCCCACCAATGTCACCAACATGACCCTTCCAGTGCAAATTATTATCAAATCTCACACCTAAATATTTGCACTTGCCATCTTTTGGGACAATTACCTCGTCCAACGTATATTTAATTTCAGTTTCTGAGCTCGTGTTTGCAAATGTCGTGAGGAACCCCAAACAACAGTTTGTAAGGACAATAGTAATGGATTAGGTAATGATTTAATGCCCATATTTCTGAAATGTGAAAACAACTAAGGAATAATTTATTATTATGAATTAACCAAGATACACGATAATGTTTTAAGGAAATTAAGAACTTTGATTTTCCGAGGGATACCTCCATTAATTTGTGGCATATCACTTGGTTGTTTTAAATTGTTATTGAGTTTCATTTAATGTGTTTCTGTGTTAATTTTTATGCTTAAAGTGTTCTGAGCTCGGTAATTCATGAAGCAGGATGCTGCCCTACTTACACATAGTCCAAGTGAGGATCTCTCCTCTAACGGGTTATGGACCACCGGTGAATTGTATAGTCCTAGCCGCCTGAGCACAAGGAGGGCCACGACTCAGAATATGTCCGAGATGCCCACTCCCATTCCATAGCAACTGGTATCCCGCCTCTCAGGACCACTTACTCGGCCACTCAGCCGTTGCCCATGGTTCACGAACTAGGACGTGACTACAGTAACCCACAAACATGAATTTTTATGCCAAAGGTAGAATAAATTTAGTATTGAAAAGTAGTTCTCATTCATTATTTTATGGTGTTTTAAATCTTATTTCACTCCCAGACTACTTAATTAAGATTATTTATCATCCGTTTTCGACCCTCGGATGAGCAGCGCAGGCTCACACTTCATAGGAGGGAAGAATATAATACAAAGAATGGCATGTTTCGTTCTACAAGAACATCCTCAAATTTAATCACATCACGTTGCGTAAACTTGTCAAAGATGGAGTGTTTGATGATAATATGAAAAGGTGTTAACAAAATAATAATGATTGCATTGGTATTCAACCGTCACCGTATTAACTAAATCAAATACTCTAGTCTGCAGAAGTGTAGTCCGTTGTTCCCAAACACTGTATGTATGGCCAGCAGCAAGCCTAATACAGAGCACTTCAAATATCTGATGAAAATCTTCTTTTTTTTTTTTTTTTTGTTATTTGCTTTACGTCGCACCGACACAGGTAGGTCTTGTGGCGACGATGGGACAAGGAAGGGCTAGGAGTGAGATGGAAGCGGCCGTGGCCTTAATTAAGGTACAGCCCCAGCATTTGCCTGGTGTGAAAATGAGAAACCACGGAAAACCATTTTCAGGGCTGCCGACAGTGGGGTTCGAACCTACTATCTCCCGAATACTGGATACTGGCCGCACTTAAGCGACTGCAGCTATCGAGCTCGGTGATGAAGATCTGTAACTATCCAGAAAGTAAGAGAGTAATAAGCGGAAGTGTTTGTAAACCATATATAAGTGGGAAGGTGACGGAGTGGAGTGAGTGACTGTAGCTAAGAGTGAGTGTGGCCTAAGATGGTTAAATAATTTCTTGTATGTGTAGAAAGTGGGGGACAGAAGGGAGATTATGTAGTGATTAAATGTGATTTTGATGAGTGTGATGATAGACAAGTAGACTAGAATTATATATGGTATAGTGAGTAATGTACTGGGTGCCTGGCCGAGGCGCTAAAGGCGTTCTCGGTTCGCCCGGAAGGACGTGGGTTCGAATCCCCGTCAGGAAGTCGTAAAAATTAAGAAACAAGATTTCCACTTCCGGAGGTGCACTCAGCCTATGCCAAAACTGAGTAACAGGTTAATTCCTGCGGGCAAAGGTGTCCGGACGTATAGCTAACCACTTCACCCCATCACGTGCCGAGGTTAACAATGGTGGAAGCCTTTACCTTCCACTCCTCCAAGAGCCTTCATGGCCTGTACGGAGATGACTTTGCTTTGCTATAGTGAGTAATGAAAACTGAATAATGTACTAAGTAGAAACATGAAGATAATATAAGACACAAGCTCAGCAGTGATGTAATATGATGACTGTACAAGTGGTAGAGGATCGTGTCAGGAGAGGTAGAAGTGGAATGTTATGACTTGCTGTGTCAGTCACGTGAGATGAAGGAGGAAACTGACCTCCATATGGATGGCCTTGCGCCAGGGTGCCAGTGTGCCGTACTGCCTTCATTCGTTTTAACTTTTCCCTTCTAATTTTACCTTTTCATTTTAAATGTAGTAATATAGAAATTGTTGTATTAAGTAAGCTAAGATAGGGGAAGATACATGTTGTCCTATACTATATAATATTGTTAATTTCTAGGACAAAACAAATTATATTTAGTATAATAATGGACAATAATTGTGAGAGGGAAATGTAAGTCACGTATCGAATTTAATGAATTGCAATAAATGAATGCTCTCCCCCCAGCTTCAGGTGATCCGGGACTGGGAGACGGGAGTATTCTATTCTAAGTAACAGAGTAGGAATGTCAGTACTTATTCTAAACTGTTCCAATATTACTGATCGTGCTTAAATAGGACTGCGCACTTAAAGCGAGCTGCTGTTAGCCAATCAGGAGCTCCCTCCACTTCGCTTGCTTCCGTTGAGACAGTTACGTTTTTATTAGGGTCATAATATATCTGAAGCAACTCACTGAGATGAAATAGGATAATTTACCACGTAACTCCAATCCCATGTTATAATATTGGCATAGATGAATGTATTAATTAATGAACTATCGTATTTACATCCCCTTTATTCAATTCTTCACAGATCAAACTAATTTACCTATTACGTGATCACATGAGTGAATGGTGAATTTTTCTCATTTTAGGATATGAAGTTGGTGGAGGAAATGACTGTTCTGTGTGGAACCCTAAGTGCTGGAATTTGATAGGCAGACCTATTCTAATCGGAAATGACATAATAAGCAGTATTTTTGGAGGTTGGGCAAAAGCTCTTGCTCGACTTGGTATTGACGTACCGACATTTTTCGTCGGCGGATATTTTGGAAGAAATGAAGATGGCCAGATAGTGTACGCTAACAAAGGTAAACACGTTGTTATTCCTCAGGAAGTTTTTGTGACACTTACAAAGAATTATACTGTCGACTTACCTCCTGTAAGAAGTGAGGGCCAAATGCTAATCAACGCCGACGTACCAAATTTGAAGTTAGATAATTAGTTGTAGCAGACACAAAATTTAGTAGGATATCAGAATCCAGTAAACAATATGTATCTTGCTGGACGGTGAGATGTAAAATCATAATCACCTTATGGAAATAAACTGAATTATTTCAAAGTATAGTGTTGATCTTATTACTGTGCCACCCAATGAAGCACTCTTTTGCTACCGCTTCTATTCCCCATTCCTCGCGGTATCATTGTGTGAACCATGACATAATGGAAAGCCCTTGTTTCCTCACCGGGGCACGGCGCCATACTTTCTTTTTCTTTTTGTGCAGCCCACTATCTCAAGCACTAACTTACTCTGTTAAAGCATCTACTAGTTCGCATTCTGAAACAATTACCGGTATCTACATTTGTAGATAATGTTCAAGATTACCAAACTTTCTTGGTACGTATTATTTGTAAATGAACAGTTTTTAATTTTTCCCAAAGACGTAGGTATACAATCTAGGAATGTTCGCGGCAAACTGGAGTCATGAGCCACATAAACCACCACATCCACCACCACTACAGTGGAGGAGTGAAAATGTTCCTTCAGAACCTCTGACCTCCTCTGTAATTCTTCGTCCTGATAACATCCCATAGTTATAAATTCGACACCGCCCTGGTATTGTATGATTGGCATCACCATACACTAACCCTTGACGCTAGTAGGAACTTTATGTTATGATCCGGATGGAAATATGATAAGCACATTTGTATTTGATTTCCAATTTCCTTTCTTATCATGGGAAAAGGGATATGTGAAATAAGAAAAGATACTCTATATCTGCTGTTGAGCAACTCTTAACAAAAAATAATTTAGACAATTCGACGTAAAATAAATATACTCTAACACTAAAATGTAGCCCGGATTTACTATTTAATTTAAAATCGCACGAGTTATGTCTCAGGGCAGTTCCAGGTAAATTATAGCTAGGGCTTGGTACAAGACGAAAGGGTCCTATCTACAAAAAAACTTGAAAGTTCCTTCAAAGAAAGAAGTTTATTCAAATAAATGCATGTTGAATTGTATATCACCTTGGTGTAGATTTTCGTCGTCTTCAACATCGCCTATCAGGTAACCCGTACTCCCAGGTCGCCATGCTGAACTGGGCTGGAACTCGTTTGGCAGGCCCCGTTCGTCACCATGGAATGGAGCTGGAACACCCAGGTTGGTCCGACATGGGATCGAACTCGTACCTCTGAAGTTCTAGACGGTCTCCGACGTTCTCCGACGATCTTGCGGGGTGATCACTCCTTTTATTACTCCCACGAGTGTCCACAATTGCACAGTCCCCCGACACACTTATTTTGATACCAGCGTTTGATTTAATATTGACGTAATATGACGTCGATTTTTTACTAGTCCATTGTAGATAGAATTTAAATGTTATTTAAAGATGAACATGCGGACAGTATCGAATTAGGAACAGAAATAAAAAGGGCACTAGGAAAGTTTTGCTGTGTGAGTGAAAGCGTTAGTCTTTTTCAAAATAATTTCCACCACACTCAATACACTTCTCCATACGTCGAAACCAGTCACTGAACCAACTCTGTCACTTTTCTTCGGTTACATTTTCACACTCTTGATCCCATGCTGCCAGAAGCTCCTCGTCGGATGAAAAACGCCGCCCCTTCAGCTTATCTTCACTTCTGGGAAGAGTGCGAAGTCTCATGGGGCAAGATCAGGACTGTATGGAGGGTGACCAAGAACAGTCAACCCTGATCTGGCAAGAAAATTGATTGTTACATTAGCACGATGTGCTGGAGCATTGTCGTGATGCAGGAGCCAAGTGTTGAGCCCTGACCTTGGACCGAGCTGCTTGAGATCCTGGATGACCTGAGGCAGACAAGTCTCACTGTACAAGTTCGCAGAAATTGTCCTTTGTGTTTATAGCACAACCCGAGTAAGGATGCCCCGTTTAGTGAAGAATACTGAAATCATCCTTTTCTTCACTACCTTGACTTCCGCACAGTCACAGGAGTACCCTCATCTTCAAACAGCCACACCTTGTTCCGGGATTTTGTTGGGACATCGTAATAATTAAGCCAAGTTTTGACACCTGTAACGATGCTATTGACGTTACGCGAAGTCCCATTTTCAAACTGTTTTAGTATTTTTCGGCACCATTTCACTCGATGTGCCCTTTGTCCCTCTGAAAGTGAATGGGGCACCCAAAGGGAAAAAACCTTTCTAACATGGGGATGGTAGTGTAGAATTAAATGAATAGCTGGTGCAGGGATATAGAGGGTCTCTTCTACCTGCCGATATATCAACCGCCTCTCTTGCTGCCACATGTTCATCACAGCTTCAATGTTTTCCTGTCACTGATTCAGACGGTCGCCCAGAAGGAGGATCGTCTTCAACCCAAGATTTCCCCTCTGAAACTCCTTGTGTCGGCGAAAAATGGTTGCCCGATGTGGACAGTCTTTCCCCAGCACATGAGTCTTTCCTTCAGGCACTGGTCAACAGTTAATCCACGAGCAAAATTGTAGCGGATAATTGCACGATATTCTCCTTTAGACCAATCTGACATCTTAACTTGCTTTCAATCCCACTGCTTGGTAACAACTGGTGTGAAGGTCGCGCCTTGCTGTCTTCTATGCCGGTTTTCACCCCGCTTTTCATCCCTTACCATAACAGGGGTGTCCACCCAACCATTTTTGCGTATTGCTAAACTTTCCTAGTGCCCTTTGTAGATCACAGTTCCTGAACATAAGTTTTTAAAATAACTAAACTGAAGACTGTTCATATATCATGCCCAGTTCGTGGTTGCTTTCTACTGAAATTTGGTCGCACTTGACACCTAAATAAATATACGACTGCTCTACAGGTCATCCAACGGACACTGCTGTCAGAAATGCACTAATCAATTACAAACACTTTGATGAAGTAATAACGTTGGCAATTATTCTGCACAGTTCAAAATGAAACTCAGTTTGAATTAAGTATACGCACAATTTCTAAGTTCCAATCAACTGACAAACCTAAGTCCACTGCAAGACTTGTCACATATCGAAGCTACTATACGCGCACAGATTCTAAGTTCCAATCAACTGTCAGAAACTAAGTCCACTGCAAAGTCATTACATATCGGAGTTCCTACTCGCGCACAGATTCTAAGTTCCAAACGACTGACAGACTCTACAGTAAGTCCACTTATAAAAACTTGTAAAATTCGAAGATAAATTGGGACAGCACTTTGTCTCGACAAACAGAGTAATGGTGTAGCGTTTTGAGTCAGACTGGACTCTCAGCTATGACTGACTGACTTGGTTGCGCTGAGCTCGTCTTATATATGATTAGTGCTTTTACGTCATCAAATATCATGATTTCTATGAAGTGGAATAACTCTAGAATCCATCGATGGATTTACTTGAAACTTGTTATTAGAGTCGTTTACATGATTCTCTACAAACTGACGTATCCCTCGAGTTGATAGGTCATTATTACAGGAGTTTTGAAAATTTCCTTGTCGAACATTCGGGAATGTGTGACGTTTCTTCTAGAACATGCCAGTCCATGCAGGGTAGCACGTGGTAGAACAGATGAGTAGCCTATCTTGCTCCTGCATCCACGTCACTCGTACAGCTGTAGCTGCTTCAGGTGGGCTCGCTCCACCGAACGTAGACAGACCAAGTTCGCAGTAAATGTCTTGCGTGATGATTAAATATTAAAAATACGGCATGTTCCGCGCATTAACGCTACAGTACTGTGCGTTAAAAAGTTCGTATTTTAAATGTCAGAAAAATACATGTCAGATGGTACAAGCGCAATTCGAATCATAGTGGCCGTGACCGAGATAAAATGCACCGTCGGAAATTGTCAGCATCAACAGAGAGAACAAGAGAGAACTGATTTTGAAAAAGACAGGCGTGAAGATCGGAGAAGTGAATTTCTAACAGAAGTAAGTTATTTTGAAACTAAAGTAACAAATTTCAACATTTCAAGGATATATTTCCGTGCCTGTTATATAATAAAAATTAAGACGAAATACGAAGAAGAAAATAAAATATTATAAAATATAATGGAATTCACCTTGCAAACTTATAGAAGTAAAGCAAAGGAAACACAGTTAAAACACGCAGGCATTTGAGGTAAATTACCATTGAATTAGACAATCATTGTTCGCGACAGACATATTGGTAATCTGTGTATAGCATACGCGTTCATGCTATATTCGAGAATATAAAGCAGAATAGTAATACAAGAAGGCTTTGCAACTAACAGGAAGATGTTGTTAATATTGTCTTTGAATGTTTTTTAATGGATGCGCAAGAAACTGGCGTGATGGCATGGGATTGGTGACTGAAGGACACAGCCGACATCACCCGCAGATACGAGATCATTTCCCGTAAATCCCAGATGACTGAGCCGATAACAAAAGGAGGACCGGTACAGCGGAGGATGCAGCAGAACGAACAGTAATCTCGGAAGCAGACAGACCCAGAATAAGATAAGTTTCTCAGTATGTTTTCAGATCATTTTATGTTTTTCTTTGTAGAAGGTAGTTGTCAATAGATTATTTTCTGAAGGAATAGGTCGTTATATCTTCGTGACATGTTTCAATAACGTGCATTTTCTACGCGAGTGATCCAGGTTATAGATGGTCTTCAGTGTGATTTAAATACATCGTAAGGTAGGAAAGTGAACACATGTCAGTGAAGTGTTACGTTAGCGATCTTTCAGTTAATTTTAACAAACCATGCCAAGGCTAGGATGTTTTGATAAGAATAAAATGTGATACATGTTAATATTAATCCTTAGTTTACCAAATTCGTATATTGACCATTTATAGCCAATCATAAGTCAATACAGGTTAAATATGAATATAGAGGTATAAGTAAGACGCATATTGCTAGTGATATAAGTTAGTTGTTGATCCAAGAAGTGGTATTTTGGTTATATGAGAAATAAATTGATTTGTGCGTTACATAATTAAATAAGTAATACTGGCATACGGTACAGTTTAAATATATGAAGGAAATATGAAAAAGGGAATGAGAAATGATGGAATAATGTTGTAGAAATGAATGAATCGATGAATTATGATAAATGTGAAGATGTCTGAGGAAGGATTTTCATATGTGATTAAATAAGGTACAGTTAAGTAACGCAAATGTGGATCAATGAAAGATTGATTGATAGTAACGATGTTTGAGCATTGAATAATCCGTATCACGCAACTTGGTAGTAAACGTGCTAGCTAATGACAGATGTTGATCATCAAAAATAATTCCAATAAGCCATGATCATTACTCATACGGCAATTTCAAAGATAACTACATATTATTTACATGGTTTAAACTGATTAAAGCTAATATAACAGGATGTTCATAGTATATACGATATTAGTGTCTTCTTTATGACATTCTATGGCTAATGTGGACTTATAAATTTCATCCATGGTATTCTTTGCTAACTTGTAATAGTATGACTGAATTTTATGAGGTGTAAACTATAATTGCAATCTGACAATGAAACTACTGAAACTATTTAAGGCAATTTCACCTATTTTCAGAGAAGATATTTCGAATACAATTGTTTATGATTAGTTATTTTAAAAATATATTATGGTAGGTAGCCATTGGAAGCTATATAATTGAAACTGATCTTATTCTGTGTAGGTCTAATTGGAGAAATGATATCAAGGGAATCGATCTTAATATCAAAAATATTTTATTTCCATTGTGATGATATTTAACATTTCAAACTCTTCGTCCAAATATTTTACTGCTGACATTAAAACCTCTTCAAGTTTAATAAATATAAGAAGCCTAATTATTGAAAATGTGAGAAACAATTTGTGTTAAGATAGGATAATTTCATTTAAATAATTCCAATCCCTGAAGACTTATATGAGATGGAATATATACACAATATTAAAGTCAAAGCTAAGAGAGAAGCTTTTTTTTTCGTTAAATGATCTGACAATTAAGATGAAGAAAATATGATATTCAACCAATAATTTTAAAAGAATATTATTGTTAATTTTGATAAATATTTGAGCATCAAATGGATTTAATTTATCCATCATATTCAATACTTTTGAATAAATAATAGTTATTAAGACTTAATTCATTAGTATCATTTATTAATATTATAATATTAGTACATAAGTAAAGATTATGACATAGCTAGTAAATATTTGCTGATTCTGCGGTTGATTTAAATCTGAAACGTCCGTAAAACTTGTCTGACGTAAATGGAAGCGTTGCATTGGATAACTCTCATTTGAATTCAGGTAAAAAATATATATTTGCTGCAATCCCTGAGATGTTCACCGACACTAGCTGTGAATTTTTCTTGAACGCTGCGAAATTTGGACTCTAAATGGCGCAATACACAGGTTGTTAAGTACGCGAGATAACGCTAATAAATACAGCACAAATATTTCCAACCAGGAAAGGCAGTCAAATTAATGGAGTATAAAAGTGCTATCGAATTCTATTAGCGTTGTAATATTTCAACTATTTTTCACAGCAAATAATGTGGTCACCATAGTACATACTCTCTATTTAACAAATACTTAAATCCAGGTCTTTCATAAGGAATGAACCGAATTCTTCACGCTATATTTTCCCGACAGTCAGGGCCGTTTTCCCCAAATGAATTTAAACTAGGTTTAATTTAATCTTGTTTAAGTCTGAGTTTAAACTAACAGTCATTTTCCCCATATTGGTTTAAACTTTGTATCAAGTTTAAACTTGGTTCAAAGTTAAACCTTCTTTATTGTTGGTTTAAACTGCTGTTTATATTCAACCTTCTTGACATTTTATTAACGTATCTGTGGTTTTCCTAGTTGAAGGATTAGTTTTGTCTATCAGTACTGCACCACTTTAATAGAAAACGTGCTAAAATTACAACCTAGTATTAGCATTAGAGTCCGCCTCTGTGGTGTAGTGGTTAGCGTGATTAGCTGCCATCCCCAGAGGTCCGGGTTCGATTCCCGACTCTGCCACGAAATTTGAAAAGTGGTACGAGGGCTGGAATGGGGTCCACTCAGCCTCGGGAGGTCAACTGAGTAGAGGTGGGTTCGATTCCCACCTCAGCCATCCTGGAAGTGGTTTTCCGTGGTTTCCCACTTCTCCTTCAGGCAAATGCCGGGATGGTACCTCACTTAAGGCCACGGCCGCTTCCTTCCCATCCCTGCACAAGGCCCTTGTTCAGCATAGCAGGTGAGGCCGCCTGGGTGAGGTACTGGTCATTCTCACCAGTTGTATCCCCGACCCAAAGTCTGAAACTCCAGGACACTGCCCTTGAGGCGGTAGAGGTGGGATCCCTCGCCGCGTCCGAGGGAAAAGCCAACCCTGGAGGGTAAACAGATTAAGATAGAAGATAGATTAGCATTAGAAAAATGGGAAAATTTATTGAAGTCTTTGGTTAAATAGGAAATAATTTTTATGTGCAAGTGAGGTTAAGAAGCCGCATTCCAACAAAAGTTTATAAACTTGGAAAATCGGATGTAACGGAGTTGTTTATGGATTTATAATTCATAAGCGAACAGCAAGGATTGTCTAGTATCGAAGAAGGATTCATTCAGAACGTCAACGGCACGAAATAATGCTATTTCGCCAGAAGCAATGATTCTGGTTACTTTAAGATATGATGCAGCAGGCATTTTTCTTATTAACAACGGGGACCACAGACCTTAAATTGCAGTCTCCTTATAATATGATATACTGTAAAATACTGTTGGTGCTATGAATACTGTAAAGTGAAGCATAAAAATATTCCTATATAAACCGTGTAATACGTCCAGCCTTCATGCGATGCCTGGTGGCTGTGGTCGCTAAAGCGTTTGGTCAGCAGCGTACAAATCCGCGACTAGGCGGTTGGAGTCCAGTTTTGTTGAAAATATTTTTACTATCAGAATGTTGACCGGCACGGTAGGACAGGCGGTGGTATACAATTTCTAATCGCTAGATTATATATTTATAGGATCAGAAAAAACAATAAAGTGTTTCATGCTTCCTAGTAAACTTGTAATAGAATGAATTATAGTTACGAATGTTTCATCGTAACTATTGCCTCATACCGGCAATAGAAATATTAATGCTATAGGGAGAAGAGTATTAGGCATACAGTACGACATATCGCGAACTTGGTTATGTTATAAACGAATATGGAATCAAGTAATACATCTCCAAATAATACATCCTCAGTGGTCTGTCTGCTGGATCCAAGGTTTGTGAGATTGATCCCGGCTGAGGGCGATGGATTTTGATAGGAGATAGATCCCGAGCATGCTTGGAATTTGTTTACTTGAAATTCACACAAATGTTGATTTTCTGAGGAAAGGAATACCGTAGGCCTATTGCTGAAAGACCAGGATTTTAATATTTCAACGTTCCCGTGTGTTCCGTAAGACAATACAGACATCAAAAGACACGTATTAGGCCCACGGTACTTGTTTATGGTAAAGCATGACAGAGAAAAATAAGAAATAAAAGTGCGTTCCAAGAAATTGTAGACAGCAATAGGTAAAATGATATGACACAACACTTCGCACAAATGTAAACAATTTATTTATCAGTAAAGCTAATATCCCGCCGAATTTGTTCTTTATTCACTACGTGCGATAGCATTAATTAGCCACAAACAGCTGATTTTATTACAAAAATGTCGGTCATTGAATTACGTAGCTCTGATTGGCCAATTCCAATCGACCATGCCTTCGACTATTCCTTCAGTGCAGCCAACGTTAGCGCCAACGACAGTTCGTCCGTTTAAACTAAACGAGTGTCAGAAATTGTTGGAGAAAATGGACGCAAGTTTAAACTAGGTACTAAAGTTAAACGGGTTTAATTTATACCAGGTTTAACTCGATTTGGAGAAAATGGCCCTCAGTAGTACAAGTTTAAATCTAAGACACATGCGTTTGACTGATGTTCAAGTTTAGTCCTACGAGTGTTCACTATGACCACCACCAGCAGCACGGAACGTATCAAGGCGATAGGACAATTCTTCCCAAAAGCGTTGCAGCATATCATGATCTATTGAGTTGATCACACGTGTTATCCGCTCTTGAAGGTCATCCAGTGTAGTGGGTAGTGGCGGAATATAAACTTTGTCCTTGACGTATCCCCACACGAAGAAGTCGCAAGGAAGTCGCGAGCCCATCCGTAGCAGTGTGTCGACCAATCCACCGTTTAGGCACGGTTTCATTCAGAAATGCTCGCACTGGTAAGCTCCGATGGAGCGGGGTTCCTCTTGTTGGAAAACGAAGTCGCATGAGAGTGTTTGCAACAAAGGGAAGAGCCAGGCCCGTAAGATCGCAAGATAGCTTTGTCCTGTGACAGTGTTGGTGTTGAAGAAGGCCATAAACCCTGACATTACCGCCAGCAGTGAAAATATTTACCTTGGGAGAATTCCGTTCGTGCTCTATTGTAGCATGTGGGTGTTCGCTTCCCCTAAATGTGTCTTCGTAATCATTTTCTATGTTCAGCATCGCAGCACAGAATTCCAACAGTTTTCTCGTCAACATGTCTCAGTGCCTGAACCAGCTGAAGTCTGTACGGTTTCATGTGTAGACGTCTTTTCAGGACACGCCAGATACTGGTACTGCTCACCTGAAGCTGACGGCGACCTTGAGATGTGGATTTCCGGGGGCTCCAAGTAAACGCTCATGGATACTCCTCCCATTTTCTTCTGACGGTGCAGTTCGCGGTCGACCAGGGCTTTTTCCTTTCCACAAACATCCTGTTTCCTGGAACTGTTGGAACTACCGTCGGGTGTTCTTGGGAGAGGGCCTGTAAGCGTCGTTGTTAAATCTCTTAATGAACTCGCGTTGCACCGTGACCACAGACCCGGTCCGTGCGAACGTAACAACACAGAACGCTTTGTGCTGAGGTGTTGCAATTGTTAGACTCACGCGGCAATTGAGTGAGTCACTGCTGTGCAGGTTAAATGGAGTCAAGGAAAGGGGCAGGGAGGAGAGGGAAGGAAGGCGTGGAGGACTCTATTGACTATTAATAGAAATGTGAGGCCACGCCCTTTGTAACGATATGCGACTTGTCCCGCTGCGTGGCTTGAGTACGGCGCAATAAGCCTTCGAAATCGGTTCATTCTTTATGGGAGACACTGTACTTTAACTGGTAATGGGTGGCAGCTGCTAACAAAAGTAACAATTAGGCTACGTCGATGTTCAGACTGCAGTCCCGGTACACTACAAAATCGTACATTAAAGTACAGAACAAGTACACTATGATCAAGGTCAACAGTTTTACAGGGAATGAGAAGTTTAGATTACAATCTAAAATTCAGCTTTCGGGGCTCTTACATATTATGACAATTATGACTCTTTGAATGTTCAAAACAGCTAACTTACTGAGCCCACTTTTACTTGTTTATTTCAGTTTTGTTTATTTTCTTTTGTACTAATTCCATACGGGGAGGGTCTTCTAACGAGTAACTACCTCCTTGTCCGGCTCCATGGCTAACGTGCTGGCCTTTCGTCAGAGGGAACCCGGCTTTGATTCCCGGCAGGGTCGGGAATTTTAACCACAATTGGTTAATTTCGCTGGCACGAGAGATGGGTGTATGTGTCGTCTTCAAAATTTAATTTTCATCACGACGCGCAGGTCGCCTACGGGGTGAAATAAAAAGACCTGCATTTGGCGAGCCGATCATTTCCTCGGACACTACCGGCACTAAAAGTTATACCCCATTGTTTAATTGATAACGCCTGGCTTTAGCGCTACAAGGATTGACATTTAATAATCACCGACCAACCTACGATTCGGACGTGGAGCTCACTTGGACTCAAAACACCTAACTTTTGAGGTGCGAGAAATTAAAACTCCCCCAACCCCACCAACTAGGATTCGAACCTGGAGCTCGCTTGGACTCAAAGCTGAAGTTCTATCAAAATATCTAACTCTCAAAATTCAAACATCTAACTCTGAGGAAAGAAAAGATCGCCGGCTCGGTGTTTCCAGCCTGGAGTTTACTTTGACTCGGTACTAAAGAACTTAAGTGAATAAGAATGAGAAATGTTAAGAACCCTTAACCCGACCTGGAATCGATGATGAGCTTTTCTTTCGATGAAAAATAATGCGGAACAAGCAAACAGGAAGATTCGTGTTACTGTATTCTTCGGACTTCCCAAGCTAGGTGTGCGCAGGAATCATAATAAATGTTAGAGCTTGTCAGCATTCTTTCTGTGGGCCTAGTAGTTAGAAACTACATTACAGTAACCGCTTTGTTCTCTGACAACTGAGTGTTGAAACACGTCTTTGGTTCAGGACCAGCACATTGCTTGGAACGTTGAATACTGAAAACGATAAAAAATTACAGAAATCATGTGCGCGTGCGTGCATTTAGGTTTATAATCCAGACTGACGTAATATTCTAGATTATCTAATTCCCGGCTGGGTCTGGGATTTTATTCTTTATTGGATAATTATTTTAAGACACTGCCTCCTGTGGGATTTAATTCCAGCACCAGGTTATTTTTCCTTATTGGTAGGCATATTGAGTAGTCAGTACGAAAGCGGGTTTGATCATCCAAATCATTCTTATCGTTCTATATATAAAAATAAGCCGGCCCCGTGGTGTAGGGGTAGCGTGCCTGTCTCTTACCCGGAGGCCCCGGGTTCGATTCCCGGCCAGGTCAGCGATTTTTACCTGGACCTGAGGGCTGGTTCGAGGTCCACTCAGCCTGCGTGATTAGAATTGAGAAGCTATCTGACGGTGAGATAGAGGCCTTTTTCTCGAAAGCCAAGAATAACGGCCGAGAGGACTCGTCGTGCTGACCACACGGAACCTCGTAATCTGCAGGCCTTCGGGCTGAGCAGGGGTCGCTTTGTAGGTCAAGGCCCTTCAAGGGCTGTAGTGCCGTGGGTTTTTTATATAAGAATAGATGTATGTATAATTATTCGATATTTCGTATAGAACAAATGATCTATACTATTGAACATAAATATGTACGTAATACATTAAAAATGAATATCATGACTCTTCAGCCAGGAAAGTGCTGGAACTGATGCTTAATTTCTAGGGATAATTTCTAGAATCCGGGTCTGTCAAATGAAACGATGAACTACATCAGTTTAAGATGCATCATTGCTGCAGATTAAATATGACTACAGGTATTGATAATTGTGAAATCAAATCTTCTCGAATAAATTCTCTGTATATCGGGTTCGATTCATAGTAGGGTCGGCGATTCTCAAATTTCTTGTAGCTCAAAGGTTGGGTGCTTTGAACTTAACGCAAGCTTTCAATGCGCAGTCATTTACTCAGCATGGTACTCAACAGTCCAAAGGAAAGAGCCCTGGTTTCCATTCTCTGTCATATAGAGCGCGAACATTCTTCGGTTCTGAACACAAAGTTTTAATCTCTAAGTGATGACAACAATATTGTAAACTACTATATGTCTCTAAGAGTTCAAATCTATAACATCGAAATATTACAATCAAATATTCAGTGTTCCAAATACTAAAAACCAATAGCGCGTTGGGCATCAGCTCACACGCCAGCGTCTTTGACTCTGCAGCCGGTCAGCTTCAAGACCTTGAAGTAGATTTTGTAAGGTTATATCCCTATGAATACGACATATGCATTAAGCCTTACACCTTCTCCTCGTCCTGTACTACTATCTTATTGCAAGTTGAGCTCTGAGCCCTGATCCTTAGCTCGTTCCCTGGATAAATTTCGCCCCTTGGCCTTTCATGCTTTGCCCTTCGGCCTTTTTCCCCTTTTTGCCCTTTAGCACTTTTGGCCATTTGGACTTATTCCTTTTGCCATTTTGCCCTTTAGCCCTATAGTCCTTTTGCCCTTTGGACTTTTTGACCTTTTTTCCCTTAATTCCTATAGACCTTTAGAACTTTTGCCCTTTTTCCCTTTAGTCATTTAGTCCATTTTTCCGCTTTGCTCTTTGGAATTTTTGCCCTTTAGACTTTCAGCCATTTTGCCCTTTAGCCTGTTAGCCATTTCGCCATTTTGCCCTTTAACCATTTAGCACTTTCGCCTTTTTGCAGTCGCTGAGCTCCATGACCTAAGGTCGCCTTTCAACGTTGTGCCCCTTACGAATAAAACATATGTATTATACCCTTCCGGGCCTCGAATGGATGACCCACGCATAAGAATGCCTCCACGTAACGGGGTAAACACCTACGGATGAGACTGGATTGAAGAGCGGGTCGAATTGCTTAACGAGCTTCGAACCGCTCCCCTTCCTACTTTCTGCGCTCGCCCGGCAGCCTGAGCACTTGGGGAGTGGTACGTTCGAAAGAAAGAAAAAAACAAACAAATACTTAAGATGGAGCATTATGTATATAATATGAAAGTAGGATCTCTGGGTTCAAATGCCTACTGGATACTGCTTAGCACTGCTACAAATGACAAGAATCATAAAATAGGGGTTACGAATACTAATTTATTCAAATATGACATATTAAAGAAATTGATACAGCTCTATACAATGAACTCTCCGCATATGGGAGGAAAAGAAAATAATGATCACTTTAAAATATGAATCGCCCATGGGCGTCGTCTGCATAACGGTGTTAGTGAGCTTTTGCGATTGCTATCGTTCCTCTTTCCTCATTAGTTCATACCGTTCATGACATTTTTTTAATATTCTTCTGTCGAACACACCGTGAGATGATCTGATGTCCCTACTCACATATTACTTCCTGTTCTTAGCACGAAAATAACCGGGGCCTACGCTACATAATTACCATATTAAAAGAAACATTTGCATGATACACAAACAAACACACATACCATTTAGCTAAAACCCGGACTCCTCATCTATCACCAAGACCACACAACGTGCACATAGGTTCTGTTTGAACTCAAAAAATATATATATGCACATTAATTCTACACATACACAGATATATGATATATATATACACTTCATGCATAAAGAAGAGCCATTCCTCGAAAGAAACAGTATGGTTATCACTGTCTCCGGCCCTAGGCGCAAGCTTGGGGCAGCTCGCTCAAGGGCGCCATCATAATCCAGAGTCGAACTGGCCGACTCCCGACCGAGAGGTACTGTGGATTTCAGGAAATCCCTAGGCTAGCTACAGTCTCATATCACCGGATATCTGGGGGAGATCCCTACTCATTTATTAAATACCTTCAAAATCAGCGTGATAATATCATTATATAAGTATTCTTCGCTAAGCCATTTAAACCAAACAGAGGAGCACGGTGACGACCCAGAGCCCCAAGTCTTAATAAAATAGTACAGCGGGATCCCTCTGTCAGGAGGGCGAGGGCCAGACACTCACACAAAGAAAGAAAGTCGGCCATTCACTTCGCACGACCACCTCTCATTCCTTGTCCACGCCAGATTCTTCTCTCCCTCACACGTCCACCCTTCTCATCTCGGGGACATATATCCATGGGCCACTTCATTTGTTTATTCATATTATCGTGGAATTCCCATGAAATACTCTTTCATTCTCCCCCTTCTCATTATTACCGCTGAACGCCGACTGTGGGCACGATCACTTCTAACTCATCTCATCGTAAATTCCTCGGGCATTCGGCCCTCTCATTACGTCTCATATCGCGTATCTTCTTTCCTTGGGCATAGGGCTCTCATGACTCCTCAGTCCACTTTTCCATACTCTTCGCTCCTACCACAGGAAATATACCTAATTTAAATCTTCTGACGAAAGATTAGGGGACTCCTGCCTGAACACCCTAGCTGCTTGCTTGCTTGTTGTTTTAAGGGGCCTAACATCGAAGGTCATCGGCCCCCCCTAGCTGCTTGGACACGTTGGGTTTTGTAGGTTTCCCAATCATTTTCTGATTTCGTAGAGTAGTACTGTTTCCATGCATTGAGTCTTTCTTGGAGGGCTGACTCGCAGGTACCATTCCACCAGGCATGCTTTTTGCTTCTCTTGATTTCTGCAACGTCTTTGGCGGCCTCAACAAGGAGACTTTTGGCGTTGTTAAAGTCACAGTCATTTGGTCTAGAATTCTCCTGGAACTCCTCGACCCTTTGCCGAAGTTTATCATTGTCGAAGCGTGTGATCTGTTTGGTTGTCTTCCTTGTGTTTGCGGGAATTGGTTTGAATTTGATAAGAGACATATAATGATCTGAGACCACATTGATGCCTTTCTTTACCTTGACATTCATAATCTCAGGGCTGTTTCTCCTGGAGATTGCAACATGATCAATTTGGAACTCTCCGAGAGCTTGGACGGGAGAATGCCAAGTCATTTGCTTTCTGGGTAGATGGCGAAAGTGGGTCGACATGACCTGCAGGTTGTGATTTTCGCAAATGGACACCAGTCTTTTGCCGTTGGGATTGGTTCTTTTGTGAGCAGGGTAATTTCCTATAACTTTCTTGTACTTCTGTTCACGACCTAGTTGGGCATTGAAGTCACCCAAAAGAAGCTTGACATGGTGTTTGGGGATTTTGTTTAATTTTTCATCCAGTAGGTCCCAGAAATTATCAACTTCGTCTGGATCAGACTTGTTCTTATCGTTTGTAGGAGCATGTGCGTTAACTAGGGCGTAGGTTTTGTTCGCGCATTTAATTGCGAGTATGGACAATCTGTCATTCACAGGTTCGAAATTTGCAACCGATTTAAGGATCTTGGTTCTAACAGCAAACGCGGTTCCAAGCATCACAGCTCCATTGAGGATTCCTTTTTGCGCTTTGCTCTTGAAAAATTGGTAGCCTTCGGATTCAAAAATCTCTTCATCTGGGTACCTTGTTTCCTGTAGGGCCATTATGGATATCTGATTTTCGTGAAGAGCTTTGGTGAGGGTTTTCAGCTTGCCAGTTTGTGTAAGTGAATTTATGTTGAAAGTTGCTAGAAATGTTTTAGATTTTGGCGTGAGTTTTTGACTCTTCGGGGTACACCGAGAGGTCCGACTCGTCTCTTGCATGATGTCGAGTCTCCCCCAGAATCCGAACGAGACTCGTGCGCCGTGGCGTTCACGACGAGGGATTTATCCGAAGATTTACCCCCTGGGGTATGTTTCTTGAAATGTTGTGCCATCATGCTTTTTGACTTGACTTTGCTTTGGACGGGTACCCATCCATTTACAACTAGGGTTGTTAGCCCTGGAGGTTGCCTCAAGATTTTTTCTGGCTTCTGGTCATTTACCAGTCTTCGCCGTAACCCTGGCAAGGGACCAGTTTTTTTTCACGGTGGTATTTTATTTCCCTACTACCCTCTGACTCTACTGGCGGCAGAGCCAGCGAGCTTCCCCAATTCCAATGTGACGCGCCCGATGGAGGTAACCGGTAAATCCCCACACGGGTTTATTTATTTATTTATTTATTTATTTATTTATTTATTTATTTATTTATTTATTTATTTATTTATTTATTTATTTATTTATTTATTTATTGACGAAGCACAAGATACAGCTACACTGAGCAAATTTCAGTTGCAGTGTCACAGACTATTTAACAAACGTAAACTTTAATAATAAAATATAACAAACATAACAAAATATAACAAGATCAGGTACACAGCCTACTAATAACAACTGTCCAAATCGATAACCATGAGAACGTCCATGTTCACAGCCAAGTCGTCGTGGGTCAAGATGGCGGTATAATCCCCTCACATCAGCTTATCTTTAAGAGGCTATTTACGCCCCTCTCGAATATGCTTTTATTTGATGCTATATCAAGCTCTTGTCTCCTATTAATATTGTTAAAGAGAGGCGGATTAGGAAAGACCGTTGAAGTATTGAGTGCTGAGTGTGGGGAATGTGGAGAAAATCTTTGGTTCTGGTGGAGCGGGAAGGAACACGGAGAGAGAAGTGTGAGACAAGATGTTCCGTGCGGTAATGCCCATTTATGATCCCGTGGAGGACACTCAGGTCAGCTACCTGTCGCCTGATGTGCAGCGGGGACATATTAATTGCCATTAATACCTGCTGCGTAGACAGATTTCTGATCTTGAGGTTTCCGTTCCTTACAATTGCAGCAAAGAAGGACACTGCTCTGTCTAACTGCTTAGTATTGGAGGGGAGACTGTTGTCCAAATCGGAGAGCAGTAGTTTAAGAGAGGTTGAATGATCGTGAGGAAGAAGTGGCGAAGAGCAATGGGGTCAGAATTTTCTGTGAAGCGATAGAGAATGCCTAGTAATTTCATAGCCTTGGTTGTATATGTTTCTATGTGGGTCTTAAAATGTAATTTTGTATCGAATATTACATCTAGGTCTCGCTGTTGTGTAACTAAGGTGATGGGCTTGTCGAGTAGGTAATATGATGTCGGTAGAGGAGATTTACGTAGTGTTATGGTCATTTGGCTGCATGGTTTCAGCTGTTAACCAATTGAAACCTCTATTATCTAATTTGAAGCATGTTTCATGCTTGGTTCACGCCCTACACAGTGTTTGTGAATCCATAAGGAACGAAAACGACATCGCAAATCAAGTCATCTCTGCCCTGAAGAAGATTCTACTGAAAGCTCCGAGTCGTGTTGTTGCCTACAGGGAAATCACTGGCCTACCCCTTCCAAATTTCTCGGTCATTACTCGCTAGGAATCGTGGATTGAGTGTGATGCTAATTTTAACAAAATTAGAGAGTTTTTACTTTCTTTGTATCCAGCCGACGCAGGTGCAATTTCCAAGACACAACAACTTCTGTTACCGGAAAAAGTACATAATTTGCAGACAGGACTATATTGTGTCCATAGTTACAAGTACCTGACTGCACTTATTAAACTATTAGAAGCTGAATGTCTGGAAAAGTAAGAACAATGGAATATTTTAACTTCCATGAGGGAGCAGTTGGGTGGCTTTGACAAAGACAAACTTGAGTCTAGTTTCCAGAAGTATCCAGACGTTGAGGAATTCACCACGTCTGTGGAGTTGCCATTCCAAATGAATACAAGGTTTGCCCCACTGGTTTCTATGGACGTCGAAAGAAGCTTTAGCATCTACGATGACATTCTATCCCCTAATAAAAACAAACTTACTTTTAAAAATGTATAGATTCTTAATATCTTTAAGCAGGGACAGTTTCTCCATAAGGTTGCAGGTTTGCGCTACCCCCATTAAATTTTTATGTTTATTTTAGGTAAAGTTTTATCATTTGGATTACTCAACTTCTGTATTTTCATTCAGCAAGACAAACCTTTCAAGAACTTGAAAGTGCAAATATTGGACTACAGGGTAGTTTACAAGCCGCTACTCTTAGATGTTCACTGCAGGAGCCGAAAAGTTTGCAGCGGGAAGTCAACCTGAGGTAGGATGAAACTTGGGCTGCTCGAGGGGTGCGCGGGGCTGCTAGAAGTGTGCTTTTTGGCTGCTAGAGGGGTGCGCGGGGAGAGGAAATGATAGGCGTGGCTTCTTATACATTGCTTAAATCGAGGTTTATCAACCTGGCTCCTCCTACCACGGCCGACTGGATCCCTCGCTGCGCTAAGGAGCTACCTAGAGCGACGCATCAAATCGGCCGTGCTCCTACGTAACCAACTACTAGCGAAGTCGCTAGAGACCGTTGCTGCTCAATGTGAGATTCTGTTATAGAACAGGAGTATCATCTAGCGACACTGGATGGAAGTTCATCTGCTGGATCACGGCCGGTTGGATCCCTCGCTGCGCTCGGTAAGGAGCTAGCTGGAGGTATCCTCGCCTGCCATTATGGTTCATTCCTGCACTACGTTGGTAAGGCAGTTGGCCGCCCCAGCCTTCTAAATCCCTCTTTTTTACTGTTCTCCATGCTTGAAAATAGTGCTTAACTAACATACTGTAAAAATACTCATTCTTTCTTATTCATTTTTAAAAAAGGGATATTATATGTGCAAAATAAACTTAATTTTTGGTGAGTGTTACGAATCTCATCAGCTTATGCAGTTGTAATGAACAGAGGATTTTAGTTTATTCAACCGAACTTTCATTACAGAAATGTTAAGTTTTTATAAATTGCATTCAAGAAGAAAATAGGAGTAGAGTAACTACTTCTATAGCTGAATCTTCTCTCCCAACCTGAAGTATTGCACCGATAATCAGTTACCAGTGACTTGTAAGGGGAGTGACCCACGAGCTGACCCTGGCAAAGTTAACAGTACTTTTTTTTTTTTTTTTTTTTTTTTTTTTTTTACAGAGATTCCTCTGGTCAGAGGAGAAGTAGTATGATTTCTCAACACGACTCACCTTGTTAAACTTCAAAGGGTTGCAACATTGATTAACTTGCTCAGGTAGCACATTAAAATATATATATATACTTAAGTAGTCCTAATACTTAACAAATTCACTGTCTCCTTTTATTACAGTATTTACAAACCAATAACATTCCATTCCTTGATTACATTTTTCTCTTCTTTTCTTCTCTTCTCTTATTTTCCGAAGCAGTCCCATACATTTTATCTCGTTTCCGTGCATTCTTGTTAAAGTTCACAACAGCATAGGATCGAATTTTGAAGAAGTATCTAACAAATTCTTCTTTTAAATTGGGGAACATGGATCTACATATACGTATTATTATTTACGTATTATTCAAAATTTTCTCCATTACAATTTTTGCACCATTTTGCATTATACTGCATTATAATGCTTATAGTCCCTGTAGAAGTCCTCAGAGTTACAAATTAATTTAATAACTTCACAATTTTGTTTCTTTAGACCACCCACATTAAAAAACGAATGTTTCAGAGCTTGAGGCAGAAAGCTCATAGTTTAACACCTGTCTGCATATAGGCCTACCATAGATCTTGGTTTTCAATACTGCATTTGCTGTTCTACCACCAATATTAAACAAATTATTTCTGTCATATGAAGTTAGTTTCGACAAATATTGTAACTGTGGTGTTTGGATGTTGAAATCGAGTTGCCGGACTTTGGGGGCAGAACTGAATATTGAATGATCCATGTCACTGGATTAAGGGGTGTAGTAATGTCAGTGAGAGCTGGATGCAGGTTTAAGTCAGCAGTTGAAGTAGGTGTAGCAGAGGCAGTAGAGGCATAATGCAGATCAGAAAGGAATCTAAACAACCCGTATCCCGCAGCAGAGACATTAGGCCTGCTACAATTGGGTGCAGAATAACCCACCATTATGTAATAAATATCCACGCAAATGTAGCACTATTCTGTCCCTGCACGCGGTGAATAAAGCAATACGTTCAATGTGACGAAGCGAGCGCTCGTACACTAGAGTTTGATCACATGGCCCTTGCGCAGGTATGAACCAAAATGGCGGCTAAGCATACCCATCTTTTAGAGCCTTAGTCCTGGCTAGAGCGACGCATCAAGTCGGCCGTGGCTGGATATATAACTAATGTCTAAATTTGATAATAAAAACCGCCATTTCTTTCAATATAGTCGTGAGCTTTGTTATGTGCGTACAAGCTAAGTCGCTTATTGATTTCATTGTGTAAACATTCGTGTCAGCATGTGTGTTTTTATTATTGTGCGTTTTTATCTGTTATTGGTATTTTGCCAGATCATGCATTCGAGCGAAGCACAACAATACCAACCACTCTACTTGGGAATTAGACTATCAGTGAACAAAGGAGCCTGGACAAGACCATTGGTCTGGATAGGTTAGGGTAGGATATGGACAAAACCAGTGATATGAGAACTATCAAAGGGGGTCTGGGGGCATAATCCCCCAGGTTAGAGCCAAGAAGAGGCCTTAGGCCTCTAGTTACCTGAGGAAACACCACTGGTCTGCACAGGTTAGGGTAGGGCCTGGACAAGACCGTGCTTTTTTTTTTTTACTTCGCAGGTTGTCAACGCAATGTGCTTCTAATCACTAATGGCAATGACGTAACAACGCATTTTACGACAGCCAATAGAAAGGCGCGTAGCCATTCCTGCAATGGAAAATGGCGTGCGCTACTCTTTGTTAGGTTATAAAAGTAAATGTACTTTTTGGAGAGGGTTGGTGAGTCCCTGGTCATGGCAATGGACATACCTCTAAAAGGGATTCCACGTAAGTTGTGCATACTTTATTCTACATCACCTCGTTATAAACTTTCGTAAATACGGCGAACTTTTATATCAAACACAAACCACGGTTAATCCCAAATATAAGAGGGTCAAAGTGGGGTGTAAAATTTCGCAGTGAAGTTTGCTTGCTGTGAAATGTTTGTATTAAGAACAGTTTGATTATTATATTTAAAACAGGACTTGAATTAATTTATAAACTGTGGAATATAAAATGTGTTTTCTTCTTCTCCTTCTTAGCCGCTCGTCCATGTTATTGCCGTCTTCATTGCATGTGCATTTCACGACCTATTGTCCTTTCCAAAGCCAACTCTATGCAGTAGGCGTTTCCACAATTTCCTGTTTATGTGGTGGTTGTATTATACCCGATTAACGCCATGTCATTGCTCAGAAACAAGACACTACCTGCAGGGCGTTCGAGTTTCCTTTGCGAGACGGGTATATTTCTCGAAGTTTCGATTCTAACTCAAGGGGTATGACTCATAAGACAATTAATCTAATTTCAAATAGTATGAAATGACAACTCTTGACAAATTATGAATTATATTCATTTAAGATGTATGAAATTTTTAACTTTTTATTCCCGAAAAATATAGCAGTATCGAGGCAATTCTACTAATGACGGTGCAGACCTTCGTTTCGAGGTATTTCGTGGCCAAAAGGTAAGTGATATCACAAAACAGATGGCACAATCTCCGTTCAAATTGGAGTGATCTACAACTTTGGTCCTATGATGTTTTATCTCTATCTCTCATATGTTAGATTTGTCTCTATTTCTCAATTGTAAGTAAATTTTGCACCTTTGACACACATAATTCATACTTTGAATCACTTACAGGAAATGCAGAATCATCAAATTCTACACGATCATTGGCCCACACAGTAGCCATATGTGAGCCATATGCTACGTTTGTAGCTGTCCGACTCGTTGGCTGAATGGTCGGCGTACTGGTCTTCGTTTCAGAGGGTCACGGCTTAGATTCCCGGCCGGGTCGGGGATTTTAATTTCTTCTGATTAATTCTTATGGCTCGGGTACTGGGTGTTTGTGTCCGTCCCAACACTCTCCTCACCATATTCAGACAACATACCACACTACCAACCACCACAAACACACGCAATAGTAGATGATATTCCCATTACTTTTATGCATAACTTTATAGGTGCTGTCCTGATATACTGAATCACATACTGAACTACTGTTTACTAAACGGAACATTCCCAACTGTCCGGAAAATAGCCAATATTATACCGGTACCTAAGTGTTTAAGTGTTTAGATCCATGATCACCCTCTGACTATCGTCCTGTGTCCATACTCCCTGCGCTTTCTAAAGCCTTTGAACGTTTAGTATACGAGCAAGTTCTGGAGTACCTAAATAAAAATGCTCTTTTGCACCCTTTGCAATCTGGATTTGAAAAGGGTTACAGTACCGTGACAGCACTTTTGAAGGTTACTGAAGACATTAGAAACGCTATGGACAAACGACTGGTCACTATACTTATTCTTCTCGACTTTAGTAGCTCCTTTGACACTATAGAAATTCAGACTATGGTAAAAAAAATTGAACTGCTAAATTTCGACCTGGCTGCGCTTAAGTTTATTAGTTCTTATTTGAGTACCCATCAACAGCGCGTAACAGTAAACGACAAAACCTCTAAATGGAAAGTGAAACTTAGTGGTTCCCCACAGGGCAGTATTCTAGGGCCCTTACTTTTCTGTATTTATATCAATGACATACCATCTGTGACAGGAAATAATACACACCACCTCTATGCTGGCGATCTTCAAATATAACGACACTGCAAGACTTCAGACTTAAGACTTAGACTCAGACTTAGGCGAAACAATACAAGATAATAACAATGACCTCCGAAGATTCAGTATATATACACAACGAAATGCTCTTATACTAAACTGCACAATATATCAGGCAATCGTAATAACTGGATCACGAAATTTAATGAACTGCTCAAACAATGTTGCAATCCCGCCTATCCTACTAAATGGTAACATTATTCCCTACGGTAAAACGGTTAAAAATCTTGCTGTAATTATGAATGAAACCCTTTATTGGTCTGATCACACGAAAAAATCCGTAAAATTATTTGCAGTGCTTCGCACTTTTAAACAGAAAAGGGATGTATTTCCATTTGAGCTAAAAGCCAAACTAATACAGACACTGGTTCTCCACATTCTTGATTACTGTGACGTTGTTTTAGTTGACATGGCGAGAAAAGAAACACTTACACTTCAACGAGCACTGAATTCCTGCCTGCGATTTATTTACAATATGGGGTACGATGTTCATATCACCCCATACTCTCAGTCTCTCTCATGGCTGAAGCCTGATAAACGTCGGCAGCTACACATTTTAACGGTGGTGTTTATAGTGTTTGCTGATAGTCAGCCACTGTATATTGCTTCTAAATTCACCTTCTTATCATCATTTCACAACTTCAATACACGTTCCAGATCCTTTCTTTCTATTCCAGTGCATTGCACAAATATTAATAGATCGTTTGTAGTGATCGGCGCCAGATTTGGAATTCCCTGCCAGGTCAGGTCAGAGAAACTAGCTCTTTACCCGCCTAGACTGCCTGCTGAGGACAGTTGACTGAATGGATGAAGTATGAATGTGTGCGTGCCTGAGGATTAGTAATTGTTAAGCGTTTTAATATTAATTACTTTTAATATTAATTTAGTTAGTAATTTATTGAAATGTATTCTCAATTCTATTATTTTTTTACTTTTAACTATTTTAAGTATCTCAGTATTTTGATTAGTATGTGGTTAAGTGGAAGAGAAGGCCTCGAGCCCTAACTTCGCCACTGTAAAAAGGCATAAATAAATAAATAAATAAATAAATAAATAAATAAATAAATAAATAAATAAATAAATAAATAAATTAATTAATTAATTAATTAATTAATTAATTAATTAATTAATTAATTAATTAATTAATTGATTAATTAATTAATTAATAATAAATAAATACATAAATTACATCCCTCCATATAGGGTTGGCGTCAGAAAGGGCATTCGGCCCTAAAATTATCCATGTTACGGTGTGACGAAGATCGTAGCCTGGATCTTTCCATTCTATGGATGCCATTGCTGCCGTGGAGTAGAAATCTAAAGGGATTTCTTTCTTCTTTTCTATAGCTTTAGCAGTAGTTCGGAATAATGTTCCTTTGATGGCAGTTGTAAAGTTGTTCTCGGATCTTCTATAAAGAAAGATTCCCGAACTGGCTCATAAGTGAGTCATGATGGAGTATATTTTGACAGGCATAGCACTTTCATTAAGTAGATGGCTTTAACTTTCTCCAGATGTTTTAAATTACTCTTACTGAGATTTTCCCTAATAAGACCGAGACCATACGTAATGATAAGGACAACCTTCGCTTTGAAACGTTTCACTGCCATCTCTACTCACAAGTCTCATAATCTGCTGATATCTCGCACGGCCCTGATAGCAACAACTACCTTATCTTTGATGTAAGGGTGAAAGTTTCCCTTGCGTCCGTAATGTTATGCCTAGATATTTGACGAAGCTAACATTGCGAAATGGTTCGTCATTCAGGTACGGAACATCTTCCTTGGCTATTGTTCCTCCTACTCTGAAGGTCATTGTGACTGTTTTCAAAGTATTTATGTGTAGGTCGTTTCTATTGGCCCAATCGGTCAGTCGATTCAAGGTGTTTTGTAATTTCTCTCTGGAACTTGAGAATATAGCTGCGTCGTCTGCATAAACCTGCATCTTCCCTCTCCCTGACTCCATCACCTGAGTAATGTCTGCTGTCGCTACGTTGCAGGGTAGGAGGCTTAATGGGTCACCTGTAAAACTCCATTCAGTTACTCTATAGGCTTCGATCTGGTTACAATGTCGTCTATTTCCACTTGATTATTCCTTAGCATGTCATTGACAAGGTGTACAATGTAGTGATCTTAGCCAATCATTAATATTAGTTTTTCTATCGCCATCGTTCTATTGAATCTTTCGAAAGCTTTTGTAAAGTCAACAAGAAAATATTCAGTTTGTTTTTGGGTACCCGTAAGTGTCCTGAATTTACTCCAGCAATAACTGTATTGTTTTCAGGGTTGCTCTCTCTTTTTTAAATCCAAATCGCTCGTCTGGGATGTGGCCATCGATTATATTTGTCAGCATTTCCGTCAGTATTTGAAAAGTGTTTTTTTCTAAGGAAATCCCTCTGTATGATTTAGGATCACTAGTGTCACCTTCTCCCTTACAGAGCATTTTGATAGCAGATTTCCTCCATGAATCGGGTATTCTACCTTGCAGAATGCATTCGTTCATCAGGGCTGTCCTGTTTCCAAAAGAATAGGGGTTGCTGGATTTAAATATTCATAAAATATTGAATCAGGTCCGCATGCTTTGTTTATTTTACTGTTGCGAATTGCCACGGGACCTTCTTCTGTTAAGATGAGTTCGAAGCCTCCCACATGGCGTTCATGCGTGGGTCTGGTATCCTTAGCCTGAAAAACACGACTCAGATGATTAGTCCACGTCTCCATGGGAATATCCCGGGTAAACTATGGTTGTCGATGCTTCAGCGCTGAAAGGGATATTTTTCTGCCTCCGCTATGAGTGTTAACTCCTTCCTTTACTGGAAATCCACTATTGCCTGCTTGAGGAAGGTTTTGTATTCTCTTCATTTGCTTACGTAAGCTCCCAACACCTCTTCTGTTGGAAGATTCTGTACGTTACGGAGGGCTTCCATTGCCATTGTCCCCATATGATAGCACGTCGCGCTGAACAATGGTTTCGCTTTTCTAAATGATTTTGTATTGGGTTGTAAGGCTTGACTTACCAAGTTGTCTAAATCTTCTAGTGCCGGCTCGTATGTCGTCAATTATATGCCCGACTCTTGAGATACCGATTTTGGTAGGATCCAAATACCTTGCCAATCTCACCTTAGTCTGTGCATTCGTAAGTATGGTAGTCGTAACGAATAGTGTAGTTTCTGTAGGTAAGTGCTTCCTGATTGTGATAGCGTTCAGAATCCGTTGAGGTGTACAGCTACAGCCTTCGCCAACAAAGACGAGATTTATTGTGCTGGTTTCATTGTAGAAGATGTACGTCACTTCTTCCTTCCTATTAAGTAAAGTTAGGCCCTGTTGTTCCAGATTTATGCGATGGTATGTCTATACAACAATCAAAATCACCTGATGTTATTAGTGGTTTGAAGTCCTTGATGTTCCCAAGTGGTGTAGCCATTTCGTCTATTATGTCCTCTTCCATTAACTGGGTTTGAAATTATGCGCGTAATATAAAACATAGTTTAGCCTCTGTCAGAAATACGCAATTAGACCTGTATTTAATTTCGAAGGGTTCGAGGTGTGGCTTCAAAAATCACGATATAAATCCTTTCGATCTTCCCAGGTTTCCATGAGATGCGAAATTGTGAATTCAGTAGAAGTCTTGCATCCCCCAATCACCTGTGAGGAAGATTTCTGTTAATAGAACTATGTCATAATCCTTGAAAAAGTCTCCTAGCAAGAATGATATCGCGTTATTTATTCCTCCTGTATTACACGAATGTGTCCTTTGGTGAAAGTTATACTGTGTAGATGAAGACAAATGTGTGGAGACGAACTCGAACACCCAGTCTCCGATCCTGAATAATTAACCAGATCCGAGCTCGCTCTTGCTGGGAATCGAACTATGTGGCTCCTGAGCCGAAGGCTAATACACTCGCCATTCAGCCAAGGAGATGGACGTGGAAGTAAGAAATAGTGCACGAAATATAAAAGTTTCCCATTCGCTGCAGTAGTCGTAGTAAGGAAGTCCTTTCACATAAGACAAATTCATGAAACAAATTCACGTCTACTACCTTCCTGTTGCTGGCGCTTTACCAGCCTCGTAATCCCTGACAACCTAGCTGTCACCTCCTGTAGCATTAACACTAATAATCCTAAATGACTTGTTGCAGTAGACATTGACGGCTGAATTCCTCAAGCGGCATTCACGTGAGGGCAATGAATGTTACATTACTGAAACAAACAGACTTATTGCATTAAATAATCAAATGCTACCAACAATCTTCAAAAATTCTCCCAAGGTAATTAATGAATTCCTTTTTTATGGTACTGTTCCTTCTGAAAGGATGTTAGAATAATCCGTGTTTTAAACAAGAGAAATATATGAAAAGTTTTACTTGTAACTATCCTTATCTAATCGTATGAAATTATAAGATGAAATGCTACAAGAAATTTTGTTTTTCCCAGTATAATTCGCTGAACATACAAGTGCATAGAGCTTATAAATTCATGTTTCAATGTTAATTGCCCGTTTCTAACAAATGTTGCGGAAAGAGTAGAAAAATATATTAACTACGCAGATAACGTAAAAGCAATTTTCTACACCTGAATTTCTGTTCGACATGAACTGATCAGAGACTTGTATATATTCTATAGCAGAAACTGTGTCTTATTAACGCACTCTTCAGCCATGAATCGAGTACTGATCTGTGTCTGTTTGGTGGCGATCTTCGCGGTAAGTATCGAACTGACGTACCCTTAGTAACAAAATGAACTCCGTGTGAACACGGCTAGCTTTGGTTTCCTACTGTCTGAGGTACTTTGGAGATACATACGAAGTGATCTATACTGCGCCCCAGTCGAATATTTGTTTGGGAAGTTTGTTCTAGTCTGAACACCATAATATTATATATCGAACGATTTATTTTATCAATCAATCAGTCACTAATGATCTCCATTTAGGGCAGTCGCCCAGGTGGCAGATTACCAATCTGTTATTTTCCTAGCCTTTGCTTCAATGATTGCAAAGAAACTGGAAATTTATTGAACATCTCCTTTGGTAAGTTATTCCAATCCCTAACTCCCCTTCCTATAAACGAATATTTTCCCCGATTTTTCCCCCTTGAATTCCAAATTTATCTTCATATTGTAATCTTTCCTACTGATATCATTTCGCGCCATCTCTCCACTGACAGCTCAGAACATACCACTTACCAGGCGAGTTGGCCGTGCGCGTAGAGGCGTGCGGCTGTGAGCTTGCATCCGGGAGATAGTAGGTTCGAATCCCACTATCGGCAGCCCTGAAGATGTTTTTCCGTGGTTTCGCATTTTCACACAAGGCAAATGCTGGGGCTGTACCTTAATTAAGGCCACGGCCGATTCCTTCCAACTCCTAGGCCTTTCCTATCCCATCGTCGCCATAAGACCTATCTCTGTCGGTGCGACGTAAAGCCCCTAGGAAAAAAAACATACCACTTAGTCGAGCAGCTCGTCTCCTTTCTCCCAAGTATTCCCAGCCCAAAATTTGCAACGTTTTTGTAATGCTACTCTTTTGTCGGAAATCACCCAGAACAAATCGAGCTGCTTTTCTTCGCATTTTTTTCAGTTCTTGTATCAAGTATTCCTAGTGAGGGTCCCATACACTGGAACCATACTCTAGCTGGAGTCTTATCAGAGACTTATATGCCCTCTGCTTTACATCCTTAGTATAACCCCTAAATACCCTCATAACCATGTGCAGAAATCTGTACCCTTTATTTACAAACATGTTTATGTGATTACCCCAATGAAGATCTTACCTTATATTAACACCTAGGTACTTACAATGATCAGCAAAAGGAATTTTCACCCCCATCAACGCAGTAATTAAATCTGAGAGGAATTTTCCTATTTGTGAAACTCACAACCTGACTTTTAACACCGTTGAAATGGAAAGGCGCATGGCTTTTAGTGCCGGAAGTGTCCGGCGATATGTTCGGCTCGCCAGGTGCAGGTCTTTCGACTTGACGCTTTTGGCAACCTGTGCGTCGTGATGAGGATGAAATGATGATGAAAACAACACATACGCTTAGCCCCCGTGCCAGAGAAATTAAACAATGATGGTTAAAGTTCCCGACCCTGCCGTGTGTTGAACCCGGGACTAAGGGCAGCACGCTAACTATTTAGCCATCGAGCCGGACTTAATACCGTTTATCTTCATACCATTGCCTACTGTCCATCTCACAACATTACCGAGATCATTTTGCAGTTGCTCACAATCTCATAACTTATTTATTACTCTGTACGGAATAACATCACCTGCAACAAGCCTTATCAATGATTGCACGTCTGTACACACACCATTGATATGAATATAAGAAAACATAAAGGACCAATAATACTGCCTTGAGGAGTATTCTCCTCTTAATTATTACAGGGACAGCCAAAGCTTCGCCTACTCAAATTCTCCGAGTTATATTTTCTAGAAACATAGCCACCCATTCAGTTACTCTTTTGTTTAGTCCAATTGCACTCATTTTTGGCAGTGGTCTCCCACGATCTACCTTATCAAATGCCTTACACAGGTCAATCGCGATACAGCCCATTTGACCTACAAATCCTACAAGTTGAGCTTCAGTGAAGTAACCTTTCCTAAGTCGGGCTCCATGGCTAAATGGTTAGCGTTCTCGCCTTTGGTCACCGGGGTCCCGGGTGCGATTCCAGGCAGGGTCGGGAATTTTAACCATCATTGGTTTATTTCGCTGGCACGGGGGCTCGGTGTATGTCTTCTTCTTCATAATTTTATCCTCATGACGACGCGCAGGTCGCCTACTGGTGTCAAATCAAAAGACCTGCACCTGGCGAGCGGAACATATCCTCCGACACTCCCGGCACTCAAAGCCTTACACGATTTCATTTTATTTCATTTACACCTAAGAATAGTTAACTGAACAGAACGAAAATTGTTCTGATGGACTGGATATCAATATGTGGCTTGCTGAACAATCTTAATGCATAGGAATAGCATTCTGACATTCGCGAATGTAGTAAAGCAGGGACGAAACGTCATTCCAGTGTTCGCTAGTACCAAAACATCAGCAACGTTTAGCCTATTGAAATTCTGTTCTACTATGATCAAGTGGAATTGAAGTCTGAGAGTAATTCTTCTTCTGCTTCTCGAGCATTCTTTGGCCTACACTTTTTCACATATCGTCGCTCCTATGCCAAAACCGCGAATGTGACAATGCTCTTCCTATCCATTATTTCCCTCCAGACCGGACACAACTCCCAGCCAAATACTGATACGCAGTCCATCAGAACAAATGTTGTTGAGTTTATTTCCCTACGCGCTGGTGTGAAGGAAACTTAACCTTACGGTACCGTACTCTAGGAATATATAAATAGCATATTTACCCACTCGTAGATTATGATGCATTTAGGGTTAATTCTCCTTTGGTTCATGGCATGGGTTACTGTAGTCACGTCCTAGTTCGTGGCTTATTAAGTGGTCCTGAGATTCGGGATACCAGTTGCTATGGAATAGGAGTGGGCATCTCGGACATATTATGAGTCAAGGCTCCCCTTGTGCTCGGGCGGCTAGAACTATACAATCCACCAGTGGTCCCAAACCCGTTAGAGGAGAGATCCTCACTTGGACTATGTGTAAGTAGGGTAGCATCCTGCTTCATGAATTTACCGAGCTCAGATAATTTTAAGCAAGCCTAGGGCCTATGGAGTAACGGTGTCCCACTCTCATTAAACAGACGAGGGACTCTCTTGAAAACAAATTGGCGAACGAAATGGAACTAGATGTGAAGCTATCAATATTAATGGGGTTTATGGAAGAAAGAATGTAGAATTGGCTGAGTCAGCAAAGAGGACGCATGTGGAGGGGTACTAGGAGTAAGTGATATTCGGGTAATGGGAGATAACGAGGAAGAGATAGGAGGTTATAAATCTACTTGACGGGTGTTAAAATGGGACGGGCGTTGTATGGGGTAGGAGTATTTATCAGGAATACTATTGCACGCTACATAGCTTCTGTTAGGCACGTACATGAGCAAATGATGTGAGTAGATTTGGTAGTTGGAGGAATTAGGACGAGAATTGTCTCAGTGTATGCAACATGTGAGGGTGCAGATGAGGATGAAGTTGACAAGTTTTATGAAGCATTGAGTGACATCGTAGTCAGGGTCAACAGCAAGGATAGGATAGTACTAATGGGCGATTTTGTTCGAAAGAGTTCGAAGTAGAACTGAAGGATACGAAAGGGTGATTGGTAAATGTGGGGAAGATATGGAAGCTAATGGGAATGGGAAGGTTTTCCTGGACTTCTATGTCAGTATGGGTTTAGCAGTTACGAATACATTCTTCAAGCATACGGCTATTCACCGCTACACATGGGAGGCTAGGGGTACCAGATCCATAAAGGATCATATATTAACCCTCGACTGGCGTCGTGGGGTCTTTAAAGGTACCAGTGAATTTGTACAACCCTGGCGCTCCCTCCGCCTTCCGTTCTGGCTATCGCCGTTCACTGTAACTGTTATACAGTGCAAGGTCAACTGCTATCTGGAGTTGTAGCGTTTAGTAAATATTGGTTTTCTCAGGAATTTGATATAAATATTGTGTCATGCCGTTTACGACCCTACAACGGCGTTTGTGTTACGAAGTTTGTCGTGACTTAAAATTTTGTAAGTGTTCATATTTCATTTGAAGTGCGTGTTAGATAATTTTTCTTCGTGTAAGCCTTGATATTGCTTCAACATCTCGCCCTGACATGTCAGTGTGTGATCCTAGGATCGCAGTGTTTTAGAGGAAGATGCCGAATGAAGTGACGACTGCGATATGTCAGATGAAAATGATCCAGATTACAATTCCGAGCACGACACGGATTTGGAACATGAAGAAGGTGAGGAAGACGAAGAGGGAAGTTTCACTTACAACCTAGACTTCCGTAACCACCGCCATCTTTCTCTGGTAGGAACAGATAGAAGTGGTCAGCTACCGAACCCAACAGGCAAGTGAGACGTCAAAGTCAGAATATTATAGTCAAACTTCCAACCCTTAAGTGGTTGGGAAGATGTCGTAAATGACTGTGAAATTCAGAAGTTTTATGAGTTTTGTATAATATAATATTTAAATGTAACTTTGAATTTGCTTTGGAGCAATGAACATTTAAAATTTGTTTCCATTTAAGATTAATTCCTGGCAGTGCGATTTTCTTTTAAAATCAGTGATGGTAAAACAATTGTGCATTATCTCACAATCATTGTAGGTAATGCGAAAGGTGTAAGGAAATATAATTGGCATGTATTTATTTTTGATACTTAAATAAAGGGTGTTTGACGTCATCCATTCTATGGTATCTTTTACAACGCCACAACGCCATTGACGTACCGAAGTTTACACAACGCCAGACGAGGGTTAACAGACTTCGAATTCAGAAAGTCTGTTAGGAACGTACGAATTTTCCTGGGACTTTTCGATGATACAGACCACTATGTGATCTGTAGTGAACTAAGTATCTCTAGGCCTACGACAGAGAAAGTGAAACCTGTCTGCAACGAATAAGGGAAGGAAATCTCCAGGAGGAGGAAATTAGACCGTAACGGATATTATTACTGAGAAGTATCGAACTGTGGACAGTAAGCAGGTTCATGATATAGAAAGAGAATGGGTGGCATACAGGGATGGTGTAAAAGAAACAGCAAGGGAATGCCTAGGAACGACTGTGTGTAAGGGAAAAAGCTAACCTCTTGCTGGAATGATGAAGCAAGAACGGCTTGTAAACGTAAAAGGAAGGCTTATCAGAAATGGCTCCAAACAAGGCCTGATGCAGATAGGGAATTGTACATAGATGAAAGGAACAGAGCGAAACAAATAGTTGTTTAATCCAAACAGTTGTGGGAGGATGTTGGTACTAATCTGGATGGGCTAGTTCAGGCAGCAGGGAAACCTTTCTGGACGGTAATAGAGAATCTTAGGAAGGGAGGGAAAAAGGAAATGAACTGTGCTTTAGAGTAATTCAGGTGAACTCGTAACAGATCCCAGGGAATCGACGGGTGGAGGGAATATTTTGAAAATATTCTACGTAAAAGGAAAAATCTTCCTAGTGGTGTCGCGAACAGCCAAGCACATGGAGAAGAGGAAAATGATGGTGAAATTACGCTTGAGGTAGTCTAGAGAATGGTAAATGAACTCCATTTTCATAAATAAGCCGGAATAGATTAAATTATGCCTGAAATGGTGAAGTATAGTGGGGAGGCTGGGCTGAAATGGCTTCATAGTGTAGTAAGACTAGCATGGAGTGTTGGTAATGTTCCTTCAGATTGGACAAAAGCAGTAATTGTACCTATCTATATATATATATATATATATATATATATTGCTATTTGCTTTACGTCGCACCGACACAGATATGTCTTACGGCGACGATGTACCTATCTATAAGCAAGGGAACAGGAAGAATTGCAACAACTATCGAGGTATCTCATTGAATAGTATACCAGGCAAAGTATTCACTGGCGTCTTGGAAGGGAGGGTGCGATCGGTGGTTGAGAGGAAGCTGGATAAAAACGAGTGGGGTTTCACACCAGAGGGGGGCTGTCAGGATCAGATTTTCAGTATGTGCCAAGTAATTAAAACTATTAGACAGTTAAGTTTATGTTTCGTAGATCTAGAGAAAGCATATGGAAGGGTACCGAGGGAAAAGATGTTCATCGTACTGGGGGACTATAAATTAAGCGCAGATTGTTACAATCATTGAAAGTCGTTTATGTTGACAATTGGGCCGCAGTGAGAATTGATGGTTGAATGAGTTCTTGGTTTAGGGTACTTCCAGAGGTTAGGCAAGGCTGCAATCTTTCACCTTTGTTGTTCGTAGTTTACATGAATCAACTGCTGAAAGGTATAAAATGGCAGGGAAGAATTCAGTTAGGTACAAATACAGTAAGCAGTCTGGCCTATGCTGAAGACTTGGTCTTAATGGCAGATTGTGCTGAAAGCCTGCGGTCTAATACCTTGAAACCTGAAAATAGGTGCAATGAGTATGGTATGAAAATGAGCCTCTCGAAGACTAAACTGATGTCAGTAGGTAAGTAATTCAACAGAGCTGAATGTCAGATTGGTGATACAAAGCTCCAATAGGTAGATAATTTTAAGTACATAGGTTGTGTGTTCTCTCAGGTTGGTAATATGGTAAGTGAGATTGAATCAAGGTGTAGTAAAACTAATGCAGTGAGCTCGCAGTTGCGATCAACAGTGTTCTGTAAGAAGGAAGTCTGTTCCCGGACGAAAATATCTTTACATCCGTCTGTATTCAGACCAACTTTGCTTTACGGGAATGAAAGCTGGCTGGGTAAGTTAGAAGTAACAGACATGGAAGTAGAGAGAATGATTGCTGGTAGAAACAGGTAGGAACTATGGCAGGAGGGTGCTCGGTACGAGGAGATAAAGGCTAATTTAGGAATGAACTCGATAGATGAAGCTATACGCATAAACCTGCTTCGATGTTGGGGTCATGTGAGACGACTGGAGGAGGATAGGTTACCTAGGAGAATAATGGACTCCGTTATGGACGGTAAGAGGGGTAGAGGGAGACGAAGACGGCGATGGTTAGACACAGTTTCTAACGATTTAAATATAAGATGTATAGAAATAAATGAGGCCACAACACTAGTTGCAAATAGAGGATTGTGGCGACGTTTAGTAAATTCACAGAGGCTTGCAGACTGAACGCTGAAGGGCATAACGTTCTATAATGATAATGTTTGTATGTATACACATACTGTAGGAAAATAAACTGAACGCAAATTTTCTGATGGGCTGCATATCAATATCCGGCTTGGAGGCGTGACCAGTCTTAAGGAAAATAATGGGTAAGAAGAGATTTGGGACAACAGCGACGATAGGCAGATTCTTCTCCTCCACGCCAATCGATTGTTCGCAAAAGTTTAATAGGGCATTCTTCTTCATATCGAGCTGATGCATCCTTAAAATTTACGAATTCTCTCCCCAGGTTGAGCTATATTTCAAAAATCTCTTCCTCACATAACCATTATCTCTTCACGTAATATGGTCATACCAGAGTAATAGCGACTGTTTATCTTTTCTCTTACTGGAGTCACATTCAAATGGTTCTATTTCTTACTTTGTGTAGCCTTGTCGGTCCGCATGTCCAATGTACCAATGATCTTTGGGCTTGAAATTTTGTAGCAATATGATATTGTATTCAGCGGTTTCAATTATTTCTACCGCTATTTTTTTTTTTTTTTTTTTTTTTTTTTTTAACTTTTAGTAATTTGTTGTCCGGTTTTCCCTGTCATCTTTCATTCCAGCAACACTCTCCATTCTCATTTCATAGCATTTATCAGTCATTAATATCACCTTGGGAGTGGCGACCCCATTGTAATAATAGCCTATATCTGGTTCATTCATCACATCCCTGACCCGGTCAAAGACCGGAAAACAGATTGTAGGTTTTCATTTTTTCAGTAATTTGTTGTATGTCAGTTTTCATATTATGTTTTCCGAATTCTTAACTGTATCCACGCATGATAAGTAATATATAAAAATGACGTCGATATCTCGCACAGTTTTGATTTTACGAACTGCTAGATCACTTCGAGGACGATTTCGAATGGGCTTCCTTTTCCTTTTTTCTGTCAGTAATTTTACATGTAATCCCAGTACCGGTATCGCTTTAGCGATCCTCACCTGGGCTGTTTGGGAGATAAATATATATTGATGGTTAATAATAATAATAATAATAATAATAATAATAATAATAATAATAATAATGGATGTGTTGTGATAGTGGCATTCGTAGGTAGAAGTCGGTTATTAATATTAGTTTGGCGAATGAACTTGTGGCATCGTGCCATGACTGTTGTAATAGTTCCTAATATATTAGTTTCAAAGACAGGTAGCTGACTCGGCGGTCACCCATCCGGGTACTAACCATGCCCAATGTTGCTTCACTGTGAGATTCGCAGTGTCGCGCCAGAGGGCCCTGTCATTGTTGGTTACGCAAATAAATGCATTGCGTGTGCGAGGTGTTAGTAGCACTGTGAATTTTGAACTAATTGAAGGGAGCATCGTAATTTGCAGCTTTGTGTATGACCCGCCTCGGCGTCCAGTTGTTTCCAGTGCTTCTGTTATGGTGGAACTTGGGTTATTTCTTAGGTGTTTATGGTAGGTATTTGTGGTTTGTGAGTAGGTTATTGCGGTTGGGATCTTCTTGTGTGGTTGTTGTAAGGCTAGAAGGCTGCTGTTGTTTGATAGGAAGTGAGGACTTTACTTTGTTCTTCTTGAACTTGGCGGGGGTTTACTGGGCGGTGGGAGTCGTGGTATTTTGCTGGGTGGTCGTTGGAAGTGGTCTGGTTTGTGTTGAGATTAGGTTTAGAAGCAGTAGCTGTAGCAGGGTTGTTGTGTCTGGAGTGAGTGAGGTGGGGAGCGGAGTGGTAGGTCCCGGGTTTGGTTGCGTGGGTGGTGGGGTCGGTAGGCTGAGTAGCGGGGGTGGCTGTGTGGTTGTAAGTGTCTGGATCGTCTGTAGTGTGCCTTAATTGCGCTCTTGATGAACGGGCAACCAGGAAATGAGGCGGCATGACTGCCTTGGCAGTTGGCACACCTTGCCTGGGCCCGTGGCACCTTACAATCTGTGTGGCGGTGAGGATCACCACACCTATTGCATCGAGTGGCTTTAGAGCAGGAACTGGCTACGTGGTTTAGTTCCAGGCAATTAAAGCACTGTGTAATGAGGGTTGGGTGTGAAGGAGTCTGGTTTCGGTGTTGAGGTGATGCAGTGTGAGCAGTTTTTTACGTCTGCTCTTTGTTTGTGTCTGAGTGTCGGTGAGGGATGGCCGCGGGTTGGTTTGAGTTTCTGTGGATTTGGTGGGTGGTGGAGGTGGTGGAACGGGTGGTGATGGTTCCGGGTCGGTTTGTACAGTGGTTAGCGGTGAGGTTTGGGTTATTTTGGTCTTGAATTTTGTTATCTGGATCTGGATAGGTTTCTGCTTATCTGTTTGTGAAGTTCGTGAGCGGGTTGGTGGTTTGGGGTCAGTGAGGGTGCCGGCGTCGTGGGTTTCTGGGTATGGTGTAGGTGTGAAATTAGCGTCGGAAATGAGATGTAGTGGGTTTATCATGATAGGTTGAGGGAGTCCTGCTTTCTGGATTACTTCTGTGATGATGGGAGTGAATTTATTCTTGACTGGAGTGATCAGGAGTAAATTATTGTGGGTTTCTTCGGCGACAGCAATTAGGTCTCCAAGGATAGGTTTGATGGAAAGAATTGCAGTTTTTCTTGTGAGTGGGACCGGGCCAGATGTGTGCAGCGGTAAAATAAGGACATCACATTTCTCTGATGTAGGGAAAGGCGAGTCGAAGTGGACGTAATGGAAGGGGGTTTTCATAGTCTTCTTCTTCTTCAGTGATGGGGGTAGGAGATTTCCAGGACCAGTTACTGTCGTCAAAGCTGGAGTCGGTACTCATGATGGGAAGGGCCGGGGTTCTGGCTACTCAATCCACCAGAATTATCCCGGATCAGTGTTAGGACCTGTGGCTTGGTGGGGTCAGGGGTGCTGTGAAGCACTGGAAACGGTCAAACTCTTTCGAGGACGGGCGCGCTGTAAGGTGCTCGCTCAGTGGGCAAGGTCGGAACAAGTATAGTTTTACCGTGTCACAACGGGACGAGTTCCGAACCAATCACCACACTGAGGGCTCTGACAAATTGCCGTTTTGCCCGCTAAGATCTTGAATAGCAGGCTATGTTGGTTTCTGCCTATTCTTGGTTGGCAGTTGGCTATTGTTGATTTGAAATAGGCAGTGTTGAAGGTGGCCTATTCCCGTGGCGCAGGAGCTCTCTGGTGGTTGAGCTCTGGAACTTGGCTGATACTTGAATTCGCAGATAGCGGCAATGGGACTAGCGTTCAGGGTACTAGTCTCGTAGTAGCCGGAGCTTGGTGCTGACAGGGCTGCTCTGCTCGAGCACTGGGCTGCGAGTGTGTTCCCCAAATGGGCTTCCTCGAAGTATATTTTATTTAATCAATCCTACACCATCGTATTGGAAGTGTTCTAAAGTCATGCTTAAGATATTTACCATTACATGAACACCAGAAATACACAAATTTGATCACCAAACGCTGTAGTTAATAGCATGCTTACGTAAGGTTCAATAGATCTTAATGGTAATGAAAATTCACAGCCTGTTTCCAGTCATTCGACTGGGTCGGAAATGGAATGAATGAAGCCCAGTCTAGCGGCAAGGACAGAAACTGTACCGGCTACCAAAGCCTGTCGAACTCCTCCAGCGTAATAATTAACCCAGGAGAGGGTGCGCCAGGGTCTTTTCGACGGGGTTCAGAGATAAATTTTAAAAGCAGGCCGCTAGATTCCATCCCCTCAGTACCTTACATCAGACCCACCCACTATCAATGTGTGTAAACAATTCACCCCTCATGCTCCTCAGTTTCAGCCTACGTGCTTTGCTTGTCGGACCCGGTCTAAAACTCCTGGCGCGCCCCATGACGTATACGTGTTTATGAGTTAAGATTTACTTTATTTTTTCATTTAATAAACCAGGAATGTGTCAGTTTCGTTTCATTTTCGTGTGAAATAGTTCCTTCGTATATAATGAAGTCTAGTGCATCATGGATAGTACAAGGGAAAGAGAAATCGAAAGACTTATAAAGAGGTTACCCAGTTTCACGCACAAGCAATGACCGTTACTCGAATAAATTCCTATATTATTTACAAGCATGCGAAAGGTAACTTTAACATTCCTTTGAATATTTACAGACGTAAAAATTGGTATTCGGTGTCTCCTTTGACAATAAACAATTATTTCTTTTGTTTTGAGTAATTATTTGAAAGAACTAAACGAAGATACTTGCAAGAACGATATTCAAACTCTCCCAACGGAGCTAAAAGAAGGAGCATTCGCTAAATGTTAGGATTTCTGAAGAAGAGCAGCCCTCTGGTGCTCCACAACAACTACTGTAGAAGGGCCTGGAAGATGCGCCTACGGCAATAGGAAACAAGTACCATCAGATAAACCAAGACTAGATACAGTGTATGCCAGTGACATGGGTCCGGTGCAGTACTGAAAGACAAGAATCGAGTGATGACGCAGAATGAACGTCAGTTGTTTAACATCCGATTTTTGTATTGTCAAAATGCCTTTGAACACTATTTTCAAGTTCGTGCAAAGTTATTTACCGTTTCTGTAACATTAAAAATATGTTTTTCTTAATTTCTGTTATTTTTTCATGACCCGGTCTAAAACATCGTGCGCGCCTCCTCACGGGATGTTTTTACGCGCCTCCTCCAGAGTCAGTGACTGACAGATGAAATCAAATGATACTTTAGAGTTTGTTTAAATGTGTATATCCATATCTCAATAAATTAAAAGTTTACATTATGATGATGCTTGTTGTTTAAAGGGGCCTATCATCTAAGGTCATCGGCCCTAAAAATTTACAGACGTAAAATTGGTATTTGGTATCTCCTTTAACAATAAACAATTATTTATTGTTTTAGAAAAATCCCCTTAATTGAAGGTTAAACGGTTGAAAAAGAGGATGAATAGCTTTCATAAGGATACGTATATCTCAAAAATTGAAAATTGTACAGAAATGAAAATTGATATTTGGAATCTCCTTTAAAAAAAGAAACGTGTATTTTTATGGATTTTTTGGAAAAATCCAATCAATAGAGCTGAACAGGAGCGACAAAGGAGGTGAAAGTTTAAAATTACTATATCCACAGTTTATCTCAGAGACGTAACATGTTACAGGCGTGAAAACTGGTATTTTTGATCTCTTTTAAAAATAAAGGAACATGTATTTTTTGTTTTCGAAAAACCACTTAATGGGTTTGGATGAAATAATTGAAAAATTAGTTGAATTCTTTATATGAGGATACAAGCGGTTGGGGGAAGGACTGATAAAGGGATTGAATTATATTTTATGGGGATACTTATATATCAAAATCTGAAGGTTACAGACGCGAAAATTGGTATTTGGAATCGCTTTTAAAAATAAACAAACAGTTCCATATTTTGTTTTTCGAAAATCGACCTGGGCTGGGGGGCTGTGAAAATATGTATAGAAGGAGTTTAATTAGGCTTGTGTGGATACCTATATCTCAAAAACTGAAGATGTTACAGACGTAAATGTTGGTATTTTGAATCTCCTTCAAAAATGAAGAAACAGGTGTCTTTTTCCTTATGGAAAGTCCACTTAAGGAGCGAAGAGGTTGAAGAAAGTGAAGAGGAAGTTGAACTAATTTTTATTAGGATGCTTATATCTCAAAACATTAAATGTTGTGGACGTAAAAGCTGATATTTCAAATCTCCCTTAAAAATAAGGTACACATATTTTTGTTTTGGAAAATCTACTTAAGGGGGTGAAAGGTGGTGGTGGTTGTGGTGGTGATTAATATTTTAAGAGGAAGTACAACTAGGCAACCATCCTCTGCATAACATTAACCAGAGAGAAAAATCTCACTGATAAGACATTTCGAAAAATGAAGGTATCAGTCGAAGAAAGACAAGGGCCACGAAGGGCGTGAAAATGAAGGCCTCCCTAGGCCTCGAGTGCTTTAAAACCGTCGGGGTTGGAAAAGAACAAGAGTTGACCAAAGTACGTCTGATAGGATAGATGAAAGTGAGTAGCCTGGCACAAGTAAGTGGAAGCAATGCCAAGACTCAGCTAAGGGCCCCAGGGTCGTCAACCCAGGCTCCAAAATTCAGAGCCTCTGGGGCGCCTTTCTGTCGCCTCTTACGATAGGCAAGGGATACCGTGGGTGTTATACTATCGCCCCCACCCACAGGGGGATAAGGGGGTGAAAAGAATTGAAAGAAAAGCGGGTGAATTTTTGAAATGAGTACCGGTATATCTACAGTATATGTAGAAAACTAAACATGTTACGAATATTGGTATTTGGATACCCTTTTATAAAGTACAGGAACATGTATGTTTTTCGGCAAAGGCACTTAACAGGGGTGAAAAGAAGTGAAAAATGGGTTGAATTATTTTTATGGGGATACTTATATATAAAAAATGATGATGTTATAGATGTGAAAATTGGTATTTGGAATCTCCTCCGAAATTTTCTTCGACTTGAGAGAAGACATATACAGTTCTACGTCGCATGGTCATCTTAGTCCCAAAAGGCAATACCACAAACGATGTTTACAAAGAGTTTCCCGGGGTAAATGAAACTCAGTTTTTCTGTGAGTTTTTATACTTAAGGTATTTTCCGATGACGTCTTAGTACAATACCGAGGAACGATTACTTTTATCAAATCACGAAATCCACACGAGCGAAGTCGCGGGTAACTGCTAGTGAGTTATAAAATATGGAGCTCGAATAAATTACGAGAGAGGAGGAACTTGGAACGGAAGAAGGAATGAAACCAAGAAAGGAAAGAAGCAAACAGAAACATACGCAACAGGGTATGGAAAGGCCGAAGTTAAATAATGAAACGAGAAAATAAGGAAGAATGTAATGAATTAATGACCGAAAGAAGAACAGAAATAAGGACTGGGGGAAGAAAGAAGAGCATAGAAAGAGTCGTCTGATAAACCTGAGCTATTCGATAAAAAAGAAAAACATTATTCAAATATTTAGCTACAGTATTATTTCAACGATGATAATAATAATAATAATAATAATAATACGTCAGCTTACGTGGGGGTCTGGTTCTGAAATGAGTAGGAGCTAGGCATAACCCTGCGTAAGACACTGGGGAGGGGGCCCTCAACCCCGACACGGCGCGTCCCATATGGCTGATAGGGGAAGCTCCTGTAGATATGCAGGAGAGGTGTGAATAAGGCTTAGCCAAATAAGCACTCGCGGATCAACTGAGGTAAACAGAGAAATGGTCAACGGCCTCGACGGCAGAAGAGGACATATCCCAATGGCAGAGAGGGCGGAAGAACCGAATCAAATCCACTTTGCGTCTGACTTGTAGCAAGCGGCAAGTGGTCAGCGTCTGATCACCAGAGGTGCGGCTGTAAATATGCTCCAGGAACTAACAATCCCTGGTTCTACACCACTAGCGAAAGCTAGAAGATTGCTTACAAGCAGACATGACTCGTACAAGTAAAGACAAAATTACCCCAGGTGGACAATCCACCCACTCTAAAGTGGCAACCAAGCATTCGGATTCTGGGGAGCTTGGGCGAATACGAGAGAGCAAATCGGAGTGCTCTGATAAACTTCCACGAAAGACTCACACTTTCATTGGCACATTCAACATTCAGACACTGATTCAAACAGGAAAACTGCACAATCTCACAACAGAACTTACAAAGCAGAAAATCCAAATTCTGGCCCTGCAAGAAACACGCTTCACCGATTCAGAAACGATGGATTACAATAATTATAGGATCTTCAAAAGTGGAACAAACAAGAAAATTGGTAAAGGAGCAGCATTGTTAGGAATGGCCTTCTGTGTAGACAAAAAAGTTTTGGATTCAGTAATAGAGGTGAAACCCATCAATAATAGGCTTATGACCTTAAGAATCAGGCATACAAACAAAAAATACACCTTTATTAATGTGCATGCGCCAACAAATGGAGACAATAAAAAGGAGCCTGAAAAAACAGAAAGATTCTGGGAAGAACTTGAAACAGAAATGGCCAAAATCCCTAAAAATGATGTGAAAATTCTACTCGGTGATTTCAATGCACAGCTTGGCAGGGAATACAAATACAGGAGGACAGTGGGAGACTATCCAGCTCACAGATTCACCAATAAAAATGGCACACGCCTCATTGAGTTATGCCAACAAAATAACCTCAAAATTATGTCAACATCACTCCGGAAGAATCCCAAAAAGCAAAAAACTTGGCGATCACCCATCCATCATTTAGGAGAATTTCAGATTGATCATGTGGCAATATCATATGATTACCAAAAGGAAATTCATGATGTGCAAGTGCGCAGAGGTGCTAACATCGATTCGGATCATTATTTAAGCAGAATCAAAATTAAATTCACACCCAAAGGGAAATTCAACAGGAAAACATCGGTGATTCCAAAATTTGATCTGCACAAAATCAAGGACTCCAAAATTTCAGAAGAATGGGAAAAACGACCTGCAGAGAGCTGGGAGAATTTCCAGACTAAAATCATCGAAACGGCGAAGGACCTAATCCCTCTTCGCAAGAAACCAAAACATCCTTGGTGGAATCAAGAATGTGAGACCGCACTAGAAGAAAGGAAAAAGGCATTTCAAAACTACAATTGTAACAAATCAGAAGAAACACAGAAGAAATTCTTCGAAGTTCGCAAGCATGTATCCAAGATTTTAAGACAAAATAAACGGAAATACGTCAATGTCCAACTGAAGTCAATTGAAGACAACTTCAAAAATTACAACACACACGATTTCTACAAGACCTTTGCGAACCAAATTAAAGGATATTCCCCACAGAACCTTTGCTTTCGGAAGCACGATGGTAAACTAGCCCTGACAAATAAGGAAAACTGCCAAGAATTAGCTACATATTTTTCACAGCTTTTAAATTGTCCAGAACCCAAAAAGAGATTCCCGAAAGTACAGCCAGAAATCATACCGGAAAATTCGTCACCACCAACTCAAGAAGAAATTTATTCACATATCAAGAAACTTAAAGACAACAAAGCATCAGGGGAAGACGGAATTGTAGCTGAACTTCTGAAAAATTTAGGCCCAAATTCACTCAGAGAAATTACACAAATAATCCAAAACATTTGGCAAACCGAAAAGCTCCCGGATGACTGGAAGATTGCTCTAATCCATCCACTACATAAAAAAGGCAGCAAGTTAGACGTAAACAATTACAGAGGAATCTCACTTGTATCAGTCACATACAAAATACTATCAGCCTGTCTCTTGCATAGAACACAACAACAATTAGAACCCAAATTATCAGAATTTCAAGCAGGATTCAGACCAAACAGGTCATGCCCAGAACAAATTTTCAACCTCAAAACCATACTTAAACTACGAGCCCTCAGACAAAAGCCGACAGTATGCACATTTGTAGATTTCAAAAAGGCATATGATTCGATAGACAGACCCTCCCTATTCCAAATTCTAGAAGAGAGAGGACTAGATCCCAAAACCCTAGAACTCATAAGACAAACACTAACGGGCACAAAATCTAAAGTGAAATTTATGGGAGAAATTTCAGAACCCTTCGACATTCAGACAGGTGTGAGACAAGGTGATGGACTCTCTCCAATTCTGTTCAACGTCGTCCTAGACAAGGTTATGGAAGAATGGGAGAAGGAACTCAAGAAACATGAATCTTGGAAACCGATCCGATTGGGCTTTCCCAAAAACAACCTCTACGTACCATACCTTGCATTTGCGGATGATCTGGCGATTTTAACAGAGGATGAGGAGACTGCCATCAAGCAGCTTGAGATACTTAAGGAATCTGCAGAAAAAGTGGGACTACAGATTTCATTTGAGAAAACTAAATTCTTCTGTTCAAAGACAGATATCACGAGCCTGAGAACAAAATACGGTAAAATCGACCGGGTCTCGTACTTTAAATACCTCGGAGAATTCATCGAACCGACAGGCCTTGAGAAGATCTCACAGCAAAACCGTCTCCAAAAAGTCAAGAAGGCATTAGGGTTAGTTCAAGACATCTACAACAAAAAATGCATGTCAAGACAGACAAAAATTCGGCATTACAACACAGTCATAAAACCAACAGTCCTTTACGCAAGTGAAACATTGTCACTTAACAGTAAACAAGAATTAGAAGAAATAAAAAAGCAAGAGAGGAAGATCATCAGGAAAATCCTAGGAGCAAGATATACCCAAGATGGTTACAGGCTACAATCAATCAAAACAACAGAAAAAGTTTCAAACATTGAAATTGACATTAAGAAAAGACGAATGAAATTCTTTGGACACCTCACAAGATTACCAGAAAATCGACTGTCAAAAAGAATATTAAATTATGTTAGCTCACTTAAGAATTCAACACCTTGGCTGGATGAACTTCGAAAGGACCTCAAAAACGCAAACATATGTGCAACAGACATTTTAGAAAGAGACACCTTCAGACACAAAGTCAACAAGTGGGAAGTTACATCAGAGCAACCAAAGCAAAAACAGTGCAGACCGAAATGGTCGGAAGAACGTAAACAAGCCTTCTCAGAGAGAATGAAAGCCTATTGGAAGAACAAGAAGAACCCAAAGAAAGCTTGATTGAGTTGTTTGCTTAACGTCTTCCATTATTGGGAGAATACGCTAATAATAATAATAATAATAATAATAATAATAATAATCATAATAATAATAAAAACAATAATCGTACGCCATTGGCTAATGGGAGAAGCCATTTTTATTCGAAGCCATCTAGTCTGCGTGCTGGTCAATTTAGGAGTTTCATTTTACTCCAGCAGGTGGCAGGTAAACGAGATGTCTGTTCAACGATCTACAGCTGAGTCCGTGATTCGAAACTCCACTCTGACCCACAGTGGTAGCTATGCTCAGTATACGATGATGTATTTACAAATAAATAATGTTGTTATGTATATTGTACCGGGCGGTACACCTCCACTCCGCTAATTTAAAATGTGCGTCAGTTGAAACTCCTCTGCTGGAGGAAGTCTGAACTTTATCTACGCTATTAATTCTCTACTTTCTCAGAAGATGTCACCACGTGGAAAATTTTGAGTTTTTGAACTGTGTCATTTTTGATGTGGTTTTGTTTCGCTTGAAGTAAGAAGTGTGAACTTTCTCTTCTAGAGGACACTACTGAAGATCAACAATAGTGCAACCTAGTGCGGAGTCAAAGAACTATTTTGTTGGAGAAATTTTTATTTCAAATGTTTGTTCTTTGCTAAATTTTTTTCAGTCTTTGGTTAAGTTGGCAATATTAACCCCTTCTTTCCCCTTGTTTTAAATCTAGCCTATCCCGAATTTCTTGAATTATTTTTCCACCAATTATGTGTTTCTTCTTAGTATTGTGTAGGGGGTTTATTGATCTACCAATAAAATCATCGCGGGAGGGTGTTTTCATTCCCCTAACGCCTAGAACCTTCTGCGAGAGTATTTAAACTGCTGATTTTAGGGTCTCCGGGCCACTTCTGTTCCATCTTTCAGTGTACAAAGTACATAGCAGGAGGCGGGAAGCGCCTCTTTCCTCGGCAGCGGTCATCAATAAGGTAATGGCCGATTAATAAATTCTTTCTTTGCTAGCTCAGCAGTTTAACTCTCGGGGCGGGTGCGAAGCGTTCCTCCATGTAACCTTTTCCTAAAATGTAACGATCTTTTCTTCTATTCTCTTTTAAGCTGCATATTGGGATAGAGAGTGCTAACCCTCTCGAGCTCCCACTCACATTGTCTTGAGGTGAACTTATTTTCTCAACCTATTCTTCGTTAATGTAAAACAAATTGCTCTTTTCTAAAGTCACCTCGGTAGTATGGGATTAGCCCTTGCATTAGTGGCCTAGAGCCAGATTAGGTTTTTAAAAACAAGTGTATTAGGAGTGCAAGATCGCCTCCTCTCAAATTGTTATTTTAGAGGTCATGTAATTGCCCATTTTTATTTAATAGACCTCAGTAGGTTGGGTACTTTACCCCTGTGTCTATGTCCAGTGAGGACAACTTGAAGGTGGAGTTTGGTGTGGCCTGGGAGAGGCTTAAATTTTGAGAGCGAGTGGCTCTTTGAAAATTGAGTGTTGTATGCCTCGTGGAGGCTTTTCTGTGTAATTTGGAGCAAGGGCTCCTAGGTATGAATGGGGTTTTCTGCCCCTCTGTTAAAACTCGTGTTTGGGGTAAAACTGAGCTGATTGCCCAAGCAGTGTAAAATCAGGGCGCGAAGCCCAATTCCTGTAAATATTGTAACTACCCTTTTTGATTTGCTACTTTGTACCTGCCATGCTTGTTATTTCTTTGTTTTTGAAAAGAAAATATAACCTTGTTAAATTTTAAATTAATTTTGCTTTCGTAGCTGGAGACCTATTCACACCCGCACCTTCTTTCACCTCTACCTACCACGGAAAACTCCGTAACATATATTATGGATACTGAGTAGGTATTAGCAATACGTTTTAGGGCCGAATTCATGGACAGCACTCATACATTAGTGTCCTTATATAAGCAAGGTTTAATTTCATATTACCTACTTAAGTCTTCCACTTATTGCTCTAAGTGGACCTTCTACACACACTTCATTGACTCATTTATGTTGCGCCGGGCTGAGCGGTTCAGACGGTTGAGGCTCTGGCCTTCTGACCCCAACTTGGCAGGTTTGATCCTAGCTCAGTCCGGTGGTATTTGAAGGTGCTCAAATACGTCAGCTTCGTGTCGGTAGATTTACTGGCACGTAAAAGAACTCGTGCGGGCCTAAATTCCGGCACCTCGGCGTCTCCGAAAACCGTAAAAAGTAGTTAGAGAGACGTAAAACAAATAACATTCTTATTACCTATGTTGCAGGAAGATGGAGGATAATAATTTTGCTGAATATGCTGCATTTAATTCAGATAATGCTTTCCGTGCACACAGAAGATATGGAAAATACTCTCGAAATGTATTGTGCCCAACAATTTAAGGAAGGTTTCATTTTAGTAACATGACAGTTATGAATATTCTTTTTCCTGTGGTTGAGAGAGTGAACATAACCTCTAGAGGACTCACTATCTCACCATTAATGAACATGATATTTTACCAGGCGAGTTGGCCGTGTGGTTAGGGGCCCGCAGCTGTGAGCTTGCATCCGGGAGATAGTTAGTTCGAATCCCACTGTTGGCAGCCCTGAAGATGGTTTTCTGTATTTTCCCATTTTCACACCAGCCAAATGCTGGGGCTTTATCTTAATTAAGGCCTTCCCACTCCTAGCCCTTTCCTACCCAATCGTCGCCGTAAGACCTATCTGTGTCAGTGCAACGTGAAGCCACTAGCAAAATAAATATTATTTTCAGATTTTATACCACCTCTTAATTTCAGGCTATTGTTATTATCATCATTATTTTGCTTAATTAATTGCAAATGTATTAAAAGCTGATAAGTTATTAAGACTGTAAACCTGCGTATGTATGTTGGGTATCCAGCGCGAAGGCTGGTTTTATCCTCTACAGCTCCACGAACAGCTGTCATAGAAGCGTAGGTGTCACTGAAAAGGCGTACTAGGGAAATGATAAGTGAGGTAATTTCCCGTTGCTTTCCTCACTGAGCCAGAAGTTGCTATTACATATCAGTCTGCCAAGCCCACTGAAATGCATGCAACAACCGACATTATGAGTGATATTTTCACACCATTCATAACAGGGATTGGCTGCATAAGGAATGGCATTACTAGCATCGCTCATACCTAGGTCACTTTCACATTGTCAAAGCCAAGGATAAGACAGAGACAGGTCAATAAAAGTAACAAATTTATTCTAGCCCATACCAGAGGACATAGAGCACTGTGAACACTACATCCTGCCAGCAAAGGCATACTGTAAACCTATAAAGTATTAAAATAACAATATTGACTTTTCAGAACATTGTAAGTGTTGCAGTACCACCATTTATTTTAATGTTGGTTCGTGCTAATTACAATATATCAAGTTAGTCAACCAATCGTTTATCGGAAGATTCTGGAACCATGTCATCACACATCAAATTATACCATTTCCCTTTTAATGAGGAAGTAATTCCACCCATTACAAGGTAAGGGCTGTGGATATACATATATGTCAAATCATTCAATTCATTGTAATGCTAAATATTTTACATTTCGAGGAATATGCCTATAGCTTTGATTACCTGGATAACTAAAAACATACTAAGAATAAAATTAGACTCTGTGCATTCGGAGTAGTTTGTATTATCCACAACACGTCTTTCCCAGGTCATTCTGCTGCGAAACCGCTTGTGCATTTACCTGGACACGTGTGCTTGCAGGTGCCGTCTCAGCTGAAAGACAATGGAGGAACGTAACATTAACGTAAAAAGTACACAGCAGCCAATCAAAACACTGCCATCTTATTTAGCACGGAAGTCGGGTTTTAAACTATCTCGCAGTTCTATATGAGGTGCCTAGAAGCAAAGTCAGCAATCTCCATTTCTTTCATAACTTACCTTATGGCAGTAATGGATTTTCCTTGATATTTTCTAGCAGTTTCCAATGGTTATTAGAAGCAAAAGCAGCTATAAGTGGGCTAGTTACCCTATTGAAAATTGGGATGAGAAGCAAATGCTGTAAACTCCACGATCGTTTCTTACAATCTGAGAAGCAAAGGCTAAAATATCCACTTTGGCCAATGAGAGAACCCATTTGGCCATGTTAGTGTCAACCTTATATTTTGTTTTGTTTACACTACAGTATGACATAGTGGTGTGTAGTTTGGGTTTATGGTGCTTCCACTGAGTGAATTTATGATAGTAACTGTTATAAAATGCCAATCAAATGGTTCCAAAACTCAACCAATCATAGCAACAAAACCTTATAAATGCTGAGAAAATTCCTGATGTCAAACGACTGCTTGAAATTCACTTTAGTGAGAACTGGCGTCAGAATGAAAAGACCCAAAAAACTGGGAGTGTTGATTTTGTTAAACACTATTTCAGAGTATACTTTAATGCACATATGCTGTAATAATCTGTTGTATTCCATGTTTTAATTTCAAGCCTTCAAATAATTTCAGCGCTCTGCAAGAATCCTGACATTTTTCCCCATCTGAGGTGCAAAGTCAGCGAAATGCACATATGAGAAGCAAAAACAGCAATCTCCTAATGAAAAGCTTTATTATCTTGTCTCACAGTTGCTTTACAATAAAAATATTGTGTACAATTGCTTTTCTGATGTCAATTCACGTAACGAAATAGTTATTGATCGAATTTTCATTCTATGAACACCTCTAAATGTTCTTTTGCTTCCGCTGTAAAATTTTCCAAAGTGGAGATTGCTGACTTTGCTTCTAGGCACCTCATATTTTAATATCTCGATGAAATCAAACAACGTGGTAACGGAATTCATAGTACTCCAATCATCTCCTGCTTTGTTCCTGTGAACTCTGTACATGAAAAGGCGAAGTAAACAACGATGCAGAAAATTAGTTCATCCCTTGAATCAGAGTATCTCCGGGCCATTTCGGTGGTCTACTGAAAGAAATGATCCTCATCTTACGATTTGTATCCCCTTTTCTAATAAAAAGAAGTGTAATGTCTCCTTTGCCGACATCTATGCGCCGAGCTATCACACTCCGTTGGCATGATTTGGTACGATATCTTTTATCGTAAACTAGTAATCTGTCATAATGTTAAGAAATATACATGGACACTGTTTTATCTACGACGGGGATTATCACTCGCCCGGTCGCCAGCGCTTCAAGATTTCATTGCTACAGCATTTTTATTTTCACGTATTCCCTTTCCGTACAGCGTCTTTGTAATTCGTTCCCCGTTGATCATGCATACAAATAAGGACTGTTTAGAAAGAGAATTACCAGTATGTTGTCTAAAGAAGCCATTATATCGCGCACAAAATACAATGTTTACGTCTTGTTTGATTGGCTGGTTCTTAAACTTAACGTAAAATTAACCGCAAGAGCTTGGAGTTTGCAATCCCTTAATGTTACGGACTCGCAGTTAAGTTTACGTCGGCGCATTGCTAATGGTTCCATCGGATAACATGGCCGCAAATTTCGAAGTTAACCCTTTGTTACCCATGCCTACTATATGGCAACCATTACTTTTACCCTTTACAGAAACGATATTATACTGAACACCGTGCTATTTTAGCCCATACCAGCCTCTTGGATATCTTTTCTTCGAAATAATTGTTTTTCTGAAGTTGGTAACACTGTTAGAGCTCCATGTCTTCTATTTAAGTCTCAACAGCTGCTTCAAACATGGAATGTGAATGACAGGCTTAGTTTTCAACTGGAGTAAAAGGTTTATATGAAGCATGAGTCATGAAATTATATTAGATACATGTCAGTAAAATTCTCTAAATTGTATCTTTACTATGAATGAAGTCATATCCCTAACGTATTTTACTGTAATTGGTTCCTAAAATAATTATTGCCATATGGCAACTACAGTCATTGGAAGTTAGGTAGTACACATTTGTTTACTTCTAGATTTTCATACCCTTATCTCATATTATTCAAGTTTCTTAATGAATGTACTGTGTACTGTACTCTATTATTATTTATTAGTACATATAGGTCATTCATATTAAAACTAAGGTTACGAGTTATTTTTGACGTAGTCACATAACCTAACAAGAGATGTTTTCTTGGTAGGACCCCAACCTCCCATTGTTACATGAACATTTGGACTTTATCCTGAATGAGGCAGTAATTCCTGGTGGGGATTTATCAGATGTTGATAATGATGACAATGACCCTGAAATAGTAGAACAGAATATATTGTTCGCAGGAGCGTTACAACAGATGAACCACCAAATTCAGTAGATATGACTGCACTGACTCATAGGCCCAATCTTCCTGCAGTAGATAATTCTGCTGTAATAGAAATTTCTAGTGCCAACGGTTCACCTACATAACTGCAGCAAACATCCAGAGACACAGCATCAACATCAATTGACAAAATTAAAGTTTATCCAAAGTGGAGAAAAGTCGATTTTGATTTTCCTTGCACTTTCATTGTTGAAATTTCAGACTGTGATTACGAATTGACTCACAACTGCAGGAAAGTCACAAATGAGGAAAAGAGGTCAACCGAGCTCAGAGTTGCAGCCTACCGTGAAAAGAAGGCCAAAAGTAGCCATGCCAGTTTCTGATGTGAGGTTGGATGGATTGTGCCACTGGCCAGTTTATATTTTAAAAAACCGTACTATAGAAACCATAAAGTGGGTTTCACCAGGGTGATGTGTAAGAAGTGGAAGGTTGGCTTATGCTTGAATGGAAATAATGACTGCTTCTTGCCATTTCACAATCGTTAGTTAAAATTCAGAAGAACTAAGCCAACATAATATTTAGTATTCAACTGTAATTGTAATTTTAATTTTCTCACAATTTTACTATAATAATTGATGTACTTATTGTGATGTATTCAACTATAATTTTAATTTTAACTTTTTCACTTTTTAATTGATGTGTTTATTGTGATGAATACCAATTGTGCAATAAGAATATGAAATTTAGTGAGTGCCTATTACTTTGACACCATGCCCCAAAGTTGCCATATGTCTATAACAATTACTTCAGTAATTACAATGGGAATTTCTTTCAAAATGGTCATAATACATTATTTGAAAGCCAAATAACACAGTAATAACAGTGACATACCTCTTTGTTAAGAAAAATAATTCAGGATAGAAAGGGCAGTAATTTTAAGTTTAAGTTACGTTTCGTTTGCATTTTGAATGGAGCTTTACTGTATCAATGTGTGTGCCCTTTAAGTCTTGTCTGTGAAATGTAAACTCTTATAAGTGAAAACTTACTACAAGGGATACCTTATTACTAGAGCATAATGTATTTAATAATAATATAATAGTATAATGTGTGGCTGCGCGACATGACCAGTCTTAGGCGAAATACTTGATAGAAAGAGCATGTATAAGTGCTGTCCATGAATTTGGCCCTTAGTACTTTACTTTCGTGTCATAGATTCTACTTCACGTACGATTTTGTACTTTGTAGTATTATGTATGTTCATGTCTCAAAATTTCGTTTCAGCACCCGAGCTTGCAGTCACCACTGCTTTTGGACGGTACGTATTCATTTGACTTCATGTTACTTCTGTAATATTCAAAGTAGCTTTCATCCCCTCATCTAAGAAAGACTCAGTCGACTCGTATTTTCTATGCCTTGTCGCTGCAGCCATCTCATTCCAGTATAACTTTCAAACGGGTGATGTAAGTAGGATTTTTTTAAGATACAAAACTGTGAAAAAGCTGTTTAAATTTATAATCATTTTAAACATTAGAAAAATGTCCTACTCCCTCCTTTTTAAGCAAGTTGTATCTATTACATATCGTCGTTCCTATGCCAAAAGCACACATGTGACAATGCTCTTCCTATCCACTATTTTCCTTAATATTAGTCACGCCTCCCAACCTCATATGCAGTCCCTAAGAGCAATTTTCGTTGCGTTCATTTTCCTGTGATGAAACTCGTTGGCTGAACGGTCAGCGTACTGGCCTTCGGTTCAGAGGGTCCCGGGTTCGATTCCCGTCCGGGTCGGGGATTTTAACCTTAATTGGTTAATTCCAATGGCACAGGGGCTGGGTGTATGTATTGTCTTCATCATCATTTCTTCCTCATCATGACGCGCAGGTCGCCTACCGGAGTCAAATAGAAAGACATGCACCTGGCGAGCCGAACCCGTTCTGGGATATCCCGGCACTAAAAGCCATACGATATTTCATTTCATTTCCTGTGCTGAAGTGTGAAGGAAAATGAACCTTGTTGTATAGTACTGTACGAATGTATGTTTACATGACATATTTACAGACTCCTAGAGCATAATGTATTTAATAATAATATAATAGTATAATGTGTGGCTGCGAGGCATGACCCGTCTTAGGCCAAATACTTGATAGAAAGAGCATTCTCACATTCGAGGTTTTGACACAGAAGCGACGATATTTATTGTTAGGGAGTTTCCGTGCAACAGAGAGAGGTGAAAGAAGGTGCTGGTGGGAATGGGTCTACCTACGATATCAAAGATTAATTTAAAACTTTAAAATAAATGTTATACTTCTTTTCAGAAATTAAATGTTAACAACCAAAATTCTTCACTAAGTGAAAGTACAAAATGTCAGGTACAGAGCAATTTAGATGCAAGAATAGAAAACCCAAGGATTGGTAAATTACAAGGTTTGAGCTTCGAGCTCCAGTGCAAGTTTACAACGTCCCTAATGTTGCGTTTAGCTACATAAGGAGAGAGATCTCCCAAAACACTATTTTCCAAAGCAATTTACCCCAACCGTTACAATTTACAGCATTCCAAAGGCACAACTAAATGGTACAAATCAATTTATTACAGAATTTCACAAGAGCTTACATGCTCCACGATTTCGATCAAGGAGACTGCGCTCCCAAACTCTTACGACCTACTCAAGGCAACTTTACACAATACCTTTCAATTAATGGCCTCTTAGACACAACCTGCAATTTACAATTTAGATTACACAGGGGTATCTAGTATCCATCCTACTGGGCCTTCATGAAAAAGAAGAACAGGTTAAATTACTGGCCCAAACTCAAAATGTATGGAGGCGTACAGTTGCGCTCCTTGACAACCAAGTTTAAAACCCTACTTGGGCTTGCGGCCCGATGATTCAGAGGCTAATCCCAAACTACTGAGGTGACTAGAAGGACAAGTTAATTAATGATTTACTGGAGAAAACAATTACAAAATCATATTAACCTCAAGATAAATTGATGGGGAGTTAGAGATGGTAACGCACTCTCTATCCCCGATTCACAATTTAAGTCTCTATGAAATTTTACATTAGCAAGAAGAAAGTTAACATTTTGGAAAACAGGCGATTACATAGTTAAAGGTTGGAACCTTCCTCTCAGGTCAGTTTGCGGAGATTACTACTTAGATGGAAAAACTGTTGGCCATTACCGTAGCTGATGTTCTGCCTGCCAAAGATAGAGGCCCCAGCCTCCTGCCTTAACACACACACACACACACACTCAGTAACTGAACGATCAATAAGACAAGTTAACTTGAAAAAGCCCCGGCTTTTATACCCGAGAGGAGGGTTCGAGAAGGCTCCGGACTAAATCCTGATAAACCCTCTCATTTTGCTGGATAATTAAAAGGTTATCAGAAGCCTATGATTGGTTGAAAAATAAATGCAGAAAATTTATGATTAGTTAAAAACCAACTCTGGCGGGATGAGAAGGAAGTGTTGCAAACCTTGAAGTATCAAAATAATGAAAGCAAATTGAGTTGAACTGGGCGAGCTGGCCGTGCGCGTAGAGGCGCGCGGCTGTGAGCTTGCATCCGGGAGATAATAGGTTCGAATCCCACTATCGGCAGCCCTGAAGATGGTTTTCCGTGGTTTCCCATTTTCACACCAGGCACATGCTGGGGCTGTACCTTAATTAAGGCCACGGCCGCTTCCTTCCAACTCCTAGGCCTTTCCTATCCCATCGTCGCCATAAGACCTATCTGTGTCGGTGCGACGTAAAGCCCCTAGCAAAAAAAAATTGAGTTGAGAAAAAATATCAATACCAAACTTCTTTGAATCTCTAACTATACCATATTGCATCAGAGTGTGCATGACCTCACTTTTTAGTAGAGCCATCTATGAAGAAAAGTGCGAACTTCTAGTGATACACCAAAACAAAACAAAGAAATTCAGTCGGTTTAGGCAACTTTAAAATAATATATTTCCTTGTTATTTAGTAGTGACATCTTCTGATCAATGTCACAACTTCATGTACTAGCAGTTTCAATATTTGTTCGATAGATAGCGTTCCTTAAGGCGCTTCTTTTAAATGAACGGGGATGAGGTGTACCTCCCGGTACATTTACTATTTCACATTACATTCAAAATTCCCTCCAATAACAAGTTTCATTAAAATGGTAGTTTTTCTTTAAATAAATTCAAATTAATAATTACTTACAAAGGATCAAGTATAATTTGATTATAGTTCAATACGCATTAACACATCGTCGGTGAAGAAGCAATACGCGGATCGAAAACAGTACCACGTATCTATCAATTCTATTCCTACCCATTATTTTCATTCAGACTGTTGAAGCCACATATGGATAGGCAGTCCGTCAGTACAATTTTCGTGGGGTTGATTTTCCTGATACGAGGCTCTAATGTAGTGGTTGTGCTAAGAATGACAAGACAATTTTAAAGAAAATGCACGCACCCTACTTACACTTTTGGAATTAAATCTCTTTTTCTTTTTTTTTCCCCATAGCACACGGATGAATAGAGAATGAGTGCGTATAACTATAATTGCGAAAGAAGCTTTTATAAAACGTCACTGGTATCGGTCTCGCATGTTATCGATATTTCCAGAGAGTAAAAGCTTCAACCTTTCCGGCGGTAATACTTATGCTACCATCCGGCAGCGGGAATTGAAGGTACAAGCGAAATGTAGACGTAGCTGACAGATCGGCCCCGGCATTTCTAGCAGCAGCTCACATGGCCGATATATAGGCCGCCTGGCACTGTAAGAGTTAAGTATATTTTACTGTAAGTGAGCGTGAATACGCCGTGCAAACATACTGTAACCATATCAGTAATATACATATTTAATTGGAAACTAATAGAGGGAAAAGAGACATTTTTCGAGCTTCTTTGCCTGTGTGGAAGTTAGTTGCTTCATAGTGCACAACACTTCCGACTGGGTGGCGACGATTAAAGTGCGGCATAGCTTGAAAACCCCAAAGGGAGAGAGAGCTAGCTAAGGAAGGACAAGGAAGGAAGACATATTCTGATAACTCCTCCACTAATATTGGCCGGATTATGGTAATTCCAACGTGCTAGCTTGATTTGAGATGGAATATTTCTATACTATCACCTTAATTATTAAACTGAACATCGGCGTGTCAGATATTTGTATATTAGACCCTTACCAATATTATAAATGATCATAAGATTTCATCGTGAAATAAATTGTGTCACTTGGGATGATGTAAGCATCAGTAGCGTGCCCAAGATAGCGGAGACCGAGCTCGATAGCTGCAGTCGCTTAAATGCGGTCAGTATCCAGTATTCGGGAGATAGTAGGTTCGAACCCCACTGTCGGCAGCCCTGAAAATGGTTTTCCGTGGTTTCCCATTTTCACACCAGGCAAATGCTGGGGCTGTACCTTCATTAAGGCCACGGCCGCTTCCTTCCCACTCCTAGCCCTTTCCTATCCCATCGTCGCCATAAGACCTATCTGTGTCGGTGCGACGTAAAGCAACTAGCAAAAAAGATAGCGGAGAAACCAGACGCCGGACGGGTAATCCCAAGAGGAGCGTCTATATTTGATCGAAGTTAAGTGATAAACTAACGATCAATTTGTTTTCCCCATAGTATCAAATGATATAGGATGATGGACCCCACGTCCAATCGTATCACCAATATTGTAGAACCCGGAGGACCAAAGATATGGAAATTGTAGGGGGGACCACCCGTTAACTATTATCTGAATCGGGGTGAAGTTATATTAGAGCCTGCCTGTGGGGCAAGAGCAGGACTTGATTTGAAATAATCGAGGCAGGTGTCCCGGCCTTGCCCGTATTCGGGAGTGTTAATGAGTTACTTGTCGATACGCAGTTGGAAATGTTATATCCAAGTGTACAGATAAAGTTACATTACGGAAGGTATGTGGAAAATTACTAACAGGACGATCGTATCGATGTAAAAATTACCGCGATTACTTGCCGTGAAAATGTGTCTTTGTTCGAGGTGAGAAAAACGAAATGTGTGATGCCGATGTATTAAAGACAAGTTTCGTGGCGAAAATATGAAGTAATCTTGATGATATCGTGTGAAAAGTCGAGTGGGCTAACAGACAATTGTAATGGTGTAAAGACTACCACGGGGACTAGAATTTCTTAAATTGCGTTAATGGAATTATATAGATGAAATGGACCGTCAGTGGGATTTCACAAACTGTATTGGTGACGCTAAAGTGAAACCCACCATAAAACTGAAATTTCATTAACTGTGTCAGTGAAATTATAATAAAACCCAGCGTAAGTTAGCATTTCATAAACTGTCGCGGTGAAATTATAATAAAACCTACCGTAAATTAGGATTTCATAAACTGTATCTGTGAAGTTGAAGTAAAATCCACTGTAATTGGGATCTCAGAAACTGTAGCAGAGAAAATACTGGTAGAATCCATTAGAATTGAGGTCTCATAAACTGTGTCAAATGAAGACGGGATTTAATTGAACATCGTGTACCTAAGAGTGTTTCCAGTGGACACGATCCCAAGAGTATGAATGTGCCCGCGATGGGCGCAAGACGATTTGAACCAGCGAACCACGTCAACGCCCTTATGGCCTAAAACACCTACAAGTAGACTCTAACTATGGACATCCCACCATGAATTTAAGTACACTGGTTTGAAATATTATTTGTAATTGCGGGGAGAGGGGTAACTTCTTGTAAATATATAGTATATTTAGGATAGGGTTGTAAGAGTGAATTGATTTTGTTTTAAATTTAGGTAATAACTTCGGAGTGGTCTCCAGGTTTTGATTAAGCAAAGTTGGTTTAGATGGGAATGGAGAGTTAAGAATATGATATCAATATCAAGCATTTTTGAATTTTAATTGAGAGCTAAGCATGTGCATGGATTTAAATTTGAGACTGTTTTAGATCAACAGAGTAAAGAGTACATTCGTTTGATGAGTTTCAAACGTATAACATTTTTTTCTCAAATTGGAACATTCATTTACATTTATAGGGTCTTCTAAGATGTCTGTAGTGATGTGTGAATTGCGGGAATAGCAATGAACTCTTCGTAAAGTAAATTTTTATGAATAGATGTAGGGAACGCTGTATAAATGTTTATAAAGTGTGACTTGCCCGGACTCGAAGCTCCCTCCTCCCATTGTAGGTAGTGCCTCTCTTTCCTGTCAAGTAGAGATTTATTTTTCTTTCGTGAAATTAAATTTGACTTTTTTCGTTCATAACCGTTAGAGATTTTGTTTGAGTTACAGATCTTTGAGAAAACCGGAGGGTGATCTTCTGTGCGACTGGCTGCTCGTGAACCGGGGTCTTTGTGAATAAAGGATACGATAAGATGAATAACAGCTTGATAAGAACAAGATACGCGTGTGCAGAGAACGCATAAGTAAAATGAAACCATGAATGTCTCACAATGATTGCGGTCGAATTAATTTACCGCAATGTATCCTTGAGAATAATGCTTCGCTGTTGAGCAGATGTTAAAGAGTGGGTTCTTGTTCTGACAATCGGTGGACCCCGCATGGGATTTATTGTGGTTAGAGGGAGTGCACTCTTGACCGTGTTTTTGTTATAGGGAATCAAAGACTTTAATAGTAGGAAATAGCTCTGCGGAATGACAAGCCTCTACGTAGAACGAATGAATGCCGGGGAGCTCACGAGAATCACTCCGCATTAGAAGATTGATTTTTAATTATTTCACATCGAGCTCGATAGCTGCAGTCGCTGAAGCGCGGCCAGTATCCAGTAATTGGGAGATAGTGGGTTCGAGCCCCACAGTCGGCAGCCCTGAAGATGGTTTTCCGTGCTTTCCCATTTTCACACCAGTCAAATGCCGGGGCTGTACCTTAATTAAGGCCACGGCCACTTCCTTCCACTTCCTAGGCCTTTCCTATCCCATCGTCGCCATAAGACATATCTGTGTCGGTGCGACGTTAAGCAAATAGCAAAAGAAATGTTTCACGTTAATTCAGTAACGATTTGAGCAACTAGCACGCCTGATTAATATTTTATTTAATCTTTGGGATTAACTTAAATGTGGATTTTCAGATACCCAACGACGACGGCGTACTAGGGACCATCTGTTCTTGTCCCAGGACACATCTTGTATTTTTCTGTCACATACAATCTTATTTGCTTCATGGGATACAGCCGATCATATTTGTTTATTTTTTATTTGTATGTTTAGTGGAGGTTTTGAAGTGTGTGTAAGTACTATGTCTATTTGAATGTGTTCTTTGAGGGTTATTTGTAGATGTCTGAATTTGAGAGCCGGTTTTGCTCCTAATTTCTATGGTCTTCGTGTTGATTGCAATGTGGGTTCGATTCCGGACCTAACATCTCTGAACTTTGTTGTTTGTTGTGTCATTTATTATGGACAAATTTAAAATTTTGATTCTTTTGTCCGTAATTAGGAGTGCTATTAATTAATTAGGCGACCACTCTGAAGTGACTCCGAGTGTGTGGAATTATTATATTTCTTCCAGTTGGGAGAAAATATATTAGGTAATACCGTCGCATTTACAGACATTGCCTTGTATTCAAAAATATTTCAAATCAGTGTTTTTTTGTATCTCTTAACCGTGTGCTTAGCGTCAGGTCATAAATAGGGAAATGATCAAGTCGTTATCAAATTTTAAATGAACGGAGTGATATCTCCGAGCTTGTACTCAGTCCATGTGACACTGTATAGTCCTGATTCATTTTGCAACACAGGGTTACGGTACATTTGATGTAATTGTTTGTGTTTTTTAACACGAGTCACTAAAGATTTTTCTGCTTATCATTTGCCGTAGTTAAATGCGTCCTAGTTTTCCTCCGGTCACTTATTCCTGTATGTTAGTTAGAGTATTTTATTTGATAATAAGCCTTGAACGGTCTATGGCTCTGGGAGGCCGAGTACTGCATCGTAGAATGGAGGGAAGTGCGTTCGATCCTCGCACAGTCGAAAGAGTATTTGTTTAGACATCAGTTTGGATTATTTATTGCTCTTGCAGATGGGGTGGCATTATCTCTAGACTAAAAAGGTCCCTTGACTATCGATCGCCGTGGCGTAAGGCCCCATGTAGCTGTAGCCTAGTTGGGGCGTTGTTGCCGTCGTACGGTTCCATAAGGCTATGGGGTTGATGGGAAATATCCCAATACATTCCTACTGTACGGTGCGGTATGGTTTAATGGTCTTTACAGGTAACCATAGGAAAATTAGCACAATAAACGTTTTTCTATTGGACTACATATCAATATGTGCCTGGGAGGCGTGGCCAGTGTTAAAAAATAACAGATAAAAGAGAGCGGTGGTTTGTAATGGAAATTTTTGTAGGCAAATTATTTCAAATTATTTCTAAATCCTTCTTTGTTAAAACTATTTATATTAATAAATACGCCTTTTGGGTGCAGGAATATGGGATTGTAATAATTTAAGAGCTGAAATGTCCGACATATTTCCGAATTCTTTGACATCATTTAAGAAAAGCCTTCGAAAACAACTGAGTGTAAATCTGCCACATCTACATGCGAATCAGTGGTGTTTTATTTATCCATTATTATAACACTTGTCCGACTAAGAAGGTACGGAAAAAAGTTTATCCTGGAAAACTGCAAGTATTAGGAAGAAAATATGAATGCCCTTCTCTGAAGAAAATTACATCTTAAGTAATCTATACTGAGAGTCAACTCAAGACCTTAGCGGTCCCTTTGATGTCAGTCAGACTTCTGGCCGGTGAAAAGGCTTCCGCAGCGCCAAATAGTTCCCTAGGTTTGTTACTTGTTCCTGAAGTCAGGAGCTTCCTTCAGTTTGGTTAGATATTCTGGTGAACTGACTTGATGAATTAAAATTTTTGCCCTGTATAAATATGGAAAATATATCACAGGTTGTATGTTATTCGGGTTCGTTACCAACTCTTATATTTCATACGTAGATGGCTGTGAATAGTTATTGTTCTCAGTGGTGTATGTAGCAAAATAATAATAATTTAATATGATATTGATATCTTATTGCACTGTGTACTTAGTAAGTTTGTTCGAGTTCATTCCACTATTGATAAGTTCGCATAATAGGTGGGAAGTTGAAGATGGATCCAAGAAAACTGTTGGCAATACTGGCTGCAACAGCGTGTTCACTGTTCAGTATTCATAATGGCTGCCAGCTGTGAGCAAGACGTGTGTGATGCTGTGACGCTTGAGTCCCCTGTGAAATACTTTAAAGCTAACAAAAGTAGAGGAAAAAAAAGTAGAAAATCTAAACCAAATTATTTTAAACATTTACAGTAGCCTACAAGATTAGAATCCACTGTGGACTGTGGAAGACGTGAAAAAGTCCGCGCAGCTGATCGGCGTTTCTGTGTACAGTGTTTACGCCGCTCGCTTGGAATGGAAAATCCAAGTCTCCAGGGAAAGAACGATGTGTCAGCTCAGCACTCGCCGTAAATAAAACAGGAAGGGCCTTAACACGGTATGGGAATAGGATCCTTGGCGTATTCGATGATGATAATAATAATAATTATTATAATAATAATGTGTACTTTATATTCGCAACCGCCCTCTATCTACAGAAATGTTGTCATGAGAGGATCATGAGTTCGTTTTTACCTTCCGAATGACGAGACTACAATATTTACAACATTCCTGGAAGCATTGTATTTTGCAATCCCACTCACCGGTGGGTTTTTCAGCTTTTTTAACTATGAGAAACTGCCACTGAAAGTCGTTGCACGAGAGCGGAATCGTATACGTATGTTGTAAGTCTCCATGTGGCTCACACAAATCGCATTATGAAACAAACATAATTCTTGCTTCTCTTGCCTCGGAATTCGTCAGTAATCTGTAGGTTTTACATGGTCAATAAAGGAATAAATAGGTATGGTACGTAATCAAAGTACAGCTATGTGAAATGCAGTGATTTCGTTTGATGCTCCACTATTTCGGAATGAAGTACTGTACTTGTCAAATGGACGCACGGCGTTAATGATAAGCTGGTTGTGGCGGAGATGGAGAACCGAGACGAGACGGGAAGGGGGAATAGGGGACGTGCTCACATGCGGAAGGATACTTTTCCTAAGCTCTTAACTTGAATTTCAGTATAGGTGAACTCCGCGTTTAATAGGACTAGCCGTTCAGGTAGCGTATTTCTTTTCCGGAATCTAAGGTGGACGTAACCGGTTCGTCGGAAACAACGTGAAGGCTAGCGTGTTGGTCATGTTGATAAGTAATTTTAAAATAATAATTCGATAGCTTGCTCCATTGTAATGTTATGAGCTGCTGAAGTTATCCAATCAGGTCGCTTCGCGGGCGAATTCAAATGGAATTTGCATTGCGATGTTGCTGAATCTTCACGAGGCCCAAGACTGGCTTCTCCAGGGGACGGGTCTAAACCCGAACAGGATCGTGACATAGCAAGCAAGCTACTGAGATACCGGCTCTTTGTATTTGATGCCGAATTCTCGATATCGGTAGCTACTGGGCGATCGGTCATTTACGGTCATTTCATCAAGCAGCCATGTGGCATGTGTTCAGTGGACTTGGACTCGCTTTGCAACGCAAGCTTGGCCAGTGTCAACATCGCCATGCCTCAAGGGCATTGTCCTGGAGCGTGAGATTTTGAGTCGGGGATAAAACTGGAGAGGATGACCAGTACCTCACTCAGGCGGCCTCACCTGCTATGCTTAACAGGGGCCTTGTGGTGAGGATGGGAACATTGGAAGGGATACACGAGGAGGAGGCATTGTTTGCTGATACCCATATAGCAACGGCTATTTGAAGCGATGTTATTGGCTAACTCCAGCAGCTTCATAAAATGACAACACTGCAAGATATCTATTTTATTTTCAAATTATCCATCAGTATGGCCAACGCTTTAACGCTCATATATACGGTTCACGCTGTTACCAGTTACCCTGTATTTCCAACGAGCATTTTCTTTTCAGGGGCTGACTGGCCGAGGCGGTAAAGGCGTGATCGGTTCGCCCGGAAGGACGTTGATTCGAATCCCTGTCAGGAAGTCGTAAAATTTAAGAAACGGGATTTCCGCTTCCAGAGGTGTTTATGGACCTGAGGTTCACTCAGCCTACGCCAAAAATGAGTACCAGGTTAATTCCTGGGGGCAAAGGTGGGGGGGGGGCGGGCGTAGAGCTAACCACTCTATCCCATCAAGTGCCGAGGTTAACAATGGTGGAAGCCGTTACCTTCCACTCCTCCAAGGGCCTTCATGGCCTGTACTTTGCTTTGCTATTTTCTTTTCGTTTCACACTAGAGTAATTATTTCTTCGCCTTCTCAATCTGTTTACACTCCAGGGTTGGTTTTTCCCTCGGACTCAGCGAGGGATCCCACCTCTACCGCCTCAAGGGCAGTGTCCTGGAGCGTGAGATTTTGAGTCGGGGATAAAACTGGCGAGGATGACCAGGCGGCCCCACCTGCTATGCTTAACAGGGGCCTTGTGGTGGGGATTGGACCATTGGAAGGGATACACAAGGAAGAGGTAAGGAAGCGGCCGTGGCCTAAAGTTAGGCACCATTCCTGCATTTGTCTGGAGAAGTGGGAAACCACAGAAACCCACTTCGAGGATGGCTGTGGTGGGAACCGAACCTCATCTCTACTCATTTGACCTCCCGAGGCTGAGCGGACCCCGTTCCAGCCCTCGTACCACCTTTCAAATTTCGTGGCAGAACCGGAAATCGAACCCGGGCCTCCGAGATAGCAGCTAATCCCACTAATCACTACACCACAGAGGTGGCCCAACGCGTTTCTTCGAGTTATAAACAGTTTCTCTGTTTTGAAATTTTTTCTATACAGATCGTATCGGATCTGTTGCTCGTGATGTTAATGATGATGATGATGATGCTTGTTGTTTAAAGGGACCTAACATCTAGGTCATCGGCCCCCTGTTGCTAGTTGTCTTCAACACAGCGTGAGGAACGCAATTTGAAGTGGGAGCTGTTTCGAGGAACTACTTTTTCGTATCTATTACCATCAGCAAGCATAATACAAATCACTTCAAATATCTAGAGAATATCTGAAAGCGGCCAGAAAGTAACAGAGTAGGAACGTCAGTACTACTAAACCGTTACAAAGTAATCGATCATGCATGAGCAGTAGTGAGCGCTTAAAGCGAGCTGCTGCGGTACGTAATATCCATTAGCCAATCAGAAACTTGGTTTTGTTGAGGTAATTACTTTTGTATTAAAGTCATCCTTGGGGCATGATATTTCTGGAGCAGGTTACTGTGATGTAATAGCCAATAGGATACTTGATCACGTATCTCCAATCTCTACTTTATAGTATTAGCATAGATTAATATAATCATTAAATGAAATATTGTATTTATAAACCCTTTATTTAATTCACCGATTACGTGGTCTCATCAGTGAATGGAGATTTTTTTCTCTCTTTAGGACTTGGAGTTGGACTTGGAGTAAGTAACTGTCCTGCGTGGAATCCTTTATGCTGGCCTTTCCACCTTCTCGGTTTAGGAGCTCGAATTCTCAGTGCTTTTGGAGGTTGGGCAGCAGCTCTTGCTCGAGTTGGTATTGACGCAGCCACTTTTTTCGTTGACGGCTTTTTTGGAAGAAATGAATATGACCAGATAGTGTACGTTAAAGGACGTAGACAAGTTGTTGTCCCTCAGGAAGTTTATGTATCAATTACAAAGGGTTCTAAAGCCGACTTACCTCCTGTAATAAGTGAGGGCCAAATGGTAATCAACGTCGACTTACCACATATCGATAACCGACCTGAGTTGTACCAGACACACTATTTTGCAGGAAATCGGTATCCAAAAAGTAATAGACAATATACCTTTGGATGGTGAGATGTATAATCATAATCACCTGATGAAATAAATTGACGCATTTCAAAATATAGTGTTGAATTTATTACTGTACCACCCAATTAAGAGCACTTCCTTCCTACCTCTAGTTTCCCCTATTCCTTGTGGTACCAATTGTGTGAGGCATGACATAATAGAAAATCGTGGATTTTAGGTTTCCAAAGAATTTGTAATAGTTTGCAACATCTTGGATTTTAGGTGCAGCCCGATATCTCAAGCAAGAACTTACTCTGTTGACATTGATGCTTTCACGACCCGTACTTATAGACATGATTTAGGTTTTTGAGCTTATGCCGTGTCAAGAAAATAACGTGAAATTCTTTACGTTCCGCAGAGAACTCTGCTCTGCGTCATCAGAAGAAAATATTGACTGTCCACGAGAAGCTTAAGCCCAAAAGCCTATATATAACAATAACTTACTCTGTTAAAGATGGCATTCTGAAACAATTACCGGTATCTACATTTTGGGAGAAGCGACCATTCTCTTTAGGACCTCAAACCTCCTCTATAATTCTTCATTCTAATAGTTACTAATTCGTGACCGTCATGCTTTTGCATGATTGGCATCACCATACACCTATACACATTTGTCTATGCCTTGACGCTAGTGAGAACTTTATCCTATGATCCGGATGGAAATAGGATAAGCGGATTTTATTTGCTTCCTATGAACTTGCTTATCTTGGGAAAAGGGATACGTTAAAGAAGAAAAGATACCAATGAACATAGTTTTCGTGATTCAATCTATTAAAATTAATTAAAATAAATATGCTTACCGGATTAAGTCCACTTATGAGTGGGTGATACAGCTGCCTCTATTTCTCCCCAAACGTATGCAACCAGCTAGGAATTAAATGTCTCTTAGTCCTATCTTACGCAACATCTTACAACAATTTTATATGCAGTTTGTCCGACATAGACTTCGCCGCACAATGCAAAAACGGTTCAAGGGGGCAATAAGTGAGGCCCATCTCAAGAACACTACCATCTTCTGTAGAGCTTAGTCCAATACTCTAGTCATTTTATCGAAATGTTACTGTACTGTACAAACTGTACTCCTATAGCTGCCAGTAGAGAATTACTCACCTGATTAGTTCAATAGGCCATTTTCTTTCGACAAGAAAGGGTGGTCAAGGTATCATAGAAGACTTCATAGGTTAGGACCAATTACAGACATGTCATTTCACCGACATTTTGTATAGTTTCATTACATCGAAATTGATAGAAACGCGTTTTTCACAGTATTTTATAATCCATGACCCGCAAAATGCTGTACAGAAGATGTAATAGCCATTTAATTACCATCGTTACAGCGTTTAATGACCTCATAAAACTGGACAGTAAGTCTGTAACACATCAGTAATTTCACGAAGAGAGAACTTTCGCTCTCCTCACGAATACAGAGTTTTTAAAGGCTGAACGCTAAAGCCAGAAGTGGCTGCGTGGAGTTAGGTATGTTAGATGTATCTGGAGCAGTGAGGGATCGAAACTTTTTTGAGTCATGACTTTTTGATTTTCATTTTGAACCCTTCTAGTCATCCTTTACGAAGACTTCACTTTTCTGAAGTCCCAGATATTATTAAAGAAGTTTCAATAAACAGACAAAATAATTATCGCCACCTAAGCACCGACTGCGGACAAATTCATTGTGGATACCACCTAAAACATAACGCTGGACTAATTTAACCAAGCGTTCGGCTCCATTGCTAAATGGTTAGCGTGCTGGCCTTTGGTAACAGGGGTCCCGGGTTCGATTCCCGGCAGGGTCGGGAATTTTAACCATCATTGGTTAAGTTACCTCGCACGGGGGCATTTTATCCTCATCACGACGCGCAGGTCGCCTACGGCTGTCAAATCAAAAGACCTGCACCTGGCGAGCCGAACCCATCCCCGGCACTAAAAGCCATACGCCATTTCATGTCATTTAACCAAGTAATAGGCACATGCTCTGCTCCTAGGGAATGATTGGAACCATCCGGGCTTAAGAGAGACATGACTCTTTAGCACACTGTGGTGTTTGCAACAAGACGAACCTGTCTGCACAATCGAGTTTAGAACTTGTAACATACAAGATCAGTTTCGAAGTGATATAACAGATTATTCCATTAGTACAGAGATACGAGACCTGGAGTGGCTATATGGTACTAATCGCAGCCTGCATGTGATTTTCCCGACGGATTCAGAGTTCAAATCTACCTACGAGCTTTTCATTTACATTTTTATATTCTGAAGGGACTCTTAACTAAGGTTTAATTTATTAAAGTTTAACTTGCTTAAATATCAATAGGTCCGCCTCTGTGGTGTAGTGGTTAGTGCGATTAGCTTCCACCCCCGGAGGCCCAGGTTCGAATCCCAGCTCCGTCACGAAATTTTAAAAATAGTACGAGAGCTGGGACGGGGTCTACTTACCCTCGGGAGGTAAACTGAATAGAGTTGGGTTCCATTCCCATCTCAGTCATCCTCGAAGTGGTGAGCAATATCTGCATGGCAAATTCCCAATTATTACTGTTCGGTTATTGCTAATGGCCTCTTGCGGCCTCACTTTGGATGACTTGATAACTTCCATGAATATACTAGAGAGGGCAGCTCCCTCGATTTTGGGCACTGATGGTCGTATCCTTCCGACGAGATGTTAATTCTATCTCCTCGACTCGAATCGTTGGGGGTTGTCTTGTGAGAAGAATATAAAAATGGACTCCACGCATATAGGAGTACCGTTTTTGACGTACAGAAAAGTCTTTAAACGCTTCAAACTTAACCCTGTACTACCATCCTTCTCCTTTCTTTGACCGTTAATTTACTCCAGGTATGAGTGTTCTTTCGTAATATTTGCTCAATGATATATAGGAGATTGATATGTTTTGTTCGCTCCGCAGTATGAATGGACTGCAGGTTATATTTGTAATTGTTGCGATTATGATATTCTTGATGTTACGGTCTCAAATTACTACTGTGTATGTGCGCTGCATGTTTATGTGGTGGTGGTGATTATTGTTTTAAGAGGAAGTACAACTAGGCAACCATCCTCTATATAACACTAATCAGAGAGAAAAATGGAAGGGGTCCGACACTTCGAAAAATGAAGATATCGGCCAAAGGAAGACAAGGGCCATGAAGGGCGTGAAAATGAAAGACTCCCTAGCCCTCGCAAACCTAATAGCGTCGGGGTCGGAAAAGAACAAGAGTTGAAGCATGTTTATGTAATTCGCCATCTGATGACTGTTTGCTCTTTGTGTCGGTGCGAGCTTCCACTCGTGTCGTACGAAGTGCGAACCCTAATGGGTTTGTGCATGAGTGCGGGATTTCCTTGATCCCACTGCTGAATTCGTTTGACCTGTGGACGCAACTTCTGGAATAAATGAGACCTCTTTTGTGGCCTTGGGGTCATGTTATATGAATTCGGGTTCGTCATTTAACTGACGCTGCTGCTTGTATTGTATACCGAATTCGGCTGTGTCTGAATGTGTGCACGGGTGTTAATATGAGAGGGGAGTGTAACAAAGACGTATCAATCAGTTGAACTGGTATTTTCATCTTGCTTCATTATTTTATTCATGCATTTTCGTAAGGTGCAATTTCTTTTGCCTTCGTACCTGTCTTGGCCCCTCATTTGCCTATTGGGCCGCCATATTCTATATTTCGTTCATTTAGGCTTTGTGTATGCCTGGGATTTTCCCATTTGGTGATATATTCCCTCTTTGGTCCAGGGTAATTTTTCTTTTATCCCGTACGGAAATCCTACGTATTTTATTTCTTTTTAACTCGGGGTTTTTCTCATTGATGAGTGGGAGTTGGAGTATCTGGGGATTGTTATTAATGAGGGTGGTGTCTGAGCGTTGTTGAGTGGAAATGATACGGAATATACTCGTTGGAAAGGATGACCTCTCTTTTGATCTGTTGCACCATTTGAGATATATAAATACTGGCACCATTTGAAAGGTATTGTACTTAATTGAGTGAGCCCGCCGAATGTTTAAATATGTTTTTTTTGTGACTTGGTGTTCACGGAATAATGTCGTGCCAAGAACTCGGTCTGGACTGAGTATGTATGTATCCGTTCTTTATCCTTTTTATTTGAATGAATTTCCTTTCCCTCTACCTTCGTTTCATGATTTGAAAAAACCCTTACTTCCTGTATTTTGAATTTTATTACTTATAGATTTAGTCTCTTACTATTATTGTCAAGAGGCACGTTTCGAGTTCAAGGCTGTTTGCATTTAGGCTTTTCCTAGTCGCGATCTACGCCTCAAACTTCGTTTTGTATCTTATTGGAACTGGGATTGTTTCCGCGATGCAGGGGGTGTGGTTCAGTGGTTTTCCGTGGTTTCTCACTTCGCCAGGAAAACACCGGAATGGTATCTAACTTAAGGCCAAGGTCGCTTCATTCCCTCTTCCTTGTCTCTCCCTCACAATTTTCCCATCCTCCCGCAAGGCCCCTGTTCAGCACAGCGAGTGGTCCACCTGGGCGAGGTACTGGTCATCCTCCCAAGTTGTATCCCCGACCCAGAGTCTGAAGCTCGAGGACACTGCCCTTGAGGAGGTAGAGGTGGGATTCAACGCTGAGTTCAAGGGAAAAGCCGACCCTGGAGGGTAAACAGATAAAGAAGAAGGAGAAATCTCAATAGTCACTTTTCACCTATAGAAAGAAATTATACACTAGAAAGGAATAATAACATGAGGCATTTGTATGGCAAACGGCTACAAAAAATGAAGCGCACTGCTTTTGTTGTCACCATTATGATACACACATTCAACCAAGCAACTGCGCACGTTCCACTCGAAGAACGACTGGACTTCATGAAACAGAAAATAATCTTTACAGCAGAGTGCAGGCAGGTTCCGCCACATGCGTTGCAGCAAGCAAGAATGACTCACCTCTACCGTACTCAGATAGCATTAACGAAGGAGGTTGTCATTTTGAAAATTTCCTTCATTCATCCGTAATTGCTTTTATTTTTTCAAATAGCTCTTTTAAGAGGGATTAAGAAATGAACGTAACAGCGTACCTGCGACATGAGAACTGTTCATGATTTAGGTTTGTCTTCGACAGCACGACTCACATGAATATTTAACAACGAACCTCTGAATAACTTGCACGCCCTCCCCCCACCCTACCTGCGACATGAGAACTGTTCATGATTTAGGTTTGTCTACCTTCAAGCACGCTCGGCTATCACGAGCTGCCGTTTGCCACCGTTATATCAATATTACGTATAGTCATTCAGCCATCATATTCTCTGTATATAAAGTTTCTGTGATAGAGAATTTTCACGATTCTCTACTATCATTCGGTATTTTATTGTTAATGCTGATTTCGTTCACACGAATAAATGAATTATGGAACGTTTAGTAAGACTAGACATCGCTGTTAGTATCCAAGGTGAATGTTTTTAGGTAAGGCTATAATCTGCGGGTTGCATAAAACTGAGTCAATAGGAGCAGCTGTACCACCGGGTATATTTAACAAAGCTGAGCTTTCCGCCAAATTACATTGGTCTTCATCCGGTCATGTGAGCGGTCTGCCTTCGACAGTAAGCATAGAAATTCTTCGAAGGTACGTGGATGTCACGACCATATATCCACGCCCCCCGTTCTCCGCCCCCCGTTCTCCGCCCCCTGTTCTCCGCCCCCCCTCCCCTACTAACTGGACTCAGGGATCGTCACTCTGTGTTGTGGTGGTTTGGGGATTCACCGCCCTCTGTCGACAGTTTTTTGAGTGCGTCGCGCTGTGCCATGGTAGTGATATACATGTATATTTGGAGTACAGTTCTCCATATATTTGATAAGTTGAAGCCGTCTTCCGTGTTGATGTTATATGAACGCAGCTCTATCTCTATATCATCCCTTACAAGTCAAGCATAGAAATATTTTACAGGTGCGATGGCCTCGCCTGGTCAAACAGAATGCCATCGTCTGTAGTATAGACATGTTTTGCTATGACAAACTGGCTTACAGCATTTTTCGTGGTAGATGAAAGAGTGACTGAGCGTATGTGTTTTTTTCCTTGGTGCTAACAACCTTTTTCTCATGCCAACATGCGAGCAACCACAACCGCATGGAATTTTATACACGCCCGGTGTTTCAACATGTGGTTTTTCTTTGACTGGTCGAAACAATGATTTGAGCTTCCGGTCTGTGGTAAAAGCTGGAATGATATTGTACTTCCTAAGAATGAGCCCCGTTCTGTCAGTTATACCCACCACGTAAGGAAGGGATACGTTTTTCTCTTTTCTGTAGACCTGGTTTGTACTATCCTCGTTAGGCTCCTTGATCTTCACAGCTCTGCTATGTCTCCTGATGTATAGAGGTTTCACTTCCTGGATGTTGTCAGTTCTCTTAACGCATTCGAGCGGTTATCAGCGTCTGCAACGTTATTCAACCTAGTATATAAGAATTTAAGGAGAGGTGCTTTTGGGCAGGGATGTTGGGGTGAGTACTTATGAAGATATCTTCCAGAATATGTAGATTTTTTGTACATTGCATGGCCTAGTGTACCATCAATCTTCTTGTATACTAACACATCAAGAAAAAGATCATTCACTTTAATTTTCTACTTCCGTTGTCAAAATAATCTTACTGTTAATGGAATTTAGGTGCTCCAAAAGTTCGTTTAATGCTTACCATGTGGCCAGACCGAAAATGTGTCATCTACGTAACGATAGAAGCACTTAGGTTTCAATGGCGCTGTAGTTAATGCAGCAGACTCAAAGTGTTCCATAAAAAAAGTTTGCAGCCACTGGTGATAGAGGTGAACCCATTGCTGCTCATTCTGTCTGTTACTGATAAGTAAGTACACGCATGTTCATAAAAGTCAGAACACCTTGAAAGACTAGAGATAGGAAGTTCATATCCACAGTACATGAGCATTAGTATGCTATGAAGAAATGATTAGCATTTGACCATGTCGGCCCTCAAGTTCAAGATCCAAATCGACATCTCGGTGCACCACCACTGCCTGGTAAAATGTGCCTGCGGCTGTCGTTGTCGCTATAAACTGAAGGTAATGGATCAGTGTGACTTTAGCAGACGTGAAGGATTCCTCGCAGACGTATGCGAGAGCCGTACCGTCAAATTAGTGAGTTTGAAATAGGGCGCATTATTGGCATGAGATAAGGTGATGTATCCATGCGAGAAATTGCTACTCGTATGGGACGAAGTGTGTCGGGAGTGCAACGAGTGTGTACAAAATGGTTCATCACCCAGACCATCCCCCACCCCAAAAGAATATCGATACATCATCCGAATGTCATTACAGGACAGATCTGCGTCCTTCTCGGCTCTGGCGGAACAGTGGAACTGTGTAACACATCGTACAATATCAGGAGTGACAATCCGTCGCCGGAATGGCAGCAAATACTGTTTTCGAACGAATCAAGGTTCTATTAGTTTGAAAATGAAGGCCGCGTTTTGGTTCACCGCAGACAGATGGAGAGGCATCTAATTGAGTGCGTTCGTATAACACATAAAGCGCCAACTTAAGGCCTTATGGTGCGGGGTGCTATTGGGTACAACTGCAAATCACAGTTGGTGGATGTCCACGGCACTTTAACCAGTTTGACCTACGCGAATGACATCCTGCAACCTGTAACCTTACCCTTTTTCACAACACACTAGACGCCACATTTCAGCAGAACAATGCGCGACCACATGTTGCTGCACGAACACTAGCCTTCTTGTTGTCACAGGATATCATACTGTCTCCCTGACCCGCCCGATCACCGGATTTGTCGCCAATCGAAAATATGTGGGATCTGGTGAAGCAACAGTTGCGGCGCTATGGCACAATGCCAAACACCAAAGGCGAACTGTGGAATCAGTTGAATGCAGCACGGATGACAATACCACAAAACGTCCTTCGCGCCTTATACGCTTCGATATCATCACGCATGGAATAAGTTATCAGTGGCCATGGAGGATCCAGTGCCCACTGGGCAACAGGACACACGCCGAACCTAGGTGACTGAAATGCTAATCGTTTCTGCAGAACATACTAATGAACATGTCCCGTGAACATGAACTTCCTATCTCTAGTCTTTGAAGGTGTTCGTTTTTTGTATGAACATGAGTGTAGAGTTCAAACAAACTGCGGCCAGGGAAGACACAAAATCAGGTTAAAGATTCGAAATACTTCTTGCAGAATTTTCGTGAGCTACGGGTGGACGAAGGTGACATCTTGGTAATCTTTGATGCTACGTCACTTCTTACTAATATTCCAGTAGTAGAAACACTTGCTTACACCAAAGAATAGCTGTTTGAAAACTTGACCAATCTGGAAGCAGTTTGTTTAAAATCTAGTTCTACTACAAAAGGGATTGTTACGAATAAACAGAAAGAGCAACAATGGGTTCTCCCGTGTCACCAGTGGCTAAAAACGCTCTTATGGAACACTTTGAGCCTGCTGCATTCACTACAGCGCAATTGAAACCTAAGTGCTTCTATCGTTATGTAGATGACACATATTCGGTCTCATGGAAGGGAAACATTAAATTAATTTTCGGAGCACCTAAATTCCATTAACTGTATTGGTAGTAGAAGTAGATCAAAGTAGGAAATGAAGGTAAATTACCTCTCCTTGCTGTGCTAGTATAAAAGAAGAATTATGGTAGAATAGGTCATGCAATGTAGACCTACAAGAAACCTACACATTCTGAAAGATACCTTCATAAATCCTCACACCACCTTCCCTACCAAAATGTTAGAACGTCATTTACTCGGTTGGATAACGTTACTAGAGTGCATTAAGAAAATTGACAACATCCATGGAGAAAAACAGCTATACGTCAGGAGACATAGCACATAGCACGAGCTGTGAAGATCAAGGAACGTAACGGGGATTGTACAAACCAGGACTACAGAAGAAAAAGAAGAAGTATTGCTTCCTTACATGGCAGGTATAACTGACGGAATAAGCCTCATTTTTAGGAAGTGCAATACAATTCCAGTTTTCACCACAGATTGGAAGATCTAATTCTTGTTTCCATCAGTCAAAGAAAAACCACTTCTTGAAACGCCGGCCGTGTATGAAGTCTATGTGGTTGTGGTTGCTCATGTATTGGCATGACAAAAAGGCTTATTGCCACCAGAGCGAAAAAAACACATCAGGTCCGTCAAGAATGTAACTCTTTCATCCTGTCTGCCATAGCAGAACATTTCTACAGTACGGACCATGAAATCCTCTTTGACCAGGCGAAGGTCATCGCGCCTGTAAAAGACCCCAATTCTCGATTTGTAAGGGAAGCCATAGAGATAGAGCAACACCAAAATAACATCATCAACAGGGAAGACGGTTTCAAGTTATCAAATGTATGGAGGCCTGTCCCCCAGAAACACAAGCATACTATAACCATGGCACAGCGCGAAGATCCCTGGGTCAAGTTAGGGGGATTAGATATTATGGTCGTGACTTCCACGTTCCATCTAAGAATTTATTTGCTCACTGTCGGAATTGGACCTTCATATGCCCTGATGAAGGCCAATGTACTTTGGTAGAAAGCTCGGCTTTGTTAAATATATATACGTGGCTTTAATCCTGTTAGCATATTTATTTTTAGAAACGATATCCTATATCTTCTGTTGAGCGTCTCTTAATAAAAATTAATTTAGATAATTCGACCAAAAATAAAGTTACACAGGCTGATAAGTACGCGATATTATAATAAATGAAATACTAAATAATGTCGAAAATTGTTTTCAGCAAGAAGTCAAATTAATGTCATAGAGATAGATGTGCTATCGAATTCTGCTAGCTTTGAAATATGTCAACTATATTTCGCGGCTAATTATGATTTCGATCCTGTGATTACCAAAGAAAAGACACTCTGTGTTTATAATGATTTCAACACATTTAAAAATCTGTAAATGCTTTAATTCTTATTGGGGGCCAGGTACTAAAAAACGTACCAATTAGGTCGACAAGAGACTTACATTTCAAAGATGTGAGTAATGAACGTATTTCACAAGCATACCATAGATAGGCTTTGGAAAAGGGTAAGGGGGTTTGATTCCCAACTCGAAATAGGGATAACTTAGACTTTCCTTTCTGAAATAATTAAATTACTGCGTTGGAAAACACGAAATATTATATTGTTTAACTTTAAATCAGAGATTGTGAGATTAGCAGTTAATACGTAATTGCAATTTAAGGAACTATAAAATTGAAAAAGAAGGCAGATATTGGTATTTTTGTTAAATTACACACTTGCAGAAGTCTCACATATTCCCGATGTATGGTTAATCTGCACTGATTTACGATTCCTTGGACAGCTGAGAATGTTGCATTGTACTTTTCGCTGGTTGCGCACGAACAGTTGTTTCGCTTATGTCAGTGAATCTGGGAGAATCCATCCTGGTGACTAAATACCACCAACGAAATACTTTACTATAGTATTGCCTGATGCGTTTGGTCGTATTGTTTCCAGAAATAGTATGTAGAATACTCGACACTTGGATGAGATGTTCAGTCAATCAATCAATACCGATCAGCATTTAGGGCAGTCGCCCAGGTGGCAGATTCCCTATCTGTTGTTTTCCTAGCCTTTTCCTAAATGATTTCAAAGAAATTAAAAATTTATTGAACATCTCTCTTTGTAAGTTATTCCAATCCCTAACTCCCCTTCCTATAAATGAATATTTGCCCCAGTTTGTCCTCTTGAATTCCAACTTTATCTTCATATTGTGATCTTCCCTACTTTTATAAACGCCATTCAAACTTATTCGTCTACTAATGTCATTCCACGCCATCTCTCCGCTGACAGATCGGAACATACCAATCAGTCGAGCAGCTCTTCTTCTTTCTCCCAGCACAAACTTTGCAACATTTTTGTAACGCTACTTTTTTTTGTCGGAAATTGCCTAGTACAAATCGAGCTGCTTTTCTTTGAATGTTTTCCAGTTCCTGAATCAAGTAATCCTGGTAAGGGTCCCATACACTGGAACCATACTCAAGTTGAGGTCTCACCAGAGACAAATATGCTATCTCCTTTACATCCTTACTACAACCCCTAAATACTCTCATAACCATGTGCAGAGATCTGTACCCTTTATTTACAATCATATTTATGCGATTACCCCAATGAAGATCTTTCCTTATATCTATACCTAGGTATTTACAATGATCCCCAAAGGGAACTTTCACCCCATCAACGCAGTAATTAAACCTCAGAGGACTTTTCCTATTTGTGAAACTCACAACCTGACTTTTAACCCCGTTTAACATCATACCATTGCCTACTGTCCATCTCACAACATTATCGAGGTCATTTTGCAGTTGCTCACAATCCTGTAACTTATTTATTATTCTGTACAGAATCATCTGCGAAAAGCCTTATCTCTGATTCCACTTCTTTACACATATCATTAATATATATAAGAAAACATAAAGGTCCAATAATACTGCCTTGAGGAATCCCTCTCTTAATTTTTTCAGGGACAGATAAAGCTTCGACTTCTCTAATTCTGTGAGTTATATTTTCTAGAAACAAAGCACTTCAGATATGGTACTATATCCCAACCCATTGTCCTTAGTATATCCCCAGACTAGTTACTACACTATAACTGCAGTAAAATAATAATAAAATTAATATATTACGATAAATAACTCAAATACGTCAGTTAGAACGTAAAATTATTGAAAACGAATCACAACCTACGGACATAAAGAAACAAGGAGGCTGCCATATTGGATGCTAGACGTCAAGCGCTCACAGATCATACACTCAAAATCGACGAGCAAAGTAGCGAAAATGAAGTTACGTCAGTGCCATCTAATGACATAAGAAGGAATTACAAACATTATACGTTCTTTCTACTTGATTTGTGGCGCAATCTAGCGTCTTACGGCATAACTATACCACTTATAAGAGGGTGCCGATCGAATCTGCATCCCGGCACTTTTCGTACAGAATGTAAGTGCCGATGCATCGGCATCTTGGCACTATCAGACTCTTGATATCAGATATGAGACCTAAACCAGCTACTGGAATCAGACGTTAAATATCAGATCCAAAGTTAGTATTAGCCAGCTCTCCAACGGATGCAAGATCTTTTATCACTTTGCATGTTCACCTAGCTTCTCCTTGATCAATCTCCCCCTCTTCTAATTCTGCAGTAGGTTAGCTAATGGAGTCTTCTATTTACACCTCACGTGATGATGCTGCACTGGACAAGCTCCTGCTTCGAGTAGCTTCGCCACAGGACCCAAGCGGTTAATTTCATGGTGTCCTATATCAGTTTGCCCTCGGACCTAGGATACGCATATCCACACTTCCAACAATTAATAGGTGTGTTGTGCACGCATGCCAGCTTATTACAGAATAATATTTTACGCTCTCAACAAATCTCAAAATATATACAAGATTTTGCACTTAATTCTACTACACATAATGCATAGCCAATGAAATGGAGTGAGCAATAAATAATGAATAGTGAAATCTGTTGATGATGTTGATGATGAAATAGAATACAAAAATCCACAGCGACTCGAAAACATCGTAGGGATATGTTGATGTTTAATGGAAAATGAACCTTATCGCACCGTATTATAGGAATGTATGTCTGCGTAACGTATTTACGCACTCCTACAGTGCCATGTATTTACGGTTCATTTTATTTTACACATTATTATAAGAAAATGGACACAACGAAAATTAGTCTGATAGACCACACATCCACATATGGCTGAGCGACGTAACTAGTCGTAATGGAAATAATGGATAGGAAGAGCTTTGGGAGGTACGGGGTTTCCTAATTAGGCAGTTGGCAAGGTTGTATATGTCTCATAGACTACAAAATAACAGAGTAAAAATGGCTCCGCTATTTATACAACCAATTCTGTTTGATTATTGTAAATATTGTACTGAAGATCGAAAACGTAAAACCTCGATATGGAGGTAGAGTGAAATAAAAAATCAAAGGATACTATTATATATTATTTACTTCGGTGGAGGAAGCCTCCGTGGCTCAGGCGGCAGCGCGTCGGCCTCTCACCGCTGGATTTCGTGGTTCAAATCCGGGTCACTTCATGTGAGATTTATGCTGGCTGGACAAAACGGCGCCGGGACAGGTTTTTCTCTGGGTACTCCGGTTTTTCCTCTCATCTTTCATTCCAGAAACACTCTACTATCATTTCATTTCATCGGGCAGTCATTAATCATTGCCCCAGAGGAGTGCAACAGGTTTCGGCAGCCGCCAAAATTCCTATCATAGACCGCAAGGTGGGGGCTTCATTCATTCCATCCCTGACTCGGTCACTGCCTGGAAAACACGTTGTAGGTTATATTCTTCTAACTTAGTGAAACTGGCACCTACCACCCTGGTAGGCTATAGTGAAATCCTCGTATGTCCTAACATTTTTGTGAATGAAATTAATATCGAATAAATAACAAATAAGTAAATACATTTTCAAAACTATAAAATTAATATAAATAATTAATGAAAACAGGTCCTTTACCTGTATAAATATTCATCAAATAAGACGCCTATGTTAAAAATGTCAGACCTCTACGTGCCACTGCACATCGCACACATACACACAGACACTTTCGGATATTACGGACAGAATATGGCTCTTCGTGTCTGGGACCGAACATGGCTTCTTACACCATTGACGTAAAATGGCTTTCTACACCATGGACTTAAAATGGCTTCTTACACCATGGACTTAAAATGGCTCCTTGACTTGTATTATCTTACGAGCATTCTTGGTGAGCGTCGTGAGAATGCCTTGTTTTTCTGCTGGATGGTGGTGAGAATCTGCATGAATATGGCGATTTGTATGGGTAGGTTAACGATAGACGGTATGTCCCAAGGAGCCGTCCGGTTTCTTTCTTACTAAAACATCCAAGAAAGGAAGGCATCCGTCCGACTCCACCTCCATAGGTAATTTAATTGAAGAATATTCCTGATTTAGGTGGTTTAGAAATAGATGAAGTTTCTCAGGACCTTCTGTCCAGACCACAAATGTATCATCAACAAACTTCCACAATATCATAGGTTTGACAGGCGCCAAAGCAATAGCCTCCTCCTCAAATGCTCCATAAAGAAATTAGCCACCACGGGTGAAAGTAGACTTCCCATAGCCCCATCCCTCTGTTCGTAAAAATTCCTACCCCACAAGGAATATCTGGAAGTCATGCAATGGTAAAATAGCTTAGTAATGTCCTCAGGGAAGAGGTATTCAATGAGAGACATGACCGAGTTAATTGGCACTTTAGTGAACAAGGACTCCACATCGAAACTCACCAAAAGTTCATTAGGTTGAAGGGTTATGGTTGACAGCTTGTTGACGAAATACTGAGACACCCTGACGTATGATTCCGTGGTTTCCCACTTCTCCTCCAGGCAAATGCCGGGCGGGATAGTACCTAACTTAAGGCCAGGGCCGCTTCCTTCCCTCTTCCCTGCCTGTCCTTTCCAATCTTCCCATCCCTCCACAAGGCTCCTGTTCAGCATAGCAGGTGAGGCTGCCTGGGCGAGGTACTGGTCATCCTCCCCAGCTGTATCCCCCGACCCGAAGTCTGGTGCTCCAGGACCCTACCCTTGAGGCGGTAGAGGTGGGATCCCTCGCTGAGTCCGACGGAAAAACCGGATGAAGAAAGAAGAAAATTAAATTCTTCTAACAGGAATAAAGCTCCTAAATGACCAATTTTAGCATGCTTTTCAATTTGGTTTGCTTTTTTTTTTTTTGGTCAAGTTCAGCTACCGTAAAACTTTTTTTTCTGATTTCATTACCTGTATCCTACTTCTCAATTTACAGATTGCTTTTCTGTAATCTGGTATTTAATTTTCTCATCCGTATTTTTTTTTTAACAGAGATACTCGTAGACTTTCTTTGATATAGAAACGAGACTTGTACTCCTTTTTCGTTTGTGGCTGACGTATGAAGATATGGTATGTTCATCGTTATTTGAATCGGAACTTTTACTAAATTTTGAAGGACCGGGCGAGTTGGCCGTGCGGTTAGGGGCGCGCGGCTGTGAGCTTGCATCCGGGAGATAGTGGGTTTGAATCCCACTGTCGGCAGCCCTGAAGATGGTTTTCCGTGGTTTCCCATTTTCACACCAGGCAAATGCTGGGGCTGTACCTTAATTAAGGCCACGGTCGCTTCCTTCCCACTCCTAGGCTTTTCCTATCCCATCGTCACCATAAGACCTATCTGTGTCGGTGCAACGTAAAGCCACTAGCAAAAAAAAATGTTGATGGCAATACATCACTTTTGGGAGCTGGACGCTTCCTGCGTTTGACATTTTCCTGTTTGTGAGCAGGATACACAATGAAAACAGAAGGAAGTTTGATTGATGTGCTTACACTGAAATCTGTTTTATGAGAATTACTAGGTACCTAAAGAGATTCCACTATATCACCTTGCCTAGAAATAGTGTGCTTCCATTTCTCCCTTAAACCGCACTCGGAAGGGAAACTATGGAACGTCAATTTTCATGCTTTTTTAGTGTCATCCGAAATACAGAGAGGTACACAAGAGTGCACCTTCTTCTCAACCTCACAGACACTCACCGACAGAAACAGTATTCACAATAAATTGCACAAAATCAACACAGCATCACAATTACTCCGCATATCATGTTAAAGTCTGCCAAGAACCAAGGTCTGTCTAGGGAGGTCAAGTCACGAATGCTACTTATGGAGGCGCCATATTGGGTCTTTAAGCGAGCGTAACCAAAGGCAAGTGTATTCGAATTTAGAGGATTTCGGTACCGTACAATGAAATAAAAACAAAATACCAACCAATTTTGATAAAGAATTGAATTGGACATCTCCTGGCCATGTATATATAACTGTATAACACTTAAATGATATGAATATATTCGCAGCTATTTGAATAGGAAGATAATTAACAGAGCCTGAAATTCTATTTTTTTTTTCTTTTTTGAGAAACAAGAATCAACAGAAAAGCTCATGTTCTTCCCCTTTTACTTCCTTACAACTTGATCTTACTGTGTTTTTTATTAATAACATCTGTCAAATACGTAATCTAACTGACAGAAACATAGAAATCTGTAGATACAGTACCTGTGTCATATTATGATTACCGGTACATGAAATACTGAACTTGAAGTACTGTATTTAAAGTACTAAACGACGGTTGTAATAAATTACCTTCAGCGTTTTCTTTATTAAGAGAGTAATTTCCGATACTGCGTTTCTAAAAGGTTACCCCAGTATGTTGACAAACACTGAATGCCTCTTGAGTTGAGTGCATTAAATTATGTATGGTAACTGTTGTTATCCATTGGTGTGGTATTTCGGTTCTAAGGCAAAAATATTCTGCACGTATACAACAAGAGTGATGTTCTTAGCTACTCTTAACTAGTTTATTGATAACCCATGCAGCTATATAGTACAAAGTGGTAATGTTGATTATTGTTTTAAGAGGAAGTACAACTGGACAACCATCCTCTATAAACACTAATAAAAATAAAACGAATGGAAGGGGACCAAAACTTCGAAAAATGAAGCTATGGCAAAAGAAAGATGAAGGCCACAAAGTGCGTGGAAATGAAAAAACTTTCTAGGCCTCGAATGCGCTAATGCCGTCGAGGTCGGAAAAGAACAAGTGTTGACCAGGGGAGGTCGGATGGGCTAGAATAGTGAAAGCAATATCAAGACTGAGCTAAGGGCCTCGTAGTCACAACCCAAAATATATTTCCCCCGTGGATGGGGGCAATAGAACAACAACCACGGTATCCCCTGCCTGTCATAAGAGGCGACTGAAAGGGGCGTCAGACTCTCCTAACCAGGGAGCGTGAGCTGGCGACCATGGGGCTCTTAGCTGAGTCCTAATATTCGTGCATATAATAATAATAATAATAATAATAATAATAATAATAATAATAATAATAATGATACCGGGCGAGTTGGCCGTGCGCGTAGAGGCGCGCGGCTGTGAGCTTGCATCCGGGAGATAGTAGGTTCGAATCCCACTATCGGCAGCCCTGAAAATGGTTTTCCGTGGTTTCCCATTTTCACACCAGGCAAATGCTGGGGCTGTTCCTTAATTAAGGCCACGGCCGCTTCCTTCCAACTCCTAGTCCTTTCCTATCCTATCGTCGCCATAAGACCTATCTGTGTCGGTGCGACGTAAAGCCCCTAGCAAAAAAAAAAAAATAATGATAATAATAATAGTTAAGAAATTTAAAGCCATTGGTAGACACGATTTCATAAGAAATAGGAATTCAATCACTATTAAGTTGCGTTAAGCTAGGTTAGGCTATTTTAGGGATTACATTAGGATATTATGTTACGCTACGATACATTAAATTACAGTAGTTGGTTAGTGCGAGTGAAGCGAGTGTTGTGATCTTTAAGTATTTGTCCAACCATATAATGTACTCTATAGGGCATTTAAGATGAATGAAATTTAGCTGTAAATAATAACTGCAGTACAGTATAAGACTGCTATTATCAATACAGTAGGGGCTGCCTGGCCGAGGCAATAAAGGCGTGCTCGGTTCGCCTGGAAGGTAATCGACAATTTAAGAAACGAGATTTCCACTTCCGGAGGTGCATATGGCCCTGAGGTTCACTCAGCCTACACCAAAAATGAGAACCAGGTTAATTCCTGGGGGCAAAGGCGGCCGGGCGTAGAGCTAACCACTCTACCCCATCACGTGCCGCGGTTAACAATGGTGGAAGCCTTTATCTTCCACTCCTCCAAGGGCGTTCATGGCTTGTACGGAGGTGTCTTTGTCTTTTTATTATCAATACAATCGTTGTAATGATGGCCAGTTGGACATAAATCGTTGGTTTGAAGTGATAGGCCTATTGTTTGTTGTGATTATAATTCGTAACTGAACACAAACAAGCATTTCAAATATCTGTGAAACATTTCTACGTTGCATGTAGGGTTAGAATGATACTGTCTCTAGTTTACATGAAAAGGAATGGAATGAAATGGCGTTTGGCTTTTAGTGCCAGGAGCGTCTGAGGACAAGTTCGGCTCGCCAGGTGCAGGTCTTTTGATCTGACTCCCGTAGGCGACCTGCGCGTCGTGATGAGGATGAAATGAAGATGAAGACCACACATACACCCAGCTCCCGTGCCATCGAAATTGACCATTTATGGTTAAAATTCCTGAACCTCCCGAGAATCGAACCTGGGACCCCTGTGACTAAAGGCCAGCACACTAACCATTTAGCCATGGAACCAGACACATGAAAAGGAAATTTTCATAAACATCAATACTAGTATTACACATTTCCTGTTACTTTTCTTGCTTGTTTTGAAAGACAATTCCCTTTCTTTGGGAGATTTCCTATTATATGTCAAAGACTTAGGTGGATTAGGGACTTTGAAAATTGTTGGGATGGAATTCCACTTGAGTAGTTTCCGTCCATCTACCCTCTTTAGTTCAAATTGCGATTCCTCAAAATGATGCTAGAAGAAAATACACCGGGCGAGTTGGCCGTGCGGTTAGATGCGCGCGGCTGTGAGCTTGCATCCGGGAGATAGTGGGTTCGAACCCCACTGTCGGCAGCCCTGAAGATGGTTTTCCGTGGTTTCCCATTTTCACACCAGGCAAATGATGGGGCTGTATTTTAATTAAGGCCACGGCCGCTTCCTTCCAACTCCTAGGCCTTTCCACTCCCATCGTCGCCATAAGACCTATCTGTGTCGGTGCGACGTAAAGCACATAGCAAAAAAAAAGAAGCATATACACATAAGAAGACCTATAAATATAAAACATCGTTTTCATATAAACATACTATTATTCAGGAATAATACGAATGTATAATTTCACTAACCTCGCACAAAAAGCAATTATCTGTAGGTTGCCATTTGTCACGCCTACAGTTTTGTACCCACTGAGCTCTCCTTTGCTTATCTCTCGGAAAGCGAAACACTCTAATTCCGTCAGTTGTCTTATTTTGACAATTCGGTGCGGCGCAGTATCCCGTTTTCCTTCAAAACACAAATAATAACTCACATTATTACATCGGGCACGCCCACGTATCAACTATATTTGAGACCCAATATGGCCGCCACCGCAAAGGATTGTGGTAGCGTGACCAGACCTCCCTAAACAGACCTTGCCAAGAACAGAACGGAAACCTGACATCTAGCGGCAAAAGTGTGAACACGGTCGGGCCGCTTTTTCAGCGACAAATTAGTAGCTATGTCCCGGCCTTGTATATCTCGTAGGCAACGGTACGAGATACCCCTGCGTAAGGATATTTTCAATTTGTAAGTGTGCCTTGAGAGGCCAGATATTGTAAGTCGATGTTGCCTTGAGTAGGCTTGGAAAACTGAGAGCCTGTTAGGTCTTTTTCAAAGTTTTTGTAAGATTAACGAGTGCCTCTGGAAGGCTATAAATTGTATCTTGGGAGCGAGTGCTCTGTGAATTAGGGGACTTCTTCCCTTGAATAAATTTATGCTCTTTTGTAAATTTGAGCTGGGAGCTCAAGAATTGTAAAGCGAGGGGCTTGAATCCCAGGATCTGTAGAGTTCACTAATCTTGGATTTTCCTAGACTTGTTTCAAGATTGTCATTGTACCTGGTGTTTCATTGTTATTGTTATGAAAAGAAATATAACCTTCAGTTCAAGTTTTAAATTAATTTTGATATTGTAGATAGACCAATTCACCCCAGCACCTTCTTTAACTTCTTTCTTCTCCATGGGTAACCCCGCAACAACAATATTGAAACAGACTTTTCATATTGAAACATCAAAAACTACCAACAGTCTTCAATAATGCCCCAACGTAGTTAATGAACTCCCTTTTCAAAGAGAAGGATGATAGAATAGTCCGTATTTTAAACAACAAGAGATATTGTTTGTTTGTTTCATATTACTGTTCACAAATATTTGAAAAGTTTACGGGTATTATTTATTACACGTAACTTTCCTTATCTACCCTGATGAAATTATAACATGTAGTACTAGAATAAATTACATTTTTTGTAGTATAATTTACTGAGCATACACATGCATAAGGCTTAGAAATAAATATTTCAATGTTAATTACCCGTTTTTAACAAATGTTGCGGAGGAATAATAATAATATATTAATTACGCAGAGAACATAAAAGCAATTTTGTACACCTGAATTTCTGTTCGATATGAACTCAGCTGAGATCTATATATATTCTGTAGCAGAAACTGTGTCTTATTAACGCACTCTTCAGCCATGAATCGAGTACTGATCTGTGTCTGTTTGGTGGCGATCTTCGCGGTAAGTATGCTCTTAGTAACAGAATGTGAACGCGGCTTGTTATGGTGCACATGAGGTGATCTATACAGCGCTCGATGATTTAAATTATTGGGCCAATCGAATATTTGCTTGGGAAGTTTTTTTCTAGTAGAGCCACCGTAGCTCAGGCGGCAGCACGTCGGCTCTCATGGCTAGGTTTCGAAGTTCAAATCCCGGGCACACCATGTGAGATTTGTGCTAGACAAAGCAGAGGGGGCACTGGTTTTTCTCCGGGTACTCCGGTTTTCCATGTCATATTTCATTCCCTCAACACTCTCCAATATCATTTTATTTCATCTGTCATTCATTAATCATGGCCTCAGAGGAGTGCGCCAGTCTTCGGCAGCCGTCACACACAATTTATATCCTCGTCGCTAGATAGGGGCTTCATTCATCCCATTCCTGAGCCGGCCGAACGACTGGAAACAGGCTGTGGATTTTAATTTTAAAGTTTTTTTCTTGTCTGAATACCATAATATATCAATGGATTTATTTTAAAACCTCAAGACTGGTCACGCCTCCCAGCCACATATGCAGCCCATCACAATAATTTTCGTTGTGTTCATTTAGTATCGTACTACAGGAATGTATGTTTGCATGACATATTTACCAACTACTAGAGTGTTTAAAATTCCTTCTCCTTTACACATGTGCACAGGGATATGAACACAACGAAACGTTTTCTGATGGAGTGCTTATTCCATACGTGGCTGGGAGGTGTGACTTGTCCCTTTCTTAAGGAGAGTAATGGATGGGAACAGCATTGCGAGATATGGCCTTTTGCCCGAACAGCGACGAAATAATGTCGTTATGTATCGTATGTACACTGAGTTGGTATTTTATTTTCGTGTCATAGATTCTATTTCATGCACGATTTTCTACCTTGTATTTTTAAGTATCTTAATGCCTCAATATTTCGTTTCAGCACTCGAGCTTACAGTCGCCACTGCTTTTTAGCGGTAAGTAGTAATTTGACTTCAAGTTAACATCCAAAGTTGCTCTCTTCCCCGCCATCACAGAGTTACTCAGTCAAATCTTAAAGCTACACCTTGTCGCTGCAAACATCTCATTCCAGTATAACTTTCAAACGGGTGATGTAAATTGGATTTTATTTAATACAAAATCAACCGCGTGAAATTCTTTGAAAACTGAAAAATTGTTCATATTTATGGTCATTTTAAACATTAGAAACACTCCCCACACCGACTTTTTAAACAAGTATTACATAATATTTACTATAACATATTACGTTAAAAATTCCCTCCTCTCACAAGTTCCATTAAAATGGATGCTGGTTTTCTTTAAATAAATTCAAATTAATAATTAATTAAAGAGAATCAAGTAGAATTTGATTAATATTCAAGCGGCATTAATATTTCGTCGGTGAAGAAACAATACGTGCATTAAAACAATACCACGTATCTGTCAATTCTATTCCTACCCATTATTCTCCTTAAGCCTGACATGTGGATATGCAGTCCGTCAGTACAATTTTCATTAGGTTCACTTTTCCACGCTAATATGTAGCTAGCAGAAAATGCAAGTTGCTTTAAGTTGCACCGACACAGATAGGTCTTATGGCGACGATGGGGCAGGAAGGGGCTAGGAGTGTGAAGAAAGTGGCCGTGGCCTTAATTAAGGTACAGCCCCAGCATTTACCTGGTGTGAAAATGGGAAACCATGGAAAACCATCTTCAGGGCTGGCGACAGAGTGGTTCGAACCCACTATCTCCCGAATACTGGACACTGGCCGCACTTAAGCGACTGCAGCTATCGAGCTCGGTAGCAGATAATGAACCTTAAATATATTATACTGTAAGTGTGCATAAATGCGTCATGCAAACATAGATTCCTGTAGTACGGTAGGATAGGACCTTTAGAGGTAACCATAGGCAAGTGAACACAAGAAACATTGAAGGACTACATATCAATACGTGGCTGAGAGGCATGATCAGTTTTTAGCAAAATAATGGATAGGAAGAGCATTGGCAAATACCAGATTTTGTTGTAATAGCGACGGAATTTTTTATACGCAAATTAATTCTAAATCCTGCGTGAAAGCTTCTTCTTTGTTAAAACTCTTTACAGTAACAAACAGGAATTTGGGATTGTAATAATTTTGCCATGGGAAATGGACAAATTTCCAAATAGTTTGAGATCATTTATTTTTTATTCAAACAATTTATAATGATCTGCATTTAGGGCAGTCGCCCAGGTGGCAGATTCACTATCTGTTGTTTTCCTAGCCTTTTCTTAAATGATTTCAATGATATTCGAAATTAATTGAACATCTCCCTTGGTAAGTTATTCCAATCCCTAACTCCCCCTCCTATAAATGAATATTTGCCCTAATTTGTCCTCTTGTATAAGAACGTTATCTTCATATTGTGATTTTTCCTACTTTTGATGACGTCACTCAAATTTATTCGTCTACTAATGTCATTCCACGCCATTTCCCCACTGACAGCTCGTTACATACAATTCAGTCGAGCAGATCGTCTCCTTTCTCCCAGCTCAACTTTTGCAACATTTTTGTACAACTACTCTTTTGTCGGAAATCACCCAGAACAAATCGAGCTGCTTTTCTTTGGATTTTTTTCCAGTTCTTGAATCAGTCCTGGTGAGGATCCTATATACTGGAACCATACTCTAGTTGGGCACTTACCAGAGACTTGTAAGGCCTCTCCTTTACATCCTTACTACAATCCCTAAACACCCTCATAACCATGTGCAGAGATCTGTATCCTTTATTTACAATCCCATTTATGTGATTACCCCAATTAAGATTTTTCCTTATTTAAACACCCAGATACTTACATACATACATACATTATCATTATAGACTGCTATGCCTTTCAGCGTTCAGTCTGCAAGCCTCTGTGAATTTACTAAACGTCGCCACAATCCTCGATTTGCAACTGGTGTTGTGGCCTCATTTAGTTCTATACCTCTTATTTTTAAATCGTTAGAAACCGAGTCTAACCATAGTCGTCTTGGTCTACCCCTACTTCTCTTACCCTCCATAGCAGAGTCCATTATTCTCCTAGGTAACCTATCCTCCTCCATTCGTCCCACATGACCCCACCACCGAAGCCGGTTTATGCGTACAGCTTCATCCATCGAGTTCATTCCTAAATTAGCCTTTATCTCCTCATTCCGAGTACCCTCCTGCCATTGTTCCCACCTGTTTGTACCAGCGATCATTCTTGCTACTTTCATGTCTGTTACTTCTAACTTATGAATAAGATATCCTGAGTCCACCCAGCTTTCGCTCCCGTAAAGCAAAGTTGGTCTGAAAACAGACCGATGTAAAGATAGTTTCGTCTCGGAGCTGACTTCCTTCTTACATAATACTGTTGATCGCAGCTGCGAGCTCACTGCATTAGCTTTACGACACCTTGATTCAATCTCACTTACTATATTACCATCCTGGGAGAACACACAACCTAAATACTTGAAATTATTGACCTGTTCTAGCTTTGTATCACCAATCTGACATGCAATTCTGTTGAATTTCTTACCTACTGACATCAATTTAGTCTTCGCGAGGCCAATTTTCATACCATACTCATTGCACCTATTTTCAAGTTCCACGATATTAGACTGTAGGCTTTCGGCACAATCTGCCATTAAGACCAAGTCGTCAGCATAGGCCAGACTGCTTACTACACTTCCATCTAATTGAATCCCTCCCTGCCATTTTATACCTTTCAGCAGATGATCCAACTACAAACAGCAAAGGTGAAAGATTACAGCCTTTTCTAACCCCTGTAAGTACCCTGAACCAAGAACTCATTCTGCCCTCAATACTCACTGAAGTCCAATTGTCAACATAAATGCCTTTGATTGCTTTTAATAATCTGCCTTTAATTCCATAGTCCCCCAGTATGGCGAACATCTTTTCCCTCGGTACCCTGTCATAATCTTTCTCTAGATCTACGAAACATAAACACAACTGTCTATTCCTCTCGTAGCATTTTTCAGTTACCTGGCGCATACTGAAAATCTGATCCTGACAGCCTCTCTGTGGTCTGAAACCACACTGGTTTTCATCCAACTTCCTTTCAATGACTGATCGCACCCTCCCTTCCAAGATGCCAGTGAATACTTTGCCTGGTATACTGATCAGTGAGATACCTCGATAGTTGTTGCAATCCTTCCTGTTCCCTTGCTTATAGATAGGGGCAATTACTGCTTTTTCCCAATCTGAAGGTACCTTACCAGCACTCGACGCTAATTTTACTACTCTATGAAGCCATCATCCCTGCCTTCCCACTATACTTCACCATTTCAGGTCTAATTGCATCTATTCCTGCTGCCTTATGACAATGGAGATTATTTACTATCCTTTCCACTTCCTCAAGCATAATTTCACCAACATTATTTTTCTCCTCCCCGTGAGCTTCGCTGTTCACAACACCACCATGATGATTTCCTTTTACATTGAGAAGATGTTCAAAATATTCCCTCCACCTCTCCAGTGATTCCCTGGGGTCTATTATGAGTTCACCTGAATTACTCAAAACACTGTTCATTTCCTTTTTTTTCCTCCCTTCCTAAGATTCTTTATAACTGTCCAGAAAGGTTTCCCTGCTGCTTGACCTAGCCTTTCCAGGTTATTACCAAAATCTACCCATGACTTCTTTTTGGATTCAACAACCATTTGTTTCGCTCTGTTTCTTTCATCTACATACAACTCTCTGTCTGCCTCGGCCCTTGTTTGGAGCCATTTCTTATAAGCCTCCTTTTTACGTTTACAAGCTGCCCTCACTTCATCATTCCACCAAGATGTTCGCCTTTTCCCATCTTTATACACAGTTGTTCCAAGGCATTCCCTTGCTGTTTCTACTACAGCATCCCTATATGCCACCCATTCACTTTGTATATCCTGAACCTGCTTACTGTCTACTGTTCGAAACTTCTCACTAATCATAACCATGTACTTCCGTCTAATTTCCTAGCCCTTGAGATTTTTTACCCTTATTCGTTTGCAGACAGATTTCACTTTCTCTACCTTAGGCCTAGAGATACTTAGTTCACTACAGATGAGATAGTGGTCTGTATCATCGAAAAAAATCCGGAAAACTCGTACATACGTAACAGATTTCCTTAATTTGAAGTCTGTTAAGATATAGTCTATTATGGATCTGGTACCCCTAGCCTCCCATGTGTAGCGTGGAATAGCCTTATGCTTGAAGAATGTATTCGTAACAGCTAAACCCATACTAGCACAGAAGTCCAGCAAACAATTCCCATTCCCATTAGCTTCCATATCTTCCCCACATTTACCAATCACCCTTTCGTATCCTTCAGTTCTATTCCCAACTCTCGCATTGAAATCGCCCATTAGCACTATTCTATCCTTGCTGTTGACCCTGACCACGATGTCACTCAATGCTTCATAAAACTTGTCAACTTCATCCTCGTCTGCACCCTCACATGGTGAATACGCCCACACAATTCTAGTCCTAATTCCTCCAACTGACAAATCTACCCACATCATTCGCTCATTTATGTGCCTAACAGAAACTATGTTCCGTGCAATGGTATTCCTGATAAAGAGCCCTACCCCAGACTCTGCCCTTCCCTTTCTAACACCCATCAAGTACACTTTATAATGTCCTATCTCTTCCTCGTTATCTCCCCTTACCCGAATATCACTTACTCCTAGCACATCCAGATGCATCCTCTTTGCTGACTCAGCCAGTTCTACTTTCTTTGTTCCATAAGCCCCATTAATATTGATATCACCCCATCGAATTCCATTTCGTTCACCAAGTTGTTTCCAAGGAGTCCCTCGCCTGTCAAATGGGAGTGGGACTCCGTTACTCCCATAGGTCCGAGGCTTGCTTAAAATGTTCTGAGCTCGGTGGATTCATGAAGCAGGATGCTGCCCTACTTGCACACAGTCCAAGTGAGTATCTCTCCTCTAACGGGTTATGGACCACCGGTGGATTGTTTAGTCCTAGCCGCCTGAGCACAAGGAGGGCCAGGACTCAGAATATGTTCGAGATGCCCACTCCCATTCCATAGCAACTGGTATCCCGACTCTCAGGACCACTTACTAGGCCACTCAGCCTTTGCCCATGGTTCACGAACTAGGACGTGACTACAGTAACCCACAAACATGAACCATAGAATGATCCCCAAAAGGAACTTTCACCCCATCAACGCAGTAATTAAAACTCAGAGGACACTTCCTATTTTTGAATCTCACCACCTGACTTTTAACCCCGTTTATCATCATACCATTGCCCATCTCACAACATTTTCGAGGTCATCCTGCAGCCGCTCACAATCTTGTAACTTATTTATTACTCTATACAGAATAATATCATCCGCAAAAAGCCTTACCTCTGATTTCACTCCTTTAATCATATCATTTATATATATATATATATAAGAAAATATAAAGGTCCAATAATACTTCCTTGAGGAATTCCCCTCTTAATTATTATAGGGTCAGATAAAGCTTCACCTACTCTAATTCTCTGAGATCTATTTTCTAGAAATATAGCCACCCATTCAGTTACTCTTTTGTCCAGTCCAGTTTCTCTCATTTTTGCCAGTAGTCTCCCATGATCCATCCTATGAAATGCTTTAGACAGGTCAATCGCGATACAGTCCATTTGACCTCCAGAATCCAAAATATCTGCTATATCTTGCTGGAATCCTACAACTTGAATTTCAGTGGAATAATCTTTCCTAAAACCGAATTGCCTTCTATCGAACCAGTTATTAATTTCGCAAGCATGTCTAATGTAATCAGAAAGATTGCCTTCCAAAACCTTACATACAATGCATGTCAAACTTACTGGCCTGTAATTTTCAGCTTTACGTTTATCACCCTTTCCTTTATACACAGGAGCTACTATAGCGACTCACTGCGGATCACTGGTGTTTTATTTACCCATTATTTTTGCTCCTGACAGAGAAAGGAAAAGGGAAACGATGTTTTTCTTGGAAGACGGCAAGAGTTAGGAAGAAATATAAATGTCATTCTTTGAAGAAAATTTCACGTTAAGTAAACTTGCTGAGCTCCAAATTTAATAGGTCTAGCGGGTCAGGTAGAGTATTCCTTTACCCGGATCTACAGGGTGGTCCGAATCAACGTAACCCGGGCATATGAGCGTTACAGGGTTGGTAATACTGATAAATAATTCGATACCTAACTCCGTTGTCATTTCATCAGGTGCTGAAGTTAGCCAATAAGATCGCTTCGCGGGAGAATTCAAATGGACTTTGCGAGGCGGAGTTGCTAAACCTCCACCGGACTTAAGACCGGCTTCGCCGGGGGACGCATTTAACACGAACCTGCAAGCTGAGTGTATCGCGCCATAGCAAGCGCGCTCCGGGAATACCGGTTGATTTCTCGGCGTCGATAACTGCTGGAAGATCGGTCATTTATGTTCATTCCATGTGGCACGCGTGCATTGAACTTGGACTCACTTTGCAACGTAAGCTTGGTCAGTGTCAATATGGCCATGTTACGCTTCACCTATACATTGTTTGGCGATATGCATTTAGCAGCGCCGCCTCGCAAAGCCTACTTGAATTCGCCCGCGAAACGATGTGATTCGCTAACTTGATAAAATGACAACAATGCAATATATCAAATTATTTTTTCAGATTATCCACCAGTATGACCAACATTTAACGGCCATATATTTGGTTCACGTTGTTCCCAACAAGCATTTTCTTTCCACTTCTGGTAGAGTAACTATTTATGGCGTATATTAATTTGGAAGAACGTCGCTCAGACAGCAGCGCGTCGGCCCCTCACCGCTGGATACCGTGATTCAGATCCCGGTCATTCCATGTGAGATTTGTGCTGGACAAAGCGGAGGCGGGACAGATTTTTCTCCGGGTACTCCGGTTTTCCCTGTCATCTTTCATTCCAGCAACACTCTCCATTCTAATTTCGTAGCATCTATCATTCATTAATATATAACTTTGGGAGTGGCGACCCCACCGTAATAATAGCCTATATATGATTCATTCATTACATCCCTGATCTCGTCACTGACTGGAAAACAGGTCGGTTTTCATTTCATTAATTTGGAAGAAATATTATTTCGGATGTTGAAAGAATTACACTTGACTGGTTCCAGGAAATAGCATCCCCAAAGAAACAATGACTAAATTTCTCATCTTATTATAGGGATGGGACGAATGGTTAGATACTTTGCAGTATCATGTTTCTGTGCATCCCTTACACTGCAGTATTAGGATATAAAAATAACATAATACAAATTGTGGGCCAACGTTTGGAAGGAACAGTTGCTATATTTGATTAGTCAGTACTACAGGTAAAAAGCAGTATTCTATCTATCCATCTTGCTTTATGCTATCCCACTGTGCCTTTCGCCGTCTCGTCACTCACATTCTCAACGATTCCATTTAAACTTCAAGAACTAATACTTCGAAATGTTCATTAATAAAAAGCGCCATTTCTGCTAGGTACAGTAGCTCTTAGTATTCCTACATGTCCCAGCATCTGTAGTTTAACAGACTGCGGGACCTGGCGTTATAAAATATGTTGACGAACGTGTGTCACGCAGTCTTCACGCTGCCGGAATGGTGGATGATGAAATAGACCTTTTAACAGCCAAAACGTAAGAAATAATTATTCAATAATTGTTATTGTTATCTGTTCTTACGTCGCACCGAAACAGAAAGATCTTCTGGTGACCAGGGGATAGGATAGGACACATCTAAGAAGGAGATGAACGTGGCCTTAACTGACGAACAGTCCCAGGATGTTATTGGTGTGAAAGTTGGAAACCACCGAAAACCATCTTCAGGGACACCGGCAGTGGGGTTCGAACCCTCCATCCCCAGAGTTAAACAACCACCTACGTGACTAAAACAGCATAGACAAATCGCTCAGTATATAAAGTACAAAACGCTCCAAAATCTTCGTCTTCTGGGATAAAAATAAAAATGGTTTGAATGTATGCGGTAAGCAACTGTGTAAATGGCTTGTCCAGCGTCTTTTTCTGTATATCACACCTTTCCTTTTCTAAAGGTAAACAATTATCGTAAATTAGCAACTGCTGCTACACCACCCCACAGATTCAAGTCGATGACAAAGTTTTAGTAAGGTCAAATACAAGTGATGTCACTTGCGATGGCTTTTCAGGACCTGATATTGAAGTACTATGTACATTATCAGAACTACATGAACCGGCAGAATTTTTAGATTTTTAAATATACGTTCCATTATTATTATTATTATTATTATTATTATTATTATTATTATTATTATTATTATTATTATTATTATTATTATTATTATTATTATTTGCAAGTTGCTTTACGTCGCACTGACACAGATAGGTCTTATGGCGACGATGGGATGGGAAGAGGCTAGGAGTGTATACAAATCCTATCGGGTCTTTTGCTCATTGTCCACAACACAGCGCGAAGCACGAAATGCAAAGTGGGATGTTTCGAGAAACTACGCTTCAGTAAGCCTAATACAAAGCACTACAAATATCTAGAGAATATATGTAACCGGCCAGGAAGTAACAGAGTAGGAATGCCAGTAGTACATCTGAACCGTTACAAAGCTATCGATCAGTAGTGCGCGCAGCTGCTGTGCTTCTAATATCATTTAGCCAATCAGGAACTCCCTACCCTTCGCTTGGTTTCATTGAGACAGTTACTTTCGTATTAGGGTCATCAGTGCGAGGGTAATATTTCTGGACTAGATTACCGTGATGGAATAGGATACTTTATCATGTAACTCCATTATCTACTTTATAGTATTAGCATGTATTAATGTATTATTTTAATTAAATATCGTATTTATAACACATTCATTTAATTCTTCACAGATCAAGTTATTTTACCGATTACATGATCACATCAGTGAATGGTGAATTCTTCTCTTTTTAGGATTTGGATTTGCACCGGGGGAAGTTCGAGTTGGTGGAGGCTTTAACTGTCCTGTGTGGAACCCTTTGTGCTGGCCTGGACACCTTCTCAATTTAGGAGCTCTCATTCTCAATACTTTTGGAGGTTGGGCAGCAGCTCTTGCTCGAGTTGGTATTGACGCAGCCACTTTTTTCGTTGACGGATATTTTGGAAGAAATGAATATGGCCAGATAGTGTACGTTAAAGGAGGTAGACAAGTTGTTGTTCCTCAGGAAGTTTATGTGACAATTACAAAGGGTTCTACCGCCGACTTACCTGCTGTAAGAAGTGAGGGCCAAATGGTAATCAATGTGGACGCACCAAGTGTCAATTACCGACCTCAGTTGTACCAGACACGATATTCAGTAGGAAATCGGTATCCAGAAGGTAACGTGCAATATACATATCGGCGGTGAGAGATGTGTAATCATAACCACCTGATGAAATAAATTGACGAATTTTAAAATATAGTGTAGAATTTATTACTATGGCACCCAATGAAGCGCATTTCCTTCCTACCTCTTGTATTCCCTATTCCTTGTGGTACCCAGTGTGTGAGCCATGACATCGTGCTGCACCGGCAATGCATTATTCTCCTTAAGACTGCTCACGCCTCCCAGCTACATATGGATACGCAGTCCATCGGAACAATTTTCGTTGTATTCGTTTTCCTATGCTGGCGGGTAAACGAAAATGAATCTTAGATGCATTATACTGTAGGAATGTGTAAATACAGCGCGGTACAGCATTACGAACATGACCACAACGAAAATTGTTCTGATGGAATGCATATCGATATGTGACTAGGAGGCGTGACTGTCTTCAGAAGAATAATTGATAAGAAGAGCATTGTAAGATATGAGGTTTTCAATCAATCAATCAATCAATCAATCAATACTAATCTGCATTTAGGGCAGTCGCCCAGGTGGCAGATTCAATATCTGTTGCTTTCCTAGCCTTTTCCTAAATGATTTCAAAGAAATTGGAAATTTATTGAACATCTCCCTTGGTAAGTTATTCCAATCCCTAACTCCCCTTCCTATAAATGAATATTTGCCCCAGTTTGTCCTCTTGAATTCCAACTTTATCTTCATAATGTGATCTTTCCTACTTTTATGAACGCCATTCAAACTTATTCGTCTACTAATGTCATTCCACGCCATCTCTCCGCTGACAGCTCGGAACATACCACTTAGTCGAGCAGCTCTTCTCCTTTCTCTCAATTCTTGCCAACCCAAACATTGCAACATTTTTGTAACGCTACTCTTTTGTCGGAAATCACCCAGAACAAATCGAGCTGCTATTCTTTGGATTTTTTCCAGTTCTTGAATCAGGTAATCCTGGTGAGGGTCCCATTCACTGGAACCATACTCTAGTTGGGGGTCTTACCAGAGACTTATATGCACTCTCCTTTACATCCTTACTACAACCCCTAAACACCCTCATAACCATGTGCAGACATCTGTACCCTTTATTTACAATCATATTTATGCGATTACCCCAATGAAGATCTTTCCTTATATCTATACCTAGGTATTTACAATGATCCCCAAAGGGAACTTTCACCCCATCAACGCAGTAATTAAAACTGAGAGGACTTTTCCTATTTGTGAAACTCACAACCTGACTTTTAACCCCGTTTATCAACATACCATTGCCTGCTGTCCATCTCACAACCTTTTCGAGGTCACGTTGCAGTTGCTCACAATGTAACTTACTTATCACTGTATAGAGAATAACATCATCCGCAAAAAGCCTTACCTCCGATTCCACTCCTTTACTCACATCATTTATATATATAAGAAAACATAAAGGTCTGATAATACTGCCTTGAGGAATTCTCCTCTTAATTATTACAGGGTCAGATAACGCTTCACCTACTCTAATTCTCTGAGATCTATGTTCTAGAAATATAGCAACCCATTCAGTCACTCTTTCGTCTAGTCCAATTTCACTCATTTCTACCAGTAGTCCCCCATGATCCACCCTATCAAATGCTTTAGAGAGGTCAATCGCGATACAGTCCATTTGACCTCCAGAATCCAAGATATCTGCTATATCTTGCTGGAATCCTACAAGTTGAGCTTCAGTGGAATAACCTTTCCTAAACAAGACCTACCTTCTATGAGCCGGTTATTAATTTCGCAAACATGTGTAACATAATCAGAAAGAGTGCCTTCCCAAAGCTTACATACAATGCATGTCAAACTTACTGGCCTGTAATTTTCAGCTTTATGTCTATCACCCTTTCCTTTATACACAGGGGCTACTATAGCAACTCTCCATTCATCTGGTATAGCTCCTCCGACCAAACAATAATCAAATAAGTACTTCAGATATGGTACTATATCCCAACCCATTGTATTTAGTATATCCCCAGAAATCTGATCAATTCCAGCCGCTTTTATAGTTTTCAACTTTTGTATCTTATTGTAAATGTCATTGTTATCATATGTAAATTTTATTACTTCTTTGGCCTTAGTCTCCTCTTCTATCTCGACATCATCCTTGTAACCAATAATCTTTACATACTGCTGACTGAATACTTCTGCCTTTTGAAGATCCTCACATACACACTCCCCTTGTTCATTAATTATTCCTGGAATGTCCTTCTTGGAACCTGTTTCTGCCTTAAAATACCTATACATACCCTTCCATTTTTCACTAAAATTTGTATGACTGCCAACTATGCTTGCCATCATGTTATCCTTAGCTGCCTTCTTTGCTAGATTCAATTTTCTAGTAAGTTCCTTCAATTTCTCCTTACTTCCCCAGCCATTTGTAACTCTATTTCTTTTCAGTCTGCACCTCCTTTTTAGTCTCTTTATTTCTCTATTATAATAAGGTGGGTCTTTACCATTCCTTACCACCCTTAAAGGTACAAACCTGTTTTCGCACTCCTTAACAATTTCTTTAAACCCATTCCATTTGGCGGTGCAGCGTCGACATTGGTGCAAATATTTATTTATAGGAAGGGGAGTAAGAGATTGATAACTTACCAAGGGAGATGTTCAATAAATTTCCAATTTCTTTGAAATAATTTAAGAAAAGGCTAGAAAAACAACAGATAGGGAATTTGCCACCTGGGCGACTGCCCTAAATGCAGATCAGTATTGATTCATTGACATAATAGAAAGACGTGGTGTTTAGGCTTCAAAAGCAAAGTAATAGATTGTAATATCTTAGATTCAAGGTGCAGCCCAATATCACAAGCACTAACTTTCTCTCTTAAAGCATCTACTAGATGTCATTCTGAAACAATTATCGGTATCAACATTTTTGGAGAAGTGACCACTTTTCTTCAGGATCACAGACCTTCTCTATAATTCTTCATTCTAATAACACCCCATATCTATTACTGCATTTAAGGCTTCAAATAGATTAAACATATGCCATGTTTTCCAATTTTTCATGATGTCTGTATCTTCCTAACGACCTGCTCCTTGCAGTACCACAACTCGTCCGGATTTTCAGACCACTTCCAGTATTTCTCATTCTTCGTCATAGTGGTTACTTTGAATTCCCCCACATCGCCGAAGTTTGTCAATAATTTTCCTGGATGTAATTGTCCATCATACCTCACGACTACAAAATCTCTGCAGATAAATCAGTTCTTTGCTCGTCATTAGTACTTTCTGCCGGTACATCTGATTGTTCATCTTCATGATCATCAACATTCATATTCTCTTCTCCATTTGTATTTTCATCGTCTGAATGATTTACCCACGAACCCAAACTGTCTTCACTTTCCGCATAACCCACTGTCTCTACTTCTTGTTCTTCTGACGATATTTCGTCTTCACAAGACAACATTGTTTGATCACTGACTTACCGGCAAGTTTTCCATGCATTTTTTTCCATAACGTGTTCCTATGGTTTCCATATTTCTCCGCCACTTGACGAATTGAAGCTTTTTGACCTTTGATTTTATTCCGTGCTGACCGGGCGAGTTGGCCGTGCGCGTAGAGGCGCGTGGCTGTGAGCTTGCATCCGGGAGATAGTAGGTTCGAATCCCACTATCGGCAGCCCTGAAGATGGTTTTCCGTGGTTTCCCATTTTCACACCAGGCAAATGCTGGGGCTGTACCTTAATTAAGGTAACGGCCGCTTCCTTCCAACTCCTAGGCCTTTCCTATCCCATCGTCGCCATAAGACCTATCTGTGTCGGTGCGACGTAAAGCCCCTAACAAAAAAAATATATTCCGTGCTGCTTCTAACTGATCACCTGTCCAATTTCGGTAACTTCGTCCACCAATCTTCCGTCACATTTTAGAGACGCACAGCGTGCAATAAATTTAAAAGAAAAGCAATGTCACATTTTCACTCCAAAATCTTCTCATTTTAGATCAAATTATTTGCATTTCAAGAAAAAGCTATGATAACAACATGTTTCAAACTGACATATGGCCTAGAAAACCAAAGGATTCAAAATATCTATTTACCTTTTGCCTATAATTCACGGCGGAAGCGGCACAGAACAGACAATACAAATGTATACAAGAGAGCGGAAATGATGAGTAATTATAAACACACTACACGCGCCAAGGTAAAAGAATAAATGCAGGAAGAATGTCATGGCTGCCAACCTTTGACTATAAACAAAGCATATTTGACACCAGGTGGCACTGGGAGGGGCAGCCATATGAAATGACGTCACTGTCACATTCTTGCCCCTTTTTACGGTAATTCTTCAGCGCCCTGGTGTTGTATGATTGGGATCGCCGTACACCTATGCCTTGAGGCCAGTAGGAACTTTATCTTATGATCCGGATGGATGTGTGATAAGCAGATTTTTAATTGTTTTCCAATGACTTTTCTTACCTTGGGAAAAGAAATACGTGAAAGAAGAAAAGATATCCTTTATCTGCTGTTGAGTAACAAAAATTAATTTCAGTTATTCGAGCTAAAAATAAAGTTACACAAGCTTATAAATACACGGGATGATAATAAATACAATACTAATTAATGTCGAAAATTGTTCCCAGTATGAATATGCCAAGATGTCAAATTAATGTAGTATAAATGTGTTATCCAATTCTGTTAGCGTTCAAATATATCATCTATCTTTCACGGCTAATTATGATCTCGATATTGTGATTACCATAGACCATGAGTCATATTTCTCAAAGATGTGAGTAATAAACGTATTTGACAAGCATACCATAGATATGTTGGTTTGATTCCCACCTTGAAATAGGGATAACTTGGACTTTACTTTCTGAAATAATTAAATTACTCCATTGGAAAACAAACAAAATTCTATTCTTTAACTTTAAATCAGAAATTTTGAGATTTGCGGTTAATACGTAATTACAATTTAAGGAACTATCAAATCGAAAAATAAACTTAATATATTGGCATTTGTGTCAAATTACACTCTTGGTGACGCCTCGAAGTTAAAGGTACCTGGGAACCAATATATCAATTTTTCAGTTGCTATTTGTTGTTTTCGTGCTTCCATTTAAGGCTTAAATTCATTGTAAATTTATTGCAAATTCTTTATAACTGTATAGTAAATTCTTTCCGATTGTTTATAAAATATTTTCTAACTTTCAGTACTTTTAAAATAAGTAGGAGTTAATAAATCCCTATTCTTTAATTCAGTAGTTATGATTTATTTCGTGCCCGGTCGATGTTTCGATGAAGTGACTCCAGCGAAAGCACCACCCGTGAGAAGAAGAGTGCCTACTCACAATGCTGTGGTCATGACCGAAGGGTACGACCACACTGCATGAAATGAAATGAAACAAAACCGTTTCAGGCTGCCGAGACCGCTGGCTTCAGTCAACTAGCTTTCGAAATACCGGAAGCGAAGGATGACAGACAATACTGCCGAGGCAAAACGTTTCGTTTGCTCCAGGCTACCTCAGTCAGGCTCAAGTTGTGCTGAGGCTACTTGATTGCAGCAAAGATAATAATAAGTCAAGATAAGCCAAACTAATTGTTTATTTCAGATTCTGTGCAAGAAATTGTCTATAAACAACGTCTTTTGTACAGAGTTACAAGCTTCAAGAGTAAAAGGTGAGGTATTGAAAACAGACGAATCTGTCCTTTAAAATAGAATCAAACATAACTCTTCGTTCACAAATTACAAGTGTATTTTACTGATACCTGTAAATTACATTTTCTCCATTTTAGATGGAATATGACGCTGAGAAGTGGCCAAACCACGCCCCAGCTGGTTTCAGTTTGCCAAGAAGAACGTGGGCATCAAACAGGTTTCGCACTAATTGTGGAAGATCTGCATTCTCCCTTCACCAGTGGGGCTTCAGGGACTCTCCAGCGTGTGATTGTGGTGCAATGGTCCAGCCCATGCATCATATAATGGACGAAAGCCCTCTGCGTGCTTATGGTGGAGACCGAAAAGACTTTGCTAATGACTCAGTATCCCTAGTGCAGTGGATAAATAATTTAGATATCCATGTGTAATTGTTCCCTACTTAGTACCATGTATTCTTTGCAGGTTTTTCTTTTGTATAATATTGTATATAGTTGTCCATTATGTAAATTCCATACGCTTAATAATAACTGCAATTTGAAAGATCACAGCAACAGAGCCCCCGTAATTAAACTATGAGAGGGAGTTGCTGCAGGAATGAACGTCACTGTCGCTCACTAGCTGGCTTACCTACCGCTCCATCACCACACAGCTTGCTCGGCACCATTTGTGTAGAATGCCACTCTACAGTCTCTCTCATAAACTCAGATGGAACGCACAGTGGTTGTTCTCTGCGCTACGGCAGCTGCGTCAACGGCCGCACTGCTTTAAGCGTGTATGAGATCTTACCTTATAAAAGATGCTGGAAGTGTCGACCTTCCTGGGTTATACAGACATTCTATCTGATGATATAGATGTTGATTCCCACAGGGAATCTGGAGTAGTTGTCCCGAATGAGTAAAATTAAACGGTCCGTTATTGGACATTATAAATTTTCCAGCAAACTCATTCTTGGTTGCCGGCGTTTCACCCCGTATGCTAAGTTGGGCTCATCAGTTGGTAAATAGCACACCCACCAAGACGCACGGCTAGTGTATACCGTGGAGGCCACTGCGAAGGCTACTTGGAGCCACCAGCAGTGACAATGCACTGTGAGAAACTTTGTCTCATTACCAAAAACTGATGCCTGCTTGGCCATCAGATGACATATATGTTGATTCCCATACGGAATCTGAAATACTTGTCCCGAATGAGTAAATTTATAATACCAATATGAACGGTCCGTTTTTGGACATTATAAATTTTCCAGCTAACTCATTCCTGGTTGCCGGCGTTTCACTCCGTATGCTAAGTTGGGCTCATCAATTGGTGCATAGCACACCCACCAAGAAGCATGGCTAGTGCATACCGTGGATGCCACTGCATAGGCTACATGGAACAACCGCCAGTGCCAGTGCACTATGAGGGACTTTGTCTCATTACCAAAATCTGATGCCTGCTTGGCCATCGGATGATACAGATGTTGATTCCCATAGGGAACTTGAAATATTTGTCCCAAATGAGTAACTTTATAACACCAATATAAATGGTCAGTTATTGGACATTATAAATTTTCCACCTAACTCATTCCTGGTTGCCAGCGTTTCACCCCGTGTGCTAAGTTGGGCTCATCAGTTAGTACATAGCACACCCACCAAGACGCATGGCTACTGCATACCGTGGAGACTTTTTTTCACATGTTTTCATTCCGCGCCTGAAGGACGGTGCGGGTCCCCTAGATCGTTACGCAATCTCTCAGGCCGAGAGAGGTGAGGAGAACTGACAATGTATTAAATGAAGAAGAGGGGAAAACGATTTGACAAATGGAATGATGGGTATGGGTTGAGTTATGAGGATTTTCGGGAGTAGTGAAATGTTTAGAGAAGGGTACCAGACTGTACATGGAACCCGAGGAGGTGCAGGGTCGCAGTGATGTTACAGGGGAAGAATTTAGGAATCGCAAGATGTCGAGTGTTGGAGCTGATGGGGGGAAGAAACCGTTTGGAGGCCGGGGAGGATAAAAGGGTGGAGGGGGTCGATAAGGAGAGGGTGGCCGGGTGCGACGGCCGGGCATTGTTGGAGGGATGCAGAACAGGTTGGGGTGGGAAAAGAGATGGCTCGAATTTGTAACGATGGCCAAAGATGTAGACTCCATTGGCGATGACATGGTGAACATCGGCGGCACCAGGGAGACTCGACGGACGGATACACCTTCTGCTCAAAGTTGTTGGAGGACGGCTTCTTCTGAGTGAACAGGATCCACTCCACGGATCACACAGCAATACGTGGTCTGGTGGGAAGGTGATGACTGCAATGGGGTTCGTGCTTCTTCGATGGCATTGGAAGACGATGGTGTTGATGACGGTGCTGCAGATGTGGTGGGTGGCCTGTACGAGGCTTGACGTTCTTCAGGTGTTGGGAGGTGAGGGATAGAAGAAATCATTATGGACGCAGGATGACTGGTTGTAACCGTAGTGATGGGAATAAGGGAGGGCTTGAAGTTTGAAGTTGTAGTAGAGAAGGTGGTGGTAGAAGTAGTTATGGGAGAATTAGAAATAGGGGCTGATGTCTGCTGATGTGATGACGTAGACTCCACTTGGTGCGAAGACGGCTGGTAGGAAGTCCCCTGTAGTGCGCGACGGTTGCAGGCGGGGTGAAATCAATGGCTATGAGCTGGTCCATGAGATAGGCAGGAGTAACTTCCACACTACGCAATATGAGATGGACATTGACGCCGTTGTTCAGGAGGCGGCAGACTTCGTCCTCTGTGTGAAGATATAGAAGGGCATCTGGTGATAGTCCGGAACTGGTTATTAGTCTGGTGGCGCAATGAACGGGAACGCCTGCATTGCGGATTTGGTGGACGATGTCGTCATCTGAGAGAGCAAGGTTGACGTTATGGAGTAGGCAGGTAAACATGTCGGGGAGGCCGACTTCCAAGTAGGTGTCAGCCGATGTGCTTTCTCGAGTCCGCGAGGCAGCAGAGGTAGAGATGGTGAGCCATCCGACCGAGAATAAATTGAGGAGTAAGGAATAGTTTCGATGGTCCACTCAGAAATGTCGCTCCTGGCGAGAAGCTGTGATCTGTTAGTGTGTGTGAACACCCCCCCCCCCCGTGGAGGCCACTGCATAGGCTACTTGGACCCAAGAGCAGTACCAATGCACTATGAGGGACTGTCTCATTACAAAAAATTGATGCCTGCTTGGCCATCAGATGATATAGATCTTGATTTCCATAGGGAACCCGAAATATTTGTCTAGAATGAGTAAATTTATTATACCAATATAAATGGTCCGTTATTGGACATTATAAAGTATCCAGCTAACTCATTCCTGGCTGCCAGCGTTTCACCCCGTGTGCTAAGTTGGGCTCATCAATTGGTACATAGCACACCCACCAAGACGGAAGGCTAGTGCATACCGTGGAGGCCACCGCGTAGGCTACTTGGAGCCACCAGCAGTACCAATGCACTATGAGGGACTTTCCTCATTACGAAAAATTGATGCCTGCTTGGCCATCTGGTACCTGGTAACTACATTCTGGCTGAAGAGAGTAAGTTCCACTACTGTAACGTTTCTGATTTCATTCTTAATGTTTTCTTTCAATTCCTTCAATGTGTAAGATTTTGTTCGATACACATTTTCTTTCAGTTTACCCAAAAGTAAAAATCACACACTGTTAGATATGGAGAACGAGAGGGAAATAGACCAGCATTGATCACTTTGTCTGCAAACACTTCAGAGATTGTAGGAAGGGAATCTTCGGCTGTAGGAGCAGGGTCTGAATCTTGTTGAAACCACACACGCAGTTCGTAAATCCCCGCACCCAACGGGAATCGAACCCGTGGCCCTCTGAACTGAAGACCACTTCACTGACCATTCAGACAAGGAGATGGACATATCATCACGATTTGGTTGGAAGAATTGATTTAGTAAACAATGAGGCGTTTCTCCATCAGTGTAGATCTCGAACAATATTCACAGATTTAGAGGTTAAAGGAAATAGACGAAGAATTTCGAAGAGAGAGGTATTTCAAAACAATTTATTCAGTATCCAAATTAAGTTATCATTGTACATTTATATTTTTGCGTGGATATGAACAGGATAACTACTTCAAGATAATATTGTCATAGGATCTAAGTTGTGAGCATTAAAGCTGTATCCAAAAGTGGTCATGACAAACCAAACTGCACACCATTCAAGTCTGGCAAAGAGACCCGCGCCGCATCACCATCATAGTTAATCACCTGATGATTTGGATATGATGGCTGTCCTTGATTTAGTCCAAAGAATACTTCCTGTCCATCACCGTAGGTTACTGGTGGCATATAATAACCATTTGCCTTTCCTGGCACGAGATACTCACGGCCGTTTCTTCCAAACATACCCTTCAGAAAATCGTTTGCCACATTTACACGAGTCTTGACCACATGATCAAAGTGGCCGCCAAAACCACGTAGGATATCGACTAATGGACGTTTGTGGTACCCAAAATCCCAAAGAAAGCCTCCATTCACGGCTCCTCCTCTGTTTGCTGAAACGAGAGACAAAATGTGTCAGCATAGCAAAAAATCGGAGAATTCCGGTATTGAAAATAAATACTTTAGGTTATATGTGTGTAAAAATATATTGTATTAAAATCATAGCACGCCTGGTGGCTATGATAGTTAAGGCGATGAAGTCTAAACGGTCTGACACCTAGGTTCGAGTCCCGTTCCTTGAAATATTTCACCATCAGAATATTTGGCAGTAGGATAGGGGAGGTGGTGGTATACAATTTCTAAACACTGTTTATGGTGATTCGTCCGTCGGATGGAGGCCTTAAGCCTTGAGCAGACCCCTTGATGTTATTCGACAGGATTAAGCTTCGTGCCGCACCGGGTTTCATCCTCAAACTTCCTACCAACATATATCACGTCATTCATTTCATCTCATTAACTCATTCGATGATGTTGACGTCAGGAAGGGCATCCGGTTAAAAAACCACCACGACAGATTCATTTCACCTCAAACCCGACCCCGTAGACAAACGGCACAAGGGTTGGACAACATTGTATAAAAAATTATACCAGGTAATCTATAAGATTTTACCGGTTTTTGTGGTAAGGAAAACGCGTAATTTTCGAGGGAAATTAATTTTTTGTTTATTCAAAATATTGGCTGTCGGCTTAGAAACACTTCGCCCATCATTCAGGTAAGTTATGAATACCATGCCATAAAAACCGCTTGTCTCTTGCGGCAAACCATTCGTCGAGCCATTTTCCAACTTCCTCGAAATTGTTGCAGTGCTGCTCTGCGAACGCGTGCGCCATTGATGCGAAGAGGTGATAGATAGCGTCAGGTCGGGGCAGTACGACGGGTGCGAAAGGATGTCAATCAATCAATCAATCAATCAATCAATCAATCAATCAATCAATCAATCAATCAATCAATCAATCAATCAATCAATCAATCAATCAATCAATCAATCAATACTGATCTGCATTTAGGGCAGTTGCTCAGGTGGCAGATTCCCTATCTGTTGTTTTCCTAGCCTTTTATTAAATGATTTCAATGACATTGGAAATTTATTGAACATCTCCCTTGGTGAGTTATTCCAGTCTCTAACTCCCCTTCCTAAAAATGAATATTTGCCCCAATTTGCCCTCTTGAATTCCAACGTTACCTTCATATTGTCCCATTCAAGCGATTTCAAGGTATCTTTCACCGGTTTTGCTGTGTGAGACGGCGCACTGTTGTGTAACAAAATCACTTCTGGCCCATTCCGGTCATCTTTCGATCAATGCGTGGATTAAATTATCATTTTTTGGCGATAGCGTTGTGCATTAATGGTTTCGCCGGGCTTCGCCTGCAATTGCTCGTTTTCGCACTGTTATACTCTACCAGAGCGCGCCCTGTGTTTCACATAGAGCGTGTTTACCATATTTTTCTACCAGCAAACGATGACGTTCCACAGCCTTTTCCGTTTGATTAAATAAAAACAGCAATGCATGCAGCAGATGTTCTTTTTCAGGCACAAAGATGAGGTGGTGGTATACAATTTCTAAACTCTAGATTGCGTGCCAAAAGCCTGGAATACATTCCAAACCTCTCCGCAGTGTTCACATGGAATGAAAGCATATGACATCCTTCGGATGGGGACGTTAAGCCTTTAGCAGACCACTTGGTGTTGTTCGACAGGAGTAGGGTTTCCTATTATCATATATGACTGTACGATACAACACAGTGTTTGGCCGACACAACTTTTTTTTTTGTGTGTGTGTTGGTAGATTAATGTCAGACAAACAAACTGACGAATGTGTCAAATTCGTACGCTGCGTACTATTCGTTGGCGCCACCTTTTAGAGAAACCGGAAAAGACTTATGCTTACATCTGGTGTATGTATATTTATAAGATTTAATTTTGGCCTGAAATTTTGGACTTGGAAAAATTATTTCGATCTCATAAACCTGAACATACCCGAGTCAATTTGAACTGACTGTTTTGAAAATTCAAATTTATGGGTGGTATCAAATATTATCATTTATTGATGGACTTAAGTATTTTCATTTTTGGTCAAATTATCGTGAAACGTCCAATAGGTACCCACGCAGTTCTGGAAGCGCGTTTCCTGTTTCGTAAACGAAGACTTTTCTCGAACTTTTATTATCACTGTATCAGCAAGAAAGAAGACAGGCCTAATTGGGCGGAATAACGAAAATTGTAATCGCTGAATGCTAAATTCAGAGGTGAATTCTGCACTCTGATTGGTTTTTGTTGGTGGGTGTACCACTTCCTGTTTCTCTATCTTGCCTCGCTACTTCGATTGGAGTGAGTAAGCGTCTGTGTCTTTGGTCATCTGACCATGTTAGCGAGCTCGCGTGCTCGTCCTTCGGTCCCCCGGTCTCGGGGATGGCACTGTTTCTTCCTTTATTTCCGTTCTCAACTTCAGTCGAATGTGATAATTTACATTTTTCTTACGCAGGCGCCTGCCCTCGCATTTCACATTCACCGCTAATTTTGTCCAAATGACTTAGTTCATCAACTAATCAATCAATAAATCACTACTGATCGCCCAGGTGGCAGATTTCCTATCTGTTGTTTTTCTATCTTTTTCGTAAATTATTGCAAACAAATTGGAAATGTACTGGACATCTAAGATGTTCCAATCCCTAACTCCTCTTCATATAAAAGAATATTTGCTAAAATGTGTCTTCTTGATTTTCAACTTTACCTTCATAAATGGTGATCTTTTCTACTTTAAAAGAAATCACTCATAAATCTACTAATCTCATTCCATGCCATTTCTCCACTGACACCCCGAAACGTACCACATAGTCGAGTATCTCCTCTCCTTACTCCCAAGTCTTCCCAGCCCGAAGTTTGCAACACTTTAGTAACATTACTCCTTTGTCGGAAATTACCCAGAAAAATCGTCCTGCTTTCCTCTGAATTTTTTTCCAATTCTTGTATCTAGTAATCCTAGTGAGGGTCCCATACACTGGAACTATACTCTAGTTGGGGTCTTACAAGGGACTCATACGCCCTCTCCTTTTCATCCTTACTGCAACCAATAAATACTCTCATAACATTGTGGAGAGATATGTAAACTTCGTTAACTACTTCGCTAATATGATAACCCCAATGAAGATCATTCCTTATATTGACACCTAGGTACTTACAGTGATCCCCTATAAGGAACGTTCACCTCACCAACACAATAATTAAAACTGAGGGGACCTATTTGTTAAACTCACAACCTGACATTTAACATTGTTTATCAACATACCATTGCCTACTGTCCATCTCACAAAAATTATCGAGGTCATTTTGCAATTGCTCACAATATTGTAACTTATTTATTACTCTGTACAGAATAATATTTTTCGCAAAAAGCATTATCTCTGATTCCACTTCTTTACTCAAATCATTTATATATATAAAAAACATAAAGGTCGAATAATACTGCCTCGGGAAATTCCCTCCTTAATGATTACAGGGTCAGATAAAGCTTCGCCTATTCTAATTCTCTGAGATCTATTTCCAAGAATTTTAGCAACGCATTCAGTCACTCTTTTTTTCTGGCCCAGTTGTACTCATTTTTGCCAGTAGTCTCCCATGATATACCCTATCAAATGCCTTAGTTAGATCAATTGTGATACAGTCCATTTGACCTTCTGAATCCAAGAAATCTGCTATATCTTCCTGGAATCCTACAAGTTGAGCTTCAGTTGAATAACCTTTCCTAAACCCGACATGCCTTCTATCGAAACAGTTATTAATGTGTTTGTTTTAATTTCTATATTATTTTGTTTGTGCATTGTGAGACTAGCCCTTATTTTAGACTACGTGTGTCGATGGGTTAGAATTTTAGTGACAAATATTTATCATCAACGCACTGCGCATGTCTCAAGGTATGTCAATACTTTTGTTTCAGTTCGATTATGTGACCGGAGTCCTGTTCAAAGTGTTTCTTGAGTTTTTAAAATGCTTTCACTCTAAAATAAGACGTTCTAATCCAAGGACAATTACCCCCTCCTTTTTCTTTCGTCGCAAAAGGTACGTTCCTTTACCTCTGAGGGATCCATGCTGCTTCCCTTATTCGTTCCGTAGTTGTCATGTTTCCTAACCTGTTTGTATTTTGTGTTACGATGCTTTGGTTGAGTCTAAGTATTTTTAAGGTTAAAATTTCCTTCTTTAATTAATATGTATTACCTTTGGTAAGCGAATGTTACAAAAGGAGAATTAAACAGTGATATGCAAATAAACTGTAAATCTGAACATTTAACATACCTAAGAAATTTTAATATTATTTATTGTTTCACTACAAAGATATTAATTGAAATTCCATTATCAATGAACTAATAATTTATTCTCTTCCCACGTTAACTGAATATAAATACTTAACTTTTGGAACAAAATTGGTAAATCTATACTTTTAGGTCACATGCGGAACTAACCTAATTTTTATTCGAACACTAACATGTACCCGGGGCTTCGCCCGCGTTTATTAATTCAAAGCTTCACTATCGGACCAAGAATTGCTCTTTGACACAGTCATGTGTGAAACTTTTAAGTGAATGTAATGGATATCGGGTAAATGTTAAGCCTTACCATTACATGCAATTCGAAGTGTTTATTTGCAGAGTCGTTGCAACTAAAAGACAAGCGAATGAAATGAAAATCGGGTAAACATCGAATTAATAAGTGAAGCAATAAAAAGTACTAAAAATAATGAAAGCAGGTCTTTTATTATTTATTTTATTTACAAGTTGCTTTACGCCGCACCAAGGTCTTATGGGGACGATGGGACAGGAAAAGGCTAGGAGCAGGAAGGAAGTGGCCGTGTCCTTAATTAAAGTACAGCCCCAGCTTTTTCGTCGTGTAAAATATGAAACCACGGAAAACCATCTTTAGAGCTGCCGACAGTGGGGTTTGAACCCACTATCTCCCAAATACTGGATACTCACCGCACTTAAGCGACTGCAGCTATCGAGCTAGACAGCTGTATAAAAATGTATCTAAGAATTCGCCTCTGTTAACAATTTCTCCGCCTGCTGTAGGTTTGGCTGGTCGTCGCACACATACACATAGACAAACAGTTCCGGATATTACCTAGTGTATATGGCTTCTCATGTCGGAGACCGAAAATGGCTTCATACGCCATGGACTTAAAATGGCCCCTTGGCTTGTGTTCCCTGCCGGTCTTATGTACGTTGCCTAGCGACAGCGAATCTATGCATTTAATCCTGTTGTCACCCAGGGTATCCAGTCTGAGACTATTGAACGGAGACTAGTAGAAGCCTTAGATGAACTGAGTCCATACAACAGAGAAAACCATCTAAATACTAACACCCCAAAGACGCAAGTTTGTGCTTTTTACTTAAAGAATATGCGGGCAAGAAGAAAACTGAACACTTTTTGGGAGGGTGCTCCCTTGGATCATTGCTCAACACCTAAATATCTAGGGGTAACTGTGAATCGTGTACTCACGTATGAATAATATTGTGTTAACACGAAACACAAAGTTTCTACGCGAAATTCCATTATTTGCAAGGTATGCGGTACCCACTGCGCAATACAAGCTCATACAATGAGAATTACTGCTTTAGTACTGAGCTACTCTGCAGCAGAATGTGCATGCTCTGTTTGTTATAGATCATGTCATGCCAGACAGGTAGATATTGCTTTAAATGAAAGTTGTTGACTTATAACTGGTTTCCTAAGATACGGTATATTGCTTGGCTGGCATTGCTCCCCCAGACATTAGACGTGAAGTAGCTGCCAAACAGGAAAAATCTAAAGTAGACGTTTCCCAAAACATATTCATTACATGATTGTCAACCTGCTCAACAATGATTGAAATTCAGGAGAAGTTTTCTACATTCTACTGAGTGCCTTTCGGATTCAACTCAGTCATTATAACTAACTTCCTGGAGATCCAGAAACATTCATTTCAATGGATGGATGGATTCATCTGAAACTATTCCAGCTGGTTATGAAGAGTTGTGGTCTACATGGAAGAGAGTGAACACTGGTAGGTCTCTAAGTTCAGCCAAGTTTGAGTAATCATAGAATCAAATCATTAAATGATCACACCAATAATTACAGGCGAAAGCTTACCCTAACCCGCAGTACATTCTGTACTTAGCAGGTTGCAAAGCGACTGACACTTTCATCAATATTCTGATATATGTGATTATCATCCTTAGAAATGTCATTGCATGCAGCCATGTTGGATTACTACCTGTCAAGCTATAGGATATACACTTCCTCTGATCATAGAAGAATACTGTTTTCTGCTAGACACTCGTTGATTCTCTGAAATTCAGCAGGTTACAAATTTACCCAACAGATGGCAGAACATTCCTATAACGTACACACTGCTAAGAGAAAACAATCAGGAACAGATGGGAAGTTATGACCAACAACAAAGCGCGGGAACAAACTCTTGCAAAAGTGGGGGTCTATTTACCCGAACCTGTGTTCAATCCCAACCAATTGTATGTTGCACACCATCTCGGCCAAGATGGTTTAAAAATGTAAATATCCAGGTACAGCCGAATGGTCGAAGCACAGAGAAGAATTGTTATAAACTGCATAACGAATGAATCAATTACTATGAACCGGTATTGAATGTTCATAAAACTGTTGAAGAAGGCACACAAAACAATATCACTGCGGCAGGCACTTCAAGACGAGTTATCTCACCTATTTTTAACGAATGCTGCGGATCCACTTGTTACTATAAAATCATAGTAGAATTAGTTTCCCGTAATCAATGGAAGTTTTGCATTTGCATTCAGTACAAAATATTTACAACTTACTCTAAGCACTATGCACCTAAGTATGACTATTCAAAATCTATTAACACGCACATCACTCTTCTTGCAGTGTGTTTCCGTACTGAATTATTTTGTTTCATATCAACAGTCAAACCAAATTGCTGTCTCTGTTCATACCCTTGTTTCTTCACTGAAGTTATGGATTTTTCTTGCTTCAAAATCATCCAGTATTTTCTAATTCAGTGATACAGGTGATGCATATACATTTTCCGATTATAATTATTGACCTCTACGCCTTTCAGCGTTTAGTCTGCAAGCCTCTGTGAAATTAATAAACGTCGCCAAAATCCTTTATCTGCAACTACTGCTGTGGCTTCATTTACTTCTATACCTCCTATCTTTAAACTGTTAGAAACTGAGTCCAACCATCGTCGTCTTGGTCGCCCTCTACTTCTCTTATCCTCCATAACAGAGTCCATTATTCTCCTAGGTAACCTATCCTCCTCCATTCGTCTAACATGATCTACCACCGAAGCCGGTTTATGCGTACAGCTTCATCCATCGAGTTAATTCCTAACTTAGCATTTATCTCCTCATTCCCACCACCCTCCTGCCATTGTTCCTACCTGCTTGTACCAGCAATCATTCCAGCTACTTTCGTGTCTGCTTTCATTTCCGTAAAGCAAAGTTGGTCTGGAAAAAGACCGATGTAAGTATAATTCCTTTCGGGAGTTGACTTCATTCTTACAGAACACTGTTGATCGCAACTGTGAGCTCACGGCATTAGCATTATTACGCCTTGATTCAATCGCACTTACTATGTTACCATCCTGGTAGAACACACAACCTAAATACTTGAAATTATCTGCCTGTTCCAGCTTTGTATCTAACATTTTACATCAATTCTCTACAGGAAATTAAAATTGCTTCAAGGTCCACATCTATATCTATATACTATATACACGGACTAAGCAAATGTCATGGGATAGAGGAGCACTGATGCGCAGGTGTGTTGTCTGCGCACCACACGCCCCCTGTGCCAGCGGCAGTTGTATAGGGGACCTTGTGAGCAGTGGCTGTGTATATGACAGGTGTAACATGGAACGAGGTCGTGAGCCGACACCGTTCGAACGGGATATGGTGGTCGGTGTACGACGGATGGGAAGTGCGATTTCGGAAGTGGTGCGGGAATTCGGTTTCACACGATCAACTGTGTCCAGGGTGTATCGTGAATGGTTGGATGCGGGTGTCACCGTCCACAATAGACGAACGACCGCCCGTCCAGCCACCCTCGATAACCGTGACCGGCGACATCTGAGACGGATTGTCAATAGTGACAGACGAGCAACCATGCAACAAATCACGACTCAACCCAGCACTGGCCGTGCTAGACACGTCTCCCTGTGAACAATCCGTAGGAACATGGGTTCTATGGGGTATGGGAGCCGGCGCCACACACGGGTGCCACTGTTAACCCAACATCATCGGACACAACGACGCGCATTTGTCACCAGTCACCAGGAATGGACAGTGGAACAATGGCGTAACGTGATATGGCCGGACGAATCACGATTTCAACTGCACCATGCCGATGGTAGGCACCGTGTATGGCGCAGACCACATGAAGCGATGGATCCCGCCTGGCTCGAAGGTGTGGCCCAGGGCGCTGGTGTGTCTGTTATGGTCTGGGGTGCATTTTTCTGGTATGGAATGGGCCCCCTTGTTGTTCTAGAAGAGACTTTGAATGGTACGCGGTATGTTGAGCTGCTCGGAGGCCATCTCCACCCATTTTTGGCCTTCCAGCGCCCAGACGGTACTGCGGTGTTTCAAGATGATAACGCGCCGCCACATCGTTCCCACGTCGCCCGGGAATGGTTCCAGGAACATGCAGCGGAGGTCCAACGACTGCCATGCCCACCCAGGAGCCCCGATATGAACCCTATCGATCATATCTGGGATATCCTTGAACGCAGGCTCCGAGCCATGGATCCTGCACCCACGAACAGACCGGCATTGGCGGCCGCTCCGCAAACGATTTGGTGTCAGCTGCGTCCAGAGAACTACCAAGGACTTGTCGACTCACTTCCACGGCGTCTCGCTGCAGTTCGCGGGGCCAGAGGAGGCCCCACACGTTATTAGGTGACTATCCCATGACATTTGCTAAGTCAGTGTATAAAAATGGATGTATGTGTGTGAATGACGCATCTCCTCCTAAACCACTGGAGCAATTTCAATCAAATTTTGAACACTTATTATTTGCTATCTGGAGACGAGCACTGTGGGGATAAGCCACCTCTAGCCCCCTTAGAGGTGGGGGTTAGAGGCGGTCAGGTAAAAAATCAATCGATAATATTGTCGAATCCATAGTTTTTGGGGTCGCTGTGGTGAATAGTGACACTCTCGATTATTTAAAAGTCATTTTCTACTCCCATTTGGGTGGGGGGCGAGGGGGTTGATATATACCATTAAACGAAAATAGTGTCGAATACATAGTTTTCGGGGTCGTCGAGGTGAATTGTACACTCCGGATTTTTAGTATCAGGAGATAAACCACGTGGGGGTAAGACAGCACAGGAACCATTTGGGGCGGGGTGTGAAGGGGGTCAGATATACAAATTAACGAAAATAGTGCCGAATCCATACTTTTCGGGGTCGCTGAGATGAATAGCGACACTGGATTTGTTTTAAAGTCAAAGTTCAGCCCCCTTCTGGGTGGGGGCGAGGGGGGAATAATATATAAAATTAAACGAAAATAGTGCCGAATACATAGTTTTCGGTGTCGCCGAGGTGAATTGTCCACTCCCGATTTTTAGTATCGGGAGACAAACCACGTGGGGGTAAGACAGCCCAGGAAACCTTATGGGCGGTGGGGGGCGAGGGGGTGATTTATTAACATCATCGAAATTAGTGTCGAATCCATACCTTTCGGGGTCGCTGAGATGAATAGTGACACTCCGAATTGTTTAAAGTCGAAGTTCAGCCCCCTTCGTGCTGAGGCGAGGGGGGAGTGATATATTAAATTAAACGAAAATAGTGTCGAATACATAGTTTTCGGAGTCGCCGAGGTGAATTGTACACTTCGGAGTTTTAGTATCAGATGATAAACCACGTGGGGGTAAGACAGCAGAGGAACCCTTATGGGCGGCGGGTGAGGGGGGTTAGATATACAAATTAATGAAAATAGTGTCGAATCCATACTTTTCGGGGTCGCTGAGATGAATAGTGACACTCTGGAATTTTTAAAGTCCAAGTTCAGTCCCCTTCCGGGTGGGGGCGAGGGGGAGTAATATATAAAATTAAATGAAATTGTGTCGAATACATAGTTTTTGGGGTCACCGAGGTGAATTGTACACTCCGGATTTTTAGTATCAGGAGACAAACCACGCGGAGGTAAAAGAGCCCAGGAAACCTTAGGGGCGGGGGAGGGGCGAAAGGGTGATATATTAAAATCATCGAAAGTAGTGTCGAATCCATACTTTTCGGGCTCGCTGAAACGAATAGTGACACTCCGGAATTTTTAAATGTCCAAGTTCAGCCTCTTTCGGGGTGGGGGTCGATAGGGAAGTAATATATAAAAATAATAGAAAATAGTGTTGAATCCACAGTTTTCGGGGTCGCTGAGATGAATAGTGACACTCCGGATTGTTAGTATCAGAAAAACCACTTGGGGTAATAAATCCCAAGAAAACTTAGGGGCAGAGGGGCAAGGGGGCTGAGATACAAAAATCATCAGAAGTACTGTTGAATCCATACTTTTCGTGATCGCTGAGATGAATAGTCACACTCCGGAACTTTTTAAGTCCAAGTTCAGCCCCCTTCGTGGTAGGGGGCGATGGGAGTGTGATATATAAAAATAATCGAAAAGAGTGTCGAATCCATAGTTGTCGATGTAGCTGAGATGAACAGTGAGACTCCGGATATTTTATAAGTCTAAGTTCATCCCCTTTTTGGGAGGGGGGCAGGGGGAGTGATATATAATATTAATCTAAAATAGTGTCGAATAGATAGTTTTCGGCGTCACCGAGGTGAATTGTACACTTCGGATTTTTAGTATCAGGAGACAAACCTCGTGGGAGTAGGACACCCCAGGAACGCTTAGAGGAGGGTGGGTGAGGGGGTGAGATATAAATATAATCGAAAGTAGTGTCGAATCAATACTTTTCGGGCTCCCTGAAATGAAAACCAACACTCCGGAATTTTTTAATGTCGAAGTTCAGCCCTCTTCATTGGGAGGGGTGTGTGATGGGGGAGTGATATATAGAAATAATAGAAAATACTGTCGAATACGTAGTCTTCGGGGTCGCTGAGATGAATAGTGACACTCCGGAATTTTAGTAGCAGGAACAAACCACGTGGGGGTAATGCACCCCAGGAAACATTAGGGGCGTGGGGCGAGTGGGCTGAGATGTACAAATCATCGAATGTAGTGTCGAATCCATACTTTTTGGGGTCGCTGAGATGAATAGTGACACTCCGGAATTTTTTAAGACCAATTTCAGCCCCCATCGTGGTGGGGGAGATGGGAGAATAATATGTAAAAATAATCGAAAATAGTGTCGAATCCATAGTTGTCGGGGTCGCTGAGATGAATAGTAACACTTCCAATTTTTTAAAACTCAAAGTTTAACACCCTTTAGGGGGAGGGGGGGATTAAGATATAATAATAATTGAATATACTGCCTAATCGATAGTTTTGCGGGTCGCTGAGATGAATAGTAACATTCCGGATTTTTAGAGTCCAACTTCAGCCCCTTTGACATAGAGGGTGAGAAAGGGTGAAAAAGTAAATTATCAAAAATGCCCAAGATAATAGACGTATGTTCCGGTATGACTTTCAAGTATGGCTTGCTACCTGGAAAACATACTGTGGGAGTAAGACGCCCCTAGAACCACTACGGATGCGGGTGAAATATAATCCATATTAATAAATATAAGTCAGTTTGGCGCGATCTATATATACTTTACTATATATATAAATTAAGGCATAAAAGTGAAAACAGACATGAATTAATAAGACCATTCTATGCATCCTAGAAACTTAAAACTTGGTACCAGACAACCTGATGACTTCAGGATCCCTAGAAAAATCTAAAATTCTCACACTTTTCTGAGAGGGACACGCTGGGAGTTTCAAACCTACATATGAACACAATCGGTTATATTTATCCAGAACGATAACCTATAGATTTCATGGGCTTAAAAATTTCCTGAAAGTCCTAATTTTTAAACCTCTCCCCCATATCAATATGGCAGCACAATCTCCCACACGAGTTAGAAAATTGGAATTTGGCAAATTATAGCTTTTAGCCTATAACCGACGGAAAATTTACCAGATGTTTGAACATTTTATTTTTTACTCCCGGAAAATATCGAAATATGGAGTCAATTTTAATGACGGTGCACACCTTCCTTTACAGGTATTTGGTGGCTAAACGGTAAGTCGTATAACAAAACGGATGGCACAATCTCTGTTCAATTTGGAGTGATCTACAACTTTGGTCCTATGACTTTGACTTTTTGTCGTATCTCTATCCCTTATGTTAAATTTGGTTCTACTTCTGGATTTACCTAAATTTTCCACTTTGTACACGTATAATTGATGGTTTGATTCACTTATAGGAAAGATGGGATCATCACATTCTACACGAATATTGGCCCACCCGGCCAAATTCTATTCTGTTGCATAAGTATCTGAAAAGTAATTCACTGTGTGAAAACCTTACACAAATTTCACCCTATTCAACGTTTCTAAAATAATCTTGCCTTTAAATAGATGAGATACGAGGAAATATCATATGGCCAGCCATTTAGATCGCTAAATGGGGCCAGAGGAATCCTTTCATACAATCCGTTTTTCAATATGAATGCACCGTTTAGCAGCAGTTATTCTGTAAATGAAGGTGAACATGCATATACTTCCGTGTGTCGATCTACATTTATTAATGTAAGTCGATTTGTAGCGATCTAGAATGGGGCGTGTCTTACATTGTAATTAATATTATACAAATCAATAGTGACTGTCAGCAGGAGGGCGTCTGCTGTTGTAATCAGTACTCCCCACATCGACTTTAACTAAGAATAGGAATGAGGTCCTTCTTCAACGCCTATGTACCGTTGTAATGTCTTATTCCCGTCTTGATTGACTAGCAGAAGGCAAGAGAGCGTGCATTCTTTAAATTCTTTTACCTGGTACTCTTTATCATTAGGTATAGGTGCCCCCTTGCAAGGGTGCCCCCGATTATAAACAAATCTATCCATCAAAGTGTGACTGACGTTACGCATAGTGAATTGCGGCATACAAGTGGACCTGTCGTTATCATCACAACTCTGCAACTCGACCTTTACATTGAAAACAACGTCTGCGGACCTCTCTATGTTTTTTCTCGGATAACGCGAAGAGACATGCAATTAAAAAATTCTTATTCACTTCATGTACAGCATACATATGCCTAAAACATCTAAAACATATTTTAACACAATATAAAATACATTACTGTAATGATATATGAAATATTTTAATATTATGTTGCAATTGAATGCTGTGATATAAAATTCTGGAAATTCTGGAAAATTCCGGAAACACAATGTACGAATTTTATTCAAAACTAACAATAGAACCTCCGAAATTTTACACAACTCTGCATCAATCATTACCCTCAATATTTACACCAAATCTGGAATATACAGACTAAAATATAATAAATGCAGCAGTTCTTACGTGGGTCAAACAGGACTTAACTTTAAGATTAGATATTCAGAACATGTCAGCGCGATGAGGCACAACAAGTTCTCCGCAATGGGCCAACATATGCATGACTCTAATCATAAATTTACCAACATCGAACAAGATATGGAAGTTCTTCGAATAGCAAATAAGGGACCCATCATGAATATCATTGAAAGTTGTTACACCAACTGTGATCAGTACTTCAACCCCAATTATAATTTAAACTAAATTTATGAGAAACCCAATATCCTTTTCGATCTTTTAAGCAATTGGCTTAAAACTTCACACTATCGAAAAACAGTTCTATTTTCCAAGTAATCCGTAATACACACTCCTGTCAATTACTCCCACTACCCCATCCTTCCGCACCGCCTTAGTTCCATTCCTCCGCAGGCGCCCCGTCTCCTTCCTACACCTCACCTACTATACCGCTACCTACCTTAGCTATCACACACATCGTCCGGCTCCGTCTGTGTAACATACACGTTCAACGTGCTACTCAAGGTGTGTCAATTGTCATTTAATGATTCTAGTATCTTCCATACATTACATCTTACATGGCAAATTAAACTTCCCTGGAACCACCTAATCTCATGTGAATAAGTGTCACTCGTATAGGCAGAATAAAACAGCACAAATTCGCTTAATCCGAATGTACACAGGCTGGGCTATATAACAACAAAGAACGAATTGCCGGAATTTTAAGAATTTTATATTATAGCATTCAATTGTAACATAATTTTAACTTATTTCATGTATCATTACAGTAATGTACTTAATAATGTGTTAAAATGTGTTTTAGATGTTTTAGGCATATGAATGTAACTGTTTAAGTTGCACTTAAGGCTGATGATGGTACATAGATTCCGAAACTAGTACCATTTGATATGTGATTGAATCACAATAAAATGTTACGGTGTTGAATAGGTAATGCCAGGGTACTTGTATGTTAATTCTATTATATTTTAATAGAATAAAGAGGAAATGTTTCAGTAAGTCAGAATTAGGGAAAAGTCTTAGTCAGGCAGAGAGCTTGCATCACGCGCCTGCAATAACATGTTTACGAGAGCGGATGTTAGTTATTGACAAACAGGTGTCTGAGTAGTTTCGTACAGAACCGCTCGGCTTGACCGACAAAGATATCAAAGGCAGCATTGCCACTGCTGTTGTCCTCTAGCCTAAGACTGAGAGACAAAAGTGCAGAGAAAAGGATAGAGATATTAGTACCCAGAGAGCAGCACTTACTGGGACAAATATCTCATAATAGTACCCAGAGGGGGCCACCTAGCTGGGCGAATAGCTAGGTAACGCCCCTAGTCCAATCCCTAAGGTAGTGGGAAGTGACTGACCTTTGCTTGAGTGAGAGCAGATATAACCCGAAACCAAGATGGGGGAGACGCACTTTCGATCAGTCTTATGTGCTCACTTGACAGTGCACAAGACAGAGTTGTACGTAAAAGTGCCGGAAGGTAGAATTCGAACTTAGCGCGTGGCGGTAGGCTCGTGAGCAAGCTCCCGTCGGACCAACATAGTCTGAAATGTTAATTTTTTGTATATAGTGTTATATTCGTCCTGAGTAATAAAGGACAGTAGCTTTACTTCATCTTTTATTTCGGGAGTTCCGGGACCAAGTACGCACCTACTAATTACCTCCCTACAGGACAGCTCGGCCGGATAGGTAATACGCAAACATCAACGGCCGGTGACCAACCACTAGAACATATCCCAGGACAGGTAGGTCACGACAACATCATTCGCTCGTTTACGTGCCTAACAGAAACTATCTTGCGTGCAATAGTAATCCTGATGACCAGCCCTACCCTAAACTCTGCCCTTCCCTTTTTAACCCCCGTCAAGTACACTTTATAAACTCTTATCTCTTCAATGTTATCTCCCCTTACCAGAATATCACTTACTCCTAGCACATCTTTGCTGACTCAGCCAGATCACCTCTGCTGATATTCGCATATATCAGAGAAAACAATTAATTTTAATGATATTCACAGGCATCAGACACAATGAATAACTATACTGATATTCGTAGGCATCAGAGACAGTAAACATTGCTACTGATATACACAGACGTCAATGACAATGAGACGCTCTACTGATATTCGCAGATATCAGAGTCAGTGAACCACTTTAGGGATCAGAAACAGTGAATTACGCCACTTTTATTCTCAGACATCAATGACAATGAGAAACTCTACTGATATTCGCAAACATCAGGAAGAGTGAACACCACTACTGATATTCGCAGATATAAGACACAGTAAACAACTCGACTGATATTCGAAGCCGTCAGACCTAATGAGCTCTTCTACTGATATTCGCATACATCTGAGACAGAGAACACCTCTACTGCTATACGTAGATCATAGACAGTGAACACCTCTACTGATAATCGAAGAAATCAGACACAATGAACACCTCTTTTGATATTTACAGATATCATAGACAATTTCATTTACACTTTGTTATACGAAAGTGAACACAACGAAAATGGTTGTGATGGACTTCAGATCAATATACGGCTGGAGGCGTGACTAACCTTAAGGAGAATAATGGGTAGGAATGACATTGTGGCATACGAGATTTTGCCGGTGCAGCAACGACATGGACCAAAATTTAATTACCGATGTTATTGGTCCTATCCGTGGTGTAGGGGTAGCGTGCCTGCCTCTTACCCGGAGGCCCCGAGTTCGATTCACGGGAAGGTCAGGGATTTTTACCTGGACCTGAGTTCTGGTTCTATGTCCATTCAGCCTACGTGATTAGAATTGAGGAGCTATCTGACGGTGAGATAGCGGTCCCGACCTCGAAAGACAAGAATAACGGCCGAGAGGATTATTCGTGCTGACCACACGACACCTCATAATATGCAGGCCTTCGGGCTGAGCAGCGGTCGATTGGTAGGTCAAGGCCCTTCAAGGGCTATAGTGCCATTGGGGGGAGGGGAAATTGGTCCTATCGAAAAGTACTACATAACAAAAGTTATAAACAATACATTTTCTGATCATTTATGTTTTATTCAGTTTTATCGTACCAATTATGATAACAGTGGTATTTCAGAGTCAGAAGAAAACTAAGTGTGAAGGCCTACAAGATCGTTAGCTCATAAAATTGACCTAGCTTGGCAATTGTTGTGATTAACTTTGTATCTTGTGTTGCCACTCATCCCCGATAGATGGGATTACTGTTGTGTGCAGAGTATAACTGCCAGCCCATATCTTCCTTCTTTAGCATGTCATTCCTCTGGTTCATACATTTTCTGATACTACTAGTACGTGACACACTGGTTCATCACGGTATTCCAGCTGTTCGATCCCTACTCTGAGGCGCTGTTTTGAATGAACAATGTGCACACTTAACGCATTAATGGCAGAAGAGTGAAAATTTCCTAACTGAGTCTCCGCGTGAGAAAAGACGTTTGCGACTTCCCCGTCGCGTTTCTGGGGTAACGTTAAGAGCTGTGCAATTTGATACAATCTTACTCACAACGTGCACACTACTTAACCTAGAATTCTGTGTACAAGGTAGAATTCCGTAGCGAAGCACGGGTACATTAGCTACTCATAAATATGTAATGGAAGAAAGAATTTATTGTCCGGTCTCGTCAATACACTTTCATTTTCTGTATATTTAGTGAAGAGAGTAAATAGAGAGGTAGGTAAGGGATATGAGAGATAGAGGAGAAACGATAGGGGTGCCAAGACGACATAAAGAAACAAGGATGTGTCAGTTATAGATATATACTTACGCCAAAAGAAGGTTTGCACGCTTTCATGCTGAAACAAGAATGAACAGAAAACAGTATAACAAGAATTTCTTTGAATTCACTTATAAATTACACAATTAGACTAAATGAGAAACTGTCACAGAATAAACGATTTTAAAAATTTCATTTTTTCCACTAAAAAGTAACATTCTCTGTATTTTGAAGAGATTTTCGATTAATTGTTGGAAGGAACTAAATCAGTTATGCTATCAGAATAATCGGCTCAAGTTCCACTTGTTTTACAGGTATATCTGTACAAACTTTGTGATCAAGAGCTTCTGTACAAATGCACTTTGTTAAATGGAGCCGCTGCCGGAGTTTTGGAAACAGGAACTATGTTCCTTTTAAGAAGAGAGTTTTGAGGTCAGAGGATCGGGTCATTATATCATCAAATGAATATCCACATGCTCCGTTTGTTTACCAGAGGAACTCACAATTGTGTGATTACTACTAACTATGAAAATGTTTTCATTCCTCCCCTGAAGGGGGAGGCGGGCCTCTTAGACGGTAACGACATCTCTCAAGCCGGGAGATTTGTGACGGTGAAGGAGATGCACGGAGAAGGTAAGAGGGTTGGCGGCCGTGGCCTATAATAGGAACTGTCCCGGCATTCGCCTTAGTGCAGGAGAATGGAAAACCACGGAAAAGCATTCTCAGGACAGCCGACGGTTGGGACCAGCGGTGAGGGCCAGTCATGTCCCGTCTCCCGAATGCAGAGGCGTAGAGCTACGGTAGAACCGTGGCCACCCCTCCTCTGCCCGGTTGGCCAGTAAGAGTGCAGAGCTGTTGGACCACATTGCATTCACCCACGTTGTGTGATCAAACGGATCTCCACATTATTATTATTATTATCTCAACTGCCGTAGTTTCAAAGATAATAAATTACTAAAACTTCATGAATGCCACTTGCTGACACACTGGTGTACTTTTGTTGCTCATTTTCGAGGAACTTGCATTTAATTTTGTCGTGATTTTCTTTATAATTCAAAAATGATTGAAGAAATGTTGATGAAATTCTTCATAGCGAATTATTTTATTCCTGACCCCGTGATGCATGGGTAGCATGCTTGCGTCTTACCCCGCAGGTCCCAGTTTCGATTTCCGGCTAGATCATGGATTTTAACTGTATCTGAGTACTGGTTCGAGGTCCACTCTGGCTTCATAATTATAAATGAGGAGCTATCTGCTGGTGAGATAGCTGCCCCGGTCTAGAAAGCCAAGAATAATGGCTGAGAGCAATCGTCATGCTGACCACACGACATCTCGTAATCTGCAGGCCTTCGGGCGGAACAGCGACCGCTTGGTAGGCCATGACCCTTCGGGGATATTGCGCCGTGAGATTTGATTGCACCTTTGTTTTGTTTGGATTATTTTATTCACATGGACCTTTCAAAAGTAATTGGTTTCATATGAAAAACGTAGGCCTAATTTCTGAAGAGATGTCTTAGAATTGTTGTTGACATATTCAAGTTATATCAACGACAGAATAATATAAATATTCCATGAACTGTAGAAAGTATACAAGAAACCCTTATTTAGCTGCTAATATTAATATGAATAATAATAATTTGAAATACAGTCGAACCTCGATATCTCGAACCTCCATTAATCGAATTTTCAGTATCTCGAAGTAACTTAAATTCCTTACATTTGTCCTATTCTTCACTTGTATTTATTTCTCTATTACTCGAAATTCGGTTACACGAATTTCTCCATTTCTCGAAGCAAACATTTCCTCCCTTGAGCCAAAATATACTGAGCAACTGGAATGTTGTGCAACATTAACTGTGCAATACGGCATTTGTGGTTTGTGAGTGGTTGCCAGCGGCGCGTAATTACTCTTAGTGAATAACTGTTTATTATTTTGAATTTTGTAAGTCATATAGTTGTCAGGAGATTTCGAGATTTGGAGAAACTATGGCACTTAATTTTAAATCCTCATATTGCACAAGTGAGTGATATTAAGGTCAAATATTTTGAGTGGTTTAGAAATGGAGTTGACTGAATTTCAAGAAAGCAGTTCATGGGTGAAAAAATTCGTACAACTTGATAAAACATTGGTGAAATTCCAGTGTGATGTTGATGGTGAATACTCTTTCCAGAAGCCGGGGAATTTAATACTTGAACAGTGGAACAGTCTGCCACAAATGTTTTCGATCATGAAGAAACTTGCTACATCGCTACTTTGGGCCATCATGAGCGGGATCATACGTCTGTGAGCAGCTATTTTCTACAATGAACGTCGTGAAGTCAATAGTGACAAACCTTGGTATAGAGCGGTATAGACCTAAGTGCTTTGTGTGTGTTATTGTAGACAACAAGTTATGAATATAACATAAATGACATGGCCATTAAGATTCAGCAACAACTTCACACTAAAGTTGATAACAATATTTCACTTACAGTCCTTTGGCAATATTAGTATTTTTTATGTGTTACAATGGGCGCTTACCAGAAGTATGCATACGTTTTTGCCGGTTTTTGTGGTAAAGAAAACACCTAATTTTCAAGGAAAATTCATTTTTTGTTTATTCAGATTATAGCTATCGGCTTCTGCACACTTCGCCCTATTACAGGTAAGTTATGTGAACCATGCCAGATGTTGATGACATTTTTGTGAAAGCATACAGATCGTTACAAGTCATAATGAGGCTACTTAAAGGATGAAACAAAGAATTAAAAGAGAAAAGTTACTGTATGGTTCGTCCATTATTGGAATATGCAAAGAATGTTTCGGATCCTCACCAAGAATACCTAATAAAAGAAATAGGTGTGCAGAGGAAAGCAGCAAGATTTGTAAATGTTAGAGAAACTTGGGTAGGAAGCTTTAAGTATGAGAAGGGAGTAAATTAGACTTATAGGATTATATTGAGCCTTATAGGAGAGGAAGCATGGAGAGAAATCCGTGAGAGGCTTCAGTTGGAAAATAATTATATCGACAGGGCTGATCACAAGTATAAATTAGACGGGATTTTAGCACAAATGATTGGGGTAAATTTTCATTCATTGGGAAGGGCGTGAAGGAGTGGAACAGTTTACCTGGGGAAGTGTTTGATCCTTTTCCACCGAGCTCGATAGCTGCAGTCGCTTAAGTGCGGCCAGTATCCAGTATTCGGGAGATAGTAGGTTCGAACCCCACTATCGGCAGCCCTGAAGACGGTTTTCCGTGGTTTCCCATTTTCATACCAGGCGAATGCTGGGACTGTACTTTAATTAAGGCCACAGCCGCTTCCTTCCCACTCCTAGCCCTTTCCTGTCCGATTGTCGCTATAAGACCTATCTTCTATGTCGGTGCGACGTAAAGCAATTAGCAAAAAAAAAAAAAAAAAAAGATCCTTTTCCAAAATCTGTACAGATATTCAAGAAAAGAATAAATGGCAACAGAGAAAAGAAATGTTAGAGGGCATTCGACCTGTGTATGTTATTGTAATAATGAACTTTTGCGAATAAATTAATTCCATCCCAATGTCTATGGAGACTGGACAGCTAAAGTAGGGGACTGCCCGTAGGGGTGAAGTATAGTGGGGACTTCGAGGGCCCTGGGACCGCTACGGTGGTTGTGAAGGCCCTTCAGGAACTCTGAAAAGTAGTGGCAAAAGGGACTCTGGTTAAGTCGCAGCAGGTCGTTATGCTTGTTAGGTAGCAAAATGGGCTGAAGAACGCAATGCACATTTAAATCTTATAGCAATATTGTATAGTATTTTCTGAACTGATTCCACATACTGTACATGAGTTGATTACGTGTGTAAGTACACAAGATATTATGAGTAAAATTGTGTAAATAATATAAATGTATTAAGGATGAGCTGTGTGTTTAATAGAAAAAAATGGTAATATAAATTTTATAATACTGTATTTTAGGAAAAATATCTTTTTTATTTTTAACTTAAAACGTAGCTGTTGTTAATAGTGTATTTTTGTGTATCATTTGCCACCGTAGTAGGGTCCTCATTTGCAAATAAAGTATTTTGATTTTTTTATTTTGACTTTTTGAAAACTTCTTCTCTTTTACGGCAAAGCATTCGACGAGCCATTTTTCAACTTCCTAGAAATTGCTAAAGTGCTTCTCTGAGAGCGCGTGCCCCAATGATGCGGAGTTGATGGTCAGATGGCGACAGGTCGGGGCAGTACAGCGGGTGCGGAAGGATGTCCCATACAAGCGATTTCAAGGTGTTTTTCTCTGGTTTTGCTGTGGGAGACGGCACATTATCGTGTAATAAAATCACTTTGCCATGTCATCTGGCCCATTTCGGTTGTCTTTCGGTCAATGCGTGATTTAAATTAATCATTTGTTTGCGACAGCCTTGTGCATTAACGGTTTCGCAGGGCAATTGTTCGTCTTCGCACTTTTGTGGTCTACCAGAACGCGCACTGCCTTTCATACCGAAATGCCCACGTTTAAATTGTCGAAACCATGTCTCACATGTTCTAATCGATGGAGCGTGTTCAAGCATATGTTTCTACCAGCAAACGATGACTTTCCAAATCCTTTCACTTTTGATTAAATAAGAAAAGCAACGCGTGCCGCAAAAGTTCGTTTTCAGGCACAAACGTCGACATGATCACAACACAGACGCTAGTGTTTGGTGGATGTGTGTGTTGGTAGGTTAATGTAAAACTGACGTATGTGCCAAATTCATACGCTACTCACTGTTCACTGGCGTTATCTCTTAGTGAATTCGTAAAACCGGGCGAGTTGGCCGTGCGGTCAGGGGCGCGCGGCTGTGAGCTTGCATCCGGGAGATAGTGAGTTCGAATCCCACTCTCGGCAGCCCTGAGGATTTTTTCCGTGGTTTCCCATTTTCACACCAGGCAAATGCTGGGGCTGTACCTTAATTAAGTCCATGGCCACTTCCTTCCAAATCCTAGGCCTTTCCTATCCCATCGTCGCCATAAGACCTATCTTCTGTGTCGGTGCGACGTAAAGCCATTAGCAAATGAATTTGGAAAATACTTATGCATACACGTGCTAACTGTGTATTTTCGTGGTATTAACAAAATACGACCACGGAACATGCAATAAAATGTATTACTTGTATATATATAACAACATATTACGAAACATGGGTTGGAATTAGGGATGGAAGTCGGGGGTGGGTTTGGAGGGTGGTAGGGGTGGTTGCAACCATCCCAAAGGCACAGTGAACAGTTGAGAATGATAAACGAGACTTAAAATGGCACACTAGTTGGAAAAAGTTTGCCATCCCTACTCTGAGGGTCTTATGTAAAGAACCTACTTGTGAAGATCAACTGCAACATCTACGCTGAGTTGAAAAGACTGATTCAATGGACAAGTCTTGGCTCTTCATAATACGATGAGAAAGCTTAACGTCCCTATACTTGCCTACTGTGAACCAGAAACTGAGATTACGGTACATACCACCAGTAGCACCACCAAGCACGTGATGACCGTTACACGTGCCATGACTGTAATGTGAAAAGTCGTCAAAATGTAACAATGTCATATCTATTAATATACATAACGGCCGTATGCAAAGACAGTGGTGCTGAGAGCAAAATATTTATCTGCTGCAAAATCCTAAATCAATCTACTTTAAAATTCCTTTGATAAGCACTTTACACTCTCATAAATATGAAGGGTTTGTTTTAATATAGGTTAATTTCATGCATCGATACTGAAACATTTGAAGTATTGTCCTTATTTTTTGCTAACGTCGTACATGAATTTAAATTTCTTTCGTTTCAGTTTTTATCAGTTTGTTAACGTTCCACACACAGTTGATAACGATTGTGAGCAGCAATAAACATTGATATATCTTTATCATCACGCCATACACGTGTTCATATATCACATGGCTATTCTTCTAGTGCTACCGAGGGAGGGTCAAATAGCCGTTTGCGAGATAGTGGGTTCGAACCCCGCTGTCGGCAATCCTGAAGATGGTCTCCGTGGTTTTCCATTTTCACACCGGACAAATGTATCTTCATTAAGGCCACGGTCGCTTCCTTCTCACTCCTAACCGTTTCCTATCGCCATTACACCTGTCTGTGTCGGTGGGGAGTAAAGCTAAATTGTAATTTTAAAAATATTCTAGTGCCTTTATAAAGGGCGACCATTACGGAGTATGTTATGTCCCGTATCAGAGTTGCCCTATCGTGAAACGTCGGAAGTTTCGTGCCCAGGATAATCTCCTCCATCCGCGACCATGTTCTACACCAACCTTGCCTTCCACGATCACTTTTTCAGGCTGTATGTATCATTTCTGAAGGTGTGACCGAAGGAGTACCTCTCTGTAGGTAACATGAGATTTTCAACAGTCTGCGATACATGCACAATTCAAACTCTTGCAGTCGTTGATTTGACGAAGTCTTTAGAATCCATACATTGACACCGAAAACCAGCACTGAACACAATCCGCAGAGTTGCGTATAAGTCACACTTCCTGCCATGTTAATTCTCATTTTGTCCATCTAAATCAAAATATTCTTTCTTTCTTATTCCTTTTACCCTCCAGGGTTGGTTTTCAAAGTTGAAAATACACTGACTGACAGAGCAAATGCAACACCAAGGAGGAGTGGTTCGAAAGGGATGAAAGTTGGGGAAAAAACAGAGACGGCACGGACGAATAATTGATGTTTATTTCAAACCGATATGCAGGTTACACAATGCGCACGGCATCGACTCAGTAGGATGTAGGACCACCGCGAGCGGCGATGCACGCAGAAACACGTCGAGGTACAGAGTCAATAAGAGTGCGGATGGTGTCCTGAGGGATGGTTCTCCATTCTCTGTCAACCATTTGCCACAGTTGGTCGTCCGTACGAGGCTGGGGCAGAGTTTGCAAACGGCGTCCAATGAGATCCCACACGTGTTCGATTGGTGAGAGATCCGGAGAGTACGCTGGCCACGGAAGCATCTGTACACCTCGTAGAGCCTGTTGGGAGATGCGAGCAGTGTGTGGGCGGGCATTATCCTGCTGAAACAGAGCATTGGACAGCCCCTGAAGGTACGGGAGTGCCACCGGCCGCAGCACATGCTGCACGTAGCGGTGGGCATTTAACGTGCCTTGAATACGCACTAGAGGTGACGTGGAATCATATGCAATAGCGCCCCAAACCATGATGCCGCGTTGTCTAGCGGTAGGGCGCTCCACAGTTACTGCCGGATTTGACCTTTCTCCACGCCGACGCCACACTCGTCTGCGGTGACTATCACTGACAGAACAGAAGCGTGACTCATCGGAGAACACGACGTTCCGCCATTCCCTCATCCAAGTCGCTCTAGCCCGGCACCATGCCAGGCGTGCACGTCTATGCTGTGGAGTGAATGGTAGTCTTCTGAGCGGACGCCGGGAGTGCAGGCCTCCTTCAACCAATCGACGGGAAATTGTTCTGGTCGATATTGCACATGCTGAAGAATGGCGGTTGACGTGGCGTGCGGGGCTGCCACCGCTTGGCGGCGGATGCGCCGATCCTCGCGTGCTGACGTCACTCGGGCTGCGCCTGGACCCCTCGCACGTGCCACATGTCCCTGCGCCAACCATCTTCGCCACAGGCGCTGCACCGTGGACACATCCCTATGGGTATCGGCTGCGATTTGACGAAGCGACCAACCTGCCCTTCTCAGCCCGATCACCATACCCCTCGTAAAGTCGTCTGTCTGCTGGAAATGCCTCCGTTGACGGCGGCCTGGCATTCTTAGCTATACACGTGTCCTGTGGCACACGACAACACGTTCTACAATGACTGTCGGCTGAGAAATCACGGTACGAAGTGGGCCATTCGCCAACGCCGTGTCCCATTTATCGTTCGCTACGTGCGCAGCACAGCGGCGCATTTCACATCATGAGCATACCTCAGTGACGTCAGTCTACCCTGCAATTGGCATAAAGTTCTGACCACTCCTTCTTAGTGTTGCATTTGCTCTGTCAGTGTATTTCATAGCAGACAAAGTAGAGGTCCCAATACTACGAAAATCGTAAAATTAAGCAACTTGCTAAATTGTGCCAAAATCTGAAGGGGTAAGGGGCCCGGAAAGGTTTCAAATTGTGACTGTCAAACTTAAGAAAAAGAACAAATTTCGGAAATCACTTCCGGCCTAAATGCAGTTTCGAAAAAACAGCCTAAATTGCCTGTTTCTTTACTTGTTTCCTTTCTGATTCAAATCATAGCCAAATTAACTTTTTTGCATAATTTTTTCTGTAATGTGTTCCTTGGTTCAATGCCCTCAGGGATTCTTGATTTTTGAAACGTATCCACACCGAATGTAGTTATAAGGGCTTAAGTGAAACTCTGCATCGACTCACATTAGTGCTCGTAGTGGTAGAAAAACAAACTGCTAATCTAATGGACGGATAACGATGATGAAGAAAATGATTGTAATTCTTAGAAATAAATAAGGAAGATATTCTCATACTTTATTTACCTTCAATTCGTACCTCATATCACTAGGATGTTTTCAACATCGAGTTGCTCACCTGAAGGGCTAGAACTGTGTTTATTCCGCTTGGAATCAGCGAGGCATCCCACCTCTACCACCTAAAGGATAGTGTACTGTAGCGAGAGACTTTGGGATGGGGGATACAACTGGGAAGGAGGACCAGTACCACGCCCAGGCGGATTCACCTGCTATGCTGAAGAAGGTCCTTGTGCCGGATGTAAAGATTGGCAGGGATAGACAAGGAAGAGGGTAGAAAGCGGCCGTGGCCTTAGGTAAGGTACCATCCCGGCATTTGCCTAAAAGAGATGTGGAAAACCACGGAAAATCACTTTGAGGGTGACTGAGGTAGGAATCGAACCCCGTCTACTCAACTGACCTCCCGACGCTGAGTGGACCCCGATCCAGCCCTCGTACTACCTTTCAAACTTCGTGGCAGTGGCGGGAATAGAACCCAGACCTCCGGGGGTGACAGCTAATTACGCTAACCCTACACCACAGAGACGGACAAAAACAGAAATATAGCCTTCAAAATCCCTTAAGAGAAATGGCACCCTGCCTAGACAGGGACTTCGCTCGGTAGGTGAGCAGACCTAAGGAGCATCCGGATCCAATTCTTGTGTTAGCCAGTGTCCTAAGTACATGATATGTGACATCCTTTCAATGGTGTTTTCAGTCATCATAAATTAATCAGTCATCACAGATCTGCATTTAGGTCTGTCGCCCAGGGTGGCAGATTCCCTGTTAAGTGTTCATCTAGTCCCATTTTAAATGATTTTAAAGAACTTGGAAATTCATCGAACATTTCCCTTGGTCAGTCTTTCCAATCCCTAATTCGTCTTCCTATAAATTAATACTAGCAAGTGAACCCGTGCTTCGCTACGGCATTCTACATTGTACATGGATTTATTTCCTCCATATGCAGATGTAGTTCATGATTGGGTCTTCTCTTATATTCTCCATTTTCGTTTAATGGGCCTAAAATATTCCTTAGAATCTTCCTTTCTTTGGCTTCTAGTTGTTCTGCCAGAACTTTCTTATTCATTGAGAGGCATGATAGAGCTTTGAAAGATATTGACTGTTTGTTATAGATATCTCTGTTGAGGTGGTAGGTCACTTCCATCACGTTGATTCTTGATTTTAATGCCTCTTTACCAGAAATATTAGGTTCTATCCACTCACCTAGATGTTTGAAATCCTCTGCACGTTTTTCTTTGCCCTGATTGATCTGTAGATTTCTGGGAGCTGTCTTGGTGTTTGTTATTACCTTGTTTTCTCAAATGAAATCTGGAGGCCTGCCTTAGCTGCTTATTATTATTATTATTATTATTATTATTATTATTATTATTATTATTATTATTATGTGATATTTCATTAGACAACTGTTCACTTCAAACCCTTCATTTCCACGCCTCTAGAATACTTATTCTTCATTTATTATTATTATTATTATTACTAGCAAGATTCATGTGCTTGGCTACAGTATTATACTGAAATTTAAAATCGATTGGTTAACATTTTATATATAATCCGCCAAAATTCGCGATCTGATGGCAAACTTCTTCCCATTTTTCAATATTTCTTTTCAGCAATCGATTTCATATTTTACGGGCTAGCTCCAGGTATTCCGCCCGGTCAGTTAGATCCCTAAATCTTTGCCATCTTTTCCAATAAGCATTTTTGATATGGATCAAATATTTGAGGAGATCCGGCGTGGTGTCGTCTTGGGTGCCTTGGCGGTATTGAACCCGCAGCTAGACGGCATTCGTACTCATTACCCGGCCAGGACCCGTTTCCAGCACGGTCCGCACATTTTGACAACGGCCCAGAACATTATTATTATTATTATTATTATTATTATTATTATTATTATTATTATTATTATTATTATTATTATTATTATTATTATTATTCTTTCTTCGTTTCGGCCTGCTGTGGACCACGTTATTTCAACCGTTTGCATCCTTGAGCTTTAATTCTTCCCCAGTACTCACGCATTCTCGTTCTGTGAGCCTCCTTCCTTTCATCAGTCCACTTCTTACCTGTTTTCAACTTTGGCCTTTCTTGGAACCTCTTGTATCCCTGGAGCTTTTTCTGGAGAGGAGCACGTTTCTGGATGTCTTCGAGTGTGATTCCTATTTCTTGAAAGTCTTTTTCAACTTCGATAAACCAGGGTCCCTTGGTTTTCTTGTTAAGAAAGTAGGAAAAGATCCTATTGGTTTGTCTCTGTGTGCTCATGCGTGCTATATGGACATAAAAATTAATCCTCCTTTTCCGAATCGTGTCCGTTATCCTCTCCATATGTTGGTACAGATCGCTGTTGTGTCGTCTCCTGTACTCACCATTTTCTTTGATTGGTCCAAGAATCTTTCTCAGGATTTTTCTTTCTTTAGCTTCTAGCTTCTCCATCAGGCCTTTTCTGTTCATTGCAAGGCATTCTGCTGCGTACAGTGCTTCCGGGCGTACAACCGAACAATAATGCCTAAGCTTGGCGTTGATGGACACTGATCTTTTGTTGTAGACATTCCTAGACAGCTGATATGCCACCTCCATCTTGTTGAGTCTGCACATGATTGCTTCTTTCTCAGAGTTGTTAGGTACTATCCACTCGCCTAAGTACTTAAACTTTTCCACCTGCTTGATTTTTCTCTGTTCCACAATGAGCTCTCTGGGGGCTGGCTTGATGTTGGTTATAAACTCTGTTTTTTGGAAAGAGATTTGGAGGCCAGCTTTTGCTGCTTGGATTCTCAGTTGGTTAATTTGCTTTTCAGCAGTATCTAGGGAATCAGAAAAGATCGCTAGGTCATCTGCAAAAGCTAGGCAGTCTATGATAAGATCATCTTTCTTATATCCTATTCTAAGGCCATTCTCAACCTCTTCCTTGCACATCTCCTTGCGCCATTCCCGAATGATTTTCTCCAGAGCGCAGTTGAAGAGAAGCGGTGATAGTCCATCCCCTTGCCTAACACCAGTCTTGATTTCAAAGACGTTCGAAATTTCTCCCCTGAATTTCACCCTGGACGTAGTGCTGGTTAAGGTCTGTTGAATGATAGCTCTCGTTTTGTTGTCTAAGCCCATTTCCTTCAGAATGCGGAGGAGTGTGTGTCGGTCTATGGAGTCGTAGGCTTTTTGGAAGTCAACAAAAGTAACTACAAAATTCTTATTCCTGGATTTTAGGTACGACAGGACAGACTTAAGGTTCATGATCTGCTCTGCACAAGATCGTCCTTTTCTAAAGCCTCCTTGGTATTCACCCAACTGTGAATCAAGTTGCTCTTCTGCCCGAGTTTGAAGGGCTTTGGAGAGAATTTTGTATGTTACTGCGAGAAGGGAGATGCCGCGATAGTTGTTTACATCTGTTTTGTCACCTTTCTTATGTAGGGGATGAATCAGGGCTGCTGTCCAATCATTTGGGATCTTCTCTGTTTCCCAGATCTCGCGAATGATCTCAGTTAGTTTATCGATCGCCTTTTCACCTGCAGCCTTCCAGAGTTCAGCAATTATCGCATCTTCTCCAGGTGCTTTGTTGTTCTTTAATGATGTAATTATCTGTTTGATTTCCTCTTTTGTGGGGGGAGAAGAGTCTGGGTTGGGATGTCTGGATTCTTCAAAGGTGAATTCTGATTCTGGTTCTTCGCAGTTAAGAAGAGATTCAAAATATTTAGCCAAGATTTGGTAGTTATCCTTGTCGTTGTAGGCAACTTCTCCATTTTGATCTCGGAAGTGTAGACTTGGTGGGGTGTACTTGGTGAGGTTGTGTTTGAAGGTTCTATAGAAATCCCTAGTATTATTCTTATTGAAGTCCTGCTCGATCTGTGTCAGTTGGTTTTTGTCAAATGTGCGCTTTACTTGGCGGATCACTTTCGCTGCATGTTTTCTAGCCTCCAGAAAGTCTTCATATCTTTCTGGATTCTTCAGGGAATTCCATCTTTGCCAAGCGATTTGTCTTTGTGTTATGGCTTCATCACATTCTTGAGTCCACCACGGATGCTTCTTTGGTTTCTTTAGCAATACTGTCTCCTCAGCCGTTTCAACAATGGCATTTTTGAGTTGTTCCCAATTTTCTGTGTCCAAAGACTGAAGTTTCTGAGTGAATTTTTCGCTGGTTTTCAGCTTTTCTGTATCAAATTTGCTAGTTTTCTTTATCTTAACTCTTTTGGTGTTTCTTGGATGAAGCTTAATTTTGATCTTGGATAGATAGTGGTCTGAGTCAAGGTTAGCACTTCTCAGGACTTTAACATTTTGGATCTCTTGTGTTGCTTTTCGTGCAATGGCAACATGATCTATTTGAAATTCTCCCAAGTGAGGATTTGGTGATATCCATGTCTTTTGTTTTCTTGGTAGATGTTTGAAGGCTGTTGACTTAAGAACAAGATTGAATGCCTTACAGAGCTCTATAAGCCTTTCCCCATTTCGGTTGGTTCTTCTGTGGGCTGGATAGTTTCCAACGATATTTTGGAATTTCCTTTCTTTGCCAATCTGGGCATTGAAGTCTCCAAGCAAAATGATTGTGTGTTTGTCAGGAATTTTTGATATAACATCTTCCAGGTCCTCCCAGAATTTGTCTGTTCCTTCTGGGTCTTTCTTGTTTGCCTGGTTAATTGGTGCATGTACGTTCACAAGCGTGTGTACGTTGTTCATACTCCGAAAGCTAAGCATCGAGACCCTGCTGTTAGGAGAGCTGAAATCGGTGACTGAATCAATAATTTTCCTGCTGACAATAAATCCTGTGCCGAGGTGTGGAACAGTTTTCATCACACGTTTGCCAGTTTTCCCTTTGAAGATTCTATAACCTTGTGATTCAAACGCATGTTCATCAGTAAACCTTGACTCTTGAATTGCTGTAATTAGGATTTCATGATGGGAGAGGACATCCGTAAGATGTTTGAGTTTACCAACTTTCAAGAGGGAGTTGGCATTGAAGGTAGCAAAAAAATTTCGTTGTTTGTGGCTGATTTTGTTCCTAGGAGTCTCCGATACCTCCTTGCATGTAGATGCAGGCTCCCCAGAATCCGAAGGCCTGCTTGCGTCCCTCAAGGCGACGGTGGATTGGTTACCACCTGGGGTACAATTTCCTGTTGAATTTTCCTCCATGCTTTGCAGTTGAAAACTTGTAGTTTGGGGTCGGTGTAGTTTTACATCGACCAAGTTACTTCCAAGGTTGTAAGCCTTGGAGAGAGCCTGATGTTCGACTCGGGATGGCATTTCCTCCATACCCATGCTTCGGTTCTCCCGCCGGTACTCGGGTGGCTGATTGCAGTGGTTTCCCACTGGGCGATGGGTGCGCCACGTCCCTACGCCATATATTATTATTATTATTATTATTACTATTATTATTACTATTATTATTATCGATGTTCTGGAATTGGTAGCAAGGTGCAACACCGCTGCTTGGCGGTAAATTATATCTGCTGCCATTGTAATTGCTGACAATGTTACCAGCACCATTGTCGCGCGTAAGAAAATGTGCGGGATTTCTGGCGATACGAATGATATACTCCCGTGCATTATTGACCTTATTATATACGTTAACAATTACCGTCAATCTCGTTCCTATCGTATATTTCAACTGTGTTTCAATTTTTATTTATATTTATACTTATTTATATGCGAGGAGAATCTACTGTAATTTAACTTCAAGTTCTCCAAAGGAAAAGATGGCTCTTTAAAATGAACCCAGGAAAGATTAAAAGTGATCGGTTTATGATCATAATGAAGTACATTATGAACAGTAAAATCAATTAGTCTCAACTCCTTTTCACCCCACCGCCGTTAAGTTGATCCACCACACCCCGAAAAAAGAGGGCATGTTTCTTTATGTCTAAAGGAGATTCCAAATACCATTGTTCACGTCGGTAAACTTCAGTTTTATGTTATAAGTAACCCCATAAAAGGATTTCACTTTTTCACTTCCTTTCACACTCAACCCTTAAGTGAATTTTTCGGGAAAAAATACTTGTTTGTTTATTAGTAAAGGATCTTCTAAATCTCGACTGTAACATCTTGAGTTTTTGAGATATGTGTCCTCACAAAAGGACTTCAACTCCTTTTCACCTCCGCCTTCCCCCCCCCCCCCCCCCCCCCAAGATGATTTTTATACAAAAATGCGTTTTTCTTTGTTTTTAAAGGAGATACAAATACCAATTTTCGTCTGTGACAACTTTACTTTTTACTAGATGTAAGTATCCTCGTACAATTAATTCTATTAATTTTTCAATTCTTACACCCCCTCCCCCTTCATTGAATTATCCGAAATCAAAGAAATACGTGTTTCTTTACTTTTAAAGCATCTTCCAAATACCAATTTTCAATGTCTGCAACACCTTTTGTTTTTGTGATATTAGTATCTTAATAAAAGGAATTCAACCCCATTTTTCCAAAAACAAAAAATGCATACCTTTTTTATTTAACACAGATATATAAATACCATTTTTCACTTCTGTAACATGTTAAGTTTTTGAGATATATTGTAGACATGGTCATTTTAAAATTTCACCCCCTTTTCAGCTCCATTTTGTGGAGTTTTCGAAAACAAATCGCCTATGTTTCTTTACTTTTACAGGAGATTCCCAATACCAGTTCTTACGTCTGTAACATTTTACGTTTCTAAGATATGCTGTAGATATAGTCTTTCAAAAAATTCACCCCATTTGTCACTCCTGTTTAACCCCCATTAATTGGCCTTTCCAAAAACAAAAACAAAACGTGTTTCTTTACTTTTTAAAGATGATCCCAAGTTCGAATTTTCAGGTCTGTAATATCTTCCGTTTCTGAAATATAAGTATCCTCATTAAAACATTCAAACCCTTTTTCACCCTTCTGTCCCTCCTATTTGGGATTTCCGAAAACAAAAAAATGCACGTTTTCATTTTACTTTTAAGGGAGATTCTAAATACCAATTTCTACATCTGTAAATATTGAAGTTTTGAGATATAGATACACTCATTTTAAAAATTCACCCACCTTTTCACCCCCTTAGCGATGGAATATCAAAAAATCCTCCCTTAGCGAGCACCTACATTGTAATATAAATGTATCCTCAAAATTTAATTTCTTTATGTCCAATAGTTTTGGCTCGGCGATTATGAATCAGTCAGTCAGTCAGGACCTGTTCTGTTCTTAGTATTACTGTTATTATTTAATGTTTGGCGCCTTCATCTACAAACAACACATCACACGACAAACCACCACAGAATCAACAATAGAGTACACATCCCTCCACATGGGGATGGTGTCAGGAAAGGCATCCGGCAGGAAGACGGGACAGATTCCATACCAAACGCGGAACCCAGGTAACTGGGAAAATGCCAGGAATAATTATCATTAATATTATGTCGAACTCCGTGGCTAAATGTTTTGCTTGTTGGCCTTTAGCCCGGGTTGCTTTTTACCATCTTCAAGGGAAGGCATCATCCTATAGGTAGGCCCCTATCTTCACGGACGCGTAAGTCACCCAAGGACGTCGACTCGTAATACCTGCAGCAGGCCTTTCTCGAAACCATGCGCCAATATTATTATTATTATTATTATTATTACTATTATTATTATTATTATTATTATTAGTATACATATAATTCGCTGGGGCCATCCAGGACCACGTTAAGACTTGTTGCATTTGACACTGAACTTTGCCTTCTTTAGAGCCCAAATTTCCCTCATTCTTTGTGAGTGGGCCTGCTTACGCTCCTCTGTCCAAGGGGCACCGTGTCTTCTCTTCGGTTGCTCGTCTCGGTTTAGCCAGTTCGACAATATTTTCTTGCGGAAGAGATCACTGTTAAGGGCGTCTTCAGCTGAGATATGTAGCATTTGCAGGTCTTCTTTGGTATTTCTAAACCAGGGAATTGTCGTTTTAGGATTTGAATAAAAAAAGTGAAAGATTTCTTTAGTTAACTTTCTTCCGTCCATTCTTTTCAGATGACCGTAAAATCGTGCCCGTCTTTTTCTGATTGTGTCGGTAATTTTCTCTATTTTGCTGTAGACTTCCTCGTTGGATCTCTTTTGATGTATTCCATTTCTGTACTTTGATCCCAAGATTCCTCTCACAATTTTGCGTTCTCTTTTCTCCAGTTCTTCAAGGACTCCTTTCTTGGCATTTAGAGACAGGGTTTCGGCTGCATATAGGACTACTGGCTTCAGAACTGTTTCATAGTGACGTATCTTGGTGTTCTGGGAAAGGCATTTTTTGTTGTAGATTGTGCGGGATGTTTGGTAGGCTATTTCCAGTTTGCGTACTCGTTCCTGAAGTGCTTCTTTGTCCAGTCCATTTTTCATGATGATCTCACCCAGGTATTTGAATTTGTCTACTCGGGTGATGTCCCCGTATTTTATTATTATTATTATTATTATTATTATTATTATTATTATTATTACTATTATTATTATTATTATTATTATTATTATTATGCGTGAATGGTCCCTTTGGGAACACACGAAGCTTTATTTATGATTCCGTTTGCGGAGGATCCAGGATGCTTTCATCTGTTCACTAAAGATCCTCTTCATTTCTTCCGTCCACTTGGTACCTGTTCTTTTTGGTTCTTCATTCTCTGGAGTAACTTCCTACTTGTCAATTTTCTTCTATATATATATTTCGATTCAAAATTTCTTTTGGTTGAATTTGTGCGTTCTTCACGTCCGCTTTTGTTTGTTGTATCGAAGAGAAATTCTTCAGTTTATCAACTCGTTCAAGAACTTGGTGGGTTCGTCTGGTTTCTGGAAGCCTCGTAACATGTCCTTAACATTATAGCCTTCTTTTCCTGAGGTCTGCCGCAATATTAGATCATGTTTCTGTGGATTTACGGGTTTGGAGGTGGTACTCTTCTTCCGTGTATCTTGGTCCTAAAATTTTCCTCATAATGTTTCGCTCTTCGTTTAGGATATTTTCCAGTTCGCCCTTTTGATGAAGCGTTAGAGTTTCTCCAGCATATGAAGACTCAGGTTTGATTACAGTATTGAAATGTTTCATCTTAACGTTGAGAGACAGACATTTCTTGTTGTAGATTTCTCTTGTTCTTCCATATGCTCTTCTGAGTTTTTGGACACGGTTGTTTTGAGCTACTTGTCCGGTTGGTTCGAGGATTTCGCCCAAGTATTAGAAGTGAGGGATTCTGTTGATTTGTCCGTATTTTTTATTGAAACTATTGATGTCTAGTTTTGAACAGAAAAATTCAGTTTTCTGGAAGGAGGTATGAAGTCCGACTTTTCTGGCACTTTCTTGGAGAATGACTACTTGCTTTATCGCTATGACTTCATTGCTGGACAAAAGGGTCAGGTCATCCGCGAATTTCAAGCTTGATTTTTGTGTCACAGTTTTTACTGGGTTCCAGCTATTTTGCACTTTCAGTTCCTTTTCCAATTCCCTCATCACCTTATCTAGGACGAGGTTGAAGAGGATGGGTGGCAATCCACCTCCTTGCCGGACACCAGTTTTTATCAGGAATTCGCCTGAGATTTCTCCCATGAATTTCACTCCTGACTTCGGATCATTGAGGGTCTGTTTGGTCAAGTTTATCGTTTTGGAGTTCTTTCCTGTTCTTTCAGGATGCTGAACAGATATTGACGATCAACTGAATCATAAGCCTTCTTGATATCTACGAAGATACAGATGATTGGAAGGTTTCTGAGGGTCCTGCAGTTTAGAGCGATTTTGAGGTTGAAGATCTGTTCAGTGCACGATCTGTGAGGACGGAACCCAGCTTGATATTCACCAATCTTATGCTAGAGTTGTTCTTGTAGTCTTTTCAACAGGCATACAGAGAAAAGTTTGTAGCCGACTTTAAGGAGGGAGATTCCCCTATTGTTGGTGACATCACTTTTGTCTCCTTTTTTGTGAAGTGGGTGAATCAAGGCACATTTCCAGTCTTGGGAGAGTTTTTCATTTTTCCAGATTTTCTGTATGATTTCTGTAAGTCCTTTGAGTGAATTTGGACCAAGATTCTTAAGGAATTCTACAACAATCCCGTCTCTTCCTGAGGATCTGTTGTTCTTTAGTCGTTTAATGTGGCTCTGAATTTCTTCCTGGTTTTCTGGAGGTGATTCTGGGTGAGTGATCTGGATGCTTCTTCAAGAAATCTTTCAGTGGGTTAGGGGCAGTTAAGAAGTTCTGAGGAGTACCGTGCAAGTTCTTGCAGTTTTCTTTATTAGAAAGGGACAATTTTCCGTCTTGTTTCCTGGAACAGATTTTTTTCTGTGAACGTTCTGTAGATATTCCTTGTGTTGTGGTTTCTAAAATTTTCTTCAATTGAGTCCAGTTGTTCTTTCAGGTGATTTCTTTTTTTCTTCCCTAATGGTTTTGGATATTTGTTTTCTGGTCTCATAAAATTCTTGTTGAGTTTTCTGCGATTTTCTACTGTTGTATTTCTGAAATGCAGATTTTCTTATCGCTAGGGCTTGGTCGCATGTTGAGTCACACCAGGAGAGCTTTGAATTCCTTTTTAAGGGTACCATTTCTCGTGTCTTCTGTATTATTTGGGTGTGGAATTCTTCCCATGTTTTCGCTGGTTGATTTTCCCATGCTTCGTTTAGATCCGTTAGAAGAATCCTTTTTATGTCAAATTTCTGTTGTTGTATTTTCTTAGGGTGGTATTTTCTGGGAGTAAATTTTACTTTAACTCTTGTCAGATAGTGATCAGAATCGATGTTTGCTCCTCTTCTCACTTGTACACCGTGTACCTCTTTCTGTAGCGGATATGAGATTGCTACATGATCAATCTGAAATTATTATTATTATTATTATTATTATTATTATTATTATTATTATTATTATTATTATTATTATTATTATTATTATTATTATTATTATTATTATTATTATTATTATTATTCGACTTTGGCCATCTAAATACCACGGAAAGTAACCCTGTGCATTCATCTTAATCCTTCTTTTCTTGACTTTCAATAGTTCTTCATCCTTTCATTTTGCTGTTTCCTCCTCTCTTGTGTCCAGATGTTACCATTACCTTTCCTCTTTTTCTTCTCCTGGAAATCCTTGAAACTTTTTATCAATCTTCTCAAAGTTGTTCTGTCTTGTATTAAATCGTCTGTTATATCTCTGTCATATATTTTTTTACTCCTTGGATCCACTGGTTGTCATTCTTGCTCTTGTGAACATGGTTAAACACTCGTTTTGTCAATCTACTGTGAAATGAAATGGCGTATGGCTTTTAGTGCCGGGAGTGTCCGAGGATAAGTTCGGCTCACCAGGTGCAGGTCTTTAATCTACTGTTATCCATCTTCATTAAGTGACCCAAAAATGTAACTCTCCTCTTTCTGATCGTGTCTAACAGCCTTCCATTTTATTCATCCTTGTATAGATCTTTACTCCACCTATGTATAAGCTCTCCTTCCTTTGTTTTCAATGATCCACTAATTTTCCTCGATATTTTTCTTTTTCTTTCTATCTCTTCTAATTTGCCAGTTTTCATAGAGAAAATGCATTGTGTAGCATACAGACTCTCTGGTTTGAATTCTGTTTTGTAGTGTTTGATTTTAGTTTTCCGTGAGAGATTCTTCTCTTTGTAGGTGTCTTTAGTTAGTTGGTATGCTAGTTCCAGTTATCTTGCCCTTCACCTGTTTACTTCCTTATCGAGTTCATTAACCTGAATTATTTCACCTAGGTATTTAAATTAATTAACCTTGCTGATTTTTACGTACTCTATTTTAGCGCGGTGGGTGAATCCCTAATATTTGGCATGTATTAATTATTATTTTTATTATTATTATTATTATTATTATTATTATTATTATTATTATTATTATTATTATTATTATTATTATTATTATTATTATTCAGGGACACGAACAATTTCCAACATAGTACTGTATATTTTTATTACTATAATTTTAATGTTATTATCAGCTCTTTCAGTCCATTTTTATTACCGTACAACAATTCCAAGTGATATGTATAATTTCTCCATGTTGTTATATTATTTGTTGAAGGTTGTCTGCTCTATATTTTCATTCTCTGTAAGTAGAGCTAAATGTATTTAAAGGCAATGTATTGTGATTTATTTTGTATTCACTGGAAATGTGTTAATTTTCCTTTTCTATGCAATATGTAAGTATGTGCATCTTGTAATTTTAATGTCCTGTCTAAAAGACATTATGTACTCTTGAGTGATTTCCTAATTTAACAAAATTTGTGAAATGGCTTTTATTCCTACAGCCTGTGTACTTGCCTCATCACCACGCCTATTAGTTTTGATCGCTTAATATGGCAGACGCGGCGTTCAAGTTGATTCTGCTTTCTAGTTCACTGGCAGGAACGCTTAACCATCGCCCTCTACTATGACTGCGCTAATACGCCTTCTCATTCGCCCGGTCACACATGTAAACGAGCGAACACGGCGTAGTTACCAGTTCAGGTGCTTGGAGCGCTGAGAAGCTGCAATTAGTCTGCTTGATGAGACACGCTCAGTGGTTATTGCTAAGAGTACTGGTGTAATTTGAGCCTTTATTTACCTTATTTGGTTATGTCTTTGGTCGTGAACCGCTTTAATGTTTGTGTACATAATATTGTTTACTGTTGTGTGCCTTAATGTAAGATGAAAAGCAGTTTGGAAAGTGGGATTTCGTTTCATGAATTTCCTCTCAACGAGCAACGTCATAAATGGCTAAATGTTATTTCAAGAAAGGATTCTTGCCGAATTTCAATTAAAGATCATCGAAACGATATGTTTGCCACGCCGAATAAATCCATACTTTCACGCTACGTAGGAGGTATAAACTGCGAGACTGGAATGGTAACACTCTTAGTAAAGGAGTGTCCCTTAGCAGAAAGTCAGTGCCTAAATGGAGCAGAGAGATTGTGATTGTTGGTAGTCCATCGAACAGCAAATGTTATATGACAAGAAGCTCGACACCTTCTTTCAACAGAAAGACGCTTCATTCCACGTTGAGCGAATAAAAACTACTCAAGATGACAGTCATCCAATCGAAAGTAGAAATCGAATTACCCTACTTAATAACCTTTTCTGTTTTATAATTTCTGCTGTGACTACACAATAAAGGTTACAGCAGCATTTTTCTTCTTTAAGAGGCTTTTAGGAACAGAGCTGCATACGTTAACACTCAAAACAATAAAGGAAGTCGAAGCTTGCGGTTTTTTCGTATTGCGCATTGTGAGTGACAATCATAAGACATGTTAGCATGATAAGAAGAATGTCTTCTTCAAAACACATTAAACTGATGATCTGTCATCCTGTTGATATTGAAATGCCTCTTCTTGCTTTCGACAAATGGCACATTCTGAAAAGTAAAAAATTCTTTACTCGAAAAATCTATGTTTGATGGTTCCCAGGATATAAATGGTGATTTTATCAAGAAACTGTATCAGATGCAATCAAACGAAACCGTGAAACCGATTCATTTACATGCAAAAACATCGAGCCGTCTAAGTTTAAGAAAATGAATGTGCTGCGCGCGAAAGATATTTTTATGACTGAAGTAATAAGAGCCCTATAATATTTAAAAATACGGTTCGTGTACAGATATGCACGATTTTTTAATGCAGGTACCACTGTCAAATACAAGTTATCGATAAAAGAATTGATTCGACATACGTGTCAGTAGCACAAATGTAGCAACATTGCAGCCGGACAAGATGTTTGATTCTTTTGAGAAGACCAGCAGACCAACAGTGCTAATGGACTTGATTTACTCGTATAAAAGAGAGTAAAACAGCAGGCTGCAGTACACATCTGATTTACCACTGTGGATTTTGAAAGTTATTCATGATTTTATATTGAAAGCACAACCATTTGTGCATAAAAATCCTGTTGCGTCTATGAGTGACTATTTAGTGCACGTGTTGCGTGAATTTCCTCCCTTCACTTTTCCTGAAATCGGACATTCATAGTTGAGTGAAATTATTTGCGAGTGTGCTATTCTTGTATTCTTAAATTAACATAGCCACATCAGTAACAGAGATCTTTGAAGGATTTAAACCCGTGAACGGGAAACACTTAAGCAGTAAAGTGTGTGAATATATTTATTTCCTACAGTATTTACTACCTACCGTTAACATTATTTTGTACGGTTTTTCCGCTGCGGAACGGTACGTTCTTCACTGAGAATTTCTTTATTAAGGTGTAAGGTGCGATTCAAATATGTTTATTGAGTGATTGGCTTTATATTTGAAGAGAAATATACAAAACACTTAACATGTGCTGTAATGAGCAATCGTGTTTCAATGCCAGCGAAGCAGCGCTCGGTGGTAGAAATGGGAACTAGGACCATATCGCCACGGCCGACTGGATCCCTCGCTGCGCTCCTTGACCTAGCTAGAGCGACGCATCAAGTCGGCCGTGATATCGCTCATATTGCTATATTGGGAAGGCGTATTAGCGCAGTCCTTAGCCTACAAGGAATACAAAGCCTGCGCAATAGCCACTCATAGCTGTCCGCCCTGTGGATGCTATATTTGCCGCTAGAGGCGCTGCAATTCAACCTCACATGAACACGTCGGTTGGCGGTATTTCTACACACTGTTTGCTTACTGGTGACGAAAGTTCAATGTTAATACCGATAGAAATAATGAAACTCAATAATGATTTTGTTTTGTCCAAATCCTTGGCTGAATGGTCAGCGTTGAGGCCTTCGGTTCAGAAGGTCCCAGATTCGATTGCCGGCCGGATGGGTGATTATAATCACGTCTAATTAATTCTTCTGACTCGGGGACTGGTGTTTGTGTTTGTTGATATAGTGATTACTAGACCTCGGATTTTTAGGTGCTAAAATGTTATTTTAACTGCCTAAAACAGACTCTCAAATAGGCTCTACAGTTTTTTAGGCAGCTGCAGTTTTACGTATCTTAATATGCATTATTTAAAACACCGTGTTGATTTTGTTAAAGTGATAATAATTCGTTATGGGGAAATATAAAACAAGTTCCACTCACCTCTTGCTGCAAACGTCGCAGAATATAATTTTACCATCCGATGTGAAACGGGTAAACTCTTGTAAATTGAGGATAAATTGGAAACTGACACCTTCTGCTTAATTCACAGACTGGCCAAATGGGAAAAGGATATGGTTAAAATACGTCAATCATATTACGCTGGTGTACTGCTACGTTCCGTTTTGTAAACAAGGCTCTAGAAATAAAGTTCCTGGAAATAGTTTCCATGAATTCCCTTGCTAAGAGCCAACTAGGGAATTATGGATTAAAGCAATAAACAGACCAGGTATGGTACAGTAAATACGCAGACCATGAGACGGCAAAAATTAGGTTACTTATTGTTGCTCCTATTCTGATGATAATAATTTCCTTATTACCTTATTACCAAGAATAAGTTATGGAACCTTAGTGATCGCTCCGTCGAGTGCTGAAATGGCATATATTGGAGGGTATTTGGTAAGAGTTGTCGAAGACCACATGCCATGTCAAGAGTGTGTTGATAAAATTAGTAGTATCCAGAGTCCATCTCCACTAACGTCATTAATAAAAATCAAAGACAGAGGTGGTCTCAGGTATCCAAAGCCAAGTTTTGTTTCACTGCTGATGAAACTGGGGCAAGTAAGGGACGAAATGTTATCGGCAACGCTGGGCAGTCCAAAAACAGCACAAACATTAACCGAAATACTGTTGCCACGTGTTGCTAAAAATCCTATTCTACAGTGTGGGAAAAATGATCATCCTGAGGAACAAAGCAGAATAATACTGCAGAAGTTTCTGCACCTCTCTGTCACTAACTACGCTAATGGCATGACAGATGAGTATCGCTGAGAATACTTCTCGATAAGAAAATCAATTTATGAAAATCTATGGTGCGGTAGTAAAAATATCTAGTGCAGACCGTATATCCTTTTAAATGCCAGACATAAATTTCGACAGTTATATGTGTTATCTGAAATGAAAATCCACAGCTGAATTGAACTTCTAGGGGTAAAAGGTGAACATTAATTATTTTCTACTTCATTCTGCTCAGTAATGTATATAATATACAGGAAGTATAGTATAGAGGTCAATTTGTGCTGGTTTTAACTCCCGTTACCAATGCTACTGAGTGCTTATGTGAGGTGGTATACTAGCGCTGCAGCGGTCAAGACGCGCACTGCCAGGCGGACACTGTTTCTGACGAGAACACTGCGAGTGAACAGGCTTTATATTCCTTGTAGGCCAAGCGCAGTCATAGTAGAGGGCGATGGCTTAACGGATCAGTCAGTATACAATCTGACTACCGTAATCGCCGCTATACAGCGCTACAGTTATCTCCTTCAGTTCAATAGACAACTTTATCATCTGTAGTCTCCGTTTCATGTAATCTATGTCTAGATTTGTAAACAAATGTATACGTGAACGTTATATGACTTAATTCATTTATAATACAATTGTAAATTGAATTCCGAAGTGATGCGTGACAAATATATGGCGTGTTCCTTGTGAATTAATTGCGTAACGAAGAAGAAAACTATGTGGTGGAATGTTTTACCATTGTAGAAATACGATAAAGTTTTCAATTGATTTGCAAGTTTTATTAGGTTAACATTTGCAACGGTGTACTGCTAGAGAAGTTGATTTTTCACGAGACCACTTTTCTCAACTTTCAGTGTGCTTCTTTCAAAGTTAACTTTATTTCCGAAATTCCGCAGTGCAATTTTGACTTCTCTGTCCATGTTCATGTGGACTTATATAAGATAATCATACCCATATCTGATAAACTCGTTATCCTCTGTCTATTGAAATTTGAACAATAATATTGGTGCATTGATCTTCGCTATTGAAAGGCTATTTTACGATTCATAAGATTTTTATTTTATGAGTGCCAGTGACAATTACATACTCACACATCATAAATTTCTGCTACTCAGATTTTTATTGCATATTTTGTGCGATATTCTTGTTACGAATATGTCATTAGTGTCGTACGGACTCAGTGATGATAGTGAAGATGAAAGAACTGAAAAAAATTATCTTAAACAGGATTCTAATTCTCCACATGTCTCAGATAATTTTGTGAATTCGGAGCCGTATTTTGATACACTTCTGCCTTCATCTATACAACTAAATAGTACAATTCAAGAATCAACTGAAGACGAAAGGGATTCAAATAAGAACGGAAAACATGATATTAATGATGGCCATGGGTTATTTTCCTCCCTTTCTCGTCCAACGAGTCATTCCTCTAACTCGTTTGTTGATCTGGAGGTACGTGAGGTAAAATCTTGCAGATTACCCTCTAAGAAGACTACTGTGAAAATAACTGTACCGTTTTTGAATAAGTTTGGTTCAAAGGATGAGAACAAACGGTCTCCTAAATCTTTAAATAATTCAACAGAGAGGTCACGTTTATTTTCCTTGCTGCCACCACCAAAGACTATATCTATGACAGATGCTAAGCTGGCATTGCCATTGTTGCCGAACGTTATTACAAAGATGAAACGTTCAAGTTCAGAAATTACATCGGAACCTGAAGCAAAACACAAAGTGATCTCTACTAGTGATCGACATTTAATGAATGACTATCTGGATTCCGATGATGATTCCGAAAGTGAAAAATGTTATGGGAAGTCTGGGGATTTCTTCTCCCTCAGTTCAGCAAGTTCTGCTGATGATGCAGACCAGAAGATACAAGTCAATTCAGATCATAGTACATCCTCAAGAATTTCAGATGAGAACTGCACTTCATCGCTAAAAACACCTTTACTGGACTGCTCGAATTCATCATTACACACTCATCATCGAGCGCAATTGTCAAGTCTCGACCATTACACGGATAGCGAGGAACACTCATCGCAGTTAGAAAATTCAACTTCTGCCAATAGAGAAGGTCTCCAACTCAATGAGGAAGCAATGAAACGTCTCTGTGGCCCAAGATCTAAACATCAGTCAGAAAACTTCAAGTTTATTGACATAAATGAAGATACTCTTATGCCCGACTCCAATGAGTGGCTCACAAAACAATTGACGGTTGAGAAAAACAGTGAGATACATAGTCATTGTCATCGAAAGACCGAGGGTCCAACAGCACAGCAGAGGCGCAAACATCAGATAACATATCTCGCCTTCCAAGCAAAGGAAAATGAATTAGAACTGAAGAATCAGTGGTCACAAAACCGAATGTCTAGAAAGCAAACACAATCAAAATATGGATTTTGAACGGTTCTTGATAATTATATCTTTCGTTTGAATCAAAACTGTTATGTTATCAGTAACTATTATTTAATCTATGGGTTCAACTTCCCAAAATAACTTTCACATGCTCAAATTTAATATTACTATATAATTGTATAATCTTCACTACAACGTTAGAAGACAACACTTCTCCTCCTTCCCTGTTGGTAGCTGAGTGAGAAGTGGATCCAAGAGTTAGGCCACTTCTCTGCTTCCAGCACAACAGAGACGCAAAGAACTGATAAGCAGACTTAGGATTTTAGACTAAATGCCTTTTTCTTTTGTTTGGTTTAACTAAAACCAGTTGAAGATTTTCAGGTCATATAAAAAATATACGAACTTTTCTTACGCATTTTATGCTGCTTATAATGCTTACTTTTTCCAGTGTGGCATATTAGAGAGCATACTTTTACTTTGTTTAAAACTTTCGTGTTCTTTAATTTTTCATTCCTGCGGTAAAATGAAATGTTTTCTTTAATATCATAGTGTGGGTTTGTTCGGAAAAGTAGTTTGATTCTAGTTTGATTGGTTGTAGGAGAGAAAAAAATTCTGGAAAATGTCAAGTGTTATTGAAGTACTAAGTAAAGGAAGAAGACCAAGTTACTGTACATCCTACAAACATTCATGAAGAATGCATTTAAAAAGTTCGTGTATTTAGTGGTGATAATATTTCAAATATATTTATTCCACTTGTCGTCATACAAATATCGTATGTTCGAAGATTTTATCAATCTTAGATCAGAAATGGCATGTACGGTACGACAAAAATTAATTTTCTTCGTTTTGTCATCCATACTAAATTCTCATTAGCCCTACAGTTAGTGATAATATTGTACGTTTACTGGTGAAAACGTTAATTTAATGTAATACTGACAATCAACACACCATTTGATATCTCCAACCATTTAGAAATTACTGTAGCCTCAAAGTCATTCACCGAGCTCGATAGCTGCAGTCGCTTAAGTGCGGCCAGTATCCAGTATTCGGGAGATAGTAGGTTCGAACCTCACTGCCGACAGCCCTGAAAATGGTTTTCCGTGGTTTCCCATTTTCACACCAGACAAATGCTGGGGCTGTACCTTAATTAAGGCCAGGGCCGCTTCCTTCCCACTCCTAGCCCTTTCCTGTTCCATCTTCGCCATAAGACCTAGACATATACAATTTAAAACTTGATAAAACAGTTTCTAACCTCAATAATTCTACTACATTTGTCACTGCACATAGTAATGCCTACTCAATCAATCTATCAATCAATCACCCACTACTTATCTGCATTTAGGACAGTCGCCAAGGTGGCAGATTCCCAATCTCTTGTTTTCCTAGCCTTTTCTTAAATGTTGAAAATGAAATGGAAATGGCTTATGGCTTTTAGTTCCGGGAGTGTCCGAGAATATGTTCGGTTCGCCAGGTGCAGGTCTTTTGTTTTGACTCCCGTAGGCGACCTGAGCGTCATGATGAGGATGAAATGATGATGAAGACGACACAAACACCCATCCCCCGTGCCAGAGAAATTAACTAGTGATGATTAAAATTCCCGACCCTGCCAGGAATCGAACCCGGGGCCCCTGTGATCAAAGGCCAGCACGCTAACCATTTAGCCATGGAGCCGGACATTTTTAAACGATTGAAAAAAAAATGGAAATTTATTGAACATTTCCCTTAGTAAATTATTCCATTCCCTAACTCCCCTTCCTGTAAACGAATATTTCCCCAAAATGTTTTCCTCTTGAATTCCAGGTTTATCTTTATTTCATTGAAACAGTGTAATCTGAGAAGGTGGAAACACATCAGAGATATGTTGAAAACTATTTTTAGCTGCCTAAAACCAAATCTGTTGCTAACGTTTTTAATATATAGAACCTATTTGAGGTTCTTGAAGTTGATTTTCAAGCCTAAAAGTCCGAGATGTGATGACGTCTTGTTTTCCGACCAAAGGAAAATGGATTAGAATTGAATACGTAATCGTCACTTCAAGAAAATACATCTAATTTCTTTTAATTTTTCATGGTAAATATATTAATCTTGCTTGAATCAACTAGAAAGTCGCAACTAAATGAAAATCTACAACCTGTTTCCAGTCATTCGACCAGGTCAGGAATGAAATGAATGAAACCCCCATCTAGTGGCGAGGATAGGAATTGTGCCGGCTGCAGAAGTCTGTAGCACTCCCATGTGGGCAATGATTATAGACTGACACATGAAATAAAATGAAATGATATTGGAGAGTGTTGCTGGAATGAAAGATTACAGGGAAAACCGGAGAACCCGGAGAAAAACCTGTCCCACCTCCGCTTCGTCCAGCACGAACCTCACCTGGAGTGACAGGGATTTGAACCACGGAACCCAGCTGTGAGAGGCCGGCGTGCTGGCACCTGAGCCACGGAGTCTCAACGTCGCAACTGCCGTAACTACATTGTCGTGAATATCTGTTGCCTCATACACCTCATGTTAATAAAAGCCGGAACACCTTGAAAGGCTAGAAATAGGAAGTTCATATTCACAGGATATATGCAATAGTAAGTTCTGAAGAAATGGTTAGCATTTAAACCTTGTCGACCCTCAGGTTCAATGTCCACATCGATATCTCGGTGCACCACCACCGACTGGTAAAATGTGCCTGCGACTCTCTTTGTCGCTATAAACCGAAGGTAATGGATCAGTGTGATTTGAGCAGACGTGCAGGATGCCTCGCAGACATATGCGGGAACCGTACCGTCAAATGGGTGAGTTTGAAACAAGGCGCATTATTGTCATGAGAGAACGTGAACATCCATCCGAGAAATTGCTGCTCGTGTGGGACGAAGTGTGTTGACAGTGAAACGGGTGTGTACAGATTAGTTCACAGAAGGCCATAGAACACGATGAGATGGATCTGGTCGCACCACCCAGACCACCCCCGAGAAGATCTACATTTATTTATTTATGTGTTTATTTGTTTATTTATTTATTTATTTAATTTGTTTATACATCGATTTGAGCCTCTATGGACTGCGTGGTAACAGCCAACTTCATGTCAGTGTCTAGGTCTTGTTCTTGTTCCGGCTTTGACTTCCTGCCAGTATCTTCTGAGCCCAGCGACGAGTGCCTGTTTATGCTCTTCAGACAAATATCCTTTCCGTCTTCTGGAAGTTGATGCCATTTGGGAACCTTGGTAGTTGTTCACCAATCTTCTGAATGCGTTCCTATCATGAATTTCTTGGTCTGAAATACCAATCTGCTTCAGATCTCTTTCGCATTCCTGAAATCATCTCGGCCTTGTTGTCTTATATTTATTTATTTATTTATTTATTTATTTATTTATTTATTTATTTATTTATTTATTTATTATGGCTTCTTTCATGTGGCGAAGTTAGGGCACATGGCCCTCTCTTACACTTAACCACAATACAACAAATTCCTAATTATACTACTTATATTATTTTCTAATTAAGCTTAGGTTACACACCCACACAATATGCAGCTTATTAGCTTATTAGTTCGTTAATTTAGTCCTCTTTTATGTCTCACACAGACACTTGCACACACACTTACAATGTACACACTTATCAACTACCCTAATGTTTACATTATATAAAACTAACAGAAACAATTTTTAATTTTACTATTACCAATCACACGCACACAATACACACCAATACACACTTCAATCGGTAACTCTCAACAGGAAGTCTCGGCAAGATATTTTAAATTTGAGGAAAGAGTCAATGCCTCTGACACTTACTGGCAGGGAATTCCAAAGCCTGGAACCGGTTACAATAAAAGATTTATTATACACAGAAGAATGGTGAAGAGGAATAGCTAGAGTGGAGCCCGGGCGAGTGTTACGGTTATGAAAGGAAGAGAGGAAGTGAAGTTTAGATAAAATATACTTGGGGGGAGTTACTATGCAGGAGTTTGTGTATTAGGACAAGTATATGATATTCACGTCTCTTACCAGGTTTTAACCAGTGCAGTGCTTGATAGTAAGGAGTGATATGCACATCTTGCCTTAGGTTAAAAATGAATCTAAGGCAACAATTCATAATATGCTGCAGTTTCCTAGTTTGTTCTTTAGCAGCATCTACCAAGATAACATCACAGTATTCTAGGATAGGAAGAATTAGGGTCTGTGTTAATCTTTACTGCATATTTAGTGGTATAATATCTTTATTTAATTTCAGTGGGTGTAGAGTAGCAAACACCTTCTGATCTACGTTTGTGATATGTTCTGCCCAATTTAAAGTTTCAGTCATAGTCACCCCAATATTTCTCACTGTTTTACTGTACGGTATTGTGCTATTATTTATTTGTAGAGGAGGAATGATCGAATCGTTGATCTTGTGTAGGAGCTTCTGGGAACCGACAATGATATCTTGCGATTTTGATGGATTTATGAGAAGTCTGTTTGCGAGAGCATATTCACTGAGTTTGTTCATGTCATCATTTATGCATTTTACTTCGTTTGGTAAATCGCTTAAGCTGCAATGATAATATATTTGGAAATCTTCAGCATAAAGGTGATAATTACACTTTTTTAGAGAAGATGAAATGTCATTGATATACAATGAAAAAAGCAACGGTCCTAAAATACTACCTTGTGGCGTGCCAGCTTTCCTTGTACACCATTCTGAATTTCTTTCGCGAGTTATCACCCGCTGCCTCCGATCTTTCATCTCACCAGAAAGGCATTGCAGGACAGATCTGCGTCCTCCTCGGCTCTGGCGCAACATTGACACAGTTTAACACATCGTACACTATCAGGAGTGACAGTCCGTCGCCGTTTATTGCGGTCTGGATTACCGGCGCGTCTTCCACTTCTCCGCCTACCTTTGACTAATGTGCACAAACATACTAGACTGTAATAGTGTATGGAACGACGTCACTGTGGACAGGAACGGCAGCAGATAGTGTTTCCGGACGATTCCAGGTTCTGTTTGTTTGAAAATGATGGCCGCATTTTGGTTCGCCGCAGACAGGGGGAGAGTCATCACATTCAGTGCATTCGCACAAGACATACAGCGCCAACTCAAGGCCTAATGCTAGGGGGTGCTATTGGGTACAACCACAAATCAGAGTTGGTGTGTATCCAGGGCACTGTGACCAGTTTGACTTACGTGAATGACATCCTGCGACCCGTAGACATACCCTTTCTGCACGACACCCCAGACTCCATATTTCAGCAGGACAATGCGCGACCACATGCTGCTGCACGAACACGTGTCTTCTTATTGTCACAAAGTGTCACACTGTTGCCCTGGCTTGCCCGATCACCGGACTGATCGCCAATCGAAAATGTGTGGGATATGGTGAAACGACTGGTGCGGCGCTGTGACCCAATGCCAACCACCAGAGATGAACTGTGGAACCAGGTGAATGCGGCATGGATGGCTGTACCCCAGGACGCCATTCGCGCCTTATACGTGCCGATGCCATCACGCACGGAACAAGTTATCAATGCCCATGGAGGACCCAGTGCCTACTAGGCAACAGGACACATGCTGAACCTAGGTGAGTGAAATGCTCATCGTTTCTGCATAACATACTAATAATGAACATGTCTCGTGAATATGATCTTCCTGTCTCTAGTCTTTCAAGGAGCGGGCGAGTTGGCCGTGCGGTTAGAGGTGCGCGGCTTTGAGCTTGCATCCGGGAGATAGTGGGTTTGAATCCCACTGTCGGCAGCCCTGAAGATGGTTTACCGTGTTTTCCAATTTTCACGCCAGGCAAATTTGTACCTTAATTAAGGCCACGGCCACTTCCTTCCAACTCCTAGGCCTATCCCATCGTCGCCATAAGACCTATCTGTGTCGGTGCGACGTAAAACAACTAGCAAAAAAGTCTTTCAAGGTATTCTGTTTTTTTATGAACATTGTTGTAGATAGAATCTGAACGGCGCTTGTGCAGATCACGTCGTTCCTATACTCAAATTATTTTCTCAATGCAGTAATTCATATTACGTCATTTATTTTCTGTGAGAGTCGAAAGCAAGCCATTCCGTTCTCACCAATATGGTTGAAGATGTTTCGTTACATGTTTAACGTCGTACTAACCGTGGCCCTAATTAAGGTACAGCCCCAGCATTTGCATGGTGTGAAAACGGGAAATCACGGAAAACTATCTCCAGGGCTGCCGACGGTGAGATCCGAGCTCACTATTTTCCAAAAACAATCCCACAGCTGCGTGACCCTAACCGCATGGCCAACTCGCTCGGTGGTTGTAGTTTGACACCCGATCAGTGTATTTGGGATTTCCAGAAGGGAAGACAATTTTCTATAGCTTCAGAGGAGCAGTGGTTTATGATCATATGATTAAACTTCATGTTAAACTTCAAATTATATTTTAGCCAAGTAATCATTTTGTACTGGTAACTAAGTTTCCCCTATTGGTGACGGCGGTAGAATAAAATCAGTGCCAGTCCTCCTCTGTGGTGTAGTGGTTAGCGTGATTAGCTGCCACCCAAGGAAGTAAGGGTTCGATTCCCGGGTCAGCCACGAAATTTGAAAAGGGATGCGAGGGCTGGAACAGGGTCCACTCAGCCTTGGTAGGTCAACTGAGTAGACGTAGGTTCGATTCCCACCTCAGCCATCCTGAAAGTGGTTTTCCGTGTTTTCCCACTTCTCCTCCAGCCAATTGCCGGGATGATACGTAACTTAAGGCTACGGCCGCTTCCTTCCCTCTTCCTTGCCTGTCCCATCCAATCTTCCCATCCTCCGCAAGGCCCCGCTTCAGCATAGCAGGCGAGGCCGTCTGGGCGAGGTAATGGTCATTCTCCCCAGTTGTATCCCTGAGTCCGAGGGGAAAACCGACCCTGGAGGGTAATCAGATTAAGAAGAAGAATTATTCAGCGCCAGTTGTAAGAGGCTATTAAATGTTGGAAACCTTAAAATATATTGACATAAATGAAGACATTCTCATGCCCGACTCTAACAAGTGGCTCACGAGACAAACGATGAGGTACATTGTCATTGACATCGAAAGACCGCGGGTCCAACAGCACAAAAGAGACGTAAAAATCAGACAACATAACTATCTCGTCTTCCAGGTAAAGGAAAACTTAGAACTGAAGAATCAGCGGCCACTGCTTGAATAAAAACTGTTCCAGTTATAGCCCATTATCAGTAATCGTTATTTAATCTATAGATTGAGCTTCTCAAAATACTTTTCAAATGCTCAAATATAATATTATTATATAATTGTATAATCTTCACTATAACGTTAAAGGGCAACACTACCGCTCCTTCCCTGTTGGTAGCTGACGAGAGTGTGTTGGCGACCACGGTTCCCTCGCTGAGGCTAATCCCAGCTTCCACTCATTTGTGCCATGCTCCTCGCTTTCAACTTTGCTATCCGTCCTCCCTTGGTCAACTGTTGTTCTTTTCCGACTACGGCGGTGTTACGTTTCCGAGATCTAGGGAGTCGTTAATTTTTACGCCCTTCCTGACCCTTGTATTTCTTTTGCCGACACCTTCATTTCTCGAAGTGCTGGATCTCTTCTGTGTTCCTTATGATTAGTGTTAATGGAGGATGATCGCCCATTAGTAAGTCTTATTAAAACAGTAATCACCACCACCACCACCACCATTTCGTTGACAGCCAAAATTACTACGTGAAAATTAAAAGAATATTTGGCATCAATATGTTTTTCCTAACTAAACTAAGGTTAGGTTGAATGGAGAATCCCATCTTCCAGTACTTATTAGTTTTTTTGCTAGTCTATGTATTTATGTTAACGCAAACCAGCTTAGAATCTAATTACAATATTAAAAAGTACATGTTGCATTCCTAATATAGGATATATTCAGCTAAAAAAGGTACAAAATGGGCATAATCGAAATAAAAAACAATTATGATGGTGATAATAATAAAAAGATAAAATGTACCTTCATGTCGGGTTAAAACCTCAACAAGTCAATGTTCGGAAATGAGATAAAATCTGGCGTAAGGGATCTTCCTTCTTCAATATCTGGAGAAGTATGTAGCCTCCTTTTGTGTCTTGAGGATAGACTTAAAATGTAAAATTTTAAAGTGAGATGTAGGCTAGCAATATAAAACAAGTAATTACTGGTTCAGTTGATGCCAATACGGGACAAATATGAGATTTATAAGTTGTATATTTATCCTATTTATAAAATTAGGTAGGGTCGTCAGTTACATAATTAGTACAGAGTGGCTTATATGCCATTCTATCTGTCTGTTAGGTTATCAGCGAAGAGGCTTGTTTTATCCTCAAATAGCACAATTAAAGTTATTTCTTTCCTTTTTTCTTTCTTCCTTAATCCGTTTACCCTCCAGGGTTGATTTTTCCTCCAAACTCAGCGAGTGATCACCTCAAGGGAAGTGTCATGGTGAGTGAGAGTTTGGATCATGGGGATGAAAATGGAAAGTGAAATCAGTACCTGGCCCAGGCGGCCTCATCTGCTATGCTGAGCAGATGCCTTGTGGGGTGATGGGAAGATCGGAATGAATAGACAAGGAAGAGGGAAAGGAAGCGGGGTGCCCTTAAGTTAGGTACCATCCCGGCATTAACCTGGAAGAGAACTGGAAAACCACGAAAAACCACATCGAGGATGGCTGAGGTGGGAATTGAATCCCGTTCTGTATCCAGTCCCCATTTCATATCATTCAATAATCGTATTACATTATATTCTGCTCCCTGGTCATAAAACTATTTTTATCTGTGGAACATCACAATGTGATGTGTTGTTTTGCCACTAGGTGTGTTCTCTTTGAAAACTTCCATGCTGCAGATGTGTTGATATTTCTTTTTCTATTTTTTTACGTCGCACCGACCAAGAAGATAGGTCTTATGGCATTGATGGGATAGAAAAGGCGTAGGAGTTGGAAGGAAGTGGCTGTGGCCATAATGAAGGTACAGCCCCAGCATTTGCCTGCTGTGAAAATGGGAAACCACAGAAAACCATCTTCAGGGCTGCCGACAGCGGGTTTCGAACCCGCTATCTCTCGTATGCAATCTCACAGCTGCGCGCTCCTAACCGCACGGCCAACTCGCCCGGTGTGTTGATATTTAGAAGTTTTTGGTGAACTCTGATCTTTGTTCTGCACTTGTGAAGCAATTACCAATCATGCCAAGAATCAAATCCTATTTCAGGAAAGTGAGATTCAAGGGTAATGTTGATCCAGGAAGAAAAATTCAGCCATCAGAACTATCAGCTCAAGAACATAGCCTATCAACTTCATTTACAAAACTTCCATTTGATTTTCGTGCCCTACTTCATGTTGAAAGAGGACAGTTTCCTATCTCAGGATACAATCTGGTTGACTGTTGTCACAAGCTATTAGTGTTTCATGTTTGTGTGTGAACTATAAGATTTCAATGTGTCCCAGTGTAGAGAAGAGTAGGTTTGGCTAGTGAACTGACAGTTTTTTTGTACATTGTTTTAAAACAGTTGTTTTATTTGAGACTTCTTCAAAGACATCCTCGTGTATTTATGACTGTAATATTACATATTCACTTATGGTATGAGATGTATAGGAGTAGGTACGGAAGCTTGTAATATACTGTATTTTGTGGTATGATGGATATGCCACCACCCATTAACAAGTTTTGATTAATCAAATATATTCTGGAAGATGTCAGTAATGTGACGTAAGGCTTTTAGTGCTGGGAGTGTCTGACGACAAGACTATGAAGCAGATTGTAAAAGACAGAGAAATTGACGTCCACGTGTTAGAGGAGGAATGTGAGGTTCAATCAATCAATCAATCAATCAATCAATCAATCAATCAATCAATCAATCAATCAATCAATCAATCAATCAATCAATCAATCAATCAATCAATCAATCAATCAATCAATCAATCAATCAATCAATCAATCAATCAATCAATCAATCAATCAATACTGATCTGCATTTAGGGCAGTCGCCCGGATGGTAGATTCCCTATCTCTTGTTTTCCAAGGCTTTTCCTAAATGCTTCCAAAGAAATTGGAAAATTACTGAACATCTCCCTTGGTAAGTTATTCCAATCCCTAACTCCCCTTCATATAAATGAATATTTGCCCCAGTTTGTCCTCTTGAATTCCAACTTTATCTTCATATTGTGATCTTTCCTACTTTTATAAACGCCACTCAAACGTATTCGTCTACAAATGTCATTCCATGCCAGCTCTCCGCTGACAGCTCGGAACATACCACTTAGTCGAGCAGCTTGTCTTCTTTCTCCCAAGTCTTCCCAGCCCAAATTTTGCAACATATTTGTAACGCTACTCTTTCGTCGGAAATCACCCAGAACAAATCGAGCTGCTTTTCTTTGGATATTTTCCAGTTCTTGAATCAGGTAATCCTGGTGAGAGTCCCATACACTGGAACCATACTCTAGTTGGGGTCTTACCAGAGACTTATATGCCATCTCCTTTACATCCTTACTACAACCCCTAAACACCCTCATAACCATGTGCAGAGATCTTTACCCTTTATTTACAATCCCATTTATGTGATTACACCAATGAAGGTCTTTCCTTATATTAACACCTAGATACTTACAATGATCCCCAAAAGTAACTTTCACCCCCATCAACGCAGTAAGTAAGACTGAGAGGACTTTTTCTATTTGTGAAACTCACAACCTGACTTTTAACCCCGTTTATCAACATACCATTGCCTGCGGTCCATCTCACAATATTATCGAGATCATTTTGCAGTTGCTCACAATCTTGTAACTTATTTACTGCATTACTCTATACAGAATAACATCATCCTCAAAAAGCCTTACCTCCGATTCCACTCCTTTACTATATATATATATATATAAGGAAACATAAAGGTCCAATAACACTGCCTTGAGGAATTCCCCTCTTAATTATTACAGGGTTAGATGAAGCTTCACCTACTCTAATTCTCTGAGATCTATTTTCTAGAAATATAGCAACCCATTCAGTCATTATTTTCTCTAGTCCAGTTGCACTCATTTTTGCCAGTAGTCTCCCATGATCCACCCCATCAAATGCTGTTTTTCAGTCGATGGTTCGTGGATGGAGCGAGGGCACCCTGCTCTCTACGGAGAGTCATCAATCATCAGCTTTGATTCAGAGAAAACTGATGTTGAGGCGATGTCTAAATATTGTCATGAGCGTTCTCTTAGGAAGAAACTAGGAAATACTGAATCAAATAATGCCTGGCAAGTAATCACTCAAATAACTGCGAGGTGACCAATCTGTAACGTGAGGGTCATGTTGGAACCCGGCTGCGTCATTTATTGACGGAATGCAAAGGCAAATTTTCGAAGATGGGAATCCCTTAGTGGGATAACGAGACTTACCCAGAAGGAAATCGAAGCTTATCAGATTTATTATGGAAAGGCAAATAGAGAACACAACAGCAGTATTGTTGCTATGAAAGCTGCTGCTTGGGCTGTATTTTTTAATAAAATATCCATTGACAAAAACCCAGTGCTTAGGCTGTGTGCCAAAGAATGGTGGTGCTAGTACATCAGTGATAGCCAGACCCGCTGTATGGGAAAACTCAGAACAATAATGAGAGTTTTAATTATTTGATTTGGTTAAGATGCCCCAAAAACAATATTTTGTGGTTTGAAGATGTTGAATGTAGCAGTGTTATGATGCTGTTCTGTATTTTAATAAAGGGAAAAGGGGTAGAAATGAAGTCCTGAAGAGGGCTGAAATTGATCCTGTGATTTTCACTACACATTACTTCCTAATAATTGACCGGTGATGGATTGAAAAGTCTGAAGTATAAAAAATAATCTGGAAAACCAGAAAAACGAGGTGAAATGGAGAAGAGGTACAGAAGGAGAGAACAAGAAGATGAAGAATAACAAAGCCAGAGATATAATTGTGGTGGTTTTCGAGGGGAAGAATACGTCGTATGTCAACAACATTCAAGCGCTGTTTACTCAACTTCAGTATTTACACCTCACAACTATAACTTCCCCTCAAACTCCAGTACTAACGCATTGAAATTTTCCGTATTTTATAATTGAGAGATGGTACACCTATTTATGGATTATTATTACATACATACACACACCATGATTATAGACCGTCAGTCTGCAAGCCTCTGTGAATTTACTAAACGTCGCCACAATCCTCTATTTGCAACTAGTGCTGTGGCCTCATTTAGTTCTATACCTCTTATACTTAAATCGCTAGAAACTGAGTCTAACCATCGTCGTCTTGGTCTCCCTCTACTATTCTTACCCTCCATAACAGAGTCCATTCTGCTCCTATGTAACATATCATCCTCCATTCGCCTCACATGACCCCACCACCGAAGCCGGTTTATGCGTACAGCTTCATCCATTGAGTTCATTTCTAACTCAGCTTTATCTCCTCCTTCCGGGTACCCTCCTGACATTGTTCCCACCTGTTTGTACCAGCAGTCATTCCCGCTACTTTCATATCTGTTACTTCTAACTCGTGAATAAGATAACCTGAGTCCACCCAGCTTTCAATCCCGTAAAGCAAAGTTGGTCTGAAAGCAGACCGATGTAAAGATAGTTTTTTTCTGGGAGCTGACTTCCTTTTTACAGAACACTGCTGATCGCAACTGCGAGCTCACTGCATTAGCTTTACGACACCTCGAATCATTCTCACTTACTACATTACCATACTGGGAAAACATATAACTTAAATATTTAAAATTATATACCTGTTCCAGTTCTGTTGAATTTCTTACCTATTGACATCAATTTAGTCTTCGAGGGGCCAATTTTCATATCATACTCATTGCACCTATTTTCAAGTTCCAAGATATTAGAATGCAGGCTTTCGGCACAATCTGCCATTAACACCAAGGCCAGACTGCTTACTACATTTCCACCTAACTGAATCCCTCCCTGCTATGTTATACCTTTCAGCAGATGATCCATGTAAACTACGAACAGCAAAGGTGAAAAACTACAGCCTTAACTAACCCCTGTAAGTACCCTGAACCAAGAACTCATTCTACCATCAATTCTCACTGTAGCTCAATTGTCAACATAAATGCCTTTGATTGCTTTTAATAATCTACCCTTAATTCCATAGTCCCCCAGTATGGCGAACATCTTTATCTTCCGTACCCTGTCATATGCTTTCTTTAAATCTACGAAACATGAACATTTTTTTTTCAATTACCTGACGCATACTGAAAATCTGATCCTGACAGCCCCTCTGTGGTCTGAAAGCACACCGGTTTTCATCCAACTTCCTCTCAACCACTGATATCATCCTCCTTTCCAAGATGCTAGTGAATACATTGCCTGGTATAATAATCAATGAGATACCTCGATAGTTGTTGCAATCCTTCCTGTTCCCTTGCTTATAGATAGGTGCAATTACTGCTTTTGTCCAATCTGCAGGTACCTTACAACACTCCATGCTAATCTTACTATTCTATGAAGCCATTTCATCCCTGCTTTCCCACTATACTTCACCATTTCAGGTCTAATTTCATCTAATCCTGCTGCTTTATGACAATGGAGTTTATTTACCATCCTTTCCACTTCCTCAAGCGTATCTTCACCACCATCATTTTTCCCTCCCCATGAGCTTGGCTGTTTCCAGCACCACCAGGAAGATTTCCTTTTACGTTGAGAAGATGTTCAAAATATTTCCTCCACCTCTCCGAAGATTCCCGGGGATCTATTATAAGTTCACCTGAATTACTCAAAATACTGTTCATTTCCTTTTTCCCCTCCCTTCCTAAGATACTTTATTACTGTCCAGAAAGTTTTCACTGCTGCTTGATCTAGCCTTTTCACGTTATCACCAAACATTTCCCAAGACTTATTTATGGATTTAACAACTATTTGTTTCGCTCTGTTTTTTCACCTATGTACAAATCCCTCCTCTGCGAACCATGTGACCTTGCCGCGATGGGGAGGCTTGCGTGTCCCAATGATGCAGATAGCCGAGCCGCAGGTGCAACCATATCGGATGGGTATCTGTTGAGAGAACAGACTAACGAATGGTTCATCGAAAGGGGAGTAGCAGCCTTTCGGTAGTTGCAAGGGCGGCAGTCTAGATGATTGACTGATACGGCCTTGTAATAATACTCAACACGGCTTAGCTGTGTTGATACTGCTACACGGCTGAAAGCAACGGGAAACTACAGCCGTAACTAACTCCCGAGGACAAGCAGCTCTCTCGGTATGAATGATGTACTGATGATGGCTTCCTCCCGGGTAAAATATTCCGGAGGCAAACTAGTCCCGCCATTCGGATCTCCGGGTGAGGACTACACGAGAGGGGGCGATTATCAGGAAGATGGATACTGACATTCTGCGAGTCGGAGCGTGGAATGTTAGAAGTTTGAATCGTTGTGGTAGGTTAGAGAATCTGAAAAGGGAGATGGATAGACTAAAGTTAGATGTAGTTGGTATAAGTGAAATACGTTGGCAGGAAGAACAAGATTTTTGGTCAGGCGACTACCGAATAATCAACACAAAATCAAACAGGGGAAGTGCAGGAGTTGGTTTAATAATGAATAAGAAAATAGCGCAGCGGGTAAGCTACTACGACCAGCATAGTGAAAGAATTATTGTAGTCAAGATAGACACCAAACCAATGCCCACCACAATAGTGCAGGTCTATATGCCTACTAGTTCAGCGGATGATGAAGAAATCGAAAGAATACATGAGGAGATAGAAGATTTCATACAATATGTAAAAGGTGACGAGAATCTAATTGTGATGGGAGACTGGAATGCAGTGGTAGGCCAAGGAAGAGAAGGTATTACAGAAGGAGAATTTGCATTGGGACAAAGGAACGAAAGAGGAAGTCGGCTGGTTGAATTCTGCACTGATCATAATTTAGTGCTTGCCAATACTTGGTTCAAACACCACAAACGACGGCTGTATACATGGACGAGACCTGGAGACACTGGAAGGTATCAAATAGACTTCATTATGATTAGGCAGAGATTCAGAAACCAGGTGTTGGATTGCAAAACTTTCCCAGGAGCAGACGTGGACTCTGACCACAACTTGTTGGTCATGAAATGCCATCTGAAGTAGAAGAAATTGAAAAAAGGAAAGAATGCAAAAAGATGGGATCTAGACAAGTTGAAAGAAAAGAGTGTGAGGGATTGCTTCAAGGAACATGTTGCACAAGGACTAAATGAAAAGGCTGAAGGAAAAACTATAGCGGAAGAGTGGAGAGTCATGAAAAATGAAGTCAGTAGGGCTGCTGAAGAAATATTAGGGAGGAAGAAAAGATCAACTAAGAATCAGTGGATAACTCAGGAAACACTAGACCTTATTGATGAACGACGAAAATATAAGAATGCTAGAAATGAAGAGGGCAGAAAAGAATACAGGCGATTGAAGAATGAAGTGGATAGAAAGTGCAAGGCAGCTAAGGAAGAATGGCTGAAGGAGAAGTGCAAGGATGTTGAAGGCTGTATGGTCCTGGGAAAGGTAGATGCTGCATACAGGAAAATCAAGGAAACCTTTGGAGAAAGGAAATCTAGGTGTATGAATATTAAGAGCTCAGATGGAAAGCCACTTCTAGGGAAAGAAGACAAAGCAGAAAGATGGCAGGAGCATATCCAACAGTTGTATGAAGGTAAAGATCTAGATAATTTGGTTCTGGAACATGAAGAGGCTGTTAATGCTGATGAAATGGGAGACCCAATTTTGAGGTCAGAGTTTGACAGAGCTGTGAGTGACCTCAATTCGAACAAGGCACCTGGAATTGATGACATTCCATCTGAATTACTGACTGCCTTAGGAGAAACCAGCATGGCAAGGTTATTTCATTTAGTGTACAAGATGTATGAGACAGGAGAAGTCCCATCCGATTTTCGGAAGAATTTTGTTATACCTATTCCCAAGAAAGCCGGTGCTGACAGGTGTGAAAACTACCTCACCATTAGTTTAGTATCGCGTGCCTCCAAAATTTTAACTCGTATTATTTGCAGAAGAATGGAAAAACAAGTTGAAGCTGAGTTGGGAGAAGATCAATTTGGCTTCAGAAGAAATGTAGGAACACGTGAAGCAATCCTGACGTTACGTCTGATCTTAGAGGAATAGTATCATGGGAGAGTTCTGCGGCCTCCTCCCGCGGGAAATTTGAATTCTTTCGGGAAATTTGAATTGTTGGCGGGAAATTTGAATTTTGGCGCGAGATTTGAATTTGTAAACAAAGCCACGTGCTTTTTGACAGCTGTCATCGACAACAACGCATCGCTAACCTCACTGCTGCCATCTTGACGGGCCATAACCTCAGTAGTGCCAACTTAACCTAACTAGCGTGAGGTAAACAAAGCCACGTGTTTTTTGACAGCCACGTGCTTTTTGACAGACAACAACGCATCGCTAACCTCAGTACTGCCATCTTGGCGGGCCTAAATTTCAGTAGTGCCAACTTAACCTAACTAGCGCGAGGTAAACAAAGCCACGTGTTTTTGACAGCCACGTGCTTTTTGACAGACAACAACGCATCGCTAACCTCAGTACTGCCATCTTGACGGGCCTAAACCTCAGTAGTGCCAACTTAACCTAACTAGTGCGTGGTAAACAAAGCCACGTGCTTTTTGACAGCCACGTGCTTTTTTGACAGTTGTCATCCGCCATCTTTAAACCACAGAGCACTGTGCTGCCCTCTTTATCGCAGTAGCTGCAAATTCGTCACCTGTCATCCGCAGTGCTGCCATCTTGACGGGTCTAAACCTTAGTGCTACCAACTTAACCTAACTAGCGCGAGGTAAACAAAGCCACGTGTTTTTTGACAGCTGTCATCCGCCATCTTTAATCTATAGAGCACAGTGCTGCCCTCTTTAGCTCCTTACCTTTGAAATGTGGTGGCGGATAATTTGAAAAAATTTTTGACAGCAGCCATCTTTAATCTAGAGATCACCGTGCTGCCCTCTTTAGCTAGATACCTGTGGTGGCAGGCAATTCCACATGACAACAGCCATCTTTAATCAAGAGAGCACCGTGCTGCCCTCTATGTGGTGGCGGCAAATTCTACATGCTCTAGATTGGAAACAAACTCACGCGCTTTTTTTTGACAGCCGTCATCCGCCATCTTTAATCAACAGAGCACAGTGCTGCCATCTTTAGCTAGATACCTTTGAAATGTGGTGGCGGCAAATTCCACGTGCTCTTGTTTGGAAACAAAGCCATGTGCTTTTTTGACAGCTGTCATCCGCCATCTTTAATCAACAGAGCACCGTGCTGCTATCATGTGGGCAATTTCGTCAGCTGTCATCCGCCATCTTTAATCCACAGAACACCGTGCTGCCCTCTTTATGGCTACTGCCTTAAGCACGTAGCAGCGGGCAATTTGAAAAGTTCTGTTAGCTATCATCCGCCATCTTTAAACAAGAGAGCACCGTGCTGCCATATTTAGGTAGATACCTTTGAAATGTGGTGGCGGCAAATTGAAAAATTTCACGTGCTCTTGTTTGGAAACAAACTCACGTGTTTTTTTGACAGCTACCATCCGCCATCTTTAATCAACAGAGCATAGTGCTACCCTCTTTAGTTTGAAATGTGGTGGCTGCAAATTCCACGTGCTCTTGTTTGGAAACAAAGCCATGTGCTTTTTTTGACAGGTGTCATCTGCCATCTTTAATCAACAGAGCACCGTGCTGCTATCATGCGGGTAATTTCGTCAGCTGTCATACGCCATCTTTAATCTACAGATAACAGTGCTGCACTTTATGTGGTGGTGGTAAATTCCACGTACTCTTGTTTGGAAACAAATTCTATGTGCTCTTCAGCTGTCATCCACCATCTTTAATCAAGAGAGCACCGTGCTGCCCTCTTTGTGGTGGCGGATAATTTGAAAAATTCTTTTCGACAAGCAGCCATCTTTAATCCTGAGAGAACAGTGCTGCCCTCTTTAGCTACTTACCTTTGAGGCGGTTAATTTGAAAAATTCTTTTCGACAAGCAGCCATCTTTAATCCAGAGAGCACAGTGCTGCCCTCTTTAGCTACTTACCTTTGAGGCGGTGACAGCTGTCATCCACCATCTTTAATCAATAGAACGCTGTGCTAATATCATGCAGGCAATTTCGTCAGCTGTCATCCGCCATCTTTAATCTACAGAGCACCTTGCTGCCCTCTATGTAGTAGCGGGCAATTTGAAAAGTTCTGTTAGCTGTCATCCGCCATCTTTAATCTAGAGAGCACCGTGCTGCCCTCTTTAGCTAGATACCTGCGGTGGCAGGCAATTCCACATGACAACAGCCATCTTTAATCAAGAGAGCACCGTGCTGCCCTCTATGTGGCGGCGGCAAATTCTACATGCTCTTGATTGGAAACAAACTCACGCGCTTTTTTTGACAGCCGTCATCCGCCATCTTTCATCAACAGAGCACAGTGCTGCCATCTTTAGCTAAATACCTTTGAAATGTGGTGGCGGCAAATTCCACGTGCTCTTGTTTGGAAACAAAGCCATGTGCTTTTTTGACAGCTGTCATCCGCCATCTTTAATCAACAGAGCACCGTGCTGCTAACATGTGGGCAATTTCGTCAGCTGTCATCCGCCATCTTTAATCCACAGAACACCGTGCTGCCCTCTTTATGGCTACTACCTTAAGCACGTAGTAGCGGACAATTTAAAAGTTCTGTTAGCTATCATCCGCCATCTTTAATCAAGAGAGCACCGTGCTGCCATCTTTAGCTAGATACCTTTGAAATGTGGTGGCGGCAATTTGAAAAAATTCTATGTGCTCTTGTTTAGTAAACAAAGCCACGTGCTTTTTTGACAGCTGTCATCCACCATCTTTAATCAATAGAGCACTGTGCTGCTTTCATGCGGGCAATTTCGTCAGCTGTCATCCGCCATCCTTAATCTACAGAGCACCGTGCTGCTCTCTGTAGTAGCGGGCAATTCGAAAAGTTCTGTTAGCTGTCATCCGCCATCTTTAATCAAGAGAGCACCGTGCTGCCATCTTTAGCTAGATACCTTTGAAATGTGGTGGCGGCTAATTGAAAAATTCCACCTGCTCTTGTTTAGTAAACAAACTCACGCGCTTTTTTGTCAGCTGTTATCCGCCATCTTTAATCTATAGAGCTCAGTGCTACACTCTTTAGTTGAAATATGGTGGCGGATAATTTAAAAAGAAAAATTCTACATCAGCCATCTCTCGACGCTAATTGCACAAGATGGCGGCTATACTTGACTCCTTAAAGGTGCTTATGCACGATGGCCGCTATACATAGGTTCTTATGAGATGCCCTTGGGATGCTTGCGCAAGATGGCAGTTATACGAGGCTCCTTATGAGACGCCCTAGAGATGCTTGCGCAAGATGGTGGTTGCTCCTATGAGGCGGCTTAAGGGTCCTTGCACAAGATGGCTAGAGATGCCCTAAGGATGCTTGCTCAAGATGGCGGACGCAAGAAGGCGGCTATACACGACTCCTTATGTGACGCCTTAAGGGTGCTTGCGCAAGATGGCTGCTGCTCTTATGAAGAAAGCTAGCTTAGAGGCTAACGTGTCGTGCTAGTTCGATTCATTAAATTTGGGGCTTAAATGCATAATGTTAAATATCTCGAAAACGGTGCATCGTAGAGCAAAACGGACAAAATTTTTCTACCCAATACCTCGGTTCGCAGTATGGGGAACAAGTAAAACATAGTCTAATGATGAGATCAACGGTTCGGTTCTAACTTAGGTCCTTTGGCATTAGCTCTGTTTCAGCTAGTAATGAAGCAAGTCTTCGTAACATGATCAGGTCTAGCTATGGTAGAGAGTATAACGTACCGTGCAGGTTCGATTCATTACATTTGGGGCTTAAATGCAAAATGTTAAATATCTCGAAAACGGACAAAAATTTTTTACCTGATACCTAGGTTTGCAGTATCAGGAACAAGAAAAACATAGTCTAATGATGAGATCGACGGTTCGATTCCTACTTAGACCCTTTGGCATTAGCACCTATCTATTTCTACAAGATGGCGGCTATACATAGCTTCTTATGAGACAGCTTAGGAGCGCTTGCACAAGATGGCTGTTGCTCTTATGAGACTCCCTAGGGGTGCTTGCGGGAGGTAGCAGCGACAAGACGATGACTATACACAGCTGCTTATGATACGGCCTAGAGGTGCTTACACAAGATGGTGGCTGCTCTGATGAAGAAAGCTAGCTTTGCATCGTGCAGGTATTTTTACAGCACTAAACCTCATACCTTTGAAATGTGGTGGCGGGTAATTTGAAAAATTCGACGTGCTTTTTCATAAGCTTTTAAAGCCTCCTCTTATGTCAAGGCATAGCTCTATCGAACAAGTTTAAACCTACATCGGAATCAAGGCCCTACACCGCTGGCTGCGCAGTAGCGTGTAACTGGGGAAGAGCTGTCCATGCGTGTACCGCCATCTTGCGGGCACTGCACAGCTCGCCGAGGAGACCGTAGTGTGGAATTCATGCATTAACTATCATTACGCACGAATGAAACACCTGTCGACAGATTATTTTTATTCCTGCGATACAGGATAATACGGTAAGAAAATATGTTCATTAGATACATCCAAAATAAAATGTTAGAAAGGTGCCGCATTAGAAAGCAGAAGCAGAAGAATCGTACAGAAATTCCCGTAAGTTCGCAAACCAAAACTACTGTACTAATTTTAAATGAAATACCTCGCAGAAGTTATACGGAGATATAATCCTGAGGTCTGAAAAGTACAAGTAGACCGTGAATTGTGAAAGTCTGTGTGTTCTTTCACATTATTTTCCGGTAAACGTCTAATAGGCCTACTGTTACATTCCAAGCATCAGGGAAACAGACATTCCCAGGTCCAAATGGAACCGCCTACGCTGACTATACACGCAATAAATACACAAGAATCAAGATGGTAATAACACGAAAATGATACTTATGCAAACAAACTGAACAAATCTGCATTGTTAGTGAACAAATGTGCACAAATCGTTTGTTTAGCTAGCCTATAAGTAATAGACGTAATAAAACAACATTTAGAAAACTGGATAAGAAGACACTAGAAATGATAGTAAGTAAATGCCTAGGTATTTAAACAAATCTCTTAAATTTAGAGAACACTCCAAAAACAGAAAAACATTGTATACCAGTACATTAAATTAATAATCTCCAAAAAAGGATATGTATGGTAGCTCACATTAGGCCTACTATAATGATCATGTTTGTGTTTATATATTCGGAATAGACACATGTAATAAAATCCTGGACTCTGCACTTAAGCTTTCATGAAAATACCAAGATATTTTCCAATCACAGCAGTTTACAACTTCAGTGTGATTTTTACAACCTCAATATGATTTACAGATCATGAGAAGAAAAAAAATACCTGTGACTTAGCAGACTGAAGAACATCAATACCTTCAATATTTACAGTATTTACAAAAAATTGTATCAAAAGCAAGGATCTGTAATATTGGCTAAAAGAAAACCTGTGAAATAGAATGTTTTCTATGAAATTTACATAGCAGATCTTTCCTTTCTGATGAGTAGGTAATCACGGCACGTATTATTCAGTACTATGAACAGATTGTTGTAAAGGAACATGACTGCAGAAATCTGTAAAAAAAAAGAGCTATACCCAGTGTTCACTACAAGTAATTTTACTTATTTTACTAATTCCCATCTGAATGAAATTTTTCCTTTTTATTATTTCCAGGGTATGAACTAATATATCAGGGTGAGTATACCTTCAATTATGATTTCTATATGGTTTGGAAAATAGATATCTAAAATCTACTGAGATATTCTTCTAATACAAGGAGTGGCTACTATCGATAAAAGTTAGCAGGGAAAAGGATTCTTACCTACTGGTTCATGAAGTGAATGGATTTAGTTAAATGCTGCCTGACAATCTTCTTGTGTAGACTCACACTGTATGTTTTAGCAGCATGGTGGAATCTCACTTTCATGTACATTTCCACAGTTAAAGTTATAATCCTCAACACATGATTATCTAGGAATTCATTTTCCAGGATGTGATCTTGCAACTGGGGAAATAAGGAAGATACATTGAACTGCTGCAATACCATCTTCTTTATAATGAGGGCAACAGGACCTTTGGGAGGTCTTCCCCCTGCTTCTTTCCACACTTGTCGAATTGCTACCTCACAATGACGACATATCTTAATGACATCTGGCGATGGTATTACAAGACCCCCATTATTTTTCCTACGTAAAAAGGCCAGATGTATCACAGTTTCATCACCATAAAGTGCCTCCTTGCACTTATCGCAATAAACCCTGTCACTGATTTGCCTCACTATAAAACCAGCAATGTACACAATGACATTTTCTGAATATTCAGACACAGCTGAGGAGGAAAATAAAATGGGGCTATATCCATCAAATGGTGGTGGAGGGTCTAATTGATCAAATCTTCTTCGATGGTCATAACTCTGGTGATACTGGTCTTCACTACTGCTCATAACATTAGCCTTCTTCATTCCATCCCATACCAACAACTTTGTTTTTACATTTTCTTCAACACAGTTGCCAGTAATTTTGCTGCTTACATCATTGGCAATAAGCAGGCACTTATATGCTGCTTTGAATTGCTGAGCAGAAGGGTTGTTGTTATAACCAAGCCTACTCCTGACCATGCAGAAAAAAATTTCAATATGATCCTGGCTGAATTTATATGTAGCTAAATAGCTCAGCTTACAGGATTCCACTAATGCAACATACATGTTCTTTATTCCCCTACACAATGAAAGAAACCCAATGATGGCAGTCTTCCTTGGCAACTGATACAAGGGTCTTCCTTCTTTATCCTTCAGACCTAGTAAATACACCTCAGCACATTCAAGGAAAGCAAAAGTTAACTCCGTATTTTTAGAATTTAAAACACTCTTCTGACCCTTAGCAAGTGGATTTTTTGAGTTCATGATGTCGTATAACCTGTCAAAGAAGAGACAGAACTTCGCAGTTGCCTCTGCACCCTGAAATTCTTTTAATTTCAAGTCATTACATAAAAACAGCAATGCATTTCCAACAGATGCACTTAACACTTGTACTGCCAAGCGAACCTTCATTTTTTGACTCTTGAAAAATATGTGGTGCTTAGTTACTTTGTTGGCAAGGGTAAGGGATCCTTTACTTTGTAGCTCTTCCAGCAACTCCACATATCTCCACTCAATTACATTATCATCTTGATCCCTTAAAACTTTCATATCACCAAACAGGTTTCTCATCAACTTGACCATATGGCAAGCATCAAACATCATCTGTACAACACTTCCACCTACTTGGAAAGATGTATCTACCCTGTCAGCTTGGAAATTACAGTCTAGCTTGCTCCCCATTACTATGTTACTTCTCAGTCCATCACACACCACTGAAACAACAGTTACTTTACAGTCCTGAAGGCGACTTATGCACTCTGAAATTATGTTCATCCTAACATCAGCATTTAATCCATTGATCAAAAAATATCCTACAGGTATCTTCCATGATGCATTTATTGCAACAACCATCAGCACTAGTACCTCTTTAGCTTCTTCTATTTCACTTACACAGATCCCTTCCCCCATATCGACATATCCTGTGGAGCCTCTACCATCACACTCAATACATCTCTTGATCGACATCTCGCCAAATGTTAGACTGACAAAGATTGGATCCTGGGAAAGTGATACTTGCTCTTCTAAAGCAATAAAAGCTTCTGGAGTGAAACCTGGATCTCCAGATAATGAATTTCTCCATTTCCTTAATGTATTTCTATGAGGCAAACTCATATTGAAACTCTGCCTCACATATTCATAAGCAACAGGAGAATAAAAGTGAAGGGTCAGAGCAAATTTCTTAAGTGTGTCTGAATATTCACTAGTGCGTGCCCCAGCAGATCTCTTAATTATCTCAAATATTACCTCAGAAAAGTTAGTATTTATAATTTCAAGAGTATGCTCATTAATTTTCTGATCTTTTAATTCCTTGGTTAAGTTTTTAAGGTCACTGATTTGTATTCTGTGCCTGTCACACTGTTGTTTACTCCTAGCTTTCTCTTTCTTCAATGCTGCAATTTGTTTATTTTTTATTTCAAGCCTTTCACTTAAACTTTTTATTTGTTTTGTGGGGCTTTCCGCACTACAATAATTATGCTCAGATGAAATGCACTGTGTAACAGTACTGACTGAACTGCTACATGGACTGGGATCTATGGTGTTATTTTGTTGAGTCCCTCCAAAATCTAATTTCCTTTTTAAAATCCTACGGGGAACTTTCTCAGTCTGAAAAAAATTAAAATACATAGGCCTGTTGAGTCTACCATAAGCAAAACCTTATCATTGTTGTTTTTAAATATGAAGTAATACAATATCTAATCCAAGTTAATTGACCTACAAGTACCTTTCTTAGATGATCTGGAAAATCAAACAGTGTCGGCTCTGCATCATCTTTTAAAATTTTGTTCCCTTGAGATTTCCAAAAACTTGCTTCTGAGAAGTGAACTGAACATAATCTATGGGAATAAGTTGGAACAAACTTGTCTCTTTTAACAGCAACAAGCCACTTTGACAGACGTTCAGGCTTATTTAATGGAAACCTGTAAGAAGTATGTCTAAAAATAATAGCCATATATTCAAAACCAAAGAAATGTATAATACATTTCTATCCCTCATTTCTTTCTCAACGATTCCTGGTACAAAGGCAGAACATTCCCCCATTGATTTATCACAAAATATTCTTCTGCTCAATAAATAGAACCTCATGTGATATATTTCAGAACAGAGTGGTGGAGCCAGCAATCATTCACATTTCACTACATTATTTTACATTTTGAAAATCTTCTTCCTGAAAAAGCTCATTTATACTAGTGCTACTCTACCTCATAATTCTAAATGTATCTAACAATGAAAAGAATACCTAGCTTAGTTTGAGTTTCTCTGAGTTTAATGTATTTTTAGCAGTTGTTTAAGTTTAAGAGAGGAAAATATATCATTTAGGATGCAAAATTCCCTCTCATAATATTATCATCTTAAATACCAATATTAGGCCTACTGATTTTGTAAACTCGAACTGAAAGGAGATTTTCCGAACACAAATTAAAATTGAAAATGTGTTCTAACTTGTCTATTACAGGAGCATTATGATTCACATAAGGAAGAAGATAAAGGAGCTTGAATATTAAGCATAGGGCCTATATGAATACAACAGTTAAACAGGTAATTTGATTGATGTGTTCTAGTGCAAAGTAGGAGTCAGCCCAGTCAAACTTCTCTGGAACAGCATATTAAACAATTCTTTTATTATAAAAATGATGTGAAAACATGGATAATGGTATCAATAAATCATTCTTCTCATAATTGTTAATAATTTGAAACCATATTTTGACCTAAAATAGATGGGTTTGCCAAGCTTTTTATCAATCATATTTTCCGGATTCTAGGCCGTGTTACCGAAATTTTAATACGGGTAGCCCTACATAGTCTGTAAGAACAAAATGTGAGCTTTTTCATAATAGCTGTTTAATTCTTAAGAACTGACCCTAATGAAATGAAAATCGCCAAGAAGAAGAAGCCTAAACATTGAGAATGCCACGTCCATACATCCCTGATCCACCACTCTATAGCCCATTCTCGATTATGGTAATTTTATAACATTTCAATTTGTACTCACTTGTGAAAAGAAATACCAGATCCTTTACGAAGCCGATTTGTACAATTGAAAGCTGCACAAGAGGTCACCATCGTGAATACTTCTCCACTCCACACTTACGGCTTAACTTAGGCCTACTCTTTAATATCACCGATCAATGTAAGCTCGCAGTTATCACTACAAATAGTTGCCAATACTATATATTAATCACTTTATACATAACACAACCACAGATCCACTAACCGATAGGAAACACCATGAAAAACACACAACGAAATGTAAACAAAACCACGTGTTAACCATGCATTCAAAACTGAAGTGCCCGCAAGATGGCGATGCGCGAAGATGTTCAATTTTACGCATAACACCAGCGCACTCTGTGAGTCTAGATAATAATATTAATGTCTTTGATCGGAATAGCTAGAGTAAGCACGTGCTGCAGTGATGACGTCATTAAGCATGTTTAGACTTGCAAATCACAGAAGAAACGTAACAAGGCTGGGATCGAAAACTGCACTCTATGCCGTTAACTTTATCATGTGATCGGAACATTGATTGAAGTGTTTAGAACACTAAATAAGTAGAACCGAACACTGTACTCGATACAACATGTGTTTAGAACATGTCAGGGGATACCTTTGTTCTAAGAAGATTAGTTTACCGCACATTCCTTGTAGGGCTAATAGGCTAAGGGGCTAATGGGCAAAAGGGCTAATGGGCAAAAGGGCTAAAGGGATAAAGGGCTAATGGGCTAAAGGGCTAAAGGGCTAAAGGAGCAACAACCTCATCGATCGCTATCAGCAAGAACGCTTGTACTTTGTTAAATGTAGAAAATTAATCTTTATTTGTAAATGGTTTCATGTTCAGAACAAGGAATGGAACCTAGGGGTTACGTTTTACCTAATAAAATCCCCGAGGTGCGATGAGTTACGTTTTTCGAACTAGTGTTTGGAACACTGAACTTTTCAAGATGATAGCAGAGAGTTTAGCAATGTTCCGTTGTTGGATTTTAAATTCCGCGCTATAACATGCATAAGGTGGCAGCCTTGAGGTTTACCGCCGTAAAGGTTCCATTCCTTGTTCTGAACATGAAACCATTTACAAATAAAGATTAATTTTCTACATTTAACAAAGTACAAGCGTTCTTGCTGATAGCGATCGATGAGGTTGTTGCTTCTTTAGCCCTTTAGTCCATTAGCCCTTTAGCCCTTTAGCCCTTTTGCCCATTAGCCCTTTTGCACATTAGCCCCTAAGCCTATTAGCCCTACAAGGAATGTGCGGTAAACTAATCTTCTTAGAACAAAGGTATCCCCAGACATGTTCTAAACACATGTTGTATCGACTACAGTGTTCGGTTCTACTTATTTAGTGTTCTAAACACTTCAATCAATGTTCCGATCACATGATAAAGTTAACGGCATAGAGTGCAGTTTTCGATCCCAGCCTTGTTACGTTTCTTCTGTGATTTGCAAGTCTAAACATGCTTAATGACATCACTGCAGCACGTGCTTACTCTAGCTATTCCGATGTAGGTTTAAACTTGTTCGAGAGAGCTATGCCTTGACATAAGAGGAGGCCTTAGCAGCTTATGAAAAAGCACGTCGAATTTTTCAAATTACCCGCCACCACATTTCAAAGGTATGAGGTTTAGTGCTGTAAAAACACCTGCACGATGCAAAGCTAGCTTTCTTCATCAGAGCAGCCACCATCTTGTGTAAGCAACTCTAGGCCGTATCATAAGCAGCTGTGTATAGTCATCGTCTTGTCGCTGCTACCCAACGCAAGCACCCCTAGGGCGTCTCATAAGAGCAGCAGTCATCTTGTGCAAGCGCTCTTAAGCTGTCTCATAAGAAGCTATGTATAGCCGCCATCTTGTAGAAATAGATAGGTGCTAATGCCAAAGGGTCTAAGTAGGAATCGAACCGTCGATCTCATCATTAGACTATGTTTTTCTTGTTCCTGATACTGCAAACCTAGGTATCAGGTAGAAAAATTTTGTCCGTTTTCGAGATATTTAACATTTTGCATTTAAGCCCCAAATGTAATGAATCGAACCTGCATGGTACGTTATAATCTCTACCATAGCTAGACCTGATCATGTTACAAAGACTTGCTTCATTACAAGCTGAAACAGAGCTAATGCCAAAGGACCTAAGTTAGAACCGAACCGTTGATCTCATCATTAGACTATGTTTTACTTGTTCCCCATACTGCGAACCGAGGTATTGGGTAGAAAAATTTTGTCCGTTTTGCTCTACGATGCACCGTTTTCGAGATATTTAACATTATGCATTTAAGCCCCAAATTTAATGAATCGAACTAGCACGACACGTTAGCCTCTAAGCTAGCTTTCTTCATAAGAGCAGCAGCCATCTTGCGCAAGCACCCTTAAGGCGTCTCATAAGGAGTCGTGTATAGCCGCCATCTTGCGTCCGCCATCTTGCGCAAGCATCCTTAGGGAATCTCTAGCTATCTTGTGCAAGGACCCTTAAGCCACCTCATAAGAGCAACCGCCATCTTGCGCAAGCATCTCTAGGGAGTCTCATAAGGAGCCTTGTATAACTGCCATCTTGCGCAAGCATCCCAAGGGCATCTCATAAGAACCTATGTATAGCGGCCATCTTGCATAAGCACCTTTAAGGAGTCATGTATAGCCGCCATCTTGTGCAATTAGCGTGGAGAGATGGCTGATGTAGAATTTTTTTAAATTATCCGCCACCATATTTCAACTAAAGAGTGTAGCACTGAGCTCTATAGATTAAAGATGGCGGATAACAGCTGACAAAAAAGCGCGTGAGTTTGTTTACTAAACAAGAGCAGGTGGAATTTTTCAATTTGCCGCCACCACATTTCAAAGGTGTCTAGCTAAAGATGGCAGCACGGTGCTCTCTTGATTAAAGATGGCGGGTGACAGCTAACAGAACTTTTCAAATTGCCCGCTACTACAGAGAGCAGCACGGTGCTCTGTGGATTATTCTTTTTTTGCTAAGGGCTTTACGTCGCACCGACACAGATAGGTCTTATGGCGACGATGGGATAGGAAAGGCCTAGGAGTTGGAAGGAAGCGGCCGTGGCCTTAATTAAGGTACAGCCCCAGCATTTGCCTGGTGTGAAAATGGGAAACCACGGAAAACCATCTTCAGGGCTGCCGATAGTGGGATTCGAACCTACTATCTCCCGGATGCAAGCTCACAGCCGCGCGCCTCTACGCGCACGGCCAACTCGCCCGGTGCTCTGTGGATTAAAGATGGCGGATGACAGCTGACGAAATTGCCCGCATGATAGCAGCACAGTGCTCTATTGATTAAAGATGGTGGATGACAACTAACAGAACTTTTCAAATTGCCCGCTACTACATAGAGGGCAGCAAGGTGCTCTGTAGATTAATGATGGCGGATGACAGCTGACGAAATTGCCTGCATGATAGCAGCACAGTGCTCTATTGATTAAAGATGGTGGATGACAGCTGTCACCGCCTCAAAGTTAAGTAGCTAAAGAGGGCAGCACTGTTCTCTTAGGATTAAAGATGGCTGCTTGTCGAAAAGAATTTTTCAAATTATCCTCCACCACAAAGAGGGCAGCACGGTGCTCTCTTGATTAAAGATGGTGGATGACAGCTGAAGAGCACATAGAATTTGTTTCCAAACAAGAGTACGTGGAATTTACCACCACCACATAGAGTGCAGCACTGTTATCTGTAGATTAAAGATGGCGTATGACAGCTGACGAAATTACCCGCATGATAGCAGCACGATGCTCTGTTGATTAAAGATGGCAGAAAATACACCTGTCAAGAAAAGCACATGGCTTTGTTTCCAAACAAGAGCACGTGGAATTAGCCGCCACCACATTTCAAACTAAAGAGGGCAGCACTATGCTCTGTTGATTAAAGATGGCGGATGGTAGCTGTCCAAAAAGCACGTGAGTTTGTTTCCAAACAAGAGCACGTGAAATTTTTCAATTTGCCGCCACCACATTTCAAAGGTATCTAGCTAAAGATGGCAGCACGGTGCTCTCTTGATTAAAGATGGCGGATGATAGCTAACAGAACTTTTCAAATTGCCCGCTACTACGTGCTTAAGGTAGTAGCCATAAAGAGGGCAGCACGGTCTTCTGTGGATTAAAGATGGCGCGTGACAGCTGACGAAATTGCCCACATGATAGCAGCACGGTGCTCTGTTGATTAAAGATGGCGGATGACAGCTGTCAAAAAAGCACATGGCTTTGTTTCCAAACAAGAGCACGTGGAATTTGCCGCCACCACATTTCAAAGGTATCTAGCTAAAGATGGCAGCACTGTGCTCTGTTGATTAAAGATGGCGGATGACGGCTGTCAAAAAAAAGCGCGTGAGTTTGTTTCCAATCAAGAGCATGTAGAATTTGCCGCCGCCACATAGAGGGCAGCACGGTGCTCTCTTGATTAAAGATGGCTGTTGTCATGTGGAATTGCCTGCCACCACAGGTATCTAGCTAAGGGGGTCAGCACGGTGCTCTCTAGATTAAAGATGGCTGCTGTCAAAGAGCATTTTTCAAATTATCCGCCACCACATTTCAAAGGTAAGTAGCTAAAGAGGGCAGCACTGTGCTCTATAGATTAAAGATGGCGGATGACAGCTGTCAAAAAACACGTGGCTTTGTTTACCTCGCGCTAGTTAGGTTAAGTTTGTAGCACTAAGGTTTAGACCCGTCAAGATGGCAGCACTGCGGATGACAGGTGACGAATTTGCAGCTACTGCGATAAAGAGGGCAGCACAGTGCTCTGTGGTTTAAAGATGGCGGATGACAGCTGTCAAAAAAGCACGTGGCTGTCAAAAAGCACGTGGCTTTGTTTACCACGCATTAGTTAGGTTAAGTTGGCACTACTGAGGTTTAGGCCCGTCAAGATGGCAGCAGTGAGGTTAGCGATGCGTTGTTGTCGATGACAGCTGTCAAAAAGCACGTGGCTTTGTTTACAAATTCAAAACTCGTGCCAAAATTCAAATTTCCCGCCAAAAATTCAAATTTCCCGCCAGATTTCAAATTTCCCGCGGGAGGAGGCCGCAGAACTCTCCCATTATACTACTTAGAGGATCGAATCAAGAAGGACAAGCCCATGTACATGGCATTCGTAGATCTAGAAATGGCATTCGATAATGTTGATTGGGCCAAGCTATTTATGATTCTGAAGACGATAGGGATCAGATACCGAGAACGAAGAATTATCTACAATCTGTATAAAAATCAGTCTGCAGTGATAAGATTCGAGGGCTTTGAAAAAGAAGCATCAATCCAGAAAGGAGTGAGACAAGGCTGCAGTTTGTCCCCTCTCCTTTTCAATGTTTACATAGAACAGGGAGTAAAGGAAATCAAAGAGAAATTTGGAAAGGGAATCACAGTCCAAGGAAAGGAAATCAAGACCTTGAGATTTGCCGATGATATTGTTATTTTATCTGAGACTGCAGAAGATCTCTAGAAGTTGCTGAATGGTATGGATGAAGTCTTGGGTAAGGAGTACAAGATAAAAATAAATAAGTCCAAAACAAAAGTAATGGAGTGCAGTCGAACGAAGGCAGGTGATGCAGGAAATATTAGATTAGGAAATGAAGTCTTAAAGGAAGTAAATGAATATTGTTACTAAGGTAGTAAAATAACTAACGATGGCAGAAGTAAGGAGGACATAAAATGCAGACTAGCACAAGCAAGGAAGAGCTTTCTTAAGAAAAGAAATTTGCTCACTTCAAACATTGATATCGGAATTAGAAAGATGTTTTTGAAGACTTTCGTGTGGAGCGTGGCATTGTATGGAAGTGAAACATGGACGATAACTAGCTCAGAAAGAAAGAGAATAGAAGCTTTTGAAATGTGGTGTTACAGAAGAATGCTGAAGGTTAGATGGATAGATCGAATCACGAATGAAGAGATACTGAATCGAATTGGTGAGAGGAGATCGATTTGGCTAAATTTGACGAGAAGAAGAAATAGAATGATAGGACACATCTTAAGACACCCAGGACTTGTTCAGTTGGTTTTTGAAGGAAGTGTAGGTGGTAAGAACGGTAGGGGTAGACCAAGGTATGAATATGACAAGCAGATTAGAGCAGATGTAGGATGCAATAGTTACGTAGAAATGAAAAGGTTAGCACAGGATAGGGTGGCGTGGAGGGCTGCATCAAACCAGTCTATGGACTGATGACTCAAACAACAACAACAACGTACAAATCCCTGTCTGCATCGGCTCTTGTTTATAGCCATTTCCGATAAGCCTTCCTTTTACGTTTACAAGCTGCTCTCACTTCATCATTCCACCAAGATGTTCGATTTTTCCCGTCTTTACACACAGTCGTTCCTGGGCATTCCCTTGCTGTTTCTACTACAGCATCCCTGTATGCCCCCATTCTCTTTCTATATCATGAACCTGTTTAGTGTCCACTATTCGAAACTTGTCACTATGCTCCTGTTTAACCACACGTATAATTTGCATGCATTTAAATTGACATTTTTACTATGGTTTACAGCACCGTAAATGCAAATTACCGTGGCAAAATGATTTCTCATTGTATTTTCATAATGTTACACATAAAGACATATATTTACACTTGTAAAAACACAGCCCAATATCACTTGCAGTTATGATGTTACAAATATTTTTAACTGACTGTACCGGTGCCATTCTTCCAGTGAAGATGGGTATTGTTTGCTCTTTAACCGGTCAAACATTATAAGTAATTCTGCAAAGCTTCAGCTTCCTATGTCTTTAATTGTAGAGTCAGTGAACTTTACTGTAGAAGCCACCAGCGCATTCTCGGTTACATCCCCCAAAAGCCAGAACAATACTCTTATTTTTCATTAAACTGTTAAAATATAATTGTCATCATTGTATCGTCCTTGTAACCAATTTGTTGCAAAGTTCAGCATCACCTAGAAGGCGTTGTCTAAACGCCATCGTTTTCTTGTTATGGATGACCATGGTTGTGGAAGGCAACACACGGCCGACTTGATGTGTCGGGAGCGCAGTGAGGGATCCAGTCGGCCGTGGGATACACCATGGAGTTAGTAAATGATATATTATATATTAATTCTATGGGCAACACAACTCAGAGCACGGCAGAATTCATGCGTCACTCCAGGTAACACTGCATAAATCCAGTTGGCCGTGCTGAGAGATTCGTACTTCAAACTCATGCCGATAGATGTAATAGTGCAGAGTAGTGATGGGCAGAATCGAATACTTTACAGAATCGAATACTGTGCATCCGAGACCTTTCAAGAATCGAAACTTGCATTCGAAACCAAGTTCTCGAATGCTACATAACTCGAGTACTCACCACAAGGGTCACGATCAGTGAGAATCTAGACGGCAGTGGTAGAACCATAGTCTTTTGAGCAAAGAGGATAGCGCGGTCCGATGCGCTTTTGTTTGAATTACAGCTGTAAAGTGTAAACCAACAAGGCATGTGAAGTTAATTTTTATTACAGTTTGGTGAATTTTCTGTTTTTGAATAGTCAAGTATGGAAAAAGGCGAGAAGAGGATGCGTGGTACTCTAAATGCAATAACAATTGTACGTGCCTCAAACCACAGGTCCAACCTCTCGATGAAATAAAATTTTAATTAACACAGTTGATATAGTATATACACATATGAATGAAAATATACACTAGATTTGGACATTTTGACAGCAACCAATGGCATGACATCAAATTTATACAAAATAGCTGAAGCTCCCCTTAAACTTACCAAGCAAAATAGTTGGTTATGATTGCATTTCTAAATGCAATAACAATTGTACGTGCCTCAAACTACACGGCCAACCTCTCGATGAAATAAAATTTTAATTAACACAGTTGATATATAATATATATACACTAGATTTGGACATTTTGACAGCAACCAATGGCACGACATCAAATTTATACAAAATAGCTGAAGCTCCCCTTAAACTTACCAAGCAAAATGGTTGGTTATGATTGCATTTCTAAATGCAATAACAATTGTACGTGCCTCAAACCACACGGCCAACCTCTCGATGAAATAAAATTTTAATTAACACAGTTGATATATAATATATATACACTAGATTTGGACATTTTGACAGCAACCAATGGCACGACATCAAATTTATACAAAATAGCTGAAGCTCCCCTTAAACTTACCAAGCAAAATGGTTGGTTATGATTGCATTTCTAAATGCAATAACAATTGTACGTGCCTCAAACCACACGGCCAACCTCTCGATGAAATAAAATTTTAATTAACACAGTTGATATAGTATATACACATATGAATGAAAATATACACTAGATTTGGACATTTTGACAGCAACCAATGGCATGACAGCAAATTTATACAAAATAGCTGCAATTTAAAAATCCTTATCTGTTCATCAAATAAGGCTAGATTAACAACAATTAGCCTTTATTAAAACACTTCCTGGGCACTGAATTTTCCTGATGTCCAGAGTTCACGTACATTTCAGTAAGAATTTGTCCTGGGTATGCTTATTCACTTACAAATCTTTTATCTTCAGACTCTTTCTTCTATTAATAATCTGACAATTTGTATCAGATTACACACACGCACATGTCATACAATGTAACATTATTTGTTCTGCATACATAGCGCCAGGGACGTGGCACAGGACACAAAATAAAATATTGAAGCAAAAATGGTACTGACACAACAGCGTACTCATGTTTTACGTGAAACAGTTGTTGAGAAAGATAATTTTGTCTACAAGTTTGGGGGCGAGTCTGTTTCTCCGAGAATTTGTCAGCTGACCAGTTTTTGAAAACACTCTTTCTGATGGAACAGATGTTCCAGGAATGCAGAGATATTTCAGCTGCATCTCATATAACTCAGGAAAAGTATTCTTATGCAGTTTCCAAAATTCCAGTGGGCTTTTAGATCTTTCAAGGTATGGCATTTCCATATATTGGCGAATGGTTAAGTTAACGGAGGTAGTTGGAGTCACAGTAGTTTTAGCATTTGCTAATTTGGCGTCGAACTGAAGCCACAGGGAGTCACTGTCATTTACTTCAGCAAGCGTCGGATTAGAGTCAGACGAGGACATATTTTCTTCCGTGATGGATTTTTGGAAAACAGAAGTAAGTTCCTCTGCAATCCACCTCTGTGCATTAGAAGCATTTTGCTCTAGACCAAATGCCATTTTCTTCAATCTTGGATCTAAAAATGTGGCCTTTGCAGCAATTTTGTTTGTTTCATAAACCCCTAAACGTCTCCCAATAACATCTAGCAATACAGCCTTCAAATTATTCCCAGTTTCAGTCGCAGCTTGTTTCATCCTGATGCTATACTGCAGTCCTCTAATTAATGGGATTATCAGTGACATTGTCGGGTATTTTTCTCCTGATAACTCAGTTGTCAATAATTCTACAGGCTTCAGAAGTGGAATGCAATCTGCCAAGATTCATCAGCCTCCAAATTGGATGGTGCCTTGGGAAGGTGCAATAGTGCCACAGACAATGGATCTTTGATTTTTAACAACCGTTCGATCATGATGAGGCTAGAATTCCATCTCGTACTAATATCTTGCTTGACCTTCAGGATAGGCAATCCCATTTGTTCTTGAAATTCCTTCAGTTTCCTGCATGCCAAATCACTGTGTTTAAAGTGGCTCACTAAATGTCTGCACTTAGCGAGCAAATCGCGTAGCAATTCAATTTGATTGATCGCTTCATTCACGCTTAAATTTAAGACGTGGGCAATACATGGATGATGATATTTCTTCAGATGTTCATTCACTGCATTCTTCATGTTAGCTGCATTGTCCGAGACGATAGTGGTGATCTTATTTGTAACTTTCCAGTCTTCAAATACGGCAAGCAGAATTGTTGCAATGTTCTTTCCTGTATGCGCTTCTTGAAGCTCCCTGGTCGCTAAAACTGCTGAATTTAATTTGTCCTCAAAAATGAAGTGGCATGTGACAGTAATATAGGATATATTGCTTTCTGATGACCACATGTCTGTGGTAATAGCGACATGATTCACACAATTTAACATAGACACAACATTTAACTTAATTTTGTCATACACTTCTGGCAGTAATTTTGAGGATAATAATTTCCGACTAGGTAATGTATACAAAGGATTCAGTTTCTCAGTATACTCCACAAAACTATGATTTTCAACTAAAGAGAGAGGTTGGTAGTCCACTGTAATCATTTTAATGAGGCACAAGTCGATGTCTTTCCTTTTAGCATCAGAAAGCACGTTTTCACTAGATCCAGTTAACCTTAATTGGCGTTGACAACGACGTTTCGCAGGAGGGGAAGGAATAACTGTAGAATCTTGGTGCAGTTCAGTTCCGTGTGGTGCTGGAGCCTGTGGATTGGGATTCATTTGGGACGAAGAGCAGGTGCTAGGAAATGTCTGTTGGTTTGCCTCAGATGAACTCCTGTGACTGCTAGATGGTTGCGTGGTTAATTCTAATGTCCTACTAGTAGATGGCTGTGATAATGTACCATCCATATGATCGAAATAATCAGATTCTGTAGGCCTACTACACGGTTGTAAAACCAAAGTTGGGTGAAGTCTTTTCAAGTACAATTGTAAGTTTGTAGTATTTCCGAAATATTTAAAATCTTTTTTACATACCAAACATGTCACATATTTTTGCTCCTGTGATTTTTTGAAATAGTTCCAAACTTCAGATCTTTTCGAACCTGGCTTCATTATGCACTAAATATTTGAAAGGTAATACTAAATAAATTTTAATAACAAACTAAAGGTAATACGATACAAATCGTTACGATAAACAAACGAATCACACTCTTTGTCCAAACTTCAGAATGAGAAAGAGACTAATTCAATGCTTAAACCGCCAAGAGCAGTGGACAGGAAATAATACATGTAATTTTCCAATTTGACATCTCAATTCTGTATACACAAGGGTAGTTCTAAGTTACGTCCAGAGATGGAGCTACTATCCTTACTGTTCTCGGTTATGATAATCCGAGACCGAAACCACATTGGTCTCTCCCGTAAGTGAATACCTCGAGTGAAAGTATTCGAATACTTTTATCAGGATTCGAGTAATCTTGACATCGTGAATATAGAGGTAATTCCCAGTTACGTCCAGAGATGGCGCCACAGTCTACAGTAGTCGCTGTTCTCGGATGTTGTGACAATCCGAAACCGAGACCACATTCTACATTGGTCTATCAGTAAAATACTTCGCCTCGAGTGAAAGTATTCGAATACTTTCATCAGGATTCGAGATGTCTCGAGAACTTTTAAGAATCGAATTCTTCGACATTTTGGTCTCGAATACTCCCATCACTAGTGCAGAGATGTTCGAGACAACAAGCGAAAGTGATACAATCAATTCGCTGAAAGAATCGTATTTATCTTTAAAAAGATTCTGAAACCGCACTAGCCCAAACACGGATGTGTGTTGAATGTGTTCTATCTCAGGAACTATTTGGTATGGGGCGTGGATCCATTTGTGGTTTCTTGCTTCGGGTGATTGTTCCTGTCATATTTCTGACTATTGGCCGCTCCTCCAGGTACATCCTGTACACGGGAACATTTGCAAAATACAAATGAACTGGGAAGAGGGGTGCTCAAACCTGCCAAGACTCCAATCAGGATTAAGAAAGGAAATGAACACAAGTGATATCAAATAATGGTTGTTAAAAACAATAATGGATAAGTACATGAAGAAGATACGAGGCAAATTGTAAATCTCGGCAATCGATTTAGAGAAAGGTTTTGATTCGGTGAGTACACGGGCCTGTCGTGTATAAGTTGGGTGAGGTCGGAATATCCAGGAAGATGGTAAAAGTGATTGGAAATACATATGAGGAATTGAAATGTTCTATCACAGTAAAATGTGGTGCAATAAGGGGGCGGGGGGCGGGGGGAGGAGAGGGATGATATTTTCAAAATTGGGTCTTAAACAAGGATGTAAACTGTCAGCGATATTATTTTTATTGTTTATTAATGACTAGCTGATGTGACCGCGCTTCGTTACGGAATTCTACACTGTGTACATAAGTTTAGGTTAAATAGTGTACACGTTATGAGTAGGAGTTTACCTAACAGCATAGCTCTTATAGACTCCGTACGCCTGTTCTCATGTGAAGACATGGTTAGGGAACTTTCATTGTAATGGCAGGCCCTCTTGCCTACTATCAGTCAGAATCAAGTCGGCTGTTTTCATTATATTATCAGACACTCTCCACCTGAATTTTCACAGAAGGACAGTCTTAGTGGTTCTCGCAACAACTGAAATTAACATAGGTCTTTTTCTTATAATGAGGAGATACTAACCTGTGTCTGATGGCAATTTCAACTGTTAAAATGTACTTTGCAGTATCGCTGAGCAACACAGAGAGAAATATGGATTTTATATAGTTATGTTCGTAGAAAGGTAGACGTTTTGCAACTTGCTAACCGTGCAATTTATGATGATGGTCACATTCCGTACGCTTGCAGTCAAGTTAATTTGTCGGCAGAACATTTCCTTATACCAAGTATCGGGAGGGCAAAATAAATCAGGCCTAGAAAATATTTACAATAGGACTAATGCGTGATTAACCTTTCTTAATGAACATCACAGAAGACGTTAGAACCTGCCTGATCTGAAGAAATTAATGGTTATGAGGGTATTTAGGGGTTGTAGTAAGGATGGAAAGGAGAGGGCATATAGGTCTCTGGTAAGACCCCAACTAGAGTACGCTTCCAGTGTATGGGACCGTCACCAGGATTACTTGATTCAAGAACTGGAAAAAATCCAAAGAAAAGCAGCTCGATTTGTTCTGGGTGATTTCCGACAAAAGAGTAGCGTTACAAAAATGTTGCACAGTTTGGGCTGGGAAGACTTGGGAGAAAGGAGACGAGCTGCTCGACTGAGTGTTATGTTCGGAGCTGTCAGTGGAGAGATGGCGTGGGAGGACATCAGTAGACGAATAAGTTTGTGTGGTGCCTTTAAAAGTAGGAAAGATCACAATATGAAGCTAAAGTTGGAATTCAAGAGGACAAATTGGGGCAAATATTATTTTATAGCAAGGGGAGTTAGGGATTGGAATAACTTACCAAGGGAAATGTTCAATAATTTTCCAGTTTCTTTGCGATCATTTAAGAAAAGAGGGAATCTGCCTCCTGGGCAACTGCCCTAAATGCAGATCAGTATTTATTTGTTTATTTATTTATTTATTTATTTATTATTGATTGATTGATTGATTGATTGATTGATTGATTGATTGATTGATTGATTGATTGATTGATTGATTGATTGATTGATTGATTGATTGATTGATTGATTGATTGATTGATTGATTGATTGATTGATTGATTGATTGATTGATTGATTGATTGATTGATTGATTGATTGATTGATGAAACGCTAAGAATCCAAAAGTCCTGGCTCCACTTCTCTCAGAAATCACCGACAGAACTGAACACGTCCGGATGCTATAATGCAGGTCCTTCTTGACAATGTTTCGACACGACAATCTTTTGCTTCCCACTTTCACAGATAAACGGCATTGAGATTTCTTCGAACTTCGTTCCAGGCTTTCGTTCACTTGAGCAATGTTTTCAGGTGTTCGAACTCTTTTCGAATAATTACGGTTTTTATTCGCTCCAGAGCCCGTTTCACGCCGTTCTTCCACAATGTTTTGCATTGCAGACTTTGCTGGAGGTTTCGCCAAAACACTTCCAGTCGTAAACTCTTGAGTAGACGGTTCCGCATACGTTTTCCATGAATTGTGCTTCGCGTAACACTCGACAATGAACGCGCGCCATTCAACTGGTCACTAACCACGTCTTCTCTCTCACTCACAACGTACTCGGGAAATGCGAACGCGCAGGCATCTGACAGCAACCAAATGGTGCATTAAAATCACGGTTCCAAGCATTTCCTGCAATGGACAGTTAACGAGGGTCCATTTCGCGTCAGTCTTATAAATATTTTCAGGGCCAGTTTCATTTTGCTAACGCTGTACAAACATTCTGCACAAATGTAGCTTCCTCTCGCTGAATGACAATGATAGTTTAAATAAGCGAACAGCGTGCAGGAAACACCGAATAGAGGGGGAAAAAAGAGATACAGATAAATATTGAAAGATTATACACATTACAGTGTTCTCCTCAGAAATTTTCATCAGTCGGGTGCCAGGAATTAGTAGCCCGGTGGAGAATACAGGTTAAAAAGTGAATATGATAAAATTTTAATTTATTCCTCTCAGGGCATTAACAGTAGCATCAGATGGGCAATCATAAACTGGAAAATCGAACTATTTTAATGATAGTATCAAGAAAAACGTATAACAGAGTATTTTGAACTTCTAGTTGTCGAGAGCTCGTTCCCTCGGTTGCTGTAGAGTGCCATGCTGGTTTGTGGCGTCGTGCGAAATCGAGTGTTCGCATGCGATTCTGCGCTAATTCAGACACCGCTCTTTTGTATGATCCCGGGCTCGCCCACGACACTACGTGATAGTAAAGCTAGAGATGCAATTATGCAGATAATAATGAAGATTTTTAATTTAAATAAACACTTTTACAGTTTTTACATTTTAATTTGGAGCACACACTGACTCTAATATGTATCAATACTATGTAACTTCATTTTGACTGGGTGGTATGCAAAACCGGCAGAGCAGAGTGCCCATTATAAAAGTCCTAGTGAGAACAGCGCATTAAAGTACTGAAATAGTTTTGTACTTTATGTAGTTCCCCTTTTCTTTGAGATTCTCTTCAATGGGCTGATTACGCAAAGAACTGATGATTCTGGTTAACAATATGTCAATAAAATAATCTAGATTAAATTATACAAAATATGTGCACAGTAAAGCATTAATAAGCAAAAAACTTCCTAATTTACCCTTTTCCTCAGGAACGTGCAACAACTTGAAAAGCGTGTGTAGAAATCAAGGAGGTATTGATGAGTCTAGAAATGTTTCTGCTTGTATTCCACTCATAGCGTTCAGGATGCCTGCCGCTCTCAATCCTCCTGTTCTTCTGACAGAGAAGGTATTAAGTTCGTGAGACCTAAGGAGTTTTTTTTTTCATGTCCGTCGTGGGTCTTTGCTCCACAGGTCGGATCTCTTCCTGTTCTAAGGATCAGGACTAAAAGAATAAGGTTATCCAATTGTCAGTGTTGCAGTTTGTCCCCCCCCTCCTTTTCAGTGTTTATGAAATGAAATGACGTAAGGCTTTTAGTACCAGGAGGTGTCCGAGGACTTCGGCTCGCCAGGTGCAGGTCTTTGGATTTGACGCCCGTAGGCGACCGAGGATGAACTGATGATGAAGACGACACATACGCCCAGCCTCCATGCCAGCGTAATTAACCAATGATGGTTAAAATTCCCGACTCTATCGGGAATCGAATCCGGGACCCCTGAGCCCAAACCCCTGAACGCTAACAATTTAGCGATGGAACCGGACGAATGTTTATGTAGAATGGGCAGTAAAGGAAATCAAAGAGGAATTTGGGAAGGGAGTCACAATCCAAAGAGAGGAAATCAAAACCCTGAGATTTTCTGATGATATTGTTATTTCATCTGAGACTGCAGAAGATCTGGAGAAATTGCTGAATGGTATGGACAGAGTCTTGGGTAAGGAGTACAAGATGAAAATAAATAAGTTCTAAACAAGAGTAATGGATTGCAGTCGAACGAAGTCAGTGATGCAGGAAATATTAGATTAGGAAATCAAGTCTTAAAGGAAGTAGATGAATATTGTTACTTCGGTAGTAATATTGGTATAGGAATTAGAAATACTTTTTTAAGACTTTCGTCTGGAGCGTGGCATTGTACGGAAGTGAAACATGGTCGATAACTAGCTGAGAAAGAAAGATAATAGAAGCTTTCCGAATGTGGTGTTACAGAAGAATGCTGAAGGTGAGATGGATTGATCTAATCACGGATGAACAGATACTGAATCGAATTGGTGAGAGGAGATCGATTTCGGTAAATTTGACCAGAATAAGAGACGGAATGATAGGACACATCTTAATACACCCAGGACTTGTGCAGGTGGTTTTGGTGGGAAGTGGAGGCGGTAAGAACCGTAGGGGTGGACCAAGGTATGAATATGACAAGCAGATTAGAGCAGATGTAGGATGCAGCACAGGATAGGGTGGCAAAGAGAGCTATGTCAAACCAATCTACGGACTGATCACTCAAACAACAATAACAACTAGCCTATTACCACTCCTTGTGTCAGACTGCTCACTTTCACCTTTCATATCGGCCCTTCCCCCTTTGGGTGGGGGTGGTATAATAACACCAACAGTATCCCTGCTTGTCGTAGGAGGCAGCTAAAAGGGGCCCCAGGGGCTTTTAACTTGCAAGTGCGGGTTGGTGATCACGGTTGCCTTACTTTGGTCAACTCTTGTTGTTTTACCGATAGGTATCTCGGGCCTAGGGAGTCTTTCCTTTTTGACGCCCTTTGTGACCCTCATCTTTCTTTGGCCGATATCTTCATTTTTAGAAATGTCGGATCCCTTCATTTTTACTCTCTGATTAGTGTTATGTAGTGCCTAGTTGCGCTTCCTCTTAAAACAGTGAGTACCACCACCACCATCTCCAATGATACATTTGACGACAGGATGTAAGTGTGTTATCCTGACGAAGCGGAAATGCTGGGAGACTTTGATCCAAAGAGTTTAAATGGTAAATAAAACAGTAGATTTCCTCGCTGAAAGACAGTTTTTTATACAGCAGGCTTGTCCAAATCTCCGTCAGCGGGTACCATGGTACCCCTGGCATACTTGTCTTAGCGCCCTTCAAACGCAAATTTAAATGTACCAACATTAACCATAGCTGAAAATTTCGGAATATTTTTTAACATACTGGTAACGGTTATCGTCACCATAAGACCTATCTGTGTCGGTGCGACGTAAAGCTAATTGTAAATAGAGTAATGGTTAATTTTTTTCCCGGGCACTCCCACAATTCTGGTTCACCTCTGTCTCTTCATACCTTTAGCAGTACTCATTCCACTCATTCCACAGATCACAACTTCTGGTATTTCAGGTGACGTGTACTTTTGAAGTGCACGGTGTATTGCGGCAACTCTGTACATTATAATACAAGCTTTCTGTTGAGTGCTAGACGTTATAGAGAAGAGGTGAGGTGAATAAGCTGAGACTGGGTATTTCCCAGTAAGAACGTTTTTCAGGAAACGATAGCATTATGATGTTTCATAAATTCTTCATTCTCAACATCCTCACAAAGCATGTGATGTTCATGGCCATGAAACAGTTTCACGGAATGCTCAGTAGAATTTGGGCAGCATCGTAACCAGAAGCAGTGTGCTATAAGTGCATTTTATTTACTCTCCCCCAACATAGATGCAAACTGTATTTATATTCAGTGAAGAATTGCATTTTCACGACTTCAATTTTCACTTAGATTGACTGCAGTTATTAATTCACATTATTCTTTTAACAAAGTGAGTCTGATCATGTCTAAATGTTTACGAACCTACAGTTTAAATACAATTCTATTCCTTGACTTACAGCGAACATGCGATGTCCGATTTCACACCAAATACCTAAGTATGGTACGTTTAAAATATTCGTTCAATATTAACCTACAGGTTTCTATATTATCATTCAAACAACGGCCGCGCCTCCCCAAGAGTCAGGTGCACCCCAGTAGGCTAAATGACAAGGCTGGACAGCCCTATACAGTATACCTATGTATTTCATTAGTTTTGTCTTCTTCTCTTCTTAATCTGTTTAACCTGCAGGGTCGGTTTTTCCCTCGGACTCAGCGAGGTACACAACCTCTACCGCCTGAAGGGCAGTATCCTGGAGCTTCAGACTCTAGGTCGGGGGATACAACTGGGGAGGATGACCAGAACCTCGCACAGGCGGCCTCTCCTGCTATGCTGACCAGGGGCCTTGCGGGGGGGGGGGAGTTGGAAGGGATGAGAAAAGGAAGAGGGAAGGAAGCGGCCGTGGCCTTAAGTTACGTACCATCCGGGCATTTACCTGGAGGAGAAGTGGGAAACCACGGTAAACCACTTCCAGGATGGCTGAGGTAGAAATCGAACCCACCTCTACTCAGTTAACCTCCCGAGGCTGAGTGGACCCCGTTCCAGCCCTCGTGCCACTTTTCAAATTTCGTGGCAGAGCCGGGAATCGAACCCGGGCCTCCAGGGGTTGGCAGATAATCACACTAACCACTACACCACGGAGACGGACTTGTTTTGCATGTATGCAATTTTATTAGCATTACTTAATTATTTGTATTTATTCGCTAAATAGTCAAAATTAGTACAACTTGATTTCCAGATTCTCTACAGATAAATTCCGGTGGTCTCTTTTTATTAGATTACATAATTTGTTATTCTTCTCCTCTTCTTCTCCTTTATCTCAGTTCTCATTTCACGTAGGATCAGCGTTCCTTTGGTGGACTATTCGTTTTCCATAAATGTCCTATCGATTGCTTATTCCCTCTTCCAACCTTTTTCTCCTACAAGGAGGGGCCAGACCCTGTGTCCATCCAAGCTTCAATGTACCTGTTCAGGAACACTCAACAGTAACTCGTGCATAAGGGTTTAGGTTAATACGATTTCGTTTTCGAAAAAAATGAGGACAAATATCATGACCTAAGATCCGCTTCGGACCAAGTGGAGGTGATAGAAAACTAAAAGACGAACACATTTTACTTAAATATGTCAGGTTCACAACCTAATAATTACCGAAAAATTGATTAATCCCCCGATATAAATCCAACGTGTGTATATACTTGGAGAGTTGCAACGCAGTCAACCGGCGTGGTGCCGTGTTGGTCACAGTACTTGTGTGAGAATGTCGAAGATATAAGTTCGAGTCTCGTCGCAGCTATATTTATTGTATAATGTCTGTCTGTCAGGTCATCAGCCCAGAGGCTGGTTGGATTCTCAAATAGCACCACCAAAGGTTATGCGGTTGTAAGGAAACCCTAAAAACCAATGGCAGCACCAAAATGAGGCGTACTAGGCAAGATGAGGAGTGAAGTAGTTTGCCATTGCTTTCCTCACTGGGTCAGAAAGTACTGTTGCAGCACGACTGACCCTATGAGCAGCACCTTTCATGACACTCAGATGCACTAGTCGTGCTCTGAATGTCATTACTCAGCACTACCCATACAACAGCAACTTCCATATTGTCACAACCATGGATGTTGACTGAGACTTCGGTGGAAGCTACATTTTACTCTGGCCTGTGCCAAAAGATGGATGCAAAAGTACTGTATCCATCAAGAAATGACAGCAGGCAGTATTGTATAATATAAATTAATATTTAGGGGAACGTGTAGATAAAAATGGGGCCAAAAATATTATGCAAATTGCAGTACGCTTCATTTTCTACCTGAAATTAATCTAGTCCTAAACTTGCTCATAGTTGCTGCTGGATATCTCTCTCTCTCTCTCTCTCTCTATATATATATATATATATATCTGTCTGTCTGTTAGGTCATCAGCCCAGAGGCTGGTTGGATACTCAAATAGCACCAGCAAAGGTTATGCGGTTATAAGAAAACCCAAAAAACCAATGGCAGCACCAAAATGAGGCGTACTAGGCAAGATGAGGAGTGAGGGTGTTTGCATTGCTTTCCTCACTGGGTCAGAAAGTACTACTGCACCACGACTGACTCTATGAGCAGCACCTTTAATAACACTCAGGTGCACTAGGCATGCTAGTCAGCACTACCCATACCCCAGCAACTTCCATATTGTCACAGCCATGGATCTTGACTGGGACTTCGGTGGAAGCTACACTTTACTCTGGCCTGTGCCAAGAGATGGATGCAAAAGTACTGTATCCATCAAGAAATAATAGCAGGCAGGTATATATATATATAATTAATTTGAGGTAGAAAATAAAGTTCACTGCACTTTGCCTAAAATTTTTATTCGCATTTTTATCTTCGTCCTCCTCTGTGGTGTAGTGGTTAGCGTGATTAGTTGCCACCCTCTCCTGGAGGCTCAGCCACAATATTTGAAAAGTGGTACGAATGGAACGGGATCCACTAAGCGTCGGGAGGTCAACCGAGTAGAGGAGGGCTCGATTATGCAGATTACGCCCTCAGCCATCGTCCAAGTGGTTTTCCGTTAGGGCACCGTCGCTTCCTTCCCTCTTCCTTATTTGTCCCTTCCGAACTTCCCGACCCCCCACAAGACCCCTGTTCAGCGTAGTAGGTGAGGTAAAAGTCCTCCTTCCCAGTTCTATCCTTGCGAACCAAAGTATGACGCTCCAGGACACGGCCCTCGAGGCGGTAGAGGTGGAATCCCTCACTGAGTCCGAGGAGAAACCCAACCCTGGAGGTTAAACAGATTAAGAAAGAGAGATTTTTATCTTCATGTTCCCTGCAAAATTAAATTATTTTATACAAAAAATGAAGCTAAGGCGAGACTCGAAATGCGTAGATAAGTTCCTGGAACACTATGCCACCGCCGCGGCGGACTGTGTTGTAAATCTCCAAGTATAATATGCATTGCATTGAAATCGGGGGGATTAATCAATTTTCCGGAAATTATTAGGTTGCGAACCTGACATGTTTAAATATAATGTGTTCTTTTAGAGTTCTGATCACATACATTTGTTCTGAAGTGGATCCTACGTCACGACAGTTGTCTTTTTTTTAACGAAAGCGTATTGACCTAAACGCTTTTCATTGTCCCTCCACAGGTACATTAAAGATCGTTGAAATCGGTTGGACGCAGGGTCTGGTCTCTCCGTACTAGATTCCCTTCTACTTTACCTTTCCATCTCATTTTTGGTCTTTCTCTCTTCCTTGACCCTTCAGTTTCCAGATTACCAACTCTTTTTCTCCACGTAGTCCTTCCCTCTTCTCAACAAATCCCACACCATCTTAGCCCACTTTCTTGAACCTACTCTCTTACGTGTCCCATTTTCATGGATCTTCTAATGTAATCATTCCTTATTCTGTCCTTTTTTGTAACTCCACTCATCCACCTTACCATTCTCATTTCTGCCAGTTCCATCTTTCTCTCTGGTCTTTTGTGAACGGTGAAGTTTCTACACTGCAAAGCATCGCAGGTCTCACCACAGATTTATAGAGCTTCCCGTTCATCCTGCAATTTTACGGGTGATAATTTATTTGGTTTGTCTCTTTGAACAACAAATACTATCACCAAAATTGGGAGCTCATCTTTCGGATGAAGGAGGGACGTGTGAGATGACCAGTGTTAAGTCAGGGCAACAGAAAGATGTGACTTAGAGAAATTGAACTATATCTCTCAGTATACGGAGAATCCAAACGTGCAGGAATTAGTTCCACCACGTAACCACCTTCAAAATAACCCTTTTACCGGGTGAGTTGGCCGTGCGGTTAGGGGTGCGGTGTTGTGAGCTCGCATCCGGGAGATAGTCGGTTCGAACCCCACTGTCGGCAGCCCTGAAAGTGTTTTTCCGTGGTTTGCCATTTCCATACAAAACAAATGCTGGGGCTGTGTCTTAATTAAGGCCATGGTCGTTTCTTTCCCACCCCTAGGCTTTTCCTATCCCATTGTCGCCAAAAGACCTATTTCTGTCGGTGCGAAGTAGAAAAAATAACATCAGTTTGGGTGACTAAACACTTCTATTAGCGTTTGCAAATCCTATAGAAGCAACGCTGGAAGTCATCCTTTGCCACCTCCCGTAGCCTAATATATCCGATGATGTTGCCTTTATCTCATTTGCGCGTGCAACATAATGAATCTTCAGACACCTTTTCATCCCTGTAATGATTTCAAAAACTAATCGCAACAGTCTAAATCGGGTGAATAGGCAGGAAGTTGAGCTTCCATGTGAGGTGAGAATACGGAGACCAATAGGATTTGAAGTGCTGCCTTGTTGGCATGGAGAAGGTACTATACATGGGTGATGGACTCCCTGGTCTTCACTCGATAGGTTTCAGCCAACTTTGTATCTGGAGATAGCAGCATTGCATTAAGACGAACACAAACAAACGGTGTCAAACCAGAGGCATTATCAAACGGAGCTAAAATTCCCGTCCCTGCCAGCAATGGAATGCAGGACGTTTCATGAACCGAAGGTCAGTATGCTGATCAATTAATCAATGAACCGGACTTAGGAACTTCGGGATGCAATATAATAAACGGCAGTTAATATAGGAAAATAAATTTATTTCATATCAAGATAAGTTAGACTTCAAGAAAATAATGACAATCTCTCGAATGATTCTGGGATTATCATCTGACCCTAAGATCATTAATGTTGAGAACCATTCGTCTATTCCGCAACTTGTTCAGCCGGATATTGAGGCTACCCCTGCTGGGGAGGTGGAGGTTGCTGTGCAGGTTGTTGAGGATAACCCTGTTGGGCAGGTGAAGGCTGTTGAGGAGCCACCTGTTGGGCAGGTTGAGGCTGTTGAGGATATCCCTGTTGGGCAGGTGCAGGCTGTTGAGGAGCCACCTGTTGGGCAGGTGGAGGCTGTTGAGGAACCACTTGTTGGGCTGGTGGAGGCTGTTGAGCAACCACTTGTTGGGGAGGTGGAGCCTGTTGAACAACTACTTTTTTCTGTGAGTGAAGGCGCAGCAGCAGTTCGAGAATAGCTTTCAAGATCAACCTCCTCACTTTATGATGTAACCTGTGTAACAGCAATCTCGGCTGGACACCATCTTCCTGTGACTCGTCATTCGCTTCATCCAACAGCAAGTCGAATGATGGCTTAGCGTCTGTAACAGTTTTAACAAAATAAATGTTATACTATGTATAATAATATTTCGTCGAATGGCGTAATGGTTAGAAGATGTGCTATACTTAAATCGAAAGACAATGAGTGGGGATATAGTACCATATCTAAAGTACGTATTTGATTATTGTTTGCATGAACGAGCTGTACCAAATGAATGGAGAATTGCTATAGTTGCCCATGTGTATAAAGGAAAGGGTGATAGATAAAGCTGAAAATTACAGGCCAGTTAGTTTGACATAAATTTCATGTAAGCATTGGGAAAGCATTCTTTCTGATTATGTTAGACATGTTTGAAAAATTTATAACTGGTTCGATAGAAGGCAGTTCGGTTTTAGGAAAGGTCATTCCACTGAAGCTCAACTTGTGGGATTCCAGCAAGATATAGCAGATATCCTGGATTCAGGAGGACAAATGGACTGTATCGCGATTGACCTGTCCAAGGCATTTGATAGGGTGGATCATAGGAGACTACTGGCACAAATTAGTGCAATTGGACTAGACTAAAGAGAGACTGAATGGGTTGCTATATTTCTAGAAAATACATCTCAGAGAATTAGAGTAGGTGAAGCTTTGTCTGACCCTGTAATAGTTGAGAGGGGAGTTCCTCAGGGCAGTGTTATCGGACCTTTATGTTTTCTTATATATATATATATGACATGTGTAAAGAACTGGAATCGGAGGTAAAGTTTTTTGCGGATGATGTTATTCTGTGTAGAGTAATAAATAAGTGACAAGATTGTGAGCAACTGCAAAATGACGTCGATAATGTTGTGAGATGGACAGCAGGCTATTGTATAATGATAAACAGGGTTAAAAGTCAGGTTGTGAGTTTCACAAATAGGAAAAGTCCTCTCAGTTTTAATTACTGCGTTGATGAGATGAATGTACCTTATGGGGATCGTTGAAAGTACCTAGGTGTTAATATAAGGAAAGATCTTCATTGGGGTTTTCACATAAATGGGGTTGTAAACAAAGTGTACATATCTCTGCACGAGGTTATGGGGGCAATTAGGGATTGTAGTGAGGATGTGAAGGAAAGGGCATATAAATCTCTTGTTAGACATCAACTAGAGTATGGTTCCAGTGTATGGGGCCCTCACGAGGATTGCTTGATTCAAGAACTGGAAAAAATTCAAAGAAAAGCAGCTCGATTTGTTTTGGATGATTTGCGACAAATGAGTTGCGTTACAAAAATGTGAAAAATGTTTGGGCTGGAAAGACTTGTGAGAAAGGAGACGAGCTGTTCTACTAAGTGTTATGTTCCGATCTGTCAGTGGAGATATGGCGTGGAATGACATAAGTTTGACTGGTGTCGTTAAAAGTAGGATTGATAGCTTGTGTCATGATTTGAATGTTGATATCGGTGGTTGTCTTGAAAGATCGATTAGCGAGGTACCTCCGTGGTTGGTTCCGCGACCGGATATACGTCTAGATCTGCTGCGTGGACCCAAGGTGAACACGGATTCCTCCGTTTATCGGAGGTATTTCCAGGACTTCGTTCACCAATATCCGGCTGCGAGACTTATCTTCACGGATGGTTCAAAAATCGGAGATAATGTTGGTTGTTCTTTCGTCATTGATGATATGAGTACGATGATCTCGCTCCCTAAGGTATGTAGCGTGTATACTGCAGAGCTTTAGGCCATCTTTCAGGCTCTGCAGTTTGCACTGCGTGACGAAAGAAGCCACTTTCTGTTGTGTACCGATTCCTTAAGCTCCCTGCAGTCTATTGAAACTTGTTTCTCACAACACCCACTGGTGCGGCAGATACATGACCTTCTAGCCAGGTTATGGGATGCTGGCACCAGAATTACTTTCGCATGGCTTCCAAGCCAAGTTGGGATTGCGGGAAACGAACTTGCGGATGAAGCTGCAAAGGAAGCTGTACTTTTACCTCCAAGACCAGTCAATGTACCTGCTAAGGATATTTGTTCTCAGCTACGTCGAACCATCTTGGCGTCCTGGGAATCGGAGTGGCTAGATATCCGAACTCCCAACAAGCTGAGAGCAATTAAGAAGACAACTACCGTGTGGCGGCCCTTTTTCCGACCTTCACGGAGAGAGGCCATAGTACTATGCAGGCTGAGGATAGGTCATTTACGATCCACGCACTCTTATCTCCTAAAGAGGGAAGACCCCCCAGTATGTTCTTGTGGTGCCGACTTCACCGTGGCCTACATCCTCATAGAGTGCGCCGATCTCTCTGGCCTAAGACGGAGCCTCGGCCTGCAGGAAACACTCGAACGCATACTAGCCGATGACGCGACTACTGCTGATCTCGTCATCCGCTTTATGTGCGACAGTGGACTTATCAAGGGTATATACATTACAAGTGTACTGTTACTCAGGGAACGTACGTTCCCTTTTGATACGTTAGTAATCCTTTCGGTCTAATCCTATAATTGATTTTTGTTTTATTTTGTACTGCGTTTCCAAATTACTTGTTGAATAAATAATTTCGTCTTTATATTTTAAAATTCTCTTCCACCTATTTGTTCAGAGAGGATGATTACCTCGTTGTACTTCCTCTTAAAACAAAAATCACCACCACCACCACTAAAGTTGGAATTCACGAGGACAAATTTGGATAAATATTATTTTATTGGCAGGGGAGTTAGGGATTGGAATAACTTACCAAGGGAGATGTTCAATGAATTTCCCATTTCTTTGAAATCATTAATAATAATTCCGTGTGGCTATTTCTAGCCGAGTGCAGCCCTTGTAAGGCAGACCCTCCGATTAGGGTGGGCGGCATCTGCCATGTGTACATAACTGCGTGAAACTGTGGTGGAGTATAGTGTTATGTGTGGTGTGTGAGTTGCAGGGTTGTTGGGGACAGCACAAACACCCAGTCCCCGAGCCAAGGGAATTAACCATTTAAGGTTAAAATCTTCGGCTCGGCCGGGGATCGAACCCGGGAGCCTCTGGACCAAAGGTCAGCACGCTAACTAGCCATGGAGCCCGACTTTGAAATCATTTAAGAAAAGGCTAGGAAAACAAGAGACAGTGAATCTGCCACCTAAGTGACTGCCCTAAGTAGTATAATTGGATGGTTCGGCCGCCTCCTCCTCCTCCCGCCGCCTCCTCAGCCGCCTCCTCCGCCGCCCGCGGGAAATTTGAATTTTGGCGGGAAATTTGGCGCGAGATTTGAATTTGTAAACAAAGCCACGTGCTTTTTGACAGCTGTCATCGACAACAACGCAACGCTAACCTCACTGCTGCCATCTTGACGGGCCTAAAACTCACTAGTGCCAACTTAACCTAACTAGCATGAGGTAAACAAAGCCACGTGTTTTTTGACAGCCACATGCTTTTTGACAGACAACAACGCATCGCTAACCTCAGTACTGCCATCTTGACGGGCCTAAACCTCAGTAGTGCCAACTTAACCTAACTAGTGCGAGATAAACAAATCCACGTGCTTTTTGACAGCCACGTGCTTTTTGACAGATTTGTAAACAAAGCCACGTGCTTTTTGACAGCTGTCATCGACAACAACGCATCGCTAACCTCAGTACTGCCATCTTGACGGGCCTAAACCTCAGTAGTACCAACTTAACCTAACTAGCGTGTGGTAAACAAAGCCACGTGCTTTTGACAGCCACGTGCTTTTTTGACAGCTGTCATCCGCCATCTTTAAACTACAGAGCACCGTGCTGCCCTCTTTCATCACCTATCATCGGCAGTGCTGCCATCTTGACAGACCTAAACCTTAGTGCTACCAACTTAACCTCACTAGCTCGAGATAAACAAATCCACGTGCTTTTTGACAGCCACGTGCTTTTTTGATAGCTGTCATCCGCCATCTTTGAGCACAGTGCTGCCCTCTTTAGCTACTTACCTTTGAAATGTGGTGGCGGATAATTTGAAAAATGCTTTTCGACAAGCAGCCATCTTTAATCCAGAGAGAACAGTGCTACCCTCTATGTGGTGGCGGCAAATTGAAAAATTCCACGTGCTCTTGTTTGGAAACAAACTCACGTGCTTTTTCGACAGCTACCATCTGCCATCTTTAATCTATAGAGCACAGTGCTGCCCTCTTTAGCTACTTACCTTTGAAATGTGGTGGCGACAAATTCCACGTGCTCTTGTTTATTAAACAAACTCACGTGCTTTTTTGTCAGCTGTCATCCGCCATCTTTAATCTATAGAGCACAGTGCTGCCCTCTTTATCGTAGTAGATGTAAATTCGTCACAGCTGTCATCCGCAGTGCAGCCATCTTAACGGGCTTAAACCTTAGTGCTACCAACTTAACCTTACTAGCGCGAGATAAACAAATCCACGTGCTTTTTGACAGCTGTCATCCACCATCTTTAATCTATAGAGCACAGTGGTGCCCTCTTTAGCTACTTACCTTTGAAATGTGGTGGCGGATAATTTGAAAAATGCTTTTTGATAGCAGTCATCTTTGAGCACCGTGCTACCCTCTTTTGTGGTGGCAGGCAATTCCACGTGACAGCAGCCATCTTTAATCATGAGAGCACCGTGCTGCCCTCTATGTGGTGGCGGCAAATTCTACATGCTCTTGTTTGGAAACAAACTCACGTGCTTTTTTCTGACAGCTGTCATCCGCCATCTTGCATCACAAACCTCAGTGCTGCGCTCTTTAGCTAGATACCTTTGAAATGTGGTGGCGGCAATTTGAAAAAAATCTATGTGCTCTTGTTTAGTAAACAAAGCCACGTGCTTTTTATGACAGCTATCATCCACCATCTTTAATCAGTAGAGCACGGTGCTGCTATCATGCAGGCAATTTCATCACCTGTCATCCGCCATCTTTTAATGAACAGAGCACCGTGCTGCTCTCTGTAGTAGCGGGCAATTTGAAAAGTTCTGTTAGCTGTCATCCGCCATCTTTAATCAAGAGAGCACCGTGCTGCCATCTATGTGGTGGCGGCAAATTCTACGTGCTACGCGCAGCTGTCATCCACCATCTTACATCGCAAACCTCAGTGCTACACTCTATGTGGTGGCGGATAATTTAAAAAGAAAAATTCTACATCAGTCCTCTCTCGACGCTAATTGCACAAGATGGTGACTATACATGACTCCTTAAAGGTGCTTATGCAAGATGATCGCTATACATAGACGCCCTTGGGATGCTTGCGCAAGATGGCGGTTATACAAGGCTCCTTATGAGGGATGCTTGCGCGAGATGGTGGTTGCTCTTATGAGGCGGCTTAAGGATCCATGACTAGAGACGCCCTAAGGATGCTTGCGCAAGATGGCGGATGCAAGATGGCGGCTATACATAGCTCCTTATGAGACAGCCAGTACTCGATACAACATGTGATCAGAACATTGATTGATGTGTTCAGAACACTGTACTCGATACAACATGTGATTAAAACATTGTGTGGTGTGTTCAGAACACTACATAAGTAGAATCGAACGCTGTATTAGGGGATACCTTTGTTTAGATTGAAACATAACAAGACTAGAATTGAACACTGCACATTGATTGATTGATGTGTTCAGAACACAAAATAAGTAGAATCGAACACTGTACTCGATGTCGTTAACTTCAACATGTGATTAAAACATTGTCTGGTGTGTTCAGAACACTACATAAGTAGAATCGAACGCTGTACAACATGTTAGGGGATACCTTTGTTTAGATTGAAACATAACAAGACTAGAATTGAACACTGCACTCGATGTCGTTACATGCGATCAGAACAATGATTGATGTGTTCAGATCACGAAACAAGTAGAACCGAACACTGTACAACATGTTAGGGGATACCTTTGTTCTAAGAAGATCAGCTTGAAACATAACAAGACTAGAATTGAACACTGCACTCGATACAACATGTAATCAGAACATTGATTGATGCGTTCAGATCACGAAACAAGTAGAACCGAACACTGTACAACATGTTAAGGGATACCTTTGTTTAGATTGAAACTAACAAGACTAACACTTCAAATGATTTGCTTAGTACGAAAATAAAAAAATATATACCGCGTAGCTAACTCGTTCATCACACTGCTAAGACGCTTAGTAATTGTGAATACACTCATACGAAAATCAAGAAAGAACACTGCGTAGCCAACTCGCTCGGCTCACTCGCTTAGTATTTGCAACACACACGGATAAGAATGTTCCGAGATACTTACATGTTTTTTAAGGGAGGGTGAAAGATCATAAATTATATGTACACATGTTGTCTCCTCCAAGTTGTAAGATGAAATAGACGCAGTACTGCGAGTTTCCGCTCTAGCTGGCGAACGGAAGTAGCATGATATCTCAGCAAAAAATAATACGCGTGAGCTTGCAAGTCAGACACAATGATGGATACCGCGATTCAAATCCTGGTAACTTATGCCGTCGGGAAGGGTATCCGGCGAGCATCTAGCTGTAAATCCTCGATTCTCGACAGATTCTTAATCCGAGTTCTTTGACGTCAGGAAGGGCAACTAGTTGAAAACAATTATCGAACACGCATCGCGAAGGCAAGAGTGTGCAGCGATATGCTTGTTTAGACTTGCAGATTACGAAAAGAAACATAACAAGACTTGAGTCTTAAAACAAATTCTTGCGATTTAAAATCTTAGTCAGGAAGGGCATCCAGCAGTAAAACAATAGTTCGTGATTTAAAATCTAGCAGTAAAACCCCCGATTCTCGACAGATTCTTAATCCGAGTTCTTTGACGTCAGGAAGGGCAACTAGTTGAAAACAATTATCGAACACGCATCGCGAAGGCAAGAGTGTGCAGCGATATGCTTGTTTAGACTTGCAGATTACGAAAAGAAACATAACAAGACTTGAGTCTTAAAACAAATTCTTGCGATTTAAAATCTTAGTCAGGAAGGGCATCCAGCAGTAAAACAATAGTTCGTGATTTAAAATCTAGCAGTAAAACCCCCGATTCTCGACAGATTCTTAATCCGAGTTCTTTGACGTCAGGAAGGGCAACTAGTTGAAAACAATTATCGAACACGCATCGCGAAGGCAAGAGTGTGCAGCGATATGCTTGTTTAGACTTGCAGATTACGAAAAGAAACATAACAAGACTTGAGTCTTAAAACAAATTCTTGCGATTTAAAATCTTAGTCAGGAAGGGCATCCAGCAGTAAAACAATAGTTCGTGATTTAAAATCTAGCAGTAAAACCCCCGATTCTCGACAGATTCTTAATCCGAGTTCTTTGACGTCAGGAAGGGCAACCGGTTGAAAACAATTATCGAACACGCATCGCGAAGGCAAGAGTGTGCAGCGATATGCTTGTTTAGACTTGCAGATTACGAAAAGAAACATAACAAGACTTGAGTCTTAAAACAAATTCTTGCGATTTAAAATCTTAGTCAGGAAGGGCATCCAGCAGTAAAACAATAGTTCGTGATTTAAAATCTAGCAGTAAAACCCCCGATTCTCGACAGATTCTTAATCCGAGTTCTTTGACGTCAGGAAGGGCAACTAGTTGAAAACAATTATCGAACACGCATCGCGAAGGCAAGAGTGTGCAGCGATATGCTTGTTTAGACTTGCAGATTACGAAAAGAAACATAACATGACTTGAGTCTTAAAACAAATTCTTGCGATTTAAAATCTTAGTCAGGAAGGGCATCCAGCAGTAAAACAATAGTTCGTGATTTAAAATCTAGCAGTAAAACCCCCGATTCTCGACAGATTCTTAATCCGAGTTCTTTGACGTCAGGAAGGGCAACCGGTTGAAAACAATTATCGAACACGCATCGCGAAGGCAAGAGTGTGCAAAGGACAACTCAACAAATTCTTGCGATTTAAACACATTTTTATTCCCAAGAGAATCGAACCCGAGACTATCGGGTGAGAGGCATGCATACTGTAGGCTATGGGTTTGTTCTACTGTCCATGAAGTCGTATCAGCGCAGAGCGAGCAGCGGAATGCGTGTGTTAGCTGAAATTGTACACGTATCTTCCGGCTCGGCCTTGAACGAGGACACTGATAAGCGGCTTGTAACTCGCGAACGTCTTCTTAGCTGAGTACCATTCAAGCTCTTAAAACACAGTACTAATTAAGGTTGTAAAATATTCTGAAATAGTCCTCCTCTGTAGTGTAGTAGTTAGCTGCTACCCTCGGAGGTCCAAGTTCGATTCCCGGCTCTGCCACGGAATGCGTAGCATTTAGCCTATGTAAGTTCCTAACGTAAAATATCATGATTGTACGGAGAGGTTAAAACACACACAGTGCCTACTCCTATCGAAAGAACCTGCACGGTACCGGCATGTATGCTTCTCCTGGTGAAGGAGCATGCACATGGTTTAACGCCTCCTATCAACAGCCCTTACTTAATGCTGGCTTTTTTGCACACCCCGCCTCACACCATAGTTTTACGACCGGCTGCCCTTCCTGACTAGGATTTTAAATCGCAAGAATTTGTTGAGTTGCCCTTCCTGACGCAAAACTGGCAGTATCTAACCTCTTACACGGAATGTGTAGCATTTAGCCTATGTAAGTTCCTAACGTAAAATATCATGATTGTACGGAGAGGTTAAAACACACACAGTGTCTACTCCTATCGAAAGAACCTGCACGGTACCGGCATGTAGGCTTCTCCTGGTGAAGGAGCATGCACATGGTTTAACGCCTCCTATCAACAGCCCTTACTTAATGCTGGCTTTTTTGCACACCCCGCCTCACACCATAGTTTTACGACCGGCTGCCCTTCCTGACTAGGATTTTAAATCGCAAGAATTTGTTGAGTTGCCCTTCCTGACGCAAAACTGGCAGTATCTAACCTCTTACACGGAATGTGTAGCATTTAGCCTATGTAAGTTCCTAACGTAAAATATCATGATTGTACGGAGAGGTTAAAACACACACAGTGCCTACTCCTATCGAAAGAACCTGCACGGTACCGGCATGTAGGCTTCTCCTGGTGAAGGAGCATGCACATGGTTTAACGCCTCCTATCAACAGCCCTTACTTAATGCTGGCTTTTTTGCACACCCCGCCTCACACCATAGTTTTACGACCGGCTGCCCTTCCTGACTAGGATTTTAAATCGCAAGAATTTGTTGAGTTGCCCTTCCTGACGCAAAACTGGCAGTATCTAACCTCTTACACGGAATGTGTAGCATTTAGCCTATGTAAGTTCCTAACGTAAAATATCATGATTGTACGGAGAGGTTAAAACACACACAGTGCATACTCCTATCGAAAGAACCTGCACGGTACCGGCATGTAGGCTTCTCCTGGTGAAGGAGCATGCACATGGTTTAACGCCTCCTATCAACAGCCCTTACTTAATGCTGGCTTTTTTGCACACCCCGCCTCACACCATAGTTTTACGACCGGCTGCCCTTCCTGACTAGGATTTTAAATCGCAAGAATTTGTTGAGTTGCCCTTCCTGACGCAAAACTGGCAGTATCGATCGATAGGATTTAATAGGCTCAGAACTCTAGCGTGGCCCTTCCTGACTAAGATTTTAAATCGCAAGAATTTGTTTTAAGACTCAAGTCTTGTTATGTTTCTTTTCGTAATCTGCAAGTCTAAACAAGCATATCGCTGCACACTCTTGCCTTCGCGATGCGTGTTCGATAATTGTTTTCAACCGGTTTCCCTTCCTGACGTCAAAGAACTCGGATTAAGAATCTGTCGAGAATCGGGGGTTTTACTGCTAGATTTTAAATCACGAACTATTGTTTTACTGCTGGATGCCCTTCCTGACTAAGATTTTAAATCGCAAGAATTTGTTTTAAGACTCAAGTCATGTTATGTTTCTTTTCGTAATCTGCAAGTCTAAACAAGCATATCGCTGCACACTCTTGCCTTCGCGATGCGTGTTCGATAATTGTTTTCAACTAGTTGCCCTTCCTGACGTCAAAGAACTCGGATTAAGAATCTGTCGAGAATCGGGGGTTTTACTGCTAGATTTTAAATCACGAACTATTGTTTTACTGCTGGATGCCCTTCCTGACTAAGATTTTAAATCGCAAGAATTTGTTTTAAGACTCAAGTCTTGTTATGTTTCTTTTCGTAATCTGCAAGTCTAAACAAGCATATCGCTGCACACTCTTGCCTTCGCGATGCGTGTTCGATAATTGTTTTCAACCGGTTGCCCTTCCTGACGTCAAAGAACTCGGATTAAGAATCTGTCGAGAATCGGGGGTTTTACTGCTAGATTTTAAATCACGAACTATTGTTTTACTGCTGGATGCCCTTCCTGACTAAGATTTTAAATCGCAAGAATTTGTTTTAAGACTCAAGTCTTGTTATGTTTCTTTTCGTAATCTGCAAGTCTAAACAAGCATATCGCTGCACACTCTTGCCTTCGCGATGCGTGTTCGATAATTGTTTTCAACTAGTTGCCCTTCCTGACGTCAAAGAACTCGGATTAAGAATCTGTCGAGAATCGGGGGTTTTACTGCTAGATTTTAAATCACGAACTATTGTTTTACTGCTGGATGCCCTTCCTGACTAAGATTTTAAATCGCAAGAATTTGTTTTAAGACTCAAGTCTTGTTATGTTTCTTTTCGTAATCTGCAAGTCTAAACAAGCATATCGCTGCACACTCTTGCCTTCGCGATGCGTGTTCGATAATTGTTTTCAACTAGTTGCCCTTCCTGACGTCAAAGAACTCGGATTAAGAATCTGTCGAGAATCGGGGGTTTTACTGCTAGATTTTAAATCACGAACTATTGTTTTACTGCTGGATGCCCTTCCTGACTAAGATTTTAAATCGCAAGAATTTGTTTTAAGACTCAAGTCTTGTTATGTTTCTTTTCGTAATCTGCAAGTCTAAACAAGCATATCGCTGCACACTCTTGCCTTCGCGATGCGTGTTCGATAATTGTTTTCAACTAGTTGCCCTTCCTGACGTCAAAGAACTCGGATTAAGAATCTGTCGAGAATCGAGGATTTACAGCTAGATGCTCGCCGGATACCCTTCCCGACGGCATAAGTTACCAGGATTTGAATCGCGGTATCCATCATTGTGTCTGACTTGCAAGCTCACGCGTATTATTTTTTGCTGAGATATCATGCTACTTCCGTTCGCCAGCTAGAGCGGAAACTCGCAGTACTGCGTCTATTTCATCTTACAACTTGGAGGAGACAACATGTGTACATATAATTTATGATCTTTCACCCTCCCTTAAAAAACATGTAAGTATCTCGGAACATTCTTATCCGTGTGTGTTGCAAATACTAAGCGAGTGAGCCGAGCGAGTTGGCTACGCAGTGTTCTTTCTTGATTTTCGTATGAGTGTATTCACAATTACTAAGCGTCTTAGCAGTGTGATGAACGAGTTAGCTACGCGGTATATATTTTTTTATTTTCGTACTAAGCAAATCATTTGAAGTGTTAGTCTTGTTAGTTTCAATCTAAACAAAGGTATCCCTTAACATGTTGTACAGTGTTCGGTTCTACTTGTTTCGTGATCTGAACGCATCAATCAATGTTCTGATTACATGTTGTATCGAGTGCAGTGTTCAATTCTAGTCTTGTTATGTTTCAAGCTGATCTTCTTAGAACAAAGGTATCCCCTAACATGTTGTACAGTGTTCGGTTCTACTTGTTTCGTGATCTGAACACATCAATCATTGTTCTGATCGCATGTAACGACATCGAGTGCAGTGTTCAATTCTAGTCTTGTTATGTTTCAATCTAAACAAAGGTATCCCCTAACATGTTGTACAGCGTTCGATTCTACTTATGTAGTGTTCTGAACACACCAGACAATGTTTTAATCACATGTTGAAGTTAACGACATCGAGTACAGTGTTCGATTCTACTTATTTTGTGTTCTGAACACATCAATCAATCAATGTGCAGTGTTCAATTCTAGTCTTGTTATGTTTCAATCTAAACAAAGGTATCCCCTAATACAGCGTTCGATTCTACTTATGTAGTGTTCTGAACACACCACACAATGTTTTAATCACATGTTGTATCGAGTACAGTGTTCTGAACACATCAATCAATGTTCTGATCACATGTTGAATCGAGTACTGGCTGTCTCATAAGGAGCTATGTATAGCCGCCATCTTGCATCCGCCATCTTGCGCAAGCATCCTTAGGGCGTCTCTAGTCATGGATCCTTAAGCCGCCTCATAAGAGCAACCACCATCTCGCGCAAGCATCCCTCATAAGGAGCCTTGTATAACCGCCATCTTGCGCAAGCATCCCAAGGGCGTCTATGTATAGCGATCATCTTGCATAAGCACCTTTAAGGAGTCATGTATAGTCACCATCTTGTGCAATTAGCGTCGAGAGAGGACTGATGTAGAATTTTTCTTTTTAAATTATCCGCCACCACATAGAGTGTAGCACTGAGGTTTGCGATGTAAGATGGTGGATGACAGCTGCGCGTAGCACGTAGAATTTGCCGCCACCACATAGATGACAGCACGGTGCTCTCTTGATTAAAGATGGCGGATGACAGCTAACAGAACTTTTCAAATTGCCCGCTACTACAGAGAGCAGCACGGTGCTCTGTTCATTAAAAGATGGCGGATGACAGGTGATGAAATTGCCTGCATGATAGCAGCACCGTGCTCTACTGATTAAAGATGGTGGATGATAGCTGTCATAAAAAGCACGTGGCTTTGTTTACTAAACAAGAGCACATAGATTTTTTTCAAATTGCCGCCACCACATTTCAAAGGTATCTAGCTAAAGAGCGCAGCACTGAGGTTTGTGATGCAAGATGGCGGATGACAGCTGTCAGAAAAAAGCACGTGAGTTTGTTTCCAAACAAGAGCATGTAGAATTTGCCGCCACCACATAGAGGGCAGCACGGTGCTCTCATGATTAAAGATGGCTGCTGTCACGTGGAATTGCCTGCCACCACAAAAGAGGGTAGCACGGTGCTCAAAGATGACTGCTATCAAAAAGCATTTTTCAAATTATCCGCCACCACATTTCAAAGGTAAGTAGCTAAAGAGGGCACCACTGTGCTCTATAGATTAAAGATGGTGGATGACAGCTGTCAAAAAGCACGTGGATTTGTTTATCTCGCGCTAGTAAGGTTAAGTTGGTAGCACTAAGGTTTAAGCCCGTTAAGATGGCAGCACTGCGGATGACAGCTGTGACGAATTTACATCTACTACGATAAAGAGGGCAGCACTGTGCTCTATAGATTAAAGATGGCGGATGACAGCTGACAAAAAAGCACGTGAGTTTGTTTAATAAACAAGAGCACGTGGAATTTGTCGCCACCACATTTCAAAGGTAAGTAGCTAAAGAGGGCAGCACTGTGCTCTATAGATTAAAGATGGCAGATGGTAGCTGTCGAAAAAGCACGTGAGTTTGTTTCCAAACAAGAGCACGTGGAATTTTTCAATTTGCCGCCACCACATAGAGGGTAGCACTGTTCTCTCTGGATTAAAGATGGCTGCTTGTCGAAAAGAATTTTTCAAATTATCCGCCACCACATTTCAAAGGTAAGTAGCTAAAGAGGGCAGCACTGTGCTCAAAGATGGCGGATGACAGCTATCAAAAAAGCACGTGGCTGTCAAAAAGCACGTGGATTTGTTTATCTCGAGCTAGTGAGGTTAAGTTGGTAGCACTAAGGTTTAGGTCTGTCAAGATGGCAGCACTGCCGATGATAGGTGATGAAAGAGGGCAGCACGGTGCTCTGTAGTTTAAAGATGGCGGATGACAGCTGTCAAAAAAGCACGTGGCTGTCAAAAGCACGTGGCTTTGTTTACCACACGCTAGTTAGGTTAAGTTGGTACTACTGAGGTTTAGGCCCGTCAAGATGGCAGTACTGAGGTTAGCGATGCGTTGTTGTCGATGACAGCTGTCAAAAAGCACGTGGCTTTGTTTACAAATCTGTCAAAAAGCACGTGGCTGTCAAAAAGCACGTGGATTTGTTTATCTCGCACTAGTTAGGTTAAGTTGGCACTACTGAGGTTTAGGCCCGTCAAGATGGCAGTACTGAGGTTAGCGATGCGTTGTTGTCTGTGAAAAAGCACGTGGCTGTCAAAAAACACGTGGTTTTGTTTACCTCACGCTAGTTAGGTTAGGTTGGTACTAGTGAGGTTTAGGTCCGTCAAGATGGCAGCAGTGAGGTTAGCGTTGCGTTGTTGTCGATGACAGCTGTCAAAAAGCACGTGGCTTTGTTTACAAATTCAAATCTCGCGCCAAAATTCAAATTTCCCGCCAAAATTCAAATTTCCCGCGGGCGGCGGAGGCGGAGGCGGCGGCGGAGGAGGAGGCGGAGGAGGCGGCGGGAGGAGGAGGAGGCGGCCGAACCATCCAATTATACTACTGCCCTACATGGAGATCAGTAGTGACATATTGACTAATAGTCAAATACCAAACGAGGAGCTCAGTCATCGATCCCAGTAACTTTTCTTGTCCAGAACTCTCATTTGATTAGTTCATTTACTTTAAGCAACGGTGACAGTTGTATATGATGGATATTCCTCGGATTGACGAACATGAGACTGATCATTGTTTTCAGTGCCGTATGTATTCATGGGCCTTATGGGCCTTGGACCAGGGCGCCAAAATTATGGAGCGGCAAAAGTGAAGACGTGTAGTAGTTTGAAAAAGAGTTTATTAGACTATTCAAAAGCGTAAGTTCTCGACATGAATAACGGAATTATTGTTCCGCTTAAGTGAAAGCTGTCGGTGTAAAAAATACCACCACAATGTTGAAATAGAGCCCCCTCGGTTCTGTGCACGGTTACCAAGATGTCTTCGAGCTGCAACTTAGTCAAGTGGGCGGTGAATCAACGCCATCTAGAGAAAAACCACAACACCAAGAGTTCCGGAGAAGTCAGTGAAAGCACTTTTTTCTTAATTTTTTGTGGATTTTATTAAGCGTTTCTCACGTTAGTTGCAGAACATGGATGGTCGAAAATTAGTAAGGTAATTGGCGCAAATTATCACAGATTAGCAAAGGGGAAGATGAGGAGGGAAGTGAATTCTTCTCTCAAACACCAAAATTTGGCTAGATTTTCACGTGATCCAAACTATCACTCAAAAATTTCTCATGCAATATCGAAAATTGAAATGATCCTAACGGCACAGAAAACTATGATGAGTGCACACCCACTTTTAGTTGCGTTGTATTGGTCTGCTGTTGGAACTGTAAGTGAAAATCGTGAAGAGGATCTACTTCTAAGAGAAGATATTTTTTACACCAAACGATGACCTTTATTCTTGGCTTATGAATAATGATGCTAGAGTTTACTATACTAAAAGTGGAGTGAAGCAGAATCAGGACATTTTCTGTAATTCTATGCGCATGCGCTTTTATCTCGACAATTTGCGATTTCTTTCCTTCATTTTTTTTTTTTGCTAATTGTTTACGTCGCACCGACGCAGATACGCCGTACGGCGACAAAATGATAGGAAACGCCTAGGAGTTGGAAGGAAACGTCCGTGGCTTTAATTAAGATACAGCCTCGGCATTTTCCTGGTGTGAAAATGGGAAATCACGGAACACCATCTTCAGCCGACAGTGGGTTTAGCGATTTCTGTCAATAGTGCTGTTTGAAATAAAATTTCTAATGAAGGCATTGTGAAACGTATGTGGTTTATTCCTGTAGCCAATGAATTGTTTTTGTGCTTCTTGTACACCTTTTGGAGAGACATCCCAATTTTCAACAATTTTCTTCAATGATAAGAAGCACGGAATCAGCGGTTAACGGAACATGAGAAATTCCACTATCATCGTGAATACGTGGCAATGTTTAAAAGCCCGGGTAGTCAATTATCTAGAGTTGAAAGTCGTCTACTCTCTCCGTTGGAATTATTATTATTATTATTATTATTATTATTATTATTATTATTATTATTATTATTATTATTATTATTATTATTATTATTATTATTATTATTATTATTATTATTATTATTATTATTATTATTTGCATTATTTTTTGTCTTTCAATCAGTCATTACTGATCTGCATATAGGTCAGTCGCCCAGGTGCCAGATTCCCTACCAGTTATTTTCCTAGCCTTTTCTTTAATGATTTCAACGGAATTGGTAATTTATTGAACTTTTCCCTTGGTAAGTTATTTCAGTCCCTAACTCCCCTTCCTATAAAATAATATTTATCCCTATTTGTCCCCTTGAATTCCAAATTGGTATTTTTATATTTTGATCGTTCCTACTTTTAAAGACACCAGTCAAACTTATTCGACTAATAATTTCATTCCACTCCATCTCTTCACTGACAGCTCGGAACATACCACTTAGTCGAGCAGCTCGTCTCCTTTCCCTGAAGTCTTCCCCGCCCAAACATTTTTAAAATTTTTGTAATGCTACTCATTTGTCGGAAATCGTGCAGAACAAATCGAGCTGCTTTCCTTTGGAATTTTCCGAGTTCTCGAATCATGTAATCCTCGTGAGGGTCCCGTACACTGAAACCATACTCTAGTTGCGATCTTATCTCTCCTTTCTCCTGTTTCCGCCTGCTGTTAGAACTGTAAGTGAAAACTGTGAATACGATCTAGTACCAAGAGAAGGTATTTTGAACGAAACGATTACCCTTATTTTTGGTTTATGAACAATGTTACTATAGACTACTATGCTAAAATTGGAGTGAAATAGAACCAGGATAATATTTCTGTAATTCTATGTGGATGTATCCAGATATTTAGCGATTTCTGACAAAAGTGCTGATTGAAAGAAAGCTCTTAAATGAAGATATTTTTAAACTTGAGTATCTGGTTTATTTCTTCAACCAAATATCGGTTTTTGTGCTCCTTGTGCACTTTTTAGAGGGACATCCCAATTTGCAACAACTGTCTTCAATGATTGGAAGCACGGAAATCAGCGGGGAGAGGCCGACGCGCTGCTGCCTGAGCCACAGAGGCTGTTACAAGGTCTAATGAATGAAAGAAATGTAAAATTAGAAACTATTGTATTTAGAGTATCTGTAATTATAATACTATAAAAGAGTATTCTAGTACAATCAATCAATATTCGGTATCTCTACTGCTACTGCTACTGGTAAAATTGCTGTCATCAGTGCCTGTACGTGGAAAGGTATCCTACAACACTTATACCGGAGTAGAGAGGAAAGGTTTTCGCCCAGCGAGAAATGCTAGAGATATTCAGCCAGCTATTATTCCACCTGGTGTGCCACTGAAGCATCCCAACAGAGACGATGTAAGGAAGCTACTTCAGCTCCACTTGGGTCCTACATGGGAAAACCTTCCAACACCCCAGTTATACAAAACCCTCCTTCTGTCAAATACAGGACAACATTTCAGAAGATAAAAATGATGGTGGTTTTATGGAGGATATTGATTACATAGGCCTCAGGGGCCTTGAGCTTTGGAGCGTGGATTGGCGACTACGGGGCCCTCAGCAGGTTCCTGGCATTGCTTCCACTTACTTGTGCCAGGCTCCTCAGTTTCATCTATCCTGTCCGAGCTCTCTTGGTCAACTCTTGTTCTTTTCCGACCCCGACGCTTTTAGGTTGTCAAGGGCTAGGGAGTCTTTCATTTTCACGCCCTTCGTGGCCCTTGTCTTCCTTTGGCCGATATCTTCATTTTTCGAAGTGTCGGACCCCTTCCATATTTTCCCTCTGATTAGTGTTATATAGAGGTTGGTTGCCTAGTTGTGCTTCCTCTTCAAACAATAATTACCGAGCTCAATAGCTGCAGTCGCTTAAGTGCGGCCAGTATCCAGTATTCGGGAGATAGTAGGTTCGAACCCCACTGTCGGCAGCCCTGAAAATGGTTTTCCGTGGTTTCCCATTTTCACACCAGGCAAATGCTGGGGCTGTACCTTAATTAAGGCCACGGTCGCTTCCTTCCCACTCCTGGTCCTTTCCTGTCCCATCGTCGCCGTAAGACCTATCTGTGTCGGTGCGACGTAAAACAACTAGCAAAAAAAAACAATAATCACCACCACCTGTAACATGATAGCAATTTTTCCTTAAGGAAATTACTTCAATGAAGATTAATATTTTTAGGAACGTATTTAGTTTTGCTATTTTCAAAGATAAATTAATTTTCAATTTCACTAAAACATTGTTTATTTAGTAATTAAGAAGACTATTATTATTAACTGTTTAACACATGCAGTTCCTTTGAATTTTCATCCTTTAAATTAAAAATTTAAAGAAAATTTTCATTTGCAAAATTATTCATATGTCTCTCGGTCATGGCTATGCAATTAAATTCTTCAGTTATTGAGATTACGTAGTATCCATATTCCCAGTCATACAAGTGAGCATGTAATACAGAACTAAAATTCCCTTGTCCGTTAGTCAGTTCCTTTTTCTTACTATTCGTTTTACGTCGCTCCGACACAGATAAGTCTTATGGCGACGATGGGATAGGAAAGGCCTAGGAATATGGGAAGGAAGCGGCCGTGGTCTTAATTAAGGTACAGTCCCAGCATTTGCCTGGTATGAAAATGGGTAACTACAGAAAATCATCTTCAGGGCTGTCGACAGTGGGGTTCGAACCCACTATCTCACGGATGCTTAAACAGTTACAAAACGACCCTTATCCAAATACTTTCTTTAATGATTGAGGCTTGAATGCCCAATAAACTATCTAGATAGGTTATGTAACTTATTAGTAAACAAACTACGTTGGAATGAACTTGTTCTATCAGAAAAGAACCTTCCAAACAGTTTTTTCTAGTTTGCCAAAAAAGGAACTCATGGACAATATTTTTATTCGCATTTTTATCTTCGTCCTCCTCTGTGGTGTATTAGATGAAGTTATTCCACCCATTTTTCTTATTAAATTAGATAGAAGGTAGGGTTTTCATATATGCACCCTGAAACCGGAAGAACATGAGTTCGATACCACGTGGTATTGACAACCGTGGATCAATAGCAGTAAACCTGGAAGGGTCACAATTTTTAAATACAATCTTGTGTGTGAAGTGTATTATTTGTCGTTATACTTTCACGTGATTACTATTTTTATGTTCATGTGTTATATTATTCGATGATGTTTATGGTGTCTTACAGGAAACCAACGTTGCTTGGGTCCACCTTGTGATATAGTATGATGAGATAATCCTGGAGAAACATGCATATGGATACTGCAATAATTCATTAATGTGGTCAAGTAAATTTAGTAAGCAAAATATGGTGACATGATTGTCATGGTTATGGGAATGTACGTAACCATGTTTCATTACATACTTCACCACCATGAAAGACAACGAATAATTGTGTTCGTTTCCCAAGCGGTGCCATCCCAGTGTATATATTTAATCATATTTTTGTGGTGCAGTAATATAACAGATACCAGCGGCTGTCGATAATAAAATAAGGGGACGACCTTATTCAGTGTAAAGTGTAAATTCCTAGGTGCATGTTTACAAGATGATTGGAGGTGCCAGATGATAGTCAGATATAAAACAGACGACATGGACAAGGAGGCACCCATCAGATAGTTGGTTTATTACATGTAATTATATGGCATTAACATTTTTGTTTGATAGGGAACAAAATATCTTCTCATTCAGTAGTATAGTGTAATCCTCTCATGTTATATAACACTCCACTTTCAATATATTAAAATTTAGTGCCCACTTTTTATCGAACAGTCCACTGCCCGTATGCTCTTGAGCTTAGCCATTGAGACGGTGAAAGTAGGGAGGGTGGTGTTTCGATGCCCGGGATTAATTCCGAAGTTTTCATCCTACGTATTTCCATTCGAGATTTATTTGTGAAACTAAGTTGCTAAAATGGTGCCCTGATGAGCCCGGGACGGGTGTGTGTATGTATGTATGTATGTATGTATGTATGTATGTATGTATTGTCCCCTTCAAAAGTGGTAATATTTTATTAGAAAGAAAATGATTTATTTCATCAGTGTGTTGGGACATTATTTTAATCGGCAAGAGGGTGAGATTCCGTATTTCGTGCCAGTACGAGCTAGTCACTTCGCGAACCGGTTTTCCCGACCTACAGAGAGCACCAGGGAGCAGGCTGGAATTCCTGTTATGTGGCCTTCAGACACATGTGTGCGTACCACGTGACACGGCGAGCAGGCAGATCTCAATCGATCAATAAATGGAAAGTCAAGTGACGTAAAACTGGAGCAGCCAATAAAAGTGACAACCTTCACTGGAATTCAACAAATCCACCAATTAGATGTAATTAAGAGACACACCTATGTCTTACGACAGGAAATTAATGGTAATTCCAGAAGAAAATTTGGTAGAGGGTTTTATACTTCTGAACGCTAAATTTGAGCATTACTCTGACTGCAGCAACCGAAGAGACTGGACGTCGTTTGCTTCATCGGAAGACTTTACATTGGAGAAGGCATCGAGGACTATATAAACAGCAATTCAGACACTCGAAAAATTTCACTACGATTAATTTAGGGTTGTTCTAAGATAAGTGTCTTCAGCCAGATTATAAAGCATCGAGAGTGAATCCTGGGCTATTTCTAAGACTTTTTGTTAGTTTCAGCTTTCTACAAGAACTTGGAAGAAGAAAGGTCCTGAGTTCGAGTTTACGGCAAGATGGTTATCCAGCTCCACGAAGAATACTGCAAGTTCCTGTACATCGTCAACGCCTCCATGAGTCACTAAACATGTAAGGCATCGGACATGGGCGAGACTTCGTTCGATGGAAGGTGATGTGACCACGTGCTAGGTCATCAGCCACAATCCAGTTCACACCAGTCACATGAGTATTCTTTAAGAATTCAATTGCTTTCTATCTTTGTAAATATCTGTAAACGTAGCCTTACTTATTCCTTTGGATTTCTATTAGTTTTGCAGTAGTTTGATTTTTCATTCTTCTTTCTTTGGTGAGAGGTAGTTAGAACCCTTGGAATGAGTGTGTGTTTGCTCTATTAGTTAGAAATGAATGTGAGTCATCGAGAGAGACCTTAACTGTCTAAGGAATTTAGAAGACAGGTGAGATAAAAATTAAATGAACCCCGCGTTAATTTTGATTAGTTTTGAAATAATTTGAAAGTTATTTAAAACAAATTAGGACAGTGTTCTAGTGTTTTTCTTCGTGTAGAATTTCATTCTATGATTGTACGACATGTTTATGGGTTCGAATTTATTTAGAGTCATCCGAATAACTTCACACGACAACTTTGCGAATGAGATTATGCACGGTCAGGAATATAATAATAATAATAATGAGTAAAAATAATTAAAGCTAATTACGGGCTAAAATGATTTAATAAGGTCATGAGTTTAATGTTAGTTATTTTTGGAAAGTATTATCGTGTGCTCACTTTATGTAAAGTAAGCCTGGAACATGGCAAATTCTCCGGACGGAGTATCGACGAATCATAGGTATATTTCTGCGCTATGAATTTGAGTATGACTTGCAGATGGGCATTATATTTTGAGTAATAATTTATGCACCCATTAGAGTCAATTTTGGGAAGAGATGTGTCACTGGACATGATTTCTTCGAGCTTCAGTGCAGAATAATTGAGAGCCACGACATTATGATGAATAAAAATAAATGCCGCAACTCATGTACCGTTAGCGCGTATTCTATTATTTTGACCTGTGTTACAATTATTCTATTCGCTAAATTAGGATGATTTCTGTTTAAAATACTCCTTGAACATCGTTGTATAGTTAATTTCCTTGTATAAGTGATAACCTTAATTCTATCACACTCTGAATTGATACCTGGGATGTGTGTGATAGTGTCATCTGGAGAATGATTTCCCTAATTCGCAGTAAAATCCTAAAATTAATAATAATGGGTTAGTGTTCGTGTAAATAATGTTATAATAACGCCGTGTACCCCTGTGTGAATGTGTGATGTGAGATTTGATCCTAATCTGTGTTTTTTTGAATAGTTCATGTACGATTTTGTGAAGGTAATTTTCATTATGTGCGTCAAAGTTTTGACCGACTTGTATTATTTCGCGTGTCCGTAATTGGATCAATTTTGAATCTTTAGAAGATTTTATCGTAATTTAAGATTGATTAGGGCCTAATTTACTAACTCAAAGTGAATAAGAGAAGGCAACGTCCGTGGACTGATGTCACGAGATTTAATTGTTAGATGTTGTACAGTCACTTTCTGCATAAAATTGAGCAAAAGTTAAGGTGATATAAGTTCAAGTAAAAGTTATTAGAAGAAGTTTATTCAATCAATAATTATATAAACGAAGTAATTGTTGAAAGGAAAGTCTAGGGAATACTTGCTAATCATAAATTAATGAATTAAATAATTTTCAATAATTTAAATAAGGAGGAGAAAATAGTCATTTTCTTGGAAAATAATTGAAACCCAGGAGGGAAGATTTTAATTTTAATAATTGGATTATCATCATAAGAGAAGGATATTAGATATTATTTTGTTTTCCAATCAATTTTTCAGTAAGTTAATGGTTTCTATATTTATTATTGCAGAAAAGAACAATCATTGAAAATTTATTTGAGCGAGATCCCTCACGAATGAAAGCACGAGGAGAAGATGTTTTTCAAGAATCCAACCCAGATTTTGTTAATTTAATTGTTTTCTTTAAAAGAGTGTTAGTTTAATAAATGTGTGAACCTAATTTAGTCTCCTTTCATTTGTCGCTAGTCCTTCATCTATCCCTGCCTTTAAAATTTTCTGCGCAGCCGATAGCGAACGGTCCACCACTGAGACCCTCGCTCTCCGGCGAGCTGAGCCCGGCATAAAGGGGGCAGGTATAGATTTGGCGGCCAACGTGGTTAGGCCCGATTTATTGGCTGTACCAATAAAAGGACTCGATCTTGTAGTCCACAATTTGGACAAAAACAAGATGCGGCGACAAATAAAATTTTTCCAGGTTATTTTTGAAACATTTATTAGCCCAAAATTTTGTGGCGAACTACACTCAGGTTAATTTAGGAAGGGCCTTGTTGTTTAATTATAAACAAAATCTGGATGATAGTTGTCAAAATTCTTGTAGCGGCTATTTTCCGCATAATTTGGACTTAGGCTGTAGGATTGTATTTTGCGATGTTAATCTTCTCTGAAGGCTGTGACATCAATCCACTTGTGACTGATGAATTGGATTCTGGTATGTGGCCATCGAACTTAGTCCTCCCATGTCTGAATTGCCGTTTATTTCAAAAGAAAGATGAGTACTGTAACAATGGAGGATTTACGTAGACTCTTAGACGGAGTAGTGACTGACTTACAAAATAACTTAAAGCGGGAAATGAATGAGAATCAAACTAAACTAGAGCAAAAACTCAGTGAAAATAATGTATCATTAGAACAAAAACTCAGTGAAAATAACGTATCATTAGAACAAAAACTCAGTGAAAATAACGTATCATTAGAACAAAAACTCAGTGAAAATAACGAAAATTTAGAGAAAAAACTTAGTGAAAGTTTAGAACAAAAACTTAGCGAAAGTAGTGAAAATCTAGAGAAAAAACTTAGCGAGAATAGTGAGTTAATAAAGAGGGAACTCAAAGGTACTATTGAGGAAATTCAAAGCAAGACAGAGGAAAATATCGAAAAGCTACACAGGGACGTTAAATTATTTAACGGGAAGTTAGCTTCAGTTCAAAGTGAATTGGTATCTGTGAAACAAAATTTTTCAAATTTAAAGGGAGGAATCCAGGTCGGAATAGACAATGCCATGTCAGCTATGTCTAATGAATTTAGTGAAAGACTGGCTAAAGTACAAACTGGGATATTGCAAGGATTAGGTAAATATAAGGACGAGGTGCAAGATAAATTTCAAGCGATTGAGGAGAAAATCGATGAGAATGCACAGGACTTAACAGCAACCAAAACAGCATGGTCTAGGAAATTCACTCAAATTTTCGAAACTGTGAAACAGGTAGAAAAGGGCGTTATTGCTGAAATAAAATTAGCTCAAGTCACCAACTCAGAGCGACTTGAATATTTTTACGAAACGATTGAGGAGACACAACAGAGTTTGCAAACTATGAAAACCTCAATAGATAAAGAAATAGGAGAGGTAAAAGCTAGTTCGGAATCCTATAAACAAGAACTACAGAACGGAATTCAGGAACTCACTAAAGAATTACAATTGCTTAAATTGCAAGGCGAAAGTCATAATATTGTAACCAATACATTGTTAGAGAGGCAAAGTAATTTAGAAAAGAAGGTATCCGGAGAAATTTTATCTTCAACTCCGAAGCAGGACGACCAAATGAATGCCCATAACAACGTAAATGTCACCAATCCAGCTCAAGGATATAATAGCGGAGGAGTAAGTCAACTCAATACGTCAGGTCAAACGCAGATAGTAAATATAATTCGAATGCAGGAAGACCATCCAAAAAATTTTAATAACGTAAAAGGGGTAACTCCCAGGAGTTTTATTAATGAATTACAAGAATATTTTCGGGACAACAAAATACCAGAAGAGCGCCAACTGCGAGTAACGGAAAGATATTTGGAGAATTCTGTATTGACATGGTTCACAGCGTTCCGATATTCATTCGACAATTTCGAAGGATTTAAGAGGGCTTTCCTAGAAAAATATTGGAACACGGACATTCAACATAATCTCAAAACAGAGTTGTACGCTAAGAGGTATGCCTTATCCACGCCAACACGATTTTCAGAATTTTTCTCCAGTCAGCTACGTAAGCTACGAGAGCTAGACACACCGTCATCGGAAGCTGAATTAATAAAGGTTATTACCAGGCAACTTCCAGCAGAAACGCAACGAATTATGATTGCCTCAAATGTACAAACCGCAATTCAAGCTGAAGCCATATTGAGACAGCTCGACATGACATCTAGAGAACCACAGAGGCGAAATTCCGGCCAAGAACCGCAAGTTTTCCAAACCAATGTTACCAGATCTGAAGAAAGGAACATTGTTAACCAAGGGAGAAATTGGGGTAGAAATATCGAAGGAAGACAACCCAGAGACCGATCTCCGAGACCAGGACGCCGAGATGATGAAGAATGGAATTATTCCAGACGTAATGTCCGAAGAAGACCATATGAAAACAATAGGGACAGATGGAGAAGAGAACCAGAGAATAGAAGACCTGAGAGACGGAAAAGAAACTGGAGAGAGGAAGAGAGAGAGAAGTATTTGCGGGAACTCCAGCAGTCCAGTCAAGAACGTAAGAAATGGCATCGGGCTATACATGAGCAGGACGTCAACCCTGACATTGTTGGAGCGGAGAGTTTGGAGTACCAAAGAGCAAAACAAAGGGAAGAGAAAGGACATTCGGAAGATGATGGGTACAATCAAGGTGCCATCAAAAAAAAAAACCCCTGAATTAGTAGGAGATAGTCTCGACACTAAGCCTTATAGTAATAGTGAAACGCAAGAGTGGATTATTGTTCAAATTGATTCCTGGATGACAAGATCAGATGACCTACTCGAGGAAAATCTAGAGTCGAACACGAACTACTTAAAAACACTACCTATAATTTCGGCTAGAATATGTGGCGTAAAAGTAAAATGTTTAGTGGATACTGGATCTACAATTAGTGTCATTTCAACTTCTTTCCTAAATGATTTAAAGGACAGACATGATATCCCGATTATACCAGTATCTCACATTAAAATAAAAGGAATTATCCCGGATAAGACTGTGGCTTGCAAACTACAGACACTTGGATGTTGAAATTGGAAATACAAAATTTCAGAACGTATTCTTGGCTATGTCAAATATAAAATTTAACATCATTCTAGGAGTTGACTTTTTGACATCTTACCATGCCAATATTGACTTGAATTCCAACCAAATTCTTTTTCGATTGGATGAGACATGGGAAACGGCTATAGTTAATCCAGCCGATATCAATGATCAGAGTGTGTTTCTCATTAATAACGCCTCGACACCGTGGGAATCCGAAGACCAGGAAGCCACAGAAGAGGTAAATCAGGCTCTGGATAATATTATAGAAGAGGGCGACGATGCAACACACCCGTATGACCTCATAAACTCAAAGGTTAACCAAGCTATAGGAACGGAAGAAGAAAGAGGCCGACTCCGAGAGTTATTGTTAAAATATAAATCAGTGTTTGATGATAAACCAGGCCAGATCCCTGACTTTAAATATTCTCTAGTAGTCACAGACTGGACTCCGTTTAAAAAGAAGCCTTATCCAATCCCTGAGAAATTTCATTCTCGCGTAGGGAAAATTATTGCAGAAATGGAGAGAGACGGGATTATCATGAAGTCCAGTACACCATTTATAAGTGCTTTAGTGGTGGTACATAAACCAGATGGATCTCTGAGAATATGTTTAGACGCGCGAAATATTAACTCCAAACTGATACCAGAAAGAGACCAGGCGCCAGCAATTAAGGATGTCCTTAGAAAATTCCGTGGCATGAACTTATTTACATCAGTGGATTTTACCTCCTCGTATTACCACATTCTTTTGGAAGAAAAGTCAAGATTATTGACTGGATTTATGTTTGACCAGCAAACATATGTTTTTAGAAAATTGCCCTTTGGCATTTCTAACGCCTCGGCCGCTCTTATCCGTGCCTTAGATAGATGCCTTACGGATGAAGTCAAGAGTTTTATTACTAAATATGTTGATGATCTGCTTATGGCGAGTGAAACATTCGAAGAACATCTGGTTAAGCTAGAAAAACTGTTGAGCAATCTTTCAAAATTTGGGTTCCACATCAACCTAAAGAAATCACGCTTCTGCCAGTCTGAAATATTATTTTAGGCCATATTATTGATGGAAAAGGTATAAGGCCGAACCCTATAAAAATTGAAGCTATTAGCAAATTTCCGAGGCCGATACGTGTCAAACAAGTACGGCAGTTCCTAGGCATGGCCAACTTCTTTGCGAGCCATTGTCCCAACTACACACAAACGGTAGCTCCACTTCAAGATCTATTAAAAAAAGGTAACAGGTGGAAATGGAACGAAGAGTGTGACCTCGCATTTACTAAGACTAAAGAGATGCTGTTGAATTACATTAAGCTAGGATATCCTGATTTTGGAAAACCCTTTATAGTACAAACGAATGCATCTGGAATCGGAGTTGGGGCTGTGTTATTCCAGGAAGACGGAGAAAAGCCGGAAAATAAAACTTACCTAGCCTTCGTTAGTCGGAAATTACGAAATCACGAAAAGCATTATTCAGTAACCGAAATAGAAATGTTATCCATAGTATTTGCATTGAAATATTGGCAGAAAATCATCTACGGATTTCCGATCATTATTAGAACAGATCATAAAGCTTTAACCTTCATGCTAAAGGCTACTATGGCATCAGAACGAGTATTTCGATGGACAATGTTTGTGCAACAATTCAACATTCAATTGGAACATTGTTCGGGGAAGAGTAATTTACTGGCCGACTGTCTGAGCCGTAATCCTAATGAGGAAGTACTGGAAATCAACCAACTTGAACTAGTTCCTGAGGATCATGAGTTCTTAAGAAAACTCAGATATATACGGCAAGCTCAAAAAAGAGACAATGACTTAAGACCTATCATTGATTTCCTAGAGGGTAAAATTAAACCTAGAGATCCTGGATACCGTAGAATAAGAAGAAGAGCATCCCGATACCAGTATTTAGATAACACTCTATTTAAATTTGTGGATCCAGAAAAATCGAAATTGAAAATTGTTGTACCTTCGAAATTATTTGAACCTTTAATTTGGCATGCACATCGAATTACTGGACATGGCGGTATCGATAAAACATTGGCTACCATCCAAGAAAAATTTATATGGGACAAACAAAGATCAATAGTGAGGAACATAGTTCGAACCTGTGACACATGCCAGAGGGTAAAGCCAAGCTCACATTTATTGCAACATAATCATATTCCAATCATACCTTCCGAGCCTAAACAACTGTACGCAATGGATTTGTTCGGTCCCGTTCCTACATCAAAGAGAGGTAACCGGCATGTTGTCGTCACCATTGACGTATTCTCAAAGTATGTGACCTTATATCCAATTCAAAAGGCCAAATCAAAATCTGTTATTAGGCGAATCACCCGTAATTTAATTCCGCATATGGGCAAGCCTAAAGCACTTCTCACTGACCACGGATCGCAGTTCACATCTGCCGAATTTCGTGAAGCCATGGAACAACTTGGAATTAAACACATATTAAACTCGATCCGACATCCATCTAGTAACCCGGCAGAGAGAGTGATGCAAGAATTATCTAAATTCTGCAGGATATTTTGTGGAAATGCACACTGGCTTTGGATTGATGTTCTACCCATTATGATGGAATGTTTGAACAATACAGTACACGAAGCTACGTCACAGATTCCTGTTACTCTTCACTTCGACCGACAACCGCATCGACCTTTGGACGATATTGTCCAATGCCCCGGTAATCTGAAGCCTACGCTAGAAGTAAACATTCGAAAGCCGCCACTTCATTGCGCGAATAAGCTGAGCGTAGACAACGCCGAGTGAAGGATAAAAAGTTTTGCCGACCCCTCAAACTCAATGAGTATGTTCTTTTGAAAAAGCCAGCTACGTCAGAAACAACCAGCAAATATTACGCCAAATTTGCACCACTTTTTATAGGTCCTTATAAAATTATAAAAGTTTATGGGAATAACGCTTACAGAATCCAAAGTTTAGATAAAAATTATGAAGGTATTCATAACGCCCAGAATTTAAAAAGTTATTATTCTTCTAAACCTGTAGATGGTCATCATATCAATCTCATAATAGAAGAAGAAATACCGCAAAGTATAGATGAAGATCCAACCTACCACCATGTTTCGACCCAAGTAAATTTACAAGATGAGATTTGTGAAGAATGCCGTGAATTACAAGAGAAGGTAATGGATCAACTTCGACGGCTTGGTGCTGCACTCGAGGCAGACAACGCGAGGCTTCGTGCTGGAACAGAACCCTAAATAGAAGTGACACCTGATTACCACCTAAATTTTCAGGTAACATGTTAATTGGAGATTTCCTGTAATAATGATTCCATCTTCAGATCAAATCATTATTTAACCAAGGGAGAAATATGTCCCCTTCAAAAGTGGTAATATTTTATTAGAAAGAAAATGATTTATTTCATCAGTGTGTTGGGACATTATTTTAATCGGCAAGAGGGTGAGATTCCGTATTTCGTGCCAGTACGAGCTAGTCACTTCGCGAACCGGTTTTCCCGACCTACAGAGAGCACCAGGGAGCAGGCTGGAATTCCTGTTATGTGGCCTTCAGACACATGTGTGCGTACCACGTGACACGGCGAGCAGGCAGATCTCAATCGATCAATAAATGGAAAGTCAAGTGACGTAAAACTGGAGCAGCCAATAAAAGTGACAACCTTCACTGGAATTCAACAAATCCACCAATTAGATGTAATTAAGAGACACACCTATGTCTTACGACAGGAAATTAATGGTAATTCCAGAAGAAAATTTGGTAGAGGGTTTTATACTTCTGAACGCTAAATTTGAGCATTACTCTGACTGCAGCAACCGAAGAGACTGGACGTCGTTTGCTTCATCGGAAGACTTTACATTGGAGAAGGCATCGAGGACTATATAAACAGCAATTCAGACACTCGAAAAATTTCACTACGATTAATTTAGGGTTGTTCTAAGATAAGTGTCTTCAGCCAGATTATAAAGCATCGAGAGTGAATCCTGGGCTATTTCTAAGACTTTTTGTTAGTTTCAGCTTTCTACAAGAACTTGGAAGAAGAAAGGTCCTGAGTTCGAGTTTACGGCAAGATGGTTATCCAGCTCCACGAAGAATACTGCAAGTTCCTGTACATCGTCAACGCCTCCATGAGTCACTAAACATGTAAGGCATCGGACATGGGCGAGACTTCGTTCGATGGAAGGTGATGTGACCACGTGCTAGGTCATCAGCCACAATCCAGTTCACACCAGTCACATGAGTATTCTTTAAGAATTCAATTGCTTTCTATCTTTGTAAATATCTGTAAACGTAGCCTTACTTATTCCTTTGGATTTCTATTAGTTTTGCAGTAGTTTGATTTTTCATTCTTCTTTCTTTGGTGAGAGGTAGTTAGAACCCTTGGAATGAGTGTGTGTTTGCTCTATTAGTTAGAAATGAATGTGAGTCATCGAGAGAGACCTTAACTGTCTAAGGAATTTAGAAGACAGGTGAGATAAAAATTAAATGAACCCCGCGTTAATTTTGATTAGTTTTGAAATAATTTGAAAGTTATTTAAAACAAATTAGGACAGTGTTCTAGTGTTTTTCTTCGTGTAGAATTTCATTCTATGATTGTACGACATGTTTATGGGTTCGAATTTATTTAGAGTCATCCGAATAACTTCACACGACAACTTTGCGAATGAGATTATGCACGGTCAGGAATATAATAATAATAATAATGAGTAAAAATAATTAAAGCTAATTACGGGCTAAAATGATTTAATAAGGTCATGAGTTTAATGTTAGTTATTTTTGGAAAGTATTATCGTGTGCTCACTTTATGTAAAGTAAGCCTGGAACATGGCAAATTCTCCGGACGGAGTATCGACGAATTATAGGTATATTTCTGCGCTATGAATTTGAGTATGACTTGCAGATGGGCATTATATTTTGAGTAATAATTTATGCACCCATTAGAGTCAATTTTGGGAAGAGATGTGTCACTGGACATGATTTCTTCGAGCTTCAGTGCAGAATAATTGAGAGCCACGACATTATGATGAATAAAAATAAATGCCGCAACTCATGTACCGTTAGCGCGTATTCTATTATTTTGACCTGTGTTACAATTATTCTATTCGCTAAATTAGGATGATTTCTGTTTAAAATACTCCTTGAACATCGTTGTATAGTTAATTTCCTTGTATAAGTGATAACCTTAATTCTATCACACTCTGAATTGATACCTGGGATGTGTGTGATAGTGTCATCTGGAGAATGATTTCCCTAATTCGCAGTAAAATCCTAAAATTAATAATAATGGGTTAGTGTTCGTGTAAATAATGTTATAATAACGCCGTGTACCCCTGTGTGAATGTGTGATGTGAGATTTGATCCTAATCTGTGTTTTTTTGAATAGTTCATGTACGATTTTGTGAAGGTAATTTTCATTATGTGCGTCAAAGTTTTGACCGACTTGTATTATTTCGCGTGTCCGTAATTGGATCAATTTTGAATCTTTAGAAGATTTTATCGTAATTTAAGATTGATTAGGGCCTAATTTACTAACTCAAAGTGAATAAGAGAAGGCAACGTCCGTGGACTGATGTCACGAGATTTAATTGTTAGATGTTGTACAGTCACTTTCTGCATAAAATTGAGCAAAAGTTAAGGTGATATAAGTTCAAGTAAAAGTTATTAGAAGAAGTTTATTCAATCAATAATTATATAAACGAAGTAATTGTTGAAAGGAAAGTCTAGGGAATACTTGCTAATCATAAATTAATGAATTAAATAATTTTCAATAATTTAAATAAGGAGGAGAAAATAGTCATTTTCTTGGAAAATAATTGAAACCCAGGAGGGAAGATTTTAATTTTAATAATTGGATTATCATCATAAGAGAAGGATATTAGATATTATTTTGTTTTCCAATCAATTTTTCAGTAAGTTAATGGTTTCTATATTTATTATTGCAGAAAAGAACAATCATTGAAAATTTATTTGAGCGAGATCCCTCACGAATGAAAGCACGAGGAGAAGATGTTTTTCAAGAATCCAACCCAGATTTTGTTAATTTAATTGTTTTCTTTAAAAGAGTGTTAGTTTAATAAATGTGTGAACCTAATTTAGTCTCCTTTCATTTGTCGCTAGTCCTTCATCTATCCCTGCCTTTAAAATTTTCTGCGCAGCCGATAGCGAACGGTCCACCACTGAGACCCTCGCTCTCCGGCGAGCTGAGCCCGGCATAAAGGGGGCAGGTATAGATTTGGCGGCCAACGTGGTTAGGCCCGATTTATTGGCTGTACCAATAAAAGGACTCGATCTTGTAGTCCACAATTTGGACAAAAACAAGATGCGGCGACAAATAAAATTTTTCCAGGTTATTTTTGAAACATTTATTAGCCCAAAATTTTGTGGCGAACTACACTCAGGTTAATTTAGGAAGGGCCTTGTTGTTTAATTATAAACAAAATCTGGATGATAGTTGTCAAAATTCTTGTAGCGGCTATTTTCCGCATAATTTGGACTTAGGCTGTAGGATTGTATTTTGCGATGTTAATCTTCTCTGAAGGCTGTGACATCAATCCACTTGTGACTGATGAATTGGATTCTGGTATGTGGCCATCGAACTTAGTCCTCCCATGTCTGAATTGCCGTTTATTTCAAAAGAAAGATGAGTACTGTAACAATGGAGGATTTACGTAGACTCTTAGACGGAGTAGTGACTGACTTACAAAATAACTTAAAGCGGGAAATGAATGAGAATCAAACTAAACTAGAGCAAAAACTCAGTGAAAATAATGTATCATTAGAACAAAAACTCAGTGAAAATAACGTATCATTAGAACAAAAACTCAGTGAAAATAACGTATCATTAGAACAAAAATTCAGTGAAAATAACGAAAATTTAGAGAAAAAACTTAGTGAAAGTTTAGAACAAAAACTTAGCGAAAGTAGTGAAAATCTAGAGAAAAAACTTAGCGAGAATAGTGAGTTAATAAAGAGGGAACTCAAAGGTACTATTGAGGAAATTCAAAGCAAGACAGAGGAAAATATCGAAAAGCTACACAGGGACGTTAAATTATTTAACGGGAAGTTAGCTTCAGTTCAAAGTGAATTGGTATCTGTGAAACAAAATTTTTCAAATTTAAAGGGAGGAATCCAGGTCGGAATAGACAATGCCATGTCAGCTATGTCTAATGAATTTAGTGAAAGACTGGCTAAAGTACAAACTGGGATATTGCAAGGATTAGGTAAATATAAGGACGAGGTGCAAGATAAATTTCAAGCGATTGAGGAGAAAATCGATGAGAATGCACAGGACTTAACAGCAACCAAAACAGCATGGTCTAGGAAATTCACTCAAATTTTCGAAACTGTGAAACAGGTAGAAAAGGGCGTTATTGCTGAAATAAAATTAGCTCAAGTCACCAACTCAGAGCGACTTGAATATTTTTACGAAACGATTGAGGAGACACAACAGAGTTTGCAAACTATGAAAACCTCAATAGATAAAGAAATAGGAGAGGTAAAAGCTAGTTCGGAATCCTATAAACAAGAACTACAGAACGGAATTCAGGAACTCACTAAAGAATTACAATTGCTTAAATTGCAAGGCGAAAGTCATAATATTGTAACCAATACATTGTTAGAGAGGCAAAGTAATTTAGAAAAGAAGGTATCCGGAGAAATTTTATCTTCAACTCCGAAGCAGGACGACCAAATGAATGCCCATAACAACGTAAATGTCACCAATCCAGCTCAAGGATATAATAGCGGAGGAGTAAGTCAACTCAATACGTCAGGTCAAACGCAGATAGTAAATATAATTCGAATGCAGGAAGACCATCCAAAAAATTTTAATAACGTAAAAGGGGTAACTCCCAGGAGTTTTATTAATGAATTACAAGAATATTTTCGGGACAACAAAATACCAGAAGAGCGCCAACTGCGAGTAACGGAAAGATATTTGGAGAATTCTGTATTGACATGGTTCACAGCGTTCCGATATTCATTCGACAATTTCGAAGGATTTAAGAGGGCTTTCCTAGAAAAATATTGGAACACGGACATTCAACATAATCTCAAAACAGAGTTGTACGCTAAGAGGTATGCCTTATCCACGCCAACACGATTTTCAGAATTTTTCTCCAGTCAGCTACGTAAGCTACGAGAGCTAGACACACCGTCATCGGAAGCTGAATTAATAAAGGTTATTACCAGGCAACTTCCAGCAGAAACGCAACGAATTATGATTGCCTCAAATGTACAAACCGCAATTCAAGCTGAAGCCATATTGAGACAGCTCGACATGACATCTAGAGAACCACAGAGGCGAAATTCCGGCCAAGAACCGCAAGTTTTCCAAACCAATGTTACCAGATCTGAAGAAAGGAACATTGTTAACCAAGGGAGAAATTGGGGTAGAAATATCGAAGGAAGACAACCCAGAGACCGATCTCCGAGACCAGGACGCCGAGATGATGAAGAATGGAATTATTCCAGACGTAATGTCCGAAGAAGACCATATGAAAACAATAGGGACAGATGGAGAAGAGAACCAGAGAATAGAAGACCTGAGAGACGGAAAAGAAACTGGAGAGAGGAAGAGAGAGAGAAGTATTTGCGGGAACTCCAGCAGTCCAGTCAAGAACGTAAGAAATGGCATCGGGCTATACATGAGCAGGACGTCAACCCTGACATTGTTGGAGCGGAGAGTTTGGAGTACCAAAGAGCAAAACAAAGGGAAGAGAAAGGACATTCGGAAGATGATGGGTACAATCAAGGTGCCATCAAAAAAAAAAAAACCCCTGAATTAGTAGGAGATAGTCTCGACACTAAGCCTTATAGTAATAGTGAAACGCAAGAGTGCATTATTGTTCAAATTGATTCCTGGATGACAAGATCAGATGACCTACTCGAGGAAAATCTAGAGTCGAACACGAACTACTTAAAAACACTACCTATAATTTCGGCTAGAATATGTGGCGTAAAAGTAAAATGTTTAGTGGATACTGGATCTACAATTAGTGTCATTTCAACTTCTTTCCTAAATGATTTAAAGGACAGACATGATATCCCGATTATACCAGTATCTCACATTAAAATAAAAGGAATTATCCCGGATAAGACTGTGGCTTGCAAACTACAGACACTGTTGGATGTTGAAATTGGAAATACAAAATTTCAGAACGTATTCTTGGCTATGTCAAATATAAAATTTAACATCATTCTAGGAGTTGACTTTTTGACATCTTACCATGCCAATATTGACTTGAATTCCAACCAAATTCTTTTTCGATTGGATGAGACATGGGAAACGGCTATAGTTAATCCAGCCGATATCAATGATCAGAGTGTGTTTCTCATTAATAACGCCTCGACACCGTGGGAATCCGAAGACCAGGAAGCCACAGAAGAGGTAAATCAGGCTCTGGATAATATTATAGAAGAGGGCGACGATGCAACACACCCGTATGACCTCATAAACTCAAAGGTTAACCAAGCTATAGGAACGGAAGAAGAAAGAGGCCGACTCCGAGAGTTATTGTTAAAATATAAATCAGTGTTTGATGATAAACCAGGCCAGATCCCTGACTTTAAATATTCTCTAGTAGTCACAGACTGGACTCCGTTTAAAAAGAAGCCTTATCCAATCCCTGAGAAATTTCATTCTCGCGTAGGGAAAATTATTGCAGAAATGGAGAGAGACGGGATTATCATGAAGTCCAGTACACCATTTATAAGTGCTTTAGTGGTGGTACATAAACCAGATGGATCTCTGAGAATATGTTTAGACGCGCGAAATATTAACTCCAAACTGATACCAGAAAGAGACCAGGCGCCAGCAATTAAGGATGTCCTTAGAAAATTCCGTGGCATGAACTTATTTACATCAGTGGATTTTACCTCCTCGTATTACCACATTCTTTTGGAAGAAAAGTCAAGATTATTGACTGGATTTATGTTTGACCAGCAAACATATGTTTTTAGAAAATTGCCCTTTGGCATTTCTAACGCCTCGGCCGCTCTTATCCGTGCCTTAGATAGATGCCTTACGGATGAAGTCAAGAGTTTTATTACTAAATATGTTGATGATCTGCTTATGGCGAGTGAAACATTCGAAGAACATCTGGTTAAGCTAGAAAAACTGTTGAGCAATCTTTCAAAATTTGGGTTCCACATCAACCTAAAGAAATCACGCTTCTGCCAGTCTGAAATATTATTTTTAGGCCATATTATTGATGGAAAAGGTATAAGGCCGAACCCTATAAAAATTGAAGCTATTAGCAAATTTCCGAGGCCGATACGTGTCAAACAAGTACGGCAGTTCCTAGGCATGGCCAACTTCTTTGCGAGCCATTGTCCCAACTACACACAAACGGTAGCTCCACTTCAAGATCTATTAAAAAAAGGTAACAGGTGGAAATGGAACGAAGAGTGTGACCTCGCATTTACTAAGACTAAAGAGATGCTGTTGAATTACATTAAGCTAGGATATCCTGATTTTGGAAAACCCTTTATAGTACAAACGGATGCATCTGGAATCGGAGTTGGGGCTGTGTTATTCCAGGAAGACGGAGAAAAGCCGGAAAATAAAACTTACCTAGCCTTCGTTAGTCGGAAATTACGAAATCACGAAAAGCATTATTCAGTAACCGAAATAGAAATGTTATCCATAGTATTTGCATTGAAATATTGGCAGAAAATCATCTACGGATTTCCGATCATTATTAGAACAGATCATAAAGCTTTAACCTTCATGCTAAAGGCTACTATGGCATCAGAACGAGTATTTCGATGGACAATGTTTGTGCAACAATTCAACATTCAATTGGAACATTGTTCGGGGAAGAGTAATTTACTGGCCGACTGTCTGAGCCGTAATCCTAATGAGGAAGTACTGGAAATCAACCAACTTGAACTAGTTCCTGAGGATCATGAGTTCTTAAGAAAACTCAGATATATACGGCAAGCTCAAAAAAGAGACAATGACTTAAGACCTATCATTGATTTCCTAGAGGGTAAAATTAAACCTAGAGATCCTGGATACCGTAGAATAAGAAGAAGAGCATCCCGATACCAGTATTTAGATAACACTCTATTTAAATTTGTGGATCCAGAAAAATCGAAATTGAAAATTGTTGTACCTTCGAAATTATTTGAACCTTTAATTTGGCATGCACATCGAATTACTGGACATGGCGGTATCGATAAAACATTGGCTACCATCCAAGAAAAATTTATATGGGACAAACAAAGATCAATAGTGAGGAACATAGTTCGAACCTGTGACACATGCCAGAGGGTAAAGCCAAGCTCACATTTATTGCAACATAATCATATTCCAATCATACCTTCCGAGCCTAAACAACTGTACGCAATGGATTTGTTCGGTCCCGTTCCTACATCAAAGAGAGGTAACCGGCATGTTGTCGTCACCATTGACGTATTCTCAAAGTATGTGACCTTATATCCAATTCAAAAGGCCAAATCAAAATCTGTTATTAGGCGAATCACCCGTAATTTAATTCCGCATATGGGCAAGCCTAAAGCACTTCTCACTGACCACGGATCGCAGTTCACATCTGCCGAATTTCGTGAAGCCATGGAACAACTTGGAATTAAACACATATTAAACTCGATCCGACATCCATCTAGTAACCCGGCAGAGAGAGTGATGCAAGAATTATCTAAATTCTGCAGGATATTTTGTGGAAATGCACACTGGCTTTGGATTGATGTTCTACCCATTATGATGGAATGTTTGAACAATACAGTACACGAAGCTACGTCACAGATTCCTGTTACTCTTCACTTCGACCGACAACCGCATCGACCTTGGGACGATATTGTCCAATGCCCCGGTAATCTGAAGCCTACGCTAGAAGTAAACATTCGAAAGCCGCCACTTCATTGCGCGAATAAGCTGAGCGTAGACAACGCCGAGTGAAGGATAAAAAGTTTTGCCGACCCCTCAAACTCAATGAGTATGTTCTTTTGAAAAAGCCAGCTACGTCAGAAACAACCAGCAAATATTACGCCAAATTTGCACCACTTTTTATAGGTCCTTATAAAATTATAAAAGTTTATGGGAATAACGTTTACAGAATCCAAAGTTTAGATAAAAATTATGAAGGTATTCATAACGCCCAGAATTTAAAAAGTTATTATTCTTCTAAACCTGTAGATGGTCATCATATCAATCTCATAATAGAAGAAGAAATACCGCAAAGTATAGATGAAGATCCAACCTACCACCATGTTTCGACCCAAGTAAATTTACAAGATGAGATTTGTGAAGAATGCCGTGAATTACAAGAGAAGGTAATGGATCAACTTCGACGGCTTGGTGCTGCACTCGAGGCAGACAACGCGAGGCTTCGTGCTGGAACAGAACCCTAAATAGAAGTGACACCTGATTACCACCTAAATTTTCAGGTAACATGTTAATTGGAGATTTCCTGTAATAATGATTCCATCTTCAGATCAAATCATTATTTAACCAAGGGAGAAATATGTCCCCTTCAAAAGTGGTAATATTTTATTAGAAAGAAAATGATTTATTTCATCAGTGTGTTGGGACATTATTTTAATCGGCAAGAGGGTGAGATTCCGTATTTCGTGCCAGTACGAGCTAGTCACTTCGCGAACCGGTTTTCCCGACCTACAGAGAGCACCAGGGAGCAGGCTGGAATTCCTGTTATGTGGCCTTCAGACACATGTGTGCGTACCACGTGACACGGCGAGCAGGCAGATCTCAATCGATCAATAAATGGAAAGTCAAGTGACGTAAAACTGGAGCAGCCAATAAAAGTGACAACCTTCACTGGAATTCAACAAATCCACCAATTAGATGTAATTAAGAGACACACCTATGTCTTACGACAGGAAATTAATGGTAATTCCAGAAGAAAATTTGGTAGAGGGTTTTATACTTCTGAACGCTAAATTTGAGCATTACTCTGACTGCAGCAACCGAAGAGACTGGACGTCGTTTGCTTCATCGGAAGACTTTACATTGGAGAAGGCATCGAGGACTATATAAACAGCAATTCAGACACTCGAAAAATTTCACTACGATTAATTTAGGGTTGTTCTAAGATAAGTGTCTTCAGCCAGATTATAAAGCATCGAGAGTGAATCCTGGGCTATTTCTAAGACTTTTTGTTAGTTTCAGCTTTCTACAAGAACTTGGAAGAAGAAAGGTCCTGAGTTCGAGTTTACGGCAAGATGGTTATCCAGCTCCACGAAGAATACTGCAAGTTCCTGTACATCGTCAACGCCTCCATGAGTCACTAAACATGTAAGGCATCGGACATGGGCGAGACTTCGTTCGATGGAAGGTGATGTGACCACGTGCTAGGTCATCAGCCACAATCCAGTTCACACCAGTCACATGAGTATTCTTTAAGAATTCAATTGCTTTCTATCTTTGTAAATATCTGTAAACGTAGCCTTACTTATTCCTTTGGATTTCTATTAGTTTTGCAGTAGTTTGATTTTTCATTCTTCTTTCTTTGGTGAGAGGTAGTTAGAACCCTTGGAATGAGTGTGTGTTTGCTCTATTAGTTAGAAATGAATGTGAGTCATCGAGAGAGACCTTAACTGTCTAAGGAATTTAGAAGACAGGTGAGATAAAAATTAAATGAACCCCGCGTTAATTTTGATTAGTTTTGAAATAATTTGAAAGTTATTTAAAACAAATTAGGACAGTGTTCTAGTGTTTTTCTTCGTGTAGAATTTCATTCTATGATTGTACGACATGTTTATGGGTTCGAATTTATTTAGAGTCATCCGAATAACTTCACACGACAACTTTGCGAATGAGATTATGCACGGTCAGGAATATAATAATAATAATAATGAGTAAAAATAATTAAAGCTAATTACGGGCTAAAATGATTTAATAAGGTCATGAGTTTAATGTTAGTTATTTTTGGAAAGTATTATCGTGTGCTCACTTTATGTAAAGTAAGCCTGGAACATGGCAAATTCTCCGGACGGAGTATCGACGAATTATAGGTATATTTCTGCGCTATGAATTTGAGTATGACTTGCAGATGGGCATTATATTTTGAGTAATAATTTATGCACCCATTAGAGTCAATTTTGGGAAGAGATGTGTCACTGGACATGATTTCTTCGAGCTTCAGTGCAGAATAATTGAGAGCCACGACATTATGATGAATAAAAATAAATGCCGCAACTCATGTACCGTTAGCGCGTATTCTATTATTTTGACCTGTGTTACAATTATTCTATTCGCTAAATTAGGATGATTTCTGTTTAAAATACTCCTTGAACATCGTTGTATAGTTAATTTCCTTGTATAAGTGATAACCTTAATTCTATCACACTCTGAATTGATACCTGGGATGTGTGTGATAGTGTCATCTGGAGAATGATTTCCCTAATTCGCAGTAAAATCCTAAAATTAATAATAATGGGTTAGTGTTCGTGTAAATAATGTTATAATAACGCCGTGTACCCCTGTGTGAATGTGTGATGTGAGATTTGATCCTAATCTGTGTTTTTTTGAATAGTTCATGTACGATTTTGTGAAGGTAATTTTCATTATGTGCGTCAAAGTTTTGACCGACTTGTATTATTTCGCGTGTCCGTAATTGGATCAATTTTGAATCTTTAGAAGATTTTATCGTAATTTAAGATTGATTAGGGCCTAATTTACTAACTCAAAGTGAATAAGAGAAGGCAACGTCCGTGGACTGATGTCACGAGATTTAATTGTTAGATGTTGTACAGTCACTTTCTGCATAAAATTGAGCAAAAGTTAAGGTGATATAAGTTCAAGTAAAAGTTATTAGAAGAAGTTTATTCAATCAATAATTATATAAACGAAGTAATTGTTGAAAGGAAAGTCTAGGGAATACTTGCTAATCATAAATTAATGAATTAAATAATTTTCAATAATTTAAATAAGGAGGAGAAAATAGTCATTTTCTTGGAAAATAATTGAAACCCAGGAGGGAAGATTTTAATTTTAATAATTGGATTATCATCATAAGAGAAGGATATTAGATATTATTTTGTTTTCCAATCAATTTTTCAGTAAGTTAATGGTTTCTATATTTATTATTGCAGAAAAGAACAATCATTGAAAATTTATTTGAGCGAGATCCCTCACGAATGAAAGCACGAGGAGAAGATGTTTTTCAAGAATCCAACCCAGATTTTGTTAATTTAATTGTTTTCTTTAAAAGAGTGTTAGTTTAATAAATGTGTGAACCTAATTTAGTCTCCTTTCATTTGTCGCTAGTCCTTCATCTATCCCTGCCTTTAAAATTTTCTGCGCAGCCGATAGCGAACGGTCCACCACTGAGACCCTCGCTCTCCGGCGAGCTGAGCCCGGCATAAAGGGGGCAGTATGGGCATCAAAAATGGCAGCAGAGAATTTAATCAGAATCGTAATGTGGTGTGGGATTGATGCACTATAATCTAGGTTAAAAATAATTTTATTCACGCGAAGTGAAATGGTAATCATTAACCCGTGAGCGTTCGCAAACGGAGTTGTCGTCTGGGCTGTAAGTAATTATGAATGTGTAATGGCACAGGAATGTGCTTACGGGATGTCGCTTTCAATACCTTTTCCTCAAACTGTTGGCTAGTGTTGGAGGAAGTTTAAACCCGGCAACAATCATGTTGTTGGTGGTAGTGCGCTCTTCATGAGCGCTTGGAGCATTCCTCCATGTAGCTACCCCGTGCGTTTCTCAGCGAGCCGGAGTTTTCAACCTCTTATGTTACAGAAATTAAGCAAACATTTATGCTCAATGTGTAAATACTTCAGTGGTGCAGTGCTTTCTCACATTCTGCGTTAACATGTACGAAGAAAACAAAACAGTTCGGAGACTGCTGAACAGTGAAGAACGTGAGGAGCGGCAAGAAAGAATGCAAATAGGGAAGACCCATTTCGAAGACAGTTATTAGCTGAATAGATAGAAGAGACGCCAATGGATGAGGATTCCAATGTGTTGGAAGACAACTCCCATTCCGAAATTTATGTTGCTGAAGTACAGGAACTAGGTAAACTAGATGAAGTAAAAATATACTAACCTGTGTTGTAATGGAAGAGATGGGACAACATACTGGAACGTACACACAACACCAAAAATGTTAGGACATTTGCTTACAATAAAATTCGAACCCTACCGAGCTCGATAGCTGCAGTCGCTTAAGTGCGGCCAGTATCCAGTATTCGGGGGATGGTGGGTTCGAACCCCACTGTCGGCAGCCCTGAAGATGGTTTTCCGTGGTTTCCCATTTTCACACCGGGCAAATGCTGGGGCTGGACCTTAATTAACGCCACGGTCGCTTCCTTCCCATTCCTAGGCCTTTCCTGTCCCATCGTCACCATAAGGCCTATCTGAATCAGTGCGACGTAAAACAAACAGCAAATTCGAATCCGTTTAGCTCATGTGCAGAGGCAAGCCGTTGAAACATACTCTCCACTAGATGTGCAGAAACTCTTTCACTGACGATATGGTGAGTGACATAACCAAATTAACAAACATGTGAATAGGAAACAATCAAAGTAATTACTCGCGGGAAAGAGACGCTGTGAACACAATGAATGCAGAAATTCTAGCTTCTTTGTACTTTTGTATATGTCAGAAATTCTGTAAGCTTTCCACCTGAATTTGGAAGATCTTCGGGTATCACTTGCCACTGGTGTGGAATTCTTCCTAAATTGCATGGAACAGATGCGTTTCAAGTTCTTAATGCGATACAAATAGCAGATAGGAACGAAAAGTGCTTGATAAATTTGAGCCAATCCGAGAAGTGTTCAAGAAATATATGGAAAACTACCGCTGTAATTATGTAACTAGTTACATCACGCATTGTTAAAGTGGGCAATTATTGTCTTTTCTAACTACCTCTGTGAATTAGTGGTAGAGTGTCAGCCTCCGGATCGCCAAGATAGCGGCTTCAAACCCGCCAGAGGCAGTCGGATGTTTGAAGGGCGGAATAAAGTCCATTCGACACTCCATGTCCCCGTGTGGATGGGGGAGGTAGAATAACACCCACGGTATCCCTTGCCTGTCATAAGAGGCAACTAAAAGAGACCCCAGGTGCTCTGAACTTAGGAGCGTTGGTTGGCGACCACGGGGCCCTCAGCTGAGTCCGGGTATTGCTTCCACTTACTTGTGACAGGCTCCTCATTTTCATCTGTCCTATCCGACCTCTCTTGGTCAACTCTTGTTCTTCTCCGACCCCGACGCTATTAGGTTTGCGAGGGCTAAGGAGTCTTTCATTTGCACCCCTTCGTGGCCCTTGTCTTCCTTTGGCTGGTACCTTTATTCTTCGAAGTGTCGGAACCCTTCCTTATTTTTCTCTCAGATTAGTGTTATATAGGGGATGGTTGCCCAGTTGTACTTCCTCTTAAAACAATAATCACCACCACCACCATCGACACTCCATGTCATACTACGTCTGCATGTAAAAGATCCCTGGTGGCACATTTGGTGTTTACCCCACAAAATTAATTAAATCTCAGCCATAGACGCCCAAGAGAGTTTCGGTTTACACGGTCTGCTATCTAGTGAGCCTAGAGTAAAACAGAACGCCGAAATTGACGAGCAGATAGCCAGATGGCGTCAAATTCAAATATCTGCACACGGTAGCTGATGCCAAACTATTGATACTTCTTTTTTTTTTGCTATTGGCTTTACGTCGCACCGACACATATAGGTCTTATGGCGACGATGGGACAGGAAAGTGCCAGGACTAGGAAGGAAGCGGCCGTGGCCTTATTTAAGGTACAGCCCCAGCATTATCCTGGTGTGAAAATGGGAAACCATCTTCAGGGCTGCCGACAGTGGGGTTCGAACCTACTATCTCCCGAATACTGGATACTGGCCGCACCTAAGCGACTGCAGCTATCGAGCTCGGTTTATTATTATTATTGTTATTATTACTATTATTACTGTTTTAATTATATCTCACTACTTCTGTGGAATTTAACATACAGTAGCTTTATATAAGTTCTGTTACCATTAGAATAAACTTTAATGATTGTAGATTTTAAACAAAAGTTAGGAAAAACATTAGTTTAACACATACGTATGACCCCTACGAGCATTTATGTATGTTAGTGTAATATTCCAGTTATAAAGAGAAACCAATTTTGGCACAAATCTATCATAATCGAAGCTCTATTTGTCTTTATCGTTATCACGGAGGAAACTCCGTAAGTGACCTCTGACGTTCGAAAATCTAGGCGCCCTCTCACGGGTTAACGCAGATGAAATTCCTGTTGACGACGTTCTCCTCTACTTTTGGCATCACAGTACATCAAGCCAAATCATTGCTTCAACCTACTACTACATTAATTTATTTGGGTGTTTTAATTGATACAAACCAACAAATCCTGCAATTAACACCCGATGTGCAAGCTCGTGTGCTTCAATATGTTAACGTACTCCCTCGCCTTCAGACAGACGACTTGGCGAGGGTAGCCGGTTATATTGCCTGGGTCGCCTATGTCATGTCGCTCCCGCTGTTCCCCCTTCGGCATACAGTATATTGACCAGAGAATGGTACTGGCCGCGCCGAGTATACAATGAGCAAGTACTTTCCGCTCCTCGCCGGATTGGCCCTCATAGATATTCAGTGTCAGTGTTCGTTGATGCAAGATGCAACCCCACAGAGTGTAGCCTATGTGTGCCCATCCCTTCAAACGGCTTGGGCCCAGGTATTCCGGCAACATACTCGCATAAACGCTGCCGAAACGGCAGCAGCACTCATCGGTGCCACTGCAGTTTTACAGGAAATTATTGACCGTAATTTGTTGTGCGATGACTTGTTAATATACACAGACTCTACTGTGGCAATGTATTCACTACGTTCTGGACGTTGTGCACTTTTATATGTATATACTTCTCTGTTACCAATGTATGTAAGACTCATAAATAAAGCATCACGGAGAGGCATTCGCCTCTCGTGGCTGCGGGTTGGCACCCAGCAGAATCCGGCTGACGCACCCTCCAGGGCAGTGCTTAACACTTTACACGCGTTGGCCTGAAAGCTATAAAAGTCAGCGCACCCTGGAGGGACGTCAGTAGGATTTCACAGGTACTGACCGGCAGTCACAACACACGCGCGTTGGCCTGAAAGCTATAAAAGTCAGCGCACCCTGGAGGGACGTCAGTTGGATTTCACAGGTGCTGACCGGCAGTCACAACACACACACGCGCGTTGGCCTGAAAGCTATAAAAGTCAGCGCACCCTGGAGGGACGTCAGTTGGATTTCACAGGTGCTGACCGGCAGTCACAACACACGCGCGTTGGCCTGAAAGCTATAAAAGTCAGCGCACCCTGGAGGGACGTCAGTTGGATTTCACAGGTGCTGACCGGCAGTCACAACACACGCGCGTTGGCCTGAAAGCTATAAAAGCCAGCGCACCCTGGAGGGACGTCAGTTGGATTTCACAGGTGCTGACCGGCAGTCACAACACACGCGCGTTGGCCTGAAAGCTATAAAAGTCAGCGCACCCTGGAGGGACGTCAGTTGGATTTCACAGGTGCTGACCGGCAGTCACAACACACGCGCGTTGGCCTGAAAGCTATAAAAGCCAGCGCACCCTGGAGGGACGTCAGTTGGATTTCACAGGTGCTGACCGGCAGTCACAACACGCGCGCGTTGGCCTGAAAGCTATAAAAGTCAGCGCACCCTGGAGGGACGTCAGTTGGATTTCACAGGTGCTGACCGGCAGTCACAACACACGCGCGTTGGCCTGAAAGCTATAAAAGCCAGCGCACCCTGGAGGGACGTCAGTTGGATTTCACAGGTGCTGACCGGCAGTCACAACACACGCGCGTTGGCCTGAAAGCTATAAAAGTCAGCGCACCCTGGAGGGACCTCAGTTGGATTTCACAGGTGCTGACCGGCAGTCACAACAACTGTACCAGTTGACTTGTTAGATTTTTCATGCCATTGGCATGAGCGTTTACTACGTCTTCCTTGAAAAATTGCATTTCATTTTGTTTTCACTTACTTCCTTTCCCATGTCAATGCCTAGTTTTAAAAGGTAATGTTTGCATGTATTTCGTAATCATATTGTATTTATTTCAGCTTTTTACCTGCAGCTGCCGGTCCCTGGAGAGACTGCTCTGCCGGTACCAAGAGAGGGAAATCTGGCGGTAAGGGAGCCTGGTCTGCCGGTGCCTGGAGAGATCCTTGCTGAAACAAACGAAACCACGACATTAGGAGTACTCATCCCTATCCACCGTGCGTTCTGTTTAAAATAACTCCGTACGCGTACATTTTTCCGTTTGACGGGAGAGCATAGAGTGAAGGATATATTTTGGGGCATAGGAGATGAGTTCACGTCAAGAAAGTAATTTATTTCACATAAATACGTACATTGAAATATCTTACAGTGGATATATAAAGTCATTTTCAGGAGGTAACTTATAGAACATCTAAAGCTGCGTTTACACTAAGCGCAATTCCCTGCGTTTACACTAGCGAAACTCCTTCGAGAAAGTCGCTCGGGCGAACCTTACTCGCTTCGAGTGAAATTTCGCACTACCCAAAACAGAGCGCAATTCAGAGCGAAAAATAGCGCGAGTGGGGCGAGCCGCCTTCGACAAGCCTGAAAGCTTCAGTTCTGGTTTTGCATCAACATGGAAACTTGTTTTGTCCCTCCAGCCGCTACATTATTTCATCATCATCATATAGTCGATTAGTACCATAAAAGTGTCATAAAGTTAAAATAAATTTCAGTTTTCGTAAGAAATTGAAGTGTTGCGTTCTTCGTGCCGGTCAGTGGAAGTTCTTCACAATGACCCAGGAATGCTTCAAAATAGGTACCGGCAAGTTCAAAAAAGTAATGAAATGACACAATTTTGTATTATAAACCAATAGTAATTGCTTACATGATCCAGTGACTCTGCTCTTATTTTATTTCGAGCTTTCGCTTCGATATGATCCCAGTAGCGCTTTCATCTTCCCTTTCACTGTAGAAATAGGAAAGTTTAGTTGAGAACTAATTTCCTTCCACGCATCATCTCTTTTATTGAGATTGAAATAGTTCTTGTTTTTCGGATTCCGCATAAAATCTCGATTTTTATAGAGCTCGATGAGCTGCAAGCACTGTTCTTGATTCATCCCTCGCGCAACTATGGGGACCACGTTTACACTGAGCGAAATTCGATGAGCGAAACCGTTTGATGCGCGGACAAAAACCGCAAGGCTCTGGCTCGCAGCGAGGGCCCTCACTCCGCAATTACTCAGGGGTGAGGGAGCGTCTACACTAAGCGCAATTCCCTAAGCTTTAAGCATGTTCATTCCCTGCACTGTGGGTATATTAAAGGAGCTGTTAAAGGGAGTCACGGTTTCAGATCTCCGCACATGGTTGTGAGGGCATTTAGGGCTTGTAGTAAGGATGTAAAGGAGAGGGCATGTAAGTCTCTGGTAAAACCCCAACTAGAGTATATCTCCAGTGTATGGGACGCTCACCAGGGCTACTTGATACGAGAACTAGAAAAATTCTAAGGAAAGCAGCTCGATTTGTTCTGGGTGATTTCCGACAAGGAGTAGTGTTGCGGGAATGTTGCACACCTGGCGCTGTAAAGACTTGGGAGTAAGGAGACGAGATGCTCGGCTATGTGGAATGTTTCGCGCTTTTACTGGTGAGTTTTCAGGGAATGACGTAAATAGAAGAATAAGCTTGAGTGGAGCTTTTAAAAGTTCTAAAGATCGAAATATGAAGATAAAGTTGGAATTCAAGAGGAGAGATTGGGGTAAATATTAATTTATAAAACATGTACTACAATCTCGACTATAAATAATTGCATTCACGCTGAGTGAAAGGGTAGTTTAAGTGAAGGCCTTACATGCCGTTCTCAAATATTTATGCCATTAGTGGTCCTATCGATAAGTACTACATAAAAATGTTATATACAATTAAGTTTCCGATCATTCATGTGTTATACATGTTTACCGTACCGACTAAGATAAAAGAGATATTAATGAATTTCGATTTTTGTCGCTAAGTCCAAATCAACGTTGAAGCAGGATAAAATGCGTGAGCGGAATTTAATGAAAATCGGTATTTAGAGTCAAGGGCATAAATAATTTTTATTCACGCTGGATGAAATTGCAGTTTGAGGGAAGGTGACCCAAATTTAGTTCATGGTAGTTTGAGGGAAGGTGACCCAAATTTAGTTCATTAAATACCTACGATATTGGTAGTATCAAAAAGTATTACATGCCATAACAAATGTTATAGAGGACACAAGTTCCAATCATTTATATGTTATACAGTTTTATCGTACCAACTATGATAATAGAATAATGTTGCTACCGAGCCGCATCAACATAGAAATATTGTTTAATAGTGTTAACAGGCGATAGTTTATATATTTTGTTAATATTTCCGCACTCAATCTAAGTACACTTGCCTCATGCTTCAGTCAATCAAACAATCCATCAATCAATCACTACTGATCTGCATTTAGGGCAGTCGCCCGGGTGGCACATTCCCTATCTGTTGTTTTCTAGCCATTTTCTTAAATGATCGCAAAGGCATTGTAAATTACTTGAACACCTTCCTTGGTAATTATTCCAATCCCTAACTCCCCTTCATATAAATGGATATTTGCCCCAGTTTGTCCTCTTGAATTCCAACTTTATCTTCATATTGTGATCTTTCCTACTTTTATGAACGCCATTCAAACTTATTCGTCTACTAATGTCATTCCACGCCATCTCTCCGCTGACAACTCGGAACATACCACTTAGTCGAACAGCTCTTCTCCTTTCTCTCAATTCTTCCCAACACAAACATTGCAACATTTTTGTAACGCTACTCGTTTGTCGGAAATCACCCAGAACAAATCGAGCTGCTTTTCTTTGGATTTTTTCCAGTTCTTGAAACAAGTAATCCTGGTGGAGTCCCATACACTGGAACCATATTCTAGTTGGAGTCTTAGCAGAGACTTATATACCCTCTCCTTTAAAGCCTTACTACAACCCCTAAATACCCTCATAACCACGTGTAGAAATCTGTACCCTTTATTAACAATCATATTTATCTGATCACCCCAATGAAGATCTTTCTTTATGTTAACACCTAGGTACTTACCAGTGGCGTATACTGAGTGCTACCAAGGCTATCCATGAAGCTAAAACCTCAAATGAGAATGATGGGAGTCTAAATCACATTTTTATATTTATAACGTAAGCATCTGACACATTGTTTCATTTATAAAACTTGAAAGCAGTGAGAAAAAACGACTCACGTATTTCTGAGGGCAAGGCATCGGAGACTGATATTGCAACCCAGACTCGCGTCCCTCTCCCCTCGACTCGCCGTCGTGGCTTGCTGCTGTAGGCTTCGGTCCGTCAGATCGCCACTGCTAACTATCAACCATGCGTTACTCATCGTATGTACTTCCTCGCCTCATACTTCTGACTTAATTATATAGAGAACAGAGTGTTGCTAGTTCACTCCTGTTTACTTCTACATGCTTGTAGGAAAACACTGCAGGGCTGCAATATAGTATTCTTTTTATTGGTAGATCTCCTAAAATAAAATGCAGTCTTTCAAATTTTCTCTTTTGTCGGTTGGAATCGAAGCCGTGATCATGAGTCGGACACCACCACTGATCTCCCGAGGAAGTTAATTAACCAGTGAACGATGGGTACGACCGCTGCAAAATTCAAGATTTTAATTTAATAATAATAATAATAATAATAATAATAATAATAATAATAATAATAATAATGGTGCATGGCATCTGTGTATGCTTGGTGGTGATCCAATGAGGTTAAAATGAATGGTGAAGACGTCATAAACACCCAGTCCCCAAGCCAGGGGAATTAACGGTATGAGGGGGTTGATTCTGGAAATTTAACCTGGATCATCGGACCAAAGGCAAGCATTCTATCTATTTAGCCATAAAGCCAGGCTTTAGTTTGCTAAACCTTAGGCTACCATCTCCACTGATCAGGGGTTGAGCATTGGTAGTAACAGAGGCCAGGGCAGTAGCTTGTGAAGCAGCCTTGACAACACAGCAGGCTTCTCCGTTGGCTATTGGCTGCAGTTCAAAACTCTTAAAAGGCTTGACATTCACTAAACCAACTATCGAAAAGGGGTAACCTAAGTCTAGTGATAGAGCACGTCTTGATCCCAGCATACGCTACTGGTACTTACCGTGATCCTCATAAGGCACCTTCACCCGATCAACGTCGTAATATAAACTGAGAGGGATTTTCCTATATTTTAAACTCACAACCTTACTTTTAACCCCGTTTATCTTCATACCATTGCCTACCGTCCATCTCACAATATTATCGAGGTCATTTTGCAGTTGCTCACAATCTTGTAACTTATTACTCTATACAGAATAACATCATCCGCAAAAAGCCTTGTCACTGATTCCACCCCTTTACTCATATCATTTATATATATAAGAAAACATAAACGCCCAATAATACAGCCTTGAGCGAGGAAAGTGCGTCATTTTGTGTTGCTAATCAATAGCGAGTGTAAAATCTGTGCATTTTTAAGTAATCTATAAGAACATTATGTATTCAGCCAACATGAGGGGCTAAATCCGAGGTCAGCTGGCTAAATGTAGCCGGAATCGCCAAGATGACTACTTACCGGTCTTGTATTAATGTTGTAGATAGAATTTGTTTGTCCCAATAAAATTTTCCAGTGCGTGTGTCGAAGTAGTATTTAATAATGATCTGGCGAAAGTGTTATATTTCTGGTCTTCGTGTGGAACTCATTAGGGCAGTAAAAATCACGTTGAGAAACTGTAAAATGCGAAGTTTAAATAATGTGTTAACATTTTTTGAGGTATTGTTCAAACTGAGTAAAGTTAGGAAGGTGATAACCATAACGTAGTCGTTGTGAATGTAATAATTTCGAATATCCTATGAGTTCAGAAATTTTAAGTGAAATAATAATAATAATAATAATAATAATAATAATAATAATAATAATAATAATAATATATACAGCAGGATAAAATTTTCGATGTTAAACTTGTAGTTAACAGTAATGTCGAATAGACTAGCGTTCGTTTCGAAATCCAGTGAAGTCTGATAAAGTTATATTTATTCGTGGGAAGTTAATTTCTGTAACACCGTGTATCTTGTGATATGGGAAAGCACGGTATGTTATTTTGTCCTTGAGGTCCGAGAAAAGTTGTAAAAAAAATGAATGAGAAGATTCTTATAAAATTGTTCGTCATGGGAGTATTCAGGTTTGAAAGGTTTTGAAACAGGAAGAAATGGATTGTGTCGGAATGATATGTTGAGAGAATAGTTGTGTAGATGTTGATGGCATAGGAAGCCTGTATTTCATGAGTAATGCCGTCGTGATGATATGCGATGAAGATGAATTTTTGAGACAAGATATATTTGTCGATGGCGAAGAACTTTTGAGACAGGCTGTATATTAAATGTGATATTTCTGAGGCAAGCTGTATCGAGATTCTGTTAGCAATCCGGAACAGCTCACCGGTTGAATGGTGGTAAAAGTCGAAATGAGTGCTTTGTGACGCAAATTATGATTTCAAGTCAAGAACTCCCCGTGAAAGACAATTTCTGTAGAAAATTGTAGCTCTTGGCAGTTATGTCCAAATTACGATTAATGTGAAGTCAGCATAGTGAATGTTATAGTACGCGACCTCAGGAATAGAAGGGCATGCTGAATACACGGTTGGTGTCATTTAACTGTTGTAACATATTTCCATTCAGTAAATTTCATATATTACGAGACTAGATTATCATTAAATCGGAAACATTGTGCGATGAGATATTGGACGTTATTAAAGTGATAGTTTGGCTGTGTAGATTCATTGAATTTCGCTTCACTGGATAGTTTATGGATATGAATGTTTGGAACAGTGAGATGGTAGGCGATGTTTGGGCTTCACCCTAGAATTACAGTGTGGATCTTTGCGATGATGATGATGACTGTTTTGGGGATATTCACGTAAAGTTAGACGTGTGCTGAAGTTCATTATTATTTTTCCAAACTTCACTGCGTGTGTCGAGATCATGTTTGAGCCGTGGACTGAGTAGCCGCGCGTTATTTCTTTTCATTTTCACGTTTATTGACGAGATAGTAAATTGGTTGCATTTCCAGACTTGCGTTCATTCTGTGGCAAGATTCGTTTCATGGTGTGCTATAGTTTAGACAAGGTTTCCAGCTAAATAACAGTAATTATGTTTGAAGTTACGATTTCACCTGGCATTTTAGAGGATGAGTAGTCGTCCCAGTTTCCGCTCGACGATAGATTTAGGACGTTACGCATTATCATAGGAGTATACTGATGAGCAGATATCCCCATTTTACGCTCGAAGATAGGTTTAGGAAGGTCTGTAGGTGTATATAGATGTTATTGTTAGGGTGTGTAGACACTACGCTCAACGATAGATTTAGGGTGTCGTCTGTATATAGTCAAGTCTTAGGTTAGGTGTTTTTGCGAATTGACTTGAACGATGGTAGTGTCTGCAGTAGTGTATATAATGCGAAGAGTGTTAGCAAAGTAATATTTAGGTCATATTTCGGCACAACCCTTACAAGCTGGAAGGTGTTTACATAAGATTAGGGAACCACTAGTGGCATGAACGTGAGGGTTGTCCAGCATTGGATACTGAGCTAACGGAGATTGATTCTTACTGTTGTGTGCCACGCGCGTTCGGGTTCATTGAACTTTAGTATTTTAAAGTTTCGAAACAGGCTTTCAACGTATTAGGTCGTGTTACGTACATGTAGTACGTGTTGAAGAGATGTTAAGTACAGAACGAAGCTGGCCTAGGCTACCATAGCTCAATCGGTAGAGCAACCGACGCGGAATCGGGAGGGCGTGGGTTCGGATCCCACTGGTGTCCGGCTGGCCTTTTTTTGTTCTGTACTTAACATCTCTTCAACACGTACTACATGTACGTAACACGACCTAATACGTTGAAAGCCTGTTTCGATTACAATGCGGTCGTGAAAATTCAATATTCATTTTAAAGTTTATTTCTTGACTGGATTATTTTGTCGTTCAGACGTCCGATTGCTTTGATAGTGTGCGTGTTGACACTTAGCTTATTTTATGTGACGGTTTCGATTCGTCAGCTGGGAATATATTTTATTTTCAATTTTCGTTCTTTCGTTTTTGTAATAGTTGACTGTGGCCTATCAAGAACTTGTAGTTAGTTTATTGGGACAGACATAAGTAGACTGATCTGTAATGGTAGTCGCTGTTGTAAAATGGAAAGATTTCTGTAGATTGTTTTGGTATTCTGGATTTTATTTCATCATGTAGACTTGTAAGTTTATTAAACTTAACATAACCGTTTACAAACTGAAATTTGGTTTTATAAGAATATTTTTCAAGTGATTTACCACTTTTTCTTTAACTTCATTGTTTGGCATTTCGTCTAAATGCATGATGAATAAGTGCTTCCTGCATTTCGCAGTTTTGTTCCTTCAGAACGACGTAACGTAAGGTCCTCTCGGATCGAGTTGTTGTTGGTTCCTTCTGAACAGCAGTTTGGGTGATGCATGTTTCAGCATCGGGATTATTCCATAACTTAAGGGTGTCACGAGATGACAATACATGGTAGAATTTTATTTTTAATTATGCTCCTATTAACTTGTAGAGAACACCAGTTTTCCATCAGTATTTCGCAACCTATCCAAAGCAACTGATAGTCAGTTTGGTTCGATTAAGGGTCCATTCGGTGGGTATTCCCATATCCGACAGGGTATTTGACTGGGGATAACCTTAATTAAATGTAGATCTGGAATTCTACTTGTTGAAGGTCAGATTTTCCACGTATCGTGTGGATTAATTCTCAGTTATCGTTTGGACCAAAAGGTGCCTGATTTTTCAGGTTTTATTTTCGTTTTTCTGGTTTTCGCTGTCCACTAATTTGTGATATTTTCTAATTTCCTCCGAAGAAAGTTCTTCGATGAATGTAACAGATAAAACTCACGCAATGCAATGTGACTGCGTTGAAACGTTAAATAATTAATTTTTTGACGAATGATTTTATAAAATAATTTTTGCATTTTGATAATTTAATAAAATCTAGTAAGCACATATTTGCTCCTCATGTCATGTAGTTAGGCTCTCTTCTGAACCCCATCGTTTGGTCAAGATCGTGACCGAAATATCCCGGCTACGACCCCAAGATTTAAGAGTTCGATATTGCTCTACTGCAGCAGCTGTGGTCGACCAACGATGGAATGGTAAGTTCAGGGGCCCAGTACGTGATATTTTCTCGTTATCCAATCCAAGGAATCATGCTACTTCGGCCGCAATGATTTTTAATATTATGGTCTGAGGATTGGAGTCGGTCTTGTCTATACTACAGACCATGAAATCCTCTTTGACCAGACGAAGGTCTTCGCGCCTGTAAAATACTTCTATGCTCGACTTGTGAGAGAAGGCATACAGACAGAGCTGCGCGCAGATAACATCAACAGGAAAGACGACTTCAAGTTATCCAATACATGGAGACCTGAACTGCAGAAATACATACATAATACCACCACGGCACAGAGGGACGCACTCAAGAAACTGTCGACAGAGGGGGGGTGAATCAGTAACTTCCCTCCCAAGCACCACAGCACAGGGCGACGATCCCTGAGTGCAGTTAGTGGAGGGGCCGTGGATAGTACGCTCATGACTTCCATGTTCCTTCGAAGAGCTTTTTTGTTGACTGTCGGAGGCAGAACTTCACCTGCCGTGATGAAGGCCAATGCAATTTGGAGTAAAGCTCGGTTTTATTAAATAAACTAGCTGATGTACCCGTGCTTCGCTACGGGAATCTCAGAAAGACAGACACTTTGTGGTTTTCCTAACTGAAGTCAACATAGGGCGTTACAAAAACGTCAATAGGAATGTAGTGATTACAAGCAATGTTATCACATAAAACACTCGATCAAATGAAAAATCACACATTTTCTCGGTTTCAACGATCAGTACTACGGTGCCGATCAAACAGACCAAAGTTCCAGAGCTGGAAGGACCAGGCCGCAGACAGCCATGGAAACTCCCCTGCCATTATTCCGTTATATGCACACTGCTCATTCCAATCAATGCCTCAGAGTAGGGATTGAACAGCTCGAATGCTATGATGAACCAGTGTGTTACGTACTAGTAGTAGCAGAAAGTTTATGAACGAGAGAAATGGCATGCTAAAGAAGAAATTTATCAAACTCTCCAGCTACTTCCTGCCAGTATTCAGGCAGGTTGTTACACTCGTTACGACCGGGCGAGTTGGCCGTGTGGTTAGGGGCGCGCAGCTGTGAGCTTGCATCCGGTAGATAGTGGATTCGAACCCCACTGTTGGCAGCCCTGAAGATGGTATTCCGTGTTTTCCCATTTTCACGCCAGGCAAATGCTGGGATTGTACCTTAATTAAGGCCGAGGCAGCTTCCTTCACACTCCTAGCCCTTTCCTATCCCATCGTCGCAACGTAAAGGAAATTTAAAAAATAAGCGGTATGCAGCAGTATTCCTATCTAACGGAGATGAGTGGTAACAGAAGATACAAAACACACCACAACAAACAATGGTCAATGTAATGTTACTGTTGATCAATTTTATAAGCGTTCTATATTTTAGGCTTTCACATTTAGTTTTCTTTCGACTCTGTGATATTAGGGCGTCTTATAAAATTATTTAGAGCGCAGACTGTAGTTCCTTATTCTCCGAATTTGCATACCAATTTTCGTTAAATTCTGTTCACTCATTTTCTCATGACTCGGCGCTGATATGGACTTGTAACAAAAATCCAAATTCATGAATACCTGTGATAATAACCGGTACTGTAACGATGTATAAGACATAAATGATCGGAAATTTAATACTATATAACTTTACTTATGCAATATGTATCGATGTGACCACTAACAACATACATTTTTGAGAATTAAATTTTAGGCCTTTCCCTAAACTACTATTTCACTCAGCGTGAGTAAAATTATTTAATGACTAGATTATAGCGACTTATTCCCCGACTTCGAATACCGATTTTTATTAAGATACGACCGCTAATAACATACATATTTGATAATTAAATTTTAGGCCTTCCCCTAAACTACCATTTCACTCAGCGTGAATAAATTTATTTATAGCCTCGATTGTAGCGGCTTATTGTCCGACTTTTCATACCAATTTTCATTAAATTCTCTTCAGCCGTTTTCTCGTGATGCGAGTACATACATACGTACAGACAGACAGATAGACAGACAGACATTACGGAAAATTAAAAAGTGCATTTCCTTTTTGCTGTGGACACGACTGATACAGAAATACCATCCTTTTTTAAATTCTGAGCAATGTACAGACAAAACTCTTATTTTATATGTTTAGATAGTGGTTTTAATCCAGTTACACATTTATTTCCTGATATTAATACAGTGTGCCACGAAAGCCTACGTTCATTAATCTGAACCTTAAGTATATTATACTGTGGGAGTGCGTAAATTAGTCATGAAAACATACATTCCTAGAGTGCGGCAAGGATCATTTTCCTTTACTCGTAAGCATAGGAAAATGAAAACAACAAACATTGTTTTGATGGACTACATATCAATATGTGGCTGGGAGGCGTGACCAGTCGTAAGGTAAATAATGGATAGGAAGAGCATTAGGAGATATGGCCTTTTGCTCGATCAGCAACGAATTCCAGATAGACCCCGCTCTAAAACTACATCCAAGAGTAGAATGATTATCGTGACTTTAATTAAAACTAATTAACATTATTTCAGTGTTTCCTACACATTCTCCAGCGTGCCGTCCCCTCCGTAAGCTCTATAGATCCCATACCGCTATTACAGTGACTGCCAAACGAAAGTTAAAGGCAAACTCAAGCGAGGCGCGCAAAGTCAGCTGACGGGAAGAGCAGACAGACTGTATTCCTCCACTCAGGAAATGAGCAAGGAAGTACGCGGGTCTTTAATGGAGTTCTGTAGTTGGGCTACTGAGGCACGTAAATTACTTGTAGCGCTCAGTGTTTGTGATAAAAGACACAATAACAAGTATCCATTACGGGTAAGTACACCATTGAGTATCGAGCAAATTGCTGTGGGGTTTGGATCACGGAGCTATCAGCTTGCATTCGGGAGATAATGGGTTTGAACCCCAGTGTGTGCAGCTCTGAAGATATTTTTCCGTAGTCTCCCTTTTTCACACGAGGCAAATGCTCGACAAGACTACAACAGGTGGACCTCTAGGGTTGTTCACTGGGGAAAACCATGGGAAAACCATGGGAACATCCCAGAAGAGATGGCTCGATGACATAGAGCTGTTGGCTGTAACACGCTGCTTCCAAGTGGCTCAAGACCGAAGACGATGGAAGCATATTGTACCAGGAAGGCCTAGGTCCTGGTCCATATTAATTGAAAGAAATGTTATTTCCAGCATTAAAGATCCGACCGACGTACGAACATCCATGTAAAGAATGTTCCAGTATGTGCCAGACCCTACGAGTACGCTAGGCGGAGTCAAGTGACGTCACCTGTCGCTCGAAGCTCACCTCCCCTAGAGATATTTCTCGAAAGAATTTTTCTTTTAACAGCTTTTTAACACCTTAACCAATTTTAACGGGACAAACGCTGAATTATAGCAAACATCATAAAAGTTAATCCCTGTAAATTTCAAATTAATTCATCAAACGGTTGTTGAGTTATAACAATTTAAAGTCTCAACGAAATTACGTAATTACGGTCACATGGCCGAGAGAGAGCTGCCACCCCTCCCTGCGCTGGTATCTATATATGTCAAGGCCAGATAGCCCGCAAACCAGTGCAGTACAGTACAGTACCGTACAAGGACAAGCAGACAACTGTGTGAGTGAGATAGTGAAGAAACCGGCCCGCGTACAGTATGTTCGCGCAGTCACGGTAGAAGTACTTTCGTCATATCTCCAGAACGCGAAATTCTATCGCCGATAAAGGACGTCGCACTGCAGTTAGTATGTCGCGTCGCGATTACAATATAATACTAAAAAGACATTTAAGACTGTAACACGAGTGAACTTATTGGAGTACAAATATTAACTATTTCATTACGTGTGGACTTAGGCAACGTCAAGTAACATTAAACTTCTACAGAGCCTAATACTTAAGAATCACCAGAACTTATTTTTTTTTCTCTCGAGTATTGCATTATATTTCTTTATTCACGTCACATCAATATTTTGAATGAAAAAGTAAGAACTTTTCTGAGTTAATATAACAGGATTAGCAGAAAATCTAACTTAATGACTGTGTTCACAGACTGTGCTTATCGACTTGCTTTCTTGTTTTTTTCTTCAAGTGTGAACTGTGTGATTAAGAACGTTTCAATAACGACTGTAAATAGTATTTAGTACAGAAAGGACTGTGATTCTTCATACGCCATAAATAGTGTTCAACAGTGTAAGTGATAACCAGTCGCACTAAATGGAGTTTCGTGTGCGAAACTCAACAGTTCCAGCTGTCATCACCTCATCGGGAACGTCAACATCGCCGATCCTGATTCTACATGGAACATTCCAGATGTCCATCTTTCGACATTTGGTAACAACAGTTCTTGTCATAAGTGAGTAACAAACTGACTAAACTTTTTCATTTATTTTGAACAGTGAAACTTCAGTGTCGCGTGTGAACAATTTCCATAATTTCTCAAAAGTGATAAATTTAATTTCAATTTCATTTCTCGTAGAAAGACTGTAGGATTTCAAGTGTGCTGTATAACGAGATTGACGAACTGAGAACTGAAAACTTTTAATAATTTCTCATATCCATTTACCATTATAAAAGTGTGCTTAGGTTTAAAAAGACTTTAGGTGGAAATTCACACATATGAAAGACTTTGAAACCAATGATATTTATGCCATTTTTTTTTCAAGAAGATTATTTTCAACATTTAATTTCAATATAAATTTTGAGTCAACAATCATACCGCAGGGTGAGAAATTAATAAATTGTTTAAAAAAAATTATTTACCATCTATTATTCGCTCTGCGAGACTATCCTTCTCTGTATCGGCTCCAAAACCCAGTTCCACTCCCTGAGGTCCTACTCATGCCCTTTGCCCACAACTTTTCCTGGTACAGAGAGGATAGTATAATAATAGATGGCGCCGCAACTTCAAGGGCACGATTTTGGAGCCATACTATAATAATAGATGACGTCGCAACTTCAAGGACTCGATTTTGAAGCCGTGCTATAATAATAAATGATGCACTTGCAATAATCGCAACATTCAGGGTTCGATTCAAGTCATTATATCTCGAGCACAGGATTCGACTGCAAAGAACTTGTTGTATTTGACTTATTCGAAGATTCCGGAAACATGGATAACTTACTTGCAGCAATCGAAGCTCTCAGGCTTAGCATTAACGATCAGAATGCTAAGATTGATAGGTCTAATAACCAAATGCAGGCACAAATAACCGCACTACAGTCACAGATAGTTGACTCTAATTCTCAACTACAGGCTCAAATGGTAGAGTCTAATAACCAATTGCAGACTCAAATGATCGAGTCTAATTCCCAACTACAGGCTCAAAATACTCAACTTCAAGCGCAGTTAACTGAGTCAAATAGTAAGGTTGAAGACTTAACTTCTAAAATTGACAGGACCTTGGATACTAAGTTTGCTGAAGTGGATAAAGTCATTAACAAAAGACTCACTGAATCTAGTGCCCTTATCGAGCAACGATTCCGTGAAGCTGGAACTAACCTCGAAAAGAAACTTACTGATTCTAGTGCACAAGTCGAAGCTACATTGAAAAACATGCGGGATCAGTTTGTTGAAAACTTAGAGTCTATTAAGGAAGAAATAAAGACAGAGGTCGTCAAGTCTTTAGACAAAGATCTTAGAAATGTTCTTCCTTCCGTTCAAGCATTTTCTACTGAACTCAAAGATTTACGAACTGAATTTCAAGAATCCCATGGTAACATCTCACAAACTCAAGCAAAGTTAGCTCAGGTGCAGGAAACCTTGCGAGATGCATTAAAGAGCGACGTGGGTAAATTACGAAGCGAGATAGGATTAATTAAGAGCACGCAAGGAGAACTCGACAAGCGTATTACAGGACAGCTAGATAGCACGCATACCCAGATAGCTGCTTTCTGTAAAGACTTACAAGTCATTAAAACTGACTTGAGTAATGAAATAAAAAGTTTAGACACCTCAATTAATTCTAAAATTAAAAATTTGTCCGAAGAAATGAATCAAATTAAACTTAAAGAACATACAACTGACGTCACAATTCCTGGTTCGTCGAGGGAAATACACAATACAACAACCCTTATTAAAGTACCAGATGACAAACCAGTCAAATTTTCAGGACGTGATGAATACACTGCTCGAGAATTTTTGTTAAATGTCGACGATTACCTGGAGGAAAATAGGGTAGAGGACGATAGGAAACTTCGAGTAGTATCCAAACTTCTAGAAGGACGAGCCTTATCATGGTTCATAGCTTTTAAGAGCAACTTTAAAAACTATGACGACTTTAAACAGGCACTTCTTAAACGCTTTTGGGATTCAGAAAGACAGCACCTTGTAAAGATGCAACTCTACTCTAGCAAATACAATACTTCAGTCAATACTTCCCGATATTCAGACTACTGCCTAATGCAATTAAAGAAGCTCCAGTTTTTAGATCCACCTTTGCCAGATATTGAACTTATTCAGATCCTGACACTTCAATATCCACCTCATGTGCAAGAAATACTAGTCGCTGCCAACATTAAAACATTGGAGCATTTTGACGCTACTTTGCGTAGGTTAGATACGGCTAATACCCAATCTAGTCCGAAAACTAACAGGAGTCGAGAAGTAAATACGAATTCTGCGGAAATAAAACCGCCGGAGAGAGAGGAACCCAGGACACGTGAAGAAGGCAGATTAAGCCCTACTAACCCAACCAGATTCCGGAATTTTAGACGTCAGAGGAATCAGGATAGACACCCTTACCAACCTAGGAATACATGGAGACAGCACGAAAGCACTCCTGAAGGAAACCGTGAGGCCAGACGACGAGAACTCGAAAGTAGATGGAAGGACACACGGGAATACATCAGGGAGAGAAACCGTAATCCTGATGAGCCTGGAGCTACATCCCTGGAATATCAACGTCAATTCGGACCAAGAGAACAAAGATCACCTGATCCTGACCCAACAGGCGCTATAAAAAAAAACGCCGATCTCGCAATAGGGAGATTGACTACCGAACACGATGAGGTCGAAACGTCAAATTATTGTACTGCTGTTATCAATTACTGGCATATTGACAATTCCGAATTACTATTCGAAGACGCACAAACACTAAGGCCAATTATTACACGTTCATTACCTGTCATAACAGTACGCACAGGCAACCTACAGGTGATTACGCTCATCGATTCTGGAGCGCAAGCTTCTTTAATTTCTGATAAGCTTGTAGACTCGCTTAAAGATCAGAACAATGTTTTGTTATTACCTGCAGCTCAAATTAAAGTAAGAGGGATAGTTCCTGATAAGATTGTTAAATGTAAATCCCAGGCATTTTTAGAGTTTGAAATTAACAGTCAGATGTTCGAACACATATTTTTGGTAGTATCACGTCTTAACTTCAACTTGATACTTGGATCAGATTTTATGATCAAATACAAAGGAACCATTGACTATGATGCCAACCTCGTAAGATTACAGAATAATTCCGTAGAACTACAGCTGGTAGGACGAGGTGACCTGGAAGTTCAAGAGAAGGGAGCCCGCTTTGAAGCAGCCGGTGGTGACATTATTAAGCCCGCTGTGAGCGAGGTTGCGCCAGCCGTAGCAGAAAGTAGAAAGGGTGACCAAAGTGAGGACGATGCAGAGTCCATATTCAATGAGAACTCCATTATAGGTCCGGATTATATAATGTCAATAGCCAGTGTGGTTGAAGACCCGGAAATTAAATTAAAATTGGAGGAGGCTAAAAATGACGTTCTACAGAAATTTGCATGTGTATTCGATGATAAGCCTGGAGAGATAGCTGACTATGAATATCATCTTGATGTAAATGACTTGTCTCCTTATCAGAAGAAACCATATCCCGTACCCGAGAAATATCGAGAAGAAGTTCGTAACTTAATTCATAAAATAACAATATGTACCACAGGAAGAGTAAAGCCTGGAAAAGAAAATCCTGCGTATTTTCTTTTCGTCCAACCAAGGGGAAGATGTACCAGGAAGGCCTAGGTCCTGGTCCATATTAATTGAAAGAAATGTTATTTCCAGCATTAAAGATCCGACCGACGTACGAACATCCATGTAAAGAATGTTCCAGTATGTGCCAGACCCTACGAGTACGCTAGGCGGAGTCAAGTGACGTCACCTGTCGCTCGAAGCTCACCTCCCCTAGAGATATTTCTCGAAAGAATTTTTCTTTTAACAGCTTTTTAACACCTTAACCAATTTTAACGGGACAAACGCTGAATTATAGCAAACATCATAAAAGTTAATCCCTGTAAATTTCAAATTAATTCATCAAACGGTTGTTGAGTTATAACAATTTAAAGTCTCAACGAAATTACGTAATTACGGTCACATGGCCGAGAGAGAGCTGCCACCCCTCCCTGCGCTGGTATCTATATATGTCAAGGCCAGATAGCCCGCAAACCAGTGCAGTACAGTACAGTACCGTACAAGGACAAGCAGACAACTGTGTGAGTGAGATAGTGAAGAAACCGGCCCGCGTACAGTATGTTCGCGCAGTCACGGTAGAAGTACTTTCGTCATATCTCCAGAACGCGAAATTCTATCGCCGATAAAGGACGTCGCACTGCAGTTAGTATGTCGCGTCGCGATTACAATATAATACTAAAAAGACATTTAAGACTGTAACACGAGTGAACTTATTGGAGTACAAATATTAACTATTTCATTACGTGTGGACTTAGGCAACGTCAAGTAACATTAAACTTCTACAGAGCCTAATACTTAAGAATCACCAGAACTTATTTTTTTTCTCTCGAGTATTGCATTATATTTCTTTATTCACGTCACATCAATATTTTGAATGAAAAAGTAAGAACTTTTCTGAGTTAATATAACAGGATTAGCAGAAAATCTAACTTAATGACTGTGTTCACAGACTGTGCTTATCGACTTGCTTTCTTGTTTTTTTCTTCAAGTGTGAACTGTGTGATTAAGAACGTTTCAATAACGACTGTAAATAGTATTTAGTACAGAAAGGACTGTGATTCTTCATACGCCATAAATAGTGTTCAACAGTGTAAGTGATAACCAGTCGCACTAAATGGAGTTTCGTGTGCGAAACTCAACAGTTCCAGCTGTCATCACCTCATCGGGAACGTCAACATCGCCGATCCTGATTCTACATGGAACATTCCAGATGTCCATCTTTCGACATTTGGTAACAACAGTTCTTGTCATAAGTGAGTAACAAACTGACTAAACTTTTTCATTTATTTTGAACAGTGAAACTTCAGTGTCGCGTGTGAACAATTTCCATAATTTCTCAAAAGTGATAAATTTAATTTCAATTTCATTTCTCGTAGAAAGACTGTAGGATTTCAAGTGTGCTGTATAACGAGATTGACGAACTGAGAACTGAAAACTTTTAATAATTTCTCATATCCATTTACCATTATAAAAGTGTGCTTAGGTTTAAAAAGACTTTAGGTGGAAATTCACACATATGAAAGACTTTGAAACCAATGATATTTATGCCATTTTTTTTTCAAGAAGATTATTTTCAACATTTAATTTCAATATAAATTTTGAGTCAACAATCATACCGCAGGGTGAGAAATTAATAAATTGTTTAAAAAAAATTATTTACCATCTATTATTCGCTCTGCGAGACTATCCTTCTCTGTATCGGCTCCAAAACCCAGTTCCACTCCCTGAGGTCCTACTCATGCCCTTTGCCCACAACTTTTCCTGGTACAATATGGACCAGGCCTACATCCAGCAGTGGACTGAAATAGGCTAGAAAAGAAGAATTACTTAGGCTGTACCATAATTAAGGAACGCCTGCCACTCTCTCACTGTAACTTTCTCATCCTTGGGTAGCCCAAGGTATTAGTGTAAGGTTAAACCACAAACAGAAAGAACGATGTCCGCCTCGGTGGTGTAGTGGTTAGCGTGATTAGCTGCCACCCCTGGAGTCTCGGGTTCGATTCCCGGCTCTGCTACGAAATTTGAAAAGTGGTACGAGGGTTGGAACGGGGTCCACTCAGCCTCGGGAGGTCAACTGAGTAGAGGTGGGTTCGATTCCCACCTCTGCCATCCTCGGAGTGGTTTTCCGTGGTTTCCCACTTCCTCTCCAGGCAAATGCCGGTATGTTACCTAACTTAAGGCCACGGCAGGTTCCTTGCCTCTTCCTTGTCTATGCCTTCCAATCTCCCCATCCCCCTTCAACAAGGTCCCTGTTCAGCATAGCAGGTGAGGCCGCCTGGGCGAGGTACTGATCCTCCTGCCGAGTTGTATCCCCTACCCAAAGTCTCACGCTCCAGAACACTGCCCTTGAGGCGGTGAAAGTGGGATCCCTCCCTGAGTCCGAGAGATAAAACAACCCTGGAGGGTAAACAGATAAAGAAAGAAGAGAATTGATGATGATGATGATGATGATGCTGATGATGATAATAATATTAATAATCACATTATTGGTAGCCCAACGTTATACCGCACGATAGCGTTGTCTGCCAAGTCTAATGAATCGAAGCGTAGGAATACACAGTGTGATAATACATATGAAAATGCAAAATTGGCATTTCCAAGCATTCTAGAAAGTGTAAACTTGGTTCCGGCGATCCATAGACAAGTCCAAAATTCCTAAACTTCTCACAAGGGATAAGCTGCAGAAGGATTACGAAATCGTATTCAGAAGCAAAACAATAAATACGTAAGCGCAAACCTTTCTTTTCACAAAGCGATGACCTAGTGTTTTTCTGAGCTTAAAGTCCCTCAAAATACAAATTAATTTTTAACATCAAACCCCGAGAAATTATTCAGGGGAACTTTCGAAATTTTGAAGTGGGTAAGGATGCGTAATTATTGATCACTAAAGGGGGAGCATCTCTGAATTGGTCTCGTTGGTTCACAGAAGGCGAGAGAGCCTGCTATACATACTGTACAGTACGGGCCTATACAGTAAAAGATTCATTGGATTCATTGGAATTTGTTGCAATCCGGATCTATAAATGACAGAATTAATTGAAATAACCTAATAATAATAATAATAATAATAATAATAATAATAATAATAATAATAATAATAATAATAATAATAATAATAATAATAATAATAATAATAATAATAATAATAATAATAATAATAATTAGTACATCAAAACAACAGTCCTTGTGTTCATTTTCCTATGCTTACGTGTAAAGGAAAATGAACCTTACCGTAGCGCACTCTAGGAATGTATGTTTGCATGACGTATTTACGAGCTCTCACAGTATAATGTACTTAAGGTTAATTTTCCTTTACACGTTAGCATACGAAAATGAGCAGAACGAAACTTGTTTCTGCTGGACCAGTCTTAAGGAGAATAATGGACAGGAAGAGCGTTGTGAGATATGACCTTTTGCCCGAACAGCGACGATAAGCATCAGATCTGGTGATCTTGGCGGCCAAGCTATCGGGCATGTGAGAGTTTCGCGAAACTATAGGAACACATATAGTTTTAACTACCTGTTAATACACAACCTTATAATCTGCAAAGATTATTTTCTCAAGTTATATAATAGTCAGTATGGACCAATATGAATATGATTACTTGTAAAGATTCGCCAAAGTTATTGTATTTTGTGCATAAATTTATACCAGAGTGTGTGGTCCTTTCTATTTTGTTTCATTGAGAGTACTGTAACTGGAATGAATTATCCTGACATGTTGCAAAATTATCTAATGTTACAATAAAATTGCAAGAAAGCATGAACAGAGAGTTTATTTTTCAACAAGATGGTGCACATCCATATTTCCATCACGAAGTTACATCTTACCCCAATCGCACCATGATGTGTATTGGACGTGGTGGAACGATAGTTTAAGAGCGCAGATCATTCTACCTGAGGCATCTTGGATTTCTGTGTGTGAGGCTACGTTGAATACAAAGCGTTTCTTCAACCTTTGGCTTCAAGTCTATATGAACAACTAGTTCGGATAAGACAAGCAATAACAACGACTGACTATGATATGATATCATTCGTAGAATTTTGTATGGAATCTCTGATAGATTATATATATGCCTGTGTTACGAAAGAAAGCCATAACGAACATTTCTAATGCTTGCACGTGAAATTCGAAGTTGAAGTGAATGTTTTGGTATACTATTATAAATCCGATTTATACTGCACTTTGTTCACAATTCATGTTCTTTTTTGTATGAAAAGCTTAGGGAGAACCTGTATACATTTTACAAGTCTTACTGAACGTAGTTTTGCCCTTAATTGTGTGCATAAATGTAATGATAGTAAGTTGCTGTGGACTTGATCGACCTGTTTATTAATATACTAGCTGATGTACCCGCGCTTCGCTAGGGAATTCTGCATTGAATACAGAATTCTACAGTAGGTGAAACAGTATACACGTACTTAGGATTTTATTAAATTGCATGGCTTTTCTCGTTACCCGAGAAACATTGACTGGGACGTCGCCATACGTCGTTTCTCGTGTGAAGTTCGGTTTGGGGAGTTTTTATTGTAATGGCAGGTCCCCTTGCCTACTAGTGGCCACAATCGTGTTGGAAAATTTTCATTTTGATTGATTGATTGATTGATTGATTGATTGATTGATTGATTGATTGATTGATTGGTTGATTGATTGATTGATTGATTGATTGATTGATTGATTGATTGATTGATTGATTGATTGATTGATTGATTGATTGATTGATTGATTGATTGATTGATTGATTGATTGATTGATTGATTGATTGATTGATTGATTGATTGATTGATTGATTGATTGATTGATTGATTGATTGATTGATTGATTGATACGAGGGCTGGAATGCGGTCTACTCAGCCTCGGGAGGTCAACTTAGTAGAGGGAGGTTCGATTACCTCCTCAGACATCCTCGAAGTGGTTTTTCACTTCTCCTCCAGCTAAATGCCGGAATGGTGCCTAACTTAAGGCCTACTGCGGAGCACAGATGTACACTCGCTAACTCGATTATTTAATAGGGATATGGTCAGGATATCATCAGTACATCATTCATACAGAGAAAGCTGCATTTCCTAGGGAGTTAGTTACGGCTTTAGTTTCCCGTTGCTTTCAGACGTAGCAGCTAAGCCATGTTAAGTATTATTGCAAGGCTATTACATTCAGTCATCTACACTACCGCCCTTGCTACTCCCGAAAAGCTACTACCTCCCATTCGATAAACCATTATTTTGTTACTTTGGCCTCTCGACGGATTCCCATCCGATAGGGTTGCAGCTATGGCTCAGATTCACTGGGACGCACAAAACTTCCCACCACCTAGAGCAGATGTAGGATGTAGTAGTTACGTAGGAATGAAAAGTTTAGCACAGGATAGGGTGGCATGGAGGGCTGCATGAAACCAGTCTGTCTACTGATGGCTCAAACAGCAACAAAGGCAGAGTACTCACTTTTAAGGGTTCCAGGTGTACATTTTTCTAAGACTTGATTCACATTTTATTTCCCTGCACGTCCCCCTTAAAATACAATGTGATAGTAAGTAGCCTTTACATTAACCAAAGGTTCCTGCTGTACACCTGCCATATATAGCACTGTCCGTCAAGTAGTTCTTTTACGAGAAAGAAGCAAAGACAAAATGACCAAAACAGAGAATATATATACTGTATATTAGAGATATGAAGAAAATTATTTTTTTTCTGGGAAAAAGAATTTTAAATATGATTGTTGTGCTCCATTGTTCAATAGTTCTAACCATTTAGGCAGTGTATTCAAATGTTAGGGTCCCAGGCGTACGTCTTTCTTTGACATTTTTCACCTTTTCTATCAGAACATGTACCAATTAAAGACAGAGTCATGAAGTTGCCCATACTGTATGTTAATCGACTGTACCGGCTACAATCTTGAAAAACTTGAACTCCACCGTCCGAGTAGTTTTACGTGAAAAATTACAGACTGGCAAACATACAAACATTCCGATTTATTTATGGCTGCCATTTTTTCTTCAATCATGATTCTTATAGGAACTCATTGACATTCTGGGACGATAACTAGCCTACTCTGTGTTCACCAGAATGATTTATCATTCAAATGGTGAAAGAAATTTCAAAATCGATCCACTAGTTCTTGAGATTACCCCTTACAAACAAACAAACAAACAAACTCACAGTCTCTCAATCAATCAATCAATCAATCAATCAATCAATCAATCAATCAATCAATTAAAATGATCTGCATTTAGCGCTATTCCCCAGATGGCAGATTCCATATCAACTGTTTACTTAGATTTTACTTAAACATTTCCAAAGAAAGCGAAGATTTATCGCTTGATAATTTATTATGTCCGTCTCTGTGGTGTAATGGTTAGTGTGATTAGTTGCCAATCTCGGAGGTTCGGGTTCGGTTCGCGGCTCTGCCACGAAATTCGTAAAGTGATACGAGGGCTAGAATGCGGTGTACTCAGTCTCGGGAGGTCAACTTCGTAGAGGGAGGTTCGATTACCTCCTCAGACATCCTCAAAATGGTTTTCCACGTCTCCTCCAGCTAAATGCTGGAATGGTGACTAACTTAAGGCCACGGCTGCTTCCTTCCTTCTTCCTTCTCTATCCCCTCCGATCTTTCCATCTCCCAACAAGGCCCCCGTTCAGCATAGCAGGTGAGGCCGCCTGGACGAGGTCCCCCTTCCCAGCTGCATCCCCCGACCCTAAGTCTCGCGCTGCAGGACACAGCCCTTGAGGTAGTAGAGGTACGATATTTCGCTGAGTCCGAATGGAAAAACCAACCCTGGAGGATAAACGGATTAAGAAAGAAAGAAAAATCATTTTTTGCAATCCCCTACTCCTCGTCCTATAACTGAATAGTTGTCCCAGTTTGTCCTCTTGAACCCCAACTTAATCTTCATATTATGATCCTCCCTACTTTTAAAAGCTGTATATTAGTATAGATTACTAAAAGGGTCCATTCCATTAGCATTTTGTATAAATGGTTGAAAAGGTCCTTATTAATCAATGTGATTTTTGCGAGCAGGTAAGCGAACGAGTATCACTGCTAGTGACACAGTAATATTAATTGACTTACCAGAAAGAGCACCGACAGGCAAACGAGCGCCCCCGTGAGACCCATTATAATGTCAAGGTGGTAAGCGGTTACCACGATGATAGTCTATATATATACAAAAGCACGAGTACGAATTGATAACGTCATAAAAAATGTTGCAATAGATATAAAAATTTCGAATAATGCCATTACTGTTAGCGACTTTTTATTTCAGCTACATAAATAACATAATTACAATATGGTTTAATTTAATGGCGTGTGACCTCCGGTGACGCCTGGTGCAGGGATTTGCTAGTAAGCGAGCTCTAGCCGATCTGCATACAACATGGTTAATGAGCCGACGTACGGCAAAGATTTTATTAAGTGACCCAATATTTAAATACACTGTCTATTAAGCGTAACTTCAAAGATTTCGTTTCGTAACTCAAAGGAATTTCAATCATTAGTTTGACCTTCTTGGAGCAGAACTAGATTTATTTCTTCACAGAAACCCATATTTATTGAAAGGCATAAAGTCTATTCAAGCTCCATAGACAAAATAAGCCATTAAAGCCATTCGTTATTTATTCTTCTTTTCCTTCTTTGTGTTTCACCATTGGGGAAAACGTTATTTGGTATTAGCTTCGTGTCTTCTAATCTTTCTCCTTGTCCGATATTCTTTCATTCTCAAATTTTTCAACCTTCTTCGCTCTTCTGTCAATGATGATTTTATTCTTGGCTTAGTTCTGTCCTAAAATCCTGCGCAAGACTGAAGTTTTTAAATTTGAAAATCGCTCTTCTAGATCCCGTTGTACGTCTTGGGTCCAGCGTACTTTGGTTCTCTTGTTCACAAGAAACTGTTTTATCTGCATTTTTAACCTCCCCTGATCCAATCTCAGAATGTGTCCGAAGACCACCTTCTACCTCTCTGTATGACGACCGAGATTTTATATATCTTGTTATATAGTTCTTGGTTCACTTCTCTTCTAAATTGACCGTCCTCTGTCAATCAATCAATCAATCAATCAATCAATCAATCAATCAATCAATCAATCAATCAATCAATCAATCAATCAATCAATCAATCAATCAATCAATCAATCAATCAATCAATCAATCAATCAATTAATCAATCAATCAATCAATCAAACAATCAATCAATCAATCAATCAATCAATAACTACTGATTTGCATTCACGGTAGTCGCCCAGGTGGCAGATTCCCTATCTGTTGTTTTCCTAGACTTTTCTTAAATGATTGCAAAGAAATTGGAAATCTATTGAACATCTCCCTTGGTAAGTTATTCCAACCCCTAAGTCCCCTTGCTATCAACGAATATTTGCCCCATTTAGTCCTCTTGAATTCCAACTTTATCTTCATATTGTGATCTTTCCTACTTTTAAAGACCACTCATATTTATTCGCTTACTGATGTCCTCCCACGCCATAATTCCACTGCCAGCTCGGAACATACCACTTAGTCGAGCAGCTCGTCTCCTTTCTCCCAAGTCTTCCCACCCCAAACTTTACAACATTATTTTAACGCTACTCTTTTGTCGGAAATCGCCCAGAACAAATCGAGCTGCTTTTCTTTGGATTTTTTCCAGTTCCTGAATCAAGTATCGGTAATACTGATGAGGGTCCCATTCACTGCAACCATACTCTAGTTGGGGTCTCACCAAAGACAAATATGCTCTCTCCTTTACATCCTTACTACAACCCCTAAAATATACCCTCATAACCATGTGCAGAGATCTGTACCCTTTATTTACAACCATATTTATGTGATTACCACACTGAAGATCTTTCCTTATATTAACACCCAGATACTTACAATGATCCCCAAAAGGAACTTTCACCCCATCAACGCAGTAATTAAAACTCAGAGGACATTTCCTATCTGTGAAACTCACAACCTAACTTTTATCCCCTTCATCATACCATTGCCTACTGTCCATCTAACAACATTATCGAGGTCATTTTGCAATTGTTCACAATCTTGTAACTTATTTATTACTCTGTTCAGAATATCATCATCTGCAAAAAGCCTTAGCTCTGAATCCACGTCCTTACACATATCATTGATATGTATATAAAAAGACAAAAAATCCAAAAATACTGCCTTGAGGATTTCCCCTCTTAATTATTACAGGGACGGATAAAGCTTCACCTACTCTAATTCTCTGAGTTATATTTTCTAGAAACAGGGCCACCCATTAAGTCACTCTTTTTTCAAGTCCAATTTCACTCATTTTTGCCACTATTCTCGCATGGTCTACCCTATCAAATGCCTTAAGTGGTCAATCGCGATACAGTCCAATTGACCTCCTGAATCCAGGATATCTGCTATATCTTGCTGGAATCCTACAAGTTGGGCTTCAGTGGAATAACCTTTCCTAAACCCAAACTGCCTTCTATCAAACCAGTTATTAATTTCCCAAACATGTCTTATATAATCAGAAAAAATACTTTCCCAAAGCTTACATGCAATGCATGTCAAACTGACTGGCCTGTAATTTTCAGCTTTATGTCTTCCACCCTTTCCTTTATATACAGAGGCTACTATAGCAACTCTCCATTCATCTGGTAAAGTTCCTTCATGCAAAAAATTATCAAACTAGTACTACAGATATGGTACTATATCCTAACCCATTTTCTTTAGTATATCCCCCGAAACCTTATCAATTCCAGCTGCTTTTCTAGTTTTCAACTTTGGTAACTTACTGTAAAAGTCATTGCTGTCATAGGTAAATTTCAATACTTCTTTAGTATTAGTCACCTCCACTATCTGGACATTATCCTTGTAACTAACAATCTTTATATACTGCTGACTGAATACTTCTGCCTTTTGAAGATCCTCGCATACACACTCCCCTTGTTCATCAATGATACCTGGAATGTCCTACTTGTAACCTGTTTCTGCCTTAAAGTACCTATACATACTCTTCCATTTTTCACTAAAATTTGTACGGCCGCCAATTATGCTTGCCATCATGTTATCCTTAGCTGACTTCTTTGCTAAATTCAATTTCCTAGTAAGTTCCTTAAATTTCTCCTCACTTCCACAGCCATTTCTATCTCTATTCCTTTCCAATCTGCACCTCCTTCTCAGTCTTTTTACATGTCTCTTATAATATAGTGGAGCTTTACCATTCCTTACTACCTTTAAAGGTACACACCTATTTTCACATTCCTCAACAATTGCTTGAAACCCATCCCAGAGACTATTTATATTTTTATTTACCTTTTTCCACCGATCATAGTTACTTATTAAAAACTCCCTCATGCCTGTTTTATCAGTTATATGGTACTGCCTAATAGTCCTAATATTAATATATTCCTTTCTTTCATATTTATGTTTAATTACCACAAAAACAGCTTCGTGATCACTAATACCATCTATTACTTCGATTTCTCTATAGAGCTTATGTGGTTTTTCCAGCACCACGTCCAGAATACTCCTCCTCCTAGTTGGTTCCATCACTTTCTGAACTAGGTGCCCTTCCCATATTAACTTATTTTGCCATTTGTTGATCATGCCTCCTGTCGTTCCATTACCTTCCCAATTGACATTTGGTAAATTGAGATCACCCGCTACTTCGCGGTTCCAATATCTTCCTGAGAATCTTTCGTTCCACAATTTCTAATCTCTTAAGTACTCCTGTTGTTGCAGGTTAAGAGTTCCTACTACGTGTAAGGCTTCAGGACAGATCACTGTCTGGTAATGTCTCCACTTCTCATTAATCGAAACATTCTTCTTGTAGGCGCTCATAGTTAGTTTGCATGCTAATTTCATTTTGTTTATTCGAACTTCCATTGCTTCCTTTTCCGTCAGCCCAGTTGTCAACACTTCCATACATCTACTACTACTAACACGTTTTCATTCTTCCACTGAAGGAGGAGGTGGGCCTCTTGGACGGTGACGCCGTCTCTCAGGCCGGGAGAATTGTTGCGGAGAAAGAGATGTTTGGAGAAGGTGAGGGGGTTAGCGGTCGTGGCCTATACTACGAACTGTCCCGGCATTCGTTTTGGTGCAGGAGAATGTGAAATCCACGCAAAAACATTTTCAGGACAGCCGACGGTTGGGGCCAGCCGTGAGGTCCAGCCCAGTACCGTCTCCCGAATGCAGAGGCGTAGAGCCACGGTAGAAGCGTGACCACCCTTCCTTTGCTCGGTTGGCCGGTCAGAGTGCAGAGCTGTTGGACCACGGACCAGTCATGGCCGAGACCCACTCTGCATCTCCCGACATTCCATACATCGTGCGTGGGTAAAAATGTTTCATTCCCTACCCTGAAGGGGTGGCGCGGAGCACCTAAAGTGTTTACGCCCTCTCTCTGGCCAAGAGGTTGGATGGGGTTAGAAGATATGATGGAAGAGGGAGATGGGTAAGGAGATGTGTAAAGAAAGATGGGAGAACTAAGGGCCTCTTGGCTGAGGTAGGTGCAATGTAAGATAGATCTTTATTGAGAAAGAGATACAGAAAGTTGTATACATGGTCGTGCATATGATAATGAGACGATATATTGTATAATACGTAGAATGGGAGGGTTAGACAAAGGTGCGAGGGGTAAGATGAGAGGCGAAGAGGTGAAAGAAGGAAGAGATGTTTACAAAAGAGGTGAGCAGGAGTTGAAGAACGTCAGATCTAAGCGGTAGTGGGGGAAAAGTACCTAGCTTGGAGAGGACAAGAACGGGTATGTGGACTAGGAGGAGGCAAAGGAGGAACAGGATCAGGCCGGGGACGGTGACGAGTGTGAAACTGGGGAGGAGAACGAGAAAGTTCCACCCGGTGGAAGCGGCCGTAGAGATGCGTACCGTTGGTGATGAGATGGTGGGCGTCGTCTGGATTCGGAAAGTGGATGTGAACTAGATATGTGGGTCCATGTGCATTGCGGATCCGGAAAGCTCGTCTCGCAGGCAGGCCCGTCCGGCGGAGTTCACGTAGGATGTCGACTGTTGGTATAGTAGGGTTCACCCCGTAGACAATACAGCTATACATAGGATGGCGGTCAGGCGGTGGTGGTGCCAAAGGTGAACTTGAAGTGTCTGTAGGTGGAGCGTTGGACGGTTTATCTGGACGTAGCGGAATGGAGGTGGGTCGTTTCTGTCATGAGGTTGATCAGGGGTGAGAGAGACGGGTAATTTAGAGGTCATGATGGAAGGAGGATGGGAAGTAGCCAGAGTGGTTATAGGAACAGTGGAGGAGGTGTGCGCAGAAGAAGTGGTAGTGATACTAGTAAGAACAAGGGCGGAGGAAGAAGACGAAGTAGATGGGGACTGTATCCATGGAGATAGTGTGGCCGCCGCTTCAGAGGCGTCTTCAAAGTATACAGGACAAGGCGTCATGCGGTGGTAGGGGCCGGAGATCACACCGTTGTGGAGAATTTTCTGGGCGGCTTCGTCCGTGGAGAGTTGAATCAGGACCAGATGTGTGGGAAGAAAATTGTCCTGGGCCCGAGAGACATTGGTGACTGGCCAGCACTGCAGGCGAAGTTGGTTGAGTATGTCTTGGTCGGTCAAGGCGAGATCAACGCCATGAAGGATGCAATTTGGCAAGTTGGGGAGGCCGACTGCCAACGTGGTGTCAGGCCGATTTGCTGATTGAGGTCGGCGAGGTGAGAAATTAGAGCAGTGAGGTCACCCGGCCGAGAAAAAAGAGACGTTGCTTCGAGTCTTGTTCTGAGATGTGAAAAAAGCATCCACACATCAACCACCTCATGAAGGGAACGAAATGCAGCTCCTATGAAGATGCTGGTAATGGACAGGGAAGTTTCGCTGCTGCCACAAGGCATAGCCTGTAGTAAGTTATCACGTTGTAACGCCAGTAAACGTGTTACGGTTGAGTTTGACTGTATAGAAGAGAACAGAATAGATTGCTCTTCTTCCTTATTTTCCGAATATTACAAGAGTCTAGGAAGGGAGTGTTCTATTATACTCTTTCCCTCCAGCAAACTTGACACTACTGAATAAGGAAAACAAGACAGCAAACACATTTAATCACGCACACTGGCAGAGCTTCAGCAGGTGCTTTAAAACTGCATACTTCATTCAAGGGTACCCATACTCGGGGGCAAGGTGCGGCCGCGGCTCCCCCTAGCCCTCAGGGAAATGCAAAAATATTTTGTAGTCAGATGTGTTCGTTTCAAGAAAATGATGTAAAAGTCAGTATTACGTAGAAATTGTAGTACCGTTCCCCGCCAACAGGCAGAGGATACCGTGGTTTATCCTACAAGCCGCCATTTATCTTCCAAAATACTAAAAATACTACGTACCCCCAGGTATGGGCCCCCCTTTACAAACTGTCATATGGGCGCCCATGACTTCATTCATTATCATAGCCCTGACGTGCAATTCGCATTCTTTTTCCTAAACACAAACGCAAAAATGAAGTATTAGCGTGCTTTTCTTAATCTGTCGGCGTGCGTTCGTACAGCATCTCTATCTCGGAATCACGTCTTATAAACCTACCTTTTCCGGGAAAAGGAAGAAAAATACATCTACTACAGTACATTCAAATCCTGTGTTTGAAAATTGACGCAGATAACACGTATCTTGTTTAAAACGGTACTTCAACTCAAAGAAAAAGGCTGAAATTATAACCAAATATGACCTTATATCGCAAAACTGAGCAAATTATGACCAAAGCCATATAAATGGCCGAAATATGCATTTATATACAACATAAAATTGCTTTAAACCGGACCAGGGAGCGATCATTCACACTTCTTCAGATTTCGTGTAAAATGGCCTCAAGGAAGAAATATGACTTCCTTAACATTCGAACCTTAATTATAATGAGAGCGCAGATTTCCATGCAAATGCATGTTTCCAGATAAGCTGGTTACACTTCACAAAACTTAGAAATATTCGTTTTATGACTTAACAATTCCAAATAACCGTCCATTTTTCCGTTTGTTGCATGTTTTGCCGTTTTTAGGAGAAAATTCATCCTAAATGCATATTTTGGATTTAATAGCGAATATTTGGACGTTTATACAGCATTATATGACTTCTTCTGACTTTGGGGCATATATAATGTTAACTTGCATAATAGTGCCTTTTATGAGTGTTGGTTTGTAGAACATGGGACCACTTTTCCATGTTATACAGTACAGTATGTCTATTATATGCCTTTGCTGGCAGGACCTAGTGTTTAAAGTGCACTATGTCTTCTGATATGGGCTAGAGTAATTTTGTTACTTTCAGAGATCTGTCTCAGTCTCATCCTTCGCTTTGACAATATGAAAGTGACTGGGGTATGAGCGATGCTAGTAATGCCATTCTTTCTGCAGCCAGTCCCTGCTATGAATGGTGTGAAAATGTTGCTCATAGGGTCAGTTGGTTCATGCATTTCAGTGGGCTTGGCAGACTGATATGTAATAGCAGCGGCTGGTTCGGTGAGGAAAGCAACGGGAAAATACCTCACTCCTCATTTCCCTAATACGCCTCTTCAGTGATGCCTAGGTCATGTATGTCAGCTGATGGCGGAGCTGTTGAGGATCCAACCAGCCTTAGGGCTGAAGACTGAACATACATACATGTCTACTATTGAGAGACCGAGAGAATGTATTCCTGGCAACCTATCTGACAACCAAAGTTAGTACATACTGTAGAGGTCCTATAAACCAATTAACCAAGCAATTTCTTATCTGTTGCTCGAATAAATATTGACGTAAGCCGGAAGGCCCCACATTGATCTCTGTTATTCTTAGGAATAAGGTGTCCCACTTATACATTGAACCGTAAATTGTGCATTACTCATTGACGGCTCACTGTTTTGGTTTTGTACTGAACTCTCTTCCGTTGTTATCCTGGAATTTCCTACCCGGAACTCTCATTTGTCACACGTCTTTGTTATCGCAGCCGGCAATCGTTAGCAGTTACTGAAGACATCAGGACCTGCAATCATCGCACGGAGAAGCAGCTGCAGCGGTCAGAGGTAAGCTGAACAAATTAATGAGTTCGAATCCTGATTTTGAATTCGTCAAGCTTATAAAAGACGTATTGTGGTGAAAATGCAAATATGTACAATGTGACCACACTTTGTCCTAAAGCTCATCAATTAAGTATGCACCTCTCATTTCTTGCAACATAGAAAGGTAATTTTCTATGCATAAGTATGTCCTGGCAGATAAACGGATGAGCTTAAATCAAGAGAGTTTGGAGAAAATAGTTGTTGTTACAATATTTCTAAGGGAACTGAATTTTGATAGTGCATATTTTACAGGTTATTGTGCATGTTTTGCCACGTAATAGTGCAAGAATGCCTGCATATTTTGAGCTTTCGTAGTGCCTGCCTGAGTTTCTTTTCACTGGCAAAACGCAGTAAGTTGACTGGGCTGATGTTGAGAATTAGGCCTATAGTCCAATATACTGCTACTTAGTTATTTAAAATTGAAAGAGAATACGCATCGTGTTGCGTTGCGTCTCGCTGACAGGTCAATAAGAGAACCGGGAGCAATGGAAAGAAGTGTTAAGCACCAGAACACAAGAGGTAATCTATACATCTTCATCCACTGTTTTTTCTTCACGTAGATCTCTCCCCATCATTCCCAGTTCTTCTGAGCACCCACGAGTTTGTTTCTATTCCAGCTTCATCAGTTGGGCGGACATCAGCAGTCAACAATCTAGACAGATATTCAGTGCTGTTATGGGAAGTATATGACAAGAAGAAGACAGGATAAAAAGCAAGAAACGGCACAGAGAATACTTAAAATGATAGTGTCAAATTTCCCATTGGCAAATCAAACGGTCATAAATACAAGTTGCCTCGGAAACAACGTGAACCGTGTACGTGAGCGTTAGAAGGTTGGTCACACTGATAAATAATTATAATTAGATATCTCACACAATTCATCAGCTGCTGAAGTTAGCCAATCAGATCGCTTGGCGAAGAACTTAGATGGGCTTTGCGAGGCGGTGTTGCTAATTCTGCACATGACTTATGACCGGCTTGAGGGCGCCAATAGAAAACTTCTCCAGGGGAGAGACTTGAACAAGGAGCTGACAGGCTCGCTACGATATCTTTGGCTGAAACCCACGGTGTGTTAGTGTTTGAAACTCATTTCTCGGTACGGTTCTCATGCCCGACCAAGACATGTGCAGATATAGCAACACAGCTTAGTAAAGCCCATTTAAATTCACTCGCGAAGCGATCTAATTGGCTAACTGCAGCAGCTGATAAAATCAATCAATCAATCAATCAATACTGATCTGCATTTAGGGCAGTCGCCCAGGTGGCAGATTCCCTATCTGTTGCTTTCCTAGACTTTTCCTAAATGATTTCAAAGAAATTGGAAATTTATTGAACATCTCCCTTGGTAAGTTATTCCAATCCCTAATTCCCCTTCCTATAAATGAATATTTTCCCCAGTTTGTCCGCTTGAATTCCAACTTTATCTTCATATTGTGATCTTTCCTACTTTTATAAACGCCATTCAAACTTATTCGTCTACTAATGCCATTCCACGCCATCTCTCCGCTGACAGCTCGGAACATACCATTTAGTCGCGCAGCTCTTCTTCTTTCTCTCAATTCTTCCCAACCCAAACATTGCAACATTTTTGTAACGCTACTCTTTTGTCGGAAATCACCCAGAACAAATCGAGCAGCTTTTCTTTGGATTTTTTCGAGTTCTTGAATCAGGTAATCCTGGTGAGGGTCCCATACATTGAAACCATACTCTAGTTGGGGTCTTACCAGAGACTTATATGCCCTCTCCTTTACATCCTTACTACAACCCCTAAACACCCTCACAACCATGTGCAGAGATCTGTACCGCTTATTTACAATCCCATTTATGTGATTACCCCAATGAAGATCTTTCCTTATACACTGACTGACAGTGACAATGCAACACCAAGGAGGAGTGGTTCGAAAGGGATGAAAGTTGGGGAAAAAACAGAGACGGCACGGACGAATAATTGATGTTTATTTCAAACCGATATGCAGGTTACACAATGCGCACGGCATCGACTCAGTAGGATGTAGGACCACCGCGAGCGGCGATGCACGCAGAAACACGTCGAGGTACAGAGTCAATAAGAGTGCGGATGGTGTCCTGAGGGATGGTTCTCCATTCTCCGTCAACCATTTGCCACAGTTGGTCGTCCGTACGAGGCTGGGGCAGAGTTTGCAAACGGCGTCCAATGAGATCCCACACGTGTTCGATTGGTGAGAGATCCGGAGAATACGCTGGCCACGGAAGCATCTGTACACCTCGTAGAGCCTGTTGGGAGATGCGAGCAGTGTGTGGGCGGGCATTATCCTGCTGAAACAGAGCATTGGGCAGCCCCTAAAGGTACGGGAGTGCCACCGGCCGCAGCACATGCTGCACGTAGCGGTGGGCATTTAACGTGCCTTGAATACGCACTAGAGGTGACGTGGAATCATACGCAATAGCGCCCCAAACCATGATGCCGCGTTGTCTAGCGGTAGGGCGCTCCACAGTTACTGCCGGATTTGACCTTTCTCCACGCCGACGCCACACTCGTCTGCGGTGACTATCACTGACAGAACAGAAGCGTGACTCATCGGAGAACACGACGTTCCGCCATTCCCTCATCCAAGTCGCTCTAGCCCGGCACTATGCCAGGCGTGCACGTCTATGCTGTGGAGTCAATGGTAGTCTTCTGAGCGGACGCCGGGAGTGCAGGCCTCCTTCAACCACTCGACGGGAAATTGTTCTGGTCGATATTGGAACAGCCAGGGTTTCTTGCACATGCTGAAGAATGGCGGTTGACGTGGCGTGCGGGGCTGCCACCGCTTGGCAGCGGATGCGCCGATCCTCGCGTGCTGACGTCACTCGGGCTGCGCCTGGACCCCTCGCACGTGCCACATGTCCCTGCGCCAACCATCTTCGCCACAGGCGCTGCACCGTGGACACATCCCTATAGGTATCGGCTGCGATTTGACGAAGCGACCAACCTGCCCTTCTCAGCCCGATCACCATACCCCTCGTAAAGTCGTCTGTCTGCTGGAAATGCCTCCGTTGACGGCGTCCTGGCATTCTTAGCTATACACGTGTCCTGTGGCACACGACAACACGTTCTACAATGACTGTCGGCTGAGAAATCACGGTACGAAGTGGGCCATTCGCCAACGCCGTGTCCCATTTATCGTTCGCTACGTGCGCAGCACAGCGGCGCATTTCACATCATGAGCATACCTCAGTGACGTCAGTCTACCCTGCAATTGGCATAAAGTTCTGACCACTCCTTCTTGGTGTTGCATTTGCTCTGTCAGTCAGTGTATTAACACCTAGATACTTACAATGATCCCCAAAAGGAACTTTCACCCCATCAACGCAGTAATTAAAACTGAGACGACTTTTCCTATTTGTGAAACTCACAACCTGACTTTTAACCCCGTTTATCAACATACCATTGCTTGCTGTCCATCTCACAACATTTTCGAGGTCACGTTGCAGTTGCTCACAATCTTGTAACTTATTTATCACTCTATAGAGAATAACATCATCCGCAAAAAGCCTTACCTCCGATTCCACTCCTTTACTCATATCATTTATATATATAAGAAAACATAAAGGTCCGATAATACTGCCTTGAGGAATTCCCCTCTTAATTATTACAGGGTCAGATAAAGCTTCACCTACTCTAATTCTCTGAGATATATTTTCTAGAAATATAGCAACCCATTCAGTCACTCTTTTGTCTAGTCCAATTGCACTCATTTTTGCCAGTAGGCTACCATGATCCACCCTATCAAATGCTTTAGACAGGTCAATCGCGATACAGTCCATTTAACCTCCAGAGTCCAAGATGTCTGCTATATCTTGCTGGAATCCTACAAGTTGAGCTTCAGTGGAATAACCTTTCCTAAAACCGAATTGCCTACTATCGAACCAGTTATTAATTTCACAAACATGTCTAATATAATCAGAAAGAATGCCTTCCCGAAGCTTACATACAATGCATGTCAAACTTACTGGCCTGTAATTTTCAGCTTTATGTCTATCACCGTTTCCTTTATATACAGGGGCTACTATAGCAACTCTCCATTCATCTGGTATAACTCCTCCGACCAAACAATAATCAAATAATTACTTCAGATACGGTACTATATACCAATCCATTGTCTTTAGTATATCCCCAGAAATCTGATTAATTCCAGCCGCTTTTCTAGTTTTCAACTTTTGTATCTTATTGTAAATGTCATTGTTATCATATGTAAAGACAACAGCGCGAGATATCGACGTAATTTTTTCATTATATGTATCAGTATGACCAACGCTGTAACGCTCATGTAGTCCGTTCGCGCTGTTTCGGACCAGAGCAGTCTACATTTTACAAGCCGGAGTCATGTAAGTTTGGCAACGTCCAGTGGAGCCCAAGGCGAAAGCGCGGGAGCTATCTGTGTATGCTGATGTGTAGTGAACTTCGTGTTGTGTGTATTTGTATTTTTCATGGATATGTTCGAGTATATATAACAAGGTAGGTGTCTGAATAACATACGTAGAACCTATTATCGAAATACGTGAAGGCGTGCCTGAAGTTGAGTTATTAATAACACGTTTAATGTATTTGCAGATGCCCAGAAAATGTTGTGTTCCTATATGTTGTAGCAACTACGACATCAAAAAGGATGGTTATGTTACCTCATTTAGGTTTCCTTCAGATGAGGAATTAAAACAAAAATGGATTCGTCAGTAACGCTCACGATGTCGTAGCAACAGGTTCACCCGCCACTGCGCAACGCTAATTATCCTCGTGAAGTAGTTACAGAGCGGAAATTTTCCGGAGATTTACTGCACAGTTCGGTGATCAAACATTGTCAAGGACGCGTGTGTTTGCCTGGCATAGAAATGTCAAGGAAGGAGGAGAACGTGTGGATAATCAGCAACACGATCGCCGTCCGCGGATCAGCATTACTGACGAAAGACATTAAAGACATTATTGACGACGATCGACGGGCATGAGCGACGCGCAATCAGTGTTGCTTACTACCGAGAGCCGTTGAACAAGGCGAGGGTTGCATGTCGCCGCAAAAGGTGAGACCAACCGATTCGAAAGGTCATCCTCCACGACAATGCGCGGCCCCATACTGCAGCTTTAACTGTCTCCAAGCTACAGGAAATGCACTGAACTTCACTTGATTATCCACCTCACAGCCCGAACTTTTTTCCATTTGCTCAGACCGCCTAAAGAAGCTCTAGGGCGGAGTATGGAAGACTTCGTGCGCAACTGGCTGGTGGCACGACCCTGTTCTTATTTACGATGAGGGCATCAAAAAGCTGCCCATACGTTGGGACAAATGCATTTCCAAAGCAGGAAACTATTGGGAAAAATAAATTGTAATTACCTTGTGTTTTCCCATAAATGAATTTAAATAAAAGAAGTAAAATCCAGTTTATATTTGATTGTAATCAATTCTCTAGAGCAGGATGGGATGGGGCCGCTCAGTCATGGCCATCCATCAATACTTCACTGAATGATTGCTAGGTAGGCCCCTAACATATGGAAAAATAAATTGCATCGCTCATTTCATGATTCAAATTTTCAGATGACTCCCAGCAATAAGATATGTGAAAATCAATACAAATGGTAAAAGACTAGCAACACAGAACAAACAGAGAAAGAGGAAATTCGCCAAGCAGACAAACATGATAGCCTAAATAGAAAGGAATTTAAAAATTGAAATGTGGTTTAATTGATCTCCTTTCATAATTATACGAATATGCATAAACAGATATGATGGTTATGAAATACGATATTCATACAGAATTACTGCGTTTGAGATGTTAAAAATGGAAATTTGGAGATAGTATAGATCAGGGGTTGGCAACGCGTCGATCACCTGGTCATTTCCGATAGCTCGCGGAGAAATAGCAAGGTTAATACAAAAAGTGTTGCATACACGGGAATGGTTGCTATACTACTTTAAAGCGAAAAGGTGAATGTGAAAGACATGACCAAGATGCCATCAGCAGAAGGCCATCCTAATTTTGGCGGTAGAAAGTCAGTTCACTCACTCACTCAGTCAATCAATCAATCAATCAATCAATCAATCAAACAATCAATCAATCAATCAATCAATCAATCAATCAATCACTACTGATTTGCATTTAGGGCAGTCGCCCAGGCAGCAGATTTCCTCTCTGTTGTTTTCCTAGAATTTTCTTAAATTATTTCAAAGACATTTGAAATTTATTGAACATCTCCCTTGGTAAGTTATTCCAATCCCTAACTCCCCTTCCTATAAAAGACTATTTACCCTAATTTTCCTCTTGAATTCAAACTTTATCTTCATATTGTTATATTTCCTGCTTTTAAAGACACCACTGAAACGTATTCCTCTACAATTGGCATTCCACGCCATCTCTCCACTGACAGCTCGGAACATACCACTTAGTCGAGCAGCTCGTCTCCTTTCTCCCAAGTCTTCCCAGCCCAAACGCAACATTTTTGTAACGCTACTCTTTTGTCGGAAATCATCCATAACAAATCGAGCTGCTTTTCTTTGTTTATTTTTTTGTTTGTTTTTTTTCAGTTCTTGAATCAAGTAATCCTGGTCAGGGACCCATAACTGGAACCATACTCTAGTTGGGGTCTTACCAGAGATTCATATGCCCTCTCCTTTACATCCTTACCACAACCCCTAAACACCCTCATAACCATGTGCAGAGATCTGTACCCTTTATTTACAATTCCATTTATGTGATTATCCCAATGAAGTTCTTTTAACTCCTGGGTACTTACAATGATCTCCAGTTACTGATTGGTGTACTTTGGGGTGTAGATGTCGCACCGGAACGAGTGAGGTCTAATTTGATTCGTGTCGACGAGACCTGTCGGAAAGCACTGAAAAAATTGAATTTTGATTCTTTTTAATTCGAGGTTATGTGATTGAAAATTGACAAACTTTGGCATATTTCACAAACGTGTCCAAATATGTCACTAATAAGCGTGTATGAAGGCAATAGAGAACATATGGTGAGGAAACTAGACTAAATAAGGAATCGGAAAACCCCAAAAGTACATCTGCAGAAGGAATGCGGCGGGTATTGGAGCCTGCAGTGGTGATCTCTTGTAAAACGTAAGGACAAAACGTTGCAATCGGAGATCAGCGGTTCGTGTAAATATAGTCGACTTCGCTTTTAACGACATGCTGGATATATCGGTCCAGTCTAAGTCCTATATAAACACTGTATTTAAAAACTCGCTTATTACGACTTATCGTATAAAACTACGTACTTTGATCAAATTTTCGGAGAAATGTATCGGCTATAACGTCCAATGTTGAATTTTGTTTGTTACGTACTTGGGTATTGCTTAACACAATGTAACGCTTATTATTGTAGGTTTCAAATCAGTCTGTTAAATAGTCAAGGCAGACATCGCTGTGAAATGATGCAAAAGAAGATGAAACTGTTTAATAATGAAGAAAAGTCACACATTATATGGCGATTACAAAACGGGGGGAAAATGTCAACATCACGAAGGAATCGGGTGTATCGCACTGAACGATTTCTACAACTTGAAAGGGCACAGAGAAAAGAGGTGTCTTTTCGAAGAAAAATCTTAAAATATCAAGCCTGCAGATCTTCTGAGCACAAGGAGTTTGAAGAACCTTTACTGGGACGGTTTAAGCAGCAAAGAACAAATGAATCGGCGTATGCAAAAAGATGACATGTGAAAAAAGTGAAATTTTACAGGAAACACTAGAAAATGAATATCTATTCTAACGTTTCAAATAAAGAATCGAAGCAACTTTATTTAATTCCCACATGCATTCCTTATAATGCCATGTGACTTGGGTTTCATTTCACCAGCAATTCTGGCTTAAAAATACAATTTAATTTGTCTTACATATCACCTTAATGCAATTTTTTATTTTTTGCAGAGAACTGCATACTGTATTTCCTTTAAAATAATGTGATCGCATTTCAAGAATCAAATTTATATTCAATGCACCAAAAATATTAAAATAAACAGCAATACTGACATTGTAACGTCACAATATAACACTAATGAAACACATGCTTAACATAATATTTGCATACAACGCAGTTTGGTTCGAAAACATCTTTGATCTTGTGCATTGCTCATTTACATCTATTTAAACCTCCTGAGCAATGTCCTCTTTTGATGTTGTAAGCCACTGTATAGGAGTCCATCTCTGGGCAGTATGTCATTACGTTTGTAATGGCTGTCAATTCCTTCTTTTCAATCGGAATTCTCTGACTGTAAGCTTCTTCTGTTGGTAGACTGGTGGATATAGCACGGGATTTCAATGTACATGTATGTGACATCAAGCCTTCAATGAAAAACCGTGCAATAACCTTTCCCTCCATACTGGTATCATGAAACAGATGGTTGAAATTGCCTATTTCGCATGGCATTGTTTTTTACTTCTTGGAATATGTGTGCTATAAGACTCATCTGACAGATCCCCAGGGGCTCTGAACTTTGGGGCGTGTGTTGGTGACCACGGAGCCCTTAGCTGAGTCCTGGCTCTCACACAGCAAAACTAGTGAAAGACACCTTGAAATCGCTTAGATGAGACATCCCTCCACATCCGCCGTGGCACGTGGCACCTCTCTTGTATCAATAACTTACACATCCTCTCAAAAGCTCGACGAATGGTCTGCCGCAAAAGACTAGCAGTTTTTCTGGCATGGTATTCATAACTTACCTGAAAGATGGGCGAATTATGTTGAAGCCGATGTCCAATATTTTGAATAAACAAATATGAATCTCCCTTGAAAATTACGTGTTTTCTTTAACAAACATCCGGCAGAAACTTATGCATACACCTGGTACATGATTAACATAACATTGTGTTATCGTCCCAAATCAGATTCTCTACCACACATAGGTACAATGAAACTTTGGATACTGTCAAAAATATCTGCATTGAGAAGGATTCCATCCACAACGAAAACTAACACCTTAATCACAGGACGCGCGCTTGTTATATGCCCTTTCCATTTCGACATTTAATTTCCCAGTCATTCCTCTGATCCATGATTTAGAGCCTTCCTTTAGGTTCTATTGCAGCAGATCACTGTACGCAACCTTATAAATTGATCGTAGTAGCGGTATTTGAATTAAAACAATATGCAACAAACAGTTAATATGGAATGGTCCTTTCATTAGCGTGGAGATTGTGTACAGCAGTATTTCTTGTGCGGGGATTGCTCGCTTAAGCTAGCAAGTAGAGCAATATTGACATTAAGGACTAGCAGTTTTATACAATGATCAGCCAGAACATTATGACCACGTACCTAATAGTCGGTACGTGAAGGTTGGGTACGGATAACAGCGGCGACGCGTCTTGGCATGGAAGCAACGAGGCCTTGGTAGTTCGCTGCAGGGTGTTCGTACCACATCTGCACACACAAATCACCTGATTCTAGTAAATTCTGAGGAGGGTGGCAATGAGCTCTGACACCACGATCAACCACATCTCAGATGTGTTTGATCGGGTTAAGGTCTGGGAAGTTGGGGGGCCAGCACATCAATTGTAACTCGCTACTGTGCTCCTCTAACCACTTCCTCACACTCCTGGCCTTGTGACGTGGCGCATTATCTTGTTAAAATATGCCACTGCCGTTGGGAAACATGATCGTCATGAAGGGGCGTACATGGTCTGCAACGAGTGTACGATAATTCTCGGCCGTTATGGTGCCTTGTACGAGTTCCACTGGGCCCATGGATTCCCGCGTGAATATTCCCCATATCATAATTGAGCCGCCGCCAGGTTGTCTCCGTCCCGCAGTACTACTGTTCCCCTGGAAGACGACGAAGACGCACCCTCCCATCGACATGATGAAGAAGGTATCGGGATTCGTCAGACCATGCAACAATCTGCCACTCCGCCAACGTCCAGTAACGATGGTCACGTGCCCGTTTCAGTCGCAATTGCCGATGTCGTGGTATTAACATTGGCATATGCATCGGTCGTCGGCTGCGGGGATTCATCCTTAGAAGTGTTCGGTGCACTGCGTGTTCAGACACACTTGTAATGTTTCATGTTGTTATATCCGCCACAGTTTGTTGCCTGCCCAGCTTACTACGTTCGACAGCAGTAGTGAGGGGTGGCGGTCCAACCCCTCGACGTTCGGACGTGCTTTCATCTTGGTTCCGCCACTTGTTGAAGACACTCACCACAGCACTCATCGAACACCCGACAAATCGTGCAGTTTCCGAAATGCTCGCGCCGAGCCTCCGGGTCATCATAATCTGCCCTCGGTGAAACTCAGATAGATCGCGCGCCTTCCCCATTCTACATACAGACAGCACGCTCACTGATACTCCATGCACCGTGCGTCATTCCTCGTCAGGTGACGCTGCTATCGCCTGGACGGGTTCATATCGATAGTAGGTAGTTGGTCATAATGTTCTGGCTGATCAGTGCATGTGTTGCGTATCTTCATTAATTTTAAGGGAATGGTGGACCACTGCTTATTTTTACAAGGATGGTGAAACACTAAGGTTGAGTAAACTCTTTACAGAACTGACGTAGATGCCCCACGAGAGACGGCCTGCATAAGTTTGTTGTTCAAATGTTTCGTGTCTGTCTGTGTAGTTTACGTACTGGCGACCAGAGGCGCTGTTGTTGCTCACACGGTTCATATGGACATTACTAGTGTTGCTGGGTGTCGGGGCATATGTCCATTTCTTCTCAAACGTGCACTAACATATCAGCTCCACTGTACCAGAGACGCTCTTCTTCTAATCGTGCAGTTGTGGTACTAATAATGGCGTGTGATCTCCGGAGAGGCCTGGTGCAGGTCTTCCGAGATGACACCATATGGGCGACCTGCGCGTCGGTGAGAATTTGACCCTACTGTACTTACGCTGAATTCTACTGAAGAAGGCGGCACACACAGCTCCACTCCCGAGCCAACGGAATTAACCAATAAATGTTAAAATCCCCGACCAGGCCGGAATTCAAATCGAGGATCCCCTAGAAAAAAAGCCAGCACGCTAACCATTTAGTCACGGAGCCGGACAGTTGTGGTGTTGGGGGATCGTATCCTCACCAACATAAATCGCAGGGTGTAAAATCTGGAGGCCACGGAAGCCAGAGCAACATAGGCTAATCATGATTCCCAGCACAACCGATCGAGCGTTCTGTTATGGGTGGCATTTTCGGGACACAAATATCAATTGGATTGGAACTGTTGCCCCCAACGTGACATGTAGTTTTTATGTAATGGGCACTTCCTAAATCATGTTCGGAAGCGTCTCTGCACTATTACAGCAGCCCCTGTTCGCAGTGGCTTGTTGCGGACCGATGACAGTTTTTTAATTCAGTAAATGAAGAGTGATTTTACATTTTGATAAAGGTTCAGCACACAACACAGTATTATTTGTATTACAGAGGATTATTGCAAACTTAGGCCGTCGTAGTGCAGACCTTCTTTCATCAATAGGAGTACGGTAGTTATTTCTGAAAGAATGTGGGTTTCCCAACCTGTTCCAATAATAAACATCCGTTGCTGCCACTCACAACAATCAACGAGGCTTTTGAAGTAATTAGCCAGCTCTGAGAAGTCAGTCGTCAACGAAGACATCCTCCTTATCTAAACTCACAATACTGAAGTTTCGAGCCTGTTTATAACTCTCGGCAGTCAGAGTAGCTAAGTAGGTCTACGATGGACGGTTACGTTGTAAATAGTAGTAAATTGTTTGGTCCTCGGAACGAGATTATTTCTTAATATTGTGATGGTCAGCGTGTTTTGGTTACTATAATTGGAATATGCATTGCATCTGTGTGTGTGTGTGTTCGTACCATACAAGTGTATTACTTTAGGTCTTTCGAATTTGAAAACTAAATTAAGGAAAATTATTATTATTATTATTATTATTATTATTATTATTATTATTATTATTATTATTATTATTATTATTATTATTATTATTATTATTGTTACCGAGTTTTGGTGGTAGGTAGAGGTGTAAGAAGGTGCGGGCGTGAATGGGTCTCAAACTACGGAATCAAAGTTAATGTAAAAGTTAACAAGGTTATATTTTCTTTTCAATATTAAGTAATAACAAAGAACAGGTACTTAGTAGCCGAAACACAATTTGAAATGTACAATTACAGGGATTACAGAGTTTGGGCTTCGAGCCCTGAGTTCACAATTTTTGAGCAACTAGCCCAACTTTCCGATATACAAATTTTAACAAAGGGGCAGAAGACCCCAATCAAACCCTGGAGCCCTTGCTCCAAATTACACAGTAAAGCCTCCTCGAGGCATACAACACTCCGTTTCCAAAAGAGCCACACGCTCTTTAATTTAAGCCGCTCCTAGGCCACACCAAACTCCACCTTCAAGTTGTCCTCAACGGACATAAACACAGGGGTAAAATACCCAATCTACTGAGGTCTATTAAATGAAAAGCAGGTTAATTAAATGACCTCTAAAACAATTTGAGAGGAGGCGAACTTGCACTCCTAATACACTTGGTTTTTAAGACCTACTTTGGCTCTTAGGCCACTGATGCAAGGGCTAATCCCATACTACAGAGGTGACGTAATAGCAATTTACATTACATTACGGAAGAATTGGTTGAGAGAATAAGTTCACCTCAAGACGATGTGAGTGGGAGCTCGAGAGGGTTAAGCACTCTCTATCCCGATATGTCGTTTTAAAATAGAATAGATACCAGTTGTTTTTACATTTTAGGAAAAGGTTACATGGTTGAACGTTTAGAACCCGCCCCGAAAGTTAAACTGCTGAGCAAGAAAAGAAAGAATTTATTAATCGGCCATTACCTTATTGTTGACCGCCGCCGAGGAAAGAGGCGCTTCCCGCCTCCTGCTATGTACTTAATACACTGAAAGATGGAACAGAAGTGGCCCGGAGACCCTAAAATCAGCAGTTTATATACTCTCGCGGAAGTTTCTAGGCGTTAGGGGAATGAAAACACCCGCCCACAATGTTTTTATTGGATAGGACCCCGCAACAGATACAAGTTGGGGGAAGATACACCAGATTGGTCAGAAATTACTAAAAGAAATTCGGGATTGGATAAATCTAAAACAAGGGGAAAAAGAGGGGTATACAGCCAACTTAAACAATAACAGAAAGAAATTTAACAAGAAACAAACTTTTGAAATAAAAATTTCTCCAACAAAATAGTTCTTTGACTCCGCACTAGGGTGCGCTATTGTTGATCTTCAGTAGTGTCCTCTAGAAGAGAAAGTTCACACTTCTTACTTCAAGCGAAACAAAAACACATCAAAAGTGACACAGTTCAAAAACTCAAAATTTTCCACGTGGTGACATCTTCTGAGAAAGTAGAGAATTAATAGAGTAGATAAAGTTCAACCTTCCTCCAGAAGAGGAGTTTCAACTGGCGCAACTTTTAAATAAACGGTGTAGAGGTGTACCGCCCGGTACAGACCTCCCCCCCCAAAAGTTCCTCCAGGGGTGACACATGAAATCAGTTTGAAACAAAGTCCAAGTAATGATGTTGATACGAAGATAGATAGCAGAAGCATTTACAAGATTTCTTAATTCAGTTTCAAAATGTTGTTGTTGCAGGTGAATGAAAGTCTTTAAGTTTGTAGAATTTGAATTTCTGAAGATAAACTTTTAATACTTAGAAGTGAAGAAAAATTTTTTGCACGGTCCACCAAATATTGCTGTTGAATTCCCAAATGTAGTTATCTCTTATAGTAACTGTCCATGTAGTTGATGTTGATGAAGTTGGATGGCCGGACCGGCCGTTGCAGCTTGCGTCCAAAAGGAGGCCGCTCGGACCCCTCAAGTACCCTGAGATACCGCTCGCCCGCACTATGAGGGGAGCAGAGGTGTTGAAGTACGCCGCGCCCGCGGTGAACATATACAGGCTGCGGGCAAGTAGCAGGTCGTGCGCCGCACGTCAGTCTTGGCCGGGAGGAGAGCTCCGGCTCGCCGTGCACATGTCGTCCTCGCTGGAGAGGAGGGGGCCCATCCCCCACCCCAGTCGCTGCACGGCGCTGCGCGGCTGCGGGGGCGCTGAAACATTAAAGCTAGGCGGCAGAATTGTGTTGGACTATCATCTTCTTTGAGGGTACAGGCTTGTGGAGAGGTTGAGGGGCCAGCGGCGTGTAGATATCCATGGCATTTACTATTATGAAGCCACAGTGTAAGGTGGAGCAGGAGACGGGAGCGTGGTAATGGCCGTGGCAAGAACAGGATGGCAGTTTAACGGGTCGAGGCAGATTTTACACAAGGCTTACATCTAAAACCAAAATATTACAGAAGGGGCAGAATGCCTTAAAAGTGAAACTCAAAAAAAATATATAACCTTCATATCCTTTCAGAATAATATGAAGCAAGTTAACACAGAAATTACACCGGTTTCACCTGGGACAGGTGAACTCTAAATATCCTCTCGGTGGCTGGATTACTTAGCAATAAGGTAACCGGCGTAAGAAAATCGAGAATGATACAAGGCCCATGAAATCTGGGGGCAAGCTTGCCCGCGGGAACAAAATTTTTGACCATAACCTGGTCACCTACCTTCAAAGTGGTGGGTCTCCGTCCACGATCATACCTTTCCCTAACCTTTTCATGAGATACTTTAAGATTAGCTTTAGCCTTCTTCCAAAGATCTTTAATGTTGTCCGGATCTATTGTCTCGGGCAGAATGTCATTCAGAGACCAGAGGTTAGAGAGCGGCGTGTTGGGAACGAACTTAAACATCAAAGAAGCTGGAGTAAATTTGTGTGATTCATGAACCGCCGAATTCAAAGCAAAAGCTAACCAATGCAGGGACGTGTCCCACCTAGAATGATCTTCATGATGATAGGCAATAAGTGCGGACCTGAGATTACGGTTAACCCGTTCAGCCAGAGATGGTTGAGGGTAATAAGCGGAAGTAGTTACATGAGAGATGGACAAGTCAAAACAGAATTTACGAAATAAATTAGATGTAAAAGCCTTAGCATTATCAGATACAATGTATTGGCACGGACCAAAAGAAGCAAAAATAGAATTTAGACAGGTAATGGTGGACTGAGCGGTAGCCAGCTTAGTCGGAAATAACCAAGAAAATCTGGTAAAACCATCTACACATACAAAGATGAATTTGTTGGCATTTCCCTTCGACTGGGGGAAGGGTCCTACATAATCAATATACAGGCGTTCCATGGGGCGCGACGCTTGATGAGAAGACAAAAGGCCTACTTTAGTGGACATGGTGGGTTTACTGATCAAACAAGATTTACAAGCTTTTACAAGTTCCCGAATTTCACCGTCCATACCTTTCCATATGAACATTTCACGAATCTTTTCACGAGTTTTAAAGATTCCAAGATGCCCCCCCAATGGGGTCTCATGATAGTATTTGAAGATCATAGGTACAAGAACCGCTGGAACAACAACTTTCATCAACTTATCATGCCTCGAAGGGCAACATAGAACACCATTCCTCAGAACATAAGGGACAGCATGTTCCCCAGAAGAAAGGGTTTCCATTATCGGAGCCAGCGTGGGATCTTCACGTTGGTATTTCTCAATATCCCTAAAAAGCATGGGAGCATCTGTTAAGATGGCATTAACACCAGATAGTATGGACTCGGAAGGTGATGAACTGTCGACCGGTTCGTGGGTCTCTACGTCGTTATGAAACATACGGCTGAGTCCATCAGCAACAACATTTTCGGTACCTCTGATATGTCTAACATCAAACTGGAAGGCGGAAATACGAATAGCCCAGCGGGCTATACGACCAGTACGACGCGGCCTACCTAAGACCCAGCTTAAGGCTTGATTATCTGTCTCCAGGTCGAATTTAACGTGTTCCAGATAGAGACGGAACTTTTCTAAGGCAAATAAGGCTGCCAAACCTTCGAGCTCATAGATGGAATACTTGGCTTCTTGAGCCGACAATGTCCTAGACGCATAGGCGATGGGTCGCCTCCCTAGTTCAGTCTCTTGAAGAAGGACTGCAGCTACTGCTGACGACGACGCGTCGGTTTGGACGATGAATTTCTTCGAGAAATCAGGCATAGCAAGTACAGGGGCATTACAAAGAGCTAATTTAAGGTCTTCAAAAGCGGCTTGTTGAGAAGGTCCCCACTCGAATTTGATGCCTTTCCTACGAAGAAGGTTTAAGGGCGCCGCTCTATTAGCAAAGTTAGGAATGAACTTTCTGAAGAAATTCACCATACCAATGAACCTGGCGATACCTTTAATGTCCTTGGGAGGTTTAAAATCACGGATGGCCTGTGTTCTAGAATGATCAACTGCTACACCATCGGGTGACACAATATGCCCTAGGAAAGACATAGAGGGCTTAGCGAAGGCAACCTTGGACAACTTAACAGTTAACCCAGCCTTACGAAGGCGATCGAGAACTTCTCGCAGATGATCTAGGTGTTCTTCAAAAGTCTCTGAAAATACTACGACATCATCTAAGTAGTGATATAAGTACTCGAATTTGATGTCGGAGAAGACCCTATCTAGTAGCCTAGTGAGCACAGCTGCCCCCGTGGGGAGCCCGAAAGGCACGCGGTTGTATTCGTATAAATTCCAGTCCGTGGCAAACGCTGTAAGGTGTTTAGACTCTTCGGCCAGGGGAATTTGATTATAGGCCTGATTTAAGTCCAAGATGGTGAAGAACTTGGCCTTACGAAACCATGAAAAACAAGAATGAAGGTCGGGAAGGGGCACAGATTGTAACACCACCTTCCGATTGAGAGCCCTGTAATCAATGACAGGCCTGAAACCTCCTTGGGGTTTCGGTACTAGAAAAATAGGCGAAGAATACGCTGACTTAGAGGGCCTAATAATACCGTCCTTCAACATCTGATCGATGATTTCCTTCAGAGCCTTCATTTTAGGTGGAGATAGCCTATACGGTGGAAAACGGACAGGAATCGAATCCGTAACCTCAATTTTGTATTCAATAAGGTCAGTAACACCAAGAGTATCAGAGAACACCTCGGGAAACGACTGACACAGTTTGCGAATGCTATCAGCCTGCTTCTCAGGTAGATGTCTAAGGTCTAACAACATCTCATCCTGGATAGGCGACATAGAAGAACATGACACAGAATTACACTTTAATAGTGGGATTTTACAACTAGAAGCAAATTTGAATGTGCACGACCTAGACTGCAGATCGAGCACAAGACCAGTGTGAGAAATAAAGTCAGCTCCCAATATAATGGGGCAAGACAATTGCTTGGCCACAAACAATTTAACTTTCCATGTAAACTTAAAAACACGAATTTTGACCAGTAAGGAACCTAGAATTTCTAATGGAGATGAATTAGCCGAAACGTATTGAACAGGAGAAGAGACATAGTCAGGAAGTTTACAAACCGTTTTCAATTTAGAATACCATTCGGCCGCAATAATCGAACAAACACTACCTGAATCTAAGAGAGCTGTTATAGGCTCGTTATTTACCTCAATCTTAAGGAAAGGAACAGGTGCGGGGGTATCCGCCGCAATCCTAAGACATTCTTTAGGGCATTCAAAAGATGAACTTGAAGGCTGATCGTTCTCTGCATTTACAATCTGTTTACTAGGGGCTGAGTCTCGGGAAGATGGATTAGTCGACTCAGCCGAAGCCACTAGTCACTTTTTATTATTGGCATAGGTGGAATTTGCACCAGAAGTTGAGCAGGAGGGGGTGCTATTTGAGTTTGGGCAATTTTTGGCGATATGTGAGAAGGCCCCACACTTAAAACAGCCTTGTGCTGAACCAGCTCCATTATTTGCCCTACTACTTTTGACTAATGGACATTTATTGCGAAGATGGTCAGGCGACCCGCAAGCATAACATTTACGGGGCGTGACTGGTCGGCGAGGTGGAGGCCGAGTGTTACTAAAGGAAGGCGGGGGTTCTTTCGCTACACGCAAAGAATCGGCGTATCTAACTCCTTCCGCTGAGACGGCCAACGCTTCAAGTTCAGAGAAAGTTTGCGGGCACGCCGCAAAACACAAGTATGACCTATAAGATGGTGAAATGCCTTCCACAATAGCTTGTACAATTTGATCCTCAGGGAAGTGAAGAGCAAACACCCTGGTATAAAACTTAATGTCTTGTATGAAATCAGCCAAGTTTTCATCCAACCTCTGTACTCGATAATAGTACTTTTGAATCAGAGATGACCTCGCGCGGGCGGGAATAAAGTTTGCAAGCAAGTGTGCATGAAAATCTTCAATAGATGACTGTTCAGCTATGGCTCTTACTATTTTGTCGGAGAGAATACCAATAGCATACGGATAGATAATTTGCAAGATTTGACATGGAGACAGAGAAAAAACAAGGGCATGATCCTGAAATTCCACTAGAAATCTTAAAAATGAAATTACGTCACTGGTGGTATTAACAGAAAACTTGGATATACCTCTGAGCAACATTGCCAATGGATGAGGCAAGCTACTAAATCCGGGTGACATAGTAGGTAAAGGTTTCAATGGCAAGGAAGTCAATTCAGAACGGATGTTACTCAATGATGCACGACGTTCAGATTCGTTGTCCAATGGGGCAGGGATAGTTTGAGCAGCAACGGTTATCCTATTAACTTCTCCCTTGGGAGGCGCTTCCTCACTACCTGGATTCACTATGGTGGGTTGATCAGATTTGGGAGGAACTTCCCCAGTTAACAATTGAGTGACCTTATTAGATAATTCGGAAATATTTTCCAGGAGCGTACTAGCTTCCTTCCTCTGAACATCATTCAGTTTTAGAGACAACAGATCGTTAACCCTATTCGAAAAATGATATAGCCTGCCTTGCACACGCTTAATTTGATTAGGAGACGGATCATTTTCATCAAAAAAACTAACTACGGAAGCTAGCCCAGTAATATTCTCCGTGATCGTGGAAAGAGAGTCGTCAATTTCTTTCTCTCCCAAATTGGGGATGGAAATGGGCAAATCAAGGGACTCTCTAAGCTTGTTAGTGTCTATTGCAACCGTGCCTCCAGATTGAACGTTTCTGATAGTTAACTCATATATCAACTCCTCTTTGCGCAAATAGTTAAGGAGGAGAACATCGCGAGGGCCGGGCATGATGACAGAACAATTTTGGAAAACTCAAAAATGCCAGCAACTGAGAAAATGGTTAGAGTTCGGATCAAAACAATGTCTCGCCGTCAAAAGGGGCTAAATTGAGACCCATTCAACCACGCTCTGCTACCACTTGTTACCGAGTTTTGGTGGTAGGTAGAGGTGTAAGAAGGTGCGGGCGTGAATGGGTCTCAAACTACGGAATCAAAGTTAATGTAAAAGTTAACAAGGTTATATTTTCTTTTCAATATTAAGTAATAACAAAGAACAGGTACTTAGTAGCCGAAACACAATTTGAAATGTACAATTACAGGGATTACAGAGTTTGGGCTTCGAGCCCTGAGTTCACAATTTTTGAGCAACTAGCCCAACTTTCCGATATACAAATTTTAACAAAGGGGCAGAAGACCCCAATCAAACCCTGGAGCCCTTGCTCCAAATTACACAGTAAAGCCTCCTCGAGGCATACAACACTCCGTTTCCAAAAGAGCCACACGCTCTTTAATTTAAGCCGCTCCTAGGCCACACCAAACTCCACCTTCAAGTTGTCCTCAACGGACATAAACACAGGGGTAAAATACCCAATCTACTGAGGTCTATTAAATGAAAAGCAGGTTAATTAAATGACCTCTAAAACAATTTGAGAGGAGGCGAACTTGCACTCCTAATACACTTGGTTTTTAAGACCTACTTTGGCTCTTAGGCCACTGATGCAAGGGCTAATCCCATACTACAGAGGTGACGTAATAGCAATTTACATTACATTACGGAAGAATTGGTTGAGAGAATAAGTTCACCTCAAGACGATGTGAGTGGGAGCTCGAGAGGGTTAAGCACTCTCTATCCCGATATGTCGTTTTAAAATAGAATAGATACCAGTTGTTTTTACATTTTAGGAAAAGGTTACATGGTTGAACGTTTAGAACCCGCCCCGAAAGTTAAACTGCTGAGCAAGAAAAGAAAGAATTTATTAATCGGCCATTACCTTATTGTTGACCGCCGCCGAGGAAAGAGGCGCTTCCCGCCTCCTGCTATGTACTTAATACACTGAAAGATGGAACAGAAGTGGCCCGGAGACCCTAAAATCAGCAGTTTATATACTCTCGCGGAAGTTTCTAGGCGTTAGGGGAATGAAAACACCCGCCCACAATGTTTTTATTGGATAGGACCCCGCAACAGATACAAGTTGGGGGAAGATACACCAGATTGGTCAGAAATTACTAAAAGAAATTCGGGATTGGATAAATCTAAAACAAGGGGAAAAAGAGGGGTATACAGCCAACTTAAACAATAACAGAAAGAAATTTAACAAGAAACAAACTTTTGAAATAAAAATTTCTCCAACAAAATAGTTCTTTGACTCCGCACTAGGGTGCGCTATTGTTGATCTTCAGTAGTGTCCTCTAGAAGAGAAAGTTCACACTTCTTACTTCAAGCGAAACAAAAACACATCAAAAGTGACACAGTTCAAAAACTCAAAATTTTCCACGTGGTGACATCTTCTGAGAAAGTAGAGAATTAATAGAGTAGATAAAGTTCAACCTTCCTCCAGAAGAGGAGTTTCAACTGGCGCAACTTTTAAATAAACGGTGTAGAGGTGTACCGCCCGGTACAATTATTATTATTATTATTATTATCGTCGTTGCTGTTCATTGTAATAAAACACAAATTTGTACTACGAAATGAACTTATAACTTTCCTTATCAGAAAACGAGGTGCCTATTTTCAAATATTGCTGGGGTGGGGGGGGCGAGCTTTATAGTGCCGCTGCTGCCCGTTAGTGCAAATTCCAGCACACAAAAACGCTTTCTCCTACAGCATGGCCACCATTTTGATCCAAAGACCAATGACGGTAAACTACACAGGCAGCCATGAAGCTTATGAAGAACAAACAAACTAATGGAGATCGTCTCTCATTTAATGTCACTGTGGATCATTTATGTATTGTCCGACTCGTTGGCTGAATGGTCAGCGTACTGGCCTTTGGTTCAGGGGGTCCCGGGTTCAATTCCCGGCCGGATCGGGGATTTTAACCTTAATTGGTTAATTCCAATGGCCCGGGGGCTGGGTGTTTGTGATGTCCCCAACTCACACACCACACATAACACTATCCTCCACCACAATAACACGCAGTTACCTATACATGGCAGATGCCGCCCACCCTCATCGGAGGGTCTGCCTTACAAGGGCTGCAATCGGCTAGTAATATCCACGCGAAATTATATAATTATTTATGTAATTTCAATAAAGAATCAATGAGCTTTACTTCTGCACCATCATTCTTGAATAAGCCTGTAAATGAAAGTATCAGGGGTATGAGCGGTTCTATTATCTCTTATGAAGCGTTGCTCTGTCATAAATGATACGGAGATGTTGCTTGCAGGTTCGGTTGGTTTCCCTTATGTGTGAGAACACGGCCAACTCGATGGATAGTTCCGGCTTGCTACACTTGACAGTTCCAAATGGATGACGTCACACTTTTAGTGCTTGGAAATGGAGGTATGAGTCTTGTTTTCATGGTTGTTTGGTTGCAATTTGTTGTTATTTCAACAATATTAGAGGTGTTCGTTCGTGTTTGCAAGCGATAACTGTACGAAAAAGCATCTGTAAAAGATGTATTTTCAGCAACGGTAAGTGTTAACTACTACAGCGTTGTAGTTTGAGCAGCCTGTTGTTAGGAAGTATTGCTAGGTTGTAAGAATCATCTAACGTACTTTAAAAATTATTACGATTATTATAATGTGTTAGTGTAGTCGAAGCTCCTCTCTGAAATATGGGACGAACATGTAGAGTGCCTGAATGTACGTCCAATTACCGTTCTAATAAGGAAGTGGCTATCTCAACATTCGCGTTTCCCAGCGATAAGGAGAAGCGAGATATTTTGAGAAATACTTTTTTTAACAGTAGGTATGTTTGTTCCAAAGTTTAAAAAATGAAAATTGAAGAATCTGACAATTTCTGTGTCAAACGTGGGTGTGTGCTACGGAGTTAATGAGTGTGTGACCAAGATCACTCGTATTATTGGAAGTACTTTATTTTAGCACTTATTCATAACTAACACTAATCAAGTATAAAACAATGACATTATTTTGAGAAACAACAATTCGCCTAGCGACCATCACCGTACAGTCTAGGTGAGTAGCCTTCAGTCAAACATTTAACAGTATGTAATATACCTTGAGCGCATATGTTTCTGTACTTGTATGTAATTTTTTTGATAGCGTTTCTTGAATGTTATGTATTTATAAGTTTGTTGCATTTCTTTTGTCATATTATGATAAAAAGTATCGTATCAGTAGTATAGGAATTATACGCGACGACGTAGGCTTAGCACTAAGCGTATGACGTCACAACTATTGGTAGCAGGCTTCTATATCAATATGGCTGTGGTGAAGATGGTAGAATACTCCACGGTATCTTGTGAATTTTTAAGAGACGATTGTACGAAGCAACTCCCATGGGCTGTCAATAAGGGATTGCAGTCTATCATCGCTTCCACTCCAAGTTCCTTACATCCATCTTTCTTCAAATAGTCTACACTTGTCCTCTTCTGCCCCCGATAGCATGAGGTTCCCTTTGTGTAACCGAAAGTCTCATTCTTCCATTGTTCTCTTCTGATAAGTTTTGGAGAAGGTGCTTACCCATTTTTATTTTTCCGTATAACAGTAACCAGTTCCAATATCAATTCAGTTGATATAACGGTAGTCTATGCATTTCGGTGGGTTTGGTACATAACACTATCATCTGCCTTGATGGAAAAAGTAACGAGAAACTATTTCACACCCCACTTCCTTTGTACTTCCCTTCGAGGTCAACTTAATGATTCTGGGATAGCTTATAGAGTGAGAATGCAAGAAACAAATTATAGTTATTTATTTATTTATTTATTTATTTATTTATTTATTTATTTATTTATTTATTTATTTATTTATCTGATTACTCTCCAGGGTTGTATTTTCCCTCGTACTCAGCGTGAGACCCCACTTCTACCTCTTCAAAGACAGTGTCCTGGAGCGTGAAACATTTGGGTTGAAGGCATACAACTTCACCCAGGTAGCCTCACCTGCTATGCTGTGGGGGATGGGAAGATCGAAAGGAATAGGCAAAAAAGAGGGGAGGAAGAGGCCGTGGCCTTAGATTAGGTACCATGCCGGCATTTGCCGGGAGGAGAAGTGGAAAACCACTTCGAGGATGGCTGAGGAGGGAATCGAACCCCCCTCTACTCAGTTGACCTTCCGAGGCTGAGTGAACCCCCTTTCAGCCCACGTTTCAAGTCTCCGGAGGTGACAGCTAATCACACTACCCACTACCCCACGGAGGCGGACTGTTACTGTTCTAACGGGAAAGAAATTCCCATTGTACTGTACCATTAAAAATAAATTTACCAACACCTGTATTACCTACCTAGGAATCAAAAAACCGTCATTATATTTTTATCTGGGCAAACAGTCAACCTTAACGAACTCTCATTATGAGAGAATTCTGATATCTTCTCCATTTTAAGTTAAATGTTTTTTTAATACATATGGAACCTTAACAGGAATGTGAAAAATTTTATGCGCAGTCTCTGAAATGAATGTACAAAGACATAAGTAATTGATGACAAATAATAGCACGCCTTGAATCGTAATTTCTCGGTCATGGTCATAAATTTTTCGACTGCGTCATTCACAATTTTATTCCCATCCTTAGGGCAATTTATTACAGACTTCATTACGATTATCACACCTCATTATCAAAATGCTTGCTTTATTGATTGTAAAAATAGCACCAAAACGTGAGGCAATAATAATAAAGTTCTTATAGTGGAACTATATAAAAATTTGTAACGCATACATTTACGTATGTTAAAATAATAGTTAGTGGAGCAAATCCAAACTTAATTGCGGAATATTTAATTTTAGATAACATAAAATCATAAATGAACACGTGTAAAGACTTTCTGTCACACACCATCAAGATTAGAGCACCGAGTAGTTTATTTTATTACTTTCTGTCATTAGGGATTGAGGCCGAAGACGAAAACTGCATAGCGATGGAGTATAGATGCATTACACGATTAGAAACATGTTTATTTAATACTGGCGTATGTACCCGTTCTTCACACGGGAAATGGTAATGGATTACATGATGCCTTCGTTTTTAAGAATGTTTTCATTTTCCCCCTAGAGGGAAGAGGCGGGCCACCTAGAAGGTTACGCCTTCTCTCTGGCCAGAATATTCAGACGGGTTAAAGCTGGATTGAGGGATTTAGGAGTTGGGTAGGGTTGTGTGGAAATAAGGAGATGGGAGGCGTTCGGCCTATTAGCTAATCGTATTTTTTTCTTTTATTCTGTATTTTTTTCAAGGCACCACGTTTGTGATATTTACAATTTAAGTTTTATTCAGATGTTGTACATAATATATAATTGGTTTCAAGTGCCTATTTACCTTATTTATTTATAGGGTTTCCACTCCTTCCTACCTGGCCGAGGCGGTAAAGGCGTGCTCGATTCGCCCGGAAAGAGTGTGTTCGAATCCCCATCAGGAAGTTGTAAAATTTAAGAAACGAGATTTCCATTTCCCGAGGTTCCATGCTCCTGAGGTTTACTCACCTACACCAAAAATGAGTACCAGGTTAATTCCTGGGGTTGCGTCTTGATTGCGAACAGTCCAGATTGCGAACAAAGCAATAACCGTCCAGATTCCGAACAACTAAATATATATCCTGTCCAGATTGCGAACAAGAGATTAGTGTTGACGTGAGATACATAAAACAGATACAATTTTCAAAACAGTCTCATATGTAATGTTTCAGATAATCTAACCTTATTTTTTAAAATATTTTTCTTATTGAAAATATTTGTCCGCCTCTGTGGTGTAGTGGTTAGCGTGATTAGCTGCCACCCCAGGAGGTCCGGGTTCGATTCCCGGCTCTGCCACGAAATTTGAAAATTGGTACGAGAGCTGGAACGGGGTCCACTCAGCCTCGGGAGGTCAACTGAGTAGAGGTGGGTTCGATTCCCACCTCAGCCATCCTGGAAGTGGTTTTTCGTGGTTTCCCACTTCTCCTCCACGCAAATGCCGGGATGGTACCTAAGGCCACTCCCGCTTCCTTCCCTCTTCCTTTCCTGTCCCATCCAATCTTCCCATCCGTCCACAGGGCCCCTGTTCAGCATAGCAGGTGAGGCCGCCTGGGCGAGGTACTGGTCATCCTCCCCAGTTATATCCCCCGACCCAGAGTCTGAAGCTCCAGCACACTGCCCTTGAGGCGGTAGAGGTGGGATCCCTCGCTGAGTCCGAGGGAAAAACCGACCCTGGAGGAAAAACAGATTAAGAAGAAGCAGAAGAAGAAGAAGAAAATGTTTAATAATTTAGTTTGAGGTAATCTTACCATTTAGAAGATTATCTTTCTTTATTGTATAACTAGCTGATGTACCCGTGCTTCGCTACGGGATTCTCAGAAAGACTGACTTTGTGGTTTTCCTAACCGTAGCGATTAAAAACAATGCTATCATATTAAATACTCGATCAAATGGAAAGCCGCACGTTTTATCACTTTTAACGAACAGTGCTGCGGTTAGATTGCGGTGCCAATCTAATAGTCCAAAGTTCCAGAGCTGGGATGACCAGGCCTCAGATTGCCATGAACACTCATCTGCCATTATTCCGTTAAGTATGCACACTGTTCATTCGAATCAGTGCCTCAGAGTAGGGATTGAATAGCCCGAATGCTATGATGATCCAGTGTGTTACGTACCAGTAGTATCAGAAAATTTATAAACCAGGGGAATGGCATGCTAAAGAAGAAAGTTATCTAACTCCCCAGCTACTTCCCATCAATATTCAGGCAGGCTGTTACACTCTGTACGACTGGGCGAGTTGACCGTGTGGTTAGCAGTGCGCAGCTGTGAGCTTGCATCCGAGAGATAGTGGATTCGAACCCCATTGTCGGCATTGCTGAAGATGGTATTCTGTGGTTTCCCACTTTCACACCAGTCAAATGCTGGGCCTGTACCTTAATTAAGGCCTAAGACACTCCTAGCCCTTTCCTATCCCATCGTCGCCATAAAACCTATCTATGTTGGTGCGACGTAAATCAAATAAAAATACTCTGTACGCAGCAGTAATCCTATCTACCGGAGATGAGGGGCAACAGAAGACACAAAGCACATCACGACAAACAATGGTCAATGAAATGATATTGTTGATCAATGTTATGAGCTTCCTATATTGTAGGCCTTCACATTTAGTTTTCTTTAAACTCTGTGATTTGTAAAATATTTGATATCCTAAACTGTAGTTTCTTATTCTCCGACTTTACACACCGATTTTCATTAAATACTGTTTACCAATTTTCTCGTTACTCGGTGCTGATATGGACTTAGTAACAAAAATCCAAATTCATGAATATCTTTGTGATCATAGCCAGTACGGTAACAATGTATAAGACATGAATAATAGGAAATTTAATATTATATAACCTTAGTTATGTAGCATTCATCGATTACACCTCTAATAAGAAATATTTGAGAATTACATTTTAGGCCTTCTCCTAAACTACCATTTCACTTAGCGTTAATAAAATCATTTACAGCCTAGACTATAGCGACTTATTTCCTGACTTTACATACCGATTTTCATCAGGATAGGACTACTAATAACAATATTTGGGAATTAAATTTTAGGCCTTCCCCTAAACTACCATTTTTCTCAGCGTGAATACAATTATTGATAGCCTAGATTGTAGCAGCTTATTCCCCAACTTTGAATACCCATTTTCTTTAAAATACGACCGCTAATAACATAATTGTTGAGAATTCAATTTTAGGCCTTCCCCTAAACTACCATTTCACTCAGCGTGAGTAAAATGATTTATAGCTTAGATTATAGAGGCTCATCCCCCGACTTCACATACCGATTTTCATTAAATTCTCTTCAACCGTTTTCTCGTGATGCGTGTACATACAGACAGACAGACAGACAGACAGACAGAAATTACGGAAAAGCAAAAAGTGCATTTTCTTGTTACTATGGACATGACCGATACAGAAATACCATTATTTTCAAATTCTGAGCAATGTACAGACAAAACTCTTATTTTATATATATAGACATAACTAGAGGGGTAGTTGTTTGTGGTAGATTAGTGAGAGTTTTGTTATTGATAGGTTATTATTGTTATTATTAATATTGTTATTATTATCTTCCTTTTTGCTAGTGGCTTTACGTCGCACCGACACACATAGGTCTTATGGCGGCGATGGGATAGGAAAGACCTAGGAGTTGAAAGGAAGCGCCCGTGGCCTTAATTAGGGTGCAGCCCCAGCATTTGCCTGGTGTGAAAATGGTAAACCACGGAAAACCATTTTCAGGTCTGCCGACAGTGGGATTCCAACCCACTATCTCCCAGATGCAAGCTCACAGCCGCGCACCCCTAACCGCACGGCCAACTCTCCAGGTGTTATTATTATTATTATTATTATTATTATTATTATTATTATTATTATTATTATTATTATTATTATTATTATTATTATTATTATTATTATTATTATTATACAGAGTGAAAATAAATTCGAGCACTCGGTCGTCGGAGCGCGACTTCTCACATGCCAGCAATAAAAAAAAAGTGGCTCTCACAAAAGTTCGTCCTGCGAGTATATCCAGCAGAAAAACGACGTTGAAGAGTGGCAATCTGGCAACACTGTAACCACATGTAGGGTAAGTACCTCTGTCAGAACGTACAGCCCAAGCTGTGCAGTTGGTGCAGTGGAGAGAGACTCGGATCAATAAGCAGGATGTCGAGGGGTCGATCCTGGGTTGAGGCCTATGTTTTTTATTTCACAAATGTAGTCCAGGTAGTATGGTATCTGGCATCTTAATCGTCAACAGTAATTGCAACGGGTCCTCTAGAAACCATTTGTAGTTAGGCCTACATACTACGATCCTAGAAAGTTTTCGTTGGTCAGCTTTGAAAGACGTCCATTCCACGTCGTGGGCGTGAATTTATTCGCTTTTGACGATGAAGATGCCAGATACAATACCACGCGGACTACATTTACGAAATAAAAAACATAGGCATCAACCCAGGATCGACCCCTCGACCTCCTGCATGCTAACCCAAAACTCAATCCACTGCACCAACTACACAACACGAGCAGCACGTGCTGAAAAAAGGTACTTACCCTACATGTGGTTACAGTGTTGCCAGATTGACATTTTCAACGTCTTTTATCTGCCAGATATACTCGCAGGACGAACTTTTGTGACAGACATTTTTTATTGCTTGCATGTGAAGAGTCCCACTGCGACGCCCGAGTGCGCGAATTTCGCTTCACCCTGTATAATAATAATAATAATAATAATAATAATAATAATAATAATAATAATAATAATAATAATAATAATAATAATAATAATAATACCGGGCGAATTGGCGGCTGTGAGCTTGCATCTGGGAGATAGTGGGTTGGAATCCCACTGTCGGCAGACCTGAAAATGGTTTTCCGTGGTTTACCATTTTCACACCAGGCAAATGCTGGGGCTGCACCCTAATTAAGGCCACGGGCGCTTCCTTCCAACTCCTAGGTCTTTCCTATCCCATCGCCGCCATAAGACCTACCTGTGTCGGTGCGACGTAAAGTCACTAGCAAAAAAGAAGTTAATAATAACAATAACAATAATAACAATGTCCGCCTCTGTGGTGTAGTGGTTGGCGTGATCAGCTGCCACCCCCGGAGGTCCGGGTTCGATTCCCGGCTCTGCCACGAAATTTGAAATATAGTACGAGGGCTGGAACGGGGTCCACTCAGCCTCGGGAGGCCAACTGAGTGGAGATGGGTTCGATTCCCACCTCAGCCATCCTGGAAGTGGTTTTCCGTGGTTTCCCACTTCTCCTCCAGGCAAATGCCGGGATGGTACCCAACTTAAGGCCACGGCCCCTTCCTTCCCGCTTCCTTGCCTGTCCCATCCAATCTTCCCATCCCTCCACAAGGCCCCTGTTCAGCAAAGCAGGTGAGGCCACCTGAGCGAGGTACTGGTCATTCTCCCCTGTTGTATCCCCCACCCAAAGTCTGAATCTCCAGGACACTGCCCTTGAGGCGGTAGACGCTGGATCCCTCGCTGAGTCCGAGGGAAAAACCGAACCTGGAGGGTAAACAGATTACGAACGAACAAATAATAACAATAATAACCTATCAATAACGAAACTCTGACTAATCCACCACAAACAACTACCCCTCTAGTTATGTTATACAATAAAAAAAGGTAATCTAAATGGTAAGATTACCTCAAACTAAATTATTAAACATTTTCAATAAGAATTTTCTTTTTAAAAATATGGTTAGGTTATCTAAAACATTACATATGAGACTGTTTTGAAAACTGTATCTGTTTTATGTATCTCACGTCAACACTAATCTCGTGTTCGCAATCTGGACAGGATATATTTAGTTGTTCGGAATCTGGACGGTTACTGCTTTGTTCGCAATCAAGACGCAACCCCAGGAATTAACCTGGTACTCATTTTTGGTCTAGGTGAGTAAACCTCAGGAGCATGTGAACCTCCGGAAGTGGAAATCTCGTTTCTTAAATTTTACGACTTCCTGATGGGAATTCGAACCCTCTCTTTCCGGGCGAACCGAGCACGCCTTTACCGCCTCGGCCAGGCAGGAAGGAATGGAAACCTTATAAATAAATAATGTAAGTAGGCACTTAAAACTAATTATATATTATGTACAACATCTGAAAGTCCGCCTCTGTGGTGTAGTGGTTAGCGTGATTAGCTGCCACCCCCCGGAGGCCCGGGTTCGATTCCCGGCTCTGCCACGAAATTTGAAAAGTGGTACGAGGGCCGGAACGGGGTCCACTCAGCCTCGGGGGGTCAACTGAGTAGAGGTGGGTTCGATTCCCACCTCAGCCATCCTGGAAGTGGTTTTCCGTGGTTTCCCACTTCTCCTCCAGGCGAATGCCGGGATGGTACCTAACTTAAGGCCACGGCCGCTTCCTTCCCTCTTCCTTGCCTATCCCTTCCACTCTTCCCATCCCTCCACAAGGCCCCTGTTCAGCATAGCAGGTGAGGCCGCCTGGGCGAGGTACTGGTCATACTCCCCAGTTGTATCCCCCGACCAAGAGTCTGAAGCTCCAGGACACTGCCCTTGAGGCGGTAGAGGTGGGATCCCTCACTAAGTCCGAGGGAAAAACCGAACCTGGAGGGTAAACAGATGATGATGATGACAACATCTGAATAAAATTTAAATCTCTTGTTCGCAATCTGGACAGGATATATTTAGTCGCTCATACCTCAGTCACTTTCATACCGTGAAAGCGAACGATGCGACTGGGACAGATGTAAGTAACAAAATTTCTCTAGCCCATAGCAGAAGACATAGTGCACCGTAAACACTAGCTCACGGTGTTCAGTGTGATGTTTTCATATCCATAACACCCTTCAGGTTCCACAGCATCGTGCGGTAAAGTGCAGTAAGTCGTTCACAGACACTGCCTCTCAATTATACAATGACCTTAAACTATGTGAAATATATCAAAGTAGTGTCAAAACTCAGAGAAAGGTCTTAATACCGCTACCGTTCCACGTATTAAGCCATGTAAGCGAATTTTCAACAAATTAATGAAATAGTACGAAATATCATAATCTCCTAGATACATTTTAGATGTTCAGTTTTATTCTTTATTCATCCTCGGCATTAAAATTTATCTTACATTTCTGTTATGTCTTCCCTTCCTTGTTAGTACAGTTCTGAAATGGTAAAAGTAATATTGGAATCACCTAGCTGTTTAGTTTTTAATCTCTTTTTCTATTCTCAGTAGGAAAATGTCTCTTACACTCGTTTAGGTATTAATTTTAAAAGATTTTTATATTAATTGATACATTTAAATATCCGCCTCTGTGGTGTAGTGGTTAGTGTGATTAGCTACCACTCCCTCAGGCCCGGGTTCGATTCCGGCTCTGCCACGAAATTTGAAAAGTGGTACGAGGGCTGAAACGGGGTCCACTCAGCCTTGGAAGATCAACTGAGTAGAGGTGGGTTCGATTCCCACCTCAGCCATCCTGGAAGCGGTTTTCCGTGGTTTCTCACTTTTCCTCCAGGCAAATGCCGGGATGGTACCTAAATTAAGGCCACGGCCGCTTCCATCCCTCTCCCTTGTATATCCCTTCCAATCTTTCCACCCCCCCCCCCTTTTCAGCATAACAGATGAGACCGCCTGGGCGAGGTACTGGTCATCCTCCTCGGTTGTATCCCCCGACCCAATGGCTCACGCTCCAAGACACTGTCCTTGAGGCGGTAGTGGTTGGGGTCCCTCGCTGAGTTCGAGGTAAAATCCAAGCCTGGAGGGTAAACAAATTAAGAAAGAGAGAATAAATCACATGTTTGCAGAATGGTCCCTAGTATTTGGCGCTGAATTGTATTTAGTAGTTGTTCCTTTGCTAGGCCATGGATCAATTTACAGTGATGACACATAGGTAGCGCAGAGCCTTATTGATCATAAGGTGAAATTTCAAGTTATTTGGTGCACATACAACAAATTATAAGGATCTTTAGGTTATACGCGTTATTTGGGTTGCTGACTCCGAAAAAATATGGCGCTGGTGAACCACCCGGCATATTTTTTATGAAATACTTCCTCACATGCAGAGGCTGCCTTGCGACAAAGTATACTTTTACATTTATTTTTACAACATAAATAGATATACTGTACTTAATAAATGTTGAAGGTAACCTAATTGTAACAGTGATTTCTTAGAATTATCAGTGAGCCTTAAGGCTATGATGGCAATCTCCCGTAACGCTGTAACTGGCAGAGACATCTGTTTCCAGAAATTAGCGGCAACAGCGGGAATCGTTCCCCTTGCTCCAATCATCAGACCTACTATGTCGATTTTCTCTATCTGGTATTTCTCAATGTCGTTATGAATTGTTGGTAAGTAAATATTCCTTTCCTCTAGGTTAAAGGCCGCTATTAGCCGTGGGCGACTAGTGGCGCAACTAGTTGCTCTGGCGAGTCACGGACCATTGGATCAAATGGAGCCTATTAGCCGCGGGCGACTAGTGGCGCAACTGAGCAACTAGTTGCCGGCCGTCATCTGAGCAGGCAACTGCTCTGGCGACTTTTAGTTGCTCAACTGCGTGACGGGGCATTGCAGTAAATGTAGCCTATTAGCCGTGGGCGACTAGTGGCGCAACTAGTCGCCGGATGTACCTCTCCGCGCATACGGAAACGTCACTCAAGTTCGTGTTCTCACACCAGTTTGACGTAATGCGGACGATGGAACGCAATTGAATCAGCGATCCACCTAACCATTATCTTTTTCTTCATTACCTTGTTTGGTCTCGTGCTGTGGCAGAGTGAATATCTTACTTATTGTGATAGTTTATTTATTGTTCATGGAGACATCAATAAACTACAACAGCAAATGAAGGAGACGGCAAAATAATTTGAAAGCCAAATAAATAATGAAGACCCTTTTTGACTTAGAATGAAAACCGGTCACTTGGGATCCCAGAACTGAAGCTTAGGCCTACACTGACAAAATAAAAACACTAAATTCTTGGAACAGCATTTTAAAGAACTTTAGGTGAGTATTATATTCTTTTTGGCTAGTGGCTTTACGTCGCACCGACACAGATAGATCTTATGGGGACGAGGGGATAGGAAAGGGTCAAGAGTTGGAAGGAAGCGGCCGTGGCCTTTATTAAGGTACAGTCCCAGAATTTGCCTGGTGTGAAAATGGGAAACCACGGAAAACCATCTTCAGGGCTGCTGACTGTGGGATTCGAACCCACTATCTCCCGGATGCAAGCTCACAGCTGCGCGCTCCTAACCGCACAGCCAACTCGCCCGGTGTGTGAGTATTATAAAACGTTTACTACTCTTATATGGAAATACAGTACGTAATGCCCATATAAATTCTATAATCGTTTACATTTAGAAGTACCATTGATCCATTATATGGCTCTATTAGTGAATTACAGCTCAACTGGGAAACACTTGTTTAGCCCTATGTCGTTTCCCGTTATTTCTTCTTTTATGTGGCCAAGCAGTTCGCAAAATGACGACTTTGACATGCGCAGGTAATTGAAAAATTTACTATCATCCTCATTTAGATCGTCAAACAATGTATAATATCATCCTCTAGTCAGCCGTAAAACAAATATAGGATGTTTCCGCACTTTCCTAACCCTTCGGTTTTTCCATTATAATAGAAGAGCAAGAAGAAGAAGTTCTTCGTAGGACGCCATTCTCTCAACTGACTATTCCCCGGTATGAACCGAGCAAGTATTCACAAGTTGGGCCACTGATCGCCCGGTACTTAAATCCACTGGCAACTAGTGGCGCAATTGCGCCACTAGTCGCCCACGGCTAATAGCGGCCTTAACATCTGAGGGCTGCGACTTATGGTTTTCAAAGCGAATTGTGGGGTCGATGATGTAACCTCTCTTCTTATTCTTGAAAGCAATGATGTCAATCCTTCTGTGGCTTCCGTTGTCCGCTAAGCCATGAACCTCTTCAAATACCTGGAACCCATGGTCTTTTAGCGTTGCCGCAATTAACGAGCGAATGTTATGATGACGCGTATTCCTTAAAAGTTCACCATGAGGACAAGATCCCAGAACATGCGCAAGAGTTTCAATCTCCTTGAGGCAGCGCCTACGAAGGGAATCGTTCTGAGATCTTCCTGGTACCGACCTAACTGCTGAAATGTTTGCTGTCATCTTAATTGCTTCACGCCATTCACTACATGATAAGCCTTGATGGTCTCGAATCCAGGAGTTGGCAGGAGTATATTCATTGTACAAACATACACCTCTTCCTTTCTGCCGCAAATTACACCACTCGCTGAATGCCCTTTCTCTCAGTACTGTTCTCACTTTCCTGGCATCTGTTGCTCAGAATTAAAAAATGAATGGTATTTCTGTACCGGTCGTGTCCACAGTAAGAACGAAATGCATTTTTTTTTTAATTTTCCTTCATGTCTGTCTGTCTGTCTTATCAGTTAGCCTGTCTCTATGTGTGTATTCGGTATGTAAAGTCGGGGAATAAGGCACTCTTACCTAGGCTATAACTGATTTTAATCACTCTGGGTGAAATGGAAGTTTAGGGGAAATCTAACATGTAATTATCAGATCCATCCATCCATTATCTAAAGGCTAAGTCTTGTCGCTGCAGCCACATCCCACGGTCTTCAGCAGTCCTTTTCATCGTGACATAGGAAGCAAAACCCAACTGAGTGATTATGTTCCTAAGGTATGAGAGACGTGGTCTTCCTCTCGACTTCTTCCCTAGGACCTTTCCTTAGAAGACATTCTGGAGCAAGGTGTCATGTCGTAGGACGTGTCCAAGAAATTTAGCTTTCCTTTGAATAAATTAAGGTCCGCTTCTCATTAACGTCATTCAAGATTTGGATATTAGTCTTTTTATTCTGTCCAAGTCGTCCCTGTCAGTCTTCTCCAGAACCACATTTCAGCAGCTTCTAGTGTTGATTGTGCTTGTTTTCCCCAAGTCGAGGACTCACAACCGTAAGTTAGCACACTCCAAACAATAGTTTTAACAAATTTCTTCCTGGTTTCAATTCCTATGTGCTTATTTCACAATAGATTTTTCGTGTGTTGAAACACTTCTTTTGCCATAGCAATTATTCTTTTGACTTCTGTAAGGCACTGATTATCAATGTTAATAACACTACCGAGATAACAAAATTCTTTAACCTGATCTATTTTTATTTGTGGTTCACATAACCAAAATTATAGAAAATACAATTTTAGATCATTTATGTTCCGTAAATTTTTGCCGTACCGGCTATAGTAACCGAGATATTCATGATTTACAGGTTTGTTACGTAGTCCGTATCAACGCTGAGCTACGGGAAAATGGATCGACAGAGGTGATGGTGGTGATTATTGTTTTAAGAGGAAGTACAACTGGGCAACCATCCTCTATATAACACTAATCAGAGAGAAAGAATGGAAGGGGTTAGACACTTCAAAAATTACGGTATCGGCCAAAGGTAGGCAAGGGCCACGAAGGGTGTGAAAATTAAAGACACCCTAGGCCTCCATACTTAATACCGTCAGGGTCTGAAAAGAACAAGAGTTGGCCAAGGGAGGTCGGATAGGATAGATGAAAGTGAGGAGCCTGGCACAAGTAAGTGGAAGGAATACCAGGACTCAGCTGAGGGCCCCGTGGTCGCCAACCCACGCTCCGAAGTTCAAAGCCCCTGGGGCCTCTTTTAGTCGCCTCTTACGACAGGCAGAGGATACCGTGAGTGCTATTCTACCCCCGCACCCCCACCCACAGGGGGTGCATCGACAGAATTTGATGAAAATCGGTATATGAAGTCTGAAATAAGGCACTACAGTGTAGTTTGAGGGAAGGCCTAACATTCAGTTCTCAGATGAACGCCGAACACAGTTAACATGGAGATGTTCCGCAATCGTGTTAACTAGTGATGGTGGTGGCTTCTGTCGTTACTGTCGCTTGGTTATCAGCCGACATCGACAAGAATAATGGTGAAGATGTCTATAAAAATGAGAAATAAGGTCATGAAAGAATGATCGCTTGAAGAATAACCAAGAGGAGTTCATGAAATTAGGAAGGACTCCCTTTATATTGGATGTCCTGATTTCAGAGAGTCGGAAAAAACTAAATGTGATGACCTACAGTATTGAAAGTCCATAGAACTAATCAACAATGATATTGCGTTAGCTATTGTTTGTTGTGATGTGCTTTGTCTCTACTGTTGCCGCTCATCTCCGACAGATGGCATTATTGCTGCGTACCACGTGAGCTAAAGGAGTTAGCCACCGGAGTAGAACAGGCTGGCTAAATATTGGCTGGAAGTAACTGGGGACACCACTTCATTTAGAAATCTGTATGCAGTGCAGAATTCCGCAGCGAAGCAAGGGTTGGGCCGATGACCTTCGAAGTTAGGCCCCTTTAAACAACACGCAAGCGAAGCAAGGGTACATGAGCTAGTAACAAATAATGTGTTGGCAACTGTCAGTCCACAGTAACCAGGCTCAAGTTAGAGAAAACCCGTTAGAAATGTAGTTCATTCCACGGCCTCCAGAGTCAAGGAGAAGGATGTTGACGAGTTTACTATGGAGGGAAGGGTAGCCCTGATCTCTTCAGTATTATAGCCCTCACGTGTGTTAATATTATTAGGGCGTTTAGCTATATATATCGCCTCACGAATGATTCTACGTATAAAACCTTTCTCTTTATAAGTGACAGAAGTTGTATCATGAATGATTTGATGGTCAATACCTGTGGCATGTTCTGCCACAACAGACTTCTCTGGCTGGCAAAGGCGTACCGTACGTGCCTACGATATTCCTTAACCCTCGTCGCTACCTTCCAGGAGCATAGTAACGGTGAACGGAGATGTTACCAGCCGTTTGAACAAAGCTAAGGATGAGTTCGCTACACTCCATCTCGTATGGAGTTCCAAAGAACTCAGCTTGAGAATAAAACTGCGGATCCTCAATAGCAATGTTAGGCCTGTGCTACTTTACGCGTGTGAAACCTAGAGAGTGACCAAGTCTTTGACGCGGAAGGTGCAGTCATCCTAGGGATATACTGGCCAGAAGTGCAGCCAAATGAGGACTGTGGAAGGGAATACAGTAATTAGCGATTGAGCAGCAGATCAAGGAAATCAAATGACGTCATACACTGCGTACTGATGACAGCATAGCAAACCAAGCTCTCAAGTAGAATCATCACGGCCAGAGGGGAAAAGGAAGACCTAAGGCAATGAGAAGATCAGCGGAGATAGAATGTGAGCAGCTGGATAAAGTGAACACAACGAATATTGTTCCGATGGACTAAATGTCCATATGTGGGTGGGAGGCGTAACCAGTCTGAAGGAAAACAGGAAGAGCATTGGGAGATACCACATTTTGCCCGAAGAGCGGCGATTTATTCCATCGAAGCGTAAAATAAGGAAGGTAATAAAGAAAAATTGTTTCTAGTGAGATGATATTTGTGTAATGCACAGTTTATTTATTTATTTATTTATTTATTTATTTATTTATTTATTTATTTATTTATTTATTTATTTATTTATCTGTTGACCCTCCAGGATTGGTTTTTCCGTCGGACTCAGCGAGGGATCTCACCTCTGCGGCCTCAACGGCAGTGTCCAGGAGCGTGAGGCATTGGGTCGGAGGATGCGACTGGCGAGAATGACCAGTACCTCGCCCAGGCGGCCTCATCTGTTATGCTGAACAGTGGCCTTGCGAGGGGATGGGAAGATTGGAAGGGATAGGCAAGGAAGAGGGAAGGAAGCGGCCGGGACCTTAAGTTAGGTACCATCTCGGCAAATGCCTGGAGGAGAAGTGGGAAACCACGGAAAACCACTTCCAGGATGGCTGAGGTGAGAATCGAACCCACCTCTACTCATTTGACCACCCGAGGCTGAGTGGACCCCGTTCCAGCCCTCGTACCACTTTTCAAATTTCGTGGCAGATCCAGGAATCGAACCCGGGCCTCCAGTGGTGGCAGCTAATCACACTAACCGCTACACCTCAGAGGCGGACTATATTTATTTATTTATTTATTTATTTATTTATTTATTTATTTATTTATTTATTTATTTATTTATTTATTTATTTATTTATTTCACATGTTTTAGTCTCGTTACAATACTCATATTATTTTCCTGTTGACAATTTGTAAGCCACCAGTCTGTATTGGAGTAAGCTCAGTTTAATATAAGTTCAGGCATATGACACTTGGGTACTTGTATACATTTTCTTCCTCAGATGTAGTCATATATCAAAATGCAGACGTAATACTTATGTAAAGCAAATCAAACTGCATACAAACAACTTTTCAAATGAAATATCTCTTTCGGAAGGTTAATGGCACAGTTTTCCAAAAACAAATTAATGACAACAAGGTATTTATGATTTTTTTCGTTATTGTTCTTGGCACTGGTTTCATTCGAGTAACTATTGAACATATACTGAGGTTTTTTTATTTCTTTTTTTTTACACTGTAAGGACATAATAGTGAGGTGAAGATTCTTACATGAATGTTCACAGCGGCTTCCGTTAGCAGTGGCATCAAGGCCACGGAGGGCATGAAAGAAAGAGTTTCATGTGGTATCCTGGGGCGTTCAGTTCCTGTATGTTTCCCATGAATAATGCACCATGTAGAGTTGTACAAAATAGATTCTAAGATGTAAATAGTCCGGCCCCGCGGTGTAGGGATTCGAACTCACCGTCTTCCGAATGCAAGCTCGCAGCTCCACCGCCCTATGCGCATGCCCAACTCGTTCGGCACTGCCTTATTGTGACACCCTGTATAAAGTTCCAAAGCATGGAATGCAAAATAAATTCGCTGTTAACATACATCTCACTAAAGCTTCAAGTAACGTGGACCTGCCCTCTTAGTTGCGTGGATTAATCAATGCTTTCTTAACGCAATCAGTCCTAATCACTATGAAAATGAACTTCCTTTTTTCTTTCTTTCTTTCTTTCTTTCTTTCTTTCTTTCTTTCTTTCTTTCTTTCTTTCTTTCTTTATCCGTTTACCCTCCAGGCTTGGTTTTTTGCTCGGGCTCAACGAAGGATCCCACCTCTACTGCCTCAAGGACAGAGTCCTGGAGCATGAGACTTTGTGTCGGGGTTACAACTGGGGAGGACGACCAGTAACTCACCCTGGCGAGCTCACCTGCTATGCTGTACAGGGGCCTTGGTGGGGGGATGGGAAGATTGGAAGGGATAGACAAGGAAGAGGGAAGGAAGCGGCCATGGCCTTAAGTTAGGTAGTACCCCGGCATTTGCCTGGAGGAGAAGTGGGAATTAAAAGAAATAAGTTTCATAATGATAGATCCGTATTGAACTGTGATTACAATAGAGTAAAATAATGTATTATTATTGGTCCACCTTTTCAATATACAAAATGAAAATAGTTAAATTACATAGGGACTAGTTTCGACCTAGTAATAGGTCATCATCAGCCTGAAGTAAATTAAAGCGTAAATATCGAAGAAAACATAAACAATGTAAACACAAGTACAGTCTTTTTAAAGGTACATACCATGTGGGAAATTGAGTAGCAATATATTAAAAAATAATAACTCTTCCAATTGACGAAGCACTGAGCGGAAGTTATGTAAAGTTCGGTGCGCCGTATATCATAAAAGTCCAGTGTGCATTAAATGATGTTATAAGAAGAATTATCAGTTGAATGCTGGCTTCTTGAGTTTGCTGTTGTATATTCGAAAAAGTTACGTCATTTGTTAAGGTATTGATAGACGTCAAAATACATGGATGTTGGAAAGGCTCTTCAGTTTTTTTGGAACAAGGCAATTGTTGCGCGTGGAGGCTTAGGAAACCAGAGAAGCGCTATATTATGTTAAAAAATAGAGATCCTTAAAAAAGGTCCCGTGCGTCGTATAAAAATGACAAGTTGTGAAAGTGGAAATCGAAAAAACTTGGTTTTTAAGCGATGATGTTGTTCATTCAGAGATCAATTGAAAATAAAGTATCGTAACATTGTCTTCTCAAGATGATTTTAAACTAGAATTAAATGTCGATGCGAAACATCCATCGTCCTTCAAGATTCCAGAAGCAGAAGAGCTTTCTCCTAGCATCCTACTTCGCATCGACATTTAATTCTAGTTTAAAATCATCTTGAGAAGACAATGTTACGATACTTTATTTTCAATTGATCTCTGAATGAACAACATCATCGCTTAAAAACCAAGTTTTTTCGATTTCCACTTTCACAACTTGTCATTTTTATACGACGCACGGGACCTTTTTTAAGGATCTCTATTTTTTAACATAATATAGCGCTTCTCTGGTTTCCTAAGCCTCCACGCGCAACAATTGCCTTGTTCCAAAAAAACTGAAGAGCCTTTCCAACATCCATGTATTTTGACGTCTATCAATACCTTAAAAAATGACGTAACTTCTTCGAATATACAACAGCAAACTCAAGAAGCCAGCATTCAACTGATAATTCTTCTTTATAACATCATTTAATGCACACTGGACTTTTATGATATACGGCGCACCGAACTTTACATAAATTCCGCTCAGTGCTTCGTCAATTGGAAGAGTTATTATTTTTTTAATATATTGCTACTCAATTTTCCACATGGTATGTACCTTTAAAAAGACTGTACTTGTGTTTACATTGTTTATGTTTTCTTCGATATTTACGCTTTAATTTACTTCAGGCTGATGATGACCTATTACTAGGTCGAAACTAGTCCCTATGTAATTTAACTATTTTCATTTTGTATTGAAAAGGTGGACCAATAATAATACATTATTTTACTCTATTGAGAAGTGGGAAACCACGGAAAACCACTTCCAGGATGGCTGAGGTGGGAATCGAACCCACCTCTACCCAGTTGACCTCCCGATGCTGAGTGAACCCCGTTCCAGCCCTCATAACACTTTTCAAATTTCGTGGCAGAGGCGGGAATCGAACCCGGGTCTCCGGGGGGGGTGGCAGATAATCACACTAACCAGTACACCACAGAGGCGGACTGAATATGAACTTAACAGTATAAACTGTTCAGGATAATTAACGTGCTACGTGCTGGGGTTTAGCCGTGCGTACACGTTTGAACCTTATTGTGCAATATTAGGTGGCGAATAATAAAAAATAAAAAAATTCGTTATTCTTAAACATTGATCTAATCGTGTTATAAATATTTAGCGTAGATTGTCAAATGAGCTGTGAGTTAAATTGGTTATTACCGAATCAAATATTTTAGTACGCCACATGTGTTATCTAACTTGTAACAATTTTATCTGTGTAGGTATGCCTGTAGATATAAAGGAGCAGATGTCTGAATATAACCTCGAGAGTAAGGTGTATCTATACTGGAAAATTTGTTTTGATTTAATCAGCCTGCGTACAGTATGGCTTCTCCACGAGTTCTTGCATGTTTAGTGGTCTTTCTCACGGTAAGAGTCAATATTTCTTTACTAATTGAATATCTCCCATTCCAGGTCATTCCGATAGTAATGCTCGATTTAGCGGCTAATAACTAAACGGTCTTCTCCTTACAAGCAGCGAGGGGAAGAGTTACAAGAAAAAAGTAATAGGGCTCGTATACAGTTAGGCCTACTTGATAAATTCTTCACTCAGTTACGATTACAAATTTCTTTTACAAAATTTCATCACTAAAATTACAATTTCTTTACAGAATGTTAGTCTTAAGGAAATCACTAATTTGTTTTGTTTGAGGCTGTATTAATACAAACGTTTCATTTTGTGTGGATTTTTTTTAGCATAAAGACATTAAGTGACCATCATCACTCGGTGAGACTATATTTGGCTTAATGCTCACCATTGAGGCCTTCAGTTGAGAGATTCTCGGGTTCGATTCCCGGCCTGGTCGGGGATTTTAATCGCGTCTGATGAATTCTTTTGGTTCGGGGACTGAGTGTTTGTGTTTGTCCCAACACTTCCCTCTTCACATTCAGACAGCACACAACACTACCAACCATCACAGAAACTCGCAATACATCCCTCCATACGGCTAGCGTCAGGAAGGGCACCCCGTCATAAAACAGTGCCAAATCCAAATATGCTACACAATTAGCACCCGCAGGTGTGGTAAAAATTGGTAGAAGAAGAAGATCAGTCCGTGAGATTAAATGTAATAAATTTCAATTTTCGAAGAGGGCGCGTAAAAATAACCCCGTGAGGAGGCGCACACTGTGTTTTAGATCGGGTCGGTAAAAAGTAACACAAATTAAGCAAAAATATCACTACACTGACGTTTCCTAATCAAACCAAACCAAACCAAACCAAACCAAACCAAACCAAACCAAACCAAACCAAAAGAACAGAAAGAACTGATGCTTTGCACATACTCATGTTTACAATTGAACAAACCGATCGTGGCACCATTTTAGCAAATATCGATAGCTGCATTAAGGTCTGATCAAATACAGTAGAGACAATACGCGACACTCAGCGAGATATCGAGGGACAGCTACTAGAGCTATCTTTAGCGGATTGACCTGAGAACTACTGATTCTGTCATAAGAGCACGTGTATTCATGTGTGAAGTTTTTGGTGTTATTTATGCCTTTTCAGTGAGTTGACATAATTAAATAGTATCGTGTGTCATTCATTGATATCTCCTCTCAACATGAGGGGAAAGGTATGCGCTGTGTTTGGCTGCAGCGACTATGAAGTAGAGAAGAATGCGCGGTCTTTCTTCCGTTTCCCTAGGGACAAGAAAATGTAAGTAATATTGTGTTTGCATATATATCTTCCAGTAACAAAGAGATTTTTATAGTACTTCATAATCTTCTGACGTGCTCGACCCATATTTTACCTGGCTTAAAATATAATACGCATATTATATTGTACAGTGCAGCAGTTAACCTTCAATACCGATGTGTTGTTGTAGGTGTGATCTGTGGGTTTGATTTAATTCACGAAAATACATATGCATATGAGTGTGGCTGGTTGTGTTCCAAGTTACCTCATTTGGTATGCCGTAATGCGTTGTAGAACACTGAAGAAAATACGGGTGAATTGAGAAATGTACATATTTTGTTGAAACAATATGATAATGCAAATTTGCTTTACCCTAATGTAATGGCATTATGGCAAGTATTGCTTATAGGGAAAGTTTGAACGTTTTTGAGGCTAAATTTGTAGATTTTCTTTCTGTCAGTAGACTTGAAGTTAAAAAGAAAATTGTCCAGCTCTTAAATGTAAATTCATTGAATCATGTGTGTAAAGAATGTGCCGATATTTTTGTTGACAATTGTTTTAATATTATTATACAATGCCTTTAAATGAGAAAAAAAGAAGAATCTAGTCGTGAAGGTTCAGGCAGGAATTCTAAAGCTAAAAACGTAATGCATAAATGAAAGATCAAGCCCTTTCACAGCAGTCCATTTCACATCTGAATTACGTCTAATTTCAGTCTTTAAATAATAACCTGTTAGGTAATTCTTCATTCATTTATCCAGAATTGCTTCAGCAACTTTGAAGTTAATATCTTAGTAACACTTTCTTTCTAGACGTAATTTATTTTTCCATTTCCGTATATACATTTCCATTGACATTTGAATTTAGCGCGAATTTTCAGGTCAGGCCACTAGGAGCGCCGCTTTCGACTTATCTCCCATTTTAACAAGGCTAAATCCGGAAGTGTCACGTATTGTCTCTACTGTATTTGGTCTGATTTATAGTAGTTGTTCTTGGTAAATGGTTACAGATGATACAAACACACTTTAAATTACGAGGTATCGAGCATGTCCGATTGATCGAATTGTACCTAGTGCTATCAATATTATTTTACCATTACTTTTTACTGGCGTATTTGATAATGTAGTGTCTATTGTATAGGATGGTAATGTCATTGCATAGCTTTGAATAATATTAGTGATGCATTGTGACTGGAATCGCGAAGAGTCGATTCATATACCTCGGGAATCATGTACCCGATACCGGAATCGATTCTGAAGAACCAGTAGCACCATCTATGATGCTGATATGTAAACACGTGCATCACGAATGTGTTCTGTAGTGTGAGTCTCTACAAGCCATGTCTTCCCTCATTATAGAGTCCTGGAGTTACATACTCTAATAATACTGTAATACATGATTCTCTATTTTAAACTAATCAAGTTGTATGGATTGACAATAAATCAAAGCTTGTGCGGTGATTATGACATAATATAATACTGCTATTTCAACAAAATACAATTGTACTGAATAGACAACCTTAGCTAGTGCAATGGCGTATGGCTTTTAGTGCCGGGAGAGTGCGAGGACAAGTTCGGCTCGCCAGATGCAGGTCTTTTGATTTGACACTCGTAGGCGACATGCGCGTCATGATGAGGATGAAATGATAAAGAAGACGACACATACACCCAGTCCCCATGCCAGTGAAATTAACCAATTGAACCCAGGACTCCTGTGACCAAAAGCCAGCACGCTAACCAATTAGGCATGGAGCCGGACACCTTAGCTAGTGTTAAGCAGTGATGGAAACAAAAACATTAATTCTAACAGTGTCTCATAATAATAATTAGTAGTAGTACGAAATATTCATTGCAAATTAAGTGTAACGGAAGACAGGTAATCTACCAAAGAAGTTGTGTACTTATTAGAATACATACATTGCATTACATACATTAGCATTAAAAACTGTTATGCCTTTCAGCGTTCAGTCTGCAAGCCCCTCTGAATTCACTAAACGTCGCCACGATCCTCGATTTGCAACTAGTGTTGTGGCCTCATTTGGTTCTATACCTTTTATCTTTAAATCGTTAGAAACTGAGTCTAGCCATCGTCGTCTTGGTTTCCCTCTGCTTCTCTTATCCTCCACAACAGAGTCCATTATTTTCCTAGGTAAACTATCCTCCTCCATCCGCCTCACATGACCCCACCACCGAAGCCGGTTTATGCGTACAGCTTCACCCATCGAGTTCATTCCTAAATTAGCCTTTATCTTCTCATTCCGAGTACCTTCCTGCAGTTGTTCCCACCCATTTTTCCCAGCAATCATTATCGATACTTTCATGTCTGTTACTTCTAACTTATGAATGAGATATCCTGAGTCCACCCAGCTTTCGCTCCCGTAAAGCAAAGTTGGTCTGAAAACAGACCGATATAAAGATAGTTTCGTCTGGGAGCTGACTTCCTTCTTACTGAATACTGTTGATCACAACTGCAAGCTCACTGCATTAGCTTTACTACACCTTAATTTAATCTCACTTACTATATTACCATCCTGGCAGAACACACAACCTAAATACTTGAAACTATTGACCTGTTCTAGCTTTGTATCACCAATCTGACATTCAATTCTGTTGAATTTCTTACCTACTGACATCAATTTAGTCTTCGAAAGGCTAATTTTCACACCATACTCATTGCACCTATTTTCGAGTTCCAAGATATTACACTGCCGGCTTTCGGGACAATCTGCCATTGAGGCCAAATCGTCAGCATAGGCCAGACTGCTTACTACATTTTCACCTAACTGAATCCCTCCCTGTCATTTTATACCTTTCAGCAGATGATCCATGTAAACTACGAACAGCAAGGTGAAAGATTACAGCCTTGTCTAACCCCTGTAATCACCCTGAACCAAGAACTCATTCTACCATCAATTCTCACTGAAGCCCAATTGTCAACATAAATGCCTTTCATTGATTTTAATAATCTACCTTTAATTCCATAGTCCCCCAGTATGGTGAACATCTTTTCCCTCGGTACCCTGTCATATGCTTTCTCTAGATCTACGAAACATAAACACAATTGACTATTCCTCTCGTAGCATTTTTCAGTTATCTGACGCAGACTGAAAATCTGATCCTGACAGCCTCTCTGTGGTCTGAAACCACACTGGTTTTCATCCAACTTCCTCTCAACGACTGATCGCACCCTCCCTTCCAAGATGCCAGTAATACCTTGCCTGGTATACTAATCAGTGAGATACCTCGATAGTTGTTGCAATCCTTCCTGTTCCCTTGCTTATAGATAGGTGCAATACTTATTAGAAATTTTACTTAATTCCACAGATTTTATACATTGTTTGGAAACCGCATTAGAAACAGAATACATTACAAGCATTTACAACGTCGATTGCTACACCCAGAGTAGAAAGATGTAATGTTGTTTCCAATCAATCAGGTTAAACTGTTATTTCATTATTATGTGCCATAATTCACTCATGACAACCAATAAGACATTTAGCTTAAATGGGTTGTATACTGAAGAAATAATAAAACTGCCGCAGTTATATACGAACAACTCAGTTTAGTGAGTGCGCCCAGCACACTCTGGTGACATCATCGCGGAACCTTTTTCTCTCATGCGACATTGAATGAGGCCTCGGAGTCGTGGGAACGGCTTCTCGCGATTCCAGGCGTTATTCGCGCATATCACTCAGTAGCCATATTGATCAGTTTCGTAGCTGTGGGGTCGATCTAACTTCTTTCCATCAGAATGTAAATTATTTTATGCATTTTCAACACTGTCCTGTACAGTGTTAGCGTTTAGTACAGGTTTCTTTGTGACTGGAAACAGACAACGCGCCGTTTAGCAACAAGAAAGATGAAACATTGGTTGAAAATGGATGGTTTGAATCAAAAAATCTGAAAACGAAGATAGTGATACTAAGAAGGGTAAGCCGTCATATTACGGAACATCAGTTGTAAATGAAGCGCCACCCACTAATTTTTGGGACAGTGATGATCAATCACGGCTTAACTTTAGAGTATACCCCGTAAAAAGTTTGGAACTACAGCGCTGAATATAAGTTACTATAACGACTACAATTTTATTTCAAGAAGTAAATCACAAGTAAAATTACCTTTTTGTTAAAAGTAATGGTCACAAGAATCGTTACAAGTATTTCGGTTACCTTACTCAGTCCTCTGTGTCGTGCATTACCTCGCTCCCACTTTCTACTTCCCCTTCCTTCCCTTTCCCTCCTCGTACAGCAACAGGCAGCAGCTGGCTCTCCGGTATAACAAATGCAAGTTTGTCAATTTAAATCGCGAGCCCGAAGGTTACAAAGTCGCCTCATTATCTCTAAAATAAAATTTTTCTCCAGTTCAATTACACATTCCTTCTTAAATTAACACGAAGAGCATCCTGAATGCTTTTGTCTGTATAGATCTGATGCACCCTGTATAATATATACTGCATTAAGGTAACATTGCACTAAGGAAATGTGAGTTGCTTAAAGTGATGTGAGTGCAAGAATTACAAAAAGTGAGCAATTTATTCAGATATTTTCATCTTAAACTTCAATAATTTGCTTTACGCCATGATTTTTCTCATATACATAGAAGTTAATTAATCTATTAAATTATCAATCAAACTAATAAATTATTTTGTTTGTTCATTTTTCTCAGCTCGGACTCGTCCTGGTTAAATGTGAAGGTAAGTGGTACTTTATGTCACTAACGTGAAGTTGAATACTATAGCTCATTCCTTGTAAAGAAAACATTACTGATCTTATTGGAACAAGGTTGCTAAATCAAGCAGCTCTGTTCGACAGCATCATGGGAGAATGGAGGCATGTAAATGTGTAAAACTGAGGATTCAAATTCGAGATAAAATGGAGAAGAAAATACGCTGTAAATTAAGCACTGTTTACTATTTACTTTGTTCCTTTCTCAGCCTCATCCATAGAGTAAATAAATCACTCTAATATTAAAGAAAGAAATCACACACGTAGTCTTATTAATCAAATCACATAATATTCAGGGCAAATACACATTGATATAAAGACTACAAAAATATACGCAACACAAAAATAGTTGACTTTTCTACAACAGTTAATAAGCTGCTAGAATTCACAGCGTAACGGATTACGCGTTACATGTACCAGAGCGACACAGAAGGAGAATGAAGATAGGCAACAAAGCGATGGATGTTCCCGCCATTGTGGTTCTTCCCTGCGAATGTATTTATGAAATTGAAAAACTTCAGTAGTTGTTTTAACAACGTACGGGTAAAAAACGTCTCATCATGTTTTCTTTTCTTCATGATACAATATAAAGTACATTATAATATTCCTTAATCACGAGGAATTATGGGTGCCTCGGAGAGGGTGTGTTCACTCGTTGTAGGCCCATGTTCTCTTATCGTGGAATGACCTACCCGAGAAATATTACTGAACCAGTTCTTACATCACGAAGTCCGGTTTTAAAGTAGGAAACTAAAGAATTTCAAAATTGATTTATTGTTGAACAACTCCTGTACCCCATATTTACTATAGTTAGACCTTAGCCGATATTTGGACCTACTCCTTTAATTCTACATAAATAAAGAGTGCTATCTGTACCTCAGTAGTTATTTTAATAACGTACGGGTAAAATCTGCCTCATCATGTTTTCTTTTCTTCACGATACAATATAAACTAGAGTATGGTTCCAGTGTATAGGACCCTCATGAGGATTACCTGATTCAAGAACTGGAAAAAATACAAAACAAAAAGCAGTTCGATTTGTTCTGGGTGATTTCCGACAAAACAGTAGCGTTACAAAAATGTTGCAAAGTTTGGGCTCGGAAGAATTGGGAGAAAGAAGAAGAGCTGCTCGACTAAGTGGTATGTTCCGAGCTGTCAGCGGAGAGATGGCGTGGAATGACATTAGTAGACGAATAAGCGCTTATAAAAGTAGAAAAGATCACAATATGAAGATAAAGTTGGAATTCCAGAGGACAAACTGGGGTAAATATTCATTTATAGGAAAGGGAATTAGGGATTGGAATAACTTTTAAGGGAGATGTTCAATAAATTTCCAATTTCTTTGAAATGATTTAGGAAAAGGCTAGGAAAGCAACAGATAGGGAATGTGCCACCTGGGCAACTGCCCTAAATGCAGATCAGTATTGTGTGATTTGATTGGTGACAACTTCTATAATTGATAATTACGTCTGGGTTAGATCTGGAACAAAATGTCCGTCACGTATGTTGTACTTACGAATGTACGTGCATGGCCCGGCTACGGCTGAAATATTATTTGCCCTAACTATGTTCAAAATTGACAAATACGTAAAGGATTGTACAGTACAGCACCGGTCAAAAGTTTAGGACCACATAAAGAAAAGTCACGAATCTCACATCTAATACGATATATTTCGTTTGATTTACGAAGTTAGCCGAAGTACTGTAGAAGTCACGAATTTTCAACTCTTGGAAGGTTACACTAAAAAATAAAAAATGTTGGTAAGATGATGCACTGTATACTCTAATTGGTTGCAAGTATCACCACCCAGGTTTTTGTAGACTTATGGTAGCAATAGTTGGGGGCCATTTTAGTACTTATTTTGTTGGGTATTCAGCCCGAAGGCTGGTTGGATCCTCAACAGGTTCACCATTAGCTGTCATAGATGGTCTAGGTGTCACTGAAGAGGCGTACTAGGAAAATGAGGAGGGGGTAGTTTCCCGTTGCTTTCCTAACTGAGCCAGAAGTTGCTATTGCACATCAGTCTGCCAAGCCCACTGAAATGCGTGCACAAACCGACCCTATGAGCGAAATTTTCACACCATTCATAGCAGGGACTGGCTGCATAAGGAATGGCATTACTAGCATCGCTCTTACCTCAGCCACTTTCATATTGTCAAAGCCAAGCGTAAGACTGAGACAGGTCAATGAAAGTAACAATTTTATTCTAGCCCATACCAGCAGACATGGTGCACTGTAAACACTACATCTTGCCAGCAAAGACCTCATTTTAGTATAAATATAAAAATTTCGAAAATATGCGGCACCCTTTATTTTTGTGGTTATTTTTCAAAGCAGTTCCGAGATGGTTGATTTTTCTTTGTCTTTTACATGTATGGCACAAGGTCTCGGGACGGGCTATCGGCGTCAGACTTATCTGCCCTGATAGTTTCATTTTCCCTCTGCAGATGGCATCCAAGAACACATTTCTGATATCGAAATCTCACACTGAAACTTATGACAAGAACATAGAAAAATTGACCATCTTAGCAGAGGTTTGAAAAAAGTTGAACGCACAAAAATCGGCGCTGCATTTCTTCGGAACTTCTATATTTGTACTACAATGACTCTCACCTATTGCTAAGTCTGCAAAAGAATCTTGATGGCGATACTTGCAACCAATTAGATTACATAGTACATAATATTTCCAAAACGTTTAACGTTCTGATGTGACCTTCCAACAGTTAAAAATGTATAACTTCTACAATACTTGGCGTAACACAATGAAATCAGGCAACATAAATCATATTGGATTCGAGAGCTGAGTAAATAAATACAGAGGTCTAGTAGCACAATTTTAGGTTCTAGATGACATTTCTTGATTTTCTAGGGTGATCCTAAACTTTTGATCGGTACCGTATATATGAGTTTATTGTTCACACTCTGAAGCTATAATTAGGAATTGTTTATGGTAGCTATAACCACTACGATTTTAAGTATGTGTTATACGGCGGTTAATTTTCACTTGTGATACTTTCTTGATGGATTCTGCACTTGTATTTTGGCAGAGACCAGAGCAAAATGTGGCTTCCACTAAACTCTCAGTCTCATTTTTGGTTGTGACGGTAATTGAGTTGAGTAATGACATTCAGAGCGTCTGGATATTGCAAAACATGGAACTCATAGAGTCAGTCGTGTCAGGCTCAGCGAGGAGAGAAATGGAGAACTAAATCACTCCACATTACGGCTTTTGCGATGTCCTTATAAGTGCATGAACTTTGTTATAGCGATTGAGGATCCAGCCAGCCTCACTGCTGATTACTTGACAGACAGACAGACAGACAGACAGACAGACAGACAGACTGTCCGTGTGTCCGTTTCGACCAAGTAAGAGTTGTGGTGGTGGTGATTATTGTTTTATGACGAAGTACAACTAGGCAACTATCCTCTACATCAGTTGTCCTCAAAGTGGGGGACGCGCCCCGTTGGGGAGCCGAAGAGAGTGATGGAGGGGGTGCCCCAGGGGCTCTAAACTTTGAAGCGTGGGTTGGCGACCGCGGGGCCCTCAGCTGAGTCCTGACATTGCTTCCACTTACTTGTGTCAGGATCCTCACTTTCATCTATCTTATCCAACCTCCCTTGGTCAACTCTTGTTCTTTTCAGACCCCGACGGTATTACGTATGGAGGCCTAGGGAGTCTTTCATTTTCATGCCCTTCGTGGCCCTTATCTTCCTTTAGCCGATACCTTCATTTTTTGAAGTGTTGGATCCCTTCCATTTTTTCTCTCTGTTTAGTGTTATATAGAGGATGGTTGCCTAGTTGTACTTCCTCTTAAAACAAAAATCGCCACCACCTGATAAAGGTGGCCCCAGGGGCTCTGAACTTTGGAGCGTGGGTTGGCGACCACGGGGCCCTCAGCCGAGTCCTGGCATTGCTTCCATTTACTTGTGCCAGACTCCTCACTTTCATCTATCCTATCCGACCTCTCTTGGTCAACTCTTGTTTTTTTCCGACCCCGATGCTATTAGGTTTGCGAGGGCTAGGGAGACTTTCATTTTCACGCCCTTCGTGGCCCTTGTCTTCCTTTGGACGATACCTTCATTCTTCGAAGTGTCGGACCCCTTCCATATTTTCCCTCTGATTAGTGTTATATAGAGGATGGTTGCCTAGTTGTACTTCCTCTTAAAACAATAATCACCACCACCACCACCACCTGATAAAGGGGGCACCGGCTGTTATCGAAATATGCATAATTCGTATTTTGTAATAAATCCTCAGATTCTGACATCCGTGAACCTAGGCAAGAACCTCTTCCACCGCCATTCAAGACTAATAAACTCGTACTTTTGCTGCCTTGTTGCACAAGAACTGACCAGTAGATCCTGCCAGTAAGTATTCTGAGAAAAGGTGCGTGTAACATTTCCCACATAGCACCCTTTCACCCGCCACCCTCAGCGGTATCACCTTACCAAAGCGATTCTTCTATTTCTGCCATTGTTGACGCAATTTCAGCCAGGCCATTGAAGTCAGTTCAAAGACATTGAGTGAACAGGTGAATTCTAGTGCGTGTTTATATAGCGGAGGTGCTTAGTCCAATTTACAATAAACTGATGCAGTACAAGTATCGCCATACCCATGGATAAGTGGTTTATTAGCAGTGGTAAAAACAATCCCTATGGACGTGATTTATCGAGCGCTTGCCCTCCTTCGAAAATATTCAGTCGTAATAAACAAGATTCGAATTTAATCAAAGTACATTGTTCTTCTACTTCTTCTCCCACCAGCAACATTAATTCTACACCCAAAAGCAAAGTGCGTAAATATCAACACATTTTGAAATTGTGCTTTACCAGCATTCTTTTCAATAACAGACAGAAGCAAATACTATAGATCTCGTGATCTAGCCAGGTACCCTATGAAAAGTGCTAAGGAAAGAAAGAAGAATAAGGGGGAATTGGGGAACTAGATATTTCGTGTTTCAGAAGGGGGGCGTGACCGAAATAGGTTGAGAACTCCTGCTCGGAGAGGAACAATGGAAGGGATCCGACCCTTTCAAAAGTGAAGGTATCAGCCAAAGGAAGGCAAGGGCCATGAAGGGCGTGAAAATTAAAGACTCCGTAGGCTTCGAGTGCTCCAATATCGTCCAGGTCGGAAAAGAACAAGAGTTGACCAAGGGAGGTTGGATAAGATAGATGAAAGTGAGGAGCCTGGCACAAGTAAGTGGAAGCAATGCCAGGACTCGCTAATGGGCCCCTGGTCGCCAACCCATGCTCCTAAGTTGAGAGACCCTGGGGCCCCTTTTAGTCGCCTCTTACGACAGGCAGGGGATACCGTTGGTGTTATTCTACCGCCCCCAGGCACAGGTGGATGGCCAAGTAACATCCATAGGAAATCCATAACCAGACTCAGGGCATTTGCACTCCTCTTCTCGCACCTATGACACAACAACCACCCCACCACACAACAAACAAACAAGAAAAATAGAACGCCAGTGTTAAGAATGTTGAAAACTATCTCAGATTGGACAGCTTTCTTCTTAATAATAAAGAGGAATATAAAAGCACCACAACAGTTTTATTTAACTTGTCTTAAAGGTGCTGGCCCCGTGGTGTAGGGGTAGCGTGCCTGCCCCTTACCTGGAGGCCCCGGGTTCGATTCCCGGCCAGTTCAGGGATTTTACCTGGACCTGAAGGCTGGTTCGAGGTCCACTCAGCCTACGTGATTACAATTGAGGAGCTATCTGACAGTGAGATAGCGGCCCCGGTCTAGAAAGCCAAGAATAACAGCCGAGAGTATTCGTCGTGCTGACTACACGACACCTCGTAATCTGTAGGCTTTCGGCCTGGGCAGCGGTCGCTTGGTAGGCCGAGGCCCTTCAACGGATGTAGTGCCTTGGGGGTGTCTTAAAGGTAGTCGTGACTCCTAAAACTTAACTTTAAACTTAAAAATCCCCCAATTATTCCTCTTTGAAATCCCGTTATCACTTTTGCTCTAACGCCATTTTTAAAGTTCTAAATGCCAGATTTTAGAGGTAGCTGCTAGGCGGTACAGAGCATGCAGACGCCTCTTTCTCTCATGTCAGACAATATTGCCTTCAAAGTACCTTCGGACTAACACTTCAGTAATCGCGCTGTAGTAGAACTAGGCTGTGTGTACGAGGAGTAACTTACAGTCCAGAGCAGTTTTAATGCAAGTACTTTCAACTGCATTTTTCTAGAATATTGTCAGCTCATTGCCATGTACAAAATGGTCCGACTCGTTGGCTGAACGGTCAGCGTACTGGCCTTCGGTTCAGAGGGTCCCGGGTTCGATTCCCGGTCGGGTCGGGGATTTTAATCGTCTCTGATTAATTCTTCTAGCCCGGGGACTGGGTGTTTGTGTTTGTCCCAACACTTTCCTCTTCATATTCACACAACACACTACACTACCAACCACCACAGAAACACGCAATAGTGATTACATCCCTTCATATATAGGGTTGGCGTCAGGAAGGGCATCTGGCCGTAAAACAGGGCCAAATCCACATGTGCGACACAGTTCGCACCCGCGACCCCACAGGTGTGGGATAAGTGGTAGAAAAAGAAGAAGAATTGCCATGTACAAATGCTCCTTGCGACATCATGTTCACCTGAAATTTTCTGATAAAGTAGTTCTATATTTTATTATCCGTTGAATATTTTTGTTCCTGAAACAGCACAAAACTAGAGTTTTGCCTATTGGATTAATATTGAGAAACTGAAAAATGTATCTCCAGTAGTTTCTACTTGTCTGCAAATCCACAGTTATTATTAGGTATGTGAGTATTGCTCACAAGTCCGTCAAATTATAACTCAAACACTATGAAAACTGTGTCTCAAGGAGCATTTTCCATGCAACATATAAAAAAATTGTTAATAACATTGCAAAAATTAACTACTTGGCTTCAAATTTTGTGTGGTGCCCTACCTTGTTAATCTATTGTTACGAATAAAACTCCATATTTCATTACTCTAATTTATTTCAGGATGACCTAATAAATGCACACATACATATTTACACACACAATTCCAACCAGTTATGAATGGCTATACTTACTAAGTACTGCCTATTTAAAAATTGCTTTTCCTTATTGCGCAGCAAGAGGTCCGGCCCGTTACTCTACCTGGGGCCTGCGAACCCTTAATCCTTACTTTCACTACTCCAAGTCCAGTCATCTCATGCAGCAACTGTGTGTAGACAGCTGGATCTGAACACACGACTACGGCCCAGGCGACACACGACGACTTTTCGTTGGTTCGACTCCACAGATAGACACACAGTCACATGCGGGGAAAAAATAAACAGCTCAACAGTATTCAACAGCAGGACGATACTCACAACAGCGAACATTAACACAGATCCATTTATTCTCGCACTCACGAAACCGGGTTTTCTCGCTGGCTCACGGCGATCCTCAGTCCACAGAATTACACAAGCACACAGTACAGTCTTCCGTTCTGTCGTCTCCACCCCATTCACTGGACTCTTCGACACCACAACAACAGCTCGCTCGTTCAGACAGCCAACACCTCTGTCGCCCTCAGCCCAGCCACCGAACCCCAACACACCGAGTTTCACACCGACTCCACCTCGGAATCCAACTGTCACTCCGAGTCCAACACTGGCTGACTGTCCGCGGCTAGCCTCCAATTTTATAGCTCGCGTGATTCGAGCCAGAAATTTCGCGTTGTCACTTGAGGCAGAACATTCCCCTTGAATCTCCAAGAAACTCATAGCTAAGCCCAAAGACTTTGATATTACTTATCTAGACTCACAGAGCGCGCTGATGCTATGCGGAATATTGAACACTTTCGCCCATCGCCATGTTGCGGGCGCTTCAGCTTCGAATGCATGGCTAGCACGTGGTAATGTTTACAGACCCTTGCATGTTTTCGATTTGAATCATGCCTGTTAGTGGATCTGTTTTAATATTACATATGACGGAGTGACAATATACTGTCAAATATGTTCAAGGAATGTGGGAGCTGATACATTACAGTAGTTTCGGCAATATTAGGCCTAAAGTTAGGCCTTACCTGTGGAACGGATATTCACGAGGGTGAATTCGTGTGCAGTCTTCATTTGTACAGATTGTTATCGGAAGGGATCTGGTATTTCTTTCCATATGTGAGTAGAAATTGAACTGTTATAAAATAACTTTCATTTACCATAATCGAGAACTAAACAGGTTATAGGTTGGTTGATTCAGATAACACATGGACACGAAATTTAGAATATTTAGGCTGCTTCTTTTTTTTTCTTTTCCCAATACATCGGAGATAATTGTTTAGAACTAAACAGATGTTCTGAAAAAGGTCACATGTTTTTCACACAAACTGTGTTGCGGTATTACAAATTTAAAAAACCTGGGCCTAAAATCCGTAAGATATGATTGATACAACTTGATAAAACCTTGTAATATTAGGGTAAGGTATTGGTTCAAATTATCAATTATCTGAAAAATTATTTATTAGTATCGTATATCTTCATTTCTCCAATTTTTCCCACTTACTTTATAATAAAAGAAAAACAATTGTTAATAGGCTATTCCAGAAAAATCCGAAAATATAAAGTCTAAATAAAGCTCCTTACAATCTTGTAAATCCTTGTCTGCAGTAGAAAACGCTAATCAAAATAACTGTTCACTATGAAATTAATCTTTTTGCATGCAAGTGCTTTACTTTCAGTTTCATCTATTTTCTTTCTGGTGTAAATCATGGTGGTCATATTAGAGAAAAATTAGAACTCACTTTCAATTTGTATGTGCTCAGATAGTGTTGATTCAGAATGAGTTTGTAAAAGCAGTAATATTTAAGAAGATTGTATAATGAGGAGGGTTGTACATCTTAAATGATAATATTATTAATGAAGCCTAACCGGGCGAGTTAGCCGTGCGGATAGGACCGCGCAGCTGTGAGCTTGCATCCGGGATACAATGGGTTCGAACCCCACTGTTAGCAGCCCTGAAGATGGTTTTCCGTGGTTTCCCATTTTCACGCCAGGCAAATGATGGGGCTGACTTTATTAAGGCCACGGGGTCTTTCTTTCCATTCCTAGGCCTTTCCTGTCCCATCGTCGCAGTAAGACCTATCTGTGTCGGTGCGACGTAAAGCAAATTGGAAAAAATAAAACTTAAGCCAAAACCACGCAGAGAAACTCAAACTAGCCGTAGACATTCATTTCATTTTAAGAAATACACAAAAGACGACTAGCACCAGTGTAACAAATTTCAGGCAGCATTTACCTAAATCCAAATCACACAGTAATGATAACTTAACTTCTGCTCATCCAATTACGTTATTTCATATCCAAACCAAACCAAACCAAACCAAACCAAACCAAACCAAACCAAACCAAACCAAACCAAACCAAAACCTATGGTACAACAGGCCCGAGAGGCCATCGCCTACCAAGCGACCGCTGCTCAGCCTGAAGGCCTGCAGATTACGAGGTGTCATGTGGTCAGCACGGCGAATCCTCTCGGCCGTTATCTCACCGTCAGATAGCTCCGCAATTGTAATGCCGTAGGCTGAGCGGACATCGAACCAGCACTCAGATCCAGGTACAAATCTCTGACCTGGCCGGGGATTGAACCCGAGGCCTCCGGGTAACAAGTAGACACGCCACCCCTACACCGCAGAGCCGGCATTTCATATTCAGAAAATGATAAAACATGCATCTGATTGTTTTAGAATGATTTCTGCAGTCATGTACTGTACTTTTTAAACAATGTGTTCAGAGCATCGAGTAAAATTTGCTGTAGGCTTAATGACTTATCAGAGAGGAATCATAAGCTATGTACCTTTCATAGAAAGATTTTATTTCACAGGTTTCATTTTTTTGTTGATGTTGAAGATTATTGTTATCGGTACAGGAGTTTTTAAATATTTAATTGATGTGTTCTCCAGTCTGCTGAGAGACAAGCAATTTTTATCTTACGATATGTAATCATACTTAGGTTGGAGCCTGTTTTTTGAACATGTCTTCTTATTTTCAATAAAGCTAAATTGTAGAGTCTAGGTTTCTCAAGAGACAGATTGTCACGTGATCCTCGTCCTTTGAGTCCGGCCTTCTTGCCATGCGTACAATGTTAAAACCCATCAGTTACAAACATACCCTTATATTAAAGTGAGCGGCATGATCATTTGCGAGGTACCGCTAGTGTATTTTAGTAGTAGTGTATTTTTCAGTCTTCTTATTCAGTCTGCTAAAGTTTTTTAGGTGCGCCAGCTAGGCCTATGGGCTATCCAAAGGATTTGTGTAAATTGTTCAGTTTTTTCTTACAGAAATTTATTTTAATATTACCACAGTCTTCATATTATGTATATTTATTGCGTGTGTACACGATAGTCGGTGTAGACTGTCATTAATTTTGTAGGGCGGATGTTTTCATGTGTGCGAAATATAAGTTAAAGCACGAATTCCACACGATCTCCACTTCAGGCTGAGGAGCGCCCGCAACATGGCGGTATGCGCATGGACATGTCTTACCCAGTCACACGCTTCTGCGCAGCCAGCGGTGTCGGGCCTTGGCTAAGCCGGCCGACGAGAACCACGCACGGAAAGGCCGGCCCCACCCCACAAGCCGGCTGGGAGATCCCAGGTCGTCCGAGTCACCAGCCCCTTTCTCGAAATACCGAAAGGAGCTACCACGGGGCTGCTTGTGTTTTAAATTTGGTTGTGATAAATACTAAATAATAGAAGTTCGAAATTTCAGTCGTGACTCCCCTTATACAACAACAATTTTGTCTACCCGTCTAGTTCCAATAGCATTGTTGTTCTTATCAAACGTAAGCAAAGAGTTGTCATCACTTCTGCTTCTGCGAGACTAAACGTTACCGAATGGTTAATTTCATTACCATCCACCAACGGTGTTGCAATTACAGATTCCCCTGAATTGAAATGGCGAATGACTTTTAGTGCCGGAAGTGTCCGAAGACAGGTTCGGCGTGCCAGGTGCAGGTCTCTCGATTTGACGTCCGTAGGCGACCTGCGCGACCTTATGAGGTTAAAGTGATGATGAAGACAACATATACACCCAGCCCCTATGCCAGAGAAATTAAGCAGTGATGGTTAAAATTCCCGCCCTGTCGGGAATGAAACCGGGGACCCATGTGACCAAAGGCCAGCATGCTAACCATTTAGCCATGCAGCCGGACACAGATTATTCTGGAAAGACTAAAACACCGCCAAATTCTTTAACTTTCAATAACTTAACTATTATTACTCAAGTAAAATCTTTATATTTATAATAGTAGAGTATCTAATCCTAGTTTAGAATTTAAATTTTAAAGCTTTATATAATTATCATCATGTCTTACATAGATTCAAGATGCTACCTTAAAAATCTACCTTTAAACTTATTATTTAAGAAATGCATACAAGTTGTGTATATAAGTTACATAAGTTTTAGCAATACATTTTATGCCCCGCATGTTGATTGTACACATTTCAATTAAGCACAAAAGTCTACCAGGGGTATTACTCTTTTTTCACAAGTAGTCATATGGTGACGATCACAAGGTTGATCCCACAACTCACATACGCAGTTATTACCAGGATCGTGAAAACGCTTGTTCTTGCAAATTTTGTGGTGGTACCCATGCACAGCTATTGACGTCACCAGGTGTCGGAGGTTTTGATTTGTGTTGGCCCAGGATCTATTTACCATGCCTTCGGTAGTATAAAAGTCAAGCCAAATTTCTCTTCGTTCCTTTTGTCTTTCAAGGAACAATATATTCGAGCTGTCGGTAGATGGGATTCTCATACGCATTTCTTCTATAAAGAGCGGTTCTCTTGCGAGTTCGTATACTAGCCTCGACTTTGTGTGTTTCCAAACACCTAGGGCGGCTTTCAAGATTCTTTATTGAACTGTTTCCAAAGTCATTAGATCGTTTAGACTTAATTATCCCAAATAATATATATTCCGTAGCTTGCGATGGGAACTATTTTTGCGTGGAATAAGGCCATAGCGGTTGTTAATGATAATCTGGATATTTCTTTGATGTCAAAAATTGCTTTTGTGGCAGATGCTACACAGGATTTCACGTGTATTCTGAAAGATCTGGCGGTGGTTTGCAGAGTCACTTCCAGGTACTTGAAGTTGTTGGCTGTCACAAGAGGTTTCGGTCCAAGATATATATTAATTCTATACTAATAATATTTAATTTAGCCCTACGTATGACAACAAGGAAGCACTAGTTAAGATTCAATGCACATACATTCCTAATTTGGTATAACTAGTAATAACATTAATGCATGAAAATCATGAATAATATATTATGCAATCGCGAATTCAAGCAACAAGAACCTATACCGCCCTGGCACCCGCACAACATAAACCAAAATGTAAACATTATTCAATGCCACCGTCTATACATGGCCCAAGTTTGCGGCCATTTTACTAGATATCAATAGTTACTTTCAGGTCGGATAGTTGTAGTTGACCTTGCCGACTTCGTTAACTGAGGTTTGCTTTGCGTCCTCTCCTGCCACTCCTTCCCTGTACTGTTGAAATTGCCCAAAACTAACACGTCAACGAAATGCAACAGCTGGTGAACTCTATATTATCATGCCACTGTCAACCGTTATTTCCAAGGTAAACTGAATGTATCATCGAGATATGTATTTCCTTATGTTCGTAGTACACTTGTACCGAAAATAGTTCGAACAACTACTTTCCCATCAGTTGCATATATTTCTTACCCAGTAACACCAATGTCCTTACAAATATCCACAGTTCTAGCCCATCAGGCGAGTAAATCAGTGTTGAAAACACCCTAGCGATATGACATACGAATAAAATATAGTAAAGTACGAGAGTATATTTTTTTATTTATTCCTAAAAATGACAATCTTTTCCTTAATCATCGCTATCCGGTCGATTAGCTTAGCAGTTTGCATTTTCCTACCACTACGAATACACAACTTATTTGGTAGATTACCTGTCTTCCATTACATTTAATTTGCAATAAATATTTCATACTACTACTAAATATTATTATGAGACACTGTTAGAATTAATGTTTTTGTTTTCATCACTGATTAACACTAGCTAATGTTGTCTCTTTAGTACAATTGTGATTTTTTGAAATAGTAGTATAATATTTAGTCATAACCACCGTACAAGCTTTGATTTATTGTAAATCCATACAATTTGATTAGTTTCAAATAGAGAATCATGTACTACAGTTGTATTAGAGTATGTAACTCCAGGACTCTATAATGAGGGAAGGCATGGCTTGTAGAGACTCACACTACAGAACACATTCGTGCTGCACGTGTTTACATATCTGCATCATAGATGGTGCTATTAGTTCTTCGGAAACGATTCCCGTATCGGGTACCCGATTCACCAGGCAGGACGAATAGAAGTATTATCCGCACACTTTAACTTGGTGCATTTGTGTACGGGGGTGAGGAGTAAGGAGAGAGCTGTCCCGGTATCGATAGTGCTGCCTGGTGCTGCCAACTGAATGAAAATGAAATCTGAATTGAATCGAGAATATGATCGATCGATATGAAATTTCTAAACCGTTATCATCTTAAACCAACAACTATGTCACATACACATTATATAACATTATAAAACATTTCTCGATGCGAATCTTGTTCCTAGCATGGATTCTATACTTTGGCTTTGTTGTGTAAACAACAACAGTACTAGTACGTAAAGTGTACGCCAGATGTCGCACAACGATGCTTAAGCGATTTATAATTTGTGTTTCAAAGGTTGCCAGTACGAATCTCGAAGATTGCCGAGGTCGACCGATTCAGCACTAGCGTGTAAATGCACCAAGATAAAGTGTGCGCATAATACATAGTGTGACGACTTCTGCTGTTTGATATGTTCCTACACTACGCGGCGCTGGTGTAGGTAAACAGGGATCAGCTGTCCCTGAACATGTGATTTTAAATGAGATCTGATGTGACTTAATTCAGAATTTATCGTTTAAATAAATTATTTAAAACCGTGGGTTTATTATTGTTATGTTTCAGGAATGTGCATTCTCTTTACTGACCGATGACTGTGTTTATGTGCGGTCTGTGTTTCGTGCAAATTAAGATTATAGTGTTCCTTGTTTTGAAAGTAATATGTTACAAATTCGTAGAAAATATTTTACATTTAGTAATGGTTTAATGACATTACTTCTGAAATTGGTTCGTCAGTGTCTTAACGAATATGTCAAACGGGTATGTGTGCATAGAGCTATTTCATTAATTCACCACAAAATCAAACTCGGTTGCAAATATCAGCTATAACCTTTAAAAAAACACATGTTCGACTGTTAGTGTACATGCTGCGTAATTTACACACATTAAAACTCTGCAGGCACCCACATGATGTTACGTACCGGTATGTCATACATATGTGATTCCTACATAACTACTTAAGTTAAATTATATATTAACATGCTCAAATTAATGAATCTTATCAGCACTTCACCCCATCAGTCAGTTACCTGGACATCTTGGACATTTTCCGGGTATGTTTTGCGGTCGTACAAGCTTGCACTTCTTTCCGTACTTCTTTTGTTCGGAAATAAAATTGGCATCGTATGTAATGAAAAATTAATTTTGGTATCAAGTCCTGTGAATGTTCAGTACAGCACCCAAGTCTATGAGAAACAGTAATTGAAGGTAAACTATCCAGGCATTCTTGAAATATTTCACCCCATATGCTTCTTGTACACTAATATTTCTCACAACAACTTCTTCTACATGAGAAAACATCAATAATAATTCACTCGATGGATAAATAAGATAGTTTGATGTGTTAAAATATTCTTCTTGACTTGTTAGGTCCTCCTCTGTATTGTTTTGCATAGAACCAATACATGCTGTACAGCGTACCACATAGCTTGCATGTTTAACAATATACCCATAGAACTGATGGATGATATTAATTTTTGAACTGGTGAAAGGAGCTATTTGTTCATCTCCCCAACTTGATAATGGTGGACCGAGCTAGTTGGTCGTGCGTTTAGGGGCACGCGGCTGTGAGCTTGCATCCGGGAGATAGTGGGTTCGAATTCTACTGTCGGCAGCCCTGAAGATGGTTTTTTCGTGGTTTCCCATTTTCACACCAGGCAAATTCTGGAGCTCTACCTTAATTAAGGCCACGGCCGCTTCCTTCCAACTCCTAGGCCTTTTCTATCATATCGTTGCTATAAGACCTATCTGCGTCGGTGCGACGTAAAGCAACTAGCAAAAAGAAAAAAGAGATAATTGTGGTTGACCGAAGGTAAGCGTGCTGTAATATTTTTCCTGAGCTGTACTTGTGATTTTGGCATTCTCTTTGACAACCAGCTTTTGCCATGGCTCTAATCTGACTGAAAAATTATGTTAAGGGCACTATCACTTTAAGGCAGATGTTGACGTGGGATCACTTCGATCACTTTGAGAACAGAGTGGGATCTTTTGGGGGGTGAAACAAAAATGACGCTTATCATTCGAATGTTTATTGTAACCCGAATTACAACCCGGGACATTGCAAGTTGTAGGCATATTCACATGCGGTAGTAAATTGAATCATATGTCAAAGTATACGTCATACTTCGCAAATGCATAATCTTTTTCACTTTTCAGTTCATGAAAAGTGAATGCCAGCTATTTTGCACTTATACAACTGGAAAATGTATAAAACTACTGAAAAAGACCACAAACTGTTTGCACTCTTCCACAGTAAGCCGACGAAAAGCACGCGTACTTGGCCCTTTTATCGACAGCAGCGCTGCAGGTGGCGGAGAACATGTACACCGTGTTTGTTAACATGTGATTCAGAGGGAGTCGTCACACTATTCATTTGTATTCGTCCTGCCCCAGGTATATGGAATCGACTTTTCGAGATTGCTGTCACAACCCATCATTAACATTATTCAAAGTTATGCAATGATAATAATGATAATGCCATCCGATTCAATAGGTAGCTCGTCATTATACACCACATTATAAAATACGCCAGTAAAATGTATTGGTAAAATAATATTGGTAGCACTAGGTAAAAGTCGATCAATAGGAAATGCTTGATACCTCGTTAACTAAAGTGTGTTGTAGTGTTTGTATAATCTGTAACCATTAACCAAGACAACTACTATACTACAATACATCTGAACTTAATGCAGCTACCGATATTACCTAAAATGGCGTCGCGATCGGTTTCTTCAAATGTAAACATGAGTATGTGCGAAGCATCAGTTTAGTTCTTTCCCTTGGTTTGGTTTAATTAGAAAACGGTAGTGTAGTGATGTATTTATTGGCATTTTGACATATAGGACGTGTCGATCGCGTTGTTTACCATTTCACACCAGGAAAATGCTGAGGATGTACCTTAATTAAGCCCACGGCTGCTTTCTTCGAACTCCTAGACATTTCCTATCCCATTGTCGCCGTAAGTCCCATCTGCGTCGGTGCGACGTACAGCCGCCAAAAGAACTACAGTCTCACACAATCACACAGTTCCCTCGTTGTCACAATCAATTAATCAATCAATACTGATCTGCATTTAGGGCAATCGCCCATGTGGCAGATTCCCTACACGTTGCTTTCCTAGCCTTTTCTTAAACGATTTCAAAGAAAATGGAAATTTATTGAACATCTCCCTTGGTAAGTTATTCCAATCCCTAACTCCCCTCCAGGGTTGGTTTTTCCCTCGGACTAAGCGACGAATCCCACCTCTACCATCTCAAAGGCAGTGTCCTGGAACGTGAGAAATTTGGTCAGGGTATAAAACTGGGAAAGAGGACCAGTACCTCGCCCAGGCAGCCTCACCTGCTATGCTGAACAGCAGAACAGAGGCCTTGTGCGGGGGATAGGAAGACTGGAAAGGACAGACAAGGAACGGGAAAAGAAGCGGCCGTAGCCTAAGTTAGGTATCATACCGGCATTTGTCTGGAGGAGAAGTTGGAAACCACGGAAAAGCACTTCGAAGAAGGCTGAGGTGGGAATCGAACCCACCTCTACTCAATTTACCTCCCGAGGCTGAGTGAACCCCGTTCTAGCCCTCGCCCCACTTCTCAAATTTCGTGCCAGACCCGGGAATCCAACTCGGGCCTCCGGGGACGGCAGCTAATCACACTAACCACTACTAGACATAGGCGGAATTAAATAAACGAAACGATGCAAACGTTTCAACTTATTTGTTATTTCTAATTGCAATACACGATGGATGTTTCACGTAAATAATTGCAATGACTTTTTCTTCGTTTTTACGTCTAATCTGAGATAGTAACGAGGTATAAAAGTGAAATCATTGCTGTAGTCGAGGGTGTACGGGTTCTGGGTGACTCCAAACATTAGAGTATGCCTTAATTTTTAATTTCGCCATTCTGTCAGTTAGTTTTAACTCTCCAACTACGCTCGTAATCGTGAACATCGAAGGTTCCGCTTGATTAATAACATTATCAGACATCACTTATTAAAGGTCATCACTGTTCGTTTCTTACATTCAATTACATTCATGTATTTAAATCCCTCACTAGTTCCCCGACTTGAGGGGAGTTTGAAAGGCAAATGCGGCCAATTTTAAATAAGCCAAGTGTATGTTCCTTTATCTTTTGGACCAATGAAGATAAGACTCTGAAATTTTTACAGCTGACTTAACATAGTATTTATATTTGCTTAAGTAGAATTAAGATATAAGATGCAAGAAGACTAAAGATAATAACTTTTTTCAAAGATGCAAATGTTTACACAAAATATTTGAAAATTCGAACCCCTAACTTAATCTCTATGCAAATATCAGCTAGAATTATGCTCCCGTAGGGGTATTAATATATAATAAAGCAGCACACCAAGTTTCAGGTAGCTATCACAAGCAGTTTTTCAGTTACAGAAACATTAAGTGTAAAAAGGGTCATTTTGATAAAATCGAGTTCAAAATTTAAAATGAATATAATGTGCCCTACAATACCTTGGTTGCAATCAAGCAAATGCTGAGAACCAACCAGGTGTATTATAGTGAATAACTCACCAAACGATGAGTAATCTCGGCACACAGCTTACATGAATAGTAAATCCTCTTGTGCAGCACGGCATAACTCAGTCGGAAAAAAAGGGGAAGTGGGTAAAAATGGGTCAGCGAAAGCATAAAAAATTAAGAGTAATTTTGCTATCAGGATATAAACTAACACAAGCTAAAATAATAAAATATGTGAGTTGCAAATTTTGAAAAAAAGAAAAAAAAATTATTACAAAATGAGAGTAAGATGACTAACATATAAATGAATAATAAGTTTATACAATGAATTCTTCTTCCGATTTTAATAACATAAAATTTTGATCTTCTTTCGTCGTCTGCGGAAATGACGTGAAAAGTCTGCATCCCCCAAACATAGATGCATCGTCATTGAAGTTACCATCCTAGGCGTTCGGCTCAGACAGAGTCCAACCTCCAACAAAATGAATCCAATAGTGAAACAAGAGATAGCTAACTCGCTTACATAAATGATAAAAAAAATTCATCCTTACTGATATTTATGCTACAGGACTTGGAGTAACCACACACGTACTTACAACTAAACATGCAACACAAATGTGTAATGGAAAAGATTCGAACTCATGACTTCATAGTTGTTGTTGTTTGAGTCATCAGTCCATAGACTGGTTTGATGCAGCTCTCCATGCCAAGCTATCCTGTGCTAATCTTTTCATTTCTACGTAACTATTGCATCCTACATCTGCTCTAATCTGTTTGTCATATTCATACCTTGGTCTACCCTTACCGTTCTTACCACCTACACTTCCTTCAAAAACCAACTGAACAAGTCCTGGGTGTCTTAAGATGAGTCCTATCTTTCTATCTCTTCTTCTCGTCAAATTTAGCCAAATCGATCTCCTCTCACCAATTCGATTCAGTATCTCTTCATTCGTGATTCGATCTATCCATCTCACCTTCAGCATTCTTCTGTAACACCACATTTCAAAAGCTTCTATTCTCTTTCTTTCTGAGCTAGTTATCGTCCATGTTTCACTTCCATACAATGCCACGCTCCAAATGAAAGTCTTCAAAAACATCTTTCTAATTCCGATATCAATGTTTGAAGTGAGAAAATTTCTTTTCTTAATAAAGCTCTTCCATGCTTGTGCTAGTCTGCATTTTATGTCCTCCTTACTTCTGCCATCGTTAGTTATTTTACTACCCAAGTAACAATATTCATCTACTTCCTTTAAGACTTCGTTTCCTAATCTAATATTTCCTACATAACCTGCCTTCGTTCGACTGCACTCCATTACTTTTGTTTTGGACTTATTTATTTTCATCTTGTACTCCTTACCCAAGACTTCATCCATAACATTCAGCAACTTCTCGAGATCTTCTGCAGTCTCAGATAAAATAACAATATCATCGGCAAATCTCAAGGTTTTGATTTCCTCTCCTTGGACTGTGATTCCCTTTCCAAATTTCTCTTTGATTTCCTATACTGTCTGTTCTATGTAAACATTGAAAAGGAGAGGGGACAAACTGCAGCCTTGCCTCACTCCTTTCTGGATTGCTGCTTCTTTTTCAAAGCCCTCGATTCTTATCACTGCAGACTGATTTTTATACAGGTTGTAGATAATTCTTCGTTCTCGGTATTTGATCCCTATCATCTTCAGAATCATAAATAGCTTGTTCCAATCAACATTATCGAATGCCTTTTCCAGATCTACGAATGCCATGTACGTGGGCTTGTCCTTCTTGATTCGATCCTCTAAGATCAGTCGTAAAGTCAGGATTGTTTCACGTGTTCCTACATTTCTTCTGAAGCCAAATTGATCTTCTCCCAACTCAGCTTCAACTTGTTTTTCCATTCTTCTGTAAATAATACGTGTTAAAATTCTGCAGGCATGAGATACTAAACTAATGGTACGGTAGTTTTAACACCTGTCAGCACCGGCTTTCTTGGGAATAGGTATAACAACATTCTGCTGAAAATCGGATGGGACTTCTCCTGTGTCATACATCCTGCACACTAAATGAAATAACCTTACCATGTTGGTTTCTCCTAAGGCAGTCAGTAATTCAGAAGGAATATCATCAATTCCAGGTGCCTTGTTCCTATTTAGGTCACTCACAGCTCTGTCAAACTCTGACCTCAAAATTGGGTCTCCCATTTCATCAGCATCAACAGCCTCTTCATGTTCCAGAACCAAACTATCTACATCGTTACCTTGATACAACTGTTGGATATGCTCCTGCCATCTTTCTGCTTTGTCTTCTTTCCCTAGAAGTGGCTTTTCATCTGAGCTCTTAATATTCATGCACCTAGATTTCCTTTCTCCTAAGGTTTCCTTGATTTTCCTGTATGCAGCATCTGCCTTTCCCAGGACCATACAGCCTTCGACATCCTTGCACTTCGCTTTCAGCCATTCTTCCTTAGCTACCTTGCACTTTCTATCCACTTGATTCTTTAATCGCCTGTATTCTTTTCTGCCCTCTTCATTTCTAGCATTCTTGTATTTTCGTCATTCATCAATCAGGTCTAGTATCTCCTGAGTTATCCACTGATTCTTAGTTGCTCTTTTCTTCCTTCCTAACATTTCTTCAGCAGCCCTACTGACTTCATTTTTCATGACTCTCCACTCTTCTTCTATTGTGTGATGGGCATTGGTTTGGTGTCTATCTTGACAACAATAATTCTTTCACTATGCTGGTCGTAGTAGCTTATCCGCTGCCCTATTTTCTTATTCATTATTAAACCAACTCCTCCATTTCCCCTGTTTGATTTCGTGTTGATAATTCGGTAGTCGCCTGACCAAAAATCCTGTTCTTCCTGCCAACGTACTTCACTTATACCAACTACGTCTAACTTTAGCCTATCCATCTACCTTTTCAGATTCTCTAACTTACCACAACGATTCAAACTTCTAACATTCCATGCTCCGACTCGTAGAATGTCAGTATCCATCGTCCTGATGATCGCCCCCTCTCGTGTAGTCCTCACCCGGAGATCCGAATGGGGGACTAGTTTACCTCCGGAATTTTTTACCTGGGAGGAAGCCATCATCAGTACATCATTCATACAGAGAGAGCTGCATGTCCTCGGGAGGTAGTTCCGGCTGTAGTTTCCCGTTGCTTTCAGCCGTGTAGCAGTAACAACACAGCTAAGCCATGTTGAGTATTATTACAAGGCCGTATCAGTCAATCATCTAGACTGCCGCCCTTGCACCTACCGAAAGGCTGCTACCCCCCTTTCGATGAACCATTCGTTAGTCTGGTCTCTCAACAGATACCAATCCGATATGGTTGCACCTGCGGCTCGGCTATCTGCATCATTGGGACACGCAAGCCTCCCCACCGCGTCAAGATCACATGGTTCGCAGAGGTTCATAGAACAAGCCGCAACCACTCTAATCATGATACAATTGAAACACTTTATTTATAATGCACAGACATACAATGGATCTCAAGTACGTGTACAAAAGGTATAAGCAGCCGTGTATAAATTTTACTTTTAAAAGGCCTGCGAGTAGCAGGTCAAAGATCCCTTCCTTAGAAAGAGACTTTATTGAACAAACCAGACATGTAGAGAGTTTCCCTATCAAGTGACGTCAGTAACCTTCCCCTTTTGTGAACCTGTGGGCAGTCCGACTCGAGCGCCATGCTGAACCGCGGTGATTTACGAGCGGCTGACAAGTAGTAAACAACCCAACAGGCGAACTTTCAGTCATTTCAATATTAGCCCCATACAAGGTCACTGATTACCAGGCCCTCTTATTAATACAACTCACGTGTAAGTACAACACGTATTCTTATTCATACAGTGCGAAACACAGCACTCAAAATTTTTTCATCATTTCACTTCATATGCCTGCATTCATTGCGCAATTTAGGGGCTATTATCTATTATTTCTGGGCTTCTCAAACACATGTTTCTCGTTTCTGATTTATTTATGCGTGCATTCATTGCATACTCGAATTCGTGCGAAACCCCAGGTGCATTAAGCAACTATAGAATATCTTATAGCTTTACGTCTGCCAACAAACGACTTATCTCTAACACGCCTCATGCATTCTAGCTAGGCCCTTAGACTTTAGGTCTACCTATAAGAAAACTTTAGATTGTGCAAGTCTCCTGGTTGATGAACTCACACCTACCCTTTATCAGTGACTGAAGACATTATGTACAACACGTTATGACACAAATGAAAGCAAATCATGAAATCTAGCATGCAAATTAAACTATCCTAACCGTGTGGGTCCTGAGCATAAATCTATGTACAAGTGCCCGAGGACACATTTACTATTTATATGTTAACTTAAAAGCGTAATTTTACAACTTTAAGCAGTTGAAGCTATCCTATCTCTGCTCCATGCTGATAAATTAGACTTTGTCTGACCTGCATTCTGCGATTACAACTGAGCAGTTCTCCTTGCGGACATGCGACTTAGTAAGCCATGCTAATGTTGTGGATGGAAGGCAGCAGTCCGGGGTTCGTGACTGGTGACATCACGAGAATCTGCATTGTTCAGCTCGATGCTCGTACTGGTGAGTTGATCGCCGCCTCCTCGTTGTTTACGTTGCCTCGAATGGATGCAATGTAGGTTGCCAGCGGGTCCTCGATCGCTACCTCGCCTTGGTGAGAGATGTCCCGTTGTTTGCACGTACCACAGCTCCGAGCGTGATGAATTGGCAATATCAGGTAAATTCGTGATGTTAGAGAAATGTCACTAGGACAATGCAGTCTCTAACTGCGATGCGTGGAGACGAAGGCTGTCTTCTCGTCGTTGAGTTGCCGTCAGACATGAGCACCTTTCAGTCAGCGATGCGCACAGCGAATATTCCTCGCGTCCTTGCGGGCTGTATTTATGAAGGAGCGTTACCCATGCCCGCGAGATTCCTCTTGTGTGGTCCTCCCGAAAGCGTGCGCGCGGAGATGGAAATTCTCTCACGGTACTCGAGTTCATTATTCATTAATTCGTTGCGAGTATTAATACCGTCATGTAGCATATCAAAATGTGCAGAAAATTATGTTCATTCCAACTATTATTTCAAAATCTCGCTATTCCTCGTGCGGGCAGAAATACACTGACTGACAGAGCAAATGCAACACCAAGAAGGAGTGGTCAGAACTTTATGCCAATTGCAGGGTAGACTGACGTAACTGAGGTATGCTCATGATGTGAAATGCGCCGCTGTGCTGCGCACGTAGCGAACGATAAATGGGACACGGCGTTGGCGAATGGCCCACTTCGTACCGTGATTTCTCAGCCGACAGTCATTGTAGAACGTGTTGTCGTGTGCCACAGGACACGTGTATAGCTAAGCATGCCAGGCCGCCGTCAACGGAGGCATTTCCAGCAGACAGACGACTTTACGAGGGGTATGGTGATCGGGCTGAGAAGGGCAGGTTGGTCGCTTCGTCAAATCGCAGCCGATACCCATAGGGATGTGTCCACGGTGCAGCGCCTGTGGCGAAGATGGTTGGCGCAGGGACATGTGGCACGTGCGAGGGGTCCAGGCGCAGCCCGAGTGACGTCAGCACGCGAGGATCGGCGCATCCGCCGCCAAGCGGTGGCAGCCCCGCACGCCACGTCAACCGCCATTCTTCAGCATGTGCAAGACACCCTGGCTGTTCCAATATCGACCAGAACAATTTCCCGTCGATTGGTTGAAGGAGGCCTGCACTCCCGGCGACCGCTCAGAAGACTACCATTGACTCCACATCATAGACGTGCACGCCTGGCATGGTGCCGGGCTAGAGCGACTTGGATGAAGGAATGGCGGAACGTCGTGTTCTCCGATGAGTCACGCTTCTGTTCTGTCAGTGATAGTCACCGCAGACGAGTGTGGCGTCGGCGTGGAGAAAGGTCAAATCCGGCAGTAACTGTGGAGCGCCCTACCGCTAGACAACGCGGCATCATGGTTTGGGGCGCTATTGCGTATATTTCCACGTCACCTCTAGTGCGTATTCAAGGCACGTTAAATGCCCACCGCTACGTGCAGCATGTGCTGCGGCCGGTGGCACTCCCGTACCTTCAGAGGCTGCCCAATGCTCTGTTTCAGCAGGATAATGCCCGCCCACACACTGCTCGCATCTCCCAACAGGCTCTACGAGGTGTACAGATGCTTCCGTGGCCAGCGTACTCTCCGGATCTCTCACCAATCGAACACGTGTGGGATCTCATTGGACGCCGTTTGCAAACTCTGCCCCAGCCTCGTACGGACGACCAACTGTGGAAAATGATTGACAGAGGATGGAGAACCATCCCTCAGGACACCATCCGCACTCTTATTGACTCTGTACCTCGACGTGTTTCTGCGTGCATCGCCGCTCGCGGTGGTCCTACATCCTACTGAGTCGATGCCGTGCGCATTGTGTAACCTGCATATCGGTTTGAAATAAACATCAATTATTCGTCCGTGCCGTCTCTGTTTTTTTCCCAACTTTCATCCCTTTCGAACCACTCCTTCTTGGTGTTGCATTTGCTCTGTCAGTCAGTGTATTCAATGAGTTTTATTTCCCTACATGCTGAATTCCCCGCGGTTTCTCATGAAGTTGCTAGCGTCCGATGCTATAAGATAAGTGGTTAGCGTGGGTTCATAAATTTAATTGTTCATGCTGGGTACTTCACCTCGCTACTGACGCTTTGCTCTCTAAAAGAGCGCGCAATGTCGCGTCCTATTGCACAATCATATCAAATGTAATGTCCTTCCGTTGTGGTCTCATCTGTCATATAATAATTTTCTCTATAGACCATGAACGGAACTGCTCAATAATTCACTTATATTTTATATGAAGACTAAAATTCGCCCAGCAGCACAGAGAAGATCCTCACCCTTGCACATCTCCTTCTCCAAAGATCTTGCTTCTTTGGTGGTTAACTTCACTGCACGATGTGCTTTGGCAGTTCTTAATTTTTCTCAAATTTGAAGTGAGGGTTGATGGTGAGATGCTTTATCATTCTTATTCTTCCCACGTTCCCATCATTAAATGTTAACACAGCGTCACTGACTCCTCATTTCAAAGTTTTTAAACGCACAAATACATTCTCAGGCACTAGAGCACAGATAATATCGTTGGACTCATTACAATTCTGAGTACTGCGCCCATATAGACACATTCCGAGGTATTGATGAGCTGGGTCCATATAGATGGGCTTTATGACCTCCATAGCAGTTTCACAAACAGATTGTTTAATGTTCGAAATACTCTATTGATAGATGAAAACCACAGACTTCTACGCGGAGTAATTTAAAAGAAAGTATGTCCAAAATTAATTAGCTTGACAGATATGCAAGTAATATTATAACATTAAAAATTAAGTACTTGTAAAGATCCCACAGGGATATCATTTCACTCAGGAAACACTTAATAATATTGTAAGACATATTTTGTAAAATGTCAAAAAATTCAGATATTTTCCATTTCAAACTCCCTTTAAGCCTGAGAAATAAACGAAGGCGTGGCTACAAAAACACTCTACTGCAACATACAGCAATTCAAGTGTTTGTTGCAGTGAAAAGCGTGATTGCAAATGAGGAGAGGCACCTTCGATTGTTGGAAGTAGGTCCAGTAGAAAAGTACTGTGTAAGCAAATTAATGTTTACCAACCAGTGCATTCAAATATGGACTTTTAATTCATCATAAATTTCTCCTATATGTCTGATTTATGCCAACTGAGGGCAGTTTGTTTTAAATGGCTGTAACCCACTAATTTTAAACGCTAGAGTGGACTTGCATCTAGGATTTGCCTTGCCCCGTCTCAGGCTCGTATTCACCAACGTCAGAACCTTTTGCTGTTATCTTAGATTTCCAAAACTCGGATAATATCATTATCTCGGATAACGCTCACTTCTATACTCACCATAGAATTTGTTATCCCGGTTTACCACAACTATGTTTTCGTTTCAATCTTAATTTGAACCTTAAATTTTTTATACTGAAGCACGGAAAACAAATGACTACGATCGAAATATAAAAAAGTTTTAGATTCCATTCGGGGTTTGCAAATAATTGATAATAAATGATACCACTATCAACCACAAAGAAAGCAAGAAGCCTAATATGGCGTTCCAAGAGAATTAGGTGGCACAATGCAGAATGTCATGCAGAATAAAAAATAAATTATAGCCTACACATTGAATATTTCACTCAAAAATAAGGCAATATTGCCCAGTTTGTCATTAAAAAATCACCCAGTCGTGTACCGTACAAGATATAACCTACAATCAAGAATTCATTTCAGGCCTAGAGTACTCGTGTGTAGGTAATTCCAGGTTATGTTCGATCATAGACAACACTGACAGTGAAGAAGCTTTAGATAAGATAAAATGTGTTTCAAAATCTGTGTTATCGGATTATTCAACGTAAGTAGCGCATTCTTTTTTATCATTCTGTGGCCTTTTATTGCATAATCATGGCCACATTCGTCTGCACTTTACAAATAAAAATGTCTTATACCGTCCTTTTTTATTTGTAAAGTAATAGCCGTAAATGCGGAATGAAATTTAAAACATGAAATATTCATCGTAGTTGTGATTTTCTCTTTCAGTTAAATATCCCATCCGTCTACGAGCTATCATTTTGAAAGTCAATACTCTTAGATATCCTGTTTTACCAGTCAACCCACCTCCAGCAAACTTTTGAACCGAGAAAATACCCGTTATCCGAGATAAAAGATTTCACTCACGTTGGTGAATAAGGATCTAAGAGAATTTCATGAGAATTTCGGGACTGCACCTCTAGGAGAAATTTGTAGTTTACACATAAAACTATCATTTTGTTTATGTTGATAAGTACTTAATTCTCATTCTTGAACTTTCCAGATGCGGAGCCAAATGCAAAATCTCATCTGGACGACCTCCAACTTGAACCAAGGAACTTGTTGGATAAGGTAGTGAGTGCTGTTAAAGCCGGTGTTGCAGGAGCCGTAAGTTCTTTCATCAACAGCGACAGCAATGGCGCTAACGGTGGCAGTAGCAGTGGCAGTGGCAGTAGCAGTGGCAGTGGAGGTTTAGGTGACCTTTCTGGTCTCTTGGGTTGAATAATTTAAATAAATAACATGTTGATACAAAACAAAATGGAATAATAAAATAATGCTTTCCCTTCACACTCCGAACACTTTTGTAATTTATTACGCAATAACATTATTGCACATGAAACCTTTATGCTACAAATGTCGTGTCGCCTCAGAACTCAAGAGTCCTAAAATTCAAGAATTCCATGAAGAGGATTAATAAGAATAGGCTTCATTACCTGGGCCAGTCTCAAAACTCACGATCCGGGCCAGTTCTTCTTTGAATGGATAAATGTCTATCCTTCCCACATAACGACTGCAGTTGCTCAAGATAGTATTGCTGGAGCGTTATGTTTTCTTATACACAGTTCAAAAAATTAGGGGAACATGTTTTGTAATGTCTGCTTTGTGAAGGTTAATGTCAGGGTATGTCAAATCGAAGTCATACTCCATCCGTAGGCGTAGCCATGCATTAAACTGTCAGTTGACCCCTCAAAAGAAAGTGAATAACGGTGCGTCCGTGTGTCGTTGTGAGATACACAGACTACTGCGGTCATTTCAGCACGTTGTACGTCAACCAGCACGTCCCATGAGACATCTTAACGAGGTTCAAGTCGCAAGGCCCGTCACTTTGATCCAGGAAGAAGGGACTTTCCGTCGTGTTGCTGTGAATCTCAATGTGTCTCCCTCAGTTATTCAACGCTTGTGAATCGCTACAGTGAGACAGGCCAGATCACAAGGAGGGTTGGACAAGGTCGTGAACGCATAACAACCCCACAGGATGCCCGATATATGACCATCTGTGCTTTGCGACGTCGTTCAGCAACTCACAGAGAACTGCAACAAGACCTCAGGAGGGTCACTGGAATCACGGTGTCTGACCAGACGGGAAGGAACAGGTTAATAGAAGTATCCTTACGACCCAGACGTCCTGTTCGAGTGCCACGTTTAACGCAGCAATATCGCGCAGCTCGCCCTCTATTTGTCCGTACCCTCATCAACTGGCAACTTCGCCAATGGAGACCTTTGTTGTTCACAGACGAGTCCAGATTTCACCTGACACAGCGGTGATGAGCGTCAACATCTATGTAGATGCCGTAGTGAGCAGCACATGCCAAATTTTATCCAGGAAGGCGACCGATTCTGACAAGGTTCTGTGAGGGTGTTGGGTGGCATCAGAAATGATGGCCATACGGATCTTGTCGTCGTCCGTGGTAACCTTACCGCTGCGGGATACATCGAGCAGATGCTGGTACAGCATGTGTTGGTTGCTGCA